>NC_142513.1:25945000-30945000 GCF_057876585.1 Rhinolophus sinicus
CAGCCTCTCAGCTGTTGTGTCAGGTCCAAGCAAAGAGTGAAGATAAAAGCACTTTGATGAAAAGGCATCTTCTGAACTTGAGGGTTTGTGTTTTCCTTCTCCTGGAGTCTCCCTAGCAGGGAAGGGTGAGTGTGAGGGGTATTCTCTGTGCCCTGAAGCCAGGGTAATGTCTGTTCCCAAATCATGGTCCCAGAAGACCTCTCCTGCCTTCTAGGTTAGGGAGCAGGTCTCACCTTTCACTGGTTAAGGACCTTTATTATCTGACCGTGTACTTTATATATAGGTCACTTCAGCTGAGTTGCCAGGACTGGGTCCTAGGCTGAGTGTATTGGTCCTCAGACCCCAGTTCTCCTCCTACCCCACAAGCTCAGTGTCTAGTCTGGGAGCCTTGTGGGGGTGGGGTTGTGTCCCCCTCCACATTTCTATGGCTGTACCAGGGGATGGAGGCAGGAGAGCAAGACACAGCCTCTCATCCGTGAAGGCACTTGTGCTTCCATACTGAATTTTGTGCCCTCAATAAATGGATTTTGAACAAATACAGAAGATTAGGGACCCCACAAACAGAGCAAAGCCCACATTGCTTAAGGGTATGGATGAACAGACGATATGGTACCGGAAAGAGAGGCATTAGCCCTTTAAAGGTGAAACCAATGCTTGCAGAGCAGTACAAATTGGTATGCAAATGGCTGACTTGGGACCCAGGGGCAGTGGACTTAGATGAAACAAAGAATTTTTGTGCCAGTCTTCCCAGGCCTGAATCACGGTTCCCTGCTGGATGTGAGAAGAGGCGCTACCGCTCTAGAATTTCTATAAAGGAGGCGCTGGGATGGGGTGTGGGGTGGGGTGGCAAGCAATCTGGCTGGGAGAGTAGGAGGCTGCGGAGAGTCACTGTGAGGTGGGAGCCACACACTTTTGATTATTTATTAGTGGGTGGCTTTGACTCTCAATTTTCTATCATAATCTGTTAATGGGCCAGCAGGAATCAGTGTTACCTTGATAACTCCCCTACCCAATTCTTTGGCTACCTTTTTCTACTTGATCATCTATTCGGGAATTTTGTAAACCACTCCTCCCTTCGTGTTCCTTTCCCACCTTGATTCAGCTATTTTTTTTATGCCTGATGGAATTTGACAATCTTTTTATGTACTTGCCTGGTTCTAAGCCTATTCCAATGACCAATGCAGACGACTTCCTGGAGCTCCAGACTCAAGTGCTTATTTACCATTGTCTATCCTCTTTGATGAAGTGTCTCTTCATGTCTTTTGCACATTTTTTATTTGGATTTTTTTTTTAAGTGTTGAGTTTTGAGAGTTCGTTATATATTCTGATATGCAGGTAGGCGTGGTCTGCAAATATTTTCTCCCTGTGTTTAGTGTTTGTTTTCATCCTCTTCACAGTATCTTCTGCAGAGCAAAACTTATTCATTTTGATGAAATCAATTTATTGAGTTTATGGATTATAATTTTGGTGTCATGTCTAAGAACTATTAGGTCATCAGTCCTAGGTCCTGATGCTTTTCTCCTCTAAAAGTTTTATGGTTCTACATTTAAATCTGTGCTCCATTCTGAGTTACTTTTTTATATAAGGTGTGAGGTTTAGGCCTAGGTTCATATTTTTGCCCATGGATATCCAATTGATGTAGCACCATTTGTTGGAAAAACTATCCTTTTTCCATTGAATACTGTTTACATCTTTGTCAAAGATCAGTTGACTGTGCTTGTTTGGAGGCTATTCTGGGTTCTCTATTCTGTTCCATTGATCTATGTGTCTATCTCTCCACCAATAATATGCTGTCTTGATTATTGCAGCTATATAGTAGACTTCAATATTTAGTAGAATTTATTCCTCCTACTTTGTTATTCTTTTTCAAAATTATTTGTTCCTTTCAGATAAAATTGAGAATAATCTTATCTATGTTAAAAATCTTGCTGAGATTTTGACAGGAATTGTATCAATTTGGGGAGAATTGACTTCTTTACTATAGTGAGTTTTCCAATCCATAACACATTATGTCTCCTTTGATTTAGATGTTCTTTGATTTTTTCTTCAGTTGGTGTTTTATGGTTTTCAGCATACCCGTCCTGTACATGTTTTGTTAAATTTGTATACAAATATCTCATTTATTTTGAGTGATTATAAATGGTGTTTCCCCCCGCTTATTGAGGTATGATTGACAAATTAATATTGCATATCTTTGGGTTGTCATAGATGGGAGATTCAGATGCTGGATATCCAGTTCTCAACCGTTATTGTGCTTAGGAGGCTCCCAAAGTCATCAGGGCCTGGGTGGGTCTCATAGCTGGTATGTGCTCTTCCTGCTGTAATAAGCATCCTTTTAGTTAAAAGTCAAAAACTCCTTTTGGTTTAAGTGATAGGATCGTGAGAATGGGACCTTTGCTTTTTTGCAAAGCCGTAAAGAGGAAAAAATTAACCTGATCCTGGAGAAAAAGAAATAGACCAAAAGCTAAGAGCATGACCTAATTCCTCGGTAGTCAGGCAGGAAACAGGAGACGAGGCAAATGTTGTGCAAGAGAGACTCCCCTGGCCTGGGAAAGAGGAGCTGGCCAGATGATCCTAGTGCAGGAGGCCAAGCCTCAGCACCCATTAGATGGGCACAGACTTTGTCTCTGTGAAAACCCTGTCCGAGTGTCTGGGTCCTCATGAGGATAGGCCATCCCGTTCTTACCCTGGAAAGAGCAGGAGAGAGGCTTGAATGGGACAGGAGTAAACTGGACATGCGACTGAAGTGGACACTGTTGGTGCCTGGCCTGGGGCTCTTAACTGGCTGCTGTACCATCCACGGCTGCTGTGCGTGCTGCCAGCTGCTGGCTCACTGCTGCCTTCCTTCTTCTCTGGAGAATTACTCTTAGTCCAAAAAGAGCCTCCGAGCTAGGTAGGCTATGGGCTCCACTGCCAGTACCTTACAGCCAATGGGTGAGTGCCAGGTATAAAAGCCCCGCCCTCTGTCCTACAGGTGAGTCTTACTGCTGAGACTAGACTCCAGCTGAAAACACACTTCTTCCTAGCAGTGAGGGTAACAGAGGACTTCCCACTGTATGTATGAGGTCAAGCGGAACAAATGACATACTCCTGGGGCCTCTCCTTCCTTCGCCCCTGCTTACCCACACAAACCCAGAGTCCGGCCTCATCTCTGCTCTCTATTCCACTTTGAGAGTTTGGGAGCCAGAGAAAGGATCACAGCAAGTCCCTCAACTCTCTTTTGCCCCCTCGTGGATCTGGTGAGAACTTTGGTGATTCCCAAATGTTTTTTTTCCCACGGCCTACTTGTTTTTCCAAAAAGTGGGAAAAGATTTGAACTGACACTCCACTAGAGAAGAGATATAGATGAAAAATACACACACACAAAAATGCTCAATATTCAACCTCATCAGGCATAAGGAGAATGCAAACTAAACCACAATGAAATCTCACTACACACCTGTTAGAATGGCTCCAATAAAAGACCATAACAAGCATAGTTGAGGGTGGAGAGCAGCTGGAATTCTCATATGGTGCTATTGAGAATGAAACATGGTAAAACCACTTTGAAAAAGAGTCTGCAGTTCCTTAAAAAGTTAACACACACCTACCATACGACCATCCATTTCATTCCTAGGTATTTACCCAAAAGAAATATTCATAGAAGACCTGTACACTAATGTTCATAGTAGTTTTATTCATAACAGTGAAAAATTGTAAACAACCCAAATATCTATCAACAGGTGAACTATAAACGTGGATTTTAAATAAGAATGTTTTATAATCAATTTTAGTTATGCTTTTTGATACTCAAAATGTTCCAAAATTGCTTAGTGGAAGTCCCTTCAAACTAGTTGCTTTACCCTTTTAACATGACCTCATAGGCCCTTAAGCACTTCTTTGCTTTCCGCACTACTAGATGCCAGATCCAGTGGGGAACAGAGCATTGGCATGATGCCAAAGTAGTACCCCATTACTTGTTTAATTGCTAAAGAAGCATACCTTTACATTAGGAAGATCTGGTAGTTACCACCTGTATTCATTTCCTAAGGCTGCCTAAAAGATTACCACAAACTGGATGGCTTCACACAACAACAATTGATTCTCTCACAGTTCGGGAGGCTAAACTTTTGGAATCAAGTTACCTAGCTTCTGGTGGCTACCAGCAATCCTTGGCATTCCTTGCTTTGTAGACACATCACTCTAATTTCTGCCTCTGTCATCATGTGATATTCTTCCTATATGTCTCTGTGTCCTTGTGTCCAAATTTCCCTTTTATAATGACACCAGTTATTGAATTAGGACACACCTTAATCCAGTATTACCCCATCTTAGCTTGATCACATCTGCTGAAACTATTTCCAAGTAAACTTACATTTATACGTATTGGATATACGTATGTTAGGGTTTCAACACATCTTTTTTGGGGGACCCAGTTCAACTCACAACACCCCCTTAACTAGTGATCAAACTTACCATCAGTTATAGTCAGACAACTGAACATTATAAGCCTCCTGATATAATTCAATATGATGTCATAGTACCACCTTTGAAGTACTCTTGACAAAAATGTTTAATCCACATCTAATTAAGCCTTTTTAATGAACTTCCAGATTATAGGAAATATAGGGGTCAAGGAACAAGTTAAATGACACCATGATGAAGCAATCTGACAAGTCTGGAATGGGGGATATTCTTCAATACAACTAGTCTGGTGTCTTCAAAGTCAGTGTCATCATGGGAATGTAAAGTACTTCACAGAGAATATAGTCAATAATATTGTAATAACTATATATGGTGCCAGGTGTGTACTAGACTTATTGAGGGGATCACTTCATAAATTACATAAATGTCTAACCACAATGCTGTACGCCTGAAGCTAACATAAAATAATTTTGAATGTCAACTGTAATTGAAAAAAAAATAGTCAATGTCATGGGTCAAAAAGGTGGTGGTGGTGGTGGTGGTGGTGGTGTGTGTGTGATCAGCATTGTCCAATAAAAATAAAGTAAACCACAAATGAGTCACATATGTAATTTAAAAATTTTCTAGTAGTCACATTAAACAAGTAAACATAAACATGTAAAACTAATTTTGACAATCAATTGTTAGCAATTTATTAGTACAATTAACAATAAATAAGCATTTAACCAAGTACAATAATTTTCTACTGTTGTTGTAACAAATTCAGTGCCTTAAAACAACACAAATTTACTATCTTACAGTTCTATTTTATAGGTCAGAAGTGGAGTACAGGTGTCATCAGATTAAAATTAAGGTGTCAGCAGGCTGTTTTCCTCTATGGAGGTTCTAGGGGAAAATCCATTTTTTCCTCATTTGGGTTTTTGTCATAATTTAGCACCTTGCTGCTAAAGGACTGAGGTTCTAATTTTCTTGCTGCCTGTAAAGTGAAGGCCATTCTCAGTCTCTAGAGGCTGCTGTATTCCTTGGCTTATGGCCCCCTTTCTTTATCTTTGAAGCCATGTTGCATCTTCCTGACTCAATTGGGAAAGGTTCTTTGCTTGTAAGGACTCACGTGATTAGATTGGATACTTGGATAATACAGGATAATCTCCCCCTCTGAAGATCCTTAACTGAATCACTCTTGAAAACCCCTTTTGCCATGTAAGTTTCCAGGGATTAGGGCATGGGCATCTTTGGGGGGCATTAATTTGCCTCCTGCACTAATACACTAAAAAACACTATCAAGGGTGGCCGGATGGCTCAATTGGTTAGAGTGCAAGATCTGAACAACAGGGTTGCCGGTTCGATTCCCACATGGGTCAGTGAGCTGCGCCCTCCACAACTAGATTGAAGACAACGAGCTGCCACTGAGCTTCCAGAAGGGTGGCCAGATGGCTCAGTTGATTAGAGCGTGAACTCTCAACAACAAGGTTTCCAGCGCCCCCTGCAACTAAGATTGAAAACGGCGACTGGATTTGGAGCTGAGCCGTGCCCTCCACAACTAAATTGAAGGACAATGACTTGGAGCTGATGGGCCCTGAACACATTCTTCCCCAATATTCCCCAATTAAAAAAATAAATAAATAAAAGGTTAAAAATAATTGCAAAACCACAATTAAAAAACCCCAAAACTATCAAGTTTACATGTAATCCATACAAAATTTATTAATGAGATATTTTATATTCTTTTTTTTGGTCCCAAGTCTTTGACATTCTGAATTTTACACTTACAGCACATCTCACTTTGGACTACACACATTTTACATTCTCAATAGCCACATGTAACTAGTGGCAACTGTATTGGATGATGCTAAAGAGATGAAAGAGACAGAAATTAAATACAAACAATGATTGGATTCTGACTACAAAAACCAATGAAGCTATAGGAGACATTTTAGGCATACATGGGGATATTTATATATAGACTAGATGATTGCCACCACTTACTGTAAATTTTCTTAGGTTTGATATCAGTATTGGGCAATGTAGGAAAATGTTATGACCTTTCGGAGATGTGTATTGTTGTGATCACACCTCAGAGTCCATCCTAGACTCACCCACCCACCTACAACTTGGTTCTTATGTTGAGACTGATGGTGCTACACGCACCAAGTAGGTATGAAAAAGTTTATTACTCACATAGTGAGAGAGAGTGGGGGCATATTTCTAAGCAGGCCCACAAATAGCTTGAGAGAACTGGAGTTGTAACTGGCTTGGCTTTTTTTGTGGTTGAAAGTGAGGCTATGGTGAAGGTCCACATCCTTAGGCTAGGGCTTGCATGGGTTGGACTTTCTGCCAGCACCAAAGGAGGGAGCCTCTGGGTTTTTTTATTGGCTTACCTAAATGTAGGACAAGAAGGGACAAGGGAGGAATGGAGCCTGTCAGCTGTCAGCAGTGAGACATCAAAAATAGTCAGACACTTTATTATCATTCACCCCTCATATTTGACTGATGACCAAAATGTGCCATGTTTCATTTTACTGAATTTGAACTTGTTTAAGTAAACCATTACGGTGCTCTATCAGACCTGCAATCTGAGTCCAATAAGGGAAGTGAAAGTTCTTTTGAATGTTTTGTTCAAGAACCCAATATTCATCACAAAAATAAAAAATGTTTGTGCCTCAGAGGACACCAGAAGAAAGTGAAAAGACAAGCCACAGAATGGGAGAAACATTTTGCAAATCATATATCTGATAATGGACTTGTATCTAGAATATATAAAGAATTTGTAGAGTTCCAGTCAAGATGGTGGAGGAGGTAAATGCTGTGCTCACCTCTTCCCATGACCACATCAAAATTACAACTAAGTTATAAAACAGTCAACCTGAAGAACCATCTGAAGACTAGCTGAACAGAAGTCTTATAACTAAGGCTATAAAGAAGAAGCCACATGGTGACTGGTAGGAGGGGCAGAGATGAGAAATGGGCTGGCTCCACACCCATGTGTGGCAGTTGAGAATCAGGAGGGATATTTCAGCTGCAGAAGTCCCCTGTAAGGAGCGAGGGGTCCCAGCCCCACACTATGCTCACTAGCCTGGACTGCCAGTTCCAGGAAGAGAAGTTCTGATAACTTCTGGCTGTGAAAATTAGTGGGGATTCCATCTGTCCAGGTGAGACAGAAGGCTGCTGGAAACCCAGGCATCCTCTTAAAGGGCCCACACACAGACTTACTTGCTTGCAGGTGCGGTGCTCACCCCGGGCTTTGGTGAAAGGACAGCAACTTGGAAGGCACGAGTGACTACAGGGAGAAACTGAGTTGTGACTTCTGGATGAGGGCTGAAGGGACAGCTGCCATTGCCCCTGTGTTGAGCCATAGTCCTACACAGCTGTCAGGTATGTGCCTTCTTTCCTGTGTTGAGTCCTCCCCCAACATGGTCAAATCTGACTCTGCATTAGCCTGGTGAACAACACTTGTCCCACACTGATGATTCCCTGAGCCCACCCAACCTCACTCAAGCACCACCACAGGCTATTTGGGCAGCAGGCAACTGGCCTTGGCCTATGCACCACTGGAGGCTCTTTCAGTGGCTGTGCCTTACAGGCAGTCGGCAGGCAGCAGCAGGCCTTGGGATGTCCTATGCCTTTTGTTGAGTGGCCCCAGGCCTGGTACTGGAGTCAGCTGGCTTTGGTTTGCAGCAGGTGCTCTCCCACCACCTCCAGTCCCCACCAGGGAACTATCAATCATGAATTGCTTTGTAGCTCCTACCAGGTGGCCCCAAGCCAGTCACAGGCAGCAGCAGACATTTGTCTGCACAGGAGCTCCTCCTAAGAGACTCCAGAGCCAACGCACCCTGTGGCCCGCTTCAGATCACAACAGAGCACCACCCAATTAGCTCCACAAGTGGCATAAACAAAGGGTGGTCTCAGCAGGCACCAGAGCCCTGCTGGGGCAAATCTCACTCTGTGAAGTAAGCCCCCACACAGCAGGTCATACACTGTGATTGTGGGAAATCCTCACAGCCAGTGAGCCTGAGGGTAAACCCTACCCACTGATGTGCCAACAGCAATCAAGGCTCAACTACAACCCATACAAGGGACACTCCTGGAGCACCAGGCTCAGATGATCAGGAAGACAGCATCACTGGGCTCCACAGGACACCTACTACATAAGGCCACCCTGCCAAGACTAGGAGATGTAGAAGATCTGCATAATACGTAGGAAAAAACACAGACAGGCAGCCAAAATGAAGAAATGAGGAAACATGTCCCAAAAGAAAGAACAGGAGAAAACTTCAGGAAAAGAACTAAACAATGAACTAAAAGAATGCTCAATGAACTTAGGAGAGAGCTCAGAGAGAACTTGAACAGAGAGAAAGGAAACATAAAAACAGAGATAGAAAACAAAAAAGAGCCAGTCAGAAATGAAGAATATAATAACTGAAATAAAGAATATGTTAGAGAAAATCAACAGTAGATTAGATGAAACAGAGGATCAAACTAGTGATTTGGAAGACAAGCTAGCAGAAAACACCCAATCAGAACAACAAACAGAAAAAGAACCCCCCAAAATGAGGATAGTTTAAGGTACTTCTGGGACAACATCAAGTGTGCCCACACTCACATCATAGGAGTACCAGAAGGAGAAGAGAGAGAGCAAGGAATTGAAAACCTATTTCAAGAAATAGTGAGAGAAAACTACCCTAACCTGGCCAAGGAAATAGACATACAAGTCCAGGAAGTGCAGAGAGTTCCAAATAAGATGAACCCAAAGAGGTCCATACCAAGACACATCATAATTAAAATGGCAAAGATTAAAGACAAAGAGAGAATCTCAAAAATAGCAAGAGAAAAGCAATTAGTTACCTACAAGAGAGCTCCCGTAAGACTGTCATTTGATTTCTCAACAGAAACTTTGCAGGTTAGAAGGGATTGGCACGAAATATTCAAAGTGATGAAAAGCAAGGACCTACAAGCAAGATTACCCAGCAAAGCTATCATTTAGAATTGAAGGAAAGATAAAGAGCTTCCCAGACAAGAAAAAGCTAAAGGCGTTGATCACCACTCAACTAGTATTACAGAAATGTTAAAAGGACTTCATTAAGAAGAAGGGGAAAAAAGATAAAAAAAAATTGAATAATAACATGGCAATGACTACATATCTACCATTAATAACTTTAAATGTAAATGGATTAAATGCTTCAATCAAAAGACATAGCGTGGCTGAATGGATAAGAAAACAAGAGTCATACACGTGCTGCCTATAAGAGACCTACTTCAGATCAAAAGACACACAGACCAAAAGTAAAATGATAGAAAAAGATATTTCATGTAAATGGAAAAAAACAAAAAAACAAAGCAAAATAGACTTTAAAACAAAGGCTATAACAAGAGACAAAGAAGGACCCAGCAATTCCACTTCTGGGTATTTATCCGAAGAAACCCAAAACACTAATTTGAAAAGACATATACATCCCTATGTTCATTGCAATGGCCAAGGTATGGAAACAACCTACGTGTCCACTGATAGATGACTGGATAAAGAAGATGTGGTACGTATGAGGTATATACAATGGAATATTACTCAGCCATAAAAAAGAATGAAATCTTACCATTTGCGACAACATGGATGGACCTAGAAGGTATGGTGCTAAGTGAAATATGTCAGACAAAGAAAGACAAATGCCATATGATTTCACTTATTTTTGGAATCTTAAAACAAAATAAATTAACAAACAAAACAGAAACAGACTCATACATACAGAGAACAAACTGATGGTTGCCAAATGGGAGGGGAGTTGGGGACTGGGTGAAAAAGGTGAAGGGATTAAGAAGTACAAATTGGCAGTTACAAAATAGTCATGGGCATATAAAGTATAGCATAGGGAGAATATAGTTAATAATGTAATAACTATGTATGGTGCCAGGTGAATAGTAGGTTTATTGGGGAGATCATTTGTAAGTTATATAGATGTCTAATCACTATGTCATACACCTGAAACTAGTATAATATTGAATGTCAACTGTAATTGAAAAAAATAAAAATGAGGAAAAAAGAACTTTTACAACTCAATAATAAAAAACAATAACCCAGTGAAAAAATGAACCCTATCAATAGAGTGAGAAGACAACCCACAAGATAGTAAAAAAAAAATTGCAGATCATATTTGACAAAGGTTTAATATCCTGAGTATATAAAGAACTACAATCCAACAACAAAAAGACAAATAACCCAATTTAAAAATGGGCAAATTATGTACTTGAATAGACATCTTTCCAAAGCAGATATACAAATAGCTAATAGACACATGAAAAGTTGCTCAACATCACTAATCATTAGGGGAATGCACAGCAAAACCACAATGAGATACCGTTTTACACACACTGGGAGGGATGTAATAAAAAAACACACGAAAATAAAAATGTTGGTGAGGATGTGGAGAAACTGGAACCCTTGTGCATTGCTGGTGGAATGTAAAATGGTGCAGCTATTGTGGAAAACAGTTTGGCAGTTTGAATTATCATATGATCCAACAATTCCATTCCTATGTATATATCCAGCAGAACTGAAAACATTTACTCAAACAGATAATGCTACACCAATGTCCATAATAACATTATTCACAATAGCCAAAAGGTGGAACCAACCGAAATGTCCATCAACAGATGAATGAATAAACAAAACGTGGGCTATACGTCCAATGGAATATTATTCAGCCACAAAAAGGAATGAAGCACTGATACATGCTGCTTGGGTGAATCTTGAAAACATACTAAATGAAAGAAGTCAGACACAAAGACCTCATAGTATATGATTCCATTTACATGGAATGTCCAGAATAGACTATTCTATAGAGACAGAATGTAGATTAGTGGTTGCCTTAGGGCTAAGGTGAGGGATAAGAAGAGAAAGTAATGACTAAGGTATACAGAATTTTTTTTTTTTTAGTAATGAAAAGGTTCTAAAATTGATTATGGTGATGGTTGCACAAATCTGTGAATATACAAAAAGTACATCTCAAATGGGAGATTGTATGGTATGCAAATTATATGTTAATAAAGCTTTTTTTTTTTTTTTTTTTTAATAAAAAAGGCCCAGTATTGTGTGTTCTGATAAGTGAAATTGGTGCCTTGGTAATAATGATGTCTGGAATTTCAAAGGGGATAAGAAATGTCTTGATGAAGCCTTGTAAACTTGTAGTTTTAGTATGTGGAGAAATACGTGTGACCTTGATTTATTTTTGAGTGTCTATGAGGCAAGACATTCCCAGAGTTCTTTACCCCAAAGAGGCGTGAACTTGGATAAGGAATTGTTGCTGCCATTGGTCAGACCAGATAGCAAAACCATTGGTAATGGTACAAGAGACTACAAAAATATGGAGAGGTGGCCAATTGTTGTCCAGGGTATCCAGTGCTACGATGATTGCCTGCAGTTTATCCAACTGTGCTGACCCTCAGCAGGGATGTCCTAGTTAGGTATGAAAAGCAGCAGCTTTCCATTGGTCTCTATCACATGTGATGGTGGGATGGTGTGTGTAAACTGTATGAACCTTAATGTTAATTCAGTTAATCCCAAGGGGTTTCCTAGGCAGCTAGGGGGTGACCTCATCTAGCACCATGGCATATGGCAAGGGATTGAGGACAGAGGAGGCCATTGCCTCCTTCAAGAGGGATTCAGAGGGCCCAGATTTGGCTCCATCCTGTAAGTACAAGTTCTGTTTTAGCATGGAGGCCCCAGGGGTTGTGCCGAGCTTGTGGGGTGCTGCTTCCATAACCCAGGGCAAAATGGGCAGCTCATAAAAAAGGTCACAGCCTCAGGGCCTGTAAGAGCCTCTGTTTCCAGAAGAGCTCTGTATGCAGCCAGCTCTTGCTATTCTAATGGTATATGGTATGGCTGGGGAGGACATGCATCAAAAGCCATGGACAACTTATGGCCACTCTGGGTGGTCCAGAGACTTTGGGTAGCATGAGAAAGCCTCCAAGATCAAGGAATCTTTGGGGGGTGAAGGGTGAAGGTTGGGCATAATGCAATTTGGACAAATTCTAGAGCCTTTTGTTGTAGTCTTTCCATTCAAGGTGGGCTGATTTGTGAATAACAACTTACATGGGCTTAATACAAATTTGTAAATGAGGAATATGTTATTTACAGAGTCCCAAAGGCATAAAAGATGTTGAGCATGTTTTAATGTTGTGGGTGCTAGAAGGCCAATATCTGTTTCTTGACTATGTCAGGGTTGAAGTGACCCTCCATGGACCAAATGAATTTCAGGTGGTGGGTCTTGTACTATGTTATCCCCTTTGTTGTGAGTTCCTCTGTGAGTATTTGTATGTCCTGAATGAGTGTGTCATATTAATCTCCTTGAAGGAGGAGGGTGCCATTAGCGTGATGTCATGTCTGTACTCCTGGAAAAAATGGAATGTGGTTAAGACCTTGCTTGCAAAGATTGTGTGTGATGGTAGGGCTGTGAGGGTACCCCCTGGGGAGCCCCGTAAAGGTGAATTATTTCTCTTCGAAGGGGAAGAAGCTGTTGATATAGGTGCTGGATAGAATGTATTAGCTAAATCTATAATAACAAAGTATATCCTAGTTGCTGGTTAGATTGAGTCAGTAATATTAATAATATTAGATATGGGGCTCTTATGGGTGAGACCACAGCATCAAGTTTGCGGTAATCCACTTGAGAGACCATTCATTCTTTCTAGGTTTAAGTACAGGCTGTTAAATGGAGAAACAGTGTGGATAATCACCATTTCTCTAAATAAGGCTTATATAATGGGTTTTAATCATTGAAAGCCATGTTTAATTCATATCGGGCCATATTAATATTTCAAACGGAGGGGAAGAGAGAGGTCTATTGGGTTCCATTTGTCAAGCTGATTATTAAGTGCCAAAGACTTAATTTAATTTTACTATTAGGTTGGTGCAAAAGTAATTGAGGTGTTTCCCATTAGTTTTAACCTTGTAAACCACAATGACCGTTGCACCAACCTAATACTTATTGGGTAGGAATGCTCATGCCCATTATAGGATATTTTAGGTGCTGACTATGGGGAACTTGGACCAGGCAACAGTTCTGATGGTTAAGGTGAGGCATACCTATTTCTCCACTATTTTATGTTGTGTGACTCCCTTAAGATTAGAAGGGTTATCTTGTTTAAATTTAGTGGGGATCCCTAGTATAAGTATAATTTGAGCTCCAATATTAAGGTCATGAAATTTAGCCAACTGATGCATTTCAGCAGATGTTAAAGTTAATTCAGAACCTATTTTGCAGAGAGGCAAAAGCCAATGGGCGCCCTTTCATCTTTTTGTCATATACAAAATTTTAGCAAATTTTTAATTTCCAATTGGGTCACTCCCAATTGTGGACCTGGTTTTATTTTCTCACCCTGTCTCCAGGTATTTTGGGAGGAGGTGGTTATTGACCATATTTTTGGGCAGGCCCTCTCACCCCTTATCATATTTTTAAGTTTCTTCCTCCAGAGAGCCTTATGTCAGCATTGTCATGATTAGGGGGGTCTCTTCCATGGCAATTGTCATCTTATTGGCTAAGGGACCCCAGTCTAAGCAGGAAGCAGAGTAACCCTTTAGATTATTGTTAAGACACTGCACTCAATTGATCCGAGTCTTTTTTGGTCCCTTTTACAGTTGTCCAATAGGGTCATTGTGCCCTCTGGTTCTTTAAGAGGTGCAGGAATAAAACATTCAGGGCACTTTTTGTAAGAGTTTGTGCCATGGGGTGCCATGGTATCTTTTCCCCTATCACCTTTTGCATTGGCAGCAGCAGCAGAGGCACTTAAGGCTCGTAGGGTCCTGGCCAACCATCTGCTTTTAGGAGTGTGGGCCTCAGCAGGCCACATGGTGACTGTCTCTTCCACATGAGCAAGCACTGAGGGGCCTGAATATTGTACAGGACAACGGTCACACACCCAGCGGGCACAGGGTAAGAGTTGTTCCCCTGAGACTAGCATCGCTCATGGCTTATGCTAGAATGGGGACACATGACTCCATGAGACACACAGACAGGTCCAGGCCAAGGTACATGCCCCAGGGCCACATGAAGAAGGGCTCCAAGCCCATACTCCTGTCCCTAAATGCCAATGATTGAAACTACCAACTTAGGCTGGTGAAATCCACAACCCGTGCTCAGTAGGACTGAGCGAGTGCAGCACACAGCAACACAGCTCAAAACGACAAGTTCACCAGCAGGCAGCAAAGCCAGTTAACAAACCAAAGCAAGAAATGAGACCCCCAGTGGTTGCACTCATCATGTACACATCCTGCTTGCTATGCCAATTGTTGGGGTCCATCCTGCCTCTCTGGGGTGACAACACGAGTTGAAGTATCGAAGGGTGATACGTCATGATGTTTGCAACTGGCTTTGAAAAGCTTCATCTCAAAAGCAGTGGGGAGCCACTGAGGGCTTTAGGCAGAGAAGGAACAAAGTTGATTTAGGTGAGAGAAAAATCACTGGTGGAGAGATTTGCGGCCGTGGGGAGGAAGGGATGGAAGTGGGAGGAGCACGGTGAGGAGATGAGTTTTAGGGAACATTGGAATAGTCCAAGAGAATTGAAGAAGCTATCGTTCTGTGGGGGGAGCAGGGAGGTGGAGACAGGAGTGGGGAGGGGATGGGGGCAAAGCTCCCTCACTCATCACTGGGAGTATAGTGCTTAGTGGCCAAACAAACAAACAAACAAACAAAGCAACATGCCTTAATGCCAGACTACTTGGGTTCAAGTAGCAACTGAACACATTTAAACCTCTGTGTGCCTTATCTGTAAAATGGGGGTATACTAGTTTTTCAGGGCTGCCATAACAAAATACCACAGACTGGGTGGCTTGAACAATAGAAATTTATTTTCTCATGGTTCTGGAGGTTAGAAGTTCAAGATCAAGGTGTCGCGGTGGGCTTGTTTACTTCTGAGGCCTTTCTCCTTGGCTTGTAGATTGCCATCTTCAATCTGTGTCTTCACGAGGTCTTCCCTCCACACCTATCTATGTTCAAATCTCCTCTTCGTATAAGGACACCAGTCATATTGGATTAGGTCCACCATAATGGCCTCATTTTAACTTAATAACTTCTTTAAGGACCCTGTCTCCGATGTGGTCACAGTCGGAGGTATTGGCGGTTAGAACTTCAAATATGAATTTTGGGGAATACAACTCAGCCTAGGAAAGCAAAATTCTTGGGCCCATCCCAGGCCTACTGTGTCAGAAACTCTGTGTTAATAAACCCTCCAGGTGATTCTGAGGCACGCATAATAAGTTCGAGAACCACCCAAGCACTTGTTTGGCGAAGGAATCAATTCTGCAGAACTACCACTTGAGGGCAGTATCGGACTGCGAGGTAAGCACGGGCTGATTCTAAGTGCCTACAAATGCAAAAGCCTTCCGGGCTCTTCCTGCCTCCAGTCTTGCTCCGAGCTACCTTCAGTTCTCCCACACAACTTGAGCGACCTCTTGAAACCCCAAACCCGATTGTGTCACTGGTTTAGAATTTTTCAGCGGCTCCCTATGGCCCCAGAGGCCCTTCATCTGCCCAGCAGCATCTCCTGCCACGTGCATCTTGCACACCCCCAATTCTTTGTATCTTCCCTGGAGTCAGATCCACCTGGGGTAGAAGTTCAGCTCTGCCATGTACCATCTGGGTGTGACTTGGGAAAGACACATCATTCTGAGCCTCAGTTTCCTCATCTGTGAAATGGAGGCAATTAATAAGACATTTTTCGTAGGGCTGCTATTAGAGCTTGTTTATTAAAGGGATTCCAGCCTAGGGTCTTGCAAGCAGTGCTCAGTCTGCAGCTGCTCTGCTTTCCCTTGTGCACCTCCAAGCACAAAATACAGTCGGGGTACACAAGCCCAACTCCATGCCAGGTGCAGTGGATGCCCTCAGAACCCTCCCCATCTGCCAGTGTCATGCCTTCCAGCTGCCAGCATCCACATCTCTGTGCTTTGGATTCCTTCTGGCTGCTGGCACCCACGGTGATGCCAGGACCATAAAACTCTGTCCCATGGGGACAGTAATAGTGCCAATTCATGGCACTGCTGGGAGGGACTTGTTAGTGCTCCGCATAGAATAGGTCCTCAGACTTTTGCTGTTGGGGTGACCTAACACTTGTCCTTCTCTGGCCTGTCTTTGTGACTCTCCCTACCTGCACGAGTGGCCGTGTCAGAACATCAGGTAGTGGCTGAAGGACGGGGGAGACCTGAAGGGGCTCTACCACGCCTGACCTCCCACCCCTGGGCCACCCAGGCTGGCTCCTGCCCACCTGCTTTCAAATACCTAAGATGCCTGAGTTGGTGTCATAGGATGTAAGAGGACACCAGGCGCCTGGGGGCTGCCAGATAACCCGGGCATCTTGGCATGGCAGCTGGTGCTATGTGGGTTCATGGAACCTGGACCATCTCAGGCTGGGGACCTGGAGGTGATACAGCCCCTCAGCCCGCAGCTTGCAGGGCCAGGGGTATAGACCTTGTCCAACAGTCTCGGTCATCAGGACCCCACTCTTTTCTGTGGCTGCCTCCAGGGGTTGCTTTGCCCTTGGTCTTTATGTTTTCTGTGGGGCTAATTCTGCCCCTGGATGCAGTTGGCATTCCTCTATGTGACTTGATGTAAGGAGCTCCAAAAGCCCAACCCCGTCCCCAGCCTAAATATCTCTCCACCAGCTTGTCATACTGTCTGGCTGTGCGTGAAGCCTCGGGGTTAAGCATTGCCCTTTCCAGGTACTCTTTGAAAAGTTAGCAAACTGGAGTCGGGACAGCTACATAATTTGTGCAGCCCTGTGCAAAGTGAAAATGCAGGGTTTCTTGTTCAAAAATTACGAGGAATTTCAAGATAGTGATAGCAGAGCAGTAGGACATGTGTGAGACCCTGCATGAGTGTGTAGGTGGCACACTCCTGGAGCCTGCTCTGACTCCACCCCGTACCTCTCAATGTGGCTGAGTTTGTCAGCTCCTTTCCTTGCACCAAGAAGGAACCCTGGAGCTGCTCGGGGAAGATGCAAGGACAAAAGTCAAAATGTGTCTCTTACTCAGCTCAGGGCACCCATTGTCTCAGGGATACTTGAAGTCAGTGTTCTCTGCCCAGCTGGCCTTTCTCATTGGGTTTCCCCTGTAGGCTCCTGGAGTCATGGCAGGGTATGGGGTCTTTTCTACCGTCTGGCCTGGCTGACTCTGGTGGGTCCTTACTCATTCACCTGTAGTGCCGTGTTTGCTCTGCTTTGGGATGTAGGGTTGATCTCTTGAGGCCTCTTTCTTTTCCCCAAACCACCAGACTTTTGGATTTAGGTCATAGCATCCCCTGGAGAGTCCTAGAGACACACTCCACATGCACAGAGCTGCTCTAGGCTCTCTCCAGGCCCTCTCCCACCCAGCTTCTCCACCTAGCTCTGTACCCCAAGAAGCTGGGTTGTGTGGCTGCTCCAATGGGCCACCTACACTCTGTCTTCTGGTTGGGTGTGACCAATGGGAGCCATAGCAGGAAATCGGAGAGAAGGAGGAATGAGAGACGTTGGGGCCTTTATTCCCCCAGTTCCCTCCTAAGGCTTCCTGCAGCCTTGTCCCCGGTCACAGCTTCTTGTCAGGCAGCTATCTCCATACAGCCCTCTCTGTCTCCACTTTCCAACTCTCCCGGCTAACAGCTCCCTCCCCTCAGCCTGTCAGGCCTGATGTCACATAAAATCTGGATATCACTACTGTTCCTTCGCTTGAGATCTCAGATATGCTGCTTAAACCTTTTTAAATAATCCCTTCATTAAACTCTCCCAGAATTATCCTAATTTGAATTTGCATCTATTTCCTTCCAGTACCCTTAGTGGTACAAGGATCTTTTTCTCTGTTGCCCCCCAAATCTATCTTTGTAGCCCTCAATCCCTAGGACAGCCAGGTCAGGGGCTGAGTATCCAGGAACCCAGGCCAGTGTCCACCCCCTGGCTCCTTGGAGAATACCCACAGGAGAAGTGGGGACCCTCCCTCATGTTCCCCCAAACATGTTCACCAGACACTTCATCCTCAGCTCATTGGGAACCAGGGACCTAGAAGTTGTGTCTATTCCTTCTTCAGCTTCAGGGCCTGATGGAAACAAGATGTTTTCACAACCAGAGCACCTCAGCCCCAGACATATCCCCTTTGACCAAGTGACCAGGTAACCAGACAAGCAGAGAATTAGACAACTAGACCATCAGAGGACCAGACAACCAGGCCAGCAGACAAGTAGGCAGCACAATCTCGGGGGGGTGGGGGTGGGGAGGAGCATATCTGCTGGATCTGCTGCTCTACATCTACTCTCTTTGCGTGGTAGCAGATTTTCCCTTGGGGAGCCTCTCCTTCCTCCCTCTCAGCCCCCTAGCTCACCTTTTTTTTTTTTTTTTTCAAATTTTAATATAGACATTTGTTTTATTCATACTTTCTTTCAACAAACATTTTTTTAAAAAGATTTTTATTAAAGATATAGTTACATACAATATTATATTAGCTTCAGGTGTATACAATAGTTATTCAACATCTATATACCTAAAGAAGTGATCACTGTGATAAGTCCAGCAACCATCTGAATCCAAATAATGTTATCACAATATTATTGACTATATTCCCTATGCTGTACATTACATTCCCATGACTTATTTGTTTTATACCTGGAAATTTGGACCACTTATTGCCCTTCACCTTTCACCCCTCTTTAATTTTTCAGTTACAGCTGACATTCAATATTATTTATTTTTTTATTTTTATTTTTTTAATTAGTTTCAGGTGCACAAGACAAAGCAAAACTTAGACGTTTATCGTTTATATCCCTCACACTGTGTGAACCCCCCTCCCCCCATCCACTATCCCACTGTACGTTCCCAAAACCTCTCACCTTCTCTTTATCCCCACCTCCCCGCCCCTCTAGCAACCCTCTGTTTTTCCTCCATGTTTCCAAAACTGTCTCTGATTAGTTCATTCACTTATTCTTTTCTTTAGATTCCGCACATGAGTGAGATCATATGGTATTTGTCTTTCTCTTTCTGACTTATTTCACTTAACATAATGTTCTCTAGGTCCATCCATGTTGTTGCAAATGGTAAGATTTCTTTCTTCTTTATGGCTGCGTAATACTCCATTGTATAAATATACCACAGTTTCTTAATCCAGTCATCTACTGATGGGCATTTCGGTTGTTTCCATGTCTTGGCTATTGTGTATAGTGCTGCAATAAACATAGGAGTGCATAAAGATTTTTGAATTGGCCCCTAGCTCACCTTTGACCTAAGCCAATCAGACTTAATCGAAGCTGACCCCAGGGCCTAAGTAACCAGCGAGAAGAGGTTCTTGCTGGAACTGCTGAGAGATAGTGAGGTCTGGAGCTGCTGCCACCCTTTTCAATCCAGGACAGGAGCCAACCTGAAAGAAAGCAGGGCAGAGAGGCAGACATTGAGCCCTGATGAAGCCATTCCTGAGCTTAGCAACCCTGGAACCTTTCCGTTATATGATCCAGTGAATTCCCTTTTTGCTTAAAGCCAGTTTATGCAGACCCTTCATTCCCTTGTGTGTAATCAGAAATATATACAGAGGGTGCCTCCCAAAATGTAGACACATTTTAAGAAAGGAAAAAACTGTATTAAAATTGTAATATTCAGTATATACCTAGAACAAAAAATGAGTACAAGTCATGTGTATACATTTTTGGGGTACCCCCGGTGTATTACATACATATTTGGTCTTTGTCCTCATTCTTGGTGTAGAGCTCCTAAAATTCTTGTAATTTCCTATGTGATAGGAGTGTCTTTTGTTATTCACAAGAAACCCTTTCTATCACACTGGAGTTTATGCTCATGAGGTGAATTAGGGTGGGGTTTCTGTGTGACTTCTGGATGGGACTCATCTGTACAATAACTTGTTTTCCTGAGTTTGTGATCCATTATATAGCAAATTATGGAACTGAGGAGACAGAGTTGAGGGAACCCCTGGTTTGTAGCCAGTCGGTCAGAAGTAGGGGTGATCTGGATTTGCCATTGGTATCTGAAGTAGAAGGCAGTCTGACGTACCCCAGCTTTACTGAGATATGATTGACATACCACATTGTATAAGTTTAAGGTGTACAATGTGTTGATTTGATATATGTTGCAAAATGATCACCACCATAGCATTAACTAATATCTCGATTACATCCCATAATTACCTTTTTTTTTTTTGTGGTGAGAACATTTAAGATTTACTTTCTTCGCAACTTTCAAGTATTTAATACAGTTTTTTTTTTTTTTTTTTTTTTTGAAGTGTGGTTTTTTTTTTTTTTTTTT
The DNA here is from genome assembly GCF_057876585.1 of Rhinolophus sinicus. NCBI lineage: Eukaryota > Metazoa > Chordata > Mammalia > Chiroptera > Rhinolophidae > Rhinolophus > Rhinolophus sinicus. Next base: position 25,965,659 of record NC_142513.1, read on the forward strand.
TTTTTTTTTTTTGGGGGGGGAAGGGGAACAGGACTTTATTGGGGAACCGTGTGCACTTTCAGGACTTTTTCTCCAAGTCAAGTTGTTGTCCTTTCAATCTTAGTTGTGGAGGGTTCTGTTCAGCTTCAAGTTGTTGTTCTTTCAGTCTTAGTTGTGGAGGGCGCAGCTCAGCTCCAGGTCCAGTTGCCGTTGCTAGTTGCAGGGGGCACAGCCACCATTCCCTTGCGGGAGTCGAACCAGCAACCTTGTGGTTGAGAGGACATGCTCCAACCAACTGAGCCATCCGGGAGCTCAGCGGCAGCTCAGCTCAAGGTGCCATGTTCAATTTTAGTTGCAGGGAGCGCTGCCCACCATCCCTTGCGGGAGTCGAGGAACTGAACTGGCAACCTTGTGATTGAGAGCCCACACTCCAACCAACAACTGAGCCGTCCGGGAGGCAGCTCAGCTCAAGGTGCCGTGTTCAATCTTAGTTGCAGGGGGCAGAGCCCACCATCCCTTGCGGGACTCGAGGAATTGAACTGCAACCTTGTGGTTGAGAGCCCACTGGCCCATGTGGGAATCGAACCGACAGCCTTCGGAGTTAGGAGCACGGAGCTCTAACCGCCTGAGCCACCGGGCCGGCCCATTTAATACAGTTTTATTAGCTATAATCACCACGCTGTACTTTAGATCCCCATGGACATTAGAAGTTTGTACACTTTGATCTATTTCTCTCACCCCCCACCCCCCAAGCCTCTGGTAACCACCATTCTTATTCTGTTTCTCTGAGTTTGGCTTTTTAGATTCCACGTATAAATGATATGTGTCTTTCTCTGTGTGACTTATTTCACTCAGCATAGAGACCTTATATTTCATCCAAGTTATTGCAAATGGCAGGATTTTCTCTTTATCATGGCTGAATAATATGCCATTGTATGAGGTATGATAAAAAATGTGGTGAAGGTTTAAATTAAAAAAAAATTATTACAGTAAAAAACACATTGACATTAACCCCCCTCAGAGTACCACCCCCTCCCCCATGCTTCGAACACACTTATCCCATCATTCTTGCCACTTTCTGAAGCAGTTCTGGAAGTCCTCTTTCACGAGTGTCTTTAGTTGCACTGTCGTGGCTGCTCAATGTCCTGAATCCATTCAAGACATTTACCTTTCATAGTCATTTTGACTTTGGGGAAGAGCCAGAAGTTGCACGGTACCAGATCCAGTAAATAAGGTGGATAAGGGCACACCGTAATGTTTTTATTTGACAGAAATTGCCATACCAGAAGCAATGTGTGACCTGGAACATTGTCATGATAGAGGATGAAGTAAAGACACTCACAAAAGAGGACTTCCAGAACTGCTTCGGAAAGTGGCAAGAACAATGGGATAAGTGTATTTGAAGTGAGGGGGATTAATAGCAATGTGTCTTTTATTGTAATAATTTTTTTTTAATTTAAACATTCATTGTATTTCTTTATCACATCTTCTTTATCCATTCATCTGTTGATAGACACTTAGGTTGTTTCCATATCTTGGCTATTGTGAATAATGCTGCCATGAATGTGGGAATGCAGTTATCTCTTCAAGATAGTGATTTAACTTCCTCTGGATAAATACTGAGAAGTGGGATTGCTGGATCATGAGGTAGTTCTCTTTTAAATTTTTTGAGGAACCTCCATACTGTTTGCCACAGTGGCTGTACCAGTTTACATTCTGAAGTGGGAGGTAGTCTTAACCTGTGGAATCTGGTGTTATCTCCGGGTAGATAGTGTCAGAGTTGAGTTAAATTGTCGGACACCCAGTTGGTGTGTGCCTGAGCATTGCACTGTTGTGGGAAAACCCCCACTCATCTGGTATCTGAAGTGTTCTTTGTGAGAGTGGAAAGGAAGTTTCCCCAGACCTTGCAAGTGGAAGAGCCCTGGCTGGGATGGGAGCCCCTGCAACTTGGCTCCAGTGGCCTGCTGGTGAGTGTGAGAGGGATCAGGACAAAACACACACACAAGAGGCCTCTCCCTGCTTGTGGGAGTCACCTGGGAGGCCTGGGCTCAAACAGGGGTCTGCCTTTAAGGAGCTGGGTCAATGGACACATCCCTTGTGCTCTCAGGGCCCTGGGCTTCTCAGGGGGTAGCCATGGGGACACCTTTCTGCCCTGCCTTGCCAGTGTGTGAGCATCATTCTTGGGGAGACACTGGTGGGTTGGAGGCCAAGAGCGAGGACCCCCAACCTGGCTCTCAGAGCCTAAGGCCTTGTTGCCTCTGGGAGAGGAACCAGGGCTCTCCTGTCACCATTCTTCCATCAGGAAGCTCAGGCTCCCAGCCAGGATAGGCACCTCATGCTATGGTAGCTAAACCTTCTTCTCCACCCCTGACCTCCACTTCCTTCTCTGTACTCTGCCCCCAACCCCTGCCCCAAATCAATATTTTGCAGGGCGCTGACTGCTTTCCTAACTCAGCCTTTAATTGTTGGGCATTGCCTGTCCCACAGCTTCGAGCTGTGATTCACAAAGTTTGGACTTCAGGCCAGCAGCCTGAACATCACCTAGGAACTTGTTAGAAATGCAAGTTCTCAGGCCCCACCCCAGACCTACAGAATTGGACACTTTGGGGGTGGGGCCCAGCAATGTACTGGAAGGAGCCCTCCAGGGGACTGACACTCAGCCAAGTGTAAGAACAGCTTGAAGCTGTTGCTGGTACAAGAGGTGCAAAAGGGGATGGTCTGGCACCTGCCTAGACCCCCCCCTTCGCCGCAGATGTCCCATTCCCTGGCTTCTGTTGAATGAGTGTTGGCTACGAGCGGTCTCCAGCTGGCCTTTCTCTTGAGCGTTGCCCTGTGCTGAATCACTATGCCCAGAAATGCCAGAGAGATTAGGTATATACACCACCCCCTGCCACACCCCATGGGCCACAACCAGTGACTGATGGACAGGGTATAATAGGCTGGCCCTTGTCTCAAGGTGGGAACTCCAGTGAGAATTACTCTCTGGAGTCCCTCTGTGAATTAGGTCAAGGCGAGACTTGAATTGCTCCAAGTAGCTGCTTGTCCCAAATGCTGAGAGTGTTGTTGGTATACAGGTATGAATTACGCGCAACACGCTGCTGTAAGAGAAAATGTCATTCGGCTTGCTTTGGAAAAGTAAAAATAAACCTGGCTCCAAGGCCCTGTGGGCCAAGACGACTGGGCTTGGTTACCCTCCTCTAGAGGCTGGTTTGCAGCCAGCCCGGAGGGCCTCCTGCAGTCAGGGAGCTGGGGAGGCCCCTGGATCGCAGGCCCTGGTGGCCTCCGCTGCAATGGGTGATTTTCCTCTTGGTCTCAGAGTATCAGCTCATCCACCCTTGGTCAAGATGTCATGGGGATATGTTTCACAGGGAGCCCAGGAAATACAAAAAAAATTGTGAATGATTCTCTTCTCCTAACTGCCCTTCCTGAGAGGAGAGAGGGGAAAAAATGTTTACTTATTGTCCTCAATAGGAAAAAAAAAGGCGAGACATAAATTAATTTCCCCAATTAGTTTCTGAGGGGGTATCAGAGCAGATGGCAAATGTGTGTGTGTGTGTGTGTGTGTATGTGTAAAGTTATGTTAGTGTGTGTATAGAGGCATGTTTGTGTGTGTATAGAGATGTGTGTGTGTGTGTGTGTGTGTGTAAGGGTAAGTTTGCATATTGTGTACATCGAGGTGTCTTTGTATATGTGTGTATAGAGGCATGTTTGCATGTGTGAGCTTGGGGCTTGGGTTTCATTACAGAGAGATAGTATTAGGTTGCTGCAAAAGTAATTGCGGTTTTTGTATTTATTTTTCACCTTTTAAACTTCAATTACTGTTTCACCAACCTAATAACTGAGGCTAGAGGCCCTACCACTACCAGAGTCAGCCCCAATTTTCTGCCTCAGGCTTCAGCTGACATGGCTGTCACCCACTACCCTCTTGGAGCCCACAGGAAGCACAGAAGGTGGCACCGGACAGGAAAGTGGGAATACCTGTCTGAGCTCCAGCTCCCTCCTTGTTTTGGCACTTTAGGTGTCTGGGATTCTGCGTTGGGAGCAAAAACAGCAAAACTGACCCAGGGGCCCAGTGGGTAAGGGGGAAGAGACTCTAGTTAAATAAAAATATAAAAAGATCAGACAGAAATATAGTAAAACAATTGCTGCATTTTTTATTCCCTGGGAGCTGTGATTATGGGTGATTTCTACTTATGTCTTTGTGTTTATTTGCATTCTTGAAACTTTCTACATTCAACATGAATTATGTGTACAATAACTAAAAATGAAACTGTAAGAATAACTACAAACACCCCCATGTCTATTCCTTGAGTGTCAGCCTCCTCTCCCACCCCCATCATCAAAGGAAAGCTTTTATTTCCTCAGCTGTGTGTTATGAAAACTTCTCGGCATACAGAAAAAAAATGGGAAAAACCAAACAACAATATACAATATACCCCACACATGTACAACATATATCCCACCACCTACATTCAAGTGATCATTTTTTTCATATTTTCTTCATTGATATACATATATAAAATATATGCTTTTTTTCTGAAACATTTGAAAATAACTTGCAGAAAAGATATTTTATTTCTAAACACTTCCGAATACATCTCACTATAAAGCTTCCCAAGAATTCAGGCCAGTTTCTTGGGGAATGTCCTTCAACCTGGCTTAGTCAGTTAGCCTCTCCCCAGGCCATTCCCCTCCATGGGAAGTTTGGACAGCTTCACCTGCCAGATGGCAGCTCCGGGGTCTATTGTAAGCCCCACATCCTCCAACAAATCCTCCCTGACATGACCAAATAATATCCTGTTTTGTTGTCTAATTCTTCATTCACTATATTTTGAGTAGGATAACTCAGACCAAGACCCAGTCCTGCTCCCCAGGAGCCCACAGCCCAGTGTGTCAGGGCAGAAAACAGGCAATGGTGCAGAGTGTGGTGGGTGGTGTCGGTGGGCGTAGAGGAGGGGTGTCTCCTTGAGGCTTGGGGTCATCAGAGAGGTATTTCAAAGAGACAGATGATATTTGAGCTGAGACCTGATGGATATGTGGGAGGACGTGGAGCCAGGGTCAGATTCAGATTGATGAAGGCACACCAGGGTTACATTTTCATGTTAGAAACATTTCTCTGCCCACATGCTCAGAAATATTGTTTGAGTGAACGAACTACTGAATGGAGCATAGACTGGAGAAGGGCCGAACTGGAGGCGCAGGGATAGTTTGGCAGCCATGGCTGTCACCTAGGAGAAAAACGCACCATAAACTTGAATAGATGGATACGAGAGATATGAGAGAGGTACAATCAGCAGGGTTTGGCTCTTAATTAGACGTGGGAGGATGAGTGGGGAGATAAGTCAAGACTGGATGCAGCATCCACATTTCTGTCTTGAGTGACTGGATTGATATTGGTGCCTTCGATGAGTCAGGTAATTTTTAAAAAGAAATAGGATTTTACCGGTGGGTGGGGAAAATGAGCTTCCTTTTTCACGTTTTGTTTGAGGAGCCTGACGCTCATCCAAGTGGAGACATTTGATAGTGGGGAGTTTATATGGGAGGTCAGGGAACTCATCTAGATGAAGATACAGATCTGTGGGACTTTAGCAAATGCCTAGCAAATGAAGCCACACCTGGGAAGAGAGCGTCTTCAGAGGAGACGTGGGCTGATTGAGCCTTAAACCTGAAGGAAGGAACCTACCACATTTAAGAGCTAGGAGTGGCCAGACAGGTGAGTGGCCAGACAGGAACGCCAGGACCTGGTGCGAAGGAACCAAGAACTCTGCCAAAGAAAGAGGAAATGATTAGTGAGTTGAATGATCCCAAGAGGGCAAGTCAAATGAGGATGCACAAAGGTCCACTGAGGATGTTATCACTGAAGGACAGTTTCAATGGAGTGACAAGGGCAGAAGCAAGATTCCAGGGGTTTGAGTGATAAGCAGAGTACAATGTAGGGGGATACCAACAAGGGCTTGTCTGTGAGCAACAGGAAGGAGTTGAGAATGGAGACTGGATGGATGGAGGAAAGGGGAGCTCTTTGAAATGGAGTCTCCTATTTTCTGTTGTCCTTCAGTATCCAGCTAGAGAGGAGGAAAACTGTGATGGGATGTGGGGGTGGAGGAGGAATGTGGTAACTGCCAAATAAACACACCATCCAGGGAAGCCAGCCAAGGCTGGGCCCAGAATATCTGGAACGGAACCCATCTTCCTTCTGCAGCAGGAAGTGGTGTTGGGAGCTGAGTTGACTGGAATTTCCGAGCTATGAGGACGTTCCTGGTGAATGCCTTTTATTTATTTATTTTTTCATTCATGAAAAAGAGTTGGAATTAAGTGACTCCCCACCCCCCACCCCCCAAACATTCCCTCCCACAGAGGAAGCGCTTAATTTAGCCTTATGTTCCTAGTTGAAAAAATATCTCTGAGGTTTGCAGGCTTCTGCTGGGTTGTTTGTTACCCCAGAACATGGCAGGATGTTGATGAATATGGCAGGACTGGACTCTCTGTATCTTGATTTCAGCTGAGGTTCTAAGAGAATAGGTGGCTCTGTCCCAACCTCAGCACCAAGAGGAAGTTCTGTTATGCCATCTATGCAGGATGTGGAAAGAGGTGTTGAAAACCAGTTTTGGGAACCTTAGATGACCCTCTCCACTCTGGCCCATAAAAGATGTTGGTGAGGCAGAGAGACAATTGAAAAGTAGAGAGAATGGCGTTGGAGACATCGGTGCTATGAGTTATCTCCCTTGGGATGAAGCAGAGGGGCGCTTCCCTTTATCTAGCACCAAATTAAAGGAGCTTTGATGGCATCACTCAGGAAGCTTGAAATGTGCCCCTGGAGTTTGCAGGATGCAGTAGACTGGGTATCTGATTCACGGAAGACGTTTGATTTGTGAAAGACTGCCTGGAACCAACTGTCTGGAATCTAAACGGAAATGTGACTGTGTGTGGGAAGTAACTGCAGTCCATGAGGTGGTGGGTAAAAGGGGCTAGTCTTCTTGTACTAGAGGTGGCCACACACAAGAGGTAAAGAGTTGTTTAAGTCTTTCCACAATGGGCTACCTGGCCTGAGGGGGGTGAACCCAGCACAAGGAGCCTGGAGGTGAAACATCCCAGATACCTGGGTATCTATAAAAAGCAGCTTGGAAAGGACATCCTAAGCAAGAGGTCAGACTGGGACCCCAGGTTTTCTCAAGCGTTTACAGGAAGGATTCTTGACTGTACAATGCACATCTGTCTAGCAGCAAAAGTCAGAATACAGCTGTAACCTTCACTTTGATGATCCTGTGATTTATCGTAAGAAGTATATATTTGATCTTTGTCATTGGTTCCTAGCACAACCTAGAACCCTTGGCATTTCCTAAGTGATAAGAGCAATCAAGGTATCTTGGTATTCACAACAAACCCGTTTGAACTATACTTAGTTTATGTTAATGAGATGACTTTTGGAAAGCAACTGAGGATGGGGGCTGTTGCGTCAGTTCAATGATTTAATCAGTCATGCTTATGTAATGAAGCCACCATTAAACCCAAAAGGATGGAGTTCAAAGAGCTTTTTGGTTGGTGAACATATGGAGATGCTGGAAGAGTGGCATGCTGGAGAGGGCATGAAAGTGCCCTATCCTTTTCCCCATACTAGGCATCTTTTTCTTTTCTTTTTTTTTTTCTTCTGGTATTGTGGTGTTTAATGTTAAATTTTTTCTGTTACTGTGGGAGTGGCAAAGTTATAAAAAATAATAGAAGAGTTCACAGTTACATGCTCATTTTACAACGGCATTTTATACTTTAGTTTTAGCAAAAAAGTTAACTTTTTTTTTTAAAATTTTATTTTATTAAATTTATTGGGGTGACAATTGTTAGTAAAATTACATAGATTTCAGGTGTACAATTCTGTATTACATCATCTATAAATCCCATTGTGTGTTCATCACCCAGAGTCAGTTCTCCTTCCATCACCATATATTCAATCCCCCTTACCCTCATCTCCCACCCCCCACCCCCCACCCCCCTGACCCTCTGGCAACCACCAAACCATTGTCTGTGTCTATGAGTTTCTGTTTCTCATTTGTTTGTCTTGTTCTTTTGTTGCTTTTGGTTTATATACCACATATCAGTGAAATCACATGGTTCTCTGCTTTTTCTGTCTGACTTATTTCGCTCAGCATTACACTCTCAAGATCCATCCATGTTGTCACAAATGTTCCTATATCGTCTTTTCTTATCGCCGAATAGTATTCCATTGTGTATATATACCACAACTTCTTTATCCATTCACCTATCGAAGGACATTTCGGTTGTTTCCATGTCTTGGCCACCGTAAACATAGCTGCAATGAACATTGGAGCACACGTGTCTTTATCTCTAAATGTTTTCAGATTTTTTGGGTAGATACCCAGGAGAGGGATTGCTGGGTCATATGGCAATTCTTTCGTAATTTTTTGAGGAACCTCCACACTGCCTTCCATAGTGGCTGCACCAGTCTGCATTCCCACCAACAGTGTATGAGGGTTCCTTTTTCTCCACAGACTAGGCATCTTTTTCATGTGGCTGTTCCTGAATTATACTCTTTCATAATAAACCTGTAATCTAGTAACTAAAATGTTTTTCTGAGTTCTGTGAGCTGCTCCAGCAAATTAATTGAACCCATGGAGGGGGTTCTGGGGACCTCTAATCTGTAGTCAATGGGTTAGAAACACAGTTGACAACCTGGATTTATGATTGGTGTCTGAAGTTGGGGGGAGGGCAGTCTTGTGGGACTGAGCCCTTAACCTGTGGGTCTGACATTCTCTCCAGGCCAGGTAGTTAGTGTCAGAATTGAGTTGAATTATAGGACACTCAGTCAGTGTCTGCTGAGAACTAGAGAACTGCTTGGTTGTGTTGGAAAAGACACACAGATTGAAACACCCAAGTCTCTTATTTCATATGACTGTAGGATGTTATCATTAAGCTAAATAAGAGAAGATGTCATAGTATAGAGCCTAATGAATAAAAGTCAAGTGTTTTCAAATGTAAAAAAAAAGAAAAAAGAAAAAAGAAAACGGAAAAGAAAAGATTTTCTTTGGGTAAGGTTATTCAGATATCAAATTGAGTGTGGATAAATATACCTGAAGCCTTCTAAGGATTTGAAGGGGCTGGATTGCCAAAGAAACTCTAAACCTGGCCCGCAACCCTTAAAGCAACCCCAGACCTCCAACCGTCAGAAGCCAGCTGTGAAAGCTATGCAGAAACCAGGGAGGGCACATGCTTCGCAGCCCATTTTAAACTGAGAAGAGTTAAATTGGCCAAGTGGGCAATGCCACTGCCAAAGAGGAAATGAGCAGAGGAAGTGGGCCAACCAAACAACTCACTCCATTGTCAGGGCAGCGAGTTCCATCACTTCTTACCACCCAGTGGGGCTTGATCATAGCTTGGACCACTGACTGCTGGGCAGGTTTCCCATTCTCCTATTTTCAAATGAGAGTTTTTGTTGTGATTATCCTGCTTCTACTCTAGCGTTATTTACCTCACCATATGTCTTTTAATTTATAAGTCACTGAATGCAGAGAAGTTTATCCAGACCTGATGGAGAGAACCCCACATCTCCCATAAACCTGAACTGGAATCGGCCATTGGATAAGACTTTGGGGTCATCTCCTTTGAGTAAGGGCAAGGGTTTTTCTATGTAAGGTCAGAAGGGTTTGCATGGTCAAAGGGGTAGACTGTTAAAAAGATTGCTAAATTGTACCCCATCTTCTCTATTTTTCCTTTTATTCTACAGCAATTGAAGTTTTCACTTGGCACTTGATTGCCCAGCTATGATCTCATTCCCCAGAGTCCCCTGCAGCTAGATGTGGCTATGTGTCCAGGACAGCGAGATAGGAATGGAAGTGCTGTGTACAAGGCTCTGGTTGAACCCTTAAGAGGAAGTTTACTTGTGTTCTTCTAGTTTAGTCTTCATTTCTGAAATGATTTCTAACTTTATTCACATTTTATTTACATTTCTTTCTAAGTTTTTCTACTCTGACTTATGTTGCTATTTCTGATCTTATATAATCTTACTATCTTTGAATGCATTTGGATATAGTAGATTACATTTTTCATCTGTTACAGATTACATTTTTAATCTGTTTTGTGGGCACATCTTTCTGGCTCATGTTTGTTATCTGTGGGGATGTTATTTTGCTCCTTATTCCCATTTTTCTTATTAAAAAAAACATTGTATGGAATTTGGCCTTGATAATTTTCTATTGCTTACTACTGTGTGAAGTTAGTTTTCTTGAACTTTTAGAAGGACGCTGGTCATGACTTCCAGTACAAGGTGAACAGAAGCAGTGACAGTGGGTTTTCTTGCCTTATTCTAGAATTTTAAGAGTAAAAATTTAATGTTTATCCATTAAATATGCTTTTTCACAAGGATTTTGGTGGATCTCTTTTACCTGGTTTAGGAAGTTCCATTCGATTTCTAGATACCTAAGAATTTTTATTTTTAATGGGTGTGAATTAAAAAATTTTTTTTTCATTTGAAATAATCCTGTATACTTTTAAAAATTAATAATGAGATGAATATTTAATACATTTTAATGTTGAACCATTTAGGAATTTTGGAGGTAAATCCAGCTAAGGTATGATATATTGTTGCTTTAAATACACTGCTTGATACAGTTTGTAGAATTTTGTTTTGAATTGTTATATCTATAAGTTATATTGTTCTGTGCTATTTCTTTCTCATTTTGTTCTTGTTTGGTTTGAGTATCAAGGTTTTTCTAATCTCAAAAAATGAATTGGGCATGTTCTCTTCTTATTTTCTGGAACAATTTGCATGATATTGGAATGATCTGTTCCTTGAATGCTTTGAAGAAACTGCCTAGAAAACTATCAGAGCCTATTTTTTAATGGGTAGATTTTAAAAATTTTGATTAAATTTCTGAAATGGTTATAAACTTACTTAGCTTTTCTATTTCTTTTTGAATCAGTTTTGGATGGATATATTTTCCTGGAAGTTACCCATTTCATCTAAGTTTTTAAGTTCAGTAGCAAAGGTTTGTTTATACTTTACAGTTTAAATTTCTGTTTTTTCTATTATTATGCATCTTTTTCATTTTTAATATTGCTAAATTGTGCCTTCTTTCTTATATGTTGTACGTACTTAATTTCTAAATTTTATTTCATTCTTTCTGCTTTTTTGGATTTATCCTGTTAGTCTTTTCCTCATGTCTAATGTTGGCTGATTAGCTCAACCGTTTTCAGCCTTTCTTCTTTTCTAATACTATCATTTATGACTACACGTCTGTCTTATGTCATGTTTCCTGGAAGTAGAGCTTAGGATGGGGATTCTTGTGTACATGATTTACTGAGAGATGGCTCTCAGAATAAGGGAGCTGAGGGAAGCTGGATAAGGTTAGGAAGGAGCTTAGCAAAGATGTGGCCCAGCTGAGGCTAAGTGGGCCTGATCCACAGGAGCTCTGGAGCATGAAAGGCCACTGAATCGGTCAAACCTTGAGGCAAGTGGACGGGACTTTTGCACTCCTATTTGAGTCAAATATTGGCTACAGACTGCCATGGAGTGGTAGGTGTGGGCATAATCTCCCAGGTCAGATGGCTCCCATGAACTGAGGGCAGGTCTCTGGAGAAGGGGCAGCCATGAGCTGTTAGCAGGCAACACTCCTAGAAACTGGAGATGCACACGTTGATCTGTTAAAGGGCTATGGTTACAAAAAAAGGAACATGGTTGGGGCACCATCCATAGCGACTACATCCGATAACATATATTTGTATTATTCCATATTTGTAGTATTTCATGATTTTATATAAATTTGTTCTTTTATCTGTAACTGATTTAGAAATGTGTTTAATAATGTATAAAGTGAGCTTTTTAGTTATCTTTTTGTTAACTAATCATAAAGGTGTTTATAAGTTAATTGCTTTCTGTTAAGAGAACATTTATTATACTCCCTTTTTGCTATTGGTTGAGTATTACTCTATGGTCAATTTTTGTAAATATTATGTATGCCCTTGAGAAGAACTTTGCATCTTATTGGATGCAAAGTTCTATATAGGCCTTTTAGATCAAGCTTACTAATACTATTGTTCAAATCACCTATGGTCCTTAAAAACTTTTAATTACTTATTTCTCAATTATTGAAAGAAGTTTATTGAAAATTTATGCGAAGATCATGGATTTGTCAATTTCTTTTCATAATGCTATCAAATTTTGTTTTACCATATTTTTAAGATGTACAGTTCCCCCCACATTTTAACATTTCTGTTATTGGGATACATTCACAATTGAGGGTAACTTAAGATTACTTTTAGCTAGGTGAAGGTCATGATAAAGTTGTCATTGCATGAGCATCGATGAACTTGGTCATAGTTGTTCATATTGTCATCATTTCATTTGAGTGATATACATTTTGGCACATCACATGTGGAAGTTATTGACCATTGTACATTTCCCAACAATAGTACATTAATGCAGCATTGAAATGAAAGTTATGTACATTTTATGTACAGAAAGAGAACAGCAAAGCAAAAGTACCTATATAATGTTGAAGTTATTAATATTGCTCTATTTTTTTTAAAACAGAGCAGCTACCAGGGATTTTATGAAATAAAATAAAGAAACCCATAAACAGATGAACCTGTGTTATAGCTAAAAAGCTTGCCTGTCACTCACCAAGCAATACAACTAAAAGCAGGAGACATTCCCAAAACCCTCAAATTGGATGAAGGACACTTCAAAACATTGAGAAGCTGATATGATTGATATGTGATGTGGGAACTACTGCCGAAGCTTTGAAAATCAGTTGCCCAGAAGCTTTCTTTGACTTTGAACAGGAGCTGTATAATTTCTGGTGACCTGATTCACTTGGGGAAAAAAATGAAACTGTACATTTAGTCAAATAGAGAAGGATGACAAAATCACACATTGTTTCAATACTTCAAAATTGTACTGTTAATTTTAAAAGCACTAAAGAAAATATTGTAAGCACATGTTACCAAAAGAAGCAAATCACTGTGATGATATACATATGTAGCTGCTACTAACAAAAGATGCCATTGTATTTAATATGACTAAGGCATTCATATACAGTGTTTCCCTGAAAATAAGACCTAGCCGGACAATCAGTTCTAATGCGTCTTTTGGAGCAAAAATTAATATAAGACCCGGTCTTATTTTACTATAATATAAGACCGGGTCTTATCTAACATAATATAAGACCCGGTCTTATTTTACTATATACTATAAGACAGGGTCTTATATTAATTTTTGCTCCAAGAGACCCATTAGAGTTGATTGTCCAGCTAGGTCTTATTTTCGTGGAAACTCGGTAGTTTAATTTCCAAAACAGAATACTTATGAGAGTGAAAGAGGGAGTTGTAGATCTTTATGTAAGGATAGAGGGACTGTCCTAAGTAAACTGAGTCACCCTAATTTTCAATTATAAAGCAATTTCTGAGAATGACATTTCCACCCCCAAATGTTATTGTGACTGCGTAAAATAATGGATGGATGCTAGCTGGACCAATGAAGGATTAGCTAAAAGTCATCTAGAATAGATGTAAATGAGCCATGGGCGACCAATCTACCCAGTACATTAGTCTTGATACCTTTTGTGGGCATTTATTTGAAAATGAGATGATAAGCTCAAGAGACAAAAAGAAGGAAAACACAGATAAGAGGGCCAGAGATTGAGAGAACACGGTGATAAGTTCTAATATATATTTAACCAAAGTTCCAGAAATTGAAGGGCAAGAGAGAAGATGGGGACAAAGCAATATCTGAAGACATAATAGCTGAAAAATTTCTGAAACTATTGGAAGATACCAGCCCACAGATTCAAGAAGCTCAACTCCAAACAGCATTCGTAAAAAGGAATCTGCACCTAGACACATCATAGTGAGACCACAGAAGACCAAAGACACACAGAAAAATTTTGACAGCAACTAGAGAGAAAAAAAGACAGATTATTTTTAGTTAGATGGCAATGGAAGTGAGAAGAAAATGGAATGATATTTTCAATGTGTTGGGAAAAAATTCATAGAATTCTACTTTTAGCTAAAACATCTGTCCATTAAAAAAAAAGTAAATATGTTAATGTGTTTTTTTTTCATTGTATTCATTTCCCCGCACCAGACACAGTTCCTTGTTATGTCTATGCCACTTGCCCAATTCTCAGGAGCATCTGAAGTGGAAAATAAAACCTACGCTACCAAATGTTTTAGGGGGTTGAGAAAAAAGTAATTTCAAGCCTGGAGTATTTGCTGCCGTCAGGAAGACTATGACTACCTTTATTTTGAAATACATGACGGAAACCACAGCTCTCTGTGGCTTAAAGGAAACATGATGAAATCATTTTGAGGCTCTTCTCCTGTTTAAAACCTGGGATATAAAAAGAACTCAATGATAAAACAAACAACCCAATAAAAATGGGCAAAGGATTTGAACACACGCTTCACAAAAGAAGATATACAGATGACAAAAAAGCACATACAAGATGCTCAACATCATTAGTTTTAATGGAAATGCAAGTACAATGAGATGTCACTATACACCTACCATATGACCCAGTAATCCAACTTCTAGGTATTTATCCAAATGAAATAAAAACTTACATCCATACATAAATCTGTATGCAAATGTTTATAGCAGTTTTATTCAGAATCTCCCAAACAAGAAAACCCAAATGTCCTTCAACTAGTGAATGGATAACCTGTGGTATAATTACATAATGGAATACTACTCATCAATAAAAAAGGAATGAACTATTAATATACCCAGCAACATGGATGGATTTCAAATGCATTAGGCTAAGTGAAAGAAGTCAGATTCAAAAGACTACATGCTGTATGATTCATTTTTTTCCAGAAGAGCAAAACTATAGTGTCAGAAAACAGATCTGTGATTTCCAAGGCTGGAGGAGGGAGAAGGGCTGACTACTAAGGAGCAAGGGGGAATATTTTGGGGTGGTAGAGCTGTTTATATATTGATTACTGTGGTGATAACACAACTATATGAGTTTTTCAAAACTGCACACTAAAAAGGGTGAGCATTACCATATGTAATTTATATCTTAAAAAAGAAGAAAACAAAAAAGAAAAAAAAAGTAAAAAAAAATGCAGGCATCCTCAGGGTATTTTATAATCTCACTCTCTTTGACATGTAAGTAAATGCTGTACACATACACAGACACACACACACACACACACAAACACACACACAAAAAACATTGGTGGTTGTCATATCAAATTTCCAGGACCATTTCCTCCAGCCCTCTTTCTCCTTTTAGTAGATGACTTTCCTGTCTACATAACCAAGAAGTATCAGATTAGAAGAACACACTTGACTTTTCTCTCCTCTATCTAAACTGTCTCTCCTGATTCTTATGAGGATTTAGGATAATCTTTTAAGCATCTCAGAGTATCTGCATTCTAGTATGGAAAATAATTTTTAAAATTATTAAAAACTAGAATGAGTTCAACAAAAAATATAGTGACTTGGTGATATGACCAAGACCCTGGCATCCCTTGATGTTTCAGGGATCAACCTATTTGTGGACGAATTAACCAGTTAAGGCTAAGTGGAAGAAGCCAATGTGAAAAGGTTACATACTTTATGATTCCAACTATATGACATTCTGCAAAGGACAAAACTATGGAGACAGTGAAAAGATCAGTGATAGCCAGGGGTTTAGAAGGAGAGAGGGGAGAATCGATGGAGCACAGAGAATTTTTTCGGCACTGAGACTTATTCCGTATGATACTGTAATGGTGGATACATGTCGTTATACATTTGTCAAACCCATAAAATGTACAACTCCAAGAGTGAACCCTAATGTAAATAATGGGCTTTAGTTAATAATAATGTATTAATATTGGCTTGTCAGTGATAGCAAATGTACCACAACAATGCAAGATGTGAAATATTGGGAAAATTGGGAGGGAGAGAGAAGGGGTACATGAGAACTCAAATTTTTCTGTAAACCTAAAACTGTTTTTAAAAATCTATTAATTAAAAATAAAGTGATGCGGAAGAGTTGAACTTTAGATGTGAAATTTTCAGAATACTTAAGCAATTTTGTTTTGCTTGAAATTTCCTTCTTATGTATGCACAAAAGTGATAAGCTATAATTTATTGATCCTAAGACACACAATTTAAAAAATCTCTGAATTGGGATGCGTCTTAAAATGGATGACATTTTAGATTTGATAAAATATATATGTTTAAATAAGTTGAAAGGAGTTCTTTCAATAAGTATTAAATAAAACCTAAGATTAGAAAGTGTTGTGTCAAAGTTTAATAGGTAGTGTTTTTCTTTTTAAGTGGTGCTTAAAATAATAGTGCATCTTATAATTGATGTGTTTCAGATTAGATGAAATATAACATAAGTATACACTATAAAAATCAGCTAGATGATGCATATTTAATTTATCTGTTATTGCCTTTGATGATGGGAGTTAAAGGGTGATGACAATTTGAATTGTAATGCTTTAGTTATTGTATTTAAAAATGATACAGCAACTGATATAAAATGTTAACAATGATTAAATCTGAGAAATAGGAGCATGGTGTTATGTCTTTCTTGGCTACTTTATTTTCTACATTTAATATTTTAAACAAAACAGAAACACCTGAAAAAATAAAATGGAAGAACAACAGCTCAGAAACTTATTTTATTTGCTTGGGAGTATTCTTGGGCCATTAGGGGATGGCGGAACTAGAGGGAGGAAAAAGTTGGGCAGGCAGACACAAAAAGACGAATATTGCATGATTCCACTTATATGAGATACCTACAATAGTTAAATTCATAGCTACAGAAATCAGAATAGTGGTCACCAGGGGTTGATGGTGGGGAGGTGGAGGGAAGGGGGTGTTTTGTTGAATGGGTACAGCGTTTCAGTTTGGGATGATGATAAAATTCTGGAAATGCATGGTGGTGATGGTTGCACAATATTGTGAATGTAGTTAATGCCACTGTGAACTGTACACTTAAATATGGTTGAATTGGTAAATTTTCTGTTGTGTATATTTTAAAACACACATACACACATGCACATACACACACAAGTTGAGCAGGGGAAATCAAGAGTCTTATTTTGGGCATGTTGAGTTTGAGATGCTCAAAGGTAGTTGGATAAAAATCCAGATGCAGGGGAGTGATCGTGGGCTATAGATGCAGATATAGCAGATGCCGTGTTGGAGCTGTGGGGCCAGAAAATATGGGGAAGGGGAGGCAGTCAGTTCCAAGACCAGGGCCCTCCAACCCTTAGAGGAGGTGCATCCAGTGAGGTAGGAGGAAAACCAGGAGAGGTGGGGTCCAGGAAGCCAAGAGCAGAAAGCCCTCCTAGCAGGAGACAGTGGTCAGCAGTCTGGACTCTTTCTGAGAGACATGAGTGAGGTGAGGACCACTGGATTTGGATTTGGTAGTGACAGAGTTGTTGGGGTTTCAGTAATGTGCTAAGGAAGGAAGGCAGACTGAGGTGGGTTGTGAAGGGAGGAAGTAGTGATGGGAACTATCCACATATTTTGAAATTTTGCTGTGAATATTAGGTGAGGAATGGGGTGGTAGCAGGAGGCAAATAAGGAAGTCTTTTTTTTTTTTTTTTTTAAAGATGAGAGATGATGGAAGACATTTGTATGCTTGTGGGAATGGTCCACTATTACCAGAAGAGAGGGAGCGAGGGAAGAGAGAGGAGAGAAAGGAGAACTGAAGGAGGAGGGATACAAGTAGTGTGAGTGGCCTTGGGTGGGAACAGGATACCTCCATCTCGGAGAGGAGAAGGGGTAGAGAGAGTGGGCCCCAAGTATGTGGGTCTGAAGTTTTGGTGGTGGGAATATGATGGTGTCTGTTTCTTCAATGAGGAGTGAAGCAATGAAGCGGATGGCTTCTGTTCCCTCACCAGCTGAGCTGGGCACAAAAGGGGGTGTTGGAGGTTTGAGGACAGAGGAGAAAATGTGAACAAGTCATAGCAAAGAGTAGGAAAGGCTACACCCATAGGAAGTGTGGTGGGCCTGTGGAGGTGGAGCCCTGGATATAAGGGGAGGCCAGTGACAAGGCTGAGTGACTTTCTCTAGTGGTGAGTACAGTCAGGTGGGTATAACTCAATTATAATTCTTAACGTGTGCTTCAGAGACCAGTATCACCTGGGAACTTGTTAAACATGGAAATGTCAGGTAACACCCCTAACCTATTAAGTCAGAAACTCTGGGGTGGGGCCCATCCATCTGTATTTTTCACAAGCTCTCCAGGTGATTTGGAAAGTCTGAGAAGCTCTGAACTGGAGTGAAGGAACCAAGGGCATTGGGGATGATCTGCAACTTGTAAGTGCCAACAGGTGCCATTCTCCGGGGCAGAAGTTCCAAGTGCTATGAGCTGTGGGTGTGTCTTTTCCGTGGACTAATGACAGATCTATAAGCACACCCTGGAAACTGCCCAACAATGGAATGACACTTATAGGAACTTGGAGCTTTCTAATGAAAGATTATTTTGAAAGACAAATACCATCTTTCTTTTTTTTTTTGTTTAATTTATTGGGGTGACAATTGCTAGTAAAATTACATAGATTTCAGGTGTACAATTCTGTATTACATCATCTATAAATCCCATTGTGTGTTCACCACCCAGAGTCAGTTCTGCTTCCATCACCATGTATTTGATTCCCCTTAGTCTCATCTCCCACCCCCACCCCCCTTACCCTCTGGTAAAATACCATCTTTCAAATACACTTTTTTTTTTTTTTTTTCCTGAATCTGAATTTGGGTACTGAGTTTCCTATGTCTTGGTCTCTTCTGCCCACCGTGTTGTGGAGGACCCTGGACTTTCCCTGCTCTGCCCAGGTCACATCTTCCAGGGTCGTCACGAGGCCCTTCCTTGGGACTGCCCTGTCTTTCCACATGGCTCACTTCTAATTTTCAAGTGTGTGGAGAAACAAGGATGAACTAACTGGTCATTCTCCTACGTGTGAAGACTTTTCCTCCTGAACTAAAATAAAGACAGGGATGAGTCAGCCTCTCCCAAGCTCCAGGATCTCTCAATGACTCAGAGGATGGTCTGTTTAATGGGCAAGTGCTCCTCCCAGGATGTTGGCAGCCCCGGCCTCCCCCTGTCTGAGTCACCAGCCCTGGGTGCTCCTTGCCACACATTGCCACCAGGATCTGAGGAGACAGACCAAGAAAGATCAGTGATAAGTGGACCAGGAAGGAGGATGGAGTTGAAAGGCTAATACATGGGAAGCTAAATTAGTTCCTCATTTGCTGGTGGCCTTGGGTGAACCCACAAAGGGCTCAGTGTCCCTTTTTAGAAAGTAGGAGAAATCGTGTATCCTACAATGTGAGTAGACCCAGTAGTGGCCCAAAAGGAGAGAAGATGAGCCCTCTGGGAATATGTCTGGTTGGAGACACACTGTGGAAGTTTTCTGTGCCAAAGGAAGGGAGCCGTGGGGGTGGTTCATCCTTGAGGATTTCTAAGACAAGCTGTAGCTTGAACAGAGTCTGTAGGATGGTGCGGAGCCTCCATGAGCGGAGGCGCAGAAGGTCAGATGTGGGGAGGCTGGCCCCAGGCAGGGGAGCTTGGCAAGTAGGGGCACCAGTGGGACACCTGTGGGAATGTAGAACAGCTGGCAGAAACACAGAAGCCCAAGTCCTTGGTTTTGGTACTGCCTGAGTTGTTGGCTTTGGCTTTCTTCTCTGTCTCTTTCACTGTCTGTCTCTGCCCATCTCTGTTTCTCTCTATTCGTCTCCTCCTCTGTCTCTTACATCACGGAGAGTAGTGAAGGCCCCCCCTCTTCATGGGTCGAGTGTTTTCTTTCCTGTTTAGATGGTGACTGGCATTTGCTTGTGGAGGCAGCAATCGACCCATCCTGTTTACTTACCACTGACACAGGCTGTTGTGGTCAGAGCGGCTGTCCGCCGCAGCCTCCCAGGGTGGGGTGAGGACCAGGATGCTGACACACACAGGCACACACACTCAGCCATGACCAGGTCAGTCTGCCCCATAGAGCCAGCAGCTCCTGGGCTGTCCCACTTTGATGTCTTGGATGCTGTGAGACAGTCAGCTGGGCTGAGGTCACCTACTCTGCTGCTGACGTCCGATGGCCCAGCATGCTTGGCACGGACTCAGGTTTCAGAAAAGATCTGACCGAAGCTGAGTACACAGTGCACAGCTCCTCAGAGGGTGGGGGAGTTCTCAGGAGTGAGAAGGGCAGCACCCAGAGGGCAAAATGTTAGAGGGCATCTTGCTCAGAGTTCCCATTTCTACGTGAGGCAATTAGAACCACAGAGAAGGCAAAGAGCTTGCAGAATCGGTTACCACATCCCCTCTCTGCTCTGTCTCGCCTGGTTGGGCCCCTCTTTCCTTAATTCATGTGTTTTGAAACACTTTTAAGTTTGTTTTTCTTAGTTTCCCCAAATTCTGTGCAGTGTGTGCTGTTCAGAGTTAGGCTGGAGATTAACAAGTTTTCCAGAAATGGGTGGTATGAGTGGGGAAAGGGCGGGAGGAAGGCCAGACCTGTGGGGGGACAGATGGTGGTGGTGATGGGCATTTTAATAGAGGGAAGGAGAAACCAAGGCTGAGAAGATGGTACTTTATGTTATCAAGGGCTTGCCTAAAGCCTGGCTCATAAACTCAGAGCATATAAGGGCTAAAGCAGACAAAGATTGTCAGTGAAAATGAGCAAGGAACATGGAAAACCTACATAAGCCAAGAATCTAGGTGGATGACCTCTGATATTTCAAGGGTTTTTCAGAATTCCTGTGGTCATGTGGAGTTTGCCAGGGTCTGCCTCATGGCCTGATTGTACTCCAGCTGTGATGGTGAAGAGTCAGATAGACATGGGGTTGCTGGTGGGGCAACTGTACCTCTCAATGCTGTGTGACTGGGGCCCATGCTTTGACTAGGACATTATTCATTTTCTGAAGTTCAGATTGGACTGAGTGTCTTGCATTTTCATTTACTAAATCTGGCAACCCTTCTAAGCCCTCCAAAGGTCAGCTGCCACACCCGAGGCCATCAGCAGCAAACCGGAATTACTTTGAAGTCTGAAATTTCACCTGAAAAACTCACATAAAGTTTAAGGTCATATCCATGTTTCTATCTTTATTTTGGTATAAAGCAGGTATTAAATTATCCTGGTTAGAAGGCAAACATTTCCCACCTATTTATATTTGATTGTGGATTAGTTAAGGCCCTGCTTATCCTGATGGCTGACTTTCCAGGTGGATAGTAGGAGGACCCGGGGGTGGAGTCCTGGGGGTGTTTGCACTGGGCACCAGTGAGCGAGGAAAGGAAGAGTAGGGGAGTGAGATTTTTACAAGGTCACATTTGTTCAACTTAAAGGACTCAATTTTTGCCTTCCATTTTGCCTTTTTGGTATGTGTTTGTCTCTTCTTTCACAAAATGAAGATTATTTTAGTTAAAAAAAATATAAATTCTCTTACTTTGTAAAATAAAGGGTGGGCAGGCAGAGAAAGCCAGAGCCTCTGGAAAAGTGGGGAAGAGGCAGGAGGGTACAAACTCCTGAAAACAGCAAAGGGTGTTTTCAGAACAGTAGCTACATGTTGGAATAACTAGGAGGCCAGGTGGCACCCCAGACCCTCTGCATCAGAAATTTTGAGGGTGGCAGTGCCTTTTAAAGCTTCCCAGTTTATTCCAATGTGCAGCTGAGGTTGATGTCACAGCTTTGCTACCCAAACTCTGGCCTGAGGACCAGTGGCATTAGCCATCCCTGGGGGCTGGTAAGAAATGCAGAATCTTAGGCCCCACCTGCTGAATCAGAACCTGCCTTCCAACAAGGTCCCCAGGTGCTTCATCAGCGGTTGAGAAGACTCGCTTTAGTGCACCAGTCAGGAGCCTCACCTTGATGGGGTAGTCTCAGCAGGAGCTGGCCTATTCACTGGGGTCCTGAAGGCCACGGGTGCTATCTCTCCATCAAGCTTGCTATAGTATCTCCCATTCCTGGGCATATGAAGTTGGAGCCCTGCCCATAGTACTGGAACTTGTATCCTTTGTTTGGGTCTGTTAGTGTCTTTTCACCAATACATCATTTGTTCCATCAGGACAGCCATACAGCAACCAAGGATGTTGGCTGAAGATCAGGGAGTCCTGTCCTGGTGGAGAAACGTAAGCACACCCGTCAGGATATGTGGAGAGGAACTAGAGGGAGTATACAGTGTGGCCTTGACTTCAGATGCAATCTTTATTTACTGCATGGCCACGCAGGCCTGGTTTTGAGCTATGTACTCTCTTGTTTCCTACCTCTTTCTTCAATCAGATGGAATTGACATAACTTATGAAAACACTGGGTGAGCGAGGATACTTTTTATTTGTCTTTATCTGTCAGAAGTTGTCACAACAGTGCTTTGTAACAACCGTGAAACCTCAGTGGCTGGCATACAACAATCAGTATTTATTTCTCGTGTGTGTGGTTTGGCTGGGATGGCTCTGCTGACCTCATGTGCTTACAGGGTGGGTGGGTGTTGGCTGATCTAGACTGGGATCAGGTAGGGTCTTTAAGTTAATGGTCTGGGTGAGTTTGGCTCTAGGTGCTGGGTTGAACTCTGGGCTGCTCCTCATGTGTTCATTCTATAGCTCCAGGCTGAAGGGCAGCAGCTATCTAGGGGAGCATTTCTAATGGAGATGGCAAAAGCAAAATAAGGAAGTGGAAATGTGCAGGAACTCTCAAAACTGAGGCTCAAAATGGACACACTCCCACTTCTCCATTTCATTGGCCAGAGGAAATCACATGGTCGGGCCCAACATCAGTAGGTGGGAAAACATACTCCATGTCTCTGAGTCCATGGTAAGAATATGGATGCAAAATGCTACACAGAGAAGTGAAGCGTTGTGGCCAGTAGGTCAACGTACTACATCCTCCCACCAGGAACACTTCCTTGGGGATATATGACCCATTCCTTCTAGAACTTCTTTATAAACTCTCTCATGGCAGAGACTGCAGCCTATTACTCCCAAATCACTTTCCTACCTTTCCTGTGTTCATAGCTAGAACACATTTCCCAGCCTTTCTTGTAGTAAGGTATGATTACGTGACTGGTTTTGGCCAATGATATGTGAGTAGAAATAATGTCATTTTTCAAGTTGAGGCTTCCCAATGCTGCTGGCTTTCCAATAACTACAGACCCTAATGGTTGCTGGAGGCACAGGTTGGAATGAACCTAGATCACTGAATATGGAGGAAAGCCATTATCAAATGAGAACGCCTCTTTATTGTGTGGGTAAGGTATGAATTTCTATGATGTTTGAACCACTGTATTCTTGGATCTCTTTGTTACCGCATTACTATAACTAATACACTTCTTAAAGTCCTTATTTGTTACTCTGCCCTCATAGCATAGGGCAACCCAGCTTCTTGTGACGGAGATTATGGAAGTGCTTTGTAAACTGTGAAGTGTTCCACACATGAGAAGTCTGAATGTGATTAGTGCTTTCCTAATATTTTAACAGAAAAATGGGATCTAAGTCAACTATACTGATGTAGCAGAGACTGATGCTAATAATTACATCTAGAGGGGGCATGACGGTTTAGACATCATTTTCCACACACTGTATTCTTTTTAACCTTCATCGCAATCCTGAGTGGTAGGTTTTTTATCTTTACCCCTGTTTTAAGGATGACGAAAGGGAATCTGCCAAACTTGCTCAAGGCCTCACAGCTTGTCAGGTGCCTGAGCCTGACCTTTCCCTCCTTGTTGTTCTGGGAGGAAACAATGAAGGACTGTTTTAGCTCTAATCAATTTTGCACCAATCAGGCTCCAAAGGGTCCCTTGAGGGGATAGGAAAACAGGTTTCACCCAAGGCTGCTGATGCTGGCAATGTGATTTGTAAGAAGCGTTTAAATTTGGGGACCTAGTTGAACCTGCCTACCTCACGAGTCTGTTCTTAAGAATAAGAGGGAGATATTCTTTGGTGTTTCTACTTTGTGGTAGATGGCTAACAAGGAGTCCCTCCTTTCCTGTATGTTAATTTGTTATAGGTTGAATCATGGCTGCCTCCCCTCCCCCGCATAGGTAGGTTGACTATGTTGGAGTCCTAACCCCCAGTACCTCAACATATGACCTTATTTGGAGAAAGGGTCTTTATAGAGGTAATCAAGTTAAAATGAAGTCATTAGGGTGGGCCCTAATCCACTGGTGGGCCTTAAAAAAAGGGAAATTTGGACATAGAGATAAGGACTTGCACACAGGGAGAACTCATGTGAAGATGAAGGGATGAAGGCAGAAATTGGGGTGATGCATCGACAAGCCAATGGACACCAAAGATTGCCAGGAAACCACCAGAGCCAGGAGAGAGGAATGGAACAGATTCTCCCTCACAGGAAGAAAAACCCCAGATGACACGTTGACCTTGGATTTCCAGCCTCCAGAACTGTGAGACAGTACATTACTGTTGATTAAGCCACCCAGTTTATGGGACTTTGTTGTAGCGGCCCTAGCAAACTAATACCACACTCCACTCTTCCTAACAAGAGGTGGAGTCAATTCACCCTCTCCTTAAATCTAAGCTGGCTTTGTGACTTTCTTTAGCCTATAGTATGTGGCAGAAATCATGTATTGGCAGTTCTGGGCTTAGGTTTAAGATGCCTAGCAGCTTCCAACTTTACCCTCCAGGAAGCCAGGCTGCCATGTAGTAAGAAGTCTAGGTCATCCTGTTGGAGAGTCACATGCAGAGAGAATCCATTTGGACTATTCCATGCCCAGCCAAGCTTCCAGTTGTTGTCCTTAGTCAACGTCACATACAGCAGAAGAACCGTCTAGCTGAGTCCAATCAACCCAAAGAGTTGTGAGAAATAAGAAATCATTGTTGTTTTAAGCTACTAAGTTTTGAGGGTTGTTTGTTGGGTAACAATGGACAACTGAAATGTATTTTGGCAAGTACTCCAGCACCTCTGTCACTGTTGAAAGTTCTCCCAAGAAAGAAGGATGTTCCAAAGATACTGGGCATCCCTGAAACACGACGAAGGTCCCCAACAATGGCCTATGTATTTTTTGTGAACTTACTGTTTGTTTGGCACACAGCTCTGGGTCCACTCACCTTCTGATTGTACACAGTACCCTGATACCAGCCTTCTTCACTCTCCATTGCTGTGGTGTGGATGGGATTGACGTCAGGGTTGGGCATGTGATTTAGGCCCAAACAATGATATGTGATCCAGTCAGAGCCAACTTGGTATAACCTTGGCTTTTTGCTCAGACAACTGAAAGAAATGTGGACTTGGGCTGTGAAGATGGAGCTGCTTGCAGCCATCTTGCTGCTGCAAGAAACAGAGATAAGAGATGAGGAGAGGAAGACTACGTCTTGGTATTTTTTGAGCCTCTTGATACCAGGATCTGTCATACCATTGGAGTTTTTGCTTCTGTGAGCATATAAAATTCCTGTTTGCTCACACCAAGACAACGTGAGTCGTTTCCCATCATTTGTAATCCATCAAGTTCATAATGATGTTCTTATTTAATATTCACAACTCTTTGGAGTAGGTACTACTTATTAACCCCATTTTACAGATACGGAAACTGAAGCACAGGGAAGGCACGTAGAAGCAGAATTCAAACCCTGGAAATGTAATCCTGAGAGCCCACTCATAGACATTTTGCTTTCCTTGGTGACGGGGAAGGATTCACAGAGGAGGGTGTGACATTTAACTCCAAGGGAATACATGGGCTTGTCAGGAGCAGGGAGGAAGGCTTCTAGGTGGAGGGAATAGTTCGGACAATGACAAGGCCTTTTTCTGCTGAGAAGAAATCTCAACTGGAATTCACCATACACGTGCCCTACAGCCTATTGTGGAGGAGAAACTGTTCTGTGATGTGACTGCTGCCAGACCCACCAGATAGATCTGGGCTAAAACAGGAAGTGCTTCCTAAAAATCCCCTCAGAGAGCTCTCCCCTTCCTCTATGCCCCAGATGTGCTGGCCCTGGAACAGGCCTTTGCCCTACCAAGCACATAAGGCTTTTCCCACTGTCTGGAGCGAGTCACGTATCAGTACCCTTATCTTTTCTGCCCCATTCTATATATAATTCTTAGGGCCTGCCATGTTGCCCAGAGAATATCCATGTCATTTTGCTGCTGCCCACGAGAAGCCTCATGTGTAAATTCCCTTACGTTTGCCTGGGGAAAATTTTCCAACACCTGAACCCAAGTGGGTCCCTTCTGCAGGGGAGCTTCAAATTCCAGTACTGCTGGGACGCCTCTGTCCTCCTGGTCTCAGGACCCATGAGGACCTATGCTCTGTCCTGGGGCCTGTGGGTCCCCTGTGGAGTCTGGGTTAGGTGAGGCACTTTCCTCAGCCTGAAAGACAGTTCAGGGCAAGGGCCTGGCTTCCACTGAACACTTGCACTCCTAGAACTGGGTCTCTATCAGCCCCAGGAAGCCCTGGAGATGCTTACAGGGTTAAATAGAAGGCAATTGTCAGAGACCAAGGGCTCCCTCCCTTTACACCCTTAAACTAGAACAAATGAAAAACTGTACAGGGACCAGAGCAGTGCTTGCAGAACCTCAAACCGAAAACAAATAATTTTTATTATTGATCTTTTTTTTTTTTAAGGAAAAGAAAGTGACCCTCGCACTTGTATTTGCTTCGGTTTTTATTCGAGGATGAGGCAGTGGGTGCCAGTGAAAGATATTTTCTTAAAGAGGCTATTTCCACTGACAGCCCGTGGGCCGCGAAGAGACAGGCTGTGGCGATTTGAGTGCCCCCCTACCCCCTGCTGTTGCGGGTCTGAGATTGATTCTAGGAGGCTAGGGGGCCGGGTGGTGGATACGGCAGCGCTGTTGGGGAGAAAATGAGATTGGCGGTGGCCCCAAACCCTGGTCTGAGGGAGTGAAGACAACTCTGGGACGAGAGAGGTGCGCCCCTTCCTTTCGAAAGGGCGATTCCAAACTCTGCGGGTAAACTGAGGCCCCCGTCCTAGCTCTGTTGGATGCCTGGCAGGAAAGCTCGACCTTATGTTTTGCCCAGCACAGGGTGGGCAGGGCTGGGTCCGCTCCTTTTCTTTCCAGGATGGGTGGGGACGTTTGGCGCTCAGCTTGACTGCAGTAGAGGGCTGTGGGGCCCTGGTGGGAAGCGCCAGGCTGGGGATCCGAGGCCGGGGCACCATGGTCCTCGGTCCCGGCGGCCACCAGCTTCCCCGCCTCCGGCGGGGCGGGCCCGGGGAGGAGCTGGGTGCGTTCCCGCCCCGAGGCGGAGCGGGGGCCGGGCCGGAGCGGACCGGGCGGGGTGGGCTGGGGACACTAGGCGGAGCGGGGCCCCACACAGGCCGCGGCGGCTGGCTTGGGCCCCTACGGTCCCGGTGGCGGCTGGAGGAGGAAGCCAGGCGGTTGAAGAAGGAGGGGAGGCGGAGGAGGCCGAGGCTGGAGCGCCGCTCGCGGCAGACTCACTTCCCGGGCTCAGCAGGGAAAGGTACGGCGCGCCGGCTCTCCGGCCCCAGCCCCCGGCGCCCGGCCCTCGTTGGGGGGTCGGCAGGGTCTGCGGCAGTTACGCGGGGTGAGGGCCCCGGAGCAGCCCCGAAGGCTCCGCCGGCCCGGAGCTCCGGCAGCCAGCGCGGCGCTGGGGCCGGAGGGCTAGGTGCGCGGCGTTCCCCGAGGCTTGCGGAGAGCTGTGGGCGCCGCGCCCACCTCGCCGGCGTCGGGGGAGGCGGTGGTCGGGCCCCAGGGACCGTGATCTCGGGAGGGGGCTGCGCGAGCCCGGGCAGCGCGCCGGGGTGGAGGGCAGGCCGGCCCCTGCGAGCTACGTGCGGCTGGGGAGCGCCCCGGGCGCTCGGCAGGCGCGCTCCGTGGGCGCAGACAAAGCCGGGCGCCGACGCCCCGCGACGACTCGGGCGGTCCAGAGGGTGGGCGCTGGGGAGAGAAGAGAAGGCTGCGGGGCGACGGCTGGGACACGGGTTGAGGCTGGGCCGCCCTCCCTCCGGACGTACGGGTGGTCTCCTCGCGGGCGCTGGGGTGGGGAGCAGCTCTCTCCAATGGGCCAACTAAGGGCTCACGGGCTGCGCCAGGCTTGGTGATAGCCACACTCGGAAAGGGATAGTGTGTTGAGAGCTCACTTTGGGGGAGGGGCTGAGGGAGGTCACTGCTCTGAGTTGGGGGCTGAGGCCCTGATGGAGCGGGTGAGGGTCCCGTGGACCCCTTCCTAGCTTGCACCAGGATGGGGCACCGCCTGATGAGGTAAGCACAGTGGCTGGACCGTATGGTAAGATGTGTCCACAGGTTGTTTGCAGAACCTGCTGGTGCTGGCACATCCCATGCCAGCCCGTGGGAGGGCCACTTGTCCAAGCAGTGAAACAAGGCAGGTGCCTCAGGGGTCACTGGAGTGGGCACGAATGGAGGGTGTAGGCGTGCATCTGAAAATGTGTACAGTGAAGGCCTCACATTTGCAGTCTGCCTCCTTGGCCCCCCTTCCTCTCTTCTTCTCCCTTGTTAGGGGTAGGAAGCATCCCAATTCCTGCCACAGGCCCATGCCTCCACTTGGGCCCCAACGTGGTCCGCTCCAAATCCCCCTTTCTTCAGTTACTTCTCTCTCTAGTGTGAGAAGTGGCTTCTTTCCCCCTTAATCATTCACAACAGTATAAGAACATACTTTGGCGCCCTCCTCCATCCCCACCCCCATTTCATAGTCCCCTTTTTGCCTTCGTTCCTCATTCTCCTCCAGCAACAGACCCACTTCTCCACTCCTCACAGCAAAGCTTCTCCAGAGAGCTGTCTGGACTTGCTCCTCGGAAGCACATCCCTTTGGTTCCTCAGCCTACTTGACCTGGCTTCTGTCCCACCACTTCACTGAAACTGCCCCAGTCAAGGTCTCGAGTGATTCTCTTCCCACCCCACCACGTCTTCCTTGACCTCCCTTTGTCTTGTTGGTCATTCTCTTCTTCTAGAACCAATAATCTCCCTTGGCTTTTCCTGGTTTTCTTCTCTTTCCCTGGCTAGTTCTTTCTTAGTCCTCTTTGGGGACAACTTCACTCAGCTCCAAATGTTGGGGGATCTCAGGGCTCTCTCCTCAGCCCCCTCCTCTCTCCTGGCTCCCTTCTCTTACATACCCCACCATGTTCTCATTCTTTCTTAGGATTTTTAAAACCAAGCATTCATTTACAACAATACAGATCCTGAATGTACATCATTTTCATTCTCATGATTTTAAGTAGCAAATTTTATCCCTAGCCTCTCTGTCCAACCACCCATCTGATGATTTATGGTGTCCTGGATGTGTCAGAGGTATGAAAAACTTCACACAGTTGAAACAGAAGCCTGACTGCACTCCTCAAACATGACCGTCCTCAGGCCTTCTCATCTCAGTAAACCCACCCAGCTTTAAAGACAGGAAACAAGGTGGCATCAGCTCCCCGCTTTGTCTCCCTCCCCACATCCAGTCCAACGGCAAATCCTTTTGGTTCTTTCTGCAAAATCTATCTCAGACCTGTTCATCAAACTCTGACTCCACTTCAACCGCCCTCGGCTACTGCCACAGGCCAAGCTACCTTTTATGTCT
Organism: Rhinolophus sinicus; assembly: GCF_057876585.1. Taxonomy (NCBI): domain Eukaryota; kingdom Metazoa; phylum Chordata; class Mammalia; order Chiroptera; family Rhinolophidae; genus Rhinolophus; species Rhinolophus sinicus. Next base: position 25,995,081 of record NC_142513.1, read on the forward strand.
TGCCTGAATGCTGTAGTAGTTGCTGTCTGCTTTCCCTAAGTCCGCACTTGCCCTCCTCTAATCCATTTCAACAGAGAAGTATTTAGGAAAATATTGATTAGATAATCTCATTCCTCTAAATAGCCCTCCATAACTCTCTGTTGCACTTGGAATAAAATTTCAAAACTTTCCCATGGCCTCTCAGACCCTCCATGATCTGGGCCCTTTTGACCTTCTCCAGCCTTGTCCCTTTGCATTCTTCCTGTCAGCCACACCTGAATCACTTTGCCTTTGAACTTTCGAAGACTTTTCCTGCCCTAGGGCCTTTGCTTGTGCTATTTTCTCTGCGAAGAATGTTCTTCCAGAGTTTTCTACTGGGCTAGCTTGGCTCCTCCTTATTTTGCAGGTCTCACCTTAAATATGCCTTTCTCATATGCCTTCCCAGTCTTGGTAGAGGGTCCCTCTCTGTCCTGTAATTCATCACAGCACCTGCTTTACTTTCTTCCTTATATTTATCACAGTCCGTAACCATTTGTTATAGTTGTTGTTTTACTTCGTCCGGCTTCTCAAGGGTTAGAACCTTGACCAAACGGCCCACTGCTGTATCTGGAGCATCTAACACAGTACCTGGCATGTAGCTGCTGCTCAGGAAATCTTGCGCCAGGTAGGAAGGTCTGGGCTGGGCTGGGCTGGGCAGAAAGAGGTGGGTATTGCCATCAGCTCAGGAGTCCCCTTTAAACCTCAAGTGACAATGAGGATTTTAATTTTTTTTCCACAAAAGCAGTTGTGCAAATGGCTGCAAGAATCTGAGGGGGCCAGTCGGGTGTGGAAAAGGGAAGTGAAGAAGGTACAAGTGTCTTGAAGGCAAGCCCGTATGCCTAGGGAGAAATTGGGGACCTGGGGGATGTGGAGTGGTGTGGGTAGCTGTGGGTTGGGAATAAATGACTTCCTTTGCTTTCTTTGGTGGAAATCCAGGCTGGGTTAATAGAGGGGTGTGTGTGTTCGCTAACTCAGGAGATGAGAGTGGCCCGGGCAGCTGGGGATTTATTTCAAGCTACTCTCTTGGGTGACTGCTGGGTGCCTAGCCTTGGGGGACAGGGAGTTGAAAGGGAAGAAGAAGCTGGGGCTGGGTATCTCTCTATAGACCCTTGTCTTTCTACCTACAGCTCTCCTCTTTGCATAGAGGAACCAGCTGAGAATTGAATTGTGTGGCTGGTGCTCTCAGAATGGAGGGCTGAGAGCCAGGAGACCTCAGATCTGGGAGGGAGGGGAACTGGGTGCTGGCCAGGCAGACTGGTGATGGACCAAGATGACATTGTGAGGTGAGCACTGAAACTAGGGGATGGAGGTCCAGATCTAAAATTGGGCTGGCATGCCTAGGAAAGTCTTTGAGCTCGGACAGGTGGGAACAAGGAGGGTATCCTGGGTGGGAGAAATCAGGCAGAGGCCAAGAGGCTGTGCCAGGGCCCTCATCTATTCAGTGGGTGCCAGACAATGTTCTAAGGACTGTGCAAGTATTAACTGCTTTAATCATCTTAACAGTTCTCTAGGGTAGGTCTTATTCCCATTTAACAGACGGGAAAACTGAAGCACAGTAATCCAACACAGTAGCGACAGAGCGAGGATTTGAACCCACTCAATCTGGCTCCAGAATCCAAGCTCTAAAGCACCTCACTCTACTATGACTCTCGTGCCTCTCAGATACGGCCCAGCTGAAGTTGTCTTAACAAACAAGTGGGTTTCCCAGACTTCCTGAGGTGCCTGGCCTTGGGGACTGGGGAGGTAGGAAAGAAGTCATGCCCTCTAAAGTAGAAGGGGTCCTTGCTCAGAGTGGGCAGCTGAGTTTCTCTGCTTCATGTACTACCTTTTCTTCCAGGAGGGCCGTAGGCCCAGGCCGAGTAGTTGGGTGTTATGCACATTGTGATTTCAGGGTGCTGGGGAGGTCAACTGCTTCTGGTACAAAACAACTCTCTGCTTGAGATGCTACCATTACCGTGTTTCCCTGAAAATAAGACCTAGCCAATCAGCTCTAATGCGTCTTTTGGAGCAAAAATTAATATATTATATTATATTATATTATATTATATTATATTATATTATATTATATTATATTATATTGACTGGGTCTTATACTAAAATAAGACTAGGTCTTATATTAATTTTTGCTCCAAAAGACGCATTAGAGCTCATTGTCCGGCTAGGTCTTATTTTCGGGGAAACAGTAGAATGTCACCCCTCTGGGTTTAGCGTTGCCTCACTTCTCTCTTTATCTCCCTCCAGAGAGCCAGGGAGGTCAGGTAGGAGCTCTGCAGATAAACTGGCCTGTTTTGGATTCCATCTAGGATATCGTGAGGTTGAATTTCACACTTGGCCTTGGGAAGCCTGGATGGGGGTCAGGGTGGGGTTGGGTTGAATGTGGGAGCTGAGCTAGGGGAACAGAGAAATGGGACCTGCTGAGAGCTTAATGTACTTCACTGGTGGCCCTGTCCTTACCTCTTTTAGTCTGTCTGTAAAATGGGATTAGAGAGGCTTTTTTCCCTTTTTCCCCAGAGGTTGTGGAAGCTGGGAACTCCTTAAGGTTACGTGCTTGAGTGTCTTCTTACAGACCCAGTGTGAAGGACTTCCCATGGGACACCAGCCCTGAGGAACGGGGCCAGGAAGGAGGGAGCCAAGAGGAAGGTGTGGCAGCCCTGTCCTGCGAGGCTTTCCTGTTTGGTCATGAGAATGCCTCTGGGCAGGTGACTTGGGCTCCCAGGGGCCTGGCTGGCTGGCCGAGTGAGGATTTGCTGAACACACAAGGATGGAATCTCTTTGTTCCAAATTCTGAACCCTAGAGTTTAAGGGATCTGCTTTTCTATCTTGACAGATTCTGCCAGCCCTCCAGGAAAAGAGGGAGGCAGAGTTGGTGGCTTCTCCTCTGCATTTTGGGAAACTGAGGCACAGAGTAAGGACATTGCTGCTGGAAGCTCAACTGGTGCATGGGTCTGGCAGGGAGTATGCAGGCGGCTTAGCCACGCTGCCCAAGTCTCTTTCTGCTGCTTTGAGGTGAAGGTTGTGGCAGAGCCAGAAGCTGGCAGGCTAGAGCGGAGGGTGGGCTTCTTGACAACTGGATGCTGGGCCTTGTTACCTTTGGTCATCATTTGGCATCTCTAATGCCCTGGCTTGGTACTCACAGCCACTGGGAACACAGGACAGGATCCCCACTCTCTAAGAAATAAGAGTGAGCCATGCTGGGTGTGATATGATAAGGTGCAGTTCAGACCAGCGTCCTGGAGGAGGAGGTAGTGCTTTTAGAGGGTCCTGAAGTCTTGGGTGGCTTTGGCTGACTGTGGTGATGATGACATTCCCAAGACAGAGGGGAAGCCCAAGCCTGAAGAAGTGGGTTAAAGCCAGGCTGGGGAAGGCCTTGACTGCTAAGCTGCTGAGTCTGGACTTGATTCACTAGGCACCAGGGAGCCATTGAAGGTTATAGGCTCCGGGTGCAATGACTTGATTGGAACAGTGGCCTATAAAAGTGCTTCTCAAACTCGAACATACACAGGGATGACCTAGGCAGCTTGTTAAAATGCAGATTCTAGTTCAGCAGGTCTAGGGTGGGGCCTGAGACTCTGCATTTCTAACAAGATCCGGGTGGTGCGATGTTGCTGGCCCACGGGCCTTCTTTGTGTAGCAAGGGTTAAGGCTGGCAACTTGAGGGCCAGGCAAGTGCAGGTCGGGTGGGACCTGGAACAGGCAAAGAGGCCTGTCCTGGCTCCTATGGACTGTTTGGGGAGGTGCACGGACTGCTTGTATTGGACCTGAGGTGGGAGCAGGGCAGAGGGGAGTGTGTAGAGGGTGTGGGAAGCAGGGGGCTGCTCTACTGGTAGGTGGGGCTAGGTGAGGGGTCTCTGGGGCCTTGGGTCTCAGGCCAGGACACAGGCTTGATTTCCGGGGCACCTGACTGTGAGGAACTCACAAGATAACGGGAGGGTATCTTAGGTAACGGCCCCAGGGCAGGATGACAGGCAGGAGGCACATAGGGCATCTTATCTTTGCCCACAGCTGAACCCAGCCCTGTGGGTAGCTGATCTGGGGTGAGCACTCTTCCTCTAGCCATTCACGGTGGGGCCAGGGAGATTGGGTAAACAGCTGACTTCAGCCCGACATGCCATCTTCTAAAAGCCCCCAGATTCTACTCAGCCGCTGAGCTGTACCCGGCGTCCTTTACCCCAGCCTGTGTGAGTCCTTGTAGCCACTGCCGATGGTTACCTGAGCCACTGTTGGGATCTTCTCCCACCAGGACCCGTCCCTCGTACACCTGGACGTGGGAAGGCCCAGATGCTTCTCTCTGCTCTGCCTCTGGCTGGGCCACTACAGGCAAGTGACTGCTCCCTGCTTAGGCCACAGTTTCCTATAAATTGAGGGATTTAGTCCTTGACCTGGGGAGGAGGGGAGAGGGTCATAGGGTTTGTTGGGGTGGGGTGGGGCACTGCTTCTTCCCAGAATGGCAGCTTAATACTCTTTAATTTTGGTTTACTATTAAAACTTGAATGCTAATGATAGAGTAGAATGAGCAATTTGCATGGAAGAACTGTCTAGCTTGCTTTGGGGTCTCCGAAGGTCCCTCGTTCTCTGGGCTCAGCATAGCCTGGGGAGTGGTATCTGAGGGCACTGGAGAGATGAGGTCCCTCTAGACATTGGCAAGATAGTCGGCAGTCATCTCGCCCAAAGGAAAGTGGGAAGGGCAGACACGAAGGCAAAGGTTCTGCAGCCCTGGGCAGTGCCAAGAGGGACTCTCAGGCTAAGTTCCCCAAATGTACCACATACCTTATAAAAGGTCCGCAGGGCCCAGTGCCTGCCTGTGTGGCATTTCTCAAAGACTGTTCTGAGAAACCTCAAGGGTTCAGAGAACAAATAAGGATAGGAACTGGGAAATTCACTCCACTGCTGGGTGGGAGATTCAAAATGCTTTTAAGAGAATTAAAGGCTCTGACAAGTCCTGCAGAAAAGAAATTATTTGATGTTTCCCAAATTGATTTGACCATAGAGATCTTTTTTTCTTTTTTTAAATACTTCCTAATAATATCCCACTGACCAGGAAAACACCCGGGGGGAAGAGTTGATGTGGAAGGATGCTGCCCCACAAAAGACCATAAATGAGTGATGGGTGGGCCCAGAAGTGCCAGGGAAGGAAGGGAAGGTGGATGGATAGCTTCTTGGGGGAGGTGGACTTGGTAGGATGGGTACCATTTGGAGGGTCAGTGGAAGAAAAGGGCACTGCAGAGGGAGGGACAGCCTGGAGAGGACTGGGGCCCAGAGCCAGCCCTGGGTTCTTGTGGCAACCGTTCGGCTTCACTGGGTGGGTGAGGAAGGGACCTCAGAGGACCTGTCTGGTGCCTAAGACTCAATGGTAACCAGGCCCTGGTCTTTGGGATTCTGGGAGTGCCTCCCACCCCACCACTCCTACCATCTCCTTGCTCTACAAATTCTCTCCCAGCTGTTCATCTCGGAGAGCAGGGTTGTGACCTCTCAGTGCCTCAGTTTCCTCATTTGTACTGTGGGAATAACATTATTTCCCTCGTAGGGTCATTGTGATATCGAATATCTCTATTGGCTGCTCTTAGTGTGACTGACATGGCTGCAGGTAGTGTCTCCAGGAGGGACCCAGGGAACGGGACAGTGGTCAGAATCATGAGAGGCACAAAAGCCAGCCGAGAGCATGATGAGGCTTGAGGTGGGTCCTAATTAGACCAGAAGAGTTAGCTTCTGGAGAGGAGAAGAAAAGTGTGGGCGAGGGGAGCCAGGACTGACTTCCTAGAGGAATGGCTGGCAGGATCAGGAGATTTGGGCAGAATGCAGTAATTTTTCAGGCCACCCTGGCCTCTGTGGGCCTCGTCTGAGTGTGGATTTCAGAGCATCATGTGGGGTGTAGGAGACAGAGACTGAGGGCAGGGAGGAGGTGTCCCCTGAGGAGGTCTACCTTCATTCATTAGGCCATGGGGAGTCATCAAAGGTTTTTGAGCGTCGCAGTGGTTTGATGAGAGCAGCGCTTTAGTGAGAAGCTTGGCAGGGCTGTGATGGTGGTTTGGGGGGCAGGACCCCCTTAGGCCTTCCTCATAGAATAGTTTATGCCCCTTCACAACTCAAAGCACTGGCCGGGGTCGAGTTGCTTATATGACCCCTGTCTTTAGATTCTCAGAGCTCTGAGTCATTTTCTCCCAAAGGTTGGGAATTTCATCCTGTTGCCTTCCTGGCAGGGTGTTGCAAGTGCAGGAAAGGGGTGAGGGGAGTTCCAGGGCCCCTGCTCCTTTCCCCACCTCCTCCCCTGTGGCTGAGGGCCTCAGTGAGTCCACCCTGCCTTGTCCCTTGCCACACCTCATTTCCTCTGAAGTGTGAGGACTCTTTGTTCAGCAGCTCAGGTGGGGGTGACAGGGTGTGGCATTTCAAACAGTGACCCAGGAGAAGTTGCTTTCATGGTTCAAAGTTGGGCAGACAGGAGGGCCCTGGCAGAGGATGCTCAGTGAGCTTGCTTACCCAGCACAGCGACACGACACTCTCGTGTCCTCCTTCGCCCTCCTCCTCGTTTTCTTCCTCTTTCTTCCTCAAACAGTTGGAGCCCAGGGCTTTTCCTGCTGTCTCTAAAAAGGCTGGGAGGACAGGGGAGGAAGTAAAAAGCATTTGGGTCAGCCAGAGTAGGGTGTCCTGGGCTGGGGAGTGCAGCCCCCATGCCCCCTCAGTCCAGATTCTTTTATCTTCTAGCTAATTCTTGGAGGAGGGTGTTAAGGAAGGTGTGATTTAAGCCCAGGAGAAGAAGCACTTGGAAATGAACTGTAATTTATTAGAAAACAGAACAAAGAACCTAGCCACTCTCTACCACTTTTGGGCCAAGCCTTGGCAGATCCATAGTTCCTGCCTCAGGAACTATGGCCCCATAGAGCCCGAGCTATTACCCCATTTCACAGACGGGGACACTGGCAGTGCCAATGAATGGAATGACTGGGTCTCCAACCCCAGTTCTAGGATATCTCGTCAGGGGCCTGTTCTTCACCTCACAGACCCCTCAGAGCCTCCCCACCACAACCAGAACTTCCCCCTCAAGCAAGCCCAGCCCAACTCCTGACCTCAGGGAGAAGGTGCTGATGGTGCTTTTGGACTGGCAAAAAACTAGACCTTGAGTCAGCTAGATTTTAAGATGACTCAGGCAGAGACACTCAGGACCATCAATGGGCGAACATTCTGAGGAAAGATTTTTAAATGAGGCCTTTAAATGTTAAACATACAGATCCTTTCTACTCTCTTTGAAAATTTTGGAAAAATTGATTTAAAAAATCATACACTATGAATGGAAAACTTTTGACTTAATCTGAAAAAGTAACTCAAGACAATGAACTCAACTCATTCCTTGGTTTTAAAATAATGTGAAGTCTGAGGCTTAGTATTTTACTAAGTGAATTTTGGAGCGCTTTATGTCAGATGGCAGGTATGGGACCTCTCTGAACCTCGGTTTCCTCCTCTGTAGGATGAGGGTATTGACATGAGGATTCACTGATATATTCCACGTGAAATGCTTAGCACTCTGTTCTGTACCTCAGACGTGCTCAGGGAAAAATAGTGATAACGATGATAAAATTGTAAGAACAAGCATTTCTTGACTTCAAAAGCTGGCGAATTATTAAGTCTCTCTGTGAACTAAACAAAAGGACTTGAAGAATATATTTATTGTACAGGCTCAGTATCTTAACTGTAGGTGTTTTATAGATTAAATCGTGGGGTCAGGGCCCACGTGTGCATTTTGAAATGAACACCATTGGCTTTTCAGACTTGGTTCCAGCTCTTGCTAGAGTTCTGCTTCAGGGTTGAACTTTACGGAGAGGCCTTTATTGGGTGAGCTTTTGTTAGGAGATGCTGTGTTACCGTGTTTCCCCGAAAATAAGACTGGGTCTCATATTAAATTTTGCTCCAAAAGATGCATTAGAGCTTATGTTCAGGGGATGTCCTCCTAAAAAATCATGCGAGGGCTTGTTTTCTGGTTCGGTCTTATTTCCGGGGAAACACGGTAGGATTTGTTAGAGGAGCACAGTTACACCATCCTGAAGTTACCAGGTGGGGAAAATCTTGGGCCACTGAGAGAGGTGACAATCTAGAGGGAAGTATGAGTTAGTTGCTCTTAGAATTTTTTTGTGTGTGTGTGCAGGCACAGCAATTAGACCACTGTCCCTGTCCCTGTTTATGGAGGATGAAGCCAAGGGCAGAGGGCTGTGGCCTGGCATAGTGTAGTGCCTGGCAAGCCTTGAGCCAGTCCCCATGAGGCAGGGAGACTCGGGTGGCCTGAAGCCGACCCCACTATCACCCTGAGCAGGAGGCAGGTGGCCTCCCCTTGGCAGCCCTAGGTTTTGGTGGAGCAGCCAGGCTTGGGGACACGTCATGCAGGGCAGCCCCAAGTGCTTGGCACAAAGTGTGTAGTGTCAGTCTGTGGGGAGGGGTGGGACAGGAGAAGTGGCAGGCCAGGGCTTTCCTCATGCCTGCTGTTCCTGGAGGCTGATAGGGGCCTGAGAACCGAGTAAGTGCTGGGGAGCAAGAGATGAGCTCTCAGTATTGTCAAGCCTCAGTATTATCACTCTGTCTGGGTGGCCTCCATCACTTCTGTGAACCTCTCTGAGCCTGTTCCCTCCTCTGTAAAATGGGTACCTGGGTGTTGGGGAGTATTAAATGATGGCATGAACGGAGACTGCTCAGCGCGGGGCCTGGTGCAGGAAGGGCTCAATAAACAGAAGTTTGCTACGAGGTTCATATGGTGCCTGCATTTTGGGGGGATGTTTTTGTTTTCCTTTTTGCCTTTTGTTATCATGTGTGCCACCTTCACTTTGTGATAAACTGTGCTGAGTGGGGGCCATAGGAGAGGGAGCTTTATGAGAAAAGAGTTTACAGTGGAGGGGGACCCCTTCCCACAAAACCTGCCTGGAATCAGCAAGCCTTGGACACTCAGCTCTCCTGTCAGGGCTGCAGTGTCTCGTTGGGGGCAGGGAGCACGGGTCCTGGGCTGGGCAGAGTGGGGACCCCGTGGCTCTGGAGAGAGGATGGGCTTGCAGGAGAGCTCCCTCCTCCCCGGGGCTGGAGCTGAAGCACAGACAGGCTTTGTGCAGAGTCACGAGGGGCCAGCAAGGGGGAACTGCGCCCGGGCTTGAGTTTGTCTCACAAGCCTCAGTTCTTGTCAGTGGTTTTGAAAGAGTCAGTGGAAAGTGCTGACTGGGCAGCCCCCTTCACCCTAGAATTGTGGGGCTGTGGCTCCTGGCAGGGAGAGGGGAGAAACCTGGCAGGGAAGCCACCTCCTCATCTGCCAGCTTACACCTCCCAGGCTTCAAGTGCTCCAGGTGCAGAATAGGTGGGGACGCTAACCCAAGTCAGGGGCCGGTCAGGGTGGTGCCTGCAGGTGACGCCTGAAGAAGGGGGCTGGGAGCGGGGCTCCGGACCATGTGTTTGGGGGTATGCTGGGCATTGCAATGAGAGGTGGCCTGGAAAAGCATTCTCAATGCTGGTGATAGCCCTGAGGGGAGAACTGGGCTCTGCAATTAGACCACCTGGGCCCTCCTCCCACCTGCAGGTCTTATACCAAGTTATTTGGCCTCAGTTTCTTGTCTTTCTTACCCCACAGGCTTGTTGTCAAGGAGAAAGGGGATAACCAGTTGACACAGAACTCGACAGGGTTTGTCCTTGTGGTGTCATGACTGGTCACCCAAGTCATCCTGACCCTGCTCTTGCTCTCGCCCCCATATCCTGTCATTTAGCAAGTTCCCAGGGGGTCACTGTAGCACTTTCACCCTCTGATCCCCTCCTGCCTGTCACTTCCTCTGCTCCATTGTCACCTTCTCAGAGAGGCTTCCCTGACTTCACCACACAGAGCAGCTGCCTCTCCCATCACCCTGCTTTTCTTGTAGCACCTGTCACCCCTGATCTGTTAGATCCTCCATGGGGAGGCTTCTGACTGTTGCTGTAGTCTGAGTGCCAGAGTAGTACTCACTAAACTGTTTGTTGTTTTCTATTGTGGGAAAATGTACATAACATAACATTTACCATTTTAACCATTTTTAAGTGTACAGTAGTTCCCCCATTATCCACAGGGGATATGTTCCAAGACTCCCAGTGTTTGTCTGAAACCAGAGATTGTACCAAGCCGTCTGTTACGATGTTTTTTTCTTATACATACATACCTATGATAGAGTTTAATTTATAAATTAGATACACTAAGAGATTAACAACAATAACTAATAGTGGAATAATTATAACAAAATATTATCATAAAAGTTTGTGAATGTGGTCTCTCTCTCTCCCTGTCAAATATCATATTGTGCTATATGTACAGTGTGGATGTAGTGGACAAAGGGATGATTTACATCCCAGGCAGGATGGAATGGGATGGTGTGAAATTTCATCACACTGCTCAGAACAACGCACAATTTAAAACTTATGAATTGTTGACTTCTGGATTTTTCCATTAAATATTTTTGGACTGCTGTTGACCATAGGTAACTGAAACTGGGAAAGCAAAATTGTGGATAAGGGGGGACCCCATGATGTCATGTGCCCACCCAGACTTCTCACTGCACTGTGCACTGGCTGTACAGAGCCTGCACTGTTTGCTGAGTGACTGTGTGACCGTCCTGCCCACCCCCTCTCACTTTGTCTGGAGGGTTGGGACTGCAGGTGATACCTGATGAAATGGGGCTGGGAGAGGGGTCATGCTCCACACTCCACTGCCTGTGAGGTCTTGTGTTCTCTGGGGACCTGGGGCCACTTTGCCCTTTCTCCTGGGCGTGCCCCCACAAGGGTGAGTTTACGTGTGTGGCTGACTTACTTGGGGAAGCTCAGGGCAAGCCCTCTAGGCCTGCACTGTAGCTCAGGTGGTGGCTGCTGCAGCTGTGGAGGAATGTCAGGTGAGTGGCCAGGTGAGACTGAAATGCAGCAGGTTGAGTCTTGGAGGGAGGGAAAAGTGATGTTGAGAATTGATCTTGTAAGCAACGCCTCTGAGCCTTTGCACATGCTGTTCCCACCGCCTGGAACTCACTTCTCATGTCTCTCGTGGAAATCTCATCTGACCCCTCTCCCTGCCCCCATTAAGTGCCCCTTCCTATCTTCCTCCACATTCTCTATCACAATCCATCCATATCAAGTCCTTATCACTATGTTGTACCTGTGAGTGAACTGGCTGTGGCCTTGTTTGTTTGATCCATTGCTGTATTCTCCCCAGGGCTGTGTCTTGGGGGAGACAACACATAGAAATCTTTCTAAAGATACCTAGGACCCCAGAGAGTGCAGAGCAGGTGTGATGGCAATCCCCATTTTACAGATGAGGAAACAGTCTTCCCCAAGATCACTCAGAGCTAGACCCCATCCTGTACCCGGAGTCCTCTCAAAGGGCAGAGGTTGTCCCTATCTGGCTTGAGGTGCATTGCAGCTATGGAATGAAGAGCGCTTAGGGAGCTGGGCAGCTGCAGGGGCTTGGGGATAGAGGGAGACCCTCAGTTTAAGGGGATTGGGGGAGTGGACCTTGGGCACTTCCTGTCCTGCTGCTCTCTCTGCCTCCTCCTCTCCTGCACAGGTGAACACCATGTTTCTGGGCTAGCCTGGAGCCTGCCTTTGGAGCCTACTGTAGAGTAGTGATTCTTAACCTTGGCTATATGTCACCATCATCTAGGGCCCTTAAAAAAATATCCACAATGGGACCCACTCCCAAAGAGTCTGATTTAGATGACTCAGAGTGGGGGTTGGGTTTCAGTCTTTTATACTAATCTCTAGTTGAGTCTAATGCACTGGCTAGGAAGGAGCTTCTGTCCTCTGGGCCTTGTAAGCCTGGCCCAGGCTCTCTACTCACTCCACCCCAGTCCCGAATTTCAGAAAAGAGGGAGCTGGGCCCTGAGTGAAATGGGGGTTTTATCTGAGGATTCCTACCCTGGGGGGTTCCCCAGGGAGAGAGAACTGATGGCTGTATTAGTTATCTATTGTTGCGTAATAAACTACTCTAAAACTTAGTGGGTTAACATAGCAATAAACATTTATTATCTTCATAGTTTTTGGGAGCAGTTTAGTTGGGTGTTTCTGGTTCAGGGCCTCTCAGGAGGTTGCAGTCAAGATGGTGGCTGGGGCTGCAGTCATGTGAGGGCTTGACTGGGGCCAGAGTGTTTGCTTCCAGGGTGGTTCACTCACAGGCTTTGCTAAGTGGTTTGGCTCTTGGTAGGAGGACTCAGTTTCTCGCCTGACGAGCCTTTCTACAGGGTTGCTTGAGTGTCCTTATGATGTGGTGACTGGTTTCCCCTTTAGCAAGCAGTCGAAGAGAGCAAGGTGGAAGCCACAATGTGTTTTATGAACTAGTTTCGGAAGCCACACTCCATCATTTTTACAATATCCTATTGGTTACACAGGTCAGCTTGGAAGGAGGCTATATTAAGGCACAGGTATTAGGAGGCAAGGATCATTGAGGGCCATCTTGGAGGGTGGTGACCACACAGATCGTCCTGTCATTGCACTTGTAGCCTCACAGTGTTACCTGGGAGGACCAAGCATTCCCAGTTAATGGAGGGGCCCTTCTTTCCTAACCTCTGTTCCTTCCCTGTCATCAGACCATAGCAATGTCACTGCAGGGTGGCTGGTTCTCTCTGGGGCCTGCAGGTCTTGCTCTGGAGTCATCATGTGGCCCAGGGTGGTGGGGGGAGGTGTCTATGACCTCTTACTTGGCTGGATTTTCCCTAGCCCCTACCACATCTGGTGTCCTGGCCCAGCCCTCCCCACAGTCACCCCACTAGTGTGCAGAGTTGGGCCTGTAGGAATAGAAAAACTACTGCTGCTACATGCCTGGCTGTGGGCTAAGCACTCTGCATTGTCCCACTTAACCCTGAGGCTGGTACTCTTTATCTTCATTGTACTGATGAGGAAACTGAGGCTCAGGTCACTCATTTAATATGTGGTAGAGATTCAAACCACTGGTATTCAAAAACAAGTGATCTGACCCCAGACCCTGTATGAAAACCATTGTGCTATAAAGTGTCCCCAAAGGAGGGGACTATTTATCAAGCAGGATCATCAAGCGAAACATAGCAAAGTATGTTTTTATGATTATGTGTGTGTGTGTATGTGTGTGTGAGAGAGTGACGTGTATCTTTCTGAGATTTCTCAAAGGCCATGGTCTCAGAACAGGGCTGGTACTTTGTTTTGAGGCTGTTTTTTTCTCTAGGTCCAGCCCTTTTACGGGAACTTCCTCCCAGGGAAGTGAGTGACTGAGAGCTCCATTTCCCATCAGCCCTCTCCTGCTCACGGCCTGGTCTGCTATCCCCAAGGGCAGTCTCACACCAACGTAGTCACCAGGATAATGGCCAGCTCTGTGGACTCTTGTAATTCTGTGGTTGATGACTTCCTGGAGGGGGGTTCAGAGTTGGGGTGTCAGGTCCTGCTTAGAGTGAGGGAATCTAGGTCATGGAGTCTCCTCCGAAGGGTTGCTAAAGGGAGCCACAGTGAAACCTGTGCCTTTAGGACTTTTCTGGGGAACACAGGAAGCTGGCTGACAGATTCTGGGCTCGGGCCTCACTCAGGGTAGGGGTAATTATTCCCATTTTACAGATGGGGAACCTGAGGCTCAAGTGCCAATGGACTTTCCAAAGGCCACACTGATTAGGGGCAGAGGCTACTGGCTGGGCAGTTTCATCTTCTCCAGGAGTGTCCAGGAGTGGCATAGTTATCATGTCAGACCCAGACCTCTCTCTGGGCTGAAGGGGCCTGGGGTCTGTCTGCCTCTGTAAGATCTGGGATAGAGGGGAATATTGTGGGCCCTGCTGGCTAAGGGGTAACTGCCTACCCTGCCAGACAGGACATCTGCAAGAAGACAAAGATGGGAAACCAGGGCGTGGGGTGTGACAAGCTGCGGTTGGAGATGGAAGCTGAGCTGTGCGGCTGGCCCAGAATTTGAAAGGTTCATAGGGGGTGTTTAGAACCATTATGACTGCCACCTGGTCTGATCTATTGTCAGAGCATGATCTACTCATTTGTTTTTGCTGAAGGTGGGATCTCTAAGGTGGAGTTTGGGGTAAAGCTGTTTGGGGGAGGGTACGGAGGCAGGAATGCAGTCCTAGGCTCTGCCCTGGCCCATCTCCACCTCTGTTTCTCTTTCTGGCTACACTGTCATCAAAGCTGCCAGCTGAGCATTATTTATGCCCATCAGAAGACCTTACCTTTTCTCTGGCTTCTTTCTGTATTCTCTTCCCTTCTCCACCCCCAACTAACCTTAATAACCAGAGGCAGGTGGTCTTCAGGGTCTCTTCCTGCAGGCAGCTGTAAGCTGGGGTCCTGGAACAATCCACCTGGGTCTGTCCCATCTTGCAGAGCGTCATGGGAAGTAGAGGCTGCACAAAGTGCTGACCTCTCCAAGAATCCCTCCCCCTTTGCCACCCGTGCCTGTGTGGGCCAAGCGTTGGATCTGTCCCCTCAAATATCCTGTCTAGCTGCGTCTCTCCATGCAGTGTAAGCTCCCCTTTTTCTGAAAAGGCTTACAAAGCCTTTAAAGTTGTGCTTTTAGGGACTTTACGCATCTGGTAGTGGGGAAGAGATGTGGCTGACAAAAATGGAGAGAAGTCTAAGTTCCAGGAAGGAAGATGGGACCGCCCAGAGCGCTTTCCTCACCTTGGCCTGTAAGGGCCAGAGAATGTTGCTGGTGGGAGGGTTCTGAGGAATGAGGCACCCATGCTTTGGCCCTTTTATGAGCTTGGGGATGGCTAATGGCCCTCATCTCTGATGCCTGTCCCTACCCCCAAAACTGGGTAGGATGGTCAGGCTGAGACAGTACTGAGGGCAGTCTGATGGGTGTCAGGGTCAAGGTCCAATCTGATATTAGGGATGGGGCCATGGCTGAGGCTGGGGTCTGAGTTCAGGTGAAAACTGGGGTTCTTCAAATGAACTGGAGCTCTGGGCTGTGGGAAAGGTGGCACCCACGTCTGTACTAGTCTCTCTGGGTCACTTCCTCCTTCTCCTTCCCTTTCTGAGGTGGCCCTCGCAAGTAGCCACACCTTCTGCTTGTGCTATCATTTAATCTTCCCAGCAGTCCCACCAGGTAGCTCTACCTGATCCCATTTTACAGATGGGAAAGCTTGAAGTCTAAAGGAGGCCGTGAAGCATCCTATGGGGCTTAGACAAGTGTGTCCAGGAGGCGGGGTACAGATGCTGTGTCCTTGGAGTGGGTTCAGAGGTTTTGGCCAGGTGGGGCCCAGAGAAAGGGTCATCTGTCAAGGAAGCGACTGAGCTGGGACCTGGGACTCTGGGCACCCAGGCCAGTGTTCCCTTTCCATCCCTGTGTCTCTTTGGCTTGCAGGCTGCCCTTGTCCTGTCCCCCAACCCCTGTGACTGGCCAGGCCTGGCTCTGCTTTCCTGCCTCTTTTACTTCCTGGCTGGCTGGTCTGGGTAAGGAGGGCTGGGGAGGGTCTGGCTGGGAGGAGTTCAGGCCCAGCCCCTTCCTGGGGCTGAGGGGTAGGAGGAGCCACGCCGGCAGACACAGAGCCCCTTTGTCTGGGCTGCCCGTGCAAAGCAGCTGGTCTGGGATTTCTGGGCGTTTTTTACATTTGAAGAATAATTGCATTGTCTGGGGGGCCCCTTGAGAATCCAAATCACTCCCCAGACCAGCCAGGCAGTCCAGAGAGATTTCCCCTGACATTCCCCCTCCCCTCAGATGTCTGAGGCAGAGGGGTCCCTCCAGGGAAACTGAGGTAGGGCTGCTGCCCTCAAGCACTAGGAGCATCTTTTGGGAGGAGAGACTTAGAAGTCCCCAAGGTTGGTTGGGGAGCGTTCAGGTGGCCCCCAGAGCCCTGAGCAGGGCTGAGAGGAGGGGAGGAGCCTGCTGATTGGGAAGGGTGGGCTCATTTTGGAGCGGAGTCTGAACCCTAAGGAGTGAGGTGAGGTGAGCCAGATGGGCTAACTGCCTGGCCATACTCTTCTCCCCTGGGACATGGGTCATTCACCTGGGTGACCTTGAGAAAAGGAGAAGGAAGCAGACACATGTGGGAGTAGCCTGTGTTCAGGGGTGAGCCAAGAATGGGTAGAAGTTTTTTTGTTCCTTGTGAGGGGTGACTTTGGAAGGGTGTGGGGCATCTGGGAAGCTGGCCCTTCATGGCATCGTTTTTGTTGTCATGGCCACTGTTGGGGAGGGAAGTGACCTGATTGCTGGGTGAGCAGAAGTGGACGCCAATGCTGAAGAGGAAGGGCCACCCCGTGCTGAGCTGGGCCACTGACCTTCCTTGGAGTTCAGTCCTAGGCTTGGGGAGGGGTCACCAGTCTAGCCTGGGACGCTGGCCCTGCTCAGTGATCATGCGGCTGCAGCCTCACTCCAGAATAATAGGCAACAGGATTCCCTGGGGCGAGATGCCTATGCTTTGGGAACAGGCAGTGGCTGGGCGGTGGTGGTTGCAGAACAGAACCAGTGCAAGGAACTCACATTGCCAGGGTGTCTGTTGCTTCAGGAAACATCAGGGGAACAGACCTTCCTGGTGGTTCAAGCAACAGACAGCCGTGCAGCCACACAGCTGCACAACCACAGTACGCTACACAAGGGTGTGCGTATAAGAGAACCCAGCTGGCTTCTCTGACGTGTGTAGGACGGGTGTTTCCCACAGGCCTTCAGCGGGGCTGCACTGGGGATGCTCAAGACTAGTGAAGTTGGGGTATTTGTGTACGTTTGAGGGGGTGTGAATAAAAACTGAAGCCAGAACGGTCAGCTAGGTCCAGAGGGTCAATGGCTGAGGCCTGCCTAATATCTGGTACATTGTAGATCCTCAGTGAATTGCTGGGTATTATTCCTGGTCAATGAGGGGCCCGGCCAGCGTTGCCTTTGAGGGGGTGGCTGAGCAATTCTGTAGGGGTGCAGTTCAGATGGAGGAGGCAGGCCGCTGCCTGGGGAAGTTGAATGTAGAGGCAACAGTGATTTGGGCTGTGGGGTTGATGTCGTGACCCAATGGATACGGGTGGGTCTTTCACGAAGGATGCCTTCAGTTTTGAGCCTGGGAGTGCTTGGTGCTCCAGCCGTTTTTAATCGAGATGGGGAAAGCATAAGGAGATGCATGGTGCCCCCAGCTCAGTTCTGGGCATTTCCAAGAGGGGCTGAGCAGGGTCATTTGTGGGAGGCCAGGATTAAAACGTATCTCTTGTATTTGGCAGTTAGGAGGTACTTTTTGAAGAGTAAATCTCCGGATGTCAATTGAAACAGTGAGGATGTTGCGAAAACATGGGTGGGGAAGTGGACGCGCTTGGGTGCCAGTGTCCATTCCTGTGGCATGGCCTCCTCGTCTTCATCCATTCTTCTTTGGTGGCTCTGCCACAGGACAGATCTTTCGTCCCTCTTTTCCTCTCTTCTTTTCAGTTTGGCTTCCTGGGCAGCTCAGTCATGGCATTGTTGGCTCTGTGTAGCAGGGGGAGGCTGGGGCCTGCAGGCCAGAGTGGGAAGGAGGCTGGGGAGGGCAGTGGGGCACCGTGAATGGCAGTGAGACACTCATGCCATCACTGGCCTGATTTCCTGAAGTTACCAAGCTTGGCCTGCTTGGGGATGTAGGGGCCCCAGGCTCCCACCCCCATTTTGCCAGGGGGAAGCAGGAGCAAGAAGGCAAGTGCTGTTGCCCTGTGCCTCCTGCCTCCCTCCTCCCCTACCCCTTCTCCTCTCCCTCCTCCTCCTCCTCCTGCCCCCTCCCTGCCTGGCTGAGCCAGCACTTTTTTCTTCTCTCCTTTATCTGCTAGAAAAGTACAGGGCGTTCTGTTTCTCCTGTGCATACAGATCAGGGAGCGGATGTTATTTATTTATTTATTTCCCAAAGTTGAGAGAAGGGCAGGCAGGCACCAAGGAGCATTAAGTAATTCTTCCTAAGTCAGGCATTTTCTCATAAAACTGAAAAAAAAAAATGTTGGAAACGAAAACATGACACAAACCAATAGAAAACAAGTTGTCTCCCCAATCAGATAACAGCACCTGAAGATCCAGTTCAGCATTGCGCTGAGGGCCCAGCACACAGCAGGTATCCCTGCACATGGCTTTCTACCTTTCAGTTTGGACCCCAAGGCGTGTTGGCTCCAAGGACCGATATGGGGGGCATGGCAGACACCTCATCTCTCTCTGCCTTCTGTGGGCTATGCTGGTGGTTTCTGTGGCTTCTTGGGGGCCCTAGGGGTTGATGGGCCATCTGAGACAAGGCCTGTGGAAGCATAGGACTGGGGGATTAGCTGTGAGGGCCAGGGACACTGGCGACCTACATGACCCTACTTACTGCTTCCACGTTGACACCCCATGTGTGATGTCTGTCTGTGATACTTGGGAACTCGGGGTACTTTTCTGTGTTCATCTGAAAGGCAAGCTGCCCGCCTGTACTTCTCAAAATCCATTCCTGACCCCCTTCCCAAAGACAATCTGCTCATAATTTAGCTATAGAACTTCACAAATGATGTTTACATGCGCAGCTCTTGAAAAGGGTGACAGTCTTGTGACGTCCACATAGGGCCTTATTGGACTTCACAACGAGGTAGTGAGGGCAAGCTGACCATTTGCGAGAGAAGGACGTTCAGGAAGGGCTGGGAAAGTGCTGCTGCCCCAAGCATTCTTTCCCTAGACCCGCTTCCCAAGGTAGCTTCTTACCTAGACCCCAGGTTTTTAGAGGTAATGCCCCAGGGAACCTGTGATGAGACTTCAGTAGGGGCAGGACCCCCTGCTTCATCCCAGGCATACCCTGGGCCCCACAGGAACTTTTCGAGAAGGGGTTCCACCAACAAAGTTGGAGAACCACTGCACCAATCCAACTCCTTTATTGTATAAAAGAGTTTGTTTTGGGGGTGGCCTCAGGGTAGGGGTGGGAATAGAGATGAGATGAGCAGTGCCCAGCTGTGTTGGTGTCAGTGGTAGCTTCCAGCGCCCTATGTATTTATAGACCTGCTGTAGACCCTTCCTCCCTGCTGCCTGCCCTGGCCTCCTGGTGTGGACAGCCACAGCCTTACCTAGATTTAGTGCGCAGGAAGGAGAACCTGGGGGAGGGAAGAAGGGAAGGGAGGAAAGGACTCAAGCCAGCCCTGATCCCCATGCTCCTGGGAGGCTGGACGGAACATCCTGGGAAACTGGGGGTGGAGTGGGTGGAGCGTGGTGGACGGACAGGAGGACTGAAGCAGGAGGGAGGAGGAATGGGAAAGCTGGGACACAGGCTGTCCTGGAAGGAGGCGGGGCACCAGTCTGAGTCTGCGAGCCCCTACCTCTGAACCTGAGAGTCTGTCTCAGAGATTCCAGGCCTTAGGCACCACCTTCTGGCCCTCTAGGGAACCACTTCTGCACTGAGTCTGGGCCTGGAGGGTTTGGAGGGAGTTTGGGGCAGGAGTGGGGGGACATGTTTGTCCATGCCCAGGTGTGGCATGACAGGTGGGGTGGGTGGGGGGAGGTGCGAGGAGCAGCTTCTCAGCTTGAGCATATTTATAAAAGGACCCCTTTGCTAAATGTGTGATAAAAAGATGTTCGAAGGTAAAACTTTAGTGATCAGTCCTTGAGATGTATGGAGAAGGAAGTCAGGGTGTCAGCTTTTATTTATTATTTTTATAGGGAGCCAGGAATGGATATCTGAGTGGTTGCTGAGGTATAAATGCACGTATAGAGTGAATCGCACAAATCCTAAATGTCCACCTCTGTGGATCTCTGTATGTTTACTGTGTAACCACCATCCAGATCAAGATACATATTCCTTCCACCCCAGAAAGTTCCCTTGTGACCCTTTTCAGTCATCCTCCCGACCGCCATTTCTCTTCTGTCATCACAGATTGATTTGACCTTTTCGTGAACTCCGCATAAATGGACTCATACAGGATGAGCTCTTTTATCTCTGGCTTCTTTTGTTCAATGTAATGTTGTTGAATTTATTGCCAAGAACTAGTCCCTTGCATGAATATGCTACACATAGCCCAATATATTTATCCGCGCTCATGTGGATGGACTTGGGTTGTTTCTGTTTTTTGGCTATTGTGAATAAAGCTGCTATAAACATTCTTCAGCATATCTGTTTGGTGAAATCTGCCCTATTGGGTGTGTGTCACAGCTTTTTAGATGCCCCCTGTCTGCTGCCCAGAGCAGCCACCTCGCTCCCTGTTGTTAGGTCTGCAACTTCTGCCATTGAAACTTCAGCCATGGCAACTGGGTCAGGTAAGGAACAGGGACAGAATCAGAGCTGAGTGGCTCCCCAGGGTGACCCACGGACACCTTCAGACCTTTCTGGTCACTCTGGGAATAGAAGGGTAGCTTCTCCCAGCCCTGGGGCCAGATTTCTGGACCCCCTTGGCCTCCCAGCCATCTACTTCTTAGCCTGGCGTCTCTGAGCAAGCTGGCTTAGCGTAACTGTCAATTTGATGTCTGGCCTCTGGTGCCACAGGTCCTCATGGTCCACTGTTTCCTGGGCTCCTTGCTGCTTTGCGGTGACTGAGGGGCTGGATGGTTGGAGAAAACAACCAGAGGTCTACCCGGAATAGCAGAGGCGCGTCCAATACCGGCCTCGTGGCATTTCTGGGGGGAGGGTGGGACTCTGTCCTGCCTACCAAATTGCCACCTCGTTGAGGCTGTGAAAGACTAACAGAAAGCCAGAGGAGAAAAGAAGGGGCAAGGAAGAGAGAGTACCAGGGAAGAGCCAGGCAAGGGAGAGAGAACAGAAGGTCCAGCGCCGTGTGTGCAAGTATCTGGGGTTAGTGTGAGCATCCTGAGGTCCGTGCAAGCGTCCTGGGGTCAGTGTGGGCATCCTCGGGTTGGTGTGAACTAAACTACAGCAGCCGTGCGGGGCCCAGCTGGCTCAGGGTCAGCAGTGCCAGAGTCAGTTTCTCCTGCCTTTGGCCTTCTTGATCATCCTCTTCCTGGCCAGTCTCTTAGCCTTGGGGAAGAAATAGTGCCTAGTAGGTTTGGGATGGCATTGAGGGCTTTCAGGGACTCAAGTTCTCCTGCTTGTGACAGGGTCCAACAGTACATCCCTTCCTTCCTCTCTCCTTCCCTGTTTCTCTTCCTCCCTCCCCAGATCCTTTGGAGATGTGTCGTTGCTCAGGTCCTGAAGGAGGTGGGGGAGGGCTTGAGCTTCCCCCTTGAGGGTGGAGCTCGTGAGTACCCCTTGGGGTAGGTGGGAAGTGAAGGGGGGTAGGTGAGCTGTGACACCCCTGCTTCCTGCAGGTTCCTAGGAGGCGAGTGCGGACGGTATGCAAAGTTGTGAATCCAGTGGCGACAGTGCGGATGACCCTCTCAGTCGTGGCCTACGGAGAAGGGGACAGCCTCGTGTGGTGGTGATCGGCGCCGGCTTGGCTGGCCTGGCTGCAGCCAAAGCGCTTCTGGAGCAGGGCTTCACGGATGTCACTGTGCTTGAGGCTTCCAGCCGCATCGGAGGCCGTGTGCAGAGCGTGAAACTCGGTGAGTGCCACCTTAGCCCAGCCACCTCTCAAAGTTACCTCTTGTTCCCTAATACCTTGGCCCTGCCTGAAATCTCATTACTTTAGTTTCTTCTCTGAGGTGAGTGTTCCATCATGTATGCTGCCTGGATGTTTTCCAGAAGCTCCCTATTCCCCTCTCAGTAGCCCTCTGAGGTAGGCAAGATGGGGTTCTGGCCTCCATTTTTGGAACATTACCTAGGGTTCATAGTGTGTAGGAGGGAGGGAACACCCAGAACCAAACTGTCTTGGCAGTGGGTGGACCAGTTTCTATTTCCCAAGAAGGGGAATTCTATGAGCTTCTATTAGTCATTAACTTTTGAGTATGAATTAGTCTGTCATGAGTGAGAGTAGCTGGGACAATAGAAACTCAGGGCAGCAGAGATGGAAGGGGATTTTGGGGCTCTTTGTGGGTGATGGGCAGGTCTTAGGATTGTCTAGGAAGAGGGCCTGTCCAGGTTGCAGAGTAATGAGGTAATGAGGGCTCTGGAGAAAGCAGCTAGGTAAGAGGCTTACCCCAGGGGTAGGCAGATGATACCTGGGGTTCTAGAGGGTAGGGAATTGCCTGAAATGCAGTTGGAGGCCAGGGCTTCCCAGCCAGGCAATTTGACCAATGAGTGGTTGAGCAGGTAGGGACCATGAAAATGGCCCAGTGGGACCATTCACTATGGGCTGCATTGGCTGGAGGATTTTGTCTCTCTGACCATTCCCTCATAGGCAGCAAGGCCAAGCAGATTCTGTGAGCCCATTTTGTTTTTTTCTAATTAAAAAAAATTTTTTTTAAAGGAGGGCGCAGCTCACCGTAGCCCCTGTGGGGATCGAACTGGCAATTTTGTTGTTATTAGCACCACCCTCTAACCAACTGAGCTAACGGGCCACCTCCGGTGTGCCCATTTTGGATGGATAGGGCAAATGGCTCAGAGAAGTAGGTGGTCAGGCTTAGAATAAGTAGAGGTTGAGGACACATGGGGACCTTCTCTCGTCTTTCAGAAGCTCTGATCACATTAGGAATCTTCCCTTATAGCAGTTACTGGAAGGCATGCTTGAAGTTGCGTCTGTCTTCTCGCACACACAGGAGTGTTTGTTGGCAGTAAGACTGAAAGCACCATCCAAGGCATTTGGAAACCTGGGGACAGCCAGTGGGGAAGCCTGGAACTCTTTGCTTGACACCTGATTGGCTGGGCTGGAGCCTTAGAGAAGGGATGGCTTCATTTGTGGTTCTTGAGTCTTGATAAGATATTTAGGATCTGACACAGAAGCAGAAGATGGGAGGACAAATGGCCCCGTCTCAGTGGTAGCTGACAGCTGAGACATGCCGTGCAGTGAAATGATGGTACAGGCAGCGAGGAGGAAGAAATTGGGTTGCAGGAGGCGGAGGGGATACACAACTGGACAGGAAGCCTTCCCCCAGAGGGAGGGAGGTTAGATGGGTCTCAGGTGATGGAGGGAATTGGGTAGTAGTGAAAAGAGGACGGGTCAGTACTTGTGGAATAATGTACGTGAGGAAGGTAGACCTGCCAGGAGAGGGGAGAGCATGTCAAAGCAAGGGCATACGTGCATGTGTTGTGTGTGCAGACACACAGGGCTGAAAGTCCAGGTAGCAAATGGACCTGCTGCAGTGTGAGATGGTAGCTGTGAATCTCAGTGGTAAGAGCAGGGGTTCAGGGCCAAAGGCCCCAAGGGGGGGAAGACATGGAGATATTAGGTTGGTGCAAAAGTAATTGCGGTTTTTGCAATTTTAACCTTTTAAACCGCAATTACTTTTGCACCAACTAGTACCTGATGTCCTTTGGATGTAGGCGTGTAGCAAGGGTCACAGAAGCAGAGGGCCATATGGGAGAGGGCAGGAAATATCCTCAGACTGGGGCCTGCTCTGGGCCATACAATTTCCTGGCAGAGCCTGAGGGGTAGGAGTAGGGTACTGACCTTGCAGCTGACCTCTAGCTGCTCCCCTTGTTCCTGCTTTTACTGGGTGTCTAGAGCCAGGAAGGGTACCCCATGCCTGGGCATCACTTCCCAGTGGCTATATGACTTGGAGCTCCCTGCTGTGCCCTGGGGAGGGTCCCTAGGTTTACTAGGGCCTCCAGGGTGCCTACCCCTTCTGCTCCTTTTGGGGGCTCAAACCAGGCAAGATTCTTTGGGGAGCCCTAAGCCTGAGGCTCTAAAGAAAGATTAGTAATAAATGCCCCCAGTGCCCACCAGGAACCCACTGGAGGCAGGGCACTGAGTTTTCAGTTTTTGGTGCCCTTCAGTCTGCCCACTTCTAATTAGTCTCGTGTGGTGACTCTGGAGCAAATCACAGTCATTCAGGGTGGCAGTTAGCTATAAAGTGGAATCCATTTTGTGCCACATGTGGTTTCACTGAAAACTTTCCACTGAGACTTTGGTAGGTTGCCAGAGGGGGACCCTAATCCCTTTCCTGCCCTGTTATGAGTGTGGAATGATCCTCCTGGAGGAAGGAGGGTGAAGCAGTGTTATAGCCCTCTCTGAAGAAGTCCTCACCCCTCTTATGGGCCTGTTGTTTTCACCATCAGGACACGCCACCTTTGAGCTGGGAGCCACCTGGATCCATGGCTCCCATGGGAATCCCATCTATCATCTAGCAGAAGCCAATGGCCTTCTGGAAGAGACAACTGATGGGGAGCGCAGCGTGGGCCGCATCAGCCTCTACTCCAAGAATGGCGTGGCCTGCTACCTTACCAACCGTGGCCGCAGAATCCCCAAGGACGTGGTTGAGGAATTCAGCGATTTATACAACGAGGTGAGGTGTTGGCCGGGCAGATGAGCATAGAGTATAGGGGCAGGAGGTGCCCTGGCAGTGTTGGGGGAGTCAAGTGACTTGCTAGGGTCTTCTAAGATCCTGGTCATGTCTTTGCACACTCTGGGCACTGCATTTGGAACATCAGGACAATTTGTGGATAGAATGAAGATAATGAGTGGAGAAGTACTAGGTAAGAGATTATTGGTACACATGATTAAATATTTCTCCAGAAAGGCCTTAAACATCTTTTATTAGATTTACTACTAGATACTTAGGTAGTGATTGTTGTTATTGATTTTAGATATTTTTGTAAATGGTAATTTTAAAAATCTTTATTTTCTAGTTGTTCCTGGTATATAGAACTATAACTGATTCTTATATATTGATTTTAGTGACCTTGGTAAACTATTATTTTAATTCTAATACTTTGTATATCAATATGTTATATTAATTTATATTCTAATAGTATTTTAGAATTTTATGTATATAATCCTGTACAAAAAATGTTGTTTTTTCCTTTCTAATCCTCAGACCAGAATTGTCTAATAGAACTTTCCACAGTAATGGAGATGTTTTAGACCTGCACTATCCAGTATTGTAGTCACTAGCCACATGTGGCTCTTGAGCTCTTGAAATGTAGCTAGTAAAACCGAGTAAGTAAGTATTTAATTTAATTTAATTTAATAATTTAATTTAATTTTAAATTGCTACAGGTGTCTAGTGGCTACTGTATTGGACAGCATAGCTTAAGACTATTTCTTTTTCTTACCTTATTGCACTGGCCAGTATCTCCAGTACAGTGTCAGAGAGAAGTGGCATACATCCTTGTCTTATTCAGGTTCTTAAAAGTATATTAATATTTTTAGTGTCTTTTCAGTGGTACTGTGAACTGCACTGAACAAACAAGGTAACATGTAGGCCTTGCTTTTTGATACCTTGTCATTTATAGTGTAATGACCTTTCACTCCAGGTCCATAAATTGGCCAACAAACACATATTGTACATTTTCTATGTCTCTTGGGCATGGAAAAGGAGAAATGACACTTGCTTTGGGGTAGTCCCTGCTCAATGAGGCCGGCTCAATGTGTGTGCATCCACTAGGTATGTTGTGTGCAGTCCCACGGTATTGTGTGTTCTCACTCATGTGCCAAAAGACTGAATTATTACTGAGCAGATAAGAACTAGTATTCTTCAAAGTAGAACTTTCTGGTCTACTGGGAATCAGTCATGTGCTGATTCCCAGGTTAGTTTGTGTTTCAGGCATGGATGCCTCTTGAGAATGACTTTCAGGGTCCATGACTTACTTGTTCTTTTAAATATCCTTAAAAGTAGATCACCATAAACTTCTGCTTGTGGGTTTGATTTTTGAAAACCAGGAGTGAGTTGTAGAAAGTAGGATGGGTAAGGTGGGTTATAGATCTGGGTAGTGATGCTTTGGATCAGAAGGAGAAGGTATTAAGCATGAAATCCAGAGATAGGTTTCCTTGTGTAGCTTTTAATCAATGCTGGAGGCCATTCTGAAGAGGTGTGTCTAAGCAGTGAAGCCCTGCCTGAGGGTGGCTTCATAACAAATATGAAGCCTCCCTCCAAAGGTGATGACTTTGAAGGGGGCTACTCATTTAATGTGTTATATTTGTTAATAAATAAATGACTTTATTTATGGAGCAAGACTACCTTGATTCAAATACCCGTTGTACCATTTATTAGCTCGAGTAAGTTATTGAGCCTCTCTGAGTCTTACTTTCCTCATCTGTAAAATGGGCATAGTTATAGCAACTTCATAGTGTCATGAGGATTAAATGAGATCCTGATGAAAGTGCTTAATGAGAATCGGGGTGGGTATTAGCTGTTATAGGTTTGTCCCATTTCCCTTGGGTCACATTGGGAAGATGTCATTTAACCCATAAAAGGAGACTGTACCCATATGACAAACCCATATTCAGTTAAGGCTGTCCTAGTTGGTGACTGACACAGAGTCATGTAGATGGACTAAATTTGTTACTCCTCAGCTGGGCATTTTGGCCTCTAGTCAACATAAGCTAGGAAGAAAATGCAGGTAGGAAGAGGCAAGTTGAAAGCCTGACTCCTTGGGAGTGGTACTGGGTGAGGAATTTGCAGAGGACTCCAGTTAAGGCCAAACACCCAGCATCTTGTGACTGAAGGGAGGAAAAATAAACAATTTAACTCATTACGTTTTTATATTTTATATTTCAGAGGCATGTTTAATTCATGTTTCTATCTTATGTGGAGGCCTTTCTCTTGGGTGGAATGGTTCAGGGTGGGCAATGCCACCTTCCTTCCTCCACTCTGTAGCCCCATGGTCTATACCAGGGCTGCATTACAGGGCAGATGTCCTTCCCATGAATGTGTGCTAACCAGATTCAAACTCACTTTAGGAAGGGAAACACAGCGTGAATCGGCATGAGCCACAGATGTTTGACCAAGGAGCCTGCATTTGCCAGTGTCCTGGGAGGGACAACGGCATGTGGTGATGCCAGGGTCTTGGATAAAATCCAGAGCCCTTGACAAGACCGTTGGTTCTTCATGCTCAGGCCCTTACCTGCCTTTCTAGTCATCTCTTCCAATTTTCTCTCTCCTTGCTGCCCACTTCAGCAAGACTGAATCACCTTTGAATGCAATGCATCTTATATTCTCTCTCCTTCTCCCTCTCTCTCATCTTTGAGTATGCTATTCCTTCTGCCTGAAATATTTTTCCTCTCCCTCCCACTGCCATCCTGGCTATCTCCTGACTGTCCAAGATTGTCTGGGTGGATGATCTCACAACCCCTGGGTTCTTTCCTTTCTGGGCACGTTATGTAGAAACAGCACAGTTCTGATGTTTCCCCAACTTGAGTGAGGGCAGGGGTTCAGGGCTGTATCCGTCTGGCTCACTATTACAACCTATGTCAGGCGCGCAGTCCGTAAATGTTTGTTGAGTGAATGTTGCAACTCAGACCTTGCCCTTTGGGGATCCCATGCCTGACCCAAGATTGGCTTCCTTTCCTCAGGGAGATCTGCCTGGTGATTGGTGGGGGTGATATACCAGACAGGCAGGGGAGGCAATAGGACCCACTCCAGGGGGCCATTACTTTCTGTCGATGAGATGTGGGTTGAAGTTCTTGCTAAAATATGCCGGTGGAATGCATTTCCCTTCCTTGGCACACTAGGGCCTCCCTGCTCTGCACATGCCCTGCCCCAGCATGGCCATCTTCCTTACCTGTGTCTGAGTCTTGCAATAAAGGGAGTATCTTGGCCAGGCAGGGTCTCCTGGGAGATCAAACTTCAGAGCCCCTTCTGCTCCCCTTCCCCTAAAACACTGGTCAGGCCACCCCTCCAGACTGCCCTCCTGGGAGACAGCAAAGCAGACATGCTTGGGCAGAGGTGGCAGGGAAAGGGTTTGTGCATTTAGTTCTTGGAAAAGGCAAATGTGTGCAGATCTGGGTTCTGAAGTGGGTGGTCTGCTTGGCCATGTAGAGCCCATAAGGGGAGGTTCCTTTCCCATAGACTGGACAGGCACCAAGCATCCCACTTTTCTAAGCAAAGGCCCAGCAACAAAGCCTCTAGGGCCCGCCCATCCCACCCCCGTCACTGGCCTTTGAGAGTGGCATCTGGAGGAGAATGGCTGCCCAGGGGAGCTTGCTATCCCTGAACCATGACGTGTTGGTGCAGTCTCCGTGCATTGCCCGCCACATTGATGCCCCAAGGGAGAGGGGTCGTGGGCTCAGTATATCTGGGGACATCTGGGAGATGGCAACTTTTATGTTGGAATTCTTCAGTCTGAGGTGGAGATAGGATGGGGGAGTATGTTTTCAGTCTCCTCGGGTCTCTCTGGCAGGTCTATAACTTGACCCAGGAGTTTTTCCGGCATGGTAAACCAGTCAATGCTGAGAGTCAGAACAGCGTGGGGGTATTCACCCGGGAGAAGGTGCGCAACCGCATCAGGGATGACCCTGACGACCCGGAGACCACCAAGCGCCTGAAGCTCGCCATGATCCAGCAGTACCTGAAGGTATCTTTGGTGTGTGGGAGCTTAGCTGAGTACAGGTGCCAGAGTGAAGAAGACTTGTTCTGGGGAGTCTGGGTCCAAGGAAGACATGCTGCTCTGAGGTGCTGTTCTGACCCCTGCCCTGTCCTGGCGGTCACCTGGCTTCTCTCTGGCTCTTCCCACAGGTGGAGAGCTGTGAGAGTAGCTCTCACAGCATGGACGAGGTATCCCTGAGCGCTTTTGGGGAGTGGACAGAGATCCCTGGCGCCCACCACATCATCCCCTCGGGCTTCATGCGGGTTGTAGAGCTGCTGGCCGAAGGCATTCCGGCTCACGTCATCCAGCTGGGGAAACCTGTCCGTTGCGTGCATTGGGACCAGGCCTCGGGCCGTCCCCGGGGTCCTGAGATTGAGCCCCGGGGTGAGGGGAACCACAATCACAATGCTGGGGAGGGTGGCCAGGGTGGAGGGGAGCCCCTGGGGGACAGGCGGGATGAGGATGAGCAGTGGCCGGTGTTGGTGGAGTGCGAGGACTGCGAGGTGATCCCAGCGGACCACGTGATTGTTACGGTGTCGCTGGGCGTGCTCAAGAGGCAGTACACCAGCTTCTTCCGTCCTGGCCTGCCTGCCGAGAAGGTGGCTGCCATCCACCGCCTGGGCATCGGCACCACCGACAAGATCTTTCTGGAATTCGAGGAGCCCTTCTGGGGCTCCGAGTGCAATAGCCTACAGTTTGTGTGGGAGGACGAGGCAGAGAGCTGCACCCTCACCTACCCACCCGAGCTCTGGTACCGCAAGATCTGCGGCTTTGATGTCCTCTACCCGCCTGAGCGCTATGGCCACGTGCTGAGCGGCTGGATCTGTGGGGAGGAGGCCCTCGTCATGGAGAAGTGTGATGACGAGGCAGTGGCTGAGATCTGCACAGAGATGCTGCGGCAGTTCACAGGTGCGACCTTGTGCCACCTCTGTCTGCTTCCACCTGCCTCTCTCCATCCGTCCATGACCCTCTGCCAGACCCTCTGAATCCCCTGAACCATGTGGTAGCTCTTCCCTCCATAGATTGTGAAACTGAGGTGGCACAGCCATT
Organism: Rhinolophus sinicus; assembly: GCF_057876585.1. Taxonomy (NCBI): domain Eukaryota; kingdom Metazoa; phylum Chordata; class Mammalia; order Chiroptera; family Rhinolophidae; genus Rhinolophus; species Rhinolophus sinicus. The sequence goes on from NC_142513.1 coordinate 26,024,312, forward strand.
GGGAGACCTGCCACAGGGTGCCACGTCTCAGCCTTGGGCTCCTAAATTATGGGCCCTCCCCTGTCTGGAGCTTGAGACACTCAAAACCATAGGTCCTGTGTTTCTTCTCTCTAAGGGCTGATGGTAAACACTCAGATGTCACCGCAAAACCTCAGATTGCTTATATCCGACTCATATTATCTTGCAAAGAGATGGATTTGTGTTTTACTGTCTGATTCTTTTAGCTGAACATCTTTCATCCATCGTCCTGGGAAAGCCCCACAAGAACCCCTGAAGTTGGAAGGAAACATGATTATCTAGAATGTTTTTCTGATAGGAAAATGAAAGCCCAGGGAGATGAGGTGTTTTGCTGGGGGTCACAAGGAGGCATGAGGGGTACACAGCTTGAACCTCAGCCTCCCTCCATCCTCCTCCATCCTCCATGCCTCCCCACAGCAACCTGGCCTTCTTGGAACCTCAGAGATAGATAGGAGAGGCTCAGGGTGTCTTCTGTGTGTGGCTATTTCTTATCCTTTCTCTTGGCTCTTTTGACTCCCCAATAGGAAACCCCAATATTCCCAAACCTCGGCGAATCCTGCGCTCGGCCTGGGGCAGCAACTCCTACTTCCGAGGCTCCTATTCGTACACTCAGGTGGGCTCGAGTGGGGCAGATGTGGAGAAGCTGGCCAAGCCCCTGCCATACACGGAGAGCTCCAAGATGGCAGTGAGTGTGGGTGTGCTCCACATGTGGGGGGTGCAGGGTAAGGAGGGGCCTGTGAGGGGTGGCTGTGTGTATTTTGTATGTTTGTTTGGTTCAGGGAGAGAAGGGGAAGGGTTCGTTTACTGAGGGGTACCAAGGTGAGACAGGGATGGAGTGTCTCCTATAATGGAAGAGAAAACAAGAAAATGTGTACTTAACATCTGGAAAAAAAAGAGGGAATAAAATTGAGATGTTAAATGCTTTCTTGAGGTTATAAAAACTGAGCCATTTAGTGCTGTGCCGTCCAATATGGTAGCCATTAGCCATTCTTAATTTAAATTAATTAATTAAAATTTAAATTGATAAATTAAAATTTTAGTTCCTCAGTTGCACTAGCCACATTTCAAGTTCAATCACCACATGTGGCTAGTGGCTACCATGTTAGACGATGTCGCTATAGAACATTTTTGTCATCATGGAAATTTCTAGTGGACAGCACTGATTCAGTGGAAGTAAGTTGCCCCACTATGTATTATTGACTTTTCTCCTCTAATATATTTTAGAATGTAAAATTGAGAACACTGACCCTCTCCCAAATTCTATCAACTGTATAACAAATAATATGTAGAGAAAAATAATAAATATGAGAGAAATAATTATATTTCTGTTCCCATAAAGTGGATTTTGAGTCCCTCCCCCCAATCATACACATACTATAAATGCTAAAACCCCAACAGAATTATATTTAAAACAGTTCTTTGGTGAAATTGGTGCTGTCACCAACCTCTCTCTCTGTCTGCCAACATGGAGTCAACCAACCAGCAAGGTGTGTTGTGCCTGCCCCAGCTGTGCTCACGGGGAGAGAGGCAAAGGCCCTCAGTGCTGCTGCAGCCATCCTCCTCAAAAGCAAAGCAAAACAGAAATAACTGTGGCTTAAACAAGAAGGAAGTATACTTCTATCACACAAAAGGAAATCCAGAGTAGGCATCAGGACCTGGTATGGTTAGCACCTGGCTCCATTTTCAAGGCCTCCTTGTGGTCCAAAGAGGGCTGCCAAGGCTGCTGCTCTGACATCTACGTTTTAGGTTGGAAGGAGGAGGTCCCTTGGGGCTGAATCAGTGTATCTAAGCAATAGTCTTGAAGCTGACTGGCCAGAACTTAGTCACATGACCACACCAGCTGTTGGGGAGGCTAGGATATGTCATTTTTATTCTGGATGGCAATGGACCCAGTTAAAAATCAGGGCTTTGTTACTGAGGAGAAAGGATAATAGATGTAGGAGTAGGCAGCTTGCCCCCTGCCAGAATATGCATTCCCCCTTTCAGCTTAAGCACCTCTGTGGGCTCCTTGTTGGTGGGTTAAAGCCTCACTACTCAAAGTGCGTGGTCCATGGACCAGCAACCCCAGCATCATGTGGGAGCGCATTAGAAATTCAGACTCAGCCCACCCCAGACTTACTGAATTAAAAACTTCACTCTACCAGCTTCCCAGCTGGTATGCATTCAGTTTGAGATGCCCTGGGCTAAAGTCCAAATTCAAGCTTGGAATGTGAGCACTTGTGCTTTGCCTGGCTCACCTAGATAGCCTGTTTTCTTGAGGTTGAGCCCTGGCTGTATCAAAATCATCACTCCCCTAAACAAGGTCTGCTTTGGTGCATTTTTGCTCCCACTTTCCTTCTTCCTGAAACGTCTTTTGCCTGTATTTACCCAGTGTCTTCCAAGAAGCAGCCCAAGGTCCTGTCCTCTGAGAAGCTTTGTGTGTCCCTCTCCCCAACTATGAAACTCTTTTCTGGGTTCTCAGCACCTCACCCAAACACCCATCATGTCACATATGACACCATTAATAATTGGGTTTCGTGTCTGGCTTCCCCACCAGCAAGGAAGCTCCTCAAAGCAGCAGCCTGGTCACCTTTTATCTTCCAAGTGCCCAGAACAGTCCCTGGATCCTAGTAGGGGCTCCATAAAGGTTTGTTAAATTACCGCCTAACTTTATCGAGTGCTTATGTTCTTCCAGGTTCTAAGTGCTTTAGATACATTATTTCACTTAATCCTTATAACCACCCTCAGAAGTAGGTAGCATAAACCCATTTTGCAGATGAGAAAATCAAATCTTAGGAAGGTTAAACTGCATGCCCCGAGTTCACTGGTAAGAGGCACAGTGAGCTTCTGAGACTGCAGAGCCAGGACTCTAAAAGCCTCAGAGTAGACAGAACTGAGGCCTGGATGTTTGGGGTAGAAGCAGGGCAAGGTGGCCAGGTGGGGTGGGCAACTCCTCATCCTCTGGAAGCAGAAATACCTGCATCTTAGATGCCTCTTCATTCTTCTGTGACTTGCAGTATTGATGGAGGGTTCTGGGAGAGACAGATAGCCTCTTGCCTCTCTTACTCCTTCACCCTCACTTATCTGTCCCCCGCCCAGCCCATGCAGGTGCTGTTCTCAGGTGAGGCCACCCACCGCAAGTACTACTCTACCACCCATGGTGCTCTGCTCTCTGGTCAGCGTGAGGCCGCCCGTCTCATCGAGATGTACAGAGACCTCTTCCAGCAGGGGACCTGAGGGTCCTCATCACCGCCGAGCGTGTTCCTTAAAGAACCACTAACTCGTGACTGCCAGCCCTGCCCCTTGCTGCTGTATACTCCTAATTCCTAATACTCTGTAGGATGGATTTGTATCTTTTGTAGAGCTAGACACCCTGACTAGCTTCAGACCTGGCCCTGTAGCTTTTTCTTTTCTCCATGCTGGGTGGTGACCAGGGTAGGGCCCTTTGATTTACCTCTGTGCTCTGACCTCTGACCTTTCTTCCCCTCCCACCTCATTGTTGAAAGTGCCTTTACTACTTTACATTCTGGGATAATAAAAGAGGCTTGCCTTTCCCATGCTCCTCAGCTCCTCTGTTCTGTTTTCCTCAGTCGTGTGTGTGTGTGTGTGTGTGTGTGTGTGTGTGTGTGTGTGTTTGTGTTTGTATGGTTTTGTTTTTTTAATTATATCCCCTTTGAGTGGGGGGGTTGTGGGGGGAACCATGGCCTGGCTGTACCTCCAGAAGGGAAGGTGCCTGCCTTTACTGGAAGGGATATCCCCTTAACCCAATCTTTTTGTGTTGGTTTGCCTTCCTGTTGGTGAGGACCCTCAGGGATAAGGGCCCCTCACTGCCCAGCCTCAGCTCTTTCAGGACAGGCCTGGGCCTACCTGCTGGCCTTTTGCTGAACTTCTCAGCGTCTAATTGGGTGACATGGCCACATGGAGTGAAGGTGAGTGCCATGGGAGGGTACACCTGTTGTGGCTCCATGTCAAGCTCATATGTATTAATTATTAATTGGTGTCACCTCTCCATGGGGCCCTGGGTCTGGCCCTTGGGGTGGCTGCTGTTGACTTCTGGGAAAGTGGATAGTCTGACCATTTTGGGGGCAGGGAGATATCCCTAAGTGTTGCCCACTTGCTGTGTTCCAAGGGCCTGCCCCTTATATAGGTGTGGTCTTTTCTGCTCTGTTTGCTAAGTGAAACACACAGACACACACACACACACAGACACACACACTCACCTTACATATACTCACCCACATACACCCCTACATACACTCACTGCCACACAGATAGATACACCATCCCACATCCTTCTACTTGCACACAACTATATCTACATACACATGCATAGAACCTGAAAGAACATTTGCTCATTTTCTTACTCCGGATTTCTAGTGATAAAGTTCAAATTCTATAGAGTTGAAGGGTTGAAAGGTGGAGGAAATTGTGAAAAGCCAGGTGGGCCCCCTGGTCTAACTTTGTATGAGCTTAGGTTGGATCTCCTTCTTGGAAGTTTAGGGTACTTTCCCTTGATATGACTTTATACCCTCTTCTTCCCTCACCTCAGGTTGTGATAGAGCTGTCCAACATGTAGACACAGCTATACACATGCCTGCCTGTACCCACCTACATGCACACCCATCCACATGGACGTATTTAACAGGTATCTTGGTTTGCCATGGTTGATCCACCAGACGTTTCATGGACTTCGTGTTCAGGGATTCATATTCATCTGATGTATAACTTCTAAAAATTATAAGTATAACAATTAAAAGAATTTTGAATAGAGGATCTATTGATGTGGCTCTTCACGCTCAAAAGTCATACAAGTCTACACTGAAACATCTCCCGTTGCCGCTCCTCACTGCCCCAGGTTGTTAGCCTTACATATCCATTTTAGATATGTCAATATAAAGATATACCCTTCTCTGTCCTTTCAATAAAAAATGACAAAGTACTCATAATGCATTTTGCTCATTTTAATTAACATGATGTATCTTGGCAATCTTTCTATAACAGTACTTAAACAGATGATGTAAATTTTGACCTGACTTTGGTCAAAGAGCGTCTCCTTTCTGGCCCCAAGTTACTTTGCGGGAAGCCCTTTCTCTTAACTTCTCTTTGGGAGGTCCTGATCCAGTGCAGACCCTCTCCGCATCTGGGATTTTCCCCACTAACTGATGGGATGGGCAGAAGTGGCTTGTCACATAAGTATGCAGGAAGAAACTTACAGAAGATTTTCAGGTGTGGGAATTTTAAAGGACTCCACAGGGATGAAAGGGCCTGAAATTTTTATTTGGTGACCGCCTGTTGGGAGCTTCAGGTGTGGCAAGAGGGAGAGAGAGAATATTTGCTTACTGCTCACCACCTGCCAGGTAGGATGTCAGTCATAAATGCTGGGCGCATGGTCTGTTGATTTAACAGGGATGCCAACTCAGGCTAACATCACTCAGGTGACGCTGAAACTTGAACTGCAGTCTGTCCAACTCCATAGTGCAGGCTCATTCTATTGCATGATGAAAAGAGGCTAATGGCATAACAACAAACAAACCCCAAACAAACAACAAAACAAAACACCCTAGGCTATTGCTGGAGAGAATGGGGTGAGTGGCCATGACTGAGAGACTGTGACAGATTCTACTCAAACTGGTCATGTGTCCATCAGGTTTTCCACTCCTGGGTATACACACCCCAGAGAAATGAGTGCGTATGCCCACCAAAAATACATCTTAGAATGTTCATAGCAACCCAGTTTGTGACAGCTAAAAACTGAGAACAGCCCAGATGTCCATCAATAGTAGAATGGACAAACTAGTACATTTATGCAATGGAATACTAATGTACCAATAGAATAAGATGAGCTGATATTTGCAACATCTGTTAATCTCAAAAATATGTTGAGGGAAAGAGGCCAGACACAAGGCTGCAGATGTACGTTGTTATATTGTACTTCTCTTTATTGTGTGCTTCATAGATGTTAAGCTTTTACAAATTGAAGGCAAGACCCTCCACCAGCAAGAAGGTCACAAGTCACTTTATTGCGATACTGTCTTTATTGCGGTGGTCTGGACTGAACCTGCAGTATCTCCTAGGAGGTACAGTGTTCCCCCAAAATAAGACCTGGCTGGACCATCAGCTCTAATGCGTCTTTTGGAGCAAAAATTGATATAAGACCCGGTCTTATATTATATAAGACCGGGTCTTATACTAAAATAAGACTGGGTCTGATATTAATTTCTGTTCCATAAGACACATTAGAGCTGATGCTCCGGCTAGGTCTTATTTTCGGGGAAACACGATGCTCTATGATTTCTTTTATAGAAGTTCAAGAACCTGCAAAACTAATCTGTGGTGTTAGAAATGAGGGGATGGGGTAGTGCTTGGGAGGGAGTGTGGGGGTACTTTCTGGGTTACAGAAATGTTCCATAGCTTGATCTGGGTTGTGGTTGCATGGATGCATACATTGGTAAAAATGAATTGGATTATACACTGAAGGTTTATGTACTTTTCTGTATGTATGCTATAACTCAATTAAAAAAGTTTTAAAAAGAGTCTGACAATGGCCTTTCCCCAACCTGCCCATCCCAAAACATACAGTTGTGTTGGCCCAGGCAATTTTTTCCGTTCAGCAGAGATGACCCATCATGAGAGCAGATAAAGGGAGGAAGGACCTACTTATGCCCCACTGGCTGCCCAGTGATAAGAATTGGCCTTGCATTTACATAGGATGTCACCATTTATCAGAACCCTTGCCCGTGTCCCCTCATCTGGGCATCTATCCGCAGCCATGTTAGGGAGGAGGGGATTGTTTCACAGCAGAGGAAATCAAGGTTCTCAGAAGGACTGGTGTGGGGCTGTGCAAAGCCCCACAGCTTGGAGAAGATGCCATCTCAGAGGGAAGAGAGCAACCCTGGGAGGGAGGTGGGGGGAGCCTTGGAGACAGGTGAGAGTAGGTGAGGGAGGCATGGCCCTGGAGAGGTTGCCAAAGCAGTCAGCCCTCCTAGGCACTGCCTCCATATTAAATAATTGCATCGTGTGGATGGCACGTAACAATTTGCAGTTCCAAAAGCAGATTCGAGGCAGATACAAAAAGAAAAGCAAGAGTCACTCAGAAGTGAGGAGAGACTATACGTACCATGAACACAGCATGAGTTCCTTGCTGGGACTATTTCTGAAGCAGCCTTGGCATTGATTGAAACCCGAAGGACTTGAACAGGGGTGGAAAATGTGACATGCTTGGGCCAACACCCAAACCAATACCTGCTCTCCAATTCCTATCGCCGGTCGAAGGTCACTTGAGAGGAAAGTTCTTTCCTGGCACTGAATTCTATGTAGAATTGTTTGCATCGTTTCTTGTGCTGTTGGCATTAGTGAAGTCACAGGCCAGGTGTTCAGTTTTGGTTTCGTGGAAGACTCAGAAATGTTCCCTTGGGCCCCTGAGGGACTCAGCAGGTACTGTCTCTTTCTAGCTTTGCTGCTACTGGCCTGGTGGGCAGCATGTCGCTCCCACTTCATGGGAGCGGCTTGGACTGTCTGCCCTACCCACAGACAAATGCCGGAGTGAAGCGTCTCTGGTTTGAGTCACCCTGCATTCACTTGGGCCTGTTGGGATGAGCCCAAGGGTAACCCCAAGGTGCAGAGTGTGGTGAGCAGCTGCTTCAGTTCTAGAGAACTGCCTGCCTAATGAATGGTCTGCCAAACATAATGGTAGTGTTACATGAGGCTATGCTTTCTCATAATGACTGGCTGGGCTGTTTGTGGAGGCTACTTGTGATTTGTGTAGGATAATCAAATCTCAACAAACAGGAAGAGTTGTGGCCCTACTAAGGTGACATCTAGGACATCTAAGCTCATGTTACTTGTTTCATATAAGAAAGGAAGGGGGAGGTCACCGCTCTGCTTCATACTATGTAACGGGAGATGATGGTTATAAAAGCTGTTCTCACCTCCCATGATTCTAGTGGTGGTTGTTGAACACATGATTTTGCAGGAGTGTTCAAAACCTGGATCTCTGTTAGGGGATCACGTCAGGCATATTTTATTTTAGTGAGCTCAGTATTTGAGTGATTTTGACCTGTTGGGTTGGGTGTTCCCCCTCCATTTCACTGTAGAGTCCATTACTCCTTTTTGTCTTGGATCTGTCACCTACCCCTCATATATGTGGGGCTTCTGGGGTCACAGTCATCCATCCATGCCCAATTCAAGGCCATGACCAAGACCAGATGTCTTGTAGCCCATTTCTGAGCTACCCCAGTGTCCTTTCCAGCAACATGATCCATTGGTTTCCCTTTGGTTTAATTAGCTTGGGCTAGGTAGGTAGTTTAGCCCTGACTAATTAAACTTGGTTCCAGGTGTAGGGTTTTCAATTATCTATCATTTCACTTGATCTCTTTCCAATATCCTTAACTCTCTTGCCATTTGTTCTGTTAAAGCCCAGTCACGGATCCATTGTCTGCTTTCTCCGCAGTTGTGTCTGGGTCACCAGTAGGTACACTGGAGAAAAACACAGAGTCACACCTCCTGGCCCAAACAAAGCAAAACAGAGCAAACAACGCAACACAGGCCTACAGGATCTTTCCATGGACTTAACATGGAAAACAGAACTCTTTGATCTACTCCTTCCCAAATCTACTCTACTCGCTTTGAATAAGCGGTTCCAGGCAAACACCTGCGTCCTGGGCTCCTGTTTTTCTTTCACACTCCACATCTTATCATCAAATTTGCCATCAGCAAATCTTGTTGGCTCTACCTACATGACACATCCTGAATATGATTGCTTGGTACTTTCTCCCCTGTTCCTCTCATTTCTGTCATTTGTGGCTGCATTAGCCCCCTGCATGGTCCACGCTCGTGCCTTAGCCTGTTCTCCACACAGCAGCCAGTGTAATCCTTTTAAAATATGAATACAGTCATGTACTTTCCTGGTTTCCAATGATTCCCACCACACTGAGCGTTAACAGGTGATTTCCAACGCCACGTGTGATCTGTCCCCTGACTGCCACTTCCTGCTCCCTTCCCTTGGCTCTGGCTTTCCCCTTTATCTGGAATGCTTGTCCCCAGATATTTGCAAGTCTCATTCCCTCACTGTGTTTGGATCTCAACTCAGTGTCACTGCTCCAGGAGGACTTCTCTAAACACCCCATTTTCATAGCACTGCCAGCACTCTGTTCCATCCCCTGGCCTGTTTCTTTATAACTCTTCTCTTTCTCTTTTCTCATTTTTTGTTTGTTTACTTATATGTTATTTATTTGTCTGAATCCCCCCAAATGTAAGTTATAGTGTCCAAAATAGTACCTGTTATAATAGCTGGTTATCAAATATTTACAGAATGAATGAACAAGTGAAGGAAGAAGCCGAGCTGAATGGTGCCCACTTCTGGACCTACCCTCAGTGCTGGCAGGCAATCCCCCTAGGTTTCCATCATCAGCTCTCTCCCCTTCAACTTCCAGCCCCTCTTACCTCCTCAGTGTCAACAGGCAAAATATGGTCTCCTGTGTCATAGGCAAAACAGGAGCCAACTGAGGCACCTTACTCAGCAAGTCTGCAGATAGCCAGCCTTTACACCAGTCCTTTTAGACCCCCTCTACACACACAAAGGAAGTGAGTGACCCTCCACTTGTACAGCCCATGTCCCAAACTCAGGGGCTTGCCTCATCCTTTCGTCTTCCCCTTTTCTCTATGACGTCCTTCTCATCCACACTGCAATATGCTCATGTCATTCCCATCACCTACCCTCTTGCTACTACCTCCCCTTGCCTCCCTTTCATAGTCGAGCTTCACACTAGCATTTTCTACACTTGCTCTCTGTGCATCCTCACTACCCTTACCCTAGCGGTTGTCGGCGGGGAGCCTCAGGTTGCAGAGGGAGACATAGGAAGGGTTGGGTTGGCTCCGTGTCCCACCATGGCTGGGAGAGGCTGAGAGGAGCCACAACTGATTCCCCGGCATTTGGGAGCAAGGACAACCTCATGGGCTGAAGCACGTCCTCTGGCACCATCTACTGGCCATATCGGACTATAGCCCTCGTGCTGCAGGGAGAACATGTGTGGATTCTCTGTGACCTTTTCTGAATTAAAAAAAAAGAAAAAAGACGAAAAACCAAACATCACAGAAAGTACCTTTAATTAATGTTGAATACCTGAATAAATTAAGATTGTAACTTATTCTAGAGTATCACTTATTTTTTATTCTTAACAGTAAAGAGGCCTTTGCCCCCAAGATGAGATATTTTCTTTATTCATTCATTCACTTATTCTTTTGATCATTCCCCAGACTTTTAGTGATTTCCTTTTGCATGCCAGCCTCTGTGCTAAAAAAGTTTAATTATGCTTCAATAAATAAGTTTAGTAAACAAACAAACAAACAAATAAATAAGAAATGAACTTATTTTGTTCCCCAAATGAAGCTGGACTGTGTGGTTTAAATTTTTTGATGTTTGTTTTATGGCCCAGGATAGAGTCCATCTTGGTAAATGATCTATGGTGCTTGCAAAGGGTATGCATTCTGCTACTGTTGGGTGGAGTGTTCTATAGGTGTTGATTATACCTGTTGGTTGACGGTGTTGTTGATTTCTTTTATATCCATGCTGTCTAGTTCTACCAGTTGTTGACAGAATAGTGTTGAAGTGTCCAACTGTAATTGTGTATTTATTTATCCTTTTAGTATCATCAGTTTTTTTAATTAGTAGACTTTAAAAGAAGTTTTAGACTTATAGAAATAGTAAGTATATAGACCCCCTCCCCCATTTTCCCTATTATTAACATCTTACATTAATATGGTACATTTGTAAAAACTAATGAACCAATATTGAAACATTATTACTAACTGAAGTCCATAGTTTATTAAGATTTCCTTAGTTTTTATTTAATGTCCTTTTTCTTTCCAGAATTCCATCCAGGATACCATATTATGTTGAGTTATTGTGTTTCCTTAGGTTTATTCCCTCTCGCTTGTGACATTTTCTCAGCTTCTCCTTGTTTTTTATTCCAAGTAATAAAAATAGTATTCTATGTTTTAAAATAATTCTTAAAGTTTTATATATTTAGATCTTTAGTGGACTTGTGGTAGGAGGCAGGGATCCAGGTTTATGCTTATTCCTCATTGTTGGCTGGTCATCCCAATGTTACTTGGATGATTTCCCTTTCCCCACTGATTTAAAGTGGCATCTAGTGATTATTGCTGGGAAATAGGAAGGATGCCAGTTTTTGAATATTAATGTAGACTTGGCTAAATTGCAAACTCTTTTATTAGTTTGGATTATTTATCAGTCACTTTTCTTGGGTGTTCTAGGTAGATCACATTACTTGCAAAGTTTGATAGTCATATGTCTTTACTGTCAATATTCCTATTATTTCTTTTTTCCTTTTCTAATTGCGTTAAATATAACTATTGGTACAGTGTTGAGTAAAAGAGTGATATGGGGATCGTTGCCTTGTTCCTGACTTTAATGGGAATGTTTCTAAAGTTCCTAATAAGTATGCTGTTTGCTCTAAGTTTCTGGTGGGTACCTTTTATCAGGTTAAAGAAATTCCCTTCTATATTTAGTTTGTAAGTGTTTTATTAAGGATGAATATTGAATTTTATCAAATGCACTTTCTGCATCTATTGAGATGATCATAAGGTTTTTCTTCTTTTATCTGTTAATGTGTTAATTGCATTGATAAAATTTTCCTTGTATTTTGGGGGCAGTCTTTGCCTTAGCTTAGGCTAGGTTCTGCTCTGATAGCAAACAACCCCCAAATCTTAGTGAATTACAACAGAAGTTTATTTCTTGTTCCTGTCACATGACCACAGAGGATTGATTTCATGTCTTATTAATTTTAGTACCCACATTGATGGAGCATCTCATGGTAGATGGCAAAGAGAAATACTGGAACATCTTGATGTTTCTGCTCAGAAGTAGCATGTGTTACTTCTATCCACATTTCATTGGTCAAATCAAGTCAATGCCTGAGCTTAATGTCAGTGAATAGGCAAGCATACACTCCTCCCTCAGAAAGTGCCTCGCAGGTCGGGGCAGTGAATGTTTTGTCAATAATATAATCTATCACACTGGTCATGATATATTCTTATTTTAATGTGTTGCTGGATTTCATGTGCATGTATTTATTTAGGTTTTGCGTCTATGTTCACAAGCGACCTAATTTTTTTCTTGGGCTTTTTCCCCTCCCTCTTTGGTTTTTAAAATAATTTGGGTAGACTTACATCTTTTTACTATATACATTGGATAAGTATGTACAAAATGTTAATTATCTGTTTCCTAGAAATTTAAAGAACTTAATGCATTTTTTGGCAGGGAGGGGGAGGAGTAGATACTGGACTGTTGTTTTAATTTCTTTTATGGTTAATACTCTGTTAAGATTTTTCACTTTTGGGGGTGAGATACAATTTTGGCAATTTATATTTTATTAGAAAATTGGCCTTTCCATGTTGGTTTAAACATTTACTGGTCTAAAATTGCACACCGTATTCTCTTTTGTGACTTTATATATTCACTTTTTGTTTCAAATTTGTTCTTTTTCATTGTATTTACATTGATTGGGTTTTGTCAGAGGGTCCTTTTTAAAAGAAGAGTTCATGCATATTTGGGAATATCTACCTTTTGCCTGTATGTGTGAATAACACCCTATTTAGCTTAGAAAACCAGTCTCTCCTTAGAGCTCCCTCTACTCTTCAAAGCACATGTACAACAGGATCTCATTTGATTCTTACAAGAAAGGTGTGAGCTGGGCCCCCGTGACAGCAGGAAACCTAGACTACAGGAATGGGTAGTTTAGTCTGGACCAATGCTCGTTCTAGCTCAGGGCAAGAGCTAAACTGGTATTGCACTATGAGAGGTGATGGCAAAAGCGACCTCAGTTCTTCACTCCTTTCTGTGACTGCATGCTTTGACATATGACCTTGCATCTCCTCACACTAAAGAGGTTGTTGTGGGCTAAATTATGTCGCTCCTCCCCCAATTCGTATGTTGAAGTCCTAATCCAGCCCCCCTGAGATAGACCGGAAGATTATTCAGCAAATATTCAATCACTTCTCTTTTCTTCTGGGAAAAGAGTATATTTTCCTGCCCCACTGACTTTGGGCTTGGCCATCTCAGTTGTTTTGTCCAATGGGATGTGAATATTTGTGATGTAATATGAGCAGAAGCTTTAAACATGCTTGTACAGTTGGGTTTGGCATCTCATGTACTTGCCATTTGTCTCGAGAAGAACATATCCCTGATAAATGATGTTTCAAGGAGAATATGGAGAAAGGGGGAATAGATCTGAGCCCATAGAAGCCTAGAATCAAACCTAGGACTCGCAGACAGACGCATAAGCAAGGAATACAAATGTTTGCTCTTGTAAACTGCGAATTTAGGGGTGGTCTGTTTTATAGCATTGTCACAGAAATAGCTGATTGACACACCTCTGTTCGGCGGTGTCACCCAGCCCAAGAGGGATATTTCTGGGCATTAGTGATAGAGTGAGTGACGAACCCATAGACAGGGAAATCACTCAGGGTACAAGGGTGGCACAGTCCCAGCAGAGGGACCTGGCAGGAATGGGCCAAGGGATTCAGGTCTGCGGAGGATGCATTTCATGGCTGGGCTCTGGCTCAAGGAGCTGGAGGAGACAGAAACCATTGGGCATTCTTTTAGTTCTGTTCTATCAGACTGAGGAAAATCCTCTTTCCCCCCTACTGCCCAGTTCTCAGGTTAATGAGGAAGAACTTTGTTCTAAAAATTCAGACCTGCTGACTATTCCTTTTCCATCAAATGGAGCACCTGAGAAACTATACTGTCCTACTCTGTTCTCAAGGTCCCTTCTGACCCCAGATCCACAAGCCTGATAGGCCAGCGAAATAAAGTCTTTCCTGACAGTAGAAAGTTACTTCAGGGAATTGGGAGGATGGGGGCCATTACTGTGTCCTCAGCTACTCAGAAAGCAGTTGTTGGGCAGTAGGACAGTGACTGGAGGTTAGATGACTGAGCAGACTCTTCTTGGAGTTAGGGGTGGGCAATGTGGGGGGTGTTCTGCAGTGGAGAGGGTAAAGCCTTTCCTTACCCACCTCCAAGCCAGTGGTGCCTTTGATGTGGAGGCAAAACTCTGGCAGGGCCTCTGAGTCCGTCTTTGAATGCAGCTTCCCCAGCTCTGGAGTCCCCATTGTTTGCAAATGGTTGGTTGATATCCTTACTCTTCAGATCGGTTTTGAATTTCTATCCTCTTTTTAGGTCTTTGTTGATGTTTTAAGGGGAGGGGTTTTATAAAGGGCTTGGCAGGATGTCATCTTAAGTTGCAAGTACCTGTCCTTGACGAGAAAACAAAATGGCTTTCCTACACCAGTCGTATGAGCGTATCAGCTTCAGTATTGAGTCGGGAGGAAATTTGTGTCGGACAACCACAGTCAACTCTATATGTTTTACCACAGTAAATATGAGGTAGGGGAGATGGTGTTGGTGCTGGAAATGTGGGTTTGGGACATGGTTGCTCCTATGGGTGGCACTGGAAGAAAGAACAGAAAAAAGAAGGAAAGAAAAGAAACCTGAGAACAGAACTTCAGGAAATGCCTAAATTTAGGGGGACATGGGAGAAGGGAAAGAAACAAAATCTTTCCTGAGGTGATAAGGGCACCTAATAAGGCAGGCAGTTCTTGATGATAGCTTGGGAATGCCGAGCGTGGGTGGCTCATGTATATGCCATCTTCAAAATCTCCAGAATCTAGCTCTTCTCGTCATTTATCTCCATCCTCGTGGCCAATGGCCAAGTCTCCACCACCTCTTGCCTGGATTGTTGCAGTCACCACTCTCTAACTGGGCTTCTGTTTTGGTCTCTCTCACTCTCACACATGACAGCCAGAGTGACCCTGTTCATCCAAAGTCAGGTCCTGTCACTTCTCAAGCCCTCCTAAGGGCCCACCTCATTCAGCGGGAAACCCAGAGTCCTGCTATGATTTACACAGCCTTGTACACTTTGGCTGCCATCACCTCCTACATCTGGCATCTTCATCTTCTATTCCCCTGCTCTGCCTTATCTGCTCTGGCTACAAAAGGCTGGGATCGAAGCATGAGCCACTTAGATGGGAGGATGGAGTGCACCAGGCCATGGGCTTGGTCCCCAAGTCATGGTTCCACATCCCTGTGTATTTTGCCCGTTTCCATGGTACATCTTTCTTCATGTTTAATAGCCCATGTTTAAGCAGCTGTTGATCAGCTTCCTTATGACTTGCAGCTGTGGAATCAACAGATCCAGCAGAGATAGCAATCATTACTTGCCCCGCCCCTCTTCCGTCTAGGAAAATCACTCCACACACAGACACTGGTATCCAGACAGCTGGGTTTTGTACTGTACCATCTGTCCCATTCCCATCTGCCAGCCCAGCTGTTCTGCCTGGTCCCCAAATTAGACAATCCATAGGCTGGCCAGTGACCAACCTACGTGGCTTTGTTCAAAGATGAGTGGGACCTACATGGGTCAGTCTCTCTCTCTCTCTCTCTCTCTCTCTCTCTCTCTCTCTCTCTCTCTGTCTCTCAGGAATGGGAATTGAGACTCTTTCTTTGGTTTCTGACAGGACAGAAAGAGTTGGACACAGATATCATGGTGGAGTCACATGAATGAGAACCCTTGGAAGGAACTTCCACGGGTGTCACGGGTGAGGCCTGGAGCTACATTTCTCCCTTTGGCTCCTGGCTCTGAAAGCTCAGCCTATTGTGGCCCCAGTTCCTGGACATATTCTGGATTCCAAATTCTTCCTGTAATTTCCACTTCATTCTCCCCCAGAGCCCCAGACAAGACCAATTTGAGAATGTAGGCTGGGATCCTGTTCAGAATTCCCTTTGATTTCCCTGTTCCTGCTAAGGGGAGGGGAAGTGTGTGTGTGTGGGGTGGTGGCGAGGAGAAAAATGACAGCCTGTATGGACAGGAGAATGAGTGTCTTTCCAAAGGCCTCACCTCCAGCACCACCTGGGCCCACCAAGATGGCCAGAGAACTATTCCAAGCAGAGAGGCTGCGGGACCGGTTTAGCCTTTACAAGCATCTGGTTTTGTGCTTCGCTGGAGTTACAAGAAGGAAAAAAAAAGAAAGAAAATTCTTTCCAAGTAGACCATGAACATGTAACCCCCTGGGGGTGTAATAGGATGGGAATAGAAACAGGGTCAGGAGGGCACTAAGGAGTCTGAGCTCTGACAGGTCACTGAGGGGATGACCACGGAGGTCCCGAATGTTTCCTCAGGACCTATCAGCATCTGGAGCAGTGGCGGTGAGGAAGGACCTGCAAGGGTTAGGGCTCCAGGTGGGAGGGTTTGCTGGGCTGGAGGACATGTGGAGCAGGTGTCCCTGCTGAAGTCCAGGGCACAGCTGGCTCTCTGGCTGGGGGGAGCATGGAGCCTCTAGCCCCTTGAGGACTGGTGGGACCAGCTGGGGTGATGGTCTCACAATGATGGTGTTGTTGAGCCAGCTACCGGGGGGCACTGGGTAGTGTCCCAGGGAGAGGTCCCTGGATCCACAGATCCAGTATTTAATGAATATGCATGTCCAGCCCTGAGCAGTCCTGGGGACAGAGAGCCCTCTCCACCTGGTGGACACAGATATGGGTCCTATCAGTGGACTTGAATAAGTGAGGGTGACCTTGGTGTGAGCTACCAGGGATGCTGAGGGACGTTCAGGGCTTTGCTCTGGGCAGGGGATCGAGGAAGGGGGTCTTGGGAAGATGATGGAGTATGGAGCGGATGTACAGCTCAGGGCCTCAGGGAGCCTGAAGCCTCAGCATCAGTGGCCTTGTCATTTCCACATGAAGTAGAGGAGATGGCTTTGCAGGTGATTGGGCTTGTATTTGCAGTGCTGGGGGTCTCCCAGGGGGATAATGAATACACATTTGGAGCTAGAAAGGCACTTGGGAGCCATTTATGTACGAGACTGAGATGATTTGGAGTGGATGAGATTGTGTGGAGAGTTGAGAAAAGGAAAAAGAAAACCCTGGGGGACATTTAAGGACAGAGAGAGGCGCTTGCGCAGGAGTCAGGAGAAAATGTGTGGTCAGGGGACCAGAAGAGATCCCAGGGGTGTGGCTCGGGCAGGGAGAGGAACATTTCAGGAAGCAGGAGTGGCCACCAGTGTGGACTGCGGCAGAGACAGAGGGGAGGAGATTGGGGAAATGTAATGTCCCAGGTGACTTGCAAAACCAGCCCTGTAGGATGCTGGGGACAGAGGTCCTGAAAAGAGTGTGGGAAGCAAGGCAAGATGGGTGGCAAGAGCCCGGCTTGAGAGGGAGCGTGGACTAGAGCTGGAGGTTTTGGGTAGGAAGCAGGAATGAAGCTTTCTAAGGATGGGGGGTGGGGCGGGGTGGCAATTGGGCAAATGCCAATGAATTTGGAAGCTTGCTTTTGTCCCTGTCACATCTCACAGGACCATCCTCTTCCCACTAACAACCTCCTTTAGGCCTCACCCCATTTCTTGAGGATTGTGCAAAGGAACTCCTACTCCCATTTTGATGGGCGCTGGGGGAGAGTCTTCCCTATTCCCCCAATCACCTTGACGTTTCATAGATGCTTCCTAGAGACAACAGCCCCATTTTTATATGCACTTCAGGGACAGTCTTTAATGAGATCAGTAGGCCAGGCTGGGGGGCTGGGAAACCCGAGGACCCAGGAAATGGTGCAGTGAATGCACTTCTTCCAAATTCCCCCAAATCACTTGCAAGCCCAGAAGGGCTGCTACTACTCCTTCCATTCCTCTTGGCCACTCTATGACTTCTTGGCATGTCCTGAGACCAAGGTCAGCAGCTCAGTGCTTTATTGATTAGAACCAGGTCCCTGGATGCCTTGGCCGTGGCATGGCCTCTCTGGGGACTCTGCAGCCCTCATCCATCTCCTGAAGGCTTTACACCTGGTATGGGGGGTACAGGAGGAGGCAGCTGTGTGCAGAGGGCCCCTGTGCCAGGAGACAGGGACTGAGGCTTGAACAGCAGACATGTTTTGATGACTGATCACTGCGCCTAGAGACAGTATTGGGCAAGCTGCCAGCACTGCCTGCCTCCACACCCGCTGTTATACAGGGCAGGGAGGCCCCCCTAAAATCCTCCTGATGAAGACTCCCTTGCTCCCTTGCCCCTATTGTTGACCTCCTGTGGGTTCAACTGTCCTGGCATGTGGGAACCAACATTCACCCTGCTCAGGGACCCTCCCCTGCTGTTGAACCCCTTCTCAGGAACCCAATGTTTAATCCTCTGACATGGGGGTCTGCCCCCTCACTAATCCCTGTGAGACCACAGGCTGTCCCCTAGTGTCCCCAGCTTTAGGGTGGACAGTGTGCTGCAAAGTGGGGCCCTCTTTGGGGTGTGCAACATGTTTCCACACCTGCCTTAAACTGCCCTTCCTGTTCCCTGGGGGGATGCCAGGCCAGAAGCCCAGGACGTGTTAAAGACTCACATGTGAAATGGCAGTTCCTGAGCCCCGACATGGGCTGCCTTTTTACCCTGTAAAATTGGGATGAGGGGTCTGAAATTGTAGTGACCTTTTAAACAGACTCCTAGTACAGGATGAAAATTTTGGCTTGAAACACTGGCCCATGTTGGCTCCAGCAGCTGGACCTTCTGGTTTTGGAACACCCTACTCCAAACACCTCACAGTTTTGTCTAATCAGCCCTGCTTCTGAGGGTCCTGCTTCTGGGCCACAGTTACCTCTCTCACGCTCGTTGGATGTCTGTGATTGATACTATACAGCTGAAGACTGAACTACCTGTAACCTCCGGGGACTAGGAAGTGTTGGTCATTTTATTCAAATCTAACAAACATGGTTCCTAGGTAGGTCTTCTCTCCCTCACCATGTACATCTGTCTACTCGGGCTTGTATACTTTTTCTTGTCATGTTTCACCCATTTAACTGATGGCTGCCTTCCTCACTGAGGCCATCAGAGCAATTACAGATACATATGGGGAGACTGACAAAGTGAAAATTTGTGCTTATGATTCCTCTTTGGTTCCCAAGACTAATCATGTGCATTTTAAAAGCCAACAACCCTCCCTCCCCCAAGTCCTTTGGTCATGCTGAAAATCCCAAAGGACAGCAGCCATCAGTTAAAAAGATAGTTACGTTGAAACTAGAATGGTGAACACATACCCCTTCTATCCTGTTGTGGGCCTTTAGTACTTGAAGGATTTTAGAAAAAAAAAAAAGTAGTTCTTTATGGGTTATAAGCTAAAGAGGGACAGTTTGCACAGTTTGGACAAAATAGAAGTACTCTTACCAATAAATACGTCTCAAAATGACAAATAAAGCTCTCCCCATTTGATGGCTCTGGATCCCAGCAAGAGGTGACAGGCACAGGCACAATGAGCTATGTACAGAGTGTAAACAGTAAGGCCCCTGGGGGACGTAATGAAGGCAGGGCCAGGTGATGGGGTGTGCACGGAGGACCATCTGTACCGGGGAGTGGGCCAAGGATAAATACAACAGGCTTGTAGGAGGGTCATCCAATCTGCCACCAAAGCTTATGGGTGGCCGTGGCAGGCCCTCTGGGTTCCTCCAGTTGGCAGTAGGGAGCGATTATGTTCATTGAGAAGCCTTAGTCCCAATGGCTTTTTGCTAGGGAGGCAGCCATGCAGTGCCTCTATGCCCCTTCCTCCCCGAGAGGAGGGGCAGGCCTGCCTTGGCCATACTTGGGGCTGTCTACCCAGGCTTCAGGGAAAGGATGGGGCAGTGTTTCTTAAACAGGGATTGTGAGCAAATGGCCCCACGGAGTCTGCAGCCCCTCCCTCAGAAAGGAGGAGCTCCCGGCATCTGTGTCCAAGAGGGGGCCCCAGAACTTTCCATCCTTTCAGGGCGCCAGTCCCGCTTCAGTTCCTCGGGGCTGCCAGCGAGCAGTTGTCCTAATCAGTTTCGAGTCCCTGATCCGCACCGGCCTCTTGAACAAAGCCAGCCTCCCTTCCACGTCCTCACCCGCATCCCATTGTATACCCCTCCTCCAGCCACATCCCGGCCTAGCTCGGGGGTCCTTAAATATCAGTCTCCCGGAGGTTGCCATAGTCCGCCAGCTCGTAGGCCTGGCAGGTGGCGCCCTCGACCACTTCGTGGGGGACGCCTAGGGACACAGCCTCCACCTCCGAGCGCAGGGCGCACGCGGCTTCTGCGCGCTGCGCGCTCCCGGCGCGGATCTTGTGCGACAGGCTGGAGACCTTGGCACGCAGCTGGGTGGTGGGTCTCCGGAAGGGCCCCAGCAGCCTCCACTCGCGAAAGGCGCAAGGTGGCTTTCGGCGGCCGGCGACGGGAACTTGCGACTCGGGTGTGTCTGGGGAGCCTGGGGCCGAGGGCGCGGTGAGGACCAGCGGGGCACCGGGGGGCGCAGCGCCCGGGCCGGGGGCGCAGTCGAGGCGAGGGCCTCCAGTCGAGGCCCGCCAGTGGTGGCCATAGACGCGCCAGAGAGGGCGGCGGCGCCGGCGACGCCTGCACTGGCAGCGCAGGAGGCGGAGGAAGGCACGCTTGAACTCGCGGCTGGAGCAGGGGTAGATGAGTGGGTTAACGCAGCTGTTGAAGTAGCCCAGCCAGAAGATCACCTTGAAGACACCCTCCGAGGGCTTCAGCTGCGGGAACAGGGAGCCTGCAGGGAGAAAAGACCTACGTGGATTAGATGCTCTGGGAGGAGGAGGCCCAGGCAGCGCCTGGGTGCAAAGCGGGGACCCTCCCCGCTCTCCAGGGGCCCTGGCTGAGTTATCAACTTGGGGCTGTCAAGATGTCTGTCCTCAAGGGGTCCCTGATATAATTTGCTGGTGTCCATGAACTTGGATGGGGGAAAAATAGTCATCTTCAGTTTTACTTACATCTACCTGAAATTGATCATGTCCCTCAATGATCAATTTAGGCAAAACTATATGAAACCATCATTTTTGTAGCTCAAAACTGGTGCAACATTAGCAGTTTCGTAAGGTTCAACCTAATATAGCAGGTCCTGTAGATAGCTGTCTATCACATTCAGTTGCAGATGTTGCAAAAGCATTGTCTATGCTCCTCACTGTTCAGAGATGATGGTCCTTAGAACGTACCACTAGATCTTATTTCATGCCTTAACTTAGAAGCACATTTATTACTAAATCAAATTTCATCTAAAAATATTTTGACAGAGTTTCAATGAAATAGATGTCTGTTGCAGTCCTTTGTTTTGTATTTTATTTTGTGCCTTTGAAAGGATGACACTGAGAAGGGATCCTAAGTAGTCCCCAGTACAAAAAGGGATGAAGACCCCTGAATTCAATGTTGAGAAAGGCATGCCCCTGCCAAGCATTGCACTGGGCTCACATCCAACAGCCCTGCTCCCTTGCTAGCAATGTGGATCGAATATCATGGGAACACAGGTGGGGTGGGGAGCTTCCAGGGGTCTCAGAGGATGGACAGGAGCCAGCCAGAATGAGGGGGAGAGGGTGGTCGGAGTGGAAGGGACAGATGGGCGAGGATCACAAGTCTGGGACCTGGGAGTGTCGTATAAGATACGCTCAGAAAATTTCACTGGGACAGATGGTGAAGGGCCATAAATTCTGGGAAGTTCGCCTTTTAGTCTGTGGCACTTAGGAGCCAAGGATATTTTTAAGCAGGAGAGAGATAGGGCCTAGAATGAAGGCTCAATAAACACAATGTCCATGGCTGTCGGAATGCAGGACAGTGGGGATGTCTCAGTGGAAGTGGTCAGGGAAGGCTTCTGGGATGGCTTTAGGGAGAAGTGCCAGGCAGGAGGGGGTGGGGGCACTGGGATCTGAGCTGTGCCAGGAAGACCTTCCTCCCCACAAACCTTTCCCCTGCCATTTCCACCATGAACATGTCTCCAAAAGCACCTGACAAAATGCAAAGGCATGATTTAAGAAGCGGAGGTCATCTCAGCCCCATTCATCCTCAGCCAGCAGCAGGGGTAGAGGGTAGGTGGCAGGAGTGTCCCATGCTGGGCAGAAGCTGCAAGTGCCCGAGAGGCTGAGCAGGTCAGGGGCTGGGGTCCTTGGCAAAACATGGGACCTGCTCTTCCCTTGCCCCCTAAGAAATAAGAATGGGGTCCCCTACTGAGGGGGCAGAGGAACCATGCTTTCCTTTTTGACCTGGGGAACCCTGCATATCACCCATCTCCCCCTATATAGAGAATTCCTGGTGCTAAGAGACACCATGGAGGAAAAGGAAGGTCATGCAACATTGTGTGGCACAAGCCTTTCAAACCTTGGTCACACAGCCCTGAACAAGTTATTTTGCCGGTCATCTACGTCTCACCTTTCTGTGAAATACAGACAATAATATATATTTTTTTTTAAATAATTTTTTTAATTAAATTTATTGGGTGACAATTGTTAGTAAAAATAAAAAGATTTCAGGTGTACAATTCTGTATTACATCATCTATAAATCCCATTGTGTGTTCATCACCCAGAGTCAGTTAATAATATTTCTCTGGCAGGGATTTTGTGAAGATTCATAAATTTCAGGGTCTAGCACTTAACAGGTTCTTAATAAATACTGCTGTCTATTCACTTCTCCTCTCCCTATTTCTGTGGCTTTTGAGAGAGGAGACCTCAGACCTGGAAGGGACCCACCTCTGGAGAGTGGCCAGAAACAGAAGCAGAGACATGGTGGGTTTGGGGGAGGCTGGTCATCAGTTAGGGTGTGTTGAGGAGATGATATCCCTGAGAAAGAAGTTGGGCAGTTGTCCCTGGAATGTGGGGGCCACCAGGGTTGACCTCAGCCTCCAGGATGGAGGCCTTCTGAACAGCATCCCTCAACGGCTGCAAAGTAAGACGGAGTGCTGAAAATAACTTTCTGACTCAGGCCACAGTTTTTTATATTTAGCCCAAATGACAAATCAGTGGACTATGCTTTCAGCGACGAGCCTGAAGCCGGCCAAAGGGCACTGTTATCAGCATGGTTTTGATTCAGATTAGTGGGCGACATGGCACATTGTATGGTCTGGGCCTTGTTGTAAACATTAATATTCTAATTTATGCTCAGCCAACCTATTTGGAAGCCTGCTGCCAGCTGGGAATTCCTTACACACAAAGGAGCTGGGATTCAAACAGCTTTTCAGACCCCCAATTTTCCTGCTGTGTCCTACTGATGTTCTGTCTTACTTTGGGCTCTCCCAGAAGCAGACCCTGAGACAAAGATTCAAGTACAAGTTGTTAATTTGGGAGTTAAATGAAACACCAGTAGTGCAGTGGGAAAAAGACAGGGAAGAGAAGGAAGCCAATAAAAGGTGTGTTATGGAGTTGTCACCACTGTGGGTAACCCGAGTTTAATCCCCTGCTGGGGAGCTCTGGGAGACAGTGGAGAACAGGAACCTCAGAGTAATCCGCCCCTTAGTGGGTGAGGCAGGTGGGATATTTATACACCCACTCCCATCAGTCATTAATTTTCCACACCTCCTGCCTGCTGCATGGGTAGACAAGGAGGCTTTTGGTGGGCAGAGAAAGCCCCTTGGGCAAAGTGACAAAGGCAGGTGCTGGGGTGGAAGCTAGCCCACTAGTACAGTAAGGGAGGTGGGGGAGGCACCAACAGCATCTGCCACAACTTTGTTCCATTTGCTCTCTGCCCACTGCTCAGACATCTTGCCTGGAGAATACAGATGTTTGTGACTTGGGCTCCAGCTTCCAAGCAGCAGCTCCCAAGAGACGTTGCCTGTTTCTTTCATAGATGGCAGTTCTAAGCCTCACACCTGGCTCTTTCAGAGTGTTGCAGTCTTCCTCTGCATCTCTCTGCACGCTGCTTCTCTCTCCCTGCAGCCCCACGTCCCCCACCCCACAACATTCTCTCATTGCCCCATAGCCTCTTGCAAGGATGTCTGGGGGCAGGGGTTGCAGGTGCGCACTTCCCTCCCTTTGCATGTCATGAGGTGCGGAACTGCCCTGAGACCCCTGACGATGGGCACTTGGCTCACGGACACTGTCCCTGCAATGCTGCCCTGCTGTGGGGGCATCAGTGGACAAGGTCCATCTCAGCCACTCCTAGTTTTCTCCTCCCCCAGCCACTGAGCTATGGCTACTCCAGCTGACCAGTTGCCTTGCCTCCTCAACCCTCTCCAGCTGCCCAGCACACACCTTTGTCAGCCCTTGTAGCCCAGATACAGGAAAGCCTCAATGGGCAGCTGGGGCTCTGAGACAAAGCCACTCTCTCTCAGTTCCCGGCACCCCCTTTTCTGCCCGGAGCTGGCTCCCTCTCCCACTCCCCATATTGCCCACAGCCTTTCTTGCAGGTACGAAGCCCAGCTGTGCTAACTCATCTTGGCAGCTGTCATTGGAACCAGAGGCTGTCATGGGAAGCCCTCCCTCAGCCTCTCACCTCTCCACCCAGGCACTCAGCATCACCCTTCACTCTCTCTTGTGGCGCCTACTTCCCTCTGTAGCCCTACTTCTGTCTTCATGTGAATCAGCTAAATGGTCACCGACTTCTTGCTGCCCTCTGGCCACAGCAGGCTCCCCAGTCTTGCCTTTAGGCTTTTGCACATGATCCGTTCTGGGCGCCTTTCCTTTTTCCTCCATTTAGTAGTGCCAGCTCCAGTGGCACCTCCTCCTGGAAGCCTTCCTCACACCATCCCCTCCAGCAGAGTGAGTTGTACTCCCCGCCCCCCAGCACATCTACTTACTTCTATGTGCCAAGAACACTGCAGGTAACTATTGGTTTCATGCTATCTTATCCTTAAAAGTTGGCTTTCCACACCATGCTTGGCACATTGTCGGTGCGTGATAAATTCTGACCCCTCTCTTTCTACCGCGCCCTGCATCTCATCATCACCAACTTCTGTTGGTCCCAGAATCTCCCCTCTTTGCACCACCCCATTACCACGGTGGTCCCAGCTACCATCGTCATCTACCTGCAGTATCCTTTCAAGTGGGCGACTGCTCCTGTGCCCCCAAACCTTGTTCTCTAGACAGCAGCTGGGGGATTCTTTTAAAACATACATCTGAGCATTTCATTTCTTTACTAAGAACCCAATTTCCACCGCTGACTGCAGCCTCCCCTCCTCTGTCTGTCTCATCTGTACTTTGATCTTCTGTTAGTCCCTTTGTTTCCTCCCATCATTTCCTGTTTGCCTCCTTCTCAGCTTGGCTGAAAACTCCTACTCACTCCCACCTCAGCCATTCTCAACCCTCCTACATCTGCATCCTTCTGGATTTGGGTTGTACTTCTCCAGCCAGATCCACCCACTCCCTGAACACGTCTGGGATCCCTGACCTCAGCTCAGTGTCCTCTGTTTCCAGCAATCTCACTGTCCACCTTCAGCCTGCTCTCCCCTATTCCTGCACTGGCTCCTTTGAGCCTGGATCCCTCTCTACAAGGCCTGCAGCCTCCCCTTCACCTTTTCCAGAGCAGTTGACCTCACTTCCTGTTTCACGGAGAAAACGGAAGCCAAAGAAGTTAGGGACTTGCTCCAACCTTCCTCACCTCTCTTTCTGCACGGTAAGAAAAGAGTCTGTCCTGCCACTCAAGGTCAGCATCCCTATTTGCACTGTGGAACCCGGGAGCTTGCCTCTATCCCGGCTGCGCCCTCATTCTCTTCGTCCTTTTCATCCACACCTGCTGTCTCTGTTTCCCTATCTGCTTTTCACTCCACTGCTTTGTCCTGTAGCCCATCCCACCTGGGCCCCCAACCTATGGACACTGCGCTTGTCCATCTTGGGTATCTGTCACCTCACTGTGGCTTCTAAGGTGCCACTCTCTTGGGTTTTTGACTCTGTGTCCATTTCCTTTGTGGCTTCTTCCTCACACCCTCGATGCTACATAAATACAGGAGTGCCCTTATAAGAAGACTCTTGTAATTAAAATGAGCTCTTGTGGTTCCCACTTAAAATTGCAATGTGCCCCCATCCCGTGTTCCGCATCCCCCTCACCTGGCTCTACTGTTCTTCACAGCACTTACCACTTTCTCCTGTACTATTTGAGTTATTCTTCACTGTGTCCATCATCTTTCTCCCTGCAGTCCATGGGGCAGGACTTGCGTCTGTTTTGCTTGGCGCTGCCCTCCCATCGCTCACATAACCTCATGAGCACACTGAGCATACAGCAGGCACTCAGCATTTGTTGAGTTTGCTGAATGAGTCCTTCTCTACCTACATGTCCAACTTGTCACCACATCCAGTGAATTTGACTTTCTCTCTAGCAAGGTCCCTCCCTTCACCTTGTTCCTGAAGCCTTTGCTCAGTCTGGCATCTCATTTTGTTTGTATGGCTGTGACAGCCCCCAGTGGTCCCCTGTCCTCTCCACTCTGCACACAGATGCTGGATGCTTTTATCAGAAAATTGGTTTCTCTCCTTTCCCCTCTGAAAACCATGAATGGCTTCCAGTGGCTCCAAGGAATAAGCCCAAACTTTCTTGCGCGGCGTTCAAAGCTTTTCAGGACCCAGTGCTATCTTTGTCATGCCTCCTTCCAAATTCAGCCACACAAAGCCACAAGCAGGTCTTCCCACAGGAGCTGGGCTCCGTCCTCCTTTCTACTTGGCCCTTAGCACTCCCACGGTGCTTTCTGCTTCCTCCCACCCACCCCTCCAGCCTCGGGTCAGGCATCCTCCCCCACCAAGCTGGATTAGGTACCCTTTCATGAGTGCTTCCACTTCAATAAAATTTATGATTGCTCTATCTACTGTACTAGACTCTAGGTCTCTTGAAGGCAGGAATGGGATTAATTGTTATTTCATCCCAGCCTCTAACACAAGTGCCTGACCCAGAGCAGGGACTGTAAAACATCCATTGAATGAATGAATAAATGGTGTCTGGATAGGTGGCCTCTAAAGTGAGGAGGAGGGAAATGGGAGCTAATGGTTTCTGAGTGTTTAGTACCTACTAGGCTCCATGTTGAGCTCTGTGAGCACTTCTCATTTAATTCTCATGGCACTGGCATCCCACTTCGCAGAAAGATTCTAGTTATCTCCAGAGGGCAAGTGACAGGGTCAGGATTTGAACTTAAGTTAGTCTAGTCCTAAAGCACTTGATTTTCCTGCAGCATAATGTAAAGATAAAGACAGAACTTTCCCTGATATTCCAGGGATCCTGGTGGCCAGCAGCCATACACATGTGCTTTATCCCTCCAGTAGCATTCCCCCAAGCAGTATACCCATCCCCACCTCTGCACTTTTGCACACTGGCCAGGCCAGGAAGATGCCTTCCCGCCCCCACCCCCACCCCCTTGCCCCACAGCAAGTTTGTCCCCTTCTTCAGACTCAGGTCTGGAACCACCATCTCCAGGAGCATTTCTGTGATGAACCCCACTCCCCTGGGCATCTGGGGAAGTGGTAGTAGTTTATGGAGTGTGTGGCCTTGAGCACCTCTTAATTCTGCCTGCACCAGGCTAGGTGGCATTCGTTGCCCTTCTGTGTGGCCTCAAGGGTGCCCCGTGGGCCTTGCCACGTCTGGTTCAGTTCCTGTGTATACAGGTCTATCCAGAACACCCAAGAGGGCTGGGTTGTTGCCTGCTTGTGGGAGCTGCATCTCAGGGGAGAGTGGCAAACAGACCCCCACTTCCTGGGAGGAGCCCCAGAGCTGCCTGGCCATCTCCTTCCCCTCCAAGTCTTTGCTCAAGAGTTACCTTTCAAGTTTGAAGTCAATGCTGTTGGTGCCCCCAGCCCCCAGCTGCTGTGAGTATTGGCTGCTAAGGCTCATAGTTGCCCTTTCTATGGAGAACTGCCCTCGGCCAAGGGGAGCTGCTTTGAATGGGAGATAACACCTCCCCACCAAGGGCAGCTCACAGCCAATAACAGACGGATAAGGGGATAGAAAAGGCCAGCCCCTTTGCCGCCATTTAGTGCAATTCTGTGTGCCGGTCTTGCTGCAGGGCTCCAGGTGGGGCCAGGCTGAGGCCAGACTTTGAGACCACATCCTGGGTTAGCTCTTCCCCTGCCCCATCCCCCTTCCCTCGCTCCCACAAAGGTGCCTCCTGAGAGCCTCCCTCCGTCCATCACTTGCATAAGAACTCCTGTCTCAGGCTGCGTCTAGGGACCTGACCCAAGTCACTCTTTGTGTGGACGTGTCTTGTTTTGCTCAGTCCCCATAATCT
Organism: Rhinolophus sinicus; assembly: GCF_057876585.1. NCBI lineage: Eukaryota > Metazoa > Chordata > Mammalia > Chiroptera > Rhinolophidae > Rhinolophus > Rhinolophus sinicus. The sequence goes on from NC_142513.1 coordinate 26,052,275, forward strand.
AGGGATTATGCCTTTGTTGCTGTGTCAACTCTTCTGCCCATTGCTGAGAAAGGCAGGGCACAAGTGTGTACGTCAGCATCCACTTCTCCCCACTCAGCAGGCAGGTTGGAGCAGGGCAGTGGCCACATGTACTTGCTGATGAGAGGTGGTGAGGACACAGGAAGGAGATACCTGCACACACAACTATTGCTTGCTTCTCTCTGCTCCTTGACCTTTTCCTTTCATGTGCGTCCCTATCAAGCTTGCTCCCACCTGCCTTCCCCCATTCCCTGTATTGAGGCGCCTCTGTTAGGAGTCTAACCTAATGTCTGGGAGGTGGATAGCCACCGATCAGAAGAGGCTGAGCCTCTTCTGTATCAACAGGTGAGCCCAATCTCTGGTATGGGCCAGTCTAACCTACACATTGTTGGGGAAACTCAGGCATCAGCCTGTGAGGTTATGGGGGTGGTATTTGCAGCTGAACATCACAGGTCAGGCTTCTCTCCTAAGGAACAAAAATGACCAGGCCCAGGATTTCCTGCTGAGATGCCAGTTATAGCTGGCGGTGACCAATCTGACCAAGCCTTGTTGAGGAGTGACAGCTCTGAAGCCAAGGGGTGGATTGTGTGATTAACAGCACTCTTTTGGCCTCAACAGAAGGGAACTTGTTTTTTCTTGGCAGAATGTCAGAATTCACAGCCAGCCTTGCTCATAACTTGCAGCCAACCATGAAATATCAGGCTGTACCCCAGCCTTCCCCTTTTCCCACTCACTCCATCACTAGTGGGGGGTGAGATGCAGCTCCTAGAGCCACAGAGGCTGCCTGGTAGAGAGATGAGTCATAGACCTGCCCCAAGTCCTACACCGGGCCCCAACCATTTCCTTCAACTCTTTTCTCTCCCCTTCTCCCTGCTCTCTTTTTCCACCTTTCTTCTTTGTCCCCCTTCTTTCTACGCTTTGTTGTCACTTCTTATTATTTCTTCATTTGTGGCGTTGGAGTGGCTACAACCCAAACTCTTAGTGCCCAAGGCTGAAGTCCTTGCCAAATGGCCCTTGTGCTCAGCTGAACTGGACCCTGATCCGAGCTTGAGCCTCTCAGCTCTGGGGCCACACCGACAAATGGCTCACAGATATATCAGTGCTTATGCTAGAAAAGAGAAGGTCCTTAGGCAGTGGTCACTCTGTATGGGAGTCCCAGCACTGAGCATTGCTCATGAGGCCCCAATGCCAGCTCTAGGGGTCTAGGACCCTGTTCTTCTGGGTCACCACCAGCAAAGTAACGGCAGGCAAATCCTTCGACATTCACAGGAGACCTTTTTCGGTCGGCATATAGCTCATGAAACAGGGCGAGGCAGGGCTCAGGTGGGGCCAGAGATGAGCTCAGAAACACAGAGACTTCCCTTTGAGGGGTGGGATCAAGAGCTCTGGGGGTCTTCTGGGGTCTGTGAGAGGATCAAAGCACACAAGAAGTGGTCCTGTCCAATGGCAATGCTCAGGATCCCATCATGGCCAGGATCTGGGGCATAAGGGAACATGAAACTGAGCCTGGATGATGAGTGCAGGGCCTGAGGTATTCAGTGAGATTTAAAGCTTAAAACATGGCTGCCGACTTTTGGTCAAGATGTTGGAGTGGTAAATGCTATGCTTGCCTCCTCTCATGATCATATCAAAATTATAGCTAAACTGCAGAACAACCATCATTGAGAATTGCCTGAAGTCTAGCTGAAAAGAAGTCTTATAACATCATGACAACACTCTGTGTCACACATTGCTTGTAGTACAGCAATTTCTGTCAAATGAAACATTACGGTGTGTCCTCATCCACCTTATTCACCAGATCTGGTACTAAGGATATATATAGGAAGACACATCAAAATTGGTAGGAGGGGCAGAGATGTGGAATAAGCTGGTCCCACACTCACATGTGGTGGTTAACAATTGGAAGGGCTATCTCTGCTGCAGAGGTCCCTCTGAGGAGCGAGGGGTCCCAGCTCCCCACTGGTCTTCCTAGCCTGGACCACCAGTGCCAGGAAATGAAGTCCCCATAACTTCTGGCTGTGAAAACCAGCAGGAATTGTGGCTGAGGGGGTTCTGTCTGGGTGATGCCAAGGGCTGCTGGAGTTCCAGGCATTCCTCTTAAAAGGCTCATGCACAAACTTACTCTCAGATGGACTCAGCACTGCGGCAGTTGCTTGAAAAGTGGCAGGGACATACAGGGAGGACCTGAATTGTCTGGCTGCAGAGTGAGGGCTGGAGGGGCAGCTTTCTTCCAGACAAAAATGCTGGAAAAAGCCATTGTTCCTTTGTCGACCCTCCCCTCATCCAGCCTGCAGGCATAGGTAAGCATCATATCTGAGACTCCATAAACCTTGCTAACACTGTTAGCCCTGCTCTAGTGATTCCCTGAGACCCTGCCCAGCCCAACTTTTGGGCGCACCCAAGCTGCTTCCAGTGGTTGTTACAGACAAATGGCCTGCCTTGGCTCGTGCTGTGGAATTTCCTAAAATCTCTCAAAGGTTCACAAACCCCAAACAGGCAGCATTTGGCCTCTTGCTAAGCGGCCCCAAGTCCGGCACTAGTGACAGCCAGCCTCAGTTCACAGCTTAGTCTCTCCCAGTTACTTCCAAGCCCAGAAGAAGCAGCAACCATCTGCAGATCACTTTGTAGCTTATACCAAGTGGCCCTGGGCAGGGCACAGGCAGCGGCTGATCTTGACCTTCACTACAGCCCTCCCAAGAGGCTCCAGAAGCAACACACCCAGAGGCCAGCTTCAGACCACACCAGAGCACCACCCAACCACCTCCACAAATGACACACCCAAAGGGTGGACTCGGCAGGTGCCAAAGCCCCACTAAAGTGAATCCTGCTCCACAGGGTCAGCCCTTGTATAACAGCTCCTCCATGGTAGTCACAGTCAGTCTTCACAACCAGCCTGAGAGTAATCCTGCCCATTGATGTGCCAACAGAAATCAAGACTTAACTACAAGAGGGCACACACAACCCACACAAGGAACACACCTGGAGCACCTGGCTCAGGTGATCAGGGAGTCTGTGCCACTGGGCCCCACAGGACACCTACTACATAAGGCCACCCTGCGAAGATTGGGAGATGTAGCAGATCTACCTAATACATAGAAACAAACACAGAGAAGCAGCCAAAATCAGGAGACAAAGAAACATGCCCCAAATGAAAGAACAAAATTCTAGAAAAAGAACTAAACTAAAATGGCGACAAGCAATCTACCAGGTATAGAGTTCAAAACACTGGTAGTCAGGATGCCCAGTGAAACTAAGGGGAGAATAGATGATCTCAGAGGAAACTTCAAAGAGACAGGAAAAATAAAAATGGAGATAGAAAACATAAAAATGAACCAGTCAGAAATGAAAAATACAAAGGTGTGATAAAAAAATACAGTGAATGTTTAAATTAAAAAAAAAAGTATTACAGTAAAAGGCACATTGCCACTAATCCCCCTCAAAATACTCCCCCTCACTTCAAACACACTTATCCCATTGTTCTTGCCACTTTCTGAAGCAGTTCTGGAAGTCCTCTTTCATGAGTCTCTTTAGTCGCTCTGTCGTGGCTGCCTCGATGTCCTGAATCGTTTTGACTTTGGGGAAGAGCCAGAAGTCATTTGGTGCCAGATCCAGTGAATAAGGTGGATGACGACACACCATAATGTTTTTATTTGACATAAATTGCCATACCAGAAGTGATATGTGACATGGAGTCTTTTCGTTGTGATCAAAACATATGGTGAGTGCTGTTGCCGAGTGCCATCCAACGGAAAGGCAGGGATCTTCAATATGGGAAGTGGCCTTAGTAACAGGGTGTGACAAGTTTCAGCTTGTTCGGTGCAGTCAGTTGGGTGTGAGTTAAGATTGAGAGAAGATGTGTTTTAAAGTGTGCCTTAAATCATCCTCCATCATGACAACGCTCCGTCTCACACATCGCTTTTGGTATATGGCAATTTCTGTCAAATAAAAACATTATGGTGTGTCCTCATCCACCTTATTCACTGGATCTGGCACCGTGTGACTTCTGGATCTTCCCCAAAGTCAAAATGACCATGAAAGGTAAATGTTTTCAATCAATTCAGGACATCGAGGCAGCCATGACAGTGCAACTAAAGACACTCATGAAAAAGGACTTCTAGAACTGCTTTAGAAAGTGGCAAGAATGATGGGATAAGTGTATCTGAAGTGAGAGGGAGTGTTTTGAGGGGGATTAATTATAATGTCCTTTACTGTAATAAAATTTTTAAAATTTAAACATTCATCATATTTTTCGATCATACCCCAGATTAGTCTACCCAGCAAAGCTATGATTTAGAATTGAAGGACAGATGAAGAGCTTCCTAGATAAGAAAAAGCTAAAGGAGTTCATCACCACCAAACTAGTATTACAAGAAATGTTAAAGGAACTTCTTTAAGAAGAAGAAGAAAAAAAGGTCAAAATACGAATAATAAAATGACAATAACTACATACCTATCAATAATTACTTTAAACGTAAATGGATTAAATGTTCCAATCAAAAGATATAGGGTGGCTGAATGGATAAGAAAACAAGACCCATATATATGCTGCCTACCAGAGATCCACTTCAGATTGAAAGACACACACCAACTGAAAGTAAAAGGATGGAAAAAAGACATTTCATGCAAATGGAAATGACAAAAACAAAACTGTGGTAGCAATACTTATATCGGACAAAACAGACTTTAAAGCAAAGGCTATAACAAAAGATAAAGAAGGACCCAGCAATTCCATTTCTAGGTATTAATGCAAAGAAACCCAAAATACTAATTCTAAAACCCTATGTTCATTGCAGCATTATTTACAATCGCCAAGATATGGAAGCAAACTAAGTGTCCACCTAAGTGTATATATGTGGTGCATATACACCTAAGTGTATATATGTGGTGCATATATACTATGGAATAGTACTTGGCCATAAAAAAGAATGAAATCTTGCCATCTGCAACATGCTGGATGGACCTAGAGGGTATTATGCTAAGGAAAATTAGTCAGACAGAGAAAGACAAATACCATATGGTTTCACTTATATGTGGGATCTGAAAAACAAAATAAATGAACAAACAAAACAGAAACAAACTCATAGATACAGAGAACATTTTGATGGTTGCCAGATGGGAGGGGGATTGGGGAGTTGGGTGAAAAAGGGGAAGGGATTAAGAAGTACAAATTGGTTGTTACAATGTAGTCATGGGGATGTAAAGTACAGCATAGGGAAAATAGTCAATAATACTGTAATAGCTATGCCTGGTGTCAGATGGGTACCAGACTTACTGGGGTAATCACTTCGTAAATTATACAGATATCTAATCACGATGTTGTATACCTGAAACTAATACAATATTGTATGTCAACTGTAACTGAAAATTTAAAAATAAAAGAATTGTTAAAAACAACAACACATGGCTGCCAACTGACCTGAATCCTGACCCCAGACTGACCTCTGACCCTGACAGGAAGACACAAGAAATCTGGAACCAGAGTGCTGGAATTCAAATCTCAGCTCTGAAATTTAGGATTAAGATTAATATTGGAATATATTTTTTTAAAAAGTAAGTTATGATAAGAAAGCAAGTAAAGAATATTCTTGCAAAGTAAAAAGGAGGGAAGATTATCCTCGTGAGAAGGTGGGGAAGGGCCACAAGGTTGAAGACAAATCATTTTTATGGGACGCTCAGGCCACATCCACATGCTGTGCGTATGGACAGAGGAGAGGTAGAAGACAGGGAGGGCTGATGGAGTGAGATCCCTTAGGAAGAAAAGGTATTGAGAGAGACTCAGAGCCAACAGGGAACATACAGGACTTCTGGGTCACCCCGAGACTGCCCTGAGGAGGAAGGCTGATTATGGAAAGTATGATTTTCTTTAGCAAGTGCTCAGCTAAACACTGGTTTGCAATGGCTCACAGAGCAGATTGTTTAATTTTCAGGAATTTTGCAAACAGGCTGATGTTTCCTCGGTAGCTTAGAGTTGATCCAGTGGAACTATTTACACCATGGGAATGGGCAGGTGCTATAAATGAGTCCCCACTCCAGAGCCAATTGTTAAACATTTACCAGCGACACTGCATTCCACTCCACATGAAGGAATGTATGAATTCAGGTTTTGGGACTCACAGAAGCAGGTGAAGGTGAGGGAATTCAAGATGGCAAGAGAGGGTAAAGTGATGGATCATGGTAGTAGCTGGGAAGGGAGGGCTAACTAACCAGAGGGCAAGGTGAGGGCAGGGAGGTGAAGGCTTGGTCAAGGTTGGGCTCAATGAGCAGGTGTAATGGAAGCCAATGAGCAGATAAACTCAGGTGGCAGAGATTCATTGAGGATTTGGGGGGAGTTAGATCAAAGTGGGTATGGGGGCTAGGGTATGGCCCTGGGAGGAAAGGATGAGGGGGAAGTCACTGTAGTATCCAGGTCAGGGTGCCAGCATGGGTCAGCCTCAGTGGATTCACACCGATGCCAGAGTAAGGATGAGAGAGGAAGAGAAAGCATGTGACCCCAATATCCACGTCTTTAAGGAATGATGCAGAATGACTAGCAGTTTATTGGATGTTTGGGACTCACATATCAGCAGGAGTTGGGCAGAGGACAAGACCCTCAGAGGAGGGATCTGTGCCTAAGAACAGAAGTTCACCCCCATCAGTGGTGTGTTTTTCTTGTACAAAAAATAAAAAGAAAGTATTTCCTAGCTCTGTCCACTAAGTCAGTGACCGGTCCAATACCAATGAACAGCCAAGAGCTCAGATCGTGGTCTTTAAATGATCATTTTCCACTAAAAGAGACCACAGCTGTTTAGAGAAATGGCTGCTTCCAGGTCTAGCACCGCCCCCCCCCTGCCCCCAACACAGACACAAAGTACAAGCTGAACTTGAAATTGAAATACCTCATCAGATCAGAAAGTGAGGAAGTGGTTAAGATGCCTTGGGTTGTGCCAAAGGTCTCAGGAGCCAACTTGAAAGGGCGCCCGTTGGCCAACCCCAAAACAGTGATGTCTGTAGTATGTGACAGATTTAAAAATCCCTTTGTCATGGTAATAAAAAATCCTATTGATCCCCTTTGAAAAGAATGTTGGAGAATTGACTCTTCCGATAAAGGGGAGCACTGAATAGCTCTCCTGCTTTTTCCATACACTCTATTTCAAGCAACCAAACAGCTAGTGGCAAATTCTTTTTAGAATTTTAGCAAACAAATGTAGAAGGAATGACAGAATTTGGATGTCACCATTTTAGTCCTAGTGAGGTAATGAGTCCAGGCCATGGCTACTGGCTGCTAAAACCTGCAGGTGAAAGGCTGATGGGACACTTTATAATGGACGATCAGGCTGATGGCACCTGAACCCCTTCACATCACAAAAGATAATTTTTGCCCAAACACTGAACCTGAATCTGATCAAGCCAGTTTACAGGAAGTACAGGGAACAGAGGGATATATTAAATGGCACTACGGGGATGAAAATTACCGACCATGGGCTACTCCTTGGGGCAAACAATCTGGCTTCTTCACAAAATAAATTGAGAGGTTTTGGGAACGTACAGAGGGATAGTGGATGGGGGGAGGGGGGTTCACACAGTGTGAGGGATATAAATGATAAACGTCTAAGTTTTGCTTTGTCTTGTGCACCTGAAACTAATTAAAAAAAAATAAATAAATAAAATAAATTGAAAGGAAAAAGGGAGGGGGAGAAGGATCTTATCGATTAAAGAGACCCAGGAGGCAAATCAACCACAAGCAATGTGTTCACCTTTTTCGGATTCTGATTCAAACGAACCAACTGAAAATTTAAGAGGCAATAGGCAACATTTGAAGACTAGGTTGATATTTGATGACATTAAACAATTATTTTAATGCATTATAATGGGTTGTGGTTATTTTTTAAAAAGTTCTTATCTTCCAGAAATATATATTAAAGAATTTACAGATGAACTGATAAGCTGTCTGGATTTTCTTCAAATTAATCTGCAGTGGTGGAAAAGTGGGTGGGGCATGGGATGTACCAAGATTAACCTTGGATTGATACTTGTTGCCGTTGGCTCACAGGTACCAGGGGTCATCATACTGCTTTCACTACTTATGTATGTATTTGAAACTACCCATGATAAAAGAAATCCCAACCCTAGCTCATTGCTTAATCATAGTAACCACTCAATAAGTGTTAGTTTTTATGTTTTAAAAAGATTTTTGGTCACATAAATGGAGGGCCACCCCCAATACATCACTAATAAGGAAACTTGGCTTTACATAGAAGGCTCTTATGCTAAATGAAATAAGCCAGTCACCGAAGGACTGCATGATTCCACCTATATGAGTTATCTAAAATATAATACAGGCATTCCTTGCAGATGTTGAGGATTTGGTTCCAGACCACCGCAATAAAGCGAGTATTGCAATAAAGCAAGTCATAATGTTTTTGCCGGTGGAGGGTCTTGCCTTCAATTTGTAAAAACAAACAAACAAACAAACAAAGAAACAAAAACACAAAACGCAGTATCTGTGAAGCACCAATAAAGCAAAGTGCAACAAAACGAGGTATGCTTGTAGTTGAATCCATATAGTCTAAGAGGGAACGGGGGCAGGGCAAGTGCGGAGTTGCTAATCAACAGGCATAAAGTTTCACTTAAAGAAAACGCATAAGCGCTAGAGATCTTATTCAACATTGTGCCTATAGTTGACAATATTGTATTGTACACTTAAAAATTTGTTAGTAGATCTCATGTTAGTGTTCTTACCACAATAAAAAAAAATGAAAAAAATGAAAAAAATAAAGAGGACTGTACTTTGCCACCCAGACCCTTGGCATGGCAGGATGTGAAGAGGCCATGGGTTCTACCACTCCCTCCTTCTACACACATTGACTGAGCACCTACTATGCGCCAGGTGCCACAAAGGCACAGACAGGAAATGTAATGCCAACCCCTTCTTCAGGCTTTCGGACCAGGGGACAGAATTGCCATTACTGAGGGCCTGAAGCACCCTGTCTGTCCCCCTGCATCTGCAGACCCTTACATGAGACCCCTGCACGACTTCAGGGAGCCTGTGGAGATGGGTTCTTTGACATTTGGCCAACATTCTCAGACACATACGCTGAATCAATCCTCCCAGCCAGCTGCCAAAGTGTGCTTTCCAGTCTGGATACCAATTCCTTAGCATGGATCACAGCTTTCTCCTGCTTTCTCTCTCTTCATTAAGATACTAAAAGTCAAGTTTATAAAGTGCATACATCTTAAGAGTACAGATTGATGACTTTACACATGCATACACCAAAGTAGTCACTGGCCACATCAACATATAGAACATTCCTAGCCCTTCAGGTTTCTTTGCACTCTCTTCCAGTTAATACCCCCCCCCCCCGCCACATATACACAGAATCACATAATATATGCAAGATTTTAATTTAAGATCTGGCTTATTTTGCCCAGCAGAGTGTCCATGAAACTCATCCACGTTGCTGTGGGCATCAAGTTTGTTATTTTTCCTAGCTGTATAGCAGTCCAGTCAATGAATACACCACTATTTATTCATTCATTGATGACATCTTGCCTCATCTTGTGACCCCTCTTCTCAGACTCTATATTCCGGGTCTCCCAAGCCAAAGGCAACCTGCAAATGCCTCTGTTCCTCTATGTCTATATATGTACAGTTTACTCTGCTCTCACACTTAATGGTATGTGTAAGAATATTGGCAATTACAGTGCACAGTACATAAAGGTACATGCAAAGTGTTTGGGGAGAATGAAGGAGCACCTAACTAAATGTGGGGTGGTCAGGGAGGCAGCAAAGTCACAGAACCTAAGCTGACAGTACGGGAGGATGCCCCTCGGTCCCCATGTCAGGTGTGAGGAGCAGCAAGATGGAGGAATTGAGAAAGACCAATGTGTGCCAGCTAGGGCAAAGGCCATGGAAATTTAGGGATGAGTTTGTGGAAGAGGGGGACATGTGATCTTGACCGCAGAAAACAGTAGCCTTTTGCAGTGTTGATTGTAACTGAGAAATTAGAAAGAGTCAGCAGGAGACTGCATCAACACGCTGTGGAACACTCTCAAACAGAATACTACACTGCTGTAAAATGAACCAGCAGGGATAAATCTCAGACACACAGCATTGGGTGAAAAAGGCAAACTGAAGACTGACACACAAGGTATGGAGGGATTTACATAAATTCTAAAGACACACAAAACAATACTTTATATTATTAGTGGTACAGATGCTTGTGGTTAGAGTATAAACATATGTGGAGGAGTGATAAACACCAGATTTGTTTCTGGGGAAGGAGGCAGCAAAAAAGGAAAGGATAAAAGCAGGAAACTTCGTTGTGGCTGTGTTCTATTTCTTTGAAGAGAGAGGAAGGGATCCGAGGCAAATATGGCAAAATGTGAGCATCTATTTAATATGGATGATTATGGGTACGTGAGCATTTGCTATATTATTTTCTCCTTATCTGTGCATTATTCTGTAACTAGAAATTTTAAAAGAAATTAAAATACCATAAAGGAAGGTGGCATTCTACCCACAAATTGCTCATTCCCTATAGGGGGCAGAGAGAAGATGAGGGCACCTGGGACGGGGCACGGCTGAACAAGCCTGGAGTAGGGGTTGGATGGCAGGGCAAGGAGCCTGGTGGTGGACTTGGGGGCTCTAAATACTGGGTGGGTGGGTTTCTAAAGGAGGGCTTCTCCTGCCCGCCTATTTGCCTCCCCCCATGTCCTCCATCCTTCCCTCTACTGCCTCCATTCCTCCCACAACAGCCTCTGGCTGGGTGATTTTCAAGTTGGTGATTTATTCATTCACCACCTGCCACAGTTAAAGTCACACATGATATCTCACTGAAGTTTCACCACACCCCAATAGGTTGGCATTATAACCATCACCACCGTTCTTATTTCACAGATGAGGAAACAGAGACACAGGAAAGTTCTGGGATTTGCCAGAAGTTACACCGCTAGTAAAGGGTGGAGCTGGGATTTGAACCCAGCTATCTGGTGCCAGAGCCTGTGGTCCGAACTGTTGTGGTCTATTCCTCCTCATAAGCCAGGTACTATGCTGGGGGCTGTGGATTCAGTGACGGCACAGACAGCACAGCGCTACCCCTGCAGAGCTTCTGGGCCCGTGGGGGAAGTCAGATACCAAACCAAACAACACACAGATGTGATTACAGCTAAGGAGCTGGTAAAGGAAGAGAGGCTGTGTCCCTAGGGAGAAAATACAGAGAAGGACACACTGAGACTGAGGCATCTGGGAAAGCCTCTCTAAAGAGGGGACATTTATACTGAGACCTAAAGGATGGGGGTTAGCCAGGAGGGGCTGGGGAGAACAGGACGGACAGAGGGAAGAGCAAATGCAAGGGCATCCGCTCTAGGTGTGGTAAGGAACTGGAGGAGGGTCAGAGGGGCCACAGAACACAGTGAGCACAAGGCTTGGCAGCTAAGCCATGAGGCTGGAGGGGAGGCAGCCCCTCAGGCCCCTCCTTACAGGAGGGGTATCACATATCTGGGTTTGCCCCCACTGTCCTGGTTCACGCCTACGGTTCCATTGTAAATATTCCTAGTGTCTCATTTTGGTTTGGACAATAATAAATTTGAAGGTCATCCTCTCACAGGCTATGGTGTAGAGTTTGGATTTTGTTCCCAGGGCAGTGGGAAAGCATTGAGGGGTTTTTGTAGAGAGCGACACTCTAATTTATAATGTATAAAGGTCACTATAGCTGCTCTGTGGAGAAGGCCTGCAGAGGAGCAGGAGGGAGGCCATTGTCTCTTCCTGACTCAGCTGCAGAGTGTGGAAGGAGCAGACCTGGGAAAGGCAGGGAGGCCCCAGTTTGGGCTTGCTAACATTACAGCCATGGGAGAAGTGACTCAGGGCAAATCCATTCCCAGAAATGCTGTGCCCCTTTTCATCCCTGTGCTGACCAGCCCCAAGGCTTCCAGGAGGAGCCTCAGGTGTGGGGCTGGGGGTGGTGGGGGAAACCCCTGAGAATGGCTGCTGGCCTCTGAGGACTGCAGGGACCCTTGTGGAAGAACTAGGAGAGTTTTCTGGAAGTGCTCAAGGGCTCAGTAAACGTAAGAAATGACAATATTAACTTTCCATTTGGTAATCTGCCCCTTTCCCTTTCCTTCTCACCCTCACATAGACCCTTCCCTCCCACTCCAAGAGGAGATTACAAAAGTGACAGCCCAGGGTATTCACAGATACCAGCTGGGGAGGGTCTCTGAATGGGGCCAGCTTCCAAACTGGGAAGTGCTGGGAGAAAGAAGGTGGGTTCTGGTGTCTGCTGATGTACATGTTGGCCAGGGCTTGCGGCCCATGGACGAATGTAGGCCCATCCACTCTGTGTACCACCTCTGGGGGTTGGCATGTACATCTGGGGTTGGGGTCGTGGTGATGGTTAATATGTAGATATACACATACACTGCTGACCACATACTGTGGACAAATGCCTCCACAGATTTCTATGGACCTTTATATTTAGAGGGGTCAGGAGCATAAAACAAGCCCAGGGCTTGTAATGGCAATGGGTTGGAGGGAAGGACAGAAGTTAGAAGCCTGTAAAACAAATCCTGCAAGAGCGAAGAGCCTCTTGTTTGTCCCCCACAAAGTGCACGCACCTGCCTAAGAGACCAAAGAGGTTGCTAAGCCCACCTTCCGTGTTCAGGTGGAGAGTCACCCTTCACCTGGGAGGGCAATCCAAGTCCACGTGCTAGGAAGGCACAGCTACAGGCAGAGGGAAAAAGAAAAGGGACTTGTGGGAGAGGGGTCACTCACCGAGTGGCAGGACAAAGAAGAAAGGGAACCAGCAGAGCACGAAGACGCCCACGACGATAGCCAAAGTCTTGGCCGCCTTCTTCTCGCGGGAGAACTTGAGAAGGCGCACGGACAGCGAACTGCGGAAGGTGTGGCCCTTGGCGCTGCGCATGCCCCCGTGCGCCCCATCTGTGCCCGAAGTGGCACCGCGACAGTGGATACGCAGCACCACCTCGGAGGCCTTGCCCCGCTCACGCTTGACGCCCGCTTCGAGGCTGCGCGTGGTGCTGCGCGCTACCACGTACACGCGGCAGTACATGACCACAATGATGGCCATGGGCAGGTAGAAGGAGCACACGGAGGAGAAGACGGCGTAGCCTGCCTCCTCGGTGATGCTGCAGAAGCGCTCATCAGGGGGCACCGGCTCCTTCCAGCCCAGCAGCGGCCCCACGGACACCACGAGGGCGACGACCCACAGCAGCGCCAGGATGGCAGCTGCCTTGCGCTCTGTCATGATGGAGGGGTACTTGAGTGAGTGGCGCACGCCCACGTACCGGTCCACGGAGATGGTGCAGAGGCTGAGGATGGAGGCGGTGCAGCACAGAACGTCCACGGCTGCCCACACGTCGCAGAAGGCCCGGCCGAAGGCCCAGAAGCCCAGAACCTCCATGGTGGCCGAGAAGGGCAGCACCGTGGTGCTGAGCAGCAGGTCGGCCACGGCCAGGTTTACGATGAAATAGTTGGTGACCGTCTGCAGGTGGCGGTTGCAGGCCACAGAGAGGATGACAAGCAGGTTGCCGGCCACCGCCATAAGGATGAAGGCTGCCAGGAAGACGCCCACGCCTACGCTCTGCGCGCTCACCACTAACCCCCCGACGGCCGCCGTGCCGTTCACCTCGCCGCCCGCTCCCGCGGCCCCCGGCTCCCCGGTGGAGCTCCGGTTGTCCTCGCCACTGCCGGCGCCCACCACGCCGCCGCCGCCGCCGCCCGCGGCCCCTGGCACGCCACCCACCGCCGGGCCCTCCGAGGCGGCCGCGCCGCCCGCGCCGCCCCCGCCGCTGCCCGCGCTAGAGCCCGCGGCGCCGCTGTCCCGGCAGGGTCCCTCGAAACTGACGCTCAGTAGATCGCGGAAAGTCATCTCAACGCTCGGCCGTCGGGTGCCGGGCCCCGGCGCAGGACAAACGATTGTCAGGGAGTGGGGCACCAGGCATAGCCGCGGAGCTCCAGTTCAGCCCCGCGCGCCGGTCCCGTCGGGGTCTTGCCCAAGTTACCGTGACGCGGAGCGCTGGTGCCCGCGAGCCAAGCGGGGCGGCGAGGACGACAGCTGGGGCACCTCGAAGACGGCGCTGAGTCTGACCGAAGAGCCGGACCGGCGACGGGCGCCGCTCTCGGAGCGTGCCGAGGCGAGCGGGCGAAGCGGCGGCTCCCGGCCGGGGCGGTGCAGGCAGCGGCCACTGCGGTGCTCGCAACTCGGCGCGTGGGGCGGGACGGAGGAGGGGCAGCGTCCTGAAGGAGGAGGGGGAGGCCGGCGCCAGGGGTTGCGGGGTGGAGACGCCGCACTCGCGGAGAGAAGGGGCTGTGCGCGCCCAGCAAGCGGGCGTTGCGGGGTCCGCAGGGTCTGCGGCGCTGGCTCGCTCTCGGGCCGGGCGGCAGTCACCCCCGCTTCTCCGCGGGTGCCCACGCTCGTCCCCTCTCCTCGCGGTCCGCTCCGCGCTCCCTCCTCCGCCCCCGCCCCTTTCCCCCTTAGCTGCGTCCCCCTTCCTCCCGCCCTTTCCCCAGCCTCTCGGTCACTTGCTGGTGCCCTTGGGTGCTCGGAGCGTAGAAGGCGCGATTCCCGGGTCCCCGGGCTCCCGGCTCTGGCCGCCAGAGAGCAGCAAGCGCCTGGGATCTGCAGACTGCTGGCTGGATCGCGCAGTGCCGCGGCGGGTCGCCTCCTGGGACTGTAAGGATGAATCTGCCGCACCTCCCTCCTTTTCTCAGGCCACTGGCCAGGAGAGGGTCTCAAACACCTCTGTCCAGTGCGGTGGCGTGGAGAGAGCCGCTGAGGAGATCAGATGCTTGTGCTCGCTTGGGATGGACGAAGGAACAAGATAAATGGTGACAGTTCCTGCCCACAACATGTCAGTTTGCATATACCAACTTCTGCACTGTTACTTTACTCCATATCGGAGGCTAAATAAAACTTCCACGCCACACTAAATAAGTAGCTTCGTTCTGGGGAGGGCGAGTTTAAGTGCTGAACGTTGGGAAAGGCCGCTGCTTGGCTGCATGGTTAAGGGGTGGGGCAGACAGTCTGGCTCCAAATCTAGGCTCCACCCTGTATCAGCTGTTTGACTTCTTTGTGCCTCAGTTCCTCATCTGTAAAATGAGGATAAGAATAATGTCTATTTAATGGTGTCAAGGTTAAGGCCCAGAGCAATGCCAATGGTTGTTAGCTGAGTGGGACTTGGCAGGGCAAGATTTAAACAGAGAGAACAGAGGGCAGAAAGGGTATGGAGCTGGTACCAACGGTGGAGCCAGACGGAGGGGAGGATTTGAGAAATCTTTTGCTGACTAGGTAGGACCGGGTAGAGACAAAAAGAGATCATTCATTTGACCAAAATAAAAATACTAACCAGGCTGCTGTCATGTGGTCCAGCACTGTGCTGGACACTCTGGGTGGCAGGGAGAGTGGGAATTGCAGGGATGATAGCACCACTGTGTATGTGCAGGATGAAGAAGCCCTATGCCACTCCAGGGAGATGAGAGTCTGTTTGGAGAGGTGTCTGGGAGTAGGTGGAGAACTCATGGCCTCGGTACCCACTGGCTGAGGATAACACAGGGGTAGGATGTCTGTGAGTTCCAGATGACAAGGTGCTTTGGAGAAAAAGCAGAAAATGGGAGAAATGTTGAGAGATGGGTAACCACCCCCCATATTCCTTCCCCCAGTCCAGAAAGCCAAAGCTGTTATAGTCATAGCTCAGAAATAGCTCTTCCAAGGCCCTTCCCAAGCTTGCTCATTACATCTTCCATATTTCACTTGGGTCTTTGGTAATTCACCATAGAGGGATGAAATAAAAGCAAGGTGAGCCCTAGAGACCCCACTGGTCCTTGGAAGATCCAGTGGCATGGCTTCTATTTAAGATGCAAAACTAAGCACCTGTGTTTACCTCCACTCCCTCCTGAGACCCCCAGTAGAGTGAGAGTAAAGAAAAAAGGAAAGGTTCATCCTACAATTGAGAAGGTAACTCCTAGGCTGATAAACCTGGACTCTGGCCCCTAAAAAGGAGGCTTGAGAACCCTACAGGAGATCATGAGGGGTTTGAGGAAGTTTGGACCTACTCTCTGGTGAGGATGGAGCAGGTGGTTGTCATTTTCAGAGTCAGAATGCTGCAGAGGAGAGAATGCTGATGAAGGAGTTCCTGACATCCTGTTTGCAGGGAGGATCCAGTTAACCCCCAGTTCCTTTCCAGCCCACCAACCTGGGCAACCTTTATTATTCATTCAACACAAGTTAACTAAGCACCAGCTATATGCTAGGAACTGTCCCTGGCACTGGGGATATGATGTTGAATAAAGCAAAGTCCCTGCCATCCTGGGGCTCACAGTCAAATGAAGAAGTGCTACCCCGAAGAGTTAGGAGAACTTTTCCATTGCTATGAACAAAAGTTTTCTCTGTGTTTGATATCTGGGTCCTAGAGACTCTCTTTAATTAAATCTTCAAAGAAAATTCAAATCCAAACTCTTTTCCAGTACCTCCCCACCTGAGAATAGCGGTGGAGCCTGAAAGGGTATGAAATTATGCGTGTCATTGGCAGACATGGCTGAAGTTGCCACTTCCTTGGATTGGTCCCTATGAACACCATGGACTTCCATTCTACTCTTCAGCTGCAAAAAGATCTGTGGCCCAGCCTATCTAAGCTTACCATGGCCTGGCCCTACCGCGGGCTACAACCTGACCCATAACCCTGACTGACCAACAGCCTAAGCCTACCTGATCTCCCTAATTATGTCATTCACTCTAGATGCATATTGTGGTCAGCAGGGGCACTGGGTGAAGGGGTGAGGGCTCAGCTCTACCCTCTCCCATCCTCAGGACTGTAGAATTTATTACTCAGGGCTGGCCACCTCTCAGTGGTCACTGGTTAGGGTGTATGTGGGGAATGGACTTTTTTTTTTCTGCAGGAAAGAGGTACTTCATAATCCATCCTCCCAGCCCCATCCCTATATCAAAGAGACTGGAGAGGACTTCAGGCCAGTTACGATTTGATTATTTATGCTAAGTTTTGCTTAAAATTAATGGAGTTAGAAGTTAGTGATTATATTTCGCATCACACTAGAAATGGTAGAGGCTGGGAATGGGAACCAATGGAATGATATTCCTACTCAGAACCTGGCGAGCAGCCCATTGCTCTGGGGACCCTTGGGTAGTTGTTTGGTTTGCAGCTGTGTTTGCTTCTGCTTGTGGAGATATTCTTTTGTTTCTTTATTTTTTTCTTCAGAGGAAATAAGCTGGGAAGCACGACATTGGACAAAGTTGGAAGACCCACCAGGGTGGAAAACTCAGAATGGGGCACAAATTAGTTATGGTATGGTTATGTAATAAACACCCCCATATTTCAGTGGCTTAGCACAATGAAACTTTGTTTCTCATTTACTTAACATCCAATGTGAAAGTATCTGGCTGGGAAGCTCTCATGGGCAACCATGGGGCAACTCAGGGATCCAGGCTCCTTCTAATGTGTGGCTCTACTCTCTCCTAGGGCCCTGGAGACCTCCTCTAGATTGTCTACGTCCAGTGGCCCAAAAAACAAAGGAGAAATGTGGAGGATTACGTAGGCATTTTAGGAGCCAAACACAACACCTGTGTCCAAGCCTATGCCACCCCCCCCTTTAGATGCAAGGGGGAAGTGTGGTTCACCCAAGTGCCCAGGAAAAGGGAGTGGATTTCATGGCCACTGATTTGATGGCTATGCTGCAGGACAGCAAGAGTCCCAGGAATATTCGATTTAGGCATTAGTTAGGTAATGCTCAATGGATGGATTGTGAAAACAGCAGATAGATTGGCTGCTCTGAATCGTTGGCTAACACTCTATCCAGGCTCAGTGGACACTTCATGTGGTTGTTCCTTCCA
Organism: Rhinolophus sinicus; assembly: GCF_057876585.1. Lineage (NCBI taxonomy): Eukaryota > Metazoa > Chordata > Mammalia > Chiroptera > Rhinolophidae > Rhinolophus > Rhinolophus sinicus. Next base: position 26,070,130 of record NC_142513.1, read on the forward strand.
GACCAGGCCCAACATTCACAATTCCAGCATAGCTCACTAAAAATTGGTTAGAGCTGGGAATGCCATTTGGGGTGAGCTGGTGACAATGACAATTTCAACTCACTTGGCTCAGGGAATGAAAAAGGAGAATTAAAGTGGGCAGCAGAGACTGCTTTATGCTTCATGGAGAGTAAGCAATCCCTCTCTAGTAGAATCCACCGAGTGTCAATGGGACTCTCTCACCTTCCTTTAGTAGTGCCTGAAATTCCACTCTTATCTGGGTCTTCTAACTCCAAGAACCAGTGTTTTTCATTACATCACAAATTCTTTTACATCCTAGTGGAGGTGACATACAAGGTTACTATCTCCTCTAGCCCCCGAGATCTGATTACCCAATGTGAGATGAGGAATTGGGACAAGTGGGGAAGATGTTCCATAGGGATATTCTGTGGTAATGAAAAGAAAGATGAGAAAGTTCTAGGGATAATCTTTGCTAATCTGATAAATTCTCTGACCCCTAAATAGAGCAGCAAATGCTTATGAAGGAGATTTCCTAACACACAATTAAAATAAGCCAGTCAACTCAGGGGAAGGGGCCAATAATCAACTTGAGAGGCTGGGCAGAGTTGCATGACTCCAATCCCAATTAGGGAAGTTGAGACAGCTCCTGCTGGGATATCAGCCTTCCAGCTCACAAACGAGATGGCCCGAAGCCATTTTCCATTTCCTTTCTTCTGGGCCCAGATTCAATCTCTGGAGAAGACAGTGAAGAAAGGAGGATTTCCTTTGATGATAATTCCTTGGAGGAATAGAAAGATGGAGAAAACAAAAAATCCCAAGTATTTCAGGAAAAAAATTAGGAGGTGAGGCTGGCCTCCCCACTTTAGTGTTCTCCAAGCCTTGTACTTGAGATGCTACCAATTCTCCCTTCCTTTCTCCATTGTGGGTCCATCATTTAATCTCTCTGATCCTCCATTTGTAAAATAGTGATAACTCTGTCCCACATGGGATTAAGTGTCTGCAGAAATCCCATTTACCTCCTCCTCTGGGTCCCCTTATCTTTGACTTATTCCTCTGTAGTGTTGTGCAATTTCATTCTTTACCTGTGATACCTGGAGGTAGTGACCTTGTTGGGCTTTTCAATGACTGTAACATATTTGTGTTTTTTTTGCTCAGCAGTTAGTGCAGTGCTAGCCTCTTGAAGTTGCTCAGTGAATGTTTGTTGAATCAATGGACGACAGTATGAATCAACAAATGAAAAAATGAATGAAAGCACGACGGGACTCTGTATCTCTGAGTGTTACTGAAGGTTAGAGTAGATGTCTGTCCCAGAGTGCCAGCTGCTTGCAAGAGGTGACTAGGGATGGCTTTCACACATTCCAGGGAGCCTGGTCTGTCTAGGGCAGGAGTGGGTAACTTTCTCTCTTCTGACGGGCACTGGCAGGGAGCTGGGTTAGAGTCGTAGGTGCCCCTGATCCCAAAGAGGTAATAGGAGGTTCAGAATGTGCCCAACACACGCCTAGAGTTCTTGGCTTGGGCTGCTGTCCAGGGCCTCAGGCCTTTGAAGGCAGGTGGTCATTGGACACTGCAGGACCCAGCACAAGTTCTGATTTGGGGAGAGGGCTGCTCTGGGTTTGTATATCCATAGCAGGGGAGCACTGATGACTCACTCAGCTGACATCCATTTGAAATCACCTGGTTTCCCCAACTGGCCACCTTGAGAGTGCCAGAGATTATTTGAATAAAGGTTACAACCATATTTTTTCCCCCCATTTTCTCTTTATAAAACCAGAGGCTAAATGGTATTTTATGATGGCCTCTTTGAATCCCTCCAGAGACCTATTCTTTGGTGGTTTAGTTGGGATCATAAGCTTGTATAGTGGGTTGAATGGTGGCCCCCCCAATATATATGTCCACATCCTAATCCCTGGAACCTGTGCATGTTAGTTACATTATTTACAAAAAAGAGTCTTGGCAGATGTAATTAAGGATCTAAAGCTGAGGAGATCATCCTGGATTACCCAGGTAGACCCTAAATCCAAAGACAAGTATCCTGTAAGAGTGAGCCAGAGGGAGATGAGACACAGACACACACAGGAGAAAACGATGTGAAGACAGGCAGAGATTGGAGTGATGTGACTGCAAGCCAAGGAATGCCAAGGATTGCCAGCAGCCACCAGATGCTGGAAGAGGCAAGGAATGGATTCTCCCCTAAAGACTTTGGAGGGAATGTGGCCCTGCCAACACCTTGAATTTTGAACTTCAAGCCTCAGAACTGTGAGATAATAAACTTCTGTTGTTTTAAACAACTAGTTTGCGTTCATTTGTTACAGCACCAACATGAAACTAATACAACTTGGTGGAGATTGAGAGGTTGGCACAGTGATCTGCCACAGCATTTCCTTTAGAATGTCACAAACGGTGTCAAGACCTTTTTCTGGTGTGTGCTTCAAATATATTGGAGAAGGTAAAGGTAGATCCACAGCAGACATAACTTGATCATGACTAGAGAAGTCCTTTGGAACCTCAAGAAATAGTCCCTCTGGTGGCTATTTGAGTTACAGTAGTTTCCCCCCCCACCCCCACTGCCCCTTATCCACAGAGGAGAGTCCCAAGACCCCCAGTGGATGCCTGAAACTGTGGAAAGTACATACCCTAAGCAACTCTTCAATTCTGCTGGAAATGTGGCAGCAGCTTCTTCAGCGGTAGACACAGCCTCTCCAGTAATTTTTATGTTTTTCAGTCTAAACCTATTCCTGAATCTGAGTAGCTATCTTTTACTTGCAGTAAATGCCTTGGTGTCACCTGTTTCAGGGGATCCCTTGCTGACGTCTTCATACAGGCTCAATGCTTTGTGGCACAAAACGTTGCCAATCAGAACATGTTTTCTGTTCACGGTTTCCATCTACATATTTAACTTTGCATCTTAACTAAGAACTTATCACGCGTTGTGGCCATAACTTTATAGTTTGAGGTGTGACAGCAAAACTGGCAAAATTTTCTTGGTCCTTCTCCACAATTTCACAAATAGAAGATTCATTCTTACCTTACAATAGATTTTAGCAACCTCAGCATGTGTTTTTCTCCCCTTTCCTCGTTAAATTGAGAACTTTTACCTTTTCACTTAAAGGAAGCACTTTATGGCTTCTCCTTGGTATATCCAAATTGCTAGGATCACAACTCTTGTACTTTGGGACAATTATTAAGTAAAATGCAGGTTAACTTGAAGATGAGCGATGTGATGCCAAGACCGTTGATCTGATAACCAAGCTGGCTCTTGAGTAACTAACAGGCAGGCGTGTCAACAGTGTGCAGACACTGGACAAAGGGATGAGTCATGTCCTAGGCGGGAGGGAGCGGGACCCGAGAGATTTCATCACGCTTCTCAGAATGGCACCCAATTTAAAACTTATGAATTGTTTATTTCTGGAACTTTTCATTTAATATTTTTGGACCACAGTTGACCATGGGTAACTAAAACTGTGGCTAAAAGAGGACTACTGTACATTTGCAGAGTAAGTCTTTTTGTATTACATTTGCAGGGGTGATATCAACGAGCAGGAAGGAAAAAATTTCAGTCAAGGGCCCAACGGTTACTGTTATGAGCTGGGAGATAGGAAAATTCTGTGATCTATTTGAAATACCTGCCACCCATGTGGTGTGTTTACTCTGAGGAAGAAGTTGAACAAAGCAGGGCATATTGTAGAAATAGTAGCACCCATATCTACCAGAAATTGATGAGGGTAACCATCTGTATTTATATATAGTTAACTTACCTTAGAAGTTTACGAGTAAGGCAGGTTATTGAGTGCTTTTTCCTTCCTTGGATCACCCTCATTGATCTAAACTGAAAGATTTTTCTTTGTCTGGTTTTCCTTTTGTAAAATGGGATGATCTTTCATCAGTGTACCTTCTGTTTACAAATCTACAATTGAATTGTCCTCGTTGATAAAGATGTTCAGCTGGGAAGTGAGTCATCTAGTTTTTCGATCTGCAGGGCTGTAACAGTCAGGTTGCCCAGATAAATAGAACTAATAGATATGTGTGTGTGCATACACGTGAATGTATGTCTATATCTAGTTTTAAACTTAAGTTTTAAGAAAATGGCTCGCTCAATTGTGGGGGTGGCAAGTCCAAAATCTAGAGGACAGGCTGGAAATTCAGGTAAAAATAGAAGTTGCAGTCTTGAATCTGAAATCTATAAGGCAGGCCAGCAAGCGGAAAACTTGGGCAGGATTTTTATGTTATAGTCTTGAAGCAGAATTCCTTCTTTCTGGGAAACCTCAGTTTGTGTGTGTGCGTGTTCCTCAGGCTTTCAATTGATTGTATGAAGCCCACCTACGTTATCCAGGGTAATCTCCTTTATCGAAGGTCAACAAACTGTAGATAGTAATCACATCTACAAAACACACTCACAGCAGCATCTAGGCTAGTGTTTGGCCAAACAGCAGGGCACCATAGCTTAGCTTTTCTTCTTTTGCAGGATCGAATTATGGTCCAGCAGATTTTTATTAGAACTGTTTTACGTATGGCTTTTAGGAAATTTTGCTCTACTTTATGAGTCTGTTTTTGACCTTCGGGTTTATTGTGGAAAGAGAAATCCAGGTCAGTTCAATCAGCTTTTGTCATCTGGGATTTGTCATCTGAGGTTCTGAGCAGCACATATCAAATTGATATATGTCAGGTAACCCTGGATCGTAAAAACTCAAAAGAATTCTACATTCTTCTATGAATAGTTGCTGGTCTTGTCTGGGTTTAGGGAAATCCTTAATTATAGTTACTAATTCAGCTCTGGTCCAAGATTTAAATTTTATAGTCGTCTGCATGTCTGGCTCATGAAAGCGATGTAGCTTTAGAGGCAACTGGCATTTAAAGATCTTAGGAGTCATTGGGAGAAAATAGGGACTGGACAGAGGAAGAGGAGGTTTGAGTCAACTGGGATTTGGAGGGGGAGCAGTTGGAAAGATAATGGGGAGGAAACATGCCTGGGGTTTGGGGAGCATATGTGCCTTTTTCTGGTTGGTCCTTAGTTAGAAGCAGGTATGAAAAATAAGGAAGTTGGAAGTCATTGACCAATTCCTGACTATTCTGGGTTGAGTGCTGCAGGGGTTTGGCTTCCTGGACTGGTTGCTAGATTGTGGGTCACAGTTTTTTGTTTTTTTCAGGAATAGGAATATGGTTTTATTTTATTTTATTTATTATTATTATTTTTTTATTAGATTCAGGTGTACAAAACAGTGTAATAGTTAGACATTTATCGTTTATGTCCCTCACACAGTGATAACCCTCCTCCCCCAATCTACTACGCCTCTGACATCGCATATAACCATTACATTTCCACTGTCTCTATTCCTAATGCTGAACTTCACTTGTTGTAAATATATATGTAAAATTGTAGTTGACATTCGTTATTGTTCAGCTTCAGCTTCAGGTGTACAGTGCGGTGATCAGGCATCTACATCATCCCTGAGGTGGTCTCCCTAATGAGACAAGTGTCCATCGGATACCCTACAAAATCTTTACAACATTATTGATTACATTCTGTGGATCACAGTTCTATTGTCATATACGATGTGGCCATTCTATATTTGTGTATTTGGTCTCTGAGTTCTTATTGGTGTCTTGACCCAGAAAGGTCATAGTTGGCTAAGGAAATAACATGTACATTCAGGGGCAAGACTATTTGTGCCTGGGATTAAGGGGTCCATCTGGGGCCAGGCTGAGGGGTCAGGCTGTGGGTAAAGTGAGGGTCAGGTTGTGGAGGAATGTACTCAGTTGGATAGTGCAGAATTGGGGTTTACTCAGTTGAGGGGTTGGGCTGTGGGCAGGGCAGGGCAAGGAAGGGGGTTAGCCAGAAGCTTCTATCTGAGTGTAAGGGGCTGATTCAGTGATGCAGGCCCCATCCCCTAGCGGCTTGGATTTAAGGATTTCCTACTTTCCTAACACCTCCTTTGGCATTAAGAGACCTCACCTGGGAACCTTGCAGGGAGTACTTTTAGGTATATTCTAAGGTTGGGAGGAAGTGGTATGGCTTTGATAATAGGGGACCAGGGCAAAATGATAGCCTGCCATTTCTCCCTGCCGTGTGAGAAAAGCGTCATCTCACCTGCACGTAAAGATGCTTTGACAGTCACATCCTCTGACAAGCCAGGACTGCCCCTGTGCCATCGTGTTAGGAATCAAGATGCTGTGATGCCACAGATATCCTGGTAGGGGTGAGGCTGGTAGGGATGAGGAGATGGCAGGAAGGATAGGGGCTTTGTTCCTTTCATTGTGCTGTTGAATGCATTTCCTTCTGTTTAAAAGGTTGGCTCTAGGAGTAGCTATAATTAAAAGTCTCCAGTTATTGCTTATCTAGGGGGACACAAGATTCTGTCAATAAAACCTCACTGTCTGGCCATGGTGACTGAAAAGCCACATTATCGCTTCATTCATTCCACAAATATATATTACAGATGCACATTATTTATCAATCACTTTACTGGGGACTGGGGATAAAATGTTGAGTACGATATGGTCTTGACTGTCATGGATCTTATAGTCTATCATGGGAGACAGATAATAAAGACAAAACTGCAATGAATCTAGTGTAATGAAGAACACACTGTGACAGGATCATGGAGGGGACAGGGCAATTTAGGTGGGTTAGTGAGGGCATGCCTCTCTGCAAGGGTGGTATTTCAACGGATTTTTAGAAATACCAGATTCATGAGGAGCAGACAAATTCACCTCAGGCAAAAGAAAAGCATATAGAAAAATCTCAGGCCAGGAAAATCATGACACCAAATGAAGGCTGGTAAGCTTAGAGCATACAGAATCAGGATTAAGGACATGAGTTGCAACTAGGGAGGGAACTGGGGGCCACAGAGAGATGCAGAAATGTATCTGTGTTTAATTCCAAATATTCCACGCAATGGAATATTATCAAGTAAACTTCTTATTAAAGTTATGACATATGTAGAGAAAAATGCACAAATCATAGGTAAATAGTTTGCTGAATTATCGTAAACTCACCTGTGTAACCATCATCCAGATCAAGAAACAGAATTGCCCCACTCCTGTCCCATTGGAGGCGCCCAGTGAGCACCTGGGCATTCTCGACTGCTCAGTCCTGGGCAAGGAGAATATCCTGCGTTATCCAAGTGGGTCCAATGTAATCACGAGGGTCTTACATGGAGATGAGGCAGGCAGAAGAGTCAGAACCACAGTGGTGGCAGAAAGATTAGGCTGGCCATTGCTGGCTTTGAAGATGGGAGGGGCCTATAAGCCAAAGAATATGGGCAGTGTCTGGAAGCTGGAAAAACGCAAGAAAACAGATCTGTTCTAGAGCCTTCAGAATACAACCCTGCTGACACCTGCATTTTAACCCAATGAGACCCATTTCAGGCTTTTGACCTGCAGAAGTAAAAGATTATAAATCTGCATTGTTTCAATCCACTAAATTTATGGGTATTTGTTATAGCAGCAATAGGAAAAAAATACACCAACTTTATTGCTAATAATAAGACTACTGTACACAGTTTAAGATTTCTTTGTGGTTCGTTTTGTCCTTAGGCTATAACTCACGAGGGATGCCCAGTCAAAATATTTTTTCTAAGTCATTTGAAATAATTATCCACTGTATAGTTATTCTACCAACTTTGTATACAGTTGGTTCATGTGTTTCAGCATATTTTTTTACTTTAGAGATGCTTTCCCCCCTTTTTTTCCTTATTTAAAAAAATTACATGAGACATTTACATGATTCCAAAATTCCATTCCATCTTCCAAGTTCTCTCTTTCCCCTTATTATTACTCATTTTAAAAATTAGTTTTTTGGCTTACCTTCTGCTATGGACTGAATGTTTGGTTACCCCAAAATTCATATATTGAAACCCTTATCTCCAATGTGATGGTATTTGGAGATAGGGTCTTTGGGAGGTAATTCATTTATGAGGTAGGGCCTCCTTGGTGGGATAAGGCTCTTATCAGACGAGACATGAAAGAGCTTGCTTCCTCCCTCTCCCTCAGCCATGTGAGGATACAGCAGGAAGGCAGCTGTCTACAGGCCAGGAGTGGCCTCTCACCAGAGGCTGGCTCTGCTGGTACCTTGATCTTAAACTTTCCAGCCTTCAAAACTGCGAGAAATAAATACCTGTTGTTTTAAAACGATACTTTTCTTGTTTTAAGGTCAGTTGATTAGCAAATTTAAGGATTAGGGATTGTAATACCATGCATTCTATGGTATTTTCATCATAGCAGCCCGAACTAGTAATTCCTTTTGGACACACACACACACACACACACACACTTTCTTTCCTTTCTTTGTCTTATACAAAGGTAGTAAGTTATACACACTATCTTGTATAGCAGGTCCTCGAATAATGTCGTTTCATTCAAAGTCATTTTGTTATAATGTTGATGAGAAAAAAATTGATTCCTGGCTGGGGCCACTGATGGTGTGGAGTGTGCATGTTCTCCCACCTCTGTGCGTTTTCTCCAGGTATTCCGGTTTCCTCCCTCATCCCAAAGACGTGCACGTGAGGTGAACTGATGTGTCTACATTGTCTCAGTCTGAGTGAGAACTGGATATTTCAACATAGCCTGGTGAAAATTTCATATTTTGGGTATACCGAGAAAAGTAATTCAGTCTGGACTCAGATTTCTCCCTGATAAAGAAAGTGGGGTAAATGTTATAGCAGCACATCTTAAGTGGATGTTATGTCTATCATTGCCTTGGGAGTCTGTGATGGATATGCTCTGAAAGATAGATGCATGCTTGCAAAGTGCTATAGACTACCTACTTCTTTTTGAATTTATAAAGCCCATTAGTTTAGTAAAAAAACAAAACAGAAAAGTTTGTCTTTGTTTACCCATTATTTCTCAATAATAAATGTTATGCCTCTATTAATAGTCACAGATAATTTCCACTACTTTGGGAATTATTTAGCAGCGGAGTTCTTTTCTTAAAAAGTTTATTGGGGTGACAATTGTTAGTAAACTTACACAGGTTTCAGGTGTACAATTCTGTAATACAGCATCTATATATCACAATGTGTGCTCACCACCCAGTCAGTTCTCCTTCCATCATCATATATTTGATCCCTTTTACCCTCATCTACCACTTCCCCACCCCCCTTACCCTCTGGTAACCACTAAACTATTGTCTGTGTCTATGAGTTTTTGTTTCTTCATTCGTTTGTCTTGTTCCTTTGTTGTTTTCAGTTTTATAGCAGCAAAGTTCTAAGATTGCAACCCAACAATTTTTGGCATCATTGAGCTGTTGTTCATATGCAAAGGTGGTGGGAATACATTATTTATAGCTTAGGTATGCAGTCTTAGGAAATGTATCATTTCATACACCCCTCCTGTCAGGACACTGCCAACATGGACGTTCGGGCCACATTATAGAGCAGAGTTTATTTAGACAAAGGTAAGACCGAGGCAGTGTGGTGGAGAGAGTATCAGACCAAGAGTTAGCAAATAGAACATTAGACACAACCCAGGGTATGTCAGTCACTTGATATGTGAGCGTCAGCTGGTTACCTTAATTTTCAGGGTATCTATTCCATCATCTGAAAAATGAGCACAATTCCTACTTCCTTAGGCTGCTGGAAAATTAAATAGGGTAAAATATATGAAATTAAACTGGAAAGGATGATAGAAATATATGTAGAATTGCAATTAGAGTTCTCCAAGAAGTAGACCCTGAGACAAAGATTCGAGTGCAAGTAGTTTGTTTGGGATATGAGCGCAGGAATCACTGGTTGAGGAGTAGGGAAGGGAGATAGATTAGGGAAGGCAGCCAGTAAAGGTGAATTATCAAGCCACTGTGGGCAACTGGGGCTTACTCCCTCTGGGAGCTCTGAGAGACTGTGGAAGAACAGGAACCTCACGTCTCCCATGGGTGGTGTGAGGGAGGTGAGTTGAGGTATCTATACACACATTCCTATCAGCCATTGGTGTGGCTGCTGGGGTGGGTGTTAATTCTTTGTTGCTGTCGGCTGCCCTCTACTCATGCAGGGAGAGCTCCAGCCGCTCAAGGGAGCTTCCAAGAAAAAGAGTGGTAGGTGCTGGCAGGTGGAAGGTGTGAAACAGGTGGTCCTAAGGGGAGACAGGTGGAGCACTGACAACATCTACTACATTAATCATCTTTTGAGTCTCATTTCAAACAGTATGCTAATAATCATCGAGATATATATTTGGATAGAGACAATTTAATGTTTCCCCAAATCTCATTGCAAATATTATCTGAAGATCTATTTTGTCTGTGGGGACAGTTCCAGCCCATTCTTGACTCTGAACTCCTACCTCCCTATGGCATGGACCTTGTTCAGCCCTTCTCATACTTGCTGCTCTTCCACTTTCCCCTTCCTCTTCCCCTCCCCCACCTCCCTCCCACCTCTTGTAAAGGATTGGGAATGCATGGCAGCTCAGGGAAAACTTGTTAACTGATAGAATTAAATTCAGGATACCACTTGGTTTTCACTCATACATCTTCTCTATTTCCATTCAGAAAGTTCACTTTAGAGGCAGATACCTCCTGATGAGAATGGTGTGCTGGAGAGGTCTGCGTGAATAAAACTCACGTGGATAATAGCCAAGCCTCCTCTTGAAAAGGAGATTTCATCTTTCCCCGCAGCAAAACGCTAGTGGGATTGCTCACAGGGAGTAAAATGAAATGGTTTGAGCTACTTGCCATTCTGAAACAACCCTCTTGGGACAGTGATGTTTAAAAACATGTTCTTATCTTAGAATCTTCTCTCCTCCCAGATGCCAAGCCCTCCTTCCCTGGTCTTTATCTCCTGGGTGCCAGACCTCGTGGTCAGGACCAGGGTTCCTTCCGCTTTTGCTGGTTTGACTAACTGTCCAGGTAGCTCCTTCTTTCTCCCTAACCCATGTGAGGACCTTCTAAAATTGCTTCTCAGCTGGAGAAAGTGGCCTTGTCAACAGAAATAACCCACTGGCCTAAGACCTGCTGTGAATGAGGGGGTCAAGATGGCTCTTCCCTGCAAGAATTTCTGTCTCCCCGCCCTCCCCTAAGCCCAGTATCTTCAGGCCATACCCAGTCCTGGGAAACAGCTGAGGGGCTTGATTTTTTTCCATAGTCATTTTTTTTTTGGTTAATAGGAGGTGAAAACCCTAGAAAAACTCAAAAACAGTGCTGAGAAAACCCACTGCACATTTTCAAAAACACCAGTGATATGCTGGTGGCTTTACTTTTTGATAGCATGAACAGAGCCGCCTACATTTTTTCCCACTCAATTGAATGACTTTTTGATGGATTTGACTGGTTGTTTTGGCATCGTGTAGGCACCAACTTGAGCTGGGGCTCCAAAGAGGCGGCGAAATCAGACATGAATAATAATCATAATAAACCTTCGCAACATTTGAAAGTTTCCAAAGAGCTTTCTTGTGCATTTACCTCGTTCCATCCTAAAGCGCCAAGTGACATAGGCAGGGCTGGTGTGATGGCTCCCGTTTTTCTTATGGAGGACATAGAGGCCCAGAGGTGGGTGCCGGCGTTTCCTCAGCCCTGATCAGAACTGGACTCCTTGTTTGGGGCTTTTTCCACATTGTTGGGGGGGTGAGAGAGAGAGAAAGAGCAAGATGTCTGGTGGGGCCTCCATGGCAAGAGGTTGGGGCAGAGATCCTTGAGAACATTTGTTTCAGTAGGGCCAGTTAGGGTTCAGGATATCAGGTTCTGAAGAAGAAAGCAAACATCAGGGCATTTGATGCCACCCTGAGACGGAGACCTTGATGAGATCAGAGGTAATCACAGGACTTGCAGGGGCCCTATGACTCCGGGCACGTTAAAAAGACTGCAGGACACTTCATTTGCTCATCTCTTAGGTCTGGTGGCTGGCACAGCCGTGAGGCGGGTACACATGGTCTTCAGGGTCCCTTCTGGCTTCCTGTTCTGCCATGCCAACCTTTCCAACAGCTCCCATTGGCCTCTGGGCACATTTCTCCTTCTCCCCGCCTCCGCCAGCTCACTTGCTCTGGCTTCATCTTGCTGGCTTCTCCCTCCCCCTGGCCCATTATTTCCATCCTCCTCACCCCCACCTCCCCTCCCTGGGATCCAGCTCTTTGCTCATGGATATAAGAAACTGATTGCCAAAGAACACCGTCCCGGGCCTTGCTCTTCTCAGGTGAAATGCATTCATTTTTACTGGAGCCTTTTTCAGACAGTGCTTCCTCTTGCTTTGGCCCTGGATGTCAGCCTGAGATGTTTGCTTTCCGTTGAAATTCCCTTAGAGGACTGCTCAAATCCTGCCTCCTCCAGGGAGGCTTTCTTGACTGCTCTGGTCCACCCTGTTCCTGGGCCTCTGTGACCTACTGGGAAGTTGGGCTGATTGGGCTGTGGCTCCAATCTTTTCCTTTCTACTTCTCTGGAGCTTTCTTTCCTCCACCTTTCTCCACACACCTTCCTGCCCTCCTTCTCCTCTCCTTCTATCACTGTCATCATCCACACACATTGGATTTCATGCCCTCGTGATCACACCCTATTCTTCTTACCAAAACCTTGCAGGGAACTGACATGCCCGTTCCCCGGGTGTGTGTGTGTGTGGGGGGGTTTAGACCTCAGCTCAGTGAAATGAAGTTCTCATGGTACAGCTCCACACCTCAGTTGGGGCAGGTTTGGGTGAGGTGGTGAGTTCATCTGGGAGCTCCTGAAATGTACCAGAGGGAGTGGGTCCTGAGTTTGTGATGTGCACTGAATTGACTACGTTTTGTCTTTTCGACAAATCTTGTCTCTACCTGTTGTCTCCCAGTAGACAGGGAGCCCCTTCCCTGTTTGGAGGGACTTCAGACTCGATCTAAATGGGGTGCTGTTGAGTGTGGAGTGAGATGGGAGAAGGGAGCGGGTGTGGGCAGAACAGAAGTTGCTGCTCCTGTCCCTGCAGCTTGCACTGCCTCTCTGCTTGGGGAATGGAAATTCCCTCCTGGTCTCCTCAGCTTGTGGCCCCCATGCTCTCACGCTGCAGGCTCCCCATCCCCTCCATATTCAGGGTGCAGGAGGCTGGTGTGAAGTCAGCACTGGTTGCCCAGCTGGAAAGTGAGGGCAGGTGGTACTGGCCACTGTGGCCTGACACAAGGCATAGCCTCTAGGGTGCCCCTGGGGATATGTCCTTATTCTCCTGGGGATCATGGGGGTTCTGGGCCCTCCCCTTCCCACCCCAACCCAATTTCCTTTTGAAGGGCCTGACAAAGGCGAGGTCCCTCTCCTCTTGCCTGCTGTGCCAAATGTGAATCATATTTCATGTGTGACATTTTCTTTCAGTGAAAAACACATAGTTTGACCAATTAAAGACTCTTATGGACTAAGCCCCTGACAGAATTGGAGAGGCAACAGAAAAGGACGTCCTGTTCCTATGGTTTTCCTCTCTCTTTCTCTGTTTTTCTTTTTCTTTTTTTCTTCCCTGCACCTCCCCCCACCCCCTTCATCATGGTTCAGATTTAGAGGGAAGCAGTGATAGGAATAAACTAGGTCTAGTCTGGCCTCTTGGCGGCTGTGGGGATCCAGCTCCCAGTTGCACAGTTAGAGTCCTGGGAACCAATGCCAGGCCCGAAGGGCAGAAATGGACTCAGAGAAGTCTGGGCTATGCCTGGAGTCCAGGAGAAGAAGGAGGGAAAGGGGCTACCTAGAGCTTATGGGCTGCCCCTGCTGGGAAGGCCATGGGCTGTAAGGAAGCCCCACCGAGGATGTGGGAGGAAGGGGCCTAGGTGGGGGAGCAGGGAAGACAGGATGGACAGGGCAGTGTGGTCTGGGGTTCCCCTCACGGGCTGAGTCTGAGGGGCTGTGAGCATTAGCGAAGCAGCATTGAGACAGCGCTCTGGACAGAGTCCTATGCACTGTCCTGTGAGCCTGGGAGACTGGCTCTGTGGGTCCTGGAGGTGGGGCTAGGGCAAAAGAGGAAACACATGGCAGATGTGATTTGGTGAAGATAGGAGATGAGTTGGTTTGTAAGACTCTCTGGGGACCCTCAGGATCACTGAGCAAGAAAGGTGAGAAGGGGATGTCCTTTAGGAGCAGGTGGGGCCAGGCACCAGCAGCATATGCATCCTTCCTGTCAAGGGCACCCCACTTGTACACACAGGCTCCAAAGACCAGGGAAAATTGAGTGACAGGAGAGTGGAAGGAAGAAATGAACGTTACTTTGTTGGGTAGTTAGGTACCTGGTATGGTATTGAGTAATTTACACATGGCTTACTTTATTCCAGCGAAAACCCATTCATTCGTTCATTCGTTCAGTCATTCAACAAACATTTACTGAGAGCCTTCCATGTATTAGACACTTTAATAGACATGAGGGATATAAATCAAATGAGATGTGACCCCTTCCTCCAAGAACTCAGTCTGGAGGGGGGACACTCACCTCTGTCAGGCTGGGTGTCATGGATGGCTTCCTGGAGGAGGTCATCTTTGAGCTAAGTTTCAAGGATATAACTAAAAGGAAAATAAAAAGGTGGTGTTGGGAAATGGTGGCAGTGTTCCATGTAGCAGGAATGTGTGTGCAGACCGAGATTTGAAGCATTAACATTTTCGAGGAAATATAAATGGTTCTTTGTGACTGATTCCAAAGCTTTGAGACAGGTTCAGAAGTGTGTGGCAAGGGTGGGAGGGCCTTTTGGAGGTCCTGGGGCTATAAAAGGGTCTGCACACAACAGTGAGGCTCTGCGATCATTTATTTGTTATTATTATTTGTTTGGTGGGTGACATGACATGACGACCATTTGACATATTCCATTCTGACGTCAGTGTCCAAGGGGCCAACCTGGACTTAGGAAGTCCTGTTGAGGACGGTGGCTATGATTTCCGGGAGAAGCGATGCGTCCTACATTAGGACAGTGGCTTCGGAGAAAGAGAGAAGTGAACAGTTTTGGAGCTAGTGGGGGAAGTTGAATGGATGGGACATGACTGGATATGAGACAATGGCCACATCTTTTAGCTTGTGCAGTTGGTATGTGACCCCTACTATCAGATCCTACTATCAAAACAATGAATTTAACACAGAAAAACACAGAAGTGGTCCCTCTTCCCATGGGAATTCCAGTCTCAGTGGGAAGACAGTGAACAAGAAGTGATGAGAGTGGTGCCTGCTACAGAGGAGCAAGGAAGCTGCCTCTAATGGGGGTTTGGGCATCTGGTTATTTTCTTGGAAGGTCTGATTAGTGCAGGATCTCTAGGGAGACCACGGAAGCCAGATGGGAGAGGGGGAAGTTTGAGACAGAGGGTAGAAAGCCTGACTTGGAGCAGTTCCTCTTCTCACAGATGGCAATGCCACTGAGTAGGCATCTCTAGATGAAGGCTGGAGCACTTTACTGAGACCACAGGTGGAGGACCAGGATTGCAGGTTTGGGCGTGCTGAATTTGGGTGCCTGTGGGACTTCTATGTCCAGGGGACGGTCAGATAGATAAGTATGGCATTTATTAGCTCAACTGAATATTCAAGCTTGGGCCCATTAACATATGTGGCAGTTGAGTCCATAGGTTGGGGTCATTCAGTGAAAAGAACAAAGGGAAAAGAATGTCATAGAAATCACTGGCTTTCCCTCTTCTCTCTCTTTCTCTCCCTCTCTGTCTCTCTTTGATGCAGTAGTACAACTCTAATTGACGTTTTGGGAAGATAAAATATGCACATGGTGACCATTCAAACAATATGAGGGTAAATGATGAATGGCGAGCCTCCCTTACTCCTGATCCCTAGGAACCCAGGCCCCAGCCCCCGAGGCATACCAGTCTCCTATATATTCTGGAAATGTTCTAAGCCTATAAAGCAATTGTATATAAATGTTAGCACATTTTGTTTACTTTTCTACATCTTCCTTTGAAAACTTAGCTAAATATATTGGTGACTATTCCTTATTAGTACTAAAAAACTCCCTCATTCTTTTATACAGCTTCATAATATTCCATCACATGCATATCCCATAATTTAATTAACCAGCTCCTTATCAGTGGGAATTCAGTATGTTCCCAGGCTTTTGTTATATAAGCAATACTGCAAAAATATCTTTGTACATACAAACACCATTTAGGGATTAAGTTTGGCTGTATGTAAGAGAAAACTCAAACAACAGAGATTCAAACAATATAGAGATTATTTTTTGTCATAAGAAATTTGGGGTAGGCAAATGCTGGCATTAGTTTAGTGACTCAATGATATCAAGGCAAGGTCTTCATGTCCTTTTGTTTTATGCTTACAAGATGGCTGCTCCAGATCCAGCCACCACATCCCCACATCCACATTCCAGGCAGGAGGCGGGAGGGAAGACAACAAAGGGGAGAAGGGTACCATTAGCTGAATCTGTTATTCTTTTAAGGGGATTTCCTTGGAAACCTTCCCAAAATTTTCTTGCTTACATCTCATTGGTCAGACTTGTGTCAAGCAACCATCCCTATCTCAAGGGAGGCTGGGAAATGTCTTTTAGTTTAGCTCATTGCTCTGCCAATAAAATCAGATTCTGTTGTAAAGAAGGAGAGAATGGGTATTAGATATATGTCTGGTAGTTTTATCTCTAGTACGAATTCCTATAAATGGAATTGCTGGATTAAATCCTTTCATATATTTAGCATTTTGATTGTGTCAAATTCCCCTCTAAAGGTTTTTTTTTTTTTTTTTTTTTTTTTTTTTTTACCAATTACATGTCTACAATGCACAAGAATGCCTGTTTTCCTACATCACTGCCCACAGACTACTGCCAAACTCTTCATGTTTTGTTGCTCTGATGGGTGAAAAATGATCTCTCATTGTTTTAATTTGAATTCCTTGTATTATGAGTGGGGTTGAGCATCTTTTTATGTATTTAAAAATATCGGCGTTTAAAGGGTTACAGAAGATGCCATAAGGGAGAATGAGAAAGCAGTGACTGGGGTTAGGGGAGAATGCCAGGAAAGGTTAGAGACAAAGAAGGGGAGAAAGAAGAAAGCTTCAAGGAGGAGAGGAAGATGTAAGGGACACTGTCAGATGTTGCAAACAGGTAAGAGTGCCCACTGGGTTTGGTAACATGGAGGCCACTTGGGATCCCAGACAGAGTAGGTTGAGCTGGAGTAGAAACCAGGTAGAAAACCTCACCATCGAAGTATTACTTTTTCTATTTACATCAGTAAATGAATTCAGAGGGGTTAAATAACTTGCACAAGGTCAGAGCTCGTAAGTGGGGAGCTGGGATTTGAGTCTAAATGTGTTGGACCCAATCTCTGAGAGTGAATTTCATCGAGGCCGTGGTGGAGGGAGAACGTTTGTTTAGAACTATTGCCTTACGGACCTGGATGGGGCCTTTGAGATTATAGATGATCCACTTGCCCCATTTAACAAATGAAGGAATTGAGTACCATTAAGATGAAGAGATTTGCTAGAAAGTGTGAGAGCTTTGCAGGGACCCAGATCCTGCTCTGATTCGAGCATTTTGTGAGATCACTGCTTTCTCCAGCAGGGGACGCTAGTCAGTATCTTGGGCTAAGTAGAAGTCACTTGTTGAGTCACTCAGCATCTTAGACAAGGCAACAACTTGGTTCCTGGGGGTTACCCCTAGCACCTTGAAGGAGACATGGATCCAACCTATGTCCTCAAAAAAGATCAGGCTATTGGTAAATTTTGGGTCCTATAGTAGCCCTTTGGGATGGTCTGGGAGCTTAAAACAAACACTGTGCCCTTCTGAGAATTGCTGTTTCATCTTCTCTCATGGCAGAGCCTCTGAATTGTTCCCACCTGGGGTCACTAACATATGGGTTATCATCTATCCTTAGCTCTCAATAAAGCCAACTAGATGGGCATACCTCTAGCCTGTTTGATAGTTTATTCACCTATTCATTTAAAACATTTTTACAATTATGCTTAAAATAATTGATTGTTATTCTAATATAATATGGATCGTCATCCAGATAATTCCTATTGAGGAGTTTGTTTAGGGTGGCAATGTGCTCAGCCTCTGAATACAAATCACGGTTAACTAAGCCAATCATGGTAATATGTTCCTTTTTTGCTAGATACTGACTTTCCCAGAAACCTTGCAACTGGATGGTAGAGGGGGTCATGTGACACAGTTCTGACCAATGATTATAAGAGACAGGCATGAGGAGCACATACCATGGCATTAAATCTACCTTCTCCTTGCCTTTAATGTGCATGTGGTGCCTAAAGCAGAGGCAGCCATCTTGTAACAGAAAGGGACAATGAGAGATCAAACAGCCTGCGATGGAGGAGCAGAAACACAGGTCCTTGATAAGAGGTTTCTTGTTACCGTGTTTCCCAGAAAATAAGACCTAGCCAGACCATCAGCTCTAATGCGTCTTTTGGAGCAAAAATTAATATAAGACCCGGTATTATTTTAGTATAAGACTGGGTCTTATATAATATAATACAATATAAGACCTGGTATAATATAATATAATATAATATAATATAATATAATATAATATAATATAATATAATATAATATAATATAATATAGGGTCTTATATTAATTTTTGCTCCAAAAGACGCATTAGAGATGATGGTCTGGCTAGGTCTTATTTTCGGGGAAATACGGTATATTAGATAATTAAATGTGTTTATTGTTTAAGCCACTGTTACTCAGGTTTCTGAGTATTTGTAGCTAAAAACACTCCTGTGATACTTTCAAGGTTTTTATTTATGTAAGGCTCACTCATTATTTAGTGAATTGCATTCTTTACTTAATATATCTTGGAGACTTATTTATATCATTACACATTAGGTCTGCCTAATTCTTTTCTTTTTACAGGCATGGAGTATTCTATTACAATACATACACTACAATGTATTTGCCCATTTCCCTATTGATTGAAATTTAGATTGTTTCTAGTTTTTCACTTCTACAAAGCAGAGCTGTAATGAGCATCTTGAACATACGTATTGGCCACTTATGTTTGTATATCTGGAGGTTAATTCGCTAACAGTGGAATTGCTGGATCAAATGCTATATGAGTTGTAAAATTTGGTGGTGCTGCCAAATTGTCCTCCAGAAGGGGTCCATCAATACACACTCCCACTAATAGTGTACATGCATGCCTGTTTTCCCAAACTCCCATCTACTCGCTCCTGTTAAATGTTTGCATTCCTGGTAGTACAGTCATTTAAAAAAGATATTGTATTGTTTTCATTTGCATTTACTTATTTATAATTAAGGTGAAGCATTTTTTCTTATGTATATTGGACATCTGCATTTCTTCTTTGGTAACCTCCTGTTTTTAAACTTTCCTCTATTTTTTTCTGTGAGGTTATTAGGCCCTTTTTGATTTGCACAAATTTCTTTTTTTTTTTGGAAAATCAGCCCTTTGAAAAATATGTTCCAAATTTTACCCCCAGTTTTCTTTCTTTCTTTCTTTCTTTCTTTCTTTCTTTCTTTCTTTCTTTCTTTCTTTCTTTCTTTCTTTCTTTCTTTCTTTCTTTCTTTCTTTCTTTCTTTCTTTCATATTCTTCATGGTATTTTTTATCCCTCAAATGATTTAAATTTTTAAATTTTTAGGTAGTTGTATGTATCAATCATTTCTTTCATGGCTTCTGTTTTTTTTTTTCTTTTCTTCTTTTTGTTTAGAAAGGACTTTGCACTTCAGGGTTATAAATACATTAACCAATTTTTTCCTTTTAATACTTCCGTGGTTTCTTTTTTACACTTAAAAATTTACTTCATGTGGATTTCAATTTGGTCTAAGGAATAAGATAAGAATTTGCTTTATGTTTTTCTCAACAGTCCCCCTTGCTGCTGGTTTTGAGGAGCCAGACTTGCATTTGGGGATCTTGATAAGTCATGATTATCTTCCTGTTTCCCTTATATCTAGACAGGAGGTTTGAAGACACCAGGAAAGACAGCGTTGTAGCCCAGGGAAATGAAGCTCTGTGGGAATTTCAAGGTCTAGGGTAGGTGGGGTGGGGGAGGAAACTGGAGAGTGGAGGGTCTGTCCTGAATCCATTACCTTCAGGGTGATAACTCTGCTTGGAAGGGTCTGCTCTTCCAGAAGCGTCCTAGTGGAGCCCCAGTGAGAGGGACTCTGAGAATTTCTTTTTTACAAAAGCCTGGCCAGAACCATCAGTAAGGAAACATCAGACAATCTTGCAGGGGCTTTTCTAAGCTCTCTCTCTCTGACTGGTACAAACATAGCCTCATTCCCCACATGGCCTGAAACAACTCTTTTCACTGCATCTTGCTCCTGGCTTCCTGTCATAATTCTCCTCCCTCAGTCAGTTAATTACTGGCCTTACGCCTCTCCCACTTCCTCATGCTGTGCTAGTCCCAACTGAGGAAACGTCCTGCTAAAAATTCCAAGACAGGGATTTCCTGAACTCTAGTGGGGTGGAGATAGATCAGAGCTCTCAGCCCAAAGGAAACTGGAGTTATCCACGGATGGCATCTGCTCTCCACAATTCCCAGGAGCATAGATTTTGCAGACAGACTTGCTTTGAAACCATCTTGAAGATTCTTTGAGAGACTAAATACAAGGGAGTGGTAATACTAGTATTGGCAAACGTGTGGAGCATCCAGACCTCTCATAGGTTGCTCGTGGGAGTGTACAACGACGTTATGAAAACGTTAGGCAGTAGCTACTAAAACCAACATACTCACAGCTTATGATGCAGCAATTCCACTCCTGGGTGTATATGCACCGGAGATGAGCACATACGTTCACTGAAAGACATGTGCTAGAGATGCTGATAGCAGCAATGTTTGTACTAGTGCCAAACTGGAAATAATCCAAATTATCTATTGATAAGAGAATGAATAAATAAATTATGGTAGAGTCACACAGTGGAATACAATTCGGCAATAATAAATAAATAAATAAATAAATAAATAAAACCAAACAAACCAGTATTATATGTGTTATGGGCTGAATTATCTCCCCCTCTCCAAATTCATATGTTGAAGTCCTAGCCCCCAGTACTTTAGGTGACTCTTTGGAGATAAGATCTTTGAAGAGGCAATTAAGTTAAAATGAGGTCATTTGGGGGGCCCTTAATTCAATATGACTGGTGTTCTTATATGAAGAGGAAATTAGGATACAGAGACACACACAGAGGGAAGACCATGTGAAAGCCTAGGGAGAAGACAGCCAGCTACAAGCCAAGGAGAGAAGCCTCAGAAAAAACCAACCCTGCCAATACCTTGATCTCTCCAGCCTCCAGAATTGTGAGAAAATACATTTCTGATGTTTAAGCCCCTCAGTCTGAGGAATTTTGCTATGGCAGCCCTAGCAAACTAATATAATAAGTGACTGCATGAATGAATCTCACAGATGTTATGTTGAGTGACTGAAACAAAATGTCAAGCATACATACTGTATGATTCCATTCATAAGGAATTTAAGACTAGGTAACACTAATTGGTTAGATTTGGGAGCTGACAGATTGGGAAGGGGCACGAGGGAGGCGCCCCAGGGTACTGGAAATGTTTTCTGTCTTGATTTGGGTGGTAGTTACATGGTTATATATATCTATAAAAATTCATCAAGCTGCATATATAAGATTCTTAAGATTTGTGTACTGTATTATTTGTAGGCCATATCTATTAAAAAGAAAAAAAACACACCCAAATTCTTGAGAAGAGACATGAGCATTTTGGGGTTGGTATCACCTCTGTGTGGCCTGTTCCATCTACTTTTACCAAAAGAGCGATGGGAATGCAGGCTGAGTGACCACTGTTCAAGTCAGCCCCTTCTAAATCTGAGACAAAAATAACCACGTCTCAAGTATGTTCTTTTCTTTTTTTCCAAATGGGAAAGGCACAGGCTTTTTTCACATCCCCAGCCAGAGGGAATCTTTCTCAAACTTTCCATAGAGATTCTCCTTTAGGCAGACACCAAACATGGACATTTTCCACCAGGGAAAAACTGCTGGGGAGCTCCAGGCTTCTGAAAAGTGATGGTTGGGAAGGAAATGATGGCAGAGCCCCCCTCCCCCACCTGGCCTCTCCCTAGTCCTCTGGGAGCCACGCAGGAGCAGCTGTGGGTTGTCACCTCCAGGGCACTGATCAAAAGGACTGTGGTGCTGCATCCAGAGTACAGAGATGGGAGAGATATCGGTCAGGCTACAGCTCTTCTTAGCACAAGGCCTTTCCCACCTTGTGGGAGTGAAAATTTTGATTCTCTATGTCCCACAGAAAGGAAAGAAAGTCATAGATATTAAAAAATAGAGTGGAATGCAATATATAAAATGTGGACAGCGGATGGAGTTTCTCAATTTTGTGTGTCTCTGTCCATCTGCCAGTTGTGGAAAGGGTGGAACCTGGTTTTCTGGCTGTGCTGCCTCTCTCCCCTCCCTGAGCCCCTCACTCTGTCATCTCCTCTGTCCAGCCTCCTCATTTTCCTCCTCACCACTGGAAGTACTCAGGCTAGGGACAAATCTTTGGGAATCACTTATGTAGGGCAGGCACTGTGACAACTTTGCCAGAAGGGAGTTATTTTTCAGGTGACGACACCAAGTTTAGGAGAGTGAAGTGACCAGCCTGAGATCAGACACTTAGAAGTTAGAGACGGGATTTGAGTTCAGGCAGGTGAGACCCAGGGCTTGGGCTCTATCCATGGGACTTACTGCCTTAGGTCTCCTTTTCTCAAGAAGGACGTGGCTGGTCTGTTATATTCTTTCTTATGTCTTCAGATAAGTAAGATTTTAATGAAATGTTTTTAAAAAATGAAAATCAATACAAAAACCTATGATGAATAAAATATAAAAATTTTAAGTAAAGATAGGATCAGTAGTCCTGATTTTTCCTTTTATTTTAAGTTCTAATATGGCACTGTTATATTGACTTGTTCCTGGGGTTCTCACCCCAATACTCTGCCTCCAGTATATGATGGTGCTTTGCTCTCCTTGGCCCACTCTCTTGTCCTTGGAATTCTCAAATGGATAGTATTGTACGCCCTCAATTTTCATCTCAATTAGCAATAATCGTGCCTCGGATAAACCTCATTGGCTACGATACTGCGACTGTGCAAAGCTTAATTTTCATCTCAATGTGGGTGACTCTAAATTATACATGACCAGCTCTGGGCAAACCACTTCTCTTGGGTTAATATCGTGTATTTCCATGGACCTGTTGGAAACCTGAACACTGCTGACCTCCTAAAGTCAACTTGTTCTCAACTGAACTCACCTTTTCCCCCATCCTGTCCTCAGGTCTTCTTTTGACTGTCCTGTCAGTGTCAGCTGCAGCCTTCTGGTCACCTGGTTTCCCTCCCATTTCTATTTTCTATGTCCAGTCTGCTATTAAGCCTTGTTGGTGTTTATTCTCAAATACCTCCTATAGCTGCTCTTTCTTGTTCAGACAGACCACATCTTGAAGTGGCCACTTGCTGGGGGTCGGAAGATACAAAAGAGAGGACATAAGCATTGTCATTTGTCCCAGGACCGCAGCTGTAGCAGGGAGGGTAGGGAGAAATGGATGGATTCACTTAGCACCGTGTAGACAGAGCAAGTGGAATTTGAAGGTAGAAATAAGCTCCATATTGCTGAAATATTTTCTCAGTCTTTCATTTTGTAAGTGAATTTTGAAAACCTGCTATCTTCTAGGTACTTTCTAGATGCTAGGGAGACAAAGATTGAAAATCAGTTCAGTGCTAGGGAAACTCACAGACCATTGGGAAGATGGACCCACAAATAAACCACACAGGAGCATGCCATTTTGGAGCACTGAGGAGGGAACAACCAACTGTGCCTGAAAAGATGGGCTGGAAAAGTTGCCCAGAGGAGAAGATACTGAGCCAAACTTCAATGTTGAGTGGAACGGGGGAGATGATTGATGTCATTGGTGATGACATTTCTCATTATGAAGGGGAAGAAGATGGTGAAACTCACCAAGGTGATAATAATGCACAGGGAGACTCCATCAGGATGGATGGTGGTGATAGGGTTGAGGAATGCACCCCACCTTGGTACCTTTGATGGTAACATATTGTACAGTGATATCAGCCATTTCAAACCAGTCCATGGAGCCTCATTGCCTGATTTCAGGCGTTCTCTCACCGTCATGGCTTATAATTCAAGGTATAGCTTATCTGTGCCTTTTTCTTCTTTAATGAAGAAGCGTTCAGAACTTAGACATTCACTTGGCTTTCAAGCAGAACACAAATGTAGTAATTTTTTGGGAGGTTATTCACTTAGAGAGACTTGCCTGCACTGGGATCATAAAGAAATATTCTTGCAACTGGCCTTGACTTGATTCTAATCTGAATAAAAAGTCACTAAGAACCGAGGAAAGGGAATTTCACACTAGTTACTAGTTCATCAGCTGGCACAGATGTTGGACATCTGGTCCCCATCCTGCCTCTCCCTACTGCGGAGTCCTCTGATTCAGCAGCCACAGCCTGATGGGTCTGGGTCTCAGGGGAGCATCTGTGCTATGTCCGGAGAGCTTGTGGAAGATTAAAAAGGGATCTGTGCTTCCTACACTCTTCCAGTTATAGAACCACCAGCCCTGATAACTGATAACTCCGGAGGGATTTCCTCACCCCAAACTATCTCTTCCCTTGGGTGTCATATGCTCAAAGTCTTGCCATGAACAACACATCATTTCCTTGGCTTAGGTCTTATTTCTCCAGGGAAGGATGGAAGGAGGAACACATCAAGACCCCAGCATAACAGAGTTTAGCTCACGGTGTCCTGGGCCATCTGTTTTAATGGTAGAGAGGAGAGAAGACCTGCTTAGGCTGTGGGCCAACTGTCAATGAACAGGATCGACTGAGGATGTGTAGCAAAAGGGTTGGCTACTTTCAGACCTCTGAGGCCTGAGGATGGGGTCTGCAGGTGATGGGAGGTGGGAAAAGCCCTACAGGTGGCCCAGAACCTTGGGTTGAGCAAGGTTTAGAAGTGAACAAAAGGGGTCCCTGTTTGCTTGAAGGCTTCCGTTGGGAGGCCCTGCAGAGGGAAAGATCAGAGACCCTGTAGACATGCTGGAGTCCCAGCCTCTCACCTGTGCCCTGCTGCCACTCTCCACAGCTAACTCTTCGGCAGGTGGGACCTAAACCCATGCCATGATTCATGGCAGACATGGCCTCCCAGGGGCAGCCAGCATGACGGGTGACAAAACCTCTCCTTCCCGATCACTGTAGAGACTCAGACCAGGCCTGGGGTGGCCCAGGCTCTTCTGGCTCCCCACCTCCCACCCCCAGCTCTCCTTACCCCAGAATTCTGTCAGTGCAGAGACACCAGGATGCTTTGTGTCCCAGGTGATTGATGTTCCAGAACACACAGAGGAAACCCAGGTGTTTCTTTCATTTTAACAATTTCTTAAAAAGGTTTTATAGGACCCACTTGTATGCCACCCTAGAGGCAGGTTAACTTGTTTTTCCCTCCAGTAATCAGCCACGTCCCCTAACTATCTTCATATGAAACACCTTATTCTTATCCCCTTTCTAGTGGGAAGAAGCCAGGCCTTACGGACTTCAGAGAACTGAAAAGCCAGAGCCGGAAGTTCCCAGGAGCACACCACCTGGCTGAGCCAGCTGTGCAGTTGCAGAGAGTAGCATCTACCTTGGAACCTCATAACCACATTCAATCAGATTCTTTTTTTTTTTTTTAAATTTATTGGGGTGACAATTGTTAGTAAAATTATATAGATTTCAGGTGTACAATTCTGTATTACATAATCTATAAATCCCATTGTGTGTTCACCACCCAGAGTCAGTTCTCCTTCCATCACCATATATTTGATCCCCCTTAATCAGATTCTAATTTTAGGAAATT
Organism: Rhinolophus sinicus; assembly: GCF_057876585.1. Classification (NCBI taxonomy): domain Eukaryota; kingdom Metazoa; phylum Chordata; class Mammalia; order Chiroptera; family Rhinolophidae; genus Rhinolophus; species Rhinolophus sinicus. The sequence continues at coordinate 26,095,791 of NC_142513.1, forward strand.
CTGAGAACTCATTGGTTAATTCTGAATTACCTTTTTAAAAACATGAAATATAAATTGGGGACCAGACCTCAAGCATTATGACTCTAAGACTGAGTCTCCTAAGTCACCAGGTGTGCCTGTCATTGGTTTGCTTGCAGACCCAATTCATACCTTTCTCCCTGGTCTGCTCTGGGTCATGGAGAGCTATATTTCCCAAGCTCCTTGTGCTCAAATCCACTTTGTGTACAGAGAATAAGTTGGGAACCTACACTCTTATTAGGGGTGTCAATAACCCAAATCTCCTGTCCCTGATCAGATGATTCTGGGATGTAACCTGCAGTATTGATCCAAAGTTACTCTCCTGGCACTTTGGTTGATATCATACCCTTGCCTGGCTCTCTTCTCATCCTACTCCCACTTCCTCACCTTCTACCAGTCTTCCCAGCCCCCACCTGGGAACATTGCTAATAAACCACATTCATAGGAATCCTTATCTCAAGGAAAGATAGGCGATGGCTCCGACTCATTCTTTTCTTTCTGACTTCCTCCAGTCTGAGCTAATCGGGCACCAACTGGGCATACTGTTGTCTGAGAGCCTTGCCTTCCCGATTCTAGTGTAAGTCCCTGGAGAGAATCTTATACTCCTTTATCTCCCTGAGATGGCCTGCAGGCACTGGGACATCCCTAATGTCACCCCTTGTCAGAGGTGGAAGGCTGTGGAGGTCACTGACACCAGAAGAGGACATGGAGGCCCAGAAAAGCTAAGGGGCATGTTTGCTAAGTGGTGCTTTCATTTTTCCTCTTTACTGAGATGTGTAGAGATACATTGTGTCCTCACGATAGTCAGTTCTTGGTTTGTTGATGTCATCATCGTCATCATCATTCCTCTTGCTATGTGGTGTCCCGAGGGGTCCCAAGTCTTTGGCACATGTAGTTGGGAAACTTCCTGAAGTCTTTCTGAGGGAGAGACCCTATGTCCTGTGTTTTAGGCAAGCTCTGCTCTCGGCTTAGGATTTCAAGTAAGACAGGGAGGCGAGGGGTAGTTAGTTAAATAAAAGGAGAACCACAGCAGGGTTGGGGGCACGTGTGTGGGGTCCAGTGGGAGCTTGAGCATTTTAACCCAACCATGGGTTGTGGCTCTTCCATCATCCATTGAAGCCTGAGCTGAATGTTGGAGACAAATAGGTGTTTGCAAGGCAAGAAATTAGGGAAAGGTAATTCCCCTCCAAAGTCAGTATATAACCCACAACATTGGACATCAAGATGATGGTTTTTTATTTAGAAAGAGTTTTATATAGGGGTGTGAAAACAGAATTTGGGGTCAAATGGGATTCAAATCCCAGCTCCATCACTTTCTTTGTGACCTTGAGCTAGTTCCTAAAACTCCCTGAACCTGGATTTCTTCACCTGGGAATTGGGATAATAAATCCCATCTCACCAATGGTCACCCAGCTCAGGTGACAAGAACAAATTCCTGACATGCAAAAACCACTGGAGAAACGATAGCTATAATGTTCCCATATTGAGCTTTTTATCTTTCATCATCATCATCATCAAATGAATATGCATTATTCTACTGTGTTCAAGTGTTGAATGAACCTCATCTTGTCTTGTGTACCCTCATTTGGGAGGACAGGAGACTATCCTGGACTAGAGACTCTGAGAGGAGAGGGGACCTGACCACTCTTATCTTAGGTTGGGTTCCCCAAGAAGCAGGTGCTCAGGGGAGGATGTGAGTGCAAGTACTTTACTTGGAAGGTGATCCCAGGAAACACTGACTTGGGATCAGGAAGTGAGACACGGAAGTCAACTGACACAGGAGTATTTTCCATGCAGTTACCACTGGGGGCAGCTGGGGCTCAGTTCCCCTGGGGATCCCTGGGGTCAGTGGAGAGCATATGCCTCGGGGTCGTCCCCATCTGAGGGAGAGGGAGCTGCTTATTTATCCAACAGCTCAACAGTCTCAGTGGAGAACTGATCCCAGGGTTCTTTGATACTGCCAGCCTGTGTTGCAGGCAGCAAAGTAGACTCTGGTGGCCAGAGAGAGGGTGCTGGCCGCTGGGTGTGGGATGTTGCAGTGGTAAGGATGGGGCTGTGAATGGGGCACTGGATTTCCTTTCATGGTTTTGTGGCAGCAGGTTGGACGTGGATGTCTTGACTCCCAGACCTTCTCCCACGAAACCATCGAGTGTGCATTCCCAGGGAGGGAGTGGTGGGTGTCAGCTGACTGTGGGGCAGACAGGAGTGTGGATGCAGACAGGGTGTGAGGAAACTGAGGAGACTGCAGAAATGGGGATGGGCAGAGGTGGAGTCTGAGGACAGACAGAAATGGGGCAGGCGCTGTGTATCTGGCAATTTGTGCTCTTCCTCAGTGAACACTCTGATTTGGTGCCCAGGACAGGTTCTTTTTAAGATGCTCTTCCCTTAACACAGTGATTTACGATAGGTGTGAGTTGTTTTTACCACTTGCTGCGTCAAAAAGAGGAAAGAAAATATTCGACAATCTCTCTTAGTGTTCTCTGCCTTCAGCTCCCATTAACTTGTTCTTAAATCCTGCCGGTCAGTCTCCTCAGGTCTGGAAGAGAGAGTATTAAATGTTTTTACTCCCAGGCAGTTCTCATATTTGAGCTTCATGCATTACACGTAGTAACCTGACCCTGAGAAAACAATTTGGATCCAAGGGGTTTATGTGGGAGGAAATCCCAGGAGTCGCTATGGGGTATGGGGAAGTGAAGAAACACCGATGAAGAGTGCATTAATGGGCGGGTGGGCAATTGTGCCTTCATCCTGCTGGGGGTCTCTCAGTGAATATGTGCATCAGGCCTCAGGACTGTCCCCGTGAGGGGTGAGGAAGCTGGGGCACTGCCACCAGCTCCTGCCTTTACTAGATACTTCCAGCCTAAGTTGAGCTCAGGGGCGCCCTCCCCTGGTCAGAGGCTGCTCTCAGGTAGAGACGCAGGGGTGGGCTGTGGGGAACCAGCTGTGGATGCTTACTAGAGAAAGAACAGAGATGCTCTGCCAGGAATAAAAAGGCACTGGACGACACTTTATTTCCTCTGACGAGGGGCACAATCACAAATTTAAATAACTCTCATCATGCTACTCTCCTGCGCCCTAGCACTTATTCATCCAATCTAACTTCCCAAATCTCTGCCAGTCCAGCACTGCCTGATAATTGTTTGCTCTCTAATCCATAAATAACTATAACAGAATGCATAATTAATCAAACCCACATCCCTGCTTTTTGCACCATGTCTGCAGTGGGAGCTAATGCACATTCGGCTGATGGATGAAATTGTTTTCGACCAGCCTTGCCAGCCCAACACATAGCAGCTAGCTGTACCCTAACTCCCAGCCTGCTCAGCCACCTCCTTGGCCTTGCTCACACCTCACCCCTTCTGTGCCTACACCCCATTTTTCTCCTGCTGTCTGTCCAGGTCCTGTGCATCACTCAAGGCCTGGTTGTGATTACACCTCCATTGGATTTTCTTTCCATCCTTGGTCCCCTATAGTGCATGTTTGTAAGGGTCACTTGTTAGGCCAATGCCACTGGCCATCTGATAGAATCTAGGAACTTGCCGCATGTGTGAGCCTTGTCTGCCTAAGGTGGGGCCCCAAGTCTCCTCTCTTTCCCTATGGCACAGCTCTGTGTAGGTTCTCAATCAGTCCTCAGGGAACACTGGAGTGCTGGTGGCATGTTCATGAGGACTGTGGCAGATGCTGTCGGTGCCCTGCCCACATCCCTGCGGCACTCACCTCTGCACCCTGTCTGCCTGAGGGCTTCCTTTTTGGCTGGGGAGTGTGTATGACCTGTGTGCAGAGGAATCAAGAAGTGCCCAAGAGCTACTGAGAAGGAAAGAGCCCTGGACAGTTGAGAGCTTCTCAGCTGAGATAATGCTGAAGGGTGTTCTACCTGGTCTCCCAGCATTTCTTACCAGGACTAACTGATAGCTCAGACTGGTAGCTTGCTTGATAATGTACCCTGTTTTTGGCTGCCTTCTCTTCCCTTTTCAATTCCCAACTCTCCTATGAATATGCATCTGGGGTAACACAAGCCAAGTGGGCGACCTTGACATAAATCAGTTTTGGGTCCCTGAATGTTAGAGGATCCTGAGTTTGTTGGGGCTCATTGTGCTCTCAGGCTAGGAGGCAGTGAGTGTTAAGGGCCATGTGGACCTGAGGGGCTGGACTTGGTAGTAGGTCTGAAGACAAGGGGAGGGTCAGGTGGGCCTGGGGAGGAGGGTTTCCCAGTGTAAGCTCTTTGACTAAAAACGAGAGAGATTGCAATGAACGTGGAGTGACCCTGAAGCTTGTTAGGCACTGAGTATTTCTGAAAGACGTGCCTCGATTTGAAAGATTATTATAAAGTGGTTTGGATATTGGGAGAAAGTGCCACTTCCACCAGCCAAAACCCACATCTTCTTTTTTCGTTCTGAGTCAGAGTGGCGACTCGGGTATATTTTGTCATGGCATTTGCATACCTTCGTCCTGACGCAGTGTATTTGATCTGCTTCCCACCAAGGGAAACTTGTTGGTTTTCATGGGTAGACCTCTGACCTCGTGTCAGACTGATTTCCAGTCCTGGCTTCAGAGGACACCTCATTCTGGCCACAGATTTATTTTCCCACCTCTTTAGACTAACCTGTAAGTTCAAGTATTATTCCAGAAACAAGTGCTACCACCTCTAGGAGACCAGCAAAGAGAAAATGGGTACCTGAATGCAGCCCTCCCATGGCTGGAGCCCTGAGGGCATGACTCCCATGTCTCCTATGGGGCAGGGAGTTTCCTATAGCTTGAGTTCTAGGGAATTCTATAATCTAACCTTGGCACTGAGGACAAGGGCCTTAATGACTATCTGAATTTCATTTTTTGTGGAAAAAATGTTCCACAAAAATCCATCTGTTCATCCTGAATCTGAAACACTTTTACCCATTGAAGGAATTAAACAGGAGTTGGAAAGAGCTCAGCAAGACCAGCCAAAGACTCAAAGAACATTTGGCTCAAGGAAATTCCAGAAGAGAAAGAGCTGGTGAAAAGGGAGGCTTGGAATCCTGCCAGCCACCTCCCACCCAGAGCAGGGAGGGCAGAATGGGCTTACAGGAATGATCCAGGCCAGACTGGGAAGCTGCCTTCGCATCCTGGTGAGGTGGGGATTCCATTCTTCAATAGACTACAACACTGGAGCATTAGCTTTGGTTGAGGCTGGTTAAAGGGGACTCTTTTAAGGTGTGCCGAGCAATTTGTTTGGTGGTAAACCTTCTGATTGGGAGATAAAGGCCTTAGTTTCATTAATTCAGTTCTTCAATTAGTGGGATGAATAATTTTTGTCTTTCATTAAAATGAAAAATCTATTAATATATCATACATTCCAAAAAAAATGGGCAAAAGTGTACTTCTTGAAGAATTTTCATAAAATGAACTCACCCGTGTAACCAGAACCTGGTTAGAGAAACAAAATATGATTAGCTCTTCAAAAGTCTGCTACCCTGCACTCTCTTCTCAGCCACTACCTTCTCAAGGGTAACCACTGTCCTGACTTCTAATAGCATAGATTAATTTCGTCCTTAAAATTCATGTAATGAAATCATTCAGTGCATATTCTTTCATGTCAGACAGTTTTGCCTCAACATTACGTGTAAGATCTATACATCTTGTATGTAGTAATAGATCATTCTTTTTCGTGGCTGCATAGTATTCCATTTATGACCATACCATAGTTTATTTATTCATTCTTCTTTTGATGGACAATGTGAATTTTTTCCAGTCTTTGGCTATTCTGGATAAAACTTCTATGACATGCTTGTGCATATCTTGATGGATATATTTTTATTGCTCATATACCAAGGCGTGTGCTTGCTGGGCCACAGGATAGGCATCTTTATAGTATTTGTAAATACTACAAAGTAGTTTCCCAAAATGTTTTCATCAACGTCACTCTTACCAGCAATGTATGAAATTTCTAATTGCTCCACATTCTTGCTAATACTTGGCACTTTTTGTCTTTTTCATCTTATCCATCCCGGTGGTTGTGTAGTGATATATTTCTTTAAATTTATTTTTAGTTATAGTTGACATACAACATTATATTAGTTTAAGTGTACAACATAGGGATTCAACATTTATATACCTTATAAAATAGTCCCCACAATAAGTCTAGTAACCATCTGTCACTGTACAAAGTTATGATATTATTGATTCTATGCTTTATGCTGTAATCACATCCCTGTGACTTATTTTAAAACTGAAAGTTCATAATTCTTAATCCTCTTCCACTTTTCCACCCCCCCCCCATTGGGGATTTTAATTTTCATTTCCCTTATGAGTAATGAAATTGGGTACCTTTTCACGTGTTTCACCATTAGATCGTCTCTTATTTAAGGACGTCCTTGTTGAAAACATTTTCTTATTTTTCTGTTGGGTTGTTTGTTGTTCTCTGATTGACTGCACACAAGGGCTGTGTGAATTTGAGCAAATCTCTATCCTTTTATAGACCTCTGATTTCTCACCTTGTCTATGTTGTTATTGTGAAGTTAACTCCAACTCCCAAGACTCTGGGGTGGGCACACAATTCTGGACTTTCAAACCAGCTTATTTTTATCTCCATGGCCCCTATCAGGCATGGACAAATAACTCAGGTTTGTCTGAGACCTTTGTTGAAGCTTTTGGGAAGGCAAAGCTTTTTCTTCTGGGATTTCTGGGTGTGAGGATGATGTAAGATGATGTAAGGCTAAAGTTGCACCAGTGGCCTTGTTGCCACTGACCCATGAAAGCATGAAGATCTGCTCAGAGTGAAGCTAACATTAAGGAGAGAGCAGGGGGCTGGGGGTGAGGGGGAGAGAGAGACAGAGAGAGACAGAGAGAGAGAGAGACAGAGAGAGAGAGAGAGAGAGAGAGAGAGAGAGAGAGAGAGAGAGATGATGTAGTTATTTCTCACAATTATTTTGTGAGCCAGCCTTTTCTTCATCACTTAAAAAACTAAAGGAAAAAAAATTAGTTTAGCAGTTGCTCTTGATGCCCCGCCCTTATCATCCCCTTGGCACTCACTGTTCCCTTACCCACCTAAGGCATTCTGCTACAAGCATGAATGCCAGGGACCTAGGAGTCCTGGGACAACCTCTGAACTAATGATAGTTGCCTCTCCCTCATATAGGACAACTCTGAGGTGTGTTCTACACAGTCCCTAAGAGTTCTTCAGCAGACCCGATGTCCATCTTGTTTACTGTGGTAATCTGTGCACTAATACTCTCTGTATTGGCTGCCATTCCTGCCCTGTCTCACTTTTCTTCCCTCCTCAGGTGCTTCCTGAGATCACGCTTCAAATAAACCACCTACATGTCAAATTTTGTCTCAGCTTCTGCTTTTGGGAGACTCCAAACTAAAATAATGGAGGTATTAGACTATGAGCTAAAATTTCCATGAACATATGGAATCTAAATTAATCTAATCCCATCAGGTTCAATTTGAGAGCCCTGTGTAAAACACGTGTAAGACCCCGAGAGTCTAAAAGAGTGTAAAGACACCTCTGTCTTCAAGAGACCTACCAGTTTGGTGAGGACATAAGATTCCCAGATAAAACATTTGGATAAATATATCTTAGAACACTAAGTTGGCAGGCAGGGGCCTGCTCTGGGGGTATCTGTCTGAATATGGCTGGAATCCCCAATTTTATGGCTTCTGAGAGTCCAGAGACCTCATACCAATCTCTTTAAATTCCCAACAACAGATTGGGCTCAAAGCCTATATCCACAGAAATTTGATCACACAGAACATTTCGAAAGTTTGGCAGTTTTAGGGAAGGTTTGGAAAATTATGGAAGTAATCACATCACTCACCTCACAACTATCTCCCATATTGCTAAAGCCACCCCTTCTTGACCTCCACTTCCTCCCATAGGCCCTTCGTATTGTGTGCTGCCCCCAAGCCATTGGCTCAAGATTGGTCCTGATTGCTTCCTTCCTGGTGGAATGCCTGCCAGGCTGGCCAACCTTCTCCAGGGCTCTTTGGAAATTTGAATAAATAAAAATTTCTCCTTAAAAACTGAAGTCTAGCTTGGCCTTGAAGTTCTCTTTGACCCCTCTCTTTCTCTCATCCTTCAAATCCAATATGGTGGCAAAACTTAGCGCCTCAACTCTCATATTACACCCCAAATCTCAGCATCTCTTACTTTCTCCACTGTGACCATCCTGGCTCAAGCCACTGTCGTCTCTTGTCTTGATTAGTGAAATAGTCTTCCAACAGGTCTCACAATTGCCAACCTTGTTTTTCACACAGGAGACAGATTTGTCTTTCTAAAATTGTAGGTCATATCAGTATATAAACTTGTCTTTGCTTAAAACCTGCCACAGGTGCCTCATCGCATTCAGAGTAAAATATAGTACCTTCCCCTCACAGGCAAGACCATGGTGGACCTTCATCACCACTTTGAACTTAGCTTCTGAAATTCTTCCCCTTGCTCACTCTGATCCAGCCACACTCCTTCTTGTTGTTTTTGAACCTGCCAAGGAAGCTCACACCTCAAGGCCTTTGCACTTGCTATTCCCTCTACCTGAAGTGCTTTTCCTCAGATTTCAGCATGACTCACCCCTCACTTTTTTGGGACCCTTACTCAGAGAGACCTTCTTTGACCCTTCATGTAAAATAGCACTCCCCACTGGCACTCTCTAGTGCCTTGCTCTGTTTTATTCATCCATTTGATATAATATATGCATATATAAATTTAAATTAATTAAATTAATACATATAATTTACATATAAATTTAAATTAATCAAATATTATATATATATGTTTATACATATACATATAAATTTTTAAAGAATTGGTTTATTGTTTGTTTCTCCTTAGCAGCATATAAACTTCTTGAGATCAACACGTGGAGTATTTGTTGAATGAATGAATGAATGAATGAATGAATGCATGTATAAGTGAATTTCAACCTTGATGAAGTGTGGGGCTTCCAGCGTCCCTTCTAAACCTTAATCTGCAAAAACAACACAATAGTATTATAATGGTGATGATGTTAAGACCCATTGCTTGACCTGGGGGCACAAGTGAGGACATGTCTCTTTAGTATGTAAATTAATCCTTAGCCCTGACCTACCAGACTAATGATAATCCAACATCTCTCTTTGGGTTGAATTATGCGGGAGCCCCAGGGATTTACTTAGTCCAGTGAAGCCTGTCCTGCTTCCAGAATCCCTACAGAGAGAATTGAAGAATCAGATTAATCAGTAGCAGATTTCTGTTCCCTGATGCCCTCAACAATTGGCTCTTCCTATAGCAAGATTTTTCAGTGTGAGAATGAAACACAGATGAAGGGAGAAGGTTATGCCTCTTATGTTGGTGGAAGACAGTAGTCATATTTCAGCTTTCTTTCCAAATATCAAATATGGGGCTCCAGCACCTTAGTTCCAGAGGAGGAAGAGCAGGCAATGGCTACAGCTCGGATCCATGCTGCAGGGCAATAGGTGCATCGGCCCGTGGGAGGTGGAAGTGAGCTGCTCTGTGCGAGCTGAGAGGAACGTACGCTGAACCTCTTGTGTCACACCTTCTCGGTCAGACAGCAGGTTGGTCAACAGCAGGTAGATGGCTGTTGAACTTATTTATAAATGTCTGTAGGAGCAGAAACTCCAGAAACTTCCTTGAATGGGTGCTTCCTTCTCAGCCTGTGGGCTGCTGTGTAAGCCCCAGGAGCTCTGGGCTCATCTTGTAGGAGGACGTGAAGCCCGTGACCGAGATGTCAATTCTTTCTTCTTCCATGAGAGTGTTCACTGTCAAAATGGAAGCAGTTGCTCTGCTGGTCCTCAGTGATTTTCAGGTCCTCATGTGTCTCCTGGGGTCCACTCACTTGAGGGTGAGTGCAAGTTTTAACGATGTGCGCTTCTCATCCTGCTGCTCAATTTTAGAAGCAGCTTTCTATTCCAGAGTTTCACTAGGCTGGTCCCCAGGGTGGTGACTTTTGAAGGGATTTTTAAGGATATTTGAAAACATGGGATGCGATTTCACCTTAATTTAGAGCCCAACCTCTGAATTAGATGTGATTCCAAGATGCGTGTGTGCTCATGCATGTGTGGCAGATTTACGAAATACTGCCACAACTTGTTTATCAGAGAAAATGTGGTTTGTTCGTAATCGCTCTGCTCTTTCCTTATGTGAACCCCCTCCACTCAGTAATGGTGGAAGGGAGCTGTTTTTCCACCCCATTTTAGAACTTACCATAATGTAATATTTTAACCTTTAACTAATACCCGGAATCGCAGGATAAAATTGCTTCTGCTCCAAACTCCCTTCTCCCTTCTTCCGTAGACGTATTGGGCTATATGGGCAACAGGCTGAGGTGCCTTTATTAATACTGGGAAAGATGAGGATTCCCAGTATTAAGATGGGTCTTTCCGTGGCCCTCTGACTCTTCTGCCCTTGTCTTGTTCTGGTTGTCATTTACCCTGCTGGCACTTGGGCTGAGTTGTGTTACAGCATAGCTCAGGGGCTGAACTCAGCATAATATGGGGGCAGCCTCTCACCCTTACCCTTGCCAATGCTCACCTGTGCAGGCTGGACTGCCCTGCTTCCTCTGCCCACCTCCCACCCCCCACCCAAGGAGGCCTGCAGGAGCTTATGTGCACCCTCCCCATGCTGGTGAGCTCAGAAGCAAGTTCTCACCATTTTTACTTCGCCTTCAAGACGTTCATAAGTATCCCAATGCACTTCACCTTCCAGATTCTTACACAGGAGGCAATTAAATCTCCCTTTTAGCTCTTACTCCTATATGGAGAAAATATCTCCTCTTTTTTTCCAACAGCAAGCTTTCTTACCCAATCCCCTTCCAGGAGAACTCTCCTTTCTTGCTGGATAAGGAGTCAATGGCTGAAGAATGGGAGCTCGGGAATCAGCCAGCAACCCTGAGTCTGAATCTCAGCCCTATCACTTGTGAGCTGTGTGGCCTTGAGCAAGTCATTTTGCCTCTCCAGGTTTCACTTTCCTTATCTGTAAAATGGGAACAATAGTATTTGCCTCTCATTATCATGAAGATTAAATGACACTGAGTGCTCAACACATGTTTGTCAAATGATGAATAAATGAATGAATATACAAAACAAATGAACCAGCTGGTGGATTGGACTTTGCCAGTTTACTTGTGAGCATTGCAATGTTAAGATAAACACTCCAGCCAGACTGCACGGTCTCTCCTCTTACTACCCTTTAGTAAAAGCCCCTGATTGTCTATAATTGCTTTTCTCTTTACTGTGGGTTGGTTTGATCTTTTTAGCAGGTGGTGAGCTCTCCAAGGGTGGCGACTAGATCTCTTCCCATCTCTCCCTCAGCTTGACAGATATTCAGTAAACGGCCACTAATCCTTTTGTCCTATTTGGCCCAAAATGTCTCCTGAATGCCGGCATAGAGAGAACAGAGGACAGGCCCGAGATGAGTCCTTGGAAACTGGACTGTGGGAGCAGCTCTGCCCTCCCAAGCCATCTGGAAAGCTCCCTCTTGTGTCCTTGCCATGGAAGCAGCTTGGAGTGGCTGAGACATCAACCTGTGGGACAAAGACAGGAGAGCTCAGGGACTTGGGCTCTGTCTGTGAGGGAGTTTTTACCAGTAAACAAATGACTGTATTGGAACACCCTCTCTACTCACCTGATCTGGCCTCCAATGACTTCTTTCTTTACCCGAAGGTTAAGGAAATATTGAAAGGAAGACATTTTGATGACATTCAGGACATCAAGGGTAATACGACGACAGCTCTGATGGCCATTCCAGAAAAAGAGTTCCAAAATTGCTTTGAAGGGTGGACTATGTGCTGGCGTCGGTGCACAGCTTCCCAAGGGGAATACTTCAAAGGTGACCATAGTGATATTCAGCAATGAGGTATATAGCACTTTTTCTAGGATGAGTTTGTGAACTTAATTGTCTGACCTGGTACATTCACTGTTTTCTGAGTACTCCATGACTCCTTACTCATAGGTGCAGGCAAGTCTCTACCAATCACACACGAAAGTGCTTTTTAAGAGAGGTTTAAACAAATTCTGTTCCATCCTTGAGGACAGAAATTAGATCTCATGCTGTGATGGACCACAGTGCTATCTTCTAAGTATGACAAGAGATGTGTGACAATACTTAGCCCTTCCACACCCATGGGCCCTTCTAAGTGAGATTGTATCACCCTTGCTGATAAAGGTGGTGATCCAGGTGGTGGGCCCACAGCAGACCCCAGGATAGACAATACACAGGCTGTCCATGAGAACGCCTGTGCATGAAGTTCTTCTTAATAGAGTGAGATAAATAATTAGGGCAACCAGACAATCTCTTTATGAAATTTTACCAGGAAATTATGGAACAAACCAACCAATATGTATTAGAGGGAAAAATAAGAAGATAAAAAGAAGCAGAGACTAAATAACTGGCTGAGTTGCATTAATGGTGGAGAACAAGAGTGATGTCCAGGCAACTCCTCACGTTGAGAGGAGCACCAAACGCCTCCGTCCCTAGAGCTGCCTTGATGTCCCTCAGTCCCCTCAAATACAGTCACTTGGATGAGTCTCTGTTCCTCTGCTGTGATGCAAAGACCTTGCTTTGCAGAGAGAATTTATCAAAATGGGAGTTTTAGCCAAGTCAAGCTGTAAAGCCATGATGAAGCCAGTGCTTCTCAGACTTTAATGTGTGTCTTGTTAAAATGCACATTTCCATTCAGTAAATTGGCGTGGGAACTGAGATCCTGACTTTCTAAAAGCTTCCAGTGGAGGCTGATGCTGGTGGTTGGGGGACCACATGCTGAGGAGCAAAGGCTTAAGCAAACAACACACACACATACATACACACACACACATACACACACGTGCACACAGGCACAGACATGTGCACACAGGCACACACATACCATCCATCCATCATCAATTTAAAATTTTTATAAAGAAGTTGAGATTCCATGGATAACCACTAGTTGGTTAGCTAAACTTGTCACTTTTTACTTAGCTCTATGATAGTGTGGGGAAAAAAAATGATGACTTCAAAAACCAAATACTTCTAATTTATTTTTGGCATGGAAATCCAGGATATGTTAAAAATTAACAGTAAAGATACTTTAACTTAGCAAAGATTTCTTTTGTATTTTAGGTCAAGAAAATTCAGTTTTTTTTCAAGAACTGCAAGAGTTTATCTGGCTTCCTGAAATTGTACTTCTAAATGTTTCTCTGGGGTGGATTTACAGGACAGTAGGGAAGAAATGGATTATTCAGTAAACGGTGCGGGGACAATGGCTTAGCAACTTGGAACAAAAAATCAATTTAGAGTCTCATCTTACTGTACACCAAAATAAAGTTTAATGGATTAAAAAACCAAATATAATATAAAAAAGACTATAAAAGCATGAAATAATCTCTAGATGGGGAATACTTAAATAAGGCTAAAAAAGTTGGAAGAAATCATAAAAGTTACAAATTTTATTAGAAAACATTTACAATTTCTGTCTGTAGTCCTTCCTGCTCCCATCCCATCATAATTAAACAAAAATCAAAATAGTTGTGAAAGAGTGTAAACATCACCACAATCAAGAGACAGGACAGTTTTATTAACTTTATGCATTTGTTGAAACTCATAGACCTGTACCCCCAACAGAGCAAATCTTACTCTATGTACATTAAAAAATAAATTGCAGAAGAGAAATAAAAGAAAAAAATAGCTTCTGAAAACACATAGACATTAAAATACCAGTAAATCCACTGGGAGAAAAATATTTGCACACCATAAACTAAGGGTTGATGTTCTTACTATATAAAAAGCATTTTAAATTTGATAAGCATAATATTAATATTTCAATAGACACTTGAATGAGCAGAGAGGTCATAAAAGAGGAAATTTAAATGGCCAAAATAATAAAGTGAAAATTCACTTGTCGTAGGTATTTTCATGTCCCACCCATCAAATTAGTCTAAAATAAAGGACAAACGGGACCACCTGATGTTGGCAATAGTGTAGTGTAGTAATCTGAACAATAACCTCTAAAGATATCCTTGTCCAATCCCTGAAACTTTTGAATGTTACCTTCCAGGGCAGAAGGGATGTTGCAGATGTGATTAAGTTAAGAATTTTGAGATTATTCTGGATTATGCAGGTGGGCTTTAAATGTAATTACAAATGTCTTTATAAGAGGGAGGCAGAGAGAGACTTGTCTGCAGAAAAGTAGTTGGAGATGTGATGATGGACGCAAGAGATTGGAGTGGTTTGAGGAAGGGGTCACAAGTCAAGGAATGTAAGTGGCCCCCAAAAGCTAGAAAAGGCAAAGACATGGATGGATTTTCTCCTAGAGCTTCGAGAAGGAACCAGCCCTGTTACACCTTGACTTTATCCCACTGAAACTGATTTGGACTTCCTGCTTCCAGATCCATGACAGAATAAATTAGTGTTGTTTTAAGTCCCCAAGTTTGTGGTAATTTGTTACAGCAGCGTTAGGAAACTAATACATGCAGTAAAACAAACTTTGTCATAAATTGCAAACAGGAATGTCAACAGAGCAACCTCTTTTGCAACATTTTTATAATATGTAGAAAAAGCTATGAAATTTTTATATCTAATGATTTAGTGATCCTGTATCTGGTAATCTATTTCAAGGAGACAATTCGGTAATGAAAAAGACTCTTGCATAAAAATGTTTATCAGTATCATAATAGCAACAAACTGGAAACAACTTAAATGATCAACAGAAAGGGAAAAATTAAATAAACTATAGACTCTTTGAAGATAGATTATCATTAAGCTATAAAATATTTGTAAATATTTTGCAAAAAATGTGAAATGCTATATTGTATAAATATTATATTAAGAGTAAAAATCAAGGCATAAAATTATATATGCCCCATGATCTCAACTACGTAAAAATTCATAGAAGTAAGACTAGAAGGATATAGGCCAAAAATATTGATTGGCTGTGGATAATTATTTTTATTCATTCAACTGTTCTGTCATTTCACATTTTTTATAATGAGTGGGCATTAGTTTTGCATTTGAAGTAATTATTAAGATTAGGAACTGGCTTTGGAAATAGAATGCAAGGGCTCTGGATCTTGAGGGTGGTACCATGGCCAGCCCTTGAAGGAAGTAGAGATCTGAGGAGCTTGTTTAGGGACAAGGCAGAAAGGAAGGAAGGAGGGCTTGGCTGGTGGGAGTGGGGGTGGTAGACGGTGAAGGGTGAAGGGGGTGGAAGGGTGACCACCCTATTAAGGAGGAGAGTTTGGCTTTAATCTAAAAGAGCTGGTTAGCAAATTTGAGGAAAAAAAATGTGCTTCTTAATAAATCTCTTTAGAAAAAGGAGTAGAATAGGCACTGTTGGGTGTTTGCCCAATATCCACTCCACTTTCCAGTTTCTGGCAGCACACCAACATCGTATCTCCACCTCTAATCAATCCAGGGAAATAAAGAAAGCACACCCCAGCCTTATATGGAGATGGGAAGGGGGTGGGGTGATTCTGAGTAGCCTTAACCACTTAGAGAAAGCCCATTCCACCTCTTTCAATATACTGGGAGTGCCAAAAAAATGTATACAAGTGGACACTTTGGTCAACGTTGCTCAAGCAGTAGTTCGCCACAATCAGAGTGTCCGGACGCTGATGGTAACCACTTTGAGCACCTCTTGTAATTGCAGAACACAAACATGACTTGTATTCATCTTTTGTCATCGGTATATATTGAGTATTACAATTTTAATACAGTTTTCCTTTCTTAAAATGTGTATACATTTTGTTGGCACCCGCTGTATGTTTGCAGAAGCCTGATTTAAGCTCCTGCAATCACAGGTTTATAACGCCCCCCATTCGAGATATGCTCAATAAGTGTTGATGGGTGAAGCACCCAGCACTTGTTACTGGCAATCGTTACTGGTTCAGGAGTGGACACATGCCCTAGCTCGTTCTGATGAGGCTGAAGAGAAGGATTTTTATGGTCAAATGGAAGGTTCTTTGTGTTCTCCAGATTTTGAACAAAGAAGCCTACTCTTCCTGTTGCTGCAGGGTGCCATTTTGCCACCTTGAGAAGCGAGCCAGAGAACAAAGCCCTCGCAGAGGAGGACAAAGCTGGTGGAGTCTCCAAGAGATGGAACAAGAGCTACCCTACCTCTGTACTTTTGGTTACGTGAGTTAGTACATTTTTTGTTTGTTTGTTTTGCTTGTGCTGTGATTCTAATGTAGAGTGAAACAAGAATCCAAGGATTTTTAATGGAAAACTTCAAAATATTTAGAATATCTAGAATTAATTACTGAGAGCTTACGTGGTTCAATACTGAGCACAGGTTTTTATCCAGAGAGGAAGCTACTTGTTCATTAGATTGACAGGATGGGACAGACAGTTACCTTTTTGGTCTGAGAAAGAGTAAAAGAGTGGCTGTGTTATTGGGGTAAATATGTGGCAAGTAGGAATCTATTGTCTTGGGTTAGGGTGTGCCTCAATTAACATGAGATACTTTATGCTTCAATAACAAAAAAATCCAACAACAAAAGCTTATTTATTGCTATGGTACATGTCTATCACGGCTGGGGTAAGGAGGGGCTCTACTCATTGCAACTCTCAGGGACCTAGAGTGATGGAGCAGCCACAATCTCACATGTTGCTGGTCTTTTTGTAGGAAGAAAAGACAGATCTTTGTAGTGTGTCATATGGGTAATTGAATGCAGCCACCTGGAAGTGAGAAGCAGAGTCAGCTTCACAGGCATGCAACCTGAGCAGTTGCACAAGGCCCCAAGCTCAGAAGGGCTCCGTGCTTGGTTTGATGCTCTATTGTTGCCATTTGGAAATTATTAATACTTTTAAAACAAGGGACCCCACAACTTTATTTTGCACCGTGCCCTGTAAATTATGTAGCCAGCCCTGGTGCTGTGTGTCCCTTACACTTATACCTCATTGGCCAGGGCTGATCACATGGCTCCACCCTTATCACAAGGGGACAGAGGAGTGCAATTCTACTTTGTGCCAGAAAGAGCAAAGATCCAGCATAGAAGATGAACAGCATAGACAGGGTGTCTGACACAAGTCTTTTGTTTTGTGAGGCTGAGGGAAAGAGTCCCGCTGGTATGCAGAGCTCTGGATGGTGGAAGAACTTATTTGCAAAAGGGTCTCAAGAACTCTTGTGAAAAAAAGGCAAAGATTTCAACTTCTATTCTTGGAGATTCGGAGTTAGGGAAATCTGTTTGTTGGTATGGACCAAACCCAGAGGCTGGGAAGAGCAATGAGGTTCCAGAAGTAGAATTAACTAGGCTGAGTGTGGGGCTCAGCGTGAAGACCAAGGGATCTGTGAGGGAGAACTTTCTCTGGCCCAATGTGGGTGGAGCTGGGAGCCCCCTATCAAAGAGGTCAGTCTGCGACATCATAAGTGAGCATGGGCTGTAAACCAAGTGAGCTGTAGCTTCAGGTTCCAACATGGGGCCATCATGCATTGGGGCCAGGGAAGTCCATCAGCTGTGAACAAGAATGCATAAGCCCAGTCTTGGACACTGGCACAAAAACAGAAGCTATAGCCCCCAAAATTGGTGGGCTCCAATTCCCTCTCCTGTTGGCAATTAGAAATAAGAATGAACCCTCTTCACATCGATTCAGGCTCCAAGGTTCTTAGAAAATTTGCAAGGAGGAACCTGCTTGAGAGAGAGAGATGCTGGACTTCTATTAATAGGACTTGAATGATTTATTAAGACACATGGAAGGAGATGCTCTATATCATATCCTGAAGCAGCTCGTATGGTTACTGTGCAGCTTAGCCAGAAGAACCACGCTCATACAAAGCTATCTGAAAGAGCTCTCTCAGCTTGGGAGACACAAGTCCTTGGGGCAGTTAAGCCAAGTGCTAGTGGGACCACAGAGGAAGTTCACTGCATTTGACTGTGGAGCAGCTGCCCTGGGGCCTGCAGTTTCCTGGGGCCTGAGCTCAGATAGAGGGTAGATGCTGGGAGAAGCTGTGACCCAGAGGACCTGCCTAGATTCATGGCATACCCATGGCCATGTGAAAGAGGCTGGTGGGACCAGTTCTGCTCTTCACTTAATCACTTAAATTCAGGGTTCCTTCGGCTTCTATATGGAGCCTCCTGGAAGACAGAAGCATGGTGAGGAGTAAAGGGTTCAGTGTGGTGAGCATTTCCACTGCACTGGATGCAGTTGTTGGCCTGCCCAGATTCCCTTTACCAGGAATGAGTGCCATTTTCCCACTGCTATACAGCTGTTGTGTTGACTGATAAAGGCTCACAAGGGCTCCTTCTCCCAAGAATTGCCCTCAGCTGAGTGGGAGCTGCCTCATCTGGGAGGTTATATGTCCCCTGCTGGGGAAGGGTAGCCTTCAGCCAATGACTGACATGCGGGTACCAAAGACTGGCTCTCTTATCCCAAAGTGAGTCCATTCTGTGGACCTACTCATGCCCAGAGCTCCCGGAGACTCCAGCTGAGGCCATATCCTTGCTCAGTTCCATCCTCTGCTTTGTTTGCTTCTTTCATTTTCATTCTCCTGAGACATATGCACCCAATCTTCATCTCAGATGCTACTTCTAGGAAGCACACCCTTTCTCCTGGGTGATAGGAGAAGTGTTTGGTTAAGGGAGGGCCAAGGTTCTTGGGCAATGGGGAGGGGGAGAAGGGAGGCATAGTTATCTTTCTTCATGGGTGGAAGCAAGCTTCCCAAAGACTGAGGCTGAAAGTCACTGGCAAGGATTTCTGTGCAAGTCCAAGGGGATCTCAGACAACCACTCACAATCGGAGGGGCCACAGCCAGTTCTCAAAGAAGGCACGTGGGCTGGGTTCTGAGCTAAGACTGTGTTCTCATGCAAGTCATTGTGATTGGGGAACACACCTGGTCACAGATTTTTGCTTTGTTTTCCTTTCTCCTTGTCCCTCTTCCCTTGTTTCGCTTCCCCGATTCTTTTCCCATTTTTAGTACTTTCTGTCCACATTGGGTGAGGCAGGGGTTCATGAAGGCAGAAGTCACTGAGGTTATTCTTGCTCAGTGAAACGGCACTGAGCATTGAATTTTGACCTGTGGCCTCTCATCCCAACCCAGCTACATGAGCCACTAAGAGCAGCTGTGCTTGGAGAAGCTCCACCCTTTCACCGGAAGTGTCCTTCATGACCTCAGTTCCCAACAGGTCTGCCCACTCCTCATTCCTGTTCTCTTATTCTCTCTCTCTGTCTGTCTCTCTCTCTCTCTCTCTGTCTCTCTCTCTCTCTCTCTCTGTCTCTCTCTCTCTGTCTCTCTGTCTCTCTCTCTGTCTCTCTGTCTCTCTCTGTCTCTCTCTCTGTCTCTCTCTCTGTCTCTCTCTCTCTCTCTCTCTCTCTCTCTCTCTCTCTCTCTCTCTCTCTCTCTCTCTCGGCCTTGTCTCTCTTTACAAGGTTCCTGACACCAATCTGATATGCCTATAGTTCTTCACTGCTTAAAATCTTTCAACAGTGTCCCACAGGCGTTCTAAGCTCTCTGGCATAGCTTGAAAGACCCTGCTTGATCTACCTCTACCCATCACTGCGAGTCCCCCTACGTCACCCCCTGCTTTGGTTCTTCATATCACAAAGCTATGTTTCTCAAGTTACTCCTTGTGCATCCATGCCCTTGTTGCTTTTCCTTCCTCTTAGATTGCCTCTCTCCCTAACTGACCTTTCAAAAGTGATCCAAGCTACCTTTTCTTTCTGAACTTCTTGTCATCCTCAGATCAATTGCCCACTCCCCTGCTTTGGGTTCTTCCCGGCCCATCTTCCCCTCCATCATTCAGTATTGACTTTTAATGGTTACAGCACCAGTGTATTGCATTTCTATGCTACACAGATAGACTATAAGCTCCTTGGGGACAGGGCTGTGTCCAGGATCTCTTTGAATCTCTCGTGTCTTACACAGTGAACAGTGCCTGGCACAAAGGACCTGGGATGGATGCAACGCACTGGACTCATCATCCATGCCAACTTCTTTTCAGTGCCCTTTTAGGAGGGGCTGGAAAATCAAAATCCACATTTCCCAGTCTCTTCTAAAGCTAAGATTCTGAACAGGATTGAGACAGAGGCCCACATTTTGCTGCATCCACTGGCTCTGCTGGCAAGCAGGCTTTGGCCATTGAGATGCTGGGTTTTCCTGCAATGCATTCCAGTGGTTGGTCACTAATTTCACGGGTATTGAGAGGCAGGGCTCAGGGATCTATGTTTTATGGGTCGAAGTCTGGAGAGTGTGACCTTACAAGCCATGTTCTCTAGAACAAGCATTTGCCCAGGGCACTTGTGACCCATGGCACTAGGAAGGTGATGTGTTCCTTTGTGGGTGGCATAGGAAGCAGCTCCCCTGCTGAGCTAGTTCTGTTGTGCTGTTTTGGGTGTCATGGCTCTTTCAACCTTCCCCAAAAGTTTTCTCAGTGCCTAGTTGCTTGTATTAAATCCATTTTGGCTTAATGCAGTTCAAGTAGTTTCCATTTTCTGCAACGGATCCCTGGCTGTGACAGTATGTTTGTAGAATATTGAAAGATCTACTGGTTGTCATCTAGTGAGTTCATTTTACTGACGGGGATACTGAGGCCCAGACAGTGAATCAAATAAACCAACGGTAGATCCAGGACTGGAACCCAGGCCTCTTTCTTGTTAGTCTCGTGTTCTTTCTCCTGTATCAAAGTGGCATTTCTGCCCTCACCTTTCCCTGCCTCATTCTCTAGAATGAATCTCTCTTTTCAACAGGTGGGATGAAGTGGGATTGGACCATCGTTCTTAATATTTATATATTATATAGCTATCTATATATCTATCTAATATTTATGTTTTAATATAAATGAGTAGTTTTGACTGTTTTCTTTTCCCTTCTCCATCTAACTTCCACACCCCTCTATCGTGTTTCCCCGAAAATAAGACCTAACTGGAAAATAAGCCCTAGCATGATTTTTCAGGATGACATCCCCTAAACATAAGTCCTCATGCATCTTTTGGAGCAAAAATTAATATAAGACCCGGTCTTATTTTCAGGGCAACACAGTACCAGTATTTACCAGAATAACTCTCCTGTAAACTGCTTGATCTAGAAGTTTTGTCTTAGGGTTTACATTGAGGAAGTCCAAATAAGATAGAGGGAAGCTTTCCTGTTGGTAGGATGGCAAGTCCAAGGAAAGGCGACAGGCCCTGGAGGGAGTAGTTTAGGGAGCAGATAGGCAAGGGAGTTATAGACAGAGAGCTCACTAAACTTGCCCCTGGGGCTGGGACGCATGTGGACTCCAGGTGTCTTGTAGGTGCTGTACCTTGATGCTGCTGCCAACTGAGACCCAAGGGAAGCTCCAAAAAGTTGATTAGTTTAGTAGAGCCCCAATGTCAAATACAATGCTCTTGTTTTCATCCCATGAAAGAGGATGAATATCTGATTCCGTTGTCAAACAAATCCTTCAGAAAATGGAACAATTGCCTCAAACGTACTGTTTGAGTCCATCCAACCTGTTAAATATAAGGTTCGTTTCAAGGAGTCCCGCCTGCAATTGGCCAACCCTAAAACCCTCCTGAAAACTAGTGCAGAGCGTATGGTCTCTCTATCCTTCCAGAGCAATGATGTGTGGGGGGAGGGCCCCAGGGACACAGAAGGATGCTAGAGGCCCACAGCCTGGGCCTCCTTCAGCACTCGGCCCCAGGCAGTTGTTATTATTATTTTTTTAAATAATCTCCAGAGAAACGATAAGGAGTTTTAAAAATAAAAGCCAGCCTGCAATATCTTACTCCCTGGCACCTCGTGCTCCCTACCCCTGGCTCTTAGCACATGGCAGGACCCAAGGCCCAGTCCCCAGGGCCCTGTTCTCTGGCCTCTTCAGCCACCTTGGGCCCGAGGGCTGTGCCCTAAGGTCCAGCTTGGCCAAGAGTGGTCAACAGAGCAGATAGAGTCAGAGTGACCCACATACTCAGAGATAAGGCGACAGTTTGTTGACTCAGGGGCTTGGTTATTCTCTAAATAAACTTTCCTGCTTCAAAAACTTCCCTTTCAACTGGAGCTGAGTGTTTCCCTATTTTTCTTCCCAGGGGAGAAGCTTGTGTTTTGCTTTTCATAAATTTCTACAAACTGTTCCCACACTCTCACCCACCAGATACCAAGCTCCTCTGACCCTCCCTAGATTGGCCATGGAGGGTGGATGCTTGGGGTGTGATAGAAGCCACACATTCTCTTGAAGTCCCATGGGGTTCAGTGGGGTGAGGGAAGAGAGGGGCTTTCTGTTACAACAACCCTGTAGTGGATGCAATGGGTACCTGAGCCACCAGACCCATCCCCCATGGCAGTAGGCATTGGCTACTAACCGCTCAACCGGACATCTTCTGGGAGACTGACCCTGGCTGGTAGGAGCTGCCTTGTGGAAGAAGCCTGCGAGAGTATGAGCATACCTGGGGTATTATTTAGTCAGTGACATACTGATTTGGGGATATAATAATCGCTCATCCTCCTTGCCTCTGGGAGGGACAATTTTGCTGTGCCATTCATGCTCCAGAGCTCCACATGGGCTCAAGCTGAGGCTAGATTCCAGCTGAAAACACATCTTCGTTCAGCTCCTTCCCCTGCCCTGCATCCCTCACTCCCTTTCATCCAAGAGCTCCCGCTCCCGTCTCCCCCTAATAACTCGTGTATATCTGAATCCCTGTCTCAGGCTTTGCTTCTGAGAAAACTGACCCAAGACAAGCCCTACATAGTGTGAGCCTGAAGCCACACAGCTTGTGAACCCCTGATCTCCAAGCTTATTGCTCATGCCAGTTCAACCCCACCCCTTTTCTTTATTTCTGGGTATGGGACCTTGTGGGATCTGAGTAATATTTCTAGTATTTGTTGTTCCCAAGCTCACCATATGGGAAATATTACATGTCCTTATTACTAGCAGGATCCTAGGTTCCTGCTAACTAACATTTGCTGCCACTCCTGTGACTCACGGGATCCATGGCAGTGACTCAGGCCCCACTCGGTGCGAGTGCTCTCAGCAGAGCTGCTGAGCAGGACCTGTGGCTGTCAGGATCCAGGACACTTGTAGGACTGCAGGCCACCAGAGGTTAGGTTTGCAGATGGACAGCATGTGGATTGGGGTCTGGCCTGTTGATGTCTGCTCCCGTCTCCAGTGTCTATCCTGCCATCCTGGGTGTGAGGTCAGTGGGGAAAGCCCTGTTCTGAGTTCACAGTCTCATAAGGCCTTATAATGTGGCACTGAATGCTTTACAGACATTTTCTTGTTTAATCCTCCTGCCGTTTCACAGACGAGGAAACGGGGGCTCAGAGAGGGAACATGCCTTGGTCAAGGTAGCCCAGCTGGCAAATGGCTCAGCCGAGACTCCAGTGCAGGGGTCTCTGTGTAAAGTACAGATGTCATCTTCAGCAGTTCCTCCTACCCTCTCTGAGAGCCTTTGGTCTCAGGCAGTACTTTCTGGAGGACCCAGGACCTGTGCCCTCCTGCCCATGCTCTGGAGGACTGGCTGATCAGTTTCTAAATATCCTTGGGGGATCAGGCCACATGTTCCTCTGACATGCCTCTGGGAAGTGCTGCCCTTAGCCCTGGGCAGGTAGGGCCTCTTGTCTAGGGCTTTAGAGCAGAGCTTCTCAAACTGTGCTGAAAGAACAGATTTTCAATTTTCTAGTCTGTTGTGGACCGATGATTTTGTAAAATACAATAAAAATGAATTACTAGAAAAATAAAATGTGAAAACTAACCACACAAAATAAAGCCCCCATTTTTTTTTATTAACTTAGATTCAAAAGACATGGAATTAGGCAGTCAAATTGCTATAAAAGTCGCAAATGCTTACCCAATGCTAACCTTGTCATGGGCCCATGATGAATAGCTCTTGGGCTGGCACTGCTTGCGGACCACATTTTGAATACTCCTGCTTTAAAGGACCTTCCCAATGCTCGCCTGCACTGTGCCAAGGAAATCTGTCTACCAGGAGTTCCTTACACCCTGTCACCTCCCTTACCTCCAGGCCACACTCAGGGTAAGCAGGCTCTAGAATTCCCTCTTAAAATGGCCTCAGCTCACTTCCATGCCCTGGGTGGGGATATTCTCTGGGTCGTCCTCCCAAGGTTAGCCCATGCGAGCATCCCCAAGAAAGGCAGGCGGGTGGTGGTCATGGACAGAGCTTGGATTGAAGGCCCAGCTGTCCACACACGTGTGCCTGCCAGGCCCCATGTGGGGCAGGGTGGAGCCATGGGTCATCTGAGGAGGGGGTGAGCTGCTCCCTTTGTACTCTTGTCTCACCACCCCACAAATATTAGGGGCAGACGTGCCTCTGCGCTTATGGTGCTTCTTGTCAGGCTGTGACTAACAGAGATCAGAGAGGTGGGGGCCAAGAACCTGGGCTCTGGCAGTGGCTTCTGCCCACATGGAGAGCAGACCCCCATGTCCTGGCAACCTACCCCTTGTGGACAGCTGTCGGCCAGCCCTTCTGGCCAGCCCTTCTGGCCAGCCATGCACCTGTTCCCCCAGCTCTCACGGAGCCTCATTCTCTCCCATGTGGTACTTGCTGGGGACTCTTTGGTGCTCTTGATGGCTGTCCTGTTTGCTCTCTCAGGGGCTGATGCAGCAGTAGTCTGAGGCCCCTACAGGGTAGGGCAACTTCTACACCTCTCTAGCTCTGGAACCACATGCACAATCTTGCTTGTGGAAGTTCTTCCATTGCCCTGACTCTGGCTCTGAACTAAAACAGTCCTCAGGATCTAAAGCTTCCCAGGATCTGAGTTATTTGGTGTGTGCCCACTTCCTCCATAGGGCGGATGCTCTCCAAGGGCAGGGACCAGAAGGTTCACCTTGGCATGACCCAAGGGCCTTGCTGAAGCCTAGGTCCACTATTTCCTTTATCAATAAGTCCAGCTGAGATTTTTAAGCTACAGGTATACCTGAAGTTGGCCTTCTGGGGCCCATACACACCACACATACACAAACACACACACAGACACAAACACACGTGCACGCGCACACACACACGCATACCTCATGCATATTTACCCACACACATATTGATATACAAGCACTCATGCTCACTCACACCCACAAATCCACACACATATGTGTGCACAGTTGCATAACACACACACACATGCACAACCATAGTTGTGTCTGCGTTCCCCCATTGTCCGTTTGGCTCTGATGGGCCTCAGCAGAGACCTCAGGGTTCCCAGAAGCTGTCTTGCCAGCCGAGAGGTGGAATGGCTGCCATAATTTCCGTGGTCCCTTTTCTGGCTTTCTTGATAACAACGTGAGCTATGCTCATTTCTTGGGGCTATAAGCTGTATCAGACATCCTAGCCTTTTGGGGACAGTGACAACTAAGTGAGCACCAGGGGGCTTCCCTACCCTCAAGAGCAGGCTGGCAGCCTGGTGTGTCTTTGAGGGTGGGAACTGGAGGGAGCCTCCAAGATTGTGACCTCCAAGGCTCACCATGGTCTCTCACGTGTCCATGACAGCTTGAGCAAGTGCATTAGGGAAGCCTCTCTCTGGACCAGCCAGCAAGGGAGATCTGGAACACTCCAGTTTGGGGCTGCCTGAGGCAGCAGTAGAGACCAGAACCAAGACTTTTCTCACATTCTTTGGGAAAGATCAAATTGATAATGGCTGTGAAAATGCTCTGCAAACTCTTAAGTGCTGAGCGTTGTGAGAGAAGATGTTCAATTTTAAGACCACAATGGAAGATTTGCTGGCTTCTTGGTGAGTAGTGGTTGTACCTTCTGTGAAGGACCCTTCACAGCACCAGGTCAGTCTGCAAGATGCTGGGTGCCCATCCCCAGGCTTGGCTGTGTGTGGTCTGCAAGGACAGCAAGAGCCATGGGACTTTCTCCTGGGAGCTTCCTTCCAGGAAAAGAATAGAAAAAGGCATCCTGCACAGTTGTAGGCAGGCTGTAGACGCCAGTGGTCAGGTGCAGAAGAAATGGCATCCTCTTGGCTACTGCGCCTCCCACAGACCCTTGCAGTAGCTCAGCACTTAGAGAACCAGTGATTGTTCTCAGAGAGTGGTGTCATGGGCTATGTTATGGTTATGATCCAAGTTGGCAAACTCACAAGATGCAATTGCCTTATTTTAGTATGGTTACTTAGTATGATGGTTAATTTTTATGTCAACTTGGCTGGGCCGTGGTGCCCAGATATTTGGCCAAACATTATTCTGAATGTTTCTGTGAAGGTGTTTTTTTTTTTTGCATGAGATGAGCATTTAAACCAGTGGACTTTGAGTAAAGCACATTGCCCTCCGTAATGTGGGTGGGCCTTGTCTAATCATTTGAAGGCCTTAATAGAACAGAGACTGACCTCCCTTGAGCAAGAAGGACTTCTGCCATCAGACTGCCTTTGGAATCAAACTGTAGCTCTTCCCTGAGTCTCCAGCCTACTGGCCTCCTCCATCCAGTTTTGGATTCATCATTACTCCATAATTGCATGAGCCAATTCCTTAAAATAAATCTCTCTCTCTCTCTCTCTCTCTCTCTCTCTCTCTCTCTCTCTCTCTCTGCCCACATCCTGATATCCTGATGCTTGTCCTGTATCTCTGGAGAGCACTGGCCAATATATTTAGCTTTGTGGAAGGATAGAGGAAAGGAGATACAGGATACCCTATGTCTCCTTATCCAGAGGGTCATCGGCTCCTCAAGTACACACCTTCTTTGGCTTCCTCAAATGCCTCCATGTGGAACGTGATGGACTGCTGTAGTGGGGAGCCAAGGTGCTTGCAGGTCATCTTGACACAGAAACCACAGTTTTTGCTTCTCGTTAGCTTTTCATACTGTGTGAGCCAGGTAGGCCCAGGGCCTGCAAGCCAACTCACCATGTTTTGTGTTTATTGTGTAGTTCCTAGGAAACAGGCAGCGAGAGGAGGGAGACTGAGGTCATTCCCAGGCAGGCCCACATCAGCCCAAATCTGATGTTAGCCATTTACACACACGGATGCGATCCTTGTTACAGATAGTTCTTGCTGTTCCTTAGCCTGCACTCATTATGATTCACCAGTGAAGGCAGAACCCGGAGGAAGACAAAGGAGCCAGCTTTTAGCTTTTGATATTCAATGCAAGCTCTCAAAGAAGTCCTTTCAGAATGAGAATTGTGGAAGGCAAGGATTTGTGCTTGCCAGTGCTGGGCTTTGTGGAGACACAAAAGGGCTTTCTAAATTCCCCAAAGCTTCTTTTTAAATATTGGGAAAGCTCAGTGGTTTCCCACTCCAAGTCAAGGCATGGGGTCCTGCAGATTATATGTCACATGGTGGGGTAGTGGGGGCAGGAACCCTTTCTGGGCTGAGGGAGAGGAGCTAGGTGATGGTGGGGGCTGGAATGGGAAGTGGAGAGTCGTGACCTGCTCTCTGGCCTCCTTCTAGGTCAAAATTCAGGGAGTGGGATATGTGTGGCTGATGAGACAGGCTTGGAAACTTCAAGGCAGAGGCAAGTACCCTGCTGCCTGCCTGGAGAGGAGGCAGAGCCTTCCTTGGAGAGTGGCCTGCACCACCAGGAAGAGGTCTGATGGAGTAGAAAAAGTGGTGAGGCTTGGTTATATTGAGAGGCCCTGAGATTTCCCTGCCCACTCCTGCTCCAGCCTCCCCTGGGCCCTGTGGGGCTTGGAGGAGATCCAGGAACATGCCTGTGGCCCCTAGGGAATGGCAGGGAAGGGACTGAGAGACTGCATGCCAGCCAGGGGACCACCGCGATGTCAGGCAAGGGGACTCTGACGTCGTTCCTGACAGAAGCTGAGGCATGGGCTGCCCAGTGTCAGGGGCTGGGTTGAACGAATGGTCGAGGCTCCTCCAAAGGCACAACAGCTGCTCATCCGCAATCACAGGGCCCAGCTCAGTCTGGGAGGAACTGAGATTTGGTTTAGCAGGCATGTCTCGTTCACTGATCTGGCATCTTGTATTTGCATCCAGACTGGCCTCCCCTCACCTTACTAATTTCCCATAAGCCCCTGGAGTCAGCACCAACTGCCTGTGACGGCAGATTTGGAGAGCAGCCTAATAGCCTATGAGTTTTTTTCTCAGCAACAAATTAAGTTAATGAGCAAATGCTGGCCATTCATCTCCTTGAGGCTGGCTAGGGAGTGGGAGGCCACTGTGCTGACATGAGCGGCACCAATATTCCTCTCATTTTCCTCTCTCATCAAAACAGTACATTCTTTCCCCTCTGCCTTAGAGTTGGGAGGCAGGGACCGCTGCTGCGGTGGACAGACCACCCTCAGAGTTCTCAAAGACTCTGGTCTGATGAAGAGAATATAAAGAATCTTGATGTCACAAGTTAGTAAGAAGACTCTAACTGCTTTTAGCAGTGGAAGACCCTCACTGTTCAAATCCTTTGGAACAGGGTGGGAGGGGGCTGCAGATCCCCTGGACCCTCTCCCAGCTTTGAATTCTTCCATGGCCATGGATGTGGACGTAGGGCATATGTCAAAGCATCCTGCCTCTGGGGAGAGGCCCCCGTGGCCATCTCCTCCCCTGGCTGGGTTAACCAGGCAAAGAAGAACATAGTGAAGGACTTGGGGGAAGAAGAGTCTCCAGGGCCCAGCGTTGAACACCTCGAGTGCACCTCTAGTGGCTCTGGTTACACACTAAGGGGGAAGCTGGAAGATTCTGGAAGCTTGTTGGGTGTGGCGAGGGTGGTGGTGGTGTCAGGACCACTGTGTCCTCAGAGTCATAGTTGGGCTATGGGTTGGGCTCCCCTCGGAAGAGGCCAGAGATAAGGATTAGGGTGTGGGTAATTTATTTGGGAGGTGAAGGAAACTCCAATAAATCGAGAAAGGGAGGCAGTAAGTGAAGAATGTGCCATTGAGTCAGTTCCCATGTGGGCAACTAGGGCTCAGTCCCGGTGGAGAACTCTGGAAGACAGTGTACGGCATAGCTCGGAGCTTTCCCATCTGCGTGGTGAGTGAGCTGGGTATCTATCTAACACTCCCGTTTATTGTGGGCAGAGGCTGCTTTTGGAATAACTAACTTTCAAGCACTTCCGGCTTGTCCTATGTGTGGATTGAGTGGGCTCCCACAGTCAGAAAAGCCCAAAGTCAGTGAAAGGCAGGTGTTCCCAGGGAGTAGCCTTCAGTGTGGAGAGGTGGGTGGGTGCTGAGAAATATCTGCTCCATCGCCCATGCGAGTTCTTCCGCTGGGTGTCCCTTTCTGTGACTTGCTCTCCCATTGTCTCAGTGTCTCTGTGTCTGGACTTTGCTTCTCTTAGAGACCTGCCTCCTCCCCCCGTCCCGGTCACCAACTGCCTTCTTTGGGTGGGTGCTTTGCTGGGTTTCACCCAGCAGCTCCCTGGGTCTCAGCTCTTCTGTGGTTAACGGCAGAGTCTAGACCCAGGGAGTCAGAAACTCAGACAACAGCAGGTTTTCTTTATGAACAAGCTCTTCCCGACCTAAACTGATTTAGACTGCTCTTATACCTGTCATGGCTCCCCATGTTTTTTCAGGACAACACTTACTTCTCTTATTCTGGCACCTTCATTTTAACCCTAATTTCCTTCTTCAGGTTTATGTTTCAGAGCTCTTTTATAAACTACACCAAACAGTGTCCTGAGCACTAACTCTGTAGTTACATAGCTACCTCTGTGTTCTGCCACGTGCTGTTTCCCACCATGTATACCTGTCCTGCCTTCTCTACTTAAGCAATATCACACACCCTTCAGAGACTATCAAGATGGAATCACAAATCACATGAACCCATGCTGAACACTCAGTCCTGTTCTGAGAGAGAGAGAGAGAGAGAGAGAGAGAGAGAGAGAGAGAGAAAGAAAAAAAGAAGGAAAATACCTATGTGTATGTACTGAACCCCCACCCCCCAATCTGGAATAGCATAATTGTTGGGAGTTTGGAGGATGGATGGTTGAAGGGGAAAACTTCTGGGTGATGTTGATAAATATTTTTTACAGTTTTTCAAGACCCAGGGTTCTGGCACAAATTCGTAACCTCGACCAGACAGAAAGCAATTTCTGAAAGAGAGAAATAAGCATCTGGACAATTTTTATAAACACCCTCTCTGGCACCAGAATGCTGGTCTTGCCACTGATGTGTTGGCCAGCATACGAGCAGTCTAAAGGGAAGCATGCTGGGTATGAAGGCCAGGCTTGTCCTGGGTCCTGCTGAGTAGGGGAAGAGGGAAAAAGCTTGTTTGCTTCCTACCAAATCCTGTAGCAAAGGAATGATCAGTTCGGTTGAGCGAGAAAGCTTGGAGGAGTTACAAACGTTGTAGAGACTGTCCAAATTTCTCCCAGTGAGAGGAAACAAGTCCCAGCCTCGGGTTCTGAGTACAACCCTCCCCAGCACAGCAGCCTGTCTCCAGCTGGAGGCCCTGGCCCCCCTTCACCAAGGCGTTAAGAGCAAACATTATACCTGCTTTTATGGAGCCTGGGGTTAGGTGGAGCAGAGCTCTCACTGTCCTCAGGGACCTGTGGGAATTAGAAATGTGCTTGGAAATATCATTTGAGGATAGGAGTTTCGGGGGGGATGGGGGAAGCCAGGAATTGCCTGCTTTTCCCCAACCAGCTCAAGTCAACCTTCAGTTTCCAGGCAGCCAGTGTGGGGAACTATCCTGTCTCCAGCGACGTGGAAGGAAGCAAGACATGGAACCCACACCTCAGCGGGACTTTCTGCCCCTGTAGATCAAAGGAAACTGGACTTAACTCTCCAGTGTCATGGCCTCTGATGGCCCAAAGCATTTCCTTGGGTGATTTCTGGGGATCCTAGAGGACTACCTTCCTTATGGTCCCTTTGGCCCTAGTTTCTGCATCCAAACATCAAATCTCTACTCTGTCTCCTTGTTACAACCTGGACACACTCAGACCTTTCACTCTTTTCCCCCAAAATTGCTGTTATACCTATATGTTTATTACTCTTATGGAAGGTTTCAAGGGTCATGCAACATCTTTAGCTGATCTTGAAAGCTCTTCTCTCCACTCCTGCCTCCCCCACCCTTCCTATCTCTCTTCCCCCCCTCTTCTTCTCAGGAGCAAACTCCTTCCTTGTTTTAGCAGAGCGCTTTTCCTCCTCCACTCAAGGTTGGGCACCTGCTGACAGTCCCGCCCACGGGTGCTCTGTTCTACCCCAGCAGGTTTTTCCAGGCACACAAACGTAATGGTCTCCCCAAGAGGACTTCTGATGAATTTAACTTTCTCTATCTCCTTACTTAGAAGCAATTTAGCCAATCTGGGAGAGACATTTTATCACGATTCGTCAAATTACTATCTCTTATTGATGGGGTGCATCTCAAAAGAGAATAGAAATTATTAAACCTGCAAATATTTGAGATATAGAATTCTCAAATCTTCAGATTAGATTTTCTTTTTTTTTAAAAGGGAGGGATAACATGCAAAAACCATCAAAGTGTGGTGTTTTTTTCAGACATTTATTTATTTATTTATTTAATTGGGGAAGGGAAACAGGACTTTATTGGGGAACAGTGTGTACTTCCAGGCCTTTTTTCCAAGTCAAGTTGTTGTCCTTTCAGTCTTAGCTGTGGAGGGCGCAGCTCAGCTCCAGGTCCAGTTGCCATTTCTAGTTGCAGGGGGCGCAGCCCCCCATCCCTTGCGGGAGTCGAACTAGCAACCTTGTGGTTGAGAGGACATGCTCCAACCAACTGAGCCATCCGGGAGCTCAGTGGCAGCTCAGCTCAAGGTGCTGTGTTCAATCTTAGTTGCAGGTATTACAACCCACCATCCCTTGCGGGAGTCGAGGAATCGAACTGGCAACCTTGTGGTTGAGAGCCCACTGGCCCATGTGGGAATCAAACTGGCAGCCTTTGGAGTTAGGAGCATGGAGCTCCAACCGCCTGAACCACCGAGCCGGCCCCAAAGTGTGTTTTAAACAAAGGCTTCTCAAACTTCAATGTGCACACAGATCCCCTGGGGATCTAACTAAATGCACATTCTAATTCAGCAAGACTGCAGTGGGGCCTGAAATTCTGCATCTTTAATAAACTCTCCCCACTGATGCTGGTGCTGTGAGTCCATGGACTGCATTTTGAATAGCAAAGTTATAAACCAATGGCTTTTGAAGTTACTGGTATTGTAATTACCTGTGGAGCTTAAAAATATCAATGCCTGGGCCCCAGTCTAAGATTCTCATGTAATGGAGAATGGCTGAGCATTGGTATTTTCAAAAATTTCCAGGTGGTTCTAACGTGTAGCGAAGGTTGAGAACCACTACCTAGAGTGCAAGCCCTAGCTTCAAGCCCATGGATTAACGGTTTATCTTTTCTTAGTTGCAGTTCTTGACACAGGTAAATAGGAGGAAGGCACAAGCCCTTCCTAAAAGGGACACGAATTGCCACATTCCCAGCAGTTCTCAAGGGTTCTGGGGAGAACTATGTGGGAACTTGGCTCTTTGATTGTGGTGGTGACAGTAAATACATTTGTGATCTAAAACCAGCTTAAAAGGATATGCTAATCAATAAAATGTCAAATTAAGACAAAATAAAAATAAAAGAATAAAGTGGTAAAATGAAAAAAGGTATATATTTATATACAAAAAAGCAAAATTTTAGGATAAATTAGATACAGTAAAAACAAATGTTTGTGATTAATAACTAATTAAGCTAATACTCTTAGGTTGAGTATATGAAATAGCCACAATTTGATCTTATGAGACCTACAACAATAGCAACTTAATATGGCTCAAAAATAACAACATAATTAAAAATTAAATTTAATGATAAAGCAAAATAAGATTAAAAGTTAAGAATTAGCCTCACGTAGAAGTCCATCTGTGCAGGATAAGAACAGTGCTTTGGGCTGGGTCCCCACTTGTCTATTCTAAGTTGGGTCTCACTAAGGCCTGGGATCTGGGGTGACAGGGATCCCAGGGTGGAAGGTTCTTGGCACTGGCTTTCTGGTGCTTGGTTGTGTGGCCTCGGATACCTGCCAGAACCCTTAACTGTTCTCACAGAGCATCGCTACGTGGCTCTTTAGGTAGCAAATTATTTAGTCTGACCCATTGGCAAACAGCCTACAGACTGCCATGATTCTTAGAGGATTGGAGGAGGGTATTGTTGGCAGACTGGTCAAATTTGCAAATTCAATTCAATTTATTAAACATTTATTAAATTCCTCCTCTGTGCCAAGTCCTGTAGAGGGTACTGGAGATATGACAGTTAACGACAGATCAGAGAGTGACATATTTAAGGTCTGGTGGGGTTACAGTCCTGGAATGGGGTAAGGGAGTGTTGCAGGTTGAGGTCTTCCAGAAGCAGATTCTGAGATGAGGTTTAGCTTATGGATCTATTGGAGATCTGGGGAATCAAACTCTGTGAAAGGGAAGGAAGCAGGATCAGGCACTGGGAGAAGCTGGGCTGCAATGCAGTCTTAACGAAGGCCTCAGCTCACCCTACATGGAGCTCTGATGCTGGAATGGCCCTTCACAGATGTCTCATATTGCAGGGACAGTTCTGAGTCTTTATATTCTCCCAATGACCAGTCATTGGTCAGGGACTGTCCTCTTGGGTAAGGTAGCTCTTTCCAGCCAAGGGTAGTTTCCAGGGAGAGATGACAGCTCAGGGCAATCAGACAGAAGCACTCTCAGCAGCTGGGACAATATCTTCTGATGGAAAACCTGGTGTTGCCTCATAGAGCCCATTATAGGTAGTGTCTTGGTCCATTGGGCTGTTATAACAAAATACCACAGAGTGGGAAGCCTGTAAAACAACAGAAATGCATTTCTGATAGTTCTAGAGGCTGGAAATCCAAGATCAGGGTGCCAGCATGGTAGGGTTCTGGGGAAGGCTCTCTTATGGGTTGTAGACTGACTTCCCACTGTATCCTCACATGGTAGAAAGGGATGAGGGATATTTCTGGGGCCTCTTTTATAAGGGCACTAATTCCATTCATGAGCACTCCATTCTCAGGACCTAATCACCTCCGGACCTAAAGGTACTTCCTTGGGGTTAGGATTTTAACACATGAATTTTTAGGGACACAGACATTCAGATCATAGCAGGTAGTGATGAAAAATATGGCTGGAAACAGTCATTCTGTGCAAATCCTGAATATGAAATAAATCAATAAGAGGTTAATTGACTGGATCATCCCTACTCGTCATCAGTGAAGAACCTGTAAAACTAATTCATCTTCTACTACACAGACAGACGTGATGTATCCACAGAGAAATGAGCACAGTTTTGACTTGGGTGACATGTGGCAGATGCTCGATGCATCACTCTCTCATCTGGGCCCTACACACTGACAGTGACCTGAAGATGGAATAAGGATGAGGCAAAGTCTGGAGACCAGGCAGGTGTTTGCTACAGCAGAGGAGTCAATGGCTGCTTGGTACATAGGAGGAAAGACTTGAGGGGGAGAGGGTAGACATGGAAACTATCTTAAAATGGAACTGGGGAAGAAAGTAGAACCAACCTCAACAGAGGAAAGATTTCATGTCAGTATCCGGCAATAGTTTCTGAGGTAAGAATTTCTATACAATGGAGTGGGATGAACTTCTCTTCCCTGGGGATGGTTTAAGAGAGGTAACATGATCAGGAGGAAAATTTCTAAATTAAATAGGGAGACATTGCTAGGCTTTGACCTTACCTGGTAGTTGGAGCCTGAGATGTGATAAAGGAATGATCAGAAGAGATTTTTACAGATTGTCTGGAAACTATAAGACAGAAGGAGATACTGGAGTGGGATTGGGACAGTTTCTGCAGAGGACAGTCACAGGGATTAAAAAGGGAAGTGTTTGTGATGTGGATAAAAGAGAATGAGCCGATCCCATATTTCCAAATATTTTTGGACACAGCCCCTGATGTTGTATACAGAGGGTGCCAAAAAATGTGTACACATTTTAAGAAAGGAAAAAGACTGTATTAAAATTGTAATACTCAATATATACCGATAACAAAAGATGAATACAAGTCATATGCGTACATTTTTTTGGCACCCCTGCTATAAGCACACGGTGAACCCACAGTGCATCTCCTGAGGGTCTAAAGAATTCACCTGTGGAAGGAGACCTTAAGGAGCAGTTCTTAATTTTGTTTGTTGGTGGACCCAATGGCAGCCTGGTGAGGCCTAAGGACTTATTTCAGTATAATGTTTCTACATGTGTTAAACAAGTACTTAGATTACAAATACAGTTACCAAATATTAGAAAAACAAATTTGTATCATAGTATGACACATAAAAGAAGCAGATCTAGTAGTGGATCTGATAACTAGTACATTTTTGAAGTATTGCCGAACACAAATGGTATTTCCAAAGACATCTACAAGCATCGTGTGATAAGAAAAAATGTGTGATTTCTATTGGTGACAACATTATAGGCACTGTTAATACTACCGTGGTTTGTTACTTAGCATTCATAATTGAAGGAAGTGCTAAATGTTAGTTAACTAAATATTAGTCTAGTTAAACATTAGTTAACTTTTTCCCACCTGAGTTCAGGGATCCCCTAAATTATATCCACATTTAGTCTGAGGATCCCAGGTGAAGGATCCCTAGAGTGACCACAGTAGGAAATCAGTAGCCATCAAGGCTGGGGACCACTTGTTGGGTCAGATGTCAAAGGACTCATGCTATAAAAGTGGCTTTCCTTGACAGGAGAAGACCTCAGGTTCAAGAAAAAGAAGAGAAATGGACTTTAAGTTGTTATTAACAATTGTAGTCTCTTGCTTCTAGGTAAATCAGAGACTCTCCTGTATTGCTAAACATACATACATCCTGAAATATCCGCTGCTTCCTACAGTATCTTTTTGCTTGAAGACTTGTCAAGCTCTGCTAGGCAGTCTGAATGATCCATCTAAACTATCCACTCTGAGCGGTCCTGGTGCTCATTCTGGCCTTCCTTGCCACTCGTTTCCAAGACACTTGCAGAAGAAATGAAAAAGCCAGATCATCCATCAGACATGCGTTTGGTTGACGTGGTCAAATATCTGAATATATGAAAGATTCTGGAAACAACAATGGCTTAAACAAGGCCAAAATTTATTTCTCATTCACATAAACATTTGGACAGGCTGTCCACTCTTGGTGTGGTGCTCCATGCTGTCAGGGACTCTGGTTTCTTCTACTGTTGCGGCTCACTTGTTGCCTTGACCTCTTGTCCAATATGGCAGCATCTACATTCCAGGTAGCAAGAGAAAGAAGTGGACAAAGGAGACGAGCAAAAGATATATTACTGCTGCTCATTAAAGAAGAGGCAATACTCCCACTTATGTTTCATGGCTGGATTTTAAACATATTGCTTCTCCTAGACACTAGGAAGGTTGAGAAATGCAGTCTTCATTTTGGGTAGCCATGGGTCCAGCCACAAGTTAGGGGATAGAACACAATGGAAGAAAGGGTGGATACTGGGGATGAATTAGTTAGAATAGCCTAGGCTATATTATGGTACAAATAAATCCTAGCATTTCAGTGGCTTCACAGAACTATAGTTTATTTTTCACACAGGAACCTAGGTTGGTAGACACTCCACCATCTCTCAGCTGACTCACCTAGAACCCAGAGCTTCCAAGACAGCTGTAACAAGAAAAGAAATAGCACAAAGAGGACACTGGCTCCTATAATAAATGCTTCAGCCCACAAATAACACACATAAATTCTGCTTTCAGCGCCTTGGCCAGAACTAGTCACATGGCCTCCACCTAACTAACAGGGAGCTGGGAAATGTGGAGAAGCATTTGATTATTATCAATGACCAATAGCTATCTCTGCCATATGGGTTAAAACTGTGAAATTCAGTTTAAAAGATTTTATATGTGTCTATGCATATGCAATGATTAATCGCCTTTGCAAGTTGAAGTTTGATGGAACACTTACTCAGTATTTAACGTGCCTTTCTTCCTCCCAAGTGCCTTATACGTGGCTCAGAGCCTCAGTTTCTTTCCAGCCCTGACTGTTGCTTTTCTCTGGGTAGCCAGTCTTGAAGAAAAGCCATGGGAGCTGGTGCTAGATTTTTCCATCTGACAGAGAGGAGGCCTTCTTTTAAACAACAATAAAAATAGCCCTCCATTTATGTTGCTGTTTTTTACCCCCTTTGTCTCTTCT
The DNA here is from genome assembly GCF_057876585.1 of Rhinolophus sinicus. Lineage (NCBI taxonomy): Eukaryota > Metazoa > Chordata > Mammalia > Chiroptera > Rhinolophidae > Rhinolophus > Rhinolophus sinicus. Next base: position 26,132,683 of record NC_142513.1, read on the forward strand.
AGTGAAGGAACCAGTTAAACAAAATATGTGCTTTCGGCGCCTGTTCGGAGCTCACTTTAAGATTTAACGAACCCTTTGAACCTGCAACATAACTGTTTCATAATGTCAAGTTAATATATTGAGATTAGCTCAAACCCCCCATTCCCAAGGGTGGTTTTGTTTAAAGGAGAGCTGTAATTGAATTTCTAAATAACTGCCAAGCTTTCAAGGTACCAAAATAAACATTATCCAAACAGAAACTTACCCTGGAGTCTTTGGTTAACTTACGTATACTTTAAGAAAAGGGAGATTTTTGTTTTAGAAAGTGAGAGGAACTCTCTGATATACCTTTAAAAATGAATCACCACCATCCTCCATTTTTCGAGGTACACACAGTCGCATGCCTAAATTTACAAATTAGGTAAGTCAGCAGCTGATTTATTCACTGAAACAGTTTTCTTTGCTTTATAGGAAGTTGCGTTTCAGTCTCCTTTAACCCGAGTTCTTTAATTTTTCAACTAAATATTTTCATGGCTGCTCATTGCCTGCAAAATAAAGCACAAATTCTCTAGCCTGGAATCTAACACTATGATCTGTCGCCAACCCAATTTTCAAGGAAAAGCTCCAAATATAGAACCCTTCCCCCCTTTCATCTAGGCACGCACCCTCCTCATCAATCATATCCTACAGTTCACCTCTTGCAAATGTGTTTGACACTTTCTACTTGGGTATTTGTTGATGCTATTTCCTCAACCTGGAATGCTTTTCACCCCAAATCCATCCATTAAAATACCAGCCCAATCAGGAACCTCTTCTAGTTTCCTCTCAGTTGCACTAAACTTCACCTTTGTGTTTCACAGAACTTGGGGGCGTGTTTATAGTTCTACTTCCCTCATTCTGTCTTGTACCAGAAAAATTTCTGTCCAGCTGCTACTTGAGATCATAAGGTCCTGAAAGCCAGGAAGCATGCTTTCTGTTTTTCTTTCTTCCTTTGTACCATGAACATTTATTGAGTACCTACTAAGTGACTGGCATTGTGCTAGAGAATTACAAATCAAGCACAGATTAGACCCTTACACATTCCATAGCAAAGACTGGATGCAATATTGAAGAAAGAGAGGCGATAGAGTGAAGAATGAAGTTAGAGATAGCAATAAAATACCTAATGCACATAGAGAGTTATAGTATCTAATGGACCGTGATCTATGGCATGACTGGTGTGTGACTGAGTGTAAAGAGAGTTTAAAAGGAGAGGATGCTGCTACCATCTTGGAAGAAGCACCTTGAAGGAGCCCGGCCAGGAATTTGGACATTTCATGGACAAGAAGAAATGATGTGTAAGGTGGAGAAGATGAGCATGAGCAGTCAAGGAAGTGGGAAGGTTTGGTGACACTCAACAGGAAGAGAAGATTTTCTTTTTAATAATTTTTTATTTTTGAGTTACAGTTGACATACAATATTATATTAGTTTCATGTATACAACATAGTGATTAGACATTTATGTAACTTATGACGTGATCACCCTGATAACTGTAGTACTCACCTGACACTATACGTAGTTATTACAGTATTATTGACTATATTCCCTGTACTCTGCGTCCTCATGACTGTTTTGTAACTACCAATTTGCACTTCTTAATCCCTTCCCCCTTTTTACCAATTCCCCCAAACCCCCTCCCATCTGGCAACCATCAAAATGTTCTCTGTATCTATGAGTTTGTTTCTGGTTTTTTGTTTTTTTTTTTTTGTTGTTGTTCATTTTATTCTGTTCTTTAGATTCCACCTATAAATGAAATCACATTGCATTTTCTTTCTTTGCCTGATTTACTCCACCCAGCACAGTACCTTCTAGGTCCATCCATGTTGTTGCAGATGGCAAGATTTCATTCTCTTTTATGGTTGAGTAATATTCCATTGTATACATGTACCTATCCATTCATCCACTGATGGACACCCAGGTTACTTCCATATCTTGGCTATTGTAAATAAAGCCTTGCAATCTCGGGGTTGGAAATAGCAGTAAAGGTGCGTTGAGAAAGAAGACCTGGTATTGCCTGAGTGATTTTTCTCTGCCCTAAGCACTCTATTTGTATCACCGTGTTGTTTAATCCCTTGATCAACTCCAGGAGGTTGAGCAGCTTCCCAAGTTCACAGAGCTACCCAAGGGCAGAGCCACCGTGGGAGTCCAGGCACCCACCAAGATGAAGCGCCCCCAGGCTGCCAAGTCTGCTGTCAGAGATTTCTCCCAGCTATTCACCCTGCTCTTTTCTAACCCCATCTTCCCATTCTCCCTCTCAGACAGCTTCACTTTGATCTCAGTCTCCAGGCCTGGCTCTGCCTGGAAAGGTCTGCCACACTCATCTGTGCTTTGTCTGCAGGAAAGCACCAAGTTCACTCACAATCACATACATGCAAATAAAGACATGTGTACTCACCCACACCATATGCATATGTATTAACAAACACATTTATCTACATGTGCACAAGAACACAGCTCCTCATGTACAAGTGGGCATGAACACATATGCATGCACGTGTGGGAGGGGACTACATAAGGGTGGGAAGACCAGGAGGCAGGGATCCTTGCGAACCATCTTGGAGACTGGCTACTATAGGTCGCCTACTGCTGTCCTGCTTGACACTGTGTCCCCAGAGTGCTGGGCATAGAGTAAATGCTCCAGAAATACTATTGAAAGGAAAAAATGGTTTGACCATTGTTTCGTCAGAGGCTATGCTTACACTCCTTGAGCCCGTGAGATTTCTGCCCTTTGTTGATTAATCTGTGTGTGGCTTGGGGAATGCTTATACGTCTGACCCATGTCCAGTTTTGATTGCTCCCAAGTGCATGAAGACTGCCACAGGAGCACAGCCTTCCTAACCCCCCAGGGCTAACGCTGACCCCAGGAATATTATTCATGGCTGTCTTTTACCCTGTTCCTTTCTATTAAACTTCTAGTCACTTTGCCACTTCACTTGCTGCTACCAGTATTATGGAGCTACCAGCACCCTCTCAATTACTCTTCACCAAAGTCTCCTTGTTTTCAACAACACCCTTAAAGCGTGGAATTTCCCCCATTCTCTTTCAAATAAAATCAGTCCCCTCAAGCAGTACAGTGGAGCTCCTTCCTCTCATGGCCTGTCTATCCCTCTGGGAAGAATCTTTGCACGACTGCACAGGACCCGGAGTGGGGACAGTGGCCCATTTCTCCTGGAGTGACACTCTTGCGCTGCAAGCAGATATTGGGAGGGTCGGAATTTTCTTGTCTTCTTAGCTTCCCCCTATCAGCAGGGAACCTCCACTTGATGAATGAGCTGGGGCAGGGATAATTGAGGCCTCAGTAGGTTCAGCCTGCTACAGCTAGAGTAGAGCTTCCACCACACGCACAGGGCCTGGGTGGGGGAAGGGCACCTCAGTCCTTTCATCCACACCCACCCAGAGTAGATGTTCTGCAACATGGGGCTGGAGGAACAAGAAACACACTGGAGGCTTGTCCTTCCCAGAGTGACGCTGTAGCCTTAGACTAGGAACTGAAGAAAAAGGGTGCCCGTGTCTTCGTGGCCATATTCATGTGGAATAGATTTTCCATAACACAGAAATGGAAGAGGAAGCAGGTCCTAAATCAAATACTGCACACTCATGCTGTTCTTACTGAGATTTCATAGATTTTTGTTTTCAATAAATGTTTCTTTACTTACTGTGTATCCTTAGGACAATTCTAGAGACCATAAATGATTTTTTTTTCCAATATTGTTTTTCTGTGGAGAGGGTCTGCCAAGCTCCTCACTCTGACATTTCTGAAGTCCTGGAGCTCAAACATCTTAATATTATCATTTAATCTCAATGCAATGATGACCATGGAATCCTTGACTCTTCTTTCTCATGACCTACATGCCAAGGAATCCTGTTGGTTCTATATTAAAGATTTAGCCAGGATTCAACCTCTTCTCACTTCCTCCACTACTATCTTCCTGGTCCAAGCTGCCATCTTTGCTCACCTGCAAAAGCCTCCTCCTAGAGGTTGTTTCCACCCCTGTTCCCCTGCTTTTTGTTTTTGACACAGTAGCCAGGTTGGTTATTATATGTTCAAAAATATAAATTAGATCAAGCCATTCATTTACAGGAACCCCTTCTGATCTGACCCCACATTACCTCTCTGGTTTCCCCTTCCTTTTGTTCATTCCACTCCAGCCAATCTGCTCCCCACTGAACAGGCCAAGCCTACTTGTCCCCCAAGGCCTTTGCAATGATTGTGCCCTTTGTACAGGATACATTTCTCCAATTATCTACATTGCTAACTCCTCACTTCAAGTAATCGCACAGTGTAATCTTCCTGAAGAAACCTGCCCTGATCACCTTTACACTGCCACCGTCCCCTTCCTCCCAGCACGCCTAATCCCACTTCCCTGCTCTACCTTCTCATTGTTCCATGATGCTTACCCCCTTCAAACATGTCATATAATATATGATGATGACAGTTTCTTGCCCATCCCCCTCACTGGAATATGAGCTGCCTCAGAGCAGGAATTTCCATCTGTGTTCACTATTGCATCTTCAGCATTTAGAACGTAACACTGCCTGGAACAAAGCAGATGCTCATTAAATATTTATTGAATGAATGCATTCACAAACCCTGATTAGCTCTGTGAACGACAAGGCTGAATACAACTTGGGTAATAAAAGGAATAGATGAATTTTTGGCCCTGTATCCAGAATAACCTTCTCTTCTGACACATTTCAGACCCATGTGGGAGAAAAAAATGGAAATTGCCCACTGATGTTCCCAGGAAAATATCAAAGGCAAAAAAAAAAAATGGTATTAGAGTCTCATGAAGGTGGATGTGGAACTTCCTGTCTTGACTAAACACTCTCTTGACTAAAGGTTTAATAGTTAAGCTCAGGATGTTGAGAGAACAGAAAGGTAGAGACCACTGGGGAGGGAGTAATGTGGCTGCCCCACTCGAAGTGGTTTCCTTCCTTGTGATACACATCCAGCTTCTCTCTGCTCCTATATTTACCCTATCCTAGGGCAGGAGGAAGGATGTGGCTAGTTGCTAAATTTGGGAAGGTTAAACTGGGCTTGCTCAGTTCAGTACCTCCAGTTTTCCTCTAGGGAGAGTTTGCCTGTAGGTAGCAGTTCTCTGCTCCTATGGGCCATATGTCTCAGCCCTATCTCTCTACCCACAAGGGGAGACCTGTCCTAGTTCAGCTGGTGTGGACAAGTCTGTCTTTTTCTGTAATTCAGTTAACAGGCCCATTTCATAATGAACTGTACTCTCCAATACTTAACCTTTATAAGTAATAAAGATGATATTTCAGGCCACTCCTTTGTCTTAATTCTCAAAATTGTTGAGAACTTGAGAAGGGGAGAAGGGTACAATTGATGAGCCTCTTAAAAATTCACCAGCATTTTGCTTTCATTGTATTGGCCAGAACTTGTGCACAGTGTGGTTATCCTGGCTACACGCGAAGATAAAAAAGTGCTTATTTGGCTTTCCCAGCCTCTGTATTGGATGACAGCAAAAGAGAAAAGACTCGGAATGGTGGTCGAGTAGCTGTACCTGTCAGAGAAGTTATCAAGAGCTTTGTTCCTGAGACCAGCAGCGTTAGTGTCACCTGGGAGAGTGTTAGAAATGCAGACTACAGGCCATACTCCAGACCTCCTGAATGGGAGACTGCATTTTAGCAAGATTTCCAGATGATTTGTGTGCACATTAACATTCAAGAAGCACTACCCATGAGTAGATCAGGAGTCTGCAAACTACAGTCCGTGGGCCAAATCCAGCCTATGTTTGTAAATAAAGTTTTATTGGAACACAGACGTGAGCACATGTTTATGTATTGTCTGTGTCTGCCTCTGCCTTACAATGCCAAAGCGAGCAGTTGTGACAGAGACCGTATGGCCTAAAGAGCATAAAATATTAACTATCTGACCATCCACAGAAATAGTTTGCCGTTTCCTGGTCTGGATCAAGTTGAGCGCTGAAAGCATGGCTCGGTTGACAATGCTGGGGAGAGATTTGACAAAGAAAAGATAAAATGAACTTTTCTCCAGAATGAGAAAAACATGAGCATATTGAAGGGTAAGAGATTAGAGTCACAGAGGGAGACACTCTTGGGAAGAAAGGCAGAAAGAGATCCTGGGAGAGGAGCAGGATGGAGTCAACGATGCAGGTTAGATCCTGAGGAAAGGATGGAAGGATGGAGGTTGGGTGAAAATCCAGATAATTGTTTAGGTAAAAAGAGGGGAGTTGGCAGACTCTTGGTTGGGTCTTGGCAGTTTGAATTTCCTACAATGCCTCACATACAACAGAACATCGGGTGGCCACCAACCCATGTGAATTGAAAAAGGCATGCACTCAATATATATACTGAGGTTCCCCGCAAAGCACTTTGCTTTCAACCTCTAGGACTGTGTGACTTCACATAAGCCTTGTGGGATAGGGAGGGGCCTAAACAGTCTTATTCCCACTACACAGCTGGGAAATTGTGGCCAAGAGAAGGTCAATGGCTATTCCGAGGTCACCAAGCCTGGCAGATTCCTCAGCTGGGGCTGGAACTCAGACCTCTCTACCCAAGACCTTTCTCCTATGGAGGCTGTATGAAAAATGCAGAGATGGGGGATGGGTGGGGCTGGGTTTTCACCCAGGAGAACTTGCTGGTAGTTTATGTTGGCTGTGAAGCGACTTCAGTTATCTTTTTCAGCAAATCAAAACTTGACTTGAGGTTTTTAGTGGAGGCCTCTGATTTTGCGATACCTGTGCCCAAAAGTGAGGGTAGCATTTCTGTACCAAACTGAGCTTTTGCTGAAATGCGAGGTCGGGTGGAAGCCAGAAAGAGAGTGGGTCAGACTTTCTGCCAAATGCCTGGATCTCAGGCAAACCAGAGTTGACAGGAAGGGAGGACACCAGGGCGGTCTTCATGGCCCTTCTTCTTTTCTGGGGCCCACGCTTGCCCTCCCTCCTTTTTCCCAAACATCCTTTGACTTCCGCTGTTTCCCCAGCTGCCTGAGGCCTGTTCCCCAGGGCCTAGGCTTTGGTGCATGCTCTGACCGCCTTAATTCTTCTTCCCAGGCCCCGTTTAAACTTCCCTGGCTGGGTCCCACCTCCTCAGAAACACTTCCTAAAACACGCATTTGTGTTGACTGCCTGCTTGTGTTCCTGAAAGCAGAGCCTGAACATGCTTGGGTACACATGGCTTATTTTGGGGACAAGCCCAGGAAGGAGGATTTGGGGAGGCGGGAGGTGCGTTAAGGAAGGAGGAAAAGCCATACAAAGTTGTGTTATTAACGTTGCTCTTGGGGGTAATGGTGCTTCATCCCACCAGGACCCCAATAAACACACAGAAATCTCCCAGAACTGTCTATCCAAGGGGCAGGAGGTGGGCACTTATCTCTCAGTTTCTGACTCCTGCTGGTCAGGGATGGATTACTCCTGGGAGCCTTGACGCCCCCACACATCTGGACTGCGCTTGCCCACAGGATGAGAAGACTTCCAGGGCTCTGTCAAAGGCCCCAAGGCATAAAAGTGGAGGGGGTGGGATGTGCGCTAAAGGTAGGGCTCTGCAATGTTTGTCTGAGCTTGCGTAGAGCTAGCTGTCCACTGCAACTAAGGCTGAGATCACAGGTGAGCGAGAGGCTGTGATATGAGCACCCCAAGTATGTCCACTTTGAAGCTATGTCATAGAGGCATATGAATTTGGAATAGTTTCATCTTCCTGGTGAAATGAACCTTGCATCAATACCCACTAAGCCCGTCTATTTCCAGAAAGACTATCTACCTTGAACTAAATTGGGTTTCATATTAAGCAACACTAAATTTCTTTAGTTGCTGTTTGCCTGGGGTGTTTATTGCTATCCTTTTCCTGCCAATATTTCTGTGCCTCATGTATTGGTTGTAAATAATAGGTAGTTGGATTGGAAAAGAATCCAGCTTTGTTTTTTAATAAGAGGTTTTTGTTTTTAATTTCTTTTTTTATTCATTTAAAAAGTTATGTTTTCCATTACAGCTGACATACTATATTAGTTTCAGATGTGCAACATAGTGATTAGACATTTATATAACTTATGAAATGATCACCCCAATAAGAAATAAGAGCTTTTTACTTTGTATTCATTTATCATTATTATATTATATTTATTTATTCGTATTTTTCTTACATTTTATTTTAGATATTTTATTTATTCCATTTTTTTCTATTTTTCTCCTCCTTCTTGTCAACTTTTGTGTTGGTAGAGAGGTTTTTATTTCCTCTTATTCCATCTTTTTCCTCTCAGTTTTGAAGTTACATTCTTTTATCCTTGTTATAGAAATTTTAACATGCATATTTAAGTCAATGAAATCTCAAATTAATCAAAATTTTTACCTTCCTTCTAAGCAATATAGTAATCTTTGGGAAGTTAACTCTGACACCTGCCTCCTGACTTATTTGTAATTTTTTCTAGAGTTCTAGTTCTGTATTATTACTTGGCACACAACTTAGGTATTACTATGATTATTATTTTATACATCAACTCCTGTTTAGATTTTCTCACATTTTTCTTTCATTCTTCTTGTGCTCCATTCCTTCTTGCATCTCAGACTTTCCTTCAGGGATCATGTTCCTTCTCTCGAAAGTATGTCTGTGAGAAGTTCTTTCAGTGAGGGTCTAGGAGTGGTGCGTGCTCTAAGCTCATTTTATCTGGATAGCTTCATTTTGCCTTCATTTTTTTACTATAGCATTATAATTAAAAATTTTAAAAATATATTTTGGGATATGTATGACTCCTTTCTCCCTCTTCCTAATATAGTCATTGCTTTATCATTTTACACATTTTTTTTCTTTCACATGTATTTCAGAAGTAGTTTGTCAGGTTCTCTAAAAAAGAAATATCACTTTGGGGCTTTGGTTGGAAGTGAACTGAATGTAGAGATCAATTTCGGAAAGAATTGCCATCAGTATGAGTCTTTATGCAGCTGTGGGCTCTATGAAATCTGGCTGGACGGGCCTCTCAGCTGCAGGTTGGGTCCATGTGTGTCTCTCCATATCTATAGGTAGGTCTTTTTATGCCCCAATGTGTTCTTTTTCTACAAAATGTCTTGCACGTTTCTTAGATTTATTCCTAGTTAATCACTGACTTTTTTCCTTTTTTGTTACTATTATAAATGGGAGATTTAAAAAAATCATTATACTTTGTAATTTTCTATTTGGTTTTGTTCATGTAGAAGAAAGCTTTGGAATTTCATGTATTGATCTTGTGTGTGGTCATTTACTGAATTCTTGTGTTATCCTAAAAGGTTTTTGGTAGACTTATATTTTTAGATGAACAACTGCATGGTTGTAAATAAGGACACTTCTCTCTCTTTTCTACCAATATTTATACCTCTTTTGTTTTCTTGTTTTATTCATTGTCTAGGACCCATTATTGCAAAAAATCCCTGAAGGCTAGCATCTTTGTCTTGTTCCTGACTTTTATGTGACTATTTCTAATGTTTTACTATTTAGTATGATGCTTGTTTCAGGTTTCTTGTAGAATTTTTATATTACTTTATTTTTTTTAGACTGAGGAAGACTTTTCTTACTATTAGCTTATCACAGTTTGCAGGTAGTTATATAACAATGTATGGGGGGGGGTGTGTTTTAGGTCAGAGGCCAGTGTTGAATTTTACTGAAGGCCTTTTTCTGCATTGGATCAGTCAGCTATTGCCATAATAATATCGTGTAACAACCATCCCTATACTCAGTGGATTAGCACAATACTTATATTTTTCACTCACACATTTTGTGGGTTGACTAGGGTTTGGCTAATGTAGCTTGGCTATGGTTTGGCTTTAAGTTATGGGCTGAATCTAGGACTGTTCCAAATGTCACGGGAAGATGAAGACAAAGATCCGGGTGATGTTTCTAGAAGTCAATGAGCACCAAAGATTGCTGGCAAACCACAGAAACTGGGGGGACAGGCACAGAATAAATTCTTCCTCACAGGTCCTCAGAGGAACCAACATGCTGATACTTTTGATCTTGGACTTCAAGCTTCCAGAACCATGAGGCAAAAAATTTGTGTTGTTTAAGTCATCTAATTTGTGGTACTTATGGCAGCCCTAAGAAGCTAATACAGCCCCTTCCCCAAAATAATCACACTGGCAAATGCTTGAGAACACTTGCTCACTCCTTGTGTCTACTAATTCTCAGCTTGGAGCTCCCTTAAACTTTCATTTCTGTAGAGGTTTTTTCTTTGCCTGTGTTTTTAGTTGATGTGGCTTCGATCTTTTTTTTTTTTTTTTCCTTCATAGGTTTGATACTATCATCAACCTTCTAGTCAACATTTTCAGTCAAGTGATACCAGTCTCATTTTCCAGGTTGTTATAGTCATGTTTAACATTGTGAATATTTTTGTCATTCTTGCAGTTTGGGGCCATCTATTTCCCTGAACCAATTTTGAGAGAGATATTATAAACTCCATTTTATGTATGAGAACTATGATGGCGGAGGGTAAATTACTTGTCTCTAATCATACAACCATTAGACAGAAAAGTTGGAACTCAGGCACCCCAACTCCTAAGTCAATACATTTCATGGCCAAGAATGGAGGATGATTTGTCCAGTATGAAATTCTATCAGATTAGTAGAGTCTACCTAAAGCAATGTGTTAAGAACCGTTCTGAGGCCTCATCCAAGTCCAATCCTGATCAATTAGAGATGTCTGCCATGGGTGTGGGAGGGACAAGTTGCAGCAGTGTGTCAGGAACTTGTTTTGTCTGCACTAGATCTTGTCATTTCTCAAAATTTTGGCTTATGCTCTCAAGATTTCAATTTGAAAATAATGCAATGGAACCCCCAAAAGATTAATTCATATTAAAAAGGATTAACTAATCAGTAAAGTGGAGTAAAATATGCTTTTAAAAAAACTTGTAACTCCAGTTTTTTGTTTTTGTTTTAATTTAAAAATGGAAGTGGCAGTGGTATAGAGTGAGAAGTGAGGGTGTGAGCTGAGTGGTTTTAAATTGCAGGCAACTTTGTTTCTTACTCAATCCTTTTTTCTTATAGTATGTGGTTTTTTGGATCAGAGAAAGTGTTTGGATCAGTCTTATTCCCACATTCCTCCATCAGAGTGTTTTCATTTTTCTAGAAGACTTGCCTCTCCCGACCACTGAATAGAATTAAATAACAAACTAGCCAGAGTGGCTGCATGTGCTTCAATAATTAACTCTCCTTTCAGCTTTACTCAAGATTTTCATTATAAAACACTCTTACAAGAAGTGAGAGAACTTAGTCCTGCTTCTCACCCATCTATCACCCCTTCCCATCATCTTTACTTCTCCCATCTTCTTTGAAGCCTTGTCAACAGACAGTCAGGTGATCTTGTAGAAAAGCAATACTTTGAAAAGATAAGGGTCTACCGGGTAGAATTTGGGGTCATAAAACTTCTAACTGGTTTGAAGATCTCTTGTGGGATAGGAAGGGCATGGATTTTGAAGTGAAACTCCTTAGGGTTCAAATCCTGATTCTGTCATTTACTTTCTGGGTGAACTTGCACAAGCTGTTTAATGTTTTTGATCTCAAATTTCCCTTTAATGTAATGGGGATATGAGAAGGGTTCCCAGACCCAATTCCAATGTGTGTGAGGATGGAGGCTTCCCCACACCAACAAGCAATTCTCAGACACCAGCAGGTGTCCTGACACTATCTACCTGGAGAAAGAATCAGATTCCACAGGTAAAGCATTCAGTCCCACAAGACCGTCTCCCATTTCAGACGCCAGTCCCAAGCTCAGGTTTTTACCTGGGCTTGTGACTGACTGGCTATAAATCAGAGGTCCCCACAATCCCCTCTTAGAGTTCGATTAATTTGTTAGAACAGCTCCCAGAACTCAAGAAAACCTGTTTACTTACTACATTACCAGTTTATTACAAAGGATATTAAAAGATACAAATCAACAGCCTGATGAAGAGATACATAGGGCAAGGTCCCAAAGGAAGTGGAAAAGGCCATTGAGTTGTTTTATGGGTATTTATAGAGGCTTTGTTACACAGTCATAATTGACTAAGTCATGGGCCACTGACAATTGATTCAAGCTTAAGGCCCTTTCCTCTCCAGAGAAATCAGGGTGTGGGACTGAAAGTTCCAATCCTCTAATCACTTGATTGGTTTCATTGGCTACTAGCCCCCATCTTTGGGTGGGGTCCAAAAAGTCATTCATTAACATAATGAGACACCATTGTTCCTCTCATCACTTAGGAAATTCCAAGGGGTTTGGGAGTGGTGAGCCAGGAACTGTGGATGAAGACCAAATATACCTGTGAAATATATTTTAGTCATTTGAATGACTAAATATATATATTTTCTATAAGTCACAATATCGCAGGATACAGTGGGGATAAACATTCCTATTTGTAGACTGGTTATAATGGATAAACATTATAATGGATATAAAGAACATGAGACAGCATATATTCATTCATTCATTCATTCATCCAAAACATGCTTATGAAGGGCCTGCCATGTGTTAAGCTCTGGGAAGCCAACGTAAATAAGACATGGTTTCTGCTCATGATGTTCTCAAAGTCTGGTAGGGGAGACATATACATTCCACCAATTCCAAGGGTCATGTGCCAAGGTCATGGGCCAGAGGGTACACAGGGTGCTGTCTCACATGGGGAAAGGAGTGATGGGGGGAACTTCCCTGAAGATAAATCTGAAAAGCTGAAGCTTAAAAGACAGAGGTTCTTTTCAATTTTAAGAGGTGATTTTCAGGTGACAGGAGAGGAGCAGCCACCAAAGCTGGAGTTTTCCCTTCACTGTGCAACAGTGTTGACTCGTGGGAAATGTTAATTTTCTGTTCTGCTTCATTTCTGGGGACTTGGAATTTGAGCTATCCCTGAGGAATCCCCAGAGACATAGCCCTTTTCTGTGTTAAGGAATGATGTTATCTGCTGGATGAGATAAAGCGACAGCATGTTGACAGTTGATAGAACCAGTTTTCTTTCAACTTCAGTACTTGTGTGGTTGGTCCCACAGGGGCTGTTTCTGGGGAGGGAGGAAGCACGAGGACTAGAGGCAAACCCTTTCCAGGGGAGATGGAGAGATATAGCAAGGGACTCCCTGAAGAAGCCTACTAGTTCCTGTTTATATTTAGCCAATAAATGAAATATGCTTGTGGAAGGTGGGTATAAATTATTATTTATTGCTTTGTAGAAAACTCCCACACAGGGTTCTCTGGCAAGGGTAGTTTTGCAAAGAATTTCTGGCAGTAGCAAGGTATGGTTTTTATTTCCAGTGGGCTAAATGGAACACTTTGCCTCCAATGTTTGTCAACGTGTCACCATTAACAGGGAAAACAAAATTGGTGGATGCATTTCTAGCCAAATGTGTTTCATTAGTTAACAGAGATTTATTGAGCACCCACTCTGTGCTAAATGCTGAGAGTCTAGTGGTAGCCAAGTCAGATGTGCTCTTTATGGAAGCAGTAAGACCGATCATAAACATTTAATAACATTTGGGAGTATGGGCCCAAGAATTACACCCTCTACCCATCTGGGTTCTGATGTCAGAGGGTCATGATACAAATGAAAACAAACGCCTTATTAATGATTGGGAAATACCCAATAGTCCACCAAATTCAGACTCTCTGGTAACAGACAGATTGGAGAAACTGAGTCAGATCTGAAGGCAAGTAGTACTTTGATCTCTCTCCAAATCTAGGCCTTGGGACCTACCTATGCAGAAAAAAATCCCAAGCTCTCTTACCCATCTTGGCTCAGACTTGTTGCCAGCAAATGAGAGAGAGAAAGACTGTGAGAGATAGGCTAGTGTAGCCTTTTGTTACAATGACTCTGCACTCTAGCAAAATGTGTTTCCAACAACATTCTAAATGTCTGAACTTCCTAAACTTCTATACGTTGTTTGCAGAAATGGCCCCAATCCTCTACCATACCCTTTGTAATGTGACTTGGCAGCACATCCCATCAACAAGTTCAGTCTCTTTCCTTTTCCCTTAAATGTAGGCTGGCCTTGTGACCTGCTTTGGCCAATACAGTCCAGTTGAAGTGATGGCATACCAGTTCCAGCCGAAGACCCCAGAAGCCTTGTGCACAGGCACTCTCACTGTTGGAAGCCAGCTGCCACACTGTGAACAAGCCCCGGCTAGCCTGCCAGAGGATGAGAGAACAGAAGATGGAGACCAGGCCCCAGGCAGGTGAGAGAACCCAGCCAAGATCAGGAAAGCCATCCCCAGCCCACAATGGATGGCAGATGCATGAGCAGCTGGGCCCAGCCCAGATCAGCAGAACCACCCAGCTGGCCCATGGAGATGTGACAATAAATGGGTGTTGTTTTAAGCTACTACATTTTTTTATTTTTTAGAAGGAAGTGGGGAATTTAGGCAGCAAAAGCAGACTGATACCTTTTGTACAGAGCTGCATCTCAGTAGGGAGAGTCTAAGAGATTAGACGTGTTGTCCTGCAGGGTGTCATGTGGGGTCTTTGGTCCCGCTCCCCACATAAAAGCACAGGATATGGTGAGGCCAAACAGGAACACTCACGGAGCCATAGATAGGGGAGTCATACCACTATAGTCTCGCTGGTGGCTGGGTTGGAGACACAGGAAGCAGGAGCCACACTATCCACAAACTGCTATCCACTTCTCTCTGCCAACCAATCTCACTTGCTAACTGCAATCCTCTGTGCTAACTGCAATCCGCTCTTGCTAGCTCAGCCACCATCTTCTTGCTAGCCCCCATTTTTGCTGCTACTATAACCACAGCAGTTATATTAGTGGCCAATGGCTCACTGGTTATAGCTGATGGCCAACTAGCCACAGCTGATGGCCATCCAATCACAGTTGATGGCCATTTACCACCTGAGCCAGCACCTTTCCATGTGAGGGCGAGAGCCTGGAAACTGCACAACTGGCTCTGTCCCCACACTCCACCCCTATAGGGTCTCGCCTCACAATCTAGGCAACAAGTGTCTTCCCCGAGGGGCCCTGTGCGAGGAGCCTGGAGGTGAATGCAATATCCTGGACACAGCCAGGCTCTCTGGGCACAGCCAGAGTTTCTCAGGGCACCACCAGTCCTTCTGGGCACAGCCAGACTTCCTGAGCTCAGCCAAGGCTCTCAGGGCACTGCCACCCTCTCTGGTAGGGGTTTGGGGAAATGAGACGGGAGAGGGAAGGCAGCTAGTAAAGGTGGGTTACCAGCCAGTTACCACTGTGGGCTCAGTCCCACTGCAAGCTCTGGGCCATGCATAGAACCATGTCTCACAGGTAACCCTCTGGGGACAGGAAGCAAGTGTGTGTATGTCACCGCCTTCGGTACTGGATGACCACTGCTCCTGGGGGAAGGGAGTAGATGGCCCCACACCCAAGCATGCCCAGGTGAGCAGCACAGTCCTGGGGGCCAGAAGAACCCTCAGGCAAAGAGCCACAGAAGCTGGATGCTGGGGTCGGTAGTTGTGCACCGAAGTGGTAAGGGTGAGGGGACGAGGACAGGACGTGAGCATTCAGTGACCCCCAAATGGACACAGTCCAAGCCTGAGTGGTCTAGGTGGGGCAGTGAGTTCCAAGACACAGAGCCATTACATCTCACCGTACCTACCAATCTACTCCTATTCCCCTCTCGCCCCCATATACCTCTGTTTTGGAACTTACTCACTATGTTGTCATCATTTATTCACTGCTAAGTCTCCCACCTGTTTAAGTGGGACTCTGTCCTTTATGTAAACACCTATTGGGCCCCGACTATGTACAAGGCATTGTAAGTGCTGGCAGTAGCGATAACCCACATGGTGTTCCTGACTCAAAGAGCTGTGTGTGGTCTAATCAGGGGAGATATGTTCATCCTTTAGTAAGTATGTGAGTAATTTTCATGTCTTCTGAAGAAACACTATATAGATATAGAAACATATATACCTATGTATATGTGGCACTATGGGACATAAAGGAGAGAGCGATAACATTTCCTGCTCCATGGGGTGGTGGCCAGGGAATGCTGCACAGGGAGGTGATGGGAATGAGTGCAGGATGCTGTATTCTGGGTGGCCGAGCAGTGTGTGTGAGGGAAGGGGAGTGAATGCCGTGCTCAGAAAGTATCACAGGCAACAGCATGGCGCTTGCGGACAGCTGCAGGTGTCTGGTCTGGCTGGGCCAGAGTATTCACAGGGGGTTGGAGTGGAGGCCAAGGCTGAGGTCAAGGGATTGAGCCGAGAGAGGTACCGTTGCTCCTGGAAGACACACGTCCTGTGCTATGAGACTTGACATGTGACTGAAATTATTATTTTTTGGGGGGTGGGAGATGGGTCATTGATTGGTTTGGGGTATCATTTATTCAGTTTTAAGGCATCAGGCGAGGAAAATCCCGTGATCTAACTTCAACCCCCTGTTTACGATGAACACTTAATATTCTTTTTAACTTTTCAGAATCTTAACATACTTTCTACATTTGGACAGTACTCCACTTTATGGGGACTCCCCCACTTGGAGGAGACAGAACCGCCTCCTGCCATAGAAGCTGAGCATGTCAGACATGTGTTTTCCCAGTGACGCCTCCCTCACTTCTCTTGCAGCTACAGGTGGGCACAGGGAGGCCCCCGAGTTTGAATTGGGAGCTCGTGACACAAGGGAACAAGAGCTGTGGGACTCCCTGTGGCAGCAATGACTGTTGCAGAGAGGTCAGCCTCCAGGGGTGGGTAGGACAGTAACAGCGGCCACTGTGCCCAATGCCGTGTGCTGCAGTGTCTAGTGCTCAATGGCTGTGTAGAGATGTCCTCGCTGGGCTGAGGGCTTCCCAGCTGGCTTGCCAGCCCATTTGACATTTCTGTGAGCAGCAATTCCGCTGTGATAAATTCCATTTCTGCTTAGATAACCCAGAGTTGATTTCTTTTGCTTACAATTGAGAATTCTGATGGATAGCTTATCTTTCCTTAGAAGTCCTTCACAGCAGATGTTTTAATACCAAAGTTAAAATTTGGTTGACATTTATCTCTGTGTCATCATCCAGTTGGTTTTGGTTGTTACATGTTTTGGGATCATTAAAAATTTTTTTCAATTAAATGTATTGGGGTGATACTGGTTAGTAAAATTGTATAGGTTTCAAGTGCACAATTCTGTAATACATCATCTATATATTGCATTGTGTTTTGCCCACCCAGAGTCAGTTCCTCTTCCATCACCATATATTTGACCCCCTTTACCATCTTCTACCACCTGATTTTGGTTTTGTCCCCAGGGCGTGAGCTTCATGTCCCTGCTTGGGGCCATCCCTAGGTGATGCTATGCCTGCCCAGTAGGTCTCCAATATGCAGCTTGAAACCAGACAGAGTAGTGCATGTGTATGTAGTTCTGCCTTCATAATTTGAAGTTAAATTAAGTTCACAGAGAGAGT
The DNA here is from genome assembly GCF_057876585.1 of Rhinolophus sinicus. Taxonomy (NCBI): domain Eukaryota; kingdom Metazoa; phylum Chordata; class Mammalia; order Chiroptera; family Rhinolophidae; genus Rhinolophus; species Rhinolophus sinicus. The sequence goes on from NC_142513.1 coordinate 26,150,016, forward strand.
AAGTTGTGGCCAGAGCTGAAGATGTGTGGTTTTCCAGTGATCAACACTTTATCTGTGATTCCTCAGGCTTCATTATGCAGAAGGAGGGCTGAGCTCTGGCTTTTTGGGAATCTATCTGATACCACTGAAACTTTCTTGATAGAACAGAGGGGAAGAAAACAAAATCCAAACCAGAGGAAGTATTGATGGCAATGCCTCCCATTGGTCAAGAATGGAGAAATGTCCCAGCATGAGCTCAGTATAGGAGGTGTTTATGTCCCAGTTTTCCTCTGATCACCTGATGGGCCGTTGTGGGCATTTGAGCAGCCCAGTAAGCCAGGGTCATTGGGGGAGTTGTGTGTGTGTGTGTGTGTGTGTGTGTGTGTGTGTGTTGTTTTCTGTTGCTTTGTTCTCTACCATCTTTACCCCTTTTCAAGTCCAAGAATCTGACAGAGTGCAACATTAATTTACCTAGGGCTCGATGTCATCGAAAGCAAATTGCAGCTTGTGAGTATAGGTATGGACAAAAACCCTAGTTCTGGTTCTGGGCACAGTATTATATATATTAACATCAACATTCAAGGCTGCCTATGGCCACATAAGGGCCACTCTCTCTTATTAGCATCAACATAATAGGGCTGCCTAATTCATAAAACCTACAGTCAAATAGTTGAGGTAGTAGAGTCAGCATATACACTAGTAATTGCCAGGATCAAAAATTTGGGGTTCACTGATTTGCACAGAGCAAGGGTACACACAGTGGCTCCCCTAGGGAAACCAATCCCAGAGAGGGAGCTCCCCTCAGAGTGTGGCAGACTTGAGGTTCTGTAGTTTGGTGGCACTGTTTCCACTCCAGTGGTGCTGCTGTCCCTCTGTTCTCTGAACACTTGAAGGTCAAGTGTTGTGCTTGCAGACTGTGGACCTCACTCTGACAAGAACCCTGGGAAGGATTCAATCAATGGTGATGCCTCGGCTGCCAGGGAGACACAGAGCATCCATAGTCTCAAGGAAACTACTGGGCCATCACAGAGGCTCAAGTACTGTGACCGTCTAGTCCTGCCCCAAAGAAATAACTGTGTGTGGAGGGGTGGGAGTGATGGTGGATGTTGATAAGAAGGTTTAGTCTGGGTAAATTAGACAATTTTGTACTGGACGATCCTCTTGTTGAATAATTTCATAATGAATGTGAATAATTTACAAAGGCTTCCACTGGTTCATTTCTAATGATGGTCAAATCCAGGAAGACTGAAGGCCATGTTGTTATTCCTGGAAGTCTTACAATGCCCATAGCTTTGACACAAAGCAAATGTCTGGAGTTTCTGGGATACATTGATCAATCAATCCTAAACTCTACAGCTAATTAGAAACCAAAATAATGACACTGTTGCTCCAAAACAAGCTGGTCTCTCTGGTCATAAGGCCTTATATATTCTTGTTCTGTCTGTCTTGGGTCCTCCCTTTTGGAGGGATTGTGTGTGACTGTGGACACTGGCAAGTCCTAAATCTGATGGGCTAGGCTAGCGCGTTGGAGACTCAGGGAATTGTTGAGGTTTGGGTCCAAAGACAGTCTGCTGGCAGAATTCCTTTTTGCTCAGGGGAGGTCAGTCATTGTTCTATTAAAGCCTTCAACTGATTGGATGAGGCCCATCCACATATGCAGAGCAGTCTGCTTTAATCAAAGTTCACCAACTTCAATGTTAATCTCATAAGAAAAAAAACAAAAACAAAAACAAAACTTTACAGAAACCTGTTTATCCAATATCTGGGCACCTGGCCCAGCAAAGTTGACAAGTGTGAAATTCTGCATTGACCAGTCCTTGGATTTGGCTGAAGGTTTTAACCTTCGGGGAGGTAGCCCCCTTAGACCAGAGTATAGTTCTCAGGGAGGGGCTCAGCTCTGAGCTCTTATCAGCCAACACACCTGGCAGCTGAGGAAATGAGTGCCTTGGTCCTGAAAGATGGCTCTGGATAACACATCCCAACACCTCAACACCTCCTTAAGGCTCCGGTCCCATGCCCCTTGCACTCATCCACTCTTTATTTGGGAGTAGTTCTCTCTCCTGACTGGCATCCACTCTCCAGGGCAGGAATTGAGTCTCCCCACGGCCCAGGCCTGCCTGGGACACTACAGCCCCTGACTCAATTCATAATTTTGTTGTTTGCAGGCGTTTCCTAGAAGGATATTTCCTCTTTCCCAGCTCTCTGCTCAATGTGAGACCAGGGTGACTTCTTAAAAATAAGAACAAATTCTGCCTTTTCTCTGGCTTGCCAACAGTTTCTTTCTTTTCTTTTTTTCAAAAGAAGGCTTAAAATATTTTTGAATAAGAAGAGCCATATCTTTCTGGAAGAAGACACTGGTGGTAACAAGCTTCCCACAGAGAAATGACCCCTGACCTCAGTTGTTTTGTAGATAGGCCTCAGCTGGGCCATCTGCTCCCTGCAATGAAAGTTGCTAATGAGCTGCAGCATTCCAGAATGAAATGTGGTGATAGCTCCTCCCTTCGTCCATCTTCTCCACTTGCCTAGAATTAAATCCAGTAAGTTTACACTTAATGTGGTCGATAGGTTTTTGGAAACTTCAACTTTAAGCGAGATAACATATCACTGTAGAAGAAAGAAAGTCTAAACCTACAGGAAAATTTTATAAGAGTTTATTTGAGCTGAATCTGAGGACATGCTTGGAACCAAGATCTCAATGGATCGAGAAAATGTTCCGGACTGGTAGTTTGTCAGTTCTTTTTACGGATTTAGAATCAAGGAGAAAACATAAGGAAGGTTACAGGAAATCCACTGGTGGTAGATTAAAGAGGCGGGTGAAAGCAAAGCAGGGAAATCTCTAGGATTGGATAAAGAGCAAAATGGAGGGATACATACTTCTTTCACATTGGTGGGTACAGGATAGTTAACATTTAACATTCACAGTAAATAGGTGGTATGTGGGCAATCAGATAACAATGAGGAGTTCCGTGGTCTTGTGCTCTGGTACTGGGTCGTGCCTCGAGGAGTCTGGAAAAGAAAATTACTCTGACTTTTCAAAGGTATGTTATCCTAGATGTGTAAGAACAATGGACAGAGCTCGCCTAAGGAAAAGACTGACCTTTGCTGAGGAAGCTATAGACCTGGGACGTGAATACCCAAGACCTGCCCAGTTAAGGAATTTATGATTTGACCATCCTGTGTGGTTTTTTGGTCAGTGAGTTTGTCAGGCCCCCCTTGAACCCCTTCTGAGCCTATCAGATCTGCTATGTAGCCCCTTTTTTGTTCATATAACAAAACCAATTTTACCCTAGCTAATTGATATAAACAAGAGTTAAGTTCCTACGGCATTATTTCTGGTCACAAAAACTTCAAAATAAAGACCCAAAACACTTCTAATATTAGACATTGAAATAAATGTGAGCTATACATACATTTAAGAAAGATTAATAAAAACAAGTAAGAGAATTATTTTCCAACCCGCTTATTCCCATGTAGGGCCAGGGGTGGCCAGAGCCTATCCCAGCAGTACAGCGTACAAGGCGGGTCCCACCCAGGACAGGATGCCCTTTCATTATAGGGCACACTCACACACACACTCACTCAGACTGGGACAGTGTAGACATGCCAGTTCACCTAAGGGGCACCTCTTTGGGAGGAAACGTGAGTCCTCAGAAAAATCTCACACAGACATGGGGAGACCGTGCCAATTCCACGCACACAGTGGCCCTGACTGGGAATTGATTTTTATTTCTCATCAACATTAGAACAAAGCATTGTTATTTTAGAACCTGCTGTATATGAGTTCTGACAATTAAGTTCACAAACTTATTGCACCGATGTTGCTAACCTTTTTTGTATCAGAGGGATTATTCATTATGAATTTGTACCAACTGGACAAACAGTTAACCAAGTTTACTATTTGGAAGTGCTGAAAAGGCTGCATGAAAATGTTATACGACTGTGGGGGCAGAGCCCCAGAAAGTAGTTTCCAGGCTCTTGGCCTCACATAGACAGGTGCTGGCTCAGGTAGTAAATGGCCATCAACTGTGATTGCATGGCCATCAGCTGTGGCTAGTTGGCCGTCAGCTGTAACCAGTGAGCCATTGGCCACTAATATAACTGCTGTGGCTACGCTAGAGAGAAGGAGGAGAGAAAGAATGGGAACTAGCAAGAAGATGGTGGCTGGGCTGGCAAGCGTGGATGGCGGTTTGCGGACAGTGTGGATCCAGCCTCCAGTGAGAGTATAGTGCCGCCAGAGAGAATATAGTGGTATGACTCCCCTACCTATGGCTCCGTGGGTGTTCCTTTTTGGCCTCACCATATCCTGCATTCTTGTATGGGAAGCGGGAGCAGAAATCCCGCAGGCCACCCTGCATGACACCCCGCACGACAAATGGCGCAGCGAGCAGGGTCTCCTGCATGACAAATGGCGCAGCGAGCAGGGTATGGTGCCGGCCAAAGCTCTCCAAAGGACGGTGAAGCAGTTTGTGCGTATGAACACCCAGTCTGAGGAAGACCAGGAGGAGCAGCTGCCGGAGAGCTGGACCCCCGTGGAGGGGTGGAAGGACGTGGACGGTTCTCCCACCAGCACAGGAAAAGCCATGCAGCTGCTGGAGAGATGGAGCCCCGTGGAGAGGTGGAAAGATGTGGACGGTTCCCCAACCAGCACAGGCCAGAGAAAGCGAAGGTCGTTGCGGCCCTGTGGGCTGGCAGGTTCCTGCTCGGGCAGCCCGGATGCAGGACTTATAGTCCCAGGAGGTAATGCTTGCTGAGTCCTCCGTGGGAGATGAGGGTGAGGTCAAGGTCGTCTCTCACCCCCAGGACAGCCCTGGTGAATGACTATGGACTATGGGGAATTGCCTTCCATCCCTAATTTAATGGACCGCTTGACTGTTTGTTTGGAAACTGTTGTTAGTGGAACTGGGGGATATTTGCTTTTGTCTCTTGACTGGCCGCCATTGAGAATATGTAAGCACCTTGATTGTGAGTCGCTGTTGTTCCAGCAGGGTACCCTGAGAGGCACAGAGAGAGTGGCAGTGCCCTGAGAGCCCTGGCTGAGTCCAGGAAGTCTGGCTGAGCCCTGAAGATACCCTGGCTGTGCCCAGGAAGTCGGGCTGTTCCCAGAGAGAGTGGCAGTGCCCTGAGAGCCCTGGCTGTGTCCAGGAAGTGTGGCTGTGCCCACAGAGAGTGGCAGTGCCCTGAAAGCCCTGGCTGAGTCCAGGAAGTGTGGCTGTGCCCACAGAGAGTGGCAGTGCCCTGAGAGCCCTGGCTGTGTCCAGGAAGTGTGGCTGTGCCCACAGAGAGTGGCAGTGCCCTGAGAAATCCTAGCTGTGCCCGGGGAAACTAATGGTACCCTAAGAAGTCCAGGAAGTCTGGCCGTGCCCAGAAGTACTGGTGGTGCCCTGAGAAACCCTGGCTGTGTCCGGGAAGACAGGTGGTACCCTAAGAAGTCCAGGAAGTCTGGCCGTGTCCAGAAGTACTGGTGGTGCCCTGAGAAACCCTGGCTGTGTCCGGGAAGACAGGTGGTACCCTAAGAAGTCCAGGAAGTCTGGCCGTGCCCAGAAGCACTGGTGGTGTCCTGAGAAACCCTGGCTGTGTCCAGGAAGACAGGTGGTACCCTAAGAAGTCCAGGAAGTCTGGCCGTGCCCAGAAGCACTGGTGGTGCCCTGAGAAACCCTGGCTGTGCCCAGAGAGCCTGGCTGTGTCCAGGATATTGCATTCACCCCCAGGCTCCTCGCACAGGTCCCCTCGCGGAAGACGCTTGTCGCGTAGATTGTGAGGCGAGAGCCTATAGGGGTGGAGTGTGGGGGCAGAGCCCCAGAAAGTAGTTTCCAGGCTCTCGGCCTCACATAGACAGGTGCTGGCTCAGGTAGTAAATGGCCATCAACTGTGATTGCATGGCCATCAGCTGTGGCTAGTTGGCCGTCAGCTGTAACCAGTGAGCCATTGGCCACTAATATAACTGCTGTGGCTACGCTAGAGAGAAGGAGGAGAGAAAGAATGGGAACTAGCAAGAAGATGGTGGCTGGGCTGGCAAGCGTGGATGGCGGTTTGCGGACAGTGTGGATCCAGCCTCCAGTGAGAGTATAGTGCCGCCAGAGAGAATATAGTGGTATGACTCCCCTACCTATGGCTCCGTGGGTGTTCCTTTTTGGCCTCACCATATCCTGCGTTCTTGTATGGGGAGCGGGAGCAGAGACCCCGCAGGCCACCCTGCATGACACCCCGCACGACAAATGGCACAGCGAGCAGGGTCTCCTGCATGACAACGACATGAACTTTTTGCCAACAATTCATGGCTCTTGCATCATGACAATGCACCAGCTCACACAACACTGTCTGTGAGGGAGTTTTTAGCCAGTAAACAAATAACTGTGTTGGAACACCCTCCCTACTCACCTGATCTGGCCCGCAATGATTTCTTTCTTTACCCAAAGATAAAGGAAATATTGAAAGGCAGACATTTTGATGTCATTCAGGACATCAAGGGTAATACGAAGACAGCTCTGATGGCCATTCCAGAAAGAGTTCCAGAATTGCTTTGAAGGGTGGATTAGGCACAGGAATCGGTGCATAGCTTCCCAAGGGGAGTACTTGGAAGGTGACTGTAGTGATATTCAGCAATGAGGTGGGTAGCACTTTTTCTAGGATGAGTTCGTGAACTTAATTGTCTGACCTCGCATAAGATTCTAGCCAAGGGAGAGCAGACAGAGGGAAGAGAGAGAGCATGGTGAGTCCCCTAAACAAATGGCTCATGGTTATTTAGTTGTAAGCAACTGCTAAGTCCCCCAGTCTGGGGCTCATTAGAGTGTGGTCCGTAGACCACATCATCAGTGAACCTGTTAGAAATGCAAAACATAGACCCACCTGAGTCCTGTTGACTCACAGTCTCTGCAGGTGAGGACCAAGAAACAGTTTTCATAAGCCCTCCAGGTGATTTTTGTGCAAGTTCATGTTTGACAATCACTATAAAACCTATTTCCTCCCAACTACATGTTGGAACTAGTTTAAGCAGGGTTGGCAACCAATGAATATGCAGAGAATTTATAGGGACAGCTAAACGTGCACCTCTGCCCCATGCAGAAGGCATCTACTCCTCACGGCATCTGCTACCCATGCCTAAATCCCTCCGTTACCGTGAAACTGTGGGTTCCCATTCTGTCTTTCTTAAAATGTGCCATTCTAACCCGTTCAACACACTATCTACCTCTACTTTTTGCTTCCCTTTTCCCTTTTCAAGGAAAAGCTTTTGAAGAGAATATTCAGATACAATGAACATAGCAGGAATTCCAGAAACTGGGGTGGGTGGTAACCATGGTAGTAGGGGGGTTATTTTACACTCAAGAAGCTCAAATCCCAAGGTATTGGCTATAGGTGACAACTGACCTTAGCTTATTGGTCACATACCTAAGGACTGAGTTATTGTCTTACACCTGGCTCTGCCTATAGTCCTAGTATCTGTCTAGACCACAAGGACACTGGAGTCTGTGACCCTGCATTCCATGTTAAAGAAGTCTGTTTTTTTAACAGTAATGAAATTAGCTTTTAAAAGCTTACTGTATCTTCTGATAAGTAAGAAGAAAGCTACTAATTCATACTTAGGTTTCCCTAAGTGTTTTAAGAGCATGCTGGGAACACACCAGAGTCCTGTGTGCCTAATGACTTAAAAATAAATTAATTCTAGAGTTTGGGAATGCATTCCCACACACTCTAGTGTCAAGTTCCTTCAACCTGCTCCTTCCAGCTGGGCAGGACCTGTGAGCAGGACTCTGAGAGCAGCTGTCCTTGCCTTGCTCACTGGTGTCCAGGGGTAGTGATTGTCCAGTGGTCCTAAATTAATACCCAGCGGGACATTATCACTCAAAAATGGTAATTTCTAGAATTGTGATGATTTTTCCCCATATGTCAGAAACTGAATAGAAAATTGCTGCCCACCCGGGGAGGTAGAATTGAGAAGCTTTGTGTTTCAGGGCTCCTTCTGAAAAATGTTAGGTTGTTTATTAAACCAAGGGATGTATAAACCATTCCAAAAAGTGTGAAGTGAGAATTAATGCAGCTGGGTCAGTTGTTTCAAGTTCAGAACTGGGAACTGGGTATTAGGTCTTGAAGATCCTCTTCTTGTCACCCACCTTCCATGTAAAAATTTAAAAGACGTTTGGGAGACTAACATAATGTTAGTCTAAGATAGTTAGACTAAGATAAAATGCTAATTATTCCCTGTTGCCACCATTTAATAAAATAAACATAAACCTAGGAAGGATATAACCTCAGAATGAAGGACAGTCCTTCTCAAGAAAAGACAGTTGGCACCTACACTCACATCCAAAAGGGGAGCTATTTTAATTATTTGACAACAGAATAACATATACATCATTTTCTTATTTTCCACTACATAGGATAAAATTCTTAAGGCTAGTGAGTCAGTGTGCAACAATATATTGGGCAGTGGATAACATATTGGTGATTGAATTTCCAACTTCTTTAGGTAAATTCTTTTTAGCCCAGCCATTGTAAAAAATGGAATTTCAAATAGAAACAAATGAAAAAGATGGAGTCAACATTCTTAGTCATCCATGAGGGTTAATTTTATGTCAACTTCCCTGTGTCCCCAGGTGCCCAGATACTTGGTCAGACATTATTCTGGGTGTGTCGGTGGAGGATGTTTTTAGATAAGATTAACATTTGAATTGGTAGACTGAGTAAAGCAGATTGCCAGTCCTAATGTGGGTGGGCCTCACCCAGTCAGTTGAAGGCTTGAATAGAACCAAAAGGCTGACCCTCCTGTGAGGAAGAGGGAAATCCTCTTGTCTGATTGCTGGAGCTGGAACATCAGTCTTTCCCTGCCTTTGGACTCAAACTGAAACACTGGCTCTTCCTGGCTCTCGAGCCTGTAGCTTTCAAACTGTAACTTATACCATCAGTTCTCATGGTTCTCTGACTGCAGATCTTGAGACTTCTTAGTCTCCATAATCATGTGAGCTAATTCCTTACTTTATATGTATAGTCACACACAAAAACCTCTATATGAATGTTCATCACAGCCTTATTTGTAATAGCTAATAACTGGATTAGCTCAGCTACCCTACAACAAAGGTGAGTGGTTAACCAGTGGACTATTTGCACTCACATCCTTGACTCAAGATCTGTTTTTGGGAGGACCCAAACTAAGACACACATGAAGAAAACTAACAGTGAGGAAATGGAAGCCCAGGAAAGTAAACAACAGATTCCCGAGGACACATAATTCAGTGAATGAAATACCATACCCCCTATAATGCTCAAATTAATATTAATAGATAGATTTAACAAGGTGCTGTAGCTAGGAAATAAGAACAAGCTGCTATTTAAATGGAATAATTAGGGAACCAAAAAACAAATTCTTGGAATTAAATTTGTGATTGACAAAAGAAAAAAAAATCAATAGTTGGACTTGAAGATACTGTCAGGAAATTTTCCAGAATAGAGAGGGAGAAGGCACGTTACCTCATTCTCTGATAAAAAGAACAGCTAAGCACCATGGAGCATCAAGCGAGGAGAGTTCTATGGCTGCCTCCCCCCAGTGTTGCTTTCTTCCATGGTCATTCACTCCTATATGTTTCATGATTGTCACGGTACTTTTCTCTTAAGCAATGGATCATTTAGAACTATGTCTTTTAGTGTCTAAATATAAAGAATTTCTTTTCCTTTTTGAAGAGTGTTTTGATTGTCGATTGACATTATCACCAGATAAATTGAAATATCTGCTACCCGTCTTTTGAATTGGCTGATTCCTGGGCATGTGGATAATGTGTGCTTCTTGAGTACCTGTTCCTAGTGTGATTAGAAGGAAGGTATACGCACTAGAGTTGGACACAGAATTCTAGAGACCCATTAGTCAAGCATTAAATTGTGTTGATCTCTTATTCTAATCCCTACAATTTTTCTGGTCTGCTTGATCTATCAGTTTTTGAAAGCAATGTGTTTATTACTGGCATCTCTGAATGTGGATTTGATAGCTTTTGCCTTGAAATTTGGTCAATTTTTTCTTTATGTTTTTCAAGTCAGCGTCCTTAGACATTTGTATTTTATAGCGATTACACTTTTTAGATGAACTTTTCCTTTCATCACTGTATCATGTTATTATCTATTAATGATTTCTACAATAAATTCTATTTTATTTGACAATATTACTGAACCCACTTTTTCTTTTGGCTGCTATTTGCTTGATATATATTTTAAAACCTCTTTAAGTTTAATCTTTTGGTGTCTTTTTGGTCTATGGGTGATCTTTTAGGTTTATGTGTATCTTTTAAATAGCATACAACAAGATATTGCTTGCTAAAATCCTGTCTGGGGACTTCTATTTCTGGGAAGATGGATGTATTTTCCCTTAGTCCTCCTACTAAGGAAAACTGAAATTCCTGGACATAATATAAAAAAAAAGAAGAAGAAGACATTGATAGGTGGTGAGAAGGCAGACCAGCTAGGGACTAAAGGATACAAGAAATGACTTGAGATGAGGTCTCTGTTTTCATTTTGCCTCATACAGCCTAGACTGGATACTGGAGAAAACAGCACCTGGAAGCACCAATGGACAGACCAATGAAGCCCCAGGAAATCTTGCTCTGTCTAGCCAATGACCAGGAAAGAGGCAGTCTAGAGAGATAGAAAACTTAAGACACCAACAGCTCTACTCCAGCCAAACCCCACAGAAAGAGCTGTATCCCCACCCCTACCATTGCCAGAAAAGTCCCAGTGGAAAGCCTAGACTTCTACCTCCAAAGGCTATTATGAGATACTCCAACCATTTTGGTGTCACAATGTGTCACATGACACCTGAATCAACAAAGATGTAAATTCTTCCCAAATTGATATAGAAGTTTAACACAATTTCTATCAAAATTCCTGCAAGATTTTTTGTTTGTTTTGTAGATATAGACAAGATTACTCTAACATTTACATGGAAAAGCAAAGGAACTAAAAAAGCTAAAAAAAATTGTTAAAAAGAAGCTGGGAGGAATCACTGTACTCAATTTCAAGAAATACTATACAGCTCCAGCAATCAATACTGTCTGGAACTGACAGAGAGATAAGGCATGTAATCAATGGAATAGAGAACTCAGATAGAAACCCCACGTAAATATGACCAACTGATTTTGACAAAGATGCAATACAATGGAGAAAAACTGTTGTCAACAAACGGTGTTGGAGCCTCTGTATTCACAGGTATGAATAGGAACCTTGACCTGAACCTCACCTCTCATGTAGAAATGAACTCAAAATGGATCATAATGTAAATATAAAACTTTTATGTAAATAAAAAACTTTTATGTAAAATGTAAATATAACACTTTTAGAAGGTAACATAAGAGAAAAAACTCTTCAGGACCTGGGACTTGGTGAACAGTTACACACTGAACCAAAGGCATGATCCATAGAAGAAAAAAGAAATCCATAAACTGAACTTCATTAAAATTAAAAATTTGTTAACAATACAGTATTGTATACTTCAAAATTTGTTAAGAGGGTAGAACTCTTATTAAGTGTTCTTACAACACACACACAAAAAACCCTCAAACCCCGCAAAACCAAGGGACACAAAGAAACTTCAGAAGTTGTTGAATATGCCTATGACCTTGACTCTGGTGATTGTATCAAGGGTGTTTGCATATTTCCAAACTTATCAAACTGCGCATATTAAATATGTGCAGTTCTTTGTATACCAATTACACTTCAATAAAACTGTTAAAATTAAAAACTTCTCGCTCTGCAAAAAATCCCATTAAGAGGCCAAAAAGACAAGCTACAGACTGGGAGAAAACATTTGCAAATCACATATCTCACAAAGGACTCTTATCTAGAATACATAAAGAACTCTCAAAACTCAACAGTAAAAAAATCCAATTAGAAAATGGGTGAAAGAGATGGACAGACATTTCACCAGAGAGGATACGTATGCATGGCAAATAAGCACATGAAAAGATATTCAACATCACTGGAAAACCATTCAGCAGTTTCTTTAAAAAACAAAAAAACTAAGGACACAGTTGTCAAACAATCCAGAAATTGTACTCCTATGCATTTATCTGATAGAAATGAAGTTATGTCTGCACAAAAACCTGTATAAAATTATTTATAGCAGCTTTAGTTGGAATAGGTCAAATTTGGAAACAACCAATAATACGTCCAAACTGGAAACAACCAATATGTCCTTCAGAGGGTAAATGCATAAGCAAAGTGTGGTAAATCTGTCCCATGAATACTATTCATTTACCAATTTCTTTACCCCCTTTTACTTCTTGCATCCCATTTCTTCTCTCTGGGATTAGTCTCACTCTTGATGAAGAATGTTTTTAACTCTTTTTTTTTGCTTTTCAACTCTTTGTGTGTTTGAAAATACATTTAATTTGCTCACTTAATATTTTCTTTTGATGTTTTTCAGTTACACTATGAAATGTCTAGGTGTAGCACAGAGATCTCTTCCTGGCGTAGGAGAATTTTGTATTTTGAATGCAGTGGTCGTTAACAAATCTACAGATTTGATAAAATGGCATAGACCTATACACACACATTGTACCAATGTCAATTTCATGGTTTTAACACTGTACTAGAATTATGTAAGATGCAACAAACTGTATTTGTACTATAATTATATAATTGTAGGTGACTGAGAAATACATTTTCATTGGTAACAGACTCCTGAGGAAATAAATAATTTGGTGAACAAAATGAACCATAAAATATCCCTACAATGAACAGATATTTTTGACAAGACGTGGCAACCAGAAAGTAAGTATAGGTTATTATAAAATGGCATAGTCAAAGAACAAGAAAGAACTTCTTGAAAATTAAATATGTAACTGGCAAAATAAAAAAAAAATCAATAGATAAGCTAGAAGTTAACATTAAGAAAATTTCCCAAAATGGAGAGGAAAAAGACCTATCTTTTTACTCTTTGATAAAGAGAACAGATAAACATACCAGAGAATCAGTTAGAAGTTCCAACATCTAGAAATGCAGCCTCCTTCAAGTACCACTTTTGCTGCATCCCACAAGTTTTGCCTTCTTTCACATTCATCACTCCTAAAAATTGTATGATTTTCATACTAATTTTTTCTTTAAGCAATGAGTCATTAGAACTGTGTCACTTAACATGTAAACATAAAGTGTTTGTTTTTCTTTTTTCCCCTGTACTGCCAGGAGCATGGGAATCTAGGCTTATGCCCAAGCTTGGCACAAATTCATGTTCCAGTTACTCATTAGTGACTATTTATGTTTCCTCATATGGCTTGGGGAGGATCAACAGGCAGAGATTTTCTGTCCTCATTCATAGATAGATCATTATTCTCCTGGCTTCCTGTGATGCACAGGACTTGAGGTTCAAATCCTAAACTTGTGTGACCACAATCTCCAACTTCTTGCTTCTGCAAAGCAGTTCTTCAGAAGCAAAACACCACTATTTTACAATGGAAAGTGTTTTGCCCTCTCAGAGAAGTAGAGAATAACATTACTTGTGGTAAAACTGTTGCCAGTCCCAAACTCCCATGGAGGGAAATAAAATCCTGCCCCCATTAATGAAGCCCTGTTAAAGGCCGGGGCACTCCTGATGTCTGATTCTGAGTGTGATGTCTACTGGAGTTGCTGGGGCTTCTGACAGCTGTCACATTCCAGTGGCTTGGGGCCTCATGAGGCAGCCTAGGGATCCAGAAGCATTCCAGGGCTGGATTGCAAGTGATTTGGGGAATAGTTTCACCCTTGTTACCAAAGAGTTGGGAGATATAAGGGGAATCCTTTACTTCTCTGGGACTCAGTTTCCCATTTGTAAGGTGGGGATATTTATATCTATTCCTCCACACAGGGAGGTAGGAATATGAGCATTTCTCAATGTGTATAGTACCATGGAAAAGGTCATCTCTACACAATCAGGCCAAGGAGTTGCCTTTAGCACGCATGGGCTAAAACCACCAAGCTTTGCAGTAGGATGGGGCAGAAGTTTCTTGGGGAGCAAGAGAAAAATTTAAGGGAATGTTCATGAAGTGCCCCATGTGGACAGACAAAGCTTGGCCAGCTCGCCTTGAAGCAGTTGTGAACAGCCCTCTCTCTACACCCCACACTCAGCCCCTGCTCATCTCTCCCCTGACTGACATTCTCAGGGGGACTAGGTAGGTCCCTCCTCTGGGGCCCACTAGTGGCAGGAAGTCCTGCTTCTGCTAGGACAGAGGTACACTCAGTGGGGTCAAATACAAGCATGTGTCCCCCTCCTCTTCTAATTCCTCTCGGTTCAGACATCAGAGCTGAGTCCATGGAAGGGTCCATCCCCTTTGCTGACTTAAAAATGAATTTCAAGACCATAATAAAAGACAACGTAGCAGTAAACAACCCCTCAGGTAATGTTTCACCACTTCTCTCAAACTATTTTAAGCAGAAGCCCTTTCCTGTAAGGGCATGTGGTCAGAGAGAGGCAGTTTGACAGAGAAGAAACGGGGGGATTTGTTCTATAGACCTGGTTTTGTGTCCCATGTGTGAGCTGTGTCGGTGAGACCCTGGGTAAATGGCTTGTCTTCACAAGCCTCAGTTTCCTCATCAGTAAAATGAAGATAAACATAGTCCCGTCCCCATGGATTGGTGGTAGGGCACAGGACCTGGCATCCATATAAGAGTGCTTCATAAAACAAGTGTGTCTGTATTTAACAGAGAGAAAGAGTTATTCAAAACCAAAACTGACGTTAGCAACTTCTGCCTTTTAAGGGATGGGGCAAGGGGAAGGCAGCAGTGCCTTTATCAGTGGACACATAAATCTCTATATTGCTCCCTTCTACTCATGGAGGCATCCCTGGCTGGGGCTGGGGACTGGAATTTCAGAGCCTCTGCCAGGTCTTCTGAGCTGCTCAAGACCTGAAGTAGATGGTGCTTTGTTTAGCAGACACTTGGAGTGTTTGTATGTGAAGATATATGTCTGGGGCCAAGTAGAGAGTGGAGAGCTATATCACTGTCCATAATAAAGAGTGGGTAGGAGCTGGCAAGAGTAGGGATACCCAATGGCAAGGAGTTCCCCCCGCCAGAGCAAAGCACGGGGAGAAGTCCTCAGTGGCAGGGTGACCCAAACACACAGCAGAACAGGGATGTCTGACATTCATCTTTAGGTTGTACATATTTCTGTGATATAAGTCTCCTTCCTGTTCATACCTTTAGCAAAGTCTGCTCTGTACATAGATGTTTTGTGTGAGTAAATTGAGAGGAAATCAAGGAAAGGAGGGTGGTTTCATGTCAGAATGGGGTAGGGAGGAGAATAAAGCCATTGCAGGTGACATTCAAGTGAGAGCAAGACTTGTGGGAGGTTCACCTGGAGGTGACCCAGGGATTTGCTAAATACTTGCAGCAGGACACTGGATTTCCCCCAGGAAGAGAGATGGGACTTCACGCTAGTTTTATGTAAATCTGAAAGACAGGGTCACGTCAGTTAACATCTGGGTTACATACACAGAGTTGAGAAACCACATCTTAGGAGAACCAGATGAAAGGGTAGTGTTGATGACTGCAGCTAGAAGAAGGAAACATTTAATGTTTTAAAATATTAAAAATGTCAAACTGTATGGGGAGCATAATAGTCATCAGGGCTGTTTGCAAATGTGCCGTTTCTTTCTCCTTCCAGGAATAGGATAAAATTGCATTTCCTTGCCCATCTCTTCTTCTGTCGTGGTGACTGGCGACAATTTAGAGAGTGACTACTCTGTCATCCTAGGACCTCAGTGAGGACAACACCAGTATACCTTAAACACACTTTTTGGGTTTGTTTTTCAAACAAATGAAATTTCAGGAGAGGGCTTGTTACTGCTACATAACCTAGCTCACCTTGAATGATACAGGAGCAGTGACCTACCTGGGGTCACTCAGAAAATTTGCAGAAAATCTGCAGCTAGGACCCAGCTCTCCTGCTCTAGAGGCAAACGGCCACCCCAACCTTGAATGTTGCACCTGGTAGGACTGTGGTGGGGTGATGCCCAGACTTCTACACACAAGTGCTGAAAAGAACAAGCTCCAGACAGCACAGAGACAATGAGGAAAAAATTCCTCCAACTTCCGCTTTGCCTCTGACCCTGGAGGGCACCCCACAGATGGATGCATGCCTTCTCACCTGGCTTCTCCACTCCAAATCCACTTGACTTGAGAATTGCTTTTCTGATGATGACATTTGTCAATTCTGCCTTTGCTCTTTGTACCCATTATGTTTCTGGTTGATCTGGGTAATGGCTCATTGTGTAATCCAGAGCCACCATAATGCTGAATAACGAAAATCACAAAACCTCTTGGAATTCCACACAAATGCTTATTGCTCGTGCATTTCTCTGATCCTACTCCTGGGAGCAGTGGCCCAGTCTGGGACTCTCATCCTCCTCATAATAGCAAACGTACCAGATAGCAAACAGAAACAGGTAAGGGCTCTGGAGGAGTAGAATCACCTGTCACTCGTTCCTCTTTCCACTAGCCAAGGAAAGTCATGTGGCCAAATACAAAGACTACCAGTGGGAAAATACGCTCTCCCAAGTCACATGACAAACAATGTGGATACAAGGAGGGGTGAAAATTGAGGCATTTAATGCAATCTGCCACACTCAACCTCTCTGTCTGACCCCTGAGTTCCTAGGCCAGACTCAATTCAAGTGGACCCCACCCCAATAGGAGCCTCTCCCACAGCTCCACAAAGGGCCTTGTCCCCTCTTACCTCAATTCTGAGTGTTCCCTGCTGTGTAGGCTTGTCTGTATGACTCCGAGTCTCAGGTGTTATTACCCAGTTCATTTAAACAGTCAAAGACAAGCTGGGCAATTATGCTGGATGACAAGGCCTTCATCAAAGATATATTGGCTCCTGCAGAAACAGCCTTTAAATCACCCAAGACCTGTAATTGCATTGGCCATGTCAAGCAAATGGATATATTCCAACACCCATGAGTCAAGTTCACCTTTGTTTCCTCTTGCTGGCAGAGGATCCTTCCCTCATATATTGACCACCTAATAGGGTTCATACACTATGCCAGGCTCTGGAGATACAGGGAAAATTCTCCCCATGAAGATCTATGAGGTACAGAGGTGGATAGAAATGCACAGTGTGGCTAGGAGTATAACACACAGAGAAAATAATTTCTAGTGCTGTAAGAAGGGGACATGAGGAAGGCTGAATAACGAACTGGGCTTTAAAGAGTATATAGAAACGAGTGTGGAGAGATGGAATGTGAATTCAGGCAAAGGGAATTTCATGGTGTCTTAGTCACTTTAGGCTGCTAAAATAAAAATATCACAGACTGAATGACTTAAACAACAAACGTTTACTTCTCACAGTTCTGGAGGCTTGGAAGTCCAAGATCAAAGTGCTGGCAGGTCTGATGTTGGATGAGAGCTCTCTTCTTGGTTTGCTGGTATCCATCTTGTTGTTACATCTTTACCTGGGAGAGAGGGAGGGAGGGAGGGAGGGAGGGAGGGAGGGAGGGAGGGAGGGAGGGAGGGAGGGAGGGAGGGAGGGGAGAGGAGAGGGAAGAGAGAGGAGAGTAGAGAAGAGAAAAAGGAAGTTCTTTCTTGTCTTTCTTATAAAATCACTAGTCCCATCATGAGGGTTCCATAGTCATGACCTACTTACATCCCAAAGGCTCTATCTCTACATACCATCACACATTGAGTTTCAATAAATGAATTTTGGAGAGGCACAAACATTCAGTCCATAGCGCATGGGAAAAGACGTAAAGACAGGAGTGTGGCTGTGATGGCATGTTGGGGCTTAGGGTAGATGGGGAGTGAGTAGGCAGCATGTGGTCCTAGGAGGATAGGTTTGACTCTGGTATTCTAAGACCTTAAATGCCAATGTAAGGACTTTGCACTTGATCCTGAGAACATTTGGAGCCACTGAAGAATTTTAATCAGAAGAGTAAGAGTGTCCAATATTTGTTTTTAATGACACAGCCCCAGTGTAAGGTGGAAGATATGTAGAGAAGAAAATGAACAGTTTGGGGACAACTGTAAGTGTCTAAGCCACAAACAATGAGATTCTCAGGGGCAGAGAGCAGCAGAGTGAGGGGGAGAATGGAGCCAAAGAAGACTGAGGTTTCTAAGCAGAATGCCTGGATGATAACAGTACCCTGAATAGGGAGAAAGAATAGGGGAGGAAGAGGAGCAGAGTTTGGTTTGGGTCAAGATGGGTTTGAGATGCTTGAGGGATGTGTGGGCAGCAAGCTTTAGAGCTGTGACTCATAAATATGGGAGGAGACTGGGAAGTATGGGGATTGGGAGCTGACTAGTTTCCTCAGAGAGCTTGTGTCAATTGAAAGACATGAGAAGGAGTAGTCAGAGGGGTTGGAAGGAAATGAAGAGAAATGGTGTTGAGAACGTCAAAGAAGAACTTTGCAAACAGAACAAGGCTGGATGCACCAGCCCCCCGTGTACAGTTTTGAAGGTTTTGCACGGCACATATTTAGGGGGAACTATTCCCAGTGTTGACTATATGAGGGGAACCTTCTGAAATTATGCAATGTGCAGCCAACATGACTGTAAATGTCAGACCTGACCATGAGCCTGGTTGGAAGACACCACTAGATTTGATACTCTGGCTTTATCTTAGACTAATTTAATCAGGAATTCCAAGGATTCCATGCTAGCGTTAGTTTTGTTTTTTGTTTTTAAAGGAGTCACTTGGGGATACTTAAAAGCTGTCCAGGGATCACAGTGTTCAGCTAGGGTGGAGAACCACCATTCCCTGCCCCTCTCCACCATCTGAGCCCTACATCCCAGCAGCTGAACGTTGGCTTAACAGACTTGATTCATGTCAATATCATGACTGCCTACCACAAATGGACATTCAACTCTGCTCAGGGATCAAACATATTCTCTAGTCAGCTGGCTTCCCAGCATCCCAGATGACCACTTCATAGCTCCCCCTCAGGCCTCAAACTACATCACCAACTCCCTTTCAGCTGATGATCTCATCTCAGTCATCACCGAGAAAACCAGTGCCCTGAAAATGAAGCTTCCTAATTTTCACACCACCAAATCTAAACCCTACCTGAATCTCTCACCATCTTCTCCATCCCTGCTCCGTCTTAGGTCACCCCCTCCACATGTGCTCTGAACCCATGTCCTTTCTGTTCTTTGTGTTCAATCTTTCTCTCCAAAGTAACATTCTCATCAGCACCCAGGCAACTCTAGTAGCTCATTGTTGGAGCTACAGGCAGTTTTAGTTATGTTTGTGGGACATGCTACTCAAAAATTTAATACCTTAAACAACAGCCGTTTTATTTCTCGGGAATGTGAGCAAGGCTCGATAGGAATAGCTTGTGTCTGCTCCACATGACATCAGCTAGAGCTACTGGACCGGGGCTGGGGGGTCTTATTCATATTCTGATACCTCAGCTGGGGACACTCAGTCAGCTGGGGCTTGGCTGGGGGCGCTGGGCTTCTCTCTTCTCCTGGGCTTTTTCATGTATCTGGGGCCTTAGTTCTCCATGTGGCCTCTCTTTCCATGTGGTGTCTCACCCACCAAGACCTCTCTCCACGTGACATTTCTTTCTAGCAGGATAGAGTGGACTCTACACATAGTGAGTTTTCCTCTGTGCAAAATCAGAAATTACAAGATATCCTCAGGGTTGGGCTCAGAAATCCCAAATTTTCACTTCTGCCAAATGTCAAAGCAAGTCACGAGGTTATCCCAGATTCAAGAGGAGAGGGAATGGTGTCTACCTCCTGACGGGAGGTGTAGCACAGCTATACAGGGAAAAATGGTTGATGGGCATGCAGACACACATGATAATTCTACACATCAGAATTCTGAGCAAGGGAGAAGTATTGCAGGAGTCACGCAAATGGAGATCAAGGTGCAGAATAAGTTTTATTAGAGGTAAAGTTCAATTGGTTTAAGCAAAATTGGGCTTCCTCTTGCTTCAGCCCTGAACTAGATTTACCCCTTTTGTTTACACACACGACACAATGGCAGGCCTTCCTACCCTTAGGGAAAGAGGTCTCCTGGGATAGTTCACCAAATGAATGAGGAAGGAGCTGGACAGAAACTAGAGACAGAGGAAGGAAGTGAGCCCATTCCATTCATTTTTTGAGACTCACAATTCTGTCATGGGAAGAAATGAGTTGGGTCAGAGAAGAGGGCAGAAGATGTCTTTGCAAGAATGTGCTGGTCTCTTCACAGGCTTGAGAACGCATCTTGGGGTGAAGGCAGGAAAGCAGGGGGTAGATGGTACCCTCTAATGTACACAATTTTTGTCAACTTTCACTGGGTCTAAACTTACAGTCAATTGGGAGTGTGACCATCCCCTCAAGGGAGGAGATGAGTAATCTATTAGGGAGAACTCAATGCAACAGTCATGTGGCCACCCCCCAATACCAATTTTTTTCATTGTCCTGAGACCAAGGTGTAATATAGGTTTTTTGTTTGTTTGTTTGTTTTTGTTCTCCTGACCCAATTTTGAAGCCCTGGATAGAGGTTGGTCAGTTGCCCTTTTTTTGAACACCTGATTAAGTTCACATTCCCAGTCACTTCCTTCATGGGTATCTCATACTCCAGGCCACTATGTGCAATCCCTAATTGCCCTGGGGCCAGGTCCCAGACAAATAGGGACAGTCCCTATGTCCCAGAGCCTGAGGAATTATTCCAATTAGCCAGCCTGCCTTGAGCTAGAGAAACTGAGCTAACCCCACACTACTTTCCGAACATAAGCTGCCCCCTATAGCCCAAGCTTGCTATTCCCCTGGGTGCAACCCTTTGTGTATGGCCCTGCCTGGCAGCCTTCTTTCATTTGGATCTGTAAGTAACAAAGAGTTCTGCCTTTCATCTCTCTGAGTGTCACTGTGTTGTATCCTGACATCAAAAGAATCTTTAAATCTTATAAAACACTCAGGTGGGCAATTTAGCTCTTTCCCTAAAGGCTCTGAAATGCGTCAGTGCTGCCCATTAACTAAATCAACTCTAAGACCTCTGTCTTATACTGACAGTTCACTCCCTTCTGTGTTCCCATCTCAGATGATGCCTTGTACAAAATGGCTCAGCTGAGGTCATGTATTGAGCTCAAACGATAGATTAAAAAAATTCTAATATTATAATAGGATAGAAAACTGTCGTAAACTTGAATAGGATTCAGTTCAACCTTCCCATTGTCAAATACTCAAACATCCGCTTTACATGTAGTCTAAGATATTGAAAATAAAAAGTGCTAAGGGCTGAAATCCAAAATCACCCTGGTCAATATTAGCTCTGTGGCCTTAACCGTGGGGTCTCACTCATGTGCCTGGATGGTATCTGAGTCTTTCTGCAGCCACAGTTTGATGTCTTTTACTGGGCTGGGTGCAGTTCCTTCAGGATGTTCAAGCTGATCCATCCAACCCAAAGGCTAGTGCATCATGTTTTATGGAGAAGAGAATTAAGAGGACATGCAAGACTATCATTGCACTAGATAGTCTATGCATCCCCTTGAGTCTCAGGAATACAAGGGCAAAGCACCAAATACAGTTATCTCAAGCAGAACTCATTATTTACATTCATCCAAATGTATATTTTCATTCCTGAAATGTAGCTTCAATGCAGCAATATCTGGGAGAGGGGAGAGGGAAAAAAAATCTTGCTTTCAGCCTCATTGTAATGCCAGCCTCAGGTTATGACAGCTGTCCAGTGTCACGAGAACTACACTCAATTGAGAGAGACATTCTGTCAAGAGGCTAACTAGAGCACTTTGTTTTCCAAATTTAGTAGATGCTGTTGGGCCCTCTGCGTCCTCTCGTCACTCACTATGACCATAATGTTGATGGCTTCCTCCTGCAAGCCCTGGAGGCTCTCCAGCTGAGGGCTTTCTCTGGGTGTGGGAGTGTGCTCAGAACATTTGTGGGGCTGAAGTGCTAGCGACTTGAAGCTCCAAGGAGCAGTGCCCTCAATGAAATGATGGACAGGAGGAGTTGGTGGATAAACAACCCACTGCTCCAGTGGGACACAGCCAGTTCAGCAGAGGGTCCCCAACAGGACTGAGTCTCAGTTGCCCATAGCAGCACTCATTTGTTGATTTTCCTTCCTTCCCCACCCCATTTCCTCACTCTCTTACTTGTGCTTCTTGGGACCATCTCCCAAATAAACTTTCTCTACCAAAATCCTTGTCTCAGGCTCTGCTTCTGGAGGACCCCAACCTTAGACCCATGGGACAAGTCCATTGTTACATACTCTTTTCTCTGTCATGGGGTGGCCTTGCAGATATTTTAAGTTTTCAGCCAAAATTTTAAATATATGAAATTGACATAGCCAGTCACTGGGGTGGATTGAGGTGTTCCTGTTTATTACCTTGTGGATAGAAAACTTCTTCATTTCAAAATCCCCTTGAATTTTATGCTCCTGGCACCCAGGGATGAACTGAGTAAGGGATCTGTTTAGAGACACAGCCTCCAACACCTGTTGTGAGCGGCCATATTGAATTTCTCAAGCCCATGAAGCCCGTCTCAAGGGAGGGATGTCCCCTTGCCCCCACATTTGCTTCTGCTCGGGAAGCTTCTTCTGAGATTCCATGCCTGGATTTGCCAGTGATACACTGAGTCCAGAGGTACCAGGGAGCTGGTAAGAACTAGCACTCTGTCATCTGATTTTTCCCAGAAGCTTGAATGTATGCTATTTCAATGGCAGCTACAAATCTTTCTTGCCACTTGGCTCTCGGCAGTGCTGCAACATTCACGTAAACCTTCAGCGTTCATCTCCTTCTGCCTTTTTTCAGACAATCTTGGATAAGCTGTTAGCATATTGACCTGTTTCTTAAATGGATCTCTGTCCTTCTATGTCACATATAGGGCTAGCAGTGTTTGAGGACAATTATACCTTCTTCCTCATTTCTCCCCCATCTTTCTTTCAGATGCAGGTTTACCTGCATACTCTTAATTCTGTCTGACAAAGTCCCTCAAAGTGGGAGAGGGGAGCAGAGTCACTCATGAGTGTTATGGTTATCAGACATGTATTTTTGCTATTGTTGTTAATAAGAAATTTCAAATAATTGTGAGGAGAACTAGGGGAGTAAAGATCCAGAAGGAGAGCTGGGGAATCAGAGAAAGAGTTCCCAGCTGGTCAATTTGAAAAGCCAAGAATGTCATAGCGGAACTGTGATGAGAAAGCTTGGGGGGAGAGGGTGGGCGATGGTCTAAGGGAAGCTGTGCCTCTGGGAAGCCTCCATCTGTGTGTGCCCACAGCTAAGCATGTGGGGGTGATGCTTTGGCCACTGTTGGTCATTAGGACCAGCAATCAAGTCAAAGAGCTGGAAGTTAAGTTGGGAGAGCAAGGATATGGAAATTTTTGGCACGTCTGCGTCTGATTGTCACCACATGTGACTGTGACAACTTCAGAGAACAGCTGCCAAGGCTTAATTCCTGCCATCTTGTTGCTTGAACAGTTTTCTCTAGACAACTTTAAGTTAGCACCCTATAAGGAAGTCTAGGAAACAAAGTTCTCAGTTTAACCAAGTTGACCCAGTGCAAACCACCACAGAGATATGAAGTCAATTGCTCAAGCAAGTCTTGCTCATTTTCTCTCCAATGAATTAGATAATCCCAGCTGTATGATCAGCATTTTACTGTTATTGCTCTTCCTGGCTCCCTTTGGCATGTGTTATCTCTTCTGTACCCTCTCTTGGGTCCCAGTTCCCTAGATTTTCCAGACAAATCCCAGAGGGCACATCCTTGAGGCTCCCGAGTTATATCCCTCCTGGGTATGCACTCTCGGCAGGGCCCTCTCAAGTCAGTGCATGCCATCTGTAAGCTCACTTACTTTATTAAAGACTCTCTGTGCTCTGCTTTAATAAGTTGAAGCCCCTCATGCTTCTTGAATCTAGACTTCTTCTGGGAAAGTCATTCCTGAAACCATGTCTCCTCACTTCTGTTAGATTTCTTTGGGCCTCAATCTTCCTAATGTCAGAAGAAAAGAAAAAAGATAGTTTCCTCTTCTGACAGCCAAGGTGCAGCTTGATCACAGCTTAGGCTGCTGCTTTGTCTGCCAAATTCTGGAGTTGTGAGACATGGTCTTAGTTGAGTCCAAAGCCTCTATCCCTTTGAGCTCAAATACTTGATCTTGCACTCATTTCTCAAGGTTTTAGGCCTTTGCATCAATGTGTGAGGGGTTTAAGGGTAATAATAAATCACATCTTTTCCCTCATATCTCTCTGAGTTTGATTCCAGTTGGGAGACGACCACAGGGTTCATACAAGGAGAAAGAAAAATATCAGCTTGATTACTGCAGTTAGGCTTGAGGATGAAAATTTGACACATTGGACTTCTTGATATTTCATCCCCATGATAGCAGAGCTGTAGGCCTCCCTCTGCCTGGGGAAGAGCTGACTCTTGTAAGAGGACCATGTGCAGGACAGGAGTCCCAGAGACCTGCTTCCTGGGCAGGGATCCCAAAGGATCATACGGGGAACTGCTGGGCCTCCCACACACGTTCTATTCATGCTCACAAACCTATCTACCCCCCGTGCCATTCCTCCTGGAAATGAAAGGCCGAAAGAGAAGGAGCAGTCTTCAAGTACGTTTCTTTCCTGGGGAGAAGAATGGAAATTGCCTCTCTCTGAGGGAACTTGAGCACTGGGAAAAGAAATTACTCCATTTACCTTCAACTCCTATGTTGAAAAACTGGTCCCTCTCTTAGTGCCCCTGTACTGTTGGTGGCCGTGAATATGGGTGGAGACATCTGGGAAGGGGTCTGAGGCTTAAAATACTCCCATCCCACAATCTCAGTCTTGGAGACATGTTACAAGTCAATCGTCTCATGGTCCATAAGGAAACATGCACTCACATGTATATCAGAGCAGCTGGAGGCAAACTCGAGTCCATCACCGGAGAACGGAGAAGTGGAGTACAGTGGACACTCACTGCAAAATACCACACAGCTCTCAGAGCAGTGAGCCAGCAGTGTATAACCACGAGAACAGATCTTTAAAAAAACAAAAACAAAAATGAAAACAAAAAATGTGAGTGAAAGGAGAAAGAAACAGAATGAGGCCAATTGTACAATGCTGTTTACTGAAATGAAAAGCACAGATACAAGCAGACTAACATTTCAAATTCCACAAAGATGCAAATATACATATTCAAGGACATAAATAAAAAACATTAGCATGGGGGTAGAACGGGTGGCTCAGTTGGTTAGAGCCCAAGCTCTGGGCAACGGGGCTCCTGTTCGATTCCCACATGGGCCAGTGAGCTGCGCCCTCTGCAACTAGAATGAAGTCAATGAGCTGCCTCTCAGCTCCTGGGTGGCCAGATGGCTCAGTTGGTTGGAACGCGGGCTTTCATCCACAAGGTTGCTGATTGGATTCCTCGACTCCCATAAGGGATGATGGGCAGCGCCCCCTGCAACTAGCAACTGGCAACTGGACCTGGAGCTGAGCTGCGCCTTCCACAACTAACATTGAAAAGACAATAACTTGACTTGGAAAAAGTCCCGGAAGTACACACTGTTCTCCGATAAAGTCCTGTTCCCCTTCTCCGATTAAAAAAAATAATAATAAAATAAAATAATAAAATAATAAAATAAAATAAAACAAAGGAGACAAAAATTATTATTAAAACAAAATAAAACCCATTAGCATGGGAGCCTGAAGAGTCAGAGACTAAAGGACAAAGACAAGAGATGGGTCTTGGACAAGCTGATGATGAAAGTGGGTCACAAACTGAGGACTCTGGTCAACTCAGCCCTTGGCCCCTTCCTCACCCCTGTCATCTCCTTCAGCTCCTGCTCATCCTCCTCCCCCACCTCCCCTTCACACCCATTTGTCTCCATGTCTCCACACCCCACTCACTCAGGTGCCTGTTCAGGTTGCTTTCCTGGCCCATCGTCTCCCCAAACTGCTATTCCGAAAGTCACCACTGACTTCCACGTAGATTCAGTGGGCATTTTACATTTATAGTTCTCTTTATTTTTAAAATTAAAGTTAAATTAACTCACCTTTTTTAAGTGTGCAGTTCTGTTTGGACAGACACATGGAGTTATGTAACCATAAGCAAAATAGTCAGGATATGAAATGGTTCCAACACCCCACAAAAATTCCTTCCTGGTACCCCTTTGTAATCATTCCCTCTCTTGGCCTCTGGTAACAGCAGCTCTGCTTTCTGCACCTGTGGTTTTGTCTTTTTGAGAATGTCCCATAAATGAAATCGTATAGCATGCAGTCTTTGATCCAAGTCATTGCATGTATCAACAGTCCCTTCCTTTTTATGACTAAGTAGTTTTTCATTGTATGGATGAACCACAGTGTTTTTTTTTGGGGTCACCTGTTGAAGAACATTTGGGTTGTTTCCAAGTTTGGGTGATTACAAATAAAGCTGCTATAAACATTTGCATACAGGCTTTTGTGTGAACATAGGTTTTCATTTCTCTGGGTAGAAACCAAGAAGTGCATTGTTGGTTCGTATCTTAGCTATATGTTTATCTTATAAGAAACTGAAATGAATATTTTTGAATCCTCATTTTACTAGACTTCTCAGTATCATGCACCATGTTGATGTCTCTTTTCTGTGAGGCCACTTCTTCCAGTTTCTTTATTGGTCACTTTACCTCTCTTCCTCACTTCCTCTGGGCAGGGTGGGAAGTTTCCCCAGGTCAGTCCTGATGTCTCTGTCTTCCCTTCCTTTGGATGATCACAGTGGTTCCATGTCTGGAAATACAGTCTCTAGGCTGTGGCGCCCACATTTATAACTCTACCCCTGACCTCTTCTACATCCCAGGTTCGTGAGTCCAGCTATGAATGTGCCATCAACAGGAAACTTTCTCCTAGGATTCTCAAATGCCTATGTCCTCTGTGCTCTGCCCCCCTCATCTGCTTCTTGCCTGGCTTCCCCCACCAAAGTAAAGACAACTCCACCCACCCAGGTGCTTAAGACAAAAACCTGGGAGCTGTTTTTGATACTCTCCTTGTAGTTGTTTCTGTTGCTGCTTAACAAATTACTACAAATTTATGGGCTTAAAACAATACCTATTTATCATCTTACAGTTTTTGTGGGTCATAAGTTGGCACAGCAGGACTCAGCTGGTTCCTGTGTTCTGGGTCTCACGGGACCGAAATCAAGGTGTTGACAGGGCTGAGTCCCTTTCTGGAGGCTCTGGGGAAGTATATGCTTCCAAGCCCCTTCAGCTTGTTGGAAGAATCCAGTTCCTTGTGGTTGTAGGACTGAGGTCCCCGTTTCCTTGCTTCCTCACTGCTGCCAGCCAGGCACCACCCTTAGCTCCTAGAGGCCTCTCTTTGTTCCTTGCACATGGCTCTCTACATCTCAGAATTATCAACAGCATGTGGAACCCTTCTCACTCTTGGAATGTCTCCATCTTCCACCCGGTGTTGAATCTCTCTGACTCTAGCAGGAGAAACTTCTCTGCCTCTAAAGGCCCAGCAAGATATTCTAGGATCATCTCCCTATTTTAAGATCAACTCACCAGTAACCCCATTGTGGGTTGAATTGTGTCTCCCCAAATGGTATGTTGGAGTCCTAAGCCCTGGTACCTGTGAATGTGACCTTATTTGGAAATAGGGTCTTTGCAGATGTACTCAAGATGAAGTCAGATGAGGAGTAAGGTGGGCCCTTAATCCAATATGATAGTGTCCTAATAAGACACAGAGACACAAGAGGAAAATGCCACGTGGAGACAGCTGCACAGAGGAAAGACCGCCATGTGATGACAGAGGCAGAGACTGAAGTTATGCTGGCACACAACAACAGATGCCAAGGATTGCCAGTCATGCCAGAAGCTAGGAGAGAGAGCATGGCCCTGCTGATACTTTGATTTGGGGCTTTTCTGTTGTTTTAAGCCATCCATTGGTGGTTCTTTGTTATGTAGTCTTGGAAACTAATACAAACCCCAGTTACATCTCCAAAGTCCCTTTGGCCATAGTCATGGGCATGGTATGTCATCATATCCACCATCACAGGTATTAGGATGTAGAATCGTCTTGGGCTCATCAATCTGCCTACCATCCCTCCTCTCCCCAACATGCAACTAATCCATCAACACATCAATTCTTCCTAGAAAATGTTTCTCAAATATATCCATTAATAGCTATCTCTACTGCAGCCAAAGCACCTTCGTATCTTACCTGAATTATTATAACAGTTCCCTAACTGATCTCCTTGCTTTTCTTCTTTCCTACCTCATAAAATTCATTCCTACAAAACAAGATGCAGATTACTTTAGAGCATAAATTGGATCATATTATTTGTATCAGTATAGAATTTATTCAGGGATAAGTAAAAGAAAATCCAATTTATGGAGGCTTAAGGAAAAACAAAAGAGGCTTATTTTTTCTCATATGAGAAGAATTCCCAATACAGGCAAGTCCAGAGCTGATGCAGAAGCAGAGGGACCCAGACACTTTCTACATTTCTGCTCTGTTATTCTTATATTTACCTTTTGTCCTTGTGGTGACAATATGATTGCCGTGCCTCCAGGCATCATATTTGTGTTCCAGGATGGAAGTTAGGAAAGGGCAAAGTACCAAATCTGCCAAAATTTGATTCCGTTTGTATTAGGAAATCCAAAGTTTTCCCAGAAACTCTTCTCATCAGATATAAGCTTTTATCTCATTGTCCAGAACTGTATTATACGACTATTCCTACCTGCAAGGGAGGCTTAGAAATTGAGTATTTCTATAGTGACAGGCGTGGAAATGGGTGTTTCATGAGCCTACCTACATCATCTGCCTCATTACTGTCTTGTTTAGAACCTCCCAGTTAGACTTTTTAATGCAGTGATAATAACGGTCGAATTTCTTTTTAAGCAGCCTACAAAGCATCTCACTGCCTCTGTAATGTCATCATTCACGACTCCTCGCCTCTCTCTGGGTGTTTCAGCCACAGTAGCCTTTCTCCTAGTTCTTTCCTGACTCTACGCCCTCGTCTATGCTTTTCCTTTTGTTCTATGCAGTAAAGTGTATTCTTCTCAATTCTTCACTCTGTCCATGCAATAAATTGTCCACCCATACCCTTTGCAAAATCTCTCCATGGAAGAGAGAGAGCACGTTTTCTAGTCTTCATACCCTGAACTTTGACTGATAAATGTTAACAGATTTGATGCTAACAGAGGCTTTAAGTGTGCTGAGAAGTTTGTCCTGGCCTCGCCTACCTCCCTCTGTCATCCACTGTGAGAAGAGCATGTCCCCATAGCTGCTTGGCTGTGAGTGAGGCACTTCGAGTGGTCCTGTAACCACCCTGCAGCCTGGAGCCACGTCCAGCCGAGCCCAGCCAAGATCACCCAGAATCCAGCCAAATCTAAGACTTGTGAGTGAGAAAAGTAAGTGTTGTGAGCCACTGAGATTTTGATAACGATTGGTATGCAGCATGAATACAGCAAAACCTGACAGTCTGAATTATTCTCCTTCCACTCTTCATTTGCTTAACTTTTATTTATCCTTTGGGTCTCAGATGAAAATCACTTCCTCAGAGAGCCTTTCATCTCTTCTCGCAATCTTGGTTATGCTTTTCCTCTGTACTAAGCTTTCTCATAGCATACTATTCTCTCCCCTTTCCTAAATCTAATGTAATTTGTAACTTTATTTTCATGTTTATTTGTTTAAAATACACCTCCCGCTATGGACTGTTTCACATCAGCTTCATCAGTGTAAACGCCTGTCTGTTCATACTATGTATATCAAACACAAAGCCTGACACATAGTAAGTGCTCAATAAATGTTAGTTATTATTGTTTATTGAATATATATTCTAATTGAAGGAATATTATTCTGCTATTAAAAATTTTGTTTTTGAAGACTTTTCAATGACATATAACCTATAATTATGTAATTATGATCTAAATAGTGAGAAGGAATATGAACATATTCATACAAAAATACTCAAAGGAAACATACCAAAGTGTTAACGATGCCTGCCTCTGTATGGAGAGAGACACTATAGTGTATCTTCATTTTCTGTTTTACTATTTTTTGTATTTTATATATTTCTTCCAATATATTACTTTTATAATCAGAAAACACAATAAAAGTTATTAAAAAGAGAGGAGAGATTAGTACTTAATTGTGCTTTTCTTAGTGATGTAATGAGACGATTCTAAAGAACATCAGAAATCGGAACAAAGCCTGGGATACTGGCCAAAACATTCTGAGTTGCAAATAACTCCTCCTGGGCTTTTCTGTTCTCAGGGTTCCCCAGGGTCTGTTGTTCCCTGCCTGTGGGAGGGTGCCTGACAAAGTACAAGGGAGACCAGGGTCAAGAGGAAGGAGCGGTCCCTCGGGGCTGGGCTGACTGGGAGGAAACACAGCAGAGTGAGACCCGACAGTGAGGTGGGAAGTTCAGGCTAAAGCCATCTCGATGGGTGGACCAGGTGAGCAGCTCAAGCAAAGACACCAGTTGCAGTCAGACATGGTGCTTTGCCTTCCTGGGGAGGAGACCGTTAACTTGTAGCAAATGGGCAACATGATTGCTATTTGGATTTCACAGGCCAGAGGTTTCTGGGCTGGATTCCTTAGATCCCAGAATTCCACAGGGATGTCTCTTGGGGGCAAGGAAGGGCAAAGGAGAAGCTGGAAGGTCCTTCCCAGCCCCTGACTTCAATCAAAACAGACCCGATATTATCTGTAAAAGTCTGTTAGAAGCAAAGGGTCCCATTACTTTATAAAGTCGGGGTGAGGACTAAAAGCAATAATAATAAGGAGGAAGAGGAGCCACTGAAGGCTTTTGAGGAGTGAAATGATTTGTTCAACGCAAAGTTGCCATGTTCACAATATTCAGTGAGCCAGATTGCAAGAGAGACTGGTGGACAGGAGACTGTTGCAATAGGTGAATGATATAATAATAATAATAATAATAATAATAATAGTAATAAATATTAAGCCAGGCCCAGTTAGAAATATTTTACCTGTATTAACTCTTTCATCCCCACAAAAACCCTATGAGATAACTACTATGTTTATCTCTATTTTACAGCTGAGGCTATGGA
This sequence comes from Rhinolophus sinicus, assembly GCF_057876585.1. Lineage (NCBI taxonomy): Eukaryota > Metazoa > Chordata > Mammalia > Chiroptera > Rhinolophidae > Rhinolophus > Rhinolophus sinicus. The sequence goes on from NC_142513.1 coordinate 26,180,902, forward strand.
GGCACATAGATCTTAAATAACTCACCCCAAGTCACACGGTAATAATGAGGAGAAGCCAGTATGTGAGTCAAGCCAGGCCGCCTTAGGGCCTCGCCTAAGTTTTATCTGGCTGAATAGAGTGACATGACCTTCTTCACTATGCCCACCGTCCCTCCGTCTCCAGACCTTTTATCTGTGTCTAGTGGGTTCAGGTTATTGGACAGACTACCAGGCTCCCAGGGCATGAAGGCAGATGGGGTGTGTTGGACAGCGTGGTGGGAGGGGATCAAATGTAGTGTCTGAAATCCTGGGCCGCTCCGGCATAGATGGAGGCTGAGTACAGTGCAGGAAATGCTGTATCCAGTTTGGGATGGGAAGTTCCCTGAGGGACATAGGGGTGGAATCAATGATTGCAATAGCATCCACTGTTATTGTGGAATGGTGCTTCCAGAGGATTCGCGTGTATCCGAATCTCCTGGAGGGCGTGCTAAATCCCAGATCCCTAGGCTTCCTCCTCAGAGTTTCTGATTCAGTGGGTCTAGAGTGGGGCCTGAGAATGTGCATTTCTAACCAGCCCCCAGATACTAGTGCTGGTCAACAGCTCTGTTTTAGAGCATGTGCCAGTCTGCAAAGCCCTTCCACATACACGAAATCATGAATCTTCTCAAACACTCCCCCATTATATTTTTGCGACATTAGTGTTCTGAGAAATACACATAAAAACTCATTTCCTGTTGTTTTTTTAATCTGATGTCCTTTACTTTAGTCATCAAAACTCCTGGATAGCTGTTGTACATCTGTGTCTTTACATAACTTGTTCCTACTGTCTGCTATAGTCTCCCCTTCTCCGCCTCCAAATTTATCTAGTTTCTTTTTTTCCTTAAAAATTTACCTGCCTAGGAATGCTCCTCTGACCACCACCCTCCAATTTTATTTGATTGGCCCCCATCTATACTTATATGGCATTTCCACCTTCCTCTGCTGAGCACAGTGCCTGACGTAGAGTTACTGTTCAATAAGTATCTGATGAATTGGGTAAATGAAGGAAGCGATCTCTCCTTCATTGGAACTACCATAGCTTGTCCTGCATCTCTTTTCTGGTATATTCTTAATAGCACACTTTGATCTTTAGAACAGAGCTGAAAAATGTGCTTCATCTTAGATTCCAGCTCCTATCAATTACTATGCGGAAGGATTTTGACGCCATCTGTGAGCTCAGCAGAAAAGAGGAAGTATTCATTAACATTGTCTGCCTCGGCAAGATGTGGGGACTGGGGGTAATGATGCCATATATGTCACTCGTGCTCTGGAGTGAATCGATTCTCCTCCCCACACGTCCACACTGAGGACAAGGAGTTGGGATAAAGGTCGATGCCTAAGACACAACGGGGCCCAGTACACTCTGCAAGCGTTTTGAGAAGGGAATACTGAGGGCCTGGGATAATCAGGGAAACCTCTCCGGAGGGGGACGCCCTCAGCAGAGCAAGTTCTCAGCCTCTGGGCTAACTGCTCAGACACACAAAACTGATTCTTTTCAGATGGGAATCAGATTGGCTGAGGGAATTTAGGATGTATGGCTCCAATGCAAGTTCCAAGGGTATAAGCCATGCTTCTTTCCTGTTGTTCAGATTTCCCAGAGTAGAAAGCCCAGACTGGGTACCCTGGCCTAACAGATTTGGGCACCTTGTTGGACCGGGGCAGTTTTAAATAAAGACCTCAATATCCTTACTGGTTGTGAAGTCGAATTAGAGACTTTGGTTTCAGCTTGTTCCCCATTAGAGTTACCACCTATAGAGAATGTTCTGGTACCCGAGGGAAGGCCAAGGGGCCAGGGCAGGGCCAGCAGAGCAGACTGGTGGACAGTTATGAGCAAGGCTGCTGGGGTGAACGGATGGGGACTCCGGAGGGCTCAACTTCCTCTAAGGATGTTTCTAACCCAACAAGCTTGATTTTTATTTCTTTTGGGCCTCAAATAAAATTTGAAGTGGATCAGTTATTCTTGCGAGATCAAGATTTTTCACCTCTTGCCTTACTGGGTCCCAACTGTACTTTCTTAAAAGTTCAATGTTGGGGACATGCAAGGCCCAGGACAAATTTAAAAAAGGGACTCTCCTTCCAGTCTCTGGACCACGTATTAGGGGAAATGTCCTCTTGGGCTCAGACTTGAGGTCTCTCTAGCTTAGATATTCCTCAAGAGATGCCCTCACAATCCCCCAAGCACACTGCCCCCATGGGTACTTTGGCCCGGGCTTCTCTCACCCTTCACGATCTAATTTCTGCTCCAGCCTAGATTAATTCTAGCTGGGATATAAGGCACATGTCTAAATACCCACGACATCTTTTATATACTATTGTGGTATGTCTTCCAATAAATGTTTGATGTTAAAAGACACAGGCCTGTAGGACAATGTCATCAAAATCCACACCATTTAAGGGTCATTGTGGACCTTTGGGGTAGCACTGAGTGGGGGTAATGTTGTGAGTTGTTCCTACATGAAGTATAAATAAAGGCCATTTCATGAATATAAACAACTGTTCAGCCTATAGGATTTATCAAAAGCGATGGCTCTTTGTCACTAAGGGATATCTAGTTTCCCGAAGGAGAATAATACAAGTAACATTCTACTAGATCAGTTCTATGGTCAATTAGGCTTGGAAAATTCTATATGCCATGCTCCTTCTTGGGCCACAAAGCAGATCTATCTATCAAAGGCTCTGAGATTTCCAGAAGGAAGGGACATGTCTCCATTTGACAATTTGGCTTGCTTTGTTTTTGTCCTATTATTTAAGTAGACTGAATGGTCCTTGAAAGCAAGAATTATGTTTGAACCAATCCACATCAGCACCCAGCCCACACTCAAAATTCTGAGAGGTTAACCCTTGCTTTCCACAGCCCCCTTGGAATGTCCAAGACATTCTCCTCTCCCAAACAGGTCCCCTTGTGGGTGATATCTGAAGACATAACCCCCTTGTTCTCTCCTGTGCTGGCCTCCTCCACTGGACATTAGCGTGAACATCCAGGCTCTGCTTTTCAGTCGTCAGAAGTTTGAAAGAAAAGCTATTTCAAGAGGCTAGTCAGGATGCCTGAAGAAGACGGGTTACCATGGAGACAAGATAAGACTTTTTCACTTTGAAAACCAGTGGCATTTTTTTTCCAAAGGAAAACCGGCCAGTGGGTAGAGAAGGTGGATCTGACTAAGGCTTTTGTCAGCTACTGATTTTTATCCCCATGGGTTTTGGTCCACATGTTAGACAATGCTGAGTATTTGTTGGACAAAGTACTACAAAGAATCAAATAAACAGGCTGAGAGTTGGGATGCCTGGAACCACTGCTGCCCTGACGTAACTTGTGTCCTCAGGCAAATTGTATAACTTCCTTTAGGTCTCAGTTTCACAATTAGCTAAATGCATGGCTGAAAATTAAAAGCAAGAGCTTTGACATGCTTACAGAAATGCTGCATCTTTCAGTTATAATCCCAGTAGGGAATTTTCCCTTCCAGAAATCGACAAGCTGATTTTAAAAATGGAAATGGAAATCCAAAGGGCCTAGAAAAGAATATCAAAGCAATCTTGAAAGAGAAGAACAAAATGGAGTACTTACACTACACAACTTTAAGACTACCTATGAAGCTACAATAAGAATAGACAAAGAGATCTGTGGAATAGAAGGAAGAGCTCGAAAACAGGCCCTCACATATATAGTCACTTAACTTTTAACAAAGGCAGGAAAGCAATACAATGGGAATTGGAAAGTCTTTTTGATAAGTAGTTCTGGAACAACTGGAGATATATATATATATATATCTCTGCCTGCCAGAGTTCTGCTTCTTGTGAATTATTTGTGTCCAGATCAGACTCCACCACTTTGATTACATATATATGCTCACTGCAGACCTCCCTGAGACTTGTCCCCTTGTTCCTCCTATCCTGGATGTGCCCCAGGCCTTCATGAGGGTATCTGTGGTGGTTCATGTTAACTGGGCAAATTTTTATTAAGATGAGAGTGCAATAGTCTATTCTTTAAACCACATTAAAATGCCCCAGTGTAGGAGTGGCCTTATCTAAATGTCCATTACTCATAAAATGAGAGGACTGGTCCACTATGTGATCTCCTGAGCTGTTCGTGGCTCTCAATGTTCTGTGTCTATTAAATGATGGAACAAGTGATGACTCCCGGGTAAAACGCTCAAGACCCAGAAACAAATGGCCTGAACTCTAGTCTGAGAACATGGGTTTTGAGACATTGTAAGCCTATATGATTTTGTGGCCACTCTGGGCTGGGCACAGTGGAACACAGACAGGAGAAGGGCTCCTGGGACTGCTTTCTTCATAAGGTGCTTGCTCAAGCAGCACCACCTCAGGCAAACACTTCTGGAGCGCCCAACCCAGGACACTCGCCCCATGCTGGGCACAGTGAGGTGGAAAAGAAAACCCTTTCCTTCAATGGGACTGTCTGTAGAGGGACAACCCCCACACACAAAGCAATTAAGAAAAATATTTCTTAGACAGCGACAAGTGGTAAAAATATTGTGGCCCAGTTACACCCCACCTATATCATTGAATGCCTGTTGTGGTGCCAACACAGTGTAACATTAACGTGAATGGAAAGGAAGAGTGAGCAGAGAGGGAGGAGAGACAAGGGAAACCATTCCTAAGAGGTGGCTTCTGAGGCATGGGCAGAACTTGCAGTGTTTGGTGTAATGTTGGTAATAATATCAAACACAGACTGCGTTCCTCCCTGTTCTGACCTAGAACTCCACTCAGAAGCAGATTCAGGGGCTCAGAGAGAAAAACCTCCCCAGGGACCTGCCTGCCCTTCTCCCTGTTGCCTTATTCAGGATGGGCGCTGCCTGGCAGAGTTCTGCTTCTTGGGAGTTGTTTGTGTCCAGATCACAGTCCACCCACTTTGATCATCAGCTTTTCCCCAACATCTTGTGATTTAAATTCTCTTTGGGAGATAAGGACATGACATCAGACATGTTACCAGGGGAAGTGTGCAAAATGCCTCCAGCTCTCAGCTTATGAAGAAATAACCTCATCTGCTTAAATTCCCTGGGCCTTGATTGATTTCCTTGTTCACGCATTTAACAATCCTTGAGCACCTACTATGTGCCAGTCAATGAATTAACCTCCAAAAGCTAATAAAGGAACAGACATGTAGAATTTTAATTTGGTGTGATGAGGACAGTGGTCGAGATATGCATGGGATTCATGGTTGTACAGACAAGGAGACCCTACCTCACCACTCATTCAAAGCCATCCATGGAAGGGCATTCTCTGTGTGGCTATGCCTTACCTTGCTACACACTTGACTGATTCTAGTCTGTGTTATGGCTTTCAAAATAATCATTTATGCTGTGAGAAATCTCTTCTCTCATAGCATGGGTTTTCAGGGGTAAAGAGAATGAAATGTTATATAAACCATCGCCCTCATATATGGGTGTCATGTGCTTTCAGGAGCAGATTTATGCTCTCTGTGTACCCTTTTGGTTTGATCCCAACAGAAAAACAAAATGTCAACTAGCACACATACTCTGAGAGAAATTCAACTTTCACATTATATCCCAAAGTAATACCCAAAATGACACTTAGTAAATCCTCATTCTATTCCCTTTATGAACATTATCTCTGTGAATAAATTTGCAGCTGGTTTTATCAACTTCTTGGGAATTGTGGGACCATTTTTTTGTATCTAGGATACAACTTTGAATGTTGCTGCTTATAGGTTTGATCTTTAATCTTAGAAAAAAAACCCACATAATTTCACCTTGAAAAGCATTATTTTGCACATTTTCTGGAGGTGGGACTTACTTAGTTTACTAGGGAGGTAACTGCTATATTTGAAAATTTCACAAATGTTTAAAAACTTTCATGCTATTGCTTAACAGAATGACTGTAAGGAAGTTTAATTGGGAGACTCGAGTCAGAGAATAGATGTAAAGATTTGGGAATATTAAGGGCTTGGAGATGACACTCAGGTTTCTAATTTGTTGATTGTGTGTGTGGTGGGGCCACCAATTGGGATAGACACCCTAGAACGAGAAGCAGTTTTGCGGTTGGGAAGACTGAGCACCATTTTAAATCTGTTGAATTTAAGGTGCCTTTGGGACAACCAAATGGAAATGCTCAGTTAAGTCTGTTGTGAGTTGATGAGGGTCAGCGCTGGAGGGATGGATCTGGATGTTACCAGTAAATGGGAGGCAGTTAAAACTGAAAAAGGATAAGGTCATTGTAGGAGATTGAAAGCAGTGGGTATAGATTGATCTAAAAGGGGTGGGCAGAGGAAGAGAAGCTCCAAAAATAGAGAAGGCAGGGCCAGAAAGACCCCAGAGGAGTGCAGCAATATGTAAGGGAAGGGAATAGAGTATTTCAGGGAGGAGGGAGTGCTAAAGATGCAAAGAGATCCAGCAAGATTAGGACTGAACATGGGATAGAGGTGACGTGTGACTTTTGTGGGAGGATAATTGGGGTAAGTCGCTGCTGTTTTGTGGGTAAAGCAGTACCAAGTTGTCTGGGAGGTGTGGATGAGTCGGAAAGGAGGGGGATTACAGAGCAGATAGAGAGCGACCTGAAATAATATTATTGTTTAGGATGTCAGCTGGGTTAGGGTCTGAGAGGAAGCTGCCAGTAACGAAAGACAAGTGGAAAATGTAAGGGAAAGGGGATGACTAGATTGAGGGCCCGGCCATGTACAGCGGAGGGAGGATGGCTGAGGATGTAGGTAAGTGTGTAAGAGGATGGGAGCAAGAAGTTGGGGCTCATGTCTGATGACCTATTTTTCTCCATAAAGTATTATAGAAGGCAGGGTCATTTGCTCAGCGTGAGAAGTGGGGAAAGGGTTGAGTAGGGTTGAGGATAAAGCAGGTTAGAATAGTTGTTGAGCATGGTAGGACAAGGGGAAAAACAGAATTGCTTAATTTAGGGAACCTAATGCCAAGCTAAGATGTAATGATTAGTTTTCTTCAGCAACCCCTGGTTCGCTGTGGAAAAAGTGGATTGGAGTCTTGATCCTGGATGGGCTTTGCAGGAGAGGTGAGACAGAAGAGTGAGCGTTCAAGGAAATTGACAACAGACGTGTTGTCAGACGTGTTCAGTCTGGGGGGGGGGAAATAACCCAGGCCAGAATGCAGCTGATACATAGGCACATGGGGGAGGGTATGTCGACGGATAGGACCTCTGCAAGGTGGAAGAGGAGTGGTCGGAGCCAGAGGTGGAGGATAGTCCACCCGCACCAGTGAATGGGGTGTGGGAGTCTAAGACTGGAGTGGAGCAAAGATTCAGGGCTTGGCTCTGGAAGTGAAAGGCTGCGACAAAGTAGAAGCAAGAGAGCAAGGCAAGGACTGAGGTAAACACAAAGTGTGAGGATAGGTCACCATCCTGGGCATTAAGATCTCCCAGACAATGTTAGGAAACTGCATGGAGAAGAGAAACCACAGACTAGAGGGCAAGCGGTCAGAGAATGGGGACTCGGTCAGGAAGTGGGAGGATGAAATTAACCAGAGGAGCAACAGAGAACGGTAGACCTGGGTCAGAGGAGGCATTTCTCCTCAATGGCAGAGGACTAAAGGGGGTCAGGAGATGACCTAATGGTGTGTGGGTGTGGAAAAATACAAGCCCCCACTGAAGAGGACTGGGGAGGAATTGGGGTCCTCAGGCAGCATCCCAACAGGGGGTTTAGGACATGAAGGAAGGTTCCAGAGAAGCAATAAGGATGAGTGGGGTGGGGGATTCTTGAGGGGACTCAGAAGAAGTAAAAAGGTTAGAGAAAACAAATGAGTCCAATCTGGGGTAGGGAGCGAGTTGCTGTTTTATGAACTCCAGTCTTTACAGGGATGAGAGGCATGACTGGAAGAGCTACAAATGCCTTGATTCAGGGACAAGCCAGTTTAGTTCTAGACTCCCCGAAAGCCCCAGTGATGGGTGGTTTAGCCTCAGAAAGGGCAGGGCCTCCCTAGATGCTCAGAGCAGTGATGGGGGCTCCCAAAAGGACGGAGAGATAGTGGAAGCTCTAACTCGTCTCATCTGTCATGGTTTGAAATGCTCTCCCACGCCTTTCACCTGGCATAATGCTCAAAACAGCCTGGAGGTTTCAGCCATTCAGGGATAATGACACTAGGCTGTGAGACCTCAACTGCTAGTTAATGTCCAAGATAATGAAAAGGGAGGTTTGAGGCGCTGGAGACAAATTTGGTGTACCCACATCTTCCCTGAGCCTTCACCGTGAGCTCATTCAGCCCAGACATTCGGCACAGCACACAGACCAAGGACAAGGGTTGGGTCTGATCTGTTTTGAAAGGTCCCCCACCTGAATCCATAGGCAAATTCTTAACCTTTGAAGCTCAGTTTTCTCATGTGTATAAAACAGCGCTGTTTTCAGAGATAAAGTCATGCATTTATAGTTCCTAGCACATGGTAAGTGTACAATTAAAGAATTCTCTTCTCTCATGCCCTTCCTTGTTACCCAGATACAGCTTGTCTATGGAGCCCTGAGAAGCCACCTGGATCTTACCCCAGATTATTTCCAAAGGGCTCTGTTCACATCTCTGCCCACCCGGAAGGAGGCTTTGGGAGGAAGAGTCTGCAGCTGATGCCTTCCAACCAAACTATTTCTGCCCTTTGTATTTCCTGCTCACCGACTTCACTCAGGCGTGGGGAGATCCGTGGGTTTAAAGAACAACTGAGCTTTATAGGATTGAGCTCACGCTCTGCAGGATGTGAATTTCAGTGGATTTGTAGGCTGCGGGTGGTAAGCAGCCAGAGAATTGCCGATCATAGGATTTGCCTAAAACTCCAAGTGAGTGAGTGGGTAAAAATAGTCTCCAAGGAACCTGTGTGGCCCAGGTGACATTTATCAGTTTGCAGGAGACTTGTTCTAGCATTTTGCCCTGGAGGCTGGGCAGGAACTGATTCCAGTGGAGACTTTTAGGATTAGGAAGTAGCCTGGTGCCAGAGAATGGCATTTCCCAGCATTTGGCTTTCTTGTCCCTAAGCAGGCACAGGAGAAGTGAGGGGTTTTCCTTCCGTGGATGGTCCAACACAACACCCCAAAATGAAAACTCACCAAGATCAAATGAGAATGGATGTAGTGTGAAGTTCTAAGGTTATAAATATAAATTTTAGAAAAATCTTCTGAGAAGATAATAAAGTTAGGACTAGGGCCCCTGGAACTGGGAGGGAGCTCTGGGATGCGATGCCAGCTTCCAGGTCTCATTCTCTCCCCAATATGAAGAGACCATGGGCTGTTGTCGTTCCCCCAGGGAGGTCCCAATGTGGACATGGAAACAGGAGGTTTGGAGAAAGGCAATGTGGGTCTATCCCTAACCCCTGAGGTGCCACAGCCTCTCAAACTACACTTTGGGCTGCTCTGAGAGTCAGGAATGGGAGGAGGAAAGGCGATGGTTCAGAACTCGAGAGCCCAACTGCTGCCTGTCTACAGCAGGTAGGCCAAGAGAGGAGAATACTAGCAGATCATGGAAGATAAAAACTTGGAAAAGCTCCTCCAGAGAGGTGGGCAGAAATAGACTACTCACCTCTTCCTAGGTAGGACTTACCTGTAGGTGGCTGTCCCTGATATCTCTTCTACCCAGTTGTCATGCAGGGAGTCACACAGAGTCTCTGCTCCCGCTCCCCACATAAGAACACAGGACACGGTGAGGCTAAAAAGGAACACCACGGAGCCATAGGTAGGGGAGTCATACCACTATAGTCTCACTGGAGGCTGGATTCACACGACGTGCGACCTGCTGTCTGCTTTTCTGCCAACCGACTGACTCCCCATTTGCTAGCTGCAATCCGCCTCTCCGCAATTCGGAATCCACACTCCGCCGCTTGCTAGCTCCGCCACCATCTTCTTGCTAGCCCCCATTTTTCTGCTAGCGTAGCCGTGGCAGTTATATTAGTGGCCAATGGCTCACTGGTTACAGCTGACGGCCAACTAACCACAGCTGATGGCCATCCAATCACAGTTGATGGCCATTTACTACCCGAGTGAGGACCTTTCCATGTGAGGGCGAGAGCCTGGAAACTGCACTCCTGGTTCTATCCCCACACGAGCCCACCCAGGGCTATCTCACCTTGAGAAATTCATTCCTTTGGAATTAGGCATCAACAGGGCCAGAAGGCCTTTTAGGAGTGATAACTGTATTTAGGACAACTGTGGGGACAGAGCCCCAGAAAGTAGTTTACAGGCTCTCGGCCTCACGTGGAGGAGTGCTGGCTCGGGTAGTAGATGGCCGTCAGCTGTGGCTGATTGGCCGTCAGCTGTAGCCAGTTAGCCAATTAGCCGCTAATATAACTGCTGCGGCTACGGAGGAGAGCCGAGGAGAGAGAAGGAGAGAAAAAAGGAGAGAGAAGGAGAGAAAAAAGGAGAGAGAAGGAAGGGGGCTAGCAAGAAGATGGCGGCTGGGCTGGCAAGCATGGATGGCGGTTTGCGGACAGTGTGGATCCAGCCTCCAGTGAGAGTATAGTGCCGCCAGAGAGAATATAGTGGTATGACTCCCCTACCTATGGCTCCGTGGGTGTTCCTTTTTGGCCTCACCATATCCTGCGTTCTTGTGTGGGGAGCGGGAGCAGAGACCCCGCAGGCCGCCCCGCCTGAAAGATGGCGCAGCGAGCAGGGTCTCCCGCATGACAACAACTTTGCATGCATAAGCGGCCAAGTAGCCTCCTTGTAGAGAATATGGAACCCAAGATGGCATGAGTTCAACTAGCATGGTGGGGTGGGGTCTATTAGTGGACGTGGAACTATCTGGAGCATAGTGCCTGATTTATCATTGTCACTCCATGAATGCTGGATGCATATGCATTGTAATTTGTCTAATAAAGGGTTTTCTTTCTTCCTTTCTTTTATTCTCATCTTCTATTCTTGGTCTGCTCACATGAAATATTTAACTTGGATCCCTTGTCTAAAATTAAAATCTCAGGTTAGAACAAGTTTGCAGAAATGAATCACATGCACTCAAGTAGTTCTTTCTTAGAACAGTTGACCACAGGAAATAATCACTAATGGTATGATTCAAGGTCACAGTGAATTGTTTTCCTTTGTTTCCATCCTAGTTTCTTGTTCCTAGAGAAAAGACTGTCTTGGTGTTTCCCACTGATGCTGGCATTTTATTCCTCCCTGATCACTCATATTTTTGAACCCCAAATTCTAGGTGGCAACAAAGGGCTGTCTTTGTCATTTTCACACTGCACCTGTCTTAACAACCTCCTGACTTTTTCCTGAAATCAAGTGTTTCCAAGAAGTCTTGGACAGAGAGAAGTGGGTTGTGGGGAGGAAAGAATGAGGCAGTGACTGGGGAGCCATGTCACACTCAATAGATCATCTCTATTTTCCTTGGTTGTAGGAGTCGGGTCACTGGGAATGTCTGTCAAACCATATTGGACAGCTGGGATAGTTTATTTTTAGTGGTGAGAGAGAGGAAGAACTACCAAAGATAGAACTCATGCCCTCGCTCTGCTCTGCCAGGTCAGTCTTGGGGGAGGCTGGCAAAATGGGCTGGGGGTTCTGATCCAGAACAAACAAGTCTGCAGGGCCAGCTCAGGTGGAGAGCTGGGGGCAGCAGCTGGTCCCACCATAATGCACAAGGAATGAGCTCCAAGGGGTTCTGGATTTGGTCCTCACATCTCTTCCAATGTATTTTACAGCCGGAAACACCCATTTCCTTTCTTATTTTTTTTTTTTTTTTTTCTCCCTAAGTCCTGACCCCTTCTTCCTGTCCGTGACTTTGATAGCTTTTCCCAGCCCTCTCACTGCTAATGGCAACCCCTGGCCACACAGTGTGGGCAGGAGGGAGGGGAGATTCTCTTTAAAACCAGCTACACACGAGCAGAGTAGATAGCCCTGATGGAATGTGGCTTTAAAATCATGAAAAGGCTGTGCAGTCCCCAAACTTGGCTCCGCACCAGCTGGCATACTTACTGCCTGCAATTGGCCCATAAAAACGAAGCCTTTCCACACAAAACCATTGTAAATGTGCAGATCTGAGACCTGGAGATCAGTGCCTTATCTGTGAGCAGTGGTGAGCCAAGACCAAAGGTTTACTGTGTTGGGTGCTATGGGTCCTGGGTCTGAAGCCCTTGTTCAGGTCTGTGTCGCTCTCCCTGCTTCCTGCTCTGAGAAGAAGCTCTGACAAATCCATGCACACAGAGGGGTAACGACCCTGAGGCTCCCTCCCTCGGGTCTGTGCATCTCAGCAGATGTTCACTGGAATGCGAAATGCTCACAGGAAGGGTTTTTCAGACCATAAAGGAGGCCAGGAAAGACTTTTTGATGCTAGGGGATCCAGCCTGAGGGACCCCGACTTCTTTGCTTAGGTTTGACGACTGACTCTTTTGGGGTGTCAGGCAGGGTGATCCTCTGGGCGGCAGACCTTAGTAGGAAGTCTCTCGAGGATTTTTTTTTTTTTTTAATTTTTTTTTTTTTAATATACTTTATTTTTTAGAGCAGTTGTTGGTTCACAGCACAATTGAGTGGAAGATACAGAGATTTCCCATATGCCTCTTTCCCCCACATACTGACAGCCTCCCCAACTATCAAAATCCTGTACCAGAGAGGTGACAGATAGCATATTACCTACATTGATGATGAACCTACATTGACACATTATCACCCAGCATCCTTAGTTTACGTTAGGTCACTCTTGGTGTTGTATATTCTATGGTTTTGACAAATATGTAACGACATACATGCACCATAATGATATCATAGAGTAGTTTTACTGCCTTACAAATCCTCTGTGCTCTGTCTATTTAGCTCTCTCTCCCCTACAACCCCTGGCAACCACTGATCCTTCTACTGTCTCCATAGTTGTTTATCCCAGAATATCATATAGTTGGAATCATACAGTGGGTAGCCTTTTCAGATAGGCTTCTGTCACTTAGTAATATGCATTTAAGTTTCTTCCATATCTTTTCATGGCTTGGTAGCTCATTTCTTTTTAGCACTGAATAATATCCCATTGTTTGGATGTACCAGAGTTTATTTATCCGTTCACCTACTGAAGGACATCTTGGTTGCTTCAAAGTTTGGGCAATTGTGAATAAAGCTGTTATACACATCTGCATGCAGGTTCTTGTGTGGACTTAAGTTTTCACCTTCTTTGGGTAAATACCAAGGAGCATGATTGCTGGAGCATATGGGAAGAATATTTCGTTTTGTAAGAAACCATGAAACTGTCTTCCAAAGTGGCTGTACCATTTTGCATTTCCACCAGCAATGAATGAGTTCCTGTTGCTCCACATCCTCACCAGAATTTGGTGTTGTCAGTGTTCTAGATTTTGGCCATTCTAATAGGTGTGCAGGGATACCTCATTGTTGGTTTCATTTGCATTTCCATGATGACTTATGATATGGACCATCTTTTCATATGCTTATGTACCACCTGTACACCTTTGGTAAGGTGTTTGTTAATATCTTTGATTCATTTTTTAAATTCAGTTCTTTGTTTTCAAATTGTTGAGTTTTAAAATTTCTTTGTGTATTTTGGGTGACAGTCCTTTATCAGATATGTCATTTGCAAATATTTTCTCCTAGTCTGTGGCTTATCTTCTCATTCTCTTGACAGTGTCTTTTGCAGAGCAGAAAAATTTAATTTTAATAAAATCCAGCTTATCAATTCTTTCTTTCATGGACAGTGCCTTGGTGTTGTATGTAAAAAGTCATTGCCAAACGTAAAATCATCTAGATTTTCTCCTGTGTTATTTTCTAGGCATTTTATAGTTTTGCATTTTACATTTTACATTCAGGTCTGTGATTTATTTTGAGTTAATTTTTGTGAAAGATTTAAGGCCCAGACTCATTTTCTTTTTTTGCATGTGGGTGTCCAGTTGTTCCAGCACCATTTGTTGAAAAGACTATCTTTGCTCTATAGCAAAGACTAGACATCTCTTTGAGTAAGGTTAAATTCTTTACTACACAATAATACTCACGTGATGCCTTTAAGCATGGTTTTTCCTCACCTATAAAAAGAGAATAAAAATTCCCACTGCTCGGGGACAATAATTAAAGGATGTATATGAAAAGCACTTGACAGCTATTATTACTATTTTCCTTTACAAATAAGGGGATGGGGCTCAGCTATTCATTGGCAGAATTGGCATCAAAATTAATCATTATTTTTAAACCCCAGTCTTCTGTTTTTGTCCTTCCTCTCAGTATCACTAGGTCCTTTGGTCTCAGCCCTGGCGGGCGGTATCATGCACTACGTCTGTTGTTCTGACAAAGAGAACAGGCTCAGTGTTTGGAACTCAGTGTGTGCCTCCCCTTCATTCCCGTGTTTGCATATTTTAAAATATATTTCTAAATGAAATATCTAAACAATTCATAAAGCAAAGAAGAAATCATAATAACTATTAGAAAACATTTTTTTAATTGAACTAACCACCCCCAGAATCATATATCTAAACTTATATTTATAGCTAAAGAGATAACACTTAATGAAAGTTAATATTTTAAATGTTTATATTAGAAAAGGAGAACAGCTATAACTTCATTAACTTAACATGCAGCTTAAGAATTATAAAAAGAACAGCAAAATAAATCCAAAGAAGCAAAAGGAAGACAACAATTAAGATAAAAACAAATATTCACAATCTAGAAAATATATAATAGAGAACATTAACAAAGCTAACAGTTGGTTCTTTGAAAATATTAATGGTCAAATTTTTGGCAAGATTAATCAATAAAAAATCAAAGAATAAAAATAATAGGAAAAAGGGAAAACAACAGTTGGATAAATTAAAAACATAGAAAGAGTTTATTAGGAGTAACTTTTAAAATAATAAATTAGAAAGCAGATATGAAACGGGCAAATTCCTTTAAAAATACCACTTAAAAAAATGGACTAGAGAGGAAATAGAAAACATCTATATTCTGTAGCTAACCCTTGAAAAAATTGAATTAGCAGTCTCAACTTTTCCTTCAAGGATATATTAGACTCTGATAGTTTTAAAGTCAAGTTTTATAAAGCATTCAAGTAATAGATAATTCCAATCTTATGCAAACTCTTTCAGATAATAGAAAAATAGGGAATACTTGCCAATTAATTTTATGATGCAAGTATAATGTTCATACCAAAACCAAGCAAAAACAGACAAATGTATGACTAATCTAACCCATGAATTTATTTGCAAAATCTTAAACAAAAAATTATCAAGCCAAACTCAGGGAAATATTATGACCAAGTTGGTTTTATCCCAGGGATACAAGATTTAACATTAGAAAATCCCTTGACAAATTAAAGGATAAAGACCATGTGATTATCTCAATAGCTGCAGGAAAAGCATTTGATAAAATTACAAATGTATTCATTATTAAAAGCTCTACGCAAACTGGGAAGGAACTTCCTTAACGTGATAAAAAGCATCTGTAAGATGACAAAACAAGAATATCATGTCTCTTCCCTCCTATTCACTATTGTACTGAAAGCCAGTGAAGTAACGCAAGAAAAATAAATTAAAAGTATAACAATTGGAGCAGAAAAACAACAAAACATTGTGTATAACATTGTTTATGTTGAAAAAGACAACAGATAAATATCTTCAGATAACAGAGTATTCTAAATAATAAGAGTATTTGACAATAATAACAAGAGTATCTGGATATAAAGTCAATATACTACAGATGCCATTTATGAAAGCAACAACATGTAGGAATAGATCTAATAAATGATGTGCAAAAGCATGGAGAAAGTATATAACTTTATTGAAAGATATTAATATATTAACCTAAATAAAAGGAGAGTATGTCATGTTTATGGATGGAAAGACACTGTCATGAAGACAAAAATTCTCTACAAATTCTGTAGATTTGATGCAATTTTAATTCATGGAATTTGATAAGATGATTCTAACATTTGTATGCAAAAGCAAGGGGTAAAAAACAGCTTATATTCTCCTGAAGAAGGTAGGGAGAGTTGCTATACTAGGTATCAAGATTTATTTCTGTCCCAAACGCAGGGTGATGTTGGTTTGGGGGTAGAGATGTCAACCAAAATATCAGGATAGAGAACTGAGAAGCAGACCCACAGTAATATGGAATCTCATTCACATCGCAGTGACCACTGAGACTAGTGAGGAAAGTTTGAATTCCTGAACTACTCCATTGTTTTTCCATGTGGAAAAATACAAAATTGGATTTCTGCTCTCACATCATATTAAAAGAGGCAGTTCCAAGTAGAATAAAACTATACATGAGAAAGGTAAAATATACAACTTTTATAAACAATGTAAACAAATTATGACCTGGGAGTAGAGAAGAATTTCTTAAATAAAAATCACAAAAAAACACAAGCACTAATTGAAAAGATAGATGAATTCATCTATATTAAAATCAAGAGCTTCTTTCCATTAAGAGACACAATAGAGTGAAAAAACAGCCAAAGCTAAGATATCTGTAATTCATATAAGCTACAAAGGATTAGTATTAGTATCTAGAATATATAAAGAATTTCCACAATCAATAAGAATATAGCATACAACTCAATAAGAAAGGTGGGGGTGGGGGTGCGGGCAAGAAACAATAACAGGCATTTCACAGAAGAGGAAATTTAAATGGTTCATAAACTAAGCAATATATTTATTAAATATTGGGTGCATAAAAGAAGTAGGGTATGAAGATGGCAGTGTCAATTAATAAACCTAGTTCAAAGTTAATATATCTATAATTTAAAAAGCATATTATTTTGATTTATAGAGTTTATCACCATAAAAACTGCAAAAAAACTTAAAGATTTTTGCTCCTGGGGAGTGAGACTCAGGGATGGGTGAGAGAGCTAAGTACTCCTATATTGTTCTAAAAAATATGTCCGTATGTTACTTAAAAAATCAAGGAAAATATAATAAAAATATTCTATTTTTTTACAAAAGAGCAACATGCTAAATACCCCAGAACAAAATACCCCAAACAGGCAGTGTCTACATATAAATATATCTACAAGACTTTATCAAGGGATATAAAAGAAGGATTTAATAAATAAAGGGAAATACAATGTTCTGGGATGGGAGGATAATGTAAGGATGCCAGTTCTCCCCAAATTAAAGTATAGTGTTAACATCTCTCCAATCAAAAAAATTTCTTTAGACTCAATAAAATGACCAAAAAGTACTTTAGAAGAATATTAGGAAAGAGCCAAAAAAAAAAAAAAAAAAAAAAAACCAAAAAAAAACACCACACAATAAAAGTTAAGAAGATTTCACTTATTCTAAAAATTAAGATAACATAAAAATTCAGTAATTTAAGTACGTTGCTCCTGGTGGAATGATAGACAGAGCGACCAATGCAGCAAAATAAAATGGTCAGTTGAGCTCATCAAAGAATATAAAAGGTGACATCCACAGTTGTGAGGAAGAGTACATAGTTTTGGGACCTGGGTTTATTTGGAACCAATGTTAAAGTCTTACATCATGTACATATTATAAGTGAAAAGAGTTATGAAACAATTACAGAGTATAATCCCATTTTTGTAAGAATAACTAAAGTTACATTTGAACACACACACACAGATGCTAAGGATAAAAACAAATAGTATTGGTTATCTCTGGTAGCTGGCCATACGTGGTTTTTATTTTATACTATTTATCAGTATTTTCTAATTTTCTTTTTGAGATGAAACTCAATTTTAAAAAATTCAACTAGTTATTTTAGAAAGTATAAAGTAGACCTAGACGTTTCTATCATATATACTGAAAGACTTTTAAAAAAACATTCCAAATTTCTGGAATTCTACCACCCATATTTCTTTTCCATTTGTATGACAAAGATATTAAACATGAAATTGTACTCCCTAAATTTATTTAACTGTGCTCCTAAAAATAGTTACACTGCAATATTTTAAACAGTTAACAACAAAAACATCTATGGATTTCCACGCAAAATAATAATAGATTATGCTTCATTACATAGAAATGTATTTGTTCAAAACAGTTCATTCCCCAACCATGTCAGACCAACCAGTGGTACTACCTCTGGCTAAACGCACGTTTTCTTTCCACCACTTTTTCTAAATTGCTCCATGATTTTACAGAGTCATTCTTTCGAGCTGAAATTTTCCATGCTTGGTTCTCTACCAAAGGTGACTTCATTTGGGAAAGATTGAAAAAATGTATAGTCCAAAGTGTCCAGTCATTTCTGCAGTTATATAAGGATGAAGAAAAACACTCGATTTGAAAACCAATTTGAAAGTCTTTTCTTCTTCCCAAACAGTAACTCTAAGTGGCTCGTTTGGGGAGGTTTCATATTTGCATCCCATCAGTCCCCGAACAGCGGTTTCATCTTTAGAAACAGCCTGCTGTTGATCTCAGTGCTCTGCTCCCTTTTTTTCCTTTCTTTTCTCAGTTTTTTTAAAAAGAGAGGCTACAGTGCAGGAAGCACTGTGCAGGCCTGGGGTTAGAAGCTGGGTCTGAGTTGCAGTACTACCACGTACTACTGCCTGCCCCTGTGCATGCCATTCAGAGTCTGGGGTGTCTGTCGATGACCCTGCCGCTGTGATGAGCGTCACCCAGAGGTGCATAGGCGTATAAGAAAGCTGGCTGGAGCCAACCAAGCTCTGTGAAAAGCAAGCAAGTCACACTGAGAGGCAAAGTCTCTAAAAGATATTTTGGTCTCTGTATGGTTGCTGGCTTTCACTGAAAGGCCTCTGTTAGCAGCATTTGCCTCATATTATGAAAGACAACAAAGACAAACCAGTAAAAGGAACTCCGCAGTGAGACAGCACTGTGAGCATTACATCACAGGTTGCTCTTAACGGGTGGTTCTTCAGCTTTTTTGACCAAAGTTCACTTATCCGGAGTGACAGTCCCAGAGTTATTGTGTATAGTTACACAGGCTGTGTGTGCGCTGTACAATTTGAAGGGGTGTCTTTCACAGACTCCTTGGCCAATCCATCCCTCCCAATCCCACTTGCCAGCGGAGAACTTTACCAAGCTTTAGAGAGGGAAAAAAACCCCAAAGTTGCAATTTAAACTTACACCAGATTTTACAGTATCAAACCATGCTCTAGGCACTTAAAAATAACCCAATAATTTTATTACACATTCCTTGAGATTTTGTTGGAAGTTACTCATATCATACAAGTTCAAAGAAAGCACATCAAATAAAGTGACACTGAGCAAGAAAATTCAACGGAAATTACACATACATCTGTTTCAGCAACAAGAAAATGGATGATTTTATATGAGTCCAAATGCATGTATATCTCAAGCTCTGATTGTGGAAAACAGTCAGCCAAAAAACATTATTGACGAAAATATGTATCATTATCTACAATAGGGTTAACCAAGCAACTATAAAAAGAGATAAATAAATCCAAGGAAAATGTGTAAGTACAAAGCAAGACATCCCTTAATAGCAAACTATAACCAGCTCAAGACAAGGATAAGAAGCAAACATTTTATAGTATCCACTGGGCACCAGGCACTAGTCTCAACATTTTGCATACATTAACTCACTTCTTACCTATATTAACTCATGACAAAATTCTATGAGGTAGGTATTATTTTTCTCTAGTTTACAGACAAGACATTTAGAGGTAAACAATAGCATTAATGGCATTAATTAATGGCCACCCTGTATCCACGGTCTTTGCCCTGTACTTTGTAGTCTCCTCTCATCTGAATACTGAGCTAGTCTTGTGACTTGCTTTGGCCAATAGAATAAAGAAGAAGTAAGAACAAGCCTGGCTAGCCTACTGGAGGATGGAGGAGGTAAAGGAGCACTGAGGTATCCAGCCAACAGGCAGCCACGCTGACTCTGAAGCAGAGCCCTTGAGCTCTTAGTCACTCCCAATACTATGATGGACAGCCAACAAAGATTGGTTCTGATGCACACAAGGGCAGGACTCTGCAAAGATCAGTGTGTGAGCCACATTTCAGAGAAAAACCACAAATTTGAATCCTTGGAACACTCTAGTAACTGACCAAATTACTAGAAAGTTGATTACCGGTAATTAGACCTTATTGATAAAATAAAAATATTTTACAAGCACATCAGTTGCTTGTAATAAATGAAGAAGTGACTTATCTTTCAGGATATTGAAACTCACTAGCCAAAGACCACCAGGAACATACTTGTAGTCAAACAAATTTAGGTTTACTCAGCTGGTCCAGCAAGGGAGAGAGCACACAATAGTGCCCCTGGGATGTCTTGGTAAGAGGCCTTTATTACAGATTTAGCATTTGTACTGAGTGACTCTTAGGAAGGTTGAAGGAAGTCCAGAGTCAGGATTGGATTGGGTAATGTCAGAAAATGGAGAGTCCTGGGGCCAGGACTGTCAGAAAGTGCTGGTAATTTGATGATTGGGTACCTTGGTAACTTTTATCTAGTAGGTGGGAGGATTGAAGCAATGCTAGAGAGTTGTCATTGGTAAATAAGTAGCAGTGTCTCCTATCAGCAAGAAAATAAAAGTGTTTATTTTTGTGATTGTAGTATGGACTTTTCTCTGCCTTGTTTCAGGCATGGTCTCAGAATGGTCTTGTGTGATTTTTGTTTATGTTCTGTGAAAGTTGTTTATGTTCATTTGGGAACACTTTGCTTCAGCCTAGCTGTTAGCGGCTAGCTGCCAACTGTTGGGGCCAGTTTTTACTTTGTGGGGAATCACTTTGAGACCATTGGTAGGAGCCCTTCTGACAAAATGAGGAAGTACCCAGATAGCAGCGCATTCTAAGGCGCGTGGGTTGCATGTAGGTTATTGCTTCAAAGCTCCAGAGACCAGATGATGGATGTAGGAGGGTGAGCAGCTGTGGAAGAGGGAGGCATGTGGGAGGAAAGGCTACTGGAAATGGGGAATTTGACCAGGAGCCCACATGTCAATCTTGCCCCTGGCTGTGATTCTGACAGGGGACATAACTATCAAAGAAATGAGTAGTTAGAAAAACATGCAGACTGCCTGTGAATAAAGGTGGAATCAAGCCAACCAGAAAAACAGGAAAGAGAGGACGTATAATAAAGTGTAGTAGAACTAAGAAAGGGGAGCAGCATACCCAGAAGAGGCAGAGGACAAGCCCAGTTCTGAAAATGATCACTGGCAGTATCCTGAAGAAACTTCTGGAAACTGTGGCATTCTCAGAAACATGCATAAAGACAGGGCTTCTGAGTATCAGGGGACAAAAATCATGAAGCGATTATAGGCAATTATGCAGACACCTGAATGAGAACAGTGGAAATATACAAGATTGAGAAGGATTTAACGCTTTTAAATAATTCTACAAATGCTGAACTTAGAATCAAATTTGAAGGTAGTAAAGAGCTTAACTGATGAGGTAGGAACATGAATAAATGATACACTGTGTAAATCTGAGAACACAGAAAAAGAACAGGGAGGTGAAAATAACAAAAGAGAGGAAATAGAAACAGGATGGAGAACGGCAAACCCAAACATGGGAAATCCTAAAGGAAAGTTCAAAACAAATGGAGCTAAAATAAATGCTTCACATTTCCTCAGTTATAATTTCCCCCCATTTCGAACTTTCTGAAATTAAGATACACCTTGTATCTTATAATTTGCCTGCCATGCTCCCCACAAAACTAGTCAGTGATGTACCTTTTCAATTGACATCACCTTAGAACTAAGGAAATAAGTTAAAGGAAAAAAATTTCCTTTACTAGAGACAGATTCAAGTGTTGCAAATTGAAAAGGATCGCTTGAGTTCTAACGAATATGAATGAAAAATACCCCCAAATTAAAGACTTCTTGAAAAAAAACCTTTTAACTCTTAGAGAAAAAAAGCCTATAAGCCTCCAGCCCTAAATATCATATTGCCCACAAAAGAGCAAATGTCAGGTTGCCTTACTACTGCCCTCCAATACCAAAGCCTGGTAGTTCACAAATGTTGAAAATTGTGGCCCAGGAATTTTTTACTCAGCCAAGTTGATCATATTTAATAGCTATAAAAATACATTGGCAAGACATACAAGTTATATCATTCAGAGTTCTCCAAAGAAACAGAACCAATATATATATTATATGTCTGTTTGTCTGTCTATCTATAGAAAGGAAGAGAGAGAGAGTTATTTTAAGGAATTGGCCCATGAGACTGTGCGGCGTGGCAAGTCTGAAATTTGTAGGGCTGGCTGGCAAGCTGGAAGCCCAGGTAGGATTTCTGTGTTACAGTCTTAAGGCAGCATTCCTTCTTCTTGGAGAAACCTCAGTTTTTGCTTTTAAGGCCTTCAACTCATTGGATGAGGCCCACCCACACAATGGAGTGTAATCTGCTTTACTTCACATCAGCTTGTGGTAAATATTAATCGCATCTGTAATATACCTTCACAGCAAATCTAGATTAGTATTTAACCAAACAACTGAGCACCATAGCCTAGTAAACTTGACACATAACATTAGCCATCACACAAGTATTCACAAAACACGTCAACCTTCTTTAAAACAAATGTCTTGAAGGTATTTTCTAGATATAAAACATAAAATTGAGAAAGCCTTGGTGAAAAGAGTATTGGTGACACAGAAACCCATGAAAGAAAAGGCCTGAAAACTGTTCGTCTGTTTCTAGAACTGAATGAAAAAGCCAAAAATATTCTTGAAACGAAAGTGCCCTAATATTAAAAATAAAGAAGTAACTAATTTAGAGACAACACCCCGATTATATTAACAAAGAAAAGGGAGGTAAAAGAAAGTGAAGGTCTTATCTAAAGTTGAGAGTGAGGGTAAGGGGGGTGAGGGGTTGGGGGTGGGAGATGAGGGTAAGGGGGATCGAATATATGGTGATGGAAGGAGAACTGACTCTGGGTGATGAACACACAATGGGATTTATAGATGATGTAATACAGAATTGTACACCTGAAATCTATGTAATTTTACTAACAATTGTCACCCCAATAAATTTAATAAAATAAAATAAAATAAAAAATAAAAAATAAAGTTGAGAGAATAAAGGGGTACCGATTTATATACTTGATTGTGAGGGTTGATGGGAAACCGTAATTTCAACAATTATTTCAAAACATTATATTAACAACTACCAGTAATTCACACCCGATAAGAACTAACTCATGGTTCTCGACCCCTGGCTGCACATTAGAGCCACCTTGAGAGCTTGTATACATCCTGATGTCCTGGTTGTACCCAAGACCAGTTACATCTGCATCTCTTGGGATGAGACCCAGTCCCCAGTAGTGTTTAGAGCTCCTCAGCTGATTCCAAATTTGTTCAGCCCTGTTTGAGAGCCCCTGGCCTTGGCCTTTACCCTTTCTTATGTTTTGGGGGGAAGGGCATTTTACTTTAGCCTAAAATTTCAGTTACTTGCCCCTCTACCTTTCCCCTGAGTCTTCTTTTCAGTTATCCTTGGTTATTTGGTTACAGGTTGCTGCTGCTCAGGATACAGTCCAAGGACCAGAAGCCTCAGTGTCTCTTAGGAGCTTCTTGGGAAAGTACCTGTCCCATGGCCCTGCCTTCCTAAGTGGACTTCTTACCTCTTAATCTTTCCTTCTCTCAACTTAACAGAATGCTCTTTGCAAAACACAAATCTGATCACGCCATAAGTCTCTCAATAAACCATCAGAAACTCCACGTGTCCTAAAAATCGAAGGCCCTGAAAAGGGAATTCAGGGTTCTTGACGGATTAACCTCTTTACCTTGTCTCAAACTTTGTTCTCAGCCTCATTTCCTGCCCTCCGAACTCCAGGTACATCAGGCTGTTAGCCATTCACCAAATGGGATAGGCCTTTTCACACTTCACTTCTTGAGCTAATGTTTTCTGTAGCTGTGAATGCCTCTTGCCCCATTTTCTCACTAATTCTTAGTCTCTCCTGAGGTTCGGTTTAGATGTCACCTCTGCTGTGAAGCCTTCCCCAACCTCCCAGTCAAAAGGAATTTCTCTTCTTTCTTATAGCCCTGGTTTCATTTAATCTTAAGTGCTAACTTGTTATGTTTTCCCTCCTAGATTGTTAATTCTTGGAGGGGAGGAACTATATGCCCTTTAGCCCCTGATCCTCCAGTGAGTGATTGTAGAACAAATGTCACGGGTCACATTCCAAATGCCTGTAGGTGAATTCCTTTAGCAGGGTCAAGCCAGCCCACATTCCATGGGTACTTCAGAGGGCAGAACCAGCCCATATTTTATTTCAACAGTATTTATTGTAAAGTGTCTCTAACTCTGGCTTATTAAGCAACTCCTTGATATTTTATGGAAGTTCCATGCTCTTTCATTATCTTCATCTTTTATGGAGTGTTTGCCCTGTCCTGACACTTTCTTCATTTCACTTGTGTTGATAGTTTCTTTCTGGGGGCTCAGTTTGTCAACGTTGGACTCAAGGAATGAATCAAAGTTGGTGACTCAACTTCTTTTAAATCTAGGGACAATATCAGAAACTCAAACTAAATGTCTAAATAATTGCCAGAACAGAACTTTGCTTGGGGAGGAGGTGTGGAATTTCAGTGTCAACTGATGAAAACACCCATGCATTTTGGCAGTTTCCAAAAAGAAGAAGGCTGTCTGCCTGCCTACAGTTGCACTCAAAAGGCAATCAAGGACTTTAACAACAGAGCAAGGCTTTCGCTACTTAGGAATTATCCCAATCAGTCACAGATTCCTGGAAGAGCCCCTGTAGCCCCGGACTCTGACAAGGTAGCCCACAACCCAAGCAGTCCCACTGTGACTGCCAGGTGCCTCATGCTTGGACTAAACATACCAAAAATTGACAGACAGAGGTGACTCTGGAGGTGACAAAACCCTAGAGGAAAGCCATTGAGGAGGACAATATATTTTCCCAAATGTTCTTGCTTTTCTGCATAACTTGATCCAAATATTCTACTCACATCATACTCCCCCTCTTATAGACAAGCTGGTGACTATTGTGGTATAATGATGTTATTTTATTTGTACAGAGCTCCCAGGCCAAGTTCTCAAGAAGTAGAGGTCAGATTCTATGCTTGTCCTCTTGATCAAGCACTTACCCTGTTCTCCACCAAACTGAGAGAATAACTCACGACAGAAGAAGAGATGAGATCCAAGAAACAGAGAATCCAACTCAGGAGACAGGCAAAGGGAATTTCAAAGTGGTAGTAATGAGAAGACTCAGTACTGCAGCTGCTCATCAGACCTAATGTGTTACCAACTCAAAGAAAAGGAGAATGGAGGTTCCAAGAGGGTGTGTCTTCAAGAAAAACAAGCAAACAGAAAATATAGATTACTTGATGTGATTCACCTTTAGGAAAATCATTTTGAGAAGCTATTGGAAGATATAGGGAGAGTGAGCAAAAAGTAACAAGAATGCGAAGCAAATTAAAAGCAAAGCAGTTATTAACTTCAGAAAAAAACAAAAAGAAAAGAAACATTGTGGTAAGCTACAATGTTTTTTATAATGATACAAAAACTGAAAATAACCAATAAAGTACATATAGATGGAACTCTGTACCCTAATAAAAGTGAGTACAGCTTTTTGACAAGTGCACATAATCATTTATGATAACTCACCTCATATTAGTCATTAAGAAAAACTTAATATAATTCCAAGAAGCAGAAATAATACAGAGAGCATTCTCTGATCACATTGCAATAAAACTAGAAATTAATAACATCGGAAAAAGCCTGAAAATTAAAAAATAAAAAACCTTATTTTAAACTCTTTTTTTATTATTAAAGTTTATTGGGGTGACAATTGTTCATAAAGTTATATAGGTTTCAGGTGTACAATTCTGTAATACATCAGTTATATATCACATTGTTTATTTTAAACTCTTGCTACTCAAATAGCAGAAAGCACCTGCATCCCTTTAGGCTTGTTAGAAATGCAGAATCTCAGATGCAGATACTGAGACAGGGTCTGCATTTTACAAAATACCCAGGGGCATTGCAAATGCATTCATGTTTATCTACTGCTTTGGACTGAATGTTTGTGTCTCCTCAAAATTCGTATGTTAGAATCTAATCTCCAATGTGATGGTATTTGAAGATGGGGACTTTGAGAGTTAATTAGGTCATGAGGGTGGACCCCTCATGAATGGCACCAGTGCCCTTCAAGGAGGCCAGAGAACTAGTTCACCCTTTTTCTGCCATCTGAGGATACAAGGAGAAGTCCACCATCTGCAAACCAGAAGAGGGCCCTCACAAACTTGACCGTGCTGGCACCCTGTACTCAGATTTCCAGCCTCCAGAACTGTGAGAAATATAGTTCTGTTGTTGATAAGCCACTCAATTTATGATATTTTGTTATAGCAGCTTGAACTAAGACTCTCATTAGATCCAGGAAACAATGATAATTAAAATAAATACCAGAACTATGGGTCAAAAACAGGGCAGAGCACAGAGAAAAATGTTAGCCTTAAATATTTATATTAAGAAAAAAAAAAATCAATGCGTGAAATATTCAACTCAAAAAAATTAGGGAAAAACAAAATAAAGTAAAGGAAGAAGGAAGGACTTCATAATGATAAAAGCAAGAATTAGTAAGTTAGAAAACCAGTAGAATTAACAAATTAAAATCTATTTCTCATAAAAGAAAAATATCTATAAAATAGATTGACAAGTAGAAGATTTAATAAAGCAAAAAGGGAGGAAGCACAAACACAAAATAAGAAAGGGCAAAAGATAACCTCAGCAACTGAGTAAAGTTTTTCAAAATTAGACTATTTGCACAATTTCATGCAAGTAGATTCTAAATATACAAATCAAATTTTAAAACCTGAATGAAATAAATAATTTTCATGGAAAATATAATTTACTAAAACCAATCTCAAGAAACACAAAGACCACATGGGCCAAAATGTATGGATCAATTTTTATTAAAGAAATAGAGAAAGTTTTAAAAGAATAAACCTCCATCAACTCATAGAACATACACGGGCCCAGATAGTTTTACATAAGAATTTTAATAACCCTGTAAGGATTGATCATCACAATACTATTTGAACTTATCCAGGACATAAGAAAAGAAGAAATTGCAAATTATTTTTTTTTAATTTATTTTTTAAATTTATTGGGGTGACAATTGTTAGTAAAATTACATAGATTTCAGGTGTACAATTCTGTATTACATCATCTATAAATCCATAAAAAGAGTATAACTGACACCAAAACCCAGAATAAATTATACAAGAAAAGAAAAACTACACATTAATCTCACTTACAAATATACATACTAAAGTTTTAAATATAACAACAGCATTTAGAACCAAGCAGTTCATTAAGAGAATAGTAGCATGACCAAGAAGGATTTACTCCAAAAATGCGAGGATGGTTTTATATTTTAATAGATTTTAGGAGAATTTTTTAAAAACATAGTAATGCTAACAAGGCACTTGACACATTCTTACATTTAAAAGACCTTTAAAAAGAAATTAACAAATACTAAAATTAGGGACACAATAAGGCTGCCCACTTCCATCTAATGGTGCCCTGGAGGTGTTAGCCACTCCTATTGGACAAAGGAGCGGTGGTTCCGATAGAAACAATGGAGAAGAGAAGGTTAAATTTTCACTCTTTATAGGTGGTATGACTTTTACATGGAAAATCCAGGAGAATCCAGGAGAATTCGCTGAAAACCTCTATGAACAAAAAGAGGTTATAAACAAATAGCCTCTTAAATAAACAGTAAATAAATAGGCTATAAATATTAATATAATTAATAAGTAGAAATCTAGAGCTTTCATATATAACAATAGCCATGAGTTAGAAAATATAATGACAGAGCTGATTTTGTTTATAGTAGAAACAGACAATTCAAACATCTAAATATAAATTTAACAAGAACTATGTAAAACTCATATGAGGAAAATTTTAAATGCTCATGAAACTCCCAACATAGACGTGGATTCTCTATTGTGAGACTCTGTCTGTTGGTTTGAATAATTGACTATTCGATGTCTACGATGTCTAATCATGATCAGCAGTCTCCCTTGCTGGTGATATTTGGAATGGACGTGTGACCCAGTGCTGACTATTGGGATATGAAACAATATCTGCTGATATGGACAAAAGGTTTTCACTTTTAAAAGGAGACCCAAGAAAGATAAACACAGTCTCTTCCTTTCTCTAGATCTTGTCATGTCTGGATAGTTGCTTGACCCTGCTGACATTGCTTTGCAACCACCCCAGGGCCAGGCTAAGTGCAAAGCCAGCACAGCCAGGATGCCAAGGAGAGACCTGGTAAGAACCAGGCTCCTTGATGACAGTTGAAGCACTGATTATGTGGTGCTGGAACCACCTCCTGTGGACTCCCAGTTATATAAAGCAATACATTTCCTTAACATTTTAGTCCATTTAAAGCAGGTTTTCCTGTTACTTGCTGCCAAAGCATTCTAGCGGGCACAATCTGTCCTTTCTTCCCTGGAACCAAACTGTTTTAACTACTAATGCTTTCTTTATAAGGGTTTACTATATAATAAGCTTGTCTGGGGTTGCGGGGCTAATTTTTTAACAGCTTTCTTAATTTCGTTTGTAAGTGATTTAACCAGATAATTCCTATTGAGTTCATTAATTCTAGCCATCTAAATTTCTTAATAAAATTTGTACTTCAATGATTTTCAAATTTATTAGAAATCAAATATGCATTTTATTATAATTTTTTAAATTTCTATATTAATTTTATTCCTTTTATTTCCTTTTTTCATTTTGACTATGGGATTTTTTTTAAATTAGATTTTCCAACAGCTGGCCCATTTTACTGATTCTTTTTAAAGACACTTTCCTGGGATTCATTATGTAATCATGCCATCACTTTTCTGCTGCCAATTTATTTATTTTTTGCTTTTATTATTTTAATTTATTTCTTTTTGTTTCCTTGGGTACTTTTCTCTTTTCTTCATTTTTTAAGTTGAAATGTATTTCCTTGCTTTCACTTGTAAAAATATAATCTATTCATTACTACAGATTACTTGAAAACAACTTTATGAATACCCCATAATTTTTAGTATGAGTTATCCTGATTCTCATTATTTTTCAATTAGCTGTCTTCATTCCCTTGATTTCCTCTTTAATCTAATAATTATTCAGAAGAGTATGCATAAAATTTGTTTTAGTTATGTTATACTTTTGTTTGACAACATGAATTGTATACATTCATCTTTCTGACTTATGACTTTCATTATTTTCTTAGGGCTGATTATTTTAGATTTTTAACTTAAAAAAAGAAAACCTCTGTGGTCATTTAGGAAGAAGGCACATGTTACAATGCAAATACAATATATTTTATAACACAAGTGATAATTTTATAATACAAAATTTTGAAATAGACATGTACTCTACTCATTATAATGTTCCAATCACTTATGCCATAATGCCATATTTCATGATGGCAAACCGAACAGTTTGAGGAATTGCTGTTGGAAAATTCCAGGGGTAGAACTCACTGCTAGGCATAACCGTAGTGGCGTGAGTGCCCATGACGATGGATTTGTTGTAATAGGAATCTGAAAGAACAAGAAATCTGTGAATGTTGAGAGAACACAAAGAGATATAACTGTACTGGGTTTGACTGCCCTGCCTCTATTTCATGCCCAGCATAAAGGAGCTGCTCAATATTGTTTTCTTCCATGAAAGAATGGATTTCCTCACCAGACTGTTTGGTTGGAAAAGGGCCATGCCAAAAGCAGTAAAATTAGTCAGCTCAGGGGGAGAAGCAATCTGGGTAAGAAAAGATGGCCCCAAGGACCATCTTGGATTACACATGAGGACGGTCCAGGGAGAGAAGAGAGATGCTATATAGCTTGAGCAATTCAAACATGTTTTTTACTCAAGGATTCAAAAAGTGGGATTTAGAAAAAATAAAATATTCTATGAGGCCTGGTGTATATTGGGCAAAGAGCAGGAAGAACCAGGAGAAACACTGGTCAGCCTGATCCATGTCCCTCAGGCTCCCCACTTCAGAGAGCCCCAGCTCACTTCCAGCTGCTAGTATCTGCATTCCTCTGTGTAAGGGCTTTCTCCAGGTCCCCTTGGGACTCCTCTGCCCACCACTATTGCAGGCCACCTGCAAATGCAAACCCTCTTGGAGGCAGCCTTCAATTGATGACTGAATAAATACCCCAGATCTCATGCTTCTCTGGTGAGAAAACTCAGATGTGTGCCCTACACTTGTTACCAGAGTTCCCTATTGGGGTGAAGCTCCAGTTCCCCATTGTGATAGCTGTCCCAATAATCCCCCTTTTCTGGCTGCCCTCCTTCTCTGTCTCACTGCCCCACTCCCCTGCTGGTGTTCTTTGCATCTTCCAAATTCACCATTTGCACTTGAAACATTGTCTTCTTCTGGAAAAGCCCAAATTAAGACAAACAGTATTTTTTTTAATAATTTATTTTAGCCTCATCAATCTTTGTAAGCAAGCATTGCTGGGGGAGGAAGATGAGAAATGTGCAAACGAAGAAGTCATACTTGGATGGCTCCAAGAGTATTTGAAGGTGTCGTAGAAGTCATTTATCACACTCTGGTTGATCAGGCCACAGAAATGTGTTCCAGCAAATCTTTGGAGCATGGAGGGTATACTCCACTGTCCAAAAGCCCTGATTCTAGTCAATTGGATATACTGAGACCAGTGAATAATCCGTAGTCACTAATTGCCACAAATCATGTTCAAGCACAACTCCACCTGCAGGAGAGCTTCCACCTGGGGTCACTAGCTCTCTCAGGTTAACTGGTTGGGGGGTCTCAACCATGGGCACAAAGGTGTGTTTGTTTCAATTACGATCATGGTTCCTGTCAGAGAGGCAGAGCTAGATTTATAAATAATAATAATAATAATAATAATAATGTCCAAGAATTATCGTGGTTTAGAAAAAGATCTCAAATTTCCTCCAGGAAACCTTACCTGAGACCTGTATCTGGGTTTTGTGTTCTTCTGTGACCCCACACTGCCCTATCTTTCCCATATTATGGTCCTTAACCCACTAAATGGTAATGAGCACTTTTTTAAAAAAATCTATGCCCCATGTGTACTCCTTCATACTCCTTGCAAGCAGTAATTTTATCTTCCACTGTTGTATCTTTGGCATAGAGCTTGTCACTTAAAAGCCATAAACAAATAAATAAATAGAGAGCTGTAACTAGTAAAACCAATATGAGGAGACCTCCAACCTAGACAAAAACTGGCCAATATATGAACTACAATAAAGAAAAACTCTTTTAAATCTCATGATTAAAAACAAAATCATATTATTAAGGGTTAAAGTTTGTAAATGCCACACTTTATGTTCAGAGACACTGTCATTCATGTAAGAGGGTGAGAAACAGCCAATTTTACACATTGAAATGCTCAGAAAACATACTAATCAGAAATCCTAGAAAAAAATTAAACTATATGTCAAATAATAGAAAGGTGAAGCAAATATAAGCACATAAAAGGATGTGATGTCCTAAAAAGATTAGTAATCAAAATAAAAACAGGTAAGTCTAAATGTTCTTGAAAACCTGGTAAACAGAATACAGAAGGGAATAAGTGGAGTAAAAGTGTCTCAGGTCCTTGAATTGTCATTGTCCAGGGAATGGTCAAATACTAATGCATATTAGATTCTCAGTAAAGAAAAATGATGTGATTTTGAGGATAGCAATAAAAAATAGCAAAAGGTAGTGCAACTAACAAGGAGAGGAAGACAAGGAATAATAAAAATACTATTATATTATAATAAAAATAATAGTAATATTCATGTTACAATATGATCAGAGAATGGCAAGAAAGCTAGACAAAGGAACAAATAGAGGTGAGCTAAACAGAAAACAAATTGTAGAATTTATACATGCAAACTCAAGTATAACATTAAATATAAATATATAGGTAATATTCCAATTAAAAGACAAAGACTGTAGACTTTCAGACAAGAGCATTACTAGAGATCAAGAAGACTATTTCATAATGATAAAAGGATCCATCACCAAAAATATAAAACAATTTTAAATTTCTAGGTACCCAATAACATAGCTTCAAAATATCTCAACAATATTGACAGCACCAAAAGGAGAGCTAGGCAAATCCATAATTATACTGGAGATTTTAGCACAACACTGCATTCAACAACTGCAGAACGCACATCCTTTTTAAGTACACATGGAACATTTGTAAAAGTTGACTGTATGCTGGGATGTAAAACAGTTTTTAACAAAATTCAAAGTACCAATATCTTAAAGAGTATGTCCTCTAAGCTTCTTAGCACTGGCTAATTAAGCTAGAAAACTATAATATTCGGCCAGTGGGTTGGATTGAGACTGGAAGGTGGAGGAAAGGAGTACGTAGGAGCAACTGGCTGCCATGAGTAGCAGAAGAATTACACAGGATTAAAGAGTAGCTTTTGACAAACAAGTATCCAGGGGCAGCAAGCTGTTGACTAGAAGGCAGGGCCTGGAAGTAAGGGATGGAGCAGAGGACAGGGTTCAAGCCCTAAAAGCAAACTGCATCAACCTGATAATTTTGTGGGGGGGCCACTCACTACTGAGAAATACTGGATACGCTTCCAGTTTGATGAAATTACATAGCAGATATATTCTCTTTATGTCATAATGCAAATCTTTGGTCTGTTCAATGTCCACTTGTTGAGTGAAAAACATCACAATATTGAATTCCTCTACTATCTGAGCTTGCCCTTGTTGAATATTTCCTACAGCCACCGGCTTGCAGTCTCTTGGACCATTAGATCTTAGGTGACTGAAGAAATAAATGCATCTTCCACATGTGGCGATAGTCAAGAAACATCTTAGGAACCAAGAGAAGCTGGGTTGGAGTATAATTTTCTCCACCAGGGCTGTGGCATTCAGGAAACAGGGACTGCAGAGAATGTCATGGTAGGTTTCAACATGTTTTCACTTTGAAGTGTGAAATTCCAGCTTCGCCTTGATTTGGCAAACGAAAAAGGAACGACCACGAATGGAAAGATACTAGCCCTGTATTCAGACTCCCTCTGCCCTACATCCCCCACTGCAGAGTTTTGCTGAAATTCTTTTCATGAAATGCCACACTCTGTACAGAGTAGGGAGAGAGGAAATATTTCCTGAGTTGACTTAAAGAATGTGGAACATATTTGCTTGTTTTGTTAAAGCTTTGGAGGCATAGTACACCCCAAGAAATAGCATTAGCTTAACCATTTGAGCGTCGACTCTGGTTTGAAAATATTTCTTGTTATTTGAGTTTATGAGAAATTTCAAAATAGGTCTTCTAGTGTAGTAAAGAAATACTTTCACAGAGCTTTCCTTTTCAACAAAAGGCTGTCGATGGTCAAATCACAGTTAATAGCTCCGTGGGCTTGCCTAGTGG
Source organism: Rhinolophus sinicus (assembly GCF_057876585.1). Taxonomy (NCBI): domain Eukaryota; kingdom Metazoa; phylum Chordata; class Mammalia; order Chiroptera; family Rhinolophidae; genus Rhinolophus; species Rhinolophus sinicus. Next base: position 26,214,060 of record NC_142513.1, read on the forward strand.
CAATGGGGCTGGTCATTAATAGAGACATCAGAGATGCAGGAAGTGACCATTCTACAAGTAAGCCTGCTGGAAATGTTGCAATTAGCAATGTCCAGACTATTTTAGCTTGGTTTAATTCAAGTGTGATTTCTATGGCAAATTCCAGAGCTAAACATGTATCCCCCTGGCTCTGAGTTGCCCAGGACTCAGGTCTAGCAGCCCAAACCAGGGTTCCAGCCTCTGCTACTCTTTTCCCACAGGATGGCTCCCTCCAACGTAATTCCTCTTCTTCCTTATAGTATTACTCCCCAAGCCATATCTGCTCCAGAACGGAGATCTTTTAAAATGAAAGTGTTTCTGGGGTGACCAGATCTCCACATCCTTCAACTCACTCCTCACCCCAACAACCTTCCTGCACAGTCAGTGGCATCATCCTGCTCATATGAAAGCAGTAGTTTGCCAACTGCTAACTCTGGTTGGTCCAAAAGGTCATTTGGTGTTGATTATTCATAGGACTGTCTACATCATTCCCAATTATCTCCCTTCTTTTTAGCTCCCACTTGACATTATCCTAGGGAGACTTGTAACGAGCAGAAGCAGCTCAAATAGGCAAAGGTTGTTTGCCAATAATCACATTGAGGAAGGGGCTTTATCACCTCCACCAGTCCAGGAGTTGTGGACATTTCAGTTTGGACAGCTCAGTCTTGGGAGTTATTTCTCATTCTCCCTCTGGGCCAGTGCTGGGTTACCCACACAGCTCTTAATCCACATTCCAGACCATCGAAAGCTTTGCCTGGTGTCCCGGTTTGGTTTTGTATTCAGGGAGTAGGAAAGAGGAGAGGATGCAGAGGTGCAAACACCCTGCTCCTGTGTGCTAACTGAAGTAAATCCAGTATTTTTGCATGATCAGATCAATGCCACAATGCAAGTTCCCACTCCTTGGAGTATTGACCCTCCAGCAGAGCAGGCAAACAAAAGGAAAAGAATATAAAAATATTGGGGATAGGAGACCATTAGTAACTATAATGGTGGGGTAAAAGCGAGCTCTAGTGCCTAATAGAAACACTTTAAAAATTCACATGTCGTTATGCTTGATTTATCTTTAGCCAATCCAATTGAAAGCCCAGTTTCAGCATTTTCCTCCAGAGTGACTTAAGCAGTCAAATCTCCATATGGCAACCATAATAAATTCGGTAAGCAATTGGCATAATTAAAACAAGATGCTAGTTAAGGGCCTTGGAGTGGCTTTAAAAAAATCTGAGTCCTCATTAAAAACTGTACAGAAAGGAGTAGCGTGGCAAGAAACAGGAAGGGAAATTTAGATCTCTGTTTTATTCTTGGTTGTGCTCTAACTTACTTAGGACTGCATGCTGGTCACTTAACTCTTTTGGCTGTGCTTTGTCATCTGAATAAAAGGGGAACACCTCTCTTGCCTGCCTCTAGCAATACTGTAAGGCTCCAAGGAAAAAGCATATCTGGAGATATATAGGAACAAAACTGCATTTTATAGCAGAGGGTATTATGGTTATAATTAAATACGCTGCTTATTAAAGGTAACAGGGAGGGTAATAGTTGTAAAAATGTTGCTGGGCTATCACTGCAGGGTATATAGAAATGAACTAGGCTTGGTGTCTTAAATACCATGAAAGCATGAAATGTCGATATTTTATTGACAGCGCAAGTAGTTTAAGTGATGTAGAAATGGGAGCAGTCTAAAGTAGTGGAAAGGGTTGGTTTGGTCCTTGTGAATGTAGCTTTGTAACCTTGGCCACGATGGTGAATCAAGGAAAGATCAGGCACAGGGACTTTTGAGATTGGAAAAGGAGGGAGAAACTGGAGAAGGGGTGTGCTGTGCAATCTTAGCCAGCCTGGAGGACAAGATCTGGGACCTTTTAGAGAAGGCATGGAAGAAGCAGGTGGGTGGCTCATTTTTTTGTGGAGACAAGCATGATGTAACCAAAGATTGAACCATTTATGCCAAGCCTCTGTAACAAACCAGTGTTCTTTAGTTTTCTAGGATCATGGACCCTTTTGAGAATCATGAAAACAAGAGAACCCTCACCACAGGGGAAATGTGCACATACACAAATGTGGAATTGTGCATGGGGAAGTACAGGAATGGAATATTGTTTAGAAACACAGAACTAGGCTTTAAGCTCCAAAAGTGAAACAGCCATTGCTATTTGTTTCCCAAGCATTTCTTCAGCAGGATTTCTGAGCTGCTTATGGAATGGCTGAGTTTTAATGAATGAAATTATCTGAGGTGTTGGATAGTTTGGCTGACAATACAAATTGCATTCACCGACGTAGGACTGGTCTTAGTGATCATACATAAAGAAGGAAAAACTTTTCATGTGCTAGAATGTTCATGCGCCAGAAGACTGCAGACTTCTGAGCATGCTCCCATGTAGTCTCATGTTTGGCCCAAAGGGTGCCCACCCTCTCAAGCAGATTTCTACATTGACTAAACCATCTCCATACTTAGGCCCCAAAGAATGTCCACACAGGGCACTGCTATGCTGCTTCCCAATTCTGGTTTCAACCAAGGACCCACAGTGAGCAAATGACAGGAGAAATCAATCCCACAGGCGTCCCCTGGCCATCACACTAATTTCTACCTCCAAGCCTTTGCATGGGCTGTCCCTTCAACCTAAAATGTCATCTCCTCTTCTGAATCTGAGTATAAGTGGGAATGAATGGGTGTAAATGTAAATAAAGTACTTTGAGATGTGATATACTACAGGGTAATTCAATATAAATAATAAAATCATAAATCTTAGGGTTGGTCTATTTCTGAAGGTCATTCATTCTGTCTAACACTAATACTAATACAGCAATTAATAGTGATAATAACACTAATGCTATTATTACCAGTAACATCAGTACTAATACAAGCAATCACATCTCCTTGAATACTGATCTGATCCACCTACTTTTCTTTGACAGGATAATTACTACACTGCCTCCCCACCGACACACACAATGCACATGTTTAGACAAAGAAACACAGTATAGGACTAAAGCTACATATTTGACTTACCCAAACAAAATAATCGAAATAGTCACAATTTGTCTGTACTTGTGGATAACCAAGAAAAGAAAGACAAGAATCTCAGAGGATTTAGAAACACACACACACACACACACACACACACACACACACACACACACACACTGAGACCTCATTTTGTTCTCAGAAGGTAGCCAAAGCCTTTCCGTTTTTGTACTAATATGGCCCAAGAAGAAGGGGAAGGGGCTTTAGTGAAAACATTGTTTCATAATCCAAAGAATAAAATGAGATTCATCTTTGATATATGACCTTAAATGTCACAGAAGTCCCCTCTTATCCTTCAAATGCAGAGACTTAATCAAATGCTTATCCACCTGCTTAGATTTTCTTCCCAGAAACCTCCTCTCTACCTCACTAGATTTTTCTAACTCCTCAGGTGTTTCCAAAGACGAGGGATGAGTCCTTCTCTCATCCCAGAAAGCCACCTGCAGACTTCTCTCCATCTCTGCTTCCCTCTGGGCCGTTAAGATCAAAGAGCACTGAAATGTACAAGCTCCCCAATAGTCACTTTGAAAACATTTCCCTGCAGTGTTGGATTTCACCACCCGGCCCTTTATTAAGAGACATGGCCCAAGTTGGCATAGATGTGGAGTATGTGTACACAGTCATGCTGCCAAAGCGACAGCTCATTTTTTATCTCATTTTTTACTGTAGACAAAGTATCTGGAAATGGCTTGGACATCACATTATTGTCAAAGTTCTTGCATAAAAGGCTGACACATTCTTCATCAATGCCAATTTATGAGAGACAGCAGAAAATTATGTGCTAATGTATGGTGCATAGATGCATATCATAAACATGTCTGGATGTCATTTCCAATGATGGAGAGGCATCCTGTTTCATAAGAGAATAGTCTAAAGCAAGGGGGAAAATTACTAACGTAGTTAATGTGGATACAGTTTCTCTGTTCAATTATATTTTACCTGATGTTTTACTATGCTACCCCCAAGATGTTTAACCCAAATTCAAGGTGCTGTCCCACAACGTTGTCTCACCTTCTCCTTCCCATAGACCTGTGAGGCCAGCAGTCCTTCACATGTTACAGATGAGGTGTCTCAGAAAGGGGCAGTGTGGCAGACATTGCTTGCTGTTTATAAAAATCAATTTCTTCTTCTTCCTGGGCACACAACTAGACAACATTTCCTAGCCTCCTCTGCAGTTAGTGTGGCCATGTGACTGAGTTTTAGCCAATGGAAGACAAGCTGCAGTGATATATGCCACTTCCTATCCTGGCCCATAAAAATGCCCCACATGTTGTCCCTTTCAACTGCTTAGATGGAAGCCACTTATGAAATACCAGTTCTTAAAATGACTGTGTAGAGCACGCACACACACACACACACACACACACAACCACCACAACCACCACCACCACCACCACCTCCTTGCTAATCAGAAATCTCCCCAAACTACTCTATGAGTGAGAAATAAATGTCCAAGTGTTGAGCCATTACATGTTTGAGTCTGTTTGTTACCACAATCTACCTCAGCCAACCAAGCACAAAAATTTGTTCCATGAAGTGAAATACTGCCCTTTTCAAGACTAAAATTGTGTGGCACTGGCTGAATCAGGCAGTAGTAGTGAGGTAACGCATATAACAGGAGTAAAGATGGTGACTCATATTATGTGGTGAAAAACCATTCATTAAAATGAAACCTGCAATGACTTGGAAGGCAGACCACATGCTTGTTGAGTCTGTGGCTTTAAAGAAGTTGTTGCAATAATCCAGAATGATAGTGTGCCTTGGCTGTTGCTGGGTTTAGCGAGGTATTACAGTATTGCAAGAAAGAGATGAGCTCAAGCAAGTTTGTCTGGTTTCCAAACAGAGAGCGAAAGGAACAGAGAAAGTTCTGAGACTAAGGGCCTTAGGGTGTTAGACATGTGGTAAAGATCAGACTGTGAATGTTGCCATCTCAGACCCATTGCTTCAGTTGGTCTCAATGTAGGTATATTACATTGAGAAAAAGAGAGGTATGGTTTAGAAGCAAAGAAATAAAACAGACTTGAGGAATGTGTAAGGGGAAAGAATATAGGGCATTTTTTTCTGGCAGATGGAACAAACTAAAGAGAAATCTACCACATTTTTGAAGGAATTGTTAGAGAAACAATTAGCCTGGCCTTAAAAGGATGTGATTGTAAAACTACACAGAAGTCTCAAACTTGCAAGAGTGGGGTGAGTTCTAGGAAAGTCATGCTTCCCCCAAGAACTGAATTCTTCCCAGTGCCCATTGCAGATGGGGCTTTGGAGAAAAATGGCCAAGTAAGAACTCCCACCACCTCAAGGACAGAGTCTTCACAAAACCTACCTGGGAGGGTCTCTTCCCTACTGTGGGCCAGTGACGCCTGAATATTTCTCTCTCTCCTCTACCAAATGGGAGCTTTTCTCTAGTTCTTGTTGCACTATTGCATAGTGTAAAGTGTCATTCTTTTATCCTGTGATCTGGCTATAACAGACGAGGGAAGAAAGGTGAGTATTTTATTTCCAGTTTATCAGTGAAGAAACTAGACCCAAAGAAGGTATGACCGTGGCTGTGGTTTGGGCCATAATGCACCTAAATATCTTGTCAGTTCAATTCTAGGAGACTAAAATGGTCATTTTCAACTAGCAACTTCGGTGTTGCTACACCAAAAGAATCTCTGAATTCAGTCAATGATCTCACACCCCCAACAATGACACCAACACATCCAGGTGGCTGGCTGGCTGGATTTGGGACAGAATTCACTGAATTGATTTGCCACCAGAAGTCTTGGAAGTATAGTCAGAGATGAGGTCTATCTCCAGAACCCCTAAGCCAAAGGCTAATGTGCTCAATTCATTCCCCAAATCAATCAAATTGATGACAGTACAGCTCACTCACATTACATTTCATCTCCAATTCCCTCCTGTGCCTGGGGAAATTATTGCTTCCTTCCTTACTTGTCCTCTCCCCATGGCTGCTTCAAATGAATGGTCTTGGACAGATCAATCAAGTTTGAGGAGAGCTGCGAAGTTGGTAAGGTGCATTTCCTGTGTCTCTTCACTTTTCCTTTTGCATGCAAAAGGGATACTGTTCCTCTCCTTGTATCCCTGTGGTGGCCTTATAAAGAAATTCAAGTAAATAATATGTCTTTAGGGGGCTGTTTTCATTCTCATAGTTACCTTAGGGGCAAGAAACAGATACTTTTAGCTGAGTACTAGTCCCAACAATAAAGTTGACACCAAGTATTGGAACAGAAATACAGCCTAATATAAAAGGGCAAAAATCCTTCAGAGAGCTTCAGTGGAAGGTTAAACTCACGGGGTCTGTGGTGTTAAGTGGCAGTGAAATGCTAGATGGCAGAGCGGGTGGGCAGACACAGAACTGCGCTCCAGGACACGCCCGTCCTTCAGAGTCGGCCATACTCCAGAGTAAACACCAAGTCCGACAGAGATGCAGCCCCTAAATAGACCTTGGGACAGAAAGCCTGCTAGTCAAGGCTCCACTGGGACACTGAGGACAGACAGCCATTCTTTTGTCTAATTTCCAAGTTTTGGATAATTTTTCATAACAGCTTTTAATCAACTCTTTATTTGCAAAATAAGGATTCTAGTTATTATAGGATGAAATCTGTAGTGCTGATACTACTTATACTGTTATAAATGACAATGAACTAGCCTCAGACTCTAAAGGAATGGGCTCTTGTTCAATTTGCAAACCCAGGACCTGGGTGGCCATTTGTGCATGTTGCAGGCATCTGGTCTCAGATTCCGTAGGGGTAGGGACAGGAGAACTCTGTTTGGCAGAACCAGAGGGACCTCATTGTCTCTGAACTTTGAGGTGCCTGGAGCTCCTGGAAGGGAATCCAAATCCCTGCCCTGTGAGGACCCCTGGCTTCCAGCTGAGAAGATGAGCACGTTTCTCAGGGGCTGGCCTGTGGTTCCCCCTACCCCTGCCCAGAATCCCAGCCTCCAGCCAGTTCTGGGGGTGTGGGTGTCCCCCACAAGGCTGTCTCTGCAGGATACAGCTCTCTCGTCCCCAAACTTCCCAGCTCCCTTCAGAGTCACATAAGGCCTGTGATAATAATTCCTGCCACACACCTCTCTCCTCTTTTTTCTCACTGCCCTCTTTTTCTCACTCCCCTTTCCCCTTATCCCTTTTCTCTTCCTCACTGTGTCTCCTTCCCCTTCAAACCTTTCATATTTGATCATGACCCCCTCTTAGGATAAAACACAAACCCCTCATCTGGTTTCCGTACTTGCTGTTCCCTCTGCCTGAAACATCACTCCCTCTAGTCTTTCTGGGCTGATTCCTGCTGTCATTTTCTTGGAAAGAATTTAACCTGAAACCTCATATTCTCTGAAAGAGCTTAACCAGAAACCTCATTTTCTCAGAAAGAACTTCCTCTACCACAACTCCCCTGAATCCCCTTTTATTCTTTCCCATAACAGCCTGTTCTCTAAAACTATAGCAATTCCATTTTTAACTGTGTATTTGTGTGCATGTTTGTTTAATGTCTGTGGAGGCGTCTTGCCTGTGCCCCACACCTACCACTGTGCCGGCTCATAGTAGATGCTCAGCAAATAGAGAACTAGGGAGTTTGCTTTCTCCATTGCTGTCACCTTCTCTCAGCTAAATCTTTCTTCTAGAATCGGCAGTAGGGAACATTAACTTGAGTCCGGCTTCTGGTTAACAGCATCTGTGTGATTTTTTAGAACTGATCATAAGCCATCACAAAGGCTTACCTGGCAGACCTCCCCACAGCAACCTGGGTGGAAGTCTGTGAGAGGAGTAGCAGCCAAGGTCTCAGGAACCCCTGGTTGGCCACCTCTTCCCCATATTTGCATTCTTAGCTCAGGCTCCTTCATTCCTAGGTTCTATCTGAGGCCCTGGGCAGACGTCTTCTTTGGGTGACTTTGCTGAGCCTCCTTATGGAGGAGGAAGGAGAAGCCTTGAAGACACGTTCCCCACTCTCAGTCCCAGTGCTTTTCCACTCCCAGCCCTTCCCCTTCAACCTCCCTCCCCACCCCGGTGTCCATAGGAAGCTTTTGCTGAGCCTTTTGTTCAGGGCTCCCTCAAGAGTGAGAAGATCCCCATGTCTGGGATCACCTGATGACCCACCGGTGTGCCATTTCAGGAGGGAAAATGGAACAGGAGGAGTCAGCACTTTCTCCGGTTTAAGTCTCTTGCTTACACTATCTGTCCACTCTTTCATTTTCAGCTTGTTGCTTTAACAGGCTACTCTGAGACCTGGCAACTCAGCTTGCTCTCTTCCAGTTCAGCTGACCTCCTGACGTAATGGAAGGCTGTCTTTGTCATGACCCCAGAAGAGATCTCAGGGATAACCCAGCCCACCCTTTAAGAGCCGCCATACTTCTGCCACAGGGCCTCTGCCCAGAGTGCATTTCCTGCCACCTGTACCCTGTCTGCTTAGCCCCCTTTCATCTTCCAGATCTCAGTTCACATGTCAGCCTTCAGGGAAGTCTTCCTGACTCTGGGTAGGCCATGCTGGTCTTCCATCATATGTCCTCATAGCATCCTGTTGCTTTCCTTCGCAGCACCCATCTTGGCTTATAATTACAGACTTATCTGTGATGTTTCACTTCATGTCTACCTTTCTAATGACTCTCCATGGCAGCTGGGAAAGAGGTTTTGAACACTTTTAGATCTCCAGTACCTGGCACTGTCCCTGTTTTCCATTTGATATTACTAGTAGGTATTTGTTGAATGAAGAAATGAATGATCAATATTAATCTATCCAATTTCAAAGCAAAAGTTCAAGCATGGTTTTGTTTCTGGCAAAAATCAAGAAACAAAACCATATGACACAAGAAATGAAGATGATTCATTGATTGTCAAGACTGCTCTGGACAGCACAAAACTCAGGTTCTGAAGTAGGATGTACAGTCACTTATTCAAACATCAGGGGTGACCAGGGATGGCAAACAATGAAGCCACAGCATGTCTGCAGGGCAAGGCCAATAGCCTGGGTCATTTGTAGAAAGAGCATGACCTGGAGGCAGTTCCAGCTTCTCCATCCTCTCCTCGTGACTTTGGGAACCTCCCCTCAACTCCATCACCATCTTTCCAGCTGGATTCCTCAAAGGACCATTCTGAAGAGCAAGCGAAAAAATCTACATTCGGGTCTTACTAAAGCCATCAGCAGAAGAAGGTGAGGATGATTCAAGTTGACCTTCAGACCTGTGGGTCACAAGAAGGAGCATACGATGGCTGAGTGAATCACACCAAATCAGCCAAAAGAAGAGGTAAAATTTCACTCCCATCCAGGAGTGCTTGTGACAACTCGGCACAAAATGGCTCCTTTGAGTTTTCAACCAAATTTACTGCTTGTTTGGAGTCCACGTCCAGCCAGCCCCAGAGGCCTATAAATAATATCTAGAGCTCAATTATTGTCTTTTCCCTTCTTGGTGCCTTTGGTTTGCCAAGTTTCTCTTCTGCCAGTGAGCCCTGTGTGTTGGCCACCACTACCGATCCTCAGCTATGATGTTCCGTTTGATCAGCCTTTGCCAAAGAGGAGGCAGGTAGCATCCAAGTTCTTATCCTGGCCCAAAGGGAACTGGTAACCGTGTGTCTGGATTGGTTAGAATCAGCTCAAATTAAGTGTGTGTGTGTGTGTGTGTGTGTGTGTGTGTGTGTGTGTGTGTTTGCCTTTGGGTTAGATTTTTTTTTCTTTTAAAGAATCTGGGAAAGTGACCAAGAACTCTATAAAAAAACTTTTCCTAAAGGGGCACCTCAAATCGAGTTCTCACAGCACAGGAAAATGACACTAAAGGTAGCATTTGTTCCCCCAATGATTTTATCCTCTGATGAGCAAAAGCCACCTTCTCATTCATTTTCATGTGTGTGGGAGGTTCCACAGAAAGGAATTTGCCCCCTCTTTCTCTCCCCGTCTGGGTGTCATGAAAAAAAAACACGTTCACTTTTGTCTCATGCTTTTGAGTAACCACCGTCCCTGATATAATCTTCGTTGTGTGTTGGTTTTGCAACTAAAAAGAGGGGGGAGGATATCAAAGCCTTGCCCAAAGGAAGTTCAACCTGAAAAGTGCTGACACTGCAGAGGAAGTAGGGGCTGACAGGGACCATGTTGCTGGAAGCTCTTACACCCACAGGACGCCTGACCTTGGGATGGCAGGGGCCAGGGCACTGATGCCAAATCTCAAGCCAAAACGCAGTGTAGGGACAAAACAACCATCCTGCGCTGGGTTCAGAAGCAGGAACCTCAGGCCTGAAGAGGGAAGGGATTACAAACACCAGACAAGATCAAGACAGTCTTGGATTCAGCTCCAGAGGAAGAAAGAAAAGCCATGAGGTGGAGGCTCTGAGTGGGAAAGACCACAAGGACTGAAGCAGGGAGATAAGCCTGGTGCCTGAGCAATGCCACAGCTGCTCCATCAACATTCAGCACGCAGTGGGGGTTCAAAGCAAGCATTTATTCCACTTCAATCTGTGTGCTCGTACTGCTTTCAGGCTGCAAGGCAGGGTGTCCAGCCATGCCCCAGAGACAGGAGGGGGCTGCTCCAGACTGGGGCTTCTGAGAAGGCTCGAGGGACCCCTTGAAGGTCAGCTTAAGTGGCTTGCCTGTCACTCTGGAATGTGGCAAAGACATCCAAATAAAGCCACTGACCCTCCCCAGTTCAGTGCTGTGGCCACAAACCTGAAAGCATCTTCCCTGAGGTCATGCAGGCTTTGTCACTTCTATGACCCTCCTCCCCAGCTCCTATTTTTCTCAGATTTGGCAGGATTAGGGCAAACAAAAGATGGTTATAGTTTCTAGTTAAAAAAGGGTAAGTTGACTTGCCAGTTTCTTGTGTTTTTGTTTTTCAGCTGTAAAACTTTACCTTGCTCTAAGTGAATTTCACAGGAGGAATATCGATGTTTCAGCATCAAGACTTAACAAAAAGTCTTTAAAATTTTTTAAAGATGAGTATTAGTTACCTGAGTTTAATTACATCACCTGGCCCTCAAACTTGAAAGGACCATCTCAAATGTCCATCCCTTAGTTTTGAGGGGCACAAAACATGACATTCTCCAAGCCCAGCATTGTGTGATACTAGGCATATAAAACTGCATGCATACAATGTTGTGTGCCTGCGTGCACTCGCGTGTGTGTAATAGCAATATATAATTCTCGGGATTTTCATGGTCTGTTTCACATTTTTTTCTTCACTCTTCATTTTTTTTGCAACAAATATTACTTACATAATCAGGAAAGAAAATAATAAAGCTATTTCCATGTTGAAAAAAATAGATGGTGACTTCCTAGCCAACACAATTATTCTTTATTTTTATCTCTGAGAGCTGTGTTTATGGATAGCTGAAATTTAACGTAACTGGGCAGAGTGACAACAGAAACACCTAAGATCTGTAACTAGAGTCAGCTTCCTAAACAACCTCCCCTCCCCCATTCTAGAGTTTTCCTTCTGTTTCTCTGGCCTAGGCCTTGTGCTCTCTCTCCTCTTTACCCTCATCCCTACAACTCTCCCACCCCCATCCACAAGACATAATGGGCATTTTATAATTTTTTTAATGTTTCCAAGTTTTGTAGGTTTTTAAAATTAAATTTATGGAGGTAACATTGGTTAATAACATTATACACATTTCAGGTATACAGCGTTATAATTCAATATCTGTATATTCTATTGTGCGCTCACCACCCAAAGTCTAGTTTCCTTCTGTTACATGTATTTGACCCCCTTTACCCATTTTGTCCTCGCCCTACTCCCTTCCCCTCTGGTGACCACCATTCTGATGTCTGTACCTGTGATTTTTTTTTGTTGGTTTTGCTAGTTCATTTGTTATGTTTTACTGCGTGTGTCATTTTGTTTTATATTCCACATGAGTGCGATCGTATGGTTTTTATCCTTAACATACATTTCCTTGGGTTTGGGATGTCATACAGAAAAGTACCCTGAAACCATTCAGCCTTGCTCATGAACAAAGAGACTATTATTCGGCTCATTCTGATTTTGTGCCCACCAGAGGTGACAAGAACTCTCATAGGTTTCCAGTCTTTGTTATCCTGTTTCAAATGAACAGATCCTGCTTATGATTTTACCGGGAGAAAAAAAATGACATCCACCAAAAATGATCTCCCTGAGCTAAACTTTAAATTGCCTTTTTTTCATTCTGAGAAAAAAACTATTTTGGCCTTATTTTTCATTTCTGAGTATAGCTGGGTCTTTTAATATTTGACATTCTATCTTTCCTTCTGGTTTGCAGCCCCTAGCTTCTCCAACCTTGATGCACACACGAATCATCTCAGGATGGAGTTAGCAGATTCTGATTCAGTAGTTGTGGGGTGGGGTCTGAGACTCTGCATTTCTAATGAGTACCCAGGTGAGTGAGGCCAGTGCCGTAGTTTGAGGATTGCACTGTGAGAAGTGAGGCTGTGGCTCACACAGAGGCATATGGAAGGTACCACGTTATACTCAGGTGGTCTATTTCCTTTACACCCTGTTACCTCTTATGTCCCTGTATTTAGCCACAACTAAACGAAGCACTTAACTAATGCATACTGTCATTTTCATGATATTAGGCAAATGAAAGAACAAATCTTAAGTGGCAGGGTTCTTGAACATCTCGTCCCCCCTGTTGTCCAATCTCTGGCCTTTCTTAGAATGTTTATTCTTTGTCTAATCCTCCCGATATCCACTTTGGGGCCATATGCCTGTGATATCCAAGCAGTCTAGTGTGGTTATGTACAGAGTTTTCTTTGCAGCCTGCTGTCACTGGTTCAAATTCAAGTGTTAACCACCTATGGGCTGTGTGATCCTGGACATGCTGCTCAACTTTCTGAGCCTCCATTTGTTCATGGGTCAAAAGAGGAGAATATTAGTAATGAAACCTACCCTACCTAATGGCTGTGACATTTAACTGAGATCCTGGCATATGGCAGGTTGCTCCATAAATGACAGTTATTAATGCTAATAATTCTTGTGGCCCTGACTACTTTCTGAAGTTAGGCAACCATGTTGCAGCATGGTCTGGCCCTGCAGCCTCTTCTAGGATAACTTCAGGTCATGATCCCCCTTCTGTCCCTCTCACGCCTTCACTGTAATATCTCTACCAGTCTTGACCTTGATGTTAACATGTGTCTGTGGATCCACGCTTGTCATGTCACTCAAAGGAAGTGAATAGAATACAGACAGGCCCTGTTGAGTCTCAGTTCATTGCTACATCTATGCAATCACAACTGCTTAGCTACATAAAACAAAAACAAAAACTATAGCTATTCTTAAGGATTGCATATTAATGTGACTATCTAGTAACTCGGGAAACTACAGTGCTGGGTTCCTTATTTACTTACAACGATAATTATTATTTATTCATTGACAATTTGGTTGTTGCCATTTTAATTGGATAATCTGAATTTCTTGACAGAGATTGCAAATACTTTCACCTGGCAGGCCAAATCTGCTTAATTAATTGGTAATGGTTGTTCCAGAGTATGGTGTTGAAAAAGACGCTGAGATTGCTTCTATTTGGGCAGAAGGAACTGCCATCACCAATTAGCAATGGCCACCATGGAGAGACAGTCTCTGCTTTAAACCAAAGGGGTTCCTTTGGAAGGGAGGAAGGGCAGTTATATCCTTCCTTTTTTATCTCTCCAACTTAGTCTTACCTTCATCTTATATTACAAAATATCGGTAGAAATTTCTACTTCCTGGATCCATTTTGTAAACGTCATGTCCTTGACCTGATTGGATGGTAAATTCAGTGGGAAATCCCAGTAGAACAAGAACTAATTTTCACATTTGCATTCAGAATCAATTACATCAGGTCCTTGCATAACATCATTTTGTTCAACATGGTTTCATTAAAATGTTGATGAGATGCTGTAGGAACTTAACTCTTGTTTATATCAATGAGCCTGTGGTAAAATTGGTTTCAGATATGTCTTTTCATCACAGTTCTAAGAGCCTATCAATGATGTTAAGTAAGCAGGTGCTCAATAAGTAAATGCTGGACAGGCCCTGTGTTAGGTGCCCTCTTGAGCCATCCTGAGAGTATAGACCCACCAGCTGTCTTTTCTTTCACATCAGTGGGAGCACATGTGAATGCAAACAGGGCTCTTCATTCCCCCTTGTCAAATGTTCTCAGGTTGCAAACAACAGAACAAATATCCTTTTCCTAAGGGTATTTAGTAAACCTGATTTCCTTTAAATAAAAAGAAAATTTCCCAGCTTTTAAAGTTATATGTTTCCAGAATTTTTTATGGTAAAAGGAGAAATGGGGCTACCCTTCTGAAAATCAGTTGTTACAATTCCAACATGTTATCACAACACACACATTTCAAGACTGAAGCAGGAGAAAGAAGCAGGCTAGCTCTGTGAAGGTAAACTAACTCTTACACAAGGAAATACATGTTGGGTAGCTCCTGTCAGATACACTGGGCATAACAATGCCCATGTCTCACCTCTGGGGTATTGTTATGCCCAGTGTATCTGATGAGCAAGCTGCACATGCTCATCACATGCACTGGTCTTTTTCGTTTTTTTTTTGCTTTTTAAAAACATGTACACTCTTTATCTTGCAAATAACCAATTGGAAGAAGTATTGAAGAGAGAATAAATTTTTAACTACCAACAGGGTCCTTGGCAGTCTTTTAACTCTGAGGGTTTATTCTTTTTTGTCAACACTGTTATCTCCAGGATCTATGAATGTCAGCTTCCCCATCTCTTTGAATAGTTGGCCCAGTGTCTCATAGCCCATGGATGGTCTGTAACCCTTTTCCTCACCACTGCCTCCTTTCTTTTCTTTTCTTTTAAGTTTATTTGTCAACTACACTTGTCTCCTGGAAGAAAAGATAGGCAATAAACTCTTTGACGTTGGTCTTAGCAATATATTTTTTGGATATGTCTCCTAAGGCAAAGACAACAAAAGCAAAAATAAACAAATAGGATTACATCAGATTAAAAGCTTTTGCACTGCAAAGGAAACCATCAACAAAACAAAAAGGCAACCTGCTGAATGGGAGAAGATCTTTGCAATGATACATCCAATAAGGCATTAATATCCAAAATATATAAAGAACACTGCTATTTTCTTAATTCCTTAAAGTAGCCAGAAACCGTTCCCTTAAATGCTTTAAATTATCCTAAATAGTATGTCCCTAGTGCACTGAACTCCTAGGCCAGCAGGTCCACTCATTCCTGTCCTCCCTCTACCCAGTACTCTGGCCTTTGCATGGACTGCTCTTTCCACTTGGAGTGCTCCTCACTCCTCTTCTCCTCGTACATTTTTTTTTTCCTTTAGAGGTCAGTTTGACCACTTCCTCAAGAAAGCCTTCTCTGAATTCTCTAAGTCAAATCTCCCATTGAACAATAATATAGCACCTACATCTCCCTTTGTACAATTTCACATGACTGGTGATTATTTGATTAATGTCTCTATCCACCACCAGACTTAACTCCCACAAGCACAGGTGAGGATTGGCTCCAGTTTTGCTCCCAGTGGGATTCCCAGCATCCAGCACTTTTCCTGGACACCCACCCTGGTGATTCTGAGACCCCACCCCACCCAACTTTCTGGTACACCCAAGTTGCTTCCAGTGGCTTTTTCATACAAAGGACCTACATTGGCTCATGCTGCAGAATTTCCTAAAGTCTCTCAAAGGTTCACAAAACCCAAACAAGCAGTTTCTGGCTTCAACGTGTCCCATACCTCTGGCTGAGCAACCCTACACCTGGCATTAGCAACAGCTGGCCTTGGTTCATGGCTTGGCCTCTCGAGGCACCCAAGCACAGTGCTGACAGTAGTCATCTGCAGATTGCTTTGTTGCTCATGCTAAGTTGCCCCAAGCAGGGCACAGGCTGCAGCTAAACTTGTCTGCAGTGGGTCCCCTCCCAGGAGGCCCCAGGGCTGGCATGTCCAGTAGCCAGCTTCAGGTCAAGCAGAAGCATCATCTGGCTACCTCTAAAAATGACACACCAAAAGGAAAGACTGAGCAGGCACCAGAGGACTGCTAAAGTGAGCCCCTGCCTCACAGCTGCTCCATACAGTCATAGCCAGTCCTCACAACCAATGAGCCCAAGGGTCGATCCTTCCCACTGATGTGCAAACAGCAACCAAGACTCAACTACAATAGGAGGACACACACAGCCTACACAAGGGACACACCTGGAGCATCCAGTTCAGATGACCAGGGAGACTGCACCACTGGGCCCCACAGGATACCTACTACATAAGGTCACACTACTAAGACCGGGAGACATAGCATCCCTACCTAATACATAGAAACAAACACAGGGAGGCGGCCAAAATGGGGAGACAAAGGAACATGTCCCAAATGAAAGAATAGAAAAATAACTAAACAAAATGGAGACAAGCAATCCACCAGATACAGAGTTACAAACACTGGTTATAAGGATGCTCAATGATCTCAGGGAGAACTTCAACAAAGAGATAGGAAACATAAAAAGTGGACATAGGAAACATAAAAAAGAACCTGTCAGAAATAAGAATATAGTAACTGAAATGAAGAATACAATAGAGGTAATCAACAGTAGATTAAAGGAAGCAGAGGATCCAATCAGCAATTTAGATGATAAGGTAGCAGAAAACACCCAATCAGAACAGCAAAAAGAAAAAAGAATCCAAGAAAATGAGGACAGTTTAAGGGGCCTCTGGGACAATATCAAGCGAACAACATTCACATCACAGGGGTACCAGAAAGAGAAGAGAGAGAGGAAGGAATTGAAAACCTGTTTGAAGAAATAATTATGGAAAACTTCCCTAACCTAGTGAAGGAAATGGATATTTAAGCCTAGGAAGTGCAGAGAGTCCCAAATAAGATAAACCCAAAGAGGCCCACACCAGGACACATTATAATTAAAATGACAAAAGTTGAAGACAAAGAAATAATCTTAAAAGAAGCAAGTGAAAAGCAGTTAGTTACCTACAAGGGAGCTCCCATAAGACCATCGGCTAATTTCTCAACAGAAACTTTGCAGCCCAGAAGGGATTAGCACAAAATATTCAAAGTGATGAAAATCAAGGATTTACAACCAAAAGTACACTACCAGAAAGCTATCATTTAAAATCGAAGGATAGATAAAGAGCTTCCCAGTCATATACGCTGCCTACAAAAGACTCACTTCAGATTGAAAGACACACACAGTCTGAAAGTAAAGGGATGGAAAGAGATATTTAATGAAAATGGAAACAAACAAACAAAAGCTGCAGTAGCATTATTTATACCAGACAAAATAGACTTTAAAACAAGAGACAGAGAAGGACCCAGTAATCCCACTCCTGGGTATTTACCCAAAGAAACCCAAAACCCTTCTTGGTAGGGATGTGTGCATCCATGTGTTCATTGCAGCATTATTTTCAATAGCCAGGATATGAGGGTGTCCTTGAATGGATGCATGGAGAAAAAAGAGGTGGTACATATATTTTGAAATATATCTCAGCCATAAAAAGGAACGAAATCTTGCCATCTGTAATAACATGGATGGCCCTAGAAGATATTGTGCTGAGTATAGTAAGTCAGACAGAAAGACAAATATCATATGATTTCACTTATCAGTAGAATCTAAAGAAAAAATAAATAAGCAAATGAAACAGAAACAAATTCATAGGTACAGAGAACATTTTCATGGGTGCCAGATGAGAGATGAGAGGGGGGTTCTGGGTGGGTGAAAAAGGGGAGGGCATTAATAAGCACAAATTGGTTGTTACCCAGTAGTCATGAAGATGTAGGGTATAACATAAGGATTATAGTAAATAATATTGTAATAACTATGTAAAATGACAGATGGGTACTAGATTTATCAGAATGCTGGATGGGAGGGTAAAAAGGGTGAAAGGATTAAGAAATACAAACTGGTAGTTACAAAATAGTCATGGGGATGTAAAATAAAGCATAGAGAATATAGTCAATAATATGGTAATAACTATGTCTAGTGCCTGGTGGGTACTAGACAAGCTAGAGAAATCACTTCTTAAATTACACAGATGTCTAACCACTATGCTGTCGACCTGAAATTAATATAAAATAATATTAAATGTTAACTGTGATTGAAAAATTTTAAAAGAGAGGAAACAGTGAAGGGGAATAAGAGGTTCAAGTTTCCAGGTATAAAATAAATAAGCCTTGGGGACGTAACAGCATAGGGAATATAGTCAATAATATTGTGATATCGTGGTCCAGTGTCAGATGGTCGCTGGCTTTGTCATGATGATCACCTCTTTAGGTGTATAAATGTTGAATAACTATTGTGCACACCTGAAACTAATATAATATTGTATGTTAGCTATATTTTAATAAAAACGTTTCAAAATTTTTTAAAAACTAAAAAATTTTAAAAGAAATAACATGCATCTTAAAAGTATTTCCACAGAATGATTAATGACAGAAGAAAATGTTTATGCATACTATTAAGTGAAAAGAACAAGATTTTAAAATATGAATACACTATGGGAGGTAAAATTGTAGCTGATTACTATTTTAATATTTTCTCTTTGATTTTTTATAATGATTTTATTATTTTTATAATCAGCAAAATGTCATTGAAAAGAAAACTCTCTTTAAACCACTCAGGACCTAATTGAATACAACACACAAATTATAATCACAAAGTATTATCCTTCCTCATTCATTAAAGCACATCTAGCAAGGTTTTTACTTGGCACCAGCTCCTACGACATTAATCTAAGAGTGCAGTTTATAGCTGAGAACAATAAAGCTTGCAATCTCTCCCAATTTTACATAAATTTTCACAAGCTGTCCTTCTCCATAATTTGTTTGGATTAAGAAATTGTTGCCTGCGCTCACGTCTGGCAGTCTCAGAGGAATATGTGCCAGCTGACGCATGACAGAGCATGCCTCCTGCACCCTGGTCTCATCTATCCCTCTCAGCGCTGGCAGGCTGTTAAACGGTGGTTGGATGATAAGACCATCGCTCATCATCACTGCCTTTGGTTCCTGGGGAGCCCTAGAGCACCTCTAGGAATCAGTTTCAGCATGCTACTTTCTACCTGCCTTAAAAGGCAAGCTCCTGTCGATGATACACTCACGCTTAATTCAAAGACATAAACTTTCTCCCAAATTTACAGGAACAGAGCCCTGACTCTGCATTGTAATATTATCTCCAAGGTCCTCCCATGTCAACCTTCCCAGGGCTGTACCAATCTACATGCCATAATAACCAGAGCCATTTACTGTTTCTGGATTCCTGACAAAGTCCCTCTGTGCCACTAATCTACCTTTGCTCCCTGATTCCTCATCTCTACAGCCTCCTCAATGTCTGACATGTGTTATCAAAATTCCTACGCTGCACAGATTTGTATATACCTACGAGCAGGGTGACCACACATCACAGTTTGCCTGGGACAGTTCTGGTTTCAGGATGTTGTTCTAAGACAGTTATTAACAGTTCCCCCTTTTTTCTCAAAAGCATCCCAGTTTGAGCAGCAAATTACATGTGGACCTGTCTATAGAGGAAGGGTATAGCCTTAATTTTCGTAAAGGACTGTAAAGAGCAAATATCTCCAGGAAAGTTTTTTAAAAATAATTAGGGTATAAGAGAATTCTCCATTAGAAAAATTCTAAGCTGAGAAAACAAAATGATCAAAGGAAGGGTGTTAAGACTTGGTGGACTGTGCCACCCCAAAGCCCTTATAAGATACATATTTCTGATGCTGGCTTTTAGCAGGTAACAAAAACTGACTTGATTTTTGAGGCTAGGTAGGAGGGAGGAGGAGAGTTATAGCCTCTTGCTTTCTATTAGGTCGGTGCCAAAGCAATTGAGGTTTTTGCAATTATTTTTAACCTTTTAAAAACTGCGATTAGTTTTGCATCAATATAATAGGGTGGATCCTAACACAGACTCTTTAGATTTTGAGAGAGATTTGAGTTGGATCCACGCCCCAGCAAGCAAAAGCCTCAGACTTTCTAGAACCGTCTTCCAGTGTTGACTAAATCTTCAGGGCACAAAGAAGCTGCCAATCCTGGGGCTAGGCAGGTGTCTTGACTCTCCAGGCTGCGTTGCACGTCAGCTCTGCTCTTCCTCGTCCCTGGCACCTCCAGGGCCCTGGTTCTCTCCTGGGCTTCAGCTTGTTCTGCACAGACCATTGCAGAGGCATTCTTTGTCCTGGTTGGGGTGTTGGGTCTCAAACCTCTTCTCTCCATCCATGTTCCATATTGTCCTTGAGACACTGTGATAAAGAACCTGAGATTCTTTTAGAAACCTCCGTTTTGGAGACTGAAAATACATAATCATTTGTAAAAAGTTCTAAGAAGAACTGCAACCAAGAAGAATGTTTAACTGCTCGGCCCAGTCTTTCTAATATTTTCTGACTGTAGACCTCCCATTTTTTCTGTAACACGTACTGTGTTTCCCCAAAAATAAGACCTAGCTGGACAATCAGCTCTAATGCGTCTTTTGGAGCAAAAATTAATATAAAACCCGGTCTTATTTTACTATAAGACTGGGTATTATATAATATATTATAATATAATATAATGTAATATAATATAATATAATATAATATAATACCAGGTCTTATATTAATTTTTTTCTCCAAAAGATGCATTAGAGCTGATTGTCTGGCTAGGTCTTATTTTTGGGGAAACAGGGTAAGATCCCCAATAGTAGGGAAAGTCTGCCCTAATTTCTCTCTCTTCTATTAAGGTTGCTTAAAATATGATCATTGTCCTGATGCTAAGGCAGTTTCTAGACTCTGATGAAACCAGGGGTCTCTTAACTGTTGCTTCTAATCTAGTATTTATCGGGAAAAGCCATATGGCCTGGCACTGAATACCATCTTACCCTGGAACCTATTGATGTCCCAATAGCTGTATCCAATAACCAGACTCCCTCTATCTTCCTTTTTCTGTTATAAAAAGATTCAAGTTGGTAGTAGAATTTTTCTGACTAAGACAGAAAAATCACTCCTGCAGAGTGGAGCAGTGGTATGGTCTCCACTTGGGACATGGTGGAGACAGAAACAAGATGTGAAAGTAGAGAATAGTTTATAAAGTAAAGGCAGTCCAGGATAATGAAGGAAAACCCACGAGCCTAATCTAGTGGCAAACAAGCACCTTTCATTGTTTTGCTGTTGATTGCTTACACCCTTGACATGTAACTATGGCAATGGGCAGTACATGGTGCTTCCATTTCAGAAGCCAGACTTTGGCAGGTGGGCTCCAGTAACTCAAAGGAATAGAGAGAATGTGAAACCTTATAACCAAGAAGGTCACAGCTGTGTGTGAGTCTGAGAACAATACAGGGCTTAGTTACAATGAAGAGATGAAAACAGAACAGACCTTGCAGCAAAGTAGCCTTGAGGTTGAACTTCTGAATCATTGAGCTAGTGTTCTAGGGCTCCCTAAATTTTACTAGAACAGGAAAAGGACTGGCCCAGGGTCTGAGCAAGGCTGGGCCTAAGGTGGAGTCAGTAGCTTCATCTATGAGAATTAAAAACTTGCAGTGGCAGAAAGAGATTACAACTTTAAAGCCCACAACACTTTCTAGAAAAGCTACCAAATCCTGTTTCCCCTGAGAGAGACAAACTCTCAGCTTATTCCTCATAGTAAGAAGGGAGTCATCCTTCACTCTGGGGTAGGGGGAGGTAATCAATTATTTATTGACATAATAACTCTGTATAACAAATAGCCATACAATCTCAGTAGCATGCCACAGTAAGCTTTTGGGATCAACTAGGCAGCTCTCTTGGTCTTGGCAGGGCTCACTCATGGATCTGGGCTTGGCTGGCTGTGGGCTGGTAAAGGCTGGCTTTGGCTAGGACAACTGGGGCAAGTATCTTTGTTCTGTGCAGGGCTTCTTGAGATCTAGTCTCAAAAGTGTCACATTGTCACTCCTGTAACACTCTGTCAGCCAAAACAAGCCACCTGGCTGAGCCCAGATCCAGATGGTGAGGAAATAGATTTCACCTGTTCAGTGAGACAAACTGAAGTTATGTGGCAACAAAATGTGAAGAGAGGTAAAGAATTGGGACTATTCATGAATTACATTATCACAGGGGTACCCCCTTGTGAATTCTGAACCCCAATTTTAAAAAATTAACTAGAGCCTTCATTCCACAACTAGAAATAACAGTTGGTGTGTAAATACTTCAGTGATTTTGTTTACCTGTGTGGCCGTAAAGAATGCAAAACTGGGTTTAACTATGAAATAAAAGTTTTAGGAGAAACATTCTGTCAGGTGTGGGGTTCTGGTGTTCTTCAGACCCATCTGGGAAACCAGAGGGGAAAGGGTGGTGTTTCTCTACAGCATATACTCCACATACGCAATAAATGATGTTTACAATCCGAGAAGCACAATTATGTGTGCGTCTTATTTCAGCATCACAATTGGTGAAGTTGCCAGAGCCCTGAGAGTGATCTCCATTTCCTCCTGAAGCTGATAGAGGCTAAGCCACTGCCCAGGTCCATGTTGCAGAAATGACAGTGCCCGGACAGGATCTGCTCCCTCCAGCTCCTCACCCTGGGTTCCCTCTGCCTCCCGCAGGCAACATCCACAGGTTCTGAAGCATCCTTGGCCACCCCATTCCAAGGGCATGTGGAGGTTTATAGCACCCAGCTCAGGCATTTCCAGGAGGCAATGGCTTTCTGTTCTCTGCCAGTTTGGATAGTGGATCCTCACACGGCCAGGCCATGGCTAGAATGCCACTGGCTGAGATAATAGCTTTAGGACTTAAACGAATGCACAGTTGAAGACCTTGCTTATCTTCACGGGATACTTATTTTGTTTCAACTTGTTATTCTGCCAGCTTCTTGGGCAATTGTTATGATCACTCTGATGCATTTTCAAGAGATGCTAGCTAGTAACACTCCAAAGGAAGTGAAAAGCAAGATTACGGCCATCACTGGTTATAGGAAGGGAGAAACCCTACTTGAGCTGCAGAAACTGTGAAACATCACCACTCATACCCCAGGGGAGGAAACCCAAGAAGGAAAACATCTGGGAACCACTGGCCAGCAACATAAAAATGTCATCACACTGTATCAGTGGCCTACAAAAAGGGGCAGGATGAGGAAGTCTGGATGAAAGAATCACTTGAAATAGTGACAGCCGGTGCTCTTGCCACCCACAGACATTTCTCCCAGCACCAATTTGAGGTATAAAGACATGTATACAGCCCCCGCTAATAAACAGATTTAACACTAGAACATTTATCTTCTAAGCCTCCTCTCTATTCATCTGGTAATTTACCAAATAGGAAAGTAAACATGTTCCTTGAAGAAGAATGCCTGGACCATTCTATCACATATTCATATGTATCTTCATTTAAATCTACTGGGTTTTCAATGCTTTCAACTGATAGCACTCATTTTCATTTTAGAAGGTCTACTGAGAATCAAAATGTAAATTCCCATGGGAACTGGAAAACAAAAATTCTGTCAAAATATGTGGCTTGGGACATATCAGTGAAACAACATTTATGGCCATAGAGAGGACAAAAATCCTAGGGACATAGGGACAGTGGTAATCACAAAAAGGAGTGTTTCCCCAAGATAACTAAGTAGAAGTAGAATCCAGGTCTCCGAGCAAGCCGAGAAGGGCTTATTGGACAGCAGCGCTCTTCCACAGAACTTTCTGTAGTGATGGAAATGTTCTATACCTGTGCTGCCCAATATGGTAGCCACTAGGCCACATGTGACCACGGAGCACCTTAAATGTGGCTAGTGCAACTGAGGAACTGAATTATTAACTTCTAAAAAATTTCAATTCATTTAAATTTAAATAACCATGTGTGGCTAATGGCTACCATATTGGACAGCACAGTTCCAGGGTCTTGCTTTCTCTGCTAAGTTGCATTTTGTTCTGTTGTGTCCACCAGTGCTTCTTGTGTGCTCTTAAGCTGCTTTGAGTGCTTTGCTGTGTTCCTCTCCTGCTGTGGCAGGGGCTCTGGGATGCGGGGTGTATGGAATAGTTGTCCCTTTGGAGGCAGCCAGCCTGAGGGGGCCAACTTCAGCGTGGGAAAATTTGAGACCAAGTGTGCAGGTGCCTGAAGGCCAAGATAGTTGGACTCCTGGTGGAGGAGGATTTCTAGATTTTTTAAGTCTGCCCTCATTGAAGCTGTTTTCTAGACTTTCTACTCTAGAGAAGCTAGAGAAGTGACCCTCTAGCTTCAAGATGATTCTTGTGCAATTATGCATAAGGTGCTTTTGATTAAGTATCAAAACAAAACATGGAATTTGGGGAAAAACTTGTCCACTGCCTGAGGTAAATTCTAGAGTTGCTGGGCCTACGTCACCAGTGAGGACACAGCCAAGAGCCCCATGTGAAAAAGGAGGGGCTGTGGAGACAATTCCTATCACTCAATGAATATCTCAGGTGGGGACAAATGTAGGAATGGGAGACTGAAGAAACAACAATGACACACGCAGTAAAACAAGAACTCTCAGATGGGACCCCCATGTTGTGGTGGTTCATAGTGTCACTGAAAGAGTCTCATCTGTACCTGTTCAAGGTACTGCATTGGTGTGACAGCTGTGGCCTGGGTTGGAGGGGTCATAAAACCTATGGCCATGTCTGTGGGGACAGGGCTTGAGGGAGACACAGGTATGGAAACGGTGTCCGTAGGATACTTCTTCATTCCCTCAACACACTGATTTCAACATGACCCCAACAAGCACCCCAAAGCCACATTCTGCCAATCTCATCCCAGTCACAAACTTCCTTAAACAGTTTACTCTCATGTTTAAACAGATCAATATTTCATTTCCAAACAAACCCCTGAGTTAATTATATGTTTGAACTCTCCTTCCAAGTAAGTGACGAGAGAGGCGTTGGTAATGTTGGCTGTCCATTTGGAAAAAAGAGAAAAAGTGTTGGAGTCCTACCTTATCTCACCATAAGAGTTAAGCCAACTGCAAAGATAGGGGAATCATCCACACAAGACCACCCTCACTTCTGACAGCAACGGTAAGTTTGGGTGGTTCCCACAACCACCTTCAGTTTCAGTCATTCACTAGAAGGACTCATAGAACTTATTGAAAGCTATTGTACCCATGGTTACAGTCGAGATGCATTAATTCTCAGCATCAACATGTGACAATTCTCAGTATCAGTGGAGTATTGCCAACCAGGGAAGCTCACTCAAGTCTTGGTGTAAGAGATTTTATTATATAGACATGATTGATTGATTGATTGATTGACCATGTGGTTAACTTCAGTCTCCAGGTTGACTGATACCATGTGACCCAAAGTCCCCACCCTTAATCACATAGTTGGTCCTTCTGGTATGGCCAGACCCCGCTCTAAGGTTTGTCTGGCCTCTGTTATAAATCATACAGTTACACTATCCAGTCTGACTCCAGGCTCCCAGACAAACCAGAACACGCCTATCGGGCATGACATTCAAGAGTTTAGGGATTTTAGGGATTAGCTCCCAGAAGCTGAGGTCAAAGGCCAGATCTCTTTGGGGCAAAGTTAAATTCTTTACTACACACTCAAACGTAATAATAAATTCCACATAGCTTAAAGATCTAATTATGAAATAAATTAAAGAACCAGAAGAAAACATAAATGAGTTTTACAGTACCGGAGTGCAGAAGTTCTATCTAAATATGTCATTGTTTTAAGCCTATAAACAATAAAGGAAAAGATTAAAAATATAAAACTTGTGAACCAAACTGACACTACAAACAAAATTAAAAGATAATCAACTGAATTGGAGAACACATCCACATTATATTTAACCATCAATAAATCAATATAAAAAGATGAATAATGTATTAGAAAATGTACTGTAAACATGATCTACAAGTAACAGAAAATTAATAGAAGAAATAAATATACACGGTTGACAAACATGTTGATTAGTACAAACTTTGGGGGGTACAGTTACGTAGATTCATTAATATGTAAGATTTTAAATGATATCTTACTTCTAAGAATGTGGTTTATAGAAATTGTATACAAGCTCATATATATCTCTTTATTGCAAATGATAATACATACGTACACACATACATAATATGATATATCACATATACTATAGATCATGATTTATAATAAAGAGACATAGGAAACATTCTAAATTGCCAACATAAACAAATGCTATGCTATAGTCTATACAGCAGTGAGGTGGGTAGAGCTCTATGTACCGACATGAAAAGGAGTCCACGAGATAGTCACTGAACGGGCAAGTTGCAAAAGAATATTTATAGCCAAATTCTGTTTTCATATATAGAAATTATGTAAATGCATATGATCTGTACATGTACAACAATGAATGCACACATATGTGTTGTATATATATACACAGAAAAAACAAAGAAGTTGTTATTGCAAGATGGAAATGGAAAGATAACTTTCTTCTTTTATTTGGTATCATAAGATTTTATTTGAATTTGTTTCAGCAAGCACAAGTACATGTGTGAATTTTGTAATTAAACACACAAGTATGTACAGCGGTTTTGCGCTGTGTTGACTTGGCTACACTGGAGCTTCTTCCCAGAATTCCCCTTTCTGAATGATCCTGGGTTAGAGTTGACTGAAAGAGAAGAAGTGTGCTGAAGTGGAAGGAAGAAGTAAATCAGTGGCCTTTATTCTCTGAAAGCCACCATGGTCAGATATAGTGACAAAGACAGATAAAATGGTGCCGGTGGTTCTGCATTGTCCTAACTCGCCGCTACTCAGCATCCCTAACTAAGGCCCTGCTGACCAATAGCAGCCCTAGGTCTTCACGCCCAGAAGAGATTCCAATCTCAGAGACAATGGCTATGAGAGACTCTCCACCTTCCCTTTGCAACCCTGCTCCAGCAGCTGGCACACCTGGCTGGCCTCCCCACTTTCTCTGCAAGCTCTGATGTGTCCTCCCGCATCAGTGCTCTAGGAAGGCTGGCAACAAATGTTTCTCTGATATTTCAACTCCCCTTCCTGGACTTTTACTTACCAAGCTCCTCTCACCTTTGTGTAGGTTTAATGTCAACAAACATCTTTTATTTCATAATACTCATAGTGGTTCTACTTCTGGCAGATTGGATCCTGATACCAATACCTGTGTAATATATGCATATCTATATGTTGACATACACATATGTTATGTATAATGTGAGGAAATTTTTCTGATGGGAAAGTTGAGTTTCAGTTTTCCTCTTAGAGTCTCTTATGCTATCAGCCTGCTGCCCCCAGGGCTGGGATGCTCCCCTGTCACATCTTTATCCAGTGGGAAAAATCCCACCCCCCTCAGTCCTCTCATCTTGCACAGATAGCTGGAAACATGGGGGGGGGGAGGGGGAAAGCTAAATCCTAAGGGAAATAAGCAGAATACTCACAGAATCAAAACAAGAAAAATTCCTGAGAAGCTGGGATTCCACACCAGAACTAAGTTGACTTGAGAAAATTCTTGGATTCCATCACACATCCTGGATTTGGTGGATGTCATATTAAAATCCCTTCCTAGAAATGTCTTCCTTAGACTTCCTTGGAATCCCAATGGGAATAAAGTGAAGAAAAGAGAATAGTATTTCAGCTTTGCCGACCATGTGTTGGGTATTTAACTTGTAAACACCGTTTCACTTAATCCTCACAACATCCTGTGAGGTAGAGTTTATGACTCATGTTCTAAGAAGAGAAAATTGAGGCTCAGAGATGTTAAGTAAATCTCCCCAAATCACACAGTTCTCTAGTAGGAAAACCAGGACTCAAGGTAGTTCAGTTTAATTATTAAACATGTGTTCATCCAAATGACATGCTCTTTGAGATAAAGATTCACTCCAAAAGAAAGATTCAGTCCAACTGCCTTCTGAATTAGTCTGCCACAGCTGCAAAAACAAACAAACCCAAGATCTCAGGGGCTCACAGCTACAAATACTTATTTCTCACTCACAGGTATATGGATTGGCTGTGGATTGGCTGTGTGTGTTGCCTGGATTCAGCTGTACTAGGTGGCCTCAGGCTTCAGGTCTGGTCAAAGTCCTTTATGTGTCTACATTCTGGTACTGAAGCTGAAGGAGCAGTGACAACTTAGGCTGTATTCCTCCTATGGTGGATGGCAGGTGCTAGGAGGACAAGTGGAAACTTGCTATGTCACATAAAGCCTAAGCTCAGAATTGACAGACTGATTCATCATTTCCACCTATATCCCAATGGTCTGTAGCCAATTGGTCCAATCAAGGAGGGGCAGGGAAGCACCCTCCTTCCACAGTGGGCAGGAGAAAGAGTGCATGTTTGATGAACATTCCTTCATAAAGTCCTGACTACAAATTTCATTCTCTCTCCTGAGACACATACTTTCACCCAAGGAATGAGATCTTCCCTTCTAGCAGAAACCCCATTCCACCAGCATCAGTGTGGACTGGTCCTTAGATAAGTAAATATCAGTATATCAAAACGACAGTTGCATCCATTACCTGTTGTTGGGTAATAATGCACCCCCAAAAATCAGTGCCTTAAAATAACAACAATGACTTATTTGCTCATGAATCCATAATTTAGACAGGGCTCCTCCCTGCTCCATGCAGCATCAGCTGGAATGGTTTGAAAGTTCAGGTGACTCAATAGTGGGGGCTGTAACCATCTGAAGACTCACTTCACTCACATGTCTGACAGTGGACATTGGATGTTGGCTAGGACACCACCTGTGTATCAGAATACCTACATATGTCCTGTCCATGGGGCTTCTTGTGCTTCCTCACAGCTTGGTGACTGGGTTTCAAGAATGAGTGTCCCAAGAGAATAGGCAGTAGTGCATAGAGGTTTTATGACCTACCCTTGGAAGTGACATACCATGTTTCCCCCAAAATAAAACCCAGCTGGACAATCAGCACTAATGAATCTTTTGGAGCAAAAATTAATATAAGACCCAGTATTATATTATATTATACCCTGTCCTATATTATAGTGAAATAAGACTAAGTCTTATATTAATTTTTGCTCCAAAAGATGCGTTAGAGCTGATTGTCCACTTAGATCTTATTTTTAAAGAAACACAACTTCAGTTCTACTGGTTGGGTAGTCACAAAAGTCCACTCAGGTACAAAGGAAGAGAACATGGACCTCCACCACTTAATGGGAGGAGCATCCATATCACGCTGTAGGAAGTATGTGTGGGATAGGATATATTATGGTGGCCGTCTTTGGAAAATGTAATCTGTCACAACCATATAACAACAATTCATGCCAGCAAACGGGGGGAGTACATTATTCTTCCTCTAGGGGTCCATGAAGAAAGGCCACAATAATTATAGTAAGTCTTTCAACTCCCCTAATGGAAACAGAAAACTCCTCCTTCACGTTTGCCATTAGAGCAGCCATACTCACACTATCTGGCCCTATAGTTACAACTGACTGGACCAGAGCTCTGCACTTAGCCCAAGTTAGGCCTATCAGCGTCGTTCCCAAATAGATTCTACTTTAGTCTGGTTACTCTCTTAAACTGAGATGTAAACTAGGGAGCCATTGGCAGTCACCATTTTATACCCTGTGGTCTGGCAGAGAAAGTCAGCTTATCATGAGAAATAACAAACAGAAACTGGGATATGAGACTGAGGAAAGGCTTCTAGCTTTGTATAATATTCCAGCTCCCAGTCTTGGCCTTGCCTAAGGCCCAGCTGTCTTCCTGCCTTTGGGTTTCTCACACACCTTCATGATCCTGAGATTAACCCCTGTTTCTGCTGCAACTAGCTGCAGTGGGTTTCTGTTACTTACAAAGAACAGGAGTCCTAAATTCTATAGAAATAAAATTATTATAAGATCTAATACCGTTATATTATAAAAATCGATGACATTTGAGATGAAATCTTGTGTACAAATTGGATGCTTTGCTTATTTTTTTTTAAGAATCCCAGGGAAGGGTTGTGGTATAAGTACACATTTGCCAGACTCCCGTTCCTGAAACTTATCAAAATAAACAAAAATAGCCAAAATGGCTTGGTTTTAGGGACCCACAGCCTTTGCTACATGAACTTGGGGGCCATTTATATAGAACAAAAGAGCAAGGATATGGAGGGGATGCTGAAGGATGGACTAGATAGATATTCACACACAGCCCATTTAAAAATCCCACCCACCTTTCATTCTGGTAGGATAGACTGTCAGAGAGAAAACAGGAAGACAGAAGCTTGGGATTCAGCTTTGGAACGCTGGTCAGAGTCCAGAAACAGACATAAAAAGAGCTGTTCCATTGACTAAGACCTGTGTACTATCATCCCATGTGTTGCTATAGCCTCCCAACCTACTAAAGTGAGAAGAGGCCAGCCAAAATCGTAGAGGAGCCAATCCCACCCACCCACACTCCAACTCAGACAAAAAACATAACTTGCTCTGCTTCAGAGGGCTGAATAGAATCAGTGGATTCATGCTTAAATTCAGTATCCCCACTTGGTTTTCCACCACCCCATCACACTTCCTCCCACCATCTTCGAACCATCTATAGCAAGACAACATTCTATCAATATCGACCCTGCTAGCTCCTATTCTAAAGGGTCTATACATGCAGGTCCTTCATAAACTTGGAGGCAGATCAGAAAAGAATGACACGGCACTGGACCACAGACTGAGGACTTTAGGTAGGATTAGAAATACAGGGAGATCTACCAAGTCACAGGCTTTTATCATTTGGAATTTTTGGAAAATTCTATGCACAACTCTCAGTAATTATTCTAGGGGTAGTGTGGAAAAGGAGGACTTATATTTGTGAAACCTATATACCAGGCATTCTGCTACATGCTTTACATTTGTTCCTTGGTTAGCCCTTCCTGGTGGGTATGATTCGAGGTAGACGTTATTATTCCCATTGTACGGATGAGGGAGTAAAGGACAGAGGGATTCCATAACCCTTTCAAGACCATGTATCTAACAAGTAGCTGAGCTAGAATATGATCTCAAAGAAAGGGTGACTGCAACAAACTCAAATATTCTCTGATTTGGAAAAAACCATTGTCACAACACAGAGGAGGAAAACACATCAATCTTACATGTAAGCAGATGGTGGGAGTGCAATGTAGACAGTGAGAGGGGAACTTGCCACCTGCAAACAGCTTTTGGAGAATTCGGCTTCAATTACAACCTGTCAAGTGACTAGCACAGTGAGTCACCACAAAACCAGGTGTCACGGCAGCACCATATCAGCCTGACTGCAAATCATTCCCTGACTTTGTGTGTGTTTGGAGGTGAGAAGAGGGAAAATCCAAGAGAAGACCTCACATCAACGATGAGCCAAGATTTTCCACAAGATAAGAGAGGGGAGGTTTTACAAAATTCCAACGCCCAGATAATCCCCAGATCAATTAAATCAGAATCGCTGGGATAAAACCTAGGCATCAGTATTTTGTAAAATTTTTCTATCTTTCAATTAGAGTTGACATTCAATATTATATTAGTTTCAGGTATACAGCATAGTGGTTAGACATTTATATAACTTATGAAATGAGCCCCTTGATAGGCATCAGTATTTTTTAAAACTCTTCAGAGGATTCCAATTGCAGCTCTAGTTATAATGAATGTTTGCGGGAGCCCAAGAGGAGCCTGTGTCCAGCAAACACACTGAGATGCAAGACACTCTAAGAAAACTTTACCACTGCTTATTTTCCATAGTCCTTCATGCTTTCACTTTTCACTGGGTTTTTTATAGTCAGGATAAACAGGAAGAACTTTGTGTCATTCTTTTTTTTTTTCATAGCACTTGATATGACTTTCTATACTTAATCTACACTTATGAGGTCTGATAATTTAGTTCATGGACTTGTTGCAACGATGTTGCTAAACTTTTTTAATATCAGAGGGGTTATTCATTATGAATTTGTACCAACTGGATAATCAGTTAACCAAGTTTGCTATTTGGAAGTGCTGAAAAGGCTGCATGAAAAAGATGACCTGAACTTTTCGCCAACAATTCATGGCTCTTGCATCACGACAATGCACCAGCTCACACGCCACTGTCTGTGAGGGAGTTTTTAGCCAGTAAACAAATAACTGGATTGGAACACCCTCCCTACTCACCTGATCTGTTCCCCAATGACTTCTTTCTTTTCCTGAAGATAAAGGAAATATTGAAAGGAAGATATTTTGATGACATTCAGGACTTCAAGGGTAATACGATAACAGCTCTGATGACCATTCCAGAAAAAGAGTTCCAAAATTGTTTTGAAGGGTGGACTAGGTGTGGGAGTACTTCAAAAGTGACCGTAGTGATATTCAGCAATGAGGTATGTAGCACTTTTACTAGGCTGAGTTCACGAACTTAATTGTCAGACCTCATATTTTTCTACCCCTTTATTTTCTGTCTTCTTCACTAGAGGGTAATGTCCATGGGTCAGCACCACCATATTGCACAGCACCACCATATTGCACCATTCATATATAACACAAAATGAATGGTGCCTCTTGGAGTTGTGCAACACAGTAACCCCAAGTGGGAGTAGAAATTTTGGCTTGTTCACTGCTGTTTCCCAAGTGTCTTGAACAGTACCTGGAACATAGGAGATGCTCAATTCATATTTTGTGAGTGAACGAATAAATGAATGAATGTAGAATGCAATAAGGATTCTCTCTATGGGAAGACCTGGTTTCCCTCCAGCCTAGAACCTTGGCTCTGATGCTGCTTCTTCCTCTCTCTTCACCATCATCATCGTCAGTGTTATTAGGCCTCCACAGAAAATGTCCTTTGGAAACAGGATTCCATTATTTAAAATAAAAGTTTGAAAACTAATGCCTTATTGAATATAATGTTCACATTGCCCAAAACCCACTCCAAATGGCTTTAGGACCAGACAGACTTGGGTTAAGATTCTGCCTTCGTCACTTGCTAGCAGTGGGACCCAAGATAAATTTTTATTTTCAAATAGTTATTATAATAACTAACTTACTAGACTACTATAAATTAAAAGAGGTCATACACAAAGTACCTGTGACAAAATATATATATATGAAAACCTGCTCCATCCCACTAGCATCCAGGGAAACGCAAATTAAAACAAAATAACAATTTTAACCCATCAGACTGGTGAAAATGCTAAAGTGAGAAATATCTTAATAAGGTAATGCTAGTTGCTGTTAACACATAAATCCCCAAATCTCAGCAACTTAACAAAATAGATTTTTCTTTTTCAATTAAAGACCACCAGCAACGATGTTTCACCAAGTCATTCATGGATTCAGCATGATTCCCTCTTGTGACTGTTGCCCCCTATGAGCCTTGTAGCTTCCCACTAGGTCCTCTGCCTCCCAAGGGAGTATTGTGCCAGAGGCTTATCGGGGCCACCTCATTACTTCTACCCATTTTTTGGAACCAGAACCCATGACATGGCCTCACCTAAAGACAAAAGCAAGAGCTGCTGGGAAACGCAGCTGCTGGCTGAGAGGCGCTTCTCAGCAACAACTCTGGAAGACAGTACAGGGTCGTGGCTCTTTAATGGACAGCCATCTCTGCCACAGGCAACATCCGTGTTGGTGAAGGTGGGGCTACATGGATTCTCTTATATACAACTGACAGAAATGTGAATTGGTTACAGGCCCTTGGAGGACGTTGTGGCAGTAACTTTTAAAATTCAAAACGTGGTTGTGATGTGACCCAGCAACTCCACATCTTGGTACTAATCCAAGAGGCCGAAAGAGGCATGAACTGGAATGTTTATTACAACTCTGTTGCAATCATGAACCCAATCAAATATCTACCAATAGGGGAAATTCCAAATAAGCTAGCTATGTGTATCCATGCTATGGAATACAATGCAATTCTTTTGAATGCAATAGATCACATGTATTGGCCTAGAAAGTATGCCAAGCCCCCTTGTTGAGTGAATATAACTATTTACAAAGCATTACTTACAATATTATAGTGCTTATATAAAAAATAGCTATAAAAACACTATGCGTTTTCTGTATGGTTGTAAATTTAGGTAATGCATAGGAAAAATGTCTGAAGACACATGGACCAAAGAGAAATAATGGCAAATTCTAGGGCAAGGTAGGGCGGAGAGAGGTGGAAAGGAAGGAGGGCTTGGCAGACAAAGAACATGAAGATCTTATGACTGTACAAGTACAGACACAAATAGGCCTGCACTCATGAAAAGATGTATTTGTTCCATTCCTAGGTATATACCCAAAAGAATTAAAAACAGGGACTCAAATAAATACTCATATGCAAATGTTAATAGCAACAATATTCATAATAGCCAAAAAGTGGAAACAACCCAACTGTCATCAACAGACGAATAAATAAACAAAATGTGATTTATATATACAACAGAATTGTTCAGCCATAAAAAGGAATGAAGTTCAAATACCTACTACAACATGGATGAACTCTGAAAATATTATGCCAAGTGAAATAAGCCAAACACAAAAGAAAGTATTGTATGATTCCACTTATATGCAGTATCTAGAATAGACAAATTCATAGACAGAAAGTAGAATAGAGGTTACCAGAGGCTGTGTGTTTGTTTGTGTGTGTGTTTGGGGGAAGAATGCAAATTATTGCCTCATGGCTACAGAGTTTCTGTTTGGAATGATGCAAATTTTGGAAATAGATAGTGGTGATGTTTATAAAACATTGTGAATGTGATTAATCACTGAGTTGTACACTTAAAATGATAACAATGGAAAGTTTCATGTTAAATATATTTTACCAAAATGAAAAATTTTTTTTAAAAATCGAATAATCCATACTGGAACCTCAAAAAAAGATGACAATATAGTCTCAACTTGCCTTCAGACTAAGTCATAGTATCTTTTTAAGTCAAAATAAGAGGAATGAGGGCCTCTTCTAAAAACCAGATTTTCCCTTCTTCTGCCCCAATACATGGTTTCCAACATTCAAGTGTGTAGCTTGGCGCACTGGCCAATGAGGTTTATCCGAGGCACGATTATTGCTAATTGAAAACTTTTCCCAACATTCAAGTGTCTACTTTTGCTGTAGACTGTTTAAAAATGACAGAGACTTGTGTAAGGAAAGGGAAGAATGTAATTAAATCTGATGAGGCCTGTCCTATTTAAGTCCCTTTCATAGGAAATCTGGTGAGTTTAGTCACGTAGTATGAGAAGTGATAATAGAGGTAGAAATGGGAAGGAAGTTACAGGAAGTTTGCCTTTAAATCAGATGGATGGAGACCACTCTCCTCCTTGGACCAATTATTGATGCAATTTTCCATAGTACCGTGTGTATTTTGAGGGGGTAGAGGAAAGCTGATTAAATGATTTATGTGTTTAATTTCCCTCCATGCTTAGAAGGCTGCAGTCCTGCACTCTGAACGCTGGGAATTGATTAAAATAACAATTGTCCAGAGCACAACCACTAGCAATCAGCTTGAGGAGCTGTTTTCCTCCCTTGGAATTAGAAACATGATCCCTCCCAGCTGCCTGGGGTCATCTCGTTGGCCTTGGGGACTAGCATGGAATTTTCAAAGCTAACAAGATTTAACCTTAGCTAACAAGGTCAGTAGGAAAAGTAACAGATTCTCCAGGCTCCAAAGAGCAGAGCAAAGTTTGTCTCTTATTGGTCACTGCTGTTCAGGGCCTCCAGTTCTTAAACAAATACACTTATAATCACATAAAACTTAACAAATATTTATTGAAATAGTGGTAGAGTTGTGGGAGGATATGGTTCCCGTGTAGGGCTGAGGGGACAGGGTTCACAGGGAAAGACAGAAGAGGGAGACAATTTCCGTTTGGGAGGGGAAGCTGTACGTGGAGGGACACAGGTGTGGAGCCAGCAGGCTTTGCCACTTATTAATTTCTGTGAGCTTGAACAAGTGACTTCCTCTCTGAGCCACAGTTTCCTTGTCTGCACAACAGGAACAATAGTAATGACCACCTCACGGTCTTGTGTGCATATAAGGGAAAGATGTGGAAAGGCCTGGCACAGAGGAAAAGCTCACTAAGTGGTTGGCATTTTCAATATTGTTGGCTGCAGATCACAAAAGTAGAGGGCTGAGATCCGAACACTAGGAGAGGGCACTCAGGGGCAAGGCAAGGTGTCATGCAGGGTGTCATGCGGGGTCTCAGCGCTCACTCCCCACATAAGAACACAGGACAAGAAAACATACGTACTAAACTTATGGACCTTGGGTTCAAAGAGCATTTCATGAATTT
The DNA here is from genome assembly GCF_057876585.1 of Rhinolophus sinicus. NCBI lineage: Eukaryota > Metazoa > Chordata > Mammalia > Chiroptera > Rhinolophidae > Rhinolophus > Rhinolophus sinicus. The sequence goes on from NC_142513.1 coordinate 26,250,097, forward strand.
GACTCCAAAGGCAAGGGAAGTAAAAGCTAAAATAAATGAATGGGACTATATGAAACTTAAAAGCTTCTGCACAGCAAAAGAAACCATCGACAAAATAAAGAGGCAACCAACTCAATGGGAAAAGAGTTTTGCAAACAGTGCCTCCGATAAGGGGCTAATATCCAACATATACAAGGAACTCATGCAACTCAACAACAAAAAAACAAACAACCCAATTGAAAAATGGGCAGAGGACCTGAAGAGACATTTCTCCAAAGAGGACATACAAATGGCAAATAGACATATGAAAAAATGCTCAACATCACTAATCATCAGAGAAATGTAAATAAAAACCACAATGAGATATCGCCTCACCCCAGTTAGAATGGCTATCATCAACAAGACAAATAGTAACAAGTGTTGGAGAGGCTGTGGAGAAAAGGAACCCTCATCCACTGTTGGTGGGAATGCAGACTTGTGCAGCCGCTACGGAAGGCAGTGTGGAGGTTCCAAAAAAAATTATGAATAGAATTAGCATATGAGCCAGCAATCCCTCTCCTGGGTATTTACCCAAAAAATCTGAAAACATTTATACATAAAGACAAGTGTGTTCCAGTGTTCATTGCAGCTTTATTTACAGTGGCCAAGACATGGAAACAACAAAAATATCCTTTGATAGATGAGTGGATAAAGAAGTTGTGGTATATATACACAATGGAATACTATTTGGCGGTACTAAAAGATGAAATAGGACCATTTGTGACAACATGGATGGATCTTGAGATTATAATGCTAAGCGAAATAAGTCAGACAGAAAAAGCAGAGAACCACATGATTTCACTGATATGTGGTATATGAACCAAAAACAACAAAAAGACAAGACAAACAAATGAGAAACAAAAACTCAGACACAAACAACAGTTTAGTGGTTACCAGAGGGTAAGGGAGGGTAAGGGTGGTGGGGGGTGGGGGATGAGGGTAAGGGGGATCAAATATATGGTGATGGAAGGAGAACTGACTCTGGGTGGTGAACACACAGTGGGATATATAGATGATGTAATACAGAATTATACACCTGAAATCTTTGTAACTTTATTAACAATTGTCACCCCAATAAACTTAAAAAAATAAAAAATAAAAAAAATAAACACAGGACATGGTGAGGCCAATAAGTAACACCCACGGAGCCATAGATAGGGGAGTCATACTACTATATTCTTGCTGGCGGCTGGGTTAGAGACACAGGAAGCAGGATTCACACGAGCTGCAACCTGCCATCCTAACAAACCCCACTTGCTAACTGCAATCTGCGCTTGCTGGCTCAGTCACCATCGTCTTGCTAGCCCTCATTTTCTGCTAGCGTAGCCACGGCAGTTATATTAGTGGCCAATGGCTCACTGGTTACAGCTGACAGCCAACTAGCCACAGCTGATGGCCATCCAATCACAGTTGATGGCCATTTACTACTCGAGTGTGCACCTTTCCACGTGAGGGCGAGAGCCTGAAAACTGCACTCCTGGCTCTGTCCCTACACAAGTGAAGGAACATTGGGATGGGCACCAAGTCCATTGACAAGCTAGAAACTGGGGAGCTCATGGAAAGTGTTATACTTAGGATTGCAATTTTATTATAAAAAAGACAAATAGGGTGAGGTCTGCAAGGGTCTTGGATGCAGAGTTTCCATGCCCTCTCCCCATGGAATCAGGCAAGGGGCATCACTCTCTCTCTGCACATCAATATGTTCACCAACCAGAAAGCTTTACCAAGCCTCAGTGTACAGAGATTTTATTGAGCCTTCATTGCTTTGGCACAATTGACCGAATCATTGGCTATGTGATTGAACTCAATCTCCAGCCGCCCTCCCTACCCTAGAGGTCCTTTGAATGACTAAAAATCCCAACCAAGTAATCATGTGCTTGGCCTTTCTGGTGACCAGCTGCCATCCTGTAGCTAGCTAGGGACCCACCTTGATTGCCTCATTAGCAAAACAGTCACTCCTATTACACAGGGAATTCTAAAAGTTTTTGAAGCTCCGTGCCAGGAACCAGGGATAAAGACTAGATCTAGCCTATATTATACCATAGGTTTACAGCTGGGAGAATTGGGATTGAGTCTCACTGGGTTTGACCAAGGTCTACCCAAATATGTTTTTGTCCTCCCAAAAGCCTTGTTATAGATGAGGACAGTGATGTCCAGAGTGTTCCGAGAACACGTCACAGACAGCTGATGGACTGGATGCAACTAGAAATTGGGGTCTGCTCAGTCTGTTCTCTCCTAGATCATGCTTTTCTTTTCCATGAAAGCCTGTGATGTTGTGGTGCTTTGAAGACAACAGGAAAGGGGGTCTAAGTAATACACTTGCAACTTCCCCCTGGTGTGAGCATGGGATGGGAACAGCCTTGCTCCTTTGATCAGGAGGTGGCTGTCTTGGACCTACTGTGATCCATCCAAAGTGATGGACCTACTGAGACCAAAGTGGGATTGCAGGCGCCTCCAAACAGAATATGCTACAGCAGCTTCTTGGCTGTCCCTCACATGGCATGGTGGGTTAATTTTGTTTCCAAGAGCTATAGATTCCTCAAACATAGGCTTCAGTACAACCCTAGGACCATGTGGCCACCAAGTGAGACTGACACTTCCAGGCCAAAGCAGGGGAAGTGATGCTGGCACGCTCCAGAGTGGACACCCAGCTCTGCCTTACTCCTCGTGTGGAAGGGGAACACATCTCACACCTCTCTGGGCAGTACTCCTACCTGCTGTCCTGGGAAGATGTTCAGTTCATTCAAGCAAGAAGAAGACCCTGATATGATGCATGGTATATTAGCGACCCCAGTCACTCACTGTTCCTGCCCGCCTCAGCACTCACACTCTCTGCCTCCCTTGGCATTGATTGCTGCCTGGACTCGGAAGGTGGGTCATTGGCTTTAATTCCCTTTTATTGGTCACCTTCTATAGGTTCAGAATAGTGGTGGTTACTTCCATTTACATCATTTCATCATCTTGCTTCATATCATTGTTTCTTTTGAAAATCACCTGCCTAACAGCTCATGCCTTTAAAGAATCTCTATTTTAAAAGTGACAAGAATAACCCGATAACTGAGTCTACTTTCCTATTCTAACATGTGGTATCTAGAGGGAAAGGCTATACCTTTTGGGAAACACAAGGCCTTCCCTACAGTGTCATGGAGAAGATCCATCACTCCTCTGGTTTAACTTAGCGGGATGATCTCACCCAGGGCATTTCCAGGCAATAGACTAGAAGTCTACCTTCTTGTGGCCTTGCTTCTGGATTGTGGAATGTTCCCAGGTCTAAAATTTCCTCCTCTGTAATGGTATGGGTGGCGGAGGGGGGGACAAAGGAGCAGAGAGAGAACAGCAGACCAGGGTCAATGTGAGCATCGAATGTGAAACGGAGAGGAAAGAGGTAGGTGAAGCGTCTGTGCTATGCAGTGCCCACCATGTCACGTTGTCCAATGTGAGTGCTCCACAGGTATTAGTGATTTTAAAAATACTACATAGGTATTTGGTGGTCAGTACTGTGGCAGGGTGTTGGGACCTTCAAGGACCCCTCAAGTGGACCCATCAGTCACCTCCCATGGTTGTGCTCAGTGAAGGACTAAGTGTGAACCACAATGGGCCAAATTATTTCTGTTTTACTCATTTAACATTTTTTAAAATAAGGGATAACTGACAGGCCATCAAGTTCACAGATTTTAAATGTACAGCTCAATGAATTTTTCTGTGTATATACCTGTGTGACCTACCACCTAGATCAAGCTCTAGAATATTTGCAGCATCCCAAAAGATGCCATAATAGCCTCTCAGTCAATGTCCTACAAAGATAACCACTATTCTAACTTCTATCATCAGTTTTACCTGTACGTGAAGTTTATAGAAATGAAATTGTGCAGCATGCACTCTTCTGTATCTGGTTCCTTTTGCTAACCATCGCCCTTGCTGTTGAATGTAGCAGTGGTGTGTTATTTTTCACTGTTGAGTAGTAAGTAGTATATAGTCGTATAAATATATCCCAATTTGTTTATTCTGTTGATGAATACTTGGGTTGTTTCCAGTTTAGTATATTATGCATAATACTGCTCTAGACATTTTTGTAGTTGCCTTTGGTGAAAATATGCACTAATTTCTGTTGGAAATATACCTAGGAATCATAAGGCAGTTATGTTTAATTTGATAAGAAAATATAAAACAATCTTTCAAAGCATTTGTACCAATTTTCACTCCCAGCAGAAATAGATGACGATGCCATTGGGGACTAGGTACAATGCCTCACATCTTTGCCAACCTTTGATATTTTCTGCTTTTTTATTTAGTCGTTCTACGAGTATATTCTGGTAGATGTACAATGTGGTTTAAACTTGTTATTTCTTTTGAGATTTTAAAAAATGTTTCTGTTTGCTGTTATGACATTCAGAATTAGAACTGAGAACAAAATAACTGAATTAATTTTGTTGTTTTAAAATTTTTACTCTCTTGGATATGTAAAGAAGTGTTTGATGAATTGAATGAGATCATTTACCACTCAGGTTTGCAAAAATATAGCAATTAAAGTAATGGACTCCAGTAGTCATTAGCATTTCCATTACTAAGGGACCCTTTCAAAATGTTCAGTCTCCTCTTTGTATCTGGACCTTTGGAAACCTCATGGGGTTTGTTTTGCACCATTCATACTGCGGATAAAGGAGCTCAGCGTGGGGCCATTTAAAAATATATGTTCTTAAAGGCTAAATACAGCAAGAAGGATTGGAATAGAAATGACTCAGTTGATTCGTGCTGGAATCAATTTCCTATAGGAAATCTTTGATTTTTAAATAATCATTTATTTGATTTTGGAAGAATCATTTAATGTTTACATGTCCTGTACAGGGGGTAAAGAACAATTTGTGGTCTTGATCAGTTATTTACTTGTTTTGTGAGTTTATGTCCTGTAATTTAAAGGATTTTAAATTCTTTCTGAGGAGGGACTATGTCTGTTTGGTTCACTGGTGTACTGACCAGTGTAACAACCAGAATAGTGCATGGCACATAGTAGGTGCTCGATAAAATATTTGTTAAATGAGTTAAAACTGTTCTTTCTCATATGTATTCAGTGCCTGGGACAAAGCTTTGCAAATGACAAATGGCCCAGAAATGTTTGTGAAAGGAAAGTAGAAAAGCTAGAAAGGAGATTAAATGAGCACAAGGAAAGAAAGAAAAATTAATCGTGGCAAGGTTCCCTTTACATAGGCTAGGGCTTTATTCTTTTTATATTATATGCTGTGCACAACACACATCCAGATAGCCACTTGGATGTTCTACAGACTTCTCAATTCAACATGTTCAAAACCGAACTCACCACATATACTGATACAACCAATTTTCAAGACTTTCTCCTCTCATATATCCACTTAGCTACCACTATCCCAAGCACTGTACACCAAGCCAGAAATTTAAGAGTAATCCTCAACTCCTCTCTCTTTGTCCAACCTGTTCTTTCATATGTTGGTTCATTCAACATATATTTTATTGGAAGCCTTTTATGCACTTGATTTTATTCTTGGTATTGACACCATGCCTTTTGGACAACCTCTTCCTGAGAAGCACTTTGCTCATTCAAGACCTAACTATTATAATCTTGATTCCCTAGGCAACCAACCTATCATCTGAGACTTGTTCCAGACTTGAGGACAAAGACTAGAAACTTCATTGAATGGCTGGATTTTCCATTTATAGAGGGTGAATCAAGGATGACTCATCTGATAACCATGTCTATTGAATTGCCACGTCTAGCTGAGAGAAATATCTCCATTCACAACATTATTTCCTCTTCTTTCTTACCGCTGTAATAGAGGGACAACATGTATTTAATCAAATTTCTCAATTATGTGAGGACTCAATAACTCAATCAGAGATAGAATTTTGTGTGAATCAACAGGATTTGTGATACCCAAAGGAAGGTCATTTGTATACATGCGTAAAGTCATGGAACACATTGATCCAGGGGAAGGGTGGGAGAAGATACCTCAGATCCAGAAATCTCACATGCTGGTAATGTCAATGTCAAACTCTAGATAGTAGGAATGATAATAGAATGAGATATCACAAAACATTTCATTTTAGAATCTTTTGATGAACGGTTATTACAGGTAAGGCAAATATAGGCACTCCCTAGGTTAGAAATATCTGGCTTGTCCAGACTTATATATGCAAAATTTAATTCTCATAGAATCCCTTCTTCCTTTGACTACTCTGAAATCCTCTCCACACTCTATCCACACACCCCCACTCCCGCCCCAGACAATAGTCACACAGGAAGCTGATACAAAGACCTGCCTGACCTGATATTTATTTCTAAATATTTTCTTTTCTGTTGCTTTTTCCTATGCATTGTCAATTAATTTTTTCATTGCCAATTAATTTTACACCAAACAACACATTTCTCTTTTTTAGGGGGGGAGGAGGAATACTGGGGAACAGTGTGTTTTTCCAGGACCCATCAGCTCCAAATCAAATTGTGTGTTTTTTTTTCAATCTATTTGTGGAGGGCACAGCTCACTGGCCCATGTGGGAATCGAACCAGCGACCGTGGTGTTATGAGCACTGAGCTCTAACCAACTGAGCCAACCGGCGGCCCACATTTCTCATTTGTAAGCCATCTTTAAACATTTCCTTCTCCTCCTTGTTCTCTGATTCTCTTCCCCTTTATTTCCTCTCTTGCATTCTCAGCTACTCTCTGTGGTCTAAATGTGAGCCAAAAACAACCTTAATCATTGTGGAGATGAGTAATGCTTGGGCTACACTTCAAGAGAAATTGAAGTGTTTAATGCTATCCGCTAGTGTCTAGAGACTATAAAATTCTTTATCAACCTTCTTTCCCTCCTCTAATAAGTTTTTTTGTTATCAACCAACAATATTCAAGAAAAAAAATCCTTGCTCAGACTCAGTGTTAGCATTTGGTTATAAATATTAAAAGAGTATAACTATATATTTTTATGTGAATGTGCATCATTTCAGATACATTGAGTGATATAGACTTTTATGAGGATACAATCACCATTAAGAATATTACTACTAAGAAAAGTTTCAATGGGAGTTTCTGACCATCAAACCTAAAACACCCTTTTGAAACCCAGCCTACAAACTGGGGCTTCCAGATTTGAAAGTATCTTGTTTTCTGGGTGGTCTTTCTGTTTTCTTGTTTATAAAGCTGCATAATTTTTATATAGTTTTGGGAGATCAGACATTGACACCTTTCATGCATAGCAAGTCTATACAAGCATTATACCTGTGTGTGTGTGTGTGTGTGTGTGTGTGTGTGTGTGTGTTAACAGAATGAGATCACAAAAACGCATGCACATGCATGCACAAGAGGCAATGACAAGGTTAAGAGAGGTGGCTACTTTCTGTCCCCAAGTCCATCTCTCTGGCCACTTATAGGAGTAGGTAGGTGGGAGATGTACTCCAGTTTGGCCCAGCAAAGCCCAGAAGGCAGAGGAAGACACAGCTGTGGGGGAAGTTCCCAATGGCTTCTGTTCTGAGGCTTTCAACAGCATACAAAGCCAAAATGAGAACCGAACAGGAATGACTCAATGGGAGAACTGGGTAACAGAGTGGGCTCCACCGAACTTCCAGTTGTACCCATTTTCCAGATTTCAACACCCAAGTTATATGACCATCTCAGCACATGGCTATCCAGTCGCTGAACCAGGAAATGTTGGAAATCATAACCCATGTACCTCTCATGACCTTGTGGACCAAAATTTCAGTTCTTTTGATTCAACCAACTCTTTTGTAATCACTCATTGATCTTAATTTTTTTCCTAATTTATAGCCAAATCACACCATTTACTTGTAAGAAATGTCTTTCTGTAACCATATCTAGCTTTTCATCTTTCCCTTTTCTTTTCCACTTGCAGTAGGACTCTTAGGCACTTGGTAGACACTATGTTATCTTTACTTATAGATATGGGAATTGAAGCTTATAAAGTTTAAGTAACTGACCTATAGTCACATGGGTAATAGCAATGGGATATTTGAACCTAAGTCCTCTGATCCAGAACGAGCTCCCAATCTTCATGCTATACAACCTCTCCAATAGGAAAGAGAAATAGTACAATGATAGCATTTGTCTCATAGGGACTGCAAGAGAATTAAAGGAGATAATTTAAATTCAGCATCTGGCACATAGTAAGATGTAAAAAAATGTTAATGCTGGTAATAATAATGAACATGGTAATGATGAAAAAGGAGGATGAGGAGGAAGAAAAGGAAAGGAAGACAGGAGGAGAAGAAAGACAGGAAGGAGGAAGAGAAACATCAACAGTTTCACTTGTCTGCCTGTTTTAATAACGATCCCAACTGCTTATTATGGAAGGTGGGTAGTTATGGCGGGAAAGAGCAGAGTTCGAAGGGGCTGAAGAAGTTAAGAAAAAAGGCTTAGCCGATGTGGAACTTGAGGAAGGGTTTACCATTTGAGCTTAAGATGTATTCCTCGTCTCCTTGCTTCCAACAGGCATGCCAAGGGCGATGTCATCCCGAAGATTTTACAAGTCAGACTGATTGTGGGTGCAATACCTTACCCTGGAACTCCAAAGAGACCTTGGTTTCAGAGGGTGGTGAGATGTGAAAGTGGAGGGGTGTGGGGGGGACTGGAGGCCCGTGCTCTGACATCGACAGCAGGTCAGCTTCTAATCCAGACCTTAATTTCAGACAGACTTGAGGCAATTGGTCATGTTCTAAATGCTACACTGTTGATCTCAAACATTAGAATATACAAGTAGCCTGTCCCCACTGTTGAAGGCCTCTCCAGGGGAAGGAGAGGGCTAGAGATTAGTCAAACATTCGCCAATCTAGCCATGAGAAGACGCCTAATCAAATGAGCTGAGCTCTGGCATTGGGAGCAAGGTTATTGTTTGTTAATCACCAGAGGTCTCCTAACGCTGTTTTGGAGAATGCAAAGCCAAAAGCAAATATGAATAAGCTAACATGTATCTCTGACAGCTGGAGAGAAAGGCCCACCATATGAGCAGGAGAGAACACTTGAAATGCAGACTCATGCACCAGCAAGACCTTTAATGCCAGGGATTCTGACTCATAAGTAGGTGTAATCTAATCATGTCTGCCCTGAACAGTCAGAATACAAACTCTGTCTGTGTTAACAGACTGACACTAGGGAGGGAAGGGCAAAACCCAGCCAGCAGTAGATGCAAAAGATGTTTCCCTCCTCTACAGGACACACCTGTTAGTACCCCTAATTCCTCATCTATAAAAATGAGATTTTATTTAGTGAGCACTTACCTCCCTACAACTTGGCACCATTTGACATTGCTTAGTAATGTGTTCCCTCCACTAGCCCAGCTGTAATTATTCTGACCCCAGCTGGAATGGCTGCAGGTATCTAGTAACTCTAGACACCCTACCACCTGCCCACACTTCCTGTCTGGTCTTCTGCCCATCTTGCCAAGTCATGGTCACATAGGAGCTCAGAGATTCATATGGGATGGATGTGTCTTCTTGGTCTCCTTTGAGAGGACTAGGCTTCAGTTGGGTCTTGAAACATGGAAGAGGTGAAGGCAAGTACAAATTCTAGGAGGATAGTCCTAATTTTGGAAATGGTAAGAAATGACATAATGCAGTGATGAGCCCAGGGAAATGGGAGCTCGATCTACAGATGGAGCTGGACTGGAAGTCAAGGTGCTGATGGAAGATGGGAGGGAAGCTGAAGTCCCTGGACATACGGGCAGCTCATCATGGCCAGGACATGAGGGTTAAGCCTGTCCCCGCTCTGAGACTGAGGTGAAGGCCTGTGGGGATTCCCAGAGCTCCTGCTCAGGCATTCCCAACCTTTCTTACGCCATGGATGCCTTTGACATTCTGCTGACGCTAACTGATCTTACCTCTGAGTGATATTTTAAATAAGATAGTATAGGAATACAAAAGAAACCAATTACATTGAAATACAGTTATGAAAATATGTTTTTAAATGTGTGCTTCCTTGCTAATGCACTAAATCATGCTTTGCACACTACCTGTGGGGAAGGACCAATTTATTTTGCCAATCCATCTTGGACTAACAGTTTTTATAAAAATAGAATAAAATTATGAAATAGAAGAGAAATTGAAATACAAACTCCAATTTTTATTATTTGATTCAAGAGACATAAAATCATTATATTGTTATTCAAAATTATTCCGTTATTGTTAAATTATTAAAATTGTTATAAAAAGTTTTAAATGTTTACACTCAATTCCTGTGTTTCCTTGTCATGAACCTGTAATCGATATGGACTGGCACTTGTCCACAGACCAATGCTCTGAGTAGCTCTGTATTAAGTAGAAGATCTAGCTATACATCTAATAATGATCCTAATTTTGAAGTCATGATGGACATAAACAATCTATCACTGGCATGTGAAATATCTATTAATTCTGTTGGTGACAAAATCACAGTTACTATTCGTTCCATTAGACTATGTTGACTACTTTCCTAATGGAGGAAATACTAAATTCACCATAGGTTGGTGTAATTTTTCCTGTGTCAGTCCACAAGCCCTCTGCATTTTATTCCCAGACCCTCTTAAAGCTCCAAATTAAGGCTACCTGCCTTAAGCAATGGCAGGGGGAGTGAAGACTAGAAAAATAATCAAGAAGACTTGACTTTCTATAGGGAATATAATCAATACCGTGTTTCCCTGAAAATAAGACCTAGCCGGACAATCAGCTCTAATGTGTCTTTTGGAGCAAAAATTAACATAAGACCTGGTATATATTATATTATATTATATTATATTATATTATATTATATTATATTATATTATATTATATTACATTACACTATACCCGGTCTTATTTTACTATAAGACTGGGTCTTATCTAACATAAAATAATATAAGACAAAGTCTTATATTAAATTTTGCTCCAAAAGACACATTAGAGCTGATTGTCTGGCTAGGTCTTATTTTCGGAGAAACACGGTAATATACAAAAACTATGTATAATGCCAGGTGGTACCAGTTAGGGGGATCACTTCCTAAATTATATAAATGCCTAACCACTATGCTGTATACTTGAAACTAATATAAAATGATATTGAATGTCAACTCTAATTAAAAAGGGGGGAAAAGATCGATTACATTGTGATAGTGTGGTATAGTGTCAGGTGGTTGCTGGACTTATCATGTTTCCCCAAAAATAAGACCTAGCTGGACAATCAGCTCTAATGCATCTTTTGGAGTAAAAAGTAATATAAGACTTGGTTTTATATTGTATTATGTTAGATAAGACCTGGTCTTTATTGTAGTAATAAAACAAGACTGGGTCTTATATTAATTTTTGCTCCAAATGACGCATTAGAGCTGATTGTCCGGCTAGGTCTTATTTTCTGGGGAACACGGTATTATGGTGATCACTTCTTTAGCATAGGGAATAAAATAAGTAATGTGATAATAACACTGCATAGAGCTAGGTGGGTACTGTTGAATAACTATGATGTACTCCTGAAACTAATATAACATTGTGTGTTAGCTGTATTTTTTTAAATTAAAGTTTATTGGGGTGACAATTGTTAGTAAAGTTACATAATTTCAGGTGTACAATTCTGTAATACATCATCTATAAATCCCATTTGTGTTCACCACCCAGAGTCAGTTCTCCTTCCATCACCATATATTTGATCCCCCTTACCCTCATCTACCACCGCCTCCCCCTTTACCCTCTGGTAACCACTAAACTATTGTCTGTGTCTGTGAATTTTTGTTTCTCATTTGTTTGTCTTGTTCTTTTGTTGTTTTGTTGTTTTTGGCTTATATACCACATATCAGTGAAATCATATGGTTCTCTGCTTTTTCTGTTTGACTTCTTTCACTCAGCATTATAATCTCAAGATCCATCCATGTTGTCACAAATGTTCCTGTATCATCTTTTCTTACCGCCGAATAGTATTCCATTGTGTATATATACCACAACTTCTTTATCCATTCATCTACTGAAGGACGTTTTGGTTGTTTCCATGTCTTGGCCACCGTAAATAAAGCTGCAATGAACATTGGAGCACATATGCCTTTATGTATAAATGTTTTCAGATTTTTTGGGTAGATACCCAGGAGAGAGATTGCTGAGTAAAAATGGTTATTCTATTCGTAATTTTTTGAGGAACCTCCAAACTGCCTTCCATAGCGGCTGCCCCAGTCTGCATTCCCACCAACAGTATGTTAGCTGTATTTTAATTAAAAATCTTAAAAAAAAAAAAAAGACTTGACTTTCTAGAAGATTGGGAAGGTGATCCATGATCACAAGGGATCAAAATGCCAACCAGGCTACGCCTTATTTTTCCTTGGATCACAAGGTCATAAGGTTAGTACTTGTGGTTCAGCCCAGGGGAGGAAGCTGCCTGCATATGGACGGGCACACGGCCCAGGCTCAAGGTAAGAGTGGAGTCAAAACATCAGAATTGGATTCTGTCAGGAACGGAAGCCCCAGCAGGAAAGGAAAGAGTAGTGGCAGCTATAGGAGCAGATGGAGGAAGCTGTCAGCTTGTAGAAGAAGGTTTGCCAGCTGATTTGGCCTCTGTAGGACTCAGAGGTGTGTGGGAGGAGCCTGAGGAGCCTGTGGGGACTCTAGTGGATACCCCTTTTTTATTTCCAGATTTGTGTTTTCTACCATTGTGCTCATCCAGGCTCAGAGGTCTCCTTGCCTTATTCATGACCCCCCACTACTGCAAGTTACCTTGTGCCAAACATGGAGGTAAGCATGCTGCTTTTCATTCAATCACAAAAGCCACCCTCTGGAATATGTGCAATCATTATCCCCACAAGTAGGAAAACAAGCTGAAGGTCATCCATCTTGCTGGGCAGTAAATAACACATCTGGGACCTCATCAGGACCCTCTGAAGGCGGGACCTGTGATGACGATTGCATGCTCCTCATGCCAAATTCTCAATTTCACTCTGAATGATACAGGCAAGTTTTCTTAAGCCTCAGGGGAATTGGATCCATCTATTGGGAAATGCAAGGAAAAACATAATCTTTCACTTTCAGCATTTTTTGTATTGTTTGCATTTTACAATTGCACACATTTTATTTTACTTTATTTTATTTAGGGAAGAAACATCTACAAGAGGCAGGGAACGTGGTCTGGCTGACTGCAGGATGGCCCTGTGTTGGCATCTAGGTTCCCAGTTGGCCCTGGAATGTTTCCAAGGGCAAGTAAGGACTTGGTATAGTTTAAAAATCTGCAATTGGGGCCAACAGTGCCTCCTAGAGGACTTGGGGCTGCACTGCCAAGAAAAAAGGGCTGCCCAGGTCTCTGGCTTTTCCTAGGGGGCCAGTTTTGGTGGTAGTAGAGGTGGGCTGGGTTTTGTTTCACAGGAAATAGGCAGCATGTGGAAGCAGCCACCAGGAAACATCTGAGACAACACAGACCTTATCCATGCTAGTAGTAGTTGACGGGTAATTCATAGACTACCTTGACAAATAGGTGCCAGAGAGAAAAAAGTGAAGGGAAGCAGGAAATGCCCAAGGGCTCCCCTGGAATCATGCTTAGGGAGTTTCTAGTAAGTCAGGGATTCAGGGATAAGCTAAGACTTGGAGGACAAAATTCAGGTTCAGTTCTCTCAGTCAAGGGAACTCGGATAATCACTGTGTATGATGCTCATTTCCACATTTGCAAACGGGAAACTGTTGAGAAGATTAAAGTGAAAGAACATTGTCTATATGTTTAGGTCTTATTACTATCATCAATAGATACAGCATAACCTGGTTTCTAGGCCCGTCCCTCTGTTTTCTCACTGACCATCAGGAATAGGCAAAATTGGGCTCTACAAAGGCTGCAAAGTTCCTTATTTTAAGGTGCACCTGTGAAACCCATGGATATAAAAGCCTGATTTCAGAGGCAGCTGCTATCCTCTATCTGGGAAACCAGGTATTCTGGGGCAGAAGACCCTAAAACAAGAGCTATGGGGTGACATCATGGAAAAAAAAAAAGGAACAATACAAGGACGCTGCTTTTACCACTGCTACTCAACATTGTACTGGAAGTCCAAGCCAGAGCAACTAGGCAAGAAAAAGAAGTAAGAAGCATTCATATTGAAAAGGAAAAAAATAAACTAAACTATCTTTACTTGCAGATGACATAATCCTATGTATAGAAAAGCCAAAGAATCCACAAAAAAGCCAATAGAGGTAATAAATTCAGCAAATTTGCAAGGTATCAAGATCAACACCCAAAAATCATTAGTGTGTTAACATACCAGCAATAAACAATCTAGAGAGGACATTTAAAAAGCAATGCCATTTATGATAGTACTGAAAAATAAAATACCTAACCATAAATTTAACCAAGGCAGTGAATGACTTGTACACGAAATACAAGAAAACATTGCTGAAAGAAATTAAAGAAGGGACGATTCAAGATGGTAGAATTGATAAATGCTTTTCTCACCTCCTCCTATGACCACATTAAAATTGCAACTTTAGAACAATCAACTTGGAGAACATCTGAAGTCTAGATGAACAGAAGTTTTATAACTAAGGATATAAAGAAGAAGCCACTTCAAGACTGGTAGGAGGGGTGGAAATGTGGAATGGGCTGGCCCCACACCTGCTGTGGCAGTTGAGAATAGAGAAGAATGTCTCAGCTGTGCAGGTTCCCCCCAAGGAGCAAGGGACCTCAGCCTCACACCAAGTTCCCCAACCTGGAGTACTGGTGCCAGGAGGAGGAGCCCCCACAACATCTGTGTGTGAAAAGCAGTGGGGATTCCAACCATCCAGGTGGGGTGTAAGAAGGTGGGAAACCCATACATCCTCTTAAAGGGTCCAAGCTCATAGGCACTCAACCTGTGCTCTGGTGGAGGGAAAGTGATGCAGGGGCCATTGGAGACATACCGGGAGAGACTGAGTTGTGTGGTTTCAGGGGGCAGGACTGAAGGGATAGTCACCATTTTCCCTGTGTGGGGTCCTCCTCTTATGCAGCTGGCAGGTAGGTGCCTCCCCCCACACCCATGGCCAAATCTGAATCTGAATTAGTCTGGTGAGCTTTGCTTGCTCAACCCTGGTGACTCCCTGGGACCCTGCCCCATGCTACTTGCCAAAAACCAGAGGCACTTTCTAGGGGAGCAACCAGCTTTGCCCACAACATACTCTTTCTTGGACAACTATCAGGGGTCCGTGGGCCCCAGGTGGTTGTTGGCTGGTCTTGGTGTGCTGTGAAACTTTTGTTAAATAGCTCTGGGCTCAGCACTGACACCAAGCCAGAATCTGCATTAACAATGTGAACACAACTTGTCATACCCTGGTGATTCCCTAAGACCCCATCTCACCCAATTCATGTTCTGTATGAGGCTTTATGAGTGGTTGAAACTTACAAGAGCTGGCAGGAGGTAGCAGAAGGCCTTGGGGTGTTCTGGCTTTTTGTGGAGCTACCCCAGACCCTGTACTGGTTGCAACTGTCCTTGGTTCAGTGTGGCCTCTCTCACGTGCCTCCAGGTTTAGCACAGAGAGTGACCAACTGTGGATCGCTTTGTAGCTCCTATCAGGTAGTCCCCAGCCAGTCACAGGCAGTGGCTGACCTGGGCCTGCACTGGAGCCCCTTCCAAGAATCTCCAGAACAAACATATTTGGGGGTTGGCTTCAGACCACAGCAGAGCACCACCCAATTAGCCCCACAAGTGGCACACCCAAAGGGTGGTCTCAATAGGCACTAAAGCCCACTGAAGCAAATCCTGTTCAATGAGGTAAGCCCTCTGCACAGCAGCCCATAAGCTGTGGACCTGGCCAAACCTTACAGCCAGTCAGCCTGAGGATCAATCCCACCCACTGACATGCCAACAGCAATTAAGGCTCAACTCTAACAAGAGGGCACACACAACCCACACAAGGGACACAGAGCACCCAGCACAGGTGACCAGGAAGACAGTGCCACTGGGCCTCACAGGACACCTATTATATGAGGCCTCCCAGTCAAGACTACCTAACAGATCTACCTAATACATAGACAGAAACACAGGGAGGCAGCCCAAATGAGGGAACAAAGAAATATGTCCCAAATGAAAGAACAGGAGAAAATTCCAGAAAAAGGACTAAACAAAACAGAAGCAAGCAACCTACCAGATACAGAATTCAAAACAATGGTTATAAGGATGCTCAAGGAATTTAGTGAGAACTTTAACAAAGAGACAACAAGCATAAAAACAGAAACAATAAAAACGAACCAGTCAGAAGTGAAGAATACAACAACTAAAATGAGGAATGAATGCACTATAAGGAATTACCAGTAAAGTAGATGAAGCAAAGAATCAAGTCAGGGATTTGGACAAAAGGATTGCAGAAAACACCCAATCAGAACAACAAAAAGGAAAAAAGGATCCAAAAAAATAGGATAGTTTAAGAGACCTCTGGGACAACATCAAATGTAACAACATTTGTATCATAGGGATACCAGAAGGAGATGAAACAAAGCAAGGGACTGAGAACCTATTTGAAAAATTAGTGATGGAAAACTTCCCTAACCTAGTGAAGGAAATAGACCTACATCTCCAGGGAATGCAGAGAGTCCCAAACAAGATGAACCCAAATAAGCCCACACTAAGACACATCATAATTAAAATGGCAAAAGTTAAAGACAAAGAGAGAATCCTAAAAGCAGCAAGAGAAATGCAACAAGTTAGTTATAAGGGAGCTCCCATAAGATTTTCAGCTAATTTAGCAACAGAAACTTTGCAGACCAGAAGTGACTGGCACAGAATATTCTAAATGATGAAAAGCAAGGACCTACAACCAAGAGTACTCTACCCAGCAAGGCTATCATTTAAAATCGAAGGAGAAATAAAGAGCTTCCCAGACAAGGAAAAGCTAAAGGAGTTCATCAACACCAAACCAGCATTACAAGGAATGCTAGAGGGACTTCTTTCAGACCAAAAAAAATTTTAAAAGATCAAAAATATGAATAATAAAATGGCAATAATAGCATATCTATTAACAATTACTTTCAATGTAAATGGATTAAATGCTCCAATAAAAAAAATAAAAACAGTGTGGCTGAATGGATAAGAAAACAAGAGCTTTACATACACTGCCTACAAGAGACTCACTTCAGATCAAAAGACACACACAGACAAAATAAAGGGAGGGAAAAAATATTTCATGAAAATGGAAACAAACGAACAAAAAAGCTGAGGTAGCAATACTTATACCAAACACAATAGACTTTAAAACAAAGGCTATGACAAGAGACAAAGAAGGACCCAGTAATCACACTTCTGGGTATTTATCCAAAGAAACTCAAAACAACACTACTTTGACCCGGGGATATGTGCATCCACATGCTTGTTGAAACATTGTTTACAATGTCAAGATGTGGAGGCTGCCTGAGTGTCCCTCAATGGAATGGCTGAATGGATAAAGAGGAGGTGATATATATATACAATAGTATATTGCTTGGCATGGAAGAAAATGGGTTCTTACCACCTGCAGTGGCATGGATGGACCTGCAGGGTATTGTGTTGAGTGAAATATGTCAGACAGAGAAAGACAGATGCAATGTGAGTTCACGTATATGTGAAATCTAAAGAACAAAATAAACAAACAAACAAAACAGAAACAAACTCATAGATACAGAGAACATTTTGATGGCTGCCAGATTGGGGGGGGGGGCTGGGTAGATGGGTGAAAAATGGGAAGGGAATAAGAAGTCCAAATTTCCAGGTGTAAGACAAATTATTCATGGGAATGTAATGTACAACATAGGGAATATAGTCAATAATACTGTGATAGTGTAGCATGGTATCAGATGGTTGCTGGACTTACGGTCCCTTCTTTCAGTATATAAATATTGAATAACTATGGTGTACACCTGAAACTAGTATAATATTGTGTGTTAGCTATATTTTAATAAAAATCTTTACAAAAGAAATTAAAGAAGACTTAAATTTATGGAAAGACATCTCATGTTCATGGGTTGGAAGAGTTAATATTGTTAAGATGTCAATACTACCCAAAGAGATTGACAGATTCAATGCAATCCCAATGAAAATCTTAATGGCCTTTTTTGAAGAAACGGAAAAGCCAAATTTCAAATTTATATGGGATTGCAAGGGGCTCCAAACAGCCAAAACAATCTTACAATGCAAAAACCAAGTTAGAGCATGTACACTTACAGATTTCAAAACCTACCACAAAACTACAGTAACCAAACACTGTGTAGCACTGGCCTACGGATAAACAAGGAAACCAATGGAATAGAAGACAGAACCTAGAAATAAGCCCTCACATATATAGCCAATTGATTTTCAGCAAGGGTGCCAAGACAATCCATAGGGAAAGGACAGTCTTTTCAACAAATCGTGCTGGGAAAACTGGATATCCACATGCAAAAGAATGAAGTTAGACTCTTACCTTGTACCACATACAATTATTAAGTCAAAATGGATCAAAGACCTAAACTTAAGAGCTAAAACTATAAAACTCTTAGAAGAAAACATAGTAAATCTTCATGACTTTGGATTTGGCTATGGATTCTTAAATATGACACGAAAAGCCCAAGCAATAAAAGAAAAAAATAGATAAATTGGACTTCATCAAAATTATGAACTTTTGCACATCGAAGGACATGATAAAAAATACCACCTACAGAATGGGACAACATATTTGCAATCATATATCTTGTAAGAGTCTAGGATACAAAATGCATAAAGCATTCTTACAACTCAACAACAAAAGACAAGCAACCCAATTTGAAAATGGGCAAAGAACTCGAATATGTATTTTTCCAAAGAAGACCTACAAATGGCCAACAAAAGGAAAAGATATTCAACATCACTTGTTATTAGGGAAATGCAAATCAAAACTACTATGAGATGTGACTTCACACCCACAAAGATAGCTATAAAAGTAAAAAAAAAAAAAAAACACACCAGAAAAACAGTAAGTGTTGGCGAGGGTTTGGAGAAATTGGAACCCTTACACATTGCTGGTGTGTATACAAAATGGTTTGGCCACTGAGGAAAACACGTATTTTTCCAATAATTCCTCAAAAAGTTAAACATAAAACTACCATATGATCCTGAAATTTCACTCCTACGTATATTTAAAAAAAAATGAAAACAGGTACTCAAACAAGTACATGTACACACATGTTCATGCCAGCATTATTCACAATAACTATGAGATTGAAAGAGTGCAAATGTTCATCAATGGATGAGTAGATAAACAAATTCACGTATATGCATACAACGGAATTTTGTTTAGCCATAAAAAGGAATAAAGTACTAATATATGCTACAATGTGGATGAACCTCCAAAACATTGTGCCTAGTGAAAGAAGCCAGACACAAAACGTCACATATTGTATGATTGCATTTATAGGAAATATCCAGAATAGAGAAATTCATAGAGATGGGGAGAAACTGCTTAATAGATAAAGAGTTTTACTTTAAGCAATGGAAATGTTTTGGAATTAGATAGAGGTGGTTGTTGCACAATATTGGGAATGTACTAAAGCATTGAATTTCTCACTTTAAAATGGTAAATATTATGTTTTGTGATTTCACCTCAATAAATTATTTTTAAAATGAAAAAGCAAGCGTGAAGGACTCTGGCAGTACTGAGCTATCACCACCTATGGTACAATATGTAATAATTTTTTAATGCACAAAACAACAAGATCTAGTGGCAGATGGAATTTCCCTGATTTTAAAAATAATGATGAGCATGAACAATATTTTGGAACATGTACAAAGAACTATAACATGATAGTTGTAGTGGTTTCTATTGGTGGCAAAGTCACAGATGCTATTAACATTACTCTTTTTTGCCTACTTCACCATAAAAACAAATGCCAGATTTTAGTTATAGGTTAATGAAGATAAAGATAAATTTTTTCTTTTCATAAATCGTGAACTCCCAGGATAGAAATCCTAGCTCTAGGGTGGTAAAAACTGGAAAAAGATTAAAGTAACTCACTACAGAAGAAAGGTAATTGCTATTATCAACAGGAACTGACCTCTTAGATTAGGGGTCAACCAAGTACAACCCACAGGCCAAACCCAGCCCACCACCTGTTTTTGTAAAGAACTTATTGAAACACTTGAGTAGTTGAAAAAGAATCCGTAAAAATCTGCAAAGCCTAAAGTGTTTACTATCTGGTCCTTTGTTATAAAAAAAATTGCTGACCCCTGCCTTGGAGGAATGCGGCCCAGTTCTCTGGGGATTCTCACCCCCTTCACGGGCCACCTCATTGGTTGGACAAACTGTGCTGGAGGAGATGCCACGTAGAAACACAAATAGCTTTGCCTTCTAATATGTCTGTGATTGATAATGGCAAGTGTTCACTGAAACAAAAAATTAAAATTAAAAATTTATCTTTCATGGCTCCAGGAAAGACAGTAAGCTGACACCAGTGTCTCTCTGCCCTGAATACAGCTATTAAACCTGGGCAGAATCATAAAGCAACTATTGAAAGACTGAAAAGTAAGCAGTAGCAGGGAGATGGGGGAGATCAGCATTTGAAATAGCACCAAACTGGCAGTGAGATTTCCTCTGGTACCCCCGGGCCTGAATGCAGTGCAGCCTGACACCCTGAGGTAGAGTTTGCTGACAATAGGAGAGATTCACAACAAGCCCTCTGGTTCTCGGTAGAGGAGTGAGACAAGTTGTTGTTGTCGTCATTGTTTCCTTTCCTCATTCTGTCACACCAAGGATCCAAGCAGCATTCCCTGGTGGTGGTGGCCATCACACTGGTGGCAGCGGGGCTGCAAAGGAACCTAAAACTTTTAGAAAGCCCTCCTTTTTAGTTAAGGGGCTGTGGTCCCCAAAAGTGGGGAACCCCTATTGTCTTCATTCTTTCTTTGTTCTTTCACCACTTGGCCCCAGAAACAGGCCCAGTTGCAGCAAGCGTGTAACCGAGCAGGATAAATAAAGCCCCATCCTTCTAGCTGGAGGACCAAAACGCGGATTCCCAGGCAACCAGAAAGTACCAGGGAGATCACAGGGAGAGAGAAGCTTGGGAAAATAATTCCCCATATTGTTATGGACTCTTGGGCTCATCCCCATGCTGCACGTGTGTGGCTCTAATCCTAACAGCATAGCATAGACTTTGAAACTGAACTACAGGGTAGGTCACAGCATAGATCCCAGACTGGGCACTGGGTGGCACATACACAGGACGGATCTGAATAATACTGCAAAGCCTCTGAAAACTGAACTGCCCAGATATTTGTAATTTCTCCTTTCTTCTTTCCTGATGTTTGGTGTGTGAGAGCGTGAGTGAACAAGCAAAAATATGACATAATTTTAAACAGCAAACATCAAGAGTCTTAATAGCCTCTTGGCTATTGATTATTTATGTCTTAGAATTGACCTGACCAATTGGTCACCATTTTTTCATTTAGTAGCTGTGACCTTGGGAAAAATCACTTCAGTTCTCTGTGTCTTTCTTATTTCTCAAATGATCAAATATCCAAGCCCTGGTGGCATCGGGAATTTAGAGACACAATCACATGAAATTAAGGAGGTGAACCTCTTTTCACAACTCTGGTCTGCTCTGGCAAGAGATTATTATTACAAGTTTCTGAATTACAGTGTAAATAACATAGAAGCTGGAAACAGAAGGGGCTTGGAGACAACAAAGTTGAAATCCTTCATTTTGTTAGTAGAAAATGAGGTCAGAATGAGTATGAAGAGCCTTATTCACGATCACACAGCGAGGCAGGTTTAGCGTTTGCTCAGACCTGGGGCTCCTCGCACTTTGCAACATCTCATTTTCTTTAGCATACGACAGTTTAACTGTGGAGAAGAGGATATTTTTCCTTAGTGGGACCTTTCATTCCTTCTCTTCCTCCTTCTTCAAATTGGAGAATAGCTATTGTTAAGTGTCCCCGATCTTTGTTAATTGTGAAAAACTATCTGTGTGCATGCCTACACAATGTCCCTGAGAGCTGTGGACTTTTTTGGATGGGTCTTTACTGTGCCAAGAGGCACGTGGTAATGCAGAAAGCCCATTAAACCACCTACTCCAACTAGACCCAGAGAAAAGCAAAACTGAGTTGTCTTTTAGGGATATTGTCTTTCAGGTTACCACTGCAAGCAAGGTTCTACTGCTTTGGCTCACAAACTTTTCTCCCAAGAGGTCTTCCACAGGCCAATTGCTCCATAAAACCGTGCTGTTTAATTTTGGGTGAAAGGGTAGAAACATTCCATAGAACAAAATGCCAGAGGAAGAGAGAAACCCAAAACTGAGTTTTCCAAGAGACCAGATTTAAATCTTCTTAGAACATGATGTTACTTTTTCATTGCTTGAAGAATGTTTTCGTAAGTCAGCTTGGTGGTGGCTGTCACATTCTGTAGAGGAGGCTGTGTGGCATCTCCTCAGAGGGCAGTACAAGCAGGGCAATCAGATCCGGAAATTAGGAAGTGTTTCTCAGCCTATCCAACAGAGGCTAGACTCACAGTTTGGGTTCGATGTGTCCCAGGATTTTAGCCAAACTTGGAATTCCTTGGAGTTGAAAATCAAGCTGTCAGAATGCGTTTTCAAAGCATCTGCTATGTCTAGTCTTGGGTCATATTCTGACAGTGATATTATTATCACCTCCCTTGCATACTTTCCTATGCCAGTCATCCTGCTGGGCACTTTGCATACATTTACTGACATAATAACCCTTTGAGATAAATGTCATAATTCCCATTTTACAGATAAGGAAAGTTAGCATCCCAAAAACAAACAACTTGTAATCACACAAAATGTGGTCTTTTCTATCTGGCTTCTTTGATTTTGCATGTTTCCTCCTAGGAGTGATTCAGAAAGATTGATGCCAAATAACCTTGACTGTTTTCTCCCTTTTGTATCATGTCATTTTCCATTTCCTGAAGACTTCAGCACTTTAAAGCTTAATCTATTTGTATCAATAGTTAATTCCATGCCAGTGTTTCGATCTTTCAGTTCTTTAATGAATTTCTCTCCTGTTAAAAGAGGTAGCTTTAATTTCTTTAATGTCTTTAATCTAACTTAGCTTTAATTTCCTATTGGCCTTAACTTCCCTTTTTCTTCAGAGAAATTAATATAAGCTAGCGAAAATAAACTTAAAATTATTTAGAACTGAGGTTCAGATTTTTTCTTATACAGGCAATTTTGACTTTGGCACTCCAGGAACTTTGAAGTTTTGTGTGAGTTCAGGTTGTTTGGAGGTAATTTACCCAAACTGACTCTAATTTAAGCAAAACTAAGGAAGTACTGGAAGGATCCTTGGTAGTTCACAGAACTGAAGGAATTGCTAAACAAACCAGCTTCTGAAAGTCTACAACCAGGGATCCCACACATAGAAATTCACAGAGTTAATCATTACAGAATTGCCTTCGTGTAACTCAGAGCCAGCCATCTTTCATCAGTATATTTCCACTCAGAGATATATTCCCAAAGGACAAAATTGGATTGCCCTAGATCAGGTACGTGCTCACTTCTGGGTCAGTAGAGCAAGGGTGGGAGTATTCCTCTGATGAACTGTTCTACCAAAACAGAATGTTTGGGGACCAATTTCCCCAGAGAGATGCTGGGTAGATGGAAGCTGTAGATGTCCACTGCATTGTTTTCCCTGAGTGTTCATTTGCCCACATTCTCATTCACAGCCTTTCACAAATACTCCCATCAAACATTATAGAGTCATACTACATACCTCAAATGCACTCCCTCATGAAAGTCACAGCCAGCTATTGTACCCTGAAGCAAGGTCTAATTCTTCAAGTATAGGATCTCTAGGTGTGCCTCATGTCTCTGGAATGTACCGTGTCAGTGGGTTTGCTTCTCAGTCACTGAGTATTTTTCATTTATCCTCTAGGTCTGTCACAATGCCCTCTCAAAACTTCACAACCTATGAACTAAAAGGTAGATTTAGCATGACCAACAGACCCTTGCTTCTGCAACTGTTCACCAAGCCATAATTACTATTTGTGAGTTCTCTCCTCCTCTGTTTATTTGATGCTTGTTTTGCCTTTATTGAGCCTCTCGGTCAGTAGGACCCTTTCCAGGTGGAGTGACCAAACCTTCATTCCTGAAAGCCTCTACTCCCTCAAAATCCTTCTTTTGCCTTTTCTGCATCTTTAACAGGTCATTTCACCATTTTATGAGGTCAGTTCCTTCTGAGTTATGGCGAACACGGTAAGACCAGTGTACCCCATCAACACATGGCCTTCCATTTTGCTCTCAGGAGTCCCTTGTTGGAGGAAACGACATATGGGATGGATATATACCGTAAAGGTGGACAAGGCCTTCAATAAGTCCACGGATGATGGCTCTAGCAGGGACAGAAAATCCAGCCCCAGAAATGTCTGGTTGAGTAAGAATAACTCACTGCATCTTCTGTGATGGAATGGGTTCAAGGCAACTGACTAGCTACCACTTATTTGGTACGGCCACAAATGAGGGTTGTGAGGATGATTATTTTGCTGCCACTTTGGGCTCTCAACAGTGGTGATGAAGGAAAGTTTCTTTCACTATATCTGT
The DNA here is from genome assembly GCF_057876585.1 of Rhinolophus sinicus. Lineage (NCBI taxonomy): Eukaryota > Metazoa > Chordata > Mammalia > Chiroptera > Rhinolophidae > Rhinolophus > Rhinolophus sinicus. The sequence continues at coordinate 26,274,557 of NC_142513.1, forward strand.
CCTGGTCATGGACAATGTGAGCAACACCCCTGTTGCCTGGCGAAGGTGGATGACTGACCTCAAAGAAGGTATGTTCATCTTTGTTTGGTTATTAAAGTACTCTTCCGAAGTGAGAGATTTCTAGCAAAATGTGTATGGAATAGAAATAGTCTCACATTTTGAACCGACATGTATTCCCCGAACCGCCTTGTCACTCATATTCCAATCATTCTCGATGTCCCCAATCGTCAGCTGAAAAATTAACTGCAACTTGTTTTTCAGTGTAGATCCTTGCATTAGTCTATCTCTTCTCCCAAGAAAAGTGGGAAATAATACACATTCATCAAACTTCTGGCCACAGGAAAATTTCCCGCTCTTTATTATCTGTCACGTCTTCTTCTGAGTGGGGCTCTAATACCACAGTCATCCATGATATATTGTACACGGCCATCTGTAAATAAGGCAATTGCTTTCTGCTTAGTTAGCCAATCATAACGCTCTTCTTCCCATGTGTCCAGGTGCATATTGAGAGAGGGCAGTAGAGTGGCAGGAATAGGGCTTCTGAGAAGGGTTCTGAGCCACCCACTCCTGAAGCTAACTTGTACCTTCAGGACCTACTGAGGCCTGTCCTTGCATATACCCTTTCCCCTTGATGACAGAACACCCTGAAAACGCCTTGCTTTGTGATGAATTGGATAAAACAGTACCCAGACATGATGGGCTGTTCACAACTCATGTTTACTTGATCTCCCAAGATCAGACGTTCAATACGAGGTGTAGCCTAATATCAAGCCTAAAGATGTTATCTTAAAAGAAAACTGTCACTTACTGGAGGTCTAATTGCCTTGCTCCAAAATTCTATGATCTCTAAAATTTATAGATCAAAATTCTATGCTTCTGTAGTTTTCATTTTGGAACATGCCAAAGGCTGTACATTACTTCCTAAACTGATACAACAATTTTGAGAATTATAGTTTTTGAATCCACCAAATAATATAGCCCAAGTGCATCCAACCTTTATTATCTGGTGCCCCGGAAATTACCTTCTGATGTGTGCTGGATACCATTCAAATTGGTCTCTATATTCATGAGAGACATTATACACACACACACACACACACACACACACACACACACACACACACCTTTTATAATGTCTTTGTCATGTTTGTTATGAAGGAAAGCCTGTCCTCATAAAATAAGTAGGGAATGCTCCTTTTCAGCTAATTCTGTGGAAGAATCTGTATAAGAATTTTCCTTAAAAATTTGAAGGAAGCTGGAAAAAAATTTTTTTGAAATTTTTTGTTTGTTTTTTAGTTTCAGGTGTACAAAACAGTGTAATAGTTAGACATTTCACCCCTCATAAAGTGATAACCCCACTCCCCCAATCTATTGCCCCTCTGACATTGTATATATTACAATTCCATTGACTCAATTCCTTATGCTGTACTCCATATCCCATGACTATATATATATATATTAAATTATAGTTGACATACAATATTTTTCAGCTTCAGCTTCAGGTGTACAGTGCAGTGATCAGGCATCTACACCGTCCATGAAGTGGTCTCCCTTAATAAGACATGTGCCCATCTGACACCCTACAAAATCTTTACAACATTATTGATTGTAGTCCCCAAACTGTCTTTCATATCTTCATGGCAATATTGTAGTTACCAATTTATGCTGTCTAATCCCTTCCCCTTCTCCCTCATCCCCACCCCAAGAAGGTGGAAATATTTGAGCAAAAAAAATAACAAAGGTTGCATTGGATTGTAACCCAAAGTATAAAATAGATACCTATGACTCCATACAAACATAAATAACTGATTGAAAAAATAAATGGTAGAGAAGATTCCAAATAATTTATGTAAATACACCCCCTTCAAGGAGATGGGACACAATGCTCCAGTCCTTAAAATTATGGACTTCACATAGTGACTTCCTCCCAAACAATATAGTACAAAAATGGGGTGAGAAAAGAAACTTTACAGTGGAGAAACCTGACAAACATTACCTCAGCCGTGTGATTAAGCTTAGCCTCTTCAGTGATGTCATGTAGATAGTATGTACCTTTGATATGATGTAATAAAAATCACATTTTACCTCTGTGGTCTGCCTCCCAAAAGGCCATAACCCCAATATAATTATGAGGAAGATGTAAAGCAGATTCCAGTTGAGGTACATTCCACAAAATACTTGGCAAGCACTCCTCAAAACTCTCAAGATCATCAAAACCCAGGAAAATCTGAGAAATTGTCACAGTCTAGAGGGTCCTAATATGGTATCCTAAGTGTGATGCTGGGACAAAAATAATATTAGGTGAAAACTAAGGAAAGAAGAATAAAATAGACTTTAGTTAATAATAATGTGTCAAATACTAGTGTAATGTTTAACAAGAGGAGGAAATGACATGGGGTATACTGTAGTATTTTGCAACTTTTCTGTAAATCTAAAACTATTTTAAAATTAAAGAGTCTGTTTTAAAAACAATTATTTAAAGTATCAATTAAGATATAAACATTATGAGCATTGGTTTAACATGTTATTACGTGTACATGTAGCACACTATACATGTAGCTCACACAACATATCATACATCCTTCTTGTCTCCTATAACTTTTTTTTCATTGGAACAGCTTTATTGAGCTATTATTTTTATATGGCACAATTCATCCCATTAAAATGTACAATTCAGAGAATTGCGCAGCATCATCACAATCAATTTTAGAACAAATGTGTTATAAAGTATACCTGGGATTCATTTTAATTGGGGAGGTAAGGTATGCAGGCATGGAAATGACTGCCATGAAGAAATCTTTTATTCAAAGTGCCCCAAAAGCAGGAAGCACAGCATACCATGCAGGGCTACCCAAAGAAGCATCAGAGTGGGTCAGGAGGCAGAAGGAGAGAGTAGAAAACGTGGGCAAGAGTCTTGACAGGAAGGAATGGGTAAAGCAGGCTAAGCAAGATAAGCAGGTTTAGGATTGATGAGTTTAAATAATTTCAGCGGGCTCCAGGATACAGGAGCTACCTCCATCTCTCTCCTCCCGTTGTCTGATACCTGGCTCCGGGATGACGGGGGCAGGGAAATAATGACTTGGCATGTGAGAGTTTGATAAAAGAGATGTTGTGGGGTTATGGGCTTTGGGTTGATTGATGTGTATGTGAAAGTCACACTTGTAGGCTAGTCCTTTACTGTCTGTAGGAATTGGCTAGCAATTGGAGGGGCAGTCTGTCCAGGATCAGCAAGTCCCCAGATATCAAAATGTCAGAAAACACAGAAAACAAAAAGGAATACATAATACATACATGATGTCTGTTAGCTCTGTAGTGATATCCTTTTTGTAAAAATTTCTAGTATTGGCATTTGTACCATCTCTTTTTTTCTTTATTATTCTTGCTAAGAATTTATAATTTTTTTTATTCTTCTCAAAGAACCAGCATTTGTCTGTGCACTAATACATCCTCAACTTTCTATGGCATAAGTTAATGGCTACCTGAATTCCATCTAGTTGAGTTTGAACTCTAGCACCAGTGAGAAATAATGACTCATTTATACTGATACTACCATGTACAGGGTATTATGGTGGTTACCATGTGGGCTTTTCAAGCACAGATAACAGTCTCATCCTCCTCTCCTTTCATAGTCACACAGAACTCTAAGGAACCCAAGCCTGGGGTAATGTCTTCAAAGAATGGTTCTTGGAATACCTGCATCGGTCACTGAGGGAGCCTGTTAAAAATTCTGATGCTAGATTCCCACCCCAGGCCTACCAACTCAAACACACAGCCAGTAACATGCATTTTTGGAAAACACCTTACTGAATGTTTTGTACAATAAAAGTTTTAGAACCACTAAAATTTTCCGAATAACTGGTCTAATATAAAAGTTATAGAACCCACTGTTAAAGTTTGCCTCATCTAAATGTGTAGTATAAAACATGGCCACTTAAGAAGATGCTCAAGAAAAAAAAAACAACAACAACAGGGATTGCAGGAAACCAGTTGTCAGGAACTACATCACGATTTTTCTGGATCTATTGCTACCCATCTGACCTTGGCTACCTGGTTAACCTCAACACCCCTGTAGTGCTTGATATAAATCTTATTTGTCCAGTTCAAATGACTGAAACTTTAAAAATTGTGCCTGGCAATCAGAAAGCTGAGGTTGCTGGGTCTGCTTCAAGTTCCCCAATCAAGAATCTCATTTTAATCCCTGGAAGCAATTGATGACAAAGAAGCTTAGCCAGACCTGAGTTGTAGTGGCTTCTATTAATTATCTAAATGGAGAGTGAGATTTCACCTGGACAAGAGCTGGCATAAAATTCCACTGCAGCCTTTTACAGTTGACCCATAAATCAGGCCAAGTCCCAGAAGAATTTTAAAATTGGATGGAGTCATGCATGATTCCATCCAACAGCAATTTTTATGAAATCCCATCTCAGCTTGGTAATTACCAGGCTATGACAATTAATTTTTTGCTTTGGATTAAAATCCATTTGGTACTAGATGGATATTTTAGTCTAGCAAGATGAATTGTAGTTCATTTTACCTGTGTAAAGCCATCATCTGATAGAAAATTATAAGCTGAACAAAAATCGTTTATTAAAAATAGTTCAAGCATCATTAGTACCTAAACAGCCTTCAGGTGGTTGTTTTTTTTTTAAAATAGGTTTTCACAGCCTCACAAAAGGCTGGTGTTCCCAAAATCTTTACAAAAGAACAGCTTCATCCAGCTTCTATATTGAGAACACAGAAATAAATACACAAGCTCAGTTTTAATACAGACAATATGATCATATAATAATACCTCTAATGTGTTAATACAGTCAAGCCCAGTTTTCAAAAAATTTAAAACACAGAAACACAAATTTCCAAGTCTTATAAATAAGGATAGTTACTCATTACAAACCAGGCTGGCTTCCTACCCAGCCCCTGTTCCCCATAGATTCATTCACCAAACCACTTCCCTGCTGGTGCTTGGCATAATGCATTTGGGAGAATTTTAAGAATCCCTTTGTGTTCTGCAATCCTCCTCAGGACTCAATTTTAGTACTAGTAGTAGCAGCACTTAGTAGTTATCAAGTAACATTTTAAATATTTTCAGGCATTAATTCATTAGATCTTCACAATAACTCTATGAGAGAAACACTATTATCATCTGGGTTTTCATAAAAGCAGTGGAGGCACAAAGTGTCTCGTTAACTTTGCCAAGATCACTATGTCAGTTATTCTATTCCTGTGTAACAAACCACCCCAAATCTAGTGGATCAAAATCTAGTGGATCAAAACAATAACCATTTATTTGCTCACGATTCTGTGGGTCAGCAATTCAGGCCGATCTCATCTGGGTGGTTCTGGTTGAGCATGGCCAGCACCTGCAGTCATCTGCGCATCAGATTTGCTGGTCTTGTTGGGGCTCTTTCACATGTCTGGGCTTCAGGAGGGACAATAAGGCTGACTCATCTCTGCTCCTGTGGACTAGCTCAAGCTTGCTCACATGGCAGCTAGATAGAACTCCAAGAGAGGAGCTGAAGACGCAAGGCCTCTTGAACTATAGGCTAGAGCTGACACAACTTCATAATTCTGCCTCAGTCTTTTGCCCACATCATGTCAAAAGGCCAGCCCAGATTCAAGGGGTAGAAAAATAGATACCTCCTCTTGATGGGAAGAGCTGCAAAGATACACAATAGAGGAAGGGGTGGAGAATGCAGGCCTTTTTTTTTTTTTTTTTTTGCCATCAATCTACCCAGTTACAAAGCTGGTCATTAATAGAGTGAGTATTCACACCTCGATCTTCCAACGGCACAGCCAACACTCTGACCACTGTGCCACACTGCCTCTATAACAATGGCTTACCTCCTTTCTGTAACTGGGCTTTACTTTCATTATTTGAATGAAGTCTCTACCTTCGTAACTGGCTGCCACTCTATTTTCTCCAGGCCTTGAGATCTGCCTGCTTTTTGCCTTTCACCCCAATACCATGCTGCATTTGAACTCTGCTCGACTCTGCTAAGAGACATACCCACACGTGGTTGTCTTCCTACTGAGGGCTATCCTCTGTGATGACCTCACATTCCCCACTCTGCCCAGGCTTCTCACCTCCACATATGACCAGACTGCTTGCACACACTGCTGTCACCTCCTAGCACCTCCACTATCTGGCCCAGCACCTCAGAGCACGTGTTTACTCTTCTTTGGGCCCAACCATTTCTACCACTGAGCAGCATCTATCGTCTTTCACTTAAAAAACAACAACACAAAACGACCCATTACATCATGCTTCTAAATGATTTATGCCAACTCTAAAACCCAATATATAAAGTTTCTGGAACACATCTGTTGTACCAAGTAGGAGTCACTGTTAACGATGCATTCGACTCAATATTTTTGTCTCCTGTTTGGAGCCAGGCATTGGAAAGAGCCATATCTACCCTGTCTCTGATCCTCATAACTCCTCTTTTTATACCACCTCAGTACTGTCCCTACATTCTGCCTCGAACCATGCTGGAGCTAAGAATCACAGGACTCTTAACTTCTAGACAAGGGACCGCACTATCTTCTTCAAGAGAATGTATCAAAACGAGATCTCTGTCTGTAGTTGGTGTATTGCTGTTTCCGAGACACACTTAATTTTGGAAATTTTAAGAAGTAAAATGCTGGAGACATTGAGTTTGAGCAGAGCCAACCCACCTCAGTAAGTATTGTCACCTCTGACAAATTACTTTCTTGTTCAGCATCTCAGGTTCCTCATCTGCACAACTGAGATCATGAGATTAGATAATGGCTCAAGTTTCATTCAGTTTTGACATTCTCTGAATCTAAGTACTGATTTAGCACCTGCTATATACATGTAAGGATCACAATGAGCAGCAGAGAAACTACTTGAGTACAAAACAGGTCACCCCAGTATGACCAGTAGAATGTTCATAAGACCATTTGCCTCTAGGATATCAGAGATGGAGACAACAGGGTATGAAGGAACTGTCAAGATGTTCGGACTAGAAGATAGGAACAGACCAGCAGATAGCCGACCCGACCTTGTTCATATCCTGGTCAATCATCCATGTCCTATGAAAGTGCCCCAGTGTGTCCACAGTATTGCAAGTAAAGTTTCTGAATTCTTCCCATTGGTCAGATTTCATTTTCAGACAACAGAATCCTCTGTCTCAGCAATTTTAAAACTGTGGTATGTGTACCACTCTTCCTAAGATATGGATAGTTTTAAGAGAATCATTTGCTAGATTCTTATTTCCCATATACACTTTCCTAAAATTAATCTTCCTGAGTTTGGCATGTCATGCTGTTTTTCCATTTCTATCTTCCCTTTCAAAACTGACCTTCAACGACTTTTCAGAAGAAAATCATTACATTTCTTCTATGTATGGTACATTTACCCGAGATCTAGGCAATTCCAGGGCATCAATCAAAGGTACAATTCCAAATAATTGTTATAGGAAGCCTCTTTAATCCAAGGCATATGAAGACTGATACTTCCTGCCTTCTGTATACATCTATTAAGGGATGACTGTGGCATTAGAAATAGGTTTTTGGCCTGTGTTGTGTTCTCGTATATTGTACATTGGGGAGAACTGTGGTGATGACTTCATCATTTGTATTCTCTGACTCTTGGTAAAAGATTGAAAGTGCCATGAAAACAAAACAAAAGGACCATAAGAGCTGTTGAAGGTGGTGGCAAACTTCCAGTGAGGCTCCACACGTCATCCTATCTTTCCTTCTCTCTTAGACATAGAATTTAGAAGTGAAATGGCTGTCATAGGAATACATAATAACATGCTTATTTGAATTGAAAAATTAAGTCAGAGTATTTCGGACAGAAATTGAGTCTGACTTGGCTCATTAACTTGACCATAAGCACTGGATTTGCCAATTAGGATAATGGCAGGCATTATCAATAAATTGAATGGGTTTAATCTGCAGCTCTAAGATTTTGATAAAAAGATATTTAAATTGCATCATTAAGATGAAAGTATTTTACCAAAGAAAGTATTGACAAAAGTGTATTGAAATTAGGAGTAATTTTTATTCTTTCAAACCTTTCTGAATTATGAGGTTTAATACAGTTTCTCTAAGTGAAAAAGAAATAGCTATAAGTAATGTCCATTTATAAGTTTTAGTAAAGCCTTTTTGGTATATTTCCCAGAAATTGAGAAAATGAATGAATCTGATGACTAGGCAACAATCTTCTTTTTTGTTTCTTTTGCAAATTATGGGGTTTCCACTTTTTTGTTTTACAAAATTGAAGGAGGACCATTAAAGTTTTATAACGATCGTTAAAATAATTTTAAGAAATATTTTATTTTGGGAAGAGTTAAAAGAATTTAATGAGGCGAGACAGTCACTTAATCACGTAAATACTTAAATTGATGTATGATTACAATTAGAGTAACTGTGATGAAACAGAAATACATTGGGCTTAGAGAACATGTAGTATGGAGAACTGGTCTTGCCTGGCAGGGCAAAGAAGTCTCTGAGTTGGCAGTGATATTGGAGGATGTGTAAGAGTCAAGGTAAAGGGAGCTCAAGGATTAAAAAATTAAGGAAAAAAAGAAAATACACTTATGTTTCAGCCCAGTAATTTTACTTCTATTTGTAAAAAAAAGAATTTAATAAAATTGCTATTCAAAAAAATCTCTACATTCCCATTATGGGGACAGAGCCAGGAGTGCAGTTTCCAGGCTCTTGACCTCACGTGGAAAGGTGCTGGCTCAGGTAGTAAACGGCCATCAACTGTGATTGGATGGCCATCAGCTGTGGTTAGTTGGCCATCAGCTGTAACCAGTGAGCCATTGGCCACTAATATGACTGCTGTGGATACGCTAGCAGAAAATGGGGGCTAGCAAGAGGGTGGTAACTGAGCTAGCAAGAGTGGATTGCAGTTGGGCCAGCCCGGTGGCTCAGGAGGTTGGAGCTCCGTGCTCCTAACTCCGAAGGCTGCTAGTTTGATTCACACATGGGCCAGTGGGCTCTCAACCACAAGGTTGCCAGTTCAACTCCTCCAGTCCCGTAAAGGATGGTGGGCAGCGCCCCCTGCAAGTAAGATTGAACACGGCACCTTGAGCTGAGCTGCCGCTGAGCTCCCGGATGGTTCAGTTGGTTGGAGCGCATCCTCTCAGCCACAAGGTTGCCGGTTCCATTCCTCGACTCCCACAAGAGATGGTGGGGCTGTGCCCCCTGCAACTAACAACGGCAACTGGACCTAGAGCTGAGCTGTGCCCTCCACAACTAAGATTGAAAGGACAACAAATTGACTTGGAAAAAAAAAGTCCTGGAAGTACACACGGTTCCCCAATAAAGTCCTGTTCCCCTTCCCCAATAAACTCTTTTAAAAAAAAGAAAAGAAAAAGAGCGGATTGCAGTTAGCATGGCGGATTGCAGCTAGCAATTGAGGTTGGTTGGCAGAGAGAAGTGGATGGCAGGTTGCGGATAGTGTGGCTCCTGCTTCCTGTGTCTCCAACCCAGCTGCCAGCAAGACTATAGTGGTATGACTCCCCTATCAGTGGCTCCGTGGGTGTTCCTTTTTGGCCTCACTTTGTCCTGTGTTCTTATATGGGGAGTGGGACCAGTGACACCCTGCATGACAATATAAAAATGAAAATATAATTGACATTGAAACTCTAGTAAAAAGTATTATTCACTCATGTGAACATAACCTAGATGGACAAAACTGGCTTCATTCATCTCACTGAAAGAAATGTTTCCATTAGTATCTTATTTTTATGTTTAACAATTATTTATTTAATGTGTATTTATATTGTTTTGATTAATTATATATTTCTAATAATTGTAATAATTATTATTCATGAGGAAATTCTAAAACTGGAAGACTTCTATGATCACAGAATATACAAAAAAATTAAAATTTCATTTTATAAACATTATTTAGTAGAGAAGAATATTAGGGATAATATAAAGTTGTTTGAGCATAAAATACATTCTATTAAGATGTAATTTATAGTAGATATGAAATAGAAATACAAAAAGGATAAAATGTAAACATTGTAAAATTTCTGGTAAAAAAGACTATACTTTTAAAAGTGGATAATTGAGGGTAATAAATCACACTGGTAGCTAGATTTCATTGGATACATTTAAAAGGGTGACGTGATTGTTATATTTTGAAATCTCATACAGTACTTACAATGTGCTAGAAATTATACCCTTTTTATTTTATTTGTCCTATTTAAATGTATAACAATAATAAAATAAAAAAAAACATTTAGATGTCAACTTAAAAAAAACATTTAGATGTCAACTGGGTCCTCACTGTCTTCAAATCCAACCAGGCCAGATAGTCAAGCCCAGATTCCCTTTGCCTTGAAAATTTGTTGCCTCTAGCCATTTCTGGTACCAATTACTGAATTGATCTGAATTTGGTTGCATGCAACAGAATCCACTTTAGCTGTCATCACCAGAAAGTGATTGGCTGCTTTCATCACCAGAAAGTGATTTGATGCAAGGAATTAAGTGCTTCCAAAATTGTTGGAAAAGTCAGAGGAAAAGACTGTAGACTGAGATCCAGGAGTTGCTCCTGCAGAACCATTTAGGCCTATTGCAGCAACTGATGGATCACGAAACTCTACCACTGTCACGTATTGAATGAGTATACTACCTTGACTTGACCAGGAAAGCTATCACCCACTGCTGCAGGACCTGCTCCAAAATTATACCACAATTCCCACCAGCAAAAGAGGCTTTCCACACCCTTCTGTCCCCATAGCACTCAAATCCAAGTCAAAGTTTTGCACAAGTTCATGTGATTGGTGGAGCCTGAACATAGCCAAAACTCTAACTCCAAGATCATGTAGAAATTAATTTCTGGCTTTCCGGCCTTTGTACAACAGGTAGGGTTGTAATGGAGGTCAAGCAAGCCACCATAATGTTCACTACAAGTAAGGTTTTTCCTGTGCATGAAAGAAAAGGGGACTCCCTACATGTTATTCAGAGGATACACAATCCCAAAATATCTCTCTACTGCCTGTCACACAGCCTGTCAACCCACTATGAGAGCACAATTCCTTATACTCTCCATAAATTCCTTATTAACATGTAAACATCCCCATAAGATTGAACACATAAAGCTGTAATCCATTATTAACACCTACACCGATGTTAGTTAGCAGTTGATTAAGAGAGAGGTGGGTGTTGGGGACAGGGCAAGAATCCCACAAAGAAGCTCCCAGACATCCCTGGCTCCTTTTTAAACAGACAGGCCAGTTGTGCTGTGATAGGGGTATACATAACAAAGAGGCACGATAAGAACCACAATGAAAGTGTCTCCTGTCTTCCAGCAAGCCCTGGCTCACAATCTCTTTCCCAGAAAATAAATGCAAGCCAGTACTCAGAATACAAATGTCTTCTGATGCATCCTTCTCCAAGGGCAAGAGGACTGTAGAGATTCACATATTGATTGGGAGCATAGTAATACAATGGAAAATTCAAAGACAAGACAATTTCTCAGTGTTTGCAAGGACTGGCAAGTCCATCAAGGTTATGGATGAAGAAATTAAGCAGAACGCAATGCAGTCCTGTCCAGCCTCAGCTCGCTCATCAAAAATCTGAAATAGAAGCACTTCTCACATATCAACAGTGTGCCCTGGCAAAGGCATATACACCTGGTAGCTTTTGTTGGAAAGATACTGATTGTATTCCAAGGAAAGCTATGGTGACAAGGAATCAGGAAACAGATTTTGGTTCTACTCTGACACTATATTGCTTTGTGACCTAAAACAAGTCGCTTATCCCCTCTGAGTTTCCATGTTTTCATTAACAGGGACAAAATAATAATATTAATCTTGCCTGCTTCTTAAAGAAAATGGTCCTAATTCAAGGTCCATGGATATGTTTCAGACTTCTTGGAACCCTCAAAATTCTATGCAGACTTTTGCATTAAGGTTTATATACTTAGGATAATTTCCCATATAACCCTAAAATGGATAATCATATACAGGAGGAAAAGAAGTCTGTGGATTTTAAAAAAAGTTAATAGCAAATGTCCAAGAGGATCAACTGAAATAAGCTGATCAGTAAAATTTGTTCCACAGATTCAGGGTAAAAAGAACACCTTATTCAGTTTTTCAAATTATGGTCAAAATCCCACCTGTTTTATTCAAATTATGGTCAAAATTCCACCATCTCCCTCCTGGGTATTTCTGTTCCTGTGTGTCCCAAACTTGCAATTCCTGCTTCCTAAGTTTTTTTAGTTACCATATGCAGCCACTTCTCAGATCATACAAGAATTAAGACTAGATTCCCCCTCCTCATGAATCCCTCACATCTCCAAGGATTCATACCACTGATCAGGAAAGTTTCCTTGTAAGTCTTGTTTTTATTTTTTAATAAATTTTATTGGGGAATATTGGGGAACAGTGTGTTTCTCCAGGGCCCATTAGCTCCAAGTAGTTGTCCTTTAATCTAGTTATGGAGGGTGCAGCTCAGCTCCAAGTCCAGTCGCCGTTTTCAATCTTTAGTTGCAGGGGGCACAGCCCACAATCCCATGTGGGAATTGAACAAGCAACCTTGTTGTTGAGAGCTCGGGCTCTAACCCACTGAGCCATCCGGCCGCTCCTCCTTTTAAGTCTTAAAGTCTGTTTTCACTTCCTTTTCTTGGACATCACAGCTAATCACCCATCTATTTAAGGAAGACTAGCCTTGTAATTACTACAGAATTCTAAGCTGATCTTTGAAGGGAGGTTACTCTTGATGTCCTAATGGAGATTTCCCTTTGCGGTTAGATCTGGTGTAATTATGGATGCCTCCCCATTCTGGGCCATACCATATTATGATTCCTTTCTTTGGAATCAGATGGAAATGTAGGACTCAAAGAAACAGAATGATCAAAGAATATCACCTGTCTTTTATCTTCAGTTAAATGCAATGTTGATGCAGTCTTTAGACCCTGCCCATGATTCTTTCAGCCTCTTCTAAACATGAAAGACTTTATTCAGTCACAGAGCTTGCATTTTTCCTCTGGTAATCATGGATGGGCAATGATAGCGGAATTGCCCATAACCTTCAGCAAAATTTCTAGTACTAACCAAAGCTTTGGGCTACTACTCCAGCAAATGCAAAATATGTTTTGACCCTTTTGTATAACTATTTCTGAGATAGGACTCTCAGGTTCATGGCAAAATGTACTCAACACTTATTCCATAACCAAGTCCCTGTACATCTCTAACCATGCTAAGTCCCATTAAAATAATCATCTGATTGTTTTAGAGACTAGTCTCTACCTAAATAAATTTTTGGTACATGCCTATCAACTAGAAACCTAAAATGGTCTTAAACAAAGAATATGTTTTAAATATATTGAAATTTATATACCACCTCAAATTTACAGATGTTAGTGAGCTTAGTTAGCTTCAAAAGAATCAAGGCTATAATTAAATAATATCTACCTCTAATAGTGGGAAAAATAAGTATATAAAAAGTTCTAAGAAGTTTAGGATCCATTTGAAAATTCTTCCTAGATCCCACCCTTAATACCCTTCTAAGAAACAGTTCTAAGTGATTTTGTGGTGCCCACTCTTCCAGGCTGGGGCCTCCTTCGATAATTTTAAGGTAACTTTATGGTACATCTCTTATTAGAGATTATAAATATATAATATACATAAATATTTTATATATGTGTGTGTTTATATATACATGGATATATATGTATATACAAGGTCGGACAATTAGGCTCGCAAACTCATCCCAGAAAAAGTGCTACATACCTCATTGCTGAGTATCACTATCGTCACCTTTGAAGTCCTCCCCTTGGGAAGCTGTGCACTGACGCCAGTGCCTAGTATGCCCTTCAAAGCAATTTTGGAACTCTTTTTCTGAAATGGCCATCAGAGCTGTCATCGTATTACCCTTAATTTCCTGAATGTCATCAAAATGTCTTCCTTTCAGTATATCCTTTATCTTCAGGTAAAGAAAGAAGTCACTGGGGGCCAGATCAGGTGAGTAGGGAGGGTGTTCCAATATAGTTATTTGTTTACAGGCTAAAACCTCCCTCACAGACAGTGCCGTGTGAGCTGGTGCATTGCCGTGATGCAAGAGCCACGAATTGTTGGCGAAAGTTCAGGTCATCTAACTTTTTCACGCAGCCTTTTCAGCACTTCCAAATAGTAAACTTGGTTGACTGTTTGTCCAGTTGATACAAATTCATAATGAATAATCCCTCTGATATCAAAAAAGTTTAGTAATGTCATTGCAACAAGTTCACGGACTTAATTGTCAGAACTTCGTGTATGTGTTTGTATGTGTGTACACACATATCCCTGAAGATAAAGAATAAAAGTTTTTATTTTCTTCAGGTACCCATAGAATTTTCATAAATTGACTATATTAGACCAGTTGACTCAAAAAAATAGTGCTATTATGTACTGTGTTTCCCGAAAATAAGACCTAGCCGGACCATCAGCTCTAATGCATCTTTTGGAGCAAAAATTAGTATAAGACCCGGTCTTATTTTACTATAATATAAGACTGGGTCTTATCTAACATAATATAAGACCAGGTCTTATATTAATTTTTGCTCCAAAAGACCCATTAGAGCTGATGGTCTGGCTAGGTCTTATTTTCGGGGAAACAGGGTAGTTTAGATGGCATTCTCTTATGGTAATGCAATACTTCTAGAAATGTATAACAAAAGAAACAACAATTTAATTTTAAAATTTTGAATAAGTCTTAGGTAAAAAAGAAAAATCAAACAGAATTGACAGATGTCTAGACAAGAAGATCACTACATATAGTAACATATGGTACATGGCCTGAAGCAGTGTTCAGAGGAAACTTTAGCCTTTAATATTCAAATAATTGAGATCAAATGAAAATAAGTGAATTAAGGACCCAAGGCAAGAAGATTAAAAAAATAACTAAATAAACCCAAAATTGCAAATAGAAAGAAAAAAAAAGTGATATAAAACAGAAACTGATGAATTAAAAATAGAACAAGAAATAATAAAATTAATGAATAAGTCCATTATTTGAATTGCTTGAAAAAATACTAAATTAAATAAACTGGGAGCTATCTTAGTCTAAAAACGGGGAAGGGAGACAAAAATATGAAAAACACACACAGTATAGAATTATCACTAGAGACTGTCCAATGGACTACATTTCCCTATGCATCTAGGTGTAGCCAAATGACCAGTTCTAGCCAGTGGAATATAAGCCGAAGTAATCTAAGTGTGTAAGAGGACCTGCACAACAGTTCACAGAAAAGGAAATGCAAATGGTTTTAAACAATTGAAACAATGCTTAATCTCACTTACAATAAGTTAAATGCTAATTAAAGCTACTCTAACAAAATACCACTTTTCATCAGCCAGTTCAATAAATAACAAAAAAGCTTGACAATGATAATAATAATTACTACCGTAATAGTTACACTGCATTTACTATGTGCCTGGTACTGTTATAAATACTTTCTGTGTGTTTACTTACTTAGTCCTCACAGTAACCCCATGAGGTGGGCCCCATTATTATCCTCATTTTACAGATAAGGGAACTGAGGCACAGAGAGTTTAGTGACTTACCTATTGTCTTGGCAAGTGTTTGGAAAACAAGCACTTTCATACACTATAGTGGAAATGCACACTGCAAAGGGCAATTTGGCAATATCTACTGAAATTACAAATGTGTTCTCCTTTGACCCAGCAATTCCATTTTAGGGAACATACCTGACAGATCTAGTTTCTGATTGGGCAACGATCAAGGTACATGATATTAACTGCAGTATTGTTTTTAAAAGAAAAGACTCCAAGTAGTTTAGGGACACTGAGAAATAACACAGTATGTAAACTTTTGAGATTGCCTTTTTCTTACGCAGCATAATTCTCTGGAGACTCATTCAGGTTTTTGAGTGTATCAGTTGTCATCCATTTTTATTGCTGAATAATCTTCCATGGTATTGATGCACACAGCTTGTTTAACTATTCACTTATTGAAGGACTTCCGGGTAGTTTTCAGTCTAGGATTATGATGAATAAAGCTCCAATAAACATTAATGGACAAAATTGTTTTTTGTATGAACATAAGTCTTTATTTCTCTGGGCCAGATGCCCAAGAATGCAATTGGCTAGGTTGTATGGTAGTTGCATATTCAGGTTTTAAGAAAATTGCCAAGTTAACAATTTTGTATTCCCAGTAATGTATGACTGATCCAGTTTCTCTGCATCCTCAAGTTGGAATAAGTTGAGCAACAAAATAAATAAGGCAGTATTGGATTATAATCCAAAGTATAAAATAAATATCCATGACTCCATACTGACATGAATAAATTAATAAATGGGAGAGAATAGATGAGTCTCCCAGGCAGAAGAAATCCAAATAATTTATGTAGGTATTCCCTCTTCAAGGAGGTGGAGCATAACCATGTAAGTGTGGGGTGCCCATAGTAACTTCCTTCCAAAGAAGATGGTAAGGAAATAGGAGGAAAGAGTAACTTTACAGGGTAGAACCTTGACTAACACTATTCATGTGATAAATCTATTCATGTGATAGCATGGACCCTTGATAGAAAATAGTGAGAATGGCACTTTATCTCTGTGATCTTCCTCCCAAAAACCTATAACCTCAGTGTAATCATGAGGAATCATATTCAACCCCTAATTGAAGGACATTCTGCAAAAGACCTGACCAGTACTCTTCAAAACTGTCAAACACAAGGAAAGTCTGAGAGATTGTGAAAAGAGGAGCTTAAGGAGACACGACAAGTAAATGTAATGTGGGATCCTGGAACCAAAAAAGAACATTAGGTAAAAACCAAGGAGATCTAAATAAACGATGAACTTCAGTTCTTAATGTATCAATATTGTGTCATTAGTTGTGACAAATGTACCATTCTAACCTAAGATGTTAACAATTGGAGGCACTGAGTGTGGGGTAAATGGAACTCTGTACTACATTTGCAACTTTTCTATAAATCTAAATTATTCTGAAATAAAAAGTTTATTGAAAAAAATAAATCTAGAGTTAAAAAGGGAGTAACAATTAGTCTGGCCCCTAAACTATTTTGTTTGAATTACATAAATACTACATATAAAGCTCTTTTCTTGGCATTGTGGGGCTCAAGATTTGTAAGGATCTTACCATTTTTTATATTCCTTTTTCAGGTAGAGAGTGTGAGGAGATGCTATTGAATTGTACTCCCAAGAGTGTAAAAGAAAACAAAATTCATCTTGTAGAAGCCAAGTGATTTTTACTGGAATTCATCTCGCCTGTAAATAGAGTAGTCCCACACTTACTTGAACACATTAGACCTTTGCATTGTTCCATATTCATTTTTTAATTTATGCTTTAGAATTTTTTTTTTTGTTGCAATAGAAAAAGTCAGGCTTTTGTAGTCCAAGAGACAATTGGGCATCTTCAAGTGGTAGCTTCAAAAGGGACTTCCAGTAAGATGCCTGTATAAGCTGCGGCATCCACAAGAAACAGACTTTGTCCTGAAGAGGACTTGTTGTCTCACTGCTCCAGTTTTTTAAAAGAAGGAATCAAGAAGCATAGTGTAGGAACTTTCATTTTGCTTTACTCATATATAATTACATTCCAAAAGTAACACATCAAGTTATTGTTTTTATTATGCTCATATATACTTATTGTCAATTTTAATTACGATCACATGTTATCAAGTTTCCTAGGAACACTCGGCTCCATCCCATACTTTTTTTTTTAAGGCACCTCTGGGAAATTAGATTATATTGTGAAAAACGTATGCCCAAATAGCCAGTGAATTTGGTAAAAAGAAGTTAAATTGTTTGGCATCATAAAGATTCATCAATTCTGGACTGAGTGTCTCAGTTTCTATGCTGCTACTTGGATGCAGGGTAGACCTCGCTAAGCAATGATTTCCCATGAATTCCAATAAAACCTCAGATGCCTCTTCTGGGGCAGACACTCTGTCTGTAAGCCAGAGGCCCACAGGCAGCTTAGCTGACCCTGACTCCTCTTCCTCAGCATTGCAGCTGTGCTCTGCTGTCACCAAACCCCTCTCACCACAGCCCCCTCCTGGAATGCCTGCCACCTACTGCTCCTCTGCCTTTGTTCTCCCTGCCTGGAATGCCCTCCTTCATTGTTCTTCTATCCAAATCTAACGGCGAGTTAGGGCCCTGGGCTATCCTCCATGAAACTTCTTGGATTGTTCCAGCTAACAAGGTAATCTCTCACTTTCCTTACTGCTTATGGCATTTATCACTTTCAATCTTGATTGCGTACACATTTGTACACTCACCAAAATGTGTGAGCCACTGAATGTAATACTCCAGGGATGTAAATATATGAGCAACACTCCTGACCTCCCAGTAGTTTATGTTCTAACAGGAGGTTTCTGGTAAGGGAAGTGTAAGACAGTATCATACAAAACCAGAATACGAGACATGTTCAAATATAAATAGCAAATGGTATAGAAGAAAAGACAGTGTAGTCACTGGGGCCACGGCATCACACAGAACTAGGTGTGGATTCAACCAGCCCACCTGCATGAGCTCAGGTGAGTTACATAACCTCTCTGAGCTGCATATGTTTTGTTTGGTGCTCAGACCACTCACTTCCCTTCCCTACCTTGGTGTTTGAGGCCAACCAGTGAGGATACCACATGCGCTCTTTGACCCTCTGGTGTCAGGGGGTTCAGCCAATGGAAAGCACCGGCAAGAGATCAGAGGAAGGGAGGAAAGAGTAAGGTAATTGCACCCTGGGCTCCCTCCTTGCAGGTTCTCTCTGAGTTTGCTGCTCCTTCTACTGAGGGCAAGAGTGCTTTCTGGGTGCTCTCCTACAGCTATAATAAATGCCTTTTCTCTTGTCCCTTTCGTCTAAGGTAGGTAACAACTTCCTGTACTTAGCAGTCCTGGGTGCCTCACTACCCTTTTTGGCTTCCTTGATCCCAGACCATGCCCTTGTAAACAGGCCAAACTCTTATCAATTACCTTATGTCAGTATACCATCTGTTTCCTGCTGGAAAACCCTGATTGATGACTGGCTAACCTCCACTTCCTCAAATATTAGGTTGGTGCAAAGGTAATTGCGTTTTTTGCAATTATTTTTAACCTTTTAACTGCAATTACTTTTGCACCAACCTAATGAAAACAAATGGGGAGGAGGAAAGTTAATATTATTTATGTTAATATAAAGTCCATGCTTATCTGCCTCCCATCTCACAAGGGGCCAGGATTGGCTCTGCTGATCTGCTTTGGGGCCTAGTTATCAGGGGCTGAGGCTAATATGTAGACTTATGCCTGAGACAATGGCTGAGGCTGGGAATTTTCAGGAATAGGCAGTCACAAGGAGATGGAGACAGATTCACAAATCCAATAAAATGTCAAAGCCAATATTTTTCCTGGGACTTGAGTTATCCACTCATACTCTACCCTCAGAACTTTCTGACCTCAATTCCAGCATGTCTTTCCCTTGTTCATTTTGTCCCACCCACAACAACCTCAGTGCTGTTCCTCACATTCTCCAAATATACTGATACCTCCAGGCCTCTGCTCTGGCTGTTCCCTCTGCTTTGAACCGTGTTCCCCCAGATGTTTACAAGGCTTACTCCTTCACTTTCTTCAGGTCTTTGCTCAAATGTCATATATTCAGCGAGACTTTTCTCTACCACTTACAGAAAGTAACAACAACTCCACATAGCTCTTGACACTGTCTGACATATTAAGACATTTGCTTTAGTTGACTAGGCATTTTATGGCCAGAATATAAGCTGCATGAGGTCATGGGCTGTTGTATCCCAAGTGCCTGAAATAATGCCTGGCATATAGTGGACACTATTAAATATTTGAGAAATGAATGAGTGTATCGGTTCTAGCCAACTCGAAAGAGTCAGAAATGAGCTCAGAGTCCATGCTTGGGCCTGACAGACATCACAAAAAATGTCAGGAGTTCTCCTAGGTATGGTAGGAAATGCTCCAGGAAGTGATGTCAGACATAGCTCTTGACCTCAAGAGATTCATAGCTTCACCTAGGGATGAGATACAGGCATGACTATAAGCATCACTGAGGCAGGAAGCAGTCAGAGCAACATGATAACCATGAACTCAAAAGTGAGGGGATTAGAGAAGACATCATGAGGAAAGTATCAGATGAACCAAACCTTGAAGAATCACCAGACACTTGTCTTGCTTATGAGGAAATTAATACATTTATTTATGATTTGCTTATAATAACACTTCTTCACATCATCACTTCCTTATATCTGTATTTGTAGTTTGTAAACACTTTTATATACATATTTTATTTGATCATCATTTCATGTAGATAGAGTATACCAGTCAGGCATTGATGTGTAACAAATGAATGCAATGCAATGCAATGCAATTCTCATGCTAACTACCCAGAGTTAGGTTAAATTGCACAGGTTAAGTGCACAATCCTCCATAAGCAACCCTCACTCAGACACCAGCCACAAGCTACAGGGTTCCCAGGTCACCCACACTTCTGACCAACTGGCTACAAATTCAGGGATTCTCACTACTCCTTCAGTTTTAATAATTTGCTAGAAAGATTCACAGAATTTGGGAAAACACTATACTTATTATAATAGTTTTATTATAAAGGATACAAATGGGGACTAGCCAAAAAAAAAAAAAAAAAAAAAAAATCCTATAGGTCTAACAGGGTCCCAAACATGAAGTTTCTGTGTCCTCAGGATGCATCACCTTGAGGCATATTGATGTGTATCACCAGACAGGGAAGCTCACAGGAGATTCAGTGTTCATAGTTTCTATTGGAATTTTGTTATACAGGCATGATTGATTGAATCATCAGTGGTGTCATATAATTCAATCTCTAGTCCCTGTCCCCTGTTAGGAGGTTGGGCTGATATCACAAGGCTCAACACTCCAACCCTCTAATCACATGGTTGGTCTTTGTGGCATGACCAGCCCTGACCCTGAGTCATCTCATTAGCATAAATTCAGGTGTGGTCCAAGGGGCCCAGCCTAAATAACAGTCTTTCTTATCACTCAGGGAATTCCAAGGATTTAGATGCTCCCTCCCAGAAATGGGGGGGAAAATGCTGTCAAATTCTTCGTTACACGATACCAATCCAAAACTCAGTAGCTTCAAACAGCAATTATTTATTCTCATACATCACTAGCTCAGCTGTTCTAGGATGAGCTCCACTGGGTCCAGCTCCAAGATGTGATAAAGTCTAGGTTAGCTCCATGTGTCTCTCATGTTCCTTGGACCAAGGGATGACCCAGGGCCTATTTTTGCATGGCAATCGCAGAACCACTAAAGGGCAAGCCCAAATCTGCAAGCACAGTTCAAACACCTATTTGCTAGCATCCCATTGGCCCAAGGAAGTTCCTGGGCCAAGCTCAATGTCAATGAGGGGCAGTGGGTTATGCTCTGCCCATAATTAGAGGTGGAAGGAGAGTAAATATCTCCTGGATGATATGAACAATCACATAGGGAAAGCATTGTTTACTTCTTTTATGATCTTTCAGCCCTTTTGTAACAGAACCTGCCTACTGAAGATGATTTTTGAATGTCCAAGATTACCCCCATCCCTCCCCTGACCACTAGTTGTTCATATCTTAAACATCCTCCACAGAATATTATCTTTTGGAGTTGAGCCTTTGATTATGTCAAAATGGATCATATTTTAGTCTGTTACTTCACAAGTAATATTTACTAATTTAATGAGGTTCTCAATTTACCAGCAAATAAAAAACAGTCATTGAAAGAAAGAACTCTGAATTCTTGGGCCTTGTCTTTCTCCTTTCCTTTCCTCACTCTCATTTTCATAATTTGCCCTTAAAATCCTTCTGATCTCTTGATCTCTAGACATGAATCATGCTCTGTAATTTGAATAATAATGAGTAATGGTAATTGAAAAGATGGAGAACCTGGATTCATTTCTTATCTAGAAGGATGCTAAAACAGCTTCCAGGGAACATTCAAAGCCTTTACAGCACATTCCATAATTTATGAGTGCGTGAATGCTCCCCATGAACAGCCTGATGAGTCAGACCTTTTAATGGGGCTGCCTTAAAATTAGAACCAAAGGAACTTCATTGCTGATCCTCTGGATAGTCTCATAAAAGGTATTCTCACAAGAGAGGAGCCAGAGTCGACCCTTCATATACGCAAGCAGATCTTGGTAATGTCTGTAAAATACTTCATTCTGGTTTTGCTGTTTGGTTTTGAGGCTGAAGAACTTTCAGAGACATCTTATCAGGAAAGGTTTTTCTCTTACATAAAACATACCTCATTGCTTCCTTTCCCAAACAATGCCTTGAGTGTGAAAGCCAGTTGGGATCTTTAATGTGGTACTCCATAAAAGAGATAAAAGATTTGTTGAAAAACGACCAAATCCGTGCTCTGTAAAAGAAAAATATAGGTAATTTGCATGTTCTTATTCATGACATAAGGTCAAACAGGTTTATTCAAAGTGATTTATTAAGCAAGTATTGATGGAGTGTCTGTGTGCTTGGCACTGTCCTTGGTGCTGATGTTAGAGATACGAGCAAGAGGAGCTTCTGCCTCACAGAGGTAGTCTTGTGGAGGAAACAGATATTAATCAAATTAAATGTAACCAGGTATTAAAATGGAAGTTTGAACTGAGGTATCACGATAAATTACAAATGAGTTGCCAGATTAACATGTGAGTTTTAAAAGGTGCTGTCAAGACTCTTCCTAACAGGCACAAACTAAAGGGCACTGGATAATTAAAGAAAGGGAGAGGATCTGAGTGAAGGATTTCTTCTTCTTTTTCTTCTTCTTCTTCTTCTTCTTCTTCTTCTTCTTCTTCTTCTTCTTCTTCTTCTTCTTCTTCTTCTTCTTCTTCTTCTTCCATCTTCTGTTTGCATTTTTGTCTATGTATTCTTTTTTAACTAATATTTTATTTTTCAATTACAATGAACATTTAATATTATTTTATATTAGTTTCAGGTGTACAGCATTGTGGTTAGATATTTATATAATTTACAAAGTGATCCCTGATAAGTTTAATACCCACCTGGCACCATATATAGTTATTACAATATTGTTGACTATATTCCCTAGGCTGTACTTTACATCCCCATGACTATTTTTTAACTGCAAATTTGTACTTACTTCCTTCATGTTTTTCACCCAGACCCCAACACTTCTCCCATCTGGCAACCATCAGTTTGTTCTCTGTATCTATGAGTCTGTTTCTGTTTTGTGCTTTCATTTGTTTTGTCCTTTAGATTCTGCATATAAGTGAAATCATATGGTATTTGTCTTTTTCAGTCTGACTTATTTCACTTAGCGTAATACTCCCTAGGTCCATCCATGTTTTTGCAAATGGTAAGATTCCATTCTTTTTTATGACTGAGTAATACTCCATTGTATATATGTACCACATCTTCTTTATCCAATCATCTATTGATGGACACTTAAGTTACTTCCATATCTTGGCTATTATAAATAATGCTGCAATGATCATAGGAGTGCATATATCTTTTGAATTAATGTTTTGGGTTTCTTTGGATAAATATCCAGAAGTGGAGTTGCTGAGTTATAAGGTAGTTCTATTTTTAATTTTTTGAGGAATCTCCATACTGTTTTCCATAGTGGCTGCACCAATTTTCAATCCCACCAACAGTGAGTGAGGGTTCTGTTTTCTGAGTGGAAGATTTCTTATAACAGAATATTACATAAGCTTTCTCTCAAAGGGAGAAGATAAGGGTCCTTCTCCCTTCATCCACACCAAATAAGGGATTCTTCAGTGCAACTACTTAGGGAACTAATATGTATTCCTGCAATTATGGGTAACAGTAGTATATCTCACAGGACTGAGGACTGTAAAGGTAGCCTAAACTAGAAGATAAAGGGAGAGAGAGGAGGGGAAGAAGAGAAAGAATAAATTGGTGCTATTTTTGCAACTAAATGTTCTCCCTTTTAACTGTAGGTCAAAAGTACATAAATCTCAGAATTCTCCCATGTGTATTAGTTATCTATTGAACAATAATGCTACAGAACAACCACCAAACCTCAGTGATATAGAGTGATAAGTATTTATCTCACAAGTTAATGGGTCACCTGCATTGTTCTTCTAGTCTGAGCTGGGTCTGGGTGATCTTGGCTGGGTGTACTCATGCATCTACAGTCAACTGGTGGGTTTGCTGTGACCTGGGTAGTCTATAATGGCCTCCATTAAGCAGTTCATCTGTCTTCCACACGGTCTCATTATCTAGCAGGTTAGTGGAGTCTTGTTTGTAGGCGACAGATCCAGTTTTCAAGAAATAGAGAGTGGAAATATATGGTAGAGAAATCTTAAACCATGAGCAGGTTGTTAGTAGAAATCTTGACTTTAAGAATACTGATGGCAAGGACTGAAATGGAAATGAGGAACATGTTATTGGAAATGGGAGAAAGAAAAATCCTTGTTATGCAGTGGCAAAATGCTTACCAAAATTTTTTCTAATAGTCATGTGAAAAATATAACTTGTAAGTGATGAACTTAGATATTTAGCTAAAGAGATTCCCAAGAAAAATGTTGGAGATACTGCCTGGTTTCTTCTTGTTGCTTATAGTAAAATGCAAGAGGAGAGAGATACAAGTAAATTTAGGGGAAAACTGTTAAACAAAAAGGAACCAGGATGATTTTGGAAATCCTCCACCTATTCAGATATCAAAAGATGGTTAAAAATACAAAATAGATATTGAAAGTGTGACATAGAGAAAACACTGACTGTGTATGACTCTATTGCCCTTTGCGGAAACCTCAGACTTCACATAAATCTCATTAGCTTAAGAGGATGAAATAAAAAAGTCAGTGTATTCAATCACACACACACACAAAGACTCTTCTAAGAAAAAAGGTGTTTCTCATAGATCTTTCAAATCATACCAGACCTCTAGGAAACTTAAAAAAAAAACACTTAAAAGCATTGTCTTTCAGCCATCCCAGCAGAAGCAAAAGTAGAGAAGGTGTTGTCTTGAAAATAATCTGTAAATTGGGCTTGAACCCTTGTGACATCCACTGGAGACCTACAAAGTTTCTGAGAAAATTATATCAGCAGAAAATTACCATCTTGGATTGAAATGGACAGAGAGCATAAGAAATAAAAGGTTTCCAAACCTCCAAAATTCTACTGGTCAGAAGCAGGCTGATAAAATTACTCAGCTTCAAACACATGCTATCTTTCATGTGAAAGGAGGGATAACTCATAAGGCAGATCCAAGAGCCTAAAAAGCACTGCTGAGAGACCAAAGGCAGAGTCAAGGGCCCAAAAGGCAGAGCCGAGAGTCACAGAGGTTTATTACCAGGGCTTGAAACCTAATTTAAAAACCCTGTAATTTTTCTGGTTGGATTTCAAAGCTGCTTTGCATCAGCAACATTGATTTTACTTTCCATTCCCCACCCCACTAGCTCTTTTGAACCAGAAGGTCTATAACTATTATTCTATGTCAATCTCACCATTGTATGTTGGGAGAATTGATCGCAAATAACTTGTCTTTTTAGTTTCAGAGGTCCACAGACGGAGAGAAATTGTGACCCAGGAGACTCCTCATCATCTGATTTAGATTATGAGAATTTGGACTTGAGCTGATGAAATTTAGATGAGATTTTGGATTTGCATTTATGCTGCAATGAGATGAGACTTTTGGGATCATCAGAATGAAGATAACATTATCCTAGTCCTCAAATTATTTCTATAATTTCTCATGAACAAAAGCTAGTCAATTTTAAAAAATAGCAATACAAATGAAAGGACACAACAACATGAATGAAAAACAAACGAAAACCCACAGACAGTAGAAACAGGCCCAAAGAGGTTCCAGATAACAAAGTTATCAGACACATATTTAAAAATAACTACACTTGCCATATGCAAGGAGATAAGAGATCATACATTTTGGCAGAGACCCAAATTAACTATGAAAAATGGAAATTCTAGCATTGAAAAGTAAAGTAAGTGGAATTAAGAACTGAGTGCATAGATTTAACTGTAGATTAAACTGACTGTAATTTAGTCCTGATGGTCTTTGCAATCCTGTAACAAGAAAGAAGTTAGAAAAGGTGAACCCAAGAAAATGGGCAACAAAGTGAAGACGGAAGTTCCTTTCTGGACCTAGAGCATAGCTTCCCCACCAGTGCATCTCTTCTTACTTATTATTCAAGTCTCTGTTTCAGCGTATTTTCCTTCTCTGATAGTCCAGTCTAGATGAAGTCCCTCATAGAAGCTATCTTAACATCTCTTATTTTTCCTTAAAAGCATTTATGATTTGTAACAGAGTTTTAGACCGTGGTCCTCCAGAAAGCAGAGAACTTAAGTGGTTTATTTTGGGGAAAGGAGCCCAGAGAACAGGCGGTGGGGACTGGGAAGAGGGAGACATGACATGGGGAAAGTCTATCCAAGGTGTTTAGTGAACTTGTCACTGGTGTGGAAACTGGGACTTGTCCTGCTGGGAACTCTCTGAGGAGCCATGTAGAATGAACTTCAGAAGTGTCCACCTATCTATGGGACAGAAGAGGTGAGCTTTTAAATTGGCTTCTGGACTCTAGAGGTCAAGAGTTGTCCTACGTGGGTATGAGCTTCCACACTTCAAGTTGGCACATGCACCAGAATGGGATCGTGTAGGTTCCTTCATTGTATCATTGGAGAAACTCTGGGATAGAAAGCAAGTGATTCATGGTGCAGCTGAGAAAAGGTGCTGTCATTCGCCCATGTGCGATTGGTTGTTGCAGCAATAGCTGGTGAATAAAGTTTGTAGAGAGGACATGAGCTAGGCCTCAAGAGGTATCTGATATAAATTATCAATTTATTTTTGTGAGTACTGAATCATGTGAAAAGATGAAAGCTCTTGAAGGAGAGAGGGACCATGCCTTTTTTGCTCACTATCTACAATACCAACCATATGGACAGTATTCAATGAATAGCTATTAATGAATGAATAGGCAATCTCTTGGTTAGGTCTTGGCACAACCAAAGCAAACCAGTTATGAAATAAGTAGTCTTAAAGACTTCTAAGGTTTCTAAGTGCCACTTAATTCAGGTCCCTCTCTTCAGGTAAAAGTCTGTGTGAACCATCCAGGGTGTCAGGAGTTGGTACAGGTACTGGTAAAATTGCTGAGAAGTTGGTGTAAATGCCTGCAAGTTCCATGGAGGAGAGAGGACTGTGGGCTC
This sequence comes from Rhinolophus sinicus, assembly GCF_057876585.1. Taxonomy (NCBI): domain Eukaryota; kingdom Metazoa; phylum Chordata; class Mammalia; order Chiroptera; family Rhinolophidae; genus Rhinolophus; species Rhinolophus sinicus. The sequence continues at coordinate 26,301,652 of NC_142513.1, forward strand.
TTCTAGGACAGAGGCTTCGTTTTATGCAATGAGAACCATATAGAAGGAAGAGACAGATCAGAAGACAAAGCTGCCTCTCCCCAGCCTTCCAAAGCCCTTCGTACTGCACCTCAGAGCTAAGAGGTCATGTTTATGAGTCCTCTCCAGAGCAAGCAGTAAAATACATCTGTGTAATTCAGAGAGACAATGAACATATTGGAAAGTTACAGAGGAGCTAACAAAATCAAAGAAAAAGATGCAAACCAGGTCCAGGAAACAGTAGTAATTTCTGAGTAGTGAAAGCTGAATGATTTTTATTTTCTTCTTTTTGCTTTTCTGTATTTTCAATCGGGAACTTGGATTTATGTAACAAGATGGAAAACAATAAGAAGGTTTTTAAAGAAGATTGTCAAATTATTGGGTTGAAATAGAACTCTAATTATAGGCTGCTTTCAAGAGACAACCCTAAAACAAAATTGTACTGAAAAGTTAAAAATAAATGTTAAAAAACAAACAAACAAGAAGAGTCAAGATTTATCAGGAAAACACAAAAAGAGCAAGGATAACAAAATTAATTTCAAACAACACAGAATTCACGACACTCAATGGAACAAGCAGATTCATTTTATATCAAAGAAAAGTATAATCCACAGTGAACACATAACAGACACAGCAGGTGGCCCTGATGGAGATTAAACATGTTTTGTGTCGAGTGAGAGAGGTGTCAGAAAATCACTGTGGTCCCTTTGAAAGGATTTTATCACTAAGTCACAGAAGGTGAAGGGGAGAAACAAAATTATAAGTCGATCTCATAGTCTTTTAGGAAACAGCAGAAACAAGTTAAAAGGCATATGAGAAAAACAGGCCTCTGAAAAATGGAGGCAAAAAAGGGCAGTGAGGAAAACCCAGAGGGCTGGCAGTGGGCTCTGTGGGAAGGGCACCTCCAGTTGCCAAGTCATGATGGCCTTGCAATGGGAGGAACCAGAAATGCCAACCAAACAATCCCAGACTAGGTGGCACCTCAGATGCCCTCAGGGAATATCTGAGTGTATATATGAGAACAGTAATAAGAAGTTGGGGTTTGGGACAAATGTGTACATCCAAGCTTATGTTTTTGAGAACTTCCGGTGTTTGGCAGCATTCTGAGGTTTCTCCTGCTCTTTCTGGGCAGGCCAGGGATACATGAGTCACAGCATGGCCAGTCCATGTTGTCTCAATTCTTCTTTATCCGGGGCTTAGGAACACAACTATTTGCACTGTTTCCTGTGGACTGGAAAATAAAGGCCAACTCCTGGTGACCTGGAGGAGCCAGGATGGGTGGCTGGGATTCTGGGGTCACCAGAGCTGGAGGTATGGAATCCTGGGTCCATGGGTACAATTCTATGAATTTGTATGGGAAAAATAATACTGTTTTGTTTTCACTACTCTCCAAACGAAATTGAGCACTTCATTTGTGAATGTTATCAGCAAACCCCAGGAGAGACAGCAAAATCCATGACTTTGTCACCAAGAAAAACTATAGGTCATTTCAAGTCACATGACAGCTGGTGCAGCAGATACCTCAAACTGTCATTTACATTCAGACAGCTCTTCAAAACTCTAGACACCCGGCCACTGGATCTGGTTGTTTAATATGTTAATAAAATTGCACATATATTATTATGTCATCAATTTGGATTTTGTAAAAGTATTTTGATAACTGTATTTCAATGTAATTGGTTTCCTTTGCAATTCTAAGTATTTTATTTTTTAAAGATCAAATTCTGAATTTTATCCATAAGATTCACCAGACTGCAAAAGGGATCTATGGTCCCAACAAGTCCTCTAAGACCTCTGATGCTTAGATGCCTCCCCATCCCACTGCCCCCTGGGCCCCTCAGTAAGGAGAGTAGAGCAGAGAGCTGAGCACAGTGCACCCCAAGCTGCCCCACTCCAGGCAGAATAATGAAATCATAGTTTATTTATGGCTTTGTGGAATTTAATAGTCTGTTTTTCTCTTTGTTTTTTTCTCCCTCTCCTTTCCTGCCCCCCAACTCCAGTCACATCATAGTTCTCTTCAAAGTGACCTATGTTGAGACAACCTATTATGTAACCTTCCTCATTTGTCTACATGCTCATATTGTCATATACAGACATAAATAGGGGTTTTCCAACCATTTTCAATGCATAAAGAAAGCATCATAAATAAAGAAAGGAAAGATGGGTTTTCTGTAATATACGAGGTGTGATCAAAAGATATGGTGAATATTTGAATAAAAACTATATTACAGTAAAAGACACATTACCATTAACCCCCCTCAAAATACTCTCCCTCGCTTCAAACACACTTTGTCCAATTGTTCTTGCCACTTTCTGAAGCAGTTATGGTAGTCCTCTTTTGTGAGTGTCTTTAGTTGCACTGTCATGGCTGCCTCCATGCCCTGAATCGATTCAAAACATTTATCTTTCATGGTCATTTTGACTTTGGGGAAAAGCCAGAAGTCGCATGGTTTCAGATCCCGTGAATAAGGTGGATGAGGACACACTGTAATGTTTCTATGTGACAGAAATTGCCGTACCAGAAGCGATGTTTGACACAGAGTGTTGTCATGATGGAGGATGATGACGCTCATGAAAGAGGACTTCCAGAGCTGTTTCAGAAAGTGACAAGAATAATGGGATAAGTGTGTTCAAAGTGAGGGAGAGTATTTTGAGGGGAATTAATGGCAATGTGTTTTTACTGTAATAAAATTTTTAAAAGTTAAACATTCATCGTATTTTTTATCACACATCATATACTCATATAAAATATATTGCAAAAAAATGAGACAAAAGACTTGCAGTATTGACATATTGTATTTTTCCATATTATTAAATTCTACTTAAAACTATTTGTAATGACTATGTATGGGGTCTGACAATTGAGTTCACAAACTAGCCACTGTCGATATGTGGCGGTGTCTTGCTGAATGGTGATCATTATTGTTGTTGCGTGTTTTTGTGTGCTTCCACAAGAATGCCTGAGCTTGAATTAGAGCAATGAACAAACATTAAATTTCTTGTTAAACTTGGCAAGAGTGGAAGTGAAATCAGGGACATGTTAGTTCAAGTTTATGGGGATAACACCATGAAGAAAATGGCAGTGTACAAAAGGATTAAATGTTTTTCTGAGGGGAGAGAATGCGTCACTGATGAAGAGAGGTCAAGGCAGCCTGTAATAAGCAGAACTGACAGAAATACTGCAAAAATTTCTGGAATTGTGTGTCAAAATCATCGGCTAACTGTGAGAAGCATAGCAGACCAAGTAAACATCGGTAGAGAAACAGGAAAATCTTAACTGAAAATCGTGGCTTGAAAAAGGTGTGTGCAAAAATGGTCCCAAAGGAGCTCACCGATGAACAAAAGCAAAGGGGAATCAGAGTTAACCAAAACCTCTTGGAGAGGCAAGACGATGTTTTGGGCCGTGTTATCACTGGTGACAAAAAAATGGGTGTACCAATATGACCCTGAAATAAAGCGTCAAAGTGCACAATGGAAGTCAGCCAATTCTCCATGACCAAAAAAGTTCCGTCAGTCCAAATCAAGAGTCAAAACGATGTTGCTAACCTTTTTGATATCAGTGATTATTTATTATGAATTTGTACCAACTGGACAGTTAACTAAGTTTACTATTTGCAAGTCTTCATGAAAAAGTTAGACAAAAATGCCCTGAACTTTTCACCAATGATTTATGGCTTTTTCATCACGACAATGCACCAGCTCACATAGCACTGTCTGTGAGGGAGGTTTTAGCCACTAAACAAATAACTGTGTTGGAACACCCTCTCTACATATCTGATCTGGCCCCCAATGACTTCTTTCTTTACCCAAAAGAAGATAAAGAAAATATTGAAAGGAAGACATTTTGATGACATTTAGGACATCACGTGTAATACGACAACAGCTCTGATGGCCATTCCAGAAAAAGAGTTCTAAAATTGCTTTGAAGGGTAAACTGGGCGCTGGCATTGGTGCATAGCTTCCCAAGGGGAGTACTTTGAAAGTGACCATAGTGATATTCAGCAATGAGGTATGTAGCACTTTTTCTAGGATGAGTTCACAAATTTGTCATACCTCTTATAGGTATTTCATATAAGGATGCAATAACAGGAGCACCGTTCTAGTTGCTAGATGGGATGATGTCTGATTCATGAATTGCTTAATTAAGCCAATTAGTTATTTAAATAAAAAAGAATGCAATAATACATATTTAATCATCTTCTCAATAGACATTTACATTTTCCAGTTTTTCTTTATGAGAAAAGTGCTGTGATAAGCCTCCCCATACACATGTCTTTGTGCAAAATTCTGATTATTGTTTTAGGATAAAGTTCTGAAAGTGAAATTAATGGATCAAAGAGTGTGACATTTCTAGACTCTTGTTATATGTTGCCCGTTTCTTACTAGAAAGATTATACCAATTCCACACTCACCAGTTACTTCTCACTTCTCCCTCATGGCAACAAAATTATTATTTAAAAAAGCTTTGACAATTTTATAGACAAAATTGTCTCCATTTTGATTTATATTTCTATGATTGGTAATGTGAATGAGTTTTTTAAATATGTTTATTGGCCATATGTATTTCTCTTCTGTGATTTGTGTATTCCTGTATTTGCCATTACTTATACTAGAGCATTAATGTTTTATTTTTAACATGTTAAGGACATTAACTGTCTGTCAAGTCTACTGCAAATACTTTTTCCCCACATCCCTTCTGCAAGTTCTGATGGTCTCATCCTCCAGTTGGCAATATAGCTTCTATTATTTGGGTACTTCAATCGAAACTTCCATTTTAATATTTTGTCTTTCTCGTTTATCCGTTGCTTTAAAATTTTAGTTCGATGATTCTTGGTGCACAATTTTACCTGTCATTCCTTTCCTTTGTAATTATTTCATTTTTATGCTAAGAAAAGACATTCTCACTCAAGCTCAATTTATTATTTATTGGTATTTTTTCCTAATGGTTTAATACTTCGATTTTTACATATTACTTTTAATCTAGTTACCACTTATTTGCGTGGCCTAATAAGTAAAGATCCATCTTAATTGTTTTCATACATAGTGAATATTCCCACCATCATTTTTAAACACATAATTTGTTTCTACCAATTTGCTTTGCGTACTATTAGGTCTAGCATCGTGGTGAAGAGCAAGATGGTGGAGTCAGGCTGCCTGGGTTCAAATCCTGGCTCCACCATCCTCTGGCTGTGTGATTACCAGAAAATCAATTAACCTTTCTGTGTGTCAGCTTCCTCTTCTGTAAAATGAGGATATTAATAGTACCTATCATGAACTAAATGAGATAACCCATGCATTATATATTAGGTTGACCCCTATGAAATCAATGTTTTTATAAGTCAAAACTGATTGAATATCATCACTCTCACGAGTCAACCTAATGAGTGCTAATTTATTCCTGAAGTTATATTTTTTCTACCACTGCTCTATCAGTTCTAATCCAGATTCATACCTGTTCTATTTACTATAGCTTTGCAACATGTTTTTATCTGGTAGAGCAAGTTTGTCCTTATTTTAAAGAAAATGTTCTTTCTTGTTCATTCTTCCAGATAACACAGGAGTTTAGAACCTGTCACTAATTTTCCATAAAAGTCCCATTGAAATTTTTCATTAGAACTATTTTAAAATTACAAATGATTTAGAAAAAAAAACATTATTGTTATATTTTTCAGATTTGCCATCCAGGACCATGATTTCATGTTTTATTTATTAAAATTTATTTTTAAGCCTCTCAGTGAAACTCTTCATTTTTTCCCTCACAGTGCTCCCAAACATTTTCTGTTACTTTACTCTGAGGTGTTTCAGAATATTTTTGCAAATGGAAATTTTCCCTTTTATGTTCCAGCTTGTCATTATTGGCACATAGAAAAACATTTTTGTAATATTTTTTGTATCCAACCACCTTATTTGCTATCTCATTCTTAACATAGCATTTGCAATAGATATATTTTTAGTTCCTAATACTGAATCATAACATCTTCAAATAATGACAATGGTTTCAGAAAAGAATCTTTCCTCCTATCCATTAAAAAAAATCATATTTCTGATTTATTACTTATTAAAATGGTCAGAACTTTCAAATGATCAAATTTAAAAAACAGACTCTACATTCTGGTTTTTGCCTATTTTAATGAGAATGCCTTATTGTTTAGAGGTGAAGAATGCTGTTGACTGTTAATGTAAGTATTTTTGTGATCTTGTAGAGTGTTATTCTGCTCCTGGTTTATCTTGAGCTTCCTCTTGGTAATGATGACTGAATTGTAATTGATTGTGTTCAGGATCTACTGTATTGAGATGACCGTATATTTCCTGAAGTTTCCTGTGGGTTTGATGTATAAAATGTTTAGATTTCTTGATAGTAAACAACTCTATTATTCTTGGGATAAATGTTTGTTCATTGGAATTGTTGTCTCATTTCCGTATAGGAAAACTGAGGTCCTTAAAGTGACTGGCTTGGGTCAGAGCATTTTACTGGCAAAAGCAGAGGCTGAGGCAGGTCTGCAGACTCGTTATTGGCCTTTACACACAGTCTCTCTCTCTCTCTCTCTCTCTCTCTCTCTCTCTCTCTCTCTCTCTCTCATCACCCCATATACTACATAACATCACAATTTAGCACATGGAGAAATGAAGTCCTCCATGGTATAGACCAGTTGCCCAGAGCCACACAGCTGCCTACTGGTCCAATCAATTCCTCTGTATCTGAGTTCTGTTTGATTACTTGTGTGACCCTGACTAGGACAAGCTCCCATTCTGTGACTCAGTTTCCCTATCTGACATTATTTCTCTTCTGTAACCACACATTTCAGGGGCCAGGAGAGTGCCTGGAAGGAACATTAATCACCCTTACCTTTTTCCTCATTCCACTTCACTAAAGGACACAATCTGTTGGAAATCCCCTCCCCCAAGGGCGTCCACCTGCAGCCAACTCTGACCGAAAAGCTGATATCGGAAACGGCTCTAGGAATTCCAGGTCAGTGACTGGCCGTCCTGCTCCAGGTAGACTCCAACCTACGTTTCCAAATGGGGGAAATAAGAACCATTCTGAATCCGGAAATGGTGAGCTTGAAGCCTTGGTTAGCTACGAAGGCAGCGGGGAATGTGAGGGTGGCCCCTCGGCAGGGCTCAGGGTCTGGGAAACACACAGGACCTGGCCCCTGCCAGGTGTATTCCCAGGGCATTGCCCAGCAGAAAGATGACAACCCATCGGTAGGTGGGGAGACCTGACTGTGCTGTCGTTCAGAAGGTCCTCCTGTGGGCAGAGGCTTCCTGGAGGAGGTGGCCCTCCGGAGGGGCTTGCTTTAGATAGTTGGGGGACCATATTCCCTGCAGAAGGAACCACCTTACTTAATGTCTTTACCATCAACCTTAAAAATAAGAAATTGTACTCAACCCAAAGAGAACAGAAGCACGGCAGAGATTTTAAATGTAAGAGACTGCCTTCAGATTTTGTTTGTCCCGATTTACACTTCCGGTCCCCAACAAGGCCAATTCCTCGCCTTGGCACTGTCACACCGCACTGAGATATGGGGGTCGCGGAGAAGGGGAATTAAATGAAAGGGGTAGAGGCTGCTCAGTTCCTGGGGGAGGGAGGTCTAACATGTGGCGAGCTGGCAGGCTCTGAGGAGACGCCTTCCGGGGCACCCCTCTCCCGAGACAGCCAGGAGGGGACTGTCGTGTGCCCCCGCTTCCCTCGTATTACGCGATCCGGTTGGTACCCGAGATTGGCGCGCCCTCTCGCGGCCACGCCTGGCACTCCGCCGGCCGAATTTAGTGTCATCTGTGTTTCCTGCCTAGGCAGAGCGGGCAGCTGCCCACGCCGGTGTTTGAGGACCAGCACGAAGACAAACTTATCTTCAGAGGTCGTCCCCACGGCGATCCCTCTGCAGCCTCACACTGGAGAACACCGGTCAATGCGATAGAAGGTTTTACACGCCCCTCCCTTGTCCAAGCATTTCTCTCCTGTCCCCTGCTCTTACCTACCCCTTCCTGCCTCTTTTGCTAAATACTCCGTCCCACCCTTGAATCAACAAAGCCTCACTGGGGTGTTGATGACTAATTATTACTCCCTTTAACTGTAGCTTAAGAAGGTATTTCACATCTTTCTTCCAGAGTCAAATTCCCTGGATCTAAATGCCAGTGCTGATGCTATGGTAAGTCTTGAGTCAGTGTCACTGCTTAGTTAGGCTCTGCGCTTACTAAGTCTAAATAGCTGTTACTGATGACTTACTCTCTTTGTGCCTCAGCTTCCTCGTCTGTGGATTGGGGATAATTTGTAGTACCTATGTCATAAATTTGATGTAAGTTAAATGAGTTGTGACATGTGTAGCCAACCTGTATCTCCTCATGTTCCCTTGATGCCTCTCCTTTTCCCTGCACTCAACCCCAGGTGTACCTTCACTCCCCACAGCTCGCACCTGCTTCTCATTGTTGCCGGGCTGGCCCAGGCTGCTAGAACCTGCCTAGCCCACATGCAGTAGCCTGGAAGTGCGGGAGAATCAGAGAATGTATTTGTCCCTGTATTGAGTAGTTGAGGTCTTCCAGAGAAACAGAACCAATAGGATAGATAGATGATAGATAGATAGATAGATAGATAGATAGATAGATAGATAGATAGATAGATAGATAGATATTGGATCACATGATTATGGAGGCTGACAAGTCAGCAAGCTAGAGACACAGGAGAACTTGTGGTATAACTCTAGGCTGAGCCCAAAGGCCTGAGACCCAGGAGAGCTAATGTTATAGTTCCAGGCCTAAGGCAGGAAAAAAAAATTGTTTTCTAGTTCAAAGGCAGTCAGGCAAGAGGAGTTCCTTCTTACTGGAGGGAACTGTCCAGGTCTTCAACTGATTGGATGTGGCCCACCCACATTAGGGAGGTCAATCTGCTTTACACAGCCTATTGATTCAAATGTTAAATTCATCTAGAAACAACCTCACAAAAACACCAGAATAATGTTTGAACAAATACCTAAGCACCCTCTCTGGCCCAGTCAAGTTGACACACAATATTAACCTTCACAGCCCCCAGTAGCAGATCTTAAGTAACAACAGACAGTTGGGGTACAGGAGGACAAACACTCCAGCTGGATTCTGCACTTGTGTCTACCTCCCCTTTTCAGTCCCATTCACCCACTCCCCTGCAGGCTTTCTCTAGCCTTGTTTTCTAATACATTACTTCTATGTGAATCTTCCTCACAGAGGTACTTCTGAGGGCCCAACACAAGACAACATGTAAAGCACTTAGACAAGTGTCTGAGACATGGTAGACACTCAAATGTTTTACTATTAATACTATTATTGTAGTTATTTGAGGTGCTTTGAGGCCTGGTCCGCAGGGTACTAGGGCTCCACTCTGACCCCTGCCTCCTTCCCAAGGCCTGGCCCTGAACTGGGCGCTCCTCACCACCTCTCCAGGCCTGACATCCATCCCTTGCCTGGACTCACACAATTTCAAGTTGGCTAATTCATCCTCCCCCAGTGCAGGAATTTGCTCTACAATATCCCTGATTCAGTCTTTTCGCCTTGGCTAGAACTGCTCCTGTTGCTAGAACAGTCCATTTCTTCCCCAGGACACTCAGAATGTAAATCACTATTATAAATATTAAAATAAATAAATAAATAAATATATATATATATATATATATATATATATATATATATATACACACATATTGCTTGATATATATATACACACATATTGCTTGACAATAGAGATTCCTTCCTACTCATAGTCAAACATAAACTGAAAAAAAATGAATGTCCACAAAAAACGGGGGGGGGGGGGGGAAGTTGCCTATTTTTCTGCTCATCTCCTGGGCCCGCAGGAACACACAATGAGCTTAGCTCACCATCCCGCCCTCACATAGCATTCATTGTGAATAACATGAAAGAGTCTGGCTGATAGCAGGATTGTATGACCATAATTAGATGGATAATTATTTGTATATAGAAGGGTTTAATGAATGGGGCTTGATGCATAAATACAGATATTAGGAAAGGACTCCACTAAAAATGAACTTAAAGTAATTGAAAAGCTTTTGATGGATGATTGGCCATTTAAAAGGATTTTTGTAGCTAAAGTGTTATTGGTTATGTCCATCTTTTACTGAAAGACTTTGAAAATGAAATCAAAGCATCTGAAATTATAATGGGGCAAATGGATTAAAAATGATAAAAACTCAGGTTTTATGCAGCTTCTGCTGAACTCAGCTGTGACACAAATTGAATTTTATCTTGTCGATATTGGCATAAAATAAGGGCCATTATAAAAAGTATTTTAGTAAATTCAAAGCACTATAGATGTGCGTGGAATACAGCAGTCAGTTACTTGTACTGTTAGGAAATGGGTTGAATTTTCCAGAAGGAAATCAGTTTGAAATGAACATGGGTGAGAAATGAAGGCACTTTGAATATGTAAAATATAGTTTTTAATTAGTATCTTAAAGATTACATCAACGATAATCACTGTTACTTGTCAGAGATACTGATACTCTGCTGCAATTAACTAGGTACTCCTTAGATAAAGGTTTGCCAGGTTAAAGATCATTTTTTTTTTTTTTCACATATGCAACTGATCACATTTTCCTGGCCCAGGCATCATAAACCATACATGAAAGGGGAATATCCAAAGTTTGCTTAGTATTTATGCCACGGAGAGCCATCAGTTGCATTAAATATGCTTCTGGTTCAGGAATCAGCCAAGAGGAAGACACTTAAGCAGCTGTGAGTATTTAAAATATGACTTTTTCTTTTTAAGGCATATTTGTTATGGTCACATGTATGTGTGATGTATGTGTATTTTACACTCACCTGTGTATCTTACACATTGTATACTGTAAAGACATATACCAAAAGTAACAGTGGTTATCTTTGATGTAATCTTTAAAATATTAATTTTTAAAATGTTTTACATGTTCAATGTGCTTTTCTTTCTCTCCCATGAATTATCTCGAATTTTGTTGAAGTTTTTAACAGAGGATCTTGTTTGTTTGGTTTTTTTGATGTTTTTTTTTCATTGTTTATTGTTTCCTAACAAGTTTATTTCAGAATAAAAAATTTACCTTTAAGGACCAATTTATAGTTTCATCTCACAACTTTTGGTAAGTAAAATTGGTGTTACTGCTTAAGTCTAAATATTTCAGATTTTCTATTATGTTTTCCTTTTTAACCCCTGAGTTGTTTTTTAATTTTATTTCATTGTGACCTGAAAAAATATAGTCTATAAAAGAATTTTTTAGGGTGGCCAGATGACTCAGTTGGTTAGAGCCCGAGCTCTAACAACAAGATTGCTGGTTCAATTCCTGCTTGGGATGGTGAGCTGTGCGCCCTGCAACCAAAGATTGACAACGGCAGCTGGACTTGGAGCTGAGCTGGTCCCTCCACAACTAGATTGAAAGCCAATGGCTTGGAACTGATGGGCCCTGGAGAAACACACTGTTCCCAAATATTCCCCAATAAAATTCTTTTTAAAAAAATAATTTTTTAGAATCTGTTAAAAAATTTCTTCTGTAGCCTAATATGTGATCAGTTTGGGGAAGTGTTCTATGTGGACTTGAAAAAAAAGTCTGTGCTCTCTATAAATGCTCTCTCTCTCTCTCTCTCTCTCTCTCTCTCTCTCTCTCTCTCTCTCCCTCTCCCCTCAGCTCCCACCCTGTAGTGTAGATGTGTGAATAGCATCATCCAGATGTTCATTCATTCATTGTTCATCCTGATTCTATTTCTTTTTCTTTCTATCTTAATCTATCCTTCTAATCTAATCTAAGAAATGAGGCCCAAGTTCTCTATTTCTGATTCTGTGTCTCTTTCTCTTTGTAATTCTGCATTTTATGTATCACTTTTTATATTTTGAGACTGTACCTAAGAGCATACAGACTCATGTGCTGTATCTTCTTGGTGGATTGTTTCTCTGATCAGTGTGCAATATCCCTCTTTGTCTTTTTTCACTACTTTTCTCTTAAAATACTCTTTTGTCTAATATTAGTACTGCTTCTTTTAGTACTTTTAGTACATCATCTTTTTGTTATTGTTAGTATTTGCCTGTTTTTTTATCCCTTCCATTTTAGCCTTTTAGTGTCCTTTGATTTATGTATGTCGCTCATACCCTGCATAGAGCTGGACTTTGTTTATATTAATTGTTGCTTCTGTTCTAATCTGAAAATCTCTGTGTATATAGATTAGATGATTATTAGGTGACTGTCATCTGTTTATCTTTATTATGATTACCATTGTATTGGGCTTATTTCTACCATTTTATTCTGTTTTATATTTACTTGCTTCCTCTTTGCTAGTTTTACTCCTTCCCTGACTTCTGCTGGATTACACCTAATTTCTTTATTTTCTTTTAGTCTCCCTATTTGGAGAGCAACTATTTTCTTTTCATTCATTGTATCAGACTTATTTCTACCATTTTACTCTGTTTTATAGTTACCTGCTTCTTCTTTGCTATATTTTCTCCTTCCCTGACTTGTGTTAGATTACATATGCTTTCCTTATATGAGTCTCCCTATCTATTTGTAGAGCAAATATTTTATTTTCATTCATTAGTAGTTATCTTTATATTTATAATATACTTCTCATTTTCATATATTTCCCACAAAAATCTAAGCAATATCTGTATCCTCTTCTTGAACAGAATACATAATTTTCAGTTCTTTAAATTCCCTCTTAATTTAGCTTCCTCACAACTACGATGTTATTCTTTTCTAAAATTTGAGTTCTGACTTCTCTTAAAACTCAAATTATTTTTACCTTATTCATACAAGTCATTATCATTATGAGTGTCTTATATTACACAAGGATAATTATTGTTATTTAGAGTAAACACCTACCATAGTCGTCTTAGCAGTTTGCAGAAGTCTCCTTCCATACAAACAATGGAGTATGCGGAGTCTTGAATGAAAGGCACTGAATTGGGTAGGTGTCATGTCTTAAATAGGTGACCTCAAGCCTCAAGCCTAAAACAAAGATGTATCATACTATGAACAACTCGGGATTCTTGCGCCCAAGTGACAGACACCAATTTGCAGAAGCTTAGGTCAAGAAAGGAGATCTGTTTGCTAGTGTAACAAACTCCAAGAAGGGTGGGAACCCAAACACCATCAGACTGGTTATTTCATCCTTTTGTCTGTGTCATCCTTGCCATTTCTCATGTCACTTTTCTCAACAAGACTAGACCTGTGGTGGCTGTCCAGCTGCCATCTTTCCAGGTTTAGCCCAGCAAGAAGAGGCCTTGTTGGCTCCAGCCCCGGTTGGAAAGGCTCAGAGAAGGAGTTTAATTGCCCGGCTCTGGAGTTCTTGCCTGGTTTCTGACACTCTACTAGCTGTTTTATTTCATGAATAAGTCAGAGAGTTATCAATATTGTAATCTATTTTATGACAGTTGTTAATGCAAGTGTGTTGATCTAAGTGGTCTGCTCAGTCTTTCTGTTCTTTGTAATCTCCTGTTTCATGTAAATGCTCTGTTTTAATACTCACTGTGTACTTTGTCCCTCGCTGTGTACTTTGTCCCTTCCTTGTCTCAGGTTTTCAATAACCATTTAGTTCATTTCTCTGCTTTGTTTTTTTTTTCTTTATTATAAGAGGGAATGCTCACCAAACACCTAATGACGTTTGCCAATTAGAGGGATGGTTTTGTGGTGAGATGCAACACCTCCCAAAACAGAAATATTTAGATAACAACCCCTATGCATGTCAGTATTCAGTTTCTGTCTATCAATTTTCACCCATATTTCAAGTGATTCTCACTTGTTCCCAGCTGTGCACCATATGAAATTGGCTCTGTTCCTGCAAATCGTCTTAACAGTGTGCTCCTTTTCCATGCCTTGCCCCATTTTTATTTCTCTCTTTTGCTTCTCACTTATCTCTGGTGACTGGAATTTGTCAGTCACTTTTTATGACTTCCAGGTTTGGTGTCATATTTTGAAAGACTTTCGTCACTTTGAGTTCTGCAATGGACTGAATGTCTGTCCATGTTTGTCCCCATAATTCATATGTTGAAATCCTAACTCTCAAAGTGGTGGTATTTGGAGATGGGGGCTTTGGGAGGTGATTGGGTCATGCGAGTGGAGCCCTCATGAATACGCTTATAAAAGAGATCCCGTAAGTTCCCATGCCCCTTCTGCCATGTGTGAATACAATGAAGATGGTCACACCAGGAACTGAATCTGCTGATTCCATGATTTTGAACCGTCCAATCTCCAAAACTGTGAGAAATAAATTTTTGTTGTTCATAAGCCATCTAGTCTCTGGTATTTTGTTATAACAGCCTAAATGGACTAAGACAGGTTATAAAAGAGTTCACCCTTTCTTCTAGCACTTTTATGGTTTTCCCTTTTTTGATTTAACTCTGACCCATCTGGGATTTATGATGGTGTAGGAAAAGAGATACAGCTCCAATTCACTCTTTTTCAGGTGGTCTCCCAATTTTCCAAATACAGGGGTACCTCGGTTTTCTAACGTAATCCATGAGCTCTGAAACATTCGAAAACAGCCATCAGCTAGGCCTGAGGATCTTGCACTCTGGGGAAGCCGGGTGACATATTCGACTTCTGAGTCGTGTTCGAGAACTGAAGCATTTACTTCCAGTTTACCGCATTCATACACCAAAATGTTTGTCAACAGAGATCTTCGAAAACCCAGGTACTACTGTACCATTATTTGAAGGATCCTCACTTTTTAAATTAGAAATCTCATCTTCATTATATGGTCAATTTCCATATGTATGGATCCATTATCTTGATTTTTCTTTTTCAAATATATTCTATTGATCTGACTAATCTGCTTAAATAATTATAATTTTGTAATATATTTTAGTATTTGGTAGAGTTATTCTTTCCTTCATTATTTCAGCAGTAGTTTCCTAGCTATTCTTGCATGTTTATTTTTTCACATGAATTTTAAATTCAATTAACTTAATTGAATTTAGTTCCCTCCAAAAAAATTCTATTGGTGTTTTATTTCAGTCACTTTAAATTTATAAATTAAATTGGGGAGATTTTTATGATGTCGAGTTTTCCTATCTAAGAACATGGTCTGCCTTTCCATTTGTTCAAATCCTCTCTGTACCTCTCAGAAGCGTTTTGAAGTCTCGTTCATAGAGTCCTTTCACATTACACATAAGCCTATATCTTTCATCTTTTTAAATGATGTGGTAAATGGGGACTCTTCCTACTATATCTTCTAAATAGTTGCTATTTGGAGGCTATTTTGCTCTATATGTTAATTTTGTACCTGCTACTTTACTGACTGTCTCTCTACCTATAATATTTTTTTCATTTGATTTTCTTGAGTTTTCTGGTTATACAATTGTATACCATCTCCAAAATATTGATGATTTTACCTCCTACTTTCTAATTTTTGAATTCCTAAAATCTTTCTCTTATCTAACTGCATTGACCTCCAGAAGAACGTTAAATAATATGCTGCTAGTGGATGACTTGTCTTCGCCTGAACTTAAACAAAGATGCTTCCAGTGTTTTCCCATGAAGCCTAATGCTCATGTCTGGGTTGACATGGATGTATTTTATCCTATTAAAGATGTGCCCAGCTATTCCTTTTTACTCAATATTAAGTAGCAAGTTGAAGCTTGGTTTAAAATGCATACTTTCTATATTTGGTTAAGAAAGGACCCATCACATTTATTTTACCAGAACTTTAGGTTTGGGACTAGATAAAGCTTAATTCAATACCCATCTACCAAGCTATAGGATCTCCATAGTCATTGAGTCTTGGGTAACTCATTGATAAATTGGGAATAATACTTCGCTCATAGAATACTGAGAAGTTTAATTGAAAATGAATGTAAAGCACTGCCTGACACACAGTAAATGCTCAATTAGTGGCAGTTCCTTCAATTCTCAGTAATAGTGCTGTCCTCTCCGAGTTTCTTTCTTAATGTGATCATAATAATAATTTTCCTTGACTCCAGGGTATAAACTCTATTTGGTTAAAGCATATTATATAATTATTTTAATATATATATAATAATTATTAACATAATTAATAAAATATAATTTTATTTATATGTTTTCCAATTGTGGGATTTTTTTTAGACTGGTCTTACCCGTGTTAGATTTGGGGATTTAAAACACGTTTGTGTCACAATATTTTTTCTATATCTTGTAACATTTACTGTATTGATGTTTGAAGGTGGGTAGGGAATTCTCACCCAAGGTGATAGCCATGGGCTCATGAATTCTGGACTACCTTGGAATATGTTGACCCTGCACTGCTTTTACTCAGCACAAAGGGGCAGCATTGCAAAAGTAACTGGAGCAAGGTTTTTCGGCAGCTCATGAAATGTTAATCTGGTTGAAGCCTGAGTTAAAACACTTTTCAAGGAATTTAGTTCTTACCATTTCAGCCTTTTTCAGAGGACTGTTTATAAAATAGTGGGTGTATGAAAAACACAAAGTAAGTAAGCCTTCAGTAAATGGCATGAGTTAGCACAGCTTCCTGCCTCACTTTCTTCATGTCTTTACACAGATGCTGTCCCTGACCACCCTATATGAAAATGCAACCTGCCTGCTCAACTCTCCCTCTCAACTCCCCTTACCATGCTCTGCTTCTTTTCCATGCTATTTATCAAGTCCAACATATTAGATAATTTCTTTTATTTTCCCTTTTAACGAGGTTCCGTTTATTTAAAAACAAAACAAAGAAAACTGAATGTATCCCAAATGAATACACAACCTGAAACTATTTTCTGAGGGGACTACTCAGCTAAGCTATGGTATTAATAAGCACAAAGTGGTTTTAAAAAACAATTGCTTGTAGACACCTTTTAAATGAACATTTTACATAAAATGGTACTTTATTATACACACCCAAGTAGTGCTTCTCAAACTGCAGCACCATTTCTTGGCTGAAGGAGTGGAAGCAAATCATCTTAGGGGTTTTTCAAAATGTAACAGTATCCACCCCTGGGAAAATATTCTAATACATGTCTTTTTTTTTTTTTTAAGCGTCCTACAGTCTTTAAATTCTAATAAAGTAAATATCAGTCTTTAATATCCCACATAAACAAAAATTTCTTTGGGGGTCCCCCCTTTTTTTCAGAGTAAAGGGGTCTTGAAACCCAAAACTGAGAAAACCACTGTAGTTTATCCTTAGCCATATGTGGTCAGTTTCTGGCTCTGAGCTCATAAAGCACCAGTGCGAGGGAATTACCCCAAGCTGCTGTATAAGGCCCTGGCTGGGCTGAGCTTTCTGTCCGTTATAGCCCAGGAAGCTGATTTGTGGTGACCTGTTGGACTTGGACCTTTTAGCTTGTTTTCTCCTTTTTCCCTTAGTATATACAGCGTAGTTAGTATAGTTATTGTTTATTAGCACAGTTAGTAATATTATCGTTAGTATACATAGTCAGTGTAGTTAGTATAGTTATTATTATTAACACAGTAATATTGTTGATTCAGTTAGTATATTTAGTCAGTGTAGTTAGCATAGTTATCCCGCATAGTTAGCAATATTGTCAATACAGTTAGTATATTTAGTCAGCGTAGTTAGTACAGTTATTGTTTGTGAGCACAGTTGGAGAGCATAGTTAGTATCGTCAGTGAGCATAGTTAGCAGGTCACCAAGTTGTGTGAGTTTACAGACATCCGTGTTGACCAGGAGCCCATCAGTGCCCATTACGAGTTCCAGGGAACCATCGGAGAGGGCACCTTTGCCAACGTAGTATTGGGCAAGAACATTCTCACGAAGACGATGGTGGTTGTGAAAATCATCGACCAACGGGCAGATCCTACAGAATGCGCAGATCTCTCCTGCACGAAGTCTGCTGCATGGCAGACTTGCACCATCCTAACATCCTCCAACTATTCCATGTGGTCAGCACGGCGGAATCCTTCTCTCTGGTCATGGAGCTCATGCCTGGAGAGGACATGAACCACTACCTCCATGACCACGGCCGCATGTCAGAGGACACGAGAAGGGCATTGTTCACAGACCTGAAGCCACAAAACGTGCTGTTAGACGCTCAGATAAAAGCTAAGCTTGCAGACTTTGGACTTGGCGCATCCTTCAATGTCCATCAACTCAGCATGTTTTGTGGCAGTCCTGCGTATGTAGCCCCAGAACTGTTCCTGGGTGAAATATATGATGGTCGTGCTGCAGACATCTGGAGCCTGGGAGTGCTGCTGTACAAGATGCTTATGAACACCATCCCTTTCGAGGCAATGAACTGGGAAGAGCTGCTGAAGAAGTTAGGCAGTGGGCAGTATGCGGTGCCTCCCTAGCTATTCATTGACGTGGAAAACTTCCTCAAAAACTGCTAGCCCTCAACCCTGAGCAGAGAGAAAATCTAAAGGACATCATGCCGGATCCTTGGCTAAACATGGGCCAAGAGGAAGAACTGAAACCTTACATTGAGCCACCCAGTGATGTCATAGACCCCTGGGTAACAGAAAAGATGGTTAATCTGGGCTTTCACTGGGAAGACATCAAGGACACATTGTCAAACAAAACATACAATAACATCATGGCCACGTATCGCATCTTACACACACAGAAAAACAACATTCTAGTATCATACCATCAAGGTAAAGCCCTTCCATCCTCCTGAGGTCCAGAGCCGCAGTCCCTCCCCAGCCCAGGAGGTTCAATCCGAGTGGTCCGGTTCCCAGCAGTCAGAGCAGCAACCTATGGACCATGAGTCAGGACAGAAGGCCCAAGAGTCTGCCAGTCCTGCAGCCATCCTGGAGTACAGCACCACCATTTCTGAGTCCAGGACCATCAACCCCCATCCAGTACGGGATCCAAGACCGCCACTCCTGAGCCCTCCACTCCCAAGCACTGCCAGGGATCCAGGACCTCCACTCCCAAGCACAGCTGGGGCTCCAGGACTGCCACTCCTGGCCATAGACCAGGCTCTAGGACTGCCACTCCCGAGCTCAGCCCTGGTTCCAGCACCACCATCTTTAGCCCAGCCCCCCCAGTGTCACCCTGAGGACTCTCTCTCCAGCCACAGCACCACCAGCAGCAGTGGAAACCCAGAAGAAACCAAGCCAGCCGGCGGCGCTTGGCTAGGAGGTGCTTAAACTTTTTAAGAAAGCTCTTCTGTCTGCTGCCCAAGAAGGAGTACTGCAAATGCAGTCAGGTAAAGCCCCTTTAGATTTTGACGGCAAAGGCAGGGCTAGAACAAGACTCCGGGGAGGACAAGCTGGGCTCCTGCATTTTAAAGGCTGAACTGGACAAAGCTGAGGTCCGGGGAGCCTGACCACATGGTGAGGGAGATCAGCCAGAGGCTGGATGCAAACTGCAGGTGGCAGCAGTACAAAACACACACGGTGTGTGCAAGGAGCTGTGGGCGAGAGGATGTGGTCCAGCAGACATGGAGGTGTGCAAAGTGCTGTGGTGTTCTGTGCATGAGATTCACATCCAGGGTATCTGGCATCGCCGTGGCATCCAGCATCGCAGGGGCCTTCAGAAGCACCTCCTTGGCAGACAAGAGGAGGGACCACCCTCGCAGCAGGTCCACCACTTCGACCCCCAGCTGGGTGAAACTTCAGAGACTGGACTGTTTTTCCTTGGGCCCTTCTTCCCTCCCCTCCTCTGTGGGAAGGGGATGGTTCTTATTAAAGTACTCGGTTTTCCAAACCTTTCAATAAATATCTTGCTTCAGAAAGATGTATTGGGTTCTCTTGTTTTGCATCCTCCAGTTTGAGGAGCATGGAGTGATGTAATACTTGGACTTAATTGGCACAACTCTGCACCTTTCCATGTTGTACCCTCTTGGTCTTCTGTTCCCTTGGCTTTGAACCCTCAGCTCCCTTGTCCATTTCTCCTTTGTGGCAGGATGGTGTTGCTTGCTCACATAGCACACATGCTGCCTTCTTCCTGTGGATGCTCAATTGGAAGGAATCACAGTTGGCCAAGTCGGTTATGGCAACCACTCCCCTCCCTCAACCCCCTGCTAGTAATTGGATGAGGCAAGGACTCATGACCCAGTTTTGGCCAATGAGACATTACAGGAAGTCCACAGGGGCTTCTGTGAGAGATTCTCCTTCCTGGGCACTGGATGATGTCAACAGAAATCATCTCCCTGACCTGTTGGCTTTGCTTCCTTCCCTCGGTGCTAGTCTAGATAATTTAATTATTTATTATGTTTGTTGTTTATTGGGTTCCAACTTATTCCACCCCCAGAATGTAAGTTCTATAGGGGAATTGTCTGTTTTGCCCTATGATGTATCCCAAGTGTCTAGATCAATGTCCGGCACAAAGTAGTTGCCCAATAAGTGTCTTTTAATTAAATGATGCATGGTGGTAATGGTAATGGGGGGGTGGTAATGAGGGGTGGTGATACTGGTAGTGATGGTGGTGGTGCTGGTAATAGGGAGGTGGTGATGGTGGTGATGATGGTAGTGGTGATGATGTGATGGTGTTGGTGATGGGGGTGTGATGCTGATATCGTATTGGTGGTAGTGGTGGTGATGATGGTGATGATGGTGATGGTGGTATTTGTAATAATGGTGGCAAAGGTGGTAGTAGAGGGGAGGTATTGGAAATGGTGAGGTGGTGGTACTGGAGGTAACAATGGTAGTGGTGGTGGCAATGTTAGAGTACGACAATGGAGGAAGGAGAGGCAGGTGACAGTGGTTGAGATGATGGTGTAACAATTGTCAGAAGTTCTAGAGATTTCCAGAGGCCCCAAAACCAGAGAGAGAGCTTGTCATCATGTGAACACAGCTGTCAGTTTCTAGGCTGAGATGGGGAGGACTGTTTACACACATGTGTGCACAAACATGCAGAAACATACAAGTCTATATTCTAAGCCTTCCAATGAAGGTTGTTGTGCAAAGGAATAATGGAAAAGAAGCTAGAAAGGCATACTAGCTGTCATACAGTTTGTCATTAAGGTTTTTAGGGTTTAAAACAGATTTTCTGACACCAGATTTCAGACTCTAAAGAGAGGAAAATATGTTGAAAATCATGGCTAGGTCCCTCACAGTCCAGCCAGGGAGGAGGTTGCCAGCAGGGCTGTCCCTGGCATTTGGATGACTCAGGGTGACAGGACCAACAAGGAGCTGCTTACCACGCATCTAAATAAGTAAAGTAATAAGTCCGGCTAACAAACTGTTACATGAAATATTTCTGTCCTCTTGCATTAACAAATATACCCTCACAAAGGCCTGCATGACTGGGTCAAACTCTCAGATCTTCACATCAGAACACACAGAAGCCCCCAGCTACTTATCTTTTCTTATCCAACCTCAGAGGGGACACCCAATCTGCATATCCAAGGTCATCCTCACTCTCCACAGAAAACAGGCCTAGGTTTCTGCACAAGGGCAGTGCAGGGAGGACAGGCCCAGAAAACATACTTAGGGCTTCTGGGTTGGGCATCCCTGCATCCAGATGCCTGGAGCGAGGATAGAAGAAAGAGCGAAAGCTCTGACAGATGCAGCCCCTCAGCCAGATGGGCTCCTGCTGCTCAGGGGAGATGTGGGGCTGGGGAAGGCTGGAGAGGAGCCTCGCAAGTCCACAGCCTGGGGTCAGTGACCCTCTTCTGGCTGCAGGAACCACTGGGACCATTGTTGTTCTGTTGAACTCACAAAGTGCATCTCTGTTTAAAGAAATTCTGAAGAATGAAGTCCTAGTGAGGTCCAATACAGCTGGGAGACCGGAGAAGAAAGGACCATTGGCATGAACTGACAGTTAGCCCTAACACCTGGGAAAGTCACATCCAGGCACCTGCGTCCCACCCACCTTCAACACCTCTCAAGTCAACACAAAGAGGAGAATGCCTGGTCACAATGGAGACCCCCTTTGGCCTTGTACAGATACCTGGCATCCTCCTGCCCTGGTCCATTTTCTATGCACCCCTTGCTTTAAATGAGCAGGGTGCTTGGAGTCTGGAGTCATGTGTCTGGTCCTCCCTCCTACTTTCTCAGAACTCCATCCCCTGGAGATGGAGCAACTGTAACAGATTCATTCTCAAGACATGGAGGCGTGAACCCCATGTCTTTACTATCGGGCCTTCTCGTTCCTCCAGGTAAACACCCCTAAGAGAGGGAGGTCTTGAGGACGGGGTGCTCCTTCAAAAGGCAACATGCATTTTGGTTACATCACCCCGCTGAGCCGACTTTCCCAGGGCCGCACCAGTGTTCATTGTTGTCGGGTTGTTATTTCTGTCCTTCTCAGCCATGCAAGGAGACCGTATCACAGCTCTAACTCTGAGATAAAGGTGGAATGAGCACCTTATCTTTGCCCACTCCTCCCAGTGGGGACAATTGATTCACTTGGCTGCTTGGCAAGAACCCTCTCTGCTTGGACACTGAAGCACGCTGTTGGAGGGCTGGCACAATGCACACTGCTCCACCAGTCAATCCTCACCTCACTGCGCTCAGAAGTTGCCCATCATATGGCCAGCAACTAAAGAATTAGGGTAAAACCACATCTGTATGGAAGGACTGAGTTTTACTGTGGGGGCCATGGCCTTCGTTCTGCCAAGTTCTGTTCTTTCATGATTAGTCTAACGTCACTAGCTGTTGCTAAGCCTAGACTCAGTATTTCTTCAGTTCTGGTTGCCATAACATCTGTGCTACCAGCCCATGGCTTCTCAAACTTCAACTGGTGCAAAATAATAACCTGGAAGGTTTGTTAGAACACAGACTCCTGGGCTCCACTCCTGGAGATTCTGATGCAATAGGTCGGGGGCAGGACCTAGGAATGTCCATGTCTAAAGAGCTCCCAAGTGATGTTGCTGTAGCTAGTCTTCCGTCTGCTCTTTAAACAGTGTGGCACTCGCTAAGCGGCGAAGCGCTGACAACTACCACTTGCTAAGCCCTTGCTGTGTGCCTGGCACTGAGCTAAGCACTTCTGAGTGGGGTAATCCAATTCACAAATGAGGTACAGAGGGGCTAAAGGAATGGCCAAGGTTTCAAGGCTCAGAAATGGTGGAATTGGGTTCAAATCCCTGTATTTCTGCTCTACCATTTGTAACCACCATCACTGACCACAGGTACAGCCTGCCCCCCGCCCGTGCTACCTGGAGATGTGTGCAGCACCTCCTAAGTGGTCTCTTTTCCCACAGCCTCCCCACTCTAATACAACCTGCTGTCAAGATAACATTCTCTCTTCTTCTACGTTACAGTAATATGTATGTAACATAAAATTTACCATTTTAACCATTTTTGAGTGTACAGTTCAGTGGCATTAAGGACATTCATACTGGTGTGCCACCATTACCACCATCCATCTCCAGAGCTCTTTTAGTCTTGAAAAACTGGAACAACTCCCGTTAAACAGTAACTCCCTATTCCCTCCTCCCCCAGCCTTCAGAAACCATTATTCTACTTTGTCTCTATGAATTTGATTTCTCTACATACCTCATATAACTGGAATCATACAATATTTTTCCATTAGTGTCTGGCTTATTTCACTTGGCACAATGTCTTCAAGGTTCACCCATGTTGTCGCATGTGTCATCATTTCTTTCCTTTTTAAGGGTTAATAATATTCCACTGTATGTATGCACCACATTTTGTCTGTCCATTCATCCAGCAATAGATATTTGGGTTGTTTCTACCTTTTGGCTATTGTGAATAATGCTGCTACAAATATCTCTTTGAATCCCTGCTTTTAATTTTGATGGGTACATACCCAGAAATGGAATTATTATTGGACCCAACGGTAATACCACTATTAAATTTTTGAGAATCCACCGTACTATTTTCCACAGCAGCTGCACCATTTACATTTCCACCAGTAATGCACAAGGATTGCAATTTCTCCACCTCCTCACCAACATTGTTATTTTCTGTTTTCTTTTATTAATGTAATAGCCACGTTAGTGGGTATGAAGTGGTAGAAGATAACATTCTTAAAGCAAACTCTGATCAGTCATTGGCTGGTTGGGGTTCAGCTGTGTGGGCAACACAGGGCAGGTACACGAGGGGCTACACAGATGACCCAGACTAGCTCCCATATCTCAGAATCTATTGGCAGAACTCAAGCAGGAAAAGAAACAACTGGGACACAGAGGAGGGCATGTCTGGGGCCATGGGGCTGGGGCAGGAGGGGAGATGGAAAGATCACAAGAGGGGGGGATTGCTCCCATGGGCATGGGAGGAAAGTAAGGCAGGTCTTCATGGAAGCAGTGACATTTGGGACAGGCCTCAAAGGGTGAGCATGGCTTGGTTGTGGCGGTGGGGGGATGGGCATCCTTGGCACAGAGCTGCTGTTAACAAAAGCCAAAGGTGGAAACTCTCAGGCAGGGGTGTGTTGGGCAGCAAGGAGGGCAGCACTGGATGCAGAAAGAGTGGTAAAAGGAGCTAATACTGGATGAGTAAGTTGAGACTAGCTCTTGGGGCCCTTGAAGCAGTTTATGCTACACTTCGTGGGCAGTGGAGCCACTGAATGTTTTTGAGCAGGAGTGTGACATGAGACAGTGTGATGTAATGGTTATGACTTGGACTGCCTGGGTTCAAATTCCAGCTCTGCCACCTATTAGCTGTGTGATCTAGGGCAAGCTACCATGCCTCTCTGAGCCTCAGTTTCCCATCTGCAAAATGGGGATAATAGTATCAATCTCCTAGAGTTGCTGTGAGGACCAAATGGGTAAAGTCCTTAAAATTGGGCCTGACATTTAGTGTTATGTAAGAGGTAGCTTTTATTAATTTAATGCGAGCTCTGTCTCATGAAAATAATTTGGCATCACTACGTGAGTTTAGATGAAGTTGGGAGAACAGGAGGCTCTAAACACAAAGGCCCATGAGTGATGGAAACAAGCAGTGACAATGCCTTACTTAGCCAAATGGGGGGAACCTCTAGAGCCATTGAGAGGGGAGCTGAAGTCAGTCTGAAGTTTGGGTTGGGCCTGAGTGGTGGGGTGGCCCAAAGGAAAGTGAGGCCTTAAGTCTCATTGACTAGGTAGACAGTGATAATGGATGGATAATTCAGGGTCATGGGACTGGCAGGGCTGGGTGGAGGAGGTGTTGGGTTCTCTGGGGCCCTGCAGGGCTCATGAGGGAGGAGACGGCCATTGAGAAGCTACAAATATGGGGGTACATTTAGAGCTCAAGAAAGAGGTGGAGTCTGAAGGTTGAGCGTTGAGGAGAGGTCACTCAGGCAGGAAAGCAGAGGAGAGGGGACTACAAGTGAAGAGAGAGGGGAAGGGGAGGAGAGGGAAGGAAAGGAAAGGAGGAAAAGAAACCGGAGGGGAGAAGGAGAGAGGAGGGTTAAGAAGGTGAGGACAGTTTCCAGGGTGATAATAAACATCACTGGCTATGGTGTCAGATCTGAATTCAAGCTCTGCTCTGCCACTAACTAGCTGTGTGACCTTGAGTAGATTACTGAATCTTTCTGTGCCTCAATTCCTTAATCTGCAAGTAGGGAATGACAACAGAACCTACCATATGGGCCAGTTCAGAGAATTAAATAAGATAGTGTTTGTAAAGCCCCAAGTATAATGCCCAGCATGAGGGCAGAGCCAAGCAGTGGTAGGTAGTATAATCGTGCTTATTTATACTTTAACATGGACAGAAGGAGAAGAGGAGCTAGAGAAACAGGCGGATAGAGTGGAGCTGCTGTTAAAAAGAAAACCAGGATGGAGTAGGGCGGGGAGACCGTTAGGAAAGCAGGACTGGTGGGCAGACGCCGGGTGCCAGGTGGTGCAGAGAACTCTAGGAGGACGAAGCCTTGGATGGTACTTTGGAATCTGACAATTAACATATCTCTAGTAACTTTCGAGAAAGCAACGTGATTTTCACAATAAAGAATATGTGGGAAAGACAGTAGAAGAAGTAGGTTAGTCACCTTTGGAGAGGGGGTGGGAGGGAGTAGGTGAGTTTGAATGCCTGGCTGCAGAATCTGAATTTTATATTTAGACAACTACACAACCTGGAAGGTATTTGCGTGGGAGACATTCTGGTGTTGCTTTGGAAGGATGTATCTGGCTGGAGCAGAGGGAGGGGACAGCTGGTGCATCTGTGACCAGAGTCTATGTTAGTAAAATCGACCCAGGTCGATGTTAGTAAAATTTGATTAACAAGGGCCTACAATTCCATGTTGAGATTTCAACCACTCAATCAATACAGAGTGAATAACTCAGGTTGACTTATGTTTCACACACACACACACACACACACACACACACACACAGAAGAATATTACGCAAAGCCTCAAAGTCATACTTCTGCATATTGGAGTGGGGAATACAAAACAGAGGAGTGGGGATGGGGCTATTGTAGGAAGAAGCCAGACCCAGGCAGGTGGAAGTTTCAGCTGCTCGGATTTTTCAGATGATGTCTCCCCTGCCGCTTACCCCCAGCGCCCACAAATAAAGGTGGAAGACTCATTTATGTGAGTAAATTTATATTTGCTCATATAAATAGTAAGTGTTACTTGAGAAGCAGCAGGGCCCTGCCTTCCATAATAACCACTGGAGGGTGCTTGCTGAGCGTTTAATCTCAGCAGATGACCTCACCCGAGCCAGCTTGCCAAATCTCACCACGATCCTTCAAGTAACTGCATGATGGTTGTGAGCGCCAGCGAGGGATGAGTCATGACCAGCCCAGTTCACTGGAAATACCTGGGGCTTGTGAGCCGGCCACCTGGGCAGATGACACAACATTCCGGGGCTGGTTAAGAAACTATGTGGACAAATACCATATGATCTCACTTATATGTGGAATCTAGAGAAAAGAATAAATGAATGAACTAATCAGAAACAGTCTCAGAGACATAGAGGAAAAACTGAGCGTTGCTAGATGGGGGGGTGAGGATAAGGGGGAAGGTGAGGGGATTAGAAAGCACAATCGGTAACCACAAGATGGCCACAGGGATATGAAAGTCAATTTGGGGAATGTAATCAATAATGTTGTAAAGATTTTGTAGGGTATCTGATGGACACTTGTCTCGTTAGGGAGACCACCTCAGGGATGATGTAGATGCCTGATCACTGCACTGTACACCTGAAACTGAAGCTGAATAATAATGAATGTCAACTATAATTTTATATATATATATAGTTACAAGAAGCGGACTACAGCATTAGGAATAGAGACAGTGGAAATGTAATGGCTGTGTGCGATGTCAGAGGGGTAGTGGATGGAGGGAGGACTGTTGTCTCTGTGTGACGGATATAAATGATACATGTCTAACTATTACATTGTTTTGTGCACCTGAAACAAAAAAAAAAACAAAAAAAAGATGAATGTATAAACAAACTGTGGCATATACATATGATGGAATATTATTCAGCCATAAAAAGAAATGAAATTCTGATACATGCTACAACATGGATGAATCTTGGAAACATTATGCTAAGCAAATAAGCCAGACACAAAAAGACAAATGTTGTGTGATTCCACTTAAATGAGATATCTAGACTGACAAATTATAAAGACAGGAAGTGGAATAGTAGTTGCAAGGGCTGGAAGAGAGGAGAATGGGAAGCTATTTCTTAATGGCTACAGATTTTCTGTTTGGGGTGATGAAAAAGTTCTGGAAATAGATAGTGGTGATGGTTACACAACATAGTGAATGTTACTGAATTATATAGTTAAAAGTGGTTAAAATGGTAAACTTCATGTTATATATATTTTGCCACAATAAAACAATTTAAACAATTAAACAAATATATACACAATGGAATACTATTCGGCGGTAAGAAAAGATGAAATAGGACCATTTGTGACAACATGGATGGATCTTGAGATTATAATGCTAAGTGAAATAAGTCAGATAGAAAAGGCAGAGAACCATATGATTTCACTGATATGTGGTATATGAACCAAAAACAATAAAAGAACAAGACAAATGAGAAACAAAAACTCATAGACATAGACAATAGTTTAGTGGTTACCAAAGGGTAAGGGGGGAGGGGAGTGGGAGATGAGGGTAAAGGGGATCAAATATATGGTGATGGAAGGAGAACTGACTCTGAGTGGTGAACACACAATGGGATTTATAGATGATGTAATACAGAATTGTACACCTGAAATCCATGTAACTTTACTAACAATTGTCACCCCAATAAACATTAATTTTTTTAAAAAAAGAAAGAAATTACATGGAAGCAAAACCAGGCTTCTGTTTATGACAGGAAGTGTGGTCTCAAGGCATCAGTCCTGAGTTAGGCAACTTCAGAATATGCTCACTCCCCACATTTCCAATATCTTTTCAACTCAAAGTTCTGGGGGGTGGTCAGACTGGGGCGGGGGGGTGGGGGGTGGGGGCTGGAGCAGGGGTGTTGTTCAAGATGGAGCTTGTGGGATTTTTGGCAGGAAGATCACAGTGTTGAATACAATGACACTCTGTCTAGAGAACAAGCCTCTCAGGGTCCTTTGCTGCTCTGCAGGCTGGCAGAGCTTGAGGAATCCAGTACATGGGATGAAAGGTCTGAACAGAGCCAGGGTTTTATTCCTGCCTACGAGACCCCTGGAGTCACTGCATTTCCAAAGAAAGGCCTCATTTCATTAGACTACAAGGCTGTGGGCTCTGGGTTTCTAATATGAGGAGGAAATGTCATGTTCTTTTCAAATTGTGTTTGGATCACTGTAGTCTAACCAGATATTTCCTATTTGAAATGGTTCCCTTTGTCTCTTTCTGTCACAGGACTACAGGATAACAGATGTCATTTCAGTGAAATGCACAGCATGGAGCCTGGAACACAGTAGGTGCTCATTAAGTGGTACCTTCCATCTGCCTCAGGTGGCCCTGAAAACTTCCAAATCAGATACAAGCTGAATGTAAATGTTTACATCAAAGTAGGGGCTGTAGTCTTGTATTCCTCTCTCCAAATTGGACCGAAAAATGCCCTGGTTCTGCAGCAACTTTAAGGCTATCTGTGATTCATTCAATTGAATCTTTTATTAGGGAAAATGATAAAATTGTGAGAGATCCCCACCTGTCAACAGAGAGTGGCCTTGAAAGGTCACCCAACTTTGGGGCGTATTGGTTTCCAAAGGCAGGATCTAAAGGGAAAGTATTTGCAGAAAAAAGTGTAATAGATGATATAAAGATATTTCCTCTTGTTTTTGATGATGATTAAGGGAGATATTTTCCATGCCCTATTTCTTCATTTGAAACTATTTTCCAAAACAAGGAGACCATTGGTCCAAAATTGGTCCATACTCATATGAATCATCTTCAGCTAATGAAATAGTTGCCTTATGCCACAAGCCCACACTGACATGTTGGTGATGTCACATGAAAATTCCATCCCAACCATTTAGTAGGGGGACATAAAGACTTTGAGGTTTGTGCAAGAATCTAAGAGGATTATAATTTCCCCCAGCAAACCGAATGGGCATGGGATATCTGTTCCTAATCCATCATAGTTATAGGGAGATACCCATGGTTCATCGAAAGGCAGGCATGGTTTCTGGGTGCCACATCCCTGCAGTCCAGCCTCCCTGGAGTGCCCCAGCCCAACAACCATACCTCCTAGGTCTTGCTCTCAATTTTCTGTCCCACTGTAAGAA
This sequence comes from Rhinolophus sinicus, assembly GCF_057876585.1. Classification (NCBI taxonomy): domain Eukaryota; kingdom Metazoa; phylum Chordata; class Mammalia; order Chiroptera; family Rhinolophidae; genus Rhinolophus; species Rhinolophus sinicus. Next base: position 26,331,093 of record NC_142513.1, read on the forward strand.
CATTTGGCTAGACAGTGGGTCCTGACTTTAGGTTGGGATACACAGTGTCTATATTTTTCTCTGTGTAAATCCCTGATGTTTAAGCACAGGAGGTCACTAGTTCCCAACTGCATTAATTTTCTAAGGCTGCTACAATAGAATACTACAAACTGGCTGGCTTAATAACGACAGAAATTAGTTCTCTCACAGTTCTGGAGGCCGGAAGTCTACAACCAAGGTGTTAGTAAGGTGGCCCTTCTGAGGCCTCTGATGGAGAATCTGTTTCATGCTTCTGGGGTAGCTGGCAAACCTTGGTGTGCCTTGGTTTGTAGATGCATCATACCAATCTCTACCCCCATTTTTTTTTAATTTATTGGGGTGACAATTGTTAGTAAAATTACATAGATTTCAGGTGTACAATTCTGTATTACATCATCTATAAATCCCATTGTGTGTTCACCACCCAGAGTCAGTTCTCCTTCCATCACCATATATTTGATCCCCCTTACTCTACCCCCATATTTTTACCAAGTCTCTTCACATGGCTGTTTTCCCTCTATGTCTATGTCCAAATGTCCCTCTTTTCATAAGGAAGGCAAGTTATTTTGGATTAAAGGCCCATCCTACTCCAATATGACCTTATTATAACTTAATGATATCTTCAATGACTCTATTTCCAAATAAGGTCACATTGTGAAGTACTGAGGTTAGGACATCAATATATCTTTTGGGAAGAGGGGATTGTACAATTTGACCCATAATGCCAACTAGGGATTTCATTACTATTTCCCTCTACTGGCCTCTATGTTTTGAAATATTTTGTTTACCAAAACAAAATACATTTAGTGATTATTCAATTTCTGGGGTTTTTTCAAAAAATACCTCTAAGTCATCCAAATAGGCTTTCAATTTCAGAAGAAGATAGAAACACGTTTCCCTACTTCTCCCCTCTAAAAATAACTTAATGCCCTTACTATTCAACAGATAATTATAAAAAGACTCCGAAAGCTGGAAGGAAGAAGGCAGACCAGCTGGGAGCCTCAAGGCGTGAGGAACCAGTGTGATGAATCTGCTAGGTTTTCTTTTTATCTCTCATGTACCTCCAGATTGGGCCCTGTAGAGGTCTGTAACTCAGAACCACCAACAGGCATAGACAACAAACGCCAAGAAAAGCCTGCTCTCTCCGGGCAAGGGGGAAGCTCACAGAGACCTAGCAGACAACTAGGTCCAACAAGATCAAGTCCACAACCACATTCCCTGTACGTTGCCTGTTCCACCAAAGCTCTTCGTATCTCCGCTCTTGGCCACCGAGGTGATGAAACCACACCAGATGTATCACAGAAGTGCTTCGGTCCCCACAGATGGCACCAGCTAAGACTAAGCAGGAGCCGCAGCAACACCAGAAGAACAAAAACAAATAAATAAAAATAAAAATAGGATTCAAAGCGTTCAGGAATCTAAGCTGTCATTGATACAAATGCCCACAAAACTAGACCAGAACCTATACACCAAACCTAAACAGGATCACTGCTCATGACTACTCACTAAAAGAGAAGATTTAGGATTAAGAGTCTCCTAACAGAAGAATCAAAATATCTAGGATACAATAAAAAACCTTACCCTTCACACCAGAACCAGGAAAAATCACAATTTGAATGAGAAAAAAAAATGCTAATACTGAAATGAATGACCTGGGGAGTTATCTGATAACGATTTTACAATAGTTATGATAAAAACGCTTCAACAATAAATTACAAATTCTCTTGAAACAAATGAAAACTATAAAATCTCAGGAAAGAAATAGAAGGTATGAAAAGAACTAAATGAAATTATAGAACTCAGAAACACAATAATAAAAAATTTAAAACTTAGTGAATGGGCTCAATAATAGAGTGGAGATGACAAGGATAGAATCAGTGAAGTTGAGGGTAAATCAACAGAATGTACTCAATCTAAACAATTAAAATAGACTGAAAAAAGTTAACAGAACCTCAGAAATCTGTGGGACAATAACAAGATCCATCATTCATGTCACTCAAGTCCCAGGAGAGGAGAAAGACCAAGGGACTGACAATTTTTTGAAGAAATAAGTTTCCTAAATTCAGCTAAAGGCATAAAATTGCAGATCAAAAAATATGAACAAATGTCAAATAGGATAAATCAAGTCAAATATACACCAAGGCACATAATAATTAAACTTCTGAAAACTAGAGACAAAGAAAGAAAAATTTTAGAAACAGCAGGAGAGAAACAATATATTGACTATAAAGGAAAACCAATTTGAACAAGAACAGGTTTTTCATCAGAAATCATGGAATCCAGATGACAATAGCACGTTTTTCAAATGCTGAGAGAGAAACCTGTCAACCACAATTCCTATATACAATGAAACTGTTCTTCAGAAATCAAGGGGATATAAAGACACCCTTGGGCAAAGAGAACCTAAGAGAATCTCCTGTTAGCCGATCTACTCTTAAGTAGCAGCTAATGGAAGCTCTTAAAACAGAAAAAAATAAATAAATAAAAGGCTGGAACTTTCAGAAAGGAAAGAAGAAAAAGCAGAATGGGTGAAAATAGAAGTAAACATAACAGACTATCCTTCATCTCATGAGTTTCTTTAATCATATTTTATGGTTGAAGCAAACATTATAATACCAACTGATGTATACTCGTATATAGAGGAAACATTTAAGACAATTAAAATGTTTAAATATGGAGAGTAAAAAGATCAAAAGGAAGTTATATTTCTACACTTCACTCAAAGTGATAAAAAGTTGGCACCAGTCAGCTGAGATGAATTGCATGTGTATACAGTAATAGCCATAAAAACCACTAAGAAAACTATGCAAAGTGATATACTATTAAAAAAATTATAAATAAATCAAAGTGGAACTCTAAAAATACAGAGGGTGCCAAAAAAGAGTATACACATTTTTAAAAGGAAAAAATGTATTAAAATTGTAATATATACCAATAACAAAAGATGAATACAAGTCACTTTTGACTTCTGCAATTACAAGAGGTGCTCAAAGTGGTTACCGTAAGCATATTGTTAATACAGTTTTTTCCTTTCTTAAAATGTGTATACATTTTTTGGCATCCTCTGTATTTAAATAACTTACAGGAAGGCAGGAGAAAGACAACAGGGAACAGAGGGAATAAACAGTAAACAAATTAAACCCAAACATATCAATAATTAGTTTAAATGTAAGTGGTCTAAATATACCAATTAAAAGACAGATTAACAGAGTGGATAAAACAAAACAGCAACAAAAAAAGAAATGACCCAAGCATATGCTGTCTATAAAACAATTAACTTCAAACATAATGACATCAGTAAATTGAAATTTAAAGGATAAAAAAGTTATATCATATAAGCAGGAGGAGTAAAAAGGAAGAGTGACTACGTTAATATCAAAGTAGACTTCAGAGTGAAGAAAATTACCAAGGATAGAGAGACATTACATAATGATAAAAAAAAAAAAAATCAATCCACCATAAAGAAGTAGCAATCCTAAGTGTGTAAGAACACCACCCCCCCCAAAAAAGCAGATCTTCAAAATACATGAAGCAAAAATTGATAGAGCTGAAAGGAGAAACTGATGGATCCACTGTTATAGTTGGAGACTTCAACACTCTCTTCTCAGTAGTTGATAGAACTACTAAAAAGAAAATCCACAGACTTAGAAGAACTGAACAATATCTTCACTCAACAAAATCTTTTTTTTAAATAATTTATTTATTAAATTTATTGGGGTGACAATTGTTAGTAAAATTACATAGATTTCAGGTGTACAATTCTGTATTACATCATCTATAAATCCCATTGTGTGTTCACCACCCAGAGTCAGTTCTCCTTCCATCACCATATATTTGATCCCCCTTACCCTCATCTCCCACCCCCCATCCCCCTTACACTCAACAAAATCTAATTGATATTTATAGAACACTCTACCCAGTAACAGGAGGATACACATGCTTTTCAAGTACCTGCAGAATATGCACCAAGATAGATCACATCCTGGGTTATAAACTAAACTTAACAAATGTAAAAGAAATGAAATCAAGAGTATGTTCTTTGATAATAAAAACTAGAAACCAGTAGCAGAAAGTCAAAATAAAAATCTCCAAAAACTTGGATGTAAACAACATGCTAAATCCATGGGTCAAAAAGGAAATCTTAAAGAAAAGATAAAGGCTTCTTTAGAAATATTTCTTAAAAAATTTTTCAAAAAAAAAAAAGAAATTGTGTTTAATGACCATGAAATCACAACATACCAATATTTGTGGGATGCAGTTACAGTGCGGAAGGAAAGATCTCATATCAATAATCTAAGTACTTACCTCAAGAAATTAGAAAAAGAAGAGCAAAATAAGCACAAAGCAAGCAAGAGGAAGCAAAAAAAATAAAGAATAGAAATTGATGTGATTGAAAACAGGAGAACAATAGAGAAAATAAATGAAACAAAGACCTGGTTCTTCATATAGATAAATCACAAATCACCAATACAAGGAATGAAATAAGGAATATTGTAACAGATTCTGCACCTATTAAAATTTAACAAGGGAACAATATGAACAACTTTACACTTACACATTTGACAAGTTAGAAGAAATGGATGAAAATTCCTCACAAACCACATACTACCTAAGCTCAGTAAAGATGAAATAACCTGAACAGCCTTAAAACTATTGAAATTGAATCTATAATTTAAAGTCTTCCCAAAAATAAGTCCCAGGCCAAGATGGGATTTCACTGGGGAGTTTTACCAAACATTCAGAGAAGAAAATAAAAGAGGAGGGCACTTTCCAATTCATTTGATGAGACCACAATTACCTTGATACCATAACTCAATTAAGAAAGTACAATTAAAAAAACAAAACTAAAAGACCAATATGTTGTGAGTACACTTAAACACAAACTCCTCATCAAAATTTTAGCAAATTGAATCCAAAAAAAGTATAAAAGGGATAATATAACCTTTAAAAAGTGGGATTTATTTCAGGTATGCAAGGATGGTGTAATATTTGAAATCAATCCATGTAACCTACAATATTAACAGACTAAGGAAAAATCATATGATCATATCAACTGATGCAGAAAAAGAGCATTGAACAAAATTCAACACCCATTCATGATAAAAAAAAAAAAAATCAACTAGGAATGTGGGGAAATTCCTCAACCTCATGAAGTTCATTACAAAAAAATCTGCAGCTAACATCAGACTTGAAGATAAAAGACAAATACTTTCTGGCTAAGACTGATAGCAAGACAAGGATTTCCAGTCTCACAACTTTTATTCACCGTAGTACTGGATCTAGCCACTGAAGTTAGGCAAGAGAAAGGCATAAAAGGCATACAGATTGAAAAGAAGAAATAAAACTGACCTTGTCACAGATAACAGGATTACTATTTATAAAATTTGAATATAATTACCAAAAAAAATTCCTAGAACTAATAAGTGAGTTCAGTATGCTTGCAAATAATTGGTAACAAATAATTGGTAATTGAAATAAAAAATGCAATACCATTTACAATTGCTCCGAAGAAAATGAAAAACAGTTGTAAATCTAACAAGAATATGTACAGTATATATATGCGAATGATTAAAATGATAAAATGCTGATGAAGGAAATCAAAGAAGATCTAAACACTTGCAGAACATATTACGTCAATGGATTGGAAGACTCGATATGATCAAGTTGCCAGTTCCCTTGATTCATCCATAGGTTTAACACATTCTTATCAAAATCTCAGCAAGATTTTATGTAGATATAAAGCTCATTCTAAAATTTATATAGAAAGGGAAAAGCCCTAGGGTAAACAAAACAATTTTGAGAAAGAAGAATAAAATGAAAGGAATCACTTTTCCCAATGTTAAGTCTAACTATATAGCTGTGGTCATCAAAACTATATGGTAATGGTGGAGAGATAGACACATAGATCAGTGGATCATAACAGAGACCCAGAAATAAATCCATACAAATATGCCTAATTAATTTTTAATAAAGTAGCAAAAGCAATCCAATGGAGGAGGAATAGCCTTCTCAATAAGTGGTGCTGGATGACTTGAACATCCATTGGCAAAAATTGAACTTCTACTTGAACTTCACACCTTACTGTATAAAAATTATCTCAATATATATCATGGACTCAAATGTAAAGCATAAAAATATAAAACTAGAAAAAAAAGAACAAGAGAAAATCTTTGAGACCCAGAACCAGGCAAAGAACTCTTGGACTTGCCACCAAAGGCATATCCATGAAAGGAAACATTGAGCCTCATTAAAAGTTAATAACCTTTTGTTCTGTGAAAAATCCTGTGAAAAGGATGAAAAGAGAGAAAAACCTTTGCAAACTACATATCTGACAAAAAACTAGTATCTGGGATATACTTTTTAAAATCTCAAAAATCAACAGTAAAAAAGCAAACAATTAAATTAGAAAATGGGCAAAAGACATGAACAAACATTTCACCGAAGAGGATACACAGACAGCAAGCCAGTACATGAAAAGACGTTCAACATCTTCAGGCATTAGAGAAATGCAAATTAAAACCACTGTGAGATATCACTATATGCCTATCAGAATGGCTAAAATGAAAAATAGTGATAACACCAAACATTAGTGAGGAGAAACTGGATCACTCATATATTGCTGTTGAGACTGTAAAATGGTAGTCACTCTGGAAGAGAGTTTGGAACTTCCTTTTAAAACTGAAAAAAGGGTTTACCAGCAATTGCACCCTTAGGCATATGTACCAGAAAAACGAAAATGTATTTTCATGCAGAAACTTGCACACAAATGTTTGTAGCAGTTTTATTCATAATATCCCCAAACTGGAAACTACTCGATGCCCTTCAAAGGGTGAATGGTTTGGCAAACTTCTTTACATTTATATGGAATGCTACTTAGCAATAAAAAGGAATGAACTATTGATACACATTAGAACTTGGATGAACCTCAAGAAAATTATGCTGAATGAAGAAAGTCAATAACCAAAGGGTACATACTGCGTGGTTCCATTTACATAGCACTTGTAACATAACATAATTATAGAAATGAAGAGCAGATTAGTGGTTTCCAGGAGTTAGAAAAGGGAATTAGGGGGTGGGTGGGTGTGGCTATAAAGGGAGAGCCTGAGAGAGTCTTGGGTGTTGGTACAGTTGAGTAACTTGAGGCTACACAAGTGAGCAAATTGAGTAGAGCCATACACATACACACACTCAAATGAATGCATATATTACTGGTGAAATCTGAATAAATTCTGTGATTTTTATCAATGTCAATTTCCTGGTTTCGAAATTACACTATAGTTATGTAAGCTGTTAACTTTGGAGGAGGCTGAGTGAACAGTTCATGGAATCCCCTTGTAAAATTATTTGAACCTTTCAGTGAATCGATAGTTATTTCAAAATAAAACTTTTTTTTTTAAGTCATCAAGTAGGACTTCTGATCTACTTCTTGGACACACTGATTGAAACAATTCTAATCAAAATAAAAAAAAAAACTTGATGATTTACGGTCATTTTAATGATTTGAGTTTTTCAGATTCTCAGACCTTAGAGATCTAATATACTACTTAGTGGTTCTAAAAATGTACCTTTTCCATACATCAGCTTCAACTAGTAATTTTTTTTTTGCTTATTCCACAAATATTTATTGAACACTTCCTTTGTGCCAGGTACAACTGCACATCATGAAAAGAAACGTCTAACAAATGCTACCCTTGACATTGAGGAGATTGTCACCTAGTAATTTGAAAGAAATGCAAATTCTTATTTCCCACCCCAGACCTACTGAATCAGAAACTCAACATTGGGGCCCAGCAATCCTGGGCAATAATTGGTTTTTTAAAAGGCCCCCAGGGGATGCTGATGCATGCTTAAGTTTGAAAACCATCATTCCACTGGTAGTTCATAAGTGCCAGTGATAGTTATGACATATTTTGTATTTTAATTACATTTCCTAGTGGAGACCCTCTGGCAAAACCTCAGTTCAGGCCACCTAATCACTGTCCTCTTTTCTAAGCTGCCTGTGACTCTCACCCATATGTTCTCCATATGTAAACTTTCAGCAGGGGAGAATGATAGAGATGTTTTGAAAACCACCATCCTAGGCCACTGAAGCACACAAGCTAAAGACATGATTTCTCACAAAAGCCGAACTGTGAAGGGAATACATGTTCCCATTAGGCCTGGCGTAATGAGCTCCCTAACTTGGAGAAAAGTGATTATTTCCGGAGCTGCCTAAAGCCTTTATCCTCTGCCCAGAGGTAATGCTATGAGAAGTTAAATTACACATAAATTAAGTAGTTTACAAAAGAGGCCCCAAAAGCAAGTTACGCTAAATATAAATAATAACATTAATAATATCTCCCTCATCTTGCTTTATCTCTGGCCCTGGAAGGATCAAAGCCATCTGATAGTTGCAGCTTCAAAGGCTTCTGTCATCCCAGGTCTGGGAATGGGCATGCTCCAACAGGCCTTTCTTCAGTTCACACATTTCCCAACCATTAGAAGCTCGAAATCATCTAAAGTGGTTGTTAGAGCCCTTCTGCCTATGGTGCCTCTTTTATCAAACTAATGGCACTAATTCCAATAGTGGCCTCCGCAGAGAAAACCCCTCTTTCAGTGCAATGCGTCCCACTGTTTGATATCCTCCATCCCTAGAAATATCCTAACGGAATACTTTTATGAATGAAATTGACTTCCAACAAATTTTGCTTTGAGTAGCATCTACATATCAAGACAACCCTAGAAATAATTGGAGACTATGGGAGAGGAATCAGGGAGCTGGTGGTAAAGCAGAGCTGGCAGAGTCATCTCAAAGCTTGGTGGGACTTCATTATGCAATGACAGAGTGGGGGGAGTCCAGGGCAGAGGGCAGCGTTACCATGATATGCTAGATTGGCTCTGGAGTTGTTGACTAGGGCAGGGGCCAGATGACTGCAGAAGTGTGGCTCAGAGGTTATACCAGGAGGGAGCTGGACCCCTTCCCCGCCCCAACCCCGGGTGTTATCCAGCTAGCTGCATGTGGAAGTCTGGTCCAATGCCAATCAGCATCACTCAAGTTGGTCCAGCTGCTCAGGGATTGGGCTCCTGGCCCAAGAGGAGGGCAGGAAGAGCTAGACAAGCCCCTGCTCTGCTTTGGGGGAGAGGGGAAGAAGTGAGAAGCATGTCCCAAGATGATGGGAGCCCACAGTGGAGGTGGTAGAGCAAGGCCTAGGTTGTCCACCATCCAAACCTCTATTAGGATGAGTCATCATGCCCAAGGAGCTTTAGCTCAGGGAATGCTTTGTCCCAGCCCAGGCTAATGGACAGGGACTCACTGATGGACCTCTCTGAAAGAGGGAGGAATGAAGGATGGGCAAAGGTGGTTTAGGAACTTCCTGCTTCCGTAGATTCTTTCGGAACCTGGAATGGAGCAATCAGAGGGTTTGGTTTGGAGCAAGAAGACAGCAGCAAGGGAAGTAAGGCATGGAATGATAGTAACACCATTACAGACACTGAATCCTATCATTTTGTTTATTTTTTAAATTATTTTTCAATTACAGTTGACAATCAATATTACGTTAGTTTCAGGGGCACAGCATGGTGTTTAGACAGTTACATATACAACTTACAAAGTGATCACCCCAATTAGTCTAGTACCCATCTGACACCATGCATACGTAGTCATTACAATATTATTGACAATATTCCTTATGCTGTACTTTACATTCCTGTGACTGGCAATTTGTACTTCTTAATCCCTTTCACTTTTTTCACCCATCTGCATCTGCCTTTTTAGAGCAGTGGTTTTCAACTCTGGCTACACATTGGAATCATCTAGGGAGCAATTTAAGTTCCTAGCGCCTGGGCCTCGCCCACACAATTACTTCAGAATGTTTAGGGATGGGGCATAGGCACTGGTAGTTTTTATTTTATTTTATTTTTTTACTTTATTTTTTGTTTTTATTAGTTTCAGGTGTACAAAACAATGTAATAGATATTTATCATTTATGTCCCTCACACAGTGATAATCCCCCTCCCCCCGTCTACTACCCCTCTGACATCGTATTCAGACATTACATTTCCACTATTTCTATGCCTAATGCTGTACTCTACTTCTTATAAAATTGTAGTTGACATTCATTATTGTTCAGCTTCAGCTTCAGGTGTACAGTGCAGTGATCAGGCATCTACATCATCCCTGAAGTGGTCTCCCTAATGAGACAAGTGTCCATCGGATACCCTACAAAATCTTTACAACATTATTGATTACATTCCCCAAACTGACTTTTGTATCTCCATGGCAAGAATAAATGAATGAACTAATCAGAAACAGTCTCAGAGACGTAGAGGAAAAACTGAGGGTTACTAGATGGGAGTCGGGGTGGGGATAGGGTGAGGGAATTAGAAAGCACAATCAGTAACCACAAGATTGCCACGGGGCATTGGTAATTTTTAAAGCTCCTCTGGTGATTCTGACATGGAGCCAGGGTTGGAACCACTGTTCTGTTCTAGACCCTTGCCATTTAAAGTGGCACCCTCGGGGAACTTGATAGAAATGCAGAATCCCGGGCCCCACCCCAGACCCATTGAAGAGAATCTGCATTTGGACAAGATCCCTTATGCACATTCAAGTTTGAGCAGCACTCTTTTCAATTTTATTGATTTCTGCTCCAATTCATATTATTTATTTTCTTCTGCTTACTTTGGATTTAATTTGCTTTTTTTCCCTTTTATCTAGTTTCCTAAAGTGGAAACTTAGATTACTGATTTTAGACCTTTCCTCTTCTCTAATCCATGCATTCAGAGCTATAAATTTCCCTCTAAGCACTGTGTTCATTGCATCCCACAATGTTTGATAAGCTGTGTTTTCTTTTCCATTTAGTCCAAACTATTTTTAAATTTTTCTTGAGATTTCTTCTTTGACCCATGGGTTATTTAGAAATGTGTTGCTTAATCTCCATGTATTTAGGGATTTTCCAATTACCTTTCTGTTGTTGATTTCTAGTTCAATTCCACTGTGGCCTGAAAGCAGACATTCTATGTTTTCTATTCTTTTAAATTTGAGATGTGTTTTGTCATCCAGAATGTGATCCATCTTGGTGAATGTTCACGTGAGCTTAAAAAAAAAAAGTGTATTCTACTGTTATTGGATGAAGTAGTCTATAGATATCCATTATACCCAGTTGATTGATGGTATTATTTAGTTCAACAAAGTCCTCACTGATTTTCTGCCTGCTGGGTCTGCCCATTTCTGACAGAGGGGTGTTGAAGTCTCCAACTATGATAGTGGTTTCATCTATTTCTCCTTGTGGTTCTATCAGGTTTTGCCTCATGTAGTTTGACACTCTGTTGTTAGGTGCACACACGTTAAGAATTGTCATCTTGGAGAATTGACCCCTTTATCATTATGTAATGCCCTTTTTTTATCCCTGATTACTCTCCTTACTTTGAAATCTGCTCTGTCTGAAAATAATATAGTTACTCCTGCTTTCTTTTGACTAATGTAAACAATGGTATATTTTTCTCCATCTATTTACCTTTTTTCTTTTCGACTTTTATTTACTTGAGTGTGTTTTTCCAGGACCCATCAGCTCCAAGTCAAGTAGTTGTTTCAATCTAGTTGTGGAGGGCGCAGCTCACAGCGGCCCATGTGGGGATCAAACCAGCAACCTTGCTGTTAAGAGCACCGCGCTCTAACCAACTGAACTGACCAGCCACCCCTTCATTTATTTACTTTATCTACATGTGTCTTTATATTTACAGTGGACCTGGGGAGCTTTAAAAAGTACTGATGACTGGGTCCTGGTCTGATGTAATTGGTCTGGGGCATGGCTTTGGCATTAGGACTTTTAAAAGCTCCCAGATGAAACAGCGAAGTCTGAGAAGTGCTGGGTTATGTGCAGGTCACCTGCTCCAGCCCTCAGTATAAGCAGCTGTGATCGGAGTTAGGCCAAAGGCCCTGGAGGGTAATAAACACACTGATAGCCCAGCCCTGCTAAACCCTAACTTAGCAACTAAGTAGGGCTAAGTGGAAGAGGGACGGGGAGGAGAAGATGGTCCAATGCCCACAGCCAGACTGAGGCACATCGATTACCTGAAGGCCAGGTTACCTGAGGAACCAACCTCTCACCATCAGAGGAGAAGGGCTGGGGGAAGCAGAGGCCTGCAGAAGTGAAGCCGGAAGTGAAGCTGGAAGAAGGACATTGGAGGGAGGTACATATTTACATATTCACCCTCCAAACATTCCAGTGGCTCGCAGTTGACCAGGAAGCTGGACCTTTCTAGCAAGTGCCCAGGAGATGCTGCTGTTCCTCAGACCTCACATAGTGTAGGAAGGTCTAAGCAAGTTCCCCTTAGCAGCTCCACACCCCTGAGAGGTTATTAATGGAGAGAGAGAAATTACCTAACATCCAGCACAAATCTCCGGCTCTAAGCTATGAGGATTTTGAATGGGGAGGGCAGGGATAAAGGGGAACAAAGCTGAATTTCACCTAAGCCCTATGCTCCTGGAAAACAGTGGTGGTTAAGAAATCCTCTCACCCTTTTGTGTTCTGGAAAAGACTTACTACAAAGAACCACCCTTCCCCCATTGGACTTAGGTAGGACTCAGGGATGCCCCCTTTGTTTATCTAGACAGAGCCAGACACAGGCCTTCCAAGTTCCCATTCTTTGCCTCATAAATGATTGGCTGAACTGTTTGCCCCACGGATCAACTGGAACAAAATGCATGTTAACCGCACTTTGGTTAAAATTTTCTCCTTCCCCCAGGTTCCTGAACTTTGTCCCAGGATCAGCCTGGGCCAGCCCACGGACCCTCCTGAACAGTCCCTGCTGAGAACAGACTGACCTGAGGGTCAAACGCTCTCTGATCTACCACCCCACCATATCACTCACTTTTTTTTTCTTCAAGATTTTATTGGGGAAGGGAAACAGGACTTTATTGGGGAACAGTGTGTACTTCCAGGACTTTTCCAAGTCAAGTTGTTGTCCTTTCAATCTTAGTTGTGGAGGGCGCAGCTCAGCTCCAGATCCAGTTGCCATTGTTAGTTGCAGGGGGCGCAGCCCACCATCCCTTGCTGGAGTCGAGGAATGGAACCGGCAACCTTGTGGCTGAGAGCCCGTGCTCCAACCAACTGAGCCATCTGGTAGCTGAGTGGCAGCTCATTGACTTAATTCTGGTTGAGGAGGGCGCTGCTCGCTGGCCCGTGTGGGAATCAAACAGGCAGCCCCGTTGCCCAGAGTTCACGCTCTAATCAACTGAGCCACCCGTCCGCTCACCACTCACTTTTATCCTACGTCCCCACACCCTGTTCTTTCTAGCCTTCTCCCTATAAAAGATAAATCCCTCTTTGCCTAACCCTGGAGACAGACCAATCGTGCTTTCCCTGTTGCCACAACCCCTTTTGCCCCACTTTCCTGCCCTTGTAATAGCACCTTCCCCTCCCTTCTATATTCCTTTTGAATGATATCTCTCTTTACCAAGTGCAGATTTGTTTTTTTATTTGACAGGTGAAAGGGAGAAGTTAAAGGGGCGCTATTTTCTACACGTCATCCTGAAGGCAGCCTGAGAAGGCTGTGCCTGGGGAGGGGGAGAGCGTGCAGGATGGGAGGAGCAGGGCCTAAGGGCTACAGAGTGATGACCTTTCGCCCAGAGTCCGCAGGGAAGAACAGGACTGAGGATCCAGGGGGAAGTGAGGCAGGTGAGAGGTCAGCTGTCCAGACTAGGGCCTGGATGCCATTTTAAATGCTCCCACCCCTTCTTCCTGCTCTTCTTTTCCCTAGCGTGGGACCCAATGTGGATGCGTCCAACATAGGCCAAATAATGGAGACCTGTCCTCATCTGCCTCTCCTGTGCTCCCACCTCTGCAGACTTTCCTCTAGCCGTCAATCCCTCACTCTCCCATACCCTGGTCCTCTCCCCATAAATCAGCTCCTTCCTGCCTTTTCCCCCATCTTAAACCATTTCCTCCTTGACTCCCAGTCCAGAGGCTGCCCTGTCTCTCCACAAGTAACCAGATTTATTTAAATGCGTTACCTGCCTCACTGCGTTCCCTCATCTCCCAGCCTGGCTTCACCCATGGAAAGCTGCCTGTGGCGCTCACTGCTCCATGGCTCCCCACTGTGGCCATATCCACAGGTTGGTCTGATGACCACCCAACAGCATTCCCAGGCTTGATCACCCTCCTCCCTGAAGCTCCTTTAATGGGTTCATTGCTGCCACAATTCTGTGTTACTTTAACCTCTCTGATTTCTCCTGAAATTGCCGATTGTCCCTCCTCTGCCTGGGCCTTGGCCTTGTCTCTCTTTTCCCCTGAGTTATACTTTTTCCTTGGGTTCCAAGTATCACCCACATGCTGATGATCTCCTGACTTAAATGTCCAGCACGGCCCAGTCCCCTGAGTTCTAAACACATCCTGCCAGCTGCCTGCCCAGCATTTCCCCTTCAGAAAATGGCACCTCTGTCAATCTTCAGAGCTGCCTTTCCCTCATGCCCATACCCAAATCACCACCAAGATGTGTGGATACTTCTTCTGAAGCTTATTGTCCTGCTGCTTCTCCTCATGTCCACTGCCACCACTCTAGTCCCGGCCATGGGCATCTCTTCCTGGACTTCTCCTAGTAGCTTTTCTGCTTCCATTCCTGCGTTCTCCAAACTGGTCACCTCCCCTGAGCCGCCATAGTGGTCATGCTCCTTCCCTCTTGAAACTTTTCAATGGATTTCCACTGAGCTTCGGTGACAACCCTAAGTCCTAAACATGGATCTGTGAGGCCATTATATGCTGTGTGTCCCCTTCTCCAACTGCTTACTGTGCCCCAGCTCTTTTCGACCTCAGGACTTTGCACAAGCTCTTCCCTCTGCCTGGAGCACTGTCCTCCCATTTTCTACTTAGTTAATGCTAACTCATCTCTGGGTCACAGCCGTAAATACCTGTCCTCAAGGAGGTCTTTCTGTCTACCTCAGCATGCACTTCTTCCTTCCATTAGGATCTCTTATCACTCGTGAGCTTCTCCTTCTCAGCACTTATCAGACTTATCTGAATAGTTGCTTAATATCTATTTCCTCCACTTAACCACGAGCAGAGAGGAGTCATCATTTCTGTTTTGTTACAACTTTTAGAACGATGCTCTTAACATAGCACTAGGCACAGAGCAGGGGTTCAATAAATGTGTCCCACAACTGTCCCCTTCTTTCGCTGAGGAGAGCTGAGCAGAGCTCCCAGGCAACCCTCAACCCCACAGATTATAGGCCTGTCCCCTTGCCGCAAAGTAAAGTAAGCAGACTAAGGAAGAGAAAACAACACTGTAATGCCGTTCATGCTCAGGTGAAAGCTACCTGACACCTGAACCCACATCTTTCCTCAGCACCTGCCCTACCCTGCTGACCTAACCAGCATTGCCTGAGAGCTCTCTCTTAATAAACCACTGAAAAAGCATCGCTGTCTCAAGCTCTGCTTCTAGGAAACCCAATCTAAAACATCAATAATGGGGAGGAAAATATATGTGGATTAGGGATGAGAAGGAAAAATGAAATGAAGTGAAGTGAAGTGAAGTGAAGTGAAGTGAAGTGAAGTGAAGTGAAGTGAAGTGAAGTGAAGTGAAATGAGATGGAGAGGCCCTGTATGGACTAGTGCATACCCAAGAATTGAGACGAATGAATCAACTCTACATTTTTGGTCCCTCCCCAAAAGTGTTGAACTGAATGGATGGGGGAAGTGAAAGGGAAGAGAGGGGAGGGGAGGGGAGCACACTGCTTCCTCCCCCACTTCTCCCTTATGTTCTTCACTAGCCCCAGCCTCCCCAGCCTCCCACCCCACCCTAACACCCCGCTCCATGCCACTCCCCTCTGTTCTGCAGTAGATGTAAGTACACGTTCTCCAATTCCTTTGGGTTTCTCTTTTGGGGTCCCATGAGGCCAGAAGGGGTCTGCTGGTCCTCAGTCCTTTCATGGAATCTCAATCCCTTCTAAAGGAGGACAACTGGGCATTAGGTGCCTAAGCCTTCTTTGCCCTGTAACCAGCCAGTCTGCTGGCATTCTACAACATAATCCTTTGTTGATCACTAGCTAGGGCACTGGGTAAAGCAGTTTTTCAAATACTGATCCTCTTGGGCTCATGACATTTAAAATACACAAATTTGTTGCCATGGTGGCACAGTGACAGATTACAGAACTTCCTGGGGCAAAGCTGCTTTAACAAGGTGAGAGAATCTTCCTAAGGAGGACAAAGGAAATTCCATAGCCCTCTCTGGACAGAGTTGGGACCAGTCCATCTGAGAGGGAGTTGGGGAGGTGGAGCAGCCACCACTCCTATTTTAGGATGACATTTCCTGGGGCTCTGGGCTTCCTGAGTCAGTCCTGCCTCTAGAAATGGAGTGTCTAACCCCAAAGCTTGTCTCTCACTGAAAGATACCTTGTGTTGTTCTGTTACCGAAGGCTTCGCCAGCTATGCTGCCTGCATCTCTGGGTAATTAATGAGCTAATCCTCACTGCCACCTCCTCTCTCCCCAAACACCAAGCTGTTCTTAGCTGGGAGATCCTGGAAGCAACTGGTTAACAACACTCTGCCCAAAACGATAAATAGTGTCAAGCAAGTGATTCCTTAAAGGGAGAGAGGAAGGAAAAGTCCTTGAGATAAATGCTACGGATGCAAATCTAATCAGGGAACCCAGGATTAGAAAATTATGTAGTTCTCAAAAATAAATCTATCCATTCTAATCCAGACTAACCTTTTACAAATTCAAGTGAGCTCTCAGATTAACATTGGTGACTGAGAGAAAGGCATATTTGAGAAATCCAGAAGGCCTGGCTGTGCTGTGCTGGAGGCGGCCCCTGATGGTCTCTATCCTCACTATTCCAAAGTATGCTCTGCGGACCAGTGGCATCAACATTACCTGAGAGCTTGTAAGAAACACTCTCAGGCTCCACCAACATTTGTATTTGTAGGGGGAAAAAATAAACCTTTTTCTCTACCATCTTCTGATCTATGGCTGGGGCCTTGGAAATTAAACTAAGAGAAAAATAACAAGAGAGAAAAACAGGGTTTATTCACATCTGTGGTGCACATACATGCAGGAGAAACTCAGTGATGAATGACTCAAAGGAACTCTTAGAACTTGGGACTTACATGACATCTAAGCAAAGCACAATAAAATTGTAGAGAAGTGACACTACAAGGGAAAAAGGGTTTTGAGCGGCAAACTGTGGGAACATAATATGTGAGGATAAACTAATGGAAGATAAGGGTTGTTTTTGTTTTTGTAAGGTGGTTGTATAGACTCTTCTCGGTACTGTCTCTGGCTGGTAAGAGTCCACAATTGCCCTCCTCTTCCTGCTCTGGGAAAAGGAAACACCTTGACAAATGGAAACTTGCGTCCTACTCGTAGGCAAATCGAGGGGGAGGGAAGAGAGCTTACTGGCATCTATTTCTCAACTGTCTTCAGCTCAGAATAATAATCCTCATGCCAAAGGAGCATATTTTCAGTTGGCATATTCTGATTCCTTACACATTTTAACAGATTCTCAGGCAATTCAGATGCATGAGAAAGCCTGTGAGATGCTGGCCTTCAGCCTTCAGGGTTTGGGGAGTGGACGTGTTCGTCTGTACAGATGCTCAGGCAAGTCAAATGGCAAAATGGGCCAAGACTCCAGTTCACATCTCACCACCCACCCCACTCATTGCCATAGCAGGAATTAGCTTGGGTTTCTGGTAAAAATGTAGATACAAAAGCCATGGTATGACATAAAATAGAATTGGATTAGTTATTACCTATCAAAATAAATAAAAATACACTGAACTTTAGTGAAGCCAGTCCTTGACAGTGCTTCCAGGCCTATTAAATAATGTATTTATATCCTCAAGTTTCTCTGGAAAATATTTAAGGCTTCTTAACATGGTATATAAAATCAACAAGATTAGTTAAATTAGGAGTCAAAATTGAATGAACACCAAGTATGGACATAAAATTGAGCCAGAGTTGAAAAATGCACACTGTAAAGTACTCAACTCTTGTCATGTGTTGGCCACAAATTCAGTGCTGCGTCCTCACAGGCAAATACGAGGACAAAGCCCAGTCAGTTAGGCTAATTCCTCGTTCTCACATGATAAAAGGAGGCCAACTGCTAGGAATATTCTCCGTTACTCTTCACAGTAAAACTTCTCTGAGGAGGTGTTTACACACACTGACCCCACCTCCTTGCCTCTCGTTCTCTTTATGACCCACTCTCCTTCTTGATTCTGCATCACCACTCCCCAGGAGGTGCTCTGGGCAAGCTCACTGTGATGTCCATGCTGCCAGATGACCATGGTCACTTCACTGTTTCCATCTCATTTGACTTCTGGACGCCTCTCCTCCTGGTTGAGCTCTCATTGTTACACCGTCATCCTCTCTGGCATCTGCAGTACCACATCCTCCTGGTTTTCCTCCTGGCTAGCGGGCTGCTCCTGCCCTCCACATGCTGTGGTTCCTTCAGGCTGCTGTATCCTGGGACCTCTTCCCGTGTGTGTCCCCACTTTCCCGAAATGATCTCATACTCTTATGACTTTAAACACCAACTATGCTAAAGTCTCCCAAATGTTCATCTGGTAGACCTCACCTCTCCTCGGGGCTCTAGATGCAGATACAACTGCATCCTCAACACCTCCACTGAGATATCCCAAATGGCATTCCCAATGATATTTAAACAGGATTCTTTATTTTACACTCAAACCAGGTCCTTCTCCAGTCATCTCAAGAAGTATCCTCCCCATCCAGCCAGTTACTAAGGTCAGAAGCTGGGGGTCCTCCCTGGCTCCTTCCTTTCCCTAATGCCCCAGATCCAACTCATCCCTAAGTCCTGTCAATTCTGCCTCCAAAGTATCTCAAATCCATCCCATCTCTACCATCACTGCATTCACTGATGACTGCCAGAGCCTCCTCCACTTTCACTCTCACCCTCTCCCAGCCTCTCTCCATGGAGCAGTCAAAATAAGCTTTTAAATTTATACATCAATCTAGGCAATGGTCATAAAAAAAGAGAGAGAGAGAGAGAGAGAGAGAGAACAGAAAAAAAGAGACAATCAGAATTATAGACCTCCTGATGAAAGTACACAGCACCAGCTATGAGATTGTATTTTCAAAAATATAAAGCCTATACTTAATCAGGTCTCCATGTCTAGACACCAATTTATGGGAAAAATGGGAGATGAGTTTCTTGGACTGTTTTTTAAGGCATCGCTGAGGGTGGGGGGAAGCATTGGAGTTGCACGGGAGGGAAGTTTAGGAACAGACCTCTTGAGAGCCTACAGCAGGTCAGCCTGGGAGCACAACTCCTGAACCTCATCAGAGAGGAAGTGGACAAAGGAGCAGCCCGAACAGTCCCTTGCTAATCCTTCTTCAGCTCTGTTTCTCAGCCAGGCTTTTGATAAATGCTGGGAAACAATGCATTGGTGAGACGGTTCTCACCAACTCACACTTGGAGGCAGCTAAGCCGTGTGTGCTCAGGGGTCTCCAAGGACAGTTAGGGGCAAAAGAACCAGCATCCTGCTGAGAACATGCTGGGCAAGGAGCACTTCCAAGGAACAGGAGCTCTTGCCACTGTGGCCTGCAGGCCACCCTGATGGCTCCTACACATTCTTACTAAGTTCACTTATAATATATCTGACATTGAGTTAACACCCCTTCTCTGCCCAGCGCTGTTGGAAGCCATCTGCCTGCTCAGATTGTTGGGGAAATTAACATTGGTGCAATGTATTTGTCACATTTGAGGGTGACACCATCTTCTACAAAAGCCAACAAAGTTTAGGACTTTCCTTCAGCGCACAACAGTGGGGTGAACAGGATGGGATTTCTGATTAGGCTACAAAACCAGACTCAAATGGATAAGGCAGTTACTAAACCCACATCTCACTTTTCTCTCCAGAGACAGAACAGATGTTCCCTGAGGAAAGATGGTATATCTTGTGCAGTCACAGATGCCAACATATGCCAAAGGGGATGCAAAGAGAACACCATCAGCACGTAGCTTTCATCAAGTAAGTCTGTCACGAGCCAGTACATCTGCCTCCAACATACCATTCCATGAATCTGCCTTCCTTTCCTCACATCCCCCCCCCGCCACCCCACCCACCCCCCAGCTCCGCAAAGAATTGTGGTTCTTCCCAGATGGATGCCCCAGTATGTTGGACTTGGTTTAGAAGTGGTTCAAGCATCTACTTCTTTCCTCAACCTTCAGGCAACAGGCATCTTTCTGTAACAAAAACTAAAGCTCTAAGGTTCCCCCCTTCACCCCCACCACTTCTCTCCCCAAGTAGCTTGGGAACCCTCCTTGAGTACTTTCAATGGGAGGAGGACGACAGCTTGTTTTCAAAGCTCCCTAAGGGAGAGTCATCTTCCTGGGAACCCTGAAGACCCCCACCCTCCCCTCATCTCTGGATAGATTGAGTGTGTCAGCCTCAGTCTGCAAAGGGGAATAACCCTTCGGCATTGGGCTCTCATGTTCTCTGGAGCAAGGAGCTATCTATACATGAGGAATTTCAGATGCAAAAATGCCCTCCTCTCCGTCCTTCAGAGTTCAGGTTTGAACCGACCTGGCAAACAAAACAGCCTTCAAATGACATTTTCCTTCTTCTTATAGAGGCTCATAGTCACACTGACTTCTTCATTGTCACATATTGTAGCATTGACTGTTAATCACCCCACTGCCCCCCTTAGAATTAAATTGGTGATGTTCCTCCCACGTTACAGAAGATGCTAGCTGTGGAGTGTCAGTGACTTTTGGCGGTTGTGAGAGCTTGAATGATTGTTCAGCAAATAGTCACACCCACTCCTTCCCATCATAGGAGGCACATACTTCCCCACCCCATTGATTTTGGACTTGCCTTCTCCATGGAGCGTGGACAGACTTGACAGAGTGTCAGCTCCCAGCCTGGGCCTTGGAAAGCCTCATGCATTTCTGTTCCGCCCTCAGAGAGCTTCTGACCTTCATCATGAGCAAGAAGAACACACCCCAGGTAACTACCAGTCCAAGGAGGATGGAAAGCATGGAGCAGACCTGGACCCAACCTTTACCCAGAGCCGGGACTCCAGCCTCGGCAGCCAAACTGCAGCTGACCCTCAAACCCAGGAGTGAGAAGTAAATGACTGCCGTGCCAAGCCACTGAGCTGTGGGGAGGTTTGCTATGTAGCATTATGGTGGTGATAACTAAGACAGTGGACAAATTAGCATATCACTGCAGAGCCAAGAGTTTAGCATGCTTCTGGGGCCCAGGGAACAAATAGGTGTACTGTACTCCAAACTGCAGTGAACTCCAGCTCTAGAATACAATATAAGGCCATGCCTATTCGTCATCTCCGATAAAGATCACTTTGCAGGATGAAGGATGGGGAGGGATGAGAGTTGAAGGCAAAAGGAAAATGACCAGAGAAGGGAAGTTTAAAAAGAAGAAAAAGCCCTTCTTTTGATGGTACCTCAACACAAAATCTATCTATCTATTTATTTATTTATCTCTCTATCTATCTCTCTATCTATCCATCCATCCATCCATCTATATCTATCATCTCCCCCATCAGGATGCCTCTGCCTTGAATTGATGTAAATTGCACTCTGATGAGAGTGCTTCTCTCTCTGAAGAGCTCATAGCATTAAATGGCATCATCTTCCTATTGTTGTGGCATGAGCTGAGATTGGAGTAGAGGGGAGGAATGGTGGATTCCGTTTACGGATGAGACTGCACAGGCCTGCAAGGCCCTTTTGTCTCTGGCTGAGGCAGGTGAGGCAGGGGCAGAAGCCTTATTCCAGTTTTTGGCAGTGATTACGAAAGCAGGATGCTTCTTAAGTATTCGTATTCCCTGAACCCTGTCCCACAAATCAGATTGGAACCAGGAAAGGTTTCCTGGACCCTTCTCAGATCTACGCAACACATCATGATGATGTCTAAATCCCCTAATGACAGTTGTAGAACCGTAAAACAGGGTTCACATTGGAATATAAAATACAAATGTATGTAACATGTTCAGTCTTATAAATGATTCATCACTTAATGTGATAGAGATGATCAGATTGTGATAGCCTAGAGGAACAGTAAACCATGAAAAGAGAGAAGAAAAAGCAGAGCAAAATGTTTTCTTATTTCATATTTTTCTGTTTGTGACTTAAGTTGCAAAATCTTACATAAAAAACAGACACTTCATATTTTGAAATAACTTAATAAATCAGGTGTTTCAGGTACATTATATACATTCTATATCAAAACAAATGCAGGCCAATGAGCACACCTAGCATACAGATCTTGGTTTCTAAATGCCATTTTTCACTAAAAGGAACCTGGGATGCATAAAAAAAATGGCCCAATTCCAGGGCTGGGGGAGAGTAAGATAGAGGTTATTTTGAAACATCTTGTGCCAGAAAGTGAGGACGTGATATAAGTAGGGTCCTAGGAAATGGACATGAGGTCTGATCTGAGGAGGCTCCTACCAGACAAATTTGGGACAATTTGAGCATTAACAATAAATAAATAAAAGATGACAATAATATGTCCTAGAACATTGAATTTAAAAAGAAGCCATAGGAATTATCAAAAGAAAATGAAAAAGACGATGGAGGAAAAGGAGACTGCAGAAGTTGCTAAGGAAAACAATTCTTTACAGAAGAATGCCAGCTAAGTAATATAGAACGAATGGCAGAATTTGAAAAATTGCCATTTTTCAACTGCCTGTGTAATAATCATCAATATAGACTTGTACATCCATGAGACAGACAGCCTGGACCCTTCAAAAATGTTCAAGTCTTTAACAAAGCCAAACCAACAAGGGAGGAACTGTTCCAGATTAAGGGAGAATAAATAGACATGACACCTAAGTGCACTGCTTGATCCTTTATTACATTCTGGACTATAAATAAATAAAAATAGAAAAACACTATAATGGACGTTGTTGGGACAAGTAGAGAAATTTAAACATACATTTGTGTTAGACTTTGGTATGGATGTTAAATGTCTTGGCTGTGATAATAGTATTGTAGCTATGCAGGAGAAGCTTTTATTGTTCTTAGGAGATCCATGAGGAAGTATTTAGGGGTAAAATATCCGTAAATCTATAACATTTTTAACTGGTTCAGTAAAAGAAAGAAAACATACATGCATAAAGAGAAGTATAAACACATTGGCAAAATGCTTATAATTATTGAATCTAGCCTATGGGTATTCCTGGCACTATTCCCTCAATTTTTCTGTAGGTTTAAGTTTTTCATAATAAAAAATTGAGGAGAGAAAACAGCATCTTAATTCCTAAGGGATATACTTGGAAATAAGGGCGAATGTTTGTTCTCAAAGTTGGATGTTCTAAAGCTTAGAGATTGTGGGGTGAGGTTATGTGAACTAAATCACCAACAGAGTTATCCTGATGCCAGGAGCACACTCTGTGTTGATGGCCGTGAAGGGTGAGGGGCGGAAGAGTGTAGGACAAAGCTGAGGTAAAGCCCTTCCTCCTGCACCCATTGAATGGGAGCAACCCCCAAAAACCTGGTTTCCTCCAGTCTGGTGAAAACAGTCTTCAATTTTTCCAAAAGCCACAATCTACAGATGAAACTGCCTCAAAGCAGGGAGGAAAATAAGAAATGAAAGGAAATATTTACGAGGCTTGGAAAGGTGTTCAAAAAGTTCTTGAGCCCATCCAACAACCATCTCTGCGTGTTTTGTCTCCTTTTTCTGATATTTAAATATAATTTTGACGTCTGCCAGATTAAATTACCCACTTGACCAATTTATGCCCTTAAGGTTAAGTGCTATAATTATCCTTAATGAGCATAACTATCATCCTGTTTTCACTTAATGGTTATAAAGTTTTATGCCTTTTAATAATCCTCCTCCTACGGGTGGAACATCTGTTTTTTCAGATTGCTGACATTCTGCTCTGCATAAGCGTCAAACCAAATCAGAGTCTCGCTTTTGTTCACCAGAACACCATGAGTCTGAAAATGTGGGGTTGGAAGAAAAAACACACACACACACAAAATGTTGTTCTTCCAAGAAAACTGGCAAACCAAGGAAATCCTACACAGATTTTGCAACAACAGAGCCTGTCTCCTAAGACATTTTTTTCTCTACATATATAGTTCAAGTGCAACAGATAAAGAAAAATGATTTTTTTTCTAGATTTAAGCTGATATAGAATAGATCTCTTTTTATTCCACATGCTTTATCATCTTTCCCAGCAGTATGTAAAGTCAGGTTTCTGGAGATGATGCCTTGTTTGATTTTGCTTGCAATATGGCGCTTTTTATCCTCTTTCCACATATGTCCACCCTGGCTTGTTGCTGCTACTGGTTCCGTTCATGGAGGTGTCTGATTTTCAACTGAACGTTGGGTTTGGGAACTTCTTTTTGTGGCTGGATGTTCACATTGACTCCCATCCTGACACCTGAGTAGAATTTGGACATTTGCTTTGGTTTTGTTTTCTTTCATATTTATATGGTGTCAAGTAAAAACTAAAACTGTACTTAGTAAGAGAGATTTTATTCAACAGGATTATTGCAAAGGAAGGGCCTATTGCAGTTGGTGTTACCTTTGACCCTAAGATCTGTAAGTGTCTCAAGGTTTCGGCAAAAAGGAGTTTTCTTTTATAGAGAGAAGTAAACCTGGCTAGAAAGAACCAGGTGCGGGAACATGGGATGAAAAGGAGTGGCGCGATTGCACAGTGGATCAGAGAATGTTTGACCCTCAGGCCAGCCTGTTCTCAGGAGGCGCTGTGTGCTGGCTCAGGTTGATCCTGGGCCAAAGTTTGGGAACCTGGGAGAAGGAGAGAATCATAACCAAAGTTTGGCTAAAATGCATTTTGCTCCAATTGACCAGTGGGAACAAACAGTTCAGTTAACTGTGGGGACACAGCCAGGAGTGCAGTTTCCAGGCTCTCGGCCTCATGTGGAAAGGTGCTGGCTCGGATAGTAAATGGCCATCAACTGTGATTGGAGGGCCATCAGCTGTGGCTAGTTGGCTGTCAGCTGTAACCAGTGAGCCATTGGCCACTAATATATCCGCTGTGGCTATGCTAGCAGCAAATGGGGGCTAGCAAGAAGATGGTGGCTGAGCTAGCAAGCGGTGGAGTGTGGATCGCAGATTGCAGAGAAGTGGATTGCTAGCAAGTGAGATTGTTTGGCAGAGACAAGTGGATGGCGGATTGTGGATTCTGTGGCTTCTGCCTCCTGTGTCTCCAACCCAGCTGCCAGTGAGACTATAGTGGTATGACTCCCCTACTTATGGCTCCGTGAGTGTTCCTTTTTGGCTTCAACACATCCTGTGTTCTTATGTGGGGAGCGGGACCAGAGACCCCTCAGGCCATCCTGCACGACAAATGGCGCAGCTAGCAGGGTCTCCTGCACGACAGGCAGCTATCAAACTCACTACCTTTATTCAGTAACACAAAAAATGGGAATCTGAAGGTCCTGTGTCTGGCCTCTAGGTAAACAAAGGGGGCATCCAGGGGTTCTTATCTAAGTCTTATGAGGAAGGGTGGTTCTTTGCAGTAAGCACCTTTATTTCCTGAAAACAAAAGAGTGAGAGAATTTCTTCACCATCCTTGTTTTCCAAGAGCACAGGGTTTGGATAAACATTGTCAATGGTCACACTCAAGGCCAGTCTCCAGGATAAGACACTGCAAGTCCAGAAGCAGAAAGGAGCATCTGAATTGGCAGAAGGAGTGGGCAGTTGTCCCAAATGGGACATTGGAAGGTTTTTATGGTAGAAGGGTGGGGCACGGGATCTATTAACAAAAGAAAAGAAAGGGTTATTTTTAGACTAGGACATATTTTGGGGGGAAAGAAATAGCCAGGGTTTTTATCATGCATATTGCCTCTTGTTTCTATTGGGGGTGGGGGGATGTGGAATGGAGAGGGCCCAGGTGACAGATTACCTCATTAGTGTTGACCAGAAGATTCCAGACTGGTTGATTAAGATTATATTTCTGGGAGAGGTTGAAACAGCAATTAGTTCAGGTATTAATCTAGGTTTGGTAGCATGGGCTTGAGCACAAGTGACGCCATTTTGGGCCTGTGGTTTTCTCTTTAACAAGAGTCACCTGCCAATGCCCATTAGCCAAAGACCTCCAGGAACATACCTGTAGTTGAACAAACTGAGTTTATTGCTCATTGAAATGAGGACAAATGCACAGCAAGAGGCCCCTGGGGTGTCTCAGTAGGAGGGTGTTATGAAGGACAGGCAGGATTGGGGTTGTCTGAGGTGATTTGGGGGAAGGATCAGGGAAGCAGGACTTTGCGTGGATTGGATGTTGTCTGGAAACAGGAGCAATTCTGTGATTGGCTGTCTGAATCCTTCCTATTTAGAAGGCAGGAGGGTGAAGAGAGGTAAAGAAGCAGTCACAGCTCTTAGCCTAGACAGGGCTATTTGGTCATTTGTGTGTTTTAGGCAATGTTTATGTTTTTGTCTGGGTTCAAGTATGGTTATGGAGAAATTTAGGTTTTGTCTTGATCCATCAGGGTCACAGAGTAGCCTTGTCTGAATGAACTATCCTGTTTCTATTTAGCTAGCAAACACCACCGCCTAGCTGTAATGCCTATCCTGGCTGTCAGGGGCCAGTTTACCTTTCTCCTTCATTACTGAATGCATTAGTCGGGGCTTTCCAGAGAAACAGAACCAACAGGAAATATAGATATATAAGTGAAGATTTAGTATAAGAATTGACCACCTGATTATGGAGTCTGAGAAGTCCCAGTTCGCGGTAAGCTGGCGAACCAGGAAAGCCGGTGATGTAATTCAGTCTGAGTTGGAAGGCCTGAGAACCTGGGAGTCTTTGGTGTAAGTCCCAGAGTTCGATGGCCTGAGAACCAGGAGCCCAGATGTCTGAGGGCAGGAGAAGATGGACTTACTAGCTCAAGAAAGACAAATAATTTGCCCTTCCTTTGCCTTTTTGTTTGTTTCATTTGGACCCCCAAAGAATTGGACGATACCCACACACATGGGTAAGAGTGGACCTTCTTTACTCAGTGTACTGAATCAAATGCTATCTTCTTCCAGAAACACTCTTACAGACACGCCCAGAATTAAGGTTTTACCAGCTATCCGGGCATCCCTTAGGCCAGTCAAGTTGACACATACAATTAACCGTCACTCTGAACTCACTTATTATTTCGCAGTTGATTCTCTTGGACTTTTCTAAATAAATAACATGTAGTCTTAAACAAAACTTATGATAAACATTCTCTCTTCCTTTCTTTTATTTGTATCTCTCACTCTTTTGTCCACTGAAACTTCCAGAGTAATTTTATATTGTAGAAATGACAGTAGGCTCACTTTAATTGAAATGACTGTAGTATTTATCATTAAATACGATGGGTTGTTTGGGATGAAGTTTGGGATAAAGTTGATATAGAAGAAGGTTGTTCTTTAGCATGCTAAATAAAGTTCTTCCTTGTTTTAGCTTATTCAGAAATGAGTGTCTAATTTTATCAAATACTTGCTTTGTATCCATGAAGACAATGATGTTTTTTTCCTTTTCTCTACTAAAGTGTTCAATTATATTAATGGATTTCCTATTGTTAAAATATCCTTGCAAGTCCAGAATGTCAATGTTGGATTATTCCTGATTGAGTGTCTAGATTTGAAGTACCAAGGGTTTATTCAGAATGTCTGCATCGGACCAGCCCATGGCTCAGGTGGTTGGAGCGCTGTGCTCCTAACACCGAGGTTGCCAGTTCGATTCCCACATGGTCCAGTGAGCTGCACCCTCTTGTGAACAACAGCTCTCCCTGGAGCTGAGCTGTCGTGTCAGCTAGAGGTTGGCGTGAGCAGCCAGTGGCCAGCGTGAGTGGCCGGCAGCCATCAGGAGTGGCTGGCAGCCAGTGAGAGCTGCCGTGAGCTGCTGTGAGCCGCTGACCAGCGACCACCTGCCTCAGCTGGGGGAGCACAAGGCTCATAATACCAGCATGGGCCAGGGAGCTGTGTCCTACACAACTAGACTGAGAAACAACGGCTTGAAGCAGAGTGGGGTCGGGAGGCGGAAGAAGGTGGGAGAAAAAGAAAAAAGAATATCTGCATATATTCATATACAAGATTGTTTTCTAACTTTTGTGATGTCATCTTAATTGTGTTTTGGCATCAAAATTATTAAAGTTTCACAAAATGTATTGGAAGACTCACAGCCTTTTTATGTGCCTGGATACAAGTTATACCTTGTTATCTATTCCTTTAGAGCAAAAACTGACCCATAAAATGTTTTGGCAATGACAGAAATGTTTTACATCAATGTCGTCTATTACGGCAGTCACTAGCCATCTGAGGCTACTGAGTGCTTGAAAAGTGGCTAGTGTACCTAAGGAAATGAATTTTAAATTTTATTTCATTTTAATTAATTTAAATGTAAATGGCCATATGTGACTTGTCACTTATTATATTGGACAATACAACTTGAGAGTATGAATGAAATAACCTGTGAAACTATGTGTGTCCAACACTTTTCTTGATATAATTCTCTGGTAGTTATTTCCATGTCTCCCTCCCAAGGCTGTTATTCTGACTTTTCTGTTTCATCAAACAATACTGGCAATTAATAATTAATAACTGTCCTAGAAAAAAGTCTCATCTGAATTTTCAAATGTTTCCGCTTAGAGTTGTGTATCATTTTGCTTACAATGGTTTAATCTTATCTATATCTTCCATAATATCCCCTTTCTTATTATTAATGTTATATCTTTGCATTTTCTCAGTTAACCTTGCTGGAGGTTTGCTTCTTTCATGGGATCTCAAACTCAAATGCCTTAGTGGCCAGACAAATAAGCATTTGAATGTGAGACCCTTAAAAAAAGTGTCCCCGCTCCTATTGAAGGCCAATCCCTACATCTGTGCCCTGCATCCCACTCCACCCTCCATTTCAGAACCGCATGTTATTACACATCCCCTCTTCCGTGCTGTATCCCCAACTTTCTCCTTGTCTATTGAATTCTTCCATTAGCACTTAAACATGCTCTAATCTCAGATTTTCTCTCTTTCTCCAGCTATCTCCTAATCTCCCTTCTATCTCCCTCCTCCACTCTGTGGCTGTATTAGTTATCTATTGATCCATAACAAAGTACCCCCCAAATTTAGCAGCTTAAAACAACAAAAACTTGTTATCTCTCTAGGAATCCAGGAGGGGCTTAACTGGATGGGTCTGGCTCAGGGTCTCTAAGGAAGGTGCAGTCAAGATATTGGCTGGGGCTATAGTCATCTGAAGGTTTGCTGGGGCAGGAGAGTCCTCACATGGCTCTTGGTACAAGGGCCTCAGGTCCTCCCCTCATGAGTCTCTCCGTAGGGCTTCTCATGATATGGCAGCCGGATTCCTCCAGAGAGAGTGATATAAGAAAGAGAGAGAACAACCAAGACAGAGAGCTGCAGCATCTTTATAAGCTAATCTTGGAAGTGAAAGACTATCATTTCTGCCATTGGTCACACCGACCTATCCTGATACAATGTGAATACCAGCAGACAAAAATCTTTGGGGACCATCTTGAAGGGGGTGGAGATATTTTTAAAAATTCTTTTTCCCGATGCTAGATTTTTCCCTCAGATCAAGAAAGTTTACTTCTATTTTATCACCTGATATCTCTGAGCATGGCAGCCACACTTTTTTTTTTTTTTTTTTTTTTTACCAAATATTTGATATTGGGCCTCCTTCCTCCCTTCTTAAGGTCCACTATCTTTCTCTCACCCTTTTTACCCTACACCTTTTCTTCTACATTCTGGTATACTCAAGTTTTTTTCTCCATATCACTGATTTGATTTTATGCAGGTTTGATTTTGCTTTACTAAATTTTTGAAGATTTAAATTCTGTAACTAAACCCTTCCTTACCCTTTAAACCCCGCTGATGACTGCTCGTCACCCAGTTATCTCATCATCTCTGCTATACTATCACCTACCTTTCATTTCTTTCTTTGCCAGGTGAGAACACGTTGCAAGTGCTTTGTAGAACTTGCTCCTTCTTGAATTAATTATTTTTCCAAAGAACTCTCCCCTCTGTATCTTTTTTTTTTTTTTTTTTAAGATTTTATTGGGAAAGGGGAACAGGACTTTATTGGGGAACAGTGTGTACTTCCAGGCCTTTTTTCCAAGTCAAGTTGTTGTCCTTTCAATCTTAGTTGTGGAGGGCGCAGCTCAGCTCCAGGTCCAGTTGCCGTTTTTTCTAGTTGCAGGGGGCACAGCCCACCATCCCTTGCGGAGTCGAGGAATCGAACTGGCAACCTTGTGGTTGAGAGGACGCGCTCCAACCAACTGAGCCATCGGGAGCTCAGCTCAAGGTGCCCTGTTCAATCTTAGTTGCAGGGGGCGCTGCCCACCATCCCTTGCGGGACTCGAGGAGTTGAACCAGCAACCTTGTGGTTGAGAGCCCACTGGCCCATGTGGAAATCGAACTGGCAGCTTTAGGAGTTAGGAGCATGGAGCTCCAACCGCCTGAGCCACCGGGCTGGCCCTCCCCTCTGTATCTTGACTCTCTATCCCTTAACTATAAAATATTTTCTTAGCTGCCATATTTGTTTCTTTTTACTAATTTTTGAAGAAAGAAAACTCTGTCTAATCCTGGTGTTGGAGTTGTGGATAAAGAAAACATTTCCTCACTGTGGGCCCCTTTGCTATTAGTACCTTTCTCTCAGTTCTTACACTAGCAGGCCAGTAGGTATTTCCAGTTTTACAATCCAGCAACCTGGCAAGAGAGAGAAGGAAAGCAGATCCATGCATTCTCCCACCAATGGATTTTTTTCCTCTCTTGGGCAAAACCACCTTCCCATGAACTAACTCTCTGTTTCTAACTTGCTATGTGACTGTGTAGTAAAGAATCTCATCTTACTTAAAATGAGGTCTGGCTTTTGTCTTGGCTTTGAGAGGTAATCTATGCCATGTCTGATAGAAGTATCTGTTTAAGGTGGGGGCTGACCACACTGGATCTTAAAGTGGGATTTGACAAACCCAACAGTCTTAGTGTAGGGACTGGCCACGTTAGAAAGACCAACCATGTGATTTAGTGTGAGTGCTTTGGGGTACACAGTCTCAGTTGAACTGGAGACTGAGTTCAACCACATGGGCAATCAATCTATCAATCCTGTCTATGTAATTGAGTCCCAATTAAAAACAAACAAACAAAACTGGACACTGACACTCTGGTGAGCTTCTCTGGTTAACAATACTCTGTACTGTCACACACGGATGTTAGGAGGGTAGCACGACTCCATGAGAGGACAACAGGAGCTTCCCGTTTGGAACCCTCTCAGACTCTGCCCTATGTGTTTCTTCCTTAGGCTGATTTTACTATGTATCCTTTCCCTGTAAGAAACTGTAACCACGAATATAAAATCTTCCGTGAGTTCTCAGAGTATTTCTAATGAATTATTGAACCTAAGTGTGGTTTTGGGGAAGCCTCAAATTTACATTTAGTGTCAGAAGTGAGAGTGGAGACAGTGTTTTTAAACTTTGCGGTTTGGCTATTTCCAGGTAGTGGACTATGCCAGCTCCCAGCTGGGACCATAGCTTACTGTGGGAATAGAGTCCCAGAGAGCAGTTTCCAGGCTCTTGGCCTGGCGTGGGGAGGTGCTGACTCGGGTGGTGAATGACCATCAGCTGTGATTGGTTGGCCCTCAGCTGTAACCGGTTAGCCAATTGGCTACTGATATAACTAGGGCTGTGTTGATTGGTTGGTTGGGAGGCAAGAGGCAGAGAAGTGAATGGAGGACTGCAGATCCTGTGGCTACTACTGCGTGTGTCCCGCCCCGCCGCCAGAGAGACTATAGTGGTATGACTCCCCTAGCTATGGCTCTGTGGGTGTTCCTTTTGGCCTCACCATGTCCTATGTTCTTATGTGGGGAGCGGGACCAGAGGCCCCACAGGCCACCCCGCAGGACCCCTACCTCTTTCCTGAGGCCACTGCTGTGTGCTGGCTAAAGTCAAGTCTGTAAATGCTGAGAAAAGGTCAGTCCAGGTGTTGAAAGCCTCTCATTTCTCCCCCAAAACCCTTGGCTTCAAGCCTTATTATTTGAGTTGGAGGGTTCCATCTGAGTCTCATCCACTTACCAGAAGGGAGATCAGAGAGTCTGCCCTCAATCTCTTCTTCTGTGTTATCCTATATATACAACATGTAGCACATATGCCTTGAAATCTCTGGCATGGGTCTCTGTCCTCTTATTGTTGACTTTATCTTCCCTCACTTTTCATATTCAATTGGTCATTTTAAAAGATACAATGCATTGTAGGGTGGTGAGGAAGCAGTCATATGGTGGCGAGAACTATATTGCAGTCTTAACAGGAATGGATGGAAAAGATATAAAACAAGATTTAACTTAAATTAAAATATATTTGTTGGGGGAGGGACACCTTTTGAAAGCCAGACATTTATTTTTAGTTTTTTTCCCATTTATCTGTCCTCCCCATACCTGCCCTCCCACCTTCACTGGATTATGAAGTGAGCCACATCCAATCTCATCTCTAGCCTTTCTGAGGTTCAAGCTCTAAGAATTATTGATATTTTAATAATATTAAGCCTTCAAATTCATGAATGTGTCATGTGTTTCCATTTATGTTTCCACTATCTCCAAGTGTGAACTCACCATAGAGATCAGCATTACCAACAATAGAAAAATCTGTATCCATGACAACCAGAAATCCCAAAGTTGATTTTAACCATCTGGTTCTAACCTAGTACTTTAAATTTCTTTTTTTCTCAAGGGCTTTACTTACTGCTTTATATAGAGGGCAGACACACTGCTACACAGACAGGCAGACAGAAGATAACCATGATGTCTGTTGGAAGAGGTGAGACAAGTATCTGTGCGTGGTAGATGCTGTGTGAACAGTTCAGTGGCTAGGAGAAATCAACAAGGCTTCTTGGAGCTTTCATCTGAGCTCAACCTTCAGGATGGTGAGTGAGTTTTGTTGGAGAAGGTCACACAGGTAGGAATTCTGGGGAGAATACCACCAGCTTGCAAAGGTGTGGAGGAGGGAGAAAGGAAAACAATGTTTAAAGAATGATGATGGATTCACACTGAATTTGTTTAGGAGATTAGGGAAGATAAGACCAAAAAGTGGCTTAGCATCCCACTGTGGAAACTTTTGATTGGTCAACTGAAAAATCTAGACTCATTTCACAATCAACTGTTTTTCAGTATAATATTTGAGATACTTTTTCTCCTTGAGTCACATGCCTACATTCCATGGATGGCATAAATGGTCTTTTTTTGTGCCACATCATCTAACACGGTGTTAAATAGATAATGAGAAGTCATTTTAAAAGATCTGAGCAGAGAAATAGCTACATAACTGAAACCAGAACATACAACAGATTCTATTGCCTTTTCACCATCCCTCACTCCCCTACTTAACAAGTTTAGATTTTGTGATTCACCATTATATTCATTCCCTTGCATATACCTTCAATTTTCTGCCCCTCTCTCACCTGGCAAAATTCCAACCCTGGTTTAATCCAACTCTCACCTACTGATTAACACTTCAATGCTCGTGTGAGAGAAGAAAGAAGAGAGAATCTATGGCTAAACAAACTGGGATTAGAGCTTGGGTACAACTCACTCACCAACCACAGGGGTTTCAGCCTGAGAAGCAAACGTACAAAGCTCTCCAGGCTCCTACTAAACAATTAGTCATATATTCAAGCAAACTTAAAGAAAAAGCAAACACCAAACTCTACCATATAAAGAGCTTAGAAGTCATCACACCCATCCGTACAAGAAAAAGCCAGACAAATGGAAGATAATTGACTCTTCTTGGAACCATCAAAGAACTGAGGTCACAGGCAAAGCATTATCTTAAACTCTGAGAGACAGATGCATCCAGAAATGTAGATTTGCTTACATGGAATAGAAGCCATTAGAATCAATAAGCTGATAGGAGCATTTAAATCATTATTTTGACGAATTGCAGGAATATGAGTGCAGACTTGTGTGAGAGTAAAACACTCCGGTTTGGGTACCTGCAGTCATGTGTGTGTTGGGGGTGGGGAGGAACCACACTTATGTGGGCTGTCACTCCAGAAACTCCACCAGGTTCCCACAGGGATAATCTGAGAAAGACCACCTCTGGTCTGGATAGGAGAAGAGAAGAGTAAGCATCTCCAGACTTGCCCAGACTCTTATCCCTAAAAAAAGCATAGTCTCCAGGGGCAAGGAATGCCTTACCTAAAGAAGAACAAAGATTATAGCAGACTTACCACAGAAACCATACAAGTAAAAAGAGTGTGGAATGAAAACTTTAAAGTGTTGAAAGAAATATTGCCAATCTAGAATTTTACATTTAGAGAATCATCTTCAAAATGAAGGAGAGAATTTCCAGTCAAGATGGTGGAGTCGATAAACACTCTTCTTGCATCCTATCGTGATTACATAAAAAATACAACTAAACTACAGAACAGCCATCATTGAGAATCACCTGAAGTCTAGCTGGACAGAAGTCCTGTAACTAAGGATATACAGAGAAGCCACGTCGAGACTGGTAGGAGGGGCAGAGATACGGAACAGGCTGGTTCCCATACCCACATGTGGTGGTGTGGTTAAAAATAGGGAGGGATATCTTGGCTGCAGAGGATTCCCTGAAGGGTGAGGTGTCCCAGCCTCACATCAGGCTACCCAGCCAGGGTTCCAGTGCCAGGAAGAGAAGTCCGCATAACTTCTGTCCATGGAAACCAGTGGGGAGTGAGATAGAGGGTGGCTGCAATCTCAGGTGTTCCTCTTAAAGGGCCTATGCATGGACTTATTCATTGGTGGACTCGCTTGCTCTGAGCTCCAGCACTGGGGCAGAAGATTGAGGGGTTTCAGGAACATATAGGGAGGAACTGAATTGTCTGGCTTCAGAGCAAGGCCTAGAGGGGCAGCTTGCTCCCAGACAGAAGTGCTGGCAGAGGCCATTGTTTCTTTGTTGAGCCCTCCACACTCTCAGCGTACAAACACAGGCAGCCGCCATATCTGAGTCTCCATCAACCTGGCTAACATTGTTTGCCCACCCTGGTGATTCCCTGAGACCCTGCCTCACACAACTTTCAGGCACACCCAAACTGCTTCCAATGGCTTTTCCATACAAATGGCCTACCTTGGCTCATGCTACAGAATTTCCTATAATCTCTCAAAGGTTCAAATAATCCAAATATAAATATAAGAAATGGGAAAGTTACCCATGCACTCAGCACAATAACATAAGAAAACCTTTATATAAATTGTCTATAAGAGACTCACTTCAGATCAAAAGGCACACAGGGACTGAAAGTGAAGGGATGGAAAAAGGTATTTCATGAAAATGGAAATGGAAAAAAAAATCTGGAGTAGCAATATTTATACCAGACAAAATAAACTTTAAAACAAAGTTTATGACGAAAGACAAAGAAGGACCCAGTAAGTCCACTTCTGGGTGTTTATCCAAAGAAATCTAAAACTTTACTTCAAAGGGACATGTGCATCCACATGTTCATTGCAGCATTATTATAATAGCCAAGATATGG
This sequence comes from Rhinolophus sinicus, assembly GCF_057876585.1. Lineage (NCBI taxonomy): Eukaryota > Metazoa > Chordata > Mammalia > Chiroptera > Rhinolophidae > Rhinolophus > Rhinolophus sinicus. The sequence goes on from NC_142513.1 coordinate 26,366,519, forward strand.
AAGCAACCTGGAGGTCTATAAATGGATGGATGAATAAAGAAGAGGTGGTACATATATACAATGGAATATTACTCAGCCATAAAAGAGAATGAAATCTTGCCATCTGCAACAATATTGATGGACCTGGAAGGTATTGTGCTGAGTATAGTAAGTCAGAAAGAGAAAGACAAATGCTATATGATTTCACTTATATGGGGAATCTAAAGAACAAAATAAATGAACAAACAAAATAGAAACAAATTCATAGATACAGAGAACATTTTGATTGTTGCCAAATAGGAGGAAGGTTGGGGGATGAGTGAAAAAAGTGAAGGTATTAAGAAGTACAAAATGGTAGTTACAAAATAGTCCTGGGGGTGTAAAGTATAGCATAAGGAATATAGTCAATAATATTGTAATAACTATGTATGGTGTAGGATGGGTACTAGATTTATCAGGGTGATCACTTTGTAAGTTATATAAATGTCTAATCACTATGTTGTACACTTGAAACTAATATAATATTGTATGTCAACTGTAATTGAAAAATAAAAAAAATTGTTTTAAAAAGTAAAGAAGGAATAAATATTTCCTCAAACGAAAATGGGGGATTCACTGCAACAAGAAATGTTTTTAAAAGTTCTTCAAGTAGAAAATGATTTAGGTCAGAAACTTGAATCTACACAAAGAAAGGAAGAGAAGTGGAGAAGAAATAAGTGAAGGTAAGATAAGATTTTTACTTTTATTCTTAAATGTTCTAAAAGAAAACTATTTAAAATAATAATAGTACCAATGTATTGTGTGCAGTTAACATATGGCTAAGTGAAATGATGACATCAATGTCACAAGGAATGGGAAAGAGGAATTGGGAATACTATGTTATGCAATACCTGTACTATGCAGGACATTGAAGGGAGATGTAGAGGGGCTTATGCTCTGGGGAAATGACTCTTTCAACTTGTATTAGCATCTCTGTAACATAGCGGGTCCCAGCATCTCTGTCCTCTGAGTCACTTTTCCTTCCGGCCTCCCTAGGAAGCAGATAAGCTTCTACAAAATGTTCCTGGCTCTTTGCATATGGACACTTGTGTTGACCTGTCCCACCATGCTACACTGACAGGTCAGACGCCTGTTTTGAGTCCAGCAGCAGTCCTCGACACCTAAACATAACACACTACCAGAATTCTTAAATATCATTAAACCCCTCACTTATTTACATCCTACAAATAGGGAAGAATTCAAAGTCTTTCTCAATCCCCCCTCTACAAAGGTGTGTTTCTCATCATCCCATTTCCAGGATGAGAGTTTGTCTCTTTTGTGTACTGACATGGAAGGTAAACTTACAAAGCTCTTCCAAAACAAAAACAAGAGATGAGAAAGATGACAGGTATGAAAGTACAGAGACCAGAGATCAAAACCCAAGAATAGAGGGCGCTCCCAAGTGAGAAGCAAAAACAATTAGGCTAGAGCGGATGGGTGGCTCAGTTGGTTAGTGCTAGCTCTGGACAACGGAGCTGCTGGTTCGATTCCCACATGGAACAGTGAACTGCTCCCTTCGTAACTAGAATAAAGTCAATGGCCGCTCAGCTCCTGGGTGGCCAGATGGCTCAGTTGGTTGGAGCACAGGCTCTCAACCACAAGGTTGCCGGTTTGACTCGGACAAGGGATGGTGGGCTGCACCCCCTGCAACTAACAACGGCAACTGGACCTGGAGCTGAGCTGTGCCCTCCACAACTAAGATTGAAAGGACAACTTGACTTGGAAAAAGTCCTGGAAGTACACACTGTTCCCCAATAAAATTCGTTCCCCTTCCGCCCCCCAAAAAAAATCTTTAAAAAAAGAATAATTGGGGGTCCGGCCCGGTGGCTCAGGCGGTTGGAGCTCCATGCTCCTAACTCCGAAGGCTGCTGGTTCGATTCCCACATGGGCCAGTGGGCTCTCAACCACAAGGCGGCCGGTTCAACTCCTCAAGTCCCGCAAGGGATGGTGGGCTCTGCCCCCTGCAACTAAGATTGAACACAGCACCTTGAGCTGAGCTGCCTCCTGGATGGCTCAGTAGGTTGGAGCGCTGGCTCTCAACCACAAGGTTGCTGATTCGACTCCCTCAAGGGATGGTGGGCTGCGCCCCCTGCAACTAGCAACAGCAACTGGACCTGGAACTGAGCTGCACCCTCCACAACTAAGACTGAAAGGACAACAACTTGAAGCTGAACGGCACCCTCCACAACTAAGATTGAAAAGACAACAACTGGACTTGGAAAAAGTCCTGGAAGTACACACTGTTCCCCAATAAAGTCCTGTTCCCCTTCCCCAATAAAAATCATTAAAAAAAGAAAAAGAAAGAACAGTTAAACTAGAACTAATGAACAAAGGCATAATGGAGGGAAATTGCCCGAAAACAGAAAAAAATAAATCTGAATATTCAGATTAAAAGAACTCTACATCACAGGAAACATCCATGACAAAGGAGCTTCATACCTAGGATATTATGGCATAATTTTAGTTACTTTACTAAAAAGAAAACGAACTTTTCCATTATGCAAACATATTCCTGGAAAATACAGGTTAGCAAAAGGAAGAGAATAAAAATCAGCTATTGTACCACTATCCAGAGAAAAACTGTTAATATTTTGGTACATTTCTTTATACTTCTGTTAATGTGCATATTATTGTTTACATAATTGGATTTATATTGCATATACAAATTTATATTTTCCATCCTTTTTAAAATTAATAAATTAATACATATTATAGGCAGGAAAGTTGAAAATTGGAGGGAAATTATGAAGAAGGAAAAAGTTACCCAGAATTAACCACAATTAATATTGGGACATATGTCTTCATAGTCTTTCTATCTGTGCTTTTTTTACATAGTTGTAATTACACTGTATAATCTAATCTAATTCTTAAACATGCATTTCAGAGATTCTACATGATAAATACTAGAGAAGATTACAGATGGGATAAAAGATTTGCCACAACGTGATTCAGTAGTCTTTCCTAATCAATAAAACCCAAATACTCAGATCATTCTGGATGAGCTTTAAACTGCAAAAGCCCATAAGAAAAATGTAGTAACTCTTCTATTAGTTCCTGGGGTTTGGATAGGCCACTATAAACCACCCTGGAATGCAATCGCACCCACTACTGTTTTGAATTCCGTGGAGTAGCAGAACTTCTATGACAACCACATTTTCTGGTTCTGGGAAAGCCACATAAGTAGAAAAGGAAACTGGAGGGACAGGCCTTATTACTGCAGCAGACCTCACATCATCCGATAAGAATTCAGGCTTTGGGGTCCAGGCTGAATAAGTTCTGTTGTACTACAACATTCTTATCGGGGGAGAGAGGTAGATTGGAGCTGTGCTCAAAAGAAAAGTTATAGACCTAAATGCTCCTATTGTTAAATGAGAAGGAATGGAAAAGTAATCCATGCACTCAGCACAATAACATAAAGGAGATTGAAGGGAGAAATTAATAAAGATAAAATAGCAACTCATGATTGATAAAAATAAAAAATCTGTGAACTGAAAAAATCTACCCAAGAGCTGGTTTCTGAGCTCTGGGTCAATTCACCAGAAACCAATTCACTAGAGTCAAGTTTTCCCTCTGTACTCAACAGCTGAGGACCTTTTGTCCATTTCAGGGAGAAAAATAGAAGCCAATGGAAGTCATTCCATATGCTCCCATCCCCCATCTGCCAGCTTTCACACAGACCTCTGCTTTGTCTCCTCTCCTATTAGTTGAAATCAACTGTCCACATTCCTAGCAAAGACCAGCCTCCCGATCTGTCCGCTCTATTCCTTTTCCCTCTCAGTTACTCAAGGATAGCCCTCTCTCTCATGCATTACCATTATTCCCATCATTATACTTCACATGCTGTTAAGAGAAACCCTTCCTAGACCCCATATTGGTCCCTTACCCCAGCCACTGCCCCATTCCACTGCTCTCCTTAGAAGGAAACCCTTCAGGAGACATCCATGATAGGTCTCCAGCTCATCTCCTGACCTCTCATGAACCCACTGCAGCAAGGTTGGGTCTCACCACTCCTTCCAAACAGCTCTTACCCACGTCTACAGTAGTCGAGGCCATGTTGTCAAGGCCAGTAACCGTTTCTCCATCCTCATTCACTCTACTTCTCAGTGGCATTAGGCACAGCTGATCTCTCCCAGCTTCCTGAAACACATTCTTCCCTTGGCTTTGGGATCTGCCTCTCAGTTCTCCTCCTGTTCATTGGCCACTCCTTTTCAGGCTGCTACTCATTTCCCTGACCCCCAGATCTTCCCCAAGACTCAATTCCCACACACTTACTCCCTTGGTGGCATCATCCAGTCTCAGGACTATGAATGCCATCTATCTACATACTGACAATGCCCACGTTTAGATCCCCAGACTAGACCTCTCTTCTGAACTCCAGAAACTTACCTCCACCTGCCTACTGGACACCTCTACCTGGATGTCTAAGGGGCATTTTAAATGTAACAGATCCAAACCTGAACTCTTGAATCATCACCCCCCACCACCCCAAAACCTGCTCCTCCCTCAGTGTCTCTGAGATGGAAAATGGCAGCAGCATTCTTCCACAAGTCTCCAGACCAAAACACTCGTGATCATCCTTGACTTATTTTGTTTTCTTTAACGCTAAGTCTAATACCTCCGCCATTTCCTGTTGGTTCTTTTTTAAAGTTATACCCAGAATCTTATAACTTCTCTCCACCTGTACCACTTCACCCTAGTTCGTCACCCTCATTTCTCACTTCCCTTGCCTTCCCCCTCCCCCGCCCCACTATTCACCACACAGCAGTCATTCTGCTTTTTTTAAACATAAGTCATATCATGTTGCTCCTCTGCTCAAAATTCCTCAATAGTTTCCTTCTCAGGAATAGATTCGTTCTCAAATTACTTAGAAAACAAAAATGTTACATACAAAAATCTATCGGGCTGGCCCAGTGGCTCAGGCAGTTGGAGCTCCATGCTCCTAATGCGGAAGGCTGCAGGTTCAATTCCCACATTGGCCAGTGGGATCTCAACCACAAGGTTGCCAGTTCGATTCCTCAACTCCCACAAGGGATGGAGGGCTGCGCCCCCTGCAACTAAGATTGAACATGGCACCTTAAGCTGAGTTGCCGCTGAGCTCCTGGATGGTTCAGTTGGTCGGAGCGCATCCTCTCAACCACAAGGTTGCCGGTTTGACTCCCCCAAGGGATGGTGGGCTTTGCCCCTGCAACTAACAATGGCAACTGGACCTGGAGCTGAGCTGCGCCCTCCACAACTAAGATTGAAAGATCAACAATTTGACTTGGAAAAAGTCCTGGAAATACACACTGTTCCCCAATAAAGTCCTGTTTAAAAAAAAAAAAATCTATAGACTATATCTAAAGCTTTCATTTCTAATGGGAAGAATAAAAATAAATTAACCAGGCAATAAACTTAAGAGGCTGACCCTTATAATAAAAGATTAAATTAGTTAACACATGTAATGTTTATAACAACACCTGGCATAGAGTAGGTGTGTAAATGCTAGCTGTATTATTATTATTGCCTATAAGAATAAACATATGAGAAGATCAGAGAAATTCTGGGGCAGAATGAGGGGAAAAAGGGCAATATAAGTGGGCTAGTTCTATCAGATATTAAAATATACTGTTAAGCTACAATAACAATTGTTTAAAACAACTTCAAATTGGCAGACAAATAAATGGAATAGAGTACAGAACTAAACTCAATTACATATGAGAATTCAGTACATTATTTAAAAATGGCATTTCAAAGCAATGGGGAAAATCTGTTATATGAGAAAATCTGTAGGGATAATCTGTTAACCATTTGGAGTGAATTCTTAACTCTTTTTCTTTTAATCAAAATGTCTTTTACATGAAGCGAAGATTTAGATGTTTAAAATGCAAACAAAAAGCACTGTTTTCATGGATGCACATTTTTTTATAAGCTAAGAACAGAGAAAGCTTTCCTAAATCTGAACATGAAACCTAGAAGCCACAAAGACAAGATAAATAAATATGACTATGTAATAATTTTAAATGTCTATATAGTAAAGGTTGGTATGTTTTAAATGAAATCTAAATTAAATATCTATAACACATAGAAGAGACCAAAATTAACTTCCTAGTATACGAAGAATTGATGCAAATCAATAATGGGGAGAACACTTCATTGAAAAATTAGAAAAGTACATGAACAGTTTACAGAAAAAATACAAATGGACACAGTTCATAATCTCCCAATTATGTACATTTAAATTACTAGATATAATTTTTGTGTGTGTCTAAATGCCAAAATTTAAAAGATTGATAATAAGTAATGTTGGCAAGAGATTAGAGAACACTCTCAGCAGGAATACAAATGGGTGTGCTTTTTCTTTGGAAAATTTGGCAATGTCTACTAAAATTTTAAGTTATTATATAGAAGCGTAAAACCTTGGTGTTGAAGAGGAAACTGAGGGGCATCTGTCCAAACTTTGAGGTCCACCCTAGCACAGAGATCCCTGGCAGCACGTCTCTGTCACTCTGCTTGAGTGTCCCTTATCCCCAGGATCAGCTAGTATATAATCTAGTAACACATAGACCTTGTTAAAGCGTGAGTAGAACATCTTCAGGGACTTACAAATATTGGACATCCATTCACCTCTGAGCGCCCAACACCACCATTTGGAACCTTTTGGACAGCATTTCTCTAACTTCAATGTGCCCACGAATCATCTGAAGATCTTGACAAAATGCAAATGCTGATGTGGGTGGGGATGGGCCTGAGATTCTGCATTTCTAACCAGTTTCCAGGTGACGCTGATGCTACTGGTGCATGGACCATGATTGAGAAACAAAGCCATCACACTCTGCTTTCTCCCTGCGGTCTGATTATTTGCAGGCATAGCCTCTCTATTGAACCTGTAAGCGTCACTCCCTTGACTCTCATTTCCTATAGATGGGCCCCACAGCCTTGTCACACCCTTAGCATTGACTTCTTCTATTGTTGCACCTGATTTCACTATTTTCACCACCTGGTCTCCTGTTTTGCAGGCTACTATAGGGGGTGGCTGCTGCTGCTGCAACTTCCCTCCAACCTATCAGCTCAAACTGGAGGAACTTGGTGCTTTGGTGGCAGAGAGGGTCTTCGGTTGAAATTCAGGTTTGACAAACATTTTTTTTTTCATCTAGAGATCTATAATAATATCCCTGACCTTATTTATGCTATGTAAAATTATTCCTTGATTCCCAGGCATTTCCTTTCCCATTTTCTCACTCCCTCGTCCCTTTGACCTCACCATAACTCCTTTGTCATTCCCAAAAAGGTGCACTAAAGGGTTCCTTTAGCATAAATGAAAATAATTCTAAGTCAAAACTAGGTAGCTCTCTTGGGTTTGAGTTTCAAACATACAAACTCAGATTCTTAATTATTTTCTTTGTGGCAGGTGGTTTTGCTTCAAGACTACTCAGGGACAAAGAGTACAAGGCAGGAGTGAAGTTGTGTGAAAGGGCTGGGGAGGAGGTAGAAGAGGGCCCCAATGAACAGGCAAACTCTACATCTGCTTGGGACTCATCAGCAGAAGGGAGGATGGGAGAGACCATCCTGGATTCAGAAGTATCCAGGGGCCACAGAGATGCTTTGGGCAGTTTGTTTCCTCAACGGGGGAATTATCTGATGTGATAGAAAACCAGGGGCCAGAGACTGTCCCCAAATGTTAGAATATCACCCAGGGTGTGCCCTCCCCACCCATCTCTTCAGCACTCTGATAAGTCTTAACCAGAGACTGAGTCATAACTGCATGTGTGTGGGGAGGGGGGTGGAGGAAGAGGCCCCAGGCAATGAAGCTTTTCCAAATTTTCTCTTGCCCAATAATTTGATGAGAACTCACACATCAGGGAAAAGATGTCATTTTCAGGCCACCTCCTGTACCTTGTCTGCGCCTGCCTTGAAAATGTTCACAAATGCAGGCTCCCCTCTGCAGCAAGACTGCAAACACAGCCCCACAACATCTAGAAATGAACAGTCATGGCTGGGTGTCACCAGCAAACAGATATTGTTTAAAACCATGAGTCTACATGAGATAACTTGGAGAGAGTACATAGAAGCTTTGGCCTTAGTCCTAGGACACACACCCATCCTAACAACGCTTAGGAGGAAGCAACAAGATAGGGAGGGGGTGCCAATGAGAGCTGAGGGAACCAGAAACGTGGTGCTCCAGGAGCCAAGGAAAGAGCATGGCTAGAGAAGGACGGAGTGACCAGCACATTCAGGTACAAACAGCTGCTTGAAAGCACAAATGGGCAAACACAGGGCCACGGGGAAAGGAGACCACAGAATGACATTTTCGGGATTAGAAAGCAGATGGAGGAGACATAAATGATGTCTTCGATCCTAAGTTGAATCCGAAACTCACAGTAGGGAAAGGGCAAATCCTACCCTATTTACATTGTTAAATCCCCAAAGACTGAGAAATCGGTGACGCCTGGTCCCTCTGGACATGGAGATGAAGAAAAAGCCAAAAGTAAAGAGGTGGCAATATTATTTCAGAGGGGATCAGATCCCCAGATCTCCCCTGCAGAAGGCAGACATTTATTTCCCAAAGACGGTGATTAAAGGGTCTGGTTAGGAGAAACCAAACTTAGTGAAAAGCAGGGTTGCCACACTGAAAACAAAAGAATTACATGAATGTGAGCCTTCTGAATGCTGAGACAGCCCTCACCCAACCTTCAGTTTCCAGAATGCTGGCTACCATCCAAACAGCAAACCGAGAAAGTATTCCAGTAAAAAGACTCAGACAGCTGAAACCGACCAGCCCCTCTTGTGCATTCAGAACTTCCAGTCAGCTGTTAATTGTTCACTCTTAAATGTGAGCAGGCAGCCAGGCATCTGAGGACAGCATCTACCATGAAAGATAAATCCAAAACAGACACAAAATAATCAGAAGAAACTAAAACTATGGAAGGAGAAGATAAGATCGACATGACCTTTGTCAAGGAAACTACAGGCCAAGGATATGACTCTCCACCAGGACCTGCTTTTACGTAGACATTTTTATGTTCAGACCATCCTATGTGGCTAATTTCAGTCTCTGAGTTTGTAAGGCCCACCATGCAGGACTCCCCTGAGCTGGTCAGGTTTAGTATGTGGCCTTTCTTTCATCCATAATAGAGGAAACATAATTACAAATTTTCTAAAGTAAATGCTTTAATAAAAGGGAAAGGAGGAAGTCTCTTATTTTCAATAGAAATAATTAGCCTTTTATTTTTACTCTTTATTTGTCCTCACAATGTACTCCACCAAAATGAGAGCGTAAACCAAGGAAGAGGAAAACAAGAGGCACCAAAAAAAAGGAGACCCAGCACGAAAGAGGCAAAGGGCAGCCTCAGGATGATGGAAGAGGGAGAATTCAGGATGATGGCTGTGCGAACAGGAGCAGTCAGAAAACTGCAGGGGAATCTTTTTCAGGAAGAAGGAAATTATGAGTTCCAGATGCACCTGAATGCACTGAAAGATTTAGCAGGCAACTGAAGAAGAGTTTGTGGTTGGATTCATGGTATACGAGAATTATAAGCAAATGATAGCTAAGCCATTATTAACTCTAGGAAAACAAAAAGTTGAACAGAAAAGGAAAAAAATCATAGTATATCACATGGCTCGGCTGCAAATAGTATTTTCAGATCATGGCAATTTAAACTCTAAATATTGAACTACATAAAATTACATCCTCAATGGGATGATGGGAGGGTCAGGAAGAGCAAGAGTGAATGGGGGAGCGGACAAGCAGGAAGGACAAAGAGATAAATTTTCATCTTCTATAATGGGACGTCAGGAGGTAATGTTCATAACTAAAAAAAATCAAGAAATAGCAATAGAAGTGTATTATTAAGCACATAGGGATAAATATCAAAAATAATTAGCTAAAAAAGTATTGGCTTCTAGGAAAGAGAGGTTGGCAGAGGAAGATGCCTGCTAATTTCCTCATAATTTCTGTGAAACTATTTGACTCTGTAAACTACTATGTATAACTGGTAGAAATAGGAAGATAAATTATAAACACAATAACTTTTTAAAGTTTATTAAATGAGCTAATACATTTCTGAGGACAGAAAGAGGAATAATATGATCCTTATCTCCGTGGAGTTTGGAATGTAAAAGAAACCAGTTATAATACGGTATGATACAAATGCTGCACTGGAGGTATTAAAAGTTTACTATGTACTTGAAGTCACAGACTATATTTTGTTTATGTCTCCAGTACATTGTATAGCGCCTAGCAGACAGAAGTGTGTTAGTGACAGGTGAACATAAGAAGGTATATATGTGAGCTTCTTGCACTAAAACCAGAAAACAGAACATTGTACTATATGTATATGGTGGAGTGTGGGGACAGAATCCTAGAGAGCAGTTTCCAGGCTCTCGACCTCACATGGAAAGGTGCTGACTTGGGTAGTAGGTGGCCATCAGCTGTGACTAGTTGGCTGTCAGCTGTAACCAGTTAGCCAATTAGCCACTGATATAACTGCCGCGGCTGTGCTGATTGGGGGGTCGAGTCCAGTCGGTTGGTTGGCAGGCAGAAAAGCGGACAGCAGGTTGCGGGTCATGTGGATCCAGCCTCCAGTGAGATTATAGTGCCTCCAGTGAGACTATAGTGGTATGACTCCCCTACTTATGGCTCCGTGGGTGTTCCTTTTTGGCCTAGCCATATCCTGTGTTCTTATGCGGGGAGCGGGACCAGAATCCCCACAGGCCACCGTACACGACAAATGGCGCAGCGAGCAGGGTCCCCCGCATGACATGGAGGAAAACAAATCCAGAAAGATTTCACAGCAGATGTGATATTTGAATGTGGAACTGTAAGTGTACCAAGGATTCCCCCAGGTGGACAAAGATGGGGAGAATATTCAAAGCAGGGAAGACAATTAACACAAAAAAGACGAGAAAGTAGTACAGTATCAGTTAGCTTATCAACAATAATACTGTGCAGCAAACCACTGAAACCTCAGTGGCACTCATCACTAAACGATGTTCACTCTCACACTAGAAGTCAGCTGGGATTGGACTGACCGACTGGGTTAATAGGTTTGGATCTTAACTGCAAGTTGGGTGCAGGTGTGTTCTATGTTCTTTGGACCAAGAGTTAGCTGAGACAGGCTCTTCTTGTGCTGAAGATGGAAGAGCAAGAAGGTAAGCACATTTCAAGTCTCTGGACCTGTTGTGTCCACTAACATGCCATTGGCCAAAGTAATTTACGTGGACAAGCCCAACGTTGGGGCAGTACAGACTTCCCTCATTGGAGTTTCGCTGAACACTGCTCCTGAACAATAATCTAAACTCTCACAAGTGTGTTTGGGCAACAAGCACAAATACATGTAACTTCTGGAGACTTTCTATTTGTGTTTCCTTCAGAAACCAGAGTAAAAAGTTATGCAATCAGAATGAGCCACATGTGGCTATTGAGCAGCTGAAATGAGGCAGGTGTGATTGAGGAACTGAGTTTTCATTTTATTTAGCTCTTATTAATTTAAATGGAAATAGCCATATGTAGCTGCAAACACTACATGTGTCACGTGGGGCGGCCTGCGGGGTCTCTGGTCCTGCTCCCCACATAAGAACGCAGGATATGGTGAGGCCAAAAAGGAACACCCACGGAGCCATAGATAGGGGAGTCAGCTCACTACAGTCTCGTTGGCAGCTGGGTTGGAGACACAGGATGCAGGAGCCACAGAATCCGCAATCCACACTCCGCGCTTGCTAGCTGCAATCCGTGCTTGCTAGCTCAGCCACCATCTTCTTACTAGCCCCCCTTTTCTGCTAGCATAGCCATAGCAGTTATATCAGTGGCCAATGGCTCACTGGTTACAGCTGCTGGCCAACTAGCCACAGCTGATGGCCATCCAATCACAGTTGATGGCCATTTACTACCTGAGCCAGCACCTTTCCATGTGAGGCCAAGAGCCTGGAAACTGCACTCCTGGCTCTGTCCCCACAACATGAAAACTGATATTTTGGTTTGAGGATTCCTTTTATTAAATCAACTCTGAAACTGTAGCTTTTTAACATTTATATATTTGTTCTATTATGAATTTTAGAATTTATTTCAATGACATACTTGTTCTTTGTGAAGCTTAGAAATGTCCGTGAAGGTTATATGGGCCAAATTAACTCAATTCCTGCTCTGACCACCCCCAACTTCCTTGCCTATGTGCGTCTCTGGGCAAGAAAAGCTAGGAGAGGAGAATGTGAACAAATTAAAATAAATCTATCAACATCTGTACAAAAGTAACTCAAAGTGGATCCCTCTTATGATGGTCAATATCAGATGGTCACACGGGAATGTTTTTTCTTATCTGAACAATCTTGTAGTATTGTTACATAAAATTTATCTTCACAAATTCCTCAAGTATTAATCATGTATCTCTCTACAGGGAAGAAATATAACAATTAGGGCCAATAAACAAATGTGGTGTACATAAGAATGCTTCTAAACAAGCACTTGTTTAAGCCCTCAAATCTAGGAAGTTGAAAAATAACAATAAGCACTATAAACTTCTTTTTCTTTCTCATTTCTTAGTCTCTATTTTTGTTGTTGTTGTTGTTAATGCTACTTCTGCCCTATTTAAGCTAATGTGTGTGGTAGGAAAGCACATGCTTTATGCTTTATATGTTTATTTTATAACAGTTTTATGTTGAATGGCTAGTACCAATTTCCGCCTTAGTGGAAAGTTATCGCAGTCTCTATATTTTTAAAGGAAAAAAAAAAAGCAGGAATCAAGAAAATTGTGCAACAGAACTGCTGCAACTGATGCAGAGTTTCTTGTAAATAAGGAATGCTTTGAAAGAAAAAAATGTTGAAAGAGTAAATCAGCAAAGTGTGTTACTCAATAAGAGAAAGGAATTTCAAAGAGAATGAAAACAATTTCTCACAAAAGTATGATCAGAAAAACATTCTCAAATTTCTACACTTGCCATTTTTTCTATCATAATTCCACATATTTCTCTAGCTCATTTACAAAGGAAAATATCTTTAGAATATTCCAGAGGAATACAGCAGCATTCACAAAGATTGCCAGAAACACAGGGTATAAAATCAATCATTTTCCTTATACAGGAAAGAAATAGAAAAGAGACCAAGAAACCAATAGACAATAACTTAAAAGAGTGTTAGGAAATGCTTCCTCCACACTTTGTCTCTTGAGATTCTTTATAAAAGCCAGTATTCCACATTTTGATTCTACAGCAATCAACAAGCTTTAATCATTAATTAAAATAATTAAATACTATTTCACTAATCAAATTGGTAATGATTAACAAAAAATATAATTTTGTGCTGGGAAACTCAGAACACACTGGGAATATAAATTGGTACAACCACTCTGGCTGCATGATTCAAGAAGGTTTAAAAAAAATGCCCATCTTTTGTGCACATTCTACCTCTGGAAATTGATTTAACTGCAAGGATATTCTTCTTGGCACATAATGGAATACTATGCCCAAATGGTGTTACATAATATATTGTTATATGGGGCAGGGGTGAGGTTACTAGTTCAAAAATTATGATTGTATTTGGGTAAGTAAAAGTGATATGTACACATAAACATAATCAAAAAGGCATAGAATTATTAATAGGTTTATTTTCTTTATGCTTATCTATATTTTGTACAGAAAATTATATTTTCTATGTATATAATATATAGAAAATAATTGCTTCTGCAAGAAAACATGTTTAATTATTAAAAACTATTTAAAAATTTATGATCTTAAAAAAGAAGGAGGGAAGGACTAATTGTTTAAATGCTGCTGTGTGGCGGAGAGATCTAAGATGGCAGAGTAGATAAATACTGTACCTGCTTCCTTCTGTGAACTCATTAAAATTACAACTAAATTATAGCACAGTCAACCTGGAGAACCATCTGCAATCTGGCTGAACAGAAGTTTTATAGCTGAGGATATAAAGAAGAAGCCATGTCAAAACTGATAGGAGAAGTGGAGACGAGAAACAGGCTGGCCCCAAACCTATGTGTGTTGATTGAGAACTGGGAGGGATATTTGGACCATGGAAGTTCCTCCCAGAGGAGCCAGAGACCCCAACCCCACACTGGCCTCCCCAGCCCAGAGTACTGGTGCCAGGAAGAGGAGACCCCACAACATGAGGCTGTGAAAAACAGTGAAGATTCCAACCATATGGGTGGGATGGAAGGCTGTGGAAAACCCAAATGTCCTCTTGCATGGCCTGCACACAGACTCTCTCACATGCAGGCATTCCCCTTGGGCTTCGGCAGAGGGACAGTGATTTGAGGGGCATTGGAAGCATACAATGGGCAGACTGAGGTGTGTAGCTTCGAGGCAAGGGCTGGAGGACAGTCACCATTTCCCCTGTGTGGGGTCCTTCTCCCATGCAGCCAGCAAGCAGGAGCCATCTTTCCTGTGTTGAACCCTCCCCCACAGGCAAAATCTGAATCTGATTGACCTGGTGAGCTCTGCAGCTGTACCCTGCTGAATCCCTGAGACTCCACCCCACCCAACTCACCCAACACCAGAGGCACTTTCTCCAAGACCACCCACATTGCACTCTTTCTTAAAAAACTATCGGAGTCTGCAGGACCCAGGCAGGAGGCAGCTGGCCACAATGTGCTCTGAGACTTTTGCTAAGTAGCCCTGGGCTCAGCACTGGCACCAAACCAGAATCTACATTAACCTGATGACCACAATTTTTCCCACTTTAGTGATTACCTGAGACCCTGCCTCATCCAACTTGTGTACCACACAAGGCTTTATCAGGAGCTAAACCTTAAGGGAGTCAGCAGATGGCAGCAGGACTTGGGGTGTCCTGGCTTTTTGTGAAGTTACCCCAGGCCTGGTACTGGTGGCAGTCATCCTATGTTCGCAGCATGGCCTCTTTCCATGCACCTCCAGGGTTAGCAAAGGCAGTGAACAATCATGGGTTGCTTTGTAGCTCCTACCAGTTAGTCCCCAACTGGTCAGAGGCAGTGGCTGACCTGTGCCTGCATCAGAGCCCCTCACAAGAGGCCCCAAAATGAACATACTTTGAGGTTGGCTTCAGAACACAGGAGAGCACCCCCCAATTAGCCCCACAAGTGGAACACTCCAAGGATGGTCTCAACAGGCACCAGAATCCACTATGGCAAATCCCACTTGGTGGGGTAAACCCCCTGCACAGCAGCTTGTAAGCTGTGAACATGGCCAAACCCCACGCTGATCAGCCTGAGGATCAATCCCACTCACTGACATGCCAATAGCAATCAAGACTCCTCCTATAACAAGGGGACACATACGACCCACACAAAGTACACTCCTGGAGCACCCAGAACAAGTGACTAGGGAAACTGTGCCAGGGCCCCACAGAGCACCTATTACATAAGGCCACCTGGCCAAGACTGGGAGACATAGAAGATCTACCTCATACATAGAAACAAACAGAGAGGCAGCCAGAATGAGGAAATGAAGACATACATCCCAAATGAAAGAACAGGAAAGAACTGCAGAAACAAAACTAAACAAAATGAAGGCAAGCAACTTACCAGGTACAGAGTTCAAAGCAACGGTTATATAAGGATGCTCAAGGAGCTTAGTGAAAACTTCAACAAAGAGATAGCAAGCATGAAAAAGGACATAGAAACCATAAAAAAGAACCAGTCAGAAGTGAAGAATATAAGAACTGAAGTAAAGAATGTACTAGAAGAAATTACCAGCAGACTAGATGAAGCACAGGATCAAATTAGCGATTTGGAAGACAAGGTAGGCGAAAACACCCAATCAAAACAACAAAAATAATTTTTAAAAATGAGGATAGTTTAAGAGACCTCTGGGACAACATTAAGTGTAATAACATTCACATCATAGGGCTACCAGAAGCAGAAGAGAAAAAGCAAGGGATTGAGAACCTATTTGAAGAAATAATAACTGAAAACTTTCCTTACCTGGGGAAGGAAATAGACATACAAGTCCAGGAAGTGCAGAGAGTCTCAAACAATATGAAATCAAATAGGTCCACACCAAGACACATTATAATTAGAATGGCAAAAGTTAAAGACAAAGAGAGAATCCTAAAAGCAGCAAGAGAAAGGCAACAAGTTACTTATAAGGGAGCTCCGTAAGATTATCAGATGATTTCTTAACAGAAACTTTGCAGATCGGAAGGCATTGGCACAAAATATTCAATGTGATGAAAAGCAAGGAAATATAATCAAGATTACTCTACCCAGAAAAACTATCATTTAGAATCGAAGGACAGGTAAAGAACTTCCCAGACAAGAAAAAGCTAAAGGAGTTCACCACCAAACCAGTATTACAAGGAATGTTAGAGGGACTTCTTTAAGATGGGGGAAAAAAAAGATCAAAATTATGAATAATAAAATGGCAATAGCTTAATGTCTATCAACAATTACTTTCAATGTAAATGGATTAAATATTCCACTAAAAAACATAGGGTGGCTGAATGGATAAGAAAACAAAACGCTTACATATGCTGCCTACAAGAGAAGCACTTCAGATTGAAAGACACACACAGACAGAAAATAAAGGGATGGAAAAGATATTTCATGGAAATGAAAAGAAAAAAAAAGCTGGGGGGGTTCACATAGTGTGAGGGATATAAATGATAAATGTCTAAGTTTTGCTTTGTCTTGTGCACCTGAAACTAATTAATAAAAAAAAAATAAAAAAATAAAATAAATAAAAAAAAGCTGGGGTAACAATACTTATACCAGTCAAAACAGACTTTAAAACAAAGGCTATAACAAAAGACAAAGAAGGACCCAGTAATCCCACTTCTGGGTATTTATCTGAAGAAACCCAAAACACTACTTTGAGGCATGTGTGCATTCATATTTTCATTGCAGCATTGTTTACAATGGTCAAGATATGGAGGCAGCCTGCGTGTCTGACGATAGATGAATGGATAAAGAGTAGGTGGGTGGTACATACATACAATGGAATATTGCTTAGCCGCAGAAGAGAATGGGTTCTCGCCATCTTTAGTGGCAGGGATGGACCTGGAGGGAATTGTGCTGAGTGGAATATGTCAGACACAGAAAGACAGACACAATGTGATTTCACTTATATGTGGAATCTAAAGAACAAAATAACAAACAGAAACAAACTCATAGATACAGAAAACATGTTGATGGTTGCCAGATGGGAAGGGGTTGAGGGGCAGGGTGAAAAAGGTGAAGGGATTAAGAAGTACAAATTGGTAGTTACAAAATAGTCAGGGGGATGTAAAGTAAAGCACAGGGAATATAGTCACTAATATGGTAATAACTATGTATAGTGCCAAGTGAGTACTAGATTAGTCAGGGGGATCATTTCTTAAATTGTATAAATATCTAATCACTGAGCCATGAACCTGCAATTAATAATAAATAATATTAAGTGTCAACTGTAACTGAAAATTTTAAAAAGGAGGAAAGAAGTAAAGGGGAATAAGAGGTCCAAATTTCCAGGTATAAAACAAATAAGTCATGGGGATGTAATGTACAGTATGGGGAATATAGTCAATAATATTGCCATAGCATGGTATGGTGTTAGATGGTTGCTGGACTTATCATGGTGATCACTTCTTCAGGTCTATAAATGTTGAATAACTTTGGTGTATACCTGAAACTAATATAATATCATGTGTTAGCTATCTTTTAATGAAAATCTTAAAATAAATTTTTTAAAATCTTAAGCAGCACATTTAAATGATGATAAGGAATCAATTCATTATTTGATCACTGGTAAATAAAAGGAAAAAATCAAAAATCAAAATAAATAAATGCTGCTGCATGGGGCCTAGCTGCCTCCTGTGCGGGTGCTGTCATCTGTTGTTTCATCATAACAAGCTACTTTTTACAGGAGCTGGGCTGGGTGGGTTTCTTCTTCTTGCTTTCTAATACTCTACCCCAACTTTGCATCATCTAGAGATACATCATGCAATTGGTACAGAGTGGCTGTACCAATTTATATTCCCAGTGTGTTCTTATTCTCCCAGCACAGAATTACATTTTTTTGCTAATCATTGCCCATTTGATCAGTTAAATTGTATTTAATTATTTTAATTAATGATTAAAGCTTGTTGATTGCTATAACATAAAAATGTTGAAATTCTGTCTTTTATGATGAACCTCAAGAGACAAAGTGAGGAGGAAGCATTTCCTAACCCTCTTTTAAGTCATTGCCTATTGGTTTCTTTTCTCTTTCTTACCTGTACAAGGAACCTGGCTACTCCTATTATTGATTTTACACCCTGTGTTTAATAAACCCACATGTTGATCTGTAGTATTCCTTCACCTCCACCACCAAAGGCTTTCAGACTCAAATTCTCAATATCTGGAATGGTCAAGGCCATCTTACAGCTTTGATGCCATAGGGTTAAAGAGGGCTTCCTTGTTATTTCAGAACGACTATTGCCAGGAAAGCAGAAGTTGGGTTTGGGTTTGGGTTTGAGCCACAGGGATGAGACTCCACTGTCATGCCACAAGTCTTTACTTCCCCCACGATATGACTTAAATTGGTCTGGACACCCAGCTGCATTTAACGCAAACGAGGGTTTCTGACTTCCTCCTAAAGCTTCAGCCTCCGGGTCCCTCTTACCCCAATGCTTACTCCCCCGTCTTCAGTCTCAAAATGCTTCTTGCTGGCAGAAAAATCAGAAGCAAACTATGAACAAGTATAAATCAGAGTTTCCAGAATAATTTTTCAGATTGCTTTAAGTGTAGCATTTCCACTCCTGGATTGTCTCATTTACTTTATTCAATAGAAAAAAAGCATGAACACTACTGAGCTCCCACCCCTGTTACATTCAAATTGTTAATTTTACTGCTCAATTTTGCTTCCACTCTATGGCACTAACTGTTTTATTTTTTTTCCATATGTCACTCATTTAAAAATGTTCTGGCATTTTCTATTGTTGCCCCAGACAAGCAATTACAGCTGACATAAAGCCAGTCCTGTTCTCAGTTTAATCTTGGCATAAAATCATAATCAAAGAAATAACAGTCCATCAAAAGATTAAAACAATTAAAATCTTTATGTGCATCTCAAGAAAATACCACAGGACAAGTACACAAAATTTCTGAAAACAAGGTAGAGATAGAAGTTGGGAGAGGGTCCACTGGTGCAGAGTTAGATTTTTAATGTGTGAGACACCAACAATAAGTCACACCACAGGCCCTGAACATTGTGCTCGGAGCAGCAGGCCTGGAAGCTGACCCTGGCGGGCAATATTCAAAGAAAAACGAGAAAGTTCCAGCTGAGGGGGAAGGTGCAGAGACGGCTGCGAGCGTCCTGGTGAAGCACTGGGTGTAGGCAGTGGTCTAGGGGTGACGTGAACAGTGCTTGAAGATGTGCCTGGCAAACCCAGCATCTGAGAAGATGACCCTACAAAATATATTAGAAAGTGATTTGCCTTACCAAGTGATTATGAAGTCTGACAATTAAGTTCGCGAACTCATCCTAGAAGAAGTGCTACATACCTCACTGCTGAATATCACTGCGGCCACCTTCGAAGTACTCCCCTTGAGGAACTATGCACCGACACCAGCACCTAGTCTACCCTTCAAAGCAATTCTGGTACTCTTTTTCTGGAATGGCCATCAGAGCTGTCATCGTATTTGAAAAGTTAATACCATTTTGATATCTTTTCACAACTTTTATTTCAAACAAATGTTGAATTGCAGTGCAAACTTACAAGAAGCCACCAAAAGCTAAGGCCATTCATAATGGAGTTGAAAATAACCTCAGCGTGATGACAACATAAGTGAATCGTGTTTTTATTAGCAGAGACGGGGAAGAAAACCAAAGAGGAAATATGCTTCCTTTATAAATGCTTTTTATTTTTATTGTCCTCACTTAGACAAGTAAAGAGCTAAAGGTCTTGAATGTGAGTTAAACGTTAGAGCACTAAAGATAGATTTAAGAAACATCTGCGTTCCTTGTCTACTAAGGTAGGACCCAGTCCCCTGTGAAAGCACCGTCTGCCTACCCAAGAAACTTCAGGAATTCAGGCTCAGGGCCTGCAGGAGCCAGGCCCTCTTCCATGGGACACTGCAGTCACCACTGCTGAGGTTCTGGAAGCCTCAGGATCCCCAGGGGCCTCCCAACCCCATAGCCCCACGGAGCCCCAAGCAGAAGTAAGAACACCACTTCTTCCTCCTCTTCTGTGTAACTAGAACCCCAGACACTTCTAAAGTTCATGTGGTAAAAATTCTTTCCATTTACCGTCGACAGCACCCTCAACACAGGACTCAGAACTTTGTCCACAGGGGCTGGTCCAAGACAGACAAACACAAGAGACAAATCATCTTTCCTACTAGACCAAGCTTTTTTGGTTGATGTTTCTCACTCACCCCTCAGACAAACCTCCCGGGGGCTCCTGACAGGCATGGCCCACCATGGTGTCAGTCCCCGACTCAACTGTGATTTAGAGCAGGACACAGCTCAGGCTAAAGCTGAGACCCCCGCCCCCCCCCCCGCCCCCAGCCAGCCTTTCCCTCCCACACATGCCCCTCCTCTAGCATGACAGAACACAGAAATTAAACTCACAGCCTTGAGAACCCCACCAAAAGGAGCAAGCATGGGGAGAGAGGGATAGCTTTGTGGGCTGCACATGAGGAGAAAGTGTTGCTCTCAGAGGAGAATAGTGACATCAGCATGGAATACGTTTTCAAAACAAAATGAGGGCATTTGGGGCAAAGAGAAGCAGATTGAAACAGATAATGCCAGACTCCCTGCTCTGCACCATTTTCCCAGAACAGCCTCAGAAAAGCAGAAAGATATTCAAATCTTTTCACCCTTGTAATGGGCTTACCAACCACATTCTGATTTTCAGGTACTTTCCACCAGAGTGACTTTGAGCAGCCAGTGCCAGGAGCGCTCATGAAACCCAAAGGGCCTCTTTAGGGGCCAGGCCCTTGCCACCCACCTTACCACACTGGAGACCCTTACCCAGGGCTGGCCAGTGAGCATGACATTGATCTGAGAATTACTCTCCTCTCTTCCTTAAAAACATTTAACAAGGGATATCTTGCAACAGCAAAAACCACACTGAGGACCATACAAATACAGCATCAACAAGCCTTTCACAAACACTTATAGTCTTAGAAATAAGTCTTTCCCTCCAGCATCCAGGTCATAATCTGGGGGCCACACTCTGCTGCTATTTACCAGACCCCATGTGTCTCTCTTCCGCATGCGTACTGTATCACAGATAGCCACAACAGCATTTGTTTCCATAACTACATGCTACCATGACCTTTCTCCTTTAATTACTATTTGAGCATTTCCTGGAGAATGCTCAAATAACTTTCTCCCTTAACAGTGCTTGTTTTTGGATTCCTATTCAGAGTTCTAGCCTTTCTTCCTTCCCTCTACAAGTATTGAACAGTTGTGAGGCAGAAATAAAGATAAAACAAAAAAGCAGTTCAATATTTTATCATGCTTCTAATTCTATTTGTGCAATGTTTGGGGATTTTTTGCAATGTGTTATTTTTCCAGGTAAATTATATCTGCAAATTGTAACTGTATCTTTTCCAGAAATACAACAGAGTCTCGCCTAGTTTGCGGCTGCAGGAGCCAAATTTCCTATTGTATATATACTATTGAAGCAACACAGGCATTCAAAATAGCAACTCTTAATAAGAGATGTGCACGCCCTTGGTAAAGAAAACTACAAAACTTGTGTCTTAGCTTAGAATCCACCGAGAGTCAACACTGAGACTCAGGTGGTTTGTTTAGGAAATGATCCAGAAGGAAGTGAGAAACATGAGATGGAAGGGAGAAAAGCCAGGAAAAGTGAGGCAATTACCACTGTGGGCAAGTGGAGCTACATCCCATGGGGGACCTTCTAGGAGATGATGGGAACACACCTCAGGTCATCCAGTCACAAGATGGGGAAGCTGGGACATCGGTTCACCAACTTGCATCTCCCATTGGTGGGGATTGCTTCAGGAACCCTGACTCCCTAACACTTTGGGGGTGCTCCTGTTAAAAGCAAGGCAAGATGTCGTGGTGCCAGAGAAAGACCTTAGGCAGAGAAGAGAGATGCAGGCATTGAGGTGGGAAGTTGTGAGTATTCTGAAAATGTTACAGGTGAACTCAGGTGGGCCAAGGGGATGTAGGACGAAGCATCAACAGCATCTGCCATGGCTCTATTGGATGGTACACAAAACCACCTGAGTAAACCGATTTTCATATTTTCCTGGATTTGGGAGCAATATATTTTACATAATCTCTTAGTCAGTTTGGCCTGATATAACAAAATACCACATACTCAGTGGCTTAAACAACAGAAATGTATTTGTCACCATCCTGGAGACTGGGAAGTCCAAAATCAAGGTGCTTGCCAATTCAGTTCCTGGTTTTCCTTCTTGCTGTGTCCTACCTTGCCTGGGGAGTGATCTTCAGTCCCACATCTCTTCTTATGTGGTCACTAATCTCATTCATGAGGGTTGCATCCTGGTAACCTAATCACTTCCCAAAGGCCCCACTTCCAAATACCATCATATTGGGGACTAGGGCTTGAACGTATGAATTTTGGGGGGACACGAATATTTTCACAGGAGATACGAACAGAGATTTTCAAAAAATGATTTGATACTGCTGTGAACCTCAGCACAGCAGGGGCCCGTGAGGCAACCATGAGACCCGGATAACAAATCTCAACCCCACTCCCCACCAGCCAAGAAAATGGCCTTCCTTGTTTATACTGGCCTATGGTGCTTATGGTAACAGGAGAAGCAATTGTAAAAGAGGTTGGGATGAGGAATGATGTAGGGCCATTTACAAAAGCGTCCTCCTAAGGACTGCCCACCCTTGTGATGTCAATGAAAGCCCCTAAGAATCTACAAGCCAGACTACCAACCCCGTGATGGCAGTTTTTCTAAATGGCCACAAATTCTTTGGTACTCTTCCCACTGAGAGATGGGGGTCTATGTCCCCTGCCCTTGAATCTGGGTGAGCATGTGACTACTTTTGTCAATAGCATACTGAGGAAGTGATATTATGTGATTTCTCAGACTTGGTGTGAAGTGGCAATGTAGCTTCCATCTTGTCTGCTGACGCTTGGGGTCCTAAGAAGCCATGTAAGTCCATCAAATCCGAGACAGCCATGCAGGGAGGAAGCAAGGCCACATGGAGAAGCCACGAGGAGGTACTCTGATCAGCACAGCTGTTCCTCAAGTCCTCCCAGCCCAGGTACTAGTAATGCAAGTGAAAAGAGCCTTTAAGTGATTCCAACCTTCAGCTATCAAGTCCCCCTCAGACTTTAAGTCTTCAGACATCACAGGGCAGAGTCAAGACCCCACTATGTCTGACTCTCTGGCCCACACAATCCACAGGCATAATAAAATGGTTGTTTTAACCACTAAGTTTTAGGGTGGTTGCTCCATAGCAGTAATAGCCAGAATAGGACATAGGGCAATTCCTTTTGGTTCCTTCATTTCCCCCCTAAGAAATCCTCTGCCATTTGAGCCTTTTCCTGATGAGGGAAAAGGGGTAGTGCATTCAGCCAGTAGACACGGGATTCTTTTGGAAAAAAGCTGAGTTTAGCATCTTCCAATCAAGTTTTACAGAGGCCCTCCTGCCAGGAGGAAGCCAGCCCCTTACCCACTCCCAGCAACACCCCAGCTCAGGACTCAGAGATGCTGCACTACCCCCATTTCACCTTGCAATAAGTCATCTCTGAGGAAAGAAGGTAAGGCTCTAAAAGTACTGTCAACATAATCATTATGTAAGACTGATGGATAGAAAACAGGCAGGCATTGCTGCCCAGGGCTCATTTCTAACAGGCCGAAATCCACTTCTGTTACTGAATCATCTCCATCCTGTGGCTGTGCTTTCCAGACCTCTCATTTCCCCCCGCCCCCCATCAGACCTTTCAAGCCCCCACCCACTTTCATATAAACATCCTCTTCACTGTTTCACATCACTCTGCTATATACAATTCTTCTGGCTTCTCCTTACCCTCACCACGTGTCCCCTCCCACTTGAGTGATGCCCCGGGATACAAGTATTTAATCTAAATCCTATTTCCAATGGGTGTCTCAGTATTCTTAAACCTCTTTTCTTACAAGCTTGGTGGAGACTTTTGTCCATAACCAGGGGACTGGATGTCCCATTTTGCCCAGGACAGCCCTGGTTTATGCCAACTGACCTGGCTTAATTAATTTTGGTGCCCCCTTCACTCTCAAAAGCACCTCAATATGGATAATAATTTTATGGTCCTCCTAACCCTACCACCTGTTCTTCTATCATTTCATGTATGGCCATCCTTTGCATGAGACAGACCTCTAACTTCTTAGCAGGAATAATGAGCAAGAACTCACCATTCTGTTTCATATAAGATATTCCAGATAATGTGCAGAGTGGACTTGTTAAATGAAGTGCATTTTTTAATCATAATCTAATTCATCTCTTTTGCCCATTAATGAGCAGAAACTGAGTAAATGAAGGAACAGGTGATGGCCAGAGTCCTTTCTAGGCCTCAAATATTAGTGATTTATATGAAAATCTATAAATATTGAGCTCAATCAAAGGTAGCAAAATTTTTGCCTCTTTAGAAATTTCTGATGACCAAAGTTCCAGAAATTCCCTAACCTTTCATTTTCTCGAGTTTTTCATTATGTAACCGACGGAATTGGGGCTTTGGGCCGAATCTCCCTTTAAAGATGATTTTTACAGTCAATCAGCAACGTCAGGGAGTGATGACATCAGCAAGCGGTATCTACTGACAGAAATGTTTAAGCGAATCTCAACTTGTTTTTTCCAGTGACTCAGACAACCCGGCCCTGCTTGGAGGACCAGCACCTCTTCAAGTAAACCCGGTGAACCGCCCGCGGCTGCGACAGGGAGTGCAGGAGCCGCCTGGTTATTGGTCCGCGCGCCGACCTCCACCCACGAGCGCCACCGTCTCCCTTCTCCGCCCCGACACCTCCTCCTTGGCCCTGAGCCTCGCTAGTCCTCCGCGTCAGTCGCTGACAGCCGTGGCGCTGCGAGCTTCTACTCCGAAAGGCAGGTAAACAGCCTCGTCGCCCTTCCAACTCCCAGCGGGGGCCGGGGGCGGGAGGCCTGAGAACTGGCGGGCACCGGGGCGCCGGGGAGGCCGAGAGTGAGACCCTGGCGCCCGAAGGCCGACCTTGACCGTGGGGAGGGGCAGGGGGCTTTCTGGTGGGCGCGTGGCGCTTCGGGCCTTCTCGTGTGCTCGTTGGTTTTCGGATGACGCCGCTAGGTTTTGCCTTTCTGGTTAGGAAAGCTTTTATTCGGAATGGGGGTGGGGGCGCGCTGGCCAAGCCCCTTCGGGAGGGATGTATGTGGCACCGAAGTGTCTAATCGCCCCCCCACGCGTGTCCACGGTGGGAGTGGGATGGGCGAGTCTCAGAGCCAAAGGGGCTGCGGGTCTAAAGAAATGGGGGTGATCACCTCGCGCTAACGCGGCCAGGGAACACGGGGAGGGCCACTGCGAGCTCCGCTGGGGCGCTGGGTGAGGCGCCGGAGGCCGCGGGTCTCCTGGCTCCGCGCCAGCTAGCCGTCCCTTGGAACCGGCGGGCAGAGGCCGGGGCGGGGACAGCGATGCCCCTTGGCCAGGCTCTCTCTGCCCCTCTCGATACCCAGGGAGTGCTCGGCGCAGGGGTGGGGGAGGGGCGCCCGCCGGAGACCAGGGCCTCGGCTGGAGAGGAGTCTCGGGGCGCCTCGCCGCCTCGGTGCTCTTCGGAAAGGTGGCCTCGCCCGCCATCCACTCTGCCAGGGCGGTCCCTGAAGAGGCATCCTCCCGCGGGGCTCTGGCAACCGCCGGAAAACCCGCACGGGCCTCGGGACTGCACTGGGAAGGGTCTCGGGGCGGCCCTTCCCTCCATTCGTGGTCCGGGGATGTCTAGGCCCCCGGGGACAGAGGGTCTCCTGTGCGTCCCAAGTGTGGCTGACCCGCTGGCTTCGCTTTTTACTTTCTTTACTGACCCTCTGGAAGGAGAGAACTCCGCCATCTGGGCTGTTCCAAGGGAAGGGATTCGGGCCGGGCGGCGTCCCTCAAAGAACCATCCTCCTCCACCTGTGCGGGGGAGGCCTTCATGTTCGTTTATTATACCGTGGGGAGAAATCTATTTTTACTGTCCTTTTTAAAAAGTTTGTTCTTTATAGTAGCTACAGCAAACGGATTTTTTTAAATCCTTAGCCCAACACTATCTCATCCATCCTCACCATCTCCAAGCTACTGCTTTCTGTTTTTTATTTCATCTCCAGATTCAGACACAACACAATGCAGTTTCACTGCCCTGGTGGTAATTATCCTGGCCGCGGTATTTCTTTGTACTTAGAGCATCAAGGTTTAATACCCACTTCACCACATGACTTGAGATGTTTCCCTTTTCCTTGCGAAAAACTGTAGGTAGCATAGGATTAAAGATTTTTACTATTCGAAGTATCAGAAAAAATAGGACAGAAAATTGAATTAAAATGTCAGACTTCTGAAAAAAATAACAAATATCTCAGATTTGAAGAAAAAAATCACCAGAGAAAAGGAACACTTTTACCTACACGAACACTGGGGCGCTCTTACAATTAAAAATAACAAGAAAGGAAAGAAAGCAGAGCTGAGACGTGATTTGTTTATTATTTGTATATGATGCAAGTTTTTCATACTTGTGAAAGGAAAATATCAAGATTGTAATAGATAAATGGCGAAATGAATCATTTACAGAATAAAATACAAAATAAAGCAAGTCTGGATTATCAATTTATATGTATTAACAACAGTAATAGTAACAGCAACCTCTGCTGGAAATTTGCCCTGAAACTTGCATATTCAATTGTCGGGGGAGGTGGCAATCCTTTCGGGTTAGAAAGATAGCTCTGCAACTAGGTTGGTCACTTTAGACAGGTTACCTAATGTCCTAGTCCTTCTTTTGTCCATTCATAAAATAGAGGAACTGATACCTACTTCCAGAGTTTGTTAGAGATTAACCATCTATGTACAACTGACCATTGATATGTATATACCTTTATTCTTTTCCTAGTCACACCACACTGGGGACATTGTGAAGAGGTACAAACTTTTTGTAAAGCAATCAGGTGATTACACATTAAGAAGTTAAAAGTTGTGATCCAGAAACTCCACTCCTGGGACTTTACTTGTAATGGAAGAAATAAACAAGAAACAATTAAAAAATAAAAAGCCCTATGCAGACACATATTTGGGGCAGAATGACCTAAAATTAGAACCAACTGGGAAACAACCTAAATATGTAACAGCAGAGCAGTAGCTAAGAAATCATGGCACATTAACTGAAAAGAACATTATGTAATCATCAAAAGCCATGGAAACTGTGATATATGGGGAAAAACTGACGTGTCAAAGTGCAGGTTACTAAACTGTATCTACTAACATATGTGAATGCATGTGGAAAATCTGAAAGGAAAAAGCAAAACAAAAGTTTTAGTAGAAATTATAGGTGATTTTCATTTTCTTTTTGTTCATATATTGCTTTACTAAATAATATAATTTTTTTAATAGTTCACAGATCTCAGTTGTTTAAATGAAACATGACACCGAGCTCTCCTTTCTGTGTGTGAAAGGAGAGCTCAGTGTCATGTTTGCTTCTTTTTTAGTCGACCTCATTTTTTTTCCCAAATATTTTCCCTTTTTTTCTTAAATAGATTTATTAGTGGTTTATATATTAAGTGGTTTACATATATTAAGCTTTTCTTTTAAGGAATCAGATCTTAGATTTATTTATTAATTCTAGGTTTTTTCTTTTTGCTTTTAAGGACTCCTGAATATATTTGAAAACTGAACAATTTCAGCCAAGCCAACAGATTATCTTCCCGGAGGCACAAATCCAGCTTAGATGTACGTAGCCTTGTGGCATCTCTTTGATCTTATGATGGTTGAAAGTCCCCAATTATCACCAAAAAATGAAGATATGGAGAGGCTGTGATCACAAGCCTCTGCTCTGGAGGCCACTGGGTCTATATATGTAACTCACACCTGTTATATCATCCTTTCTTGTAAAATCAGCTCGATTTTGCAGAGAAAGGGCCACATTTTTTCTCTAGAATCATGCTGAATTACATACGGAAGCAGTCATTGTAAAAATAATAAAATAATAGCATAAACATTTCTGCACCAAATTAACACCGAAGATGACTGTCAACGAACTGACAAAAGATTGTACGAGGGGGAAAGTTTTCCAAGCTGTAGTTTTAATGTACCTAGTTCATTCTCCCTTTTCGGATCTCGTTGCCTCTTCAAGGCAACTATATCAGCTGTGAACTGCCTCATATGAAACATTCAGAATGTGCCTGTATCTAACTTGGTGATGGCATTATATAGTCATCTTTGAGTGAATAGTGTGTACAACAGTTCTTACAGTTGGGAAAATTTTTCTCGACTTGTTCATCTTTTTTCTGTTGGTTGTGTGATCACGTCATGGGAGGTGCACCTTTTTATGAAAAGCATTATAAATGCTGTTAAGTATAGGGCTTCTGAGCTCTAAAGCGTGGCCAGAAGTGTACTTCCCTGGCTTTATGATAGATTCCCAAATCCCATCGCTAGATGCTCTCAGGCTGTTGTTTTGGAGATAGGCTCCAGCAATATTGCTTTGTAAAAGCTCTCCGGTGATTCTGAGGATGGACCAGGTTGGGGGCCCTTTGCCCTGTTCAATCCAGGACTGGGTCTTAGAGTAGCAGTGAAAAAACCCCATCCCAAAATGTTTTGCAAAATTTTGTATTTCTTGCATCAGATTCTTTAAGGGGCAATGGCCTCAAAAAGATTAAAATACAGTAGTCCCGCCTTATCTGAAGTTTTGCTTTCCATGATTTCAGTGGAAAGTCAACCATGGTCTGAAAATGTTAAATGGAAAATTCCAGAAATAATTCATAAGTTTTGAATTGGGTACACTTCTGAGTACCTCACTTCATCTCATCATATAGGCATTATATAATCTCACATCATGAAAGGTGAGTACAGTACAATAAGCTATTTTAAGAGAGAGAGAAAGAGCACATTTGTGTAACTTTTATGACAGTATATTGTTATAATTGTTCTATTTTATTGTTGTTGTTAATCTGTTACTGTGCCTAATTTATAAATTAAACTTTATCATAAGTGTGTATATATAGGGAAAAGCAGCATATATAGAGTTCAGAACTATTCTGCGGTTTCAGGCTTCCCCTGGGGGTCTTGGAATGTATCCCCCACAGGTAAGGGGGGGGACCTACTGTAAGACAAATAAGTTCTGCTTAGCTCAGGAAAGACGAAATTTCCTTAAGGCAGTGGAAGAAGTGGCAGAGGCTGTTTGGTGCCACTTCACAATTTAACCAATTAAGTTTCAAGTTATAACATGTTCAGAGAATAAGAAGTTTGGCCCCTGGCACACAACCATTGGGCAAGTTCCTACCAGCTCTGAGTCAGTCCCTGTGTATACGTGGAAATAGGATGATTGGGGTAATCTGTGAATCTTTTTGTACCTTCTCTCTAGTTCCATTGCTGTGTCATTCTGCTCATGAGTCAGTGTCACATGGTCTTGTTTATTGTAGCTTTACAAAGCTTTCTAAATATCTGGCAGGCCAGTGTGCCCTAGATTTTCTTCCTGTTCAATAGTTTCTTCAGTCTTGCTAATTTTGAGTATCATTTCGTCGTGTTCTTTGAAATCCCCTTTGAATTCTGACTAAAATTGTGTTGACTTTATGGATTACTTGGAAATGAGTTGGTATCTTTCAGTATTGGTTTTCCCAACTAAAAATGTATGTCTTTCTCTTTTTTCTAGTCTTCCTTTATGTTTCTCACTAAGACTTTATGACTTTCCTCATTTTAGTACTATTTATTTTTAGGTTAAACTCTAGATGTTTTGAATTTTTTATTGCCATTATGAGTGGAATGTTTTATCCATGCTAAATCTTCTAATTTCAATTAATTTGGAGACTCACTGTTTTGTTATATGCCAGCCTAATGAGCTCTCTTATTTATTCTAAGATGTTTTATGTTGATTTTCAAGATAAAAAATCATAGTTAGTTAGAACTTCCATAACAATCCATAATATGTAATACTGCAGCATTCTTGTGCTGTTCACTAATTGAATGGGAATGCCTTTCCTTTTTCAATTAAAACGGGGTGTGGGCTATCTGTATGTGGTGGTGATGCTTCATGATGGAAAGGGACCACCTTCTAGTTCTATAGACACTATCTTAACAGCTTAAACTTAAAAAATCTGGAATGGATGTTGATTTTAATTGAAAACTTTTCAACATCTGCAGAGAATCTTTTTCCCCCCTAACCTATTCAAAGCTTTCATGATTTTGAGCCATCTTTATACTCCTGAAATAATTCTTATTTGTTGCAGTGTATTCTTCTTTTACTAAACTGTTAAAATTTGTTTGGTGGTACTTTTCTTTTGGATTTTGGCACCTGTATTGCTGGAGACTTGGTGGCTAAGAGTGAGAGTTCTGCGCTTGAAATACTGGGATTTGAATCTTGACCTTTTATCCTCTTGGCTATTAACACTACTTCTCAGGTGAAGATACCCAGATGTTTATTTCTACTAAGTTCTAGATCCTTAAAAACGATTGCCTAAATTGATGCTCTCACTTGGTGTCTCATAGATGTTACAAAATTAATGTGTCCAAACTAAAACTCTTGGTTTGCTCTCCCAAGCATGGCCCTCTACTAGATTCCCCTAATTTGGTAGGTGGCATTGCCACCATCTACCTGGTCATGAAAGCCACAAACCTGGTTAACTCTCACTCCTACATCCACTTTATCAACAAGTCTTAATTGGTTCTTTCTGCAACATCTAATTTATTCACTGTCTTAGCAACATCGTCACCATCCCAGGCCACACCCCCATCTTCCTGCAATTGTTTCTTAACTAGTCTCAACATTTCCTTTCTTGCCCCACTAAATTTTCTTTACACAACAGTCAGGGTGAGCTTTTTAAAAAAACAATCCTATCGTGTTACTCTCCTAAGTCCCTTTAATGGCTCCCCACTGCACTCAGAGTAATATGGAAACTTTCTCTACGGTGCAGGAGGCCATGGTGATTTGGCGCTCACCCACTCCAGTCTCATCAGGCCACCTGCCTTCTCTCTCATCAGGCTAGAGATACATTTCCTTTTTTGATGCTTGAACCCACCAAGCTAAATATCTTATGCATCATTCTATCCTCAGCTCCTAGCACAATACTAGAACCTTAGAAAACACTTAATACATATTTATTTAATGAATCAGTAAGTTATACTGTAAACATTACATTATCATGTGTAATTTTTGACAACTTTTTTCCTCCATTTCTTCTATGGTTATTGATCAATTCAAGTTTCTATTTCTTTAAAACCTGGCACATACTACTTATTCCATAAATATTTGTTGAATGAATTCTAAAGTGGATATTTGTAATTTATATTTTAATAGAAAGGCAATCCATCACGCAGATTAATTCATATAACAGTTGTATATAGTAAGTTGGTACCCATTTAAAGCCTATTCTTCCTAAGGAATCAATATGGAGCTGTTGCGTTCTCTAGTGGTATGTGTTTGTATGTGTATTACATTTTTAAATAACTTGATTTTATTTAGAAATTCCATATTTTTCTAGGTTTTATTTCTTAAATTCTACTTTCATCTCTATTTCTTTTTTATAACTATGATGCTTTATTTTTGAAATTTTGTCTTTCTGTTTTCTTTTTTGAGTTCAATAATCATTTTATTTATTTTCATTCTTTCTATTCAATTACACCACCCATACTCCTTTGATAGTCACGTGGGTTCCTGTATTCTCATATCCCTGCCCTCTTTTTTTTTGGCTAGCCTGATAAATCGAAGTGGTTTATCTTTTGTTTCTTTTGTCTCATTTTATCTGAGTCTTAATGTTTTTTAAAATATATTTTCATACCCTTTTGGGTTTCCCTCTTATGTAAATTATCAGTTTATATATTTTGGCTGTTTTTCTATTGGAGTTACTATCTCTTATTGCTTTTCAAGAATTCCTTGTAGATTCTAAAAATGAATCCTCTGTTGATCTTAAATACTACAAATGTTTTTTTACCATTGTGTATTCTTTCTATTATTTTGTCCACAGTGTTCTTTGTAGCATTGAACAAGAATCCTTAATTTTTATGTAATAAAATTCTTCAATTATTTGCCTCAGGGTTTGTACTTTTGATTAAAAAGTCCTTCCCCCACTCCTCCTCCAGGTCACTTATATTTTATTCTTCCAGTGTTGTATTAGGCCTGTAATTCGTCTATAATCCACCTTTGCATGTGGCGTTAGGGATCCAGTTTAATTTTTCTCTGGTTTCCCAGAAGCATCTACTAAACAAACCTTCCTTTCTCCATTGATTTGTGGTGCCCACTTTATCATATATCAGGTCCCCATTAATGTATATGTACATGGGTTTATCTCTGAACTTGATGGTCTGCTGTCTTTGGTCTGTTGGTCTGTTCCTAGACTTCTACCATCTGGTCTTTATTACTATAGCTGTGTAGTAGGATTTAATGTCTGATACAGCAGATTCCCTCCTCTTTTCTCTTTCCTTTTAAAGTTGAGTTTGCTATTCATGGACGTTTCTTTCCCCTTGTGAGTTTATTGGACTCCTCAAAAAATCCAGTTGGAATTTTGATTGGCATTCTATTGAAATTATAGGTTCATCTGAGGCTAATTGACATCTTTATACTATGTTTCCCTGAAAATAAGACCGGGTCTTATATTAAGTTGTGCTCCAAAAGATGCATTAGGGCTTATGTTCAGGGGATGTCATCCTGAAAAATCTGTTAGGGCTTATTTTTTGGTTAGGTCTTATTTTCAGGGAAACACTGTAATACTAAGCTGTCCTGATCAAGACCATGAAAAACTTTTCCATTTTTACAGATCATCTTCGATGTTCTTTATTAGAGTCCAAAGCTTTTTCCCCGCCCCAGTCTTCTTTTCTCTTCGTTAAGTCAATATCTACATACTTTACAGTTTGGGTTGCTACTGTGAGTATTTTATTTCTTAAATTTTTCTCTAGTCAATTATTGCTGGTGTAGAGAAATGCTGTTGATTTTTGTAGGCCAATCTTGTATCCTACAAGCTTGCTGAACTCTAGCAGTGGGTCTCATATTACCTCTGTTGAGTCTGATGGATTTTCTATGTATCTGATCACATTAATTGCCATTAATGACAGCTGGAGCTCTTTCCTTGCGGTTCTTACGCTGGTTACTTCTGGCGTTAGACAGAACCTCCAGTCCTGAGACAATGGACATCCTTGTCTTATTTCTGATCTTAAAGGGAATACGTTCCAACGTTATCCATTAAGTATATTTGCTGTTTTGTTATATAACCTTTATCAAGTTCGGGGAGTTTCTTCTCATTCCGAGTCTTCTAAGAGTATTTTTCATAGTGATAAATAGGTATTGACCTTTATCAAATACTTAATGTCTTGAAATGTACCACAACCTGGGTCCCAACCTGACCCTTCACAGAGGGTATCTTATATGCATAGTGTGATAGTGCAGCCAGGGATTCAGAAACCTAGTCTCCATTCCCAGCAATTTTAGTAACTAACACTGTAATCACAGATACGTCATTTGACTTTTCTGAATCTTGGTGGCCTAATTCGTTGAGTGAGAGGTTTGGATTAAATACTATAAGATCTTCCTTATTTTATCACAAACAGAAAGAAGTCCTTCTGTAAGGTCTCATGTAAGTTTTGAGTCCCTCTTATCCTTAGCAATGCTTCTCTACTTCAAATGTAGTTGTTATTGTTAATGCTTTTCATAATGAAGTGGTGCTTTTGTTCTTCTCAACTGATTATAAAATGATCTAGTCTTAATATATTCTATGCATATATTAATAATATAGAGACTATTCTATCCAACCGCATCCAGTATTCAGTTTTAAAGTACTGATCCGCAATGCCTGCCCATGGCTCTGACACCCTACTACCTACCTGTAGCGCCAGTCCATCACCATTCTTCAACTCCAGACTCACCACGCTACCTGCATACTGGTATCTCTTATTCCACATGTAGCTTGACAACAGCATTGCCAAAGCCAAAGCCCTCATTTCCTCCCTGCATATCTCCACCTTCTGCATTTTGCCCACGCAGCTGCCCAGTCCAGATCTGAGTGCCACCTCGATTCTTCATCTTTCACCTTCCACATCAAATACCAAGCTTTCCAGAAGCTACCTTCTATATCAAACCATCTATTACTCTCCATCCCCTGGCCAAGGCCATCATTTCTTCTATCTTGATCACTACAGTACCTTTCTAACTAGTGTCTGTACTTCCGGTCACACAAACACAGAATCCCCAATCCGTTCTCCACAAGGTTCTTTTTAAAATAGAACCCAAAACTCTTCAGTGGTTTCCCAGTGCCTTCAGGATC
Source organism: Rhinolophus sinicus (assembly GCF_057876585.1). NCBI lineage: Eukaryota > Metazoa > Chordata > Mammalia > Chiroptera > Rhinolophidae > Rhinolophus > Rhinolophus sinicus. The sequence continues at coordinate 26,400,833 of NC_142513.1, forward strand.
AAGTCCAGACTACTTAACATGCCTTATAGTTAGGGTGACCATATAACCTAGCATCCAAACGGGGACACTCTTGAGAATGAAGGGGGCACTATTAATATTAACACAGGAACAGCAGGTGTAAACTCTCCCAGGCAAGACAGGATGCGCTCACCTTGTTTATGAGGCCCTCTGTTACCTGACTCCACCTGCCTCTCCACAGCACATTGAAGCTCCACTTTCATGAAACCCTCTGGGATCCCCAGACTTGCCTCTCTCACTACGTGTCTCCACTCTGAATGCTCTGTGGCCCCACCCACCTCCTGTGTCTGGCTCCCTGAGGACCGAGTTCTTCTCTGTACCTCTTTTACTATGTCATGTCATCGCCTGCTCGTGTGTCTTGTTGAGCTGATAGAGCTGTAACTCTTATAACCTTGAACGAAGCATGTTCAAAGCCGGACTCAGTGTTGCTCCTCTTGCAGCCTCCTCTTCCTCCTGCCTCAACCACTTCAGGTAACATCTCCATCCAGCCAGAGTCTACCATGGCACATGAAATAAGTATTTATTTAACTGAATTGAAGATGTTAGACAGTTGGCCATTGCAGAAAGAATGTTTTGTAAAATCATAAATATACGCATAGATCACTGGAGATATCCCTTGTAGCTATTTAATGGTTAGCTTGGTTATTTCTAATGCGTTATAGACGTTTTCATGCACATCCATTCATCAGCATTTCCTTTGCATGTCTAGGAGTCAGGCACTACATGCAGGCACTGGGGACACTGCTCTGCACAGTAGAAAACTCCTGCCCTAGAGGAGCTTACACTCCCCTGGAGTAGAACAATAAGCAGACAGTAAACACTAGATGCCAAGTAGCATTGCCGCTCAGGAGAAAAATGAAAGGCAGAGTAAGGGGATACAGTACGGTGCTGATTTAGATAGAGTGGTGTGGACACCCCACTGATGTGACGTCAGAGCAGAATAGAGCCCTGTGAGGAACTGGAGGAAGAGCCTTCCAGGCCCCAGGAGCAGCAGGTGCAAATGCCCCAAGATGGGAAAGTGCTTGTTGGGTAGAGGAGCCAGTGGCGGTCCCGTGGGGCCCAGCGGGCATGGTCAGGACTTTGGGCTTTATCCTGAGCATGAAGGGGTGGCCAGGTGTGACCTGTATGTGAAAAGGCTCTCTCAGGCTGCTGAGCACAGGACACACAGTGGGAGCCTGGGCAGAAGCAGGGAGGCTGACTGGAGGCTGTTGAAAATCTCCAGCCAGGAGAGACAGAGGCTTCAACTAGAATGGTGGTAGTGTTGGAAAACATGTGAGAGGTTTCGGATTTAGGATTTATTTTCAACGTAGAACTGGTAAGATTTGCTGATAGATTCGATGTGTGCTGTGAGAAAGAGAAAATTCAGGAATAACTTCAGGATGTTGGCTGGGTTTGGCGCTCACTGGGGTGAATGAAATAGTTGTTGACATAAAACCCCTTTCAGTCATGAGTTACTGACTGAGTAAGCCTAGCCTCTTTCCGTTCCATGAGGTGTGTGAGCAGCATGGAGGCCAGGAGCCAGGTACCATGAACAAATGGAGAGTAGGTCAGGAAAGCAGGCCCACAGAAGACTGGAGTGCCAGGAGATGGGGGTGCAAGATCAAGGCCAGTCAGCATGTTCTAGGACCCTGCCCCTTCAACCCCCACCCAAAAGAGCCTCCAGAAATCCTAAATCGCATGATCTGAGCAGTTTAACTTGGCTTACAACTTTCAAATATACTTTTATTTGCTTATCACCACCAAGATATTTAAATAGTGGTAATAAAAACATAAACAGAATGTTAATTCATTTCTGTTTCATCGTTATTCTTCTGGATATTATCCAATTTAGTCTTTAGCTCTGAAGGTTATGAAAAATAATTTTTCTAGTACATGATGCCACTTTTATTTGAAGATAACTTAGTGCTGGCGATAAGACTAGCATCAGCATTACTGCATATACTATTTTTGGTTTTATGGCACATGACATTTTGGAGCATATGGTTTGATGTTGTATACAGTAGAAACTGTTTAATAATCATTCTATTGTGTGTGTTTGAGCTCTGCCCTCAGACCCAAGCACCCAGGGTAAATGAGATCTTCAGTCTGAAAGGAGATTTTTAATTGGATGAGTATACATTCTACAAAGGGTCATAAATTATCATCCAGGATATTTGGTTTGTTTGTTTTTTCTTAAACTGTACTAGCCTTTTATATAAAACGTGTTTCTTTTGTACCAAAAATTAGAAAAAAAGGTCACTCCTAAACCATTACATGCTGAACTAAAACTCATTCAATGAAGGAATGACAGCAGATCATTTTGAACACAACCATTCGTATCCCACTTTGAGTTGCTCCATCTGTCTATTCATCTATAGAGAGAAAGAGGAATTCACAAGTGGCCTTGCAAAATCCTGCAAGTTTCTTGTTTCAAAAAAAAAATTTTTTTTATATTTCTTTGAGGAAATTCTTGTTGGCATTTATATGTCCAGGGGATATTAATTCCCTCACTTAACAAATAATGTCCTGTGTGCCTGCTCTGTGCCAGGCACTGCCCTAGCGCCTAAGGAGACAGCAGCAAACAAGAGATTCATTTCCTGCATACATTCCCACAGAGAATAGAAGACAGGAACCAGCTATTTACAAAGTTATTTCATTACTGCTGCACCCACCTGGGGGTCTTCCTAACTAGACATTAGACTCACAAGACTTCCATAGGGGCCACACTAGGGTCCTTGAGTTGGTCCACCCAGCAGCTCAGGACTTGTCACTACCCTCAGCCCCCACAGTGACTGCTCAGGTTTAAGGGCATGAGCTTTGTATTGGTGGGTAAAAGGTTCTCCTTGGCGTAGAAGCCCCAGGTCCCACAGAATCCAGTGTCCCTTATAATAGCCCGATGGGCACAGCTTGCAGGGTCCCCACAAGAATGTGCCAGTTGCGAGAACCACTGTTCTAAAGAAGCCCAAACCTATGGCAAACCCACCAGGTATTTGTAAGTTTTCCTAGTCCAATTGCCATTTTATCAATGAGAGGTTATTTTTACCATAAGCAATGTCGCTGGCACTCAGGTGTCCAGGAAATAGCCGGAAATTATCTTACAGTCAAATTTGTCCTTAGAGAAGGAGAAAGCATGTGTTAACCCTTTATGTATAGTTACTTTTGTCATAAGTGCTGCAAAGGAGAAGTACAGAGTGAAGTGTGTTTATGACGGAGTATGACCGCTGTACGTTCATTCATTATGCTGCAAATGTTAAGTGGTTTCAGCATAAACATAGTACTCTGACACCCTCTTCATTTTGCAGATAAGTCATCATGGTGAAAAGCCACATAGGCGGCTGGATCCTGGTTCTCTTTGTGGCCACTTGGAGTGACGTGGGCCTCTGCAAGAAGCAACCAAAGCCTGGAGGAGGATGGAATCGTGGCGGGAGCCGATACCCGGGACAGGGCAGTCCTGGAGGCAACCGCTACCCACCCCAGGGTGGTGGCGGCTGGGGTCAGTCCCCCGGTGGCGGCTGGGGTCAGTCCCACGGTGGCGGCTGGGGACAGTCCCATGGTGGCGGCTGGGGACAGTCCCATGGCGGAGGCTGGGGTCAAGGTGGTGGCACCCACAATCAGTGGAACAAGCCCAGTAAGCCGAAAACCAGCATGAAGCACATGGCAGGAGCGGCCGCGGCTGGGGCAGTGGCGGGGGGCCTTGGCGGCTACATGCTGGGGAGCGCCATGAGCAGGCCCCCCATGCATTTCGGCAATGACTATGAGGACCGTTACTATCGTGAAAACATGTACCGTTACCCCAACCAAGTGTACTACAAGCCCGTGGAGCAGTACAGCAACCAGAACAACTTTGTACATGACTGCGTCAACATCACCATCAAGCAGCACACTGTCACCACCACCTCCAAGGGGGAGAACTTCACCGAGACCGACGTCAAGATAATGGAGCGCGTGGTGGAACAGATGTGTATCACCCAGTACCAGAAAGAGTACTATGCCTCTCCCCACAGGGATGCGAGCACCGTCCTCTTCTCCTCCCCTCCAGTCATCCTGCTCATCTCTTTCCTCATTTTCCTAATAGTGGGATGAGGCCAGCCTTCTCTTTTCACCATCTTCTTCATCGTTTGCCAGGTTGGGGGAGGGGGATCTACCTGCAGCCCTTTAGTGGTGGTGTCTCATTCTTGCTTCTCCCTTTGTCACCCATAGGCTAATACCCTTGGCACTGAGAGCACAGGGAAATACAGCACAGGCCTGGTACGCTATGTATTCAAGCCCCGTTTGATTGAGTCTTTCATGGGCCAGTGTGAGTGCCAGACTGGTAAGAGTATAACAGCAAATAATCATTGGTTGATCTAGGCCTCTTTTTTGTCTAGTGGCAATGGATTGAGGCTGAAACAATTCTCACAACATACCTTTGCCTACACACCTCCAACTCCTTCCCCAGCCAGAGCTCAGTGCACTAATGCTCCATCCTAGTTAGCAGTGATTTTTGTAGCAATTTGGACACACTTTCTCATTCATTTTAAGAGAGCCTGACTGCATTTCCCTGTTTAAACAGCATTTCTATCAAATTTGGAAGGAGGCCACATTATGTTCATTCAAATAACAAACCTAGAAATCCTTAGCTCTTGGGCCCAGGCTGGGCCCACTGGAGAGCATGTGCGCTGTGTCTGCAGAGAACTGTGACAGTGTTTTGCGTTTTGCAATACAGGTTACACAGCAGCTACTATATCAAGAGTAAATATTCATGCGACATGAATATTCATGCAAGAATAAATATTCAGTAAATATTCGTGCAACATTTTAATAGGGAATGAACATAACATAATAGGAAAGGCTTCTGGAACTAAAACTATCCAACATTTGGGAGTGGAGCCCTTGGAGAGTACATGTTGAAAGCACCTACATGTGGCATTCCTTTCTTTAGTAACATACACTATAGATAATTAAGGCAGTTAAAAATTAAGTTACCGTCTGGACACCAACAACTTTGTTCGTTTACTGGAAATGGGAATGACTTTGATATTGGGTAAAGCCAGGAGATTTTAACATACAGGAAGCGCAGCTGTAAAAACTCCATTCTCAGAATATTGTGTAACGAAGAAAATGATCCGTGTACAAAGAAAAATGCTTGCATTTCTTCATTGCTGTCTCACAATTGTCAAAAACCAGAATTAGGTTGAGTCCTTCGTTTCTGTAATTGGCCTTTGAATCAAAGAACAGGGAGTCAATCAAAAACAAAAAAAAAAACACCAAAAAAAAAACCTTAGGTTGGAACACCTCAGAGTGGAACAAGAAATTCTGTTACTGTTATTTAAGTGAGGTAAAATTATTCCCTGGATTGTTCAATATTGTCATCTAGTAGATCTATATTACTATTCTGCAATGTTATTGGCTTGCATTGTGGGGGTATTCAGTGTAAAAAATATATATATACTACCTATAACAAACTTAGAAATTTTGGTTAGAGCAGTTAACATCTAAAGTATCTAATGCATTAACCTGTTTTGTAAGCTACTAAATACTTAATATGTGGGAAACCCTTTTGCGTGGTCCTTCGGCTTGCAACGTGCACTTGAATAGTTTTGTATAAGGATCCAAAGTTGTCTTTGAAATATGCATGTACTTTATATTTTCTATATTTGTAACTTTGCATGTACTTGTTTAGTTGTATAAAAAATTTATAAGTGTTTACTATCTGACTACAATTAAACAGGAGTTGAAATGCATCTTCTGTGGATTTTGCAGTTGTAGTCACTAGAGCACATCACCTCCTGCTGGAGGCCCCCCGGGTGCTTGGGGCTGGACGCTTCCCTCCCTAACTGTCTTGGCAAATCTGCCCCTTTCCTCCCTCCCTCACTAAAAAAAAACAATAAACAAACATGAAATCATCTTAAATTTTGTATTGGGCAAAGATATCAATTTTCAGTAACTCCAACCCTTGGCACCCTTACTCAACCCCATGACCTCCACAAAACTGGACTCCATTTTCCTTGCTTTCCTTGCTGATTATATCATCTCTATTCATTTGTTTGGGCTGCCATAACAAAGTACCACAGATTGGGTGGCTTAAACCACAGAAATTTATTTTCTCACAGTTCTGAAGGCTAGAAGTCCAAGATCAAGGTGTCAGCAAGGTTGGGGTTTTTTTGTTTAGTTCTGTTTTGTTTTGTTTTTTGTTTTATTTTGTTTTGTTTTGTTTTAAGGCCTCTCTCCTTGGCTTGTAGATGGCTGCCTTCTCCCCTGTGTCTTCACATGGTCTTCCCTCTGCGTGTTTCTGCCCTAATCTTTTTTATAAGGACACCACTCATCATACTGGATTTTAACTTTAACTCTTTAAAGCCCCTATTTCCAAATACAGTCATTTTGAGGTGTTGGGGATTAGGACTTCAACATATGAATTTTGTAGGACACAATTCAGCCAGGCCATAATACCATCTTTCTAGAAATGTCATGGCTGTGTGTCAGTGTCGCTCTCAACTTAGTTCAGTGGCATTCCCAGAACTGTGAGGGCTCCACATTCACACACTCCCCCAGGCTTCTCATAATAAAAATACCGTTATCTGGATTACTACCGTGTTTCCCCAAAAATCAGACCTGCCCGAAAAATAAGCCCTAGCATGATTTTTCAGGATGACATCCCCTGAATATGAGCCCTAATGCGTCTTTTGGAGCAACCCTTAATATAAGACCCGGTCTTATTTTCGGGGAAACACAGGGTGTCCTCAACAGACTGGACCACTGCCAACCACTCCATGTAGGATTGCCAAGGATGCCTACCTCAGAGTGAGTGTCCACTGCAGAGCAAACAAATGCTTGCATTCTAGAGCCAGACCCTGAGATCCAGCCACCACGCCCCATGGCTGGCACAAAGTGAAAAATTGCATGAACAACCAAATTAGTTTGGCTCATACTTAGGAAGATCTAAAACTAAGCCGGATAATGTTCTTCCCACACACAAATACACTGCAAACACACCTGGCTTAGAGTTATGTTGATTATGAGTTAATTAACATAAAATGGAGTGTTAGCGATAATTCAGTTGGTGCTCTACAAAGCTGGCAAGATCCTATCCCCTCACACTGCCAAATTCTGAGTGCTAGGCTTGCCCATCACCCTACTCACTGTGGCTGCCCACACATGGAATGTGTCCGTTCAGGTTTCTCTATGGCCCCGGCTCACCTTCCCAAAGCCCCAGCTCACAAATTCCAGGACCTTCCATCCGTATGCCAGGTAGCCTTGCTCATCACTGAGACTCACAGACCAGAGAACCCAACAAGGAAGGATACTATTTTTCCAGCCAATGCCATATTTCCCCCATCACCTGCATGTCTCGGAATCTCTTTTTATTCCAGCCCTCCAAGGAAGCCTTTTCTCTCCAACCCTCTTCTCTACACTGCCTTCCAGAAGGCAACTGACATGTGGTGGGTTTGTAATTTCCACAGCATCATGCAGACCTTGGGGCTATTGTTGTGGACCACACTGGCCCAGAAGGAGGGTTTCATGTCTCCAATTAGGGCCATCGTGCAGGCCTAATGTTTCTTCAAGAAACGTCTCTGGACCTTTGATGAATGAAGAAAAGAATGAATGAATGATTACATACTCGGTCAAGCCCAGATCCTCACCCCACCCCATCAAGTCTATCAGAGACCATTTTCAGCTTTGAGAATTTTAGAAATAAAATTCTTCCACCCATGAAAGAGGCCTATTGTGGCTCAGCTGCATGTCTAATTTCCACCAACTTTGGCTGCCACATTCCCCCAAACCTGCCAGGAGATGAATCAATGAATAAACCGGGACATGCTGTTTGGCTCTGTCCACCAAGTTATGGAAAAGGCCCCCTGAAAACCACCATCTTGCTTTTGATATAATCACCTAAAGAGTAATTGGACAACAGAAACATTGTTTTATTCGGTATCTCCTAATATGAGAGTAAAACCACGATACCAAGTGGAAGAGCATGTGTGTCCTCCAGGGTGAAAGGATATTCACCAGGCAATATTATTCTGATACATGCTACAACATGAATGAACTTTGAAAACATGATGCTACGTGACAGAAGCCAGACACAAAAAGGTAACTATTATGTGATTCACTTTAAATGAAATATCCAGATTAGGCAGATCCACACAGACAGAAAGTAGATTTCTGGTTGCCAGGGGTTGGAGAGAGGTGGGGGAATGAGAAGTGACAACTAAAGGGTATGGGGTTTCTTTCTGGTGTGACAAAAATGTTCTGGAATTAGAGAGTGGTAATCAATGAACAACTTTGTGAATGTACTAAATATCACTGAACTGTACACTTTGAAATGGTGAATCTCATGGTCTGTGAATTATATCGCAATGAAGCTTAAAGAAAAAAAACAGCATAGAATTACTACCTAAGAATAGAAGTGATGAGTCTTAGGGGGCGTGGTTAGGCATTTGTTTGAAATTTAATCTGTTGTAAGAACATTCCCGCCCACTTGTTTTTCTCACAGGTGTTCTAGGAAACACTCTTTACAGAAGCACTAATAGCCTTGTGTCCACCATGTTTATAAACACTTGGTCCCCAGCCTTTACTGATTCAAAGCCTAAATCAACAAAAGCTTAAAAATGTAATATGACGTTCTTGGCCTTTAAAAAGGAGAACACAGCAATATTTAACTACAGACTTGTTGATTTTAAAACCTGCTTGCTGGTCCTGTGATATATTATACTAGAAGAACTGCGGGTATCAAGAGCTGACAGAATCATTACCAGGTGAATAGACCTGTTACCCGTATGTAGCAGAAACCCCGACCCTTTTTTCTCAGCACTAAATACCAAAAGTTCCTCAAAATAGCCATGGATCTTTGATGAATGAGTGAATGAATGAATGAGGGACTTGGGAAATAGCTTCATGCACCCATTTTTGTGACAAGTCTAGTGATTACCTTTTCTATAAGATTACAACTTACTCGTCATACAATTTCAACAACTTTTATCCACTTGGTGGAAACTTTACCCCTTTCTCCAAAGAAGGCATTTCTCCTGATTTCTCAATCTGCCCAGAGGAGGTAACCCCAGCTGTTCCTTCTCCACCTCACAGGGAAGTTACGCAGACAAGTAAGAACACACCCTTGCCTGCTATGAGCTGAGTCTTTGACAAGCTTGGGCAGTGTGCATACCAGGCCTTGAGAACTAGGCCTTCATTTGAGCCTTAGCTTCTGAACTGCCCACATAACATCCCTGTCTGACTCCCTTGAACTGCTTGCCCTAGTCAGGGGCCTTGCTGCATCCTTTAAGAACTGGATGCCCCATTTGAATCACACATGTGATGTTTTGGCTTTCCCCCCGTTGGCTCTCCTTCCACTTGGTTTTTCCTCCTGCATATACAGCTGATCCCACTTCCCTGTGTGTCATTTCATACTTACGTGTCACTTCCACTTGGCATCAGGAGATCAGAGAAGATGGAAGAGGATTCATGCCTAGTTGGAAAATCCAAAATATTTCCATATGGCAGCTAAAGTGAAGGGGTGAGAGGACCCAGTCAACCCTGCAATCAGGGACATCTGAAGTGGAAATGGATGTGGTCTATGAATTGCTAGTGGACACACATCTGTGCTGAATGGATTGTCCCTCCCACCCTGGTGGTGATCATTACGCAGGGCTAGAAAGAAGACTGCATAGTTCAGTAAGGGTTAGCCCTTCCTCCAGACCACAAAGCTGAGCCAGATGGAAAAACTTGCAGCACAGAGACAGTTGTGAAAGAAATACAACAGAGCACCAAAGATGTCAACTGTCCCCCGCTCTCCTTCCCTCCCCGCAGCCCTCTCAGTGGTAATCCAGGTCTTCATTGGCACATCCCCTGCCCACCCTCACTTCACTCCAACAACTGCCCTGTCATCCTCCTTCCAGGCAGCCATCTCTGCAGACTGCCACCACAGTGATTGCCACCTCCTCTACACTCTGGCAATCCTTGCCTGGTACATACACACTGAGCCTAGGGGGTATTGTATGATCACAAACATCAGCCATTACATCTTACCACCATCATTTCCCCATGCCTAATTTTGAAAGGTATCTTTAAACACATCATGAATCTTTACCCGATTGTCCTGAGATGCACCCCTAAGATGCCTCCATTCCTTTTCTCATGCTCTCCCCTCCACCTGGAATGTCTTCTCTATCACCTTCTCCATGTGGAAAACTCCTAAATTTATACGTCAAGACCCACTGGAAATGCCTACTCCTGCCATGGACCGCTTTGTGAGTCTCATGAAGTCTACAGACCCTGCTCAGAATATGTTTTTAAATGCATAAAGTAAAATACAGAGGTTACACCGGAAATCTATTATGCTAAAATATAGTTTTCAAAACATTTTCCGATTGATTGAAGATTGAAGAATTCACTAAGCAAGATCCATTGGTGGACCTACTAACTATAACTGATCACAATGATAAGTGTAAGGGATATTTTGAGTTATGCCTCACCTAGAATTGAGATGACCAACTTGTCTTGGTTTGCCCTGTCCTTTCCCATTTTAGTGCTGAATCCTGGGAGCCCCCTCAACCCTTGGCAAACTGTCCCAGTTGGTCACCCTGCCTTGTAATGTGACATGAAAACATCTGATTCTAGCAGGTTAAGGTCACAGGTACAGCTAACGCTACTGAGCATGCTGCCTGCATTCTTTTTTTAAAAAAAAAAAAATTTATTGGGGAACAGTGTGTTTTTCCAGGACCCATCAGCTCCAAGTCAAGTCATTGTTTTCAATCTAGTTGTGGAGAGTGCAGCTCATTGGCCCATGTGGGAATCAAACTGGCGACCTTGATGTTATGAGCACTGTGCTCTAGCAAACTGAGCCAACCGGCCACCCCCTGCCTGCATTCTTCATGGAAGAAAGACTATATTTCAGGTAGAGTTTAGTGGAAATCAAGATGTTATTGTTTTCTCAACAAGTGCTGGCGAGGATGTGGAGAAAAGGGATCCCTTGTGCACTGTTGGTAGGATTGCAGATTGGTGCAGCCACTATGGAAATCAGTATGGAAGTATCTCCAAAAAGTGGAAATGGAATTATATTATGACCCAGCAATTCCACTCCTAGGTATCTATCTAAAGAAATCCAAAACACTAATTCGAAAAAATTTATGCTCCCCTATGTTTATTGCAGCATTATTCACAATAGCCAAGACATGGAAACAACCAAAATGCCCATCAGTAGATGACTGGATCAAGCAACTGTGGTACATTTATATGATGGAGAATTATTCGGCCTTAAAGAAGAATGAAATCTTACCATTTGCAACGATATGGATGGACCTAGAGAACATTATGGTAAGTGAAATAAGTCAGACAGAGAAAGGCAAATACCATATAATCTCACTTATATGTGGAATCCAAAGAATAGAATAAACGAACAGCTAATCAGAAACAGTCTCAGAGACATAGAGAAAACACTGAGGGGTGCTAGATGGGAGGGGGTTGGGGATGAGGGAGAGGGTGAGGGGATTAGACAGCACAATGGGTAACCACAAGATGGCCACAGGGATATGAAAGACAGATTGGGGAATATAATCAATAAGGTTGTAAAGATTTTGTAGGGTATCCAATGGACACTTGTCTTATTAGGGAGACCACTTCAGATCAGGGACAGTATAGGTGCCTGATCACTGCACTGTATACCTGAAGCTGAAGCCGAAGTTGAATAATAATGAATGTCAACTATAATATATATATGTGTGTGTGTGTGTGTGAGTGTGTGTGTGTGTGTGTGTGTGTGTGTGTGTGTGTATTTCACAAGAAGTGGAGTACAGCATAAGGAATAGAGACAGTGGAAATGTAATGGCTGTATGCGATGTCAGAGGGGTAGAAGATTGGGGGAGGGAGGTTATCACTTTGTGAGGGGTATAAATGTCTAACTATTACATTATTTTGTACACCTGAAACTAAAAAAAAAGATGTTATTGTCTTTTTCTAACCAAGTTCATGTATCTCCCAAATTCCATCTGTAGTTAGCACCCTTCCAGGTTAAGAGCCCCTGCAACTAGTGGGACAAAGTTAGGCCTAATCGCTCTTAATCTTTATAATTTGTTCTTAGCTCTACTATGACTTAACAAACTATTGTCATTGTTTATTTAAAAGTTAAAAGAAGTCTCCAGTACAGAGGGGCCAGCATGCAGCTGGTACATGGGGTGAACACTGGAACCCCCTCCCACAGCTGAATCTAAGTTGGTTGGACAGTTTTGGGAAGCTGTTTAGCAGAACAGATGCCCATCCAATGGTCCAGCATTTTCACTTGTAAGGATTTGCCCAACAGAAATGAGAGCTTACGTTCACCAAGAGTTACACAGAAGAATTTTCACAGCAGCTACATCCATAATCACCCCAAATGGGAAATAATGCAAATGTTCATCAAGAGATGAATAGGTAGGGCAGGGCCGGTGGCTCAGGCGGTTAGAGCTCCGTGCTCCTAACTCCAAAGGCTGCTGGTTCGATTCCCACATGGGCCAGTGGGCTCTCAACCACAAGGTTGCCAGTTCAATTCCTCGAGTCCCGCAAGGGATGGTGGGCTCCGCCCCCTGCAACTAGCAAGGGCAACTGGATCTATTAATTGTGATCTATTTGTATAGGAATGAGGAAATAACATCTGAAAAATAACGTCTCTAGGCAACAATACTGATGACTTTCACATATATAATGGTGAACAAAAGAAGCCAGCCCCCAAAAAAGCGTGTATTGCGTGATTCCATTTGTATAAAATTCAAAAACAGGTGAAAGTAGCCTGGGCATTAGAAGTCAGGACACTGGTTACCCTTTTGGTGGGGGAGGGGTGCCCATGAGGCTTTGGAATGTTCTGCTGGTTACATGAGTCTGTTCAGTTGGTGAAAATGTATTGAATTATGCATTTCTCTGTATGTATATTATACTCTAATAAATGCATTTCTTTAAAATGTTGGGTCTTCCTTTTCCACCCACTGCCGGATCTCGTCCCTAGAGCCAAAAGTACCAAGAAGTGACCTCACCCTGCATTTTCCAGTTTGGTTGGCTCTGGGACTTGACCACTACCTTCCCCACTAACTGAGACCTATCTTGACAGTACTCCAATCTTTCTCCTGGCTGAAGCCATTACAGACCCAGCCTCTGGCACAAACCCCTTCAGCCTTTGCTATTTGCCGTCACAACGGGAAATTCTTCATTGGTGATTCTGGCCAGCCAATAATTAACATGTTAACACATGCCCATGTACTCAAAGCAGCTTTTAGACCTTAGCTTACTTCCCTTTATAGTATTTTGGGGGAAGGAAATCTGTGGTTCCAACAGTACCAAGCAATGTTTGATAAGCCCAATGAATGATGGGGGGCATGACACCTCCTGCCCAGATGTGAAAACTGACTCTCAGTGTGAACCACCTCCCCCAATGATGCCCATTAAATAGACCATTCATTGTCTGCGATGGAGGGCAACTACGTAACAGAGGAGGCTAAGCTCTCCTCTAACAGTTGATAACTAAAGTCACCCAGGCAGAGAATGGCAGGGTGTGGATTAGACCCTGGTCTCTGGTTGGTACTTGCTGTCCTTGCAGCACCCCCGGGGCCTCACCTGGAATTAAAGCCACCATGGTTAACAAAGGTGTCACTACTGTGACACAGTAGCTGACCCCTCTCACCTATTCCAGGTAACCTCACGCTAGGGAAGGCCTTTCTCCTTTAGGATATCTTCCTGCATATTAGGGAGGGAAGAGACCCTCAGATCCAATGATCAAGTTAATAATGCTTTTAAGAAAAACATCGGGGACTATGAAAAGTGGTGAGAGACTGAGTAAGGAACTTGAACATGATAGCCAAGTCTGCCATCTCTGCCCTTCTTAAGGTCTTCAGGCCTTCCCTTTCCCGGTCCATTCCTTTCTGGATCATCTTAAAATACAACCTTCAGCCTATTACCCCTGCTCTAAATTTTCAATGGTTCTCTGTCTTCTCACTTAACAAACAACCTGTTCCATGAACATTCAGTGACACTCAAGATGAGTCACTGTTTTCATGGTCCCTGATAAGCCACAGGAGATATCTCACATCCCAACTTTTACTCACCTCCTTCCCCTGAATCAACACACAATGCCCCCACCCTCGCCCACCACAGCCCAACTCCCAACACCAGCTGGGTCTGAGCAGGGAAGGGCAGAGAACTGCAGAGGAAATGACCCTGCGATGAGTGCAGCATTTGCTTCTCCAAGCAATGATTGCCCTGTGGGCTCATCTTACATTTCTAGACAGCTGTAGGCCACATATTTGCAACCACTGCCATGACAGGTCTTCACCCACCATGCAGCATTTGATTTATTTTTTTAAATTAATTGTAAGCCTGTTGCATTTATCCCTGTTAAGTTTCCTCTGCTGCCTTTATATACCTGGACCTGCTGCAACTTGCAGTGTTGAGCCTGCCCTCTGGCGCACAGCCCACCTTGGCAGCTTTGATCCATCTGTATCCCTGACAACTGTCCCCAACCAGGTCACTGAAAAGAAAGGATAAAGGGAATCTAGATGCATCTAGATTCTAGGCACGGGGCTAGGTAGGGAGCAAACACATGCAAATGAAACACAGTCCTTCAACTTCTGCAAGCTCAACTGGACGTATGAACAACAATGTGGTGCCCCAGATGACTAATGGGCTATATGCCAAGTGCTGTGAGACCCCACATAGAGACCCCTGACTATGCCTGGGAAGAGTGGGCATGCTAGTAATCAGAATTCTGCACAAAGTATTAATCAGATTTCTCAGACTACAAAGGCTGAATGCAGACATAGTCTATCACCCAGCAAGGCTACCTGTCAGGGAACACATCCAACAGAAAAGTGATCATATGTCCACTGAAAGGCACATGTAAGAATGTTCGCAGCAGCACTATTCGTGCCAGAAGTCACCCAAATGCCCACCAACGGGAACAGAGACATCGGCCGTGGAATTACGATGGGGACACAAGGAAGCTTTGGGGGTGTTGTCACATTCGGTTTCTTAAGCTGGGTGCAAGTTACAGGTGTGTGTTTAGTTTGTAAAGATACGTAATGCTATTTACTTCCGATATACCTAGCTTTATGTGAGTACAGTGGACTTCAATAAAAATTTAAAAATTGAGTATCGTATAGCTGTCTGGATAGCTATACAGCTTTCTAATAAGTATTATTTTCCAAAACACATTTCAATTATTTCTCTCCCATTAGGGTGATCTTCCCACACACTAACACTTCTGGGGTACAGTTTGGCGTTGTATCTTAACAATCACTGTATTTATCTTAAATGCTCTCCAAAGGTCCAAGCTCTGATCAAACTAGGAATTGGCATAATCATGACCCACTTGTGCATTCTAGAACTCAGCCTTTCCCTGTTGCTTTTTTGGTTAATCCACATAATTTCCTCTTGTTCATACATTTGAGAGAAATATATCATAGTCCTTTGCCTCATGAAGCACCCAGCCCCATGGAATCAATCTCATTTTCCCTGTTTTCACAAACATGCTCAACGTTACGTTATATTCCTAATATAATCATGGACGCCAGATGACACAAGTCACTGGGCCCTGGCCTCCCAGCTCATTTAAAGAGACTAATGTTCTCGCACAATTCCTTGGTTGTTTGTTCGTGTTTACAGGCGGGGATTGGAACAGTTCTGAACTCCCTGCATCTGTCTGACAGTTTTCTTGCCTTGTTTGCAGCTTCCAGAGCTCCTCCCGTCTTCTGAACATTTTCAGTCCTTGCACTCCTCTGTGTCTCTGAGAACAACCTTTTGTTCACTGACAAGAGGAATCTGCAGCCTCATCAGCTCTAAACCAACCTCCCACCGCCCTCTGGGCAAAGTCCTGCTCAGAAAGGGGTAGAAAGAAAGGGATGGAGGGAGCCTGGAGGAGATGGCACTAGATGGGGAGAGGCAGGGTGAACGGTACACAAAGTTCAGAACAGAGCAATGGGCCCACAGGGGCAGCACTGCCCGCCTGGCTGGGTGACCTTGGGCCTATCTGGGTCCCATGACCTCACAGTGTGAAGGAGCTGGGCTAGAGGATTCTGAGTCCTTCCCAGCTCTAAACATCTCAAACCCTAATTATAACCCTAAGCATCTATATAATGAAAAAAATTGTATTGACACTTGTCTCTGGATAGTGAAACATTAAGAGATCTCTTTTCTTTTTCTTCTCTTCTGCATTTTGCAACTAGTTTATACTGTTTGCCCGACTAATGTGTTTGTGTGTGTTCACAAGAGCAAAAAGTCTATCATTCTTCATAAAAATGGTAAAGTGTGTGTGTTTTTTTAAGAGGAAAATGAAATAAAATTTAAAGGTAAAGGCAGAGGAGAAAGAAAGGCGCAACTGGAGGACCCGAATCCAATTAGAGCATAGAAACTGCAGGGACAGCGTCAGCTGAGGGGTTTCCCATCTCCAGGACGAGTCTTTATAAGCTCTTCTAGCGCCACCTGCTGGTCGCTCAGAAGTAACCACTTCATTTGGTTCGCGACAGGGCTTTGAAGCGAGTCTGGTGAACAATGATTGAGTCACATTCAGGATGAAGATCGCATTTTATTTACAGGCAATTCTCACTCCATACACATCTCCACAATTCTCTTTTGATTTCGCGTTGCAGTAATGATCGTAACAGGAACAACTGAGCAAGTCCCTTCTGTATAAGGAATGGTCACCCAATAAATATGCCCAGGCCCTTATACCAGGGGTGACTGATTCTCTAGTTCCCCTCCCCGCGACACTAGGCATCATGTAAAAACAGAGGCACTCTGAAGAAATCCACTCTCAGCCTCCACCATCCTGGAACGGTGTTGGTTTTTGTCTCCACCTGTCTCTGTCCCCTGGGTTTCCACAGATCTTCAACTCGTCGATCTTTGGATTAATTCAGCGGTTCGAGCTTTCCCACATAACCACAGCAGCCCAAAGTGCTGGCAAGTCCTCTGATTTGGCCTTCCACCCACCATGAGCCCTGGTCTTCCCCCTACCCAATGGAAGCACAGCCCCTCACTCCCTGTGAGTCGACTGTGGGGCACGTCGTCTAGCTGAACACTCGTCCTCTTCCTGACTTGCCTCTTCCCACAAAGGATGCCCAGCAAAGGCCCCTTTGCAATCTGAGGCTGGTCTTAAGGGGCAGGCAGTATGCACATCCAGCAAGACCTGTTTAAATCACCCTCTGATGTAGCTATTGATGAGAAGGCATTTTCCTTCTAACACTTCTCATTTCAATTCTAAAGGGCACCTCTGGAACAGCAGTCTTAAAAATAGCCTTCACCAGACTCTTCGAACAGATGCATTCATCCCTCTGTCCAGCTGTGATATTGTGATATAACAAGAAATATATATTTGATTTTCGTCGTCTCCAAGTTCTTGGTACAGAGCTTCTAAAACCTTGTAACTTCCTTAGTGATAGGGGTGATAGGAGCATCTTTTGCTTTAATAATTGGTTTTTGTCCCCAGTTCCTGGCACAGAGGGGTTCAGAGAGCTACCAGGATGGTAAACTCATCCACATGCGGGGAGGGTGTTGTACCCCAAACTCCACGGGGACTTCTGCGCTTGGAACCCTTCCAGATCTTGCCCTATGTACCTCTTCATTTGGGTCTTCATTTGTAGCCTTTATAATAAACCAGTAATCATAAGTAAACAATACATAAAATAAAAGGCAACTCTCAAGGCTTGCTGAACATTCAAGGTCTTCACGTGATGTTTAGTAGGTAAAAGCCATGAGAAGGTCCATCCTTCTCAAGACAAAGGAGTGCCCGGGAACCCCTGATTGGTCCTGTCAGGAAGGGAAAGCCTGCCGTATTTGGAGAGAAGCAGGACTGCCACTCCCTCTGCAGCTCCTACATAGCCCGGCAGGCCTGGCTGCCAGGAGGCTGAGCTGGAGGACAGGGCAGCCCGTGGCTCCAGAGGTGCGCTCCCAGAGAGAACCCAAGGTAGGTGGGGAGCCAGAGTTTATGTGTGGATTCCAGGTCTGTGGTTGGGGTTGCTCGTTTCTAAGCAGACTGCAAACCATGCAGTGACTACTTGACTCCCATCTCCTGGGATGGGACCCCAGTCAGGGAACACTTGTGAGAATGTTCAGGCATCCTGCTGTTGCACGTCTATGTTTTGGTGCTACAATAAAATGCTATTTAAGGTTTGGCTGGTTGGGATTTTCTCTTTTTTTAAAAGCCCTTGCCTAGGAAGACCAATTTCTTTCTTCAGACCTCTATGCTTTTATTTAATTTGGAGTGCCTGTAATTGATGTTATTATTCTTAAGATTTCTCCTACCAAGGAGTATGGGCTGATGACATGGGGTCTGGCCCGTTTAGGAGGTTAATATATGTTTGCTTCACACTAGGGTCTCTTTGGAGAAAGATGCTCTGAGCGCACTGTGATTAGGGGGCAGTGAGGGTGGGGTGCTGAAAGCCTAGGTGTTCAGCCTGCTGCAGGGCACACTCATGCCCACCCCGGGGGCAAAGACCAGGTGATGCCTGCATGGAAAGAAAGGTTAGCAGAAGCCTCTTTGCAGGGGTCCAGAGGAGACTAGAAATACACTTAGTTTGCATTTTTCTACATAAGAACCAATGTCTCACTAGAGTTGAATGTTTTAACAGAGGGGTACTAATCACTGTTAGGAAGACTGCAAGGGTCTGGTGGAGGGTGTGTTAGGAGCTAAGCAAGTTACCTTTTCAACCTCTACCAGCTCTGGAACGTACAGACTTACAGGAAATCTTATCTAGGCGACAGCCCTTTAAGCACGCTCCACTATGGTAATTCTTCCTGTATCCCTGGTAATTCTTCCTGTATCCCTGATCCGCACAGACAAAAGTCCAGGTGCTGGAATGCCCCGAACAGTTGACCTGGGAGGTGGATTTCCACAATAACAATTGTAGTTTTAAGAGCCACATGTGACTGAATACTGGATTGGGGGTCTGCAGGGGAGGGATAGTGCCTGATGTCATCAGCAGCCCTTCACATGTCCTAGGGCACCTGACCCAGGACCCCCAATACTCCCCAGGCCCCCCTGCCCCCCTCATCATCTCATGCTATGAAATGCCTCACCAGCCCTCCTCTTTGCTCAGCTTAGGGTCCGTCAGGGCTGCCCTCATGCCCAGTGAGTCAAAGCATAAAATGTGAGCACCTCCCCATCCTGCAGCCCAGAAGGGCAGTGGGCATGGTGAGGGGGCACAGGGGAACAGCGTCAGACAGAGCTGCCTTCAGATCTGCCACCTGCTATTGTGTGGCTTGGCAAACCAGTTAACCTGTCTGAATCTCAGTACAACTTTTATAAAATGGGGATAATAATGTACCAGCCCCACGTGAGAAGTGAGTTCGGCAATGTCAGTGGCTGACACACACATAGTAAGTGTGTAATAAGAAGCTAGCTGCGGGAAGCGGATGGGGTCACACTGTCCCCAGCGGTGAGACATGAAAGGATTACTCCTGGGGAGGCTGGGGTCCCCTAACTACGCTTCCCTCTCTCTTCCCCCTCTCTTCCCCCATATCTCTCTCTCTCTCTCTCTCTCTCTCTCTCTCTCTCTCTCTCTCTCTCTCTCTCTCATTACCTTAAAGGCCTTCAGGACCAGCAGCCAGTGACTTTCTTAGAATGGATGGCAGAATGTGCCCACAACAGTGCCAGCTTAGAGCAATGGAGAAGGAAGAGGGAAGATTAAAAATGCAGCCTATGCCCAGAAGCCTCTGATTCCAACTCTTCTATTTTCCTCCCAGGGACCCCTTGATTGAAAGACTTGGGAGTACCAAAGAAAACATCTATGTATTAAGTCATTACTCATTTATTTTCCCATGCACATTCAAGGGCTTTATAATTGCCAGTTGCAGCTTCTTATCTGTCTGAGGAAACCAGGATCACTGCCCTGAATGGATATAATCCCAGGCAAAAGCAAGATACTTGGTATTGACTTAACCCTGTGCTGCCCAAATATGGGAAAACAACGATGCTTCTGGAAAAATGTAAATAGGACAAGAATGCCATTCCTTGTTTAAAATCTGCCCACCAGAGGGGAGCGGGGGGAGACAGGGAACCCCCCTGGAGAACTTAACTGCCCCTTCCTTTGCTGTTGCAGATTCTGACACAATGAGGAAGCAATTGAGTGGATGCTGGTTGGCCATTGTCTGTATCCTGCTTTTCAGCCAGCTCTCCGCAGTCAGGGCAAGAGGGATAAAGCACAGAATCAAGTGGAACCGGAAGGCCTTACCCAGTACCTCCCAGGTCACGGAGGCCCGAAGGGCAGAGATGCGCCCAGGGACCTTCATCAAGCAGGGCCAGAAGCTGGATATCGATTTCGGAGCCGAGGGCAACAGGTACTATGAAGCCAACTATTGGCAGTTCCCGGACGGCATCTACTACAACAGCTGCTCCGAGGTCAACGTGACCAAGGAGAAGTTTGTCACCAGCTGCATCAATGTCACCCAGGCTGTGAACGAGGAGGAGCTGTCCCGAGAGAAAGCAGACAAGCTTTACCAGCAGATCCTGTGGCGGCTGATCAGTGAGCTCTGTTCCATCAAGCACTGCGATTTTTGGTTGGAAAGGGGAGCAGGACTTCGGGTCACCATGGACCAGCCCCTGATGCTCTGCCTGCTGGTTTTCATTTGGTTGGTCGTGAAATAAGCTTGCAAGCAGGCGGGCAGCCACTGAGATGAGCAGGCAAGCAAACCACCAGCGAGTTATCCCAGTTCTCTCCCCAAGCCCAAACCCACACATGTTCTGAAGGTACCAAAGAGCAGTGATTCTTCAGCGCTTCAAATAGCACTGCCACGTCTCCACTCGGGGATTTGCTTGTATTTGACAAATGTTCGTGTTATCAATCCCCTGAAGGTTTTACTGTAGGGTGCCTGTTCATCACACATCCCCCAGTGGAGTGCCTGGCAGACTGTATTATGCAATAGATGATTGGTGAACAGATAAAAGGAGGTGCCAGGGACTGTGCCAAGCACTTCACAATGCTTCCCAACAACTCTTAGAGGTAGGTGTGATTCCCATTGTATAGATGAGGAAACTGAGGTTCTGACAAGTGAAGTAGCTAGAAAGTGGCAGAGCCAGAATTCAATCCTGGCTTGTCTAATCCAGATTGACTGCTCTGTGCACTTCCAGAGCTATCTTGTGGTCCCTGATGGCTCTCAAGGCCAAATTAAACACATATCTCTGATGAAACTGTGGAAACTTCATATTTGGAAACATGAAAAGACCTGAGCCATGTATTTTGATATATTGGAGGTTTGATACATGGAGGTTTTATTTAATTCCTCTAATTAAACTAAAATATAACAAAGGGATTAAACTAAAATAGAAACAAAGGTAGACAACGGCCCAGAAATTATCTTGTAAGGAAATATCACCAAGCTGATTCCCAGAACAGATTAGATCCACGTAGGATGTGCTTATCACATAAAGATTTTTTTTTTTTTCAAAAGAAGCACAAGCGTTTGCTATTCCCATCTCTGAAACAGTCCATGTATTTAAGAAAAATATTTTTAAATCACATGTTTGCTTTCTAACGTTGCCCTAACCCTATGTACATATTTTTAGGTACACGCATATGAGCATCTTTAAAAATACTCCCTTTACACAGGGACTCCCAACACAATCCCTACCAGTATTTTTACCATCACTTTGGCGATAAGCCATCATTTCTGTGAACCATTTATCCCTACAAAAATATAATTACTCCTAGCTAAAAAGTTAAAAAGAAACTGTGCCTTTAAGGTAGGCCTACTCTGTTTTCCCGAAAATAAGACCTAGCCATACCATGAGCTCTAATATGTCTTTTAATATAAGACTCAGTATTATATTATATTATATCATATTAAAGACTCAGTCTTATATTACAGTAAAATAAGACCGGGTCTAGCTGATGGTAGAGCTAGGTCTTATTTTCGGGGAAACATGGTAATAAAGAATTCATCCACGCCATAAGCAATTGTAGATACACCACTTCTTACCTACTCATTGTTAGTTAAATACATATTACAAAATATGAATACAGTTTAAATAAAAATAATGAATCTAATGCTCTAAGAGACCCCCCAGGAGTTGTTAAACATATTTGGAAACAACAGCTGCTGAATATTATCAATTCTTTTTTAAAAAGAGTCTGTAAGAAAAAAAAGTGCGCTGTCAGACAATTTATCCTAAGTATTTTAAAACATGAATGCTGATAATGGTACCTCCTGTTCTGAGCCTTCAATGTTATCTGTGTTCTTCTCAAGGATACATTTGGAAGGTTTTTAACATAGAAAAGGGGTGGAGGACTTGGCCGCGGGGCAGCTCAGGGGAGCAACCTGCCCCTGGGTCCCTGGGAGACACCCACTCTGCCCTGAAACAGCACACGGAGAATCCCCAGATGGCCTTGGTTCGCACACTTGACAGCATCGTGCCCAACTTCCACTTCCAGAGTCTTGTTGAATTCTAGATCAGAAAGCAAAATTAAAGTACAGAACACATGGAGGTTGTTTCTTACACGTCAATATTTCATTGTTATTTTCTAAATAAAAAACGATAGCAACAAAGACAGAAAGAAGTACTTACAGACTGATGTTGACATTTCAGGTCCTGGCTCTCCTGAGTTTCATTGCAAGAGCATGCACAGCCACGTCAGCAACATGACTTCATTTCTGATGTGAAAATACTTAGGCCATGATGTGGCACATTTTCTACAATTGCTGTCATTTCTCATTTTGCTAACAGTTCCAGAGACCAGATTAAAGTGGGTGCGAAGTGAACTGGTGATTCAAATGCAAACTTTATTTATGGAGCTTTTAACTGAAACTGCATGTGCTTGAACGTCCTTGCTCATGTTTGCAAATTGGGAGGTCAAGTCAAGGCTTCGTGAGTCTGGCTTTTTCACTTTGGCGAAGGGTTGCTGAGTGCCTGCTTAGTACGAGACATTGAGAGGAGCTTCTGAATTATCCTTGATAGAGTCATTTTAAATGTGAATAATTTCACTAGCCATCACTTTCTTCTTCCTTATGAGTGTTGACTTTTTAAGTAAGTTTATTGTAAAAAGCAACATTAAAATTACAACAGAAATCCAAACAAAACATTGTCCACAATCCCAGCATCTGATTAAGTCAGTGTTTTAATTTTTCCCTATAACCTCCTACCTCTTATCCATTTGCATATACAAATGTACGTACTTCCATAATAATACAGGTGAGCATTTATATTCTAAAGTTTCCCTTAACTTTATTGAATGTTTTCTTTATTTTTTTCCTATGATGTTTTGTTCTTGCCTCCTCCTCTACCTTCCCCAACCTACCCGCCTCCTTCTGCCTGAGATGTAGCCTCTGCACACTCATTGTGCTCAGATACATAAGGGAGAGATTTTGTCTGATTACTCTGATTTTTAAAATACCATAACCACACACATGATATGTATTCCTCTGCAATTTGCCTAACTTAACACTGCACCATGAACCTCTCTGCAGTTCAACATCTAGCTGGTTAGCTAACTTGTCCTTTTACGTCGCTGCCTAATATTCCATAGTGCAGCGGGGCCCTGATTGACTTAGTCATTTCCTTGTTGATGGACCTTCAGGTTGTTTCCAGTTTTTCACCACTGCAAACAATAAACATCCTTGTATGTACAACCTTGCAATCTGTTACTTTTATTTCTGTGGAATAGATTTACACAGGCGGAATTTCTGGAACAAAACTGTGTGTAATTTAAATTTTTCTCGACATGACTAGATTACGTTCACATCGGTGAAGCAATTCCCATTGCCACCTGCAGTATATAGCATTAACTTTAAGAGTTTCTATGTCAGTTAAGTTGAAAAGCTGCCTTTTCTACAAATGCTGCTTGAGCATCTTTCTCCCCTCTGCACGTGATACAACTAAAATTTCCAAAGTAATTCCTGACCATAGGGATCATTTTAAAATCCTAAAACTGAGCAATTCCCATTCTAAACATGGTCTGTGGCCCAAAACATCTGCATGAGAAGCCTGGAAAGCAGGCAGTGTGTGTGCAGGCTTCCTACCCAGAAGGTGGTGTGTTTGCACAACTCCACACTCTCCAATGGTCAGGGGAAACATGGGGTGAGGTTTGTTTCTGTTATTAATTTTTAGTAAAATTATTCACTGCAAGTTCTGCATTCTAGCGACAGTGTCCTCTAGGTTGTAAAGATCATAAGGATTAGGCATTTAAGCACACAGTTAAAGTAGCCCACGCTATTCCTTTCCTCCAAGCTCAGGCATCTCCTTGGAGCCTCTTGCACCCACCTTGCTTTAGGATGTGCCTGGCAACAGTTAGAAACCCCACCTGCTGGTCCTAATGAGGCGTGATCTGGGTAGTAGCCATGAGTTTGTCTTGAGTTGCCCACACTCTCCACCTCAAGCTTTCTGAAAACAAGTGACTGGCTTGGGGTGGTGGCCCATTAGGTCAGGGACCCCTAGCCCTACTCCATACCTACCATTTGATCACATCTTGCATCTCTACCCCACACTCCTCCATGTGCTGTCTATGGCTAGACAGGGACATCCCAAATGCCCATGTGCTGCTCTGTGACACATTCTGGAGTCTGCCAGGGTCTTAACTGAAATGCTGATAGCAGGGCCATGTGTCCACATGCAGGCAATGATAACATTCTGGCAAACCACACACACAAAGCAAGTGATTGAGAAGACACACAGATGTGGCATCATGACAAGTTTCAGTTCCCCCAGCTGAAAGCTCAGACACTGCTCTGTTGAAGAGCAGATCTCCCTCTGGTGAGCCCGGCTCATGCCATCAGCTGTGTGTTTCCTCTCTCTGCCCCAAGGCCATGCCATCAGACACAGCTCATTCTTCTCCTATCCTCACTGCTGGCAGAAGACCTGGTCTCTGTTGGGCAACCATATTCCCTGCTGGAAGAGAAAGGAGCCAAACTCCCATGACACTAAGAATGATGTTCACCTGCAAAATGGGAATAAGTCAGACATTTCTTGTAAAATGGGAATGAGGTACGATATCTCTGAAAGCCTGCTCCAGAAGAATAGTCTCAGCTGTTTCTATTGGCAAATGAGAGCTGTGAGGCAGAAAGAAATTTTCCTCTACCCTTCCTCTGGCTGGTGTAATAATTAAATCTTCATGAGACCACTTAACAAGAGAAAATAACTAAATGTAATTACATACATACATGTGGGAACCCCACATATATAAGAGAGTCAGAGACCCCCACATACATGAGAGGTTCAGAGACAGAAAGGGGAAATGAGGTAGATGTGGCATTCTGAGCTAAGGATGAGGTAAGGTGCCTTGGGGCTTCAGAGAGGATGGTCATTTCAAGGATGATAAGAAGGGCAGATATTCAGTAGTTGAAAGTTTGCCTTGCCCTATAGATAAGTCATAAAAAGGTATTTCTGGTGATAATTCTTATTATGGGCAAGGTCCCTAATTCAAATTCTTTAAGGGAGAGGTAAAAGATTCTCATAAGCCTGCAGGGGCTCGATTGCCTTCAGCTGAAAATAATCCATATGCCAAAGTGGCACATCTTGGGGAGGTCTATTCTGATCCCCTTCAGAGCCTTCATCTGGCCCATGGGAGGCCTGAGACTGAAATAGTTTCATGCACTGATCACATCCCTTCTAAGTGGTCCTTCCTGGTGGCTGCACCCAGCCCAGAGCTGATCCCAAAAAGAACTTATCCTCCAATGCATGTGTCACTGTATTCCCAGGACTCTTCCCTCTACACAGGTCTGAATTTCTTATCTCCATCTACCCACCTACCCAGCCTCTCCTTGGAATTTCCAGATCTTATTTGAATGCTAATCAGATTGTGGGAAAGCATTGCATTCTTAAACAATACAGATTGTTTTAACTCCAACACGCTTGGCCATAAATTGTGTAAGGAAATTGGAAGTGAGCCAGAAAGGAACTCAAGGAAGCTGGAAACAGACAGGTCAGGGCCAGAGGACCAAACACAGCTGGTCTCCCTGGATGGAGGGAGATAGGCAAGGGTGGGAAGTTATGGGAGAGGGGCATGCAGTAGAAAACCATCTATGGAGAGAATTACGCACTCAGGCTCATCAGAGGTGACCTCAGCGTCTGACAGGATGGGGTGTTATGCCCCCAGGGCTCCAGGATCTAGAAACAACACCAAGAAGTTCAGGGATTTTCAAGGACTAAGCAGAGGGGAGGGTTCAGGGGAGGGTCCTGGCTAGGCAAGACCCATATCAGTTGTATTATACTTGAATTTTCAAATCTATAATTAAGGTTTCACTTTTTTTTTTTAACAGGCTGTTTTGACTGAGGGCTACTTAGCAATCAAGAACAAAATAAAGGCGCTTGTGGCATCTGTGATACTGTGATTTATAAGAAATAGACATTTGGTCATTCAGATGACAAAAATATATTTATCATATACATTTGGTCTTTATCCACAGTTCCTGCTCCCAGAACCTTTGGAATTCCTGAGCAATAAAAGCAACGGGAGCATCTTTTGTTACAATATTCGGTCCCTTGTCCTTAGTTCCTGAAATCCCTTCAGAGCCATAAAGGTGAAATGA
The DNA here is from genome assembly GCF_057876585.1 of Rhinolophus sinicus. Taxonomy (NCBI): domain Eukaryota; kingdom Metazoa; phylum Chordata; class Mammalia; order Chiroptera; family Rhinolophidae; genus Rhinolophus; species Rhinolophus sinicus. The sequence goes on from NC_142513.1 coordinate 26,427,275, forward strand.
GTGCCTTGTTATTCATAACAATCCCCTTTTCCCTATTACAGGGTTTGTGTTAATGAGGTGACTTTTGGAAAGCCCCTAGGAAGGAAGCTGGTTGCCAGGGGAACCAACTATGAATAGAGAGTTGGAACATTCAGTTCCACCCCGGATTTTCAAGGAAAGGTGAGGGGCTAGAGATTAAATCAATCATCAATGGCCAATTATTTAATCAATCATGCCTATACCATGAAGCCTTCCATAAAAAAACCCAAAAGAATGGAGTTTGGAGATCTTCTGGTTGGTGAATAGGTGAATATTTGGGGAGAGTGGTCACTCAGAGAGGACCTGGGAGCTCTGCACCCATTCCCACACCTTGTTATATGCATCTCTCCCATCTGACTATTTCTGAGTTATATTCTTTTATAACAAACCAGTGACCTAGTAAGTAAAATGTTTCTCTGAATTGTGTGAGCCACTCTAGGAGAGTAATGGAGCCCAAGGAGGGGGGTCATTAGAACCTCAGCCTGCCTTAGACTTGGGATTGGCGGCTGAGGTGGGATGGGGCAGGGAGTCTTGTAAGACGGAGCCCTTAACCTAGGGGTTTTGATACTATCTCCAGGTAGATAGTGTAAGAATTGAATTAAATTATAAGGCACCCAGCTGGTTCAGAAAATTGCCTGGACGTATGAGGAAAACTCCACACACACACTGGAATTGGGTCCAGAAAACTTTTAGCATGCCTTAAATGTCATTTATTCCTCCCTGTGCCTAAGCCAAAACCAATCACCACAAAAAAGTACAAGGGAGCAGGAGGCAAAAATTTAGTGGGTTTTCCTCAACTTTTAGCCCACTTGGCAAAGCCGAAGGGGGTCAAGGGTTACACACACACACGCACACACACACACACACACACAGTTAAAGTGTTTTTCTGGGGTTTTTTTTGGTCAAAAGAGCATATTCTGAAAAATTCCTGCTATAATTTCAAACTTAGTGTGGTCTGTAAACCTGTTCCCTCTCAACTGGGGGATGCTGACCTGTGCAGACAGATGCTTCCAGAAGTCCAGCTGTCACACTCGCACTCATGGCATGACCCGAGCCTGTCTGTGGGACCTCCACATCTGTATTTCAAGACCATTGGCCCTCTGCCTTAGCAGAGGGCTTTACTTAGAATTACAAATCATTTTTCTCTCTGGGCACTATTGCAGCTCCTCACTTACGTTCAACATCTTAGCTAATATGCTTTTTTGCCTCATCTTGGGCATTTTATGGGTTTATCATGCCTTCATTCAACAAACATCTATTGAATTCCTACTATGTGTCAGTCTAGTCTGTGCTGGAGCTATTAATATAATGGTGGACAAGAAAAGGGATCTGCCTGCTGCTAGGGTGTTTACATTCTGGCGACATGGGCATCCACGCTCCCTGGGTGGGGGGAGTGAGTATGGGGTGCTTTGCATCATTTGCCAATTTTTGTGATGTACATAGTGACGTGGTATTCTGGGCCCAAGACTTAATTAATAACAGTGACTGAATGATGACACAAAGAGGTCAATGCCATTGAAAGAAAAGTTTAATGCTATTCACAGTTCCCCTAGAAATGAGAGGCCCAGCAGGTTATGGAGCACCACAGGAAGAACCCTAGGCTTTGGTCAGGAGGCAGAAGCAGGAACGCGGGGAGAGCCTAGGCCAGAAGCCTTTATTGGGGTTTCCATGGGGAAGGCAAGGCAGTGAAAATATTTCAGGATTGGCTAGTTACAGTAATTTCAGTAAGCTTTGGGCTATAGTGGCAGTTTCTAATTTTTTGGTACCTGGCCCTTTAAAGTAAAGAAATATTGCCTCCTGCAGTGCTCAGGCGTGCAAGATGGGCTCTAGATTGGTTAGTTTGCGTATCAAAGGCATGCTCCCATCTGAGACTTCGCTCTCTAAATATTGGTTGGCCCTGGGACAGACAGTCTCTCCCCAGCCAGGAAGGGTTTTTAAGAGATTGAAACATGACAACATACAGAAAATTAAAAACGTGATTAATACACTTGGCCAATTTCAAGTTACCAGTGTGACATGGCTGACTGTGGCGCTGGAAGCTATATGCACAATCCTCTCTTTGGAGCCTGTGTGATGGCTCCAGCACAACCGATTTACTGTTTACTTTGTACACTTTACACATATTCATTTACTCTATAGTCAATTTTTATAGCCCCCTCCAATAAAAGCTGAAGTCATGTCAAATTAGGGGTGGGGGGCAGTGGAGGGGCTGTAGATAGATTGAAGATGGCCCTCCAGATCTCTTACACCACCTTCAAAGACCTGGGTGGACACCCAGCAGTACGTGACCCCTGGAAACGCCAAGGACAGAGCAGACGAGAGATGGCACCCAGGGCTGCTGCTGGCGTTTAAGATTGGTTAGCAGTAAATCTTTATTGACTTTCTATTACATGCCTGATGGCCCATGGAGCTCTGGAGGTACCACAGTGGATGATGAGTCACCACCACTGCCGTCGACGTGCTCAAAGCATGATGGGAAATACACAGATAACCACCAGGTGTGGGGGAATGCTGTGCTAGCCATCGGCACTAGCAAGGAAAGTTTTCCAGAGAAGGCAAGTCTGCAAGGATGAACGGGGGTATCCAGGTGGAGAAGATTGGAAAACGGCAGTAGCATGGAAAAAAAAAAAAAAAAGCCAGGTACATTCAAGGAGCTGTAAGTGGTTCAGTCCAGCGGGAACACAGGCAGTGGGGTGGGGGTGGGGTGGAGGAGAGTGTTACCATGAGGCTAGAGAACTAAAGGGGCAAAACTAGCAATGCTCCCCAGAACCCTCGGGACCATGGCTGGTCTTGTGTCCTGTAGAGCGGCACTTCTCAAGCCTTAATGGCACACAAAGTCCCTGGGGATCTTGGTAAAATGCAGATTCTGCTTCAGCAGGTGTGAGGCGGCCTGAGATTCTGAAGTGCTAATAGGGTGAGGCCAACATGCTGCTCCATGGACCACACTTTGAGGAGCATGAGTGTAGGTAAGAGGGGAGCACTGAAGGGTGGGATTGCTGCGTCTCTTTAAAGAACTCCTTAGATGAGGTGTGATCGAAACATACGGTAAATGCTGCTGAGTGCCATCCAACGGAAAGGCAGGGATCTTCAATATGGGAAGCAATGTGTCGAACCTTAGTAACAGTGTGTGACAAGTTTCAACTTCTTTGGTGCCCTCAGTTGGGTGTGAGCTACAGGTGAGAGAAGGTATGTTTTAAAGTGTGCCGTAAATCTTCCTCCATCATGACGATGCTCAGTGTCATACATCGCTTCTGGTCCATGGCAATTTCTGTCAAATAAAAACATTACAGTGTGTCCTCATCCACCTTATGCACCGGATCTGGCACCGTGTGATCTCTTGCTCTTCCCCAAAGTCAAAATGACCATGAAAGGTAAACGTTTTGAATCGATTCAGGACATCGAGGCAACCACAACAGTACTACTAAAGACACTCATGAAAGCGGACTTCCAGAACTGCTTCAGGAAGTGGCAAGAACGATGAGATAAGTGCGTTCAAAGCGAGGGAGAGTCTTTTGAGGGGGATTAATGGCAATGTGTCTTTCACTGTAATACTTTTTTTAAATTTAAACCTTCACTGTAGTTTTTGATCACATCTCGTCTCTCCGTCAGTGTCATAGCAACATTATATAAGTGACTCAAAGTAATCTGGGACGATTGTCTTTGCCCTCCCACTCACACAAAAGCCCAAGTACTCGAGTTTAACTGCACCATTAAAAAATCAAAGTACAAAGTTGTTGAAAAGGGATGTGGCAGGTTTATGTAAACATCCTTCCGATATATCAGAAACGATCTGAGTTGTAACACTTCTGATTCTTCAAGGAAAGCAGAATAAAGTGATCCTTGAGGTTTGTTTTGCATCTCCCGTTCTTTGTTTCTGAAGGTCCTCCAAAATTGATTCAAAACATTTTAAGAGCATTCCACCATGCATAGAAAGTCATGGGCCCTCAGCAAAGTGCACGTGGTCCTTCATAGCCAGACCTGCCTCATCCTCCACACTCACCTTCCATGATCCACAACACATGCTTTGCAATCCCACCATATTGCCAAACCCTCTCAAGCCTTTCCCCTCTCTTTCCAGAATTCCTACTCACACCTCAGGAACAGCTCAGACATGTCCCCCTGGAGACCTGTCTTAAGATTCTGGGTGCCATAACTAGGTTCCTTGTCACTTTGTGACATAATTATTCATTTACATGTATATCTCCCATAATGGACTGCTAGTACCTCCAAACCCAACAATGTGTTTTGGTCATCTTCTGTTTCCTCTACAGAGCAGCTGCTCCAATCTTTCCAGATTATCTGCAGGGACTAGAGCCCTCGGGATGGGGTCTTCAATGCTTATCTACCTGCCTGACTCCCAAATTCCACTGCTTGTGAATCTTTTTCCTTCCACTAAGATCCTATTCCTTTGTCTTGGAAGCACCAGAATTTGCTCTTACATGCCACAGGGAAGTTACTTTTCCGCTCCTGTTCAAACCCACTTCCCAGGGTTGGCCTTTGATGGTAGGAGAGTCTCAGCCAAATTCGACTGCCTCTGGTTCAACACTTGCTTTGAGGAGCCCCCTGCCTCCCAACAGCCATAAACCATAGCGCATCCTGTTAGGTCTTCCTAGAGCCACAGGAGAAATCAATGTTCCAGCATCAGCCAGCAGGGGGAAGTGCAGAAACACAAACTAGGCTCTTTCCTCCAAGGGTCATCTTCCCTGACTTACCAAGATAGCTTGAGCCATTCTGCAGGTCCCCTGTCCAGCTGAATTCTTCTTTTATCCTTTATTTCTACTAAGTTAGCAAACTCTAATTCACTTTCTGTATTGTTTGGAAAGGTAGCAAGCTCTGCCAGTCAGTTCTGGATATTTGAATCAAATGTGGGCCAGATATTGTGGAGGTTTCACTGTTATCAGATCTGAGTCAGCAAGATTTTTTTTTTTTTTTTTTTTTTTTTTTTGCCTGTCACACACAACAGTAGGAATGCTGGTGATTTAAGCTGATTTAAGCCGATGAAGATATGCAGGTTACTTTTTTTCATCTTTATTGAGGCATAATTGACATAAAATTGTAAGATATTTAATATACATGTTCGTTGTGAAAGGATTCCCCCATCTAGTTAATTAACACATCCATCATCTCATATTTATCTTTTTTAGTGAGAACATTTAAGTTCTATATACTGACTTAGAAAATTTCAATTGTACGATACAATGTTATCAACTACAGTCGCCATGTTTTACAGAGCTCCTCAGACCTTATTCATCTTAGAGCTAACAGCTTTTGCCAATTTACCTACCTTTCCCTACTTCCTCAACCTCACCCCACCCCCAGCCACAGAAAAAAGTGGGTTTCTAATTCTCTGATGCCTTGAGTTCTGGAAAATACTTTTTCATGTACTATTGGAGTGTTTGGATTTATCTTTTAAGTATGATTTTAAATGCACCATAGATGTCATTTTCTGATGAATAAAAAGAATTATCTAAGGTTGGGAAAGGGTCAAATCCTCCACATTTAACCATCTGCACCATGCAGGTTTCTTAAGAAATCCTATCATTGAATCCATAGGATTTAAAATCATGTTCTTTTGGCCCTAACTTTGATCTGTCATATCTTCGAGCTGTTCTGGCTATCGAACGTGTTGCTGACATCATGTGATCAAGCGACTCTGAAGCACATACATGTTCTTTATTGCATGCTCAGTACCACGAAGAAATGTTTCTATCTCCTCCTCCATTTCAAAAACATATGTGAGCTCTGTTTTGAGTGCTTAGTATGTGCCAGGCTGTGGGGACAGAGCCCCAGAGAGCAGTTTCCAGGCTCTCAGCCTCACGTGGAAAGGGGCAGGCTCTGGTAGTAGATGGCCATCAGCTGTGGCTAATTGTCTGTCAGCTGTAGCTGGTTAGCCACGATATAACTGCCGCGGCTACGCTGGTTGGTGAGTCGAGGGGAGTCAGTCGGTTGGCAGAAAAGTGGACAGCAGGTCGCACGTTGTGTGAATCCAGCTTCCAGTGAGACTATAGTGGTATGACTCCCCTACCTATGGCTCCGTGGGTGTTCCTTTTGGGCCCAGCCACATCCTGCGTTCTTATGTGGGGAGCGAGAGTTGAGATCCCGCAGGCCACCCCGCACGACACATGGCGCAGCGAGCAGGGTCTCCCACACGACACAGGCCTTGTTCCAAGACGTCACCTGTAACTTCTTTAACCTTCACAACACTATCAGGTGGGCACTATAATTATCCCCGTTTTACATAAGGGGAAGCTGAGGCTTAGGGACCAAGCATGATTTGCTAGTAAGCAGGGGACCCAGGCAGTCATTCTGGCTTCAAAGGCCACATTTTAACCTCCACATCTTATTGCCTCCTTTTAACAAATGTTAGCATTTTTATCATTTTCATCAACAAGGTTGGAAGATCATTTCTTGCTGCTAGAGCCTTCAACTGAAGGTTGTGGCCCTCATGTAGAAGCAGGGAGGAGGGGGTGGGTCCACCCGACTCTGCATCGTAATACTCCCCATGAAAAGCAAGGCCACATGCAGAGGGCATTCCTGGTCCCAGGTGCCCTGCCAGAGGTTTGGAAAGGCTGAGGTCTGCAATCATGTTTTCTGCTTATGGGTCATATAACCAGTCCCACTCCCTGCTTGGTCCCCTGGTTTTTCTGTCTGTTTCTACTTACCATACCCTCTCAGAGAAGAAAAACCCCAGGGCATGTCCTTCGCTCAGTGTGGGGACAGAACCCCAAAAAGCAGTTTCCAGGCTCTCGGCCTCACATAGACAGGTGCCTGGCTCAGGTAGTAAATGGCCATCAACTGTGATTGCATGGCCATCAGCTGTGGCTAGTTGGCCGTCAGCTGTAACCAGTGAGCCATTGGCCACTAATATAACTGCTGTGGCTATGCTAGCAGAGAAGAAAGAATGGGGGCTAGCAAGAAGATGGTGGCTGGGCTGGCAAGTGTGGATGGCGGTTTGCGGACAGTGTGAATCCAGCCTCCATTGAGAGTATAGTGCCGCCAGAGAGAATATAGTGGTATGACTCCCCTACCTATGGCTCCGTGGGTGTTCCTTTTTGGCCTCACCATAGCCTGCGTTCTTGTATGGGGAGCAGGAGCAGAGACCCCGCAGGCCGTCCCGCACGACACTCATTTAGTCATTTCTGGTTCACCTGAGACCTCAGCCCAGCCTGGTTGAGGGGTGGAATGGGCTGTCTTGCTGAAAAGGGCTTGCTACATCTCTGAAGAAGGCTCCTGCCTTTTGGGGGCATCTTCCTCAGACACTGAATGAACAGGTGGGGCTGGGGGTGCCGGGAGGCCAGGAGGAGCAGCTCATCCAGATATGCACCCCTCTGCCCACTACAGAAAGCCTAACTGAGCCTGAAAGCCCTGCAGACTTCAGTCCCAGTCCTAGGGATAGACCCATGAGAAATGAGCATCAGGTCCACCAAAAGACACAAAAACGTTCACAACACTTCTGTTTGTAATAGCAGCAAACTGGAAATGACTAGGGCAGAGAAAGGAAGAAGGCTCTGTGGTGGCCTCCAGGCTGGACTGAGGGCATTTGGCCAGGGACCTTAGAAAGGTCCATTGACAAATGTGAGAGAAAAGCAAGACTTGGCTTGCTTTAAGCTCTGTCCTCTCGTTTTTGGGGAATGAGGAACTAGGGACCCATAGAGACAGAGAAAGTCAAATTCATGGACTTCCCTCCCTTTTTGAAGCACACCATCCCTGTCCTTATGGTACTCTGCTGCATCAGAATCTCACCCCACTACTACCAAGGCATTTCTGACAGGCAATGTTCCATGAGGATGAAGCGGAACAGCTTCAGCAAAAAACGGCAGGTGAGGATGGAGATGGTCAAGAGGAAGCAGATCCCCAGGCTCTCCTGAGTGCCAGGACAGCTCCATTGTTCTCTGAGAGCCTCAGAGATGTCCAGGGAACAGTGTGGACCAGCTGAAGGAAGCTTTGGCTCCGGGTTTTGTCATCTCTTCCTGCTGGTGGGGAGAATGAGAGCCGGCAGGAAGGAAAACTGACTGAACAAAGAACCAGAGGAAAATCAGGGGTTCCCTGGGGAGAAGTTATAGCTGGCCCTGAGATCATTGTATTGGGGCAGGGGTGACATGGGTGAGAATAAGCCACTGCCTGGGATATGCCTAAAATTCCAAAAACCCCATACAGTTACCATCAAACCAGGCTCTAGCCCCAGAATTTGACTTTCTGGATCTTAAAGAGGACTTAAAATGGAGTATATAAAACTGGACTTTTTCCATATGTATTTAAAACAAAACTCACATTAAAAAGGAAAAAAAAATCCACATGTGTTAACATTATTGGCCAAGAAAGAGGTTTCTCAGGTAAATTAGCCACCATCCAGAGACGGGAGCAAAGATCAGTTTGCAAGTTGGATTCCAGGGTAGGTAGACAAGGATCCTGAAAGGCTTATGCCACAAGATGCTATGTGAGGTGCTCAGGGGCCTTAAGCATCTAGGTATCCCATCCATAGTGCCATAGTGTAGAGGGGGGCAATCCTCAGATCAGAATGAGGGACCTCTGAAAGCCTTGCAAAGGCAAACTCCAACACCAATTTCCTGGGGTCCTCCCCTGGGGCATGGCCAACACAGATTGTGCCCAATCCTAGATCACTCTACTCCTCTTACCAGCTGTGCGTTCCCTTGAGCAAGTCACTGATCCTCATGGTGTCTCCATTTTCTCACCTGTAAAGTGGGGATAATGACCTACCTCATGGAGTTAGATGAGAATGTCCAGTTCTTCGGGCAGTTCCTAGAGCATAAGAAGTGCTCAATAAATATTAGTGACTAAACTGCTGCTATTACTTCTGCTCTCTCATTCAGATGCCGCGTACGTATCCATCATCTACCTTCTTTTCCCTCCTCTGGATTCCCAGGAATGGTTTTGGGGGGAGGGGAATTGGTAGCTGATGGCAGTTTTCCATCATACCCCAAAACAGAAGTTTTGGTCCTATGATGTCTACTCTAAAATGCATTATTAATCCACTCACTTCTCAACACGGCCACTGTCACCACCTGATCCAGGCTGCCATCATCTCATCAGGATGTTTGACAGGCTCCTAATTGGTATTCCTGCTTCTGTTCACATGGGAACAGGATGGTCTATTAAAAATATAAAATCTCTCTCTCTCTCTTTCTCCTTTCTTTTCCTTTTGACATCTAGGAACATGGGAAAACCAGCAGCCTTTGCAGTGAAGAGGCCCAGCCTAGCCAGTGACTGACCCTATAACTTTGGACAAGGGTGTTGACCTCTCTGTGCTTCAGTGTCCCCACATGAAACGTGACACTGAGGCCCTTGCCAACTCAAAGGGCAGCCGAGAAAATCAAGGAAGATGTACAAGGTGAAGCCCACACCTCTATTGAGTATCACTCGTCCCCATCCAGGCTCAGAATCAGTGATCCCCACACTTTCCAAATTGGACACCCACTCAGTGAGCATTTTTAATCTGTACTGATATTTATTTATAAATTATATACATGTACTTTTAAATATCATTAGTTTTAGTGGTCTATCTTCTCTGCCTCCTCTTGCACTTGCATTATTCATATTACTTTTGATCTATATTTTTTGTAGTAATTTTTAAGCTTCTTAGGATTGATGTGGGGGTTTTAGTCTAAGTAAACCTACAAAATAATAGTTGCTGACACTTATATATTCCCCACCAAGGCACTTTTCTAAATGTTTTAAAAGCATTTAATCCCTGCAGCAGCCCCATGAGACAGGACCTAATATTTTCCCCATTAAACAGATGAAGAAATGTAGGTGGGTACAGAGAAATCCAGGGCTCGCGAAGGGGAACAGGGATTCTAACCTGAGCAGTCTGGCTTAGATATCACCAAAACACACGAAGGCTGTGTCAGAAGAGTTATGTCTCAAACCACTGCGCCTAGGTAAGGCATCGCCAGCAGCCTCTCATGCGTCCCCAGGGTACCACTTCTCCTTTACCTTTATGCAGCGTAATACGGGGCTGACACACAAACCGCCAAGGTCAAAATGTCACTATTTTTATTATTTAAAAAAATCAAAGTATTTCAATTAAAATAAAAGTTGTAGTCTTTTTTCCCACCCCACTTTGAAGGCCACCCCTCAGAAGAGGGTGTATAGGAGTAGCACAGCATCTAGACCATCAGGGGGCGCCCTAGAACCACTGACTTTGATGGATGAGGGACAAACCTGCCAGCATTCAGGACGAACCTGAACGCCTGAAACAAGGTCTTCTGCAGAGTTAGCTTTTCGCATTCTCATTAACCATAATTTGGAAAAATGGACCTGTCTTTCTTGGCCCCAAATCCTTCTCAGGGCTGGGCCTGGGACGGTTGCAGGGCTGTGACGCTCAGCTAATACCCAGCTGGAGCCCCGACCATGAAATCTTCACGGAGTCGCAGAGCCAGAAGGTACCACCAGGGGGCGTCACCTTCATCCTCTGCCTCCACACTTCACCTCCTGGAGATCGGTGTTTTTAAAAACCTTCTTCAAGGTTTCCGGGGGAAGCGTCTGTCAAGACATTCTGCCTAAATAGAAATCGGTTTTGAAAGGTGCCCTTGCGCACACAAACTCTAACTCACACACTCATGCGTCATCCGAATGTTCCAAGGTTAACATGAATGACTTTTGGCTGTTGGACTGCGTTTGATTACCCTGACCGTGACTCTCCCAGATGGCACTCCCAGAACAGTAGATGCGAGAATTGGTGAGGTAGAGCGTCCCGTAAAGGAACGCTCTGACAAGTTCATTCCCGCAGAGACCAAAGGTCTAAGAGTGTTATTCACCCCAGGGGTACCTGCATCTTAAATTCTGTTTCACCCAGGAGAGGGCAATGCCTAACCCCACAGAGTACCTAGGATGAGTTTGCAGCATTAGAATTCAGAGGCTATGTGCTCATACAAATAGAAAGACCATTCATTCAGGGCAACCAAGAAGGATGTCTCGAACATGAGGGATACAGTAGTGAACAAGACAGACGAGACCTCTGTTTTCTGGGAGCTTCCATTGTAGAAGGGGAGACAGACAACAAACAAACAGATAAACAAGACAGTGTTGGACAGAACTGAGTGAAGTCGATGAAACAAAGCAATGTGATAAAGCGCTGAAGAATGGTTGATTCTTGATCAGGGTATTGCTACACAGATGTATGCATTTGTCAAAACTCTCCAAGCTGTACACTTAAGACAGGTGTATTTCATTGTATGTAGATTTTATCCTAATAAAACACTTTTTAAAGTAATGAAAAGAGTGACTGGGGAAGGAGGACATTACTAGGGTGATCAGGATGGCCTCTTTGCAAAAGGGACATTTGAGCTGAGACTTGCAACACGAGAATGAGGGAGCCATGGCAAAACCTGGTGTCCCGTCCTGCCAAGATACTGCAGAAAGAGACACCTATGTATTCAGAGAATCCAAGTTGAGATGTGTTGAGGGTGTGGGGAGGCAGGTGTAAGCAAGGGGAGCAGGAAAATAGGTGTGTGAGATGAGGCCAGGGCTGGTGAAAAGGGCCTTGAAGACTGTGTAGGAGTTCATTCTAGGTGCAGTTGGAAGCCAATGGGGGACCAGATGGAGGAACGATAGAGCCCCTCAACCTGAGGGGCCCCAGGGCCATCTCCAGGCAAAGTCTAAGGAAGAGGGAGAAGGAAGAAGCCAAGCTGAGCAGCTACCTGAGGACTTGTTGTAGGAGTGGCCTGGGCAGCAGGTAGGCAACTGTTTAGGGAGGGCATTGTGGTCACAGGTGGAAAACATAGCAAGGCCTAGAAGAATCAGGAAGAGCCAGGTTCACCTGGAGGGTCCCAAGGCCTGGGGTGATCAGCAAGTAGGCACCAATGTATGCCCCCAAAATGAGCTCCAGGAACAAAGCCAAAAGGTGAGTGAGAAGAAAAGGGAAAGGCCGAATGCTTTGTGCTGGAAGAGTACTACTCAGTGACTGCCCTGAGTTCCATAAATACCTCCTCCCAGGAGTCCACAGGCCATCCCGTGGACCACAGCCTAAGGAAGCCCGGTGATCCAGAGAACAGATGCCTGGTTGGTCCAAACGGTGCGTAAATTAAGCCATGGGTCTACGGGGCAAAAGTTTTCTGTAATGTGGGCAAATGGCTGAAAACTCAGTAGTGTGTCCCCAAAATGCTTTCACTCATTATTTCTGCCTGGCCTTTGGGTCAATAGTTGTGTGCACTGAGAATAATGAAGGAAGCCAACTGAAAGGTGCCCCCCAAATACTTAGTGGCCTGGACTCCTTAGAGAAGGAAAAGCCAAGTGGTACATCTGAGGTGGGGCTATCTGCTGTCATCAAGAACAGACTCATCCAAAGGGAGACAAGTTAGAGCAAATTGCACGGGTGGGAGAAAGAAAATAGAGCAATTTTAGCATACCTCTAAGGCTTACACAGAGGAGGGCTCGGCCTTCTGAATTACCAACTGGCTCTCCCCTGGGACACACTGTCTCTCCAGAACTGAAAACGCCCACTTTCTTGTCTCTCTGTGTCTGAGATCTTAATTGTTTCCAGTGTTAAATGAATGACAGGGGGAAAACACCGGAACTTTCACAATTCACTAATTGCTTTAGGAATTACTCATAAATATATGACAGTTGCCTACCTGCTGCCCAGGCCCCTCCTACCACCAGTCCTCAGGTAGCTGCTCAGCTTGGCTTCTGCCTTCTCCCTCTTCCTTAGACTTTGCCTGGAGACGGCCCTGGGGCCCCTCAGGTTGAGAAGCTCTAGCCTTCCTCTATCTGGTCCCCCACTGGCTTCCAATTGCACCCAGAATGAACTAAATATATGATGAACGTAGAGATGGCTAAGAAGAAGAGAATGATCACTGAGAAGTAGGGGTGCTAGGAGCAGGGGTCCAGGATCAGCCCTGCCTTGGCTAAAAAAGAACAAATAACTACAGTACAGCACACAGCTTAGCTTTAGAAGTCATTTTTATTACATATAGTCATATAATATAAAGGCTGGACATGGATCTCACCAAAAATTATAATTGGCACAAGAAGGTGGGGAAGGCGATGGAAAAAGATAAGACCCCAGATTAGCAAATCAGAAAGAATGACATCAGTGTGTTACTTACAGATAAAGGGGTAAACACCAAAGAATGGACATGGAGGAAAATGGGCGTGAGGCCCAGGAGGAGCAGGAGAGGGGTTTTTGTTTGACTCTTTTAACCACTCCTATGTGCATGCTCATTGCTGAAGGAAAGAGAAGATATGTTTTGGGAAAAGTTAATCCATCACAGGTAAAGGTACCATTGCCACTCCCCATCCTAGGTAAAATGTAACCTTTAACAATGATACATCCTTCTAATCTTTTTCTCTACCTTTACATGTGGAGTATTTTTGTGTGTGTATGTGATACATAAGTAGTACCATCCTGTCTGTGTCTTTTACCAACTAGCTGTTTTCACTCAACGTTACATCTTGGCACCTACTTTCAGTTATGAAATTGATTTTCTGATGAGAATATAGACTTTAATACACTTTCTCTACAAATTCTGAATAAAGAAACTATTGCGGGCCAGCTCAGTGGCTCAGGCAGTTAGAGCTCCATGCTGCTAACTCCGAAGGCTGCCGGTTCGATTCCCACATGGGCCAGTGGGCTCTCAACCACAAGGTTGCCAGTTCAATTCCTCGAGTCCCACAAGGGATGGTGGGCAGCGGCCCCTGCAACTAAGATTGAACACGGCACCTTGAGCTGAGCTGCCGCTGAGCTCATGGATAGCTCAGTTTGTTGGAATGCGTCCTCTCCACCACAAGGTTGCTAGTTCGACTCCCACAAGGAATGGTGGACTGTGCCGCCTGCAGCTAGCAACGGCAACTGGACCTGGAGCTGAGCTGTGCCCTCCACAACTAAGACTGAAAGGACAACAACTTGACTTGGAAAAAAAAGTCCTGAAAGTACACACTGTTCACCAATAAAGTCTTGTTCCCCTTTGCCAATAAAATCTTTAAAAAAAGAAAAGAAAAGAAAAGAAAAGAAAAGAAATTATTGTACACCATAAGACAAATCTTTATTACCAGGACTTTCAGCTCCTTTATGTAGTTCATTGAAACCAACTTATTATCTCTCTCTCTCTCTCTTTTTTTTTTTAAACCAGAACACTCATTGTGCGACTAATAGTTGAAATCCTTAAGATGAACTGAATGTTGCAACAGTTGCCCTTTTGGGTTTAGATTCTGTTCCTTCACGGACTCCATGCCAGAATCTGCAGTATACAACTTTTAGGTACCTCACTGGACCAGTCCCGGTAGTATTTTGTCTTTTAACTTTTGCATTCCAGTTATACTTTCTCTTCCGCTTTGCAGAGTAGCCGCATTTGCCACAGGTAGAGTTCTCAACGTGGCTAACCTTAGAGCTGCAGCGGCGGAATAATGTGTGTGTCTTATTGTGACACTTTCCAAATGATGTTCCCTTCGTCATCGGGCTTCTGTGGCCGAGATCAAAGAGATATTATCTTTTAATATGTCCAAGAAAGTCTTGTGGATCTTGAATTTTCCTGGAGATGCATTTTTGAAGCATCTTCCTTGGGGGAATAAAGCACTTTAAGGATCACTCAGCAGGATTCATTTACAGCATCCTGCATGGATTCTGGTGGCTGGCTTTTCCTTTAAGTGGCAGCTCCTGGGATTGCCCCCTCCCCCTTAATGTTCTGAATGTCACACTGACCTAAAAAGTAATGTCATGATTTTAAGGGCAGGTTACATTTAGTTTTATAAAGCCTAAAATCTGCATTATTTTCATCTTAATTCAGGGTGAATTTCAGTGATTACACTGTGAAAAACATGATGCACGGTCCTTAGGTGGATTTTTGGGCCCCAGGTCAAAAGTAGAATGAACTTCTAAAGCCTATTACTTCATCTTATTTTGCAACTAGGTCCTCCGGTGATGGGCGTGCACTTGGGGCTTAGGAATGTTGTGGTGAGGTTTTATTGTGTTCCATATCAGAGGAATCAGAGTGAGTGCCACGCTTGGGCTACCTTAATACCGCTTTATTGTAGTTCAAGGGTTTAAGGTTTAAAGTCAGGATTATTAGGGTTTAGGGCTCTGAGGATCAAAGTCCAATTTAGGTCCAAGTAAGCCTCAGTGTAATCTCTGTCACTGTTCTCATGTCATTAGGATTGTTAGGGTGAAGACATCCCATCATCAAGGGGAGAGGTGTAGGGTTAGGGTTCTGATCAGGGTGTATGTGGGTCTGCTCCAATCTCCTTTCCAGAATTTAGAATTCAGGGTCATTAATTTATGGTAATTAGACTTTAGGGTTATTGGTGTCAGGGGAGTCAGAATCACTCATACAGCGGCCCGGCCCGTTGTTGTTTGGAACTCAGGGTCTTCCAGTTCAGCATGAATAGCTTCCCTGGGTCAAGATTAAAGTCAATGTATATAAACAGAGCCCTGCTCTTTGGAGCATAGATGTTAAGTCCTTGGGGTGTGGGGTAATCAGGGTCAGGATAGACCACCAACAGTCTACTCCATTGCTTCTTACAGTTCAGGATTGCTGGGTCATCAAGGTCAAGTTCACTGGAGTTGTTAGCATTAATGTCATTGAGACTGGGAAAGTCAGGCTCATCAGATCTAGGCTCCATTGAAATATTTAAGGTCAATTTGGGTTTAGGATAATTTTGGATCTAATTGAATTGTTTAGGGAGTCTGGGGTTTTAGGTGTATTTAGGATCTCTTGGGTCCTTTAGGGTCTTTTGGACTCTTGGGGTTTAGAAGCATTTAAAGTAAATTTGAATTCTTAAGGCATTTTGGGGAGGTGTAAGATTTAAAATCTTTTAATCTATTTTGATTCTTATGGTCATTTAGATTTATTTGAGTTAGTTCAGGGTCATGTGGGATAATTTTGGGCTTAGGGGTTCAAGCATCATTTAAGAAACTTGATGTTTAGAGCTGTTTAGGATTTAGGGTTTAGTTTTGCCTAGGATCTTTGAGGACATCTTAGAATGGAGGGTGGTTTTAGCTCTCTTGGCATTCTTTTGGGTCATTTGGGCTTAGGCAGCGCCTAGCCAAGGCAGAGTTTTAAGCCCCTCCACAGATCTGCTGATCTGAATCAACATTTTAACAAGACCGTCTAAGAATCCCTCTGTTCTAGGAGGATTTAGGGTCATTTGGGATCATTTCCAGTCATTAGGGCTTAAGGGCTGTCAGACACATTAGCCACTGGATCATCGAAATGACTGGGTTCTTTAGCGTCTTTAGAATTAGGGTCATTTTTTTCATTAGAATATTTTATGCATTTAGAGTAAAAATTGTTTAGGGTTCAAAAACAAAGTCTTTTAGAGACTTCTAAGGTTTGGGTTCTTTTGGGGTACCTTTGAGCTTTTTAAGGATGGTTAATATTATTTGGCATCATTTAGTGCCATTGAAAATCGCTTAGGGCTTAAAGTCATTTTGAGTAATTTATGCCTCTTCGGGATCTTTAAGGTCCTGAAGTCTTAATAAGGGCCATTTCGGGTAGTTTAGAATCACAAAGGGTTTAGAAGCATTTGGAGTGATTTATGGATCATTCGATAGTTTAGGATGAACTAAGGTCATTTTATAGGCGATTACAGGAATTAAGTCTGTTAAGGAACTTTGGTCAAGACGGAAGGGGGGGGTTGTCAGCTTTGGCATTCTTTGCATTTTGCTATTTTTGTGTTTAGGATACATCTGGGTAGTCATTTGTTCGTTCCACAGATATTATCAAGGTGCCTGCCAAAGGTCAAGTCCTATTTGAGGTATTGGGGTTAACTTCTCAGAGTTCGGGTTCTAGTGGAGGAGATAAATAAACCAACAGATATATTCAGACAGTGAAAAGTGCTTTGAAGAAAATGGAAGTAGAGGACATCTGATTGAGGTAGGAAGCTCAGGGAAAACCTCACTAGGAAGCAAGAGCTGTGCTGAGACTTGAATCAAAAAGGAGCCAAGTATGTGATGCGCTGAGGGAAAAATGTTCCAGAAAGCGGAAAAGGTGAATGCCAAGTTTGGCATGTTTGAAGGGCAGTAGGACAGAGTGTGAATCACAGTGACTATTAAGGAGAATGGAGGCCATGGGTCCCAGGAGTAGGTGGGGTGGGACCATTTCGGTCTAAGTAGCCTGGATAAGCACTTAGCACTCTTTTAAAGGTTCAAGGTCAGTTGGGTCACTGAGTACCATGTGGGTTCTTTCGGTTTATAGTACTTTCATTCAAGGTTTAGGGCCCTCAGGGATTGTTAGGAACAATCAAGGATAATTTAGAATCGTTTATGACCATTTAGGATATTTTATCGTTGCATAGGATTTTAAAAATTCATTCAGGAACATTTAGCATAATTATTGTTGTTAAGTTTTAAACTTTTCAGGTTTTACAGTTGGTTAGGACTGTGCAAGGTTATTTAGCATTTGATGTCATTTAGAGCTTTTTAATTATATCTTGACTTCATTGAGGCTCTTTTTCAATTGTAATAGTCATTTAGGGGCTTTTTTAGAGCTTACGATCACTAAGAGTCACTTAGGATCTTTCAGCTCCCTTTAGGATCATTTGGGGTTGACTAATAACATTTAGGAATCTTAGAGTTATTTAGGATCATTTTAATTGTTTACCACGTTTAAATGTTTTACATGGGGTCATGTGTCATTGCTTAGGGTGTTTGGACTCACTTAGAATTGTTTAGGTTTTTCCGGGGAGGTGGTTCTCAAATTTGGTGCCCACAGGACTGGGAGGGAGTGGGTGGGAGGGGGAGGGACAGCCTGCTGCCAGAGCCACATCTTAGAAGCATTCAGTCAGAATCTCTTGGTATGGAATGTGGGCATCGGTGTTTCTAAAACTCCTCAGGTGACTGCCATATACAGCCACGTTGCAAAGCATCGCTTTATACTTGTTTGGAACAAGGCCACCTACTTGAATCAGCAGCATCAGCATCGCTGGAGAAATTGTCAGAGATGCAGATTTTCGGCCCCACCTTCATCTGCTGAATCAGAAACTTTGGGCGTGGAGCTCAGCAATCTGTTTTAACAAGTCCCCCAGGTGATTCTGATGACCCCTGAAGTTCAAATCCACTAGCATGGTGTTTACAAGGAGCTTTAGGATCTTTGAAGGTTTCTACGGTGTGGAGATTTTAAGGCCATTTTAGGATCACTTAGGGTAGACAAGTGGAAACCCAGGATAACATTGCCTATACATCCTGAAGGACAAGTGGTCGTGAAACCAGAGGCCAAACAAATCCGAGGGCTCGTGCTGCCTGCATAGCTCAGCCAATAGACTAACACAGGAGTTGGATCATAGAATAAGTGTTTATTATCAGAGCACCAGTGGTCTGAGAAGGCATCAGATTAACCCCTCCAAAAACTGCCCTTAACCTTCTCAGACCTGCTTGGGGTTTTTAAGGGAAAATCTGGGCATTCCTCCGGAGGCTGGAGCCTTCCTTCTGGCCACGTGATTCTCTGGTGGAGTCAGCAACCCAGGAACAATGATGGATGAGATGGTGATCAATACGCCTAAGGGTATTAATAGTAAGTATCAGGGTAATATTCTAAAACAGGGAACTGGGTGGGACAGGGGACATTCGGAGCTCTAGCCACGGGGGGGGGGGGGGGGGAATCTATTGTTAAGCTATGGGTAGTCAAGGAAAGGTGAGGCCAGGGACATGGAGAGGCCTCTACTGTGGGGGTGCCAAACGAGCCCTGTTCCAGTCGGCGCTGTATGACATCAGGACCATCCTAGTCTCCATGCAGACCCTTCTAGGAGAACCCAACATTGATAGCCCTTTGAACACACACGCTGCCAAGCTCTGGAAAAACCCCACAGACTTAAGAAGTACCTGCAAGAAAACTACTCAGAACAGGTCTCCAGCCAAGAGCCCTGACCTGGGCTATCCAGTCTCTCTCCTTGCATTGTCTTATTTTTTTCCTTAGATGGTCAGTTTTTCCCTTGATTTCTGTGTAGTGTTCTGTATCTTAAGTTATTATGGTGTCATTTTTGTTTTGTTTGTTTTTAAATTAGGTCTCTGGTTGAGCCCTTTTGATAAATATATGAAATAAATACAGTTAGGGGTTCTTTACAAAAAAAAAAAAAGGATATGTGTGCCAGCGTGGGGTGAAGCACATTTTCCAAAATCTTCCATACAAGGCCTCGGTTAGCTTGGTAGACACTGTATCTGCTACTGAATTCTTAATCAAGATAACCTCAGAATGTAAGAAACTGAAAGTAGGACAGTCTGACAGCACATTTTGGCTAACCTCAGATTTCCAGAATTTACGATAAGTTTCTTTTTCTCCTTTTGAAAGCTTTTGTTTGTCCAATGCCTGAAAGGATCATTGAGAGTTCAATTAGAAAGTAGGTTTGGTGTCCAGGGTGACTGAGCCTAAACACAAGGAATTCCCCTATTTCTCACATGGAGACTCTATCCCTCAGGGTTCTACACACTCAAGACAGCAGGGCGGCTGGTTTTCTCAAAGGTCCTGGCACTATGGACGTGATCCTCCCATTCTGGGGTCTGTGAGTGTGTGTGTGTGTGTGTGTGTGTGTGTGTGTGTGTGTGTGTGTGTGACATCTCGTATATATGTTACATTCACTCACACACACTGTTTTGGCATATAGGGACTGCATTTTAATTGCATAATGGGCCTCCTATTACAACAGTGATGTCCAAGTCTAGTGCTTAGAGAAAACTGACACCTGCGAGGAGATGAGGGCCTAGCTGGCTTTAATCTTCTGGCCATTGTTTTTGTTGTTTTTTTTGTGGATTTGCGTGTATATGTGCTTTCAGAACCTCAATATTTTTGGGTGTACTAAGCAGGAAATTTTAATCCAAAAACCAATGTAGAAACAAAAATAAAATATAAAGCAAGCCAAGTAGAAACATAAAGAAAATGTAATCCCACCACCTCGAGGTAACTTTTTTCAAAGGTTTTTATATATAGTCCTGTAATCATATTGAACACACTATTTTACTCACTTTATGTAATAATATTCTCCAAGTTTCTACATAAACTTTATATTATACTTTTAATGGCTGAATAATATTGATGTTTATGGTTTTTACTTTACCTGTAGCATTAGCACAAAAAGAAGGGAGAAAGGAAGAAAAAATCATGCTTGGCTTTTTGGTTTTTTTTTAATTGAGGCATACCTACTTGGTTTTTTATTGGGATTACTTACATAAATTTGGGGATAGCTACTATCTTTCTCATCCATAAATAAGGTATGCCTTTCCATTTAAATATTTTATCTTTTAATCTAATTTTATTGGTGATATATAGAAATAAATTTATGTATATTCATATTGTTTTATAACCTTGCAAAATGCATTTGGTATTCCTAATAATTTCTCTCTAGATTATTATGATCATTTTAAATTCAACTTTTACTTGTTGGTTTCTTTTAATGGGTCATGGATATTATAATTTGCTCTTTTTACTTAGTTAACTCAGGAGCTTTTGACCAAACTACTTAATTTTTATTTTTTGGTGACAACTTGTGTTATTGCCAAAATTTGGTTAAGGAACTTTAACAATTTAAGTGAGCAATGCATTACATTTCTGCAAATATGTCCTTTACCTTTAGAATCTTTCCTTGGGATCATTTTGGATCCCAGGCTTTTTATAGCCCTAGACATTCAATATTCACTATACGTGGGAGTTCTCATCAGCAGTTTGTTCCCGAAATTATACCCTAGACATCTCTGAGACATAATTACTTTCCATTCGCAAGACATACCCACGCTATCCTGTTCCTTGTACCCCAAATTTGGTTCCTGCTTCCCTCCCAGGGGCCCAGGTTTCTCTCAGTGTAAAAAACCCCAATTTGGGTGCTTCTGACCCTTAGATAGTTCTGCAGGTGAGCACAGGGTGACATTCAAAGTCACAAGTTAATGCTAATGTATCCAATTTTAGAACTCCATGAACAGAAATGGATTTTTAATGTAAGAACATTTAAATAAGCATTATCAAAACATTTATATATTTTTATATTGATACCCCTATTATATCTTGCCTTCCACCAAAACTTGTGTTTAGATTTCAGTCCCATCCTAAAATTTAAAAATAACTTAAAACTTATAAAGTTTAAAATTTTATACTTTATAAAACTTTAAATTTTTCCAATTTATGACTTCATCTTAAGAACCTTAAAATTATGTATCTGCTTTTTGGCCCATGTGTAGAACAACCATATTTATCACTCATCCTGGGACATTTTGAGAGAAATAGAGGGTGCTAATAATTACACTAGAACAATAGACATAACTGGTACTGTCCTGGGCAAACTAGGATTTATAGTCCCTACCAATGGGCTCATACTTTTAAAACATTTAAAGTTAACTTACATACTTATAAAATATATACTTATATAAAGTTAAGTTCCATACTTATATAACTTATATACTTAAATTAAATCATAAGTAATAATTTTGTTTTGCATGGTTTTAAAATGAAAAGAGGAACATCAATTTTACGCAAGTTCAATTTTCAGTAGGTTTGCTTGCATCTAAGCCTCTCAGCCAAACCTATTCAAATGTATTCAAAACTTCACAGTAAAGTCTTGTGCTCACAGCAAACTCCATTCAATAATAACTTCATTACCTAAAATAGACAACACCAAATTATTTCATGAAATCTGTTTCCATAAAGCAAGCCAAGAACTGCGGGCTCCTTTGGCAGAAGGCTATTAGCATTTCTTGGATGATCTTAGGCACTCTAGCTTCTATATGGCTCACTGCCTGATTTGGGGTCTCAGTGGGGCCCCAAACAAACCATTTATCTTTTGTCTGTGCTGCCTACATCCACATGCTGTGCAGTACAAAAACCTTACTACCCTGGAAGTGTTAACCGTCTGCCCATCTATTTCCCCGTTTCGTTAATTCAGCAACCAAAAAGCTGTTACTTGGAGTGAAAACTCTAACTATAGGAAATGAAAACAACATTTAAAAGAAATAGTGATTTAACCAAACTTTTCTCTTTAAAAAAAATGTGTGTGTGTGTGTGTGTGTGTGTGTATGCATTGTTTGTGGGCATTGTTAAAAACCTTATCTTGGTGGTTACCTTTTTCTAGAGATCAAATTATATTGGTCATTATTTATGCTCCATGGCCAGTTTCCTAGGAAGACAAGTGTCAATCACCTATTCAAACGTTGAGAACCAACCATATAACCCGTTACCCTGTTTCCCAGAAAAACAGAACCAATAGATGTGTATACATAGAGGGAGATTTACTTTAAGGAATTGGCTCATACAATTATGGAGGCTGGCAAGCCAGAAATCTGCAAGGTAGCCATACAAGGCTGGAGCCCCAGGGAAAAGCTGATGTTGAAGCTCAAGTCCAAAGGCCGGCTGGAGGTAGAATTCCCTCTCCCTCAGGGGAATCAGTCTTTTGCTCTTAAGTCCTTCAACTGATTGGATGAGGTCCAACCACATTGTGGAGGGAAATACACTTCACTCAAAGTCTGATTTAAATGTTAATCTGCTCTTTAAAAATACTTTCACAGCACCTAGATTAGTGTTTGACCACATATCTGGGTACCGTAGCCTCGCCAAGTTGATACATGAAATTAACCATAGGGTGGAAATTGGACCCTCGTCTGAGGTCTTATACTTGGTGACTCCTGGGGGACTGCCTCCAATAGAGGCAAGCCCAGGTCCCCACACCCCCACAGAGTAATTTAGCTATTTTATAGATGAGAAAACCAAGTCCTAGAAAAAGCTTCAGTGAGTGGGTCCCAAAAACCCAGAGGTAAAGTCAGGACAAAAATCCAGCCTCACTGAACAGTAGTTCCTAGTTCTTTCTACTGTAACTCCTATCTCCACCAGGGCCTGAACTCAAGACTCACACAGGGATATTCTCATTTCACTTACCTGAAATATTACAGCCAAGTCTGAGCCCATGCAAACCATAAACTCTGGGAAAAAGAAATAAACTTTTCTCCCGGGTGTACCTTCGCATTCCTATCCATAGCCCTCCCATAATTCAGAGGCTCCCCGCCCAGCAGACACACACAGTCCAAACCACAGGGAACTTCCCTTTGAAAAGTGCTTTATTCAACAACATCTAAGTGAGGTGCATTAAAACATATCAAAATGTTACAAAAAGTCATGGCTCCCTACAGAGGCCTTGTCAAATTATGTTAAAATACCTAAACACATCAGTTTATAATCTCAGAACCAAACACTGAACCGTTGGTCATGTACCATTGCTAAAAGGCAAGTTATGATTAAGAAAAGAACACTTCACAAAGCTAAAACAAGTGGGGAAACCCTTAAAAAACACTAGCAAAAACACACCAGAAAGCAACAGTCTGGGAAACAGGTCTGTCTGCCATCAGAGATCGGATGCTTTCCCTTACCAGCTCGTCCATGTCTTGTGCTCGGTTAAACCACAGGGGGGCGCTGTAACCTCCCGGTGACATGGTGAACACGCAATCACGCACGAAGGGGTGCCAGATTCATTTTTATTTCTACCTCACTAGGAGATCATTTTCCATCTCATCTAATTCAAGCAAGACTGTAAAACAATTTGGGGTTCGAAAATGCTGCTCAGGGGTGCTTGAGGAGATCTCCTGTGTATCCTATCTCAGCCCCCACATTGTGGTTTGGTGACTGAGACTCTGAAATTCCCTTGCTCATACAGAAATTTCTCTCTTGGAGATGCATTTATCACACCATGTGTTTCGTGCTACAGAGCTTTGAAATAACTTTTTTTTTTTTTTTTTTTTTGTCGTTTTAAAGAGAGTTTCTCTTTTCTTAAGAGAGCTTCTTGCCCTTTTGTGGCTCAGTCCATCCTCCTGACCCCGAAATAACCACCCAGCTCCACCGAATTCTTGTCAAGATGTTTGCATCGGAGCACAGGATTCTTTTTGTTGTTGTTGTTGGTCATTATTGCCAAAATCTTACTTACACTGATGATGAAATGTCTTTATCAGGAGATCTCTAGAAGAGAGTATGGTTTTCTTTCCAGTAGGTAGGAGGGAAGGGTGA
Organism: Rhinolophus sinicus; assembly: GCF_057876585.1. NCBI lineage: Eukaryota > Metazoa > Chordata > Mammalia > Chiroptera > Rhinolophidae > Rhinolophus > Rhinolophus sinicus. The sequence continues at coordinate 26,451,214 of NC_142513.1, forward strand.
AAATATTTCTCTTTGAAGGCTCAAACCAAAATCTGACCTCAAGTTTTAGCATTTTTCACATGGGTGGGTGGCTAACCTGAGATCCTCTCACTTCAACCTCAAATCTAGGTTAAAGTCCTTCCGGCCTGGACACCCACGTGCACACTTCTCACCATCATCACAGCCAAGACCATTCTTTGTGCTTTTCAGTCCCTCCCCAAGATAATCCCACCACCCCATTTAACTCATCACCTTCCCACTAATGTGATCACAGAGAATGGGACCTTGTGCTTAATTCCACCATCACCTAGGGGAACAGACCCCCTTCCCAGCCAGATGGACTGAGGTTTTTCTTCATTTGATCACCTTGCAACATAAGCCCCTGACAAAAGAAAGCAGATGTGGCTATACTGCTTTTCACAAATGGAGGGGGAAATCCTATAAATTGGCCTTTTGTTCTTCACATAATTTCAGGTTCATTGCACACAATTACATAAACCCACACAAATTGGTCCAGGAGTTCAAAGCTGCAGGGCTATGTGATACCAGTGAGAAAATCTGGCTCCACATGGCAGAGGTATCTCTGTTTCAGCTGCTGCTGTTTCAAAGAACCTTTCCAAAATTCCCGGTCAGGTTATTAGGGTGTGAGAAATGATCTCTAAACAGGGTGGACCAAAATAGAAAAGTGTGGCCTGCATTAAATGGAATGTATTGTGTAAGACGATTTCCCCTCACTTCCACCCCGACCCCCATCTTTAAAGAGCCAAGTCTACCTTATCACTTTCTCAGAAAATGATCCGGAAAACCTGACATTTGACAACATGCCCATATTCAACACCATCGTAGAGCTAGTGCAAATTACAGGGAACTTTCATAAATCAGAAATAGCTGTCCCATAAAAGTCAGTGGTTAGTATTTGCTTGGTGGAAATTCTTCTCCCTGGCCCTCCAAGGAGAATTGTTGTGGCCAACAAAGGCTTTGAACATTCAAAATAAAAATAACGGGAAGAAAAGTTTTCCAAGCCATTTTCTCAAATGCAAAACTCAGGAAGTATGTCTGCATTCACAAAACTGTTCTTTCCCATGGATAACAAAGGAAGTCTCCCCTCCACCCTTTTTTCCCCAATTCTGTGCATTTTGCAAAGCCCACCGAGGTATATGATTGAGACTAAGGCCTCCAGATTTTCAGTCCACACCCCACTGGGCTGGTGGTGCTGCCCCACAGAAGAGGTAGCCTTGCTAATAGACCCCTGGGAGAATGCCAGGTTGCAGCATGCCATCTTCTTGAAAGTCAACAATAAGACCACAGCTGTGAGCCATTTAAAGAGTCTGTGGAGGCCACAGGGGCAAGAAAGGAGCAGGAGGGTGCCTGAGTCAGGAACGGCTCTGCTGCAAAGATCCACCTTCCTTACAGACATCGACCATTGGTTCTCCTTTCCTCAACTGGCCAGCTCTCCAAACTATTCTTGGAGAAGAAGTAGAGAAGAGATGGGGAGCATCCGTACCCCAATAAGGCTCAGAGACGCCAGCTGTCAGGAGTTCCTGGTCTTGCTTGGTTGATCTCCATAGCCAGGCATCCTGCTCCAAGCTTGTGTCTGTCCCTCTTCAAACAGTCTCAGTTGCACTGGCATCCAGCTGCCCGCCGGCATTCTTCCCGATGGCGGCTACAGGGGACAAATTAGCCCTGACCTTTTCCTCCCATTGGGGTCTGCTCTAAAGATCACTCAGGTGGCTGCTTAGAGAAGCTGAAAGAGAAGCTCTATCCTCCCTCTGCACCTTCAGAGAGCAGCCCAAAGGGCTTCCCTGAACCCATGCTCGGTCATTAGCAGGATGAGTCCTCATTCTTGGAGTCCATGTCCACACACAAGGAGAGGGAAACTTGCAAGAATCCAACTTTGGAAAGAAGAAAGCCTTGACTTCCAACACACAGAAGTGCAGCTTCAAGTGCAGCGAGACCCCTTGATGATGGGAAAATGGGCTGGGCTCACAGGCACCTGTCATGTCTGCAAGGAGCCACTACATTTCCCTAAGGAGGGACACTGCCTGGCCACCACCGCAGGACAAGCCCAGGCCTAGGTTACAATAACCAGTTAGCGCCATGTGCAAACCAGAGAGGTCTGTCTCATGAGATCCTCCCTTCAACTCAAGGAGGCACCAAAGAGTTGGGGTCAGCAGCTTGCGTGCTGAGAAACATCAGGCTCCCCTCCTGTCTCCTGGAGGTGGCCATGGAGACAAGGACACAGGCAGAATCCACTCTCCACAGGCATCTACATAGATCATCATATACATCTTTGTTATTTAAAATGGAAGTTTCCAGTGTAAAAACTTGTGGGCTTATTGCATCTACCCCACTGATGATTTATCTTTCTCTTTCCATCAGACGTGCCCCAAGTGCGTGGGGCTATTATTTTGTTAATTTCCAAGGATCTCACATTTGCAGATCTTCTAGGCATAGAGAGAGAATTTCTACTAATGTATACATACCTCAAGCTTGCTGAGGTGAGCTTGCTGAGCCCCTTCCCCCTTTTAAGCATGGGCAGATATGTGTGGCTGCTCCCTGGCACTTGAGGGGGGAAATTTTTTTTCAGCCTAAAACTCCTCAGATAGGTGACTCCTCTGATTTTGCTGCCCACGAGCAGCATATCCGCCAGCCTTGTGGCACTTGTGCTGGTTGTCTGGAATTTAATTGCATGTGAATGTATCAGGTAGGCACGTGGACATATACTATGTGTGCACACATCTGCAGACTTGCGTGCACGCACACACATACATTTTGGGTCCTCTTTATAACAAAAATCCAAAGTCTTTGTGGATGAAAGAAAGGAAAAGCTCCGATGTCCAAGGATGAAGAGCTGTCTGCTGGCTTCTCCATCCTGCTCCAGGCAGCAAATGCTGGCTTTCTGAGCGCTGGAGACGTTTGCATCTCAACATTTCTGTGGAAGGAAGGCATCCAGTTTCCTGTGGGTCTTCTCATGTCAATAGCAGTTATTGTGGTGTCTGGATCCCCTCTTTCTCGTGGCTCAGATTGTTTCTGGGGTTTCGGCTATCTCCTCCAGTCTCTGCCGGATCATTAGCCGGAGCACGGTGTACCTGGGGACAGAAACAGCTGCAGTGGGAGCGGAAAGCAACACACACCTCTTCTTGATCCTACTTCCCAACTCGGGTCGCAGTGTGGACTAACTGTCCTGTGCTTTGGCTTCTGCCTTTGGCCCACTTCTTCACTACTTTGCTGCAGGATGACAGGGACTGAAGAGGCTAACTCCAAACTAGATTATTTTACTATAGTCACAAAATCTGGCAAAGAAGGATGAGAGGGTGAAATACAACAGGAACAATAATAAGGGTTCCATTAACTGAGTGCTTACTATGCCCCGGGCACTGTGCATAGTACTTTATGTGCACGGTAACATATAATCCTCATCTAGGCTGGACCATATGAAATTGCCATTATTTCACCATTTTGTGTGTGTGTGTGTGTGTGTGTGTGTGTGTGTGTGTGTGTGTGTTGGAGGGGGTACCTACAAAATGGCAGCTTCATGTGGTTCAACCTCATATCAGTACCTGCATTTTTCAGTTGCCACAGCAACTACCAGGCATGGAGGTCCATGGCTTGTTGGTGAGTGCAGTATCCCTATCCCTTCCCTGAACTATGGCAAGGTAGAATCTGGAGTGGGCACCCTTGTGTACAGGGCTAAACGGGACATTCCTTATGTTTGGGGCTTTGCACTGCACAGCAAAAGCTATTTTTAAAGTTCGGCCAATAGTAAGTATTCAATACATGTTAACTGCTATCATACTAGTTATTATCACTGATACAGCAAATATAGCATTGGCTTTTTTCTCTAGGGGCAAAAATCAATCAATTGTTCTACCATAGCCATAAAACACAGCCTATTTTATGACTAAACAAGGTCAGAAAAAAAATCATAAAATCCTCTTTAGAGAGAAGTTTTACTGGGCTTTTCAACCCCGTACAATTTCCACAAGAGAAATGTTAAGAGAGGAGGAAGGGTGCAAGGAAAGGACTTTAGAGGTAGGTTGCTCAGACTACTTGCCACTGCTAAGACAACGTTCCTCAAATCCCCGGAACATTTTAACGTCCCACATCAAAATAAGAAACTGCCATGAGAAGCAGAGAGACCAAGACACTGAAGTTTCATGTCCCCACCGGAGATCTGGATTCATCCATGGGAAGCCCCCTGAAGAAGATCGCTAAGATCCAGGCCCATGCAGCAGCTCAGCACAGTCCCTGCAAGTCAGCTGAACAGGGAGCCCTCTCACTGAGGCCCCAGGAGAAACCCAACCAGCCACCTGGGGCCTCACTTACTTGCGCATCAGCTTCTTTACTTCCCGATCTTCTTCCTCTTGGAGTTTCTGAATGAAGCTTTTAAGGACAGGCATCTCGAACTTTATATACTGGGCCACCTGGGGAGGAAGAAGTAAGTCTGGGGTGTATGCCCCCTCCCAGCATTAATCCAATACCTTTTGGCGACTCTCATGTAAGGGACAAAGCCTTGGGAAATCCATTTCTGCACAAACCCAGGATTTCCCTAAAGGCAGAGCCAAGCCTCATTCTTCTCAAGGCTGAACAAGAGTCTACAATGAAGATCGCTTCATTCACCTGACATATCTCATAACGTCTCTTTTATCTCATGTATCCACTCTATGACAAGCTGGTGGCAAACATGGAACAGCACTTTCTCCTGATTCTGTGATGCAGACAAAGCCCTGAACCCACAATATTTAACACACCTCTCTGTTCTCCCCTAACAGAATTTAAGGAACCATGGTTCAGAATGTGTCTCAGGTCTCAAACAGGCATCCAAATGTGAACTTGATCCTGAGAGGCTGTGAGGGTGGGGTGGCTCCCAGGTGAGCTGAAGTTAACAAGCAGCCCCTCCTCCCCCACCAGAATCCTTACCCTACTCTATCCACTCTTTCCCATAGGAGAAGTATATTTCTCCACCCTACTCATGTTGGGCTTGGCTATGTGACTTGCTTTGGCCAATGAAATGTATATGGAAGACATGACATACAGCAAATCTGAGTAGAGGCTTCAAATGAACTTATATAGTTGGCCTGGTTTCCTGCACTCCAGCCATCCACCATGAGAAGCATGCCCCAGGTAGCCACTGCCCCTTGAGCCTGGGTCTCTGATGAGACATGCAATGCAGACCCTCAACCCACAGCCTAGAGCAAAACTGCTCTACCAGCCTACAGAATCCTGAATGAAAAAGTACATGTTTGCTGTTGTAAGCAGTTAAGATTTGGGGATGTGTCTTATTCTAGCAGAAGCTGACATACACAAGATCAGGTAAAATCACTGCTAATTTCTTAAAGTTGCTAAGAGAAGGTTTGCAGAAACTTCTCAGCCTTCTTGTAGTACCTGAAAAAGGCTCAAGATATTTATTCCTTCTATGGAAATTACTTTGTGCCTGAACACTCCTCCAACAACTTGATCCTGAGAGGGCATATCCTTAATCTAGCCTCTGTGTTCATTCTCCTGGCCCCATGACTGGAATTTTAGGTTCATCAAAACCTGATATTGAAGAATGGCAGCAAAATGGGGCATTATCCTTGACCAAAAAGTCAAGCTTCTCCAGTTGCGACTAATCCAGGCAAACCCCCACCCTGCGGAGGACAGACCATTGGACCAAAAGGGGACTCACGTCATAGGTGACTTCCTCCACTTGGTCCTTCTCCATAAGGAACACTTTAGAGACCTGCTCACATGGGCCCTGGAGTATTCGGGCAATCAGCGGGTAATCGGTGTTCTTCAGCTTCTGTTTCTCTGGAACCACACAGCCAGGAGCAGACCTGAGTTTGGCCTAAAGCCTTTGTCACCATAAGTAGTGATCAATTCAGGGGACCAAATGGACCAGGAACCTTAGGAGATGTGGCCATACAAATCGGAAGACTGACTTGTAAATGAACAATTCAACAGGTGTTGTTCAAAACAACCGTTTCCTCTCCCCTCTCCCCTCTCCCCAACAATACTACCATGCCTCAAACCCTTTGGAAGATGCTGCAATGGGGGAATTGGTTTTATCTGTCTCTTGAGACAATCCAGTTCCTATTTTAATAGGCAGTTAGGTTCCAGGGTTTGTTTACTGACCACATACTCATATGGCATTCCCCAGTGGACTCATCCAGTGAGCCCACCAGCCTCGGAGGCAAACAGCATCTGAAAGTTTCCAAACCCAAACAAGCAAAAGAGGCAAAGGGTGTATTTTTGTTAACTTGCTATTTTGAGTTAATTGAAAGTTTTAAAGCACACTGTGTTCTTCAGACTTACCACCACTGGTATGGACCACGTACAAAGCAAACTCCTCTGCCGAATTCTCAATCTGAATCAGGAGCAAAAAAATGCTTGCTGAAAGCACATATTACACATCCTAACTCAGCCATTCTTTCTTTATCACTGCAAAGCTGAATGGATTTTAGGCTCTTTTGAGGGGAGGACTATTTCTCTTTGTAGCTCTCAGAAGTGATGAGAAAATGGGGCAGCAAGCAGGTAATGTTATCAATAATAATAGATAATAAGAACTAATATGTATCGGACCAGGCCAGGTGTTTCTCCAATACTTTATGTCTTAACTCATCTAATACTCACAACAACCCCATAACAGGGTCCTATTATCCTCACTTCACAGATAAGGAAGCAGAAAAAAAGGGAGGTTAAGTAACTTGCCCAATTCATCCAACCAGCAGGTGATAAACGGGGATTCAAACCCAGAACCCGTTCCCCTAGGCCACTAGGTGACACTGGCTTCCATTAAAATAAGAATACCTGGTCTCTTTATTTATAATAAAGGGATTGTGTGAAACATACAGAATGGCAGGACTTTAAAAACACTCATGCACTATGGGGCTGCCGGATGGCCCAGTTGGTTAGAGCGCGAGCTCTTAACGATAAGGTTGCTGGTTCAATTCCCGCATGCGAGGGTGGGCTCCACCCACTGAAACTAAGATTGAAAATGGCGACTGGACTTAGAGCCAAGCTGCGCCCTCCACAACGAGATTGAAGGACAATGACTTGGAGCTGATGGGCCCTGGAAAACCACACTGTTCCCCAATATTCCCCCATTAAAAAAAATCTTTATTAAAAAAACAAAAACACTCATGCACTACACTTTGCCCATCTATAGAAGGTTCATTTTCAAAGTAGGTTCCTCAGTTGTGTTCCAGAAGTCAATCTGTGCATGGGGCCCCAAACTAGTTGTCGGGCCCCGGGTCCTTCCAGTGGCTGGCACTTCTCAGACTTCTGTGGCACTAGAATCCCCTGCAAATCTTGTTGAACAGGCTCTCTGGCCTCACCTCTGAGCTTCAGGTTCAGGTGGTCTGATTCCAGGGTGGGGCCTGGGAAGCTTCTTTTCTAATGAGTTCCCAGGGGATGCTGATGCCTGAGGTCTAAAGAGCCCAAAGCTCTGCCCAGCACCCCCCTCACCACACACGCTCCACAGCCCACTCCTCTGCATCTCTGGGGTCCCTAAGGCACACACGCCGCCCGTCTGAGGCCAGCTAGCAGGGGGAACTTGCCTTAAATTTGTTGAGCAGCAGCTTCAGGACCTGCGGGGTGGTCATGGTGCTGTTGATGCGAACGTTGGTGACGGAGCCGTAGGCTGGTGTGAAGACTGATGTCTGTCAATAGAGGGGTCCAGGTCAGGGTGGGAGTGGAGACCCTGGGGTCTCAAGGATGGGGTCTAAAAGTCAGGAGTGCTACGCTGTTACCTGGGGTAAAGGGCACGGGACAGTGATACTCAACCTGTGCTCCCTGGCAGCCCCCCAACAACCTGGCAAGCATCAGGCTTTGATGTCCACAGAGAGCCCTCAGCTTTGCCTAACTCAGGAGCTCGAGGGGTCTGAGATTGCCAAGTGACAAGGTTGGGGAGAGGGAATAACCCAGATAAAGGAGGCCCTCTGTCCAAATAAAACAAGCACAAAGTTCCTTCTACCGTGACTTTAACACGAGGAAGTATCTGACCACTCCCCCACCACACACATGCTTCTGAAGCTGGATTTGAATCAGGCAGCAGGAGGAAAGGAGGGTCAGTTAATTGGGGTGGAGTGGGTGGGGCACTGATGCTCCCTGATCTGAGTACCACAGCTCTGCTTCGGGGGCAGCCCTTAACTTGTGGAAAATTCAGACCAACTCGTGGAAAAGTCACACCACACAGAAGCTGAGAGACGCATAGTGCAGGAAGAGGGTAACATGGAGATTTGCTGGGGGGATCTGGGGAGCGGTGTCTGTGAGGTCATTACATCTACCATCTAGGTGATCTCCTGATCTTGGATCCCTTGTTCCTCACAGAGCCAGCAGAGCCTGCAGCCCACCCACAACCCAAAGACTAAAGGGCAAACACTTGGCTTCTCAGGTGTCTGTAGCCCTGAGGTGGTGGCCGCCCAGGAAGGGACCTTGCCACCATTGGGGCTGCCCCTCCACCCAAATCCCCTGCCACCTTAGCCCCTCAACCTTGTGGTTGTAGAAATGGCCATTGATGGAGAAGCGGTGGCGTCGGATTCGCCGCTGGTCGCTAGGTGTCCTCACATTGCCGCGACGACGCACGCCAACATCACTGCGTGTGCGCATCAGCTGTGGGGTGTCTTCCTGCACCGGCTTCAGACCCCTGGAGTCTGAGAGGGAGCGGGGAAAAGAGCTCTGTCTGCCTGGACCCAGCATGTGGCAGTTTGCCCACAGTGCTTGGCAGCCAGTGCTATAGTGCCCACTGGCTTCCCAAAATTACATTTTATAAAATCAGTATTTCCTGTTGGGGGAAAGAAACATACGCATAATTTACTGAGAAGCAATACAGTGATGAGGTTCAGAGCAGACTTTAGAGCCGGACTCCCAGGTTCAAATCCTAGCTCTACCATCGCCATATATTGCTAATGTCTCTTGCTTCAGTTTCCTCATCTATAAAATGGGATAAAAATAGCACTCACCTCCCAAGATTGTTGTGAGGGCTTAAATGAGTTAATTCACATAAAGCACTTAGAACAGTGCCTGGCACAGGATAAGCAATATATAAGGACTTGCAAAATATTGCAAACTGACTATATCCATAAAAATTACAAATGCACATAGCCTCAGACCCAGCAATTCCACTAGAAAGAATCCTACAGACACTGACAAATGTGTGAAATGACACGCCTAGAAGGCCACTGACTACAATCTTGTTTGTCATAGCAAAAGACTGGAAATGACCTAAATGTCTATCACTAGGGAGTGATTAAATAAATGATCATTTTTCCATACAATGGAATATAGCAGAGCCGGAAAGTTCTTTATGGATTTGTATGGAACAATCTTCAAGACAAACTGATAAATAGAAACAGTGTGCAAAATGCTGCGAGTTATATAAAAAGGGAAATAAAGGAAATGACATCCAACCATAAAGGTTTGTGGGTGTGTATTTTCTTGTATTTCCACAGAATATCTTAGGAGGAATGCCTTCAGGTTGCTTCTAGGGAGGGAACTGCAATAATAGGTAGATGAAATGGAAATCTTTTAATTCTTTTGAATACTTTTGAATCATGAACCATGTGGGTTTTATTTATTCAAAAAAATAAGTAACCATTTACAATATCTATCACATCAGTCTTCACAGTTGGCCCCAAACCAAATGCTCCTCCCACCACACGTGTACCTGTGAAGCTCCTCCCACCACACGTGTACCTGTGAAGCTCCTCCCACCATGCGTGTACCTGTGGGGCTTGACATCTGGTCATTCTCATCTGGGACGTCTACCTCTGTGATCTGAATGTTGGGCATGGTGAGGGGTTTCAGGATGGTGCTGGGGACAGAAAACAAACAAAAGGGAAGTTGGTTCAACCCCTGCAGGGAGATGTCCCTACTCCCGCTCCACCCCACCCCACTCCTGCAAGGGGCGCACTTCGCTTGTGCCAGGCTGGAGACCAGCGCACATCACGCAGTGAAAGACGCTGGTGGGCTGTGCTGAGTGTCCCATGAGGCTGGCCTTGCTCCAGGCTGAGCGCTGGGTGGGGAGGGAGAGTTCTGGAGGGAGAAGAGCTTGTTCTCAGCAGCTGCAGCAACACAAGCACCCAATTCATCAAGCCCAGGATGGAGAACAGCAAAGAACAAAATCTGTGTGTTGCCTGCTGAGTTTCTAAACATGGGTTCTATGTGCAGGTTCTATAGCTTATTTGGAAATGTTCAATAACAGCCATTTATTTCTTTGGACAAGATTTCCAGTTCAGATCCACTTCTGTTGGAGGAATAACTCAGAAATAGCTTCTGGCTTTGAAAAGGAATGGAAAGTAATAGGTTGGCTGCCGCAAGGGTCAGGGTGGCTTTGAAAGGGGTGCTGATGACAGCATTCTCTGGATTGCAGAAACTGAGTTCTCAGCTACTCTGGAGAAAGGGCCACAAGCAGGCATGCTGAGCTGAGATCTGGTGTTGCTGTGATAAGTGGCAAATAACTCCCAAAAGCCAAAAAGGACAATGGGAGCAGCTCAAAGAGACACATCTGAAATCAACAGAGGATTTGACCAGGATGGATAATCATATTTAACAATTAGGACCATCCCATAGTGAGACGAGCGAAGACACTTCCTATTGTAGTATAACTTGTGGACTTCTGACCCCAGAATGGAAATGGTCACAGCCTTTCGGGAATGGCGACCCCTTGGCACCCACTCCTTCATCCAAAGCCCCCTTTCTTGCTGAAGCAGAAACTGGTCTCACCATCCTTCTTAACACAGTCGTCCAGGCGGTCAGTTTATTAGAGCAGGCATCTGGGATAACATTATTTACATTCCTCAAATGTCTCTCTCAAAGTATTTGCAGGTTTCAAGAACTAACTTAATGCCACAGGGAGAGGAAAAGAAACAAGTGTGCAAAGTGAAAGACCCCCTTAGCAGGCCAGCCAAAGATGACATGGTCTAATGGAATTTCAAAAATCATCTCACTTAGGGAATGGAATGTAACATAGTCTGAGAGTCGGGGTGGGGCTGTGGGAAGGATCTGGTCCATTGGAAATGAAATACGGTGAAAGTGCTGAAAGCAAAGCAGAGTGTGAAACCAGCAACATTAGATGAAACCAAAGAACCGTGACCAGACATCCCAGCGTCTGATGGGAAAGGCAAAGACTTTCCTCCTTAAATTCCCTTGGAAATTTAGGCCCAGCTCCAGGGCTTGGCCACATTGTAGGTTCCTCTCAACTTTAGAGAAAGATAGATTTGGGTGTGGAGTTTAACAAAATGTTTGTTGTGGCTGACAGAGATATTTAAAACAGAAAAAAACACCACTGTGGTTTTGGCTGGGAGGTTGGCACGCTCGCTCTACCCCTGCTCTGGCCAAAAGGCAGTTGGGTCAGCAAGTTTCAGGGTGGAACAAGGCTGGTCACTTGATCCTAAAAACTGAAGTCCCACAAGGACAGTACAGAGGGTGTGCCTTACAAGACACACTCAGCTACCCATGTGACAATGAGGAAGGGGAGGTACAGGCTCTTCACAGACCTTCCGGTGGGCACTCGGAAGACGGGACCTCACAGACTGCTGAGCACCACACCTCCAACCAGCTCCAGGTGTGGCCTGAAGGGAACAGAAGGCTGGCTGACCTCGCTTGGCTGACTCGGACAGGGTCTGACATTCCTTTTCTTCTTCCAGGTTCCCCCAAGACACGGAGAGCTTTGGTCAGAAGGTCTGAGCCCTAAAAGTCTCCAAACTGGGGTCTCTCTATGAGGACTAGTCCCAGTGGGGAGGACACTGGGGCATCGAATGTCCTGTCAGAAATCTGCAGGCCAGGCTTGGTTGGCCTCCACTAACACCCCTCAGAGACTCGGAAGTTCTCCATGAAAGTGGACACGCTGCTCACTCAGGCATATTGGCACCTCTCTCTCACTCGACATCTCCCTTCCTCACTCTGACTGTCACTCAGTGATTGTGGTGACAGGCGTGGAGGCCGGATCACACCAATATCTGCCCCTTTGTCCTCATCCCAGAGCAGAGCAAGTGGGCAGTGCAGGAGTTAGGAACGGGAGCTGCGGTCAAGGCTGGCCAGAAGAAGGGGGCATTTACCTGCTTGAGAACACACAGAACCCCCAGAAACCCCGAGACACTCCCAGTCCTCTCTCTCCTCACTCACCCCTGAGCTCCCAGATTACAGCCCGAGTGCCAGGAGGAAGAGGAGGGAGGGGGGCGAATGCGCTCGTTGTCATCCTGCATCTGCAGACGGATGGGCCGGCGCAGCCCCCAGGAGATGTTCAGCAGCCCCTCCACGATGAACTCGTCTTCTTCCTGCCCACAAAGCAGTTGGTATGATGAGTTGAGAAGAAAAGCCAGCACCATGTCCTAGCTGGACTCACCTGACTTATAGTCACACCCCGGCTCCGAGAAGCTCCACTGTCAACTACCCCTGAGGCTATGAAGGTGACCTCACGGGTCAGCACAACAGTTGTTTTGAGAATTTAAATATACATGTGCAAATGATCAAAATGGGTTTTTCGTTTGTTTGCTTTTACACTAATGACTTTAAAGAAAGAAGAATACAGCTCTTACTGTAAGACTAGCCTTGCAAATAGAAGCAAGAGCTGAATTCTTGCAGTTTAGTTACTTTCCCTTCCTCTACTGTGGATAATGATGCATCATTCGCTACAACAAATGTTTAGCAATCGACCCACTGGTTAAAGGAGGCTTCAAGTAACACTGCCCCAAGTTTATTCTACAGCGCACCAGCTCCTCTGGCAGATCAGGTGTTAACTTAAAAGGGTGTCAAGTGATCCTGAGTTGGGAGCTGCTGTGTGAATCATGTTTCTTAACAGTACAACTTCCTAGAACTTACAAAAAGCTAATGTGCTACATTATGACTCTCCAAAAGGTGAATAAATCCTGCAAGAAATCCCAATTTATACTCAAGTGTTGTTGACTGATAAGTTAAATGAAACTTAAATAAGTTAGCAACTCTTCTAAGGGCATGTGCATGTTTTATCCCAAAGAAATGGATCTCATTTATGATCATGAAACTCTAATCCCCAAGGATTTTGACAGTTTATACTATAGGACACACCCCGAAAAAGCTGTGTAAGGACTAACATTGTGTTAATGGCCCAGTCTCTAATGAGTAGAGGCTTTGAGGGCAATGGCCAGAAGGGTCAGGCCTTCTTTCCCAAGTCTCAGAAAAATCTTTCTGAACCCATGTTTTATGGGCAGGGTCCACAGACGTCAGGCCTGGGCCATGGCCACATCTTCAGGACAAGCTCCATGGATAAAGATGACACCTGTTTAGTAAGCAACTAACCTGAGCCCTGGGATCATCTTTAGAGAGGGAGGGAGAATAAAAGAGGCAGGTGAGGAATGGAGTTACTGTAGGGCATTTGCGAGTCTTGGGGAGAAAGGTTTTATTTAAGCACAGGCTACATATATGGTCTTCTAGATGGTCAAGTCTGGCATCATTACTTTATATTAGATGATTACAGGACAGAATTTAACCCAAAGCAGGGCTTTGCCTGGTTTGAGAGACCCAAAAAGGTCACTACATCCCAAATACTATCCCAACCAGCCTGGTTTACTAGCTGAAATTCTACCATCTGATATCTTTTTCTGTGGATTAAATCACCATGGCTTGATAATCTGAAAATGTGTTCGGAAGAGTATAGACATACCTTCTTATCAGTCAAGAACACTAGAGTATAAATTACTCTACCAGGCTCCTATATAACTCACCATCTATCTGATAACAGGCTTTACAGAAATGGATACAGGATGAGTAAACTGAGATTCATGACGGGGGTTGGGGAAAGACAGATGGATAACAAAGGGCATTCCAAGAAGGCACCCTAGGAAGGCTGCTGCAGTTGTGGAGAAAGGCTAAGAGTTATGCCACCCGGAGCTTAGGTGACTTGCCCATGTTGCTGCAGCAATAGAACCTGGGCCCAAATGTGTAAATATAAAAGACTGGGCAAGGTTCCTGAATTTCCCAGGAAGAGAGAAGCTGGCTCAAGAGCCATCTGAAAGGGTCATTTCATGAAAGACTTCCTTTAGAGCATCCCACTCTGAGGTTGGTGCTAACCCAGCCACACATCCACAGGGATGTCTTTGGAAAAGAAAAGTTCCCCCTTTTTGGAACAACTTTGGACTTGGGGTCTCCTTCCAAAGAACTCCAGCAATTCCCGCTAACATCCTAAATGAGAAGCCACTCACTGTGGCAGAAGGGACAGGGACCCAGGACACAAGGTCCCTCACACCCAAGACACATGAAGACAAAGACTGGGCTGGCCCATCAGAGAAGGAGCCTCGCAGATCTTCCCTGGGGACTGCTCACCTCACGGTGTCGGAGCTGCAAATTCTGGCCTTCATAGTACAAGTTGTAGGTCTTCAGATGCAGGAGAAGTTCATTCCTTAGGAAGAAAGTACACGAGGTGTAATATTCTCAGCTGAAGCCACTTATGATGCAGTTGTTTCCTCTTTTTCTCATTTCTAACCTGGCCTTTAGTCACCCCGTTCTGAGGGTTTGTCCACATGTGTGTGTATACACACACACACACATACACACACACACACACACACACACACACACACACACACACACACACACACAGTTCTACCACCACTCCCATCATTTTCCCCCAGGGTCAAGGTCAAGAGTAAACACCACCTAGAAGAGACTAAATGTCAGGAGCAACTCTAGAAAACTGAGGCAGGCCTCGTCTACTGACAAAGACTGGCAGCTCTGACAACACTTCCCAAACCCAAGCTGAGACTCACAGAGGCAAACACACTTCAAAGCCCATAGACAGGGTTTCGGACACCATTCAGGATAGTGGTTCACCTTAGAAAGTAGGGACTAGCAGTGGGCATGAGGGGGCGGCTGGGCCCTGGCAATATTCTATTCTAGGTGCTTTTGTCTTTTTGTTTACCCTAGGTGCTTTTAGTTTATTTAAAAAATGTTTTAACTTACATACAAGTCCCCTCTGAAGCCTGGTATCAGGCCTTCTTAGCTGCTAATTACTAGTTTCCAGGTGTCCCCTGGGACACAGCTCTACTGAACATGGAAGAGAGAGGGCTTCCTGCCCTTTGTGATCAGGGTGAGCCCTCGTCAAATCTGAGAATAGTCAGATTAAGTTTTGTCTAAAAGTGCATGGTAGTGCGTGAAGGCTGGGAGGAGAGAGGAACTTGGGGAGGCTGCTGTGTGATTTTGCCTATTCTCAGGCAAGGACAATGGAGTTTGGTCCCTCTAAATCCAGGCATTCAATGGAGAGACTTGGGGCCATGACGGAGGTCAAAATTGGCTGGAAATTCCAAGAAGCTCCTGACAAGCTAGACCCAGATAAATTGGAGTAATTCTATGCAAGCCAAAATGAACTAGTGGAAAATGTGACTCTAAACAACCTACAACAAAAGCTGTTTGCTACTTTTGAACACACAGATCTGAAACTAGGATGTAAAATTACTGGTCAGAAGTCCCTGGGGAAATCCATCTGTGAAATGACAATGATCTATAGTTCACACAACTATGTCTGTAGATGGCCAAGGGTGTCTAAAAGAATTAAAATAATTTGGTCTCAGATAAATTAAATATTTAGTTAAGATAGAGAGCATCCAGCATATGCAAATCCTTGTGCTGAATATAAAGAATATAAAAGTATATCCTGAAACTTATAATTCAAAAAAGTCCATTTTGGCTCAGCCCCTGTCACATTAGCCAAAGGCTGAGTTCAAGAGATGTTAGTGTCTATAAAGCAATGACACTGTCTCTTTCTGTTCAGGGGGAACCTGTGCCCATTCTAGTCAGAACCCCAGCAGCACAGGGACACAGCTCAGCTGTGACTCCCTTGGGAGATGCCACAGATAGGACCGTGAGCAGCCACCGCTAACTCCTCCTCCTGGAAGCCCTCCAGGACACCATCTCTTTTGAGCCCTCAAAGGTGCCACGTCTTGAAGGTACGCTTTACTTCACTCTCTGTGGCCAGGCTCTGGAGGCATGTTTTTATCTAGAGCAGCAATTTTGCTTACGCTCTCACTAGTCCACACTCAGCTGCTTACTTAGCTCCTTCTCACATACAAGAGCCCCAGTTCTCTCATGTATAGAGGAGGCACCTCTGCCAGTGACTTCCGTGGGACTGGCCTTGGGGACACAATACTACAAGCAAAAAGTCTTACTTGGAAATGTATTTATCTTTTCCACATGGGACTAGGGAAGTTTGGTGACTGTAGTCCATTCTTCCTTTCTCTTTTCATCAGCAGGAGAAGCCTGTATTTGAAAGGAGAAGACAGAGGTTAAAGTCCGGTTGTGCCTTTAGGAAATCAGCAGAACTTGGACCAAGGGACTGGGGGCACAGGGCTCTCTGTCCACATTCCAGATCCATAGCTTGCGCAGCCCAGTGCTGACCCAGGGCTAGTGTGATGTCACACTGCTGGCTGCTGTCTCTGCTTGCCACAGCCTCTGAGAATAAACACCCAAAGGAAGATGACAACCGTTCGACAGCCCCAAAACAAGTGCCCCAGCCACAGAGAATGTTGACACCCAACTTGGTTCCAAGAACAACCAATGAGTCATCCCTGAAGAGACCTTCACAACACAGAATAGAGATTCCTCTGACAGGAAAGGCTCAGATTCTACTGAGGTATACTAAAGATTGGTAAAACACGTAACAATGCCGAAATAGAGCTGGGCACAATAAATCACAGCATATACAGCTACAATCATCATTAAAATATGTGAAGGCAATTTAATTACCTCGGAAAATAATATATTATGAAAACAGTTTATAAAACTATGAGTCCATTTTTTTTTTAAAGTGCAGCTACAGCTAATTTTCTTTTTCTATGATTTTATTGGGGAAGGGGAACAGGACTTTATTGGGGAACAGTGTGTATTTTCAGGCCTTTTTTCCAAGTCAAGTTGTTGTCCTTTCAATCTTAGTTGTGGAGGGTGCCGTTCAGCTTCAAGTTGTTGTCCTTTCAGTCTTAGTTGTGGAGGGCGCAGCTCAGCTCCAGGTCCAGCTGCCGTTTCTAGTTGCAGGGGGCACAGCCCACCAACCCTTGCAGGAGTCGAACCAGCAACCTTGTGGTTGAGAGGTCATACTCCAACCAACTGAGCCATCTGGGAGGCAGCTCAGCTCAAGGTGCCGTTTTCAATCTTAGTTGCAGGGGGCGGAGCCCACCATCCCTTGCAGGACTTGAGGAATCGAACTGGCAACCTTGTGGTTGAGAGCCCGCTGGCCCATGTGGGAATTGAACCGTCAGCCTTCGGAGTTAGGAGCATGGAGCTCTAACCGCCTGAGCCTCCGGGCCGGCCCTATGAGTCTGTTTTTGTTTAAAATATATTTGTTTAAAATACATTTTATATATATATATATATATATATATATATATATATATATATATATATACACACACACACATTTATTTGAATGGATATATATTCAGATATTCAGTTTTATATGTATGTGTTTGTATGTGTGTGTGTATAGACTGATAGATAGATAGATAGATAAATAGATAGAGTCAGTCCCCAACATTACCAATAGGTTCTGTAACTTTAAGCAAAACAATATATAATGAAACAATTTTACCATAGGCTAATTGATATAAACTTATATCAAAGGTTAAGTTCCTAAGGCATTTCATCAACATTATAATGAAATGACATTGAATGAAATGACATTATTTGAGGACCTGTTATATATGTGTGTGTGTGTGTGTGTGTGCACGTGCACGCGCGCGCCAAGGTTTCTCAACCTCAGCACTATTGGCATTTGGAAGTAGATCATTCTTTGTTGTCCTGTGCATTGAAGGATGTTTAGCAGCATCCCTGGTCTCTACCCACTAGATGTACCTCCCCAGTGATGATAATCAAAAATTCTCTGGACATTGCCAGGTGTCCTCTAGAACCTACACTGCCCCAGTTGAGAACCCTTGGCAGATGTATATAAATGAATGAAAAGCTGACTTTCTCTGGGTAATGGCATTAGAATAAATTTATCAAACATTTTATTATGAGAATTTTCAAACATACAGTTGAAGAAATAAGACAATGAATAGCCATGTGACAAATTCAGTATGGAAAGAATGTACTATTCTACCCTTGACATTTATTATCTTCACTTTGTCACACATCTGTCCATCTAAAAACAAAAATCACAAATAAACAATTAATTTTACACATCAAGAAACTAGAAAAGGAAGAACAAACTAAGCCCAAAATTAGCAGAAAGAAGGAAATAACAAAGAACAGAGCAAAAATAAATGAAATGGAGACCAGAAAAACAATAGGAAATATCAATGAAATGAAGAGCTAGTTTTCAAAAAAGATAAACAAAATTAACAAACCTTTAGCTAGACTAAGAAGAAAAGGTTCAAATAAACAAAATCATAAATGAAAGAGAAGACATTAAAATTGATACCACAGAAATACAAAGGATCTTAAGAGACAGCTACAAATAATTATATGCCAGCAAATTGGATACTCTACAAAACTGGATAAATTCCTAGAAACACACAACCTACCAAGACTGGATTGTAAAACAACAATAACAACAGAAAAAAACCCAGAAAATCTGAATAGACTAATAATGAATAAAAATGAATCAGTAATCAAAAACCTCCCAGCAAAGAAAAGCCCAGGGCCAGATTGTTTCACTGGTGAATTGTACCAAATATTTAAAGAAGAATTGAGGCCAATCCTTCTCAAACGCTTCCAAAAAATTAAAGAGGAGGAAACACTCCCAAACTCATTTTACAAGGCACGGATTACCCTAATACCAAAGCCAGATAAAGGCAATATAACTGGTGAATGTAAATGCAAAAATTCTCAACAAAATGCTAGCAAACTGAATTCAACAGTGTATTAAAATGATCCTACAAACGTGATCAAGTGGGATTTATCCCTGGGATGCAAGGATGGTTCAACATATGCAAATCAATAAATGTGATACATCACATTAATCAAATGAAAGATAAAAAAATCATATGATCATCTCAATAGATGCAGAAAAGGCATCTGACAAAATTCAACATCCTTACATGACAAAAACGCCAACAAATTCAGTATGGAAAGAAGGTACCTCAACATAGTAAAGGCCAGATACAACAAGCCCACAGCTAACATCAAACTCAATGGTGAAAACTGAAAGTTTTTCATCTAAGATGAGGAACAGAATAAGGGTACCCGCTTTTACCAGTCCTATTCAACATAGTACTGGAAGTCCTAGCCACAGCATTTAGGGAAAAGTAATAAATAAAAAGCATCCAAATCAATAAGAAAGAAGTAAAATTGTCTCTGTTTGCAGGTGATATGATCTTATATAGAGAAAATCCTAAAGACTGCACCAAAAAAAATATTAGAATGAATCAATAAATTCAGTAAAGTTGCAACATAAAAAAATCAGCATACAAAAATCAGTTGTATTTCTATACACTAACAACAAACTATCTGAAAAAGAAATAAAGAAAACAATTTCATTTACAATAGCATCAGAAATGATATAATACTTAGGAATAAATTTTACAAAGGAGGTGAAAAATCTGTATGCTTAAACTTATATGACACTGATGAAAGAAATTGAAGAAGACAAAAATAAATGAAAAGATGTCCCATGTTCATGGATCCGAAGAATACTGTTAAAATGTCAATATTACCCAAAGCTATATCTAGATCCAATACAATCCCTATCAAAATTCCAGTGGCATTTTTCACAGAAACAGAAAAAAAAAAATCCTAAACTGTGTATGGAACCACAAAAGACCTCAAAGAGCCAAATCCTCAGAAAAAAAGAACAAAGCTGGAGGCATCACACTTCCTGGTTTCAAACTATGCTATTATACAAAGCTCCACTAAAGAAAGCAGTATGATATTCGCACATAGACCAATGGAACAGAATCAAAAGCCCAGGAAAAAACCCATGCATATATAGTGAACTAATATTTCACAAGGGAGCCAAAAATAGTTATTGGGGAAAGAACAGCCTCTTCAATAAATATTGGGAAAACTGGATACTCATATGTAAAAGAATGTAATTGGACCCCTATCTTACACCACTTATAAAAGTTACTTGTCATAGTCACATAGACCCAGACAGGATGTCCCCAGGAGTTCAATAAATCAGCTTGCTGAAGCTTGTATAAGAACTCACCAATCAACACAGCCCACAACCATGATTTTTGCTCTATAAAAAAAAAACCATGTCTGAAAACCATGGCGAAGCTCAGGTTTTTGCAGCACAAGCTGCCCGTTCTCCATTGTGTAGCACTATATAATAAATGCCACTTGCTTTCACTGCACCCAAATGACAGTGTAATTAGTTATCTGCAGTGCCAGGTGGACGAACTCTTTGTTCAGTTACAGATATAAATCAAATAGATTGATGGCCCAAATGTGAGGATTCTCCAAGACTTTTGGTCACGCTCAGCCTGTTGGGTGATCTTACCAAGGCCATCGCTATAAATCTGACCTATGGGCTCATGTTGCCCAATCTTTGTCACCAGCCTGACTTCTCCCCACTTTTTTTCTTACTTTTGTGTTTCTTGGGTTAGGAATGTTGGGAAAATACTTACATAGCCTACCACACTGTTGAACTGAAATTGTAGGTAACTGATTCTAGGACCCCTCCTATGTCTGCCTCAAGGACAACATCTGCCTCTCCCTTCACAAACTTTTCAGCCATCACCACAAATCCCTGGCGACCTCCAGCTGGCTGCGGGGCGGGGGAAATAGAAAAGGAAAAGCCAGTTAAATTTACAGATGCTTTAAGGCAAACACAGCAGCAGAGCCAACAAAGGGCCAGAAATTTAGAGTTCAGTCCGATACTCCTTAAACAAAGTATAGTTCCTCACACAGGGAAGGCTCAAAGGAAGATGGCTGATGGGGCTGGAATGTGGATTCAATTGGATACTTCCTCCAAAGGTGCCTGCCAATATCTGCAGCCTTGGAGAGAGGGAGTCACTCAGCTGGCTGGTTGTAGCTCTTCTGTCTTCTCTGTTATTATCAAAAATGTATGGCCTCCTCCTGGACTCCAAAACACCTTGTAAGAATCATAAGTGTCACTTCCACAATACCTTGAGAATACAGAAGTGATTGTCACCATCTCTTCAAAGAAGGGAAAGCAAGACAGGGAGCAAAGAGGAGGCTTCCCACATCAGCCAGTGTCTCAGGCACAGAACTGACACAGCTCAAAGCTTCCCACACTGAGAAAGGAGTGGAGAAGAAGAAAGGCGACACGAATGAAAAAGCAGATTTGACACAAATAATTTTTAACGTGGAGCCAAGCTTTGGAAATCTAAAACATATTTAAAGCTATTGAACCCCCTCTGTGAATATAGTCATTTACCCTGCAAGAGTGCTAAATCAGTACAACTTCTCTTCAAAAAAAACTGTAAAAGATAAAATGCATACCGAACACCTACAAACTACAAACCACGTCTGCAAAAATGTCTGGATGTGTGAATGTCGTCGGTGTCACCAACTTAGGACATGAGCCTCCCAGGCCCTAGTCATGTTGGAGACACAGTGGGGTCACCAACCAGTCAGTCTGTGGCACCGACTTCATGCCCTGGCAGAATGTCCCGGGTTCTTCTCAGCTCCATGAAATGCCTGTGCCATGCCATCCAGCTTGTCAGTGGAACCTAACATGTCCCATGGGAAAGCCATCCATACTTCCTACCTCCTTCAAAGACAACTTTGGGGTACGACTTTCCCTAAGATCCAAAAGAACGTCTTCACAAACAAAAGGTTCCTAAACCACTGAGTATGATGACATTCCAGCCACAGAGAAATTTCTGGGTCCGCTTTTCACGCTCTGTAAGTGTGCCTAGGCTTCTCCTCAGACCCAAACAAACTCACAGGTTCCCTAAGCCCTGATCTGAAACTGAGCTCCCCCTACATACTGTCCCCGCTGCTCCTGGGCAGTTTTGGGGGTGGGGGGCGGCAAGGGCTCACACCTCAGCCTGTCCTTCCTCACACCACTTCCCACCACACAGAAACCATCTGTCCGGCGTTTCTTTCCTCACCTGGACCTGGAGCTTCCTCTCTCTGGACCCCCAGCTCCCAGCCTGCACCTCTTTCCTGTAAATAGTCCCATTACCATTATGTTTTCAAGGAAGGGAGTGATTAAACTGGGGTCTTAGGTCAGGGGTTTCCTAGAAGCAGAGTCCGAAATGAGGATTCTTCTTCGGCACATGATTTACTGAGGAAGTGTTCTCAAGAGAAAGCCATTAAGGTTGTGAGGGAAGCAGGACTGGGACTGACATGGTTTCAGCTAGAGTCCAGCCACAGCGTGATCCCATGGGAGCTGCAGGGTGTGAATAACTTCACGGAGTTGTCCCACCTTGAGACAAGCAGGCCAGGCCTTTGTACTCCCCTGCCAGTCAGTCATTGACTATACAGGTCACCCCTGGCAGGAGGGGGTGAGCTCCTGGGCATTTCCCTACTACAGCCGTTCTCAGGACTAGGGAGCAGCTAAGATCTGCCGGCAGTCAACACCCATAACATGCGATAGATAAAGGGGATCCTGGTGGGTACCAACAGCGTCCACTCTGCCTTCCCTGTATCTAGGCTTGAAGCAGCTCGTGGATCTGTCACTTCTCCCACTCACTCTCAAGCTGGGAGGAAACAGCTGCCACACATGATCACCACATCCGATGCAAGGCTGAACTGCAGGAATGGGGACAGACTTGTCCAAGCTCTGGACCAGTCAAAAGCCAGAAGTTGTTGCACAAAGGATCTGTTCCTCTTCCTATTCGCAGACGGCTCCCCCACACTCACAGGTGTTTCCAGGCTCCCACATGAGGCCTCCCCAGAGTAAATGAAATTCACCAGCTCAGCTTCCTGTGAAGAGGGCAAACATCAAATCCTCAAGAAGCTCAGGCCGAGGGGAAAAGGCATGCAAAGCTCACTCCAAAGAGAGCGGAATCTCCTCTGTTCCTAGCCTTGGTTCCTCCAAGCTCCAGTCCCTTCATTCCCTTTCTTTCAAGGAGCCTGGAGAACACACTACAGTTAATGGGTGGGTCTTGGAGCATCCCCCGGGATGCTGGCTCATCACTATACAGTTCCAGCCTAGAGAACAAGTGTCTCTCCGCTTATTTAAGAACTGGAAAGTCCCCAGAGGGAGGAGGGCAAATGCAGAACAGAAAGGTGGGCAACTCCTGGCAGGAAAGTCCAGGGTGAGAGGGAAAAATCCCCCTTCAGTGGTTTGTTTTTGGTTTCCTAAAGTATCTTCCTGGTTGTATAGCAAAAGCCAGGCCTCACCCTACTCCCCACCTCAGTTCCCGGGCTAAGATGGAAGGTGGGAAACAACAGCTAATTGATAAGATACGGAAAGTCATAGGGTCTAAGAAAGTATAGCTAGGAAAAGAGACGGGCTTGGGGAGCGGAGGGCCATCCATGGAAAATATCCAGAAGTCACTCCACAGAGCCACTCCCTAAACAGTGAGAGGGCCTCAGCTGAAACCAAATGGGGAAGGAGGAACAGCTGGCCTTGAGGCATGACAAGATATCTCAGAGGTTCTAATTCTGGAGACTCTCCCACATTGGGGACGAGGCAGGGGATGGGGGGAAGGCAGTGAGAGAAGTTGATTTAAAGTCCTGACATCCATGCTGTATCTTGGACCAATTTCATCAGCCCCAATGGCCAGGGCCCAGGCATGAGTATTTTTAAAGCCTCCCTGGGCCATGCTAATGTACAAACAGGACTGAGAATCGGTCTGAAATCTGATAGGGATAGAGCTGTGTAGATTGAGGACACTACCAAATTCCTCTCAAAGCAGTTTTCAAGAACGGAGAAACTAGAATTTTTCTAAAAGCAAACTGAGTTTGGTCTTTAGTGTTCCCATCCCCCTTATTAATAGTTTAAAGGGGTAAGGGGACAACGTAGAGCATCCCAGAGGGCCAGTGTATGCAGGCACAGAGCCAATCCAAAGGGCCCCATCATGCAAAGCAGAACAGCACACCACAGAAGCCAGGAAGCCAGGAAGTTGGCCCCAGGCCCCAGATGCAAAGGAAATGCTGGCTGGAGGCCCTGAGCTTCCCCTTTTTGGGCCTGTCCCCACCTCTTCTCTCAACCCCATCTTGCCCCATGGGGACAATCTAGAGCTCCCGGGTTGAAGAGTTATCTGACACAGTGCTTCATACTATAGTGTTAAAGACTGCCCCATCAGGTCTCCTGCAGGACTCTGCTTTGTGTAACCAAGTAGCTTTGACAGAGGAGCTATTGCTGTCCCCTCTGCACTTCAGCCCTCTGGCATGGGGGCAGGAAGAAGTAGCTATGGCAAACAGGAAGCCCCAGCCCTATTGCTCCACACAAGGAAGGAGACTTGAGCTGCGGCCTGGGGCCCTGCCAAGGTCTCGAGATGATGAGAGATTGCACCTCATGGGTCCCAAATCTAGCCTATCCTGGACATGGGCAAAATTTGGACTGCCTCGGAAGGCTACAGGGCACACACACTTTGTCTTCTGCCCTGCCTGCTTTATTTAATTAAAGGCCCACTTACTGGCCAGGCCCGTGTCCTCTCTACTGTGGGGTCGACCTGTTCATCTCACCAATCCTCCCTTCCCTAACTGTGCTTCTACCTGGTTTCCTTCGGGGTGTCCAGGCCCCTAGTGACCCATCCACACAACTTTCCTAATCACTCTGCTCAGGAAAGGATCTAAGCATCAAACACCACCAGAGGGAAAGTTAAGGTCGAGTGTGCTAGTTGTATGCACTGCACTTTCTCAGCTTTACTGTGACTGTAAATAAAAGGCTTTGCCCCTCCCCACCCCAAAAGAATGTTAAGCATTGCAGAAGAGGGAAGGGAAGAAGCTGGGAAAAGCTTGGCTTGCCCTGCTTGAAAAGAGATGGCACTTACCTGGAAGCAGGTAAAAAAGGACTTAGCTCAAGAGAACTAGCAGAAGACTAGTCACAGGAGGCCCCAGTCACCTGTTTCCCCATAAATCAGGAGAATAATCACAGTATTATTATTATTATTGTGCTGATAAGGCAACAAATATGAGTAACACTGACCCTAAATGCGAACTTACTATGGGCTATTACCTGCTTCGACTCATTTAATCCCCACAACAACCCCCTGAAGAAAGAAACCTCAACGTCCCCATTCTGCAGATGATACGATTAAGGCAAAAAGAATCGAAGTGACTTGTCCAAAACCATACAGCCAGGCAGGGGCAGAGCTGGGCTTCAAAATCAGGGTTGTCGGATGCAAAGCAGAACCCCTACTTACAACAGCTTTTCTTGAGGTGAAGGGGAAGAGATTTCAGCTAAAAATCACCTGATCTGGCCATATTCTAGAGGAGAGGTTTCACACTTGAGTGAGTATCAGAATCCCCTGGAAGGGCTCATTAAAATACAGATTCCTGCACCTCCTTCCCCAGTTTCTGTGTACTTCTGGAGGGGGTCTGAGAACGTGTATTTCTAACAAGCTCCTAAGTGATGCTGGTGCTATAGGTGACAGGACTCCAAAAGTTTTATCTTATTCCTTACAGGAACACACGGGGAAGGCTTTATTTTCACCACTTTACAGATGAGGAAACAGAAGGTCCCAGAGGGTCAGGAGACTTGTCCCAGGTCACAGAGCTGACGTGAACCGTGCTCCTTCTATGGTGCCTCAGCTAAGCGCTGGATATACGGGCTCCATACAGCAGGCAGGCGCAGGCCAGCTTCAGCTGCCAGCCACAGAAGGCCTGGGGGTCCCTGGGGATAGGAGGTGAGTGAGTGACTGGCCCAAGGGACAAGCTGTAGGCCAGGGACGGACACCCTGTTCGGGGACCAGGGCACTTGCAATGTCACAGAGCCATGAACCTCAGTCACATCTTACCCTCTGTCTAAAGAACAAGCTACCCCTCACACTCATGAG
Source organism: Rhinolophus sinicus (assembly GCF_057876585.1). Taxonomy (NCBI): domain Eukaryota; kingdom Metazoa; phylum Chordata; class Mammalia; order Chiroptera; family Rhinolophidae; genus Rhinolophus; species Rhinolophus sinicus. Next base: position 26,476,998 of record NC_142513.1, read on the forward strand.
CCCCACAAACCACCTGTCCCCCTATCCTGGAAAAAGCCCTGGGGCCTGACTGACACAGGTACAAGGCTCCTGCTGACAGGCAACCTCGAGTCCCTTGCAAAACGCAGGCCTCGCCTAGCCCACTTGCAGATGCGAACTGAGATTCAACAGGTGGCCAAGCTGGGATCCCCCAAACAGCTTGGTCTGCAAAGCCCTGGCTGTTTCCTGGGGCCTCAGCCCTTCCTGGGGCTCAGCGCTTCCGCACACAGGTCTGAATTCCCAGTGGGACTGGGGAAGATCTGAGGAAATGGTCCTGGGATTCCTGCCATAAAGGCCTACCTCCCATTCCCATACCAGCAGGTGGTGTGGCTAAGTGAGTGACCTGGAAAGTCACCACTGGGACCTACCCAAACAATCACCTCATAGGCTCAGATGAGCAACTGCTTGTTTATAGGGAAGTCCCAACAGCGTCCACAGGCTTTGACCTTCTGAATGCATTTTTAGAAGGAAACTCAGAGGCTCTTAGCCTTCTATCAGAGAATCAGGGTGTTGGAGTGGGACAAAAAAAGGCATAAAGGAAGTGAAAACTCCAGACAGAGGTGTGTGTGTGTGTGTGTGTGTGTGTGTGTGTGTGTGTGTACAATTTAGACTCTGGCTCAGAGAAACCAAGGACCTAGAAAGCTAGCCCACCAATATCTACAGTCCCCCAGGGAAGGGTGCGGTCATATCTGCCTCCCTAAAGCAGCACCTACATCACATTCAACCAGAGGGAGGGACCCTGCCGAGATGTAACCCTCATGAACTAAAAGTCAACAAAATGTGAAATTCTGTGTGACTGAGTTGGCCTGAGAAAAGAGAGTGAAGTTGGTGGAGGCATCACTGTTCCCAATAAGGCAAATACAACTAAGCATTCCTTGACCTACATTTCTCAAAACTGAAGGCTATTTTATAGGGGAGTTTTATGCCCTTACTGGGGAAGGGCAAATTAAGCTTTCCTCCAGCCCAGTAATTACTATCTGCCCATGTGCTGGGGGGTGGAGCGCGGGTACTTGCCATCTGTGGATTGGTGTCTCTGCAGGGATGTGCTGACTTATCTGGGCAGGTGAGGAGGGGCCACCTCCACTTCCCCATTTCCTATAAGCACAGGTTTCTTTCTGGCCACACTTCCTGTTTACTGAGTGGTTTCTCTGAGACTCATCTCTGAGGTCACATCCCCTTCCTCAGGGAACCCCAGCAGTTCTTCCTTTTTTGGTGCTGTAGGCTGAGACTGACTTTGTGTGTAGAGATCTTGGGGTTTCCTTTCCTTGCTACCTGGGGCCAGGATTGGAAATGCAAGAGCCAGGATTGCTGGCTTCCTCCACCCCCAGAGTGAAGTTTCCTCGCATTCAAGGAGCAGTAAGGAGGGAAGAGTGAAGGAAGGTCCCCGTGTGCTGAGCCCTCCTCCGGGGCAGCCATTGTGGGGCATCTTACATCCACCTCCTTTTAACCTCATTGACACCCTACAGCTACATGGGGAAATTCCCCCTCACACAGCAGCTCTCAAATCCATCTTAGTAACAGGCGAAATGGCACATCTGGGGGTTTCCACAGTATTTCCAGGAGGCTGAGGGGAAGTTTTCCACAAAACCATGTTCACACCCTCCCATGTCTGCCCTGCACCCAGCTGACTAAACCTAACAATACCAGCACCACGAAAAACAGAACTTCTCCTCAAAATGCCCTTCAGAGACCATCTCTATACAATCTTTACATTTCCCTAACTTTCTGGGAGTAAAAGAGCAGCCTCCGGCTGGGCAGACAGAAAACAGACAGAGCCAGGTAAAGAAAGTTCTGGAGAGCCCAGGGAGTACTGTGTCCCTCAGACCTACATCCTCTCACTCACTGGCTGGAGGCCCCGGGAGGCCCTTCTGAGAGCTCACTTACTGAGGAACTTTAAGCATTTTCCACAGAACTAGGCATCCCAGAGCAAAGCCACTTGGCCCACTCCTGTGACCCCTGAATGAGGCCACACAATCTGGTTTCCCCATTCTGGGTCCCCAAGCTTCCCAACCTCCCTTCACCTCAGACTCGACCTGAGGCATAACCATCACCTCCCCTGCCCCCATCCCCCACCCCACGGCACCATGTTCCTGGTTATCCCATCACACGACACAACCCATCGTACACACAAGAGAGCAGTCCTTGTCCCAAATGTCCATATGATCAACTCGAAGATCCTATGTGGAGCTTTAGGAAGAAGGCTACCACCCATGTCCCGGGAGTACTTGGGGCCTCATGGGTCCCACCAGCTGAGGTCCTCCCTGTACCTCAGTCAGGCTGACCCTGACTGTGGACAAAGCATTCAGCAGCCTTACCCACAGCCTTCATGTGGGTACTTAACAGTTTGGAACACACAAAAGATGCGTGAAGTAGAAAGGCTGAGGCTGTCATTGTCAGTCTTTAAGGAAGATGATCTCAATCACCGACTTCACCTCCTTTAAACCTCACTCATTGCAGGGCAGTTGTGAAGTTCGAGGCAGAGTAAACCCCAAGCCACACCCTCTCAATCCCACCACCACACACAAAAAACCCTGGGTTGAAATAATTCGGCAGCAGTAGGCCTGGGGCTTGAGGCCCAGCTGCCAGCGACCAACAAGCCACAATTGAGGGCAGCTCTAGGCCAGCAGGGCTGCACTTGTCAACCCTTGGCTTGCCTGCCTTTGAGCCCCACTCCAGGTGACGGGGCAGGGGCAGGAAGTGTGGCCAAGACCTTGTGGCCCTGCCTAAAGTGAAACCAGCAGAGACCAAACACCACCACTCTCTCCCAGGCTTGTTTTCCCTCCCTTTTTATTATACAAGTAAAACATTTTTTTTAATTTTAAAAATATAGATAAGCAAAAAGATTGTGGTCCACAAAAGGAACATAATTGAATGATTCCACTTCTATGAGGTACCTAGAACAGGCAAATTCACAAAAAGAATCAGAACAGAGGTTAACAGGGGCTGGAGTGAGGGGAATGGAGAGTTAGTGATTAATGCATACAGAGTTTTTGTTTGGGATAGAAAAATTCTGGAAAATGGATAGTGGTGATGGTCATACAACACTGTGAATGCTCTTAACGACATAACTATGATCTGAATTTTGAATGTGCTCCCAATACTCATATGTTGAAGTCCTAAACCACAATGTGATGGTACGGTCCTCCCTCAGTGTCAGCAGAGGATCGGTTCTAAGACTCTTGTGGATATGAAAATCCTCAGACGCTCCAATCCTCTACATAAAATGGCGTAGTATTTGCATATAACCCACACACATTCTCCCATATCTTTAAGTCATCTCTAGATTACGTATAATATCTAATACAATATAAATGCAATGTAAATAGTTCTTAGACTGTATTGTTTAGGGAGTAATGACAAGAAAAAAAGTGTGCATGTTCAGGACAGATGCAGCCATCCTAGGTCTAACTACATAGTACACGTCAGCAACAATGTAACTTCCGCCCCCCAATACTTTCCATCCACAATTATTGAATCAGCAGATGCGGAACTCACAGATACAAGGGGCCAAATATGTTGGGAGGTGATAAGTCATAAGGGTGGAGCCCTTATGAATGGGATTAGTGCCCTTATAAGAGACTCCACAGAGCTCCTTAGCCCCTTCCACTAGGTGAGGATGTAATACAAATTCTGGCGATCTGGAAGATGGCCTTCATTTGACCCTGCTGACACCCTGATCTCAGACCTCCAGCCTGCAGAATTGTGAAAAATTAATTTCTGTTGTTTATAAGTCACTCAGTCTATGGTATTTTGTTATAGCACCCTCAACGGACTAAGAGAGCCACTGAATTATATACTTTAAAATGGTTAAAAGAGTAAATTTTATGTTATGTATATTTTACCATCATTAAAAATAAAAAATATTTAATATGAAAAAAAGATTAAGATCAAAATCTCCCCAAATTCCATCACTCAGAGATAATCACTATGAACATTTTGTCATATATCCTTCCATAAGCAAATATAAATGGATGATATATTTTCTAAATATAGCACATTATTTGCTAACCTGCTCTTTAGAAAGATATATATTTTTCCATGTTAATAGATATACATCTATGTCCTATATTTTTTTGTAGCCATGTGGTATTCCAATGTATATAATATACCATATACCAAATGGGTTTACTATCGTTAGACATTTAGTCTCCATTTTTTTGTTGTGGTGGCGGTTATTATTATAAATAATGCTGCAAAGGACATCCACATGCACACATTTTTCTGCACTTACCCAATTGTATTCTTCGCATAAGAATTCCTACGGGTAGAGTTGCTGAGTCAGAGACTCCCGTAGGGGTTTTGTCAACAGAGCGTTATGAGTATAACCACATTAGGGATGTTGAATTCGTCATATAAAAGTCTTTTTATCTATGTGGACTTTCCTCTGATTCCACTTGGGTGTCTGTGGCATTGCATAGTGGTTCAGGAACATAGGGACTGTTCCATAAGAAACCATCCCCTCCTAGGCTTCCTCTGGGAACACACCATGCCTGTGTCATGAAGTGAAACTGGTACACAAGGAAGGCAGAATTTTACTGGGTTAATGTCTACTGGATTCCCATGTGCCAGCATATATAGCACGTGGGAATAGCAAAGACAATAGCAAAACTCTAGGAAGGCCCAGTGCTGGGTGCCCGTGGTAAGCAACGTACTTATAAGTGTGAACACATGGAAGGTTTTCTTTTGTTAAAAGTTTTTGCTCTAGTGTGGACAGGAGGAGAATGCAATGGACTCTTCCTAAAGAGAACAAAGGCTGGAAGAGACTTGTGGAATCATCTAACCCCTTGCCCTGGAGATAGGGAAACTGAGGCCCCAAAAGACTCAGCATAAACATTTCAATCATCTTTAAATGAACCTCAGAAGTATCTCACACACAGTGAATCAGCCAGTTCAGAGTTGAATATACACCCATTTTGATCCCTAGTACAATTCTTATCCTCCTCTCCCTAAGGACAAAATTGGAAATCAAAATCGTTGAGGTCACATCTCAGCTCAGACACGGTCAGGTGTGTGAAGCTGGCTCCTACCGGCTCTCAAGGGCTGACCAAGTACATCTGTCCCAACTCAGTGTTGATTGATGCCATGTTAGTGGCTTTACATCTGCCATGGTGGGTATATTTACACCGCAAAAACCACCAAACACCACAAAACAGGGTTTTTTCCCCTCCCTGCAGAGCCAGTTGTCAAACATTTATCAGCACATCACTGGTCACAGCCTAGGTGTGAAAACTGTGAGCAGATGACCTCAGTATCCTCACCTAATCTAAGGACAGCGTTATAATTCTCCATGGTCCATCATAATACTCACTCCCAAATCCATCACAGCCCCTTTTATAGTAATCAATGAGCCAGCACATGTTTGCCTGAATGCTGGCTGTTTACCAGGCCCCTGGATGAGCACATAATACCATATCCCTGTGAGACAGTTATGATTTCCATTTCACAGTTGGGGAAACTGAGACTCAGAGACTTCAAATGACTTTGAAACTACGGACTAAAGCCTGTCTTAGGTTGGTGTCCCCCAGAAGTTGACCCTAAGATAAGAATTCAAGTGCCAGTGGAAGGGAATGGGAAAGTGAACATGGAAGGGAAGGCAGCCAATGAAGGGAGCCAGTTACTACTGTGAGCAACTGGGATTCGCTCCTGCTAGGCAACTCACAGATAGCAGAGAACATGCCCCAAAGCTACCCCAAGAGAGGTGAGGGAGCTGGCGTGCTTATGTACCTTCTCCCAGCAGGCATTGATTGAAGCCAAAAGAACATGGGAAGGATGCTGGCATTGCCCGATCCCACGCAGCTAGAAAATGGTAGAATGCAATTCAATACTGTTTTCATGACTTTTAAAGAAATGAGCAGTTCATCAAACAAACACTTAACTGAGTGCCAACTATGGGTAAAGTGCCATGCTGGTGGTGAAATAAATCTACTTTGCCAAATCACTTTGGGTTGACATGTCCAAAGAAAGCACAAGGTATCATTTTGCCAATTTTTATCAATACAAGTAATAGAAAAAGCCCTTCTAAGGCCCTTTCTTCATCCCATGGGAATTAGCCAAATGATCTTCCCTGCCCCCTACTCCTGTGAGAGGCTGCCCTCTCTGGTTCACCCGCAGCTGCCTTGGGCAGGAGTCCTCCAGCCTCAAGCTCTCATTCCAAGCAGCTGCATCAACCTGTGATTACAGGCTTCAGAGTCTGCCATTGCAGGCAAGACCAAAAATGACCCCTTGGTCACCCAGCCAGCCGAGCCTGAAAGCTGTCCATGTTTGCTGTGCCCTGCTTTCCCTGTGCCTCCTGCCCTGTCCCCTCCCCCTTGACGTCCTCCTTGGGAACCTACCAGTAGGCCAAATAAATGAAACCACAATCACAGGCCTGTGGGAGCTTACCCCACCTTGAAGATTTATTTAAAATTCTTCTGGAAAGGCAAGGAGGTGTTTAAATAGGGTGGTGTGTCATTGGAATAAATCACTGGACCACACTGTGAAGAGTGGTGGGAGGGGACCACTGCCCTGGTTTTATAAACCCAGCTGTAACAGTTCGCAGCAACTATGACTTGAAGACAGAGACCAGATGTCTTGTTCTATTCCAAGTGCATGGAGGAGACCTTCCCAGTTTCTCACTCTCAGGGAGAGGAGGAGACGTGAGGAAGTCCCAGGACTGCTCTTGGACCACCCAGTGGGCATTCCCACCTCTCCATGGGATTCTCTGGCAATCTGGTCCCACCTCTACACCCCACCTCCCAGTGAGCACACTTCCTGCCAAAATATCCTAGAGAAGACTGAAAGCAATAATCAGGCCAATGTCTTCTTGTCTTTTGTGCCAGGACCCCTTTCTGGAAAGCTCCACAATCCAGCCCTTGACACTCCAGCAGAGATGCCAGGATGTGCGGTCCTGGGCATCTCTCCAGCCAAGCCTCTTGGCCATTCCTAAGCAGTTCGCACACAGAAGGCAGACACAAAGCTTGGCTCTGGGACACCAGGAAATCAAAGCAAAACCAACAGATGACTGAAGGGTCCCAGGTAGGCAAACGCATCCAAGACTGAGGAGGACTGAGGAATTGAAAATAAAGTGTAAGGTTGTCTACCACTCCCAACCGACTCCTAAAATAACACAAACTGAAGAGACAGCCTGAACCCCCAAACAGATGCCATGTAGAAATGCAGAGAGGTGGGCTCTGGAGCCCCAGGGGCAGAGTGAGACCACCCTCGGGAAGGTAGGGACACTGCCAGCTGGAGGTTCAGCAGAGGCCTTGCCTACTCAGCCAGGTGCAAAAGGCACACCCCCACCTTCCCCTGGAAGAGGACATGACTAGAGACCTCAGAGCCCCTGGCCTCCTTTCAGCCAGGCTCCCCAAAGGTGCTCCTCACCAGCATAAAAATGAGTAGGGGAGTACGGGATACGTCTAGGTTGCACTCCGAAGGTTATCCAGTGTCCCCAGTACTCCACCATTGCCCCCCATCCCTGAAGGAGGAGAGGGACTCACCTCACTCCCCAACACAGGGAATCCTGAACTGTACCAGCCCAGACTCCCAGGTGCCCAGACAGGCAGGCTGCACACTATGCCACCATCTCCTCCCAGGGGAAGAACTACCCTCTTTCCAAAACTACTCCACCTCTCTGAGCTCAGCCAGCATTTGAGGCCCTCGCTTATCCCGCAGGGGCCCTCTGGACGCTGCAGCTCCCAGGCATCAGCAGACCTTTCCAGAGGAGAAAGCACAGCTGGTGCCCAGATTCATGGCCCTCGTCCAGGGTCTTTGATCCCAAATGGGCACCTTCCAAGCCAACTCCACACTTAGTCCCTGGGACACCGCACTGGGACACACGCTAAAAATAATGAACTCTCCTTAAACAACCCAATATATCTTAGTCATGAGAAGTTTCTTTAATTCTTCAGACCACCTGCTGAAAAAGTTCCCAGTAAGTAAATGTGGTGGATAAGTAATTAATTCCAGCCTCAGATTCTTCATTCAGATTCTCTGGAAAGAAGGCCTCTGGCTCTAGCTCACAGGCAGCTGTTTAAAAGAATCATTGTTTCTAATTCTTTCCTCCCATTGTACCAAGATCAATGGTGGCAGGAACCCAGTCCCATTCCAGGACAAATTATTATTTGTCAGCTCATTGGTTCAAACATTCATTCATCACATGTAAGGTACTTACTATAAACCTGTTCGGCTCTAGACACCCCTCTGTGCTCTGGCAGAATACCTTCTAGGGATGCGAATTCCTGGGTGTAAAGTGCATGGTAGCGTTGAGAAGCCTCGTGCTTAGCTCCTCCTGTCACGGAGGCGCAGGGGTGCTGTGAACAATCCCGGGCCCACAGAGTGCCCATGGGTAAGACGCAACCGCGGAACCCTCAGACTCACTGTCAGGGCACCGCGCCTCTCTGCTGTCCCCAGGGCTCTCCCGGGTTTGCAGCTGAATGCAAAGCAGGCGCTCGCAATACAGAAGCGGCCGGGGTCCACCCAGGCACCTGCCTCTCTTGGGCGCAGAGGACGCAAAGGCGAGGGCCCCAACGACCTCAGGCACCAGCTCCGGAGGTGGGCGGAGAGACTGAAAACGGGAAGTGCCCGGAGGAACAGGGGGGCCGGCTCACCCTGCGACCTTCTGAATGAATGCAGAAGGAGCTCGTGAGGGGGTCTGGAACCCGCTTCTGGGGAACCGTCCTTTGGGCAAGGAAGAAGGGGACCGAACTGGCGTCGGGCACTCCCCAGGGCTGTCGCGGCCTGCCACCCCTGCACCTGCCGCCCGGCCCCACCGCTCCAGGGAGTCCCGGGGACCCCGGGAATGGAGCGGGAGTGAAGGAAATGATCCCAGGGGTCGGATCGGGAGGACGAGCTTAGAGCCACAACTTTCTCCGGCAGGAAGGGGGGCGGGCTGGGGCTCCGTGCCTACGCGGCCCCTGTGGAGTCCGTACCCTCGGGAACCCCCGCGGCTGGGGGACCTAGAAGGAGACCAGGGGTAAGCGAGAACTGAGGGCCTGACCTACACCAGGCAGGGGACTCTGCGGGAAAACTTTCGGCCAGGCGGGAGGGGGGTCAGAGGAGAGAGGACTGCCCGGTACCCCGCACCTTGCGTCCCGCACCCAGCGCCTGCAGCCTCGCGCCCCACGCCCAGCACCCCGAGTCTTGCCTGTATGCCAAGCCGGCTGCATCTAGCACGCGCCGTGGAGACTGTGGAATTGGAAAGTGAGATGCCACGACCGGTGGACTGCTCCAGCACGCTCGTGGGTCAGCGGTCGGCGGGTCGGGCTCAAATCCAGCGGGGCTGGGCAGGCGGCGGCCTTGCGATTGGGGTTCGGGCGCCCCGCCCTTCTCCCTCCCCCTCCGCCCCCCTCGCCCTCTTGGCCGCCCCAATGCCTTTATGTACCCTTATCCAGTCTGATCGTCCTCCCTCCCCCTCTTTCTCGAGCTCTTCGTCTCTCCCCACACCCCTCTTCCCTCGCCTTTCTTCCTCCCCTCCTCTCCCGCCCTCCCTCCCCCCTTCCCCCTCCCCCCTGGGGGGGGCGGAGCTTCTCCCCTCCCTCCCAGACAATGCTGTGGATTTGCGTCCCATCCTTCCCCTCCGTGAGACGGGGCTCGGGCTGCTAGCTCCTCTTCTGGGCTGGGAGTGGGGATGAGGGGTGCAGAGGGGGTAAGAGTGCGAGGGTGGGGAGGATGAGCTGGCTCCCCTCGCCCCATTCTGTCTGCCATCTCCAAGAGGGATGGAATCTTGGCCCAAGCCCCTCGCCTCGCCCCGCGCTGTGACAGCCACTCCCTTAGAACAGTAACGCTGCCCCGCGGAGCCCACCTCGAGCGCTCCGGATTTCCCAGGCAGAGGATGTAGGATTTTTTTTTTTTACCCCTAACATCAGGCTTATTCCAAAAAGGGTTTGAGTTGAGCAGGGGAGGCTAAGCCAGGCCCCTTCGACTTCGCGGGCTGGCAGACGTGACAGTAATGTGAAGGAGGCCAAGTGTCTTTGTCCACCTCTCACCTCCCCCTCTTATGCAGCATGGACCTCCAGGGGCTCTCAGAGCACAAGAAGCCCTAAGGCACCCAGCTGCGGGGGGGGGGGGGGGGGGGAAGCACTTATCTGATCCCTCCCTCTTATCAGAATTCTCTCCCCACATACAAACTCCAGCTCTGCAGTCAGTCATCATGCTAAAAAATAAGGGGACCTAACCGTTAAAGAGTAGCCAACCCCTAGGATACAGCAGAATCAGCTCATCCCTCCTGGAAGCCAAACATTCTTTTACTAAATTCATTGTTTGGATCTTGGAATGTGTCTCCCTTAGAAACAATGTTATAAATGATGATCTGCTTCCCAGGCCAGCCACAAAAGTCTTTTGAACCCAAAACGCAGCTGTAGGGTGGTGCTGAAAACTGTCAGCTACCCAGGAACAAGGAGGCCACTAACCAGCTTTTTCTACAGGAAAAAAAAATCTTCTGGTCCTTGTCCCTTGAGCTATAAAACAAAAAGTTCTAGTAATTTCCCCCTGGAGCCACTACACTGTATTAGTTAAGCTTCTTCGCAGGTAACACGAACACCCTCAGGGGAATGTATTCTGAGGACATGGCCTATAGCCTCAGGGTCAGAACTGCAGGGAAAGCTCAGTAAGAAGCAAATCCAGAGCCTGGAGGGCTTCCAGTAACCCAGGAAGACTTCTGTGAGGGGCCAGCTCTTCCATTTCATCATAGACTGGCCTTCCCTGCACCCCAGACACATGACAAAAGGTGGCCATCACTTATATCACTGGAGCTTGGAGCTCCCCTGTTTAAGAAAGAAGCCAAGTGGAACTAGAATCCCTGAGTCTCTATTGCAATCTCCCAGGAGAGCAGCCCATTGGCCCAGCTTGGGTCAGGTGACTATCCTATGACCAATCAACTGGGGCCAGGGGTGGGCTTACATTGTCCAAATTAGGCTGCCAAGAACCCTGACCCTATGCCCTGCTTAAAGCAAAATCTATTCATCTCAGAGTATATTCTCCATCTTGGTGAATAGATTGATTGGTTTAAAACACCAGAAAACCTCTTTCTCCTCATCAATTTCCCCATATAGAAACCACAAGAGAAAGGAATAGGCCCTTATCCTTCAATGCAGTATAGGGACAACACATCTATCTGTAACAGGGATAATATTGTGCAAATATTAAACTGATACATTAAAACTCCTCCCCTTAAACCCTGTTACTCTGCAGCCCCAGCAACTCCCTTCCCTGCTCACCCACCCCCAGCTGGACCAGGAAGGTCACGGATGAGCATTACCCAGAGCCAGTGCTCTGAAAGAAATACAATGCAAACCACAGGTATAGTTTAAAACTTTCAAGCCACATTAAAAATGGTAAAAAAAAAAAAAAAAGGGGGGGGGGGGTGGCCGGATGACTCGGGTAGAGCGCAAGCTCTGAACAACAGGGTTGCCGGTTCAATTTCCACATGGGCCGGTGAACTGCACCCTCCACAACTAAATTGAAGGATAACAACTTGGAGCTGATGGGCCCTGGAGAAACACACTGTTCCCCAGTATTCCCCAATTTAAAAAAATAATGGTAAAAAACAAGTGAAATTAACTTTAATAATATATTGAATTTAAACCAAAATATCCAAAATATTACCTTTTCAACAGGTAAACAATATAAAGAAATTATTTTTTACATTCTATTTTTTTTACTAAGGCTAAAATCAGGTATGTATTTATACTTCAGCACATTGCAATTCAGACATTAAATTTTCATCAAAAATATTTGATCTGTATTTAGATTTTATATAATTTCTACTTGAGAATGTAGATTCACTTACCCAAGTTGTTTCAAACAACTTGCTTAAAAGTTTCCCAATAACTGAAATGAGTATTAGTTTTTTTAATTTAAGTTTTAACTAAGATTTCATACACTTAAAATTCAGCTCCACTAGTCACATGTCAAGTGCTCAATTGCCACACGTGGCTAGTGGCTGCCAAATTGGGACAGCACAAGTTTAGGGAGCAAAGACATCACTGAGGAGCACAAGTTTCAAAGCTGATTTTCCTTATCTCTTTAGCAGAACAGTGGCAGGAATGTCAAGCATGTCCAGAGAAAATGATTTTCCGAATTCCTTTATGTCCCCCTCTAATATCTCGAGAGGTAGGTTTTATCAGTGGAGTTCTACTTTATGCCTGAGGAGAAGCAGGATATTCAGAGAAGTGAGAGGCCCAAAGCCCACTCTTCTGTTTCCAGTGGATTCTTGGAGAAGGGAGAAGGAGGGGACACAGACAGTCGGAAATGCTGCATCTCCCCTGATTGTGATTTCCACCAGAGTGCCGAGGAATGTTGAAGGGTTAAGGGGAGTTCTGCCGGATAGAGGAGAGGACGTTGACACACTGGTTGTCCTCTTCTGTTCTCAGGCACTGACCTAGGGGAGAGGGCAGCCGCATCAAAGCCAACTTAGTAGATCACCATGGTTACACAGCTTTCTAGGGTCACCCCCAAATTCCTGCATAACACAGACATGATGCAGAAATTCCTACCTGCTCTCAAGGACCAGGAGCCTCAGAAGGAAGCTAGATTGTGAGCTATAGGCCTTCCGTAGGGCCCGTCTTAGTTTGGGTTTCCTCAAAAGCAGAACCTGAGACAAGGACTTGGGTGCAGGTCCTTTACTTAAGAGTTGATTCCAGAAAGCAGAGGAGTGAGACAGGCAAAGAGGAGATGCTAACAAAGGATGTGTAAATTGGGACTCCATTCCTCTGGGGACCTTCTGAAGAACTGTGTAAAATGTACCTCAGAATTGTCCTCTCTGAAGGTCAGGGGGCTGGGGCATTTATCTGCTGACTCTCATCCCCTACTTGTTGAGGATTACTTCCGGGAGAGCTTACCTCTTCTTACTTTCTGACTCTGTGGACATCTTTGGCCTTAAGGAAACATCTGAGACAGAAAAACAGGAGCCACTGCCATTGGCACTTGAGGTGGGACAAGTCATTGTGCATGGAGCTGCCCACCATGGTTATGCAGAGATGAGAAATGGGCTAAGGGGATGTGACACAGAACACACAAATCATTGGCTCTAAGAGCTAGCATGGAGAGAGGCACATTGCCCCTGAAGGCTAAGTCGGGACTGATGGAAAGACGTAACAGGGACTCAGAGGGAGCACTGGTGTGGGCCGAATTAAGATCAAGGGGGGCAGGGAGCACTGCAGAGAGCTGAAGGAACATGGAGCACCCAGACCGCAGGGTACACGAGCTGTGGGCATCAGCAGTAGATGCCAGGCAGACCCTCAGGAATGGTGCCATCACCCATCAGCACTCAGCTTTCAAGGGATGGTCCAGAGCAGGCCCTGTGCAGAGGGGTCCAGGAGGACTCAGAGACACCATCCTCACATGTCACCACAAGAGAACAAAAGACAGAACCTACCCGGAAGATCTACCTTGGAGCGAGCTGGGGAGGGAAGGAGGAACTCTGAGAATTGTCACCTAAGGAGATCCCTGGAACTGATTATATTATTGCATCACACTCCTTTTTTTCTCTCTTCTATACAGGAGGTAAGAATCTACAAGGCAGATCTAGTGAGTTATGGAGAAAAAAGGAAGCTTAAGTTCTGCCACTGGGACCCGAAAACATCTGGACATGTCTGACACCTAGTGTGGTGGGCTGGCTAGAAATATACTTGTTTGAGAGGTGAGAAACGGCCCTCCTGGGAGACAATTTTCAGTCTAAGGAAACAAGAAACCAAGTTTAGTTGACAGAAGGGAGGTGAGATTGTCACTCAACTCTGCCCCCTGGGCACATTGTGGAAGGTGGGAGCTTTCTGGGAAGATGGAAGAAGTTCTAAGTTACAATTCAAAGGACTGTTTCATAAGCCTCAGGGATACTCTGGGGCCCAAGCAGCCATGCTTCGGGGACCTGCTGCTAAGTAACACTGAAGGGACCCACACGCCAACACTCAGCTTCTCTGGTTCAAAGGCTTGGTATATTGACAACATTACCCAGAACCTGGTAGATGGATCGCCAAAAATGGTCACCGTTAGTCTCTTACCTGCATACACTTTGCAGTTCCTCCCACAAAGAGATGGCATCTATTTCCCCACCTTGAATCTGGGTTGACATTATAACTTGCTTTGGTCAGTAGAATGTGGCAGAAGTCATATTACACCTTTTCAGAGCCTGGGCCTCAAGAAACTTTCCACTCTTCTACTTCCTACTGGAACGTGGCTCTGCCACATGAATAAGCCTGAATCAGCCTCCAGGAGGATGAGAGATCCAGAGCCAGGTCCCAGACATGTGAGAGATCCGACCAAGATCAGTAGCGCCCCCCTCCCCAACCCAGAGCTGATCACCGATGCATGAGGGAGCCCAGCTGAGTGTAGCCCAAATAGCCAACCAACGAAAGTACAAGCTAATGTGTCTTTCAGAGCAAAAATTAATATAAGCCCCAGTATATTATATTATATTGTATTATATTATATATTATGTTATTATATTAATTAGACCGGTTCTTATATTATAGCAAAATAAGACCAAGTCTTATATTAATTTTTGCTCCAAAAGACGCATTAGAGCTGATGATCCAGCTAGGTCTTATTTTCGGGGAAACACGGTATGTGAGGTGATGGATGTGTTAACTAATCTTACTGGGGTCGTCGTTTCACAATATATAAGTGTATCAAATCATCACACTGTACACCTTAAAATTACATAATGTTATATGTCAATTATATCTCCATCCAGCTGGAATAAAAAGAAACACAAAAAATAAAAGCCTTTAATACAAAGGGGAGAGAAGAAACCGAACAGGATAAAGGGGCCATGGCTGATACAACCAGGGTCTTGGCTGACACAAGTCTACGGTCTCCTGGATTTGTTCATGAGATTCTGAGAAATGCCTCTAGGAATCTTGCCACCCGCCCCCCCCACACACACACATAAAACCCACTTCCCAAAACAATGCAGAGGTGTCTTCAGGTGGCTGAAGTCTCAGTGAGCTGGTGACATTTATATCCATGGCTCTTAATGTGACCCCGTTTGTCCTCATAAAATGGAGAGACCTAAGAAAATTTGAGTGCCAAACATTTTGTCACTGAACTCTACCAGTTTATCTTTCATGGGGAAGGACTATCTTAATTAAAAGAGTCCATTCTTTCTACCGCTGAGTTTCCATAGCATCTAAAATATTTATGTGGGACAGTGTCTGGATTCATCCTTGGAGATGGGAGAGTGGATTAAAGCTCTCGTACAGTTGGTGCCTACTCATGAGTAGGCTCAGGTGTATGAGCCTCGGGCCCCAGATAAGAGATCTATTTTACTAGATTTTTCCTCCTTCAGTTAACGCATAGACAGGGGCCGGTAAAAGGGGGGAAAAAGAACAAAGAATCCAAAGTAACATGGCCTTGACTCGTTCATTTCCAGCAAATATGTCTCTTCACAAAAAGTATTTGGTAGAGAGCCTTAAGGCTAAACTTTCTGGGCGGCTATCCCTCTAAACAAAGTGTTTATAAACAGACTTGGGTAACTAAACTGTGTTTCAAATTAGATGAGAGATTTTATTTAGTTTTTCTAGGAATCCATTCAAGTTTCCTTAACCCAACGTTACATTCCATCCAAGCTTCCCTTCCATTTTTGGATGTATTGAAATACTAATTACTTGGTGTGAAAATGTTACCCTGTCACAATACAATTGAGTGTGCATTCAAAATTATATTGATATTTACTAGACATCTATGGTATGCAAGGTGCCATGATAGGCATGGTAAAAGATAAGAAAAATAAAAATCTTGGAGCCAAAAAAAGTATTAGGCAGCGTGTCGTCCAACAGTGGCATTTGATGGGCTCAAAAATTGAGACTTAGAGAAATGAACTCACTACCCCATTTGGTTGCAAGAAAGAGAAGTCATTTGAGCCAACCTAAGTAAAGGGAAGAAAATAAGCCAGGTCCAAGATCCAAGATGGGCTATACTATGACCTATAGGATTCTCTCTCCTCTCCTCTCCTCTCCTCTCCTCTCCTCTCCTCTCCTCTCCTCTCCTCTCCTCTCGTCTCGTCTTCTCTTCTCTCTCTCCTTTACTCCAACTTTTGCCCAGAGAGCAGCCTTGATCCCAAAGTTTAAATGCACTTACAGATCCTGCATCCACCATCAACGCACTCAACCTCTGGATACCATCAGCTGTGGCCAGCAGTAAGTGGGGCCAGGATGTGAGATGAGTCAGTATCTCAGAAAGGGGAGGTGTGGGCTGGGGAAAAGTGTTTGGAGTTTCTACTGGGTAGTCTTATGGTCTATTCATCCTCTACCTGTTGGCCTTTAAACCTCTGGCAGCCCAGGTTCGTGGCCAAGTGTGAAAGCCCCTCTCCATGGGATCCTGGCCCCTGGGAATTCTGGGGACATCCCAGATGGGTTCCCTAAATGTGCATGCTTTGTCACACCTCTATGTATGCCCAGGCAGTTCCCCTCTCCTGGGGTGCCCTTATCTCCTGTCTCTGCTGGACTATTTTTCCCATGGCAGTACAAGGATGGCACGGAAGGTCTTTACCCACTGATCTAAACTTCATCAGTGCCCTCTACCCTTCAGTCTCCCAATTTAAACAAGCAATCTAAATGAAAAATCCATTGAAATACAGCATCAGGTGCATCGCTTAAGTTCCCTGGCTCAAACAGAACTGTACCTAAATAAAGCCCTTCCTATATTCTGGAGCTGTTCTTGATGCTTGCTCATTCCCCAAAACTTGTCTCAAGTGCCACCTCTCCTGGGGAGCCCTCCCTGAAAAGCCTTTCCCCACCCACTGCATCACCTTCTCAGTGCTCTCCCAGCACTGTTTCAAAATACATCTACAATGAGCACATCCTCTGGTCAACCAAGGGCCAGGATGGTGTCCCATTTATCCATTCATCTCCTTCTCTGTCTGTCACACTGTGAATATTCAACACATATCTGGCGAATGAAGGAAATGAAAAAATTAATCTTATCACATGATTTGCCAGGTTACCAGCATTAACTCATTTAATTCTCATGCCCTAGGAGGAGCTACAGTTTTCAGCTTGACTTTACAGATGAGGAAACAAAGTGGCACAGAGTGTCCAGGCGGCGTGCCCAAGATCAGAGCCAGCAGGAGTCAGAGCTGGGAGATGAAACCAGGAAGTCCATCTCAAGTCCCTTGTGTTTTCTGTCTCCTCAGTCGCCGGTCCAGATGGGAGATGACACTCACTGATCCTCACCCAGAAAGGTAGCCTCAATTAAAGCCTGAAACCAAACAGGGAACCTGAGGTGCATATGTCCTGGGCTGGAGGCAGGGAGAGGGTTATTTCTTCTTTGCAATCTTTACAGGGCTGGGCACTGGCGGCATTGGGTGAGAATCCCTGGGCTGAGAGTACAATGCTCATGTGCTCTGGGCAAAGCTGGAGGTCAGCAGGAGTTGGCCTGTGCCCTGCTTTCATTCCCTGGTGTTCCTCTCCCACTCCACACCTCCATCTTCTCTCTCATTATGACAGACAAGACTCTGTCACTCACTGATTCATTCAACAAACATTTAATGAATAGGAACCATGCCAGAAGGGTGCTTAGCACTCACGAGACAAAGCCCTGTCACGTCATTAGGGTGTAATGAAAGAATTAAATTGGTGAGTTAATATGCTTAAGTATTAACAGATCACACACAGACAAACACACACACACACACACACACACACACACACACACACTTGGGCTTTGTTCACAGCTTCCAATGAGACAGAGAGAGACTTCTTGCTAACACTTGAGAAAGACTTTGTCTTGGATAAATAAAAATTGGAACTAAAGATTTTCTTATGAATTTAATAACTTAATTTTCAAAAAATGAACCTATAAACAATAACTCAAGGAAAAGTTAAAAGTACACAAGAAAAAAATTCCAAGACAAGGGAAAGAAGAACTATGTACTCCACCGAAGCTCTGGAAAGAAGGGAAAGATAAAAATAAAACCATCACAGAAATGAAGGCCATAATGAAGCAGCAAAACGTTTGTGAAAATTCAGCCAAGAACATGGAAGACAGGACCAGGTGTATCAGGGAAGAGCCCTGAGGAAGGAGGTAAAATCTGGGTTAAATCTTAAAGTGTTCTCAGGAGTTTCTTAGATGGGAAGGACATTCCAGGCACAGCTACAGCAAGTTCAAAGACATGAAAAGCCTGGCCCCACCAGAGAACAGCGTGTGGTCCACTGTGGCTGGAACAGAAGGTGAGAGGTGAGAGGTGTTTTATGTTCCACTTTTGTAGCCAAAACACAAAACTCCAGATGAGTCCAGGTCCCGGGTCCCTGCGGTGTTTCAGGGACACAGCTGTCCTGCCCCTCCCTACATGTGGACATTCTCCAAACTGCAGGCCGGAGGGAGAGCCAAGGAGCCTCCTCTCTCATGGAGATGCAGCCCAGCTGAGAGGAGCCAGCTGGGGGGAGTTTCTTGGAGAACAGACATGCTTCCTGGGCCAAGAAGCCTCTGGAAGGAGCCAAGGAGGGGGGGGCAGGACAGCCCTGCCAGCAGGACCAGTCCATTGGCGTCTTCCAGGTAACGTGAGTCGCTGACCCTCTGCTCAGAGCAGGCCAAATCTCCGCAGCTGTAAAGCCAACAAATGTTCAGCGTTGTCACTACTTTGAGACCTTGACCACCCCTCCTTCCTGGCCCTGGCCCACCCCAGCCTTCTGTGCACAGAGATGGAAGGTCAGCATGTTCTCTCCTACACTCTACCTAATCACTTTGCTATGGAGACTTCCCCAACCCAGCAAGCAGCTCCACGCCTTCCCTTCCCGCTGTGTCCTGATTGAGAACAGGCCTGGGCGGCCCAGGCCTTCCAACAACCTTAACCTCTTCCTCCCCAGACCCAAGCCAGCAAGGAAGAAGTGGGGAAGAGTGGCTTAAAGTAGCTAAGTGACTGGACAGAAAACATGACTTCTAACATCCAACCAATTAATTGGCTCTTGTTCTGGTAAAAATAGCACCCAGGCAAGTAGGGAGGAGGACGTGGGAGATGGGCACAGAACGAAGTGGGAGAGGCCAGGTTCTGCCTCATTTTGTAGGCCATGGTGAGGATTTGGGGTTTCATTCATATTGCAATGGGATGCCCCTAGATCATGGATTTATTATAGCGATTAGACCTTACGCTCCTGTAGGAGAAGCTAGTGAGGTAACATCTGGATGAAGACGATTGGAAATAAGACAAAAGTCACAAAGCAGGGGAAACGATGGAGAAATCTACAAAAGGCTACTGCTTCTGTGTTCAGTGGTAAACCTGGGTCAGGCTGACAAGAAAAGCTGGATGCAAAGTGGGGGACAGCAAGGGCGAAGGGAAACCTACAAAGATACACCAGAACCCAGGAGGACAAACAGGAAGCTGCATCTGTATTTCACAGAAGCTGGCGCACTAACCTCAGAGCTGCATGGGTAGGCAATCCAGCATGAGGAGGAGAAGCTGGTGGCCCGACGGGCCCCATGCAGATGAAGCCATCTGGCAGATCAGGGATGGGATGTGCGCAGCTGCAGTGGCACCTGGGCCCTGCACTTAGCTTCCAAAAGTGACATCTGCTGCTGCTGCTTCATCTGTTTCCAAATCTTGCACAAGTTTCTCTTGCAGGCAACTCAGATCTGGGCCTGTACAGTGAAGGGAATTCTGGGAAATATAACTCCTGCTTAGCTTGGCTGACGTAGTACAAGGTACTACAGTCCCAAATAGAGACCTGGGTGTAGTATAAATTCAGAGACTTTCTTAAATTCCGGTTTTGTTTAATATTCTAAATGCACTCATATATACTTAGCATTGTTTCTGAATGCTGTTTTGAAAAACTGTGTTTGTAGCAGTAATGGCTTAGGATTTCTTTGGTCTCAGTTTTTTATTGAATTCCTTCTTGACTTGATAAGTGCGTCTGCCTTTTGTTTATCATTTGGAGATCTACACACTTAAACCCTTCACTGACGATGTCATTAAAAGTGCTTTATTTGCTCTTTAAAAAATTGCCATTAGGATGCCACTGAAGGCTTTTAAACTGATTTACAATGTAAAATATCACAGTGGATACTGTTTAGAGAACGGATTAGCAAGGGCTAAGATTAAAACATGTAAACCAGCTCAGAGGTTATTATGGAAGTTAAGGAACAAAACTGTGATCTCTTGGACTACAGAGGTGTATCAGTTAGCTATTGCCACAATAGTACTGTGCAACAAACAGCCCTCAAACTCAGGGCTGAAACACATCGTTTGTGGGGACAGTTGGGACAGCTCTGCTTCACGCTGCAGGACAGAAGCTCTGCTCTACATTCTCTCATCTTCCAGAGACCAATGGGTGAGCCAGGGCATGTTCTTCTCATAGTGATGGTTGAGGCACAAGAGAGCAAGCCTCAGCGCACCAGCACATTTCAAGTCTGTGAAGCATCCCATTGGCCAAAGTAAGTCACATGACTGAGCCCAAAGTCAAGGCGTGGGGAAGTACACCCCACCTCTAGTGAGAAGAGCTAGAGTCCTGTGTCGAAGGGTGTGGACTCTGAGCGGGTGAAGAATTAAGCAAAATGGGGCAGCCAGTTAGCTCAGTTGGTTAGAGCGCAGTGCTCTTAACAACAAGGTTGCCGGTTCCAACCCCACGTGGGCCACTGTGAGCTGCGCCCTCCACCACTAAATTGAAACAACTACTTGACTTGGAGCTGATGCGTCCTGGATAAACACTCTTAAATAAATAAAAGTTTGAAAAAAAAAGAATTGAGCAAAGTGATACAATCACTTTTCAGTGTTACCAGTGGGGTTGGGGAAAAGCAGATGGATCTGCCATGGTGTCACAGGTTATCACCACAAGCAAATAGTTCACAAAGCCTTTGATAAGCTGATGACTGGCCATTCTAAACCTTGACCCAGACCTTGTCTCCAAGTTCTAGACCCTAGAGCCGATATCCACTGTGCAGAGAGATGGATGCAAGGCAAGACACACACGGTTGGCTAATAAACTGGATATGGGAGATGACAGAGTGGGAGGAATCACGAGTGAGTGCATTGAGGCTGGAAGAGAGGTATATTTCATAGAGACGGAAGGTGATGCCTTCATTTGAGAGGCATTCTGTGGTGATGTCAAGTAAGCAGTTGGCTCTAGGGTCTAGAACTTGGAGACAAGGTCTGGGTCAAGGTTTAGAATGGCCAGTCATTAGCTTATCAAAGGTTTTGTGAAGTATTTGCTTGTGGTGATAACCTGTGATGCCATGGGAGATCTGTACTCTTTTCCCCAACCCCACACTCTGACACAAGCCCCTAAAAACATCAGACCCCATGTGACTAAGTTCAGATGGCACCACACGCCACATGAGAGGACAATTCTCACTCAGGTTCAGAGAGGCTGAAAGGAAGAGTTAAACTCCGCATTTGGCTGGGAAAGAGATTTTTGCTATTCTTTGTTTATTTGTGGAAACTCATTTGTAGAAGTTTCAGACTACTGTGTAACTTCCCCATTTTCACACCCCTAGAAGGGAGCACCTGTGAAGTTCAGTGATAACTGTGTGCGTGGGTGTCAGAGTTTGGGTTCCTTCAAATGAAGACCTCCCGCACCCCAGACACAGATTCCAGTGCATGTTACTTAGCTGGGGGGTAGGGAGTGAGCAAGCTAAGGACGCCAACACAGGGCACATAGAGCAGGTTACCACAGTGGGCACCTGGGGCTCAATCCTGCTGGGGAGTCTGGGACAGAGTGGAGATTTTAAGTTGAGAGAAGGTGAAGAAAAGAGGAAACAGTGGTGAACAATGGACCTTTCCAAATGCACACTGCTAAGTCTAACAGAATAAAAAAATCGGTGTGAAATTGTGTAGTATAAATACTCATTAAATATTTATAAATAGAAGAGACATGCTGCAAGAGAAATTCAAATAATCATCTGGAACGAAGAGCATTAAACTATCTCTGTAAAACTTAGGAGTAATAGGGTGACAGGTGGGGGTTCAGAGATGAAAGCTTTCTAAATGTCTCACCTGGGAAGATGGGGAAGTGAAAGTATTATGTTTGTCTCAACTTACTGAGGGGAGAATGGGGTAGTGAGAGGAATGGTTTATGTCTTGTTTTCATGATAGAATTCTATTTGTTTAATTGCGAAATCTGGGAAAAGGTTGGTGATATCCCCTACCTAACTGGCAGAGAAGGGAGAAGAAGATGAAGAAAATGAAACACAATTTCATCAAGTTAACAAAAATTTTAAAAGGTAAAATAGACCTAACAAAGTAAAACAAGTAAAAAGTAAAATGAAATAGGAATAAAATGAAAAATATCAGTTAATACTATAAGTTCAAACAGAATGAATTATCCCAATAAAAAACAAAAATGTTAGAGTTGAAATGTAAAATCTAGCTATATACTGTATACAAGAAACAGAGTTGAAATATAATGTTAAAGAATAACTGACAATAAAGGGATGGGTACCAAGTTCATACAAATACTACTACTACTACTACTGCTACTACTACTACTACTACTACTACTGCTATTACTACTAATACTAATAATAGAGTAAGTGTGGGGCGGCCAGATGATTCAGTTGGTTAGAGCGCGAGCTCTGAACAACAGGGTTGCAGGTTCGATTCCCACATGGGCCAGTGAGCTGCGCCCTCCACAACTAAACTGTAGACAATAGGCACGAGCTCTCAACAACAAGGTTGCTGGTTCAATTCCCGCATGGGATGGTGGGCTGCGTCCCCTGCAACTAAGATTGAAAAACGGAGACTGGACTTAGAGCTGAGCTGCGCCCTCCACAACTAGATTGAAGGACAACAACTTGGAGCTGATGGGCCCTGGAGAAACACACTGTTCCCCAATAAAATTTATTTTTAAAAAATAATAATAGAGTAAGTGTGATAATTTTTATATTAAACAATATAAAATTTAAACTTAAAAGCACTAAATAGAATAAGGAAGGCCATCATGGTAAAAGTCACAGTTTATACAGAAGGTATAAACATGTAAGCACCAAACAACATGCAATTAAATATACAAAGTAGAAATTATTAGAAATGTAAGAAGAAACCCATTTAAAAAATTATTGTTAGAGATTTAAATGCAAATCTTTTATTTTGAAATGTCTAATAAATATAAAATAAAGGCAACAGAGTAATTGTATAATACAATCAACATACTTAAATCCTTTCAGTAGAGAATATATATTTTTATATACCCATGATTCATTTGTAAAAACTAATCATGTACTTAGCTACATTTTCTACTTATAATTCAATAAAATTAGCAATAAATAATTAAGTTACCAAAATTTTACTACTTAGAAATTAAGGAACCAATTTCTAGATATCCAAGGAAATCAAAAGAGCAATTAGAAAGTATCTAGAAAACAATGACAAGAACAATTCCTATCAAAACCTTTTAGCAGCAAAAATTGTATTCAAAGGAAAATATAAACGTATAGCCTTAAAATTTCATTATTAAATAAGAAAGATAAAGACATAGAGTGATTGATTTTTAGAAATTAGAAAAAGAGCAAAAAACTAAAGCAAAAGAAAATAGGAAGAGGAAATTAATTTAAAAATTGATAAATGAAGAAAGGAGATACAGAAAAGTGTAAAATAAAAATTATCGAAGAATACTTACCTAACTCTCTATATAGAAACTTAGAGAAAACAGATAATTTTCTAGCAAAATTGACTTCAAAAGTGGAAATTTGAATAGACCAATTGATTATAATAAAAGAGAATGTTAATTAAAGATCTACCACTGAGAAAAAGTTTCCAGAATTAGATGGGTTCACAACCATGTTCTATTTACCTCTAAAGCCCGAATAATTTCAATGTTATTTAAATTATTTTAGATCATGGACAAGCAATTTAAAGCTTCCAAATTTATTTTATGAAGACACAATAACTTGAACACTCAATTCTGATATAGCAGTACAAAGCCAGAAAACTATAATCAATTGCTCTTATGAATACAGCTGTAGAAAACCTTAATAATTATTATTAGCAAATAGAACCCAGCCATGTACCAAAAGTGTGACACTGTGACCACGCGTTATGTATTCCAGGAACACAAATCTGGTTCAACATCAATAACTCTGGCAATGTTATTCATTATAATAGCTTAAAGGATAAAGTCATATAATAATTAAATGCTGAAAATTATTTTATAAAGTCATCAGCCACTCTTTTTTTTTAGATTTTTTTATTGGGGAAGGGGAACAGGACTTTATTGGGGAACAGTGTGCATTTCCAGGACTTTTTCTCCAAGTCAAGTTGTTGTCCTTTCAATCTTAGTTGTGGAGGGTTCTGTTCAGCTTCAAGTTGTTGCTTTTTCAGTCTTAGTTGTGGAGGGCGCAGCTCAGCTCCAGGTCCAGTTGCCGTTGCTAGTTGCAGGGGGCACAGCCCACCATCCTTGCGGGAGTCGAACCGGCAACCTTGTGGTTGAGAGCCCGTGCTCCAACCAACAACTGAGCCATCCGGGAGGCAGCTCAGCTCAAGGTGCCGTGTTCAATCTTAGTTGCAGGGGGCAGAGCCCACCATCCCTTGCGGGACTCGAGGAATTGAACTGGCAACCTTGTGGTTGAGAGCCCACTGGCCCATGTGGGAATTGAATCGGCAGCCTTAGGAGTTAGGAGCACGGAGCTCTAACCACCTGAGCCACCGGGCCGGCCCCTCATCAGCCACTCTTAATTAAAACGCTAAATAAAGTTGCAAACTGCTTAAATATATAAAAAAGACTATTTACCAAGATCCAATAGCAAATATTCCCAATGGACACTCAACCTAAATCAGCAACTACACAAGGATGCCCAACATCATCATTATTATTCAGCATTGCCTTGGAGCTCTAATATGACCAGGAAAAAAAAGAAAAGAATTGGAACATGGGGCAAGAAAAGCAAAAACTATCTTTTATTTTCCAACATGATTGTTTGAATTGAAAATCCAATTGACAAAGAAAAGAAAACGAAAAGGATTAATAAAAGAATTTAGTGAGCTAGCTAGATATAAGGTAAATATATAAAAATTAACATCTGATCTGTACAATATATGGAAAGAAATAGATAATGGATAAAGATTCCATTATAATGGCAACAAAACTATTAAATTCTTATGAATAAATATAATGAGGCATAAGACCTATATGATCTAGAGACCTATAAAAGACCTATAAAATATTTTTGGAGGTGTTGAAAACAAGATTCTGAACAAATGAAAAGGTATATCACATACTTTATTGGAAATTACTGTATAAACATAATGTAAGTCTAGTTAGAATCTTAACAGGGCTTCTTAGGGATTGGCTAAACTATGATTAAAGCAATGGTAACAAAGAATAAATGCCTGAGGCCCACTCAGAGCTCTCTGTGCTGCTCCCCAGTCATAGCCTCTGGTCCAGCTCCAACAAGGCAAAAGTCTCCAGTCCGACAGAGACTAAGTTATGCATCAAGTCCCTGACTGCTGTGTTCCAGGGGACACGGGGGAAGATGGTAATAACTGCAGACTCTCCAAGAGCGAATTCCTAAGCTTCATGAATACAGAACTGCTGTCTTCACGACGAGCCAGAGAACCACATCATGCAGAAACAGGACCTCAACAGTGATTGGCAGCCAGATTTCTAAGAATTTCTTAGTCTTCTTGGCAGCATGCCTGTGGCTTGCCATGACTATTTTATCATGGCTACCCATTCCCAGAAGCAAATGCGAGGAGCCCTTGGGCCTGGCCTCCAAACCCACCCTCTTTCTTTCCAGCTCCCCAGTCATCATCTCCTCATGGCCCACATATACCCCAAGCCCAGCACAGCCACCACCCCATGCAGGCTACTTCTGCTGGTAGTAATAATAAAACAATATAGTTTTTAAAAATAAAAACTAAAAGCCTGAGAAAACCCAGTAAGTGTAAGAAAAAGAACAGTAGGCATGGATTTGCCTTATCACTGTAATAAGTATAGAACAACCAATCATAAAAATAAATTCCAGAAGCATTAAACATTTAGATGTGAAAAATTAAATAAAAATCAAGTGTGAAATCTTGGACTACATGTACAGACTTGGGGTGGGGAGATAATCGTAACCAAAACAGGAAACACACTTCTCTGCAGGCACAGATACACTTAGTTAACTATATAAACACTACTAAGACCTCTTTATGTGCTATAAATATTTAACTCTCTATCTGTATTGCAAATTCTTTTCCTCAAATTTATTTGTCTATTCACTTTTTTCTGGTATTTCTTGCCAAGAAATAGTAAGACAAATAAATATGGAAAAGAAATTTGCAATACAGATGAAGAGTTAAATATCTATAATATACAAAGAACTCTCAAAAATAAAATAAAAAAATAAACAACCTAAAAGAAAAAATGAGCAAAGAATATGAGCAGACAATTCATAGAAGGGCAAATCAAAATGGTTGAGAAACATAAAAAAGCTGCTCAAACACTTTAGTGGTCGAGAAAAGGTAAGTTAAAGTACAAGAGATATCATGTTATATTTACCAGACTGATAAAGATTAAAAGGAAGATAATATCATTGCTGGCAGAAATATAGGGATGAGGCAAGGGTTAAGATATGTTCATACTTTGCTGTTGAAAATAGAACTATTTTAGCTTTTGGAAAGCAATCTGGTAATATCTCTTAAAATTTAAACTCCACATACTCTTTAGCCCAGCAATCCCACTCCTAGCAATGTATTTTATCATTTGTTAAAACCTATGTACAAAAATGTTTTACTGTAGCTTATGTGATGGCTAAAAGTCAAAATTACCAGTATCCCTCAACTTTGAATAAGCTATGGCAAATCCTCAGCAAAAAAACATTATGAAAAAATGAATTAGACTGATGCCAGCTAACTTGTAGGGATTTCCACAAGATATTGCTGAGAGAACAATGCAAAATGCAGAAGAATGTGTATAACCTGATCCATTTGTTTATACAGCAAAGAATGACAAAATATGAATGAATACATACTTGTGATGTTGATGCATATGTGTGTGTACAGGTGGACAGATGATGACAGATGGTTATATGAATTTGGAGAAATGTATGAATGACACAAAACAGGTAGCTAACATGATTAGAACAATGCAAAAGGATGAAAGGAATGGAAGTGAGAAGCAAGCAAACAGAAAAGATGGAAGAAGGGCTGCACTAAAAAAGAAATCGGTGTGTATAAGATCTTATCTATGTTGAGTCTGTATCTCAATGCTTAAAATGTCAGGAAAAGAAAAGATAGGTCTGTGTCTTCCTCTTCGTAATAATGCTGATGCTATCTTGTTAAGTGAAAAAAGCAAGTTGCAGAGTGTAGCACGCTACTATTCTATTTCAATAAAAACTGAGAGACAAGTCCAGCCCTTGTCTATGTATATTTATAATTGTGTAAGTTTGTTGAGCAAGGAGAACACTGTGAAAGGATACACCAGGTGGGTAATTAACAATGGTTATTGCATGGTGGGGCGGGGCTAGGGATGATAGTTTTCACTTTTCACATCTTTGTATTGATCGTTTATTTCACTTGTCACAATAAGCACATATTACGTTGATACTTTCAAACATCAATACAGAGAAAAAAAAACCCCTAAAGTAATAATGGGTTTCTTTCTCTCTCCATCTAAGTTCCTCCCTGAATATGTGGCTTTGAATGTGGCCCAGTGCCCCACACTCCACCTGCCACCCTGTCCTGGTCTACCTCACACGGTGTAGACGCCTGAGTCCCCTTTGTAGAGAGAGTTGAGGTTAACTTTCCACAAAAGTCCTGGGTGGTGGTCAAATATCAGGGGATGTGTCTGGGTGTCTGTGAGACTCTTTGGAAAATCTGGGCCACTTAAGGATTTGGCTAATCCAGAGAACTCAGAGGAAACCGCGATGGGGCCCACAACTCTACAGATTGACACACCCAAGTCTCAGCTCTGGCCTGGCCAATTCTTCCCGTTAAAGCACATACACTGATTGTGGCTCTATAAAAATAACAGTGTGTGCCTACAAGGCCTGGAGAGGAACCGAGGAGAAATGGACCCTAGCTTGTTGAGGCTCATTACCTTACGCCCTATAATCCTTTCTAACACTCTAGATGAGTATCACCTTCATTTTATAAAGAGGAAGACAGAGCACCAGAGTTTAATTAGCATGCTGAAGCCTATATAGCTGGTCAATTGTCAGGTTGAAGCATATGAATTGCTAGTCTAACTTTAGATTGTTTTTGATCTACAAAATCTCTAATAGTTAGGACATAGTTTTGGCTGCTACAACAGAGACCCAAGTAATAATGGTTTAAACAAGTGTATTTCTCTCCCTTATCAAAGTTTGAACTGCTCTCTGTCATTACTAGGACTTCAGGCTGCTTCTTTCGTATTTTCCTGCCCTCCCAAGTGTTGCCTGTAGTCTAAATGGAGCAAGTCAGTTGGTCCCGACCTCCGCTTTACAGCAATGGGGAAGGGAGAGAGAGGAAAGGGCAAGAATGAGGGTAAACATCTACCTTTTAAGAACACAACCCAGAAGTTACACTTTTATCCTGTTCACCGCTCATTGGCCAGAGGCTGGTCAATGATCACACTCAGCTGCAAGCAAGTCTGGGAAATGTAGTCTTGTGCCCTTCTGAAATTCTATGACCATGGAAGAATGGGAGTATATATCCTGGGGGACACTTGGTGTGTCTGCTACAGTGGAAAGAGGGCTTTCTGAGGTCTGTGCGTGGATTTGACTACCTGCAAAGCTCATTATCTGACCACTGAACCACAATAAAAATGGTTAGGATGCTACTTGAGGTGAATTTTTTATTTTTCTAACAGTCTTCTGTTGGGCAAGAAGATCATTCTTAGGAGTTCTCTGAGGGTTATTCTTCCAGCTTCAAACTCATTCCCACAATTTTTCCAAGGCCAAAATAGATCACTTGCTGCCCAAGAGGTAAAAGATAACAAGATAAATGGTACGTGTTCATATGTGTATACACACACACACACACACACACACACGGCCCTCTGGCATCTTTGAGTCTCCAAAGACAGTTGCTTCATAAGTGATATAAATTGGGATTTTGAGGTTCAGCGTCTCTGTAGTGTTTGTAAGATTAGGGCTCTAACAAAGACATTTCCTTATCCCTTTGTCCAGGTATGTGTCTGGAGGGCTGCCTTGGTGTGTGTGGTGTGGGGTGGGGTCTGGGGGGGGGGGGGTGTGGTCACTATAGACTCTGGGCACAGCTCAGGGGCAAATGCCTAAATCCCACCATCTGAGTCATTCCCCACTGTGTTCTACCCCCCCAATGATAGAATGTTCTGGAAGATTTCATCCATCAAGCTGTCATTTAGTATGCAAAATCTTCCTATACAGGACAAAAGGTGGCCAACACATATATGGTAGCTTCAGCGCTTTCCTATTTTTACGGAGATATATTTGGCTACAACTGTTATTTTAATGTCAAGAATAATTTGAGGAAGTGCAATGTTTTATGTTAGTATTAGAAGAGAACTTTCCTATTAGAAGGGACTTTCCTATTTCTTAAACTGTAATATTACTGAATATTTATAGTACAGTTTTCATCTTCTTTGAAAAAACATTTACATAAGTAATTTTTATTTAAAGTGTTAGAAAATACAGAAAAAGGAAAAAAAGGAATAAATAACTCTACTCCCCAAAGACAATAACCAAAACTTTGGAGAACATTTTCATTACTTTATTTTAAGCACACATTTACATAAATATGAAAGTATTTGTAATACAATAGAAACGTTAGAAGAATATCTATGATGAGTTATTGCTGAATAAACAAGTCTGGTAAGTGGATGCAGATGGAACCAAACTGAAGAAAGTCCAAGGAGAGGCCAACTCAAAAGGCCTAAAGGATTTTAATTTTAACTCATGAGCTTTTGGGGGAAAGTACTCAACCAAATCCACCGTAAATCCTATTGTTAAACAAAGACAGACTTCCTTCTTCAGTATAAGCAGTCAGAGAAAAAAAATCACCATGTATGTGAAAAGATTCAATAGTTCAATAGTCCACCAGAAGGATTTATTCTGAGGAATTGGAAGAAACATTCCCTAACGAATCAAACATGAAATGGGAGAAAACTTTTAAGCAAAGTCCTGAAGATATATTTTTAGTGAGACTTGAGAAGTTATTGCATTTATGAAAAGATTTCATTGTGGGAGATTATGTTTTAATTTGAAACACAGTTACAAAGCCCAATTTAAAAATGCAATGTCCCCTAATAAACTGCTGGGAATTGAGATGCATGGCTGGAAGTCATGAAAGGAGAGCCCTCTTGCTGCCCGATAGAAGAACACACAGCCACTTAAAAAGTAGAGCTTCCCCACTCCAGATTCAGGCAAAGGAACATATTTACCGGGATGCACTCAGCATCTCCTGTAGCAAATTACAGAACAAATGAATTGCTCAACAAATAAACTTCAAGGAAGAGAGAGAGACTTATCAACTAATACCAACAATGAAGAGTGGACAATTATTTGGATCCTATTTCAAATGTTTATGAGACAATTGGAAATTTGAACACTGACTAGATATTTGATCATATTAAATAAATGCTGTTAATTCTTTAACAATATAATTGTTTGTGGGTTTTTAAGCTATCTTTTAGTGGTAACTACTGAAATATTTGTAGATGAAGTAAAATGTCTGTGATTTTATCAAAAACTATGGGGGAGGGAAAGTTGAGGGGTGTAGGTGAAACAAGATTGGCCAGAAGTCGATACCTGTTAGGTTGGGTGATGAGCATGTGGGGGGTTATTACACTGTTCTACTTTTGCGTATGTTTGAAAATGACCAAAACAAATTGTTTAAAAATTGCACTATCTGAAGACATTAGCAAGAGATTCTAGAAAACCCCGTCAGTGACTTAGATCATTGCTCAGGAAATTCTCCCATAACTTAGAGGAAGTGGAAAAAGACAGTATGAGTGAAACTATATGAAAATGAGAGGCCAGACCTTAGGAGATGCAGTGTGAAAGTAAAATCAGAATTCCAGAAGGAGGTGTGAACAGAAACAACAGAGGACAAGCAAGAACCTTTATTTAAAAAAAGTTTCCATTACTGGTTTCTTCTTTAACCAATGAGTTATTTAGCAACGTTTTTTATATATACAGATTTTTTAAATTTAATTTTTTATTAACTTACGGCTTAATTTTGTATAGTGAACAAGTTCCGTCTGATACTATTTCTGAAAATAGTTTGAATGCCTAGAACAAGAACAGCTATAGAAACTACCGAGTGCTTGTGAAGAGTGTGTATTTTTAATTGCTGGATGCTGAGTTCTAAACATGCCCTTTGGTTACTTTGCTTAGTTTTTGTCCGCCTAACCTACCAAAAGGGAAGTGTTGGAATCTCCCACTGGCAGGTGGATTTATCCATTTCTTCCTATAGTTCTATCTATTTATACAGCTTGAATTTTGAGGCT
This sequence comes from Rhinolophus sinicus, assembly GCF_057876585.1. Lineage (NCBI taxonomy): Eukaryota > Metazoa > Chordata > Mammalia > Chiroptera > Rhinolophidae > Rhinolophus > Rhinolophus sinicus. The sequence goes on from NC_142513.1 coordinate 26,508,305, forward strand.
GTCTTATTAGGTGCATGTATTTAAATTTGATTCCTCTTTGTAAATTGAACCTTTCTATCATTACATCATAAACCTCCCAATCCTTACGCTTTTTGCCTTAGGATTTATTTTGTCTGAAAATAATGTAATATAGATGGTTAATATTTGCCCCGTGTGATTTTTCCCCCATCTTTTTACTTCCAATTTTGCCTGTCCTTATGTAAACCAGTGCTTCTAAAGATATCTGTGGTGAAGAATCAATTGTTTTTTTGTTTTTCCCAATCCATTATAGGCTCTAAGACTTTTGTAAAATATTTTTTAAAATAATAAATTAATAAAATTCTGGAAATTTATTTTACAAAAATTAAAATACAAGCCAGATATTTTAGTATTAGATTTCACACACATAAAATGACAAATTTCTTAGAAAATTTTATAAACTTTTAAAAAGTTTCTAAGACACTATCATCTTCTGAACATATCTGTTGCAGCCTTCAACAATCATAGCCACACTTTTGAACATCAGTGTTGTAAACAGCACATATCAGGATTTTGTTCTGCTATCTGGTCTAACAGTCTGCCTTTTAATTGGCACGTTTGGTCTATTGATGGTTATTGGTACACTTGGGTCTGTTTTCGCTCACCTCTGTATGAGGTCTGACAATTAAGTTCACAAACTCATCCTAGAAAATGTTCTACATACTTCATTGCTGAATATCACTGCGGTCACCTGCGAAGTACTCCCCTAGGGAAGCTATGCACCGATGCCAGTGCCTAGTCCACCCTGCAAAGCAATTTCAGAACGCTTTTTCTGGAATGGCCATCAGAGCTGTGTCGTATTACCCTTGATGTCCTGAATGTCATTGAAATGTCTTCCTTTCAATATTTATCTTTGGGTAAAGAAAGAAGTCATTGGGGTCCAGATCAGGTGAGTAGGGAGGGTGTTCCAATACAGTTATTTGTTTACTTGCTAAAAACTCCCTCACAGACAGTGTCATGTGAGCTGGTGTATTGTCGTGATGCAAGAGCCATGAATTGTTGGCGAAAAGCTCAGGTCGTCTAACTTTTTCACGCGGCCTTTTCAGCACTTCCAAATAGTAAACTTGGCTAACTGTTTGTCCATTTGGTACAAATTCATAATGAATAATCCCTCTGATATCAAAAAAGGTTAGCAACATTGTTGCAACAAATTCGCGAATTTGTCGGACCTCGTAGTCTCCTCTTCCCCCATCACCAAGTTGATGTGGTCTTGAATTATAATTTGAGATTATGGGTACTTTTTCTTTCCTTTGGCCCTCGCTTTATAATGACAGTTTGTGTCCCCCAGAATTCCCATGTTGAAATCTAATCCCCAATGTGATGGTATCTAGACGTGGAGACTCCGGGAGGTGATTTGGTCATGAGGTTGGAGCCCTCATCAGTGGCATGTCCTCATAAAAGAGGCCCCAAAGGATGGATCCTTTACCCCTTCCACCAGGTAAAGACACCTGCAGAAAATGCCTATCTATGAACCAGGAAGCAGGTCCTCACCAGACACCGAATCTGTCAGTGCCTTGGCTTCCAGTCTCCAAAATGATGAGAAATATTTGTTTCTGAGCCACCCAGCCTACGGTTTTCTGTGATAACAGACAGAACGGACAAAGAAACCAGGTTTACCAAGGTATTTCTCGCTCACCTTTCCCTCAGTTTACCTCCTATGGCACTTCCTAAGTTTTATTTTTTCTCATATTTAAGTACTTCATCCAAAATACGTAAATGGGGGCCTTTGAGTGGTTAGACGTAAAATCCTAAGTTCCAAGTTCTTTTCCTTCAGTTCTTAAACATGTAACTGCACAAGCAGTGCTGTTGCTGGAAAATTTGAATTAGTCCCAGCTTTTCAGGCTGTTCTGCTCATTCTCTCTGGAAGCTTTCAGAATGATCTTTGTCTTTGTTCATCTTAAATTTTACTACCTGGCAGTGAAGAGGGATGAATACATTCTACATATGCAGCAACATGAAACAATCTCACAACAAACGTGATGATACATACACTGTATCATTCCTTTTACATAATGCTCAAAACCATGCAAAACTAACACTAAATAGTAAATTGTTTAGGGATGCGTATCAATGGTAAGCTTGTGAAGAAAAGCAAGGAAAGGATACACCCAAAATCCACGAGGTGTTTCTCTCTTGGTGAGGGAAGGGAACACAGCAGGAGGTCCACAGGATGGGGGCAGGGGTGAGGGTCTGACATTGGTCATGTGCTGTTGTCCCAGCTGGAGGTGGGAACACAAGTGTACGTACTTTTTCATGTCTATACAGTAAACACAAACATTTGTCTTTGTGGCTGGTTGTCTAGCAATGGCTCACAGGTCAGGATATCGGCAACAGGAGGTGGCAGGCCACACACCCTATGAAGTATCTGTGGTGGTCACTCATGGCTCAAACTGCTCTAGATGAATCAGGGATGGCGATGGGAATGGGGGAGCTCTAAGTTTGCTCTACATGGAGTATACCTAAGCACCTCTAGACTCACCCTCATACCCCAACGCCTCCGACTGAATGAGCCGGCACTAGTTGCTCTCAGACTTGGCTCTGAACCTTTTCTGGAATCTGCACCTCAGCATTTCCCGTCCGTCTAATACTCAGCCTGAAGCGACAGAGGCTGCTCTCAGAGCCTCTGATTCCACTGTGTGGACACTTTCTGGTCACCACTCCATAAAAGGTCCCCAATACCCAGATGTCGCTGACCTAATAAGAGACTCATAATTTCACCCCAAAGTCCAGCATGAGCACGTCTTCTGAGGTCTCACTGCCCCCTCTGACAGCCTCCCAAGGAGCCTGCTGTGGTTCTCCAGGTGTCTTCCAGGTACCCAACCATGATTAAGTCTGTGAACTTGCTTAACTGAATTTTTTACTTGTCAATTTCCCTTCTCTAGGTGATGACTTTTAATTAATGATGTGTTTCTTAAAGACCAGCCATAGAAGGAGGAATGTGAACAGAAGAACTGTGTCCAGGAGAGCTTTTATTTGTACGGAACAGTTTTAAAAATACAGAATAAAATAGCTTTATCTCTACTATTATTCACAACATCTGGTCCAAATATTACATATTTTTAAAATACTTAAACGTTTAATGAAGCCATGTTAGAAAACAATATGAAAATTCTTTTTAAAAACTCCATAAAAGAATTACACATCTCAAAAAACAACCCCACCCACATACCCTCGCTATGCAACATAAAAAAAAAAAAAAAATCCCAGAAAGGTACATAGCCAAAGTCAGTCACAAAAACTCAAGGAAAATATAGACATCTCCACTGTTTTAAGAACAGTCAGAAATTTATTAATATGTCAAACAGAGGTTGTTACAAACAAAAAATGGTATTACTTTGAACTGCCAGTAAGATGGCCACGCTGGTACGGGTGTACTAAGTGCTGGGAAACACACACAGGAATTGTAAGGATGCTGGAAGTTACTTTGTAGTGATGACGAGGCACAGTCAAGAACAGCCTAGGACAGGAATGTGTGTGAGGCTGCTGAAAAGGGATTCCCAGCGCTAACGTGCTTCCTGGGTCCATGGGCAGAAACTGAACACGGGCAAAAATGGGCGGTCTTCTTGCACTACTTGGGTTGTGACTGGGGGGGGGGGGGGGGGAGATGTCTTGTTCCCTGTATCCAAATCACAAGGGGACAGGGCATAACACGTGCAACACGTGAAACTCCAGGCTCTTCTCTAAAGACCAGGGGCAGCTCCCTGCCCGTGCTCAGGCACGTGCACATGACCACGGTCTGCAGGGGGCGTGGCTGGGCGTACACACCAGGCATCCAGCGACAGCCACGCCAGGCCTGCTATCTGTAGCTGAGTGCACACCACGCACAGCGGCCTGCAGGGTACTGCCTTTCCTCGTGCCAGGGCTCCTTATCCACCTTCCATCTGGCCTGGCCACTCTTGTGGCATCGATATTAAGGAAGATTATAGTTGCCAACTTCAGCTCTAAGTTGCTAGTACCGATACTTCAGCAGGGATATGAATTAAAGAAATAACAACTTAGCTTATGGTCACAAAATATACGCAGGGTAAATAAAGTATACACACATACTAGAGATTCATCAATGGAGAAATTCTATCATCACATGACATTGTCATGAAAATCATATCATTCCCTCCCTGGAAAACTGTGACTATTATCCTGGGTAGAAATGTTATTTTACTATATGGAAATACTGCAATATTCATGCATAAACCAAGTTGTCATCATGAAAGTCAGTATTCTACAGTATAAAGCAAATCCTGTGTGTGAATTTGTTATCATGAAAATGGGAAACCAGCAGGACCCATGATGCTTCATTCTAGTTGACCTGGTTAAGCCACTTCTCTTGCCTTGACCCAGTATAGGAAACTTACTAAAAGTTAACACTTCAAACCCTCTTAAGATTCTGTACCAATGAATCTAAGTGTAACTCCCTAGTGAGAATGAAAATGAAAATTGCTTACAAAGACTAGAGACACTTCCCATCATTCTGTGAACCGTGTTTTTTTTATCAAAACCAGCGGTGGGCGTCTCCTTTACCCACACCCTACTGTGATACGGCTGCATCTACTGTCCTTATACTTTCAATTTATTTTGCACATCAGGATGGCACATGTAAATGTAAAGATGGTGCGTAGCTGGTCACTGTGGAAATTGGAGACTGAACGCCCTGCTCAGGGACATTTATACATAAAGTATTTTAAAACATTCTACTGGCCAAAGCATGGTCGCTGTGCAGCCGCAGCAACACAGGCCAACAGTTAAAAGTGGGAAGTGAACAGGGAGAGACCAGGTATGGCCACCATGTCCCGCAAAACCTCCCCTTCAGGGGTGTGCTTAAATCCAAGCAGCAGATGAACACGTTTTTCTTTCAATTAGACTCATACTGTCACATATTTGCTAGTGGGAGGACCCTTTCCTAAAATGGTTGGTGGTTGCTGCACATACAAGATTTATTAGTTATCATGAGACTCCAACCACTCAAGCAAAGGTGAGTTTCACAGGCTGTACAGAAAGTACCAGACTCAATGGAGCCCCTAGTGAGGCTGCCCTCTTTCATCCCCACCTCCTGTCCCCTGCTACCACTCCCCACTCCTGTCCTTGGACAGAGAATCTAAAGTTGCCCCGGTGGGAAGCAGAAGGGCAATAAACCCTTTCCAAAGGTGGCGTGGGTACAGGGTTTCCCTCCCCATCTGAATGCTTGTAGACACTCCTGGCCCAGCACATCTGAAACCTCCCAATAAAACCTAACTCAAGGAGAGGTTTCAGGATGGAGCAGGTTTCTGGATGTTGGAGCACATACCCCGAGTGATACCCCCTGGGCGGGAGATGCCCGGTTAAGTTAGGTTGAAGGGAACATGTTTGTCTCTGAAGTACTGATGGTTCAGAGGCTTTCATTTGAGTATCTGGTCCTTCTGCTTACCTACAGAGCTAGAGTACTACAATTCTCTGAGATGTGTAACAGCTTTCCTCATTTTTCAGAGCTGAGAAATTGGAGATGCTGAACAAAAATACCAATAGAAGGAACTGAGAGCAACTCAGTGTAGGAGGGCTGCCAGCCTCGAGGGATGGCCATCCTCAACCAGTGTGCTGCGAAATAAACTATGCATCAAATATACTTCAAAAAAGGGAACATATAAAATGACACGTAATTTACAATCTAAGTTCTTAATCTGCAGTGAGGTCTTGGCAAACAGTGAAGTGGCTCTGAAGTGTTCTTGGCTGAACAAGCCTTGAAGCCCCCAACTTTCCAGGAGCCAAGGAGGCTGCACAATGATCCCACTGGTGTAGCAGAGGCAACCACAGGGGCAGGAAATGCTCCCTGGCTGCGTCCCACTGATGGGAGAAAGAAACGCCCACTGCCGTCCAAGGCTCAACCAGGTCAACGGACACTTAGGAAGCACAACCCCAGGAAGCGAGGTCACTACTGTATGTCTCAGACTTTCCCTTTGGCTGGAAAACTTCAAACCAAATTCAACTTTACTCACCTTTTTTATTTATTCTCAAAAGAATTTAGTGTTATCTAATTAGAACTCGACAGAGGGGACCTGGCGGCTGCCTTTTCACCACCTTCTGCAGTAACTTAAACAAGAAAGGTATTTGGCCAGGAGATCTAATTTTCCGCTTTGCGAAATCAAGATCCAGTGGACACGCAACATGGCAACCCACAGAAAGTCTCCTTAAGCCTTAACCGCCGGAAATAAGTTGTGACAGAACTGTGGTGATGAATTTACCAGGATGCCAGACCAGCCACTATGGCAGCTCTGTTTGTTACCTGCCCTGGCTTCCCTTCTTCACAAAACAAATTCACGTACAACATACCCCATGGTTTCTGGGCTCTGGTCCAGTAGTCAGTTTTGATAAATAGATTAGGCATTACAGTATTTACACTTTCATGGTGTCAAGCAATACAAAATACAACCACAAGAATGGTTACTGGCCTTCAAAAGCCATGACGACAAGCTTCCCTGATGGTGTCCACAGCTTTACAAATGCTGGTTCTTTCCTTAATGGGAGGGAGAGGGTGGGGCACAAGTAATAGGGGTGCAAGGTCAAGGTCAGAGGGTCACATGGAAAAACACTGATTTCAAAACTCTGCGATAGTCAAGAACACTCAATAGGAATCAAATCTTGTATTTATAGACACACACGACAAGAACTGACATCCACATGACAGCAGAGCCAAGACTCCCACAAACATCTGGTTGGTGTCCTTGTGTGGCGCTCTGTACCCTTTGCCCCAGCCAGGAGTGGTACATGCCAGATAACGTGTCAGCCACCAGGGAACAAGAGGCCAGTATGACATGTGCTGGCCCAGCCTGGGCCAGTGTGGCACCAAGAGAGAGCAGTTGAGAATCAGATACTGATTTCACGGTCCTTTCCCTGCCCCTCCAACCCCCCAAACAGGCTGCCAATCTAATACGATCTGTACAGACCTTACCCATGCACCAATCTGGGCACAGGGTAACCACGTCACTGTTTTCAATCAGGTCAACAGCCTCTCCCTCCTTCTGTACCAGGGAACACAGAATCCTATTTGACCAGTCAGTTGGGACCATGCGAAGGGACTTGCTCCTTGACCACAGGAGGTCTCTGCAGTTCGGGCCAAGGTCAAGCAAAAAGGTCAAACAAAAAACTAGCGGTCCAGGTGCTTCCAGGACAGAAAGCCCCTGGACCCCTGGGGTGGCTTACAGGCAAGCTAGGGGTAGTGGAAGGGGACTGGAAACAAGGAATTGCTGTGGATTTCAAACATCCACTCCCACAGGAGGGCAGGAACTTCAAGTTCAGTGACCATGGCCAGCAGTACACACTCTCCAGGGCAAGGGCTCAGGGCTTAAATAAGGAGAGAAGCGGACACCATATTAGACATGATCACCACCACAACAAAGAAGCATTTGCAACCTGTCTTAGCTCTGGGGTGCGGGATGGAAATGCAGATATACAAACATATATGTTACTGCTCGTTACTCAGCAAGGAACTAGATTCATGCCTCACTGCGGCCAGGCCACAGGCTGAGCTGCGGCTATACCGTGGCCTGAGAGTCCTCGTCTGAACTCCGGCTGTTCGCACTCTTCCTGAGGCCTTTCCACGTGTAGCCCACGAAGGTTGGGCTGATGGGTAAATAGCTGAAGCATCTGTATTTTTTAATAACGTTCATGCCAAACGGCAAATCGTAGGATTCCATGCCATCGAGCGACTTGCTCCCTTTGCCCACGCCCTTCTTCCATTTCCTGATTCCTCTTTCCTCTGGAGTGCCTATGGAACACAGACACACACACACACACATCAAGACAAAGGAACATTTAGTTTAACAGTTCTACCAAGAAGTTAGACTCCCCACCATGCTGCCCCACAGACCGAACCTGCCGGGACGGCACCAAAGCACACTTGATGGCACTCAGCTATCCGGGCGCCCAAACCAGAAATCTAAGACTCGCTGGCCCATCTTTGTTCCTCTTGCTCCACATTCAAATGCCCTCCCGATGCCTTTGCTGCCACCGTGTCTTTCCACATGACCCATATTCTCAACTTTCACTGTTGAGGTCTGGCCCAGGCCACGTCACTGCTTTCCCGGGTCATCCTATCAGTCTAACTGGTTATCCCGTCTTCAGCTCATCGCCTCCTCCCCCAAATCTGTTCTCAAACACTGTGCAAAACACAACAACAAAATGCAAACCTCATCTTGCAAAATGGGGCTCAAAGTATTTGTTATTCCATACATAATGCCTTCATCCCCTGGTCGCGGCCCCGCCCCCAGGGAGACATACCAAGTTTTATATCGCTTTCCTCTACTTCAGCGCATGTGCATGTTGCACTTGTCATACACCCCCTCTCACCCCCCCACCCCAACACACACACTTGTCAGGCTCCCGTGAGGATGAACTTCTCCTGGTGTAATTCTGGGCCACTCTGTACCCTATTGATGAGTCAGGGAGAAAGATCTGGGCCCACAGGGCTCAGCAACTCCTGGACTTTTTAACAGATCCGGTGCAGAGGAGGGCTGCATGTGCTCTTAGCTGTAAGGATACCTAACACTCCACTTCTGTGCCCGAGCCTACGTGATGGGCGTGAGCCTGTGAGGCAGCATTGAGGGTCCTCGGTACTTTCTGACGTCCAAGCTATGCCCTCCCATCGGTGTTTCAGTAACAAAGCTGATTTTAATTTCCATCTCTCTGACTCATCTGCCTTTCCCTCAATTAGTTCTGACTTAGGAGAGAAAGAGGGTGTTAGTTATTGACTCCATAAATCTAACACTTTCCACCTATTCATACATGTGATTTCCTCTAGCCGGATGTGTTCATCCCGTTTCTCAAGCAACCTCTTGATTGAGACTTTTTGGAGGTGGGTTGTTTTAATGGTAAAATCTCAATAAAACCTTCAAGCTCAAGAACAAGTGTCACCCTTCCTTGATGGCAGGTTCGTCTACCAGGGTGCCTACGGCAGCATTTTACAACGGTGCACAGCAGCCTCCTCTAGGAAGCTGGGAAGGCTGCAAGGCAGACCCGTATCACAGTCTAGTTCACCACCTAGTGCTTTGCACAGAACGCACCCAGCTGAGAAACCAGCGTTATGGGTACTGGAGATGCTGCCTCCACACACCTCTCAGTCAGTCACTCATCCTGGCAGAGGCCTGTGCCCACCCTATTTGCTGTCTTTTGGTCTTAGTTGACTGGGGCCTGCCTCAGGAAGGACTCATTTAAGGCGCCCCAAGGAGGAGACGTGCCGTAGGCTGTTACCAGCTGGCTCAGAGGAGGGTGTGAACTCGATGAAACTAAACTGCAGAGTGCTGGGCAAGGCTGTGCAGGGAGGACAGGCAGCCCGGAGCATGCCCAAGGCACCTACTGCCACTTTACCATGAGGAAGGAATTTACTTGCTGTCTCTGAAAAGTTATTCAGCAAGGAGGAAAGCAACCCAGTAAGTTTATTAACAAAAACCTGATTCATAAAAGGAGGCTGAGTGCGTCATCTTAACCACTTTAGAAAAGACAGTTTTAACCAGTGATGGCTTTGAACTGACTTACTCTTCCTGCTTCCCCTATTTATTTGGCAAAAAAAGTAATCCACATATGTAATAAGCGTGTTTGATATATACCACATACCTGGGATGGTGTTATCCAAAATAAAAGCTACACAGCCTCCTACAAACATAGCAGTTGTGAGCAGAACGTTCAACACTTGATCGATTCCTGTTATCCCTAGAAACAGAAAAGAGCAGTTGGGTCGCTAGCAGCCAGGACAGGCCTGCCCTTCCCTGGAAAGGAGCAGTGGGACGAGCACGAATTGCCAGTCGATGCAGTGCACGGAAGTGTAAATGCCCGCTGTGCCTGGATAGATACATTTTTGCCAGTGATGCTTTAAGCTACTGTGAATACCTTCAACAGTGATCAAAAGTCACCTCCATAAGGAAAATTCCTCACAATGGTGCATGGACGATAAATCTAACAGAGTGAAGTTCACCCTATAATGAACTACGAAGCCATTGATAGGATTTACAGACTTTTTTAAAAAAATGGCTGCTATAAAGCTGAAAAGAATTACATAGTGAATAATAAGACAACAAAAATATTTGTGCTATCTGCAATAAAACAAAGGCTTTTCTGAATCCTGTATTACTAATTTGTGTTTAGCTGCTTTCAATTAGGAGCAACTAGATTTATTAAAATATCACATGAATGTGATATATTAAAATGTCAAAAGCAGCAAGAAATCTCCTTGTTATTAGTTCACGTATTTCTCTATTTAAAATACCAGAGGTGCCCAAAAAATGTATACACATGACTTGTATTCATCTTTTGTTATGGGTATATATATTTAGTATTACAATTTTAATACAGTTTTTTCGTTTCTTAAAATGTGTATTTTTTTTTTTTTTTTTGGCATCCTCCGTACAGGAACCAGCAATTCTACTCCTCGATGTATACCCCAAAGAATCGAAAATAGTCGCTTGACCCAATAGAGTCAATCCTCATTATTGGCCAATTCTGTATTTGTGAATTCACCTCCACACTATAATTTCCTTGTAAAGCCAAAAGGGATACGTGTGGTGCTCTCAGTCATTCACGGACACGCACAGAGCAGCAGCGAAGCCGTGATACGCCTTGTGGAGAAAACACGTGTGTCAGATGAGCTGCGTGCCGGCCCCAGTTTACTGCTATTGGCCGCCTCTCCCCGAGCAGCAATAGCTCAGGATGAGCTAATTCCATGCTCACAGTGACTCCCCAGGACACAACCACCACGAATGAGGACTGACTGTCCTTGCACCCCAATGTTCATAATAGCACTAGTCACAACAGTCAAAAGGCGGAAACAGCCCAAATGTCCATCAATTAATCAATGGATAAACAGATTCTGGTATATACATATAATGGACTATTATTCAGCCATAAAAAGGAATGAAACACTTGTACATGCTATTAACATGGATGAATCCCAAAGACATGCTAACTGAAAGAAGCCAGGCACAAAAGGTCACCTATTGTGTGATTCCATTTATAGGAAATATCCAGAATAGGCAAAGCCACAGAAACAGAAGCAGATGGGTGGTTGCCAGGGTCTGAGAGAAGTGGGACGATAGGGATATACTGCTTAACGAGTATGGAATTTTATTTTCAGGTGAGAAAGTTTTGGAAACTAGATAAGAGGCGGTGGCTACACAACTGTGAAGGTACTCAAATGCTACTCAACTGTTCATTTTAGAATGGTTAATTTTATGTTATGTGAATTTCACCTCAAAAAATATAAGTATACACATATACATAAAATGGTCCCTAATTCTGCATCAAATGTCAGCAGCAATAGCTATTTCTTAAGATGGTTCTCCTTTACTCACTCTTCATGACATTGAGGCATTAAAAAATTTTTTTAAGGGGGTTTAAAAGGTTAATCTTGAACTCAAAGTAGCTACGATTCCAGTAGAAAAACATGTACTTTAAAGTATATAGTTCCAAGAAATTGTACAGTTTTTAGCCTTAGTCAGAGAAATCAAAAGGTTTTACACAGAGGCACTCTCCCAAAGGAGAGAGTCCTGGTTAAAAAAAAAACAAGAGAGAGAGACCTTAACATGCCACATCAGTTATGTGTACACACCAGCTCATGTGGGAAAATACAAAAGGGCTTCCAAACAAACTGAGGCAAAATGAGACTGGAATAAAATACATATGAAGGTCGGACAATTAAGGTCGCGAACTTTCCACTGTGTAAGCGCACAGTGGCACGTTCGCGTGACCTGAATTATCCAAGTTCGTAGATGAACGTTCACCGAGACAGTTCCCGATGCTCCCAAGTCCTCTCTGACTGGTGATGAGCTGTTTGTGACCTGGAGGCTGCAGTTCCCACTCCCAAGGTTCAAAGTGTGTGGCTTACCTGTGACAAGAGGGTTCTGCCTGAGGTAACTTGGAAGGACGAGCCCAAAGAAGATGGAAAATCCAAGCACAAAGAGGTTCCGGGAAGAATTTAAATCAATGAACTGTAGGTTGGAGAGTCCAACAGCTGTGATCATGCCTGGGGAGAAAACAGCAGACAGCAAGTTCCCTCAGCTCACATGGACGAGCTTACAGCATGGATGACAGATTGACTCACAACTGTCAAAGACAGACTCCTTACAATGTGCTTTCTCTGTCCCATCAGAAATAAGAATACCAGTGCAGTGACAGGACGTGGGGGTCGGAATGTGACCACCTGGGTCGCTGATCGAAAGGACCCTTGGCCTAAGCACCCCCTGGGCTTATTCAAGGGCATAAACATCCCACTATGCTTTCTTTAGACCAAACGGAAAACTAAGGAATTGGTTCTCCCCTGAAACCTCTACACAAACATTTCAATTAAGTTGGGAAACCCACCCAAATATCTGGCCCCTGATTACAACTAAATGGCACAAAGATCAAATAGAGTCCCATCTTAAAAATGCTCACAGTTTTAAACAGCCCACTCGGAGGGAAAGACAGGTTGAGTCAAATCAATTAGCAATACCAATTAAAGAGACTAAATTTCATCATTATTTTTCCTAGCCCAATATTCTACTTTTGGTTCTACCTTCAACATAAATTCAACTCAGAGAGTGGGGTTGGTTTTTATGTTTTGAAGGTGTATCCTTTTGTATTTTAAAATAGAAATGCATCGTTATGTCCAATCTTACTGAAGGGATTTAGCAAGAAAACATGATCCCTATGAAAACTTAGCAAATGGGAAGAAAGAAAAGGAGCCTGCGAGCGAAGCTGGCCATCAAGGAAAGGGAATTTTACCAAAGAGCGTGCAGAAGAGGGCGCCAAGCACAGGATCCGGAAGGGAGGCGAAGAGGGCGCTGAACTTGCCGATCATGCCCAAGGCCAGCATGAGGGCGGCCCCGTACTGTATCACCCGGCGACTGCCAACCTGCAGGACACACCAGAGGCAGAGACAGGTGCTCAGCACAAATTCCCCAGGCCTCCTGGGGCAAATGTGACAAAGCCCTCATTCAAATCTAGATTTACTGTTACATTTTCTAATTGAGAGGGATCAGTCTCATTTCATAATGAGGAGTGATCTCAATGCACAATTACTACAAACTACAATAGACATCCAGAGTAAAAAGATTCTACCACCTTTCCTCATTCCCATCCTGTCCCCTTCTCCTCCCCTTCACTGGGGGGGTAGGGATGGGGAGTCGGGGACGGGGGTACCAGGACTCGGCCTTTGCTTCTCTGAGCACTGGGTGACGTCACCTCCACGTGGACCTGCTCCTTGGTTTCTCAGACCCTTGGTTTCTAAGGCCCACAGTCGACGGCTGGGATGACCTAGTGTCTCAAATGCAAAATGCAAAAGCTACCCTTTGCCTCTGCTTCTCTTTTGGGTTCCTGAAATCACCCTACATCAAGTTAACCCACTCCAAAGCAACTCCACCTTTCCTGTACATGAATCAGACAAAACCCCCAAAGTTTCTGGCACTTCCTCCCCTCATGTTGTTTTACTGGTGAGTGCTGGCACAGACTAGAGGACACAGACTGCAGAATTCTTGAGCCCTGCTGCCTGGCTGGCATCCCCACTCTACCTCTATCTGTGTGACCAGCGCAAGCTACTTAGTCTCTCTGGGTGGCAGGACCTTCATCTCTATAAGGCTAACCCACATGTTTTTGCTTTGAGGCTTAAATGAGACGACATGTAAAAAGTTTTGAACAACGCCTGGCAAGCATCAGGCTATTTGATGGCCTCCCACCTGGGCTTGCTGCCTCTGGCCTTTTCTCTGCCCACCTGTCCTCTCCACTGAGGTGTAATGACCTTTCTAACACACTGATTTGGGAGGTCAGTGCCCTATCTACGGCCTCTGGTGTTCGTGAAATAAAACACATTTCTCAAGCTCTTCCCAAGAGAGCCAAGCCCACTGGCGAGCTCCCTGTGCCCTGTGTCCAGCCCCAGCCATGCTAGGGGCTTACCGCCTGCTCCTCAGGGTACCAGGGAGGCCCGGGCCAGTCTGTCCAGAACACCCTTTCCCACCCACGTCCCGCTTCTGGCTGGTTCCCAGACACATCCTTCAAAACACTACCCCTCAGCGAAGCCTTCCTTGATTCCACAGCTAGGCTCCCCTCACTCCGGGCTTCTGCAGCACCACATGCATCATTTCCCATCTGTTAAACCTGATCTCTACCTTCTAGAAGCTTCCATCTAGCCCACTGTCACCCAGGTAGCAGGAGGTGGAGCTGGCACTGCATTACTGGCCCTTATTCTGTGCTGCCTCTCCCAGGAAAACACCCTGAGGAGCTAAACCATAACAGAGGTTCCAGAAACATCCACAGGGCTCTAAGGAGAAGATGACTACCTATCTTCAAGTCAATTAAAATGAAGTGAAATTTAAAATTCAGTCCCTTGATTGCACTGGCCACATTTCAAGTGCTCCACAGGCACCTGTGGCTGGGGGCGCCAGTGTGGTACCCACAGGGCAGAACAATGCAACCACTGCACATGTTCTGCCAGACGATGCTGGTCTCCAGCTTCCAGCAGCTTCTCAAAGGAACCACAGATCAGATGATTGAGAGTCAAATCTTACTGAGCAAATGAAGAGGTGGCTGTCCAGCTAAAACCAGTCACAGTTGAGACTGGAGCTCGGGCTTTATTGTTCCACTCCATAGCTCCTCCTATACACCACTGAGTGCAGGGAAGCACTGGCAAGTCCAGTAAAAATGACCTACGGCTGGCTGTCTTACACGATAAGGAAGTCTTTCATTTATAAATGGCTTGCTTTTCAGCAAACAGTTTTAAGGACCTATTACGTGACTAGCACTTGTTAGAGTTGGTGGGGGGGGGGGGTGGTGGATACAGAGATAAGTAAGTCACAAGCTTATGATGAAATTCTGGTACTGCTGCAATTGCTATGCTGTGTGGGAGACCAGTGCGAAGAGTTGGAGAGGGGTCCCCAGACATAGTTTGGAGGGCTGAGTAAGAGTTTACTGGAGAAAAAGAAGAGGGAATCACCTGTGCCAGGACCACCTCCCAGCAGGGTCAGGCACCCCTGTTAGGTGTGCCGGGGGAGGGCCAGGCTGGCCCCAGGCAGTCTAAAACAATAAATCTTATATGAAAACCAGCAAGGCTGATCTGCCTAAGATGCTGCCAAAAATAAAACAAACAATCCCAAGCAGTAACAAAGCCATTTTTGGGTTCAACAAATATTAACGGAGTATCTGTTATATACTCTATTCCAAACACCAGACATAGCCCTGAAGTCTCTGCTTCCTGGCGCTTACACAGAGCCTTTGCATCTCCCTTCCAGCTGCCCACACCCTGGAATCTCCTCCCTACCTCCCTCCTGCCCTCCTTCCTGAACTTCGGCTCTGCCTCCCGGGCCATTGTTTCTGACGTTCCTAAGTCTTCAACAGTGTGGAATACAGCAGAGGAGAAATGAGCGTCCTCTGGACACCACCAAGGAGATACTACAATCAGGGAGATGGTTTTACTCTATTCCTAGAAATACACTTATGGCTTAATATTGAGGAATAGGGTGAAGAAATAAAATGGAGTCACTATAGTCAAGTCACTAAATTACTTACTAAAATCAAATAGGTTGAGGCATGAGGAAACGATTCTATCATTGTTCTAACTAGCTTGGGAACTTCTGGAACTTTCCCATCCTGTGTCAATGCCTGGATATACATACATCTGGACATACACCAGACCTCCAGATAACCCTCTGATTACTCCGTGAAGGACCCATGCATTCAGACCACCTGACTGTTGGGTGCTACCAGACCTCCATCTTTCACACCCTCTGACATCTGCCTGATAATCTTCCTGGACCAATCCTAGGACTACGAATGCAGGACTGATTATTCTCAAGAATATACTTTTTACTATAAGAATTCTTATCTTTCTTCTTCAGAACACTCCTGGGTTTTTGCCTGGCGGTGTCCCCAATTTGCAAACTCTAAGACCCTTGAATAAATCATTTATTTCTAGCCAAAGTCTCCAAATTCTCTTTGAGTTTGTTCAACAATACTCCATAAAGACAGTATCTATAGCTTACTGTGTACCTACCACAAGCTGGGCTCTCTGCTAAGTGCTTCACATCAAGTTATTCATTCCAATGCCCGGCATGCTATCTTGTTGACTAGGGCATGGAGGCTCAGGAAGGTGGTCACCTTGGGAGAAAGTGGTGGAGCGAGGGCTAGACCCCAAAGCAGCCACCTCCCATCATGTCTGCCCGTCTCTGTGGGACAGTCGTTGGCACACATTCAGCAGGAGTCCTGCACATGGCATCTGACCCCCTTAGAACTTCAGAACAAACAATGAGGTAAGCAGCCTCAACTCCTGCTCAAACAAATTAGACTTTCTATGGACGTGGAATGCCGTAACTGGATTAAGGACAGCAAATACTAAAGTTGCCAGGAAATGGAGGCAGATTCCTTAGAAGAGCTGAAGGTCACCCTCTTTTCTAAATGCCCAGGAAGTCTGATACAAGACCCAGACCACTGTTGTTCCCTAGGACTTTCTGCAGTGATGGAAATGCTCTGTATCTCTGCTGTCCCTTGGCAGCCACTAGCCACAAGTGACCACTGAGCCTTTCGAGTATGGCTAATGTGACTGAGGAACTGAATTTTTCATTTTAATTAAACAGCCACATGCCTTGGCTACTGACCACCATATTGGACAGCACAGATCTAGAATCGTTGGATTTCAGACCTCAGTTCTATTCAGAAAAGCGACTTACTTGTTCCAAGTCCTTCAGCCGGACAACAGGCAGACAGCCCAGAACTTGTGCCTCCTTTTCTCCCATCAGCTACGTGACTCAGGCCACAGAGAAATTTCTGCAGCAAGCTGTGCCTCCCCAGCCCAAGGCACTTGTGTAGATGGCTGGATTATAACCCCTTGTGAGTCAGGGCAATGGAACCCAATGCCAGGCTGAACGGATGCCACCTTTGCTTGGGTGAAGTGATTCAGAGGGAAAATCAATTTAGTTCATTAAAAAGCGCTGGCAGGTGGCCTTTCAGGATAAGCTGGCACCATTCACGTTGTAATAAGGGGAATCATTCTCCAGACCACCTCAGTCTTGTTTCAGACGCGAACCTCAATGAGCATCACCTTTACTCCCTACAGTGACCCTGCTGGGGACGAGTTTCAAAGGGATGCAGAAAGGGAGCTGGCTTGTTAAACTGTCTTCCCCGAAGAGTTCCTCCATCTATAACAACTTTGCTTGAGTTCAGATTAGTTATATATCTATAGGTTCATGCAGCAAACTGGCTAAAGACTGAGTGGCTTATGCTCCATTCTGTGTCCATGTGACGGACACTCCGTGCTCAGCGTGTGCTTCTCACCGCTGGCAGCAACAGGACCCAGGGATGGCACTGGAAGTGCCCATCAGCAGCCCTTACGTGCCCTGTGCCAGGAGCAACAGGCAGCAGGTGGAGCCATCTGCACACATGAGGCTGAGCTCTGTGAGGAACTTACAGGGAAACCAACTAACGTGTCAGGCATGTGCTATGGAAGCCCTGCTCCCTCTCACCTGAGTGTGCAGTCAAGACTAACCAAACTTAGTATTTGGTTTACCTTTATCTGGCTACAAAATCTCGCAGAGAGCTTGAGGGAGAATTCTAATTTCAGGGGCCAAACAGTGCCAGAAGGCTGCGGCTTACCCCCAAGTTCTTAGGACACAGGGCTCAGGTAAGGGAGACCTGTGACCCATGCCAGCTGTCCTGGATGGTGCACCAGTTCTAAGAGTCTCTAGCTGCACAACATACAATGGCCGGGGGCTGAGCTGCACGCTTCAACATACTGGCAAACAGCATGCTTTGGCCCTAGGTAACTGGGATATAAAGTTTATTTGCCAGTAATAAATGTGAAAGGCCTAGGAACAGGCACCTTCTCACAGAAGCTGGACTGTGAGGTGGGGCAGCTCCAGGGTTACATGTCCGTGTTTGAAGTTGGGTGGGAAGGAGAGGTAAGTAGATAGGACTCTGAACCCTGGCCCTGTTCAACCTGAGTGACTCACTGTGGCTTATCTAACCCACTCAGTCCACAACTGAGTTCATCTGAGAGAGAAGGGTTCTGCTGCTGCGGTTTGAAAACCATGTTAATTCTTTACTGGAAGATGAATATTTTTCTGTAACAAGTGGTACCATCTCTCATACAGAACTAATACCATCTCCTAACTGGTCTCCCGTTTCTACTTCCTCGCCCACTTGCCATGGTCTACTCTCGTCGTAGCACCCAAAGTGATCCTTTAAAATCAAAACACACAACAGATCAAACAGAGTCTCCCAGGGGCACCCCGCCCCCCCCCCCTCCACTGTCTGTAGCAGCCTACAGGGCCTGCGTGACCTGGTTCTCAGTTATCTCAAAGACCTCACCTGCTCTTACCTGCCCTGGCCCCCACTGGCCTCCTTGCTGATCTGCAACATGCTGACCTGCTCCCAGGGCTTTGCACTGCCTGTGCCCCCGCCCACTCCCCAGGTACCTGCACCGCTCTCTCCCTCCTTGCCTCCTTCAGGTCTTGGCTTCATGCCATCTTCTCAATGAGGATTAGCCTGACCAGCCCACGTAACATTCACCCTCACTCCCCACCACCCACCCTGCCCAATGTGTCTGTCATATTAGTGTGATTACTGTTTCTTGTTTGTCTCCCCCTGCTAGAATGTAAACTATACAAGGATGGGGATATTTTCCTTTTTTATTCACTGACGCATCCCAAGTGCCTGGAACGTTAGGCTGGCACAGGGTTGGTGTTTAATAAAAATTTGTAGAATGCATGAAGAAATGACAGCACCCAAGAGCCTGCCTCCCCAGGCCAGCCAAGGGAGGAGGGACCACCACCAGCATTCCAAACACCCATAAACGAAAAAAAAAAAAGAGGAGGGGGAAGAAGATCTCAGAATTGAAGGCCTTCCTTTTGGAACTCAGGTGGACAGACCAATCAATGAAATGGACCAACGCGTAAAGGCCCAGTCATTTAATTAAAAAAGTATTTGTACCTTAGTAATTCCCAAAACTCCAATGTTGGGACTAGATGAAGTAGAGCCATTCCCGGTACCGAATATGCCATCGAGAACACAGGAGAGACCCTCCACGAAAATCCCCCTAAAATGTAAAGGAATGGGGGAGAAACATTCATTCAATGGGGGAGACACTCTGGAATATGCTCTAAATGGCTGTGAGCCAAGAGCCTGCTCCGCAGATTGGCAGCCTCTGCAGCCCCAGGAGGGGTTAGCAATGCAGAGGCCCAGGCCCCTCCAGACCTGCTGAAGCAGAACCTGCACTTTACCTGGATCCTCCACACGCACTCAATTTTGAGAAGCACCTCTGTGAGCCACACATTAGACACAGGTGTTTAAACAGTGTCCCAAATTAAAGGACTTTAGCCAGAAAGCAGAGGCATTTGTTGGGATCTAAGACAAACATGTGCTGTCCACTGATTTGATTCCTTTACTATTACTACATATAGCTTCATTGGGAAGGACATGCTTTGTAATTCTGTAAACACCGACACTTTTTTAAAAGAATCAATATACAAGTTATATAATCATATGCACAGCTCCACTGGAGAAGGACATTAAACCCAGGGCTGTAACACCTCACAGAACCAATGCCAAGAGATGCTTACAGCAGCCCATTTGATCTCATCACATACAACCCCTTTTGGAGGGGCAGCCGCTGCCTGGGAAAGGGCTGCGGGGTGGTGATGTGCCTATTTTCTCTGAAGCCTCCATAGGGTTCAATTCACTCCCGGCATCCAGAAACTAAAGACCAGGTCTGCTGAGAACCTAAACCCTACAACTCTTAAACCTCCAGATTCTGCAGACTTCATTTATCCTGCTTTTATCTCTCTATATATAAATTGTAATTGTGAATAGATGACACAGCATCTATGCTCAGAACAGTTGGGAAAAGAAGAAGCAAAGGGGACAAACATTCATGACCCCAAACCAAGAAACAAACAATGGCAGTGTCTGATACTTGTTTTGGTGAGTTTTAAGGTCTAGAATGGTCTCATAGAGAATGTCTTACGTGACTGTCACTGTGAGGAAGAAAGGCTGAGAATTCTGCTTGGCGTTACAGAATAGGAAAATGGGCAAAATGAGGGCAGTGACTTATCTAAGGACAAACAGCCAGGGAAGAGCCCTGATGCTTGGCTGCCTTCATGCTGGAACTCTTGGTTTCTTCTTCACGGTTATCCAAACCAAAGAGCAGAGGAACGAGGTCCGGGGCCCAATGAAGAATGCATTTGCTCAGGAACGTACCTGTTTATTGCATGGATGGGAGGTGGTGGGGCACAGGACAGCCTTGCGCAGGCATAGTAGTCCCCGATAGATTCAATAATACTGGCAACGACTGCGCTCAGCATGCCGATGACACCAGCGGCGGAGATGGTGGGCAGTCCCCACTGAACTGTGGCAGGAAAACAAACGTGAACTCCTTACTGTCTTAGAGGGACAAGCAAACGTTATCAGGACCTCAGTGTATTCAGAACATCAGGACTCTTATCAAATCCACTCAGATTTCAAAGCTCACAGAATCTGTTCATATTCAAACCTGAGTCACCAATGCACTAGATGCCTGGGAATAGTATCTGAGTTGGATGACGATGGCCATAAGCAGGATTGGTCTGTTCTCTATCCTTATCTAAAATAAATTGTTTGGCAGGAAGAGGTGGGTGCTTCTCCTCCTGTTTCACAACCAGTGTCACCTAAATTACAATGGAACACAGCCTGCCGTGTTGGGATAGCAATTTGCATGAGAAGGATTTTTAACTCTGCTGTGCAAAGCATGGTACAAACTGATGGTGGCATCAAATGAAAAAGCAGTGAACAGTCACCACCTAAATTTAAATCCCAACAGTAAAGCATGGCACAAGGTATAGTGTTACAGCAGCACTTTTTTTTAGTAAACCATGTTATAGAAAATTTAAGACAGTTTCCTTTAAGCAAAAAGAGGGGGCAGCCGCTGGTTGGCTCAGTTGTTTAGAGTGCAGTGCTCATAACACCAAGGTCGCTGGTTCGATTCCCACATGGGCCAATAAGCTGCGCCCTCCACAGCTAGATTGAAAACAACAACTTGACTTAGAGCTGATGGGTCCTGGAAAAACACACTGTTCCCCAATATTCCCCCAATAAAAATTAAAAAAAAAAAAAGGAAGGAAAAAGAAAAAAGCTTCAAATCAATAAAAATGCGGCTGTCTTTAAAAAATAAAAAAAGAAAAAAAAGAAAAGAGAAGTCCCCAGGTAGCTTCATTTTGAGTATCTGGATTTATTTAATTTTTCATTGGATACACCTTTGGAGGAAAAAAAATCTCGTTTTGGACCTTGAAAGCCATAGATCTTATTTAATAAAATTGCATGAGGAACTTGCATTGTTAGAATGAACAGACTTCTTTGATCAAGTCCCTAGACCTTCCTCCCTTGAAGCCCTGGTTAAAACACAGCCACTAAGAATAAAGCAAAGTGGAAAAAGAAAGATGGACAGATAAAATGGTCTCTTGTGCAGGGGCCAACAACGTAGTGCAAAGAATGGACACTTAAAGATCTAGGCAGTGTAATGGTCAGACATCAAATGAAGGTGACCCAAACGGGTCATAAGAGTGCAAGTTAGAGGTCAAGAAGAGGACAGTCCCTGCCCGGGGAGGGTCTGGAGAACAGGAGACACGTGGAGAGGATGTTCTGAGTGGGTCGCCGCCTGAGCGTCAGCAGACGGGCAGAACCAGGTGAACAGGAATGGGCTGGTGCTCAGCAGAGGGCGAGTGTGGGGTGGGCCAGGCAGGTTTAGGAAGGGCTCGACACGCCCTAGAGGGGTTGGCTTCTGTCTCGTTGGTAAAGGGGAACAACCTCAGGTTTGGGAAGAAAAGATGACACATGAAGTTAAGATGTGCAGAATATGCCTGGAGTGTGTATGAGGGCAGAACTGCTCCCACCTGGGGCTATTTCACCCCATGCGAGCAGAGGACAGAGTCGCAGCCTGTGGTCAGAGAGTCAAGGTACGTGACCACAGATGACACCTCGGCATGCTCTAGGCCAGCAGCAACAGGCAGGTCAACATCTCATCTCGGGTGGGTTTGGAACAGGTTTTCCTCATGCATATGATTTCTTTATTGAGCAATATTCTGTATTTTCTAAATAATTTTTTATAGTTAACTTGTTACTGATGTAATGTTGTGGCTTCATTTTAGTGTCTTGATTTAGGGGAGATAGTCTTATGTTTCCATTTGCTATTTTTCAGAAATTGCCTTTTACTTTCTTAGTTTCTTTTATTGTTTTATTTTTTCCCCTTTCGCCTAAAGTCCTTAATTTTGATTTATAAAATCTTTATTCCATCTACTTCAACATTTTAAATCTGTAATCTCAATTTTTGATCCCTTTCCCTTTAGCCTATATACATACATATGTATTAAAAACCTTGTTGGCTTCCAGCCTTCTATTTTTACTGTTATTTTATCTCTCCTTTACAACTAGACCCTTTAATTTATGTTGTTACTTCACAGCAGGGCTTCTCAACCTCAGCACTGTTGACATTTTGGGCCACAAATTTGTATTTTAACAACCACTCCAGGTAATTCTTAGCATGCTAAAGACACAGAACCACATACTATCTGAAAACTGGTCTCCAGATTAAGCCAAATCATCAGAAAGTCAATAAGACTACATCTTTCTGGCTCTCTGGGGTGGCCTTTTCCAAGGGGGGCTAAGTGTAGAGCAGCTCGTGGTAGTGAAGGGTTGTCGTGACATGGAGCTGGGCAGCACTGGTCTCTCAGCACACGCATAGCTGCTTCTCCTGGGCAGCCCATTCCTGTTTGAGCTCCTCTCGGGAGCCCCCTGCACAAGTGGAAGACCACCCAGCATGTGCCTGGGGGCTTTCTCCTACCTGTCCTCCCATGCCTCCTCCTGACTGCCTCGCCAGTGGGCTTTCAATCTCATTTTATCTCAGATTATAGGTATATTTACAAACCATGTATTTTTCTAAAAGGATAGGTATACATAAATATATATTTAGATCATAGGATCTGATGACAATGTTATTTTAGAAAGACTAAGTGTTTGTAAATGTGTCAAGAACAGAATGAACAACTGCCAATGTTGCCATCATCTGGCATGCTTAGAACACTTATCTTTGACCCAATCTTAAATTCTTGGCTTTTCCTGCTTTCTCTCCTTGTCATTGTAAAGTGCAAAGATGTGACTGCTATTCAGAAGAATAAATTAGCACTGTCTGACTAAACTTGGGCTTTAATGTTAATTAAAACCCCAAGTGTCGGAACAGTCTTCACAACAGAACCACCAAGTATTAATAACCACTGGATTTACATGAGTCACTTCTGGGGAGGGGTCTAAAAGGTAGTACATGTGAATCCAACTGGTGCCTCAGCTGGGGACTGCCCCCCCCACCCCCACTTTGCCAAGAGTTATTCAAGACTTAAATTATAACCAAGATCCATCTTCCACCCACTTGTGAATCAGTTTACCTCTGACAGCTGTGACCAAATTTTTAAAAAGATTATAGCTGCCCATTCAAAGATAATACAAATTTCATCATACTTAGCAGTTTTCTTGCTAATCTCCAGGCCCCTCCCAATCAAGTCTGTTCATTTCGGTGGCCTGGGTCCTGCGTAGCTCTACACTTGCCTTTCTAAGCAGCTGCCCTTGAATCCTAGCCACCAGACCTCACACCTGGCTAGAGACCCTTTGTCCAGGATTTCACCCTTGTGAAACCAAAAGAACCAGTTACTTCCGAGAAGGGAACCGGTTAGTCTCCCTGTGTTAATTATGGCCTTTCAGAGACAGGACCTCCCTTTTTTTTTTTTTTTTTTTGGGGGGGGGGGGTGTCAAATCCTCTAATGACCAAGACCTTCAGGGACAAAGAAGGCTTTTCCTTCTGCAGAGCCTTCTGCCAACTTCCGACTCCTCTCAGTCGGTCCCTTGGGAGCTGCTGGCCCCTCTGGCCACCAGAATACTTACACGGGTACGGGACCTTAAACCACGGGGCTACGAGGAGCACGCCCTGCCTCGCATCTGTTCGAGCGTAGAAGCCATACTTGGCGCTGTCAGGCGGGAAGACGTCTGTCACTGTGAAGATGAAGCAGAGCAGCCAGGACACCAGGATGGCCAGGATGATCTGAGGCAGTCAGAGGAAAAGGCTCCGTGAGGCCCACAGAGGCGGCTGTCGGCGCATCACGTGCCTTCCTGCAGTCTGAGTATCACACCCCACAACCCACCACTGTCAGTGCTTTGCAGACAAAACCTGCCACCGATCTGCTGAAAACCTACTTCTTGAATGGAATTACCTTTAACGAGAGCAGTTTTATGCAGGTAAAGTTACTTTAACCCTAAGTCTGGCTACTAAAATAAAAATAATGGACAGCGTGCCTATAGAGGCAGCGTGGAGTCAGATCTCCCCCAGTCCCAGGAACAATCACTTGTCCTCCTTCCCACTGCTAAGAGGATTACAGAAGCAGAAGCTTCCGCCATGTTTACGTCCATGACAACTTGGGTGATGTCACCTGGGTGATGTCACCTTGGGTGATGACCCTGATGTCACCACACAGACATGGTCCTCCCAGGAAGATCTGCTTAAAACCCTCCTTTCACATAAACATTTTACATAATGAACCAAAGGTGATACTGTCAGGAAAACAAGGTGACTACTCACAGGGAACATTTTGAAAAGCTGTAACTTATATGCAGTCCATCCTTTCTTGGATTTGTAAATTGGGAGAGGAAATTTAACATTTCTGGCATATTGAGAAAACAGTAATACTAGGAAAATTGTCCTGAGGAGAGAAAAAAAATAAACAAGGTTAAAGTTTGCATGTCTGTGTTTTAAAATATTACTCAAATCTTTAATGGCAAAATGACTACATGTATTTAACTCATTTCTCTAGAAAGCTGCTAGTCCTCTTATTTAGGAAATCGTATCTCTTGGCAATGCCATTTTTGGAAAGATATTAGAACTCTTTTTCTTAGCATTAATTGATACAGAAATGAAATTACCATGTAAACGCTTTGGCTAAATTTTCCTTAATAGAATAAGAAAACCCAAAGAATATACACACTGATGAGAAAAGCTCACACTATGTAAGAGAAAAGGACAGGCTACCAGATACACATAGAGCACAGTGTAATTACAACTACAAATTAACTAAAAACAAGCAGCAACCGCACGAGCATGCACGTACACCCATACGCATACGTGAAAACAGTAAAGATGGGATCCAAAATGCTAATAGTGATTGGCTTCAGGTGGCAATACATGCAAATTTTTCCTACTTTTCTGTATTTTCTGATTTACTTATAAAGAGCATAAACTACTTTTAAAGAGCAAATGTAAAGCTTCGGTATTTAAGAAAGCTATACACAGCAGAAGTGGATATTAACGGTAATATTCTTGAGAGGTTTCTGTGTGCCAGACATTACGGGAAGGTTTACCCCCCATCATCTCAGCCGACTGCAGTAGCCTCTATGATCATCCCCCTTAGAGACACAAAGCCAGCAGTCGAAGACCATCCAGCTACAGTTTGCAGGGTGGGGAGGCAAACCAGGCGTCTAGCTCTACAGCCTGGGCTCTGAACTACTTTGACACACGGGTCATAAGGGCTGGGATGCCTGGGCTGGCTCAGAAGTCCCTTTACCCTGAGCCCCACACTCCTAACCCAGCTGCACTGAGGGCTGCAAGAGGCAGCGATGTCAGGTGACTGCCTTGCAGCAGGACCTGACTCAATCTCATCAGTCCACGGCCCTGAGTGTGGCAGGTGTGGGATGGTTTCCCATCACTGAAACAATAAAGGTGTACAATGATGTGTTTCATCACCCATTGGCACTTGCTCCTTTACTTACAACCCGAGGCAGAGCTGGCAGAAGAGTGAGTTCTCCGTCAAAGCTAAGCTTAATTGTTCCTGGGCACAGTTCCAATTACTGAGATGGAATTATCGGCTCCATTGACTGCCGGTCAAGTGCAGCTTCACTGCCACATACCTAATGAGGTGTGGACTGCAGCCAGCTGGAGTGGAGGCTGCTGCTGCTCCCCATCTCCCCACCTACTCGGGCCCTTTGCTGGCCTGCTGATGGGGGTCTCTACCCCCCCATAGAGTCACTGGGTCAGTACTGACTGAAGGTGGAAAACACACACAGTGCTCAAGTTATTCCAATTTTCCTGGGGTAAGTGAAGTTTAACAAAAAAACTATATGGCAGTGAGGGATACTAAAATTGGTTTATTTTAAACTTAGAACATGAAATTTTCATGTTTTAAAAAATGCTACTGACTTATTTCAAAGTGAACACGCTGAGATCCAAAAACACCCCAGGTCTGCTATTATTATTTTAGGTGACACCCCTCCTGGCAATGAGACCTGCACTGTGGTGCTCGCTTTTCAAAGCATGTTTTAAAAAGGACAGGGGACATGTACAGAATCGAAGGAAGGACACCCAGATGTCAGGCCCAAATCTGGCAGCACAAATTAAGTGAGTGGACCGGGCAGATGAGAACTCCGTTTTCTTCCCTCTCGAAAATCCATCTACTTCTAATTTATGTTTATTCTCAAATACAGCTGTGGGGCAAGTAGGGCAGGCGGCCCCACAGCAGAGGCAGAAGGTGGGGGACATGCCCGTGTTCGCAGAGGAGAGAAAAGGATCTGAGCCCCAGATCCTCAGGCCAGGGTTCCATCCACCACAGCTGGCTCTGTCTACCTCACATTCACATATCATTTGCTTGTTGACCTTTCTTTTACTTTTCATATACTATTCAAGAAATGCATACTAAAATGTAGGGAAATTATAAAGGGCAGATAAACAAAAAGAAAGACAAAATCCTGAAGATCACTCATTATTCTATCACTGGGTAACAACCCCACAGCACGTTGGTCTATCAATCCCACACGGTTTCCATTACCGGGCTGTTTATGAGTCATGCTGGGGGTAGAGAGTGAGACTGGACCGCCTGACACCATCGTTGCCCTGGAGCAGCAACTAACCCGAGGTGGAGTCATACTTGACATGCTGCTTCCCAAACAGCTTGAACCCTACTGATGCCATGACCTTGACAGATGGAGGTCTGCACCAGCACCTCACATTAGTGACTGCTTAGCATTCCATCTTATAGACGTACCACATCTTGTTTAACAATTGCCATATGGTTGTGACAACACAAACAACTGTGATGGATCACCCCTCCCTGGCACTTGCCTCAGTATCTCTGTACGACAAGTTCCTAGGACTAGAACGGATCTGGCAAACAGTAAATACCTTATTGAAAAGCTTCTAAGACAATACAAACTGTCAGATACGTATGGAAAGGCTGGGTGAATTTACAGTATCAATCGGGAACCAAGAACATTCATTTGCTACTCTCTGTAATATAGGGTCTTATCGAACTTTTAAATCTCCACCAATTTGTCATCAATTTAAAAAACGTTATCGTTATTTACTCTAATAGTCATTTTTTTACATGTATTACGTAGTTCAGCATCGTTTGCAACAGCAAATATTTTATACAACTGTTCAGGAGTCTCAACTGTGGAATGGTTTAATCAATTACAGACTATTTCATACTGTTTAACATTGTGCAGTTTTATAAAGACTAGATCAAAGCATTGTCTTGGAGAGGTGAGCCCAACAAAAATTGTTGGGGTGAAAAACAAATTATAAAATTATAATAGTAAAGCTGTATATGTACATGTTTGTATTTATGCATAAACAATATAAAAATATGGAAGGATAAATATTTACTTTTTACTAGTTAATCATAAGCAGATTTTTTGAGGGGTGGGATGGAGGAATGGACCACTACTCTACTTTAGATTTGTCTGTTTAGCTACTGCTGAACTTCAAATGACTGGAATTTAAATGTACCGTATTTTGCCACGTATAATGTGCACCCACGTTTTTGGCTCAAACTTTCAGGGGAAAAAAATCTTTCGTTTTAATTTTTTAATTCAAATTTTTATTTGTTTACATTCAGGTAATTGTGTTTTGTATTATAAAGGAACTTGAACATTTATTCTTTTTTTAACATATTAGGGCACAAGAAATTTTACGTAACAAATAATTACAGAACACAAGAACAGATACAATGTACAAGAAATTTTATGTACCAGTAACAAACGTAGGATATTTACGTATCATAGAAGGCCAAGAACGCTTCCTCGTTGCAAGTTCATCAGAAGTTCAACAAAACCAATTATCATATTCCAGGGTATTATTTTGTATATGCATATCATTGATTTTTAGAGTTACACTTTTAACTTATAAGCATAAATAAAAGAATTAAAAACATTTACATAGATACGGAATTAGTACTACCCATGTATAATGCACACCCTCATTTTCCCCTCATAAATTTTTTTTGGGGGAAGTGTGCACTATACATGGCAAAATACGGTATTTGGGGGTATAGATAAAATGAGACTTCTCTTGAGTATTTGGTGATGGTATAGGAGGGCTCATGTTATATTATTTTCTCAACTTTTGAAAACAGGTTTGAAATTATCCCTAAGAAAAGTAATCAAAAAGTCAGTTTTTTCAAGAAAACCAGTTCCCATCAAAGGCCTATACATGATGTGTCAGAAATGAGAATCTGCCTCTAAATGCCACCTCTATTGGAGTGATTTAGGACCCATGTTGTACAAACTAATCCCCCACCACTACACTACTGCTTACAGAATCCCTGTGAATATGCATTTTCATAACTGGGGAGGGTAATCCTTTCTACACACTCATTGGCTGTTTGTATGTCCTTTTTTTGTTAAATGGCTGCTCATATCATATCCTTCATCCATCACTTCACTGGGACCCTCCCTCCTTTAAATTAATCAGTGAAACTATGAATCAAGGACATTGGCCTTTCTCGTGGAATTTGTTTTATTTTCCCCAAATTCATTTATAATTTAGTTTCAGTGGCTTCTGATGTGAGTTTTAAGTGTATCAGAAGTAAAATTTATCAATCTTTCTCTTTTCAATGTCTGCTTTAAGATCTTCCCTATCTCAGGATTAAATATTTATGTAGGTTTTCTTCTAGCACTTTCATGGCTTTATCTTCTACATTTCAGCCTTAATTTAACTTCTTTATCTAAGTTTTCTTCTAGCACTTTTACGGCTTTATTTTCTACATTTCAGCCTTAATTTAACTGAAATGTAATTTGATATAAAGTAGGAATCTAACTTTTTTTCCAAATAATTATCTAATTTTTCCTACATAATTCTTCCATTTCCACTGATCTCAAATATGACTGCATCATATACGAAAATGAATTTTTTCTGGGTTCTATTTCTATCCATCCTGTTCTGCTCTACAAAAAGTAGTCCTGTCCCAGGAACACTCTATTGTTATTAAGCTCTGGAATGTATTTTAATTCTTATAAAGACAAGTCACCATTCCCTCCTTCCTGATATTTTTGGTATTGATCCATATTATTTTATTTTCCGATCTTACCCATTGATTAGCACATCCAAGAAAACTTTAAATCATACTGGTGATAATAAACATGCTTATCTTTGTTTCTGATTTCAATCGGCAGCCCTGACTTAAGTCTTTCACCATTAAGAATGAGGTATTTTAATTAAAATCTTATTCATGAAAGATCCCTAATTTATAATAATACAAGTATTATGCATAGGCTTAGTAAGTGCTGTCTGTTATTAAATAATTACAGAACATTTCACAAAGCGAAACAAAAACAACTGGAAGTCCTCTTGTGTCATTACTTGTTTTAAAAATTTTACTGGTCGGCAAATCAGTCTTGGAACCATTTCTCTATTATGTGATCAACTCTTACAGATGCTCTATAGACACACAAGAGAACGTCCATCCTGTGTGTGGGGTACAGAAGAGTCCATGGCTCTAATAATCAATCTTACATCATTATCAAAGTCTTGGATGTCTTTACTGTCATAAAGGGGTAAGTGGCATCTTTCATAGGCTTGAAGTTCTGTGCAAAAGGAGTGGCGGTAACTAGCAGGACTCTGGCCTCCTCACACACAGGTGTGCACAGCTCTGCCTGGCCTGGGAGCCATGTCTCCTTCAATGCCAACAGATCCCACTGTCAGTCTGGAAGTATTTTTGAGTCTCACCTAAAGGATTCGGCTTCCTAGTATTTCAATTCATGTGCAGGAGGGTTGGCATGGCCTCAGAGGTCAAGAGCTAATAACACCACCGTCTTATCCACTCCCAAAATTTGAAACCTTCCTCTACACATCACTGCCAGATCTGTCTTTGGCATACCTTGACTCTAAGTTACTTTCCAACCTCCAGGTCTAAAACACCCTTCAGTAATTCCCTGGCATGAAGCAAGTAAAGTTTAAACTGGCAGACCCCTCTTACTTACAAAAAAAGGAAACCAAAAACAACAAAAAAATCTACCTCCTAAGTGTATGTAAATGTTCAAAGTGTTCCAAGAGGCTGTCTCTCGATGGTGGGAATGGGGGAGATGGTTACCGTCCACAACTGAGTGGTGCCGGAATACTTACAGCATGGCGATGCCCCAGTGCTTCCCTGCTCTCTCTCCCGCTGCCTGGAAGCCAGAGAGGCCAATGAGGGCCACCGTGGGCGTAATGGTCAGGGGCCCGATGTATTTCAGCAGAGCCCCAGGCAGGCCTAGGAGGCCGATGACCACTTCTATCAGTGAGGACATGATGATAGCCCCCTGGATCTGGAACAAGCGAGGGCACAGACAGGAGAGTAAGCTGCTTATCCATCACGTACCCTAAATGCCACCTCCAACTACAACTGATAATTCTGCAAGGCATCGAGGTATTATATAACAGGCATGATACAGCTGGAAAGTTCGCGGAAACTCCAAAAGAAACCAATGGGTGTGACTGGGGCCTAAGTCTGACCTGACTGACGTAAGACTATTACAGAACTGAGCACTGGACACAAAGCCAACTGGTGTTTTCCACTGATAAATGAAACAGGAGTAACTTATGATTCATTAAGCCACACGACATTCAAAACCAGCTTCAAAGGAACACTATACTGAGGCTTCTTGACTTTAAAAAGTGAGCCGTAGCAGGACATTTAAAAGATACTGTTATTGACAAAAACTCTAAAGGAATGTTTCTATAGTGCAGAATGCTATGCTGGTTCTGAACTAATGGTGAATGATCTTATAGGTTTTGAAAGAGTTGGATAAATTGTCAGCCAGCCATTCTTCATGTCTGAGGACTCCCATGACCCATTCTGTTCAAGTGCACTGTAACTAGACAATTATCTTTAAGTCTTTCCACAAATGCAGGCAAACACTGAGGCCAGAATGAATGGTTCTGCTGCCTGTTGACAAGCCTCTGAAGCTTCTTTCAAGGGAGCCATGCCCCTCGGCTGGTTACACTGGAGGGGGTGAGTGGGCAGGTCTGTGGGGGCACCAGAGCAAAGACAGAAGGAAATAAAAGATGAGAAATAATACTGTCTGGCTGCACAAAGCATTTCTGAATGCTTTATTTTATAGTGATGTCATCTAAATTTAGTTTAACAGAAATAAAGATGTCAGTAGGTGAAAAGAAAAGGGCTTAGTGCAAGCAACTGCAATTTTTTGGGCACAACCAACACTGAAGCTGTGAAGAAACACAAAGCAGCCACAAGCAAACGACACTCATCTTTTACCTCACGTATCCGAGGATACCAGATGTGCTCTGTGTGTAACAGTTCTGTTGTTCCGTTGGCAACTGAAACATCTTGAAAACAAAAACAAAGACAAAATTTTTCTTGGAGCGACACCGATATTTCACAAAACACATTCATTTTAGTTTTAAGAAGAATTTTCTCCCTGTTTTAAGTATATTTGTATCAATACCCATCCCTAAAATTCAACAGTACGGCTTACCATACTGAAAGGTAGATTCCCCAATGCTAATTTAACCAAATTTATTCATCGACTGAGAGCTCCCAGCTTGTCAAAAGCTGACTGAACTGGTGATGCACAATGCTAGTGCCAGCCTCACACAAAGACCAACCTTTGCAAGCAGCTAATTGAAATGCCCAATAGCAAGGCTGCCTGACTGAGGGTGTAAAAACCTAGATAAAGCAGAGGGCCTTCTCCAGTCCCCAAATCAAATCAGTGGTCACAAAGTAACTCCTAGGAGCAAGAAAGGAAGTGAAGGCTGGAAAAACTTTGCTCCTAGAACCTAAAATGGAAGTTTTTTGAGTACAACGGGGTCTGGCTTTTCTCAAATCCCCTATCTTATCTTTTCCTGACCTTAAAGGGTTACTTAAGGATCTTTGCAATCACTATGGGGGTAAAGGGGATGAAAGTCATTTGCAGAAAACCAAAGCAGCCAGATCCTTAAAAAGCAGAGATGTTTCAGAGAAGGGATGCTGACGCAGCAAAGAGAGTGATTACTGGTGGTTCATAAAATCCACTGAAAGAAAGAGGCAGAAAAATAGCACAAATATTTTTCTCTTCCATTTCCATACTTATAAATTTCATTAGAGTAGAGAAATGAGGTCCCTTCTGGTCCTTACTTGCTCTGGGGTTAGGGATGAACGAGTGGATAGAGAGAGAGACAGAAACACGATCCACAGATTGGAGTGTTCTAAGCTGTTTGTTGGTTTGTGTTTTCTGTGCTTGATTCCAGAAAGGATTTAATGCTGCCAAGGGCCTCCCTTTTATCACCTGCATTAAAGGACCCCAATGACATATGTGGAAATAACTGCAATTACCTGTGGTGTTACATTTCCATTTATCTAAAGACAGGATGGCTCGAGCAGGGGCCAGAAATGCAAAAGCACTGGCCTGAAACAGGGGTAACCTAAAAGAAACGAGACCAAAACCATGATCACGGCATCAGGAACTACCGAGGTAGTTCACTATTTGACAGCTTAACAGTCTTTTCCATAGACAAACAGCACATGAGTAAATGCAGGCACACCTGGAAGAAAGAACCCCAGTCTGCAAAGATCTCTTCTGCCATGCAGCCAGGGCCACTGGCTTCTCCATCCACCCCTCCTGCTCTCCCCGAGACAGCCCCAGGGTGGGCCCTGGGGGAGCCCTGCAGTCAGCACTAGCACCCCAACACCGGCCCCTGCCATCGCCACCTTTCCCCTTGGGGTGGGGCATGTTGGCCATTTGGACATCTCTCTTTCCTGCCGAGTTTGTGAGCTCCTCATTAAACATCACTGTATGTCTTCTATTTCACCACCCTCCACCTCCTCCTCCCTTTCAAATTCTTAATGGTTATCAAACAAAAAAATTATCTTCCTGTGTGGTTCCATTTTGTAAGTCAAAAACTAAATCATAGAGGATAAGCATTAAAATCACATTAGTGATCGAGATCTAATGAGGAAAAGAAAAGCTGTAAGTTACAAATCAACATAGATACAATATTCTGCTTAATCATAAAAAAGATTCAAGTGTTCTAAACCTTATTTTTAAAGGACCCAGAAAGAATGCACTCTCCATAAAATCTCCTGCCCATATCCTCAAACTAAATGCAGATACTCTTATGTCATCATTCAATTATATTATAGATACTTCATATTAACTTTATAAACACTTGAGCTACTGAAATTCAAAAGATTTTGTCACTTTTTATTGGGTATGTACAGCATTTCAGCTACAGTTTTATTAAGGTGGCTTTATGGGCTCACACATGAGAACTTAATCACTACTTTTAACATTACTTTCAGGGTAAAATATAAAACTGGCTCTTGCTTGCTGGGCTGGGAACTCCCAGACGTCCAGCTCCTTCTTAAATTATCACCAAGCAGCCTTGTATCAGGGTCCTGGCCAGCAGGACGGGAACCCAGCTGGTTTCCCCCGAGCTGCCCGACAGCGTGTCCTGCTCTGACTGAGAGAGGAACTAGGCTGAGCGGGCAAGCAGCCACTTTACAAGTCCAGAGTCAGCATGTACCATTTTGAGGCAGATGAGGGTCAAGACCCTCTTGTTCTCCTGGCCATTTTTATCATGCAATGATATCAATTGAGTAGGCAGGACGATGACTTTAAGACATGGGAGCAGGCTGCACGGTGCACAGCAGATGCACTGCTGGCGGCCATTCACACGGGCGTGCCCTCTGCCAACCATCCATTTATAATTAATTACCTGTCGGAGGAACCTACGGCATAGTGCTGTCAAAGTGGAAGTGAAGGTCACCTGAAGTGGGCATGTGTATCAAAGGGGAAAACACTGTTTCATTTCAACACAAATTCCTTAAGCACAATTTTTCAGCTATGTACAGAAAGGGTAAAGGGAGGTCAGCATCTAGTTAGGAATGGACGCCATCTCAAACGGTCCAAACGCCATCTATTTTACTGTTTCAAATGTCAAGCAATGCGTCCTGCGGCAATGTAATATGGGTTGCACTTAGCAAGCTCGTCCTTGGGAACGCTGCCATCAGCACTGCACTGGTGACCACTGGATGT
The DNA here is from genome assembly GCF_057876585.1 of Rhinolophus sinicus. Taxonomy (NCBI): domain Eukaryota; kingdom Metazoa; phylum Chordata; class Mammalia; order Chiroptera; family Rhinolophidae; genus Rhinolophus; species Rhinolophus sinicus. The sequence continues at coordinate 26,542,592 of NC_142513.1, forward strand.
GGGCCAGTGAAGACTACTCTGGATCCCACTCCTGGTGACATCAATTATTTCTGACCTCACTCTGAACCTGATCACAGCCTGGACACCTTTCAGGGCAAGCATTTTATGGCTTCACCACGACCAGAGGCCCTGAGAGCACTGATACACAGAAGCTCACTCGCTTTCAAGCCAGGAAGACCCTGGTTCCTTTGAAAGTGGGTGATAATAGGAAATTCCCACATGTGCTGCCCCAGGCAACGTCTCCCGTGATGACGGCTTAGATGTTCACCATTCAGCCATGTGCACTGCCTGCCACCAGCAGTCCTGGCTGGGGGACAAGCGACTGCTTTACAGTAAGCAGTAGTCAGTACCCTCGCAGTGAGGTGTGGTCTCCAGAACTGGCAGCATGAGTCAGTAGCGTTCCCTTTCTGAGGGAAAGTTGCAACAAGAGCATATGACTCCATTCAACAAGAGCTTCCCTAAAAAACAAGCAACAAAGCCAATTTTCCAGGAGAAAGACTAAGTAAGCATGACAAAGCACTTGATAGTCTCATCTCATAAAGTGGCTTTTCAGGCACTTCTCCAGCATGAAGATGCTGGCTCCTCCCTCTGCACCTGACTCACATGTGCACCCAAACTTCCGGTCCTCGGGCTCCCCGAGTAGACAGAACTGCCTGCTCCTTAATTCTGTACTGACGACTGGAAAGGAAAAAAGTGCTCTGCCCTTCTCTACACCTGTGAGCCAAATCTGGCAAACTACCTGCTTTAGTGCATCAGGTTTTCCTGGGACACAGCCACCCTCATTTATTGAGGAGGCATCTACAGCAGCTTTCGTGCTGCGAAGGGAGCGTGGAGCGGTCACAACAGAGAGCACGGAGCCTAAAATACTACTGCTTGTCCTTTTCCAGAAAAAGTTTGCCGACCTTGTGTACAAGGAAAGTTTATCTTAAATATGTGAAGAGGTGATGGGTTTTTGCAGATGAAAAGTTTTTAAAGTTAACAGTGTCACTAGATGTTCAGAGACAGTCTGAGCCTTTGTCATGATGCACTCTCACGTCAGGCTTTAGCCCCTCGACAACAAAAGAACCTAACCAGCCCCAGACAAATGCTTACTTTGTTCAAAGCCCTGCTGGAGGCACCCCATTTCCTCCTCGGTACCCAGGTGACCCCAACCCTTCCCTAGCCTGGCCTCTCACTGGCCTCTTCACAAATCTGCACTGCAGACAAAATGGTCCAGGTTCTTGCCTCTGGGCCTTTGCTCATCCCTTCTGCCATCAACCCATTTCTCATGTTCAATTTTTATTTATCATTCAAGGCACAAAGCAAATACCACCTCCTCCAGGAAATATTCCAGGATCTCCTTCTTGGGATTTATAATGTGTTTCCTCTATTACTTAGGACTTTCTGACCACGATTTCTATAAATCACCTCCAAGTTGCCAGGAAGCTGCTTCATGATTCCTTGAGAGTCACTAGTTAAAAATGGAAATTACTGCATTTCACCCAGCCCTGGTTAGTCAGAGCTGCGGGTGGAGTCCTTGAATCTGGATTTTGAACAATAACTTCTGGGTGAGGCTGAGGCACCAGACTGCAAAGGCTGACAACCCTGGGGCTAGATGAAGGGATTATTCTGGTCACTTAAGAAGCATTTCTTGAGCGTCTGCTTGACACAGACACAATTAAATAAGCAGGTATGACTATGGAAAAAACTATCCCTGGGCCCTTGAGGGGTTTCTGTTGTGTGAAGGAGAATAACCATAGCCACCGTGAAGGGCGGTGAGGTGGGCGATGCAGGGTGCTGTGGGCATCTGTAGGAAAGTCACTTAAGCAGAAGGAGGACGAAAAGCACATCACCACATATGCAAGGGGTTCCGAGTAGAAAAGCATGTACAACATGAGAGTCAACAAATAGACCCAGGAATCCTGGAGAACCAACTGAAGAGACTTTACTGTGGGTGGCAGCACGGGGGCTGATGTGATGGTCAGAGGGGACCAGGTAGCAAACGCCCTCTTCCTGCAGGCAAGAGGAAACTATTGAAGGACCTGCTCTGAAAGGACCGCTTTGGCGGAACTGGGAAAGATGACCGTAACTCCAAAACTCTTCTCAGAAGGCATTCCGACAGGCTGTGGCTGGCTCCATTTGCGGTCTTGGTTTGGCTGACCCCACTAATCCTGCACTGTCGGCTCAGATGACCTGCCATCCCAGGGCGGGTCTCCGTGAGGACATCTTCGTGCTGACCTGCCCAGGTGCCCGAGGACTAGAATTGCCCTGACAACAGGAACTGGGACCGTTTCACCCATCATTGTATCCCCAACACCAACTTTTACTTAATAATTAATTGAAGGTGCTATTTACAAATACTATTTGAAATTTTATTAGACTAGAAATAAGAGATTAAGTCTTTTGGCCATGTTAATTTTAACTGCAAATTTGGGAGAGGACTTTTAGATTTAAAGCATTGGGGAGAGAGAATAAGGAGTAAAAAGTGCATAAATTTTCCAGACAAAACCAGGTAATGCTCCCAGGCACCAGGGGATTGCTGTCCTCTGCTGGTACCATCAAAGAAAATGTCTTAAAAAGTTTAAAAGGCAATGGTCCTACAAGCAGCAACATGAAGGTGTGAAATGTATCTGCCCAAAAACAAGCCATTTAATGACAATAAACAAAAACAGAATTCGTCAACACAGAGTATATACTCTTGTACCTGGCTTCCTCCACCTAGCAAGAAAATCAAGTTGGTGCAAAACCTTTCCTTGCCAAATAAACATTTGAGTCTAAACTGTAGCACAATTTAAAAACAATCTCTAAGAAATGTAGAGCTGACCTGGCTCTGAGGAGCTACAGTTTCATTTTTGAATTTGCTACCAGGAGTGTGTGTCCTAAGTGCTTTAGAAGAAAAGCAAAACACAATTTGTCAGAGAAAACTCTTCTCTTGATTTTTAACATTTTCCAATTGTTTACTGCATGTATATGCCAATCTGTCAGCTGAGCTGTTGGAAAGTAGCTTGCAGACGTGATACACTTCACCCAGTCATTTCAGCAAGCATAAGCATTTTCTGTCCCATCATCGCCTCTCTGTATCACACCCCAGAAATGTGACACTAATTTAATAACGTAACCTAATATTCAGGCCATATTTAAATTTCCGTTTATAAAAGTGCAAATATCTGCCCCACTCCCCCAATCTAATCAGTCCCTATGCTGTGTTTGGCTACCATGTGTCATGTTTAGAGCCAGGTTAAAAATTTTTTTTGGCAAGGAGCCTGCTGGGGTATCGTGTACATCTTACAGCATCACATCAGGACGCATGTCACCTCAGGATGTCCCCCAGACTGTGGGAATTCTTGGTTAGGGTAGTGACTGCTGGAACTCTCCATTTTAAAAGTACCTTTACCCTTCTGTAATTAATAATCTGTAGGGTGAGTTCTTAGACTGTGCAATTATTATATCCCACTAGCTTATTAACATTCTTGCATAGTGGGCTTAAAAATTCTGAGTTTCTAATTTTATCATTCCTTTTGTAAAAAACAGCTTTCCTCTTTGTCCCAACTCTATCTCCCTCTTTTTCTCTTTGGAAATTCACTGTAGATGCATGAATTCCTTCTTAGCTATTTCTATAATTCACTTCCATGACTATCCCTTTCAATAATTAAATTGTCCCAAACTCGCCCAGAGCTGCTCAGTCAAGTAGGTTCCCATTCTTTTTGACATTAACTACCCCCAGGTCTCCTCACTTTTTTGAGCAGTTCCTTGCTTTCCGACACAAGATGTTCCCAGCTCAACTTGTACTTTTCTCAGCTCCGGCCCTGGCGTCAACCACTTCTCTAAGGAGCCCTGGTTCATTCTGATGGAACATAGTATTTCTAAACCGAAATCTGAGCACCGGGGGGAGTCACTGTTCCTGGGTGTCATTCAGCGACTAGAGGTACAATTTTTTTTTAAATTATTAGTATATTTTAATCACGGGTCCTAATGATACCTCCAGTTCAACCCAACACCACTGGATTACCTTCTTTCCAGATTCGTATCTCTCCTCCTGCACTGAGCATCCCGATTTCTCACACCCCAATGTCCTCATTCAGTTCTCCTATCCTATGTCATCATATAACACGTCCCAGGATTATACCAATATCACTATTAACTAGACTACTAAGTGTAAGGTTTCTATTTTTTGTCCTTAGAAAATATTCCATTCACGGTGTGCAAAGTACTATCTTAGGAAGTCTGGGAATTCCTTCCTCTGTGTGGTTAGCAATTTGACATACAGTTAGGTTCACTTGTTTCTGTGCATATATATTCAATTTTAGGGTTTGCTTTTTGTTCCTCCTTTTAGATTTTATGTTTTGAATATGTTGAACACGTGTACAGTTTAAAAATCAAACCATATAAAGAGATATACCAGGAAAGTCTCACTCCCATACAGGTATCCTCCAAACCGCTCCCACTTACCCACTATAGGTAACCACTTTTATTAATTCCTCCCTTATCCTTGTTATTTCTTCTTTCTTACCAAATGTGCGCACGCACGCACGCGCACACACACGCACACATTTTTTGCCATTTGTTTTTTTTCAATATATCCTGAAACTCATTCTACACCAGTTCACAGATTTTTCTCCTTCTTTCTTAGGGCTACATAGGACTCCAATGTATGAAGTACCATAGCAGCCAGTCTCTTATAGATGGGCATTTAGGCTGTTAATATTTTGCAATTACAAGTTACACAGCATTATTTTGCATTTGTGAGCACGTATCTTCAGGGTAAATTTCTACTAGAAGTGAGGTTGCTGGATCAAATAGTAAATGCACATGCAGTCTAGACATTGTAAAATCCCTCTTCATAGGGGTTGAACTATTTTTGCTCCCAACAGCAATGCATAGGAAAGCCTGTTCTCCCACAGCCTTGCCAACAGAATGACTTGTCAAGATTTTATTTTCTGTCAATCTGACAAAGGTGAGAATATCTCAGGGTGGCTTTCATTTGTGTTTCTCTTATTGTAAGTCAATTTGATGATCCTTTTACATGGTGAAGAGCCATTGCATAACTTTTTTGTGAACTGTCTATGTCTTTTGCTCTTTTTTCTATATGATTTTTGATATTTTTCACTTCGACTTTTAAGAGTTCTTTCTGGGGCCGGCCCGGTGGCTCAGGCGGTTAGAGCTCCGTGCTCCTAACTCCGAAGGCTGCTGGTTCGATTCCCACATGGGCCAGTGGGCTCTCAACCACAAGGTTGCCAGTTCAATTCCTCGAGTCCCGCAAGGGATGGTGGGCTCTGCCCCCTGCAACTAAGATTGAACACGGCACCTTGAGCTGAGCTGCCTCCCGGATGGCTCAGTTGTTGGTTGGAGCGCAGGCTCTCAACCACAAGGTTGCCAGTTCAATTCCTCGACTCCCGCAAGGGATGGTGGGCAGCGCCCCCTGCAACTAAAATTGAACACGGCACCTTGAGCTGAGCTGCCGCTGAGCTCCCGGATGGCTCAGTTGGTTGGAGCCTGTCCTCTCAACCACAAGGTTGCCGGTTCGACTCCCGCAAGGGATGGTGGGCTGCACCCCCTGCAACTAGCAACGGCAACTGGACCTGGAGCTGAGCTGCGCCCTCCACAACTAAGACTGAAAGAACAACAACTTGAAGCTGAACAGAACCCCCCACAACTAAGACTGAAAGGACAACAATTTGACCATTGTTCCCCAATAAAGTCCTGTTCCCCTTCCCCCAATAAAATCTTAAAAAAAAAAAAGAGTTCTTTCTGTATTAGAGATATTACATTTTACTTGTGATATGATAAAAATACTTTCTCCAGTTTGTCATTTTTATTTATCGTGTATTTTTATAATGCAAATGTTTCAAAAAAATGCTTTTATATCTGCCATCAAATTTATCATCCTTTGATTGTTCCTGGAGTTTGAGTCCTAGTTCAAAAGTTTAAAAACCCACTTCTACATTAAAAAGAGAATTTACTGTTATTTCACGCTAATAATTATATAGTTTCATGACTCTTGCATTTGGATCTCTAATCCATTTTGAGTTGATTCAAAGAAAACTTAACTAAACGCAACTGTAACCTTTGTCTTCAAGTTCATGTTATTCTGGCTTTACAGATAAATACTAAAAATTACATGAACTATTTTAATTAGTACTTTAAATGAGAGAGATTCCTTGAGAATCTCAGTAGGAAGCAGCTGACAGGCGCCTCTCCCCTCCCAAGCCACACAGCAGGAGGCTTTGTCGAGACAGAGCCCAGGAATTCCAGAGGGCTAGCTGGATATGATTTTGATAACCTCCTTTTCAAACATGATGATACTATCAACTGTTTCAGGTCAAGGGCTATTAGCCTAAAATACTTTTATTACTTCAAGATCTAGCCAGTCACAGAGACGCATGAAGGAATTCCTTGGGGTGTGGCAGTGTCCTGTTGGTTGTAGTTATGTGACATGGGTAAAAACTCATAACTGTACATGTAAAAAAGATAAACTTTACTATATGTCAATTACCCCTCAGTAGATATGCTTTAAATTATGCCTATAAAGTATCTTTCTGAGAGTGGAAATGGGGGAAGGATGACAGCATATACCTTAAAATACTAGCGTTATATTGAATAGCTAATACAAAACACAACATTTAAAAAGGGAAGCGCTTCCCTCCTGATACTTAGTGAGAAGCTCTGACCTTCAGGCCGTGGAATGCTGCTCTAGCCCACACAGCTTCGCCACGGAAGCACCTGCCTGAAAAGGAAGGAGAAGGGGGAGACACAGTGGGGCATGAAGAGGAGGAGGAATTCAGAGCGCGCGGGCAGGGGCAAGGCAAGCGGGACTGGACGGTCAGAGAGAGAAGAAAAGACTGTGGAGAACTACATTCATGAACCCCACGTATACGAAGAGGGGCTGTCAGTCTCCTAGTTCCCGGGAACCTCAGAAACATGAATAGAAACGGTGTGTTAACCGAAGCGGGAAACCACCCAGAAAAGCACACCTGACGGCAGGGTGGCAGGGTGGCCGTGGTGAGCACCCGACGGCCCGCTGTGTCCATCAGGCCCGGCTCCACCGGCATCCCAGCCGGTGTCCCCGCCCACGGCACTCCTCTGCCTCCCCTGTGCCTACCTGCCTCCTTCCCTGCCGGAAGGCCCACTACAATAACACCAACAGGCGAGTGTAGACAGGTGCCGAGGATTAGCTCATTTGATGCTCACACTTTTATTACTAATACCACCATTTTACAGACGAGGGAAGGGGGCTTTGAGAGATAAGGCTGCCTGCCTACAGTCACATGAAAATGGAACGAGAGCCATGCGCCCTGTAAATTCAAAGCTTCCCAATGCAACTGGTTAGGGAAGTGAGGCAAAGCTCCTCCCTCCTCCAAGGTCATTACCTCCAGGTTCTCACTAACCGCCATTTCTTTAATAGCCTATCTAAAACATTTTGAGTTAAATGCACAGCAATTTTTATTATTTGGTGGGAAAAACCCACAACTTGATACCACGTGCCTGACTGACATCAAAGAATGTGAAGTCACCTACGTAGAAATTTTGGCAAAGTTCACCCTCAATCAACCACGCCTATGGCCCCACCTCCTAGTTTACAACAAATAAGGGGGGACTATGGAACAAATCAAATAACACCAGGAAGACACAATCAGACAAATTCAGATCATGGGACACTTGATGAGACAACTGGCCTGGATTCTTTCAAAGAGGGGTGATAATGGAGGGAAAAGGTGGAAACCATTTATTATTGAGACCGGAGCGACACAACAAACAAATGCACCCCATGAACTTGAATGGATCCTGGTTCCAGAAAGTGGAGGGAACAGCCATAAAAGATATTTTAGGGACACCTTGGGAAATTAAATACAGACTGTGTATTAGATGACGTGGTAGAATGATTGTTGTAATGGTTACACAGAAGACCCTCCTTCCTAGGGGAGTATTTAGGGGTAAGCCAGCATGCTGTCTGCAACTTTACTTTCAAGGCGGTCCAAAAAAATGATGTACATACACCCCACATAAATACATATAGAGAGAGAGAATGTGGGGGGAAACCCAGACTCCCTACCTCCATCCCTCCAGTCCTCTAAGTTTTACCAATAGTTCAAAGCACCAAACCTGAGACCTTGGCGAATCCTAAAGCTGCCCCTGTACTCAGTGAACACATAATATGTACCGGGCCCCCAGAACCCAAGGAGATGCAAGACAGGGGTGGGCTCTCTCCTTGAGGCAGACGACTGTTACAGACAGGTTGCTCCACTGGCTACAATGACTCTTTTGTCCCAAATCCTACCTTTCTCAGCAAAGGAAGGTTCTGCGTGTGGACAGCAGGCGTGAGATGGCCTGGAGAGGCTACTCTGGGAGGGGCCACCCCCCCCTGCAGCCTTTTCTTCTGCTGGAGAGCTCAGAGTGATGTCTCCAGAGGCACCTGGAGCAAAAGGCTGGGAGTGTCCCCCCCAAAAAAAAACACAACACCTGCCCCTCAAGGAAGGTTGGGGAAGGTCAGCATGGCAGGTGAAGGGCAGGATCTGGGACGGCCCTGCTTCACCCCCAGCTCTGCAGTGACACCCAGGGACAGAGACCCAGGAAGCTGGGAGCTGCTACCAAGACATGGTCTCTGTTGGGAAAGGGCAGCCAAGGAGAGGCATCAGCGGAGTCCTCTCTGAGCCCTCCCGGGGCCGAGGAGGCGAGGCTACTGCAGGCTGCCAAATACCCTGCCCTGATCTCTCGGGATTTTCAAGGCTTAGGACTAATTCTTGGAACAAGCCCGCGGGGTGGCTGGGATTGACATCACAAATCAACCAGAACCATGAATTGCTGAATCCTCATTCAAGGGAGCTCAATGAAGACCTAGTTGAAAGCAAAGTGCAAGAGATCGAGATCAAGGGACAGGATGAAACGGCGAGGTGGCGGGGAGGAGGAGGAAAAGGCGGGACACGGGGAAGGTGGAAGAAGCAGGCCTGGCAGAAGTCATCTGCCCCCTGCAGGCGGAGGCTCTGGGCAGCACTAAAGCCATGCAGGTCACACAGCTGGGGCTGAGACTCACAACCTCCATTTCAAAACAGTCATGGTCCCCAAAGGAAAGGAATCACTTTCATGCCAAGGGAGAAGGAAGGAGGGTCAATAGCCTGAGCTGCACTAGACACACTCCGTGTGGCCTCAGCCCAGCCCGTAGGAAACATGTCCCCAAAGGAGTGTTTGTGACGTGGTGACATCTTACAGCTGGCAGTCTGAGCTTGCACTCAGGTTTGCAGAGGCATACATCTGTGTCCCCTCCACTGTTTTCCTATCAATTTTGGTTATTTTTCTGGAGAGGAACAGGTGTCCAGGAACTGCACGCCCCTCTCCACCAGGCTGCCCACAGGGAATGAGGAGGAGGAAAGCCCTGGCCACAGCACACAGGTCGGGACGCGTACACTTTCTTCCTTCCTCTGCTCAAGACCTGCAGGTGTCTTAATTTCCTCAAAATAAAGGGCCCACTCTTCACAAGCACGGACCACAGTTGGGTTTTAGGTCCCGGGCACCCACTAAATCCAGTGCGACGGAGTATTAGGTACTCGGCAGGTAAATACACAAAGAAGTGAACAGAACTCACATGCAACACCATAAACCACCCCGCGCTGGAGAAGTCTGAAAATCTGTCTTAGAAATCATGGAAGCTGACCATTAAACCTTTTTCTTCTGCTGCACTAAGCCTAAGGAAATGAGTGCTGAACTACCCCCCAAATACCCACAAAACCAACCAACAGAAATGCACAGGCGATCTGCAATCCTATGGCTGTGACGCTGGGAATAAACCCCACTCTTGGCTACAGTGACACTTCCCTCCAGCACTGTCCCATCCTCTATCCCCTCTGCCCCAATTGCTTTGTCTGTTTATTTGATCCTGTGGTGACGGGGAAATAAATAAATACGTAAGTCTGTTGAAATGATCATTCACAGACTGTGATGAGGGTCTATGTTAGCATTTATCAAAACCAGAACACTTTTCTTACTATTCATACACTGTAACTTCCCAAATGTATTTTAGGAAGTTTGCAATAATCTACAAAATCGCAATAGGTCCATTAAAATAATGGCAAAATGTCATCCCCAGGATACCTTACAAAGAGCCTCCTCTCACTGTCACAAAAGGAAAAAGAACCGCAGAGGTCATCTGTCCAAGGTCATAGAGTTGTGCAGGTCCCTCTAATGTCTCATGTTTGCTTGTTCCACTTCCCCAGGTACGAAGGACAAGAAATCATCCTTGGCCACACACTGTACGCCATTGCTTTACCCTGGCAACGGTAGGTTCTGGCTGCCCATGGGATTACAGTTTATCGTTAAAATAGCCAACAGCTTGATTTACCCAGCACTGGCAATGTGGCTGCCTATGGCTGACCTTGGCACGAGACCAGGGCACAGGGGCACACAATGCATATTTTACCATAAGAAAGGCATCTTTGTTCCCTCTTGAGATAAACCAACAATTCTTAACTACAAGCACTGCCCAAAATTACCTATAGTTTGTGCTACAAGTTCCTTGATGAGTCAGCTGTTTAGGAAAAATAGAAAAATAGACATTTCCCCAGAGAATCAGTGTCCTATGTACAAGGTAAGGTAAGGCTCCTGAGTCAGCCAACAAAAGATTTTTTTAGTCCACTCTGGACTTGAAATATGGACTTTTGAATGCAGTATCAACAGAATGAAAGATGCTGCCAGCCAAATTTAACCACCTGGCTCTAATAAAATGAATCGAGTCATCCTTGGAATGGCCAGAACACATCTCCTTCCCCCAGCAGGTCAATGGTACCCCTGACCCTCCCCTCAGAGGACCCCCAAGGAGACGCTCCCTCTGAGTAAGGGACCTGCTAAGTGTGGTAGCTGCAGGAGGTTCTGAGACCTCCAAGAGCTGGCCATCCCCACAGCCGTGAGTCCACAAGACTCCCTTCCATCAGCAGACCTGCACGGCAGCTGCCATTTCCCTTCCCAGGGCACTGCCTGTGGAGCAGCCAGAACACCCTAACACTGCTCACGGTTCTCCCCATATTCTCCCGCCCCCCAAGTAAGGACAGGCCTCTCGAGGTCCTGGAGGATCCTGACTCATCAGAACACAGCCCGTGACTCCAAAGCCGTCTTCTGTACTAGCTCCTTATTCCCCCAGCAGGAAAGGCAAAGCCCTTCCTCAGACTGTCTCCAACAGAGCAAGTGACAGAAGCATAAGCTTCCTCTGCTGCGCTTCCCTTGAAGACATTCCCATCCCCTCAGGCTCCACCCTATGAGCAGAGCCCCGGGCTAAGGAAGAGGCTGCAGTGTGAAGAGGGCGGAAGAGGGAACAGGAGAGGACAAAGCAAGCCTGCAGGAGGAGGCAGGAAAGAACCGATTCTCTTCCTTCCTCTGCCAGCTCCATACCCGTTTAGGCTGGGGGCAGGGATGCAAAGGTGAACCAGCCAGAGCCCTGGTACCAAACAGGGGAGCACAACCCAGTGGGACAAGACACAAATACAAAAAAGGACATAGTGGAAGAAGAGCCACATTAGAAGAACGGACACAAGATGCATGTGTGGGAACTCAGAGGGGAGAACAAAGGAGGCTTGGGGGCGTCAGGGATGCTTCACAGAGTGGGAGGGACAAGCCAGACCGGAAAGATGAGCAGGGTGCACCAGTAATTGGGGAGCATAAGCACAGGAGGATGAAACAGCAGGGCGGCCGGGGAGGGAGCTCACCCCAGGGTGAGTGCAGGGAAGGGGACAGCAGGGATCAGACACGCTGGAAAGGTGGGGCAGGGTGGGGACACAGAGAAAGGGAGAAGACTAAAGGGTGGATTTATCCCGTTTTTTTTTAACAGGGGAGGGACTACAGCCTGGCAGCACTGAGGAAGATGCAAATGTTGGAAAAATGCACAGGGGGCGCGAGCACAGAGTGGGGCAAGGAAAGTAGCCCTGGAGGCAGGGAGACCAACTGGGAAGCTAGTGGAACAGTCCAGGCCTGAAGTAAGGAAATGGGGGCGGGAGGGGGTATTGGAGAGAGAGCTTGCCCTGCCAGCGGCTGGGATAGAAGCTGAGAATGAGTCTGAGTTTCCAGCTTGCACAACTGGGTGGGAAGTGGTGCCATCCACCAAGAAAAGAAACACGGTGGGGGTTGGGGGTGGGGAAGGCTCAGTAGGAAACCCTCCTGCCACTCCAGTTAGTCCTTCTAAGCAGCCCTAGGTGAATGGCGTTGCTTATATGCCTTCCAGCAGCTTCAGCATCCCAATTTAGCAACCCAATCTCACCTGCATCCAAATGTTGTCTGCAGCAAAGTTGTGATTCCCACGCAGAAGAAAATGGTCCCAATGAGCTGGCTGGTGGCCCACTGGTCGTACCCCACACACATGGCATCGGCCAGCAGAAAGGGCACTGCAATCGTGCCACTGAAGCACGTCAGGTAATGCTGTGGGTGACAGAGAGACAGAGGGGAAAGGGTAAACCCTTCCTCGTCCTTTTTCTGATTTCATTCTAACTCCCTCCTCCATTGTTTTCAAAAAATAGCCCACACGAAAAAACTCTGGTTTTTTTAAGTGCACACTTACATGCCAAATCATATTTCTTTTTCAGCATTTCTCCTTTCTATTACATTTCCTTGTCTTACTCCTCACTCGTATTATTACTTACTACTCACATGACTCTAGCACAGCATAAAGGAAATACTCAATACAAGCACTGGCGGTATTTTACTTACACAACTCTTACTGGGATTATTTGCTTTTTTTCCAAATGTTTTTCAATATCAATTGCTAAAATTATAGGTCTTTCTCCCCTGACCTGTTAACATGAATTGTTTTGCACTGAATCAGTCTTGACAAAAACTCTTGCTGTATCTTTCTTCTGGGATTTGACTTGCCCATACTTAATGTAAGATTTTACCTCTGTATTCTTGAGAAAATCAGTCGGTTTGTGTGGGTTTTTTGTTTTTTTAATTCTCTCAGGTCTGGGGATTAAAGTTACACAAGCTTCATTAAACAGGGGATTTTCCATCTTTTTCTATGGCCTGGCATTGTTTCACAACAATCGGGGAAGGGTTTTGGGAATATGGGAGCTGTGGCAATGCTCCAGGAAAGCCAATCCCACTCTTCCTTTGGGGACCCCACCTCCACTCCTGCGGCTCTGGCAGAACATTCCCAGAACCACTGTTCACTTCCCTTCCTCCCACAGGCCTGCTTATTCAGTTCCTACTTCTACTCTGCAAACTGTAATTTTCTGCCCAGTAGTTCCCCATCTCTGCTCCTGTTTGCCACAATGTATTGCTTGCAGCCCATAAAGCCCAACTACATAACACTAATAGGTGTTTCATGCAGGAAACAGGACATTCCCATCCAGGACTTCTCAGGGCTGCTCACAAGCTTAAGAACACTGTATCGCCAAGACGGGCATGATCCATGCAGGGTTTCCCAATCCCATTTGACTAAGGGTGATTTCTTCTAGAAACATCTATAATATAATGTTTCAAAAAGCAGGTTTCCTGAATCTGGCTCGGGATGCTCAACCCAAGGTCAATTATCCACCAAGACCACTCAGCTCCTTTGGTCACAACTCCTCCTTTATTAGGCACCTTTCAGGGTAGGTTACCAAGTTATCTGATACCTAAGGGTGGTTAGGGGCTAGAAACTAGACCAAAGCATCAGCTGTCAACAGGTACAGCCTCACCTGCAAGTGAATAAACCCATCTGGGCAATAAGACGGACTTTCTCAGCATCTGAAATACCCCAGATTGAACTGCTCAAACTTGAGAAAAGAAGAATGGCAAGTCAGACCTCTGAACAGTCATGGCTGAAACCACCAAGGCACTCACAGGCCGGGGTGTGCATCCTGGAAAAGAGCTTCCCGTCTCGTGCCCTTACTCCCTACAGCCCCACTTCAATCTGTAAGTGGGAAAAGGGTGCCGGGAGCTGGGAGAAAGTGCTGAAGACAAGGAGTCCTACACAGGCTTGTGTCACCTGTGTCACTTCCCACCCCATCCCCAGCCCATTCCCCTTCTGCTCCCCTGGCAGCTTCCCTACTCTATTCCCGCTGGAAACTGCGTCAGCCAAGCAGCTGCTACCACAGCAAAGGTTGCCTTCCTTTAAAAATAAGACTGCACCCTCCCATTTATGCCTAGCCAACAGGGCACTTCTCAGTGTCACCCACAGTCCATGACAGAATTGACCATAATTGTGGATTGGTTAACTATGCCAGGAATGAGAGATGAAATGAACCCTTTTTTCTCTACTCTTCTACTTTTCTCCTCCCTCTATTCTTCCTTTCTGTATCTCTATGATCTTTTTGTCCTTCCTTTCATGTCATTTCTCTTCCTTAATCCCCGAACATTCTCCTTCTTTCATTCCCTGGTTAACCTATTCCTCCTATTTCTTCCTTTCACTATTAAGAAATTGATGTGAATTCGCATTCATCATCCTTAAAAGAATTACTTTATAATAAAGTTGTCAATATATAAAAATCAAAATGGAATTAAAAACAAAACTCTGGACAATTCAAGTATCTGTCGGTGGTTACATCCTAAGGGAACCGTCTTACCTGTAGCCCCAGAAATATGCACAGGTACCAGGGAGGAACATCTTCTATGGTGTAAATCATGTCCGATCTCTGGGGGTCTAGACTGCCGGTGCTATCCAAGGTCTCGGCCAGAGAGCTCTGTGAGCGAGAGGGACAAAGGAGCTGTTTAATAAAAGCAAGGACTAAAGTTAGCTCAGCTAAATACAGGTCGCTGCTACTAAAGAAACAACTTTATAAGGTGGCTGCCATTCTCCCATAAAATTAAGCCTTGGCTACCGCAGATGCAATGCTCAAGCACACTCACTCAGTGGGACACTCAGCCTTCAGAGTGTGGGGATTCAGTGTCCGTTGCCATCGACTCATCCCCAAGAGCACCCAGCTTGCTCAGAGCTTCTCCCCAGGCCTGGGGACCGCCTGCGTGGAGAGGATGCGGTCCCAGGTTGAGACCACAAAGTGATACCTTGGCATGAGCAGTCCTTGGGTGGTGCCCCGAATGAAGATGCAATATAAAATGCTAACCACTTTCAAACAGAAAGCATTAATCTGCCCTACCTAACCCATCCCATCCCTGCAAGGAGAGAGATCTTTGTGCCTAGACGCTGAGTGAAAAGAACACAATTCAAAAGTATACAGATATGTGACTCAATTTTTAAAAAAACAGACTAAAAATGTATTTATAGTTTAGTGGGCAATTTTATTTTCTTCTTGTCCTCTGCCATTACTAAAATTTTTGTAAATGTTAAGTGTTGCATGCTTTTTAAGTCAAAAATCTTTACCAAGACCAGACACTTTAAGGTTATAGTCTAGATATTCCCGGTCAGCTTCAGCATCGCTTCTGAACTCGCCCAGTACTGAACCAAACAGAAAACTCAAAGTAACTTCACGTTCCCCAGTGTAGCCTCAAAACTGCTCTGGATTCTAAAACCCTATGAACAATTTCTTGAAATCTGAGATGTGTGTTTTAAAAAAAGTCTTTTATAACCTGTCAAAGTGCCTACCAGAGAACAAAATTAAAACATGTTTCACACACACACACACAAAAAAATGTTAACGATGACAACATTCTGACCCACGACCGTAGTGCCCTGTCATCTGATGGATTTGGTCCACAGAAAGACGCTGACTCCATGTGTTTACCACTCAATTTTCCATGCACAGGGCAACAGGGATTTTCAAGGGTCAAATACCCTCGAACAAAAGAAGTGACGCAAACTCAGGCTCAACTTCTAAAGCCTAAAGGTAAATGTCAGATGTAAGTTGATATATTTGATCTAATCCAAATGGGACTTGAAAAGGACCTTTCTGAGAGAACTTTTTCTTCCATTTAAACAATGGATATTGGCAGATTTGCACTGTTGAATGGGTTGAAATGGATTGTGTCTTTTAAAAATGTGTTGGTAGGAGTGGTAGAGAAAGTACAACGTGGGTGAGGAATTTCGTATGTGGTGATGCACAGTAAAGAATTAACTCAGCAGGTCTGGGATGTCCAAACCCTGTACATTTCAGAGATAGGTTTGGCCCTTGCCTGGGAGGTAACCTCTGAGTTCTTGGACCATCCTGCCTATTAGGCTGTATTATTTTACCTGAAGCTTTGGACTGCCCCAAATAGTTTATACCAATGACATGATCTACGGTGGGGGCCTTGGGCGACATGGTATCAGTCTGACCTCTGGTGCGGCTGGCCACTAAGGTCAGCCACACAGTGGTCAGTCATACTTACATGACTGATCCCTCAATAAGTAAAACCCTCGACACCAGGGCTCCAGTGAAATTCTCTGGTTGGCAACACTCCTGGAGAGCTGTCACACACTATCTTTGGGAAAATGAGGTGCTGCCCACACGACTCCACTGGAAGAGGGCAACTGCAAGTTTGTGCTGGTGTCTATCGGACCCTTCCCCACATGACTTCTTCCACTGATATTGATCTGTAGCCTCTCTCTGAAATAAGCTATAACTATGAGTATAAGAACTTTTCTGAATTCTTTGAGTCCTAACGAATCACTGAACCTGATTTGGCAACCTCCAACTCAGGTCTTGGGAATCCCTAAACTCAGCTGACCATTCTGCTGACACAATGCAACCAACTATGGATATTAGAGGACTTAGTAATACAAAGGACAATTTAACACCATCACATTATCTACAGTCGCAGAAGTGGGGAGTGTTACTGCTCACAAAGTAACAAAGAGAAATACCTAAAAGTAAAGTACAGTAACACTACAATTAACAGATTAGTATAATCTGTTACAATAATATTGTTAGCAATATTATTCTAATGACTCCAAAACTACTAGTTTTAACTACTATTTTGATTAACAGAAATGAACAGATTGATCTGTCCTCTTTCCAGCCTGGCATGCTAAGATTAAGACAGGTACACATATATACGTTCTCTCTCTCTCTCTCTCTCTCTCTCTCTCTCTCTCTCTCTGTTTTCTCAGTAATGAGGTGGTTCTACAACACAGAAATGGAACTAATGTAAATGTTCATAGGCGGTATTAAGAGGACATTGAATAGGGAACCGTGTGGTCAAGGGCATCAATCAACCCTGTCACACAAATGTTGCACTGCCCCTCGAGACAGAAGGAGCGTGGCCATTGGAACTATGGTACCACATTCAGTTATCACTGCATGAACAATATGAATCATTTTTAAAAATTGCAAAAACAATAACCTCCAACAGCAAGGTTTCTTTAAAAGATGACTACATTAATAGTTTAATGATGTCATTTTGAAAAGCCTTTTCCACCTTATTCTATGGTCTGAAATAATCTAAAGAATGGGAAGATTACCTGTCCTTCAAAGATTAGTACACTCAGAACTCAGCTGTCTGGCTGGAGCCTTCTTAAGATCATTACTATCCTTTCCTATCCCTTCTTTGGTTATTTATCTAGTGTGGCATTTGGGGCGGTCAACTGCAGTCTCTTTTTCTCCAGGAAATAATTTCTTCTAGAGCAGGAGTCAGCAAACTTTCTGTCAGGGGCTGTATGGTACAAATTTTAGGGTTTATGGGCCATGATAGTTCTGTAACAACTACTCAACTCTGCCACAGAGTTTCCAATTGATTATCACAAAGTCACAGTTCTTATTCTCTGGTATATTTCTTATATCTCCTTTTACATGGCTAATGTGCATTTGTGCTTTCTCATTTGTTTTCTTAATCAGGTCCACCAAAGATCAATTTCATCAGTTATTTTTCAAAGAACCAGATCTTGAGTTCCAGTTAAACGTGGCAGATTGGCCACATGTGTCATTTCCTATAAATCCTAAAAACACACAGAAGGAATATGAAACAAAGGAAAAAGAAATGACCTTAACACATCTCTGAACTTTGGGAAGCACGTGCGTGTGTTGTGACCCATTTGGGAGAGGGAAGGAATCCACAGCCTGCGTGCTTGTACAAGCAGCATGTGGAGAAGGCAGCCGACTGCCCAACACAAGCCCAGAAAGGTCCTAAGCTTGGAGGTACAAGACAGAACGGGCATGGGAAGAGGATGGGTTTTACTCCGTGTATCAATCAGACATCCTGTTGTCTACTGCTATCCTCATCCTTCAAGACACAACAATGTATTTTTGAAGAATATAAACCAGAAAAGCATCAGACTCAGGAATACTACGTGGGGTTAAATGCAAGCAGAACATGGGGTCCTCACCTGCTTCCAGAATGCCAGAATCCAGGTTACAGAAGCCAAGCTTATACACATAGGAGGAGATCAGAAAATGCCTTTCTAAAGGAACTGTGATCAGCCCTAGAGACAATATGTTGACATCTAGACCCCACAGTGACAAGCTTTCCGTCTGGTTATTCAGTGGCAAGGCCCACCAGTACACAAACTTCACTCACACACAACGACCCCACAGCCCTATTTTTTATTACCTCACAACGTGGGACAGTGAAGGAAGCCTCCAAAAATAAGAGCCAAGGAAACAGAACAAGAGCAATGTAGTGTGAAGAAAACATGTTAAAAATAAAAAAGCAACCAGTATCTTCACAAAAATAAAAATACTTTGAACCTGAGAGGAAAGAGATACCATTTTTAAAAGCTTTAATCGGTAAATCAAACCAAAAAGAAACAGTAAAAGATGTCTTAGAAACTAAAAAAAACAAGACAGGAAAAAAAAATTCAAAGGAAGGGTTGAAAGTCAAAGATATGTCCCCAAAATAACACAAACAAAAAACCAAATATGGATAATAAATAACAACAGTTTTTAAGTCAGATTAGAAGAAAACAGAATACAGAAATTCATCAAAGAAATAAGAAAATTTCTAAGAACTAAAGTACATGTTTATAAACTAGAAAGACCCGCCAAGTACTGAGTGAATTAATGAAAAAAGATTCAGATATTTTGAAAATTCAAAAAAAAACATCAACTTTATTAAGGAAGACCTTAAAACAGAAATTTAAAGACAGGGAAATAAAACATGAGTTGACAGAATTTGGACAGAAGTAGAAGAAAAAAAAAACAAAAATGAAAGTAGTAAGAGTGCAAGAGAAAATAGCATGAAAAAAAGTAAGAGTCACACAGGCTAAAAATGAAAAAAAAAGAAAACAATGTAAGCGTATAAAATGATTAGAGAAGTGATAGCTAGAGAAAGCAGGCAAAAGAGATCCAAAATATGCGTAATCAGAGCCCTGAAATAAGAAAACCAAACTAGACTAGAACAAAAAAATAAAGATATAATTCAAGACAGCTTTCCTGAAGCAACAGGAGCGTTCATGCTAAATATTGAAAGTGCCAGAAAA
Organism: Rhinolophus sinicus; assembly: GCF_057876585.1. Lineage (NCBI taxonomy): Eukaryota > Metazoa > Chordata > Mammalia > Chiroptera > Rhinolophidae > Rhinolophus > Rhinolophus sinicus. The sequence continues at coordinate 26,561,808 of NC_142513.1, forward strand.
AACTGACCCAGAATGGTCAGCATCAAAATATATGTAGCTAAGTAAAGTTCTTAAATATCAAAGATAAATAAAGAATCTGTAAGACAGGCAAAAAGACCAAGATACTGGTAAGAAAAAAAGACTGGCCTGATTTCCTCACATTCAATACCAGAAAATGGGAGAGCAGCAACGACAGGGTATGATTCAATCGTTTTCATTTGCTTTGTATTATACAATTTTTCAAACACATACAAAGGTAGAAAGAATATGGAATGCCGGCCCAATATCTATCCCCAGCTTCCAAAATTATCAACATGGTGTTCTTGTGTTTACATCTGGCCAAACTCTCCTTCAAGCCTAAATGCTATGCTATAGTTAGTCTGAGATAGGAATTTATTCCCATGAGCTAGCCCTTCTCTTGGAAATGACTAGTGTTACTTCTTTAACTTCAATGAACATCTGAATCACATATAGAAATTGCATGACAATGCAGATTCTGCTTCAGCAGGTCTAGGCTGGGGCAGAAATTCTGCATTTAAAACAAGCTTGAACATTTATAAATTTCAACCATAAGAAATACTTCAACACATTCCAAAAAATAATACAGGTAACATTTCCTGATCACAGTAAAACTAGAAATTAATAAAATAATCAAAAACCCTCCTCCACCTGGAAATTTTTAAGTGGATCCCTTAAGGAGCAAAGAAATGCAATCCAAAATAGCAGACTATTTAGAAAATAGGAATAAAACATTAATTATATATGAAAATCCATTGGTTAAAGCCATGCTTAGTGGAAAATTCATAGCCATTGGATTTAAAACTAAAAGACAAAACAAATAAAGCATATGCCTCAACAAATTAGAAAATAAAAGGAAAACTGAAAGAATAAAGAAAAAACAAACTGATGCATTAGAAAACAGGAAAGCAGTTATTTAGAAGACTAAGTAAATCTAAAATTTAGTTCTTTTAAATTGAAAAAAATAAGCTGATCCAGGGAAATGCAAATGGGGCAATGTGGGAGGAGAAAGGGTAAACATACACAATCTGAAACATGAAAATAATCACAGAAATAAAGGTATTAAAAGCATAAAAAACCTATTTTGCTCAGTTCTATGTAAATTAACTGGAAAATCAGAATAAATTGATTTTTTGGAAAAAAAATACCAAAACTGATTTCAGAATAAAATAAGCCCCAAACGGCCAGTGAAACAGAGAGATGGTATTAAAGGAAATGCAAATGTATCAATGTTGAGACAATGAAAAACATTTTCACCCCAACAGGGAAATAAATGTCCAGCATAAATGTACTAGACACTTTTCTTGCCAACCGATCACTATCGTCAGTGAAAGGCACAGCTACAGACGTTTAAAAGCCCCAAACTGTTAATGCTACTTACTATTCATTTCAAAAGACAGTCATTTTTGCCCTGAATAATGGAGGAGGAAGTCCAAAAGCATGATAGCGTATAGCCTAGAAATTCTGGTGACTTTGTGATGAAGGACCCAGGATCTGAGGACTGGATGCAATCCAACAAGTCTATGAATTCAGAAGCGCTTTGCTATAAAGATGTGCTATTTGGATGCTGAGACCCAGGCAAGCCAGGTTGTGGTCCCCACCAGGACCGTGCCCTGCGGGCTGCGTCTTAGCTGCAGACTGTGGGCATGAGTCTACATGCTGACCGTGGCTGCTCTCATCTCTGCTCTCGTCTCTGTGCTCTGAGGAGCAGTTTGGAATCCAACACCACAAGAATTTCACCATCTCAGCATGGCTCTAATTAGCCTCCATAAAATTTATAATAGCTTGACCAAACAATAGCAAATTGGTCAAGATAGCCAAAAATGAAATTTCCATCTCCCAGACTAGAAATTTAAAAAAGAAAGAACCCACACAGACCTAAAAATTTGATTATTCCAATATAATTTCTTTGTCCTTTATCATTTTAGGGATTATACTATAACTTACTGCACTAATACCAAAGATGGGTATTATATTTGCATGTATCAGCTTTCTATTGGTCTGTGACTAGAATATACAGTATACACTATCTATAGTACAATACAGTGGTTCTAGAATTATAATGCCTCGTTATGTAAGTTGATTGTCTTAGTAATTTTCACTGTAACTTAGTCATTTTTAAAAATAAAATCTATTTTTAAAGTCACTCAAATAAAACTCAAATGAAACTGAGAAGTCAGGGCGGTAATGCAATCTGGAAATGTCACATTATTAAACTTTTCATATGTGTTAGGCACAGTGATTGAGTAAAAAGAAAAAAGAAATCCAGGCATCTGGACCCTCTTTGGGCAACTATCTCTTGGTCTCTATGAATATAGTCACACAGACTGACCTGTCAAGGAGATGGGAAATGGCAAAAGATTCTCTCACTTTAGTGACCAAGCTTTGGTCCAAGAGCTTCGTCAAAGGCATTTTCAGTCTACATAAACTATCTGCTAGTTTCTCTCATTCCCTTAGTCACTGTAATTGGCACTGTGTCTGGGACATACGATGTATACAGTCACTTCACATGTATTATTTCATTTAATCCTCACAACAACCCTAGGACAAATGATGTGTTCAGTCCCATTTTAGAGGTGAAGCAACTGATGCCCAGATAGTTTAAGTAATCCCCTCAGGGTCTGAGTCATGATAGCATCCCGACCCAAGCTCTTCTTTTTTTTTTTTTCTTTTTTTCCTCTTTCACAGAATTTACTTTATACGTATTATACCAAACATCTTACACCCTGACACATAAACTCCCTAATAAGATAAAGCAAAGACAAAAGTGTTTATCTTCTGAGAAACAAGATACACCATCACTTATAGTCTTCAAACATTATTGCACTTTAACTTTCATAATTTGACAACGCACACATGAAACAATCTGCAGACAACTAGTTTTAACAGCCAGAACACTTTTAAGCAGACATGACTGTCCTTGTCCTAAATCGTTTATTAGGTAAGAATTTTACAACCATTACTTATACTAGCGGTGACGGTGGAGCTGGAGAGTATCGCGCCTTCTCCAAGCTGCACGGCGAGAACCACCGATGGTATGGTGGAACTTGTGGCCCTTTCCAAGGCCACAGCTCTTGCGGCACGAGGATGTCGGCCTTCTCATCACCCTGCGCTTGGGGACTGGTTTGGTGATCCACTGGGTGTCAGGATTCTGTCTGACAGCTTTATGGAATGGATCAATGACGATAAGCTCACAGAATTTGTACATGAGATCTTCACCAACCCAGTAAGAATTCAGGACTCTCACAGCCCCACAGTGGCGTCCAGCTCGCTCCCACGTGCTTTATTGGGCCAGGGGCCTGTGGTGCACAGAGAGCTAGTGGTACTGCAAGCAGTGCACCCTGAGAAGAAAGCGCATTAACATTGACTGCTTCTTCCTCCGTAGCTCCGGGCTATACTTGTAAGCGCCCATCTTGGCTTACCTGATGGCTGTGGGCAGGTGAAAAGGTAGACCCAAACTCCTAACCACGGGCATCCTGGCTAAGGCTTTTAAAATGTACAGAGATAAGGGCCTCTATCTGGGATGCGCCTTAATTGCCATTAAGACAATTAAAAATTAGTAACTTCTATTCCTCATCACTATTTCCGTTATATGGAGAACACCCCCACACATACCCACACCCACACAGGAGGGTAGAGATAAAACCTCAGACGAAGGACACAACATCCTGACAACAGCAGTGGGGAGTGGGGAGTGGTGATGCAAGTGGGTACCTTTTCCGCGATGCCATTTTCTGTCGTGTAGATTGCCATCAGCTCGGTGTCTTCATTGTCCTGTTCACCACTGGACGTGGCACCCCCATTTATCACCACCTGAAGAGAAACACTCCATTTAGAAGCTGTTTCACCATATACCTCTCGGTTATACGGAAACATTTTTCCCCACAGTCTTTCATGGGTAATTCTCACAAGAGACAAAAACTGCATTTTTCACCTACCAAATTAGCCAAGTATTGGGTGTTCTTAAATGAAACTCTCAACAAGTGTGTGCTTCATCAGTGACCACTGCATGTGTTTTTGATGGAGGAAAAACATACCATGTGTCCCACAGAGGGAGAATGGAGCATCCAAACAAACTACAAGGAGGATCCACCCCCACCCTCGTGCCCTCTAAGGGCAGGGGAGGCTTGGCTGAGGGGCCAAAGCTGCTGTTTCTGGGCGAGTGAGAAGCACCCTAAGCTGCCTTGGTTAAGATCCTTCCCAAGTAATAGCTTGATAAGGACTCCTAATGCGCCATGCCTACAAAAAGGAGATGTGCTCGTTACAGCACTCAAGCCCTGCTCATCACCTGACTCAGCTAACAATGCAGCGGCCTCCGGTCCTGGCTGCCTGTCTTGAAAAAAATAATACTAGAAAGAACTGTATGTGTGAATAACAGCACAACTACCTTTTTAAAATACAGAGGGGGAAAAAAAAACAAAGTATATAAAAATTTTAAATTCTAGTACAATAAAGAGAAGTAAAAGATGGGTAATGGCATAAGAAAAAATACAGTGCAACACATACCGTGTTTCCCTGAATATAAGACCTAGTTGGTCCATCAGCTCTAATGCATCTTTTGGAGCAAAAATTAATATAAGACCCAGTATTGTATTATATTATATTATACCCAGTCTTATATTAAAATAAGACCGGGTCTTACATTATATTGAACTAAGACGAGATCTTATATTAATTTTTGCTCCAAAAGATGCATTAGATCTGATGGTCCAGCTAGGTCTTATTTTCGGGGAAACACTGTAGCAAAGGATCAGTACCAGAATTTCATAAAGAATACCTGCAAATCCATAATACAAACAATCCAAAGGAAATGGGCACAGGGTAGGAGTACACAATTCACAAGAGGAAAAAAATTAAAATATCCAACAAAATACATGAAAAGCTCATTTATAATTATAAAAATGACAATTAAAATTTCATTTTTAACATAATTAGAAGGAAATTTTTTAAAGGTGAATCCGGTGTTGACCAAGGTGTGGGGAAAAAGCTAGTCTAAGTTATCAGAGAGATTATGTTCTTGGTGAAATGGCCTGTGTGAAATGTACATAACTTACTAGCACTGGGATTTGAAACAGACCTTTTCTTGAGGCCAGCAGTTATACTCATAGAAACCTATCCTTCAGAAATATCCATGCTGAATACTTGGAAACAACCTAAGTGTTCATCAAAAAGAAATTGTTAAATTATGGTATATCCATTTCAAGAATAATATTCAGCGAATAAAAACAAACTGATATACTGACAAAGAAAGAACTCCCAGAAAAACTGTAAAAAAAAAAAAAAAGTCATAAAACAATAAGCCTAGAATTATCCCAATTATGCTAAAAAATAAAAAAAATTTAATCATTCCCCCCCCCATCCAAATGCGTTAGTAAAGGATCCAGAAAAGTCACAAACCAATATGAAGGTTGCCCTAGGGGCATGACGTAAGGATGGGCACCTTTCATTTTTTACTCCCAACCATTGTTTAGCATTTGGATCTTTTGTAATCAGTATGTATTTGTGTTATTTGTACATTGCTTTTGTAAATGGATAATAAAAAAGTGTACACCAAAATATTAACAGTGGTTGTCTTTAATCAGTGGGGCCATTTTTACCTTCTCTTTCCCTTTATATATATTGGTAATGTTCTATAATGAGGACAGTTTATTTTTACAACAGGAAGAAATTAAAAAGACTAAAGATCCAAGCAGTAACACTTGGATTGTGGAGGTCCAGAGAGATTTAATCCACTTATTTTTGTAGTTGAGGAAATCAGGCCAGAGAAAATTTTAATTTCTCATTCAAGGTCACATAGATTATAACCCAAGTCTGAAGTTAGTTTTAAAGTATGCCAAAGATCTCGATTAACTGGTACATAATGCTTACAGGGCAAAATGTTCCTGTATCATTTCAAATAAAGAGCTGCTTTTAAAACTATCTCTCTGATGTGCCATAGCTTTTTACATAAGACAACTGGGTTTGTGGTGTTCGTCTGCCTACAGAACTGGCTGCCAGCAAAATACTCCTTCCCAGCCAAGAGCAAGCCCATGACATGGAACTAACTCTAGTAGCTCCGTGCTCCAAGTTATACACAGCAGCACCCAACACACTGAGAAGCCAAGAGGTACACACATGCAGGATGAATTGTCTTAAAACAACAATGATTACTTACTAACTCATCGGACAAACCCAGATCCGATTGAAGGTCCTAGCCTAGTTAAAACTAACCTTCACCCGCATGCATCGCCAGTTGCCGCAGGGAGCGACTGCTTCATGGGAACAGGGTTTGCTTTTGGGGTGATGGAAATGTTTTGGAACTAGACAGAGGGTGATGGCTGCAAAACACTGTGAAAGTGGTCCATGTCAATGAACTGTACGCTTTTAAATTGTTAATTTTGTTGTGTGAATTTCACCTCAATATTTTTTTTTAACTGTATATGAAGCACCAAAGAGGAGATTCTGGCAAGAGTTAGCAACTCCCATTCTTCCATTCACAGACACAATTAAATAAATAAGTACTATTTACATCAAATGCTCCCTATACTAGGAAAAAGCTCACATATTCATTCAACAAACCTTGTTTGGGCAGCTGCTATGCAGAGGTAATGAGGAAGCCGTCCTGCCGCCCCTCACCCTCCCTGGGCAGCTCCACCCAGAGTGGGTGCCAGGTTAATTCTGACTGAACACAGGATGCAGCAGGGCGCCAGGGAGTAAAACACTAGTTTGTTTTACTACTATTTTCCTTTGGTTTATTAAATTAACTGTTCTGATGGTCTGTTTTTCTAAGAAAACATAAAATTTAATTTTAAAAATCAAATGTTAAAATCAGTTTCAGAAAGGTATTGAGCTTCTTTTTTAAGAGAAAGGACAAGAAATGTTCCTGACACTATCAAAGCTTCACATTTTTGAACCTCTATGTATTATTTCAACTGGGAAATAAAACATATCTTGGAAAGTTTCTAAACTTAATAAAAACAGGTTTTCTTTTGTGTTATTCATAGCATCGCAGATAACAGGGAAATCTTGGCATCTTTCATCTCAGGAAATTGATCAAGTTTTCATAAAAAATAAAAAAAACAGCAGATTATTTAAAAATCCAACATGTACTTTCTCCCCCCTTCCCAAATTATTTGAAACCAAACTTGTGGCCTTAAATTTCCCCCCCTAAATTAATATTGTATAATCACTCAATCAGCTATGAAACCAGGTTTTCTCTTCTTAAATTTATCCAGTTGATTTTGTCTCCAACATGCAGGGCTTCCTTGCCTTTGGGTACGGGAGTATATCTATTGCTCAATAAATATAATGGCTTTGTTTTTTCTAAGCTAAGACAATAACGCTTAAGTATGTGTTTCTGAACAATAATAATCTTGAGATGGTCAAATGTACAGGACACAGGAGTGACAGGAGCAATAGCAAGTGTCATGCTAGGAGTGGATGAAAAATTTAGAGATAAGGGGGGTTCAATAGGCATATACACCTAGAAGAAAAGGAAATCTTAAGTAATCGAGGAATGCAAAAGACACGGTCAGAAATGACCACCAGGGGTTGGAAAGGAACAAGACGGGGAGACAGGGAAGCTGTCAAAATGATCCAGGCAAGAAATGACCCAAAGACAACAGTGGCAGCAGGGATGGTGCTGACAGTGGGCCTTAGAGAGTAAGGAAGGCAGGAAGCTTGGGCAACCACGTATGCTGCATTCCTGTCACATCTGGTTCAGCTTGGAGCACAAAGCAAGCACTGAAAATGAGCAGAATGGACAAGATTTCCTTCATTAAGGCCCTTTCCAGGACCAAGAGTCTGTGACTCTGGTCTCACACAAAAGTAAGAGCTAATCAGAAGAAATGCCAATCAACTTTGTAAATCTGCTCTAGGGAGTGGACTGCAGCAGCTCTGTTACTTGATAAACATTCATACCAAATTGCACATGTCCCAGCTATTAGATGGCCTCGCCATTTTGTATCACTAATACCTCGCATTTCATTTAAAACTACCAAAACTGTACTCCAACTAAATGTGAGCTGCAATATAAGGTATGTGTAACCTCCAAACCAGAATACAAAATTAATTTTTAAGAGCAAAAACTCTAGAAAGAAAGAAGCAGGGAGGAAAATAACCTCTTACCATGCATGAAAATCTCCATCTGCATCCCATCTTTTCAATGTTTTTATTTCAAAGCATGTATGGGCATATTCCTTTTCTAAAAAAATTTTCCCAACTGATACATTTTAAACAGAAAGGCTGCTCATCTTTGCTGTTCAATTTGAACTGTCAAGAGAGCATTCCCTGACCTAAATCATGGCCATTGTTGCAGTAGATTTCAAGCTCTTATCTTACAGAAAGAGGGGACCTGAACCAATTGTCTGGGCGGGCGCTAGGAAACATACTCATCTTCAAACTCTTCTCACAATCACATTCGGTTGATTCCAAGACCTAATTATTCTTACAGAGAGAGAACATCTTCCAATCTATTATTACATCCAACTGAGACTTTTGATTTTAAGATCCAACAACTCCAAACCCTCTATTTAGAAACATGCACAAAGGAACTCCACGGCACCTGGTATTAAAGTTATAAGAACAAGAACGTGTTTTAGGCTTCCTTGCTTGGTTTTTTCAAACAGGACTATTTGCACCAAAAAAACTGTGTGCCTTCTTTCCACTGCTGAGAATGAGCATGTTCAAATCTGCCAGCACAGAATCAGGGGCCTACAAAAATGAACGTTACCATTACAGTGGTACCTCAGTGTTCTAACATAATCCGTTCTGGAAGTCCGTTCGCGTTCTGAAATGTTCGAAAACCGAGGCACGGTTTCCCCATAGAAAGTCATGCAAAATTCCAGACCTTTAAAATCAACCCCTAAAACTGCAAATTTAGCATGAATTTTACTATCTAATGATACCATAGATCCATAAAATTTATGGTGTTCATAAACCGAAATGTTCGTCAACAGAGATGTTCGAAAACCATGGTACTACTGTACAGGGTTTCTTCTCCCACCCTTCCCTATGTTTGCCAAGGTCACTTCTCTTACAAGAAGAGAAGGGAAGTGAAAGAAATGGAGGCAAAGGGTGGAAAGGAGAGGAAGAAGAGGGACAAGAAAGAGACAAGGAAAGGGGCATCCGTCACCCTTAGTGCATTCCTACATGGGCACAGCTCTGAGCTGGGGCCTCCCGCCTAACAGCACACCCATCTGGCCACTGCCCCTCGGGTCCCAGGTCGCTTCCAGGAGGGCAGCTCATTCCTACTTTTTAAAGCTCTTACCCCCATCCCCTGCCAGCCTCCATCTTGGCTCCATCCAAACCTCTCCTGGGTTTTCTTCAGATACTTTTTCTATGCCTGGTCCAGGGCTCTTTTTCTGTCATCATCTCCTTTTCTTTCTTTATAGACTTTCTCACACTGAATCACTTCCTTCTATTACTTAATGTGCAAACTCTCCTGTCTTTACTTGTAATTCAATAGACGGGCGTCATCTTTACTGATGCCGATAAAATCCCCCAGTGTTGATGGCGAACAGGGAAAGCCCTCCATTTCCCTGGCTTGCTGGATTACAGAAGTGTTCCAATCTGGCATAAGTGTAAATTCACAGGAAGAGGACGACTGTGGTAACTAGACAAGGTAGGAGGGAGGGGACCCAACTCTTTCTGATCAATTCCATAATCACCCAATTCAAAAATATTCTGTATCTTTTAAATGCTTTACTGTATTTTTCCAAATTTCCCAATATGAGCATGTATTACTTTTATAATCAGAGATGTGTGTGTGTGTGTGTGTGTGTGTGTGTCTCAGAATTTTCATAAAGGATTTTTCAAAAAGTTTCTCTGAAAGAAAAAATGTTTTCAGCTATTTCATACGCTTAAGTTTGCTTGTAACTATGGTGACCATATAATTTATCAGGCAAACCAGGGCCATCGTGACTGCAAAGGGGAACTGTCGTCATATGAACAGTATGAATATGCAGGAAAAACAGGCACGACGCAGGATTGCCCTGGCAGCTCAAACATTGTAACACCTGTGTGTGCCCACTTTACAACCCTCTTCCTAACTGGTGATTTAGAAAACTATTTTCTGTGCTAGCAAATGCCAATGTAAACAGTGGTCAGATCTGATTTTAGCTGGTTATTCTCAGCAATACAGCAGGAAACCTGCTTCCTGGCTGAGGGAAAAGACTCTTCCTTCAAAGGCAAAGGAATGAGTGCTTTCCTGACTGTAAACAGACACAATGTATCACGAAAGAGTAGAATCTTTAATTCTATATTCCTTCAATTCATTACTTCCCCACGCCAACTTGAAAACAATCAAAAAACAGAGTTGGTTAGAGCGTGATGCTGGTAGCACCAAGGTTGCCGGTTCAATCCCTCTATGGGCCACTGTGAGCTGTGCCCTCCTTAAAAAAAAAAAAAGAAAGAAAGAAAACCAAACAAAAACAGCACCCTGTGTTTTATTTGTGTGTTTCTTATTTCCTACACCCAGGTGCCCAATCCCAGGCCTTCTGGACTTCCATTGGCCCTCGCCACCCACATCCAACCCAAAACCAAACCTGGTCAGACCTAGCCCCTCGCAAAGCTGCCTATTCTTCGTCTGCCTGTTTTTTCTCCTAGGAGCCCAAAGACCCCAATTCTCAGTTTCCTGACCCCAACAGGCTTGCTAAACCCTTGACCTGAATACCTTTACACTGTTTGGAGCCCCCACCCCCAGCACCAGCCTCGTTCCCTCCTTACCCCGCCTCAGGCCCACCGTGCAGCACTTTTGCACAAACCTCAACCGCTGTCCGCTGGTACTCACCAGGCAAAGGCCCAGCCCTGGATCAATCTGAAAGTCCATCCTTATTCCTCAATCAGCTCGCTCTCTCAATGCCTTAGTCACTGGCTGGCTGCCTGGGCAGAGCTTCCTCGGTTCCCCTCCTCCCTCAGCAACTAGCCCCTCTGCTGGTCCTCCCCAGCTTCCACACCTCATCGTGCAGCAGAAACAAGTCAAGATGCAGGCATGAAACTTTCCTGTTCACTTTTCAAAGATGAACTCATTTAAACTTGAAAAACTGACTTGTCTCTTCCCCTAGAAAAACTGTGTCGACCTTAAGCCTTCAATAGGACAGAAAACCCATTTTCAAAATTTCACTTTACACAAAGAAAGAAAACAGTAATGCCAGTTGTAAAATCAGTAGAGCGTCTCTCTGTGAATTAATATAGCAAAGACCAAAATGTGAACGCAAGTCAGGTCAACCAGTATACTTAAAGACGTCATGTTCAGTTTACATCCTTCTTACTGAGTGACACTGCAGTGAGGCAAATTCCAGGACCATGTTTGAAGGAACCTGGGAGAGTATTCTTGCCATTAACCTCATTTCCAATATTAAGAGAAAAACCCCTGAGGCAAGTTCTCTCTAAAGAGTGTTTTTCTTTTTTAAACCAACACTTTCGATAACTTTATACACATCAAGTCATAATCGTGTACCTGGAAATATATTAGCACTGAGTACAATGAACGTCCATCATCAGCCTTATCTGACTGATTATCGCTTGTCCAGGCAAAACTACGTGTCTTGGGCGCTGCTGCCGTAATGCAAAGCATGGACATTTGGATTCCAAACAAAAAGTCATTCATTCATTCTCCCACCCTGCAATACAAGTCTGAAGTTGGGTTACAGGCTATTTCATAGGAACACATTGATGGAGATAAAATTAGGCCTTCAACATCCCTCAGGAGAGAGTAAGCACTGAGCTAATTGTACAGCATTCACAGAAATATATGCTTCCTTCCGGGAGGTAATCCCATCAGGTGACTCCAGACAGAGTAGGGCCAAAACCAGAGTCAGCCAACAGGGCTCTCAAAGGCAGACTGTCTCACATGAAAACCTTTTGGTTTTCAAGTTAAGCTTCACTGAAAACATGAGTATTAAAGCTAATCCCGTGCTGATTCAATACAGGAACTACTTGAGAGTGATTTGAGAAGAAAGGAAGACAGGGAGTACTCTTACCGGAAGGGTGAAGAAAGCAGGGTGCTTCGCTTCGTCCTCATATTTGCCTTCGGTTGAACTCCCAGCCTCCATGGATTTGGACGTAGTGTTCTTACCAATACCCATCATTAAGAAAAAATGAGTAGTTTGACCGTTGGACTGGAGTGGCTCAACGTGAAGGCTTTTCAAGCAGGGAGCCCAGGATCAGAGTTGGCTCTTCCAGTGCCTGAAGCACCCAATTCTCAGGCAGAGATGAGCCCCACAAGCACCATCTCTTAGCACCTAGAAAAGAGAAAGCAGCCAAATCACTTCAAGCACACACAACACAGGATACATGGTCATCATGTTTTCTGGATGGAAAAATCAGAGTACAAGTTATACCCAACCATCCAAGAACACATTACTCAATTAATACTTTTCAAGACCCCACTCTCTTTATTCCAGTTATTCACTGATTCTGAATTGTCCCTAGGAGAAGAGAACCATAGTTCAAAAATACCAGAACAGTAAGGATAAAAATAAGTCTTTCTTTGACAGGCATTATGGTCTATGTATAGCCCAGCACTGTTCAATAGAACTCTTTTCTGCAATAATGGAAATTTTCTACACACATCTGCCTTGTCCCCTACTCGTCACTTGCCACAAGGATACTGAGCACCTGAGATAGGGCTACTGCAATACAGAGAACCTGAATTTTTAATTGTATTTAACTTTAAATTTAAATACTCACTTGTAACTAGTGGCAACCATACTACACAGTGATTGGATGGATATTAAAATTCTAAGTTCCCGGGGCGGCCGGATGGCTCACATGGTTAGAGTGCGCGCTCTGAATAACAGGGTTACTGGTTCGATTCCCACATGGGCCAGTGAGCTGTGCCGTCCACAACTAGATTGAAGACAACGAGCTGCCGCTGAGCTTCCAGAGGGGCAGCCGGATGGCTCAGTTAGAGTGCGAGCTCTCAACAACAAGGTTCAATTCCTGCATGGGATGGTGGGCTGCGACCCCTGTGACTAAAAACTGAAAACAGCGACTGGACTTGGAGCTGAGCTGTGCCCTCCACAACTAGACTGAAGGACAATAACTTGGAGCTGATGGGCCCTGGAGAAACACACTGTTCCCCAATATTCCCCAATAAAATTAAATTTAAAAAAATTCTAAGTTCCCTGTAAGTGCCGAATTAAAGGCAGGTGAAGACATTCAAAAGTATAAAAAGAGGAGATAAAACCAAAGTAGAATTGAATGACACACAGAATTCCAGGACGGTGGCAAGATGAACTTTAAATAAGCTAGAAAGCCGCACAGAACATAGTGCCAAAACATTTGATATCGATCAAAATGACAATATAAACCTAAAGAAAAAAATCCAAGCAAAAAAGGGGGGCGGCAAAAAAACGGGCGGGGAGGGGAAGGAAAAATGATTAGAGGATACCGGGAGAGGGGGAACGACATCAACACTACTAGCCCCAAGATGTATCGGACATGCTCAGAGAATCTGATCTTATTTAACAAGGAAAAGTGCAATGCTCCAAGCTAAGAGAAAACCTCAGCAAAAGCCGAAAGCAGGAAATTACTGAAACAATTCTAGGGGGCCAAGTTTCTGTGAAGAGGAGGAAAATCAAAACCTCTGTATCAAACAACAGAAGTATGACTTGGACAATAAAAGAGATCCACCCAAAGAGTAACAAGAATTTGGCTTCAAAAATGAGAGGGCACGAAGAAGCCCTATAAGCATTGGCACATGTACGATAAAAACGTGCCTAGGTATGCCTACATTTTTATGGTGGAAAAAAATACCACAAGCAGGTAGGGGAGAGAAGGGACAGAGAACATTTGCTGGCACTCATTAGAATGATGTCAGACCTTAGCACCAATTAATTTCCTACTGAGAATGAATGAACTTGGCCAAGCTGTTCTACAAATGTGAAGACATGCCTAGAAGTTTAGAAATATAAGTAGAAAACCTCCTGTTCAAGGAATTCTGTTAGGGACACTTTTCATTCAATAAGTACTTTGGATGAGCTAGAGAGGAAGGAATTGAAATATAAACAAATAAGAGAAAGAATTACACCAAATTTAAGAGTTCAATAGTTTAGAGGGCAAAAAGCAAAATAAAATAGTTACCAGAACATTAAGTTCTGCCTCGATGTAATAGAGGAGCTCGGTGTACATATCATATTTTTCTGAGGTGGCTCTTTTGGTTTAAATGTTCATGCACATTTTGCATTCTTGTTTAAAGCAGTGACTCTCAAACAGGAGTGATGTTTCCCTCCAGAGGACATGTGACAATGTCTGGAGACATTTCTGGTCATCACAGCTGGGGGAGAGTTACTAGCATCTAACAGGTAGAGGCCAGAGATGCTGCTAACCACCCTACAGTGCCCAGGACGGAGAGCACAATAAAGAATTATCTGGCCCCAAATGTCAGTAGTGTCAAGGCTGAGAAACCATAGTTGAAAGGTATTTCCCTCCTCCCAAAAATGGCAGCCCGATAGTGTCATGTGGGTCCTTGGCACAATATCATGCTCCCTAAAGGAGACAAGTGCTTGTCTGAGAAGCAGGGACATGCCTGTCACCAGATAGAGCAAAGCCCATTAAGAAGTCTATGGGACTTATTGTAGTTTAGTGACCTTTAAAACAATTTTCCCTTTTTGGGGGCCGGCCCGGTGGCTCAGGCGGTTAGAGCTCCATGCTCCTAACTCCAAAGGCTGCTGGTTCGATTCCCACATGGGCCAGTGGGCTCTCAACCACAAGGTTGCCAGTTCAATTCCTCGAGTCCCGCAAGGGATGGTGGGCTCAACCCCCTGCAACTAAGATTGAACACGGCACCTTGAACTGAGCTGCCTCCCGGATGGCTCAGTTGGTTGGAGCGCGTCCTCTCAACCACAAGGTTGCTGGTTCGACTCCCACAAGGGATGGTGGGCTGTGCCCCCTGCAACTAGCAACGGCAACTGGACCTGGAGCTGAGCTGCGCCCTCCACAACTAAGATTGAAAGGACAACAACTTGAAGCTGAACAGCACTGCCCCTCCACAACTAAGACTGAAAGGACAACAACTTGAAGCTGAACAGCACCCTCCACAACTAAGATTGAAAGGACAACAATTTGACTTGGAAAAAAGGCCTGGAAGTACACACTGTTCCCCAATAAACTCCTGTTCCTCTTCCCCAACAAAATCTTTAAAAAATAATAATAATAAAATAATGTTCTCTTTTCAAGAACAGGGACAAGTGGGTCATTATATTTTTTCTTTATCTTTTCTATTGCTTGTAGGGGATATGAGGACCCACTCTACTAATGCATTGGAAACGGAATCTACTATGTATTGGAAAATACATAAAGTGGAGGTTTTCTATATTCAGAAGGGAAGTTACAAATATTGCTTAGCTCAACTTGTAACCCTGACATACATGGTGTATGTTAATTACTTAGAATTAATCCTTTTCCTACATTCTTAAAGAGTTTTACAACAATTAAAAAAAACAAAAAACTCTTAGCAGAGGCAAAGTTTTCAAAGGGGCAGAATGTCCCTTCATGTGCTCTTCACCTGCTCTATGGCTACTGGTGGGACTGTCGCTTTGTGCGGCTACTCAGATTCCTAGACTAGGGACCTTTTCTTCAGCTATTTATTGGTCCCTTCCTTAAACACGTATTTCAACCTTGGCATCAGCAAGGTCTGTCCTCTTCCTAAAGAGCCTGGATACAGCCTTCAGTGATTACCTCAGGCTCTTCTTCCTTCACCTGGGGCCTCCTATGCCTGACACTCCAGATACAGGTGTTGCCAAGACAACCACCAACAGGTGAGTCCAATGATGCCACTTTCCTGCCACCTCCATACTGACCCTTCCCTGCAACAAATCCCAGCCACATACCAAGGTGCATGACAGAGCATGAAAATGAGTCACCGAGCAGCTCACCGCACAGGCGGTGACGAGCACATTAGCTAGGAGCAGCTAGTCCGCGAGGGTGCCATGTGAGAGGGCTGACACTCGACTCAGCAAGAACACGAGGAGAATCTAAGGGGGCTCAAAGACGATACGGATAATGGTCTGATTTGTGCTCTGGGAAAGTGGACAAAATAGAAGGCTAAGTGAAGACAGGAAGATCAGAAGCCTGGAGTACCTGTGCAGATGAGAAATGGGGGGCTGTAGGGCCACAGCGATGTGGAAGGGGAGGTGTTAAGAAAAAAACTGGAGAGCGGGAAGGCATGTCTCCAGCGTTCTGAGAGGAAAGAAGGTAGCCCTAAAAGTCCACATCCAGACAACCCCCACTACCTATTTTAGCACATACACATCTCATTCTTTAAAACTGTGCTATTTAACAGTGATGTGAGGCTCTACTGCAGAAATTACCACAACTCTGCTGGTGGTCACTTGGAGGGACCATGTCTGTAACGATTACAAATAATGGTGTTGCGTGACAATCCTTCGCACACCCTGATCCCGGAAGATTAAAGGGTCAGCAGATTTTTAAGGCTCTTGAGACGTAACACGAAGTTCTATTCCAGAAAGACCTTCCGAACTGGCAGTCCCACCAGTGGTAAGTGGGACATCTCATCAAAGTCTGACAGCGCTAAATCTGTGCCAGCGGATAACTTTTCAGAGATTTTGCAATGTGTTGATTCGTGAGCTTCTCATGTGTGTTAGCAAGAACAAAGACTCTTTTGTGGTTTCTCTCCTTATGCCCTTTGCCTATTTTTCTATAGTGTTTACCGATCTTTATTTTTTTAAGGATATTAATCCTTTAAGTCTTTATTATATTTGCGGCAAATATCTTATCCCAGCTTTTTGTTTGCTCATAAATTTTGTAGGTGATCTTTCAGAATTATTTTTATTTTTACATAATCAAATCCATCAATCTTCTACATCTTGATGATATAGCCACTGCCACCCTTCACCTCCCCAGAACTGGAAAAAAAAAAAATACAGCATGACAATGAACATACCTAAAAATAAGATCTGCCTGAAATAGCCCTGCCAGACCTTTACCTTGACCACCAGGAGCTTATATTTTCTAGAAGACGACAGGCAAAGAAGATGGTGAAATACTGCTAGATTTTCACAAGACCACATGTCTCTGTTCAGAGACACCAACAAGCTTTGCCGCACCTCCAGCCCCATCACCATCAGCAAGCCAGCAGCACGTGCCCAGGTTAACTTTAGGGAAAACGATAGGACTTACTCATGGAGAAGACATTTACTCTCCTAATCTTATCTTCATGTTTGTTTCAGACACGGACATCCATCGCAGCAGCAGCCACCTCCCCCTACTATCCCATCACTAGGAACAAAGGAGGACAAGTTTCATTCGGACAAGACCACTTTCCATCAAGTACTCTGTACGTTTCTCTACCAGGCGTTTAACTGACCTTCACAAGCTCTACTGGGGCACCCACCCACTCCCTGTGCAAGTCAATACACAGCAGCACCCTCTGGAGGGTCCTGAAGACACAGACCCACATGAACACAAGAGGGGATGGGGCCAAAGGCCACGCAGGGCAGGAAGCTCTGAGAAGGGTTTCTGGGCAGAGGACTGCAAAGCCTGGCAAAGGTGGACACCCTGCTGAGTAAGAAAAATGGAGGAAGCATGGGAAAAGACAGTGAAAGCTACACAAAGAAATGTATCTTTGCAAGTCCCAAAATAACCGAGCATTCCACAGCCAAGTACTCAAGGCAAAGGGGAAAGGAGGGGCTGAGGGATGAAAACTCAGGTTCAGCAACAACAATGAAAATGGTAAGGACAACACAATGAGAGCAGTAACAGCGGTTTGCAGCGAAGCGCCATTGTGTGCCAGGCACATCTCTTCCTTCTCATTATAGAAATGGCAATGATTGCTCCCTAGTAAGCACAGTATTACTTGATTTGCACACCTAACCCCACAAAAATTGAAACTGAGCATCAGAGAAGTTAAGTAACTTGCCAAAGGATGCACAGCTATAAGCAGGGGAAGACGCAAACCTTAAATCAGTCTTCCTGTCCTGACAACGTTTATAGGAGCAAGACAAAACTGTCCTTTTAATGTTCAGTTTACAGCCAACCTCCCCAAGCAAATACAGCCCAGGTCCGCTGGCCTGTAAGCACTATCTGAGTCTGACTTGCCCCGTAGTTTCTGCCCTCCTGGTGATTTCTGAGGGGCCTCTGAGGGGCAAGGACGATTGAGCCCATGCTCCTAGGCCAAGAGCTCCCAAACCTGTGCGGTCCGGCCACTCTGCAGCACAAGCCATCATCTCATCAGCAGTACAACTGCCTCTTGCCCTTTTCTTGATCCATCTTAACGGCTCTACCACTGTCCATACTGCAGCTAGCACAGCCACGCTACAGAAACTATCATGCCGTTTGACGATGATTCACCTCAGAATGGAACCCAAACTCCTTCACAAGGCTGCAGGGTCACCGTATGAAGCTTGGCCCCCAGTATCCCCTCATTTCCCATCTTTCGGGACCTGAAGGGATTCGGTTCTCTTCTCGCCCTCAGGCTCGTGCACATGCAGTCCCTCCAAACTAATCACCCTTTACCTTACTCCATTCCCTTGGGGCAACTCCCATCAGCGTTTCCTCTGATCACCACCTCATTGCGTGTCTGGGAACCATGAAGATGGTTATAACACAGCGAGATAATGTCGGCCTGCCCAGCCAGACAGCTTCAGAACAAGAGGCAGTACCCACAACCTGTATCCTTGGCCCCGAGGGCCCCACCTGACCCCCAAACTTTGTGGCGTGAGTAAATGATGCTTAAAAATAAAGGTAACTGATATGATGTAACGGTCTTTTTTTTTTTAATTTTTTAAATTGGGAAATATTGGGGAACTGTGTTTTTCCAGGACCCGTAAGCTCCAAGTCAAGTCAATGTTTTCAGTCTAGTTGTGGAGGGTGCAGCTCACTGACCCATGTGGGAATCGAACCGGCGACGTTGGTGTTATGAGCGCTGTGCTCTAACCAACTGAGCCAACAGGCATGTAACAGTCATTCTTGCTTAATACTCTGACTAAACTGGTTAAGGAAATTAACAGCCAACATAAACCCTATCTGTCAGTGACACATTAATGTCAGTGGCAAGGCCCAGGGCACCGACATCACTGCTGTCATTCGACTGACAGAGAAGGGTGAGGAAAAGACCAAAGTGTGACCACACCAGGAGTTAAGAAAATGTGGGAGAATCTAGACGCAGGTGGCTAGGCACAAAATAAAGGAGCGAACCTTCTTCGGTGTGGACTGAAACACTTCCCAAATGCTGGCAATAAGCACCTAGATCAGAAGCTGACAAACTACTGCCTGGCCTGGTTCTGGACGGTTGCAGCTAAGAATGGTTTTCACAGTTTTTAAAGGGTTATAAACAACAAGGAAGAAGAACACGTGACAGAGGTCACCTGGCCCACAAAACCTGGTATTTACAAAACAGTCTGCCAAGCCCTAAAGATAAGAGGATGAAAGAATCCTATTTAAAGTGACAATAAAAGCATTAAATACTTAATACATTGATCAAATAAAATGTACATGGTCTTTATGACTAACACTATAAACTATTACTAAAAGCCATAAAAGAGAGTTCAATAACCAGAGAAATAGACTATATTCTTCGATAAGAAAGCTGTAAACATATTCATTTTCCTATACACATAATGTGTGTAAATTTAATAAAAGTCCATTAATACCCCAAAAGGGGAGGAAAGGGGCTTGCTAAAATTCCTGTAGGATAACAAAGAATAGTCACATGTATTTGAAAAAATAAGAGTGTGCTCTATCAGATAAGGACCCTAACGTCAAGTTGTAATAAAGAGCTCAATATAAGCACAAAAACAGACAAACAGATCAGACAACAGAAAACCCACAAGTCAAGGAATACATGAAATGGAAGGCACTTCAAATCATAAGACGAAGTATGGATTTTTCAATTCAACGTGCCAAGACAACCGGCTCACTATTAAGTAATAAAATCCAGAAGTAAAACCTAAAGTTAAAAAAAACAATAAAGGCACTAAATGATTGTATAATGTTAGGGTGGGGGACTCCTTTCTTAGCATATCATTAAAGATGAGAAAGAGACAAGAGGCTGATACATTCTGCAAAAAAAAAAAAAAAATTTTTTAAATTTCTGTATGGTGAATAATCACAAACAAAATTAAAAGGCAAAATATAATAAAACATAAGATAACGTGTTGATATCTTTACTATTTGAAGAGTTTATAAGTCAATAAATAGAAAACAAAAGTCCTTAATATAAAAATGGGCAAAACACATGAACTTCTCATCTTCAATCCCCACCCCAAACACAAATGACGAAATAAATGTTCACTCCTTGTTTAAAAACAATGTATATTGAAATAAGGTACATTTTTATTTTTATCTATGTCGGTTATTTTTAATACCCTTACTTATAAGGAGGTGGAGCAATAGACAAACTCACACTCCTAACAAAAAATAAATTTGCTCATGAGAAGGCAAGTTGGTTACATGTATCAAAAGTTAAAAATATTCATATTCACTTCTAATATTTGACCTAAGAAAATGCTACTTCTAGGAGTTTATTCTAAGGAAATAATTAGGACACACAGATTTAGCTATAAAATTATGCACGTTAACATTTTTAATAAGACCAAAAATCAGGAAAAATCTAATATCCAACACTAGGAAACTGAATGCTATAATTGTGACATGTTAATACAAAGGAACACCATATGTGATGCAAGGAAACAGGTTAAGAAAACAGTATATACATTATAGTCGGTGAAATAAGCTACTGTTTCTCCGAAAATAAGACCTAGCTGGACCATCAGCTCTAATGCGTCTTTTGGAGCAAAAATTAATATAAGACCCGGTCTTATTTTACTATAAGACCCGGTATAATATAATAAAATACAATACAATATCATACAATATAATATAATATAATATAATGAATATAATACTGGGTCTTATATTAATTTTTGCTCCAAAAGACGCATTAGGGCTGATGGTCCGGCTAGGTCTTATTTTCGGGGAAAACACAGTAGTCACAGAAGGACATACACTGCATGATTCACTTATACGAGGTATCTAAGATCGTCACACTCATAAAAGCAGAGAATAGAATGATGGCTGCCAGGGGCTGGGCACGGAGGGTGAAGTGAGGATTTACTATTCAACAGGTATAGTTTGTTATGCAAGATGAGTAAGTTCTAGAGATCTGCTGTACAATTTTGCCTAAGCGAACAACACTGCGGTGTACACTTAAGTTTGTTAAGATAGATTTCAGGTCAAATGGTCTTACCCAGTAATAACAATAGAAGATACCAATTTTTTTAATGAGGCAATGAGTAAAAGGAATTAAAGGCAATTTTATACAATAAAAAAATAGTATGTACAGCACTAACCCACTGTGTATGTGTAAGTGTGCACACACGCATATACACACCAAAATGTTAACCAAAATCCTGACTGGTGGGACACCAAAGAACTTCCTTATTTTCCCCTCCTCTATATTTTCTAAAGTTATTTACTTAACAATGCAAGCTGTGCCCACTTTCTCCTCCAAGAGCCTGACGATGTCCACATCAGCACTCGGGTCTTCCCCCACAAATCCAGGAGCGGCCGGTTCCCCTTAACACGGTAACACAAAGCAGTTCAGTCCTTTCTGTTGAGAGATCAGGACACAGCCCGATAGTTACAGGGCCGTGCTGAGTAAAGTTCTCAAGTCTAAAGTTGTAAAATAACTTTTGTTGTCGAAAAGAATGGAGAAAAGCCAAGATTTTGTCAATTATACTTCGCAGGTAAAGAGAGGAACTGACAATAAAAGAGGTGTACCAACAAATGACCAACACTGCCCCAAAGAAGTGGCCCTCCATGTTGACTCCATGTTGGAACCACCAAAGAACTTTAAAAATACTGCTGCCTGGGTCTCCACTCAGAGAGTCTGATTGAATAGGTCTCTGTAGCCTGAGCATCTAGATGTTCTAATGCACCGGTGCAGCCATGGTTACAAATCATTACCTTAGAGCAAGCAGAAAATCATCAGTCTTAAAAAAAAAAAAAAAAAAAAAAAAAAGTCAACCTCAAAATAAATGTAAGCCTGACAAAGTGAAAGACAGCAATTTGGGAAATTCTACTATAAGTAGAAAAGTAAAATATTCAGATCTTTAACAAACTTTCAATTCCCTAAGCATTGAACCACTACCAGTAATCATGTACAAACGCAGAAGAGCTTTTAATTGGTACTTATTTCATCAGCTATTCAGCCAGTGAATTTCTCTTGTACTTAATGTTTACTATCTGACCATTTCCCCGCTGTCCAGGAATATGTCAAGTCCCTCACTGTGGCTTACCACTGCCACCTGACTTGGAAGGGCTCGTATGATGGTACTATTTAAAGAGGATTTAAGGGCTGAGTTGCTCCTAAAGTTAAATACCAACGAGACCTTTTGTGTTTCTTGGAAGCACAAGCAAACCATAAGAAAACATGTCCTCCCATCCTCAGCACCCAGCAGGCCCCAGTCCAATGCCCTCAAAGACTGAATGAACCAATCACTAAAAGTCCTCCTGAAGGGTAGAATCCCCTTGTGTACAATTTCATCTTTATATTCCCAACTCTTAGCACAGAACAGATACTCAGTAAATGTTAACGATACACACATTTACCCCAAATAGATGTCACTGAATGACTACTACATCAAAAGCATAAATGCATGGCAAATCTTTTAATTTATACACAAAACCCTACAGTTCTCCAAAATGATACGAGAAGAGTAAGAAAGAACAGAGAGAATAAGAATCAGTGGTTCACGTGCCTAAGACTCACTTGGGAAGCTTATTCAAAATGCAGATTTCTTCTACACAAATACTTGTAGACAAATGTTCAAAGCTGTTTTTATTGTAACAGCCCAAAACTCAAGACATCCAAAGGTCCATCAGTAGGTCAATGGATAAACCAACTATGGTGAGTCCATACAAAAACTACTCAGCAATAAAAAGGAAGCAGCTATTGACATATGTAACATAACAAGGAGGAATCACACCGATACTACCTTGAGTGAAAGAAGCCAGACTCAAGACATGCTGCCTGATTCCCTAATCTATAGTGACAGGTAGTGGTGACCTAGAGCAGGAATGGAGGGAGGGACTCCAAAGGCAGAGGAAGGAGCCTTTGGAGTGACAAAAGTGTTCTATACCTTGGTTGTGATTCTGGCAGCTCCATTTGGATGTATATCCATTTGCTGTATCTAAACTATGCCTCAGTTTTTTTAAAACTTCAATTTTGAGGGGAAAAAAAGAATTTAAAAACTCCCATACCCCACTAATTTCAAAAATGTCCTCTCCCCAAAATCTGATGCCTAGACCTGTTTGGGAACCTACATTTTTTACAAATACACAGCGTTCTCATGTTAGTGGTCCTCAGATCAGCCACACCTTTGGATGGGCAACCTGGGGTGGGATAACGCCATTTCCTCAGCTTGCACAAACCGATCCAGACAGGTAGGTGCGAGTATGACTAAGCTAAGAAGGAAGACTTTGGGATAAAGAAACTCAAAACCTCAACTTGCCAAGTGGGAGTTTGGGCCTTACCAAGATACAAACAAGAGCTTTCAGAGGCAGCCAGGTTCAATGATAAAGCACAATTTAAAAGCCAATCTATGGTTCTCTGCTTAAATCCCATCATTAGGAGATTAGAGGGGAACTGCAGTGGCTCCACTAAACTCTGCTCAATGTGAACATTTGACCTAACCGCTTTCAACCCAAGCCAAAAAAAGATTATTGGAACAAATGTCCTCAACTTGTACATGATCGACTCCCTTGAAATGTAATGACTTAAATGGATGCCGAATGCACAGGATCCTGCGTTAAGGAGGTTACACTCCTGATGCTGAGCCTAACTATCGTTACTCCGTTGAAGCAGCAATGAATGAACCTGGAAGACGTGGTTCTTGTTTGATCTTATGATGATGGTTATGCTCACAGGGTGTTAACTGAAAAAAACCAATCATCCTCCATACTTTTCCAAAACACTCTAAGAACTCTCACTCTTTTTTTTTTTTTTCCAAACTGGAAGTCACTACCCACTAGTGGGCCATGAAATCGACACAGTGGAGCTCATCCAGAAATTTTAAAACAATGAAATTTAATGGAACAAAAAACGCCAGAGCACACCTCACAAGAAAAGGGCCACCCTGTTTCAAGGTCAAATACTTTGTACTGTGGGTCAGTCGGAAAAAAGCCTAAAAGTCACCGATGTAACTAAAGCTCTGCCCAGGAACATAAAAGGTATATTCCAAGTACCCCATTGATATCAGGTTATTTGCTGAGCCTTAAACTAACATAACCCATAGAAATAATTTGCTAAATTGGTACAAATGATGGCACTGATAACGCACCACGACGGAGCAAGTACCCAGACTCATGACCTCAGAGTAGCTTTCTTTAAAATCTATCGAGCCCTAAACCAAACCACCTCAATGATGGCAATCAAGAAAACCTCCACTTCACCCCATGAGCTGTGTGAGCATTCTGTCACTGTCCTGGTTTGTGGACTTGTTCTCTTCCGAGGAAGAAAATTTAAAAAGCTGCATAAAACCTGGATTTCTGAAAGAGAACCCTGAGATGGTTGCCAGGTTCCACCTCAGAAACCATCTGCTGAGAACCCCAGGAGGAATAGTCCTTTAGAGGCCGCACCCCTAGGATCCACCAGGCACCCCAAGACAACCACCCTGCTCTGAAGGTGGAAGAAAAGGGCCCCTGGGCAAAGACTGCTAGACCACTTAGGAATCACCTAAACATGTTGTCAGGGACCTCAACCGTGGGCGGGAGAAGACACAAAGCTACTGGATAGATGTGGCAAATATTCCTGGACCATCCATGGGGTGAGGTGGGCAGGAAGAATCATTCCTTACTGAAAGCAAATATTTTACAGAGCATCGAGCCAAGTGCACCAGTGATGAAATGAAACAGAAGATGTTGATGAATACACCCTGCCTGCAGAAGACCCCTTCAGTCTCTTCTAGAGATTTGGTCCATGAAGCCCTTGGTGTAGAATAAGCTAAACTCTAAATCCCAAACTAAACTCTAAATCCTAAAACAGCTCTGAAATCCAGTCAAGACATGTTGTTTTGCTGATGTCACTTTACACACAACCTGAGCCATGAAGAGCGATAGCCATCTATCTAGATGAGAAGACACTGACTCATCAACTGCTCAGTTAGGGGAGAGAGTCACGTGCACAGTGAAAGCTCAAAGCAGCTGACATCTTGTTGATTAGGGGCTTTAAAATACAAAGTTATCAATGATCTTTGTTTTTCTGACCTCATATTGTAGGTATCAGATGCTGCGGCTGATATAATCCGGCAAAAATCTCTTACCCAAACTGCATTTTTTAAAAATTATGACAAGACCTAAAGACTCATCCTTGCTATGCTCCTCCTGCCCCAGGTACCATCCACACAGACCACCTCCTCCAAAAAGCATTCCTGGGTTAGCTGTCCCTTTTCCATGTTTCCATGGCAGACGGCTTCTTGGTCCAGAAGAGACAGGGCATGGACACGGTGTCCATTACATAAAAGGCATTCAAATACTGGAGAAAACCTGAACATTTTTCCATGGGCTAGGCATGCACCAGAAAAAACACCTAATCCCTGACCTCCAGACTTATTCAAGGAAATCGTGAGGCTGGGACACGAAAGGGGAAAGGGAAAGGCGGTGCAGCAAAAGGTAGAGCCCGTGGGCTGGAATTAAAAATGGATATTTGAGGGGCAGCCAGATGGCTCAGTTGGTTAGAACGTGAGCTCTTAACAACGTTGCGAGTTCAACTCCCGCATCGGATGGTGGGCTGTGCCCCCTGCAACTAAGATTGAAAACGGCAACTGGACTTGGAGCTGAGCTGCGCCCTCCACAACCAGATTGAAGGACAATGACTTGGAGCTGATGGGCCCTGGAGAAACACACTGTTCCCCAATATTCCGCAATTAAAAAAAAAAAAATGTATATTTGAGAAAAACTCAAGCAGAATCAAGATGGGTTTTACTGCATTTATTTCTATTTTGTGTTATCAAACATATCACTTCTTGTGCAAATGTCTTTTTCATTTAAACACTTTTAAACGTACTGATCAGTCATTACAGGGGCCACTGAAAAGCTAATTTCATACAGAATTTTAATGACAAGATAAAAACATGCAGAATTGACTGCCTATCATATACAAGATACAAACATGATTTCACTTGAGCCTTACCAAAATTCAGGGAAGGATGCTTATTATCGCCACAGTTTAGGAAACTGAGATATACAGAAAGGCTGATTTACCCTTGGACAAAAGCCAAGGACAAGTGGCAAACGCAGCAACTATTCCGAGAACACGAAGCTGCTCCTGTTTCCTTACAGACTAACAGAACAAGGCTCTGGAGATGAGCAGCCAGAAAAGGCCTGAGTGGTTATGTCTGAAGGTCATTCTGGAAGAGCCAAGGAAAACCCCCCAGTTACTGTCAGGGAATGGAAAAAATGCAGCTTTCTCCTCCTTCACAGCTCCAAATAACCATTGTCATTTGATGTCTCCCCCACTTTCCAGTACAAGAACAGCCTTGGTTAACATCCAGGGGATGGCTCTGCCCTGGCTAAGCCTGCGCCCCCCAGCTCCCAGCTCTATCTTCTCTTATCCAGCACAGCTGATGGCTCATTGGTCACCTTCAGTTACTACTGCCACTCTGCTGGGAGAAGCATTTCAAATAACTGTTCACTCCATGCCTCGAGCTCAATGTACTTAGCAGCCCTCTCCCTGAATTATTCTTCAGACCATCTCTCTTTGGCACATTCCCATCCTTTCCTCTGCTTCAAGGGCCAAAGTCAAATGTCCTTCTCTTACCTGCAGACTGAGGTCAAGCTCCATCTTTTCCTTATTTCCTAACTACCCATTACACCTGCTCAGTTTTGCTGGACTTTGGAACATTGATCGTACTTAGTTTCTTCAACCACATACTTTCTTTCTATTGTCTGGAAGAAATTCCATTTGCAAATCTCTTCTACAATATCCGTTTCCTCCCCATCCCATCCCCACTGCCCCCAAGTCCATCTACCAAGAGTTCCATCTCCTTCTCCTCCCAGATTCTCCCAAGATAAGGAAACAGGCATTCTGAAATTTCACCTACCCTGCTGGATTACCTGCTGGCTGAAGAGCGGACGTGGCTAAACTGCACTGCAATTACCTGGGGCTGGGACCCTGTAATGATTCTCTAGGTTACCCCCAAGTACACAGTGATCGAAATAATGGCTTTTCACTAATCTTCAATAAACATCTCATGCCTGTATGCTAGACATTATTTTTCTGCAAAGGAATATGTTCCTCCTAATTAATAAAAAAAAAAATCCATTCAATACAGAGACGGTAATCACTTAGAATCCTAGCCACAGGTGTATGCGTTTTCTGGTGTCTGAACCTGACATTTTCACAACCCCCAAACCTTAAAAGAATTAAAAAAAAATAGATGTATTCAGCTAGAAGAGACTCCAGGCTCTCCATGAAGTTTGTTTAATGTATGTTCCTTTTTGCTTGTGCACTTACTTTCCCCCAAATCCCTAAAATTCTGCATAAAAGAAAACATAAAAGAGCACACAGCCTGGGAAGTCCCAGGACTGCACCTCACTCAGAGTAAGGTAGGTGAGCACCTAAAAACCACTAAATCGGACGTTAATTGTTGCAGATCAGGTCTTTACCTCCACTCTTTTCTCAAATATTTAATGAAGGGCGCTGCCTTCTAAGAGTTGCATAAATGTTAATGTTCAGTGATTAAATGTTTAAATCACGTCTGACCGCACTGAGAAAGCCTTTGTAGATTTCCTGGTAACCCAGCTCGGCAAACTGGAGCCATAGGCTCCTCACCCACACACCCACACAGCCACAGTCACAGAAAACCAGACCCACGGTCACTGACAGGCGCACACAGTCACAGATGCACACACAGAGACGGACACTCGTGGATCCAGATGCACACAGACAGACACAGACAGACGTAGACACATGCAGACACACAGACACTAATTCCCCAAAGCAGAGCTTATGTACCAAGACATGGTCTTACCTGCAGGGCGAAATCTTTCCCTACAGACAAAAATATCCTTTCGTCGGTGTCCCACCCATCAATTCTGTGCTGGCGCCAGAGCGAGCTTCTAGTGCTCAGCATGAGACACTTCAGGTGCTGAAGGAATTTCGGCTTTTATAACCCACGGGCTCGCCAAAATTGTATAACCACACCACCTCGTCAAAAATGCCATCTTCTGTGTTACACAACAGCCACCACCTGGTTACAAACGGTCACTGCAGGCCTCGAGCGTGGCTTGCTTCCAGTGTCCACCTCTCCAAAGGGCAGGCTGGATATTCTATTGTGGAAACCAAGCTGCTGGGTGATTACATTTCTCAAACCCAAACAAATAAGGGAAATTAAAACCTATCTTTACAAATCCTTCCATTCAGACAAACCAGTCCACCAACACTGCTTTCAGCTTCAGTGAAAAGGGCGATTAATTTTGCTCCCTGGTAATTTTTCATTTCCCCAATTGGGGCCCCAAAGACAACTGTTTTCAAAGCTCAAAGACTTTCAGAGGTTAAAAATAGATCCCAAGGTATGACCTCTTCATTAAATGATAGGCAAAGCGAACAAATCACTGTAATATTGAGAGCTAACTGCTGGAGCCCAGTTGAACGTGGTGGTATCTGGTGTGCAGGTGACAGCTGCAGAGGCCCCAATAGTGAAAGTGCCTATGAAGACACAAAAAAAGGCAAATACACACTGACAACCTAGTATCAGTGAGAAGGAAGATGCCACACCTATCGTCAGACTTTGTCCTTTCTAGTCATGACTCCAGGGCAGAGCCTGTAAGCAAACTGGGCAGTGGGCACCTCTGCCCCTCGGGATATGCTATGTGAGGGCAAATCCCTGCCTCTATCTCCCCAACACCAAATCCAGACAATGACCATGACCATGAGACTCAGATGAGAAACAGCCAAGCAGAAGTGGCAGCAAAACACAGCTTGGAAAATAGAGTCTATGGGATAAAGGCAGAAGAGGAACCAAGAAAACTGGAGAAAAGGAGCTCTAAGTGTCACTTACTTATAAATAATCTTAAGGAAATCAGCAGTGAGCATAAGACGAAGATGCCACTTGACTGGAGAAGCCATAGAAGCAGCTGGGAGAAGGTTGGAAGCCAAGTGCTTTAACTGTGCAGGGGCAAGAGATTCACCACCTCAAGTGCCCAGAACACAGGTCACACATGACTCACCCAACCCATCAGGTCAACATGCCCAGATAGACCAGAACACCCCTTGCTCCAAGATGGGCCAAGAGGAAAAACCCAACATGAAAGCCTATGGAAAAAACAGTCCCAGTTTCTATATCCTGAATACAAGAACTGTATTCAGTACGTCCCATGAAGACATTCATCTCAGAAAGATTCTACTACAGAAACCAAAGAAAATTTCAATTTGAAACAAAGGAGAAAAGAATGAAAAACAAACAAAACAGTTGGTATTTAAAAAACTGGGGTGGGGGGGATCAGACAGTTAGATGAAGAAAATGTACCGAAACCAAGAAACAACAAGCTGGGTTGGGAAAGAATTAATTATAAGGAAACTAAAAGCACAAAATTAACTCAGAAGCAATAAAGAGAAGTGAAACTGTGGAAAACAGCAGAAAACTGAAAGATGGAGGACAAGCTTGAGAAACTCGGGGATAGCCAGAGTTGCTGCCAAAAGGGCTGTGTGAGTTCAGAGACCAGAACCATGGAGGGAGGAAAAAAAGCAAAGAGCAAAGCCAAGGCATGAACAATCAGTGTTTTTCTGAACTGGACTTAAAAAGAAAAAGAACAGGGGCCGGCCCGGTGGCCCAGGCATTTGGAGCTCCATGCTCTTAACTCCAAAGGCTGCCGGTTCGATTCCCACATGGGCCAGTGGGCTCTCAACCACAAGGTTGCCAGTTCAACTCCTCGAGTCCCGCAAGGGATGGTGGGCAGCGCCCCCTGCAACTAAGATTGAACACAGCACCTTGAGCTGAGCTGCCGCTGAGCTCCCGGATGGCTCAGTTGGTTGGAGCGCGTCCTCTCAACCACTAGGTTGCCAGTTCGCCTCCCGCAAGGGATGGTGGGTTGTGCCCCCTGCAACTAGCAACGGCAACTGGACCTGGAGCTGAGCTGCGCCCTCCACAACTAAGACTGAAAGAACAACAACTTGAAGCTGAATGGCACCCTCCACAACTAAGATTGAAAAGGACAACAACGTTACTTGGAAAAAAGTCCTGGAAGTAAACACTGTTCCCCAATAAAGTCCTGTTCCCCTTCCCCAATAAAATCTTTAAAATAAATAAATAAATAAAAAGAACTAAGCAGCCAGTCATGTTGTATGATTCCATTTATATGAAATGTCCAGAATAGCCACATCTGTAGAGACAGCAGATTAGTGGTTGCCTAGGGCTGGGGTGGAAATGAAGACAGGAATGGGGAGTGACTGTTAATGGGTTTGGGATTTCTTTATGGGATGAAGAAAATGTTCTAAAATTTGATTGTGGTGATGTTTGCACAAGTCTGATTTACTAGAAGCCATTCAACTATGCAATTTAAATGGGAGAACTTTACAGCATGTGAATTGTATCTCAATAAAACACTGTTATAAAGAACAAATGGAACAAACTTAAAGATACAAAAATAGAAAAAAACAACTATTCTGAGATAAAGAAAATCCGAGTCTAGAGATTATAAAGCCATACCAGATTCACGCAAAATCAGAGAAGAAACTGATACTTGGACATATCCTGGCAAAATAATTTAACTACAGGATGAAAGTCATAGAAGTATTCAGGGAGAAGGAGAAAATGTTTGGTTTACTTAAATAGTAGCAATAATTAAGATAAGCCCCAAGATTTTCCAAAGCAGCATTAAGTGCCAGAAGTCAATAGAATACGCAGATCTATAAAGAACTAAGGAAAAGATTTTCCCAAAGAATTTTATACCCAGACAAGTTGCCCTTCATGTGGGAAAGCCAAAAATTGCAATCTTAGATATGCATAGGTTGAGAAAAGAAAAAGAAAAAAGCTTAAGGCCTTATTCCAACCACATAAGAAGCAAGATTCAGAGAGACCGCTGATATACAAGGCAGATAATAATGTATGCCAACCAAAACCATGATCAGACAAAACTAAATAAAGAACATAAACCCAGTTATAAAACGGAATGCATGTGTCAAATCATCCTCTAAGCATATGCTATGTAATGTAAAAAACATAATTGATAATAATAAAGCAGATTAAACAACAGTATATCTAATAAAAATTGAAGATGGAATAAAAAGAAGTTAAAGTCTTTCTCCCAGAAAGGAATGGAAAAATACCATTAGATCTTAGCTCTGACAACTGGAGAAACAGGTTTGTTTGTTTTTTATTTAATTTTTTTTACTTAAAGGAAACCACTATTAGAATTTGAAACTGACTACAGGCTACAACAAACCAAACTTGTAAATTAAATTTGTTTTATTAAAAATATTCTCAGATGTGTCAAAAAATAGACCTTTAACAAAGTGAAATAAAAATAAAGCAATATTAATACCGCTTTACTGTTATTTTTTGAATGGCAAACACAACGGAATTCATGCCAGAAAGTATAAAACGAAGAAAAGGTCACTTTAAATTGCCAAAGTATAAAATTCACAATAGAAGTACATCAGTTTTTATGTTCTAAACATTTCACTGAAATAAGACACATAATGGTTAGCAACATAAACGAAATGATCAACAGGTCATAAAATACACCTATTTGTATCCAAGGAAATCGGAGGCAAAAGTATAGAGGGCTACAAACACAAGCTCGATCTCCATATTAATTTTATTTTGTATCAATCTGACCAAAATAATGAATAAGGTTAATAACAGGTATCAAACTTTGCACCCCATAGAAAAGAGCTTTATTTTCAATGAGCTTGTGAAAACTGACCATCATGGCAAATGAAAATTTCAACCTCCACCAAAAAAGTATTTATATTTATCATTGCCTGATCATAATGCCAAAAAGAGGAAAAAAATAATTATCAATCAAGAAAGTCTAACAACTTCAAAATTTTCAACCTTTCTCCCAACTAACTATGGCGCTATAGGTGAAGTCGGAACTGTAAAAACACCCTTACAATTAAGAAAGAATAAGCAACAAAATATCCTAAAGAAATTAAAGAGAGAGAGAAATTATCTAGGAAATAAGCAACAGAATTGATAAATTTGATAAATATATCAAAAAGGGCTCTTAATTAAACAAACCTCTCAAGATCACTGTAGACATAGACCGTCCATTCAAATTGCACAGGGCCCAGACGGCTTCCCAGGCAAGTATCTCCAAGCCTAAAGGAACAGTTACTATGCTACTCAGACAGCTCCAAAGGACGGGGGAAAAAGACGAAAAGCTTGTCCTTTCCTTCCTTTTAGAAATCTAGCATAACCCAAAGTTGACAAATCACAAGGAAAAAGGCTAGTGTGTATTACAATACACATAAACAGGTAGAAGGAAGAAAAAATATAAGATCAACAGAAGTCAAAACGGCATTTAATAAAACTCAACATCAATTTTTGAACAAAACCCTTAGCACATTCTGACATAGGAGAAAAATGTCCTCAAAAAGAACCCCTATCTCATGCCAATAGCCAATGAGATACTTACACCCTAAAAACCCAGAGGGGGCCCATTAAAGCCAGAAACAGAAAGAAGGAAATCTGGTGGCCTCCATTATAGAAGATTGTTCTGGAAGTTCTAACACAGTAAGAAAAAGATTTTAAAGTTCAAATAATGGAAAAGGGAAGACAAAAGAATTATTTACAGGTAATGAATGGTCTATTTACCCAGAAAGAGTTGTCCTTTTTTTTTTTTAAGGCACTAGAAAAGATACTTAAGAAAAGTAGCCAGTTACAAAATGAACATAGAAAACAGCATCTGGTGCAGTAAGTAGCACTGACTCACACAGTGCCCCTTAAAGCCGTGTGCGTATTCATATACATACACGTGCAAGTGTGCTCAGAAAGCAGATATCACTGCACCAAGCACTTTACAGTGATTATCTCTGTCAAATGCGATTACAATTGGTTTTTAATTTGTGCTTATCTGATTTTCTAAGTTTTAGTTACGCTCTAAGTTTTAGTTATGTATTAGGGAACAAAACTAATAGTAGCTCAATTCTTAGTACCTATATAAGGTTAGTAAATTTAGGACAAAAAATAAGGCAAAACAACTAACAAGCTGAATTTGGCCAATACTAAAAGAAGTTTAATTCTGCAGAAATAATCGTACATTTTAAAATATGTACTTTGAGTAATGCAATCTCTGATTTATGTTTTCCCTTTAAGGACAAAATCTAAACTGTAGTTAAAAAAAAAGTTGGTGGTTACTTATTTCTGCTTTTCCAAATAAATATTATATATTGACATTTCAATTTCACCAGAGTAAGGACACTGTAAATTAGCAAAGAAGATTTGGGATTATCAGATGAACAAAAACTACTCTGATTCTATAATAAGCCATCCTGGGGAGGAATAAAATTCTATAAACACTAAAAGCAATGTATTAACAGCACCCTCTAGTGTTACAATATTTAAATGGAACTTGGTAAAGGTAAGAAATAATAAAATGAAATTGTTTTTAAAAAACAATTTTTGGAAAATTTCAAACATACAGAAAAGTAGAATTAAAATACATTTTCATTTGCTAGATGTGACTAAGTATTGGACAATGGGATGTGAGTAGAATGCCCTCTGTTCCCTCTTCCCACTGGATGCAGGAACCATAGGAGCCAGATCACACAAGAAAGGAGCCTCTATTTCACACATAGGTATATGGAAACAGCCATAACTATACCCTAAGAAACAAAATAACAAGAACAACAAAAAACCCACATGTAGAGAGAGAAATTTTGGTAGGACGATACACTGAGAATAGCCTATTACTGAATTTTCAAAAGGAAATGGATCAGTACGTATTTCAAACCTGATTGAATGTTATTTTCCTTCAAATGGAAGGATTGTGATAAAGGGTAAACATCTTGATAAGATGAATAAATTCACTGTTCACGTTGACTATCAAAGACTTTATTAAATTGGCTTCTCTGGCAGACACTTAAAGGATGGCCACTCTTTCTCAATCTCAAAGCATGACCCGGAATGTGTTGACAGCACGTGCCAGAATCCAGCAATGAAAGTAAAAACAAGATTATCCAACATTGAAAGTAAATCCATTGTGAAAACTGTATCCTTCAAACTCAAGATTCACATTACAGTGTGTCCTGGTCAGCACCGTGCAGAATACAAGGGACAGTGGAAAAACGGCACTGGCCTGGGAATCTGGGACCCACGCTGCAGACCATGCATGGTGGCGCCACGTAAGTGCAGGAAAGTCATTATCCACTGGGCCTCAAATGTCTTGCACTAAAAAATAACGGTATTGGCTTACATCTGTGGTTTCTACATTTCCGTTTTTAGTAATGGAAGAAATCTAAACAAAAATACCACCTCTTTATCATTATTTGGTTGCCCTGATACAATGCTCTGATTTTGAGTTAAGGGGGGGGGGGGGATCATTCAAGACCAAGGAGGGAAAAAAAAATCAATTACTTTAGATCATTTTAAAATAAAATCAATTTTTAATTTTAATTCTTTGGGTTTAAAAAAAAAAAAAAAAATATATATATATATATATATATATATATATATATATATATATATGACATATCTATCAGAATGACTAAAAAAAGAAAAACTGCTAAGACAAAACCAAGCGCTGAGAATGACACAGAGTAACCAGAACTCTCATACACACCTGGTGGGCATGTAAAACTGCATGACCACTTTGGAAAATAGTTTGACCATTTCTTATAAAGTTAAAACATACATTTACCTAATAATATGACTCCAGGGTATCTACCCAGAGAAATGAAAACGTATGTTCAAACAAAAATCTGTACATAAATGTTTACAGTGGCTTTATTAATAATAGCCAAAACTGGGAAACATTCACCTTTAACTAGTGAATGGGTAAACAAACTGTGGCATATCTCTTTAAAACCAGGTATCATTTCACACCCATCAGATAAGGCCAGCATAAAAGAGTTCAATAATACCAAGTGTTGGCAAGACTATGGATAAATTCTGTTCCCAGAAATGTAAATCAGTTCAAGTACTTGGGAAAACAATTTGGTAACATCTAGCAGGTTGGAGATGTGTGTGACTGTGATTCAGCAAAACCATTTCTCAACAGACTCCACTCTGTTTTTAACAGTATACAACCAACATATCGATAGGAGAATATAGAAATAAGTTCTGGTATGTTTAAATAGTAGAATAAAACAGCAGTTAAAACAAATGAACTCTAGCCACTTAGGTCAACATGGGTTGAAAATACATTCCTGAATGAAAACGTATATCCTGAATGAGCAAGCAGGTTATAGAACACATACCACACGGGATATTTTATTTAAGGTTTTAAAGCATGCGGTCAGTATTTACATGAGTTTATGGACATATAAACATGTAATACAAAAGTAAACTATGGACTACGAATTTACCTCTGGGGGAGAGAGGAAGGGAAATGAGATTAGCAAAGGATAAAAACAGGGTTATCTAAAATGTTTTATTTTCTTTTTTAAAAGAAATCCCAAAGCAAAGACAACATGCTTAGGTTTATTAGACATGGTTATGTGGTATATGAGTGTTCCTTCTTTCATTTTCTTTCCATAAGAATTTTAACATTTAAAAACAAACTTTTGGGGCCGCCCCGGTGGCTCAGGAGGTTAGAGCTCCATGCTCCTAACTCTGAAGGCTGCCGGTTCAATTCCCACATGGGCCAGTGGGCTCTCAACCACAAGGTTGCCAGTTCAATTCCTCAAGTCCCACAAGGGATGGTGGGCAGCGCCCCCTGCAACTAAAATTGAACATGGCACCTTGAGCTGAGCTGCCTCCCGGATGGCTCAGTTGTTGGTTGGAGCGCATCCTCTCAACCACAAGGTTGCCGGTTCGACTCCCGCAAGGGATAGTGGGCTGCACCACCTGCAACTAGCAATAGCAACTGGACTTGGAGCTGAGCTGTGCCCTCCACAAATAAGACTGAAAGGACAACAACTTGAAGCTGAACGGCACCCTCCACAACTAAGATTGAAAGGACAACAACTTGACTTTGAAAAAAAAGTCCTGGATGTACACACTGTTCCCCAATAAAGTCCTGTTCCCCTTCCCCAATAAAATCTAAAAAAAAAAAATGTGGGATATACATAACATAAAATGTACCGTTAAAAAACAAAAAAACAAACTTTTAACAAAGACGATCTCTGGAAGGATACACAATACACACACACAAGAACTGGTAAAAGTGGTTGCCTCCAGAGAGCAGGACTGAGATCAGATAGGAGGGCGGAGACTTACTTTTCATGTCTGGCCTCATGTACCTTTCAGATTTTGTTCCATGTACATCCATTATCTACGTTTTTAACTATAAATAAATTTGATATCATCGTCACTTCCAATACCACCTCCTCCCAGGAAAAAAAAAAATCTACCTCAAGTATTTTTATTTAAGATAAGGAAAGGCTACTGATTGAGATTCCAGCCCTGACTGTGCCATGAATGAGCAATGCCATCTTGGGAGGTGATTTAACCTGCCCCTCTCTGGGCTGTGCTGATTTAAACACACAAACCTATCTCTATAAACCAGAGATCAGAAGTTCTAACCACGCCACAGGGAGCAATCAGCAATCCTCCTGCAACCCTGGTAGGAAAACATTTAGAATCTCTTAAAATAGTTCCACATACATTATCTGTAGTGATTGCCTCATATCCTCTGGCATAAAGTGGGTAGAGATGTATACAGATAGTTACCTGTTTCTCAATCCTCGATGAGGTAGGAGGACAGGAAGTTGAGCAGGCAGTTATCTGATGACTTATTTTCTTAATGAACTAAGAAGTGGAGGTCATGGTGGAGAGGAAGAAGACTGAGGATGAGATTGGGGAAAGAATGACATAACAGAATGACAAAGAAAAACAAACAACAACAAAATCAATGTTCTAGCTAAGCCTAGAACTTGTAAATGTGTAACAGAGAAAGTCACCTTGATATCCAGTTTCTCTCCAGCAGAGTACAACTGACGAAAACAACAGAAAAATTAAACGGTAGGACTGTGCCACTGAGGAAAGTTGGCAAGTTATGGGGCCAATTGAGAGAGAGGAAATCAAGATGCTGGTAAGATGGCAGTCACATGACTTCCTGTGGAGTCCACTGGAGTTAAAAAAGAAGAGGGTGGCAAGAGCAAGTCAAAGAACACCCAAGTGCCCAAGGAACAAGGACATCTGGAGGAGAACAAATGAGAACTACGAAGGACAGGGTGTGTGCAGAAAGGAGACTCTCCAAGCTCAAGATTCCAAAAGTGTCATCTGGGAAATGACAAGGCCCAGGAGAGCTGACATGAACTGGAAGTAAAATTCCCTAGAAAAGATCAGGCAAAGGGACAGTGAAGTTTGGAGACTGGAAGAGCAAACAATTTAGAGATAATGCTAAACAACACAGTAGAAAGAAAAGTAGTGAGCCAGGAACCAACATTCTCAAGAAACATCAAGAATGGCCAAGAAGTTGGTAGATGATGGCAAAAAAACAATAAAAAGAAGGTGGTAACGCAGATGGGCGTGGACTTCAAAAATGATCGGCATGGTTGAATTAAGGCTGGAGAACACAGCCTACTATTCTCTCTACCTGGAATGCTATAATATCTGGAGAATTCATATCCATATTTCAGATCCCTGTTTAAATTATAAATTCCTCAGCAAGCCTATCCAGACCCCTCAAAATCCAAATCAAATTGCTCACCTCCCTTCACTGTTCCCTCCAAAGCAACCACCACAATTCATACCAAGTATCCTTCTTTATTCAAACTTATGCTCTTCTTGAGTTCATACATGTGTTCAGTAGGTTTGTGAGGCGTCCACATTTTTCTGAATCTATTTGGTTCCTAAGTTTCGGCTAGCAAAAAATAAAATTTCAGAGAGTGAAGGGTATACCTAAAAACGTAACCAGTGAGCTACCAGGTCAGAAAGACAGGGTCTCAGGCATACTGGCTTCAAGACACCTGAGCCACAGACACTTAAAAGCAGTCTGTCTGGCTGTAAAAATTCTTAATATTGTCAAGATTCCTTTTTTATTTTAATGTGATTCTCACTGTCTTGCTGATGGAAATATAATCATGTATAAGCTCTCTTGTAAAAAATGTGACAAATCCAAGGGCCTAAATAAAATTCTAATGTATCATCTACAATTCACTCAACAAATCATAAGACTACTGAATAATTTCTTTTAAATTCCTTTAGCAGGACAGCACTTGTATATACTATGAATGGGAGCATGATTGGTCATTTAACACCACCAATCAAAAGTTAAAAAATACATATAGCCTTTGATCCAACAATTCTACCTTTAAGGAATTTATTATAAAAAAATATAATTAAAATAGGCTCACATTTTTCACTCTGAGAATGTACGCTAAAGTAGTGCCTAGAATAATCCCAAACTGGATTAATGTCTAAAAACAGAAAACTGGTTGGCTAAATGGTAGGTACATGCTTATAAGAGAATATTGTGGGGATTAAAATTGGTAATAGAAGTACTCACTGACATGAAAATGTACTGAGTGTACCATTAAGTGGAGGAAAAGGTAGGTTACAAAGCACACGATAATCCCATTATAGTATGTGTGTACACACACACGCACACACACAAAATGAAGGAAAAACACCAAAATGGTGATCATCTCCAGATGATAGGATTGTAAATGGCTTTTTGCTCTTATTTTTCTACAATGTGTGTATATCATTTTAATCTTTAAACCTAAAGAGTCACTGCCTAAGGACAATACTGAAATAAATATGCAGGCAAGACAAATTAGAATATATGGCACTGAAGACTCATACTTTATTGATGCAGTCAATGTGCTCCCCAAAACAGCAGCAGGGTGAGTCAGCGTTTGCCTGTAACTAGATGTTTAAGTCCCTTATTTCTGAGGCCTTGCTGCCACACCTGAGTAACTAAGGATACCAAAGGTGTGGTCAGAAGGTAGGCATTCTTAATGTTCTACAAACCTGTGTTCAAGGATTCCTGGTTTTCCTGTGTTTCCTTGTATCCTTTTAGTCTCAACTCTTCCAAAGGCCACTTTTATCTGACAATGGTACCGTACTTCACATTTTCCTAGGTCATCCATTCTTTATTTTAACAGAAATGAGAAATAGTCATTGGACCATAAACTTGAACATGTCGACAATTACAAGCTACAAAATATTTGTGATTCTTGGGTAAAAGAGAAAATTACTTAAAAAAAAATTATGTATGTGTATGTGTATATACATATATAGATACACACATACATGTAAAATATGTTAAGAAGAATTTGTTTTCTTCTCAAGCCAGGGAATGAATGAATTAACATCTAGAAACACTGCCTATCGATTTACTTGTTGAAATAGTTCAGAAGCATTTCCAGGCAATGAGAAACCTCAATTTGAGGCAATGAGAAAGGCAAACTGATAGAAGCATCATTCAACTATGAGTACCTATGAATGAAAGTGACTTACATTATGGAATACCCAAAATCCAAAAGCTTACAAGCTGAGAACACACTGCTCAGCCATAGATAAAGCAAATGCAGGCCTTGAGCTGAGCCACCAGCCCCATGTAACTTATTGAGCACTTGAAACGGGGTCAGTCCAATTGAGATGTGCTATAAGTGTAAAATACACAGACTTCAAAAAGAGTTACTATGGGGAAAAAAAGTAATATAGCTCATTAATACTTTTATATTGATTACTTGAAGTGATTTTTTTATCCATTAGATTATAAAATACATTACTAAAAATTAATTTTACCTGCTTCGTTCTACCTTATTTAATATAGCTACTAAAAAAGTACATGTGTGACTCCCATTATGATTGTATTGGACAGCGCTGGTCTAAAAATAGTGGATACCAGGAAAAGAGAAAAGTAAATTCTATTTCAGAGTACACAACCATGGTCATCATGATCAGACCCCATCCAAAGAATGTGTTCTGATACTTTGAGTTCGCTAACACACATACACGGCCCTGTATCTTAGTCCAAGCATCAAAACAAACCCTGTCTTACTCTGCTACACAATTGGCTCTGCGGCCTGCACGCTGATGGAGGGGAGCAGGTGCCACAACCTAATTTCTCACACTCCCAGCACTTGGAGGAGGAGGGAGGGAGCCAGATGTGAGAAAGGCCAAAGCAGAAATCCACGTGCTAACAACAAGCACAAGCTGAAAGGTCATAAAGGGAGCTGAGGCTCTTTGCTGGAAGCTCGGAACCAGCAACGAGAAATCTTAATCAAACACAGGGTCCATCCAAGGGTAACTACTACTCAAATCCAGAGGGGCTTTTTAACTATTGAATTGCAGGTTCCGTTCTGCATGGCAAACCTAAAAAAAGTAATACCTGTACTTAAAAAGAATTACCCTCAGAAAGAATAGGACAGACTTATCGATGAGATTTCACCATACCAAACAGAAAGTCAGCAAACCACTTAGACAATTTATAAACATCTGGTCTTAATCCAACACTAACATGTTGATTGTATAACATATCCAACTGAAAAGGCTGGAGTTATTCTAATATGCTTGGAATTACTTTCATAGTAATCGTTACACAACAACTCTTCTTTACCTTCTTATATAAGCTCTGCAATCATCAGTGTTTACATAGCGTTTTGAAACTACCCAATTTTTCCTGTAAATATTTAATTCTCTTGTTGCTACTGATCCAACTATAAACAACACAGCATTTTTATATAACATGTTTAGTAATGAGAAAGTGGGACAATGACGTCAACAGCACAGTCTATAAACCAAAAACACAAGAATAACAAGACAGCCTCTCGGAAATCCGCTGCCAATAAAATAGAAATTTCTCCCCACTGCTCAAAGTTTTTGGTCCAGCTTATACCCAAGTCCCTCTGCATTTGTGGATCCACTTCTAAAATGAGCCTGAATCAGGCACCTGGTCTGCAGGCTCCAGGAAACGGGCAAAGCCGTGAGTGCTGTGAACTATCACTTACATACTCCTGATAACAAAGATAAAAGGTAGTAACTAGCAAGCCTTCTCTTTTCTGTTTAGGAAGAGCTTAATATTTGGGGCTCTGTAGTGATAATGTCAAAGAAAATGGAATAAACCAATCATTCGGCCAGTTTCCTGCACAGCCACAATAGTCTGAGCGCTGAGGTAGAAATGGAGTACACGTGAAGCAACTTACCATCTAAGTGGACCGACTGGGACAATTAGTGAATTACAGAAACACAACAATTACCGAACTGTGCATGGCAGCTCAGAGAAACAGGAACTCAACAGGACTTGAAATGGTCAGAAACGACTTTTGGGAAGTGGGATCCAGGGTCAGCCTCCAAGGATGGAGAATCCTGAGTGGGAGGCCACCATGGAGTCCAGAGCACACCATGGGAGGCAGAGTAAGTAACCCGTCGCAGGGTCGAAGGACCCTCAAAAGTCCAATGTAAATGCAACACGACTTTAGGAAACATGAGTTTCTGGGCAAGTGATGAGAACAGAAAGAGCCAAGAGCCACTGCTGGACAATATCAAGATGGAAGATCAGGAAGATACTGTTTTAATCCAAGTATAAGGAGCTTGGCAACTGGACAATGGAAGTGACAAAGAAAAAAGGGGATGGACAAAAGGAACGACATCAAAAGAAAGCAAATCAAAGACTTGGTGTCAAGGATGACCTCTAAGAAAAGAACAAGAGGGGGCAGCCGATTAGCTCAGTTGGGTAGAGCACGGTGCTCTTAACAACAAGATTGCCGATTCGATCCCCACATGGGCCATTGGGAGCTGCGCCCTCCACAACTAGATTGAAACACCTACTTCACTTGGAGCTGATGGGTCCTGGAAAAACACTTAAAAAAATAAATTAAATTAAATAAAGCAAAAAAAAGAAAAGAACAAGGGTGTACCCTTCAGAAATAAGTAGGGAAATGAGCTTAATGAGGCAAATAATGACCAAGGTCTGGACATGCTGAATCTAAGCTGGTCTTGGCATGTATGTTTGACACATACCCACCAAAGACCACCAGAGATGTGAGAGACAAGCTCTGTGAAAGAACAGAGCAGAGAAAAGAGATTTGTGAATTGAAATATAAAGCTAGTAACTAAAACTCTGAGAGTTGGGAGACCATTTATTTTTTGGGTATCCCTAGACAGAACTGTCTTCCCCTCATTACCTCCCTCATCGTTAATAAATAAATATTACTTCTAAGAATATAACACATACACTTTGATGATGATAGCTTGAGAAAAGAAAGGCTTTTCTCAAGACTTCAGAAAACAAAAAAAGTGAAATACACAAAAACATTCACAGGGTATCATTAG
The DNA here is from genome assembly GCF_057876585.1 of Rhinolophus sinicus. NCBI lineage: Eukaryota > Metazoa > Chordata > Mammalia > Chiroptera > Rhinolophidae > Rhinolophus > Rhinolophus sinicus. The sequence goes on from NC_142513.1 coordinate 26,604,137, forward strand.
GTGGTAGGATCCAGAATATTTTCTTCTTCCTAAACTTTGGAATTTCCCAAGCTCCATTTATTTTTTCAAATAGCAAGCATACACTTCATTAGAAAATGAAATTGGGGCGGCCGGTTGGCTCAATTGGTTAGAGCACAGTGCTCGTAACACCCAGGTTGCCAGTTCGATCTTCACGTGGGACACTGTGGGCTGCGCCCTCCACAACTAGATTGAAAAAAACAACTTGACTTGGAGCTGATGGGTTCTGGAAAAACACACTGTTCCCCAATATTCCCCAATAAAAATTTTAAGAAAAGAAAAAAAAGAAAATGAAAGTAAATTATTTTTTTGAAAGAAATGATCCCCTCTAAGCACTTGTGAAAGTTCTTATAGCTATACACCTAAATGGTGACTTTTATTATATGTAAATTAAAAGTAAATAAATAAAAATACCATTGACATAACGTTTTACATCCACTATGCTGAATAAATTTAGTTTTGACAAGACAAAGTGTTTGAGAAAGTGTTTATCGGTAGGAATGCAAATTCCTACAGCTTCTCTGCAGGACAATTTATCAATATCTATCAAAATTTAAAAACTGAACAATCTTATGCCCTATGTCCAATAACTTCACTGCCAGGAATTTACTTATGGGCATTCTCCCTGAAATATGTACAAGAAAGTTCACTGCAGTATTGTTTACAACAGCAAAACATTTAAAATAACCAAAACGTCCACTGAGCTTTGGGATGAGGGAGCAGGAAGGAGGAAAGGGAGGGGGGAGAAATGCTCCTTAGTAACGTATACCTATGTACTTAGTCTCCCTACTTAAATTGCAGAATACCTGAAAAAGAGTGAGAACAGGTCTTACATCTCTTTCCACCCAGGGCTCCAACCTGTGACCCTCACTAGGAGTACCAATAGCAGGACACACTCAAGTGTTTGCTGATTAAAAAGTCAAAAGCACGTAAAATGAAAATATTTACCTCCTACCTTGTAATTAGTATGAGTGGCAAGACTGTGCCTGTTTATTTTCTAGTTTAATCTGTGTGGAATGTGGCCTAAAGAAGTCCATTACCTTATCATTAGCGTTACCCTAACAATTATTCCCAGGATTGCATTTAGACCGTGGCTGACATGTGCAAAGGGTGAAGTCAAGCACAAATGAATTCAAACACTACAAGGCTACAAGCTGTCAGCACAACTCGATCATGAAACGCAGAACGAGAAAGACTGTGTTTCAGACGCACCTAAATGCAGGGACGTGGGCCTGTCCATATGCTTTCCGTTATACACCGCTGAACTCCATTTTCTTGTGCTGCCGAGGTCCAAGCTTGAAATCGCACAGACAGTCCCTGTTAGCCGAGTCAAGACCTAGCGAGAGAGAAACAAATGGTAAGTAAAAATAAAGAGGGATAATAAACCCAGCAGGAGGCATGCCGCAGGAATGGCATCCACTTCTCACTCCTCCATGCCCAACCCTAGAACTTGTTCTATTACTTCTCGCTCTTAAGGCACATCTCCAAGGTCCAAGCCTATCCCCGGGCAGGATCACAGACTGCACCTCTGGTCCCCTTAAAAATCAACTCTCCATTTGGACAAAAGATTTTGGAAGATGTTAGTTTTAGAACACCTAGAAAAAGCAATTTTGCACTCAGTTGGGCTTTCTTCCTTGACAATTTTAAAATTCCATATTTCTCAGCACAGAGCCTTCATTTAAAAAAATGTTGGGCCGGCCCGGTGGCTCAGGCGGTTAGAGCTCCATGCTCCTAATTCCAAAGGCTGCCGGTTTGATTCCCACATGGGCCAGTGGGCTCTCAACCACAAGGCTGCCAGTTCAATTCCTCGAGTCCCACAAGGGATGGTGGGCTCCACCCCCTGCAACTAAGATTGAACATGGCACCTTGAGCTGAGCTGCTGCTGAGCGCCCAGATGGCTCAGTTGGTTGGAGCACGTCCTCTCAACCACAAGGTTGCCAGTTGGATTCCTCGACTCCCACAAGGGATGGTGGGCTGCACCCCCTGAAACTAGCAACGGCAACTGGACCTGGAGCTGAGCTGTGCCCTCCACAACTAAGACCGAAAGACAACAACTGAAGCTGAACAGCACCCTCCACAACTAAGATTGAAAGGACAACAACCTGACTTGGAAAAAGTCCTGGAAGTACACACTGTTCCCCAATAAAGTCCTGTTCCCCTTCCCAATAAAATCTTAAAAAAAAAAAAACAATGTTAAAGATTTCTTTAGTTCTATGTGCCAGATACTGTGCTCTGCTTCACATGTGCCTCATTTTATCTTTACCACAACCCTTGGGACCCACTGGGCTCACACAATACAAGTAAGAAAACCAAGAGCGGTGAGGCCTCCTGGTCAAGGTCCCGGAGCTTGTCAGAGATGTGACAGTACAGGGGCCAGAGCCCATCAGGACTATGACAGCAGAGTCCTGCCTTCAATTATAACTACATTGCCTCCAATGCCACTGCTAGAATAAACTGAAGGTACTGTATTTGTGGAGAAAGCAAAGATTTAATTACTCAAAAATCACCTTCTTTTAAAGCTTCTTACAAATGTATTAATACATTGGGGCAAGGGGGTGCTTCCAAAAAAGCTGGGTCACACTCTGTGTAAGCTGGGTTATCAATAGGTACATATGTTCATTTTATTGTTTATTCAATTAACATATTTTACAAACTCTTGCACCTATGCATACATTTCACAATTTAAAAAAGTAAAAAACAAAAACTCAGAGCCTGACTCCGGAGGCTGTCTCTGCAACAGCCAGCCTGGCACCAGTCGGGAGCCTGGCCCTCTATTATAAAGAAAAACACACAAGGTGATAACAATTTAGCCAAACACCAACATGTTTCTCATTAGAAAATACTTATGCTGTGAATCTTTCTATTCTGCTATTTGTTCTGGGCAAGTTACTTGCATCACCATTCAGCAATGGCCCGGGGGTAGGTAAATACGCAAATGCCATCAGACTTGTACCAGTCAAGCCTTCAATGAGCCTCCAGTGTATTCTTTTAATTTCACAAACTAAACATTGGTGTTTTGCTGTTTGGGACGAAAAAAGATTACTACTCATTTTAAGTAATTAGAATATGAATGGAAAAATTATGTTTCTTCCTAAAACCTGTTTTTCATGCAAGGCAAAAAATTAAAAAAAAAAAAGATTAATTCCCAAAATAAAATCTTTATAACATCAATTCCTTTTAAGCTGTTTATTAAAAATTTACAGAGTCAGAGGGAGGCACAAAGGCAACATCCATCAGTGAAAATTAGTCAAGAGGAGGAATAATGCTAAGAACATGAAAAAAAAAGGAACAAAAGAACAGCTTATTTTCAGTTAAATAAAATCTAATCATATATATTATTCTTTCAAAAACACAAGTTGCACAATATGTATAGTATAATCCCATTTTCATTAAAGGTATAATTATATAGTATATATTTGTGGACACAGGAAAGGGCTAGAAAGGATAAACATCAATCTGCCTTGAAGGGCAGAGGGCATCACGGGTGGTGTGACTTTCAAAATCTGCTTTATACAATCTTGCCAAGTTAGAACTACTTTCCACTATGCATATGCTTTTTTTGTAAATCCCTTAAAGAGCCAAAAAATATTAATTTTATTTAAAAAAAAGAAAAAGGTTCCATAACAGCAAAGCTGCAAATTAACAAAATGTCATTTTAGCTACAAATCATAAAAAAAAATCTGAAAGGACAAAAGTCATAGACCCCCATGAAGATTTACTTTGGGAAAGTATTTTTTTAAGCGGATTGGTAAGTTGAGTGTCTGGAAGGACTGGCTTTCTACTCCATTTAACAACTACTGCAGATCAAACCACAGAACTGGGTCAGAAGTTCTAATACTGGAAAAACACAAATGTATTTTTAAGAAAAGAGTTAAGCTGGAGTCACACAGCAAAAACAAGCCTGAGTTATCAGTGAGCATCCTTGAACTTCTATCAGCACCAGGGGAGCACCCCTCCCCTTCAGACGTTCCATCACACTCTGGAAACATGAAAACCTGCCCTTTGCACACAAGGCTACAGAGCAGAGATCAAAAAGCCCAGGCCCCCCGTAAGCAAGTCAGAGGACACTCAGTCACTGGAGCACAATGACACACCACCTGACTTCCCCCCAGAAAGGCCAGTCCCAACTTACAAGAAACTGTTCACAGTGCCTCTGGCTGTTTAATTGGAGTTTGCAGAAGTACTATAGGCTGTGGCTCCCAGAATTTGACTGCATAGAGAATAAACAGTCACTAAGAAATTTGGGGGAAATAATACGGAATTGTCTTCTTTGTGTTTTACCATTTCCTTACAAAGGGATGTTAACACTTCAGAAATAGGAAGGATGTTACCCCAGGGCCAAACCACCCACAGGCCAGAAACTCTGAGCAGCCAAATCATTATATCAATTCAGCAGATGTCCAAAAGGCTGACAAACACCTACTCCTGATTTTAAAAACAAAAACCTTTACAATGAAAATTAAAATGATACTTGCTGACTGAATATCACAAAGAACATCTTCCGAAAACACGGCGCAAACACAAAACGCAATGTACTCACCACGCTTTTACATTTAGTTCGTACTTTTTCCAAGGGTTTGTTCATTTATATATCCATTCATTCCTATTGTTTATATTGACATATATACCAGATATACTGGTTTTCTAATTTAGTCTCACAACGTACTGTCGACGTAAGAACATCCAAACCTGTAGAGAATTTTTGAGAAATTATTTGAGCCAAGCTGATGACATGCTGGGAAGCAAACTCTCAAAGGCTCCCTAGTTCGTTCTTTTTAAAGGACTTGCAAAAGAAACACATGTATGCACCTGAAAATCTTGATGAACTGGGCAATTTTTTTTTTTTTTTTTTTGAAAACCTGAACAAAAGCAACATGTGAATAGAGAAAGTCACAAAAGCAAAGAACTATGCTTTAAAAAGGTGCCAGGTTCAGACAAATTCACAGGCCAGTTATTCCCTAACATTTCTGGTGAGAAATGGGAAACCTTCCCAATTCCTTCTGGGAAAACTGACAAACAAAGAAAACCCAAGAGAAAAAAACTGTATGTTAACCTTACTTGCCATTCCTAGATTTCTTTTTTTTCAACTTCTGCAAATTTGACAAGCAAAGAATGACATCTGGTTTCAATCTCGATTTCTTTGATCCATGTGTCTATAGTTCTCTTATGAAATGCAAGTGTCTTTTGTCCATTTTTTCAGTAGGTTTCGTTTTTTTCTTATTCATTTATAAGAGCTCCTTGGAAATTAAGGACATTAACACTTGGTCGTATTGCAAACATTTTCCTCCAGAAAAAGCAAATGACTACTTTTTCCATTCTGTTTATACCATTTGAAATAAAGGATTTTTAAAATCTCTCTTAAGTCAAATCATAATTTCTTCTATCACTTTTGTGCTTCGAAGTCCCTCCCAATTCAAGATCAGAGAAATATTCACCATCATTTTTAGCTAGATGGTTCTGGTCAAAATCATTTAAAAACGTTTAACAGCCGTCCCTTTAAAAATACATATCCAGGGCGGCCAGTTGGCTCAGTTGGTTGGAGCGCAGTGCTCATAACACCAAGGTTGCTGGTTTCATTCCCACATGGGCCAGTGAGCTGCGCCCTCCACAACGAGCTGCCGCTGAGCCACCGGAAGGGCAGCCGGATGGCTCAGTCGGTTAGAGCGTGAGCTCTTAACAACAAGGTTGCCAGTTCAATTCCCACTTGGGATGGTGGGCTGTGCCCCCTGCAACTAAAGATTGAAAACAGCAACTGGACATGGAGCTGAGCTGCGCCCTCCACAACTAGACTGAAGGACAACGACTTGGAGCTGATGGGTCCTGGAGAAACACACTGTTCCCCCAAATTCCCCAATAATTAAAAAAAAAATTAACAATGGCTTTCCTTCACTTAATATATTTAATCCCATTATTACAAATAGGATAACAAACATTTAATTCAACGAAAGTGCTCTTCCTAATTACCGGAAGATCTAAGGAGTAATACTTGATTTATAGTCCTGGCAAAATGACCAAGTTAAAAATACCACCCAGTGGCAATTAGTCAGTGGTAAGAAGTCAAACCGTGCTAACAAAAAACGGATTCATTTCTCCCTTAATAAACTGTACCTCAGCATGTGTGAACAAGCAATATTTGGTTCAACTAAACTGAGAAACCTATTTTATGTACTCTTATCCAAAACTTCCTGAAACCTTTCCAAAATTTCTATGAGCGCTCATGATTAGATAATAATCAAATTAGAGACTGGATGTCATAACTTTGAACTCGGAACCAGGGAAGATGTGGAAATGGACATGCTGGAGTTCCAGACAGGCTGCTTCTCCCAGACAGTGTCCCAGCATCTGACCCAGCACCTCTGTGTGAAGACGAAGGTAAGTAAAGGTGGACGGGAGAAAGAACACAAAGGGTTTAGAAATACCACAGCCCTACCCTGTGAGGACAGTGGGGGCACAGAGAGAAAGCAGAGACTCTACCCAGTTGGAGGCTGCACCCAGTTGGAGGCAACCAGAGAACCAGAATCCAGACCGGACATATTTCTCATTATAATCTGGAGAGGAAAATACTGCCAGGAAATGCATAAAAGGTACTTAGTGCCTACTCCCTGCTGTGTGCCACACACATTAAGTTCCTGTCCACAACCTCAAGGTGTGTAACAAGACTAATGAGCCCTAAAATCTAGTTAGGACAAGTGTTTCCAGAAGCCTGGAACACAAAAGGAAGCCCATCTTTTGGAAAAAGCATAAAGGATATAATTAGAAAGTCATTTAAGACTATTCTCAAAAAGTGGAGACTTTTGCATCAAGCTTAATTTTTTGAATACTACTGGAGCAAAAGTAAGAATTACGGCACAAGAGTACCATCAACCCTAAAGAGACATCATATGTGCCCAAAGGGAAAAGCACTAAACACCTCAAGTATCTATCCAAGCTGAAAACTTGAGTGGAAAGCCTGGAAAGACACCTTTCTGGCTATTTAGAGTAAGAACACCCAACTTGCAGGCCATTTCACTTAAAGCTCCCATGTATTGGGGCCATGAGGTTAAAAAAGCTTCAAGTTCAAATGTTACTAATTCAAAGTTGGTGGCTGATTACTTCAAGCATATTTTAGCAGACAAACAGATTTGAAATTAAAAAATAAAATTTTACAAAATCAACCTCTGATAGATTTTTGTTCATCTTTTAGAAAAATGTTTCCTTTGAAACTTTAAAGTTTGAAAAGTGAGATTTTTATTTTGAAAACTGAACTCCAAGACAAATGATCTACAAATAAATCTTACTTCTTGAATACATCATAAAATTACAAGACAAAATGGGAAAATATTTGTAACATGTATTAAAGTGCCAATATCCTTAATGTAAAAAGATACTATAAATCACTAGGAAAAAGACAAACACAAAACTAGAAAAATTGGTAAAGGAAATGAATAAGCCAAACAAAATATGAAATGACCAAAATCTCACTAAAAAGTGTTCAAACTCACTAGTTATCAAAGAAAAGCAAAACAGAACAACGATTCTATTCTTCATGCAAACTGGTAAAATAAAGTTTCAATATAGCGTAATTCCCAGTGTGTTAACTGGGATGCAGTAAGTATCCTGCATGTATGTTATGTATGTGTCAAAGCCTTAAAAATGCAAATGATGACCCTTCCAAAAATGTGGTCTACAAAATAATGAGAAAAATGCACATAGATTTCCGTACAAAGCTGTTCACTATTGTATTATGTTCACCACAGCAAAAAAACGTTCATAAGCTAAATGCCCAACAATAGAAGGATTTGTCAAATAAAACATGATGGATTCAGCACAAATGAGCTGTTAAAAACCATGATTAAAGGGCTATTTAATGACAGTCATTTGCCTAAGATACATTGCTAAGAAAAAAAACAGATTTAAAAAGCTCCTGTATGATCTCTATTTTAAAACAAATACAAATATATGTGTGTGCATATATACATACAAAGAAATTTTACTTTCAAGTAAGCCACACACACACACAAATGTTTAATAAGTAAAATAAGGTATTTTAGGTGTAAGAGTTTTCACCACAATCCTAATATTCTAATACAGGACACCAGTCCCACTTCTAGATACTTTTCCCGTAATTCTGATCACTTCTGACCAATATCCTCTTTACTTCAATTGTAATTCTAACCAATAGCTTCTGTGTTCTTAAATAACAGTCCTTAAAATAGCTGTGAATCTCCTGCATATTCTTCCCAAATCACTCCATTTCCTATAGCAAAAAGGCAGGAGACATAAGAATTCCTGAGACATGAGGAGCAGTGTCGTGCAGGAGACCCTGCTCGCTGCGCCATTTGTCGTGCGGGGAGGCCTGCGGGGTCTCTGCTCCCGCTCCCCATACAAGAACGCAGGATATGGTGAGGCCAAAAAGGAACACCCACGGAGACATAGGTAGGGGAGTCATACCACTATATTCTCTCTGGCGGCACTATACTCTCACTGGAGGCTGGATCCACACTGTCCGCAAACCGCCATCCACACTCGCCAGCCCAGCCGCCATCTTCTTGCTAGGCCCCATTCTTTCTCTTCTCCCTTCTCTCCCTCCTCGTAGCCACAGCAGTTATATTGTGGCCAATGGCTCACTGGTTACAGCTGACGGCCAACTAGCCACAGCTGATGGCCATGCAATCACAGTTGGCCATTTACTACCTGAGCCAACACCTTTCTATGTGAGGCCGAGAGCCTGGAAACTGCTTTTTGGGGCTCTGCCCCCACACTCCACCCCTACAGGCTCTCGCCTCACAATCTACGCGACAAGCGTCTTCCGCGAGGGGACCTGTGCGAGGAGCCTGGGGGTGAATGCAATATCCTGGACACAGCCAGGCTCTCTGGGCACAGCCAGGGTCCCTCAGGGCACCACCAGTGCTTCTGGGCACGGCCAGACTTCCTGGACTTCTTAGGGTACCACCTGTCTTCCCGGACACAGCCAGGGTTTCTCAGGGCACCACCAGTACTCCTGGGCACAGCCAGACTTCCTGGACTTCTTAGGGTACCACCTGTCTTCCCGGACACAGCCAGGGTTTCTCAGGGCACCACCAGTACTCCTGGGCACAGCCAGACTTCCTGGACTTCTTAGGGTACCACCTGTCTTCCCGGACACAGCCAGGGTTTCTCAGGGCACCACCAGTACTCCTGGGCACAGCCAGACTTCCTGGACTTCTTAGGGTACCACTAGTTTCCCCGGGCACAGCTAGGATTTCTCAGGGCACTGCCACTTTCTCTGGGAACAGCCACACTTCCTGGACACAGCCAGGGCTTTCAGGGCACTGCCACTCTCTGTGGGCCCAGCCACACTTCCTGGACACAGCCAGGGCTCTCAGGGCACTGCCACTCTCTCTGGGAACAGCCCGACTTCCTGGGCACAGCCAGGGTACCTTCAGGGCTCAGCCAGACTTCCTGGACTCAGCCAGGGCTCTCAGGGCACTGCCACTCTCTCTGGGAATAGCCCGACTTCCTGGGCACAGCCAGGGTACCTTCAGGGCTCAGCCAGACTTCCTGGGCACAGCCAGGGTATCTTCAGGGCTCAGCCAGACTTCCTGGACTCAGCCAGGGCTCTACTCTCTCTGGGAACAGCCCGACTTCCTGGGCACAGCCAGGGTATCTTCAGGGCTCAGCCAGACTTCCTGGACTCAGCCAGGGCTCTCAGGGCACTGCCACTCTCTCTGTGCCTCTCAGGGTACCCTGCTGGAACAACAGCGACTCACAATCAAGGTGCTTACATATTCTCAATGGCGGCCAGTCAAGAGACAAAAGCAAATATCCCCCAGTTCCACTAACAACAGTTCCCAAACAAACAGTCAAGCGGTCCATTAAATTAGGAATGGAAGGCAATTCCCCATAGTCCACAGTCATTCACCAGGGCTGTCCTGGGGGTGAGGGACGACCTTGACCTCACCCTCATCTCCCACAGAGGACTCAGCAAGCGTTACCTCCTGGGACTATAAGTCCTGCATCCGGGCTGCCTGAGCAGGAACTTCCCCGGCCCACAGGGCTGCAACGACCTTTGCTTTCTCCGGCCTGTGCTGGTTGGGGAACCGTCCACATCTTTCCACCTCTCCACGGGGCTCCATCTCTCCAGCAGCTGCATGGCTTTTCCTGTGCTGGTGGGAGAACCGTCCACCTCCTCCCACCCCTCCACGGGGGTCCAGCTCTGCAGCAGCTGCATGGCTTTTCCTGTGCTGGTGGGAGAACCGTCCACGTCCTCCCACCCCTCCACGGGGGTCCAGCTCTCCGGCAGCTGCTCCTCCTGGTCTTCCTCAGACTGGGTGTTCATACACACAAACTGCTCCACCGTCCTTTGGAGAGCTTTGGCCGGCACCATACCCTGCTCGCTGCGCCATTTGTCGTGCGGGAGACCCTGCTCGCTGCGCCATTTGTCGTGCGGGGAGGCCTGCGGGGTCTCTGCTCCCGCTCCCCATACAAGAACGCAGGATATGGTGAGGCCAAAAAGGAACACCCACGGAGACATAGGTAGGGGAGTCATACCACTATATTCTCTCTGGCGGCACTATACTCTCACTGGAGGCTGGATCCACACTGTCCGCAAACCGCCATCCACACTCGCCAGCCCAGCCGCCATCTTCTTGCTAGGCCCCATTCTTTCTCTTCTCCCTTCTCTCCCTCCTCGTAGCCACAGCAGTTATATTGTGGCCAATGGCTCACTGGTTACAGCTGACGGCCAACTAGCCACAGCTGATGGCCATGCAATCACAGTTGGCCATTTACTGCCTGAGCCAACACCTTTCTATGTGAGGCCGAGAGCCTGGAAACTGCTTTTTGGGGCTCTGCCCCCACAAGCAGTCTCTAGGGGCTCTGCTCTACCCTTGCTCTCTCTACAGACCCGGGACAACTACAAATAACCAGGGGGAAGTCAACAGCAAAATCATTTTATTTTTCGGGAGAACAATGTCAGTGATCATATCAAATGAAGAGAAAGTGCACAAACAGACCTGTAATACGTTCTTCACCAAAATGACCAAATGTTTCACACATGGGGAGCTACAGCTATGCACATTTCCATCCCATATACGTTCAGTTAACTAAGCACAGGCTTTAAAAAGCAGTAAATAGCTGCATTTCAGTTTTTTGAGAGCAATGGTTCTCAACCCTGGCTACAAACTGGCATCACCTGGGAGATATTTAAAAATCCCAACGCTAATTAGGCTGTGCTCTGATCAACTGCACCCCAATCTCTAGGATGAGAGTAGACAGTAGTTTCTTAAGTTCTCTAAATGATTCCAATTTGCTCTCAAGTTTGAGGACCACTAACTTGAAGCATTTTTTCAAACAATAAATAATGACCCATAAGAGTGAGTAAAGAAATCAATTCAGTGGTCTGGGGCCAGCTTTTTTTTTTAGATGGAGAGGGGAGAGGAGAGAGGGACAGGAGACAGGGACAGGGAGAGGGGAGGGAGAGAGAAAAAGAAGGGGGGGAGAGAGAGAGACTAGATCTCACGAAAATTTTCAGTTAAAAATATACAATTCTTGGCAATACTACCCAGATTAATCTACAGATTCAATGCAATCACTATCAAAATCCCATCTGCCTTTCTAGCAAAAAATGACAAACTGATCCTAAAATTCAAATGGAAATGCAGAGGACCCAGAATAGCCCCCCAAAAAAAATCTTGAAAAAGAAAACTGGAGGAGTCACACCTTCCAATTTCAATACTTAATACAAAGCTATAGTAATTAAGACAGTGTATTTACTGGTATAAAAATAGACAAATAAGGGCAGCCGATTAGCTCAGTTGGTTAGAGCGTGGTGCTCTTAACAAGGTTGCCAGTTCAATCCCCACATGGGCCACTGCGAGCTGCGCCCTCCACAACTAGATTGAAACACTATTTGACTTGGAGCTGATGGGTCCTGGGAAAACAAACTTAAAACAAATGTTTAAAAAAAAACAAAAACCCAAGAATAGACAAATAGATCAATGGAAAAGAACGGAGAATCCAGAAAAAAACCTTAACATTTATGTCAGGTGATTATGGTCAGTTGCTTTTCAACAAGGGTGCCAAGACAATCCACAGGGAACGTACAGTCTTCAACAAATACTGCCAAGACAACTGGAAATCCACGTGTACAGCAATGAAGTTGGATCCCTACCTCATACCATACACAAAAATTAACTCAAAATGGATTTAAGACAAAAAACTATAAAACTCTTAGAAGAAAACATTGGGGTAAATCTTTGTGACCTTGGTTTATGTGATGGTTTCTTAGATATGACATCAAAAGAACAAGCAACAAAAAAATACACAAATAGAACTGCATCACAAGGTAAAACTTTTGTGTTTCAAAGGACAGCAGACAGAATGTGAAAGGACAGTCCATAAAACAGGAAAAATTATTTGCAAATTATCAGATAAGAGAATGATATGAAAAATATTAAGAAACCTTGCAACTCTCAAATATATGGTGATGGAAGGAGAACTGACTCTGGGTGGTGAACACACAATGGGATTTATAGATGATGTAATACAGAATTGTACACCTGAAATCTATGTAACTTTACTAACAATTGTCACCCCAATAAACTTTAATTAAAAAAAGAAAAAAGAAATCTTGCAACTCAACAATAAAAAGATAACCCAGTTTTAAAATGGGCAAAGGATTTCAGTAGACATTTCTCCAAAAAAGACATAAATAAATGGCCAATAAGCACAGGAAAAGATGCTCCACCTCATTAGTCGTTAGGGAAATGCAAATAAAAACCACAATGAGATACCTCTTCACACCCATTAGTATGGCTATAGTCAAACAGACAGACAACAACTCGAGTTGGTGAGGATGCAGAGAAATTGAAACTATCACATATTACTGACGCACCACTTTGGAAAAGTTTGGCTGTTCCTCTAAATGATAACATAGAATTTTACCCTCACACAGTAATTCCACTCCTTAATATTTACCCAAGAGAACTGAAAACATGATCAAGCAAAGACATGTATACAAATGTTCACAACAGTATTATTCATTAACAGCTAAAATGTGAAAACAACCCAAATGTCCATCAAATGATTAGTGGATAAACAAAATGTGGTATTGTTACATGTTACAATAAATCACAAACACATTACGCTAGGTTAAAAAGTCAATCACAGGGCCAGCCCGGTGGATCAGGCGGTTAGAGCTCCATGCTCCTAACTCCAAAGGCTGCCGGTTTGATTCCCACATGGGCCAGTGGGCTCTCAACCACAAGGCTGCCAATTCAATTCCTCGAGTCCCACAAGGGATGGTGGGCTCCGCCCCCTGCAACTAGGATTGAACACGGCACCTTGAGCTGAGCTGCCACTGAGTTCCCAGATGGCTCAGTTGGTTGGAGCGCGTCCTCTCAACCCCAAGGTTGCCGGTTCAACTCCCACAAGGGATGGTGGGCTGTGCCCCCTGTAACTAGCAACCGCAACTGGACCTGGAGCTGAGCTGCACCCTCCACAACTAAGTTTGAAAGGACAACAACTTGACTTGGAAAAAAAAAGTCCTGGAAGTACACACTGTTCCTCAATAAAGTCCTGTTCCCCTTCCCCAATAAAATCCTCATTAAAAAAAAAAAAAAAAAGTCAATCACAAAAGACCACATAGGATATGATTCCATTTATATGAACTGTCCAGATACAGCAAATCTGTAGAAATAATGTAGATTAGTGGTTGCCAGAGGCTGAGGGAAGAATGAGGAGTGACTGCTAATAGGTGTAAGGGGTTTCTTTTGGAGGTGATAAAAACGTTCTGAAATTAGACAGTGATGATGACTATGCAACAGTGAATATACTATAATAAAAACAACTGAAGCAAGCATACCCTTTAAAAGAGTGGATTTATACCTCAATATGACTTGTATCTCAAGCTTTATGTGAATTATTTCTCAAAAAATCTTTTTTTTTTTTTTAAGGTTATTCTGTGTCAAGAGTCACTCCCGTCAGTCCCACAGAACCTCATGTGGTTCCTTTAACATAGGATAGTATGAATAAATAACCTTCCCAACTCAAAGGCCTTAATTCAGAGCCATGTATTTCATGACCAAATCACATCATCAACTTAGGGTACCACAACTTATTTTTTTATGAATTAGGAATAGAAAATATCGGAATATACAGCATGTAAGGTTACGTGTGAGTTTTGTGGAAATTTTTTTAAGATACACACATGAATATATACACACATCAATGGAAGTCATTCAAAACAAAACCTGAAAAATGTATTTTACGAGTTAACCAGTTCAACAAACAAAACAATATGTATAAGATCTCAGGGTTGAAAAGAGAAATTGAAAAAAAGTTGAAGCCACTTTGAAGGCTCACCCTAAGCACTGAACTAAACACTAGAAAAAGTGAACTGGCTGAGTGAAGTAATGAGATTCCCTAGCCCGCTGCAGGGTCTCTGAGAGGGTTCAGAGGAGCTTCCTGCTCCCACAGCAGTCAGGGCCCCTGCTGGTACAGTCTCCAGCAGATGGACTGCGAACATAGGAGCTGAGGGTGCAAACACCACACTCTGCACCAGTCAGGCCGTACAGGGAGAACGCAAGCTGCAGGATGGGAACCTGGAAATGCAGGGCCTGGACTCACGCTGCGTATCTAGAAGCTGGTGCAAAAAGCGGAACTTCAACAGAAAGGGTAAAATCGGTATTGCTAACGTATTCAGTTTATCTTCACAGGGACAAAAGAAAAAAGGAAGAGAAACAAGAACCCACAGAACTTCTTAGGGAGAAAACACTTTCAAAGACTTGCGGGTCAGAATCCCTGACGCAAAAGCTATGCCAGCAGTTGCATAATATGACAACGTGGCTAGAAAATAGAAGTCCTTGGAATAAACCTGAAAGATATAACTCATATAATTCCTCCTGGCAAGAAATTTGAGGTCATCCTCAAATCAGAAGGGAAATTGGACTTATTTGGAAAATTACCACAATAACAGGGACAGATTCCACCAAGAATTTCTGTGGTGCACAAAATTTCGGGGTCAGTATCAAGGTGACAAACTTCGTTCATTCAAAAATACCATGTATGATACTGTAATTTAGTGAAAAAAAACATTGAAAACAGGACACTTCTGTAATATTTTTAAGGATTATATACAGTATTTCATTCCAATAAAAATTGAGAAGGACCACTGTCACATTTAAACCTGTTCTCTAAGTACTGTACAATAATAAGAAAAAGAAATGTATAACTAAAAGAAGAAAAAACCAAAATGATCGTTTGCAACAATTATGATTACTAAAAAACTCAAGAGCATCACGACTCTTCTCTGAGTTTGCCCGCACTTTCCTCTCAAGTGTGTACCTTTATTTTCAATAAGTCACTTTCACTTTCATGGAGAAAAAAAAACTCAAGAGAATCAACTACAAAACAAGAACAACAAGAGTTTGGTTAGGTGGTACAGCAGATACAATGCTGTTCCATTTTCCTCATGGACACACAAAATGGCTGTTTCCCATTCCCCTGGCATCTAGGATGGGGCCAACAGAGTGGGAAACATACGACTACTTCCAAGCTTGGCCCATAAAAAAATATTCCATGCCCAACATTCCATGGCAAACTTAGAGGCCACATTTGAAGTCAGTTGTGTTCTAAGATGTAAGGAGCCTAGTTCTCCAACTCATCACTTAGGGAAGGAACAACCCACAAAAATGTGAACAAGAAATAAATTTTTATTTTGTCAGGACACAGATTTTGGCTAGCATTAACTACCCTGAATAACACAGGCGGTCAGTTATAAGATATACAGACTGCCAGCGGTATACTTTCTTTATCCTTGCCCTGTACCAGTTAGGAAATAGTACGTGTGGGGGGAAGGGAGGAGCAAGGGGAAATATTCTCATTCTAAATAGCAAACATTTTTAAGGAAAGAGCAATAAACAAGTAATCTGTAGACCATATATTAAAAAAAAAAATCTAGAAAAATGAGAGATATAAAAGATCTGCATAAATCAAAAGATTTGTGCTTGTGACAGAACAATTCAGTATTACAAAGATGAGAAGGTCTCCTCAAATTAATTTAAACATTTAATGAAATTTCCCATTAAAAGTTATTTTGAAACCTTAAATTGAAAAACACTGGGACAAAAAAAAAAAATCAACAACACAAAAAAGAAAAATACTGGGGATAAAAATTAGGCACAGGCACTAGCAGATAGTAACGCTTACTATAAAGTGATTATAATGATGAAAATAGCAAGGTATTGGCCAAGGAATAGACATAAATGGAACAAAATAGTAAGTCCCATGACAGATCTAAAAAGTCAGCATGATTCAGGTGCTATTTTAAGTTAATAAGAAAAGGCTGAATTAATGAATAAATGGCGCTGGAATAAATGTAGAGGAAAAAATAATCCTCACTTCACACATAAATAGGTATTAGATTAACTGTAGCCAAATATAAAAAAAGAAGTAAGAGAAAATACAGGTGAATATTTATAAAATCTTGGGATAAAGAAGACACGGGAAAGAAGAAGATTGACATGTTTGAATTCAAAGCATAGAACAAATATTTGTTAACAGTATATTTCTCAAACACAATGAAAGTAGGATCAAATACAACATAACTAATAGCATCAACTTTACTCAAAGATGAAGGAGGAAAAATGTTTCATATTAAACCAAGCACTGATGTTTCTGGAGTAGAATTTTAAAATTCTCATTATTTTTAGATAAAACAAAAGATTTAAAAAAGAAGCGTCATGCTTGCTATACTCCCTAACACTTCAAATTATGCATATATTTCCCCATGCCGTACTTTTCTGGAATAATATGTGAAGCAGTGTCTTAATATATAAAGAGCTGTTAATAATAAAATATGAACTCAATAGAAAATTTTTAGCACTGATCGCATACATATATTACTATGAAACGGGTAAACAAACTTGTCCTATAAAGGTCCAGACAACAAATATTTTAGGCTTGCAGGTCAAATGATCTCTTGAATGGGCACGGCAGTGTTTCAATAAAACCTGGATTTACAAAAATCAGAGGCTGGTGGTTCCCCCACCAGCAGCATTCTCATCACCTGGGAACTGGTTAGAAATGCAAATTACCAGGCTCCACCCCCAGACCTTCTGAATAAGAAACTCTCTGGTGTGAGATATATCATCTTAGGTTGTGCCCCCCCCACCACCACCACCATCACCACCAGGTGATTTGTCTTTGGAGACAGCAAAGGATGTAAGCCAGCACTACAGAGGGGACAAGAAAGTCAAGCCAAATTTGAGGCTGAAATCCCAACTACAGAGGAATGTATGAGAAATCACGTTTCCAGCAGTGCTTTCCATCAGAAGCGGGGAGAAAACCATCCAGAGTTGTAATGCCAAGACCTCTGTGATGAAGTGATGGTCCAGAATGAAAGTTAATGCAGGTTTAATTAAAGGAAGTTGGCAGGGAGTGGGCGGGGGCTGTGTGTGGGTATGTGTGGGTGTGTGCTCACGTGAAAAAAGATAAGCCACCTCAAAGATAGACAATGCGTTGAGGTGGGAGGCTATGGAAGGTTCCTACAAGAACAAATGGGAAAACTAAATGAAGGAACCAAGGACCCAAGCTAGGATGCACAGAGGCAAACACTGTAGCCAGGAATGAACAACCTGCGGGATAAGAGGAAGGCAGGAGAGAGAAGGTTTCCGCTCTCCTTTAGCTTTCAGCCTCCTCCCAGTGTACTCCCCTCCAGGTTGCCCCGGAGTTTTCTACAATTCACATCTCAACAGGTCACTCCCCTCCAGGAATCTCTCCCTGGCCTTCCAATGAAAATTCAAGTCCCACAATAGAGTGTCAAAGGACCTTTATGCTCTGTACACTCCCTTTCCACCCACTCCATCTTCAGCCTCCCTCCAACCATCCCGACACACTCCACTCCTCTCACATGCCTCTCCACCTTTGCTCGTGCTGTCCCCGCCCCTCCGTCTGGAATGTGGTTCCCACCTTCCCCAGCCTAATCCTACCTTCAATCCCAAATCCTTGAAAAGCATCCTGGAACATAGAGGCACAGCACGATTAAAGTCTCACTTGGAGCTTGACAATCAGACAAGCCTGGGGTCAAATTCTGACTGCCACTTGGCAGCACTATGACCTTGGAGAAAGGGCTGCCCTCCCACCAAACCTCAGCATCCTCAGCTGTAAAATGGGAAGAATAATAACACCTACTCCACAGAGCTGCTGTGATTAAACGACTTCAGTGAACACAGGAAATGCCGGCAAAACAGCTGGCACCCACCTAATGCTAGCGTCTCTGCCTTCTTCCATGCCAACAGGAACTTTAGAAGCCCAGACAAGACCTGAAAATAGCGGTTCTACCATCGAGGGCCCCACAGATTAGGAGAGCATTAAGAGCAGACTCAAGACCCAGAAGTTAACTTAGGGAAGTTAACCAAGCTCCAGTTCCTTCGCTGATAAAATGCAGACGAGAACCACCTGCCTGCCAATTGTTAGGAATAACAATAATGATCAAAGTGCCCAGCACATAACCAGTGCCACTGGCGCCATCATTACTGCATTGGTTCTATTACATGGGACTGTCTAGTCTTTCCTGGGTCCCCTCGGTTGCTTGGAGAGGCTCCTAGAGAGAAGTACATCTTTCAGATGCTCTCACATTCAGCTTAGAAGACAGGGGGATTCGCCTCTAAGAGTCACACACAGATGAAAGAAAGAGGTGGCTGACTAGTTGGGTGAGCCTACACCAAGCACTTACTGAGATTCCCCAGAACAATTGAAACGAGAAAGCCTGAGGGATCCGCTGTTTGGGGCAAAACCTACAGAAAGAACCTGTGAATGAAGGCTTTTCCGACCACTGTCGAGAGAAAGCCATGGTTTGGGGCGGCCAGGCAAGCAGAGTCGCAAGACAACTCTGACCTCCCCACTGGAGGTGGAAACTGAAGAACTCACTGACGCTGAGAGAAAAAACAATGAATAAGGAAGAATTTGAGTCAACGCGATGGCAAATAGGAAGGGCTGCGAGCTACAATCTATAGTTGCTGAAAAGTTCACGGCAGTGAGAACACTCGATCAAAGTCCCAAGTGTGGTCCTTCATGACATTACACACTGCTCACTACTGCGTCATTACACATCCACACTGAGTCATTTCTGTATGGAGGGTATCTGTCTACCACCACATTGCGTGGGATTTAGGGCACTGGCAAAGGTCATTTTTGATGAATTCAGTTTTGCTTTTTGTGCTATCTTTAGATTCTAGGCCTGCATAACATGCGACACCACTAAACCGTGCGAGAAACGGTTAGTGAAAAAATGAGTAGATAGAACTCTCCTTCATGGAGTACATTTTTATGGAGAGCTTTAAAGGACACACCCAGACCTAAGGTCAGGTACTTGCCTGAAGTCAGAGGCGAGAATTAAGCTAAATAACAATGAGTGTTCCCAAAAAAAGATGTACATTTCCATGGAGGAGAGCCTCCCCAACATACCTGCCCCTCCTTTACCGGGGCATTTGATGTCAGGCTAGCGTGTGACAACGTAAATGCCCTAAGTTGCTCCACAGGCATCAGGGCTACTTTCATTCTAGGTTCCCCGGGTCAGAATTCCTCAAGTCTCTTTCTCACCCTCCACATCTGGTCCATCAGCCATCTCCTCAGCCCCACCTCAGAATCTGATTACTTCTCAGTATCTCCCCAGCCCCAATCCTCCATCTTCCAGGTCTGACCCACCACCCTCGGCCCTGCACTAGCTGGTAGTCCTGCTGCCCTACCCTCCACTCCCTGCCTTCAATCTGTCCTCACACAGCAACAATCGGCACGTCCACGTGAAAAGCTACAGAAGTCCACATCACTCCTCTACTCAAAACCTTTCAACCGCTCCCATCTCTCTCTCAAAGTAAAATCCACAGGCCTTACACCACATGCCACCACATGCCACGAGGCCTTCCACATCTAACTCCCACTGTCTCTCTGAACTCCGAAGTAAACGCTCTTCTCCTGCTGCCTCAGGACCTTTACATTTGCTGTTTCCTCACTGGGAATGCTCTTCCTTCCCAAGATGACTCACTTCCTCCACCTCATCACTCCAAGATGACTCAGGTCTTCCCTGGCTACCCCTTCTAAAATTTCAGCTCCCACCCCAACACCTAATAGCCCCAATCCTACCAGATTCTACCTCAGAGCACGAAGTCTCACCGTCTGCCTCCCTAGTAGTGTGTGAGCTCCATGTGGGCAGGGAATCTCCATCTGGAGCACCCAAAACATGGCCTGTCACACAGTAGCCTCTCAATAAATGCATTAAATGTGTGAAAGGCCTATGAAGAGTATAAGCTGCAAGCGGACCTCAATTTATTGGAGAGCCGACAATCTCAAACCTGTGACAAAATAACAGGGTAGAAACAGCGAAGCCAGGGAGAAAATGAAGAGAGTGCCATAAAGCACACAAAGGGGTTTGTTTAAACCCCATGGCAGTAATGCACAGCTTAACCTGGAGCAGGAATGTTTCCTAGCAAAAGAATAAAAGAAAGCCCAGACACAGGCTCTCTGAGGAGAGAGCATAACTGGAAGAACAGCAGGGAGTGAAAATGAATTAATGAGGTTATCCGGCTTTGGGACTAGTGTTGGGAGTTTTATAGGCAAGGCCTGGAAACAGGTCAGGGAAGAACTGTAAAATGTTTAAATTAAAAAAGCCTAAGAACTGTAAAATGTTTAAATTAAAAAATAAGTTTTTAAAAAGCTTTCATTTACAAGTACAAAGCACTATAAAACTGCAAATTATAACTACTGACTTTTAATTCCCTTAACCAAAATGGGAAAATTCCTTACGCTACCCCGTGGTGCCAGAAATGAGTCCCTAAATGGATCCCAGGTTTGTCTTTAGAGACACTGAAAAGGACAGCAATAACCAACCCAGGATTTCCAAAATTAAACAAACTAAACCTTGGGCTCCTTGAGGGCAAAAGACTGGGTTTTATCCACAATGATTTGATCAGCAGCCTCTGGCACCAAATTAGTGGATGGACCAATGTAAGGCTATGTGAGCTTGTTCCTGGGCTACCTAGTAACTCATTTCTGCAATGCTAAATCCACCAGCCTTTGTTACACAAATGGGACAGCGAGAGTAGCATGAAACCCGGCAAAACGCTTTCCAGTATTCCAGCCAGGTACTTTCACAAGCATTTCTGAAACATCCTCACAAACACAAAAACTCAGTTCAATTAACTGTGCCACAGTCAGAAAGCATAAGTGCCTTTCGACCATGAGGGCGGGGGGCGGGGGGGGGGCTGTCAATACGAAGTTCTTGAAGTAACTAGTTTCTTTAAAAAAAAATAAAAAAAATCATTCCCCAGTCCGAGCAAAGAAACCAAAAGAAAAATGCCCTCGTACTCAAAGAAAGAAGCCATTTTGGCAAAAGAAAGTCTAGAAAGCAGATAGCTCACGCTCAGACTGTCAGGTGAAATAGGCAGCCTGCTGAACACGCCCGCTTGTCTTCTTTTAACTAACAGGTGTGCCAAGAGGGCTTATCCTGTGCTCGCCCACTGCTGGCCTTTTAAAAGGCCAGTGACCAAAAACTATTAGATTTTTGGATGAGTGAAAAGAGACCAGTAGTGATAGGTACACAAGTGACCCTGACAGAGTCAACCATAACCCAGTGCAGAATTCAGAATTTTTGAGCTTAAAGGCAACAGAATCAAACACCAGGGGTAATAAGGTGGGCAAAGTCAGGTGAGAAGGTTGAAAGGCAGGTGCAGACAACTGGAAATGGTGAGGCCCCTGGCTAACAGCATTCAAATGCAAAACCATAATAAAAAAACGGTCCAGCCATCCCTGATTCTAGCCTCCGCCTTTAGAAAGGAGAAACTGGTGGAGGGAGGTCACATGGCCAACTAATGACAGCTCAAACCAGACTGTCTCGGGACTCTAGGTCCCATGTCCTCGCACATCCCCAGCCTTCTCAGCACACTGGATGACCCAAACGTCAGCAAAAACAGCATCTTCCACCTCCTGTCTCTGAGCACTGCAAGAATAAAAGTAGCAGCTACTGCTAACGCCCCAGACCCAGAAATCCCTTATGGGTGACTTTCCTCCACCTCAGTTGCCCTCATTTACCCTTTGCTCTGACAATCAAGAATTTCCCATCAGTCATGCTTAAAACCCCCAGCCTGCAGGCCCAGTTCCTGTCAGCTACCCATCCAAAGGGGAACACAAGAGTCAAAGGAAGGAGAAAATTCTGCGCCCTTAAAGTAGTCATACTCGAAAATGTCAATTTCTCTTTCCAGCACGGTGAAAACAAGGGGAACCCGCGACCCCCGGGGGACAGGCCAGATGGAAAGGGCCTGGGGTCGGAGCAGCTGCTTCTAAAATTACTTGGCGCAGCCTTTGTAAAACAGCAGAAAGCAAAAATGGAAAAAGAGGCACTCACACACATACACATACATACACAAACACACACACACACACACAAACACACACCCCCGCGCGCGCGCACCACCGCCGCTCGCTGCCCCTCTGGATGGCCTTGAATTCCGGGGGGCGCACGGCGCCCTGCATGCCTCCTGCGGAGGAGCGAGGGGAAAGCGACCCCAGAACGCGCGGCCCGAGGGCCAGGGAGGAGGCGGCGGCAGCCAGCCGGGTCCCGAGGGGACCCCACTTGACTCCCCGCGGCGCGGCCTGAGGGCCCGAGAGCGCTGCAGGTCCCGCGGCGGACAGGGGTGAGCGCCCGGGGGCCCGGCCGGGGCCGGCGGGGACTGGAGGTCGCCGGGCATCCACGGGCCCCGCGGCGACCGGCCTGGGTAGGGGACCACAGGCCGCGCCGCGGGGCGGGTGACAGCACGCGGGGGTCGTGCCAGGCCGGCCTCGTGGGCGCGGCGGGCACCTCTCGACCCAGCCCGGCAAGCGCGGCCCCATGGGCCGGGCGTGGGGCGCGGCGGCCCCGCTCTCACCTGGCTGCAAAGCTCGCTGGGCTCCCGTCCTTCCTCAGCGCCGCAGTGCCCGCCGCCACCACTCTGCCTCTGGTCCCCGAGACAGCCGCCTGCAAAATGGCGCCGCGGAGGGGCGGGCCGGGGGCGGGGAGCCGCGGAGCCGACCGCCCCCGCGCGGGCCTTGGGGCCCACCTCCCTCCCCGCCCCCGACCCCCGCCCTCAGACCTCCCCACAAGGGAGAGGGTGCCCCCTCACCCTTGAACGCGCGGCCAGGCATCCCCGGGCTCTCGCCCCCCTCCGCTCCCTGCGGGGTTCTCTGTGCCCCCCCCACGTTCCTTTTATTTCCCTCTCTTGAGTGGAAGTCGCCCCTCTTCTCGTCCCTTCCCGTCACACCTGCTCCTGGGGACCCACCTGGAATGCAGAGCGCTCGCCGGGAGTCTCCCCCTCCTGGTGTCCCCTTTTTACCCTGCCGGACGCTGAGCCTTGTCAGCGCTCCGTGAAGATAATCAAGCGGCTTGCGGGGCATTGGGCTTAGTGGGTTGGATGTCTCAAGGCAATGTCACCCTTTCTCCAGGCCGTCAGGGTTTTTTTAACTTACTGACGAAGAGGTCCTTATTATGTTATTCAAATACGATCGTATAGAACGAGGCGTCTTAGACTCGAATGCCCTAGGATCTTGTTTAAGTGCGGGTTCTCATTGAGGGGGTCTGAATCAGCCCGAGATGCTGCGTTTCTAAAATGCCCCCTCCCCAGGTGACGCCGCAGGGTGAGGGCCGCTGAGCCGAAAGGCTGCAGGGATATCCGTGGCCCAGGACCTTTAGAAGCCTCACCTTGAGCGCTTCTTTAAGACGCAGATGTCTGGGCCCCACCCACAGGGCTACTGAGGCCGGAGATCTGGAGAAAGGCTCCAGAATTTGCATTTCTGACTAGTGCCGAGGTGATGCAGATGCTGCTGCTCTCTGGGGATCACACTTAGCAAGGCATAGCTGAAGATGATCTGAATAAACACGCACACACACACACTCACCACTAATAATTAACACTCATAGTACCTTCCATCTTGAACCCACTGTCGAGGTTGCTATTGAAACTCAATGATACCTGGCTAGTTCCCAAGCAATCTTCGGGAGAGAGCTAAAGAATTGTGGACGGTGTCTGACCTCACAATGGGAGGAGCGGAGTTTATCATCGGAGTTTTCTGCCTGTTTTACAGTCTGGGGGACTCTATGTTATAGGTATTACACATGTCAATATGTGTGTGTGTCCAGCAACTGTGGGAATTTTATAAACGAGGGAGGCGTTGTCTGTGCCTTTGAGAATCAACAACGTGTCATCCCATTTACCTCTCTGATAACGTGTATTATTAAAATACGTGAGTTGGCTTGTAAAATTCAATACACACTGGAAGGCGAAGTGTTTTGATCCCTACTGAAAACGGAGAATATAAGAGATGAAGAGTCTGTGACTAGCACCTAGAAAAAAATTCACACTGTCCTGTACAACATCTAACATCACCACCATACTGCTGCTATACCAGTGAGAGCATTTTCCAGCCAAACTTTTTTTTTTTTTTTTTTTGGAGTACTACCCGTATGTGTTCTGCTCAGCCACAGATGTTGACATCTTCTCAGACAGAAGTCACGGAGCTAACTGTTGCGTCTTCAGTGTCTCCCTCTCCCTCCATAGACATTACAGACTTTATCTCCCTCCCCCTCCCAGAAAAAAATTCCACTGTTTCCTCCCCCCTCCTCCCCTCTTGGCCTTCATGCCTCTCTTCTTTCCTTCTGTCCATCGCTTCTCAGGCCCAGTCACTTCCTGCTTTCTCAGATGTCAACAGTGACCTTCTAACTGCCAAATCCAATTGCCTGTTTCCAGTCCTTTTCTTCTTTGAGGGCTCTGTAACATTCCATTGACTTCTTCCTTCTTGAAACTCTTTCCTAGTGACACTATCACTGGATCTTGCTTACTGTCCTACGCACCCTCCGCTTCCCTCTCAATGATTTGTGAATTGCCAATGCTCACACCTAGAAATGTTAGTTTTTCCTAACACTGCCTTTCTTCCCGTCTTCCCATCTCCTGATGGTTCCGAAATCTGTCTCTCTCCATACCAGACACACATCTTTCCGAACTTCTAGACACACATTTCCAATTGTTCCCCTAAACAAACTCCTGTGGATATTATCCAAGCATTTTAAATACAGCATCTCCACCACTTAATTCATTATTCTCCCACAAACTTGTTTCTTACCTGGGTTCTGTCATTTTGCCACCAGAACCTTTAAAGTCAACTTTGACTGCTTATCCCTCAGCCTCCATGTCCAGTCTGTCACCTGTGGCCAACTGGAGCAGGAAAGTGTATCTGAAATACGCTTCTCTGCATCCCCACCCCAAACCTTTACTTACTCTTCCTTGGGTTGTTGAAAATGCTTCTTTCTGGCCTCTTGGCCTCAAGAATTACCTCCCAAAGTCATTCTTGTTATCACCCTGAAACACAGAACTGACCCCTTCACACCCGTTCTGTAAATCCTTCAGGGCCGGCTGGTCTACAGAATAACCTGGTAAAAAAGAAACAGAATATAGCCTATTTCCCAGAACAGCATTCAAGGCCTTTCACTGTTTAGTCTCCAGTTGCTTTTTTTTTTCTGGACAAAGTTTTTATTGCTGGCAGATTGGAGTTGGTGCCAGGGGATGACCCTGACTTTAGCCCTTGCAGGGTTCTTGTAAGGCTTAAATGAGATCATTTATATAAAGTACTTATTCAGTGCTTGAATATGTAGGTGTTCAATCAATGTCCTTATTTTTATATAATTCTATTATCATCAATTCAAAAAATACATGAACATTTTCCTATTCATTTCCTTTTATATCCTATTCATTTTCCTTTCCTATTACAGCTGATAAAAACAGGGTTTTTTCCTCCATGCTTAAATCAGCAGAATAAATCAAGATTGTTCCATGACCTGGATAATGTGATTGAAATTTTTGTCATTTCCAGACCATGTTATTTTAGAGAGGTAATTGTAGCTTGAGGCTATTCAATCTTCATAAGTGCTTTTCTTTACAATATTTATTTTCAGTATCTCTCTGGAGTCTAGAACTGAGGTCGGCAAACTTTTTTTGTAAAAGGCCAGATAGTGACTATTTTAGGCTTTGTTAGCCAAGAGGCAAAGTCAAGGACATTATACAGGTACTTATATAATGAGAGAAAACAAATTTCCACAAATTTTTTATTGATGAAATTCAAAATATAATCATGGTAATTGAGTGCAATCTTTTTGTAATACAGGGCTCCTCATGAGAAAAACGGAATTGGGGAGGATAAGATTTTGTTGAATTGGAGGTCAAAGTTAGTGTCTCCTATCATCAAATTGGTCACAAATGTTCATCTGTAAAAACCATCCTTTGCTGTTACCAAATAGGCTATGGACAAGCCATCATTGCCTGACCCCTGATCTAAACCATAACTCTCCTCACTTTGACTGTCTCTTCAGGGTAATATATAGGACTGATATAATTTTTAATAGATCTATAATGATAGAAGAAAACAAAATGATGTTCATCTCAAAGTCTTCGGAGAAAGTACTTGG
The DNA here is from genome assembly GCF_057876585.1 of Rhinolophus sinicus. Lineage (NCBI taxonomy): Eukaryota > Metazoa > Chordata > Mammalia > Chiroptera > Rhinolophidae > Rhinolophus > Rhinolophus sinicus. The sequence continues at coordinate 26,630,598 of NC_142513.1, forward strand.
AGCAGAGGGCAAGAGCTTCATCCATACACCATCTCTTGGTGTTGGAACTGCAAGTTTCTGAATAGAATGATGTCATATCTAGTCATTTGTGACTGATTTCTTTCACTTAGTATAATGTTTCCAAGGTTCAACCGTGGTGTAGCATGGATCAGTATTACATTCCATTTTTTTTGTGTGGTAAAATATATGTAACATAAAATTTACCATTTTAACCCTTTTTAAGTGTACAATCAGTGACATCTCCTACCCCACCCCAATAACCTCAAATTCCCTATCTAGCCATTTCCCCCTACTTGCTTCCTGCTTCCAGGACACCACTCATGAGAGGTGCGCTCCCTCAGCCCACCTGCCCTTGAGGGACCCCTCCTGCCAGCCTCTGGACTGAAGATCCCTTGGAGACAGACCTCGCCCAGCTATCTTCATTCGCTGCGTCCTCAGTGCTGACCACTCCTTTCTGAAGCCTGTATTCCCCCTACCCAGTTCTTGCACCTCTTTCCCCTTCTCAGCTCTGCTTCAGTTCCTTTATCCCAAGTCCCTCCTCTCTTCACCCCCGAGGCCATCTGGCTTCTGGCCCTGTTTTCCTCTGAAATCGCCCAGGTAAATTGGCCTTTTCCTCTGAATTGTACAATCCAGGGGATCTTTTCTGAAACATCTTACTGGAACTTTCTGGAAGCACTTGGTATAGCTGGCACTGCGTTCTCCCAGGAAAGGCTCTCCTCCCTTGGCTTTGTGGCTGCATGTCCTACTGGTTGTTCTACTTCACTGACCCTGTTCTTTCTGTTACCTTTTCAGACTCCCCTTCCTCCAGCCCCCTTCAAACACAGGTGTTGGGGGCAGAGGGAGTGTGGCTGTGTCCATTTCTGTTTTTCCCTCAAAAGCCCTTCAGTAGCTTCTGTTCCTTCTACTCGATCACCTTAAACTTTTGTCTGGATCATTCTTACTCATCCTTTAAGTATACCTTGGCTTCTCTTGGAAACCTCCTTTAAACCCCTAGGCTGGTGTAAGGGTACCCTGGGTACCTCCCAGCATTTAGAATGAAATAATATTGAAATGATTTATTTCACTGTCATGCTCCCCTGCCTCACTAATTGTCAGCTCCTCCAGGGCAGAGATTTTGATTTCGTGCTCTTCACATAGTGCCTGCCACATAGTAGGTGCTCAGTAAATATTCAGCAATTTCAGCTGTTTGACTGAATCAACATGGTCTGATCACTTATGGAAGGTGAGATGAGAAGGGAAAGAAAGACTCAGAATTAACCCCCAAGTTTCTGGAGAATTGGAAGCTAAGAGAGAAGCATAGGTTTGAGGCAAAACACAAAAGCCCTTCAATGCCAGCATAAAAAAATGGGTCTTATTCAATAAAGGAGTCATTTGAACCTAGAACCTCATCGACACACTAAGTCTTTAGGGGGGAAAAATAGAAAAAGAAAAAAAAAAATGCATCAGTAACTATACAAAGTAGAAAAGAGGCAAAACTAATCCCAGCTGTTGGAATTCAGGACGCTGTTACCCTGTGGTGGGATAGTGACTAAGGAGAGGTCCGTGGGATCTTCTGAGGAGCAGATCATGTTCTATACCTTGATCTGGGTGTTAGGTACATCGGCATATTCACATTGTGAGATTTCATTAAGCTGCACATTTACTATATACGCACGTTTCTATATGTATACTATGAAAAGTTTTTATTAAGTAAATCCAATAACTAGACTTAAAAAAAATCCAGTTAACAAATTTATATTCAATAAATTAGGTGCTCCCCATTTGAAATAACATGGTCCATCTCCAGAAGTGAAGTGAAGCACTGTCTAGAGCAGACCCTGAGACAGAAGATCAGGCCCAGGGTGGTGAACTTCCAACTTATTGTCTCCAGGAATGTGCAGTGCGGGAAACAGGGATGAGTGTCTACGAAGACTGACAATTAAGTTCATGAACGCATCCTAGGAAAAAGTGCTATATACTTCATTGCTGAATATCACTAGGGTCACCTGTGAAGCACTCCCCTTGGGAAGCTATGCCTCAACACAAGCGCCTACTCCACCCTTCAAAGCAATTTTGGAACTCTTTTTCTGGAATGGCCATCAGAGCTGTCGTCATATTACCCTTGATGTCCTGAATGTCATCAAAATGTCTTCCTTTCAATATTTATCTTTGGGTAAAGAAAGAAGTCACTGGGGCCAGATCAGGTGAGTAGGGAGGGTGTTCCAATATAGTTATTTGTTTACTGGCTAAAAACTCCCTCACAGACAGTGCTGTGTGAGCTGGTGCATTGTCGTGATGCAAGAGCCATGAATTCTTGGCAAATAGTTCAGTTCATCTAACTTTTTCACGCAACATTTTCAGCACTTCCAAATAGTAAACATGGTTAACTGTTTGTCCAGTTGGTACAAATTCATAATGAGTAATCCCTCTGATATTAAAAAAAAGGTTAGCAACATCATTAGCAAGTTCGCAAACTTAATTTTCAGACCTTGTATACTGCAGGATGTGTGAAGTTTTAATTTTGAATATTGCTTTGGTCCCAGAATGAATGAGTCACACAACTCATTCCGCCTCAGAGAAAAGGCACAGGGTCCCTGCCCCACCTCTGCCTTGCTGGGTGACCTTGGGGAAATCATTTAACCAACCTGCTTGTAGGTCTCCTAACATGCAAACTCAAGATAATTTTGTCTGCCCCATCTACCACTTAGGTGGGTGTGAGGATTAAATCGTATAATTACTGTGAACATGTTTTTTGCAAATGTTTTTATAGTGCTTTACAAAATGCAAGATATTAGCATAAGAGTCTTAATCTAGCGTTTGGATTGAGCTTGCAATTGGTTTTAAGCCATAATATCACACGCTTAGTCTTCCCCTAGACTATGTTTGTATTCTGTCTGCATTAAGTTTCATTCTCTTTGTTTTTGATAAGATTTCCAGTTATATAAGGTCACTTGGAAGTCAGATCCTTTGGGTTCAGATTGTTGGCTGCACCACTCACTCATCTGGTGTAAATTAGCACAGCTACTCTTCACTGGTCACATGCTACCTGGCAGGCATAGGTCTAGACACCAGTGACAAAATGATGGATAAGAAACTCACCTTACTTAGCCCCAGTGAGCATGCATACTGGTAAGAATGGGAGAACAGAAGAGAAATCATTGTATATCCAGTGTCTGACTGGGCTCCAGGTGTTCAATGGACTTATGTTCTAAGACATGAGATGGCGTCTAGCAAATAAACAAATAAGAAACAATTATGTTTGTGGTAAATGCTAAAAGGGATAATAAAAGGGGCTGACTGATCTAGGGTAGGGGGCCATCTTAGGTAAGTGTGGTAAAGAAGGACTAAAGAGGGGACATTATTGCTGAGACTTGAACAAGCCAGTTATGCCAAGAGCTGAGAAAAGATCATTCCAGAGAGAGAGGGGATAGTACAAAGATCCTGAGCCAGGAAAGAATATGTCATATTAGATAAATTGAAAAACAGTTGTTGTCATTGGAAAGTGGAATGTAGGAAGGAAAATAAGATGAGATTAGATTGAAGAAAAGGTCATGAGGAGACCAGATAGAGCAGGCCTTCTGAGTATGATAGGAAGTCATTAGGGAACTGGAACAGGGGAGTGACATGATCTTGTTTCTGTGTTAAGATTACTCCACTGCCCTGTGGAAAATGGATTGGAGGGGCCAAGGGCAAAGCAAGGGAGGAGTTACAGTAGAAAACTGGCCTGGCCTGGGGAAAGCAGTGGAGATGATGGGCTGAGTCAAAATATCCTGTGAAGATAAACCTGACGGGGCTTGCTACTGGGCTATAAATGGCAGATGAAAGACAGAGAGCAATCAAGGATGGCCTTGGGAGCATTTGAGATCTTACTCACCAGCATACGTCATCAGCTTGGCTCAAATTATAAACTCGTACAAAAATTCTCTACAGGTTTGGACATTCTTACATGGACATGGATAAGAAGCAAATGACTTCTAGACTACAGGCCCTCAGGCTGAAGACGAAAGGAACTCGAAACAAATATTCAGCTCCAGCTCTAGAGAAGCCAGCAGACAGCACGTCAACAGCACCGTTAAAACATCACCAGGTGAGGCATAGGCAGACTTCACACATTTCCTGACAGTGCCCTGAGAAGCACAGCGCCATTCCCCTGACATTGGTGCCCAATGTGTAGTATCGATTATAATCTGTGCAAGCCTCAGCTAAACCCAAACCAGTGGCCTTCTGCAAAATAACTGGCCTGTGCTCATAAAAGTCCAAGAAAGATCTGTGAATTCATGAACCTGTCCAGACTAAAGGAGACTGAAGATGCTTGACAACGGAACACAATGCATAATCCTGGAGTTTCTTTTGCCATAAGAACAGTATTGGCACAATTGTTAATATCTAAGGTCTATTGATTAGATGATAGTATTGCCTTCAAGTTAATTTCCTGATTTTGCTAATTGTACTGTAGCTATAAGAGAATGTTCATACACGTGGAAGTCTACCTTCAAATGGCTCCGAAACATGATGTGAGTGTGTATTTGTGTGTGCAAAGAGAAAGAGAGAGAAAAGAGACAGTTAATCAAATATACTAAAATGATGGAAACCTGAGTGAAGGATACTCTGCAATTCTTTGTATTCTTCTTGCAAATTTTAAGTCTGAAATTATGTTTTAAAAAACTTTTTGGGAAAAAAAATGGAATCCCAGCCTGACACCAAAAGCAAATCAATTCCAAGTGGATTACAGACATGTGAAATGTAAAAAAAAAAAAAAAAAATGGCTTCAGGGTTTGGAGCTTGGGCAGCCAGGTAGGTGAGGGGCCACTCCAGAGACAGGGGACAGATGAAGGAAGGGTTCAGGTGGGGAACAGTCTAGGAGACTTCAACCTATGATGTCCCCAGGGGAAACAATTGGATAGTTGCAACCTGATTCATTTGTAGGAGCTCAGGAAGGAGGACTGGGCTGGAGTTATGCACATGGGAATCACAAGCCCTGTGGGATATTTAAAGCCAGTGGATTCAACAGGATCATCTAGGGAGAGAGCGTGGCTGGAGAGGAGTAAATGCCCAGGAATGAGTCCCAGGGGCTCCACCAGTACAGGAAACTTCATCTAAGTAGGAGATGACAGTGGGTGAAGAGGACATAGAACGACATCTCCTTAGTTGACAGGGGCCCTCCAGCAATGACACATCCCATAAAAATATTGTGCTCAACCCAGATGGAATGAGTAGAGAGGAAAATCATGGTGCAAAAATGGGTTCATGCACCAAACTGGCCTGGAGAAAACCAAAGCTCCTGGTCTCAGGGGGTTAAACTCTTTTTTCAAACTAAGCATAATACACATACAATAAAGGGCACAGGTTAATGTGCTGGGTGATGAATTCTTACATATGGATGTGCCTGAGTCAGTTATACCCAGATCAAAAGACAGAGTATTTCCAGACTTCAGGGAAGTTCCTGTATGACCTTTGCTATCATTACCTACCTCTCCCATGGAAACCACTATTTTATCACCATCAGTTGGTTTTGCCCATTTTTGAATTTCGGATAAACAGAATTATACAGCATGTGCCCTTTTGTGTCCAGCTGTTTTTACCCAATATTATGTCTGAGATTCATCCGTGTTATTGCAAGTGGCAATAGCTTGTTTTTTTCTTCACTGCTGCCCAGTGTTCTATTGCATGACCACTTATTACTCATTCTCTGTTAATGGACATTTGGATTATTTCAGTTTGGGAATATTATATGCTACAAACATTCTTGTGCAAGTCTTTTGCAAAAGGATTGCATTTAATTTTCATGTAGTTCCAAGAACAGCCTCAGGTAAATACCAGAAGATTATCCTTAAAACTCAAGGAGAGGAAAAGAACACGCTGGTAGGAATGCTCCTAGCTAGGACTGCCGCATATATTTGGGACATACTTATACTAAAAAATTATTTATTATTTATCTGAAATTCACATTTAACTGGGCTTCTGTATTTTTATTTGCTAAATCTGGCAACCTTATCAGACCTGCGCTCATTTTTGCATATGACGGGTATTTAAGAAAATGTTTTTCTAATGAACATGGATTAACTGAACTTCCATCAACTCAGGCCAAGTAGGTCTCCCATGAAAAAAGCTTCCTGAGACATTCAGCCTGGTGTTCTTCATTCTCTGGAGAGGACAGATCTACATTTATTTGTTTGTTCGGATTTCCTTTTAATAACAAGCTTATTCTAGAATCTAGACCCAATATACTGAGATGTGGAATTTCGTGTCAGAAAATGGTGATGGCTGCCTAAAAGTCTAATTTTGAAATGGATTGTTTCTTCTTGCAGTGTTTACAGGCACCTGCCTTCTGGGGCTGTCTCACCACTGTTCTGCAGATACTTGTTTGGACAAGTGGGCAGCCTCTTAGGACAGCCTCTGCCGGAGCAACCTTCGGTCACCACATGTCAAAATACTGTCCCCAAAACTGCTAACTATCCTGTTCCCTCCCCATCGTGTCTTTTCTATGCAATTTCTTTGAACAGAAGATATGTGAAAATAGCTTATCAGCTTATTCAGGGCACAACAATAGAGTCCACAATAATATTTTTTTAAATGTAGATTTTAAGTGATATAGATAATTAAGATATAATTTTTTTAATCTTCAATTTTTATCATGACAAATATTGGTCATAAGGAAATATAAATCAAAACAAGATAGCATGTTGTCTGGCCCTAGGGCAGGCCCCTCCAAGATATCCCATAATGGCATATTGATTACTTTGAATTAAAATCATTTGAGACGCAGCAGGAGCAGGATAAGCTCTCGGAGTTTCAAAATACAGGAAATAACTCTTGGTATGATAGCTGCCCTCCCCACTCCTGAGGGCTGAGAGATAACCTTATCACAAGAGTTAAAAAAAATCCAGAGTCGATAAAGCCTGTATAAACAAACCTTGTAACTCCTTTACTAATTTACTACCTAAACCTAAACCTTGCTTAGATTCTTTTCTAATGGGCCCTAACATTGCTGGTCCTGTCAATTTCTCACAAATTTATTGTTTATTTGTTTTAAAAGTATAAAATAATGCCTACTTCAATCATTTCTTTCAACTTCATTTTGTGATCTGAGCATCCTACTGTGAGTCTCCTGTGCACACATATTAAAAATTTTTTTCCTGTTAACCTAGTCTAGTGTCAATTTTATTTCAGTATTAGTCCAGCCAGAAGAAATGAAGAAGGGGAGAAGGAGGGACTTCTACCCCTTCCTTGACAGTTTTGTCTCTCAAATCAGCAAAAATTTCTGAAAGCATAATACCCAGTATTGGTGCAGATGTGAGGAAATAGAAATTCTCCCACACATTGGTGGGAATTTTAATTGGTACAACCTTTCTGGAAACCTTAGCAATATATGTATATTGTAATACTTTATAAAGTGCTTACCTTTTAATCTTACAAGTCTATCCATGGATGTTTATCTTAAGGAAATCATTATGGATGTGTGCAAAGTTGTATGGACGTGGATGTCTGTCAAAGCATGGCTTGTAATAACAAAAAATTGGAAATCTCCTAAATGTCGAATAACAGGAAATTGTTAAACACATTTCAGCACAAGTGCTCTGCAACCATTTTACTTGATGATATAGAAACATATCAAATGACAGGAAAAATTGTTCATGAAATCGAAATCAAAAGCAGATTAAACTGTACATAAATTATATTACTTTTGGCAGAAAATAACAAAGAATGCTGTCTTATTTATGTGTAAGGAATAAAGAATATAAGGAAGTAAGAAAAATGTAATCTCTCTGCTAACAAGAAGCCCAGAGGTAAAGATGGGTTTGGGTTTGATTAACAGCTTGATGACATTTTTCAAGGACCCAAGTTCTTTTCATTTTTTCATCCCACCTTATCAACATATCAGCCTAACTACCCTCATGGTTGCAAGATGGCTCCATGGGTCCAGGGGTAACATGCATTCACAATAATGTCCAACTGAAGAAGAGGGGCTATTTTTCCTATGCATCATTTTAAGAACAAGAAACTCTTTCCCAATGTCCATCATCAGAACCTCATGTTTCCACTCAGCTGATCAGAAAGGGGTCCATGAGCCCCCCCCCGCCCCCCCGAACCAATCACAAACGTTGTACCAAGGTATGCTTGTGCTGTGAGTGGTCAAGATTTGGTCCCCAAAGCCCTCAAATAGGCTGAGTGGACCTGAAGCCTGTCCCCTCCTAAGCAGCAGCATCCATTTATCTAGCTAGATAGGGCAGGGTGTGAAAAGGTCAGGAAATAGTGCCTTAGATCAGTGGTTTTCAAAGGGAACCATCAGTATCACCGGGGAATTTTTTGAAAAGACAAAGTTTCTAACTTAGAAACTCTGAAGGTGGGGGTCCAGGAATCTGTGTTTTAACAAACCCTCCAGGTAAATATAATGTTTGAAAACTATTGACTTGGATTATTCAGGATTATACCTTTGAATTAGGAATGCCTAAACAGGCGATTTTGGCACATGACTAGGGGAAGACTGACGGACAGTCGCTGTTGCTATGGCGATTAGTTTTCTAGCAAATCTTGGTCTGAGAAGGCTGGAAGCTAAAACTACATTCCCACCTATCAAAATGCTCATGTGAGCTTATGAATGAAAGCTGAATTAGAGAAAGGAGAGGCTAGACTCAAGGAACACCAATTTGCTAGTATGAAGATGGCATAGGGGCTCCGATTCTGGAGGTGGCAAAAGCTTCCTCATGTGCAGCATACTGATTGTGGCAGGGCAATAGGGCCCTTGGTATTCCAGTTCCCAGTGTGGTGTGGGGAGTCATTCAATGTCTTCTTCGTTATTGTAGTTAAACACACACACACACACACACACACACAACATTACATTTATGATCTTAACTATTTTTAGGTGTAAGTTTGTATATTCACCTTACTGTGCAATAGCTCTCTAGAACTTTCTCATCTTACAAAACTGATACTCTACCCATTAAACATGAATTCCTCCTTTCCCTAGTCCCTGGTAACCAACTCTCTACCTTATATTTCTGTGAATTTTGACTAGAGACTTCGTATTAATGGGGTCATATAAGAGTTGTCTCTTTTGGCTGGCTTATTTCACTTAGCCTAATGTCATCAAGGTTCATCGATGTTGTAGCACATGACAAGATTTCCATCTTTTTTAAGGCTGTATAATATTTTATTGTATGTATACACCACATTTTTTTTAACTTTTATTTATTTAAGTGTGTTTTTCCAGGACCCATCAGCTCCAAGTCAAGTAGTTGTTTCAATCTAGTTGTGGAGGGCGCAGCTCACAGTAGCCCATGTGGGGATCAAACCAGCAACCTTGTTAAGAGCACCATGCTCTAACCAACTGAGCTGACCAGTGCCCCTATACAATATATATATATATATATATATATATATATATATATGTATTTTTTTTTTTTTTTTTTTTTTAAAGATTTCTATTGGGGAAGGGGAACAGGACTTTATTGGGGAACAGTGTGTACTTCCAGGACTTTTTTCCAAGTCAAATTGTTGTCCTTTCAGTCTTAGTTGTGGAGGGCACAGCTCAGCTCCAGGTCCAGTTGCCCTTGCTAGTTGCAGGGTGTGCAGCCCACCATCCCTTGTGGGAGTCGAACCTGCAACCTTGTGGTTGAGAGGACGCGCTCCAACAACTGAGCCATCCGGGAGCTCAACGGCAGCTCAGCGGCAGCTCAGCGGCAGCTCAGCTCAAGGTGCCATGTTCAATCTTAGTTGCAGGGGGTGCTGCCCACCATCCCTTGCGGGAGTTGAGGAGTTGAACCGGCAACCTTGTGGTTGAGAGCCCACTGGCCCATGTGGGAATCGAACCGGCAGCCTTCGGAGTTAGGAGCACTGAGCTCTAACCGCCTGAGCCACCAGGGCCGGCCCTATACAATATTTTTTGAATCCATTTATCTATCTATGGACATTTAGGTTGCTTCCACCTCTTGGCTGTTGTGAATAATGCTGCAAAGAACATGGGTGTGCAACTAGCTCTTCCAAATCATGCTTAGAATTCTTTTGGGTATATACCCAGATGGGAGATTTTCTGGGTCATATGGTAATTCTATTTTTAATTTTTTGAGGAATCTCCATGTTGTTTTCCTTGATGGCTGCATCATTCGGACATTTTCTTAAAGGGCCAGATAGCTTTGTAGGATGTATGGTTTCTGTCACAGTTGTTCAAATCTTCATTGTAGTGTGAAAGCGGCCATAGGCAATATGTAAACAAATGGGTGTGGCTGTGTTCCAATAAAACTTTATTTACGTAAAAATTGGCAGAAGCCTACCAGCCTTAGTTTGCCCACCCCTAGCATAGATCCTGTTTCTTCAGCCCTGCCAATGATTCTGTGAGCAATATACATAACTTTCTGCTAGAGTAGATTATGTTGTCTGCCACCAAGAATCCTGAATAATAAAATTTGAATGAATTGGCGCTCTGTTAACAAGAAAGAAAGAGGGAATGACAGTTGGGTGAGCAACCAGTGTAATTTCCTACAAAAGACAGTGTGTACAGTAAAAGAAATAGTAGATGAGGGAGAAGATTGGAAGGGGAGTGTCATAACCAGCCTCCAAAATGGCCCCCAGTGATCCTTACTGCCTATTATTCATACTCTTGTGAATGGTTTACAGGTAGCTCAACGGTTTACAGGGTAGTTCCCTCCCACAATGAATAGGGCTGACTTGTGTAATCAAAGAATATTGCAGAAATGACAGTGTGTGACTTTCAAGGCTAGGTTATAAAAATACTGTGTCTCACATCTTGCTCTCTCTTGGATCACTCACTTTGGGGGGAGCTAGCAGCCATGTCATGAGGATGCTCAAGTAGCTGTATGGAGAGGTTCGTGTGACAAGAAACTGAGGCCTCCTGCCAACAGCCACGTGAGCACATCAGCTTAGAAGAGTCCCAGTCAGACCTTCTGCTGACTGCAGGCCCAGCCAATATCTTAAACTGCAACCTATGAGACCCTGAGCCTCAACCATCCAGCAAAGCAGCTCCAGAACTTCTGACCCACCTAAACAAAGTGAGATAATAAATGTTTATTGCTGATTGGATGTCTACGTCTATGTTTTGAGATCATTTGTTGTATAGCAATAGGTATCTAATAGAAATACAATAAAGTATCAATATCGGTAGTATAATAATTATCTATGGATGGTAAGATTACAAGTGACTTTTAGTCTCTTTGTTGAATTTGAAGTCGTGATGTTTCTGCAATGAACACAGACTTAAATCTTCACATTACTCTTCTCTCTTTGGTTGATTCTTCCCACCTGCTTTTCCACAGCACTCAGGTTAGTCCCCTGCACCATTCTATAAGTTTCTTGGCTGGTCTACACTGTGACGTCTCACTCAATAGTCAGATTTTTTCTGCTCCAGGCTATCCACAAGGCTAATACATGCACAGTTCATTCAGAGGTCAAGCACCATGAAACTAAAGAGAGAGGTCAGACCAAACTCCTGAGAGCTTTGTATATCATTCTCTAAGACGTGATATCTTTGATCAGATTTCCTAGAAGCAGACTTCAGATAGGGTTTGTTTGCCAGTGATATATGAAGGAAAGCCTTCCAGGAGACGTTGGTAAAACATTGGGGAAAGCCAAATAGGAAAGGACCAGGAGCTAAGAGAGGGGTGAGCTAAGGTCCCAGCCTCAGCCTGATCCCATAGGAAAGTTCTGGAGCATAAATTATATCTTCAAATTGGTACCTATTGAAGGCCAGGGAGCTGGGAGCTCATACTCCAGCATCACACTCCAGGACTTGTCAGTCAAGCTCCTGTCCTCTCTGTTTTTAGGCAGAGTTATACGAGTGACTGAGTACAGATATAGGACAGTCCTCTAAAGAGACTAGAGGTGTAGGCCACTGGAAGCAAAAGTACAGAGAAGCCAAACGAGTGACATACAGAAATGGAAAATGGCACCCTGGGGGAGCAGTGAGAGCATCCATTAATACGCCAGGAAGGCATTTACGATGTTTCTTAAGAGATTTACCTCCACTAAGAATGAAGGATGAAGGATGAAGAGGTGGGCAAAGAGATGAATGGAAAGAAGATTACTTAAAAGGTGCTTAAAAAAAAAAGTCTAGATGAGAGTGATACAATTATGCTATGGCAGTGGGGACAGACATGAAGAGCCAGACTGCAAAAACCCTAGTATGTGAGCTTAGAAGAGTTACTTAAACCTCTCTGGGCATCAGATACCTCATCTGTGAAATGGGTCCATTATACTAATAGTGAAAAAATAATAATAGTAGCAGCAATATGTATTGAGCACTTTACTGTGATCAAGGTATTGACTGTTCCAAAGACTTTACAATTGTTATTCCTAGTTAAGCTTCACAACAAACCTATGAGGTAGGCACAATTATTGTCCCCATGTGACAGTTGAAGACACTGAGGCTCAGAGAGGTTAAGTAATTTGCCTAAGATCCCATAACTAGCATCTTTCTCAAAAGATTGTTGAAAAGATTAAATGGTTGTTGCATCCCTTGGACTTAACTTTTCAGTATGCTCCTACAGACTCACCTGCCAGCCGGTGTGGTTCTCTGCCTGCGGGCGTGACAGGACTGGGGAAGACGGTTGGAAGCACTAGTGGTAGGCTGGGTGGGGGTAATTACTCCCACCCCGGAGCAGCCACATCCAAGACTCTCAGGAGTGTTATCTTAACATCCCAACTCTCCACCCATCCTTGTGGTGGGATAACTCGGGGTGCACGTTCTGTGCTGGTTCCCAGAGCTTCTCAAAAGGATTCGACTCCAGTTGCCCACAGCAGTAATTGTTTGGATGGTCCACCCATTCCTGGGTGCTTTCCTTTCCCTTTCTCAGTGTTTCAGTTCCTTCGCTTCCTCAGTCCCTTCCTATCATTTCCCAAACTCACTTCCCAAATAAACCATTTGTTCCTGAATCCTTATCTCAGAATTTACTTTGGGGGAAATCTAAACTAAGACACATAGTAACCATATACACTGTTTCATACTCTGCTTGACTCGCTTAACATAACCCAGAGATAGTCTGGTATCGCTATACCAAGCCCTCCTCATGCTTTTTCAGGGCAGCATAATATCCCATCCATGGCTGTGGGGGAAGAGCCAGGCTCCAGAGCCACACAGCCTGTACGTGATTCATCATCCCAGAAGCATAGCTTTCCCTATCTTGCCCCAGAGGCCTGCCTGTTCTCCCTCTACCCTTTCCTACTTCCAGGATTCCCCCAGGTACCCATTGCCCCAAAATCTGGAAGGCAGCTTTAATCCCTCCCACAACTTCCTAGGCCCATACTCTGTAAATTACCAAATCTACAGACGGCCACTCCCAGATGCATCTGTTTTAGCCTACAGAGTTCATCCTCCTTCCTTCCTCTCCCCCAACCTTTACCTTCAGTTAGAAGAAAACAAGTTTGTTTCATTATTCTCTTTTCAATTAAAAAACAAACAAACCACCTTCTCAAAATTAAGCACAATTTTAAAAACTGGTTGTCAAGATTAAAAAGTCAGGAGATTTCGCATTGGAATCTGAATTTCATGCTTCTTTTGAAAAATCAGAAGTCTTGGCAATACCTCTCTGCTGGCAAGACCGCAGTCTTCAGGGCTGGATCTGAGAGTTCTATCCACACCGGGGTGAGGGTGGGGTCTTTCTGCCATTTGCCAGTCCCACCCAGAGGGCCCCTCACTCATTTATAGGGCCTCCCTGGTCCTAGGGGGTGACTGGATTTGAAGCCCCTGGTTTGGGCCCTCGTTAATGCAGGCTATGAGTATTTCTAAATTGCCTAATGTTAAAATGCTAATTCTGGTTCAGCAGGTCCGAGTGGGTCTCAAGAGTCTGCCTTTCTGACAAGTTTCCATGTGATGCTGATGTCCTTGGTCTATAGACAATTCCTTGAGGAGCAATGGGCTAGTCTCCCCCTTTTCCAGTCCATATTGCACATTATGATGCCCTTATTTTTCTAGAACGCTATGTTTCACTGTTGAGAAAATGCCATTGGTTGTTGAATACCTGTGGCAGTTCCTTGTTACTATTTAATTTTTTATACCACAGAATCTTTTGGCTTCCCAAACACAATGTGATTGCTGGGATCCCCAGTGTATAGTATACAAATGAGGTAGAATAGGGGTGCTACTGAGGTTGAAGAGAGGCCTTGAGAAATGTGACCCCGATATTTCTCCCACCTCACTAATCTTCAGATCCCGTGGCCAAGCCACAGGAATTTAAAACTGTCCAGAACTCAGTTGAAAATCAGAGGCCTTATTCTGGTATTCCAAGACTTGGGGAGTTAAGTAACTTGCCCAGGTCCCAGGATGAAGCAGCTGCAAAAGCCTTGATTTCCCAACCCCCCTGGGCATTCTTGTTGAAGGCCACATTCACACCCTTTCTTCCCAACACCCAGGCCAAAGCCTCCCACTTGACAGCAGGCTTTTCATGCCCTGGTCCTACCTGAGACTCAGCGCAGCTGGGGACAGTGCCCCTATGGCCCCTCCCTACTCTTATCTCTCCTATACACCCAAGCAATCTTTTTAAACAGCTTCAAAGTAGCAAGAAAATGTCTGTCTCTTTCTCCTCTGCTGCCTTGCAACTCTCTCCAAAATGGTACATTTAACCAAAGGTGGAAGACCAGGTAACTGCAGGATAAAATTCTACCTCCTTGACCTGGCCTCCAGGTCTCCATCACGTGGCCACAGCCTCTGTGCTAGGTGAGCCAGGAAAACCTCCTCTGCCCAGTTGGTGTTAGCTTTACCTGAAATCACCTTTAGTGCTCCTGCCTGGCCTGGGGCCCTTTGTTCACCTGTTCCCTACACACTCAGCACATCTTAGCTATTTAATGAGCTTTTTAAAAGTTACAATGAAAAGTCTTTAATGAGTGTAATTAGGAGCATTTGAGAAAAGAACGACTCCTCCCCCACCCTGTGAGACAAATAACAGCTTTTTTCTTTGTACCTTTCTGTGTCTGCCCGACTCCGAAAAGGGAGGACAGATGACTGGCTCTCCTTCTAAAGCTTTGAACTCTATATATTAAACTATACATTTGAAAAATGAGATAGACAATTACCTGGAAAAAAATACCAATTACCAAAAATTGTTCAAGAAATAGAAAACCCAAATAGATTTATACATTAAAGAAAATGATTCCAAATAAAAAATTCTATCTACAAAATACTTCAACAAATCCAGATGGCCTCACAGGCAATTTTATCTCCTTTAAGGTACAGAAAACCTCTATCTTACCCAAACTAAGAAACAAGATTCAACAATTTGTAAGAGGCTAGACACTAGCTACCGCTTACGTAACCCTGACTCCAAACCAGAAAGCATGGTGGACTCTCAGTTTTACTTATACAGATGTAAAAATTATGAATAAACCATTAGTTAACCAAATGCAGTAACGTGGAAAACAAACGTGACCAAGGAGTGTTTATCCCAGGAAGACGAGGATGTCATCTGACCATTAGAAAATAACAATATAATTTACTCAGCTGCAGATTAAAGATGCAAAAACCATATGGTCATCTCAATAGATTCAGAAAAAAACAAGAGATAAGTTCAAATTCTGTAACCATTTTATGAAAACACTTAGTCTTCTTGTTTGAGTTCCCTTGGAAGCAGACCTCACAATTATCCCACCACGGGGTTGAGGGAGCTGGGGGATTTATAGTCCAGTTCCCTAGAGAAAGTCATGGCTTGAGAACTGATTCTAGAGTTATGATTCCCTAGCACATCTGGCCTTCACTGGGGCAAAGCAGACTTCCTAGGTTTTGATAGGATCAGAGGAGGCCTTAGGCCCAGAGAGGCAGATTGAAGCATTTGAATGTGGGCCCAGGCACCTTGAAAGGTCTACAATATGGGTAGGGTACACTCAACACACTAGAAACAGGAAAGAATTGCTTTAACCCGTTTTTTGTTATTCAGAGTTTTACCAAAAACAATAACAACAAAAACAAAACAAATACTCAGTGGTGAATTGCTAGAAGTATTCCCTTTAAAGACAAAAACAAGAATGGCCTCTATTAGTACTTTTATTCACAATAAAGAAAAATTTAAAGAAAAAGAACAAAAGTAAAAAGATTAGAAAGAAAACAAAAATCTGTCATCATCTGTATATTATGATTGTCTTCAGGGACAATCCTGGAGAATGCCACAGTATGGAATTCGTATCTGTACCAATTCCATATACAGCTAATGCTGTATGACAAGTTATTCCAAATTGTAGAAGCTTAAAACAACAAACATTTATTATCTCACACACTTTTCTGGTGAGTAGGAATCTAGAGTGGCAGAGTGATTCCAGCTCAGGATCTTCCGTGAAGTTGTGGACGAGTTGTTGTCCGGGTTGCGGTACTACAAAGAGAGGAAAATCCACTTGGAAACTCACCCTTATAGCCATTACCAAGAGGCTTCAGTTTTTCACCATATGGGCCTGTCCATGGATAGAGCTGCTCACACAACATGGCAACTGAGTGATTCAGAAAGTGAGAAAGATAGAGAGAAAACCCAAGATGGAAGCCACAATCTTCTTAGAATAGTTTAATCTCAAAAGTGACAGATCCCTACTACAACCATATTCCATTGATTCAAAGTGAGTCACTATGCGTAGCTCATATGCGAGGGGAGAGGACTACACAATAACCTGAGTACCAGGAGGCAGGATTGGGGAGGGATCTTCTTAGAGGCTACTACCACAGTGCATAAAACAGGTGGTGTTACAAATACATAGGAAAAGGAGTAGACTCTTCAATAAATGTGACTGGGACAATTGGTTATGCAGATAGAAAAAAGCACCCATCAGATCCCTAGCTTATACCACACTCGAAACAGAGTCCATGTGGATTAAAGTTAATTATTAAATTAATTGAAAATAGATATTAAGTATTAAAAGTAAAGCTTGCAGAAAAAAATATTGGAGGATTATCTTTATGCCAGCTGAACATTTGAATTATCTTCACGATTAGCTTTATGTTAGCTGAACCTATTGTGGTAGTCATTTCACAATATATGTTAATCAAGCCATCATGCTATATGCCTTAAACTTATACAGTGATGTATGTCAATTATTTCTCTATAAAACTGGAAAAAGAACAGCTATCCATTGGGAGATAACGTTTGTAATGTATATAATTGAGAAAGAATTGGTATCCAAAATATTTTTTTTAACCTACAAATAATGAGGAAAGGACACACAACTCAAAAAGTAAATGGGCAAAAGAATGATTTCTATAACCAAAAAACCCATGAAACATATAAATACATGAAATGAAGCTCAACTTCTTCAGTAAGCAGAGAAATACATATTAAAATATGAGGAGATACCATGTACATCCTTCATATTGGCAAAAGTTAGCAAGCCTGGCTATTTTAATCAGGAATGCATTAGGCTACAAGTAACAGATCTAACTAACTGACTCACAGATATCAGATTCTTTTTTTCACATAACAAGGAGTCTGGAAGTAAGACACGGTGGGCATCCATTCAGTAGCTCAACTGCATGATTGCAAGGTAGCTGGCGAGCCTTCAGGCATCTCACTCAGTTTCAAACCCAGAATCAGGGAAGAAAGATCAAAGTGAATGCTTTGATTGTCTTGATTAGAAAAGCAAAAGCTTTAAAATCCTTCCAGCCAACTTTTGCTGTACAAAGTATTTCCAATATAGAAAAGAACAGAAAATGATATAACTCAACACTTCTGTACCTACAATCAATTCATAACAAATGTTGACATTTTGCCAATTTTGCTTCTCATTTTTTCTTTAATAAAACATGAGAGACAGTGTCCAGAACTGTTACATGGCCACCCCAGATGAAAGGGAGAAGAGAATGTGGGCATTTAGTGTAGACAAAAAGGGGTGCTGTAATAAATTTAACTGAAAGTAACCTCCAAGGGTGATCTGATCATAAATTCCTAACTGGGCAGCTCATGGTGGGTAGTCACACCCCAACCCTTTAATTTCTTTAGTGAAATGTTTTTAAGCCAGCCCTGTCCATTGTTCTTGTGCATCTAGGTTAACACACCTTTGAAACGCCAGAGTAATCCTCTTTTTCAGACCCCTGGGAGACAAAGGCATAACCACCCTCAAGGGAGCACATAATCTTGTTAACCATCCTGTAATCCAATCTCCACCTTGCTTTCTCCCATCTTCATGTAATCTTCTCCAGTTCCCTCCTTAAAGTCAAATGCATAAAAGAAACTGCAAAGTGTCATTTGTTGGAACCATTTGAGCTCTTGCTTCTTGGCAACTGTCCATTTTGGCTCAAATAAACCCTTTAAAATTCTCTACTTGTTTGGATGTTTTTATGTCATCATTAGTTTTCCAATATCTATAATAGAAACCAGGCAGAAAAGGTTAGATGGGTATTTGGTTAGCCAGCACACAGTGTCTAAAATACCAATACAATCAAGTGTGTGTGAGGATTTGACAATGGAAGAACGAACGCTAGCACGTGGTTGGCAGGAGCAAATTGACTCCGCCATTTTGGGAAGCAATTTGACAATATCCAGTAAATACGAAAGTCTAAATACAGGGGAGGAGGACAACCCAGAAAATCCTCTCCTAGGTATTTGCAGTTGTGAAACTCTCACACATGTGCACAGAAACCTGAAAAGTTTGTTTCAGCTTTATTATATTATTATTTGTAATAACAAAACAAAAACAAAAAACTGGAAACAGCCTAAATGTTACCCAATAAGAGAATTAATACATTTCACAAAATACAGCCAAAGGAATACTCTACAGCTATTAAAATGAGTAAACTCAGCCTATATGGATGAGTCTTTAAGACAATGTTGAGTTAAAGAGGCAAGTTGCAGAAAGATCCATAGGGTATGATACTATTTATGTGAAATGAAATGCACACAAAACAATTCTGTGCTTACGGATTCTAACATTTGTAATAAAGGTATAAATAATGTACAGGGGAAGAAACAAACCAACTTCATAGCAGCAACTATCTACAGGGAAAGAAAGAGAACTGAGGGGGCAGGGGAGTAGGTATGGGAAGAAATTACACTTCTAATGTTTTAAGGGAAAAAAAGTAGATCTAAAGCAAATTTGTCAAAATGCTACCAGTTGTAATATCCGAGTTGTAGGTGCCAAAGCATTATACTACTTTGGATAATTAAAATATGTCATAAATTAAAAATCAAAGAGAGAAATTTTTCATTTCTTGTATAGCAACACTTCTCCAACTTTAACGTACACACAAATCCCCTGGGATTTTGTTAAGATACAGAGGCTGAATCAGTGACCTTGAGGTGAGGCCTGAGACTCTGCATTCTAACAAGCTTCAGTGATGAGAGTTTGCTGGTTCAAGGACTCCACTTTGAGAAGCAGTGTTACACAAAACTCTGTCCTAGGTCTCCTGAGGTGAAAGTAAGGGGCCCAGCCCAGGAGACCAGAAGCCCCAAAGAATGGAGGCAACAGATGTGAAGGGTGCCTGAGGCTTTCCTGCCTATTTTAGGACAGGCTAGGAGCTTGAAGTGTCCTAAAAACCCTCTTTTAGTCCCTCCTCAGCTGCCTCTAGCACGATTTTTCTGCCCTCTATCTATTCTTTTTGACCTTCTCACTGGTTATCTTTTATGCATGGGTTTGGTTTCAGTGTGTTTTATATCTTTGTAAACCCTTTTCTCATTGTGCTTTAGCTTTGTGATTCTCCCTTGATCTTTTTAAAACTTTCAATCTTGTTTTGCAGAATTTTAAGCTACAATTTTATCCTGCTTTTTCTTCTAGCCATCTCTGGCTTCCATTTTAAACCATCACCATCTCATTGATCTACTTTATCCCTTTATTTTCAGTGGCTTTCTCTTCCCCACCCTCTGCTTTCCTCCCCTCCCCACCAACAGTTTCCCTTATCTTCTTTCTAACTCTTGATTTAATCCTCATTATTTCAATGCCCCATGGAGGCAGTGCCGTATCCTGGTTGACTGCAGGACTTTGGCACCAGGTCACCTGAGTTCAAGTTCTGCCTCCATCCCTGCTAACTGTGGAGACTTGGGCCAGTAGCTGAACTTCTTTGTGCCTCAGTCTCCTCATGTGTAAAATAATAAGAACAATATTTATCTCATAGGGCTACAGGGAGAATGAAATGTGTTGATACATTAGGACAGTGCCTTGCTCAAAATAAGCACTGCAGACATGTTGGCTCGTATTTTTATTTATGCAGTATGGTATTTAGTCTCCAGTGATTCCTGCCTTCTGGTATGCCATTGAATGGCGGGGGAGGGGTTGACTTGTGCAACCAGGAAGATGTAGAAATGATGATGGATGGCTTCTGCGGCTTGGCTTGCGTTATCTTCGACCACTCACTCTGGAGGAAGCCAGCTGCCGGGTCCAGGGTACTGAGGCCTTGTGCGAATAGCCGTGTGATTCTAGAAAGTGGATACTCCAGTGGAGACTTCAGATAACTGCAGCCCCTCCCCCACCCCTATCTTGATTGCAGCCTCCTGAGAGACTGAGGTGGAAGTGCCCAGCTAAGCTGCCCCCAAATTCCTGATCCACCCACAGAAACAATGCGAGATAATATAATGAGTGTTTATTGTAGTGTTCAGCTGCTAAAATTTGAGGTAATTTATTAGGCATTAATAGATAACTAATCCATGTAGCTTTTTAAATTTTTCATTGGACTTGTTTTTTAAATAAAAGTTATTGTCTAACCTCACATTTTACTTATTTAGTCCTCTTTTTTTTTTTTAACTTTCTCCACTTTCATCATAATTTTCACTTTCTTTTTTTTTGTTTTTTTCAAGGAGGGCGCAGCTCCCAATGGCCCATGCAGGAATCGAACCGGCAACCTTCATGTTATCAGCACCACATTCTAACCAACTGAGCAACCGGCCACCCCTCCTTTTTCTGTTAGGACTTATTTTCACAATGATTGGGAAGGGAGTGGGGGACAAACAGAGACTTTTATTCCCAGCTTCTCTCTGGTTCCTCAGCACTCCTTACTCAGCTGGGGTGAGGATGCCCTGAAAGACTCATGTCTCCCAGGAGACTGGGAAAAATAACCACTTTGATTCTGCACAGATCCACAGGGCCCAACGTGCACATGTGATTTGCTGGGATGGTGTTGATGGCTCCTAGCTCACAAGCTTTATGTGTGAAAGCCATGCACCCCTTGCATTGGGGTGGGGGTAGGGGGACAAAAAGTGATGATAATCAGAAGGGGCTGGAGAGGAGTCAGGTGGCCTGGGGTCTCTGCTCAAACACCTGGGAGGCAGCTCAGTCAGGATTTGGTGGTGTCATCGTGGGAGGGTCCGTGGAGGAGCTGGTCTCAGAAGCTTCAACAAACTCCTGGGTTCCCTTTTATGTCTGTCAGGTCTGTCCTTGGAGCCCAGAACAGTGTAGCAGGGGTGGGGATGTTCTGCCTTTTCATTATGGGCCATCTTTCCATCCAGGGGACTCTTGAGGCATGGATCATGGCAGGGACTGCCATGTGACCCTTGGCAGCATGGCATTGCTGTAAGAGGCACGGGCTCTGGAGTTCAAGTGGAGACTCTGCAACTTATGAACTATGCGTCCTTGGCAAGTGCTTAACCACTTTGTGATTTGTTAGCCCTCTATATACAGAAAAACACCAGACCTAACTCATATGGCTATTGTGAGGTTTAAAGGGTGTAAAACATGTAGGATGGGGTCTGGCACAGAGTAAGCTGTCAGGCAAGGTTTTCTCTTCATATGCCCCGTTGGCTGCATATCAGAAGCACCTGTGGATATTTAAAAATCTATGTGTTCAGGCTGCACTTAAATCAGAACCCCTGGGGTTTGGGCCTCAATTTCAATGTTTTATAAAGCTCCCCAGGGAATTCCACGGTGACTAGTGAGCCCAGAAATAAACCCGCACATGTATGATCAAATTATTTTGACAAGGGTGCCAAGACCATTCAATGGGGGAAAGGACAGTCTTTTCAACTGAAAAAATCTGGATATCCACATGCAAAAAATTAAGTTGGACTTTTACCTAAGACCATATATTAGATTGGTGCAAAAGTAATTGCGGTTTAAAAGGTTAAAAATCATTGCAAAAACCTCAATAACTTTTGCACCAACCCAATACAAAATTTAGTTCAAAATGGATCAAAGACCTAAATGTAAGAGCTAAAACTATAAACTTCATAGAAAACATAGGGGGAAAGTTTCATGATACTGAATTTGGCAATGATTTCTTAGATATGATACCAAAGGCACAGTCAACAAAAGAAAAAATATAGATAAATTTGTACTTCATTAAAATTAAAAATGTGCATCAAAAGACACTCTCAACAGAGAGAAAAGACAATCAATCCACAGAATGAGGGAAAATATTTGCAAATCACCTATCTAATAAGAATTAGTATCCAGAATATATAGCAAATGCCTACAACTCAACAACAACAAAAAACCCGATTCAAAAATGAGCAAAGTTCTTGAGTAAACATTTCTTCAACGAGATTCACAAATGGCTATTAAGTATATGAAAAGATGCTCAATATCACTAATCATTAGGGAAATGCAAATCAAAACCACAATGACATACGACTTCACACCCATTAGAATGGCATCATTAAAAACAAAACAAAATAGAAAATAACGTGTTTGTGAGGATGTGGAAAAATTTGAACCCTGTGTACTGCTGACAGAAATGTAAAATAGTGTAGCCACTATGGAAAACAATACAGTGGTTCCTCAAAAAATTAAAAATAGAATTACCAAAGGATCCAGCAATTCCATTTATGGGTATATAACCAAAAGAATTGAAAGCAAAGTGTTGAAAAGATGTTACACCCATGTTCATAGCAGCATTATTCAAAATAGCTAAAATGCGGAAGCAACCTAAGTACCCATCCATAGATGAATGAATTGATCAACAAAATGTGATATATACATCCTTGTATATTGGCTTGATAGGATTTCAAATAAACTTATTTATGACTTAAGTGAAGTTGTTTTAATATACTTGTTTACGACAAAGACAAAAAAGTTGTTTTTAGAAGTTGTTTTGATGTAAGTATGGAGTAAGTTGTGTCGGGTTGTCATCATCCCACATCGGTTGGTAAACCCGTAAATGGCTAATTGATGATGTGTACTGCTGGGGGCTTATCAATAAAAACATGTGGAGAAGCAGCTATGGCAAGGGGAAATTTCTGCTACTATAAATACTGAGAGTTGGTGAGGAGTACTTGAGAATTTCAGTCTGAGCAAAGGTGACACTTTGCTGACCTAAATAAGCTCTCCAAAGACCCTTATAGAATTAGCTCCTGTCAAGGTAAGGGCTGCTTTTTTATCAGCAGTGGCAAAAGCTGCACAGTGGCCCTGTGAAGGAGGATCAGCCTGCCCACAAACACCGGCATTTTTCCCCCCCAGTAATGTGCTCTAGCAGCAAGGGAATTTCATTTTGCGCTGGCGGATGGAAGTCAGCTCATGATTGGTCAAGCTGTTTCTCCTGAGAAAACAATTATATAAAAACGTACCCCTCTGTTAAATTTGGACTTAATTCTTTTCATCTCCCCTTAATACCCTGTTTACTATAATATAAGACTGGGTATAATATAATATAACATAACATAACATAACATAACATAACATAACATAACATAACATAATATAATATAATATAATATATAATAAAGACCGGGTCTTACATTAATTTTTGCTCCAAAAGATGTATTAGAGTTGATGGTCCGGCTAGGTCTTATTTTCGGGGAAACACGGTAGTATAATTAATCTCTCATTTATTCAGAGTATATTATTTCTTTGTTGTGCTTATTAAGAGATATATGCTGTTTGAGACTGGCTTGTGAAATTATTAAAATTCCTACAGGGAACCTGTGCTAAATAGATTGCTGGCAAAGACAGAATCTGAATATAACTTTGCCACCTCCTCCCAAAACAAAACATACGTGTATATGCAATGAAAAAGTATTCATCCTGAAAAAGGAAGGCAATTCTGGCACATGCTAAAACATGGATGAACCTTGAGGACATTATGCTAAGTGAAATAAGCCAATCATAAAAATACAGATACTGTATGATTCCACTTATTTGAGGTACCTACAGTAATCAAATTCATCAAAAGAGAAAGTAGGATGGTGGTTGCAGGGACTGAGGAGACGAGGGAATGAATTGTTAAATGGTAAATGGGCATAGACTTTCAGTTTTGCAAAATACACAACAGCGTAAATGTATTTAACACTAATAAACTGTACACTTAAAAATGGTTAAGATGGGCTAACTATATTTTAATTAAAATATTTTTAAAAAGATTGCATAGAATTATACATAGACACACATAAGTACACAAATGTGTGTGCATGTAAAACCAATAAAATGTAAGAAAAAAATAAAATTAAAATAAATGGTTAAGATTGTAAATTTTATATTATGTATATTTTTCCACAATGAAGTTTAAAAAAAAAACACTTTAAAAATCAGCCCTAGAAAGAGCATATCATATTCTGTAAATTGATACTTGGTGAATTATATGAAAGGAGATATTAAATACGTTCCCTTCCAATTACTAATCAGTTGTCCTAATACAATTGACTGAACAATCCTTCCCTATTCTTTTGTGTTACAGTAGTCCCTGCATTATCCAGTTTTGCTTTCTGTGGTTACAGTCACCCAAGGTCAAACATGGTCCAAAAATATTAAATGGAAAATTCCAGAAATAAACAATTCATAAGTTTTAATTTGTGTGCCATTCTAAGTAATGTGATGAAATTTCACTCCAGCCTGATCCATCCTACCTGGGATATGAATCACCCCTTTGTCTAGTGTATTCCTATTATATATGCTATGTGCCCATTTGTGATTTAATAGTCATCTTAGTTATCATATCAGTTATTAGAGAGACCACATTTTCAAAACTTTTATTACAGTATATTGTTATAATTTTTCCTATTTCTTTTTTCCCTGTTTCTTCCACCTCCCCCCGACTCCGGTTCAGGCCGTTGTTTCTCAGTCTAGTTGTGTAGGACACAGCTCCCTGGCCCATGCTCGTATTATGAGCCTTGCACTCCCCCCAGCTGAGGCAGTCAGTCGCCAGTCATCAATCGGTCGCTCATAGCAGCTCATGGCAGCCAGAGAGCTGCTGGCCACTCACAATGGCTGCCGGTGGCTGCCGGGCGCTCACGCAAGCTGCCTGCCACTCACAACTTCTGGCTGCTCATGGCATCCCAGCTCCAGGGAGAACTGTTGTTCACAGTCTTAGCTGTAGAGGACGCAGCTCACTGGCCCATGTGGGAGTCCAACCCATGACCTCGGTGTTAGGAGCACAGCGCTCCAACCACAACCACCTGAGCCACCGGGCTGGCCCCAACTTCACGTTTTTCAAAACCTTTTTTTATTGTATGATTCTCTAACAGAGTTAGGAGTGAAACTATATTTGGGACCCTCCCAAAATTGATAACATAATCCAAATTTTTTTATCAACTTTATGATTACTAAATTATTATATTTTAGATTGTATATATTCTTTCAATTATTTTTTTTTTTTTTGCTTTGGTACGAGGTCTGCCAATTCAGTTTGCGAACTTGTTGCAATGATGTTGCTAACCTTTTTTTTATATCAGAGGGATTATTCATTATGAATTTCTACCAACTGGACAAACAGTTATCCAAGTTTACTATTTGGAAGTGCTGTAAAGGATGTGTGAAAAAGTTAGACGACCTGAACTTTTTGCCAACAATTCATGGCTCTTGCATCACAACAATGCATTGGCTTACATAGTACTGTCTGTGAGGGAGTTTTTAGCCAGTAAACAAATAACTGTATTGGAACATCCTCCCTATTCACCTGATCTGGCCCCCAGTGACTTCTTTCTTTACCCGAAAATACAGGAAATATTGAAAGGAAGACATTTTGATGACATTCAGGACATCAAGGGTAATACAATGACAGCTCTGATGACCATTCCAGAAAGAGTTCCAAAATTGCTTTGAAGGGTGGACTAGGCGCTAGCATTGGTGCATAGCTTCCCAAGGGGAGTGCTTCAAAGGTGACTGTAGTGATATTCAGCAATGAGGTATGTAGCTCTTTTTCTAGGATGAGTTCACGAACTTAGTTGTCCAACCTCGTATGTAGCACTGAAATCAGCTCTGCTATAATTATGAGGATGTTTGATTTGGACCGTGTGCACCAACCCACTCTATCCCATGACTGTCCTTATTTCCGAGACTTTAATTTTGCTTCCTCTTTCAGCCAGCTTATATATGCCTTTAAAGTACTTTCTGCAAGCAGATGTTAGATACATAATTTGAGGATATATATATATATATATATATATATATATATATATATATATGTTGTATAGAACTTTGAAGTTCAGAATATACTATTTTAAGTTTAATTTTTGAATAGGTAATACTTTTACATAGTTCAAAACACAAACCACAATGTATGAAGATTTACTCAGTCAGCCTCCTTCCCATTCTTGTCCCCCATTTTCCCCGTAAAACCTCCCCCAACAACCATTGGCCACAGTTTCTAGTTTCTGATGTTTCCCTTCACTTTTTTTTTGTTAGTTTCAGTTTTTTGTTTGTTTGTTTGTTTCAGGTTTCCTTCACTTCTTTATGAATTAACAAGGCAATATTAATATAGATTCTTGTTTTTCTACCATTTTAACCCCTAAGGTAGCTCCAGCACACCACTGCAGCCCAAGAAGCAGAGAAAGTCAATCCATTGACAGAGAGAGGGGAAGAAAGGTGAGGAGGAGGAGGAAGAAAGGAGAATGAGAGAAACCAGAATGAAAAGAAAGTGAAGATGAGAGAGATCAGAGGGACGATTGCCTGGATTCCTGATTTGTACAACTTCTTGACTCCAGTCTCTTCCTGCAGCCTTGCATTTCTGCATTTCTATAGTCTGAGGATGTATCTCATATCCTTATAACAAATTCTTCCCTTTTCTTGTTTGCTTTTTTAAATTTTTAAAATTTATACTTTATAAAGAACAATTTGCTAAATCCACACTACAGTTTAAGATTAATAATTAATACTTGGTGTTCATACAATTATATGTCCCACTTTTATTAGGATGCAATGATAAAAGAGAAAATATTTATATCGATTAATATTTAGATATAGCAGTTACAGCTACCCAAGGTGTAAACTTTCCTAAATGTATTTGACCCAAAGTATTATACAATATGTGTAGTGCTTGACTATAACACCAACGCTTACTGTTCATGTCTTGTTGATATTAATCTAGTAATATTTTTTTAAAACTTAGCACTTAAATAACTTTTTTTGTTTATTAATTCCCCTTGGCTTCCATTAAAGTACAGAGGTATATGGAAGGACGATGTAGAATGAGGTAGGGTTTTTTGGTTTGTTTTTATATACTTTTTGCAGTTATGTTTAGTGATGGCCTTTAAACCAATTTTAGTGAAAATTATTTATAAATTACACTGTCAAATTTTATGGTCACTTCCTTTAGAAGGACTGATTAGAGTCGTATGAGTCGATAAAAGTGGTGAGGAGGTTTCTGTTCTTAAGTGGAGAGAATAACTTAATGAACCCCCATGTATTCACCATCCATCTTTAATGATTATTAACTCATAGCCAGTTCTGCTTCGTGTATACCTTCCCCATTCCCCACTGGATTATAAAACAAATGCCAGATATCATGCCATTTTTATTCACAAACAAGGAAATTATTTTAAAAACATAGTCCTAGTCTTTGTTTTATTTGGTTGCATTTAATATTAGTATAACATACTTAAGCTTCCTCTATTGAAAAATGCTGTAGGTCCTCATTAGGCATGAATGGATTAAGCTAGAGGCCCAGGAAAGAGCCCTTTTCTTGTTTAAGCTATTCAAATTTGCAACCAAAAGAACTATGTATAATGTAAACGCATTTTCCATTGTGTGGTGTGCCCATTTCTAGGTAGGCTCTTTCTGAGTCTCCTCAAAGTCATTCCCTGTTCCCAGTTTTATTTTTCTTAGGTTCATTGATTTTTCCTCTTTACTGTTCTTTGTACACCAAGTTCAGAGTAGGTCCAGTAATATTTATTTTTAATAACCAACTGGGTAATCCTTGCCATCTGATAAGTTTAAAAAATACTGAGGTGGGAGATCTTTAGGTTTGTGAGCCACACAGAGACCCCACCCTGCACCAGCCTTCTGGACTCTCAAGGTTTTCTCTTTTCTCACAACCTATGTCCAGTCCATCAGCAAATCCTGTCAGCTCTACCTTCAGAATATATACAGCATCTGATTCCTTGTCGCCATCCCCACTGCTACCACCTGCATCAAGACACCCTCTCCTCACCTCTAGATAACTGCAGGTGCCTCTCACCACCCTTGCTTTTCTACATCCCATTCCCCATACAATAGACAGAGTGGTCCTTTAAAAAAAAAAAAAATCAGGGCCCACCCGGTGACTCAAGCGGTTGGAGCTCCATGCTCCTAACTCTGAAGGCTGTCAGTTGATTCCCACATGGGCCAGTAGGCTCTCAACCACAAGGTGGCCAGTTCAATTCCTCGAGTCCCGCAAGGGATGGTGGGCTCAACCCCCTGCAACTAAAATTGAACACAGCACCTTGAGCTGAGCTGCCACTGAGCTCCCGGATGCCTCAGTTGGTTGGAGCGTGTCCTCTCAACAACAAGGTTGCCGGTTCGACTCCCGTAAGGGATGGTGGGTTGTGCCCCCTGCAACTAGTAACGGCAACTGGACCTGGAGCTGAGCTGTGCCCTCCACAACTAAGACTGAAAGGACAACAACTTGACTTGGAAAAGTCCCAGAAGTACACACTGTTCCCCAATAAAGTCCTGTTCCCTTTCCCCATTCCCCTTTCCCAATAAAATCTTAAAAAAAAAAAAAAAAAATCAGATGCCATCTCCTTCTTTTTCAATATCTTCTGTTTTGGGCTGAATTGTGTCCTCTCAAGATTTGTATGTTGAAGCCCTAACCCCCAGCACCTCAGAATGTGACTACATTGGAAGAGGGGGCCTTTATGGAGATAATTAAGTCAAAATGAGGCCATTAGTGTGGGCCCTAATCTAATATGACTGGTGTCCTTGAAAGAAGAGGAAATTTGGAAAGAGAGAGAGAGAGAAAGAAAGAGACAGAGACAGAGAGAGAGAGAGAGAGAGAGAGAGAGAGAGAGAGAGAGAGAGAGACTATGGGAAGCCACAGAGAGAAGGCAGCCATCTACAAGCCAAGGAGAGAGGCCTCAGAAGAAACCAACCCTGAAAAAACCTTGATCTCAGACTTCTAGCTTCCAGATTTGTGAAAAAATAAATGTCTGTTGTTTAACAAACAACAAACGTCTGTTGTTTAAGTCGGGGGTACTTTGTTACGGCAGACCTAACGACCCAATACACCCTCCCGTGGCTCCTGATCTTACCTAGAGAGCAAGTCAAAGTTCTTGCTCGAACCCACAAAGTGCTAGATTATAAATCTAACCAGACTTGGTGCCCACTATTTGAAAACTCCCTGCGTTTCAGCAGTTTGAGAGGCTGAAGAATTGCCATTGTTACGTGGAAACTAGACAAACACAGTTACAGTTGCAACAGAAAAAAATCCAACATTGGAAGGAAAATTAGCCATCAATAAATATTAATCTCAATGATTGTCATATAAATAAAAAAAATCTCATCTCAGAAAGTTTAACCCACTATGCCTCCTTACCTTTCTGATCTGCTCTTCAATGGAAATTTTGGAAACAATTCTTTAACTCTTTGTAGACTGGGCGGGACCACACAAATCCCCCGTAGTCTTCAGAACTGGTATCAATGGTGGGCTATGGTCTGAAATATAGCAACATATGCAATTACCTGCTGACTGATTGCTCATTTCAACTGAAGGACCATAAATCTCTAGCCTGGTTGCACTGTTTCCATTGAGATTTCAAAACTGCTGAAAGGAAGCTGGGAAAGCAGGCTGGCTCCTGTCTGGGGAAGGCAGCTGATATTCCACCCAGGAAATTAATTGGTTCTTGTAATTAGTGCTGTTGCTCCTAATGAAACAAGGGAAGACAGATTTAAATGAACTGTTTTGGGGAGGGAGGTAGGGAAGGAAAGGAGATATGGTTTGGGTGATGAACATTAATGATGATGTAGTGGGTTGCTGCTGGTCCAATCCAAGATCCTGTTTTCCTAGGGCTGCTGTAGCAAAATACAGACTAGGTGGCTTAAACAACAGAAATTAATTTTCTCACAGCCCTGAAGGCTGGGAAGTCCAAGATCAAGGTGTCAGCAGGGCTGGTTTCTTTTGAGGCCTTTTTAACTTGGTTCACAGATGGTGGCCTTCTCACCATATCCTCACATGGCCTTTCCTCTGTGCATGTACCCTCCTGGTCTCTCTCTCTCTGTGTCCTCATCTCTTTTTATAAGGACACCAGCCAGATTGGATTAGGGCTCATTCTAATGGCCTCATTTAAACTTAATCACCACTTTTACAGGCCCTCTCTCCACATACAGTAACATTCTGAAGGACTGGGGGTTAGGACTTCAACAGCAGAATTTTGGGAGGACCATAATACCTGCCTGGTGTACCCCTTCCCCAGCTGCACTGCGTGTTGGTTGCTAATAACTTACAACTGCCCCCTTCTCCAGAGAATTGTTCTTGGCCAACCAGTGTAGCCTTACCTGGGAAAATTACCTGACACTTATTTAAATGGCTGGCCCTCTTGCTTCAATGTGAGAGACTATTCAAACTACAGAGCTGTCTTTGGGATTGTGGGAAGGCAAGATTCCACATGGAAACACATCCTTCTCAGCTTCCTCTGTACCCTTCTGCTTCCCTCATTCCCCTTCTTCTAGGATGGAACCACTGTCCCACTCCCCCAGAGCCCGATTCCTGCCGTTGGCTCTGCTCCTAGGGAACCTGGTCTAAGACTGTTACCACAGACCTTCTTTAGGATTATTCCATTTTTAACCCTAGAATCTAAGAATGGAAGAAGGAAGTTACTGTTGATGTATTTGGTTTCCTCCACCTTTGAAATGGCCCTTGAAACTGTCCCCTCCATTCCTACAACCACCGTTCTAACTCAGGACACCAATCAGCTCTTGCCTAGACATTAGCTCACAATAAGACACCCGCCTCAATTTCTCCACATTTTCTTGAGAGTGCGCTTTTTGGTAAAACTGTTACTATTAACTTTGGTCTGGTTTAACACTTTGTAATATCTACCCAGCTTGCTCCTAATACCGTCATCTGCCCTCACTTACCCTTTTCTGTCTGCAGGAGTCAGTCCATAGGCCTTAGCATGGTCTTCAAGGCCATTCCCAGCTGGCCTCACCCCACCTTTCTAGTCCTAAGACTCATCAGACTGGGTGTTGTTTCACATTTGCCCACCCTCTTTACTTAGAATGAATGCTTTTTTCCTACTCTTGCATCCTCACTACACCTAGAAAAATCTTGCTTCGTTTCCAAGGCCCCAACACCTCTGTGTGCCCTCCTCCTTTCTATCCTTCCCTCCCACACTATCACAACATACTGGGAACATCTGTTTTACTACCCACTTATTAGTTGCACGTGAGGATGCCTCGCCTGCTAAAACGTGGGCTCTTGGAGGAAAAGCAGCATGATTTGTCCTTGAACCCCCAGAACCTCACACAGGGCCTGACACATAGCACGTGCTCACTATATTTCCGATGAATTGAACTAAACAGTGTTTTAGGGAAAGAAAGAGCCTGATTTCCCCTGCATACGGTGGGAAGTCCTGCGGTTTTGCATGGTTTAAGAAAGTATCTTCAGTTCAGAAAAGCTGCTGGGATTTTTTTTTTTTTTTTTTGTAAGCAGAGCTTGTCCCTAACCTGTGTTCCCACCTATTTGCTGCACTATTCCCTATCAAATCTTCAGCTTTCACAATATTTATTGATGTCATGAACTCCAGGACTTGTGCATTAGTTACTATCACTTGTAACAAATTATGCTAAATTTAGTGGCTTAAATGATAAGCATTGAATATCTCCCATAGTTTCTGAGGTTCAGGAATTTCGGAGTGGCTTGATTGAGTGTTTCTGGCTCAGGGTGTCTTTTGATGTGACAGTCAGATGTCAGCCAGGGCTGCAGTGATCTGGAGCTTGGCCAAGACTCACTCCCATGGATGGCAACGTGACTCCTCACCATATGGGCTTCTCCGTGAGACTTCTTGAGCACCCGCATGGCACAGAGGCCAGCTTCCCCCAGAGCAAATAATTCAAGAGGCCAAGATAGAACCTGTGATGTGGTTTTATGACCTTGTCTTGGAAGACTCACACTGTCGTTTCTTCCATATTCTGTTGATCACACAGGCCAGCCTTGCGTGAAGACGGGAGGGAGTACACAAGGGCAAGAATACCCTGAGGGGATGATCATGGGGTCTACCTTAGAGACTGGGGACCCCAACTAGAATAGGAGATAAGATACATCTTCTTATATAACCACATAATAAAAGAAATGAAAGAACACAGTTAACCAAATGATTAGTAGACTTTATGTGATGTCTTCCAAAGGTTGCTCCTAGAATCTTGAGGGCTGGGAAAATTGAGAGAATTCAGACCCTTCATCAGCAGTGAGATAGCTAAATGAATAATTTTATCATTTATCTTAAAAGAAATTCCAGTATACTCATGGACCCCAAAGGTAGAAGCTCATAGACTTACAGAAGCTTATCCCCCTGGTAAAAGTCAAATGTGGGCTCTTGGAGGAAAAGCAGCATGATTTGTTCTTGAACCCCCAGAACCTCACACAGGGCCTGACACATAGCACGTCTTGGTGTTGTCAGAGTGTATGATTATTGATTATTTTACACAGATGGGAGAGTAGTGTATGATTTATTCTCCCACATTGCCTTTTAAATAATGTAACAATGTATCTTGGAATTTATACCACCTAGAATAACATCCATTTTCATGTTTTCATAACATTCTACGGGATGAATAACTTACCTTTTTTCTCTACTGTCTTGAATTATTTTCAACATAGAGACTTGTAGAGCAAAGTTAGCATGTATTCACAACTTGCTCCTCTGCCCATGGCAGACATTACTAACGGATCATGTGCTCTTTCACTGAGGATAAATGTTGCCTCAGATTCCTTCTCAACACAGTGCTCTACTACCTTGCAACTCAAAATGTAGTCCCAGGACCGGCAGCATCAGTATCACCTGGGAGCTTGTTGCAAATGCAGAATCTCAGACCCCACTCCCAACTCACTGAATCAGATTCTGCATTGTAGCAATATTCCCAGGTGTTTCACCTGCACAAGGAAATCTGAGAAGTGCTGGTTTAGGCAGCTTCTACCAGTCAAACTTGTCCCATGGGATGAAATGATTGTGTCCTCCCTATTCCAGAGCTCTGTCCTTGGTCCTGTTCTTTCCAAGTGCTTATCTTACATCACATGAGGACACAGGTGGCAGGCTGATCTGATCTGCCAACAGTAAGGATCCCAGAACGGTAGCAGAAACACTGGAATGTAAAATCAGGATACAAGCACACTGAGAAGGTGGAGTGAAGGACTGACTCTAACCATTGGGCTAAATAAAATTTGACCAAGACAAAGAAAAGACTTCATAGATGTATATTTGAAAATAAGGCTTTGGGCAGCATGGCGTACAGTGTCTGTTTCTGGAACATTATCTTTGTGTCCCACAGAAGGGCTGCATTCCAGATCAGTTTGAGACACACCATTATATTTTTTCCCTTATGAAGTCAATTAATGCACTAGAAAATACAGAGGCTCTGAGTATCCATGGCAGTCAGCTCTGTGTTTAATTCAGCGGTTCCCAAACAGAACCCTTCCTGTACATCTCCTATTAATATCTACAGGATTGGTATTCTATGGAGCACCAATAGAAACGCTAGCTTAGGTCTGGGCTATGAACAAGACAAAGCTACCTTTGAAATATGTTAAGAGAAGTACAATCTCCAGGGCAAAAAAAGAGGTGCCCAGCTGCTTGCCATCCAATGAGCACCGTGTTGACTTCATAGGTTTGCTAAGGAGGGACAGAGGTTCAAACATCTCCAGAAATGAACCCCAGGACAGTGAAGTCACACCGGTCCTACCGTGAATGTCTAACTTAGAGCAGATTTGTCTTTCCTGTCTCAATGGAAAGATGAAAAGTCATACAGGGTGTATTCTTTGACCACAGTGCAATAGAATTAAAAATTAACAATAAAAAGAATTTTTTTTAGTTAAAGTTTATTGGGGTGACAATTGTTAGTAAAGTTACATAGATTTCAAGTGAACAATTCTGTATTACATCATTTATAAATCCCATTGTGTGTTCACCAGCCAGAGTCAGTTTTCCTTCCATCACCACATATTTGATCCCCTTTACTCTCATCTACCATCCTCCTCCTCCATTACCCTCTGGTAACCACTAAACTATTGTCTGTGTCTATGAGTTTTTGTTTCTCATTTGTTTGTCTTGTTCTTTTGCTGTTTTTGGCTCATATACCAAATATCAGTGAAATCATATGGTTCTCTACTTTTTCCGTTTGACTTATTTCGCTTAGCATAATAATCTCAAGATCCATCCATATTGTCACAAATGGTCTTATTTCATCTTTTCTTACTGCTGAATAGTATTCCATTGTGTATATATACCACAACTTCTTTATGTATTCATCTATTGAAGGACATTTTGGTTGTTTCCATGTCTTGGCCACCGTAAATAAAGCTGCAATGAACATTGGAGCACATATAACAATAAAAATTTAACCCAAAATTGGTTAACTAGAAAATTTTAATAAAAGATTTCTACATGATTCTTAGTTTCAAAAGGAAATTTAAAAAATTATAAACTATAGCTTTCCAGAAAAGAATAAACTAAAAGAATTTATTACTGCCAAGCCAGTATTGCAGGAAATGTTAAAAGGGCTTCTTTAAGCAGAAGAAGGGTGAAAACAAGCTAACTAACAAACACCAGAAATATAAACAATAAAACGGCAATAACTATGTACCTATCAATAATCACTTTAAATGTGAACGGATTAAATGCTCCAATCAAAAGACATAGGGTAGCTGAGTGGATAAGAAAACAAGATCCATACATATGCTGTTTACAAGAGACCCATCTCAGATCAAAAGACACACACAGACTAAAAGTAAAGGGATGGAATAAGATATTTCATGCAAATGGAAATGAGAAAAAAAGCTAGAGTAGCAATACTTATTTTGGACAAAATAGACTTAAAACGAAGACTATAGGGGCTGGCCCAGTGGCTCAGGCGGTTAGAGCTCCATGCTCCTAACTCTGAAGGCTGCCGGTTCGATTCCCACATGGGCCAGTGGGCTGTCAACCACAAGGTTGCCAGTTCAACTCCTCGATTCCCGCAAGGGATGGTGGGCAGCGCCCCCTGCAACTAGAAAACGGCAACTGGACCTGGAGCTGAGCTGCACCCTCCTGGAGCTGAGCTGCGCCCTCCACAACTAAGACTGAAAGGACAACAATTTGACTTGGGGAAAGAAAAAAGGACTGGAAGTACACACTGTTCCCCAATAAAGTCCTGTTCCCCTTCCCCAATAAAATCTTTAAAAAAAAACCCCACAAAGACTATAATAAAAGACAAAGAAGGGCACTATATAATAATAAAGGGATCGACCCGACAAGAGGACATAGCCCTAGTAAACATCTATGCACCCAACATAGGAGCACCTAAATATATAAAACAGATATTGACTGACATAAAGACAGAGATCAATAGTAACACTATCATAGTGGGGGACTTCAACACATCTCTGACACCAAAGGACAGATCCTCCAGATAGAAAATCAATATGGAAACAGTGGCCTTAAATGACACATTAGAGCAGTTGGGTTTAATCAATATTTTTAGAGCATTTCACCCCAAAACAGCAGAATATACATTCTTCTCAAGTGCACATAAAACATTTTCTTTTTTTTATTTAAAAACAATTTATTCAACTAAAAAGTTTTATTAAAAATTTTAAACAAACATACATTTGAGATATTATTATAATGAACCTCTAGATATCCATCATTGAAATTTAACATAATTCAGTCTTAATTACATAAAGGACATATGATTTTTTGATAAAACATTCAAATATATATATAGTTTAGGTGTACAAAACAATGTAATAGACATTTATCATTTATATCCCTCACACAGTGACAACCCCCCTCCCCCATCCACTACCCCTCTGACATCGCACACAGCCATTACATTTCCACTGTCTCTATTCCTAATGCTGTACTCGCTTCTTGTAACTATATATGTATATAAAATTATAGTTGACATTCATTACTGTTCAGCTTGAGCTTCAGGTGTACAGTGCAGTGATCAGGCATCTACATCATCCCTGAGGTGGTCTCCCTAATGGGACAAGTGTCCTTTGGATACCCTACAAAATCTTTACAACATTATTGATTACATTCCCCAAATTGACTTTTGTATCCCTGTGGCAATCTTGTTTACTGACTGTGCTTTCTAATCCCCTCACCTTCCCCCTTGTCCCCACCCCCCTCCCATCTAGCCACCCTCCGTTTTTCCTGTGTCTGCACATAGAACATTTCCTGAGGTAGACCAC
Organism: Rhinolophus sinicus; assembly: GCF_057876585.1. Classification (NCBI taxonomy): domain Eukaryota; kingdom Metazoa; phylum Chordata; class Mammalia; order Chiroptera; family Rhinolophidae; genus Rhinolophus; species Rhinolophus sinicus. The sequence goes on from NC_142513.1 coordinate 26,666,995, forward strand.
ATGCTAGGCAACAAAACAAGTCTCAATAAATTTAAGAAGATTGAAATCATGTCAAGCGTCTCCTCTGACCACAGTGCTATGAAACTGGTAATCAATTACAAGAAGAAAACCAGAAAACACATAAACACATGGAGGCTAAATAACATGTTACTTAAAATAATAATAATAATAATAAAAACTATTGAGAAATAATAATTAGAGAGCTACATATCAAAACCTGGGAGATGTGGCTAAAGCAGTACTCAGGAAAATGCATATCCACAGATCCGTTGATAACAAAACTAGAAAGACTGACATAAGGTGAATTAAGTTTTCAGCCTAAGAAGCTAGCAAGTGAATAGCAGAATAAATCCAAAGGAAGTATAAGTAGAAATTACTAAATATAAAAGCAGGGAAAAAAATGAAAACAAATAAAACCCAGTAATAAATTTAATCAGTCAAAGCCAATGCTAATTCATTGAAGGAAAAGCAATGAAATAAACATTTTTGGAAACTGTTATCAAAGAAAAAAAGGAAACAATAAAAATAACATTTGTAATAAGAACAACATATAGATATTTGAACAGGGAGAAAATACTAGGCACAACTTTATAGCAATAAGTAGAAAATTTAGACAAAAATGATGATACTTGTGAATGCAATACAAATTATCTACTACACATATAAAAAGATGGAAAACCAAACAGGGTTGGTTTCATTATGGGGAATAATTTCCTAACAAATTGGGATGGTCCATGAATGCGATGACCTGTGTTAGGAAGGGAGCAGCACAGGCTCAGATGCTGGCTGAGGTTGTCAGGAGCGATGAGGCTGGTGCTTTGGGGGGAACTGGAACAAAGAAGTCTCTGTTTCTTTGATTTTCATGATCCACGTCCCTTAGCTGTTTGTTGTTTTCACCAATGGCCCTTGTTGTTATGGGTACCATAACAGCATGTCTTAGAGACTCGCGGGCAGGGGAGAGGCAGTGCGTATGGCCTGTTTGCCTGGGCCTAGAAGAGGCCAGGAGGCCAGAGCAGAGGCCCCTTCTGGGTTTCCCTAGACACATGTGGGGATGCTTCTGGAATAGAATAACTGGGTCAAAGTCAGGGCTTGTCTAATAACTGGGCTCTAGGACAGGGCTCCCACATGGACAGGAAGTGACCAATCCACAGACTGGATCACATAGCCTGTGACTCACCAGTTGTGTGGGCCGCAGGTCACACCCCTGCCATGCCAGACACTACAACCGTAGGTCAGCTTGCCCATCTCCCAGCATGGGCTGCATCAGAAATCCCTATTCCTGTGGGACTGGAGAAGCAGAGGCCGACCTGAGCAAGGGTGGGGAGGGGCCACCATGTAGTGGAAAGAGCCCACAAAGTTTGCCAGCTTTGGCATTCTGCTTAGGTTCTGCCCTCACCCCCAGCTCTATTCTGCCCACACTTTCGCAACGGCCCAGGGGAAAGCTCACAGCCTTACCCAGGAATGGTCAGGCTAGTCATGGCCAGTAAACACAGTAGGTGACACATCATTGCCACACTGGTAGGCTTCCTTCTGACTGGGCTGGGACTGGCCAGCCAAGTCCCGGGGACTGGCTTTGGGCCATTCTGCTGCCAGTCAGGGTGGAGTCACTCTTCTTGGAAGGACACTGCCTTCCCTGATGAAGGATGTGAAATGCTTCTTTGTCCTCCTAAAGTTCTGGAGCATCCCAGAAAAGGCAAGACTGGGCAGCACAGAAAAGAGCATTTCTTCAAAAACAAAAATGTCAAAACCCCAAACATACCCAAAAAACTCCCTTCCTGTGTTACTCACACCTGTGATTCACATGGTTTACACTCTGAATGTTTCTGGGATCAGCCCGAACATCACTGACCTGGGTCAGCTCTCGCTGCCCCTTGCAGACATGATAATGTTCATCTCCCCACTGATCTCTTTGTGTCCAATCTCCTGCCCTACCTCTAGGGTCCCCAGCTGCCAAACAATACACATCTGAGCCCCTGTTTAAAGCGTTTTGGTGCTCCCATTGACTTCTAGCCGGTCTTACCCTGAGTTCCTATCACAGTCAATTCTGGGTGTGGGTAGTTTAAGTGATTCCAGGAGGAAGTGGGGTATGACGCGGGGAAGAGGAAAATCCAAGGAAGAGAACCCTGAAGAAGTTATCTTGACAATGGCGAGAGCACAGCCCAGCTCACCGACTGCCTGACTCCCATTGCAGGTGAGCCAAGGGCTGTGGCAGGTGACAGGTGGCACTCTTCCACCACAGTGGCTCCACTCATCCAGGTACGTGGAAAGCAGTATTTAATTAGTGAGTGGGGAAAAACTGAACAAATATTTGCATAAAAGAATTTCTGTTCACTCTGGGCAACTAACCTGGCAGGTTTTGTTTGTTTGTTGTTATTATTGTTGGTTGCTCTGGAGCAAGTGTGGCTGAGGACAAAGAAATAGGGTTCTCAGAAGATGAATGGAGCTGTTTGTTTGTGTTTCCTTATTTGCTAGGAGCTGATAATGCCCTGTTGCCCAGTGGATGGCAACGCAGTGCTTGTCAGGAAGGAGGTACTCAAAAGTCAAACGATCACATCCTTAGTTGCCCCAGAAATGAGTGGGAGTGGGAATATATTTGACTCCAGCCATTAGTGAATGTCTCTGCTCAGGAAGTAGGTATCACTGGGCTCTCGGTGTGGCTTTAATACAGGACAGGAGCAAGTCAAGAACACACAAATACAGAGACGAGGCAGAAACAGGAGCAGGTATGTGGAGATGGGGGGGTGGAGAAAGACAGGGATGTGAATATATACATATAAGGACATATAGATGTAATTATAGTGATCCAGTCATATGTATATCAAGATGAATATAGACACTAATAAATGCATTTAGAGAAAGAGATATACAGAAAAATATAAAGATATACACACATGAAGACAGACACACACACACACAAACACACACACACGAAGTCTACCAATTAAGTTTGTGAACTCATCCTAGAAAAAGTGCTACACACCTCATTGCTGAATATCACTATGGTCACCTTCGAAGTTCTCCCCTTGGGAAGCTATGCACTGACGTCAGCACCTAGTCCATCCTTCAAAGCAATTTTGTAACTCTTTTTCTGGAATGGCCATCAGAGCTGTCGATGTATTACCCTTGATGTCCTGAATGTCATCAAAATGTCTTCCTTTCAATATTTCCTTTATCTTCAGGTAAAGAAAGAAGTCATTGGGGGCCAGATCAGGTGAGTAGGGAGGATGTTCCAATACAGTTATTTGTTTACTGGCTAAAAATTCCCTCGCAGACAGTGACATGTAAGTTGGTGCATTATTGAGATGCAAGAGCCATGAATTGTTGGCATAAAGTTCAGGTCGTCTAACTTTTTGACACAGCCTTTTTTATAGCACTTCCAAATAGTAAACGTGGTTAACTATTTGTCCAGTTGGTACAAATTCATAATGAATAATCCCTCTGATATCACAAATGGTTAGCAACATCATTTTGTCTCTGGATTTGGACTGACGGAACTTTTTTGGTTGTGAAGAATTGGCTGACTTCCCTTGTACACTTTGACTCTTTGTTTCAGGGTCGTATTGGTACACCTTTTGTTTCATCACCAGTGATAACACGGCCCAAAACATCATCTTGCCTCTCCAAAACGTCTTGGCAAATGTCGACTCTCCTTTGCTTTTGTTCATCGGTGAGCTCCTTTGGGACCATTTTTGCACACACCTTTCTCATGCCAGGATTTTTAGTTAAGATTTTCCTGTTTCTCTACCGATGTTTACTTGGTCTGCTATGCTTCTCACAGTCAATGACGATTTTGACACACAATTCAACAAATTTTTGCAATGTTTTCATCAGTTCTGCTCGTTACTGGCTGTCCTGGCCTCTCTTCATTAGCGATGCGTTCTCTCCCCTCAGAGAAACGTTTAATCCATTTGTACACAGACGTTTTCTTCATGGCATTAGGGATAAACTTGGACTAACATGACCCTGATTTCACTTCCACTCTTGCCAAGTTTAACAAGAAATTAAATGTTTGTTTATTGCTCTACTTCAAGCTCAGACATTCTCACAACAGCACACAAAAACATGCAACAACAATAATGAACGCCACTCAGCAAGACACCACCAAACAGCAACACGAACACGGCTGTGAGACACTGATACACCAGGGTTATGAAACCTTACTGAGCTGTTAGTACAGTGCTGCCAATGTAAGTGCACGGTGGCAAGTTCATGAACTTAATTGTCAGAACTTGTATATACATATATTTGAGTTTATTTACCCAGGCATGGTGAGGTGGATGTTTTTCCTTTTTGCTTATTGAATATATTCTGCTTTTCCTAAAATGAACTTGCATCATTTGTCCAAAAACAAAATTATTTTCTTAAGAAAAAACTAGAGTTATATAAAAAAGTATAACACAGTTTGCAGAAAAGGCTTTAGACTGGCAAACAGATTCAGTTATCTTCCATCTCGTTAGGGTGTTGAGGCAAATAGAGGGCTTCTAGCATCATGAAAAAGGGGACATTGCATACCCTGGGAACATTTCAAAGCCACACCCATGGTCCCAAACAGCTAATAAAGTATCTTGTTATGTTTCGGCTCTGTGAAATAGTTTACTACTGATGAGAGACAGTCTATGATGCACATCCAGTTTTCAACCAAGCTGTTTCAGTACAGTACGGATTCTTTGTGGGTGTTCCTGATCCAAAAGGCTTTCACGTGCATATTGCTTTCAGAACCTCCTTTAAATAAATGGTAGCACTTGAATAGATCCAAATTAAATGGACTCATTGTAAACAACTTTCGTCCTTCGTAGGAGTATTTGAAACAAGCATCAAAAATTATTGCTAACCATATTTGAGCACTAAGAGAAGTTTAGAAGAGGCATTTATTAGTTGCCTGTTGCGTGTAAGAATTACCATAAACTTAGCAGCGTAACACAATGCCTCTTTGTTATCCTACACTTCTGTAGGTCAGACATCTGGGCAGGCTGGGCTGGGTCTCATGCTCAGGATCTCACAAGGTTGAAATCAAGGTGTGGGCAGGGCTACATTCTTCTCTGGAGGTTCTCCTGGGGGAAGAACCCCCTTCTACTCATAAGCTCCTTCAGATGTCGGCAGATTTCAATTCCTGGCTGTTGTAGGACCAAGGACCTATTCCTCACTGGCTGTTGACCTGGGGCTTCTCTCTCAGTTCCTGAATGCCACCAGGATTCCTTCTCATGTGGCTACCACAATCTGCAAACCAGGGACGGCCTGCCAAGTCATTCTCATGCTATGAATCTCTCTTTTTCTTCTACCTTCTTCTGCTGCTTTGTGAAGGGCTTGTGTGATTAGATCAGGCCTGCCCAGAGAATCTCTGTATTTTAAAGCTTACAGATTGGGAACTTTAATTATAATTGCAAAATTCCTTCATAACAGTACCTACCTAGGTTGGTGTTTGACTAATCGGGGGATAAGAATTTGGGGTGGAGGGAATCCATCTCTAAAATTCTGGCTACCACAGGCATGAACTATCCAGTTCAAGATGGACCAAATGCCCCACTTGAAAAAAAATAACTCAAAGTGTTATTTTTAGCATACAGAGAAAGAGTTAAAACGATGTTAAGTAATATTATATCTTTAATTAATTACAATAATTTTAAGCAATTCATTTGTCTGCTGTTAGTTCCGTTATCCCCCAGGGTTATCCTACCTCCAGGCAAGAGAACTGGACTTTTCGTCTCCCATTCTATCACTCCCACATTCTATGGGCTGCCTGGGAAATGTAAAATCCAGTGTTTACAGAACAGGTCCAGAAACTCCAGGGCAGTCCTCCCATGGAAGTCACAGGCGTGGGAAAGAATGGGAAGCACCCAGGGCTGGGCCCATACCCAGTAAGAGGGCTGCCAGAGGATCTGGACACAGTACTGACAGCAACTACTGCACGGACGGAGGCGGAACCCCCGGATAGAGCCAGCCTGGAGGGACTCAGCTCTTCCTTTCCTGGGCCTTGGCTTTGGTGCCTCAGACTGCAGGTTTCAGGGTGTTGTCAGGGCGCTGCTGGAGGCACAGGTTCAGACTGGGGCCTGGCACCAGTGACTGCCCTGAGGCCTGTGGAGAGAGCAGCTCACAGAGCCTGGGTGAGCAGGCTGCCAGCTCAGAGACGGGCAAGCCCGAGTCTAGTCTGAGGCTTGGGTTGTTGGAGGCTGATACACCAAGATGGGGGAAACTGGGAAAGGGCTTTCTTGTTCTCCTCGCTCTTGCACCAATCCCCTTGATACCACATTTTGCTCTTCTCATTTCCACGACTACATTCTCCCAGGCTCACGGCGGGGTGTTCCTTGTGTCATACCTACAGCATACTCCTTTGTGTGGTACTTCTGGCAGCAGCTCCCCTCAAGGTACAATGCCTGCTCCCTGCCCAGCTCTCATGCCCCCTGGGCCTGCCCATGTGACACCAGTTTTCACAGCAGGTCCTGGTTATGCCCGCCCTGCGGTGGACTCTGTTGTAGGCCCTCTTTTGACCAGCGTTGTGCACACATCTCCTGCCAGCTTTGCTGTGGATGGCTGCCACCAGCAACCTTCAGAAGATTGCCCTTGGGGCGCAGGAGCCTCCAGGACTGCTTGGAGGGCTGGAAGTATGCAGGAGTTTTAAGTTTCTCTTCATCTGGTCAGTAGCCAAAGACTGGTGTAGAGTACAAGAGCACAGTTCCTTTGCCCTGCCTCTTAAAAACAACCTATTCTCTTGTGACTATAGTGCCCATTTATTATATTAAATTTTTATTTTTAAAAATATTTTTTTTAAAGAGGGTGCAACTCACAGGGGTCCATGCGGGGATCGAACCGGCCATCTTGGTGCTACCAGCACCAAACTCTAACCAAATGAGCTAACCGGCCACCCCAAATTTTTATTGATATTTAGGCCTTTTGGGGGGGTAGTCTTTCTGTTTCACTGATTTCTCTTTTGATGCATTGCCATGTTTTAATTTCTGTAGTTTTATAATGCCATTTAATATCAAAAGGGGTAAGTACTCCCTCAAGATTCTCCCTTGAAATGTTTTCTGGCTATTATCATCTCTTTATTTTTGATAAATTTGAGAATCACTTTATCAAGTCTTCCTTACCCCTTCTATGTGATTTTGATTAGAAGGGGATTGCATTTGTAGATAAATTTACATCTCTTTACAATATGAGACTTACTAGTTTAATACAATCTTTTAAGTATCTCAGTAAGGTTTTATGATTTTCTTCACATTTATTCAGTAAATTCCTACTAATTTGATCTCCAAGTATTTTGTTTCATAGTTTTATGAATAAGACCTTTATTTTATGTTTTCTAATCATTATTCTAGTATAGTAGAAGGGCTCTTGATTTTGATATTCTTTGTAACTATCCACCTCACTGAACTCTTAAAAATCTCTTGGTTTTCATAGGTTGCATTCTACTTATTTACAAATTATATTTAGTCTCTCACTCTCTTCCCCTTTTTATAAACCAATTTTATACTTCTCATTTCTACAGCAAGAGTGAAACTTGCTCTGTTAACCAATACAATTTTCATTTCCACTATTTTCTGTGATCTCATGATCACTTTTCTCCAGCCTGGCAGCAGCTAGGATATTCTGTGCCTACTGGCTTAGGGAAGGGATGACACAGAAAAATGCACAGAAAAAGGAAGTCAAGTGCTTGGAATTTTTAGTTTCAAATGTCTTTATCAGAGTTAGAAGAGCAGAGGAGGAGGTGACCAAACCTTTATACCAGGTATTCAGTGTGGCCTCTGGACGACTGCTGAGCCATGAGCATTTTGTCACTGGCCCATGAGTTAAGTACAGATATTGACAGCAAACATTTAGAAACTTATAGTCATTTGATATTGCCCCAATATCCAAATGCATGATTGGCAGACTCACCTCACTGAACACTGTATACACCAAAAATATTAATCCATGACAATCGGAAGTAAAACAAAAGGATCTTCTCCACAAACTGTTTGATCTTTAGATTAACTTCTTTAGTCAATATATTTTAGGTTAACATTTCTTTAGATTAACTACAATCTTCTAGATTCAGAGAAAAAAGGAGAATTAGAAGGAAGCAAGCGGGTTCAAAACATCAATATGTCTGTCCCTGCATCCTGTCCCCTTCCCACAGAAGCCCAAGCATTACCATAAATGGAGGGCGGGGGATGGGAGGGGAGAGCTGCCAGCAGGACAAGAGGAGATATCCTTGACAGACTGGGAAATTGGAATCGGAAGGGACCCACGCCCTTTTTCTAAGTAGAGCCTGGGAAGCAACAAGATCTTATCATTTCTTTGAGAAACAAAAACGCTATGAGCAGAACTGGACAGCTGGATTGGAGACAGCCCACAGAGTTCCCACGCACCCCAGCATGGGACTGGGAGTAGCAGAATAATTTGATGTGTATCCAGAAGGGGCCCAAAGGCAGTAAAGAACCTTGGACACTCCCACTAGGTAGGCACAAAGGGCCACCTCCTGCCCTCATGTGCCCAGATGGGATGCAGAAGGAGCTGAGAGATGGAGACCTTAAGAAAATGTGCCACTGAGAACAGGGGACACCACAGCTACGTGTATGGTTATACACCTGAGGTCTAGACAAGACAAAGTACATCTCAGCAAATGCCAGTGTGGACACACAAGGGCCAGATGCTTCCTCTCCCTGGAGGCCTTGAGACTACTGGACACCCTGTCTCCAACTGATGGTAAATCTGGCAAGAAGAGGAACACTCACTCATGACCAAGAGTAAATTTCAATCATCTGACAGAACGGTGACTCCTTATTGAAGTTCAATGGAATTATTTAGGAAAGCAGAAAAAATTGGAACCTTACTTCTTTCAAACTTGAGTCAGTCTTAACTGAGATTCATGTCTGCTTTGCTTTGTTTAACCAGAAGGACAAATGTTAGTGGGCACCTTTACTTTATTGTTGATTTTAATGGAAATGCATATGGTATTTTACTGTATTCCACTTGCTATTGATTCTTCATATTTTTTTATGACATTAAGGTTTACCTATTTGAAGTTGGCTAGAGAGATTTAGTTCATTTTCTTATTAAATAAAGCATAAATATCAAATTGTATCTAGTGCCTTTTTGGCATCTGTCAAGATGGTCATAAGATTTTCCTCCTTTAACCTATTAAGGTAATTTAGTACACAAAAGCTTTTCTGAATATAACTTTGCCTATTTGTGTTAACCCACAGCTGGGATTTGATCTTATAATTTATTTATAACTTTAAAATTGTCATGTTTGGTGTACTTTTTAAAAACATTCATTTGGACAAGCTTTGATATGGGGGTTATACTAGGCTTATAAAATGAAGTGGTTTCTAAACTTTTCTCATGCTCTAGATTCTAGAATGGAAAAATTATCTAGTTTTTCTTGAAGATTTGCTAGAAATTTTCCACCCTATTATCCATTTGGGTCTGAAAATTTGGGGGAATAAGACCTTTGAGGACCCTTTTCCTATTTTCTAGAGCCAATAGATCTATTCAGGTTTTCCATTTCTTCCTGAGTCAATTTTAGTAATTTATATTTTATTTTTAAAAATATATTTCACTTCCATTTTTAAACTCTCACATAAGTTGTACCTAATAATCTCTTCTCTGAGCATCTGGCCCTGAATCCTGAGTTTCATCTGAAAGCAGTATTCTTAGACCCCCAGGTGTCCTCCTCCAATCTCATCACAAATATAAATCTTCTTTTTGTACAAGTTTCCCGTTACTGGAAGCAAGTCTCCTCTCCTTCTCCTGCTCCATTTTCTTTTGTGTTCCCGAATCTTTTCACAAGCCAAGTGCCTCCTCTCGTCTTTATCCAAAAGGGTCTGTTTTTGCCCAGTGTCAGGAGTTTCATGGGCTTGATCAAAGACTGGGGTTTCCTGTTCTAATCTCCCAGTTTCAGAGAAGAAAAGACATACTTTTTCTGGGCTTATTTACCAGATTTAGAGAATAAGCTGAGTGAAGAGAAGGGCTGGACCCCCAGTGGGGGTAGGGAACAGGAGGCTAGACTCTTTCCCACAGCATAGAGGGTTCTCCAAGATCTCACCTGCCTGCATCCTCTCCTTAGGCCCTACCAGCCATTAAGAAGTCAGGCAGTCCTCAGGCCACATCTGCTTTGTCACCTCTTACCATGCTGACCCTGCTGCTGCATCTGTCCAGGATGCCCATGTTGTGCTTCTAGACTTGGAAGGTGCTGCCTTGAATTTTCACTTTTATGATAATTGTTTAAGCCATATGTTTTGTGTACTTTTCTATAAAGTATTATATTTCACAATGTAAAGGGTTTAAAAAATATATGTGTGTGTGTATGTGTGTGTATATATATATATATACACACACACATATGCTTTAAGATTTTTATTGGGGAAAGGAAACAGGACTTCATTGGGGAACAGTGTGTACTTCCAGGACTTTTTCCAAGTCACGTTGTTATCCTTTCAATCTTAGTTGTGGAGGACGCCGTTCATGCGGGAGTCGAGGAGTCAAACCGGCAACCTTGTGGTTGAGAGCCCACTGGCCCATGTGGGAATCGAACCGGCAGCCTTCTGTGTTAGGAGCACCGAGCTCCAACCGCCTGAGCCACTGAGCCAGCCCTATATTTTTTATGTATGCATTTTTTCTGGAAGAATACAATGTCAAACTGTTAATATAACCTTTTCTTAATACAATTCCATATTTAAATAAATTATTATTTTTCAATGCTTGAAAAATGACCAGGTAGCAGGAAAACCCCAGGCTGAGTCCAGATGACTAGACACACTCTCAGTCTTGGCTGTGTCCAGAGAGATTTCAACATGCAGTTTTCTCCTTCCTGGACCACAGGCAACCTTCTTGCAGACTGTCAAACACAAAGTTTTGAACCTCAGGACCAAATCTCTGCCAGGTCTGGCTCTGCACATTCCAGGGGTTTTCTAAGGATCTCAAAGAGTAATAGGACTTAAAAAACTATTTTTTTTTTTTTTAATTTTTATTGGGAATATTGAGGAACGGCATGTTTCTCCAGGGCCCACCAGCTCCAAGACATTGTCCTTCAATCTAGTTGTGGAGGGTGCAACTCAGCTCTAGGTTCAGTCGCTGTTTTCAATCTTTAGTTGCAGGGGCCGCAGCCCACCATCCCATGCGGGAATTGAACTGGCAACCTTGTTGTTGAGAGCTCGCACTCTAACTGAGCCATCCAGCCACCCCTCCGGCAGCTCAGCGGCAGCTTGTTGTCTTCAATTTAGTTGTGGAGGGCGCAGCTCACTGGCCCATGTGGGAATCGAACCGGCAGCCCTGTTGTTCAGAGATCACACTCTAACCAACTGAGCCATCCAGCTGCCCCAAAAAACTAATTCTTAAAAAGCTTCAAACACAGTTACTTTTTTTTTTTTTTTAAATAAAAAGGATTTTATTAGAAAAGTAATACAAAGACATGACCTGTGAGCGGGACTTTTCGGGATGAGTAAACCGTTCACCAGAGGAGAGGAGGGAGTCACAAAAAAGGCTTCCCGGAGCAAACAGGGAACTTCCGGGCTTCCTGCCCACTCTCTAAGATCTAAGATCCAAGACCTAAACTTCCCACCGCGTAGAGGTCCGGGATTTCGTGGTGGCGGCCCTGCAGTTCCGATTTCCTGGTGTGGGGAAGCGGTGGATCATGGATCAGCGGAAAGTATCGAGACTCAGGTTTGCGGAGCCCGCTGGCAGAGCTGAATCCACAGTTAGTTTTAATTGAATTTCCCTTTGAAAAAAATACAGTATGTTCAATGGAAGATAAAGGTTTGAAAAGGGGGAAGCTAGTCCTGTTTGGTACAGATGCCAACGAGTAAAGGAGTGCTCATGTCTCCTAACTTGGCTAGGTCAACAGAAGTGTGAGCAAAGGCCAAGGGACCAGATCTAGTAACTGAGAGTGGACACTGGTGATAGAAGGTTAAGCAGCAAGCAATGAAGCAAGATGATGACACAGGCTCGTCTACATATGGGTGGTGGGAACTCAGCAGAATGTAGGCCCTGGCAGGGTCGGGGGAGAAGGGAACATGTGTACCCGCAAAGAGCTCGTCCATGCAGGACAGCAGGAAGGAGGTAGAAGAAAATAGGGCCAAACATCAGGACTGGGTGAGGCAAGAGCAACAAGATGAGGGCTCAGTTACCGAAGTCATAACTCATTTTTCCTCCCATTTGTGACACAGAAAGCAAAGAGAAAAAACATTTGTGCATTGCTTTGCTGACATTGGGAGCCGGGGTCCTTTCACCCAGGACGAACGCCGACCATAGGAGAGCAGTTGACCTGCTCAGTGGCAGAGTCTGAGCAAACCTGCCCACTCTGACCATACTCCCATTACCAGAGAACAATGACTCCTGATCACGGGGGGAAAGCAACACTTTATAATACAGAGCCCCCAAAACTCAGGGAACTGGTGATGCCAGGTACCTCTAAAAGTGGGGGTAGAGGTGAACTATACATGAATGGGTTGGCTAAAAGTACTTAAGAATTAGTTTTTGTGTGTTTACTTTATGAAAAGACATCAAGCTTTTGTGTACTTGTCTATATATGTATGCTACACTTCGGTAAGAAGTAAAAGGAATTAAACCCTACCTCTGCTCCCCAACACTGAGCAACAGGGCAAAGGTCACTCCCATACCCTGGCAAAAATCTGTTTATTCTTTGGAGAGGGTTTTGAAATCAGGATTTTGACTTAGAGGTTGGACGATACCATTTACAGTTGAGGTGGGAGCACCATACTGAGAAGAGAGTGGGGGTAAGTAGAAATCTATATACTGAGTATTGAGACTCCCAGCCTTCAACAACCTGGTTCCCAGATGCTGGTGGCCAGTCCTGTCTGAGAAAGATCAGTCCAGGGAAAGAGATAAAGTTACTGACAGTGAGTATTTCCTAATGAATGACCCTGGCAGTGTCTCACAGACAATCCCACAAGGCCCTCTCACGGGCACAGAGCTCCACTGGGTTTTGTTATCTTCACTCTTTAACATGAGCTGACACCCAAGGATCACCTGAAAGAGAGAGACCGAAGCAAAGAAACAGAAAGAGCAACATAGCCTTTCCTTCTGGCTGCAGCCATCAGGTAAGCCAAGATGGGCGCTTACAAGTACATCCAGGAGCTACGGAGGAAGAAGCAGTCGATGTAATGCACTTTGTTCTCAGGGTGCACTGCTTGCAGTACCGCCAGTTCTCTGCACTCCACCGTCCCTGTCCTCCATCCCCCCCCCCCCCAGCCCAATAAAGCACATAGGAGGGGATACAATGACAAACTAGGTTATGTCATGTATTGGATTCATGTGCGCCGTGGTGGCCACAAACGCTGGGTTCCTCAGGGTAGAACCTACATCAAGCCTGTCCATTACGGTGTTAACCAGCTGAAGTTTGCTGGAAGCGTTCAGTCTGCTGCCCAGGAGCGAGCTGGACGCCACAGAGGCTGTGAGTGTCCTGAATTCTTACTGGGTTGGTGAACATTCCACATACAAATCCTTTGAGGTTATCATCATTGAGTCATTCCATAAAGCTGTCAGATGGAATCCTGACACCCAGTGGATCACCACACCAGTCCCCAAGCACCGGGTGATGCGAAGGCTGACATCCTCGGGCCACAAGTTCCACCATACATACCATCGGTGGTTCTCGCCGTGCAGCTTGGAGAAGGCGCGATACTCTTCAGCTCCACCGTCACCGCTAGTATAAGTAATGGTTGTAAAATACTTACCTAATAAACAATTTAGGTGAAAGAAAGAAAGAAAAGAAAAAGCAACATAAAGGCACGAAGGGAGAAGGAAACTTTAAAAATAAATTATGAATATCCTCAAAGAGATTCAGTCACTCATTGTTGCACTCAACAAAGATTATTGGTGCCCCATATGCCAAGCATGGTTCTCAAGTGCTGGGAACATCAGTCTACAAAACAGAGATGTCTGCCCTTATAAACTGATATTCTAACTGGGGTGGGGTGAGGGAGTGGAATGGTACAGAAAACAATGAAGAAAACATAGTAAATAAGTAAAATTAAATAGTGAGTTACAAAGTGACAATTGCTATGAAGGGCAACCATAGTGCTGCTGTTAGAATGGATGACATGGAAGTGTGGGCCGGTTGTAGCATTAAACAGAGGCCAGGGCAGGCCTTACTGAGAAGATGTGATTTGAGCAAAGTCTTGAAGGAGTGAGGGATTCTAGGCAGAAGGAAAAGCTAAAGCCAGGCCCTAAGGTGGGAGTGTGCCCGGGACAGTCAGGGTCCGCGCGGAGGCTGGTGTGCCGGGAGTAGAGAGAATGGAGCTAGAGCAGCTGACAACAGGAAGGTGAGGAGGACGAGACGTCATGATGAGCCCTGCCAGCCCCTGCAGGGTTGTGGGCTTTTACTGTTAGTCACATGTGAAGGCACCATGGGATTCTCACAGGAATGACATGATATGACATATTTTAAACGAATCATTCTGACTGCTATGCTGATTATGTGAATATTTTATGTTGATAAGAGAATATATTGAGATAAGATGTTATGGACACAAAATAAAAATTTATTGCTATAGAAAGAACAGCCAGTACAATCTTTGGGCATTAAAATCATGAGAGCAAAACAAAAACCAAAAGTACAACAGAAGAGTTGGAAGGTAGACTGAGGAAATCTTCCATAAAGATCAAAAAGACAAAATGTGGAAAATAGGAAAGAAAAGATAAGGACTAACACCTACAAAAAAGCAAGTTCAGATGCAGAAAACAGACATTTGAGTGAAGGAAATTATCAGATTAATTTCAGAAAATTCCCTAATACTAAAAGACATTTCCAGACTGAAAGGGCCCAGAACACCTGGCAAAATGGATAATGGGCACTGGATCAAAACAGACCGAGACATGTCATTGTGAAATTTCAGGACACTGGAGACAATCCTACAAACATCTGGAGAAAAATAACAGCAAAATTAAAAATCTAGACTCAGTGGCACCAGACATCTTCACAGATGTCACACGGGAAGCCTAAAAGTCACATCGTCACTGCTGAGGAACAAGGAACAGACAGAGAACAGGACAGCAGGCCCCAGAGTGTTCAAGATGAAATGGATGGACTACTGGGAGACACATACAAATGGCGGCAGCTTGAATTAGCGATAGGTACATAGAAAATCATGTCAACACACAAAAGATTGTTAACTTCAGGGAAAGCAAAGTTGTGCCAGAAGGGAGAAGTAAGTCATAATATATGTCCTGGCTTAGCTGTAAATAGGGTTTATATAAGTTCTTAGTAATGTGAACATTTAACATTGACCCAACTAAAATGACAAAATTATACCAAGAAAATGGAGGGGCTGCAAGTATGTGAGTATGATGGGGACGAGAAGGAACAGAGCGAAATCTACATCTTCCAGTGGATAAAGTCAACTGACTAGGCCTAATACTGAAAATTGTGAAGTGGTGATAGAAATACTTCATGTGGAGGTACCAAAGTCACTACAAAGATTCAGCTGGAAGAATTGGTTGTTATCTCTTGGGGAGCGAGGGCGGAGGGGTTGCAGAGAACTACTGGTTTTCATAACGAGTTTGGCAGAACTATTTGACTTTTTAGAAGTATGTGCGTTGATAATTTTGAGAAAAATACAACACAATTTTTAAAACTACTTAAGTTCCTCATTTCTTAGTTGGTGACAGCCTAGAACTGTCACCTAGGCAACCTTAATCCCCACCTGTCTCAAGGCCCAGCCCAGGGGCCCCAGACCACAGCACTCATTACCAGTTTGGGGCCAGTCCAAGTTGCCTGCCACCAGCCCTTGGTCTAGCTTGAGCCCTGTCTCAGCCAGACCTTTCCATAGCTTCTTGAGCCTCTTTTCCTCTCCAATCCACTCAGCAGAGCAGTCATTTTCTAAATTACTTATTTATTAGTATTACTTATTACATCTGTTTAACTAGTTCGGATATAGATCTTTCTCCTAAATAAGTTGCAAACTTCTGAAGTGGAAGATTCTGTTTTGATGTCTAGTGAAGTGTTAATGTCTACAGTAGTTGCCCTAAAAATGTTTCATGGATGAACTTAAAAGTAGAATGCAAGGTGAATAGGCAAATTAAGTCTGGAGAGACCAAGGTTAGATTAAAACTGAGACTGATAACAGTTAATACATGTGGAGGACCTAATTGTATCAAGATCTGCTTTTCAAAGCTCAGTGGTCGACTTTTTTGGTTAATGTTTAAGTTGACTTGCTTATTTAATAGAGATATTTTGACCCCACAGTACTCTCAAGTATCAAGTTTCAATGACCTTGTTCTTGGTCAGTAAACGTGGGTCCACCCTGCCAACACCCTACGTGACTTTACAGACTTTGTGCCTGCCTTATTTTTCTAGATTGCAAAATCCTAACCTCTGTGCCTTGACCGATTAACTTCTCTTACTGTCAGTGGATAAGACCAGAGGAGAAAGAAGACTCCCTGGTCCTTGGCAGAGGCGGGATGCGAACACCTGGGAGAGCAACACAGTGGAAGATCATCCCGAGTCAATGTTCAGAATGAGCAGGAGGCCTTCCTCTTGCGCCAGCATCATTCCATGGCTCTTTGGGTCTGTGGTTTCACTCTCCATTACAGGGGGGAAACACCTGGTATTTTTTGACATCCCAAGGGGATAGGAATTTAATGAGCAAGGTAACTAAGGTGGCTTGATTTGGTTTATGACCCTTGGGAGGTCAGCAGAAAGTCAAGGCTGTGATTGCTCCTCTACCAACTTCCCTCACCGCATCAGTAACAGGAGGTTCTTCTGTGCCAGCTAGCAGGGGCTTTGCGTGACCAAGGAGGGGATTTGCAGGTGGTTGTGAGGTGGGGCTCACTGACCTGAGCAGACGGTACCAGGCATAGACTTGACTGGGTAGCACCAATTCTGGAGTAGCTGGCCTTCCAGGCAGCTTATGGAGAATCATTTTGGAAAGTCTGAATCAAATGGTACCAGCCCATCTGTCCATAGCCCAAAGGAACAGTGTCCTGGGATGGAAATGCACTATTGGCTTTGGATCTTCATTCAATAAACCTAAGTGACCACACGCACTGTGCTAGACTTCGAGGGACCACCAGACACTCTTGGCCCTTAACGAAGAAAATAAGCAGGTAGAGTACAAAAATAACCAAGCAGTGGTGGGGACTGCAATGAACTGGAGAATTCTGCTCAGTTAAAGCTGCTTCACTATCTTGCTCCAGATGGTTGTAGCCTCTCAGTAACAAAGAAAAATCTATTCATTTTTCAAGAAAAACCAAAAATCAAGATCATGAGAACCTTTCCATTTGTAAAAACAAAATGCAGGCCAATATGTAGCCACTAGTTTGCAAACTCTGCCCCTTGCTAACCAAACCCTATCTTTTTCTGTTGTACCTTCAGCACCTGACAATTCCTGGCAAAGGAAGCAGTCAATAGGTTTCCGGCACATTAACCAGGTGAAACTCATCCAGAGGCAATGACCTGGAATCATTATCATATGCAAAACAGCTGATGCAACTGGGAGGATTTTTTAGCCTTGGAAATGACTGAGGGGCATAACAGTTGTCACAAATAAAAAACCCTTCTAAAGCTAGGACACATGGTTTGGCCAACACTTCAAGGTTGGGGAAAGAGGTGGGGAGAAGGCTGCTTTTAGGTAAAATACTGTCGTGCGGGAGACCCTGCTCGCTGCGCCATTTGTCGTGCGCGGAGGCCTGCTCGCCGCGCCATTTTTCAGGCGGGGCGGCCTGCGGGGTCTCTGCTCCCGCTCCCCACACAAGAACGCAGGATATGGTGAGGCCAAAAAGGAACACCCACGGAGCCATAGGTAGGGGTCATACCACTATGGTCTCACTGGAGGCTGGGCCCACTGGACGTGCGACCTGCTGTCCGCCTTTCTGCCAACCGACCGACAGACGACTCTCCTCCACTCTCTCGACTCTGTTCCTCTTCTCTTCGGCTCTGCTCAGCTCCTCGGCAGTCCTCAGCAGTCCTCGGCTCTCCTCCGAAGCCGCAGCAGTTATACCAGCGGCCTATCGGCTAACCGGCCACAGCTGACGGCCAATCAGCCACAGCCGAGCCAGCACCTTTCCACGTGAGGCCGAGAGCCTGTATCTCTGGGGCTCTGTCCCCACAAATACACTTTTGGCAACTGACTTTCATCCCCACTACTACTATCCATACCTCTGTCCCGTTTCCGTCAAGCACCTAAAGGCATTTGGCTTTCATACTTAGTAAGGGGAACTCAGGCTTTGCCTAATTTGAGTTGCAAATATCCAATCTATTACCTAAGAATCTTACCCAACTCGGGGTTTTCCCAAGGTTAAAATGAAATAGAATATGTAATGGAAGTGCTTAGCACAACATTGGACAAAGGGTTCAAGAAACATTCATCATTATGGTGGTTTAGACGTTTTCTAAAAAGCACCATAATATACAATTACTGTCAATGCATCATTGCAGGGAATCCAATTTTGGCTTAATAAACAATACTCCTGTAACATTCCAACTTGGAATGAGATTATGGGCCTGAATGTTCAAGTAGAACAGCAAGGGCCATTCCTCACGAGAGGCGATTCTTGCTCTAGGAATCTGACTTTTGTGGTCTCTGCTCTGAGGACCCTATGATTACACACACAGCGCGGAAAGCTACACTTATAATGTACATTAAAAAGAATGTGGGGCCGGCCCGGTGGCTCAGGCAATTAGAGGTCCATGCTCCTAACTCCAAAGGCTGCCGGTTTGATTCCCACATGGGACAGTGGGCTCTCAACCACAAGGTTGCCAGTTCAATTCCTCGAGTCCCGCAAGGGATGGTGGGTAGCGCCCCCTGCAACTAAGATTGAACACGGCACCTTGAGCTGAGCTGCCACTGAGCTCCCGGATGGCTCAGTTGGTTGGAGCGTGTCCTCCCAACCACAAGGTTGCCGGTTCGACATGGTGGGCTGCACCCCCTGCAACTAGCAAGGGCAACTGGACCTGGAGCTGAGCTGCACCCTCCACAACTGAGACTGAAAGGACAACAACATGACTTGGAAAAAAGTCCTGGAAGTACACACTGTTTCCCAATCAAGTCCTGTTCCCCTTCCCCAACAAAATCTTTAAAAAAAAGAATGTGGCTGATCTTCGTGGATATGGAATGATATACAAAATAGAGTAAGTGGGGGGAAAATTATAGAAGTATACAATGAAAGCCTAAGTTTTAAAAATATATGTGTATGTACATGTGTATATATACATATGTATGTATGTATATGTGTGTGTATATATGTGTGTATATATGTGCTTAGAACATTTCTGGACCAGTATGTAAGAAACTTAATTAGACAACCTTGGGGACTGGGCTAGGGGAGCCAAATGTTTACTCCCCCCAACCAAATGCTTACTTTTTACTTTATATCCTTGTGTTCCATTTTTTCCCTCTCCTCTTATCAGTAGCATAATCACTGTAAAAAGACCCAAGTAATTTGGTTTGCCCAAAACCTTCTCCCTGAGCTTTGCTTTGCAAACACTGCCCAGGAAAAAGCTTTATATGTGTATATTTCCTCACATCTTCGCTGCCAAGGCCCAAGAACTTTAATTAGACTGCTGGATTTCCCCAGCCCACCCTCCCATTAACAAATGTACGTAACCTTGGAGGATGCTCAGGTCACCCTTTCTTTGTCCCTCATTTCCTGAGACCCAGTGTTTTTTTTTCCATGTGCACACACTCTGTGGGTGATCTCATCCAGCCCCATGGTTCTTAGATATTATCCCAACAATGACTCCCAAATCTCTGCCTCCTGCCTAGACGCCCTTCCAACTCCAAACCTGCACACTGCAATTGCCTAGGCAACAACTCCACTGGGATGTCGAGTAACCATCTAAAACTTAACACATCGAAGTTGAACTCATCTTCTCTAGCAAACTCGTTCTACCCACAGGCCTCCAAATCTCAGCTGATAGCACTTCCAGGAAGTCACCCAAGTCCACAACTTCAGAGGAAAAGAACGGCTGGAAAGCAGTATGACCTACAATGCCAATTATCTAAAAATGAAAGTTGTCCTGGGTACTGGGATCAAAGATACCACATAATCATTAAATGTTTTTTGAGATTTGTTTAAAGTTAACTTAAGTCTAGGATTTAGATTTTGACAATTTAATTTCTTTTGAACATAAGTCACTTGCTGCAAGCTAGGAAACAGAATCAAACTAAGGCAGTCTAGTCCTGCAGGGATCCAAGCCAAATCTGCACTCTTCAGCAGAATAACACAGTACAAGGTGCTAACAACGGGGTTATTACCTCTAAATAACAACCTCTCATCTACATTTTTCCTTAGGAAACAACCAAAAGTCCAGTCCTTAAAGGCATGATGCACAGAACATCTTGACCCAAATTACATGCTGGCCAACTTATTGGTGAACCAGATCAGAGCTGGCCAAGGAGTGGTGAACAGAGAGAGTGTTTACATTTTGAAAACTTGCTCTGAGGTTTAAAAAATTCCTGGTTGCTGTTAATAAGAAAGCAAGTAAAAAATATTACAGATGCACCCACACTGATATTTGATTTTGCCAAGGTGTTCCATTAGAACACAAAGTTAGAGATGAGTATGGGGATAAGATATTTTCAAAATAAATTATTTAGTAATAAGGAATTTCACATACTGCATTCTTCCATTTGCCACAAGAACTGACACTGAAGCCTATATAAAGGAAACACTCATCTCTAAAAAGGGTGGTGATAACAACCCTTCCCACTACAGAATAACCTCCCACTTTTCCATACAATTAACATTACTATTCTTCCATGGTAGAGGTTCATGTGGAAAAACTTGTCAGGAGTTTTGCCAAGGCCAGGAGGTGAAAAATAAAACCTGCTCTAATTAGCTAATTGTAAGCTCAGTTAATAGCTGTAAGACCGGACTCATAAAACCTGGCCATTGTTTTGCTAAACATATGCAAGTTGCAGAATTCCTTAGCCCTTAACCACAGTTTCTGAGCAATGTCTTAAAGCTGGGCTTGGTTCCATCTGACTCCTCTTAGGGGTGCGGTGGGTGCTAGTCATCAAAGTCTGGAATGTCATCATAGGAGTAACCCCGGTAGCCTTTGGATGCGTAGTAGGCGATGCGCAGGTGGTAAAACCCTGGCAGGAACACCAGGATTCCAATGATCAGGACAGGAACGGCCCGGTCTGCCCCCTGGTGGCAGAAAGAGGCAAACACATTAGTACCATACAAGTTACAATTTTTAAAATAAAGCCATGGATCCAATCCATAGATCAAGTATCTTATACTTTTCAGAGTATTCTCTTTGGGTAGTACACTACCTAGGGAAAAGGCTTATATCTATTTTCCTACTGATTATCAATTGTAGAAAAACTGCAAAGTACTACAAATTATAAAGAAAGTAAATTATCCACGTTCATCCATATTTTGGCTTATCTCCTTCTGCTCCTTCAACGTTTTTAGTTGTGAACACATTCTGTGCCTTGTTTTTGTCTCTTATTATAACAAGCTATTGCCAAATTATCACTGAAAGCTTTCACTGAGGGGTAGGGGGGTGGGAGAAATGGGTGAAGGTCAAACGGTACAAAATTCCAGTTAAAAAATAAGTCCTGGGGATGTAATATGCAGTACGGTGATAGTTAATGCTGTACTGTATATTTGAAAGCTGAGGAGAGATCTTAAAAGTTCTCATCACACACACAAAAAATGTCTAACTATGTGTGGTGATGGATGCTAGACTTACTGTGATCATTTTGAAATTATATACGAATATTGAATCATTATGTTGTACACCTGTATGTGAATGCCACTGTAGTGTCATGCCACTATAATGGACGTACCACAATTTTACTTAACCACCCCTTTGTCCCTGACTGTTGGATACTTTGGTTGTCTCACTTTTTTGACTGTAGAGAATACCACAATAAATTTCAATGTTTTTCTTGGCCTTTCAGATTATTTCCTTAGTGTATATTTCCATGAACACGATTCATAGGTCAAAGAGGGAGTAATGGTGTTTAGTCTCTTTATCAGTAGGGCTTTGATTTTGGGGGGAATTCCTTCAGGGCAGGGATTTTGTTCATCTATTTCCAGCTGTGCCCAACATATAACAGAGGCTTGATACAGGTGAATGAATGAATTCACCTTTACAAAATTTCTTTATCTTGGTTTTTTAGGTGCAGTTTTAAATGTTTACACAGTTAAATTTATCCTCCTTTTCTTTTGATTTTTCCCACTGTTTTTAAGCTTAGGAAGATTTCCCTCATCCAAAGATTTAAACCCAATCTAAAAATCTCCTTTTCCCTCTCATCTCTTAGAGGGGTGGAAGGGGACAGGCATGCTTCAGGGGCCTTCCCAGCACAGGAAGAGGCCCCAGACCCAGGGTGTCCCTGGTCAAGGACAGACACAAAGGTGAGGACTGTCATAACCCCCCCATATATGTCCTCTACCCTGGAGGCTGTTAGAATCTGACAGGTGTGCAGATGGTCTGCCTTTGCCCAATAAGCTTGATGAGCAGTCTTTAGTTCCTAATTCATAGGACTGAGAGGCCAACCACCTTTGTCCACCTCTGCCAGCCTATGGCTGCACGGCCAGGTCCTGCCTCATGGCACGGCTACCAGAACTTGGCCAAGGGCTCATGTCATCTTTGGCTCCTTGATGGGCTGGATGCAACTTGTGTTTTCTGGCGGCCTCTTAAGGAGCCCAGGTGTTATAAGGAATGAACTGGTCACTGCATACTGCATCCTGTATTCATTATGGTTCCAAGATGTGTGTGTGTGTGTGTGTGTGTGTGTGTGTGTGTGTATTCATTTTAACAGGGCTAGTTATACAATGTATATTGATGGGTTGTCTCATTTTGGCTGCTTCATTCACAAACAGGAACAGAAGTATTTATCTCTTACGGTTATAATGAAAACTAAATGATGTAATACATGTAAAGCAAGTGGCTCGTGCTGGCACACAATGACTCAATGAACATGAGCTTAAACCCAAGGAAAGAGAACCTGAAGGAACTCTTTCAGGCCAAAGATGAACTATTTAACATCAAAAAAAAAATGGAGTCTCACAATCGGACATACTTGGTGCTATTTCTGTTACCTTATTTTACATTTTCTACTTCTTTTACCTTTTGCAGGATTTTGACTATACATACATAATGGGATATATCCTAAGGATTTAAAAAATTGCAAAGAAAACATCCAGTGTATCCAGCCTTCCTATACTTAGCTTCAAAATAACAGTAGTAGTATTAATGCTATTATATGTATAAAATAGAATAAGGCAAGTAAATTATACCAATATCACTAGGATAGACATACATACACAAAATCAAAGAAATTAAGTTCAAACTCTAATGTTAAATTTGCATTGGAGGGGGTGGGGGTGAGAGATGAGGGTAAGGGGGATCAAATATATGGTGATGGAAAGAGAACTGACTCTGGGTGGTGAACACACAATGGGATTTATAGATGATGTAATACAGAATTGTACACCTGAAATCTATGTAATTTTACTAACAATTGTCACCCCAATACATTTAAAAAATTAAAAAAAGAAAAAAAATTTGCATTGGAAATATCTAGAGTATATAATATCTCTTTCTATACTTATATATACAGAGGGTGCCAAAAAAATGTATACACGTTTTAAGAAAGGAAAAAAACTATTAAAATTGTAATACTCAATATATACCAATAACAAAGATGAAAACAAGTCACGTCTGACGTCTGCAATTACAAGAGGTGTTCAAAGTGGTTACCATCAGCGTCCAGACACTTCTGATTACGGCGAACTACTGCTTGAGCAACGTTGACGTAAGTGTCCACTTGTGTACATTTTTTTGGCACCCCCGGTATATAATTTTCCCTCGTTTTCTCAAAGATACCTATTTCCTGATTCTGTCACTGAAAAGACCTAGAAACGATGAAAACCAATAGCAATGAGCACCAGTAATGCCCAGTTTATGGTCTCTAAGTCTACTTCCCATAAAGAAACCAGGGCTCCTTAGAGATATGGTTGTTGACAAATTGGGGGGCAGGAAATGTGTAACTAGGATAACTTGCACCAGAAAGATATCAACGGTTTCCTGGGTCAGGTTTAAAAGACACAGGAGGAAAGTCACAAAATTTGAGACAATTTAATATGTTAAAAAGCACAGACTATAACTAATTGACACACAGATATGTAAAAATTAAGAGTTTCTAATGATACTAATAATTCTCCGGTCATCTATTGAGGTTGCGAGGTGTACTTTTACACCTAATAATAAGAGAAACAATCAAATATTTTCCCTACCTTCACTATACACACTATATTTCAGGGTAACCAAATAGCAGATTTGAGAAAGTTCTTTATAGATGAATTTCAGCTAATAAATACAGAAAATGATAAAACTGGATTGCTAAGGGCAAACGGTGATGGAGAAGTTTATAATAAATGAATAAGGCTGAAGACACTTGAACCCAGTAATCAATCTTAACATCGACTAAAACTTAGGACAACTATCATATGCCTCTTACTGTAATGCGATAGCAATGTTCTCAAAATGTGGTCCTTGTGACCACCAGCACTACCTGCAAACTTGTTAGAAATGCAAATTCTCATGCCCCACCCTAGACCTAGGAATTGGAATCTCTGGGAGTGGGGCCCAGGAATCTGTGTTAACAAGTCTACCAGGCAATTTTGATTGACATTCAAGTTTGAGAAGCAATGTGTTATAGCAAATACGTAGCAACCTTAGGAAATATTCTTTCTAAAATAAAACTAAACTAATCCAAATCTAAGCAAGTGCCTAAATCTAACCGTTTGCAAGAAATATGTGGAATAGAACAAGGTGAGTGATACTGAGCTAGCACCCCTAGATTTATGCAAAAACTGTTAGAGATCATACTGAAGATGCACACTTAACAATTTACCAGTAAAATGTAAATCTGGTATTTGCTTTAATACACGGGAAAGCAAGTTGGGGGATATGAAACAAAATGTTTATAACTGTCGATGCTGGACACATGGGCATTCTTTAAATTATTCCATTTACTTCTGTTTTGTTTGAAATGTCTGTAATAAAAAGTGAAAAAACCCCAAACCACAAAACAAACCTACTAGTGATTTTCTTAATTAACATCTTTATCCTCATTTATAGTCTTATAAAACACACAAGGTGAAGGACATTTGTTGCATGTGGATCTCACTTCCACTCCCAATTTTCTTATCATTAACAGACTCCTTTCCATACCTCTCAGATTTATAGCGCATTCTGCAATGGAAGTTCACCGAAGGCACAGTCCTTAAGCTAGGTGTTCAGTATTAGACTGCACACCAAGTAAGCGTCCGATGGCTACGTAATAGCTTTAAATAGCTAAGGACCTAAGGTAAATTAGATACACTCCTTATAAGCTGTCTGTATGATTTTATTTGACGTGCTACTGGTACTACCGCCAATTCCAATGATAACGCCCCCAGTTTCAGTTCCTGGCTGGTCCTTCCGCAAAGCAACAGGACCATCATCCCTCGGCCTTGTGTGTGTTGAAGAATGGACATGAGTTATGGTCCATACTAGCTCAAAACAACTTAGACACTGTGTGTAAATGTCTGTATTCAGCCCAAGAACCACTAAACACCACTTTAGGTTTCTAAGGTATCTTTTTGAACCTTAGTAGGAACTGCAACCAAACCCAATATAAAAAGGATCTGATTCATGAGCCAGAAGTCCAGTCTTGGTCAGTGACTCCAAAACTTCACAAGCCTCACTGCTTCTCCCCAAACACTGACAATAACAACACTGTACTCCAGTTACAGCCTTTAGCAGTCAGCAGTCTTGGATGCCAGGCTCAGCTTTGTTGTTCCAAATGATGACAGTGGGAAAACTCTCTACCATCTCAGAGGGAAAATTTGACGCCCTGCCAGCACCCACCTCAGAGGAACTGGGAGAGAAGTTTGTTGTTGCTCAAAGGAAGAAACCATATCTTTTGATATCAAAAAACAAAATCTTAAAAAAAACTAAAAACAAACAAACCCTTTTCTCCATGTTGGAATCTGCTGTACTAGATGTGAATATAAAACAATAGAGCCCTCGCTCACATTTTAAAGACCTCATGGCACATTCCCACAGACCCTTGAGCTTACCCCTTTGCTGATATAGCCCGCCAGCAGGAGGGAGCCTATGACAATGAGAAAGGCGCCAATCAAGAACAGCACTGTAGCAAGCGTAATGGCCTTGTACGGGATCTTAGGAGGACTTTTCTTAAACTGGAAGAGAAACAAACAAAAAAAGACAAGGAAGAGCATTATGAAAATATCAGGGCTCAGACACTTTAAAGCAGGGAGGATAATAAGAACCAATCTGAATGCTTCATGTGGCTTGAACTACCATATTTTGCCGTGTATAATTCGCTCCAGTGTTTAATGCGCACTACGTTTTTGGCCCAAACTTTCAGGGGAAAAAAAATCTTTTGTTTTAATTTTCCAAGGGATTTTCCAATAATTTTTGTAAAAATATCAGATAGATTGCTAGGTCCCGCCTAATGTGTACAAAGAGAAATGTCACGCTATTCACCCTGTGGTAAGAAAGTCGGCATCGCCTGTCTTATCAAGGCAGAGTCACTTACTCTGTGGACAACAACATGTGGCATTTTGTTTTATTTAGTTGAATCATTGGCCAAAATTACTTTCATTGCAAGTCTGTCATAAGTTCAACAAAACCAATTATTGTATTCCAGGGTATTATTTTGCATACAGATATCATTGTTGATTTTTAGAGTTACACTTTTAACTCAGAAGCATAAATAAAAGAATTAAAAACATTCATATTAATACGGAATTAGTACCCATGTATAATGCACATCCTCATTTTTCCCTCACAAATTTGGGCAAAAGTGTGCATCATACATGGCAAAATATGGTAAGTCTTACAACCCAGGGCAGCCCTGGGAGAGAAAGGAAAGAGACAGGCAGGAGATGAAGCTCTAGGTATTGCTATGCCAGTCACTCAAAGGAGTCCCTGCAGAATGTTAATTCTTTCTAGTTCTAGT
The DNA here is from genome assembly GCF_057876585.1 of Rhinolophus sinicus. Classification (NCBI taxonomy): domain Eukaryota; kingdom Metazoa; phylum Chordata; class Mammalia; order Chiroptera; family Rhinolophidae; genus Rhinolophus; species Rhinolophus sinicus. Next base: position 26,693,919 of record NC_142513.1, read on the forward strand.
CTCATTCCACAGCCCATAAGAAGCTATTTTCTTAAAAGATAAAAGACACTTTATGGTCATTCATTGCTTAGATGTATACTTATTAAATGCCTGGTATATGGAAGGCTATACTAATCTACAGGGATTCAAGAGTGAACATTATGCTCTGGAGAAGTAAAGTAAGTAAGTGATTTTTGGCTTTCAAAGTTAAGTCAGCATGTAGTCAAAGATTTTGGAAACAGCTTTTTCTAAAGTATTAGTTGCCTGATCCACGGAGCAAGTAACCTCCCTTATTAAGAAGCTCAATATTCAGAGAGAAAGTTTTGTAGGTTAAGCTCAAGGTTGTACCTGACCTAACTGGCTGGAAAGTTCTCAGAGGTACGTAAAAAAAAAATCTCTCTCCTTCAAGTGCAGGTCCAAAATGTACAAAGAATAATTGATTTGTTTATATTTAAAGGATGGCTTCCTGTTACATCTTTCTTGGCCCTGGTTTCACCTATTCTATTCTAAGGAAACGTGGGCAAAAGGAGATGCTACGCCATTAAGTATTTTATAAAAAATGATCAGGCTAGGATACAAACTTAATAAATATTCTGTTTTACTTACTGTTTGCCACAAAGAATACCTTTAATAAATTGGATCTCATGACATCAGGAAAGAAGGAAGATTTCCACAAGCTGCTGGCTTTAGCAGTAAGTTTCTCCCTTAAAAGATGAACTGGCTTTGACTAAAGTGTAAACAAACCGATGACACAGTCCTTAAAAAAATTCTACTTAACAAAACACAATCTGATTATTTTCCAGATAAACTAAATAAAGCTTGCAAGTACTGGGCTCTCGCATTACAACAAAAAATTCTTAGAAAAGGACAATATTTATATTGGCTAAAAACTGCTCCGCCAAGGTCCCTCCTTCTGCACGCGATGGCTGAAGGGGTCTTAGAGCTGAGTTCTTTGTTGCTGCTCCCTCTAATACCCAGGGACAGTTAGTTAGCAAAACCTCTACCTGGAAGGTCTTCCTGCTAACTCATCAGAAATAGAGCCAGACAGTCTCATCAGCTCCCTTCCGCATTTACCTGAAGGTCAATGTAGCCATCATCTGTGGAGAGCCTTGAATATTTCACTTTACTACTGGGGATTCCAGTAGCCAGGTTGGTACGAGATGGCATCATAACACACTGACACAGCTACAGTCTAAAAACAAAGAAAACTATTATTGTCTGCAAGCAACACGGTGTTTTTTAGCCAGTGAATTCAGGCCTCTCAGATGCAACGTATTAGAGTTTTGGGCTGTGATGATATGCTAGAAAATGGCAATGTATGCTCCACTGCTCTTAGAACCTGATATTCTTTTGACAACGTGAAAATATTCTCATTATATATACACTCTGGTTTGTCCTGGTAGAATGAAAGTCAAGACATGGGCCAAGAACCAGAACTCACGCTGATCTTACCAACAACGTTCCTGTTTCCTAACTTTTCCAAAGTCACACAGGGTGGGAGAATGGTGACTTAAATCCCATTCCCAGACATCAAAGTCCACATTTTCAACCATTCTGCTATATTATGTTTTGCTTCCTGTCCCTGCTTCAGGAAAAAACAAGAGGAGCATATACTCATATGATTCTCTTAGATGCCATTGCCAGGGAGGGAGAAGGTAGAGGGTGGGGAATAGGATACACTCAATCAACATTTTGGCTATTTCCCTCTGATGAACATCATTCTTTTAGTGCAAAGATTTGCAAAGCTTCTTGTAAATTCGGATAAGGTACTGGCTATCAGCACTGTACCAGTGCCTTCTGATTTGCCTGCCTCTCTGCCCCACCCCAGCAGTGAAAGAAATGATTTCATTTCCACATTACTTATATAACTACATTAAAAAAAAAAATCACCAGTTTACCACGTTTAAGAGTAGATAAGATTAAAAAATGATATTTAAATAAAAAAAACGTGTACTTTTCCTCCACAAAATCAGTTACATAAATAGAAGAAGTAAAATCTATTTTGATCGTGAAGATTTTTGATTTCTAAAAGTGAAACATATCTTTTAAAAGAGAAAATTAAGTATTTCAATAAGGGCAACATAAATAAAACATAAAGACTGGCCTTCCTCTGGTATGATATTTTATAAATAATCATCATTATAATAACAGCAGTTAATAATTACCTAGTGTTGGTTAGGTGCTAGGTGCTTTATATGTACTTAATCCTGAATATCAATGAGTTATTTTTAAGTGGCCTGCATTCAAACCAAAATAACTAGCGTCATAAATGAATTGGTCCTAAATGCTCATGTTCTTTTTTGGTAATTTCATACTGGTGCAGAAATCAAGTATTGAAAAAAACGCATATGCTAACTTACATGCTTTCCTAAAAAGTGTTAAAGAATAAAATTCAACCAAGTAAATCTGAAGATCTAATTGGCTTTATTATGCAATTCATGAAACAGGCCTAGGAAGCATCTCACCTAACAGCTAAAAGGCAGCTCTGTTAAGTTGTAGGAAGATTTTACAGGCAGAAAAGGGAGCAGAAACTGCAATTAGGTTAGTTATTAAGTTCTGGTTTGGAGACATGGCTTAGGAAAAGTGACTCCATTTTGGCCTGTTGTTTCTTCTTTTAACAAAGGTGAGATCAAACAGCATCAAATACTAGGTTTATAAGTGTTGCGATCACAATTACGTGATAACCTAAATTTAATTCTATGAAACTTAACTACCTATATGTGGGGGTTTTGAGGGCATTTAATTACCTCTGATTTGTATTAGTCTTTTTTAAGTTTACTGTACTCTGCCATTAATTATTCACACACCCGCATAAGATAAAAAAGGCGCAGGGTGTAAGGAAGAGGGGGAGACGAACGCTTATTGGTAGCAAAGAGTAAGAATTCCGAGAGGGAAAAGGAAAAACGTACATCCATGTTTTCAAAGTACCAGTCCAAGTTCCCAACAGGCTCTACTGCAAGCTCCCAATTCCCTCAGCATCTGAATGTTGCAAAACATTTTAAAGCATCAGCATCACTTAGCACAGTGCCTGACACTAAGCGCCTGCACACACACTACTTTCCTGCTGGTCAGACCTCACCAGGAAGAGAAATAAGAACCCACGCGAATTTAGACGGAAAAAAACCCAAACCCGTTTCTGCAAAGAGGCCAGCCATGCCGGGGCGGGCGAACGCTCCACACCGAGGACCCCGGGCTTGATTTTGGCGGGGAGCCCGCTCCCCACCACGCCGTAAGTCTGGGGCGCTTCTGCACCCGCCCCGCCGTACGCACTTGTTACCGACGCGCCGCGCGAGGCCGCCCGCGCACCGACGGCTCGCTCACCGTTGGCCGCAGACTCCCGAGCCTTCAAAGCACCGCGCACCCAACTGCCACCCCGCCCCGACCAGCTCAACGCCGGAAATGGCTTATCGGAGGCGGGGCACCGGAAGTGGCGTCACGGGAGCGACGTTGTCTCGTCCAGCTCTCCCGAAACTCCTTTTCTGCTCTAAGCTACTGTGGACGGCCTTCGGGAGAAATCGGAGCGGTTGGGAGGTGGCGATGGAGCGGCGACCCGTGGGGTTTCCGGAGGCGCCAGGGCCGGGGCTTGCTGCCGGCACCTCCACCGGGGCGGGCGCGTCTCTAAGGTGCCCGCCCGCCTAGGTCAGCCAGCCCAGGGAAAGCCGGCTGCGTTTCTTTCCGAGGTCCCTCAGGAGTGTAGGCATCTCAGTGGCGCCCGCAGGCGGAAACCGAACCCGAAGCCGTTGGAGCTCCCGGAAGACCGGAGCTGCCACGTCTGTTGCCCTGGGCAGCCAGCATCTCACCGGTACGCGCCCCGGTCTCTGCTGGTTATTACTCAACCGCCACTCTTCAGTAGTCCCGCATTCTTGTGATTGTTTCCCTCTCCTTGTAATTAGGCCTTGCCCAGGTAAGAGGCCCGCCCACAAAGGACATTTTGCCACACGTGCTTTTGAAAATGAGATTGAGGTAATTTACAAAGTACAATTGAGTTTTGACAAATGCATAATCTTGGAACCATCACTAATCTAGGTAAAATATTTTCATTGCCCCAAAAAGTTCTGTCAGGTCCCTTTGCTGCCAATCTCTTCCCACCCCCAGGCACACAGAAGGTAATAAATAATTACTAACGGATACAATGAGTTCTCAAGTCCAATAACTAGAACTCAGTCCAGGTACTACAACAAAGAAACCCAAACAAAATACCCTGGTAAAAGGGACTATAATAAAGCAATTCTAACTACTAGCATCCCAGTTTGTGACCTTATAGCACAATTACTGGAATAGTTTACAAGAGTTTTGTTTCACAACTGCGGGGCCTTTTCACTTTCTTGGTTGAATCCAATCCAACATCCATGGAGTTTAAGTCATCTTCAGGCTTTAAGAGAGTTAAGTCTCAAATAAGAGTACTCATACTGGAGAAATTATTTTTGCACAAACCACACGGGCTCTACCACAGATATAAAACTTCCAAGATTCTTGTGTTGACTGAATAATATCGACCAGGTATTTCATCACCAGAAAGGTTTATTCGGAGGAGAAAAGGCTGCAACTCAGTACCAGCACATGCAGACCCAGTATGTGCACATTCTGGCTAAGATGGAGGGTATTTACAACAGGGAAACAGAAGTTAACACCATAGTTTTATGAAAAGGAAGTTAGGACCATAGAGTTTGACTCGGTGTTCTCACTTGTACAAGGTTCTCTAGGCTAAAGAAACACTGCCCTTTAACAATGCTAGTCTTACAAAACCCACAAAACTTTGAGCACATTAAAAGCTTCTAAAAAAAGTTAGTTTTTGCTAACAAAAATGACAAAAGAATGAAATACGTAGGATTTGTTCTCCCCTGTTCATTTATTGAGCTCAAGTTAGAATACCAAATTAAGTTTGGCAAATGAATCCCCCAAAGCATTTCATCACCTGTATCTGTAGTTACTTTTTATGGCTGTATCTAATGTATTTATATCTGACTGCTCTAGACTAAAAAAGTAAACATTTACACGTAAAGGTAGCACTAGCTGTGAATTCCCTATAATACTTGCAACAATCATGGTCCAAATGAAGGCACTGTCCTATGATGTTTAAAATTCAAATAACTTTTATTTAAATTGAAAACAATTCTTAAAACTGCATTAATAGTCAAAACTCTTTGTTATATAAAAATCCTAAGGATTATTTCTATATAAGACAGAAGTAATTCTAGGTTAACAAGACCAGATTTGACTTAGGACTTTATCCTTTTAACAAACTGTCAAGAATGGACCAAAAAAAAAGATTATTTACAGAAAACATTATCTACACATGTACTCAAAGAAGTACAGATATGGTGACAGAAGAGACTTAAGGACATACTGGAATTATCTACATATGTACGCAGAGGTACAAATTTGGTGACAGGAGACTTAAGGACATGTTGGAATCTCTGAAGCAGTTCTCAAAGAGCTTAGTTTTATTTTCTTGGATTTTTAAGACCGCCTAAGATCCTTCTTCATCCTCGATCTTGGGAGCCAGATAGTACTTTAAATGTCCCATATCAGCAATTTTATATTCTACAACTGAAAGACAGGAACATAGTTAATTACTGAGAAGTATCACATATACTACCTACAAAACAAAATGCTATGAATTTATTATCTTACCAAGGGGTACATCTGCAGACATACTGAGTGTTACTGTAGGAGAGAGTGGAGTGGCTTTTGTAAAGAAGTTCAGGTATCTCAGTGCAAAAGTTAGCTGAACTGGCTCATTCATCTCTATGGTAACCTAAGGGAGAAAACAAAAGATTCATCATATTGAAAAACATCAAGAGAATTGCAACCCATTGGTTCATAATATAAATTTAAAAAACAAAACAAAAAATCCTTTACTTTGGAGGGTGCTATGAAACTAACTTTCTGAAGACAGGTTAGTAAAACAAAAGAATCAAGCCTTTAGCCAGCCTTTCCCTATATGAACTGAATCCCAGATAACCAAATTATATGGTAAGAGAGCTTCTCTTTATGGAAATATTTCTAATAAACCAGCTAATAAATGAAGGAGAAATGAAATATATTACAACTCTGCAAACCCTAATGACTTAATGAATCTAGACGATGATTACTATGGGTGCTAAAATCACAAAAAGGCATCCAGACATCTCATCACTCCTACTAGAAGTACACACCACCATCTAGTAAGTATTCTTGCTTTCCCACCCAAAAAACAAAACCCACTGAGTATCATCAAACCTCTTGAGCTGTAACTACCAGTTTATAGGAAACACAGGGTAAAGGAACATATTAATCGATGTAAGCAATACAATTTGCAAATTACAGACTCCGGGAAAGTCAACGACACATGACCTAGTTTCTTCAACAAGTTATAATGGAGGGGCAATCAAGAAACTGGAAAGAGAACCAATGGATTGAAAGAAATTTTAAGGTATATCAACCAACTGCAATGCAATGGATAGACCTTCTTAAAATTTTGATTCAAACAGTTCTGAAGTGACCAAGGAAATAGGAACACCGAAAAATTCCTTAATATTGAATAATTTTCTTTGCTGTGATAAAGTTTAATGTTTATATGAATGAGGTTTTTTTAAAAATCAAAGTTGGAAAGGGGAGTGAAATATAATTTAGGAGACAGATAAAAGTTAGAATTCGCCCCTAGGCTTTTGTTGTTAATATCATTTTTTAAGTCTTTATTTAAATGGACTTTTACTTTCATTTAAACTGAAAGTTGACTACTCATGCAAGGGACAAGAAAATATCTACTATTTACTGTAAACTTACAATATGCCAGATACTGTGTTAGGCACTTTGAGTGTTACCATATTTAATCCTAATCACCATGTGAGATTAGGCCCTTTAATTGTCCTTGTTTTAGTGTTCACAGGCTAGTAAGTGAAGTTTTATTTTAGTACAATTACCAAATATTAGTTTGTACTCAGGATCTCAAAAGAACACTTGATTAAGGAAAACCTTAATTTAAGGAGGGTTCTCTAGGCCCTCTTAGAGGCCTACCACACAGAAAAGTTAATATGAGGATTATATAAAAGCTCATAACAGCTGGATTTTTACCAGCTATTGAGTTGCTATCCTATGTTCAATTATTTAGTAAAAGCAAATACCTCCAGAAAGCTAAAGGTTAGCCACCTAGCTTGGGTTTGATACACAAACTTATTGTTCTGTGGTTTATAAAGGAAGCACTGAATTTGCATTCCCTTCTCACAAATTGGAAAGTAGATGGCACTTATAAATCACTTGCAGATTTCAACAGTATCTTTCACTTCTCACAAATTTCTTGGAAATGCCATTTTGTCTATTATTCTTTAGAGTTTTCTTTAATTTTAGCAATTACCTTGCTATAGACTGCATGTTTGTGTTGTCGTGTCTCCCCCACCATTCCTGTTAAAACCAAATCCCCAATGTGATCGCATTTGGAGGTGGAGCCTTTGGGAGGTGCTTAGGGTCATGAGAATAGAGCCTTCATGAATAGGATTAGTGTCCTTATAAAGGAGACCCCAAAGAGCTCCCTTGCCCCTTCTACCAGGTGACAAGGCTGCTGTCTATGAACTAAGAAGTAGGTCCTCACTAGACACAGAATCTGCCAGCTTCCCAGCCTCCAGAACTATGAAATAAATTCCCATTGCTTATAAGCCACTCGTCTAAGGCATTTTGTTATAGCAGCCCAAACAGACTAAGACAACCTAATATTAAGCAGTATTACAATTCTCGTCAAAGTATTTTCTACTTAAGAATTACTTACAGCTTCCTCTTCTTTATCGACATTACTTGTTTGTGACAACTTAATATTTCCATTTCCAAGTTCCCCACTTGCAGAAAATTTCACTCCATCCTTTGCACAGGAAATTACAATAGCATCTCCAATATGACTGAGATCTCGGCATATACGTGCAAATTCACCAGAAGGCATCTTTACTACACAGCTATATTCTTGTTCCTAGAAAACAAACAAACAAAAACACTTACAGGTCAATTTCTGGAAATGAAAGAATTGGCAATCTCACTTTCTGAAGAATCAGCACCTAATCAAGAACTCAGAATTTAAGATTTTTTTGATTACGTTGAAATGTCACTCATTGTGTGTTTCTTAACACACTCCAACTACTCCAAGCCCCTCTGAATCACCCTCCAGGGCTAAATCAAGAGGGCATAGGAATGATGATGGTGCAAGAAGGCCCATCTGCTTTCCAAAAAAAAGAGAATATGGTACTAGGGATTATAAACAATCCAACACTTCTTTAATGTTTCTAAACCTAACCTTAATAAATGTCTGCCACCATAGTTTAAAATCTACTCTTAAATAAAAATCAAGCATTCTAGGAATAAAAAGATGCATGGAGGTGAATAAAAATACAAATATGCACTTGGCAACAATGAATTCAACCAATGATCTATTTTAGAGTACTCTAGTTTAATAAAAGACAAATATGTCAGTCGAAACACTAAAACCCCACTCTACACCATGCACCAGCAGATATATAATTGTTAGGAAGCAGGCTTTAAATTAATGATCTTAACATATGTAACTCATGTACACTATACTCAATCAGAAACTGATACTCACTGGAATCCCAAGTTGTTCAACATCTAAATCCATTAACTTCATTTCATAGTCTGAAACCTTTTCTTGATCTACCAAAAGAAAGCCAATGTTGAAGGAAAGCATGTAAGTTTATGTCAATTTTACAAGCTCACAAACATTATCTTAAACTTCTCCCAGCTTTGAGAAATACTGACAATGCATTTTAATTTTCTTCAGCCTAACTCAGTAGGAAAATACGACCTACTTGGAGCTTCAAAAACTAGTGCCAACGTGTCCGCATTATCTTCAGCCCTTAGTGTAATGATGTCTTCATTGCCGGCACACTTTAGTATTTTGGACATGCTATAACAGAGAAGACACAGGGTTTAAAATCGACACCATCGTTTCAAGATCGTTATATTTCTAAGCAATTAAAACAAGGAGTTACCATTTTGACCCATTAGGTTGTCTGATGAATTGGCAAGTTAGGTAAACGTACTACAGGAGGTTGTGTAAACCGGTCCAGCCATTTTGGAATGCAATCTGCCAGTATTTATAAACTACAAAGCTACCACCAGCAATTTCACTTCCGGATAGAAATAAAAGGACAGTATTTTCTGAATTCAAATCCGTTTAGTGGGTGAATAAATCATTGGGCCGACGATCATTAAAAACTACCTAAAATTGAAAGCCACTGTCCTGGAGAGATTTTCCAAGTCCAAGAGGGTGCTCACTACTACTTTATAAAAGACTGGAAATAACCTATTGTCCCTAAGTAAGGGGATACAACTAGGGGGCGTTATAAATCGGTTAAAGTCAACCATAATCGGTTTCTCATTCAAGGCCGCCGGCACCTAATGACCAAAGAGCTCTGGAACAGTGTTTTCCTAGCTGGGCAGCGAAATCCGTCATTTTCCCGCCACCGCCCGCTTTGTGACTTTGGCGCGGAAAAAGCCGGTTCGCGCCGCTGTCAGCGCGGGCTTTTGGAACCGCGCGCTCCATGGGCCCCGCCTCCCGTATAGCAGGCCAATGAGAAGGCGCCGATGGCCCACTCCAGCAGCTAGAGGGCCCGGCTCAGAGGCGCTCCCGCCAAGAGCCAGAATTGGGGGTGAGGGGAAGAGTGCACCGCTCCCCACTGCCCCCAAGCTTACCTAGTGAGGTTCACACCCATGGCCAGGTTGCGGTCGCAGCGGTACGTGTCGAAGCCCTCGGAGCGCAGGGTGAGCTGCACTAAGGAGACATGGGACGAGTCCATGCTCTGCAAGTTCACGCCGCTGGAGCTGATGTCCCAGCAAGCTTCGTTGATGAGGTCCTTAAGTGCCTCCAGCACCTTCTTCAGGATGGAGCCCTGGACCAGGCGTGCCTCGAACATGGTGGCGGTGTCGCAACGACGCGGCTACAGGCTAAGGGAAAGAGGAAGGTGTAGCGGGTTTAGGCTTCACGGGATGAGAGCAAGCGGGCGAACACAGCAGCAAGAGCCGGCGACCGAGGAAGTTCACAGCGAGCTCGCTGCGCCAGCAACCGTTTTAATACCGCCGCGTCTGCTAGCGCGCGCTCTCCGTCCCTGCGCCCCGTGGAGACGTCACCACGCTGACCCGCCCGCTGCCTGGGCGGAGAGACTCTACGGCCAATCGTGTGCCTGCTCTGCGCGAAGCCCGCCCCCAAACATCCATTGGAAAATGTAGGGGCGGGGCGGGGCACGGACGCTGCACCTCCTGAGCATGTCAAGACGGAGTGGGGGTAGGACTCCCCGCCTTTTTGCCAGGCTCTAGCGGCTGAACGCTGGACATGCCCGGGCATCAGTGAGGTCCAGGCTGGGAGTCGTCGAGTCCCAGCTTTTTGGTACTTCCTTAACCTCCCGCTTTGAGGATAGAACGTCTCCAGCCGTGGAAGTGAAACACAAGTGCAACCTATGCGGGGGACGGGGGTGGAAAAACCGCCTGTAGCCTGAAGAGAACTGCTGCTTTAAATGTGCACTTCATTTTTGCTGTTATAGAAGTGACGCGCTCCTAAAAGTCCAAAGATGAAGGGTTGTATAGTTACAAAAAATTATCTCAGCTTCCCACCACCAGCTATTAAGACCCACTCCCACACACGCAAGGCTCACATCACTCAATAGTTTCCTCTACACAGCTTTCTAGCACAAATACACAGTTTGAAAAAAACAAAAACAGGTTCATACCGTTGACACTTTTGCAATATACTTAAAGTACCTGTATATATAATTTCGTGTCACATAAATGTTTTCTAGATAAGTACCTTTCAAAAAGGCATAATATAGGCGTACCTCGGACATATTGCAGGTTTTGTTCCAGACCACCGCGATAGAGCGAGTATAGCAGTAGAGAATCATGGTATTTTTCCCGGTGGAGGGTTTTGCCTTTAATTTGTAACACTTGTGAAGCACAATAAAGCCACAAGCAATAAAACGAGGTATGCCTGTATTTTACGTTTGTAACCTAATTTACCAATTTCTTGTATGTGTTTACAAACACCTTTGGGCACTTAGGTGATTTTGTGAGATCAACACCTTGAAGTATTATTTGCATACACATTAAGTATTTGATTAATGTTACTAAATTGACCTCTAAAGGATTGCAATTTATATTCTAGCCAAGACTATGAGTATGCTCATTTCCCTCAATTTTCCTAATGATAGATATTAGCAATCTTGACTTTAATCTGTGCTCATTTATGTGAAAATTTCATTTTGCATATTGAGTATTACAGATTGAACATCTTTCATATATTTCTTGACCATTGCATTGTTTGTATATTTTTTATTAAACTGTCTTTTTCTTATTGATTAAAATAAGCACTTTATATGTTACAGTAATCATTTCCCTATTACATGTATTCTCTTCCTGCTTTATTTTTCTTTCACTTTGATTACAGCATTTCCCTTTAGTTGCATTTGATATCTTATTATGGTTTGTAGAATTCTTTAGTTTTTCTACCACATATCTGGGTGTGGATTTAGTTTTATTTATTGTGTTCAGGGAATTTTGTGTTCTTTAATCAGAAGGTTCATGTATTTCATCAAGTCTAGAATATTCTCAACCATTATGTCTTCAAATATCGCCTTTCCCTGGCATTTCTCTATGTCATTGGCATTTCTCTATGTCATTGAATTTAAGATACCGTCAATTGTAAGATACGACATTACTTTATGTAGCACAAGAAAGAAAACATTGTCAGACTATCACACAGTGTTTATCATTTAGAATTTCTATTTTGTAATTATTGAAATAACAGATTTTTAAAAATATTTGCATCACATATTACTCTTGTGCATACGTTAAAAAATATATAAAAACAAAATTAACTGGCTAAGGCATTCTTAATATTTCTCCACACTAAGTTTCCCACTTAGTTGCTGGTACTGTTGTTTTTCCATATGATATTATACTCTATTGTATAGGGTGATGATGAATGCTACTTTACTGTCTCTGGAATGTCTTCCAAGTCTCTGCCACCCATTTGTAAACATTTTTATTAAAAATGCTATATTCAATTTATTTAAATTAAAAAAATAAAAAACAAAACAGTACACCTACTTCAGGAATATATTTGGTCTGAGTTTAGTTAGGCTGGCAGAGCCGAATGTAATGGATGAGAAGTTTGTTGAGGCCAAATTGTAGTGTATCTACCCTAGTAAGCATACTGTGCATTCTGAAACTGATCTACATGCACTGGTTTTCCAACCTCTTTTATATTAGGCTGGATTTGAAAGAAACAGCTGAGTGTTTGGAAGGACTGATGTGATGCTTCCTCAGATGTGAACTTCCACAGTTATGTACCCTACAGGTGAGGATCTGAATACTAACACCTCCACCTGTCTCAGAGGATGGCCTTGTGGCTCTCTCTGTGTTGATGTCCTTCTAGGTCCTTTAGATCATAAACTTTGCTTAATTTACCCAAGATGTGTCTGGTCTTTAGATCAAGAAGTGACCACTGACAGTCAAGATGGTTATCACAATAGTCCTTAACAGATTAAAAGAGTTTTTAAATTACCATCAGCATGTTACTTACTTTTATAAATAACATTAAAACAAAACACAAAAGCAAAGTTTTCTTTAAATAAATTATGGCCTGAAGGGAGTGGTCTGTTTCTCAAAACAAAACAAAAATACAAGTATTTGCGCAATGTTAATAGGAAACAAAGCATACTGAGTTGTGTTCCTCCACATCTATTTTACTGTCACTTTGAAGCACTATTACTATAACTTGGGAATACACTCTTATAGAAATCAAGAATTCTCACTAGTTTCCCGAAAACCCACAGTTCAGGTCAAAATTGATTATACGACACTGCAACGCATTATGTGTGCAAGTTTTTCTCCTTGTTAAATTAGAATATGCTTAAGAGAAGGGACCTCATTTCATACTTGTTTTACACCACTTACAAGGCAGCGAATAAGAACAGCTGATGGCAATGCTTGAGAAACAGGTTAGTGTGGACTTTGGTAAGAAACAGATCAGTGTTCCGATTCTTAGTGGGCATTTTCTAGCTGTGAGACCGCGGTTAAATCATTTTCCTTTACGAGAAGATTTAAATCCATTCAAGTACTTAGGATGTGTCAGATACATAGGGGAATCTGGCTGTGAACAAAGTAAGCAGCAGTCCTGTCCAAAAAACAAGGTCTTTCAAGAGTCCAGAAGGAAGAACAGAAATGTGAAAAACCGCGGAAGATCTTATCTATAAAATGAAAATCATATTCACTGCCAAACGTTGTGCAGACTGAATGGCATAAATTAAAGCGATTACTTGGTTCAGTACCTAACACATAATTTACGCTCAGTAAGTACTAGAGACAACTTGGCAAAGCAACGCAGGCTGAAGTTTGGGTTTCACATCCCTTACCACGTGACGACACAGTTGGGCTCCCCAGGCCTTTCCACTCAGGGCCTAACGAGCGTCTACTTACATGCGTGAGGGAAGAGGCCTGGCTATCCACGACACAAAGCACAGACCAGGAAACCAACCACTAACCCAGCCTCCCGGTTGTCTCCTCTCACCTCCAGCAACCCGTTAATTCTAGGATCTTGGTACCAGCGCCGGCCATCCGCGGTCGCCGGAGCTCCTATTGGCTAGTATCCCTCGGAAGCGCACGCCTTTTCCCGCCCCGTCACGTTTCTGTCCAATGAAGGCCTACCCACTCCGCTCCGCCCTGCCCCCACTGCCCCGCCTCCCTGGCGGATTCGCGCCATTGGTGGATCTCCGGGGCCGTGATGGTGACGGTGCGCGTGCGCGTTCGCTCTGGGGCCATCCGGAGAGAAGGAGCTAGCGGGCTGGGGCTGGAGAGGCAGTTGTGCTCCGCCCTAGTGAAAGGGCGGCGACGGTGCTGGGTCGGGCCGAGGTCCAGGGCTGGCCGCCGGGCTGCGGTGGGGCCCGTGAGCCGCTGCGGAGCTGTGAGCTGCTCAGGCGGGGCGGGGCCGGCCGAGTAGAGTCCGCGCGCGCCCGCGCTGAGCTGCCCGCTCCGGCGGCTGCGCTGCTCGCCCGCGGGGACATCGCGCCAGAGTCTCCAGCATGAACGAGCTGAGGCTTAGGGCGGTCCGCGAACCGGACGCACCTCCTGAGTACAAGGTAGCGGCGGCATCGGGGTGGGCGCGGTCAGGGCAGCGGCGCCCCCCGGAGATTCGCGGGGTCACACGCAGAGGGGTCGTCTGGCTCTTTGACCCTTTGTCGCGGCCGACGGCGGCACCGGGCCTGGACAGCTTGGAGGGTCCTCGGGTGCAGGGCCCCCGCGGAGGGCGCGTCAGGGGTCAGCAAGAGGGAACCCCGGGGACACGACTCTGGGGTCCGGGTGGAGGTGGTATCTCCGCGGCGCAGAAAGGAGCGCGCGGGGGGTTACGCACGCTGCCTGCCTCGCAGTGCTAGTCGGGGGTCCCCCTCCTGTCCCTCACCTCCCGAGGGAGGCCTTCCTGGGTGTGAAGACGTCGAGACCTGAAAGCCTTCTCTGGCCGGTGACTCCTCTGAGCCGGACTTAGACTCTCCGCACACCTCTAAAATGTTGTTGTTGTTGTTGTTGTTGTTGTTGTTTTTTCGGGGGCGGGGAGGTTATCTAGACAAGGCCCCGGGATTTGCCTCCTAGGACATTTAAATCCCTTCTGGAAAATGAAATCCGTTGGCTTTCAGCAGAGACGTCTCTAGGCTCACGCAGTCAGCAAGTGTTGGAAGGTATACTCCCAGTGGATGGGCTTGTTTCTTGCTTCAAGTGTGGGCATTGATGGGGTAAAAACAGAGGCCATCTTGGCGGGGATGCGGCTGGTTGGAGGGTGAGGGATGAGGGGCAGTAGACTCCTTTCGTTGAAGTGAAAGGCTTGTGTGGGAAAGTTGAGGAAGATGGAGAGTGGTTGTGATACTGTGGACTTTGAACGACAGCATAGTTATTTGTGTGTGTGTGTGTACTTTTGTTTTTACCAATAAGTACGTCTAGTCATTACAAATAGTTTGCTTTTCAAAAATACAGCTGACTAGCTATCATGCCCTTTTTCTCCCTCTTCTCAAACCTTTTAGGCCCACAAAGTTTCATTAACATCAAGTCTGACCTGTCACCTTAAACAGGACTACGTAGCCTCTAGACCTTTGAATACGCACCGACTAGTGTATATAAGGCAGGGACAGTTCTTTCAGGCCCAACCAGGGTATTTAATGGGAAGATGAGAGATTTCAAAAATACCTTGCCTCTGCAGGCAACTCCTAAACTTGAGCTAAATCCCTAAATTTTCTCCAAAATTTATTCTAAAAATCAATATGGAGAGTTCTACTTGAATGATCCACTGTCAATAGCAACACCAAAAGCGTTGTTCAAAACCCCATTATCAATCACCCAAAACATTCCTCCTAGTGTAACAAAGTTGCTCCCCTACCCACCCACTTCTTGGATCCATCTCCCAGAGAAAAAAATGCCAGCTGACTCTTAAATACTTTCTCATCCTGTTTTAGGTAGGGAGGACGTGAGGAGCTGTCCAGCTGAAGATGCCTTAATTTTTTATTACAACTGCGCTTAAACCACTTATACAATGACAATGCCTGGGGTGTGAGGTTCACTAAGTGCATGTCACTCCCTGAATCACAGCAGCTACTGTATTCTGTTAAAAGCCCGATGTAGTCCATTAGCCTAGAACAAGGCAATCAGCTCCCTCACTCTGTATTTCTGAATTACCATGTATGGGACTTTTACTAATAAAGATATATTTTAAGAACTGTGGAAGTGCTTTATTTGCCTTTGGTGAATGTATATATAGTAGAGTTTTTAAAAATCTTGATTCTATGCCATACTTTGAAAAACCTACTTCTGTGATTCTGGCTTTGCCAAATATTCTTGTTAGAACTTAAGAAAATCAGGAACAATAAAACAAGGATATCTTTTTAGGGAAATGAATTGTGAAATGGGAATTTTCTTCTTTCATAGTAGAAGAATTCAGAAAACAATATCAGATCAATTCATTAAAAGCACGAATGAATTTGAAAGAGTCTTTAAAGTGTTACAGTTGCTTAACTGCTGTGGCAAAATTGTCTTGTAAATAAGCAGACAATCATTAGTTTCAAGATAATCTGGAGAATGTGTTTATTATAAAAGTCAGAAGGTATTTTGTTATATTTAGCATCCTAGAATGGAATTTTCAAAGCCAGTTTCTAATAAAGGAAATGTTTTCCTCTGCGAGCCGTGCTTATAATTTTAAAGTCCCCAAAGCATAGTATTGTTGCCAAACTAAAACACTTGGAATTTAAGCTTTGGGAATGATCCTCTTCCTGCCCAACCATGTTTTTACAATGTAGTTTAGGAAAAAGAAGATGAAGCATGGGCCAAAAGATTGGCATCTTAAAATTTATGATTGGGTTGGCTGAATCAGGGGGCTCTGTTTTGGAGGTTAGAGTGAAGGATCTTGGGTTTTCTGCTGTACTTAGATGCTGGAGTGCTATTTAAATTAGAGTTTTACTCCTTCCAAGACTTCCTTTCTAGATTGATGAAAGCAGTATTGAGAGGAAATTGTGACATTTAGAAAGGGGAGTTTAAATTTTAACCAAAGACAATGGTTACCAGCACAGGTTTAAGAGTCAGCTGGATTCATCTTGAGCCTGGGCTCTGTCTCTTGAGTTGTGTAACTGAGCAAATCACAACTTGTATAAAAGCTTCAGTTTGTCCATCTCTAAAATTGGGGTGGTAAAATAGTATATGCATCAGAGTATATTCATGTGGATTAAATGAGTATGCATGTTACACAAGTAGTGCAGATGTTGTAACAATGTGTTATTGTTTCTGGTTGAAATATAATGTTACAGGAAAAAAAATTTAATATTCACCTTCCGCTCTTGGAAGATGATTAAATCTTCAAGTTATAAGTGTTTGGAGTACTCTTTTCCTATTTTAAAGAAAGTGTATGGACAGGGCTTGGCCTTCTGTGATCTATCTTTTCAGTTCATTTTCTTGCTGAACTTTTCAGAGCTCAGAATCACAGTGAAGCTTTCACCATAGAAGAAGCATCGCTGTATACACGAGTATCTTCCCTTCCTGGCACTAGCTAGCTGGAATATATTTCAGGACAGTGGTGAATAATTAAAAACTGGTTTTTCTGATAGAATTTTAAGAGTGAACTACTGAAACAAAATCTTATTTTAAGATCTCTAAGTACTTCAGATGTAGAAGAAATGCTTTATGCCTGTCAAAAACAGTTTTTTACATTGAGAAGTACTTTGGATATTGAAAAATTAGTGAGCCTGAACTATGGTTCTTAGACTTAGAGAGAGAATGTGAAAGATTGATTTGTCATACGATAACCCACCATTTTAAGTTTCTTATTTATGTTGATCAAACAAGTAAACTTTTATTTTAAAAACTCAGTTACTCCCCAATTTATGAGTAAAGTTAATCCCCCCACCTTCTTCTGCCTCCTCCTCCCATCTCTGGTTCAGGCCGTTGTTTCTCAGTCTAGTTGTGTAGGACACAGCTCCCTGGCCCATGCTGGTATTAGGAGCCTTGCGCTCCCCCCGGCTGAGGCAGTCGGTTGCCAGTTGTTAGTCAGCTGCTCACAGCAGCTCTCGCCAGCTGCCGGCCACTCACGCTGCCCACCGGCCACTCATGGCAGCACACAGCAGCCCACAGCAGCACTCAGCAGCCCCTGGCAGCCCACGGCTCCAGGGACAGCCGTTGTTCACAATCTTAGCTGTAGAGGCGCAGCTCACTGGCCCATGTGGGAATCGACAGCACTCCAACCACCTGGGCGATCAGGCAGTCCCAAAGTTAATTTTTTAAAAAAGCAAATTTTGTTTAGAATGTTTGGTGTTTGCACAAATTTGTGATTTTTAATTAGAAGAATTTGTGTGTGTATATATATATATATATAATATATATATATTATATATATATATGTTTTCCTTTTTAATTAAAGTTTATTGGGTGACGATCGTTAGTAGTTACATAGGTTTCAGGTGTACAATTCTGTAATACATCGTTTATCTATCACATTGTGTGTTCACCACCCAGAGTCAGTTCTCGTTTATCACCATATACAGGATAATTTATATTTTTTAAAAATGTTAAATAGCTCTCATCAGATGTTAGAGGAGGGATCCTAGAGGTCATTATTTTATAGAAGTGGATACCATAGCCCAGAGAGTTTACTTGCTTAAGGTCACAGCTGGTTAGATGCAGAATGGTTAATAGTATGAAGCTTTTCTAATTCTTGTTTTTTTCTCATGTTACATAATGCTGCCTTCAATATACGGAATTAATTTACAGACTTTAAAAGCTTCTGCATTGATTGACTTTGGTAGAAAAATGCCCAAATATCACCTATTTTTCTTATGTGGCTACAAAAATAAATCTTTCAAAATGCCAAATATATAAATAAAAGTAAATTCTTAGGTAGTAAATATGGAGATTCTGAGCCAATTTTTTTTTGGTAGAAAAAGTTGATTAGGTCCAGTTTTCCTGGTTATTGGATGACTGGTGATTATATAGTTTGAAGCCCAGCCCTGGGCGCAGCCACTAGGGAAAGGAACTCCCTGTGCGGTGCAGGCTCCTTGCTCCGAGCTGTTGTGTGAGGCTGCTCAGAATATACTATGCTTTCTGGTTGATGACTCTTCGAATCAGAACTGTTTGTTTTAGCAATACCATGTTTCCCCGAAAATAAGATCGGGTCTTGTATTAATTATTGCTCCAAAAGATACATTAGGGCTTCTGAATAGGGGATGTCCTCCTGAAAAATCATGCTGGGGCTTATTTTCTGGTAGGGTCTTATTTTCGGGGAAACAAACGGTAGTCAGTCATTCAGTGTTACACACCTTCTCCTTAGGACATTCACGGAATCCAGGGTCTGTCGTATACAATCGCTGTTAGTTCTGAGGAAGGAGGGCTGGTGTCTTCTCATTCATGAGGAAAATATCCAGGATTTTATGCCAATTTTGGCTCCAAATCTATTCTTCACTGTTTTGAAGAAATCTTATAGCTGATTGCATCTGGGAACTTACGAAATGACTCGTAACTAATTTCACAGTGCAAATAATTGTCCCTTAAACCATTTGAAAATATGTGTCAATATTTCAGATCTGCACACTCTTCTGCCTTTTCTAGGATCCACACAGGGGGAGTGTATTGAACTTGTTAGCGTTCCAGTCGGTAGGCTTGCAGAGTGACTTGCCTGCACACAGCTTAACCCGTTCCCTGTGCTGTGACAGCCTGCCCGGCCTCCCTCACTGGCACGGGAGGCTGCTGGGGGTGAGAGCACAGCCTTTCGTGTGTCATACTGCCTCTGGTATGGAAAAGGGACAGAGACACCCTGACTCTTGATTATTAATTTTGCCAGGGTCTGTTTGGAAGAATACTAATTCGTTCCTGGCATTGGGCAGAATTCTTGCCTTCCAAACCTTGTCACATGATGGTTGCCTGGTTAGGGTGGTGGTGCGGTGCCTGCGAGGGCAGACCTGGTCCCCATTAGGCAGCTTACCCTGCCAGTCCCTGATCTTTGTTCTTATGCTGTTTCCCCCAACACTGGGGATGGCATAGGGCCCACTAAGTTGAGTGACCTTTTAAAGAAAGTTAAACTTTATTATGTTATTTTGACTAGGTAATGCATGGTTCAGAATCTGACAGGTGCAAAGGGTACCCTGTGAGCGCCTCCTTCCCTCCTATCCAGTTCTCCGGCCCAGACGCAGCCCCTGGTCCAGGTCGTCGTGCTCATGAGCGCTGCTGTCCATGCATAAGGACCTGACTGTTCCTTCCAAATTCAGATGTCCTTTTGATTTGTTGCCCTTTGTATTAGAGTCACCACAGGGCCAGCTGGAGCTTCGCTGAAGATCTGGCTGTTTTTTGGACGAGCCCTTGAGACCTGAGATTTACTGGCAACACTCTGCTCCTGGGTCTCTGATGTTATGAGGACATCTGTCATTGACCCTGGATCCCTCAGTGAGTGACTGTCAGGGCCTCCTCCCCACAGTCTGTGTCCTGCTAGTCCTGTGGCTTCAGGGTCTGCAGGACATTTCTAGGTGCATGTCCCTCAGTCAGCGCACACTTACTTTGTCTCAAGTCTGACTTCTGTCTTTTTAGATATTGACCCTCCCTTCTCCTGTCTCCTCTGCAAGTAGAATCAGATCTCTGAGTTGCTGCTGCAGCTTGAAATCCATTAGTCCCTGTGTCTCTCTGCTCTCACCCAGTCTTGGTCACAGGTTCTAACCAGGTGTTACCTGGATTCTTTACCTTTTGCCTTGTGTATTTTCCATCGTTCAGGAATTGACACCTGCACTGCTGTAAACCCTTCTACTAGAACGCTCTCCCTCCAGGATTTGTTCTCCCGTCCTTCCAGTCCATCTCTCCTTTGTATGTTCTAGCAGCTCTGAAACCACCCTGTGAAGTACGGGTGTGTGTGTGGGGGGAAGCATTCTGACCCTTCCTCAGATCTCTTAAACTTGATTATTTCTAGCCTTCTCAAGCAGCTCCTTCCTCCTGCTTGGGTTTCCCTGTGACATGGATCTCGGCCCTTGCTGGGCCCCAAATGTTCTCTTTCTTTGTCACTCCTCTCCCAGCTCTACCTACTTAAGTCTTATTTTCTCTAAGTCCATTTTAAACCTTCCCCATCTCAACACTTCATCAGGCTAGTATTTATTGTAGAAATCACAGAAATGTGTACATATGAGAATGAAATCCATTTACAGTCCCATCATTCAAAGGAACAACCATTGTTCAAATAGGTATCTCTCCCATGCATATTGCTATATGTGGCTTAATAGTGGCTACCATGAATGATCTGGTAGTTTGATTGGGCAAACGCCTTTTCATGCTGTCAGAAGCATTTCTCCAAACTGTTAAGGTTCATTAAGTTCTTTATAAACATTATTTCAAACTGTTTTTAATTATAAAAGAAACAGATGAAAATAAAAGATACTCATTGTAGAAGCACCAAAAAGGAAAGAAATCACCTTAATCCTGCCACTCAGAGATAACCACTATTAGTGTTTGGTGTGTATTCTTTCTTTTTATACATACTGCACATTCCTGTACTATGTGTACTACTGTTTTAAAACTTTTTTTTTTTTAACTTATGGATATGCCCTAAACATTAAGTAAGATCTTTAAAAATTTTAACCCAGCATCATTTTTAATGGCTGTATGTCATTTTGTTGTGTGGCTGTATCTTATTGAAGTATTTAAGTTTTTTGCTATTGTAAGCAGAGTGCAGGAAATACCCTTGTAAAAAAAAAAAAGGAAAAACTTTCTGTACGAGCATGCTATCCTTAGATAAGTTCTGTGTTTAGAACTGCGGTCTGTAAAAGGGATATACATTTTTCAACTTTTGATACAAATAATATATTTCCTTTCCTCAGTAACTTTGTAGCCACCATAACTGTAAGAGGGTCTATCTGTGTGGTCTCTTCTCCCCCACAAATACTCACTAGTTTCTTGATCTTAGGAGAGGTATTATGGCCTAGTACAGACTTAGAGTTGGACTGCTTGGTTTATAACCTTGCTAATTTGCCTCAGGTTTTTCATTTGAAAAATGGGACTTAGAAGAGGGTTGTCCTGAGGCATTATCATGCCTTTCCTGTACAAACTGTACCTTAGCATTCCCAAATAGTTGATTAGGAGAAGTTTCTCTTTATAGAATAAATGAAAAAGGAGTGATAAAATTATTAATAGAATATTAGTATTTTCAGCCTCCATTGAATTAATAGAACGAGGCAGTAGCCATCAGCGCTGCTGCCGTTAAAGAGACAGCCAGATACTGTGTATCTCTTGATGGACATGTGCGATACTACTGAATCTTGTCCAAAAATCATATCTGAGCCTGATCAAGACTAGTCCTAAATACTAGTTTTCAGAAAATTCAAGGAACAGAAGAACACATTGAAAACCACCACTGGACAAATAACCTGGTTGCTTTAGAAAATAAATGGCAAGGAAATACCAGTCTCCCCGACTTAAAAAAAAAAGATTTTGTGTGTGTGTGTGTGTGTGTGTGTGTGTGTGTGTGTGTGTGTGAAGGGGATGAGAGGGGAGTGGAGGGGATGACATGGAGGATAAAACCTATACAGATTAAAAGACTTAAGGCATATTAATGATTTCTGGGCTTTATTTGGATCCCGATTCAATCAAATTTAGAAAGAAAATTATTGGGTAAATTTGAATACTTAATATAAAAGCATTGTTAACTTTTAAGGTGTGATAATGGTATAGTGATGTTTAGAAGTTCCTATTTTAAAAAGCAGTAACTATAAAGGAAACAATTGATAAACTGAGCTACATTAAAATTAAGACCTTTTATTTCTTAAGCTATTAAGAGCGTGAAAAGGAAGGCCACAGGCAGTGAGAAGATATTGATAAAAAATATATCTGACACAGGACTCATATCCAGAATCTATAAAGAATTCCTACAGAATGAATTTATAAAAAAGACAGCTTTATAGAAAAATAGGTACTTCAGATGGTCAATAAATACGTGAAAATGTGCCCAACAACATTAGTCATCAGGGAAATGCAAATTAAAACCCACAATAAGATATCACCACATCCACCAGAATGACTAAAATTAAAAAGACTGAAAATACTAAGGGTTGACAAATACGTGGAGCAAATGTAGCTTTCACTTACTGCTTGTGGGAGTATAAATTTGGTACAGCACTCTGGAAAACTGCTTGGCAATATTTACTAAAGCTAAAAATACACAAACCTTAGGATCTAATAGTTCCATTCGTAGGTGATTACCCAGTAGTAATCTGTACATGTGTTCACTAAAACACAAGTTCTAGAATATTGAAAACTGTTTTTTGTAGTAGCCCCAAACTGCAAACAACCCAAAGTGTGAATAATGCTGCTATGAACATGGGTGTACAAATATCTGTTGGAATTTCCGTTTTCAATTATTTGGGGCTTATACCCTGAAGTGGAATTGCTGGATCACATGGTAATTCCATGTTTATTTTTTTTTGAGGAACTACTATACTTGTGTATTCTTGTATTTTAGAGATTTCTCAAGTTTTATTTTCTAATAATGGCAAGTATCGATAAATAGAACTTTCGTAAATAAGAATTGAGGTCCTCAGTAAATTAAGAGTGTAAAACGGCCCTGAGATAAAAATTCAAGAACTGCTGCCATAATGAACTGTATTACGCACTAAGGAAGAGAAGGGTTGAAGCAGTCATTGGTAATGGGTGTGGACTCGATGGATGATGAGTAGGGTGACATTTTTGCTCTTTAGTGTCCCAGTTTGGAGGTTACATTATGCAGTCACCCTAATGATGGCGTCCATATCAGGGGGATTGTCAGACTCGGTAACTGAGTCACCTTTGTTTGGGTGGTGATGTAGAGCTTCCTGAGCGGGCAAGGTTTCCTCTGCCTCAGGACCATGGAGGACCATGTTTTAGAATGAAAGAAAACCACTTCATTCTGAATGTAACCAAATGGTTACCTTAAAAAGTTCTTTGTGTGGTGGTATAAGACATCAGGCCATTTTTTTTGTTTAAAGAAAGCTTCTTATATCGTCACAAACTGGATGTTGCCAACATGACTCAAAATACCATCCCTTTGGAGACCATACATCCCTTTGGAAATTTGACCAATGATTTGAAATTTGTTTAATGATTTTGACCTTCTCCCAGTGTTACTTGAAGTGTAACTCAAAAATTTTCCCATGAATTGTTTTAATAAAAATGTGGGATTTTTGAGACGTAAATACACATTTTTTCCTATGTAAACATTGAAAACATGTTGAGGACCCTGTGCACTCTGTGAAGTTCGTGTGTTAACAATCATGTATATGTTCCCAGGGAAACCTTAGCCCAGGAGGGTGTGCAGGGTGTGCTTGCTTAATCCAGTTTCCTCCTCGTCCAGCCGGCAGGATGCATCACGTGCTGCAAGGCAGGCTGCACAAAAGCCCGCCTCGGCCATCACACTGCCTGCAGCTCAGAGTTCCACCTCCCAGTTTGAGGTCCAGGAGTCGCCTCACTGGGTCTGGTGACCTGTCTTCCCTCTCCCCTTCAAGTACAATGGTGGAAGACGGACACAACGAAGGGGGTGGGGGTGGGGGCAAGGTGATCCAAATACACTTTCCCCTTCAGACAGGAAAGAATGGGGGAGACACGCAGCAGTGTCTTGGCTCACCTCTCTCCTGAATGTGCCTACCGTAAACAAAACGTCGACTAGGTATTTCATCAGCAAAAATGATTTTTTTCAGGAAAATTAAAAGGATTGCGATCTGGTACCTGCAGCCATGGTGAGTCATATGCAAGTTCCTCAGACCAAGAGGACGGAAGTTCTTTACAGAGGGAAGAGGAAGTTAAGGGGAGGGGCTGTTATAACCCTAGAGCTGTTAGACCCATAGAGTTCTGTCTATAGGGCTTTCTTGACCAACATAGGGTGTGAGAGCGCCTCCTACCCGTCCTTCCGATTCCTGTCTTGTTCAGGTATCATGCATTTTGACACTGGGGATTAGACTGAGACTTCTGTGTGCTTAGATGAGGTTTGCCTGATAGGTTTGCTCTGTTCCCTGACTGGTTTCATTTTACGTTGAGGTGGGGAGCAGAACCCCTTACATCTCATCTACCATCACATATGTCAGATCTCAGTCCACAGCTTCTCCAGGGTTTCAGAGAGCCGAGGGCTCCTACTTTCCCTGGAGCCTTCCTGAAGTATATACTCTTGGCTGCATTCTCTGTTTTATTTCATCCTTCTTAGTTCAGAACTTTGTCATCCAGGGATTTGTTGAACTCGCCTGTCTGCTAATGGTTCCTGCCCCCTACGATTTCTGTCTAAGGCCATGGTTTCGTTCCTTACTGTACTCATTGACATTCATTTCAGTGGGATATTGAGGTCAAAAGGCATGAGCTCTGTCTGCCATCGTCAACAGGAAGTTTTGAGTTTTGAGAGACGGATCTGGTCTTACAACATTAGAAGCAGGTAGTTGCTACACTTTTGTTGTTTTGTGTGTGTGTGTGGGGCAGATGAAAATGGTTCCTCTTGATTGATAACGTGAATTCTGGGCTTCTGCTCTTGCTGTTAAGAAGGATGAGTTGACGTCAGATCCTGGAAAGTGACTGTGTTTGGTTTGAGTTGGCGGGTGGAGGAGAGGAGAGGGTAGGAGACCAGTGAAAGAGTCAGGAGAATGAGGTGTGCTATCTAAGCCTGAAAGAACATGTTTTTGAGAAGAAAGAAAAGGTCAGTGTCAAATACCACAGAGATGTCAAGTAGAATGAGGAGTAGATGTGGTTTTATCTTGTCCACAAAAACTATTTCATGGAAGGTGATATCTCAGAAGGTGATGAGAACCTAAACTTTTTTTTTTAACAGTAAACTTTTATACATAGATCTGCAATTTTGTGGATTTTGCTAAGCTCTCACTTGTGATATTTTTTAGCCTCTATTACCTCACAGAATAACTAGTGCTGTGTATTTATAATCTATTTCTTTAAATATTGCAGCAAAGTCTCAGGCTACTATACTAAAAAGTAGTCCCCACCCCTTTTAACTGGAAGTGACTGAAATGATAGTTGACTTAAACAAGATGGAAGTATATCTCCCTCACATAAAAGAAGTCTGGAGGTCAGCATTCCAGCAACTTCACAGTGTCACGGCTTTAGGTCCCTTCTATTTTGCCGTTCTGCCACCATCCAGACGTCATCAGACGTCAACTTATCCTTCTTAATGAGTTGAAAGAAGCTACCCTGAGTATGTGATTTCTACCACCAGCACAGGATGGCTGCTGGAATTCCACCCATCATATCCATATTTCAGAAAGCAAGCAGAAGGCAAGGGGAAAGAAGAGGCCTGCTCATTTCCTGTAAAGACACTTCCTAAAAAATGCACTCACCATTTCTGCCTCCATCCCATTGGCCAGAACTCTGCCACATGTCCTCACCTGGCTGCAAGGGATGCTAGGAAATACCCCTTTTAGATGGCCATGTGCTTGGCTAAGCATTGGGGTTACAATGGAGGAAAAGAAGAATGGATGTTGGGGTAACCAGGGGTTTCTGAGCACTTCCAAAAGCCTGAAGAAGCCTATTAGAAATTAGCAGCAGATCTACAAAACAGGAAAAGCTAGATAGAAGAAGATGAAGGCAGAGAATAAAGGAGACCAGTTGTGGTGGTCAAGGGTCTCCTCCAGTGGTGGCAGGTGGCTGATTCACTGCGAGCAAGGCAAAAGGAAAAGGGGGACCCTTCTGCACGATTGGGGATGGGGATTGAACACAAGCAGCTGCCTCCTCAGTCGGAGAACCCTGAAGGACAGGCTTTGAGGATCTTTTGGTGTGTGGTACATAAGTGTTCGGCAAACAAAGAAATAAAATGTAGGAAACTCCCTGCAACCCTGTAGCTATGACTATGTCCAGCGCCACTTTCATAAAAGTAGAGGAAAAACGAGGCCCTCAGCACCATGTCCGTCTTCATCAAATTCATATCTTTTGCTCTCAGTAGGACAGAACAGTAATTGTTACCTAAAATGAGAATCTTGAATTCTTACAAAATCGTGCGGAAATTACGTGTTGAAGATAACCAGAAATGATGCTGCTTTTAATAGGATGACTGGATAAATGCGTTCATTGCACATGTGTCTTCTTCCCACCGATGCAGCAGAAATGTATGTTACCCAGCCGTCGGAGCGGTAACCAGCTGGAGGTGTGGCACAGACACTGGCATGGAACCAGGGGTCCTGCTGCCTGAAGGGCCGAATGAGGATGCCAGGGTTAGGCTCTGACTAGTGCAGCGGGGCAGTTCTCTCTGGAGAAACAAATCAGTTATTAATAAATGCAGTCTTCAAAATAATAGTAGTCTTCAAAACAAGAGGTACTTGGTGGGAAAGTAACTATAGGGTAAGGTTGGGAAATGGCCCCATTATGCAGCATGTGAGAAGAGGCTCAGGGAGGCAGGCTGGCCAGCCGGAGTTCTGATTGCCCTGGGCCAGTATTTTCCACGGGCTCAACTCCCACGGCATAAATGTTCTCTATTCCCTCCACTGTAGGTTTATAGTGTCCCACTCCGCTTTGAGTGTGAGGGTGCTCCCAGGGAGCCCCTTCATTGCTAATCTTTGGCTACTTTTAATAGAATCTCCCACTACAATTGTTGTGTACTGTGTTTGGACTGATGTTTGTTCCCTCCTATAGTTTCGGGAGACCAAGGGCCACGTGAGCTTTGTGTTCTCACAGGAATGTCAGCCAAACCCCCAGTTTTCTCTTGAACAGTTGCCATTGCTATCTCCTCTCTGTTCCACAGAATTCTCTGTACAGAGACTTTTCAATTTGCACGTAGTGGTCTGTTGGAAGGTACCACTGGGGAGTAGCTATTTTGAGAACTTTTAAGCGAGAATCATTTCTTCCGAAGATATCAGCCTCTCCTAGGGACTTATCACCAGACACGTGACATCATTGCGGAGGGTCCCACTTGGGTCCCGGTAGCTGTGGTAGACATCTTATTTCCTAGGTCTCAGGAAGAATTGTCTCGTTATTGGGTTTGGTGTTCTAAAACAGGACGCACCTTTCTCCTTGGTCAGAAAATATCCAAAACACTAGAATGAGCCACCATTTGAAGTTGAGAAAACAAAGACTTTTAGTGTCCAGGGGGGTCAAAAAGGGATGGAAAACTAGGATGATTTGAGATTTTACACAATCCTTTCTTTTCAGGGAAATTTGGCCCAGGATTTCCAGCCTTCATTGACCAATAATCTTAGTTTCAGTGAGTTCAGTACAGGCATATCTTGAAGATATTGTGGGGTCGATGCCAGATCACCACAATAAAGCGAGTATCCTAGTAAAGTGAGTAGCTATCTTTTTGCTGGTGGAGTGGGTCTTGCCTTCAGTTCGTAAAAAACACAACACCTGTGAAGTGCAATAAAGCGAGGTGCAGTAAAATAAGCCAGTACGTATGGGTAATGTGGTTGTGGAAGCTGAACTTGGGGGCTGGTTCTGCTGGCTGCTTTGAAGGATGTCATATTGTCTCATGTATTCATCTGCGTGACTCCAGGGCTCGCTCCTTAGTCCGAGGTATTTAGCACTGCCTGGGCAGGGATGGAGGAAGGGTCTTAGTGGGGGTGGACATTTGAGCTGGAGGAGCAGGAATGTGCCTGGAAAGCTGAATAGAGAATGAGTCAGCAGTGGTCCCAGACTGCAATGGGAAGGCATTGAGGGCAGTGCCAGAGAGCTTCGGGGGAAGCCAGTAAAGGTGTCTGTTTTGTTCTGGGAGGCAGCAAAAGTTATGCTTAGAGACTGACTTGTCTTTGCTATGTAGCAATTTATTTAACATGGGTTCCCTGTGGCAATTACAACAATTTCACAAGCCAGCAGCATACAGGTTATCTCTTAATAAGCAAAATAAAGAAATAACATACTTCAAACAAATGACAGAATAATCACACTGTTGTTCCAGGCAAGGGGAGGTGAGAGGAATAAAGTCCAAATTTAATGTGAGGTGTACCTTTTTATATGAGTTAAAATCTGTAGGAGAGTTGGGGTCCAACCTAGAGCTGATTTTGAACACTTTGCTAGGGAACAAAGATGCCAGTGCTGTTAGGCAGGCTGACCGCTGTCACAGCGCCAGCTGTGGGCTTATCACCGCTGTCTCCTGGGAACCCCTCGCCAAGACCAGTGCCAACACCCCAAGGGTCTTTGGAGAGTTTTTAGGTTAGGGAGAGTCACCTAAAAGCTCAGTGGTGCTCACAAACTCTGAGTATTTACAGTCTAAATATCCCCCTGCCATAGTTGCTTCTCCACACATTCTTATGGATAAGCACGCTCTGGGCTGCTGGGCTGCTGACTGCTTCTCAATGACAATAGATATAGAATGATGACATCCTGACATTCTTATATCAAAACAATTTTACTTCTAAAACAACTTTTCTTTTTATCTTTGTCATTGTCATAAATAAGTGGATTAAAACAACTTCACTTAAGTCATAAACCAGTGTA
Source organism: Rhinolophus sinicus (assembly GCF_057876585.1). Classification (NCBI taxonomy): domain Eukaryota; kingdom Metazoa; phylum Chordata; class Mammalia; order Chiroptera; family Rhinolophidae; genus Rhinolophus; species Rhinolophus sinicus. Next base: position 26,722,812 of record NC_142513.1, read on the forward strand.
TTTGAAATCATATGAAACCTACCATGTTTCCCCGAAAATAAGACCTAACCAGAAAATAAGCCCTCGATGATTTTTCAGGATGACATCCCCTGAACAGAAGCCATAATGTGTCTTTTGGAACAAAAATTAATATAAGACCCGGTCTTATTTTCGGGGATACATGGGATATACAACAGGATTGGCACAGAGGAGTGAGGGGCTTAGATATATTCATTTTGTACTTTCTTCAATTATGGAAGCAATACTTGTTTTGTGGAAAATGTGGAGGTGACATGAAAGTATAAAAAATTTATCTTAATTTCACTACCCGGAATATAACTGTTGTTAACATTGTCATCATATTCCACTAAATCTTATTCCCAAAGTTTTAAAATGCATTTTGGTATTCCTCCCTATCTTTGTTAAATAGATCATGGCAGAATCTTTTTTTGTTGGACATATAGTTTGTTTCTTCTTATAAATAATGCTAATGAACATCCTCACATAATGTGTTTCTCTACATATTTACTTAGAGCATTTTCTCAACATGGAATGACTAGATCAGAGAAGATGTGAACCATCTTCTTAATGTGTATTTCCAAATGGCCTTTCAGAAAGGTGGTACTAATTTACGTTTCCATGAGTACCCTCCAAGTGTACTGGTGTTCTCCAGGCCCAGTCCACAGTGAATATGCTTTTCATCCACTCATTCAATCTGATGTGAGAAAAATGGTTTCTCATGACCGTTTTATTTTTTATGTCATTGATTATTAGTGAGGTTAAATAAGTACACAGGTTATTTGTATTTGGCAAATTGTCTTTCTCTTTTGCTAGTCTATTGGCATGTTCACAATTTTCTTACTGAGTTTTAAGAGGCTTTTGTTGTTTTTTAATGGTTAAAGAAGTTGAGAGGTCTAAACTATGGTATTGTTCTGAAAGGATTTTTTTAAATGATTATTCATTTTTCACAGACACGTCACTGTGATAGCCTAGAGGGGACTTGGGGCCTGGGGGCTGCTCAGCAGGGCTGTGATGTTATTACAGGGCCTGTCCATGCAGTGACCAGCTGGCCACTCGCGTACATTTCTAGAAGAGGGCTGGCTGGGTTATCAGAAGTATTGGCTCCTATTTATAGGGATGAGGGAAAGGACCTGAAATTCAAGTTAGAATTTGAACTCAGCTGCGCTGATTCTGTGTTCGTGCTCTTTGCCATAGCCATTCCGCCTTCCTGGTCTCCTGGTCTCCCAGTCATTTCTTCTGTGGTTTGGCCAAAGAGCCCTTAACACAGGAGGAACTGTGAGCATCTCGGGGTTAGCCAGCAGGGCCCCGGGGGGTGGGAGAGCCCTTGCCTCATTCTGCACCCGTTCTGGAGACAAGAAGTGGTGACAGGGGCCTCTGAGTTCCTTGGGGCTGCAAGCTGGCAGAAGGGACATCTCAGCGCAGGCCCTGCAGTCTGCCGCGGTGTGAGGCCTGCGAGGCCCAGCTCAGCCCCAGCTCCTCTGTGGAACCCTCTCGACTCCTGCCGCCCGCCACACATTCTTCATCTCTCTCCCTTCTCCAGGTTCTGGGGAAATCGACTGTCCAAATCCTGGTTAGGTCCTGTCTCTTGCTCTTTCCTCAGCAGGTGCAGTCTCTGGAGTCAGGCTCCTTGTCTTGGATTTCTGTAGCTTCTGTGTAATTCCGTACAGGCGTGTTGATCCATCCTGGGGGTTCCTGGCAGAGTGGCAAAACTGACTGTCCCAGGGGCACACAGTAGGCAGATCTCACAGGCACAGCTCTCTTGCTTACTTGGCCGGAGACTCCTGGCCTCTTTCAGTCTTGGCTGTTCCCAGCACGTGAGGTTGTCAGGAGATTGAGTGGTGCTAAGTCATCTGTGAAGATTGGCAACTGGGGGAGCATGAGAACCAGGCCTCTCTGGTTTCAGGAAGAATTTGTTGAGCAGAGTTGTGACCAGAGTTGAGGAGCAAAGAGAAAATATTGGCATGTCAGTGTTTATTTTTAGTATTGAAGTACCATGCTACATTAACATATGATGTGCTTAGACTCAGTCCCAATATTTTGTTTAAAAGTGTTTAGACTGTATGAAATTAACGACAGTAAAACTAAGTGAATCAGATGCACAAATTTTGGACACACTACAGAATGTCAAGTAGAAACTTAAATTCATAAAAATTTAAATGCTAAACATAAAAATTACTATTCCTATGTAGATTTGTAGATAAGTAAAATTTAAATTTTATTCAAAATTAAAACTTACTGAAATGTCCTAAATAAATTACATTTACTGAATTCAAAATTAAAACTTACTGAAATTTAAAATGTAAATATACATCAATAGTGACCTTGATTTCAGCACATTTTTGTTTAACTTACTCCCTGTGCTAAAAATTAACTCCGGGAGTAGGGGAGTGACAAGACCACTGAACTGCAACTCTTTCCTTTCAGTCTTTCATCTCCAAATCCCACCTGTTTGATAACTTTGAGGGAAAACATTTTTTTTGTGTGTGGTGGGGAGCACAGACTATAGTAGCTTTATAATTGCTCATGTGCTGTGGTTTTGGGTTTAAAGACAGCGTTTCTGGTTTGTGTTAGTGTTCTTTAGTTACATCACTAGGTTTGAAATCAGTTTCATCATTTAGTTTCATCATTAGTTTCTTTGGACTGGAGTAAGAATTAGTTTTCAGGCAGAAGTTTTGCTTTATTGGTTGATTTTTTTTTTCCCTCCTCCTGAGGATTATGGAATGAAAAAAGGCTTCTAAATGAGGAAACTAGGTGTGGGTAAGTCTCAAATATAAATAGAATAATGGGAGAAGCACGTCATTTCGAATGCCTTTTGTGCCACACAGGCGCTATGTTTTTATGTTCTAGTTTTTCGTCTGTAAACGGTCAATAATGCCATGTCTCCGCCTTATTCCTGCCGTCTCCCCCCCACCCAACATTTGTATGGTGACTTAGTTTACAACATATTTCTCTGCATTGCCTCAGGCCTTTCAGGCTTTTTTGGTGCACAGGAATAAATGCATTTTACACTGTGTCCCAATACAAGGTTGTATGTATAAATTACTTTGAAACAAAAGTTTCATGAAGCAGTACTTTTACTATCTATGATACATTCAAAAGTTTTCTGTTTTGATTCTTATTCTACCTATTATGTAAACTTTTATTGAAGTGTTACACTTTTATTGAAGTATAACAGAAATGTGTCTATGTCATAATTATACAGTGGGATGTTTCATAAAGTAAGCACATCTCTGCAGCCTGCCCCCAGATTAGACAAAGCATTACCAGTACCTGGGAAGGCTCCCCTGTCATCTCTTCTAATCACTTCCTTCTCTCAGAGGTATCCCCTAACCTGACTTCTGGCACCATGTTTTATTTTAGTTTTTGCCGGTTGTGATCCACTGAAGTGATTTCAAGACCCAGTAGGTCTCGACCCACAGCTTGAACAACAGCCTTACTTTATCTCCCCAATACCCTTGAGATGGGAATTGTTTCTGTTTTATAGATGGAAAAGCCAAGGTCCAGAGGTGACATGGTTTCTTAAACGATCACACAGCTAGTAATGGTTTCCCCTTTCCCCATGCTTTTGGGACACTGTTCTCCCAGAGATAAAGTGACTTGCTTCTTTGGAAAGTCAGTGGCAGCCTTTTTGGTTTTATGTCTAGTTTTTCACTCCCTCTTGTGTTGACAGGATTGATACTCATTATTAAAGTAGCTTTAGCGAATTTCAATAAGACCATTCTTAAGTTCCAAGAATATTTTTTGTTTGTGTTTTGTGAACATGAGTTGTGTACATCTGCTCATTGCTCTGGAGGTTGTATGGTTTGGAGGCTTTCATGGCATTCATCCTCTTCACCCCCTGCCCCCACCCCCAATTAAACTGCAGTGGCATAGATGGCAGGCAGGCATGACAGGTGGCCTGGACTGGGTGTGCACAGCTCCCCTCCCTCGTTGTGCAGCACGGTGCTGTGCTACTTGCATCTTCTTCCCAGCCTGTAGAAGCCTCTGGATAGATTTCTCCCCCCCCCCCCCATGTCCCCCTCAGGCTCCAGAACACCCGCCTGCAGGGCGTAAGTGCTCAGCTGGCTCACCGTCCTCAAGCCTTTCTGGTTGTGAGGTCATTGCTCCCAGCCAGAATGCTCAGGGTAAATGCTGTGAGAACCACTGGGGCTGACGTCCCATGGTCTCTGCCCAGGGTCCCTGATTGGGCACTGGGCCCGAGGACAGTCTCAGGCTGTGAACTTGTGGCCCGTTCTGGCTCTGTCCATTCTTAGCTGAGGCCTCGTTCTAAGAGCCTCGGCCTGCTGAGCTCTCCCTTGACAGGGTTCTCTGGGAGAGAGACAGATGGGAAACGCTCTCAAGGCAGGTATGCCAGTGTCTTGATAGTAAAGGAGGATAAACTCCAAGATTCCAACCTGAGCACTAACGCACAGGGTCTGTATTACTGGGGCAGACAGCCTCCTTAGTCATTAGCTCCTGCACAGGATGAAAAGCAGTGGAGATTCAAGATGTTAACAAGACAACAGGTACAAAATGCATCACTTATACTAAGGCCCACATCACCAAACTGAGACTTGACTTAGAATTTGTGCTCTCCCAGAAGCAAAGTCTTAAGTCAGTCAGGACCACTTGATCAGCAATACTGTGTTTCCCGGAAAATAAGACCTAGCCGGACCATCAGTTCTAATGCGTCTTTTGGAGCAAAAATTAATGTAAGATCTGGTCTTATGTTATACTGTATTATATTATATTATACCGGGTCTTATATTAAAATAATACCGGGTCTTATATTAATTTTTGCTCCAAAAGACACATTAGAGCTGATGGTCCGGCTAGGTCTTATTTTCGGGGAAACACGGTAATTAGGTGATTTGCCCGATAGATCCCGCCATCCCCTAAGGGAAAGTGACCTTGTGATAACCAGAGTAACTTAGTGATTCTTTTTTTTGCCTGATATTAATATAACATATTTGTACCCCTCTGTTCTACCGATTAAAGTCTTTCATTTTGTACAGCTCCTCGGTGCTTCTTTCTGTCTGCTAGATTAGATGCTGCCTGATTCATAAATCATTTCGTAAAGCCAATAAGATCTTTAAAATGTACTCATCTGAATTTTGTTTGTTTGTTTTCTCCCTCCTTCTTCCACCTCCCCCCGCACTCCAGTTCAAGCCGTTGTTTCTCAGTCTAGTTGTGTAGGACACAGCTCCCTGGCCCATGGTGGTATTAGGAGCCTTGCGCTTCCCCTGGCTGAGGCAGTTGGTGGCCGGTTGGTTCACGGCAGCTCTCGCCGGCTGCCGGCTGCTCATGGCAGCACACGGTAGCCCACAGCAGCACACACAGCAGCCCACGGCCACTCACGCTGGCTGCCGGTCACTCACGCCGGCACACGGCAGCTGGGGTCAGCTCACATCAGCTCACGCCAACCTCCAGCTGCTCACAGCAGCCCAGCTCCAGGGAGAGCTGTTGTTCACAATCTAGCTGTAGGGGGCACAGCTAACGGGCCTATGTGGGAATCGCACCAGCGACCTTGGAGATAGGAGCAGGCATTAGTAGAACGGCGCTCCAACCACCTGAGCCACTGGTTGTCCCCCTGAATTTTGTTTTTTAACAAAGGAAATGTAGGACAGTATCCTGTTAAAGTGTCCTTGTTGCAGAGCTGCACAATAATCTTTGGATAGAAGATTTGCTACCCCAGACATTTAAAAGAAGGCTATTTTTCATTGATGAAGCAGCTGAGTTCGGCTTTGTAGAAATTTTAGTATGAGTTAGCAGATTTTTCTTTATTACCCCACAACTGAGTTGTTATAGTTTATTCCGTTCATTGACCTCAATCCTCCACTGAGATGGAGTTGGGTAGAGCCTGTTCACAGTGTGAAGTTTGAGTGGCTGTTACTGTTGCATTTGTTACTAAGTAAGTGAGTAATTTCTCTTTTGGTCTGTGCATCTGGCTGTTTTTGCTTGGATAGAAACCACCTTGGCAGGGAACTCAGCTTGTAGGAGCCCAAGCTGCAGGAGGCAATGCATAGGCACACCTTGCTTTATTGTGGTACTATATTGCGGTGGTTTGGGCCCAAATCTGCACTGTCTCTGAGGTATGCCTGTATTTCCTTTTTGCAAGAACGCTGGGGGTGAGGGGGTGACGGGGAAAGCAGTCAGCAGCTCTTGAGATATTGGAGATCTTCTTTCCATTCTTTTACCCACCTCTATTCTGCATGTTTGATGGCTCATCCTTACGGCTTTCTTAAGACTTTCACATTCCTTCCACTTACGGAACCTACAAATCTGTGTAAACATGGTAAGGTGGATATTTTGTGCAAAGTGGCTGGCTATTGTGTGATAGTTATGCCTACAATTTTAATCTAAGTGGAGGCTCCAAAGTGGAGCATTCCTTAGTTATTCCTTAACCTGGCATCTTCTCTCCCTTTCCTCCCTTTGTGGAGAAACATTTATTGAGGACCTCCTATGTGCCAGGCAGTGGTGTAGGCCATGGGGACATAGCAGTGAAAAGTAAAAGTCCCTCCCTCTTGGAGTTTATGTTCCAGTGGGGGAGACGGACAAACGCGTCGTGTAATAATTTTAGGTAATAGTGATGGTAGGAAGAAGAACACAGGTGTTTCTTAGTATGAGTGCAGCGTGAAGTGTTAGCGTGAAGGGGCCGTGCTGTGTGCAGTCTGATCGGCTCCAAGGACAGAGGTGTTCTGACTGCCTGGAGCATCTCCCATTATTCAAGGGAAAAGAGTGGCAATGTGCACAGACCTATGCATTTTGTAGGGTAGGACTGAACCATTTAGGGCTCTAAAAGGTTTCACTATGCCTCCTTCCTCATTATTCCTGGCAACACATTAGTTGCTGTCTGGAAATGCGGCTCATCACCACCTTGGGTTTTATGGGTGCCCCCTGGGGGCTGCCCTCCCCTCAATCATTTTTACCTTTGGGAGGGGCTGAAATCAGAGGCTTTTAGTCATTAGTCGCATTTGTATAACTGTAGCTCTGGGGTTGTCTTCCGCTGGCTAATTCTGGCACTCATTGTTCCAGGCCTCGTAGATAAAGTTAATGAATTTCATTAAAATTCAGTGAGTTTGGTAGAACACTCTGAGCTTTTTTACCAGATTCAAGGCAAGATTCAAGGTAAACAAAGATGAATAAGGCAGTCCTTACATTTAATGAGTTTGAAGCCTAAATTAGATTATGGAAAGTGCCTTATTGTCTGGAAGTGAAATGGTTCATAGCCAGAGTTAGGTTTTAAAAAGCCAAATCTGCCACACACGTCATTTCCTGTCCTTTTTCTGGAGCTTTTTGATATAGAGTGCAGTTATCTGTGGAGGTACTTGAAGTGCAGCAGTCCATCTGGGGTAGCTGAACGCATTTTCTGTAGATCACATTATTGGTATGAGCCTGTTGGAGGACCATCACCTGGGGGTGAGTCTAAATAGGAGCAGATTCGGGCTCCTCCTATTTGATGCTTTGTTCTGACAATGGAGCTTGTCAAGTGGAGCTAGCATTAGAAAAAGCTGGAAATAGTTTCTTTGCTCTTCCTAACACCACACACACACACACTCATATACCTATACGTACTTGGCTTTTTCAGTGAGAGGGACACATAGGTCCCTGACACTCTTACTAAGGATGAACCTGCCTCTGGTAATTTCTCTCCCTGGGACATGCCTGTAAGTGGGCGTGAATTGCCCTGGCAGCTGCCACAAGGCTTAAGATGCAAGCAGATATTTAGCAGAAAGGTTAGGCTCTGCCTGATGACTTTCCTCCAGGAAGAGGTTTGTAATTTGCATTTAAAGCAATGCAACCCCCCCCCCCCAAACAGTTTGTATAAGTTACAGCCACTCAGTAAATGAAACTTAGAAATTTGAATGCCATGCCTGTGCAACGGACAGAGTTGTTGGCAGCATCAGCAGCCCGGGCATTGGGTAGAGCCAGTCCTCGGGTAGCGTTGTTTTGTTCAGCGTGGTTTCCTCATGACGGTAATGAGATGCTGTAGGAACTTCACTCTTGTTTATATCAAGTAGCCTGTGGTAACATTGGTTTCGTTATGTGTCACTTCACTGCAGTTCCAAGAACCTATCGATGACGTTAAATGAGGACTTACTGTACTACCTTTTAATGAAGTTGCCTTGAAAAAGAAGAAAAAGCCTAGTGGGTGATACCACTTATTTTCTTTCCCTACTTTTTAGCTCCCTTTAGGCAAACAGGAGCAGACTATCAATATGTTTTCCTTATCAAGGTAGACTACTGAGTTGGCAACTGGTAAAGAAACGGGGTATGGAGTGGGGTCAGTCCCATCTGCCTGCAGCCGCTTGACACAATGCCCAGGGCTCCTGTCCAGCCCGGCCACAGCCACGCTTTTTTGGTCAAGCTGTGACCATGGCCACTTGTGGGTGTCACTGTGGAGTCTTGAGAAATATTGAGGTTGGAGTGTGGGCCCCTGAGACCAACTGGTGACGAAAAGGGAGCCTGAAAGGGACACTGCCCAGCAAGCTTTTGTGAGCCCAAGGCCTTCAGCAGAGCCTGAGAATTGGGAGGGCTGGGAAGAGGTAGGGTTTCCACCTCGAGAATGACAGTAAAAATGAGTTCTCCAAACGCTTGCTTTTCCGGACTGAGCCAGGCCGCTCCCCAGGCCAGGAAAAGCCAGACCTTGACCCCAAGGAACTTCCCCTCCCTCCCCCTGTTGCCTCTGGCCCTCCCTGGCTGCCTTCTCTTGCCTCTGTTGAAGGAAGGCTTCTGTGCTGTTGTAAAAGCCAGGTCGGTGCTGGTGTTGGCTTCTGGGCAGCTGTGGCGGGGCGAGGGGTCCTGGAAGGTGGTGGTGGGGCCTTTGGAGCATGAGTTTCTCCTGAGCCTTGGTACCCCGGAGATTCCATGTATCCGTCACCCTCAGTCCTTCTGCCTTTTCTCTGAAGGGTCTAAGTGAACCAAAAGGAAGGAGGCCTCTGAGAGAGCTTTTTTCCTTCCATTTAAACCACTACTTTTGCTTCCTGTTTACACCAGCACCACAACCCCCTTGGGAAATGGCTAAAGGAGTGGAGGAGGATGGGTGATGATTGAGACAGAATCTGAGAGACAGGGTGTACTCCACTTGGCCTCTGATCTGGGCCCTTGGGTTGAAAAGGAGGGAAGAAGGGAGGGGCTGCCTGGGAGCTGTGCTGAGACAACTTGATGCAGCCGCTCCCCGCTGTCCTGTGCTGGTCCCAGGGCGACTGAGCTGGGTCCTCAGACCCACTGCACAGCGGGGAGCGGGGCGGGAATGGGTACTGGCCTGGTCCTGCTGCGAGGGCCACCGTGGAGGCTGCTGCATGGGTCCTGGCATGGGAGCTGTAAATCAGAGTGGGTGCCGTCATACTCTCAGTGCGGTCCGGACACTCTGGTCCATGGTAGGTCAAGTAGGATTTCTTGTCTCAGTGGTTCAACAAATCTTTGGGTACCTGCTATGTTCCAGATGCTGCTCAGTGCAATGGGAAACAAGGCACCTATGGCCGCTGACACACCACCGTGTCTGACATGTATGTGATGTTTTTACCCTGTGCCCCAGATTGCACAAATTTCCTAAGTTATATACATGTACCGATCGGCCCATTATAAAGCACACACAGGAAAGAAAATACAAACGAGATAAACAGAAATAAGTTCTAACGTTTCTTTCTACACTTCAGTGGTTTGCGTTGCGCATGTCCCCCTTCAGAGAGCAGTAATCCGTGCTGCCGCTTTTGCGCTTCAGGCCTCCGCCACTATGGTAGCTCTGGGAAGCAGATCAGTTTTGAGTTGGGGCTGCCAGTTGGATGAATGGAAGGTGTGAAAGAGGAGGCAAGGCCGGCAGATGGTGGAGCTCACATAATTGGTTAGCACATGGGCCCCAGCAAGGTCTGATGGCTGCCAGGCTTTCCTTGCTCCTTCGGGGGTGCCCGGGGTGCCTGGGTGAGTGTTGAAGGTTCTTGTGCTCTTGTCCCATGCTCCGTGCTGGCGCTGCAGCCGCTGAGGGATGGGGGGGTGTCTCTTCAGTCCCTGTATAGTGTCCATAGACTTTCATGGATGTTGCATTTGATCATCCCCACAACTGTCTGAGAGGAGGGCTCCTTTCTCCACCGGGAAGACCGGAGAATGGAGGCCTGTGCTGGGTGCAGTGAGCATTAGAGCGGGCCCTGGGCCCTGCTCTCCCTGGTTGGCTGCTGCCTCCTGCAGACAGCCTTCCTTCCCACCTGCCTGTCTTGCCTTCCCCCTGGAGGAGCAAACCAGGGAACATGCTCAGCTCCTCTGACGCTTGGTCCAGCCTGTGACAGATTTTTTCTGGGCAGGGACTTGGGCCCCAGGTCCCTGGAGCCTCCCGGGCCCACACTGGAAGCTGCACCAGCACTCGGAGTCCTTTGCTCAGGCATAAGCGGCCCATGTGCAAGGCCTAAGTGCAAGGCCTGTGCCCATGAGGTCGGGAGGAGCTGGAACCCTGTAGGCCTCCAGGTTCTCTTAAGTTTTTGTTTCCTTGGCCTGCTGTGCTGTGACACCTGGTGGTGGTGGTTGGGGGCGGGGTCAGGAGCCTATAGTGCGGTCTGATTTGCTTCCTCCCTGTCCATGAGTTCCTGGGCTGTGCCCTTCCCTTGAGCAGGGATTTGCGCTTCCATCAGCGGGAGAATGGTTGTCTGTGTAGGTGTTGGTCTCCTGCTCAGAGGGAGTTTCCATCTAAGGGCTGTGGGGACGCTTTTTCAGTGATCTGGGGTGAGGCCCACGACCCTGCTTGTAGGCAGATAAAACCTAGGAAGTTAATCTCCTTCAGGCTTGTGCCTTCAGGGCGTTTACTTAATTTCCTAGTAGTTGTTCATCCCAGGCCCCCTGACCTCTTGGAAATAACAGCAGTCACAGTAGCTTTGTATCAGTTCTCTGTCTCCTGCTGCTTTCTGCCTCAGGAGACCTGTCTGCATTTCACCCATCCTGGCTCAGAAGGAGAGGAGTCACAAATGGTGGTGCTTCAGGAAACAGTGCTGGGCTAATGTGCATAAAAAGGGCCTGGAAGGTCCAGGGGGCTCAGCACAGAGCCAGAGCTCCCTGCCCCTCCCATGCAGGGGCTTTGCCTGGCTCCTTCCTGCCCTCCCTCGCCTTGGGAACTGGCAGCCTTTGTGAGTCTCCTTGACAACAGGATGGATAAGTTAAAAATAACCTTCTGTGTGTGTGTGTTTGTGCACGCATGCACACAGGCACGTGGCCTCGCCTGCTGTGTTCAAGCTCAGTCCCCGTGGCGTCTAGATACTCCCGAGAGCATCTGCCGGGAGGCCTCTGTGGTGCCAGGTCCTTGTGTGTCGAAGGCCCTTGGTTTAGGGGTCAGATCTAGATAATCACGCAGCAGCATCCTTACTTCCCAGTCCAGATGGTTGCCGGTGGGTGTGGGTGTTAGTGTTAACAACGTGAAGGCTGGAAAGCTGTTCGGAATGCCTCAGTCGTCCTGCAGGCTCACCGGAGAGGGATGGTTCTGGAGGCCTTGCTGGGTTTCAGAACTTTTCGGGGTGGTAGAATGGGACACCGCCCTGGGTGGGAGTTTGGTTGTATCTCTTCAGTGACCCCCCCACAGGTAAGGAGGGCCCTTTCTGGGCCCCTTTTATAAGGTGAGGACACTGATGTCACTTACGTGACTTGTCTAGAGCCACCTGGTTCAGTTGTGGCAAAGAGCAGCAACTCCATCATCAGAAGCTGTAGCTCTTTCCCTCAGGTCCTATAGGTCCTTTACCAAAGCCAGCTAGCTGTCCCTTTTGTATCAGCAGTTTCGTGCTACTTAGGCCTTCTGTTTTGCGGTGTCATCACTGTTGTAATTTAATTTAGAAATAGCTGTTTCCACAAGGGCAGGAGCTTGATGTCTCTTTACCATCCCTGGAATTAACTCCTGGCTCCCTCCCGCCATTCTTCCATCCATTAGTATTTTGCCGTGTGCCAGGCTTTGGGATGTCATGAGAACAAGGTGTCTTGGGTCCCGTCTTTAGGGAGCAATAGACAATTACAGACATCTCCCTCTAAGTCCCCATTGTGGCCAGTGCCCAGAGAGAGGAGTCTGAGTGTTAGAGGGAACGAATGACTCGGATGGGAGTGGGGTTAGAGGTGGCTGGGAGGACATATCAGTGACACAAAGTGCTTAAATCTGGAATGTATAAAAAAAAAATCTTACAAATCAATAAAAAGGAAGGCAGAAAACTCAGTAGAAAACTGGCAGTGACTTGACAGACATTTCACAAAAGATAACCAAAGGGCCAATAAACATGAAATGGTGCTCAACTTCATATAAGGGAAATTCAAATTGTTAGTTCAACTTAAAAAAACATGTAATTGTTTCTGTGTTTGCACATGTACCTAACAAAATCTTTGAAGATGCGGTGAAACATCCTTTTGCCATTTCTAGTTTACTTTGTTTTGAATTTTTTTTTTTTTAAGAATTTTTTATTGGGGAAGGGGAACAGGACTTTATTGGGGAACAGTGTGTATTTCCAGGACTTTTTCCAAGTCAAGTTGTTGCCCTTTCAAGCTTAGCTGTGGAGGGCGCAGCTCAGCTCCAGGTCCAGTTGCCGTTGTTAGTTGCCAGGGTCGCAGCCCACCATCCCTTGCGGGAGTCGAAGGGGCAACCTTGTGGTTGAGAGCCCACTGGCCCATGTGGGAATCGAACTGGCAGCCTTCAGAGTTAGGAGCACGGAGCTCCAATCGCCTGAGCCACTGGGCCGGCCCCGTTTTGAATTTCTTACTGAACAATAAAATGCATTCCAAGATGCTTAAATAAAAGAAGACCTACGTTCATAGGAGATTTGGGGCCAGCCATTGAGCTTCTCAGAGCCCCTGTTTCTTCATTTGTAAATAGGGATCTTCCTCTGTTCCTTCCCTTCCTCCCAGAACTGCTCTGAGGTTCACAGATAGGAGAAATGCTCTAAAAACTGTCAAGGTGATACGGTAGATGACAGAAAGGAGGGAGGGAGGGAGGGAGGGAAGAATGAAAGAAAGAATGAAAGAAAGAAAGGAGAAGTTTAGTCCTGGTTTAGAAAGCCCTTTGCTGCAGTTCCTACCTGGGTGGAGACCCCTGGCAGCCGCCCAGCAGGACTCCAGGCTCACACATACCTGTAAATCAAAGAGATACGTTGTTAGAGGAAGGGGGGCACGTCCTGTTTGTCAGGATCACCAGTACTTTACTAGCCCAACAGGATTCCAGGTTTACACATACCTCTAAATCACAGAGAGCCAGAGAAGACTAGGCACCTCGCGGGAGAAAGAGATAAGGGAAGGGAGAGGGGGAGGCGATCCTACTCATAGGAATAAAAGCCTTTATATGATATAAGGCAAAGCTGCTTCCTTCCTTTGGGTCAGCCCACGCCATGTTATTCCATTTTACTAATAAATTTCTGGGCTGTTTTATTCTGCACAAAATTCTGTCTCTTAATTGAATTCTTTCCTTCAACAAGAGAAGAGCCGAGGTTCAATGTCATTTCCCAGTAATACAGTAAAGGGCTATACAAATACTAATTAGTATTGTTACTGTCTAATTCTAAGTGATTTCATTTCTCCTCAACCTCTTCACGCAGCCACTACGCTAAATTCCCCTAAGAAATAAAAGCTCTTGAGTAGTAGGATCAGGAATGAGGCCTGGATGAAGTCCAGTCACAGTCCCCTTTTGCATTCTGTGGATACAAAAAGAGGCGCTTTGTCCCTCTGTGGACTGTCCCTTCCACCCCACTCCCCTCTAAGGCAGGGGGCTTGAGCAGACCTGGCTGTTTCTAATCCTTCCCCCCACAGGTGCCTGCCTCTCCTGCAGCAGAGAGCCAACCACCTTGGCACATGTCAGAACAGTGTCAGGACGCTGTGAGTCCCATCTGTTGTGTCACCTGACTCTGCCAGGTCCTCAGGCCGTGTTCCAGTCTTTTCCCACAGATCTCCTGTGACAGGTGTGTACTTCTCAGTATCCTACTCAGCATTTTTTACCTTTTCCTCTTCTGTTTTTCTGCCGTGTAGGAGTCAGAGCCAGATACAAAGGTAGATGGAGAGACTGCATCGGACAGTGAGAGCCGAGCAGAAGCTGCTCCTCTCGTAACCTCTGCAGACGATACCCCGGAGGTCCTCAACAGGGCCCTTTCCAACTTGTCTTCAAGGTAACTGGGCTTACTGGTGCAGGTGCTTTTGGGGGCCTTGCTCTGTGTCCAAGCGCCCTGGGAGACCCAGGGCCCTCAGAGAGCCCTGGCAAGGTGTGTGGGGCAGGCCCACTGGCATTGGCGACCGTCCCCCTTGCCTCCGCCCAGGGCTCCACTGAGTGTCATCTAGGCTTAATAGCCACTGCGAAAACAGCCTGGAAGGGTCTGGCCCTTGAAGGGTGCTCTGGGCTGGGCTGGGCGAGGCCGTCCAAGGAGGAGGAAAGCGTGGACAGAGGTGGTGGTGGGCAAGACTGACAGCACGTGACGACAAATGGTCCTTAGGGTTTGTGACTGGTGGGTGGGCTGCTTTTCACAGAGGAGCCCAAGCTTCCAGTTCAACATTTAGTTTTCTCTTGCTCACACACCTCCGTTGTGGACATTTTAAAATTATCCCAGAAGAATCGAGAAATATTTCTACTTGGGTGAATCCAGGGTTAAAATTCTGTTCCTGAGACTCTGTTCCCTGTACACCAGCTATGTGGGTAGATTAAAAATACAAACTGTAAGACCCCAAAACATTTTCTAAAAGCGTTCCTATGTGTGGTGGCTCCCACACACGTGTCCCTTTGAAAGGTTGTGTTGTGTAGGAAGGGTTTGGGTTCTGGAGCCAGACTCCCAGGACCCGCATCCCAGCTTCCACTTCACAGCTGTACGGCCTATCCATTTCCTCATCTGGAAAAGCTGGTAACTAGTGTTGAGAGTTGAATGAATTAATGTAAATACGTAAAGTCCTTATAAAAGTGTCAGGTGCATATTTGTGATTGGTATTATTATCCTTCTGTAATATTATCACCATAACGATGCAGGGGCAGGGCAATTAGGATTCCACTGCCTGGAAAATGTTTATAGTTTTTTCTTCAGATAGAGACAGCCATAGAAGCCATCCAAGCAGATACAGAAGTAGAGGGCACTACATTTCCAGTGGGATTTTTGCCCGATTCCTTCGTTAAGATACAAGCTGGGTGTATTTTGCTGTAGGCCTTGGAGCACCCTCTGAGTTTGGTGTGGCTGAGGCCATGGCTCTCGTGGCTCTGCTCCCGCCAGCGTGTGGCTATTGCGTCTGTCAGGGTGAAGGAGGCGCTTCTGGAAAGCACTGACCTCCGGCCCTGTCCTCCAAGGAAGAGCCATTCTGGGCTTTTAACGTGTTTTCTCCTTCCCTCCTCTCTAACTTAGATGGAAGAACTGGTGGGTGAGAGGCATCCTGACTTTGGCCATGATTGCATTTTTCTTCGTCATCATTTACCTGGGACCAATGGTTTTAATGATAATTGTAAGTGCCATTTGCGTGCTATTTGCTGCCTTCAGTTTTTCCTGCAGGGTCACTCGTCTGAAGTGCTACGTGTTGGGTTGGTTCTGGGTATCATTTGGGGTCCAGGCTCTTCAGAACATGCCTTTTTTAGAATATCTGTGACTTCTCACCTTTCACAGCCAACTGGAGGGATGTTAGCATGGGCCATTTGTATGTGGTTAAAGAGCTCTTCATTTTGTGATTTCCACTGATTATGCTGTGACCCCAGCTGTGACTGTGATTCTTGGTTTTGTTTCTTGTTTTCCTGGGTCCTCACTCATAGGCTTAGGCCTTTCATTAAGAAATCATAAACCACAGTGCTTCTCTCTTAGTCTTCTCACTGTCATGGACAGGGTCAGATGACTGACAGCTGACTCTGAGCACAGTAGTTGGGGCTTTTCAAGTATGTCTATTTAAAGGCAAAAGGGGAAGAAATTGATTGAGTCCTGGGAGGTTCTAGAATAAAAAAGTTAACTGAAATTTTAGGAACGTGTATTTATTGTGAGAAATTGGATCTACTCCATGTGACTTAAAGGGCTCCATTCCATGTGGGATGGTATGAGAGAGAAAAGAGGAGGCGAGCCCAATCACTTTTGGACATTTTTCTTAAATACAGTGGTTTTTCTTGAAGTCCCATGACCTGGTAGCTTCTGTTTCCAAAGATTGTAACAACTGGGGCGTTAGCAAGTGTTCTAATTCTTCTGTGTCCTGCAGGTGATGTGTGTTCAGATAAAGTGTTTCCACGAAATTATCACTATTGGATACAATGTCTACCACTCCTATGACCTGCCCTGGTTCAGGACCCTCAGCTGGTAAGCTCTCGGGCCCAATAGGGACTCTTAACACATTTGGATGATAAAGTGTTTTGTGGTGGATACTTACAGTGGCAGTAGGTGGGAGAGCAGTGATGGCCATGCACTTGGTCATGCAGGGACTCTGGTCCTGCTCCCTGCACAAGAACGCAGGATATGGTGATGCCAAAAACTAAGAACGCAGGATATGGTGATGCCAAAAACTAACACCCACAGAGCCATAGATAGGGGAGTCATACCACTATGGTCTTGCTGACGGCTGGGTTGGGGACACAGGAAGCAGGAGCCACACGATCCGTAATCTGCTGTCCGCTTCTCTGCCAACCAACCAACCAACCAACCAACCAACCAACCAACCAACCAACCCCTTGCTAACTGCAATCTGCGCTTGCTAGCTCAGTCACAGCAGTTATATCAGTGGCCAATGGCTAACTGGTTATAGTTGATGGCCATCTACTACCCAAGCCAGCACCTTCCCACGTGAGTCCGAGAGCCTGGAAACTGCTCTCTGGGACTCTGTCCCCACACACTTGCATAGTGCCTTTGAGACCCGAGTATTTCGTAGGCCAGACTGTGTGGCTGGCCTTTGAGGACTCTTTAGTAGTTGCCAGGAATCTGGAATCTTCCTTAGAAGAAAGCAGACTGGGGAGGCAGATAACAGGTTGGGCAAGGTTTTATGAAGGAAATGGTATTTGAGGGGCAGCTGGATGGCTCAGTTGGTTAGAACACGGTGCTCTTAACAGCAAGGTTGCCAGTTCCAACCCCACATGGGCCACTGTGAGCTGCGCCCTCCACAACTAGATTGAAACAACTACTTGACTTGAAGCTGATGGTCCTGGAAAAACACACTTAAAAAAAAAGAAAAGAAAATGGTATTTGAGCAGCGAGTGAAGAAGATGAGTGAAGAGGATGCTCCAGGCAGGGAAAAGACAGGAGCAAAGTGGACGGGTGGCAAAGCCGCAGTGAACCATCTTGATGGACACGCAGAGTTTCTGTTGGGAGAGTGGAGATAAGACTGGGAGGCAGGATGAGGTGTGTTTTGGAGCATTGTTTTACGATTTGAGTGGCTTAGGTTAGGTGTGGACTCACTACAAAAGGGCAAAAACTAAATCCCAAGTTTGTGATAAATGGAAGGTGGCTGAAAGCTGCCACAAGTTTCTAGATAAGCTTCTCATCTATAGTGTCACTAGAGAACAGCGTACCAGTGTACTCAGGATTGGGGGCCTGCTATTTTGGTCTTCTCCTCGGCGTGTTCTGATAGCCTTGCTGTAAAGGACAAGGCCCCTGTGCTCCCTTTGGCAATGACCCGTCTTTATTTACAGGTACTTTCTGCTGTGTGTAAACTACTTCTTCTATGGTGAAACAGTGACGGATTACTTCTTCACGCTGGTCCAGAGAGAGGAGCCTTTGCGGATTCTCAGCAAATACCACCGATTCATTTCCTTTACCCTCTACCTAATAGGTATGCATCGGGGAGCTCATCACTTCTTCTCTGCTGAGTAGGAGTTGGGGAATTTCTTGGTTAATGTAAAGTCTTGATGATGTTCACTCTGCCTGTGCAGGGGTCAGAACTGACGGCCCCACCTGACAGGAGCTGTAGCAACTCTTGACTAAGAGAAGTGAGACAGAGGGGCTTTGTGGGTGTGGGGGCTGCAGTCTATGCCATGTGCTGTGTGTCCCAGCCTCCGTTGGAGGACAGCAGAGCACGATCCTGTCATGATTTGCCAGTTGGCAGAGATCCTGCGGTGTGACTGAAAGAAAACCACCCAGGAACTTACGTATAAAAACAAGTGTCCGTCTCTAGGAGAGACTTCTTAGGAGACTAAGGTTGCAGTGTGGTGGGAACTTTACTGATTTAGGTTTGAAGAGACTGTGACTTCAGAGGGGCTGGGAGCTTAAACTGTGGAGTTACTATGAGGATTAAATCAGACACATTAAAACTTGACACACAATACAGAGTTAGGTCGATCTAAACTCAATTCAGACTGTACACTAGTTCTAAGCAGGCTCGTGTTTTTCCTTGTTGCTTCAAAGCTAGTTTGAGGCGCGTGAGAAATCTGTTCTGACCCAAATCTGTTCAACCTGTGTTTGATCAGCTCTGTGAATGACACCTGGCTATTAACATACACAGTCCATTGCCAGGGGGCCTACTGACATTGAGGCCATTCAGAGGGCGTGACTCAGACCCTGAAAGCAGCCCCCACAGGGAGCTCAGGGGTGTGTGGGACAGCAGCATGCTGTCTTCTGGGCAGGGCTGCTTTTGAGGGGCCCAGCATACTTCTGGGTAAAAGTCCCCTTCCTTCCTGGAGAAGGGGGCGAGGCTGCAGATGCTTTTTGCCACATATGTGTCAGTGTGTGAGACAGGTCAGGGTGGCCTTGAGCCCGTACCTGGTGGATCCGCCCTCCACCTGACCTCTTGGGACAAGGGTCAGCAAACTTCTTCTTAAAGGTCCAGATAATATTTTAGGCTTTGGGGACCCGGGTCTCTGTTGCAACTTCCCAGTTCTGACGTTGTAGCACAAAAGCAACTACAGACAAAATGTAAACAAGTGGGCATAGCTGTGTTCCAATGCCATTTTATTTATAAAAACAAGCAGCTGGCCTGACTTGTTTGCTGGCCCCTGCTCTAGAGCCGGAACATTCTTATCTGGTGAACAGTGGCCTAACTTGAGTGTAGTCTGCCAGATTTAAAGATAGGCCTTCCTTTGATTGTCTTGAAGGAGTAATTTTGTCCTTCTGACTGCTGTCTGAAGAACTCGTTCCCCCCTCCACCCCCTCCCTGGCTTTGGGATTCTGCACTGGTTACCTGCTACCAGGAAATGAGCCAAAGGACCATGTAACACAGATAAAGGAAATCACTAGGACAAAGATAAATGCAGAATGTGATCGTTTTGCCCTTTCTCCTCCCTCCTCAAACCAGGATTCTGCATGTTTGTGCTGAGTCTGGTCAAGAAGCATTATCGCCTGCAGTTCTACATGGTAAGGGAAGTGTGTGTGTGTGTGTGTGTGTGTGTGTGTGTGTGTGTGTGTGTCAGAGAGAGAGAGAGAGAGAGAGAGAGAATTCTTGGCTTAAATGAAGTTTTGCAGAAACTCAACAAGCCTCTCATCCTTTCTGTAGTAAATCAAAACTCTGGAGTGCAGTCTGTTCTGTGTGTATCTAGAACCCAGGGCATGAAGGAAGAGGGCCCGTTTAAGTTTGGCAGCTCTTAGACATCCAGCTAGGCCCAATCACTGTTACCCTAAGTGATCTCTCCACAGGACCTGAAGGTGGGCTCCAGGTAGGGCTCAAGGTGAAGCTTTAGGCATCGTCCACAGATACCCTACCAGCTATATCATTCCTTCAACTTGAACACATCCTCTTTCTGAGTGCCCCAAGCACTCAACGAATACTAAGAAAATGAGAAGTACCCAGGTTTGCGGAGCACAGAAGGACTCAGGACCATGTGATCCCAACTTTTGATGGGGACTCTAGCTGGGGGACAAAGTTTCTTCCAGAGGCCTGTTGCATACCTTTTCACTTCTAATAAGACAAGTGCAGAAGCAGATTATAGTTCCTACCCACGCCTCAGCAATTTTCTATTTTGGTATTTACTGTTATTTGAAGTTCCTTTCAAGGTAAACTGATAGGTAAAGTTGATTCTTTTTCTTCTTTTGCAGTTTGGCTGGACCCATGTAACATTACTGATTGTTGTAACCCAGTCACATCTCATTATCCACAACCTGTTTGAAGGAATGATCTGGTAAGTGAGGGCAGGGTTTCCCCTTTTATTTTGTGAATGTTTCTCATGTAAAAGTGCCTTACCTTCTAAGCCAATGGTTCTCACCTTGAGCTACATCAGAATCCCTTGCCGAGCTTGTTCAACACAGATTGCTGGGCCCCACCCCTGAATTTCTGCTTCAGTGGATCTCGGGGTGGGGGGTGGGGCTGAGAATTTGAATTTCTAGTACATTCCCAGGTGATGCTGATGTTTCTGGTCGGGACCTACTCTTTGAGAACCACAGTTCTAAACTAATAGGTATGGGGATATTTAAAAGAATCAAAGACAATGCAACTGAATGGCCACAAGTCTGAAACCCTAGAGGAAATTTTCATGATTTCCTGGCAAAATGTAAACCACTAAAAGTCATGAAGAACAAAACTTGAATAGATAACAATTATAGAACAGTTTTGAAAATTGCATAAAAATCCACACCTGGATAAAGGATCCGTGATAACAGCTGAGTTTTATCTAACCCTTACTAAAGCTGATAAGCATAGGGAAGGAGAAACAAGAATGATATGCTGATTTATTTTATGATTATAGATAAACCATTTTAAATAAACTTAGCAAATGACATCTGGCAATGTGTTCGAAGAATGTATATAGTCATGTACCACTTAATGTTTCGGTCCATGACAGACCACGTATACTATTGTCATGCGGTGTCTCTGGTCCCTCTCCCAGCATAAGAACGTAGGACATGGTGAGACCAAAAGGAACACCCACGGAGCCATAAATAGGGGAGTCATACCACTATATTCTAGCTGCGGCTGGGTTGCAGACACAGGAAGCAGGAGCCACATTATCCACAATCTGCCGTCCACTTCTCTGCGAACTAACCAACCTCCTTGCTAACAGCAATCCGCTCTTGCTAGCTCAGCCACGGCAGTTACATCAGTGGCCAATGGCTAACTGGTCGCAGCTGATGGCCACCTACTACCCGAACCAGCACCTTTCCATGTGAGGGCGAGAGCCTGGAAACTGCTCCCTGGGACTCTGTCCCCACAACTATGGTCGTCACAATGGAATAGAAAATTCCTATCGCCTGGTGAAGTGGTGGAATGATGCTTTACACAGATACTTAGCATTGTGCTGCAGTTGCCTACAGTATTTAGTGAAGTAGCATGCAGTACAGATTAGTAGCCTAGGAGCTTTAAGGGAACAGAATTTGTCACCCCCAAATAGCTCTATTTGACATAAGGATTATTTTAGGCTGGTTAATTTTAAGAAACAGCAGACATGGGAGAAGCTCTGAAAACCAAGTAGAAGTTACCCTTTGTAAAAGACATTTATGTTTGTAAGGGTGTCTCCCTGCTATACCTGGAAAGAGAGGCATGACCTTATCTCTACAAACTCCTGTAAATGCAGAAGAGAATGGACTTAAATCTCATAACAATCTTACCCTTATTTACTTTGCTTGTCCTGACAGCCTTCCCTAACTGACTCCTTCTACCCCCAACATCTTTTGTCTTCAGCTGAAGATGGTAGTTAAAGTGGTGGCTTCAGCCATTTTGGCCAGTTACTCAGTTTTCTTGGTATACATGTTATTAAACTTTTGTTTGATTTTCTCCTGTTATCTGTTTTTTATTACAGGGATGTCTTGGCCAAAAACCCAGAAGGGTAGAGGGAAAATTATCTTTCCTCCCCCACAGAGCAATAGGCTATTCCATACAGCCTAGATTGTACCATATAGGTTCGTGCAAGTGCCCTCTGTGATGTTCGCACAAGGACGCAACTGCCTAAGAATGTGTTTCTCAGAATGTATCCCTGTAGTTAAGTGGTGCACGACTGTACTGTTACTTAGTAGATTTTATTCCAGAAATGCAATGGTTTCAACAGGAAATCTATCAGCATTGATAGAAATCAGCAATTGGATAGTCTTAGTAAAGAAATGAAGGTGTATCTTAGTGTATATAAGAGAAATATTAAAGTATTGTGGATAGGACCCCAGACTGCACCTCTGTTTCCAGATCTCAGAATGAGGGTACAGTACTGCCCACCTCCTAAGGAATAAATTAGTAAATACATGTAAAGTGCTTAGAACAGAGACTAGCTCATGTAAATGTTAGACTTATGTATTATTGAAATTAAAGAAATTACAATGCAGTGGGGGGCATAGAGTTTCTTCCCTTCTTTCTGAGTTTTTGTTAGATGTTTCTTTTTTTTTTAAAATTAAATTTATTGGGGTGACAATTGTTAGTAAAATTACATAGATTTCAGGTGTACAATTCTGTATTACATCATTTATAAATCCCATTGTGTGTTCATCACCCAGAGTCAGTTCTCCTTCCATCACCATATATTTGATCCCCCTTACCTTCATCTCCCACCCCCCACCCAGATGTTTCTTAACAGTAGCACATGCTACGTCCTCATCTTTAGGGCCAGATATGCCACTTGTGTATACAGTGAGTAATATTAAAATCTCTAGTTACTGGTTTTCAGACTCAACTTACAAGACTTAAAATTATAGTTGTAGAATAGAGAGTATGTCCTAGAAGCCTTGACAAAGTAAATGTTATGTGTGGCTGGTGGGGGGGTAGTGGGAGGATACAGAGGCTGTGAATCCCTCCCTTAACCAGAAGTCAGAAAATTTTGCCTATAGTTGATAGGCCAGGAAATCGAGATTTATGTCTAGTGTGTTACACTGTAATAGAGGAAATAAAAAATAAAAAGTGATTGTCAGAGAGTAGAGAGTGAGGAGAGGCAGGTGATGGTACAAGTATGGAAACTGCCCCCTTTTTCATGGTAGGGATGACTAGACCAGCGGGGGAGGCAGAGAGGAAATCGCTGTGTATAGATGGTGATTTTGCCCTCATGGTAGTCCCAGGGAGAGGTAGGGCTCACCTAGAGCTAGTAATAAACAGTTAAAAAAAAGAAAAAGGTAAGTTATGAACTAGACATAAAATTCAGAGGGTGCTAAAAATATGTATACACATTTTAAGAGAGGAAAACTGTTTTAAAATTGTAATAATATATACTTATAACAAAAGATGAATACAAGTCACGCTTGACTTCTGCAATTACAAGAGGTGCTCAAAGTGGTTACCATCAGCGTCCAGACACTTCTGATTACAGCGAACTACTGCTTGAGCAACATTGACCAAAGTGTCCACTTGCATACATCTTTTTTGGCACCCCTGGTATATTAGAATTATGGAAGCAACTATTAAAAGAAGGAAAATCAGAAATGATTAAAAATGGCTATTTTGGGGAATGGATAGGGGTAGGAAAACTTTAATCTTTTTCTTTGCTTTACTGTTTATATTATCATGTACATAGATTACTTTATAATCAAAAAAGAACAAGTGACGTTTTATAGTCTGCCACCTTTATTTGTTCAGTAGTCATTCAGTCAATATTTGAATTCCTGCTACGTGCCAGGTATTAAGTGCAGCTTATTTAGTATTTCTTTTTTTAAAGTTTATTTCTTAATGGGTAACAAGTACTTTATAGGTTATTTTGGTACTGGAATTTATGAATGGTATGGACTTTTGAGGTATTATCATCATCTTGGTAGAGTTGATCCTTTGGGTTATTTCCTAGGTTCATTGTCCCCATTTCTTGTGTGATCTGTAATGACATCATGGCCTATATGTTTGGATTCTTCTTTGGTCGGACCCCACTCATCAAGGTAAACGGACTGCTCGCACATAAAATATCACCATAAGGGAAGGGTGGTGCTTTCAATACGAGTAGATCCGCTTGGGAGACAGAGGAGATCTAGCTGGTGTGTATGTCTTCAATGTCATCCTGGAGAAAGGCTGGCACTAAATTAGTTTTAAGAGAAAAGCCAAAGGAAAACATTGACAACTACCCACAGGAAGAAAATAGCTAATAAAGAAAATACTTTTATAGATTGTATAGACACATTTTGGGGTTTTTAATTTGAATCTGAGTGTTGCCATTAATTAGCATACTGTTTATAATATAAATACATGATTTGAATGACCAATTAAAACAGAAGGGAAACTGAGGTGAATCAGGCAGAGAACAAGGAAACCAACCAAGCATAGGGGTATTTGGAAGGGAAGGTGGTTAACAGTGAGGTTTTCAAGCAAGTATTCATTGTTCCCAAAGCCAGAGTTATCAAAATGCCCTTTGCTAAGAACTTGCTCTCTGTCCACAGCTGTCCCCAAAGAAGACCTGGGAAGGCTTCATCGGGGGCTTCTTTGCTACCGTGCTGTTTGGCCTTCTGGTAGGTGGTGGCTGCTGGCCGGGCCAGGGAGTGGACAGAGGCCTCACGCCCAGCTTCAAAGCCTGTCCATGGCTAGAGAGCATGTCTTCAAAGGCCAAGGACTCTGTCCTACTGAATGGGGACCTTGCCCTGAAGAGGGGCACCAGCGTGCCACACTCCGTAACTGATACAAGCAGTACCAGCTGTCCCTCATCCACCAGTTTTCAACTGGGGTCTTGGCAGTCAAGGAGCAGGGGCTGTACGCGCCTTGTGCTTCTCTCATGCTGAGGGGTGGCACCACTCAGCGGGTGGCGTTCTTGTCCAGGCATTTCATTTTTCAAGGTCAGGGTGATTCACCCCGGAGAGGAAGGGGTAAGGTGAGATATGCCAAGTGAGGAGACATATGCCACACCCGCCCAGATTTTCTCCTGTGTGTGCCCTGCCCGTACGTGGACCATCCTCCAGCCCTTTCAAGAGCATCACTCCCTGCTCTGACCCTAGGCCATCTCCCCTTCACAGTGTTGTCCAGCTGTCCTTCACGGCTGACTTCCCTGCCGTATTGCTCTTCCGCCTTCTTTCTCCTGGCTGCCTGCTTCTCACTGTACCATTCCCCTACCGCCTGCCTCCAGTTAGCGCAGTTTAGAGATCCTGAGAAAAACGGACTGTGGCTCCCCCCAAGTGGGGAGAAACTTCTTAGAGTTCTTTGCCCACGTTCCTCAGGTCTTTCCTGGATTCCTGTAGGACTGGGTGTTTGGGCAAGTATATGTGAGACCTCTGGGCTGTGAGTCCCGTCCCCCTCCCTCCCCAGTTCAGGGAAAGCACATGTGGTGAAACCTAAACCTGGTTGAGTGTATGGCTTACAGTTAGAGGGAGCTAGGCACTGTGAGGGACATGGCCAAACCAGGTGCCTGCTGCCCAGGAAGCATGGCGGAACCTGTCTCCTTTCCTGCCTCTGTTCTTCGTCCTCAGCTGTCCTATGTGATGTCTGGGTACAGATGCTTTGTCTGCCCTGTGGAGTATAACAATGACACCAACAGCTTCACCGTGGACTGTGAGCCCTCGCACCTGTTTCGCCTGCATGAGTACAACCTTCCTGAGGTCATCCAGTCGGCCATTGGCTGGGTATGTGCCACTCCCACGGGGGGAACTAACTTCAGTGGGGTAGTGACTGCAAAGAGAGAGGCCCCTCTCCACCACTGCTTTCCATCCAAAACACTACCTTCCTCTCTCCCCAAAGCTGTAAGCCCCGGGATGAGGGAGAATTGTTCAAGTGAGTGCAGGGGCGGGGCAGGAGGCGACCTTTCCTCCCACTTCAAATCATTAGGACCAGCGCCTCTCAAAGTGTGCTTTGGAGATCCTTTCAGGGGGTCAATGAGGTCACAACTGTTTTCATAATAATACATTATTTGCCTTTTTCATTGTGTTGATATTTGCTGTGATGGTGCAGAAGCAGTGATGGGTAAACCTGCTGGCACCTTAGCTTGAGTGAGGGCAGTGGCACCAAACTAGACTAAGTCATAGGATTCCTCACACAACACCCTCAGGAAAGATTAGCCAGTTCCTCTAAGAGTGGCTTTGGTGAAATAGTAACATTATTAATTTTAGTAAATCTCGACCCTTGGATATACACCTTTCCTAATACTCTTAGTACCAAAATGGAAAGTCTGCATAAAACACTTCTGCTAAATACTGAAGTACTTGCTTACCTAAGGGAAAAGCATGTGGTTACTTGTTTGACTTATGAACTGAACTAGCTGCTTTTTCATAAAAACATAATTTTTACCTGAAAAGAACTGACAAACTATAGTGTCTTAGACTTGGATATTTGACAGATATCTTTCTTGAAAATGGATAAAGCGAGCCTGTTACTTAAACGGAAGCCACTGACTGTAATTGTAACCAATGATACAATATGACTTTCAAGTGAAAAGTAGAATTTTGTAAAGTTTGTGCCTGCTGTTATGAGCTTCGCAGCTTCCTAATACTTAAAGGATTTGCTGATGAGATCTGTGGTGATTTTAATGTATAATGTTTTGACATTGTATAGCGAAATGTGTCTACATTTGGAAGAGTGATGTTACTCAGGGAACCAGTATTTTCTAAATGGCCAGTGCGTGGTATTACTCAGTCACACATGGGTAAAAGATCCACTCAAAGTGCAAGATAGAACAATGGATTTTAAGAGTGCAAAAATTTCATTGGTGGGATTTCAGATTCTATATTGTACCACATTTTTAAGGAACTACCGCTTATCAAGTTCTGGTATAGTGTCAAAGAATGCCTATAATTATCTGAAAAGATAGTACTAAAATACTCTTCCTTTTTTCAGCTACATGTATGTGTAAGGCTGGATTTTCTTCATGTACTTCAACCAAAACAACATACCATGCTTCCCCCAAAAATAAGACCTAGCTGGACCATCAGCTCTAGTGTGTCTTTTGGAGCGAAAATTAATATAAGACTTGGTCTTATTTTAATATGATGTAAGACTGGGTAATATAATATAATATATAATATAATACCAGGTCTTATATAATATAATATAGTATAATATAAGACTAGGTCTTATATAGTATAGTATAATGTAAGACCGGGTCTTATATTAATTTTTGCTTCAAAAGACGCATTAGAGCTGATGATCTGGCTAGTAGATCTTAGTTTGGGGAAAGCATGGTATCACAAAAAATGGAATGTAGAATATCTTAATGTCTTCTATTAAGCCAGACATTAGTGATTTAAAAAAAAATCATTCTTCTTACTAATTATGTTTTTTTGGGGAAATATAGTCAGTTGCATAAAGAGTTGTTTATGTCAACATGTAGGGAGGCCAGGCCTGCACGCACCTTGACTTTTACTCCATTTATTCTTCTCAGAAAATCGTCCGGATGTACCCCTTCCAGATTCACAGCATTGCCCTGTCCACCTTTGCCTCGCTCATCGGTCCCTTTGGAGGATTCTTTGCAAGTGGATTCAAACGAGCCTTTAAAATCAAAGTAGGAAAACCCTCTTCTCTGTTCCTCATTGTCTCCCAGCCAGGACCCTCTTCACCCACCTTCTGCCTTCCTCCCTCTGCCCCACCCCATCAACCACCACCCCCTGCAAAATACCAGGCTTTTAATGTGTGCTCTTCTTCACCCATGCTCAGAATTTTGGTAGGTTAAGTAAAAAGACAGTGTTTCCAGAACAGTCCAGTAGTTGGATTTTCAGTTTATTTGTTAATCATATCTTACATCTTCCTTCAAAAGTAACATTCTGTAATTTCCTAAGATTGTGTCCTATTACAGCCTCCGCATACGAGTCAATGCCCACTTCTCACTTTCCATTTCCCTCAGCTGCTCAGGACAGTAGCTGGACGTTGAGGTGGGACCGTAGGTCAGGGTTAGATCTTGGCGGAGCCAGGCTCACCAGTCCTTCTCGTGCCTCCAACAGGACTTTGCCAATACCATTCCTGGCCACGGAGGCATCATGGATCGCTTTGACTGCCAGTATCTGATGGCCACCTTTGTCAATGTGTACATCGCCAGTTTTATCAGGTACAGTGCCTTTCTATCTGAACTAAGTTGGCGGATTTTTAAATATGGTGCAATTCTAGAATTTTAGCTCTGTCTCAGTTTCAGTGAAAAGCAATTATGAATGCAGCTTTCCGTTGCTGCTATTTATGGATTCCCTGAGGCCCCTCTGTCCTCCACTAGTGAAGTTAGTAGGGAATCCAGAGGTGGGGGCAGCCACTTGGATAGTCAGGCCCTAGAAGTTGCTGGGTCCCCATCAGTGCTGTTTCTTCCCATTGCCTCCAGGGGCCCGAACCCGAGCAAGCTGATTCAGCAGTTCATGACCTTGCGGCCGGATCAGCAGCTGCACATCTTCAACACGCTCAAGTCTCACCTGACCGACAAGGGGATGCTGACAGGTGCCCCGGAGGACTAGCGGGGCCACGCAGGGCCGGGAGAGCCGGAGCAGGACTGCGCGAGGGGGCAGAGCTCCACGGCAAGCCCAGCTGCTGTGGCTTAGGCAATGGCAAGGCTTCAACTCACTGTCTTTTTGTTTTTTGTAGAGTGTTTTATATCTGTGGGTTTTTAAAAAAGTTGTACATACAGTCTATGTGCTTATGTTTTAGGTTGTGAGTGAACTACAGCTTTGAGTTGGAATGAAGTCATGGGGTAAAAATCTGGGTTTTTTAAATGTTTTAAAAACCTGGAAGCCAGTGTTGCCCAGCTCAGGTGTGGCTGCGTGGCGCTTCTAGCTCCCATCAGCTGAAGGTTTCTGGGCTCCATCAGAGAGAGTGGCTGTTCATCTGTGTCCAACCAGTTCAGGGCCCCCCATATTTGTCTTTGTTTTCCTTCCCCGCCAGCAGGGAAGAGGTGCACGGCTTGGATGCCTTTGCTACTGGAGAGCTTTCACCCAAGCTGCTCTGGAACCCCTGCCTTCGCGCTCCAGGGGGGTTGCCTTCTCTAGGCTGGAGGGACAAAGGCTAACCGATCAGATAAGCATTCTATCCACATGAAATCCTGTGGCACATGAGCTCTGCTTTATGATATGGGTTCACCTTATTTCATCACAGACGGAAAGAAGTTTTCAGTTTTTATTTGCTTCAGTAAGCACGAAAAATTATTTATAATAGTCTGGAAGATGAAACACACTGTAATATTTCAAGTGTATGCAGTAGAATGTACTGTAACTGAGCCCCTTCCCACATGTTTAGGCTCAAGTGGCTCCCGTGGGGCAGCCCAGCTACTGTGTCTTTTCAGGGATGATGGTGTTCATGTTTGTGCTGCAGGCGGGTTGCCGCCGAATGCTTTCTGGGGCCTTCCCATTAGGCAGGGGGCAGCAGGCTTCTCGCTCGTGCACCCTTTGCCTGACCGACCACCCATGTAGCTGCTGTGTTGTATATATAGTACTCTTAAGGCAAGTGTGTATTGTGTATGTGTTTTAAAAAATTACTTTTCTTATAGTGATTTCAATTGTACCATGACTTCTTCACTGAAACCACAAGGTCCTGCTTAAAACTCGGGAAAAGCCAACCCAGTTAGAGGTTTGACCGTTCTGAAGATTAAATGCACACTTTTTCTATAATGTGACCAGTTAAATGTAGTTTGTGTTTTACTGGGGGACCTTTTTTATTTTCCCAAAAAAAACCCAAAAACCAAAACTGTGATTCCCCTCACCCCACCCCCTTCCTAATTAAAGGAGTGAGGTTGACTTTGGGAAGAGGGTACAGGAGAGACAACTCGGTGCCCACATGTGTTCAGTTATTCTGTGCCGCATTGGTTCTCATTGCCAAAGGAGGTGTAATGGCTTGCTTCAGCACCTTGGTCTGGTGCTGGTTTGTTTTGTTTCTCTTTAAAACAGCCTTCCTGCCTCCCTGAAAGCTCACACTGTCCGGATCACGGAAGCGCCCAGCACAGGGCTGACCCCTCTCGACGTTTCAGCTCACAGTGCCTGCATGACCTTCCCCCATGCAGGCAGCACTGAAGCTTCTTTCTTTTGAACTTTTACTTCCGTTTTAGCCCACGGCTTTTCTTTTTCAGGTTCAAGTCCCCCTTAAAAACAAAATGTGGTCTTTTTGCGTGGGGTTTCAGTCTTGGCTGTGTGACCCTAGGCAGGACGCATCACCCTCTGGGTCCTTGTTTTCCGAGCTGCCGTCTAATTCTAGAATTCCACGGTTCTGGCTGAGCAAGTGCATGTCATCAGAGGCTGCCGTGGGTATGGAGTCATGTCCTGGGCACCCAAAAGCAAGTGCTTTCGGGCCTTTTCTAAATGCTTGTCCTTAGGATGAGGCAGTGTATCAGCAACAAGTTAAACAGTGGAGGTGATTAATAATGAGTCCAGTTTTCTCACTGATGAATGAACTTGGTTTCCCAAACCAGAGACAGAGGGCACCTCATTTGTCTCATGCTGCCCCATTGTGGGCATATGGTGGGTCCTTGGTTGCAGGGAGTCTCAGCTGGGACCCAATAGCAGAGAGCCACTCTTTACGGCTGCCTTTGGGGTCAGGGTGCCTGGCACATTCCTTTGTGGAAGTGGTCACTGATGGGGCACCCAGGGGTCCTGGGGTCCTGGGAAGCTGAAGCTCGATGCTCACCAGAGCTGCCAGCAGGAAGGCCAGAGGTGCAGCTTGGGTTTTGCTTTCTTCCGA
Organism: Rhinolophus sinicus; assembly: GCF_057876585.1. NCBI lineage: Eukaryota > Metazoa > Chordata > Mammalia > Chiroptera > Rhinolophidae > Rhinolophus > Rhinolophus sinicus. The sequence continues at coordinate 26,753,109 of NC_142513.1, forward strand.
TCTCCCCACACTTTCTGGTGAACAACGGAATTTCCTAGTGGGGGAGTCAGGAGAGCAATGCCACCTTGTGTCTATATAGCACAATTTTTTCTTCCATTTATTGAAGGTATTTCACTTTTCAGGTGAGATTCAAGAGAGTATTTTAACATCTACCTGTGCAGCTCTTAATGGTGTAACTTGCTTCAGATCCATTTTGTGTGTGTGAGAAATAAAATGTGACTGAAACTGTGTGCCCTCCCTTGTGAATTCAGTGTCTCACTTGCACGCAAGGCTTTATGTTTCCCACTTCTTTTTGTATTCATAAATATCGTGCAGGCCTGACTTAGAGATTTTTGTTTTGTTTTCCCGTTTGAATCCTATGCATTCTCACAACAGCCTTCCAAGGCTCCTCGGGTGAGAGTCGTGGGCACCTTGCTGGTGAGGAAGTTGAGGGCCAGACAGGGGGAGCTCGCTTCCCCAGGGTCATGGGGTGAAGTCGAGACGCCATCTTGCTGTCCGCCCACCAGGGCAAGGACCAGATCAGCACTGCCTCCCTGAAGCATAGGAGGCCTGAGCTTTGCAGCAGGTGAGAGCTTAAGTTGCTGTTAGCTCGTAACTAGGGACATAAAGGAAGTGATGAACAGGGCGTTACAGAAACCAGGGAGTGTCTGCAGAGGGCTGAGCCTGGGCGTCCTCCCTGGTGAGTTCTACTTGTCCCTGCTCACAGGACACCTGAATCTTTTCCCTTTGTGTGCGCATGCCACCCCCTTAACCGCTCTCAGCATCACGGAAGTTCAGACTTAGACTTAGTTTTATTCCTGGGAGTGAAACCCTCTGAGGCAGCCTGGACCTTGTTTATGTTTATGTTTATTAGTTTTTGCCTGTTTGATATTCTGAGCATTTTAGTAGCTATAGTTTAACTATATTTTTTAAAAAAATTTATTCTTAGTGTTGTACAATTCTGTAATATATTTTTGAAACTAGTGTATCAGAAGGGGGTGAAATGTAACTTTTAACCTTAACACAGGTGGACTTTTTAAATGGTATTTGTCTTTTCCCACTGGGCTTCTTATCTTATAAGTTGACTTAATTTCTGCAAGAATATTCCAAAAATATATTTTAAGGGACATGAAGCAGACCCTGTGATTTGAGTCTAAGCTAGTTGCTGAGTTGGCTAGAGGCTAATTTGAGTGGATCCTTGAGTTCGGATATTCAGACTGCCAGTGAGTTCCCAGCACGCTCAGGATTTTCCCAGCTGTTGCCAGGGATGGGAGCGGGGAGGATATGAATGACTCAGGGCCAAGAGTATCATTGCTTAGAAAACTACAGCAGTGGCCTGTTCCTTAAGCCCACCCAAGGTCACTTTCCAAGGGAGTCGCTTTTCATTACCAAATGTGATACGTCACTGCTGAAACTTCTTCCTGTGTCACTGATATGTTAGGTACCGTTGCCTTTGCTTTTTTGGAGTAACTCACATCTGTGCCACCCTTGGATTATGTGCGGAGAAAAGGGTGGAGTGGGGAAGGGAATTTCACTTAGACTCAGGGCTCCTGTTCTTCCAAAGTCAGGGTGGGGAGGAAGAGCTGAGAGGAGGATGTCCCGGTGACTGCTGTGGACACATCACGAGACAGTAAACCATGGAAAGACTCTCACCATGCTGTCTGCGCAGGGGCTCTGAAAGAGCAGCTCCCTCAAGGAAGGGGCTGATTCTTGGCAGGGCTTCATATTCTGTCCTTGTCTTAGGGAAAACAAACTTGCTTTTCCCTTGATCACCCTCCACACAGTTGCCCAGCTTCCAATTTTTAAAGAGATGGAACAGCTCCCACTTTTGAGTTGGTTTCCTTTGTTGGGTGGGGGCCTCGTGGCATGACCTACTGCATGGCATGACCGACTGCGTGGCATGACCTTGGCATTTGGACCAAGTGATGATGAAAGCCTAATTTAAAGACCTCTTCTAGGCTCATTTCCTCTTGGTCCTGGACTCTGCTCACCTATGTCTTCTACAGAAGGTGGGTCCCATTCTTGGTGAGTAGCGGGGTCCCAGCTGCTGACTGCCTGTATCGTTTGAAAGTTGCCCCATCTTTCTGTCCCCACCCCTGCCTCAGGTTGACCGGGAGTGACTTTCCTCACCTGGGCTCAGGCAGGTAGAGGCTGTTGATCTTACCTGAGGCTGACTCTTATCTGAGAGTCACCTGTTTGTATGTGGACCATGTTTTCAAAAGCAAAGAAATCTTAGCTGTGAGGGCAGTTTGGGTGGTATGCTTTGGATGCTAGAGTGTTGGTGGTTTTGGAACATGTGGATGAATTATGAGAATAGAGGGCAGAATATGTGATGTCTAAGATTTTTTGGCCAGTGGGTTTCGAGTCCACTGGCTATTTGAAAATCCTGCCCCCTCTCCGACCGTCCTCCACTAAATGCCTATCTACTGAGGCTCCGTTTCTTTTTTTTTCTTCTTGAGCTAGTAAGTTATCAGCAGTGTGTTTATTAATAATAGTTGCAGTAATAGTAATAGTGCTTAATACGTGCCAGGCACAGTGCTAAGGGTTTACCTATATTATCCCTTTTAATCCAGAAATCAACCTTTGATTAGGTATTATTTCCATTTTATAGATGAGGGCACTGAGGCACCATGGCAGGCTGAGTGCTGTGGTTAAGAAGGCAGATGTCGGGCTCAAACAGCCCTAGGTCTGGGCAGGTTACTATGTGCAACTCGGGCCCAACTGGGTGTGATAACAGCACCTCCCTTGTGGGATTGTTCTGAGGATTTTATGAGATAACGCACGTGAGCATTTAGCACAGTGCCTGGTACATAGTAAGTCTTAGTAAATGGTAGTTATTTTTGCTGTACTCAGCTGGTTATTTGAACCCAAGTTGGTGTGATGCCAGAGACTGGGTTCTCAGCCACGACACTGCCACCTGCCCTGCATGCAGCCTGGGTGTGCAAGGTCTGGGCAGCCATTACACTACCCTTCTGCGAGACGCGGTCCAATTGTCACACCCACCTCTAGCGCCTGGGTGCTGCACACTTCATTTAGAAGGCCAGCTTGACCAAAGGAAAGAGGACGTGAGGATATTCTGAAGTTCTCCATACTTAGAAGAGTTTCCCTGAGCTCTTGCCCACTTCCTGCTGCCCCTAATCTGGACCTTCCACATGGAAGGAGGTGCCACCAGTGGTGCCTCAGCTCTTTGGGCAGTGGGGGTCTATCTGTGACTGCCTCCAGACCCCATTTCCCCCTCTGGCCAAGAGCTGTGTTCTGTGCACACAGCTCAGGAACCTGCAGCAGTGCCCTATACAAGTGGACATCTTGGGCCCAGAAGAGTGGGGAAAAGAGAAACCATCTCTGGAGCAGATTTTAATACAGACAAAGACTAAAAGCCCTGCCAACACCCTTACAACGTAACCTGCCAGGGCCTGTGTTTCATGGTTTCTTCAAAGTATTCATGGGATAGAAGCAGGTGACCACTGAGGTTGGATGATATGGGGTATTTCTGTTGGGTTCTCGGTAAGCAAGGGATCATACATGAATGAACGGAGAGCAGGCAGGCACTGAATTGACTGAAAAATATTTGTTTTTTAGATAGAAATGGAGTTGAGAGAGAGAGAGAGATTGTGTTTGTGTTTGTGTGCGTGGTAGACAGTTCTTTACTTTGACAGAGGACCTGTGAAATTCTCAAGGCGATGGAATAATAAGAACTTAGAACTACCGGCTTGCCTTTGGACAGTTTCCTGGGCGTTAGTGGGGAGTGAAGACCAGACCCAAAGGCCCATCGTGTTTACCGATCTCCTTTTCAGTTAATGAAGTTATGATTACGGCCGGAATCTGGAGAACCTGCTTGTAGAGGTGTTTAGTAAACGGCTGTTGTGACGGACTCTTCCTGGACTTGTCCTCTCGTCCTTCTGGACTCATGTTTGCCTGGCCTGACACTTCCTCCCTCATTGCTACATCTAATGGGCCCAGGCAGCTTTTTATCTGTCGAGAAAAAGGCTCCGCTCGGGGCGGGGGTCCCCTGGACATCAGTGCCCCTGCATTGGGGGGGCCCTAGCTCTTTGCAGCTTCCTGAGGCTTTTCCTGTACGTAGCACTCAGAGGGTTTAGCCATCTGGTGAGTCTGTCCCAAGTGAAACTTTGCTAATGGCTTCCACATCTGTCTCTGCCCTCTACTACCGAAACACCTTTCTCACCTCTCTTAGGTTCAAGTCCCGGTTTTGCTGGCTCTGTGCCAAGGAACGCCCGATTAGAAAGATTTTCTAGCTGCTGCGCCTTTCACCCGATGGGCGTTCACCGGATCCATGTGTTCGTGCCACTGCTGAGCTTCCTGTGTGCACTGTGTGATCAGTGTTAGACAATACATGTAGATGTATTTTCGCTGCAGTGTCAGAACATGATGTACTGTACATTGGAAAGTATTTACCTTATTTATGTACCTGAATGTTCCTATTACGCAAATAAACATCTATTAAATTCTAGATCCCGTGTGCTTCCTGATGGGGGACTGCTCGCTGGTGTGAGCTGGGGGCGTGATTGTGTGGAACCAGCGTCACTTCCCAGGTGCTGCCGCCCATCAGAGACTCCCTCTGCCCTTGGCCTTTGCAGCCTCCTCTCCTTGCTTTCCTCTTGCCTCCTGGGCTGCTCCCTCAGCCGCCTTTCTGGGCATCTTCTCTCCCGCCCGGCCGGCCCCTAGATGGTGACATTCTGCTCGAGGCTCTCCCACCACGGAACCCCCTCATGGGTGTTCTCACCCACTCTCACAGCTCCGATTCCCACACTCAGCTGCACGATTCCAGGTCTATGTCCCCAAACTGGATGGCTCTGCAAGGCCTCTTCGAGGGGAGGACCAAACCCAAACCCGGCCCTTTTCCTACACCTGCCCCAGTCGGTGTTCTTAACCCCACCCACACCCCCACCCCCACCCCCACCCCCGCATTGTTACAGAAGCCCATCACTAGGCGCGAGCTCATCAGTAACCAAGGCCTGACCCCGTCCACCTTCATCCTGACTGCAGCCTGGCTCCCAATGCTAATCCACTCCTTACACTGTACAGGTGGGAGAGCTTTCTCTGCTCCATGCCTTCCTATGGCCTTAGGTCGAATTTCAGCCTTGTTAATGAGGTTCCCCAGGCCCGCCCATCTGACCCCGCACTTAGGGTCTGTCCTCTTTCAGCCACTCTGGTCCCTGCCCCTTTGTGCCAGGTGCTCTGGTCTCCTGGCCTTCCCACATGCAGCTGCTTCTGCCGGATTTCCTTCTCCCCCTGCTTCCCCGGCTCCCCTCAGCCTGCCTCACTCCTGCTCAGCTTATGGTCCCCCCAGCAGCAGCACCTGCTCTGGAGGCCCCCACCCCAGGACTCTGCTTTACTGGTCAGAGTGGGCCCTGGTGGGAGGGGAGAGGAGAGGGTGCCCCGAATCTGAAGTCTTCGGAGAGAGCCCTCCAACCCCTCCCCCCTCACACCATCCCACATGTTGTGGGCCAGTGGGACCTCCAGATTGTTTGTCTTTTGGACAGGGGCCTCTGCCTTTCTCACCGGTGGGACTTCTGGAACGAATTGCTTCCCAACACTCAAGGTGCAAAAAACACTGCATTTACTTACTTTCCTAAGTCCAACAAAATCTGACTCCAAGCCATGGGTTTCCAAGGTTGAGAAAACCAACGTTAGTTATTTTCCCTGGCTGCCTTGCGCTCGTGTGTTGCACCAGGAACCAAGGGCTTGTGTGGGGATGGAGAAGTGGTGAGGGCCCCAGTCTCCAGTCCGTCTGCTGGTTCTTGTTCAAGCCTGAGAGGCCCAGCTGCTCTCTCTGAGGAGGCCCCAGTCAGTGGTATCATGGCCCCCTACCCTGGTCACCTGTGCAACCATGTGCATCTGGCTACCTTCCACCCCAGTCCTCGGTGATCTCCGTGCATTCAACAAACCCTTATGGGATTTCTGCTCTCCGCTTGGCCTTGTCTGGAAACTAGAAATGAAGCAACAAAGCCAGCACAGTCCCTGTCATCGTGGAGCTCATTTTAGGAGAGGGTGGCAAACATGTGAAAATGGTGTTAGATGGACAAAGTGTAGGCAGGCGAGGGGAGCAGGGAGTGCTGCTGGGGAGAGGCGACAATTTTAAATAGGGCGATCAGGGAAGGCCTTGCTGCCAAGGTGATGTTTGGGCAAAGGGACACGACCTGCAGGATGTGGGGAAGGGCGTTCCAGGAGGCCCAGAGCGTGTGTGAAGAGACCTGTGTCCGAGGAAGTGCTACGGTGGATGAAGCAGGGTGAGGACCGGGCAGTGAAAAGAGGTCCTGGAGAGAGTGGCTAATTATGCAGGGCTGAGGCCACTGGCTTTTACTCTGAGCAAGATGGGAAGCTATTGGAGAGTTTAGAGCTGATGTTTGTCTTCAAAGACTCACTCTGCTGTGCTAAGAACAGATATTAGAGGGGCCAGGGTAGAAGCAGGGAGACGGGGGGCCGGGGGGTGGATCAGCTCGGGTCATGCGGTGAGAAACAGATCGTATAATTTGCCGAAGGATTCCATATGATGTGGGAGAGAAGAGGACTCAAGGATGGCCAACATGTTGCTGTCCTGGGCAACCGGAAGAAGGACGTCGCCATTTTTCAGAGCAGAAAAGGGCTGTGGGAGGACAGATGTGGGGTGGGAGGTGGAACAGAGAGGGAAGATCAGGAGTTTGGTTTTACACACAGTAGGTCTGACATGCCTGTGAATATCCACGTGGGGATGTCCAGCCCAGGGGTGGTCAGGGTGTGGATATTATTCTGCACCAAGAGCCAGGAGACTGGATGAGATCAGAGATGGAGAAGAGTTGAGGTTCACAGCCAAGCGCTTTCCTCTACGAGGAAGGATACCATTACCTTTTTGGTCTCCTGGAGGTAGGTCAGGGAGGGAAAGAAAGCAAGAGTGACTTCCATATTTGGTTATTCAGAGGATAGATAGGCAGTTGGGATGGAAAGCCCCAGAGAATGGACTGATGGCCTGGCCACGATATCCTAAATAAAAAACCATCATCTCCCCATATTTACCAAATGACATTGCCAGTTCCCAAATCAACCAAAAACCGGAGAACTCTCAAATAGAATAAAACCAGGTGGCCACTTTCCTTGCCGTCTTCTCAGTTTGAACAAGAAACCTCCATCCGATGGAGACTACATTCAGGATAAATTCTAGTCTGCATTTGACCAAGGCCCATCGTGCAGCAAAGATGGGCCCTCTGAGCTTGTTCACAGGGTCCCGATTTCTCTGAGATTCAAAGCTCATTCAAAGGAATGCATTCCAAGCCAGTGATTCTCACCCTTGGGTGCACTTTAGAATCACCTGAGGAACTTAAAAAAATCTCAGTGCCCAGGTAGCACCCGAGACCAATCACATCAGAATCTCTGGGGAAGGAACTCAGGCATCAATGTGTTAAAAAAATTCCCCAGTAATTCCAATGGGCAGCCAAGGTTGAGAATCAGGGGTGGAAACTCCCTCTAGTGAATCCATCCCCTGTCTGATCCCCTCCCCCCACAAGTGGTCCTTGCCGTCTGTGGGAGCGTCCCCAGGCAAAACCTCAGGGGGTCCTGAGTGAGCTTCTGGTACAATCATTGGAATGGTCCACCCCAGGAACCGGTGCAGAACGACGTGTGCTTCCCAGCATCCCACCCAGTGCTCATCTGTCTTCCTGCATCTCACAGACGGTGTCTGTTCTTCTTTGCCCGACAAACAGAATGTTTTTCATGTGCCCCCAGCTAGCTCCTCCCCTCGCCTCCCAGCCTTCTCTTTCCAAGCTCCCCATCTTACTCTCTACACTCTTCCTCACAAGGAATGCTTTCCAGCTCCATCAGTATGCTGGCCAGTGTGTGGACAGACACAACTTTATCCTTTTGGGGGTCCCCTGTCATTGCCCGTTGTTGTGAATATGTGTGTGCTTTGATGGGGGTACACATGGGGTCCAATGGGTACTGCCCAAGAGGTAGCTTCTTCCTTCTGTTGTGTCAAGGGTTTCGCTACTCCCTGTCTACCCTGACTGTCATGATTTCATCAAGAAGAGGAGCCCAGGAGGGGGCCCTGTGGGTAATCAATTTGCAGTCTCCTATGGACTCCATCAGTTACTAGAGAAAGTTCCAGGAGAGCTGTGGTGGGTGGCTTCCTGAAGGTGCAATTTACCTTTTTACTTGGAATAGTTTCAGATTTGTAGAAAAGTTTTAACACAGTATAAAGAATTCCCTACATCACCAAAATTCCCCAAATGTTAACATGTTACATTTGCTTATTATCTCTCTTTCTACACACACACACACACACACACACACACACACACACACACGCACTTTTTCTGAATTGTTTGAAAGTTGTAGAAAATAACGCCCTTTTACTGTTTTGTAACATTATTTAAATTTCACCAGTTATCCCAATGGTGTTCTTCATAGCAAAATAGTATATATGGTTTTGGCTGGTGCAATTTGAGGGGCTCTTCAGCGGCTTTGAGATGAGAACTCCCCCAACTGCCTCCCTCCTCCCACCCCAAGCCCTCACTCAGCAAGGCATGAGCTGGAGACCTAGGTGAAAACATGCTCAGCCCAGCGGGGCAGTGCTGCCATATGCCCAGCAGAGGGCAGCAGTGGGTCACAAGCGAGGTGCAGGTTTTTGGATTGAGACATCTGGGTGAAATCCTGGCCCAGCACTCAACTGGCCTTGTGATCTTAAACAAAGCACTCAACCTCTCAGCCTCCTCTTCTGTGAAATGGAGATAAGTGGGAAAATATGCAAAGCACTGGTCCAGCCCCTAACACCTACTCATCACTTGGTCTGAGAAGTGAACTTCTGGGGGATGCAAGGGAACGAGTTGTGAAGGGGGTGCAAGTGAAGGCAGGGCCAGGGCTGGACACAGAAGCTGGGGAACTGAGAAGGAAGCACCCTTGCGAAGGAAGGAAGGGGAACTGCAGTTATAACTGCAGTTGAGTTTACTTACCATGGGCAGCCCAAGGCCAGCTGGAACTAACATTCACACTGGAATACTGGCTGAGCGTTTGATGGCATTGCCTGGATTCCCACCTGGTGCTGTAACCCCGCTCCACAGCCATCCTTGACAAATCCAAGAAGGAGGGATGGTTTGTCTTCTTTTCCATTTTGGTTGGGAGAGTACCTGAGTTCAACTCCTGACTCTATCGTTTACTGGCTGTGTAACCTGTGGCTTTGGGCAAGTGGTTTAACTTCTCTGGGTTTCAGTGTGCTCATCTGTGAAGTGGGCATAAAATAGTGCCCAACTTGTGGAACTGTTTGAGGATTAAATGAGTTAGTCCTTGTAAAGACCTTCGGTTAGCTTCTGGCACACAGTACATTTTCATAAATACTAGCTATTATTATTTCAGGTGTTCCCCCCTTTTTTTAGTTCCTGATCTGTGTACACTTGGCCTTTTCATATCACCCCCAAGATGGCCCTGTTGGGGTGGGGAGTTCATTTTGGCTCTGGTGCTGTCTGCTTTGGACATATGCATGTGCATAAGTGTCTGCTCACGCTGAACTCTCATGGTCACAGTTAATTGTGGAATTTTCATTTGTCAGACAGTTCTCTACCTGTCCGTTGTCTATTGCTGCAAACATACCAGAGAGCAAGGGAGCTTTAAAAAACAGTCACATCAAAACACCTCAGAGCCAGGAAGAGGCTCCCCAAGATGGGATATTTTACACATATCAGTATGGATAATAACTACAGTTGTTTGCAACATATCAATTATATTTAAATATATGAATTTATAACGATACTTTAAAAACTCAACTGCTCACCTTTGGAGGATGCTAGTGAACCAAATTTATTTCTTAACCTAGTAGACAAAGAGAAAGAATCAAGCATTTATCCTGCCTTTTCTAAATAAACTGCACTATTAGTATTAAACACCGGCTGCATAAAGATGAACCAACTAGCAACCCAGGAAGTAATTTTAAAACTGGTAAATAAAGTGAAAGCATTAAGAGTGGGGAAACACACATGCCATATATGGTCACTTTGATTTACGACAAAGGTAACAGTGCAGTGGGGAAAAGGTGGTCTTTTCAATACATGTGCTGCGTTACTTGGATATCCATGTGAAAAACCTACCTCACATGGTACCCCAAAGATCAATGCCAGATGGATTGTAGGTCTGAATGTGAAGGGTAAAACAATAAAACTTTTGAAGAAAACATAGGAGACCACCTTCATGACGTGGAGGAGGCAAAGATTTCTTGAACAGGACACAAAAGGGTGAAACGAAAATGTTGACAAATTAAACTAAAAGGCTATTGTGTTAGGTACCTTGAGGGTTACAGTGATAGCCAAACCTGGTTCTGGTCCTAATAAAGTTTATAATTAAGCCTGTCTTCTACTGTTTGCCCTTTCTCTCTCTCTCTCTCTCTCTCTCTCTCTCTCTCTCTCTCTCTCTCTCTCTCTCTCCTTTCTTTCTTCTCCCCCTCTGCCTCCCCGTTCTTCTTTTTTTTGAAGAAGAGCTTTCATAGCCGGCTGGCATAGCCGGCTGGCAGGCTCTCCCTCGGTGGTGAGCCTGCTGTGATCTTGCCGAGTGTCCCCAGAGAGCTTGTTTCCCTGCTGAATAACTGATATTTCTCCTTTGCTTTGCCAAGTCAGCCTCTATTTGAAGAGGTGGTTTATTGGTTGAGGAATAAGAATGGGATGGGAGAGGGAAAACCAGGTCTCCTTTGCATCACTGACGGCTGATTTCTGTTGTTAACGTGCTGAGACTGTGAAATTGCCAGTTGGTGATGATTAAGATTCTTTTGGGACCCTGTGGGGACGAGAGGGGTGGTGGCACTTGAGAACATAACCTGAGGCACTTAGAGAAATTGAAAAGTTGCTGTGCAGAGCTTCAGTCTAATCATTCACTGGGCTCAGTGGTATTTCCTTGTTTCTCTTTGCCTTCTTTCCTCCCTTCCTCCTTCCTTTCCCCTTTTTTTATACTATGGGCCTGGGTCTTAAGAATTCAAGGGACGTAGAAAAAACTCAGTAGCCTGGGATTATTCTTTCATTTATTCACCAAAAAATATGCAAAGACAAATAAATCACCCCCTGCCCTTGTTAATAAGAGAGTTAGACATTTAAAGTGAACCATTACAACACTAGGAAGCATTGTCAGTAGCTAATTATCAGTGACATTTATGAAAGCTTTCCATGGACCAAGTACTGTGCCTGACCCATCCCGATGAGCTAAGTATCATTCGAATTATTTCATAGATTCTGAAATTGAGGCTCATAAGGGTTTAGTAATTTGGTCACATGTATTGTCAAGGATCCTAAGACAATCCTCTATACAGGGTCTGGCCCCTCAGCTGAGTGCTGCTTGGCAATAACTCTTTCCTGCTTTGGTATCAAACTGTCTCCCAAATTATTTGAAACTTGAGGCCTTAATAAAAAATCTGCTGATGCCGCTTAGAAGGTGGCAGAATGCTGATGCCATGTTTCTAAGTCAGAGTGTGATTCATTTTTCAGCTATATATTTAAAAAAGATTGATGGTGGCCCCCTATGCCTCAGGGCAGTACCTCCTCGATGCCCAGCTCCAAAGGGGTTAGGGCTATAGCTGGCTGGCCCTGAATAGAGAAAACTCAATGATTATTTTTCTGCAGTGGCCTGAAGCCCAGGATACATGTTCATGCTACAACCATTGCACCTGCTGAGACACACCAGTGGAAGTCCAGTCTTCTCATGACAAGAGATAAAAGGGCCCAGTTGCTTCACAAATGTTCAGGCTGTCAGAACAACTCTGCCTCCTTTCTCTGTGCTCAACATGTACTGTGTCCCGCCTGGAGTGGGGAATAAAAGTCCTAACTTTCTTCTTTACCTCCTCCTTTTTTCCCATTAGTTCGCAGGAGGGTGACAGGTGGCATTAATCTTGCTCAAGCTTAACCTTTCATCTTAGAGTGAGTCTCCCTTAGGTTCTAAGGGAATTTCAGTGTGTGCAGCTTATTGGGAAATGGTCCTTGACAGTTAGAAGGGGATGAGGAAGTTTGAGACAGAGAAGAAACCGAATACAAGGTGTGCTAAACAGTGAGCAAGTTAAGATGTTTATTGTAAATCCTAGAGCAACTGCTAAGAAAATAACTGAAAAATACACTGAAAAAAATTATTAAAGGAATTATGATGTTACTTTAGAAAATACTTACGTAATGTAAAAGAAAGCAGTAAAGGAGCAACAGAGGACAAAAAAGACATGAAACATAGGAAACAAGAAGTAAAATGACACATGTAAGTCCGTCTCTGTTAATGATAACATTAAATGTGGAAGGGCTAGAAAATTGAATTAAAAAGGCAGCAATTGTCACACTGGATAAAGAAATATGGTCCAATGATATGCTGTCTGTAGGAGACAAACTTGAGATTCGAAGATACAAATAGGTTGAAAGTAAAAAAAGGCAAGATATTCAGGTATACCTTGGAGATATTGCAGTTTTGGTCCCAGACCACTGCAATAAAGGAAGTATTGCAACAAAGTGAGTCATAATCTTTTTGCTAGTAGAAACTCTTGCCTTGAATTTGTAAAAAACCGCAACATCTGTGAAACACAATAAAATGAGGAACAATAAAATGATGTATGTCTGTATCATGCAAAAACAACCATAAGAAAGTTGGAGTGGTGATAATACCACTCAAAATTGATTAAAAAAAATTAGATATAGGGGACCATTTTATAATGATAAAAGAGTTAATGCAGGGGCCGGCCTGGTGGCTCAGGCAGTTAGAGCTCTGTGCTCCTAACTACGAAGGCTGCCGGTTCGATTCCCACATGGGCCAGTGGGCTCTCAACCACAAGGTTGCCGGTTCAACTCCTCGAGTCCCGCAAGGGATGGTGGGCTCTGCCCCTTGCAACTCAGATTGAACAAGGCACCTTGAGCTGACCTGCCGCTGAGCTCCCGGATGGCTCAGTTGGTTGGCGCGCATCCTCTCAACCATAAGGTTGCCAGTTCGACTCCCGCAAGGGATGGTGGGCTGTGCCCCTTGCAACTAGAAAATGGCAACTGGACCTGGAGCTGAGCCCTCCACAACTAAGACTGAAAGGACAACTTGGAGCTGAATGGCACCCTCCACAACTAAGATTGAAAGGACAACAACTTGACTTGGAAAAAAGTCCTGGAAGTACACACTGTTCCCCAATAAAGTCCTGTTCCCCTTCCCCAATAAAATCTTTTAAAAAAAAGAATTAATGTATCCGGAAAGTATAACGATTATAATATATATTCACCTAACAACAGAGCCCCAAAATACATGAAGCAAAAACTGACAGAAGGGAGAAATATATAATTAAACAATAATAGTTGGAGACTTCAATATTCTACTTTTACTAATGGATATAACAACTAGGCAGAAGATCAATAAGACAATAGAATACTTGAACAACTCTTAAACCAACAAGACCTAACAGACATCTGTATTCCACCCAGTGATAGCAGAATGCACATTCTTTTCAAGCACACATTGAACATGCTCCAGGACAGACCACAGACTAGGAATAAAACAAACCTCAATAAATTTAAAAGGATTGAAATCATACAAAGTATGTTTTCCAACCACAATATAACAGAAACAAATTTGGGAAGTTCACAAATATGTGTAAATCAAACAACATACTCCTAGGTAACCAATGGATCAGAAAAGAAATCACAGGGAAAATTAGAAAATACTTGGAGGTGAATGAAAATGAAAACATGACATATCAAAATGTATGGGATGAAACTAAAGGAGTGCTTAGAGGAACAATTTATAGCTGTAAATTCCTACATTAAAAAAGAATTCCACCTTAAGATACTAAAAAAAAAACAAAAAAAAACAGCAAACGAAAGCTAAAACAAATAGAAGGAAGGAAATAATAAAGATTAGAGAGGGAATTAATGAAATAGAGAATAGAGGAACAATGGAGAAAACCAACAAACCAAAAGTTTGGTGCTGTGAAAAGATCAACAAAATTAACAAACCTTTAGTTAGACTGACCAAGAAAAAGGAGAGAAGACTTGAATTACCAAAATCAGTAATAAAAGAAGGGACATCACTACCAACCTTACAGAAATAAAAAGGATTGTAAGAGAAAATTATAAATAACCGTATGCTAGCAAATTAAATGAATGAAATGGACAAATTCCTAGAAAGACACAAACTACTGAAACTGACCCCAGAAGCAGACATGGCCAGGTAAGGGGCTGCTGCAGTAATCCGGTGGAGGTGCTGATGGCGGCTTGGGCCAGGGTGGCTGGGCTGGAAAAAGAGGCATGGGGCCCTTGGGATATATTTAATAGGTGGGACCAATGGAGCTCGCTGATATGAATTGGATACAGGATGATGAGAGAAAGAGGAACCAAGAACAAGTCTTAGATGTGAGCCTTGCCCACTAGGTGGATAGGGTGCCATTGTTTCCTTATAAGAATCTCACTACTTAGCATAAGACACAGGCTGTTATGGAAAAGTGGAGAGATTTGAGGGAGTGGTAACAAAATTGGGTGTTTCAGAGGGAAAACATCTGAAACATCTCTCCTTTTCCCTCTCCTCATTTTGGAAATTGAAACTTCTCATAGTAAAAATCTTATTCATCTGGGAGTTGATAATGCTGGCCGGGGCTGGTTGTTTTGCTGCATTTGTTTCTGTTATCTTTGTTTTGACAGTTTCTCTTTTTCTCGCATTTGGTGGGCGTCAGTATAATTAGGTTTGCAGAAATAACAGTAGTTCTTGGTCTGCCCACTGAGTGGGATTGATTTGAATGTTATTTGCATATGTTAAATTGCTCCGTGAAAATTACTTCCAGTCTACATTGGAGTCTGAAGAATTAGACTTGACTTAAAGAAAGAATCCACTTAACCAGTCCTTTAAGCAGCTGCTTTAGGCTTGTCCAGAATCAAACCCTGAGATGAGCTTATTTGGAAGTGAGTTCAGAACAAACTTGCAGTGGTGTGGAGAGATGAAACAGAAAAATGTGTATTAATGTGCAGGTTGCTACTAGGAGCAACTGGGGCTTTATACCCTTGAAGAAACTTGGGAAACTATGAAAAGCACATTCCTCAGATTTGTCACCACCATTTGGAGGAGGTAAAGAAGCTCCTCCAACCTGCTTTGTCACCGGTTAAGGAGAGCTTCTGGGGGCATCAAATCCTCCAGCACATCTTACCCACTGCCCCGGTGGGCTGAGAACATTTCTGCAGCCAGAGGTAGCTGTCAGGTAATGAGTGGCAAGGTATAGGAAGCCAAACCTTGCATGCAGGGGGGCCCAAGGGTATATGGGTGGGGCACTCACATCATCTGCTGCAGCCGCTTTTCGCTTTTCGGGAAGACAGGGGCTGCTGGATCTGAGGCAATGACTGGGAGGGCAGGCAGACGGTCTTTCCAAGCACAACACAAAGGAGGCCATTGTTGCCTGTGGCAATTTCATGGTTTGAGATCCTCTGAACAACTTATGAATAGCCGCGATAAGAATTTCCACGATAATTCCATCTCCAAACTATTTCACTAATTCCTGATATTTTATTCAACTGTTTTGTTTTTTTTTGTTTTGTTTTTTTAAATAGCCAGCTTGTATCTAGCCCATGCAACTCCTGCAGAAAATATGTGCTGGGGACGCAGATCTTTTCCAGGAGATCATACATAAGGTATGGAGATAATAGCCTGACTTTAATTTATTAATAGCTAGGTCATGTGGGCTCAGCTTGCCGGATACTATGGTGCAACTGCATGTTACACAGGATGCTGTGTGATGGGAGCCAAAATGCAAAACAGCTCCACTCACCTAGTCCTACATCTAGCAAAGAGTGGTACTCAGTCTGGATACATCCAGACACAGCGAGTCTACATCCAGCCTAGACAATGCATCTTTTCCTAATTTGCCCTAAGTTGCCATATAAGTTAATGGAAGCACTACGTAGGAAATATGAGTTTAGAAAAAAATTATTAAAAAAAAAATTATTTATATCTGCAGTATGTTGTTATGTCCCATCTATGAAACCTTTCTTCCTTTCACTATTGCTAGGATCCCCTTTAGTCCCACTTCCTCTTCCATAATCTCCACTGTTTTTTTGTCAGCAGCCAACTCCCAAATTATTATGCAGAGTGCTTTAACTGTTCTTTATCCTCACCTCTCTCACCCAAATTATGCCCAGGGAGAGCTTTACCTTCTCTACCAACCACATCTATCAAAGCACTTGGCTACACAAAACGATAGGTCTCACCCTGCACGTTGTACTCACTTCTCTGAGTATGAGCTGTTGCTCAAAGTCCAAGCAGTTTAAAAATGCATTTTCTTCAGGACATCTGACACGATGGGAAAAAGTGGGTTTGAGGTACATTACTAAGGCTTACAGCCACAGCTGGAAAGTGTTGTTCGTTCATAGAGCATTTGGGGTTAGATGCTCTGTTGGCCACAATAATGACGACAAGCAGAGGTACAAACAAATTGTACTAGAAAATAATGTCCTTTATTCCTGGAATTTCTCTAAAAGAGAAAAGATGAGGATTCCAGGTCTTATTTTAAAAAATGGTAGATAGCCTCAAATTGGCAATCAGCCTCAAGTATACACTTGAAGATACCATTTTTCTTGACTATCTAGCATACAAATGTGAGCTCCATGTCCTTAACTAGCCTAGCAGCATGGACAGATTGTGGAACCACTGAAGCAAGGTGGATTTGAAAATAAACAAGGCATTCCAAAGTCTCACTCAGCATCACGCTAGCGGGGTCCTTGAGAGATGCAATGTGCTGCCTTCATGCCGTGCTCCCCCCAGCGTTTCTAATTAACTCAAGGACGGTGGGACCCTTGCAGGGCTGAGGGAAAAGAAGGCAAGGGGAGGGAGCAGAAACTAGAGAGGTTTGGCCTTCCTTCTTAGTCTGCAGCTCCATTTAGCCACCCCAGACCAACTCTTTGCCTCAAAGAGAGGGGAGAAAAACCCCAAAACTTAACTAATTGCAAGTCTGTTCACTTAAACATCCAACCAACCCTGGGACCCAGCGAAATGATCAAGGTGTGACAATATGATGGATTATATCACAGCACTTACAGTCAGGGTCTAAGAATATTGACTTACAGAGGTGAATGCTCACAACAGATTGCAGACGGCAAAGCAGAATGTATAGGAAGTCCTCATTTTCATAATTATATAGGCAGATATAAATTATAAATATATTTGTAAATTACTCCCATACACACAACACATGCTTGTGTTACACATACATGTGAATTACTTACATATAAAAATTATGTGTACAAAAGCACAGGAAGTGTAGATATGACCATATTCATAATGGGTACAATGGAAGGGAGGGTGATTTGGAATTTTGGGAAGAATACTATTTGTGTGTTTTCGCAGTGTTTTACATTGATCATACGTTTCTTGTAAACAGAAAAATATATTAAGAAAAACAATCTTGTCTTTCCTCCTGTTTCCACGAGTATTGACATGGATAGTTAGAGCAAAACAACTCCTTCCAGCTGCCTCTCCTTCAACCTCAGATATGGCTCTATCATTCACACTAAGGCACTTCACCCAAGCTGGGGTGCTGGTCAAAGGCTGGGGTGCTGTTATAAGGTCAGCAGACCTGAGGCTCGGCTCCTCACCCCGAGCCTCCATCTCCATGAAGGCACAGCCCTGTAAGCCCTGTCAGATCACATCACTGGCCGTGGTTGCGGTGGACCTTGCTTCACCACCTGTCCTGTGTATCAGCTTTGGCGGTGGGGGAAGTTGCTTTCAGTTCAGAGATGGCCTCAGCTAACTACTTTTGCTTGTCCTATTTGTCCTGCTCTCCCACAGAGATGGGAACACTTAATGGTCCAAAAAGAGCTCGGCCACATTTTACAACAACCCTGTTACATTCAAAGGTTACTTGGAATCAGAAAAAAATCTGTTTAAGTCCCAGGTTAGAGTCTCAGCCCTGTGTGCTGTGTGACTTTGAGCAAGTTACTTAACCTCTCTGAGCCTCACTTTACCCATCTGTAAAATAGGATCCATGAGAAGGTTGTTGTGAGGATTAAGAAAGTCCATAGCCCAGTGCCTGACATCTGGTTGTCACTCGACACATGATGATCATTATTAACGTCTACTTCTGTCACTTACTTTTTTTTTTTTTTTTTTTTTAACGCTTTATGCTTTATTGCTTTGGGAGGGAGGTGCTCAGGAGTCTTGGTAGGGGGAACCCTCTTCTCTTCAGTGTCATGGGCTTCTGGCTGCGCAGGATGTCGCTGGCTCTGTGGATGGTGGCCATGCGCATGTCCGGACATCACTTGTTCTTGCGGATCCTGTGCCGGACGTTACTGAGGGTGACCCGGGCGTTCTTGTTGATGGTGGTCCACAAGTAGGAAGCGGCCAGCGGTCGCGGGCCCATCTCCGCTTCATGACGACCACCACACCTTTGCCGTCTGCCGCTGGCTCCACGCGCACCGTCTTGCGGTGAATCAGCCCCTGTAGAGGAAGCAGTTGCGGGGCCTTCAGCTTACGGGGCCCCCTGCTGTGTGTCTGCTTGTTCCTTTGGAGCAGGAAGCCCAAGCAGCTGAGCACGACCATCCATTGCACATGCGCCGAAGCAACAGCTCCGCTCGTTGTGGCCACAGACGGAAAGCGCTCACCTACCAGCTTTTAACCTGATTCTACAACTCTATTTTGCTGCGCCTCAAGCGTTGCATTTATAAAGTAAAACCACCACAACAAAAACCAAACTTGCCTGCTTGACCCACCTGGGCTCGGGGTGAAGTTTAAGGAAGGTGAATGGGAGAAACGGTTATAAACCAAACCAATGGGAAGAACCCAGTACGTGTTTGGTCTTGGAGAGGAACCAGGAAGAAGATGAATGAGTCCCTTTCTGCGGATTGATTGCAAGAATGGCCTCGATTCTTCCTCTCCTTGCATACACGCCCCTCGGCAATGGGATTCTGTAGCTCCTCCCATGAAGAGGTGGAGTTTATTTCTCACACCTTGATTCTGTGACTTGCCTTTGCGTTGCAAACGGAGCCTTGAAAAATTCCCAAACGATGAAGCTTTGCCGTTTCATGGTGCTCTGGGAACCCTCTGACCAGCACCGCGTGAATGAACCTCCTGAAGGATGAACAACACATGCTCTGAACTGTATTGTCGCTGCCAACAGCCAGCCATCCGGCAGACATGTGAGGGGGTCGTGGAGCCTGAGCTGACTGCAGTGCAGGAGGCCGCCCAGGCAACACCGTACGGAGCAGCCGTCCCCTAGCCCAACGCTTTTACGCATAGACACACAACATTCTTCCACAGCTGCAAGGAAGATCACTCTTTGAGTTATTGTTCTCATTACTTACCAATCTGCAGTTTAAAACTATCGTTCGTGTTCCATGTGCGTTTGAAAGCAACTGTTATAGTCCCAAGCACAGTGAAGGTGCTTGGTGAGTATTTATAGAGTATTACGGACAGACGCACAGATGGATATTGTAGATCAAGACAGGATAAAAGGCGGGAGCAGGGAGTTCTCATGAAGAATACTTAGAACAGGGTTTCTCAACCTCAGCACTACTGACCTTTTGGTCCAGATACTTCTTTGCTATGTGTGTGTGTGGGGGGGTGCTGCCTGTGCTTTGCAGGATTTTTAGCAGCACCCCTGCCCTCTATACACTGGATACTAGTAGTAAATCACACCTTCCCACAGTGCTGACAACCAGTAATGGCTCTATGCACTGTCAGATATCCCCTGGGAGCAAAAATGTTCCCCAAATTTCCACTGAATTAAGGGAGAAGGTTCCAAGCAGTTGTAGGGAAATACACACAGCTTCTCAGGCAGAGGGCTTCATCCAAGGACCCATGAACAGGACTGAGAGGTCAGGAAGCTCTTCAGCTGATGCTTCTGTGGCCTGAATGCCAGAGTCATTGAGCCACTGGCCCCTGTCAAGTGTGAATCTCAGGCTTAAGGTGAAATGAGAACTGAACGATCTAGTTTGTGGTACACATTTCTCCTTTCTCTCCTGTCTCCTCCGGAGCCTGCCACCTCACCTTGTTCTTGGTATTTCTACCAGTCATTGGACAGAGGACACAAAAACCAAAGAAACTCTGGGGAGCCAACACTTCTATTTGCTTTGCGGGTCTGGGGAAGGGAGAGGAAAGGAATCGAAATGGTCTTTGTGGGGCTTTCAGTCTCCTCAGTCCTTTGTCCCATTATAGAAAAGGTAATTAAGAATTAGCTTTATTTCCATGAACTGTGACATGTACCCAAATTACAGCAGGTCCTTACCACAAAGCAACTCGTTGCCAATTGTTTAGAAGAAGATGGTAAAATCAGAGCGATACATGATTTCCCTCACACAACATAGCAGAAATCAGTAGCTATTTGAGTACTTCTCCAACTCATAATCCAACCATCAATAAATCTCTGAATAAGACTGTGTTGTTACAAAGCCTTTCTCCATCAATGACATTTTAATATCCCCCGACACCATTACAGAGTGAAGATATTCCATAAACAAAAGACAATAAGCGCGCCTTGTCTAATAGCTTTTCTCTCCCACCATCCTAATGCAGGAGCTCTCACATTTATAATTCTTAGCAAAACAAAGTCTGCTTCCTGACTGTATAAACCACCCCCATATGGGTGTGGGAAATACACTAATGAGATGCCTGAATGTAAGCACGTTTCCAAAGATGTGGAGCACTAGATGCGTTTGTTTTTATTGATGACCTCTGGACATTGGGGATAATGAAACACTATGGTCAGGGTTTTCTAGCAGGATGTGATTTCCAGGCTAACCATACATCCTGGCCTATGGAGCGATAATGAATATAGGTGACTGTATTAGTTTGCCATATTAGGCTATTAGTTCGCCATAACAAAGTACTCTAGACTGGGTGGCTTAAACAACAGAAATTTATTTTCTCACAGTTCCAGAGGCTTAGAAGGCCAAGATCAAAGTGTCAGCAGGGTTGGTTTCTTCTGAGGCCTCTCTCCTTGGCTTGCAGATGGCCGTCTTCACATGGCCTTCCCTCTGTGTGTCTGTGTCCTAATATCCTCTTATATGGGAACCAATTGTATTGCATTAAGCCCCACTCAATGACCTCATTTAACCTTAATGATTTCTTTAAGACTCTGTGAAATACAGTCACATTCTGAGAGACTGGGGTTTAGGACTTCAACACAGGGATTTGGGGTGGGTGGAGGTGGGTGGGTGGAAACACATTTCGGTCCACAGCAGTGAGTGTATAGCACACATCCTTTCTCTTCCATACGCACTTCCCCATCTGTGCAGAATGCCAGCTCCCCTTTGAGCATCAGCAAGTGTACCCATCTCTCAACTGCTGTGAGCATTGGCAGCTAATGGCTCAGAGTTGCTCCCTTCTGTGCAGAATTTTCCTTGTCCACGAGCTTCCTTGCTGGAGAAGTTGTGCCCCTCTCCTCTGACAGCTAATGACGGACTGATATGGGGGTACAAAGGGCTAGCCCCTTGCCTTAAGTTGGGACCGAGTCTGTGTTGCAGTTCACGCTTCAGAGCTCCCTGCTAACCAGGCGGACGCTAGACTCCAGCTGAGACCATATCCTTGCTCAGCTCCTTCCCCTGCCTTCTCCTGCTTCTCTCACTCCTCTTCGCCTGACAGTCACCCTCAATAAACCATGTGTACCCAAATCCTGTCTCAGCCTCTGCCTCTGCTTTTAAGGGACTTATCCTGAGAGTGTGAGTTTCAAAGAAATCACTCAAATGCACTTAATAGGAACACTCTCCAGAAGGTAATTTAGTTGTTCGTTGATGATTCAGAAGATACTCCATGACTGTGCAGTGTCTCTGAGCTCTTATTATAAACATCAATTATCTCTACAGGTGGGAAGAAATATCCTCGAACAGAGCACTCCTGTGGTGACAGGATGCAATTACCATTTTGATTTAACAGTAGCCGGAACCCAGTCTGTTTGGATCCAAATGAAGCCAAATCTGATGACACAGCCAGAGGTCAGAATGATACCTCCAGCTGTCATCGTGCACACCGATGGTCACAAGCCAAAGTCACTGTGCTCTTCCATGTGTAGCTTCTTGCTTTGATAGCATTTCACATAGTTCATCTCATTTATAGACAAATAGGATGTCGGTGCCGGAAGGGTCTGTAGTCATTCCTCTAACAGATGCTTAGAGCTCTGTGATAGGTTGAATTGTGTCCCCCAAAAGATACGTTGAAGTTCTAACCCTTGGAACCTAGGAGATGGCTTTGCTTGGAAACAGGGTTGTTGTAGATGTAATTATGATGAGGTCATACTGGAGTGGGTGGGCCCTGATCCAAAATGTTATACTTTTTAATTGTTTTGTTTTTGAAGTCATGGGACACCTGATTCTAGAACTTGACCAAATTTCATTCAAATTGATGATAAATACTTAGAAAGCCTCTTTTGATATTTCCTATTTCAGGGTAAAGAAGAAAAGCTACATGACATTGTGTAAAACGTTGTCTCATTCTATTGAAATAAGAACGACTAAAAGAACATATGGAAAAAAATATGGTAGCAAAATTAAAATGCAGCCCTTGGTCAGAAAATATGTGAAAGATACCTAGAAAATATTTCTTGAGGCTTAGAAGATATTAACATAAATTACACAGGTGGGAAATTTGCAATAGTTTGATAAAAGTTCAGATGTTACTAATGTGTCCCAGCTTACAGTGCTTATTAGGCTCTGTCAGAAATAAAACGTGGGGCTGCCCAGGTGGCTCAGGCAGTTAGAGCTCCATGCTCCTAACTCCGAAGGCTGCTGGTTTGATTCCCACATGGGCCAGTGGGCTCTCAACCACAAGGTTGCTGGTTCAACTCCTCGAGTCCCGCAAGGGATGGTGGGCTGTGCCCCCTGCAACTAGAAACGGCAACTGGACCTGGAGCTGAGCTGTGCCCTCCACAACTAAGACTGAAAGAACAACAACTTGAAGCTGAACAGCACCCTCCACAACTGAGATTGAAAGGACAACAACTTGACTTGGACTTGGAAAAAAAGGCCTGGAAGTACACAGTGTTCCCCAATAAAGTTCTGTTCTCCTTCCCCAATAAAATCTTTAAAAATAAATAAATAAATAAATAAATAAAATGCAAGAGCTATTTTTTAATGAGCCATGGAAGGAAAGATGAACTTGATAAGATAATAGTCTCAACAGTAATGAGTTTTTGAATAAAACCAGTGTTTGATGAAAACAAAAATCAAAAAACCTGTTAGCCATCAAGCATCATCTATTTTGATTTGAGAGGGGAGCAGAAAGGATTTTGGGGTGAAGATATTGAGCATCCCCCAAAAAATGCATGCACCATTGTTTCAGAAGCTAGGTGTTGCAGAAAAAGGTGAAAACCAGAAATGCTCCATTGATGTAGTTCATTGAATAAGGACATTTAAAAGGATGAGCAGGAAAATCATTTGACTACACAGAAGTTCACTGATTGTCTAGTGGCAAAGTTCGTATAAGAGCTTCTAAGTTAAAGATAAATTACACAGTTTACAAGACAAATGTTTCAAATTTGGGAGCCTCTTCTGGAAAGATAAGTGACTATCAGTAGAATTAACAAACAACAGAGGAAGGCTCAGGCTGGCAGAAAGGCAAGAAACAAACATGGATGGGTAAACCAACAAGGTTCACTTATGCATGGGGAGAAAATTTGGCATAGTCAATTCACTGCAAAAAGATTAGAGACATTAATTGAGCCACAAAGAGCTGTAAACTTGTGCACCAAATCTTCTCCCAGAGCTACACAGTGTCAGATGACAACAACTGATTGAGTGAGGATTCTCAGAACTTCTAGAAGCCTAACTGTCTCTCTGGCTCCAGATGTACATAGTAAGTTCTGCATTAGAACCAGAAATACCTCATCAGTCTCAGCTAATTAATGATATGTGCTATTATTACAGGTCTTTGTACTTTCAGCCATGAACACAGCTTTCTGTGTCCCTCCCCTCTGCCTCTCCAGGCTAACACAGCCTTGTCCAGACACATCCCTGAATGTAGCGCTGTCCATCTGCCTTTGGATTAAGAGGGAGTTGAGAGAGCTAATAACCAAATGCAATCAATGTGTTATCCTCGTGTGGATCTTAGCTCATACAGACCAACTGCAAAGGACATTGGTAACAACTGGGCAAATCTGAATATGGATTGGGTACTAGGTGACATAAAGGAGTTATAGTTCATTTTGTTAGGTATAATAATAGTATAATGGTTATGGAGGAGGGTACCTTATTATTAGAGATGCATATGAAAATATATGAGGTAAAATGTCATTGTCTATAATTTATTGTGAATACTTTGGCAAAAAGTTACATGAAGCAAATCTGACAAAATGTTAAGAATGGTTAAGTCTAGGTAATGGGTATGTGGCAGATCATTATATCATTTTTTCCTACTTTTTTGTATGTTTGAAAATGTTCATAAAATTTTTTATAATAAATAAAAAATTACACTAACACAATATGTACCATCAAAGTGAAAATGATGTTTGAGCATTGAGGAAGAAAGCAAATATTTTTTGGAATAAAATATATGCAGAGAATATTTTTAAAGTTTCCATTGTTATATTACTTTACTGATAAAAGAAATACAGTTGGGTCATCTACCAACTTTCTCCCTGCCTTACTTAAAATGAAGATTTGGGAAAACAATGTACTATAAAAATAATACTACGAAAATTTGGGAAAAACAATGAACAATCCAAAAAGGAAATAAAGAAAACATTTTCATTTACAATAGCATTAAAAAGAATGAAATACTTAGGGATAAATCTAACAAAGGAGGTGAAAGACTTGAATGCTAAAAATAACAAAACATTATTGAGAGAAATTAAAGTACACAGAAATAAATGAAGAGATCTTGTATTCATAGATTGGAAAACTTAATATTTTAATATGTTAATACTATCTAAAGCAATCTACAGATTCAGTGCAATGCCGATAAAAGAATCCCAATGGCATTTTTCATAACAATAGAAAAATTTATCTTAAATTCATATAAACTCTCAAAGGACCTCAAATCGCCAAAACAATTTTTAAGTAGAACAAAGTTGGAAGACTCACACTTCTTGATTTCAAAACATTACAAAGCTACAGTAATCACAACAGTGTGGTCTTTTTTTCACAACAAGTTTGCCACCTGAACATAGGTGTAGTGAAAACCACTGCTGACTCGAACCCAAAATGGGAAAGGAAAAGACACACATCGACATCGTTGTCATTGGACACGTAGATTCCGGCAAGTCTACCACTACTGGGCATCTGATCTACAAATGTGGTGCGATCGACTAAAGAACCATCGGAAAATTTGAGAAGGAGGCTGCTGAGATGAGAAAGGGCTCCTTCAAGTCTGCCTGGGTCTTGGATAAAGTGAAAGCTGAACGCGAGCATGGTGTCACCATTGGTACCTTCCTGTGGAAATTTGAGACCATCAAGTATCATGTGACCATCGCTGATGCCCCAGGACACAGAGACTTTATAAAAAACATGATTCCAGGCACATCTCAGGCCAACCACGCTGTCCTGATTGTTGCTGCTGGTGCAGGAATGTGAAGCAGGTCTCTCCAAGAATGGGCAAACCCGTGAGCATGCCCTTCTGGCTTACACACTGGGTGTGAAACAACTAATTGCGGGTGTTAACAAAATGGATTCCACTGAGCCGCCTTACAGCCAGAAGAGATACGAGGACATTGTTAAGGAAGTCAGCACCTACATTAAGAAAATTGGCTCCAACCCTGACACAGTCGCATTTGTGCCAATTTCTGGTTGGAATGGTGACAACATGCTGGAGCCAAGTGCTAACATGCCTTGGTTCAAGGGATGGAAAGTCACCCGTAAAGATGGCAATGCCAGTGGAACCACACTGCTTGAAGCTCTGGATTCCATCCTGCCACCAACTCGTCCAACTGATAAGCCTTTGCATCTGCCCCTTCAGAATGTCTACAAAATTGGTGGTATTGGTACTGTCCCTGTGGGCCGAGTGGAGACTGGTGTTCTCAAACCCGGCATGGTGGTCACCTTTGCTCCAGTCAGTGTTACAACTGAAGTCAAGTCTGGTGAAACGCACCATGAAGCTTTGAGTGATGCTCTTCCAGGGGGCAATGTGGGCTTCAATGTCAGGAATGTGTCTGTCAAAGATGTTCGTCGTGGCAATGTGGCTGGTGACAGGAAACATGACCCACCAATGGAGACAGCTGGCTTCACTGCTCAGGTGCTTATCCTGAACCATCCAGGCCAAATCAGTGCTGGAGAAGCACCTGTGCTAGATTGTCACACAACTCACATTGCTTACAAATTTGCTGAGCTGAAGAAGATTGATCGTTCAGGGAAAAACCTAGAAGATGGTCGGACTTTCCGAAATCTGGTAATGCCGCCATTGTTGACATGGTTCCTGGCAAGCCCACGTGTTGCGAGCTTCTCTGACTACACCCCTCTGAGCCGTTTTGCTGTTCGTGACATGAGACAGACAGTTGCTGTGGGCATCATCAAAGCAGCGGACAAGAAAGCAGCTGGAGCTGGCAAGGTCACCACGTCTGCCCAGAAAAGCTCAGAAGGCTAAATGACTATTATCCCCAATACCTGCCACCCAGGCTTAATCAGTGGTGGAAGAATGGTCTCAGAACTGTTTGTCTCAATTGGCCATTTAAGTGTAATAGTAAAATACTGGTTAATGATTACAATGCATCGTAAAACCTTCAGGAAGAAAGGAGACTGTTTTGTGGACCATTTGTTTTTGTGTGTGGAGGTTTTTAAGTTATTAGTTTTTAAAATCAGTACTTTTTAATGGAAACAACTTGACCAAAAATCTGTCACAGAATTTTGAGACCCATTAAAACAAAGTTTAATGAGAAAGCAAACAAACAAACAAAAACAGAAAACCCAGTGTGATACTGGCATAAAGGCAGACAAATAGATGATGGAATAAAACAGAGAGCCTAGAAATAAACCCTTGTGTATACGATCAAGTGTTGTTTGACAAGGAGGTCAAGACCACTCAATGGGGAAAGAATAATCTCTTCAACAAATGACTTTGGGAAAACTGGGTACCCATATACAAAAGAATGAAGTTGGACCCTTATCTTACACCATATACAAAAATCAACTCAAAACCAATCAAAGATCTAAACTTAAGGCCTAAAAAATAATACTCTTAGAAGAAAATACAATGGAAAATCTCATGACGTTGGACTTGGCAATGATTTCTTGCATATGACACCAAAAGCACAAACAACAAAAGCAAAAATAGACAATTGAAACTACACCACATTAAAAAATTTTGTTCTGCAAAGGACACTCAAAAGAGTAAAAAGGCAATCTATGGAATAAGAGAAAATATCTGAAAATCATACATCTGATAAGGAGTTAATAATATCCAGAATATATAAAGAATTCTTACAACAACAAAAATTCAAATAACCCAATTAAAAAATGGGCAAAGGACTTGAACAAGTATTTTTCTAAAAATTATATAGAAATGGCCAACAAGCATATTAAAAGATGCTCAACATCACTAACCATCAGAGAAATTTAAATCAAAACCACGAGATAACACCTTACACTCATTAGGATGGCTACTATTAAAAAAAATAACAAGAAAATAAGTATTGATGAGGATGTGGAAAAATTAGAACCCCAAAGCACTGTTGGTAGGCTTACAAACTGATGCAACTGCTATGGGAAACAATCCAAAGATTCCTCAAAAAATTAAAAGTAGACTTACTGTATTGTCCAGCAATCACACTTTTGAGTATTTATCCAAAAGAATTGAAATCAGAATCTCAAAGAGATATTTGCACACTCATGTTTGTAGTGGCACTATTCACAATAACTAAGAGAGAGAAGCAACCCAAACATTCAACAATTGAATGCATAAACAAAATGTGGTATGTACATACAATAGAATATTATTCAGCCTTAAAAAGGAAGGATATCCTATCACACGCTACAACATGGATGAAACTTGAAGACCTTATGCTAAATGAATAAGCAAGTCACAAAAAGACAAATAAGATTTGTAATATTCTATTTATATGAAGTATCTAAAGTACAGTTGTCCCTCCTTATCCGCAGGTTTCGCATCCATGAATTCAAAAATATTTTCGCTCTGTGGTTGGGAATTCGTAGATGTGGATGACGGACTGTATGCCTTGTTCTATGCCATTTTCTATAAGGGACTTGAGCATCTGTGGATTTGGGTATCTGTGGGGTGTCCTAGAACTAATCCCCCATGGATACTGAGGGACGACTGTAGTCAAATTCATGGAGACAGAAAGTAGAAAGGTAGTTACCACTGGCAGTGGGGAGGGGGAGAAGAGGATTGTTTGACAGGTATCCATTTTCATATTTTCAAGATGAAAATATTCTGGAGGTCTGTTTACAGCAATGTGAATATAGTTAACATTACTGAACTATACTCTTAAAATTGGTTAAGGTGACAAATTTTATGTTATGCTTGTTTTTACCACAATAAAAAAATGAGGGGGAAAAAACTTGGGAACAGAACTGTCAAACTGCTTAAATCTCCCAAATGAAGTATTTCAGTAGGTTTTGAACT
The DNA here is from genome assembly GCF_057876585.1 of Rhinolophus sinicus. NCBI lineage: Eukaryota > Metazoa > Chordata > Mammalia > Chiroptera > Rhinolophidae > Rhinolophus > Rhinolophus sinicus. Next base: position 26,781,534 of record NC_142513.1, read on the forward strand.
GAAACACTTTGTTAAATATATAAGAACACAACACCCTCTGCTTAGTCTGCAAGAACATCAGGGAACATACTGTGTTTCCCTGAAAATAAGACCGCGTCTTATAATATGGTTTGCTCCAAAAGACATATTAGAGCTTATGTTCAGGAGATGTCATCCTGAAAAATCATGCTAGGGCTTATTTTCTGGTTAGGGCTTATTTTCAGGGAAACACGGTAGTGATTTACCTGCCAAGTGTCAACACGAATTTTTGCATAATTGTGGTAGAAGAGATGGAAAAATGAATATCATGATTTAGGAGAACACCTCCAGTGATGTCCTTACTGCATTTACTTTCTGTGACAAGTCTTTTTCAGTGATGACATTAATCAAAACCAAGTGTTGAAAGAAACAGATCTTCAAATTATATTATCACACAATGTTAAGTCAATTAAAAAAATTGAATTATGTTTAATTCAAAATACTACTAATAAACATATTTTAATGCTATCTTAATGAGAACTATTCATTACAACAAACTATTGACCTGTTAATACAATTATAAAAATATCTATTAAATATTTGCTATTTAATAGATAAATAGCATTCATTCTTTTAAAATGTCTTTGATTGGGCCGGCCCGGTGGCTCAGGCAGTTAGAGCTCCGTGCTCCTAACTCCGAAGGCTGCCGGTTCGATTCCCACATGGGCCAGTGGGCTGAACCACAAGGTTGCCAGTTCAATTCCTCGAGTCCCGCAAGGGATGGTGGGCTCTGCCCCCTGCAACTAGCAACGGCAACTGGACCTGGAGCTGAGCTGCGCCCTCCACAACTAAGACTGAAAGGACAACAACTTGACTTGGAAAAAAGGCCTGGAAGTACACACTGTTCCCCAATAAAGTCCTGTTCCCCTTCCCCAATAAAATCTTTTTAAAAAAATAAATAAAATAAAAGAAAATAAAATGTCTTTGATTGCAGCTCAAGTCTTTTGACTGATGGGCTGCTCGTATGGAACAACTTTGGGGGTCATTGCTGTAACGTTCAGGAGCCTCTTCACACTCAGCAGCCCTGGAGAACCCTGTCTAATCCTTCCAGGAATTCTGGACCAGATGTATGAAAAGGCTGTGACAGAAAGGGAAGAAAGGAAAGGGGAGTACTGGAGTTAGGAAGGAAAGAAGAAAGACCTTTCTTCTAATTTGATTTTCAAATTTTCCCCATTATCAAGAACACTGTACAGTAGAGCTTTCTGTGATGAAGGAAATGGCCTTAATCTGTGCTGTTGGATGTAGTAGCTACTAGCCACTGAACACTTGATATGTGCCTACAGTGGCTGAGGAACTGAATTTTAAATTTTGTTTAATTTAAATTAATTAAAATTTAAATAGGTACATATGACTGATGGCTACTGGCTTGGACAGTGCAGTGCTAGAAAGAAACCACAGCCAAACATGCCTAAAATGTCTAGTGACTGAAGGAAAATATGAAACGTGTGAACATAGTCGTGGAGAACAGCACATGTGTTAAATGAAGAAGTAAATTGGTGCAGGGATGTAGAGATGGCATAATCTGAATGATGTAGGAGTCTGAATTATCCCAAAGTGGTCTTACATTTTCTTTCTTACCTTGATGGAAGATTTATAGTTTCTATTTTGTTGCAGAATGGCAATGCAACTTACGTTTCCCAGTTTACCTCCCTAAAAAAGCTGTATGCAATATTCTTTTTGCCAGTTTAATTATACTTCATAGTTTCAAATTATTTTTCCTTTGGGAAGTTGCAGGCAGGGAGATATGCACCCCTCTTCCTTTATCCTGTACCCTAGGCTTATTCTTTCATCAGTGCAAATGCAGCAACTTCAGTCTTTCTCTCTCCACGGATGTAGATGGCCACTAGATTTCAACTTCTCTTTTCCCCTTTGTTAAGCCTCCTCCTCCAAAAAGTATCTCCTCAAATGCTGACATAAAATTTATTTAAAAGTAAGCAACGTGTTTTGTTCTCCGGTTGTAGATAAAGGCTTGTGATAGAAATACTACCTAACATAACACAAGAAACTCACATATGTTAGGGAAAGAAATCAATTAGTGAACTGGGGAGGCCCTCGGCTCCTTCCCTATGAGGGAGAGGATGATTGAAGAAGGGAAACCACTGGTTCCATTGAAAAAGGGGTGCAGATGGCAAATGTTTTTTGAAAGCATATTGTGGGAATAAAGAAGAACCACATTTTCAGTCATCATCACTCTGCCTTGGGCCAAATGGCAAGAACAAACTGAACTCAGTGGTTGGGATGCTTGAAGCGCTGGGCTGTGGAGTTTAAAATGACTCAGCGATGACGTGGCTGTATAGGGACATTGTAAATTCTAGGAGGACAGGGACCAACTACAATATATTTCCCATCTGTTCCTGGTAGTCTCTAGCACGCTGCCAAGCGCATGGAGTTTAAGTGTCTGTTGGAAAAGTGAAAGACTATAACTCTTGAAAACCTATTTAAATCTTGGAGCACTGCCTAAGCAGTGAGCATTTTCTTTTCCTCTTGAACAAGTGGTTGAGAAAATTAACTAATTAAAAACTTCCTGGGATGATATTACCTCCCAGCCTTTGCTCCTCACTGATGAGACCTTAGATTGAAGAGCTCTTCTTCAAGTCTTGCGGCAACAGGCAATTGCTAATGAAAATCAGTGTTAACTACAGGAGCACTTTGGAAATTAACATAAGAAGGCTTTCCATGTAAACTCAGAATTTTCACTTGTCAGAGCAAGACATTATGAAGAAAAATGATAACATTTTATTGAAAGATATTAATGAATATCTAAATAAATGCAGAGAAGTGCCATGTTTGTGACTGGGGAGATGCAAGGCCATCAAGGTGTCAATTTTCCCAGAATCAAGCTATAAATACAATGTAATTCCAGAAAAAAATTCCAATAAAATTATCCTGAAACCCAACAAGCTGATTTGGACATTTATATGGAAGAGTAAAGAGCCAAGAGTAGCCAAGACACTCTTGACAGAAAAGAACCAGATCATGGTGATATTGCAGTTTGATACTGCCATGAGGAGATAAAACTAGACTGACAAACATAAGAGAAGTCCAGAAACAGAAGCACAGGTCCATGGAAATGTAAGATGTGTTTGGGGGTCATTGCATGAGGAGGCAGTGATGAACTGGTTGATAAATGGCTTCGTGGCCCCATGATAGACTTTATGCTCTATGCTTTCACCTCCACTCACCCATCACTCTGGATGATCATTGCTTTGTTCTCTTTCTGTCTCTTCCACAAACTTGTCAGCATTGAGGGTGTCTTATTCCCCCTCTTTGCATCACCTCACACAATGTCCAGTACATAGTAAGGGCCTCAACAAAACTCAGTTCCATCTTTTATGAAAATTTGGCATCTACTCCATGGGGCTACTGTAAGAATTAAGAGACAGAATTTAAGTAGATCAGTTAGAGCTGTGCTTTGCGTAGATTGAGCACCCTCAAATGGTCATCATAATAGTTAGTTTATTGAGTCCTATTATGTGCCAGGCACTGCACTAAACTCTTCATAAGAATTATGTCAATTTAATTCCTGTAGCAATGCCATGAGCCATTGAGAGACTAGAGACTTTGTCCAAGGCCATATGCTAGTAGGTGGGAATTGAGGCTTCAAACCTAAACTGTATGGTTTCCATCGGCATTCCAATGTAATCATAACCCTCATAGTACACTATGTTTCATACCAGTGCCTTAGTTTTGTGTAGAAGACCACAACAAATATTTGTGGCATTTATAAGCTCATGAGTGATCCTGAGTCCTCTCAAAACGTCTTTGAGATTTCCGTCTTATTGCATCTTGAAGGAGCTCTGGTTAGCTGGAGGGGTAACAAGCATGATACACCTCACCTCCAAGTATATAAGAGAAATAAGGTGTTAAGGAAGGAGAGCACCCCTCAGTCACCAGGAGATAAGACAGGCACCTGCAATTCCTGGCCACTGCGCTGTACGGAGCAGAGTGTATCCCTGGCCTGGCTGGGGGCGTCTGAGTGCTGGGCTGAGAGGGGAGCCTGGCTGGAGCATCAGCTGCCTGAGCCCATGACCGCTTGGGATTCCTACTCCCAAACTGTGCCTAAACCACAATGAGCTATCACCCTGCACCTACAGCTATCAGCATGCTTACAGTAAGTCGTGACAACACCAAATACTGGTGAGGATTCAGAAAAATGAGATCACTCAGACATTGCTGTCAAGAATGTACAGTGGCACAGCCGCTCTGGAAAACAGTTTGGCAGTTTCTTAAAATATAAACAGGCACCTATCATATGACCCAGCAATTGCACTCTTGGGCATTTATCTCCCGAGAAATGAAAACTTGTTCACACAAGAACTTATACACAAGTTCTATTTGTAATAATGCCCTTCAGTGGGTGAATGGGTAGACACGTCCTGGTGCATCCATACCATGGAATACTATGCAGCACTAAAGAGGGATGGCAGTCCATACACTCAACGACCTGCATGAATCTCCAGACCTTTATGCCAAGTGATAAAAACCGCTCCTACAAACTTACATGTTATACAGTTCTATCTACAAACATCCTTGGCAGGACAAAATTACAGAAGTGGAGAATAGATTAATGGTTGCCAGGCGCTCAGAGGGGGGTAAAGATGGGAGGGAGGTGGTGTGGCTGCAGAAGGGAAGCAGGAGGGGTCCCTGTCGTGATGGAATTGCTCTCTATCTTGACTATGTCAGTACCCTGGTGTGATATTGTACCATAGTTATTATTGGGGAAACAGAATGAAGGGCATATCAAACTTCTCTGTATTATTTCCTGCATCTGCATGTGAATCTAGAATGATCTCGGTATAAAAAGATTTAATTAAAAAAGAAAAGCAGTCCCATGATTTCTTTTTAAAATGTTTTTACTTTTGTACTTCTTTAAACCTACATATAATTTTACATAAATGCATAGTGTTTACTTCAAATGCAGTCTTTTTTGTCTTTTCCTTTCTTGCCCCTTCCCTTCTTCCTTCTAAAATCTTTACCCACATCACCCCCCACCTTTAACTGCTGTTAACTGCCTTCTATGGAACAAAGGACCCACAGGTGATGTTAGTAGTTAGACTGGGGAAAATATCAATAATGCAGATGACAGAGTTAATATCGTTAATATTCAAAGAGGTCTTACAAATTCACAAGGAAAAGATCAACCACCCAATGGAAAATAATGGGCAAAGATTTGAAGAGATGATTCAGGGAAGGGCAAATTCAGAGTCAAGCTATAAGTGACAAGAGGCTGAAACTCACCAGCAACCAGGGCAATGCAAATTCAAGTAACAATGAATATCACTGTATACCCATTAAATTGGGGAAAAAAATCACTGCCAGAGATGTTAGGCCCAAAGGCACTTTCACTTGTTGCTGTGGAAATGTGAATTGTAAACAGCAATCTTGGTACATCTATCATAATTTAAAAAACATATGTATTCTTTAAAAATTCTTTGAGACATGCACTTAAGAATTATGTACTTGACTGTATGTAAGTTATGCCTGAGTAAAAAGGAAATTTGTAAAATACATCTACCTATGTCTTAGTAACACTCTTCTGGAAATCTATCCCATGAACTAAAATCACCAGTCTGTACAAGACCACATTGGTCCTGAGATGTTTATTACAATGTTGTTTGTTGTGCCAAAAAAAAACTAGGAATAGAATAAGAAATGCCACATGTGGAGGCATGCTTGAACATGGCATAATCACGCTGTAGAGTATTGTGCAGTCATTAAAGGGAGTATGTCCGAGTTGTGCAGATGACTTGGTGATATTTTCTCAAGTATTGTTGAGTAAGAAAAGCTAGATATAAAAAAGCATGTAAAACGTGACCCTCTTTTTATAAAGTAATTGTCAAGGAACCTTGCATATGTGTCTGTATATACCCATCCATGTATATATCCTTGAGTTGCTTTTTTCCCACTGATTTTTTAAAAATAAATTTTATTGGGGAATAGAGTGTTTCTCCAGGGCCCATAAGTTCCAATTAGTTGTCCTTCAGTCTAGTTGTGGAGGGTGCAGCTCAGCTCCAAGTCCAGTCACCGTTTTCAATCTTTAGTTGCAGGGGGCACAGCCCACCATCTCATGTGGGAATTGAACCAGCAACCTTGCTGTTGAGAGCTTGCGCTCTAACCAGCATGAGCCATCGGGCCGCCCCTCTGGAAACTCAGCAGCAGCTTGTTGTCTTCAATCTAGTTGTGGGGGAGGGGGGAGTGCAGCTCACTGGCCCATGTGGGAATCGAACCGGCAACCCTGTTGTTCAGAGCTCCTGCTCTAACCAGCTGAGCCATCTGGCCGCCCGCACACTCATTATTTTAAATGTTGAGGAGCTTATCAAGTTGAAGGTAATCTGAACCTTCTCCCATTTTCCATACTGTGCATAAACACATCTAACTCCATTTGGGGAGCTGGTAAATTAACCCCACTGACCCCTCACCAACTCTCCAAGTTTTGGGGATTCACAAGCTAGGAAAATTTCCTTGGCAGCACACGAATATCTGTGTTAACTCTGCCCACTTCCTAGTGGATCAAATGCAGCAGTTTTAGTGACTTAATGTCACCCACAAACAGCAGAGCCTTCTGGAATGGAATCCTGTTGCTAAATTGTCTACCCTGCGCTCTCTCCCCATGGCATCTGTTTGCACTGTCTCCTTATGGAGCCATCCCATTTCCCAACGCCACTTAAAATACATTCTATTTAAAGGTGTTTTCAAACATTTAGGAGTGTTCTGGGGGTAATAACATAATCATGGTACCTAACGTCTGTTGAGCCTGGCACATGGTAAGGGTTCTATAAACGTCAGCCTCTGAGTGGCAGTTGGAGGAGGGAAGGATAACGGAGAGGAAGAAGGGGAATGAGGCCAAAGGTGGAGCCAGCAGCTGTGGAAAGAGGGGATGCTTCCAGCCCCTTCCCACAGACCCCTCAGGTTTAAAGTGCCCTTCTTGCATTTAATTCTTATGAAGAGCTCTCAGAATAGAGGCCAACTTTCTTCTTCCCTTAGGGAGAAGATATTTAACCTCAAGAAACATTTTTTAATTAATTTTTTAAATTATTATAAAATTAATCAAAATGCTACTACACACCTATTAGAATGGCTAAAATCTGGAACACTAACACCAAGTGCTGGTGGGGATGTAGAGCAACAGGAACTCTCATTCATTGCTGGTGGGAATGCAAAATGGTGCAGCCACTTTGGAAGACAGTTTGGGGGTTTCTTACAAAACTAAATAGACTTTTACCATATGATCCAGCAATTGTGTTCCTTGGTATTTACCCAAAGGTGTTGAAAACTTATGTCCACAGAAAAATCTGCCCATGGATATTTATAACAGTTCTATAATTATCAAAATTTGAAAACAACCAAGATCTCTTTCAGTAGGTAAATGGATAAATAAATTGTGATACTACATCCAGGCAATGGAATATTATTCAGCCCTAAAAGGAAATGAGCTATCAAGTCATGAAAAACATGGAGAAAGCTTAAACGCATGTTACTACTAAGTGAAAGAAGGCAATCTGAATAGCTACATACTGTATAGTTTCAGATGCATGACATTTTGGAAAAGACAAAACTATGGAGACAATAAAAGGGTCAGTGGTTGCCAGGGGTTGGGGAGAGAGAGAGATGAATAGGCAGAGCACAGAGGATTTTTAGGGCAGTGAAACTATTCTGTATGATACTGTAGTGGTGGACACATGTCATTATACATTTGTTCAAACCCATAGAATATACAACACCGAATGTAAGCTATGGACTTTGGGTAATAATGATGTATCAATATGGGTTCATCAGTTGTAACAAATGCACCACTCTGGTGAAGGATGTTGATAATGGCAGAGGCTGTGCATGTGTGGGAGCAGGGGGTATGTGGAAACTCTCTACATTTTCTGCTTGATTTTGCTGTGACCCTAAAACCATATTTCAAAGCCACAGAACGCAGGAGTGCAAAATTGAAATTTCCTTTGTTTTCTAAAAAGAAACAGTCATCTTGAACCTCTGTAGCAGACACTGTTGATGGCCCTGCGTAGTCCCTCAGCATTCATTGTTCCAGTAGAGGGTAACCCTATAGCTTCTGATTGTACCTCTTTCCCTAGGGGCTTTCTCTGGCCACTCCTGATGGATAGGGCAGGCTGGAAAGACCAGGGAACCAACTTAACCAATGACTGATCCAGCTTCCTTGTTCTCATTGATGGTGGGTGAGGGCTCCAAAGGTGTTTTGCGCAGGCTCCCAGACGTTTCTCAGTTTGAGCTCCCATTGTCCACATCAGTAATCTGCTCATCAACAGTCTTAATGGGCTGCCTTCCTTTTGCATCTCTTTTCCCAACTCCCTTACCAGTCTTTTCAGCGACCACCTCCCAAATAAGCCACTTGCACTTAAATCTTTCCTCAGGGTCTGCCTTTGGGGTAGCCTAAATCAAGAAAGCCCCCTTTCTACCTAAATACATAAAACTTAATACAGTCATGTGCAGGCCATTTCAAATTTAAACTCAGTCTATTTAAGATTCCCTGCCCCACCCCCCCAACCCCACCCACTCCATGTTTTTGCAAATGTGTGTCTCTAGGTTCTTAGGGTTGAAGGGGGTGGGAATGAGGGACTGTTTGGCGGTATCACGGTGCTGTCTGGGGCAGTGAGTGTGGGAGGCCTCCCAGCTGGGCACAGGTAACAGGTACAGTAGGAGAAGCAGGAAAGGGGAGGTTTTGTTTACATCTTGCAATTACTGTCCCACCATACACCATCACAAGGAGTGGCTGTCTTTTATGTAACTAAAGGCTGCACAGAATGAGGCCATGAAAGCATTGTGAACGACCTGGTACAAACAAACATCCTAGGAGTGGAATTTTGGATTAAACCTTTGGAAACAGAGCTGAATTCTATCATGTAAAGTTTCCAGCTGCTCTTTAAACAAGCTGGTTTTAAGCGCTCCCCTCTCTAGCCCTTCCCTGCCTCCCCCACCAATATAACCCCTTTTGTGGTTGAATGGGCTGAGCACCCCAATGCTGGTGAGAGGTTTCCCAAAGCCACTTCAGATGGAAACATGAAGTGCAAAGCCAGACCTTGAAAAGTTCAGAGGAATTCAAAGGTGAATCTTAGAGATGAGATGTGTGTCTCTCTGGGACTTATTTCTCTTAGCCATTATTAATTTTGAGATCTGTCCAGGTTGATATGTACAGCAGAGGTTCAATCATTTTCCTGCTATTTATTCCAAAATCTGAATACAACAAATTTTTTTAAAAAATTTCTGCTATATGGTATTCCATTTTATGAATATTATCACAATTTATTGATCCATTCTTCCATCTATGGACATTTAAGTTGTATCCCTGTTTCAAAATTAGAAACAATTTTGCCTTGAACATTCTATTTATGCCTCCCAGTACACATGTATAGGAGAAATGGAATTGTCATATATATTATATTTATATTATATGCAGAATATAAATATATTACATATTTTATTTATAGCATATACTCGTATTTATATAAAAATACTTTAGTATATAATACAATATTTATATAGTATTATATTTTATTTATTTATTTATTTCTAGCCTCTAAATTACTTTTTTCTAATTATTGTTTTTGTCTCTGTCCACGGCTTTCCTCAGATATTTGGTTGTCTGAGGAACAATCTTGAGGTACAGGTCACTTCAATATGACCTTGAGGTACAGGTCACTAAGATGAATACGAAGCTCTGTGCACTTGGGTGACACATGTTGACCCTTGGGTCTCACCACAGAGTGACTTGGCTGGGCCATTATGTTATGGAAACTCCATGCCAGTATCTTTAGGTCTTTTCTCTTTGGATTGGGTTGATTTCTAGAGGGGGAAAAAACAAGGTTGTCTAGCCCCAAGGAGATGACCCTGGCTACCAAAATTCAGGGGACAAGAGGAAGACGAGGCTTGGCATGTCAACATTCGGTATGTGGACAGATTTTTGCTTATTTTTCAGTCTTCAATATGGTACCTCTTTTTCTCAGCGGTGTCTGGTGTCTCCACTTTGTTCTCTCTGGGGGAAAATCCTTCAGTCTTTGGATGGATAATCTGGGTGTATATTTGCTTGGGACCAGACTTTCAATTGCATTCTGTTGTCAGCCTCACCCTCGTCCTGCCCCCACTAATGCCTGAAACTTTTGGGAGTTCTGCTGAGCAAAGGAAGTTGTTTCTTGGATTTCTCCACTGCTGACTTTAGATTCCACTTTCCTGTGTTTCCTAGTTCAGGTACTTATCCTAGGGCTACCCAGCTTCCAAAATGTGGCTGCCATTTCCTCTCCTGCTATCTTCATTCTAATGGTTTACGTGTTTTACAAAGCCTTTTGTTATTGTTTCTTAGGTAGGTTTAGGAGATAATTTGTGTGTTCAGTCCATTATTTTGAGTTAGGAAAATCTCAACTTACTTCTTCTTACTAAATATTTCTTAAAATAGTCCAGTCTGGGAGTTGTCAATGGCCATAGTATACTTCTCTAGCCCCACGGGGCACTGATTATCAGTCCTGCCTGGCCCTTCAGAATCATCGGTGGAGCTTATTGAAACATACAGGCACCCAGGCCCCACCCCCGAGGTAACTGATTTTCAGACCTAGAGTGGGGTTTAGGAATCTGCATTTTAACATGTGCTTTAGAGGCTGTTTGAGAACCATTGCAGTGGAGAAACTCCCTGTACAACCCCTGACAGATGGTTAACCAGATCTTAGTTCACACTTTCATTGGCAGGATGTGCAAATTATTAGATGGTTCTGAATATTAAGAAGTGATTTAATATGCACAACCCAAATCTGTATTCTGGGGAACTTTCCATCATTGTAGTTGCGTTTCTTGATTATACCTCACGTGCACGGTCACTATTCATATAACTAGCCTTCAAATATTGAAGGCAGTTACTGTTTTCACATCTCCCTTTGGCCTCCTCTTTGTTTTTTAAATTTTTTATTGGGGAATGTTGGGGAACAGTGTGTTTTTCTAGGGCCCATCAGCTCCGAGTCAAGTCATTGTCCTTCATTGGAATTCAGTCTAGTTGTGGAGGACACAGCTCAGCTCTAAGTCCAGTTCCAATTTTCCATCTTTAGTTGCAGGGAGCACAGCCCACCATCCCATGTGGGATTTGAGCTCATGTTAGAGCTCGCACTCTAACCAACTGAGCCATCGGCTGCCCGCAAGGCCTCATCTTTTCTTGGGTGAACTCTTCTCCTTCCTAGAGCATGGTTTCCATACACGTCACCATCCTGTGCAGCTGTTTCTGGCAACCAACTCCAGTTTATCAACATCCTTCATGGAAATGTGATGTTCCAAATAGAACCCAATGCTCTCAGTGTGTGAGCTCCAGAGTGCAAGGTGGATGTTTTGTCCCTAGAGTCAGATTTTACATATATTAATGTGGCCATTGATCACACTGTTTCATTTTTGTTTTTAAAGCCCATTATTACTGATGGTTCAGTTTGGTCTTGGAACCAGATGTCCTCTCCTAGTGAGATCTTCCCTCTAGATTCCTTAAGTTAGGTCTCCCACTGCTACACTCAATAATGGACTCTAACGATATGTTGAATGAATAAATAGATAAATGAGTGAATGAGTGGACTTTAACAGGAAGTTGAAGGGTTTTTCCCTGATGTCACGGAATTTTGGTGGAGCCCTAAAAATGAGGATAGTAGGCGAAAGTTACCCTCATTTCAAAGAGAAGTGCTATACATACCTATACCAGAATTACTAGAAAATATTAGAATAAGTTCAATGGTCATCATTGAAGTCCAGTCTTTATGAGACCATCTATTTGAAATGATTATTGGCGAGTCATTGGGAAAGGAGAGCTCAGTCTTGTGGGAGCTGCTGTGGTATTTCCTCTCCTCTGTCCATGGTTCTTCCACACTCCCCCCACCTGGCCTCTTACACCTGGCTGGTGGCTTGCTGAGATGCAGAATCCTGTAGTCCCATTTTGGTGTAGCCACAGGGAAGGAAGGAGATCCTGGACCTGGGAGATTTAAGTGAAACAGGAACTAGAGCCTACGTCTTATCGGGTCATGCTAAAGATGGAATAAGAGTTGGCACTGACCATGATGGCAGAGCAAGGAGCACTCCCAGCATTTGGGGAAGCGAGGATGAGTGAGTGGATACCATGGAAGGTCACCAGGTTTAAGCAGCTTTGATGGGAGCTTGCCCAAGAGGTGAAGAGACTCCAGCAGGAAGAAGGTTTGGGATGAACTGATGGGGTCAGAATCAGAAAGGAGGAGGCATGTAGTTTCTGCAGAGAATACCTTAATTCAGAGAACTAAACAGGATGGAGGCTTGTGTAGAGATACTTCCACATGACACCCCCCTCCGCCCAAATGCACCTTACCAGGGGCAAGGTTGAGAGCCTGCCATGTACAGAAGAGACATGTAGAGACAGCCAAGAAAGAACCACAAACAGCACTAGCTAAGTTCATTGATGCTCTGCTGTTTTCTCTAATCCTTCCTTCCTTCTCTTGCTTTGCCCCATAGGAAGGAAGACACGAAAGAAGGGGAGAACAGCTCACAGCCCCCTTCCTCAGTGCAAGTCTTCAAGTTACAGTTCATGTAGGAGCTGAAAGGAGAATTGATGCTTGGAATTGCATGAAATTGGAATTTCGACTTGGACTAGACTGGATTTGACTTTATGATAGCTAAACAATGAGTCAGATCAAAGTGAGATTGTTCTTATTATTGAAAGTGGTTGATTAGTCTGAGATGTTTTCTGGGGGTGGGGACCAAGCAGTTTTGAAAGAAAATGGGTAAATGAAGCTCTTTCCTGTTTGGACCTCAACAAGCTCAGCATATTTAATATTGAATAAATGAACGGACTCAGGATTGGTGATAGTGGAATCCTATAATTGTGCACTCCAAATCCCAGAGAGCTGCTAATTTCTGGGACTCCTGAGAGCAGCTCCCTGTGGGCAGATCCATCATTCATTCATTCATTCATCCATTCATTTAACTTTTAACTGTCTTCTTATTTTCTGCCTAACACTGAGCTAGGCCCTAGGGGTCCTAAATGAGTGAACCAGATCCCTGACTCCAGGAGCTTGCCTTGCTCTTAGAAGAGGCAGGGATTCCACTGAGATCAGGCCTGGGAGACAAGAGGGAGTGTCATTCAAGATGGGGGCACTGTCTCTTAGAGGTTGGGTTTCCTGACACCCCACTCTAGCCTCTTACTTCCTGGCTGGTGGCCTGCTGAGATGCAGACTCCTGTAGTCCCATCTGGCCCTGGCTTGCACATTCATTCATTCTTCATTCATTCATGTGTGGCGCATCTACCTACTTTTAGGGTAATCTTCTTGGCATCTTTCTGAGAGGGGAATCCCTGATGGCTGTAGATCTTCCAGTATGATAAGTCTGTTTCTCACTTTCTGAGGAATTCGGACAGCAAAAGGTGGTGTGGTTTTAATGTTTTGGAATCTGTCTTTTCTGATTAATAACTCTCTGACTTTTCCAGTCACTCCCTAGTGCTCTCTTGACTTCAGACTGAATCTAGAAAATAGGATAGATCCATTTTCCAGGAGTCAGAGCACCTGAGAGCCTGAATGCCCCCAGGGAAAGGAGGAAGGATCCCTGGCAGTATGGCATCCCCGCCCCCCATCCAAACCTTGGGAATAGATAGAGTTGCAATATTTGGAATATACTTATTCCAAATTATGTATCTGAAAGTCAAATTTAAGTGGGCATCCTGTATTTTAATTTGTAAATCTGGCAGGACTACCAGGGCAGGGCTCTCCCTGGTCTGAGAAAGACCAGGAGACTCATATTTCAGGTTTTTAGGAGCCTCTTCCCCTACAAGTCTTCTCCTCACTCCTGCAGGCTGGGGCTCGTGGGACCCTACTATTGAATCTCCACCACTATCCCTCACTCTTTCCAGCCCTGGTGTGAGCTTTGTCCAGCCCTTCTCAGTTAGTTATCTCTCTGTCCTGCCAAATGTCCATGATCCTAGAGTGGGGGACAAAGCAGAATTTAATGGGTGCAATGTTCTCTCCTCTTGCAGTCATTTTTGCAGTCATTTTTTTCTAGCTTCCATGCAGATTCTGTGTAGACTTGCCCCTTCTCTTTGCCTTATGTTTCAGAAAGACTGACTGAACGAATAGCCAAGACTGTAGAAAGAGGCCTCCCAGATGGGGTGACCTGAGCCCCAGGCAGGTCCAGGGGGTAACTGGAGTGATGGAGTGTGGGTAGTCCAATGTGAGGACCTTAGATGGAACCAGGAGCACTGGGTTCTAGACCACTGTCTGCCATCAACAGATTCAGTGACCTGGCACAGGGCACTTTGCCTCTGTGGGCCTGATTTCCTTATTTAGGAAATTTCTTAGTTAAGACCCCCTGGGCCTAGCTTAATGTTAGGCACAAAGTGAGAAGCCAATTAAAAGTTGAATGAATAAATGAATGAATGAATGAATGAATGAATGGTAGATCTGACCACAGGGACTCAGGGGTCCAAGAAATGAGCAGCTCTTGGGGATTTGGAGGGCACAATGATAAGAGCATATGGACCATTCAAGCATCACATACGGACTTAGCTGCAGAGTGCAACTGAGGCAGGAGCATTTGGTCCATTTATCTACTCTGTACCCAGTCAGTGTGTGTGTGTGTGTGTGTGTGTGTGTGTGTGTGTGTGTGTTGAGGGATAGATGGCGATCCTAAGCTGCCCTAGATATTGCCAGAAATGGCTTGGGAAGTGCTAACTGCCACGATGTTTTGATTTTGTGGTATGGAAACAACTCCTGTTCTGACAGAGATGGGGGTGGATGAGGAGCAGTCAGAGGCCCTGACCCATTTCTGTCTCAGTTTACCCCTCTCAGAATGACCCCATCCTTACCCCTCCTCTCTCCCTGGAGAAAATAAAAGTTCTTTCTTCTGTTCCTGGCATACAACAGGCTGACAAAAGGGAACAAAGACACGATGGTACACTGTTGAGTTGAGCTTGAAAAGAACCAGTCACGGGAACCCAGTTACTCCCTGAAGCTGCCTGGGGCTCAGGTTGCCCCATCTGGGAGCCCCCCCTCTACATCCCTGGTGATTCATTCATTCAGTTTTGTTCGGAAACATAAGGCAAAGAGAAGGGGCAGGGTCTCTGTACAGAGTTTACAGAGAAGCCAGAAAAATGACTGCAATAAGAGGAGAGAACAGTATATCCATTAAATTCTGCTTTTGTCCCTCACTGTAGGATCACAGACATTTAGCAGGACCAACAGAAAACTGAGAGGCGGTGCACAAAACTCGTGCCAAGGCTGGAAAACAAAGAAGTGCATCCTCAGAGCTGTCTGGAAGTCAGGGTAACAGCCTCAGGAGGGTCGCGTTATCTGTCGCCCTGAAGTAGAACACGATTGGCTCTTGCTTTTAGGAGGGGAGCTGCTGTGTGTTGTGGACACGGTTGTTCCACCCAGCTCTCTGGAGGTCCCTCTGCTCAGCTCTGCGCGTGCATCCCCAGCTGCTGTGTACTTTGCTATGAATGCTGGCATCTGTACTTTCTGGAAGGTTGTCTTTGGTGGTGAAGCCGTCTTGCCCCCAAAAGAGCTAGAGGGGCCTGGGAGTCCCAAGCTGCTCCCTTCTTAGCCAAGGACAGACATGGGAGGACAGATGCTGGGCTCCCCAAGGGAGTTTGAGGTGTAATATATGCCCCAATGCTCCCCATGGAATCAGGCTGAGCCTGGGGCCCCACCTGAAATGCTTGGCTTCTTCCCCTTCCGTATCCTGCTTCCCCCACTCTCATACTGGCTTCTCCTTGACTAATTAATTATCTGATTCATTAAAGAACTTATTATTTCTTAATCGACCACTTAAATACCTGAACTCTGGTCAGAGGGTCAGATTCTGATTTGATTACAATAGTGGGCAACCCAGCGTTTGAACCCAGAAGCACATTCTTATTAATACTCCAGGTTCTCAGGAAGGAAGAGAATCAAGGGAGCTTCAGCTGCAGCCAGCCATGGCCCAGAAGCAGAATTATCATTAGAGGAGGCCCAGACCTCTCCTGGAGGCAGGGGGTAGATGCCAGGAGCAGGGGCATCACAATCTCCCATGTTTGTGTCTTCAGCTGAGGATCTTCGAAGTGATTTATGCAGGAGACTCTTGATTTACTGGGTAAGAGCATGTGTTTCAGACCCAGACAGCTCTGAGTTTATTTGTGTCATCCTATCACTTTTTGTTGTCGCTTAGTCCCAATTTCTTGTTCTTTCCCAACTTTTAGTGACTATTAAAAATATGGTTGCCATAACAACTCTTGTAAAAAATCACAGGCTGACTGCATTATTTAGCAGTTGGCATGTCCCACCTTGAAACAACATCCTGGTAAAACAGAGGGAGTAGGCTTCTATTTTATGTTAACACTAAGTCTCAGGGACCAGAACCAACGCACTCCCCACCAGCAGGCAGGTACATGCATTAGCTCACTTAACCCTTCATTAAAGTCTTCTCTTTTGAACCAGCTGAATTGAATTCATTTCCTACTCAGACCTTGACTGGCACATGGAGAAACAGTAAAGGAACCAAGGATCCTAATGTGGGTGGGACTGGTTTTCTGAGGCAGCAAGGATGCAGGTTGGAGAGGGAAGGAGATATGGGGGCAGGACCCAGGGATCAAGCTCAATAGTACAGCTGGGTCACATGAGTCTAAATTATAGGTCATTGTAACTGGTCTGCACTGGTGCTGAAATCTGGGAGCCATCCTTCTGGTGAGGGGAGGAGGCAGGGGACTTTGGGTAGTGGACATACTCACACTGGAGGCAAAGTTACATCTTCACTCTGGGGAATCCTTCTGTATCTAGTAGGGCTCAGTCCCAATGGGGTGGGGACCCCAGAGCTGGGCATGAGATCACAGCCAGCCAACAGGCTGAGAGTCATGAAAGAGCCAGTTACCACCAGAGGAACTGGAGTAGGTAATAAGAATGAAGGCAGAAAAGTTCAAGTTTCCTCTCATGGTCTTAGAGGAGCCTGAGTAAGGACGAGACCAGGAGCAGGCAGGAATGGACACAAGTCAGCCAGCGATAAATGTACGGTGGCAGAATCAGAGCACAATCAGGCAGAATCACAAGTTATGCAGTTTGGCTTACTCGTTAGTGCTGGTAGGCGATGGAAAGGATTATTATGATCAAGACAGGTGAAAGCAGTATCTCTGGCACGGGAAGGGCCATTGAAGAATATGTTTAGAAAGTGAGTGGCGCCATGTTATCCATAGTAGAGGAATTCTGTTGTAATACATAATAGTTGGTTGGACTTGGGTAGAGTCATTCGAGGGCCAGCTTCCCAGCCTTGTGTCAGGAGAGTCTCTTGAGTCCTTCCTGAGGTATCCACTGGGCAGCACCCTTGGCTCCCAGGTCTCCTTCTGTCCCCTTCACTACAGGTAACGCAGGTATGCCTGCACACTGCACTCTCCCCATGACCTGGATGGTGCCGCCTCTCTCCAGGCTCAAAAGGGGGGACACATTTCCCTTTTCTGTCCTGTCCCCTATCCCTTTAAGCACCTCCACAATAGAGTATAAGGGGAGATAGGAGGTGGAAATTTTTAATAAAAAAAGTCAAATGTGAAAATCTCACTTTATTTCTCTGTAACTGAGATTAAACTAGCTCTTGAGCCTTAATTTCCACATTTTGGAGAAAACTTGAATTTGCCAATTTCCATATGTACATGTGTCTGTATCTGGGGCTTTATATTCTATTTCATTGGCCTATTGGTCTATCCTGTCCCTGAATTCCTCACTCTTTTAATTACTATAGCTTTATAATATTGTTCTCTGGTAGAATAAGTAAGTGGGTCTTCGAAAAGGTGCCTGGCTTGAATTTTGGGATAAGCTTGTCAAGTTTGCTATTGATTTTTGTTTCTGGATCTTGTAGCCAACTTGCTGTACTCTCATTAATTCTATTAGTTTTTACTAGATTCTTTTGGATTTTCTGTGTAGGGAATCATATTGTCTGCAGATGACGGCAATTGCATTCTTCTTTTCTAATTCTTATTATTTTTTTCCTTGTCTTATGCTGACTTCTAGTACAGGTTGAATAGAAGGGCTAAGAGAAGATATTCGTATCTTATGCTTGCCTTAAAAGGGAGCACCAGTTTCTCTTTAATTCTCATTGTAGGACTCACACTCACATTTTTAGAAACTCTATTGTTTACCCAGGCGATTCACCTCAACCAGGATTTGCCCTTGGTGCTGAGGAACTCCATCTATGAGAGTGACCTTTGGGCTCCGGGCTCCAGAAGGGCTGTGAGGGCTGGCTTTTGACATTCTAGTTCCCATTGCACAGGCCAGGATGAGCTCTTCCTTCCAGTTCTTCTCCCCATCTGCGTATTTTGCAGGCAGACCTCGTCATCCTTCACGTTTTCTAGTGAGTGGCTGTTGAATCAGGTGGAAAGGCATATAACGAACCTTGTGTTTCCTCTCTCTCTCTCTCTCTCTCTCTCTCTCCCCACCTCCCTCCCTCCCACCCCTCTTTATTCTCTCTCTCTCTCTCTCTCTCTCTCTCTCTCTCTCTCTCTCTCTCTCTCTCTCTCTCTCTTTCTCTTTTCTGTCTCCAAGGACAAATGATAATTGTCAGAGACAGTGAAAACCCACAAGGAGACAGAACAACACTTTCCTTCACACCCCATAATTTTAAAAACCACGTTTCCTCAGTGGAGTTCAACTTCTCGTTTTTTATGTGGAAGGATCACTGGCTCCTTTTCTTTTGTTTCAACCCCCCCCTGCAGGCTGTTCACCTGGGTCCCACGGGAGTAAGAAATAGCACTACCTCTTAGTAACTGTTTCCTCCGCGTGGCAGACCCATTTTGAAAAGCTCTGAAATTGCTACATTGAAGCTCAATTAAAGTCTTCGCCAAAGGCTATCCTCCTTTCCACTCTGGGATGGGGAGACTGTGGTTTTCTTCTTCCTGTTCCATAATAAGGCCATAGAACAGATGAGCTGTAGCTTTCAAATTCAGTTCTGTTTTTTTTTTTTTTAAATGAGAAGGAAAAAAAGTTATTCTCCTAGACATGTGGTCCCTAGAAAGTGTGGGCTGCGGTTTGGTTAAATGTGTGTGCGCCCATCCAAGACCTTCCTTTCCAAGGGGTTTCAATTTGTATCAAAGTGGCAGAATTTTGTGGGGGTGGGGGGCGGGGGGGCGGCAGGAATGCTGCCAGATGTGGCCATTTGACAAATTCAAACCCTGGACTCCATGGTTTTATTCAACTAGAACTTCAAGTTATGTCTTGTGACAAACGAGGTTTGAACTCAGGAGATGACAGTCAGTTCTCATTATTCACAGTAGTTGGTTTTATAAAGTCACTGCAAACACTGAATTGTTGAATACGGAATAATTGCTCCTTGAGGAATTACAGGGTTAGTTTTCTGTGAGCCTCTGGTCACAACAGTTTTGCCAACCACTCAGTACTTACCATTGTTTTATGTGTGTTTCTGTTTAAAGACACCTTATTTATTGTATATTGTTGATTCATCAACACTGAACTCATGGCCAACAGCTTTATAACTCATGCCTGAAGGAAGCTTATCTAAAACATGTATTTTCTCTTTCTTTTTTCATTTAGGAGCAGTTTGTTGTCTGACAGCCTGAACTCTGTTTGTTCCTCTTGCTTTTATTGCTCTCCCTAAACTTGACCCTTAGCCTGCCTTGACCAGCAGTATTGCCTGTCCCTTTCTGGACCGCCTTCCAAATCAGCCTCATCCTATGGCTGTCCTCACTGATGTTAAGGCAGGAGGGTAAACATTCAGCCAGAGGCATATAGTTTGGGGAGGACCAAAGTGCTTCCTGATTGTTCACCCTCAAAGATAGCAATGGAATTGGTGCCTGTTTGTATTCGTTTCCTATTGCTTCTGTAACAAATCAACACGAACTTAGTGGCTTTAAATAATATAAATTTATTCTCTTTCAGTTTTGGAGGTCAGAAATCCAAAATGACACGGTTGTGTTCCTTCTGAAGACTCCAGGGGATAATTTCTTTTGTTGCCCTTTTTAGCTGTTAGAAGGTGTCTTATTTCCTTGGCTTGTGGTTCCTTTCTCCATCTTCAAAGCACATCATTCCAACCTCTGCTTTTGTCATGACATCTCCTTTTCCTGACTTTTTTCTTCTTGCCTGTGTCTTATAAGGATACTTGTGATGACACTGGGCTCACCCCAGATAATGCAGAATTATCTCCTGATGTCAAGATGCTTAACTTAACACAAGCAAATCCCTTTTGTTACAAGATGACATATTGACAGGCGGTGTGGACATACTTGGAGGGTCATTGTTCAGCCCATCACACTGGGGAGTAGAGGCTCATTCAGAACCACCTCAGTGGGTTTGTAAACCCAACATTAAGCGATGTTTTTACATAAAATCGTGCTTAGAGCAAAGAAGTCAGGCTCAGGTGGAGTAATCTGAGAACCAGAAACCTCAGCACCATGTGGTTTTGTGATGCTATATAGCAGATCCTTGAATAACATTTCATTATAACGTTATAAGATGCTGTAGGAACTTACCTCTTCTTTATATCAATTAGCCTGTGGTAAAGTTGATTTCATTATACATAGTTACACTTAAAGTCACAGAACCTATTGATGACATTAACTGAGGACTTACTGTAATAAGAATAACCTTGGAGAAAAAGCTGGGGTTGCCCCTGCAATAAATGATGCGCAAAGATCTGAAAAGCAGTGGCCTAATTACAAAACAAACAAACAAAAAAACTGTTGTGAAAACAGTGTGGCAGTGGATGGTGATGCTTTCCTGGGTCAGCTATGGACCTCCCAATTTTCTGCTTCCTTCCCTTGATGTTCCCACAACTCTCTGCAAACGGTAGGTGGTGATGATTATAATGAGGAGGAGAAGAACTAATTTCCAGAGTTCATCTACAGCTGCCTCTACATGATACAATGTAACAAATAAAATAAAATAAAACAAAATTTTATTGTGCTGCAATAAAATGAAAACTCGGGACTCCAGGTGTACTGTCTGGGTTTGAGTGAGCCAAACCATGCTTGAAGGTGACGCAGTTCAAACAACTTGAATGATGAGAAACTAATTCATCCACGTGTTTGCCATCCACTTCATATCCCTTTCGGGGGGGCCAGACCTTTAATAATCTTGCCTTCTTTAGTCAAGTAACGGATAAAATCTTCAGATTAACACAGATTCTTGGATCAATATTCTTTCTGCCAGCTATGAATCTATCTAATCGACGTATCACCTCATCTATATTTCTCAATAGTCCCACAAGACTCCCTTGAGAGAAGGTGTTAAAAGTTTAACTGAAATCTAGGAAAGACAGAGGCTTGACACTCATGAATAAATCATCCTAGAATGCACACTTTTGGGAGTCCCAACTATATGTTCAGTCTATGGCATCTAATTTCTTCCATAATATGTAATTTTTTTACAGGCTGGAACATTTGCTGAAAATTTTATGAATCACTTCTTGTTTCAGTATAAAGCTTATATCCAGTTTATGCCATGGATTGGAATAAGCAAAAATGTCATTGTATTCTTTAAATTTATCTGAACTTCTATTCTCTAGCTAATAACTATCATTTTTGAGAGAATCTTTAATTTCTCATCTTAATTTCTTTCTTCTCTTTCAATACTAGCACCAGTTCTCATTGTCAGAAAGCCATTGGCTTTCTTTTGGGGGACTTTTTTTTTTTAAAGGAATATGATCTTTTATCATTTCGTGAGAGCAACTGGATATACAATGTTGAGTAAAGAACAAGAAAACCACATTAAAATTGGGCTGCCATGGTTGGCAAGGCCTAGTCATTGCTGTGCAAAATGGAACTCTCTACCTTCCAAAATGCCAAATGATTGCATCATGAATCTGTGATTGCTCATGAACAAAGTCACAAATATCAAAGCTGTCAATATCAAGGGCTACCATCAACTATATCAAATATATTTTACTATATGCTATATCAACTATATGCTATAACAGCTATATTTTCCTGCACCATCCATGTTGAAGACATGCTAGCTTCTCCTTATTGTTTCGAATGCTATTCTAGAAGGTCTGGATCTGGATCCTGTGCGATAATTTTCATTCCTATCATGTGTTTCCAGTGTGACAACTTCTCTTTCTCTTTTCTCCCCAGTCTTTTGCTGCCTCTTTATCATTGTTATATATGAAATGCTGGCTGACACTATACTTGGATGTATAAGGAAAACATAGCTTCTTGACTTTTCTGTCTTTAGTCGAAGCTTCATGAGCCCCCATCTCACTGGGAGGTGGAGAAGCAAACTTAAACTTAGCTATTAATGACAGATAGTTGTTTTGAATTTAAGTAGATTCCCTTCAACTTAAATCACACACTTTCAGACAGATGAAACCTTTTGGATTTCAGGCTCTGCCCCCTACTCCTTTCCCAACCTGGTGGGGCTTCCTGTGACCTTATGTTGGAGGAAGGGGAGAGGAATTCTCAGAATCAGGTGCAGTTTTGTGGGTCCTAGACCCTTGCTGGCTCTGCTGCAGGATGGATTGCTGAGGAATACTGGGTCCCATCTAGTCTTTTGTAGCCTATAGTCCTGGATACTTGTTCTTGATGGCAAAGGCCCAACATCTAATGGCCTCTTTGACCCAACCCCAGGCTTCTGTCTACCCATTGTGGCCCCTAACTGGGGCACATGAAAATTTATGGATCCTTGCTGGCTGTGGGATATTAAGGCACTGTCTCAGACTCCTCTCTCTTGTTTCTGTCTCCTCCACTGCTGTTTCGCCACGTCTCTGGGCCATATGCAGGCTCCTCTTAGAGGCTTGTGTCCTCCCCCAGATAACCCCGGGGAAGGATTCCATTGGTGCCTCCCTGCCCCATGTTCTTAGGCTTCTCTATGCCTTCGATACTTCTATTGTATTCCCACCTTCACCACCTAGATTTAGCCCCTGAAGAAAACAAGGCCAAATGCAGCTGGTATTCAAGTAACTTCTGTTTCTTTCTTTCCCACTATCATTGGGACTGGAAGAGGTGGGATCTGGTTTCTTCGTCCTCTATGGAAGGGACTTTCTCTCCATCATAGTTTCCTTCTTGAGGGTCATGAAAACTCCTGACTCAGCCTTGATGGTGGAAGGGCATTCTCTCTATAGTATGGAAGGAATCCTGTGATTTGAGCTGGTCAGGTACAGTTAGGAGTACAAGATACGAGGGACTTGGGATCATAGAAAATAAAAATACTCTAGTTTCATAATCCCAAAATATTATATCCATTATATGTGATATACAATATTTTGGATTCATCCAGGAGAAATTCTGTTCCGAGAATTAATCATTCTAAAAGTAACAATTACTACCTGTTGATTGCTTATGATGTAGTAAGCATTTTTCTAAGATATATATTTAACGCACATAGAATCCTATTATGTAAGTACTATTATTATTCCCATTTTACTCACGAGGAACTAAGGCTTGGGTAAGGTATATTTCCAAATTCATATGGTTAAGTAATACTTACTATTTGAACCCAATTCTGTCTGATTGTGAATCCCAGGCTTTTTGAATCCACCCCTATGCCTGGCCTCTTTCTTCATCCTGCTCTTCAGTCTGCTGCTTGAGTCTATTCTTCCTCTAAACACTCTGTATTCTGTGTGCCTTTCAGACCAAGCGATTTGCTGTTCCATTTATATTCCATCTCATTGCTCCTCTTCTATGTCTTTGCTCATTCTATTCCCTTGGCCTAGATACTTTCTCCCCACCATTCCCTATCTTCCAGGGCTCAGCCTAACTACCCCACCACAAACCTTTTCTGATCCTCATGGCTGGAAGGAACCTGTGTTTTAAATTTCCTCCACTTTTGTTCTTATGGTATCTCAACTTTGACATAGAATCAATCACATATTATTTCAAGAGTCACCTTGAGATTCAGGCCTGCATCTCCATTATTTTTGTTCCTCTACAGCAGCCAGCACAGAGACTGGGTGAGTAGATGGGATACCCTTTTCTACACACACTGGATCATCACTGCAGCAGAGTTCAGTCAAAGAATTATGCCCGGATCTTGCCTAGGAGCTGGATCCAGAGCTGGAAACCCATGGTCAGCATTAAACGAGATTTTGGCAACAACCTCTTTCATTTTAGCCTGTGACTCATATGTCACAAAGTGATATCAACAAAGGCATACAAGGACCTTGTGTCTACATGACCTTCTGTTCCAGGAGATGACCTCCCGGCTTCTTGGAGGCAAACCCCCTGCCTACTTCCCTGTTCAGTGATTACTTATTCTTTCCAAGTTCCAATGAATCCCTTGCCTCCCACCAATTTGTTATATCTGAAAAAAATGCCACATTTTTTTTTACACCAGTTTATCTCTTGGAAAAACTGTACTGTATTTGGAGCTCTTTGAACATCTGTAAAGGAGTAAGTGGTTCAAACAGCCCCAGGAGGTGATGTGTGCCTGGTTGGAAGACGTCAGGAGAGTCTAACCTGCTGGCCAAAAGGCATTTGGTTCCCGGGATGCATGAAGAATGTCCACTGCTTGGGGTCAGCAGTCGTAATATGTGTGAAGATTGCACCCTCTGTCTTGGGTGGCCCCAGTCTTGCTTTGTCTTTGAATGTCAGCAAGCCGCTCTCCCACTACCTGCTTTTCCTGGGGCCAGGGTCACCTCCCATCACAATATACCTTCCCACATGGCTCTAGCATCACTTATTAATAGCTTCTGGTGTATTCAAGTCAAACGTCTTTAGACATCCCCCAGTGCGGGCATCTCTCTCATTAGGGGAAAAGAAAGGCAGAAACACTGGAGTGTCCTGGTGTAATTCTCCCCGGTTTCTTTTGAATCCTGGAGTCTGCATTATGAAATCCCTTGGATGGGATGTACTTTTTGCTTGCCAGATGGAGGGAAGGCATCTTTTGTGCAGTTTTTCTCCCATGAGGGGCAGCCGGTTGGTTCAGTGGTTAGAGCATAGTGCTCATAACACAAGGGCTGCCAGTTCAATTCCCACATGGGCCAGTGAGCTGCGCCCTCCACAACTAGATTGAAAACAACTTGACTTGGAGTGGATGGGTCCTGGAAAAACACACTCTTCCCCAATTAAAAAAAAATTTAAAGATTCTCCCATGAGGTCAGAAACTAACTTAAATGGCCCTTTAAGCATTCTTAGAAATGGTCCTTTGGACTCTGGAGGGCAGTTACTGAGTGCAGTTTACTGGACCACAGTGAGACCTTGGGGCAATATTTTGGCTGCAGCAAGTGTTAGCTGGGCAACATTGAGTCATTTCCTCATTTGAAATGCAGACCTTCTCATCTAAGAAAGGAGTGCGTTGAGTTATATGCCCTTAAAAGGTCTTTTCCTGTTCTGGTATCCTATTGGGGTGTGTGTGTGTGTGTGTGTGTGTGTGTGTGTGTGTGTGTGTTCTTGAGCCCAAGGGAGAGATAATGGTTAAATTGCGGAGATAAATTTCAAAGCCATCATTTCTCCCTAGAAATAGAACTCACTTTAAGTTTTCTAATCACCTCCCACATGTCACATTCTCCCTCATAAGTCTGGAATTGGTTTTTATGCCTGAAGGGCTTAAAGCCATCTTTTGATTTCTTCAGTCAGAGCATCAACTTATTTTAGATGTTGGATGCTGAAAGAAAAATCTCTAATAGCTTCATCACAAAGCCATCTTTTCTCTTATTTTGGCTGAGAAAATGGATCCATTTTGCCAAATGAGATTAAAATTTCAATATATAATAGTATATGTAAGTGTTTATATATCTTAGCACATTAAAAGTATTTTTAAGCTTACCATTAGTGTTGAGAAGAAAAAGTTAAACACAATGCAATTAATTTATTACTTTAACACTAGTTAGATGAATGAACAGTTTCCACGCAAACAGCAGTTTTCATTAAACAAACAAGATGATTTTAAAATGAAGGAGTAACGTGGGCCCAAGTAGTGGTTCTCTGTGAATTTGCATGCATGAATGCACTTCTGGGCTGTCAGCTTAAGGGATGTGACCAAGATGAGGCTGGTTGCTGGTATGAGTTGCTGCTGTTCTGAAAATGCCTTCAACAAATTCCTTTTCTGTTTTAAGGTTGAACTGTTTAGATGGCTATTACTTCATTTATGAGGTTGGACAATTAAGATCATGAACTCACCCTAGAAAAAGTGCTACATAACCTCACTGCTGAATATCACTACAGTTACCTTCGAAGTGCTCCCTTTGGGAAACTACACACCAATGGCAGTGCTTAGTTCACCCTTTAAAGCAATTTTGGAACTCTTCCTGGAATGGCCATCAGAGCTGTCATTGTATTACCCTTGATATCCTGAATGTCATAAAAATGTCTTCCTTTCAATATTTCCTTTATCTTTGGGTAATGAAAGAAGTCATTGGGGGCCAGACCAGGTGAGTAAGGAGGGTGTTCCAATACATTTATTTGTTTACTGGCTAAAAACTCCCTCACAGATAGTGCTGTGTGAGCTGGTGCATAGTCGTGATGCAAGAATCATGAATTGTTGGCGAAAAGTTCAGGTCATCTAACTTTTTCACGCAGCCTTTTCAGCACTTCCAAATAGTAAACTTGGTTAACTGTTTATCCAGTTGGTATAAATTCATAACGAATAATCCCTCTGATATCAAAAAAGGTTAGCAACATTGTTGCAACAAGTTCGCGAACTTAATTGTCACATCTCGCATATCTAAATATACTAACATATATAAAAGATTGGTGGGGAAAATGCTCTAACACTCTGGTAAGATTCCTTATTTTAATATTTCATTTAATAACAACCAAGCACTGGAAAATAATAAATACACACTCATATTTACAAACATGATTTCAGGTTACATTTAAGTGAAGAGAGGACAGTACATTTCAGGATCAAAAGGAAAAAGGAGATGAGTTCTTTTGATAGACACAACTGGTACACGGTCTACTCTTAAAGAATGTTATTAGGAGAAGAGTCAAGAAGATGGTAATAAATAAAAATAGTTATTATAATCATAAAAATGCAGATAACCCCCAATACTTACTTGCTTGGTTTTAGAATGCATTGTGTAATTTTGTAAAATCAGAATTTACAAACCATTTGGCTTAGGCTAACATTTTCTGAGAGTACAGTGACTGGGCTTCAAAGTGTCTGCCGGGTGGTGATGGAAGAAAATGTTGATTGAAACTTCACTGTTGAGTAAACAACCCAAAAGTTAATTTAAAAACAAACAAACCACAAGCAAAGAGGTAAATAACGCTTTCTCTTAAAAAAAAAAAAAAAAAAGTCCAAATGTGGATGGCTGAATTCCAAACCAGGTACCATTTATATAGTCTTTGCTTCAAAATGAATCAGGAAGAAATTAGGACAAATACAATCACCACAGATGTACAATAATATAAACAGATTATGAGGCCCTGGGGTCTGCAACATGCAGGGAACACTTGTAGGACAACAGGGATGCTGAAAGCATGGGGGCCACTGACACTCTGAGGTTGAATCTTATAACCCAGGACAGGGATTCCTTTTTTGCCCCAATGTATATGGGCTACACTATAAGAATTCAGGGGTCTCTGGTCCAAATAGAGATGAAAATGTGGGAATGTTTCTCCACTATAAGCCACAGTGGAGGAAGTTTCCCTTGTCGAAACAAACTTTAAGTATCACTTATCCATTCTTATCACTCATATAGTTGAAACACACTGTCACAAAGTATGACCTCAGTGGGCTCTCCCAACAGTCCTAAAACGTAGACAGTACAAGTATGTTCATCATCCTTATTGCATTGAAGCAAAACTGAGACTCAGAGAGAGTCAACATCCAGGTTATATGAGTGTTTGAGTTAGGACTTGAATCCAGGCCTTTGGATTCCAAGTAGAGTTCATTTTGTAAAAGAGGATTTGTTCTAGAAAAGTGGTCCAGACCTTAACAAACAGCCACATAGTTTATGTTCATTGCCAGGAGCAAGCGCCACCTCTTTCTCTGTCCCCTTCCTCCCTGACACTAGGATCCCTTTAATACTTTAAACTAAGGTGTCAGGAACTGGCTGTGTTCTTCATTTCAGGATTATTTGTCTTCACCCCAAAGAACAATGAGCTTTCAAGCATCACTGGAAAAGATTTTTTGGTTCTTTACTTTGAAATTATACCACTGTAGATCACCAATAGCCTGGCTGTGAGAAAATTCTTTTCCGGCTGCCAGAATCCTAGAGAATGTGCTAGGGAAGTAGTAGGGCCCGAGTGGGAAAACTCCATGTGATGGCATGAACTCCCTTCTCATGAGGCTGTAAACCCCATACGCTGACAAACTTATTTTTACATTTCCATCATGTCTGAGTGCCTTATTTTTTACTGCCTTTTGACATTCCCGCAGTGCTGAGATACAGAATAAGGGACGATGGAAAGTCGGTTCAGATGACCATTTGAAGCCTCTGTCTGGCCATTCTGCCATTTAGTTTTGTTATTTAAATACTTTTGCACACAGTCAGTAATTAACAAATGTCAGCTCCTGTGGCCCTTGTCTAATCTCACTGGTGTGGCTGGCACACAGCACATGTTCACGTCAGTTGCCATTACTGTGTAGTCTCACGGGTGCGGTTGTGCATCCAGTAGGTGCTGAGCAGATCTCAGTAAAGGTCAGCGGCTGTGGTTTTGCATATGGTCTCACTGCTTGTTATGACTGAGAAGCATCCAGAAACTCGAGGGTGGTGAGGAATGCACACAGTTGCCCTTTCCCCAGGCAGCCTGTGAACGTGGTTATGGGTACATTTTCCTCTCAGTGCTGCCTTTCGGATTTTCAATTATGAAACACCAGAGGGTCACTTCAGCCTGATACAGTCCACCTCTTCTGTGGCCGGCATGCCGCTGGTTTTGAGGTCGAGTTCGGCGCTGGACTTGCTCCCATGGTGAGAGGGACGCCAGTGGAGCAGCATCATCTTCTTGAAGTACTTCATGGTGTTGTTCTTGACGGTCACGAAGCACACGGTGTTGATCATGCTGTTGCTCATGGCGATGCACTCGACGACGTAGAAAGCCGTGAGGTAGTGCTTCTCCTTGACGAACACGGTGGGAAAGAAGTCGCGCACGATGGTGAAGCCGTAGAAGGGCGCCCAGCACAGCACGTAGGCGGTGAGGATACACATGAGCACCAGGACCGTCTTCCGGCGGCAGCGCAGCCGCTTCCGGATCTGCTCCGTCTGGAAACCAGGGACGGCCTTGAACCAGAGTTCCCGGGAGATCCTGGCGTAGCACAGGGTCATGGTGACCACCGGGCCCACGAACTCGATGCCGAAGATGAAGAGGAAGTAGGACTTGTAGTAGAGCTCCTGGTCCACTGGCCAGATCTGGCCACAAAAGATCTTTTGCTGGTTTTTGACGATAAAGAGGACCGTTTCTGTTGCGAAGTAGGCGGATGGGATGGCGATGAGAATGGACACCATCCAGACCAAAGCGATCAGGATGGAGGCCGTTTGATAATTCATCCGTGGTTTCAAGGGGTGAACGATAGCGAGATATCTGGTGGGGAAGGGAAGCCATCAATAATGATGAAAGTGTGCTTGGGAACTTCTAACTAACTCCAAACTATTATTAGTTTATAACTAACCCCAAACACACACAAAAGCAGACAAAATGGCATGAGTCCCCATGTAGCTATTAAATCCAGCTTCAACAAGCGTTGTCGTATTTTACCAAGATCATTTGGCATTTGGAGAAGTGGGGTGGATTAGAGGAAACAGCACAGGCCTTGGGTCAAACAGGTGGAATAAATCCCGGCTTTTCCCCTGATTGGCTTTGGAGTCTGGAGTGAATCACTTAAGTCTTTCTATGTTTCATCAACTGCGATATGGGATAAAATGACACCTATCTTGCAGGGATGCTGTGACTATTAAATATGATAATGTTTGTAAAATGCTAGGCTTGTAGTAGGTGTTCAATAAATACACGTGGCTTATTATTATTATGAGTCCTATTGATACTACCTTGGCTTTCAGTCTTGCCATTCTGTCCAAGAACATAATACTTTCAAAACTCCTTATTCTAAATATCCCGTGGCTTAGAGGAGAAAGAAGGGCTGTGGACCTCAGAGAGAGGCAGGGGCGTTTTTTAGGGCAGTAAACTAGGACTTTCTCGCTCCTTCCCCCAGGTGTCATCCTGCATCACAGAGCAGGGGAATCAGAGTGGACTTGGGGTGGAATCTAAGGAATCTAATAAGTAAGTGACTGGCCCAAGCTTACTTGGTGCAGGGACCAGAATCCTGGCTCATGATACAAAGCTTTTACACCCACTTCCCTGGGCTATCTCAAGCTTAGATGAGGTGTGTGAAGTTGCCTTGACACCATAGAGCAAGGTGGTTGTTGCCATCTATCTGCTTAGATGTGTTTCCTGAGGTCAACACTCTCCTTCTAGGGTCTCTGTGACTTGAAATAGCATCCCAAAGGCCTAGGCACAAGTTTCCTGTTCTCCCCAGATGCACCCTCCTACACAGCAGTAAAGGCTACCTGTTCTGCTAGTTCCTCTATCAGCTGGACCAGCTGCACCCCCAATCCTCAACCTAATGGGGTTTACCTCTCTGCTAGTTGGCAAAATTATTCAAATAAGCCAATCACATTCTCCCATGGGAACCAAGGGTCACCCCATCCAATTGTCACTCTAAAGCCTGCTGCCCACAGCCCCAGCTGGTTCATTCTGTTCCTGAGTGCAACTGCTACACGGCCCTGCATGGTGTGCGGTATCCTCCTCCCACGGGCTGTGAGTATATGGGACAAATTAACTGCCATTGGTTGCATCTGTCCAGTGTCAGGTATTGTGTGTTCAGTCACCTTGTGCTATTTAGGGCAGGAGAATCCTGCCTTCATCAATGGGGTGAGTAGAAGGTGGTGAGCATAGCACACTTGAATTTCAACATCTTCTCCATGAATCATTACCAGACTACATCACTAACATAATGATCACATCTTCCTCCAAGTTACTCTTACCTGCCACTTGATAATTCTAGCGTCTGTGGGAAGAAAAGCTCCCTGAGCTCAAGGACTGTGTATTCTACTACTTTATGTTTCCACACCCATAGGCTGGGCACACACAGCAGGGCAAGCAACCTGTTGTGGATTTACCAGGTTGCAGCAGATGCTGTCGGGGTTCCTCTCATATCCTTTGGCTCTTATCGCTTCAATGCACACCTGTCCACTCCCATCTGCTAGCACCTGCATTTCATTATCTGCAGGCCTCCTCTGGCTTCCAGAGTCCTCTAGGCTACCTGCACAGCATTTCCAGAGCAGCTCTCACCAATGACTTCTGAGTTGGTGTATAAATACCCCAGCACCTTTCCACTTCCCACTCCTAAGAGAACTCTGAGGTGTGATCTGTACCAGCCCAAGAGGAATAAGCATCAGTTGCCCCCAGTGGAAACTTGCTCAGTAACACAGTCTATACTGACTGCCTTCCCTTGCCTGCCTCACTTTCTATCTCCCTATAGGCGCGTCCTGGGTGCTACCTGCGACACGAATCCTTAGTTTGGGAGTAAGCCAAACTAAGACACAGATATAAGGCTCTGTGCTAGGCACTGTGGAGACAGAAAGATATAAAATATGGTTATTGCGTTTAAAATACAATGTTCTTTGGAAAAGACTATCTGTATCTCCTCCATACACAGCATGAGATTGGGAAGACAAGGGGACATCAGATTATAAAGGCTCAGGAATGCTAGACTCAGGATTTAGCATGTATTCTGTTAGGTACTGAAACTTTTGGATGTTTGTAAGCAATAAAATATTTTAGGAAAACTCATCAATGATGATATTCTGATGCTTAATATGAATGAGTATGTATTTCAGAGGACAGTGAGGAGCCCCTGAGGGGGGTGAAGAGACAGGTTAGAGGAGCATTATGATGGTCCAGCTATGGCCGACCAAGAGATGAGGTTGGGGGACAATTAGTTGCCAAGATTTGGTGCAGGGCTGAACACAAAAGGTGGGTGGTTGGGTGGGGGTCAGACAGGAAGAAAGGCAATGAATGATGCTGATTTTTTCTGTTTGGGTGATTGGGAACCTGGTGGAACTGCTGATGGAGCTGGAAATCTGACTGGGGCAGAGCTGATCTGTGGTGAAAAAAGAACTACTTTTTGTGTTGTAACAGGATGGTTGCTTCTTAAGAAACTTCTCTTACCAAAAGAAAACCAGAAAAACAAAGAAACAAAAAAACCCAAAGTACATTATAAAGACAAAATTTCAATGGGACAGAGGGGCTGAGAGTGATAACTCTCACTTGAGCAAACAATAGAATCACTCAGAGAACTGGATAAAAATGCAGATTCCTGGACCCTGGCCCAGGAATTCTTTTGTTTAGCAGGGCTGGGGTGGGGCCCAGGAATCTGATTTTACATCACTGTATCAAAGAATACCTTGTATCATTTCCCTGGGGGAATTTTGTGCAGTTGGTTGATGGTTACATTTCATAAACACTGGTTTCAGGGCTGGAGAGCCTCACAGGTGTAATAACAAAATTGTTTTTCCTGCCAGAATTATGTTATAGAAAAGAAGATGCCTTTTACGTATGTGTATTTAATGATCATAAATGAAAAATAATCAACTGGTTGATTTAAAAGGACAACAAACCTAAATAGCACTGAGAACAAGGGAAAAACAAAAGGGTTAAAAGAGGACAAAAGTGGGGGGAAAAATGATTAAACATGGAGGAAAAACAGAGGGTTGCTAGAGGGGCGGGGGGGGGGGATAGGGGAAGGTGAGAGGTTTTGGGAACGTACAGAGGGATAGTGGATAGTGGATGGGGGTTCACACAGTGTGAGGGATATAAATGATAAACGTCTAAGTTTTGCTTTGTCTTGTGCACCTGAAACTAATTAAAAAAAAAAAGATTAAAAAACATCAAAATGAGTTTCAGCATAGCTTACAATGGTGGACCAACTGGATGTGACACCAATTGCTCCCCTCAAACAGCCATTGCTGGCCTATAACTGTTTACATAAATAAAACATGTGTCAGATTTGTCATAAGCTGCTATTAGAAATTTTATTTTATAAATCTGTAACAGAGCAAGGACTTCCAGAACATCTCATGCAAATGTATGCAAATGAGCAATGGATGTATGCAAAAAAGCAAAGGAAGCATGTCCTTTCCTCTTTTCTGTAAACAAGCCCTATTATATGATTTTAAAATCAGCTGTGCAACAAACTCACTAGAAACAAGAGTACATCCTGTATGATTCCATTTTTATGAAGGTAAAGAACAGCCAACACTAAACTGTGATGATGGAAATCAGATCAGGGTTGTGTGTGGTGGGAAGTTGCCTGGTAAGCGACATCAGGAAGTTTCCTAGGGGATGAAAGTGTTCTGTATCTTGAACTGGGTAGTGGTTACAGAAAAACTTGGTACATGCTATCGTGCCTGGAAACCGGTTAACTCTTCTATGGCTTCTAAGTAGTAAGCTGCCTAAACTTTCTGCTTTTGCTTTTGTGTTTGATGTCACTCATGGTCATGTGACATGCCTGTTATTCGAAACAGATGTGGCATTTGTGGGGCATGGCCCAGAACTGGGGGGCTCAGAAGCCTCACTCTTGCTCACATATGGGAGAACACGAGCCACAACTGGAGAAACCAGGTCTCTTCTTGCCCCATGATAGGTCAGTGAGCATTCATATCGGAAGCAATGCCAACTGTCAGAGCTGAAGTGAGGGAAGGGGCAGCCTGGCCCAGCCCCCATCTTTGTCCCAGCCCAACATCCTCACCTGTCAATAGCGATGGCCAGCAGGGCGTTGGTGGAGACGTAGAGGGACACAGTACGCAGGTAATTGACAGAGGCACAGAGCACGTGGCCATGCTCCCAGGACAGCTGGCGTACCACGTAGTAGTCCATCTCGAAAGGGCAGCAGACGATGGCCACCAGAAAGTCAGAGATGGCCAGGTTAGCGATGAGCAGGTTGGTGAGGTTGCGCAGCTTCTTATAGCGGACAAGGGCAGCAATAAAGACAAAGTTGCCAATGCCGCAAACCAGCATGATACCTGCCAGTGCCACACCGATGACGATCTTGGCTGCGAAGAAGGTCCGAGTCTTGGTCATGTCCTCGTCCTCGTCCAGAGGGAGGTCGTAATCACCATAACTGAAGTTGAAGGGAAGGGAGGAAGCATGGTCTTGGGATGAATTGAAGTTGGGTGCAAAACCAGTGTTTCCATTCTGGGTGGCCATGGTGAAGCTGGCAGGTAGGGTGGTGGATGGGAGTCTCCGGGTCTGAGCACTCTGAGCTCCGGGTGCAGACCTTCTGCTTTCACGAGGTCAGTGAGCCGAGCACCCCGCTCACATCCTTGGAGAGAGTCAACACGTCATCCTGGATCCTGGAAGGAGACACAACTAGTGGACAACATGCAGGAGAACACCTGGTAGCATTGCCCCAGAGTCCCCCAGGTATAGGCCAACCAGATCCTGTGCTTACCCACAGACAGAACCGCCTGGGGTATAGGGGAAAGGTGACACAAGATCTGGAAATTAGAAAATCCTCCACCAGCTGTCAGGCTGTCAGACAGACTAGGCATAGGATGGACTGGACTCTCCAGGCACATTCAAGAAGAATGTCCGTCTTTGCCTTTTCCCCGGGAGCCAAGACCACTGACTGCCCAGTCACCCCCCCCCCCCCATTAGCCCTCACAGCGATCTTCTGGAAGTTTTCCAAGGCTCTTTCAGGGAGCCAGGCTTCTATGGCAGTCACAATGTTAGCCAGGGACTAGGATACAGCAGGGTCTTTTCTCCAAAGCAGGGCACTGCTCCCTCTGTCCTGGCCAAACCATGGACTTGGAAATAACCAAATCCATTTTCACATGGACAGGCTGAGTCATCTTGGGGCAGTGGATTTATGCTCTCTGTGTCCCAATCTTCCTGTAAACCAAACTCCTGCTGCCCAGCCCAGGGCCTGGCACACAGCGGGGGCTGGAAAAGAGGAATCTGTTGAATGGATGAATGAGGATTCCAGCCAGGATTCTGCAGGTGGAAGGGGTGTGGGTGGGAGGGAATTCTGCTGCTTCCCTGAATTCTGAGAAGGAGCTCTAGAAAGAAATCCTTTGTCTACTTCCCCTTCCTCCCTTGTTTCCTTCACCAGGCCCCCAATTCCCCTTCCAGAATCAGCAAGGTCGATCACCAAGGTCTGCATCCTCTGAAAGTGGTAGGTGTTCCAAGACCTGGCCTGTTCCAAGCCCCCCAAGGAGCAGGAGAGTGTCAGCAAGGTCCTAGGAGGGCCTGAGGACAAACCTGTCCCTAAGTCCTTTATATCCTCAAGATGCCCTCAAGAGACGAAATAAGGGATCTGAAGTATTGAGCCCTCAGGCGACAGGGTACCACTGGGTTCAAGCTGTCAGAAGGAAAAAGACCCGGACACCAGTGCCCGCAGTGGGGGCTCCAGTCGTCCAGTTGTGAACCATCTGCGCACCCCCCCCTTAGCACACCTGGAAACGACTTCAAATGTGGGGGCCACGCGATGCTGGTAGCAAGAAGTGGACCAAACTGGACAGGAGGTCGGGCCCTGTCCTGTGAGAGGAGAGGGAGAGCCAGGGAAAGAAACTGCCCCGAAAGGCAGGGACAGCAGTTGCAGGGTGGCAGGGACACTCCAACCTGAGGTAAAGAGAGGTTCAAGTCCAGAGGTTTTTGCAGCCGGGGGTGTCCTCCCTCCCGGTCGCCTCTCGGTCTCACGCGAGGCACAATGCCCGCAGACAGTATTCAGCCCGAAA
This sequence comes from Rhinolophus sinicus, assembly GCF_057876585.1. Taxonomy (NCBI): domain Eukaryota; kingdom Metazoa; phylum Chordata; class Mammalia; order Chiroptera; family Rhinolophidae; genus Rhinolophus; species Rhinolophus sinicus. The sequence continues at coordinate 26,817,132 of NC_142513.1, forward strand.
CCGAGAAGCGGGAGTGGGGCCCTCTCGGCTTCTACGCTCCACGGCTCTCCAGGTCCTAGGACCCCAGAGGAGGGGGCATGCGCCCGGATTGGGCAGATCCCAGCCCCATTTCCGCGGGATGCACTACCTGCCCTTTACCAACTCCCTCCCGGAGCCTCCTGCCCTCCTTTCCGTGATTAACCACCCGGCGCGGCCTCGCGGTCCCCACTGGCGCCGCCCTGGCAGAGGCGGGAATCAAGTCAGAAATTCGGGCTTGAAAAGCAAAGTGGGTCTGGCCTCCGGGCGGGAAGAAAACTGGGGGTGGAGGTGGAAACAGTGAGCACGAATTTTCCCAGAGACGCTTCCCTTTTTCTGCTCTCTTTTCAAGAAGGTGCACCCCTGCCCATGCCCTTCCCTGCAATTTGGCGCTCACCCATCAGCCCACCATCCGTTGACTCCCTCTGCCCGCGCCCGCACTCCCCAGTCTCAGTTTACCATCTCCTTCTCGGTCTCAGCGGGTCCATGGGATGGGGGGCTCTCACCGCACCAACTCCTCTTCTGCGAGCCAGCCCGCGGGTATCCCCAGAGAGGCGGGAGGCAAAGCAGCCCCAAACCCGCGGAGAAGTGGGCGTCGGCGCACCCAGCCCGGGCGACGCCTCCGTGGCACCAATGGAGCCCCGGGCTGTGCTGACCTCAGCATTTACCTGCCTCGGCGCCTTCTTCCTCCGCGCCCCGGGAACCCAGGCTTGTACTTGAGGAGGCGCTGCGTTGGGGGCGTCTGTGTTTCTTACTCGCCCGGGGTGCTTTCCCGGAGCGTCGCGGTCTCTGTCTTCCCGCTGGAGTTGGCGCTCCGCCTCCACCTCTCTTCTTCGCGCCTCGGACCCAGCCGGAGGCGCCCCGCCCCGCGCTCGACTCCGCCCCAGGGTCCCCCGCCCGCTTCCTAGCCAAGGCCGAAGATGGGCGCTGGGCTCCCGCACCCGGTGCGCCCAGGGCGCAGGGCGCACGGAGCTCCGGGGCCGTTGGCGGGGATCCCCAGTCGGCCGGGTTGACCCTTCGCAGGGTTTTTTGCGCCTTCGCACCCCGGTGTCATTGCGACCGCAGTAGCTCGATTTAGATGATGCGATTTGAAGCAACCTGCAATGCTCTCTGTGTCCCACGGTGGCTGGCGCCGCATGGGAGGTGGACTACCAGCGCAGAGTGGGCTTTGGGTGGTGGGTGGTGGTGGAGGAAGCACCCCCACGAGGAAGCTGGGGTTGGGGGCAGCTTGCCTTGCTCAAGGCTCTGACCCTCTCCAAAGTCCTCACCAAAACCCACCGAAGCCCACCACTGCCAGATTCCTTGGCCGTTCAAACACCATCCCATCTGGGTCTCCACCTGTCTGTGGGAGACTCCAGAGCCCTCCACTTTGCTTCCAACGGGCTTTGATTTTAGGCAATTTTCATGACCTCTCCGATCTTTGGTTTCCTGATAACACTGAGCGAGGGGATTGAACTCTAAGAAGCTGCTAATTCTAATGACTGGTAGCTGGAAAACACAGAGAGAAGCTCTGCGTTTTTAGAATTGGAACTGGGAGCTGTGGCAGGAGACTGAGTACCCCACTGTGAAATCCCAGCCAATCGCTGCCAGCTTGGAATATGGACTCTGCTTTGTTAGATCTTCCCATTTTTTCAAAGAGTCTGGAATTTCAAGACTTTATAAATATTGTTGGGTTAGTTAAAACAAAATAAAACAAAAAAACCTGTGTTGGCCAAAGACAGCAGATCTCAGAATGAATATAGTCCACTGGGATGCCAGCTCAAAATTCCTGAAACCCTTTGGGTGGTGACATTCTGTGATTTTGTATTTCCCACCTAATGTGGAACTAATCCCACCCTCCTCCCTTTAAAACAATTTTAAATAGTTTTTACAGCTTTGTTGGGATATAACTAACACATAATATTGTATAAGTTTAAGATATACAACTTGATGACTTGATACATGTATACATTGTGAAATGATTACCACAATTAGGTTAGTTAACACATCCATCACCAAATGAAATTATAGTGTGTGTGTGTGTGTGTGTGTGTGTGTGTGTGTGTGTGTATGTGCTGAGAACTTTTAAGATCTGGTCGCTAGGCAACTTTTAAGTACCTCTTAACTTTCAGTATTATTAACTATAGTCATGCTGTACATTAGATCCCCTGAACTTATTCATCTTGTATCTGGAAATTTGTACCCTTGACCAACATCTACCCATTTCCTCACCCCCACCTCCTGGCAACCACCATTCTACTCTGTGATTCTGAGTTTGGCTTCTTTTAGACTCCACATATAAGTGAGATCATACAGTATTTGTCTTTTTCTGTCTGACTTATTTCACTCATCAAAATGCCTTTAAGTTCCATCCATGTTGTCCCAAATGGTAGTATATCCTTCTATTTATGGTTGAATAATATTCCACTGTGTGTTTGTATGGCATTTTATGGCTTTTTTACGGCACACTCACACACACACACACACACACACACACACACACAAACACACACACTCCATATATACCATCCATTCCTCTGTCGCTTGACACTTAGGTTATTTCCATGTCTTGGCTATTCTGAATAATGCTGCAATGAACATGGGGTGCAGATACCTTTTTAAGATAACAATTTCATTTTCTTCAGATATATACTCAGATGTGGGACAGCTGGATTATACGGTAGTTCTACTTTTAATTTTTTGAGGAACCTCTGTATTGTTTCTATAGTGGCTGCACCAATTTGCAATACCACACACTCGAGTTCTCTTTTCTCCATATCCTTGCCAACACTTGTTTTTGCTTGTCTTTAAGATGACAGCCATTCCAGTAGGTTGAGGTGACATTGTGGTTTTGATTTGCATTTCCCTGATGGTTAGTGATGTTGAGCATCTTTTCATGTCCCTTTTGGCCATTTGTATGTCTTCTTTGAAAAAAATGTTTATTCAGGTCCTTTTTCTACATGAAAGAAGCTAATCTGTAAAGGCTACATACTGATTATCCTAACTACCGGTATATGACATTCTAGAAAAGGCAAAACTATGGAGACAGTGGAAAGATCAGCGGTTGCCAGAGGTTAGGGGGTAGAATGAATAGGTGGAAGGAACAGAGGATTTTTAGGGCAGTGAAACTACTCTTTATGATATTATAATAGGACATACATGTCATTCATTATACACTTGTCCAAACCCACAGAATGTACAAGACCAAGAGTGAACCCGGATGTACACTATGGACTTTGGGTGATAATGATGTGTCATTATAGGTTCACTAATTGTAACAAATGTGCCACTTTGGTGAGGGATGTTGAAAATGGGAGGAAGCTATGCATGTGTGGGGCAGGGAACATTAGAAATCTCTGTACCCTCCACTCAATTTTGCTGTGAACCTAAAACTAGTATTTCTTTTGCAAATGCAGTGATATATCTCATTTATTCCCTTTTAAGAAGTTCCCATATCAAAATATAGAGCACTTCTTCAGTCTTTCTTTTGTAATTGTAGGATGGTCCATTGTGTGGATATACTACAATTTTTTTTTATAGTTCTCAATTGCTAGACACATGGGTTTAATATTTTCAAAAGATGACTGTTAAATTACAAATTGGATTATTTCCCAATCTTTAGCAAATAGAGTGCTATACATGGTGCTATAATATAAAATTAATAGTACTTCAATGAATAACTTTGTACATAACATCTTTTTGTATATGAGCAAATATATTTGAATGACAAATTCCTAGAAGTGGTATTGCTCAAGGCATAAAAGCATTTGTAATTTTTGTAGATATTGCCACCTCAAACTACATAAGGGTCTAACTATTTTTCACTTTTGTGGTAAGCAGTGTTTAATAGAGGTGACTCCCAGGGTCTGAATCAACAATCAATTGTCTGTTGAGACCAAAGAAGGCAATATTCAAAAGCATGATTTCTCAGGAATGCCGTTCTCTCACACCTGTCCTCAGTTCTGAATGTAGGGTGTCTTCTCAGTCATTCAAACTATGGTATGGAGGGGCACTGGGAAAATTCCTGAGAAAACTACCTCAAGTTATTTTTCTGTGGGTCTGTGTGTCTCTCCTAGAGTAATTAATAATCAAATTAAAAATGTGCCTTTGTTATCGACTGCAGGCACATAGTTAGGTAAACTCTTTAATTACTTTGAAAGGAAATGTAATTAAGCTCTATGAATCATGGTTAGGAAATATGGAGCATAATTAATGGCTCAAGGTGCATTGGCTCTGGCTCCCACCTTTCACTCAATCCACTTGGCTGTCACAACCTTCTGGAAAGGGTGGCTCTGTAAGACACACTGGCTGGCTCTCCTGACCCAGGCAGAGTATTTTTCCCTCTCTGGTTTCCACGTGCCTCCAGGGCAGTGCCAAGAAGATGATAGTCGGGGGTGAGACAAGGCATCAGGGTCTCTGCCCGCCAGCCATACTCCCTGTCTATGGAGGAAGACACAAGAATGTGGTAGCTTACACAAAAGCTAGATTTTTGGTCAGAAACCTGTGATTGCTTTTCATACTGTTTCAGAAAGTTTTCAGAATTCTCAGGAGGAGGCAGTGGTAGGGCGAGGGTGGGTTGAGTGAGCAAAGTCCTTGCAAGAAGCAGGTTATCAATGGACTAAAAATTGGACTTGATAGTATGAAATCTGGTTAATGAAATCCCCTTGGTGGTAATGACATTGTTCTCTGGAAGGACAGGTGAATGAGAGGACTATGTTGTAGCTAATAAAAAAGATTGAAGGCTTTCGAGTCAAGAGCTATGTTTGGTTGGGTTTGGAAAGCGTTTAGTTTTATAGGGAAGTACTTGTGTGTCAATTTATGTAAACCTTCAGCTTCTCTGGTGCTTCCTGCTCCAGGTAAAGGCCCTATATCCAAGTGCTCACATGTTGTCTCTACTTGAGCTCAGGAAAGGTCACACAACTCCTCCCTCTGGTATGTCATCTGAGGTGGGGTTTGGGTGTAAACGTGCAGAACAAAATCACATAATATAGAAAGTCCAAAGTTAAATTCCTCCTCTGCCTCCCCGCCACAATCCAGGCCCTTACAGGTGACGCCTTTTTACTGGACTTCATTATACACATGCAGATGCAAACCAGACTGGCTTTGGGGGTGCTTGAGCTCACTATGGAAAGAGGAAGGGGAAGGAAGAAAACCATTTTCACTATGGGTGACCTAGGGCTCTGAGTCATTTAATTAGAATACCATGTTTCCCTGAAAATAAAACCTAGCTCGACCATCAGCTCTAATGCATCTTTTGGAGCAAAAATTAATATAAGACCGGGTATACAATATAATATAATATAATATAATATAATATAATATAATATAATATAATATAATATAATATAATATAATATAATACTGGGTCTTATGTTAATTTTTGCTCCAAAAGACACATTAGAGTTGATTGTCTGGCTAGGTCTTATTTTCAGGGGAACAAGGTATTAAAAAGAATGTGACCTCGGGTTTGTGCTCCAAGGTGAAATAAGCTGTCTTTGTTCGGGTTCCTATAAAAGTACATCTTGAGACAAAAATTTGAGAGCACCAAGTTTACTGGAGGTGATCATATTAGGGGAGTAGAAAAATGAGACTGGAAAGGGTGTGGAATCATGCAATTTACCACTGTGGGCAAATGGAACTTCATTCCACTGGGGAACTCTGGGAGGTAGTGTGGAACAAACACCCCCCCAACACACACACCGGAATTCTACCAGCAGAGGGGGTGAGGAAGCTCACACTCATCTGCTGAGAACTGTTCCCGAAGGGTGTTAATTCCCAATCTGTCTACTCTGCTCCGCCCATGGGCAGAACAGAATCTTGTGATCAAAGTATCTGATCTTGTCCTCAGGCAGAGATGCCTGTTCTGTCAGTTAGAAGATATGCACTGAAATAGTGAGTGTATGCATGTGTATATGTGTGTGTGTGTGTGTGGGGGGGTACCCAGCACCTTTGCCACGTGGGTATCACTGTGGTTCTCGGTTGGCCCTGTTCTTCATGTCTCTCATCCTCCAGCAGGTTCATATGAACATACCCTTGGCATGGTGTGGCAGAGGTACAAGAGCAAGCAAGTACTAATGTATAAAACCATTCCAAGCCTCTCCTTGCATCACATCTGCTAACATCCCATTGATAAATCACATGAGTCCAGAGTCATAGGTTGGAGCAGGTCACCTTACCCATTATGGGAAAGTTACATACATAGCAAAAGGGCATGGAGCAAAAGGGCCAAATAGTACAATCAACCACAATCATCTCCTGTGCCTTGGGTCCCAGAGCAGCCTGCCCTGTCTTTTCAGCTGCTGTTCTGAATCTGTGAGTCACCTCACCACCTCAATAACTTCCCTTTTTGGCCCAATTTACCCAGAATTGGAGTCTGTTGTTTGCTATCAAGGAACCCTAAAAGATCCAGGCATTTTCATTCAAGAGAGAATAGGCTCAGTGAGATTCCAAAGGTCCATAGATCACATAGCTAGTGGTTGGCAAAACTGGGATTCAAACCAGGTTGCAAATTCCAGACTTTTTTTCCCATTACCCTAACTTGAGAATTGTGGTTTCTCTAGTGCAAGGGTGAGACAGGCTGGGGTCAGGATTTAACGCATGTTCTCTTGCTCTCATGAACTCTGCCTGTGTCTGAGGGAGTGTGGTATTGAAGCAAGAACTGGACCAAACAGGAGAAGAATGAACAAGATGCCCAGGACCAGGGCTTGACTCTGGGGACTATAAGCATTGTAGTCCAGATGGTGTGGTATTAGATTAGCTATGATGGCAGTTCTCAAATTGGAGTGTGTATTAAAACCTTTTTCAAAATACACATGTCTTGGCCCCTGGTTGGTAGATTCTTATTCCACATATCAATAAAAATTTCCTGGCTTCTTCAAGTATTCATGTTCCCAGAAAATAAAACAACACAAAAACTAAAAATACCCTGACGGAAATCATTGACTGTAAGAAATGGACCTTATGCCCTCTGCTGCAAAACAGCACAGCAGCTCCCTAGCAGAATGGCATTTTGTTTTCCGACTTTGCTAGGCAATGTAAGGCTTTGAAAATGCAGTTCGGAGTGTAGCTTAGATGGGCAAAGATGGGGAAGGTGAGAGGTATTAGCTTCTCCAAAGGCACAGCTTCTTCAGGGAACTGGCAGTAGATCTTGAGAAAATGTATCCAGCAAGTCCTCACTTAAGGTAGTTGATACGTTCTGCTAGTTTAAGCGAAATGACATATAATTAGACCATAGGCTGATTGATATAAACAAGAGTTAGATTCCTATGGTATCTCATCAACGTTATAATGAAATGACGTTGAAAGACGGATGATGTTGAACGAAATGTTACCTGCTGTACCCAGTTAGTGGCCTGAATCATACACGCACATTTCTTTTCAACAGAAGGCATCTAACATTTAAGTCCAGAAACGCTCTCATAGGGATGTCAGCTGTGAGGTCCTGAAGTGGCTTCCGAGCTCAGACGTCCTTATAGTCCAGCTGGTGGCACATTTGTGATGTTTGTATCACTTTGGACATGAACTGGGAATAAAGAAACCAGAAACTCCCAAAGCTTGCTGCTCCAATAGCAAATATTCTCAACAAGAGAACTAAAAAATGTCCTTAAACAAAGGCATATGAGAGCACGGAACGTTCGTGCTGTTGGCCGTGACTTTGAAGGAATGGTGAGCGACAGTAGAGGGAGGCCATGCTAGTCAAAATCACTCATCTGTTTCAAGCCCCGTGTCAGGATACGTGCACTCTCTTCACCACACAACACTGTCCCTGCCCCATTAGGGACCCTTTGTAGGGAATGATGAGAATCGGGGTGTGGGCAGGACCAGCAAGGGCTATTGGGCTTCCCCATGGCAAAAGCAGGGGCTGGCGGAAGCCCCATGCAGACGTGCAGTCTGTATTTGCTGAGTCCCAGCCTCCCAATGGAGAGATCCCCTACTGGAGAAGAAGTTAGAAAGAAAAAAAGAGGAAGAGGTAGAAAGAGATAACCGAGATGGGACATTATAAATGTTGGTGTTTATACTGCCCTTGAAAGGTGAGAAGTGAAGGAGTGAGCCCACACTGACATTGTCCATGTCTGCAGGCCCAGCAGGTGCCGTGCTCTTTCTCCTAGCTGCAGCCCCTCTTTCTTTTTAATGACAAAGGCCTTCCTTAATTCTCATGGCTTGATTCCCCTGGTGTGTCTGTGCCCATAGAACCCCCTTTGCTTTGTAACCTGCAAAGCTGAAGTTCATGCTACAGCTTTCCTGTTACTTAAGGCCAGCTAATTCAATCTGTGTCACTAGATATTGAATTGTAGGGTGTTCTGAAGTCAACATCTCCTCATTTACTTCTGCTGATCTTCCAAAGCTGGTTAACACCGTGACCTTCCTGAGGCTCATCTGGTGGTCATGAGTTTCCCAGAGCTGGAGGCAGACGTTTACCTGATGCCTTGAATTAGTGATTGTTGCTATTTTTCTTGAAGGAGAAAGTGTTCTTGATGGGACAACTATTTTCCCTTTTTCTTTTGTAGGCAGCACTTAACGCTCTAAGTGTGTGGGGGAGCCATTTTGCAATTGGACTGGCTTTAGACCAAAGTCTGGCAACTTCCAGAACTAGTAAATGATAGTCTATCATCATACATCACACATATACAAGTAAAAAACATATAACATTAAATGTACCAACAAAACCACTTTAAGTGTACAGTTCAGTAGTGTTAAGTGTATTTACATTCACTTATTACAAAGTTCTAGCAACAGATTGCTAGAACTTTTCTATTTTGAAAAACTAAACTCTAGATCCATTAAACAATAACTCCCCCTCTCCCCTCCCAGCCCTTATCCGCCACCTTTTTTCTACTTTCTATTGCTACAGTTTTGACGAGAGTCTATTATCTTTGCATCTATCCCAAATGCCAAAGCAGTTAGTACTTCCATTGTACCTCATGGTTACTCAAATAGGTTAACCCAGTTATGATTCTTTACCCTAAGTTCTTTTAGCCTCACTTCAAAAATTATTATGAATGAAAATGGCACACCAACCCAGGCTGGCCCTCCAAGAAGTCAACATTCTATCACGAAAGCTGGTTAATCCAGATACTTTATACATGTGTAAAAGATTCTTGGGAAAAGATACTACAACATAGTAACAGTGATTATCTCTAGATGGTAAAATTTTGATTGCATTTTTAACTTGTCTTTATTTTTAAATAGATGCATGGGAGGCATGGATTACTTGTCTAACAAAGAATAGACACATACAAAACAAAAACAATAAGTTGTCCAGATATTTGGTACCATGTAAAAAACATTTCTTTTTTATACTTTCAATGTTTGTGAAAAGCTGATTGGGGAATGAATTAAACCCAGGAGTTAGTTTTCATAAATGTTTTCTAATAGCCAAACAATTGGTTAAGAACCATCTAAGCAGTGAAAAGTCTTCCCTAGGAGAAAGCTAAACACACTGGTGAAACTTCCTGTCATCAGGGAACCACATCAGTAAAGAAAAATTAGGGGAAGTTATTCTGCCTGGGCACAGGACTCAAATAATTCAGCTCAAAGTCACCTGGGGAGTAACTTTTCACAAGACCTTTGCCTTCGTCAAACATCTCTGGTTGCAACTTGAACCAGCCCATGCTGAGGGGAACCTGGGGGAGAGAGCCAGGTACGTGTCATGGGAACCAAGTCAGAGCTCTTGGGGTCCAGAATCTCAGCTGGAGGATCATCACAGAGCTTGCATCACCACATTCTGGGGCTCTGCCTGGTTTTCTGCATCCTCTTCTCTCAGCGTGTGTGCTCTGTTCTTCTCTCTCCCTGTCCCAGACCAAGCACCATCTGACTTCTCAGTTTTAAAGCCCAGGAATCCTGCATGCCTAGGAAAGAAAGATAATTTTTTTTGGAAAAATGACAAACATTCTTTTTCTTTTTATTTATTTATTTTAATCTAGGAAAGGAAATTTTTATTAAAATTGAATAAACCATTTCTAAATTATTTCAGGTGTACAAAACAACATAGTGATTAGACATCTACACACCTCACAAAACAATAACTCCAATACGACTATTACTTATCTGACACCATATATAGTTACTGCAATACCACTGACTGTATTCTGTATGCTGTACTATATAGTATTCCTGTGACGATTGCTTTTAAATTACAGTTGACATTCAATATTATGTTATATTAGTTTCAGGTGTACAGCATAGTGGTTAAACACTTACATAATTTATGAAGTGATCTCCCTGATAAGTCTAGTACCCATCTGACATCATACATAGTTATTAAAATACTATCATAGTTATTAAAATACAGTATCCCTGTACTGTATTTTACATCCTGTGACTCTTTTTGTTTTTTTTTTTAAAGATTTTATTTTTTTTATTTTTTTTATTGGGGAAGGGGAACAGGACTTTATTGGGGAACAGTGTGTACATCCGGGACTTTTCCGAGTCAAGTTGTTTTGTTCTTTCAATCTTAGTTGTAGAAGGCTCAGCTCAACTCCAGGTCCAGTTTCCGTTGTTAGTTTCAGAGGGCGCAGCCCATCATCCCTTGCGGGAGTCCAACTGGCAACCTTGTGGTTGAGAGGACGCGCTCCAACCAACTGAGCCATCCGGGAGCTCAGCGGCAGCTCAGCTCAAGGTGCAGTGTTCAATCTTAGTTGCAGGGGGTGCAGCCCACCATCCCTTGCAGGAGTCCAACTGGCAACATTGTGGTTGAGAGCCTGTGCTCCAACCAACTGAGCCATCTGGCCACCCGGAAGCTGAGCGGCAGCTCATTGACTTCATTCTAGTTGCGGAGGGCGCAGCTTGCTGGCCCATGAGGGAATCGAACCGGCAGCCCCATTGCCCAGAGCTTGGGCTCTAACCAACTGAGCCAACCATCTGTCCCCCTGTGACTCTTTTGTAACTACCAACTTGTACTTCTTAACCCCTTTACCTTTGTGAGAGAGAGAGCTTAATGGACCCAGCTTCCTAGGGTATCTGCCCAGGAGGCCACTAGCCTGCCGGGTGCATTGGTGTTATTGGGGAAAGGAAGACTTCCTCCAGAAAGATGCAGCGCTGAGTCAAGGCACACACTCAGGCTTCACTTGCGCCTGCCCACTCCTTCCCTTGTGCAGGGCACAACCCACACAACGGTACATGGCAACTCTTGTCCACCTTTGGTCCAATCAGCTGTGGCTGGGATGGGAGCAGGCAGAATCACAAGGTTTTCCCCAGCAGGTGGGTGGGGAGACAGCACTCCTCCCCTCCACTCCTCACCCCAGGAAAAAAAACAACTCTAGAATGGCCCGCCCTACCTTTTTCAGGCAGATCATGTCACAGTGGGGCTGGAGGTACTTTGTGCTGTCATATTCCACAAAGAACCTTTGGAATATGTAATCTTTGCTTGTAAGCATAAAGAACATGATTAAATTAAAGTTGATAACGGTTTTACTATGTATAGCCAGGAGAAAACAATAGAGGTCACCTGGGTTCAATTTATATCGTCAGATAACTGAATGAAATACAAGATAATTTTTTGAGACTTACCATGGAAAAACAAATGGTGTATTAGAGAAAGGAATAGAAGTTCTTCTTCAGGAGGATTACATCCTAGAAATTTAGAAGCACCTGGAATGGTTCAGAATTGTGTCTGCCAAGAGAGGGGGCAGGCATGAATGGCACGGTCTGGAGTGTGTCTCCTGGCCCCTACTGAACTATGTAGATTAACTGGCTCAGAGAAATCAATCAGATTTGTCCTTTCTTAACTCTTTGAACCCACTCTTTTAAACTAGTTCATGGTTGTCTGAAATCTGTTTGTAACTGTCAATCTTCTTACCCTATTAGACATAAAAACACAGCTGTGTTTTGGGAAAGCCTCTGGTCTCTTCTATATCTGTTTTTCCTCCTCCTCAGTCTCTCCTATGTTTGACAAGACTCCAGTCTGTGTCAGGAGTCCCCTGGTTCCCTTTTCTCTCTGCAAAGCAGACTCTCCTGCTGGGTCGTCATTCACTGAGGCTTCATTTCCCTGCCCTTCTGGTGACATGGGATTTCCAAATTTCCTTTGACCCTGACTGCCACTGATGGCCCTTCCTCAGCTTCTTACCATCCCTTTAGACCTAATGTAGATGGGCACGCATTTCAAAATGTCATTCCATGAGCCTTTGTGAAATGACAGGGCATTTTCTTCTTCTGTAGTTGGAGGTCAACATATTTATAAATGACTTTAGAATATTCTTTGAGACATTGGGACTGTTCTTAGGTTTTCTGTTTCGGATTTTACTGCCTATTTTCTGCCTCAAAATAACCCCAACTTGATTCAGTTCAAGGCAGTCAATACCAGCTCTGGGCTGGATGGGGCAATCGTGGCAGGAAATGCTGATGGTCACATTTACAACACGGATATAATTGGTTGAATCAGCCCTGTCCAGGGTGGGAAGTTTGGGAAGTTTCTGTATCTCTTCTAACCCCGTCATCCTGGTGTGTTATCTTCTTGTTTGGAGAACATTGAGTTGTACTACATGTCTTCTGCTATAGGTGTAACATGACTTAGGCAACTGACTGTTCAGTAGTGACTTGGAAGGTTTTAAAAGTCTAGGGAGAAAAGCAGTTTGGCTCATTCTAGAGATCTTTGGCTTAAAAAGCTGGAGAGGATTTGTAGGAGTCAGGTTGTAAAATACAGACAAAATCCCTGAGTAACAAAAGACTCTTATGGGAAAGTCACAGTATAGATGCAATTGACTTTTGCGCACACAGTTTAGGAGTCCTGTGGTTGAGCCATAAAATTGTTAGGATGTAGGGGCCAAAGAACTCCGAATAGTAAGCCAAGAATAATCTTCAAAAGAAATTTAGAAGCATTTTCTGCCAGGCAGGCAGAGACAGAAAAGGGAATCCTCAGAGTAGGGAAGGTTATTGAGAAAATGATTACATATTTAAACCTCTAATTAAACAGCTGGACACCTTCTGGTGTGTTTTGGTAACTTTCCAGAGTTAAGGAGATGCTCAAGAAGAGAAAACATTTAATTAATCATTGTTGGAAAATTGTGAAGTTTGGGTGTCAGAGCACTCATTTTATGTTACCCTCCCTAGAATATGAAATTGCTAGGAGTGGAAATTGGAGATGAATGAACGTGCCTTCTGATGCTTTTGTAAAGGGTGTCGCAGAACATGTATTAGTGGGTGGATCACGTGCTGTATTCTCAATTCTCCAGGCTGAAGAATGACTTACATCTGTTGATACACTTAGAAACAGGCATATTCAGTGGATCTGGTTCTCAGGCTTGGCTGTACACTGGAATCAAACAAAGGAGCTGTAAAAATATATTGATACCTAGGGTCTACTCCCAGGGATTCTGGCTTAATTGATCTGGAGTGTGGCCTGGGTATTGGGATTTTTAAAAGCTTCTCCAGATGATTCTAATATGCAGCAAAGTTTGAGCACTCTGTGGGATTTTCTTGTTGCTTTAAACATTTTTCAATTTACTCTTTGAGGTTAGATTGATTGGCCGTTATTGCGGGTTGGCATTTCTACTCAACAGTGTGTTTATGTTATAACCCAGCTAAAAAAAGTTGAGAATGTTCCAATGTATTCTTCAGTTGCTCATGTCTACCTTATACTAAAATAAGTATGTATGTAGAAACTCACAAGATAATTTGTTTTAAGTTCAATTGAATTTAAAATTTGCTGAAACCATTTTAAGTTTTGTTTTTAGAATCCTGATAAAGACTCAGCATCAGTCTTGTTTTACAAAGGGTTATAATCTATGAAAAGGGATCTAATTTTTTAAAACATAAGGTACAGTTTATATCTTGAACCAAAGTTTGTATGTTAGAGAGGTTCTGAAGCATATCAGTTAGCTTTTGCTGCATAACAAATTGTGCCAAAATGTAGTGGCTTAGACCAAGAGCTATTCATTATTTCTCATGAGTCTCTGGGTCACCTGGGCAGTTCTGCTGTTCTCAGCTGGGCTTGTTTATGTGTCTGACCTGGATATGGGCTGATTGGTCTCGAATGGCTTCACTCATATGTCTGCTGGTTTTCTAGCTATAGACGGGGGTGATGGGAATGACTGGGGTCTCTCACCCTTCAGCAGGCTGGCCTGGCCTCACTCAAATAGTAGTCTCAAGGTTCCAAGCGTAGCAAGAGGCAAGTCCCAATGTGCAAGCAAGCACTTTCCAAGATGCTGCTTGTGTTACATGCTTCTGTCCCATTGGCCAAGTGGTGAGAACATTTTTTTTTTGTGGTGAGAACTTTTTTCCCCCCTATCTTGCCATGTTGGAACTTCTCCCCACCCCTGCCCCCAACATTCTTGCATTAATTTTTTTTTCACAGAATTGTCAATGGATTGTTGTTTTCACTCCACCTCCAGTAAATTCTCTTCTCCTTCCAGATTTCAGCCTTGAAGTATCAGCCATCAGATTACTAGTTAATTAGAAAGGAGGAAAGGTAGCTTTATAATAGAGTTATTGAGAAGGCATCACTTTAGCCAAAGGGTCAATCTTTACATTTATGGCACTTTAGCCAAAGGGTCAATCTTTACATTACAACCATGGAAGAAAGTGACATCAGGTGACCACTAATGTGATGCACTGAATGTACAGAACCTCATTTCTGTTGTTGTGCCAAAAATGAATAAGCTGAATCTTGTTATGAGAAAAAAAGCCACACAAATACAGTGTAGGTACGTTATACAAAATAACTGGTTTGGACACTTCAAAATGCCAATATCATGTAAGACAAAAAGTGTCAGGACAGCTATTCTAGATGAAAGAAGATTAAAGAGACATGAAAATAAAATGCAGTATGGGAACATAGAATGGCTCCTGGATTGAAAACAAATCTATAAGGATATTGTTGGGAAGATCTGGGAAAATTTAAATATGGACTGTATGTTCAATATTATTAAATTGATATTAACTTTCGAAGGTGTGCAAATGATATTGTGGCTGTGAAGGGGAATACTCTTAGAAGCAACAAACTTAAATATTCCAGGGTTAATTGTCATGATGTCTGCAACTTACTTTCAATTAGTTTCAATGAAAAACAAACAAATGTGACAAGATCATAACAAATGGTATATAGATGTTTATTCTATTCTTTCAAATTCTAATCAGTTGGAACTTTCAAGATAAAAAGTTGGAGGAAGTGTTTTGGACATTTGCACTAAAACTGCAATGGCAAACTTTCATTCTCTATCATGATCTGAAGTTTTCAAGTTCGCTTTTAGGCCAAAAACAAGAACAAGAGCAAAACCTCAGAAGTTTTCTTGTACTCCAGGCCAGGAAATCTTTGGACACAAGCCACCCGGGAGGCTGGCATAGGGAGAGCCCCAGGAAACTTACCCATAATGCACAGGGGCATCTTTCTGCTTAGAGTCAGGAATTCTCTGCCATGTGCAGACCACCAGGTCTGAGCGCTTACTTTGGCTTTTGAAATCAATTTTGTCACAGAACGTACCCTGCTCTTCCTCTACTGCCCTTTCTGGGAATATTTTGGCTTCATGTTGCTTTGGTGCTTTGTGTGTTCCCCTAGGAAGCCACAGAAAACACGGGAACTGTCATCACTCATAAATCCCTCTATTTCCCAAATTGCGCATCCTAGATTCAGTTGGGAAACAGGAAATGGGTACTGTTCCATGAAACTTTGGCTAGCTCCACTTGGGATTGACTCCAGGCTCATGTATTCCATATTGGCCAGGCATGCATTCCTTTTAAACATTATTCCTAAAGAAAGACCTAAAATTTAGAATTTAAAATGTTTTTCTTGCCTATGGTACCTTCCAAGGGAAGACCCAGCTGGGCCTCTGAGCCCTGGATGGTGTATTGTTCCTCTCCTCGTACATTGTAGGGTCTCATGGTGACTTCCCAAAGCTGGGCAAATGCCACCCATTAGTACCCACTGCACAACTCAGCAGCTCCTGGTCTAAACACCAGTGGCCCTGAACTGACGGAACTCAATTCCAAATTCAGTTTCAGAGTATTCTTCATATTCTATTGTAACATTTGGATGTGGTTTTAAAATACAGATGACAGTACACTGTTGCTTTCTTTCTCTGACAAGAAAAGAAAATCATCAGGTTATTCATGTCAGCAAAACTAGGTAGGGGATGTGATTCTGAACTGGTTTTGGATGATGAGTTTGTGGGAAATGTGTAAGAGAGGGGAAGACAGTTCAGGCTGATGACCATCGATGTGGAAATGTGAGACAGCTTGGAGCATTCTGGAAACCATAAACCATCCAGTGAGGCTGGACAGTAGGGTGAGTGTCGTGTCCAGCACCACACGAGCTGTGGGAAGCGAGAAGGGCGGCACAGGGTTAAGAAAAGACAGTAGCCAAGATTAGAGTGCCAGCGAGGCCAAGGGTCTCAAGCCTCAAGGACTGAGCCCCGAATCGGGCCAACACGTAGTTTTTATCGGTAAACTTCTAAAGAGGTAAAAGATTGTTAATCTCAAGATCTGTGTGTTAGTAGCCTGCTGGCTGTCTTTCCGAAAGTTCCCATTGTGTTCCAGCTTGTACTTTGCCTTCACACACACGCACATCTCCAAGGAATCCACTGAAGGGGAGGGACCGATATGATTCCATCGGGTCTCAGTTTGCTGAGACACTCCCTTGTGAAATCCTGGGAAGAGCGCGGGGGAACAAACGGCTTGGCAGCTGTAAGGCAACAGGTGAGTCAGAGGGTCGCAGTGAAAGATAACCTGAACAGGTGGCCAAGGGACAGGTCACAGGCAGTCTCACCTCCTGGTACATTAAGGAGTTTAGACTTCATTCTTCAGGTTTGTACTTTTCTATTTTTGTTATTTGTAAATCATTTGTTGGATGCCATTATTAAAAAGGATAACTGATTACAGGTAAATTAAGAAGAAACAATTTAATACAATCTTAAAGTAATACACTGAAGCATATGTTTTTTAAAAGAACATAATTGTTTCATATCAGTGAGATGGTATTTTTGACACGTCTACCAAAGCTCAAGGATAGAAAAGTTGTGCCACCCTATTCCATCGATTTCTTTTCTTAGTCTTTCTAAAATTAGAAATTCCTAACTCACAATGCATTCTGGGAATGGCAGCCCACATTTAGCTGCTTTTTCAGATGGATCTGTGGACTTGGATTGAATGGAGAGAGAAATTATGGAGGATTCTCCCAGAAGACCACATTCAGCACTTTGTTGGACACAAAGTCAATGAGAACACTGCCCTTAAAGGATGGAGTTTCGACCTAGGAAGAAACCACGAATGGATTCATATCCACTCTTTGGATGTAATTTAGTTCCAAAGAATTCTTCGTATTCTATTGTAACATTTATTTGGAAGTGGTTTTAAGATACCAATGATAGTATGCTATTGATTTCTTTTTCTGACAAGAAAAGAAAATCATCAAGAGTTGGCAAAGAACCAAATGCTCAAAGATTGAGCCATTTGTACAATGTTTAAATTTGTTTCAAAGTTATTTCTCTTCAGCACTCTGAAGATATTTGTTACTCAAGTGACTTCTGCAGCCAAGTTGCTAAAGACAAACACCTGAATCCTTTGTAGCTAACCTGTTTTCCACTTTGATTGATTTTGGGTTTTAACGTTTTCCTTTTCAAAATTTTCATTTTTAATAAGTCCCGGGAGGAATCCAAGGCTGCAAGTGCCTTTGAAATGCCAATGACCTACTGCAATGCACATGAAGTCTCATAGCTAGCTCATTCTTTGTCCTTCGTTGACACGATCCAGTCATCCATCACTAATGGATCCTTTTGTTTTGAAGTTTCACGTGGTATGTGTATGTGTGAATTAAAAGGAATACTGGACTTATTTTACTGAACTCTTGTCAGAATATTTTAATCTGTGGACTCCTGTCCTTATTCAATGCCGAGAAATTCTCAGCTCTTCTCTCTCCAGCAGTATTTTTGCACTATTTCCTCTGTTTTTAATGATCTTCTTTCTACTTTCTTTGGATTTGTGTTTCTACTTTCTGTGATCCAGGCCTTTGCATTTGCTGTTGCCTCTGTCTGGGATGCTCTTCCCACCAAACCTTCTACCATATCCTCCAAGGTCCAATTCAAATAACTCCTCTTACATGAAACCTCTTTTGATTCCCTACTAGATATTCCCAGTTCTCCAATCACACAAAATTATAAACCCTCTGAAGCCAGAATGGTGCCTTCTCTTCCTTTGTATTTCTCAAGGTTCCAGAAGAGTGCAGGGCACAGGTAACTTATGGCATGTTTGGTAGGTTGCTTTTGATACCTGAAAAAGAGTTGGAAGGTCACTATAGACAAGGAAACTAGAACTCTGGTTTGGGGGGAAAGGATGGGGACCATGGGGCATTCTGGGATAATGTACTGCACATATGCAGACATAAATTATGCGAGCAAATGGTGACTGCTCTTTCAGAAATAATGATAGCCATTAATAGCTAATATTTGTGGAGTCTCTGTTGTGTGACAGTTACTGTGCTAAGCACTTTAATTTATTGTTTCAGTTCATGCTCAAAACAGAACGGTGAGGGAGGCAGTAGGATTCTCATTTCCCAGTTAGGACACCAAGGTCGAGAGTGGTGGGTGATGTTCCCAGGCGCACACCGCCGGTCAGATAAGCTGGGATAGAAGCCCATGTCTGGCTGACTGCAGGATGTGCTCAGATAACCGCCATGTTCCAAGGTCTTCCGAAAGGCAATGTCTGAGTACACAGGACCAGGTCACTTAGTGACCATTAAACATTTTGAATGTGTTGTTTGGCTAATGCCATAGGGAAAACTTGCTTTTGTCCCGAAAATGTGATTTCTGTGGCAACCTGGAAGTCTTGTGGCCTCACCAACTCTAAACCAAAAATCACTCTTAGGCTTTTGGAATTAGCTTTGGGCCACTACTTACATAACTGATGACTTTTAAGAGTAAGACATTGTAATTATATTTACATTTGAAGTATTATTCATGCCGTTCTCAGGGAATATTGGAACATTCTGACACTTCTCAGATAATTTGCAAATGTCTTAAATGTCAATATGCAAAAAAGTCAGTGACATTTGAAGAAGCTCTCCACATTTACATCTTTGTATTAATGGGGGGGAGGAACCCATATTCCTGCAAAACAGCAAAGCCTCATCATTTATGGAATAAGCCTGACAAACCTGCCAGATTTTGCTGGTCATAAAAATTTTGTTTTGGCTTGATTTACCTTGGTATTTTGAAGAGCTGTGGTTTTCTTACAAAGTATGTGATGCTAATTACATGACAGCAAAATGCTCTCTCTCTGCAATTTTGCAAATAGGTCTGAGAATAATTTAGGGTGGTGGGGGTAACCACCTTCCAAATGTAGACACCACGGGTATGAGTTTTGTTTTCTTGAATGTTGAGGTCAGAGTGGGCAGAATGAGCGGCTCTGTCAAAATTGTGTGGGAAAATTAAGACAACCAACTTCCAAAGTGGCTTTGTTTGGGTCATGCAAGGTGACAGTCACTTATACTATCCCCTTCAGAACACTCTCACTATGCCTGCCTAAGCGGTAACCCTCTGCTGAAAGGTTCCTATACAGAGGTCAGTGCTATGGGTTGATTGTATCCCCCCGCCCCCCAAAGATATGTTGAAGTCCTAACTTCGGATACTCGTGAAGGTAACTGTATGTGGAAATAGACCTTTACAGGTGTAATCAAGTTCAGATGAAATCATTCGTGTGGGTCCTTAGCCAATATAACTGGTGTTCCTATAAGAAGAGGGAGCAGACACACACACAGAGAGTAGATGGCTATGTGAAGCTAGAGGCAGAGGTGGGAGCTATGCTTCCACAAACCAAGGAACGCTTGGGGCCACCAGAAACTGGAAGAGGCAGGATGCATCCCCCCCCCCCCCCCCCGCCACCTACAGGCTTCAGAGGGAGCATGGCCTTGTTAAGACCTTGATTTGCGGCTTCTAACCTCCAGAACTGTGAGACAATACATGTCTGCTCTTTTAAGCCAGTTTGTGGTACTTTGTTACAGCAACCTTAGGGACGTAATATAGTCAGTGACTCAAACCACTGACTGGTATTTAGAAACACCTGGGGAGCTCATAGACAATACTAATGTCTGGGCTACCCCACCCTAGACTAATAGAATTTCCACACTGTTAACTTTGGCCTGGGTACTTTTTGAATGCCCCGTCATTTCTGGTAGGTAATTCTAATGTGCAGCCAAGGCTGAGAACCACCGACAAGGTCATCATTCTTTGTACCCCGTACCCATGTTTCTCAGGCTTCTACTAATGAGGTCCATGACTCACACCTCTGGCCCACAGGTAGGTGTGCTCTGTCCTTTGAATGCAAGGATTCTGCCCAACAGCAGCATCCTATGCAGGAAAGACTATGTTCTGTGACCCGCCAGATCTTCTCTCTTGGGGAATTTGAATGGAAAATAGAAAAACAATATCAGCAGATAGTCGAGAGGCACGGAATCTGGGAGAAGGCAGTGAGCCCAGCTCAGAGCAGGAGGAGCCATGAGTAAGCAGGTGGCATGAGTCAGTGGGAGGCATGGGAGAGTGGGGGAAGGGCTACAGAGAAAAACAGAAATGGAGGTGCTGAGTCTGAGCTTGGAAGGTTTCTTGAGCGGCTGTGGGTTCCTGGAGCTTCCAGTAGGTAACCAGCACTGCTGCAGTGTTGGCAACTGGGATGAAAGATGCTCCATCCTCCGCCATCTCCTCACTCTGTGAGGTTGTCTGTGGACAAGCAGTGTCACCCGGGAGCTCGTTAGCAATGCAGGATATTGGGCCTTCCCTTTGCCTTCCTGACTCAGGATCTGCATTTTTACAAAATCCCCAGCGGATACACTTGCTCCATAAGTTTGTCAAGCACAGCGACATAAGTCCTGGCTGAGTGGCTCCTGGTATTATTTCCTGGGCTTCCTTACTCCCTGTTCCTCCTTTTAAAAACCAAGTCCCGTTGCCAGAGGGTAAGGGGGGTGGGGGGTGGGGGGTGGGAGATGAGGGTAAGGGAGATCGAATATATGGTGATGGAAGGAGAACTGACTCTGGGTGATGAACACACAATGGGATTTATAGATGATGTAATACAGAATTGTACACCTGAAATCTATGTAATCTTACTAACAATTGTCACCCCAATAAATTTAATAAAATAAAATTAAAAAAAAAAAAAAAAACCAAGTCCCCTGAGGGAACCCGAATTCGTACCTGATTCTTGCAGCCTGAAAGATCTTCTCCCCGCAAAAGGCAGGAGTAATTTTCTGTGTAAGAGCTGTATAAAGTTGGAGAGATTTTGAAAATGTGTCTGGGCATTAGGGATTGAACAGATGGCCTGTGCCCTTCATCCAGTGTTGGTTCTACAGAGGCAAAGCTTTACAACGATCTCTAGTTCAGTGGTTCTCGAACTGATCTCTGGACCGGCAGCTTCAGCATCACCCAGGAATATGTGTTAGAAATGCAAATTCCCAGGCCCCACCCCAGACCTACTGAATCAGACACTCTGGGGGTGGGATGTAGGGGTTTTTGCTTTAAGAAGCCATCCCAGGAATGCTGGTGCATGCCAGCACTTGAGAACCATTGTGCTGGTTCATTGGTTTTATTCCATACACTCTCTCATCTTCCGAACTACTGGACACATGACCTGGAATGTCACATCTAATTCGTTGATAAAAATACTGGTAAAATAGCTCTGTGATAATCCCAAATTCAAAAGGACCCAAATGACCACAACAGCAAAATGGGTAAACAAATTGAGGTATAGTCATACACTGAAATATAGTAATAAGAATGAATGATTTACAGCTGCAGACAAAATGTTGAATGAAAGAAGCCAGGCACAAAAGACTACCTATTGTATGATTCCATCTATATAAAATACAAACACAGCCCAAAGGTATCTACGCTGTGAGAAGTCAGGCTTTGCATAGGGTACTCTACCTCCCTGCGTCACTGTCCCCACTCCAGCCTGCCCCCCTGCTATTTCCTGTCTAAATCCTACTTACCCTGCTATTAGCTTAGATGTACATTTTCAGGTACCTTTCTCTGTCACCTCATTCAGAAGTCACACAGAAGGAGAAGTGTCTGAAAGGAGGCATGAGGAGGGCTTTAGGGGGAACTGGTAATGTTCTATTTCTTGCTCTGAGTTCTCATGAACTGGTGTGTTCATTTTGTAAAAAGTGTAAGCAGCTCTACACTTACCATTGGTGCACTTTTCTGTATATATGTTATTATATGTCCATAAAATTAAAAAAAAATACTGGTGGGTGGTTATTGTAAAATGTTTGAGTCCTGATGTGATTTTCCTACTGCATATTTTTTATAGCCTATAATTTGGGGTTTCGGTCCAATCTCCTGTTTTCAGTACATGACATCAGGAACGTTAGTGACCCACATGGTTGTGTGAATGAAACCCCAAAACCTCACTTGGAACAGCATTTTAACACTGGGAAATGATTAGAAGTTTATAAAGTATTCTAAAATACATCTTGCTAATGTTTCCAAGTCAAATTTTGCAATAGCAATTTATTTTGTTTTTGATCCATGAACAATTTCACCCAATTGTTTCTTTCTGAAATAGTGGCCTTATCATCTTTTTTATTTATTTATTTTCCAGTGAGCCCTTTTCAATCACCTTTGGAATTCAGTGGAAAAGGAAATGTCTGTGTGATTATTTGTTCTCCAGAAACCCACTGAGGAAACATGTGGCCCGAGCTTTTTCAGGAAGTAATTGTATTGATTAAGATGAACATCTAAGAAAATAGAGATAAAAAAGCAAAAAAAAAAAAAAGCAAGGAATAATAATAAAATAAAAAGAAAGAAAAAAAAAGGCGAACATCTAAGAGATGTTATAAACTCAAAATGAAGCCATTTACAAATCATTACAGCTCCTTTCCCAAAACTACAAATACTTATTACATATGCATGGCCTAAACTGCATTTTAGATAAGTAATCAGAAAAGAGGGAGAAACAGGAAAGCATACCAACCTAATCAGTGTTTATTCAAACCCAAAACGGCATGGTGTAGCCCCTCTGCCATTATAATTTACAAGGTATTTGAAGAAAGAATAATGTTCCCTTTTGCGAGTTGCAAGACTTGGTTTTATTTCTATTACCCAGATTGAGGTTTAATAGAAAATCCTGCCACAACTTTATCCAAATTGGATTGCTGGGGCTTGAGGTGGAAGGAACATTTGAGGTCCTTTTGTGTAATCAGCTTCTTTGACAGGTAGGAAAAATGAAGCCCACAGAGACTGAGTGGCCTTCCCAAGGTCATGTACCTGGTTAGTGAGAGAGCTTGGCTGGACTCAGTCTCTGGGCTTTTTCCATGGACAAGCTGAAAGCTCAACAGAGAGCTGGTTCTGGAGTGAGGGGTGGGGTGGGCAAAAGTGATGAGAGCCCCAAGTGCCTAAAGCAGAAACAAGCCACTCTCAGAACTGGGATGTGGTCACAACAGAAGACTGCGACATGCCAATTTTGCCTCCTTGACTGTTTCCAGGCTGGATCCCTGTGTCTCTTGTGGATTTTCTTCCCTGTTCCACTTTTCTCTATTGGTTCAATTTGGTACACGAGGTTTTGAGAGCTATGTGCCTGCTAGGCACGTAGCTAGATGTTGGAGATTTGCCAATGAACAACACTGTCCCCACCCTCAATGTGTTGAAGAGCAGATATTAAATCAATCATAATGAGGGGGAAATGCAGGATGCTGAGAGGTGTATAACAGAGTTTTGAAGCTAGTTCAGGGTGACAGAGAAAGGCTCCAAAAGTTTCCTCTAAGCCAGGAATGACAGAATGAATTGGCTTAAGACAGTGAAGACCAGGGGATAGCTAGGCTGGGGACAATGTCCCAGGCAGATAAAACATCATGACCAAAGCCTGGATTCAAGAGACACAGTGTCACCACCAATTGGTATTAATGGAAAGGGGATTTGGGTTTACACAAGTAAGGACTAGCACTGGAGATTGAGCAGAAACTAAGGGACGTGCAGCCCTGGACATGGGAAATGTCTGGTGCAAATGCTGCTAATATCTCCAAATATCCTCTCTACCTTCATGCCCCTTGCCCAAGTCCTGGAGCTAGAAGGCATCTGACTGGCTGAACTTAAGTCACATGCTGGACCCCTTCTATGCTGGGGAACCCAGGAGGAGATAGAAGGAGGCTGGCATTGGGAAAGGCTTTTATACGAAGACTACAATATTGGGAACATTCAAATTGGGTATAAAGCCAATAATTGTCATTTTTTGCTTATTTATATCTTTGCTTGTTTGTTTTCTGTCTCTTTTCCCTGCACTGTAACCTCTCCAACTGTCCACTGTTGTCCACTGCTGGATCCCTAAGCCTTGAATAGTAGACAATCAATAAAAACGTGTGGACTGTATCAATGAGTGAACATTCAGGGGATGTAAACATAGTCCACATTGCCCCATGTGTAGACAAGAGTGAGTTTGTCCTTGTTAAAAAGATGTGGATTTTGGCTCAAGGTAAGGAAGACTTTTCTAACAACCGAGGTGTCAAACAGCATTACAATCCATCTCATGAATAATAGGTCTCTGAGTGTGGAGGTGGCAATGGGATTTCAACATGGATATCCATTACCCCTTCCTGTGCTAACAGCCCCTGCAAACTCTTGTCTGGGGCTTCCTTCCCCCACTCTCAGGCCATGTGTTTTCTGGACAGTTCACTTCACTTCCAAATCCAAAGGCTAATCTAATTGGAAAATTCCACCCCCCTGGCCACAGTGACTAGTTCAAGGAGAGGCATGTGACCCAAATCAGGTCAAGCAGGGCCAACTGGTTCCAACCCAAGATTTTTGTTAGAGCCTTAGGGGAAGCAGATGCTATCTTCTGAGGGATTTGGGGCCATGATAATAAGGGCCTGGAGTAGCCAGGGGCCCCCGTGTAAACTCGAGAATGAAGCTGACATGGAAGAAGGCAGAACTGAGAGAGAGAGGGAAGTCCTCACTTGTGTATGCTTGAAGCCAAATCCATGAATCTTTAAAATGTGAGTCAACATTTTTCCTTGGGTTGGGTTTTCTGTTAGTTGCAACAAGCTGAGTCCCAAATGATACAAGTGCCAACTCTGATCAATTGCTAGTGACTACGCATAACATTGTTGGAAGACCATCCTGAGGCCAAATCCTGAAACCATGGAAAGAGTAAGGTTGGTGAGTGTTGTCACAGGAGTGGGAAGGGGAGTGGTGTCATGCATGCCATCTGTTTGCCATCCTTGGACTAGCTGCTCATGTCTCAGGGTGTCTTAGCACAGATTCCTATCAGAAAGGTTGGGCCAGGTCTTATCAGTGGACATAGAAGGTGGAACCACGCATGCAATTTAAAATTTTCTGGTAGCCATAGTATAAAAATTAAAAAAAGAAACAGTGAAACTAATTTTAATAATATATTTTATTTAACCCAATACATCCAATATTATCATGTCAACATGTGACACTAGCCACACTTCAAGTGCTCATGAGCCACATGTGGCTAGTCTACTGTACTGGACAGCACAATTCTAGAACCATAGAGTACTGGAACTAGAATAGACTTTGAGTCAGATGGAACCTCCTCATTGCACAGATGGGTAAATGGGAGCTGAGAGAGAAGTGAGTAACTTACCAAAGTACACGAGTCGTTGTAGTGACTTTCTGTGGCATATTTCCTTCTTTTTCTCCAAACACTAAGTCTGTATAGTGAGTATGGTAGACAGAGTAATTACCCCCCCCCCGCCCCCAACCACCACCAAAGATGTCCATGTCGCCCTACTCTCTGGAACCTACATGGCAAAAAGGCCTTTGCTGATATGATTAAGTTAAAGTCCTTGAGATGGGAAGATTACCCTGGATTATCCTAGATCATCCAGGTGGACCCATTGTAATCACAGGGCCCTTAAAAGAGGGAGGAGGTTAGAAGTCAGAAGAAGATGTGATGATGGAAGCAAAGGTTAGAGTGATGCACTTTGAAGATGGAGGAAGAGACCATGAGTCAAGGGATGCAGGAGGCCTCTCGAAGCTGGAAAAGGCAAGGAAACAGGTCCTTTTCTGAAGCCTCCAGAAGGAACAGAACCCGCCTATACCTTATGACTTACGATAGCCTGTGCCTCACTTCACAGACTTCTGACCTCTAGGGCTGTAAAAGAATAAATGTGTTGTTTTAAGTCACTTAACTTGTAGTAATTTGTTATGGAAGTGATGGGAAACCAATACAGTGACTCTGCTCAGTGAATTCAGAAAAATTTTTTCCTTGATTGTTTTAGATGGAAATCCATGTCCCCTACAATAAGATGGCTCATCTTCACTCTAGGGAATTCAGAGGCATATGTGGCCAGTTTCTGCACACGATCCTCCATTTCCCTGGGGGTACAGCTGAAGGACAATTCTCTAGCATAGCCCTTGGCATCCTACCAAAGCTTCCACCAGTAAAAAGTGACAAGATGAATCTTTCCACTCTAAGTTTGCCTTTGGTGGGCTCCAAGTCTGGGCTGGGGAAGGAGTCCTCAAGCTTACTGGCAGGTTATTTTTCTTGGCTTTTCCTCCAAGGTGCTACAGAAGACTGCAAAGCAAATGCTCTCCGGCATTCCATGAATAATGTGGGCACAAAAGGAAAAAATAAAAGACAAAAACACCAGAGTTCACATCTTTCTTTCCTTTTATTAAATGCCAAGCACAGTTAGAGAACTTTAAATGTGACATTTTCATAATTCAATTTACCCATTTGGAAAATCCAGTTTAATAAAGCCAGCTGTATTAGTTCTAAGAACACCAGACGGAGAGTCTAAGGACTGAGAATCAACCAAGAATTAGCTCATGACTTCTCTGCATCTGTGTTTCTTCATCATCAAAAAGAAAAGCTGAATTGGGAGTTCCTTTGTGGCTCTCAGATTTTATTTTAATTGTATATGGGAAGTTTACTGCCGGTGTAAGGAGCAAGCATCATCACCACACACAACACTAAAAGCCTAATTTCTACTTTAGAAAAATTTGTCATCATGCTTGACTTTAGTGTTGTTTTGAATCTCACAGAATCATACATTTTTTTTTTTTTAGGGAGCTTAACATCTATTTATTTTTTCATTTTGTATGCATTTATTGAGCAGTATTGTTGTGCCATAATCTTTTGGTAATGAGTAAACATTGAACCCTCTTCAAACAAACAAACAAACAAACAAACAAATAAACAACTAGGTAGACAGAATGATCATTGCAACTTAAATTGGTTAAAAGCCTTAATAAAGTTAAACCAAAATTGCTGTGGGAGCAAATACAAACAAGAAAGTCAATGTTTAAGATGGTACTACATTAGTTAAGAAGTGACAATCTTTTAAAAACTATAACGGGAATATTAAAATACTTACTAGCAGATATGTAAAAGACATGTGTGATTTGAAATGAATAAAACAAATTAGGATCACACCATTTAAAAGGCATGTGGCTAGCAGCTTCTGGCACACTCTCTCCTGATTTGCATTTAATACCCATAAAAATATGCACAAAAGTTTATGGAGTGTGTGTGTGTGTGTGTGTGTGTGTGTGTGTGTGTGTGTAGGAAAATTTATTTGACACGTAGCTAAAAGGTTACAGACACAGATACATGTTGGCAGGCCCTGAATGTCTTCTTTATAGAAAAGTCTACGGTATCTAGTACACAAAGTTTTTTATTTATTTTTTCCTCTTAGTGAAAAAAGAGGAGGCTTTAAAATTAAATACGACTTAATTTACATATTTCAGCTACATAACTGGCAATGTGATCTTGAGCAAAATAGTAAATCTCTCTGAGGCTCAGTTGTTACCAGAAAATAGTAGCCAAACCACAGAATCAGACAATATTGAAGGGGCCGTTGAGAATGCCCATCCCAACCCCTCATTTCACAGTTAAGAAAAGCAAAGCTCCGAGGGGTTAATTGACTTGCCCATGTCTCGGGACTAGAAATGATGTCTCCTGATTCACAAGCCAGAGCCCCTCTTACTTCCAGATCAACGCCTTTATATCATCCTACTTATAAGTCTATAGTTTCTCTTAAGAATAGCTAAGTGGCATACCCTTCCTATCCCTGCCAGTGGTGAAGAAGGAGAGAGAATCGTGCTGGGTACATTGCTGAGATGGAAAAATCTGTGAGGCTCAGTTATCTGCATGTAAATAACTTTGGGTAGAGGTTTGGCCATCTTTGCTGCCCTGGTCACTGGTGATCATGAAGCGGCCTCCTGAAGGGGACTGACTACTCTTATTAATTCCAAAACTTATATTTCAGAGTGGGGGCAGCAAGTTGGGGAGAGGGTGAGGTCTGCTATAAAGGGGTTTTCCTTTTCTGGCTCTTATGTCCACTTAACACTCATTTTTTCGCTCTAAGAAACTGGCAAATAAAGACAAAAAAGTCAACTCCAAACTATCAGTTTTCCTCTAAGAAATTGGCAAATAAAGAAAAATTCATAGAGTTCCTTTATGGTTGTTCTAGCTCAGAAGCACCCAACGTACACCTGATGACTCAAGGGAGAACCAGAGTGCTATGCCCTCCCAGGTTCTACTGCTCCCAAATCCACGTAGCAGGCACTGACTTACAACCACCACACAGGTGCCAGGAAATTATATTTCACCTCCCTACCTTACGCAAAGATCAGTTTCAAGTGGGTATTGATCTAAATCTGAAAGGTAAAGCAACACAGTTTTTAGAAGAAAACATAGGAGAATATTTTTCTATCCTTGGTATTAGAAAAGCTTTCTTAGATTTAGCGTTTAAAATTGTTCTTTGAGAAAGTGGCTTGGGGATGACAGTCACTTAAGTTTTATTAATACTGTTTATTAATACAATCTTAATTGTCCCCTTAAACTTTAGATTTCCCATTATCTTTTCTAGCTAAAGAATGGAGCATTTGGATTAATTAAACAGTTATAAAGTAATTATCATTATATATATATATATATATATATATATATATATCAAAACACATCAAAGTACACTCAATATTGTCACATACAATAATTACTTTTCCTTTGACAAATCATTCCTTTGACAAATCAGAAGACACTTCAAGATTCTCCATGCTTTGGGACCTTTCTTATGAATGCTAATTATAGATGTGCAAAAGTGTTCATCCAGATAAAAATAAGGGCAGAAAAATTCACTTTTCTTGTGTTCAGAATGGAGACTGGAAGAGGCTGGCAGGAGCAACAAAAAGAACACAAACCATTACATGAAGTATTTACACCAAAATCAAGGAGCATTTTATAAGGTTTTGAATAAAGAAAATGGGCTTCTCTCTGGCTTTTACAGTTCCAGTTTCATAGTCTCAAATGGTTCTCTCGATAATGAGTAGCTTTACATATCATGGGAAAGGAAGAAGTGGTGAATAAATAAAATAGTTTAACTTCCTATAATTAAAGAATCAGGAAATTTTATGGTTGGAAGAAACTTTAGAAGATATTGATATATAGAAAGAGAATGCCGATATAGATATTCCTCTAAAATACAGTATTCATATTGACCCATTTGCAGTATAAATCAATGAGATTCTTGCTCTACGGTAAGTCACATTGTTATTTCTCACAGCAGATGGCTACCTGGAATTTAATGTTGCAGGCAAGTCTCATTTTACTAGCAGGTTGGGTTCCAAAATGTGCAGACTGGATACCTGAATTTAGGAGATAATTTGCCATGGAATCAACTCATAAGTGGAGGTTGGATTGTCAGGCCATAAGACATAAAACCCATAAGTGCATTGTGCCCCAAAGTACTGGTAGAGACCCCACCCACCTTGTCTCCTAATCACAGTTCAGGCTTCAGTGTTGCCTCTGTGTGGTGTTGGAGTCAACAAGACCACGGTTCAAACCCCAGCTCTGCCCCATGCCAGATGTGTGTCTTTGGAGTAACTGACTTACCTTCCCGTGCCTCCATTTTCTCTACTGTGAAATGGGGTCAATCATGCTCTCTTGAGGTCACCAGACTCCAAGATATTCTCTAGTGTTTCCCAATCCTGGTTTTCATGCCCTGGTGTAGTCTCCTCCTACACAGAATAGGGCTGGTCTGTATAATTAATTGGATATTGTGGAAGTGACAGAATGTGACTTCTGAGGCTGTGTCAGAAGACATATGGCAGCTTGCTTTCCCTTGAATCTCTTGCTCTGGGGAAGCTGGCGGCCATGTTGTGAGGACACTCAGGCAGCCCCAAACTGAAGCAGTCCAAGTGGCAAGGAGCTGACACTCCTGCCAACAGCCAGCACTCTCTTGCCAGGTACGTGAGTGAGGATCCTCCAAACCTAGTCAACTCAGGGCCAATAAAATTAAATGTTTATTGTTTTAAGTTCCTAAGTATTGGGGGTAATTTGTTATGAAGCAATAGATAACGAATGTGTCATCTCATGGATTGGATAATGTAAGGAATGAAGAGAAGGCATTAGCCTAGACTCTGGGTAGGGAAAGCACACGACAAATGGCGGCTGTTCATATTACTATCCCCTTGTTATGCCTTCAATGCCTGGTGCGCTGATAAATTTCACTGCCAGAAATAAAACAATCACCCCATTAGGCTTCAGTCATGAGTACACAGACTGCTGAGGATGGCAGGAGACATTTCTTTCTTTTTCCCATTGGGTTTCTCTTTGATCCCACAGATTTGTGAGCCTCAGATGGTGTCCACCGTCCCTTCTGCCTCTTGTCACCTTCCTCTTCTCTTTGCTACCCCTCTGTCCTCCTCCCTTGGCTCCATCAGGTGGCACAAAGGTGTCAGGCAGGTGGAAATGGTGAGGTAGTTCCTGATTCTAGCCTAATAGATCCTTGATCCTTCCCAGAAGGGTGTGTAATTTTGGTACCTTATTACGCTAAAGACCCATTCCCATCCAGGATGGGGGTCAATCTCAAGGAAGGAGGTTAGCAACCCCAGGCTGTCACAATATTGTAATATTAATATTCTAATAATATTTCACCTTTCCATGGCTAGTCAAGGTAACATTTCCATCATATCCAATGGACAATCCTCTTATTTTTGTAGTTCTTTTTTGGAGGAGGTTGAAGGAAGAGTTGGTTTCTTGATATCATCTGCAATGCTTTGCCTGGACAGTCCTCAGTAACCATGAACTGGACACCATCTGAGCTCGCTGATGGGTTATTTCAGATGCTCCTGTGTGATTCCGGTGCTCATATGAAGTACTCTCAATCTGCACTGCGGCACTTGAGTGTACCAAGAGAAAAGAAAATCAAACACATAATTATTATTTGGAATTTGTGTTCATGTAGGCATATTAAATTAGAACCAATTAGCAATTATGGTAAATTTTGTTGTTGTGAGGCTTAATGGAAAAATTTAAGAGAATAGAAAGAGTTCTTGAGAGTGCTTATTAATGCAAACAAACATTAGGCTTAGAATTTCACATGAGAATAAAATTCAAGATGGAAATACTAAAAATACTAAAAATACTAAATACAAGTAAGAACTTATTTTCAGAGAGTCCCAAGATAACTGAAATAATAACTAACATTTACCTATCTATCAGCACTTTACCTATATCAATCCTCACTTACAACCCTGTGAGGGACATCCTTTGATCTCCATTTTACAGATAAGAAAATTGAACACAGAGTGGTTAAAAAACTTGCCAGAGGGTACCCAACTGGTGACAAGCAGAACCAACCCCCCTGGTATCTTTTCTGAAACGTTAGAATCTTCCCTTACAAGTTTTCTTATATAAAAACATCATGAACAAAAGAATGGGTTACTAATAGATTTTAAAAAACAAGTGCCTGACTCTTTTTATTCTGATAAACACATGCGATTTAGGCAGACACTTAACAAATTTAAGTGTCTGACACTTGATGTTATACTACTAGATCTTCCCACAGTTATCTAGTTCAGCATTGTCCAATGGAAATGTGAGTCACGTGTATGATTCTAAATTTTCTAGTAATAACTTAAAAAAAAAACAAGTGAAATTAATTTTAAGGATAGATTTTATTTAATCCAACATATCCAATATATCTGAGGAAAAAACAAGCAAAGTCAGGCAGGGATTCTGAGTAGGCAGGAGATTTTGGTTAGCATGATTCTCTGAAAATTTAAGGAGTGAATAGCCATTCAGAACTCATTATTTTTCCATTATTTTGTCATACTGGGCAGCAGTTTCTACAGATTTCAAACTCAAAAAGCAAGTTCACTGGATTTAACTCTAGTTATCAGTAAAAGCCATAAAAGACTTATACAAGCAGCTCTTAACATTAAAAAAAATTTCCTATTTTAGAAATTAAGGTATACTTTATACACAGTAAAACTCACCCCTTTTCATATGACTGTATCCACCACCACAGTCAAGACATAAAATGACTCCATCACATTGCCAAATTCCCCAGTGCTGCTCCTTTGTAGTCAGGGCCAGCTCCTTATTTTCAGGGCCCTGTACAAAAGGCAGGAATAAAGGGCTAGTAAATATAGCAAAGTACAAAGCTTTATTTATTTGTTCTGCAATTTCTTTGGAATTGTCATGGAGTTTTCTTATTTGCTATTTAATGTTCTAAGAAAAATTAAAACTTTACATTAGCATACATGTTATGATTCATTTTTATACTATGTTATGCCAGTTTTAAATGTCAATAGAAGAGCATTTAACTAGTATGTGGCACCATTGAAATCACACAATTTGGATCTCATAGCTCGTGCATGCTTATGTTATTTCATTCTTACTAGAATGACAGCTGCATGAAACTAACTCAATTGTTTTTAATTTGCTTCTTGATGCACATATTTTCTGCCAATACTCTGAGGAGCCAGTGGATTCTGTAACACAATTTCCTTGTACTTTAATTCTCATTGTATTCTTATAATGTTACGGATCCTAGGGTTTGTGCTCATGAGGCATATGAGATTCACTCTCATGAACATTTCACGTGGATGGGGCAGCAAGGGCCCATGGTGGTGAGGCAGGATAGATAGCCTAGGGTATCGACCCACCTCTCCAGGATACAGGAACTAGTTTCATCTGGCAGGGCCAGTATCCGTGACCGGGGCCTGACCTATAGCTAATTTTAATGTCATTGTAATCTCATTTACATTGCTGTTACTGGAACTCCCATCATGCGCCTGATGCCATGACAGTTCCGGAGGAACCACATAAGGACAAAAAGGAGGGAAATGGGAGATCCACCCCTAGGGATGAGGACGCAGGGTGATGTCCCCAAATTCCTGCCCCTGAGAGATAAAAACCCTAATCAAGACCTTCTCCAGGCAACCGAGTCTCTGAGTTCCTTCGCACTTCCTTCTCAAGTGTGTACTTTCGCTTTAATAAACTCCCTGGCTTTCCTACATTTGTTTCACTCTTGAATTCTTTCTCACTCGAGGACGAGAACCTGGTTTCTGCTCCAGGTGGAGTCCACTTTGGGACGTCTGTGAGAGCCTCCAGCATCAGTGGGTAAGAATGCTGTATGCATCTTCTCTGTTCACAGGCATACTCCATTGATCCACCAGACTTCAATTACAAAACATAGGTTTAAAGATAAAATGATGAAACGTTTCAAGACAGTAACAGCAGAGCGTTCAACTAAATTTGGGGCCCTTCTGAGCACGGAGCCTTCAGGCCACTCCATCCTAACGCTGGCCCTGTCGACAGTCACCCCCGCCCTCTGCCTCTAACCTCTGGCCACCATTGATCTGTTTTCTGGCTCTGGAATTTTGCCTTTTCAAGAATGCAGTATAAATGGAATCACACAGTATATGAGTTTCCTGAGTCTGGTTAATCTCTGCTGCAGTGTGTCAGTATTCCACTGTATGTGTGTATCATTATTTATTTCTCCTCCCCAGTTGATGGACAACCTTAATCTTAGTACTGAGGGGTGTTCCTGTTCTTTGAATTTTCAGGTTAACCAGATTTTTTTTTTTTTACATTTATTTTTTTTAGGCAGATCTTGGTTGTAGCTGCCTGACCCATATGCCACTCTTAATTGCTTTGGCCATAATCACGCTCTCTGCCTGTACGGTGTTGGCCAGAAGGAATTCCCTCCTCTCCACTTTTTGAGTTCTTGTGGCTGGGCTACTAATAAAATTGGTATAGGCAGAATAACAAGAAAATCCCAAGTTTTATTATTATATGTATACATGAAAGAATTAAAAGAATAACTCTCTATGAGAGAAGTGGAACAGGCAATTTATTTATATATCCTTTACATAAAGAAACAATAAATTTGTGGGTGTTTGACAAGACAAAGGAGCAAAGGTTTGGGGGTACGTAGTTAGTAAGCAATTTAAGTAGAATGTTTAGGGCAGTAAATTGGTAAAATTAACAAGGGTCTGTTTATATGGGCTTCTCAGCTCTGGATTCTCTCTCTCTCTGGAGATAAGGCTGCATCTTCATTAATCTGATTGCTCGGTAGTCCTTTTGTGGCAAGGAGGGCACCTTTCATCTGCAGTTAGAGAGACAGAGGAAGGTGAGAGAGCACCTCCCATTCAGGCTGCTTCTCAAGTGATTTTAATTCAAAATAATCAATATGCTATTGTAGGATGTTTGAGGGGGGGCCTGCCTTGAGCCCAGTAATGGCAATGGTGTGGTGAGGAGGAAAATAACATGCAAATGAAGTAAATAGAGGAAGGTCTGGGGCGGAACTGAGAGGGGTGTACTTCAGGAAAGGATATATAACGCACAGGAGGAATACATTATGTATAAAAGAGTTACCCTGAGTCAGCATGCTCAAGGGAATGCTGACTTCTTACTTTTCCAGTTGAATTTATCATTAGAGAATAAATCCATAGATCTGAATCTACTTAGTAGAGACAGGTCTACTCCAGCCCCTGCATTATAGAAAATTCTGGAAATCAAGAATGCAGACCTGGTGCCCTGAGGCAGAGTTCAGAGCATTCCCATCAGCTTCTGCCAGCCTGGCCCTCAATCCTGTCATCACCTGGAGGGTTGGCCCCTCCCAGAACAGGAAGTAGAAGAGGGAGTCAATGCAGCATGTCTAGACCATTAAACAAGACTCATGGCTGATGCATTATGCTAAACCCTTCTAGGTGGTCTTCAGGGTTTAAAGATGCAGCTGAGGCTTTCAGTGGCCTCATCAGCACTTTGCTCCACGGGGTTCCTGCTGCAAGCCCCATGGCTCTCCTACTTGGTGCATGGGCAGGGCTGGTCACAATTGGTAGCGATTAGTCTTCAGTGAAATGGTGGCCGACTCCAGCGTGGTTTGTGCAGTCTCCCAGAGGCCCCAGCCGGACTGAGCTCCACTGGCCCACAGTGGACACCTTCACACTCCCTGTGCTGGCTCCCTTCCCTCCTCCATCTCACTTCTTCACTTCCTGGGACCACTTCCCAAATGAACTATTTGCACTCGAATGTTTATCTCAGGGTCAACAGAAGAGGTTAAGCTCCTACAGGGGGTCCAGTGTATTGTGGCCTCAAGGCCTTCTTTGTCTAACAGGCATGTCTCTGCTCAGATGGTGTAGACACTCCTGATAAGAACTTACCTCACTGTGCTGTAACTGCTGTCTACTTGGGCTTCAGCTTCTAAGCTTTCAGTATTATTATTAGTAGTAGTATTAGTATTTTACACGAGTCAAATTACTGGCATATAGCAGGGCCTCAATGTCATTGCTGATTGTTGATAAAGATAAAATGGTGATAAAGACACTAGGAATGTATGCTCCAAATCTGAAGATACAACCAGAGAGGGTAGAAGAAGCCGCACTGAACTCTTAGGAATCTCAGGATATGCTTTGGAAGTTCTGTTCATTAGTATTTTTCCCCCTTGGGTGAGTCATGGGGCTTTTTTCTGAGCTAGGTAGGGAAGCGAGAGAGTTGTGAGTGTGGGTGCCTGCCTCAATACTCTCCAGGTGATTTCACCTACTTGTCTTTTGTCTCACTTTACCAAACAAAGTCAATTTGGAGAAAGGAGAAAGAAGCATCTGGTAAGTCCAAGGCTCCAGTATGGGGTTCCAGTTAGCTGACATCTCTTGCTGCTCTTCCTGGGGGCCACTCCTGACCAATGGATTACCTGCTTCATGGTGACCTAGCCCATCTTTGCCCTGGTACCCTTTCGCCCTCACCTGGCTCCCTGTACCGCCTGCATTCCTTGCACTGTACACAGAGGGGAAGCATGAGGCATGAGTAAGGGCCTGGAGTCCAGCATCAGACTGTGTGGCTTCCAATTTGGGGTGAACAATTTTCAGCTATGTGACCATAAGCAAGCTCTGGGCCTCAGTCTCCCCATCTGTAAAGGAGTAAAACTAATAGCACTGGATTTTTTGTTTTAATTTTTTTTGAAGAGTAACATACCTAAGCACACACATGACACGTGTACAGTGGACACATTTTCACAAACTGAGCACACCCAGGTGACCAACGTCCAGATCAGCAAGCAGAACATTCCGGAGATCCCTAACCGATACCCCCCACACACACACACACACACACACACCTCCGCAGTAGAGGGCTGTGTCATCAATAAATGAGCTAACAATTGTAAAGTCCTTAGAACAGTGCCTGGCATATAATAATCACATGATCAGTGTTCATGAAAATATAAATTAATTAGAAGGGAACTTGGGCTTTCTGAAGCCATAACCACTTACTTCACTTTAGCGAAAGCAGGGTTATCATACAATTTTCATTCCCTCTCTCCTATGGTGCAGCAGGCAGGATGAGTTAAGAGTCTTCAAGATAATCAATTATTTCCTTATCACGGAGGACCAGATGGCACATTATACAGCAAACAGCTCCCGTAGAAGGCCAACAATTTTGCTTCAATGAGGAAAGAAATATGCAATTAGGCTGCTGTCACCCTAACAAAGGGCCAGATGCACAGCAGCCCGGGCCCCAGTGAGGAGCCAGCACAGCCCGGGCCCAGGTTAGGGGGGCCAGAAGTCAGGTGTGTAGGGGCGAAGTGGGAAGGGGGTCCCAAATGTGGCTTCCTTTGTCGCTTGCACATCCTATAAGGCACAAGGAGAACTGGTCTGAGTAAAGTTCCGGTCGAAATGGCCAAAGTGAACTGAAGCAGGATTGGAGGAGTTAGTACAGGCACACGCAACTTCACTATGCAATGTTTTAAAACTGACAGAGGAAATAGTGGTACCATTCATGGCGACTTGTACTTTTATTCTCACTTGAAATACATCTATGTTCCTTTTCTTTGTGACACAAAGACAAAAAAAGAGACGAAAACATTGAACAATCAAACTGTTTAGAAGGGGAAAAGCGATGGCTTACACCATATTTCCTGGAACACATTACATTCTGGAAAAAATGGTTGAGTATTCTGTTCTACCATTGCTTGGAGCCACCTATAGAGATATAAAGATACACTGAAGAAAGTAGGAGAAGATCTGAAGACATTTCCTGATGGGGTGGCCTAGGGGGCAGGAGGCAGCTCCTGGAGCTGTTGGCGCATCACTTTTTATTGGAAGAAATGCTCATATTTTGGAGAGAGGAGTCTTACACAGTAACGGCATTAAGGAAAACAGTTTCGGAAAATCTCTGGGTTGCAAAGAGATATTTTAAATTCCTACATCCTGCTGATTTCTCTAGACAAGGGTACATATGATTTTCAGAAATTAATAAATAATTTTGCTTCTGCAATTGTATGTCCACATTCCATCCTCGGGAAATCAAGACAATTTTGATTAGACTTAGAATCCTCTTTGGGCATGAGTCAGAGGCCAGAGCTACATTCATGTTGCAGAGAGCCACCACCATCCTGGTTAGGACCTGTGTGTGTCTCTGTTGGAGGAACTCAGTGTAGAGAAAGGTTTAAATGGGAAACCAATTAGGAATATCAGAGCTGCTCCAGTTCTTTCTTCTGTCCCATTTTCCTCACTTCAGGGTTGTTTTCGTCGAGAAGAAATGTATGGTGCCTTGGTGTGTGTGTGTGTGTGTGTGTGTGTGTGTGTGTGTGTGTGTGTGTGTGTGTTTAAGGGAGAGGAGCTAGAGAAATTGCTTCATTAAATTCCTGTGCATGTCTAAATTTTAATAACTTGGGCTTGCAGGTTCCACAGAAACAATCCATACATAATGTCCCAAACTAATTTCGTTAATACTAGTGCCTTATCCTGCACATGAGGCGTTCTAATTTCCGATCCTGTGTAAATGAACAACAGCTGCTATGAGCAGGAGGGAAGTTTATGTTGTGTACCTAGGGTGACTGAAATCCTTATTGCCTTGGTAAAGATAATTCCCAGACTGTTTCTTCTGTAGCTACAGTCTACATTAGTGAAAACATTAAACCATTAAGCTATTGAACTTGTAAAATTCCGCAAGGATTTTGTGAACTCCTTGCATGAGTCCACTAATTTTTCCAAGTTTCTCATATGATGTATTCAATTTAGGTTAGAGTGTTTCTCCTACCTCTTAGGCATTAGGCCCCTAAAAGGGAGGTAGGTGAAAGCATTATTTATAAGGATTTGTAAGAGTAGGAGGACAGTGATAGACACAGCTGGAACGGTGAATTGGCGAGCATGGGTTTCAAAGTCTGTCTACATCACGTCATCATCCAGCATTCTCTGCTAACTGAGTGAGCATGGCTTCCACTGACGAGGCACAATGACGTTTCCTCTAGGAAGACCATACAGTGATGCAGCTCCCACCAGTGGTAGAGACGGCAGTGAATTCTCATAGTCCTCCCATTGTGAGGTGGCTGCTATTCCCCTCCCCCACCTTGATTCAGAGATGGACTTAGTGATTGGCTTGTCCTAAAGAATGCAGTGAAGTGATATCCTGGAACTCCTAAGACTAGGTAATAGGACACATTTCAGCTTCTGCCTGGGCTTCTCCGAACACTCACCTTTAGACCCACATGCCATGTTGTAAGGAAGCTCAAGAAGACCTGTAGAGAAGACCACATGGAAAGGAACTGAAACCTCAGGATACCAATTCTGGTCAAATTCCCAGTGACAGCTAGTGCCACCTTGTCAGCCAAGCAAGTGTGCCATCTTGAAAGTGGATACTCAGCCCCAGTCCAGTTGCTGATTATCAAATTAAGCAGAGATGAGCTGTGCCTGCCAATGGCCTGTCCAAATTTCAGATACATTAGCAAAATGATGGTTGCTATTTTAAACTACTAAGTTTTTTTTTTTTTTAATATAGCAAGAGATAACTGAAACACCCCCTGGTAAGTCTGCTCCACAATGTTTTGGAATTTGATTGCCATGATTGGTCTTTGGGAGCAAAGGGGTGCCTGGGACTTAAGCTTCGTCTCCATAAGATTCACCAGCTGCTTATTCTTAGTTCTGCTTAACTCCACAGAAAGCAGGTCCACCTTGTCAAGCAGCTTGGAGGTGAGTGGGTTAAGTATCATCTTCATCTTTTGGATCAGGAGACAGATGTTGGGGTTTCTCTCCAGAGCAGCCAAGCTCCTACCACAGTCCTGCTTCTGTGGCTTACTCAGCCTTCTTGGGGAGTACATAGTTGTTGAGCAGTCCCTTCCTGGGAGGTGGAGAGGTTCTTCTTCTCTGTGATGCCACAAGTGTGTGATGCCACTCGGGGACGTCTTGTAGGAGGCATCATTGAAGAGCTCCTTCTCTGCTCTTGCTAGCTTGTTCTCCATTCTCTGGGGAGAGTGAACCAGGCATCCAGACCTGGGGTGTTTTTCAGAATCCGACACCTGTTTCCACATGCTAGGTAAAGTGGCTGGCCATCATTGTTGATGCTTTTGTGTGCTGGAGTCCTGGAGAAAACGGAATGTGTTTTCTAGAAGGTGCATCTTGAAAGCTCTGGACATCAGTACATTAATTAATGTCCAACCTCGTGTGTGTGTGTGTGTGTGTGTGTGTGTGTGTGTGTATATAAAATCTTCACAGGGTTATATTTTAGGATTCATCTTCATCACTGATCGAGTTGTGGTTTATTCTGCTCCACCTGTTCCTGAGTTTTGTACTCCGCAGAATAGGACTTTACTGAATTTGGGCTGTGCGGGGGAAAGTGTAGGTCTGGGAGTGAGGTCCTCCTGTGCAGGGCTGTGGCTGGGTGGCCCTGGGAGTTACTGGGGCTAGCAGGTGCCACACTTCTCCCCTTGTCTGTGTGTCTACTCACTGTACTTTTGCATGATGTCATGGGAATCTGGGAGTCATGTCTACAGAAGGTCACAGGAACCCCTGAAACAATGGGGCCTGACATCTGTATCCTCCACTCAGTGGACGAGGGTAGACCAATATAGTTAAAAGTACATGTCCTTCATTCTAGAAATTCTACTCCTGGCATATTTTTACTGGCTATCTACTGTAACATATTTTAGTGGAAAAATATTTGAAACATCATGAATGCACATTAATAGGTGATGCATTTAAACAATGGTAATTCATTCTTTCCAGGGAGTATCATGTTGCCTTTAAACATATGTATTAGAACTATATCACTTGATATAACAAATGTAAATGCTTAGAAGAGTGCCTGGCTCATATTATGTGTACAATAGCTAATGGTTTTTGTTGTTATAAAGTGAGAAAAATAAAGATGCGGGTATATAGCAACGTAATACATATATATGTATATATGTATGATTATCTTGTATCTGTAAAATACGTAAAATACCTTTATGTGAACAATACATGTTTGTGATTAGGTGAGCATAGAGAAAGTTGTGGAAAGGTGAAAAAAGAGAGCAGGAGCTAAGGGGAAAAAAAGACTGAAAACAAAGAAAAGTTTTTCTGATGAAACAACTTGTATAAAATCATCTCATCTTTGAAAGTTTATATATGTGTGTATACAGAGAGAGAAGTGAAAAGCTAGTTACCAAAATATAACTCGTGGTTATCTTCAGGTAGTGAGGGTCACAGAATTTTTTCTTTTCCTAACTTCTTCCTTACTCTTTTCTTCACTTTTTGGATTTTTAAAACAACGAATATGAGCAGATTCTAAATCTGGAAAAATCCTCTCAGCGAAAAATGAGGTCTCTGACCCCAAATGCTCGTTTCGCACATGAGTGACCTGAGCTGGGAGAAATGCAGGGTTTCTTTCCTGATACGTCTATCTGGAAGATGTGCATTTTACCACCTGCAAACGGCAACCCTTCTCGTCAGTGCCTTTGAAAACCACAATTCCATCCAGGAGGTTGGGATGCTTTCCTGTGGTCATTATTTTTATGGACCCATTTTCTTCTTTTTCTGGGTTTATTGAGCTATAATGAACATATAATGTCATGTAAGTTTAAGGTGTACAATAGGATGATTTGATACATGTATATATTGCAAAATGATTGTCACAATAAGGTTAGCTAATACCTCCATCAACTCACATAATTACATTTTCGATGCAGTGAAAACATTTAAAATTTACTCACACAACAACTACCAAGTATATAAAACAGTGTTGTTATCTATAGTCACCATACTATATATTAGCTCCCCAGAACTTATTCATCTTATAATTAGGAGTTTGTACCTTGTGACTAACATCTCCCCATTGCCCCCACCCCAACCATTCTGCTCACGGTTTCTATGCATTTGGCTTTTTTTTTTTTAAATAGATTTCACGTATAAGTGAGATCATGCAATATTTGTCTTTCTCAATCTGACTTATTTCACTTCCCATAATGCCTCGAAGTTCCATCATGTTGTTGAAAATGGCAGGATTTCCCTCTTTTTATGGCTGAATAATGCTCCACTGTGTGTGAGTGTGTGTGTGTGTGTGTGTGTGTGTGTGTGTACCATTGTACGTATGTACCACCCATTCATCTGTCAATGGGCACTTAGATTATTTCCATGTTTTGCCTATTTGAATGATGCGGCAGTGATCATGGAGGTGTAGATATCTCTTCAAGTTAGTGGTTTGATTTCCCTTCTGATGTATACCCATAAGTGGGATTGCAGATCAATGGTAGTTCTGTTTTTAATTTTTTGAGGAAACTTCACACTATTTTTCATAGTGGCTGCACCAGTTTACATACCTACCAACAGTAAACAGGGTTTCCTTTGCTCCACATCCTCACCAACACTTGTTGTCGCTTAACTTTTTGATAATAGACATTTGATCAGGTGTGAGGTGGTATCTCGTATGGTTTTGATTTGCATTTCCCTGATGATTAGTGATGCTGAGCAACTTTTCATGTACCTATTGGCCATTTGTATGTTTTATTTGGGGGAAAATGTCTATTCAGGTCCTCAACCCGTTTTTAAATTAGCTTTTTTCCCCTTTCTGTTTAGTTGTTGGTTCTACTTCTTTCGAGTGCCGAATCACAAAAAGAAAATGCTGAACTCTTTAAAGAGAAATAACTGATTGGAAAGAGCAGAAGGATGTTTTTTGAGATGATAAAAATGTTCTAAGTCTTAATCTGGGTTGTAGTTACACAGGTACAACTTATAGGTACAATGTCATTGAGCTGTATGCATAAGATGTATACACTTTATGGTATATAAATTTTACTTCAATAAAATGCAGTTAACAATAGATATATGAGATATACTCCTTGGAGAGACTGTCATGTACTCAAACATTTTCAAAACAAGATATGAGCGGATTCATGGAGGTAGAGTGGAGTGTCACACTCAGGAGGGGTCCAATTTATTACCATGAGATTGTTTCCATCATGTGCATTTCTTCGCCAAACATCCCAATAATCTGAAACCATTTTGCTTCATCTTGGACACTTTGTTGGTAGGTAGATGTACCTTCCTTAACCAAGTTCTCCCTGCCCCAAGAGAAGTGCTACTTTGCAGATAAAAGCACATAAATAAAGGTTTTGGAATCGTGCCTAGATGCTGGGAGGAAACAAAAGAATCACAAAATACAGCCCTGTTGAGTAATGCACATTTGGAAGAAAAACAGAATCATTTAAGTCATATTATATATAATCAGAGCCAAGAATGAGAAGTCAGGTTAACACATAGCAATTTCTTTGGCTTTGGGGCTTTAACATTCGCATTCTGAACAGCTGTCAGGGCATCAAGAATGCATCGCCTGGGAAGCCTCTAATATTTTTTAATATTCATATTACTAATAACTCCCTTCTCACGGCCACCCAGCCCCTCAGTGTCTAGGTGCTTGGAGCACCCTAACTGAACTTGTTTTAGAATAGCCCTAGGACATGACTTCTTAGTTTGAAAGCACTGTTAACCTTCTAACACCAGCTTGTTGGACTTTTTAATTTGGTACCCGTACCTGGTGTTAATCTTCCTCTGTTTACATGGAATTGGGGTAATTTTCTCCCCATGTCATCAATCATATATATATATATATATATATATATATATATATATATATATATATAAATTTTGGGAAGTTATTTTCACTGTTAATCTTTACTAAGTGCCAGAGTGCCAGTAAGATAACAAAAGCTGCAAGATGGTGAAAAAAAAATCTAATAGCAAGGAATCAGTCAGACTCTTTCCACTCAAACATGGGCTTTTTATGTGTGGCTATAGCTTTATTTTATTCTTTTCAAACCTATTATAGCAGCAAAGAATAAGCATTAGAACACAGCCCTCCATGGTGCCTGCTCCTAGTCCTGTATAAGGAAGGGGAGGAAGGCTTTGACCCATTCTCAGTTCCAGGTAGGGGAGAGGGAAAGCAATGGAACAATATCTGCAGGCTGGTTGTTTAATGTGGGCTCTGGAAAAACACCTTTCAAGTGTACCCATTATCCCCTAACCCTGCCCTTGCGCCCCATCCTCTGTTTTTAGGGTAGTTTGTAATTTACTGGGTGTAGCCCAGTTAGTCCAGAGAGTGAACTAGGGATGCTAATGAGGTCAAGATCACATGGTTATTATCCAATATTGTCCAGTGTTGACCAGTTGAGAAACAAATTGATGGCCAAAGGATGGGTTCTAGAACCAGACAGATCTGGGTTTGAAATTTGGGCTCTTCTACCTATTCTGGTCTTGGAATGGTTAATTAACCTCTCTGAGCCACTTAGGAATGACATATGTATAATATTATCTAGTTTTCAGGATTGTTGAGGGGGATTAAATGATATGTATATACATGCCTGTCATATATTAGTTTCTCATTAAATAGATATGCTTTTACTAGCTTTTCTAAAAATTTATTTCCAAAACTGCAAACAGCATCTTATCTGCTTATAAATAATTGTCTTAACAAAGGTTGAATCTCTAGCACCTGGGCAGTGTTTGACATATAGTATGATTTCAATACACATTTAAATATGTAAATGTATACCACTGCCTTTAAAGGCATTACCATCTGTGGTATATTCTGTGTACCCAGCTTCTCTCTTTGACCAGGAGTATATCTGAATAGATACAATAAAGTGGGCTCTACAGGGAAAGAGAGAGAATTATGCTTTGATAAAAAGAGAAGGTGGGAACTAGGCTCACCAGATGACTCTAGTCACCCAAAACATACAGGGATATTCTGTCTTGTCTGCCCTGGGCCTCTGGAATAAGGGCATGGCATTCTACTGGGTAGCCTGGCTTTCCTACCCTTTCTGTCCCCAGACATGGGATATGGTCTTTCTTCCTCTCTTTCCAGATGTACTGTAGGGCTCTTCCCAGCTTAATGACAGCTTTGCCCCAGTTTTCTACCATCTTGGTCCCAATATTCACTTCTTTGCAATACTGATCCTTAGGATTAGAAGCTTTTCTCAGACTGTCAGGGAAAGTCTGTGCTGAGAAGAAACACTGAAAATAGAATCTTGATTGAGCAGGACAGAAATGATAGGAGCCAAAGACAAAGAGTCTAGATAAAAGTGAGGGAAAGGGAGAGGCAGCGGCTTCTCTCTGAGAGTGACTGTGTTTATGAGCACTTCCCAAAAACAACAGAAGAGGGAACTCAAGAGCTGTGAAGTGATAAAAGCAGTCCGGATCCATCTTTTCCTCTTAAGAGTATAGGTAACTTAATCACTCTTGAAAGTGAGCCACAGAAAAGGACTGAGTTCGACTGCTATGCAAAATTACTATACAGAACGAAAAGAATATGGAGCAAAATAACCCTTTTATAAGCAACAAAGGCATGTAAAAAAGACAATGCCAAAAGAACATAAAGACTAACTTCATATTTTAAAGCAAGTTAAAAGAAATTAATAAAATGATAAAAGCAATAAAAGCATAAATCCAAGTTAGAAAAACTCAGAAAATAAGTGATGTAACAAATGGGAGTTTTGGAAAGAGAAGAACTAAACACGGTACAAATTAGAGAGAAAAAAATTACTTCAGAAGCTTAAAGCTAAACTAGAAGGAAGCCAAGAGTTA
The DNA here is from genome assembly GCF_057876585.1 of Rhinolophus sinicus. NCBI lineage: Eukaryota > Metazoa > Chordata > Mammalia > Chiroptera > Rhinolophidae > Rhinolophus > Rhinolophus sinicus. The sequence continues at coordinate 26,862,122 of NC_142513.1, forward strand.
AAAAATTAACCACAGATAATGGTTTAAGGGAAAATTTGCAAAGGAGGAAAACATTTAAAATAAATACAAGAGATAAAAAGGATTTAAGAGAAAATGATAGATATAAAAGACAAGTAAAAACGATCCAACATATGTACAACAGGAAGCCCCCAATGTAGAAAGCCTACACAATGGAATAGACAAACACTAAAACTATAACTCAAGAAAATTTTTATGAAATTAGAAAGACATGAAACTACACATTAAGTGGACACATGATGTACATAGGAAAACCAACACAGTACGGCTAAAACTGAAAAAAATCTTGGGCATTGAGACAAAAAGGTCAAGTCATTTATAAAGAAAGAAAGAAAATAAGATTGCCATTAGATATTTGATGCAATGTTTTGTGCCTGAAAACAATAAGTTCAGTAATTCTCATAATAAAAAACCAATAGACAATAGTCAAAAAAAATAGGGGATTAATAGTATTGCATAGGAACTTCCCAGAATGCTGGGTGAGAGGCAGAGGAGCTGTGGCTGCCTGAGCTATGTACAGCAATGTGCTCCTTGCTGCTCCCCCACACTGGCCTCAGCTGTTTCACTGGCTGTCAAAAATGGTGAAAGAAACCATTTACTATGTTTTGGGGGATCAAACCCAATGCCACCCAGGAAGAATTGAAAAAGGCTTACAGGAAAGAGGCCTTGAAATACCACCCTGGTAAGAATCCAAATGAAGGAGAAAAGTTTAAACATTTCTCAAGCTTACAAAGGACTCTCTGATGCAAAGAAAATGGAATGATATAATAAAGGAGGAGAACAGGGAATTAAAGAAGGTGGAGCAGGTGATGGTTTTGGCTCTGCCATGGACATCTTTGATAAATTTTGGGGGGCAGGAGGAAGGATGCAGAAAGAAAGAAGAGGTAAAACTGTTGTGCATCAGCTCTCAGTAACCTTAGAAGATTTATATAATGGTGCAAGAAGACTAGCCCTGCAAAAGCATGTGCTTTGTGACAAACGTGAAGGCTGAGGTGATAAGAAAGGAGCAGTAGAGTGCTGTCCCAAATGCTGAGGTACTGGGATGTATATAAGAATTCATCAGATAGGACCTGGGATGGTTCAGCAAATTCAGTCTGTGTGCATGGAGTGACAGGGCCATGGGGAACGGATCAGTCCTAAAGATAGATGTAAAAGCTACAATGTAAGGAAAATAGTTCCAGAGAAGAAGATTCTAGAAGTTCATATTCACAAAGGCCTGAAAGATGGCCAGAAGATAACAGTCCATGGTGAAGGAGACCAAGAACCAGGACTGGAGCCTGGAGATATTATCATTGCTTTAGATCAGAAAAACCATACTGTTTTTCCTCGAAGAAACCTTTTCATATGTATGGACATACAGCTAGTTGAAATATTGTGTGACTTATGAAAGCCAATATCTGCAATTGACAACCAAACCATAGTTATCACCTCTCATCCAGGTCAGATTGTGAAGCGTGGAAACATGAAGTGTGTGCTAAATGAAGGCATGCCAATTTATCATACACCATATGAAAAGAATCGCCTAATCATTGAATTTAAGGTAAAGTTTCCTGAGATTGTCTTTCTCTCTCCTGATAAACTCTCTTTGCTTGAAAAACTCCTACCTGAAAGGAAGTAGAAGAGAGTCAAGAAATGGACCAGGTAGAACTGATGGACTTTGATCCAAATCAAGAAAGACGGTGCCGTTACAATGGAGAAGCATATGAGGATGATGACCATCATCTTAGGGGTGGTTTCGGTGTCAGACCTCTTAACTGGGGCCAGGGAATAACACTCACTGCTGGCATTTTATACGCAGTAGTGAGTGAGTGGAGGACTATAACCATAATATGCTCACTACTTTCTATTGCTTTTGTTTTACCGTTCAACGATAGTAGTGTTTCAAAAGTTAAATGAAGAATAAGCTCAAATACAGAAGCTCAAAAAATAGTATTGCACAAAGATAATAGTATAAAAGTAAACATTAGAACAATTATGCAAACTTTTCTAAATAACAAAATTTATACTTTACCAAAGAAAGGGCAGATAAAATAAACCACATAGTTAAAAGCTATATTTAAACATATATGATAAAACAGTATGTAAGAATTGAGATAAAATATATTAGTCAATTGATAAATGTAATCAAAAAAGATTTTCAGATTGAATAATGAAGTAAATTAGTGATATGTTGTATATAAGACAAACCAAAATAAAAAAGATTCAAAAGGTAAAAAATAAAAGAGTGGATAAAGATATATGAGGCATGTGCAAATTTAAAGAAGGTAGAGGCATATGCAAATTTAAAGAAGGTAGAGGTCTCAATCTTGATATCTGACAAAGTAGAATTAATACCCAAAAGCTTAAAAAAGAAAAAAAAATACAAGGAAAGATACTTTATAAGGCTAAATTCTTTATAAATATATAACTGTTATTAATATTTGTGTACCAAGTAACACTTTAACAATTTTCAGAAAGCAAAAATTAGAAGAAATGTAAGGAGAAAAGAAATACCCTAATAGTAGAAAACTCTAACACAATTTGCTCAGTTCCAAACAGATCATATTGGGGGGGAAATCAGTAAGAATATAGTAGACTTATGCAACATAATAATCAAATAGATCTTATATATATCTAACTATTAACCCCAATAATAGAAAAGACACCTTTTCCATTCTACATGGAACATTCATGAAGACTGAGCACATCTTAGGCCACAAAGAAAATGTTAGTAAATTCTAAAAAATTACATTCTAATCAAAGTGCTGTAAATTAATTACATCAGATCACCTACTTGGAAATTTAAAAACCCACTGTTAAACTCTTGCATCAAAGAAAAAATACTAAATAAAATTGTACAATTCTTTTGAAAGTAATGATAAGCAGTAAACAGAGGAAACAGTATGTAACTATCAATAAAAATGAAAAACAAATAATCAAGTACAAAAATGAGAAAAATAACAAAACTAAGCCAGAAAAAGCAGAAGGAATAAATTAATAAGGATGAAAGCAAAAATTAATAAGAGACTGGTTCTTTAAAACAAAATCAATAAAATAGCCAAATTGCTAACCTAATTAGTAAAAAAGGAAGCAAACACGTAACATTAATGTCAAAGGGAAAAACCATCAAAACAGGAAATTTAAAAAAATCATTAAGAGGCCACTTTGCACAACTCTATGCAAATACATTTGACAATCCTAATGAAATTATACATTTCTAGAAAAATACAATTTACCAAATGGATCCCCGGGGTAGGTATAAAAACTTACTACATAATCTTCTATGATAGATAGCTATATAGAGAAAGTGATCAAAATAAATTGCAGTGATGTCCCTGGACACCTTGAGAAGACCCTTCCCCTAAAATGTGATTTATCAGGACTATCATAGCAAATTAAAAAAGAAAACCTGGTGATATCTCATTTATACTACAAGAAGCAATTTTCTTTGATGGATGAACTCAGTCTGGAATGAACCAGGTTCAGTCTGAGCATGAGCCAGGACAAGAATTAATCTACACCCTGATAAGCAGCAAAGTCTATAACAACCTCAAAAAGTGAAAACAGCCTAATAGTCAACTGGCTCCGCTTTCTTAAACCCTCCTTATTATGAACCCCCAGCACAATCCCAAATGATATGCGAAGCCCCTCCCAGTTTCCTCCTACCGAGGTAACCCATGAATTCTCCATGATTCCTCGGGTACGTGTCCTTTTTTGCCACACCAAGCTCAATAAACCTAACTTTATCTTTGACTACAGAAGTGTACCTGGTCGTCTTTGACTGGTGGGCACTTGCAGACATCATTGAATGAATCCCTTAAACCATGGACACTTAAGTCAAATTTCTCAGTCATGTCCCATTCCAGGAATTAGAGTCTAGTAGCAGAAAAGAAATCCAGTCTGTGTGAAAGAGATCTAAAGATACCACAACTCCAGGAGTCTTGCTTCTCCTACTCATTTTCTCTACATGTCCATTGTTTAGGGTCATCTTGTTACCCCAGTCTCAACACCCTCTCAACCACCACCCCTCCCCATCTTGTCTCCTCTCTCTTTCCATTCTTTTATGAAGATCAGTTTAGTCCTTTCCCAGCATGAAAGACTCTTCCCTAGGAGGAGGAGGGAGAATGAGGCTTTGGTTTTAGGGTTCTTTTGATGGGCTGGGGTGGACGTGACAAAACTGCCCTATTAGTAGCTTTTTGCCCTCTCACGAGGCTGGAGTTTATGAGTAGGTTCCTTGTCATTGACGCATCCCAACAATGTCTCAACAATTGAGAAGAGGTGTTGGCAGTTGCAATTCTTCCCCTTGTAGAATTGAGGGGGGAAAGCCCAGAAAGACTAAGAACTCCCTAGCCAGTAAATTGGCAGACTTCAATCAGAGCCTTTTGTTCCAAGCAGGCTCTCTAGTGAACACATCATGAACTCATGGCATTTACATTAGTAATAGTTTCAAAACCACCACCTCCCCTGATGAGCTCCTACTATGTGCCAGATTAAGGCTAGGTGCTTTATGCTAGTGCTTCTCAAACTGGGATATATATGCTAATCACTTGGGCATCTTGGTAAAATGCAGAAATGCAAACCAGTTCAGCATTTCTAATAAGTGTGTTCTCTCTTAATGCAGACGCCACAGGTCCATGGACCATACTTTGAGTAGCAAGGCTTTATATGTGCCGCCTTGATTCAGTGTCACAATAAGCCCACGTGACAATGCTTCTAAATCCTGACTGCACTTGGGGGTGGGGGTGGGGGTTGTTAAGCTTTCTAATCCTCAAATGCAGCCCATACTAATCATGTCAGCATCCCTGGGAGAGAGACCCAGGTGGCTCTAACACAGGCTAAAGGTGAGAACCCCTATATGGGCTAAGTAAGAGTACTGTCATTTTATAACCAAAGAAACTAAAGCTCAGCGAGAGTAATTACTTTATCTTAGATCCTATACAGTCAGTGATGGAGGTAGGATTTGAACCCGGGGCTGTCTGTTTTCAGAGTCCATGCGCTTAACCACTGTTCTCTACGGGCTCTCATGGAGATGACACTAGCTTGCAATCTATTATTGTTAATGGAGGAAAGAAGATCCACACACGTTGAACCATCAGAAAACAGTCGGCGTCCACAGATGCCTCAGTGCTAAGACTCTCAGGATGATTTATGACCCTTTAGCATTAGGAGGGTAGAAAGCTCTCCCTGGGGTGGAGGTGCCTGCTGCTCCCCCTTTGACCCAGCACATGCCATGGAATTGACTATGCACCACTGGATTCCATGCCTCTCCAATAAATGCTGATTGATCAGCGTTATTGTCTCTCCCATTGAAGTTCCAAGTGTAAGAAAAAGCCAGGTGCGCTAAATCATCCCTAAAATGCATGCGATTGAGGAAGTGGATTCAGAGAGAGAGAGAGAGAGAGAGAGAGAGAGAGAGAGAGAGAGAGAGAGAGAGAGAAACTCTCCAAGGCTTTATCAAACTGGAATTGTGAAGCCCTGGGTTGGACAGCAGCCAAACGTCTGCCCCTTTCTGATGGGAAGCAAAGGATTCCCTGAGGGACACATTATGCTGGCAATGGCTGGGCTCATTCTCCCATCTGGGAATTCATTAATGAGGGCTTAGGTTCAAAGGCAGATAACAAGCTAATCAAAAGTAGAAGAGAAGCCCTGAAAATCATGCTGCCTAATGAGTAACGCTGGTGAAAGCAGGTGAGAAGGTAGAGCAGGTGGAGGATAGGTGTCTTCTATGCCCTGGGGCTGGCTGACCACCAGGTTTGAACCAGAGTGAATAAAGAAATCTCGGGACAAGAGTATTATTTAAAGTCAGTAATGGCACAATCCTCTATGCCAGCTACCTCCCTCAGTCTTCTTTTGCCCTATTATCATCTCATCATTTCAGAGACTGAGGCCCTGCCCACAAACCATGTCACCTGGGCCCAAGGCCAAACCAGCTGGTTAAGAGGGGCAGGGAGAAGGGGCTTATATGAGAGGCACCCTCTGGCCCCACAAGCTTTCTCAGAGAGAACCCAAAAATGCATTTTTCAACTAAAGAATTACGCTTTTACTTTATGCTTGAAAACAGTTATTTGGGGTATTATAAAATGAAATTTTGTTCTGTGTTTGGCCTCATAAGCTGTGTAGTTTGGGGAAGGAACAGAGAATATAAAGAAGGTTGTTACATTTGTCAGGTTTTCTTTCTCTCCCGTGTGAAATCCTGCTGCTTTCTGATGTCTAAGTACGAGCTCAAACATTTTCTTTGCTCAGTACCCCTCCAGAGCTTTACTTGTGTTCAAAGAGGAAGGAAGCCTGAAGCTTTGCCCGAAACATCACTGTCACGCGAGGTGTCAGGCGGGGTCTCTGCTCCTGCTCCCCACATAAGAACGCAGGATGTGGCTAGGCCAAAAAGGAACACCCACGGAGCCATAGGTAGGGGGTCATAACCACTAAACTCTCGCTGGCGGCTGGGTTGGAGACACAGGAGGCAGGAGCCACACCATCTGCAACCCGCCATCCACTTGTCTCTGCCAAACAATCTCACTTGCTAGCAATCCGCTTCTCTGCAATCTGTAATCCACACTCCGCCGCTTGCTAGCTCAGCCACTATCGTCTTGCTAGCCCCTATTTTCTTGCTAGCGTAGCCACAGCAGTTATATTAGTGGCCAGTGGCTCACTGGTTACAGCTGATGGCCAACTAACCACAGCTGATGGTCATCCAATCACAGTTGATGGCCGTTTACTACCTGAGCCAGCACCTTTTCACGTGAGGCCGAGAGCCTGGAAATTGCTCTCTGTGGCTCTGTCCCCACAATCACCTTTGTGGAACTTCTTTGGTTGTGGCTCTCCTGTGAGTAAGAGTACGGAAATAATTTGAATGTTGGTATACCACCAAGTTGATCACCCACCTGGCCTCTCTCTTCCCCGGTGTCCAACCATGATGGACACCCTTTCTTTGGCCAATTCCTCTCTCTCCCATCTGCCGTGGCCCGCGCAGCCAGGAGGGCTCGACCTGAGGGGGAAGGACGAGGAGATTGAGAAAAGACGTGGAGACAGGAAACAGGAAAGCTGGGATCGGGAGGTCCACCGTCCACAGATGGCGGAGCAGTGGCGCAGTCTTTATTTCACACACAGTGTATATACAGTCTTAGAACAGTTGTCTGTACAAACAAGTTTTAGCAGAACAAGCAGGTATCAGTAGAACATTCTGTTTTGTGTATTGGCCAGTTTGTATGTCTGTGGCTGCATTAGTGTTATCTTGTACTTTCTGGGAAGATGTTGAGGCGAGGCTTCCCCTGGGAATGACCTTGCAGGCTGCAAGGCCCTTGTCAGCTTACAGCCTGCTTCCCACACCCATCCTTCCCTCTATTTTCATCCTTCCCAATGATTCAAACTCTTCTCTTCCCTCCAGCATGAAAAACCATTAAGTTCCCACCCACCTTGGGTCTTACCAATTCTGCAGCTTCTGGCGGTCTCTGACGTGAGTTGGAGGTACCTGATCTCTGCCAGTTACAGGAATCCAAAGCCCCTAGGTGGGAAAGAGAGGTTGTGAGGTGTGTGGCACGTCCACTCCTGGTAGAAACATTTCCCACCCCCCAGGGATTCTGATTAGTAGTTCTGGGAGTCTAAAACTCAGATATAGCTCACATTGCTAGAGTAAGTTTCATGTTGGAAATCCTCAGCAGGTGTACACAGTAGGTTTATCTACCCACCTCCCCAATTACATTACAAAGTCCTCACTCAATAACTTAATAAGGAAAAACTCTATGAAAAATCAATCCTTCCTGACGTATAGACATTTTCCCCTGGCTAGGAGAGAGAGGGTTTTGAATAAGATGGACAAGAAGGTGTTCTCACAACATATAGAATGTCTTTCATTTTATACAGCCACTGTATTGCTCTCACATCTCTAAACAAGTGGTTCCCAGCCTGGCTACCCCCACTGACGTCACCTGGGGAACTTGTAGGAATCCTGGTACCCAGGCTATACCCAAGGTCTTTTGCATCTGAATGTTCGTGATGGGACCCAGGCATCAGTAGCTTTTTTATGACGGTAGTTTTCAAATTTGGCTACACATTTAGAATCTCTTGGGAGGCTTTAAAATATACTAATGCCTCATCCCATCCCCCAGGGATTCTGATTAGTAGTTCTGGGATGCCATCTGTACATAGGGGATTTAAAATATTTCCCCAAGTGAATCTAGTACACAGCCAAGGTTGAAACCAATACTTTAACCATTGTCTTCTTCCAAATTTTCCATCCTGGGGACCAGCTGAGAGAAAACTTTGCTGCTAAACCAAAACAAAACAAAATACCAGTGATCTATTGGTTGATCTATTTATAGTAGTCTTTTTTTTTTCACAATGATTTTGTACACTGAGTCTACAGGCAAAATGGCATGAGGCAGAAAGCTTCAGTTCATGACTTTATTCTCCTAACAACCCCTCTCCTTGAGCTCCCGCCTTCTGCTCTGAGTCACAATAAAACTGTGACCAACAAACAAGGACAACCCAGGTACTTGAGCCACTCTTACGAGACTTTCATTTTTAATTGAGTTTGAATAACTAGGTTGCTAGAGGAACTCAAATAATGCAATCTTTCTGGATTTCCACAATAGAACTCTGTAACTCTTGAAAATGCTTATGAAAACAATTGGTCTTGTGTATGAAGTCACATGAGTTGGTGATGGGACAGCAGCCTGAAGACAAAGACTTAGAGGTCCCTGAGCTCAGTACATTGACTCGTTTTACTGTCTCCACATCCAGGGGAAGATGAAGGTATATTGAAAAATCAGGAGAAATTTAAAAAACAATCTCAGGTTGTTTAAGCAGGTAACTTAGTGGAGATGGAAGGTAAAACTAGATACTAGGTAAAAATCCCTTCTGGTCCTAAGGTTCTCTGTTTCTTCATAGTTTGTTCTAAATCATATCCATGGCAGGAGAAAATATCTTTAAGGAAAATATTTGACCTAGGAAGTTTACATATTTAATATAGTGAGACACTTAGGTAAATACTACAACTTATTCAAGAATACATGTGTATGTAGAAAAATATACTGAGAAATGGGAGTGTGGCTTTATCTGAACTAATGTTATAAAGGCAGAGTCATTAAGAAAGGACCTTTTAAATTTGAAGCGGTGGATTAGATCTCAGATTGCTGATTCCTAACTTCTGTAATTTGCTCAGGCAATTCTGTCTAGATGTCCTTGTTACATTTTCATCATTATGTAAAAAAAATATTTACTTATGAAACAAGATATTGGTTCTGGGGTAAGCAAGAAGAATAGGCATGATTTGTGCCTTAATGCCTTCCTCAACTAAGAATCATTTCAAGAAATCATGTAGCTAACAGGTCTGCCTGGGCATTGTGACCCAAAGAATTTGGTGGTCAAACTGCCAAAATTTGTGCTGAAATGGATCAAATGCCTTCCTTCCCTTCACTATCCTTGACTACTCTTGAATGACTGTGCTAATTAAGTGGCTAAAAAAGCAAGCAGTGGAAAATAGGATGGAGTTACAAAAGCATGGAGAATCCTGAGGGATCAATTATATCTCCTGCATAATCGCCAGTTGACTCTAGACGTAAAAGAAGGGAATCCCATATGCCCAACCTTCTTTAAGCATGACATCACTTCACTTGGGGAACAGGTCTATTTAGATATCTACATGGTAGACCAAGCCAATTAGAGTGTAGGGTAGAGACCTCCTCTGGGGAGATCTGACCAAACTGGCTTATTGCAAAGAGCCAAGTAGGAAAGAGATGGCATCAGCTTGTGTGACTGCCCCATATTTCAGCACTCCCACTATGTAAGACACATGTGTCAGTCTTTGCAAGAGTCTACTACTGTGTGGATCAGCAGTTAGGACAGAGGTATCTAAAGTCTAAACCAAATTTTATGACGCCAGGACCATGGCTCCTTGGCCTTCATTCACAGCTGAATGAATCCTACACCTCCTAGCACAGTAAGCATTCAATATGACCTATTAGTGTTCAGAAGACACCATTTCTCACTCTCTTGGTCATCTATCACTCTCTAAGTAAGCTCAGGGTTGTTTGTGAAGTTTGGGATCAATCATACCCAAGTGGGGAATAGGAGCCCCAGATGATGGTATTGAATTTGTCCCTAAATAACCTCATGACTTTAGTCAAGCCATCTGAACTCTGCGCTCAGCTTTCCTCTCCACACTTACACATAGCTTCTCCTTTCTGTCTACCTTACAAAGGAATTTTGGTAATGAAGTATATTAAAGATATTTAAAAGTACTCAATGATATTCATCTTTGTGTCCATGGAGCCTTGTTTGTAGCAGGTCCTCACAATGTTTTTAAAAATGAATAAAGTAACCTCAAAACCCCTGTCTTAAGCTCTTTCAGTACTAGGCGTATTTTTTTGTTTTCTTGGAATCAGATTAGGGTGAGAGGAACCAAAGGCCACGGACATCCTCCAATTTTGATTTCTATAGTTACCGTATCTACTCAATGATCTAATGATAGATGCCTGCTCACTGACACTCCTCACCTTCCCATATTTCAGCACGTGGAACTTCCCTATTTCCATGCTTTTGCCAAGGCCCTTCCCCTCACCTGGAGTGCCCTTCTCTCTCTTCCCAGCATAACTGATTTCTACACATCCTATGAGCATCCTCTCTCAAGCCATCCCCACAGTTGGTCTCCCCCTCCTCAGAGTGTCAGTGTGGCTTTATATAAGACATTCAATGTGTGACTGTCTTGTCTATCCAATTAGACTGTGGGCTCCATGAAGATGAAGAACACATCATACCTTTCTTTGGAGACTGTCCAGTGAGAATCACATAGTCACATAAGTGGAAATTATAAAACTTCCAGTTTCCAATGGAACTTATCTGGCATATCTGGATAATCATAAGACATCCAAGATAATTTTACATAGATAATTCTGTAGCTAAAAAGGAATGATGAACTGTATGTATAATTCCTAAATGAGTTCCAAGGTAGGGGAATCAGTTAACTTGTGTCAGCAAAAAGAAGTAAAAAAGTCAGTGTGGTTGAACAACTATGCTTCTTAATGTACCCCAAGGGTATGGATATGGTCCTCCAAACAGTCATCCAGCATCTTGACTGTCAGGGGAAAGACTCAGTGAGAACCCTGAGTGGAGCTGTCCTCAGGTGTGGTGCTGAAAGGTTAACTTTGAGCTTTCACTAATCATAGATTCTGAACACTAGAGAGCCTAAACAAATGAATAAGAACAGCTTTTGAGAAGGTCCTTTTTTGTGGTATCCTTCATACCCCTCAAACTTTACTGTTCAAAACATAATTCATTTTCTTCCAGACAAGTTTTTCTCCCTTTTATATTCCCTAAGTCCTTGCACCCTGCTTCTTAAATAGCTCTTAAAACCATCTTTTCCTCTCTATTTCTTAACTGGTTTCTCTCAAATACTTTGTCATTAATGGCTGCCATTAACAGCTCTCATCCCCAACCCCTATAGAATTTAATTATAGGTCATTAGAGTGGGAGCAGGTGCAACAAGGTGCTCCAGACTGACAGTTAAACTGTAAACATCAATCCATAATAGATGAGAATGATATATATGAACAGTTCCTTACAGATAAAATATTTCTAGGACCAGAACGAGCAAGAGGAAACAAAGCCTGTCTGTGTGAAGCAGACCAAGTCAGGCAGAGTGAAGGTCATATCTGTGTTTAAAGAAGGTCTATGAAGAAAACATATTGTTCATAGGGGGTGGGTGGAGGTACCATTTGCACATGATAAGAAGGTGAGTTTTCAGCAAAGAATTGGCAGTGCTGATTAGGCATTGCTCAGGCTGCATGTCTGCTCCATGTTACAGATGCATCTCTGTTGGGTTGTTCTAGTTATTCCTAGTCAGCTCCTCTACCCAACTATGGCCTTGGGAGGCTGGCCTGAGTGGACTGTATTCATGGGTTCCCTTGCCTTCTGGCTATACACTGGGGTTAGTTAATAGAGAACATAGGCAGGAGATCAGAGGGAGAGAATAGAGTGAGGTTGGATTATTGGTTCTTCCAGCTCCACTCCATGCTGGCTGTCCTGCAGAAGACCACAGCTTCTACCCTGTGGCTGCTCCTACAACTCTCTCCCTCCAGCTTCCAATTACCACTTCCTTCCATCATTCCTTCTAGATTACATGTAGTGATGGTAGTACACTGTCCCCCAAGCTATCCAATTCGAGTATGCAATCTGTTTCCCGTTGGGTCCCACATCAGGGCCTGATATCATTAAGCGTTCAGATCGCAACTCCCTTGCCCAAATTGCATCCTTACCAAAATCATTCTGTTTGTAAATTGGCTTCACATGTGACTCCGTCTATAAAGAAATAATGTACTGGTCATGTTGACATAAGCATTCTGTTCTGTCTGGCATTTATACTTCTCATTATTAATTTAAAAACTGACATTCTGATTTCATACCTTCTTATTATACTAACTTTATTAGTGCAGTTCAGTCTGCCTGGGATTAATGAATCGGAGGTGCTGCCAAAACCAAAGGTCTGGGCTGAATACAGCCAAATGATAATTACCCTTGGAGGCCTCTGGTGACCATCCACTTCCACTCCCATCCCCACCCTCAAACTACTTAGTACTTACGGTTCCTCCATCATGTTTTATGCCTTAGGGCTTTTATCTCGGCTGTTCTCTCTCTGACATCCACGCTTTCATCTCTTGGGTCACTCCTACACATCCTCCAAAGCACTGTTCAGGCATCACTTCCTCTGTGGAGTGTTGTTTATCTTTTCTGGAAACACTCTGTTTAGCAGCTATTTATTGAGTACCTTTGTACTGGGAACTTTGAGATGTCCTGGGGACATGGGAGTGACTCAGACAGTTCATACTTTGCAATTTCACAGATGAGATGAAATGATGTAAAAAAAATCCTGTGTAAATGACAAGGTAAGACATCTGACAGCAACACGCATAGGACTTTTTGGAGACTTGAGGGTGGGAGCAACGGTGGGCAGGTGTGAGGGGAGAAGCCTACCTGTAAGAGATGGTATTTGACTTTGTTCATGAATGAATGGAACAGGCAAAGATCATAAGGAATACAGGGCATTCTGGGCTTTCAAAGCAAAGTGTGTCTGTCAAGGTCGTAACCACTTTCTGAGTGGCTGCTTAAGCATACGAGGTCTGACAATGAAGTTTGCAAACTTGTTGCAATGATGCTGCTAACCTTTTTTGATATCAGAGGGATTATTCGTTATGAATTTGTACTAACTGGACCAACAGTTAACCAAGTTTACTATTTGGAAGTGCTGAAAATGCTGAAAAAGTTAGATGACCTGAGTTTTTCGCCAACAATTCATGCCTCTTGCATCACGACAGTGCACCAGCTCACATGGCACAGTCTGTGAGGGAGTTTTTAGCCAGTCAATAAATAACTGTATTGGAACCTGATCTGGCCCCCAATGACTTCTTTCATTACCCGAAGATAAAGGAAATAGTGAAAGGAAGACATTCTTATGACATTCAGGATATCAAGGGTAATATGACAACAGCTCTGATGGCCGTTCCAGAAAAAGAGTCCCAAAATTACTTTGAAGGGTGGACTAGGTGCTGGTGTCAGTGCATATCTTCCCAAGGAGAGTACTTTGAAGGTGACCATAGTGATATTCAGCAATGAGGTATGTAGCACTTTTTCTACAATGAGTTCATGAACTTAATTGTCAGACCCTTTAGATGCCACATCCAGGACATCAGCTCTATCATTTTGATCCCAGCTAATAGGAGCAGGACTAGATACCAGCTAATTGCAGCAGGACTGGGTACTTGATCCCAGCTGACCTAAGCATGAATGGCTGGCTAAAGAGATAGAAGAAGCCTGCCATGTATTTAGTCCTGTTATATAAATAAACCAAAGCTGGTCTCTGTGTATTGGCCTGCAGGTTGTTTATGTCTTCACAGCACACTGACTTGTTAGTTCAAAAGCCCATAGACACTAAACTCAAAAATGTACATATCTAATTATTTTTAAAATAGCCCAAACAAGTAGATGTTTAGTAGGCTTTGCATACCCTGGGAAACTACATCCAGGATCTGCTGACCATTGATAAGACAGAGCCTTGTGGTTCTAAGACGCCAAGTTTCTCTTGCCCTTCAGAGCTCTCTGACCCAGAAACTCCCACTGGGATGCTGAGCGACATCACCTGGCCAAGTAAGCCCCCTCACCAATCCCCCTCTCCTTTGAGAGTTCCCTTGCCTTCCTCTCCTTCTAGAATGTGGTCTTTGTGCCATAAGCCTCTGGACAGTCTCATGCTATGAGGGACTTCCACTCTCACCCAACCGTGTCCAAGAGCTGCCCAACAAAGCTTTATGTGTGTCACTGCCTCTTGTTGTCATATCCTTTTCTTTGATCAGCCCCCAAATTCCTCAAATCCCTTAGAAGCCCACACTGGATACTAACTGGCTCAACGCATCAAAGCCTTTCTTTGGGTGAGTTTTAATCTTATGGGGAGAGATAATGAGCAGTTGACAGCAGGGAGCAGAAGCAGAAAGACACACAGAGAAAAAGATGCAGGAAGCAGGAGCCATGAGGCAGCAGGAGGCATGGAGCAGAGGGAAGGGGCAGAGCTCTTAGTCATGGCAGCCAAAGATAAAGCATAGATAAATTGGGCTGAGGGACCATAAGGGTGAAACACTGGGGTAGGAAGCCATGGGTGCATACAGCCAGCTAGGGAGGAAAGAAATATTATGGGAGTACCCAAACAGTAGTTCAGTTCCTGAATCATATACATCCTAGTCTCCACCAGGCCAGATAGTATCCTGGTTCCTGCCACAAAGACATGCCGCTTAGAGTAAATTCCATTTTGAGAGACCACCTTTCCCAAAGTAACCTAGTATCCCTTTATTCTTTACATCCAAAAGAGCTAGTTCCCATATACGAGGTAGGGCAATTAAGTTCATGAACTTCCCACCGTGTAAGCTTGTAGGCTATAGGAAGAATATGGGTAAGGTCTGGAGTGGGGGAAATGTGTGGTATTTTGGGGAATCGCAAGCAATTTGATATTTCTAGATAAGAGTGCAAGTTGGAGAATTGGAAGTGAGATTGGAGAGGTGAGTGGGTCAGGTCATGGAGTCCCTGTGTGTGCTCTGCTGAGAGTCCTGGCATGTTCCTGCGTGGAGCCAGTGGGCTTTTAACAGCAGTATAATGGGTCAGATTCATGGTTTAATCAGGTCACTCTGGAAACAGTGCAGGAGGAGTTTGAGATGGGCAAGGCTGGAGGCAACCAGCAATCTGAACAGGAAATGAGGGGAGAATGCATAGGAAGAATGGAATAGAGGAGACATATTCAATAAATACTCAAGAAGTTAAAGCAACAAGAGTTGGTGACCTATTGGGGTAAAAAAAAAAAAGAGAAAGATAAATCTGTGATGGATGATTCCATTTTTCAGATTTTGGCACTGGATGAATGGGATGTCATCTACTGAAATGAGGGAGTAAATTGGGGTGGGGAAGGGAGGGGGAGGAAGAAAAAGATGTGTTTGAGGGATGCATAGGACATTCAGGTGGCAGAACCCAGTGGGCAGCTGACTACATGCATCTGGGCTCCAAGGAGAGTTCTAAGTCACATCTCAGCAGTAGCTACCATCACTCAGCATCCTCCTTATACTATTGAGTCCATCTCCTAATATGGATCAATCCTCCAAACTCCTTCTATCCCAAAGACTTCCTCTGTGTCTTCTGATATGCCAGTTAAGTTTCCTGTCATCAAGACCTTCTCAAACCATTCCTTCTTCCTTCTGGACTTAAATAGGTTCTCTCTCAAGGATTCTCTTTCCCTTACAGCTCTCCCAAATAGAGGCTGGTTTTTCATTTCTTTATTTTCCTCTCACACAACACAAGTTCTTCAGGGCCAGGAAGTGGAGTTGAGGTTCTTCTTGATTCCCATTTCCACATACCAACAATTTCTTCTGGAAAGCCCCTATTCTTTTGAGATCACTCCATTTTCTCTCCCCTCTTCCTCATTGTTATAATTCACTAACGTCCTCATCACTTTCTGTCATCTGCCAAAGAAGATGGATTCTGTTTTCATGGTCTCCTCCCTTCAACAATTGCTTCATGCTGGATGATTTCCACTCCCATGTGGATGAATCATCTACTACCCTTGGTCTTCAGTTTCTTGACTTCATCACCTCCAAAGACTTCTCCATTTCAATTAGAATTTCCACTCCTACGGGCAAACCCTACATCACGAATTCTGAAATGGAAACTTCTAACATCCTATTCTCTAACCACCACCTCCTACCATAGACTCCACTGAAACTATGTTTTCACCTAATTGAAACCTTTCGACTTTTGGCCTTCACCTTTTATCACTACCGAGGGCTACTCTATAGTGATTAAGATCATAGGCTTTGGAACAAGAATGTCAGGTTAAGTTGTGGGAAAGGCTAAAGGGACAGTTATAGATTAATTTACAAAAATGAATCCAGATTCTGGAGTTCATCTCGGTGGTTGGGAAAGGGGAGTGCAGGCATTACAGGGAGATGGACATCACTGAGAGGAGGGTTTCCACCATAGCCACAGCAGGAAAGTGGGGGAAATGCTGCAATCCATCCCTCACATAACTCTCTCACCACTTATTGTCAGCCTGCCTGCAATCCTGCAGTGTTTTTTGGCTCAATCACTTGGCACTTAATTACACACTCTTTAATTTTTTACATCTGTTTGTCTGGAGTCTGGTCATGGAAAGCCCTCTGGGCCTATACTCTAAACAATGGATTCCAGATAAAAGTTCTTCCTGCAAGGTCTTGAGCAAATCATTTAACTGCACCTGAAATGTGAATAACAGCCCTGACCTCTTTAAGTTGTAAAGATTTATGAGATCATAGATATAAAGACATTTGGTAAGCTTTAAAATATTTTAAGAACGTACAGTCTACTATCGCCCAATTGTATTTGAGAATCGGAATTGTATGTTCCTTGTGTGATTCATCAAGCATGGTGTCCAAATAACATTTGTTGAAGGAATGAGTGGGACTGAATTAATGAATGGATGAGTGAGTGAGTAAATCAATAAATGCCTAATAGCTGAGCTTCAAGCCTTTTGATCCCAGTCCCACAAGGAGAATTGGCTGTCTTATCAAGTTAACACTGTTAATACCTATTCGTTCATTCACTTATTTGACAAATTTACTGCCTATCTCATGTCAGGTACTGTGTGTTCCTTGTTGCTATCTCATTCAAAACCGCGTCTATATGAGGAAGTTCTTTGGAACTCCATCCTAGAGATGAATCTGAAGCACAGAGAAGTCAATAACTTGCCCAAGGTCACACAGGTAGGGAGTTATAGCACTTGTAATACAGATAGGGCTCTTAGACATATACAGGAGCCAACATTGATGGTTATCCCCCAAAGACTATGAAAGGAGGAAACAACAATTTCTAAACCCAAGTGCAGGCCAACAGAGGACATAAAAAGTCAGCCTATAGTTCATCAGGCTTACAGTCTTCGGTCGTTTTTTTCCAGGAAACACCTTAAGACAAGAATTTGTATGTTGGAGGATTGACCCCTATGAAGGGGTGAAGAGGGCAGGGTGCTGATGCTGGGCAGTGACACAGCTGTAATAAAGGCCTCAGCCAACTTCATGGGCAGCCCTGGAGCCGGCAGGCTCTGCAGTGTGAGTTGGGATGAGGGATGGGCTTTTATGCTTCTGCATGGTCCAGTCATTGGATGCCAGGTGTCCCTAGGTAGGGAGAAGCAGCTTGGGCAAAGCAGCTTCCCAGGATGGGACTGAGATGTGAGCCCTCAGCAGGTGACACTTCAACAGCTGAGGGACTGAGTGACTTGATTCTGAGGTTGGTTCTGGGCAGCACATCCCAGCATGCACTACAATGTTACTAACACTTCTGAAGAAGAACAAGTATATCAACCAGCCTGGGTTGACAGACTTGGGTAGAGATGGAAGCATGGAAAAAACAGAGTTCCAGAGATAAGGGCTGCCACTATCCATAAAAGACATGTAGTTTCCATCACCTGGATGCTCTCCCAAGGAGGGCTGCAGGGGCCATCCCAGCCTGGTTCCACGCAGCTTTCCCATTATGAAGACCAAAATCCTTGCTCCAGGCCCGAGCTCCCCAGGAGGTGTTTGGGCTTCCCATGTAGCTAGGCTGCAGAGACCAAATGAATGCAATAGCTTTCTGCCCTGAGGGGTCAGCCCCTCTGGCCATGTAGGCATGAGCCCCATTCCCAAGTCTATCGCCTAAGGATAATGAGACGATCAATTTCTGAGCTGGCAGCCTGAGGGTCACCCCAAGAAAATCACCCCTTTGCGGGAGGCTGTCTGAGAGGCTCACATGCTTTTCCCAGGCCTTTATCACAGACATAGTCATTCTGAAGTGACTGTAGACCTGGCAGAGTAGCCAGGGAATGCATGGGAAAGAGAGGTCTAGACAAAGAGATGCAACCCAGCATGACCATGGAAATCCGCACGAGCTGGGATGTCCCTAAGTGGGCAGGTGTCCTATGGAGCCATTGAGTGTTTCAGTGTGGGACTGAGCATTAAAAAGGTGAAGGAGCTTGAGTTTTCAGTCTGGCGCCTTAGCCCACTCAGCGATCCTGACGCGGCAAGGAGGTTAAGTTTTTAATGGAGCAGGACCAAATTACTTATTTTGGAAGGCTTAACTAAGTTCACTTTGTGTCATATGGACAATTTGGTATAAGAAACCCAGACCCAGTCTAGCTAATTTAAGTCATGGGATATTGTAAGGGACTGGGCTATCTCCAAGTTCACAGCAAGAAGAGCCCCTGAGGATAGAGAGAAGGGATATGACATGCCCTGAAGTGGCATGGGAAGAGGAAGGAAGCTCCATAAACACACCAAAGCCATTTCTTCCTGAGTGATTTGAACTCCGTGCTTTTTGCTAACTCTTGTGGGAGCGTGATGAAGCAATAGCAGGACTAACTCGACGATAGTCAAGGACTCTTTACTAAAGCTGAATTTTATACACATTTTAAAAAGAATCATGAACATTTTTTGCAGACCTCTGGAGAGCAGATGAGGATATTAGGAAATATAACAGAAAGCAGAAAAAAAAGTGTAACTGAAAGATGAAAACTTTAGATGCATTAGTGTTATGGCAACCTGCCAGATTACTCCAATTACATCCGTAATTGGGTCCATAAATAATTTATAATCCATCATTTGTGTCTGGGGCAAAGGATTTCTAGCAGCAATGCTTAAGTAGCTGTTAAGGCCCAAATGATTTCCGATTCTGAATTCATCAGAACTCCTGTAAGGCTGATTCCACGGCCCTTCTCCAAGTAATTGGGTGGAGATTACTCAAGTGCGGAGAGGAACTATCTTCAATGTCTCATTGGGACAGATTGTCGGAGAAGCAATGAGCTCACCTCTCTTTGCTCTTAACTTTGCCATTGGCTTTCAATTAAAGTCAAAAGCCAAATCCATGAAAGTCAGAAATGAAACTGAAAGCAAAGCTTCCAGAGGCCCTATGATCAGCACTCAGATTTCGAAATCTAATGTCTTGTCAGAGGCAGAAGGTAATTTCACCCTGTCTGACAGTCTGCACACCTTGTTTCAGGTGTTTGTAGGCTGCCTGCTGATTTTCACAGCTTCTCTAGGTCTTCTTGTTTTTCTTTAATTTTTTCAGTTAAAGTGCGTGCATAGTACAGTGGATGTATATATGTATAGATACACACATGTATAGTATAGTATAGTATAGTACATGTATAGTATAGTACATGTATAGTATAGTGAGTGAAGTGCACACTTCTTAAGTACAGAGCTCAATGAATGTGTTTGCAAATGGGTTCACCCATGTGACTGCCACCCGGATTGAGATACAGAACCCTAAAAGGCTTCCTTACTTCTTCCCAGGGTACCTTGAGTCCCAGTGGAGACAGCTGGGGAATGAACCGCTGGGGATTGGTTACCATGGGATTCATGTGTTGTCCACTGCAAGGAGTCACTAAGGACACTTCTTCAAGTGAGATCAACAGCCCAACAACTGTGGTGTCATGCAGGGTGTCATGTGGGGTCTCTGGTCCCACTCCCCACATAAGAACGCAGGACATGGTGAGGCCAAAAAGGAACACCCACGGAGCCATAGATAGGGGAGTCATACCACTATAGTCTCACTGGCGGCTGGGTTGGAGACACAGGAAGCAGGAGCCACACGATCTGCAACCTGCCATCCACTTCTCTGCAATCCGTAACCCACACTCTGCCCCCTGCTAGCTTAGCCACGGCAGTTATATCAGTGGCTAATGGCTAACCGATAACAGCTGATGGCCAACTAGTCACCGCTGACGGCCATCTACTACCTGAGCCAGCACCTTTCCATATGAGGCCGAGAACCTGGAAATGGCTCTCTGGGGCTCGGTCCCCACATGTGGGAAGACCATTTTTAAATTCAGGGGGAAGTTGACAGTGAGATATGTGTGGGCCCAGCCACAGGGGAAAGGTCTTGTTTGTTTCCTGAGAAAAAACATGGAAGTTTACAAAGCCCCTTCTCCCAAGGCACCGTCCAAGAAAGACACAGCTCCTCCGTCCAGGAGCTCGTTCAAATGTTCTGTTATTGCAAGGCCACACAGGACAAGTGGCAGCCTGGATATTTGGTTTGACTGAGGAACACCTGGAGGCCATCCGCCACTGGTCACTCTGGAGAAGAGCAAGGCTCCTTAAGGCTCCTTACTTTGTCAAGAACTGTGATGCAAGATTTTAGTTCTATGAATGAGTATTCGCACAGGATTATGCCTGGCAGGTGGGGAAAGCCCAGTTTCCTCTTTTACACATCAATTTTGACCGTCTGGAGAGGGATGGCTAATAGCTCATACTTACTGTATGTTTATTAAGTACCAGGCACTGTGATGAGTACTTCACATTGATAATCCTCGGTTTTTGAACATCTCCATTGATGGATATTTTGGTTTACGAACGCCATAAACCCAGAAGTAAATGCTTCGGTTTTCGACCACACCTTGGAAGTCGACTATGTCCCGCGTCTTCCACCGAGTTCAAGATCCTGAGGCCTAGCTGTCGACTGTTTTCGAACGTTTCAGAACTCGAACGGTCTTCCAGAACGGATTACATTAGAAAACCGAGGTACCACGGTACCCTGTAACCGAATTGACCAATATCTTCATTTTAGAAATATGAAATAGAGGGAAGACACAGCTAGTAAAAGGTAACCTCAGACTCCAGGACCTGTGGCTAAGCCTTGGTGCTTTCCCAAATGGCCACACTGCTTCCCAGACAGAGTTCCTGGGAAGCCCTATTCATTTTCAGCACCCCCATGCCCACAGGGGGACTGGCTCTGGGCTAGGAGAGGAAATACAATTCACCTGACTTATGAGTTAATTAAATTCTTGAACCATGGCTGTAAATCAACACTTCATAAATCAAACCCTTATTTCCTAGAGGCACAAAGTTATAAACTGGAGTTCTGTTTCTGGAACTCCATTTGTTTCACAAAAATATATAAATTAATGATGGAAATAAACCAATACACACAGCACACACATACGTGCATATATGACAAAAATTTATTAAAGTAGAACAAAGCAAGTAATAGAAAACTAATGTTACAAATGTTAAATTGGGTGGCCTTTTGGACAAGGCCTGAATTGACTAGAGTAAACTTAAAACATGAGTTAAATGAGATTTAGATTGGAGGTACTTTCTACTTTTTTGAATAAAATTTCCGTGGAACAAAAATAGGCATTTTTCCCTGTTCCAAGGATGTTTGAACTGAGCTCATAAGCAGAAGCATCTTTCTTAAAACTTTCCACGCATAAGGGCATCTGAATCTTTGGGTGGTACTGCTGCTACTTTAGTCATCTGTTCTGCTTTGTTAGAAGTTGTCAGATGATTACAATGTGAGATTTGGTCATTGCAATGAGTGTCTTACAATGAGAAAGATTGTGTGGGGACAGAGCCCCAGAAAGTAGTTTACAGGCTCTCGGCCTCACGTGGAAGGGTGCTGGCTCGGGTGGTGAATGGCCGTCGGCTGTGGCTGATTGGCCATTGGCTGTGGCCAGTTAGCCGATTGGCCGCTGGTATAACTGCTGCAGCTTACGAAGGATTGCCGAGGATTGCCGAGGAGCCGAGCAGAGCCGAGCAGAGCCGAAGAGAGCGGAAGAGGAGAGCCTAGGAGAGCGCAAGAGGAGAGCCGAGAGAGAGGAACAGAGGAGGGAGTGGAGAAGAGTCGTCGGTTGGTCGGCGGAAAGGCAGACGGCAGGTCACGCATCCGGTGGGCCCAGCCTCCAGTGAGACCATAGTGGTATGACTCCCCTACCTATGGCTCCGTGGGTGTTCCTTTTCGGCCTCACCATATCCTGCGTTCTTGTGTGGGGAGCGGGAGCAGAGACCCCGCAGGCCGCCCCGCCTGAAAGATGGTGCGGCGAGAAGGCCTCCGTGCACGACAAATGGTGCAGCGAGCAGGGTCTCCTGCACGACAGATTGCAATGCTGGGGGTGATGATTCCTGTGATGGGAGTGAGGGATCAGCCTGGCTCATCAGCCTGACACTCACAAAGCCTCCAGGGCAGCCCCTTTACCCTGCTCTCTAGAGCATCTCCACCGGGCTGCCCAGGGGGGCCGGGATCCCAGGAAAAGGCTTAGAGGTGCAGCAAAGATATTTGCAAGGCTGGGGCAAAGTAGTGGGGGAAAGTGGCAGGGTGGAAAGTTTCCAGCCAATGGCTATCTGACTTTCAGAGTCTGCCCAAAGCAGTCAGAGCTGAAAAACAGGTACCTCAAAAGATGAGTGGCAGCCCTGCTCATATTTTAATGTGCCTGGGAATCACTGTGGATCTTGTTAAAGGGAAGATTCTGATTTGGCAGCTCTGAGGGGGAACCTGAGACTCTGCATTTCATTTATTTATCTATCTATCTATCTATTTATTTATTTATGGATTTATATTTATTTATATTAGTTTCAGGTGTACAAAACATCATAATGATTAGACATTTACACATCTCACAAAGTGATAACCTCCCCAAGCTACTACCCATCTGACATCGTACATTGCTATTACAGCACCATTGACTCTATTCCCTATGACATCCTGTGAATATATATATATATATATATATATATATATATATATATATATATAAAATTATTGTTGACATTCAATATTATTTTATAGTAGATTCAGGTGGAGACTGCATTTCTAACAAGCCCTCGGGAGATGCTGACGCTGCTGGCCTGAGGCCCACACCTTGAGTAGCAAGAGATCACAGATCAATGATTGTAGAGCAACTGCCGATGTCTTGCCTTTACTTTGTGCAAAGTGTGTCTCTGCTTGGACAATACTTCCCTTGGATCCCTGTCCAGAAACATTTAACCTTGGGTCATCAGTACTTTTACTCTCAGTAATTTTATATTTTGTCATATTAATTAGTCAATTCAACATTTAAGCCTTCCATGAGTCACAATGAATAAGGCTTTTTAAAGGGGCTTCACTGAAATTCTCAGGCTTCCCCTTGCAATGTGCCTTCCTCTACCCCCAGAAATCTCACTGTGATCATTGTCATTCTTTGTCTTTTGACTAAAGGCTTCTTGTGATGGATAAATTCATTCTTCAATTTGCCTTTTCTATTGTTAATAAAAAAGCGATCCATGCTGGTGATTTTGTGTCATTCTGAATATACAGGAAATTTGAAATAAATGAATGAGTTACCCAATGTAGCTCGTTGAAATTCTGGGGTTGGAAAATCATGCTTATAAAAAATAAATGAGTAAATATGACTGAGGCTGGATACAGCATTGGAAGATTAATCACAAGCTGGCAGCTGGCCGAAATGGGACCCCAGAGTTAACAAGCCAGATCTCAAATGCCCACTGCTTTGGGAGACACCCCTGTGATTTCTCATCAGAGACACCCGAGAGGACAGCCTGCTCCTGGGCACTGACCTGCTCCTTCTGAGTCCCTGGCCCACAGGCTGACCTTGGACATTTGTCAGGCTTGGCAAAAGAACACAAATAGAGGCACTCAAATCATTTATTTAAATATATAAAGTTACAAATCAAGCTAACAAACTGTAAGTAAAATGTTCTATCTTCTCCCATGAAACATATATCTCTGGAGTCACCTGGAAGGCCAGGTTCAATGTCAAAATTCTTGGATTCCTTGCATTTCTGAGCCAGAACATGGTGGTGCCAAGATAACTGGCCCCTTGCTTGTGGCTCACACCTACTCCCTTTTTCCTCTACCCTCAGTGGCATTCCACACCAAGAGGGAGCTTTTTCCCATGTGTCTGACTCTCTAGCCTTTGGTCCAAGCTCCTTCCACATCCCTTCCCAGCAGCAGCCTTTGGCCCCTCCTCCAGCCCAGCGGACTGCACACCTAGGGTGTTATCTGCCCCAGGCAAGAGGCCCCTAGGACTCAGCTCCCTGGGGGCTTAGGTTGTGCTGCAAGGCAAAGGAGGAAGGAATTGTCTAGTCTTCAGGGTCACTACGAAGGGAGACATCTCCAGGGATTTTGGGCTGTGACATTGATTCTCCAGGGACATCCCACAGGCCCTGCTCTCTGTGTTGGATTCTACTCTGTGAACCAGGCCCTAGCTACCGGGAAAAATCCGTACATAGATTTTTGAGTTTACTCTGTTAAAATTGGCAATTAGCTCTTTAGAGAAATTACCGCCACATTTCTGCGGCATGGATAACAGTGCAGGCAGGCCTTGAGGGCGGGAGCCTTCCCTGTAATTTGATTCCATTTTCTGTTGGAGAGAAGCACAACCAAAGTGCAGGCTTCTGCAGTGGCTGATGGCTTAATTGCCACATGCATTTTGTGGGGAGCACTTCCTTGGCATCCCTGTGCTTGACTCCCTGGTACTGGGAAGCAGCTGACACCTGGAGCGGGCCAAAAGTGTTGGTTGCTGCCACCCAATAGTGAAGAAGGAGTTGGAAACATTCCTCCTTCGCTCCCATTGAAATCACCTCTTTGTCTTGAAGGGCCATGTGATTTGGTGACATTTTAGCCACCAGAGACTATACCTCAATTGTTTGCATATTGTATCTCCAGTACCGAGTGTGGTGCCTGGCACAGGCCACAGACTTGGCAATGTGTTCTTGGTAAAAACACACAGGCTCTCAGCTGGCTGTTAGTGAATGGCTCCAGAACATTCCTAGCCTCCATGCTGTGTACCTGCCCCTCACTTTCCCCTCTTGGTAGACTGCATTACTGGTTAGCAAGTATTTCTCTTCCCCTGCCATGTCGGAGGTGGAATGCATTTCCCCACCCCACTGATGTGGGTCTTATGACTTAGTTTGGCTAATGGCACGTGAACTGACATGATGCAAGCAGAGGCTTTAGAAGTGCTTATATGGTCTCACTTATTTTTCTTCAAATGCAGTGATAAAAAAAGACCAATGTTATGGTCTGTAAGTTTCCTTTTTTCATGGCCAAATAATTTTTAAAGAGATAGTGTCTGTTTATCTGCTATATGTGCTGAAGTGGAAAATGTTATAAGAGCAATGCTTTGGAAGTTGGCCTTGACACTGTTAAGGAGATAATGTGTGGTAAGGGTTATGGTTTTCAGAGGGGTGGGGAGAGGGTTGGGGGGAGGCATCATGATTGACTTCATGAGCATTTGGAGGACGGGAAACAGATCATTATCTGTACAAAGTGCTCTGTTTCAATCTACCCAAGTATGGAAGAAGAAACTCATCTTTCCTAATCTGGCCCATTTTTCATGCCCCGTTTGGGTTCCCACTAAATTCCTCCAGCCACGGTTATCTCTCCCATCTATGAATTGCTCTAACTCTTTTTAGCTCATTGGTCATGGGTTCCTCAAGCTGGAAGGGTTTGAGAAAACACCACCCTTGATATACCAAGGGCTCTTGAAGGAAACAATTTAACTTTATTTCTCTTTGTTTTTCCAACACTTACATGGTTCGGTCTAAAAGAACATAGTCATAGCAACCAAAAGCAATGTACAAATATTCGTGTTCTTCCCTGGTATTGCTCAAACATTACAAGGATCCTAGTCTTGGGTAGTACTTATTTTAATTCCTTTTCCCTCACCGTCAGCTGCCCTCAGTATCCCATGGGTGCTGACGCTCCCCCTCTCTTCCACAGCTCTGCCCCAAACAGGTTCTCCTCCTTTGACCCCCATGAGTCCTCCTGCTTCCTCCTCTCCTTGCCCGTTCTTCTCCAAGACCAGTCTGGCAAAACCTTGTAGGATGGGAGACATACTTAGTGGGCCAAGCCAGCATTCCATTGAGCAGACTAAAGCAAGGAGAAGCTGGGACACTCATGTCATCATCTAAATCTGCCCAAATTAGAACAACAGCTAGAATATCGTAGGAAGCTGAATAACTATT
The DNA here is from genome assembly GCF_057876585.1 of Rhinolophus sinicus. Taxonomy (NCBI): domain Eukaryota; kingdom Metazoa; phylum Chordata; class Mammalia; order Chiroptera; family Rhinolophidae; genus Rhinolophus; species Rhinolophus sinicus. Next base: position 26,888,389 of record NC_142513.1, read on the forward strand.
TGTCAAATGAATCGACGATCTAATGGATCAGTGAAGACTCTAGTTCCAACCCCTTATTTTCAGATGAGGTCCAGAGAACTGAAGGGACTTGTCCAAAATCTCCCCAAATTAGTGGCTGAGTTAGAAAAAGAACCCAGTCTCTTGGTACAAGCTCTTTAGACCATGGCTACTCTGAGCTGTTATTAACTGTTTCTTAAAGACGCAGGGTGAATGCACAATTTATCCTCTAAACCTGGGTGCTTTTAGAGAGAAAAAGAGTGTTAATAATTATGCAAGAACAAGACATGAAAACTCGGGCGGTCCTGGGATGCGTGATCATCCCACCTATAGATCTTGTCTCATTGGGCGGCCATGACTTTGAAGACAGATCTCCCGTCGTGCTCCCCACCGCATGGAGGGCTGGTTGATGAGCTCCACATTGCATTGCTCACAGGATGGTTGGGGTTCCATTGTGGCTCCTGAGGGGACGTGCCACCCGTTTGTGATCAGAGGTGCCACACGTTTGTGGTCAGAACATGTGTATTCACTGAGTTTTACTCATATTGACACTCTGCAAACATAGGGTTGCAGGAGTAACTGGCTTTTGAAACGCTTTAATCCTTTAGCCTTAGACAGCACAGGATCAGAGGAAAGGAGAGGGAGAAGCAGAGAAGAGTGTGAAGGTGGGAGAAAGAACTGGAAGGGAAGACAGAAGGAGAGGAATGGGAGTAGAGAACGTGTAACAGGGAAAATAAAGAGGGGAGAGAGCAGAAGAAGAGGAAGCAAAAGAGGAAGAATGGGGAGTGAGAGAGAGCAGGAAGTGTTGAGTAAGAGAGAAAAAGGGAAGGACGAACACAGGAGGGACCTGTGGGAAGGCCACAGGACGGAGTGCGATGGGACTGTCCTCTTACAATGCTATTGATGGCTTCGGCCAGTTTATCAATAGTCTCCACATTGAAACCTACCTTCAGGTAAATCTGAGAAATAAAAATCTGAATTTACAAATGAATTGGCTTTACCACCTCATTCTACAAAAGGATGAGAGTAGTTGGTATCCCTTGTTTTTGCCTGCCCATTGCCCATCCCCCTCCTCCGGTAACAGCACCTTGATTTTCCATGGGGAACTCTGGCTCAGCTCTGTGGTTCAGATGGCGTGGACCACACTTCCCTGCTCCCAGGTGGCCGCATGGCCCGGCCTTCCCAGCTGGAACACTCTGGTCTCTGGTCTTTGTGGAAGGGTCAGGGCAGGACAGTCTCTCTTTCTATCCTTCCTTCTTCTCTTCCCCTCTCTTTTTTTTCTCCTCTAGTCCTTCCTTCCTTCCTTCTTTCCTTCCTTCCTTCTTTCCTTCCCTCTCAGTGTCCTACTATGTGTCTTTGTCAAAAATCTCTGTTCCTTGGTTCATTATTAGCACCCCAAAAATATGAATCTTGCAAAGCATGATCAAGAGATGCAGGGGGCACTTCTATCAATGAACAGGGAAGGAGATCAACCCGAGTGGTTGTAAAGGCTTTAGACAGATATCGGGGATAATTCTTTCCCAAACTGCAAAACAACCCCTAAAGCCTTCCCAAGAGGAAGAACTTGCCCAGGGCAAGTGATACAGAAAATAAATTGTGTTTATGGACTCTACTGTGTCTCATCCACTTGTCCACTGCTCTTCATTTTGCCCCCAGGAGGCCACCATCTCCACCAGTTTGCACAGTCGTTTTGTGGCCCTGTCTGGCTTCTCCTCACTTTCTGGTTGTTCGTGGGCTAAGCAGGCCCAGATTCCTTTTCCTTCTCCATTGCAGCCCTTCTTTTGGCTAAGTTGATCTGAGATGGTCTGGAGGGATCGGGGATGGAATGTCAGACTGCTTGCAGCTTTCACTGAAACATGTTTGGGGAAACTAGTCATATTAGATTCCATTTGTTGCACCTACAAAGGTCTAAGGTCAGGCCCTCATGCTGGGTGTGGAGTAGTGGTCCCCGAGGAGGGGAGAAGATGAGGAAGCAGGACATCATGCCCCAGTGCAGTGGTGAGGGGGCCCTGGGTCTGACCTAAGAGGCAATTGCAAGCTTGGGGACTATGGCACCTCTAAATTTTACAAATGAAATAGTGCAGATAATGAGAAACTTAAGAGTTGCAAAGGCCTTGAGAGACCCCGGGATCCAGTTCTCTCCTTTGAATCTTGTGGTTAAGGGCGTTTATAGAGCCCATTAGTGGTGGAGCTGAGACTTCCAGTCTGAGCCATGGTTTCTCTATAAGGCTCCCAGCTTCTCATTTTTACCACCAACAGACCCCGTATGCCAGCTGACTTCCTTTGATTCCCCCTTACTGCCATAACCACTTTGCTAGGTTATTGAAGAGAGTTTGCCAGCCCAAGAACAATTCCATCAGCTCTTTCTCCCAACACAGACAAGATTCATGGGGGATCTGGATTGTGTCAACTGGCTTCACTGGAACTAGGTTTCCAGAATTCTTTTCCCTGTGTAGGTCCAGGTGAGGCCGCACCACAGGAAACATCATGAATGAGGTTGGATAAATGAAGGTGAAACAGCAGCCATATTCCCTGTGCTCTTGGAAGGTTGGTGCAAGACACAGGGTGCTGTCGCTGCTCATACATGGTGCCATTCAACTGCTGATGACAGGTGCAATAGCCTGGCTGCAACTCCAACAGCTGCTATCAGTCCTCCTTCAGCTTCTCTGACTCCTTGGGGAGCTGTATGCACAGTTCTGTGACAATGGGCACCAGCTTCTCAGACAGGCCACCCATCACTGAAGGTGGAGGCTTGTGACAATGGGAGAGCAATGCAGGCTCCTGTTCATTTTGGAAGGGTCCAGTTAGTCTTTGCTTTCCCTACTTCGCATCCATCTGGCCTTCCTGACTGCCTGCTATGGCAAGCACAGATGTAATGGCCTCTCAAAGACAGCTTTCATCAGCTCCCATAATTGCATATGCTCTCCCTCAAAGATGGTTTCATCAGCTCCCACAATTACATATGGTGCCTAATATAACCTCCTGTTAGAAGTCTCTCCTAGTAGTTACACTTCTCTGATCAAATCATAACTAATACGGGATGGGACACAGTAGATTCCAGAAATGCAATTTATTTTCTGTATCACTTGCGCTGGGCAAGTTCTTATTTACAAAGTTGCTCTAGCGTAAAAAATCTATAGGCAGAAGAATCCAATATTTCACTTGTATCAGAACAGAACTTTCTAACTTGGAGGTAAGCACCGTAAATATAACTAGCTTTTTCATATTCCATATCAGATAACTGTGCTCTGCACCTGAGCATGTCCGAAAATCCTATTTTGAAACTGTACTCTATCCCCGAACCAGCTCTTTGATCTGAACAGTGTCTGACAGGAGAGCTGGATTAGTCCTGCTGTCATTTACAGCTCCTGTCTCTCCTGGCAGAAGTTGCACTGTTCATTCAGCCAGTCTCTGATCATTCCCGGGGACCCATCTGAAGCTATTATGATGGGTTCTTTTAATGACTGGACAAAGCTCACAATAACTGTCACAATTTCTCCCTGAAGATGTGTGTAGTCCGAGAACCATGGGCACCACTGGCCTCACCAGCTAAAGTTTCTACTGGATTTCCAAATCATTCCTCCCCTGAAATATAGCTGCCTTCATCTTCTAGGATGGGTTGGGGAATAACAGCTTGGATACTATGTATCATTTGAATTCTAAAGGCAGGCAGGATGGCCTTCTGGTTGAGCCCGTTGACTTAGCACTTCCTATCCGTGGGAACTAGGAACATTTAAATGCTTGATAGTTTCTTCAGCTGTGAAGTGAGGATTTAGGGAGGATCAAGTGGAATAAACACATTTCAAATGCTTAGCCAAGTGCCTGGCACTAAGAAAGACCTCACTCTCTGGGACCTTGTATAGTCATCAGCCTCCACTGAAATGACTCTGAAGTCGAGTGAATTAGAGAGATGAACAATCACACTGGAATCACGTTCAGTTCTTCCTTCTCCTTTGCATCATATTAGAGCAATCAGCCATCAGAAAAAGTCTCCCAATGTATTATTCTTCCCTTTCAACCTTCCTTTCATTTCACTGCCTCCTTCCTGAATTCAGACCAAGGTTCGAGCCATAACTGCTCCCCCTACCCCACAGTGGTCTCATAGCTTCTTAGCTGACCCCTCACTGCCCCATAAGCCATCAGAAATCCAGCTCCCCACCCAATCCCACCCTCACCCTCACGGAGAGGAATGTATTCCACAGGAAACATGGTGTTCACCGTCTCCTGTGCTCAGATAAAGTCCAGACTCCTGGGCATTCACCCTCCTTTCTCATCTTGTCTCATGCTGCTTCCTTCACAGACACTGCGCTCTGGCCAGGCCGGCCTTCTCTCCACCTCTCCAGCTGCAACAACTCTCTGCTCACCTCTATCCCTAGTTCAGAGGAAGGAAGTCACACTTTACTGAGGACCTACTGGAGCAGGCACCAGCAAAGCTATATTAACCAGGTATGTCGTGTCCAGCGCAACACAGGCAGTGAGAGAATGAGAAGGGGTGGCGAAGGGTTAAGAAAGAAACAGAAATCAAGAAAGTTATGAAACAGGGGACCAACGGTCTCCCAGCCTCAAAGGACTGAGAGCTCTGAATTGGGCTGCCTTTTGGCTTTTATTGATGAACACACAAGGAAGTAGTATTGTTTTCTCCACGGTCTGTGAGTCTCATACATCACACCAGAAAACTGATTCAAACCAATCACGCTTGCCTGCAAACAGCCGGAATCAAAAGTCCCATGATGTCTTAACAATTATATGTGCTTCCCCAGGAACAAATCCTTTATGCTAAAACTTATTGTTAAGAATGGAAGGAGAACTGATGTTATTACATCATTGGCTCACTTCCCAAGCAGGTTGTGGGAAGGAATATAGTCACATACCCCTTAGCCGGGGGAAGGTGGGGCCTGTGCCCACTTCTATTGACCCTGTGAGTTCTCCTGGTGGTCCCCACATGGTTCCACCTGGCTTAGGTTGTTTCTCCCATGAGGAATCTTACTCATCATTGGCTGACCAACCATCTTTTGGGGGCCAAACAGAGAGACAAAAATTGTAAGCACAAAGGTGAAGCAAAGTCCCTGGAAGGATCCGTCTCACAGACTCTTCTTTCTTTAGGGACATGCATGAGGGGACAGACGGTTAGGCTGCTGCGTGACAACACAGGTATGTTATTTCCATTAATCTTCCTAACAACCCCATGGGATGGTATCATTATCATCCCTGTTACAGAGAAATTAAACTAGATGTTTGTTTAAAATGACGACAGATTTCATTAGAGTTACTGCAATAGGGGAGGGAGACTTCGGTACAGAACTTAAGTCAACTCTGAATATAGCAAGGGCAGCTGGGGATTTATAGCCAATGGGTAGGGTAAGAGAAATTGTGGATGTAAAATTAATTAAGAGGAACTTGATTACATATTAAGGGTGGGGAGATTCTCACTAAACTCGCTTAGTAGGATTCTTGCTAAAACTTGTTTTAACAAGATTTTTTACTAAAACTGGGCTCAGCAGGCCAAAGACCAGGCTTAGTTGAAGCAAGCTCAGAAGAACCTGACAAGAATTCGGTTAAGGAAGGAGTCCTTGTTGTCCCCATTTCACAGAAATTCAGAGAAGAAAGGTAAATTGTCCCCCAACAGCCACTGCGGGGAACAAGCAGAGTGGAACCGTGATTGTATTAGTTTTCTATTGATGCTATAACTAATTATCACAAACCTATGGCTTAAAACAACACAAATTTCTTACTTTACAGTTTGGAATGTCAGAAGTCCTAAAATCAAGATATTGGTAGGGCTGCATTCTTTTTGGAGGATCTAGGAGAAAATCTATTTTCTTGCCTTTTCCATTGTCTAAATGCTGTATGTGTTCCTGGCCTTGCAGCTCCATTTTTCAAAGCATTAGCACTCCAATCTCTGATTCCATCATCACATCTCCTTCTCTGACTCTCCTGCCTCCCTCTTTTCCTTATAAGGAAGCTGGAGATTATGTTGGGCCCACCTGGATAATTCAGGAGAATCTCCCATCTCCATATCCTAACTTAATCACATCTACAAAGTCCCTTTAGCCCCACAACATAACATATTCACAGGTTCCAGAGATCAGGGCATGGACATTTTTGGGACATATTAGTCAGGATTCTCTAAAGCAAAGGAATCAATAGGATTATGTATGTATGTATGTATTTTATTGTAGAAATTGACTCGCACAATTATGGAAGCTGAGAATTTCCGTGATCTGCCATCTGCAAGCTGGAGAACCAGAAAGGCCAGTAATGTAATTCCATCCAAGTCTGAAGGCCTGAAAACAAAGGGAGTCAGTGAGGTAAGTCTCAATCCAAGTCCAAAGGCCTAAGAATCAAAGGTCCAGTGGTGTAAGCCCTGGTTCAAGTCTGAAGGCCAAAGAACCAGGAGCGTTGATGTCTGAGGGCAGCAGAAACCCAGATCCAGCAAAGAGAACAAATTGCCCTTACTCTGCCTTTTTGTTCTATTCAGCCCTCAGAGGATTGGATGATGCCCACCCACGTTAATGAGAGTGACCTTCTTTACTCAGTTTACAGAGTCAAATGTTAATCTCTTCTGGAAACATCCTCAGAGACACACACTGAAATAATGTTTTACTAGCTACCTGGGCAATTCCTTAGCCTAGTCAAGTTGACACATAAAGTTAACCATCACAGTGTCTTATTCTACCACAATCATGTAAACGGTGGTCTTCATCACTCCAACAGCCGTGCTCAGGCAAGGGTGTGCACTCTGCTCTTACAGCCCGTGGGTGGAGCAAGGGCCACACACACACACAAAAGTGTTTTTCTGGGGATCTACTGAGACACCAAGCCTTCCCAGAGCCCCACCATGCACACTGGTGATCATAGCAAGAGTGATGAGGTCAGCCCTTGGTGTGGGGCTCAGAGTGTCCTTCCGAGTTAAGGGTTTTTCTCTCTGGAGAAGGTGTCTGCATTAGTAGTTGGGCTGCTGACATCCCACCCAAGGGAAGTGGGTGGGATGAGAATTTGATTGTAACCACTTTACTAAAGAAAGGAAATGCTTTCATAACACATTAAGGACTTTGCCACAAACAGTATTTAAAAAGTCATGACAATGTAAATGATGATCAGTAATTTAAAATAAAATATGAATATAACTAACTTGAAAAGAAGGGATTGGGAATTTATAAAGCTAACCCCTCATCTAGCATAACAGGAAGCTGAGAATGTTTAAAACTGATAAATAACAAAATTGTGGCCTAAGCATATTACTTAGAAAAATATAGGAAACAATTAAAAGTAAAGATGAAAAAAAATTAGAAGTTTCTGGGGAGCAGAACTTGGGGACAGGGGACTGTGGTTTTTTTTTAGGGATCTTTTCATTTAAGGCCGGCCCATTAAAAAAAATATCAAGATTTATTCTTAGAATATAATTGGGGAAATGGGGTGACTGGAAATTGGACAGATCATTTAAGAGCTTCCCTAGTACAGTTTCAACTTGTTTGTAAAGAGAAGGGAGGAAAAAGAAGAAACTAAAAACCTTTTGCTATAATACAGAGAGACTAAAATCATAGGTGGATGAATATCCAAGTCTTTATTTTCCCTGCAACCCAAACGCAGCACAAAAAAGCAACTAAGTTCAATTTTAAAGCCAAACAACATCCTATCACTCTATTATGCTTCCATCAGCATTTGAACCATTTTCATATAATATGTATATATAAACAAACGTCTGTCATTTGTGTGTGCATGAGCGTGGGTGTGCACGTGTACATATATATTCTGCAAATACCAGGCAGATTCACCTTCACCTCCCGACAAAGAGAACCCAGCTATAATGAATCTTGTTAAATGCCTGGTCTCATCTCCCTATGGGGCTGAGACCACCGTCTTGCCTTTGGTGAGGACGAGGCTATTGCCTTAGGCAAGGCAGCCTCTGTATGGGTGTGTGAAATGAGAGTCTGCGGATGCCTGACATACCCTCCTATGCCAAAAGCGTTCCTTCCACCACCCCTCCCCACGTTGCCAGTCTCCAGCCTGGAATGCCCAGCTCCACTCATTTCTCTGGATTGAAGTCCAGCCCCAGGAAGACCCACGTAAAATACCAGTAAATGAATCAGGAAGGGTCGAAGGGGGAAAAAGGCTCTTCTCTGTTCTCTCTACTCACAGAATACTTCTATATTTCAAATGTGTGGGGTTTTTCCCACACCAAGCAATTCTCCAATTCTGTGCAGATACCAGCTAGCTGGGTGTCTTAAAACACACACACACAATTCAATTCAGTTCCATTCTGACACTATCTCTACCAGGAGTTTGCATCAGATCCCACAGGTGAAGGGCTCAGCCCCACGAGACAACCCCTACTGCAGACAATCATAAATCCCAGATTGTCACCTGTACTTCTGACTGACCGGCTATAAGTCAGAGGTTCCCACAACCCCTAGTTGAGTTTGATAATTTGCTGGAACAGTTCACAGAACTCAGGAAAGCAGTTTACTTACTAGGTCACCAGTTTGTTATAAAAGGATAGAACTCAGGAACAGCTAAATGGAAGAGATGCATAGGGCAAGGTATGTGGGAAGGGATGTGGAGCATCCATGCCCTCTCAGGTACTCCACACTCCCAGCCCCTCCACATGTTCAGCAAACCGGAAGCTCTCCGAACCTCATACTTTAGGGATTTTTATGGTGGCTTCATTACATGGGCATGACTGGTTAAAGCATTGGCACTGGTGATTAACTCACCAGGCCCTCTCCCAGAACTCAGTTGGGGCTGAAAGTTCCAATGCTCAATTCACAGGTTGGTTCCCCTTGGCAACCAGCTCCTATCCTTGGGGGATTTCCAAATATCACCTCACTAACATAAAGTCAGGTGAGATTAAAAGGGGCTTTTTTTTATAAATAACAAAAGATACTTTAATTGCTCTTATCAGTTAGTAAATTCCAAGGGTTTTAGGAGCTCTCTGCCAGGAACAGGAGGCAGATCTAAAATATATTTATTGTTATATATCACAAAGGGCCAACTTGTCATGCATTCAGTCATGTCTTGCGGTGAGCTGGACCCTAAGGAAGGGGACAACAGAAAGGTGGGTTTTCCCAGAGTAGATACGGAGATTGGGGAACTGGTGAGGGTGTAGGTTAGGGAATATGGGGTCATCCTGCATGAGGAGAGAAGGGCACCATGGGGGCTCTGGGAGACAGGTTTGGGTGGCAGAAAGGGAGGCAGAGGAAGGGAAGTGCACTGAGAACAAGGTCTTCCTTGGTCGGGAGTCCAGGGTGGCACTGCCCAGCACACCGCAGCCTACCATGTCAATAGTGCCCCTGGAGATGTGCGGCATGGCATCCATGGTGGCAAATGGCTGAGTCAAGCTTGCCTGGCTCACTGGGGAAATAGGAGATTCCAATGAGCTAAAAGATTGGAACTACTTTGATAGGCATAGTGTAGGTGAAAGGGAAGTGACCGGCTGTGATTTCCCGAAATGTTCACTTTTCATTCAGATGAAATGAAAACATGAGTTAACCTATAAATCAGCCATAGAACGGGGAGTGTTAGTAATATATCCAAAACTGGCTATCACGAAATGAACTGAGTGAAACATAGGGCTGCAAATTAAGGCAAATTATGTTAATGAGAACTTTTCCCCACACATTCCAGTGCGATATAGCTATGGAGAGATGTTGACATGTAACCATATGACTATCCATTTAGAAGATATAAAAAGTTCTCACAGGAAGAGGCCTCCTCACCCTTAGGTTTCCCTTGCAGAGCCTTTCCAGATATACTATTCCCCCGTAGCTCTTTCGTCATATTTCACAACAGCATCTATCAGTTAGTCTTGTAATAATGAATTTATACACTTGCTCATTTCACCCAAGTATGAACTCCTTGGGCTGAGGAATTATGTTGCCAGAGTGAGCTCTGGACAGAACACACAAGCATTTCTCATTGAGCACTTTTAAGAATAAAGGAATGAAAAGGTCCCTACAAAGAACTGAGGCCCTTGCAACATTTTTATTTCGTCAGAAGTGTGAATTAATGTGCAAAATGCATCAACTTGCTTGCAAAACCAATTCTTGGCCTTCCTCTTCAAGTGCCAAGGACACAAGAAGACAGGCAAGTCATATCTAAAAAAGATAACACCATCCATCCATCCATCCATCCATCTATCCATCCATCCATAGGAGGTTGAGTAACTTCTATGACCATTAAATACTGGGTATGCTCTGCTCAGCTTCCCCCTTTCCTTTTGGCGGTATCTCGGAGCACGCGTTCTCTGCCTCTCCTCACTGGATGAGCTCCCGTGTAACACTGCCTGGGACAGGGAACCAAGTCCAATTCTGGAGTCCTATTAAACAAGCTCATTTGGTTCTTGCACTGAAGTAATACTTAGTAATTATGTGATATTTTGGCCTCCATCTTCTGTTCTTTTTTCAGATTTCTCAACATATTTAGAACGCAAATGACGAGATGTGATGGTATTAACTGTTTATGTTTGAACCTATGAAACTCTAATACTTGTCCTGCCATTTGAACTGGGTTGTATTATTAGTTTTTATCGTGGGACTAGGGGGAGTGAAGAGATGATTGGATCCTATAGAGAGACGATCAAAGATTATTGAGCATTTATAAAGAAGGAATGGACTGTGGGCCAAGCAACTTTGACCTTAGAAGGTTTGTTTCACAGACAGATGTGAATCATCCTGACCATTCACAACTCCCTCCTGTTGATGAGGGTGTTGATGACAATGACAATTTGACTGATAGCTGCCCTTTTTTTATTTAGAGCTCACTATGGGCCAAGCCCCACGATAAATGCTCTATGTGTACCATCTCAATTAATCCTAATAAGTCTGTGAAGTACATGGCTGGGTCTGTTTTACAAATAATCTGTGCGTTAGATAAATCAGATCATTTGCCAAAGGTCACGCAGTGAGTAACAGCTGAGAAGGAACTTGAGCCCAGGCCGCCCAGATTTCAAATCTCCTCTCAGTCAGAGTCATGTTTTCAGGAGGTCTTCTTTGGAATTAGGACATGCACTTGTAGTCCACAATCTCCATGCAGGGTGATTCTTGGAGATGGGTCTAGGGTCACATCTGTCTCAGCATCGCCTATAGGAAGTGGCAAAGATGCGTTTGTAAGTAAACTAGGAGAGCTTTTCCTCTGGCTTTCAGCTTACTCCAGAGCCCCACAAAGTCATAAAGTCCATGGTTTTCCCAGTCTATAAGATCAAACCAAAATTATTCACAAGCACAGAAAAAATCTAAGCAGTGGTATGCCAGCCAATATTTAACAATTGCCTATCTGAAAAAAAGAAAAAAAGCTTTGATATGTACCTTCTACTGTAATCTGTTTCTACTCACAGAATACTTCCGACACCAAATGTGTGGATTTTCTACACCAATCAATTTTTCAGTTCTCTGTGGACACCAACTGGGAGTTCCACAGTTTAATTCAATTCTGACCTTAACAACCAGGAGTTAGCCCAGAACCCGGGTTAGGGGCTCAGTCCCACAAGACTGCCCTCCAGTTCAGAGGCGAATCACAAGTAGTAGGTCCCCAGATTACCCACACTCTGTTCATCTTGGATCTACATGGGTAGCTCCCACACCCCTTCCCGTTTGACAATTTGCTATAATGACTCAGAGAACTCAGGGGAAAAGTCTACTTATTATTGCCGGTTTCTTATAAAGGATATTACAAAGGATACAAATGAATAGCCAGATGAAAAGATCTGGAAGGGTCCTGAGCAAAAAATCTTCTGTGGAGATTGGGGTTCACCAACCCAGAAACTCCCCACCCCCCATCATTTAGCGTTTGTATCGTGGTTCCATCATGTAGGCATGGTTGATGAAATCATTGGCCCTTGGTGATTAACTCAATCCCCAGCCCTTCTCCCCTTCTTGAAGATCAGGGATGGAGCTGAAAATTCCAACCCTCTAATCATAGAGTGGGCTCATCTAGCAACCAGCTCCCATCCTGAAACTGTATAGGGGCCTCTATAGGTCACCTCATTAGCATAACGTCAAGTATGATTGAAAGGGATTTATGAATAACCAAAGATGCTCCTTTCACCCCTGTCATTCAGGAAATTCCAAGGGTTTTAGAAGTTCTGTGCCAGGAACCAGGAACAAAGACCAAATATGTATTTCTTATCATATCACAATATCACAGTATCACATTTACTCATTTCTATGGTGTAAATACGTCCAGCATGGCTAATGTCAAGGCTACTAACTCGACAAGTTTGAACAAGGAGTTGGGAGGAGATGCACAGCAGTGTCTCCCCAGCTGGTTGGAGCCCTCTCCAGCACACAACTGAATCTAAGCAACTCTATCACGTCAAGTTTTGAGGACAGAGATGAGCACTAAGCCTCTTTCCATTAATCTGAACTGGAAAGGTGGTCTTACACTCAATAACTTTCTGGTTTTCTATATTATATACATTTATTACATTCAATTTGTGTCATCAAAGAGCTAAAGTACAGTTCTACAAAAGCTGTGAGGGGAGAACGCAAAAGTCATAGGGAACATGGTCCCTGCCTTTTACATACACTCAGTCCCCCTGTAAAGTCACATACCTGAACTCACCTGGTTCTCACAGCAACTCTAAGGAGAGTGGGAAGCAAAATAGTCAGCACTTGAGAGATGAGAAAACCAAAGCTTCATGCCATCTGCCCAAGGTTACACAAGGGTATGGGAGAACAATGTCTGGAACCCATATCTCTCTCCCAGGCACTTTCATCTGCAACCCATTACTCCTCATGGGAGAGCAATCCTAGGACAATGTCAATGCTGGTCCCTAAACTGGGGCATCTTGGGGCGTCATTTAGGTGCTGTTCTCCTCTTCTACACATACTGCTTATTCTAGTGTCTGTCACCAAAATAGAGGCTTGGAGCTTTTAGAATTACTTGGCTGTCTTAGCCACCCTCTGCCCTACAGAATGCTTTTGTGTTTCTTAGAAATCCAGTTCTGTCTGCTCTCAATAGTATATTTTCAGTAAAAAGAATGCAGTGACTCCAAGCTGCTGCTCCACAGTGTACATGCAGTGGAGGATGAACGATAATTGGATTGAGGACCACAAAATTGGATTCTTTTCAACTGCGATGTACTCGTACTTGAAATTCAGGTCAACTACCCTCGTGAAGCTAGCAGTGACATACGCAAAGATAGCTGAGTGTCCATTAGGCAAATTTCATGGAGCCAAAGGAAAATTGCACACTTTGTGGCATTTTATAAATAGGAACTGCAAATATTAAAAGAGCAAAGCATCACCTTTAATAATCACAGTGTGAGGCTTAATCATAAATTGCTATATCTACATATATCATGTACTTGTAAAAAAATAACTATTAGAGCAAAATTTAAGGAAATATGAATGCTGAAGTATAATTAGCTAGTTTTATCTGCAACAGCTACCTGTTCTTAATTTTCTTTTAGTAAACCTGGCTTTCCCTGAGGAACACGATATTCAAATTTGACTTAAGCTCAGTTAAACAAAATCATTCAAGGACATATGCTCTATACAAATGCTTTGGGGCTGCCAAATAACAAAAACCATTTCAGCTGAAGTCTATTTAATGACCTTCCCCCTATTTAAATAAAAATATTTTTTTTCTAAGAGCCTGTATCTAAGATAATCAGAAAGTATTCTATTGCTTTCCGAGATTCCCAGTTAGTTCTCAAAATGCCCCTTTTGACTTTCTTGATTCTTCTTTTCTTGACAGAGGAGAGAAAGTGTCATGTTGTAGCATGAGCCTTCTGGTATGAGTAGAAAACCTTTCCTTATTGATAGAAAGGTACGGTTTCCTTGACAGGGCAAGCTGCCTGGCTGGATAGGAAACCCCCTCTGGTGTATCTCTGGGGATCAGCCCACCATTAACCAGCAGCTCACCATTATTTCTGTATTCACGGCTTGACCTTTGACACAGACTTCTTTCAAAGGGATCTGGAGTAAATCATTTTAAACCTATTCTAGAATCAGCTTTACATTTCTTTTTTCTACCAAGGGGAAAGAAAAATCCTAGGATACTTGCAGGTGAAAAAAAAAAAAAAGAATAGAGTTGTTAGAAGAAAGATGCTCTGGAAATTAGCAATGCAGTGAGAAGATGGCGTAAAGGATATAAACTGCATCACAGCTGCTCCTACAACTGGTGTTTTGCTGATTAAAATCTTCTTGAGATTCTTTACTGGAACAAAATCGCATTAGAAAGTCCCAGTTCTATCTACAGCGAAGACGTACACAGCGTCAGCAGCACCTCGGGTTTTTTCCTAAATATTTCTCTTTGCTGTTCTGTAACTGAACGCATTATAAAAATTAAGCATTCTCTGTCTCTCAGCTTCCACACAGAAATTTGAGTTAAACACAAAAGAAACGCAATGCGTGATTTGTTTGTGGGTCTGTCTGTTTTGCAGACTCGGAGAAGGACAATTGGGGGGTAAAGGAATAACCCACCTTCTCACCCCAAGGACACAAGAAAACTCCTTATTTCAGAAGACAACCCAAACAGAGGCCTCCCCTTAACCAGCAGACTGTGCCCTCGTCGGGGACAAGAACCCACCTGCACTCCGGGAACTTCACCAGCAGCCAGGTGCCCACACTGCTGGGCTTGAGAGCCCATGGCACAGTGGAGACCTGATGCCTGTCTGTGCCCACAAGTTCCTCATGACCGTGGCCCTCTATTATAGTGCTGTTCAGTTACAGGGAAGAAAACAGTACACGCTTCTCTTCTACCAACTCCCCCTCCCGTCCCCACCCACCACAGTCTGTAGGATGACACTCAGCCCCTCAGAGAGTACAGAGTCTCCACAGACCATGGCGCAGGCACATTTCCTTATCGAAATATCCTGGATTTGTCCTCTGAACTCTGTCCCAGGCCTCAGAACTCTCCTCCAGTCTCCCTATTTCCCTTCCCAATACAGAGCCACCCCTCATTACTTCTGATCTTTGTTTTTTCTAGACAGATATGTGGATATGTGTGCTCTTGGTTACCCAACCATTCCATTATCAATGTCGTACTTGAATATATGCAATTTTCTCAATACACCAAGCACCTCGCCCGAGGACTGGTATCATTCTCATCTCACGGATGAAGAAACAGAGGCTCAGAGTCTTCAGGACAGCCCAGATCACACCAGTCACTGGCAAGGATTGTCCCCAAATCAATCTTCAGCCACCTTCCTGATAGCCCATAACATTTTCGACGGGTTATTTCATGACTTGGAAGAGCTCAGTTTTGAGACTGCGGTTGGAGCATTAACATCAGGAAATGGTTATACTGCTATGGCGGGAGCTGGGTCTTCGTGCTAGTCTATCCCAAATAGCAGTGTGAGGAGAAGGGCTGGAGGTGGATGAGCGAGGAAGCGCCCCAGTGCTGACTGCAGTGGGGCCCCCTCAGAGCTCCAGACACCAAAGCCTGTGAAGATGCATGACACACAGTTTTTCCAGCACTGAGGGTGACATCCTCTGAGCACAAGAGCACCAGTCCTTGGAAAGCAGGTGTTACGGACTGAATGTGTCTCCCTGCCCCCCCCCCAAAAAAAAAATTCCTCTGTTGAAATCTAATCCCCAATGTGATGGTATTTGGAAGTGGAGCCTTTGGGAGGTGATTGGATCATGAGGGTAGGATCTTCATGAATGGGATTCACGGCCTTATAAGAGAATTTAGAGAGCTAGTTCACCCTCTTTCTGCTGTGTGAGGATACAAGAAGTCAGCCATCTGCAAATCAGGAGAGGGCCCTCACAAACCTGACCATGCTGGCACCCTGGCCTCAGATTTCCAGCCTTCAGAACTGTGCGAATTACAGTTCTGTTGTTGATAAGCCTCACAGTTTATGGGATTTTGTTACAAACAGTCCAAATGGACTAAGACAGAACTAAGGATGAAGTACTTAAGTACTGAGAACCTAGGCTCCAAGTACCATGCAGGGTAGAAACTTTCTTCAAGGTAAGCCTGTGAGCTAGACATCATGCCCATTTTACAGATGGTAATTGAAGGCTCAAGGAAGTTAAGTAAAGAGTCAAGCTGCAGAGCCAAGATTAGGACCTCACCTTTCCAAGCCTATCTCCCACCATTTTCTCTTCTCACTTTAGGGACCAGAGGAAAATAAGAACCCCCTGTACAAGGCCACTGTCCTACTTCCTGGGCTGGCCTCTGGCACTGCCCATAGGCCAAAGCACCAAGCCCTAGGAGAGACTAGAGGATCCAAAGTTTGTCTCCATCATATGAACCATGTATGAATATGCCTGCCATCCTGCCCAGAGCCCTTGACCTTGCCACTGAGCTTGGGTGGCAAAGGTTTTGAAGGAACGGCAGAGAAGGTTATATATTCAAACCCCTGAGAGAGCATGTCTCAAGATTGCCTTGGGCAGAATAGCACTAGGGATTCCTGTCATCCCACAATTATCCTATATTCATGACTCTGACTTAAGACACCAACAGAAGCTACTGTCTGCCACATTGACCCTTGGCTGGTGCCCACAGACTTGAACCATCTGTTGGGCAATTTGCCCAAGTTGTGTCTCGCTGTTGGCAGCCTGTTTTTATCTACAAGGGGCCCTTTTCATATGAGGTGAAGCTTTGCTGGAGGCCAAGGAAACATAGAGTAGGAATTAGGCTTGTGCCTCCTTCACTGATTTCCCAAGATGCCTTTACAGAATCCTCAACCTCCTGACACTTGCAGACTATCAAAGCGCTTACCTTTTCCACAGTTGTATTGAAGAACATCAGATAAACGTAGAGCAGGTTAGAGAAGTTGGGGAAGAGTCTCTGACTGCTGTGTGGGGGAAGAGGCCAGCCCACTGTGTGCTCACAAGCAACGCGGGGCAGGGCTGCTGTTATTCCTGTTTGCTGGAACCAAGAGGTTCTGGATTGTTATGTCATGCAGTGAAATGTTGGGGATAGACCTCCCTCTGGGCTTTGCCACGGACCCCTCCACACAGCTGCTCCCATCAGGCCTCTCATCCCTACCAGCTCACCCGCCCCCCCATTGGAACTATCCAGAAACGTGAGAAAAGCACTTGGCATTCTCATTGTGGGAAGATGTCTTTGTGGTCTCATTCTCCATGGATGTACCTGTCTTCTGTACCAGCGGCTCAGTGACTCACTGCCCACCAGGTCCCATTCCATATGTCTTTTCATCTTCATCATAACTGTCAGCTGTCAGCCAAGAGGAATCAAAGTAAAAGCAGAATGAACTTTACAGCCTGTATCTTCCAACATTCTCCCTCTGAACAAAGTGGAAGAATAGCAACAGCTAAAGGAGGACTCAAAGGGGAGAGAATGGAAGATAATGACCAGATCTGATGACATGGTGAAGTTAGATCCAAGAAAATCCAGCACCGGCTGCCTAAAGCCCTCCCTGCATCCGATGCTGAGGGATCAACACATGGGGCCCAGAGCTGGTGCCTTGGGACTCCTTCCAAAATGACACTAGTACAGCCACAGGAGTAGGGCTCATGTTTCTTCTAGCGTTGTAGAATTTCAGGCATGATTTAGTGGGTGATCTCATCTTCCTTAGGTCTTGCTATGCTCCGTTAAGTTTAGAAATTGTTGATGGCTTTACCTTAAAAGAGGTGCATTAAACATTTTTTAATTAAGTTCTTAAGTTCCTTAAGGCAGGAAATTCTTGAGACCACCTTGATCTGAAAGTCATATTCACATTACGGAAAAGACCATCTTCTACACTGACTCTTCCTCAGAGATGGTATCTTGGGAGTATGTGTGTGTGTGTGAGGATAAGCAGCTCCTTTGAAATGTTATCATCTCTTAATCGGAATTTCACTCATACCGCACTTAGAGTGAATGATGAGAAGTCCACATCCTTACGAAAAAAACAGAATTTTTCTCCAAAGTCGTTTTACAAGAAATCAGTGACTCAGACATAATATTTACTTCTATTGAAGAACATCTTTTGATAAGTAGAAATAGGTTTTCAGGGAAGAAACTGATGCTCTAAGTTCAATAACCTGTTCCAACACTATGTCAAATTCCAGTAACGGAGAGAATTTTTACTGACATGTTTTATTTTTTACAAGTTTTATCAGTTTCATAAACTCAAAAGATATCCAACAGTCAACAGTCTCTGATTTCAAATTTCTGCCTGAAAAATAGTCTACATATCAATTTATCTAAAACAAAGGTAATTGTGTTTAGCCGTTAATATTGATGGATACAGCATGTAGGGTTAAGACTGTGGGTGCAGCAGGATTCATACTTCCGAAGTTCGAATCCTTGTTCATTACTTACTAACTGTACAAGCTTGGGAAATTCATTAAGCCTCCCTAAACCACAATTTCCTCATCTTTAATGTGGGAATATTAATAGCATATTCCTCGTTGAGGTGTAAGGATTACACAAGTGTTTATTGCAATGCTAAAACATGTTATCAATTTTTTTTATGTTTTTAAAACTGAGTAGATTATATTTGGAGAATGAAAAGTTTTTAAGTGAGTCAATTGAAAAATTTTTCAGACAACTAAATATTTTTGCTATCAGTAAGGCAAATCAGTGTTAACGATATTCTTCCTGTGAACTTCCATAGCCTTGGATTTGCATCTAGCTTATAGCCCATATCACTTTTGTTTGATTGTTTTAAAATAGACTTTATTTTTCTGGAAAGTTTTAGATTTACAGAAAAATTGAGAAGGTAATACAGAGAATTCCCATATACTCTGTACCCAGTTTTTCCCCATGGCTAACATCTTACATTAGTATGGTATGTTTGTTACAATTAATGAATATTAATATTAATATTCATTAATATCGATACACTATTATTAGCTAAGATCTATGCTTTATTCAGATTTTCTTAGTTTTTACCTAATGTCCTTTCCTCTTCTAGAATCCCACTCAGGATAACATATTACATTTGGTCATCACATAGTCTTAGGCTCCTCTTGGCTATGACAGTTTTTAAGGTATTTTGTAGGCTGCCTCTCTATTGGAATTTGTTTTTCTCATGATTAGACTAGGGTATGGGTTTGGGGGAGGTAAAACATGGAGGTAAAACGCCTTTTTCATCACATCATATAAAGGGAACATACTATCAACTTGACCTTTCACTACTGATGTTGACCTTGACCATCTGACTGAGGTAGTGTTTGTCAGGTTTCTCCACTGTAAAGTTACTTTCCCATACCCCCTGCCCTTTTTCCATGCTGTGCTCTTTGGAAGGAGGTCACTATGTGCAGCCTACACTTAAGGAATGGGGATTTATGCTCCCTCTCCTTGAGGGCAAAGTATCTACTCATACATACGTTATTTGTTAATTCTTTTGCGTTGTCTCTGTCCCCCATTTGTTTATTTAGTCAGTAATTTATTTATATAAGTACAACATAGATATTTATGTTGTACTTTGGGTTATAATCCAATATTGCTTTTTTATTTTGTTGCTCACATTATTTCAACTTTGCATTGGTAGATGTTTCACTTGTTTCCTGTGCCCTTTTACATTCTCCCATCACTGCGTTTTCTTGTTGTTCTTGATGTTTTGTTTTATTTTTTAGCACTTCCTCACTTTCAGGCATGAGAAGCTGCTCTAGGCTTATCTTGTATATTTCCTGCCCCAGTACTGGAATCAGCCATTTGTCCAAGAAGCCCAATTTTTTTGTTGTTGTTTACTGGAGAATGGCAGTATGAACCAAGATCTGGAAGCTAAATGTGTTGGTTGCCACTGGGTGTCGTTTCTTTTAGGTACTTTCACCTCACAGAACAAGGAAACATATGTACTTGTACTAATCCGCATATATACACACACCTATAAATATTTCTATACGTAACCACCTGTATCTATAGTAAGCTAAACATGAGTTCATACTGATGTCTCCAGCTTTAATCTATTATGTCACGAATCATTCTAGCCTCCTAACCCCCCTTGCTTATCTGTAATTTTCATTCCAAAAGTGAGAAACCTGACTCCCATTTTTTGCCATCCATTTGCTTAGTTGTTCAATTTCAATATACACATATAGCAGTATCAGAATTGTTAACGTGTCTTCCCCTGGAAAACAACTTCCTCAACTAGAATGCTGTGCTTATGTGCAGTTCCTTTCACCTTCAGTATTATAGACTCTTCATTTCCAAATTTACGTAGGTCAACATCTTTTCCCCAACCCACTTCAGTGAGGTCAGACATTGTAATCTTTTAACCAATAAATAAATGTCTGGGTACTATATCAATAATAAGGGAACTTCATATAATTAAAGATGTATATATATACATATATATGTATATACAATTTACTTGCTTATAATGAAACAAATTATAGAAAAATATAAAAGATTAACATTTTATATAAATAAAAGATCTACTATAAATTGTCATTAATAAATTTTCCATATTCCCCATATTTTTTACCTATTTTTATCAAGCTTGTCCAATATTATTCAAGCAGTCTGTCAATTGTAATTCATGTTGGCTCCTGCCATCTAATACGTTCTTCCTTTCTACCACTGTTTTTGAATCTATACATTATTTTCTCCTGAGAAACAAAGGTTAGGTATTTGAACCACTCTAAGCCTTGACCCCACCTAGAACAAACCACACTAATTTGAACTCCAGACTAATTTGAACTCCAGGCTGAACCTTGTTTGTTCTTATTCCCCTACTTTGTCCTCTCTCTCTCTCTCTCTCTCTCTCTCTCTCTCTCTCTCTCTCTCTCCCTCTCCCTCTCTCCATCTCTCCATCTCTCCACCTCTACCTCCATCTCTATCTGTCTTTATAACACACATACAAATCCAACTGAACCTTAAATAATAAGAGACTATTGTCTAAACTAAAACAAAATTATGTTGAGGATTTAGGGCATATATCATGGCAATGAGAAGGTCAAACTTCAGAGGTTTTTAGTCTCTAACAGTTTAAACAAACAGATACATTAAATATATCAGTTTTAAAACATCATCCCTCTGGTATCCTTGACTAACCAGCATTTTTTTTTTTTTCTGAAAACACAGGAAATTCAAGGTTGAATAAAAGGCTTCTTGACAATAAATCCCACCTTTCTAAAATGCAAACCAGCTACCTGCATCGTTTCAAAAGGAGTTTCTGAGGCAGTGTTCATGAAGTGGTAATTTTGCAGACACTGTAGAATTCAAACACACTAAGGCGGTGTTTGGCACGAACATGCCAACCACAGAAACGGCATCTGGCAGTTTCTCTTTGGAGGACTTCTATGCCAGCGTTTCACTTAGATAAGGAAAACATCTTTTTTCAGCAACCTTCTGAAATGCTGTAATTTGACACTACCTGCAAATGATACTTAAGTTGTGGTAAATCACATTGAATGGTAGCAGTCTACTCACTATTATTTTATTGCTTCTATTTCTCTCAAAGACACCATGGAAAAGAAAATATCCCCTAATTGAAGTGCTTTCGTATTTAATGACTTTTTGCTCATCTAGGTCAATTATTTTGACCTGTGCTAAAGCAATAGTAGTCATATATTATAAGGTCAAGGAAACCTAAAAACTACAGCTCAACTCTACATAACATTACTGAGGTAGAGAAGCCGGTGCTGTGGCGGGAGAGTGGCTCAGGCAAGATTTAGACTCTCAGGGAAGTTACATCCTAGCAAGTGAGATAAAAACACAGACAAACACGTGCTAAGTTTGTATACAGCATGTGTTTGTCAGTGTTTTTATCTCACTTGCTAGGATGTAACTTCCCTGAGAGTCTAAATCTTATGGAAGCCACTCTGTTTCTCTACCTCAGTAATGAATTCGTGGAGTGCCGACTAGCCATGAGGCTATGGCCTAGGGGTAGGGGAGGTTGGGGGTACAGAAGAGAAGACGTGAACCCTGAGCCCAGGACGTTGAAGAAAACAAGGACATGTGAATCAGTGAGCGTAAGGCAGGGTGGCCCAGCTACAGAGGCTTCTGTGTTTGGAGGAACTTTGAGCTGGATATTGGGCTGGTCCTTCCACATTCATGACCCCTCTTCCCCACGGCAACTTCATGATGCAGGGAGAAAGGAAGAGACTGAGGTTCAGAGGACGTTGCTCAGGTTTTCACAGCTAGTTATGTGGTCAAGTTAGGATTGCAATCTAGGTCTCTTCAGACTATGACAGAAGTTGCCATGAAGGTACAGAGAAGAAAGGAATCAAAATCCTGAATGGAGGCAGAAGGGGAAATTGTAAGGCAGAGTAGGCACCCCAGAAATACTGAGAAATCAAAAGATTTTGTACTTAGACAGCATTATGTTAAGTGAAATAAGTCAGACAAAGAAAGACAAATACCATATGATCTCACTTATATGTGGAATCTAAAGAAAAGAATAAGTGAATGAACTAATCAGAAACAGTTTTGGAGACATAGAGGAAAAACTGAGGTTGCTAGAAGGGAGGGGGTGGGGGTAAGGGGGAAGGTGAGGGGATTAGAAAGCACAATCAGTAACCACAAGATTGCCACGGGGATACGAAAGTTAATTTGGGGAATGTAATCAATAATGTTGTAAAGATTTTGTAGGGTATCCAATGGACACTTGTCTCATCAGGGAGACCACCTCAGGGATGATGTAGATGCCTGATCACTGCACTGTACACCTGAAGCTGAACAATAATGAATGTCAACTACAATTTTATATATATATATATATAAATTTTATATATATATATAAATAAAATATATATATATATATATATATATATATTTACAAGAAGCGGGGTACAGCATTAGGAGTAGAGACAGTGGAAATGTAATGGCTGTGTGCGATGTCAGAGGGGTAGTGGATGGGGGAGGGGGGTTGTCACTGTGTGTGGGATATAAATGATAAATGTCTAACTATTACATGTTTTGTGCACCTGAAACTAATAAAAAAAGATTTTATTTATATTAATTAACACTGGAATGGACTTTCAAAGTTATCTGGACCAACTTCCTTGACTTGCAAAACTGGCAGAGGGTCTCAGAGACCCTGCCCAAACAGCTCCAGGATCAGAGAGTTTACCCCCTGAAGGGCCGGGAGCCGCTGGCAATTCTGACCCCACCCTCTGCTCCACTGGGAATGATTAATCAAAATCACTTTATAAAGCAGTTGGAAGCTTCTAGTCGTCAGCATATTTTAGTGTATAAAACTCTTAACAAAGGAGCAGAGAAATAGGATATTGTAGGTGATATTACTCAAAACAGTATGCCATGGTGAGTTGGCAGGGTCAGAAGAAAGATTTTGTGGATGTCTGCCTAGAAAAAGCAGTGGATGTTGGAATTTGGGTTGAGAAAGAAAATAAGGGGATACTAGAAATGATGTCAACTTGAGGTTTTCGATTTGGGTGGGCCAATATTAGCTTGTGGGGAAAGAAGTGCCAGATGACCTATAAAATTCACGGCACCAATACCCTGAGAATAAGGTAGAAATAATATTTGACAACACCCACCAGGACAGAGGGCTGTGGAGAAAGACCACACACAGAGTGGGTTAGCAGGCTAGGACTCATTTTCTAGTCTCCTGGTTCTTCATTTCCTCATCTGCGATATGAGGGATTTGTCATAGATCTTACTAATATCCTTTGTGGGTTTTATTTTTGTTTTATGTTATTTGATGCAAAGAATTACCATTATTTTTTTCTCTAAATCTGATATAACTGTTCCAAGTCTTCACCTTCCTGGATGGGGAAGCATTTTCCTTCAGTCATGTTTTCTAGGAGTCTCTGGGTCTCATGAAGTCTAGAACATTCAGCTAAGGATGCCTTGGTCTTCTAAGCACTTTGGTTCCTTTCATGGGTCCATAGTTTGGGCCACTGTGAAGAAACAATTTTGCCATTCTCCAGCCAATTTGTAGATTTTTGAGAGAAATGAGAATCTGGGCTATAGGGGTCCCTAGCTACCCTGTTTGAAGTCCTACTATCCTCTGGAGAACAGCAAGGAGAGGGATTTGGTCTCTGCTATTCCCAGAGCTGGGTCCCAGCAGTAAAAGCCTCTTTCCTCTTTCATTAGGCCCATCTATACCCCTCCCCACCACATATCGAATCCATTACTATCATATGCTTAATTTTCCAAACACATATGCCATGGGTGAAAGATGTCTTCTGGTGCCTAAGAAATTCTGCTTTTGACCATATGTGAGTTTATCTTTGGTTGTGTACTGGACATGGTATTTGTAAAATATTTGTTGAAATAATCTGCAGCCCAGGATTATGTTACCTTCCTCTGAAGAGGATTTGATTTGCCTTCGCAAAGGACGTTGAGGAACTAGCAACCCAAGATCACGTTAATTCAAGTAGCATAAAAATAGTTAAATATTTTAACAATTGATATAGCTGTACAGGTGTCTCCCCAAATGAGTATCAGCCAGAACGTTCCCCAACCTTAGAAAGGTTAAGTTCTTATTAATATGACTATGCAACATATTGCCCCCAAATTTAGGATTTAAAACAACAACAATCATTTATTATCTCTCATGGTTTCCTTGAGTCAGGAATTCAGAAATAGTTCAGCTAGGTGGTTCAAACTTAAGGTCTCTTGTGCTGTTGCAGTCGAGTGTCAGCTGTGGTTGGGCCCCACTTCCACGAGGGTTCACTTACCAGAATGGCAGGTTGGTGCTGGTTATTAGCAGGCGGCCTCAGTTCTTCTCCATGTGGGTTTCTCTACAGAGAGCCTGAGTATCCTCACAGGGTGGTGCTTGGCTTCCCCAGAAATAGGAACCCAAGAGATCAAGGCAGAAGATGCAATGCCTTTTGTGACCTAGCCTTGGAATTCATACACTGCCACTTCCACTGCATTCTATTGGTCACCCAGGAACAGATTTGATTCAATATGTGAGGGAACTAACAAGGACATGAATATCAGGAGGTGGGGGTCACTGTAGACTGCCATGGAAAATGACGACCACGCGTAGAAATTAGGACTCAAATCCAGGTCTGTGTCATGGCAGAGCCCTTGTATCTCACTGTGCTGCCCTCACCAAAGCAGCCTCTTTGAATTTTGGGGTTCTTCTGAAAGAGACATATTTTAAGCCTGCAATAGCATGGTGTAGATACATTTATTAAGAATGTTGTGAGAGAGGCCAAGAAGTGTGGATCCTTGAGCATAGCATGAGGTGAGAGAAAAGGCGGACACTGAGCAGAGGACAAGTCCAATAAGCAGAGCTAGGAGGTGGCAGTTAGCTGCCACCTACCGTGTTTTCCCGAGAATAAGACCGAGCCGGACCATCAGCTCTACCGCATCTTTCAGAGCAAAAATTAATAGAAGACCCAGTCTTATTTTACTATAAGACCGGGTCTATATAATATAAGATATAATATAATACTGGGTCTTATATTAATTTTTGCTCCACACACAGTGGATCCAAAAGATGCAGTAGAGCTGATTGTCTGGCCAGGTCTTATTTTCGGGGAAACACGGTACTGTACATTTTGCTTTTCGCTGCCCGTGGAGTCAACTCTCAGAAGGTCTTTGTGAATGAATCTCTGAACACTCTTATACTATTAACAATCCTTCTGCAAAACATCTGTTGTTCCATTTGGGTTTTCTTAGGTAGTGCCAGGTTTTTAGAATAGAAACTGTCTCCTACCTGAGAAGGTCTGCAACCTACTGGGTTTAAACCAATCCTCAAGAAACTGTCCAATCACGTCAATCCCCCAGGGTCTGCAAAACAATCTCAGGTGGAAGCACTGCAGTGAGCAGCTTAGTGTTTTTCTCTTTTTCTTCCAGTTTTTTTATACTGATACTTAATAAGTGTTTCTGGTGGTGTCTCTATGCTCATTATTTAAATTCTGAGCGTTGAAGCCCTGTGGCTTCCATAGGAAATACTGACTCACTGTGGTGAGATACACAAATATTGTTCTTAATTTTAATGATTGTGACCGTTCGGATCATTTTTCACAAAGTATAATTTCCATTATTTTGATAGGCCAGCCTCCTGTTGGGATCTAGGAAGAACAGCTATGTCCTTGGAGGTCTTAGCTCTCATCAGTAAGTTTTTCTTTAGTTTTCTTTCCCTCCTTACTGCTTATTCATCTTCCTTCGTTTCTTCCTTTGTTGTTGTTGTTGACACTAATGTTACCAATATATGAGCCCTTGGGACTCATAGCTGAATGAGTAAATAATCATTGTTTGCCTGCTTGTATCATTATTTTCAAGCTGTTTTCACAAATATCTCATTTAACGTGTGTTGTAACTTGGTAAAGCAGATCGGACAAGCCTCCTCCCCATTTTCCAAATGTGAAAAACAAAGCTCCAAAGATTTAAGGAACTATAGGGCTGATCAGGTCCAGAGTGAGGGGTGGTCTCCCTTCTTTAGATTGCACTGCCCCGCTTGGGCCCAGGAAGCCTAAGATATGTTATGAACATATGTCTTCATCTGTGAAAAGTTGTGCTGGGAAAAAACAAAAAAACAAAACAAAAAAAAACTATCCCAGATTAAGATATGTTCTGATGAACAGGTGGGCTCTCTGTTATTTTAAAAAATGACCATAAATCACTTCTTTTCTTTTCAATTAAAAGAATGGGTCAAATGTAGGGAGGATTTCAGCAAACAACTTAAGAACCCACCAGATTTATCGGAGTTGATATTTTGCCATAGATGCTGGAAGTCTGTCCAACTGTCTCTCTTACGAAATAAAATGTGATGGAAATAGCTCATTCTTCTTCCCATCTTTCCAAAGTTGCCTCATCTTGAATGGTGCTGCATTTACTTGCCTGTTGCTCTATACCAGGGGTGTCCAAACTGCGGCCCACGGGCCAACTGCGGCCCGTGATACACTTTTAATTGGCCCGCAGCAAATTCCAAAAATATATTTAGTTTACTTAAGTAAACGAGGTGAGGCCATACGTACTTCACCTCGAGTGAGTGGCCCAGCTGTTTGTGTATTTTATCGCATATGGCCCTTGGTGACAAATGTTGAAAAAAGTTTGGACACCCCTGCTCTATACTTATGCACAAGAATGAATCCTACAGCCTATGCCAGCATCTTTGTGTTTTGGAAGAATCAGCAGGAACCGTTTCCTTCTGCATATATCCATTTTAGGCTCACTTCTGAACGATACTCCAGGATGCTTTTGATTTTCTGAATGTCTCACTCCTCTGGTTGTGTGCATGGGTCATTTCAAGGAAAACTGGGGAAATTCTGGGACGTGAGAGGTTCCTACTGCAGGAAGTGCTGGTTTGCATGACTACAGTCCCCTAAGAGAAGCAGAAAGCAGGGGACTCAGCTTCCACGTGGATGAAATTGCATGGCCATTACCAAAGAGGGTTAGAAGAGCCAATGACATCCCTTGACAGGCCGGAACTCAAGCCCAGTCATTTTATAGAAGGAAACCAGGCCCAGAGGAGAGAATGATTCCCTTAATCTTTACCAATTTCCAGAAATTGGTAATGCAGGGACCAGCTCAGGGCTCATGACACCTTTGCACCAACCGCATTGCTTTTATCCAGTCTTGCTGTTCATCCAGCAAACAATGTGCCATCGATTTGGTGGTTTTTTTGCCTCTGCTTCCCCAGGAGAAATGCCCGCACACTGTAAACGCCCATGCCCTGGTACCCTGGGAAGCCGCTTGGGACTTACCGTACCCCAGACAGCACTGATTTCCATAAATTGGGGAAAGATTAAATTGAACGGCTGAAGGGCGGCCTCAGGATCCTTTGGCCCGAGCGCCCTCTGGTGGCCAACTGAATAGCAACTATTCTAATTCACCTTCTGAGACGCAAAGCTTTCTTTTCACTGCTCCTGTGGGAACTTGCTCCTCCCTCATTAATGAGCCATGGTGCCCACTCTGTACAAGATACATTTACTTCTTTCTGCATCCCTGGAATAACTGACTCGCAGCTCACGTTGATTTTATGTGTCAGTCACTGTGACTGGAGCTGTGGGGACCCAAAAGAAGAAGGTCTTGTTGGGGGGCCCTTAAGGAATGGAACGTCTATTGGGTGAGACAGTTACACAAGCTGACCAGACTCAGAGCCAGAGTGGCCAAGACTGGACGAAAGTGAGCAAAGGGCTGGGGGATACAGTGAAAAAAGGAATGGGTATCAGCCACAGAGATCCGGGAGGTCTTTCTGGGGAAGCCAGTGTCTGAGTTCTCAAGGAGAAACGGGATTTCTGACGTGGGGGAGGGACGAGGACATGGAATGGGGGGACAAGTGTTGCCAATTCTTCTCTGTCTCCCCTTCTCTTCAGAACCTTACTTTTTTTCCCCTCCCTCCCTACCACAGTCCCAGTAGAGCTCCAAATCAGGATTACCCAAAATATCTCCTTTGCAGGAGAGTGGTGGGCCGATCCCTGGGCCTCTTCCAATGGGAGAGGGCTGAAACAGAGTGTATTTGGGAAGGAATGACACTGATCTCTCCTTCAATGGATTCATTTGCTCAGGGAACAAGTCACAATCTTTAGCAATTGTTTCCATGCAGAAGAGGGGGAGAATATATAGTGCAGTGGTCTCTGAAGCCAACAGTCCTGAGTCTCGTCTTGGCTCTAGTTCTTCCCAGCTGGGTGACCTTGGGCAAGCCACTTCACTTCTCTGGGGCTGTTTCCTCATCTGCTAAATGAGTACACTACAGAACCACCTCATAGCATGATTGGAATGATCGAATGGGATAATCCCTACTACACCCTTAACATGGGGCCTCAGCAAACGAGAACTCTTATTAATAGGTGATCCCAAATTATTTAAAACACCTTGAATCTATATGGATCAATGACTGAAATGACGGACCAAAACTAATTGGTTGCTCAATGTAAAAATTAGAGAGCATTAGTGGTGAAAAAGTTCCCTAATTTTCAGTACATATAGGAAAAAAAAAAGTTTTAGTCTGCTCAGGCTACTGTAACAAAATACCAAAGACTGGATGGCTCCAGTAATAGAAATTTCACACAGTTCTAGAGGTTGGAAAGTTCAAGATCAAGGTCTGGTAGGTCTCAGCATATGGTGAAAACTCTCTTCCTGATTTGTAGATGGCGGTCTTTTCACTGTACCATCATATGACAAATACTGAGAGAAAGGGAGCTGATGTCTCTTCTCATAAGGGCACTAATCCCATTGAGGTCCCCACACTCAGAATCTCATGTAAACCTAATCATACGCAAAGGCCCCAGCTCCAAATACCATCACATTGGGGGTTAGGGCTTCAAAATATCGATATCTGGGGGCATAATTGATTCTGGTTTTTGGCATTCCCAAAGGTGGCATCCTCCTAAGCTGCCCCATGCCTCCTTGGTCTTCTGGGAGCAGTAGCAAAATGGAATTCATCAAGTATTATTCTGAGTTTCCTAAGGGTCACATTGGAGAGGGGCTCTTGACATCTTGGAGGTCGAAAATGGTCCTCTTTGAGATCTGGATAGTTACTACGTGTCCTCTATACAAGGGACAATATATTTTCAGGGACTATGTGGACACACTGGGCCCTACATAACAAAACTTTGTAGAGAAAGTCTGACTGAGCACAGCAGGGCCCTGCAGAGCTGAGCCTGAGGGGCCCTGAGTCCAGAGAGAGGCTGAGCCTATCAAAATTGTCCCCAGATATTCCCCCTCCAGCCCCCTCCAAGGCTGTGTCCATCTGACAGGCATCTGGTGACCAACTAGTTGGTCATCAGTTGGTCAGATGGGCCATGCTTCTCAGCCAATGAGAAGCATCTGGCAGTTGGTTCCTTGGAGACAGAATCAGTTAAACCGACAGTCTCCATCAGACAGCCTGGTGTCTCACTGAGTCAGGATTATTTGTTGATCCAGGCTGTCAGTCAGTCAGAAGGACAGTTGATGGAATGTTCCTGGTCAGGGAGGAGGCAAATAGCCAGCAAGTCAGGCCACAGAGGGACAAAGTGTGTGCCTGCGCTGGGCCCTAGAGAAATCAGACACCAGGTGGCTCATGGGCAGGAAGAGGAGTCGGAAGGATGGAGAAGGTCACCATCTGCCTGGGAAGAGGTGACAGCACACCGCGAGCCTGTGCAGCATGAGCGCCGTCCTGGGTCAGGCCGTCTCCCAGGGGCTGGACTCCTCCTTGTGACCCCTCCTACAGAGCAGGCTGGGACAAGCTAGGGACCTGGGAGGAGGGAGGAGGACGAGCTCTGGGCAGAAACATGGTCAGCATCCTGGGATCTGAGCTGCTGGGTTGAGCAGGGCTGCCTGTCTCCTGGGGAGTCAGAAAAGCACCCCCCAGGGTTCATTCTGGAGATCAGGGTCTGACCTTGATTTTGATTTTGCCTAATTCCTTCTGAGGGACAGATGAATGCCATGGCAGCTGTGGCCTGGAAGGGGAGGGTCCCTCGTGCTGAGCTCAAGTCAGGACTTAAGTGCCCTCGGCTGCTGACCTTCACATGCCCTTGGAGGGGGAACTGCAGGGGCCTTAATACCCTGGGCCACATCCCAGTTCTGACATGACAACAAAGCCACCCTGTGCAGGTGACTTCACCTCCTTGTGCCTCACTTTCCCTATATTCACAAGCCTTATCCTTCTGTAGAGGCTTCACCCCAGCCCTGGGAATGGACACCCTCCCGCTGATCCATTGGGGGCCTCAGGGCTGCTGTGTGGTCCCAGCAGGATGCTACCATTTCCCAACAACCTGAGTCACCGTCACCTCCAGGTGTCTGCTGAGGCCATGGAGGCTTAGACAGGTGTCCAGGGCTTCCTCCTGCTCCTCTCCTGGCTGACGCTCAGCTCTGTTTTGTTTGTAAGTCACCAGAGAAAGACAAGTGACATAGAAAATGTTACCACTTGTATCCTTTCTTTCAGTTGAAATAAAAACCAATACAGATGGAATTCTTGGTAGGGAAATGCCTCCCTAAATTCCAGGAACTGTGGTGACCAGAGAGGCCGAGTTTGAGAATCTCTGGGTTAAGGATTGGGTCTGGGAGGGGATGAGGCTCTGTGGATGCAGGGAGGAGATGAAGATGAGACCTGGGCCGAGGTCAGTATTCCAGATGCCTCCATCCGACTGACGCACCAGCCACCTGGTTGCTCTCGGTGAAGACAGGACCCGAATGCGCTTGCCCTGCTCTGGAAATGGCTCCAATGGTCAACACAGAAGGGACAGGTTTGTGGTGTTGGAAAGTCAGCTCTGGGCCAGACTGCTGGGTTCTAACACCAGCTTCCTCGACACACTCTGTGGCCTTGGGCACTTATGACACTTCTCTGTATTTCCACTCATGACACCTCTGTAAGCGGGGGTGATGATAACATCTCCTCATAGGAATAAGTCTGGATCTGGAGTTAATTAAGGTAATTGGCTTAGAGCACTGCCTGGCCCCCAGGAACACTCCACACATGTCAGCGGGTGATGTCACGGAATTAAGCAAGCACAGAGTGTCTCGTTAGCAGGGCAGACACATGCTGATCAGTGGTGACCAGGGAGCCATGCAGTGACATGGAGATATTGGGCTCTGTCCTCTGTGCAGGGAGCCCCATTAGAAATGTCTCTGGGCAGAGAGGGGGAGGGCAGGGAGCACAGCCACAACCAGGACAGCCGGGGCCCCTTAGCCACAGGGCATGGAGGGCGCAGTGCCCAGGGCCACAAACTTATGGGGCCCACAAAAATAGTTTCCTAAGCGGAAGAATCTCCTGGGCACTCAGCTGAAGGGGATGGTTTTGCTGAGCAAGCACCCACAAACACTGATAGATGCAGACAGACACACAGACAAGAGACACACTGAGACACACCCACATTCAGACACAGCCATACTCTCCTCCCTGCAGCCCAGAAGCTGCATGAGACCATTGGAGTGGTGGAGAGGTGACAGGTTCTTCTGGACAAGGACAGGGGACCAGCAGCCTCCCCAACGTCTCTCATCTCAGCATCACCAGGAAGAGAAGCCCAACTCCACACTGCTACAGGGACCGTAGCTACAAGGAGAGCCAGACACGCATATCATTGGTCTGCGGTTGAGACGCTTAGAGGAGGTGACAGGACGGAAGGATCAGGTCACCAGACTCCACACACTCAGAAGGTCCACCAGGCTCCCCCTGCACTGCCTCCTCCTCTGAGGGTCTTTAGTGGACAGGTAAGGCCTGAAGCAGTCACCTGGGATCCCCATGCTGCAGACGGGCAGCCACTTCTGCTCTGGGGACCAATATGCCCATGTAACATATACTGATTCCCACCATCCCAGGCTGCCATAGGATGCACAGGCTCTCCCGGCCCACCTGGGCTCCACCCTGCAGTGTGGATAACGGCAATACGGGCACTTGCTGTCCTGCCCCTTCGGAGACCATCGTCAGGGAAACAAAATGAAATCTGTTGGTTCTGATATCATTTTTTATAATCCTCATATGTTTATTAAACCTAATTATAAGAAAAAGCAAAGAAATTGCAAACAATGGTCAGCAGTGGTCCTCAGAGCCAAGCTTGCTCCCCCTGCTGAGTCCGCTGCAGGTGCTGTAGGCATCAAGTGGTCAGAACCCCAGAGGGACCGTCAGGGAGGGTTGTCGTAGAGGCTGGACCCCATGACTGTACCCAAGCCAGTGACACTGGCCTCTCTGCCTGGGGAGGGGAGGAAACGCAGGGCTGGCCCTGAGATCTGCTCTCCTCACTACCTGCCGTGTCCGTCTAGCCTCCTCTTTTGGACAGAAACTGTGGGACACGGAGAAGCACCCAGAGAACCCATAGAGTCAATAAGGATCAGGGAAGCTCTCGGGCCTTTCACTCCCTCCTTTTACCAGTTCACAGGTGTTGATTAGTTTGGATGCTGATGGAGCAGAACGAGGCGTCCCCATGCCTGGCTCCCTTCTCTCAGAATGAGGACCCATATCCTCTGTGGCTTCAGGTTCAGGCTCCAGCACTGAGGGGGCTCCACCTTCCACCTGGAACGGAAGAGGACTTGGTAACTCCGGGGAGATTCTGCACCTTCCGGCTTCCCCTGCGAACTTGTACCCACCAGGGCTCCCTCCGTAGCCACCCTGGTCCTAGCCCTCACGGCCTCCAGGAAGGGGCCTAGACTCAGAGAGAAGCCTGGAGTCTGCATACAGACCCTGCAGGTCTGGCTGGGTCTGTTTTGAGGCGTCAGCCTTTTCCTCGTCCTCCTGAGCACTGAGGCCCGGGGGGAATGTAAGGAGGGCAGGCAGAGATCTGGGAGGGCAAGCAGTCCAAGGAACAGAATTCACCAGAGAATGCCCTTCAAAGGCCTGAGTTCAAAGGCCAGCTAGGCCACCTGCTGGCTGTGTGCTCTTGGGCCAGTTGCACTAACCTCTGTGCCTGTGCTCTCCTCCTCACCCTGGTGATAAGGGAACTGACTCCACTGACATGTGGGGGGTCTCCAGTGATCTCTGTGCACAAGCCCGGGCAGCATTTGGGGCTCTCGCTGAGGGTTACTCCTCCTCACCGTTTGCTTCCAGGATGTCCTGGCAGAGCGTGGTCCCCCTCCAACACCTCACGCTGCAGGCTCCAGGGTCAAATGAGGTGAAGGTCCAGTGCTTTCTTCAGTAGACTCCTGCTGGGCATGTTTAATTCCCTCCAGATTCTCCAAGTCAGGGTCCATTTGAAATGCCCAGCGGATGCAATTCCCAAATGAGATTCACCAGATAAGGGTCTAGGTGTGCTCGTTTTGTTTTAATTATAGGAAATAAAAGTATGTGAATGTATTTCACATAGTTGTAATCAAGGTATAATCATGTGAAGATAAAGTTAAGGCCCATCCTCAAACCCAAGTTCAATCCCAGGCCTGTCTTTCTCATTAAAAGTGGAGAAGGTTGTTGCAGGTGGAACATGACTGGGGTGGCAGGGACTGGGCAGCGTCAGTCTTGGCTCAAACAGTGAGTTTGGATTTGTGGGCTGCTTTCTGGAAGGGTTTCATGACCAGCACGTCCCAGAGAGTGTATCATAAGCTATGGTCATGAAGTATTTTTCTTGCTTGACCGTGATTTTCATACTATTTATTCTGTTCTCTTCCATTTCCGTTGTCTTTTTGGCTCCTTTGCTGGTTGTCATGGGGTCTTACAGGGTAACTAACCTCCAGTGCCTCACCTGCCTGAGAGCTGAAGCCTGCCTCCTCCCATTCTTTTCTGGAATCTGCTTCTTTGAATGAGCCATGCTGCTGTTTTCAAAAGGTTTTTGCTGGTTTGTCTTTTTTTTCATAATGTGATAGTATTTTAAACACTTTTTGTTTTTGTGGTAACATTTTTGAGCTTCCGCTAAATCCATTGTTTATCCCCTGGTATCGTCTTTTTATGGAGTGTGCCTAAAGGAAAAAAAATGTTCATTATATGATCCCTAATACTTCAGACAAAACTGGCCATGTTAGTGTTTGGATGGTGTAATCAATACCAATCCAATCTTATCTTCTCTGTCTGAATAGTTTTACAACATGAGAAATCTCCTACATTTATGTTGAAGCTTTGGTATTTCTTAGCTCCAATGGCTTCGAGTCTAGACTTGCTTAGTCATTTCCATTTGAAGATTCATTTTCTCATGGGCCCCATTTATTTCACTTACCAATGTTTGAGTTCC
This sequence comes from Rhinolophus sinicus, assembly GCF_057876585.1. NCBI lineage: Eukaryota > Metazoa > Chordata > Mammalia > Chiroptera > Rhinolophidae > Rhinolophus > Rhinolophus sinicus. The sequence goes on from NC_142513.1 coordinate 26,922,723, forward strand.
TCTTTTCTCAGTGTCTTGTTGATTAGGGAGTGTGACTAAGTAGTTGTCATCCAAGGTCCAAGGAGTAGCCAGTGGGACATGAACCTCACCTGAGGAAGGCTTCTACCTGATTTGTTTAGCTTTACATTGAGACTCTGCCACCTTCCTTATCCCCATGGTGTCTCTTCTTCTTGAAGCAGCCATTCCCAACGTGGCTATCCAGGCCTCCCGGTGCCCTGGTGACTCCAGATGGACTTGACAGGGGAGTTGCACTTGCAAGGGATTGGAAAGAAATGTGTCAGGAAAAGCTCAGGGGCTGTAGAGAGTCTCTCTGTACCCAGACTTCTTTCTGCCTTGTCCCAGGGCCTGACACAAGACTTTTATTTCCTCTCAGTGACTGCCTGACCAACAGCAAGCTCCTGCTCTGATTGGACCTGAGTGAGACTATGCACCCCTTCCCTCCCTCTTTGACATCCACACACATTGTCCTGGATCTGCTTGCTCTCTGAGTCCATGCTGCAGAGGGAACCATCCCTACAATCTTCATTGTGTCCTTCCAGATGGGCCTGTCTTTCTCTCTATTCCACCTGCCTGCTGTTCCCTATGGAGTCAGGAAATGTCCCACACTTTAGAGGTTAAAAAAAAAAAAGTGGGCTCAGAGAGGGTGGTTTTCTCAAGGTCACCCGCAGTTGGCAGTGTGGTAAGCTCTGGAATCCAGAGCTTAAAAGCAGAAGGTGTCTTCTCTCCCAGGGGTTCCTAATGTCCAGGAGTCCCAATGAGCTGGGATGAACAGGGGGCCTGAGAAGGGTTGTCTGACCCAGCCACCTGCAGAGCCCCACCCCAGTACATATGGCCTGAGGTTTCCATGGTGATGTTAAATAAACCTTACCTGCTACCTCTTCCATTACTGCCATTTCCCCTCTCATCCTATTCCACGCTCAATGTCCAGATATGATCAACAGAATCAGGAGGAATGGAGCCTGGAGGTAAAGGGCCAGCCCCTGGGAGTGACAGCATTAGAGTTTACCGATACTAAAGTTTTGTAGAAGTTGCATGTGGGCTGTGTTTCAGGCTCTAATATACTTTGCTGTGATTCAAGGTTTTGTGTGTGATTATTTTCACCCATCTGGAGGAAACTGAAATGTATAGTGTAGATGAGAGATTTCATAATATATATGATAAGCTATAGTTTGTACGAATAAAATGAATTATGTGCCCACCTCTCAGCTTAAGAAATAAAGCACCATTGTCCTTGAGGTCTTCTTTGTGTCCCAAACATCATCTCTCCCTCACACCCAGGATAACCACTATCCTGAATTTTATGCTTATCAATCACTTGTTTTTCTTTATAGTTTTACTGTACTTTTTTGGTATATTTACAGAATTCATTAACTGCGTTTGTATGTCCAAAAATTTGTGTGTAAATGATTTTAGTCTGTATGTCTGCTTTATGTAGCTATTGCTCAATAATGCTACATAACAAACCATCACAAATCTCAATGGGCTATCACAATAAGCATTTATTTCATGGCTGTTTGACTGGGGGTGAGTGGGGCTCAGCTGGACTTGGATCAAGGGTCCAGGCTCTGTCCAGATCTGGTTCACATGTCTCTGGCCTGTTTGGACCTATGGCTACCCGAGGCATGCTCTTTGAGTGGCAAAAACAATAGCACAAGAGAACAAGACCAAACGTGCAAGTTCATTTTAGCTTTTGTTTCTGTCATGTCCACTAATTACATTGGCCAAAGCTAGACATATGGCCTAGCCAAAAGCCAAGTAATGTCAAAATTATATTGTAAATTATCCCACATTAGCACATGTTGCTGTTGTTTATTTGTTCTTGAATGTATAGTATTTCATTTTAAAGACATTCCCCACTGTGCTCTTAATAAACACCTGAGTGGTTTCTAGATTTTCCTAATAAAGATAATACTGTTTTGAACAATCTTACAAATGTGTTCTGGGGCAGGTGCGCTTGCTGTAGATTATGTAACTATTTAGCATAATTATCCAAAATATCGAAGTAAAATAGGTGATTGTATGGCATTTTATTAAGTTTATTCGAAGGTCATCTCTCATGGAATGAAATTTTGTTGACTTACTTTTGCAGTTTATTGGGGCACTAATATTTTATAAATCCCTAATGTTGAAGGTTAACTTGTAGAAAACTGATTTTTTTAAATATTCAGTAATGGAGGTAACACCAAGTATTACAATATTATTGCCCTGTGGACCAGTAATCAGTTTTGTTTTGAATTTAGCAATTTTATTTTAGCATTTGCTTTCCCATGGGTTATATAAAAATACTCATATCCTTATTGAATTAATTTTGCATTATGCTGCTTCTTTCATTAATGAGTAAAATAAAATCTTGACATGTGCTTCCCATTTATTTATATGAAAGTTGTTTTTAGCAATTTGAGAATGATTTTTTTTATCTGTCTAGGAATAGAGTTGCTGGTTTACAGGAAAGATCCACAGTTAACCTTGCTTGATAAGATCAAACTGTTTTCTAAAGTGACTGGACCAATATATTCTCCGAATTCCAATTCCAGAGTGACAGACCTTGCCAATAGTGATAGGCATATGTAGGCCTGTTCAGAAGAGTAAGCTGCCCATTTTTCCCCACTGCTTCCTACGAATATGGCTTGCCTGTGGAGTTTCACTGGGCTCCTCTCCAATCCCTGATAGGAAGAAACCAGGTCCAGGGACGTTCCCACCAGACCTGCGCACCCTATGCTCCATCTTGCAAGGAAGGGGTTTGTTTTTGCAACTCAGAATGCCTCCCTCCTCTTGCGGGGTGAGGGGGGTGCCTTTTGCAAGCTCCCCTTGCACTTCTACATGCTTGGGCATTTTCTGTGCTCAGTGTCTGCAGTTTTGGCCCCTCTTCCACTTATTCTTTGGTTCAGCATTTCAGTTTTAATTGTTGACTATTTGAAAATGGATGAGTAGGTGGGTCAGATCGCTCCGCCAGTATCTTCAGTGACAAAAAAGGCACAGAGTCACACCTGTGGGCCAGCTAGTACATAGGAGGAAGGGGTGGAATGAAAGAGGCTTTTGATTCACTTGTGTCCTTCCTGCTCTGGAATCACTCAGACCACTCCTCTCCATTCCTGTGTCCCACACCCTGCCTCATGTCATCCTTTTCCTTAGATTACTCCTGTTAGTTTTCTCCTGTCCCAACTTGTCTCACACTATTTTTCCTCATTCTATTTAAGACATGTCAGCAAATATGCACCGGGCATCATCCAAACTCCAGAGGTGAGTGAGCCCTGAGTCTTTCCCTCAGAGACCTCCCACTCTTCAGAGGTGGTGCAGCCTTCCCCTCCTCCTCCAGGCCTCCACTCCACCCCAATGTCCAGCCTTCCCTCAGGCTCAGCTCTACCTGGGCCCTCACCAGCTCAAACACCTCCCATGGTTCCCCAGTTTTAAAAAGCTTGCTGTTGGCAGTGAAGACCTGAAGCCAGGAATTGGATCGAAAAGATTCCTCTCAGTTTCTCTCTGGTCATTAATCCTTCTGCCCTTAACCCCCTTCCACCCACATGGCTATACTGGTTCTCTGAGCACTGAAAATGATGCCATCTCTTATCTATGGGCCTGTAGTAAAAATGGAACTGGAGTTGTGATCGTAGGTAAAGAAAATTCTTTAGAAGGAGTTCTCATTCCTTTCCTGGTTGAAAAGGTAAGATGTTTCAGCTTGGATTTTGATCACCCAGCTACCATCCAGTTGCCATTCCTCTCTCACGGTTGGTATTGTGTTCAGGTTTGCACAGTAATATTAAGCTTACCCAACTATTTTTATCATATGTTTTTTAGAACATAAAAAATCTGAAGTGAGGGCTTCTTCCCTCTTGGCTACTCAGTGGTGGCATAAAAGAGACTTTGCATTAATGTATTGATTCATGATCATAGATTATAATCCTTGTATGTGTACTGAGGACTCCCAGATTTCTATCTCCAATGCTAGCTACTCTCCTAATCCTGGATTTATTCAGCCAACTGCCCTCTTGAGATCTCCACTTGGTTGTCTAATAAGCATCTCCCATTTTTCAGTTTATCCTTCGTCAAGTTACTAGATATCAATGGGCATCAGTTTTCTCATCCAAACATGGGAACCACAGAACCACCCACATAATAAGATTATAGGGAGAAATAAGAAAATTCTGCTAACATGCTTAGAAAGGGGCTAAGCGTATAGTAATTGCTTATATCAGTCTGGGGTCAATCAGCAGTCAGAAACCACACAGTGATTTAAATGGGACATTGAATACAAACACGAATTAAGCTATGATAAAATGATAAGATGTAAAAAGAATGCTATAGGGTGATCATGACAGAGGGTACCCAAAGAAGGACACATCCGTGCCAATGACCAGTTTTGCTGTTTCCAGAACTAGCAATGTTCCTCTACTAATACTCGTTACCTTAACATTGTGCTCATTGTCAAGGAAAACTGCTGAAAAGAATCCCATTATCACACAGCAGATGTGGAAGGAAGTACGAATTAGGAACTGGGAGCCAATAAATTGATAAGTGGCACAAGTCTCATTAAATAATAACTTTCTGATGTGGTGGCATTTTAATTTTAAGGGGAAGGACAATATCTTATTCTGTATCTCTGACAATGAATTCTGACTGCCTTCATATTACCACTCCTCCGGGCCCACAACCTAGCACCAGCTCCAAGCCCCCAGGTGCCCGAGAACCTGCAGTTAAGCATCAACAGAACAGAGCTCAAATCCATCACAGCTGATGGCAACAATACTAAGGGAGAGCCAGAAGTCCCCTCAGATACAACTGAGGACTGACGAGTCAGGAGGAGGTAAAGGCATGAAATGATAAGGTTGCAAGACAGGCAGGGGACAACAAACCCAGAGCTTCTGGTGTGTTCCAGCTGTGGCCTACAAGCCACCACGTCCTCTGCTGTGGGGACTTAGGTGGATGGACAAAACTTTTGCTTGGCTCAGAGCTTCCCCATTATTTTGTAGAGCAAATGGCATTCAAAATATTTTATTAGCAGTGGTGACAGCCCTTTATTGAGGATTTATGTATGTAATTATTTTTACGGCTGTTTGTTTGAAATAATCACCTTTCATTCATTTATGATTTATTCAGAAACTTTTTGATTACCTCCCACCCATAAGGCATCATGTTGGGAGTTATGAATATAGACTAAATTAATATAGACAATGAACTTGTCCTTGCTGCCTGGAGAACAGCAAAGAGATTTTCCCTTCTTAAATAAAATTGGCTTCTTTCACTTCAAAGACACATACACACATAGAGAATAATCATCTACCCATCTGCAAATATTCATTAAGAACTTGTGCAACACTTAGTGTTGTTGGAAGAGGGATAGAGATAATTACTCATGAATAGATCTAAAGGCTCACAGAACAGAAAAGGTCACCAGTGAGGGTGAGAGAGAGACAGCATAGGAGAAGGTCTTTATGACTGAGCTCAAAAAGGAGACAGTGGTTTCTGAGGGGCAGGCAACAACAAGGAAAGAGAGATGGAGTTGGTGTTTTGTCACATAAAGCCTGTTATTTAATTATTCATTCATTGGTTCCATGTAAATGTATAACTTTGATTAAAAAATAAATAAATAAATAGAAAAGATCCCCTCTCCTGACTATTTGTATTCAATGCCTGGGTCCCAGGAGGCTCAGGCCTTATGTGCCTGCTCCTTTCTAGAACCATCCCACCAGCAGGAAAATCTTCTAGTGCTTCTTAGAACTAGAACTTTCCAGAACACTAGTGAGCGTTCCCTCTGCTGACCCTAGCTTTGGACACTGAGGACACAGGAACCTCTGAGCTCTCTCAGTCATGCTACCTTCTGCAGTCCCCAATCTCTGCACCTGAGTCTCTGGAGCCAGCTTCTGCGTAGGTAGGCGTAGTTGACCAAGCCTGGCTGCTGCACTCCATGTCCACCGGGGCATTTGCGCAGAGCCACCAGCTCTCCTCCAGTGATGGAGTGTGGTGGGGATTGAAGTTAGTCTGTTTGCCAGGGTCCCGGAACTTCTCTATTGACTGACCTTGTTTGAAAGACTCCCTGCAGGCTCTGCTGATTTCTCAAACCGAACCGCAGTCTACGGCGCTCCCACCCATCTTCTCTTTGCCCCATTGAGAGTGAGACTGACGTAGACTTCTGTCTGCTCTCCCAGCCTCTCATAGCTGCCTCCTGTTCTTTTCACATAATAAAAATCCTTACAAGTGTGAACATCTGTTCTTGTGTCTGCTTTTCAGAGCTGCTGGATAACAGAGACCTCCATCCCCTCTTTTCCCATCGTAGCTACTGCCCCGGGTCCTGGTTGAGAATCGCTGATCACAGGGCCACACCTCTCTCCTTCCTGAGGCGGCATTTCTCCTCGTCCCTGATCATCACACCTGCACATCAGGACTGTCACTCTTGTTGACACAGTTAGATTGGGGGCCTGTGAGATCCTGGCAAAGCTGGACCAGACAGTCGAGCCTGGTTTTCCATCACCATGGGAACCCCAAGCATCCAGCGCTGGAGTGTTTTAGAATGGCCAAATCAGATGCTCAAGGGGCGGGGTCAGAAGAGAGGGGGCGAGGCAACTCTCCGTCCCTCCCCCAGTGCTTCTGCGCAGGCTTTGTGGAGGGCTCATTCTTACTCCCCTTCACCACAGCAGCATACTGAGCCCGCCTCTTGACTCTCAGAGCTCAGGGGTCAAGCAAGGTCTTGTGGGCTTCAACCTGATGGTGTGAAGTGAAGATGTCACTCTTTCTGAGCCTCAATGTTGTTTCCTCCTACACACTTGGGACACATCCTGAGTGACACTGGACTGATGGGGGTGGGATGAGGTGAGAGGAAGGCAGGATGAGTCCTTCTGGGACAGGAAGTAGGACAGGGACAGCCCTAAGGGCATTTCACAAGAAGAAATTGGTGTGGGGCTGGGCTGCAGGGACGTCACAGAGTCCCATTGTGACCGCCCTCCCCCAGTGGAGCGGGATTGGCCTAGCGAGCAGAGGGGTGGGGTAAATAAGCGACTGGTTGCCAGAGCCTGAGCTCAACAGGGAGAAGATGAACACTGAGAGATGAGACGCTGGTCCTGCTCCTGCTCCCGGCCCCCCTCATCCCAATCCTTCACACCCTCCGCTAAAGGGGATTCTAACTTCCTCCCTTCTCTGTCTGGTTCCAGGCAGGTGCCCATGGTCCCCTCTTGGCCTGCCCAACTTATCAGCTGCTTTCACAGCAGGTCGGTGGACGGCATGGGGCTTGCTGCACCGTGCGAATGAGACCTGCCCAGAGGGGGACCCCGACGCAAGGACAGAGTGCGGATGGGGCCTCCACAAGTCTGGCTCCAGCCCCGCTGAGGACGCACAGCCATCCCTCATCTTCACTTGGGTCTTCGGCCCGTGCTCCGTCAGCAGTTGTCCGCCCGCCTCCAGCTTCTCTCCTTGTTTAGGTCCTGCCCTTGGAATTCTTTAAAAATTCCTTTGCCTCAGGCTTCCCTTTTGACTTTCCTGCTCATCAGCCCTCGAATGTCTGCATCTGCCTGTGGTAACCTGAGCTGCTTCAAAGTCGAGATGACCATGGCCATGGTACCTAGAGTTTCATGGACCACAGTGCAGGTAAGAAATGCACCCTCTCAGGGTGAAAATAAACACTCATCACAGGGTCATTTTGAAGATGGGGCTCAGGGGACACATGTCCCTTAAATCCAGTCAATGAAGGCTCCACAAAGACGACATTCTGAAACTCCATATTCCAGGAGTTTGTCACCTGAGTAGTTTCTGGGGTTTCAGGAGTCTGTACCATGTAGAGATAACCTCCAAGGCAAAAGACAAGTTTCTGCACCTTGTACCACTTACTGTGAACAAAGGGACATAATTCTTGGTACGTCTTTTGGGATTTTGGAGGCAACATGTATCATATTTGAGTGTACTATTTTGACTCAGCTACAGAGACACTCATGAGGATGTCAGTTTCCAGTAGGACCAGAGAAAGAGGAAGCTATGCAGTAAGTTCAGTGTGTAGCACAAGCTGCTCTATAGGTTGGTCCTTATGCTCCAGCATATCCAGTGCTACTCAAAGCATTTGTGGCAAATAGAGTTGATGTGTGGAGCTTCTCACAAGCATGGACAAAAGAATGACAGCTTGATTTCTAGGACTTTTTAGAAAATCCATATCTTCTTTTGAAGATAACTATTCTCCTTTAGAGAACGGCTTCTGATTTGCTATGGGGCCTTGGTAGATACTGAATGCCTAACTCAGGTTCTCCTGTGTTGGGACAACAGGTAATCTTGTGGCCTGAACTTCCCATAATGAACACACTTAGCCATAAGGTTGGGCATGTGCAGAAGCATTTGTCATCAAATGGAAATGGTATCCAAGAGATCAAGTTTAAGTCAGGAAGATATGAGTAGATTGCATGAGCAGGTGGCTTGGAATCCTTTGACATGAACTTCTGTTGCATTGTCTCCTCTCCTTCAATCCATGCCTATGACCTCATGAAGTGTTCCTCATGACCAACTGACTGAGGAAAACACTTGAACCTAGTTTACAGCTGGGTCTGCATTATTAGCTGGTAACACACAAAAGTGACCAGCTACAACACCACAGGGGTGACCCTGAAGTACAAAGAATTTGCCTCCCTTGCCTGTAATACTACTAGCAACGCCATCACAGTGGATAAACACTGTCATGGCAATCCATCCATTGTTGTGTCTCATCAAGGAGCTCATTTTACAGCAAAGAACATTCAGCAAGGAGCTCACACCCATGGAATTAACTGTTTTTAACACCACCCCATCACCTGGAAGTGGCTCGCCTAATTGAAATGTGCAGTGGCTTAGATTCAGTTGTAGCATCAGTTGGAAGAGAACACTCTACAAGTGTGGGCTCTGTTTTACATGATGCAGTCAGGATATGCTTTGAATCAGAGAACATTGTTTGGTATTGTCTCCTCCATAGCCAGAATGCATTGGTCTGTGAATCAGGGTTACAACCGGGTGTGGCTCCTTTGACAATTACAACTAATAACCCACTTGCAGAATTTCTGCATCTTGTCCCAGCAACTTAGAGTTCTGACAGTTTCGAGGGTTAGTCCCCAAGGGATAAGTATCAGGGGATATAGCAATTATTTCACTTAACTAAAAATGAGACTTCTTTGTAAAGGCAACTAAAGCACTTGCTACTTCCTGTTCATCAAACCCAATAAGCCTAACTTAATATAGTGGACCAGTGTTACATTTTGTGGAATGTCAAGAAATCAATGTCTCTGTGGATTATATTATGGCAGAGAACAGAATAGACCTAGTCCTGTGGCAATGCTGTGAAGGTACACTGTTACCACTGCTAGGTAAAAGCTAACTTTTCTGAAGGTCTTTGCAAGTTGGTATGAAGAAAAGGCCATTTTGATTTGCTTCAGTTAAGTTTTTATATCAGAGCCTACAATTGCAATTAGAGTCTTACCTGATTAATTTAATGATAGCCCACAGTCACTTTCCAAAATTCATCTGAATTCTGTACAGGCCAAACTGGTGAGTTTAATGTAGTAGGCGTCACCATTCCTGCTTTTTTAAAGTCTTAGACTGGGCCATTAATCTATATAATTCCCTGAGAGATGCAGTTTGCTTCAGCTTTGCTCTTGATAGGGAGGGCAAAGTCTTTCATTTGTCAAGCATACACAAAAGAAGGCAAGGCCAGTAAAGTCACTTTTAGAATCAGCCAGTTTATTATGTACGTAGACAGTGAAAGGATGAATAGCCAACAGTATCAGCTCCCTGTGGTCCTGTCAGACACATACAAAAGATGGAAATGAAAGGGGCCAGATGACTGTAAGACGGATATCCATTGCTGACAAGCCAATTTTAGATTGCAGCCAAGTTTTACATCCTGCAACTCTAATCTGAGGGGAAAAGCCTCATACCTCATCAGAAGCCAAGAGGTGATGGCAGCCTCTTAGGGGACGTAAAGAAGTGAGTAGGAAATGGTCTTCACAGAGCATCCCCCATCCACTTGTGTTCCAGGAGGCTCAAAAGGTGTTCTGCCAAGAGTCAGATTACCTTTGATTTAAGCCTTTGCCTGTGAGGCCTAGTGTGTATATGTGTAAGTGTGCCAGGGTGGCAATGTAGAGCCATTTCCCTGCATGTCCACCTATCCCCCAACCTTTCATATATCCAGCTAAAAGTTCTTGGTAGCTTAGACCATCCCATCACATGCTCTAAGTGATTGCACTTATAGGGGCTTAGACCAAATTTGTTGTTTGTCTTAGGCAACATTGGACATGGAACATTGGAAGAATGTCCATGCTCTGATTCCTGTCAGGGGGATCAGCTTCCTACTTGAAAGATAGTCCACAGCCAGACTCCCTATCTAGGCCAAGTCACTTAAATATGTCGTTAACCCAGGTGCTGCATGAGGCATTGGCAACCGTGCGCATCCCACACTGACTGGCCAGCAGGAAGACCAATACAAAGTGATTGTCCATTATCATTCATGCTATAGAGTTTAGAACAATCAGTAACTGGTGAAAACATACAAAAAAGTATAACAATATCAGGGTCCATAAAGTTAATCTTGCTGTCTTTCAAGTGGAGGCTATTCCTTTCTGGAGCCAGTAGCTATTTGATGAAGATTCTAAGTTGGCCAGCATTTGAGGGAGGTGGCAGCATTCTGGGTGAAACTGGCCAAATGCCCTGTGGATAATAGCTTAGAGTGAGATTTTGGTCCTTCTATCCATACCTGACATTCCAGGGTCTCAGGTGGTCTTTACACGTCTACTGGAGTTGTCCCTCTCCTTCCACAGCCAGGTGATCAGCATGAGCAGTCCTTGCAGCCATCACTCCATCCTGTTTGCAATCCTTCCTGTGTCTTCCCCACACCATACACCTAGACTCATCCAACATGGCTCAGCAGTGTTTTCCTTACTTTGTACCATCACCTAGAAAATCTATCTTACCCCTTGACAGGCGGGTCATACCAGGACCACCTTAGGAGTTGTCATCTCATATTCCTGGTCGTTATCATGTCCATGACTGTCTAAGTTCAACAAGCATCGCCAGACAGCAAAAGAAGTACCAGATTAGTCACCCATCCCCCAGGCTCTTTTTTGCTTCCCTGAAATTTCAGTAGCCCAGTTTCCTACAAGCAGGTTTGGGAGGAATTATAAAGTTTGGGAAGCTTACAACCAGTCCAGGCCTCCTTTGTCCCCCAACATTTTATTTAAATAAAAGGTACTATTTTGGGGAATTGCTTCATTTAGAGCCCAAAGTGCCTTTAGGAAGAGTATGCTCCACTGGGAGCTGAGCCTCTGTTGTCAGTCATCTTCATCAGTTTCTCCTGTCAAAGGCCCCGTTCCATCCTTCAATGGCCACTGCTACCTGGCAGCACAGGTCTGATCAGCTTGTGGATTCCAGTGATGTTCAGCCTTGAAGGGCCCTTTTTCTTTGGCATCCACATGAGGCACAAATACAGGTTTAGGTCTTGTGCAGTGTGCTGCTATAATGTTTGTCCCCATAGACGATGAAATTTTTTCATCCAGTTGTCCTATAATGTGGCGATTGCCCGAGTCAGCAAAAATGTAACAAGGTGCATTTTGGGAGATGTTTCTGGGGTAGTATTACAGTCTGCCACTCCTCCTATTGCACAGAGTTCCCTTTCCATGCACAGTTTTAAGTAATTTTCTTTGGGGTATATCCAGTATACCCCATCTTAACTTAGCTGATTGATCTGTGATCCAGGCCCAGGTATCTTAAGGGAACTTGGTGTACTGAAGCTCCCAAAAAGCCACGGGCTGGTGCAGAGCCTACATCTGAGATTGCCATATTTGGAGGATGAGTGGGCACTTTTTTAGGTAAGTGTGATGTCATTCACACCTGATTCACTTTCCTACATATACTACTTACATCAGTAATAGATGCTTGTTGGGCAGTAACTACGTTGTTGGTGTTCTCATTTCTGATCCTCCCCGGGATAGGGATGTCAGGGTCTAGCAACCCCAACTGTTATTTTTTTAGTCTTTCAGCATCCATCAGAACCCAATAACTAGCAATGATTGTCTCTCAAATGGAGTATTCTAGGTGGCAAGTGTCAGGTACAGGTACTTAGAAGTGGCATTCTCAAATTGTTTATAAAAACTTGGTTCTCATACAAATAGGTGGCAAACATATGTCAAAGTTTAATTCCTTAATGAAGAAAGTCAAAGAATGATATCAAAGTAATTATATGTGACATTAGATTTAAATAATCAGAGGAAAATTGCTAAATCTGATACAAAACATTATTGCCACAGAGCAATAAAACTACAATCTTTGGGGTTATTGTCTTTCCAAATACAAAAATCATCACAACTTGTCAGTTTTCCACAAGTCTACCTTTGCCTGAGTTACAAAACTTCATCTATAAAACATTATAAAATTAATCATTAATAAGTCAATAAAATTACATCCCAGAAAAAAAATTGGATAATCTCCAAGAGGCTTAATGAGAATGCTCTTAGAATGCTATTTAAAGTCCATGTAATCTTTTTCCTTTATTTCAAAGTTTTGGGTAATTTTTTTATATAGTAATTTAATCTTGAGCAATTCTCACACACCTGTCCCAGGAGACACAAATAAGCATGTACAAAATAGCATTGTTTGTATTAGAAAAACTCAAAGGTCCATGGAAAGAATCATAAAAACATAAATTACAATCATTGCAATGAGAACTAGCCATCGATTAAAATAAAGTACAGCTACATATTCCTAGAGGGGATCATATAATTGTGTGATTGTGGTAGTCTGAGTTACAGCCTCCATGCATGACTTTCTGCTGCTGTGTACAGATCCACACCCTTCCCAAGGCCTCATGGTGGGCTGGGAGAAATTCCCCATCTCTGGATTTCAAGTTCAGTCATAAGACTTTCTTTGGCTGTTGGGATGTTGGTGGAAATGACACAGCTAATGCTAAAGATATGCTTGTATCTTGTGCTCCACAGGAAGAGAATACCTCAGATAAACACTGGTCTTAGGAGACTGGGAGATACATGGAGCAGGCCTGGACCCAAACCACAAACTAGCTGAACCTAGCTCAGTTAAACCTGACTAACTCCTTGATGCACAAATGAGGAATAACTGTCTATTGTTGTATGCTACTGAATTTGGGGATTGTTATACAACATCACTGGGCAATAGTTAACTAGAACAGACACTTATGTGAATATATATAAATATTGTGTTCAAGAGCATGTGAAACTACTTAATTTTTTAAGCACAAAAACAATTGTAAAAAAAACTTATAAAGGAAAGCAAGTAATCAATAAGCAAAATTCAGGATAGTGGTTACCCTCAGGGTGAAAAAGGAGAAATGATTTTTGGGGAACACACAGAAACCTTCAAAGACAATGGTACTGTTGAATTTCTTAAGCTGAGAGATGAGTATACTGGTATTTATTAATATTCTCTATACATTACATGCAAACCTCTCATTTAGAATAGATATTTCATTTTATTTAATCTAAGAAATAACTACATGCAAAAACCTTAAATAATAAAGTATTTAAGGGCCTTGGACACAGACTTGGGCTGTCTCCAATATGAATTCTTAAAAAGAGAGGTAGAAAATATGAGTTATTAAAGAGGAATAAGCACAAGAGTTAGTCAAAAGTCCTAAATAAAGAAAGAAAAAGAAAAAAAATAGCTGAGAAAGGAAATTCACCAGAAAAATCTACAAAACAAGTTAAAAAATTTGAACAAAAATTTTAGTCAGATTAAAAAATCTCAAGTCAATCATGTCTATAAACAAGAGGCAAATGAGAGATATAAGAGCTCAGAGAAGAGATATGAGGGCAGAAGCATAGAATGACTGGTAAAGCTCAAGTCATGAAAGACAACTCCAACTGTTAAAAATGGTTTCTCTTGGGAGTAAGCAGAGTGGAAATAGAGATTTCTTCATAAAGAGCTATCTGATGCTCAAAACCAAGTGAATGTACAGTGCAAAGTTTCCTTGGCACTGTCCCTATAGTGATGTTTGGGCCTCCAGTGCCTAAGAGACCTCATGTGGACCCAGGTGTCTGCCCTGCTCTCAACAACCTTCTAGGGCCCAGTCTTCCCTCCACCAGTCCCAGCATTGTGAGCTGAGGCTGCATTAATATCAGGATTCTCTAATCCATGCCTATAGTCGTTTCCTAGTATAACTTTGATCCTCAAGCCCCCATTCTCCTGGGCACTGCTGCTCTACGCCCAAGATTTGAAGCTCTCAGCCCCTGTTCGGACTCCACTGCCGCCAATCTTAGGGTCTTCCCTCACCACTGGGCTCCATTTCCCCTGATTCTGTGGATCACATCTGGACATTCAGCACGGAATAGGATGAGAGGGGACACGGCAGTAAAGGAAGCAGCAGCCTGTAAGTTTTATTCACCATCACCATGGAAACTTCAGGCCGTATGTACTGGGTGGGGCTTTGCACTAGCAGGGTCAAAGAACCCTTCTTGTGCCCTCCGTTCATCCAGTCCACTGGGACTCTTGGACATTAGGAATCCCTGGGAGAGAAGACAACCCTGTGGAGCTTTGCATCAAAGGTCTACCCCACTTCTAACTCAAAATATTATCCTTTGACGATCACTCCTATGAACAACCATTTCTTTCCCCTGTAAAATATGAATTATCTCTTGAATCCATACAGATCAGTAGGCAGTGGAGTGGAGGTGAGAGAGAGGCCAGAGCTGGAAGGAGGAAAGGACTATTATAGGGATGATTCCCTCTGGAGCAGGCTGTTGGAGAACATGCAGCCTATGGGAGATTTTGAGGAGTTATGGAGCGGGTGGGGTGAGGAGGATGTGAAGGTCTGATTGAGCCCCTCCTATGGCAAGAGTATTGGGGACTGGCCAGGCAATTGTGGGATTTAAGTCTGGTTGCCAGCCTCAAGACCAGACAGAGAACAGTCTGTACAGGAAGAGATGATTCTCCACCTTCTGATACTTGTGGATCTTTCCCCCCAACAACCGTCAAATCCAATGCTCCTGTCTTGTGCAGTGGGGAGCCAGGGTAAAAATGGCTCTTCCGGAAGATGAACCGCTGTGACAGTGCAGGGCCTGAATATGAAGCCCTGCAAATGAGGTACACGCCCTCTTCAGGGGAGGGCAATGTTTTCCTCACTTCCCCTGGGCCCTTGGATGAAAACCATGACATCCACTGATCAAGAAGAAAATATCCACAGGAATTAACACCATCGTAAGAAAAATGAGTGATGTTCCTTCCTACTGAAAGAAAAAAAAACACCAGAGTAGGGAAGTGCCTAACAGTTGTGGCGAATTGAAAGGGATAGCTTATTTGATGCCACCTGAGCTCAGAAACACCAAACCTGGAGAGACTACAGGCAGAAACAATGGGGAGGGCAGTTTTTTCAAAGCATGGAGTCTAAAGGCCGCATAGCCCGAGGACGTAAGACTCAGCTACATAGCATCCTTGGAGGAGTTCTGAGAGCCTACACTTACAGCCATTGTTCCTTCTAGAATTCACCTATGAAGAGAAGCCACTTACTCAAAAACAGACTGAAAGAGGTACAAATGCAAAAAGGATTAAAAAAGGATTAGAATATTATCAAACTGTAAAGAGATATTAAACCAGCAGGACATTTTTGAAAACAGCAGCATGGCTCATTCAAAGCAGCAGATTCCAGAAAAGAAAGAATGGGAGGAGGCAGGCTTCAGCTCTCAGGGAGGTGAGGCACTGGAGGTTAGTTACCCTGTAAGACCCCATGACAATAAGCAAAGGAGCCAAAAAGACAACGGAAACGGAAGAGAACACAATAAATGGAATGAAAATCATGGTCCAGCAAGAAAAATACTTCAGTGACCGTAGCCTATGATACACTCTCTGGGACGTGCTGGTCATGAAACCCTTCCAGAAAGAAGCCCACAAACCCAAACTCACTGTTTGAGCCAAGACTGACGCTGCCCAGTCCCTGCCACCGCAGTCATGTTGCACCTGCAACAACCTTCTCCACTTTTAATGAGAAAGACGGGCCTGGGATTGAACTTGGGTTTGAGGATGGGGCCTTAATTTTATCTTCACATAATTATACCTTGATTACAACTATGTGAAATACATTCACATACTTTTGTTTCCTATAATTAAAACCAAACGAGCACACCAAGAACCTTATCTGGTGAATCTCATTTGGGAATTGCACCCGCTGGGCATTTCAAATGGACCCTGACTTGGAGAATCTGGAGGGAATTAAACATGCCCAGCAGGAGGCCACTGAAGAAAGCACTGGACCTTCACCTCACTTGACCCAGGAGACTGCGGCGTGAGGTGTTGCAGGGGGACCATGCTCTGACAGGACATCCTGGAAGCAAACGGTGAGGAGGAGTAACCCTCAGCGAGAGCCCCAAATGCTGCCTGGGCCTGTGCACAGAGATCACTGGAGACCCCCCACATGTCAGTGGAGTCAGTTCTCTTATCACCAGGGTAAGGAGGAGAGCACAGGCACAGAGGTTAGTGCAACTGGCCCAAGAGCACACAGCCAGCAGGTGGCCTAGCTGGCCTTTGAACTCAGGCCTTTGAAGGGCATTCTCTGGTGAATTCTGTTCCTTGGACTGCTTGCCCTCCCAGCTCTCTGCCTGCCCTCCTTACATTCCCCCCGGGCCTCAGTGCTCAGGAGGACGAGGAAAAGGCTGACGCCTCAAAACAGACCCAGCCAAACCTGCAGGGTCTGCATGCAGACTCCAGGCTTCTCTCTGAGTCTAGGCCCCTTCCTGGAGGCCATGAGGGCTAGGACCAGGGTGGCTGCAGAGGGAGCCCTGGTGGGTACAAGTTAGCAGGGGAAGCCAGAAGGTGCAGAATCTCTCCGGAGTTACCAAGTCCTGTTCCGTTGCAGGTGGAAGGTGGAGCCCCCTCAGTGCTGGAGCCTGAACCTGAAGCCACAGAGGACATGGGTCCTCATTCTGAGAGAAGGGAACCAGGCATGGGGACGCCTCGTTCTGCTCCATCAGCATCCCAACCAATCAACACCCGTGAACTGGTAAAAGGAGGGAGTGAAAGGCCCGAGAGCTTCCCTGATCCTTATTGACTCTATGGGTTCTCTGGGTGCTTCTCCGTGTCCCACAGTTTCTGTCCAAAAGAGGAGGCTAGACGGACACGGCAGGTAGTGAGGAGAGCAGATCTCAGGGCCAGCCCTGCGTTTCCTCCCCTCCCCAGGCAGAGAGGCCAGTGTCACTGGCTTGGGTACAGTCATGGGGTCCAGCCTCTATGACAACCCTCCCTGACGGTCCCTCTGGGGTTCTGACCACTTGATGCCTACAGCACCTGCAGCGGAATCAGCAGGGGGAGCAAGCTTGGCTCTGAGGACCACTGCTGACCATTGTTTGCAATTTCTTTGCTTTTTCTTATAATTAGGTTTAATAAACATATGAGGATTATAAAAAATGATATCAGAACCAACAGGTTTCATTTTGTTTCCCTGACGATGGTCTCCGAAGGGGCAGGACAGCAAGTGCCCGTATTGCCGTTATCCACACTGCAGGGTGGAGCCCAGGTGGGCCGGGAGAGCCTGTGCATCCTATGGCAGCCTGGGATGGTGGGAATCAGTATATGTTACATGGGCATATTGGTCCCCAGAGCAGAAGTGGCTGCCCGTCTGCAGCATGGGGATCCCAGGTGACTGCTTCAGGCCTTACCTGTCCACTAAAGACCCTCAGAGGAGGAGGCAGTGCAGGGGGAGCCTGGTGGACCTTCTGAGTGTGTGGAGTCTGGTGACCTGATCCTTCCGTCCTGTCACCTCCTCTAAGCGTCTCAACTGTAGACCAATGATATGCGTGTCTGGCTCTGCTTGTGGCTGCGGTCCCTGTAGCAGTGTGGAGTTGGGCTTCTCTTCCTGTGATGCTGAGATGAGAGATGTTGGGGAGGATGCTGGTCCCCTGTCCTCGTCCAGAGGAACCTGTCAGCTCTCCACCACTCCAATGGTCTCATGCAGCTTCTGGGCTGCAGGGAGGAGAGTATGGCTGTGTCTGAATGTGGGTGTGTCTCAGTGTGTCTCTTGTCTGTGTGTCTGTCTGCTTCTATCAGTGTTTGTGGGTGCTTGCTCAGCAAAACCCTCCCTTCAGCTGAGTGCCCAGGTGATTCTTCCGCTTAGGAAACTATTTTTGTGGGCCCCATAAGTTTGTGGCCCTGGGCACTGCGCCCTCCATGCCCTGTGGCTAAGGGGCCCCTGGCTGTCCTGGTTGTGGCTGTGCTCCCTGCCCTCCCCCTCTCTGCCCAGAGACATTTCTAATGGGGCTCCCTGCACAGAGGACAGAGCCCAATATCTCCATGTCACTGCATGGCTCCCTGGTCACCGCTGATCAGCATGTGTCTGCCCTGCTAACGAGACACTCTGTGCTTGCTTAATTCCGTGACATCACCCGCTGACATGTGTGGAGTGTTCCTGGGGGCCAGGCAGTGCTCTAAGCCGATTACATTAATTAACTCCAGATCCGGACTTATTCCTTTGAGGAGATGTTATCATCACCCCCACTTACAAAGGTGTCATGAGTGGAAATACAGAGAAGTGTCATAAGTGCCCAAGGCCACAGAGTGTGTCGAGGAAGCTGGTGTTAGAACCCAGCAGTCTGGCTCAGAGCTGACTTTCCAACACCACGAACCTGTCTCTTCTGTATTGACAATTGGAGCCATTTCCAGAGCAGGGCAAGCATATTTGGGTCCTGTCTTCACCCAGAGCAACCAGGTGGCTGGTGCGTCGGTCGAATGGAGGCATCTGGAATACTGACCTCGGCCCAGGTCTCATCTTCATCTCCTCTCTGCATCCACAAGCCTCATCCCCTCCCAGACCCAATCCTTAACCCAGAGATTCTCAAATTCGGCCTCTCTGGTCACCACAGTTCCTGGAATTTAGGGAGGCATTTCCCTACCAAGAATTCCATCTGTATTGGTTTTTCTTTCAACTGAAAGAAAGGATACAAGTGGTAACATTTTCTATGTCACTTGTCTTTCTCTGGTGACCTACAAACAAAACAGAGCTGAGCGTCAGCCAGGAGAGGAGCAGGAGGAAGCCCTGGACACCTGTCTAAGCCTCCGTGGCCTCAGCAGACACCTGGAGGTGACGGTGACTCAGGTTGTCGGGAAAAGATAGCATCCTGCTGGGACCACACAGCAGCCCTGAGGCCCCCAATGGATCAGCGAGAGGGTGTCCATTCCCAGGGCTGGGGTGAAGCCTCTACAGAAGGATAAGGCTTGTGAATATAGGGAAAGTGAGGCACAAGGAGGTGAAGTCACCTGCACAGGGTGGCTTTGTTTTCATGTCAGAACTGGGATGTGGCCCAGGTGTATTAAGGCCCCTGCAGTTCCCCCTCCAAGGGCATGTGAAGGTCAGCAGCCAAGGGCACTTAAGTCCTGACTTGAGTTCAGCACGAGGTACCCTCCCCTTCCAGGCCATAGCTGCCATGGCACCTTCATCTGTGTCCCAGAAGGAATTGGGCAAAATTAAAATCAAGTTCAAACCCTGATCTCCAGCATGAACTTTGGGGGGTGCTCTTCTGACTCCCCAGGAGACAGGCAGCCCTGCTCAACTCAGCAGCTCAGATCCCAGGATGCTGACCATATGTCTGCCCAGAGCTCCTCCTCCCCCCTCCTCCCAGGTCCCTAGCTTGTCCCAGCCTGCTCTGTAGGAGGGGTCACGAGGAGGAGTCCAGCCCCTGGGAGACGGCCTGACCCAGGACGGCACTCATGCTGCACAGGCTCGCGGTGTGCTGTCACCTCTTCCCAGGCAGATGGTGACCTTCTCCATCCTTCCGACTCCTCTTCCTGCCCATGAGCCACCTGGTGTCTGATTTCTCTAGGGCCCAGCGCAGGCACACACTTTGTCCCTCTGTGGCCTGACTTGCTGCCTATTTGCCTCCTCCCTGGCCAGGAACATTCTATCAACTGCCTTCTGACTGACTGACAGCCTGGATCAACAAATAATCCTGACTCAGTGAGACACCAGACTGTCTGATGGAGACTGTCGGTTTAACTGATTCTGTCTCCAAGGAACCAACTGCTGGATGATTCTCATTAGCTGAAAAGCATGGCCCATCTGACCAACTGATGACCAACTTGTTGGTCACCAGATGTCTGTCAGACGGACACACCCTTGGAGCCAGGAAGGACTGACAGATACCTGACTCGAGAGAGGGGAGGCTGGATGGGGAATATCTGGGGGCTCATCCATAGGCTCTTTGGGTCAGTTTTCTATCTTCTCCCTTTTTTTAAAAAAATGGCTTTATTGAGATATAATTCATATACCATACATTTACTCAATTAAAATGTACACTGGGTTTTTAGTACATCACAGAGGTATGCATCCATTACCACAATCTAAGTTTAGAATGTTTTTATGACCCCCCTAAAAAATTCAGTACCCACCACCAGCCATCTCCATTCACCACAACCCCCAGTCCTAGATAACTACTAACCAACGTTGTCTTCTTCTTGCCAATTTGGACATTTCATATCAATGGCATTCAGACATTTTGTGTTTTTTTATGACTATCTTCTTTCAGTTAATATGTTTTCAAAGTTTGTCCTTGTTAAATCATGTATCAGAAATTCAGTCCTTTATTGCTGAAAAATATCCCATTGCATGCATAAACCACATATTATTTACCCATTTATCAGTGGAGAGACATTTGGACTGTCTGTAATCTTTTTCCCTTATGAATAAATCTGCTTTGAACATTTGTATAAAGTTTTGGGGTAGGTATATGTTTTCATTTCTCTTGAGTATATACCTAGGTGTATAATTTCTGGGTCAAGTGTAACTCTACGTTCAACTTTTGAGAAACTACCAAGCTTGTGTTCCTTTTTTTTTTTTTAATTGGGGAATATTGGGAAACTGTTTTTTCAGGACCCATCAGCTCCAGCTCCAACTCCAAGTCAAGTCGTTGGGTTTTTTTGTTTGTTTGTTTGTTTGTTTTCAATCTAGTTGTGGAGGGCGCAACTCACTGGCCCATGTGGGAATCGAACCAGCAACCTTGGTGTTATGAGCACTGCACTGTAACCAACTGAGCCAACCAGCTGACCCACCAAACTGTTTTTCAAAATGCCTACATCATTTTGCATTTTCACCATCGATATATGAGGATTCCATTTCCCCCCCTTTTTAATACCTGTTGTCTTTCTTTTTTGAGTATAACAATCCTAGCGGGTATGAGGTAGTATCTCATTGTGCTTCAGATGTGAATTTCCCTCATGACTAATGGTGTTGAGCATCTTTTCATGTGGTATTGGCTATTTGTATATCATCTTTGGAGAAATGTCTATTCAAATCCTTGGTCATATTTTAGATGGGATTTTTAGGCTTTTTGTTGAGTTATAAGAGACCCTTATGTATTCTTGATAAAAGTCTCTTATCAGATATGTAATTTGCAAATATTTACTTCCATTCTGTGAGCTATCTTTTCACTTTCTTGGTGGTGTCCTTTGAAGCACAAAAATTTTAAATATTGATGAAGTTCAATTTATTTTTTCTTTAATCACTTGTACTTTGGGTATTGTATCTAAGAAAACATTGCCTGATCCAAGGTAACAAAGATTTACTCCCACGTCTTCTAAAAGTTTTGTAGTTTAACCCTTACTTTTAAGTCTTTGATCTATTTTGAAGTAATTCTTATATATGGTGTGAGGTAGGGATCCAACTTTATTATTTTGTCTCTGACTGTCTAGTTGTTCCTGCACCATTTGTTGAAAAGACTTTCCCCATGGAATTATTTTGGCATCTTTCTTGAAAAGAAATTCACCATAAATATATGGGTTTGTTTCTATACTTGTAATTCTACTCCACTGATCTACTCAAATACATCTATCCCACACTGTTCTGATTATTAGAGCTTAGTAATAAGTTTTGAGATCAGGAAGTGTGAATCCTCCAACTTTGTTCTTCTTTCCCGAGATTGTCTGGCTATTCTGGATCCCTTGAATTTCTGCGTGAATTTTAGGATCAGCTGGTCAACCTCTGTAAAGAAGCCAGTGGAACTTTGGGTAGATATTGTGTTGAACCTGTAGATCAGCATGGGAAATTGTTTTAGTCAGAGCTCACCAGAGAAACAGAATAGGATGTGGACGTAGATAGAAAGAAATTTATTGTAAGGAATTGGCTCACATGGAGGATGGTGAATCCAAAATCTGCAGTCTGAGCTACATGCTTGATGCTGGGAGAACAAATTTGCCAGTTCCAGTTTGAAGGCTGGCAGATTAGAGACTGAGGAGAGCTGAGGGTGCAGTTCCAGTCTGAATCCCAGCAGGTGGAGACCCAGGAGGGCTAATGGTAGAGATAAAGTCTGAAGGCTGTCTGTGTTCTTTGCTCAGCCATCCCTCCAGAGTGGTCCTTATGACCAAGGGGCACTACCATGAGGGGGAGAGTCTCACTTTACCCTGTTTTAGGACACCCAAGAGAGTGGAGAATTCCTGCCTTAGTTCAAGCCCAAGGCCCCTTATTTGGAACTGAGATACCCACACCATGTTTGGGGCAACAGGGGCCATGCACCCGTGTGCATGCAGGGAAGTGGGAGCACAGATACATCTGTGCCCACGAGTGTTTCTGGACATCCGAATGCACAACACTGCTGATACCACCACGTGTTCATGTCCCTGGTGACCCCTGTTTGTCACTGAGAACCTTCCGTGTCTACACACTGAGCTGGAGGCTGAGTCCTCACCACCATTCTTTCCGAAAGCCACACAGGGCTCTGTGTGTCATGCTGCCCGTGATCATTAATGTGCTATGAGGGGGCAGGTTCCAGGAACTCTGCTAACAAGCAGGCCTTCTAAAACCGCACCCCCACAGATACTCTCACAAGGCTGCAAGGTGGGGGCCCCACATGAGAATCCCTCCAACGTCAGCCCCTGGTACTGATGGGAGGGTCATTTCCTCAGGTCTCTGGGATGGAATTTAAGGTAACAGCCCTGCTGTAACCATGTGGTTGTCTTCCTAGCTGCACCTGGGAGAGGTCTCAAAAGTTACTGGCACCAGGATCTCCTTCTCTGCCCCTGAGACAATTGTTTTGTGGTGCTGAAAGACTATTAGGAGGTTTACCCACCCCCCTCCCCCCCAATTATTTCAAAGGCCTGCCTGGGGACAAAAGCCCAGTCCCTTGTCTGGAGACAGGACAAACTCTACAGTGCAATTCACACTCCCCAGCACCCCAGGGCCGGCAGAGGTTAGATTTTACTACACCACAAGCAGGCAAAACCACTGCTCACTCCCTGAGTTTCTCCTGCAGCCACCCAGTGAGGCAATGCTCCTAACTCCTGCACACAGCTCTGCTGCTAGGATCCTAAATAAACACATGGGGGGTGGGGGGATCCAATGGGGGAAAAATAACTTGTTAAGATGGAGCTGTGGGAATGTGGTGCCACTGAGGCCCAGGGCAAAGAGAGGCCAAGAAGAGCAGAGTGGGTGACCCAGGGAACCCTGTCCAGAAAAGAAGGGTCAAATGAGGATGATAAACTTGGTAACCATGGCAAGAAGCATTGGGATGGAGTGGTGGGATCTGAGGTCAGAGAGGATTGAGCTAAAACAGTTCAGAATTAGTTGTTGTTGTCTCAAGAAATTTGCCTGTGAATGGAAGAGAGAATGAAAAGTAGGTAGAGAGGAAAAAAAATTAAATAAGTAAATGACCAAAAATTGGTCCCCGTCTAGAAAAGGGTTTCTAAATAGAGAACTTAACCCATATAAGAGAAAGGGAAATGGAACACTTTCCAGGCAATTTTGCAGGTTCTTGTTTGATGCTCGGCCTCCTTGGCATCAAATCGTGTAATTTTAAGGCTGTATGTATTTTAGTGTTTTTACCTTCATAATTCTGTGTCATGTTTTTATTCATCAGTTATTTAACAAGTATTTATTGAGTATCTACTATGTGCTTTACATGGTTCTAGACCCCAAGGCGCAGCTTTGAAAAGGTAGATGAAATCCTTGTCTCCTGGAACTTCCCCTTTAAGAGGGAGGAATAACCAGCAATAAATAAATATAGAGAGTGGTTTTGGGTGGTGAAAATTGCTGTGACTAAAACCATTTTGATAGAGGGAGAGGAGACTCATTCTTGTGGACAGCCTTACAGTTACCTGTCACTGTCAGCTGGGTGAAAAGTGAAGGATTGCTATTGATGCAAAAATTCAGTGTATTTGCAAAGAAGTAGAACAGGAGGGACTCATTAACACAGATTGATACAACCACTTTGGGAAACAGTTTGGCCTTATGCAATGAAGCTGAACATGCAATTTTGGCCCTGCCATTTCACTCTAGATAAATCCTTGCACGTGTTCTGGAGGACAGGTAAATCTTGTTCAAGGAAGCAAAACTAAAAACAATCCAAACGTACATTGACAGAAAAATGGAGAAATAAATTGTGGTTAGGGACATTGCTGTGGAATACTTCACTGCAGTAAAAATGTGTAAACCACCACTCTCTGCTCCAATATGCAAGAAAGTACAAACAAGGTTGCAGAGCAACAGAAGGAGTTCAGGAAAACGGTAAGGTATACAAAGACATGCAAAACTCTTCAATGCGTTCTTGGCGAATACAAACAATTGTAATCAAACTACAAAGAAAAGCAATTGATTGAGAACCATATGCAAAACTCTTCAATGCGTTCTTGGCGAATACAAACAATTGTAATCAAACTACAAAGAAAAGCAATTGATTGAGAACCATAAAATTCCAAATAGTGGTTTCTGAGGATGTAACTGGTGATGGGTACAGAGGGCCTGCAGAAATCATCAGAGCCACGTTTCTGGAGTGAGACAGAGCTACAGTGGGAGAGACTGTAGTTTAGTTCTCTTTCTGCCTCACATATGCAATTTATATGTTCTTTGGTGTTGGCAACTTTCATCTTGGCATTTCATTTGTTTGTTTGTTTGTATGTTTAAGATGGAGAAAAACACCCATGCGCTAAAACCTTGGCTTCCAATGATAATTTATGAGAATCTGGGCCAAAGCGCTCGATCCTCCTCCAGATGAACTTCCTGCTAAAAACCAATTTGGGAAAAACTTACCTCATTCAAAAATAAGTAAGAAAGAGCTGGAGAGAAGTACAAATAAACTACACAAAGATGAGTCGGAAAGAAAAGGCAAAGCAAGATTTACTAAGAACACTCACCAGAAAACCATTGCTTTGCAACAAAGACAACTATGACCCAAATTGTTGTAATAAATTACAGTGTGGTAAGGGTGAGATCTAATGGCTCACAGAACAGAAGGGGAGACAGCAGGACGCCTTGAACTGGAGTTGGCTGTGCTGGGGGCATGGGGAGAGGAAAGGATTATGAGAGAAGATCTTTGCAACTCAACTCAAAGAGGAGAAAATGGTTTTCTGAGGGTCAGACAATGGGGACAGGCCAGGGAAGGAGGTTTTTGTTTCCTGAAATAAAACCTCTTAGAATTTACTTGTTCAATCCATGGGAATGAATAAATTTAATTTAAAAAAATAGGTAACAATAGAAGGGAGCCTCTTTCCTGGCCATCACCCAGTGCTGACCCACTCACAGTATTCCCTGCAAGTCTCAGGGCTCTACTCGCACAGCACCAAGCTGGAAGACCCACCCCCCCACAGGTCCCTTCTAACATCTTCCATTGACAGAGGCCTTCCTACCTGCCCCAGTGTGTCTTCCTCAGGCTGGTCCTAGCGTTGGCCACCAAGAAGGACCCAGGAACATCTCTCAACCACACCTCCCGCCATGTTCCCTAATTTAAGCTGCAGAGACCCCCATTTCCTGTGCTCCCAGTTGCTGCCACCCTGATCCCCAGGTCCAGAGCCCCAGGCTTCACTGCCTTACCTTTCATTGTCTGAGTTCCCAAGGCCTGGACACTCATGGAGGGTTCTGTTTTTCTGTGTTCCTGCTCATTGCATATGGACATCGGGGCGTCAACCTTTGGCAATGCTACACTCCTTGAACCTCAGTTATTTTTTTCTGGTGCAAACTTGGGATATGTAATTGACTTTGGACAGATAGGGGTGGGACAGGGCAAGAGGGAAGCAGGGACTGGATGGGGCTTTCAGAGGCTGGTAGTTTGGTTGGGGCAGGTTGAGAAGCAATTCCCAGAATCAAGTAACCAGCAGAGGGGCAGTGATGTCATAAGGGTCCCACTGTGACACCCACCCACACACCAGAAGGAAATCTAGGATTGTCCAGGAGGGCTCAGAAGGGGATAAAAGGGCAGCTGCCCAGCAATCAAACTAGAAATCCATAATGGAAAGATAACAAGGAAATCCCCAAAACACTTGGAAATTAACCCCCACATTATAAATAATCCTTGCATCAAAGAGGGAGTCTCAGGGAAATTTTTAAAAATAGCGTGAAATGAATAAAAATGAAAATACAACATATCAAAATTTGTGGGGTACAGTTAAAGCAGTGCTAAGAGAGAAATTTATAGCACTAAAATGCATATGTTAGAAAGGAGGAAATGTCTCAAATCAATAACCTAATCTCTTCCTCAAGAACCTAGGAAAACAAAAGCAAAATAAACCCAAGCTAGCACAAAAAGGAAATAATGAAAAGCAGAAATCAATAAAATTGAAAACAAAAACAATAGAGAAAATCAAAGGAGCAAAGAGTTTGTTTGTTGACAAGATCAGTAAAATTGACAGACCTCTAGCAAGACTGACAAAGGAAAAAAGACTACCAGTATCTCTTAGATAATAGATCTTAGAGATTATAATAAACAAATTACTAATATCAGGAGTGAAACAGAGGCTATCACTACAGACCATGCAGTCACCAAAAAGATAACGAAATACTATGAACAACTCTACACATAAATTTGACGACTTAGGTGATATAGACCAATTCCTTGAAAAGCACAAACTACCACAACTCAATAATTGAAATGGATCATGAATTTTAATGTAAAATGCAAAACTATAAAACTTTTAGAAAACACGCAAGAGAAAATGTTGACAATCTACGGCTAGAAAAGAGCTGTTAAGCTTTACACCAAACTCCTGATAAAGAAAGAAATGATACTTCATCAGAATTAAAACTTTTTCCTGTGCAAGAGATCCTTTTAAGAAGATGAGTGTCTCAAGACCGGGAGAAAATATTTGCAAACTACATATCTGACAAATGACTTGTATCTAAAATATACGGAGAACACTTAAAACTCAATAGTTTGAAAAAAAACAAACCAATTAGAAAATAGGCTGAAGAGACATTCATTGGAGGATATACAGATGGCAAATTAGCACGAGAAGCTGTTCAACACTATGAGTCATTAAGGAAATACAAATTAAGACCATAATGAGATATCACTATATGCCTATCAGAATGGTTAAAATAAAAAATAGTGGCAATACCAAGCGCTGGTAAGGATGCAGAGCAGTTGGGTTTCTCAGACATTGCTGGTGGGAATATGAAATGATACAGCCACTCTGGATAACAATTTGACAGTTTCTTTGAAAAACTAAGCATGCAATTTACCATATAATTCAATAATTACCATCCTGAGTATCCAAAAGGAAGGAGAACTTATGTTCACGCAACAACCTGTATACAAATGCTGATAGCAGCCTTTATTCATAATAGCCCCAACATGGACACAGCCCAGATGCCCTTCAATGGGTGAACATCCAGAGGAGTTTGAGGGCAGATGCTACAGAAGTCCGGACTTGGACTGTTTGTGGCTTTCCAGAGAATGGGCACATGACTGGGGCAGAGTTAGGGTGCGTGTGGACGGGCTGGGAGAGAACAAAGAAGACACACTGGTAGAACTGAATAGTTCAGCCTAGAGTTGGTAAATATGAAACTGCATCTCCCAGGCCTTGGGGCATCCATATATGCTTTAATCAAAAGCATTTAGGCAACATAGACGCAACAGGGCAGGCTCCTTGGAATGCAGAAGGGTATGTGTTTTTCCTTCTTTGGCGACAGAGATGTGCCTTGTCATCTGTTCTCCTCCATTTAGAACAACCTGTGAATAGCTTCATGGTCAAAGTGACCCACTTTGTGCAACACAATTTTTTGTGTGTGGGTGTCTATGTAATATACACACTCACACATATATATATTTATATAGTAGGCGATACATAATCCTGCTCAGAAAGGCTAGAACTCACTAGGTCAGCTTACGGCTCCAAAATACCTCAGAGACATGTTTCCCAAAGTACCACGAGATGGCAGCACATGCACACAGCGTTTAAAGCTTCTTCACCCGGAGAGAACGTTGTAGTTAAATTGTCTTCCAGTTAATGCCTCTACCATCCTGGAAAATCCTACACTTAAAGGTTCATGATGAAGCATGTTTTTATGATAATGTGTTGCAAACACATGAAGAACTTATTGAGGTAGATACATAAATTCAGAGCATGACGACAGATCATGTACTTGGAATTCTTCCCTTTTTAAATCAATGATACTTGATAAAAGGATTTGTTCAGCACAGTTTTTCCTCTTTGGGTTCATGGCTTGAGACTGGCTGTGCTGGACGCTGTCGCTGCATCTCATAATTGCTGCGGTTCATTTATTGAGATTTAGTCCGATGCTGGGCACATCGGTAATGCCTTACAGATACTATGCATTAAGTTTTACTGCAGCCGCTGCAGTAGCAATTATTATTCTTATTTCAAAGGCGGAGAAAGATTTAGAGTCATTAGGAACCTTGGTAATATCACAAAACGAGTAAACTCTGAGGTGCACGCTTAACCTGGCCTGCCTGCCTCCCAACACTCCCCCAGTACACAGGGGCTCCTCTAGGTGGCGCTCATATGTAAGCTTTTTCTGTTTTTGTGTTCACTGAAGTCAAAGACCAATGATACCCTGAGGGGTCAATACTCAGGAGTATTCTCTTCCATCGAGAATATTTTGTAACTAATATGATCATTGGTATGCTCCATTTAACACCAGTTGAGGATAGGCCTCATCTTGGAATAGTGAGAATAGTAACTAGCAACATTTTACTATCAAGAAAAAGGTTCATAAGATTATTTCCATGGGCACTTGATGTTTTTTCTTTCTTTCTTTCTTTCTTTCTTTCTTTCTTTCTTTCTTTCTTTCTTTCTTTCTTTCTTTCTTTCTTTCTTTCTTTCTTTCTTTCTTTCTTTCTTTCTTTCTTTCTTTCTTTCTTTCCTTCCTTCCTTCCTTCCTTCCTTCCTTCCTTCCTTCCTTCCTTCCTTCCTTCTTTCTTTCTTTCTTTCTTTTTTTATTTCAATAACTGTAGGGATAAAATTATACTGGTACCCAGAATGCCATGGGTTAGCAAATGACTCGTGGAAGTGGCAGATCGCAGGTAAGCATAGAGAGCTGATTTTGTTGGCCCACTTCCAGCCACATGGCTAGTTTGGTGTTGAACAGGGCGCAGGTAAGATGGCTGAGCATGGATGGTTACATCTTTTTTTTTTTTAAATTTTGGAAAGTTGTTTTTTCCTAATTCTTATTTATGACCATGTGGGGGAGAGGATCAAGATGTTTGATACTACATAGTACCTAAATAATAGAATGGTGAATAGATGAAAAGAAGGGAGGCAGGCAGGTGTCATCTGTTTGATGCACATACACGTTATCTACATCAAGAATACCCGTGGGGATTCCTGCCTTCCCATTGTCACTGCAGGCTTAGCAGTTCAGACTCACTCACCTGACTCAGGCACTGAGTTGGTGGAGAACGAGAAACAAGATTCAGTTTAGGACAAGGTAACTAGGAAAGCAGAAGCCCTGTATTATTATTATTATTATTATTATTATTATTATTGAAAACACCAAATCCATCTAATTCACAACATTGTAGTTATAGTTAACAATACTATATTACATACTTGAAAGTTGCTAAGAGGCTAGATCTTAAATATTCTCACCACAATAAAGAAATATAATTATGTGACATGGTGGAGGTGTGTTAACACTATGGTGATAATCATATTGCAATATATAAGTATATCAAATCACCTTAAACTTAACACAATGTTATATGTCAATTATATCTCAATTTAAAAAAGAGAAAAGAAAAAAATGCCAAATCCTATCACAGCATATTTGGCATTTGGATTTTCACTAAAAACAGCAATTCTAATTTTTAATGTGCACACTTTTGATACATGTTGTTCACGTAAGTTATATAAAGTTACATAAAGCCTTCAGATTAACCCTGTAGGTAGGGCTTTATCTCTCTTTCACAAACCAGGAAAATGAGGTATCATGTAACTTTCCTAAGTGATATATATAGGGAAAAAATGAATTTAGTTAAATGGAGGTCTTTTGTACCTGTATAAGGACAGTCAAATATCATGTAGGAGAATGAGGGGTTGAATGGATAGGAAACTATCAGATTTCAGGCAGCCCTGCAGACCAACTAAGGTTTGTTAGTGACCATGAATATAGTAGGGTCAGTTAGAAGTGCTGCTTGCTCTCTTCCAGACATGGTCAGTTGGGTGGGTGTGAACGCAGATATGGAGGCAAGGTGGATATAACAGAGGGGTGTGATAAAGCAAGACAGGGCAAGGGCCTTAAGGGCCCATCTAAAGAAGTCATTCCAACAGTGACCATCTAACATAACCTGGACAAGGCAAGACATGAGAGCATGAGATGACGTGGCCTATATAAAGGGGCTGGATCAATGCATTGATGGTCTTGTTAACTGGAGGTTACCGGAGGGAGTGAGCAGTGATTGAAGACTGGGATGCACGAAATTTCTGTTATGAGGGAGTGTTGAGATTGGACAGGACAGGTCTGGGGTATGACCACAGGAATGAATTGCTGAGAAGCCAGTATGTTAGAAAAGCTATTTACAAAAATATTGATATTACCAAGGATTATGATGGGGGAGTGTTAAAGAAAGTGACAGTGAGCCCAGAAGTGAAATCTTCAAGGAATAAAGTTATCTACCCAGGCTTTGGCAGATGCCTGGAACTGCAAGGGTGGTGGGAGTGATAATTGCGGGAAAGAGACAGAATGTTCTAGGAAAGCAGCAGTGAGTGTCAAGGAAGACATCCAGGAGCATAAATATACAAAAAGTGCAGAAAACATCCACACCTTGAGAGAGCAGCAGGGAAAATAAGGTTTTACTCAGACCTGCACAGTAGATTATGGCAGCCGCTAGCCACACTTGAAATGTGGCTGGTGTGGCTGAGAAACAAATTTTTTTTTTTAAATTTTATTAAATTTATTGGGGTGACAATTGTTAGTAAAATTACATAGATTTCAGGTTTACAATTCTGTATTACATCATCTATAAATCCCATTGTGTGTTCATCACCCAGAGTCAGTTCTCCTTCCATCACCATATATTCGATCCCCCTTACCCTCATCTCCCACCCCCCACCCCCCACCCCCCTTACCCTCTGGCAACCACCAAACCATTGTCTGTGTCTATGAGTTTCTGAGAAACAAAATTTTTAATTGAATTGAATTCCAATTAAGTTAAAAGCAGAAGCAGTATAAAATATTGTTCTGCCAAACATAGCTTTATGCTTTTGGTAGCACTACATTTCACTTTCACAATTGAAAATCCAAATTAAGCTATGCTCTAAGGGTAAAATACATACCAAATTTCAGAGACAGTATTAAAAAAATGCAAAATATCTCATTAATATTTTTACACTTTTTGCATGTTGAAATATATTGGGTTACATAAACATGTTTTTGCATGTTGGATCTATTGTGTTGGATAAAATATGTTATTAAAATTAATTTTACCTACTTCTTTCTACTTACTTTAATGTGACTACTAGAAAATTTAGAATTTCATATGTGGCTTGCATTACATTTCTTTTGGGCAGTGCTGGCTTAGAGAGAGATGATGGAAGGAACACCAGAGAAGAGGTGGGGGACATAGGGCACTTAGCTGACAATTGACCAAGTGTTCCAGAAGGCAAGGTGGAAAGGCTTTAGGGGTTGGCAGGAGCTGCCAGAAAGGGATAGAGAGGCAGATGCACAGCCATATGGGGATGAGTATCTTGGGACTGAGGAATCTTTAGGGAGTCCTGGGATTCTTGCGGTGCCTGGAAGAAGCAGAGACAAAGTCATAGAGTCCTTTTTTTCTCAAGGCAGATACTGGTGGCAAGGCTGTGATTGTTTGGAGGTAAGGAGGTGATCCAGTTCTAGTCAGGGACCCAAATTCCCTCTGCCAAAGGAGGAGGCAGGGAAAATAGAAATATTTTGAAGGAAGCATCCAACAGGATTTGCTGATGAATTGGATTTGGGGCATGAACATAAAAGAGGAGCCAAGATTTGATCTGTGGATAAAAGGATGGAGTTGCCTTTTATCCACAAGGGAAGACTGCAGATAGAATGTCGAGGTAATGGGGATGGACATTATGAGTTCACATAGGGATACGTTAAGTTTCAGCAGCCTGCTAGACCTCCAAGTAGAGACCGTACAGAGGCAATTGGCTGTAGGGGTCAGCAGTTCACCGGAGAGATAAGGGTAGAGATGTAAATCTGAGGGTCTTCAGTATCTAGATTGTATTGAAAGCTATGGGATGTAAATTCTGAGATTGAAGAATTCTAGATGAATGCAGTCATTTATACCATATAACCATGGTATAAATAACCCCCAATTCATTTTTAGTGTACACTTTTTTTTTCCTTTTTGTTTTCAAATGTATCTTCCTATTGATATTTGGCCCAATCTAATATTATCCTGAACACACACTGCTGATAGAGAGTGTTAAGGGTCCAGAAGCCAGATTGGTGTTTCCATATTTCATAACATAGAGAACCTATAGTTACAATAGTTATACCTATTGTCATCAAACATTCTGTCCTCTGCTCGCCCTGCTAACAAGTTGCCCCTGCCTCATTGCAAACATTTCCCTACATACCTGGAATATTATTACAAAAAATGTAATGTTGGGTAAGAGTCTTTTGAGCTGAATCAGTCACATCACCCCAGCTGAAGAAAGCCATTCCCTCTGCATTAGGCCAACTAGTGAACAAGCAATTTTCCTGTCTAGACACTGAGCATAAAGCTTTTTGCACAGAAATTAATTAACAGCATACACTGAAGAAGAAAAAAAAGCAGAAGGAAATTACATCAGACGAATCTGTCTTCCTTTTTGTAGCTCCTTGGGTAGCTAAAACAAAACACAAACTCTTGATTATCACCAAGTAACCGTGGGTTGGTTCTGCATTCCACTTCCCTCTGGAACCCCCACAGTTCCCACACAACCTATACTCTGGGTGCATCCCCTTATAGACATAAGGGAAAGTCATTTAAAAATGGCTTCCAAGTTGAAGAGAGGATATAGAACCACAGAGGATGTCAGAAGTTGAAAGCTTGTCATTTCAATGGACTGATTTAGCCGATAAGGAAACGGAAGCCCAGGAAGCGAACTGATTTGCTCAAGCTTAAAAACTGGTAGTGACAGAATCGAAACGAGAGCCCACGCCCTTTTTTTTCCTGCCATCTTTTAGCTTTTTGTTACAGAAAATTTCAAACAGATACAAAAGTAGACAAAATAGTATAATGAGCCCATATATATTCATCACTTGGTGACAACAATTAATCACAATTATCAACATTTTGCTAGTGCTGTTTTACCTAATCCACCTACTACTTGGATTGGATTGTTTTAAAGTAGATCCAAGACCCTATGTCATTTCTCTTGTAACTCCTTTAACACACTTCTCTAACTGGTAAGAATATTAAAAATAAAGAAAAAGAAAGAATAAATCTATGCCATTAAACATTCAATAAAGTTAACAAAATAATTCCTTTACTGTCATCTAATATCAATCCATAGTCATTTCCCTGGTTATCCAAAAGTTATCATTATAGTTCGGTTGTTTGAATCAGGTTTTAAAAGGTCCATACATTGCATTTGGTTGTTTGTCTCTTAAGTCTCTTTTAGTCTCTAGCAATCTTATCTCTCTTTTTGTTTGAATGCCATTGATTTCTTAGAGCAGATCGACTGCCTTCTAGAATGTTCCATGTTCTGAGTTTGGCTTTTTACTTCCTATGCTGTCATCTATATTCCATGGTGCTCTTCTATTCCCTGTATTTCCTGTCCGCGGTAAGTCTAGAGGCTTGCTCAAATTCAATTTTTCAGGTAAGAAGAATTTTAGGAGGTATTGCGTATTTGCTATGGTTATCCACCTGGAGGCAAATCCTTACGACTTTTGGAAAGGCTTCACAGGTTCAGGTGGTGTTGCCCTGATCCCTCCATTATAAAGCTCCCCATCAATTTTCACACTGTGGTTCTAGCATCTCGTGATAATTGCCTACGCACATTGTCTCATTAATGATTGCAAGATATTGATTTTTCTAATTCTATAATTCTTTTTGCTTCTATTAGCTGGGATTCTTCCATAAAGGGAAACCTTTCATTATAAAGAAAAAGGTAGGAGAAATGCTTGATTCTGTCCCTTTACTTATCAATTGTCAAGAGAATTGGTTGTGCCCTGGCAACTTCTAGCAGTGACAAATGCTGAGGGTTTTATTATTTCATTTTGTTCTTGTATCATTGTGATCCGTTTCAGTTCATTATCTGTTTTGGTGCTAAAACGGTTCAAACTTAGGCTAGTGAAAGTCCATTCAGATTAGCTTGTGTATTCCTTGGACTTCATTCATTAGTCTTTGACACCTTCCTTGCTTTTGGCATAGTACTGTTTCCCCGAAAATAAGACCTCGCTGGACAATCAACTCTAATGCGTCTTTTGAAGCAAAAATTAATATAAGAGCCAGTCTTTTATTATATTGTATTATATAAGACCCGGTCTTAGATTATAGTAAAATAAGACCGGGTTTTATATTAATTTTTGCTCCAAACGACGCATTAGAGCTGATTGTCTGGCTAGGTCTTATTTTCGGGGAAACACTGTATGATGTCCCATGCACAACTCGTTCATGCCTGCCGTACACCCGTTCAAGTCTGTTTCCTGCTGGTCCAGAGGGACTCACATGACATTCTGCTGCCTCTCCTGATACTGCCTATTCCTTGGGGCTTATCTGACCTTTCCTCTGGCTAACAGTCCTGGTCATTAGAAGCTGATCTTAGGCACCTCTTTGTTTGGGAAGACACCTTGAAAGTTTTACTCTGAGTTTCTATATCTGTTGCTTTGAAAGCCTTTGATGCCCTTTCCATGCCCAGATCTCATGCTTTGCTTTTTGTTTTGTTTTTCCTCTTAACATGGCTGCTTCATAACCACATCAGCTGAAACATAGGGAAAGGGAGAAAAAGCAGAACATCTGGAGGGTGGAAGACAGACCAGAAATGTTTTACTCAGGTCATTTTTATTTATTCATCTGAGTATCTACTGGGGCCTAGCCAGTGCGAGGCTCTGAACTAAGTGTTGGTGTTAAGCTCTGTCCTGGTGAGGAGAAGGGTGAATTGTGCCCCCACCTCCCCAAATCCATAGGCTGAAGCCCTAACTCCCAATGTGATGTATTAGGAGGTCGGACCTTTGGGAGGTGATTAGGTTTAGATGAGGTCATGAGGGTGGGACTGTCACAATGGAGGAAATGCCCTTATACGAAGGGGAAGAGAGAAAGATGGACGTCCTTCCCTGCATGCACTGAGGAAAGGCCGAGTGAGGACTCAGCAAAGAGTCCATCTGCAAGTGAGAAAAAGCGCCTGCGCCAAGGGCTGGTCATGCTGGCACCCGGACCTCAGGCTTCCCAGTCTACTGAACTGGGAGAAATCAGCCTCTGCTGTTTAAGCCACCAGTCTGTGGTGTTTCTTACAGCAGCCTGAGCAGAGTTAAGACAAATGGTACATAAATCAAAAGCACAAAACACTGTGCTGAGTGCTATAGGTGGGGTGATGACACCAGAAACTTCAAGGAAAATGTGTATTCTTGTGCAGGCTGCTCAGTGCCCTGGAGCAGAGACATAACTGGCCCGGAAGGCCGGCCCCATGGGGCACAGGAATGGAGCGGGGATGCAGGTGGAAGGGGGAGCCTTGTGTGCAGGGTTTGATCATTCTTGGCACCAGCTATATTTTCATTGGCACAGATGCAATCTGGCTGGACAAATAGGCTGGCTTGGCTTCAGGGGACTTGTCTGGGTAACATAAGGGTGAGAGTAGCTCAAAGCTGTTGTTCTTAGAGGGTGAAGAAGGGAGGGCCCCTGCTTTTTCCAGGTATGGCCCGGCACCAGCAGAGACAGAGTATGAGCAGCATCGTGCCCTCGTGCCCCTCCCTGGGGTCTTCTATGGCAGGGCATCATCAGGGGTCCAGGGGAGCTTCTCAAGTTTCAGCCCTAAACACTTCCCACCAGCAGGTAATACAATGAACTCTAACGACCGAGTGCTAGGCTAGGTGCTACACACATATCTCTAACCCACACCAAACTCTGCCAATTTGGGACTATTACCCCATTTCCCAGACAAAGAGACTGAGGTTCACACAGGTGGAGCCAGGATTCCAGTGCATTTGACATTGCTGATGTTAAGCCTCCTGAGGTAGCCCTGTGTGTCCTCACTGCTGAGGCTCTAGAGCAGGGGTGTCCAAACTTTTTTCAACGTTTTTCACCAAGGGCCATATGCGGTAAAATACACAAACAGCCGGGCCACTCACTCAAGGTGAAGTACGTATTGCCTCACCTGGTTTATTTAAGTAAACTAAATATATTTTTGGAATTTGCTGTGGGCCAATAAAAAATGGATTGCGGGCCGCAGTTGGCCCGCGGGCTGCAGTTTGGACACCCCTGCTCTAGTGCCTGGCACAGCGCCATCCATCCATGCCTCGGTAAAACTCTAGGTATCTTGTGGCCGTCTCTGGATTATGTAAAATCATGAGCAGTCCCTGCACCCCAAATAGTACCACACAGGGAGACGGAGGACTCAGCAACAGAAGGTGCAGCATCGAGCCCTGCCCATACTTGATCTGCTGCATCACAGCACACATCCCAGGGACCACAGCAGAGGGGCCATTGCTTCTGCATTTTGGGCATCACCAGCCATCAGCTTCCTTGTTTCCTAATGTCTCCCAAACTTAAAACTAATTGCAAGACGTGCAAACATTTTTGAGATTCCTCCTGAGCCAAAGGTGTCATCACTCAAATTTTTGTCAGTGTGCCAATAGAATTGCTGGCTCCGGCTCCAAACACGTTTGTGACACATGAAATGCCTTCAGAGGGGAAGATGGTGCTCATAGACCCTGTTCAGCTGGCTTCTCCTCAGAATTGGTAAGAAGGTCCTTGCAGATTCCCCCAGGTCTGGCGGAGGGCTGAGTCATGGTGCACAAATCCTGTACTTCCAGCAGAACCCTTAAAACATGGCTGGAGCCTGGGCTCCTCTCTCTCCACCGTCCACATGACCTCTACCCCCTCCCAAGGTCAAGCCTGGAATACTTTCATCACACTCACTCCCCAAACCTTGGCCCTTCCCTCCTAGAACAGCCTTCCTGAAAGTCAGTGGAGTCAGACCCTCATTTCCATCTCGAATAGACACACTTGTTGATTCAAGAAAGTGTTGCTCAAGATCCTTTGTAAGTTGGTTTCTAGACACTTGGATACCATTTACCCACCGGGGCTGTTCTAAAAGACAGTGGAGTGACAGGCTAGCCTCCCCCCCACCCACTTGAATGCTGCTGAACGGCAGTGCACACACTGTTAGTCGGGGGCCAGAGGGGAGAGGAAGAGACTTGCCTCTTTCCTGGTTCAGAGCCACCACACTAGATGAAGTGCTGTTGTTTCTTTTCTCTTTGGCACCCTCTCACATCCTCCTTTACAGCCTTTATCTGTTTCCCCGGGCTCTTGTCCCCCATCCTGCCTTGTGCACCTGTATTCTGGAGGTCAGGACAAGGCCCAAACATCCTGTGCTCCAAAACGACCTGCCTGCCCTCCCTGCCAATCAGAATATCCACTCCCAGCGGCACCTGCACACGGAAATTAATCCCCATTGAGATGTAAATGATGGATAGGATTGAAATCTTCCTACAGAAGCATTTCCCAGAAAGAATATGTAGACAAATTATTTTTTAAGTTATTTCTTTTAAGATATTTCTTTACTACTGATTCCTCAGAGTTTTGATATGTTGTCTCCTTAACCTTTCACCTAGAGAACACTCTTTTTGTGTAACACTTCTTACATCTTACCTTTGGCTCCAGAATTCCACAGCACTCACAGTGGAAGTCTCGTATTTTTAAACTAGGCCTATGACTCTGACACACTTCCAACTGTTGGAATTTCTGACTGTGTAACAAAGTGTAAAGGAACTTTCCTGGCGTATGTGCATGCATGCGTGTGGCAGAGACACAGAGTGACAGGTACATCTCCATGGTGATGACTCCGAATTCTCGACCCAGACATCCTGCTCACTCCCAGACAAACATATCCAGCTTCAGATGGGACTTTCCCTTGGGTGTCCCAGACACTGCAAACCAGAAAGGCCCAGAGGGGAAATCACTGTATCCCTTCACTCCAGTACATGGCAGTGTCATCCACTCAGGTACCCGGGCCAGAAGCCTCGGAGTCATAATCAACACCCTTTCCCTCAGACCATGTACTCACACCGAGTCCTACAGACTCTGCTGCTCAGTGTCTCTCAGATCCGAACCTTCCCCTCCCCGCATCAGTCCTGCCATGCTGGTGCTGAGGATGTCATTACTTCTCTCCTGAGTGGCCAGCGGTCTCTCCTTCTCTGGACAGGAGTAACAGTACCTGCCTCACTGGGTGGCTGTGAAGAATAAAACAACACAAAGCAACAACCTCCTCTTTATTAAAAATCCACCCACTCAACACTCTGTGTGTGCATTATTTCCAGATCAGTGCTCGGTGCTAATGTCACAGAGTAAATATTTTGTGTACTCACAGGGCTTATGGTCTAATAGAGGGAACACATGAAAACTGAGATAAAGGGTCCCAGGCACTGAGGTAGCCGTGTAAATGGGAACTGTGGGAGGGAGACACAAAGGAGGAAAGGAAGCAAGTGGCCAATTCAATCCAAGGGAATTGGGAGTTTGCGCAGAAGAGATGGAAACCTGATGGGTCATAGCCATTAAACAGTCAGCAGACTGGTCTTGACATAAAAGCCCAATGTGGCCCACTCCTCCTCCACTGAGGCAAACCCTGGTGTGTCAGTCCTAAGTCAGTTTGCAGCTTCTGCCATCTCTGTCCCTTCCGTCTGACCCACTCCAGGTCCAACTAGGAGAGGAAATCTACTGCCTGGAGTCCTTGGGGGTCCAATCTGGACATTTCTGCTGACTCACCCCGGTGGCTCCCTGTATGTTTGGCCGCTTTTGATTGTGTGCTAATCCTCGGCTTACCTGAAGGCCTGGGTGAGAGTGCCTGCTTCCACGTGAAAGAGCATTTGCTTCTGCAAGGTGCCCCACGCCATGACCAACCAGGAAGCAGCTGAGAATCATTTCTCTGGAATTTTTCTAATCGTTTGGTAATGTAAACTCAAACCTGGTACCTGGGTGAGGTTAGACCTGATTCAAAATTTTAGGGGAGACTTTTCTCCCCCTTAACCCTTAGCAGGGGCCCGAAACAAACTGATAGCGACTTGCCAGGAGTCATTTTTTCCCTACGTCACCCATTCAAGCTGTAACCTTTGGGCTGTTTGTAGGGTCTCAGTTCCATTCCCCTACCTTACACGGGCCAAAGGCATTATCTCCTGTCCTGCCACATGGCCTTTAAAATCCGTCTCTAGTTTTCTGGAATAGCAGACTCTTCAGGGTAACTGTGGCCTCAATTTTGATTTTGTATTCTGAGAATTTTTCTTGCTTTCTTGAGAGTCTATTATTTTAAATAAGTATTTTGTTTTGTAGTGGGACAGTTTCAGTGTATCTTATCTGCCACATGGCTGAAAGTGGAAGTTTCCTCTTGAGAAATACAAACAAAAGCTTGAGTTTGAACTTGTAGCCTCCAGAACCGTAAGTAAATACACTTCCGTTGTTTACGCCACCCAGTGTGTGGTCTTCTGTGATGGCAGCTCTAACAAACACAGGACCCATCAGTCAACTTCAACAATTAACATTCTGCCATGCTTGTTTCATGTCATCCTCTCCCCAGCATTCACTTCTTCATTTTTGGCTGAATTATTATTTTAAAGCAAATCCATGGCATAATATAATTTTACCTGTAATTACATCATTATCTTCTAACAGGCAAGAACTTTTTAAACACAGTACGTATCCATGTGGCTTTGACTAAGAATTCCATTTCTAGGGATTTATTGTGGGTGGGTACACATGCACGTGGCCTTTGGGGAGGGAATGGCATCTGTGGTGTGGCTTGTTCACAAAGTCTCTACCATCACTGGCCACCTTATAACCAACCAGGCACCTGCTGCTCCCAGGACCTCGCTACCCCTCACCAGCCAGCAGCTATCAGTTGAAGCCCCTACTCTCACCACATCCCCTGGACTAGAGGTGTGAGACCTGTCCCACCTCCATTGCTGTGCAGTGATGGATCCACTAGTGTTCTGCAATCCTTTCTACTTCTCAGGGCCTGCTCAGCAGCTCTCCCAACTCTGCCTCAAGGGGGGAAGTGGGACCCAAGGCCCCGGGAATCTCACCTGTGCACTCTCCCTCTTTTTTAAATTGATAT
Organism: Rhinolophus sinicus; assembly: GCF_057876585.1. Lineage (NCBI taxonomy): Eukaryota > Metazoa > Chordata > Mammalia > Chiroptera > Rhinolophidae > Rhinolophus > Rhinolophus sinicus. Next base: position 26,963,109 of record NC_142513.1, read on the forward strand.
ATTATTGACAAGAGTCAGTTTCCAGTGTACATCATAGCAACTTGATATTTATATACATTATGAAATGATCCCCATGGTAAGTCGTTACCATCTGCCACCATACAAAGTTACTGCACTATTGACTATATTCCCTATAGTGTATATGACATCCCTGGAAGCTTATACCTCTTAATCCCCTTCACCTATTTCACCTGTTGAAAGTAAGTTTACGGATTGGAAGACTCAATTCAAGTTGTCTCTGTATGCGATGTATACTGCACACAAGCAGTCCTAGAGGCCATCCATAGGACCTGTAACCACAGGTTCAGGCTCCAGTGGTTGAGGACATGCATGACCTTGGTCTCTCCAATATGCAACTCCCAACTTGCAACTCCAGTATGCAACTCTGACAGCTTCTTAAGAACTAGAACCAGCCACAGAAAAAAATGGCCATTGGTTGTCACCCATTGGCTAACCCAAGGTAGATGATGCTGTCCCTTTCCAGTCATCAGCCACTGGAGGGGCAACAAAGATTCCCAGTGCCAGGGAGAGGTGGGACGACAAGAAAGATTGGCATAGAGAACGTGAGGGGCTTCATGCAATGAGGGAGAGAGATGAGAGATTCTGGGAAGACAGGTACATGCAACAAGTTTCAGGAAGCAGATTTCTGCGGTAGAAGTGAAGTCAAATTTCTTTTTTTGGCAGCTGGCTTCTTCCCCGTCTTTGGTGCTGGGTATTGAAATGAATTTCCAGTGTAAGTTTGGGACCTGCTTGCTTAATGGATCAAACAGAATGAATATAATGTCATCGCAGGCACTCAAGACAGAAGGCAAGTGTCTATGTATCAAACACTGAGAGAAGTGTCTCTAAAATGCAATCAAAGCAATGTCTCATTGTTCTTTATAGCCTAGACTCAGACACTTAAATAACAAGGCAAGTAACTGTCAGGGGAATAGTTGTCAGCTACTCTGGGAATTCAGGGGGAAAGGAAGGGTACCGTCTGGTAAGCTGGGTATTCATGTAAAATAATAGGAAAAATAGTGAAAACAAAGATACCAAGAAGAGAGAGTATAAGTACATTCTGAGACAGTGATGAGTATGACAGCAGAGGAGGACTTGGGTTGAGGTGGGAGACAACAGTGGAAGCAGAACCTTCACAAGGATGGACAGAGCCACTCTAGTCACTGTTCACAAGGCAGCAAAAGCACAGGATGGGCTCCTACCAACTTGAATTACTTAGTCATTGCTTCTTGTTTGATGCTAAGTATATGAAGTATCTGACATGTGTGAAGAAAATGCAAGCTGCTCAACTGCAAGCATGGTATATAGAAATTATATTTGAAAATTTACATGTTTGTAGATGTATACACATCTGTAAAGGTACATATTCTACGTGTGTATACATCTATCATCAAGTTTACGTGGGTGTAAGCAACAGAACTTCCTCCAATATTAGAAGGAACTTACTAGAGGGATGTAGGGGATCTCATAGAATTGAAGGGAAGACCAAGGTGTCAGGTCAGAAAGAACAAGAATCAGGAAGATCCTATAGGCTTCACTGCAGAACCCACTTAAGTTGACCTGGAATGAAAACAGTCTAAACGCCTGTCCTATCCTCTGGCTTCTCTGATTAACATGCAACCACCCAGAAGCGAGTCCAGTTGGTTTGGCTTTGTTCATGCGCCCAGCTCTTAGCTGGGGGAAAGGAGGATTCTTTATTTTACATTTCCCCAAAGACTGTACCCAACAGGGGACAGAGAATTCCCAAAAAGAAAATGCTACACCCAAAAGCAGGAGGTGAGTTGCTGGGCAGCTGGAGAATCACAAACCTCCACATTAATTCTGGTCCCCTCCGGGGAGCAGGAACCTACAACATAGTCCTCTGGGATGGTGGGGATTTTTTAACACTATATGATGATTTAGTGAGTTTAATGCTAAAAATAATAAAACAACAAAAAACCCCAAACAAATCTTTGCTCCAAACACACAGGAAAAAATAAGCAGACTACAAACAGAGAAAACTAGATAGATGATAGATAGATGGATAGATTAGATTTAAATAATCCTCCTTGAACCAGAAATCAAAATGATGACACCTAGTGACTCTGGAGTGGGATGCAAGGTCCCCAGTGTCCTTACGAGTATTACCAGGTACAATCATATACCTGGATTTAGATTGAGGTCCTGAAGCGCCTAAGGAAAGCAACCACAAGACCATCAGAGAGGTTGGAAGAGGGAAGGAAAGAAACAGAAACATAATCTTGTGTACCCAAACTCCAAAATACAGGAGGAAACTCAGTATTAAGGAAGGTAGCCAATAAAAACAACAAAATCAGAACAGCCTGAAAAGGATAAAGCAGATCGAGACTGTTTAAAGAGATCAATGAAAGTTCCACTTATGTTAAAAAAAGAACTGTAAATTATTTAATAAAAATGGGAAAAAAGGAAATAAAATCAGATGGACATAAACAATTAGAAATCTTGGAAATTAAAAACATAGTTTAATATTTAAAATGCAATAAACAGAGTGAGGTGGATATCGTGAAAGAGTAAGTGAACTGGAAGACAATACTGAGGAAATCACCCAAAATACAAGATACACACCTCCACTTACATGTCTAACAGACATTTCAAATATTTTTAGCTAAGGAACACCATCTTCAAATCACATCTGTACTAGAAAAAATAAAACAGGTCAAACCACAGCCATTTTGGTAGAAGTGGAGGTGGTAGGATTGATCTGGGTTATTAAATGAACATTAGGTATAGCTTGGTGACCTTTCTATTGCTCTCTTGCATTTCTGAAACATATATTACCTCAGCTAAATAATAAGCATGTTGAAGATAGAAGCTGCTTTATTCTTCTACCCACGCCCTCAAAAAGTATTTGATTTAAGGGATTATAATGAAATTCAGTTCAATTAGAATAAGGTTTATATTTTATGTAGTGCATATTTCTATTAATATAGAAACATCAGTACTAAGGAATATAGACTTTTTTCTTTTTTTTAAAGTTCTTTTCCCATACTATTAAAACAGTATTTCTCCAAGGTTAATTTAACTCTATTATTCCATTGTTATAGAACCAGAACTGTATTTAACAACGAGGTAGAATTAACTCAAGCAAGAAGAGGCACAAAATAACCCAAATTAGAATTTTACAAAACTAAATTTAAGGGGCGGCCGGATGGCTCAGTTGATTAGAGCGTGAGCTCTTAACAACAAGGTTGCTGGTTCAATTCCCACATGGGATGGTGGGCTGCGCCCCTTGCAGACTGAAAACAACAACAGGACTTGGAACTGAGTTGTGCCCTCCATAACTAGATTGAAGGACAACAACTTGGAGCTGATGGGTCCTGGAGAAACACACTGTTCCCCAAAATTACCAAATAAAAAAACAAAAACAAAAACCTAAATTTAAGAGCAGGAATTAATGAAATAGTAAAAACACTGCGCAATACTATTAGAGCTCAGTTAAAAAAAAAAAAAAGGATATTTGGCAATCTAAGACTGCAGCCCCTTACCCAGAGAAAATATCAAGAACAAAACAGTCACCAAGGGAAGATTTTATTCTCTCTCTCTCTCTCTCTCTCTCTCTCAATACACAGCTTTACATACAAAAAACTTTTTTTAGTCTAGGAAAGCTGGATGATTTTCCCAAGGAAATATAAATTTCATTAAAAAGTAGGGAACATGAACAGGATATAGCTAAAGAAACTATATGGGCAATAAAAAATACTTGAAAATATGCATGTTTCATAGGAGAGTTTATCAAACCTTCAATGAGATGATTATACAAACTGTACCACTAAATAGAAAAAAACTGAAAAGCTACTCATTTTATAAAGCTATCCTAATGGTCTCTAAAACTAGATATAAATAGCATTAAAAAACTAAGTCAATCTCATTTATTAGTATAGATAATAAATCCTAAACAAATTAGCAAACCAGTGTTAAAAATCATTCATATATAGGTTTTTGTACCAGTTATTGAAGGGTAATTCAACATTAGAAAAAATATTAGCCTCATTCATTCCATTAAAATAGATAAATGAAAAACTATTATTATTTTCTAAGTCTCCAAAAACTCATCGGATAAATTCAAAACCTATCCCTTGGGGGGTGGGCGGGGTGTTTGGGGAGAAGAGATCCTTTAGGAAACTAAGAAAAGGAAATTTCCTAAATTTAATAAGTGTTATCTACTAGAAACTTCAGCAGACATCATAGTTACTTCCCATGACACTCAGGAAAAAAACAAGTATGCCTACAATTGTTATTTGATGAAATAAGACATGATAAAGACCTGTTATTAAAAATTAGCAAAATACATTTGCAGACAAAATGATCAACTATCTAGAAAATCCAAGACTTAAATAACAAACTATTTTGACTAGTTGAATTCAGCAAAGTCGCTAGAGATAAAATAAACAAAAATTAACTGCCATTATTGGTGAAGAACATATTTAAGGAAATGTAACAGGAATTTTTAAAAAACCAATTCGTAAGAGTAGCTTTTAAAATATATAGGAATAAACTTTTAAAAGTACACACCTAAATGAAAAACACTCATCTTACTGGAAAACGTAAAAATTCTGAAGAAATGGAGAAGTAGAATAATAAATACTGTGTTCTGGATAGAAAGACCTCATATTTTAAAAATATTAATCCTTCCCACACATTAATCTAGAAAATCAATTCAACACTGATCAAAATCCCAAGAGAACTTCTCTGGCACTTGGTTTCATATTATTAAACCAAAAAAAAGTATGTGGAAGAATTTTTAAAAAATCAAAACGGAATAGGCAACTGACCTATCACATATCATAATATAAAGTTATACTAATCACAAGTTTTATGTTGAGTTAAATCATAGAAGATTCCTGGGTACCACTTACTGAGACGCAGAACACTGGAGGAGGTGGGGTGGGAGGGAGCAGGTTTGATGGACGGAGGAAAAGTATAGTTGAGGAACATTAAATGTAAGATGCCCATTAGACTCCAAGTGGAGATGGATGTGTGAATCTGGAGCTTAGGAGAGAGGTCTGGGCTGAAGAGAGATACATTTGAAACCATGAGATGTCAAGGAACACTTACTGGGCTTTTAGTTTTCTTCCTGTGAAATTATGTAATTTGCCTTTGCAAGTAATTTTCAGAAGTTCAGCCATTCCATTGACAATTCTATCTTCTTAGGAAACAGGCCAGAGGTATGTTCAGATCAAACAAGTAGAGAATTAGAAAATTTAATCTCTGTACTTCTTTTATTATTCCTGTACTAAGACTACTTTCTTCATTATTTTTAAATCCATTTTCATTTTAATGTCACTTCCATTTAAAATGAATAAACTTTTCATATCCTACAAGGATGCAAACCCTCTGACATTCAAATATCCTCTCCATTGTTAGGATGGCGCCTTCATTCTCCCTGACCACACCATGAACACTGCCCTAGCCTGAGTTTACAAAGGCAATGCCCCAAACTGGCTTCCCAACCACCCTGACCCCCACCCCATCCTGTAAGGGCTTGAGAGCTTCATCAAGTCTTTGTTCCAACCCAAGACCTCTCTTCCTTATCTATAACGTACTCACATGGTCTTAATCATATGCTCTCTTGCATTTTAAACATTTCAAATCTATTTCTCAAACTATATAAAATCACTAAGAGTTTATATCTGAATGAATTTCCACTCATGAATACCAAAATAATGCAATGTTTCTAGTATATTTTGCTTTGTACCCAAAAAGTACATGATCCAAACCTAACAACACAAGAGTAAATCAGTTGTATCAAAATCTAAATTAACAGGACTCCACTGTCAACCTAGAGTACCAAACCAGTAATAATGTGACAAAATGCAGTCAAGCCACGAAGAGAAAGTGCCAAGGCACAGAGGGCAATGATGATCCATCAAACAGCCATCCCACAGGTCACACAAGTCCTATCCAAGGCAGCACTTTCTTCACTACCAGGCCACCAGCTGCAGGATTTAGGTGCACTGCCCCAGGAAGGAGCAAAGGCCTGGGGAGAAAAACATACCTTATTCCCATAATTCTCGCCACTTATCCCCCATACTTGTCCTCATTCAGCATAAAGTAGAAAATTGCTATATAGCAACCCATCAGATATGTGACCCCAACCAATCGAGGTGGAGAACTCCATGTGTAAAGATGCAAACACACATGCACACGTGAGCACACACATATTCCAGACAATATGGCTAAACATGCCATACAAGTTGTATTTATACTGTGAAACAATCCGAATTAGGAAACTAGGATTGTTGCCATCACCATTTATTTATCGAGTTCATAACTAAGTATAGAGCACTACAGTAGTGCTAGAAATGCACAGTCCCTGCCCTTAAGGGGCTTACAATCTTATTAACAGGCATATAAAACGTTGGCCTATAAGAAAGCATAAGCTAACAAATGCCACAAGAATTCAGAAGGCAGCGACTTTAAGAATACAGCATAGTCACGAAACCCAGTTCTAGTCCCAATATGGTAAGTCAGTTAACTCTGGGTTTATTACCTCAGCTGCAAAATGAAGTAGTGAGATTTAGAGGCTGTCTGCATTTGTTTGCATCAAGATTCTGATCAAAAGGTGAGGAAGTTTTATGGAGTAGGTGGCACCTGAGCTGGACACTGAAAGGAGAGAGAGAGGGCATTTTGAGACAAGGAAAGTGGGATTGAGGTAGGCAGGCGCGTGGGGTTTGGAGGGGAGAACACAAGCTTCAGAAGGAACGATGGGAGTAAGGTCTAGGGCTGGCTGTGGTAGCCCTCAGGCACTAGCGACACAGAAAAGAACTGCATTCCTCACACCTACCTCCAGTCAACAGTACATAATTCCAGAGAGTAGAAAATACCAGAGAAGAATGGCGGCGTTTTAGCAAACATTTCACTCAATTTCCAGAAAATATAAAATAATTCAACATTATATCTCTATGACATCAATAAACTATTCCAATTGTCAAAATGTAAACCAATTCAAAGTCTATATCTTAGTAAACATCACTAAATCTCTTAATTCAAAAGGATATTTGATATAAATTATATTATCCCTATAATTTCAACATTCATTTTCTCCTATGCTTCATTCACTGTGAAAATAAAAATGAGTAAGTCAAGGTTCGTGCCCTTGAAGGGTCCGCATCCTGGTAGGTGAGACGAGCATCACGATGCCTACCTAGAATGTACTATGATGCATGGCATGACTAAGGCATCAACATACAGCTACGGGGTACAAACGATGGATTCATCCCTCCTGAAGGAGGTTCAGCCAGGCTCAGGGGAGAGGGTTGACGGCTCAAGGAGAAATCAGTTTGGCAAGGAGGAAGCGTCTGCAGGGAGGAGGGCTTCTACGCAGCGGTCACTTGGCTACATGTAGACAGGGAGCAGTGGAGGAGCAGGGCATGGCCGGGGCCTCGCACAGATACAGTGTGGCTGGAGCAGAGTATATAGGGCAGCAACTAGTGATATGGAAGCCAGGACTTAGTTCTATAGAAGTGGGGAGCCACGGCTTGCTATGCTTTAATCATCTACTAACCCTGGTTTACAAGGTCAGGAAGAGAAAGAAAAGAAAGTGAGTGGTGAGGTTCTACCTGCAGTCACTATAAGCTCTTCTCAGCAAATCACTCTGTTCAGGAAACCCATCTCTCTCTCCTAGTCCTCCTCTCTTCCTTCTCTTTATGAATTGCAAGTTTTCAAAATGGAGCTGGAACTTGAAAGGCATAGAGGAGAGGAGCAAACAAACAGGACTAGAAATACACACATTTGGCTAATCAAGTTAGGTAACCGTATTGTACAAGGTCTGCAAATGAAGAAAACGAATTCTTTTTCAGGCGTTTTCTAAAAGTACCTAATTCACACCAAAGTGTTGGAAAATCTCATTTGAGGTGGAATAAATACATAGAACCCTTGCAGAAGACTTCATTCCTGAAATTATTTTCTATTAAATATCTGTGTTACAAACACAGTATCATAGGATCTTAAAGCCTATCATCACACAATTAAGATCTGACCAAAATTCCATTGCTTGGCTTAAAAAATAAAAAGATAAAACGTGTTAATTCCAAGTCTTAGGTTCTCAGCTACTACCAAAATATGTCAATACATGAATAATCTGCCTAATGAAGAACATGCGTAAAAGGTAGCTGAAAATAAGCCATCCCTTTAACAGACAGTAAATTCCAATTTTTCATAATATTATAGAACCAATTCTACAAAAGTAAAACCTTGAAATTTCATTTTATAATGAAGAATATAAATCTGTGTATTTTATTTAACATTCATTCTTAAATTACAGTTATGCCAAAACAATCTGCTTCTAATGAAAGAAACCTTAGCATAGCCCTAAAAACATGCGTATACATTTAGTAGGATCATCTACATTTCTAAATAAATTACATGCATGATATACATTAACCAATAAAGAATACCAATATGAGAATTCAGGACATTTATTTTTCTGCATGGAGATTTAACTACTATACAACACACATACACACACACACACAACAAACCCATAAAGCAACGGTGTGTAATAGGTAGTGAGAGAGACTTAAAATAAGCATATTTAAAATGCCTATAAACAGGCTTTTTTTTTTTTTTTTAGGCAACAAAATATTTTCAGTCCTTGACACCTTCTCACACTCACCTAGCACCACAGATGCAAGGACTTATAGTAAACGTGTACAATCTCATGCTTAAAACTGAAGCATGCACTGAGTAGAATTTATACATAATGATCTACTCTACTAAGTATGCGATACATACTTCTGCTAATATATTATACATTAAATTACCCTGCAGCATTTTGAAATTTTAACATTTATGCAATACAACTTTTGAAAGACTCATGAAACAAGTTTTCAAGGATCACCTCAAGGCTGTTTACACAGGCATTGGTTTGATTAAGTGGAAAATGGCAGCAGCCTCAGGGTTCATACTGAATGAAAATGGTTTATGTGCATGTCAATCCATGTAAAAAATACATATATACACAGATGGCACAAAGATTTGTGCAGTTGGAATCACCAGTGCAAATGCATGCATTTGAGGTACTTATTTTTCCCATGGTCAGGTATAATTATGCATAGTCATGTTCCTCAAGTGCTAAATATTTCAGACCTGATTGAATGAAAAGATGTAAGAAGTGTAAATATGAGATATTTATACAGCTAATTTCAAAGTGCTATGCTTTTAATGAACATTTGTTTAACATTATACATTTATATATTTAGTTTAAAATATTTACCAATCAATAAATTTTCTCACTGTAATGAGACTGACTGGTAATTATACCTGGCCAATTGATTTAAACAGCATACTTGAAATTTTAGCAAGAACTGTAGTGAAACAGTAAAATACTTCATTATTGCTTAATTGGACTGAGAAACCTAAAAGGCATAGACAAACAATGCTCAACGATGAAAAGTGAATATTAGGAAGAGTAGTGCATGCCCCCAAGTGAGTGGCCTCTGCCCAATAAAAACTAAGCACTCTCCACATTATCAATGCCATTGGCATCCACGTGAATACCAGGCTCCCCACACAAAGATGAAGGACCAAAGCGGTTAACAGTGGGACACAAACAGCTTTTAAGCTCTGGCAATTCTTGCTTCAGGCGTTCCAACTGCTCCACTTGGAATATATTTGGCTGTTCAGGCATCCAATCATATATCCTATGGTGAGAGAAACAAAAAACACATAAAATAGGATAATTTTATGGTTTACTTAAGACCTGTCTGACTTAACCTTTTTAGAATTTGTTTACAAAATGCCTAGAACATCCATATCACAAGCGTCCTCTTTTTTAAAAAGATGTAAGCATCAGTTCTACTTAAAAATATTTTTCTTCTCCCTAGTCTTTCCAATAATCCAGAATAACAGCATTTCCTTTTGTACCCGGATGCAAAAGAGCTGATGAGAAAGCAATTGAATCAGAAAAAGAAATCTGTAGTTTACTACTGATTCTTCAAGAATCTTCTTGTCAATCAATTGGCAATGTCTTTTTTTTTTTTTTGAGTCAGACCAACAGTTTTATTGAAAGACCAGGAGAGCCAAATCCCCCTACCCCCAAGGTGCAGGCAGTGTCAGCTTCAAGCTTGGGGCATCTGGGCATTCTGCAGCCAGAGAGGTGGCAATGTCTTATTTTACAGATGGGAAGCTATTTAGAGCAGAGCTGGAATTCATACCCAGTTCTGACTTGAAAGCGTGAAAGACCAAGTTGAGAAGAACTGCACACCTGTGTGAGAATTATCCTGGAGCTGTGTCGTACTGGCAGCTGTACCCAGATTCAAAAGCAAATAAAAGCCCCATTTGACGATGGCAGCACTAGCACTGTAAATCAGCAGAGAAAGGATGGCCTTTCATGTCTTAATGTGAAAGCCAGGCAACTTTTATGAGGTACTACAAGACAATCTTTATGATATCACAGTTGGAAAGAATTTCTTAAACAAGATAAAAATATGTATTGACTCTACTAAATATTTGACTATATTAAAACAAAGGCTTTCTGTTAAAGATATGTATATACCTCTCTATATATCATATATATCTCTCTATATATACATATATAGAGAGATATATATACATGAAAAGTGACTCCTGGGTCAAGGTATTAGACTGAACAGAACATCTAATTTTACTCTCTCCCTATATCCCATTAAAAATAAAGCAAAGGGATTTAGGGAAAAAAAAGAAATCCATGAATATGGGAAAAACCAGAGACACAGCAACAAAGTTTTGGAAGCTGGAAAACAGATGATCACAAGACAGTAGAAGAACAAGTGAAATGAGTTAAAAGCAGCACCAAATTGCTCTGGAACTGGGAGTGAAAGGGAGAGGAGCTAAAAAAGGGAGGGTGAAGGTTTTGAGCTACAGTAAGCAACTCCCTTCCTACTAAGTGGCTGACTTGGAAGCGGCCCCTCCCCCGTCATGACCGAGGTGGTTTTGAGAGTTAAACAGGAAATCACTTGTAATGGAGAACAAGACCAGGTGAGGCTTGGGGCATTTTACAAAACCACCATCAGCACCAGCGGAATTAGAGACAGTTCATACACAGAACCAACGCTACACAGAGATATGCCCTCCCTTTCCCAGCTCCCTTCCCTCACTTGATTCCAAGAACCCTGGCAGCCAGACCTGGATCCTCTAGGTATTGTATATGAATTATATTATGAGCAATCTCAGCAGCCAAAAAGGAAAGTTCTAAATCTACTGACATCAAAGGTATGACCAGATCATTCCATAGTGAAATCCAAGTTAACACATTCAGAGCTTCCAACAAGCTTTTCAGATTCCGATTGCTTATCAGGAGAAGCAAAGCAGCCAAGGATTTCGAAACATCTGAGGAAAGCTTCTAACATGTAAGATAGTGAGCAAAAGATAAGAAAATTCCAAAAGAATAAACAAAAAGTCCTTAATGCGTTCAGAGAAATAGTGCTTTCACTGAACGAAAACAGGATGTTACATATACAGAAAAAGAACATTAAAAGAAAAAAAGACAGTTCTTGGAAATTAAAAACACAATAGCAGACGTGAAAACCTCAACAGAATGGGTGGAAGATAAGGTTGAGGAAATCTTTCAAAGTGGAGGAAAAAGACAAAGAAAGAAAATAAGAGAAAAAGACAAAGACTTAGAAATCTGGCCCAAGACTGTATAATATGCAAACAAAAATATTTCTATAAAAGAAAAAAAACAAAAGAAAAAACCCCAGAAAAATGGAAGGGACAAAAATCAAAGAAATAATTCATAAAAATTTTCACATCTTCAAGGACATGTATCAACAGACTGAGCTACCAAGTGCCCAGCACAATGGGTGAAACCAGACCCCACCACGACCCGACTCTATGAAATTTTAGAACACTGGGGACAAAAAGAAGACTCTCTTCTCCAAGCTTCCAGACAGGAAACAGAAATCAGATGCGAGGGAACAAGAAATAACATGGTTTTACACTCAACAGAGAAATGCTTTTAGAATTCTAAAGAAAAATGATTTCTAACATGGAATTTTATGCCCAGCCACAAATACTTATCTCTGCGTGCACTGGGTTGCAATGTAAAATGCATTTCTAACTGGGTTGGGGTCAAAAAAGTTTGAAAGTAATTGCCCTAGAGAAACTTCACACATGTAATCTAAGAGACCTGGTCAACAATGTTTACAGCAAATGATATAAGAGTAAATATTTGGTTAACTACATCAATGTTCTCAAATAGGGTAAACTGTGGTAGAGACATCCAGCCATGGATATTATACAGCCATAAAGATGAACAGATCATAGCTACATGCAACAAAAGTACAAATGAAGATTAAAGCCATGCAAAACTAAATGGTATGTTGAACAACAGAAATAAGAATTTAAAACATTTTTAAAGAGAATAATAACTGCTTTGATAAGCATTTAAATCTGAGGGAGGAGATTAGGAACTAGAGTTAGGGAGAGGCACATGGGGGACTCGAAAATCTAATGATAATATTCTTTAAACGTGGGTGTCTTGTTAGTGTATTTTGTTAATCATTTGAGCTCAGTAATTTTTTTAATAAAAAGAGGGGACATTGCCCAATTTATTCTGAGGCAAGTATTATCTGCATACCAAAACCAAACCATTAGAGAAAGGTAAAGGCTATGTATTATCATAAATGCAAAAATGCCAAATATCAGCAAATCAAACGTACCAGTTTATAAAATATATCACAAAATCATGATGAAATGGAAATCTATTGTGTATTAAAGCCTTTGTAAAAGAAAAGAACAAATTAGTTTTGATAAACTAAGATACCCATCCTCACCACAATTCTCCTCAATGTAGAATGAATCAAAGGCTCTGAATCACTAATCATTCAAATCTTCTATACAATGTTGCAATTTGATAATGAAAAAAATTATAGCATAAGCACATTAAATACCAGCAGAAACAGCTGAAAAAATTAGGGCACAGGAACTCAGCTAGAGACAATGAAAAGGATAGGTATACGGGACTGCTGGTTTTTATGGTAAGCCTCACAGAATTATTTACATTTTGAGGTATATGTATATACATATACATATATATGCATATAATACACACACATATGCAGTCATGCATACATACATATGTACTTCTTTGATTAAAATAACAAATAAAACTTTCAAGGGTAAAAACCAACTCTAACACAATCCATCTCACCTGTCACCAGACCCTAGCAGGAGCCCAGTGCTGGGCGTCTCCTCAAAATCCTACACACCTTCAACACTGTTCTACATGATTCATGCTCTAGCCTCAGCCTAAAACACAAATCCAGTCAAAGCAAACTTAACCACACCCAAAATCCATCTCAATCCTTCCTCTTTAAAATTATTCTTATTGACGCCAGGCCAGGAAGAACTCTTACCACCTTTTATATCATATAGCTTCTTCCTGTTGTTCTCCACTACATGTCAGTATTTGGCTCCAACCAAGTAAGGCCCTTGAGATAAAGTATATGCCTAAAATTTGTGCACCCTACAAAGTCATACACAGTATAACCTCCCAATACATTTTCTTGCCTGAAAATATTTGCAATCATTCCTTCGTCTTCCTCAAAAAAATAAATATTCTTCAAAAATTTGCTAAAGCCAATACTTCTTTCACATTGTTAATTTAAAATTTCAATTTTCCTTAAATTAATCAAAAATTGTCTATTATAAGAGCTATGAACCATGTGACTTATTGCAAAATTTAACAAAATAGTTAAGAAGGACGGCAGGCATTATCTGGGCTGCAATTTTAAAACCTGACTCAGACAAAATAGTGAAAAGAATAAGAAAGTGATATAATTTTACAGGGCAAACAGTAGTATGAACTAAATCCAAGGAAAGTATTTTTTAACACTTTTTAAAATTATTTTTTAAGATTTCATCACTTACTCTTTGCATGATGCTGCTCAAGTATTAGCAAATAATAACATCCCTTCTAACCCCCCAATTTCTTTATTGTAAGCAACTTTTTCATCTTTCAGGTTAGTGGCTCTTAAGCTTGTATCACACAAAAAAAAAAGAAAAAAAAGATTTGTTCAAATACAGAGGGTGCCCAAAAAAAAAGTGTACACATTTTAAGAAAGGAAAACTGTATTAAAATTGTAATATTCCATGTATACCGATAACAAAAGATGAATACAAGTCATGTTTGACTTCTGCAATTACAAGAGGTGCTCAAAGTGGTTACCATCAGCGTCCAGACACTTCTGATGACGGCGAACTACTGCTTGAGCAACACTGACCAAAGTGTCCACTTGTGTACATTTTTTGGCGTCTCCGGTATTTGAGCTCCTACTCTATATCACACATTGTTTTAATCTCTGGGAATACAGCAGTGAAAAAAACAGGCAAAGAACCCTGCCCTCATGGAACTTATGTTTGTGTGGATATATTGGGGGCGGGGGAGGTCAGGCAGAAAATAAACAAGTGAAATATTATATGTGTATGGGTGTATCTGATGGTGGCGGTAAATGCAATGGAGAAAAGACCGGAAGTGCACTGTGAGTAGAGCTTGTCATTTGAATTAGGGTATTACGGGAAGGCTTTACTGAGAAATTGACTTTGCAGGAGAGGTAAGGGCCTGGAATTTTCATCTAAGTGACATGGAAACCAGTGGGAGGGTTTTAACAGGCTCCCTCTGGCTGCTGTGCTGTGGACAGCCAGCAGGAAGGCCTGCATAGAAGCAATCACCAGTGAGCAGGCTACTTCAATAATCCACATGAGAAATCAGGTAGCTTAAGGAAGAGTGACAATAGTAAACGTGGTGAGTAGATAGATTCAGGATATATTTGAAGATGGAATAAACGAGATTCTTTCTGTATGACTGGATTTGGGATATGAGATAAAGAACAGTCGTGAAAGACTCCAAGGATTTGGCCTGAGAAACTGGAAACACAGAGCTGTCATTTATGCTAAAATCAGGAAGAACAGGTATTAATAAATGGATATAAAAATGGAGAGGGGTAAGGGGAAAGGTATGAATTGGAAATATAAAAATTTAAGAATATATAAAGGTATGAAAAGCCACAGAATTGGATGAGATCACCAAGAAAGTGGTGTAGATCACCAAGAAGAGGTCTGGGCAGACAGCCACCCCTACCCACAAGATGCTTTAGTATATCTGGCTTAGGGCCCAGTCACCTGCATTTTTAATAAGCTTCCCAAGTGATTGTGTTGTATTCCAAAGTTTAAAAAATTCCACCGACAAATCTTAAGATAAATTTCAGGCTGAGCTATAGAACTGTAATTTTACCAAGTTTAATATTATTTATAACTTTATATGAAAGCTAATTTTTTCCGAACAGCCCATGAAAGTTTTTCATGACAAACAAATACCTATCATAAATTAGACCATTAACTCCAAATTCCTTCAATTTCTTTCTGTTTTCGGGATCGTTGGTATCATCACCCCAGCAGAATATGACTAGTCCTTTAGCTTTTGCCTCTTGAATGTAGGACGGGTTTCTGAGCAGGTCTTCACTATGTGCATTTATCCCCTAAAGGAAGAAAAATAAGGTATTCATGAAAAAGTAACTTATTAACTGTAAATGCTAAATGGTAATACTCTAGATCAGTACTCTCCAAAGTAGAGTAGGCAGGGAAAGAAAATGTTACAGCTTTTTCTTACACAATTTATTTTATCAAACAAGTTTACAGTCTAACCATTTTAGATGATTCATAAAATTCATTCAGAAAACTAAACTACAAAACTTACTTAACCTAGGCCTGGAAGAAAATACATATTTTTTTCTTGTAACTGTTTTTCATTCTGAGATGTAATACGCTCATTTTTCAGAACTATCTGCTTGTTATACATAGGTCAAAACTAACCAATTAGATGTGTAATGTAACACGACACTTTACTACTACTCTAAAACATTTTTTAAAAAGTTAAAATAAAAAAATTGAAATATAACTTACCAGCAAATTTTCAAACTGTGCAAAGCTCATTGCAATAGCAGTTGTCCGAGATCTGAGGTCCATAAGTTCAGGATAAATATCAGACTTTCCTTGAGTCAAAAATAATATGGGATATTTATTCTGCTTGTGCCGAACCCTGAAAAAGACAATTTAAACAATACTTTTCATTGGGGAGATAATTATCATATATTCTATTTTGAAACTTTAGAAAATACTAAATGTATGAAGAAAATGAACACCAAAAAAGCATAATCCCATTACTGAGATACAACCACCATCAACACATACATACATACTGCCTTTTGGTCAAAATAGAAAAAAATGTAATTATTCTATACATTACATGGGCAACAAGAAAACCCTTGGGGACTTACAATTTGGTAAGGAAGATATTATATGCAAACAGAGGGCATGAAGCGCTAAGATGCAGTGGGTGTGGAGTTCACAGGAGTAGAAGGCATTCCAGCAGGTACTCCTGAAGGGATGTGAGAATATACATAACCTGACTGAGAGGACAAATCAAGGGTGAAGTCTGGGCACGTCCCCATTCCAACCATAATCTTTGTACCCTAAGTCCTAGCTACAGTCTAAGAGTATAGGAGAAGAAAAAAAAAGAATACTCACATTGTGCAAATATCTGCATCAAATGAAGAAAACACTATTCTCCTCTTCCCAGAATTTTCTAAGACAGTTTTTAAAATGATATCCAAAAACAGATTCATGTCAAAATATGTTGATAAGTTACCATCCCACATTCCATCCTATGTGGAAGAAATAAACAGGAAAACGAAAGCCATTACCTACCCTAGAATCACAGTGCTAGAAAAGAATCTTGAGAAATCTAATCCAACTCTTATTTTACAGATGAGGAAAGCAAAGGCCTGAAAAGATGAAGTGACTTGCCCAAGGTCACACATCTACTTGGTGGCAGTGCAGCTATCAAAATTCAGGTATAGACATACTTATATACAAAATACAATTATACCATCAATAGACTTTTGCTATAATAAGTTAACAAAAGCTAAAACTCTGGAAATTTACAATCTACTATGACTTTTAAAATATTATAAACTCGATAAACTATAGGACAAAAGGACTCTACTTCATTTGCTTATTATGAAAAACTCCTGGAATAATAATTATGAATTACCAGTTAAAAATCTCATTCTTTGGATCTTAGGTATATGAAGTACCCTCAAGAATAAAAATAATTCTCTAAATATAGCTAAGATACCAACAGTGTAGCTGATATTCAAATATTAAATATTATAAATATTCATGATTAAAATAAATCTAAAAGCTCAAAAAATTAAAAATCATTTATTAGGAAAAGCCTGGTTGAGCACTTACTATGTTAAGTAGGACCAGCTTATCATAAATGGTTACTTAGAAGACATGGTTTGAGGGCAGTTATAGATTATTCTAACCAAAACAAATTGGGATATTGTTCCAATTGCCTCATCATGATACCTGAACTAACTGCTTGCAATGCTCCCCACCCCAATCAACCCTCTTACCCACGCATCCCACCCATTTACACATATCCCCATCTGATACATTCAATAGTTAACTATTTCCTTTGACTGGAATGTAAGTTCCAGGAAGACAAGGCTTTATTCTGTTTTGTTCACTACTTGACCCCAGGACCCAGAAAATGCCTGGTTCATAGCAGCTTTTCAATGTATAATCATTGAACAAAAGCATGACTAAATCTGGAAGTGATTTAAAACACATTTGCAGAAATTTCTTTTCCTGGTTAATTATTACTAGCTACTGCCACTTACAGAAAACTGCTTAGGAAGTTATTTAAGATATGTGTTTAAATGGACGATTAGAAAACAAAAACTAATCAGAGTTATAGAGTTCTGACTGCACAGAGTTCTCACTGTTCACTTTATAAGTATGCCCAGAAACCATCCATATAAATGTGCACATAAAATATATATAAATGGAAATTTCTACTATAATACATTCATCACTATTTTTAAGTACTTATATATTAGCATAAAATATGCTGTAATAAAAAGGTCTAACAAGGGCTGTGCTTACGGGAAGAAGCCACAGTAAGTTTTCAGTTTCACTTATTCCATTAAAACAAGAGATAGGAATGAATGCATTTAAAGAAATGGGGGTGAGGGGAGGAGAAGAATGTGTTACACAGAGAATTACTTACCCTTTGTTGGCAGATCCACTTTATTTCTATGTTAAACCCTACATCTTCTGGCAAAGACTCTAAAACCTAGAGTTTTGTTTGTTGGTGGAGAATTTTAGTTTGTTTTTGGTGCGATGAATGGTAATGTAAGAGAAAAAAAGAAAACAAAGTTATTACAAAAAGCAACCTATAAGAAAACATATCACTTGCAAGAATAAAATTTTGTGCCTTCAGCATAAACCACTATCTTTTCTCATACACAAACTGACAATCTGGTTGATTAAGCGAAATAAGAAAGTCAAAAGAAATCAAACAGCAAAAGCAGTAGTCTTAGGCACTGTGATAACTGATAATTACTACTACAAAGATGGATCATTAACCTAAAATCCTTTTCACCATTACTACTGGACATTCAAAGTGAGCTGTAATAAGTTAGGCAACCTCATGAATTTAAGAAGACATTTATTATATTTTCTGAATTTCATTCAGGTATGTCAATCTATTATATGAAGACATGGTTATATGAAAAACCATGATTTCTATCTTGCTTTGAAGGTAGTGATGCTTCACAAATACCATGCTGTATGGAATTCTTTGAAAAGATGTTATTGGCAAATGAAAGATTATACCAAAGCTCATAAATAAATAATGCTGCAACTATATAAATGAACAAATAATATGGTGTCAACTTATCTAAACTATACAGACACTTTGCAGTAAGACCATTTTGGCAGCATAATGAGAAAATCACATTGAAAATATGAAGCCTGGTTTATTAACCTACAAAGAGCTGACTTGTTTAGTTTTCAAATATGAAGGTCAGGCAAATGCATAAACATGCTCAGGGCCAAATAAATTTGAAACAGATATGTTTTTAACTTCAATTTATTTCAAAAGTTTAGAAATCATTTAACATGTATAATACATATACGGTATTTGGTTTGATAACAGCAAATAAAGCATACTAACAGAACAACATAATTGTAAGAATATAATCTGGGTGTCGGTGACCTGGGATCTAACCCCGAGTCTATACTAACCAGCTACACGAATTATAGCGATGGCAAAGTGAGTGAATAAATGAGTATGTGTGTTTAACTTATTTGGCTAAGTAAATGTTGTCAAACCAACTGTTTTTCTGATCTATGACATCACAAGTCTAGGAATCATGAGATTTCTAAGAACCAAATTATTCAGAATTTGGACTAGAAGGAATGACTTTACTTAGCTAGCTTCATAAACACCTGAAAAATTGTTCAAACCATGTTATAAATGCACTAGGACAATGTCCATTTTAGGAGCTCTCTTGTAGCATCTTTTTTGTAGGGTGGATAACATAATCATGATAAAGTGGAATGACCTATTTTTGCCTAGGAAATCTAATGACATCACCAGAAAAAGGCAATGAAGAAGAGTAGAAGTTAGGAAATGGAGCCAGTAGGAACAAAAGCCAAGGTGAGTGTCTGGTGTCCATGTAGGCTTGCCTGATGTCAAAGGGATTCAGGTTTGAATTTTCTCTACTTTTAAAATCTTAATTCTAGTTTTTGTTTACTTTTCCAGAGTGAATTCTTGAAATTTGTGTCTCATTTTAAGTAAGCAGGATACTTAATTTCTTTGGAGAATCTCATTTTTTCCCAAAAGCTATGAATAGTTTAAAATATTGTAAAAAAATGCTTCCCACCATTGCAGCTTCCTCTCCCATACCCTTTTCCGTGCCCTCTCCTTCCTGTTTACATATAGAAATATGTGAATTTTCTAATTCATTTCAAATTAACCCACGGTGGGAATTTTTATTCATTTGAGTTTAAGTTGCTCTTAAAAAAAAAAGCAGCATAGATATACCACATAAAAATGTATGTTCTCTTAAAAGCATTAATGATGACAAGTTTATATTAATGTGTCTTTGACACAAACTATTTAGTGCCCATTGAAGAGACCAAAATTAATTATCCAGATAAAACAGAATTAATGAGATAGCCTTGCCCTAGTTTTCCTAAGGAACTTACCATCTTCAGAGAAGGAAATGGCTGATTTTCAGAAAAAGAATTTTCTTCTTCAACCAGAGATTCTGAAATTTTAAATTAGATAAAATACCATTGTATCACTAAGATCTTCCTAAATTCTTTGGGCAAAAAAAAGAGATGCTGAAGTAATTACGAGATTCTTTCATATGTAGTATTTTTTTGAAGGTGCTTGTATTTATTACTTTTAACCATTAAACCCCCATTTTTAAAAATAAGCATTCTTTATAAAGACTAGTTTGCAACATTTAATAGAAGCACCACAGTTAGTGGCCCCAAAAGTAATTATTTTCTTATAAAAGTTGTAATACCACTTTCAAAAAGTAGTCACAACCAGTGATTTGTTTTTTCTCCATGTAAATAAGAGCTATGCCACCTTGCTAAGACTTCTATTGGAAATACCAAAATCAGCTCTAAAGTTAGAAGTTAAGAGAATTTATAGCTTCTAGTTATAGCTACTAAAGTTACCATTACCATTTAAATCTAAATAAATCATATATCATGACACACAAGATTTTTTTTCCAAGAGAAAAATTAAATATCAAACTTCCCTTTCCTTAAAAAAAAAAATCCCATGTATTACAAATTCAAAGAAAATCATGTAACATTCTCTAGTTGAATAAATTAAAGGTAAAATTCATTTTACTATGAACAGTCATGAACTATAAGCCTATTAAGTCATGTGTACGCTCTGGGGATAATCTTTGAAGTCTTTAGGCACTGTACAAATTCTTGACAAAGGCATCCCAACTATCCTGTTATCACAACTGCAGATGTATATCTAGTGAGTACCTACTATCTACAGAGTACTGTAAATGTCTTGGGGAATATAAAAACATTTTCCCATCCTTCTTCAACTAGGTTTACATTCTAGTTGAAGAGACAGGGCATATACAAAAATAAAGGGTTAAAAAAATGATACAGGGGCTGGCCTGGTGGCTCAGGTGGTTGGAGCACCATGATCCTAACACCAAGGTCACTGGTTCGATTCCCACATGGGCCAGTGAGCTGCACCCTCTACAGCTGAGATTGGCAACAACAGCTCTCCTTGGAGCTGGGCTGCCATGAGCAGCCAGAAGTTGGTGTGAGCTACCGCAGGCTGCTGTGTGCTGCTGCAGGCTACTGTGTGCCTCCATGAGCAGCCGGTGGCCAGCATGAGTGGCCGGCGGCCATCGTGAGTGGCTGGTGCTGGCGAGAGCTGCTGTGAGCTACTGTGAGGGCCGACCGACCACTGGTGACTGACTGCCTCAGCCGGTGGGGAGCGCAAGGCTCATAATACCAGCATGGGCAAGGGAGCTGCGTCCTACACGACTAGACTGAGAAACAACAGCTTGAACTGGAGTGGGGGGGGAGGCAGAAAAAAGGGGGAACAAAAAAAAAAAAGATACACTAAACTTCAAATGAATGGCACAGACTATTAAGTTTCATGGCAGTAAAAAAGTAAAGTGGAATTACAAAGGGATTTTATAGGCAGGTAACCTACAAAAAAAGTAACCTGCCCAAGGTCACAAATGATAAATGTTAGAGCTGGATTCAAACTCCTGGTTCTGGAGCCAAATTCTATGCTTGATATATATATATATATATATATATATATATATATATATATATATATAGTCTCTACTTTGTAATGGTAAGAATGTTGAAAAGATTGGTATTAATAGGCACAAAACTATAAAGAACTTTGATCATCAAGCTAAGAAAACTCATAAAACAAAAAAATCATGGTTACTATACACATGACACACATGCATTTGAAGATTCATATATGTTAAAGCCTTCATGTCTATAAAATTGCATTTGGATAGTCCAGTATTACATTCATTAAAATGACCAGAAAATATTAAAATGGATAAGGAAATACCATATATATGCTAACTATGAAATGAAAAGTGCTTCCCAGATTGGTACATACCTTTCACATCTTTAGATTTTAGTGCAGTCACATGAGTGAGCTAGAAAACACACACACATAAAGCAATCATTTAAAAAAAGCCTTAGTTTATAAAGATGTGGTTAACATTGAAAAGCTAGCAAGTAAGAGAAAACTATAAAATGAAGAACTATAAGTGTAATAAGAATAACCACTAACAATGGTATATATTTTATATATTCATACATACACATAAGTTCATGATCAAATGCCCAAATAGGGAAGAGGAATATAAAAATTCTTAAGTTAGGAAACTGTTTATACTCAATCATTTATTTAGGTATCTAATGGGAATAGGAAGAAGGATCATGTAAAATTACAAAGATCTTAGATAGTAACATATGTATAAAACCAACAATAGCATAAAAAGCCAATTGTAAAATAGTGACACTTACATAAAAAAGGGCTAAAGCAGACCAGAGGCAACCTAAGGTTATGCATGGGAAGGGCTAGCTAGTCCCTATGGCCTCCAAAGACTTATAGCCTAGCCCCAACACATATGCAAAAACCAGTGGGGTCCATGGAAACTGTTAGAAAAGACAGATGGAGTAGCACAAACCCATTCTTCCTAATAGAACAGAAAACCAAAGCATATGCTCCAATGCATGCTGAATATATCGTCATCTCCATGTGCAAAGAGAACATTACCACATAGACAAGCACAGAGTCTTAAAAGTAAAAGACAATTTACATTTTATGCTATTATTACTACCTTTAACAACTGGAGTTGGTCAAATGTTAATTCCTTTACTGGAATTTCAAATAATTCAACTGGATCAGCATCAAATTTCTGAAAATAAAATAAAAACGGGTCCCAAATTGTTACTGAATGTTTACCCTATACAGACCTAATATCTTAATTTATTGAATGATGAGAGTAATTGTTTGCTGGCCATGGTGAACCCATGCAGGGGAGCCCTTCTCACCTAACACCATCTCCCAGCTCTTAAAATTCTGGCTTTTGTTTTTAATGTAGGTGGTAGTGCCTGGGAAAAAAAAAACACCTTGGAGGAAGCTATGGTCCTAAAGACACTGAAAACAAAGCCAGAGTCAGTCATTTCCCCTACTTCCTGCCATGCTGTATATATTTTATTTGCCATATACAATGCTACATGACTAGGAAATCAACATGCAAGTACTACGTAAGGAGTAATTTCTGTCAATAACTAGCTAAACCTTTTAAATTTAAGTTGGGTTAAAAATAGCCACAGAAATTAATTGTAAAAAAAAAAAAGTCTGATTACCTACAAGCAGTACTACTTAACAGGAAGTCTATTATAAACATTTTCCCCATGAGCAAATGTTTTATTAGATTTTAATTTCATATCAAATATCACATTGTTTAGGCACCTCTAAAGAAAATAAGTTAATGTACCACCAATAAATCATCAATCCAACAAATATACTAAAATCCATTACTTTTGTATTCATTCATGTACATATGGTATGAACATACGCATAGTTTTTCTGGGGGAACACATAAGAAACTATCAAGGAAGTGTGACCAAAAAGAAAGGGGAAAGGAAGATTTATATTCATTCCATAATCTTCTGAACTATTAGCTTAATTGGAAAATACCAGCTTGAAAATTAAAACTGAAAATACATACAATCTGTCATTTTCATTCCCCAATTAACTTATCCAGATTCAACTGAAGAACAAGACAAAGTCTGCTGAAAAGATGGGATCGGTAATACTCTTCAATTAATTCTCATAAATTTTTTAGAAATTACAACTAGATTCAATAACCTTCACCTTGGTTAGTAAGGTCCTTTACCACGCCACTCCTCGTTTCGCTTTAATGTTTCCCTACAGCAAAAAACAACCTGCTCCCTTTCTACTGATATTCTACTTCTGTCATCAACTAGGTGCATTTCCTTCCCTTCATCTCCTAACACCAGTTCACAACAGGTGAGGGGCCCTTTTCTATACATCACAGTAATCCAAACCCATATGACTGATTAGAGCCACCAGCAGGCAGAGCCAGGAGCCCTGTCACCTACTTACACGACAACAGGCAGTGTCCGCTGCAGTGTTGCACATGTTAGCCAGCTAGCCTTAACTTTAAATCAACTCCGTGGAAAATGATACCTAATACACTTTTAAAGAAAATGCCAAGTGAACCCTCCTAGTTTAAGTATCTGAGAAATCACTTGGTTAATTTGTATACTGAAGTTTAAGCACTACACAATTATAATGAGTGTTATGTGTACAATACTTATAATTTTAAAGCAATTATATGCATTTTCAAATCTCCTTCTGGACTTTCTCCTCTATCACGCCCTCCTCTCCATTCTCACTGTCTCCATTCCAATTCAGGCTTACCTTACCTTTGGCCCATATCACTGTCCCTCTTGTCTCTATTCTCTGTCCTCCAGGTATCGAAATTTTAATCTAGAAGTTTAATTCTGAATATTTCCCTTCTTGGCTCCAAAGTCTTTCATATTTCCCTAGCTCCTAAGTCTAACCCCCTTCTCTGAGGCCCTCCACTATCTGAATCCAAAGCACTTTTCCAATTTTATTTTTCCCTATAGCTCTTTCCACTTGAGCCAAATCATACTAACTTATTAATTTGAGGAAAAGCTTAAGGTAGAAATAAAAGGGAGCCTAGAAAACAAACACTCTAAAAGCTTCCTCTCCTACCTCAATATAAAGACAGCGGCAGACTAATACAGAAACCACCTAGAATGTCCTTTTGTTAAATACAAAAAAACAATTCAGCAATACTGAGACCCTACTCTAGGAATTAGTATTCCTGTCTCCTTACTCTCTCAGTGTTGTAGGAGCTTCAGAGAGGAAGGGACTAGCAGTAACTCACCAAGAAAATGAACTGGCCAGCTCTATTTAATAAATAACTATATATATTTTTTAATGAAAGAATTTCAACATACCTTTTTCATAGTCAAACAACAGGTGAGATCATGATACACCACAGGCACAAAATCTTTTGAAAGATGTACATCAAATTCTACAAACGCTGCACCCTGACAGAAATAAAGGAAATATGTATTTGAAAAACATTATCTGGCCCACAGTACATCTAAAACTACAAGGACATAAGAAACGCATTGTTCTCTATAAAATAACAGACCCATACACAAAAACATAAAACTTCATGAATTATTTAATGCTACACTTTAAGCTTTTTCTAAAAAGTAATTTCTTCTCTTAAAACAAGTATTTTCCATTTTTTGCAATAGCACAGCAATTTTTTCCTGGAAAATAAAATGGGCATTGATTCACTTGCACACACCCCGGGCCCCTCTGTGGCAGTCAACAGCCTTCATAGGTGCGTCACCTCTACGACTGCTACTAATAGAAATGGAGCTTAACAGGAGCCTGCAGCACAGAGCTACCTCACACCTTGTTGCTACCTTAGCTGGACAGCTGGACCTCAAAGATGAGGTGGGAAAAAATAAGCTGTAGTCTCTTAGCTCTGCTCCTTGGTGCACTTAAGCAGCACACCAGAGCCATTCTTAGCAAAACCTCAGTTAACAAAGAGGAAACTATAATTGCCGCTGAAAAGACAGAGAGAACAGAAATGGGCAACAAGAATGATGCAAATGACAAATTTTCCAATAGGAGACTAAATAGAAGAAAGGAGGACAAGAATTAGAATTAAGGATATTTTTAAAAGTCAGATCCATTCTGACATGTGAATTAATCCAAATAAAAACTGAAAACATAACCTGACCTATAAATTTGTGCATTCACTGAAAGAAAGCCAGCTGGGATAAAAATTAACAAGATTTCAGAATCCTGTAATATTACTATGGCCCAGAGAAGTACTGTATAAGAATGGATGGATACATTTCCACCCCTTGCTCAACTTGTGAGTAAACATGGATGATAGGTTAGAATCAAAGGAGGTGAGTTACTTGATGACTTATGAAGCAGGAAATAAGCTTAACTCCTTCTATTACTATAAACAAGACAATAACAGAAGCCATTTCTACCAAAGAAAACAAACCCTACTATTTCTAAATAGTCACAATGATTAAACATATTAAGTTTAGCTTTCTAGTTTATATGTTTAATTTGACATGATCACAATCCTTTAGGAATATTTTATTAAGAGGTAAAACTTGATCCCAAAAATTCATGTGTGAGCTTTAGGAAATAGCCCAGATCAAAACCTCATCAAAGATATGTTTTTAACATTAAAACAAACTAACCATTAATAATTAACATGGATCTAAAATGTGATCCATATGAGTTACAAAGGATTTCATCAGAATACAAAAGGGGTTAATGAAATCCTCGCTCAAAATACAGAGACCCTGCAAGTTCTTTAACAGGGATCTTCACATGTTTACAGCTAATAAAACAATGTTTAGATTAGCTAGCTACAATGAGCTAAAACAGGTTCCAAATAATAAACTACAACCCAATACTCATAGATTTAATATCATCCTTTTAACACAAAGACAAAACTATCCACTATTAATATTTTTAACAAAATAAATAATTACAATAATCAAAGATGCCATGAATTATAAAATGCATCATTATTGTATATACCACTAAGAGAAAAAAAAAAACAACGGCTAATCAAACCATGATGAAAAGTTAAGAAAGTTGTAAAACCCATCCCAATTTTAGAAACATTAAAATATGAAAAATGTATGTTTTAGAATGTATGTTTGCCCATTTATAAGTGATAAAGTGACTATAAGATGAATCAAGTTTACTTGCTGAACTATTGTTAAAAAAGCAAAGTTTAAAGCATGTGGAGGACACTGTGGGAAAAGTGGAACTAGAAGAATAAGATATTCTTCCATTTCCCTGTAGTTTAACTTTGGAATATATGGTTTTTCAATCAGGTACAGAGGAGTGGGAGGAAGTAGAGGAATCTCAGATTCTTGATTAAAAATGCCAAGCTGCAGCTGCTGAAAAGAACTAAAAGCTAAAAAACAGACTCTAACCCTTTATAACTGGATAAAAACAGTTAAGAAATTTAACATAATCAAGTTGGTATGCAGGATGTAAACTGACAAATTTTTTTAAAGCGTTACATAAAATCACTGTCAAATCCTTCCATAAGCATTATTTCCAAAAGGAGTACCTGAATGAGCACATTATTCAGTTGATGAAAATCAATGCTTAATGGGGAACAGTTTTCTTGCCCCCATCACCTAGAATTTATTTCAAAAATAGGATGCTTATGATTTCATTGTTTTCACCTCAATCGTAACCATGAATCTAAATACAAATGCCTAGAGATACTTCATCTTCACTTAGAAACATATTCAGAAGAAGCATAAAATATTCACCTCTTTAACCTACTAATGCAAACTGGAGGAGACTCCCCAGACCCACATTTCTCTACTTTTCTACCTTTGGATTAACAGTCCAAAGCTATTTAAGAGAGGTTCACTTACATGACTCGCAGCATTTCTTAAAGAAGCAATAGTATTTTCTTGAACTTTAGCAAGCCTAAAAAAGGAATGTATAGAAACACAGTTGTGATATACTGTAAGAAGATAAAGAAAACAAATGTAATAAGGAAGTCAGCTATATTTGCAACAATGGAAACAGTACTTATTCTGTTTTGAGGCTAATTTTGCCATCCCCAAAATAAGACTGTGACCATCACTTGGTTGGTGTGTGCATTTATTCCATAAATGCAAGCTCTAATAATTATAGATCTTTACAAGCTGAATATAGACATATCCTATGAAAACACAACCTCCCCAAGAAGGGTGACCAATTAAGGAAAAAAACCTTTGCAATGGCATGAAGTAGCAGAGACACAGAACCTTGCTCCCTGCAATGAGGCCTCAGATGACTTAATAATACTGGCAGACTGGAGGAATGGGAAAAGGCTGACACACCAACGTGGTG
Organism: Rhinolophus sinicus; assembly: GCF_057876585.1. Lineage (NCBI taxonomy): Eukaryota > Metazoa > Chordata > Mammalia > Chiroptera > Rhinolophidae > Rhinolophus > Rhinolophus sinicus. Next base: position 26,990,956 of record NC_142513.1, read on the forward strand.
GAGGTATGGAAACTATATTGATCATTGAGTAAGCTGAGACCCAGAAAAGGCAACATGCCAAAAGTCAGGACCACAATACAGATACACTGATGTCATCAGGCTGACTCTGCATCAAGCCTTCCCATCCTGGCTTCCTAGTTTGTTTTCTGTTTTAAAATGCTTTTAAAATAAAATATAGTTGGCATATAATACATTAGTTTCAGGTGTACAACAGTTATTCGACATTTATATACCCTATGATGTGATCACCACCATAAGTCTAGTAACTATCTGTCACCATGCAAAGTTATTATAACATTATTGACTACATTCCCTGTGCTGTACACTTCACCCCTGTGGTTTATTTATTCTATAACTGGAAGTTTGTACCTCTTATTCCTCTTAACCTTTTTCACCCACTCCCCCACTCTCCTCCCTTTGGGGGTTGGCTTTCTAGTTTTAATGTCTCTCTCATCCTCAATTCAGTACAGCATTAAAAAGACTGACTATAATCTGAGGCGTGAGTCTCTAATTAAGTTGAGTTGGGAACCCCAATTACCAAATTCCATCCAAGTTCCAGGGTAATAACAAAAGAATCATTTGACGTTTAATCAGTCAAACCAATCTAACATTATCAGGTTTGAGCTCCCAGATGCTCATTCTGCTCAAATATCCAACCTACTGGGCAGTTGTCGTAGAATTCCCTGCACCCCGATGTCCAACATCCAAAGGTGTCCTTGGCTTCCAGTACTTGGAAAACGAAGACTTCATGTCACAATTGTATTCAGGTAACGGCTTAATAATTATATAGTCAACTTTTGTAGGGGAAAAAAGGGGGGAGAGGGACAAAAATAAAGACAATTAAAAAGGCCATGATGAGATCAATTATATGTAAATACCACTCAAACTAGCTTTATCAATCTATCAAATAGGAAAAAAATCAACAAGTCAAAACTGATTCAAAATAAAGCTTCCAGAAATTTCAGTAGCTATATCCTTATTATTATTATGCTAGTTAAAATTCTAAAACGAATCATTAGTTTAATCTTCATCATTCTCAAAAACTCAATTTGAAACTAATAAAAATTTTAACTTAACCTTTGCTTATTTATAAAGGGCCACCCTGCTTCTCCAGGCTTACCTCTCACTTTGCCTATTGTTTTTCTGGAATTTCTGCTCATGATGGGCAGAATAAGGATTCCAGCACTCTTCCCACTCTCAGCAATGGTGGATGATAAGAGGCATGCTGTACCCACGTGTCCAGGAAGGGTATCACCCTGAACTACGGGCTCACTGAGATCTTCCTGAAAAAATGAGGTTTAGAATAATCCAAATTCTTGTGCTTGAATATTTTCGATTTAAAGATAAAAAAAAAACCTCCATGGAGGAAGATCGGTAAGAAACACAATCAAATTTATATTCAGGTAATTTAGATAGTTTTTTTTGTAATAAATAGTACATTTTTTAGTGTATAATATTTTAAGATTTTATGTATGACTTTATTAATCATAACTGCTAGTTTGTACTTCTGATCCTCTAACATATGAATTTAGGTGAATTTAAAGGACTGACTGAAAGTTACTAAGTACTTTTAGATTCAAAGACTAAGATATACCTGAGCTTTTAATATATACTATATTTTCTAAAAATGCATACACACAGATGACATAGAAAGATGGTAACTCCCTAGGAAATCGAATACTTTGAGGTTACACTGGGTTTTTTTTTAAATTAATTTTAGGTGTACAAAACAACATTAACACGTTGCGTACAGCAGGGTTTAAATCCCTCATGAAGATTCTCGTGATCCGTACGCAACATGTTAATAGTTAGACATTGATTCCCCTCACAAAGTGATAACCTCCCTCCCCCAATCTACTGCCCCTCTGACATCGTATACAGCTGTTACAATTCTACTGACTCTATTCCTTACACTGGGTATTTTATTAACCTAGTTTATAAATAAAATAGTATTTTCAAAACTGCTAACCAAATGAAAGAAAAGTGAGGTTGTTCGAGAGATTATTAAAAGGTAGGTCCTTAAAGAACAAGAAAACATTCAACCAAATCTTCATATTTTTATAATAAAATCCCACAGATCTTATTAATTGGGTAAGATCTAAATATAGTTTTTTTTTAGTTTTTTGAAAGGAAATACTTTAAATTTCATATTACGCTAGGTAGCTAAAAAGCCATTCACAAAGGCTACATCTAAAGGAACCATCAAATTAACAATTCAAGGATTATAATTTTAATTATTTGTGCAACAAGTGTCACTCAATGGGTTTAAATCCATCCTGAATTCTGCCATTTTCAAGAGACTGTGGCTAAGTGCTACTGCTGAGCAAGGCACATTTCCTACCCGCAAAGACTTAAATTTTAATCTAGTGAAAACGGGAGGGGAAGTGCCAAAGACCAAGAGTCTAAGGAAAGCAGTACACATAACTACTGAGCCTGGCACGACAGAGCAAGGACCTCAGGGGAGGACCCAGTAATATTTGTGGGAAGCAACTGAAGCCAGTAAACCAGAGCTCTAGTATGGGTGTCATAAGTAGCTCTGGAAATTTGGCAGCACAGATTCTGAACAACCTGGCACAATTTTCATAGCAACTTTCTTATTACATATTTAGAATATCAAGTAAAGTTGCAAAAATGAGTCCATTGTTATGATGAATTCTTATAACAGAGTGCTTTAGTAAACCACAGACTTCAGTCCTGAAGAGGACTCAATCATGCTAGTTACGTCAGATTGCCCACCAAGAGCTATACAGCCTTCCCATCCCTCTATGTATCCTTGGAGACTCCTTCTGACATAATTCATTTATATTTAGGACACAGACATCGAGGCATCTGGTCTTGATTTGAAACCAATTCTGCTGAAGTTCTCTTCATTATATTCTTAATAGTACTTGAATCTGTCAACTCCCAGCTTTTGAAGCTCGCTAAAATGCACAGAGGATTAAACATCTAAAATGTTGTACAAACCATACATTTACACAAACTAAACAAAAATCAAAACATATGCAAAAATAAGCTCATGCCTGCATTTCTTCTCAACCCCCACTAGTTAAAGAACTACTCACCTCAAAAAAATCAAATATTAGTTCCAGGTTATCTGGTTCCATTGTCTGTATGCTATACTCTGTCCAACGATCAGGCTGTAAGCCATACCCACATTCCGGCTGTGAATGCTTGCACTTGAACTCATTGTCACTTATTAAGGATATCTCCAAGGTATTGGACATTTTGTGAAGAACAGTGGGGGACACCCTATCATCATCATCTTCCTCCAGACCCTCTAGTGTCAGCTTTACCCTACACAAAAGGAAAAAACAATGAAATGCAAAAAGTGGAACAGAAGGAAAACTCATACAAATGTTACCTATATGCTAAAATGTAGAAGTACTCCCTGAATATGCAAAATCTTCAAATAACAAAAATAATATATTATACAAAAGCTACACATACTGCAGCTCGAGGCATTAGCTATATTTTATAAAACACTGATGTTTTCTATCTACATATATCTCTGTAAAGTATTAAAATGAGATAAATGTCCATTATGCCTAATGTCTAAGGCTGTTTTCATCAATTCTTTGTTTTCTTAAAAATTAATCTAAACAGGTATTTACTATTATCTCATTTATAAATGGCTATCTCAATTTCTTTTGAGAAATTTCACAAATGCATACACATACACACACACACATACACACACCAGAGCAGCTCTAATGCGTATTTTGGAGCAAAAATTAATACAAGACCCAGTCTTATACCCGGTCTTATATTAAAATAAGACTGGGTCTTATATTAGTTTTTGCTCCAAAAGATGCATTAGAGCTGATGGTCCGCCTAGGTCTTATTTTGGGGAAACACGGTATATAATATACATATATACATATATATATATATATATATATATCTCGAGCACAAAATTGAACCATATTCTGTTAATATTAAGACTATGAGAGTTGGAGGTGGTAAATTAAAGAAAAATATTGTATTAAGTATATATATATTTGTATGTATGCATTTTTTTATGTGTATGTATTTGTATACATGTACTTTTTTAATGAAACAAATGAACAAAAACAAACTGAGAGTCTAAAACTCTTATAGGCTTCACAGCAATGAAAACAAAGACCAATGCCTCAAGGTATAGGGCAACAAAGACTAGTCTACTCTCAATGAAAGGCAATTACTTGCACAGAGCACTTTTAATGCCAAAAAGTATTCAATTCTAGAATATTTCTTGCACCAATGGAACTGTACTTAGACAATTTTAAAACTATTAATGTAGGAAACGTCATTGTATAGAGTAATAGGTGAGCTATAAAAACTTTTCATTCTAGATTTAAATGATATCTGACTGATAAAACAAATAACGAAATTGTATTAGTGGGGCCTACTCTCTCTGCATGACCTCCTGCTTCCAACCACTGCTGAGCCACTCTGATAGCCACATAATTCTGAGGTCTCCGAGGGGACACCTCCACATATTATTTAATTAGTAATATTGTTCCATAATCATACTATAAAAATAAAAGGAGCACTTTAATAATCCAAACAAAAATCATCATCTCTTCTCAGAAACCAAACTCTTAAAGGGAATACTTCTGGACAACTAATTCTGTTGGTGAGCCTGAAGGAACAAACATTCTCTACCAGGATATATGAAAAGAGACCACAAATGGACAGTAATGTACAGGGAAGAAAGGCACGCAAGGTTACAAAGGCTACAACTGTGAACAGCAATGTGTATCTATAAAAAAAAAAAGAAAGAAAGAAAAAAGAAAATTCAAGTTCAAAGGGCTCTATGAAAGAATTTATTTATGTTAAAGGTTTCCTTCAAATAGCTATATAAATGTTATAATCTATCATAAAGAGACATTGCTTTCCACTTTCTGCTGGAGTCAACTGAAAGAAAAACTTGTGTTTAAAAGTTGGTGGTAATGAGATAGAAGAGCGTGTCTATTTTATTTAAAATGCATAAGCTGCTGCTAACTTTTTAAAGTCCTTATATTCTTGCAGATAAATTTATTTCCTACCCCATGAAGGTTTAGTCTACCACTAATACGAATTTAAGAAAAAAGGACAGTCAGAATATACATCAGTTTCAAGCTGTGCACGATTATTTCAACAGGAATCAGTTACTAATTTTTGGATCCCAACTAAGTATGGTTGTATGAAAATATTCCAATTTAAGCCTCAGCAACACAATACATACACTCAAAATAATTTCTATATAAACAAGAACAGTATAGGACTCAGTATATATAGCAAACCAATCAGAATCCCAACTATTAATACCTATTCATTTAACTACAGTTGAGGAAAAAAAATCCTAATAAGCTCAACCAACCAAGGCTTTATCTCCTACTGATATCTTTATTTCAAAGTCTTATGCTAATAAGACACTTTACAGCTGTTACATAATTTATTTGCTTCTTTTAACATGTAAATAAAATATTCAATTACATGTGACTAACTGGTTAGGAACTCTTTGCAGTCAAATGGATCTTGCACATCACTCATGTGGTCCAAAAACCTCGGTTTTTCAGAAGCAAAGCAGAGGCCTAGAAATGCAGAGACAAGGTACACCCAAAACCCTTTACTCAAACTCTCAGAACAGCCAATGCAAAGGACTATGACGTGCTACTTACACACCCTTTCCCTTATTTATTTCAGGATTGGGTAAGTACTATAATATTTAAGCATTTATGGATTTTCACACTGTAATATCATTGTAAATTTTATTATGAAGAAAATTAAGTATTGTACGATTATAATTACTTCAGTTACTGAAAATGGCCCTGTCAACCCAGCCCTCACACTTTGTCAGAAAAGGCTGCATATAAAGACTTAAAAATCTCTATACCAAAGTTGTAAGTATCCAAATTATAGGGCTGCCTGGGTCAGTGAGAAGCCAGCTCACTCAAAGGTATATATGAAGACATTACAAAGAAATAAAGTCACTCACTATTTAGCTAGTCACACAAAGTTTGACATCTATTTAAATTAATATAAGATTAAAAAGAAATATGGAACTGCTACGATAAGTGCTACTTTTCTTCATGGCAAGGTTTTCATTTTTAAGCCACAGGAAAGTGTCGGACACTGATGGATATTTCCAACAATCATTTTTCTGTTTATACCATTCTCCCCTCATTTAGCACACAATCATTTCCGTTACATCAATTTTAAAATAAGCTATTTATTGCTATACTAAAAAAATTTAAACGGTATACATTACACAGATGCATAAGCTTGGAAATCATTTATCTACATAAAAACAAAACTTTCTAGTTTCAAATTTAGAGATTAAGGTTAACGTAAGTGTGTGTGACTGTAGCAATATGAGGCAGGGAAGTAGTTAGCTCTTACAAGTCCCTGAAGTTATTAGAAAATGTGACATTATAAGTGTGCTATTTTCTTAGTTTATACACTTAAAAGCTAAAAACGAAATGGGTCAGAAACCTATAGCATTAGTAAAAATAAATGGCTTAAGTAACATGTACACATGGTCATACCTAAATCTAGATTTTTTAAATTTCTTCTTGGTTATTGAGACAGGAGGTTTTTCAGAATAATGCAAACGTAATCTTATTTCAGTCTGACATGTCAGCCATCCCGAATCCAGAGTCTCAATACCATCTGGCAAGTAAATAGGAAGAACATAATTATTATACATAATTTTTAAATAATCCAGTAAGTACAATACATTCTGACAATTCTAGTGCACATTCAGGTTTTAATACACTCCAGTTATATGTCACTGGGACTTCTCTCCAAAGCAAATAGATAGGTAACCTTGAATTTGTCATTGAAAAAGAACTTTTGTATAAAGAAGGGGGGGCGGGGAAGTTAAATGAATGGTAACAATAGCCATAGTTTAATCTAAGTAAATAAAAAGATTGTAGTTGAATCCATTATTGAAGTTACAGGAATCTAGTTCCAAAAGAATACATGTTCCAAGATTGCTTCTAACCTACAGGTGTTTCATTAGGGATCACTATTAAACTTCCAAAGCTTCACATGAGATATTTATTCAGCTGAAACTAGTTATACCACTACTTCTGGGGACTGAGATATGACAAGGTAAGAATAAAACTGTGAGTCAATTCTGTATGTTCTCACATTTATATATTCTGCCATAAACTGCACAACTGTGATAACACTGTATTAGCATTGTTTAAGTTGAAGTTTCCCAACAAAGTATAAAATTTGCATAAATACCAGAGAGCTGTCAACTGTTTTGGACTTAAGTTTTTCCACAGGACTTAAACAAACAAACAAAATCAAGAAACTTTTCTCCTTAGAAATATCTTTAAAATGTTTACTAATTAGCAATTTTAAAAATAAAGAGAAACCACGATTATCTCTTAATTTTAAACCGTTTTCAGAAATGGACAAAGGTGGAGAAATGGCTTTCCACCCTAAAAGCTAACTAAAGCTGAATTTAGAACAAAACAAAAAAAGAGGAAAGAAATCATGCATTCATAACCACACATAGTAATTAGCATATAATAGAGGGATATGTCATGCATTACAGTTGAAGAAATAAGGAAACTACTCCTCCATAAACAAAGCTCTCTAGAACATGTAGCATAAACATCATCTTTTGTAAATAAAGAGGACAATACTGTCATACACTAAACACTAAAGCTATTCAAGTATTTTAGAGTACCTTGTTCTGTAATATAATAACCCAAAATAAATTCAAGGAAAAGAGGTTAAATTCCTATCCAAACACTGCCAAAGCATGTACATTTCTAAAGTGTATAAACATACGTCCCTGCTAAAACCGCAACCAAAACATTCAGAACTTGTTTCTTCCTATACTTGACAGGAAAGCAAACTGGTTATCAGTAATTTATCTCTGGTTCAGTCAGGGCAAGCACACAGTCTGGCCACCCTCTTTACACCTTTTGACTCCTACAGTATAGTATCTAAAATGAAAATGCAGTTTAGCATAATAGTGCTGATGCTGATACACTGTGACAATTCCAGTCACTGAAGAAAACTTGCATCCTCAAGATAAAGTATTTATTGAAGCAGAAGTATACAAATGCATATTTGCAACATATTCGGAGTTATAGGATTTTCTACTTTACTGTAATTAGTTGTTAAATAATCAACCAGAATTACTAGAACATTTTACTTAATCTGGATTTTACTGTAAATGCATATATAAACATACAAAATGGACAAATTTAGCTTAAGAGTAACATTTCACACTTTAAGTATTTAGAACTGTTAACATCATTTTCAAACATAATAGTGTTAAAAAGTGATGATGTTAACTCATATACTTGAAATCACCAAATAAAAACCAAAAGAATAAAATTTGAAAGCATAAGAATTATACTAACAACTATTATTTAACAGAATGTATTTGTTTCTTGGATTTAGCTTCTAGTTTCAAAATCATACTCTGTCATATTTCCCTGTGCTACCTGCTTCTAATGAACGTAAGGTAACATCTCAACCATATCAGTAAAGATTTTCAAAACAGTCTCACTTACTGTGGATTCCAAATTGTCCATCATCAATAATAATTTCGCTTTCTAGAATTGAAGGAAAATAAAAAACCTAGTTAATATTCACAATGTATACAGAATGAACAAATGAGAAATTACCTACCTTAAGCATTTTTTCAAATATGAAATCTAAAATTTAAAAGCAGCCCAAAATGAATAAGCATATTTATTGTAGCCCTCAATAAATAATTCCCTTTTAAGGAGGCTATTAAAGAGCAACAGTTCGTACATATTTGGTGATTATTCACAATGTTACAAGGAAGAGAAAAAAACTCAGACAGGTGCTCCAGAGGCACTGGGACAAACTTCTACACCCACCAATGTGTGAGGCTGACAGGCTGCTGGACAACAATATCTCCTGGTTGATTTTTCAAACCAAAGGTCTTGGCACAATTAAAATGCTTATTCTTATGTAGTGCATATTCTGAACTTACCTAAAATGTAATTCTCCTCAAATCCCAACTATTCTCTACAGCCAGCTAAAAGCTTTACAAACAGCATACACTTACCTGTATACACAGAGCTGTGAGGAACTACCAAAAGAGTAAGTGCTAGCACATGCCCTTGTAACCAAAATTTCAACTAAATGAGACAAGCTGGTAAGCCCCACCCTCTGAGTAACATACTAATTGTCTTCCCTGCTCCTTCCTTTCCCAGTTTACTTTAAACCTGTCTGAAATATTTGTCAAAATAAGTGTGATAGTTCCCAATATTCTGATAGATTGCACACAGTTGTGAAGTTTACAAGTTATATTTTCTCAAAGTATAAATTTCTTTTTAAAAGACCACAAACAAAATCATCCCACTTGTCACAATAAGAAAATATATTTAACTATAAGATGCTTCAAAATGCAAATTATTTTTAAAATATTCAATATCTAATAATTTCCAACCTCAGTATAGGACTATTATAATTCTGAAGCACACTATCATAAACATTCTAAACACACTATCAAAACTATATTAAAACATATAAAAAGAAAATCCAATAAAGAGGATGGAATGAGATATCTGTTTAAACGAGATGTGTCCTTCCTACAGGGTAAAGAGGAATCTCTCACTTTCTAAGCTGGTAACTAGCAAGCCATTTATCATCTTTACATTCTAATTTTCCCTAAGAAACTAAAAGACACATTTCTCAGCACCAAGTCAATTTACAGATGAATCCAAGTAGATAATTTAACATATGTGAAATGAACTTCAAATTTTAATCTGTTATGGAAAAAGAAATTCAAAAATACTTGTATGAAGAGAAATGCCATTTTTAGGTATAAGAAAACTGAATTTTTTTTAACTATCTGAATATCAATTTTAATATAGCCAGCAAAGTATTTAAGTAAAATTAGGAGGAAAATATGCCTGCTACAACCAAGAAATTTGAATTCATTCATATAAATTTATTCAAATATTTACTAGTTTAAAAAAAACACAATAAGTAGGATACCTTGTTCTATCATTCTTACTGTCCAAAGTTAAAAATTTAAGAATCTTTGCCCTGGGTTAATTTTTCCTCAAATGTTCTCTAAGTTCTCTGAGCAAGTAAACAAATAAAGCCATGGATGCTCAGCCAAGAAGAATATTATTTTATAAACTCTGTAACTACTCCAAACGAAAATAAATATTCCACAATCAATTAATCTAACCTAAGAAAATAAAAATAACTAGGCAAGCATTTCTAATAAAGTTTATAAAGAAAGGCAATTAGAACTATTTAGTTTTGAAAGTAAGAGCCATGATATACTAAGTGAAATTTGTAGTACTGACAATGCATTGACCTTAAACTTCAGAATAAAAATTTATTAAATCCCACTAAGCCATTGTGCAGCACATTAGTAACTTTATGCATATGCCTCAAACAGATGCAGTTAATGCCCATACCTAAAGGGGTTATTGATCGTGGTTGTTGATGAGTCTCCCACTTGTGAACTATGACTTGACATGGACCACCGATAGTCTGCAATTTAAAAGTTAAACGTCTGCAATAATTTCTTATATCTTATTTTCTACCCATGACTCCATTAGATGTTTGTGGCCTAAGTCTTATACTAAATATGAAACCAAGAGATTCATCTTGTTAATTATCAATATTATATGCCCCAAATCAGGAATGTACCAGGTTACAAAACATGAATGCTAGAAGAGAATGAGGATGAGGCAGTAAACAAAGAAAAATGGGATGAACTGGCACACAGAATCGTCTTAAATCCATTCTTAAGTCTGTCTACGATACTTTTTTTTTTTTAAAGAAATTTTCATCTTTAACTGATATTCTATCCTAAGTTAAAGTTAACCACAAACAAACTTTCTATTTGGTATGTCAGCAGTCAATGAGGTGTTAGTGGATAAAGCATTTCGTGTTAAGTAACTCTCCAAGTGTTTGGAAAAAGCCTAAATTCTATGATAGCAGGAATAGTAGGAACAAGTAAGTAGTTCAGATCAATTGTCACAAGTTACTCAAGGAACTCGATGGAATTATATATATGTATATATTTAAGTAACGGTAAGTAAATAACAGGAAGAACATCAGATTTCTCATATCACAGTAACCAGTCTTTCTAAAGGGCACAGGAAACCCTAAAAGAAAGGACACATGCATGGGTAAATTTGAAGAACAAATTTGATAAAAGGGGAACTAACACCCAGTTTTACTGTGACAATTCCTAATATTGTCCTCTGTTAGTAAGTTCTTACTAAAAAAGAAAATAAAGCTTTGTTGTCAATAACATCTAAAGCAATTTAAAAACAATGAACATACCAACAAAGATTCCCTGCATTTAGCTAAAAAATGGAAGTATTAAATGCTTCCTAATTTTCCTTTATTAAAAAAATGACTAATTAAACTTATGTGCCAAAATTAAACCCTTAAATACATATTTTTAAAGGCAAATTTTGAACTATAACCTTACAAGTTACTTTAATTTTCCGTTATTTACACATCTTCTGAAGAAATGTAGTAAAATACAAGGAAGCAAAAAGAAAAAAACAAAAGTCACCCATTATCACACCACTTAGGGATAATCACCATCAACATTTTCACACATCACCTTTAAGCCCTTTTCTAGGCATATAATAAATATACTCTTAAAAAGCCTGGAGTATATAAGTTTCTCTATATATATTGTACACCTTTAGATGGCATTAAATACTCTTCTATGACATGTTATAGGATTTCAATGTTGATTATATTTAATAAATGTGCCAAATGATAGTAAGTCTGTAACAAATTTGGCACATTATTAATTAAACACAAGAAATTATTCTGCCACTTAAAATAATCAGAGGTTAAAATCTTTTGTAAAACTTGCAATTTGAAACTTTTGAAATTTGAAAACTAAAATAGCATTAGATACTCATTCAAATCATTTATCTTGAGACAATACAGGAAATGTTCACTCTCTGTAGCCAAATGCCTCTTTGTTATAAGGGTTCACTTATGAATTGGTAGACTGGGTAGAAGTTCTTAAAAATGTAAATATGAAACTGCTCATCTTAAAATATGGTGAATTTCATTTCCATTACAACTAAAAAAGGAGATACATTTAATCCTACATCTCCTAGGTATTTTTTACAACTTTTTCTTGTCACATTTTTCTGATTTTGTTTTTTTAAATATCAAACTTTCTAATCCTCAAGACATGCAAATGTGTACACATTAAAGATAGGAATGATGCTTCTCAGCAATAAGCATCCAGAAAGAACCAACCTATTCCCTTCTTCTACTTTGCCCATGTCCCCCACTTCCCCCTACCAAAAAAAAAAAAAATCTTCACTACAAAGATGGTGTCAGGATAATTTTACCAAGTCTTGACTGTAGCAGCTATACTTATGTAAAAATAGCCCTGTAGATTAAAATATTTTACAGGGAACATATTTTAGTAGCAATTTTAATAACTCCACACTCATCTGTTTTAGTTACAAATCCACTACTCACAGCATAAAACAAATTAGGCTTGAACAGAATAAAAATTTGAGAAGTCCAAAGAGTCAATTCAACCGATGACTTATAATTGTGTCTAGTAGTGTTCACACTACAAATCCTTGTGGGTTGGTACACAATGTGTCATAATATTGAAAAAAATAAACCAAGTTTTAAAATACAGTGAACTTCAAAAATTGTTATGACTATTTTATTAAGCTTTAGAAGGTAATCTTAAATTTTAGCTTACTGAAGTTCTCTAAAAAAAAATAAAAATTTAAGGTCTGAGCATTGATATATTAAAAATCTCAGTAATGACTCCAAAATATGCAATCTTTTTTAAGGCTCTATTCCATGAAAAACATTCTTCAAGATTTTAGAAAAAAGAACAGTTCCATTCTGTAAAAGGCTGCCACAATTTTAAGCATTTTGGAGTCAAGTGGAAGGTAGATCTTTGGAGAAAAAAGGAACAATATCAGTCCAAGACAGTATTCCATTAACAGTACTGGTAAAGTTATTTTACAATTTAGCATATATTAAAGCAGATGATTGCTGGAATATTTTCAAACATGCATACAACAAAAATACCAAAAAAAAAATCTATGTTTTCATACACACAAGTCTTAATGATTGCTTTCTTAAACAGTTATTGACATCACTCAGCTGCATCAAGCACTGAGAGAAATAAACAAGATTATCCAACATGTAGACTGAAGTTTTTGTTTTGTTTAGTTGTTTTGTTTTAACAAACCACCAAGCAAAATTATCAAGTAGTCATTAATATCACTGCTCTTAAATATCATGAAAAATGTGTGAACTTGAAATTTTTTACTGATTGTTTCCTTTCCACAGTTTTTTGGGGGAAATGCACATGTAAAAGGGTCTCTGAAGAATTTTTATCAATGCTGTCAGATAATAATTGTAATAAGATCAGTAAGAAAAATGGTCCCTTAAGAGTAAAGCTAAGAAAGCTAAGCTGACAGACATCTATGAGATGGTTCAAATTTGAAGTTAACAGCTGAGGGCATTTAGAAGTTAGAAGAATTTTACTTATTAAGAAACCACTATACAAAATGACAAGCCGGGCTATTCTGAAAATAAATCATCATCTGCCTATCACAGATAATACTCTTGTTAAAAGATTGAAATGACAATCAAGGTAGATTAAGAATAAAGTAAAAGTTTGCAATGGATCTAATTATGAGTGAATGTATAAAAATTAGAAACAAATATGTTACTGAAAAATAAAGAGCTATTTCCACTGAAACAAATGAAAAATTTCAAGGACAATATAATTAAAAATTGGCTAACAGTTCTGCATGAGGTAACATCCCTAATTCTAGCCATAGTAAACACGGGTGGACATGGATTTTTAAAATGTTTAAATTACATGTTAATTCAAAAATTATCTTTGGTGAAGATGTGAAATTAATAGACTATCTGCAGACTCACACCAATGTTTTCATTCCAGGAATATCTACTACCGTGTTTCCCCGAAAATAAGACCTAGCCAGACAATCAGCTCTAATGCATTTTTTAAAACAAAAATTAATATAAGACCCAGTCTTATTAGAGCGGATTGTCTGACTAGGTCTTATTTTCGGGGAAACACAGTACCTTTATTTTCTATGTTTAAATGTTAATATTTTGATTTGTCATCTGTAAAATTATCTAAAAATTCCACACATTCACATTCTAATTCTACAAAGTATAAGAAAATATGTAGCTATGAACAATTAAGAGAAAAAGGACTTCAAGATTCAACTTCTAAACTAAAAGGAATATGCCAGAAGGAGAAAATATGGAAGAGAAAATATGAATGGTAAAATTTTACATTATTTACAATAAAATTTTAGCAATGGAAGGGACCTAAGAAATTTATAGTTCACATTCATTTTCTAGATGAGGAAGCTGAAGTCTGAAGGTCAAGTGACAAAATCACAAGATTTTTAGCTTAGGCTCTACAACTGCTTAGGTAGACTACTTCCTAAAACTTCTGACCAGTAAAATTAATCTTATTACCCATTTCAGCTTTTCAATGCTTTCGTAATTACTTCGCTTTCCTATTATCTATATTCATAAAATATGTATTCCAATAATTTACATCATTTTCTGGTTTAAGATTCCTTGCACATTAGTTCTATCATTTGACAACGCACAATGGAAACAAAGTTTCATAATTATTTCTATTAAAATTGTTTCATTTAAAAAGAGCCACCAACTTACAAAAAAAGTGTCACTTTAAGCTGGTATGGGGGGGGGGGGGGAACCCTCTAGCCATAGGCATGGGATTTTATGTAGCTATTTACTCTATTCCATGAAAAACATACTTACCATGGCAGCCCCTGCATCACACGGTACATGTGTACACGATACAGAGCACCTACTTAAAGAAACACACTCACCAACACATACTGTAAACTTTTGCAAGTATTACAAGGGGAAAAACTTGTTTTTTACTGTAAGCAGACTTCTTGCCAATTTTTTCAAATAGGCATTTTAGACTGATGTGCTGCTTTAGTTACATTTTCAATGAAGAGAGAGAATACGGTAGGTTGGCTTAATTTAACCTGTGTTGACAATAGTCTTACTTTAGAAAACTATACCCAAAGGACTCTTTATGATTTTCTTGTCCAAATGCCCTTGTCAGTAAAATTTAGTTGATTTCACATGCTACAAATTTCACATACCAGGATCCTCAAATAAGCTTTCAATGTCATGAGGGCTATGACCTACGTATCTATGCACAATTGTCCAATTTATACTGAAGAACTATGCTATGATGCGTTAACATCTATACCAAATAAATGATCTTTTCTCAAGTCATTAAAGTGAGACTATTGTCAAGATAAGCCAACACAATGATCAACCATGATGTAATTTAAGTTTAATTACCGAATATTTACAATATATTCTCGGAATAAGAAACGTAATAGGTGCAAAAGACAGCTGAAGTGGGTTTGTCAGTTTTTTCTTTTTTATAATGGTGGCTAAGAGAATGCGGTAACAGTGGCTGCTTGCCTTTTTCATAAGTAACAAGTATTCAATGACCCCGAAGGGAAATAAATTTTTTTTGAAGCTCTAATCCACATTTTGCTTCCTAGACTCCTGCCTAAGCCCTTGTTCACATGCAGCCCAAGTATGCTCAAAGGTAACAATCTGAAGGAAAAGAAACCTTTCAGCAAATAAGTCTCTTTAAAATAAGAGGAAAAGAATCAACATTTTTCTAAATATGAAAACAATCCCCAAATAATAAATCATTGTGAACAAGCATATTTAGTTTTATTAGCTACTCCAAAGGCTTTCAGGAAAGATCCTGGTCTATCAACACCATCATTGAAAAAATCTAAGAGGAATGACTTCAGTTGTGACAGAAGTTAAACAATGCAGCCACTAAGAGATGGCTGCTGTGAAATAATTTTTTAAAACAATTACTCACCTAAAACTGGCTATATGCTACTCTAAATGTATTTATGCCACATAAGGATTAAAAAATGAAACAAAAAGAAAAACCTTGCAATTGGTTACTGATTAGCTTACCAAAGTTATAGAAAATGTATATCCTACTGAGAACATGTATTTATCATTAAAACCATAATAATAATATTGTAGAACATACTTACTATTAGTTTTTTTTTGTTTTTTTTAATTCCATTGCAGACATTGCCTACCTTTGAAGTGGCTACTTTCTTGCTTTTTGGTACTAAAATGTTATTAATCTACAGTTCTAGTTTCCTTAGTTGATCAAAACAAACTCATTTTAGTTTTAATGTATCCAAACTTAAATTAGTTGCTTTTGAAAGAAGTAAGTTTGCTAAAGAAACTGGAAACTGGATGAAGAAAACATACCTTTGGTTCTAAAAAGCACCCTCTGAAGTAGCGATACTGAACTGATACTCCTCTACTGAGTACAATGGTGGCTTTCCATAACATGCTGTGAGGAAAAAAAATATTAAAGCAGCAGCATCAATATCAAACTAAAATGCATAAAGACTTCATAACTAATAAAACCCTCAAGTAAGGTCTGTGACCAATACCATTTATTCCTATACAAAATTTTACTCCAGACCTAATCTGGACCAGGCGCTGGGAACACAGTAATAATATAAGGCAGAAAGAGCCCCATCTTTAAAGAGATTGCATTCCTGTGAGGGTAGACACAGAAATAACCAACGTTCTAATGTGACAAGAAGTTTTGGAGGAAGCTTTTAGAGGGGAGGCCTCAATGAGGAAGAAGTATCTGAGCTTGGACCTAAATAACGGAAGGAACAGTCATACAAAGAGCCAGGAGAAGTATTCCAAACAGAAAAAGCAAGTAGCGAAGAGGTGAAAGCCAGAGTCAGAATCTTCTCTGACTTCCCACTTAGCTAGAGATGTTACATGGCTGCTAAGAGTCTTTGGGGCCAAGGCTGGCAAGTTACACTCAAGTTCCCAACTGTCCCTTGTTCTGTCCTGCCCAGCCTCTGGCTAGTCCCCTAGCCAAGGAATCAGTATCTGTATCTTACTTGATTCAACCCAATGTCTTCCTCTGAACTATACTATTCTAACATATTCTAATGCTATTCTAAAACTTTGACTCAATGGCGGAAAAAATTCACTATAATTCATGATTATAACTGATTTTTAACTTCAAATCATAGACCAGCAGTATCCAAAGCATGGTCCCAGGACCATCAGTATCACATGGGAGCTTGTTAGCAATGCAAATTCTCAGGCCACACCTAAACCTATTTAATTAGAAACTCTGGGGATGGGGCCCAGCAACATATAATTTAACAGGTGACTCTGATAATGAACACTTTGAGAGCCAGTCATAGACCATTACCCAAACATTAATTCAGCATGAACAGTTCAGTGACTAAACGGCAGCTCCAAATGTCCTTCCGTGTTACCAGATGGCTAGCACTGCTCCCCACCTGCCTCTGCCAAGACAGGCTTCATAGAGCATTATCCTCACTCTGACTCAGTCCTGGGTCCTAAGAAATACCCACAACCAGCTGTCACCTCTGGTCCTACTTACAGCAATCAGATTAATCTTGTAATGACAAAATACATATGCCCTGGCTCCACCCTGGGAGATTGATTTCCAGGTCTGGGTGGAGCCTGGTCACGTGGATGTGCATGATTGGCTGAGAGTCCTGCTGTAAAGCAAGGAGAGGAAATGCTGGGCACAGGCCCCTACTACTTTTCCGTGATAAGCCTCAGAGTCATTTTCAACACAGGACTCCAGGCAGACTCTACCAACTCTAAGGGATAATTTATTTCCTCTGCTAAAAAAAAAAAAAAAAAAAAAAGGCACATTTCCAGTACTATTTCATCCATAAAACAGTCAGCTAGAGTACATGAAACTAGCCTGAGATGTGCACACTAGAATTAGTGGGAAGCTGTGAAAAAATGTGCCGGGCCCCTCTGTCATGCACTATTTCTCAATCTCCAAGAGTAGGGTCTAGGCATGTGTATTTTTTAGAAGCCCTCTAATGTGCACCCCCGGTGAAGAACCACTACATGAAAAGAGATGGAAAGAGCAAAGCAATGAGTCTTTTTATTCTGGTTCTCTAAGCAAAAGTAGCGAAGTTAAAAATGAACCAGAACTGCTCAGTGATGTCAAGAATGAACATAAGCTGATGAAATTCTAGATAAACCAGGAAAGAGGGGCAGTGAGATGCTTTAGTGCACCCGCCTGATTTTGATTTGCCTTCATACCTTCCCCAAAATAATAAAAGCTACAAGGAGAGCAAATAAAACCACAAGTGACCCATGTTTTCTGCATTATCAGTAAACAATACCAAGAGCTTCAAAGTATTTGTAAGTAGAAAAAAGAATTCCCACAAGCCTGTAGGTATGGAGGGGCTTAAGAGACTGTGAAATGGCGGCACAGACTGAGATGCAGAGTACACTGACATCCCAAAGAAACTCAATTCTAAAACAAGAATGTTGTCCAAAGGCGGACAGATGTCTGCCTTTTGTATCATCTTGTATCATCTACTTCCTTTCTCCTCGTGAAGCACTGCTTGTCTGCCATATAGGAATCAATTACATTTCAGTGTACATCAGCAACGTAAAAATGGTGGGTCCCGTAAATTAAGTGGTTAAGTGTTACCTCATTCTGTTCACATTACTTTGATGAGGTTGACGAAACGGACTTAAGACAGGTGGGGTGACAGGTCAGCTCAAGAGCTCAGAGCAGAGGTGTGTTTTAGGAACAAGTTCAGAAAGATGTGAGGCTCCCTTCAGACAGGAGTGGCTAATCCAAAAATCAAGGAAAAAAAGCCACCTGAAGGGGAATAAACATCTGGTTCCTCTGAGATCCCAGTATTATTTATCAATCGAACATCATTACTTGTGGCTGAGAAAATGTGCCCCACTAATAACAAATAGGGGAAAGAGTTTTCTATACATGGTTTTTGTTTTCTTTTCCTTAGCTTACATTATGGTGGTGCTTCACTTTTGTTATTTTCCTTTTCTTTCCCACCAGTGCCCCTGCTGCAAAGGCCCAGCTTTTGTTTGCTTCTTTGTTTTACCTAATCTGCCCTGAACCAATGTATTTGGTCTCCATCCCCAGTTCAATGAGATGAGTCTACAATGACATGCATGGAGGCCCCAGCAATGTCAAACGGCTATAAATATTTCCAAATGGTTGCTCTCAATGTTTGTATTTCTCATATTATGCACTGATAAAAAATGTTTGTCTAGCGCTGGTCCACAGGCCACATTTTTAGGAGCATTGCTCCACAGGAAAGCAGAATTTGAGCTTCATAATCACTAAATCTGGCGTCCCTCCCTAGTGGCATTTCACGTATTTGTATACTATTTAGAATCTCCTTATCTCTCCTCACCCCCACACATACATCCTGACAACCCATAACAATTCCAAATATCCCCAATGGAGAAGCACCACCTTTGTTGACATTCACTGATTGTATCCTAACCCCTTTACTGTGTAAATGAGGTAACTGAGACCTAGAGATATTAGATCCACCCAAGTTCACAGACTACAGAACTGAAACTGGCACCCAGATCCACCTTTCCCCAGTCCAAGGTACCAATATATCCACTCTAAGTTTAGTGCTGTATTTACGTCAGCAGTGAACTAATTTCATTACATTAGTTATCTAAGTATGTGTTCAACTTTCTGCTACCTTTTTAATGCTATATACATCTGAAGAAAGTTATTTTATAGGCTAAAGAAAAATTAGATCTTTTATCAAGACTGTGTACCGAGAAGCCAAAAGATAGTGCCTAAAAGGGTTTAAAAAATAAATAAATAAATAAGAAATAGCGATATAAGCCTATTATTTAGAAATATGGTGGTATCAAAAGAACCAGCCAAGAATTTAAAATGGTTGCTTCAGAGGTGGAAATTGAGGAACAGAGAAACTTGGCTTTTTTCACAACGAACTTTGTACGACTATTTTACTCTTCATGCAAATGTGGTAACTTTCATAAAACCAAAAATTAAAAGAAAGATATACGAAGGTATCTATCTTAAAAGCCCAAGTCTATAATCTGAATGTCACAATCATTCTGTAACCTAACATTTCCATGCTTACCTTTCACCTGTCTCGTTCTCTGGAAGAAGAGCCACAGCATTTTGGGGATTCCAGTTTCCCAAGGCATCATAGCTTCCACATATTGCAAAAACTTCTCCTAAAGAAACAGAACAACCAGTTACAGTAACATAAGCAGGCAAGTTTCGCATTTTAGTTTTAGGAAAGAAGAGCAGTCAGTTGCACTAGTTCAACTGGCTGCAGAGCCGCCTTTAGCAGAGATGGAGGACCGTCACCAGGAGTGGGTTGGGACCCAGGCACCACACCGGCACCTGCGGTATTAACTTGACCCACATCAACAGAACCAAAGCCAGAGACAAAGAGGGATACACTTCATTCGTTCCATTATTTATTGAGCCAATAAATAACAAGCACCAAGAAGACAAAGTGATCAAACCATAGTCCCTGCCTTCAGAGCAGTTTCCAAGTTAAAGGGGCAAACACTAAATGAATGTAAGTATTCTAAAGAAATAGGAACTCAAACAGTAGCTGTTAACAAGCTAAAGATCAAGAAAGTTATCAAGGGGACAGAAGCAATTTAACAATAACAAAAAAATCCTCAAAACAAAGACTGATTATCTAGTGAAAAACCTAGTATTCCTTATGAAAATAATAACTATTGTTTCATCAGAACATTTCTCATCAATAGACAAACCAACATACAGTTATTATCTATATTTGCTAAATTTCACATATTTAGCAAAAGGCTACACCTTCTTGGATATAAGTATGCAGAAGTCTTTGACTTATACACCAACCCATCTTGAATATAATTAAAATTCATGAAGAAAAAGGTAATGAACTGAGCCCAAAGGACAAAGCTCAAGACAAACTCCTCCACATTCTGAGAGTAGCTTGATATCCACGCTTTAGGCACTACTCTAGTAAGACTAGAATTGTAGTTGGCTTTAGCCACCTGCATGAGCCTGTTGTGAACTTGGACTGTCTAAAACTTAACTAAGTTTCCAAGTGGTATAGTCACTCGGTAGTTTTCAGGGTTCTAAATATATGTGCATGAGGCACAGGGTGGTTATACATAGTGATTTCATGTCAAAATACCTTAAATATATAAATCCTTAAGAGGAACCAGACTTTTTTTTGCAATTAACTTAGGTTATCACTGCCTTCTCTGATTTAAAGGGGGGGAAAAGGATAAATATTATTGCTAAATACAAGGTATGAATATTAATTCCCAAGACCATATATGTTGCTATGCATATAATAGCATGTGCTCTGGCTCCTAGCTCAAAGTACAAACTACCATAAAATCAGATTCTGTCCCATTACACTTCCTTTATAAGGAGGCATGTATTTCTTAGCCCTACACAAAACAGCAGCCACTCTCTGCTCTGGAAAGAACATTTTTCCCAAATGGAAAAAGTGAAATTGGGCCATCAGTTGGTGGTTCATTCTTTCCTTCCATAAGTGCTCCTGCATTTTACCAAATCCCTCTTGCAATGTTACTTTCTGCTGATTGACTGTGAATATGGCTTCTACTTTTTAAAAAAAGGGAAACTTTTTATTAGAACAGACAGACCTCTGTTTAATTGGCTTTCATTTATAAAAGATTATAAAGACTTGAATGTTAACTAAAGAAATTTGCAAACAGCACCCCGACATATTCTTTTTACTTGTTCCCTTTAACCTTACCCCTCTCTGCACTCCCCACTCTCCACATTCAGCAGATGACACTTCTTCCTGATTCGGTGAGCGTCCGCCCATCATCTCCTCCTCTCCTTCCCACCTACAGATTCATCTGCATTCATACCCACCATAATCTTTCCTCTAGTCCTTGAGAGTGAGCGTCCCTTCTTGTTCAGCTGAGCCTTCTATGGCTACTGCTGTGGTCAGTCCATTTGCCTGACATGGCCAGCTCCTGCTAGCTAAACGGCCCGTGTACAACTCCCTAAAAGGGTATGATATAGCTCTATGGTCTTCTCTCTACAGAGGAGGCTATACAATGACCCGGAGGTGAGCACTTTGACCCAAGGGCACCAATCCCTCAGCTTCAAGCTGTAGAATCTTGCCCAGTGGTTGAGCTGCACCAGATCATCTTGGCTGAGAATTTGCACTTGAATACACACCTGTCAGCTGTTGTGATGGCTGCTAGAACAAAGACGCTGGATCTAAAGAGTGAATCACTCATTCGTTCTTTGAACACATCTTACCCATGCTCTGAGCCAAACACTGTGCTAGGTACAGGAATTCAGCATGAACAAGACAAAGTCATATTTTCATAGTTTATAATCTATTCACAAACAAAATTACTCAAGTCCATAAAATCTGTAAGAGGTACTACAGAAAGTCCTGTAACCTTGAATTTCACAGGGACCTTAACCTAGTTGAATGTGAGAGACAGTAGTAAGGTGGGTTGGTGGGGTGTGGGGGTGTCACAGATCTAGACAGAGGAAATACTTTGAGAAAGTCCCAAAGGAAAGAAAGAATGCAACAGATTTAAGGAACTGACCAGTATAGCTAGAGTATATTAAACAGCAAGGTACATAACCTAAGTGTGATACTGTTTTGACATGCTATCTTACACTAAAATTATTTCACACTGCTTTAGTAGACAGCAAAAAATACAATAAAGCTAAAAATAAAAATGCACAAGTAGGGAACAGTTATCTTAGTCAAATATTTCACCAACTTATTGTACTAGCAAAATTTCACTTGTTTTCATGTTACTTAAAAATCATAGCCCAACTATCTTTGTTATGTGCAAAATTAAATAAAGTCACAGCTTTCTTGGAAAACATAAGAATAAGACACTTACTATTTGGGGAGGTTTTTTGTTTTTTTCCCCTTGAGTTTACTATGTTCCAAGCACGTTTCTAGTATTGGGCAAGCCATAAAGATATTTTCATTTAAAAATTAGGCCCACTCTATTAACAACTCCATATTTAGGATAAGCCAGATGAGGAAAATGCTCCTTTAATTAAAAAAAAATGTTTTAAATTAAAACTTTACAATACCTGGTAACAGAGTTCCTCTAATTTCAAAGGTAACCTGAGACGGTGTCATTCTGATGGATTTATTTTAGGATGTTGTGCTAGGAAGAAAAAGAGAAGATGTCATTTACAGTATATGAAAATATTAGCTCTAGATAGCTACCACCAAGAAACAAGTTGCAAAGCAAACAAAACAAATAAAATGAATCTCAACAGTAAGCAAAAGATTTCAGAGACCTTATATATAGAGAATGAATTACTTAGGAAATACGTAGCAAGTTTTAGGGCCTATAATGTTACCAATCTATTCCATAAGAATGTATAGACCAAAAAAAAAATTTTTTTTTAAGGATTCAAGATTCTCTTGTCACATACTTTCTCTTCTGATAAGCAGCTGTTCTGAACTCAACCTATCTTTCCTGACCAAGTTCATGTAATAATGTTGGAGGGGAAAACAAAAGCAAAACAAGACAGAAAAAGCCTTGGCTCAAGAGAGGATTTCTGCTTTAATAAAAAGGTTTCAACTTTAATAACAAGGAAACAACCAAAGAACTTAAGTATCCTGCCCATTGAAACAAACTAATTATGTTCTGCAACAAGCTTGCGAATGTGCTTTTTAGTAACTAATGACTAAAAACAAAAAACAAAAAAAAACTTCACCCACAAATCACTCTTTTCAGATTTTCTCTTTATTAACCATAGGACCATCATTATGCCAGTTCTGCAGATTTGAATTTAGAGTCTCAACTCTATGATCTATTTCCAAACCCTGTTGATTCTAACTGATCTCACATATATGCCTTTCTTTCTAAAGTTTGAACTTCATTCAAAACCCTAAGTGTCCCACCTGTATTTTGGCTTCTAAATTTCTTCCTAGGAATACATTTTATGGCATTTAGAATAATGTTCCTCAATATTCTTGGAATCACTTTGATCACTTACAGGTATCTAACCCCCTATGATTTTGAGGTCTTTTACTGCATATCCACATTTTCTCTTTAACTGATTTTTCATTTCTTTGCTGTTTTCCCCAGCCAAACCAACCTGTTTACCATCCCCTAATTTAAGTACCTGAGGGAAGATAGGAAATAGATTTCTTTTTAAATACACAATGCCAATTCTTAAGGTTACATAATTTAATACAGAAAGAACTATATTCCCCACAAAGGCACATCATATTCTACATAATATCCAATATCCCCCCAAAAAATTTTGCACCACAATCCACCAATGTTCCTAAAACAATTCCAGTGTCTTTATTCTGAATCAGTTCTATTAATTTACCACTTTAAAATGTTTATTTGCATTTATTTTATACATTATTTTATATAAAAAGTCCTAAAGAAACTTTCATAGCTATTTATTTTCTATTTCCCCTTTGTTCTCCCTTGGCTGCCTGTGAACACACACACAACTCCGCACTGGTCACTTAATGAACACTGCTACCCAGTGAACCACACTGCCACGTCAGAGTTGATAGATCTACAGTAGCAGTTTTCAGAGGAGGCAATTTTTTTAAAAAATTTTGTGAAGTGAACATAGTTTATTTAAAAATGTTTTTATTTTATTTTTTTAATTATAGTTGACATTCAATATTATATTAGTTTCAGGTGTGCAGGTTAGTGGTCAGACATTTATATCACTTACAAAGTGATCCCCTTGGTAAATCTAGTACCCACCTAACATCATACACAGTTATTATTAACATCATACACAATTAATATTATTGACTATATCCCCTATGCTGTCTTTTACATCCCCATGACTATTTTGTAACTAACAGTTTGTACTTCTTACTCCCTTTCCCCTTTTCACTCAGTCTCCTGACATCCTCCCACCTGGCAACCATCAGTGTGTTCTCAGTGGAGGCCACTCTGCCCTCCAAGGGCTATTTAGCAATAGTGGAAGACAGTTTTGTCACAATCGCGGGTGATGCTCCTGGCATCTAGTGGGTAGAAGCCACGAGTGCTACTAAACACCATAGAATGCGCAGAACAGCAATCCACACATAATTGTCCAGCTCCAAATACCAAGAAAGCGGAGGTTGAGAAACCTGACCTCTAATATCTATCCATAGGGGACTGCTATGGGGATCAAGAGTCCAGGCTCAGTGTTAGCTATAACCTGTGCATCATTCCATTTACATCAATTATAAAATGTAAATGTTGAACACACACACGCAGGCATTCACATACACATGTACAAACAAGACCATTAGTCAACATAGCTTCATGTCACTTGAATAAAGACTTCCTTGTTTGGCAATACTACCATTTCAGTTAGAAAACCCAAGACTGTAGTGGAGAAAAATCTGTTCTTGATCAAAATCATTTCTAAGATACCTATTCTACTTTCCAAGAAGAAACATGATCTATTTAAAACACATACATCCAGTTCTAGCACTGCCAAAGAATGTCCTAAATCTAAAAATACCTCTAGATTGTTAACCCCCATAACCTATCATTATCCAAATATCTTAATAGTTCTTTTAACATGAAATCTGATATAATAAATCTGAGTATATAAACCTAAGAGTACAAATATTTCTTTTTTTACTTATTTACTTTAATTAAAATTTATTGGGTAACAATGGTTAGTAAAATTACATAGATTTCAAGTGTACAATTCTGTAACACATCATCTATATATCACATTGTGTGTTCACCACCCAGAGTCAGTTCTCCTTCCACCACCATATATTTGACCCCATTTACCCAATATTTCCTTTTCTAATATATAAAATGGCTCATTGAAGCACTGCAATCTTACATTTAAATTTATCTATAGCATATCAAGAAGAAACCTTAAGGCTAGCAAAGAAACTCAGCTTTTAAGTTACTGAATTAATTTTGAGACACAGCAAAAAGCCCCATCATCCAGGAAAACTGCTGAATAACCAACCTCAAACGCACCCTAACCAACCTTAATCGCACCCTGTAACTTGTACTTTCACCTCATGTTTACTACACCACAGTTCTCAACCAAGGACAATCTTGTCTACCTAATTACATAGTACTCTAATTCGCTGATCAATTTTAAATAACTATTTTAACCAATTTTAGGGAAATGAGATGTAATTATTTCTATGTATTAAATCCAACAGCTGATACAAAATTATCTCTAAATTTCTACTGCATTAAAATGGGAAAATTATCTAAATTTAATTTAAGGGAAATCAGTTATTAAAATTGAGCCTTTCATTCTAAAACTTGCTTATAAGAGTGGCTATAGTAACTGCTGTACACAGCTACAGTAAATATACTATACAAAGCTATATACACAAGCACAAAAATACCCCCCAAAATCTCTCCAGATGTCAACAAAGAGCATCATCTTCCACTTAGATTGACAAAAGTCATATAATCTCATTTAATTTCCACCCCACTCCCTCAATTAATACCATACCAAATAAAAGCCTGGGGAGCTGCTGCTACAGCAGTTCACTTGATAATGGACAGAGGCCAAAATTCTGGTGCAGGATTGAAGCGTATAATTCTGGCACCCAGCTACCACCAAAACAGTGGTGACGAAGTAAAATACTGCTCTGTGATGGAACGTGAAACTTATATATCCACCAATCAACACTTCCTCTTCATCCAAACAAGCAAAAAAGAAAAAAAAAACAACCACCCAACTTGGACAGGGGAGGTCTTCAAGATATGCATAAAACAAAGAGTAAGATGAAAAACTACTAGTCATTGTCCCATACCTGAGCTGACTGCATATGTAATTTAACCAATTTACCTATTATCTCATCAACAGACTACACTTCCTGAGACAGGTTTTTTGGTTTGGTTTTGTTTTTTAAATATAACATCTATTTTGTGCTTTTTGAAGATAAATTTTAAAGAGTATGCTCATCCGAGATTTTGAGCAGCATTTATCACTACTTTAATACTTTTTAAAAGATTTAAGCAATTAGCAAAATACAACATTGTAATTTACATTTAAAAATATTTCTGAGTTTACACTACCTGGCAAAATAAATTTTACTCTCTTCCTTTTGTCAAACTATTCCAACACATGACCTTACTAGTTTACCAGCTTAGGGGACAAAAGGGAGATTTACGCAAACCAAGGTACAGGAACATTTAGTTTAGAGCTAAATTGAAGTTCATGGGTATTTTTAGCTAAAATATGTTTCTCTGGCCAAAAAGAACATCTCTCCGTGTTTTCCTCCAAATTTTTGCAAAGAAAAAAAAGCTGTTTCCAATTCTCCTTGCTCTTTCTTAAACTCCCAACAGTTCTGAGTCTCATAACTGGCTGTAGGAAAGGAATATGTGCATATGTAATGCCTATGTTTTCCTGAGTTAATTTCTGTTCATTCTGGTGAAGGATCATTATTATCCTACAACTCTGACCCCAGTAAACTTTGAGCCAATATTTTAATCAAGTGTATGCAGACATGAATGGATTTTTATTTAAGAAAGCATTTCTGGAAATTTCATTAAGCCAAGTTAATTCTTTAATCAACTCTCTAAGCAATGCAGCAAAGTTTTCCCAAATGTTTTCCATTTCATGTCATCTTGATATTACTTTCATATATATTTCATATATTTTTCCTGGTTAAGTAGTTACACACAAAGATTTGATTCCACAACCTACTTTTTGTACGTATCAAATTTTACTCATTCTGCCACTGTGAGATTTCTTTTGTAGTCATTACTTCTCTGAGTACAACTTTCCTAAGTCTTATTTCATCTAGAATATTGGTTCTCCCTTGTTTTTAAATCAAGACTGCATAGGGCCATGTGCAGTTTTACATGTTTATTTTGTGTTATTTGTAGTCAGAACAGCAGAAGTTGGGAAAAGAACTGATAGCTTGTATTTACTTTTTAGCTAAGTCACAACTGTCAGAAATGTAGCAAGATAGGGAAGCCTGAAGGGGTGGTGTAGTGGGTTGCAGCTGGGGAAAAACAGGGAAGGTGAAGAGCATAAAAGAAGCCAGATCCAAACATCCTGCTTGGTTCCACCAGTTCCCTAATGTTGGTTCTACATCAGACTCAACAGCTGCCTCAAGATGAAAGAATTCTCTACAGTTCAGGACTGAATTCATGGCAGATTTCCTTTATAACCGGGCAGGGGGGTAACAGGAGAGGCTGATGAAGCACATAACCGATTGAGGCTTTTTTGGAGAAGTCATCAAGGCAAATTGAAGAGCTCTGAAGAAAGTAGAGCTTTGGAGAGAAGAGGGCAGCTGTCTTAAAATTGTATCGAGGGCACCGATGTCTATTCCTGGAACCTTTTCCTAAGAGAGTAAGGCACTTTGGTTTCTTGGAATAACTGGATTATCCCAAGCACGCCCGAGACTGTGGGATTTGCAATTTCAGAAAACAAGCAGTTGTCAAAACACTCCGAGTTAGGGACAGATGGAGAGTGGTGGTGGGCAAGGGGCAAGCGTGACGTGGAGAACACAGACGACTTCAGCTGCATTTTTCGTTTCTTCGTTCCTTAACTTGGTTCTTCTGATATTCGTGGCGCTCCTATGCTCTTTGCATTCTGGTATATCGAAAACCCTTCACACAATTTTCAGAGGGGAGAACTAAGGACCAGGCAGCAAAGCGGAAACGTGGCAGCAAACAATAAAAGTGGAATCAATAGGTGTTATCCACCGACTTACCGGAGCGAACGTCCAGGCCGCTGTTCCCCCGGCAGGGAGTGTCCAGCCCGGGCTGGGCGAGCCTGCCCGCCCCTCGGCCCTGCCGCGGGTCCCGGCGACCCCCGCCCCGCCGCGTCCCCGGGGCCGGGCCGCCCTGACAGCTTCACTGCCACGTGAGCCGCCGCTGAGGCCCCCGCACGGAGCGCCGGGCCGGCCCAGCTGCCAGTCTCACCTGCCGGGTCCGCGGGTCCGGGCCGCCGCCGTCGCCGCCGCGCCCGAGAGCGAGTGCAGCGGGCCGAGGTGCCGGGTTCCCGCTGTCCACGCCTCGCCAGCGCTCCCCAAGGCCGCCCGCGGCGGCGCCCAGTGGCAGGAAGCGGCTGCGCTCAAACCGGTTTCAGCTGCTCCAGACCAAACCGCCAGGCCACCCCGCGGGGCGGGGCCTGAGGGTCGGCTGGGCGGGGCCTGACGTCACGCCCGGCCCCCCTCCCGGCCAATGGGTGGCCGCGCGCGGAGGTGGGCGGGCCCTGCGTTCCTGGAAAGGGCCCGTGTCCGCGGCCGAGCGTGGCTGGGCATCCCTCGTGTCCCCGCGGTCCGCCTTTTCCGCTGACCTGGAGTCGCAGCGGGCGGCGGCGCAGAGGAGACCTGGCAATTGATCAGAGACGCATACCTTGGTCCCCAAAGCCGCGTTACGACAGCCAAGTGTGGAGGCTGGAACTGCAGTTCTGAATTGTATTTTTTCCTATTCGAAAATGAGGGACATTAGCAGACCAGGTGTTTTCTGGGAAGTTTCCGTCGTTACAAAACAACACGCACACTTGGATCACATATTTAAAGTTGAAAGTGAGAATTAGGCGACTTAAGATGTTGAGGGTTTATACCTTTGCTGTGCAAAGAATGGTGTACAGGTCAGGGGCAGCACTTGGGAGCTGTCAGAATTGCAGTCTCAGGACTACCACTGACCTGCATAATGACATCAGCATTTAACAAGATCCGCGGGTTGTTTGTATGCGAATTAAAATTTGAAGGAACTTTTCTGAAAGCTTTCTAGAAGCTTTCAGAGCCTTTCTAGACCCGCTTTGCAAAAGTTGTAGTCGTTTATATCCTGAAAAGATCGTCCCTACAAAAGAAAGAGAAAGAAAGGAAGAAAAGAAAGAGAGAGAGAAGAAGAAAGAAAGAAAAGGAACAGATTTGTCTCTCCTTTGATGGTCCCAGAAATATGATTCAGTATTGGCGAGGTACCTAACTTAAACTCTTATCTTTTCAGCATCAAAGTTAGCCTTTGGTTAACGACTAACATAAAGTTACCAGATTCATATAAATTAAGTGAGATACTGAAAATTAAAAAGAACCACCTTTGTTGGGAATGTTGAAGCACTCATAATAAGAGATAGCTTGAGTTGTAAATCGGTTCAAATGAGCCTAACTGAGAAGGCGTTTGGATTAAATGAGCTCTAGCTTTAGACAAAGCCTCTGGTTTACAAATCAGATTGTTCGCAGCCACATTTCATATCTGAACTTGGATTATATCCCAGGGCATTTCTGATAATGTCATCCATTCAGTTAATAAATAATTATTAAATGCCTACTTTGTGCTAGGCACAGGATGCAGAGGTTTTTGGTGGCACTCGTTTTAATACCAAATTTCTTTAAAAATTAAAATTTCTTTCTAATTAGGTACCATTAGAAACTAAAGTCTGCTGTTGTACATTTCCTAATAGCTTGGAGTTGATTTCATTCTTCTGCAGTTTGTCATACATACTACAGTGATGAATTTCTTTCATACGAGTTTTTTTTCCTTTAAATGTTTATTATAGCTCTTTATTTTCCTGTAGTCACCATTTAGTCAAGCAATCACTTTTCTAATGTTCACAGGTCAAGTTAATGGATCTCATCCATACTCCTTCCCTAAATCCCATTGAAATGACAGAAGTATTATACATATTCGAAGGATGCTATCAGCTTTGTTTTGTGCTGATTTTTCTCCCAGAATATTCATTATGACTTGGATAAAAGACTGGCCATTTGTGCTTGTCTCTTGATCATGCCACGCAAATATTGTAAATATTCTCCTGCGTTATTCCACAATTGCTCTACTGTCAGAATCTTTTATCAGACTCAAAACACTATCAGTTTTTTGTGTTTCATTTACCTCAGTAGTCGCCCTGCTCCTCAAAGGTACTATCCATCCATACCTTTCATTTCCTCTGCATTAGTCCATGAACAATTTCCCAACTTACAGTATACACTTATTCTTAATGTAGGTGACAAAATTGTTAGTTTAGTTTTTGCTATTGATTTTTCTTCATGTTAAGATCAGTCCTATATGGAGGAAACCAAGGAAATTGCTAATTTCCAAAGCGATTAAGGTGCTTCAAATGTGAAACTTTAAATTAATTTCAAATTGGCTACAGCTTTTCTGGTGGTGCATTGCTTTCCACGCTCTCAAATGCATGATCGGATCAAAATGTCTAGAGCAGAAAAGGTTCAAAGGGCAAGGTCAAAATGTCTTCCTTGACCTGTTTCTTTATCAGTGCAATGGGAATTTAAACACCACAGGTTATTTCAGATGAAGTTTGAGAAGGCACCCAGCACCTAGCACATTACCTGCTGCTCCCCAATGCTTATGTCTCTCCCAGGCCTTCACTGAAACTCAGTTCTATGAAGGAACTACCAGTTTCATCAAATGTAAGAAGTCAATTGTAAGACAATAATACTAAGAATCAAAAAAGTGCTGCCCTTTAAACTATACCATACTACTGTACTGATGCAGCTTTTTTTTTTTTTTTTAATGTTCAAATATTATTCCTGGGATGTT
The DNA here is from genome assembly GCF_057876585.1 of Rhinolophus sinicus. Taxonomy (NCBI): domain Eukaryota; kingdom Metazoa; phylum Chordata; class Mammalia; order Chiroptera; family Rhinolophidae; genus Rhinolophus; species Rhinolophus sinicus. The sequence continues at coordinate 27,022,300 of NC_142513.1, forward strand.
TTCCAAGCCACTGATACCCATTGGGCAAGTTTTGATGCCATTACTATTTTTGATCCTAAGAGAAGGTATCAATGAAGACCTACAGACAACAGCCAGGACTCCTACTGCAAATGGTCCTCAAATGGTTTGTACACTGAAACACCCAGGGGTTGTAGCTGTTAATCGTGCCACCGGGAAAACAACCCCATTCGAAAGCCCAGGTGATGACAAGTATGTCAGGACTGCTGCCTGGCCATCGGTGATTTCAGAGGTTAAAATGATAAGAGGGGGATGTTAGAATGGATGAAATAAGGTAATATCCACCTTAACTCACAGAAGTGTGGCTATTAAACAATTGCATGGATAGATAATCTACAGTTACTGACCCATTAAATTTCCTTAACCATGTTTCAAATCTGTATAGTAGAAAAGGGAGATCTTCAATTTTTTTTTTTATTTAATGGAAGAGTAATCTAGAAAGATTTGTCAGTCACTATATAGAATCTCCTTCTCTACAAAAGGGACAGTAGAATAACCATTTTTCATAACTGATTGGGGAAACCTTCCATTTAATTTTGACTAAAGTAACTTTTCATCTCTAATGAAGTCATTTGTAGGCCACCATCCCCATACAAATGTTAGTTCAAATTTTCATGTTTAGTTAGTGTAGCATTCTACAGAAAACCCTGAGTAGTAAGATATTGTTTGTAAACAACTAGTATATTGGTGAAATAGTCTCTAAAGAAAAATTGCCACATGTAACATAATGTAACATAATTGTAACTCTGGAAAGTGTTCTGTGGACTCTTTAGGAGTCAAGACTTTGTAAAACTAAGACAAGTTATGTTAGAAAACACTGAACCTGAGCTATTTTGTTTTCAGCCTGTTTCCCTTGTTATTATTTTTCTGTCTTTCCAAATGCTTTGAAGTCTTGTACATTCTGCATTAATGTGAATTCCCCAAGGAAATTCCCTTTACTGCTCAAATTGTTCAACAATTGACGGGCTACCATTTTATCATTTTAGTGAAAATACTGATGACTGTCTGAAGAATGAGGGGCTGTTTTCAGGACATATCCTTACTCTGAGCTAAAGAACTCTTAAGAGCACTCCTACTACACACCAGGCTCAAAAACCCAGCTGCCCACACCAGACTGGCGGGGGGCCAAAGACAGCTGGGACTAGAGTCAGGAAGGCAGAGGTTCTTGGCAATGGTGGCACGTTTATTAAGTGAATGATTTAGGTGAGCCGATTGGAGACCTAAATCGTGATCCTGCTCTCTGTTCTACTGTTGACTTGCTGGCTTACCCCATACCTTTGACATTTTACCTATAAAATGAAAATAAGTGTGGGCACTAATACTTTGTTGCTTTTATCTCTTATGTCTCTATTTTTCCCTTCCTGTAATCAGGTCCTTAAGGGCAAGGACTATATATTATTATTAATCTTCACATCCCAGCATAGTGCCTGGCACATAGCAGGTATAAACATGCTGATAGAAATCACTGACCATTTCAGGAAAGAGTAATAAGTAATGGTCAATTCTAGATGTCAGTATTTAATAATAAACAATGCTTCATGTAGCCATTGGAGAAGCAGGGATTCAGCTGCTGTGGGTTCCACTGCATGGCTTCCCCTTGCATCCATATCACCTTCTCCTGCTCTGGTCATCAACAATGGCATTCAGTCAGATGACATATCTGACCCACAACTGTAGACATATGGCCAACACAGTGAATTTGTTTTTTAATTTTTATTGGGGAATATTGGGGAACAGTGTGTTTTTCCGGAACCCATTAGTCGTTGTCCTTCGGTCTAGTTGTGGAGGGTGTAGCTCAGCTCCAAGTCCAGTTGCCGTTTTCAATCTTAGTTGCAGAGGGCACAGCCCACCATCCCATGTGGGAATTGAACCGGCAACCTTGTTGTTAAGCGCTCACGCTCTAACAAGCTGAGCCATCCGGCTGCCACACAGTGAATTTGTTTTTTATTATTTAATTTTCATGCACACCCTAACACAACACAGACCCCACCGCACACTGTTACCCACCCATTGTCCCAATCATACATTCCATATGTTCTGCCTGGCTCAGATAGACCTCTGAATTTGGATTCCAAGACAATAGAACAAATTCCGAATTATCTCAGTCCTGCTGAGTGAAAGGGAACCTTGTCTTCCTTTCACGAAACTAGGTGGATACCATGGCCATGTTCCTTATTGAATTTTCCTGCAAAAGAGCTAAGGTATGTCCCAAGGGGCATGGAGAGGATGGAAATACCCAAACCATTTGAGATTCATCAGCATTACCATGAAATCAATTAATGTGACCATACCTTAAAGTGCTAAGACATCAAAAATAAAAGTAATCAAAATATTTTCCTATAGGAGAGGAAAACCCCAAGTACCTATGGAAGTGATGGCAGTTAGAATTCTGAGGCCATCTTTTTTTACTCCAGATTTCAATAACTGCTAGTTATTTTTTTGAAATTTGAGTAAGTGGTGTTTCTTTATTTAATATATCTCTATGATTCATAGTGTATATAGACAATCAAATACCATCAGAAATGGAAATTAGCTCCCAAATTATTTATTACCCAGTCAACTGTAGAAATACAGATCTAAGAAACATCCAAACTTATAGAGAAGTTTTATAAGAATTTATTTGAGCCAAACTGATGATATAGACAGGGGAGCAAGATCGCAAGTGCTCCAGAAAATAGCAGTTTTGCTACTTCTTTTGTGCATTTGAAGTTAAGGAGGGAACATAAGGGAGATTGTGTGGAGGTGGGAGAAAGCATGGCAGGGATTGATTACAGGAGAGTTAACAAGATCATGTGCTTTCTTGAGGATGGTTATGTCAAAGGTATTTTTAAAAAAACAAAATATTTTATTTATTTAAGTGTGTTTTTCCAAGACCCATCACCTCCAAATCAAGTAGTTGTTTCAATCTAGTTGTGGAGGGTGCAGCTCTCAGTGGCCCAAGTGGGGATCGAATCGGCAACCTTATTGTTCTCTAACCAACCGAGCTATCCACCGCCCTTTCAAAGGTATCTTAACTTAAATGCACAGAAACAATGAACAGGACTTACGGCAAAGATAAACCTTTTACTAAAAAGTTATATGCTTGGGGCATGACTACCCATCATGACCTATCCAGTTAGATCACTCTGTGATCTGATCATACATTTCCATGGAACCCCCACCCCCTTTTTTTTCTGTCCACAGAAATGAGCATTAATAAATTCAACTAATTAGTTGGTCATAGAGATATTTATTTTACTGGGTTTGGGGACAGAAATTGCAGGTAGAGAGTTTATTATAGAAAAGTTCTATAGAAAAATGGCATCACAGTCTGATAAAACTTGTCATTAAAATCGGGAATTATTTTCTTAGGCCCCAGATCACAGTCCATAGAAACCACTGCCAAGACACCAATTTATGATTCAAAACATAGACTTATGGCCAAAGCAGGGACCCACTGTGTAAAGCAAACAGCCAAATTATTTTTGTCGGAGATCAAAATGTATCTTGGAAATTTTAAGGAATTCGGAGACTTAAGAATCCTGTAACAGCCAGAATCCTTTTTATGTTCAAAATAGTGCTGATTCTACAGTATGTCAAACTCTGCCAAACTAGTAAGATTTCCTCAAGGACATCTCTCTTTTCACCTCCCCTTTGAAATACTATTGATGCAAGCTGGCTGTGCAAAGTTCATGTCATAAACTGTATTATGTATCTATAGTTTCAGAAGTCTTCCCTTTTGCTTGCTTTAAGTAATTCCCCACTTTTAGGGCCTAGATGCAAGATGATGAGAAGGAAGAGGAAGAGGGAAGGGGAGTGGGTAGGAAATTAATTCTCCATAGTCTACCTCTCTGGATTAGATTCTACCACCTCCCCTAATTTATCCCTCCTCTTTTTAGTATCCCGTGCCTCTCCATAATCAGATAATTATTGTCTCACTAACTCCCAGCTACCTCTCAAGCTTTATCTCTGACGCAAGCCACTCCCTTCCTTCCCAGCCATACTAAAGGATTTAGGGCTCAGTCTAGAACTTTGCCATTCAAAGTGTGGTCCTTGAACCAGAAGCATTGGCATTCCCTGGGAGCTTAGTAGATGTGCTGAATCTCTAGGCTCATCCCAGACGTGCTGAATCAGAAACTGCATTTTAACAGAATCTGTATGGGAATTCATGTGAACACAAAGTTAGGAGATCTGCTCTAGAAGATCTTTCTGCACTGGCCACTCAGCCACTTACCACTGTAAAATTAGCTCCAAGAAGGAATCAAGTGATCTGCAACTCATCTTGGAAACATGTCCTTACAAACAAGCCCCTCCCTTCTCCTTAGTTCTACCTTTGTGGGTGTGACAACAATTTTCATGGGTAAATTTGCACAGACAAATGTTCATCACATCTGCATTGAACTCTGTGGAAGGTACTGCTTTCTGGTTTTCAATCTCCCCCTTCCTGTCCAACTAGATTGTAAACTCCTAGATGTCATGAAACTTATTTATATTTGAAACCCCAGCATCTGGAACAGGGGTGTCCAAACTTTTTTCAACGTTTTTCACCAAGGGCCATATGTGGTAACATACACAAACAGCCGGGCCACTCACTCGAGGTGAAGTACGTATTGCCTCACCTGGTTTATTTAAGTAAACTAAATATATTTTTGGAATTTGTTGTGGGCCAATTAACAATGGATCATGGACCGCAGTTGGCCCGCGGGCAGCAGTTTGGACACCCCTGATCTAGAACAATGCCTATAACATGGATTTGATAAATTCTGTTGCCTGAAGAAATAAAGGCTTGACTTCTAAAGCCCAGACTCTCTTGTAATTAGACTCAGCCACCTGATGGATCTTCCAATCTTCAGTAGAGCTTGAAGGGATTTCAGAATCCCAAATTTTTAATCTCACACTGTTATTTAAATTTGGCACAAGGCTCAGCACTAAACTATTCTTGGTGATGTAACTCCTCTGATTCCGTTTCCAGCACAAAGGATGCTGCCCTGAGCCAAAAATCAAAGGGTCTGCCATCTAACTATGCCACTGTACTGCCACCAAAGGCTTATGTTGTGTGTAGTCTTTGGTCCTTCAGATCTGAGGGAAAGCATGAGTCTTCTCCTGCTGGGCCCAAGAATGGTTCCCTTTGACTCCAGGTCCCAAGACCTCTTTTAGCAGCCAATGGAACAATCAACTCTACCATATTCCTAGTGACCTTCAGCCTTCTGGGTTTCCAAGAATCCTTATCAAGGAGGAAACCACAGAAACTTATCAATGATAAAAGCAAGGATTTGTAATACCCAATTTTGGAAGGATGTGAGAAAATGAACTATGTGGCACAGATAGTTTTAATGCTAAGGGTGTTCATTGATAACCCCATTTTGGATACTATTGGGGGTCATAGCTATGAAAAATATAAGTGCTCATAGATTTCAACCCAGAAATTGGACTTCTAGAAATGTATATTTACAGAAAAACTAACATAGGCTCATAGATATACCCAGAATATTCATGTAACATAACTTGAAATTGAAAAAAAAATAATAATTAAAAAGTAGAAACAATGTAAACATCCCTCAACATGATGTTTGGCAACGGTTACATAAACATTGCTCATTTATTTCCACGAGAAATACACGGCCACTAAAAGAATGTGAATACTCCTTATATACCCTCTTGGAAAAATGTCTATAGTCTATTGCTAAGTGAAAAAAGCAAATGCTGGAGTGTGTAGTATGATGCCACATTTTAAAAAAGTCTATGTTGATATATGTATATATTTATAGGACTATATGTTGGTATAGCATTTTTTAAAAAGGCTGAAGGAATGCACACAATGTAGTGGGGATGTATTTTTCAACAACCCCATGTGACTACGTGTTAATTTTTTAATCACGACAGAATAATAGAAAAGATTTTTCATATACACACAAATTAAACTATAAGCCCATCTTATAAATATTGAATTATTATAACAAAGAAAATAAACATAAAACAAGTGTACATGAAAATTTCAAAACAAAAGTATCACTTCTTGTTTCCACTGAAAATTTTCACTCAAATCAGGTAGAGATCTGCCATATACTGAACACAGCATAACTAGGCCTGCAAACCACTGCTTCCCCTCCTCCACCCCTCAGTGAGCATGATACACACACACACACACACACACACACACACACACACACAGCAGTGCTGTATTGCCCAGAGGACAGGCCCACTGCCCTTCTCAACACAATGCTCCTGGGAGCACCTACCAACACATTGGCCTTGTGAGAAACACCTTAGCTCTCCATGTATAACTGTGAATTTGTCCAACTCAGTTCTGCACCCATTGCCCTCGCTGCATTCCTGAGAGGCATAATTTACCACGTGTCCCTGTGGGCGTCCCATCATGGTTATTAAATGCCCTGGGCCTTGACTCTATCTCCTTTCTTAGGACTCCCACTCCAGAGAGAACATCATAGCACACGTGAGTGACAATGACATTATAATTCCTGCTCTAATTTATTTTTAAAAGTAATTTGCATACATTGGTATGCAACCTAAGCTCCCATCATGATCCAGACAGAATTACATTCAACAATTGCTCAAATGCTTCCTCACGGAAAAAGTATTTCGTATGCTCGTACTGCCCTTCATAAATCTTATTAAGCCAGAACTGGAATTCTGCACCAAGAGTGTTAGCAGTCAGAAGTATTTTAAATTTTCTTCTTTTTTTGCATTTTGGCACTTTCTCGTGTTCTACAGGGAATATTTATTGTATGTGAAATAGAGAATGACTGTATATCAGGAAATGTGCTAAGAATTTCATATGCATTATCTTGTTAAATCTTTCCAACCATCTTTGAGGTACATACTATTATAACCCACTTTGCAGAAAAGGAAACAAAGGCTGCTCAGGTTAAATAACTTGCCTAAGTCAGCTCAGCTGCATGGCTGCATACGAACCGCGCATTTTCTTAGGCTCTCAATTTTATGGCCTATAAAATTTAGATAGTATCTACCTCATCAAGTGAAAGGATTAAAAAAGAACATCAACTGTCAAGGATATGTGAAACACCTGGTATAAAGAAAACAGTTTTTATTTTTCAGTTCTCTACAGCTGTCAAGTACGACTATTAAAATAGACTCCTAAGCAATAGTGTGCAGAAGCTAGCTCCAGTGTCAGCTGTGTACATCTTCCAACTTCAAGTTCACTGTCCTCAGGTGAGTGACTTGAAATTAGCCCTTGTGGGAGTCAAAATCCAGCAAACGCTGCAAATCAAGCCCTTTCCCCCTGGAGAGCTGGTTGTTGGATATTTACCAGCATACCACAGCTCCCAGATTGGAAAATAATGGATTTAATGTTCTGGCTCAAATTCAGGTTTTATTTATTTATTTAGGGAGAATGATTCATACGTTGGCTCTGCAAGTCACAAGGCCTATTTTCCGAGCTGCAGTATGAAGTTTTTCATACTGCAAAAAAAGCTCCAGAAAAAGATTTTTCCCACGTCAGCTGTTTCAATCTGATTAAGGAAACACAGTACACCATACACAACATCTCTGGGTACTGATGTGTGTTTTGCTTTTTTTTCAAATCCTTATCCTGCCTGTTGCTGCCACAAAGAGCCCAGATTAACAATTTTATGAATAACCCACTTTATTTGGCATACTTGTGCCTTGGAGTAGCTAGTTCAATAACCAGACAGCACACCTCCTGTGGAACCATATCTTGCAAGAATGCCTGGCATGGAGAAATTAAGATAGTTTATCAAAATAAGGCAATATTGGTCATCATTATTGTAGTGGTTGGTGTTGACTGTGGAAAGCTTCCCTTTCCTCCATAATAAAATATCAAGACTCCTTCATTATGGCTCCAGAAATGGCAAACTTGCTGCTGGAGTTTGTTGTGCACGACTGAACTCAAGTTTCAACCCAGCAAGGAACTGACAGTGAGTCTTCCTTCTCCTCTGTGTCTGTAAGCCGTTGAGCACACTCATTGGCCTTTCTCCAGTGGGTCCTAGCCTGCCAGCTTTCTTGTATTAAACATGTAGCTTCATCACAGATTATGGGGGTTAGAACTTGAACACATCTTTTTGTGACACACAGTTCATCCTATAACAGGCACTGGGAAGGAAATTCTCAGTAAATATTATATATTTAGCCCCAGAGGTTGGAAATTATCAGGCCAAGTCCAAGATGGGTCGATAGGGGAAGGCAATGGAAGAGGGAGGGACAGGCAGAACACATATCCAGAGGGAAGCAGAGAGAACGATCTTGAAAGATGGAGAGTGTGGTTTCCGTTGCATCCCTTTTATTAACTCACTCATTCCCTTCTTTGATTTTTGTTCATCTGAGAGACTTTCTCTTTCTGTGCTGTAAAACCATTAGAACCCTGACCAGAAGAGTGATGTCCCCCAAAGTCCATGCGGAATGGGTGATGATTACTGAAGACATGTTTACCAGTTACAAGAAAAGTGAAAAATACAAAGGAAATGTCATAAGTTCTCTATGAAGCCAAATTTATCCTATGATAATATACCGCTTCTTTCTACTTTTTTAAAAGGCTAAAATAGCCATTAAAATGGAAATAATAGGAGTTTGGTTTGTTTTGTGATGTTCTGTTTGGTATAATTAAGAGCTGGAAATCTTACTGATTAAAAATGTACTTTGTTGGGTCAAAATTTCAAAATTTCTAAAAGTTGGATAACCACTGACCTAAAGCACACTGAAACCCGTGAGTGTCACTCACATTACACCCACTCTCAGCCTGTGAACCTAAAACCTCTGCTGATTCAGTTCCTTTCTCGAATGAATTTCACATCGGCTTCTTTTCCCTCAAATGTCCTCACCGAGGGACTGTGTAAAACACAACGCTGTCCCGCTGAGGGGTGAGGAAGCTGAGGCACTGGCCCACCAACTCCATCTCTAATTCTTTGACGGCTGCTTTTGGGGGCATAAACTTTGCAAACCTGCCCTCTTGCCAATTGAGGCAGTAGCCAGAGAACCCCTCTTGCCAAAAGAAGGTGCAGGAAGCCACACACATAGAGAAGAATTGTGCACAGGTGATCTCCAGGGCAGGCTGAGGGCCATGGATGAGGCACCAATAGAATCTATTTTGCCGGGAACTGGGAATTTTGAACTCAGACACCAGAGTTGGGGAGTACTTGTGCTGAGTCCTGTTAACAGTGAGCTCTAACAGGAAGGTGGGGGGTGAGCTCCTGCAGCTCCCGAACAGCCCTCGTTCTTGCATCTTCAGGTATTTCCAGCTCCTTGGGACCCCCAGCCCACCCCATGTAAGTGCTTCTCATTTTAAGGCGCAGATGAACCAGCTGGCTATTTTGTTAAAATGCAGATTGCCTGTTAGCAGTTCCAAGGTGAGGCTTGAGAGTCTGCAGTTCTAACCAGCTTCCAGGTGATGCTGATATTGTTGGTCCAGGAGCACACTTTTGAGTAGTGAGGCGTTAGTGTATTCCAAGTAGTGTATTTCAGTCTATTCCCTTTCTTACAAGGTGAAGAGAGTCAGTTGTTATTTGTAGCCCAAAGAACATTGACTATTCTTTCTGACAAATCCTGATATTTCCTTCCCCAAAGCACCTTCTAAGAGGCCACTGCTCAGCCATAGCCTTCCTGAGCCCTGTCTGTTGAAAGTCTGGCCCCACAAGTTTTCTACATTTCCCAAGTCCGTGCTGATGCCTAAAGGGTAGACAATTTTCACTGCTGCACAGAGCTTCTTGGCTGTTCCAACCTAGGTGTGAACCTATTTTACCTGTAGTGGAAGGAGTATTGGAATGGAAAATCTGAAATTTGTATACTGAGTCCTTAGTCTCAATCTTATCAAAAACGTTTCTCATATGAACCTTGTAAAACGCACTAACTGTAGTTTAGAAAAAATAAAGTCAGAAGGGAACAATAGCACATGGAATATTCAAGCTAAACATATATAATCTGAATCTAAGAATAAAAAAATAATGAGTGGCCTATACTCTTCAAAAGTATCAATTTTCTTTGTTGTTGGAAGATGAAGAAAGGCTGAGGAAATGTTCCAAATTAAAGGAGACTAAAGAGACATGACAATTAAATATAACATGTACTTCTGCACTGGATCCTGTACCAGAAAAACAATTCCTATAAAGGACATCTTGGCACAAAGGCTGAAACTGGAATATGGACTGTAGATTAGATAACAGTATTAGATTCTAATTCTAATTTCTGAATTTGATAACTATATTGTGATTACATAAGAGATCTTTGTTCTAAGGAAAGATACACTGAATTCAGAAAACAGAGATTAGACAGTTGGTTACCAGGCCCTGGAGGGTACATGAGATGGGAAGATAATCAGTCAAAGGGCATGAACTTTCAGTTATAAGGTCTAATGTACAGCAAGGTAATTATAGTTACTAATACTTACTATATACTCAAAAGTTGCTAAGAGAGTAAATGTTTAATGTTCTCACCACAAGAAAGAAATGGGAATTATGTGATGGGATGGAGGTGTTAGCTAATGCTATGGTGGTGATCATTTTGCAATATAAGTGAACCAAATCAACATTTGTGCACCTTAAACTCACACAATGTTATATGTCCATTGTATCTCAATGAAGCTGGGAGAAAAAAATACCATATTCAAACCCAAAAAGTGGTTTGCACTTCTCAGTTCTTCCTTCAGATATGTTAAAAAAAAAAAAAAAAAAAATTACATGTAAGAAGTCGCTAGAATGAAAGCTGAAATGTGGCTATTTAAACCCAAAGATAATGGAGTATTTAAGTAGTCATAGAAGAAAAAACAAAACAAAGCCCTAAATAACTATAAGAGTGGGATTCATGGACAAGACAACTCTTTAATATTGTGCTTTGAATTTTTTATTAAGCAGTCAGCATAAATAATCTCCAAACCCACAAAACTCAAATCACAAGTTTGAGAAAATGTTGTATGATCCTCTCCAACCTCACATTAAAAAAGAAAAAAAAAAGTGTGTGTGTGTAAGGGACATGATGGATATAGCTTATTCACAAATGGTTCAGTTAAATAATAATCTGTGTGTGTGTGTGTGTGTGTGTGTGTGTGTGTGTGTGTGTGTGTGTGGAGAGAGAGAGAGAGAGAGAGAGAGAAAGGGAGCAAATATGGCAAAATGTTGAAAACGGTGAAGCTGGATAAAGGATATTCATGAGTTCTTTGCATTATTTTTGCAATTTTCTTTAAGTTTGAAATTATTTCAAAATAAAATGGTAATAAAAGAAAGCAAGGGGGCAGAATCATGATGTGCTGCATCTTCTTCACTGGCTTCAGTTAAGTGATGAGACCTCAGTGACCAACCTTGAGCTAGGAGAGGAGGGAGGAAAACCTACATCTTCTGGCTTCCACCTGCACCTAGCTCCCCACCTAACTCTGCTGCATTGAAGAGAGAGTAGCTCAAACTCAGTGGACAGAACTATAACCCCACGTTCTCCACTACCTTTCCACAACCCAGTCTCACCTTCTTTACAGATTTATGTTCCATGAGGTAGGCTGTGTCATTTGGTTTTGTGAGTATGATTGTGTACGTGTGAATTAAAGGTCTCTATTTTCCTAAAATATGTTCTGTAGATGTGAGAGAGGATGGAGAGAAGGAAGCATGGGGAAAGAGGGAGAAGGGAGAGAGAGAGAGAGAGAGAGAGAGAGAGAGAGAGAGAGAGAGAGAGAGAGAGAGAGAGAGAGAGGAGGGGGAGGAGGAGGAGGAGGAGGAGGAGGAGGAGGAGGAGGAGGAGATGGAGAGAACAGAAGAGAAGTGGGTAGAAGAGAGAGGGAAAAAGGTGTCATGGGTCATTTGGACAATTTGTAGAAATCAAATACAATTATGGGAGGCACTAGAATCTAGGATCTAGATCAGTGCCTCTCAAACTTTAAATTATCCTTGAATCACGGGGGGATCTTGTTAAAGTGAAGATTCTCATTCAGCAGCTCTGGGGCCTGAGATTCTGAATGTCGAACAAGCTCCCAGGGGACACTGATGCTACCAGTCTCTTAAATAGCAAGTACTCTTTGAGTAGCAAGGCTCACCACAGTCTAGCCATAGTGAAACAATGATCAAGGAATACGTCATTCTGTAGGCCTTTGGCATCTGTGATCCATCTTGCACTGATGTTCTTGGGTTGGATCATATAATTTTGGGAGCTCTAGATGGTGGATCACTAACCAAACTTCATGGCGATGCCAACACAAGTTGTCAAATATTACATGGGTACCTAAAATCATAGTACTAGTCATTGCATATGACCTGGTGCTGCAACCTTGGGTTTAAATTGCCTCCACCACAGGTAGAGGACAGCTGATAATCTACATCCTACAGTTATACAGTTGCTTTTACACAATGACTCCTGAAAGCAAATCAAAAGCTGGAAAATATTTGCGTAGAAGGTAAATATCAAACATCAAGACTATATTCACCAACTTAAACATTAAGACTATCTTCATCATTTTCAGTTTCAATTTCATTCACCTTTTCCCACATCGTATCTGTGGAGACCTTAGATAAATCACCTAACTTCTCACATATTTCTACAGTTAGTAGGGAGAGAAAATAGTATTTACAACCCAACAGAGATGTTATGAAAAGTGGGCTGGGGGATCTCCCTCCCCACCCCCAAATTTTTTTTTGTAAAAGCTGGGTGCAGAAGCCACAAATACAGAGATTCTATAAATTTCCCAAGTCAAATAGAAGTTAGGTTGAACTAAATTATACAATGTAATTGTCACCTACACAAAACTTTCTTTTGAGCTTGCAGATCCCACACAACTTGATTATTTGGGAAAAATGTCCTCCCAGTTCCAAATGATAGCTACCGTGTTTCCCCAAAAATAAGACCTAGCCGGATAATCAGCTCTACTGCGTCTTTTGGAGCAAAAATTAACATAAGACACGGTCTTATTTTACTATAATATAAAACTGAGTCTTATGTAATATAATATAAGAACTGGTCTTATTTTACTATAAGACCCGATATACTATACTATACTATACTATACTATACTATACTATACTAAATACTATACTATACTATAAAATATGGTCGTATATTAACTTTTGCTCCAAGAGATGCATTAGAGCTGATTGTTGGGCTAGGTCTTATTTTCGGGGAAACATGGTATATGTATTAAATATGTATAATTATAGCTTAGAATTTAAACAATTGCAATGTGCTGTATGTCTTTGAAATGTTATTGATCAAATGAAAAGGCAATTAGTTGAAAGTTTCTTTAAACAGTTAAAAACTTTTAAAATTCATTTTACTTAATAAGGATTTTATCTTCCAAAGATATTTATCTGCATTGTACTTATTGCCATAAATATCTACCCATTTAATTTCACAATGCCACTCTTTTAATAACAAAAGGATTTAAAGCTACTAACAAATCCATATAGAAGAGGCATATTGGTCCCCCTTTAAATGACAAAAAGAAAAAATGTTTTCCAAGTTGAATGATAGACTCACAAAATATCTTACCCATTTATGTGATATAATGAGATTAGATAATTGCAGCTGCTTTAATTTTCAAGATATTAAGTCATTTAAAGTTTTTTTCAACGTGTGTAGAAAATAACCTATGCCCTTTACCTTTTCACAGAAATGATAGCTATAGTTTCTTACCCCTAATTCTTAGACTTTGGTGGATATGATCAGGTATTTACATTTGATTGTCTCTCCTGTAAATATTTTGAGAGTTCTTGTATAGTTAGTGAGATTAAAAACCCAGCTTCGTAGACATTTGCATATTTCCCATTCCACACCCAGTCAACACAGTCATGGGATGAAATCTTGGGCTCTATCTCCATTTACTTTTCTCACCTTTGTTTTGTGAAATTGCAGCTACTTACCAGACAGAATGGGTTCAGACCTGTTTTAATTGTTTGGGAGTGGTTGTTGCAGAGTTTGTAACTTATCAACAAACATTGAGCTGGCTTCTATAGAAACACCAGGCAATAAGTCTCACACTTTGTTCTTCAAGTAGAACAGCCTCAAAATAGTGGGTGGTACAAGTCGAGAGAATAAACATGGGTCCTATTGACTCTCTTAATAGCATATCCCTGCTTTCTGAAAATAAGTCCCCATTATTCTTGAGTAGTAGAAACCATCCACTTGATAAGCCTAGGGACACTCAGCTACAAAGTCTCTTCTCTAATCTCTCAAATGCCATCTTCTTGTCAACTAGAGGCCCTGCCAGAGACTCATATTCAACAAAGTCATCCTGTTTTTCCCTACCTCACTGAAGAATAATAATTTTTTAAATTAAATAGTGTACTTAAAATCCGAGTTAGAAGTATTTGCTGTTGGAAACCTTCACCAAAGTCAAGAGCCACCCCAAGAATGAGGAGTCATCAAAGTGACCAAAGACCGTGATGGGAAGCATATTTCAGGTGGATTTGAGACCTTCCAGCTCTCTGTTTCATGCTCAAATGAAATGCCCCATTTAAACCCTTCCTTCTAAAGTGTGACCACCCTCAAGAGAGCACATAATATTAACTATCCTGTAATCTGATCCTTGCTTTGCTTTCTTCCACCTTCATGTAATCTTCTTTACAGTCCCTCCTTAATCTCAAACGCATAAAAGAAACTGCAAAGTGTTATTCCCCGAAGCATTTTTTCTCAGTGTGTTGAGACCTTGCTTCCAGGTATCCTCTGTTGGCTCAAATAAATTATTATAAAAGTTCTCAACAGATTTGGACATTCTTACATTGACACTTCTTAAAAATTAAATACCTAGCAGCACTACAAATGTTTCTTGAGACCTGTTTGAAGCATAAGGCAGGGGGCTACAGGGATGTTCAAAAGAATAAGACGACCCTTGCCCTATTGGATGTTACCATCTCATAGCCGGGCATAACTCAAGTGCCTGTGTAATTACAATAGAAGGCTCAAAAGTGTGGTGGAACAAGGTAGTCAAGAGTTCAAAAGAGAAAATGCTAATAATGATCAACCATTAGTCCATTAGCAATTTTTTTTTTTTTTTTTTTTTACAGTTTAATTCTTTGGGCAACACTGGCATAGACAACAAGTCTTTGGGAACCATATCTCCATTTTCTGCATTCCTATTCTCCTTTTAAAATCAAACCCAGTCCCATTAAATGTCCATTTATCACTCCTTGGCTCTTTGATGTCTCTTCATGCCATGTGGCAAAATAATAATCTTGTTTGATCCTGAACCTGAGAAACTGAGCTGGAGAAAGTTACACAGCCAGACAAATGGCTCTAAATTAATGCTCACCAGCCTTGACAGGGATTCCTGGTGTTCTCTGATCAATTCCCTTTTTCATTGTTCTGGTTATTTTTGCTGCAGAACAAACCATTTGAAAACTTAGTGGCTTAAAACAACCATTTTATTATCTCGGTTGTGTTGGCTGACTGGGCTCAGTTGGGAGCTTCTTCCTCAGGTTTTCTTAAGCAGTTGCAGTCAGGTGGCGGGGCGCGAGTTGACTGAAAGATAGACTGGACCAGATGCCCAAGATGGCTTTTCTACTTGCGTGTCTGGCCCCTCAGTGAGGATAGCTGGGACATCTTAGGGCTGGTTGGACATCTCTCTCTTTTCAAGTACCTCTCCAGATGAGTATCTTGGGCTTCCTCCCAGCATGGTGGTCTAAAGACAGTCAAACATCTTACATGGTGACTGGTTTCCCCCAGGGGCGTTATTTTAAACATACCACCACCTATTTCAACGAGGGAAGGGAGGAAAGTAGCTCTGACAAGAAGTAGAGCTTTGGGAGGGGGAGGGTAGGAAGGCAGGCTATCAGGACATGCTTAACCATATATTAACATCTTCTACCCTCTCCTACGTTCCAAAACACATGTACCCACAGAAAAATTATCTCCTCTTCTTATCCCCTCTCTTGAGTCTTTCACACCACTTTTTCTGTTTTCTAAATCTTATCAATTATAGATTTGAGTTTAAAATAATCCTCTTTAGACTATGTAAACTATTCTGGAAGGTTGTGGAGCTGCTCCCAGTAATTCAGTCTCAGTGATGTATTAGTTATCTATTGTTCTATAACCCCAAAACTTAGTGCCATAAAGCAATAAACATTTTATATCATGGTTTCCATGGGTCAGGAATTTAGAAACAGCTTAGCTAAGTGGTTCTGGCTCTAGGTCTCACAGGAGGCTGCAGCAAGATGTTGGTTGGGGCTATTGTCATCTGAAAGCTTGACTGAGACTCGAAGATCCATTTTCAAGATGGTACCTTCACCTACATAGTTCTGGTTATAGGCAGGGACCTTCTGCTCTTCCACATGAGGATGTTTCCATGAATTACTTTAACTTTGTCATGACATAGTGGCTGCCTTCCTTTCCCCAGAGTAAGCAATCCAAGAGAGAGCAAAGTAGAGCCTACAATGTTTTTTTATGACCCATTCTCAGAAGTCATCCTCTGTCATTTCTGTAATAGCCTATTTGTCACAGAGATCAGCCCTATTCAGTGAGGAAGGGGACTACACAGGGGCATGCATCTTAGGAGGTGAGGCTCATTGCAGGCCATCTTGGCAACTGAGCACAGTTAAGCCAAGGAAAAGATAATGTTGAGACGAGAAAAGAGGAGACAAAAGAGGTGTGCAATATTGGAGCCAGGAGTGTTTAAGGGAAAAATCAAGCACTGATTTGGGTGCTGGAGCTGAGAATGGGGTAAAGTCTTGAGAGCTGATAGTCCCTCACACATCTTGGTGAATGAAGATAAGAGGTAAAGCAGAAGGGAGAAGAAACACAGACCATTTTCTCCTCTTTCAAAGTTATTCCTGCACTAACAAAGGGAAACAAGCTGCTCCTGCCCTTAGAAGGTCATTTCCAATTTGTTGGCTGAAGTATAAGGGGAATATTTCTCTGGAATAATTAATTGGTTTTGTGAAGGTGGAAAGATATTTTCAGCTTCTAAAAAGAGATAGGGGTTCTCCTAAGTGATATCTTTATTCAGCAAGGACACAGGCGTTCAGGAAGTTTACTTTTGCCAAGGTAATTAGTAGTTACTTTACAGGACAATAATGGCCAGGTTTCATGCTGGGATGAAAGGATGTGATTTTCCGGTTAGTACTAATTGAAAATTGAAGCAAAGAGAACTTTGCGATCAAAACAGGAAGGGGAACCAAACTGTAATATGACCAGAACCTTAGAGCTTTATTCTTTTACACTGTGTAGAAAAGCAAAAAACTTAAACTACTTTCATCAGAGCCACATTTCTTGGAAGATTGCCGTCTCTGTCTACAGCTCCCTCTTTCCTTCTGGTCTGGTTTTGCCCCTGCCATGTCTTCAAAACTGCTTTCCTCATGGTTAACGACGACTTCCTTCTTGCCCAATCCAATGAACATTTTTTGTTTTTGTATTTACTGATCTTCTAAGTAGCACTGACCCACTTGACTACCCTACTGTTTCTGGAAATACTCCTCCTGGTTTCTGGGTTGCCATTTTCTCCTTGTTTGCCATCTCTTAGCCATTTATGTAAGTTCTTTCTCCACTTTGCAACCTCTAAACATTGAGGACTCTGATAATTTTGTTGTCTTTCTATCTTCTTTCTGCATGATGTTATCCAATTCCACGGATCCAATATCATCTAGATGCCAACAATGTCAACATTGATATATCTCCATCGTTGATCTCTTCCTGGAACTCAAGACTCTTACATCCAGCTGCCTTCTTGATAGTCCCATTAGGTAACTATCACAACGTATCTCCTAGTACTCTAGGTTTCTCGCCTCCCAAGTCTGTTTCCCCACCCTAAACCTTACTTGTCTTGTAAATGGTACCACCTCTCATTTAGTCGCCCTGGTGAGAAACTTCATTATTTCTTAATTCATCCTTTCCCTCACTCTCTACATCCAATTCATAGAAGTGCTACTGAATTTTTCTCCAAAGCCCATTTCAAACCTGTCCGCCTCTGTTACCACCCAATCTCCTTGTCGTATCCCACCCATTCTCTACACAGAAAATAGGTTGGTTTTAAAATAAAAATTGTGGCATAGTCTACTTAATAACCTTTAATGGATTCTTACTACACTTAGGACTATATAAACTTGCAGTGCCCTCTAAGCTGCTGTAGGACCTTATCCACTTTCCAAAGCTCATTTTATACCACTGTCTCTTTGGCTCATTACACCAGCCCTGTCCAGCCTCAGGGCTTTGCATATGCTGTTTCTTTTTCATAGAAGCTCTTCTCATATTCTTCTTGTTCTGGTTCTTTTCTTTTTTTCTTTTTCTTTCTTTTTTCTTTTTTTTTTTTTTTTTGATCTTAGTTTAATTATTGTTCACTTGGAGAGGCCTCTCCTGACCATTCTATCTGAAGTCTGAAGTAAGCCTCTTTGTTCCCTTTATTTTCTTTGTCTTTCCATCATCACAGTTTTTCTCATAGTTTTAATGCCAGCCCAATTTTCCACAAATGAGGCCATTTGGAGTCTTTTAAGAAACTTGCTAGATTTGAAATAAATCAAAGGCAACATATACAATGAGCTACTGCTCTGCTGTTGGGGATCCTGCTAGATGTGACCAATCACACCCCAAAACACCCATATTTAAAAATTATTAAGGTAAATCAGCACCTGAAACCCAAAATAAGGACATTTTGAGACCCCCCCTCAATGGAAATTGTTTAGCCGAACAGTTCCTGTTTTGCTGCGGTCTTAGACCTCAATGACACAGCTACATTCAACTTAACATGCAGAGACTGGAAGAATTTTCTCACGACAAGTCTCATTTCCTGTGTTTCTCATTGGAGTTTATTGTTGTTCTCTCTTTTTACTCCTGTAAGACCAAAGTCCTTTGAGATACATATTGTTTTGATGGAATAAGAGAAGAAGGTTAGACCTCAACTTAAATTGTTCTGTATGAATGCATGAATGAAACTCCAGATTAGATTCTGGTACTTTACAATTCTTACATTGATAGAAAATAACATTAAAAAATGTATCCTTTAAAGTCTAAGTTCTTACTTGTATGCTATGGCAAGACTGATCATATACACTGAGAAATTCTCCTAATAATTATGCACTTAAAGTTGTCATTTGCTTGGTTAAAATGTACTCAAGAATTTGAATTCTGTTCTAATACCTTAAACAGCTTCTCTTGTTTTGTCAATAAATCACTAAATGCTGGGTACAAATCACCAGCAACTTTTCAGTGGAATTTAACCCACTGAAGTTCCTACTCTCCAACATTCATAAAAGCCATAAGTCTCCTTTGTCAAGTTACAGATCCTGAAATTCTAGCTCACAAAGCAGCCTAAGTTCTGTTAAGTGAATTCAGATCACCCCATAGGGAACCAAAAATGTTTCAAGTGCTTCAAAATAAATCATAAAACAGTGAGCGGATAGATAGAATTCTCTGGGAAGAAATCTACTTTGCAGGGAATAGGCTTGTACTGGCAAATCTTCTTTAGACAATGAAAATGATTTTTGTCCATAGAAAGTGAGTCACCAGATACCACAAGGTCAAAGATCCCAGGCTCATCTGTCCCTGAGGAAACTTTGAGGAGGAAATGTGCCCAGTTGTTCATATTTGTTTCTATGAGGAAGAAAGCTTATTTCAGAGCTAAAATGCCTTTTATATTTCCTAATGACACATTAATCCAGTTTCTAGTCAGGATCCAATTAAAAATTTTAAATAATATCAAGAGAAGCATTTTTGTTTTGTTTTTTGAACTATGAGAATCAGATGATTGGGTTTGAAGAGATTGTTCGAAACCACGTAAGCACGCTGTTTCTGTTAAGACCATTTTCTTGGCTGCTTCTAAAGGGAATTATTTATACTGAGCTCTGCATTGTTTATACTGTTGCCCAGCTTAACTTCTATGTAGAAAGTTACATCAGTTCCGTCTCTAATTCACAGTGTCTGCTCAACTTCTGGAAGAAATTATGAAATGTCATGAGCTATAAGACACAACTCTCCTTTCATTGCTCAACAAATGCAGACAAGGTGCGTTTCTCCTCTTAATGAGTCAGCCCAAGTGACAGCCCTGAGCATGGTGCCTTCTCCTTTAATTGAATCCTATGGGCATAGGCCTCCTTCAGACACCTCCACTTTCAGGAATTAAGGCATGACGTACAGCCAAAATATTTCAAAGCTGGAAGGGGGACCCAGGGATTATCTTCTCTAATACTCTAATTTAAAAAAAATCGTTGACCAATCTTTGACTTCAGAGTTGATAAAACAGAGTAGAACTTTCCTACATTCTCAATAAAGAAATGATTTACTTAAAAAATGATCATAAGACATACATTTTAGAGGAGAAATATGAAAGAAAGGAATTACTTTTTCCACTCGGAAGTATACTTGGCAATCGCACTACCACCCAGGAAGAAACTCAGGATCATGCTTTTGTACTCCAGGTTTTCAACCAACATTGCTGGCAATTGTTTATTCATGGAATAAGTAGTCAGTAAAACTCAACTCTTACTGCGTTGACATGTATACATATTCTACTTCCCTCTTACATTGACAAGGCGCACTGTCAAAATTCTTTATTTTTCTTCTCTTAGCTTATTCGCTCTAATCAGAAAGGTATGCTGGCCTGTCCGCCCTCCACTTTCCATGCTCTATCTCCACTTCAGTGGCCCCTTCCTGTTCTTTCATCAAAACCTGTTCCTGAATAAATTCACCTTATCATAAATGCCTGATTATGGTTTCTGACAACACTCTTAGACGAAAGTATATTTTAGTAGGAGGAAACACTTTAATATAGAAGAATGAATCTCTCATTGTGGAATTTGCAAACCTATCATTTTAAAGAAGAGAAATTTGAGCCTCCAAGAGGCCAAGGAAATATGCCTGAGGTTCCCCTGCTGGCTGGTGGTTGGTTGAAACTGGAGTTCTTAGTTTCCCATCTCACACCACTCTCTTTTCTTGCTAAACAGATGGCTTGCTGTGGGACTTGGTCTTGGGTCCTTATCATGCCCTCCCCCCCCCCCCAGTGGGACATGGCCCTGAGGCTGATCTATTTGGTCTGGATCAACACCTTGGGGCCATGGGTGTCAAAATAGTTCACGAAGGTTGCGGCATTCCAAATCTCTTTGAAGAGTCCAGTGTGGAAATGGTCCCTAAGCCCTAACCTCGAACTCTGACTCTCCCTACCAGTGCAGTAGTTGTCACTGCAATTCTTAATTGTCCTAGCTGCCCATCAGGGACCTGAAGGCTCATACACACACAAACACACATGCAGCCTCCCAAGGACAGACATTCATTCTCAGACTGTACAATGTAAGCCCAAAAGGAGGAAGTAAAACATTTTCCTAACACACCCTATAATTTGTACAGTTATCTCTCCCCAATGAATATAAAATTTCACATTTCTGTATAAGGCAGTATTCATTCCTTTCCTTAACCTGCCTTGCCCTCTCCTTCCTCTTTTCAAATTGTTTTCTCAGGCCTGTTTGGAATATGAAAGAGGTCTGTGACTGAGCTGCTGCATTTCTCAGCAATTGCTCTCAGCGACACAAAGACCAGCTAAAGCTCAAATGAATATGTGTATGTGTGTGTGTGTGTGTGTGTGTGTGTGTGTGTATGTGTATGTCTGTATGTGTGAGTGATTGCTGTAGACTATTTGTGCTAACTATATTACATTTCCTGCATAAAAAAGAAGTCTTGCGACCCAAACCCATATTCAAAGTATTCATTATCCAGTGTAAATGGTCAAAGTCATCAGATTTCACATGGTATTCTCTGTACTCTTGTGAATGCAAATGCGTTAGAGAGGTTTCCCCAAAACTATAACAGAGATAATAATAGTGCTTACCTCACAGGGTTGTTGGGAAGTTTCAGTGACTCCATATGTAACACTAGCATTCGCATATAACCTGTAAGTAAAGTGCTAAGCATAGTACCAGGCACATAGCAAGTGCCCTGCAAATTTTTTTGGTTATTATGGATACTGATAAAGATGAACTGGCACTTTAAGGAAACTAATCAGGCTGGGAGGTCTGTGGGCAGAGTTGGGCTCCATAAACTCTATGGTTCTAACTTCCTGTCTCCCTGCCATATATATATATATATATATATATATATATATATATATATATATATATATGCCATCTTGGCATAGGGCAGAAAGTGCATGTGGCTTGTTGGGTCTGCGTGTTCTCATGCTGCTGCAGTACTTTTTTCTTTTCCTGAATAAATCCTTTCAGTGACGGATTACCTAGTCGATGTTATTGTTCAGTCGACAATACACATAACTGTGGTTTCCACATGAGACTTCAGTTTTTAAGAATGTCATTGCTTAATAATTGAAAATCTCAGCCCTGGATTAAGCTTCCAACTACGGGTAGAAGGAAAGTCCCAGATGTCCAATAAAGACCTTTGTATCTCCGAGGAACCCATGCTTAAAGGAAATGCATTGGCTTCCATTATGTAAATCAGCCGTGGGGTTTGAAATCCATAGGAATTGCTAACCTCTGTAGGGTACTTCTGATGTACTGGATCATATATTATTCAAAACATCCCCATGAAGTAGGTTGCAGTATCATCAATGCCATTTTACGGTTGGGGAACTTAAAGTTGATTTAGAAAATAAAGAGAATTTATTGGTCCAGAGGTTGAGAAATCCAGATAGGCTGGCTTCAGATGTTAGTAGTGCAGGTATAATTTGAGCCAGTGGCTCGAATCTTGTGATTATTTCTTGCCTCCACTTTCCCATATTGGCTATAATCTCAACAAGCTTCTCTCATTATCTTAAGACGTCTGTCAGCAACTCTAAGGCCCCATGTTCCCTTGTTCACATCCAATGACAGAGAACATCTCTTCTGGTAGATCTTTTGGAAAATGAGGAAACCTCCTTTTTCAAGAGGCTTCATCAGACTTCTTCCCGTTGTTTCATTGCCCTAATTCACAAATCAGTATGGCCTAGGGATGGAGGAGAGGCTGTCACAAGCCTGAGGCTGAGTACGGAATAAATAATCCCCAAACTGCATTGCAAAAATAGGGGCGGGAACGTCCTAAAGCAAGTTCAGCGTTGTTGCAGATTTTTATCCTGGGAAGCAGATTCTGAGATGGACAGTAATGTGCAGGTGTGTTAGGGGGTGCCCTTGGGAAGAACACCTATGGACAGGAAGGAAAGACAGCAGGGTTGAGCAGAGGAAGAATCTGGTTGCAAAAAAGTCTCAACAAGCCCTCCGGTCAACTCTACAGGGACCTGTAGAGCTGAGACCATTCAGAGGTGTCTTGAGTTGGAGCAAGGTAGGTGAGAGTGAGGGGGCTGAGCCTTCACTCCCCCCACCCAGGAACTAGATATTATTTGTATTATTTGTGGGATGCCCAGGAAGGAAGGAGAGAGCTGGTTCTTTTTAGGAGAAGCCAATTCCTGGAAAGGGACTTGGCTGTCAGCTGACAACACTTTCAGAAGCTGGGAGAATAAGACCTTCTGGTAAGAAGAAGAATCTGGGCAGTGCATCCCAGGAATCATGAAGCAGTTGTGGGAAAGGAAACAAGTCTCCCAGCTTCTAAGAAGCAAAGCCCAGATCTGCAAGCAGGTCTTTCAGATAGCAGTGCCCCACCTTGTTGTTAAACGTTCAGTGTGTTCCAATTTCTGCACATCAATGGCTAGAGGGTTTCTGGAAAGAATCCCAGATACACAGTATCTCAGTGTCAACTTTTCATCCACATGTATCGTGTGAGTAACTAAGAGGGCTGAACATGAAGAGGAAACCAGTGGCGCTACACTTCATTGTGTGGTTAGGGAGACAAAATGTCTGGCTAGACTCTCGCCAGAGAACCATCCAGTTTGAACAAATGAGGGATATGAAGAGCTTGGAAAGTTTACAAAGAAGTCACTACAATGATGAATGTTTTTCTGAACCAGCACAATCAGGAAACAGAAAAGACTGCCAATCAGGGATGGCCTTGGTAATCTCACAAAATGAGATGATCCCTTCTACATTGTGATGTAAAATTCAGCACGCACGCACATAAAAATTACCATTACAACCTTCTTCTGGCAAATACGCCAAATTGTTTTAATCCTTTCAAAGTAATAAAAATCCTACAGATATTAGATTCATCGGTTGGCCATTTTATCTCAGATGTTTTGGGTTTTCATGGAGAGTGAAATTAAAAACACACCTATTGTAAGAAAACAGCCTGGCTGCTTTAGAACACCTGAAGTGGGGGTGAAACCCTGACCCAGCTTTACAATGTCAGTCCATGGAAGCTGCATTCAATAAACTACTTACTCATGTCTGGTTCCCATGGCAACAGCCACTAAAGCAGCTTCCCTGAATAAGACTCAGTGTGATCAACTGCCAGCATGGAAATATAAATCCTTCCCTATTCTCTCTGTTTTTCAGCATTTCTCTCTCTGACATGGTCTGCGTTACAAAGCAGGATGTGAAATGCTGCCTGTATCTCCATCCTCCTACGCTTACCAAATTTCAATGGGGAAGCCCCCTCTTCATTGTGTTTTTAGCAGAGAACACAGAGGGAAGCATTACATACATTCTAAATGAGAAGGAAAGTGATTTCAGATCGTTCCTTACCTATCCATGTGCCTCACGAAGAGCCCTGTTTTTTCCTTTTGGATGGTAATGCCTTTTTCTGTTGGAATCAAATGAAAGCATATTTGTGTTCAGAAGGAAGACAGAGTTCCTAAGTAACACAGAAGCTGTTTTTAGAGGACTTTGGGAGAGGGAAGATTTTGGAATTCACCTAAACTTAGATCTAGCTTTTGGTGCAGTATGTCTTACAGGATGCATATGGAAAAACACTTCACCCAGCTTATTATAAACTTCCAGAGATGCCCTCAAAGGCTGTGCTGGATGGGGCCTGGAGCTGCCAACTGGAGCATCATACATCCTTTCCCTTTTCCATTAACATACATGTCAGTTTTCTAGCTCTTGAAGAATGCTACAGTGAAGTCGGACGGTGCTGACAATGACCGTTGGTGGTATATCAGGGCTGTCTGTTGCTAAATGTGGGTGAGTTCAGCTTGAGCAGACGTCAGCAGTAGTTTGTGGATAGGGCTTAGCTTTGTAAATGTGAGTGTGGACTATGAGTTTGCATCTTAAGTTTGTGGTCTGAGGTATATGAAGGGATAGACACTACTTTGTGGCCTGACCAATGTAGTAAGAAATGAGCAGTGGATAAATATTATATATAATAATTCAGCGGCAAAATGTAAGTATTATTTTGCAAAATGTGAACACTGGATCTTGATTCAAACAAACTATTAAAATTATTTATGAGATGATTAGAGAATTTTTTTAAAAAAAATTTATTGAGGAATATTGGGGAACAGTGTGTTTTTCCAGGATCCACCAGCTCCCAGCGAAGTTATTTTTTTTCACTCTAGTTGTGGAGGGCGCAGCTCACTGGCCCATGTGGGAATTGAACCAGTGACCTGGGTGTTACGATCATTGTGCTCCAACCAACTGAGCCAACTGGCTGCCCCCTGAGAAATTTAAACACTGATGGAATATTTGATGATATCCCACCCACCAAGGAGTGATGGGTGCACGGGGATTCATGATACTGTTCTCTCTACCTACAGTGAACATAAAAGACACATAACCAGCCCTGGTGTGGAGATAACCTAAGGTTTTCTGGAGAAAACGTCCTCTAAACTGGGACCTCAAGTATGAGAAGAGCTAGCAGGCACAAACTGAGGGTAAGAGGATGAGATGTAAGAAAATAAAGAAAATAAATTTCTGTTGTTTAAGCCACAGAGTCTATGGTATTTTGTTATGGCAGCCCTGAAAAACTAAGTCATTCTTCCAAGTTCCTCTCCATCCAGATAAATCCTAGGCTGGGACAAACCTTAGATATTTGAAAAGCTCTTAACCTTTTCACTGTGTTAATTGATTTCAAGTTCTCAAAAATCCACGGAAAATAATTACATCCTTATAAAGTAAACACAGTTAAGGTGCTACATTTTATTAAAGAAAATGATTACTTTAAAGTATGAAAATTTCCTATTGTTATTCATTCTTGAAAAACACAAAAATATAGAAAAATGTACATCTGCTTTCCTAAACTTCTTTTCTGGAACACTGAGCTCGTGGGGTAAAGTCGAACTGCGTGGCATGAAAATATCATTCGATTACAGATGAACGTCGCAGCGAAAATGTTAATGCACTAACATTGATCAATCACTAAAGGCCATCAACATTATACTCCTATTATAATCACAGTTTCATATTTACATATGCAAATGTTTCTCAACTAACATGAAGCCAAACTTCTGTGTAAGGAGATCGTTGTACTGCAGCAATAACTGTATATAATAACATGACGTACCGCAATAATCCATCTCTTCAGTTTACCCTGAAAAGACACATCTTAGGTTTGCAGTGTTTTTCCTCCTTGAAAGCTCTCAGTTATTGCATCAACAAGCAATTGCTCACTCCCAAGGTTGGGTGAGCTGCATGTGATATTTAGGGTACGTGTTTGTAAGAAGACAGCCTTCATTTATATTGATGCAATACAATGTCATCTTTTGCTGGTTGCCTCTCATAGACACGGCAACTGTTCAAAACAAATTGCTTGACAAATGATAGTCTTCACAAATTTGAACATGATGCTTAATTTGACATTGTCAATTTCCTCCATGACAGACTACTGAAGTATGTTTCTGTGGGGGTTCAGAATGAGCCACCCCAAAATGTGCCTCAGCAGTAGACAGACTGTTTTGAGCTAACGTCAATTTTAGCTTCAGTCTCAAGAGAAACTTCTGCCTCTCCCTTAAACTACCTAGAAGAACTTGAATTAATGGTCTTGCCCATAATAAGATATTATCAGCAATAATCTCTTTTTGACCCACATATATGGCTGGGCAAACTTTTATTTACTAAACATCTGCTCTTTTTATCATTCTGCAATGACCCTTTCAATCCCCCAAGGTGCATTACCTCATCCTTAGCTCAGGATGTCTTATATACCTCAAGCCCCCTTTCTATCTCTGAACCTCTCATGCATGTGGGGTCTCTGACTCTCTCATGTATGTAGGGTTCCTATACATATGTGTGTATTAAATTTGGTTATTTTCTCTTGCTAATCTATCTCACATTTATTTGATTATTAGACCAGCCAAAAGGACATTGAGGACAGAGGAAAGGTTGTTCTTCCCCCATAGTTCTTTGCAAAGTCTCTAAGCCCAAGTAAGTGAGCCTTTTAAGAAAGCAAGGTGAGAAGTACTAGCCTCTCTGGTAAGATCCCAGGGGAAGTAGGAACCCAACTGTTGCCAAAGAGTTCTCCCACCACCTCTGTTGGTGCTAAAACCACATCTGGCCATCTTTTCCTCTGGATGTTACATCTTCCGTAACAGCTTTCTATTAATATTGATTTTATGCTCATATATATGAATCTGTATGAATTTGTTCCGTGAGATTCAAACTCAAGAACTCTCACCTCTTTATATATTCTCAAATGAAACCAAATCTGGCTCAACCTCTATTGGCTTTAGTAGTGGAGTAACCCAACCCCAGATTTTTGGTGAAGAATTTCCGCCCCAACCCCTTAGGATTGTACATTCACCCAGAGCTTACTCACTCCAAATATCTTGCCATCTGATCTGTTGGAAGAAGTGGAATTTCACAAGCCCCCTGCATTGCCTCTTCCCTAAAGTTCAGGTGGGGGCTCTTTGCCAAGACTCTTGAGTTGCATCTAGGGTCCCACACACACCCTTTTCATACATGCAGCCAGACATTCAGAGTCCTTATCTCTGCAGATTGGTAAACCTTCCTACCAGTTTCAGGAGAACTAACATCCTCCACCCACACTCAATCCCTCATCCTTGATCAGTAAAGCTTTACCCTTCAACAAAGTGTTTAACTGTCACCACAGTCAAGATATAGAACATTTGAATTACCTCAAAATGTTCCAACATGTCTCCTTCCCCAACCCCAGGCCTCAGTCAATCACTGATTGGTTTTTCTGTCTGTACAGTTTACTTTTTCTAGAATTTCTACTAAAGGGACTCATACTATGCGTACTCTTCTATGTTTTGATTTATTCACAAGAGGCAACATGCCTTTCCCTACCACTTGATTTGATTTCAGCCATGTAACATGGTAAGGACCTCTCTTACCAAGTCTTGACCCTGTGACTTGCTTTGGCTGACAGAATGAGGTGAAAGTGATGACAGGACAGTTCTGAGCCTAGGTTTTAAGGAGACATGCAAGTTTCCACTTGCTGTCTTGCACCTCTGCCACTTTCCTGAGAACTTGCCCAGGCAAGCCCACTGGAAAATTAGAAAAACATGGAATAGAGCTGAATCACCTCAGTTAGCCAACAAACTGACCCCTAGGCATGGGTGTGAGCCACCTAGCTGATCCTTAGTTATTCCCAGATGTATCATTGTTGTGTACCACTGAGCTTTTGTGGTTGTTTCTTAGGCATCCTCATGATATAGGGGCAAGCTGGAAACAGGGAGATGTGGTAGGAGGATATCACAGTAATTCAGGCAAGACATGAGGATAGCAGGGAAGGTGTGAGATGTGGCAGGATTCTGGATAGATCTTGAAGGTAGAACTGACAAGATTTGCTCTCAGATGGGATATGGAGTATGGGAAAAATAGAGGAGTCAGGAAGGGTTTTGGCCCAAGCAACTGGAAGGAGAGAATTGCCATTAGCTGAGATGGGAAGAGACTATAGTGGAACAGGTTTGGGGAGGATATCAGAGGACTGATTTGGGGCATTTGCAATTCCTGGGAGAGTTGATGTGTCCTGTGGAATTTGAGGGTCATCATGAACTTAGAGATCAGCAGTGCTTTTTTTTTTTTTTTGAGACTATGTAGGTCCATACATATAAAGCATTTTGAACTCTACCTGTCTCATAGAAATGTATCAACAAATACTAGTAGCTCTTATATATTATTAGATGAGAAAAGTATATTTTATAATGCCAAGAAGGTAGCAAAATCTTTAATATTAAAGATAATATTTCTATATGCACATGCTCACACATGCATAGAAAACCACCCAGGAGAAAACCTTCCTCATTAATAGCAGCCTTTGTTTCTGGGGAAGGGGGGGTGGGTTTGTGTGGGGCTGGAAAAGCTAAGGGGTCTTGTCTTATCAACTCTACACTTTGTATTGTTTACTTTCCTACTGCAATAAATGTAACTTGTGTAAATACCATAAACAGAAAGAATAAAAATATTTTAAAACCTGAAAATCACAACCTTGTGTGTGTTGTGCACGAGTGCGTGTGTACACACACACACACAGCTGTACTAAGGCAAGCCAACACGAGCTTTGACTCTAAGCTCTAAGATTTAGAGTAACAAATGTTTTAATCGAGGAAGTTGAATGATTGCACAACTTTCAATACTATTTTGTGTCTATTTTGATGATGCCAGCAACTTCCTCAGCAACATGGAAACAAATGAGTCGAGGCGTTGGCTAACAATAATTTGTAGAAATCGAAGGACACAAATGATCTGTTTTATTAATACACTGATTGTCACGTAGCACGACTTTCCAGAGTTGACTAAGGGCCAATTTTACCTTGCTTTCCTCAGGTGTCCTAGTTCTAACTGCACTCCTGACACTTCTCCCACAATTTCCAAGTGAAGGGGATGAAACACCTCACCAACTCTGCAGAATTTATCTTGGGTCTTTGGAAGAAGGGCTGGTGAAGAAAGGATTTAGGATCAGGGAGAAGCACTTTTCATCAGATGCAATGTGTCTAGGGCCTCATGTGACACTCTTGTGTCATCTTGAATGAATGAGGAAACATTTCATTTTCTAAAGCCTGTTATTAGAAGAAAATATTTTTACAAATATTTCAATCAAAACATTACACAGCACCCATGTATTTACCCAGATTTAACTGATTTAAACGTTTTTACATCATAGCTGTTGTGATTTTTAAAAAATTATTTAAAAAAAAAAAAAAAAAACCCTGCAAATACAACTAAAGCCCTCTCCTCCCCACCCCCATCCTCAATTCTACTTCCTTTCCCAGAGGTAACAAATCTCCTGAACTGAGTGTATAACATTAGCAGGCATAGTTTTAAATCTCCCTACATAAATATGTGCATCATTCAGGATCTTAGCAAGCACACGCAAATTGGCTAGTTCAGAACTATCTAATAATGGTTCTGTTTGCAAATGCTTAGGCTATGATAAGGGAGCTCAGCTAGGGATGGTGAATCACCTTGGGGATGGCAATTGAAGGGAGGCATTATCATGCCTCGGCTGAGAAGGACTCCCAGAAGTACCCGCTACAGACCTGGAAAGACCTGCCACCTGACAGCAGCCTTCAAAGAACAAATGCAGCCTCTGCAAGTCCGCTGCCTGGCAAGGAGGGAGTGGGTATGGAGCGGGGAGAGTTAATAGAGTTAATCCTCAGCCTTCCTCTCTTCCTCCCCTCAGAAGCCTACTGGTGTCCCCTATTAGATGAACCCAACTAACGCCCAGGGGAAGACAGCTCGCAGACGAAGTCCATAAAGCCTCCCAGGGCCACCACTTGATGGAGAAGGCTGGCAGGCAAATCTGACAATTGGAGACTATATGTCCACAACAAAGCAAAACATTGTTTGAATGTTTTACAAATTTACGTAAATGGTGTCATATTTTTACATGTGCTTTTGCAGCTTGCTCTTTTTATTCACCATTATATATTTTGTATTTATCCATGATGAAAAAAAAATGTAGCTCTAATTCATACGGGTACATTCATTTTAACTGTTTTGTAGTATTCCATCATTTCACTACCACAAGCAATACTGCAATGAACAGGCTTATGTACACACAGCCAATCCATACAAGTACGTGCAAGAACCTTGCTTGGGTATATACATGAAAGTGTGTTTGTTGAGTTGAGATTATGAGTATATTAACTTAAATATTGAAAAATTACTCCTTATAATTATTCCAGTTTTTACTTCCATAGGCCAAGTATGAAAGCTTCCCCCTTTCTGATACTCCATTCTCACCACAGTTGATGTTATCAGACTTGAAAACTTTGCTAATCGAATGACTCTGAAATCATAGCCCATTGTTATTTGAATTTGCATTTCCTTGCTGAAGAGCGCTCTTAACTTTCCTGTGCCTCATAAGCCCCAACAGTGACACTGAAGTCATGAAACTGATTGTTATCACAAAGCACGTGTTAATGCTGCTAATGTCCCCAGTCAATGGCCATTGCAAGGTCTACCTTCAGTTGGTTTCTCATGTCTCCTCTCGTATTGAGTTTTACACACACACACAGCTCATGAAGGCCAGAGCCCATGTGGGTGCTTTCATGAAGGAATGCTCGCTAATTCGTTTCTCTAGAAAACAACTCAAAACAGTCTTGGTTTCCCATGTTTTCTTGTCACTTTTGAGGGATCCTGTTGAAATGCAAGTCACTTATACAATGAGTTCCAAGATTTTTTTTTCCACATGAAAAAGACATAATATAAAACAGCAGGTGTTAGAAAGTTTGCATTAATTTTAAAATGTCAAAGTTATGAAACGCTTATGTAGGCATGGCATATTTTAGGGAAGATATTCTAGGGTGAGAAACAAATTCAGATTCCATTATAGCACCCTTGGTATTCTTGGCTTTTCTCCGTTTTCCCACCTCTAAACAAACCAAAGAATGATCTGATTGAAATACAAATTTATGGCTTTTCTCCTCCCAAGTCGTTTTGTTTTCACTTGCCATTACATAGATTATTAAATGCAGAGCTATACGAAAGGGAAATTAAGTTTCTAAAATTGTGAAACAGAAATGTCAGCACTTTGACATATTTCTTTTTCACCACCAGAGACTTCCTTTTACTACATACAATCCATATTATTTTCTCAGTTTAAAGGTTAGTAATGGATGGAGGCTAGTTTAACAGCCTGGCAAAGAAGCGCAAACAGCTGGCAAAGTATTGCAAAACTGCTTAGAAAACTTTAGGCCAGTTCTGTGTTTTCATTTCAGGAAAGTTGTGACATTTACTTTTCCATCTATAAAACAGATAACAGTATATCTGTACTATGTTGAAATGTATTTTTTTATTTAAGGAAAGAATTCATTGTACATTCCTTCCATATCTCGGACATGTTTACGTAGGTAGACAGCAGATCATTTTGTCATCCTGGGTATCTTCACTCGTGACTACTTTATTCTTTGCTAGTGTCCCAAGGTAACCCCTTCATGGTGCTATTAGTTCTCTGCTCTGATGGAGCCCTGGTGTCTGGAAAAGGGACACATGCATTCTGGATGAATGACATTTTCCTTGGAGCAAAGTAACTATCTGCATCAATCAAATCTTTTTCTCCATGGTCTCAAATAAAGAATTTCTATGTACTGATTTTTTTTTTTTTTTTTTACATAATTTTGGCAAACCTGGTTATTTGGTTTCTTACTCTGCAGGCAATTTTTTTTTTTTTTTTTAAGATTTTTTATTGGGGAAGGGGAACAGGACTTTATTGGGGAACATTGTGTACTTCCAGGCCTTTTTTCCAAGTCAAGTTGTCCTTTCAATCTTAGTTGTGGAGGGCCGTGCCGTTCAGCTTCAAGTTGTTGTCCTTTCAGTCTTAGTTGTGGAGGGCGCAGCTCAGCTCCAGGTCCAGTTGCCGTTTTCTAGTTTCAGGGGGCACAGCCCACCATCCCTTGCGGGAGTCGAGGAATCCAACTGGCAACCTTGTGGTTGAGAGCCCATGCTCCAACCAACTGAGCCATCCGGGAGCTCAGTGGCAGTTCAGCTCAAGGTGCTGTGTTCAATCTTAGTTGCAGGGGGCGCAGCCCACCATCCCTTGCGGGACTCAAGGAGTTGAACCAGCAACCTTGTGGTTGAGAGCCCACTGGCCTATGTGGGAATCGAACCGGCAGCCTTCGGGGTTAGGAGCATGGAGCTCTAACCGCCGAGCCACCCGGCTGGCCCCCTAAATATTTTGTAAAACAAGATTTTTTCTGTTTAGATCAAGCAATGCCTGAAAACGTTGTTTTGTTTTGGGGGTAAGTAGCATGTTAGCTGGTTGGCATTTTTGGAGGTGATGTGAAGGATGTTTTATAACAGATATGCTAGTTATGATGATGGTTTTATACACTGTTTCAATTACTTATAGCCATAAGTATATAATACTTTATACATTGTTTAAAATTTGAAAGCAGTTTCACAGACTTTCCTCCTCCCTGCCTAACAAGATCGTTTGGACCTTCAAGGATAATTTAAAAAGCAAAGCCCATGCAGAAAATGCTATTTTTTCACTCATTGTTTCATCTAGTCATTTACTCAATGAGTATACATTAAGTGTACCCTGTGTGCCAGGCACAGGTTAGGCGCTAAGAATAGAAAAATGAGAAACAAAACCAAACCCACTACCTGCCCAGTGGAATTTCACAGTACAGTAGAAAAGATATGACTTATGGATAACCAAGTGCAATAAAGCACTACAGGAGCTGTGAGAGTCAGCTGTATCCAACAGAGTGTCAGTTAGCTATTACTGTGTAACAAAACAGCCCCAAACTCTCGACAGCATACAACACTTGTTATTTATTTTACTCATGAGTCTGAGAGTTTTCTGGGTGTCAGCTGATCTAGATTGGCTCAGCTGGGGTGACTCAATTCAGCTCCATGTATCTCTCATCCCCCTCTGGATAAGCTAGCCTGCACATGTTCTTTTCATTCTGGTGGCAGAAGAGCAAACAGAAATGCACATGGCTTAAGGCTGTAACTGGCCCACTGTCACTTCTTCCCATATTCCATTGGCCAAAGTAAGTTAAGTGGCTGAACCCAAAGTCAAGTGTTGAAAAACAGACTCCATCCATTTGGAGAGAAGAACTACAGATTCACTCAGAAAATGAATAAGGGAAGCATGAAGTATTTGGGCCAATACTATAACCTATGGGAGAGCGATACAGAGCGAGAAATAATTAGCTGTAATTCAAGCAAGATGTACCAAGGAAAGTGGTGAGATTTTTTTTTTTTTTTTTTTTAACCATCAGGCATGGTTCATTTTTATTTTATCCATTGTACTTTGGTCTCTTTATACATATTGCAAGACAAAAAATATGTATCTAGAGGAAAAAAGTAGTTGCAGCATTAAATTCAATTTTCCTGATAAGTTTAGTGAAGACCTATGGTAAATATTTTCATGTGTAAGCATCCTTCCAAACTGCAGGGCATTGGTGGCAATAAAAATAAGTTTCCTACTTTCAGAAAGAAGAGTTGAAGTAATGAGTTTTTATTTCTAAATCCCTATTTGGTCACATCTGTGAGGTTAATTGTCACAGGACTGCCATCTTTTGCACATGATATATATTGGTTAGCATGAGCTGGGTTATGCTGCCGTTAAAACCCCAGAACCATTGTTTGAAACATCATGTCCGTCATAGGGCAGTTAAGCCTCTGTGCCACATCCTGTCAGCCTTCTTCCAGAATGGAAGCCAATGGAGCAGCCACCATCTGGAGCCTTGCTGGTCATCATGGCAGAGGGAGAAGAGCTCAGTGAGTAGCCCACGGCTCTTGGCTTTACTCATTGGCCAGCGCAAATCACATAGTTCACGTAACTTATTTGTTTGGGGACCTGAGCCTCAGCTTCCTCAACTGTAAAATAAAGATGAGGAAGTAAAGGTAGACTTACAGGGGTTGTGATGATTAAATAAGATACCACACATAAGTAACTGAAAACAGCCCTGTCCGATAGAACTTTCTAAGATGATGGAAATGTTTATATCTAACTGACAGGTGGCTCTTGGGTGCTTGGAATATAGACAGTGTGATTGAGGAACCGAATTATTGATTCTTTATAATTTTAATTTTTTTAATTACAAAGCCTCATGTGGCTGGTAGCTATTGCAACAGACAATGCAAGTTTAGAAAACTGCATAATACACAGTAAGAACTCAGCAAAGGTTAGCTCTAGGTGTCAAATTGCTATAGCCAGAGTAGAAGAAATGGGAATCAACCCAGGAGTCAGGGAAAATGAGAAAAGGCCTGGACTTCAGGGAATGATCTCCAAAAGAGAAATGCCCTTTCACTTTGCTTTTGGGTAATGGCTTCAGAAAGATCTACAATCATCTAAAGGAGAAGTTAGGGCATGACATTCCTTTGCCTGGGTAGAAAAGGTCACTCCTTACACAGAGACAACCAGCCTTAGGAAACTGCCCAGTGAGGGAGGTGTGTGGGCGTGCATTCACCTCCCCTTCCAGTCCTCTGGGGCTCAGCAGGTCTTCCCTTTTCACCCCTAACTGCCCAGTGCCCTCATGCTGACATATGCTTGTCCTGCCTGGGGCTAGGTCTGTCTTTCCTGCCAGTCAGTCACTGCATTAGTTGCCTAGGGCTGCTCTTTTAGTCCATTTGAGCGGCTGTAACAAAATTGGCTGCCTTACAAACAACAAACATGTATTTCTCACAGTTCTGGAGGCTGAGAAGTTCTCAGTGAGATCAAGGTGCCAGCAGATTTGGTGTCTAGTGAGGACCATTTTCCTGGTTCATAGGTGACTATCTATTCACTGTATCCTCACATGGCAGAAGGGGCAAGGGAGCTTTCTCAGGCCTCTTTTGTAAGGGCACCATTTCCATCCATGAGGGCTCTCCCTCCATGACCTACCTCCAAAAGGCCCCATTACATCACCTGAAGGGTTAGGATTTCAACATATAAATCCTGAGGGGACACAAATACTTAGACCATAGCAGCTGCCGTAATGAAGTACCACAAACTGTACAAAACCAGCATTCATTTTCTCATAGGTCTAAGGCTAGAAGTCGAAAATCAAGCTGTCAGCTGTGCCATACTCTCCGTGAAGCTCTAAGGGAGAATCTGTTCCATGCCTTTCTTTTAGCTTCTGGAGTTGCCCGCAATCCTTGGCATTCCTTGGTTTATAGATGCAGCACTCCAATTTCTGTCTCCATTGTTATATGACATTCTCCCTATGTGTCTGTGTCTCTTCTCTTCTTATTAGGATGCCAGCCTATATTGGATTAGGGCCCAACCTAACCCAGCATGACTTCATCTTAAATTGATTATATTTTTAAAGACCCTATTTCCAAATAAGTTCACGGTCACGGGTACTGGGCATTAGCACTTCAAGGCACCTTTTAACTCCCAAGAGTCACCATTCCCTCACAGCCTGATTATCTGCTGGGTGGCAGCTACTTTTTTTGTCACAGTGTTGAGGAGGGAGGACATTTGTTAATTTGTGTGCCCAGCATCCCTCCCTCCGTTGGGAATAGATAGGTTGCTGCTAGCAAATAAGGTGTTTTAGTACAAATTTTTTAAAAAGGCATCTCATGTGAATGGACAATAGCAAGATTTGTGCCTACTCTATGGATGAATTGCAAAAAGTTTGCATTTTGCCCTTTGTACTTACACAAGGAAGTAACATCTCCCCACTCCCGTTTTTGTGTCTATAGTGATTGGAGTTGGGTTTTGTCACTTGCAACCAAAGAATCTTTACTGACATAGATATTACTGGGTGCCTTGCACTAATGTGCTGCCTCTCACAAATAATTTCTTGGAGGTAGTCTGTTAACCTAAATGAGGTTTCCAAAGGTGATGAATCTGGGGCCCTGTGAGCTCCAAAGCAGGCTTATGGTTTTGGTAGTTAGGGATCTAGGTGCCCCTCCAAGTTCACAATTCCGTTTCCTCCCTATTATACCTGTGGTAGGTGATGTTGTTGCTCACCCGTGTCCCCTCACTCTGACCTCTTTGGGGGACAGGCCTGCTTCCAGCTGCCAGGGCTTTCTCCTGCTGCCAGAGCCCATTTTGCCCTCCCACATCACAGACCAGATTGTTTTGGAGCTGTCACCACCCTGGAAGTGGCCCTTGATATCTGACAGGAGGTGGCATAGTCAGCACCCCTGTTCCTCTCCTCGAAGTGGGGCACTGAGGTGTGTTCTGCATTGACTCTCAGAGGTCCTTTGTGGTCCCTTTCACTGAGTGGCAGCTCCCTTGATAATTCACTTTGACTGGTTGCTTTCCCTCTCCCGTCTCATGTTGCCACCTGCCACCCCTCCTCTCACTGGTGTTTCCTGGGATCACCCCTCACATTAGCTACTACTCTGAGTCAGCTTCCGGGGGTTTCTACATTAAGACAAGACCTATATATAGCGTCATCTCAGGAATTGGTGGCCCTAGTCAGCCACTAAATGACCCGATGGCCACAGGTAACCGCTTTGGATTTTGGCTACTAGCTGGAATGAGAGGTGGCTGCTTAGACTACAAAAGCATTTTTTTTCTTTTTTTAGATAAAGTATTAGAGAGGTTGATTTGATAATTAAAATTTAAAAATAAACCCCTTATTTTTTCTCTGACTATAAACATAAAATGACCAGTATAAAATTTTGGCAACTATAGAAAACTGAAAAAAATGCAAATTACCCATAATTCCACCACTCAAGGACATCTTCTTTGAAAGTAGAGGGTAAATTGTGGCCTCTCAAACTCAAACATTCTCTGTTTATTTATTTTTTCCAGTTTTAATGAGTTATAATCAACATACAACACTGTATAAATTTAAGGTGTATAGCATAATGATTTTATATATATATAAATGATTACCACAGCAAGTTTAGTTAACATCCATCATCTCATATAGACACCAAAAAAGAAAAAGAAAAAATGTGTTTTTTTTTTATCCTTGTGATGAGAACTCTTAGGGTCTATTCCCTTAACAACTTTCATATATACCATACAACAGTGTTGACTGTAGTCATTAGGTTGTACGTTACATCCCTAGTACTTCTGTATCTAATAACTGGAAGTTTGTACCTTTTGACCACCTTCATCCAATTTCCCCACTCTTACCCACCACTCTGATAACCACAAATATGTTCTACTTTTTTTTATGGGTTTGTTGTTAGATTTTTTCTTTCTTTCTTTGTTTTAGATTCCACTGATAAGTGAGAAAATTTTTATATGTAGACTCTGGCTATGCAGAAGGACTATGATCCCAAGATTTCTGCAATTGTTCTATTGCTGTGTGTAGACCCAGCTTGATATAAACTGCTTATACAGCATAAGAAGGAAATGTGACTGCTGGACTCATGCATCAGAATAGAAAACTGTAAATTTAAACAGGGCTTTCTTTGTTAAAGAACGGAAATTGGTTACTTACCAGGGCTTTCAAGTTCAGACCAGGAGTTTGGGGAAAAATGGGAAGTTACAGAACAGTAGAGAAAATTAGGAAATGAAAATCTGTAGCCTCAGCATGAAGTTTGTTTAGATGATTGGACATTTTCCTCAAACTGCGAGGAAACTAAGGGCTGTAGCAGGACAAATCTAGTTAGAAAAATTTATTTTTGATCATAAGAAGACCTGGAGTGTGGACCAGTAAGTGAGGCAGAAGTAGGGTCTGGTTGTACTTTTAGTAATAGCAGAAAACGTTTTGCAAGAGTAACATATATTCAGATAGATTGAGACCAGGTAGAAACACCATAAGAAGGTAACTCCAGGAAGTAAACAAGAATAATAAGGAAAAATGTTAAATCTGTGATGGTAACATCCCCATGGTAAAGACTTGGGTTCAAGCCCTACCTTTGGGAGATGATTAAAGAAAGCCCAAGTGAGGAAATGGGGAAGGTGAGCTAGGAAAGAGAAAAGCTTCCTGTAACTGAGGCTGGCTTCCTCTGGCAATCCAGCAGAAGAAATGCCAACCTGAGCCTAACCCCAATTGTGGAATCCTGAGGACACAAATGGTTGTTGGTTTAAATCATTGAATTTTGGGATGGTTTCTTTATGAAGAAATAGATAACTGATACAGTAGGGAAGATTGATGTGGTAAGTAAAATGGCCCCCAAAGATGTTCACTGCCTAATCCCTGGAATCTATAAATATGTTACAACACATGAAAAAAAGGACTTTCCAGATGGAATTAAGGTTAAGAACCTTAAAATAGGAAGATTATCCTGGATTATCTGGACCCAATCTAATTACATAAACCTTTATAACCAGAACTTTCTCCAGCTGGACAGGGCCACCTGGAAAGCATGAGAAGTAATGCAGGAAATCTTGAAGGAGGAAAAGATTGGCCATTGGCTGACAGCCAGAAAGTAAACTGGGATGCCCCATCCTATAACCTCAAGAAACTAAACTCAGCCAACAACCTGAATGGGCTTGGAAGCCAATCCATTCTCGGGCCCTCCAGAAAGGAACAAAGTTCTGCCATCGCCATGATTACGGCTTTGTGAGACTTTGAGCCGAAGACTCAGCTCAGCCATCTGTACTTGGACTTCT
This sequence comes from Rhinolophus sinicus, assembly GCF_057876585.1. Lineage (NCBI taxonomy): Eukaryota > Metazoa > Chordata > Mammalia > Chiroptera > Rhinolophidae > Rhinolophus > Rhinolophus sinicus. The sequence goes on from NC_142513.1 coordinate 27,061,354, forward strand.
GACTTACAGAACTGTAAGATAACAAATGGGTGTTGTTTTAAGCCACTATGGGATCATTTGTTACAGCAACAGCAGGAAACCTACACCCAACATGTAAACTGACCACAGCAAGGCAATGTGAGCAACATGGACTTCAAGGAGAGTGCCCTCAACAATGGGCAGATGAGGAAACAGCCAACTGTGGAGGAAAATGGAGAAAACTTCCTGGAGAAGGAGGAGTTTGAGCTGGGCTTTGAAGGAGTGTCTTAGGTTAGATTCCTCTAGAAGCCAACCCTGAGGCAAGGATTTGTGGATAAGTAATTGTGGTAGGTGATAACCACAGGAAATATCAGTAGAGGAGTGAGAAAGTGAGACCAGGAAAGGAAAGACATCAATAAAAATGAATTATCAAGCAAGTTAACAATTGTAGACAGATGGAACTTAATCCTCCTGGTGGATGCTGGGAAACAGTGTAGGCCATGCCTCAGAACTACCATATCCAAGGGACAAGAGTACAGGGGCATGATCATCTCCCATCAACATTGGATAAGAGCGTCTCCTGAGGGCATTAATTTCCTGGCACTTCTGGCCTGCCATGTGTGTATGTGTATGCAGAGCAGGCACCAGCAACTTCAAAAAACTCTCAGGCAAAAATTTGCAGGTGCTGGCAGTTGGAATCCTGGCTTGCATGAACTAAACTGGTGGGGGCCAGCAGGGTATGGGTGGAACACTTATAACATCTGCTGCAAAGGGTGAGGTTTACCAGGCAAAGACAAGGAAAGGTGTTCCAGGTAGAGGAAAACAGGTATGCACACAGAGGCACAAAAAACATGCAAAAGAAGTGTTGTACAGTGGTTAGCAGAGTTGGGTCTGGAGTCAGACAAACTGGGTTTTGAATTCTGATTCCACCTCCCTGCTAGTTGTGTCTCTTTGGGCAAGTTACTTCACTGCTCTTCATGTTATTTATACAATGGGAATTATATAGTACCTACCTCATTGGGTTGTCACAAGGATTAATTTAGATGATGTTTTTAAAAGGTATGGTGGACCCTTACCTAGCACCATATAAAAAATAATACAAAAATCAAAATGGATCAAAGATCTAAATGTAAGAGCTTAAATTATAAAACTCTTCAAAGAAAACATAGAATAAAAACTTCATGACATTGGATTTGACAATGATTTCTTGGAAATGAAACCAAAGGCATAGGCAATAAATAGAAAAATAGACAAATTGAACTCCATAAAAATTAATAACTTTTGTGCATCAAGAACACTGTCAATAGAGTGAAAAAGCAACCTATGGAATGGGAGAAAATATTTGCAAACTATGTATCTGATTAGGGATTACTATCCAGAATATATAGAGAGCTCTTAAAATTCAACAACAACAACAAAACAACCCAATTCAAAAATGAGCAAAGGACTTGAACAGCTGTTTCTCAAAGAAGAAATACAAATGTCCAGTAAGCATATAAAAAGATGCTAGGGAAATGCAAATCAAACCACAATGGGATTTTTTCCAGTCAAGATGGCAGATTAAGTAAACACTGTACTTACCTCCTCTCATGACCACATCAAAATTACAACTACACTACAGAACAACCATCATTGAGAATTGCCTGAAATCTAGCTGAACCAAAGCACTTGAATTAAGGACATGCAGAAGAAGCCACTTCGAGACTGGTTGGAGGGGCAGAGATGTGGAATGGGCTAGTCCCATACCAATGTGTGACCATTAAAATCAGGAGCGATCTCTCAGCTGCAGAGATTCCCCCTGGGAGGAGCGAAGGGTCCCAGCCTCACACCAGTCTCCCCAGCCCAGGGTTTCGGTGTTGGGGAGACATGTCCTCAAAAATTCTGATTGTGATAACCAGCGGAGATTGTGGCTGAGTGAAACAGAGGGTGGCTGCAGTTCCAGGCACTCCTTTTATAGGGCCTGTGCACAGACTATACTTACTGATGGGCTTACTCACTGTGAGCTCGTCCTGGGGCAGCAGCTCAAAAGGCACCAGGGACATACAGGGAGGAATTGAATTGTCTAACTTCAGAGTAAGGTCTGGAGGGTCACTCTCTGAGGACTCCAGCTCTCTTGGAAGGAGGAGCTGGAGGAAGCCATTGTTTCTTTGTTGAGCCCTTCCCTCTCTGGCATGCAGATGTAGGCAGCTGCCATATCTGAGTCTCCATCAACCTGGCTAACACTGTTCATTTGCCCCACCCTGGTGATTTTGAGACCCTACTCCACCAAACTTTTGGGCCCACCCAAGTTGATTCCAGTGGCTTTTCCATACAAACGGCCTGCCTTGGCTCATGCGGCAGACTTTCCTAAAACCTCTCAAAGGCTTCTGCTTGTCTCAGACCTCTGGCTGAGCAGCACTAAGCCCGGCACCAGCAACAGCCAGTCTCAGTTTGTGACTTGGTCTCTCAAGGCACCTAAAGTACAGCACAGGTGGCAGTCATTTACAGATTGCTTTGTCACTCATTCCAAGTGGCCCCAGGCAGGGCACAGGCTGTGACTAAACGTGGACTGCAGTGGGTCCCTTCTTAGGAGGCCCCAGGGTTGGCATGCCCAGTGGCCAGCTTTGGACTGAGCCGGAGCATCACCCAGCTGCCTTGAAAGTAGACACACACAAAGACCAGACTGAGCAGGCACCAGGCTGTTAAAGTGAATCCTGCTCTGCAGTGTGAGCTCCTATGTCACAACACTTCCACTATAGTCGTGTCCAGTCCTCACAACCAATAAGCCCGAGGCGCAATCTCTCTCATTGATGTGCAGCCAAGGCTCACCTACAACAGGAGGACACACATAACCCACACAAGGTACACAAGGAGGACCTAACTCTGGTGACCAGGGAGACTGGACCCCACAGGGTACCTACTATGTAAGACCACTCTACAAAGAGTGCGGGACATAGCAGCCCAACCTAATACATAGAAACAAACACAAGAAGGCAGGCAAAATGGGGAGACAGAGAAACATGTCCCAAATGAAAAAACAGAACAAAGTTCCAGGAAAAAAAACTTAAAAAAAAAGAAAAAATGGAGACAAGCAATCTATCAGATGCAGAGTTGAAAACACTGGTTGTAAAGGATGATCAATGATCTCAGGGAGAAATTCAAAAAAGAGATAGGAAACAAAAACGGAGAAAGGAACATAAAAAAGAACAATTCCAAAATAAGAATACAATAACTAAAATGAAGACTACATTAGAGGGAATCAACAGCAGATTAGATGAAGTAGAGAACTGAATCAGTGATTTAGAAAGTAAGGTAGTAGAAAACACCCAAACAAAACAGAAAAAAAAAAAAAAAGACAGTTTAAGGGGCTTCTGGGACAACATCAAGCATGACAACATTTGCTTCATAGGGGTAACAGAAGGAGAAGAGAGAGAATAAGAAATTGAAAACCTATTTGAAGAAATAATGACAGAAAACTTTCCTAATGTGGCAAAGGAAATAGACATTACAAATCCAGGAAGTGCACAGAGCCCCAAACAAGATGAACCCAAAGAGGCCCACACTAAGACACATCATAATTAAAATGCCAAAGCTTAAAGACAAAAAGAATCTTAAAAGCAGCAGGAGAAAAGCAGTTAGTTACCTACAAGGGAGCTTCCACAAGACTGTCAGCTGATTTCTCAACAGAAACTTTGCAACCCAGAAGGAACTGGCACGAAATATTCAGTGATGAAAAGCAAGGACCTACAACCAAGATTACTCTACCCAGCAAAGCTATCATTTAGAATAGAAGGACAGTTAAAGAGATTCCCAGACAAGAAAAAGCTAAAGGAGCTCATCACCACCAAACCAGTATCATATGGAATCTTAGAGGAATTTCTTTAAGAACCTCCCTCCAAAAAAGATAAAAATTATGAACAATAAAATGGCAATAACTACATATATATCAACAGTTATTTTCAGTGTAAATGAATTAAATGCCCCAATCAAAAGACATAGGGTGTCTGAATGGATAAGAAAATGAGACCCATACCTACGCTGCCTACAAGAGACTTCAGATCGAAAGAAACAAACAGACTGAAAGTAAAGGGATGGGAAAAAGACATTTCATGAAAATGGAAATTTAAAAAAAAAAGCTGAGGTAGCAATAGTTATACCAGACAAAATAGATGTTAAAACAAAGGCTATGAAACAACAGACAAAGATGGACCCAGTAATCTCACTTCTGGGTATTTATCCAAAGAAACTGAAAATGCTACTTCAAGAGGATGTGTGCATCCATATGCTCATTGTGGCATTGTTTACAATGGCCAAGATGTGGAGGCAGTCTGGGTGTCCCCAAATGGATGAATGGATAAAGAGGAGGTGGTACATATACAAAATGGAATATTATTCAACCATGAAAAAGAATAAAATCTTGCCATTTGAAACAACGAAGATGGACCTAGAGAGGATTATTGTGCTGAGTATAGTAAGTCAGATAGAGAAAGAGAAATGTCATATTATTTCACTAATAAGTGGAATCTAAACAATAAAACAAACAAACAAACAAAACAGAAAAAAACTCATAGATACAGAGAACATATTGATGGTTGCCAGATGGGAGGGAGTTTGGGGGTGGGTGAAAAAGGGGAAGGGATTAAGAAGTACAAATTTGTTGTTATGCAGTAGTCATGGGAATGTAAAGTACAGCATAGGATATATAGTCAATGATATTGTAAAAACTATGTGTAGTGCCAGGTGGGTACTAGACTAGTTGGGGGGGGGGGGAGATATCACTTCTTAAAATATATAAATGTCTAACCACTATGCTGTACACCTGAAATTAATATAAAATAATATTGTATGTCAACTGTAATTGAAAAATTTTTAAAAGAAGGAAAAGGTATAGGGGAATAAGAGGTTCAAATTTCCAGGTATGAAACAAATAAGTCTTGGGGATATAACATACAGCATAGGAAATGCAGTCAATAATATTGTGATAGCATGGTATGGTGTCAGATGGTTGCTGGACTTATCATGGTGATCTCTTCTTTAGGTATATACATGTTGAATAACTATGATGTATATCTAAAACTAATATAATTTTGTATGTTAGCTATATTTTAATTACAATCTTAAAAATAAAAACCATCGTGAGTACCACTTTATGCCCATTTAGTAAGGCTACTATAAAAAATAAATAAATAACAGAGGTTGGTGAGGATGTGGAGAAATTGGAACCCTTAAGCACTAGTGGTGGTGATGTAAAATGGTATAATTGCTGTGGAAAGTAGTATGGTGGTTCCTCAAAAAAATTAAATATAGAATTGTTATATGATCCAGCAATTCCATTTCTGGGTATACAACCCAAAGAATTGAAAGCAAGTTCTCAAAGAGATAAAATTGTACACTCATCTTCATAGCATTATTATTCATAATAGCCAAAAGATGAAAGCAACCAAAAAGTCTATTGACAAATTAATGGATAAGCAAATTGTGATATACACACACAATAGAATATTATTCAGCTTTAAAGCGGCATGAAATTCTGAAACATGCTACAAGATTGATGAGCCTTGAGGACATTATGCTAAGTGAAATAAGCCAGCCACAGAAATACAAACACTGTTGATTCCACACAGCTGAGGTACCCGGAGGGAGTATCAAATTCATAGCGACAGAAATTAGAATGGTGGTTGCCAGGTGTTGGGGAGTGAGTGGGGAGGAAGAAAAATTATCGTTTGATGAGTACAGATTTTTAGACTGACAGGATGAAAAAGCAATGGGGATAGACGGTGGTGATGATTGCACAATGATATGAATGCACTTGATATCACTGAGCTATACCCTTAGAAATAGTTAAGATGGTAAATTTTATTACACATATTTTACCACAATAAAAATATTGAAAGAAAAAAGAATAATTAAAAAAAAAGTTATGGTGTCCACTCAGCCCTCAATAATGATAAACAGTAGCACTGTTGCTGCGCTACATGTGAATGTTGATTAGTTGGCTGTGCCCAAGTATAGAATGCATGGGGAATATAGTGGAGGAATCAAGCCAGAAAGGTGGTAGCAAGTATGAGTTACCTTTCTAGTTTATGTTTAAAATTTGGGGCTTAGTTTGGGGAATATGGAAACATAATCCAGGATTTCTGAATCTGGGGGTCTGTGGTTCCTAAGGTGTCTGTGGACAAATTCAAGAGGTCCACTGGGATAGGAAAAGAATTATCTCTATCTTCACTAACTTCGAACTGAAATTGACCCTTCGACGATAAATGGGCAACAAACCACCGTGCTATTAGCAGGAATTGTGACTTAATCTCTAGTAAAATGCACAGATATTTCCACCTTGCGAACCCATCATTACTTCAAAATCTTGGTTTTTAGACCTGAAATTAGATTTTGATATTCAATATGTTAATGAAGAAGCATGTATGTCAAACTTTTGTTAATTTTTAAAATGTTTTGATAAGTGCATTCCAGTATAATTGGTTTGCTTTGAATCCCTATGTATTTTATTTTATGAATTCAAAAACATTATTCTAAGAAGGAGGCCTAGGGGCGGCCAGCTGCCTCAGTTGGTTAGAGCGTGACCTCTCAACAACAAGGTTGCTGGTTCAATTCCCACATGGGATGGTGGGCTGCGCCCCCTGCGACTAAAGATTGAAAATGGCAACTGGACTTGGAGCTGAACTGTGCCCTCCACAACTAGATTGAAGGACAACGACTTGGAGCTGATGGGTCCTGGAGAAACATACTGTTCCCCAATATTCCTCAATTTAAAAAAATGAAAGAAGGCCCACACACTTCACCAGGCTGCCAATGGGTGTGCATACACACACCTCACACATATACACAAAGGTAACACGTATAATCAACACCGTTAGTTACAGCTATAGTTGCTTTTTAAATGTGGCTCTAGTCTTGGGGTCATGATTTGACTTGCAGCATTATATGCATTTAGCTAATAAGAAATTCATACAAGTAAGGGTTCTGACCATATCTACATGTTGGGGTGACAACTGTACATCAGTGGTACACAGTCCCTTTTCCACCTCACACATTGCCATCAACAGCCGTGGCTTACCCTGGCACTGAGCTTCTGTGAGCCAGAGCCAGGCTTCCCTGGGGACAGATCTGTGGGAGAATGGGTGTGTGGGTGCAAAAAATTCCTCAGTACTGTCTTCACCCTCAGTGGCTGCCCTCCTCATCTCCTTGAGAAACAAAAATTTGGACATACAATACTAGGAGCTCAAGAGAATGTGGTCACCATGGGCTCTTTCTGAAAAAGTAGAATTTGAGCAGACGTGTTTAAATAAGTGATTATGTTCATGGTGAATCTATTGGCATGAATATAGATTCCAGTTAGATTATAAAGGAAGGAATTTCACAGCCAAGTTCATGAGGCTGGGTTGCCTAGCTGTTCTTGAAATCCTTTTCCTTTTCCTCCTGGAACCTACAGACCACATTCCCCAGCCTCCCTTGCAGGTGGGCAGATCCAGGGGACTGTGTTTGGGTTAAGGGAAGGTTCGTAGATGTGAAGTGTGTCATTTCCAGGCTAGGCTTTTGAAACCTGCCCACTTTCAAAGCCAGCAACACCCAAATCATGCTGTCATATTTCTGGTTCTAGTTCTGTCTCCGTCTTCCACTTATAAGGATGCTTGTGATTATATTGGTCCCACCAGATCATCCAGGATAATCTCCCAGGTCAGGGTCAGCTGACTATTGATCTTAGTTCTTTCTACAACCTTAATTCCCCTTTGCCACACAATCTAACATATTTATGGGTTCCGGAGATCGTGACATCTTTGGGAGGGGGCTACATTATTCTGCATATCGCATAGAACAAACACAATTACAATGAGATGAAGAGAAAGGCAGTTTCCCAAAGGAAGGAATGCTGGGCAGACAAAAACACCTGTCCTCTACCATAATTTAAGACTTTAGAGAGTGTGGACATCCAGCTGGGTGCACTTCATTTGTATTTTTATTAAGCATTTGTAGCGGACGTTTGTGATGTCCTACGTCACATCCTCTCAATGCACTTGACTTCACTGCACCTTTGGTCATCAGTTTGTACACTTTGTGGGCATATTTCAAAAAGCATGTATGAAAACAACTCTTTGCCTTCTCTAAGGCAATGGAAGATATTTTAGTCAAATTCAGGTAACTTGAAAGTGCAAGGGAGTTAACACCCCAGGGAGCCGTGTTCATTGAATGCAGAATGGGATCAATGGGAAAATGCCACAGCCCCCATCTCCTGGTGGAACACTTCTGATGTGCTTTCTCCAAGGTTCTTCAGATGGTCCCAGAGGGACTAGGCCTGGCTGCCCACAGCGGTAAGCAGCTCATTAACATCCCTGTGTTGGCTGTTCTCCCTTCCCTGTCTCATTCTCCCCATTCCCTCACTTCTGCTTCTTGGAATCACCTCCCAGATAGACTACTGCCCCCATGTCCTTTTCTCACATTTTGCTTTGAGGGGGACCCAACTAAGATAGCACTTATCACTGATGTTTCACGGAGAGTTAATGGTTCAGGTCTTGGCAGAGTAGAACCTTGCCTGTACAAGCCAGTACAGCTTATTTATAGCATCTGTTCTGACTGGCTGGCATCCATTGGATTGGTCAGTGCCCATGCCACACAGGTCATCTGCCACTAATGAGGTCTGTCAGCACCATAACATAAATGACCATCCTTGACACGTCCTTCTTGGCTGGTTATGACATTTTCAGCTCAAGACATGTGGGTAGGGAATATAAATAGCTTAAGATGTGATTTTATCGGGCCATGTGCTAAAAGGTCTGTATACCTTATACCTTACGTGAAGAGAAAAGGTTATCTGAGGTTCTTTTTTGTCCTTTTTTTCCTTAGGTCAGGCTGACGTCAGGGTTGTTTATTTGAATTCTGGCAATAATCCTGGGAATTCATTTAGGTGCCAAGGGAAACATGAGGACAGTGGACGCCAGAAACACTGTGCTTTGTTGAACATAAGACAGCAGGCATGAGCCCAGAGGAAGACACCAGGGACTTCTCGTAGACAAAACAAATGCCTGGTTGCTTTTGAAGGGAGTTATGATTCTTCATCGGCTAATGTGAACATCATTTATCGATGTACTAGAGGGAGATCAGGTAGAAGGCAAAGACGCAGATTTCAAGCAGATTTTTATCATCTCTTTGTGGTACAACACTCCCTTTCCCCCCGAGATGCAGCATGCATCCACTTTCCTATGAAATCTTACCCTCTGCCCCAGGTGCTGGCAGAGAGCTAAGAATGGAGTACAGCACTCTGAGCACCCCTGGCATTCCCTTTCTAGTGTTGGCAAATAGGGAAGTTAGGCTGTGATACTGTCACTCTATACACATTTACTCACCCACCAGGAGGTCTGGAGCAGGGGTGGCCCTTCACAGTTGTCCTGAATTGAGGCAACTGGTCTTTGGATACAGGCTATCCCCAGGAAGGGCATGTAGCCTTGGTTAAGGCAGCCACCAGAGGCCAACCGTCCTGGTAGCTGAGGGGGTGAGTGTCTTGGTCCTGCAGAGGGGATCTTGGCAAGGCACCAGAGCATCCATTCACCCAGTACCACTGCCCCCATCCCTGTCTCTCAAAGGCACTCACCTCTCACCCCCGTCTTTGGTGACCTTCAGCTTCCTCTGGAAACAGGAAGAGTCGCTTTCACCTGGCAGATCCTGGACATTCCTTCCGGGGTGTCATGGGCTGGGCCTTTGAGGCAACAACACTGACCTAGAAACTCTTAATTAAGGAGTTCAGATATAAACATTCTGAATGAGGCTGGTATGAGGTCTGGTGATTATGTCACCCTAAGAAATAGTTGTATTAGACTGGCTGCTCTGAAAAGCCATCTTTGTAATGTTCCTGGGTCCCACTCGCGGAGTCACCTCTGCAAGTCTCCTCTGCCACTGCAGACTCCTGCAGCTTTGTCGCCAGAGTCACCAACCTTGCACTTCTTTTTAATCCACTGCATTGGATCTCGGTGTGCTCCACCAGCTCAAAGGTCACTGCCCAGGACTGAGAAAAGACAAGAAAGAGCTGTGGAGGAGGGGGAGAGTGGGTGGGACGCCACTGCTAACGGGGATGCTAACGATGGAAACCAGAAGCAGGAGACTGACCACCAGGCAGAGGAAGAAGAGGAAGGCAATGGTGAGGAAGAGATGGAGAAGGTGAGGAGGCCAAGGCCACTACGGGCAAACAGGATGACAATGTTGACATTGGCGAAGATGATAGGATAGCAAAAAATGAAAGCCAAACATGAGAGAGACACACAGAGAGAGAGACGCCGCTGTGACCTATCCACTTATTCAGCTTCCACTTGCCTCTCAGAATCGAAATGTAATCACCTTGGAGTAGATTCCCACCTGTTTGCCCACTATAGGCAGGGCCACACATAGGTGACAAATGTTCTCCACCATCTAACCAAAACCACAACGTGTATTTGCAACAGGGGAGGAACTAAGAACAAAGAGTTCCAAGGCCTTGTTGTTTTCCTTAAAAGTACTTGGAAAAGGTTTGTTTTTGGGTGGGGGGGTATTTTTAATTTAAACTTTATATTTTTGTTAGGGGTCAGTCTTGTTTAATGATCTCAGATCAAACAAGCATTCAGAGCATCCTCTGTCCTACTTCTGACGTACATGTGGTGTGACCATGTTCATTATAATCTCAAAGGAGCAAAAAACTCAAATAAATGAACAAAAAACCATGTAAAAAGAAAAACAACAGCAAGAAATCTTATTCGGAGCATTCATTAACGTGTGTGTGTGTGTGTGTGTGTGTGTGTGTGTGTGTGTGTGTGTGTGTATGTATGTTATGGGGATCCACTTGCATACCCCAGAGATGGCATAAAGATTATTTTAAGCTGAAGACACTTGAGATTCAACAGTTGCAGGAAAAAAGCCTCCTTAAGCTTCCATATCTTACTAAAAGAAGTAACTTCTGAGAAATGAGGCTACCATAAATCCTTTAGGAGGGGGAAGTTTCATGGCTCAGAAGAAGACAGACCATTCATACCTATATAGACAAACATTAGCACAAACTTATCTCCCATCTGTTCTCCTAAAACCCTATTTGTCTTTCCTAAAGAAACCTATTTATTCTTCCCATAGAAGCCTTCTCCTCTACTCCTTTCCCCTCCCTAGTTAGGTTATATAAGCCTTTAACTTTATCCATTTGACACGACAGCTACTTCCTTTGTTGGCTCCTGTATGCATATAAGATAAACCTTTTTCTCCTGTAATCTGGTTTGTGTCAGTTTAATTCACAGTCTCTAGGTACCGAAGCTAAGTGAGTAGAAGAAAAGTTTTTCTCCCTTACTCTGTACTTAGCTGTACTATAAGTAGTTGGTTTGTATAAGATGATTAAAAAGGCCAAAGATTAAAGATTTGCTTCCCTCCCTTTTTTGTCAGTGTAGTTGCTCTTTATTTATTTGTTTGTTTGGCCTGTTCGATGAGAAACAATACTGTCCAACAATTAGCTGGAATTTTATTTTGCTGAATTGCTCAAACAACAACAAAAGTTATAATAATAGATAATAATTATTGTATACTTACTATGTACCAGGTATCATTCTAGGCCCTTTATATATAGATATTGACTCTGAGGAACGAGTGAAGAAAATGAGATGAAGTCAGTATAGCTAAGCTGACTTAAAATGGAGTCTGTATAATCAAGCTGACAAAACTGGTTCAGACCAAATGGGCTGAAGCATAAGGAATAGATTTTTACTTTAACTAGCCTGAGGACCTAAAATTTTTAACTTTCAATTGTATATCAGTGCCTGGAGACATATATCAATCCTGTAGATAACCCTCTGAAGAATTTAGGAAAGAATGTTCACATATCTAGACCACCTGGCATTCATTACTCAGACCACTTGACATCCATTATCTAGATCACCACACATCTGGAAGATGACCATCTCTGACCAATCCAGAGGCTAAGAATGCAGGACTGATTCGCCTCAACAATATTCTTTTCACCAGAAGGATTCTCAACTTTTCTTCAGAACATTCTGTTTTTTTGTTGTTTTGTTTTATTTTTTATATTTTTTTGCAAATCTAAACACTCTCAATGTTTAGATTTGCAAATGGTAAGACCCTTGAATAAAATTTTGTGATATAAAAAATTCAAAATACTTTGCCATTTTAAATTTTAGCAAACTTCCTGATTCATTTATGCAAAATTGACAGTTCATTTATCTTCATAACTCCATGGTGTATAGAAATGCAAAAATGGAGGCATAGCGAAGTAAAGTAACTCACCCAAGGTCACCCAGCCAGGAGGCATCTCTGTGGCCAGTTGAGAAATAATGACCTTACCTAGAAGCATCTCAGAACCAGCCCAAGGATATCAGAGAGCCCTGGATTCTTAAACTCAAGAAGCCTCTTCTCTTTTCATTGTGACCTTCCCAAATCACAGATGTACAATTGTTGCTGTAGTTCTCTTTTTAAAAAATATTTTCCTACTCTGGGCTTAAGGACAAAGCATGTTTTCTCTTCCTCCTTTTGATTTTAGTTTAATCCCTTGCACTGTAGGATTTCCTCACTCTCAGATTTATCATTCTATTGTTTTGTTCTCCAACTTTAAACAAACATTCTTTAATTTTGTCTTTGATTCTTTGTCATGACTATATCTCTTGCTCTAAGAGTGATTTGGAGAGTGTTTTACCTGTCTTGAGAGTGGTTTATCTGTGAAGGCAGGAATGCATGAAGTGGACCAGAACGCAATTGCAGTGTCATTTGGTTGTTGAAGTTGAACTATTTTGTGCAGGTTGTGAACTGAATAAAGGTGCGGGTATTGCTATACTTGTCTTGAACATCTTCATCAGAGCACAAGAAACAAATCTTGTTGAATTGCACTGCAATGACCAAGCACGTGGGGAATGATTTCAAAGCAGGGCTGGCTATGGAGAGTCCTGGAGAAGCAGGTGGGTAAGGCTCAGGTTTCACAGCTTTACCTTCACTGATACGTGACAAGCGATTACTGAGCTTACACAGCCTCTGCACTGGACATTCATCAGCAACCTGGAATTATTCAACAATGAAAAAGCATGAACTTTATTTACTCAGGTATGAATGTATAAAGTCAGTTAACTTGTCATTCTGCTCAGTAAGCTCTAAATGCCTTTTTTGTATCTGGAACTGCCTGGGATTTGGAGAAACAAAGCTGAATAAAGCTGGAGGCTCACCCTAAGGAATTTACAGCCAAAAAAGACAAAGTAACAGGTAGCAAGCTGATGCAATAATCCACATGAGAAATGTCAAGAGCTTGAATCTTTTATGAGCTCCAAGGAAGATTCGAAGTCAAATAAACCTTTATCCCCCTCTGCAGTGTTGACAATCTGTACCTAAAAGTCTTGGCTAAGTGACTTTCCTGTTACTAAGCCATCATTCTTTCCTTCTTAAATGAAGCAATAGACCAGTCGCCTTTCCCTCTTTACATCTACCACCACTAAGAAGTAAATGGGAAACAAAGGAAGACACAGAAAGAGTGACTAATATAACAGCCTACTGATCCACAGCTTAATAGAGATTCTTTCTCCAAACTCCAAGAATTTTCCCAGAACTCAAAAACTTTCATTGTTATAGTCGTGGTAATTTTATATCCACATCAATACAGTCACTGTCCTGAAGTCTCTGGTGGATTTTCCTGCTGATGCAGCTCTAGCGAGTGAGGAATTTCACGCTGTGCAATCCAACGCCCAAGTCTAGCTTTCCTTGCAGAACAAAGAGAATCATTTCCAGGAATGTCACACCACTGAGGTTTCCATTACTTCAGTCTGGAAACTTCATCATTGGAGACGATGGAAGTAAGATTTTAGTCTAAGCTGCAAGTTCTACAGTGAAAATACTACGGAGTCTTCCCTTGAATAATGACTGTACTAAGCCAGAGCAAACTGAAAAGGATAAAAAGCACCCATTTGTAATCAGAGGGAATTAAAGGGGCTGATGCCAATTTTCATTCATCCTGCTTCAAGGGGACCGGTGTCAGCCTTCACTCTTTTGTTGGCAGGAAGAGGAAGCTTTTGCCATCAGATGTTTTTCCAGAAGAGAATTGGTCGTATGCGTAAGGAAACCGTAATTTAAACCTTTTTATCATTAAGCTATAGAGAGAAGTGTTATAAAAGGACATTTAATATGGTAAAATGAGTTAAAGTCCATGGAGCAAATATACCTACAGTTGGCTTAAGGATTAAAGGAGTTAAGACACTTAACAAGCTTAGTGTTGGCTCATAGGAAATATTATATGTTTGCTATTTTTATTCCTAATGTACCTTTCTGTATTTATTTCCTATGGCTGCTGTGACAAATTACCACAAGCTTAGTGGCTTGAAACAACACAAATTTGTTTTATAGTTCTGGAGGTCAGAACTGTTAAAAGATAAACTGAGGCACTTAAAAAATTATAAGAACATTGCAAGGCTGCCAATTCACAGAAGATGTACCTGGCACCTCCCCCTGAGTGTCAGATGCCACTTGGTTGGAATCCTGGTTTTGTTACTGACTCACAGTGTAAAACCTTGGGTGATCTGCTCAGCCTTCCTCTCTATCAGTTACCTGATCGGTGAAACAAAGATGACCTTACAGTTGTCGCTGCATCCTTGCTGGAAAGCCTGCAGGATGATTTGTGCTGGTACGTTCTCGGTGGGTTAATCCACCGCTGCAGGTGAACCATCGTAGGAAGCCTAAAAAATATGAAGGTTTAAGGAATTGACACATTTGACTTTTTCTCTCCTTGGCATCTTGTCTTCCCTTAGTTCTGGCTTTCTCTTCTATTATTGGTTTATAATATATGGGCTCTGATTCTCCCATGACAACTTTATATTATATTTGCATATTTACCATATATAATAATAAATATTACATTACATTACTATTACCATGTGCAGTTGTACAGCAGTTATGACAAAATTGTAATGCAGATTTTATTCAGAGTCTGATTGAATCAATTTATTGTTGTTAACAATTTGGAAATCCAAACTCTATTCTGTGACAACAGAGATATAAAGTCAATGTCGCGTTAACTGACAAAACTTTTCTTCTTTGAATCCTAAAATGATTTGTATATTGTAATTAATTCAATCCATTATTCTTAGAAAAGACAAACAAATCTAAGTGTATCCTAAATCAAGTAAAAAATATTGAACTATTTTTCGAAAAATGATGACTTCGTCTTGACCGAAGAGTTGGGGACTGAATCTTTTCCCCAACAGAAAGATTTTAAAGGTCTTAAGTGGGAAAAGGGAGCAACACAGGAAGTGTTGCTGAATAAATCACCCCGCCACCATCCTCTCAGGCTGCAGTTTCACAGGGATCCCTAAACCTCAGTGTTAGAACTTGTGCTTAGAAAAATGGGGGTGTCGAGGGATGTTAGAAGGCTGTGGGCAAGTGGATTGTTCATGGGCATAGAGCGCTTAGAGCACAGAGATGAATAGGCAAAGGGCGGGAAAAGGGCGGGAAAGACTGAGAAGCCAATTGTCCTAAAGCTGTTGAGGGAAGCTCTAGAAGGCTTGTGAACTGGAGAAGTCTACTCCCTTATGTGACTGAACTGCAAGAGTAACTCACTTCTTTCTCTACTGCTGTTACTCCCAGTCAGGTGATATGTGCTTGGAATCAACTCAAAAAATTGAAAAAGGCAATGTGCAGTCATTTTAAACCACAGCACATGCAGATAGGTTTTGGGGGTGTGGGCATCTGTAGTGCACAGACTTGGGCGTAGCTGCCTTTCCTGAAAACTGGGCCTTTTGGCTTTTCCACCATATGCCGTGGGTATCCTTTCGACAGTCTGCCCCACTGATGGAACAGATAAATCAGAAGGCCTGCTGTAAGCAAACCAATTATTCGATTCTGTATTAGCAAACGAACCCAAGTCATTCAAGGTTAACCTAAAATAGAGCACCCCAGTAACGTGATCAGCATGGAACAAAGACTCTGCATCAGAGAGGGGAGGACAGAGAGAAAAAGATACCTCTGGCTGGCAGCCCTGCAGAGACTTCCAGGAGTAAGTAGGCAGCAGGCTCAGAAATGCCACTGATACCTGGTGTGTCAGCTCTCCCCACAGGGCTAGCATGGCCTTGTGACTGCTCTCCAGCATTTCACAGTCATCCCATTCGTGATTTGTCTATAGAAATAGTGGAGGTGACAGCAAATAATGTTTTCAACTGCTTGAATGTTATGGTCCTTCTCTCTTCTGGAGACATATAGTTTCTTTTATGAAGGCCAGCAAAATAACTCTTCACCCAAGGTGGAGATAAAAATACAAGAAGGCTGTAACAGCACACATGGATTTTCTTTGTCTCTGATCTCACCTCTTCTGGGAGTGGGCAACTTAGGTTAGCTCACAAACATCGCTAACATGTAGTATATACTATTACCTCCCAACCCCATGCTCACTATGGTTTACTGGGCTTTAATCTTCTCCAAAGCCTTGGGTGCTTTGAAACTACTTCTGCTTCCTCTGCTGCTGCTGCTGCTATTGTTACCATGGCTACCACTAAGATCAAGCGATATCTGGACCACATTAAACTTAAGGGGATTTCCTTCCTGCCACAGCCAGGCCAAAGATACTACCTATGACATTGAGGCTGCTAAGTATATCCATGACCTTGATGCAGAACTTACCTATGAGCCGAGGTTGCTAATGAAGCAGGAAAACTTCCTCCTCTCCACCTTTGCCTCACACTCTATTACATTTGTTCAACAGGTATTCACAAATAAAAATAACAATGAGACACTATGTTCTACCTATTAGGCTGGCAAGATCAAAATGTCTGATAAACTGTGTCAGAAAGGTCATGGAGAAACAGACATTGCAGGTATAATGTAAATTAATATAACCCTTTAGAAGAACAATTTGGTCATATTTGTCACAATTTATAATTCCTGTGCTATTTGATAGAGCAAATTTATCCCCAGTTTCTTCTTCAACATGGACAAAACGGCATGTGTACGAGGATAGTCAATGCAGGAGTGTTTTTTTGTAAAAGTTGAAGATTAGAAACAATGGTGTAGCAGACACTGTGTGGGCTTGACAAGTTCCCTTTGCTCATCTCTGAAGCCACCGGCAGCCAAGGTGGAAAGTTTTGCATGTACTGAAATGACTTCCCACCCCCAGCCACCTGCAATGCCCTGAAGGTCCACACTCAATCACTGAAAATGAAAGATAGCACAGGACTTTGGCTCCAGCGATCATAACAAAATACCATAGACTGTGTGGCTTAAAAAACAGAAATTTATTTTCTTGCAGTTCTGGACACTAGAAATCCAAGATCAAGGTTCTGACCAACTCAGTTTTTGGTGAGAGCTCTCTTTCTGACCCACAGATAATTGCCTTCTCACTTTGTTCTGACATAGCCTTTTCTCAGCAAGTGTGCATGGAGAGAGAGGGAGGGAGGGACGGAGAGAGAGAGAACCCAAGCTCCGGTGTCTCTTCTTATAAGGACACTAATCCTATCAGATCAGGCCCCAACCCTCATGACCTCACTTAACCTTGATTACTTCCTTAAATGCCCCATCTCCAAATATAACCACACTCAGGGTTAGGGCTTCAACATATGAACCTGTTGATTAAATCTGCTATTGGCTTCTACCCTGCCAATCAAACTTGCCATTCAGATATTTCTGTGCTTCAGTCATAAAGAAGCTCCAGGGAAACTAAAATCTTCACAGTAAAGGAAATAATCAACAAAATGAAAAGGCAACCTCCTGAATGGGAGAAAATATTTGCAAATCATATCTCTGATAATGGGTTCATATCCAATACATATAAAAGAACTCATACAACTCAATAGCAAAAAAACCTGAACAATCTGAATAAAAAATAGGCAGAGGATTTGAACAGATGTTTTTCCAAAGAAGACAACAAATGGCCAACAGGTACATTAAAAAGTGTTCAACATCACTAATCATCAGGGAAATGCAAATCAAAAGCACAATGATATATCAGCTCACACCTGTTAAAATGGTTATTATAAAAAAGATAATAGATAACAACAAGTGTTGGCAAGGATGTGGGGAAAAGGATACCCTCCTGCACTGTTAGGGGGAATGTAAACTGGTGCACCCACTGTGGAAAATAATATGGAGGTTCCTCAAAAAATTATGAATAGAACTACCATATAATCCAGCAATTTTCACTTCCAGGTATTTATCTGAAGGAAATGAAAACACTAACTCAAAAGTGTACTTATAGCCCCATGTTCATTGCAGCATTATTTACAATAATCCAGACATGGAAACAACCTAAATGTTCATCGATGGGTGAATGGATAAAGAAAATGTTACACACACACACACACACACACACACACACACACACACAAATGTTATTCAGCCATAAAAAAGAAGGAAATCCTACCATTTGTAACAACATGGACTTTGAGGGCATTATGCTAAGTGAAATAAATCAGACAGAGAAAGAGAAATACCACATGATCTCACTTAAAGATGGACTCTACCTCTGAAAAAGAACTCATAGAAGCACAGAATTAGATTGGTGGTTGTCAGGGGCAGGGGGTGAGGAATGGGCAAAATGGGTGAAGGTTGTCAAAATAAAATAAGTCCTGGGGATGTAGTGTACAGCATGGTGACTATAGTTAATAATATTGTATATTTGAAAGTTCCTAAGAGAGTAGCTCTTAAAAGATCTTATCACAAAAATCTTTGTAGCTACATGTGATGATGGGTATTAACTAAATTTATTGTGCTGATCATTTCATACTATAGGCATTTATTGAATTATTATGTTGTACACCTGAAACTAATAAAATGTTATATGTCAATTATATCTCAATTTTTTTTCAAAAAGAAGCTTTAGGGATATCCTGATATTGGTCATGAATCTTCATCCACAATCTTCTGTCTTCCATATCTTGATATCCTATATCAATGTAAGAGTTAAGAATCATTTTATTAATGATTTGGGGGGAATTTAATTGATTTGAAGAGGCAATACCAAACCTCAGCCCAAGCCAATAGAGTACAAGTTATAAGGGGGTCATATAGTGTTCCAGCTATCACGGCTGTGTAACAAATTACCCCCAAACTCAGTGGTATTAACCATTTCTTATGCCCAGGAATTCAGACAGGAATTCCGAATGTGATGGCTCCACAGTGTCTGGGGCCTCAGCAGGAAGAGTCAAAGGCTGGAGCAAGAATTATCTGAAGTCTCCTTCACTCACATCTCTGCAGCTTGATGCTGGCTGTTGGCTGGGGGATCTCAGTTTCTTCCACATAGGCTTCTCCATGTTGTATCTGTTAGGGTTTCCAGCCGGGAATTCCCACCACTTCTCAGGAATTTTTTTCACATTTCCATTCCTGAATCCCGAGAAAAGTTGGTCAGGAAATCGGGACAATCGGCTCCTTGAACCCAGGTGGTTGGTAGTATTGGCCGTCACTTTGTGGAAACGATTCATCGTGGAGAACAGAAGACAGTTTATATCTTGGGATTTGGGAACGGAAAAGTGAAAAAAATTCCTGAGAATGGGCGGGAATTCCCACCTGGAAACCCTCGTCCCTCTGCACTGGGCTAGTTTGACCTTCCTCACAGCATGGTGGCTGGATTCCTCAGAGTCACCACCCCAAAATAGAGAGCCAGGCAATGGGTTTTTATGACCTAGCCTTGGAAGTCACATAGCACCACTGCCACTCTACAGCAGGTCCTTGATAGATCTCATTTTGTTATCACGTTGATGAGATGCCTGAGGAACTGAACTCTTGTTTACCTCAATCAGCCTATGGTAAAATTGGTTTTGTTACATGTCGTTTCACTTAAAGTCACAGAACCTGTCAATGTTAAGTGAGGACTTACTGTACTCAATTGGTCAGTACAGTCACAAGCCCTCCAGGTTTAAGCGGAGGGGAAATAGAATCTACCGTTTGATGGCCAAGTTGCAAGTTCTAGAAGAGCATATGGGACTGGCAATATTGTTCTGGCCACTTTTGGAAAATACAAATTGCTATAACATTCTTCAGGAAGCCAGGGGAAATACAGAATCCAGATCCTTAACACTATATTTAAAAGGAGAAAGACCTAAACATGATTTCAATATTATATAAGTGCTTCTGCTTCATAGGAGACATCCTAATTTGAACACACATTCATACATTATATAAAACATGTATACATGTATATGTATATATATATAATCTTGGTATATTAAAATAGAGGGCTTTAGATTTTTTTTGTTTTGTTTTTAAGGAGGGCGCAGCTCACAGTGCCCCATGTGGGGATTGAATGGCAACCTTAGCGTTATTACCACCACGCTCTAACCAACTGAGCTAACTGGCCACCCCAAGATTTTAATGATCGGAATCAATTCCTGTCTGCCACTTTCTCTTTGGGCAAGTTTCTTGCTCTCTTTGCCTCTGTTTCCTCATTTGTAAAATGGGAGAACCACCATTTATCTCTACAAGTTGTTGAAATTAAAAGAAACAATTATTTTTAAGGCTCTTTGAGCAGATTGCACTTGCCAAAGATGATTGAACAATATTTTCTGTCTCACTTATTTCTCTGTAATGTGACCTCACCACTCCCTCATCAAAAGGTGCAGCTTAATTCCCCTCCCTGTGAATCTGGGTAGGTCTGTGACAGCTCCAACCGATGGCATACAACCAAAAAGACGCTGTTTGGCTTCTGACGCTGGTTCATAAAAGGCCACGTAGTCTCAGCCTTGTTCACTGGAACATTCAGTCTTGGAGCCCTAGGCGATCATGTGAGAAGTCTGACAACACTGAGGCTGCTGTGTAGCACATAGTAAGGCCCCGTGTAAGCCCTCCAGTTGACAATCCCAATGCAGAAGTCAGACAGCTGTCAAGGCATCACCAGTCTTCAACCCTTCCCAGCGGAGACTCCAGACATCATAAAGCTGAGACAAATCACTCGCATTCCACCTGAAATCCTGACCCATGGTATCTGCAAACAGAATAAAAAGGTTGTTTTATTTTTTTATTTTATTTTATTAAATTTATTGGGGTGACAATTATTAGTAAAATTACATAGATTTCAGGTGTACAATAAACCGCTAAGTTTTGAGATACTTTTTTATGCAGCAATAATTATTGCTAAAACAAAATGTGACACAGAACTATAGAATTTAATTCTTTTCTCTTCCCTTTCTTAGATTACTCTGGATAACTTATTAAGATGCCAGAGATAGCATCCGATACTGTTGGGGATCTACAAGGACAACAAATTTGAAAGTAACTATAACAAATATTATGTTACATGTATGCCACAGAGAGAGGCAGGGAAGCAGGGGCCAGACAGATGGTCATTGCTGGCAAAACTATAGCAGATTCCATGCTGACAAGCAGGTTCCCAGAGTTCAGAGCTTGGCAAAGGGTCAGGAAAGGATAAGTCATTCAGGGCCAACATGTCACAACTCAGCAGGTCCCTGGTGCTTGCCAGCCTCAGTAGCATGACGCACTTGGGTAAAGGGAAGAACCTAGTTTGGGTTAACCCTGGGACCTGGAGTGTTGAGATGCATAGTGGGTATTAAGGAGAGGAGGGGGGCTTGACTGTAGGATGCAACTCAAGATGGGATAACACTATAAACTAATCGTTATCCAAAGGAGCAGGGTGGCCTCAGCTTGCTTAGTGTTGTTCGTATTCAAGGTGATCCAAGTCAATGGATGAGATAAGGCAGCAGATCTTTATAGAGGCAAGTTTCCTTGAAGTAAAGCATCAGGCAGCCTTGTAATTCCCAGTATGTTTCCAGAAGGAAAATGATGTTACACATTAATGGGATTATTGAAAAAATTTCATAGACTATTTACAAAGTTGTGGGAGGGTTAAGGGAAACCAAAATGGATGGTACAGTGAAATGAAGCAAGAGTGGGAAGCCACTCACACCCCTAGGCCGAAGGGGCAACAGGCAGTGAAAGTTACAGTTAGAGAGAGCTGAAGCCTGTTGGCAGAAGCTCTGGCTTTCAGCAGAAGAATGCAGCCTTCTATAGCAACCAGCAGGGAGGAATCCAGGAAAATACCTTCTCCAGCCTTACTCTCCTTCTGCCATCACCTTTCTTGGCTGAATCCAAAGGGAAGCCAGAGGGGAGGGGCCCAATGAAGTAGTCCGCAAAGGTCAGTCTTCCAAGGCACGGAACAAAATGAAGAAAGTCGAGATTGGACCTGTAGGGGCAAACGGCAGATACCCAATACACCATGTTATCTGCACATCTAACTCAGGATAATACTCTGAGGCTGGAGGAGAAGGAGGACAGTGAGGACCCTTGGAGGAGCTGGCATGTAAGGGCTAGGTGTAAACTTCTAGTCCTGGTTCCTCTCCCACTGTGGAACCAATGTTATTGACTGGAAAAACCAGGGGGTAATCAACTAGGATAATGCAGACAAGATTGGCAAATCTATGGCTCAGTAGACTCGCAATAGACTAGGTTATGACAACACAATTAGTTTCACATCTCATTCATTCATTCATTCATTCATTCATTCATTCATGGTTCTTAAACTCAGCACTGCTGACGTTTTAGGCTAGATAATTCTTTGCTGTGGAGGGCTGTCCTGTGCACTGTAGAATGTTTAGCAGCACTCTGGCCTCTACCCTCAAGATTCCTGTAGCAATACCCTATCCAGCTGTGATAACCAAAAACGTCTCCAGACATTTTCAGTTGTCTCCTGGGGGCAAAATCACCTTTGGTTAAAATCACTGCATTCATTCATTCAAGAGATATTTAAGGAGCGTTCATCATGTACAGACACCATACCTTGCTTCATGAAGAAGGCGGGACATTGTCAATGGTTGTGGTACTTGCTTTCTCAAACTTCCTAGTCTAGTAAGGAAGGCCAACTTAAACATGTGATTACACAAATAACCCACTTATGGAGAAAGTTATATTTAATAGAAGATCTGAATGATCTTTTCAAGTAGGTGCCAGTTCTATAATAAAACCCTGGACATGGAAATACCAGGCTGTAGGGAGATTATTTTTATTGGCGTTTAACATTTTTTCAAGCTTAGATTTTTCTTATACGTTGAACCTCCAAATATGGCATACCATAAAGGTGAAATTTAAATAATGCCTGTTAAAATCAGAAAGCTATTTCTGGTAGGTTAAAATGGCTTCATTTTCTTTGCCATTCTTATCATCAAGAAGTAGTTTTGTTCCCTCTCCTGGGAACTAGAACGACCTTGTGCCTGGAATGACCTTGTGCCTGGCTTGACCAATAGAATGCAGCGGAAGTGATGCTGTGCGGCTCCCAAGCCTGGGTCATAAGGAGGTTTAATCTCTGAGAAGAAGCTCAGGGGAGCCCTGAGCCACCATATAAGCTGGAAAGAGAGGAACAATGGATAGGCCCTAGACGATATGCTGCCATATGGAGATTAAGGCCACGAGGAGGAGTCCTGAAATGCCAGATACATAACTAAAGAAGCCATTTTGGATGTTCCAGCTAATTGAGCTTTCAGCCTCCAGATAATTCTGCCTCAGGTACCATCTAACTATAGTCACATGACAATCCCCAAATGAAACCAGCAGAAGAATCACCCAGCTGATCCCAGTCAACCAACAGATCCATGAGAGATAATAATAAAATGGTTGTTGTTTTCAGCTGCTAATTTTGGGATCATTTGTTCTTAGCAAGAGATAATCAAAGAAATCCCTAATGTAATACTGGACATAAGGATGGGAACAATCACTGATATGTTTGTTGTATGAATAATAGTTATGTATGCAAATGAATAGGATATATCAATCAGCATTCTTTTAGGAGCTAGTGATAGAAACCCAATTCAAACTGCTTAGGGAAAAGGTGGAAATTTTTGGCTTGTGAAACCCTAGAAAGAGTTAACTCATCCAACTGTGCAAGTATCAGGGATGAGGTATAAGTACCTAAATGCCACATGCATTTTCTTTCCATCTCTCATTTCTACTTTCTTGTCTATGTTGACTTCATTACTATTCACTACAGTCTAACTTGTCTACCTGGTCACTTACATACGTTCTATCATTGATTCATAGCTTTATTTATAACTTTACATACCATCTTTGTGGTTGTGCATTTATTGCTAAGACCAGGTGGGAGGTTCCCACTTTCACATCTTACAAATTCTACTACTGGGGAGAGACTACATGCTTCTTTTTCTTAAGTACAATTTGAAAAAAATCCCAGAAATAGAATCAGATTGGCCAACCTTGGGTCAATCACTATCCCTGAGCCAATAACTGTGACTAAATAAGGAATGAGGGGAGGAGAGGAGAATCATATAAGAAAAAGCAGGTTCCTAAATAGCCATGTGGGGAGGTAAGGATGTGTATCAGTTAACTTTTACATATTATAAACCACCCCAAACAGCAACCACTTCATTTGCTCACAATTCTGCTGGTCAAAGGGCATTTTGTATGCCTGGTCTGATAAGCTGGGGCTGGATGGTCGAGGATGGCCCACTCAATTGTCTGGTGGTTGGTAGGTTGATTGCTTGGGTGGGAGTGGGGAGAAGGGGAAGACAGTACATTTACATATCTGGCACTTAGTTTGATATCAGCTAGGGTGACAGGATGATTTGGCCACATGTCATTCATCATCCAGCAGGCTAGCCTGCCTGGGCTTGTTCACATGATGGCACAAAAGATTCCAGCACTAGAGTTGAGCCTCAAAGTAATGTATTTTTCAAGCCTCGGTATGTATCCAATTTACTAATGTCACATTGGACCATCAAGTTACATAACCAAGCCCTTATTTAAGTCACCAAAAATATTAACTCCATCTCTTGATGGGAGAAGTTGCAATATAACAAGACTGTTCTTCCCACCAATCTCTCACATGGTGTGTGTGTAGGGTGACGTGATGGTGGAGATTTTCAAGGGAAGTACTGTAGACAAGTCAACTTCTGTTGACAATATAAATGAACCAAATTCCCTACAATTATCTCAATTATCTAGAATTTCCCACTTGGCCTTAGCGATAAATGCACAACCACAAAGATGATGGTATGTAAACTTACAAATAGAGATAGGATGGAATGGTAGAAAGTATGTAAGTGACCAGTCAAGTCCTCTTAGCTTCTCTCAGATGATTGTGAGAAGTTAGATATTTCCTGCCCTTTTATATTTCTGGTATGGACATTGTCCCAGGTTTTGTTTTAGAAGCCTTGACAGCTTTTGAAAACCAACTGCTTCACTGGAAAATGTTGTGCAAACCAGATCCTGCTGTCTGCTAGTCATAAACATGTCCTTTCCAAGAATACGTTCTCCAAAACAATACGTCCTAATGTTTTGGGGGTCACAATTAACTGCAAAAAAATAGAATTATTATTTGTAACTATCAATTAGTGGATAGGAGAGTCTATAATGCACGAGCAATTTGGCCTCTTAGAATTTTTGTTTTGAGCATTTTGTTTGTTAGTGTTTTTTTGTTTTTGCTTTTTTTTTTTTTTTTTTTTTTAATTAAATTTATTGGGGTGACAATTGTTAGTAAAATTACATAGATTTCAGGTGTACAATTCTGTATTACATCATCTATAAATCCCATTGTGTGTTCACCACCCAGAGTCAGTTCTCCTTCCATCACCATATATTCAATCCCCCTTACCCTCATCTCCCACCCCCCACCCCCCGCCCCCCTTACCCTCTGGCAAATTTTTGCTTTTTTTAATAAAGAGGGATACAGCGTCCCTCAAGAGCATCATTGTCTAACGCAAAGAGCATGAACTCTGGAGCCAGAATTCAGGGTTCAAAATCTGACTTTCCCACTCACTATAACCTTGGACAAGTTTCTCAACCTATCTGTCCCTCAATTTCCTTGTCTTTAAAATGGGGATTTAATAACAATATCTTCCCTTAATAACTGTTGCAATGACTAAATGAGTTAATAATTCTGAGGCTCTGATCCCTGCTTGGGATAGAGCCAATGAGACACCATCTTCGAGATATCAATGTGTTATGAGGATGAATATTTCTGTCCCTAGTCATCATCAAAAAGGCCATCACCTCTTTCTTGCTGATGAAGAGCACCACCAGCTCAGGGAGAGGAAGTTAGTGAGACAGTAGTCAATCTATTTGCAAACTGCCGTCTGCCACATAAGGCTGGGGGGGCGGAGAAGTATACAGCGCCAATACAGTGCTTTAGAGGAGGTCAGAGGATTTCAGTCATCTATGCTTTCTCAGTCTCCTTTTTCCATAAGTTGTGTTTTTAAGTGAAGTCAAGCATTAATAAAGTGTTATAAAAATCACAGCCTGTATTTGTCCATCCACACAGGGAAGCCAGCCATTGTTTTCTTGAGCTATCCATCAAAAAAGCAATGACATTCAAGTGTAAGAAACTGACATTTAAAAGGATAAGTTCACTCTAATAGAGTTATTCAAGAAATATTATAAAATAAGTCAATTGTCTACTTCCCATTCTCTAAATGGCGATACAGAGGAATGAGCAAATTCCTTGGTATCAGTGTTGGACACTTAATTCAATCACATGGGTTTTGTTTTTAAGTCATTAAATCATTTGTCTGCCCCACCCCAAATGCCCATCTCAGCCATCATCTCTTCTTATTTTGCCTCCTGTCCACAGAGCCAAAACAAATATTAGCTGAATGAAAGAATAAATAACTTCCTCCATATCACTGACCTCACAAAACACTTTATCAGGAAATGATTACTCCCTGAGCTCAGAATCTAGGTATTTTTGAAGGGTGGGCAGAGCTGAAGGGGAATTTAACCTAGTAAAACAGATCAGAAAACTAGCTCAGAAAAGGGATCCATTCCTATAGATCTGTTATCACCAATATTCTAAGGATGGAAAAATCTCAGAGAAGTGAAAATAAGGTTTATTTTTTTCTATCGAATGGGTAAATCATTTGCAACCTCCTTCTCCACTTTTGTCATTTTGTTTTGCCCATCTCCTCTCCCTGCCCCCCAAAAACAGGTTTGTACAAAAATAAATTTTAAGAAAAAGACTAAGTCTGTCCTTTTAAGTGGTATTTGTTTCCAGGTTCTATGAGGTTTCATGAAATCTCTAGAACATTGAGCACTGGACGCATGAGTTGCTTGGGAAAAGATGAATTGCATTGGAAGAGGAAGGGAAAACCAGCTCTGGATTAGATTTATGGGGTTGAGACATTTGTTATTCATAAGAAACTAGCTGGGGAAATAATGGCAAGAATCGGGCATCTTGTTAAGATAATTGTGTTTCCTGGAAGGAATGCCTGTGTGCTTCCACATTTTTATCTACCTGAGTATTCAGTTGACATTGGCTGCAACACAAACTGCACCAAGCTTAGTAGCATAAAACAACGATCGTTTTATTATGACTATGGATCCTGTGGGTCAGGAATTTAGAAAGGGCACTGTGAGGACATCCTGTTTCTGCTCCATGAGGCTCCGTGAGGCCTCATCTGGGAAGACTCAAACAGCAGAGTGAATTGACAGCTTGAAGATGACATCATCCAAAGGTTTGCTTACTCAAAGGTCTGGCAGTGCTTGCTGGTTATTAGCTGGAATACCAACACATGGCCTCTCCCTGTCTTGGCTTGGGTTTCTCACAGAAAGGTGGCTGGGTTTTAACAGTGAGTATCCCAAGAGAATGTGGGCAAAGCTGTGCTATCTTTTATGATCTAGCCTTGGAAGTCACATAGTATCATTTACACCATTTGCATAATTTACAAACCCACCCAGATTAAAGGGGAGGGAACAAAGTCTACATATCTCCATGTCAGTTACAAACATGTCATATGTCATACATTTTATACAGGTATACATATATATACATATGTATGTAAAGAGCAGACAATGAGATTACTGCGGCCATCTTTGGAAAATATAAGGTGCCACATTGGGCATAAAATACAGTTTAGTTTTTCTTATATGACAGTGTAGAGAATAAAAATATCTCTAGGCTTTGAATATGTTTGCTTAGTTTAAACAAAATAAATTAATATCCTTTTCTCTATAGACTGGTGCGAAGGAAAAATAACCCATTGCTTATTAACACTGGTCCAAGATAGAGCAAGTGAGAATGATGGGTAAGTATACATACTTTGATAATGAGTCCTCCTTGAAATCTCAAGAATACATTAAATCTAAACAAAGAGGGGCGAGAGTGAGTGGAAGAAGATGCTTGATCAGACCAACAGCAGGCTTGGGAAGAAGCTTGGAAAAAAACCTAATTTAGCAAAGCCAAGTATCAGTGAAGCAGGAAGTCTCCCTGGAGAATCAGCCTCAAACTAACAAATGAATTCTTGGGTTTAACGTAGCCCTAATGGCTAACGTCTTTTCCCCGCCTCCCTTAACCAAATTTTGGGTTTAGAAGACTCAATGCAACCACTCTTTGCAGCTAGCCTAAAAAGATTTCTCTCCCCCAGTTTCTCCTCCTCCTCTTTCTTCTCCTGCTGTCTCTGGCACTCAGCTCTATCTCAAGTTCAGTCTTTACTCCAAAAGGGCAAGCACCTCTCGTGAATTGCTGGGAGAGAGTGCTCTTCCACCCCATTGCAATCTCTATAAATTTCTTCTGGTAGACTTGAGATTCCCCCTTGAAGACTATAGAGAGTTTCTGCTATGAAAATGTGTAGAATAATAAATATCCTCTTTTTTAGTTTGGGTGTTTATAAATCGTGGTGTCAAGGGAATGACTCTAATATCAATGTGGTGGGCAGAATTATGGCTCCTCAATGTATCTATGTCTTTATCCCTGGGATCTGTGAATACATTACCTTACATGGCAAAAGGCACTTTGCAGAGGTGATTAAATGAAAGATCTTGAAGTAGAGAGGTTACCCTGGATTGTCTGAGTGGTACCAATGTAATCACAAGGGTCATTATAAGAGGGAGGCAGGAACATCAGTCAGAGAAGGAGATATGAGGGTGGAAGAAGAAGAAGGAGGAGGAGGAGGAGGAGGAGGAGGAGGAGGAGGAGGAGGAGGAGAAGGAGAAAAGAAGAGGAAAGAAGAAGAAGGGAAGCTATGCCACTTGATTTGAAGATGGAGGAAAGGGCCACAAGCCAAGGAATGCAGGCAGTGTTGTGAAGCTGAAAACGGCAAGGAAACAGATTTTTCCCTAGAGTCTCCAGAAGGAATGCAGTCCTGCTGACACATTTTAAATTTCTGACATACAAAATTATAAGAAAATAAATGTATTTTATTAAGCCAGTAAATTTGTGATAATTTGTTATAGCGGCAATAGGAAACTAATACAAACAAATTATTTTTGTTGTTGTTTGCTTCAGAAAATACACGAGGCTTTTGGCGAGAGCTGTTTGGGGAAGAATTTCTATAAATCTTTATGGATTGAGATTGGATCAATGTGACAGTAGTTTAAATGAAGGCCTGGACAGTGACTTCTGGAGCAACACATGAAACTATGGAGAAGATCAAAATCCAAGATTATTGTTCTAAAGTCAAATTTCTTTCTGCTTAGGACATAACTACTCCTGGAGCATAACATAAATATGTTGGCTTTGACCCTTGAACTGGTTAGGTTTGTTATGACAGGCATGGATTGTATTTATGTAAATCAAAACATGCTTAAAATTTGTCCAGGAATTTACTGACACTTCTGATACCAGGATGTATGAAAGAGTGATGAATGCCAAGTTTTGATACACTATTCAGATCTCATGAGTCATATTGTAGAGTCGGGCACACTTAAATATTACAATTACCTATAACTGAAAAATGGAATAATTTTTGTTTTTATATCTGAGTCAGGGTGTGTAAATAATAAGATTCTCTTGATAAATGTCTGAATCATGTCTTCATCTGCCCTTTCAGATTTACTTGCTGCCCTTCTCCATCCTCCTCTGTGCCCTGGGTTGCTGGCCTAACATGGGCTGATTCAGTAGGCTCCCTGGGCTTTCTGACCTTCTGTCTTGAGAGTTCGGCAAACACAAAGCCCATGCAGGTGACCAAAGGGAGTAAGAAGGGTGAGGTGGGAGTATATGTTCTTCCAGCTTCTTCTTAAATAAGCTTCGCCTCGAATCCTTTGAATCCTTGATTCAGGATCTGTTCTGGGGCAATCTAATCGAAGACAGCATGATATCTGGGAAAGGCCCCATCTTGAGGAGGGTCCTCCACAACCTTGCTTGTACCAACCATGGCTGACTGGACCCAAACTGCACCCATCAGATTCTCTTTCTTGTAATTTGTAATGGAACAGAGGATTTTGATCAGTGTGGTCATAGTGTATCACATGTGTAGAAGCACAGAAAACCAGTCTGCAGGATGGCACTGGAAGTGGGTAGGAGTGGGGCAGGAGAGAGAGAGAGAGAGAGAGAGAGAGAGAGAGAGAATGGGCCACAGAATCTGAGAGATGACTTCCTGTTCCAGGCTCCCTGTCTTCCTAAAGCCCGCCTACATCCAGTTCTTGGCCTGTGAATTTTGCATTCCCCCTTGTCTCTCAAACCAGTTCTAGTAACTTCTATAACATAATATCAAAGAGTCAATTAATCCAGAAAAGCATCATAAAATTACACTCACACTCTCAGTGAGCCAGAAACTTCTGCTCCACTATACCCCCTTTAAGAATTTCCTTCTTGCAGCCCTGAAAGCACAATGAGGATCAATTTCCCCACAGGTGAATGAACAAATCTTCAGCTACCCTCCGACATTCACAAAACCTGGCCTGAAGACCTGGTGCCACATAGAGTAAGGTGTTTGTGGTCTATGGTGACCTGAAATGGAACAATTTATTCCCTAATTACTCTAGCTGGAGTAGTGTAAAGTCACCAAGTTGCCCCAGATTTAGAGGTATGTGGCAATAGGAGGGAGTCAGAGGAAGTCAAATATGCATGAGCAGGAACAGACTGTGACACCAATTCTGCAAGCTCCCCAACTCCTACTTGCTGCCTTTCAGGGTTCTGAATCTTCAGCTTCCCTGTTTTTATTGGGTCACCTGAATGTATGGGTGTTCATATGCAGCTTCTCATGTGATTCTGTTACTGGGGTGCAGCAGTACCCTGACCAAAAGTACCCTCTTTTTACCAGCCTGCCTCAATTCATGAAATTCTCATTATTGAGTTGTGCTTTTGGTTAAGATATACTTTCCAGGATGTCACTGTGCAAGCACAGACATATAAACATACAGAAAAAAGACTGGAAACATAGTCATAAGAAATGGGCTCTGCTACTTTGGGTAGGCCATCGAGCAGCTCAGTGGCCTCAGGCTTGGTCACCAAAATCCTCACTGCCATTCCAATCTCCATAGACATTCATTCACAGACCTCTCCTGCTGAAGTCCTGCCCCTTCCTAGGAAATCTTGCAGGGGCAGGAACTGGATCCACCTTCTTTGCTTCTCCTAGTGGGAAGGTGGGATGAATGTGGCCAGGATAAGGAATCCAACATAACCCTCCACCTTATCCTGGAAAAATAAAACCTCTTTCTCTGGGACAACTGATATAATGCCCCTGAGGGACCAGACTTTTTAAACAAATACCTGAGACTGGGGAATGTCTTCAACCCATATATTCCTGGTCAAAGAAACTGAGAAGGCTCTCATTGCTGTTTAGGTTAGGGTGGTAGGAGGAGGATTTTTTTTCTGATTCCCGGTGATTGGAGAGGAGATATAAGAAAGAGACTGGAGAAGGAAGCATCAAAAGGACCTTAGGCTCTGTTGAAATTAGATTCATTTGTTGAACAAACATCTGAGTGCCTACATTAGGATTCAAGAATACAAAAAACAGACTCCTGCTTTTATGAAACTTAGAGAGTAATGAAAATGATAGGTAGAGACCAAATAGTCACTCCAAGGTAGTGGTTCTCAACTAGGAGCCATTTTGCTTTCCAGGGAATATTT
Organism: Rhinolophus sinicus; assembly: GCF_057876585.1. NCBI lineage: Eukaryota > Metazoa > Chordata > Mammalia > Chiroptera > Rhinolophidae > Rhinolophus > Rhinolophus sinicus. The sequence goes on from NC_142513.1 coordinate 27,093,020, forward strand.
GGGAATTCTGGAGACATTTTTCAATGGAAAGGGTTGCTACTGGCATCTATTGAGTAGAATATAAAGATGCTGTTAAACATCCTATAATGTGCAAAACAACCCCTCCTCAGTAAAGAATTATCTGGCCCAGGATGGCAATACTGCCAACCTTGTACTGAGCCAATGGTTCTCAAGTTGTGGTCCCTGACAAGCAGCATCTGTATCTCCTAAATTCTTAGGCCTTCCCCTAAACCTACTGAATCAGAAATTCTAGGGATAGAAGCCAGCATTATGTGTTTGAACAAGCCTCCAGGGGATTCTGATGCACATTGATGTTTTACAACCACTGAACTAAGGAATGAAGTGATCTATTACGACAAGTGGAGGCCAACGTGCTGATGAAAACAGAACTTTACCAATACTATTCAAAAAGTTGTTTGTCCACTATTGGCAGCATCAGCATCATCAGAGAGCTTGCTAGAAATGCAAATTCTTGGGTCCTACCCCTGACCTGTTAAATCATGGGGAAGTAGGTAGAGGCCAGATCAATAAAATATTGGAGGCCATTCTAAGTAATTAAGTCTTTATGTGATGGAAAACTGGAAATCTCTGAATGATTCAAGTTCTGGCAATAAACAGGATTAGGTTGGAGAAAAGATTATTGAGGTAACTTTGTGGAGATGTGAGCTAAGGCAGAGGCAACAGAGATAGAATAAAGGAAGTATATGTGAAAAAGATCTTAGGAGGAAGAGTGTACAGGATGTGACTGATTAGATTAGGGAATGAAGGTGTGTCCGGAATTCTTTTAACTGCAAGTAACAAAAAATCCTAATGTAGAGTAGCTTAAACAAAGAGGAGTCTATTTTTATCCCATAACAAGGAGTCTAGACTGAGACAACTGCTGCCTTTGATTCAGTGATTCAACAATATCAAGGTAGTGTCTGTGATGCTCTTGGTCTTTCCTTAAAATTTATCACCTCATGGTCACAAAATGGCTGCCACTTCTTCAGGTATCTTGTCTGTGTTCAGGGTCAGTAGGAGGAAATAAGAAAGACAGGGACTGTTCCTTTTAATAAGAAAGTAAAAATTTTTGCAAAGCCACTTGCAAACTTCTACTTATTGGTCAGAAATGTGTCACATAACCATTTGTAGCTACAATATAGTGTGAGAGGATGTTTATTATCAACATCTCTCAAGTAGAGAAAGAGGTTGGAAGTTGGTAGTAAGCGCTCCAACTTACAGTATCTACAAGGAAGGAAGGAATAAACTAAAATGATTTGGCTTGAGTGAATGGGGAGACACTGGCACCATTCCCTAGGATAGGAAAGACATGAGAAGAAATGCGTTTGGAATGGGAAGAACATGGTGGTAGATTGTCTACTGCAATAATACCATCCATCATTGTATACATGACCCTTTGCTGTGTGACCCTGCTGCTCCTGCAATCAAGAAGTAGAATTTATTTCTCTACCCTTTGAATTGGGACTTGGCTGTGTGACTTGCTTTGGCCAATGGGATATTAGCAAGGGTGATGCAAGCAGAACCCTGAAAAGCACTTGCACATTGAGGCTTGCTCTCTTTTGGCCACAGTTGGAACACTAAGACAATATTGTGCATAAGCCTGGTGAACTATATAGAGGAGAACTGAAGTGCTCCAGCCAGGAGCCAGCACCAACCACCAGATATGCGAGTGAGGCCATTTTAAACCAGTGAGCCCCAGATGAACCACCAGATGACTCAGCTGCTTAAATGAACTCCAGTGAGATCAGCAGAACTGCTCAGCTGAGTCCAGCCCAAATTGCTCCTCACAGAATTGTGAGAAAATCAATATCCTGTGGAAATGTCCAGGAGCTAACTGAACTTTTTGATCTGAAACTGGAGATAAAGATTTGAGAGTTATTAGCACATAAGGAGTAATTGATGTTGTGGAAAGGGACGAGATGCCTTGGGGCAATCTCAGAAACACCAATGAGAGGCGAAAAGTAAAATGGAAAAGGAATAGGCATAGAACTCTGTAAAGGCCATGAGAGGAATTTCCAGAAGAGGAAAAGTTACAACAGGATCATGTGCCAAGAAGTGTTAGGAAAGATGAAAATTGAAAAGAGAACATCGGATTTGGCAATTTGTTGGTCTTTATGGATTTTGGCCAGAGCAGTTTCAGTAGACAATGGAGGTCAGAAGTCAGGTTGCAATAGGATGTAATTCTATTGTAATGGGTTAAAGAGTAAGTGGGAGGTAGGGAAGTAGACCATTTTTCCTGGGAGTTTGGGCTGTGTAAGCAAATAGAGAGAGGGTGGGTGGTAGCTAGATAAAAGCACATGGCCAATGGAGGTCTGAACCTTATTTTTTTCTTTTAAATAAGGGAGGCTTGAAAATGTTTAGAAAGTGTTAGGACAGAGAAAATAATAAGAAAAGTCATAATAATCATTGGGGCTTGGTTCCTGAGAAGCAGGATTTATTTTAACCAGGAAAAGGGCACCATAAAACAAACAAACAAAAAAGAAAATAAAAAGTTAGAGGATGTGTGTTGCAAGGGTGAAGGATAGAAATAAGGCTGTAGGTATGGGGATGCTTGAAAGCATCCATTTCTTCTGGGTTGTCAAAAGTCAGGGGCCAGGACAATGGCTGTAGAAGAGTGGTGAAGATCTATGGGAGGGGAGGGTGTTGACTGGGCACCAGGGAAGGATTAACTGGGGTGCTGAGGTCCACCTGAGGTTTGGTGATCACTCATTTGGCCACTACCTGCACAGTAGTGTAGGGCTCAGCAATCTGTATATAGGGACTAGAAATGTGAAGATTGACTCAATCCACGGATATGCTCCAAATTTCATTCCTTACAACATAAACTTCTTTTTCAATTCTTCTGACTAAATGGTGGGCAAAGACTGTTATTTGACTCCCATTATTCATTTTCCCTAACTTTTAATTGGGCATGTGGTTTCCCTAAGTGAAGATTACATTTCCAAGCTTCCCTTGCAGCTAGATGTGGCAATGTGACTAGTTTCTGACCAATGGCATATGAGTGCCAGTAAATGTTCTTAAAAAACTGGATATGGCCATTTTTCTCTCTTCCTGTTGATTCCTGGCTGGAATGTAGATACAATGGCTTGAACCCAAGCAACTATTTTGGATCATGAGGTAAATGCCACAGGCTTAAATGGCAAAACAACAAGATAAATGGAGCCAATATGTCAACCCTGGACCAGATGCCTCTAGACTTTATATATATATATATATATATATATATATATATATATATATATATATATATATATATATATATATATATATATATATCTGAAGCTAATTCTAAACTTTCCATACTCGCTAGTCTCTTGGAGAACCTCACATATATTGATATTCTGTCAATTCCAGATGCCTATGTCTTCCTCAACTGCCTGTTTAAGTGTCCTCTAACCTCTTTTTGAGCAGTTACATCATGGTTTGACCTCACATCAGCTCTGCTTGTTCAAATCTCTGACCAAAGGCTTTCATATTTGGGGCACTGCTGTGTATATTATACTTCTGATTATATTGTGGTGGATCTCTTCCAGTCAAGATGGCAGAGTAGATAAATGTTGCTCTTGCCTCTCATGACCACATCAAAATTACAACTAAACTGCAGAACAACCATCATTGAGAATTGCATGATGTGTAGCTGAACCAAGTTCCTACCTCTAAGGATATACAAAAGAAGCCACTTCGAGACTGGTAGGAGGGGCAGAGACATGGAATAGGCTGGTCCCACATGCACACATGATTGTTAAAAATCAGGAGAAATATCTCGACTGCAGAGGTTCTGCCTGGAGGAGTGAGGGGTCCCAGCCCCATACCAAGGTCCCCAGCCCAAGTTTCCAATGCCAGGGAGAGAACTCCCCATAATTTCTGGCTGTAAAAAACAGCATAGGTTGCGATTGAGTGAGACTGAAAGTTCTGGAGTCCCAGCATTCCTCTTAAAGGGCCTGTGCACAAATTTACCTGCAAACAGACTCACTCACTTTGAGTTCCAGTGCTGGGGCAGCATCTCGAAAGGTACCAGGGACATATGGTGAGGAACTGAGTTGTCTGACTTCAGGGCAAGGGCTGGAGGGGTAGCTTTTTCCCAGACAGAAGTGCTAGTAGAACCCAGTGTTTCTTTATTGAACCCACCCCCTCCCAGCATGCGGATGCATGTGGCTGCCATATTTGAGTTGCAATAAACCTGGCTAAGACCATTCGATCTGCCCTGGTGATTCCCTGAGACTCTGCCCCATGCAACTTTTAGGCATACCTACTTCCAGCAGCTTTTCCATACAAATAGCCTATCTTGGATTGTGCTGCAGACTTTCCAAAAATCTCTCAAAGTTTCACAAAACACAAACAAGCAGCATTTGGCTTCAGGATGTCCCATACCTCTTGTAGAGCAGTCCTAAGCCCAGCACTAGCAGCAGCCAGCCTTGGTTCGTGGTTTGGCCTCTCGAGGCACCTCCAAGCCCAGCATGGGTGGTGGCTATCTGTGGATTGCTGTGTGGTTCATGCCAAGTGGCCCCAGGCAAGGCACAGCCTGCAGCTAAACTTGGCCTGTGATTGAACTTGGCATGCTGTGGGGGCCTGCCCAGAAGGCCCCGGGGCTGGCATGCCTGGCAGTCAGCTTAATACCTGAGCCAGAGCATCACCTGGCAAACTCCAAGCACAACACATCCAAAGGGCAGACTGGGCAGGCACCAGAGCCCTGCTAAAGTGAATCCTCTGCCATAGGGTAAACCCCTGCACAACAGCTCCTCCACTGTAGTAATAGCCAATCTTCACAACAAACCAGCCAGAGGGTCAATCCCTCCGATTGATGTGCAAACAACAACCAAGGCTCAACTACAACAGGAGAACATATACAACCTGCACAAAGGGCATACCTGGAGGATGTGGCTAAGGTGACCAGTGAGACTGCACCACTGGGCCTCACAGGACACCTACTACATAAGGCCACTCTACTAAGACCAGGATGCATAACTACCCTACCTAATATATAGAAACCAGGGAGATAAAGAAACATGTCCCAACTAAAAGAACAAAACAAATCTCCAGGAAAACAACTAAACAAAATGGAGACAAGCAATCTACCAGACACAGAGTTCAAAACGCTGATTATAACAACGCTCAATGATCCCAGAGAGAACGTCAACAGGAGATAGGAAACAAAAATGAAGATAGGAACATAAAAAGGAACTAGTCACAAATGAAGAATACAATAACTAAAATGAAGGCAACATTAGAGGGAATCAATAGATTAGATGAAGCAGAGGATTAAATCAGCAATTTAGAAGATAAGGTAGCAAAAAACACCCAAATAGAACAGCAACAAGAAAAAAGAATACCCCCCCCCCCCCCCAAATGAGTATAGTTTACGCTTCTGGGACAACATCAAGCCTCTGGGTCAACATCAAGCATACCAACATTTGCATCATAGGCATACCAGAAGGAGAAGAAAGAGAGCTAGAGATTAAAAACCTATTTGAAGAAATAATGACAAAAAACTTCCTTAACCTGGCAAAGGAAATATACATAAAAGCCCAGGAAGCACAGAAAGTCCCAAACAAAAGGAACCCAAAAAAGCCCACACCAAGAGACAGCATAATTAAAATGCCAAAGCTTAAAGACAGAAGGAATCCTAAAAGCAGCAAGAGAAAAGCAGTTAGTTACCTACAAGGGAGCCCCCATAAGACTGTGAGCTGATTTCTCAACAGAAACTTTGCAGGCCAGAAGGGATTGGCACGAAATATTCAAGGTGATGAAAAGTAAGGATCTACAACCAACATTACTCTACCCAGAAAAACTATCATTTAGAATCAAAGGACAGATGAAGAGCTTCCCAGACTAAAAAAAAAAAAAAAAAAAAAAAAAAAGCTACAGGAGTCCATCAGCACCAAATCAGTATTACAAGGAATCTGAAAGGGACTTTTTTAAGATTAAAAAAACAAAAAAGATAAAACATGTGAATAATAAAATGGCAATAACTACCTATCTCTCAACAATTACTTTAGTATATGTGCTGCTGAAGTGAGCATACAGCAATTACTTTAAATGTAAATGGATTAAATGCTCCAAGCAAAAGACAGGGTGGCTGAATGGATAAGAAAATAAGACCCTTACATACACTGCTTACAGGAGACTCATTTCCGATCAAAAGACACACACAGACTGAAAGTAAAGGGATGGGGAAAAGGTATTTCATGAAAACAGAAACGAAAAAATGCTAGGGTAGCAATACTTACAGTCACAAAATAGGCTTTAAAACAAGAGACAATAAAGACCCAGCAATCCTACTTCTGGGTATTTAACTGAAGAAACCCAAAACGCTACTTCAAGGGGACATGTGCATCCGTACATTCATTGCAGCATTATTTACAATGGCCAAGGTGTGGAGGCAGCCTGGGTGTCCATCGATGGATGAATGGATAAGGAGGAGGTGGTACATATATACAATGGAATATTGCTTAGCCGTGGATGGGAATGAGTTCTTGCCATCTCTGGCGGCATGGAAAGACCTGGAGGGTCTTGTGCTGAGTAGAGTATGTCAGACAAAGAAAGACAGATGCAATGTGATTTCACTTATACATGGAATCTAAAGAACAAAATAAACAAACAAAATAGAAAAAAACTTACAAATACAGAGAATATTTTGATGGTTGACAGATGGGAGAGGGATTGAGGGGTGGGTGACAAAGGGGAAGGGATTAAGAAGTACAAGTTGGTTGTTACAAAGTAGTCATGGGGATGTAGGGTATAGCATAAGAAATATAGTCAATAATATTGTAATATCTATGTATGGTGTCAGATGGGTACTAGATTTGTTATGGTGATAGATGGGAGGGGGTTGGGGCAGGGTGAAAAAAGTGAAGGGATTAAGAAGTACAAATTGGTAGTTACAAAATGGGGATGTAAAGTATAGTATAGGGAATATAGTCAATAATATGGTAAGAACTATGACTAGTGCCAAGTGGGGATAGACTAGTCAGGGGATCACTTCTTAAGTTATATAAATGTCTAACCACTATACTATATACCTGAAATTAATATAAAACAATACTGAATGTCAACTGTAATTGAAAAGTTAAAGAGAGGGGGAAAGGTGAAGGGGAATAAGAAGTTCAAGTTTCCAGGTATAAAACGAATAAGGTATGGGAATGCAATGTACAGCATAGATAATATAGTCAATAACATTGTGATAGCATGGTACAGTGTCAGATGGTTGCTGGACTTATCATGGTGATCACCTCTTTAGGTATAAATGTTGAATTACTATTGTGAACATCTGAAACTAACACAACATTGTGTGTTAGCTATATTTTAATAAAAACCCTTAAATAAATAAATAAATAAATAAATAAATTGCAGTGGAAAGCTCCTCAATTCTTCAACCATTTTTAATATTGCAGTATTTTCACAGTGCTGTTAATAACCATGTTATGATATGTAACACATTTATTAATTCACTTATTTGACACTGACTGAATACTTTCTATGTGCCTTGAAGTGATGGATATCATAGAGGCACAGAAATCTGTAGAGCGTTGGGTGTTCCATCAAGAATTTTACAATCCATCCGAAGAGAGGAATATGAAAGCAACTAACAATCAAAATAGAAGCAAGGCAGCCATATTTTTCAGACTTCGGGGAATTATGCAGCGTTTAAAATCTTTTTCTGAATTCATCACTGTAGTTTATAAGACTGAAGTTAGAATTCGTTTTCTGATTTCCAATATTCTAGTCATGATACCAAATTCTACACTTGGCTGCCACCCCCTGTTTCAAAAAAGCCTTTTGTTGAAAAACAAAATCTTATTTATTGAAAAGTTTGAAGTGTAGAAAATTAGGGCTTCAGAAGAAGAAGGTTTTGATTTAAGTATATTCATTTATTTACCACATGTCAGGCACAAAGGTACATATTGGGATAGATGGTAACAAATGACTCATGTGGTCCTGTCCTCATAGATAGATATTAAAAATAAATCTCTCATGTAAATGTTAAATAAAATGCTAACTGTGATTAAAATGTTTCCAAGGGGAGGTACATACTACCCAGAAGAATTTGTCCTAGTTAGAGAGAGCACGGAAGAGGCTGGGCTCAGGAAGGGAGGTCGAGGGTATCCTAGTAAAGGAGAGTTCCTCAGTAGGGGAGAATACCAGAGGCAATGAAAATCAACTTGCACAGTAGAGCTCAGAAAGCAAAGAGAAAGGAGTATGATGTAAGGAGAGAAGGAAGAGGTAAGTAGGGGCTAGACCATGTTACAATTCTAGCTTATCTTCAGAGCAATGGACAGCAAGCGAAGTGGTTTGATCTCAAATAGAATTATCTGGTTGCTGAGTGAAGAGTGGAAATAAGGGAAAGAAGTAACTGTGGGGAGTAAGAAGACCAGTTTGGTGGCTATGGCAGGAATCCAGCTATGAAGTGAGTATAGCCCAGATTAGGGTGGGTTGTGGGTAGAAATAGACTGATAGGAGAAGTCTTTAGGAGGACTTGGCAAAAGTTCATATCTGGGATGTGAGGAAAAAGATGCCGAAGATGACACTTGGGTTTCTGGGTTTCTTCACCTGATGGATGGTCATATTATTCAGTGATATAGGAAGAAGACAAACCAGATTTGGGGATGAGAGTAAGATGAAATGAGTTTTTCTTGAATACAGTTTTCAACATCCTGTCTTTGAGATGCTTTTGAAATATCCAGATGAAAATGTCAAAAAGGGGGTTGGAAAAATGGGTCTAGATTCACTTAGAAGTAAGAACAAAGTGGGAGATAGGTGTCTGTGAGTTTTCGGTGGGTTGGTTATAGCTGAAACTATAGGCAGGAACGGGAGCACCCAAAGAGAATGTGTAAAGAACGGTAAAAAGTGATGAGCCTTTGACTCATTAATGCTGAATGGCCAGGAGGGACAGCATGAGCCTGCATAGGAAATTGGGCTAGACTTGCTAAGGAAGAAAGAAAAAACCAGGAGATGGTACAGACCTGAAAGCCAATCAGGAGAGCATTTCAAAGAAAAAGTGTTCAACAGTGTCAAAAACTGCTGAGGGAACACATAAGATGAGGCCTGAAAAATGCCCATGGAATGTAGTGTCATGGCAATGACTCAAGCTGAAAAATGTTTTGATGGAATGATCAAGGTGGGAGCCAGACTGGATCAAATTGAAGAGTAAATTGTAACAAAATGGAAGCAGACTATGGAAAACTCTTTTGAAAAGTTTGTGTAGGAGAGGGGAGAACTAGGGCAAAAATTAGAGAAAGATGTAGGGTTGAGGAAGGATTTTTTTTTTTTAATGACAGGCAAATGACTAGCCAGAACAGACAAGAAATCTATAAATACACATGGAAATTTATAGTATGGTAAAGGTCGCATCTCAAAACTCTGGGTCAAAGACCTTTCAATAAATGGTATTGGGATACCTAAATAGCCATGTATAAATTGTATAATTGGATCCACACTCACATTATATAAAAGAATAAATTCCAAATGGATTGGATAGCTAAATGTGAAAATGAAACCATACTAGTTCTAGAAGAAAACATGTGTGAATTCCTTTATTTCTTGAGGGTGGAGAAAGGTATTTCTAACTCAAAATCTAGATACAATAAAAGATTGGTAAATGTGATTATTTAAAAAAAAAAAAGAAATGTTTGCATTGCTGAAAACACAACAAGCAAGCAAATGAACAAAAAAATCATAAAGTAAAAGACAAATGACAAACTTGGAACTATTTGCAATATATATATATATATGTATATATACATACACGTGTGTGTGTGTATTACTGATAAAAGGAATGGACATATGGATATAGATGTAAAGAACCATTTGAGAGGGAACACTTGGCTTGAGAAGGGAAGGGAAGGGAAGGGAAGGGAAGAGAAGGGAAGGGATAAGATGGGAAAGGAAGGGAAGGAAAGATCAATAGTGTCACTGTCCTGTGAATGTGCTGGGAGAGAGGACAGGGCATAGAAAGACAAAAAGGGACTATCAGCAACTTCTGTGTTAAATGGAGGGAAAGAGGAGCAGGGCCCAGATCTGGACGGGGTTGGATGTTTGATGACATTAGGAAGTAAGTTAGCAGCCAACAGGGAGAGGAGGAAAATTTGAAATAATCATGATGGAGGAGAGGAGTCGGCACTGACCAGAGAAATGGCACTGGAAGACCCGACCCTGTTGAGTGACTTGCAGCTGGTAAGAGTGAATTTACAAAGGAGCCATTGTGGCTCCATGAGTAACTTTTCCTGGCAGTCCTTGAAAACTGAGTTGTTTGACTTTCTATTGTCTTCTCCAGGAAAGAGGGGCAAAGAAGTTCCTTCTAATTTAACTCTATCTTTGTGGGGACTTTTTTCCTACAGATCCAAGATGAGGGAGAAAATGAAGGAATGGTCAGCAAGAAGCAGTTTAATTTATATGAAAAATATTATGTCCAACTCATTAAGTTTGTCAGATAGAACAGGCAGGCAATGTTAGACACAGAGAGGCAGAGAAACTCAGAAGATTCTGAGGAATTTTAGGGACAACTGTTAGAAGGCTAGTGATACGTTTATCTTATTACCTTAATTCAGAACATACTCTGTCTTTTGTAACATGGTTGGGTGAGTAACCCCTTGCTCAGAGCTCAAAGTCCTAATGCTTCCTAATGCTATTAACTTCTGAGATGATTCTCTCGTACATGGGTGTGTCTACCTCCTAACTGATTTACTGACTGAATGTGACAGACACCTAAGCATTTGCAATTTGCTAATTCCTTCCTTGATCCTTCCTCCCCAACCCCAGGCAGTTTGTAGATTAAATGTGCATTAATAGCTTTCTGTGTGAAAACTTCTTCATGCTCAGGGATGATGGGAATGACCCTTAGTTTAGTGTGGTTGGAGCTTAGTGGATGGTAGGTTATATAAGAGAAAAAACATGGACATGAGTTCTTTTTTCAAAGAAGACAAGGTGTTCCTGTTTAGGACCATGGGGTCCTTAATCAGAGCAGAATTGTGACTCATTCTCCATGGAAAAGATTAGACACTTTGTAATGACAATATAATTTCAAAGAAAAAATAAAAAAGCCAGCCTTCCGGGGTTAAAAAGAAGAAAAAGTCTCCCGGTGTCCTGCCTGGAAACCTCGTGTCTGCATCTAAGCATTGCCAGAGCACAGCTCTGTGGGTCCATGGGGCTTCAGACCACAAGAGAGAAATCTTGTCAATGCATCACTTGTTTGCTTTGTTTGGTTGCTGTTTGCTGGGAAACTGATGTTTCCAGGTTAGGAGGGAGGTGACTTCAAATTGCCCACAGAAGAATCTTCCAAAACTGTAGATAATTTTTATGAATTTATTTGAGCTAAACAGAGGATGTGCTTGGAAGCAAGGTCTCAGCAGACTGAGAAAAATTCTTCCAAGAAATGACAATTTGCAACTTCTTTTATGCATTTGGAATAAGGAGAAAATGTAAGGAAGATTACAGCGAAGGTGGGAGAAAGCACGTAGGGGGTAGGATTACAGGATAGTTAACAAGATTATTGTGCACTTTAGAAGGAAGGGTCTGAAAGGAAGTCTTTCAAAGGTGTGTTAACCTAGATGCACAGAGACAGCGGACAGGGCTTGCTTTAGGCAAAGATAAGCCTTTTGCTAAAGAAGTTATGTGCCTGGGGAGTGACCACCCACCTGCCCAGTTAGGAATTTATGATCAGATCACCCTGTGAGGTTACTTTTCCATAGAACCCCTTTTTCATCCACAAGAGGGAACCCAGCCAAAGCTTGAGGTTTCCTTGCAGTTGGAAGGTAGATTGTAAGCCAGGCCCTGTTTAATGAGACATACTAACCAGGAAGGTCTAGAGCCCTCAGAGTCCTAGGGCTGGTCGAAAGCAAAAAGGTCTGTGTCTCCTGGCCAGTCCCCTCACATCCCCTGACTCAAGGGGTGGGGGTGCAGGTAGGGGCTTCTAGGTTGTAATCCCAATGGCCCAACTTTGAATTCACTGCCCATATGAAGAGCTGATGTGAATGTGTTTTCATTCTGAAGGAGGACGCCCATGATTCAAAGAAGTACATTTCTAATGGTGAAACTTCAAGTACAAAGTGTGACAAAGATACTTTGGCACAGGATACTCTACTGTGTGTTGTTCAAATGACCTAATAGGTCATCCCACTTCACCCTCCTGAGAGGTTGGCTCTGCCCTTTGGAACTTCAGCAATATCTGGTTGTCTTCCTGGGATTCCCCTGGATTTCAGTTAGCTCCAAGGACTTACTGATAATGGGTATCCTTGGATAGTAAGTAGGTAATTGCTTCGATCAAAGAAAAAGGAATGAGCCATGACAGTCACGTTGATAGCAAAGGAAGAATACATTTCACGTGCCCTCAGGTGCTTGGGGGAGATGGGTTTTATTACCTCCTTTTTACAGAACCAGAACAGCAGGAATCTCAGGAAATGTGAGACTGTTGACTCCTAGAGTGTCACCGCAGACATGAAGTGAGCACTCTGCCTCCCTCACAAGTCTGTCTGGCCATCCACAACAAAGGAGGGAGCCAACTTAAATCCCAATGAAAGGGATGCCTTCACATTTTTATTTTCTATATCAATCTGTTTGGAGCATTTGAGCTTTGTAGTCTCACATTTCTCCTCATTTATGCTTTTGTTAGTGATTCTTCCTTCTCTGAACCTTTAAACAAGCCACTTTAGCAATGAGGCTAATGATATGGGTTTTTTTATAGCACACAGGAGGGTTGTTTCCAAAATCCACAAAGGCTTTGGGTCACATATATCTGCTACAGGGCTGTGTCTGGTCTATATATTTTAATAATGTTTAAAAAAATAGTTTATGATTTCAATTTTTGAAAATTCAAATTTATTTTTAAATTATTTTCTAAAGCTGGGAATAGTAACAGTGATTCCTTTTAGTATACTAGCATACTTTGCAGTTCATATATTTTCATATCTTTTTAGCCAGCCACTTATGAGCTCTGCCACAAGTTACCTACATTCTGTGTGCCTTGGTTTCCTCACTGGTAAAATGGGCATAACAATAGTACCTTTGTCACAGAATTGTTATAAAGATTAAATGAGGAAATCTATGGCATTAATGACCTTCGCACAGTCTAGAGCACTCTACCAAATGTAGCTATCATGAGCATATTATTATTGTTTTGAATTACAAAAGTAATATGTGCTGTTGTAAAAAGAAAAAAAAGATCTAAACAATATAGAGGTTTATAAAGTAACAGATGATAGTGTCCACTCTTTACTCAGCCCCTCCCAGTCATAGAGATAGACACTGTATTTTTATCCAATTTTTTTTAACTTTTTTTTTTTTATTAGTTTCAGGTGCACAAGACAAAGTAACACTTAGACATTTATCATTTATATCCCTCACACTGTGGGAACCCCCCTCCCCCCGTCCACTACCCCTCTGACATCACACAGAGCAATTACATTTCCACTGTCTCTATACCTAATGCTGTACTCAGCTTCTTGTAAATATATATATTTATAGTTGGCATTCATTATTGTTCAGCTTCAGCTTCAGGTGTACAGTGCAGTGATCAGGCATCGACATCATCCCTGAGGCAGTCTCCCAAATGGGACAAGTGTCCATCAGATACCCTACAAAATCTTTACAACATTATTGATTACATTCCAAAAATTAATTTTCAAAACCCCGTGGCCATCTTGTGTTTACTGACTGTTTTCTAATCCCCTCACCTTCCCCCTTATCCCCACACCCCCTCCCATCTAGCAACCCTCCGTTTTTCCTCTGTCTCCAAAACTGTTTCTGATTAGTTCATTCACTTATTCTTTTTTTTAGATTCCACATGTAAGTGAGATCATATGGTATTTGTCTTTCTCTGTCTGACTTATTTCACTTAACATAATGTTCTCTAGGTCCATCCATATTGTTGCAAATGGTAAGATTTCTTTCTTCTTTATGGCTGCGTAATACTCCATTGTATAAATGTACCACAGTTTCTTAATCCAGTCATCTACCGATGGGCATTTTGGTTGTTTCCATGTCTTGGCTATTGTGTATAATGCTGTAATAAACATAAGAGTGCATAAAGTTTTTTGAATCAGAGTTTTGGATTTCTCCAGATAGATACCTAGGAGTGGAATTGTTGGATCATAAGGTAGTTCCATTTTCAGATTTTTGAGATACCTCCATACTGTTTTCCATAGTGGCTGCACCAATCTGCAATCCCACCAACAGTGCACAGGTGTTCCCTTTTCTTCACATCCATACCAGCACTTGTTGTTTGTTGATTTATTGATGATAGCCATTTTGACTGGGGTGAAGTGGTATCTCATTGTGGTTTTTATTTGCATTTCTCTGATGGTTAGTGAGGTTGAGTATTTCTTCATATGGCTGTTTGCCCTCTGTATGTCCTTTTTAGAAAAATGTCTCTTCATGTCCTCTGCCCATTTTTTAATTGGGTTGTTTGTGTTTTTGGAGTTGAGTTGAGTGAGTTTTTTATAAATTTGTGATATTAACCCCTTATCATATATATCATTGGCAAATGCTTTTTCCCATTCAGTAGGACCCCTTTTTGTTTTATTGATGGTTTCCTTTGCTGTGAAAAAACTTTTTAGTTTGATGTAATCCCACGTGTTTATTATTTCTCTTACTTCCCTCACACTGAGGGGATATCTCAGTAAAAATCTTACTCCGGGTAATGTCTGTGAAGTTTCTTCCTATATTTTCTTCTAGGAATTTTATGGTTTCAGATCTTACATTTAAATTTTTAAGCCATTTTGAATTTACTTTTGTATATGGTATAAGGAGGTGGAACAGCTTCAATTTTTTGCATGTGTCTGTCCAGGTTTCCCAGCACCATTTATTGAACAGACTGTCTTTACCCCACCGTACATTCTTGCTTCCATTGTCGTAGATTAAATGGTCATATAGGCATGGATTTATTTCTGGACTCTCTATTCTGTTCCATTGATCTATGTGTCTGTTTTTATGCCAGTACCATGCTGTTTTGATTACTGTAGACTTGTAGTATAATTTGATGTCAGGTATTGTTGTACCTCCCACTTTGTTCTTATTTCTCAAGATTACTGAGGCTATCTGGGGTCTTTTATGGTCCCATATAAATTTTAGGATTATGTGTTCTATTTCTCTGAAAAACGTTGTTGGTAGTTTGATAGGAATTGCGTTGAATATGTATATTGCCTTAGGCAGTATGGACATTTTAACGATATTTATTCTTCCTATCCATGAACATGGTATGTGTTTCCATCTATTTGTATCTTCTTTCATTTCTTTCTTCAGTGTCTTATAATTTTCTGAGTACAGATCTTTTACTTCTTTTGTTAAATTTATTCCCAGGTATTTTATAGTCTTTGAAGCAATTGTAAATGGGATTTTTTTTTAATTTCTCCTTCTGATCTTTTATTATTGGTATATACAAATGCAACTGATTTCTGAATATTAATTTTGTATCCTGCTACTTTACTAAATTCATCTATCAGCTCTAATAGTTTCTTGGTGGAGTCTTTAGGGTTCTCTATACATAGTATCATGTCATCTGCATATAATGAGAATTTTACTTCCTCCTTACTGATCTGGATGCCTTTTATTTCTTTTTCTTGTCTGATTGTTGTGGCTAGAACTTCTAGCACTATGTTGAATAGACGTGGAGAAAGTGGGCAACCTTGCCTTGTTCCTGATCTTAAGGGGAGTGGTTTTAGCTTTTCCCCATTGAGTATGATGTTAGCTGTGGGTTTATCATATATGACCTTTATTATGTTGAGATATGATCCCTCTATTTCCACTTTCTTAAAGGTTTTTTTTCATAAATGGCTGCTGGATTTTATCAAATGCTTTTTCTGCATCTATTGATATGATCATGTAATTTTTATTTTTCATTTTGTTAATGTGGTGTAACACATTAATTGATTTGCGAATGTTGAACCACCCTTGCCTACCAGGGATGAATCCCACTTGATCATGGTGTATGATCTTTTTAATGTATTGCTGAATTCTGTTCACTAATATTTTGTTGAGGATTTCTGCATCTATGTTCATTATAGATATTGACTTGTAGTTTTCTTTTTTTGTGGTGTCTTTGTCTGATTTTGGGGTCGGGGTGATAGTGGCTTTGTAAAAAATGTTTGGGAGGCTTCCCTCCTTCTGGATTTTTTGGAAGAGCTTGAGGAGAATAGGTGATAATTCTTTTTCAAACGTTTTGTAAAATTCACCTGTAAAGCCATCTGGTCCAGGGCTTTCGTTTGTTGGGAGATTGTTGATTACTGATTTCCCTGGTGGTAATCAGTCTATTCAGGTTTTCTCTTTCTTCTTGAGTTAGCCTTGGAAGGTTGTACACCTCTAGAAAGTTGTCCATTTCTTCCAGATTGTCAAATTTGTTGGCATATAGTTGCTCATAGTAATTTCTTAAAATTTTTTGTATTCCTGCAGTGTTTGTTGTCGCTTCTCCTCTTTCATTTCTGATTTTATTAATTTGGGTCCTCTCTCTTTTTTTTTAATGAGTCTGGCTAAAGGTTTGTCAATTTTGTTCATCTTCTCTAAGAACCAACTCTTGGATTCATTGTTCTTTTGTATTGTTTTTCTGGTTTCTGTTTCATTTATTTTCACTCTGATCTTTATTATCTCCTTCCTTGTATTCCCTTTGGGCTTATTTTGCTGTTCTTTTTCCAGATCCCTTAAGTGTGAATATAAACTGTTGATTAGTGATTTTTTCTTGTTTCTTTAGGTAGGCCTTCAATGCTATGAATTTCCCTCTTAGGACTGCTTTCGCTGCATCCCATAGATTTTGGGTCATCGTGTTTTCATTTTTGTTTGTCTCGAGATATCTTTTGATTTCTTCCTTGATCTCCTGGTTGACCCATTCATTATTTAGTAACATGTTATTCAGCCTCCATGAATTGGTGTGTCTTCCAGTTTTTTTCCTGTAGTTCATTTCTAATTTCATAGCACTGTTGTCAGAGAAGACAACTGGTATGATTTCAATTTTCTTAAATTTATCAAGACTTGTTTTGTGGCCTAACATATGGTTTATCTTGGAAAATGTTCCATGTGTGCTTGAGAAGAATGTGTATTCTGTAGCTTTGGGGTGAAATGCTCTGAAAATATTGATTAAATCCAAGTGGTCCAATGTGTCATTTAAGGCTGTTGTTTCCATATTGATTTTCTGTCTGGAAGACCTGTCCCTTGTTGTCAGAGGTGTGTTAAAGTCCCCTACTAAGATAGTGTTACTGTTGATCTCTGTCTTTATGTCAGTCAATATCTGTTTTATATATTTATGTGCTCCTATGTTGGGTGCATAGATGTTTACTAGGGTTATGTCCTCTTGCTGGATCAATCCCTTTATTATTATATAGTGCCCATCTTTGTCTTTTAATATGTTCTTCATTTTAAAGTCTATTTTGTCAGATATAAGTATTGCAACTCCAGCTTTTTTCTCATTTCCATTTGCATGAAATATCTTACTCCAAACCTTCACTTTCAGCCTGTGTGTGTCTTTTGATCTGAGGTGAGTCTCTTGTATACAGCATATACAAGGGTCTTGCTTTCTTATCCACTCAGCCACCCTATGTCTCTTGATTGGAACATTTAATCCGTTCACATTTAAAGTGATTATTGATAGGTACATAGTTATTGCCATTTTTAAATTTGTAGCTAGATTATTTTCATCTTTCTTCTATTTACCGAAGTCCTTTTAGTATTTCTTGCAATGCTGGCTTGGTGGTAATAAATTCCTTTGGCTTATTCTTTTCTGGGAAGCTCTTTATTTCTCCATCAACTTTAAACGATAGGCTTGCTGGATAAAGCAATCTAGGTTGTAGGCCTTTGTTTTCCATCACTTTGAGTATCTCCTGCCACTCCCTCCTGGCCTTCAATGTTTCTGTAGAAAAGTCTTTGATAGTCTTATGGGAGTTCCTTTGTATATAACCCTCTGTCTTTCTCTTGCTGCTTTTAGGATTCTCTCTTTGTCTTTAACCTTTGCCATTTTAACTATAACACATCTTGGTGTGGACCTGTTTGAGTTTATCCTGGTTGGAATTCTCTGCACTTCCTGGACTTGTATGTTGGTTTCCTTCATCAGGTTAGTGAAATCTTTGGACATTATTACTTCAAATATGTTCTTAATCCCTTGCTTCCTCTCTTCACCTTCTGGTATTCCTATGATGCATGTCATTGCACTTGATGTTATCCCAGGGGTCTCTTAAACCATCTTCATTGTTTTTTATTCTTTTTTCTTTCTGTTGTTCTGTTTGGGTGATCTCTGCTAACTTGTCTTCTAAGTCGCTGATTTGATCCTCTGCTTCATCTAACCTGCTGTTAATTCCTTCAAGTGAGTTCTTTATTTCAGTAATTGTGTTCTTTAGTTCTAACTGGTTGTTCATTATGATTTCTACATCCTTCTTTATGTCATCTCTAAGCTCCTTAAACATTCTTATCATCAATGTTCTGAACTCTGTCTCTGGCAGGTTGGTTACCTCTGTTTCATTTGGTTCCATTTCTGGAGGTTTCTTCTGTTCTTTTATTTGGGACATGTTTCTTTGTTTCCTCATTCTGGCTGACTCTCTGTGTTTGCTTCGATGTATTAGGTAGATCCCCTAGAGTTCTTATTTCTTGCTGGGTTATCTTATGTAGTATGTGTCCTTTATATTTGACTTGCACTACTTCGTTCTTCTCCTCTGTGTGTACGCCAAAGGTGACTCTTGTGTTGTGTATATTGTCCTGTTAAAGAAGATCTTTAATTGCTTTTCACTTGTGAGTAGGTGGGGTTAACTCCTAGGCTGACTAGTTGTGAGACTTGGCTTTGCCCACTGTAGGGTGTTCTGCTGTGTGAGGGTTGACCACTTAAATGTGGTTTGGCCTCTATGGGCTCTTGTGCCTGTAGAGAATTCCTTCTGGGTGTGTCACTTGTAGGTCTGGTTTGGTAGTACTCTGGTACCGTTAGTACTCTGGTTTGGTCTGGAGTTGGACTCTGCGTGTGTTGAATCTTGTTCCTCTTAAGCCGGGCCCTGGTAGGGCAATTTTAGAACAAAGCAAATCACCAAGCACAACAACAACAACAACAACAAAGAAAAAATCAAATACATTCACATTTAAAAACAACCAACAACCCCACTCAACACAGGCAAAGATATCAAAGATATAAAGACAGAACAAAACAAAACAAAAAGCAGCGCCAGTCTTGGCGTAAGCCCACCAAGTAATCTCCAGGTTGTCCTCTGCTCTACCAAAGAGTCCTTTGTGTATTGCACAGGCAGAGCCGGTCACCTGGTGCCCAGAGTGATATTGGGACTGCAGATTTAGAGGCGTGGGGCTGAGGGGTCTGGATGGTAGTTTCTACAGTCAGTGCAGTTTCTGCTCTTGCCTGCACATATGCGCACTGAGAGTAGCACCACCAGCCCTATGTCCAGTTCTCCTGAGTCTTAGGGCACTTCTTCCGTGTGTGTGTGTGTGTGTGTGTGTGTGTGTGTGTGTGTGTGGTGGGCGGGAGATTTCTGAGCTGCTGAAAGCCCAGAGCTGCGTCTGCTGCTTACTGCTGATCCCTGGGAGTGTCTCCGCAGTTGTAATTGCCCCGCCCTAGGCAGGCCAGAAAGGGTGGGGGCTGGGGATGGAGGGGTCTTCTCTCTCCCAGCCCAGCCTTGTCACACTCTTCCCGAAGGCCAGAAAAGGTGGTGGCTGGGGGTGGAGGAGTCTCTTCTCTCCTAGCCCAGCAAAAATCACACTCTTCCCAGCCTCTTCCCTGGGTCAGAGCTGCATGCCAGTCTTCCCAGAGCCTGTGCACTAAGGCTCCTCTGTAATCTGACATTATTCCTCAGGTCAGGGGCCAGTTTAAGTCTCTGGAAGGGTGGGGTAGGACTGGTAGAGCAGGGGGAGGGGCCCAGGTACGGAGTTTGTGTCCTTTGTCCAGCCTAGGGCCCAACTGGAGGGCTCAGCTGAGGTTACTGCCTCAAATGCTAGCTAGGCTGCCACCTCGGTGGGAGAGATCAACTGTGGGATGCAGGGAAAGAGCCCACCTCCTGGCTTTTGTATTCTCTGTTCCGTCCTGGGATCCCCTGAGTCTCTGCAACTGCGGATGCGGGCCGCGTTTCCACTCCATTCCCTTCCCTCTTTCCCTGCTCACCCAATTTGCCCACCTTCAGGTAATCCTTGCACAAGTCTCTTAGCTGTTCTGTGTGATGAACAGAGAACCCTTTGATGGGTTATAGATGTCCTGTTTGTGATAAGATCTGGAGGAGAACTCAAAAAGTGCGCCCCACTGCCGCCATTCCTATGACGTCACCGGTCTATCGAATTTTTTATGCACATTCATGAAACTGTCTCAGAACTTTGCTTGTCCCTTCTGACAACCAATCATGGATGTATTTCCAGAGCAAGTTCTCTGGAGCCACCTCTTTACATAATATGGATATTAACTCCTTGTCTGATTTGTATGTGGCTCCAGTATGTGTTTAGGGTGGCTTTCACACTTGTATGTAGTCAAATCCTCACTCTTCCTTACATCGACTGGGTTTTGTATAATGCTTAGAGAGACCTTCCCAGTCACTAGCATTTAGAAATACACCTCCCAGGATCAGAAAATGAAGACTTGTGCAACTCAAGAGAACTTTTGGAACATACATTAAACTTTGTGATCCATTAGTGTGAGTGTATTGTGCTTTTTACTAGAGGAGTTCAAATGATGGAAACCCTTTTAGGTGTGGGAAGTGTTACCTTCAGCTTATGAAGAGAAATGCAGGCGCGAAGACATCTCACAACTTGCACAGGTCTCTTCATTGCATCTCACAGGCTTCCTATAGGTCATGGTGGGTGTAGGGGGGGTCATTAATTTGATGCTTCATATTAAACCTGTGGTTTAACCAGCATGGAGTATAAGAAAATGGCTTTACCTTATCTCCTTATTTTAGAAGGTCATTGTCAAAGATAATGACAGCAAAATCATTTGGAGACTCAAAAGCTGCTGATAAAGTTAGCAGAAGCAAGTAGTTCTTGGCAAATTCCTTTAAGTGTTATGTATACTTGAGACACTATCTCTGAGAACATCACACAAAGGTATTTGACAAAAAGACAAGTGGATATTTAAAAGAAAAAAAAGTGATTGTTAAATTTTTAACAGTAAGGTATTTCTATGAATATCCTATTACTAATTTTTTTCTACAGTTTTTTCCTCAGATAATACATACCGTGTCTACATTAAGTCAGTACAACTGGCTGAAAAATAGATAATTAAATAATTTTTAATATTTGACTTACAGAGTGCCAAATAATTGGATGGATCAATTGAGAAAAAGAAGGGCTATTTTATACACACACACACACACACACACACACACACGATGTTTATTTAATGCCTACTATTTCAAAATAATTTTGTTAGGAGTTGTGGGGTTTTGAAAATAAAAAAGGTAGTCTTCACTCACAATTTAGTTATTTATTCTTTACTATTTTCTAGACCCTTTCAGGGAAAACTTTAGAAGAACACCAAGCAATTGGGAGCGGAACATTTCATGGCAAGGACAATTGTCTTTGTGGTCTGTCATGTTAACCAATTGGGATGCTCCTTGGATGTTACTATTATTTTCAAAGGCACCATGTAGCAGTCAGCCTCAGGTGGCCAAGATGACCCTTGCCTTAGGCATAGTCTTCAAACCCTGTGTAGTCCTCTACCACAATAAACCAAGCCCTAAGTGCCCAATAGAATACCGTGGAAGGGACAGTGTGTGATGTCTCAGGCTAGATGTTTAAAGACATGGCAGCTTCCACCTTGGTCTCTGGGATTGCTTACTCTAGGGCAGATAATGGCAAATGAGGGCTCATGGGCAAAATCTAGCCCACAGACACTTTTTGTATGACCTGTAAGATAAGATTGGTTTTTATATTTTTAAAATATGGTTTAAAAAAAGAAAAAGAAGAATGTGTGACAGAGATTGGAGGTGGCCCATGAGGCTTAAAATGTTTACTATTTGGTCCTTTATAGAAAAAGTTTGCCACCCTTGCTCTGAGGAATCTAGGCACCTTGCTGAGAGAACATCTACATAGCCCTATGGAGAGGTCAGTAGGGAGAGGAATTGAAGCCTCCCACCCAAGGCAACACAAACTTGCTAGCCATGCGTGAGCCATCTTGAAAGTAAAGACTGAAAATTGTCTTCAGAGGATTGTAGCCTCAGCTGATATCAGTCTGTCTCCTAATGAAAGAGCCTGAGCCAGAACCGTCTAGCCAAGCCACTGCCTAATAATTGATCCATAGAAACTATGAGATAATAACTGACCCGCAGAAACCAAATGATTATTGTTGATTTAAGTTCTTAGAAGTAGGCAGAGTAGAAGCACATAAAAACTTCATTACCATATTGTACGTGCTGATTTCTAAGCTTTGTGGTAATTCCCATAAGATCTGAGATATCACACTCCAATAAATGTGTAACAATTAAATTATTTTTTAGTATTCAGAAGCATTATCAGTTTCTTTAGCTAAAGCATCTTCAAGTTGCATGAGTTTGCTGTTGACATGCAATATTTTCATTATATCTGGCATTCACTTCATTAATTTGTGAGGAAAGTGAATTTAGAATTGCTGGACTTCAGTCTGTCAATTACTCCATCAAGCAGTTTTTTTGTTTGTTTGTTTTTTGTTTTGGTAGTCCTGGAAGGCATTTATTGTTCCCTTTTTCAGATGAGAAAAATAAATAAGGGTCACAGAGGTTAAATGGCTACAGTCATAAAATTGGTTAGTAAGGGAGCTAAAATTGAAATTGTCTCCTAACTCCACATTCAGGGTGCTTGTTGCTCCTCCGTTGAGTATAAAAAATCCAGGGTGGCTCTTGGCCACAGGTCAGACATCTCTGTCTGTAGCATCATGAAAACAGGCTCAAGTTGCAGGACATGAATGCTTCTCCCTAGTATCATGGAATGTCCATCAAGCAGTATTTTTAAGGTCTTCACCATTTGTTTACCATTGTGCTAGTATTGATTTCAGATCTTAAGGTCCAAGTTTATGTTCATAATAAATGTTGTGGTTGAAAAGGGGCCTCTGTGATAAATCTAACAAAAAGTAACCTCACATGGTGGTCTGATCATCAATTCCTAACTGGGCAGGTCATGGTGGGGAGTCACATCCCAGGCCTATAAAAAGTTTATCTTCACCTTAAGCAAGCCCTGTCCATTGTTTCTATACATGGGCTAACACACCTTTGAAATGACACTTTTTCTGACCTCTCTCTGAAGTACAACCATCCTCAAGAGAACTGTCTTGTAATCCAATCCCCACCTTGCTTTCTCCCACCTTTATGTAATCTTCCTTATGTTCCCTCCTTAATTCCAAATGTATAAAAGAAACTGAAAAGAATTATCCTCCTCCAGAGACTTTGAGATCTTACTTCCTGGCATGTCATCAGTTTAGCTCAAATAAACTTTAAAAAAATTTCTCTACAGGTTTACACATTTTTTATGTTAATAATATACTAGAAGTTACTGAGTGAGCTACTGTTTTGATGCTAGGTATTCATTGGCAAATAAAACCCACACCTCCACTTTCATGGGTCTTCCAGTCCAGTCAGGGAGCTTCCAATTTATCTGATTTTTTCCCCTTGGTTTTAGAACATTGCATGAATGAAAAGCAATAAGATGTCTTGAGACTTGTCAGTTACTGAACCCTTGAATTTTTGTAAATTTTCCTTTCTTCCTTCTTAAAGCTAAATCCCCAGATGGGAGAACAATTAGATCAAAGTTTAGAATGATAAAGAGAGATAAGGTGATTGCAAACATCACCCCAGTTTAAAAGTGCTATTTTGCTCTTTCACCTCAAGTGACTTCGTTCTGCTGAAAGAAATTTGGCTGACGTAGTTGGCTTAGCAGATGGTAGAAAAACCAACCATGAAATAGAAGAGTTTCATAAAATGGTGATATAATCCAATTTATACAGTCATTATATAAACAATGGCAAACCAGTAGGGCATTCAAAATAATTTATGCTTCACTTTTGAAACGCAACAAATTCTTTGTTTTGCGGGCTCTGTAGATTTAAGGTCCCCATTATTAACTCTTTGGTTTTGATAATGACTTCAATTACTTTTCATTTCTTGTGTACTGACCAATTGAAAGTGGTAAGAAAGATGGTCAGAGGCATGCTATATGGCAAAGAAAGTCACACCAGACTTCAGAAATTTGTTCCAGGAAGCCCATCAGAAAGATAAACCTTATAGAAAGGCCACAGGGGAACAAATGAGAATTAGTTTATAAGCAAACAGCCTTGTTTTTCAAGGAAAGGGTGACAGTGACAAAAGGCTCCAATGGTTGTTTCTGATAAGTCAGGCAGAAGTCAGGTTTTTGAGACATCTTAGATGGAGTGGGGAATGGAGGAAACCTGGGAAAAGACTTATCCATTCATGCATATAACAGCATTTTTTGAGCATTTACATGTTCTTCACTGGGCTGGGTTCTGGACTACCAGTTTGAAATAGATATGGTACTTGTGCTCAAGGCACTTACAGTCTAGTGGGAGAAACAGAAAGGGCAAAGGAATTAGGATACTTGGGTAAATGAAGGAATGTGAGCACTCCTGGGAGGGAGGGACAACTAACTCTTTTTGACAAGTCAGAGAAAGTTCCCTGGAAGAATTCCCTAAAGGTGAGAGCTGAATAAGAATAAGAGTGACCTAAGAATAGGAGAGAAGAGGGTTCCCAAGGGAGAAAATTGTTTAGGTAAAAAGCTCAGAGGCAAGAGAAAGCAAGCATGGAGTCTTTAAGGAAAGTAAAGTAGTGTACAGGTAGAGGGTTAGCGGATAGTGATAGGAGATAGGCGAAGGGTATTTTAAGTCTGGTTAAGAAGTTTGGGCATTAGCCCAAAGGCAAGGGAGTTGTGTGCTCAATCTTCATTTAATAAAGGACATTCTGGGTGCATGGGAATTGGTAAGCTGTCATCATCCAGGTGTCAGATAATGATGGGCTGTACTCAGAAAGTTGCAGTGAGGATGGAAAGAATTAAGAAATAAATCAATAGATCTTTAAGAGAAAAAAAACCAGCAGGAGAGAATTTGATTATTGATAGATGTGCTACATGGTGACAAAGGAGGAGAAAAATTTTCTGGCTTTGGCAACTAAATGGGCCAACTTATTGAGACAGGAGACACTGAGGTAGGAGCAGGTTGATTAGAAGGTGAGAGAAGGTTGAATTAAAGGTGGCTGGAGGATATGTTGAGTAGAATCTGAGAGGAAACTAGGCTTAGAGGTTTGGGAACCATCTGCATAAAAGGCAGAAGAGAAGATTCAAGATAGGACCCTGAGACACTGAAGAGAAAGAAGACCTTGTGAAGAGATTTAGATGTACTTTTGAGACAGGTTGCATAACAATACAGATTATTAATTTCATTCAATTATATTTGAGTTTGTCATTTTGTGAAACAGGAAAGTAACAATGTCATTCTAGACCTTCTCTAAGCACAACCCATTATGTTACTTTGGAAGAGTGTTTTTATGATATGTT
Organism: Rhinolophus sinicus; assembly: GCF_057876585.1. NCBI lineage: Eukaryota > Metazoa > Chordata > Mammalia > Chiroptera > Rhinolophidae > Rhinolophus > Rhinolophus sinicus. Next base: position 27,118,439 of record NC_142513.1, read on the forward strand.
ACATGGAAAAAAGTGAAAATCAAAATTATACAATTTGGGGCCGGCCCGGTGGCTCAGGCGGTTAGAGCTCCATGCTCCTAACTCTGAAGGCTGCCGATTCGATTCCTACATGGGCCAGTGGGCTCTCAACCACAATGTTGACGGTTCGATTCCTCGACTCCCGAAAGGGATGGTGGGCTCTGCCCCCTGCAACTAAGATTGAACACGGCACCTTGAGCTGAGCTGCCTCCTCAATGGCTCAGGTGGTTGGAGTGCATCCTCTCAACCACAAGGTTGCCAGTTCGACTCCCGCAAGGGATGGTGGGCTGTTCCCCCTGCAACTAGAAAATGGCAACTGGACCTGGAGCTGAGCTGCGCCCTCCACAACTAAGACTGAAAGGACAACAACTTGAAGCTGAATGGCACCCTCCACAACTAAGATTGAAAGGACAACTTAACTTGGAAAAAAGGCCTGGAAGCACACACTGTCCCCAATAAAGTCCTGTTCCCCTCCCCCAATAAAAATCCTTAAAAAGAAAAGTGGCTGTACCATGCCAGCAAAAAAGCAATAATAAAAAAAATTATACACTTTGATTGCTAGTACACTGGTAACAAAAGAATGCCCAGCCTTTATAAGAGTTTATTTGAGCCAAAATTTTGATGACATGCTCAGAAGCAAATTCTCAATGGATTGAGAAAATGCTCCAGATCATGGTAGTTTTGAAGCTTATTTTATACATTAGAATCAAAGGAGAAGAGATAAAGAGTTCCATGAAATCCATTAGTGGTAGATTAAGTGGGCAGGAGGAAGTAAAGCTCAGAAATCTCTAGGATTGGATAAAAAGCAAAATGGAGAGACACATACTTCTTTTACAATGATGAGCAAAACATAATAATTAACATTTACAGCACATAGTGATGGTATCTAGGGAATAAGAAAAAAATGAGGAGTTTCATGGTCTTGGGCTCTGGTGCCAGAAGTTGTGCCTCCGAGGGGTCTAGAAAAGAAAATTATGCTGACCTTTTAAAGGTATGTTAGCCTAGATGAGTAAGTACAATGGACAGAGCTCACTTAAAGATTGACTTTTGCTAAGGAAACTGTAGGCCTGGAAAGTGACTCTCTGCCGTGGTCTGCCCAGTTTGGAATTTATGATCCGACATCCTGTGTAGTTTCTTTCAGTCACTGAGTTTGTAAGGCCTTTCATGTGCCATCCTCCACCCCAGCTTGTCACATTTAGTATATAGCCCTTTTTTTGTTCACAGCACAAATAAAATGAAATTTGCAGTTGCTGTGTTCAGTCTGTCTGAAAGTGAAGGAAAGTTAGTTTTACTTCTCATTGTATCTTTAAATTTGTCTTCAGAAGGTCTCTACCTCTCCCAGAGTGTCTTAAACTCACAGTATCTGACATGTGATTGGCAAAACCTCAGCTTGTGTTATTTAAAAATATTCGCCTGAAATGCAGGACTCTTAATTTATAGGGTCCTTTCCCAAGGTAGGTGTATCTATAGGAAGCTGTGAGTGTACAGCACTCTTTCAAGAAGTTGGTGAAATAGGACAATACCCCTCAGTCCCTTCGGTGTGGTCTTTCAGTTCTGGCAGCTGTGTACAGCTACCTGCATGCAACATATTAAAACATTTTCATTCTGTTTGTTAATTTCTCTCTACTTTTCATGTTTTTGTTTTCTTAATGTAGACATTCACTTTCTAAAAATTTTAAATAGTTTTCTGTTCCCGTTAGAGTCCACCAAGCAGATTTTATCAATAAGTCTTCTCTAGAAATTGCCCAAACTAGCCCTGTGCCTGCAGAAAGCTTTATTGGCTGGGCGAATGCCCTCAGCCAAGATGGCCACAGCTACCTTCTAGGGCCCTTGCTTGCCCTCAGCAAAGATGGTTCCAGTGACTTCCTTTCAAACTTCTCTTTTCCCATAACAAATATGGCGCCTCCACTTCCTGGATTCCGGTGTGCTGCTGTTGCCGGGCGGTGAGTGTAACTGGCGACTTTCTGGGGCAGGTTGTCTCTGTCACTTAGGAGTGCTTTGGGACTGGGAGCTGGGAAGGGGTGCTCTCAACGTTTAAGATCCTTCTCTCACAATTGGGAAGTTATGGCCGCTTCCCTGGCACACTTCCAATTTCCTGCCCATCCACCCCCTCCTCCACTCCAACATGCGGCCTCTGCAGCCTCTGCAGCCTTGTCTTTGGAGAATCTTGAGAATTTGCAGGCATCGTGTCTGGATGAGCTTAGGTTCTTTTTCTTTTTTAAAACAGATTTGTTGTGATATAATTCACATTCAATAAAATTTGTCGTTTTAAAAGTTTAAGGACATGGGGCTTAGCATAGCGACCCAATTTTGGGCCTGTTGTCTTGTTTAACACTAGTTTCATTCATTAATTATAATGTTTTCAAAATTTGAACTTATAGCATGTATCAGAACGTCATTCCTTTATTGCTGAAAAATATTCCATGTCTGCATATACCACATTCTATCCATCGATTTATTAGTTGATGGACATTTGAATTGCTTTCACTTTTTGTCTATTATGAATAAAACTGCTATAAACATTTGTGTAAAGTTTGTGTGAACATGTTTTTATTTCTTGAGCATATACGTATGAGTGGAATTGCCCAAAGTGTAACTCTGACCAACATTTGAGGCACTGCCAAACTGTTTTCCAAAGTGCCTGCTGCCTCATTTTACTTTTTTGTATGTGGATGTCTAGTTATCTCAGTGTTGAAAAGCCAGTCTTTTCCCCATAGAATTGTCTTGGCATCCTGTGGAAAATCCATTGATGAATAGACATTTTTCCACAGAAGACATACAATACCATGGTCTGATGGCCAACAGACACACGAAAAGATGCTCAACATCACTAACCAAGATATCATCTCATGTCTGTCAGAATGGCTATTATAAAAAAGACAATAAATAACAAGGGTTGGTGAAGATGTGGAGAAAAGGGAAACCTCATACACTGTTGGTGGGAGTTTAAAATAGTGTAGCCACTATAGAAAACAGTATGGAGGTTCTGTAAAAATTAAAAATAGAAGTACCATATAATCCAGCAATTCTACTTCTGGATATTTATCTGAAGAAAATGAAAACATTAATTTGAAAAGATATACCTTATGTTCATTGTAGCATTATTTACAATTGCCAAGATATGAAAGCAACCTAAATGTCCATTGATAGATGAATGGATAAAGAACATGTAGTATATATATAGAATGGAATATTACTCAGCCATAAAAAAGAACAAAATCTTGCCATTTGGATAGACCTAGAGGGTATTATGCTAAGTGAAATAAGTCAGAGAAAGACAAGTACCATATGATTTCACTTATATGTGGAATCTGAAAAATAAAACAAAACAGAAACAGACTCATAGATACAGAGAACAAACTGATGGTTGCCAAAGGGGAGAGGGGTGGGAGGATGGAGAGCATAGGTGAAGAGGATTAAGAGATACAAACTTTCAGTTATAAAATAAGTAAGTTATAAAATAAATATGTCACAGGGATGTAATGTAAGGAAAGCATAGGGGATATAGTCAATAATATGGTAATAACTCTGTGGTAACAGATGGTTACTAGATTTATTGTGATTATTTCATACTGTATATAAATATTGAATCACTATGATGTACACCTGAAACTAACATAATATTGTGTATCAACTATACTTCATTATAAAAAAGAAAATCGATTGACTATAAAAGTAAAATTTTACATCTGGACTCAGTTCTAGTCCTTTGATCCATACGTCCACCTTTTGCCAGTAGTACACAGTTTTGATTACTGTGGCTTTGCAGTAAGTTTTAAAATTGGAAAGTATGAGTCTTCCAACTTTGTTCTTTTTCAAGAGTGTTTTGGCTATTATGGGTCTCTGGTGTTTCCATAGGAATTTTTGAAAGTTTTGTCAAATGTCTGCAAAAAAAAAAAAAAAAAAAAATAGCCAACTGAGATTTTAATAAGAATTGCATTGACCTGGAGATCAATTTGGGCAATATTTCCATCATAAAATATTAAGTCTTACATTCCATGAACGTAGTATGTCTTTATGTCTTTCCATTCATTTAGATCGTCAGTTTCTTTCAACATTTATTTTGTAGTTTTCAGTGTACATGCCTTACATATTTTTAATTAAATATATTCTTAAATATTTTATTTTTTGATGCTATTGTCAATGGAATTATGTTCTTTTAATTTCAGTGTGGTTGTTTATTGCAAATGTATAGAAATACATGAGCTCTGCAGCTCATCCTCCATCTCTAACTGGACTTCCTTGAGGCTTAGCTCAATGCTTTCCCCTCTTTATTTATGTGTGCACACACACACACACATGCACATTTTTAGAACTGTTTGAGAGTATGTTGCAGACATCATGTCCGCGTACCAATATATATTTGAAGGGCATTTCCAAAGAATAGGGACATTCCCTTATGCACCAGGTTTTGGTAAAAATGGGAGCCATTTGGGCATGTTGAAAAATATAAGGGAAGATTCAGTGGAACAGAAGCAAGAGAAGGGATTGTCATCGTTGAAGGCTTATGGACAGGTTCAGAGAGTGGAATCTAAGGCCCGGGTAGAGGAGTTGGCCTTTGCCACAGGAGGTACAGCAACCTCCTGTGTAAGGAAAGGTGAAGAGAGGTGACACAGTGTGCAGATGTGGGAACCTTGTTGTGTTTGATAAGGGAGTTGAAGAAGTTCCTTTCTGCTGGCTTCTATTTTCTTTGTCAACTAAGAAGTGAGACGTTCTGTTGAAAAGAGGAGGAAGGTGTTGAAAGAATCAAGAGAGGGGGAAGAGGGGGTTATGAGATAAACGTCTCAGGATTCCTTTGGCCAGATTCCAGATTGGTGCCCATTCCAGATTGGTGCTCATTCATTTCGAGCAAGCCAGTTCCATCCTATTTAGTGATTCTTATGACCAGCACACAGAGACTGGATAGATAGTTGAGTTCATCTGGGCTGGGGTTTTGCCAAAAGGGTTTGATGAAAAGACAGAATGGGCAGGGAAGGGACGTTTAGAGTATTAACCAGATTATGGACCATAGAAGATACTGAATAATGATGAAAGAAGCAAGATGGCTATTGGATGGGAAATAGAAGGGCAAATGGTCTGGAGGTAGGCCGGGAAGATAGAAGCCTGTAATTTGTTTTTTTTAATTATTACTTTTTCGTTTATTGGAGCTAGCCATCAGAGCACGCATACTATAATAAGTATTTTACATGCGTTAATTTAATATAATTCTTACAACAGCCCTATAAGGTAAGCAAGCATAGTCATCAAGCCATTTTTATAGATGAGGAAACAGGTTAAGTGACTTGGCCACTTAGGTTAGGTGACACAGCTGAAAAGTAACAGCAGGGGTTCAGCCCTGAGTCTCCAACTCCAGAGACCCTGCACAAGTCTGGACATTTCTGCAGAGCTTCACAGCTGTGTCCCATGCTTCACTCAGCTAACAATGTCTGAAAATGCAAATTGATTATACCACACACCAATTCAGAAGCTTTTATTATATTGCAATTTAAGTGGAAATATGTGTAAAAAAAAAGATAAATTGATGGATGAATAGAGTTGGTTAGATGGATAGTTACATAATAAGGAAAACCATAGTGAAATGTTAATTGTGAAATCTAGGCAGTAGCTATATGGATGTTCGTTGGATAATTCTTTCCACTTTGTGCTTGAAAAATTTCATGTAAAATACTGGGAGAGAAGAACCCTAATTGAAGAAAGTAAATGACGTTAAACCACTTTTACTTGGACCCTGGTTGACTTGTATAAGAATCTGTAGAGTATTGGAAGAATGGCTGCCTTCTCATGGTGAGCAGGTTTTTATGTACTACGAGATTTCTTGTGTCTATAATCCCAGGTATCCTCTACTTTCCAGTACTGGAAAAGAATAGATTTTGTAATTAAAGCACTTTTAAGAGAGGAAACTATGCACTTCTGGAGAAGGAAGTTGAACCACATATCAATAATTTGGGAGCAAAAGATAATCATTGTATTCTATTTGCCAGCGTAGGTGGTTTCAAACCACAAGAAGGATCTTGTTTGTCCCTATTACTTGCTTTCTCCTGTACAAATTCACTGAGTCCCAAATAACGTGTTTTACCTGCACAGATACTTATTTTATAATAAAAAGGATTCTGCCTGTCAGTAGGCTTTTTTTTTCTTCCTTTTTTTTTGTTAAAATGCCTACTTTGGAATGTATTTGACATTTAATATAAGTGGTTCTAAAAGAAAAGATAGTTATCACATCAACATGCTATTTGTTTTCAAAAAGGATTCCTTTTGTTTCATATCCCTAATGATACTTTGGGTTGATGGTTGGTGTCAAGGTACCTTTGTAGTGCAGGCCGTGTCATTCATTGACCTGTTTGTTCCCTTCCAGAAGCCTCCAGAGCAGTGTTTGGTAACACGAGGGGAGAAGGAGGAGCCACCAATGCCTGCAGCAGAGGTGTTTGCTGAAACTTCAGGCTTGGTTGGCTAATCTAGCACATGTGAAAAGACAGGATGTTCTTGCTTCTTTGGGAACTCCGATCACTCCACTCCTTTCAGAAGCAATCAGCTGATGTCTTGGCTCACTCTCTGCCTACCCGAATGTTCAAAACAGCTTGTGACCGGGTGTCCTCAAACAAGAAGGATCTTGCCAGGCCTCCCTGTTGATTTGTTTTCATCCACCTCCTGGCTTTGCCTGATCAGGTCACAGCATAGAGACTGCGCAGACGTAAGAGGCTGGAGGTCTTGGATCGGGTCATCCTAGCTTGGTACTTTCTAGATGGGTTTCCTTGGGCCAGTTCCCTGCTGCTCTCTGTGTTTGGGGCTGACTGACTATAAATCAGGGTAATGATAGGATTACCTGCTTCACAGGGTTGTTGCAGATGAAGTTCTTAGCATGATGCTTGGCTTAAGAACAAGCACTCGATAAATGTTAACAACTCTTGTTATTATACTGTTTCATGCTATTCGGAAATTGCTTTTTCATTCAAACATGCAGCTTTGAGATCTTTCAAGTTCTGAATGTCATTTTAACAGCTGCATAGTATTCTATAATTTGGAATACGACCTCCTCCCAAACCCATTCCTTCTCCGTCTTCTTTAACTCAGTTGATAATACAACCCAGGCACCGAAGCTGCCACTCCTCATTGCCTCTCAGTTCCTCTTGGGCTTCGTTATCCATTCAATTATTAAATTCTACTCTGATTTTCCTTCCTAAATATGTTCTTACAATGTCCCCTGCTCTTGACCGGTAGTGCCCTGCCCTCATTCACATACTCTTCCTCTTTTGCCGGGATCACTGCAGGTGAACCAATTCCCGTTGCTTGTGGGATTGTCTGCCACTGGGCTTAGATCCTGCAAACCCACCTGCTACACAGTAGTCAGATCTGCAGATCTGACTCTGTAAGTCCTCTGCATGGTGCATGGTGGCCGATGGAATGCATGGCACGTGGTGTTGTCTATAATAAGATTTATTGATGACAACAGCTTGTGAAACAGAGAGTAGCAGAGGATCCAGGATCTCCCAGGCCCATAGTTATTTTACAGAAAGGTGGGCAGGATTGGATGCACTGCAAAGGGCCCCCCATTAAAGAACCCAGCCTATGGGTGGATATAGAACCGGGTCAGGCACACCTCATTTGTGACAAGAGATGTCCAAACATGAAACTCAATAAGCCAGCTTCATGGTCTTTGGAGCTCAGCTAGAGAGTGTGTGAGCAGCCAGGCCTTGAAAGCTGGTCCTTCTCAGACATGGCCAGGAAAAGGAGAGGGTCCCAGCCAAGCCCGCAGGGGTGGTCCCTCCCCAGTTACTCAGAGTGTGACCATTCCTTGACGCTAAGTTTAAACTCCGGACACCCCATGCTTGTTCTCATAGTATTCACCCTGTCCTCTGGCCATGGCCTAGCCTGCCCCATGCTTGGGGATAACCTCCTCCAGAAAGCCTGCTGCCCCTTGCTGGGTTTTGCTCTGTTTTGTCATTGTGTTAACCTGGTATATCTCTGTGTTGGGATCACCCCAAACTGTGAGCAACTTGAAGGAAGGGTCTATCACATTCACTTTTGTATCCCCAGGGCCAGGCACCAGGCCTGGCATGTTAAATAATTGCCTGAATGCATGTTTGAGTAGGCCACAGAGGAAACTACCCAGAAATTAAACCACTGAATTAATTACCACTGAAATTAATTTTGGATATACCCTTCCAAATTTGGTTTTTCTAGCTATAGATCTATATATTTCTCTCTCTCTCTCTCTCTCACCCCCTCCCCTCTCCCTCCCTCTCTCTCTCTCTCTCTCTCTCTCTCTCTCTCTCTCTCTCTCTCCCTCCCTCCCTCCCTCCCTCGCTCTTACACACACCCACACATACAATATTTTATTTTATAAGACTTGGATCAAATCCTGCCTATTGTTCTATTGTTTTGAAATCTTTTCCCATTGAATACCTCACGAACAGTTTTCCTTCTCATTAAACATTCTTATAGTCCTTGAATTATAGGGCTGCACAATATTTTACCCTTATTAGAAACTCAGCTTGTTTTCTAGCTGAAATTATAATATTAATGGTTTCTTTTTGTAACGAGAGTATTTGTTTCTCATGATGAAGAAAACATGGTAAACAGATACTGGCTCTAAAGTAAAGACGAGGAAGACCATTAACAATGGGAAAGGAATTTATTCTGGTTCTTCTGTGGTTTGGCCTTTAAGATGTTGGGACTTCAGTCTTTCAAGCCAAGATTGGCTGTAATGGTGGCTCCTCTTAGGCAATGTCTTTTGTGTTGCATTGTTTTATTTTTTTCCGTGGCAGGACTATGGCGACTCAGGAAGTCCCGCCAGGCAGCCAGGCAGAGGAGAGCAGTGCTTTGGACCTGCCATCATCTTGTGACATAAGAGATTACGTGTTGCAGAGACCCAGCCAGGAGGCCCACAGCGAGGCTTTTAGTTCTGTGGAAACCTTTTCTCTTCCTTCCTCTTCTGATGTGGATCCAGGTAAGCAGCAGAGTTTAAACTAAACTAACACACACACACACACACACACACACACACACACACAATCCTTAACATATACAGGTATGTGATAGTTTGTTTCTCGCTCTTCCAATAGTAGATCTCCGAGGAATGATTCATTGCCTCAGGCAGAAAAACATCTTATCTAAACAAAACTGTGGGGAGAGACTTCAAAGGATAGCTTCCCTGGTATAACCACCACAAGAAGCTATTTCCTAAAGACTTTTTGTGTGTGTGTTGTTTTTTTTTGTCTGAGTCCCTTTCTGATCTCCCTCCAAATGCGTTCAGAGGCAGGGGAACACTTGGTTTAACAGGGAAAAGAAAGTCGAATTGGTTTTTTGTTTGTTGTTCTTTTAAAACTTCAGAAAATAGCAATGTGGGCTAGTTATATGTCACAGGTAACCGTAAGTTATGCGTTACAGGTAAAGTCTTTAGTATTCTGAATACTAAAGACTTTAGTTTTCCTCTTGGAAGTATATTCTAGACTTAGGTAACAACTTCTCTACAAGTTTCCGTGACTAAATTACCAAACTCTCTTTTTTAAGCTTTATGATAATTCTTTGACATAGTGAGCATTTCTAGAGGTCCACAGACCTGGATTCAAGGCTCTGCCACTTACTGGCTATGTGACTTAAGGCATGTTTCTTAACCCCTCTGAGCTCCAGAGTCATCTACAAAATGGCGATTGGAATGCTTGCCTCATGGAGTTAGGTTAATTCCAGGAACAATGTGAAGTACCTTTCATGGTGTTTGCCATACATTGGTGCTCAATTATTATTTTTGTGCTGTTATTATTGTTGTTATTAATATTAAGAAACCCAAATATATATTTTTAACTCAGGTACTAGAGTTATGTAGGCCTTGATGATGAATTTAGTGTTGGCAATAAGTAGGGTATGTACCTGTTATTGTCTTCAAGAATTCTATGGGCAAAACATGCTTGTAAACTCCCTTGTGATTCTGTTCAGGGTCAGTGAGCCTCCTGTTTAATTTACTTTCCGACCAAGAACAGATCATTCCTTATCTATTTTCTTTCTAGGTTCAAAGTCTTAGTTCATTTAATCTTTCTTCTTCCCCCTCCAATCCTGCTGCCTCTGCATTACTTTCTATCCCTAAAACTGATTTTGTTCATCATCTCTGGTTATTGCAGCATTTCCTGGAACTGGTGAATGGGTGGACCGAACTTTAGAAGTGTTGTTCTGTTGAAATACTTCGTGGCAATGGCTCTATTCTTCCAGAGAATTCAGTGTGGATTCAGTTTTTATTTTTTTATTGCCTATTGGGTAAATAATCCATAGGAAAGCAACTGTGATTTCACATTGGGTTGACAGTTCTAAAAATGAGAAGCATGTTGAAATATTTATATTGGAGTATTTGTTGAAAATCGAGACATTTCATGCAAAAAGGTTCTTTTGGAAATCCTTATAAAAGTCTAAACATAGGAAGGCACACTGCTAAGACAACCATTATGCATGGTATGGGTCATGGTCGTTCTGGGTGAGACTGTCTGGCTTGACTTCTGGTTCTGTTTCTTCCTGTGGTTTGACCTTGGGCAAGTCACTTGGCCTCTGTGTGTTGGTTTCCTCATTTGTAAGATAGAGATAATCTCACCTACCTCATTGTGCGGAGGCATCATGAGGATGAATGTGTGTGAGGCACAGTGCCTGGCACACGGTGAGCTCATGCAAATCCAACTCTTCATGAGTTCAGCATCTGGGCCACTCGACACACCACCACTGTGACCAGGCTCCATTTACACTCATGACCTCCCACCTCAAGTGGACCCTTCGTGCTGCCCACCTACCACACACCATTTTCCTAGCGTGTTCACTCGCCTGCCCTCCTGGATGACTGTTTCAGATCGTCTCCTCTCTTTACAAACCTCCATTACTTCCTTCTTCAGCCTTTCTCTGTGGATGACCTGATTAAGAAAACAGAAGCAATCAGAAGAGGATCACCCACTCATATTCCACATCCACCAGCTTCCTTCCCTCCCATCCCTGTCTTATGCCTTCACTTCTGCACTGAGTCCTGTCTTATCTCACCTACTCAAGGTTGTCACTCTGGCACTCTCCTGCATCACTGGTTCCCCCCTCTACTGGTCATTCTTGTGATCATAAAAATATGCTGTAATATCTCCCATCTTTAAAAAAAATGTCTACTCCGGACCCCAAGTCCTCTAGTTATGGTCTTATTTCTCTGTTCTTTCCTATAGAAAAAACTTTAAAAGAGTCATGTACACCTGCTGTCTCCAATTCCTCTCCTCCCAGTTCCTCCTAAAATCTTCTAACCTGGCTTCTATCACTCCATGGAAATAGCCCTTGTCAAGGTCACTGATGACCTCCACATTCTGAAATCCAGTGGGCAGTCCTCAAGCCTTATCCTTTTTGATCTGTCAGGAGCATTTGCGTAGTTGACTTTTCCTTCTTGAATTCTTTCCTCACTGTTCTTTCTGGGAGGAAGCCACCATGGTTGTCTTCTTACTTTGCTGTCCACATTTGTTCCAAGTCTCCTTTGCTGATTTCTTCTTGCCTCCCCAGCCTTTTAATGTTTGAGGGCCCCGGGGCTGAGTTCTCAGATCTCTTCTCTATTATTATCCACTTCCTCAGTGATCGTATCCAGTCTGGGGACCTTAAATGCCCTAAGAACCCTGCTCAACCCCAGAGTTTTCTCTCCAGCTTGACACTTAGACCCTCTGTGTACTTGACGTCATCACTTCAGTTTCTATTAGACTTCTTACATTTGGCACATCCCAAGCCAAATTCCTAATACTCCTTCCCCATCACCCAGCCCCTTCCCCTCACATACACATATGCACACCTGTTATTTGAAGCTTTCTCGTCTTCAAAAAGCACTTGCATCCTCTCTTCCCTTAGGCGTAAACTTAGGAGTCATCCTCAACGTCTCGCTTTCTCTTAAACCTCACATCCAGTCCATCAGCAAATCCTGTCCACGCTACCTTCAAACTAAATCTAGAATCTGAACAGCTTTTGCCTTTGCCACTGCCACCACCCTGGTCCAAGCCACTGTCATCTGTCTTCTGGATCATTCTGTAGTCTTCTTACTAGCTTTTGCCACACCTGCCTGTATCCTCCTACAATCTCTTCTCAGCACAGCAAACAGAAGGATCCTTTTAAAATATAAATCAAATGATGTGAGTCCTTGGTACAAAACCTCACGTGACTCGGAGCAAAAGCGGAAGCACTTACCTGGCATCCACGCCTTCTGGACCCTGGGCCTGTTGCTGCTCTGATCTTGCCTCCTGTAGTTCTCCCTGCCCTTCCTGGGCTGGGCCTCTGCCACACCAAGGGTGTCCCTCTGCCCTGGATGCTGATCCTTCAGGAGGCCCACCCCCCTCCTGTGTGTAAGAGCCAGCGCCTACTGATGTCCCTTCATTGTTTCCTTCCCCAGCTTTATTTTCCTCACAGAACTAGTGCCATCGGGCACCCTGTATATTTGATAGTGGCAACAGGGACCACTGCAGAAGCCAGGGTATGAGGCCACGGGCCCAGGCTTAAACCGAACTTTTGTAAAGGATTCCTCATTTTACTTTGTAGTTGCCTCTGGCTAGGGGCCTGTCACTGACCTGCTCTTCCCAGCCAGGCTTTTTGAAGGTGTTGCCTCCATGCCTTTATTCAGCTTCATCTCACAATTGTTCCTCACTCCCGAGCCCAAGACCTCCACCCCCGCTACCCACTAAGCTGAGCCTTCTCTTGCTCAGATGCCAGTGACTTTCCCAAGGAGCTCTGCTTGGGAAATGGACACTTCTCTGCTCTTATCTTGCATGCTCACTGCCATATCACCGTTCGTGCCCTGGAGGAGGACATTAGTGGCAAGGGACATGGGACATAAGAGTACTTTCTAAGAAACTAATGGGTTGATAAGGATCTGAGAGTATTAGAAAAAGCTCAGAAGCCTTAGTCATTTCAGTCTGGGTACCCAAAGGTAGGTGAGGCCAGGCTATATTTGTCTAAATAAACAGAGCTCAGCTGTCCTGAAATGACACTAGCCAATTTTCATGAAGTGCTAGTGGAGTAAACAACTTGTCACCTAAGCCAGGTGCAGGATTACAAAATGCCCTCCCTCTGCCTGTCCTGGTGAGATAAGGCAGGAGACCCGCACCCCAAAAAGGTCTTCCTGAAACACCATTTCCATTCTGTTCCTCTAAGTGTCTTTGAGATTTCATTGTATGCTTCCACTTTCCTGCCAACTCCCGTCAAAGCTCTTGTGCCTCGTTTTCAGGACTCTGTTATCTGGTGTCTGGGGTATTTATTCAAAATATTTAACAACCAATTCAGCAGTATTACAATATTTTAACAACTGGCAAGGCTGTACAGGTGCATGTCAGCTGAACAGAGGCCCCTGTGGGTGTCTGATAAAGGCCTGCCTCTCCTGCTGGGCCCATTTTTATGCTGAGTCAGACCTTAATGCATCTGCTGAGCTGCATTTTTCCCCAATTTGCAATGTGCTCCCTTCATCCTGGTCAACTCCAGTCCACTCCAGAGATTCCTGAATTGAATCCTTCATTTAGTCCTGAATACATTCTTGTTGATGGACATTTGGGATTTTGAACTCCCTGACTCCAAGATACTTGTTTTCTTTCTCTTGTGTTGCTAGGCACAAGGAAAGCATAGAGTAAAATGATGGAAGTGCCGAACAAACTGGCAAATGGTCCTGGTTTAAGCCTCTTGAAAGCCAGATCACAAAGGTTTCCTGGAGGCGCCCAGTCCTGTGTGCATTACTATAGCTTGATAAATTTTGGGCAGCTCATGTGGCATATCTTATCAGGGCCTTCTGAAACCTTTGTCCTGGAAGCACCCAAGATGCATTCTAATACAGGGCAAAGAATTCCTCTAAAGTTCCTGCTTAGACGTCATAATATAGAGGTGGAAAATCTCAGCCCTTTCCTCAAACTTGAACTTCTTGGATCAGTTGTTGAAGAAGTTGGTTGAAGGTATACAGCAAGTTGAATGTTAAACACAGTAAGTCTTTGATGATTGAAGGCCCGAGCTGACAGACTGCTATCAGTTTAAAGGCAGCAGTGCTTTAATGCCCTTTTATTTTTCTTTTATGATTTGTCAACACTGTCATCTTCAAAGGCCATTTTAGAACCTGTGTATTTAGGTATTTCATCCAAGGAATGTCATATTTAAAAGTAGATAAATACGTCTTTTTTTTTCCTTTCAATGATTCATATGGTATCAATTTGTAATTCTAGAAAACTTTATTTTCATAAGAAATTATAAGCTCTTAAATCCAAAATCTCAAAATAGAACTTATGTAATTCTGGGTATGTTATTGCTGTTTTAAATGAAAGTCAGGGTATATTTTAGACATGTAAATAATTTTAAAGATATTTTCTTCATAGGTGCATTAAATGATATCCAACCTATTGGCTAATGACCCAGCACCCTCTAAACTGGACCTAAGATCCTGAGGAAGGGGAAAGAGGAGTCTGATGAATCGATTCTCTGAGAAATCATACAACAAAATCTGGTACTTCCTATCACATACCAGGTTGATAGGTTTTATTTGGAAAGTTACAGTATTCTGCATAGCAATGCCTCTCTTCATTTGTTACCACATCCTGGATTGAATTATGCAGACTTGAGTTATCTAAATTCAGCCACCTAGACTTAATTTTCAGGTCCAGAATGGGATTTTAAACTCTTTGTCTGCTACTGTTGGAAGGCAGCAATGTGTCCTAATTGTGTGGCCCAAGTAGTGAAGGATAAACTACAAGAATATATGTCTAAGGCCCACAGAGTTAGCGAATGTCGCAGCTTCTGGGTCAGTGGTTTTCAGACTGTCCCAGGAAGCCCTTTAGGAGCTGCAGGGTCAGGATTGGAAGGAAGTAGTGAGCTTATGGGGATCCTGGACTCCCCACTCTTGTTCATCCATATTAGCTTATTTACCCTATGGGCTTTCAGATAACCATTCATTAAAAACAAGGATGTCAGGGCCAAAAAGAGTTTGAAAACCACCAAGCTCACCTAGACATCTCATTTTCTACAAGAGAAAGTTGAACCCCAAGATAATGAAGAAAATCACCCAGGTCACAGAATAACCTGGAGGTTCCTATTTCCTAAGTGACCCTCTGTACGGACTACTCCTAACTGTGCCTTTTCTATCCCTTTAAAAAAGTAAGAAAAACACAGTTCTCTATTCTGGACTGTAGATAACAGTAAATTGTCATTATAGATGATCATAGTTTAAGAGTAGAATTATTTTTAAAGGCTCAAGAATGCTATTTGCCATCTGTGACATCTCTCATCACTCCTTACTTTTGAGTCTCAAGGGCACCTGCTAGGGGAGAAGAGACTTGTGTACTTCTGTGTACTTTGCCTGCAGTGACAGTTTTAAAAAGAAATCCCAACTGAGTTGAAAAACAGGCTGTGTTCCTGCCGAGAGCCACACCTACTGGCGTTTATCTTTTCAGTTCAGGTGTGCAGCGGTGCCCACATGGTCTGACCCGATAGCTCTCCTCAAGGGCTTCCCCCACTGATCATTCAGTCATGACTTGTCACTCAGCTGTGTCTTCTTCAAATATGAGAAAACAGCTTGATTAACATAGTCAAACATACCCATCGCTAGTATCATTCACTGTTAAATATTTGTAGGACAAAGAAGACTATGCACAATTAAGAGAGAAGACAGGGAGATGAATAGTTTATCATTTATTGTCCACTTACATTCCAGGCACTGGGCTATGCATTTTATATGCACTGTTCCTTCTGATTCTCACATCTACCCTCAATAAATAATTACTATTATAACTTCCATGTTACCTATGAGGAAATAGAGCCTTAGAGAGGTTACATATTAATATGTTACCCAAAGAATAGTGGGTAAGCTAAGACTCAAATCTGGGTCAGGCTGACTTCAAAGGAGAACTTTAAAGAAATACAAACATCCAGGTATGAGTGAGTCCTGAGTAGTTAAGTATTAAGTCTTAAATATTTACAGTTACCTCCTTCAGTCTCTGCTAGCTTCTTTCTGCTAATTCTGAATATCTTCAATATCAGGACTTTCTCACGGACGACCAGGACTCTGGTTCACGTGACCAGTGTGTGTCCACTGCCCACTGAGTTCCCCTTTCAACCTCGTCTTTCCATTGCTGCATAAGCTCTAACTACCTGCAGACTAACCTGAGAGAGGGCATTGCCTTCTCAGTTAAATTTCTCACACCAACTTCTTTTTGCTTTTTTTAAAATTAGTTTCTGGTGTACAAAACAATGTAATAGAGATTTATATCCCTCACAAGGTGATAACCCTCCTCCCCCAATCTACTACCCCTCTGACATCGTGTATAACTGTTACGTTACTGTTCCACTGACTCTATTCCCTATGCTGTACTCCACATCCTGTGACCATATATATATATATTAAATTACAGTTGACATTTATTGTTATTCAGCTTCAGCCTCAGGTGTACACTGCAGTGGTCAGGCACCTACACCATCCATGAAGTGGTCTCCCTAATAAGACAAGTGCCTATCTGACACCCTACAAAATCTTTACAACATTATTGATTATATTCCGGAAACTGTCTTTCGTATCCCCATGGCAATCATGTGGTTACCGATTTGTGCTTTCTAATCCCCTCACCTTTACACCAACTTCTTATGTTAAAACCAAGGGAAAAACACAAGTCAGCGATTTTAACTGTGTTTGCTGGAATGAATGAAACCCTTGATAACTTTTTCTGTCTAGAAGAAATGTTCTCATCTGGCCGGGAACTCATCTTATCCTTTGCTCTTTGCCCTTTGAAGTTATAAATCTTGCTTTTTGTCTGCTGAGTGGCTGCTTCTTGCAGACCAGCAAACTCCCTGATGTTTTTGATAGAGCTGAGTTTTGCTAACGTGTTTGATATTATTATTAAAACATAACTTTTAAGGGTAAATCCTTTTTAATTTATTATTGGGTCCCTCCTGTTTGCCTGGCAGGGTTCATGTTTTGTTCTCTGCCTCATCTAGTCACAGTGTCTGCAGCTGCTGCCTTCTAGACGTAGACCCTGACATGTGAGTAGAGAATAAGGGTGCAGTGCCTGTCACACAGTAGGTGCTCAGTAAAGGCTGATTGAATGAATAAATGAAACCACATATAAGTGAAACTTGATAAGGTCTAAAAATAGATACAAAATATCATAGTACCTTGATTATTAGTTTATAACTTTATTATTATATTTACACTGTGATTGATCTTATGTGTACTATAGGATGAGAAAGTGTCTAAGTTGAATAGCATATACTCTTACGCAAACACTGCAGATTTGCTCAACTCTCATTTAGAAAGTCTTCATGCTCATCCAAACTGGTCTCTTTGCAAAGCCCCTGGCTTTTTTCCTTGATAAAAAAAAATCAGAGAAATGAACATCTGTGAGGAGGTATAATGCTACTGACAGTAGAAAATTATCATTACATTTCCCAATTATGAAGAAAGTATGTTCCTGTTTAAGTTGTTTCTTTATTTATTCAGCAAATATTTCTGTAACTATCATGTATAATTGTGGCTGTAAAGATACCCCTAAAAATTTTTTCTTAAAAGCAATGCTCTTAAGAAAACTATTCCTATGCATTTTATAGCATTGTGAGTTTTTTTTCTGCTTACAAAATAATAAAATTGAGTTGAAAATTTAAGTCAATTTTAAAAACAAACAAGCAAAGAGGTTTAGTTCTATTTCTTCACAATATACTCAGTAGTTATGTCTAGAATTTTTTGGTTTTTTTAAAACAAAGACCTCTTGGAAAATATTAGGGAATATTACACAAAGTATAAATAAAAAGATGGGGTAGTTACCCATGGGCTAATGCCATTTTTGAAGTAGATTTTGGGAGAACATTAGTTAAAATAATATCCCATGTTTTTAGGCAGTAATATGTAAACAGGGTCTTGGGTCTAGAGCCTGAGATATGCCTGGCCAGCTCCTGCTATGGGTTAGTGTTTGAGTCTACTGCCCTCTAGTGACTAGTTTTTACACATTCCTGGGCCCTACCAAAAAAAAAAAATTTATATGTACCAGATGTGTTAAGCCTTTGTATTATAATGCATTCTTTGCAGAGTTTTGTGCCTACTGGAGATCAGACTTAAAGTTGTTAGTGATTATTTTACTCTTTTGAAATCTGAGAAGCTAACTTGTCTTAAGGCCAGCAATGCATCTAGTTATTGCACATGCATTCTATAACTTGAGGACACCTTTTAATTAACTTGCTTGATTGATTGCAGGCTAGAATACAGACGTAAAGAATGATGTGTATATGATCTTTTAATCTATATTGTGCCTAACATTCCCTAATATTTTCTAAGAGTTCTTTGTAAGAAAAAAAAATTATGGACGTGTTTACTGAGTGTATTGTGAAGAAACAAAACTATTTTTATTTTGCTTGTTTGTTTTTTAAATTTATTAAAATTTTCCATTCAATTTTATTATTTTGTAAGCAGAAAAAACTCACACTGCTATAAAATGTGATAGGAATACAGTTTTCTTAAGAGCATTTGCCAAGTAAAATTTGTGCTTTTTTTTTTTTTTTTTTTTTTTTTTAGCAAAGGTTAGACCAAAGGATTTAAATTTGCCTAGGAAACACAGAGAGCCCCAAATAAGATGAACTCAAAGAGACCCACACCATAATTAAAATGCCAGAGTTTAAAGACAGAGAGAGAATCCTAAAAGCAGCAAGAGAAAAGCAACTAGTAACTTATAAGGGAGCTCCCATAAGAATGTCAGCTAATTTCTCAACAGAAACTTTGCAGGCCAGAAGGAATTGGCAGGAAATATTCAAAGTGATGAAAAGCAAGGACCTACAACCAAGATTGCTCTACCCAGTAAAGCTATCATTTAAAATTGAAGGACAGATAAAGAGCTTCCCAGACAAGAAAAAACTGAAGGAGTTCATCGCCACCAAACCCATATAACAAGGAATCTTAGAGGGACTTCTTTAAGACAATAAATAAATATAAATAAATAAATAAATAAAACAAGAATAATGAAATGACAATAACTACATCTACATATCTATCAACAATTACTTTAAATATAAATGGATTAAATGCTCCAGTCAAAAGATAGGAGGGCTGACTGGATAAGAAAACAAGACCCTTACATATGCTGCCTATAAGAGACTCACCTTAGATCAAAAGACACACACAGGCTAAAAGTAAAGGGATGGAAAAAGTTATTTCATGAAAATGGAAACAGACAAAAAAACGCTGGGATAGCAATACATATACCAGACAAAATAGACTTTAAAACAAATGCTATATAACAAGAGACAAAGAAGGACCCAGTAATCCCACTTCTGGGTATTTATCCAAAGAAACCCAAAATACTACTTCCATATATTCATTGCAGCATTGTTTACAGTGGCCAAGAAGTGGAGGCAGCCTGGGTGTCCATTGATAGATGAATGGAAAAAGAGTAGGTGGTACATATATACAATGGAATATTGCTTGGCCATGGAAGGGAATGGGTTCTTGCCATCTGCGGCAGCATGGATGGACCTGCAGGGTATTGTGTTGAGTGGAATATGTCAGACAGAGAAAGACAGATGCAGTGTGATTTCATTTATACGTGGAATCTAAAGGACAAAATAAACAAAACAGCGATAAACTCATAGACACAGAGAACGTTTTCATAGTTGACAGATGGGAAGGGGATTGTGGGGTGGGTGGAAAAAGGGAAGGGATTAAGAAGTACAGATTGGTTGTTACACAGTGGTCATGGGGATGTAGGATATAGCATAAGGAATATAGTCAATAATATTGTAATAGCTATGTATGGTGTCAGATGGGTACTAGATTTATTGGGGTGATAGATGGGAGGGGCTTGGGCGTCAGGGTGAAAAAGGTGAAGGGATTAAGAAGTGCATATTGGTAGTTACAAAATAGTCATGGAGATGTAAAGTACAACATAGGGAATATAGTCAATAATATTGTAATAACTGTATAGTTCCAGATGGGGACTAGACCAGTCAGGGGAATCACTTCTTAAATTATATAAATGTCTATGCACTGTGCTATACACCTGAAATTAATATGAAATAAAATTGAATATAAACTGTAAATGAAAATTTTTTAAAAGGGGGAAAAGGTGAAGGGGAATAAGAGGTTCACATTTCCAGGTATAAAACAAATAAGTCATGGGGATGTAACATACAGCATAGGGAATATAGTCAATAATATTTTGATAGCATTGTACAGTGTCAGTTGCTGGACTTATCATGGTGATCACTTCTTTATATAAATATTGAATAACTATGGTGTACACCTGAAATGAATATAATGTATGTCAGCTATATTTTAATAAAAATATTTTTAAAACTCTGCAATAAAATAAATCTAATTAGAAAATGGTCAAAAGACATGAAAAGACATTTCTTCTGAAAAGGATATTCAGAAAATGTTCAACATCATTAGCCTCAGGGAAATACAAATTAAAACCATAATGATACTTATCAGAATGCTAGAATAAAGAATAATGACAACACTAAATGCTGGTGAGGAGGTAGAGAAACTTGGTCATTCATACAATGCTGGTGGGAATATAAAATGGTACAGCCACTCTGGAAAACAGTTTGGCAGTTGCATCTAAAACTAAACACACAACTTCCATATGACCCAGCAATTACACACCTGGGCATTTATCTGAGAGAAATGAAAACTTACCGTTTATTTAAAAACCTGTACCTGAATGTTCCCAGCAGGTTTATTCCTAATAGCCCCAAAGTTAAACAGCCCAGATATCCTCCAACAAATTGATGGTGCATTTATACCATGGAATACCACTCAGTAATAAAGAGGAATGAACTATCAATACATGCAACACTTGGGTGAATCTCCAGAGAATTATGCTGCATGGGGGGATAAAAGCCAATTCCAAAAGATTGTATACTGTATGTCTCCATTTATACTCGTATAATATTTTTGAAATTACAAAATTTTTAGAAATAGGAGAACTGATTAGCAGATGTCAGGGTGTGTTTTGGGCGGGCAGGAGGGAGGTGGGTATAGTTATAAAAGGGCAACATGAGAGATCCAGTAGTGATGAAAATATTCTGTATCTTGACTGTGGTCATGGATGCGTGAAACTATACATATGATAACATTGTATAGACACAAATGAGTACAGTGAAACTGGAGAAATCTAAATAAGATTGTTGGATTGTATAAGTGTCAATATACTATAGTTTGAAGTACATTGGGGGAAAGTGGGTAAAGTTTCACGTAAGCTGTCCGATTATTTTTTAGCTCTGCATGTGAATCTTTAATTATTTCAATAAAACTTTCCATTAAAAAAAATCCGTTGGGCATCAATAAATAATGGCCTTTTTTCTTTTAAAATGCTTGCCAGATCATCTTTTTCCTGTTCCTTATGTTTTTTTGTAATAGTTTTATTTTTCTCTGAAACAACTTTAAAAATCGTTATACAGATAAACAGTTCCCTCTCTTTGATCAATTTTCATTGTTTCTAATGTTTGCTTTTACAAAGGGCTGTGTCCAACGTACTTCTGGTTAAACCCTTATATGTAACAAATTATTTTTCAAGCTAAATTCCTATAAGAAAAATTGTTCTATCACATATGAAAAAAAAATTTGTTTCATGGAAAATGTTTTCTTTTTTTTAACTTTTTAAAAATGTATTTTTCAGTTACGGTTGACATACAATATTACATCAGTTTCAGGTGTACAAAAGAGTGATTAGAGATTTATATACCGTAATTTGGTGCATATTCAAGTTTGTCGTCCAGAAAAGGGATGAAAACCACTTTTTCCAAGACTCTTATCAACACTCGTATTATAATTTTTTAAGATTTTGCTAATGATCTAGATAGAAAAAAATCATTTCTTGTTTCAATTTGCATTTCTCTGATTATAGTGAAAAGAAACATTGTAATTTGGGGGGGCATGATTTTTTTCTCTACCTACTAGCTTTCTGACCTTGGGCAAGTTGCTACACTTTGCTTTGCTCAGCTTCTTTTCTGTAGAATGAGAATGATAGATAATCTTGTCCGCTCTTAGGTTGTCATGAGGATTGAGTGAGGCACCTGGAGCTTCTTACACTTAATAAATGCTAGGCATCATTACTACTGCTGCTGTTAAAACGAGTACTGCCAGCCACCGGGGTTTACTGAATTCCTTTCAGGAAGAGACTAAGCTTATAAAAGAAAATAGTTATCTAATTTTGTAGGAGAAGGTTTAAATCTAGTTGTGATTATAAATAGTGCAGCAGTTCTCAACTGAAGGTAACTTTGTTCCGCAGATGATATTTGGCAATGCCAAGAGGCATTTTTGGATGTTACAACTGGGGCAGGTGGGGCCGTGCTACTGGCATCTAGTGGGTTTAGGGCAGAGATGATGCTAAACATTCTACAATGCACAGGACAGCCCTTCCCCACAACAAAGAATATTCCAGCCCCGAATGCCAATAGTTTCGAGGTTGAGAAACCCTAGAGCAAAGGTTCGTCCCATCGTGTCTTGTTAGGTCATACAGAGCATGTTGCTTTTTTATACTCTGAGACATCATTTGTGCCTTTTAGCATTAAAAAATGTTTATCCCTATATTTCCAGATTTAAATTTTAAGATTTCTCTAGGGGTTCTTAAGGCTGCCATTTCTATTTACTTTTATATTTAAATAATTTTACATACATGGATTGGCAAGGTGGCTGGTAGGGCACACATTCCACCTTCTTCCTCCCACCTCAAACTCTGAGGAATGACTAGAAAAATTATATCTGTGTTTATATATATGTTTATTCTCTATCTCCATCTCCATTTCTATCCCTGTATCTCTATCTCTGTCTCCATATCTCCTGGAAAAGAAGAAGGCGTGGTGATCACTATGGACCAGAAATTTTGAGTCTCACTGAAGGCTGTCAGTCAGAAGAGGCTAAGTTATACTGTGGTAACAAACAACCCCCAAAACTAAGTGATTCAAAGCTATACAGTTCATTTTTTACTCATCCTCCATGTTCATTTTGGGCTGTCAGGATGCGTAGTCTCTCAGGGACCATCTCAAATGTTGCCATTGCCATGTAGAGGGAAAAAGAGAACTCCAGAGGGTCTTGCATCAGTAGTTGAATGACCCGTCCTGGAAGTGACAAGCATCCAAACATCAATTCAACTCACAACTCATTGCCCAGAACTATTTATATGACCCCATTTCCATAAAGGAGCCAGGAGGTGCAAACCTGTCAGTAGCCTGGAGAGGGGAGAATTAGAAATATTTGTCATATGAGGTCTGACAATTAAGTTTGTGAACTTGTTGCAATGATGTTGCTAACCTTTTTTGATATCAGAGGGATTGTTCATTATGAATTTGTACCAACTGAACAAACAGTCAACCAAGTTTGCTATTTGGAAGTGCAGAAAAGGCTGCGTGAAAAAGTTAGACGATCTGAACTTTTCGCCAACAATTCATGGCTCTTGCATCACGACAATGCACCAGCTCACACGGCACTGTCTGTGAGGGAGTTTTAAGCCATTAAACAAATAACTCTATTGGAACACACACCCTACTCACCTGATCTGGGCCCTAATGACTTCTTTGTTTACCCGAAGATAAAGGAAATATTGAAAGGAAGACATTTTGATGACATTCAGGACACCAAGGGTAATACGACGACAGCGCTGATGGCCATTCCAAAAAAGTGTTCCGAAATGCTTTGAAGGGTGGACTAGGCGCTGGCATTGGTGCATAGCTTCCCAAGAGGAGTACTTTGAAGGTGACTGTAGGGATATTCAGCAATGAAGTATGTAGCACTTTTTCTAGGATGAGTTTACGAACTTAATTGTCAGAACTCGGTATAGCTTTACTGACTCCCTCAAAGGCCCAGATAGAGGACATCTGAGGAAGGAAGTGAGCACAGCTCAAAGTGAGCACAGGGAAGAACTGAGGAAGGTGGAAGCAGCCTCTAAAGATAAAAGGAGGATGGGACTCTGTGCACAAAACAGAGTAATTTATTAGAGTGCCATGATAGCCTGGGAAATTGATGCCCAACCTATCCCAGAGACGGAAGAATTAGTAATGCTCTATTTTAAAATTTAGCAATTTTTAAATGTTTAAACATTTAATGTGCTGTGAAAATTTATAAAATCATCTCTATAAAGTCCTCTGTTCAAAATCATTGTGCCTAGTGTAGTGCCAGGTTACATAGTATGTGCTCTGTAAATACTCATTGAATTGAATGATGGCTCTAACCTTACCATAAGAAAAAGCAAACACTGTTTTAAAAATAATTTTTTTTTTTGGTGACTCACTGTTAAGTTTTTAATAAAATATGTAAGGCCTTCAATTTAAAATGCTTCAAACTCTAATGTACTTTTTTTTCAGTGAATGTACACTTTATTTGTAAGTTAAATATTCATATGTTAGATAAATCTTCTTTTAAGACCATTACTTATTGAAATCCTAATTGTACAAATATTATAATTAGTAAATCATTCTTAATTTGACTCATTAATAATTTTGTTACATAAACATGAAAGTTTTTGGCAAAATGAAAGTTGATTTTTCTCTAGCTTTCAATGTTTTATAAAGCTGATTTTTTTTTTTTTAAATTAAATTTATTGGGGTGACAATTGTTAGTAAAATTACATAGATTTCAGGTGTACAATTCTGTATTACATCATCTATAAATCCCATTGTGTGTTTACCAGCCAGAGTCAGTTCTCCTTCCATCACCATATATTTGATCCCCCTTACCCTCATCTCCCACCCCCACCCACCATCCCCCTTACCCTCTGGCAACCACCAAATCATTGTCTGTGTCTATGAGTTTCTGTTTCTCATTTGTTTGTCTTGTTCTTTTGTTGTTTTTGGTTTATATACCACATATCAGTGAAATCACATGGTTCTCTGCTTTTTCTGTCTGACTTGTTTCGCTCAGCATTACTCTCTCAAGATCAAAAATAATTTTTATTATCATCATCATCATCATCACCATCGTCGTCGTCGTCGTCTTGTTATCCTACCTCACAGTTAAGGTTGGTTTTGGAAACAAGTCAGTGTCCTGACCCCTTGTGAGGTCACTTTAAGTATTTTCTCCTGCCCAGCAAGCTGCCCGCATCCACAGAAAAGCCCTGGGGATTTCGATCCTGGCTTCCCTTGTTTTTCAGCTGAGTCCTTATTTTGTCTTGCAACTTCCTAACCCCACCCACCATGCCTGCTCTTCTCACCCTCCCAGCTTTGTGAAAGGATGTCCCTGGTCTTCCAGGCCCAGCTTTCCTGTTGGCGGCCTTGCACTGGGTCTCTTGAGACACTAGAGGTTAGGAACAGGCTCTGGAGTCCGATTGCCTGGGTCCAAATGCCACGCATTCACTCTATGACTTCGGGCAAATTACTTCATCTTTCCGGGCCTCATTTTCCTCATTTGAAAAATTTGAACAATGCTAGTACCTACACCATAAGGTGCCATGGTATTAAATGAGGTGCTGCTTACAATGTTCTTAGAATGGTGCCCGGCACTCTGAGTAACTGATCTGTGGTATTGGTTATCACCGTAGCTGTCAGCATTACCTCCCTCCAAGCTCAGAACTCTCTGGGGAGGAGTCTCCATGTCTCTGTTCAGCTTTACCGACCTGGATGGTGGTCTCTTTGACATTAGTGTGTTTGAAGTCAACTTCCCAATACTCCAGAGTCCCAGGATATCATTTTTAGGGCTGGCCTAGTCTCAGGTTATTTCTAGCTTTTAACCCACATAGCTTCAGAAAGTCATTTACCAGCTCTGTGCCCTGGTTTCCCTGTGTGTGAAATAGGAATTATACCTTTTTCTTTCCAAGTCTCAGGGATTTTAGATTTCTTTCTTCTTTGGCTCTATATTTTATGCCAACTTGTCAATTTTTGTACGTCATTAAAGCCACCTTCAGTCCTTGATATGGAAAGGTAGGTGTATAAATAAATAAGGAAACACATAAATAAAATAAAGAGTAGTTATGAAAGAAGTCAAAACATCATACATATACAAGACATTTTTAGCCAGTAAGTGTTATCAGTGGCAGATATTGGAAAACCCACCTCATCATTGTGTCTATTGAGCTTAGAAATGTGCAAATCATTGTAGGCTTTATGTGATACCTCCACGAAATAGGATATAAGAAAAATGAGGAGATAAACATGCTTTGGTCCTTTGAAGGTAGAAGTTCTGAAATAGATAGCAAAGCTAAAAATATACTTTAAACGCATGTGGCCAGACGTTTTTAAATGGAAGAATTACTACAAAGATCATAATAAATCAGCTTCAGGAAGTGCTCACTGCAAAAGTCACGCACAAAAATTATTACAAAGGTGAGCATAAAGTCGCCTGTAAATAGTAATCATGATAGCTGACATTTTCTGAGTGTTTACCCCAGGTAATCTTTGAATAAACAAAGAGATACTGTTTTAATCCCCATTTTACAGTTGAGAAAACTGAGGCCCAACTTGGTTATTTAGCCACGGCTACGGTGGAACTAGGCAGTGCTCTCTCAGTGACCACCATAGGCAATACTGCCCCTTAAACCAAGGGTTTCTTCAAGCCACACCCTTGTAATGCAGCAATGCTTTTTGAGGTTTCTTCTAATGGTTACACCATAGAATTCTCTGTCGCATACACTACAGGGCTGGGACCAGTGCCAGGACAAAGTGAAATGGGTTACATTTTGCTCTGGCTCCCATCTGGCTGATTGCCAGCCCTGGCCTTCCTTCCTTGCTGTCCTGGGCTTACTCTCGTCCTTGGCATACACTGAATAAGTCCACAACACTCAACTCAAGGAGGATTGTATTTCAATAGGACATTGGTTTTCTTGGGGGGTGGGCGCTGGGGGCATTGGTGATGGTTCTTTTTTTATTGCAGTAACACTGGTTAATAACATTATATACATTTCAGTTATACAACATTATAATTCAATGTCTGTATATTCTATTAGGTGCTCACCACCCAAAGTCTAGTTTCCTTCTATTACCATATATTTGACCCCCCTTTACCCATTTGCCCTCCCCCACCCCCTTTCCCTCTGGTAGCCACCACTCTGATGTGTGTACCTACGAGTTTATTTATGTTTTGTTTTGTTAGTTCATTTGTTGCTTTTTTGTTTTATATTCCACATATGAATGAAATCATATTGTTTTTGCCCATTCTGTCTCACTTAATTCACTCAGCATAATACCCTCAGGTTGTACCCAGGCTGTCACAAATAGCAATATTTCATCTTTTTCTTCATGGCTGAGTATTTCAATAGGACATTCTTGAGGCTCTAAGACATTTGCTCTTCACCTTGTTTGATTGCAGATCCTTTTGAGAATCTGATAGAATGAAAGCTACGGGGGAACGGGGTGGGGAGTAGGGGGAAATGGGCTTCAACTTTGGTTTGTGGTTTCAGGGGACCCCACCCAGAAACTTTGACCTTGAATTTAACATTTAAAGGAATAAAACAAGAATGACAAGAGGAGGTGGTGATTTGCTTGCTCTTTGGGGGTTGGAAGACTGTCTCTCCTCCTCATTCCAAAGAGGAAGCTGCCTGTGCCTATGGCTGCATCAATAACATTAACCCAAAACATTAGTATAGAGCAGGAAAAAAATAATCTAGCTTCCACTCAGCCTCCTGTATGTTTTTTACATGACTTTCAACCTGTAGGCCAGTTTTGTTTGTTCAGTAGTTGTCACATCCTGCGATCTTTGTCTTAGAAGGATTTGTGACTGTAGAAGAACATTTTAATTCTGGGCTAACACAAGATGTACCCCAGAAATTCCATCACAGAACTTGCACTGGCAGATGTCCATCAGCCGTTTCTGTTACCTAAGTGTGTATACCAGTGCCACTTTACATTTTGTGACTGGCATGGAAACACATGCTGGTACATCAAACAGGAACTTGAATTCAGAAACAGGATCTTGTTCAATTTTGCATAAGATGTTTCCTGTTGACTTGGAAAACTTGAAGTGTTTGAAGGCAGGGGTAGGAAAGAAAAACACAACTCAAGAGATTCTATACATTCAAAGACTCCTTGACAGTTTGTTTATTGAAAAGCGGGCTGTGTGTTGGTGGTGAAATAAAACCTTCAGTGTCTAGGATTCTGGAAGGGAGGGTCCCCTGAAACCACACACCACATTTGAAGTCCATTCCCCCCCCATCGCTCCCCATAGCTTTCATTCTTTCTATCAGATTCTCAAAGGGATTTGGAGTCAAATAAGGTGAAGAGCAAATGTCTTGGAGCCTCAAGAATGTCCTATTGAAGTACTCAGCCATAAAAAAAGATTAAATATTGCTATTTGTGACAGCCTGGGTACATCCTGAGGGTATTACGCTGAGTGAAGTAAGTGAGACAGAATGGGCAAAAACAATATGATTTCATTCATATGTGGAATATAAAACAAAAAAGTAACAAATGAACTAACAAAACAAAACATAAATAAACTCATAGGTACAAACATCAGAGTGGTGGCTACCAGAGGGAAAGGGGGTGGGGGAGGGCAAATGGGGTAAAATATATGGTAACAGAAGGAAACTAGACTTTGGGATCTGCAGTGAAACAAGGTGAAGAGCAAATGTCTTAAAGCCTTCAAGAATGTCCTATGAAGTACTCAGGAAATCTTGGTGGAGTCCAGGCGCCAGGAACCCTGGCAATATTCCACAGTGATCACCTGAGGGCAAAAACAAAACTCCTACAACACTAACCCCAAATGCCCCTTTTTTCTTCCAGAAGACAATATTGTCTTGACCGAGGAAAGCTGTTCCTTAATGCTCAACTCATGCTTTAATAGTCATGAAGCTGCAGTGCTATGATTGTTTCTATTTTTACTCTCCTTTATCAATAGGTACCCCAATCCCTCTTTTGGTTTCTCTAAATTAAGAAATTAGGCCTTTATATAAGTGGTATATTTTTCAATTTCTTAGAAAGGGTAAAAAGTAGATTACTTGAGGCAGATAGCAAAATAGGAATGTAAATGTTTGAACACTCTGCTAAATTTGTGATCAGACAGAACTGGGCAAAATGTGGTAGAGCTGACGGCTGGGCCTGGTGGCCTTCATTTGTCTGTTGAATGGGGAGAAAGTACAGCCATTGGGACTTGAGGGGCTTTATCACTTTTTACTTGGTGTCCTTAGATGAGTTAAAGAACTTCTCTGAGCCTTAGTGTTTTCATCTGTTTTATGGGGATAATAATACCTGTCCAATGGAATTGTACACAGCAGGTGTCACAAGTGACAGTCTCCACCCCCACGCTTTTACCTCTTGTCTAAGCATCAAGCTCGACGGTTTATAATTTATAGACTTATGGATTGTATGTTCTTCCTCCCTGTTGAAAATTAGAACATTTGCTTGTCTTTTTTTCTTCTATCATCTGTCTTATCCCTTGTGATGTTTAAGAAGCACAGATCATTTTCCTGTGAAGAAGCGAATTTCCTGTGAGGAAGCGAATTATAAATGCCTTGTGTCCATATCCACTCTTACCAGTCAGGCATGCAGTTTTGATAAACTCCTTTCCAAATTCTGAAGGAATTAGGTTGAGGCCTAAAAGAAACCAAACATCTGAATTTTGATACAAATGGAACGGAGACCCATGGCGTTGTCCCAGGAGCTGGTGAGATTACTGGCATCGGCTTCCTGCCATGGACAGATACATTCAGCATCACCATGTCACTGCACAATGACTGGAGACTCGGCTTTCCTAGCCATCTTGCCTGTCCATGATACGCTGATCAGTTATGATACCAGCATTCCTTATTTACATCCCATGTTTTTGTTCCTGGGCACCCAGGAGGTGTGAACTGAGCCACCTGGGGTGGGGGGAAGGTGCAGAGTGGGGACAGTGAAGGTTGCCAGCCCTCTGTCACCACCGTCTCCATGTATTGTATCTTTCCACTGCAAGACTTGCTTTTAGCACCTGAGAGTAAGTGAGTGGTCTTGTAACCATTACTTACAATTTTCTGCCTTGAATTCTTATTTGGTTCATGAACATGCGGCCTTAGAAATCAGTTGGCTAGCAGCCATGGGCCAGGACAGCGCCCACTGCTTTCAGCTGGAGCTCTGCAGAGTAGTGCTTCTCCTCGACCAGCCTTTGCCTTGTGTCCGTCTCCTGTGCTGGGCCTAGGGCAGCTCTCGGCCACATTGGATTGTGCTTGCATTGTGATTCAAAATTGGCACAGTGATATCACTTTGGTTTAAAAACAAAAATTAAAATCCAGAAATACAGTGTAAACTCCTAACTTCTGAGAATATTTCTGAAAATAGTACCCATCCCAGTTATTCAAAGCAGTTTCATAAGTACCAGAGTCGTATTTCTGTGGAATGTTCCTGATTTGGCAAGTTCCAAACCCTAGAACTATTTTAACATTGCTGGAAAAGAGACACTCCTTAGATTTCCTTTTTGAGGATATAGTCTTTCTTTGTTAAGTCTCAGGATTCATGCTCCCTAGAAGTCACTGGTGGTTTCAGATGATGAGCTGTGGAGTTATCCAATATATATCTTTGTTTTAATCGTAGACTTACTGCTACTAGTCTTTGGGGGGAGGTTCCCACTTTGGTATATGTATGATAGTTATGATGCTTGTAATAAAGGCATTAGTCATCCTTTCCTTTAAAAAAATAGCTATAAAATAAATAGTACAGAAGGATATAGAATGAAATGTAGAAGCTCTGGGTCTCCTTAATGTTTCTCCGTAGAGGTAATCATTGTAAATAACTTTTGTGTATCTTACCAGGTATTTTTCTATGCAATTATAAAGGTATACATACATACAGCTGTACATACACATGCATACATATACATACATATACATATACACATCACACACACAGAAACAGCACATATATCTATTGTTTTAGGAATACAAATGGGATTTTACCATACATATCATTTTTTATCTTGCTCTTTTTACTTGAAGCTGTATCAAGGCATCTTGCCAAGTTAGTACGTGTAGATCTGTCATACTTTTAGTGGCTGCATAGTATTCCATTGTACGGCTGGACCATAATTTATTTAACATGATGTTTGTTGATGGATGTTTAGGTTGTTGCCACTTTTTTAGTGGAGCTCTTTATCCATGTCTTACCTCGTGCATTTGGTGACTATTCTCATTAGTTGAATCAGATCTTGAGAATTATATTGCTGTATTTTTAGTGTTATGGATTATTTATAACAAAGCCTAACGACCAAGTAGCAAAAGATTTTCTTTAAAATGTACAGGAAACATATTTACAGATGGTGGAAGTGTTACAGAAGCCAGTTTAAGTTAGGTTAATCTTAATTTTTTTCTAAGGGTTAATTCATGGTAAAATATTTGTTTTAGAACATCAAATGTATACACGATGAAGGAGTTTAAGGGGGTGGCATTTTTAATGAGTTGCCATAGTGGCAGATACAGAACTGTGGCACAGACATCATTAAAATGTACTTCCAGAGGTGGAACTAAAAAGAATAATTTCTCATTAAGAGGAGGTGAGAAATGTTGGGGGTGGATTTTTCTTTCTAAAACTGTGTTCATAAGTGACTAAAATGACAGATTTTTAAAAATCACGAAAGAACTAGATGTATGACTGAATAGTAGAAAGGATCTGAAAGTACATGTTTGCACAAAGTAGACAATCCAATTTAATTCCATGAAATGAATAATTACTGTTTAGAGTAAATCTTGAGACCATGAACAGATATGGCTCTCCTCGTAGATTCTTAGAATTAGATTCGTTTGCTCTGAGTACACGGTTAAATCTTTATTTCCCCTTATGGGCACATCCCTATGGTCAGGTGGCTGATTAGCAGTGTCTGTGTAGGGAAAGCTGTCTGATTGCATGAGGTGGGCAGTGCCACAGCCCCGCTTACTCAGTCCTGAGGGGACTGTCACTCTGCCACCAAGAATGACCCAGTGCAGTTGGCCCTTGGCAGCTCCAGCTCCAGCCCAGGACAACTTTTCTTTTAACTACTGTTATCTTGTATCTTACAACAATTGCCTCCATCCTCCCTCATTTGTGTAGATGAACTCAAGTATTTACTCTACACCAGTGGTTCTCAACCAGGGGTGATTTTGCCCCCCAGGGAACATTTGGCAATGTTTGGAGACATTTGTCGTTGTCACAACAGTGGATATGCTATTGGCATCTAGGAGGCAGAGGCCAGGGATGCCACTAAGCGTCCTACAATGCACAGAACTGTCCCCCCCACCCCCCTGCCCCATGCCAATTCCTGGAGCTCTTTCTCTGTGTAGCTCCCTCCTCTCCAGGACTTGCCTCACAAATTCCAGGCACCTCAAACTCCAATCTCTGTCTCCTTGGTGAGGAGACTGCTGTCCTCTGCTTGGATCCCCCCTCCTTGCACTGTGGACCAGAAAGTACCTCCAGGCAGAAAGCTGGGCTGGCGGTCATAGACATCTTACTTGTTTCCCTTTTCCCAGGGATCAAAGTCCTATACTACCTGTGTCTAGTGTGTGAAAAAGTTGTTTCATACATTTTGTCTGGCTTTCTAGTTGTTTACAGCAGAAGGGTGAGTCTGGTTCCACTTACCTTGTCATTGCCAGAGACTTATTTATTATTTAGATGTTTTTCTCCCAGTATTTCTCTGTAATAAGTAACAGCAGGGATCCTGTCCCCATTGTATAGGTTAGAGGACACAGAGTCGCCGAGAGTGAGTAAGAAGCCTGAAATCACATCCTGAGTTGGTAGGATGGCAGGAACCAGGGATCACACGATCTAGCTCTTGCCTCATTAAACTAGATCCCACCTGCCGACCTAAGCACACCAGTGAATGTCACTGGTTGCCAATGGCAGAGACAAAAGCGACGGAGCCAAAAAGAAGACAGTAAAAAAAAGTGGTAGAAGAATGGGGTAGGGGAAAGCTCTAGAGCTGTATATTAGGAGAGAAATTTGGGGCAGCTATAATAACCCCAGGAGTTGCATTAGGTATCACTCTCTGTCACCCATAATGATACTGAAATAATAGCCACCATTTACTCCATCCTTACCGCTGCGCTGAGAGCCTTCAGTATATTATCCCATTTAACTTCATTCTCTATCAAAGAACACACTATTATCCTTATTTTACAGATCAGGAAACTGAGGCTCAGAGAGGCAAAGTCATCTGCCCAGAGCCACAGCTAATATGCAGCAGTGCTGAGATTTGACCCAGATCTGCAGACTCCCAAAGCTTGTGCTCTTTCATTATGGTTTCCCATCAGGGGTTACCTCTTCCTGACTCATTTTTGTTGACTTGCCTAATGTTTTTCCCACCTCATTCCACCCCTTCAGGAGTACCATTTATTTTTTTCTGACTTTAAAACCAATACATACTCACTGACGGAGAATTTGAAAATGCAGAAGATTAGAAGGAAAAAAAAATCATCTATACCCCTTACCCTTATCTGTTATTTCCAATGCCAAGCTTTGCTTATTAATGGTAATGCTCACCTTTATAACAGCTTTGCCTTCTTCATAGATAGTAAGTACTCAATGCATGCTTATTGATTTCAGACACCGTAGAAACTACATAGAATATTTAAAACATCACGTAACTTGCTAAGACACTCACACCTTTGTGTCTATGCCTAAAGAACTACTGGATTCTGATGGATACACGAGAAGGACTTGATAGGCTTTTTAAGTGCTTCACCTACCTACATACCATGTTAAGTTTCATGGCCCTTACAGCTCCTTGCACCATGTTATACCCACACGCACTCAACAGATACCCTTTGATTGATTGATAGACCTTCAGGGATGGAAAGTAAATTCAATGCATTTGTTCATCAAATATTCAGTGAATACCTACTATGTACCAGGCACTGTGCTAGCTCCTGGGGTGAAATATGAGCTAGATGCAATCTCTGCCCTCTTGGAATTTACCATCCAGTGATAGAAAACCCAAGAAACTGGCCTCTGAAATGTTCAGATTACAAGACATTCTCCCACAGTGATATTTTTACCAGGCAAACTCAGGTTGATTGTTGTGGGGAAGTTTTGAAAAAGAATAGTTGTGAAAGGCCAGATAAAGTTCATAAAATCAAGAAGGGAAAATGTTACTTCAGGCTGATATGTTAGATGATAGCTTAGCCCGCTGCCATGCTGTCTCACAAGAGAAAGGTTTTATTTGTGTCTCCTTTGGTCTCGTCTTCTTTTCATCTCCAGGTTTGATATCTAAGCGTTAGCCTGGGCCTTTGATTTACAGTGCTCTGGAGAAAGAGACCCGGGATGACAAAGCCATCCAGGCCCTACCTAAGGGCCTGATGGGTTGACCTAGTTTTGGAACTGGCTTCGAGCTACACGGAGGATGGCAGCAGACCGACCGTGCAGCGAGCGCCTGCTGGGAAGGCAGCTCCCCTGAAGCCCCATAAAATAAAGGGTTTCCCAAGTCTTCTTTGAAATACACAATTTCCTTGGGTATTGAATGTATGACAGCAATTTGTAGTCCTTTGAAAAATCTTTTACTATCTGAGCTTAATCAACTGAAAAAATAACAGTGGTTTTTCTCTGCCTGCTCTTGTGTCCTGAGAAATTTGCCCCTTTTTGCCCCTTCCTGGCTGCTAAATCCGATTCTCTCAACTGTTTTCTCTCCTTAGAAATGGTGCTCATAGCCTGTTTGTGGGGAGGTTGAGGCACTAGGAAAATACAAACTTTTAAGACTTGTCAATACACTTAAGCTAAACCATGTCCCTTCCAAAGGACTTTATGGACTCTCTCCTGTGGTATACCCAAAGAGAGGGTGTACTCTTCTATAACAAATTAGCAGTTTGAACCTGAAAGGATAAACATTCACAATAGTGTCAGCTTTTCTTGGCTCCTGTTAATATGAATGTATGGGACATCACTGATTAACAAGTGTCATCCACCCGCTATCCCTTCTTGTAAGGAAACGCAGAATGTGCATATTATATAATCGTAGCAACCTGTCTTTGATGTCGAGTGAACAACTGCAGAAACAAGCCATGTGCTATAATCCCATCGTTAACTGTCCGGGGACCCAGCATGAGGCTACGAACAGTAAGGCAGAGGCCAGTCAATACCGCCGGTAGCTAGTATCCAACGCCCACTGTGTGGCTGCAACCCCCAGCCAACGTTTCTAAGAGCTCCCTATTGGATTCCTCATTATAACCTCGGCTGGACTGACACGCTTGGCAACCCACAGCGCCAATGAAAAATACATGAGGCTGATGAGGGAGCGTTTTTCCCTTCCTCTCTTTCTCCTTAAGGAAAGAAAGTGATTGCTGTGGAAGTTATTTCCGACATTAATAGGAACACGTTGGCAGAGCTCTGCTGGCCAAAGGAAGACAGCCCGAGTTAAGATGGGGAGATGCCATTGAAAATAACTAATGGGAGGAGCCGTGCTGTTTGTTCCATGGCTCTAGCACTCCTCATTTTTCAGAGCACTGTTGTTTTCGTGATCTTCTCTGCTGCAAGAGACCTTAAACAAATGCTATTGATCAATGTCTCCCTGACAGTATACATTTTCATTCTGAGAACTGGTTGTTATGCATCTGACTATGTGGGAAGCACAGTTTGCCTTTTCTGGACCCCTGGGGGTTGTGATGTGAGCACCATTGGAAGGAGCCCTGGGCCTGGCGGAAGGAAGCGGCTGCCACGGAGGGCAGCTGGCGTCAGGGGCTTTTCTTTACCATCAGTGGATATGAACTTGGCTGCAGGTTATTTTTCTGTGCTGCCATTTATTATTTTTATATGGTAACAAAATAGAATTAAACTATGGTCTAAGGTCCTACAGGAAAAATTATCAAGTTTTATCAATTCTCTGTAACCACAATCCTCTTTTTCCCATATTGAAATAACTATATGATTTCTTTTGATGATGTGACGTTTCTTAGGAACATAATTATGGTTTTATAGCAGAACCAACTTATTTATTTGGACATGATCATTTCTTTCTTTCTTTACTTTTTTCTGTCTTTCTTTCTTTTCTTTTTTTTTTTTTTTTTGAGGATTTTTGCCATTCTGATACCTGTATAAAATTGTATATTGTCATTGAGGCAGAGTTTGTGTAAGGTAACAAGATTTTCTTCAAGTAGCCTTAATTCAGCAATCTATACAAATGGTTTTCCCAAGAGTTCTCATTACCAGTGCCTTGCTGCCTACAAGATCTTGAATTCTGAAGTCCCCTTCTCTGCCCCTGCCAGAGGGGTCAGTCTAGCACAGAGGTTGAGTATATAACTCTGGCACTAGACTTCCTTGAATTTGAATCTGAGCTTCACCGCTTACTACAGTAGCTTGGGACCTTGAGCAAATCACCTGATCTCCCTGTGCCTCAGTTTCCTCACCTATTAAATAGAATGTCTCATAAGGAAGGTGTAAGAGTTAAATGGGTTATGTTAAAGCCTGTGGAATAGTGCCTACCACATGGTAGGTTTCACATAAGTGCTGTGGTTTGTGGCTAGTCTGTCATTCCACCTTCCCCACCACACTGCTCTTCACCATCATCACGACCTTCCGGCCCCCAGTTCCCTCCTTTTCCCATAGGCATCTCCCCCTCTGCGTTTGCCTCTGATGCATTCACAGCCCCCCTGATTTCCTTGCTGCATGACTGGATTAGTTCAGGTCCTGGTGGGGAACAGATGACACAGTCCAACCAGGCAATTTGAGGAAAGCTTAATAAAGAGATTAGGTACAAGGGTGTGAGCAGCTGTGAGGAAACCACAAGGGGAAGCACAGCACCTGGGCGTAGAAACCCTCAGAGCATGTGCTCACAGCAGCTGTGCTGAGTGGGCTGCCCGATGGGAGCTATGAGCTTGTGGAGGGATGCAGCCCGCTCATGGCAACCACCCAGGAAGGGAGCCAGAGAAGTAAATAGTCCAACCTCACCTTTCTCCCTCCTTGCATCTCCTGCCAGGGTTTCCATGGTTCCCAGCTCCAAGACAGAGGGCTAGGGTGCCCACCCATGCAGTCCATGTCGTCAGCCCCCCAGCGCAGAGCAGGGTGGAGCCCTGTGGATCTAGTCCAGGGAGTAGGTGGAAAATGTGTGCACAGAGCCCCGTGATACCTGCTCTGCAGTCCCCATGCAGCCTTGAGTCATCGCCCCTTGTAGTGTGGTCCACAGCTATCTCTCCACCCACAGGCCCCTCTGTCTCTGCCCCCACACCCACTGCTCTGGTCTCCTCCCCAGCCACTCAGCCAGTGTACAGGCTGCTCATCAAACACCTCATGACTTTTGCACCTCTTTTCAACGTTTCATGCCTACTCCCTTTCCTAGGAGTTCCTTTCCCTCCTTTCCAGCCTAGAGAAGTGCTAATATTCTTACAATCCAGCCCCAATACCCTGTTCTCTGCAGTCTTCCCTGCCTGCAGTTAGGTTCCCTTACAGCTGACTGCATGTGTACTTCATTAGGCTGCATTTCGTGTTGTGGTCTGGAGGGTTATTCATGGGACCGCTTCCTCTGTTGGCCAGACCATCCACTCTGAGGACAGACGACACCATATCCATCTCTGCATTCCTTTGTGGTTGAAATAAAAACAAGTGCCCCCCCCCCCCAAATGTGTTGTATTGAAGTGACTAATGAAAAGGTGCAATAAATATCACTTACCTAGCTAAAGATGCTGTTAGTTATGAATAATGGATTCAGCATATATACGTAACACTGATGAACTACATTGCATGTTGTACATAACCAAGTCACTCCCTGACACTCCTCCTCCCATATCCAGATTTACTTGCTATCATATTCTCTGGGGGCACCCTCTGTGTCACTTACTAGAATTTATGTATGCAGTTATTTATTCCTTGTTTTACTTTCTCTTCTAAACTTTAGCTCCATGAGAATAGGGACTGTATCTGTGATGTTCATCACCGAGTCTCCAGACCTTGGAACAGTGTATGGCACATAACAGATCCTTCAGAAATATTTCTTGAATGAATAAATATATCGCTCACAATACTACAGGATACGTCATCACCTCAGAGGCCAGCAGAGTGGGAATTCTAGGTGCGATGGAAGGGCCCGTGATGTTCTTTCCTATGCCCCTCAAGTCATTCCTTACTGCTTGAAGGGGTCATTTCTTTATGACCCCACGCTTCCATCATCAGAGCAGCCCCCCTTTCCACTTGTAAGGGAGCAGGTCTTGTACTAAGACCAAATTCCCCTTTCCTTCAGTCTCCATAGGGAATATAATATTTGGGTAATTATTTTTCTGGAATTATTCTATTTCCCACTTCTGGGCCCCAGTTGTGTTTATTTGTAGCTTCTTCATCTGATGCTGCCAAACAAAATATATTTGATTGTTATTTGGACCATTTCAAACCTATTCCGTAATTTTGAAAATGTGTAATAGGCAGTATGAAGTCTTATAATTGAAAATTGGCATCATTTTATATTATTCACTGTTATGATAGTCTAACCAGATTTGATGATGAATGAATGACTTCAGGGGTTCTTCTTAAAGGTCACAAAGGATGTTTAATATCCTCGGAAAAGATTTTACTTTTTGGAAACAGGAAGTAGCAACACAGCCTAGAAACCTTAATTTATTTAAGTCCTATCATTGCTCAATCATCTTTTCATCTGCCATTTTTTCTGAGGTTTAATATTCTGGAAAAAAATGTTCTGGAAAGGAAATTAAAGTTGGGGTTTGAGATAACAGGGGTCCTATGAAGCTAATATACTGAAGTTATCAGAAAAAGATCCTGACCCCCTCCACTCCCCCCCCCCAAAAAAAAAAAAAACCCAACAAGAACAGCAAAACAATAAAAAGCAATTAGTTTGGAAGGATTGAGTAGGATTGTCTAAAGTGAAAACATGAAAAAAATTAGACAGATGGACTTCATAAACATGGGGAATATTAACTCTGGGCCCAAATTGTAATAGGTTTTTACTGATGCATCTGTTGCACACTGATTGTCTCTTCTCTGCCTGATAACCGAAGTTCAAGTTTGGGGGTTTTGCAATAGAGGCAATTAGAAGCTCGACATTGTCATGTTTTTCATTAATTTACCAGTGAATGGTTGGGTTTATATGGATAATTTGATGTATTTTGAAGATAATTGTAATTATAAGTGCGTTATACTAGACAGCTTGTTCTTTATAATATAATTGGCCTTTAACTACAGTATAATTTCTTCTGCCCTTCTGGTCAATAGCCTCTTCTTTAGGGGAAAAAACAACAACACCAAGCATAGGCAATACCTAAGAAGATAATATTTTTAAGGTAGATAGAATGGTTTGGGGGCTCTCAATCTTGGTGACAGAAGGTCAGATTTGAGCCAGGTGTGATACAGGATGTCACCATGACAGCTAGGAACAGGCAAAAGCAGAAATGGACGCTAATTCTCAGATAAGCTATTATACCTATTTGTAGTATCTCTAAAAGCTGAACAGTTGTATACCCTGCAACCCAGTAGTT
Source organism: Rhinolophus sinicus (assembly GCF_057876585.1). Taxonomy (NCBI): domain Eukaryota; kingdom Metazoa; phylum Chordata; class Mammalia; order Chiroptera; family Rhinolophidae; genus Rhinolophus; species Rhinolophus sinicus. The sequence goes on from NC_142513.1 coordinate 27,157,717, forward strand.
CCACTCCCAGGTACCGACCTAGGAGAAATGCATCCATATTTTCATGGAAAAACATGCACTGAGATAGTCATAGCAGCGCTAGTTGTAACAGCCATAACTAGAAACTACCCAAATGCCCATTAGCAGGAGAATGGATAAATAAATGGTGGATTTGTCTATTCATACAGTGGAATTCTACATACATCATTGAAAATGAACAAACTACTGCTCTACATAACAAAATGGATGAGTCTCACACGGGTGAGTCAAAGAAGCCAGATACCAAAGAGTACCTACTGTATAATTCCATTTGCATTCAGTACAAAAATGGCAAAGCAATCTAGGTGTTAGAAGTCAAAATGACAGGAACCCTCGGAAGGGTAGTAACTGGACGAGGACACGAGAAGGGCTCCTGGGGTTCTGGTGCTGTTTTGTTTCTTGATCTGGGTGCTGGTTATACTGAATATGTTCCATTTTGTGAAAACTAACAGAGCTATGATTTAGGCGCTTTCATATGTGTATATTACAATTTAATAAAAAGTTTAAAATATATCAATTTAAAAACAGGGCATTGCAATAATTTTCCAGTGAGACTCATTAGAAAAGGAAGATGTTAACAGTGACACTTTGATGAAAGCTTAGAGGGCACACAAGTACTGCGTTGTCTTTAAGCAGATCCTGTTATCTATCAAAAGAAACCACTGAGACACCTCCACTTAGCTGTGATCGTTTTGTGAAGAACCCTGGGAGCTCATCCAAATCTCCATTTCCCTTAGGGGTCAGCTCTGGTTTCCTGGTTCAGTGAACATCTTCTGGCACCTCTGATCCCTGTTCTCTGTCTGTAAGCTCTGTTTACAGCCATTGTCAGAAGAACGTGGGTTAGCAATTAATAATGCTCTAGGGGTTTTATTCTTTTGGTTCTTCCTTGACTGCAAGGTTATCAAGGTCAACAGCCCCACCTTTCATTTCTCCATCCAGGGTCAGGCATTTGGTGGACATTTAATAAATATTTGACAAATGACTATTGCCCTTGAAGAAACAGGAAATGAACAGATGCTCTGCCTGAGGCAGAACAAGCATTTGCTTTGAAGTGGCAATAGTTGTGTTGCTTCCTTTAAATTGTTTCTATTTGATTTCTCTAATCCTTTGATCTCTCTCTCTCTCTCTCTCTTTTTCTCTCTACCTCACTTTAAAATTTTTCTTGTCTGTTTATTGTAGAAGATTGGGAAATGAGAAAAGGCACAAAGAAGGAAAAGAGAAACACCCATAATCCTTCCACTCAGAGAGAAACTCTTACTATTTTGCTAATTTTTCTTTTCCGTTTCCTGTAATGCCATTGCTTTCATGCCCCCTGTCCTCCTCTCCCCTGTCCCGTTTTTTTATTTTTTATTTTTATTTGTTAAGAATAATGAAAGTGAGTCTAGGAGAGAAACTAATCCGTATTTGTAAAGGATTCTTGTGGAGAATAGAAACCTTATGTGTTACTGCCTTGGTTTTCCTTACTATCCATATGTGAAGGCATTAACTTAGAATATGAGCTGGGCTTTCATGCCTTGCTATCGAATCGTTTAACATGATCTGTAACTCAAGCTTCTCTAATTCACTGCTTACATTTTTTTCAATTAGTTTTGCTGGTGTATACATCATACTTCCAGGATCGAACCAAGAGTTCTTCCAGGATAGGACTACTCTGTTTACTAATATTATTTTCCTGAACCTCATCCTGAAAGTAGGATGAGATCTTTTGGAGACATTAACATCTTTTAAACCTTAAAATCCCATTATTTCTAGTTCTCTGCCTGAGAATTTTAACTGAAGATTTGCTTCTCCAGGCAGAGATTTCTGGGCGGTTATCCAAGTCTGCGCTGTTCTTTGTGTTTCTGAAACCTTCCCTACACCTGTGCTGTGTGGCTGATGTATCTATCTTCCTCGTCATGACCTGGAGCTGCAGATTTGTCGTACTTCCTGGTACACATACCACAGTGTTTGTAGTCTTGCTTTTCCTCCTAAAATAGTCCTACAATAGACTCTTATGCTTCTTTCCTGATGTTTTTCAGTTTTGTTCTTCAGGATGACTTTGAGCTTTGTCCCTAGTTTCTCTTCAGACTTCTGCAGTATTTAAATGATATTCATTTAAATGAGATTATTCATTGGTAAGAACGAAAATCACCCGTGTAACAGTTGCAGACTTTCCCTTGACATTTAAGATACCTTCATGGGAGCATTGTTTTGTTTGTTCAGCTCTGCTGTGGTTGGGGCCATGTGACACTTACATTATCTCTAGGCCTCTGCTTAACCATGTTGCTATATTTCATGGAACACCTGCTACCATCTACAGGACACAGTTTGGAAAATGAGGGCAGTTTAGTCATCTCACAGGCATCTAGGGCCTGAGATAGGACCACACACAGTTGCCTCCCTCAACCCACCACCAGTTTTCCAGATTCTTCCCATTAGTTGTGTTGATGGTGACTTGGGATTTTCCTTTAGCATTAAAAGCTAGAGCAGTACATTAATTCATCGTGTCTCATTCACTAAAACCAGTTACCTCGGCATTGTACCAGGCACTGGTGTTCCACTATATTTGACAGGGCCCCTGCCTCTAGGAAGTCAGTCAGAGAAGAAAACAGACACACCCACTTTTAGTAGGATGGAAATGCTGCTGAATACCGTACACTGAGTGTGAGGGCTGCAGGACCTGGGGTAGGGGACAGCCAGCCAGCTCTACCTGGCAAACTGAGGAGGTCTCACCAAGGAGGAAAATGGGCACAGGGTCCCCAAGGAGCAGTGGAGTCTCTAGGTGGAGAAAGCCAGCAAGGGGAGAGTCAAGAACGTGTTTGGCAGTGTGCAAATGACATGGCTTTTGGCAGCGTGGCTGGTGGAGGATCACAGATGGTATTTCAAGTCAGCTCCGAGTCACTCTTTGAAATTACAGAAATTTAAGGAGAAGGATTTGGAAACCCTCCAGCAAGTTATTTGACCTTCTAATCTCATAGTAGTAACCACTTGGTGTCTAACTCAGAAGTGTAAGTTGTCTGTAAAACTGTCATACAGGGAAAGGGGCAGAATAAAACCAAGTGAAAAAAAAAATGGTTCTTATGCCTTAGCCCGGGAGCCAGAGGGTTTTTTTCACTCTCTTAAAGGGTTCTTTCCTAGCGAGTTGCCCCACTGCCCAGCTCTGACAAAGCTCCTGTGCTGTGGACTCTCAATTCTTGCCCCATCTTCAGAAGTGACTGAATAAAGGTTAAATACAACTTCTGAAGGTGATAGTGCTGTAGACGGAAACTATTTTCTGTATGATTTTTTCTTGTTGCCTTGGCAACTAGGATTTTTTGAAAAAGCTTTTGATTTTTCTCAATAACGTGAACTGTTGTTGTTTTTTTAATTTAGCTCAGAAGCGTGTACAAATCTATATCTTTTTTATTAGTTTCAGGTGTACAGATCTATATCTTCAGATCTATATATTCAGAGTCTCTAGACTACATGTTTATGAGGTACAGAATTTTTTTATTTTTCAGGTCTTCATGAGGTTGAACAGGGATACATAATTTCACGTAACTGTTAGCCTGCCTGATTAACCAAAGGCAAGTCAAGTGATTTTTGTTTTGTCACTGTCAAGTACTGTAGAAATGATTCAGATTCATTTTTATAAACTATGTCTAAATATTTCAGTATTTGGCTTTTTAGTGTCTATGTGAGAATTGTTTCCATAAATTGTAAATTACATTGTTCCTCTGTCTCCTTCTTGCTTACTCTGCTCCAGCCACAGTGGTCTCCTGGCTGGTCCTCACTCACTAAATCTGTTCCCATCTCAGTGTACTGATGTTGGTGTAAATAAGACTGACTCCAACTTTGTACCCCCTTGATTTCTTTTCTGTTTAAGTTTTCATGCTATGAACTCTGACTAATCTAACTATTCCCAGCAAGCATACCAAAGCCGTATAGTTAATGATTACCTCTGATGGGTAAGCTACACCATGTGACCATAGAGATTCCTGTCAGTAATGGCCAGAGTGACACAGCAACCAAGATAAATATCAAACCAAGTGTTGGTGTCAATTGTAAGCAATTATCCATCATAAGACCACCAGGGCATATGGTTCCTGGAACGTACTGCATTCCTTGTCTCTGTCTTGTCAATCACTTAGTACTTTAGTTATACTATAAAACACTTACGGTAACGCCTGCCAAGCGGCAGAGATTAACTGCTCAGACTTAGACTCTTGGAGTGCCTGTCTGCTCCAGTCCTACCCTTTGTAAGTAATTTATCCTACAATAAATTTGATTATAATCTATGGAGTTGCCTGCATTGTTTTTCGGTTTTAAGATACCGTCATGGTTTGGTGGTCACTGTGCTGTGTGGCTCAACTGTCAGACACTCAGGAACTCGGCGTTTGCTATTTTCCTTTGTCTGCAACCCAGCTGCCTCAGATATTTGCATTTTTTCCCTCCTCACTGCATTTAGGGCTCCAGCTAAATGCTACCTCCTCAAAGAGGACTTTCTGTACCTTCCTATCTAAAACAGCATCTTCATCCATCACTCTCTGGCCAGTTCAGAGATGAGAGGAGCCATCTCTGGAAAAACTGAATGAATATCAGTCACTCTATATGAAGTCCACCAGTCTATAAGCCCTACCCATGGTGAGAGTTTCCAATTAGCTCTTTAATGCCTCACCTTTAAATTATGAACTCACAGCCAATGATCACCAGCTATTTGTGAAAATCCTATATCACAAAATATAGAGACCAGGACTAATAAAAACGAGAGAACTTGAGAGAAATAGAGAGAATGATGTAGCAGATGAAATCTACAAAAAAACAAAACAGCAAATGGGGTAGAGGAAATAATCACAGAAATAATACAAGGAATTTAGGAGAGCAACAGAGGGGAGACCCAGGTCAGCAGCTGTGGAGCAGGCCTGGAGAGCAACCAGGTTGACGGCAGCAAGAGTGTGGGGGGCTCTCAGATGGAAGTGACCAGGAGGGCTGGGGAATTGAGATTATCCTGTCATTTTGAGATGTGGAAAACTGTACTGAGAGGCTCTTGGAGGGTGTGGGTACAGTTAAAGATAGTTACAAAGCAAAGCAAGCAGACATAACTACTAACCACAAAAGCAGTAAGACCATACAATAAAGGGAACATATTCTTAGTACATTTAGCAGTGATCAACTTTATATAATTATAATAATATAAACACTGAATATTTATTAATAAAAAATCGACATAACTATATTTAGAGAATGGGGGAAGGTAAGCCTCTGTATGTGTGTGTGCCTAAGGCCTAAGGATATCAACATATAATGTCTCAAACTGATAAATTATCATATGTGATGATATTAATTAGACATACAAGATTTTTAAAATCAGAAGGAACAGCAAATTGAAATGTTGACTCAGGAATGGGAAGGAGGATGGAAGAGGCAGGGAATTATTATTCATTGTAAGACTTTTAGTCTCATCTGATGACTTTTAAAAGCTATGAGCATATATTACGTTGATAAACAAAAATTGGGAATTAATATATAAGTTTTAAGCAGCCCTTCTGTGCACATGTCACTGATAAAGTCTGATGTACATTTGATTAATATGAAATTGAGTTCAGCATGTGACTGATGTCCTTGGTTGACAAGCTCATTTGTTTAACCAAATCCATTTTTACTTGCACACGGAGTAATTAAGTCAGACTCACTTTGTTGGAAGTCATGCTGAAGACATTTATCATTTCCTTCTACACCATGGAGATAGATTGGACTATGGCTCATGGTTGTTCAGACTGTATGCTCGTTAAAAATGGAGCAGATGCATGTCATACTAAATTGAGTTTTTTAATTACTTTATATTTAATGATGTACCTTTGCCATTTACTTAATCTTCAGCAAATATTTACCCTTCCCAAACTGGCAGATTTACAATTCATAACTTGTCATGTCAAATGAAACATTTTCTCTTGCCCCTTCCCCCAGAAGGATCTCTGTTCAAAATTACAGTCTTTTAAAAATAGCTGACACATTCTCCGTTGTGGGGAATTTTCAACATTTCCATCCTGTGATTTGGAACTGACCCTCCTCACTCATTTCAACCTTAGTCTGTACTTATTGATATATTTACTTTGGATATAGTTAATGTTTTTATTTTGCTATCTGGGTCATTCTTATAGAGAGAGGGGTAGATTGATGGATGGATGGAAATGATAGGTAGACAGACAGACAGACAGATAGATGGTAGATAGACAGACCAACTGACAGGCCAAACTATACTAAGAAAGTGTGGAAATACAGTTTCAAATAACAGAGGATACATACAAGCTTCAGTTTCAAGGTATCCAGTCCATAAGTGTTATATAATGGTCGGCTTTCCAAGCAGAGGTTAAATTATCGTCATTCTATTGCATCCAACACAGTTTCCCAAACTTTTTGATGAAAGTGGAATCAGGAAGATGTTCCATTAGAAAGTCCTAAAATAACTTGAGGATACCTTTCAATATTTTTAAAATTTGTACCAGGGCAGTGACGTGAGAAGCTGAAGCTGAACGGTGGTTATCAAAGTCTGGGTAAGGAGGTCTTCAGTGACTATTTAATCATAGAATCTTTTTCAATCCTTCTACCACCCAAAACACTTGAGAACACTTTCTAAACCAAAAATAAAATGGTCAAGTAAATTAATGATATATTTTTGAATTTTGAAGATGAGGAACTATGAGACTTAATTCTAGAAGGGACGTCAGGGTTAATGAGTACAGTAAGCTGCTCTTTGTGAGCACAGAAATTTCTATGTCAGTCCTGCAGTCCTCACACCCATGAGCTTGCCTGTATACTGTATTATTATTATTCTCTAATATGCCTTATGAGTCTTTGGGTCATTCTTCCTGAGTTTGAATCCTGGCCCTGCCACTCACTAGCAGTATGTCTTTGACCAAGTTTCTTAACCTCTGTGCCTCAGTTTCATTATCTGTGAGTCTGTCAATTAGCCCACCCAATGCCTATTCCAACCTCCTGCTACCATTATTTCTTATCTTACAGAGGGTAGAAGTTTCCATTTCCAGAATCTCTTGCAGCTAGTGTTCTGGATGTAAGTATGATCTGCTAATCAAATGCATTCCCATTAACCTTTGAATTCAGACCGAGATTCTGTTGGAAGAGAAATGGGGCGTGGTATACTCATTTTTAGCTGGTGTGGATGATGGCAGAGGCAGCATGGTTTTGGAACTAGCAACTATATTGATAGATACCTTCCTGATTCAGCAGGCAGCTTCTTTTTGTGTGTGTGTGTGGTGTTTTGTGTTGGTTTTTTTTTAAATTAGTTTCAGGTGTACAAAACAATGTAATAGTTAGACATTTATACCCTTCACAAAGTGATACCCCCCAATCTACTACCCCTCTGACATCATATATAGCTGTTACAGTTCCACTGACTCTATTCCCTACACTGTACTGCACATCCTGTGATATATATATATATATATATATATATATATATATATATATTTGACATTCATTATTATTCAGCTTTAGCTTCAGGTGTACAGTGCAGTGGTCAGGCATCTACACCATCCCTGATGTGGTCTTCCTAATGAGACAAGTGTCCATTGGATACCCTACAAAATCTTACAACATTACTGATTATATTCCCCAAACTGTCTTTCATATCCCCGTGGCAATCTTGGGGTTACCAATTTGTGCTTTCTAATCCCCTCACCTCTCCCTCATCCCCACCCCCTCCCATCTAGCAATGCTCAGTTTTCCCCTATATCTCTGAGACTGTTTCTGATTAGTTTGTTCACTTATGCTATTCTTTAGATTCTACATATAAGTGAGATCATATAGTATTTGTCTTTCTCTGTCTGACTTATTTCACTTAGCATAATGTTCTCTAGGTCCATCCATATCGTTGCAAATGGTAAGATTTCATTCTTCTTTATGGCCGAGTAATACTCCATTGTATAAATGTACCACAATTTCTTAATCCAGTCGTCTACCGATGGGCATTTCGGTTATTCCCCAAGCTTTTTTGGGCTTTACTCTTGGCTATTGTGAATAGCGCTGCAATAAACATAGGGGTGCATAAATTTGTTTGAATCAGCATTTTGGATTTCTCTCTTGGATTTCACTCTTTGGGTAGATACCTAAGAGTGGAATTGCTGGGTCATAAGGTAGTTCCATTTCCAGTTTTTGAGATACCTCCATACTGATTTCCATAGTGGCTGCACCAATCTGCAATCCTACCAATAGTGCACATAGTTTCCCTTTTCTCCACAGCCTCGCCAGCACTTTTTCATTGATTTATTGATGACAGCCATTCTGACAGGAGTGAGGTGTTATCTCACTGTGGTTTTTATTTCTTTTTCTCTAATGATTAATGAGGTTGAGCATTTTTTCATATGTCTGTTTGCCATCTGTATGTCCTCTTTAGAAAAATGTCTCTTTATGTCCTCTGAGCAGGCAGCTTCCAGACTATAGCAGAAACTGTTCATTTGGAGCAGCACCTGTCGCAGCAGCTTCCTAATTCTTTAGGTTCCCAACTGTGATAGAGCCAGTAGCCCCTTTGGTTGTGCAAGTCTGCTTATTGATTTGAGTAGTTTTTCCTAAAAACTCAGCCTAGAGTCTGTTTCTGCAGCTCTCCCAACAATGGCGTGAACTATGGTATACTTCTTAATACCTCTCTTTCTGCTTAAAGTAACCAAAGTGATTTATGCTGGCTGCAACTGAAGACCAAGAACAGTCAACTTACCTCATAGAGTTGTTGTGAGGGTTAATAAAATAGGCATTTAAAGTACTTAAAACATTATCTGGCATGCTTTATAAAAAAGTATTCTTAGGGCTTTTTTGGGCTTTACTCAATGGTATACCTACAACCATGAATAACACAGATATTTATTAGCTTGTTGGTTCATTAATTGATTCATTAATTCAGTCATTCATCCATTCATTGAAACAAATAGTTTCTGAACGTCTATTCTAATCAAGACTTGTTCCAGCTGCCTTAGGGTAGTGTTAACCAACCTAACTGAACGTTAGAACCATCTGGAATCTATTTTTTAAACTTAATTTCTATACCACATCCACAACTTATTGTAGATAGGAAGTGTGTGTGTATGTAGATATTTTTATGTGTTACAGCTTGGTGGATTTTTATATATGTATATACTCGATTAACCACTACCCAAATCAAGACATAGAAAAAAACCACATGTGCATGAAAGATTTACTGTGTGCATGAGTTTTGGGGGTTCCTTTTAGGGCTAAAGTTTCAAATGCTTTTAAGGTTTTGCCACTCAGAAGTCAGAAAAATTTAGTCATCTGAAATAATCAGTAAAATTCAATCATCTTTCTCTTTTTTACTTTTTGATAGTCCCCTAAAAATTTGTATTCCTTTCTAGGTTTCTGCAAGAAAACTGTTTCATTTATATGTGAAATGCGATGAATTAAAGGAGGACTTGAGATAACAGAAAATTCCAAAATATCAATAAGGTAGTAAATGTTACCAGTAATAACTTTGTGAGTCATAATCTTTGACTCTATTTATCTTCTTAAGGTGGCATAGTTTGTTTGCTAAAAGAGAGTTGAACTACTTTCTTAAAACTAAACTATACTTCTTTTGTGTGATCGCTTCAAAGAGAGTGAATATCATGAGAGAGTAAAAATCATTTTCTTTTTTCCAAAAAGAGTATTTGGAGCAGATTTCTTGGTCTGTGGGCCATTGGCTGCACAATTAGTATTGCAATGCTGAAGCTACTAGAACAGCAGGCGTCAGCTGAGTTAGAAAGATAAAGTTTATAATTATGTGAAAAGTAAATAAAAATAGTTGATTACAGAGAAAGAAAATGTCATCTGTAAGACATTAACAGCATCTATATTTTTTTATAAAACCAACTAGAACAACTTTGATGTTGAATGATTTTGCATAATTGACTTATTATGGAATGAAACTTTCAGAAGCAACATGAAGGGTGGACACGAACTATACTTTTAAGATGATCACATGGGATTTGGGATCAAAGTCTAACATTGGAATACTGATTCAAGGATAGCTGGGCCATATTAGTAAATTAAACAGACTCATGTCATCAAAGGGATAGAAAACATGAAAATTCTATGTAGGTCATTCCTCTGCATTCAGGCAAAATCTCTATAAGTCAGCCTAGGTGAATATTGTCCGTTTCAAGCATTCTTAAAGAATGAGCTTTGGATATGAGGGCAATCTGAGTATGACATTTATCATTTTGTTGATCTGGCAAGTTAAGAGACTGATGTCTTAATTTCCTTATCATTTCCTGAGTGGCCCTAGGTTGGCAGTTATTTTCTCTAAGAACTTTGAAGATATTTTTCTATTGCCTACTTGCTTGCACTACTGCTATTGAGACATGAGTAGTCAACTTTATCATCATTCGTTTATAGGTAATCTGTATTTTTTGGGGTGGGGGGTGGTTTTAGGATTTTTATTTTTGCCTTTGATAGGCTGCAGTTGTATCTTGTGCCTAGCCATAGAGCTCTTTTTATTTATCCTCCTTGTAAAATACTGTGATTGCTAAATTTGAGAATTCATGCTTTCATGAGTTCTAGGAAGTTCTTACCCACGAACTCATTGTGCACTGCCTTTCCCCTCTTCTATTAACTCTTTCAGAAATTCCAGTTAGATGCATATAGACCATCTCACTTTGACTTATATCTCTTACGTCTCTTAATTGTTTTGTTTTGTTGTCTACATCTCTTTGTCTCTCTGTGCTAAATTCTGAGCAATATCTTTAAATCTAATTTCTGTTTTCTAATTCTCTTTCCAGTGGTGTCTAATCTTCTGTTTTGCCCATCTATTATTATAATTTTTCATTTTTCTAGTTATTTTTGTTTCTTTTTCTAATTTACCTGTTCATTTTTCGTAGTCTCTTACTCATACTTAAACTTTCTATTTTCTATTTTATTTTTTAAAACATATTGAGCACATTTGTTTTATATGTGTCCATTAACTCCAATATTTAATGCTTCTGTGAGTCTCGTTCTGGTGCTCTTTTTGTTTACTCTTCAATAAAGATGTGTTGTTTCAGTGTGTATTTTGTGAATATTGTTTTTATTGTGACTTCATGTTCAATGGAACTTTATGTATAGGGTTTCTTTTGAGGTTTGGATTAAAGAGTACATTTCTCTAAAGAGGATTTGCATTTGGGTTTTCTAAACATAAGAGGACACATCAATCTAGAACCATATTAAGATATGATTCTTATTTATTTTTTTACTTTTAAGAATTTTTTATTGGGGAATATTGGGGAACAGTGTGTTTTTCCAGGGCCCATCAGCTCCAAGTCGTTGTCTCTCAATTTAGTTGTGGAGGGTGCAGCTCAGCTCCAAGTCCAATCACCATTTTCAGTCTTGCAGGGGACGCAGCCCACCAACCCATGTGGGAATTGAACCAGCAACCTTGTTGTTGGGAGCTCGTGCTCTAACCAACTGAGCCATCCGGCCGCCCCTCTGGCAGCTCAGCGGCAGCTCACTGTCTTCAATCTAGTTGTGGAGGGCGCAGCTCACTGGCCCATGTGGGAATCAAACCAGCAACCCTGTTGTTCAGAGCTCGCACTCTAACCAACTGAGCCATCCAGCCGCCCCTGACTTGGAGGTTTTTAGACCACAAAAGTAGTCTCAACTCAGGCCACAAACATATGTGAGGTCTGGCTCATGGTTAAATCTCTGCACAGACGTTTCTTTCTTTCTTTCTTTTTTTTCTTTCTCTTCACTGCAGAGCCAAAGCCAAGACAAACAAGTTTTCTCACTGTGACTCTTTGCAAGGCATTTCTTTTTTCTACTTCATCTAGTTCATGTATAGTAACTTCAGGGCTCTCCACTTTATGCAGTGATCTCCTTTCAAGAACCTCATCCTGCTGTGACCCTAGACTTTATGTACTGAACCTGTGTGACCATTAAGGCTGATGTCCTAGGTTTAGAAAGCAGCTCGGGATTCACTTACCTCTTGGAACACCTGCTCTCATTTTACTTTTGGTCTCTAATGACTTTCTTTACTTTATTCCAGCTCAGTCATGCATTTTAAAAGATTTTTTAAACTATTTTACCGAGGATTTTTAGATGTTTGCAAACAAGGAGAATTTTCATAGTCTCTTATCCACCATTTTCTTTTGTCAAAAGCATATAACTTATCTCTGCAATCTTACCAGAGGTATCCTTGTAAAAGTGGAAATTCAATTCCACAGTTGCACTCACTTCTAGCTCTTAATAATCCATGTTAGAAACATTTTCAACACAAATACATCCTAACCCCTCATGTCCCATATTTTCTGTCATTCAGTCAGCCCCAGCTTTCACTTCTCTGCTGGTTATAGGCCTTTTCTGAATAGATTGTATTATGCTATTTTAAATTTTGTTTGTGGATTTTTTCCCCCAGTTTCTCTGAGTTTTCCATGTTCTCTGAAGTTTTTTGCTACAGAAGAGAAGGTGCAAATCTTTGCCCTTCTTCAGATCCAACTGTAAATGGGAGAAGGGAGGAAGAGGGAAGGAGATTGAAAATTATCTCCTATAAGTATTCTCATTTTATTTCCTGGTCTCATCTTACCTTTTTAAATTTAACTCAGCAGTACAATTCTGACTCAGCCAGAAGTCATTTTGTGAACCCTAGATCTTTTCTGCCTACTTCCCCCATTTTTTTTTTAATGTAGCCTGTTTCTCCTTCTTCAATATATTTACTCACCCAAACTTTCCCCTGAAGGTCTTTGCTTGATTTATAGTTTCCATCAACTTCCAAAACCACCACCACCGTCAGGCTCCCTGGAGATTGAGTCATTTCAGTCCCACCTACACGCTGGTGCTGGTCTTCCCTGGGGAGATGTGCTGAGGGCCAGCTGGAGGACTCTACCAGCCTGGGCTTCTGTGTTTGACACTCCCACACACTGAGGCTCCTGCTGTTTCCACCCACGCTGGGATCATGTTTGCTTTGCAGAGCGTGCACTTGGGACCTCTCTGTAGTCATAATCCTACTGCTGTGAAATGGGGAATGTTCGCTATGCTTCATCCCATCCACTCTGATGTCAGGTTGGGGCAGTAGCTTTTGGTAAAGGTGATGCTCCTTCTAGTGAGGAATAAATGCTTGTTCATCTGGACTTTCCTTACGATATGCATCTGTCACTGTATAGGAGACATATTGGAGCATTTACATCTCACTTCTGAAAATCCCAGATGTTAAATGACAAATACCTTAATACCGATATATAACAACTCTGCTGTTGATACTACTCTTATCACTGTGATACTAATCATTATTAAGTGGCTTTATTTATTGAGCACTGACAATGTGCTAGGCTTTAATGCTAATAAATCATTTAATTCTAACAACAGTCCTGTGAAGTAAGAGCTGTTATTAACCCCATTTGACAGGTGAGGACATGGAGCGTCAGAGATGTTAAGTCACTTGCCCAAGGTCAAATAACCAGTAAGTGGCCAAGCTAAGACTCGAACTCAAACCTTCTTAAAGGCAAAAAATCCATGCTTGCAAGCATCTCATCTGTCAGGACAAAAGTATTCAGCTTTCTGATCTATAGCTAAGAGCTTTTTTACAAAGGTGAGAACTTATATCCATGTTAGTTCTGTCCTTCAAAGTCACAAATTTGAAAATATATACACATCGGAAACATGCTGCCTATTGTAGTACAGAACTGGTTTTAGAACTCCTTTGTGAGAACTGCTTTCAGAACCAGCTTATGAAACAAGAAATGCAATCTCCTTTTGGAGATAAACCTTGTTTTTATTTATTTAAAAATTTTAAAAAATGTTTGTCGTGCGGGGGGACCTTGCTCGCTGTGCCATTTGTCGTGCGATGTGGCCTGTGGGGTCTCAGCTCCCGCTCCCCACATAAGAATGCAGGACATGGTGAGGCCAAAAAGGAACACCCACGGAGCCAAAGGTAGGGGTTCATACCACTATAGTCTCACTGGAGGCTGGTTCCACACAACCCGCAACCTGCTGTCTGCTTCTCTATCTGCCAACCAACCGACTCCCCAAGCAGTGCTACTGCGGCAGTTATATCAGGAGCTATGAATTAAATGATTTATTAGCATTAAAGCCTAGCACATTGTCAGTGCTCAATAAATAGCCCATAGCTGATGGTCAATTAGCCACAGCTGACGGCCATCTACTACCCGGGCCAGCCCCTTTCCACATGAGGCCGACAGCCTGGAAACTGCTCTCTGGGACTCTGTCCCCACAATGTTTTTAAGTACAGTTGAAAGTCCATATCATATTACTTTCAGGTGTATAGCATAAGGGTTAGACATTTATATTCCAAATCTTGCTTTTCACTCCATGCCATGTTACCCTGCTTGCTCACCAACATTATTTATCAGATTTCACTCCTAATGTGTCTTGACAGTTTCCAAAAAGGAGATTCGCCACCAATGCAGACATCCAGAAAATGCTTCCAGAGGGCATGAAGACACTTGCTAAAGAGGCTCCAACATGCTCTCAGCAATGGCAGCATTTTAAAAATAAGAGCTTGGCCCCCGGAGTGATTATTTTGAAGAGGGAGCATTCAGCTATGTATTTACATTCTGGTGTCTTGGTTTACAATTCAGTCTGTGACTTCATAGATTTTGTAGGAATGGAGTCCCAGAGAGCAGTTTCCAGGCTCTCGACCTCACGTGGAAAGGTGCTGGCTCGGGTAGTAGATGGCCATCAGCTGTAACCAGTTAGCTATTAGCCACTAATATAACTGCCGTGGCTACGCTAGCAAGCGCAGATTGCAGCTAGTAAGTGTGGTTAGCAAGCGGATTGTGGACTGCGGATCGTGTTGGTCCGACTTTTTGTGTCTCGACCAGCTGCTATTGAGAATATAGTGGTATGACTCCCCTGTCTATGGCTCCGTTGTTGTTCCTTTTTGGCCTCACCATATACTGCGTTCTTGTATGGGGAGCGGGAGCTGAGACCCTACATTACAATGTACTTAACGTCAATTTGAGGTGGAGTGAAATCTGTTGACACAAATAAGCATCTAACAAAAATTCTACTTGTGTGTAGAAAAACGTCAGATTTTCCTTGTCTATTGCAGTCTCAGAAAGTCTTACTGCTGATGTCAACCCTGGAACAGGCTTTGTTTTGATAGGAATTCTGTTCCTCTTTAAATCTTAAAATGACGAAATATTGACTTGTGGATGTGGCCAGATTGTGAGCAGGCCCCCAATGCTTGTCAAGGAAGAGGGCTGAGGTTTTTGCTTCCCCAGCAAAGGAGAATGATCTCCCTGCTACATCTATCTCCAGCAACACTACAAGCAGCATTTTAAAGTGCTTACTTTTTTCTTATAGTGAAGGTTAAGGTTAAAGATTCAAGCATCACCTTAATTAGCTGCTCACATTTAACTTAACTCTGCTGAAGTAAACAGTCATATTCAAAAATAGCAATGTTGCCATAGCAACCTAGATCCCAATCATTTGCTTTTCCTTTCTGCTCACAAGTGTTCCTTACTATCTAGGCCAGGATATGAAACAAATCTGCTGAGACCTCCCATGTAAAATGAAATGTAAAAAACCGTTTTGGGGAAAATCTTTTAAATGGTTGCTTCAAGTGTTTAACAGTGAAGCTCCTAATTCCAAACAGCTACTGAAGGGGATTGTATCTTGGGTTCCCTTGTCTGACAGCCTGGCCTCATCGACCCTTCTCAGGGATTGATGGGGTCAGGGGTCCTACTTCTTCTTCTAGCTCCAGCTGTAAAGTTCTGGTCCAGAACGTGAGAGAGTTGAACCAGATAATTCCCCCCGTGATTTTCCTAGCTGTAAAGGGGTCAGATTCTGATCCTTTAACTTGTTACTAAACAAAACGCAAAACCAAGCTGATTTAAATCAAGCCTCAGGCTAAGCCTCAATGTCATAGTAAAGAAAAGAACTGTTAAGCAGTTTCAGGATCCTAGCCTGTGGTTCCTAAACTTTCATTATCTGAGTCGCGTAGAGAGGCTCTGGATTCCCCTGCCTACCTCTTCATCCCCAACATGCAAAGCTATCACTGGTTCTAATTATGGCAAGTGATAGCCAGATGAAGATCATGTTATTAAAGAAAATTGATGAGCAGATTAGCCTTTTCTGGTTCTATTTGCCAACCCCTTCATCAAATAATTCTGGAGACTTGGTCTCAATTTTCTAGTCTGGATGGGACCAGGATGTTTTCCCTGCCCCTGCATCCAGCTGGGTGCATGACTTTTTTACTAAATGGAGTAGAAATACAGTATCACTTTTTAGAAGTGATAAACTGACCCTGTGAGGGTTGTTTTGCTTGAGAAGATTTGCCACTCCAAACAAACCTTGAGGCTTCCGATGAAGTCTTTTGTTCACTCGCACATTCCTTTTAATCCCCTTCAGACTGAGATGAAGTGAAGAAAAGTTAGAAAAGATATTGTTGTTTTGTTTTTTTGTAATTTGTTTTGTGCCATTAAAAAGAAGAGAGAAAAGATACAAAACCCAATAGAAAAAAGTGGTAAAGAATATGAGTAGACAGTTCATAGGACAGGAAACCCAAATGGCCGACAAGTGTATGAAAAGCAGCTCAGCTGTATAAGTCATCAGGGAAATGAAAACCTAGATAAGAAGATACCATCTGAAACATCTGACAGTATTGGGGTTTGGCAAAGTCACAGAGAAACAGGAAAACCCAGACCCAGCTGATGGGACTGTAAATACTGCAGCTACTTTGTAGAGTGATTCCTCAGGATCTAATGACATTGAAAATGCATATTCCCTTTGACTCAGCAACTTCACTTCTAGGTGTATTTCCAGAGAAAGCCTCACACAAGTATGTAAGGAGGCATGTACCAGGGGGCTCACTGAGTCTTTGTTTGTGATAGTGAAAAATTAGACACAACCTACATACCATTAGCAAGAGAATGGATGAAAAATAATGCAGTATGTACCTACATTAGAATACTATGAAGTAGATTCAGACATATCAACAGTGGCTAGAAGTAAAAAAATCATTAAGTTGAGTGAAAAAAAGCAAAAGTTTGTATATTGAAATTAAAATTACAATGACCACCACACACAAAGCAACACTCTGTATTTGTTATGGATACATCTGTGTGGAAGGTATAAAAATGGGCTGGAAGGAATAAATTTATATGTAGAAATGGTCAATTTTAATCGAAATGTTTAATTCTTTAACAAGAAAAAAGACTTAAAGCAAATATGACAACGTTGATTGTTGATTCGGAGTGACGTGAACTTGGATATTATAGTTCCTTGTAGATTTCAGAACATTTTAATTTCTTAAGAAAAATATAAATGCCAAGGTAAAAGTAAGATAGCTTACAAATCGCACACTAGAGATATGCCTAATATAATTGTCCTGGGTACCTAATTTTAGGATGATTCTCCAATCACACATATCTTTGTTTTTTTTCCAGCATTCATTTTATTTCTCAACTGTTGCCTTTTCAGAAGACCCTTTCCTTTGCCCATTGCATCTATTTGTTGTTTAGGATGAAGGTGACAGCATATCCCACCTCCCCTCAGGGTGATTCACCCAGTTTTAGCTTTAGAGGTAAACAAGTACGGACGGGGACTGCGGTTTCAAAAGCACCTGACTCAGACCATCCCTCCTTTTGAAGTATTAATATCTTGATATCCACACCCTGCCCACTTCCCCCTTTGTAAGTGTGTGGATTTTGTCTTTTAAAGGAACAGTTGCAAATTCTAAAATGTATAAACCAACAGGGTTGCTATAAGACAGCAGGAAGCTTACACTTATTGATTTTTTTGTTCATTAATTTTATGGTATTAGGAAGGAAGATGCCTTAGAACTCCAATGCTGGTGTTATTATGTGGGGGTGGTCGTGGGGGAGCAAATAAAAAAGAGAGGAATCAAAGCAAGTTGCTGATGGTGTAGAGCGAATCAAGGCCCTTTACTTGTAGAACAGAAACCCAAAGGTTCTCGGACAGCAAGGGGTAGGAGAAATACTTTTATGTGTAAAAGACGGGAAAGGAAAGGAGGAGGACAGTAAAACAAACCTACGGAAGGTTCAGGAAAAAACAAAGCAAACAAAAGACTGTAGACACCTTATGATTTCAACCACAGATTGGGATTCTTTTTGGTATCAAAACTCAACCCCCCAGGACATAGGGATATGGGGCAGGAACCTCTCACGGTTGACCCAGGTACATCTGCCCCACGTTTCCAGCATCAGGTTATATACCTAATGTTTCATGATCTATGTATACATGTAATGACTCCTGTGACCCAGCACCCATTTGAGAGTAGAAGAGGGTGCTATTAATAATGACTTGAGACAGCAGGCATAAACCAGGGTTGTCCTGGGCAAACCTCCCAGTCACCCTAGGGAGTACTGGTCACCCTAGTACTAGTGCACATTTACAGTAGGGAATGTCCAAAGCTGGAGGTTTTCAGAAGGGGTTGCCTGGCTTCTCCGCAGGCACTCACGTCCTCTACAACCTAAGGCCTCTCCTCTCTTATAAGAATTCCCGACCCTTGGACCTCCCCACACTACCCTCACAGGCATTCCTGCCTCCAGGCCTTCCCCTATGGGTATAGCTTTTTCCCTCCACTTCAACTGTCTGGAGATGACCCATCTTCCCAGTCCATGTGTAACCTGCCATCCCAGTTTTATTCGGCTTTTGCCTCCTGGACCGTGGCCATCTAGCACTGGGCCAAACCCTGTGGCCTGGGTGTTAGATGGTTCATAATTACTTAGTCTGAAGGTAGAAACGACTGGGCCACTTTAGGATGCTCATCCTCGCTTCCTTGTAGGAGTGGTCCCGCAAGGTATCTGACAGAGGCAAGACGGCACAGCCCTGACCAACCGGGTATGGACAGCTTATGCTTCTCTAACCAGGGTAGGGCCTCATAGTACAGCAACTCTTCATCCTGGCTGCCTTCACAATGTCATCTGGTCTCCAGGAGCTTCAACGTGAACCTTCAGGAAGAGAACGGTGGAGCCAAAGCTTTCTTAAATCACAACTATAAAGACTAGACCAGCTGCTAGCCAATAAAAACATAATGCAAGCCATAAGAGTCACTTTAAATGGTCTAGTAGCTACATTTAAAAAGCATAAAAGAAACAATTAATTTTAATAAAATATTTTATTTAACCTTATGTATCCAACATATTATTATTTCAATCTGTAGTCAATATTTTAAAATTATTAGTGAGATATGTATTATTTGTTCATACTGGTGTGATTTGATGCCTACATCTCCATTCAGACTAACCTGATTTCAAGTGCTAAATACCTGCAGTTGGTCAGTGGCCTCTGTGTTAGATAGTAGAGATCTAGATGAATGTGCTGCTCACATCACCTTTCGTTATACTGTGTGCAATTCCTTGCTTTTTACTATTATACAGTTTTTTTAAGTGTCCTTAAACTTTGTCAGTCTTTAGGAAATATCCCTGAGTAGTGTGGGTGTTGGAAGTAGATAGGTGTTTGGCTAACTCATACGTGTGTTGCTTACATGTCTCATTCCAAAGCTTATTAACCTTGATTTCATTCACTCCTTTATTCATTCCACGAATGTATTGAGTGCATGGGGTTCTGAATTTCTTAAACATACAATAAGGAGATCTTTGCGTATTAAAGATTTATTATGCCTTTGAAAATGAAACTCATCAAATAAAATATCACCATTTGAAAAATGTATCTACCACATGCTAGGCACTGTTTTAGGCCCTGAGGCCACCACCGATAACAAGACAAAACATCCTTGCGTAGGAGATGATAGATAGCAAACACACAAATCATTTATATTATTAGATTCTGTTAGGTTTACCTGGAAATGTAGGACAAATGAGAGAGAGGGACAGCCAGGGCCTAGGGAAGTGAGGGAAATGGAATTTCAAATAGTGTGCTCAGGGCGGTTGTGGTAGACTGAATCGTTGTTCACCAATACTCTCTACAGCTCCCTACAGGAGAATTTTTCATCCTAATTCTTTTGAAATCAGGTGTGGTCCTATGATTTCACGTTGGCCAATGATACACGAACAGAAGTGACAGAGCTTTCCCCATCCCTGCCTGAAAGTAGTGAGAAATAAACATTTGTTGTTTTATGCCCCTGAAATTTGGGGCTTGCTGGTTATGTAGCATAACCCAATCCATCCTGACAGATACAGAAGGCCTCACTGAGAAGGTAACATCTGAGCAGAGGCCTGAAGGAGGGGAGGGACCCTGTCATGCAGCTATGTGGGGAAAGCGTGTTCCACGCAGAGGAACAGCAAGTGCAAAGGTTCTGAAGAGGTAGCTTTCTTGGTGCAATCAAGGTTCAGAAAGAGGTCAGATTCTTCAAGGCAACAATGCAGTCTGACTTCCACGCAGCCCGTAGGGATGGAGATAGGGCTTAATCTTGTTGAATCAATGATCCTATTCACTCCTTTCCTCCTCCACAGAAGTGGGTGACAGGAGTGAGAGGAGAAGAAGGCATGAAGGAAAAGGAAGTGAGATCTGGAGCAGGAAGATGCAAACCAGGAGAACAGGGCCCCCAGATCCATGGGCCATTGTCCCTCATATACTAAAAATGGTAGTGTCACCCATGTAGAGAACATATGAGGCCTCTGAGGTCTGACTGCTGGCGTAAAGATGAGACCGTGCATCCAAACTGCGCTAGTAAGTGACCGTTGATGACCAGGATATGCCATCCACCCCATTCACCATGTCCTTCTCATGTCCATGACTTTTTAGAGCCAGCGGGGGCCCAGGTAGCCTCCGACAGACAAACCAAGGTAGCAGGGCCACACTTAGGAGTGTGCCTTGCATTGCCCAGATAAAGGGGCAGCTTCCCCTCTGAGCAACATAGAAGGAGACTGTAAAAGACACATATTCTTTCTTTCCTTAAATCCTGATAATTCTCCATATTCTTTTTTATTAAGTCTTAGATTTCTTTCAGCTCTGCACAGCCTTGAAACCACAGCTCCTCCCAATTAGCAGTTGCTAGTAAAAGAAATTCTGGACAAATAAGGCAGAGTGGGCAGTGATTGACTCTGATGCACGAAGGAGACAGAATTCTAAATATCAAATCCATTTAGAGGAAACTTGTTAAAGTTGAAGCTAAAATGTTTCACAGAGGTAGAATCCTGCTGTGCACTTATCAACCACAGAAGTGCCATGAAGATTCTCTGGAAGAAACCCCTATTAGATATCGGGGTTTCTAAAGGCTAATAGCATCTCTCACAGAACACAACCATTAATCTCAAATGCTCCATGCTAATTGGCTGGATGGTAATTTCTAGATGGTACTTACCATCTATAACTCCTGAAGATATAGAAGCATTTTTAGGTTTATAAGAATCTCAAACAGCTCTATGTTTTGTCTCTTTGGTCAAAAGAAAATTTGACAAACAGATGCTCTGGTAGATAGGGGACCTTGAAACAATGCACGCAAAAGTATTACCACAGGAAACTCTGTCCTCCATTTCTTCCTGCCAATTCCTAAAGAAATTTTATTAATGATAGAAAGCATATTGAAATAAAAAGGGAAGTCCCACCCAATTTAGATAAGGCCAGAATTGGGACTGGGACCGGGGCTCTTGCTGAGGAAAAAAACAAGGTCGGAGAAGGAAGGAATGCATAGTACAAATGGATGCCAGCAATAAGAGCATGGTACAGGGGTCAATTGCAAAGGGGAGCTTGAGACACATCAATATATGAAAATGCAGTGGGATTCGGCATTTACTTCTTCTAGAATCCGTTCTTTGAGCCAGAGTTCCTGCAGGGGAAAGGGGCACTACTGGCACGTTGGGGAAGGATGATTCTTTGCTGTATGGGACTATCCTCTACATTGTAGGATATTTACATCCTCAACCCCGCTCACTAACTGCAAGTAGCACTTTCCAATCACTGACGCAAAAACGTCTCCCTAAAGTAGACATTACTGTCCTCTAGTGTGAGCTCTACAAGTCTGGGCTATACCAACAGGTAGAATAAGGTGGGGTTTGAACATAGCTATGAGGATGCACCACTAAGAGGAACTGGCTGAGTTATCAAAGAATCGTCCTTTTGTCCACATGTATGAGGTCTGACAATTAAGTTCACGAACTTGTTGCAATGATGTTGCCAACTTTTTTTGATAGCAGAAGGATTATTCATTATGAATTTGTACCAACTGGACAAACAGTTAACCAAGTTTACTATTTGGAATTGCTGAAAGGCCTGCGTGAAAAAGTTAGACAACCTGAACTTTTCACCAAGAATTCATGGTTCTTTCATCACAAAAATGTACCAGCTCACACGGCACTCTCTGTGAGGGAGTTTTTAGCCAGTAAACAAATAACTGTATTGGAACACCCTCCCTACTCACCTGATCTGGCCCCTAATGACTTCTTTCTTTACCCAAAGAGAAAAGAAATATTGAAAGGAAGACATTTTGATGACATTCGGGACATCAAGCATAATACGACGACAGCTCTGATGGCCATTCCAGAAAGAGTTCCAAAATTGATTTGAAGGGTGAACTAAGCGCTGGCATCAGTGCATAGCTTCCCAAGGGGAGTATTTTGAAGGTGACCATAGTGATACTCAGCAGTGAGGTAGGTAGCACTTTTTCAAGGATGAGTTCGCGAACTTAATTGTGAGACCTTCATAGGTGCATCAGGAAGAGAAGTAATTAGCTTTATATGCTGGTGAAGAAAGAGTGATGTCCAAAAGGCCACACCAACCATGTGTTCAGAGAGATGGCTTTGTAGTTGGTAGTAAAGCAAATTTTAAAAGGAAATCAAAGAGTGAAATGAACTGGAGACAATGTGCCAGAGAACTGACACAGTGAATGACTCAACCCATATTGTTATTGCTCTTCTGGAAAGGGCAAGGAGGTTTTCTTTGAAGATGAGTTGCAGTTGGCTTGATATTTGCATGAAAAATAGAGGAGACACATGAGTTTTGTAGGGTTTCTTTGGACACTGAATTTAGGATACTGAATTTCAAAAATTAAATATAAAAATGAAACTCAGATGGAAAGTCAAAACCCTTCATATCAAAGTTATTGACCAGTTACTTAATAAGTACATGCTGTGCTACTTGGCGTGTTCTGTACAAATGGCTGCCTTGGGTAGGCAGTTTCAAGACCTCTCCACCTTACCCAGTGTTACTGCCAGGCATCTCTCTTCACTCTTCCACTCTTCCCATTGACTCTTCTCAGCCCCCATCTTCCCGCCTGACCACCTCAGGACCAGATCATCTGTGGGGAAGGGCGTGGGAAGGGACACCTCGTCCTGCCATTTCAGATCCCCTTCCCTTCCCCTCTCAGCTCTCTAACAGCAGTACCATTTGTTAGGCAAATAATATTCGCCAAGCCCTGGGCTAAGGTTTTTCGTTTTTTTGTTTTGTTTTGTTTTATTAAAGTAGACCATCAAAGGAAGTTTTAACGATTCTTCCTCCAGAGATTTGTTTTAATTTTTTTCTTGAAACAATCTCAAACTCATAGAAAATTTGCAAATACAATACAAATAACTTGTTTTCATTAATTATTTGAGAGTTAGTCGCCAATCTGATGCCCACCACCCCTGATTTTCCTATAAACAAGGACATTCTCCTACCTAATTCCAATGCAATCATCAAAATCAGGAAATTAATAGTTATAACATTACTATCATCTAATCCTCAGCCCCCATTCAAGTAGTCCCAATAATGTTCTTTACAGCAAAAAGATCCAGTTGAAAATCATGTGTTACCTTTAGTTGTCATATCTCTTTAGTCTTCAGTATGGAACAGTTGCTTAGTCTTTCCTTTGTGTTTATGACATTGGCACTTCTGAAGAGCACAGGCCAGTCATTTTGTAGAATGCCCTTCACTGTGATTTTGTCTGACCCTTCCTCATAGTTGGGTTCAGATGAGGCATCTTTGTTAGTACTATCAGAGAAGTGATGCTGGGTCTTCCTGTTGCATCTGGTCAGGTGGCACATGATTTTGTTTTGTCCCATTAACTGGTGCTGTTCACCTAGATCACTTGATTAAGGTGATATTTGCCAGGCTTCTCCTCTAGAACATTATTCTTTGATTAATAAGTATTGTATGGGGAATTACTCTGAGACTGTAAATATCCTGTTCCTCATCAAACTTTCAATTATTGTATGGATTCGTGGTTTAATAAGTGGTTTGTAATATGTTACTCTCATGATTTATTTTGATGCTCAAGTTGTTCCAGATTTGGCCACAGGATCCCTCTCGAACTGGCCTCTGTGCCCCCACCCCCTCGCTTGACATGCCCCCATCATTCTTTGAGCATTTTAGAACAGTAAGATGTTCTGGGCTCATCTTGTCCTTTCCTAGCACAGTGCTTTGCTGTTGGAGCTACTGTTGTATTGGATTAATGAATGCTAGTCCATGTGTGAGTCTGTGTGTGTCTCAGAGAGCATGTGTCCACTTTCTTTTGGGATGCCCTAATGCTTTGGATTATATGCTTTTCTGTTCCCTATGTTACCATAGATGAGACATTGCTTAGTAGAACTCTTGTTTTATACATGAGAAAGCTAAAGCCCAGAAAGGTGGTATGGCTCATTCAAGGGGACAAAGCGAGCTACTAGCAAAGCTAGAATCAAAACCCCAAATCTCAGCTCCTTTTCTAAAACTCCACCCACTCCATCATGCAACTTTCTTTTTTTTAGTTTATTTTTAAAAATTTATTGGGGTGACAATTGTTAGTAAAATTACATAGATTTCAGGTGTACAATTCTGTATTACATCATCTATAAATCCCATTGTGTGTTCACTACCCAGAGTCAGTTCTCCTTCCATCACCATATATTTGATCCCCCTTACCCTCATCTCCCACCCTCCACCCCCCTTACCTTCTGGTAACCACTAAACTATTGTCTGTGTCTATGAGTTTCTGTTTCTCATTTGTTTGTCTTGTTCTTTTGTTGTTTTTGGTTTATATACCACATATCAGTGAAATCACATGGTTCTCTGCTTTTTCTGTCTGACTTATTTCGCTCAGCATTACACTCTCAAGATCCATCCATGTTGTCACAAATGTTCCTATATCATCTTTTCTTACCGCCGAGTAGTATTCCATTGTGTATATATACCACAACTTCTTTATCCATTCATCTATCGAAGGACATTTTGGTTGTTTCCATGTCTTGGCCACCGTAAACAAAGCTGCAATGAACATTGGAGCACACGTGTCTTTATGTATAAATGTTTTCAGATTTTTTGGGTAGATACCCAGGAGAGGGATTGCTGGGTCATATGGCAATTCTATTCGTTATTTTTTGAGGAACCTCCACACTGCCTTCCATAACGGCATGCAACTTTCTTCATCATTAACAACTACAGATATTTTTATCATAACTAGTAATTGAGTTAGCGGACGGGGGGAGTGGGTATGTGGAATTAACGCTAGTAATTTATTAAAGCTTAAATATCAGGGTGAAAAAAAGGAAAACATACTATTTTGATTTAAAGTATAAAAGTTTAAAGCATAAAACTTGTGGCTGTATCAGGAATTCAGCAAGTTACAAGTTAATTATTTGTGTAAAATCTTTTCTAGAACACAATTATTGGAAAGTTCTTTGTTTCATAAGACCTAAAAGATTCCGGTGTTAAGAGTTAGTGGTGCCCAGAGAGATACAGAAAGTTAGATCAAGAACTAGGATTTGGCTCGAATTCTAGTTTATTATTGTCTATCATTAAATCACTTAGTTTATTTGTTTAAATAAATAACACAAAGGTGGTGCTTTCAATTTAGAGGTAAAGAGTCTCTAGGATCATTGTAGGGAGTAGAAAAAGAAATGTCTGAACTGTATAAATGCCCAGAATTGTCTGCATTAGGGGGCTTCACTGTGTGCAATAGATCCCTTTGGAATCAGGTGACGCCCATCAGCCCTTTCTCAGAATAAAGTTTTTAAATGTATAAAGTAAAACACACAGCATTACGAAGGGAAAAAATTGAAATGTAGTTATTAAAATACTTAAAGAACAAATGTGTGATATGGTAACGAATATATGTTTTCTTAAATTAATGCTTAGATAATAAGATCTTGTGTCAGGAATAATAACTACGGTGATTTCAAAGTAGTGTGTCTTAGTTTACTTGGGCTGCCGTAACAGAATACCATAAACTGGTAGCTTAAGAGAAATTTATTTTCTCATAGTTCTGGAGGCTGGAAGTTAGACTCAGGCTATCAGCATGGTCAGGTTCTGGTGAGGTCTCTTGTCCTGCCTCGCAGATAGCTGGCTTCTCTCTGTGTTCCCAGATGGCCTATCCTTGATGTGTGTGTGCGGAGAAAGAGAGCTTTCTCTTCCTCTTCTTATAAATCCTCCAATCCTATCAGATTAGGGCCCCACCCTTATGATCTCATTTAACTGTAAGCCCCTAAAAGCCCCATCTCCAAATAGTCACATTAGGGATTAGGGCTTCAACATACGAATTTTGGAGGAACACAATTCAGTCCATAGCATAGTGATAGGCGTAAGTAATATTTCAAAATATCTTCAACATACCATAATGTTATATGAAAATAGGTGTGATCTATTGGTGAAAAGTCACAGGTACTGCTGCCTATGGGTTTATTGCCTATATTCATCATGGAAGGAAATGCTGAATTTCAGGTAGAGGTTAGTGAAAATAAAGATACAATTTGTTTCCTCATCCAAGTTCACAGTCACCCTGAAACTTCTATACAAGGTTAAGAACCCCTGCAATAGGCAAATAAAATGTGCTTGTTTTGAACAAACAAGAGGAATAACCCCAGGATGATGGGCATGAATTCTGAAATCATCTGATTCTGCCCATTGCCCGTTACCCAGGACCAGTAAGTGTGTTGAATTGAAAAGAGACGTTATCTGTTCTTGCTGACTTTCTGGTATTTTCAAATATGTGTTCAAGTATTGGGATGTGTTTTGTCTTGCAGACACCAGTAACCTAAATATTGCACAAAGAGATTCCTGTACCTCTGAGAATTTCTGGCTTGACCCTTCTGTGAAAGCCCAACCAGAGACCAAGACAGAGGATGACGGACTCCGGAAATCACTGGATAGATTCTATGAACTGTTTGGCCATCCACAGCCAGCCTCTGGAAATCCACTCTCCGCATCTGTCTGCCAGTGCCTGTCTCAGAAAATCAATGACCTGAAGGGCCAGGAGAGCCAGAAGTATGCCCTTCGAAGTTTTCAAATGGCCCAGGTCATCTTTAACCGGGATGGCTGCTCAGTCTTACAGAAGCATTCCAGGGACACCCATTTCTACCCACTGGAAGAAGGAAGTGAGTCTTTGGATAACGAGACGCCAACCCCAGGGCTTTCCAAAGATATTATTCATTTCCTCTTGCAGCAGAACATGATGAAAGACCCATGACAGGTGCTTGGTGGTGAAAGCAGGCTGTATGGAGGGTAGCACCGTGGGTGTCACTGTTGGTGCCCCCTTAAGTCTCTCTTGTCAGTTCTGTGTGCCCAGCCCCCAGCTAATTGCTCTACAGTCAAAGGCCAAGTACTGTGACCAAGTACTAGAGCAAGTTCTGCCCATATAGAGAGCCATCAATGTCCGGAAACTATAGCCACCAGGCCATGCTCCTTCCCACCCTATCCACCATTCCCCTTGGCCTGAGCTCATTCTATACAAGGTTAAGAACCCCTGCAATAGGCAAATAAAATGTGCTTGTTTTGAGCAAACAAGAGGAATAACCCCAGGATGATGGGTTTGGGTATCAAAAGCCCAACTTCCTTGTCTCAAGGAAAGACATGCTCTGAGGCATAATGTATGCTCCAGAACTCCCCTCTGAATTAGGCTGAGGCTGGGACTTCGCAGGATAGCCCACTCTGCTGACTCCCTCCCTTTCTCGGTCCTCCTACTGGTTGGTGTCCCTTGGGAGCCTTTCTTTAATGCATCTCTTGTACCTGAATTTGTGACTCAGAGTCCACTTCCAGGAAAACTTGACCTAATAGAACAAGTTTCCATTAGGTGAATTTTTAAAGGGAACAAAGCCCTATGCTGAATCAAATACAAGAATTATACCAAGTTGTAAAACTGCAACCATGTGATTGAGAACATATGTCCCAGAATAATACAAAGATTTAAATACGGTGCCAAAAAGTGCATCACGTCTTAATCATACCCTTGCCTCACCAAAGCCAGAATGGCCTATTTTATAATATTAACTGGGTGTGGAAGGAACATTTGAACCATCTAAAATAACAGCTAAAATTCACAAATTAAAAAAAAAAAAAAGTCTCTTCATCTCCACCAGATTGCACATGTGAAAGGTGAGGAGAAAACAAATGTGCTCCACCCACCAAAGTATGCGTAAGCGCAATTATGATAGGCTAGGCGGATGCCATGCGTCCTTGTTAGTTTGTGGTGGAAGAGAAAAAAGAAGCCTTTGCCCAAGTGGTCACCTTCCTCTCATTATTTTTGCTTTCTGCCTCCCTGCAGCCAGCACCTTCTGTCACCCTTTGAACAGTTGGCCCCTCACCCCTGTCCTATCCTGGCTTCACCCGGGACTAATTTCTTTTTTTATTTTTCAGTTGACATACAATGTTATATTAGTTTCAGGAGTAAAATGTAGTGATTAGGCATTTATATACCTGACGAAGTGGTCCCCCAATAAATCTAGTACCCACCTGGCACTATACATAGTTATTACAATATTAGTGACTATGTTCCCTGTGGCTGTAAATCACCAGTCCAGGCTTGCACTAGCAGATGCTCTGTTCCGCAGCTGTATCTGAACCCCCTGTTTGAGACTCAGTGATAGAACGACATCACCTGGCATCAAGTACCCTGAAACTGGAAGTACCCCATCATTGGAAGCCTCACAGGAATTCCTACCTCGACTGTTCTCCAAATTACATTCATAGAAAGGGTTATATCACTTGTTTGGGGAAGTACAACAAGAGAAGCTGGCAACACTGCAATTAGATTTGGAGAAACTTTAGGTATATATAATTGGCATAAGACACCCTAAGCTTTCTGGAAATTGAAAATTGAATTATGCAAATAGATCAGCCTAGATGGGTATATTAAGAGTGAGTGTGCCCTCTCAGGCAGGTCTTTTGGGGACTTTTGGATGGAGAGAGAAGCCTTTTACAGGTCAGGAATTGCATACTAAGGCTTTCTGTTCTAGGAAGATCAGACATAAGAAACAGAGTTCCACATTGAAAGGCAGAGGCACCAGTGGAAGGAGAGACTTAAATGGTAGGAAATAAGAAATCAATAGGCCTCTGAAAGATACTTGAGAAAGCAAGCCTCCAGATTTTCCTGTGACAAGCAATCTTTCTCCATGGGCTTCTCCTATTCAAGTGACCCCCAAATAGTGATGAAAACTGTGGGACTTATAATTGAAAATCTACAGGTTGAATTCTGAGGTCACTAGTTGCATTGTTTTTTAACATGAAACAAATTAATAGATGCCCTTAAAGAATGCTGTAGTTCCTAGTATTACGCTGTAACTCAAATATTGGAGATTTGTTTGCGTGGCTACCAAGAGAAGTGAACTGGATTATTGCATACTGTTTTTATTCTTTTTATTTCATATTATAAAGAACTTCAAAAACTTACACTATTTATTCCGTAAATGTAATCATAACCAATATTAAGTAATATATTAAAGAAATTGACTATATTATAGGTTATGATATTTTATACTGTTTTTTGTGGTTTGTTTTTAAGGAGGGCACAGCTCACCATGGTCCAGATGGGTATCGAACCAGCAACCCTGGTGTTATTAGCACCATACTCCAACCAACTGAGCTAACCAGTCACCCTTATTTTATACTGTTTTAAAGGACAAATGATACAAGCTATTTGAATCTCCATGCCAGAAGCAGCAGCTTCTACTTGGCAGTGAGAATTTAGCATCAGTGATTTTGCAACCTTTATTAATATCAGTGCTGTGGGTGCTTAGCCAGAGGTTAGACTGTGAAAGCAGAGAATTTAGAAGTCTGAAAGCCAGTATCACCTGCGGGGAGAGAAAAAAGAGTGTGGTGTGTGCTTGTTTGTGTCTGAGTAAGTGCTTGTGACAGGTCAGTAGATGATATTTGATTCCGTGCAATCTTGCGCTTTAATTTGATCTTCATGAGGTCAGGACGACATTTTCCATTTATCTCTGTTTGCCTTTAATAAAGACTAAGAGGTAAGGATATTGAGGCTCTGGCCTTTGGCATTATTGTCTAATTCTGCCCTACAGATCACTTCACTGACATATTATCATCCTATGGAGGCTCTCACTGGCCTATGATATCACCTGTGGCCCTTTTGGAGGTCTTGGGGAGGATGGATTTGCTTGCAGGAACATAAAAAACCCAAAGAAGAGAACTTCTACCAGTATTTTAAATTTGTGTAACTATTACTCACTTCATTAGTCTATTTTTTCACACGACCTATGTAAGGGCATATGCAATAGATCTTATTACCAGTAATTAGCACATAACAATACAGTGATACTCTTAAAACTTTAAAGGTTACTTTTAAAACTTTTATTGGATTATAATAATTATGCAGAAGAGTATTTATAAGTGAACATTGTGATGATTTTCATGAACTGAACCCAACTGTGCAGTGAGCATCCAGCTTAAGCCACAGATATGACCAGCCAGCCAGGGCAGCCCCCTTCCGAGTAGAGATTTTTATCTGGAGAATTGATGAGAAGGGTTTGCTCACACCAGTGTTCTCAGACTGCTGGTAGTACACAAAATAATTTTAGGCACTACATGGACTATGTTTATTTTTATTGTTACCTATTCAGTTTAATACTCATATGTTACAAAAAATATAACTGCCACATCTAATATATGCTTTACAGATATTACATAGAATAAGCTTAATACAAATATTTAAAATATAAAAGTGAATTGAATTAGTGAAAAAGTTTAATTAATAATAGTGCAGGTGGGTGACATAAATATGTCAAAAATTATAGAAGTGGTACGCTGGAAAATGACTGAAGTTTGGAATAAAATGGGATAGATCATCTTTTCTACTTTGTTGTCTCCCATCATCTGTCTCCTGGAATACTGAGAGAAAGTCCATCAGGTCAACCCACACCTACCTTTGTCTCTCTTTACCCTGCAGCCATAGTGCAAATTATTTTAAAAAGCAAAACATGCATGAGTAGCCAGCAAATTAAAGAGCAGGATCTCGCCTTATCAAATATGAAAACATTTTAACACTACGGTAATTAAAGCAGCAATAAAACAGAAGTAGACAAATCAAAGAAAAAGAGTTCAGTCCATAAATAGTTGTGGATGCCTGTGGAAATTAAGTATATAATGAAGGCAGCAATCAAATGCATAAGGAAAAGGTGCAGTTTCAGCAAATGGTCTCAGAGTCATTCACTCCCCACAATAGGGGAGGAGAGTACAAAAGCTAGATTCCTCCTCACTTCTGATGACAAAATGGATTCTAGATGCTCTGGGGTAATAAAGGATGATGTGGTAGGGCCTGAGGTGGGTGCTTTAGACTGGTGGTCTGAGAAAGATTAAAGAAGTGGCATTCAAGCAGAGAGCTGCAGGAATCACACACAAAAAAAAGCTACACAAAGGCTGGAGCATCCAGGAAAAGAATAAGCATGTGCAAAGTTAGTGTGACACCTCGCCTGGAATGAGCTCGAAGTGTCTGGACAGAAGAAAGCCCCATGTGTGAAGCACAGTATGCAGAGGGCAGACTGGTAGATGAATTTCAGAAGCAAGCGAGGACCTTTTAAGCCAGGAAGAGGAATTTGAATTTTATTCTAAGGACAATAGGAAACAATTTTTGGATTTTAAGTAAGAGAATAAGAAGGTACTCATGGAATTCAGTATGTGTTAAGGGTAACATTTCAAAACACTCATAAAAGTTGAATTACCTAAATATTCAACAAATGGTGAGATCCCCACCTCACATTATACACAAAAATAGATTCCAGATGGATTAAAGATCTACATGTAAAAAATAAGACTATGAAAGTTGCAGAGGACACTATTGGTAAGTTTTTATAATATTTTCCTCTCTCTAGTCCCATGATCTCAGGTCACTGACTCCCTGAAACTCTACTTTTTTCTCCAGGGGAAAATCACTTTCCCAGTTTGTTAGAGAACTCAGTGTTCATGAGCAAGTTTACGTTCAGAGGAAGAACATGTGAAGGTGATCCACACGACAGCCGCTTTGGGAGAAATGATTTACACAGCCCAAGATGCGTGTGGACCGGAGTCAGGCCTGTTTGCTTGTTTGCAACCCGCTGGCCTTATTCTCTCATTGCTTTTGGAGAAACATTGGTCTGAGAAAAACTATTCTTACATCTGCCTTTTCTTTCTCTTCCCACTGCCAGCACCTGCTCCAAGCTTTCATTTCCTAAAGGTCCTCCTCAAGATTCTCCTGGCTGTCAGTCTCTCCCAGAAACTGTTGCTACCGTATTGGTCTTCCTAAATCCAGTCAGTAATGGATCCCACCCCATCCTCTACAGAAACCTCCCAACCTCGTTCATACCAACAGGATGAAGTACAAACCCAGGTCCACGCTCGTCTACCTTGGTTTCTGCCCCCTCCTCAGTCTTCGAACCTTACATCCAAGCGCAGTGGTCTCCAAAACATCCTAACCTTTCTCCAGCCCCCGCGGCTCTACCCAACAGCTCATTTATGCTTTAATCCTACACAGCAGGACCATCTTCTAACTATTCACATCTGTACATCTTCCTTTCCCCAATAGACGGAAAGTTCCTGAAGGCCAGAGAGCTTATCTTACCCAAGCCAGGCATACGACAGTCCTGGGTAAATATTGACCATCACATGGACTTGTTCTGTACTCATATTTCCTGTTTAGCCTCCAAGTGAAGCCAGCTTGACAACTTCTTTCTCTTTGTTACAGCTAAAACCGTATCATTTTAAGCCAGGAGCAAGGGGCGGGGGTGGGAGGTGGTTTGTACCTTCTGAGAAACATCATGGCCAAAGGAAGAGTCCATTGTAGGCGTCAGAGGCAACAATGCTGCCATTAACAAGTGGGGTGTTCAGTGAGCCTCATATAACTCCTCCAGGCCTCATTTCCGTCTGCAAAATGAGGACATTAGCAAAGCTCCAAGTCCCCCTCAGGCTCAAACATTCTGTGCAAATCTCTATGAGGGCGGATTCAGGAAACAGATTTTTCAAATCGATTGAGCTATGTGGCGTTATTACACGGAGAATTAAACTACTGTTCATCACAATTCATTTCTTGAGTTTAGCCTATCAGCCGGTGTTTATTAAGCACCATTTACTCTGCAGTACCCTGGATAAAGTGCTGTGGAGACACAGAAGTGGTATCTCACAGGATCTGTGGCTTCAAGGAGTTTATTACATAATCAGGATTTATTACATAATAAAAGCTCACCAAGCTCATGATCCAGCAAATTACTTTCTGTTTACCTAAGACTTCTTCTATAAAGTTTCACTTGAACCATTACATGTAATCCCTATGTGGACTATGTATTCTGTGTGTCATTTCTGTATCATTTTATTTGAAACACACATATATTAAATAGTCACTGTATGCTTAGGTATAACTATATACTTTGAAAATACATGTATTTAAAATATCTCCATTGACAGGCTGCGTTTTTCTTAAAAAAAAACTTTAA
This sequence comes from Rhinolophus sinicus, assembly GCF_057876585.1. NCBI lineage: Eukaryota > Metazoa > Chordata > Mammalia > Chiroptera > Rhinolophidae > Rhinolophus > Rhinolophus sinicus. The sequence continues at coordinate 27,191,190 of NC_142513.1, forward strand.
TAAACCAAATGATGCAAATTTTCATACTTTACAAAACTAGAGGGAATTGTGCTATGTGCCTGGCCATCCCCTAGCTTCAACAGCCTTTAGCTTTCTGCCATTCTTTTTCATCACCTTCCACCCCCCTTTTGTGTGCTAAATCATTGCTTCTTAAGCTGTCAGTGGTGAAGGACCCCTATTTAATTTCCAATCTGTTATGGACCAATGGGAGCACACAACTCATGGCATGCCACATACAATTCACCATGCAAGTTCAACAACACCCAGGGAATCAATTAAAAACATATGTAGGACTTGCTTTGAAATACATCAACAAATAAGAGGGAGTGATGAATGGATAGATGGTGGATAGATGGATAGGCAAGAGATAAGGAAGTACAGTAAACGTTAATGGTAAAATCTAAGTGGTCTTATTTGTAAATTTGTATCATGTTTTCTGCATGTTTGAAATTTTTCATAATAAAATGTTTGGGAAATATATACAGGATATGTTTTAAGTGTATTAAATATCTACCCATATGCATTTATTTATACCTTGGAGTTTTAAGTTACCACAAAGTTCCCTGAAGACAATCTTTTTTCTTAATGGAAAGCACTTGAAATATGAAAAGATTACTTGCTCTTAAGTGGTAGAACTAATTAAATAATCAACAGATCATTAATGAATACGTCCAAATTACTCTGGGAGATATGAATATATAGTCACGGTCCTCAACTTCAAAGATACTCGTTCGGAAAATTATTTCCATATTGCTCTAGCTAGGTATCTGTTTCATCACCTATACCTAATCTATGTCATCTGCATCATTAACACCTGTATTTTCCTGCCCAGGTCATAAATTCACATTTATCCATCTACATTATGTATATCAAATATATCATCTACATCTCTATTTAGAGTTATATCATTTGTAACTACTCTTACATTATCATCTACATTTATATTTACATATGAGGTATAATCAACCAATACGGTGAGTGTTTAAATTAAAACATCTTAATACAGTAAAAGACACATTGCCATTAACCCCCCTCAAAATACTCCCCTCGCTTCAAACATACTTATCCCATGGTTCTTGCCATTTTCTGAAGCAGTTCTGGAAGTCCTCTTTCTTTAGTGTCTTCATCCTCCATCATGACAACGCTCTACGTCACACATTGCTTCTGGCACAGCAATTTCTGTCAAATAAAAACATTACAGTGTGTCCTCATCCACCTTATTCACCAGATCTGGCACAGTGTGATCTCTTGCTCTTCCCCAAAGTCAAAATGACCATGAAAGGTAAACGTTTTGAATCTAGTCAGGACATCGAGGCAGCCATGACAGCGCAACTAAGACACTCATGAAAGAGGACTTCCAGAACTGCTTCAGAAAGTGGCAAGAATGATGGGATAAGTGTGTTCGAAGTGGGGGGGGGGGTATTTTGAGGCGGATTAACTGCAATGTGTCTTTTACTGTAATAATTTTTTTATTTAAACATTCACCGTATTTTGTGATCACACTTCATGTATTTTACGTACATCTATGTTTACATCCATATCATCTACAGCTACTTTTTCATGTTCATCATCTGCATTATTTACACCTATGCTTCTGTCTATGTCAGTATCTACACGGTCTACATCAGTGGTTCCCAACCGAGCCAACTTTGCACCCAAGGGACATTAGGACTATTCAGAAACATTTTTGATTGTCACAACTTGGGGGTGGGGGACAGAGTGCCCCTGGCATGTAGGACCATGCATAGGACAGCCTCTGACAACAAAAAAATATCCGGCCCAAAATATCAATAGTGCTGAGTTGGAGAGATCCCAGTCTGCAGCCTCTACCTCCACGTTTACAGCTGTGCCATGCACATCTGCATCTATATCGACATTTACTCTGCCTACATCTGCGTTTAGATCGACATCATCATTTGCATATTCATCCATGTCACTGTGTACTGACAAGTGGGGGGGGGGGAAGGAAAGGGGAGGCGCACACGTTAGAATGAGGCTAATTAATTAATTAATTTAATAGCCAATCAATGTAGTTAGCAACATGCAATAGCAAAAGACAAAGACAATTAACAGAATATGCTAATGTCGGAAAGTAAAGGTGGTTAAGACTAAACTATATACATTGATCACAATGTCATATCAAAGGAGTACACATACATATAAATTTAAGAGATCCCAACATATGTTTACTATTGATCAAAAATCACTTGGCTAAATACACAAATAACATCAGTAAGGAGTATCCAAAAGGAGTAGTAAGCTCTATAGGATAGTAACTATTACAGTAGTTGCCAAAAGCTCACCAAACCGGGGTGGGGAACAGCACTGGAAAAATAATAAATCAAAACCCTGCCAAATCTGCAGCTAAGAGAAACTCAGGCGTCTCCCACACCACACCGCTGCTTGTTAGTTCCCAAGAATGCAGCTGCTGTTGCCTTTGTTGTTGTTGTTGTTGTTAGAAGTCAAGACGTCTTCTAATGCTATAAGCTGCAAGCTGCATAAAAGTTTTCAAGGTGTTAACAATCTGAAGAATGTTGTTGCTGTTGTCATTGCTGTTGTTGTTGTTAGAAGTCAAGGTGTCTTCTGATGTTGTAAGCTGCAAGCTGCATACAAGTTTTCTAGATGCTAACAAGTTCTCAAGAAGGCTAACAGTGGGGAACAGCACTGGAGAGGTCGGGAACCACCCAGACCTCACCAGGTTCGTGGCTGGAAGTCAGTTACTGATACGAATGTTGCCCATCTGGCCGAAGGGCCAATTCATCTGGATAAGCAACAAGGCCTGGCGATGTGCCTGTCACGTCATCCTGATATAACTTAGCTAATTCTTCACTTCATCTGCTGATGTGGGTGAAACAGAACAAAGAGGGAATTCTCTCAACCCTGATCAAGAATTTTTTGTTTAGCCCTAAGCTAACTATCACCTCACAGCACAGACAGAACAGTAGCCTCATCTCACATCTCCCATACTCGGGAGAATGAGAACAAACAGAAAAGCAACCGCATCTCATGTCTCCCCTGCTCGGGAGCACGAGACCAAAGGGGGAATTTACTCAACCCCTGATCACAGCACAGAGATCACCTCATCTGCAGAAACGACAAAAGCTCGTATCAACCAATGAAGGCAAATTTTCCTCTACATCTACCCTACCCACTGGCAGCCACATCTCCATCATCTCTACCTGTGTGATCACATCTTTGACGTCTACATCTAACTGTTCGTCTAATTAGCAGCTCTGGGCATGCCTATTACATCAGAATGAGGGGTTCATTTAATTTAAACTTAAAATTTAATGTTAATTCTCCCCTCCTCTGGCCATAATGATTCTGATCACCCAATTCCAGTGTGGGGTGGGGGGTGGGTTCCCACACCACCAAGCAATTCTCGGACACCGACTGGTGTCCTACAGTTCAACTCAGTTCCGACACTGTCTATCTGGAGATAGCATCAAATTCCATAGGTTGAGGGCTCAGTCCCACAAGACCGCCCTCCACTTCAGAAGCCAATCACAAGTCCAGGTTGTTACCTGTGCTTCTGACAGGCTATAAATCAAAGGTTTCCACAATTCTTATCATGGGTTTGATTAATGTGTTAGAGTAGCTCACAGAACTCAGGAAACCAGTTTACTCACTAGATTACTGGTTTATTGCAAAGGATATTAAAGGACATGAATCAACAGCCAGATGAAGAGATACATAGGGCAAGTAACAAACAAAGGAGCTTCTGTCTTCATGAAACTTGGGATCTAGCACAGTGGCATGTGGAAGCATTCTGGTTCACCAGCCTGGAAGCTCTCCAAAGCCTTTCCTTCTGGGTTTTTTGGAGGCTTCATTAAATAGGCACAATTGATTAAATAATTGGCAATTGGCCATCCATTCAACCTGTAGCCCCTCTCCCCTCCTGGGAGGTCAGGGGGTGAAACTGAAAGTTCCAACCCTTCAGTCACATGGCTGGTTCCCCTGACAACCAGCCTCCATCCTTAGGTGCTTTCCAAAAGTCACCTCTTTAACATAAACTCAGGTGTGGTTGAAAGGGGTTTGTTGTAAATATCAAGACACCTGTATCACTCTTACTTAGGAAATTCCAAGGATTTTAGGAGAGCTCTGTGCCAGAAACAGGAACAAAAGACCAAATATATATTTCTTACTATAAATCACAATATCACAGACCACATGCAAAAATGTTTGTTACATCAGAATGAGTGGTCCATTTAATCTAAAATTAAAATCTAATTCTAATTCTCCCCTCCTCTGGCCACAGACAATAATATAAGTGAAAGAGAGGTTGACCGTTGTTGATCACACTCCTTAAAGTTTTAGACGTGTGATCTCTTTGCTGGCTTTGTCCCTGCTTCAGACCACAGGGATTGAAGTAAGAAGTTAAGCACGTGCCTGATGAATTTCATTCATGCCCTGTCTTTGCTTGCCAGCCTCCCAGAACCAGAGGACATCTGGTACAGACACAATTACCTCTAATATGGCAATAAAGAATAATTTCTTCTCAAAGAGCAATGACTGCACTTCGAGAACGTGGTATGGTTTGATCACCTCTTGTTCCATCTGAACTGGTCTGGGCTGGAACACACGCAGCTTTAACATGGGTAGTTACAGATACTGCTAGTTTCCCTGGTCTCTTTGGGCCTTAGAGTAGTTAAAAAGCTCTGATTCTACAATCAAACAGCCACGTTCATTTAAGCTTCCTGAGGCTCATGAGTTGACTTGTCAGCCATGACAAAAGTACAATGATGGTTCTAGATAAAATTGAGAACATGGGAGATAAGACAAAAAAAAACCAGAGCAAATCCCTGTGGCTTCTTTAGGCTGTGACATTTACTAAATAACTTTGTTTCCCTATAGAAACCCATGCCTGTTGAAGACCATTATTTTTCTTTCAGGAACAAGATTGGCCCTAGGCAAAATTTCAAAACAGACTTTCACTCACCTTTTTATATCCTCCCTCATTGTAATGTTGCTAAATTCTCAAAAAATGAATCTTTGGGACTTGGAAGTGAAACATCAGAAATTCTTTACTCATTATTATGGATTTATTAAAATATTTTAAATAAATAAGAAATACACAGTTTATTAATATTTATAAACAACTAAAGCCTGTAGCAATTATCCAAATATTTTTAAATGCCACCTAACATTATTCAGTAGATTTTGAATAATCTAACATTCAAATCTAACCCAGCTCCGGTATTAGGATTTCTTGATCTTGCTTTCAATGGACCTCTCAATGAATCCCTTCAAATCAGTGGTGTCTCTATGTTGATGGTTAACTTTTAATTCTCACAGGAGAATTGTAACACCTTTCCCTGTTCTCTCAATTTCTCAACTGATTTTTCTCAAAATGTGAGATTTGGGAAGTATACAAATCATCCAAGAAATGCTGGGACAGAATTCCCTCATGGAAACACTACTCAGCAGCTCCTCCACTGATACTTCCTCTCCCCTGGCCTTGCCCTCTGACTGCCCCAAACCCCTTTCTACCTGGTCCCACTAAACCTGCCCTTTCCCGTACTTCACTTGAGCTGCAAAGAAATACAGTCCCACCAGCAAAACTCCACCTCTCTCTGGGTTGAATTTAGGCCTGAGGAGGAAAGCAATCCATTGAGCTATTTCATCCTGGGGTGTGAAGAACTAACATGTCTTCCATGGAAATTAGAAGCATAATCAAGACAATGGAAACATTTCTGCAACTATGGGAAAAAATAGTCCAAGGCACGCTGTCCAACGATCCAGCAGCAAAAGCTTCCAAGGGCCATATGACGATAAATTGTGGGAACTGGGCTAGATGTTAAGACTATGAAACCGGTGGAGATTGAGTGTGGCCAAACAGGAGCATGAACTAAAGGCATTTAAATTCAAATGTTTAAAACAAGCAAATAGTACAAGTCAAACATAACCCACCTGAGGGCCAGGCTCGGCCAGTTTGGGGTCTCTGCATTGATGCTTCAGTGGGACTAGTCTGCTTGAGGTAGGTGAACCCAGCATGTGCAATCACACCTCGAAAGAAGATTGAAGCTAGTATTTCCCCAAAGGTGAGACTGTGGAGTCAGTGAAATATAGGCATAGCTTTCTAAGAGGTATGGACTTAATGGAAACCAATTCCAGACCCCAAGAATTAAAATCACAGATTACAAGATTCTAACCCTCCACAATTTAAAATAATAATAATAATAATAATAATTTATTTTAAAAAACCAAGTAGGCAAAATGCCAGCAATTTTAATATTAGACTTTTAATAAATTTAGTAAGCTGAGAAAATTATATTTTATATGTAGACTGTGGTTTTACAAAGTAACATGAGGAATTCATTATAATTATCCCTCTCCATTCAACTATTGCACTCATATCAGCAATGTTTCTTTTTATTAGATCATTGGTTGACTATCCTTACCAATGTACAAATTCAAATGCAATCCTAATATTCTATAACCCAGAACATTTTTACATGAGTCTACGCGGGAGAAAAAATCACCGGCTTTTTATCAACTAAACATATTCAAAATACAGTTGCAGTATAAATACAATTGTTTGATGTGGTTCTTCTCTTATAATTCTGGTAGAATCTTTATTTTCACACTTGATCTTAGCCAAAAGGCCGAGAAGCGATGAATCTTTATTTTTAAGTCAAAGCTTGTCTTATGTGCACAAATGTGTAGAATATTGTGTGACTATTGCCTGCTATTCTAGTAATTAGATCTTTATTCCTTTAACTTCAGACCGTGATGCCAAACAAAAGGCACCATTTGGGAAAAAGCAAAATGATTCTAACCAACATAAACATTGGCTGCTCGATCTCTTCTGAACATGATTGTGATTTTTCCCTCCATATGGAGGGTCTCAGTTCCCTTATTGCATTTTTCTAAGCAGGTCTGTGATTATTTGAAATTCCATTCCTTAATGACGTCTGAATCTTTCCAGTTCAAGTTGATTTTTACAATGCAAAAGCTATTGAACTCTACTTGGGTCCTAAAACCTCCTTGCCCTGCTTCCTTGATGTAGATATTGATGATTTTAATATCTTATCACAGTCTCCATCATTTGAGACCTTTGAGATGGTTCTTGCCCACCTCGGAGTGAATATCAGAGAGGTAGAGTGTCACAGGGGAAGGAGGGTGAGCGTTAAACCAAGCTTATTGTAAATCTCAGTTCTGTCATTAATTGCTGTGTGACCTTGAGCAAATCACTTAACTTCTCTGAACTTTGGTGTTCTTATCTTAAAATGAGATTCATGAACCAATAATAAACCCTACCTCACAGGATTGTTTTAAGGATTAACAGAAATGATGTTTATGACACAGCAAGCACATCATAGGGACTGAGGAGACATATAAGACCCTCAAAAAATGACAACAGTTTCTCTTCTCCCTCTCCCTCAGACATCCCTTACACATCCCCATCTCATTGTCCTTATTCATGCAACTCTGTATTAGTGTTCTAGGGCTGTGGTAACAAATTACTATAACCTTGGTGGCTTAAAACAACAGACATTTATTCTCTCACAGTTCTGGAGCTAGAAGTTCAAAATCAGTAGGGCCACGTTCCCTCTGAATCCTGCAGGGAAGAATCCTCTCTTGCTTCTTCCTAGTTCCTGGTGGTTGACAGCAAATCTTGGTGTTCCTTGTCTTGTAGCTGTACCACTCCAATTTCTGTGTCCGTCTTCACATGGCTTTCTTCCCTGGGTCTCCACTGTCTCTGTATCCAAATCTCCCCCTCCTTTCTCTTATAAAGATATGAGTCATTGGATTCATGGCCCATTCTCATCCAGTATGACCTTACCTTAAGTAATTACAGTGACAAAGTCTATATTTCTAAAATAAGGTTACATTCTGAGGTTTCACGTGGACATGAATTTAGGGGAGGGCATTATTTCACCCAGTACATTTACTTTGGCATGTCCATATCTCACCCAACGTGAAGACCTAGCTCATTCCCTCACCTGGGTGTATGGTCCCTGACTGTGACGGCTACCAGGACCATCCAGTAATATGAACCATGGGATCATGTCTGTCCTGTGCCTAGTGGTGTGTTCGTGAGTATTTAGCAACCAACTTTCTTGGGTAGATGTGCAAAGGGAGGTATATATATATATGGTGCAAAGCAAACAATTACCATTAATTTATATGGACAAAATTTTGAGTATTCCCAGAATCAAAAAATAACCTACCAATCATACCAAAATACATTGAATTAAGACCAGTTTTATGCTAAGCATAATACCCTTACAAGCTCTCTTAGGATTCTTTTATATGTTAGGACACATCTTGCTATCAGATACACAAAATGAATGGGGATAAAGCACAGATGCTCCCAGACGCAGGTCAAAGTTTGTGCCTTGATGCTGAGATGCTGAGTGTGGTTCCCGGGGAAGGAGCTGGCGGGGCCACTCTCACTGTTCAAAGTGTGCATGGCCTCTGTTACAAATCTCTGCAAAACAAACACCAAACTCTATTCTGCTTTTTGTCTTTTTTTCGTAAAAACAAAAATCCTCTTCAGATTTTTTTGGTTATCAACAACAGGCACTAACGTAGGTCTTTCATCAAAGCAAAGTGGCCTGACACGAACTTTCAAAAAGCAGGGGATACCGGTGGCTGGTTTCTGTGCTGTAAATACTCCCACCAGGCCTGAGTTCAAGCTATCAATATGATGTCAACAAACTCTTGAAATTCCTGAAACTTTAGCAATCAGCTCTCACGAACTGGTACAAGCCAGCTCCAGCATGAGTGGCACAGTGCCTTCGTAACTGCTGTTTTGTCTTTAATGTTAGTCACCATCCTATGAAATAATAAGCTTCTCTGATATGTGTTTACTCCAGGGCCAACTCAAAATCAGCTCCAGTGGAAGCCTTGAGGGCCCCCATGCCAACTTTGGCACTCTAGATAGGCCTTGCTTTGTATTTTCCTCTAAGGAAACACTTAGAATCTTGTATTATAATTATTTATTTGTGCCTGGAATTCCTGATATGCTCTTTGAGTGCAGTTATGGTGCGTTTGCTAATTATCCTTGAATCCGAGCAACTCATACAACGTCAGACCCAGCAGGTGTTCAGTTGTCAAACTGAATTGGGGGTAGGGGTCAGGGCCCAGATCTTGTTTAGTCTTCCACAGTGCCATGTTCACAGTAGGCATACAGTATACCCTTCCCCAAACTACACAATGTCGTTGTTTTAATGTCCCCAAAAGCAGACCACCCACCCCTGTTGGTTGGTTGAATGCCCTGCCTAATAACGGTTTCCACAGCTGGTTGTGCACCATTCATTCATGAAACAACAGGCACCAAGCAGCCACTATGTGCCAGGCACCATTATAGGTCCCAACAATAGGACACAATGAAACAGGCACAAATCCCTGCCCTCATGGAGCTTGCACTCTAGTGGGAGAGGTAGGCGGCAAATAAATAAGTAAAACACATATGTGAAGTGCTTTGGAGAACAATAAAGCAGGAGAAAGGATAGGGAATACTGGCAAACGGGGAGGGAGAAGGTCTGGGACGACCTCACGACAAGCATAATGTACAGCATAGGCAACCGAGTCCGTAATATCACAATAACTATGAGGAGTGACAAACGGTTACTCGACTTATTGTGGTGGTCACTTTGTAAGGTATATAAATATTGAATCATTATATTGTACACCTGAAAGTAATAGAATACCGTATGTCAATTATAATATTTTTTTTCAACGTAGCATTGAAGCAAAGCTCTGAAGGAGGAAAAGAGTGAGCCTGCGGATCTCTGGCCCTGTTTGGGGACACAGTAAGTGCAAAGGACCTGAGGCAGAAGGCTGCTTGGTAAGTTTCAGGAACAGCACAGTGGCCAGTGTGGCTGGAACAGAGTGAACGAGAGGGAGTGTGGGAGAAGTGAGAGAGATAAAGGGAGTCAAGTCATAAAGGGCTGGTGGCCAGTGTAAGGATTCTGGGTTTGTGAGTGACGTGGGAGCCACTGGAACATTTGAACAGCCTGAGTAAAGTTTGAGTCTTTAGGATTTCCTAAAAGATTAACTATTGCATGTGAGAGAATAGAGGCATTAAGGATGGCTCCCAGGTTTGTAGCTGAGCACCTGAAAGTACGGAGACACTGTTTACTGAGATGAGGTACCAAACTCTTAATCATACATGATACAGTCATGGGCCACAGGAGAGGTGGCTGAGGTCAGACCGTAGATGAAGAAACAAGTCTAATTATAAGAAGACAGACTCCATATTTGGCCAGACCACCTAGAGATGTGGTCTGATGATGAACTCTGTGCGTCTCTCCTAACAGAGGCTCAGGGAGGACATAAGACTCAGGCAAGGCTGAGCCCAGAGACGCAGGGTTAAGTGTGTTGGTTGTGGACAGATGAGAGCGACAGAAACGGTCCTGTGACACTGAGAGATCGACACCTCCTTAACCCACTGAGGTTGGGACAGATGCTGTTAGGGTACAGAGATAAAAAAGACCTGCACCCTCCTCCCAGGAGTTCTGGAAGATCTTCCAAACACCACCCACTTTGCAGTGCTCACAGAAATGTCTACTTCAGCAGCCACAGCCCCACCCCAAGGATGTTCTCATGGGAACTACTGTTTCCATGTGAAGCGAGAGCAGAGTCGGTCCACTGAGTGGGCCATGACCCACAGGTTATGAGCTGAGGGATCCTGAGACGGTTCTTAACTGAAGTGGGTCCCGGAGGAACCTCTGTATTGTGCCTGAAATCCCACTCATGAACTCTCTCCTGTTGGATGCCTTTAGGGACAAGTTGTTCTGAAATGGCTCCAGGGGTAATATTGGTTTGGAGCCTCCTCGCATTCATTAGCACTTTGCAACAGCATGTTTTATGCAAATTGCCTCTTTACTTTTGGATCTAGTATGGTGAGATGTTAAACAGTTACTGGAAGGGCAGGCAGATGATGGAAGCTGGATGCTTCATTTGGATGCTCACTTTAGAGCAGAGTGTCAAGGAGACAGAGCATCGTTCCTGGGTTACTTCCTCCTCGCCTCCCAAAGTTCTCTTGGTATCTCCCTTTCATCTGGAGGGACCAGGGGAAATGGAAAGGAGATTATGAAGAGGAGAGGATTGGGGGCCACCGACTGATTTGGCATCGCAATGCCTGCTCTGAGGCTTCCATGACCTTCTGTGTGCCCTTTTCCCTCGACTCAGCAAGTAGCAGCATCCCAGGATACCCATGTGTGGGTTTACCCAGAGCGGAGGGTATGCATGTGTCTATAGGACACTCTGCCTCTTATATACTCTTCTTGTTTTCTTTCTTCCTCTACATCCCCACTGTCAAAACAGTGTCCACAGTGTCACAATAAAACACTGAATTATTGTGCAAACAAACAATTGCTCTAGCTTTTATTTTTATTTATTTATTTATTTTTTTTTTTAAAGATTTTATTGGGGGAAGGGGAACAGGACTTTATTGGGGAACAGTGTGTACTTCCAGGACTTTTTTTCCAAGTTGTTGTCCTTTCAATCTTAGTTGTGGAGGATGCCGTTCAGCTTCAAGTTGTTGTCCTTTCAGTCTTAGTTATGGAGGGCGCAGCTCAGCTCCAGGTCCAGTTGCCATTGCTAGTTGCAGGGGGCACAGCCCACCATCCCTTGTGGGAGTCGAACCGGCAACCTTGTGGTTGAGAGAACACACTCTAACCAACTGAGCCATCCAGGAGGCAGCTCAGCTCAAGATGCCATGTTCAATCTTAGTTGCAGGGGGCGCTGCCCACCATCCCTTGCAGGACTCGAGGAACCAAACTGGCAACCTTGTGGTTGAGAGCCCACTGGCCCATGTGGGGATCGAACCGGAAGCCTTCGGAGTTAGGAGCATGGAGCTCCAACCACCTGAGCCACCGGGCCGGCCCTGCTCTAGCTTTTAGAGAATGCTGTCTATCCATTTCACTGGGTCCTTGGGTAAATTCAGGAATGAGGGGAATTCACGTTCATTCTGTGACAAAACCAACTCCCGTCCCCCATGCTGCTCTGACCTTTTTACAATCTCTCTCTGGGCTCTAGATCCAGTGGGGTTTTTTGGATGCCCCTTTACTTCCTCATCCACCTCTAAGCTAGAAGCTGCCCCATATTCCAGTAGGTTCTGGTCTGATGAACCCTTAGGCTTCTGCTTTGGTCTGCAGGACTTGGGACACCACTCATATCCCAGCAAAGGTACTTTCTCCTTTCCTAAGTTAGCTAGGAATTCTGCCCCCACTGTACTTCTGGGGAGAAAGTATCAAATCCTGGTAACTTACAGTTTCAGGCAGTACCCTGTTTACATGGCAGAATTATTTGGTGCTCTTTTCTCAGCTTTGTGAGTGAATGTAAAAGAAAGGAAAGGCAGCTAGAGGAGAAGAAGAAAGGGATAGAGAGCAATCCTTTAATAAAACGGATGAGAATTGGCCCACTCTCCATATATACATTTGTTACTCACATCAAAAATATGGGCAATTGCATCTTGGGAGGTTTCACATTATGCATATTTACTTATGATAATGGCTCCTCGAGGACCATTGTGAATTATTGGGAAATGAAATATTCATAGGTGTAAAACTGAAATTAGCCTACATGGATTTTTCCTGGAGTTTATATCTACAGAATACATTTTTTGTTGAGGAGAGGTCTGCCTGGAAGTTGTTATGTTCTAATATTCGCCATAAATAATTCAAAACTCAGCACCAGCAGAAGAATGCCTCCTCGCAGAGCAAAGAGGGCTTATTAAGTCTGCCAGATCTCTCAGAATCACAGAGGCAGTACCAGCTTACATTTCGTGAATCCTGAGGATGAGTGCAGGAAGAAAGGCCAGGGGAATTCAGCAGGCCAAACACAAGAGGGAGACCTCAAAACTGCTTCTGATGTCTAGTTTCAGCCATGTTTGCCTAACGGTGCTGTGATTTCAAGGTCATGACCACTATTTCTGGCTTGGTGTTAAAAATTCCAAAAATTGAAATACATATTTTGGAATGAGACCAAATTCCAAAAATTTCTATGAGAAGTGCCATCAAGAGAACATGTTTTCAGGGGACGAGGAGAAAGAGGCTGTGGGCACCAAGGCATGAGAAATGGGAGAGAAGTTGCAAAGAGGTGGAGAGAACCCAACAGGACAGGATGCAGTTCCTGAGATCTCTGCTACCCACTGCTTGGCACAAGGGCCAGAGAAGGGGAGGACCATGCCACTTGTGTGCCTCCACCAGGTACCCCACTCAAATTCCTGAACAGTTACCCCCAGGTTCTGTCCTGCTTCTGGGCTTAGAGGAACCTCAAAATTTCTCCAATCTTTTGCATTACTCCTATCTTTGGGTCTATGATTTTCCTCCTTCACTCTGAACCCACCAGATTTTGCCTTTTGATTCCTCATGGTTTCTGTTCCAATCAGAGCATTCCCTCTTATATTGCAGCACTCATGTGTAAACAATGTGTAAGCATTTTTCTTTAATTTTTAAATTTATTGGGGTGACAACTGTTAGTAAAATTACATAGATTTCAGGTGTACAATTCTGTATTACATCATCTATAAATCCCATTGTGTGTTCACCACCCAGAGTCAGTTCTTCTTCCATCACCATATATTTGATCCCCCTTACCCTCATCTCCCACCCTCCCACCCCCCTTACTCTCTGGTAACCACTAAACTATTGTCTGTGTGTAAGCATTTTTCAGTCCTATATTACACATATACCATTTTGAACACGCTGAACTTGGAAAGTACACACAGGAAACAGCTTCAGACTTCTCTCACAGCTGCCTTCAAGCATGTTATCAAATTTCCCTGATCCTTGAATTGTATCTCAGGTAGAAATAATAGCTTTTCATTAACTCTGGATCATTATAACAGTTCAAACTTTTATTTTTCACCCAATTCAAGGCTCCAGCTCCCAGTTGCTGCCCAACTCTTAACAAGTCATGCAGGAGAGAGAAAATATAGCCAATTATTTTGTTTCCTTGTTTCTTTCCTTCCATCCTCCCCTCTCGCACCCTACTCCACCCCAGCTCCATCTAGTTTGGAACAAGTTCGAGGATCAGAGAAGACCGAGGAGGGATCAGAGATCACCACTGCCAGTGTACTTTGTAGTTCTGTCTTGGATATTATATGCTCTCTGCTGTGGAACACCAGAGATGCTGGGTTGCCCAGTCACAGGGGACCTTTGTCAATTCTTCAGAGTCCTCCATGGCAAATTCTCATTCATCATTCCCTAACAAAGGGGATGCTCTCTGTCTGACCTCTCACAACGACTCTCAGCTACATCATCAGTACATCCCATGGGTCCCATTGCTCCATCAAGCAGGGACCATTTGGGGGTGACTTGAGACCAGTAAAATTCCATGGAGTCTACATGGCCCAGGGAAAACTCTGGATTTGCAGATAGTCCAGCCATTGTCCTCTCTGCCCAACTTGCATTGCAGGCTGTTCTAACTGACCTCTCACTGACCTCCATCTTCTTCACTTAATTCTCAAACTCTTGGCGATACAAATTAAATTGCCATGTGGTCTCCTTCCCACTCTCCTCTAGTAGCACTGTAAGGAGTCTCTCGGTTTCTGCAGCTCAGCAAGCATCCAGCCAGGAAATGAGATGTTAGTCTTCCTTCCTGCAGACAACCCTACATTTTATGGGCCGTTCTCTTGGGGCCCATCACTTGTCACTTAGGAAAAGGTATCATGAAACATTATAGAGCTCCCTACAAACTCCCTTCAAATAAATTATTTCTCTAACTAATCCCCTTTGCATTTCTATTTTACCTTACACGGACGTTATGAGTGAGAGCCACCATGCCAGTTCAGCCCCATGTTAGTAAGTCTCGTAGAGACTGGCAAAGACAAGATCTTTGGAATATGTGGGCACTTAATGCCATGTTCTCTAGCTCTGAGGCCTCAGCCAAAAATTAGACATAATAAAATTTCTATTTAACAGCCTATTAGAGGTTTGTGAAGATACATGTCATAGTTCAATTTCCCCCAGACATAAATCCTGAGACAAAAATTTAACTGCAAGTTATTTATTTTTGAGACAATTCCAGGAATCAGTAACAGGGAATGGAGAAGCAAGACAGGGAAGGAAAGGCAGCCATATAGAGCTTGCTATCAAGAGACTTTCCACTGTGGGCAACTAAAGCTCAGTCCCACTGGGAAACTCTCAGAGCCTATGTAGAACACACACCTCAAAAGGATCTCGGAATCTGGGGTATTTACACACCAATGCTTGTCAGTCTTTGAGTGAGGGCTGATCCTAAGGGCTTTACTTTCTCAGCACTTCTAGCCTCCATTTGCATAGCACTGTTGGCCCTGGTGACTAGAGAAAGCCATCAGGCAAAGAAATGCAGGTCTTAGTGACTGGAAATCAAGCCAGGGTTCTGTGAAGTGGGAAGGACCGCAGATAACCAGTAGCATTTGCTGCAGCGCGTGTGTGTGTGTGTGTGTGTGTGTGTGTGTGTGTGTGTGTGTGTATTGCGAGGAGGAACATATGAGAGACCAGGAAGCACTCTGCATCCATTCTAGATCTTTACTATGCTATATGTTGCTAACTAGAATAAATTTGTCAAGAGCCTGGTGATCTTATTAACTCATCAGACACAACCATAGTTACCGCACCAAGTTCTCAATATCCGTTTCTTGCTTTCTCTCTAGTACACGAACAAATATATGAACCTGTTCATCTAATGCATCAATTTTCTGCAAACTCCAAATTAAAGAGGAACAGTCTCTGCTTTGTCACACCTGAACGGTTGCAGCTCTATCTCTTGACTTCTTTTAAGAAATGTTAATTTTTATGAATATGTACCTACATGCAAGTTATATGGAGTTACATTACCTACAATTTAGTGGATTAAAAAAATAGTTTCTATTTTCTAAGATGAAAATTGGGTTTGTGATTTTTTAATTAGGTCAAAGGGTATTAGGAATCTGTCTGACATAAGAAACCAGGTACTAAATGTATTCTAGTACCAAACTACCTAAGGAAAACTACTTGTTTATATGCTGCTCTTTATTAGGAAAATACCTTGCAGTCAGTCACAAGAGATAAATGTCATACTGGCTACAAACACAGACAATTCTGTACATGAACATTTTCAGGGCAGTAGTTTCCATGGTAGTGACATTTTTCTGGCATGCCATGCTCTCTCACCCTCCTCTGTAGACTCAGAATCCACCCTACACCTCTCCCACTTTTACTCTCTGGCGGCTAGTGAGCTCTGCTAGAGTAGGTGGCGTGTATGTCTTTTTGCCCTCAATGTTGAGATTGACCATGTAATTTGCTGTAGCCAAAAAGAATATGCATCTACTAAAGTATTTGACACATTGTAAGCATTTATACATGCAAATAAAATGAATTAATTTTTGAGAGAAAATCTAAATTCAGTACTTGTACTGCTAGGTGGTTTCGATCTATATGCCATTCATCTGCTTGTTTATTTTCTGATTGCTTCCTCTGTTCTGTATCACTAGAGAGACTGGCCCTTGCAAACTTTATTCCCCAGGCTTCCCCTGTCAGTCATTCCCAAGTATGTTCAGCCACCAAGAGGCAGTGGCACTGAAAGAAAGCAGAAGCCAGGGTATTTTCCCCCTTTCTCTTCTTGGGAGGAGGGCATACATCTCTAGCAGTCACTGCTTCTCTTCTGTGGTTTCAGCTTCCACCAGATAGCTCTTGTTCTATGGCCCAAATACCACTTTCCTAGCCTACAGAAGTTCCCACTACAGAAGTGGCCCATGTTTCTGGGCTCCAGTGAGAACCTATCCTTTCTGTAGCCCTCCATTTCCCAGGGGTGTAGTGGCTGCCTGCAGTTAATAATCTCTGGGTTTCCTCATCTCCCCCTATTTGCTCTTTCAGTTTTTGTAACCCCTGTGTATTATTTCTTGTGTTAAATTCCTTCTAATAATTTCATTTTACTGACTGGACCCTGATGGATAACCTGTTTCAGGAGCCATAAACAAAAACTATGGTTTAATCTACACCCTGATTCCTGAAGGAGATATGTTTTCTTCCTTAATTCTTCTTTGAGAGCATTCCTGAGACATGTTCTTCCCTGTGGGGTTTTGTATTTTCCTATGGTAATAGTATTTTGTGGTACTTGAGAGCAGATTATATCCAGAAAATTATCAGCAATCAAAAACCCAAGTCTCCCCAATATTGTAAAGATATCATCTGTTACCAAATTAATCTATGTATTTAAGCAATTTATATTAAAATCCTAACACTTTTTTTACATGGAAATTGAAAACTGATTTTAAAATTGATATGAAAATGCAGAGGGCCAAAAACGACTAGTACCCTCCTGAAGAAAAACAAGGTGGGAAGACATTTCCCACCAGATATCAAGATTAATTAGGGGCTGGCCGGGTGGCTCAGGCGGTTGGAGCTCTGTGCTCCTAACTCTGAAGGCTGCCGGTTCGATTCCCACATGGGCCAGTGGGCTCTCAACCACAAGGTTGCCAGTTGGATTCCTCGAGTCCTGCAAGGGATGGTGGGCAGCGCCCCCTGCAACTAAGATTGAACACGGCACCTTGAGCTGAACTGCCGCTGAGCTCCCGGATGGCTCAGTTGTTTGGAGTGCGTCCTCTCAACCACAAGGTTGCCGGTTTGACTCCCGCAAGGGATGGTGGGCTGCGCCCCCTGCAATGGCAACTAGACCTGGAGCTGAGCTGCGCCCTCCAGAACTAAGATTGAAAGGACAACAACTTGACTTGGAAAAAAGTCCTGGAAGTACACACTGTTCCCCAATAAAGTCCTGTTCCCCTTCCCCAATAAAATCTTAAAAAAAAAAAGATTAATTAAAAAGTTATGGTGATAGGTGAGAGATCCAAGATGGCAGAATAGATAAACACTGTGCCTACTTCCTTCCATGAACACATTAAAATTACAATTAAATTATAGAACAATCAATCTGAAGATTAGCTGAACAGGAGTTTTATAACTAAGGATATAAAGAAAAAGCCAAGTCAAGACTGGTAGAAGGGGTGGCAATGCAGCCCCAAACCTCCATGTGGCAGTTGGAGGGATATCTCAGCCCTGGAGTTTCCTTCTGGAGGAGCGAAGGACCACAGCCCACACCAGGCTCCCCAGCCTGGAGTACTGGTGCCAGGAAGAGAAGCCCTCACAATACCTGGCTGTGAAAAACAGTGGGGATTCTGACTGCGTGGGTGGGATGGAAGACTGGGGGAAACCCAGATAATTTTAAGTGTCCTGCACACAGACTTACTCACTCGCAGTCACTCACCCTGGGCTCTGGTGGAGGGATGGTGACTCAGGGGGCGTCAGAAGCATATGAAGGGCAGACTGAGGAATGTGGCTCCAGAGTGAGGGCTGGAGGACAGTCTCAATTTTCTCTGTGAAGGGGCCTCCACCCATGCAGCCAGCAGGCGGGCACCATCTTTCCTGTGCTGAGCCTGCCCACACACAGACAAATCAGAATCTGATTGGTCTGGTGAGCTCCACTGCTCAACCCTGCTGACTCACTGGGAACCCGCCATCCCCAACTCCCCCAACACCAGATGTACTTTCTCTGACAGAAACCAGCCTCGCCTGTATTACATTCCTTCTTGGAAAACTATCAAAGTCCATGGGCCACAGGTGGGCGACGACTGGCCTCAGTGTGCTCTGAGACTTTTGCTGAGTAGCTCCAGGCTCAGCACTGGCACCAACCCAGAATCTACATTAACCTGGTGACCACTCTAGTGACTCCCTGAGACGGTGCCTCACCAAATTTACATACCGCACAAGGCTTTATCAGGGGCTGAAACTTAAGGGAGCTGGAATGTGGCAGCAGGCCTCAGGATGTCCTGACTTTTTGCAGAGCTACTCCAGGCCTTGTACTGTGACAGACATCCTCAGTTCATAGCATGGCATCTCCCATGCACCTACAGATTTAGCACAGGCAGTGAACAACTGTGGATCACTTTGTAGCTCCTACCAGGTAGTCCCCAGCCAGTCACAAGCAGTGGGCGACCTGGGTCTGCACCAGAGCACCTCCCAAGAGGCCCCAGAACCAACATACTTAGAGGTTGGCTTCAAATCATAGCAGAGCACTACCTAATTTTCCCCACAAGTGGCACACACAAAGAGTGGCCTCAACAAGCACCAGAGTCCACTAAGGTGAATTCCACTCAGTGGGGTAAGCCCCCCACACAGCAGCCCATCAGCTGTGGATGTGCCCAAACCACACAGCCAATCAGCTTGAGGGTCAACCCCACCTACTGACAGGGCAATAGCAATCAAGGCTCAACTATAACAGGCGGGAACACACAACCCACACAAGGGACACTCCTGGAGCACCTGGAACAGGTGACCAGGGAGACTGTGCCAGGGTCCCACAGGGTACTTACTACAAGATCTGACAATTAAGTTTGAGAACTCATCCTAGAAAAAATGCTACATACCTCATTGCTGAATATCACTATGGTCACCTTTGAAGTTCTCCCATTGGGAAGCTATGCACTGATGTCAGTGCCTAGTTCACTCTTCAAAGCAATTTTGGAACTCTTTTTCTGGAATGGCCATCAGAGCTGTCGATGTATTACCCTTGATGTCCTGAATGTCATCAAAATGTCTTCCTTTCAATATTTCCTTTATCTTCAGCTAAAGAAAGAAGTCACTGGGGGCCAGATCAGGTGAATAGGGAAGGTGTTCCAATACAGTTATTTGTTTACAGGCTAAAACCTCCCTCACAGACAGTGCCGTGTGAGCTGGTACATTGTCATGATGCAAGAGCCATGAATTGTTGGCAAAAAGTTCAGGTTGTCTAACTTTTTCATGCAGCTTTTTCAGCACTTCCAAATAGTAAACTTGGTTAATTGTTTGCCCACTTGGTACAAATTCATAATGAATAATCCCTCTGATATCAAAAAAGTTTGGCAACATCACTGCAACAAGTTCACGAACTTAATTGTCAGACAATGTACCTAAGGCCAAAATGAGGAAACAAAGAAATATGTCTCAAATGAAAGAAGAGGAGAAAACTTCAGAAATAGAACTAAACAAAATGAAGTCAAGCAACCTACCAGAGACAGAGTTCAAAACAATGGTTATAAGGATGCTCAAGAAACTTAGTGAGAATTTCAACAAAGAGATAGCAAGCATAAAAAAGGACATAGAAACCATAAAAAAGAACCAGTCAGAAGTGAAGAATAAAATAACTGGAATGAAGAATGCACTAGAAGGAATCACCAGCAGACTAGGTGAAGCAGAGGATCAAATCAGTGATTTGGAAAACAAGGTAGCAGAAAACACCTAGTGAAAAGAGAAAAAAGAAAAAAAAATCCAAAAACAATGAGGATAGTTTAAGAGACCTCTGAGACAACATCAAGCGTAACAACATTCACATCACAGGGGTACCAGAAAGAGGAGAGAGAAAGCAAGGGATTGAGAACCTATTTGAAAAAATAATGACTGAAAACTTTCCTAACCCAGGGAAGAAAATAGACATACAAGTCCAGGAAGCACAGCGAGTCCCAAACGAGATGAACCCAAACAGGCCCACATCAAGACACATTATAATTATTATAATTAAAATGCCAAAGGTAAAAGACAAAGAGAGAATCCTAAAAGCAGCAAGCGAAAGGCAACTTGTAACTTATAAGGGAGATCCCATAAGATTGTCAGCTGATTTCTCAACAGAAACTTTGCAGGCCAGGAGGGATTGGCACAAAATATTCAATCGTGATGAAAAGCAAAGGCCTACAACCAAAACTACTCTACCCAGCAAGGCTATAATTTATAATCAAAGGACAGATAAAAAGCTTCCCAAACAAGATAAAGCTAAAGGAGTTCATCACCACACCGAGTATTTCAAGGAATGTTAGAGGGACTTCTTTAAGATGGGGGAAAGAAAGATAAAAAATATGAATAATAAAATGGCAATATCTACATATCTATCAACAATTACTTTCAATGTAAGTGGATTAAATGCTCCAATCAAAAGACAGAGGAGGGCCGAATGAATCAGAAAACAAAACCCTACATATGCTGTCTACAAGAGACTCACTTCCGATTGAAAGACACAGATAGAAAATAAAGGGATGGAAAAAGATATTTAATGAAAATGGAAATGAAAACAGAACAAACAAAAAAGCTGGGATAGCAAACTTATACCAGACGAAATAGACTATAAAGCAAAGACTATAACAAGAGACAAAGAAGGACCCAATAATCCCACTTCTGAATATTTATCTGAAGAAACCCAAAACACTACTTCGAGGGGATATGTACATCCATATGTTCATTGCAGCATTGTTTACAATGGCCAAGATTTGGTGGCAGCCTGGGTGTCTGTCAGTGGAAGAATGGATACAGAGGAGGTGGTACATATATACAGTGAAATATTGCTTAACCATGGAAGGGAATGAGTTTTTGCCACTTGCGGCATCATGGATGGACCTGGAAGGTATTGTGCTGAGTGGAGTGTAAGACAGATGCAATGTGATTTCACTTATACGTAGAATCTAAAGAACAAAATAAACAAACAAAACAGTAACAAACTCATAGATGCAGAGAACATTTTGATGGTTGCCAACTGGGAGGGGGATTGAGGTGTGGGTAAACAAAGGGGAAGGGATTAAGAAGCACTACAAAGTAGTCGTGCGAATGTTGAATATAGCATAAGGAATATAGTCAATAATATTGTAATCACTATGCATGGTGTCAGATGGGTACTAGATTTGTTGGGGTGCTAGATGGGAGGGTTTGGAGGGCAGTGTGAAAAAGGTGAAGCAATTAAGAAGTACAAATTGGTGGTTATAAAATAGTAATGGGGATGGAAAATAAGGCATAAGGAATATAGTCAATGATATGGCAATAACTATGTATAGTGTCAGGTGGATACTAGACTAGCCAAGGGAATCATTTGTTAAATTATATAAATGTCTCACCACTATGCTGTACACCTGAAATTAATATAAAATAATATTGAATGTCTAGCTATAAAACAAGTAAGTCATGGGGATGTAATATATGGCATAGGGAATATAGTCAATAATGTTGTGATAGCATAGTACAGTGTCAGATGGTCGTTGGACTTATCATGGTGATCACTTTAGACATATAAATGTTGACTAACCATGGTGTACCCCTGAAACTAACATAATATTGTATGTTAGCTATATTTTTAATAAAAATCTTTTTTTTACAAGCTATGGTGATAGAGAAAGTGTGGTATTGCTCCAAGGATAAACAAATAGACCAATGAAATGGAAAGCATCAATATTCTAGAAGACCCCAAAAACATGCCCATGCACATGTGGACTCTAGATTTTTTTCACAGTGCGACAGTAGAGCAGGTGGAAATGACAGCTATTTCAATAAAAAAAAGTCCCAGGGCAATTAGGTTGTGATATGGTTTAAAAAAAAAAAAGGGTCTTTGTCCCTGTCTCATATTATTTATGAAATAATGACTGAAAGAAAGGTAAGTCTGGTATAGGAGCTGGCTGTGGGCCAACTGACAATAATGAAAAGTCTTTTCCTAATGATTAATAAATTCTGCTCAAGCCTAGTTTGAGAAGCTACAAGATGACATTAACATTTTTAACCATGTGCCTTTCAAGGGAGTAAGAAGAGAGGGAAATTGCTATAAAAGTGGAATGCAGATGCTCCTGGAATGTAGGGATTTGCAAGTACTATTACCAATCAGTGCATTTAAAAGAGCAGTTGGAACCTTGTATAGCTCAACAGCAGAGGAAGAACTTCTTCCAAATCAATACCCAGGGGAGGGCTCTCAGGCAACACCTTTGTTTTCTGTACCCACTGCTTTACAGACTCTTTTGTGACAAGAACATTCTTTTCTGTTTGCTTTAAAATAATATCAGATTTTGGAAAAATGCACAAATAGTATTAAAAACTTCCACACACCTTTCACCCTCAATTTCCCAAATGTTACCATGTTGCTTTGCTTGCCTTAGTATTCTCTTTTCCTTTCTCTATCTTTATATTTTTCTAAGACATTTGAGAGTAAGTTGTACACATGATACCCTTTTACCTTTAGACACTTTAACATGTATTTCCTAAAAACACAGACATTCTCTTACATAATCCCAGTAGAATTCTCAAAATCAGGAAATTAACATTGATACATAATCATTATGTAATTTACAGATCTTGTTCAAAATTGCTAATATCCTGTTTAAGATTCTTTTAAATAGTCTCTGGCTGTGGCCTTGGTGAAATAATTCCCAGCCTTTTCAAGAAGATGCAGCCATCCACTCAGCACATGCAAAAAGAATTTGAGCCTCATTGATTTTCTGGAAAATGACACTGAAACCTCCTTTTAGCTACGCATGCAGACATCTGCCTTCCCTGAAAGAGACCCCAAAGGAAGGCTCACTCTATTTCCCAAAGCCTGTGTTGTCAGAGAAGATTCTAAATTGTTTCTCCTTGGTGCAGGGCACTTTTCTGCTGCTTTCCTGATTCCTCATTAGACTGAGAGAACCCACATCAAAATTATCCTGGAGGATGTTTTCCTCTTCCTCTCACATAATAACAAAATAGTTTCCTCTACTTCAATTTTAAAGCAAAGGGGATTCACAGGGCTTGTGGGATGTACTGGCTCCTACAAGCAGGTTATTCCATTCCCCACCCCTGAGACTATGGCTGTGTTATAAAGGAGTAATAAGATGCCAAAGGGTAGCAACCTAAATAAATGCCCATCAGAAAGGGGCCTGGATAAATAAATTCTAGCATATACAATCAATGTAATACTGCGCAGCCATTCAGAATAAGTTGCAGTTGTTTATGTTCTAAAATAACTTAAGCCTAACAATAGAAATTAATTAAGTCATGTTGACTCTGCAGAGGAGAATTGGGGAACTTGGGGAGATAGAGGTGGAGGGGAGACATTTATAGTGAACCCTTCTGCCGCATCTGAGATTTAAAAAATTTTTACCAAGTATATATGTTATTGTTGGGAGGGAATTATGAATAGTAGAATAGTAGATAGGTAGCTAAATGATAGATAGATAGATAGATAGATAGATAGATAGATAGATAGATAGATAAATGAATAATAGCTAGGTATAAGACCAAAAGTTTGAAAAACAGCAGGTTCCATATTTTCCAGCTGCACCTTGTTTTTTTAAAGCCATCAAGCCTTTTCCATTTCCGCCACCGTTTAGTCCTCTCTATTTAGCAAGAGTCCTATCATCCGCTGGGTAGTGGAGATACAAAGCAGACTGACGCATGGATGGACACACTCTCAATAGAACCGCACAGCATACACAGCTTCCAACACGTTTTTAGACTTGTAAGTGTGTGAGGTGGAGATGAGGCAGTCTACGCTCGGGCAGTCTAAGCGGGACCTCCCGCCTGTCCCGGGGATCAGATTGGCACTACCTCTCTTCACCCTTCCATTCCTTCTGCCGCCTTACTCCCCACCCCCGCTCCAGACCCAGAGCACCCAGGCGACTGGACTGGCGCAAACTGCAGCCTACTTGCGCCACCACCCCCAGTGCTGCCTCGTGACGTCAGGGCTGAGCGAGGGGGCGCCGCCTGCTGGGTGCCCGCCCCTCCCGACCATGCGGCCGGGACTTGCCCTTTAAAAGAGCGGGGGGCCTACGCCAACCGCGCCACACCGTGGGCACTAAGACACACGGCCGCTTTCCTGGAGCATCTTCGTCTCGCCTGCCGTCCTCTTCTCGCTCCACTGGTTCTGCCACTATCCTCTTCTGCGCGCAGATTCAGGCGAGCCGGGCCATGCATCCGGCAGTGCTTCTCGGCCTCCTCGGAGCCACCATGGTGGCGGGTGAGTGGGCGCGGCGGGCCGTTCAGCACCGCGGACAGCGCCAGTCTCCATCTTCCCCGCCGCTCCCGGCGTGTTAGCTGGAGGATATTGGGAAAGAGGAAGGGTTAAATAGGTTTCTCTCTCTTGCTGCAGGTTCTTAATTTCTTTTCTTCCCCGGGTGTTTCCCTTCAACTCCCCGCCCCACCGTCTGACTTGGAAAAAGCCAGAGGGTTTCTTAGCCCAACCAGTAGAGTTTGCCTTTTCATATCTGAGTTTTCCTGTGGATAGGGAGAAAACGTGCCAAAGCCTCCAAGGAAACCTCACGTTTTGCGCTCACTTCTAAATTGTGCTCTTTTTACCCACCCGTCTAGAGAGGCGCTTTTATAGTCTTATTCTGTATCTGTATTTAAGTATTTGTTTGGCTTTTTTACAGCCAGATAACCAAGGAGAGACAGGAGTGCATGTAATATGATATCAGTTGGCACCTGCATATTTAGCTTTGTTATTATTATTCTATAAACATGATGAAACAAAAGTAAGTCTCCTATATATAAGATATCCTATTTTTCTTTTAACATAATAATATATATGTGTATGTGCGTTCAGGTATATGTGTGTACAAGTTTAATGTAACGGTTTTCTGTATTTTGTATTTGCGTTTCTGGAGAGAGGTAATTTCACATTCAAATTAATGCATTTTTAAGTTATGAATGGAAACTGCAGTAGATATTTTGAGTTTTGTATTCCAGAAAAAGAATAGAGTATGAAATAATTACAAAATGTCCTTGGAGTAATGAAAACAAAATTATTTTAGTCAATTTGGGAAAATGATTTTTTTGGTCTTTTTATTGAGGCATCATTGACATAACAGGATGAAATTTTAAGTAGTAGATATTTGACAGTGTCTCTTTATGTGTGGAAGAATGTGGGATTAATCTTTCAAACTATTCTGAATCTCAAAGAAATGATCTCTGGGGATTTGAAAATAAAGTGTGTGTGTGTGTGTGTGTGTGTGCGTGTGTGTGTGTGTGTGTGTGTGTGTGTGTTGAAGTAAAGTCACTATGAGTTTGAGACCACTGAGAAGTAAATATGTCAGCACCAGATTAAACTGGAGGTTTTCTCCAGCTGTTTTAATGACCTCATAGAATTTTTTAAAAATCTGAGGTAGAAAGTCCGAACTAGAATTGAGGTAATGCCATCCAGGAATATGAAGCTTTCATTGACAGCAATTACTGGATCTAAAATGTAAAGAGACAAAAGGAAAGCCAGTGGTAATTTATTTTATTGCAAGCTACACACATTAGGAATTTCCTATAATGTTTGTCATTCTTACAAATCACCTATAAATGTTCTCAATTTAATTCAAGAAAACCAAACAAATTAATTTAGAGTCTTTCTGGTGAAAAATATCTTCAGAAAGGAATTGCTTAAGAGGCTAAAACTGTGCTATATATTGTGCTAGAATACAAAACAGTGACATTTGTGAAACTTACTTAACTATAGTCATAAAATACTTATGGCTCTCTTATGTAAGAGAATATTTTAAGAAGGGTTCATATTTTAATATCAGCTAACATGGAGACATTATACTCTTTAAATTTTTTTTTTCATTGAGCTATAATTCACACGCCATAAAATCCACCCTTTTCAAGTGCATAATGTAGTGATTTCTAGTATATTCACAGACTGTGTGGCCACTATCAAATTTCAGAACATTTTTATCACCCCAGAAAGAAACCCCATATTCGTTAGCAGTCATTTTCCATTCCCACCTCTCCCCAGGACCTGGAAATGAGACATGGTAACCTTTAAGCAGAGCTTGTTATGTAGCAAAATCACAGGGCTGGAGGGGCGGACCTCAGGAAACCATATGGTTCATTTCCTACCCTTAAGAGCTTCTGGAGGGAGATCCACACCTTTCTACTGTAGCTACTGTGCACTCTAAAAATTAATACGAGTGAAGTAGCTACATGATAGCCATATTATACCAGATAAGATGGGTTCTGCATTCAGAAGGGCTTGCTTAACTTGTTATTTTATAAATGTGTTTTCAATCTGGGATCAAACGATAGTCTTATGAGAGATATTAATACTTCAGACATTATTCTCAGATTTATCATACAATATTATTTGAAAATTTTTCTACCATCTCACTACTTCATTTTAACATAATCATTGGGTTTCCTTTTGTGCCCCCTGAATCTTACTTTATACAAAAATAAGGTACACTGCTTTAGGGCAATCAATATGTCTTAGTTATTACTTTGTTGTCACAGATCCTATTGGAGGAACTACATTGGCACTTAGATGTCTCAGCAAGATGCATAATACACTTTCGCAAGGAGACTCTCATGCTCCTTTCCATCAAAAGATGTCTGAAGAGCCTCCATCAGAGAAACAAGTCTGTTCTGTAATAATAAACATGAGCTACAAATTGTTTAGAGTAATAAAAGAAAAATATTTCTCTCCCCCCAAATCTAATGACTGTTAATACTTTGGCAACATCAGCACTTAATAAAAACACCTATTTCACATTTGTGGGGGAAAGAAAAGAGGAAAGTTTTAGCAAGAAACTGCAATACCAAAGGTTTAGTAAAGCTAGATTTTAAAAAGGCAACTTCTAGTTTATTAGAGGAGGAATTCTCTCATTTCTTTCCAGAGAATTTTACAGAGTCCAGGTGGAAAGAGTAAGTGCCAAAGTGAGAATTTGGGGGATAAAATAATAGTCCAGCATATTGGACCCTGGATGCTAAAGAACCATCTGGATCTTGTCTGAACTAGATTTCAGGAAGAACATGGGAGTCTTTGTACCTTGTTGGCAATTTCTTAAACATTTTACAAATGATTTTAACATGCTGGATTACTTTGGGCCTCTTAAAACAATTGAAGCAGATCCCAGGCCATGGTTTGAAAAGGAAAATTCGGAAAGGTGAATAAATGGAATAGGTGTTTTATTTCCAGGTTGAGCCCTGTGATATGTAATTGATTGGAGGGGGAGTAGTTAAAGAGGCTTGGGGAGCAAACATTTTGGGAGGAAAGGTCAGGTTGCTGGTTATAAATAAACTGCATTTGAGTAGCTTCCATCTCCGATGTTTAAGAGTTTTGCCCTTGCTCCAGCTAGCTTTACTCCTGTTTCAGGGACCTAGAAAAATTTTCTGCAATGAGCTTTTTCTGCCATCATAGCAGTTTCTCCTCCAGGAAGTACCACGAGAACTGTAGAGAGGGGCCTATATGTACATAAATGCTTTTGAGCTTCTCCAATGGAAAAGGCTTAGACAGAACAAAGTCAAAGTAAAAGGTAAAAGGATCAAAGCAACTTTGAAAGAATAAAAGAAGGCACTGAAAAATTAAAATCAACTGAAGCATTTCCTAAGAAGACAAACACACTTCGTTTGCTGGTTTAAAATAAGTTGAATCTCATGAAATTTAACTTAAGTAAATTAAAAATTATCCTTTTGAAAATATCCTCATAAATTAGTTGTTAAACTACAATATCCTCATAAATAATTGTTAAGTGCCTATTTGCATATGATATTATGTACTTGGTGATCTACTAATAGAATTAGACACCTCCCATGTTCTTTACATGGCTGCAGACAACGTGGGGGATGATACAACACTGATTGATACAGATGCATAAGCAAGCTTGTTCAGGTAAAGGCCTGGAAGTGAAAAGATGAGGCAATTAATTACATAAGATAGTCACAACCATGTTTTTGTAAAGGCAGTGAGTTTTGGAGAGAATGTTTTCTTGAGGACAGGAATAGGCAGAGGGAATCACAGACATTTACACATTTTGGGTGGGCAGAAGAGTTGAAGAAGGCACCCTGGATTCATTTAAACTAGGTTGTTTCAAACTTTTTACTGAAGTATAATATGCAAACAGAAAACTGTACAGATCGTAAGTATAATTTTTCATGCTTTGAGCATACCTATGTGATCAGATTCCAGATCAAGAAACAGAACATTACCAGTAGCCCAAAATCTCCCCTTGTCTGTGGTCTGGATTTGATTTAGACTGAGTATAAGATAGCATATTTTTCCAAATCATGTTTAGGGAAAACAGCTGTGTGTGTGTGTGTGTGTGTGTGTGTGTGTGTGTGTGTGTGTGTATACACGAAATGGAGACAGTTATGGCTCCTGGAACAATCATCTCCAGCTATCTCCACTCTGCTCAACACGGACTCTGCCCCTTTCTCCAAGTAATGTGTGTGGGGGATGGAGGATGATTTTGTGAGTTTGGGGTCATACAACTTCCAAAATCAACGCAACTCATTTCCCATTCTTTTTCTCTTTCATAGCTGTCAGTTCTATGCCAGTGGATACCAGGAATCACAATGAAGAAATGGTAAGTTGAAATGAGTCTAGAATCTAGACTGCAATGCATTCTCCCACTCCTTATTATACCAAACCAAACAAAATAAAAACAAAAACAAACAAACAATAACAAAAAGACAACATCGTGTTAGAAAGCCAGGTTTTCACCCCTGAGGGAAAAGGCAAGGATGCCCCTCCTGCCCTCAGTCTCACCTCCTTCCTGGATTTTTAGTGTCTCTGAGGATAACTGTATCATCACACCATTTTCCTACCAACATGTTGAGAAATGGGTGTTTTTTCTCTTCTTGGGGTGATCTTAGTCCAGTGCCTTCTTGCACTGCCCAGGAGAGGCCTGAAAGGTTTCATTATGGTCCTGTAACTCTACATTCCTGCCCCAAGGATTCTGCATCAGTACAGATCACATAGCCAAGCATCTCTGGACAGTAGCCCTGGGTTGCGTAGTCTGTCATCCCAGTGACACCAGCTTTTGCCAACCTACTTTTGGGTTTTCCCCCAGGTGACTCGCTGCATCATCGAGGTCCTCTCAAATGCCCTGTCGAAGTCCAATGCTCCACCCATCACCCCTGAGTGCCGACAAGTCCTGAGGAAGAGTAAGTTTCCTGCACTGTAGGAGATGTTTGTCCCTTGAGTGGTCCTTGCTCGTGCTCCCTCTACTTCACCTTCCACTTTACCTCCAAATAAACTGGGGGCATAATGCAGTGGGGGGAGTATAGACTAGACTAGTATCTGTAGGGCCCCATGGACAGTGGAAGGAAGCTTCTCTACCACTTCCATCCTACATACATACCTCTTACTGAATTTCTTCCCAACTGTCTTTTCCAGCCATTACCGGGAATGAGTGAGAGCAGGGTCAGTCTCTACGCAGGAACTAAAGGCTGCTCCTTTGGGCAAACCAATCCTGCTACCTCTGTTCCCTTTTCTTTGTTTACCAGATGGGTGCAAAAGTTTGGGTTCTGTGATACTACGTCATCAAAGAACCATGATTGCTAGAAAGTGCAGGGCTCTGCTTGCCTGCCAAGATCAGATTCTTAGCCCTTCAGCTGAGGACATAGGATTCTGACCTCTGCACAGCACTAGTTGTGCCCTGGGGTCTTTTGATGTCTGTTGAGAGAGCTCCAGGGAAACAGGTAAAAATCAAATGACCCATGTCTATCAAGGACCCTGGAAACATTACATCCATAGACCATAAAATGCTGAGGTCAGGAGGATTTAAAAGCTCCTCTGGGGTTGTGGACTCAAACATCAGCCAGGGCCAGCCAAACAGGTAACATAAAGAAGTAAGGCAGAGCAGAGTACAGCATTAGGAATAGAGACAGGGGAAATGTAACAGCTCTGTGCGATGTCAGAGGGATAGTGAATGGGGGTGGGGGGTTGTCACTGTATGAGGGATATAAATGATAAATGTCTAACTATTACATTGTTTTGTGCACCTGAAACTAATAGGAAAAGTTATAAAAAAATAAAATAAAAGTTGTAATAAAAAAATTAAAAAAAAGGAGTAAGGCAAGACAGGAAAGGACTCCCAATCTGGAGCATATAGGCCCCTTTCTAAGGGAGAGCAGATATTTCTCAGCTCCAAATCTATTTGGAGAAATACAGACTCTGTAACCAGATCTTGGTGTTTTTTCAAAAGAAGTTAAAATTGGGATTAAAAAAATTTTTAAGCACATCTCCTGGTACTTAAGTATTGCCTCTGAATTCAAATTTACTAAAAATGGTATTCAGGCCAAACAGAACTTACTTCTGGGCTACCAGTTTGTGACTTCTGTCCTATTCGATTCTAGTTTTCTCTCCCATGCTGATGTATCTTAAGTTCATCCAAAGATTGGTGGAGCTTTCAGCCAAATGACTGGATGAATTCCCCATACCTATTCCCTCTCCATCTCCATTTCCACTCTCTCCAACATGTCTCTAGAGCCAGCAGACACTTACTGAGCAAACGGGCATTTGGGGAGTAGGAAAGAAACATTGGTTTGTGGCTTAAAGAGACCTTGGTGAATGTGTAGTCCAATTTCTTAACAGATACAAAACTCTGTCACCAGGTTGATTTACTCATCTTTGCAACATGATAGGGATGGTTTTCCCCTTTGCTTCAAAGTAAGAGTCAGCATTACACCTTAGTCTTAGCACATGACTGTGTGCTGCTAATGACAGCCCTTCTCTGGTCTCACCTGCTGGGTCTTCAAGCTAAATTTAGGAGAAAGTGCTAAGCCTCAAGCACAAGCTGCTACAGGCGGCACATGTTTAACGGGGAAAAAAATGAAAATACTTCTGTTCCTGACCAGCAGGCAGTAGGAATGGAGCCACACAGCCTCTGCCTGGGGAAGCTGAGATCCTGTCTGATCCGTAGCACTATTTCAGCTGACTCTCAGAATGACGTCAGTATCTAACCAAAGCCTCCCTGCTTACCTGTGCCTACCTGGCCAGCCCCGCAAGCCTCAATGCAGCAGGCACCACCACTGGCTCTCAAAAGGCAAAGGCGCTAGTGAGGGGCCAGCCTACAGGTGTCTGGGTGTGAAAGGTCAGGGACACTTCAATTGTCTCGTTTTACAAGAATATTAGCATGCCACGCTGGGCTTTAAGCAGAGAAGTACGGAATTCCACTATTTCTTGCACACTTTTTGCAAAACAGACCAGTTTTTTCTATTTCTATCAGAGCTGTTTAATAGAAGTATACTGTGAACCACAGATGTAATTTCAAATTTTCTAGTAGCTACATTAAAAAGTTAAAAAGACAGGTGAAATTAATTTTAATAATATATTTAATTTTATCTAATGTATTCTATCAATATACAATTTGTGTACATCCAATATATTTATGATATATATTTTAACATTTAAAATATTATCCTTTCAACATATAATCATATGAAAATTTGAGCTATTTTGTATTCTTTTTTTAATTTTTACTTGAAGTCTGGTGGGTATCTTACACTTATAGCACCTCTCAGTTTGGACCAACACATTTCAAGTGCTCAATAGCCACAAAGGGCTGGTGGCTTCCACAGTGCACAGCACAGGTGTAGACCCAGAGCTCTCAGCGGCCTTGGCTTCAGGCTTTCTATCTGAACTCAGTGACGTAAGTTGAAATCCAAACCTCCCAGCTAACAACTCATAGAGTGTTAACTGCATATCTGCTTTCACAAGATGTCCTTGAGTTAAGAAGGATTTAGTAAAGGAGCTGTCGATAGTTGGAAGAGATGAGAGAGGACAGAATTCAATTAAAATATCAATTATACCATCCACTGTTGACTCATGAAATGCAAAGATAACTCAGTATACTGATCTTCATCCTCAACATTTGAGAACATGTTGGGCAGGTGGGACCTGCGTGAAGGAAGAGTAGGTCTTTCCACTGGTGTATAGTTTTCTCAGGGAAGAAATATACACCTTTCTTATCACCAAACACTACGTTATTAGGTTGATGCAAAAGTAATTGCAGTTTAAAAGGTTAAAAATAATTGCAAAAACTGCCATTACTTTTGCACCAACCTAATATATTGTCACTTACTTCTAGGTTGAGTCTACACAGTTGATTGGATAATAAAAGTCTGATAAACTGGCCAGCCCCACAAGCCTCAATACTGCAGGCACCACCACTGGTTTTTAATTAAAACATTTTCAATCCTCCTTTGAATCCTGATATTTCCCATTTTGGCTAACTTTATTAAGCTGGACTCTAGTTAGAGCTACTAACACAATGATAACTTTTTAATTTCTTCTGAGAGCAAATATGGAAAGAATAGTCCCGAATTACACCTCTTTGAGTCTCAAGGTCTCAGTCTGCAAAAAGATGAGGTTGAACTAGACACATTTGAAGGTTTCCTCTGGTTCTAAATTCTAATATTTCCTAAATCCATGCTTGGATTTCAATTTGATCATTGATAGTACCAATGAGAGATGCTGGTTCGGTGTTATGAAAAAATAAAAATACAGAGAGTTTGTTATTAGATTGAAACACAGCCAAGGAGCTTTCATACCATTTGCTTTTCACCGGACCTGAGTATATCTTTTATTAACTTAAAAAATTATCCAGGTGATGTTCAGAGCCTTTAGGATTTGTAGTGATCACTGATGCTGGTGTTTGTTGAACCACAGGCAATTCTGACGTTATACTTACTCTTTTAAATCTTTTATTATAGGTAGAAAAGAGGTTAAAGATGAAGAGAAAAATGAAAATGAAAACACAAGGTTTGAAGTAAGATTGTTAAGAGACCCAGCTGATACCTCAGAAGCCCACAGGCTTTCCAGTAGGGAAGACGCAGGAGTCGCAGGGGAGACGGACAACCAAGGCCCATCAGTGGCCAACAAACAGGGAGGTGGGCACAGCCAGGAGGGAGCAGGTGAGCCCCAAGGGACCCTCTATGCCTCTGACAGTCAAGAAGCAAAGACACACCGTTCTGAGACGAGCGAGGAAGAGGACAGGGAAGACGAGGAAGGAGAGAAATACCAGAAAAGGGAGCGTGGGGAAGGTGGCAGTGAAGAGCAACACCTGGAAGAGCCAGGAGAGACACAAAGCTCCTTTCTCAACAAAATAAACCAGGCTATGGCTAAGAAAAAAGAGGAGATAGTGTCCAGATACAATACACCCTCTGCCAGGCTGCCTGAGGAGAAGACACACAGCCGGGAGAGGAGTAGCCAGGAGAGTGGAGAAGAGACAAGGAATCAGGAGAAACACCCCCAAGAGTCTAACAGCCAACTCAGGAGCCTGGAAGAACCTGAGGAAAGTGAGGAAGACGCCAGCCTTGAGGTGGACAAACGACTCTTGAGGCCAAGACATCACCACAGGCAGAGTAGGCCCGATAGGTCCTATCAAGAAGGGAATCCTCCCTCTGAGGAAAGGGGACACCCCAGTGAGGAATCTGAGTCAGACATGGGCATAACCAGCTTAGGGGACAAGACGGACCGTCATCCAACCCACTACAGGGCTTCAGAGGGAGAATCTGAATATGGGGAAGAAGTGAGGAGTTACCCAGGGGTCTGGGCCCCCAAGAACCTGGAGGGGAGACAATATGGGGGCAGAGGAAGTGAGGAGTACAGGGCTCCAAGGCCTCCTACTGATGACAGCCTAGTGAAGGAGGACAAGCGATATCGCCCCAACTCAGAGCTTGACAATATGGCACATGGATACAGTGAAGACAGTGAG
Organism: Rhinolophus sinicus; assembly: GCF_057876585.1. Lineage (NCBI taxonomy): Eukaryota > Metazoa > Chordata > Mammalia > Chiroptera > Rhinolophidae > Rhinolophus > Rhinolophus sinicus. The sequence goes on from NC_142513.1 coordinate 27,225,340, forward strand.
GAAGAGAAGGGCCCTGAGTGGGGACACCGCCACAGAGCCAGGGGCAGGGAGCCTGGTGCCTATTCCACTCCAGACAAAGCAGAGAAACGCTTCTTGGGTGAAGGACTCTACCGTGTTCAAGAAAACCAGATGGACAAGGGAAGGAGGCGTCCACAAGACGAGTGGAAAGAGCAGGGCAGAGAGGACCTCAACTATGGTGAGGAAATGGGTGAGGAAGGAGTCCAAGGGAAGTGGCAGCAGCAGGAAGTCCTGCAAGACACTAAAGGGAACAGGGAGGAAGGTAGGCTTCAAGGCAAGCAATATGCTCCCTACCACACCACTGAAAAGAGGAAGAGATTAGGGGAGCTGCTCAACCCATACTATGACCCTTCCCAATGGAAGGGCAGCCATTTGGAGAGAAAAGACAACATGGATGACAATTTTCTTGAGGGTGAAGTGGAAAATGGCCTGACCTTGAATGAGAAGAATTTCTTCCCAGAATACAACTATGACTGGTGGGAGAAAAAGCCCTTTGAGGAGGATGCGAATTGGGGATACGAGAAGAGAAACTTTGCCCCCAAACTGGATCTGAAAAGGCAGTATGACAGAGTGGCCGAACTGGACCAGCTCCTTCACTACCGGAAGAAGGCAGCCGAATTTCCAGATTTCTATGACGCTGAGGAGCAGATGAGCCCACATCGCGTGGCCGAAAATGAAAAGGACAGGGCTGGCCCAGGAGTTCTGACAGAGGAGGAGGTACAGTGTGGGGGTTTTGTTTAAAATTAACTTAAGATGGTTAATGTTAATATGTTCAAGACTGTCTGATATTAATGGGGAGAAATTGGTGGGAATTAATGACCATGATGATGTACCCCTAGTAACAGAGTGGAGACAACTTCTGGGTTTGATTTCCACCTAACTTCTAGCCATTGTCCACGTCCCTGCCCACCTCTTCCTATTGCAGCGTTTCTCAGTCTTGGCCGCACATTGGGATCAGCTGGAGGGCTTGTAAATTACTCATGTCTGGGACCCACCCCCAGAGATTCTGTCTGTTTGGTACTGGGTGATGTCTGAGCATCAGGATTTTTTCAAACTCCCAGGTGGTTTCAGTGTCCAGCCAAGGTTGACAACCACTGTTCTGGTGTCTTCCCTTATTTGACTTTGCATCACCATTTCCTGGGATAGGAAAGAACAGATGATAGAGAAATTAGTTGCTTTGTTCTATCTGTGTCAGCTCGTGGCCTCTACCAACCAGAAATTTGCACCTGGGAAAGGTAACATTATCAGAGGTGTACCTGCCTAAACAATGTTTTTTCCTAATAATTGATTATTATGTAGGTCAGTGCTTCTGAAACTTGAATGGGCATCAACATCACGAGGGATTCCCAACCCTCAGAGTTTATGATTCAGTAGGTCTTGGTTGGTACCTGAGAATCTGCATTTCTGACAAGTTCCCCAGTGGTGCTGCTGGCCAGGGGACTACATTTGAGAGCCACTGATAGAGGGTGTGTCAGATGGCCTCATACGCATCAAAAATTCCCCCTTTCTGTTCATACTGCTTTAAACCATAACAAAATAAATAGATCTGGGACCTCTTACTTCCGTTTTTCTGTGTTTTCTAGGAGAAGGAACTTGAAAACCTGGCTGCAATGGATTTGGAGCTACAGAAAATAGCTGAGAAGTTCAGTGGTAAACAAAGGGGCTGATGGCCGTTGGCGCCAAGGGCCATTCTAAGAAGCAGCCCTCACACTGTCTGTTTTTCACTACTTCACTGAAAAACATCATTTATTTACCCAAAAGCAGAAAGTAGAATTTAGTGCTTAACACAATTGGAAATGTCTTTAACTTTTGCCTGAATGCTATTGAAAATAAGAATAGCATGACTTGTAGCATATTCTTTCTCGCAAAATTGACCCATTACCATGCTTGTGACAATGACTGCTACCATCCTTGAAAAAAATATGTCTGTTTCCATTTAAATAATAAAAGATTTACCTGAGGCCAACAGCTTCATGTCCTCAGCTTCCTTTGGGCTAACAGAGAGGAGAGTGATTTTCAAATCTGGTCTTTAAATTCTGAAAGACTGCACTAGGATTTATTCATCTTTGGATGCAGAACAGAAAAAAAAAAAAAAAAAAAAAAAGCCAACCTTTGAAGGATATAAAAAGAAAGAGATCAGGAAAAGACATCTTTTCCTCTAGCCTGGAGAAAGATTAAATAGGCTTAAAGAATCTGTTTCAAAAAATGAGCCTAAGATACTACTTTTGAAATACTATTATCTGGAGAGCTCTGGGAGTAGATGGCCAACAGTCAGTTTTCAGGGCCGAGAACGCCTGGATAATGGGAAGAACTCTGGACTTGGAATCACAACATCTGGGCTGGTCCAGACAGATGCCTGGACCCTCAGGGCCTGTCTGACTTTTACTGTGTAAGGAGACAAGGCTGTGACTTGGTGACCAAGTAGCTGTGTGACTTTGAACAAGCTTCTTTCCCTCTCTGGAGCTCAGGTTCATCAGTAAAATAAGGCTGTCTGTCTCACTGGGTTGTTATGACGATGATAGGAGTTTATGCAAAAGACTCGGAGGACGGGCTTGGCAGTTGGCAACGGTGCAGGAAATGCTGGCTGCTGACATTATTATGCTCTCAGCTTCTTAGAGTAAGACAGTTGGACAGCTTCCCCTTCTCTCTCCTCTGACCTGTCTTTTCATTCCTCATCAATGGTGGCTTCTACTTGGTTGATTTCTACTGTTTTGACAGTTTAGGTAAAGAGCTGTTGTTCTCTAGGAGGAGGCAAAAATAAGTCTGGGTATCACGTATGGCTTTTATTCATCCAGGAAGGCCTGGTTCTCCTCCCCTTGACAAAGTCAAGAATTGCCTGTGCTAACTTAACCAGATTCTTTTCAGATTTACTTTCAGTGACTTACTTTTCCAGGAGAGTTGCAGCTTTATCATATGGGGAGCAAGCCAATCATTGCTATGAATTTGACGGGAAATTGTTCTAAATCTGAGCACACGCTTTTCTAGAAGGCTGCTTATTATCTCTCTGCCTGGGGTCTTTCTTTCCTGGCCATAAGATCGTGCCGGGATGTTTGCAAAGACACGTGTGTGAGAAGTGCCGGGGGTGTCATGGCTGCTGGGCCAGTCCTCATGGTGGATAGATTTGGTATATAAATATTGTACTATTTTTCCATAACGAAGTACCACAAACTGGTGGCTTAAAACAACAGAAATTTACTCTCTCACAGTTCTGGAGGCCAGAAATCCAAAATTAAGGTGTTGGTAGGGCTATGCTCCCTCTAAAGCCTGTAGAGGAAGATCCTTCCTTGCCTCTTCCAGCTTCTGGTGGCCCTAGGCATTCCTCGGCTTGTGGCAGCATAATCCCAATCTCTGCCTCCATCTCCGCATGGCCACCCTTTTCCTGTGAGTCTCTGTCTATTCACATGATGTCCCTTTTGTAAGGACACCAGTCATACTGGATTAAGGGCCCACCCAGTCCAGTGTGACCGCATCCTAACTAATTAATCTGCATCGATCAATCCCATTCCCAAATAAGTCACATTGTTGCTGTACTAGGGGTTGGAACTTCAGCATATTTTTTTCTGGGGGTAAAATTCAACCCATTACAGGACAGGCCAGCTCCCACACCCCTCCGGTAGAATAACTCTGAGGCACATATGCTGTGTCTCCCAGAACTCCCCAGAGCATTGAGCATTACCAGGTGACATGCTTGGTAATGCACCTTTTATAGGCTGTCTTTAACTTCCTGTCCCACTTTCTACTGGTTACTCTACTGGTGTTTCCAGGGACCACCTACCAAATAAACTGCTTGTCCTTAACATCTTATTTGGGGGTTTGCTTCTGGGGGACCCCAACCTAAGAAACCATCCAAAGCCAGGCTGAATATGGCAAATAATACAACTACAGTTGTAATAGATCACAGTTGTAACCCCTTGTGTTACTACACCTTGATACAAGAAACTACAAAATGCTCAACACGTTGCAGTACATATACAACGTAATGTGTCTCTCCTTTTTCTCTGTTGCAGTCCAGTTACAAAAAACAAATCATTTCCTAAATAAAGAGAATTCAAGGGGCCCAAGATGAATAGGGGTTTACTCACTGGATGAAAGGCAAGACGCTGCAGTGTACCAAATGCCAGCCTGGCAAATCTCTCTCTCTCTCTCTCTCTCTCTCTCTCTCTCTCTCTGTCTCTCTCTCTCTCTCTCTCTCTCTCTCTCTCTCTCTCTCTCTCTCACACACACACACACACACACACACACACACACTCACACACAGTGGGCACTGCTCATGAGGCGAAGCTGCTGGCAGATGGAGCACAGCACTGCATGGTGCCCGAGCTTGGAGATGGGTCACACAGCTTCCTCCTGGCCCACTGCCTTGTTGATGCCCCGCACTCTGGCACATCCTTTCATTTTAGTTTGTGAACACTTCAGGGCAGGCGAATGTGCAGGCATGGATGACCTTTCAAGGATGCAGGAGACATCCAAGGGAATCCCACGTGACCCTTGGTGCTCAGCAGAGTGCAGTTAGGGGGTCTGGGAATGTCACAATTTCTTCAAGAAGTCAAGGCCTACCTGGGGCCACCATTTTTCCCTCTTTTAATTAAAATAATATGTCTTGATGGCAAAAATATCGAGTAGCTGAAAGGCTTATAATGGGTGTTGTAGATTGAAATGTGTGCCCCAAAATGACATATTGAAGTCCTGACCCCTGGCACCCGTGAATATGACCTTATTTGGAAATAGGGTCTTTGTAGGTGCAAACAAGTTATGACGAGGTCATTAGGGTTGGCCCATATCCAATATGACCAGTGTCTTTATAAGAAGAGGGAAATTTGGATACAGACATACACAGCAAAGAAGGCCATATGAAGACGTAGACACAGAGGGAAGACAGCCATGTGAAGATGGTGGCAGAGATTGGAGATATGCTGCCATCAGCCAAGAAATGCTGGGGTCACCAGAAGCAGGGAAAGATTCTCCCCTAGAATTGTCAGGGGGAGAATGGTCCAGCTGACACCTTGATTTGGGACTTCTGGCTCTAGAACTGTGAGAGAATAAATTTCTGTTGTTTTAAGCACTCAGTTTGGGGTACCTTGTTGCAGCAGTCCTAGGTACTTAGTAATTCAATGAGAAACAAATGGACTCTGCCCCCTCTCCTCCCAAAACCTTCTGCACATACTGTCACCTACAGTTATTTTAGAGAGTTTTCTTATTTGAGTATTGTAATTATCATGGTCTCTCATATTTTACCAGGTGATGGGACAGGAGGTGAGAAATTGTTCTATCATTACATAATTAAAATACGCAACATACCATTTAACGTACAGTATAATTGGGAGATCCCAGGAGCTAAAATAATTAACTAACTACAATAATTACTATTCTGTAGCTCAGAAACTATACACTTGGACACATAACAGGCCTCACTGAGAAAGTGAAGACCTAAGGAAGTGAGGGTATGAGCCATGTGGCCCCCTGGGGGAAGGACAGAGGCAGAGGGAACAGCAGGTGCAAAGGCCCTGAGACAGGAATGTGGTTGGCACATTTGAAGAAGAGCAAGGAGGCCAGCATGGAGGACAGTCGTAGGATGTGAGGTCAGAGAGGTGGCAGGGGCCAGATCACACAGGGCTTTCGAGGTCCTGGTTAGGGATTTTTGCTTTTGCCATTGGAGACTTCTCAGTAGAGGACAGATGTAATTGGGCTGATGGGTTGAGAGAACGCTGTAGGGAAAGTGAGGGCAGGAATGCAGAAGCCAGGAAAGAGGCCACTGCAAAAATCCTGGCAGGTCATTGTGATGACTTGGACCAAGGTGGTGGCACTGGGGGTGGGGAGAAGTAGTCAAACTCTGGATCTATTTTAGAGAGACACGATAGGTAGTGCTGATGGATTTGGTGAGTGAAAGAGGCGTCAAGGACAATAACAAGGCGTCTGGGACGAACAGAGGTGGGGAAGACTGCAGGAGGCACCGCCTTGGGATGGGGAAATGCGGGGATCTCAGGTCGGGCTATATTAAGTTTGAGATGTGACTAGATGCCAAGTGGAAGTGGTGAGTTGGGCATATGGGCCTGGAGCTCAAGGAAAGGTCTGTGCTAAAGACATGATGTGGGAGTCATCATCATAGAGATGGCACGTAAAGCCTTAAAACTGGGTGAGGTCACCTCGTGTTATATAAATGAGCCAAAGATGGCCTCTGTGCTTTGGCCTCTAGGTTGGTTATTTCTTCACTGGAGGATGAGAACTGTTAGCTCAAAAGCCTGCCAGTGCCACACACAAATTTTACACATCCATTTATTTTAAACATCTCCCAAACAAGCGAATGTTTAGACGTTTAGTGCCCACCTGCTTCACATACTTCTGCCAAACCACACCCAGCACTTGCTGGCCATTGATAAGACAAAGTCTTGTGGTCACAAGACCCCAAGCCCTGTAAGGTATAAGACTTTCACCCACTCAGGGCTATCAGATCCATCAACTCCCTTCCACACTGCTGAGTGACATCCCCCAGACCCAAAAGGCATCTGTCCGATTCCCCTCTCCCTGGGAGTTCCCTTGCCCCCCCCCCCCCCTTCGAAGTAGCAACCCCTGTTTCAGTGCTGTAGCTTCTGGACAGATTCATGCTGTGAGGGACATCCCCCCTCCCCTTCCAAACCTGTCAGAGTGTCAACTTTTACACAATAAAGCATGTACGTGCTACTGCCACCTCATGGTCATATCTTTTTCTTTAATCATTTCCCAAATCCCTCAAACACCCTACATCTACGGAGCGAGTGTAGACAAAAAAGGGAAGAGGTGCAACTGCTGAGCCCTGGGTCATGCCAGTGTTTTTCTAAACAGTCATCTTGGAGATGAAGAGGAACCAGCAACAGGGATGTAGGAATAAAGGCCAGAAGATAGGAGGGAAACCAGGAGAGTGATCTCCTAGAAGCTTGGCGAAGAAAACTTTCACAAAGAGAGGGTTCAACTGTTTCTGACGCTGCCAGCAGGTCTAGAGGACCGAGAAGGAACTCTTAATTTCACATTACATCTTTCATTGCTGCTGGCTTCAAGGAAGCTTCCCGCTGAGGCAGCTCCTAAGCGCTGCTCTCCTATTCCCTTCACCCCACAATCCCTCTCAGTGCTTCACTTAAATCCATGGTCAGCACACTTTTTCTTAAAGGCCAGGTAGCACATATTTTAGGTTTGAAGGGCCATATGCTCTCTGTCACAACTATTCAACTCTTGCTGTAGATTGAAAGCAGCCATGGACAAATACATAAACAAATTAGCATGGCTGTGTTGCAATAAAACTTCATTTATGGGCACTGCAATTTGCATGTCATGTAATTTTCACATGTCACAAAACTATTCTTCTTTTGCTTAACCCCACAACCATTTAAAAAGTAAAAACTATTTTTAGCATGCAGGCTATACAAAAAACTGAGAGTGAGCCAGATTGGGCCTGTGGGCTGTAGTTTGCTCACCCTTGATTTAAATCAATCATATTCTTTCTTATTATGCTTCCTCTCTTCCTTGAGTCTGTCACCATATGGCTATAGTTACTTTGTGTCACCCACAGCTGATGGGAAAGAATTGTGAGAGACCACTTTATCCACTTATTTGTGGAAAGTATTCCCAAAATACAAGGGGACTTCTGCTCTCCTTTCCTCCACCCTCTGATTAATTTCTCTACTTTTTTAAGTTTGTTGGTTTAGAACAATAACACTAAAATAGATTGAGCCCACTCACATTTTGAAATACAATTTCTTTATGCCTTCTGACCTTCCCATCAATGTGAAATTGAAATGTCAAGATCTTTCCAGTCTTGTTTTCAGAGCTCAGCTAAATGCCAAAAGCCCAGATTTTAATGGACCTGTAAAAGAGACCAAAAAAAAAAAAAAAAAAAAAAAAGGAGGTGTTATATGCTATTAATTTCCCATGCTTCAAAGATTTTTGCCCTTTCTTATAGAGGGTCAAAGAGCAGTGCAGCGAGTGCCTAATAAATGTTAATGGTGGGGGGATAATTAACAGCTTATCAGTTGCTTTTTAAGTAGCTATTCAGGGACTCACATTTCTTTCCATCTGATCGGCTACATAGGTAAATTTATAAAAAAAAATCTGTAATTTATTCTCTGAAAATTAATACTAACCTAGAGGCAACATTATATTTCAAGTAAAGATATTAGATACGCTCAGGTTCTTTCCAGCACTGCACTGCAGTACATGGACATTCCAAAATCAGGAACACATGGAGCAACACGAATCTTAATGATCAGGTTTTTAGGAGATGCTTTTTAGTATTTAGTGTTGCTCTTGCAATATTTACAACCAATGTTTTAAAACAAAATGCAAACACCCTCATCTTTTTCAAAATTTTGTGCATATTGAAAAAGAATATTTTTTTTGGCTTTTCCATATACAACCAATAAATGAATGATTGTGCATTAAGATTTACCTCATATGAGAAAGGGAACCAAGATGGTGACATGGGGGGTGGGGCTTCCTAAACTTCCCTCCTCCCATGGTTGCACCAAGTGTACAGTTATACATTTCTGAGAGAAATCCAGAAACTGACTCCTACACATCAGATGAATGAGAAAATGCCCATATTGAAGTGGGTAGGAAAGGCTGAGACACACTCTTGGCATAAACACCACAGGCACAGTGCCAAACAGTTGAGAGGGAACCCCCAACTCCCAGCTTCTGCCTGAGAAGCAAAGCATTTGGACCACACATATAGCACCCCAACTTTTAAGACTCCCATTTGAGGGATGGGCTCACAAAACACCTAATTTTCAGGAACCAACATACAGAATGAAGGAAAATGACGAAACAAAGGAATATGTTACAAACAAAAGAACATGATAAATCTCCAGAAACAGATCTTATTAAAACAAAGAAAAGTGATTTCCCTGATAGACAGTTCAAAATAATAGTCATAAAAGTGCTCACCAAAGTCAGGAAAGCAAAGCATAAACAAAGTGAGGATTTTAACAGAAATATAAAGCCTACAGTATCAAACAGAAATCATAGAGCTAAATAATACAATAACTGAATGAAAAGTTCAACAGCAGAGTAGATCAAACTGAGAAAGGGTCAGCAAGCTCAAAAATAAGGCATTGAAGTTGATCCAATTAGAGAAAACAAAAAGCAAAAAAGAATGAAAAAGAGTGAAGATAGCCTAAAGGACTTATGAGACACCATCAAGTGAACCAATATACATATTATAGAGGTCCAAGAAGGAGAAGAGAGAGAAAGGGGCAGAAAGCTTACTCAAAGCAATAATGGTTGAAAACCTCCCTATCCTGGAGAAGAAACAGACATCCAAATCCAAGGAACCCAGAGAGTACCAAATAAAATGAACAAATACCAAGACACATTATAATTAAATTGTTAAGAGTTAAAAACATGGAAATACTCTTAAAAGCAGCAAGAAAAAAGCAACTTGTTAACTACAAGAGAACACCCATATGGTTACTAGGGGATTTTTCAGCAGAAATTTTTCATACAGAAAGAAGAGGAGTGATATATTCAAAGTGCTGAAAGCAAAAAGCACTTTGCCAACCAGGAATATTCTACTTGGCAAGTTGCTTTTCAGAATTGAAGGAGAGTTTTCCATACAAACAAAGCTTTAGATGTTCATCACTACTAGACCAGCCTTACAAATGTTAAAGGCTGTTCTTCAAGCTGAAATGAAAGCTACTAATCAACTAATTAGTAACATGAAAACATAGGAAAGATAGTCAACAGCGTTATTACAACAGCTTTATTGTAACTGCTTTATACAATGTCAGAGTGGTAGTAGACTTGGGGGGGGGGTTATCACTTTGTGAGGGATGTAAATGTTTAATCATTATGTTGTTTTGTAAACCTGAAACTAATATAACAAATAAAATTAAAAAGAACTAGGGCCTAAGCCCAGGTCCTGAAAAAAAGAAAATGAAAGTATAAAACTATCTGATGAAGGTAAATATATAGCTCAATTCAGAATATCTCATTTTGCAATGATGGTAGGTAAATCATTTATAATTCTAGTATAAAGGTTAAGACAAAAGTATTAAAAGTAAGTGTAACTATAATAATTTGTTAATATTACCCAACATAAAAAGATGTAAATTGTGACATCAAAAACATAAAAGGTAGGGAGGAGCATAAAAATGTAGAGCTTTTGTATGTGGATATAAAAAGGTCTGACAATTAAGTTCGTGAACTTGCCACTGTGTGCTTACACTGGCAGCACTGCACAAACAGCTCGGTAAGGTTTCATAACGTTGGTGTATCAGTGTCTCACAGCTGTGTTCGTGTCAATGTGTGGCAGTGTCTTGCTGAGTGGCGTTCATTATTGTTGTTGTGTGTTTTTGTGTGCCATCATGAAAATGTCTGAACTTGAATTAGAGCAATTAACAAACATTAAATTTCTTGTTAAACTTGGCAAGAGTGGAAGTGAAGTTAGGGACGTGCTAGTCCAAGTTAATGGGGATAATGCCGTGAAGAAAACAGTATACAAATGGATTAAACGTTTTTCTGAGGGGAGAGAATGCATCACTGATGAAGAGAGGTCAAGGCAGCCAGTAACAAGCAGAACTGATGAAAACATTACAAAAATTCATTGAATTGTATGTCAAAATCATTGGCTGACAGCGAAAAGCATAGCAGACCAACAAGTAAACATCGATAGAGAAGCAGGAAATTCTTAATTGAAAATCATGGGGTCAGAAAGGTGTGTGCAAAATGGTCCCGAAGGAGTTCACCGATGAACAAAAGCAAAGGAGAGTCGAAGTTTGCCAAGACCTTTTGGAGAGGCAAGACAATGTTTTGTGCCATGTTATCACTGGTGATGAAACATGGGTGTACCAATACAACCCTGAAACAAAGCGTCAAAGTGTACAATGGAAGTCAGCCAATTCTCCACAACCAAAAAATTTTCCATCAGCCCAAATCAAGAGTCAAAATGATGTTGCTAACTTTTTTGATATCAGAGGCATTATTCATTATGAATTTGTACCAACTGGACAAACAGTTAACCAAGTTTACTATTTGAAAGTGCTAAAAAGGCTGCATGGAAAAGTTAGACGACCTGAACTTTTCACCAACAATTCATGGTTCTTACATCACAACAGTGCATTGGCTCACACAGCACTGTCTGTGAGGGAGTTTTCAGCCAGTAAACAAATGACTGTATTGGAACACCCTCCCTACTCACCTGATCTGGCTCCCAGTGACTTCTTTTTTACCCAAAGATAAAGGAAATATTGAAAGAAAGACATTTTGATGACATTCAGGATATAAGGGTAATACCGTGTTTCCCCGAAAATAAGACCTAGCCGGACCATCAGCTCTAATGTGTGTCTTTTGGAGCAAAAATTAATACAAGGCCCAGTATATTACATTACATTAATTATATTATATTATATTACATTACATTACATTACATTATATTATATATTATATTATATTATGGACCTGGTCTTATTTTAAACTAAGACCGGATCTTACATTAATTTTTGCTCCAAAAGACACATTAGAGCTGATGGCCCAGCTAGGTCTTATTTTCCAGGAAACATGGTATGATGACAGCTCTGATGGCCATTCCAGAAAAAGAGTTCCAAAATTGCTTTGAAGGGTGGGCTAGGCACTGGCATCAGTGCATAGCTTCCCAAGGGGAGAACTTCAAAGGTGACTGTAGTGATATTGAGCAATTAGGTATGTAGCACTTTTTCTAGGATGAGTTTACGAACTTAATTGTCAGAACTTCATATATCTGAAGGAAAAGAAATCAGCATCTCAAAGAGATATCTGCACTTCCATGTTCACTGCAGTGTTATTCACAGTAGCCAAAATATAGAAACAACTAAGGTGTTCATTGATGGATGGATAAAGGTGTGATATAAATATACAATAGAATATTATTCAGCTATGAGAATAGGAAATCCTGCCATTTGTGACAACAGGGATGGACCCTGAAGGCACATTATGCTAAGTGAAATAAGCCAGAGAGAAAGACAAATACATGTCATGTCACAATATTGTGGTTGCCAGGGGCTGGGGTGGGAGTGGTGTGGGGGAAGGGGAATGGAGATGTTGGAAACTTCCAGTTATGAGATGAGTAAGTTCAGGGGATCTAACATAGAGCATGGTAACTATAGTTAACACTACTGCTATATTTATTTGAAAGTTACTGAGAGTAAATCTTGTGTTCTCACCACAAAAAAGAAATGGGAATTGTGATGGGATCGAGGTCTTAGCTAATGCTGTGGTGATCATTTTGCAATATGTAAGTGTACCAAATGAATATATGTTGACTTACACTTTAAACTTACACAATGTTATGCCAATTACAACTCAATAAAAACAAAAACAAGACTTGCTTCATTCAATTTTAGTGTGCCTGTAAGATAAAAAATCCTCTAATTGGCACATCTGTGCATTTCCAATATCCTAATCCAGTGGAGAAATAATATGGACTTTACAAAGTGATTGTCTTTACTTTTTGATTGGCATTCATTAAAATGCTATCTCACATAACTATCCTGGTGGCTGGATGTCCAGAAGTCATAGAATTATCCATTCATCTGCTCCAAAGGTGGACGTCCACTTTACAAACAGGGTACATTATGTATTTACTAGCTGCACTCATGATGTGGGTACAAACAGGAGTGTTTCTCAAGGAGTGGTTCCTGGGCCAGAAGTGCCAGCATCACCTGGGAACTTGTCGGAAAGGCCCCATTCCAGACCGAGTCGGGAACTTTGGGGTGGGGGCCCAACAATCTGTGCTTAGTAAGCCCTCCAGGGAATCCTGGTGCACACTAAAGCCTTAGTACTCAAAGATGAAGTAAGTTATATGCATGAGAGAAAAATAACTTTTTTAAGATTGGTTTTTGCTGCTGGTGTGTGAGATGAGTAAATAAGTCAGAGAGAGCAACATGGGCACACACGGCCTCAGTAGTGCAGACCCCCATACTGGAGTGAGATGGGACTTGGACATTGGTTGAGTCACAAGTAGGAGGTGCTTCTAATAAGTGACCATGGAGACCGGCCACCATTGAATCCAGTCTGTAATGTGCTCCCTTTGACCAAATATGACTGGTTGATTATGGGTGACAACTGTTTGCAAGGACATGTTCAGTGAGGTGTCAATCAAGGCATGTTTTCTGACACAGACCATGTGTCACAATCAACTGAAAGCCAGTGAATGTGGCATCACTGATGGCATTATTAATGTCAGTCAGACGGATCATAGTAGGAAACACTTTTATTCTCTAAAAGCAATTAAGAAAAAGTAATCAAAACTGTACTTGTTGGTAATCACACTGACCATTATCAGAATAGTACATGCTATTAGGAAAAAGCAATTTCTTTTTTTCCGAGATGCTCCTTGCTGGGTGATCTGCATCTATTCTATAACAACATGACAACAAACATGATGAGCGTGTTTAGTGAGCAAGACTGACTCAAACGGACGAGAGCCTTGGCTCCCTCTAAACACTTCTCCTGGCTGCAGCAAATGACCAAAGAATTTTATTTTTTCAGTGCTTAGAAGGCTAACCACCTAATCATGCCAGAGTTCAACAAACCAGCATTAATAATCACCAAAAAAGGCACTTTAAAATACATTTGACAAGGAGTGACACTAATGCAATGAGAACCGGCCTAAGCCCTGCACTCAACTTCATGGAGATAGTGCATTCTGCCTCCATGTGCATGTGTGTGTGTAAATATATATATATATATATGTGTGTGTGTGTATATACCAACACCCATTAGAGCAGATCCTTGAATGAAACCGTTTTGTTTAATGTCGTTTTGTCATAATGTTGATGAGATGCCATAGGAATTTAACTCTTGTTTATATGAACTAGCCTATGGTAAAATTGGTTTTGTTATGTCATTTTGCTTAATGTCACAGAACCTTAATGACAACATTAAGCGAGGACTTACTGTACACATATATGTGTATATAAATATCTACCTATCTCCGTAAGTCTCTGGGGAGGGAAAAAACATTTCGTTTCTTTTAATTGGATAGTACACAAAAAATTCTAGTCCCATTTCTTGGAACAAAGATGGAGGGGATCGGTCAATTAATGCAAAAATGTACCCTACTATACCTTTCTATCGACAAAAGAAGAGGTAAAATAAATATTCAAAACTTTCCTAGGCTGTGAACTATTAAAATAATAAAATCTAGCATTTTAAAAAAGTTTATTCCACTGCAGGGTACAGAGCAGACATTTTTGGTACCGTAAATCTCACACATCTGTATTGCTTAGGTTGAAGAGAGTGGAAAGAACAGAGGAAATTTCTTCCACAAATTCCTTCCTTGTAGTACCCACCAAGTTTTAGCTATATGGTGTCATTCCACTTAGCTTAACATAGAAACAAAGTCTGGTATAAATATATTTTTAGGATGTCTAAATTCTCAAGATATTTGCACAGAGTACTAAAAGTACTTAAAGGATTTTTGTAAAATAAACAGAATTGGCCATATATCAGTCCACTGCATACTCCTGGCTTGGCTATTTTGGCTCGAGGTTTTGACAGACCAAACCCATCTGGTCAGAGGTGAATAAAGGCTTACTTGTCTTTCCCAAGAACAGGTGTATAGACACAATCTCATTCTTAGGATATGGAAAAACAATTAGTAAGGACATTTAAAGTTTAATTACTAACTGTATAATGCCTGAGAGCAAAAATCAAAGCAACTTTGAAAGGTTAAGAGTCAGACTCTGGGCATTTCCGTTTTTTAGCTGCTGGCTCTTCGGTCTGGTGTAATTCTAAAGTGCTCGAGTTGGAGTTGAGGCTGGGGTCTTCTTTAAGGTTGTCCATGGTGACGGTGAAGCCTGAGAGAAGGTACCCCCCACCTCCGCTCATCAGTAGTTTGGGATGACTTCGATCTGGCAAAACCTAATCAGGACAGAAAGACAGACACTTATGTTTTCCTAAGCAGTAAAGTATGTGCTAACAATACACACACTAGAAATCAGAATTTCAATGACACAGATTCTCTTGAAGATTGAAATGAACCAATTTCTAAGTTCCTTCCTTTCTTCACACAATAGTTCAGGTAAGAGTATAGAAATTGGTTTAAGTGATTTTCTTTTGAAAAATGAAACTGAAGCTGTTTCTCTTAAACCTGAAGCAAGTTTCTGTGGCAAATGGGCAAACGGTTGGTATAGTGCTCTGGGCCTGTACATAGCTTTCTTCCTCTTGGCTCCAGGATGCTTCATGGCAAACAGTGGAGCGTGGGTCCATGGAGATGGAGCTATGGGACATACACCCAGAGCCTCCCTTTCCTACTGTCCTATTGACTGACAAGACTACTTCTTTCCTGTTACCATAGCTAAATAAGATGACCGCCATGAAAGGCAGGGTCGTCCAGGGCCATAGAGTGCCCTGGATTAAATAAGACGTCCAAGCAGCAGGGCAGGGCCTGTGGCAACCACGGAGGTGCTCCCTGAGATCTTGTCAAGAGGAAACTGGTGGCGAGGAGTTCAAGCAGCAGAAAGGCTCTGGAAGCTGCTCCTTTGGGATGCACTGTAGCGCTCACTCCCATGGCGGCCATCGGCTGCTCCATGCTGATTAACTGAGCATAGCAACCAGTACTGCACCATTTCTGCCCGACACAGGGCTCCTTTAATGGGCAATCTCTGCTCCGGGGTTCCCCATCATCCTGGCTGACACTTCCTCAGAGCAGCACTGCAGGTCCTCCCCCCCATTCCCCATCCTTCTGCCTCTTTCATAGGCAGCAGACCTGCCTCACGGTCTGATGGCTCTCCCTGCCTAGGTAATCCTGCTCCCTCCTCATCTTTCAAATGTGTTTGCCCCGATAAATCTCTTATACTTCTAATTCCATCTTGACATACGCTTTCCAGAGGATCTGAACTGACATGGAGCACACCAATTCGTCCTGAAAACTTGCTGCAAAGACATCCCAGCAGAGAGGAAAGGGTCCTTCTCTTGGCTTGGGAATTTGGCTATGATCAGTTATTCCCTCCACAGTGATCTTGAGGCCTTGGGTAAATACAAGCATAATTGTTTGCATTTTAAATGTCTCTGGACTAGAGTTACAGAGTAATAGATCCTGACATGAGAAGAAGGGGTCAGGAAAGGTCAGGGCACTTTCTGAGTTACAGGTGGGAGACTGTTTCATCTTTGTAGACACAAACAGGAATGTCTGTTTTTAACACATTCTGGCACTCCTGCAAGGAGCCAACCACCCAGGAGAGCAGCTCCTGGGTCTGGCTGTAAGAACACATACCTGGTAATTTCTGAGCCAGGTTTCAGATACCCTGAGGTTGATGACCCCTCCTCTTTCCCGCAGTTTTGTGTAGCATTCCAACAGAGGCTGAGGGTATAAAGAGAGTTCTGTTAAGAATTACTTCTAGGGCCACAATATGCGAATCAACATTTAGATGCAAAAATTCCCATCCATTTGTTTCACTATTACCTCTTTATACTGACAGTAGACCACAAACGGCCTTGAAGGGGCCACGAAGTCCAGCAAAGTCAACAGCAGTGGAGTGGGATGAAAACGACTTGCTACAATTAAACTGCAAGAAAAATGTGGGACATATTATTTCTCTATGCCCCCAAAATGGAGCATAGGTTTAAAAATGCATTTAAAATGATCATGTATTTATTTGCATGACTCACACAAGGAAGAGCTTTAAATACAACATTCCAGAAATTCCAAACAATAAAATCATGAGCTATTACTTTCTAGAAAACACAAATTGGATTATAAGCTCTCATGGTGCTTGGCAACTATAAGTAGCGACTCACATTCTTGATTTAAAAAAAAAGAAAAAAAAAAATCACATGGAAACAAATCCCAACATTGTGATGTTGGCTTTGTGGGTATCTGGATCTCTCTCCTTGTCAGATTTCCTTAGCCCTCGCCAGCAGCCAGTATCACATCAATCTGAATGCCCCCCCCACACACACACCAAATAGGACTATACAGCCCTGTCTGATGCACCATCATTGGAGAAATTTCAAAGTTCTTTTAAAACTCTGATACGAGCACAATTTCCCACCTTTGCCAGATGCAGTCTCCTTTCTTTAAAAACCCAAGACAGAATCATCATCTCTGTTCCCACCATTATCAAAGCAGACAAGCAGAGAATGCTAATCTGTTTGAAGCAGAGCCCACGAGTACCAAGATGTCTCCTGCATTATCATTAACGCACCCATCCGCGTTTCTCTCACTCAGCAGAGCAGCAGCCTCTAAATGTCTTTTCCTTTGCTCTTCTTGTCTCCTCTGCTTTTCCTGAATCTTCAAGAAGAAAAATAAGAAACCAACATACTGAGGTCATTCAGTCAGGCTTATGGGAACCCTGGTCTATCAAAACATGTCAACAATATTTATCAGCTTAGACTAAAGCAACAGAAAGAGGTCATTTATAAGGAAGTTGAAAACACACAAGAAAGCCCGTATGTTATAAAGCCATCATTAAGCTACCTATGTGCAATGCTTCTGTATCCTTAAGCTTCATCCCAAAGAGAGTATCACGTGTGTGCACCCACACACACACACTCCTTCTCCATCTGGTTTGACATTTATTATTTTGGGGAACTGATGTTCCAAAGCCAAATCTCAGTGCTTAAATAACCGAGGTCCTGAGGGGGAATATTATGAAGGCAGTGGGGACTCTTTAACATTCTTACATAATCCTTTTTGCTTCCTCTCTCTTTAGCCTCCTTATAGTCTTGATCTTGAGAGACAATTTCCATTGTTTCTTGTTCTTTGGGGTGATTGCTCCCTGGGGCCTCTGCCATGCTGGTTTCATTCTCCTGTTCTGAAGTCTGTTTTTCCTCCAGTGTGCCATTCCTTTCTTCAACCGAAGCACTGTCTTTTGGCTCTGAAGATAACATCTCGGCAGAAAATGTTCCATTCAGAAGACTGTCCACTTTGTTGAGGGGGAATTCATAAAGACTACTGAGGAAAGATTTGGGAAATCCAAAACAGGTTGTTGCTGCCCGAACTGGGCCACCTCCAGGGTACAGCTGAATAATGGAGCCAAAACCTGAACAGAGAAAAGAAACAAACATCTCCCAATGAAGGTGACTCAAGACTTTGCCAACACTCAGGATCCTCCATAGTAAGAAGACTGAAGGTCTCTCTACTCTGTTCAGTTTGAAGGGTGATACAGCTTCTCTGGGGGTCAGTTTGGAGTCTATGAATATTCCCAAAGGATGTAATGTAATTCCAAAACAGAGAAACAGGAAGTCTTAAAGAAGCTAATCCCCATTTGACACTACAGCAAAACTCTGGGATCATGCAAATGTGGATGTCGCATGATTGGTGACCAGCGCTTAGCCCCCCTCCCCCTCCAGTCCTGAAAAAAGGGCAGTGAAAAGTTCTTATCTTCTACAGGGTCAGAGAAAGGGCAGGCAAATCAGGCTGTGTTGTACTCTTCCCACTCAATTCAGGCCAGTAAAATGAGCACCAGCTATCCAGGAGTTTACTGAAATCACTGTTGTGGAGGTCCTAGCCTGCCACAGGCTTCAGAACTATCCCCACTGATACGTAGTGAAGCTAGAAAAGACAACTAACTGTCATCCGGGGATGCCAATGCAATGCAGGCTGGCAGATGTGGGCTGTGCAGGAAGGTCCTGAGGACTGCATCTGTGGCCAGCCCAAGTCATTTCGTTAACCTCAGAGTAATTCAACCTCACTTTCCATGAGTTTGAATTTTCTAGACCCCTCTACTCTAATCGTGGTGGGGTTTTCAGGAACTTGAAAATGTTAAATCTTACCTCCCATTCGTTCCATCATTGCACCCAGCACCAGGCCTGCACACGTTTCCATTACAATCATTTTATTGCCAGCACGAATATTTCCCAATGTCAACATCTGGGCTAGTGTATCATATCTCATGTGGCTAAGGAAAAAAGAATGATTCATTCACTTTTAATTAGGCAAAACCTGTTATTTTAATTGTCATTTTTCAAGTTTTGTTTGTTTCATAAAAATTTATGTCAAGATTATTGATTGCTTTGGAGGCAATAGTAAAACGGACTTACAATTTATGTGGTAGGAGGATACTTTATGTAGGTGAGCAAGTTTTTTCATTTTACTTAAAATTATGACTTTTTTAAAGCTGTATTTCCCCCCAATTATACTTTTGAAAGGAAACAAAGCGTACTTAATTTTTCCAGGCTCTCGGGCATAATACATAATTGAAAGGATGCGGGTGGATGGTTTCACAACAGTAACGATGGCTTCATATCTGAGGGAAGAAAAAACAAAACATCAATTTTTTTAAAAGTTTAAAAATATTTTATTTTTAATAACATATTTTACAAATCTACAAAAAGACTTAATGTTTCCATCCTTTCCCAACAAAAACTACTTACTTCTTTTTCTTCTTTTTTATGTATTTATCTTGAGCAAATTCTGTCTTGTCTCGGAATGTTGTGCTATTTTCAATCAACTGCTGAACTATTTCCTGTAAGAAAAGGAGCAAGCAGGGTTCCTGAAACTTTGTTTTCGCAGAACAGATCACCTCAAGGTTTCTTACCCCAGAATGTATTCAAAGGTTTGATTCTCCAGTCCCTTTTCCACAGAAGTCCAAGTGGGTAAACTTTGTATTTTTTCACTCTATCTAGAATCTGTATTAAAATCCAAGTGCTTTATAGCTCCATTTAAACCAAAATAAAACAGAGGCATACGATACAGAAAGAAGAGAGGTAAAGGAACCTCTCATTCTTGAAGACCCTGGCTGAAAACATTACTGAGAAAAACAAAGTTAAGCTCTGAGATGCACTAAGTTATTAAATTGTCCTTTGCTATCAATATTAGTAATGTTATTCACTTATATCCCTGCATATAAGAAATGAAATTTTTGATATACTGAATTGCATATACATTTCAAGCTCTATGTCTAACAGGAATACACAGCATTTTCACAATTTACCTTACGTCAAGTCTGCTTTAAAAACCAAGCAATTCCCTAAATACCAAACAAAAACAGAACACAATATCCTTTGAATATTACCTCTCCTTTAATGCCCTTGTCCTTTAAAGCTTTTATGTCATCTTGAGTAAGTTTCTGAGATTTCCCATCATCAACTATATTTCGATTATCAGTGCCCGCTTCTTTGGTCTCTAAGGAAGGAAATTGCTTTATGACATTTATGATCTGATATTATTTAAAAATCTTTCTTCTTTTAAGTTCATGCCACAGTCAGCCCATCAGCCACTCAAATTTGGCCTTCCAGTTCCCTGCTCCCCCCCAGCCCACTATCCTTTCTGGCCACAACTACTCGAAGACTCGAACTCATCTTCCTGCTCCCACTCTTGCCCCCTTACAATCCACCTGGACACCAGACTTCTCTCTTTAAAATGCAAATTGGCTCATTTATTCCAATGCACAAAAACCACACTGCAGCTTCTTGTAACTAGAATACATTCCAAAGATAAACTACAAGTTGTATATGATCTGGCCCCCCGGCTACCTTTTCTGGCCTCATTTCTTCCTTTTTTTTTTTTTTTCCCATGAGCAGTGCTTGATTTATTAGCATTAAAAAAGAAAAAACCACCTCTTATATACAAAACAAGCTGATTTTTGTTTTCAAGTGTTAAACACACTCCTTAAATATTACATAAAATTTAGAGCCTGGATTACATGAATTGTTTTTCCTGGAAGCACTTAAATGAATATTTGACAATGGAGATGTCCAATGTCCATCATGCAGGCACCAGACAGCCACGGAGTCCACAGGGCCTGCTCACCACAGCGTATGACCCAGCAGACACTGACTGGGTGCCCGCACATGCCCACATTTGGGTACAGAAGTGAATTACTGCGAAAACCCAGAGGTGCACATGCACAATGTGTAGCAAATTCACTTGCACATTAGAATACCAACTACATTCAGCGAAGTAAACCTTGCTCCAGGTACATCAGGTTAACTCGCAATAGTGAGTTGCAACCGATGAAAGTTGGCTGGACAATCGCATGTAAAAGTTATTACCAGTCAACGCCCAGCCCCATGTGACACAGCTGTCCCTCCCATCTCTATAGTAGCCACAGGCGCACTGCCACAGCAACAGAGCAGAATCTTCCCTATTCTGTGCTCAAACACCAAAAGCGCTGGGAGAGGACCGGGGCCCAGCGTGCAACCAAGCCACAGAGCAGGACATGGCCTTCCTCGTCTTGCCACGGGAGGCAGGCCCTCAGAAAGCCGTCAGAAGCGTCCATTCTGCTGTTCGAGCACCCCTGACCAGGCTCCAGTGCCTGGAGGGTACTGGGCTCTGTCCTCGGTGCTCAAGGTGTCTGGGCAGCTCCAGCAGGTCTGGCCTCATTCTTGACCCCTGTACTCAGCCACAGTGCCCTCCTTCCTGTTCCTTAAACATCCCAAGCACCATCTCACTGCAGGGCGTTGGCACTTGCTGCTCCTTCTGCCTGGAATGCTCTTATGACAGATCTGAGTGGCTAGAGCCGTCCATCACTCAGGGCTGAGCTCATCGTCTCCACCAAGTCTCACCTCATCAAATTAACATCCAGGACACCTCCCTGCTTTGTCATCTTCCAAGCACATGTCACCATCTGAAAGTATGCTGTTTGCTTGTCTATGTGATTATTTTTGGTGTTTCCCCACTGCTAAATGAATTTTATGAGATAAGCTACCTCATGAACTGCTATAATCGCAGTGCTTAATCATGCCTGGAACAGATTTGGTGTTTAATAAAAATATAGATGTTAATTTAAAAGTATTTAATTGAACTACAACTTTAATCGTATTTTTTAAGTAACTATTTACATATTTTTATTTTATTAATACAATATTTTAAGTATATTTATTTTAACAAATACTTAAGTATTTAATTTCAGTCAATAACGAGGGCTAAAATTACAGGGCCTTACTACAGGCAAGGCACTGTTACTTCCTATGTGCCATATGACTGAACACTCGCTATAGCGTAGGCATGAAATTTGTTTATGGCTCCATTTTACAGAGGATGATATAAGATTTAGAGAAACCAAATAACTTGCCCCAGGTTACAAGGCAAGTAATGAAGTTAAAACTTAAACCCTAGTCAGCTGAATTCAGAGCCAGACCTCGTGGCCTCTACCCTATATGCTAACTACCTCTCAGCTGTTACTTAACTTCTGGGCACTGCATCTGCTCTTACACTGAAGTGGCCAGGACTTACGGCCCAAGGTCACAGAGCCAGTTAACGATGGGCTGGAGCCAGAATTCAGGTATCTCAAAGCCAAAGGCAGACCTCGCTTCATTCCACCAAGCTAGTTCTTAGATTATGAGTTCAGATTTCTTTAAGAATAGTCTGGGCTAGCACTTTAGAATTAAGTGCGGCTGACAGATTTCTGACCAGCCAGCTCAAGAGCCATCTAGCTCATACATCCAAAATAGTGTACCTGAAGTAGGCTCTTCCTTCTTCTTCTTAGGCTGAAGACTTCCTCCACTGGTCACCTCAAATGTGGTTCCATAACTATGGCCAATGACGTTATCCAGATAGAACCACTGTTTTTCAAAAGTTACTTTTCTGGGGAAGAGAATGCAATCAATGAGCTGATTTGTATTCAGTCCAGGAAAGACATGTTCACTCTCATTTACTTCAAAACTGGGCTCCGCAAAGGATGATCAGCAGTGTTATCTCTGAACATGAACTGACAAATGCACTAGAGAGACTCTGGTTGGGGCAGAAACATAAAATTAATATGACACAAAAACACTGAATTTGGAATGAGAAACAAGAACAGAAGACATTCCTCTTCTGAGGCAGTGGTCTGACTCCAATGTGCAATGTCTGACAGGATGTCCAAACTCACAGGCTTTGCAGACTTCCGGGATAGCATAAAGACTTGCCAAGATCGTCAGGCTAATGGACACACACTGTGACAACCCTTGCAACTTACACAGGAAAACCTCAAAACTGAACAATCATTGGGGAACAAATTCCCTGGCCTAACTGGCCATGTTCTTTGAAAATTGTCTAGTAAAAGCAAATTATGTTTACAAATAAACATTATTGACAATCGACACATTTGGAAATGGTGCCTAACACTGACAGTGTTCTACTGAGGACCAGGCAATTTTCATTTTTCCTATTACCCAGGTTTTTATTTTATTACAATTTAAAAGGGAAATCCCAGAAAAACACAAACCTTCCCTTTCAAAAGAAGAAAACTAACATCTTGATTAGGAGTTAGGAAGTATGTGCTAGATGCTTCATACTTTTTAATTTAATTCCCACACTAATCTTGGGACCTAACCCTTTCCAGACGAGCAAGCTAAGGCTCAGGAAAAAGGGTCTTGTCCAAGGTTAAGCTACAAAGTGGGAGACGGGATTCAAATACAAATCTGCCTAAGCCCAAAGCCTGGTTCTTTCCACTAGATCCCACCGTCTACCCAGCAAAGACCAGTGAATTTCAGGAAGCCCTGCCTAGCTTCAGGACATGGTCCATGTCAACAGAAACCTGAATCCTGGAATTTCCTTTGTGCCCCAACCCACACCTTCTCTCCTTTATCTGTGCCCCTGGAGGCTGAGCATGACAGAATGCACAGACCACAACACCCAGGGTCTCCTCCCAAAGGCTTTCCACCGTTGTTAGACCCTGGGTGCATCACAAGTCTCTACTCGTTTACTAAACCTTGCCACCCCTCTGTATGTGTCTGTGTCACATCTTCACTAAATCTCCTCACTTGAACCATCTGAATGAATGTCTGCGAGATCATAAGTGATCCAGACAAGGCCAATTCTCTTCTTTGCTGGGTCCTCAGTTACTAAACACGTAACAGACACTCAAAACATTTGCTGACATAAACCCTGGCAGAGAAGTTAAAACTCAGGTCAGGTCAGCCCAGATGTGCACCTCCCCCACCCCTACCCGCACCCCCATCCTCGTCCTTTGAGCACCCCCCCAGAGCTAATGAAATCCTGGGTCTGAGCTAGGTTGGGTTCACCCCTCTGGCAGCTGGTCTGATGTGCAAAGGAGGGTGTGTCACCCAAACTGATCAGCCTGACAGGAGGTCACTACCCTAGTCAGGAAAGCGGGGCCCAGTCAGAGAGATGTGGGGCCATATCTTCACTGGGGAAGAGTGGGATTTGAAGAGTCTCCTTCTCCTAAAGCCAGATAGCTTCTGCCCAACCAGATGAGTGCAGTCCTGAGGGAAGAGTGAAGAGAGAGTCTGGCCTAGGATTTAGCTGAGCTCAGAAAGCCATTTTCTAAATAAAATGGAAATTAATTCTGTGGCTTCTGCCAAGAAAAAGTGACAAAAAGCATTTCCAAATTAAAAACACACACACGCACAAAACAGTCTAAAGAGTGCTTTTTATAAACAGATGTTGCTGACTATTTCCTTGGTAATGAAAAACCTCTTGTCTAGAAGAGCGTATTATTAAGAAGTACACTCAAGCAACCAAACTCAAAATTGGCGACTTAACAGGATAGTTTGAGAAAGGAAAGAAAGAAAAAAACCAGTTTCACCTGTATAATGACTGTTCATTATACACTTGTAAAACTTGAAGATCATTCATTGAACTTTTAACCTAAGAATTATGCTGCAGTTATACTTCAATGAAAAAGTTTAAATAATTATTATTGGCATTTCCCAGAACTTACGTTCTTGGATGCAGGCACCCATTTCTAACCAGAAATTCTGAAAAGTACAAAGTATTGGTTTCAAGAATACAAAATATAGTAGTGATGTGGGATAGTTATAAAATTTCTCTGATTTCAACCACCAAAATGAGTATTTTAAATACTCATTTTAAAATGAGTATTGAAATTTTGAAATGCTTAAAAGCCTGTGCACATATTACATTTCTGGACTAAAAGAAATCCCTTCCCCCTTCTATTTTTTTCTTTAGCAGATTGGTGCTAGTGCAAAAAAGCTTAGTTGTCATCAGTTTGGCGCTTTGGGGACTGTTACTAGACTATTTCCTATTGACACCTGTTTCGCTTTAAATACCAGTCCACAGGATGATTCACAAAGAAGTAAAAGAATTCATCTGACGTGAGCACTTATGAGAAATTCCAAGTCTCGCAATACCTGGCCTTACGGTCTGCAGAAAACTGTTCTCCTGAGACTGCATTCAAATAACTTACTTTTTGTCAAAAGTACTATAATAACCAAATTCGAAAAAAAGCTTGATTGTACTTTTCAGATAATTAATCAAAACATCCCAATACATTTTCACCATTAATAAACAATTAGGACTTAGCAACCTCACCATCCCTGCCAGAAAGTTCAAAATTGCCACTTCTTTAATACTAAATCAGAGCGATGACTAACCAGCAGGTTCACAAACCAAACCTAATTTCAAGTTCTGAGACCTTGAGCAAACTGCTTTGAGCAATTTAACTTTTCCAAACTTCGCATCCCCTGGGGTGAAATGAGGGAACTCTAGAGCGATCCCACATTCTATGGGAAGTCGTTTCCTAACCTTATTCTGTGCAGACAGGTAGTCCCATTTGGGTAGAGAGAAGAACCCAGCAGACCAGACTTGGTTGGGGAGGTGTCATTTTTTGTGGGATTGATCCCGGCTGAGGGATTAGGGAGAAAGACGGGTTGGGGGGTTGGGGGGTGTGACTCTGAGAGGTAAGGATGAGATCAGAGGGTGAAGGGTGGGTTCCGTGAGAAAACAGGAGAGATCTTAAGAACCTAGGGGAAGAACTCCAGGACGGGGGGTGGGTGGGCACCCGGGCAACCGAGGGCCAAGAATGGGAAAGGAGCTCCGGGGAAAGGCTGAGAGGGAAGCTGGAGGCAGAGGGCCAGGTATGAGACCATGGAAGGAGGGCTCTCTCTGTAGAAAGACAGGAGGGCCGAGAATGGGATCCTGGGGGTAGAGGCCTTTGTGGGAAGATGGGAGAGGAGGCTGGGGATCCAGAGAGCCAAGAAGGGGACCCTGGTGGGAGGATTCTGTGGGGAGACCGGGAGGGACGGTGTTATCTAGAAGGGGCGGGGGAGCCCTAAAGCCAGCGACCTGACTTACTTTCTCCGCTGGACTTGCACTGCTTTGAACACATCTTCCCGTTTCAGCACCACGAAGTCGCCGTCGCGGATGCGGTGGTCCCCGGGGTTCGGTGGCTGTGGGCCCGGCTGCTCCCCTGAGCCCTCCATGACGCTCAGCGGGTCTCCGTGCTTTGCAGCGTCTTCCCAGCCTCCCGCTCCCTGCTCCTCGTCCTCCACCACCGATGCTGCCACCCTCACTCCCACAAACCAAGGGGACTGAGAACCCTCCGTTCGGCACCGCCCCCACGTGCTGAGCGCCGCTTCCGCTTTCCGGTCCGACCCTCTGAACGGCCCCCAGGAGCCTCACGGTTTCCGTCTGGTCGAACTCCTTGATTGGCTGTTCTCCGTCCCGCCCCTCCCTTCTCCTGTTGCATGGCCGGAAGTTGCGTCACAGCAGCGCCAAAAAAGAACTTGGAAGAAAACTGGGCTTCAGCTTGAGGCACTACACCTTCCCGGGAGTCTTATGGGCCTCGATGGATGAATTGAGGTCCCCGAGCCGCTCGAACAGATTAGACTTGGCCGTGCGCGGGGACGTCAGAGAGCTTCAGCTGAAGAGAAACGTGGGACTTGGGCAGGGGTGACTGGAGGATCTCGGGCCTCGGAGTCTCCTCTCCGTCCCGCCGTGTTTTCCCCGGGCTGGAGGGAGAGCCGTCCGGGCGTGAACTAGGAAAGCTTTGGGACCGCAGTCCTTTGCCAGTAAGAACTTAGCCTGATCGTAAGTGAAGTAGAGTATTTAACGAAGCACAGCAGGCCTACGGGCGGCACCTTCGCTCATTCTCCAGTCCTACTTCTTGCATTTGTGTTGGATTTTTTACTAGCTGTTCTCACCCTATTGTCTCGTTTGAGGAAGATGGCACGTAGCGTTGTGGAAGGAGCGCATCAGCTTGCGAGTGTGAAGACGGAGTTTTGAAACTAGTACTGCCACCAAACAACTTTGATCTTGATCAGTTTCTCTGGCCATTAGTTTCTTAACGTGTGATGTGGTGTAGGTGATTATCAAAGTGCTGGCTTGCCCTAATATCGTGAACTTCTATAGTTATTAACTTGTTTATTACTTTGAATCTCTTCAAATGTTACCTTTGCCTCCATTCCTTCTCTGACCAGCCTATGGAAAATCAGTCTCTCCATTTCCCTTTCATGCTTTTCTCTATAGCATTTGTCCTCTTCTAACATAGTGTATATTTTACTTTACATTTTTGTTTTGTTTTCTGGAATGAACACTTCTTGAGAGCATGCATTTTTGTCTGTTTTGGTCACTGCTTTTTGGTTCTTTATGCTTAGAATACTGTTTGGCGCATAGCAGGTGATCAATACATGTTTTTGAATATGTGGATAAAGGAAGGGAGGGAGAAAAGAAGGAAGGAAGAGATGGAGGGAGGGAGGAAGCCTGAAGAATGGAATCAAGAATTCTTTAGTTATTTTAGGTGATTATCAAAGTCCTGGCTTGCCCTAATATCGTGAACTTCTTTAGTTCTTAACTTGTTTATTACTTAAATCCCTTTAAACCAACATTTGAATACATTCTCTTGTAATGAATTGCACTACAATATACGGATATATTCTTAATTTTATCTTTAGGGTAGGGCCTATTTTTGAAAATAGACTTTCTTAAGAACAATTTTAGGTTTACTGAAAAATTGCACAAAGTACACAGAGTTCCCATACATATTCTTTTCTCTCCCTCCACCTCCAGATCTGCCTATTAGCATCTTGCATTAGTGTGATACATTTGTTGCAGTTGATGGACCAAATTCAATAAGTTCGTTATTAACCGAAGTCCGAAGTCCGAAGTCCGTAATTTACATAGTTTACAAAGGGTTCACTCTTTGTGTTTTATAGTTCCATGAGTTTTGACAAGTGTATGATGTCATATATCCACCATTACAGAATCATACAGAATGGTTTCACTCCCCTAAAAATGCCCTGTGCCCCACCTATATGAATTATTTTAAAACCGATTTTTAAAGGTCACTTGTAGTTCAATTTATTGATACTCAGCCAGGAACTAACTCTTTATGGGTTTGAATTTAATAAAAATGAGTATCTTGGCTATGTAACAAAATAGAGACAATGTGAAAGGATAATTAGCAAAAAAGATTGTAATTACAACACATTAACAGATATGGATATGCTTTCCAAAAAAGTATTGTAGTTCAAATTTATCTAAAAATTACACACACAAAAAAATCTAGTCAATACTGACCTAGAATTGATCCTGCTTCCATTGTCTTTATAAGACAGTTCTGAACTCTGGTTGAAAGGTTGAAACATTTATGCATGTATGTATGTACCCTGTCACACTCCTGTGCTTCCCTAGAAAGAGGTCCACCTTAGGTGCCTATGTAAGAATGCCCTGGTATCCGTGATAAAAGTGGGTAAGACACTGCAGGATTGACTATATAGAAGGAGCTACAATGATGTCTTCCTGATGTCTCACCGGTCAGGATTATGTTCAGCCAGTGCTGCCCTGTAAGTCTCAAAACACTACAAACAAGTTAGTTAATTGCCTGTTTTGTTTTCATTTCTATTGTGGGAGCTCCTTGAAAACAGGTAAGTACCTCTTCTTACTTTATCTCATGAGCATCCAGTATACTTGGTTAAATATCTGTGGTATACCTTAAAAAGAAATGGAGTTTGGAAGAGTAACTGCAGATTAGAAAAGAAATGGGCTTATACCCTGGTGTGCAATGTTGCAAGCCTGTCTCAAACTAGAATATGTTAATTTTCACTTATTTACTATGTTAATACATTTTTAGGAGCACTATTTCCCCTAAAGTTTTGATGAAGACTTGCCTAATCTCTATCTTTTAGAAGACATGAATGGGGAATATAGAGGTAGAGGATTTGGACGAGGAAGATTTCAAAGATGGAAAAGAGGAAGAGGTGGTGGGAGCTTCTCAGAAAAATGGAGAGAAAGAGGACACAGACTTGACCTGAGTAAAACCACGGGAAAGCATACTGCTGGTAGGGGAGATCAATGATTGTTCCATTTTTTTTTTTTTTCCTTCATGAAGGAATCTGTTCGTGCCTGGCATATATACAAAGCAGTTTAACTTAAATTTCAGTCTGTCTTTTATTGATGTAACCCCTTAAAGTAGTATTTGAATGTTGATATCCAAACTTCTTACCGAAGCCTATAGTTTCGATACTCTATTAATATGTCAAGTTCTTATTGTTGGAAGGAGAAGCAAATAAGGGAGAAACTGTTTGCTCCATTTCTACTAAACTAGTATTCTGTTTTGTTTTCAGAACAAACCTCACAGTCTTTGCTACTACAATCAACATTGGATCAATTCATACCATACAAAGGCTGGAAGCTTTATCTTTCAGAAGGTAGAATAAAAAATGTACAAAGTACCATAAATGATCATTTCTTAACTTGTCTTTGGGTGCTACATCTCATATTCATTTGCTTACTGATTTATACCCTCTTTAATATTAGTTCACCAAAACAATTCATGTTTATGTTTTAAGACCATTATGTTTAGATTTTGTATCAGTCAGGAGAACAGAAACCACAGTAGGTATTTCAAAAAGGGGATTTAATACAGGGATTTGGATATATAGATAAAAAACTAAAAGAGCAAAAAGGGAACATTGAGGTAAGCCCCTAGATAGTAGTAACTTCAGGAAGTGGCAACCATTCTTATGACTGAGGAAACAAAACTGAAAAGTTCTGAGGTTGCCAGAATCTAGGAATTCAAAAGAGTGGGCCACAGCATACCTCTTGCTTTGAGCCCAAAGGGCATGCTGTAAAGCTGTATTTGGACTACTAAAGCAAATTAAGCTCCTGACTCTGGTGGGAGGAAAGCAGTGTTGGTGCTCGGAACTGGAAGCTGGAACTGTAGTTGTCCTCTGCAGCTAAAGAGATGCTGAAAAGAACTGGAAACAAGAATAAATTCCTTTCTTTTTTCCTGCCACCTACCAATCTTTAAGGTGCCTCCAACTGGCAGAACGTAAATTGAGTCTAGGAAATGCAGTGTGCAGATCTTGGTCATAGGATCACAGCGCAGAAAATAAAAAGGTAGACTTGGAACAGAAAGATAATCAACACAGATTTGTGTAGAAACACAGTTAAGGAATCTCCCTTTTATAATCCAGCACAACAGCTAACATCATACATCTGTCTGTATAGGTTTGGAGAATTGTCTTTTCTGTGCTCTTACAGTGTCTGTAGGCTCTTTATGTCTCTTATGAGATATGAGATAGATGACAGATAGATAAAGTGTTTTTTTCCCACTAGACTGTGGAATGCTTAAGGGCAAGGATCTTGCCCCATAACAGGCACTCAGTATTCATTTTGTGAATGAATAAAGTGCTTTTTGGATGTTTTTTTATATTGAGCGTCTGTTTTCTGTTATATAGACAGATACGTTTCAGACTACTTCATTGTACTGTTTCTGTGTAGAATACCGATTCAAAAATGTTATAGAACTTGAGAGTGTAAAAGATAGCTTACAGCTTTAGGACCAGAGTCAAGTGGTAGACTGTCTCTCCTCTGATCTGAGCAAGGGATTTTGACAAATGGCATTTTGGACTAGTAGAATTTACTTTGTAAAGACTGTTTCAGAATAAAAGTTTAGTTCCTGTGTCTAGCTTTGGCTTTATTATGTAAGCTATTTGAACTGATAGATCCTTTTAGGTGTCAAAATTTCAATACAAAGATTCCCAGATATTGGTACTTTTATTTATTTATGTATTTATTTTTGTATTTTATAATTTAAAATTTTTTTCAATTACCATTGACATACAATATTATATAAGTTTCAGGTGTACAAAATAGTGATTAGATATTTATATAACTTACGAAGTGATCACCCCAATAAGTCTAGTGCCCACCTGACATAGACATTGGCACTTTTAGAGAGAGACCCTTCCTGTCTGCATTTCAGATGACGCAAACCTAAACTTGTTTTAGAATCTTAAGTATACATGCAACACCACTTCTTATCTAAATGTAACCAGAACGCAAAGCAATTGGGAAAATCATCTACTATGTATATAGTGTTTCCTCTGTCTCATGAAAATTATGTGTGATTATTAGTGCTAATGCCGTATTTGTTTGATTAGTTTACAGCGATAGATCTCCTTTTATTGAGAAGATTGAAGCATTTGAAATTTTTTTCACAAGGCGTATTGATTTATATGATAAGGTAAGATTCCCATACAACAAAAAGCTACTCGTTCCCTTTTTTGTGTCATCTTATTGAACAATGTATCTGAGGGGCTAGTGGTTGTGATCACAGACACCGGAGCCAAACTACCT
The DNA here is from genome assembly GCF_057876585.1 of Rhinolophus sinicus. Lineage (NCBI taxonomy): Eukaryota > Metazoa > Chordata > Mammalia > Chiroptera > Rhinolophidae > Rhinolophus > Rhinolophus sinicus. The sequence goes on from NC_142513.1 coordinate 27,256,571, forward strand.
TGGTCCAGCTCCCAGCGCTGCCACTTACCTGCAATGTGGACTTTGTTGAATTACTTACCTTCTCTATGCCTCGGTTTTCTCATCTATCAGTTGAGAATAGTAGTATTAATGTCTACCCCAAGGGTTGTTAAGAGGCATAAATAATAAGTTCATATATTTAAAATAATAGAACCATGCTTGGCTACAAAACTTACAGTATTTATCATATAAATACTGTACAATATTTAGCATATAAATATATGCTTTTGCAAAATATGTAGTTGAATGCTCAGTTATAATCAACTCTGAAAAACAATTATTGTTTTCATATTTTAATATTTTGTAGGATGAAATAGAAAGAAAGGGAAGTATTTTGGTGGATTTTAAAGAATTGACAAAAGACGATGAAATAGCTAAATTGATACCAAATATAGCAAATGAATTAAGGGATACACCTGAGAAAACCTTGGCTTGCATGGGTCTGGCGATACATCAGGTAAATATTTATTTTGTGAGACTTTTGTCAAAATTTTAAAGGAAGATTTTACCTTAATAGTACCTTCTCTAAAAGATACTTAGATTTTACCAAACAGATACTATAGCTAAAACCAAAAGGTTGCAATCCTACCTTGAGAGATACCCTTCATTCTATATACAACAGCTTACTTAAAATACAACGTTTACTTCTAATTTATTTGAATAATTAATTTAATTTTATTAAAGATTATGTGGAAATTAAACCTTGTTTTCAAGGAGCTATATAATCTCATAGGGAAGATAAGACAAGGCATCATGGTATTATCAGTTATGAACTTGGACTTGGCACAAAAAGGTTCTCTGGCATGAGGCAAGTCTCTTAATCTCTCTGCGCGTCACAGTATATAAATTGAAAATAATAATGCGTGCTGTGTCTGCCTGAGTTTTTCTCAGGGTCTGATGGCACAACATACGTAAAAGCATTTTTTTAGGCTGGCAAACACATAAATGCTTCAAGGCAAAGGGAAGTAAATCTCAGGCTAGGAACAGAGAAAGTGCTGGGTGCATTCAGATATAAAGATAAGATCCTGAGCTGTTGGGGAGGAACATGGTATACAATGAGTGGGGAAAGCTCAGAGGAAGATCTTGTAGAGGTGATGTGGTTTATGATGGGTTTTAAAAGGGGTACCGAGGCCTGGACATGGAGCAGGGGAGGTAAGCGTATCCAGGCAAAGGAACGATTCATTACAAAGATGTGTATACGACTAGTAACCCAAGACTGGGAACCTTGGCTGTGGTCTTCAGACTCCTCTTGCTCATTATTTCTCAGTATTCAAATCAGTACATCCTTTCATTTCTATTTCTAAAATGTCTCTTAAATCTACCTCTTTTCCATCCTTACTGCCTCTGTCTTAAGCCTTTGTTATCTTTCCTAAACTGTTGCCATACATGGTAAAACAAGATTTGTCCTTAGAAACTGTGTTGACTTCTACCAAATGAAATCTAAATCCTTACCTGACATTGAAGGCCTTCCACAGTCTGGTTCAGCTTCCTCTCCCCACAGCTGTCCTTCATTCACTACCATCCAGCTAAACTGAGCTCTCTCCAGGATTTTCTAAATACTTCTGCCTCTCACATGTGCTATGCATTCGGCATAGAATGCCCTTTGCCTTGCATATCCAAATTTTTGAGGCCTAGCTCAATTATCTCTCTGTGAAACTTTTCTCATGACCCCTTTTCAAAACTCGCATGGTATTTCATCTGTAAATCTTTATGGTACTTATAACAAGCATAGCTGTGTATGTGCGTTTCATTTTCTCTCCTAGATTGGCAGCATACTGTTTTATATGCAAGTAGATATTAAATGTTTATTTAATGTCAGATGCCAAGGGAATGGGTATTGTGTATTTCAAAAGTCATCCTTGTTTTCTCTCTTAATTGATCAATGAATTGGGAGATGTACAAAATACTTTTTCATCAGACCCATCCAGGAGGTAATAGCTTTGGGGGCTACCATAAGGACTTTTAATACTAAGTTTAGCAGACAGGGATGCTGGAGTTTTCCAGTCCAGGGACAACAGAATCCCAGGTAAATCAAAATCTACTATAAAATAAGTAGTCATAATTGAAGATCAGAGTTGTTAGGGGCTATTAGAGTTCTGTTAATGTCCTATTCTGAACTGTTTATATTCATAAACTTCATATTCTCTTTTTATGAAAGAGTTCTGTTTCAAGATGGTATTTTGTTTCCAACTTTTGAGTAAATGTCCTGTTTAGGTATTAACCAAGGACCTTGAAAGGCATGCAGCTGAATTACAAGCCCAAGAAGGATTGTCTAGAGATGGGAAAACAATGGTAAATGTGCCACACATTCATGCAAGGTGAGGAATTTGCTGGTATTAATTATTTAGAATTGGGCATTGAAGACTGTTTAAGAATGAGAACCTCATTTTATAAAGCCAAAGAAATCAGTAAAACGCGTATGAGTTCCTTACTACCTCATTGGTCATCACACCCAAGTGAACCCACTGAGAGTTCTTCAAAAAAATCACAATGGAAATAAACCTCTTCTGCCCAAATAACTTGATTTCTCAGCCTGTAGTGTTTTGTAAACATTGATTTTGGATGTGTACTTATCAAGACCCCACTGTTTAAATTTAATGATCCATGTAATACACTAAGTGATGTGATTATATTTTGTTAAAATTTTTAGGTTGCTACTCGACACAGAACTAATGGAACTTTGTTTCTCTTTAATTCATCTTTATTGTGTGTTTTTTTCTTTTTTTCACTAGAAAGCAATCAGTGGGACAAGAAGAAAAGGGAAGGTTTAGCATGTTTTATTTTTAAGAATGATTTCATGTTTGTGAATTTTCTGATATGTATACAGGGACGCTATGGTTGGAGAATTGCATGGTTTCTCCTAAAAGGAACTTGTGAAAATATAGACAACCTCAATTTTCTGTCCATTGTAAATCATAGATAAATATGTTGCTGTTTTTGTTTTTAGGGTATACAACTATGAGCCCTTGACACAGCTCAAGAATGTCCGAGCAAATTACTATGGAAAATACATTGCTCTGAGAGGGACAGTGGTTCGCGTCAGTAACATAAAGCCGCTTTGCACCAAGATGGCTTTTCTTTGTGCTGCATGTGGAGAAGTTCAGGGTTTTTCTCTTCCAGATGGAAAATATAATCTTCCCACAAAGGTGATCGCATGTTCTTGAACTACCTCTTTATTTATCTTGGTAGAGAAGGCAAATTAATTTACAGAAAACATTTCCTGAAGTTTCTGAACACAGAGCTTATTTTTATTTTTAGTCTTTAAATTATGAAAATAAACATTCCTTTACCCACCACTCAGAATTTACATCTTGCCAGCTCCAGATATATTTTTAAAGATATAAAGCATCACTGATAAAATCAGTGTCTTTTTTTAACCCCTTACTTTTTTTAACCCCCAGAAATAGTCATTATCCTGAAGTTAATGTGTATGCTTTCCATTCATATTTTTCTATTTTGACTTAATAGGTGCACACATCAAGTTTTCTTTATTGTGGTGTTTGAAAGTGGTCTTTTTTTCTTTAACATTTTTAAAACTATAGAAAAGTACAGAGAATAATATAACTAACATCTGTATACCCACCATTACGAGTTGGCAAATACTAATATTTTGTGATTTTAGCTTAATTTTTTAAACAAAAGTAGTTAAGAGTTGAAGTCTCTCTGTTCCCCTCCCCAGTTCCATTCACTTTGTTCCATCCCTAGGGGCAGCCACTATTGTGAAATTGGTATGGATTCCTCAAGCCTGCAGTCACACTTGACTATAGATCTAGGGTTTGTTTTCTAGTGTGTATTTACATAAATGGTATACTGAAAGTAACATTGTGCAACTTTTTTATTCCATGTGGTTATTTTTGAGTTCTTCCTGTCTTGGCACACATCTTAATTCTTTCATTTTTATTATTGTGGCATATTCCATCAAATGAATAGCCACTAATTATCCATTCTTCTGGTGAACATTTGTGTTGTTTCCAGTTTTTTACAATTACAGGTGATGCTGCAGAGAATATTCTTGTACATATCTCCTCAGCAGAGGAATTTCTCAGTTGCAGGATATGCTTATTTTTAACTTTACTAGATACCGCCAAATTATTTTCGAGTGTCAGTCCTAACTTACACCCCTCCAGGTAGTGTTAAGCAATTGTTATTTTCCCATATTTTCATTAACATCTGGTGTTGTTAGGCTTTTTAATTTTGCCAGTCTGACGGGTGTAAAATGGTACTTCATTTTTAATACTAATTTCTATGATTTTTGTTATGGTTGAGTGTCTTTTCACATCTTCAATGGCCGTTCAATTTTCTTCTTTATTGAATTTTCTGTTTGTACCTTCTGTTTATTTTTCTCTTTATAGAGTAGTCCCCCCTTATCTGCAGGGGATACATTCCACGACCCCCAGTGGATGCCTGAAACTGCAAATAGTACTTAAATATATATACATACATATATATAATATATATATATTATATATGTATGTATATATATATATATATATATATATATACACACACATATATATATTCCGTTTTCTTTGTATATGCATACCTTTTCACTTAATGGAAGCACTTTATGGCTTCTCTCTGACAGACCCAAATTGCCAGCATCAGTACTCTTGCACTTTGAGGCCATTATTAGGTAAGATAAGCACTGTGATACCATGACAGTTGATCTGATAACCCAGACAATTTCTAAGTGAATCACAGGTACGGAACCTGTACAGTGTGGAGATGCTGGACAAAGGGATGATTCATGTCCTGGGCAGGACAGAGTGGGACAGCTTGAGATTTCATCACGCTACTCAACAGCATACAGTTTAAAAGTTATGAATTGTTTATTTCTGGAATTTTCCACTTAATATTTTCAGACAGCAGTTAGCTCGTGGTTATCCACAGATAACGAAAACTGCGGAAAGCAAAACCACCGATAAGAGGGGACTACTGTACTATTAACAGGAGTTATTTATGAGTTCTGGATACTAATCATTGATTATATCCATTATGGATGTTTTTTCCCCAGTTTTGGGTTTGTTTTTTAAAACTTTGTGGTGCATTTTTTGTTTTATAGTTTTACATTTTGATATGGTCAAATTGATCATCTTTTCCTTTATGACTTTTTTGTATAAAACAAAGCTGTGGTTAAGAAGGCCTTCCTCACTCAAACGTCATAAACATATTTCTTACCTTTTCTCCTAACTTTTAAGCCTTGTTTTTTGTATTTAGATCTTTGATCCAGCTGGAATTTAATTTTGTCAATGGCATAAACTAAGGATCTAATTTTATTCTTTTAGTGTCCTGTGCCTACATGTCGAGGGAAGTCATTTACTGCTCTGCGTAGCTCTCCTCTCACAGTGACGATGGACTGGCAGTCAATCAAGTAAGCAGTCAGATTACTTAATGAAAGGCAGGTTTTAGATCTGTCCTACTGCCAAGTAAGTCTTTGATTTTCCTGTATTATACTGTGATTATTTGTAGACAGCAATACAGTATATAATAAAAGATTTGATTAGGAGTTTATGTGTTGAAATAATTGTCTTTGAAATTGGTTTCCTATCAGACTCCAGAAAGGATTTGATATGCAAGTATTATGTCCTTTTGCTACTAAGAAATAGTTCATTTTATTTCTCATTTTTGTGACTCATTGAACTGGATGTAGACTTTAAGCAAAGCTGTATAATTCACTTCATAATGAGCTGTGATCGAAATAATATTGTTTTGAAAGTTTAAAATAAAGAGTTTCTTAGAAATGGATGTGTTTCATTTCATGTTCTCATTATCCATGGAGCATTTTACTATAGATATTTTTGTAAAAAATAAACTTTTTTTCACGGGTCATATTTTCTTTGTGTGTATGTATTTTTAATCCAACAATTTATTCCATGTTTCTGGCGGTAGTCCCACAACTCATCCTAAATATAAAATAATGGGTGGGTGTGTTTTTTTTTAAGTAATTGCAGCTTTTGCAATTATTTTTAACCTTTTAAACCGCAATTACTTTTTTTTTTTTTAATTATATTGGGGAATATTGGGGCACAGTTTGTTTCTCCAGCACCCATCAGCTCCAAGTAGTTGTTCTTCAACCTAGTTGTGGAGGGTGCAGCTCAACTCCAACTCCAGTTGCTGTTTTCAATTTTTAGTTGCAGGGGGTACAGCCCACCATCCCATGTGGGAATTGAACTGGCAACCTTTTTGTTAGAGCTCGCGCTCAAACCAACTGAGCCATCCGGCTGCCCTTCCGGCAGCTCACCGGCCCATGTGGGAATCGAACTGGCAACCCTATTGTTCAGAGCTCTCACTCTAACCAGCTGAGCCATCCGGCTTCCCCAAGAATGGGTAGTTTTGAAGTCAGAGTGCTCTCCAGGAAACCTGGCTGAAATAGTCTTAAAAAACTAAGAAAGTAGGGGAAAAGTGAGATAGGTTGCTACCAAGTCCTGTCCTAGCTTTATCCCCTTCTGTCCTGTAAAAACCAAGACCAGCATATGTGATAATTAACTTCACTGTGCTGAGATATTTACACTCTATTTTATAAAAGAGGAAATGCTTAAGATTCCTGAACATGACCGTGTTCGCAGTGAGTAGGGAACCCTGGTTTCCCTCCCACGTCGGCAGGACTTTTAACTACTGAAGGGTGTGATGAGGGCCTCGACGGTGCTATATAAGTATCACAATAGGATATATATGCATAGAAAATTCTGGGTAATTTGATTATTTGAACAAAACCTGTTTGTTTTTAGGTAAAAATAGCATAAAGAAAATAAGATTACATATTTTAATTGGATTTGAACAACTGATATTAGGAAATCAAACTTAGGGATAGTGAACTTTGGCACCCACATTTCTTATAGCCTTATATCTTCCTGTGTGTTTTGTGAATATCATTTCGTTTTATCTATCAATACTTTCCCATTTGCTGATTTCTAAAATTTCAGTATAGTATCCTTTGTTTGCTGATTCCTCTGCACAACTCAAAAGTTCACTCTTTTAGTGACTAATTTTGGTGGACATTTTGGAGGGAGGGTAGACAAATGCACGCTCTCATCCTGCCATCCTTAACTGGAAACTGCTGAAGTCATTTTAGATACACCATTGAACTTTGTTTTTTTAAACGGCCCTTTATCTAGCTCAGCACTATGTGGACCCTAAATAATTAATATGTAGAAGAAATAACCCAAAGTCCATATGTGTACTGACCCAAAATTGTTTACCTTTTTAGAATCCAGGAGCTGATGTCTGATGATCAGCGGGAAGCAGGTCGGATTCCACGAACAATAGAGTGTGAGCTTGTTCACGATCTTGTGGATAGCTGTGTTCCGGGAGACACCGTGACTATTACTGGAGTCGTCAAAGTCTCAAATGCCGAGGAAGGTATGGTATAACTCCTCCTTTTGATTGTCCCACAACAATTTGTCAGCATTTATCTTTCCTCTTAAGCTACTTCTGAATCTCTATTAATTTAGGGGGTTCCTTGTTTATTACATAGGTGAAACTTTTCCTGTGAAATAAAGGTTTATTTGTAGCTCACTGTGCCATTCTTTTACATTCTGTTTGAATCTTCGTAGGAAAATGAAAATACCAATTATTGTATTTCACACTTTGAAATTGACAGGTTCTCGAAATAAGAATGACAAATGCATGTTCCTTTTGTACATTGAAGCAAATTCTATTAGCAATAGCAAAGGACAGAAAACAAAGGCTTCTGAGGATGGGTGTAAGCACGGAACATTGATGGAGTTCTCACTTAGAGATCTTTATGCCATCCAAGAGATTCAAGCTGAAGAAAACCTGTTCAAACTTATCGTCAAGTATGTATGACATTATCGGAGGTTTTATTATTTGTGTACATATTGGGGTGCTTTGGGCTAGAAGTAACAAAAAACTAGTCAAAATCGTTGTGTCGATGTAAGAAATGGCCCAACCTGTAGAGAATTTTTATGAGTTTATTCGAGCCAAACTGATGGCAATTGCTGGGAAGCAAAATCTCCACGGATTGAGAAAAAGCTTCAGAGAACGGCAGTTTTATAGCTTATTTTGTACATTAGACTAAAAGGAGGAAATGTAAGGAGGGTTACGTGAAATCCGTTGGTACGGTAGGTTAAGGGGTGGGAGAAAGCAAAGCAGGGAAGTCTCTAAGATTGAATAAAAAGTAAAGTGGAGAGATGCATACTTTTACTTTGGTGGGTACAGGATAGTTAACAATTAACATTTACTGTGCATAGAGATGGTATTCTGGGAACAAGGTAACAATGAGGGGTTCTGTGGTCTCTTGTAGTGCATGGTTGTTCCCTGAGGGGTCTGGAAAAGGGATTACTCTGACATTTCAAAGATGCAAAAAGGTTATAATAGACAGGCTCACCTAAGGTAAAGATTGGTCATTGTCAAGGAACCTACAGGCCTAGGATGTGACTATCCACTCTGACCTGCTTTTAGGAGTTTTTATGTTCAGACCAACCTGTGTGGTTACTTGTGGTCTCTGAGTTTGTAAGGCCCACCATGCAGGTCTCCCCTGAGCTTGTCAGGTTTAGTATGTGGCCCCTTTTAGTCCACAGTTGCAAACTACGGTTCACAGGCCAAGTCTAGCTAACTGCCCATTTTTGTTTGGCCCATGAGCTAAGAATGGTTTTTACATTTTTTAATGGCTGAAAAAAAATCAAAAGGAGAATACTTCGTGACACACAAATTATATGAAATTTAAGTTTTGCTGTCCATAAATAAACTTTTATTGGAACACAGCCACACTCATTCATGAGAGAACTCATGTTGCGACAGAATAAATGGCTTACAGACACTCGCTGTCTAGTCCTTTACAGAAAAGTTTGCTGACGTCTAGTTTAAACAGTAAGGAAAATTTACTGTCTCACAAGAGACTGATGGGACAATGAACTCCAAAGTCATTTCAATTAGTAGTACGTAAGGGATTATTTTTTTCACTTTGAAAAAGCAAGAAAGAGACTCATGGAGAACTCACTTAACATTCAATAAGTATTTCGTAATATTCTTTTTTTTCTTTTTGTTATGGCCATGAAGTAGAGAAGAAACAAAGTAGAGGCATTTTTGAGTAGTTAAGAGCTCTGTTTTGGAAATAAACCTGTTAGAATCCTGCTTCAGCCAGTTACTTTGTGTGGTCTGGGGCATGTTGCTTAATTTCTCCTTCATTTTTATCATCTAATACTTGTCTCAGAAGGTTGTTCTGAAGATTAAATGAGATTCCATAATATACCTAACATAATGAACAGTGTGCTGTTATTTTGATACTTTTTTGACAATTTTTTAGATAATTATGAAGAAATAGAGGAAAATGAGACTGAATAATAGACATACCTAAGAGAGGTAAAGAACTGAGGTTTTGAAATGAACTGTATAAGGAAAAATTGGTGTTGTCGTGCTTTCTCCTTCAGGCTTGTACACTTGTTTTTTTCTGCTTTTAATATGTTAATTAGTGGACGATGAAAAGTACAGAGTTCCTCAGGGGATTAGTCCTTAAACTCTCAGAGACTTCTGAATAGATTGCCATGGGAGAGAGGGTGCTGAGCCCAGGTGGGGGTTTGATCTGCTAAGAAGTGAGGGTGTCGTGTGTGGTCAGTAGCAGGGGCCCAGGAGCTACCTGGTTGAGGACCAAAACACCTTTGATTGGTTCCTGTCCTCCGTTATTAATAAAAATGAGTATTTGTAGTGGTCCTTCCTTTGTATTACTTATAAAAGATAAGCTAGTATGAAAAACTAGGGTTTTCTTCCTACGGTTTGCTTTTACCTTTTTGTTCTAAGTTTGTAATTTCAACATCAAAACTAGAATTTTTTTATGGTCCTCTTCTTGTTAATCTTGCAGCCAGCGGTTGGCAAACTGGGCAGAGTGCTTATTTTTGTAAATAAAGTTCCATTAGAGCACAGCAACACCCTTTTATTTACGTATTGTTGACTATTGATTTTGGATCAATTGAGTAGTGTGACCTAGACAATAGAACCAAAAATACTTTCTGGCCCTTTAAGAAAAGGTTTGTTGACTCTTGCCAGATTAACAAATGGAGGACCTTGAAAGGAGAATGGAGAAGACAGTTAGAAGGATGTGTTTTAGTTTAGGTTCCTTTAGAAGCAATGATTTGGCAAGTGTAGTTTACCAGATATGCTGGTAGGGAAATGGGAAAGTGAGACAGGGAAAGGATGGCAGTCAGTGAGTGTATGGTGCCATAATGAACAGGTTACTACTAGCATCTGGGGCTTAATCCTCCTGAGGCCTCTGGGACATTAGACTGCAGAACTCAGTATTTTTCCATCCAAGGGCCTAGATTTGGAGCTGCTCCTGGGAGCTCTAGATAACTCAGCAGTTCTAGCCTGTTTGTGGCCATAGAAAGCCAGGTAGGAAGCCAGCGGTGGTTATGCAGGAACATGCTGGTCAGGGAGTGCAAAGGGGATATATATGGCAGGACACCAACGTCTGCGTTTACATATATTAAACGGGATAATGACTCACAGGTTACTCTTTAGTATATCTCTTCCACCCTATTTTTTGTGTTCCTTGTTTGTACAATTGATAAAAGTAACTACTTTATATTCATATATGGTCTTATTCTGAATCTTTGGATTGAACTGAAAAATGAAATTTTATCCCACCTTAAAATGTGTATGCAGTTCACCCTTTAGTCTCATTTCAGTGACTCGGCTGCACAAGTCTAAAGATGTCTATTCACATAAAATACAGTATAATTCTGTACGCGAAAGTGGAAGACCATGATTGCGATCGTTTTAAAGGCTAGTGATGTAAAAAGATCAACTGTATATTTGGTTACTTTAAAATACTTTATAAGTATCCTGTTTCCTTTACATTGGAAAAGTTTTTAAGCATTCTTCCCTTTATAATTTACCAAGAATTTTGAGAAATTTACTGTTAGAATGAAACTTCTTGAGTTATTTGAGGGGATGTAATTTTTTATTTTTTGTCTTTTTGATGCAAAATAAAGCAAGTTAAGCAAACTGTAAAGTAGATCTTCTAGTAGATTAATGAAGTGTAAGTTGGAATTTATAAGCTGTATTCTGTTTTTCAGCTCGCTTTGCCCTGTCATTTTTGGCCATGAAGTAAGTATTTTATTTCATTTTTACTCAAAAGTATATAAAGTTGGCAAAAATAAAATTAGACTTTATAAAAATAGCTAATTTCTGTTGGCCAGTTATTCATATTTTAATATGAATCATTATTCTCCATAAATGAATGCTGTGACAGGCAAACTATAGCCCCTTGTAAGAAAAAGTTGCTTATTAATTAGTTAATAGGAATGGGCTTCCTTTAAACTGACTCTGGACACTGTAAACATTAAAGCGGAAACTAACAAATATTTCTCAGTTTTGTGGAATGGATTCATGCCTTGCACGGTAGGTCTTCACTCAGAGACTTTTTAAGATATGTACTGCTCTGATTTTATGTACTTCTAGTTTTTGCTTTTTAATCATTTACATTATAGTAGTTCATATTATTAGACTTAACTTTTCTTATGAAAAAAGTTAAGTTCAGTCATGCTTAAAAAAATTTCTTAAAGAAATAAATGTCATAAACTAAAAGGAGGAGCACCCCTTTTGCTAGGCATCTTTATATTTTTCTCACTCTACCCCCTCACTTCTTCACACTTGAGCTTGTTAAAGCAGGTTTGGTGTTAGCACTGTTTGGAGGAAGCCATAAATATGCAGATGACAAAAACAGAATTCCAATTCGAGGAGACCCTCATGTCCTTGTTGTTGGAGATCCAGGCTTGGGAAAGAGTCAGATGCTACAGGTAGGAAATCGATCATTTAATATTTTACCTTTTGCTTATAAAACGCATGAATAATTCACAAATGAATTGGTTCAAAGCATGTAGTGTGTGTGTTCCACAGGATCTAGTTTGCCTGGTGGTATAAGTGATTGGGTTTGTGTGAGGCATATAGAACCTGTATCTGAGCATCTTTTCAAATTGAGCTGGTCTTCTGTCATGCAGGCTGCACAGGCCTGCCGGTCTGTGGAAATGTCAATATTGTGAAACAGCCATTTATTTCCCTAACCCCCATTTTGTCTCCATTGCTTTGCTCGTCTTTATCGTTGTGACCTCACCTATGCACAGAATAGTTCAAGAAAGCAAAGCAGGGTCACCCGTTCTCTCTTCACACAACTCGGTAAACACTGTTAGGGCTTGAAGAATAATCTGATAAAGCTAAGAAATCTGTTGATATCTCACTGCTTCTGAGTCCAAAGGAAGGCAGCTTCTGTGACCAGTTCATTGTTGGTCCCCAAGAAGTTTCTGTCTGTGCCGAGCAGAGTCTAGTGAGTCTCCCCTCAAGGGCTTATGATGGCCCTACAGGTGCTGCTTGTGAGGATGCTTATGGTTTCCTTGGAGTGAAACCTGGTGAGCCAACCATGATGTCCTTTCTAAGAATGCCCACGCCCCCTCCTTATCCCCTACCCCCATGTGGAAAAATGTGACTAGGCCAGGGGATCCCTGGCTCTTTGGGGGTGTTATAGTCCTATGACTACTGAATCTTCCTCTGAGGGCTGGGAAGTCTGGCACCTTTGGAGCGCTTTGAAAATACTGAGGCCTGCCGCAGGCCAAATGAATGAAGAGTCTCTGGGTTAGGATCCTACTGTCTGTGCGTGTATAACCCTCCACAGGTGATTGTGACGTGCAGCCAGGACTGAGAACTGCTTTGGTCTCTGTAAACCCACTGTCCTTCTCGTTAAGAGTCTCGTAAAATGATGACTGGTTTAACACTGTCCTTCTCGTAAAATGATGACTGGTTTAACACTCATCCACAGGAAATAAGGTCTTTAATTCCTGTGGTTGAGTGTTAAACCAGTCATCATTTTAATTCCTAATCTGACGTTTCATCTGTTTCCGTATTTTGTTCCTTTTGACTAATTGGACTTATTTAAAAAAACACACACACAAAAAGCATTCTGTTCTGAGCCCTTGCCACAAGCCTGGCACAGAGTACCCAGTTGCAGGTGAAACAAAGTTGATAAAAATGAAAACAGGATAGCTAGCCAGAATATGCACACATAAAGTACATGTGGGGGTCTAAATTGGTACAGCTTTCTTTTCTATCTTTTTGTAGCATTGTGTATGTGATTTTTGAATTAAGAATATTATAGGTTGAAGCCTGGCTTAACCTCCACAGTGTCTATTATCTGTACAAATCATTTAATTTTTACATTTTGCTTACAGCATATGAAACTTCATTTTTCTCTCTTACTCCTTTTTTATTTGCACAGTACGTCTTGGCAGGTAATGGTTCCAAAAAACATTAAGGGCATTGCAAATGTTTTAATACCAAGAAATGACATTGGCAGTTTTTGTTTTTAGACCCAAAATAATACCTTTAAAACCCTTGGCTGAATTTAAAAATAGAAGATGTAATATTAGTGGAAATTAAATGTTGTGAATAATAGTTGAGGGTATCGCATATAAGACTGCTAGACCCACTAAGCCAGGATTTTAAAAAATTAGTCTAACACTAACAGTTATGAGTCATTTACTTTATATTTTTAACCCCCCTTTCCTCTGACCACGTAGTAAACCATCATACTCTTAGACTAACAAATAAGGAATTACAAGTAACAAAAATAATTATAGCTACTGTTTATAAGCAAGGCACCGTAGGGTGCCTTGGCCGGTGCACTGCACAAGCCCAGGTCACTCTGACATACTCGTAGGTAACAGTGTGAGCGCTGTCTCCTAGAGTTGTGTAGTGCACGGCCATATCCAGCAGCCTTGCGCTGGGCACATGTTGTGTGCCGGCTACCAGGGTAAGTGCCTTCCATACATGATCTCACTTACTCCTCAGGACAATATGTGATAAAATACAAGGAAGATGAGGCTTAGAGAGGTCCAAGAGCAGCACAGCTGGCACATAGTAGAGCAAGGACTAAACCAGGTCGGCCTGACTGGAGGTCCATGCTTTTAACTATTGTGCTATTTGACAACTTTTCCGATCTATCATAGATTTTTTACTCAGGGTCAAGCATTATTGAGCCATTTTATTATTTGATGTTTAAAGAAGCACTGGGGCCTTTGAGATTAAAATTCGTACTCACATTTTTGCTATTTGAACTTGAAAATGAAGCATAAAATGGAATTGTGTAGAGTATCACATGCCCACAGACATCAGTCAGGCTGCCTGGGTTTGATTGAATCCTGACTTCACACCTTCATAGCTGTGTGAGTTACTCTCTGTAGGCGTTGGTTTCCTGTATCAGTACACAGGGATGTAATAATACCTTCCTCTTACTTTGCTGCTGAAGACTGTATGCTAAAGCTCTTAGAAGAATACATGGCATATAGTTAACATTTGTGAGCAGTTACTATTAGCTATTATTTCCCTTTTCCTTTCGCTGATTCTCTTAAACTTTTTGTTTTCCCAGGCAGTATGCAACGTCGCTCCACGCGGTGTGTATGTTTGTGGTAATACCACAACTACCTCTGGTTTGACTGTAACTCTTTCAAAAGATAGTTCCTCTGGAGGTTTTGCTTTGGAAGCTGGTGCCCTGGTACTTGGTGATCAAGGTAAGAGATAAAAGTGAATAATAATAATTCTGGAGCTTTCTTTTTTCTTTTTTTTCAAAAGAACTTTTCAGTTAATTTCTTTATATTCTGTTCAAGAGGCACTTGGACAGCACTTTCCCAACCAGTGAGATAAGTATGAGTGACATAAAAAATAACAAGAAATATAGTACTGACATTTTTATTTATACTGCAGAATTGAAACTGGTACTTAAATGTTGTTCATTTTCAGAATCTTGCAGCAGATACAATTGTATGTAAAAATTAAATAATCAGGTCAAATAGATATAGCTCTCCACACTTTCCATTTCACACCACCCATCACATTTGTGACTTGTTTTAAAGCTTTATATGGGGTGAAGGGGGTTGACACAGTGTGAGGGATATAAATGATAAACGTCTAAGTACTACTTTGTTTTGTGCATCTGAAACTAAAAAAAAAAAAAAAAAGCTTTGTAGTAAGTTCCGTGTGGGGTGAGATTGGGTGGCTTGTTGACTGCTGTATTCCTATCACCTAGTACATAGGTGCACAGTAAATGCTTGTTGAATACATGACTGTTACTTAGCTCAGAATGGTGCTAGATGCCTTGGAACTAAAAAGAAGGTGAATGTTAACCTTTGCTCTCAGAGGACTTACAATAAGAGCTTAGAGCTATTACTGTAGAAGTTTTGCGATATTTTAACCCATCTTATCGGGGTTTTTTTCAGGATTTGACTGACAGTTCATAAAAAATCCAGTTGGAGGGCTTAGCAAGACGGAATCTCCTTTGGGCTTTGCTACCGAACTTTCTCTTTGTGATGCTTTAACACTATTGGAAAAAACATGTTCCTATGCACGTGTCAGGCAGTACCCAGATTCCAGTCCAATAAAGGTCATTCATTCCCTCCAGTCTGCCGGTGACCGCCACATTTTTAAATCCTGGACCCGTCATTTATATTTGACACAGCTGATCACTGCCCCCTCCAGCTCCAGGATACTTCATTCTTCTAGTTTTCTTCCTGCTTCATTCCCCTTCTCAGTCTTGACTTGTTCTTCATTTCTCCAGCCTCTTAACTGGTTGGTACCTCAGGGTGGTTAGTTTTTGTACCATTTTTCTTCTTGGTCTGTATTCACCTTCATGGTGATCTTATCTAGTCTCATGGCTTTACTTACACCTATATGCTGAAAATTTCCAAATTTGTATTTCTTCTCCCCTGAACTCCAGGCACACATTTCTTACTCCCTTTGCAGTATGTCTATAATGTTGTCAATCTTAACATGTCCGAAACCAAAATGCTGATCTTCCCCTTCAAACCTATTCTTACAGTCTTTCCCATCTCAGTAAATTTCATCCCTGTATTTACTCAAATAAGAAAATGTGGAGTCATCCTTGACTTTTTCTCATACCCCACATCCAGTCTGTCAGCGAATCTTCCCCACATCCAATCTGTCAGTGACTCTTGTTAGCTCTACCTTCCAAATACAGTTGACCCTTGAACAGCATGGTCTGAACTGCTTGGGTCCACTTATATGAGGATTTTTTTTCAGTAAACACAGTACTGTAAATGTATTTTCCTTATAATTTTCTTAATATTTTATTTTCTCTAACTTTATTGTAAAAATGTCATACATAACACATATAACATACAAAATATGTGTTAATCAGCTGTTTATTCTTTAGGTTTCCAGTCAACAGTAGGCTCTTAGTTAAATTTGGGGAGGGTCAAAGTTATATGCAGATTTTTGACTGCACAGGAGCCCTGCGCTCCAACCCCCACATTGTTCAAGGGTCAATTATATATCCAGCACCCAACCTCTTTTCCACTGCTACTGTGTTTCTCCGAAAATAAGACCTAGCTGGACAGTCAGCTCTATGCGTCTTTTGGAGCAAAAATTAATGTAAGACCTGGTATCATATATCATATCATATCATACCCGGTCTTATATTATAGTAAAATAAGACCGGGTATGATATTAATGTTTGCTCCAAAAGATGCATTAGAGCTGATGGTCCGGCGAGGTCTTATTTTCGGGGAAACACGGTAGTGCCCAGATCCAAGATACCATCACCTCTCGCGTGGATTAGTATTGTGATTTCCCACTTGGCATGCCTGTGACTACCCTTGCCCTTCCTGTTGTTTCAAAAACCATCCCATTACAACTTAGGTCACTTTATCCTTCTGTTCAAAACTGTCCAGTAGCTCCCTGTCTCATTCAGGGAAAGCCTGGGCCTTGTTAGTGGCCCGGGGCCATTCACATTGAGCCTTTCATCCCCTCTTTGCCTTCTGCTTCCTTCGTATTTCTCTTCCCCAGCTACACAGCTTGACCAGCACCAGCCCTCCAATCACTCACAGTCCTTCATCAGGGCCTTTGTACTTGCTGTCCCCTTTGCCTGGGCTATTCTTACACCAGATAGATCTATAAGGCTTGTTCCTTTTCCTCCCCCAAATTTTTGCTCAAGTGTCCCGACCCCAGCAAGGCCTTCCCTAAACCCCATATTTTGAATTGTAACCCCCATTCCCACCAGCAGACCCTATTCTCCTTATGCTCCTCTACCTTTTTTCCCCGTAGCACTTATTACTCTCTAATATATTATATGGTTTACTTGGTTTTAGTCTGCCTCCTTACACCTAGTAGAATCTAAGCTTCACAAGAGCAGAGAATTTTGTTTTTTCAGTGCTATGTCCCCCATTCCTAGAACATAGTACTGATATATGGAAGGTATGCAGTAAATATTTGCTGGATGAATAAATTGAGCAAACATTTATCTGGTTATCATATAGCTCATTAGAAGTGACAGTGTTTTTACTAAGTTACCAGATAAAGAAAATAATAAATAAGAAGAGGATATTTGTTGTTAAACTGTCAGACTTTCCACTGATAAGAAATTGAAGGTGATGCGTTTAGCTATACGGATAGGTAATGGGATTTAAGATGCACAATGGTAAAAGCCTACTGCCTTCTTTCCCAAATATAGGTAGATAAGCCGAACACTATGCCGGCACAAGTAGCACTGTTAAAATACAAAGGAATATTAGCCAGCAGAGCTCAGATTCTAGAAACAAATACAGAGTCCTGCTACAGTCTTTACTGAAGACTCACAGGGAAAAGGAGAAATAGAGCTATTTTATAATATTTCCCTTCTTCATTATCTGATGAAATGATTAAAAAATAGTTTTTAAAAAAGCAGCAAGATTTACCCATTGTCTCCAAAGATAAGAGAAAGAGTTTAAAATTTTTAAAGTTTAAACTTTATGCTGTCAAAACCAGGGGTCAGTGAACTTGAAGTCCACAGGTCAACCCAGCCTTCACTCTGTTTTAGTACAGTCCACAAGCTAAAAATGGTTTATTTTTAAATGATTGTAAAGAACAACAACAACAAGAAAAAAATCACCAAGAATATGTGACAGACTCCATGTAGCCTGCAAAACATAAAATATGTATGTCTGCCCCTTTACAGAGAAAAAGCTTGTCAACTCCTGTTTTCAAACTTTGAAAAGTGGCAGTCAAAGAAGTAGCTTGCCTTTGTTCCTACACTGTCCTCACCTCTGAGGAACTGTACTACCGTGTTTCCCCGAAAATAAGACCTAGCCGGACAATTAGCTCTAATGCGCCTTCTGGAGCAAAAATTAGTATCAGACCCGGTCTTATTTTACTATAAGACTGGGTCTTATGTAATATAAGACTGGGTATAATATATAGAATATATAATATAATAAATATAATATAATATAATACCAGATATAATATAATACTGGGTCTTATATTAATTTTTGCTCCAAAAGACGCATTAGAGCTGATTGTCCAGCTAGGTCTTATTTTCAGGGAAACAGGGTAGTAATCTGGAGATATTTCTGGTCATACCATCAATTCTAGAGAGACATGGACTGACCTCCGAGCTGGCATGCCTTATTTAGTCAAAAAGTTGATAAGGGCAAAGCCCTTTGGAGATGACCACCTAACTGCTCATAGTATGGGGAAGAAGGGAGGAAAAATATTACAAAGTAATGGTAGAGGGTCTCCAGTAACTTGTAGATTAGATGTAATATACCTGGCACATAAAATGTCTTCAGTCAGTGGTAGATCTTTACATTATGTTTAAAGAGATTAAGTGATTTCCCTGTAATTGTACACTCAGTACCTGGTATTGCTGAGAACTGCACCCGAGTCTTCTGACTTTCGAGCCCAGGCTTTTCTTTCCAAGTCGTGCTGCTGTAGTATTCCCAAAAGACCTGACTCAAATCGCACCTTTTTCTTGAAACCTTTCCAGATTAACTTTCTTCTTTTAATCTCCCCACAACCACAGAAAAACTCATTTTACATAATTGTGTATCTCTTAGAGTTGTAGAATGTGTATCTTATCTCGCCTGTTTGAATTTAAGCCTTTAAGCTTTTTGAACGTCACTCTCATATCCCCTTGCTTTTTGTAACCCTCACAACATAGGACCTTCCCTATTGAAAATGCTGAATGAGCAAATATTACATAAAAATTCGTTAAGTAACACAAGTGTTTTACTTGCTGTAAAACAGTCAGAAATTCTCTACTGTATGACATTTTATAGTTTTAACTGCTGGAATCAAATGGAAATAATTTTTTATTGTGGAATATCCATTCTGAAAAGGTTTAGAACTTGACCAAAGGAAAAGTTTTTGTCTGTATTATTTTACTGTGATTGTAGGTATCTGTGGAATTGATGAATTTGATAAGATGGGGAATCAACATCAAGCCTTGTTAGAAGCCATGGAACAGCAAAGTATTAGTCTTGCTAAGGCTGGCATGGTTTGTAGTCTCCCTGCGAGAACTTCCATTGTTGCTGCTGCAAATCCAGTTGGAGGACACTACAATAAAGCCAAAACAGTTTCTGAGAATTTAAAGTAAGTCTCGTCAAATATTTATACCTTTAATATGTTGAATCCCTATAAATCAGTAAGAAAAAGATAACTGAAGATATAATGGATAGTTCACAGACATTACAAGTTTCCAATAAATGTAAAAAAATGTATTCGAACACTACAAATTAAAACAGTAAAATACCATTGATATGTTCCAGATTGGCAAACATTTGAAATATTAATAATCATTATTGGCAAAGGGATGGGGAAATGGATTCTCACACAATTTAGCATTTTGAAGGACAACTTGGCACTTTTATCACTATAGTAAATTTATATTCTGTTTGTTCCTGCCAAATCTTTTGGCAGTTGTACTCACAGAAATAGTCACACAAGTGCACAAAAATATGTTTACAAGGTGGGTATTATAGCATTGTTTATCACTGCCAAAGATTGGAAACAACTTAAAATGTTCATTGATAGGGAAGTGGTTAAACTATATAGTGGGTAAGACTATACAGTGGAAAGTAGCAGTTACGAGAATGAAAGGAACTTTGTCAGTACTGATAGGGAAACAGGTCTGTTCTTTACTGTTAAGAACAAAGAGCGTATTACACATACTTACATATGTAGAATGATCCCACTTTTCGCCCAAAACAATGTTTATATCTGTATGTATGTAGGCTTTCTCTTCTGATTTGTTCTGTACAGGTTACTCAAAATGTATGGGAGGGGGAAAATAGACTCAAGTGACTCAAAAGAGAGAAAATGATAAAAGAATGAAAAAATTGGAACCTTAAATTCTAGTAGGGAAAAAAAGCTAATTTCCTAATGTTTAATAATGTATACCTCTAATACAGAAATGGTATATACTAAAATACCCAATTATACTTTGAGATTCTGGGTATTTCTGTACCACCACCACCAAAAAAGTAAATCTATTAGTTTTTCTTAGTAAAATGACAAAGTGCTATGTCTATTGGGAAGATCCTAAGGATCCTATTGAACCTATTAAACAAGGATCCAGGAACACGGATTGTGGTTTTTAGTGGTACCACGAACATGCTTTGGGACATTGGTCAAATCCTTCACTTTGGATTTCAGTCTTGTCTCAAAAAGATGAAGTTATCTGATTGGTGGGTTTAGAGATGATGATTAGAGTATAGCATTTTTATTATAGTGAGTAATTAGATGGCCCTTTAAGAAATAAAATGGGCTTTTTGCTTTTAAATGGGCATAAGTGTTTTGAGTGACTCAATGTGAGGCAACAGATAATAAGATTAAGAAATACTCAACTGGATAATTGCTGATATATCATATAGCATTCTAGCTTAAAAATTCAATGATCCTAAATCATAGGTAGTGATATGGAACATAGAGAAGAACTCTGGTTTTGGTGGTAGAAAGGGCCATGTCCTCAGCCTACCAAGGCTATAAAGCTGTGAACATATTGAAGAGCATATGGCCTGTTGTCTCTGGATATTGAATCCAAAATCTATTGCTTGTTTCTTTAATCTAAAACCTGTTTTAAATTCTACATGGAATGTGAGTAATAAACAAGCAAGTCAGTGGTGTTCTAGGTTTTCAGTTTGTTTTGATTCTAGTCATTGTTTCTTCTTTCTTTCATGCCTCTTTAGAATGGGGAGTGCCCTGCTGTCCAGATTTGATTTGGTCTTTATCCTCGTAGACACCCCAAATGAGCATCATGATCACTTACTCTCTGAACATGTCATTGCAATACGAGCTGGGAAGCAGAGAACTGTTAGCAGTGCCCCAGTAGCTCGTGTGAATAGTCAAGGTTCAAATACTTCCATACTTGAAGTGGTTTCTGAGAAACCGTTATCAGAAAGACTGAAGGTATGTTTCTTCTCCTTAATCATTCAGGTCGCTTCTGTTTTAATGTCAGCCGAGTGTGTTTATTGTACTGCAGTAGTATATAATCTTTCATACCAAACCTTTTATGTTATAATGAATACGAGGCTTTATGTAAACTCCATGTGAAGTGACCTAAGTCAACTAGGCCAAGTGCTAGAACTGTAGCATGTTTGGTTTATCTGTAGAGTCTTTTTGAATTTTATATTTGTCTAAGCAAGTTATTTTAGCAGAAAGATTTCATTTGCTGCTTATCTTTGTAATCTTGGGCCTTTTTATCGTGTGTTAGGTGGTTCCTGGAGAAACAATAGATCCAATTCCCCACCAGCTATTGAGAAAGTACATCGGTTACGCTCGTCAATATGTCTCTCCAAGGCTTTCCACAGAAGCTGCTCAAATTCTTCAAGATTTTTACCTTGAGCTCCGGAAACAGAGCACTCAGTTAAACAGCTCACCAATCACTACTAGACAGCTGGAATCTCTGATTCGCCTAACGGAGGTTTGTTTAAGTTCATGCTTTTTTGGCTTAAGAAGGGGGCCAAAGGACTAATATGATTTCTCTCCATTTTCTGCATGATTGATTTGGTTTTTCTTTTTATTGGGAGACATTAGAACTAGATTAAGTTTTTTAAAAGGTTTGTTCATCTCTTTGACATATCAGTCGAAATATTGAAATATAGCCATTTCTTTCTAGGCATAGGAGCAGTAAATTGCCAAGCAACTTTTTTTTATTCTTTTTAAATGACACTTAGGAAACTCCTGTAGTGTGAAGAGTAGTTAGGTTAACTAAGGATGTTGGAATTCAAAGTTGAGTATATGGGAACATGGAATGTGTCAAATACCTTGAGTATTTGATTTGATGCACGACAGCTCCATCAGGATAGAAGTGCCGATTTTTTTTAACAGCTGTTCACAGCTATGGAATGCTAAGAGAATTCTTGCAGTTAAAATTAGCTGGGTCAGAATTTGGGCTTTTTGCTTCTAAAATCTGATAATCTCTTTGTTGTTTTAACAGATTGGTTAGGCATGACTTCCTGAAAGTAAAAGGCAAGGAAAAACCAAGTACATTTCATAATCAAATCTTCTGAAGTAAACACTCAGAGAGAATGTTAGTAGATAAAAGTAGATTTTAATCCATATTAAAGGTTTCAAATCACTTTTTAAAATTCTGACTTTCATATTACAACATTCTTCCCCAAAAGTCAGTTTTTGTTTAAAATGAGTAAATGAAAGAAGCTTAGACATGTTATACCTGCTCAAACAAGATTAAATATATTTATAATCTTGTTATCTGAAAATGGTTGTTATCTTTCAAAGGCACGAGCAAGGTTGGAATTGAGAGAGCAAGCAACCAAGGAAGACGCCGAGGATATAGTTGAAATTATGAAATATAGGTAAGATTAAAAATTTTAATGTTTTAAATGAAATACCAGTGATCGTTCCGTCTCAAGTATAGATTTAATTAGGCCAAACGAAATTGTTTTTATTTTTCCCATTGGATCACATCTTCCTCAGAACAAACTGTACTTTCTTGGTTTAAAATATTTCCATGTAAATAGTCTTTCCATGAATTTTTTTTGCGGCAATACATTCACATAGTTCTAAAATTATTTCAGAAATACATATTTTGAGAAGGCTTGCTCCCATCCTGTTTACCATCCACTCTTCCTCTTCACCAAACACTCATTACTTTTTTGTAAATAGCATATGACTTACATTGTTCTGTAGCTTTTTTTTTTTTTTAACGTTATATCCAGAGATCTTTCCCTGGAAGGACACAAAGACTTTCTCCTTTTTTTATAGCTACGTAATATTCTATTGTTTAGATACACTATAGTTTAACCAGTCCCCATTGCTAGATACATGAATATTTTCCATTCTTTTGCCATTACAAAAAAATGTTACAATGAGTAATCTCTGTAAGATACTTCATATGTGGGTAATTCTCAGAAATGGGAAATTCTCAGAAATGGTTATTTCTGGGTCCGTGGGTAAATAAACACATTAGGACTTTGACAAATATTGCTAAACTGTCCTTTGTATTTTATATCATTTGGTAGATCACGATTCCTAGAAGGTAGAAAAGAAAAAAAAAAAAAAATTTAACGTATATGTCTACCTTAGAAATAGATTTTTTCTTTTAAGTGAAAGCTGATCATTAGGTAGGTTTTTCTTTCAATTAAAATTTTCAAAATTGGTTCACACATTCATATGCTTCAAAATTCCAAAGTTCAAAAACAGTGGAAAAAGTTCCCTCCTACTCTGTTTACTAGCTACCTTGTTCTTCCTCCTATTGCCCCAGTGGCAACAAATATCTTTTTGTGACCAGATATGAATACCCATCAGAACTCTGTTGTATCTGTGTATTCTTTTCCCCCTTTTATAAAGAAATGGTAGCATACCATACACATTCTATACCTTGCTTTTGTCAGTTAAAGTGCATTTTGGAGACCATTCCATATCAGTGCCTAAAGAGCTTTTATTTTTTACAACTGCATAGTATCCCGTTGTGTGGATGTATCACAATTTACAAATTAGCTCTTTTTAATATGCTCTCCCAGCAATTAAAATATAAATCGTTAGGAATCTACTTTTCCAATGCCAAAAAATACATTAAAGGTGAAATTATCTTAAGTAATTTCCATTCAAAAGTAAATTTCTTTTTTTCTTAGAGCTCCTATTATGGGGCTTGCTTGGAATCAGAACTAGGTGACTTCGCCTAGTTGTTACTCTTTGGCTCTGAGTAAAAGTGGTACAGCATCGTTGGAAGAGCACAGGCTTTAGTGTGACCTGGTGTTCCCACTGAGAGCAAGTTACACTGTGCTTCTCAGTCTCCTTTTGTGTGAAATGCACAACAAAGAATTGTGCTCTGAGGTATCATGCAGTGAGGCTATATAAAGTGACAAGTATGGTTCTGGCACATTAGTGGACACTCAGAACACTGTATTACCAATAGTGCTAGCCTCGATGATATTAAGGTGAGACTGAGCAGATCCCCCCCTTCTCTGGCTCATATTACACACTGCAGCCTTCACAAACTGGCAGATCTCACATCACAGACCAGAAGTTTTCAAAATTATTAACCTTTTTGAAGAATCTTGGGTGTAGTCTTCAGTGCTCTCCACCTAACTTTTCTAATAGCTCTAAGCTGCAGCTCTTTTTCCCCCTTTCCTCACAGGGAGAGACTTTACCTGGTTGTCTCTTCATTCACAGCGGGTACTGACCTGCTTGGAGGCCACTGCTGCCTCCAGAAGCCTGCTGTATGGTAGAAGGGCGCCCGTGCTACCTCCTGAAGGTCGAAGCATCAATCTCGAATTTGTTGCTCTTATAGGCAGCCTGTGGGTGAAGGGGAGCCTTTCTCTTTAATTCAGTGAGTCAGAACTTGTCAGCAACAGTGAGGTTATACTTGCAGTCTTTGAAAGCTTTAAAGACTCTAGAATTGACTGCTCTTTTTATTGCTGGTGCCAAAGAACTGCCTTACAATGAGTAAAATCATTCACAATTAATGAGACTATCAATCCTTTCAACCAATTCCTAACATACCGTGTTTCCCCTAAAATAAGACCTAGCCGGACCATCAGCTCTAATGCGTCTTTTAGAGCAAAAATTAATAAGACCCGGTCTTAGAGTAAAATAAGACAATACAATGATAATATAATATACCAGGTCTTACATTAATTTTTGCTCCAAAAGACTCATTAGAGCTGATGGTCTGGCTAGGTCTTATTTTCGGGGAAACAGGTACTGCCTTCTACGTCTAAATATCCTATTGGTTTAGCATCACACAGTATTGAACCATCAATTTTTTATGTGATTCAGTACTAGGGTTTGAGGGGTCTTATGGGTGAAAATTTTACCAAGCTGGCTTCCTTCCCTCTCCAGTTGACTTCATTGTGTTGGAGACCCTCCAGTTACGATTTATAAGCAACCAGATAGTCTAGGAATTACTAGACTTTCTCATACAACATGTTGCCAGGGGCTCAGTTTACTAATATGAAATAAAGGAATGGCCACAAATACCAGTTGCCTTCCTGACTTCTAATAGAGGAGACCAGACCAGTAAGAAACCAGAAACGGCCCTAACAGTCATCCTTTTTTCACTAAAAAGTAAGTCTCTGAACCTAACCGAAATGCCAAATAATTTGGATTCAAACTTTTTTTCCTAATTAAAAACAAGAACCAACAATAACAACTTCTTATTTAATAACAAGAAGTTGCCTCTTTGCTTACAATCTAGATTGTGTCTTTGTTTCTTTGCATCCTGTGCTTAAACTGTCCAGCTATGGGGTTGGGGCTAAGATTTCTACTCTTGGTTTTCTTTTTAATGATTTCTCTTGTCCTTTGGGTCTTTTGGTGTCTGGTTCGATTGAAAATGTCATGTACGTATGTCTACTTCATAGAATGTTGCCTGTCAAACCAATCAAGGGTCAATCTACCCTGATCACCTTCTCTCACCTGTAACATTCTCTTTGAGGCTTTACCCTTACTCAATTTCCCTAGACCTCAGACCCCAGACTTTGCCTGAAGCAGTCATTTGGTATTTGTCCTCAGTAAATCCACTGGTCTGTGGACACCATGGATTAATTCTCATATCTGAGCATTATACTTAAGCAAGGTTAATTATACCTTGATTACTTTTTTAATAAAAATGCTACACTGCTCATTTATAATTGGTTCTGCATGACTGAATAATCATGTCAGTAGCCTTGCTGGTAAATTTGAGTTAGTTTCAGGCTGTCAGTTTACTTCTAGGCTCCTGAAAAAAAAGGTCTCACTATTAAGTGTAAACACCACCCACATCACAAGAGATTACCAGTTTGTTTTCCTAAACTGAATGTTTTTTTACTGGCTTTTATAAAAATATTCAGATAAAATGTAATAGTTTGATTCCAAATGATTGGAATTACCTGGCATAATATCCATGGTAGAGATAAAGACCCAGTTAAAATACTGAGACTAGATTGCGAATTATCTGTTTTGCTATACTTATCCTACTTCCTGTCCTTAGTCTACACTCTATGAGAGCAGGGAACTTATCGGTCACATTTACCAGTGTATTCCCAGGGCCCAGAATCATGCCTGGTGCACAATAGGCCCTCAGTAACTGTACTGCATTGATGGTAAAGTTGACCTTAGTACTCATCTTTCATTCATTAACTCTTCCATTTCAGAGTTTGTCTCTTCAGCTTTTGAATGTTTGTCCTTAATGTGGTTTTGAACCTGTAAAATTACATTTTAACTGGGAAGCAGAACCTAAATAAGAAAAATCTAAACTGTGATATATAGTTCATCAGTTATCGGGGCACATAGCTATAAAAATGAAATGTTTATTGGCAGTAGTTCACATAAGCTTTCTCTTATAATCAAAAATATACTAGGACGCGGAAGAGAACAGAGCCACTATCAAATGGGAGGTCATTGTGAATTTTTTCTATTTCAGGAAAGTAGCTCAAATATTTTACATATCTTTCTTCAAATCTGAAGATTCAAATCCCAGATAGGCCACTCAGCTGTGTAACCTTTGGCAAGTCACTTAACCTTACTAGATTTTATTTCTTCATAGAATCTGTCATAGAATCTGTAAAATGGAAATAAGAATTGCCCCTATGTCATAGAATTGCTGGGAGGACTAAATGGGATGGCATATGGTAAATAAACATAATTAAGGTAAATATTAGCCACTATAATTAATGTAGTAGCCTAAAGCAGTTTTGACAACTGTCTGAGAAATAAGCATATGGTCAATTATATGGTAGAGTAGTTAATCACGAAAGCCTTAAGATTATATTATCTTTCAGGGGGAAACATATTCATCTCTTATTGTCATTTATTAGAGTCTTATTTGAATGAGAATTCCTGTTTGCACAGTTCATTCTCTTTCATGTAGGCTCTCATCTATTTAGAAACAAAATGAAGCTGTTTATAGTACCCTTTAAACTCATTACTGTAAGCTCCTCAAGGGCAAGGATTGTACCTGTTTTGTTCACCATCATAAGCCCACTGCTTAGCAGATGACCAATTATATTTGATTAACTCCTGATTAAATAACATCTTGGCCTATGAGCCTGACTGTGAGAGTGTATCTGTCCCATCAAAAAGGCGGAGAATTCAGGCAAGGAATCAGCAATAGGGCTGTATTAGAGAATGGCTAATTGTATCTAACTGGGGTTTTCAGACTTCTGGCTAAAATGTATTGTCAAGTACATGTTTCTTTCCTTGATATTGTGAAAATAAGCAGCAGCAGAGAACTGGAGGTAATACGTATATCTTTTAATATGTAACAATCATTACCGCAAGTCAGCAAACCCTTCTAGTTCATTCCCAGAGTATTTTAAACACATTTTATTTGCCAGATGCCGCATTGGGAACTGGGGATGTATCTTTTCCCAGGAAAGTCTAAATTGAGTATATTTAGAATTTTTTTTATGGATCAAAAAAAAAATGTTCTGGGTATCCATATTATAATCTATCAACTTTATATTTTTATATATTTCTCCTTTCAAATTTAGAAGTTCCTTAAAAATGGTATCTGTGTCCAAAATATTTGTATCCCTCCATGCTATAGGGAATTTCATAGTGGCCATTCAGTAAATACATGTTTAAATCTTTGCTATGTGAGGCCTCATGGCTACTTCCCCATTTTTCTTATAATCTGGTGGCCTGGGATAAAAATTTCTACAGGTGTGCCACATTGGGTAACTGTTTATCTTCCTCTCCCATTAAGCATGCTGGGAACTTACTCTGATGAATTTGGGAACCTGGATTTTGAGCGATCCCAGCACGGTTCTGGAATGAGCAACAGATCAGCAGCAAAAAGATTTATTTCTGCTCTCAACAATATTGCTGAAAGAACTTGCGATAATTTATTTCAATTTCATCAACTTCGGCAGATTGCCAAAGAGCTAAACATTCAGGTATGATAAGCCAAATACTTAACAAATCTTTTTTATAATAATGTCAGCAGTCTTTATTAATGTATAATAGAACTTTTAAATATCAAAAGATTTGGATTAAAATAATGGAATCAGCATTTTTGGAGTATTTAAAAATACAAGCTTGTTTTCTTTATTTAAGTTTTGAAATTAGCTGTACAGAGCTTTTAAAAGATAGTTTTTATATTTACCTACCTCTTTTCAAAAGGTTTTTCAGCATCTTGATAGTTACAGGGAAACATTTCCATGTTTTTCTGACAGTCCCTTGTGGGCAAGTCATCTTAATGTCTTTGAATCTGTGTTTTCATTTATTAAATGAACTCTTCCACCTACTCTACCTACTGAAAAGTTTTAGTGAGAATGGATGTAATAGGACTTTATTTTTTAAATTTATTTTAAATTATAGTTGACAATATTATATTAGTTTCAGGTATACAATATTTATTCAAAATTTATATACCTTACAAAGTGATCAACACAGTAAGTCTAGTAACCATCTGTCACCTTACATAGTTATTACATGATTGAGTCTATTCCCTGTGCTGGACATCACATCCCCATGACTAACTTTATAACTGGAAGTTTGTACTTCTTAATCCCCTTCCCCTTTTCCATCATGTAAAACAGTGTATATGGAAAACTGTCCACTTAATTTCAAAAGGTAGTCTTTGTTTAGAACTAAGGTTAAAACAAATAGAAAAGATTCTTTGCATACTGGAGTTTTTATTTTTGATTAGGTTGGCATTACAGAATCCAAAAGCTCATATATAGAGGCAGTTTTCTCTATAAGTCCAAATGATTTTTATATGCCCAAGAAACTTGACAATTGTATATTACTGTTTAAGAGATTAATTTTTAAAATCATATTTGTACACATTAGTTAGTGGAGTAATTTTTTCATGTTTTTCTTCCAGGTTGCTGATTTTGAAAATTTTATTGGATCACTAAATGAGCAAGGCTACCTCTTGAAGAAAGGCCCAAAGGTTTACCAGCTTCAAACTGTGTGAAAGGACTACCAAGCTAGGACCTCCTGGGTTTACTAGCAGTTTAAAGCAATCTCAAGAATGAAGAATATGCAGAAAAAATACTGTTCTCTGAAAAATGACATCCCAAAAGTAATATAATAGGAATAGTGTTTAACTAATTTAAAAAGTGATAGAGTCATTTGTTAATTTTTATAACTTCTTCTACAGGTTAAAAATAAATTGTTTATATTTTTTTATCTAAATGATGTAATTATAAATTAGTTTTGTTTTTGACTGTCTTTTATTCTTATATTTCATAGTTATGCATACCAAATGTCCATCTGGGGAAGCATTCACAAAGTTACATTTTAAATAGTTCTGACAAAAAATTGAGCGATCCCAGCATAAATTCAGAAATAAATTGAAACCAACTTTCAATTCTAGAAACATTTGGAAATATCTTATATTGACATATTTAGCTTAACATCATAGCTACTGAAAAAGGTTTCAGGTGTATTATTTGTTATTACTAAAGGTAAACATGTACCTACTTTAAATAAATAGCTGTGCAAGGTTTCTATTAGTACCTATACTTCCACACTTCCATATTCCCTAATTTTCTGTTCAATTTCAATGGTCTTTCTATTTGCCTCCATTTTTGTGAAACATGTTAGTACTACTAATTCTTAAGTTTTCAGTCTTACCTTATTACAGAAGAATATTTTTCTCTTAAACCCTTTTACATATGTATATACATACTTCCCCATTTCTTTCCAGTTTACTTATATTAATATATCACAATTTTTAGTTAAATCTGTATTTAGCCTTCTACAGTATCGTAACTTGAATATTATTCATTTCCTTTCTTGTACAACTTTTTTGTTTTCTCCAGAATTAATAATTTATTTTTCAAACTTAATTTTCTATGTACCTGCCACTAATTTGACCCTAAGGTGCCACTGCAAATCTAAGTTTCCTCTCAGAACATAGAAACAAATCAAATAAGCTATTTTAACTTCGTGGAAACCTCTCTCCTGGAATTCTCTGGCCTTTTCCAGTCTGAACCAACAGCTGTCATCTTGGGATTTCCCATTTTCTCTCCCATTTCTTGGCTCCTATGTGCTCTTTTTTGTTTTGGTGGAACCCATTTTCTAAGTAGCTACCTGAGAAAGTGTTCATAAGGCAAATTCTACCCTCACCTCTGAATTGATACTTTAGACATAGAATTTTAGTTTGGAAATTATTCTCACTCATAATTTTAGATAGTGCTATAGTTTTCAGTGTTGCTGTTTAAAAAATTTAAAGCCATTTTGATGTTTATTTTTGGTATGTGACCTTTTTTTTCTCTTGAGAAGCTATTTGGATCTCCCTTTTTTCCCATGGTATTCTAAATTTTCGTGTTTAATAATATCACGCTGGTTTCTCATGCCAAAAATGTTGGAGTTAATCTTTACATCTTTCTCTTATCCCGATATCAGTCTATCAAAACAAATCTTGACACTACAAGGTCTAACATTTAAGTTCATGAACTTGTTGCAATGATGTTGCTAATCTTTTTTGATATCAGAGGGATTATTCATTATGAATTTGTGTACTAACTGGACAAACAGTTAACCAAGTTTATTATTTGGAAGTGCTGAAAAGGCTGTGTGAAAAAGTTAGACAACCTGAACTTTTCGCCAACAATTCATGGCTCTTGCATCACGACAATGCAACCAGCTCATACAGCAGACTGTGAGGGAGTTTTTAGCTAGTAAACAAATAACTGTATTGGAACACCCTCCCTACTCACCTGATCTGGCCCCCAGTGACTTCTTTCTTTACCCGAAGATAAAGGAAATATTGAAGGAAAGACATTTTGATGACATTCAGGACATCAAGGGTAATAGGACGACAGCTCTGATGGCCATTCCAGAAAAACACTTCCAAAATTGCTTTGAAGGGTGGACTAGGTGCTGGCGTTGGAGCATCACTTCCCAAGGGAGTACTTTGAAGGTGATATTCAACAATGAGGTATGTAGCACTTTTTCTAGGATGAGTTGGCGAACTTAATTGTCCAACCTCGTATCTTCAAAATATCTGGAATCTGATCACTTTTTATTTT
The DNA here is from genome assembly GCF_057876585.1 of Rhinolophus sinicus. Lineage (NCBI taxonomy): Eukaryota > Metazoa > Chordata > Mammalia > Chiroptera > Rhinolophidae > Rhinolophus > Rhinolophus sinicus. Next base: position 27,287,785 of record NC_142513.1, read on the forward strand.
AGTTCCACTATTTTGGCCCAAGCTACCGTCTCTTGTCCAGTTTCATAAAGACAAAGTTTCTGTTTATTCACTGATGTTGCCCTAGCAGGTAGAATAGGTTTTGGCCACATATACCTGTCAGGCCACAAGTAAAATTGGTGATTATACCACTTATAAATGAGGACAGAGTGGTAGAGAATAAAAAAGAGTTTCTAGTAACAAGATGGAGGAATTCTCCCCCTTCTCTCCTGTGAAGTTGTTCAAAAACAATAAGGAAACAGAAACAGAAATAGATGGTCCATCTTTTGTGAAGGAGGAAACAAACCACAAACCCCAACAGATTAGGAAGAGCTGCCAAAAGCTATCAAGATGAACCAGGCAGTTTTGCATGAGGGAGGAAGCAGAGATGATGCCGGTGGCTGAAGATTTTAGACGGAACCAGCAAAGTGTATTTCTCAAAGTATACTTTGCACGCCTTTTGGAGCAACAAACATCCCATGTTTGCAACAGTGTGAATATGGCGTATAGGTTGGCAGCAGCAGCTTCTCTGAACCTTGCTGGTCAAGAAGTAAAGATATGTTAAATGAGAAGCCACACAGTTGAGCCAATTTGAAGGAGAAAAAAAATCTGGTTGTCCTCAAATTCCACCAAGCAATATTCTTTAATAAAACAAGGGGCAATGCCTACAAAATTTTTTCAGAAAGAATTTCGTACCCAGATGTTTCAGTCAGGTCTCTTAGTTGCAAAAAAGGAGTCAACAAACTTTTTCCGTAAGGGTCCAGACAAAAAATTTTAGGCTTTCTGGGTCATTTGGCCTCTGAGTCACCCAGAAACATCTTGATTGAAGAAGGCTAGTTTATATACTCCTTTCATAGAATGCTAGGGAATTTTCTGGGTTTTACTTTAGGGAGACAGGATCAATAAAACCAGACTTTCCCGTATGTTCTTATTGAGAGTTCAAATAGTACTGGTTGTGTATAAAACCAATAAACATAGCCTATTAATAATATACAAGAACTCAGAAAATATGAACCATTCTTGGAGAATGGTTGAATGTTTAATTCTAAGACCAAAACTTAAACAAATGGGATTATTGCCATAGGAGAAAATGTAAATATTAAGTCCTGATTTTTAAAGGTGAGAGAAGGTAGATAATAGTGTAAATATGATGTCTTTGTCTTTAAAGACTGGGTTGGATGGTTAAAGGTATTTAAAGCTGGAACAATCTATTAATGGAATTAAAAGCTTTATTTAAAAGTTAACACATACATAGATCGTATCAATCAAAATAAAGTGATGTGAGAAGAAACTAATTTATCATTGTTCAAAGGAGAAAATAGTAGATACTGTAGTATGATAGAAGGGCCAAAATAGTAAACCAAAGGAAATTCTGCATTCCGGGAGGAATCAGAGATTACTGCCACCAACTCTTCTGGAAGATGAAGGAGTGCACTATTTAACTCACTTTACTATAGAAGATGTCTTAGGAAAAACAGTGGAATATTTTAAATTACTGGTTGCAGCTGCAGTTCCAAATGCAGTCTCTCTATAGAGCAAATCAATATAGACCCTAGAACTTGGTATGCAGGTATAAATTTGGCAATGTTATTTTCTCTATCCCAATAATGAAAGAACACTGGAAGCAGTTTGCTTTCACCTGCCAAGGAGAACAGTATTCCTTCAGTGTCTTGTCTTGGGTATGTGACAACTCTGATTCGCTGTCACAAGTATACAAAAACTTCCACCATCTCACCATCCCACAGATGCCATTCTGGTCCATACATTGATGACATCATGCTGACAGGAAGATAAGCGAGCAGGATACCCATGTTTTCTCCATTGATAGGGAAGCCAGGCCTGGTAGGGTGAGGAAAACACTCTTAGAAAGAAGGATTTCCCTTATAGTTGTAAATGTCTTTACATGAAGAAAACTCCTACTTGGTTTTCAGAGCTTCTCTGAATGCCTGCTGTTTCTTAAAATTAACCAGCCTAAAATAACATCCCAAGGAAGTACATTTGGGGGTGGCAAACTCTGCTACCCTTCAGCAGCAAGAACCATTCAAATTCAATTTGACACAGAACTCAAAACAGTTCTGCAACATTGCAATATTAATGAATATTAATAAATCAATAAGTATAATGCATAATTATTAAGTTAGTAACATGTATATTAACCAGTTAATTAAACTTATTTTGGATATTCCTCTAATAAGCAAGTTTCTTTACCTCTCTAAGCCTAGCTTTCCTTATCTGTAAAAAAGTAAAGGTAATAATGGAAGGTATCTAAGAGTTGTTGGGAGGATTAAATGGGATGATGCGCCTGGCTATAGTGAACACCCTTTTCAGATAAACAATTAGTAACTGCTATTACTGACATTTTCTAAAACCCGTATTTTTGGCATATGCAACACTCAAAAGAAGAAAATGAGCAGGGAGTTAGCACTAATTAGTTCTTCTGGATCATTCTGCTAATATTTAAATCTCCTACGAGGGCCCCCAGAGCGCCGCGCACACTTCGGAGGGGTCCCTTGTGCAGGACACCGGTTTGGGCGAGTTTTAGGCTGGGGCCTGAAAAGGCTCCCGTCCTCTCCCCGCAGAGTCGGTCACGTGGTCGTCCGGCCCAGGCGGCTCCTCTCCTCCCCTCCCCGCAGACCTTAGTCCCGACAGCGGGCGGAGGGACGCAAGCAACGCGCACGAGCTGCTACCCAACATCTCTCGGGGTTTAACCGCACGCGCGTCCCGCGGCCGCCGGGGGTGCTGGGAAGCCCAGCGGCGACGGTGTCGCAAAAGCGTCGCGAAGGCGCCCGTCCGCCCTTGGCGGCTCCAAGCCACCTGTATAAGAGCTTGCTGGGGTTTGGAAGCAAGTATGGAGCTGACCGAGGTTCTCCGAGGTTTTGGACACTCGAGGGAGAAGCGGCTCGTCGGTACCTCAGGGTGCTGAGCTCTCGCTGCCTGCGTCCCCTCAGCGCGGCCGCAGGGCCATGCTGGCTTCGCGCGTGGCGCGCGGCTCATGGGGGGCCCTGCGCGGCGCCGCATGGGCGCCGGGGGCGCGGCCGGGCAAGGGGAGCGCCCTCCGGGCCCTGCTGCCGTCCGCACCCGGCTGTCTGCGCTGCCTGGCGGAGCGCTGGTGGCTGCGCCCGGCCGCACTCGGCCTGCGGTTGCCCGGGGCATTCCCGCGGGGCCACTGCTCAGGTTCGGAGAAGGCGGCCCCCGGGCCCCCGGTCGGAGGGGGCGCCGCCGCGGAGGCCCGGGGCGGCCGATGGGGTCCGGCGAGCGCCGCCAGCCTGGTACGTACCGAAGAGGAGGGGCAACCGCTTCCCTCGGTCGGAGTCGCGCGCCCTGCTGGGGTCAGTCCTGGACGCGAATGACAAGCTCTGGCCGGCCGGGTTCCGGCCCTTCTTTTTCAGAACTTTTAAACCGTTTCCTGGAGCGAAGTTACGGGCAGGTTTTTCGTTTGGGATGAACTTGAGAGGTACCAGCAGGGTCCCCCGTCAGTCTCGGTGGTCAAGTTAGTATCCCCTCCCCCCTCCTATACGCGCCAGTTGCTGAACCCGCCTCTGGATGTTGCATTGGTAAAAATAGCCTTCACTTGTCTTATTAAAAGCCTATTTTTAATTTTCTGAAGGGAATCCCCGATGTTTAGGGCAAGTCTGTGAATCATCAGAAAGGTATACGGTACTTTTGGTTTGCTTGTGCAGGTTTGGTTAACTATTACTTGACCTCTGGCAACCTTACGTATTATAAGATGAAGGATAATTAAATAATTTAAATCGTAATTAAAATATCCTGTAACTTCTATGCAGGAAAAGAATGAAATCTCGAGGTAACGGAGGGAAATATTTGTCTACGTACCTGTTGAACTACTGCCCAAGCAGAAGACAGCAGAGCACGAATGTGGGAGAGCTTTTGATGTCATGTTAGCAAGATTCATGCAATTATTACATCTTCATTGTTAGGTCTTCAGTGGGCTCCTGTGCTGCTTTCATCTGTTGTGCAGCATGGGTTGAGGTGGCCACATCCTGGCGACTCCACAAATTGCTAAAGCATGTCAGGGTCTGAATGCTGGCTGCTTTGAGGTTGCCATATGCTGGCTGAAGTCCTTCCCAGAACGGCAGTAGTTGGTCGAGTATGCCACAGGTTATCTGGTTGGGTGATCTGAGATTAGCTCTCTTATTTTTAATTTTGAAACTTAACAAATTTAATGATTAGGGAGGCACTATTTAAACTGAAATCGTTTGTATGGAGTTTAAAAGGAACCCCTTTCACTGTCCCAGCAACATTCAGTCTGGTTGATTCACCAAATGGCTGTTTGCAACTTTGTCTTTAATTTTGTCCCATGGATATCTCTGAGATTAATGCTTGGCCTCTTTATTCTGACCGTTTGCTTTGTTGCTCCTTTTTCTCAATCAGGAACTTTCTTCCCCCCCCCCCCCCCCATGAGTTGCTGTAACATTGAATCAGTATTTGACTTAATTCTATACCACAATATGGTCAACATACTTACTTTTTTCTGTGGACTCTGAAACTCTGACTTTTGAACTTCAATTTGGAATATGTTCCAAGAATGTTTCTATTTAATTGTGTAATGTGGTCTACTTTCAATAAAAGGTCCCTGAGTAGAGGTTTGTATTGCTTCTTGTTTGGTGATTATTTCCTGGAGAATCTCAAGTTTTTCTGTAGCTTTCAATGACTGTATTTTGCCACCTGACCCCAGTAACCCCACTATCCCTCCAAGCTGAGGTGAACATTTCTTGCGGGGGGGGGGGGGGGGGGGGTCTTTTTAAAAACACAAACTTAGTATCTTTAGGAAACTCTCTTTTCTTAAAGGATTGTTGTGTTCAGGCAAATTGGTTACTGTTAAGAAAGAGGTTAACCAGGGTTAGTCTTGTGAGGAGATAGTCCTATGGGGTGGAATTGGCATCTTTCCCTTAGTGGAGAACAATCCAGGCTTTAGTTAAAGACATTTTCTGGTATTATTTCTATACCCTGTTGTGCAGGGTGTCTTAGCTCTGCTAGACTGAGGCTTTTTCAAAAGTTGAAATAACCTCTCATGAAATAGATTATGTTTGGCAAGGAAGTAATGTTCTTCAGAGAAGCGGCCAAGAAGCCCTTTTGTTAGTGCCAACTTCAAACAGCTTGGCTCCAAATGAAGTTTCAAGGAATCATAAAGCCTCCCACGGGGAGCTGTGAAAGCGCTCTTGGTTTCTAGTTTGAGATCTTAACATTTCCATGGCTATGTTGAACAGATTTACAAAATTTCTCGATTTCCTAAGGGTCTCAATCCCTATTCCTAGTACCATTTGCTGCAGCAGTTCGCCAGTTTAGTAGTGATGTTATGGAATTGAATGTTTTTTTCTCTTCATTTGTATTTCCACACACTGTGTATATAGCATTTAGTATTCTTTTGATGGGTATATGTAGAGGAGTGAGGGAGGTTATTTGCAATAAACATTTTTAAGCCAAAATGCCTGGGGTTAATAATGTGGCTTTTTTCTGACTTTTTAGGCTATCTACTTGAAGTATAAGATCTTGAAGTTTAATTTTTAAAAGCAGTGTTTTAAGTTTTGAATTCTAATGAAATCTAATAAAGACTTGATTTATATAGTTGATAATACATGTTTGTTCCTTCTCTCTTTAGGAAGAAAACCTATATATAGTAGACACTTTAGTCTATGTTTGGGTACATGATGCATCTTCGTTGTCTGTGTTACTTGACAGTTTTAGAGTGATATCTGTAAAAAGAACAGAATAGATTTAAAAACTCAATTTAAAGTACTAAATTTAAAGTTTATACATCTTCTAACCCTTAAATTGATAAAGTATTTGTCTAATGTATATGGTTATTTAAATAAGAATTTATAGTATTTAGATTTTGTTGTCTTTGTGTTTCAGTATGAAAACCCATGGACAATCCCAAATATGTTGTCAATGACGAGAATTGGCTTGGCCCCAGTTTTGGGCTATTTGATTATTGAAGAAGATTTTAATATTGCGCTAGGAGTTTTTGCTTTAGCTGGATTAACTGATTTGGTAAGTTGTAAAGGTACTCCATCTGTTTTGCTCTCCTTCGAAATCCCAGGGTTTTTACTGCACTGAATGAAATAGCACAGCCTTAGTTGGCTTTTCTTTAGAAGGAAATCCTCAAGATTAATTTCCCCTGGTATTTTACGCAAGAACTTGTCTTTAGCATCTCTGTGGGACTCTGATTCTTTATATGATCTAAGGAAGGTAATAGTAGAGGTTGTAGGAAGGAGAGGGAGCTTTTTACTTTGGTTTTTAACCTCTTCATCAAAGAAAAACCCTTAAAAAGTCTCAAAGAACCAAGTACTTGCGTTAGGGATAGAAATAAAGGTGAGACGCTATGAGACCATTATTCTATTTATTGTGATACGAATATTCAGATCTTCAACAACAGTTGGTTTTACTGGTGGAGAGGACCAGTGGGCCAGTTGTTGTACTCAGGGAGCTTGTAGAGCCCAGAGCTCTGCTCAGGTTTATGCTGGTGGGAGGCCATAGGCACCCCACAGATTTGATAGATTTGATCCTTGATCCCTGTTTCACACCCTGCTGACCACCCAGCAGTAGACCCTGCCCTGGGTGGGCATTAGGCCTCCTTTCTTCTACTCCCCCAGCAGATGGACAAAAGAGAGAAGAGCTCCTTGATACTACTGTGTCACTTGGCGGGGGCATTATTTGGGCTGTCTCAAATTAGAACTTGGAAAATAATTTTATAACAGAAGGCTACATTATGTGTTAAATTGGCTTTCGTGAACTAACAGCCATCATCATATATGACATTATTTGTGTTTATCACCTACCTTGTTTCATAAGGAATTTGAAATGGCTCATAAAACTACACGTCCTATAAAAATACAGTTGAGGGAAGTGGAGAAAAGTTAGAGGAAAAATTTTAAATTAGGGCAAAGTTAGCATGTAGAAATAGATAAAATAAATTGTACATGGCTGGTCTAGATGTCTTACCATGTGAGCACCCAGACAGGCAGTAATGATTTGGTCCTCTTCAAACTGACTTATGTTTGAAAAGCTTTGCTTTTAATTAATAAGTGAGAATAAAGCAAAACTAATTTTCTGTTAATAAAAGTGGTATAGCATCTTTCTTTGTAACATCAGCTGTTCTCTTTGAGGTTCATAGAAACAAAATTCCACCTGCCCAGTAGTACTGGTGAGCAGTATGGAATTAGCTGAAGATTTTTCAGGATAAATAGGGAGGGCATTTGCATTGTTATATGGCATTTCCAAATATGCATCAAAATAGTCTCTCAAAATAGCTGCCACCTCTGTTTTTCCAGAGTTTAGCTCCTGTTTGTCACAACATCTCCCCATTCTCACAATTTCTTACACCTGCTTTTATTTCTGAAGTTTGAAGCCCTGCACTCATGAGCATAGTCTCCAAGTCTGTCCAAGGATATTATAATGATAATGGAATTTTTGGTTTTTGTAACAGACAAGATCTTTTTCCGTTACTGGATTTTATTTTATTTTCATTTGCAGTTTTTTTTGTTGTTGTTTTTTTTTTAGCTTCCACATGAGATTGCAATATTCATTGAATGGCAGAGGCCTCGTTTACATTTTTCTAAATATATAAGGCAGTGAGTGTGGAAACCTAAACTAACTGGCATATTTCACATTTATTTCATGGAGGTTTTGATGCCTCTGGAATGGCAGATGACTGGACTCAAGGAAGGTTTAAGCAGGGGAATGACAAGGTCTAATTTATATTTTGTGTGGGAAATGGGTTATTGGCAGGTGAGAGGGGAAGCAGAGAAGCTGGTTAGGAGGCTCACAGTGATCTTAGGGTGGGGAGGTGGTAGTTTGGAGTTGCAGAGAAGTGAATGGGTTTGAGATCTATTTTGAAGATAGAGTTAATGTATTGATGAATTGGATAAGGGCTGAGAAAAAAGACAAGTATGACTGGTAGGCTGTTGCTTTTATTCTTTTCAACAAGCAGGTACATGGAGGTTAACATTTTCTGTGATTAGCAACACTTAGGGTAGGACAGTGTTTGTGGAAAAATGCCAAGAACTGTTATTATGCACGTCCACATAGAGCTATCAACTAGGTAGATGAATACAGAGAGTAGTTTGGAGTTGGAAGAAGTCGTGGTTATAGATAGATTTGAGAATTATCAGCATATACTGAGATGGTCAAGTCTGGCGAAGTCATCTAGGCTGTGATAAAAGCGAAGGGATCAGAGAAATGAACAGTGAGCAGTAGAGAAGGAACCAGTAAAGGACAAGGAGCTAGGAATGGCTGGTGAGAAAGGAAGAAAATTAGGCAGTAAGGTGTCACTGAAGTTAAGTGGGGAAAAAGTGCTTCCGTTTGTGTTGGTGTTAATGTCAAGTAAGCGAAACATGAAGAATTCATTGGTGACTTTTAGGGCCTCTAGATGGTAGGGGCAGTCAGTGGGTTGGTGAGCAAATGTGAGGTGGTAATGACAATAGATATTGCTTTGAGGAAGTTTTGTTTTATAGGGGAATAGAGAAATAGGGTCAAGGAAGAAGGGAAGTTTTAAAGATACATACAGAGTGCCCAAAAAATGTATACACGTTTTAAGGAAAACTATTAAAATTTTAAGACTCGGTAAGTACCAATAACAAAAGATGAATACAAGTCATGTCTGACTTCTGCAGTTACAAAAGGTGCTCAAAGTGGTTACCAACTGCGTCAGACACTTCTGATTATGGTGAACTACTGCTTGGGCAACGTTGACCAAAGTGTCTACTTGTATACATTTTTTTTTGCACTCCGGGTATATATACTGGGGGAAATTTTGTTGTTAATTAATTAAAAGAGCGGGTGGAAAGGAAGAGATTGGTGATGCAGAGGGAGTGGGGAAGGATGGGGGAACTCAGAAGGTAAGAGGGCCTGGAATCGGACGGCAGAGAGAACGAATGGCTGCCGATAGGTGGTAGATTGCAGGTGGGAATATGAGGGGCTCACAATCTGTTTTTACTTTTCAAGGAAATTATAGACATGGTCATGAGCTAGAGAGGCTTTGGGAGGGATGGAGTCAGTTTGAGGTAAGAGCAGGCAGGGTGAAAAGAGAAGGTAAACACAGCAGGTGTAGGGTTGCCAGACACCGTTGAGTGCCCACAGGAGATTTGTGGTCATGCATTTGAAGTGAAATCAATCAGCCCATTTATGTGTTTTTCTTGATCAGCTGCTTGGGTGCAGACCTGGCTGGAGTGTATGGATACTGGTGTGTAAGCAGAGTTGAAAGAGAGTAGAGTAGGATCTTACAGGCGTTTGCAGAGCAGTGATGATGACTTGGGAATCTAATGTAGATAGAGGAACAGTGAGGATGAGAGAGTGATGACCATGAAAAAATGGGAGGTTAAGTTCCCTCAGATCAAGAACAACTGAAAGCTGGATCTTCCAATGCCCTAATTCCTAGTTCTAGGCACTTTCTGGTAGACAGTGTTACATCGAGTTTACTAAAAAATAAAATAGATTCTCTCTGTGGTAGTAATAGCTAGTAACTGCTTTTTTGGAGGATTTGCTAAGTGTTGAGTGCTGACCAAGTATTAATCACATTATATGCTGAAAACAGCCAACCCTTTGAGGTAGGTAATACCATCTCTGTTTTACAGATGAGGAAACTGAGGCTTAGAGAGGCCAAATAATCTGCCCAAGGTCACACAGTAAGTGGGAGAGCCAGGAAAATTATATTCTGCAGCAAAGAGCAAGTTCTTAACCACTGTCCTGTGCTACTGCCGTCTCCTCTGACTCCTTGGAATACCTGAGATATGGAGGACTTATTTCTCCTGTGAGATGTGCCTGTTAAATTATGTCTGAGTTAATTTGATCTTTTCTCTTGGAAATAGGATGACAGAATTAAACATTTGTTTGAAGCTTAAAGTAAAATAAAATGAATAAAAGCCAGGTAGGAACTTGGAAAACCTGAAAATATCTGTCCTGTTTAGAGGGGATAGGCGATTCTTGGTTTCAGTCCATTATGTGGCGCCAAAATAGGCCTAGAGATCTGGATTTTTTTTAATTTTTTTTTTGTAGTAAGATTTTGAATATTCAAATATCGGCAACTAATTTATATTTTTAAAAGCTTTGGGCGGGTCATACAAAACCAGCCTGTAAGCCCCGTTTGGCCCACTGGCAACTATGTATGACCTTATTCTTGCAAGCAAATTAAATATAATTAAATGTAATTTGTTTGCAAGAATAGTGATTAAGTGATTTTCATACCAAAATGCTAAGTAGAGGGTTGAGTTTTTTATTCAAATACAGGTCATGCGAATGCAGCCAGATGTGGAATTAGCAGTGGCACTAAACAACAACAAAAAAAGAAGTTGAAAATAATAACAGTTAAAACTTGGGGAGTCATCATATTACATAAAAGTGTGTAGGAGTGAAAAAGCCTCACAGTTACGGGGTCGTCCTTTTAAGGAGAAGCAGCAGTTTGGACCAGTGAAAATTCAGCCCAAGGTTCAAGAAAGGGGGGCTCCTGGTCCATGCTCTGTCGGTCATGCCTTCTGTGAGTTTTATTTGGGTTTTTATGTCTGTGTCTGGGTTCATCCCACAAAGGGACATTATGAAAACATTGAGAAATACCAGAAGGCCTTGAAAAAGAAAAATACTGTAGAAACGTGAAATTATTTTCAGACCAGTTGGTAATTTAAAAGCTAAATGTAGACCAGTGAAAGAATGAGAAGGTTTGCTGGTAAGAAACAGAAGAGATTTTATTTACATTTTGTGAAAGTATAGTTGTTATTCTGTATCTCTTCAAGATATCTGCTCTGTACCTATTATGACATTTATTTTAAAAAAAACTTCTATTTTCAGTTGGATGGATTTATTGCTCGAAACTGGGCCAATCAAAAATCAGCTTTGGGAAGTGCTCTTGATCCACTTGCTGATAAAATACTTATCAGTATCTTATATGTTAGCTTGACCTATGCAGATCTTATTCCAGGTAAGAACGCCGTCATGCGTGCTTTTTAATAGCACCGGGAAGAATGATGTTAGTCAGCTGAGGATTTCTCTTTTTGTTCCAAAAATATATTTTTCAACTTTAAACTGTTTGCCTAATTTTAAACTATTGAACTGTTTGGCTTGTCAAGCTATTTGTTTTACTTTCACATTTATATCTTTGTTATACTAGTAGAATCTGTTGTTTGCGTAGTAAGATTGTTTATAATTACAATTTCACAGTGCCAATTCATATGAGTCTAGAATGTTTTGAAACTTGTATGTTTTTAGTGCCTAGCTTTTTGAAAGCAATTTAATGTTTTCCTACGTACAAATTAATCATAAATGAGAGCCCTGAAACCCAGATGTCTAAAATTTCACAGTATTATTACTTAGACACTATTATGCAATTTCAAATCATGCATATAGTTTGTACATTATATGAATACTCTTTCTAACAAAGTTTTATGATCTTTTGCTTTGTATTTTGCATGTACTTTGGCATGTATTATTGGCATTCGATAGGAAGAAATGTGATGGTGTTTCAGTGTAGTACAGTCTCCTCAACATAGACATTCTTTTTCTCTTCTGCCTTTAGGTATTTAAGTTCCCATGCCAAATTAAGAAATGAATTGGATTTATGTTTATATTTATGTGCTTTTTTGAAGTCAGAATTGTTGCATGTGTATGATTGGGGGTGTGGAAGGGGCAGGAGTAGTCTCATTCTAGTTAACATAAATAATTTGTAGTAAAGAATCTAAGGAGCATTCTGTTGACATTCGAAATTCAAATGATCTTGTGTATTTTGTGCCTCCCATTTTTCAGTTACTTTGTATTTTTTTTGTATCATTTTACAAAGATTAGCCAGGTATTTCCCTGTTAAACACACCATTGTTTCCAGGTTTGGGTATTATGGATGATGTTGCTGTGAGCTTTGCCTAAATTATTGGTGTAGGTTGTTTTCCAAGCTAAGACTTTCCTTCACTGTCATTCTGGAAATGTCCATTTTTCCTCTTCTGTGTTGAATCTGTTTTTCCAGGCTGCCATGGCTTCCTTATTAAGGCGCTCCTTTTGGCGGAGGGCAACCATCAGTTGTTTCCTGTGCAAAGACGCAGTGTGGCAGCCAAATTCTTATCAGCTCTAAAATGTCTTTCTTCTGGAGACATTTAAAATGTTTGTTGTTCTACTCTCCATACTTGACTGAGGTCTGAACTGGGCATAATTTTCAGTTGCAGGTTATTTTCACGCTGACTTTTGAAGACCCGTTTCTGTAGACTTACAGAGTTCATGCTGCTGTTGAGAAGTCTCATGCCATTCTGATAACCTTTTCCTTTATATATGGTTCTGTTTTGGATTAGAAAGCTTTTAAGATTCATTTTTTTACATTTTTCTAGTTGATGTTTTTTTAAACCATTATCTCTCTTAAACAATTATTGAACTGCTTCTGTAGGTACCCAATTATTCCAGCACTTTTTATTGAAAAGTGTATACTTTCTCCAGACTTACTTCAGTGTCCATGTATACATACATGGGTTCATTTCTGGATTGTCTAGGTTTTCCCCTATTGATTTTCTATCCTTGCACCAGTACCATTTTTAATTATTATTACTTTGCTAAAAGTATTGATATCTGATAGAGCAAGTCCTTCCACCTTTGGTATTCTTACCTTTTCCATTTATGTGTAAATTTTAGAATCAGCTTTTCAAGTTCCCCAGAAAATTCTTTGTGAATTTTAATTGGGGTTGTATTGAATTTATAGATCTATCTGGAAGAATTGATATCTTTACAATATTGAGTTTTCTGGTCTACAAACATTCTCAGTCTAATCCTACACAACTAGACTGAGAAACAATGGCTTGAACTGGAGTGTGGGGGGGAGGGGAAAGGGGGCGGGAGGGCAAGAGGAGGAGGGGGAAAACCCTACAGGAAATGTCATATGTATGTAATTCATTCCTTTCAAGATTGGGAATTAAGACACAGACACCACTCCTATTCAACATTGTACTGTGCAATAAGTAAGGGAGGTAAAAGGACTGGAAAAGAATACACTGTCATTGATAATACACAATACATAATTGAGGATACAGGAAATCCAAGAGACTTTATGTTTATATTAGAATAAGACTTTAGCGAGTTTTACCAGATACAAAAATCAACATTAGAAATAGAACTGGTTTTCATCTATCAATAAGCAGTTATTACAAAATGAAATATAAAAAAGCTACCATTTATAAAAGCATCAAGAACTACTAAGTACCTAAGAATAAATCTAAGAAAAAATTATTTATTACCTCTCTAGAGAAATTAAATTTTGTTTGACATTTTTAAAAGACCGAAATAGGGCAGATATATTATGTTTGTAGAAAAATGAAGGAAAAATCAAAATATTTTCAGAGATACAAAAACAGGAATGTACCACCAGTAGATGTGCATTAAAAGAATTTCTAAAGATATACTTTAAGCAAAAGAAAAATAATTAACAATGGAAGGTCTGAAATACATCAAACAATATAAACCAAAAAAAAAAAAAAAAGTAAATATAAAGATAAATCTTAACAAACACTGATTTTATAAACAGTATCATGTGGGTTTAAGAGATATATAAAATCAAAGTATAACAATAACCTAAGTTGAGAAAGAGTTCCAAATGGAGTTCATTGTAAGGCCCTTCCAGTGCCCAGACAAACAAATTAAAAGTTTATTTGAGGTCTTAAAGGATTTGAATCTAAAAGACAACGATTCAGTTAGCAACCCAAACTGCACTCTAAAAAGAGCAAAGAAAGGTAGGGTTTATAAAGGCAACACCACAAAATGTAGTTCCTTTATGCAAATGAAGGATTCTGTTTAGGTTAACAGAGATTGGTTAGTTCTAATATGCAAATAAGGGAGGGAAAAACTAGAAGGAAAGAAGTCAAGTCCATGTTTGTCCATGTAGCAATTGTTATTCCAGGATGTTTATAGCTTGGCCTTAAGCTGAGTTTAGCAACAGGCATAGCAACTTAATTAGTATCTCGGACAACTGAGGCACAAGGTGTGTATGGGCCACACTTCCCTAATAGCCTCCCATCTCTATTTTTGACTCTCGGCAATGTTTATTTCATTTGTTTCCATTATCATCACCATGTTAGATCCTCAGACCTCACTCATTTTAGAACTGAAAGTTTGTACCCTTTTCCACCCTTTCCCTATTTCTCCCACCCTCCAGTCTCTGGCAGCCACATTTTTACTGTTTCTATAAGTTCAAGTTTTTAATTTAGATTCCACTTATAAGTGATACCATGTAGTATGTATTTGTCTTTCTATCTGATTTTGCCTGTATTCTTGAAGGATATTTTTGCTGTGTATACAGTTCTGGGCTGGTGGTTATTTTCTTTCAGCACATTTAGCATATTATTCATTTGTCTTTTTATATCCATTGTTGGCAATAACACTGTTAATCCATGTCTTTTTTGAAGGAAATTTTTTGACTTTGATTGCTTTTAAAATCTCCTTTGTCTCTGGCTTTCCACAGTAATATTTCTGAGTATGAATTTCTATTTATCTTGCTTGAGACTTGGGCTGTTTTTAAATCTGTGGATTCTATTTTTTTCAAACTTACTAAATCATCTTTTATTTTTTTCAGTTTCCAGCTGAAGTCTTTTTTTCGTACCCCTTTCAACATAGTAACTTTAGTTCTCTTATAGACTTACAATTCTAAAATCTCATCTTTTGAGGGTCTCTTTCATTTGTCATTTGTATTAAGTTTATGGTATCTTCTGTTTTTGGTTATTTTTGACTGTTTATACATTGTATTAATCTTTGAAAAATAATTTGGAAGAATATTTTGATGTCTAGGATAATGGCATCACTCTCCATAGAAGATTTTTTTTGTTAATTTCTGCTAGGTGCTTAGGAATGCTAAGTGACGGGACCACCTAGACTGTCAGATTATGAGACATTCTTGTGAGGCCTCGTTTACTTAGTACCACTTCCTATCCCAAACCTGTGGGAATGAATAGTCATTCAGATCTCATCTCAAAGCTAGAGGATGGTTTATCCGAGCCCAACCTTGAAGGCTCTGGGCTCTGACTACTGTCTTCCAGACCCCATGAAACTATCACTGATTCCATTCAGAGGTGTGTGTGTGTACGTACTTCCTAGGTGTAGGGATAATGGCTTTGAGTGTCTAGGCTTATTTTTCTGAGTTCTCACTCTTTAATAGGTATTAGCCTGAAGCTTTCTTAGCATCTTGTAAGCTTTTTGCTTTCAAGCTTCTTTTTTTTTTTTTTAATGTTCTTCTTTAGTTGTCTTAGTAGGACGATTGTTCTGAATTATGTAGTCAGATATTAATGGAAGCTGAATGAACCCCAGGATGTTTTCATTATCCTTGTAGTTCTGAAATTATACAATAGTATATGCTCTAGATTCTACCTGAGTTTGGTGTGTCTTTCCTTGTACTGGGTACTAAGTAAGCCCCTTCCGTCTTAAAACTCATGCTCCAATTCTGAAAGTTGTATTATATTATGTCTTTAATAATTTTCTACCCTTCGTTTTCTTGATTCTCTTCTTTCTGGAATTCTTAATCAGAATTGAAGTTCTTGGATGGATTTTCTTTTTCTCTCCTATTTTATATATTTTTAACTCTTTATCCTCTTTCTAGGAGATTTCCTCAACTTAGTCATTTACCTCTTCTATTGACATTTTTATTGCTATCATTTTTAATTTCCAAGAGCTCTTGGTTCCATGTTTTTCTAAAAAATCATATATTTAAAAAAAAATTTATCGATGAGTATTGTCATTGAGGATATTTTCTACCTACCTATCTATCCTATCTGTTTATACA
The DNA here is from genome assembly GCF_057876585.1 of Rhinolophus sinicus. Taxonomy (NCBI): domain Eukaryota; kingdom Metazoa; phylum Chordata; class Mammalia; order Chiroptera; family Rhinolophidae; genus Rhinolophus; species Rhinolophus sinicus. The sequence continues at coordinate 27,303,530 of NC_142513.1, forward strand.
GTCACACGCCACGTAACAATGTTTCAGTCAACATTGCACTGCATGTGTTACGTGGTCCCATAAGATTATGATGGAGCTGAAAAATTGCTATTGCCTAGTGATAACGAAGCCATCGTAATGTCATAGGGCAACACACTATGCATGTGTTTGTGGTGATGCTGGTGTAAACAAATCTGCCAGTCATATAACAGTACAGCACATGCAGTTTTGTACAGTATATAATACTTGATAATAAGAGGCTGTGTTCCTCATTTATGTGTTTACTATTCTATACTTTTTATTGTCATTTTAGAGTATTCTCTTTCTACTTATTAAAAAGAAAAGTGTGCTGTAAAACAGTATGCTGTGTGACTCTGGCAGCAACCTCATACATCTTGTGTTTGCCACATCTCGATGGCATCATTTTCTCTTGTGTTTGATTTAACCTTGTGTTGTTCTGTATAGTATCATGCTGTAGAAGCTTGTAGCCTAGGAGCAATAGGCTATATCATACAGCCTAGGTGTGGAGTGGGCTCTCATCTAGGTTAGTGTAAGTCCACTCTGTGACGTTTGCACAACGGTATCGCCTAATGACACAGTTTTCAGAATGTAGCCCTATTGTTAAGTGGTGCATGACTGTATGTATTTATATTTTTAAGAGTTTTTTTTTCTTCTTTTTTTTTTCTTTTTTTACCTCTCTGTTGTATCTGGTTATTTCAAATTCCCCCCCCCCCCCTTTTTTTTTTCGGTTTTGATCTCTCTCTTATGATGGAGACTTTACTGAAATGTCTGATGATCCTTGGCTGCTTGCTTATATTTTAGTGAGGCATTAAATATTAATAGAGCTCTCTCTGTGCATTGGTGGAATTTGTTGGGTGGTGTGCTTCCCTCTAGGGTGAACAGGCAAGAACCAGGCATGGCTCTGAATTCTCAGTACTTTTAGGTCTATTCTGTAAATAAGAGCAATGTTTTGGGAGCTGAACTGTGGGAGGAAACTTGAGGTGTCTCAGTGTTCAGTATGTTGACGTTTACTTAATCCCATTGTACCCCAGTGAGCCCTATGTACAGCGATTAATATAAAGAAAAAGTGTTGGCAGACTTTTTCTGTAAAGAACCAAATGGTAAATGATTAAGGCTTTGTGGGCCATATGGTCTTTGTTACAACTATTTAACTTTAGTATTGTGGTGTGAAAACAGCCATAAAAAATACATAAGTGAATGAGTGTGGCAGTATTCCAATAAAACTTCGCTTATGGATGCTAGAAATTGAATTTCATATGATTTTCATGTATTATGAAATAGTACTCTTTGGGGCTTTTCCCCCAACCTGACAACCACTCCTAGCTGCAGGGAACCACAGAGACCTACCAGAATGATACTAGGGAGGGCTCTGGGGCCAGGGACCCAAGTACTCTCCTGTGGACTTTCTGGATCTCTGCTGTGAGACGGCCTGCTTGTGAGCAGTCCTGTGTGAAGGACTTACGTTTCAGCTCTTCCCACTCTGTTAAGGCAGTTATACTGATTACCTTAATGAAAACTTTGAAATTGGTCTCCACTCATTCTCTTTGTGACTTTGTATTCTTTCATCCCTTTACTGTCATTTTAGGCGGGTTCGAGGGCGGGGAGAAAGGCAGGCTTGTATACAATCTCATATTCTTACTTTTATACTGCTTTTTTCTAAAAGTTCATGCACCTTGATTAGAATAGCCTTGCTTTTTCAAGAATAAGACATTTGCTTTCTTCCTCAGCTAGGATAATAAATAATTGGGGTTTTTTTCTTGCTTTTTCTCTGGAAGGGAGAGAGAAAGGTAAAAAATTCTTTGATTTGTTACGTTTATAACAGTGTGTAGGATGTCAGTCCAAGTTAATTTTTACTTGCTTATGTGCATTTGTTTTGTCACATTTACCATATCGTATTTTCCTGGTTTATAATATAGCAAATTCTAATTGCTGGTTTAAATCACTGTCTAGAATCTGTAAAATTTATTATTTTCAATGCAATAGCCTGTGATATTGATAATGAGCACTTTTAATGTATGAAGATGAGTTGATGTTATTATTTCCTTTTAATAGCAATAAAATTTGCCCAAGATGCACCTCCTTGTCGCAGACATTAACTATATTTCAGACAGAGTTAGCAAGTCGGGAGGAAGACCTTAGAGCAATCCCTTGCAGATTTTACACCCTCCTGCCCACACTAACATACTATGGTGCTCTGATAGGCAGAATGAGGGCGCCCGTAGCCCTGGAAGCAAAGGGAAGGGAAGGCTGGGGGACAAAGCAGGAGCGCTTAGAAGATCCGACAGCCAGGGAACTGGATAAAAGTGCCCAGAGAAGCAAAGCAAGAGCCTGTAGATATACAGTCAGTTGCAGAGGCCTTAGGGAACGTCTGGTGCCACAGGGTTCCAGCCTGGGGTGCATCCAGCCCCCCAGGGAGCTTTAATCTGGAATGAAGCTCTAACCAGGTGATTCTACGATGGGAAGTCAGTTTGGGGAACCTTTGATTTTGTTAACAGCCCTTTCCACAACCAGACTGTTAGAGATGGTAAACTGAGTCCGGAGATGCTAATTGCTAGTCACACTGCTGGATTGGAGCCTAATGTACTGTCCTGAGCATAGGCTGTGAATTCCATAGACCTAAGTTCCATACCTGGCTGTACTCCTTACTTGTTGTTGACCTTGGTCAGGTTATATAATCTGCCTGAGGCTTGTTTTCCATATTGGGGACAAAATGGGGATAATGATGGTCCCTATATCATGGAGTTGATATGTAGATTGAAGGACTTGTATGTATGAAATGCTTAAAACAATGCCAGAGGCTCAATAAATGGTAATTTTGGTGGTAAATAGTTAGAACTAGAATCCTAGTCTTTGCAGTGGATTGAATCGTCTCATTTCCTCTTGTGCAGAGACCTCTTATTTAGGATTAAGCCATATTCTTTTTTTTTCTGGTGGTGATGAAATACATTAACAGGCACTTATTTTCTTCTAAAGTTACGGTTAGGAGATTTACTATATATAATTTGCATGAGTTTGCTGCATTTTAAAATCTGATTGTTGTTAGATTTTACCAGCTAGTAATTGCTATAGAAAAGTTTGTTTTACAGGCACAAAAATGCTTTTAAAAATCATGGGTGGCTGGCTTCTTATTTTGTTTGGCTCATATGGCTGTGTCTTCTGTGTGTTCCAGATGCCATGACTTGGGTGGATTAGCATTTTCTCTTTGGAATAATCTTGTCATCCAGGACTAGGGCGAGGATGAACACATGGCTATGATCAGCAGAGATTTAAATTTTAAGTCTATAATTAGTGAGATTTTTCTCAAGTTGCAGAATCAGTAGAATGTCAAACTAGAGAATATAGCCTCAAAAATAATTCACAAAAGAGCTGTTTGAAAGTACAGCATTTCCCCGAAAATAAGACCTAGCTGGACAATCAGCTTTAATCTGTCTTTTGGAGCAAAAATTAATATAAGACCCGGTATTCTATTCTATTCTATCCTATTCTACTCTACTCTTCTCTACTCTACTCTACTCTATTCTGTATTATGTCATACTATACTATGTTATTATACCTGGTCTTATATAAGACCGGGTATTGTATTGTATTACATAATATTATATTATATTAGACCTGGTCTTATATTAATTTTTTCTCCAAAAGATGCATTAGAGCTGATTGTCTGGCTAGGTCTTATTTTCAGGGAAACAGGTATTATGGAAGAGATGTGCATGATCCTTTTATTTTAGTAATTAAAATATTTTGAACTGAGTTTTAGCTTCAGGAGTTTTTTCCCCTTTTTAAAAAATTTTTTTTCTTATAAAAATGATACATGTTCATGGTTACAACTTTCTTTAGCGCAGAAGGGTGTAAAGTGAAACAGGTCCTTGCCCTCCCATCCAACAGAGGAGTAAGTAGGGATTCCTTGGGTATCCATCTAAAATAGCCTTCTGCTGGCTCTGGGGTCATGCTGTGGAGTCTTAAAAATGATGTGAAAACTATTGATAAATTGAATTCATGTTTAATTAGAATTCATTGAATGAATGGGGCTGGGAAAAAATAGCAATTGCCTGGGTAGGACCTGGCTAGACAAGAATACAAATATTTTATTTCTCCAAAAGTGGTATATAGCAAATTGTATTATTCATAAAATAGTCTAGAATGCAGAAGCAAGCAAAGGTCCTGAGACACCAGAATGGTTTGAGTCCCAACATCCTTCCCAACTTCTTTACCATCTCATTCCATGTAATTGCAATGAGCGAGCGTATTTATCTTTCTTCCAAACTCACAAAGCTGAGAAATAACAAAGGAGATAGTGGGACTGAGCAGAGCTGACACACTGCAGCTTAAAAACTGGTACAAGAGAAAGGAAAACAAAAAAGAGGCCCAGAAAATTAACATTCTGAAAGGCAGAGATAGATTTTAAAAGCCATTGTCCTTCATTTGTTTTGAGGGCCAGTTAAAGAACATAAAAAGTCAGTGACACACTGTAAGGACTGTAAACCATCAATAGGTGTTTATCACAGAATTTTTACTTATAAGAAATACCAGTTATGTAAGGCTGAATGAGGCTTCATTGTATGTGTAATGTCTTAGTAATTTTAAAAATCCCAATCAAAATTATTTTATGTTTGATTTTCAGTTCCACTTACTTATATGATAATTTCAAGAGATGTCATGTTGATTGCTGCTGTTTTTTATGTCAGATATCGAACTCTTCCAACACCGGTGAGTTTGTTACCAAAAAATATTCTTTTACTATTAGTTATTACCTAAGGCAAAAAAGGAGCACTTATATGCTGAGTTTCACTTTGTGGGAATAATTTATGGCAATTTTTTGATCCATTTACCAAGAATTTTTAAAAACATACTTTATCATCTTGCTATGGTAGTTGTTCAGTTAACACATAAATAAGGAGTTTTTTAAAAGTATGTTTTTGTTTTTAGTCAAAATCTTTTCAATTGATAGCACATAAAACCCAGACCAGCTAGCCCCACCCTTAGCAACAAGCTCTATTAAGAGCTTTTGCATAACCACACCTCCCTGTGCTATCTAAGTTAGACTCTACTTTGAATTATCTAGATTCTAGATAGACTGGTTTTTAAAAAATCACAGTCGTATGAACATGGAATGGATTGTATATTTGTTCTACAAATATTTGAGCACATAAGCATAGCATAATAACGTCATCTTTTGGTTTCCAAGCTGGTGAAAATATCAGTATTGTATTCATTTTGTTTTTTAGTCTTAAAAACATAGTGATAAGGGAGATTTATTGAGTTTATTTTGTAAAAAGATGTAGTCAGGCAGACTCTATGATGTTGTGTTGGAATTTTGTAGGAATTGGGAAATTTATAAATTTAAATTTATTTTCAGTAACCCGTGTATGATTTGTAAAGAATGTAGATACTGCTCATTTAGGATAATAAAAGAAGGTGCAGATAAAGGGCTTATCTAACATAAAAATAGGCATGTGGTAAGCACTCAGTAACTGTTACCTACATATAATAAGGAAATGTTTGTTTTAAAATTGAACAGTAAATTGAATAAACTCTTATCTCTTTTGTCGTCTGCCAGCGAACACTTTCTAAGTATTTCAATCCTTGCTACGCCACTGCTAGGTTAAAGCCCACTTTCATAAGCAAGGTAAGAGACACACAGCATCCTTTAAATTATTACCGGTGAATTTTTATTACAATGAATGTAAACCTCAGTATGGAGCAGCTGAAAACGAGACAAATTTAAATGCACTGACTATAGGGGATAGAGTGGGCCATTAACCCACTTCTTTTGTCCTGCAAGCTTTTTGGATCTTTAATATACTCATGGTGTTTTGTGATGGTGGTCTGAGAATGTAAGTCTTTGAATGAGGTGATAGGGCCACCATGTAGGGAAGGTGGAAGGAATGGGAAGTAATTGCATTTTGATTAAAACATGACAGATTATGAAGGGGCCATTATGGTTCACTACACCCCTCCTTTTGGTGAAAACACCATATAATAAATTAGGTCCTTTCATTTTTAAGATTGATTGTTACATGCAAAGGGATAGGAGAAAGTTTTATTTGCTAATAAATAATTGCTGCTCTTAGTTGTCCCTCCTGTTTTCCGAGACCTCTGTAGGGCAATAACTCTATGCCAGGCTTGGCACATAGAGCTTCTTAAGGCACGCTGGTTTTTCAACTGTGTAGCCTTGAAAAGTTTGCTCTAATCATTCTTCTGCACCATCCACTGTGGCAGAGGTTTAACAGGTTAGGGATGCTGATCATCTTTGGGACAGAGGGTGATGACTTTTATACCACAGATTTCCTGGCATGGACTTTTACCTACATTTATGGGGTTGGGTTATTTTGTTTGTTTGTTTGTTTTGTTTTTTGGATTCAACTTCACAGTTATATCAAGTGCAGCAATTTGAGTGTAGCACTACATTGAAAGTGGGTTAAAGAGGTGCAGGGACAAATGCCTCAAACCGTTGGTCTTGCAAGAAGTTCTGCATACAATTTTTATTATTTCTTTTTAAAACTAAGTGGAATCCTTGTAATTTGGCTGCAGAATGGTGGGATAGAACATATGTGCTTCTCTGGGCACATCACCCATTGATTCATACTTCACACACTTCCCCACAACACTTCTGATGAGTAGAGGGAGTCTCCAGTGTCTTTCTGGTTCTGTTTTCTTCCTCTTGTCCTCTGTGCTCTTTTAGAGTCGGGAAACCTACTCATTTCCTTCAGAGAGCCTTTCTCATAGAGCTGAATGTATTTCAGTTTTCTAACCTCAGGTTTGACATGTAGGCAAGTGAAAGCATTGAATGGGGTTCTGGAAAATCTGGGTTCTAGATTTGGATCTGTAACCTGTTATGACTACAAGCAAGTCATTTAACTCCTTACCTATTAACCTTAGTTATTTGCGTATTCACAGACAGAACTGTTTTAATGGGCAACTGAAAAAAAGGCAAAGAACATTGCAGCATTATTGAATTGCTATGGAAATTCAAGGTAGTGGTATTTTCTGACAGTTGCCATTCTCACTGTAAAGAGCAACTAACTGTGCAGACAGATGGACCACTTAGTGAAGTTCACTCTTTGGTGTGAATGCCAGCTTCTTTGGCAGGGATATTAGAACATCAGGCATGCCGAGGGTCCATCGTGTTACACTGTGGTGGGCAATGCCTTAGTCTCGTGAGCTGAAAACACGATCTGGTTGGCACTGTTCATTTATGACTCCTTTTCTGTAGGTAAACACAGCAGTCCAGTTAATCTTGGTGGCAGCTTCTTTGGCAGCTCCGGTTTTCAATTATGCTGACAGCATCTATCTTCAAATACTGTGGTAAGCTAAATTTAGAATCACTCTGCGTGAATGTCAACAAACTCTTTTACTGTGGCAGCCCTAGAATTATTTTATTCTTACAGTGTTTGTTGAGCACCAACTGGGTAAAACTCTGGGGTATATTTTATGTTTGATACCATTCTTAAGAAGCTTACTGTCAACTATGGGATGTAGGAGTTATAGGAGCTTTCAAACAAGTTAAAAGGGATGAGCAGTACGGATAGTGTGTTGGGTTGTGGAGGAAGGACAGAGTTCTAGTCAGGAAGAAGAGGGAAAGCTTCAGGGAGGAAGTAGCATTTGAGCCCTGAGGTCTAGGTGAATTTTCTACAGGGAGAGACTGAGGAGAGCTCATTCAGTTGAAGGACAGACCCTGAGCAAAGTCAGAGGTGTAGGAGGTGGGCAACGGAAGGTGCAGCCAGGCTAGTGAAAGGGGCACAGTGGGAGGGGAACTTGGGGAGAGGAATTTGAATTTTATTTTACTGTGCTTATTTATAGCCTTGAAAATGTGTCACATCCAAATTCCCAGAATCCAATGTGTCACACTGGTATTGAAGCACTGTATTTTAGTATGCTTTTAACTCCATACTTAAAGCCTTCATGCTTGATGCAGTCTGAGCCAGAAAATGGTTGGTTAAGTAGTCAGTGAAGCTAAAGAAGCTTTAAAAAATCATACACAAACTAAACATTTTCTAAAATACATGTAAGTGTACATTTATTCTGGTTCATCCTACATCTTCTGATATAGGACCAACGCCCTTTCTTTAAATATAGGTCCATCAAGGGGAGCTTTTTTTCCTTTAATAAACTACATCCATAATACAACCTCTCAGATTTTCATTTTCTGCTTCTTTTAAAGTGATATAAGAATTTAAGACATTACAAAGCAATCTTGAGTATAGAAACTTTCTAGGTTGTTTCTTTGTTTTGTTTTGTTTTTTTACCATTTTCTCCAGTATTTTAACAATCATATTGCCTGCTTATTTTGACAGTAGTTTTTAGCAACTGGCCTTGTTGTCAAGTTTTTCCAGAGTCTCCAAACTAGACCTCAGAAATAGCAACTTTTCCTACTCGTATGTTTCATTGGTTTATGTGTGAATTTACGATATTAAACTGGCACGAACCACCTTAGGATCAAATGAAAGTAGAGTCCTGATGGGCCTGCACCTCACCGGGTGGAGGCAGAACTGGCGGCGCGCTGAAGTGTAGCCAGGGAGCTGCGAGCATTCAGCGCGCTCTGAGCATCACTGATGTCATGTCACAGCGAATCTGGTTAGTCTGGTAATTCACTTAAGGAAAAATCAATAAAGAAAGGGGAAACTTACTTTAAATGACTCAGAATTTCAGGAAATAGAGTCTAATGCTAATAATAAAGTCTAAGCAGCATGGAGCAGTGGAAAAGGGTGCATGGTGCTAGAGTTGAAGCCAAGCCAGGCTCAGACAAGGTTCTGTGGCCCTGAGCAAGTTCTCTGGGGCTCCGTTTCCTCTAGAAGATGAGGTGGTGAAAGTGAAATGAGAATATAAGACAGAGTAATGTCTGGGTAAAAATGACGGTTGCTAGTATTTTTTCAGGCTCATTAACTACAGGGTTTGACATTAGTAATTCAAATGAAGTTTTAAAAGTAGTGTATTTATATTCTTTTTAAAAAAATTAGTTTCAGGTATGCAAGACAATGTAATAGACATTTATACCCCTCACAAAGTGATAACCCCTGCCCCCCCAGTCTCCTATGCCTCTGACATCATGTATAGCTGTTATAATTCCACAGTGTAAATTCTTGCAGTTAAAAAAAAAATTTACACCACACAGCCTTTTTCACTTTTTAAGTAACTCTTTTAAATGTATTCTTTATGAGTCTCACAGTTACTGAGTTTTAGACTTGACAACTAAATTTTCTTTCTTTCCGTTAAAGGTGTTTCACAGCTTTCACCACAGCTGCGTCAGCGTACAGTTACTACCATTACGGCCGGAAAACTATTCAGGTGATAAAAGGCAGATGAAGGTCATCCATCATCGTGAGCAAGGAAACAGTATACATTACCGGCATCAGGGCCAGTGGAAATCTACAGGAGTTTCCCTGTTTTGGTGTTCAGCTTGTAAAAGGGCTTGTCAGAACAAACCATGTCATCCAAATTTAAGTAATGTGCATTGAAAATAAGTTTGATCATGAGCATATGCAGAATTTCCAGTGTATTTTTAAATGCAAATAAAACTATCATTTAGAATTATTTTTTTATCTTAGGTTTCTTAATTAACTTACAAGGAACCAGTTATTCCAATTATTGTCGGTCACTTTGTAATTTTTTTTTTTTTTTTTTTTTTTACTAGACCAGAGCATGGAAACTGGAGAATTGCCACTTATGTTTAATAGAATTTAGATTGCTCACAAAGCAATAGGGAGTTTCCTGGTTTTAAATATATATCCTATACAACTCAGCTACAGGTGTATGTTTAATTCGATTGATGTATATGTTAACAGTTCATATGGTTAATATTTGATCATTTTAGGATAATGACAAAAGTAGCTTAGTTGTAAATGAAATAAACTTGTAAAGAAATGATAAATGCCCTAGGTTTTGCAAATAGTAAGATCAAAATAGAAGGTATTGAAGTTCATATTCAGTAGTCTTCCAACCTCTCAGGTGCCTAATAGTTTTATGTATCAGGATAACAAGTAACAGAGGTAGTTGGACTATGAAAACATATCCATGAGCCTGCACCATCCAGGAGGCAGTGAACGGTATCATGCCTTCCCACTGTATTTCTAACAAAGCAATGTTTGTATAATATTGGAACCTGTACTTATATGTTACTGTAAATAATATGAAACTGTATATTTTTCAAAGGTTTTTTTAAACTTTGGGGAGTATTCTTTTGTTAAGATGTTAAAGAAATAAAGAAAAAAAACGGGGGAAAAAAGTGTACCTTCATTTTGGGTTGTTTGTATAACAATATGGTCCTCTTTTTTTTGTAAGTTTTCTAATTCATAAAGTCCATTCAGGTACATCACTTGCACTTACATTGGAAAAATCATTGGTTTGTGACCATCTGACTTAATAGCCGTGATTCTCACTACGCTGGCGTGTTTAGTTCAGGGAGAAGGAGAAGGAACACCGGGCTGGTACTGGTTGCTTCCTCTTATCAATGGAGGGCAATTGCTGCCCATTGTCCCAGGTCTACACACAGCCTGTTGCCATGTTAAGGTGGGAATTTATGAGCAAAATTCCTGCCTCTTGGCGGTATCTTCTGATCAGTGTGTCCTTCTGCTGGCCTGCTGGTCCTGGCTTCCTTGTTCCCAGACTAGCTGCCGAGCCACCCTTGGCTTGGAAAACACTGAAGTCCGCAGGTAGGGACACTGCCACTGAACCAAATGGAGGGTGGTGAGAGTTCTGGAAGAGAAGGGCTTCCGGAACCTCCTGTATAGTCACCTGGGAGGCAGTGAGGCTGAAGGTAAAAGTCTAGACCATCCAAGAGACACACAGCACATCTCAGCACTAGCAAAGTGAGCCCACAAAAATAGTATTCAAAAAGCAACTTGAAGTAGTTATGGGAAAGTTCGGATTTTGTGCTTCATTATGCTTATTTATAGTTTAGTGTTGATGCTGTTTGGAGTGACTTATGAGTTGGACTCAGTCTCTTTAGAATTAAAGTCTTATCAGGCTCTAGTTAATATACTTTGGCCGCCTCAACCCTTAGAAAAATGGTCTGTTTCCTCAGGTTTGTGGATACTGACTTGTTATAAAACATAAATTCTGAGTTGACAGAACATTGGAATTATATTAGGCATGTTTGAGTGTATATTCATGCATACAGACTGCAAGCACGGCAGAAATTCATTTTGGTGCCTTCACATAACACTCAGTCTTGGTAGTGTGCTTAGAAAGGCATTGGGATAATTACGTCTGAAGGCTGTGCTAATCAATCACATTTTTGGATTTTGTTATGCAAGGTTTTTTTACTTTGCAGTTTTTAATCAGTTGCTGGTAGATATCTTTTAAATCACTTAGTCCATTTCTCTTGGTTACATATGTGATGAATCTGGTGATACACCTTAGGATTTGGGGGAGGTTTTTCAAAACTTTACTATCTAAATATATATAGTACAGTTATTTGGGTCAAACTTAAATATGCTGTTTCTGCAGCAGGGTTTTTGTATTGCAGCGCAGTTTGGAAACAAATATATGAGAATCAAACTTGATTTTTTTAAAATTAATTACAGTAAAAATGCTGTTTTGGGTTTAACTGTGTCTCCCAAAAACATGTTCATGTTCAAACCCCTGCCTGGTACCTGTAAATGTGACCTTATATGGAAATAGGGTCTTTGCAGATGTACTCAAGTTAGGTAGGATGAGATCATACTGAATTGGGTGACCTTAACCCAATGCCTAAGGTCCTAATAAGAAGAGGGAAACCTGACTTCTAGGTATTTATCTGAAGGAAATGAAATCACTATCTCAAAGAGGTATCTGTACCCCATGTTCATGACAGCATTGCTTACAATAGGCAAGACACGGAAACAACCTAAGTGTCTGTCAATGGATGAATGGATAAAGAAAATGTGGTATATGTATATACAATGGAATATTATTCAACCATAAAAAGAAAATCTTGCCTTTTCCAACAGCATGGAACTTGATGGCGTTATGCTAAATAAAATAAGTCAGAGAAAGACAAATTCTCTGTGATCTCGTATATGTGGAATTAAAACACAGCAACCAATTTATAGAAACAGGTTGGGGGGTGGGAATTGGTTCAAAGGGTACAAACTTCCACTTACAAGATGAATAAGTTCTGGGGAATCTAATGATCCCCAGAAGACAGCATGACTATAGTTAATGCTGTATTGTATACTTGAAAGTTGCTAAGAGAGATCTTAGAAGTTCTCATCACACGCATAAAGGTAATGAGGTGATGGATATGTTGACTAACCTTATTGTAATCATTTCCCAATATATACATGTACCGAATCATCACATTGTACTTCAAAGTTAGTGTTACATGTCACGTATCTCAAAGCTGAGGGTAAATAATAGAAAAGAGGGAAATTTGGACACAGACATAGAGACTGTCACGAGACAATAGAGGCATAGAATAGAGTGACATTGCCAGCAACCACCAGAAGCTAGGGGAGAGGCCTGGAACAATTCTCCCTCAGAGTCTCCAGAGGGAACCAACACTGCTGATAACCTTGATTGCGGATTTCTGGCCTGAACAGTAAGAGAATACATTTCAATTATAAGGCACCTAGTTTATGGTAATTTGTTATGGTAGCCACAGGAAATTAAGAAATGCTAATGTAGAAAATTAAAATCTCAAGGTTTCTAAAATGAAGTAATTAAATCAGTAAAATTCTCTGGAGCTTGATTTACTGTTTCAGATTACCTTTAGAATGATGTTCTTTCTGCAGAAGAACTATTTTCTGAATGAGAATGCAGTGTCATGATAAAACAGTCGCAAAACAACATGCGTAATAAAGGCATTGTCTTAAACTGACATTGTATTTACCAGCACAGACATTGTGATATTGCACTAAAAAATTAACCCCCAGAATTCTTGTTATTTTTGCTTATGCTGCATCCTAATACGGTGATTGTGTGGGATTGCAGGGGAGGTGTGTACTTCCCACATAGTTTTTTAAGAGCTCAGACAGACAAGTGCCATCACCTATGGCTGCATTTCTTAGACTATGTAGCCTCTTCAGTTGCCACAAAAGAGGAAAACAGACTGGAGAATTGCACATAGGCTTGTACTGCTTCAGCCTGGAAATGACATACATCATTCTTCAATTTCATTGGTCAACACAGTCATGTGGCTCTGCAAGGAGTAATGGGAAATACAGAGGAGTGAATGGACCATTTGGTGGGAAAAAAATCTAGAAATATAACTCCCATTGTAATTTTAGAAAATCATTTTTTCCCCTAAGTTTGTATAAAAGTGAAAAAGGCACATCCCACACGCAGATACAAATCATGAAGGCATTGTTTAATGCAATTGGCAGCAAAGAAATGCTTTGGCCTCTAGCCAGAGCTTTGAGGTTCTCTTTTGCTCATTTCTCTCTGAAAAATAAGTTCCTAAAATCGAGCTCATTATGCTTCCCCCCCAAAAAAAAGTTCACAGTTCCTTTGTCCACTTAGGTGAAATGCAATAAAAATGGACTTTAAAAAGAACAGCTTTTCCTGTGTTTCATAAATGTTCCCAGAAGACTGAAGTTTTAACTATAAAGCTAGAAGCACTTTATTTATTTATTTATTTATTTATTTATTTATTTATTTATGTATTTATTTATGTATTTATTTATGTATTTATTTATTGCCATCCCTAGACTACAACTAAGAACCCAGAAGGCCTCAGGAAACAGAACCAGTGCTCTGCTCCCTCACCCTCTGTTCTCAGAGTAAGAATCCACTGTAGTTGATTCCTTGAATAACACGTGCCTTGCCAGAGCTTGACCGTGAGGGAACTTCCTTAAAATGACTTGAGGATGTCGCTTCCAATATAGTATGAGGCCAGATTACGGAATTTGTTTTCTCTCTTCTTACTTCCACACACAGTTCCAGTCCACTGGACCCTAAAGGGCTTGATTGCTAAAAAACAAACAAACAAACAAAAAACCCCACAGAAAAACAAACAAAAAACCAAACACAAAACCAAATAACACACAAGAATGCCCAGTCCCAGTGGGAGAGGTCTGGCGTGGATCACCACGTTTCTGGAAACACACAGTGAAGAAGAAGGAAGGGAAGTTCCTTAGACTGAGAAACTCGGCTCGGCAAATGCCTAGTGTGCTGAGGAGTGCCCGGCTTCACAGGAATCATAGACGGTCAGAGATGATGGGGCATTGTTTGACCCTCTGTATCTTTTCTGCACACAGGCAGGCAGCTCCTCAGCTCAGGTTCGTTTGGAGGGGACGCTGGACTAATTAAAGGTCTGGAGCTTCAGCGGGTAGTCAAAGGCGGGATTCTTGTAGGCCACGAGGTGGGTGTCGTAGCGCTGCTGGCGAGGAGTCCGGCCCCGCCTGCAGAGACACGCGGACAGCAGCAGGGTGCTGACCAGCAGAAGGCCGCTGGCGGCGCACAGACCCGCGAAGATGAGCACGAAGCTGGGCTTGGTGGTGAAGGTAGCGCACGGCCCCCGCAGGCCCGAGGCCCGAGGCAGGCTCAGGCCTGCACTGTTGGCCGCCAGGACGCACACGTGGTAGGTGGTGCCCGGCAAGAGCCCATACAGAGGGTGCTGCCGGGCGGTGGCATAGATGTCGCCCACCACCGACTGGTTTCCCGGCTGGCCCTCCGCAGAGAAGTGGATCTGGTAGCTGCGCACCACTGAGTTGGGGGCGCACCAGCGGACAAGCGCGGACGTGTCGGTGGTCTCAGACACCCCCTGCAGCTTGGGAGGCTCTGGGATGGTGTCTTCCCGGCTGAGGCCTGGGCACAGGCACCGCAAGCGCTTCTGCAGGTCTGCGCACGGGGTCTGGAGGTGCTTACAGGGGTGGTAATCACAGGGACCCTCCTGGGGAGGCGCGTCCTCCTCCTCCTCCTCCGCCGCCTCCCCCTCCTCCTCACTGGAGTCGTCCAACAGCAAGATTGGAATGTCACCCTCGGAAGGACTTGGCTGGGGAGCCTGCGGGGTGGCCTGTGTCCTCCAGTCGAGCTGGGGAGTGCTCACTGGGTTCTGGGAGGCAGGGAAGAGACCAAGGTGTTTGCTGGCCCATGGGGTGAAGGCAGATGAGATATTAGGGTCAAGGACAAGCAAGGCAGCTTGTTCTCTGAGCTCTGTCCCGGCTGTGCTTGCAGCCCTGGGCAGATTACCGGAGTTGCTGGAACCTGCTGTAGAGGAGGCAGCTACCGTCTCCCCGACAGGGCTGTGCGGCCATGCAGTTCCTGTGTGGAGACCCATAGGGTGGGAGGGGGCTTTGGGGACACTCTGTCGATCTCCCACAGCTTGAGTGGAGGGGGCTGTGCTCCGCGGAGTGGAGGGTGCGTGGGTGGAGGGGACAGAGGAGGCTGAGTTGGAATCAAGGAGGGTGGTGCTTTGGCTGGAATGGCACACACTGGGCAGCTGGGAGAGCAGGACAGGGGCTGAGAAGGGGCCTTGGGATCCCGCAGCTGGTGCACACACAGTGTCTGCTGCCCTAGAGGAGAGGCCAACCAGTTAGAAGGTGTTTGGCATCTGGGTTGCTCTTGTGCTGACCTTTGAGTCCTCAGTGCAGACACTCCTCTGCCAAAACCTTATCAACACACCTGCCAGGTACCACATGGTACACATGATAGACACGCATCACCTCACTGACCTTCAGGGCACCCAGTGGAGCAGGGTCATGGGGCCTGTCATCACTCCCATTGAGCAGAGGAGGAAACGGGAGAGCAGAAAGAGGAGTTAACTGCCCAAGACAGCAGGGCTGGCAAATGGCAAAGCCTAAGCCCGGTGGTGGGGGCGGGGGGGGCACCATGACGAGCAGTCCAGATTCTCTAACTGCCGTCTGCTATTTTGTGCTCACCTGTCTGCTTCCTGGCCATGAGTGCTAGTGACAATATTCACACTAGCTAATGTTTCCTGAGTGATTGCTACATGCTAGGGACTATTGTTAGCATCTTACTATATCAACTAATTTAATTTGCACTACCTTATAAGGTAGGCACTATTATCCCCATTTTACAGATGAGGAGGTAGAGGCCCCGAGCGGTTAAGTAATGCAGCCAAAATGAACAGCAGTAAATGATATGAAGAGACGGCACTCTCAACCTCTTCATTAAGACAAAGAGAGACCCTTCATTGCAAAGGATCTGGGTGCTTGTCTTTGGAGTTAACATGAAGGGGAAAGGGGGCAGACTAAGCCCCACTTGATATCCAGGCTTGGGTGGGAGGTGAGAAAAGCACCCCGACAGTGATCTGCACCACCATTGGCCTGGTCCATTAACACTTCCCATGTCTGCTCCTCTATGCCGTCAGCCCCATTGGCTGACTGGAAGGCAGGCATAGCCTCCATCACCTGAGTCCCTGAATGTGACAACATGAGGGACGGCTACCCTGCCCAACACTGCCCACCTGCCTAGCATGGTTAGGTGAGGAAGACATGAACTGTAGGAACTTCAGCTCTGGGGGGGCTGGCCGTCCCCCCTCAGTCACCTGCTTTGTAAATGTGTTACCTGTTGAGGGCTGTCCTCTTCGCATCCATGAGGAGCCAGGATAACTCACAGCTGCAAGTGAGGGGGTTGCCAAAGAGGCTGATGGATAGGACCTGGGAGGAATGCAGGGTCCAAGGAGGGAAGGAGCTCAAGTTGCAGCTGAAATACACAGAAAACCAGTTGAGTCAGGGTTTTACAATCAGGTCAGAACTATTCCCTGAGAGTCATGGTGGCGTCATGGGGAAACCATTCTGCTAGGGGTTAGATATTATTTTGGGCAAAACCCTTAACGACCTTGGACTTCCTTTTTTGTCATCTGTAAATTGGAGATACCAACCCGACTCAGTCAATGTCACCCCTTACATCAAATGGAGACAGTACTCCCCTGACTGCTGGTTATATCAAAAAGAGTCTGTGACGATGAAAGTGTTTATAAATGTAAATCTCTACACAAAAGTAAGATATTGTTATTACAGGCCAGTCATGAGCAATGGCAGGAATTCTTAATTAATGAGAATACTCTTGAATGTACACTACTGCGGTTGGACTATAGCTAATGGCCCTCAACACCAGCCCCATGGAAGACCCCTCACTGAAGTGTATCCGTTAGCTCTTGCTGACTAGAGAGTTTCCCCCAAACTTAGTCACTTAAAACAATAAATATTTATTTTTTCTCCTGATTCTGCAGGTTGGTTCAGTGGTTCTTGAGCTCTGAGCCAGCTCAGCTGGGGCCAGAAAATTTAGGATGGCCTCACATATATGAAGTCTTTAGTGGGTTTGCAGGGGCCTTTCTCCCTGTGTCTCCAATCTCCCAGGAGACAAGGGAGAACCTGGCTCACACCCAGATGCATATCCACATTTGGGGGTTCTCTGAGTCTGATCTGACAGAGCCCTAATATGAAAGAAGCTTCCATTTGCTCTCCCAAATAATCTCTTTTCTTTGCCGAAATATTATGAGGGCCTCTCCGTCCTGCATCTAGTGTTGTCAGAGGGGACTATGGAGGGCTTTGGGCATGCTGGATTGGAGAGAAGCCAGGAAGTCTCCTATCCCCCTCCAGTGGGTGCTGGGTGCCAGGAATGTCACCCACTATTTATCACAGATAGCTTCCCACGGGAGAGGAGTGGGTGAGCTAAGGAGATCCAGGAGCGTGTCAGGCTGAGGGGGCAGAGAGAATGGGTCCAGCAAGGAACTGGAATTTCATGAACTTCAGAAGCACCCAGAAAGCACCCAGAAAGAAGTGGCTCCTTCCTCTGAGCTGGGTCACAGGTGGTGCAGCGTGGGGCCTACGATAAGCCAGCCAAGGAATTAAATCTTCTCCTTCAGGCCATGAAAAGCACTGAAAAGTTTTCATTGGGCAGGAGACTCAGTCAGATTATAATTTAGATAGACCTCTTGGCTGAATGTAGTGACTGGATTCAAGGGTTCTTAACCCGAGTCTGCAGAGACAGAGTCCGTGAACTTGGATGGAGGATATAACATCTTCACTGTCACGAACCTCTAACTGAAATTTACCATTTACTTCAATGATGAATGAAGGCAACAAACCATGGGTGAATCTTCAGTTGAAATGACAGATATTTGCATATCACTTTACAGTAGTTTCTTGTCATTTATAATCATCAAAAAATTATGGAAGTTGTTAGACCTGGATTTTGTTATTTAAGATGTTAAATAAAGAAGGACACCACCTACACATATATTTATAAAACACATATTTAGAAATACTTTTGTAACTATAATGGGTTTCTTTGTAATCCTATGTACTTTATTGTAGGCATATAAAAACATTATTCTGAGAAAGGGCCATAGGCTGCACCAGACTGCCCAAGAAGTCTGGCACAGAAGTGTTTCAGATTCCTTGCACTAAGGGGTGGCTCCCTGAAGGCAGAGTCTCCAATTGCAGGGCCCTTGGTCAATGGGGTAGGAAATGATGAGAACTTGACCTAAAGCTGCCCTAAAGGGGGGCTGTTGGGAGTGGAGCCCAGGCCGGATCTGGTGACGGGGAAGCAAAACTTAAGAGTCGCCTACACTTGTACTAACTCTTGAACCCACTCCTGTCTGGCTCCATGGAGAATGAACGTCACCAACACCCCATACTTTGCCAAATCCTATGGTTACTCTTCTGTCTTAAGCTGATTAGGCCTCCCAGTGGCATTCAGATCTGCCAACCACTCCCTCCTTCCTCAAACACTGTCTTCTCTTGGCCTCCAGGGCACCACACCCTCTTAATTTTTCTCCTGCCTCACTAGTGGTACCTTCTTGCTCTCTTTTCCTGGTTCTTCCTCTTCCTAATTTTAAAAGTTGGGGTTCTTTAAGGCTCAGTCATGGGCCCTCTTCTCTCTAAATCTCTGCTCTAAATTCTATGGCTTCAAGTTTAATCTCTGTACTCTCACATTTATATCTCTGGCTCAGACTACTCTTTTGAGCTTCAGACTCATGCAGTGTTGTTTAAGGTTATCAGATGTGGGATCAAATTGCCTGGGCTCAAGTCCTGAGTTCACCACTTACTAGCTGTGTGAACTGCGGCACTTAATGCTTCTGTGCTCAGTTTCCTCATCTGTGAAATGAGGATACTGACCATATCCTCCCACATTGGATTGATGGGAGAGGAAATGCTTTGATATATACCTAGGACAATCAATGTCTGGCACAGAACAAGAGGTCTGTATTATTATTATTACCATTATTATTATTGTTGGGTATTTGCTCTGAATGTCTCATAGGTCTTTCAACATCCAGACAGTTAGATACATAGCCTGGAGCTTATCAAAAGGCCTGGGCTGGAGATACTTAACTGAGCGTACTCAGCACAGAGATGACAGAGGAGATATCAGACATGGGGGTGGGGACAGTGCTGAAGTCAGCGTGTAGGGTGAGAAATGACATGCAACAATGTTAGGAGAAGTGGAAATAGCCAAGGACCTTAAGAGGCCTATGCAGGAAGGCTGGAGAAACATCAGGGCAGTGTCCTGAGGCCAAGGAGTTGGAAAGCATCAATAGGGAGGAAAGAATCAACAAGAGGCTCAACAGAGAAGCGGCCACTGGACTTAGCAGCTGAAATGCCACTGGTTCCATTCAATCATGGAGCTGAAGTGGGTGGTCAGATTGCAGTGAATTGAGAAGGGCAGGGATAAGAGGAGGTGGTCACCACTTCTGAACCAGGGGTGCTTGCTTATGTTGGGTCTGGGTTGCCTTTCTCCCCTGGCATTCACCTGGTGAGTTTGGACTCACCTTTAAAGATATGGATCAATTATGTTCTTCAGTGTGATGGAGGTGATCACTAACTCTACTTGTCTTATAACACAGTACATGGTGTGTGCCTCTGTCACTGATCACAATGTATAAAGACAATTGCCTGATGTCTGCTGCCTACACTGAACTGTGAGGTCCCTGGAAGCAGGGGCCATGCTGTTTTCCTCACCACCACCATCATCACCAAAACCATCATCACCATCGACATCACCATTGTTCCTAATACCTCCACCACTGTCACCATCAGCATTATCACCTGATGCTTCCTCCACCATTTGTGGGCTGAGGACTCTCAAACCTTGTGATAACCTCCAGGCTCATGTATCTAACTGCCTGCTGGATACTGAAAAACATATGAGACATCCAGTGCAAATGCCCAGTAATAGGAATAATACAAACTTCTTATTCTGTGCCAGGTATTTTGAAGGCACATATCAAAGCATTTCCTCTCCCAGCAATTCAGTGGGGAGAATTTGGTCATTATTCCCATTTCACAGATGAGAAAACTGAGTCATAGAGGTGTTAAATAACTTGCCCCAACTCACATAGCTAGTAAGTGGTGAACTCAGGATTTGAGCCAAGGCAATTTGGTTCCACACCTGCTGTCTTACACACAATGTTGCATCAGTTTAAAGTTCAAAAGAGGAGTCTGAGCCAGAAATGATCTCACCCTCCTCAACATCACCACCACCATCATCATCACCATTCCCATCACTATCACCAGTTCACCACATTACCAACATCAGCACCATCATCACCATCACTGCCGTGTTACCATCACTTTCACCACAACCACCGTGTGCCAGACAGTGAGCTAAGCACACTGCATGTTCCATCTCCCTTTCCTTCAAGGCCTGAAGTGAAGGACTCTGGTTGGGGCTGGAGCCAGCAGAGAAAAGAGAGAAAAGGCTACATTGAGCGTGGTGGTGGGGCACAGGTGCCTGCTTCCCAGGACCCAGATGTGGGCCCCAGGAAAGGAGGTAGCTTGGAATCATCTTCAAAAGGATGCTGCCCTTCCTGGTAGAAGTCAGGGAAGGAGGTGGATATAGTGACACTATAAATATCACTGAGCCAGAGGGCACCAACCCTGCATCCCAACTATAAGTAGGACCTTCCTACCCTCCCACCTTTCTTCCCTAGACCTGCTCAAACCCTGGAAGGGGCTGACTTCCTGCGTGGGGAAGCAGGTGGATGGAGAAATAAAGAAGAACCTAATGGCCTCATCCCCTCTTCTCACTGCAGCTTTCTCATCCTGGGCTTAAAGGAAACCTTACATTCATGAAACTTTGGAGTTTCAATGTTACCCTGGACAGGACTGAGTTGCCTGGTTTGTAGGCAGAGTGGACTATCTGGGACCTGCCCAAGACATCACCCAAAGGATGAGGAAGAACAAAAGCTCAGAGAGGATTTAAAGGAGCCATGGGAGGAAAGTTAAGATCTGGTGTATTCTATAAAATAGTTATACCTATTCAACATAGTGTAACGGGCAAAATACAGCCATGTGATTCAGAAACACTTACTTCTGGAGCAGAAGGAGCTGTAGGTGAGGAGTGTCTTGAAAGATGTGTGTCTGGACAGAGGTAAGTGCTGGGGAATCTTGACAATCCAGATGCTGCAGGTCAGGGGTCATCTTGAAAATGTCCCCCTCCAGGCTCCTCAGCCTGGGCATCTTCCTCAGATAGAGGGATGTGAGCTTTGGCAGGTCTCTGATCCACCCTGACTGAACTGAAACACACAGGGACAACTGCCCACTACCCAGGAAGGCACAAACCCAAGACGCTGGCACGATATTAAGGGAACACCAAGAGTGACAAGGGGAGTCACAAAGGTCATTGCTGAGCATGGGCACAGCTGGCAGCTTGGGAATCTCAGAAGCACAGGTCATTTCAGCCAGAAGAGCCCTCAGAGATGACCAGTCCTTCCTTTCAGCCTGAGGCAGCTGAGGCCAGAAAGGAGAATGGTTGACCGAAGGCCACACAGCTGGGAAAGGACAGAGCCAGGACTTGAACCCAGGACACTGTCTCCAAGTCTGCTGCTGGCCCGCCCTCTCCACACAGAAATACCCCAAACTTCCCTCTGATGGCCGCCATGAGTGGGGAAATGTTTGCAGGCGGTAAGGAAGGCGGAGCAAGCTAGAGGAGGTCCAGAAACCTAATTGTGTGGCTCTCCTAACACATAGAGAATGTGTCCCTTCTCCTGTTTCTGGTTCTCACGCTTCTTTCTTGGTCTACGGCGGAACAGGTGATTATAGACACATGAAGTGTTTTTTAAAAATAATAAAACCAACCGTGTGAACCACAATCAGAACATACCACGTACAAGTGAAGTGCTATTCTCACCTCCCTCCTGTGTCTTATTTGAAGGAGCCAACATTTACAGACAGTTTTAGCCAATCAAGTAGAAAAGCCAATGAATTCATCCTTAGGACAGCAGTTGCTTGGGCTGAACAGCCTGTTTGGTGCTGAGTTCATTTATCAATCAGCCCCTGGGAAAACCACGCATTCCCTTCCCCATTCTATGAGCATTTACCAGCTGTGCTAGTAGAACCACGTGGTTAAAGGTTTGGGCTCTGGACCCAGGATGCTTAGATTTGGATTTGGAGGCACCACTTAAACTGTGAGACCTCGGACTATTCACCTATCTGTTCTCACCTCTTGGAACTCAAGGAGTTAAGCCCCGTTGGCGCTTCAAACGGGGACGGCTTGGCTCAGGAAATCTCGGTGGGGTTATTTATATAAATGGCATTCTGAGCTTGGCACCTGGGTCACCCCCCACGAGGAAGTTCATAGCCCCACCCCAGGAGCGCATGCCCAGCCCGCCTCTGAAAACCCGGGGCGCCGGGGACTCACCTCGCGTGAGGAATGTGCCGCTGAGGTCCAGGACCTCGAGCGTGGCCAGGGGCGAGAAGGTCGCGTCAGCGATGTCCCCCTGGGCGCCGTGGCCCAGCGCGGTGCCGGAGAGGTTGAGCAGGCGCAGCGCTGGGAAGCAAGCGAAGGCCCCAGGCGGCAGCGCCTGCAGGGGGTTCCCCGCGAGGTCCAGCGCACGGAGGCTGCCCAGCGCGGGCTCCACACACAGCGGCAGAGCGCTCAGCCGATTGTAACTGAGGTCCAGCGTGTGTAGGCCCGCGGGCGCAGCGGGGCCCCAGCGCAGCGCCGCAATGCGGTTGTGGCGCAGCGTCAGCACCTGCAGGTGAGGCAGGTGGCCGAGCTCAGGCGCGCTCAGGGCGCGCAGCCGGTTGTAGCTGCAGTCCAGGCTGCGCAGCGCGCGGGGCAGGCAGCCCGGCAGGCGCTCCAGGCTGCGGTTCGCCAGGGTCAAGGTCGTAGCCCCCGCGGCGAAGAGCCCCTCGCAGGGGGAGCGCGTGGCGTTGTTGGCTTCATTCCCCCAGGGACCCTGCTGAGTCAGCCAGAAAAGAGGCGTCCTCTCGTGGGGTGTCCCTGCTGGGCCGGGGCTCAGCGCAGCCATAGGCAACAGCAGCAGCAGCCACCGCAGGGCCCACCACATGGCGCGTGGCTGGGGAGAGAATAATGTGACAGACCATTAAATCCAGCGGAAACCACCTAAGAAGGACAAATGTACCCCTACCCCGAGCTCTGAGGAGGAGGACAAGCCTTGGGTGTTCCCTGAGGGGCAGGGGGTGCTCCCCAGCATGACTGGGTGTGCAGTGACTGTCCCCGCCTGCTTTACCCTATGGCCTTCCCAACATACACCGTGGCACCTGCTGCCTTTCCTTCTCCCAGTGATGCTGTGCCCTCTAATTCTTTTTAATTATGTGAGTATTAATCCACAGGGGACCTCTTGTGGAAGGCCTCCCTCGTGTGTCCTGCCTGGGCCTGTACCCCAGGAACCTCCTCCGTTTCCTTGTCCCCATCCCATGAGCCTCCTGAGGGAAGAGAACATGCCCATTATTCCTATAAACTCTCCCCAGGTGTGCAGACCAGTGAATGGCTTCAGCTAGGAAAGCAGATCTGCTGGAACATAAAGATGGGATTTGAGGAAGATTTTGTCAACCCCAGTGAAAACTCAGTTGCCCCAGGCGCAGGTGAGCCCTGGTTTGCAGGTCACATTTTAAAGTAAGTTCTAGAGTCTCTTTCTTGGGAGGGCACTCAGGGTTGTCTTTCGGGAAGAAAGGAGCCCCCAGACAGCTGTGAGGTGTGGGAAGCTGAAGTCAAGCATTTCTTGGTCCCAACAAAAGCCAGGGCTCCTGAGGCCAGCTGTGCCCAGAAGGAATGGCTGAGGGCTGCTAGCTCTGGAGTTTCTGGAGTACCCAGGATTGTACAGGGCAGCTGAGAGGTCAGGTAGGGGTAGATCAGGCAGCTGTGGGCTGGTTTGGGAGCTGCAAAGCTACTTCCAACCAGGCCCTGGCCATGAGGTCACGCCTTGATATTCCCCCAATTCTGTAGGTGTGTATTTCTGTCCCAGCTATCTCTGCTGGCCACTAGGTCTCTGGGCAATCACCCAGGCCTCCCTCTTGCTAGTAGGGGGGTCAAGGCAGTGAGGAAGATCCTGGAAACTGAGGCCAGGAATCCATGTGTATAGCAGTATGTCATACTCACCGGAAGCTGAGCGTTTGGAATGTAGCACCTCTGGATACCCGTTCAATCTTTAATCTTCAGTCTTGTCTTATGGATTTCAGGAGCCAGTGACTTAGACAGCAGCTCAACTCTGAACTCCGGAGGGAAGCCTGTTTCCCAGATGCCCCTGCCCCCCGGCCCCACCCACAGAGAGGGCCTGAGATGCCCCAGCCCCTGCAGCCCTTTCTTCCTCACATTGTGGTCTTTAGCCCACTCCCTCACTGCCTGTCTCCTCCTCCCACTCTGGGCCTGGGCCTGCCCCTTTGCAGGCCTGGCACCTCCTCCTCGCCCTCCCCCATCTTCACCTTACTCCGCCTTTCCAGGCCTGAGAAATGGAGGGAGTCAGCTCTCCAGGGCCAAAGTGAGGGCTGAGGGCTAATGGGCGCAGTGATGCAGAGGTGGCACTGTCACCTCCCAGGAATCTGATCCTCCTGCCAGGTGGTTCCCGTTTCCTAGGATGCTTGGAGGCTGAATGGTGAGCTGGAATAAGGAGGAAGCCCTGTGCCCCAAAGGAGGAAGGTAACCCAGTCCACAGGAAGGGCTGCAGAGATTTACAGGAAAAAGTGGCCAGAGAGGAGTTCTTCAGAGGAGTCTGGGAGCAAGGACAGGCTCAAACTAGATCCTGGGGTTCCCAAGAAGGTTTGGTTTGGTTTCTCTGGGACCCAGTTCAGTGATAGTGTGGATGTTTGTCTCTCATAAGTGGGGGGAATAAAGAAAGAAAGCGGAAATGCAGAAAGAACATTCCTGCATCATGGCTGGAGTTATTGATCCTATTTACCGAGAGCCCCAGGTCTCCCTGAAGCTGTGGTGAAGACGCTAAATGAGCTTTGTTTAGAGCACGTTTGTTTAGAGCATGTTTGTTTAGAGCAGACGCTGCCTTTCTCCCCCTGAGTTCCAAGACTGGACATTTTGTCTGAGGACCTTTGATCTACACCCTCTCCCTCACCCCCAGGCCAGGGGTGAATCATCCCCAGTGTTCTGTACACAGACCTTGAGACCAGAACTGCACAATCTTTCCTCCTGTCAGTCCTTATCTGAGCAACGCTGAGGAATTCCAGGACACCTTGGAACTGGCATGTTAGGTTAATTGGATAATTGCACATCCTTGGGGATCTCCTTTTAGGCCTTCTCCACCCAAAGCTTCAAAAATATCCTTTCAGCCTCAGTGCCAGCCACGGCCTTGCTGCTCAGAAGTGTTCCTTCATTGGCCCCAGGTGGGGGCGGGGAGAAGCCTGTTCTGAGACAGTGCAGTCACCACCCAGGGAGCCCCAGAGGTAGAAATGCTGCGCCATGGACAACACAGAAGGCCAAATGGGAGGGAGAAGTCGAGGGAAAAGTGTGAAAGTGAGGGGACCCGTGTGTCAGCCAGGGGGCAGCCTCCAGTGATGCCCTTACCTCTGCCTTTGCTTGGTTTACCAGTTGCAGAGAGCACCCAGCAGGTCAATGAAAACATCAGCTTCTCTCAGAGTTCAAACAGCCGGCTCTACCTTAGAGGCAATGGACTGACTACCTGAGGCCAGCAGGGGTCTGGGGGGTTCAGGCAGGGCTGCCCAGATGAGAGGGAGCTGAATCCACTGAAACTCACCTGTGTGAACAGAGACCCTGAGGAGGAAGGAAATTGGCTCCCCCATGGAGGGCTATAAAAGAGGACCCCAGGCAGTAATGTTGGGTCTCCTCTGTACACCAGTGGGGCAAGGGATCTGGGGAGACTCTGGTTGTGGAGCTCCCTGAAGTCATCGCCCTGTGTTTGCCCAGAGCCCCAGGCCCTTGAGCCAACTTCTTGTCCCTGCTGCTTGTTGGCTAGTTCACCAATGGCGGCAAGGGCCTGGCCTGGACTGGCTGACCTGACGTCTGAGCTTGGCCCTCTGAACTGCTCTGTTGCTCTGGCTCTGGTGATACCCAACCCAAGCTGATACACCTTGGGGGCTGCCCAGTTGGGCTTTTGAGCTGAGGAGTCTGGTGGCAGAGTTTGCTTACCAGTCTCACCCAGGTGGCATGTTGGCCTTGCCCCAGTGGGTGTATTCTGCTTGTCACCACTACCCCCTTTTTAAATTGAGCACTTACTATAGTCAGAGCCTAATGCATTATCATATCGAATCTTCACCAGGTTCTGATTATTATTCCCATGCTACAGATAAGGAAACTGAGGCTCACAGAGGCTGACTAGGCTCTGAGCACACGACTAGTTAGTCTGCCTGGCTCTCCACCTTGACCACCTTACTCTCCATTTCGGTTCACTCTTCCATACCTACTGTGGGTTCCCTCAAAAGTTGACCCTGAGACAAGGACTCGAGTTCAGGTAGTTTATTTGGAGGGCGATCCCAAGAAGCATGGAGAGGGAGTAAGGAAGCGAGACAGGGAAGGGAAGGCACTGCAGGTGTGTGACTGAGGAGGTCACTCGCTGGGACCCTCTGAGAGACTGCAGAGCAGCTTCGGATTGTTTCATCAAGTGGTGAGGAAGTGGGGGTATTTACCTACCAGCTTCTGCTTCTCGTTGGCTTGAGGGTTTTTCCTGTGGCGTTAACTCCTTGGCACACCTGGCTTGAGCTGAGCATGCATCAAACAACTCCAGGGAGGGCTAAGAGGATGGGCACTGATAGCATCTGCTGTAGCACCCTTCACGATTTCTCCCAAGGGGGCCCTCCCTTGGTGTTCTCTCCCAGGTGACTTGGGCTAACAGCCATCAGGTGGATTGACATGGTTCCCTACGTAACTTAGGACCAAACTTCCTGAGAACTGGGCCATGTCATTCTTCTCGGTAGCCCGGGTGCCCAGGGTGGAGTCTGGCCCTTGAGACAAATATTCAACAAATGAATGGGAAGAGTACATGGTGAGTCAGAAGGTCCTCCATGGTGCCCTGGAGTGGATGAGGCAGGACTCGCGAGAGTAAACATTAAATTCAAGAGAGATTTGCCGCTCAGGTCCAGCAGCATCCCAGCCTTGAGAAGGCCTCAGGTGAGGGTGAACTGGGACATGGTGTGGGGCAGGTGGAGGTGCAAGGAGAGAATTGAGTCACCAAGAAGTTTCTAATCGAGATTCCCCACATTCACAAGATTAGAGTGTTAATAAAACCCTAGCCTACAGGAAAAAAAGAAAAAAAGAGCCAGGAGCCAGTAATTATATGGTTGGCTGCACTTCTCTTCTTGATTTAGATCAAAATTAGAGTGGTAGATCCTTGGCCTTAGAAGTGACTTTAGAACTTGCCTGGTTCCACTCCTCTCTTTCCATTTTAGAGGGAGAAAACTGAGCCCCACAGAGGAAAATTGGCTTGTCTGAGGTCACACAGGTGAGTCCCAATTATCCAATGAGAAGAAGGGCGACCTAATGTTCACTGTTCTATTCTGGGCTCTAGGCTTATTTGCACCGCTGACGAGCTCTCTCACCTGCCCTGGCATTAGCACTGGGGGCTTTTGCCCGCAGGTATGACTAAGTAAACACAGCTAGTGAATGTCAGGTCACTGGACAGAGTTTTTAGGGGTTCTGACCCCTGCTGTTTTGATCCCATTCCCAGAACTCCAGAAATAAATAATAGAACTGCAATAATAAATAATAATAGTGGTTGCCCCAGAGACCCAGAATTGGACATTTCCAAGGGCATCCTGTCCATCTCTGTTCATAACTCTGGCAGCCTGGAGTGGAGTGAGGGAGCTGACCCAGTGACAGGTGACTGCTTAGCCAGCTGCCCCTGCCCTGCCCTTCAGACAGCAGCTGGCTGTACAGAGGGCTCTTCTCCCAAGTGCTGGAGTTGGAATGTACAAACTTGAAGGCTGCATTCTTCTCTGACACCAGAGATAAGCTGGAAGAAGGGGAGGGTGATGGTGGGAGGATACGGTACCAGGTTGTCAAGTCTCCAGGCAGCCAGCCCTCACAGAATGGTATGCAGAAAAGAGGCTTTCTGGTGGTAGGGACCAAGACATCTGCGTGCTCTCCGCTGACGTGGCTGACCTGCCTGTGAGGAAATGATCTTGAGGGAATAAAACAGTCGTTGAGACTTGAGTTTATTTTCCTATTGAGGCATCACTCAATGGCAGTAAGGTTTCAGCACGAGGGTTTGTAAAATGCCTAGAATTTTAAAAAATACCACTTTTAAATGAGATTCTTTTAAAATCTGTAATGGAAAAGATTCAATGGGAAAGGAGAGGTCAGACTTTAATCTGCCACTTGAGTTTGCTCGTGGCTGTAGGAAATGGGACAAAACTGTACATAGGCCATTTTTATAAACCACATTCTGGAATTTACCACTGTCAGAGGCAGCACAAGTGTAAAAGCTCCTTAAACTGGGACAGGATACTGGGTTCACATCCAAACACTGCTACTATTTTATTGGGTACAATGTCTATATTCTTAAGCTTCTGTCTGTCTTGCATTTTTCATGTATAAAGTCAATGAATTGGTTCAGGCTTAATAATTCAGCACACATGTCCTGAGAACATGACAGTACCTGCCCCAGGTGTTCCATACAGAAAATGCGGACTCAGAGATGAACCAGACCTGGACCTTGCCCTCAAGCAGTTCCCAGTCTAGGAGGGGCAGAAGACAAAACCATCACCAACAGTGGGAGCTCACTATCATGTCACAAAGGGCTGATCTTCGAGCTCTGTCAGGCCCGGGGATGTATCTAGTTTGTTCCCTGCTGTATCCCAGTGTCTGGCCATACCGGCTCATGCTACATGCTTAAGAAATAGTTGCTGGATGAGTGTCTATTAACTGTGACTACTGCTTTTCCTGTTTCTGATCAGTTATATTTTCTTATTTGGGATTTCCCACAGAAGAATAGTCCCGGTTTGCTGTATATTTATTTAGGTTTTTAATATATTAAAAAAAAAAAAAAAGATCTACCAAAAGCAAAAGTATTTGAGTTGCACAAACAAAGCAATGATTTGGAATCTCATGGAGCCGGGATGTTATTTGTTTCCCATGGCTACAGCAACTTTCCCATGCACTGTGGATGTCCAGTAATATTTTGTGGGATGAAGAAATGCATTCTATCCAATAAGCCTATGAACATGCGCTTAGCATCATTACTCACCATGGAAATGCAAATTTAAAGCACAACGAGAGACTACTATGCACTTATCAGAATGGCCAAAATGAAAAAGACTGATAGTACCAAATTTGGGGAAGGATGTGGAGCAATTAGAACTCTTAGTGCTGATGGGAATGTCAGACGGTACAACTATTTTGCAAAACTGTTTGGCAGTGTCTGTAAATGCTAAGCATATATCTACTTAATGACTCAGCAATTGCACTCAAGAGAAATGAGTGCATATATCCGCCCAATGAATATTTATAGCAAATTTATTCATTAAAGCCCCACATTGGAAACAACCCCAAAGGCTACAAGTAGGAAAATCGATACATAAATTTTGGTTTAGTCATGCAATGGGCTGCTACAAAGCCACAAAAGGAAGGACCTATGTCATGCTCAACAACACAGATGGGTCTCATGGACACTGTGTTGAACAACAAAGCCTGGCAGAAGAGTACACACTGTACAGTTCTATTGATACAAAGTTCAAAACCAGGCAAAGTGAATTACTGGTCAGAAAGCTCTTACCTCTGAAGAGCATCCCAGTCAGAGGGCCCAGTGTGTGCAAAAGAATGGAGGTATGACGAGGTGTGGAGTGTTGAGGGAATGAATGCACAGCTCAGTAGGGCCGGAGGATCGCAGGGACCGGGAAGGAGGAGTGTAGGGAGAAGAGATTAGAAAGGTTTTGGGTCACAGTGTAAAAGGCCCTGTGGTAGTCGTTAATGCTATTTGCCACATAGTTCAGGGGTGCTTCCTTCTGGCCACTTTCAGGTTGTACTTCTTGGCCCTTTGTGGTTGAGGGGGGCCATGCTTTCATGTTTTTTTCTGGCCAATGAGTTGTAACTGATTAATTACATTACTGTAATTTAATTGCTGGTGTGAGACTGTCCAAGGCTCTCTCTTCTCCTCTTGCAACTGACACCATTTGGGATGTTGGCTGCTCCCTCAGCCTGGGTCTCGGAAGACCAGAGCGCCCCTGAGGCTAAACACATGGCTATATAGTGCGAGAAACAAACTTTGTAGTTTTAGATTGCTGGTTATGGCAGCATAGCCTTGTCTATTTGGATTGATACAGGCCTTGATTATGGTGTCAAGTTCATTTGTTTTTTTGTTCATTCATTCATTCATTGAACATCTGTTCTGCACTAGCCACTGTCCTGCCGTGTTTCCCCGAAAATAAGACCTAGCCAGACAATCAGACAATGTGTCTTTTGGAGCAAAAATTAATATCAGACCTGGTCTTATTTTACTATAATATAAGACTGGGTATAATATAGTATAATACAAGATAATATAATACCGGGTCTTATATTAATTTTTGCTCCAAAAGACACATTAGAACTGATTGTCTGGCTAAGTCTTATTTTCGGGGAAACACTGTAAATGCTGGAGCAGATATAGGCCTTCCTCTCAAGGAGCTTTCATTCTGTCAGGGAATACAGACATTAAGCAAATAAATGAGGTAATTACAAATTGCAGTAAGAGTGATAAAGGAAATAACCAGGTTCATATTACATAAAGGAATTGGGGAGGAGAGTGGAGGTGGCCATCAAGAAGGGTTGCTTCTTGAACTGAGACCCAAGGATGCTATAGAGCTGTCATCCTTGGGAATAATGTTCCAGGGAATAGCATGTGCAAAGAACTGGAGGAGGAAGGAGCCTGCTGTGTTTGAGTCACAGAAAGCAGATGTCTGTGGCTGGAGGGTAGTGGGTGAGGGGAGAGGTAGGCAGGAACGCTCATCTGACTAAGTTGTACGTGGCCTGCTTTATGCATTAAAAGGCCACTCTTGTTTCTATGTCAATTGTAGGCAAGAGCAAAGCTAGGGAGTTGAATTAGGAGGGCATTGAAAGTGTCCAAGGGGGAAGTGATCCTGCTGGCTCGAGAGTGATGACAATGATGTAGAGACAAATATATGCCTTTGAAATATATTTCAAAGTAGAATCTACAGGATTTGGTAATGGATTGTAAATAAGGTATGGTAGGCTGAATAATGGCCCCCAAACATATCCACGTCTCAATCCCTGGAACCTGTAAATGTCACTTTATCAAGCAAAAGGAATTTTGCAGATGTGATTAAGGTAAAGATTTTGAGATGGGGAGCTTATCCTGGATTTTCCAGATGAGCCCTGAATGTAATCACAAATGTCTTTATAAGAGCCAGATTTTACTACAGAGAAGAAGGTCACGTGGAGACTGAAAGAAGAGGCTACACTGCTGGCTTTGAAGATAGAGAAAGGGTAGGAGGAATGCAAGGAATGCAGCTTTAGAAGCTGGAAAAGGCAAGGAAATGGATTTCCCTAAACTCTCTGGATGGACTACGGCTCTGCTGACACTTAGATTTTGGCTCAGTGCAACTGATTTCAAAATTTTCACCTCAAGAACTCTTAAGAGAATAAATGTTTATGTTGTTATTTTTATTGTGATAAAATATACATAACATGATATTTATCATTTTAACCACTCATTAAGTGTACAAGTCAATACAGAGGCATTAAATACATTCATAATATTGTGTAACCATCACCACTGTTATGCCTAAAATATTTTCATCATCTGCAATAAAAACTCTGTACCCATTAAATAATAACTCCCTCTACCCAGCCCCACCTTCAATTCCCGGTAACCTGTCTATGAAAAAACATCCAGCCTAAAAGAAAGCTTGTAAGAGTTTATTTGAGCCAAACTGATGACAATTGCCTCAATAGATTGTGGCAATCCATTGATTGCCAAAGTCTCAATGGATTGAGAAAATGCTGCAGAAAATGGCCATTGTGCAACTTGTTTCATACATTAGAATTAAAGGTGGGGGTTACATGAAATCCATTGGCTGTAGATTAAGGGGCTGGGTGAAAGCAAAGTGGGGAAATCTCTGGGATTGAATAAAAAGCAAACTGGAGAGACACACACTTCTTTTACATTGGTGGTTTGCAGGATAGTTAATAGCATTTTACAGCACATAGTGAACAAGTTAACAATGAGGAATTTTGTAGTTTCCTCTTCTGGTGTTTGTGCCTCCTGGGGGCTCTGGAAAGGGATTACTCTTACATTCTAAGGGAATGTTATCTTAGATGCAAAAAGACAATGGATATACTCGCTTCATCAAGGAAACTACAGGCCAAGGATAACTTCCTGCCATGGCCCACCTTAGTTAGGAATTTTTATGTTCACACTATTCTATGTGGTTATTTTCAGTCTCCTGACCTTGTCAGGTTTCACATGTAACCGCTTTTCCGTCCACACCTCTATTACACTTTCTGTCCGTATTTGTCTGTTCTAGGTACTCCTTATGAGTGGAATCGTACAAGATTCATCCTTCTCTGTCTGTGTTATTTCACTAAGCATAATGTTTTCAAGATCTATCATGTTACAGCATATATCAAAATTTCATTCCTTTTTAAGGCTGAATAATATTGTCCATTGTCTGAGCCACCAAGTTTGTGACAGCAACCATTGGAAACGAATACACAAGGGATGAGAGAAAAGAAGGTCTCAGGGAGGATCCCTAGGCTCTTTGGTCTGAGGACTGGATGGATTGAGATGCCGTTTACTGGGTTAGACAAGTCTAAGAAAGCAATGAATTTGAGGTAGGAAAATCACAGGCTCTACTTTGGCCATATTAAGTTTGAGATGTCTCGTAGACTTAGACATCTCTACCTTGTCTGGTAGACAAGGAGATGTTGAGGAAATAACTGGGCATCTAACTTTGGAATTCTGGGGAGAAGTCAGAGCTGGAGAGTTACATTTGGACATATCAACACATAGATGATGCTTAAAGCCAATAGACTGGTTGAGGCCGTTAAGCCATATTTAGGCCAGGAGCAGAAACCGTATCTTAAAAGCCATCTTGTCTTGATTCTGTCTTGTTTTATCTTCTAGGGGCCTGTGATCAGCAGGCCTGGGCTTCCGGACAGCGACCTGGGGCCAGGTGTGAAGCTGGAGGGCTTGGTCATGCCCTGAAACCCTTTGTCAACGAAAACCTCCTGAAGCATTGAAGGGGGATGTGGGGACAGAGCCCCAGAGAGTAGTTTACAGGCTCTCAGCCTCACGTGGAAGGGTGCTGGCTCGGGTAGTGAATGGCCGTCGGCTGTGGCTGATTGGCCAATTGGCTGCTGGTATAACTGCTGCAACTACGGAGGGCCGAGGAGAGCGGAAGAGGAGAGCCGAGGAGAGCGGAAGAGGAGAGCCGAGAGAGAGGAACAGAGGAGAGAGTGGAGAAGAGTCCTCGGTCAGTCGGTTGGCGGAAAAGCGGACGGCAGGTCGGCATCCGGTGGGCCCAGCCTCCAGTGAGACCGTGGTGGTATGGCTCCCCTACCTATGGCTCCGTGGGTGTTCCTTTTCGGCCTCACCATATCCTGCGTTCTTGTGTGGGGAGCGGGGGCAGAGACCCCGCAGGCCGCCCCGCCTGAAAGATGGCGCAGCGAGAAGGCCTCCGCGCACGACAGGGGAACAGCCTCGTTTTCCCCCTCCTATAAAACTCCATACCACTCTTTACTCAGAGAGGTTATGGTCTTTTCTAACCTGACCTCCCACAGCTCAAACATGCCAAATACATTCTAAGAGACCAATTTTGTTCTCCCGCGACTCATTCCTCTGGCCGTGCCTAACAGAGGCCACTTAGAAGAAGTGTGTAGACAGAAAAGAGAAGAGGACGAAGCCAACATTTGAAGATGGAACAGAAAAGGAGGCATCAGCCTAGCAGGTGAAGAAGGAACAGAAAAGGAGGTGGGAGAAACCTCAGGAAAGTTTGGAATCATGAACGTTGAGAAGTTGAGAGAGACGTGTTTCCTTAAGGAAGGCTCAGCCACGCAGGTTTTGAGAGACTGAAAAATGGAGGACATTTATGACCTGGACAAGAGGGGATTTAGTGGGGGTTAGGGACAAAAACTGATGGAGAAACTGACCTAAAATGGTTCCCTGCCACGTAAAACTGACCTAAAATGATGACCTGAGGGGAGAGAGAAGTCCCCAGCCTAAGCCCCAGCCCACGGCCGCATAACCCCCTCTAAGCCACACCCCGAGCCAATCACCAGACGAAACCTGCCCCTTCCCCAACTCAAGGAAGTCCCTAACCCATAAAAACCTGCCCAAAACCTTGCTAGGGGCTCAGAACCCACCGGCGTAATAAAGCTGACCTTCCTAACTCTCTGAGTGCCGCTTGGGTTCTTTCCGGTCCTGGTATCCATAACAAAACCAGAGAGGAGTGAGTTAAGAATATGAGAAAGTGTGTATTTGTCTTCTTAACTTTTTGGAGAAGTTTTGAGACTGGTTAGTTAGCATGTCGTTAGGTAGGCAGGAAGGTCCCTGGTGGAATAAACAAAAGACAGCCATATCCTGAAACTCCACGTTCTGGAATGTCTCCTTCACTTCAGGACAAAGGTATGAGAATGCACCTTGAGGTTAATAAATTATCTCATAAATCCCTTTTGACCGGACAAATAAGCAGATCTGAGAGATAAGGATGGGTTGTTAGTCCCTTTAGGGTGGGCAAACAGGACAAACCTGAAAGACGAATTCCATTAGAAGGCACCAGCCCCCTTCCCCAAGCAGGCGAGGAAAGGTATAAAAGTAAGAACTTTCGCCTCAGTCACTGGGCAACCTGGTCGGGACCCCCTCTCGTTTTGAGAGCTGCGATTCTTTACTCTTTACTTTTAATAAACTATCCTCTTTTACAACTCCTCACCTCTCCTTGGTCCATGCTTCCATTCTTCGGTTTCACAAGACACAATCCCGGCACAGAGAAAATAATCCTACATCAGTACAGTTTTACTATGGAAAGGAGTGGGAAAAGTGGGCAAGATAAAGTTTAAAACCTTTTAAATAAAGTTGTAGTTGTCTGTGGCTGCCTAACATGTAATCCAAGACTTAGAGGCTTAAAGCAAAAGTCCGTATATTCTATTTCATGATTTTTGTGGGTCAGGAATTTGATTAGAGCTTGGCTGGATGATTCTTTTGCTCCACCACACAACATTGATTGGAGTCACTGATCATTTGCAGCTATTGAATGGGCTGGTTTTGAGGGTTCAAGATGGCTTTGCTCATAGCTTTGGCACCTTAGTGGGGATGGCTAGAAGGCTGGGCTGTCCTGGGACTGTCAACAGGATTGCCTACTTGTGGCATCTCTGGCATGATGGCCTCAGGGTAATTGAATTTCTTTTATGGTAGCCTCAGGGCTCCAAGAGGGAGTGTCCATGAACAAGACAGAAGCAACATGGCTTTTCATGACCTACATTTAGAAGTCATGTAGTATCAGTTTTGTTGTTCTCTATTAGTCAGTCCAGCCACAGGCCCACCCAGATCTAAGGGGAGGGGGCAGACACCCCACCTCCTGATGGGAAGACAGTCAAAGCATTTGCAGCCCTGTTTTAAAAACCTCACAGATAGAGAACATGTTTGCGGGCTGGATGGGAATGCACCAAGAAATGGGGAGAGGGGAGAATGATGCAGAAGACAGAAGAGCAAGCTGCAGGAATAAAGTCCTTTGGAGGTCACAAGGGGAAACTGAGAAGGCTGGAGACTGGGCACTTCCCTCACTGGGGCAGGAGGAAAGAAAGACATTTTGAAGACAGATACAGAGTAAAAAGATGATGCTCTTCCCATGTGATAAGTTTGCTCTGCTCATTAATGTACGGTGAGCTCATCAGCAGTGGGTAGGTGTTGAGGAAGCTTGAGAAGAAAAGAACGTAAACAGTGATTTCAGAGTTGGAATGTTGTTGTTTTTTTTTTTTTGAAAAGCGGATTTTAACAGTGATGACTTTCTATCATTACTGAAAATAATATAGATTGTCAGCACATGATTACTAATCCTTAATAATATATTAATAACAAATCACTTTATTGGTGATTATTAATTATGCCAAGTATTTGTGAAACCTATGAGAGCTACTCCAAATTCTGGGAAGTTGCTGACCAATTTTTGTTCATCATGCTCCTTTTAGATGTTATACTTCCAGTTTATTGCTGGAGGAACTGGGATTGATTTCATAAAGTAAGTCTGTGAAAGACCCAAGATAAGAACTCTGAGACCATTTCCTTTTTTCAGGAGTTTTGAGAACATGGAAAATACCTGTATATTTTATTTGAGAGGATATTTGGATCACCAACTCCTCAGAGTGATTTTAAAAAAATTATCTGGCAAGAGTTGATATTGAGCAAAGTTACTTGGTAGGTGGTGCCCTTTTGCAAATGATGCTTTCCCTGATTAAAATACGTTTGTAATTCTTGTTCTGGAATTGCTTTCAGGAGGAGTTTATGATTCACACACACAAACTAATCATCAGGGTTACTTTTATTTATTAAGTCATTCATCAAAATATTTTATTTATCACAATCTCATAAGTCACCTTATTTAGTCTTGCATATTTCCTTTTTTTCTTTTTTTTTTAAATTAAAGTTTATTGGGGTGACAATTGTTAGTAAAGTTACATAGATTTAAAGTGTACAATTCTGTATTACATCATCTATAAATCACATTGTGTGTTCACCACTCAGAGTGGATATTTTCAAAAATTGAATCCCCATGAAAGTAATGAAAATCCATCAGCAATAAGGATATCCCAAATGAATCAGGCTTTGCTAAGAATTCAAACAGGAGTTCTCAGAATGTTTTGAGCAAAAAGATTGCCAAGGTCCACACATACTTCATAGAATTGCATCATGTAAGTAGTGATTGAGATCTTAGTCACCGCAAACAGATTTACCATCTATGCCCACTGAAATCTTCTCTCTTTCCGGTATCCTTTCTATTTATTTACCAGTTGGGCTTCCACCCACCCAACTAGCCAAGCTAGAAACTGTAGGTCAAGCTTGATCCTCTGGTCCATTACTCTACAAATTCACTTGTTTACTGTTCACCACAATCAAATAGGAATATATTCAGCTACAAGTTATGGAAAATTCACTTAATAGTAGCTTAAACAATTTTTTTCTTTTTTCATTTTGTTTGTTCATTTATTTTGTTCTTTAGATCCACATATCAGTAAGATCATATGACATTTATCTTTCTCAGTCTGACTTATGTCACTTAACATAATATCCTCTAGGTCCAGCCATGTTATCTCAAATGGTAAGATTTCATTATTGCAGAATAATATTCCATTGTATAAATGTACTACAATTTCTTTATCCAGTTGTCTATTGATGAGCATTTTGGTTGCTTCCATCTCCTGGCTATTGTAAATAGTGCTGTAATGAACCTAGGGGTGCATATATATTTTCAAGTTAGTGTTTTGAATTTCTTCTGATAAATACCCAGAAATGGAAATGTTACGTCATAAGGTAGTTCTATTTTTAATTTTTTGAGGAAATTCCAACCGTTTTCCATAGTGGTTGCACCAATTGTCAATCCCACCAACAGTACATGAGGGTTCCCTTATCTCCACATTCTTGCCAACACTTGTTGTTTGTTTATTTATTAATGCCATTCTGACAGGAGTGAGGTGGTATCTCATTGTGGTTTTAATTTGCATTTCTCTGATAATTAGTGACATTGAGCATCTTTTGATATGTCCATTGGCCATCTGTATGTTCTCTTTGAAGAAATGTTTATTCAGGTTCTCTGCTCATTTTTTAAAATTGGATTGTTTGTTTTTTTTGTGTTGAGTTTATGAGTTCTTTGTAAATTTTGGATACTAACCCTTTATCATATGTATCATTGGTGAATATCTTCTCCCATTCAGTAGGCTGTCTTTTCATTTTGTTGGTTTTCTTTGCTGTGCAAAACCATTTTAGTTTGATGTGGTCCCATTTATTTATTTATTTTGTTTGTTTTCCTTGCTCAAGGAGATAGATCAGAAAGAACATTACTAAGAGCAATGTCAGAAAGTTTACTGCCTATATCTTGCTAGGATTTTTATGGTTTCAGTTCTTACATTGAAGTCTTTAATACATTTTGAGTTTATTCTTGTATATGATGTAAGAATGTGATCCAGTTTCATTTTTTGCATGTATCTGTCCAGTTTTGCCAACATCATTTATTGAATAGACTGTTTTTACCCCACTTTTTACCCCACTGTTTTTTCATATTCTTGCCTCCTTTGTCATAGATTAAATGGCCATAAGGCGTGGATTTATTTCTGGGCTCTCAATTCTGTTCCATTGATCTATGTGTCTATTTTTTTGCCAGTACCATGCTGTTTTGATTACTATAGTTTGATATCAGGTAGCGTGATACCTCTAATTTTGTTTTTCTTTCTCAAGATTGCTGTGGTTATTTGTTTTTTTTGTGGTTCCATATAAATTTTAGAATTGTTAGTTCTAGTTCTGTGAAAAATTTCATTGGTATTTTGATAAGGATTGCATTGAATCTATAGATTCCTTTGGGTAATATGGATATTTTAACAGTTTTAATTCTTTCTATCCATGAGCATGGTATAAGTCTCCTTTTATTTGTATCTTCTTCAGTTTCTGTCTTCAGTTCCTTATAGTTTTCTTAGTATGAGTCTTTTACCTCCTTGGTTATATTTATTCCTAGGTATTTTATTTATTTTTTGATGCAATTATAAATGGTGTTGTTTTCTTAATTTCTCTTTCAGACATATAAAAATGCAACTGATTTGTGAATAATAATTTTGTGTCCTGTTACTTTACTGAATTCATTTACCATTTCTAATAGTTTTCCTTTGGTGGAATATTTAGGGTTCTTTCTATATAGTATCATGTCATCTGTAAATAATGACAGTTTTACTTCTTCCGTTCCAATTTGGAGGCCTTTTATTTCTTTTTCTTCTTTGATTGCTGTGGCTAGGACTTTCAATACTATGTTGAAAAAGTGGGCATTCTTGTCTTGTTCTTGATCTTAAGAAGAATGTTTTTAGCTATTCCTCATTGAGTATGATGTTAGCTGTGGGTTTGTCTTATATAGCCTTTATTATGTTGAGGTATGTTCCCTCTATTCCCACTTTGCTGAGAGTTTTTACAATAAATGGATGCTGGATTTTGTCAAATGCTTTTTCTGCATTGAAAAAATTGATATGATCATATGATTTTTATTTTTCATTTTGTTTATGTGGTGTATCACATTAATTGATTTGAGGATATTGAACCAACTTTGTATCCCAGGAATAAATCCCATGTGATCATGTTGTATGATCTTTATAATGTATTGCTGAATTCAGTTTGCTAATATTTTGTTGAGGATTTTTGCATCTATGTTCTTAAGGGATATCAGCTTGTAATTTTCTTTTTCTTTAATGTTTTTATCTGGTTTTGGAATCAGGGTTATAGTGGCCTCGTAAAATGAGGTTGGGAGCTTTTCCTCCTCTTGAATTTTTGGGAATAGTTTGAGAAGGATAGGTGTTAATTCTTCTTTGAATATTTGGTAAAATTCACCTATAAAGTCATCCAGTCCAGGACTTTTGTTTGTTTTGGGAGTTTTTTGGTTACCGATTCAATTTATTAGTAGTAATTGATCTGTTCAAATTTTCTGTTTCTTCTTGATTCTGTCTTGGAAGATTCTATGTTTCTAGGAATTTATCCAATCTTCCAGATTGTCCAATTTTTTGGCATATAATTGTTCATAATATTTTCTTATAATCCTCTATATTTCTGTGGTGTCAGTGTCACTTCTCCTTTTTCATTTCTGATTTTATTTATATTGGGTCCTTTCTCTTTTTTCCTTGATGAGTCGGTTAAAGGTTTACCAGTTTTGTTTATTTTTTTCAAAGAATCAGCTCTTGGTTTCATTGATCTTTTGTATTGCTTTTTAGACTATTTTGTTTATTTCCACTCTGATTTTTAGTATTTCCTTCCCTCTGCTCACTTTGGGCTTCAGTTTCTCTTGTTTTTCTAGTTCCTTTAAGTGTAAGATTAGATTGTTTATTTGAGATTTTTCTTGTTTCTTGAGGTAAGCCTGTATTACTATGAATTTCCCTCTTAGGACTGCTTTTGCTCTGTCCCATAGGTATGGGACATTGTGTTTTCATTTTCATTTGCCTCAAGATATCTTTTGATTTTTATCTTGATCTCATCATTGACCCATTCAGTATTTAGTAACATTTCATTTAACCTCCATGTGTTTGTGAGTTTTTCAGTTTTTTTTCTTGTAATTAATTTCTAGTTTCATACCATTATGGTCAGAGAAGATGCTCGATATGATTTCAATCTTCTTAAATTTATTGAGATTTGTTTTGTGGCCTAACGTGTGGTCTATTTTAGGAAATGTTCCATGTGCACTTGAAAAGAATGTATATTCTGATCATTTGGGGTGAAATGCTCTAAAAATATCAATTAAATCCGTCTGGTCTAATGTGTCATTTAAGGCCACTGTTTTCTAGTTGATTTTCTGTCTGGAAGACCTGTCTACTGGTGTCAACAGGGTATTATAGTCCCCTAGTATAATTGTATTACTGTTGATCTTTGCTTTTATGTCGGTCAATGTTTGCTTTATATATTTAGGTGCTCCTATGCTAGGTGCATAAATATTTACAAAGGTTATATCCTCATATTATCTTGATCCCTTTATCATTATGTAATGTCCCTCTTTGTCTCTTTCAAATCTTTGTTTTAAAGTCCATTTTGTTTTGTCTGATATAAGTTTTGCTACCCCAACTTTTTTGTTTGTTTCCTTTCACATGAAATATCTTTCTTTATCCCTTTACTTTTAGTCTGTGTATATCTTTTGACCTGAAGTGAGTCTCTTGTAGACAGCATATGTATGGGTCTTATTTTCTTATCCATTCAGTCACCTTATGTTTTTTTATTAAGACATTTAATCCATTTACATTTTAAATGATTACTGATAGATACATAGTTATTGCCATTTTATTATTCATATTTATGTTCTTTTTTTTTTTTTCATCCTTTCTTCTTCTTAAAGAAGTCTGTTTAACATTTCTTATAATACTGGCTTGGTGGTGATGAATTTCTTTAGCTTTTTCTTGTCTGGGAAGCTCTTTATTTATCCTTTGATTCTAAATAATAGCTTTGCTCGGTACAGTGATCTTGGTTATATGTCCTTGCTTTTCATCTCTTGGAATATTTCCTGCCACTCCCCTCTTGCCTGCAAAGTTTCTGTTGAGAAATCAGCTGATAGTCTTATGGGGGTTCCCTTGTAGGTAACTAACTGCTTTTCTCTTGCTGCTTTTAAGATTCTCTCTTTGTTTTTAACCTTTGGCATTTTAATTATGATGTGCCTTGGTGTGGGCCTCTTTGGGTTCATCTTGTTTGGGACTCTCTGTGCATTTTAGGCTAATATATCTATTTTTTAAAATCTTTGCTAGATTAGGGGAGTTTTCTGTCATTATTTCTTCAAACAGGTTTTCAATTTCTTGCTCTCTCTCTTGTCCTTCCAGTGCCCCTATCATATGAATGTTGTTGTGCATGATGTTGTCCTAGAGGACTCTTAAAATATCATCATTTTTAAAATTCTGTCTTTCTTTTTGCTCTTCTGATTGGGTGTTTTCTGTTGTCTTTCAAATTGCTGATTTCATCCTATGCTTCACCTAGTCTGCTGGTGATTTCACCTGATATATTCTTCATTTCAGTTATCATATTCTTTATTCCTGACTGGTTCTTTTTTATGGTTTCTATGTCCTTTGGATGCTTTCTGTCTCTTTGTTAAAGTTCTCACTACAGTCCTTGAGCATCTTTATAACCATTGTTTGGAACTCTGTATCTGGTAGGTTGCTTGCTTGTATCTCATTTAGTTCTTTTTCTGTAGTTTCCTCCTCTTCTTTCATTTGGAACATATTACTTTCCCCCCTTATTTTGGCTACCTCTCTGTGTTTGTTTCTATGTGTTAGGTACTGTGTTTCCCCCAAAATAAGACTTTGCTGGATCATCAGCTCTAATGAGTTTTTTTGGAGCAAAAATTAATATAAGGCCTGATATTATATTATATTATATTATATTATATTATATTATATTAATTATATTATGTTATATTATACTATACCTGGTCTTATATTAAAATGAGACTGGGTTTTACATTAGTTTTTGCTCCAAAAGATGCATTAGAGTTGATGGTCCGGCTAGGTCTTATTTTGGGGGAAACATGGTATATCTGCTATGTCTCAAACTCTTGGTCAGATGGTCTTGTGTAGTAGGTGCTCTGTGCAGCCCAGTGGTCCTGTGTCTCTGGTCACATGCTCTGGGTGCTCCGGAAGTATCCCTTGTGTGGATGGTGTGTACCCTTCTCCTATCATTGAGTCTTGATTGCTATTGGTACATCCATGGTGGGGATTGATTCGCAGGCTGACTGGCTGTGGAGTTTGGCCTCATCCACAGCTTATG
This sequence comes from Rhinolophus sinicus, assembly GCF_057876585.1. NCBI lineage: Eukaryota > Metazoa > Chordata > Mammalia > Chiroptera > Rhinolophidae > Rhinolophus > Rhinolophus sinicus. Next base: position 27,346,035 of record NC_142513.1, read on the forward strand.
AGCTACTGTGTGAGGGCTTACCCTGCAGAATTGGATTCATGCCAGCAGTCTCTGGTGCCTGCTGAGACCACCCTTTGGGTATGCCACTTGTGGGGCTAATTGGGTGGTACTCTGCTGTGGTCTGAAGCTTACCTCTTGGTATGTTGGTTCTGGGCCCTTGGGGTGGCTCCGGTACATGCCCAAGTCGGCCACTGCCTGTGACTGGCCAGGGACTACCTGGTAGGAACTACAAAGCAATCTGCAGTTGGTCCCTGCCTGTGGTGGATCTGGAGATGCATGGGGAGGCTACACTGTGAATAGAGGACAGCTGCCACTAGTACCAGGCCTGGGGTAGCTCCACAAAAAGCCCAGTGCACTCCAAGGCTGGCTGCTGCCTGCTGATTCCTGTATGGCTCAGGCACTGATAGAGCCTTGTGTGGTATGGAAGTTGAGTAAGGCAGGGTCTCAGGGAGTCACCAGAGTGGGACAAGTGTTGTTCACCAGATTCATGTAGATTCTGGTCTGGTACCAGTGCTGAACCTGGAGCTACTCAGAAAAAAATCTCAGAGCACATTAAGGTCAGCCACTGCCCACAGACCCCTGAAAGTTGTCTAAGAAAGAGTGCAGCACAGGCCAGGATGGCTGCTGACCATGAAATTGCTCCCGGCGATGCACAAGTTGGGTGAGGTGGGGTCCTAGGGAGTTATCAGGATGGAGTGAGTGGAGCTCACTAGGCCAATGCAGTTTCAGATTTGACTGTGTGGGGGAGGGCTCAAACTAGGAAAGATGGTGCCTGCCTTCCTGCTGCACCGGAGAAGGATTCTACACAGGGAAAATGGCAATTTTCCCTCCAGTCCTCATCCTGCAGCCATACAACTCAGTCTCTCCCAGTACGTCTTTGACACCTCCCGAATCACTGTCCCTCTGACAGATCTTAGGGTGAGTGTCTGTGAATGACTGAGTCTGTGCGTTGGCCCTTTAAGGGTATGTTTGTGTTTCTTGCAGCCTTCTCTCTCATCTAGATGGTCAGAATCCCCACTGTTTTTCACAGCCAGATGTTGTGGGGGTTCCTCTTTCTGGCACTGGTACACTGGGCTGGGGAGCACAGTGTAGGGCTGGGGTCCCTCACTCCCCCAAGGGAGGGGACCTCTGGGGCTGAGATATTCCGCCTGATTCTCATCCACCACACGCAGGATTGGGGCCAGCCTGTTTCATGTCTCTGCGCCTCCTACCAGTCTTGACATGTCTTCTTCTTTATATCCTTAGTTATAGGACTTCTGTTCACGTAGACTTCAGACGGTTCTCCAGATTGATTGTTCTATCATTTCGTTGTAAGTTTAATGTGGTCACAGGAGGAGGCAAGCACAGCGTTTATTTACTCTGCCATCTTGGATCCCCCCAAATTTGTTTATTTTTCTTACATAACAAAAAGTCCAGAGTTAGGCAGATATTGATTTCCCTTCAGCTACTCCATGATGACACAGACTTTTTCCATTTTTAGGGTCCATATCTTTAGAGTCTATCCTTTATCTTGATGCATGTTGTTTTCTGGTTGCAGGATGGCTATTATACCTTCAGGTATCGCATCCACATCTAGGGAGGAAGAATGGGGAAGGGTGAAGGTGAAGCTGAATATCCTTTTTGTCAGGATAGAAAAAGCTTTCCCATAAATCTTCATGGCATCTGTCACCTTAGGCCTCATTGGTCAGAGCTGGGTCACATGGCCACCTTTTCCTGCAAAGGAAGCTGGGATGTTGGGGAATAGGATTGTCATGATTTGTGTAGACCAGTAAAGATCCATCGCTGGGGCCAAAATCAAATTCTGTTAGCAAAGAGGAAGGGAAATGATTTTGGTAGGTAAATAATATTATAGTATTGGCCACAGTCACAAAGTCTGATGATTTTATTTCTGAGGCAGCTCTCATATTGCTCTACCTCTCTTTCCACTGGCTAAGTTCCAGTCCCCAAGTTTTAACTTGGCTGTCACAGCCGTATCTTAACGGACCCTCCACCTTCCAGTGTGGCCTCCCTTCATCTATCCTCCATCAGCTGTCAGTCTTATATTTTTAAAATGCAAGTGTAATCATGGCACTTCATGGATAAGAACATTTACTGGCTCTCTGCTGATGGCCCCTCTGCCAAGATTAACTTAATACTCGCCCTTCTCCCAACTTGGCAATCTCTTACTCATCTTTCAAGGCCAAGCCTAAATGTCCCATCCTTTGGGAAATCCTTCCTAATTTGCTTCTGATTCTAGCAAAAGCAATTATTCCCTCCTTTTTGTTCTCAGATGTCTCTTTTTATATCTCAAGAGTAATACTTATTATATAACATTATAGTTATTTGTGCAGACATCTGTCTCTTGCTAGGTTATAAACTCTTTCAATATATTGTATTGTCCTTAGCAGCTAACATTGTGCCTGGCACATAACAGTTGCTTATGGCAGAGAGAGCTACTTGTTTCCCAATATCTATTCTCACCTTCTTTATCACTAAAAGAACCCTGATTTTCAGTTGAGCCCATGGCTACTTTCAATAAAGACCAAATATTTCAACCTCCCTTGTAGCTAAGTGAAGTCATGTGATGTTATGCCTGGAGCTAAAGCAGCCATGTTAGAGTTGAGTTGACTTTGTGAGTAGAAGCTGTGAAAGGCAGAGTAAAAAGATAAAAGGATGTGGGTCTCTGACATGTCTTATGAGTTTTGGGTGGAAGAGAGAAAAACCTCTATTATTTTTGATTTTCTGTCCCTTGTAGCTAAGCAATTCTAACATATATGTATATAACATTTAAATTATATAAATTATACAGTGTGATATAAATTATATATATTTATATTATATAAATTATATAAATCATATAATAGAAAAATATATAGAATATATAATATATACGTGAGTATGCTTGAATTACAATTGGCTGAACCCTAGCATAGCTTGACAACTATAGGCCCGTAGCCTACATTAAGTTCTCAGATATATTTGATATATATTTACATATGTCTAAGACATATGAATAGTAGGTAGGGCATACCTCACAAATCTGTGTGCTCTCATGTCTGACTGACTATGCTCATGTACATCATCTATCCCTGAGTCCACTTGCAATTGCAGCCCCTTATCCTAGAGTGAGTTTTGCTTAGGTTATAAGCAATGAATTATTCAACAGCTTCTTGCCAACTGTTTGGCTGCTCATTGGCTTCCTTGATGTCTACCTTATTCAAAGAACCATTTATAAAGGGAGGAAAAGGTCAGAATAAGAACATTTCATTCAATGTCTAAAAACAGAGCTCAGTCCCTGAGGAAAAGTCACCTCTCTTTGGCTGAACTGACATTAATCACTTATATGCAATGGCAAGACCTGGGCTAACCAGTCATGGGGTGAGGGGTGGATGGGGTTGTCTCCGGTCAAGGTCTAGTGTTTGCTCTGTTGGGAAGAAGACAGAATTCTTTCCTCCTCTCCTGAACCCTACCTCTGACTCAGATTTGCAATCAAATGCCATTATTGGACAAGTGGGACAGCAGTTGGGATCTGAATATTTTTTTTAGTAGAAATTTCCACTCTTTTGGCATTTGCAACCTAGTATAACATAATTAGAGGGAAAAAAAGTCTCTGGAGTTTTGGTAGGCCATACCCAAATATGTTCTGGGAAAAATCACCTCAGGGGTATTATCACAAATAAAGACAACCTAGGGTTTTTGTCTTAAGAGGCCTTGTCATTCACATGGGAATATCACGAGTAGTGCTAAAGAGCACTGAGTCAGAAGGTCTGAGTTTAAATCCTTGTTTCCCACATTCTAGCTGGGTGACCTTGACAAGTTTCTGTGTACATAGTTACGGTGTGTGCCGGAGCTGGCTTCTCCCTGTCAGAGAGCGGAGTGTTTGAATCTCTTTCCAACTCTGTGTTTAATGATGTCACGTTGGCTGTGCTGGGGGTCTTTACACCAGGGAAATTGGCAAATCAGGACTCCCTCCCGCCCACAGGATTGTTGAACATTAATTAGCACACCACTGTACATTTCCTAGTTTGTACAATGACGCTGATGAGACCTACCTCACCCAGAGGTTGAATTGAAATAACTCATGGGAAACACAAGTGATAGCCCTTAATACATGTCAGCCTTCTAATTCTTTTAGCCATGTAACACTAGCTCTATTATTGTTGAGACTACTCTTTGGGGAGGCAGAAGCCTGATTTCACTTGCTCTAACATTGGTTGGCATAACCATTTACCCTCTTGGTATCCCTTTTGCCTCTGGGGCATGTTTGACTGCCATGGCAGCCTGTCAACCCACCCTGAAATTTGAGTTACATAATTATGTGGTCTGACTCAGATAATAGGGTTGTATTGACAGAGAGATGCCAGATTTGGGGAAAAAAGCACAGGCATGGGGCAAAGACCCCGGATTATTACATCAGAATGGAGGATATATCTCAACCTGATTGTGGGGGAAAATGGACCATAATCAAAGAATGCTGGAATACAAAGGGTCACAAGAAACCACACAATCCAAACCCTTGTTTTACAGATGAGGAGACATGCATTCTCAAACTGGGGCTCAGATATTCCTCCACTGTTGTTCTAATTTCCTTTTTGACCAGGCCAATGGTTTTTGGCTATGGTGAAACATGATCAAATTCAGAATCTGTAAGAGAATTTCCTGGATAGGATCAGAAAAGCAAGCAAGAAAATATCTTAAAATGGGGATGCAGATTGGTGCAGCCACTATGGAACACAGTATGCTAGCTCCTCAAAAAATGAAAAATAGAGGTACTATATGATCCAGCAATTCCACTTCTGGGTATTTATCTGAAGGAAATGAAATCACTATGTTGAAGAGCTATATGTTCATTGAAGAGCCCCATTTTCATTATAGCATTATTCACAATAGCAAAGACATGCAACCAACCTGAGTCCATCAGTGGATAAATGGGTAAAGAGAATGTGGCAAATGTACACAATGGTATATTATTCAGCCAGGAGAAGGAGGGAAATCCTGCCTTTTGGGACAACATGGACGGACTTTGAAGGCATTATGCTAAGTGCAATAAGTCAGAGAGATAAAGACAAATTCTGTAAGATTTCATTTATATGTGGAATCTAAAAAAAACCAATTCATTGGAACAGAGAACAGATTGGTGGTTGCCAAAGGTGATGGGAGGGTGTATGTGTGGGGGAGTAGATGAAGGTGGGAAAAAGAAAAAGAAAGAAAAAAATTGTCTTAAAAGAAGAAGCATCATATTCTACATCAGAAGTTTTAGGCTGCCTTAGAGCGAGATCATAGCCCCCTACCCTGCATTCTGCCAGCACTCAAATAGCTATTTTTTTCATGGATTAATTCACGAATATTTCACAAATTAATTAATTTCCATGAATCTGGAATGACTTAATAGATACCATATTAAAATACAAACAAAAAAACTAGGCTACAAGATGGTACAAAGACAAGAAAGACACTGCAAATTGGCAACAGTGTATGTTTTTAGATAGTTTTAGTGTGGAAAGATTTCCTTTTCTACTTTGTGTGATATTTCATCCTGCATTAGTAAGCTATTCCACAACAATGCTGCTTATCAAATTACCCTCAAACCCAGTGGCTTATAATAGCAAGAATTTATTTTCATACTCATAGTCTATGGGTCAGCTGATCTAGCTAGGTTTGGCGGCAGGCTGTGGATCAGGTTCAGATCTGCTGCATGTGTCTCATTCTGTGCCTAGGTGGTTACCTGGGACCTGTTCTCACAGTGGATGGCAGGAGTGCAAGAGGCCAGCCAAATTGTGCTAGCACATTGGAGGCCTCTGCTCACATCATATCCACTAACATCCCATTGGCCAAAGGAAGTCACATGGCTAAGCACATAAATGGGGCAGGAAGTATACACTACCCACAGTGGGAGGGAGCAAGTATTTGCTGAACAACAATCCATCTATCACACAAACTTATCACATTTTTTTGAAGACAACTGCATAAAATACTTTTATAATTGAAAATGTTCTCATTACAAATGTTCTCATTGCATTTTACAGTTTTTAAAGCATCTTTGTGTTATTCTCTCACAGATTCTTTCCCGTAGTCCAGTGACATGGTGGGGAAGGTAGCATCCCATTTTTAAAGATGCAGCAATTCTGGCTGCATTATTTTCCTAGAACTTCCCTAAGAAATTACCACAAGTGTGGTGGTTTCCAACAGGAATTTATTCTCTTGCAGGTCTGGAATCCAGAAGTCTGAAATCAAAGTACCAGCAGGATGGTGATCTTTCTGAAGGCTCTTGAGAAGAATCCTCCTTGCCCCTTCCTAGAATTCCTTGGTTTGCAGCTGCATCACTCTGATCTCTGCCTCCGTCATCATGTGGCCTTCTTTCTCCATTTGTCTGTGTGTCTCTCCTCCTCTTCTTATAAGGACACCAGTCATTAGATTTAGAGCCCACCTTAACTTAGTATGACCACATCTTAACTTCATTACATTTGCGAAGACCCTATTTCCAAATAAGGTAACGTTCACAGGTTCTGGGTGGACATGATGTTTTGGGAGACACTAGTCAACCCAGTGTGTTTGCAGAGTGTATGGCATTTGCACTCTTCCTTGACAGTTCCTTCAGTGCCTGACATGCTTCCTGCCAAATCCATGCCTCATGTCTTAGGCCAGAGCTTCTCAAATTTTACTGTGTACACAGATCTTGTTCAAATGCAGAGTCCGATTCAGAAGGTCTGGGTGGGTCTTGGGGCTGGGACTAGGATGAGGCAAGGAGGTGCCTAGAGTGGCATTACATGGCCTGTATGGTGAGCATCTTCTTAAATGTTGTGCCCTGGGTGCCTTGCTTGCCTCACCCTAGTCCCGGTCCTGTGAGATTCTGCATTTCTGACAAATGCTGCTGGTCCAAGGACAACAATTTGAGTCCCAAGGCCTCAAACTACAGTCTATGTGGGTTTGATGCTCAGTACCCAACTCTCAAAAGCAATGAGGGTGCTTTCCATTTTGAAGCTGGGTGTGTGGGTTTTGTAATGGTTAGAAAGAAACACTGGTTCTACTACATTTTAAAATAAACATTGGATCCTATGGGCTGGCCTGGCTGCCAATATTGGTTCTTTGGGAATATTTTAGGAACTTAAGTGGTAGCACAGAGATCCAGGCCCCTTTGTATGCACCTCATGAGACCTCCATCCCCAACCCTACTCAGTTCCCAGAAAACCCCACTTTTGTAGGCTCCCTGCAAGTGTGTCTTTGATCTCTCCTAACAGACATAGTGCTCAAACCAGTCCAAACCAGATACTAGGCCGAAACCAGCCACCCTGTCACCAACACTTGTGCCTATGTGTTGAGCCTTGGCCCCAGGCCCTGTTGTAACCCCCTCTTTTCTCAAATGTGTATATAGTTTCTGGAAAACAAAGCTTTATTATTTTTTTGTAACCCTACTTGCCTTGTTATCATGGGCCTGGTTTGGGGCCACCCAGGCCTCTGAATCAAACCACACAGGCTTAGGGCTTTGAACCCTCCCCTCTTGCAAGACCCTGGGCTCCTGTTGAATGGCTCCGCCTCCTCGCCAGGACACACTTTTGTGTCCCAGGGATCTCAGGGAACAGCTGAAATCCTGACCTCTCAATTTTCACTGGCCAAAGAAATCATACCCTGCTTTGTTTTCAGACAACATTCATCATTCAGAGGTCCTCTGAGGGGAAGTGACTATTGGATTTTCCCTCTGTAACAACTGAAGAAACTGAGGAACACAGGGGAATTATGGGTCTTCAGACTCACACAGCTAGTCAGAAGAAGTAAATCTGCTTAGTCAAAAGAATCTTTTCTACAGTCATCCATTGGGAGCATTCATGAATTTAAAGAGAAACCTCTAATTGCCATTCTGTTTATGTGTATTTTAATTTAAAGGGGGCTCTTCTGAGGTAACCTAGTCTTGATGCATCATGGGATATGTGGGCAAATGTGGGGAGACTCCCGGAGGCTTTTTCTAAATCATCTAATGTGATGTTATGGAAAGCGGCTTCCGTTTATTAGACTCCTTCATTCAGCAAGAAGGGTTCCTCTCTAAAGAAGCCTGAGAACCTATCATCCCAACGACAGCGGGAGTTCAGGGCCATTTGGGAGGACGGATAATGGAGCAGGCTGATGTTTTTACTCTTTTTATAGCACTCAGTATTTCCACATAACTTCAGGGAGTTGAGAAAAGGGCTGGGGAAACTTTAACACAAGAAAGGGCCAGGTGCTGACCTTCAGTTTTTCCACTCATGATTTCCAGGACTCAATAGCCCTTGGAGATACTAGCCCTTGGAGACATAAAAGGGGAAAAGGGGAAAAATAGCAAAGAAGTATGCTCCCTCCTACTCCTGCCCTCCCTGAGAGATTCTGGGGTGGTAGAGAGGGAAGGGGAGGAGGCAGGAAAATCACATGTCTGTGTGGGACAATAATGAAAATGAGTAAGAAATGTTAAATGTACTGACGTGAAAAAGAAGTCTTGCACTTAAAAAAAATTCTTTTTAGTGATTTCAGAAAAAACTGTTGCAAGATGTTTTGGCTTCTAGTGCCTATAACTGAAAGATGAGTTTTCAAATGAAAGACTCATTTGCTTACTTTTTTGAACTTGGGACTGAAAAGGAGACTTGCCCAGAATCATAAATACCACACTAGCTAGACAACTCATTTCTCTGGCTTCCAGACCTTTCTGATCCACCTGCACTTCCCACAGCTAACTTTGGGGCAGCCAATCCCATAACACCCCTCATCTTCTATCAGTGTGAGCGACATGCGAACACTGAACTCAACTGGGGCAGGGGCTGGGGGCAGGCATTTCAAGGCTAAGCAGGGCTGGAAATGGAAGGGTGGGGTTTCTGGTTTAAGCTTAGTGGTCTTTGAAGTTAAGACAAACCTTGCTTTGAATCCTGGTTCCATTGCTTACTGGTGGTGTGACCTTGGGCAAGTTACGTTAGGGTCTGAGCCTGTTTTCTCCTTTGTGAAATAAGAAGGTAAACCATTCCTGCCCCCTATAGGTTGATGTGAGAATTGCATTAAGGGCTCTCTATAAACCGGGCAGCACCACCAGTATGTTGTACCATCTATCACTAAATCGAAGAAATGCCCTTGACATTTGAGTATCAAATCAGAGACCCTCTGATGCTCTTCTGCCTCTGGATATTCTCTTGCTCTCTGCTTTTTCCAAAAGGCAGATCTGGAACAAAAGAGCTCATGACATCAGGAAATCTGGTGACAGTCAATGAGAAAAGAATTGAAACCACCAGGTTTCTAATTCAATCTCACTGGGGAGAACGAGCTCAAATCTTGGAATTGCGAGGAGAAACACATTAAATCTGAAAGTTGCACTCCTTTTTCATAATGGAGAAAATATTCACTTTTTTAGAGCCAGCAGACTGGAGAGTACAATTAGACCATACTCAAGTCCATATAAGCCATTTAATTAAAAGTCATATAAAAATAATAAAAAGGCAGATTTACAAATCTAGGGTAGAGAAGAAAGCAAATGGAGTCAAAAGGCACACATTAGTTTAAAATTTCCTCATAAGTAGTCAGATGACCTCTTGTACACAAAGTTAAAAAAAAAAAAAATGTCCTGAAGTTGCTCTTTGGAATAGCAGCATTTAAGGTTTTCTTGTCACACTTGTTGGTTCCTTTGGGATGTGGCTGTGTAGTCGTGGGATAAATGTTCCCTGAGAGTTTAGTTAAAACCAGTCAATTCCTTTGAATGTTTTCATGGAAATGTCAGACAACCCTGAAAAGCTAAGGAAGAGGGTTGTACTAAAAGTCTAGCTTTGGTATATTATACAGAGTTGCACCTGGAAGCAGACAGGTGCAATGTGACATCAAGGGGTATTATTTTAACGTAGAGCCCAACATACTCTTAAAGACCTGACTAGATTCTAAAATAATAGAGCCCAGGACTCTACAGAAATGACCAACACCAAGTTTGACCAACCCCAAGTTTAACATAGTACACTCAGCACTAGATTCTACATAAAACATTTTAAACTATGTTCTTTATGACATGAAACAGATTTTCCAAGTGCCTAAGCCATCTCTGAGCTTTAAAGCTGGGCCTCAGAAGCTCAACTGGTGCCTGGGGAGTCTTCATTAACATTCACCTCTAAGGAGAGGCTGAAAGAGGAATTTCCAGTGACAGTTTCTGGCTCAGAGCCCAGGGCTCCCTATCTAAGGCTGTCTCAATGCTGCTACAGGAATTCTGGAGATCTCTCCTTCTCAAAAGGTTTTGTTGGGAAATAAATCAATAGCTAGCTGATATTTTCTGGCATCTGAGCTCCAGCCAGGCCCCCTGAAGTTTGCATAATAAAGAACTTCAAAATGGAAACAAAGTCTCTGCCTTACCCTGGTAACCCAAATCCTTTGTGTGACAGAACATTTATGAAAAAAAAAAAAAAAAAAAAATACATTAGCTGATATCTCCCTCTACCCTTGATATAGCTTTTCACCTTCTCAAAACCCACTCCTCACAATGCTGACAAACCCAAACAGAAAATGACATCTGAGGCAGCTGTTAATTGGCCTACGCTCACATCGTAAGCCAGAGAGAAAAGGTCTATGATCAACTTTTGATTTACAAAAGCCAAGCCCTTTAAGGGGAAAGGCCAGGAGTTATATAGCAGACACCAAATCAGGGAGAACACTGATGAGTGATAAGAGCAAGTCTTCTCTGCCCCCAAGACCAGCCAAAGGCCCCACAGATGGACGCCATCAGCCCTTGAACATGGTGGTCTTTGAGAATGGGCCTGGCCTGTGTCCTGCCCTGCTCTTTCCGACCAGTTGGGATGGGGACCTCATTGGAAGCCTGAATGCAGGAGGTGGTTTTCATGAACAGAGAGAATTGGTAAATTATACAGAGAATTGGTAAATTATACATGTCTTCTTGAGCTCCAACCCTGAGTAGAAGCAGTAAAGACATGGAGCTGAGTTGAGGAATATACAGGTTCCCTGTACCTGTGTCACCCATGTCATCAAGGACTTAAAAGTAGCTTAGGGATCCCCAGGAATGAAATGGGACTTGTGGGTGGTAGCAGTAACCTTAGAGGGTCAATGTCCAAGACCAAATGTGTCATTGGTTACTTTGGCGGAAGTCACTGTGGACTGATGACACTGAGGGCCACTGCTTTGACCCCTTGTCCCTCGGGTAGGGGTAACCCCACCTCTACCCTCTCCACCTCTAGATGTTGACCTCCAGGGAAAAAAGTGTTTGTGTGGACTCCCTCTGCCATTTTCACAAGATGGAAGCTAAAAGCACTTCTGTTAAGGAACGACGTACTTCTTTTCATCCCTGAGTTTTTGGAATAAGATTTGTGCTCCCTACATGTGCTTTTGAAGTTTCTGTTTTCTATGCTGACATAGCAATGAGGCAGATAAGCACAGGGAAAACTTCTAGCCATACACTTGCAGGTTCTCCTTTCTCCTGCCCTCCCATTTGACAGAAAAGGCAACCGTGGCCTTTTCTACTGCATAGGGCAAAATAAAGAAAGGGGTGTGCAAGCCAGTGTGTTTGAAATGAGGTGAGGATCTGGGTGGCTGCTGGTTGTCTGTCAGGCTGGAATCTACGCACTGCGCAAACCACAGATGCCACTGTCTGGGGAAGACCACCTTCGGCTTGCCCTCAGTGTGTAGGCCCAAGCAAGTCTGCTTGGCTTCACTCCTGACCGCCAGTCAACTTGTGGAACAGGTCCTCATCGAGTGTTTCATTCTGGTCCTTGGCGCGGGTGGACAAAAAAATATAGCCACCAATGTATTCATGCACGATCTTGCAATCTGCACTCAGGCAGGTGAACGCAATGGAGACATTCTGGTCGAACTCTATTGCCACCTGGAAGAGAAGGCGCATATAAGCTTAACTTCTGATTAGGAAAGATGAGAAGGAAGCTGCCTTATTGGAGATGGCCCCGGAGCTGAGGGTTGCTGACGTGGCAGACAGATGGATTTCCCTACAAAACCCCATGAAAACCCACCACCTCCATTAGAGGCTTACAGAAAACGTATCTTTGCTCTGTTTGCGCCCTCTTGTGGTGTCAACTTTCCTGCACACCTGGCAAAACATTTCTAGCTCCCAACACACATAGATATTTTCAGTCTAGTTTATATGTAGAACTTTCTAAGCACTCCCTGTGTCAAAGAGCAGGGTACTTGACAGACTTTTAAATGGAGAATGAAAGGCCCACCCTGAAATTTCCTACATCCACTGCCCCTCACTCCTTTCTATCTGAAAGTCATAAACTCTAAGCACTAGAAGAAACTGAAACATTACGAGTTCTCAACCTTGGCTGTCCATTGCAATCACCTGTGGACATTTAAAAATGACTAATGCCCAGCTACTGCCTTAGAAATTCGGCTTTAATTGGTATTGGGAGTGGCCTGGGCAGTGGTATTTTAAAACTTCCCAGGTGATCGTATATGCAACAAGGTTTTAGAGCCAGGTCGTCTCCTTTCAGACCTTCATTCTACAAATGAGTGCCCAGCCGGTTAACAGCCCTGCTGACCAGAATCCATGGTTCTTAAGAAAAAGTGAGTCTCTTAGCATGCCTTTATGCTGATGGTTTTCTACTGGAAAAATGAGGAAACGAGGGAAGAGAATTTGTATACCAGCCAGTTCAGAATGTTTGAAAGCGCTAACGTGCCTCTAACTTCACCTAGAGTTTCCCGGGATGTAGGCTTGGCCTGGACTTAGTCCTCAGGGTACAGGGGCAGATGATGAGAGTCTGAGGATTCGTTAGCTCAAGAGGCCAAGCTTTTTCTCGGTCATCCCAGTGCATTGTACTTGTTTCTCTAGCAGTTTTTTGCTCTGGAGACTGGAATGGATGCTCTCCAGGTGGGCAATGGAGCCTCTGAGTTTTCAACCAGTGAGACCTTTTGGCAGTAATTCAGATGAGGCCTCTTTTTAGGTTGATTTATTTTGGGTGACAGTTACATCTGAGGTAGTTTCTGCCAAGTAATTATCAGCCTAAGTCTTATATAACCCTATGGTGACTCAAAGGAAATTAATCAAACTGCTCAGCAATTTTAAAGTCTGCACAGAAAAGCTGTATGGTGACTAAGCCAACTTGTGGGGTTAATTCAAAAGCATTTTTGGTCTGCACTTGTTAGGAAACTGCCCAGAATTGCATGTGATTATTTTAGCAATTACGACATGCTTGTGGTTTCAGAGTTCTAAATATAAGAACAGCTTTTTAAATCAGAATAATCTGCAATTTTGAGGGAACACACATTTCCAGGCTCAACACTGAATATATCCCAAACTTTCATTTTACCTGACGGATTTCCCAATTTACATTCCACTGTTTCATATTTGCGAATCTCCACGTTGTAATTGGAATTCCGGTGGCTACATCAATTCTAATCAACCTATTATATGAAACTCCCAGAATGTCATCTTTCTTGCTGCCTTTAAATCTGAAAAAAAATAAAAAAATGAAAAGAAACTGCTTCCTGTAATATGATGTTCATTCACATATCATTTCTTAAAGATAATACCAACATTTCTACACTTGACCTTATCCAAAAGGCCGAGAAGCGACAATACCAACATTTCTAAATCATTTCCAAAGAATGGACAATGAAGGATTAACTTTCTACAGAAGGGCATTATTATCATGATAAGGAGAATATGACTAATGGAGAGGATTAAGGCTATGCTGCAGACATCCTTTAAGTGAAATTGACATCAGGGGAAAGCAAAATAAGAGGCGGGCAAGTCAATTAATTCAAAATCAGCACCAACTGTGTACTTCAGGCACCCTTCTAGGCACTGGGAATACAGTAGTGACCTAAATGCATAGGAAATTCCTGACTTCATGGAGCTGATTCCGTTGGGGGAGGCTGACATGAAACATGGTCGCAGATTTCATAAAATCAATATGTGATTTCTTTCTCTGTTTTTACAAATGTTGTTATCCTAAAAGAACCAAATTTCCTTTTAAAATTTCCTTCCCCACCGTTAGCTAGGATTCAAGGGTATTGGCACTTTGAACAGAGGTATGGAAGATCTTTATGAACAGCCCAAAGTTTTGGGCCATTTGTGAAAGGGCAGTAATTTTAAAATAAAAACAGTTCTACATTCTAGACAAAGTGAGAATAAACTGGGCTCCAAGAAAGCCACTTAAAATGAAATGGAAAGTGAGAGAGGCAAGTAAACAGCGTTATCACCTGACGAGGTAATAGGTGACGCCAAATTCAGGTAGAGACTGCCAGGCCTGAATGAACCGCAGCTTGGCTTCCACCAGGGACATCTGGGCCACGTTCTGGTGGGCTTCCAGAATCCGGGCTGTTAGCTAAACAGAAACAGGAGACATCAAACTCTTCTTAGCAATTATCCCATTCGCTCTAGATCCCCGAGGAATACAAGATCCAACGGCAGCTCTCCAAAGACAATTCATTCTCATATTGTCTCTTTCTCCCTTTCAGACATGCAAATCACTGGGGAGAAGCAGAAACAAGATCAGCCCACACACAACCTAAGTTTCATGCAGATGGAGAGTCCTGGGTCCCTCTTTCTGGGGTCCGTGGAGTGTCCACAGACAGTGGGTGTGTTTGAATCAGTGCATCTGTTTAACTTTTAACTTATGCTTATGGAAGCATAATTTAATTTGTAGGGACTATAGCATTTTACTTTTAATGAAATTATATGAGGGCATATTGTCATGTTCAGATAGCAGGACAGTCACCTCCATGATAATTAGCAATGGTTTCTTAATATCATCTAATACCCAGTCCATAGTCAAATTTCCCCATCAACTGATTTTTCATGATGATGGTCTCAATCATTTTAATTCTTCATTTTATTTCAGAAAATACAGAAGTTACTGTAATCAATCACCCCAACAAGATTAATAGTACCTGTTTGGACTTGTGTTTTTTTGCGCAACGAGGTGACACAAACCATTCTGGGTTCATGTCTGTGTTTTCAATACTGGAAGCCACTGGAGAAGTTGAGTTCCGGTTTTTCATCTTCAGAAATGAAAGGATGTTGAGGACCTCTGGCTGGTAGGAGCTGTCTGCCATCGTTTTGCCCTTTGATGCCAAGATGCAGGCAGCCATCCATTGGGCATACTGGTTCTCCTGCAGCAAACACGAGAGGGCTGAGAAGCAAGTTCAAGTGCAAAGCCCCTCAGCAGGGAACGGGACTTGGGCTTTCATCTCTACAACACAAAACTGTCACCTTCTAAGCATGGAAAGATGTATGTTCTGAGTGGCTATAAATCACCTAATTTAACACCCAACAATAGTTTTTGAGTCCTGTGTTTAGTTTCTAGATGATGGACTAGAGAATAGGAATGTCAACCATAATAAATCCATGAATTTAAAGATGAACCAAGGACATGTGCCATGGAGCAAAGATAGGTGAAAACCCAAACTACCAGAGAGACTTCCTTGATACAGATATTTCCATTTTCATATCCTGTCTGATCTCTATGACAGAAGAAAAGGAGGGGAAAAAATCATGAACTGATTTCGCATATTATTTCAACTCTGGCCTATCGTTAGTAAACATTCTAATCCCATAGTAGGAATCAGGTCCATCGATGGGTCCCGAGCCAGTTAGTGGTGGCTTCTATTGTTCTTTAATGTCTGTGCTCCTTTTTTACCTCAGGTACTGAAGAGGAGGTTCCAGAAGCTGAGGGGACGCAACTGAGAAGTGGAATTCTTCAGAACAGTAAGTGTGATACACTGAATTACTGGCCTTGGTCTTCGCTCTTCTGGTATCCATACCTAGTGCCATGTCATTTTATATTCCCTCCCACCAGTGCCAGAGTGTAGTTTTCACCTTTTGACTTTGAGCCCAGCTAGACTCACTTTGGCCATTGGCCAATGGAATATGGATGGAAAGGACAGTGTACCAATTGCAAGCCCAAGTGTTAAGCGGACTCACATGTTTCCAGCTGCCCTCTTGCACTTCCATCATGAGAAGAGCCTCCCCAGGCAGCCTGGGACCCAGGATAAATACAATGAGGTCAACCTGCAGTGAGAAGCTAAGCCCAGCCAGACCTATGGCTTGAAGCAGGCCTGCCCAGCTGCCACCAACCTGGATCATCCAACCCCCAGCCTGCCTGCTGATGTTTCAGAAACAAATGTCTATTGGTGTATGTTAGTGTGGTTTACGTGGTTGTTTGTTACAAAGCAATAGCTCGCTGATACAACAGTGCTGTAAAGTGAGAAAACGCTTCAGCTGGTTTGTCCTTGGGCTTACTAAAGGTGATGTGACCGAACATTTTTGTGGTTTTACTTACATGGTCACATCTCAAATACACTTCATTCATACCATCAGCAACAGGTATTAGTAACTTGATTCCAAATTTTCTTCCAGCTACATTCACATCTGGCACAACTTCGCAGCCTGAATAATAAAAGGCAGGGGTACAATTGAGTCCTGAAGAACCTGTTATATACATACCAGGTGTACGTCTAACATAAAGACGTTGAACATACACCCCTCAGATTTGGTTCTCTTCTAAAAAATGCAGGAGCAATCTGATCACATTAACAGAAAGATAACTAACTAAGACTTATGAACTAACATGGATAGAGAAACATATTTTCTTTCATGATTTTCTTAAATATATCATCAACCGAATTCATTCTGAAGGTTGATTTGGCTATTCTAACCCATGGGAACGATTATGAATATGAACTGTAAAATAAATCAAAGCACAGGAAATTCTGATCGCCACAATGATAAGGGAATTGAGTGTACTGATTAATAAAATATTTCAACTGACAGAGTTACCAGTACACTCACAGTCACTTTCAGAAATGAGAATAGGTAGTAAAGCAATGCTGAATTAAACATAACTTCTGGAATGCAGAAAGCTTTTCAGGATCCTACAATGCCTCATGTACTATACTTATGATGCCAGTTACCATCAATTCATGGACTTGGACACACCGGAAAAGAAGAGACAGCAGATTGGAAATCACCACATTGACTAAACCATGTTCCAGGTCTATGCCCCATGGGGAAGCAGAGCTGTAGGCAGGTGGCCATTCTGAACAGTGACACTGGAAGTCAGCCTTGCTTCTGCGGCTAGGAGTCTTGGCTTTCATCTGTTTGCTGGGTCATGACGAGCCACGGCAAGATGTAAAACCCTCTTACCTCTAAGATTTAGTTTTTCTATTGGTTCTCCTTGTTCAAGTTCCTGATTTTTAAAGTAGGCTATAGATGTGTCTTTAAAGACGAACCAATATTGCTTGAACGCTTTTAATATTAGCTTCTTGGGCCTGCAAAGTAAAGCACAGTGAGCATTTAAACAATCATCCAGAAATGTAAGACACTTTGCAAATTTTAAGCGGATCAAGACTCATTTCCAAACAACATATGCTTTATTTTAAAAAACAATTTGCAAATTGCCAACTCATTTATAAAAACTAGAAATGGGATTTTGCTATGAGATGTAGAAGTTAAGGCAAAAGCTCAGGAGTTAGACCAACTGGGGCCATATTCGGGTGCTACTACTGCTTAAACGTGTGACCCTGGGAGAGACATTTCAACTGCCTGGGTCATGTGCACTCTCTCTGTGTGACAGGGAGAGTAACAGCCTCCAATTCACAGGGCTGTTATGAGGGTGGAAAGAGGTAATCTATGTAAAGTGCTTATCACAGTACCTGGCACAAGTGAAGTGCTCAATGAATTATTATTATGTATGTGAGAAACACCCACAGATCTGGTGACATCTGAAATTTCCACACACTACTTAGATCTGAAAAAGCTGTCCATATGGACAGCACAACCTTCAAGCTACCAGACATAAATATCAGATAGAAAAGTGAGCAAACTTTTCTGTAGTTTCCTCTTGACCCTTCAGAGAAACCACCAGGGAATTCCCAGTGAGCCATGGAAATCACCCAAATCTACAGCTATTTGATATAGACTCCACAGTTATTAAAAATATTTTGTGGGAAGATCTCCCATGGTGTTATCTGTTGAGGCCGGAAAACTTTGTACTTTGGGCTACACAAGGTTGGCGGTGCCAATGGCAGGACTCAATTGGGTTACTGAAAATAGAAAATGTGTGAGAGAGCTAGGGCGTAGGAAAGGGGGTACAGATGGACAGACAAAAGCAATCCTGGCCTTGGGGTGGACCAGGGTACCTCATGTAGAGGAGTAGATTTCTGCATTCAAGAACAGGAGAAAGAGAGGAAGCTTGGTGCTAACCCCACTCATATAATTTGGGGCAAGTCTTTTAACACATCAGTACTAGACTTTCCTTAGCTAAAAATGTGTTGTCCTTAACACAAGGATAAGGAAATGTTCATTTAAAAAACAGTGTATTACCAGAGCATATTATAGAAAAATTAGAAAATAAAATTGAAAAACACTATACAAAGTTAATGTTTCCAGGATTTAGAAAAACCACTGCATTAAAATAGTATTTACCATGTTGAGAATTATAGTTAATACAATTCTAAGGAATATACTTAAGACTGTTTGTCTAAGAATCAGATTCTCCAAAATTAACAGTCTTTTCAAAATATAATCTAAGCGCTTAGCCTATAACCAAAAGATAGTAAGGTATCATTTGAGTCCCAGGCATCTAAATATTTCTATTCAGAACGAAGAATTAAACCCTGCTTCTCCATTTTAACTGGACTTTGAAAGTATCGAAAGATTTCAAATTCCATTTGCTATCTTTTTCCAGCTTGGTTCATCTTCCAGACTGTTTCTATCCATCCCCAAAGCTAACAGTTATTTCTCCTATTCCTGTTCCAGAGGCTGGGGCAGGGCAAGGTAGAGAGAGGTAGAGAGTAATGAAGGTGGCTGGGTTGGGAATAATGTACATCAGAATGAGACAATGTCTTGAATCCTCATGGAGCTCAGAGTGTAAAGAGGGAAATGCACAAAATAAATATAATGCAACGTTAAGTTATATAACAAGGGTGCGGGGAGTGGTGAATTACAGAGGACACAGCATTTAAACATAGAATGAAGGATGAATAAGAATTTGGAGGAAAAGGGGAGAAACTTTCAGAAGGTGGCAACTGCACACGCAAAATGCAGAGGTGCCTTGTGAAGAGCTGGGTCCAACATTTCTTGAACACCAGCCTCATGCTGAGTACTGTGCTGACCAATGGAAATCAGGGAGATGGGTAGTTTCTGCGGCTACAGACTTTCCCTGTGTGAGAGATGATGTAAACAAGAACAGCAGGTAGGTTGGGTCCAGGGTGGGATGGAATGTCCTGCTGAGGAGCTGGCCTGCATTTTCTAGAGGAATGGTTCTCAAACTCTGGTGTTCTTCAGAACTGGAAAGGAGCTTGTTAGAGATATTGAGGCATGGCTCCAGTCCCAGAGATTCAGATTCTGTAGGTCCAGATTAGGGCCCAGACCTCTGCATTTTAAGTAAGCTTTCCTACGGCGGTTCCCCAGAGTTTGAGAACACTAGTCTAGATAAGTAATCTTCAAACTAAAGGTGGGCACACCCCATCTTGAAAATATTCTGAGTATCTATCCTTTAACATGCATACAATTTTTCATTTGTAATATTTGTATATTTGTACCATATTGTAATATAGACATTATAGAACCTACAGAAACATATACATTAAAAATGAATGACTATGGAAAGTTCCTTTTGTTTTAACAAGGGAGGTTATTTCTCCGTTACATAAATCCCAGTTGAGGAAGTATACTCTTGGTCGTACTTACTAAATCACAATGTTCATATTCTAGTGCCATCTACCTGTTTGCGAAGGTTTTTGTTGAAACAAAGTACTGATTTCCATCTTCCCTGATGTCAGTTGCTCATGCGTATTAACCAGAATATGTTGCATTTTCATATTTTTAATAAATGGGTTTAAAACACCCCATAACTCTTAATTCGGATGGGATTTAACACAGAAAAATTCTGTTTCCAAGTTTTAAAGATGCGTAGATGATATTGTTTTGATAGGCAGTATCATTACTGGCAACACTGATAATGGAAACAGTTCCAAATAACTGTTTTCAAAATTCTGTCTTTAAGATTAAGTGTGTTTATTCTCTTTAAAGCATCTAGAATCTTACTACTCATGGCTAGCTGTCATCACAGAAAGGTCATGCATTTGGGACACTTATTTTTTGAAAAAACAAACAAACAAAAAACCCAAAAACTCTATTTTCAGGTACTTTTCCATGTGATAATCAGTGAGTCTTAATGTGGGATCAAATGTTTTGATGGTCCCTCTCCATTTCTTTGAAAGTATTATAAAGATTCTACTGTTTTAAGTTTTATATTTATAAAATGAATCTCACTCGTAATCTCCTTTGGCATTTGTGTCCATCCGAATGGAACTTGTATGCCACAGTAAGTTTCCTACTTGCCTGTAGGAACTTGGCTTATGATATAATGAGTACAGTTTGTGTGTAGCCTCTCCCTAAAACCCTGTATGGAGCCATTTCATTTATTTCAAAGTAGTCTCTCCAAGAGTGGTTATACCTTACAGTTTGGGGATAAATCATTGTTTTTATTACATATATAATTTACTAATAGGATTGCAGCACGCCTGGTTTATATTTAGGGGTCTGCAAAATTGGTTGGGCATAAAATTCTAGATTTGACTGTTTCTTCTCTTAGCACTTTCAAGGCATTTCCCAGCCAACAAGAAGTCTGCTGTCCACCTAATTGTTCTTCCTTTTTAAGAAATCTGTCTTTTCCCTCTTATTTTAAAGACTTTCTCTTATCAATGGTTGGCTGTATCAAGATGTACAATTTTACTGATTTACTTTGTTGGGATTTGTGATTCCTGAATTTAAGGATTTTTGTCTTCAATACTATAGAAAAATTATCAAGCATCCTCTTTTAAATGCTTGCTTCTCCCTGTATTTTCTTCCGGAACTCCCAGTAGATGTATGTTGAATAAATGAGAATAAAATGTATTCTCACTTTATTTATATCATACTTTCCATTTCT
This sequence comes from Rhinolophus sinicus, assembly GCF_057876585.1. Classification (NCBI taxonomy): domain Eukaryota; kingdom Metazoa; phylum Chordata; class Mammalia; order Chiroptera; family Rhinolophidae; genus Rhinolophus; species Rhinolophus sinicus. Next base: position 27,366,905 of record NC_142513.1, read on the forward strand.
ACCTGTCTGAGTTCTCTCTTCAACTGTGTTTTTAAACTTGATGTTTAATGAACCCATTCAATTTTAAATTTCTTCGCCTATATTTTTCATTTCTAGAATTTCTATTTGGTTCCTTTTCAGTATGGCCTCTTTCACTATAATTTTCACCTTTTAAATTACTTAATGATTCTAAACATACTCATTTTATGGTTTCTTCAGATTGTTCTACTACTTAACATTACTGAAACTGCTAATCCTCTTGTTGGTTGGGTCTGCTGTTTTTCCTTTATGGTGGTTCATTAACTCAAATGGTTAGTCATTTTTACTGGGAGCTTTTTTTTTTAGGGGGCTATTGTTTTCTGTAGAAGGCCCAGGCATGCTAGACTATGGATAGTTCCCTCCAAGAATTTTTGCAATTTATTTGCTAGGGCTTCACAGAGTTTGTGGCCTTGGACCAGTTTCTATTTTATTTTTTCAGGATCCTTTTATTATGCAATACTTTAAATTTAGATCTACATCTGTATGTGGCAGAGACCTCGCCTCTGATGTCTCAAGAGAGACTTTTCATTTTCCACACAGAACCCCAATGCTAGGATGAACTTCCTTCCTGCTTTCTTTGGCAGATGGGTAGTTTTTCTACTCCCTGTTAAACAGAGAAGGTAGCCCCGTTAGGCAGGGGCTTCAGTCCTGGGTCACTGCTTTACATGAAGTAGACCCACCTCAAAGCTTCATTTTTGATCCCTGCACGGGGATAAAAATCCCAGCCCCAAGCCATGAGAATCTATGTTTATGGCCCAACTCCCTCTATGCAGCTGAGGCTTCATTTGGAGAACTGGGTTCCCTCTTTATTTCCTGCAAGTTGGGATTTTCCAGTCTACCTTCAAGATCAGTTTTGTAGTTACAATTCTTTCTTCTTTTTTTGGCCAAGCAAGCAGCAGTGGATTTATTAAAAGAAAGGAAAAAGGATAGTATACTCTCAAGATGGTGTGAGAGTGGGCAGGCCCAGAAGAGCAACTGCTCTGAAGAACAAAGAAGCTTAGGGATTTTATCACCTTTTCTATAATTATTTTTGTTTTATCCAGCATTCATGTGGATTTATGGCAAGATGCAATTTGCATAAGATCCAATGCCAAGTTGTTGGAAACTGAAGTCCATTATTTATATCGTATGTTCAATAGATTTTTAAAAATATGTAATGGAGTACTTATGCCATATGTTTCTTATGCTATAATAAAAATGAAATAGTGCCATTTGCGACAACATTCGATGGATCTTGAGGTTATTATGCTAAGCGAAATAAGTCAGACAGAAAAAATCAAGAACCATACGATTTCACTGATATGTGGGATATAAAACTGAAAACAACAAAAGAACAAGATAAACAAAGAAACAAAAACTCACAGACACAGACAATAGTTTAGTGGTTACCAGAGGGTAAAGGGGGCGGGGGGTGGTAGATGAGCATAAACGGGATCAAACATATGGTGATGGAAGGAGAACTGACTCTGGGTGGTGAGCACACAATGTAAGATATAGATGATGTAGTACAGAATTGTACACTTGAAACCTATGTAACTTTACGAACCATTGTCACCTCAACAAACTTTAAAAAAAAATGATTTTTTTTAGACATAAAATGCTTCACTGTTAAAGAAAAAAGCATTAAAAGTCAAACGGTTAGTTCAACGCTCTTTTACTGATAAGGGAAGGAGGCCTAGGGAAGTGAAGGGCCTGTTCAAAGTCACACCCGCACTAGGAACAGAACTCCACCCTCCAATACCTTCCTTCCTTCCCTTCTCCTTTTCCTTCGCTTCCCCCCTGCTTCCCTTCCTCCTTCACTTCTTCCTTCCATGAATTATACTATGTATTTACATTTAGCGTCTTGAGAACTTTGGTGCATAGAATGTCCACTGGCCAAATATGAGGATGATTTTGTGACTCTGAACATATCAACCCCACTTAAGTGACTGGATGTGGGGCTTAACTCCAGAATATCATCTCCTTCATCAAAAGGGAACTGTCACCATTTGGTTTGTGAATAGCGAGATTTGCTCTATACGGAGAATATGGCAACCTAGTTTCTCTGTAGAACAATTATTAATAATTTATGAAGATGTATTTGTGGATTCAAATTCTTTTCTGTAGCTCTGACTACAGCAATATGTGTGGTTACAACTATTTATGCCACAGAAGTTAAATTTATGACCCTACTGTTTGAGACCATATCCTAAGATCACATTAAAAAACAAACAAACCTGTAGAAACCCAGTGACAAATATTGTTACCTTTGGACTCCTGTTTCTCATTTATACCTGACTAATTGTTCATTCTTTCCAAGTCTTGCTTTGCATCATGTGTTATCAAAAGCAACCTGTGTTTCTTTTTAAACCACCTGATCCCGCAAAGTGTTGGTTTGTTAAGAAAAGTCAACAAACCATAAAGTGATAAGTAACTGACAGAACCTCAAAGGGACCTTTTTCTTTTTATCCTAACACACCTTGGCACCATCGCCAACTGTGACAATCCTTTTTATCCCATGAAATAAAAAAAGACTCTGCCTTTTTAACAGTTTCAGATTGACCTGAGATGACTAGGGAGTTGATCAGAAATACTTTACTAAGAAAAGGTAGATAGTTATCTCTCTGTACGCTCAGGATCCAAGTTCTAGTGACAATTGATTTTTAAACCGTGAAAAGAGCCTTGAAATGGTGTTAGAGTCCTGTGCCTCCCAGGTGGACTGTAACACTCTAGACTGGCACACATGTTCACTCTTGCTGACACTGGCCATGTTTACTCCACCATTTATGGTGCATGTACAATAAGCCAGGAACCATGCTCAATGCTTCATACGCATTATTTCATTTAATCCTCCCAACAAACCCAAGAGGAGGTATATCCCCATTTTATAGATCAGGGAACTGAGGCTCAGAAATGTAAGGACAATGCTCAAGGTCACTCTGCTACTATGTGTTGTGGAGCTAAGATTGGACCCATTTTTTGTCTGATGTTAACGCTCATGCTCTCAGCTTTGAACCATGAACCTTCCCAATGAATGTTTAATTTAAACTCCTGGACTCTACCTATAAGGCTTTGTTAAAAGTAATCCCTTTTCCCTTTAAGGGTGACTTACCTAAATAATTTGAGATTATCTGCAAGTGTAGGGATATCAGTAATGTCCTCCTAAGGAAAAACAGATAATATTTCACAAGCAGTAATTAGACGGGTAGAGCTGATACTCTGTATCTGTACTGTCCAAATACTGTGTCCACTCGCCACATGTCGCTATGTAAATTTGAATTACAATTACATAAAATAAAACAACTCAGTTCCTCTTGGGGTTGGGGGATGGGGTGGGGGAGGGTTGGGAGTGAGCTGGGGCATCTGCAGGGCTTCTGTGGTGGCTGGCAAAGTTTTGTTTCTTGATTTCGGTGGTGACTTGGGTGATAAATTAACAATGATTTGTTAAGCTGTACATTTTTGCTTCCCCCCTAACTTTTCTATGTGTGTCTTATATCACACAAATGAGAAAGAGATTAAAAATTTGACCAAGCACTCCCTGTACTACCATTCAAGTTAAACATGTGGGTTAGAAATACTACTTTTATGCACGAACAAAATTATTTTACAACTTGTACATCAGAGTAACTCTAGGTCCATCTGGTTCACTGATTAAACTCTCAGTAAGAGTTTAAAAGGAACCTGGTTCAAAGTTCATTCTGCAGTGTAGGTTGGTGTTTATTTTCAAACTGAAAAGCCTATTGTTTGACACACCACAAAGCCTTGGCATAAAAATATTGTGGGAGGGAGGAGGAAAATTTTCGTCTGTTCTAAGAAGGTACACTGTCCTGTTGTATGTATTTAGCAGTGGAAATAGACAAAAGAGAACTCCAATTTCAAGGGAGTTGTGCCTCCTATAAATGTAAGAAAGGGCTCTGAATCTCTATAGAATCTTGGCATTTGGTTTGTTTGAGGTATTTGTTTTCGCATGATGCCAATTTCCTATTTTAAGGAATTTAATCACAAGAGAACATGTATTAAATACATAAGAATATAGTGACTCATTTTTATCTATTACTCTTTTTATCCAATTACAATGGATCCACCTCTCTCATTCAGTGTGATTAAACTAATAATTACTCCCATGAGTAAGTTAAGTTAAACAAAAGCGTGGCACCCCAAAACAAGTCAAAGAGGAGGGACATTCCAACAATAAAGCTGACATTCAGTCACATTTCATAAGGAGCAAGAGATGAGAAACCAGTATTATTTCTTTATGTTTTACTGGGGTGGCGGGGGGATGTTTATTTCCTCAAGTCAAAAGGGTTCAGGAAATTTTTATAATGTTCCAAGAAAAACACGGTCACTTCTGTCAACCTGGCCCAGTGGAAATGCATACTAGGTAAACAGATAATAAGACTTTGTTACCTGTAGAGCATTTTTTTTATTCTCACAGCGAGCAATAAACTGAGGGTTCTTTCTAGACTTCAGGGACCAATTCCACATTCCATGCTAGTGAAGTGGAGCCCTCATCAGTCTTTCCCACACACTAGGCCAACTTATCCAGAAGAAGAAATATGATACAGAAGTATAGTCATTAGTAGTAATGAAAATATAGTACCTTACAGAGCTGACCTGAGAAAAGCTCGTCAGTTCTTCCTAGGTTTAAGCTTGTCAAATGACAAGCATGTTTTCTTTTTTCAAAATCAGACAAAATATTCTCTTATTTCTAATAATAAAAAGTTCATCTATGCATTTGTCAATCAGAATAAAACCACAATTCTAAGTTATCAGAAAAGTTCATACCAACGTGTTGTCTGATTTCCCACATTCTAGGGTCACTTCCAAGTTAGAAAGTGCTGCTTCTACTTCATCGACCTCAGATTCAGTTGTAAAATCCTGTATTTCAGCTGATGATGACAGTTTGCTAATGTGATACTACAAAGAAATAGAGGTTTTAGAAATGTTGTACGCACAAATGAATCCATTAGCTGTTCTTCTTTTTTTTTTGGAGGCAACTCCCCTGTAATACCAAACATCTCCTGGAAGGAGATCTCCCTCCTATGTAGGGAAATGACATTTTAATCTGAATCATTTATGGTGAGTCATCTTCAAACTTGGTTTTTCTCCATCAGTTGTTGAGCTTGTAGTGGGGAAGAGATAAGAGTTGCAAGACGAACGCTTTACATAAGATGTACACGTGGGTGGGTTATGAGGAGCATTTGAAATTTGAATTTGCTCCCCTTATTTCCAGTGCTTTCTTCAAAGAAAAAAAAAAAAAACAGTAGAAAGAAAATGAAACTTGAAGCAGAACAAACTTCCTTTGTCTCTTTCTAGAGAATAGGTACTGAAGTTCTCATACCTGCAGTGCTGCAAAGATCAACATTTCCTCCTCTGTGCAGTCAATTTCTTCTAAGACAATGGCCCACCTGGCTTGTTCATAGAGCTGGTTTATTCGGACAGCATCGTACTAGAGATAGAAACGGGTGCATATGTGTGTATTTATATCTACAATACAAAAATTCCAGAATGACCCCCCCCTTCCTAGTTAATCAGCTACAATAAACTTCAGTTAAGGTAACTGAAGGAAACACCTCTCTACTTTTCTACCACTTCAGCTCTTTTTACTTCTAAATTTAGAACGTTCTCGAAATATTTTCCAGAGGTTTTCCAAGGGGCCGAACTTACTCGTCGTAAATTGATATAGTGATAAACAAAATGTCAATAATGCAGTGTCTAGAAGTAGAACTACTCATATGTATATAAACTTAATATAAAAAAGAAATGGAATATCAGTAGGGGAAGAAATAATTCAATACTGTAAACAGTGTTAAAAATGCCTAGCTATTTGGAAAAAAAAATCCAAAATCAAAAGACAATCTTACATCATCCCCAAAATGTAAATTACAGATAGATTAAAGGATCTAAATGTACAAAACCACAGTGAGATACCATTCACATTTACTACAATGGCTCTAATCTAAAGACAGATAATAACAAATGTTGGTGAAGATGTGGAGAAATGTAAAATAATGCAACCTCTATGGAAAAACAATTTGGCAGTTCCTCAAAAAGTTAAACAAAAGAATATGATCCAGCAATTCCACTTGTAAGTATATACTGAAAAAATATGGAAAAGAGGGATTCAAACAGATATTGTCACCAATGTTCATAGCAGTATTATTCACAATCGCCAAAAGGTAGAAACAACCCAAATGACCACCAACAGATGAATGAACAAAACATAGTGTTCACATACAATGGAATATTATTCAGCCATAAAAAGGAACGAAATTCTGATATGTGCTACAACATACATGAACCTCGAAGACATTATGTGGAGTGAAATAAGCCAAACACAAAAGGACAAATATTGTACTTACAGGAAGTACCCAGAATAGGCAAATTCATAGAGACAGGAAGTAGAATAGAGGTTAGTAGTGGCTGGGGGAGGGGCTTAAATGGGGAGTTATTGTTTAACGGGTACAGAGTTTCTGTATAGGATGAGGAAAAAGTTCTGGAAATGGATAGCAGTGATAGTTGCATAATATTGTAAATGACTAATTGCCATTGAATTGTGAACCTAAGAATAGTTAAAATGGCAGATGTTATGTTGTGCATATTTTACAACAAAAGAAAAAAACCCCAAACTTGTGCCTGAATGTCCACAGCAGCATTATTCATAATAGCTAAAGAGTGGACACAATCTAAATGTCCATCAACCGATGAATGGATAAATAAAATGGAATATTATTTGGCAATAAAAAGAAATGAAAGACTGATACATGCTACAATATAGATGGATATTGAAAATATTATGCTAAGTGAAAGAAACTAGTCACAAAGTACTATACATTGTATAACTCAATTTATATGAAATGTCGAGAATAGGCAAGTCCATACAGACACAAAGTAGATTGATGGTTGCCTAGGGTTGGGGGGTGGTGTTAGCGGGAAATGAGGAGTGAATCCTAATGGGTTTCTTATTAGGAAAATGAAAATGTTCAGAAAATAGACGGTGGTGATAGTTGCCCAAGTTTGTGTATATACTAAAAACCATTCACTTGTACATATTAAATGGATGAAATGTATGGTATATGAATTATATCTCAAGAAACTGTTATAGAAAATCTAAACACAACAACCAAAACTATTGGAAGGAAACATGAGAGAAAACTTTTTGTAATCTTTGAATGTGAAAGCTTTTCTAAGCAAGACAGGAAGCCTAAAAATTATGATTGTGCGGACAGAGCCAGGAGTGCAGTTTCCAGGCTCTCGCCCTCACGTGGAAAGGTGCTCACTCAGGTAGTAAATGGCCATCAACTGTGATTGGATGGCCATCAGCTGTGGCTAGTTGACCATCAGCTGTAACCAGTGAGCCATTGGCCACTAATATAACTGCTGTGGCTACGCTAGCAGCAAAATGGGGGCTAGCAAGAGGGTAGTAGCTGAGCTAGCAAGTGGCGGATTGCAGTTAGCAGGGTGGAGGGCGGAGAGTGGATTGAGGATTGCAGAGAAGCAGATTGCAGTTAGCACGGCAGCTCGCGGATCGTGTGGCTCCTGCTTCCTGTATCTCCAACCCAGCCGCCAGTGAGACTATAGTGGTATGACTCCCTTATCTACGACTCCGTGGGTGTTCCTTTTTGGCCTCACCATGTCCTGGTTCTTATGAGGGGAGTGGGACCAGAGACTCCGCATGCCACCCTGCATGACAATGATGCACCAGACTGACTTAACAATTGAAAGTTAAACATTTTTAATGGTAAAAAATGGCCTAACGAAGACTGTACTTTTATAAGACCAAACACAGGGTGGAAGAGAATATTTGCAATAAATATACAAGGCAACACCCACAAAGTGCTCCTATAAATCAATATGAAAAATATAAATAATTCAGTCAAAAATGGGGAAAATACATAAATAGGCAACTCATAGAAGAAACCAAAATGGCCATATAAACATTGGAAAAGATGCTCAGCCCCACTAACAACCAGAGACTTCAGGTTAAAGAAAAAGATGACAGAGTTCCTATTTTCCTATCAGATTTACCCACATTATGAGAATTGATAATGTCTGGTGTTGGTATGGATGTGTTGCAACTGGTACTTTCACATATGAGGTTAGTAGGGAGGCAATTGGGTGGTATCTTTTCATGTCTTTTTGCCTTTTGCACGTCTACGGTTACTATTCTAAAAAAATGCAAGCACTCATCAAAGATACTGGTATAAGAATGTGCACCACATTTTTTGAAAGAGCAAAAATTGCAAGGAACCCTGGGTCATGATGAACTACGGTTTAGCCTTTCCTTTGATTATTTTGTAGTGGTTAAAAAAAAAGCGAGTCAGACATATGCGTATATTGTGAAGTACAAAGACGTAAGCGACAAGTCAAACACATGATCCTGTTTATGTAGGGGGAAAACGATCCTGAAAATCTGTTAAAAAATTTTACAACTGTGAAAAAGTCTGCAAGTATTGTTACTCATTTAGCTGTTAACTGTGGCTGCCTCTTGGGAGAAAGGTCACAGTAAAGGACTATTTTCCATTTTTACTCTAAATACTTTCTTTGTATGTTTGATTAAAACATTTCAAAAAATTGTGGCAAAATACATACAAAATTTACCATGTTAACCATTTTTAAGTGTGCAGTTCAGTGGCATTTTACAGAACTCTTTTCATCCTGCAAAAATGAAACTCTGTATCTTTAAACAATAACTCCTATGTTTGGTTTTCTTTCCTTTTTCTTTCTTTCTTTTTTTTTTTTGACACTGAGTATACATTTTATCATATCCTTAAAAAAAATAAAAATGTTGAAGAAAACATGGAGGAGGAATAGAAAGATAGAGTTCCTAAAGATTTATCATAGGTTGATTAGCATTAGTTTATTTTTTCCTTTTGCGCAAACTTTATGCATACTAAGAAAAAATGTGACAGGGAATGAAAAATCTGAAGTAAGCCCAAACCAGCAAATAGTGTTGCTATCAGGTAAGTGGGAAATGGGACCTGTTGGACAGGCATGCTCATTCTCAGCTTTTCTACAGCTGCTGGGACAGGGAGACAATGCAAATCCAAGTGTGTGGTGTCCAGGAGGCTAGAATAATAAGAATCTTAAGAAAGTCTGTCTTTGTTTCGTGAGCGTTGCCAGGTGTCACGGAACACCTCAGGAGTTAGCCCCCGAATCCTCCCCAAACACATCAAAACACAACACACATGAGAACATTCACAGCGGCAGCATTATTCATAATAGCCCCCAATTGGAAACAAACCAACGTCTCTCATCTCGCGAATAGACAAACAAAATGTGGTCCATCCACAGTGGGACACCACTCAGCAGTACAAAGGAATGCAATATTGATACACACAACAACCCAGAGGAACCTCAAAAACATTATGCCGAGTAAAAGAATCTAGACACAAAAAAATTACACACTGTATGATTCCATCTATATGAAAGTTCTAGAAAAAGCACAACTTGAGTTAGAAAGCAGACCAGTGGGTATGACCACAATGGGTATGAGGAAAATTTTGGTGGTGATGCAAGTGTTTTAACACTGGATTGTGATGCTCGTTGCATAATTATATAAATTTACTACAAATCATTATATTGTGCACTTACAGTGGGTGAATTTATCATGTAAATTATACTGCAATCAAGAGACATAACAACTAAAAAAACCACACACACAATGCACACCAACCCCCCACCCCACCCCACCAAATAAAATCAACCCTTGCTTTAATTCACAGTTGAAAGACAAAAATCTAAATGTTATGTGTAGCTGCTGAAATTTGAATTGGGCTAACTGTTCTACCATCTGTCTGTCTGTCTGTCTGTCTGTCTGTCTGTCTGTCTATCTATCTATCTATCTATCTATCTATCTATCTATCTATCTATCTATCATCTCTAGCTATCATCTCTAGCTATCATCTATGCATCCAACCACACACTCATCCATCTATCCACCCATGCATTCATCCATCTTTCCATCTGCCTCTCTCTCTCTGCCAATCAGATACAGTGCTATAATCCTAATGCCGCAGGGGTTTAGTGAGAGAAACTTAAGTCACCAAATAAAGCTTTTCTCTCAAATGCAATCACTAATGACTTAAACATAAAAACTCCCACACCTAAACATACTTAATTCCCTCCACCCCCAGGCAAATAAAACCGTTCTTTGAAAGAACACTGGTTAAACAAACGTTACCTACATTTGTACACTGACAGTAGGAGGACAGGATCTGGAACAAGATGTCATAACCACATTCAGGACAAGCCCTGCTGCATAAGGAACACTGGGTTTCTCTGTTGCATCCAGTAGAACTCTGGATTTCCTCTTTGGAGGCCTGTTCACATTCCCACTGAGGCCCAGTGACATCACCAGGTCCTGGGTCTTCCTTCCACAGGTCAGTCATTAACAGGCAACCTAATAGGTCTTTTTCTCTCGGAGAACTTTGCAGTGGTTTCAGTGACTTAGAAGCAAACTTTTCTCTTGGTGAAAATTGGCTACTCCTGCCCTCTTTTTTAGTCCTAGATTTCCTTTGTCTTCTGGCTAAGTGAAAATAGAAACCGCACCCTAGAAGCATATGGCTTCTATCAACCCCACTCCTTGAATTCCTGTTTTTCTCCATCTGGTCAATTCAGTCAATCCCTCCAGCCCTTCCACCAACCTAATAACAAGGTCTCCCTTCCATAGTTTTCATGCTCTCAAGGGGCTATTATTTAGATCTAATCACTTAAGACTCCCTATTAGCTGGGTAGCAGGTTTCAGTGTTCTCTTATTAAAATTGATGTGCCTTTTCTATACTGAACATTTAAAAATACTATGAAATATTGGAGTTATAAAATTTTTAAATTCACATTTTGACTGCGTTTAAATGGGACAAAAGAGTATATAATGAAGGAATTTATTTTGGATGAATTCTGAAGGGACAAAATGTTAGTATCCTACAATAAAAAGACTTCCTCCTTTGCTGTTCCCCACAAATGGTAGTTTCTCTGTGGATTTATTTTGTACCTTGATTTTTTTTAGTCAATAATATACCTTGACTATGTTCCACATCAAAAGGAAGCTGATTTATTCTTCTTAACACCACTATCTGGCTGTACCATAATGTATTTAACTAGTTCCTCCCTGATGGATGTTTAGGTGGTTTCCAATCATTTCCTGAAACAAATAATGTAGTAATAACTGTTCTTGTGTACAGATATATCAATTCACATATGTGAGTATAACTGTGGTATAAATACCACGGGTTGGTTTTCCTGGCTCAGAGCTATGTAGAATTGTAATTCTGATAGATATTGCCAAGTTGCCTTCCACAGAGGTTAGATTAATTTGTACTTTGACTTACAAGCCATCTATGAGAGAACCTGCTTTTCCACACACTTGCTAAGATACTGTCTGAAACTTCTTGATGTTTGCCAACACAAGGCTAAGAGCCACTGTAATTTCTTTTCTGTTAACTATGTGTTCATATCCTTTGCTTATTAGTCTACTAGGTTGTTGGTCTTTTTATTATTGATTTGTAGGAGCTCTTTATATATTAGGAGAAATTAGCCTTTTGTTTGTAGTATGTGTTATAAGGACTTTTTCACTTTGTTTATGGTTTTTGGTTGTTTTTTTTTTTTTTTTGCCAGCCATACAATTTTCATTTTGAAAAAGATTTTGGTTACTATAGTTTAATATAGCTGTTTCATTTTGTAATCCCATGTATTTTTTTCATTAATTTGAAACTTATTCTAACATCCAGCAATTTGGGGTTCTCAGCTGCTAGCTTAGTTCTTGGCACATAGTAATTGCTCAATAAATAAATGAATAAATAAGCAGTTTGAATAGTTAACATTGGGCCAAATAACTTACTTAGCAATTAGAAAATCCATGAGTATGTTTTACTTATGCACTATCAGAAAAAAAATTTAAGGCAGTTTATTAGAATAGATAGCATACAACAAGATAGCTTAAATTGACTACGAATTAAGTAAAGAAAGAATAAAGTTGAGGCAGGAATGAGGCTTAAAAAAAATGAAATCACAGAAAATGTATAAATTTGGTTCTAGCAGGCAATGCAAACAAGGAAAACCTGGACAGTTATATAATTCACAGTGTTCTTAAAAAAAAAACAACAATTATTTAAAAGAAGCAGTACAGTAATTTCTCCTGAAGTTTTTATCAAAGAGCCAAAATTTGCTTTTTTGCTGTGATTCACTGGAAGTTATGCACACCAGGCACAAGTTAGGCCCATGGGCATTAAGTTGGATCTAAACCAAAGACTGAGCAGGAGCTCCAAAGGAATGACGGGGAGGAAGGCTTATTTTCAAGATAACGACTGTTAGGGAAGAAGTGGGAGCTGAGATGGACTTTTGAAGACCAGACTTAAAATCAGGACCAAGGAGAAGACACAAGAGGCAGTAACACTGCTGTGGGTGAGAAAAGGGTCTGCACAGAGTAGGTGGCCGGCAGCCAGGCCCTCAAACAAGTGCCGAGCCTTAAATGGAAACGAGCAGCAACAAGCACATAGTGGATCAGAACAATGAACTCATCCAGGGCACTCAGAGGACTGGTGACCCAGTTTATATTTTCTACATTTGGCCATTTAACTACTGACTCACAACTCTACCAAAAGCCGAATAAGGGCAAGGGAGAGGCCAACGTTCAGAGGACGGATTTCATCACTCAGTTGTGCCAGTAAACTTCAGGTGGGAGATGTGCGCTTAAAATGGGAGTTGGCAACCAGCTGGATCTTCGTTTTTATAGATGATCCTGTCTTTTTTTTTTTTTTTTTAATCACCAAAAACTTTCAGCACACAGTGGGGATTCTGGTGTGTGCCATCATGGGGTCCTGGCTTACTCATGAAAACCTGCTCTCCACCTGGGTTCTCACAACACGTTCCTTCCTAAGCACTAAGGACTCCAGCTCCATGAGCTGCTCTCTGCACGTTCCTTCATTCCTGTGAATGGAGATGGGCAGTGTGCCCCAAATTGGGCATGAAGACTCCTGGCCAGTCCCGCTCACTCAGGGGCAGCTGACCATGCTCGCAAGAACCCAGAAGATGAAAATCCAGGGACCAGGATACGTTTATTGATCTAACCCTGCATGGCTGAACAGAAAATTACACAAATGAATCCTAACTTTGATTACTACATGACTCAATATTACACTTCAATGTATTCACATTAAAAGAGAGACAGAGAGAATAGAGAAAGAGCATCTTACTTTGGGATTCAAGTCAAAGAAAGTGTAGTATTTAAATCGTAACAGCAGCTGCTCATCCTCCTGGATGCCTTGTTCCATAAGGGAACGCGACGAATCTAGCCAACTAGAAAACAATAGGACGAGTTTTAAAAGTCAATTAATTTTATACATATGTATTATAATATATATTTATATTACATATGTTACATATAATACATTTACATTTATATTATACACATATACACATCTCCTTGAACTAAGTCTGCGTAAGTTATTATAACCAAAAAGCAGTAAGGCAGAGGACTTGATAATAGCTTATACGTGCATTTTATCTTATAGCTTTCCCAGTGATTTTTATATACATACTTTTTTTTTTCATTGACACTTTAAAGTAAGCCAGTGAAGGAGTCAGGGCAGTTTTTAGTTTCTCAGTTTTACTGATGATGAAACTGAGTCTCAGTGACATTAGGGATATGCTTAAGGTCACGTGTTTCGTGGTGGAGCTGGAATGAGAATCCACACTTGCTGACTGCCCGCACAGCCTTTCCTCTGCACTGGGTGGTTTGACCCAAAGCTGACTCTATCTTGTTGTCTAGAACTTTCTGTAATGACAGCAATATTCTATAAGGCCCTGTCCAATAGAGTAGCCACTGGCCACATGTGGCTACTGAAATTTTAAATGTGGCTAGTGCCATATTTTAATTTTAATGAAATTCAAATTTAGATGTAAATATCCACATGGAGCTAGTGGCTCTCGCACTCGATTGTATAGTTCCAGAGTTGAAAATAAAAACGGTAATGGTGAGGGGTGGAAGGGTAGAGATTAAGAGTTAACAACAAAACCAGGTGGGGATGAATGTCATCCAGTACCACTGAATGAAAATGGCTGGAACTTCTATGATATTCACCCCCAAGATGCATTCTCCATCCTAAAGGACTTGGCAGTCCAGTGGGAGAGACCAGGCCTCATAATAAAGGGACAAGGTGACATTGGAGCAAGCAAAGTATTAGAACAGAACTGCAGGGAAGTGAGTGCTTTTCAGTGGTGACATCTGAGAAGGAGAGAGAATGTGGCTGGGCCTTAAAGGACAAGCAGGGACTGACCAGAAGAGGAAGAAAAAGGAGAAGAGTCCTGGAACAGAGCTAAATCTGGAGGTGAAATAGTGACAAAAAGAGTCAGTGAGCACCATGGGGGTTGGGGTACCTGAGAGCACAGTAGGACAGAGAGATATCTACTGGGGCCAGATATCAGAGGGAGTGGAATGCTGTTAACAAATGTGACTCTATTTGGTGAACAATGGGGAGTGAAAAGAACTGGTGGTTTGAGAAAAAGTCTGAGTGTATTTTTTGAGCGCACTTGAAGCAAAGTTGGACTTGCTCATTAGGAAGCCTAAAGAGAGAAGTGCTGTTCTACTAGACAGTGTGGGACAGGTGGGTCACCTTGTCTCCCTGCGGACCCATGGGGTCCAACCCACTTATCAACTGCCCTACATCACATATAACACACTTTCTACACCTGGAGGGGCAAAGAATTAGTAGTTACATATGGTAAACCATTGAGTTACCCAAACACATAAATGTTGTCACCCTTTAAATGTATTGACATGACCAAAGGTTGCATTTTCCCCTTTTGTTGCTAAAATCAGTACTGCCTTTGGCCTGTAGTATAAGATTCCCCAGGCATGCTAACTTAAACATTCAGCATTCCCCTCCACCTTTTCTGCAGCATCTCTATTACTATGTCAACATCAGTTCACAGAGAAGCAAAACAGAGCCACGTCCTTACCCTGCATTGAGCTTGGCTTTATCGACCAGAGACCGACACTGGTACATATCAGCCAGCGCCTCTGCGGACTGGGGGGGCTGGCTGAATGCCAGGATGCTGCAGTTTTGTTCAGTCAAAGGGCTGTCACTGAACCAAGCCATGGTGGATGATGCTGGTGTTCCGTTGACGGGGTCATACATGGGCATCATGGTCTTACTGTACAAGCCAGAGACTACTGCAAGGCAAGGGGAACACGTACTCTGACATGGGGTACAGGGGGCAGGAATCTTCAGAAAAATAAGTACCAACACTGCTGATCTTACAATGGGTTTTGAATTTAAATATTTGTAGCATTGAAAATAATCAGATGAACCACGACTGGTGGGGAGGGAAGTGATACACAGTTAAAGCTCTTGCCTGAGTATTGAGCTCCTGAAAGCTTGGGAACTCATTGGTTGTCAAAGCTTCCCAAATCAACCCGACCAATGTTGGGGATTATCTCCTTCACAACAATTCAAAATTCTTCTATGTTAGCAGTAAGTTTTGGCACTGTGAGAGAACTGGAGATCTCACAGAATGCATGTACATAATATATTCTGGGCTAATCCTTTAAACAATAGCAGTACTTGCCAATATTAAGAATCCAGCTGATTGATGGTTTATAAATCACCTGGCTTTAATTTGCATAAGACAAGTACAAATAATCCGTTTTATTCTTTGCACTGGAACATGTGAGAAAACCCTCAAATGTTGCAAGCAACCTAGAAATGTATTTATTTTTATATAAAAAGAAAAGGACAATGCCTTTCTAAAAGTTTTACCTGTTTTCTTGTTAACATGCCCAATGCAAACTTCAAATTGAATTCAGAAAAGAGGCACATGAAAATAGACTTAGGAAAACAGAAGTATATTTGAGTGATTCAAATAACCTTTTTTCCCCCCTCAAGTTCATGGCCAGTTCTACTAAGGTTTTTTTTTTAAATTCATCAGCAACATAATGATACGTACGATTAAAACAATGAGCTATACATAGACCTCGTTAAAAAAATTCTGTTAGTTCTAAAATCAGTTGGAGTTTAGAACTAACTGGATTTTAGAAATTCTGTTAGTTGTAAAATTCGTTGGATATCCTTTCTTCTCACAGGAGTCCTGCAATTGTAGTCCTTCTTCTTCCCGGGAGAGAGGAGATGGGAGGGAAGAAGAGGAAAGGCAGACCACAGGGGAGGAGAGTTCTTGGTATTTAAGAATTTAGGAAATTCTTTGACTTATGCATGAATTAAAAAAACAGAACGCCTGTCACGAGTCTTACCTGGTGGGCCTGAAGTTGTTGGAGAACTTTCCAGGTTTATAACATCTTCATTTACAGGCTCCTTATTATTTTTGTCTTTCTTCTTCTTCTTTTTAAAATAGTCATCAGAAGGCTTTAACAAGGAAAGTTCTTCTGGTCTTCTAATATCTAATAAATAAGTAGAAAAAAGAAAAGAAAATCAAAAAGTAAAAAAAAAAAAAAATTCCTTCTAAGACTCAATGTCACACTGGGCGTTTGAAACCATTTCTCCAGAGATTCCTGAGAAGTAAATGGAACTAAATTGCACTGCTGTTTGAAGAAACAGAAGGGGAACAGAGACTCCTCAAATAGGGTGTATGTGGTTCAACTACTAGAGGGAGATTCAGTCTAGTAAAATTTCTAGCTTGGTTTTTAATTCATTGTGAAAATATTTCAAACATATCCAAAGTAAAGGGAATAATATAATGGCCTCTTCATGGGCTCATCACCCAGCCTCAACCACTACCAGCATTTTACTGTTCTTGTGTCATCTATTTACCATCAACTTTTGCCTCCCTCCTTTCTTTCCTCCCTCCCTTCTATCTTTCCTCCTCCCTCCCTCTCTCTCTTTCTTTTTTTTTTTTTTTTTCAGTTTTTTAAACAACAACCAAGGACCTCACCTTTTTTCTTTATGGACAACAGGTCCTGAGAGCCTTTCTCTTACATGATGCCCAGTAGCTAATTTCATCCAGACATTATTGGCACCCTGCCTATCTTTTCTTGGCCCTCATCATTTCATCCAACTTCCAGTGGCAGCTAGGACATGCATCTCTCAGCCCAAGGGCTTGCTCTGGACGCCAGAGTTTACACTGCCCGGATACGGATGCAAGAGACCACACAAGTTCAGAGAATTAACACTCCCCAAGAGCGGCCCTCAATGACTGATGAGAGGGTATATTAACAACCCAGCTCTCTCACCCGTGATGAGACAGCTCTGAGGTATGTCTACACTGGCCCCCAGAGGTTCCCAGTGTGACCAGATTGGTGAAACTCTCTTACTGGTGGCCTTCTCTTCCTAGACTCACATCCCCACCCTCAACCAGCGTTTCCTGGCATCACCTCACAAGTAAATACATATTTGTACTTGACTCCTTATCTCAGGGTCTGCTTCTGGAAAACTCAAACTAAGAAGATAAGCCCCATTTCTCTCCAGTAATCAAATATGTTTATTATTGCCAACAGAACTCCTGATAACCATTCACCACAATGAGCTGCTGTGATCCCAGTTAACAGCCAAGGAATGTGGATGTTGGAGTCTTTGGGCAGATTTCCTGGAGGTAGATGCACTGATACCATACGTCCTCCCACTTCTCAGTTCAGACTCTGTTTGGTGCTTGAGACGGACTGGCCTTTGAGCTTGACCCTCTCCCCAGTAACCAAGGATGTCTGATTGTCAGGTTGCAACACGCACCTGTGACCATTCAAAATGCAAAATTTATACACAAAACTTGGAGATGAATTACAGTGTCTATTGGAAGCATTAGAAACAAAACAAAGCAACAACAACAACAACAAAAACCTATTATCTCCAAGCCCAAGATTTGTCTTTCCTTTTCCTGGAGGGAAAAACCATCATATTGCTAAATTTGATTTAGCTTCAGCGGATCAGATATAAAAGTGGTTATTAGAAATACCAGGTTTTAGAACTACCATGAACATATAATCTAGAAAACAGAAGAACATCTGATGGCTCCTGTTTATTTCAAAACCTCAAGTTTTCGGTCCCAGCTCTGATGTGTGCTTCCGGTCCACTGTTGTGTGGAGTATGTGTTATTTAATCATTTCCTTTGTTTTTAAATCTTCATTAGAATATTACTGAAATGTCCTGGTGCTTATCATATACTCAGCAGGCATCAGAGTCACTATGGAACTTATATTTTATAATGGAAGTTCCCATTCATTTGTCACTCAACAGTTACTGAACAGCTAAAGTGTGCCAGGCATCGTGCTGGGCATACTCAGGAAATGGTTTCTGTCTTCACCCTATTTAATACCATACCAGCCTCCAATGCCCACTACTGGCATTTCCAAGCCTAGATATACTATTACACTTTCCCCTTTTTTTCCTACTATCTCCTTCCCCCTCCACCCCCCCCCCCCCCAGTTTTTTAAAAATTAGTTTCAGGTGTATAAAGCAATGTAATATATTAATGATAGTTAGACATTTAAACCCCTCATAAAGTGATAACCACCCCCCAAGCTACTACCCATCTGACATCTTATACAGCTGTTACAATAGCATTGACTGTCTTCCCTATGTTGTACTCCACATCCTGTGACTATATAGCTATATATTTAGTTATAGTTGACATTCAGTATTATTCTACTTCAGCTTCAGGTGTGTAACACATTGGTCAGGCATCTACACAGTCTATGAAGTGATCCCCCTGATAAGTCCAGTGCCCATCTGGCACCTTACATGACCTTTACAACATTGTTGATTATATTCCCCATACTGTATTAACTATCAATTTATACTTCTTCATGCCTTCACCTTTCACCCCGCCCCCAACCCCATTCCCATCTATCACCCTGGTAGATCTAGCACCTATCTGGCACATACCTAGTTATTACAGTATTATTGACTATATTCCTTATGCTATACCCTACATCCCCATGACTGCTGTGTAACGACCAATTTGTACTTCTTAATCCCTTCCCCTTTCACCCATCCTTAACCTCCCTCCCATCTTAAAGAACTCCCTCTAACATTCCTTGTAATATTGGTTTGGTGGTGATGAACTCCTTTAGTTTTTTCTTATCTGGGAAGCTCCTTATCTGTCCTTCGATTCTAAATGATAGCTTTGCTGGATAGAGTAATCTTGGTTGTATGTCCTTGCTTTTCATCACTTGGAATATTTCCTGCCACTCTCTTCTTGTCTGCAAAGTTCTGTTGAAAAATCAGCTGCCAGTCTTATGGGGGCTCCCTTGTAGGTAACTAACTGCTTTTCTCCTGCTGCTTTTAAGATTCTTTGTCTTTAACTTTTGGCATTTTAATCATGACGTGTCTTGGTGGGGGCCTCTTTGGGTTCATCTTGTTTGGGACTCCCTGTGCTTCCAGGGCTTGTATGTCCATTTCTTTCACCAGGTGAGGGAAGTTTTCTGTCATTATTTCTTCAAATAGGTTTTTAATTCCTTGCTTTCTCTCTTCTCCTCCTGGTACCTCTATAATGCAAATGTTGGTATGCTTGATATTGTCCCGGAGGCCCCTTAAACTCTCCTCAATTTTTTGGATTCTTTTTTCTTTTTACTGTTCTAGTTGGGTGTTTTCTGTTATCTTATCTTCTACATCGCTGGCTGGACCCTCTGCTTCATCTAATCTACCTTTGATTCCCTGTAATATATTCTTCGTTTCTGTTATTTTATCTTTTTATTCTGACTGGTTCTTTTTCATGGTTTCCATCTCCATTTTTATGCTTCCTATCTCTCTGTTGAAATTCTTGCTGATATCAGTGAGCATTCTTATAACCAGTGTTTAGAACTCTGCATCTGACAGATTGCTTATCTCTGTTTCACTTAGTTCTTTTTCTGGAGCTTTGTTCTTCTTTTATTTGGGACATGTTTCTTTGTCTCCCCATTTTGGCTGCCTCCCTGTGTTTGTTTCTATGTATTAGGTAGGGCTGCTATGTCTTCTGGTCTTAGTAGAGTGGCCTAATGTAGTAGGTGTGCTGTGGGGTTCAGTGTCGCAGTCTTTCTGGTCACTCAAGCCATGTACTCCAGGTGTGTCCCTTGTGTGGGCTGTGTGTGCCCTCCTCTTGTAGTTGAGCCTTGGTTGATAACTGCACATCAGTGGGAGGTACTGACCCTTGGGCTCACTGGTTGTGAGGAATGGCCCTGACTACAGTGGAAGAGTTGTTGCAGGGCTGACCATACAGAGCATGATAAGCCTCAGCAGGACGCTGGTGCCTGCCCAATCCACCCGTGGGTGTGTTGTACTTGGAGTTGGCTGGGTGATGCTCCAGCTTGTGTTGAAGCTGGCCACTGGGGGTGCCAGCCCCAGGACCATGTTGGAGGGGATCTGCTGTAGGTCAAGTTAAGCCACAGCCCGTGCCCCACCTGGGGCTACCTGGCAGGAGCCACAAAGAAATCCGCAGATGGCTGCTGCCCGTTTTGTGCTTGAAAGCACCTTGAGAGGCCAAGCTGTGAACCAAGGCTGGCTGCTGCTAGTGCCGCACTTAGGGCTACTCAGCCAGAGGTACAGTACATGCTCAAGACAGATGCCGCTTGTCTGGGTTCTGCGAACCTTTGAGAGACCCTAGGAAAGACTGCAGCTTGAGCCAAAGCAGGCGGTCTGCATGAAAAAGCCACTGAAAGCAGCCTGTGTGTGCCAGAAAGTTGGGTGGGGCCGGGTCTCAAATCGCCAAGGTGTGGCGAACATAGGGCAGAGACAGGTATGGTGGCTGCCTGGGTTCACATGTGGGGAATGGGGAGAGCTCAACAAAGAAACAATGGCCTCTACCACCTCCCCTGTCCAGGAGAAAGCTACCTCTCCTGCCCTGGTCTCAAGCTAGATAACTCAATTCCCTACCATATGTTCCTGCCACCTTTCTAGCTGCTGTCCCAGCGCTGGAGCTCAGAGCAAGTGATTCCGTTGGTGGGTATTCCATGTGTAGTCCCTTTAAGAGGAGCGCCTGGGAGTGCAGCGTCACTCGGTCTCACTTTGTCACAATGTCCGCTTTTCACAGCCAGAAATTATGGGGACCTCTCTCCCTGGCACTGGAACCCTGGGCTGGGATGGGGCTGGGATGTCTTGCTCCTCTGAGGGTTGGGGGGGACCCCCACAGCTGAAATATCCCTCCTGATCTTTAATAGTCACGCGCAGGTGTGGGACCAGCCAGTTCGGCATCTCTGACCTTCCTACTCGTTTGGAGGTGGCTTCTTCTGCATGTCCTTAGTTGAAAGGCTTCAGTTCAGCTTGATTAGGTGATTTTCAATAATGGTTGTTTTGTAGATTAGTTGTAATTTTGATGTGGTTGTGAGAGAAGGTAAACACAGTGTTTACCTATTGTGCCATCTTGGTTGTCTTTTCCACTACCTCCTTTTAACATCTTATTTTTCACATTTATTATTTATTTTCTGTCTCTGTATGCTAGAATGTAAGCTCAAAGAGGGGAGGGATTTTGGGCTATTTTTATTACTAACATATCCCTAGCATTCACTGCAATGCTTGTCTAATCAATATATATTTGCTGAAGGAATGAGTGATCAGTTTATAGTTCAATGGGGAGACAGATCAAAATATACAAATATATATGTATATATATTTATGGCCAAAAAACTGTATATATATTTTAAGAAAGGAGAAAACTGTATTAAAATTGTAATACTCAATATATACCAATAATAAAAAATGAATACAAGTCATATGTATACATTTTTTGGCACCCCCATATATATATAATATACTGTGTCGAGATGCTGTATCTTAGCTTTGGAATCAAAGATTAGACCTACACACTTTCAAAAATATAAAGTAAGAACACCTTCACAACACAGGGTTTGCTCCTCTTGTGGAAGTCCCAGGTTTGGGCAGTTGTCCCTAACGGCTGTTAAACTCATAGAATACCATCCCATAAGAATTAGTTTTCAGTCCATAATTCAGTGTACTTTTGCTTACAATAAACTCCACAAAGGATTCTAATGGACAGAGCTATATACTGGAGCCCAGTGTTGGTGAAGCAGTTAGGACATTGCAACACCATTATCTCAAAAACAATAAAGACACATAATGGTTTAAAGGAACTCTTTTTTTGTTTGTCTTAAATATAATGATGATTTTACTATGGCTTAGAGAAATGAATTTTTTTGAGGAAATCATAATGGGTTTGTCTCTTCTGTTTACATATTTCTTTTGAAATAGTTTTAAGCTTTGTGGAAATGAATCTGATTTATTTCAATAATGTTCCATTTGGTTTAATTCCACTTAAATGGCTCAAGTCCCCATAACTGGGCTTGAAAAGTGTAATAAGGGCAGTGTTACATAAAATCAACCACTCGAGGTAGGCAGAAAGCACACATCACTTTCCTGCCCTCCTTTGCTAAGGGTCCACAGGGCACAGGGGCCCCTGGAGGGTACTCACTCAAGGTTTTGCAGATATCACTGACAGCTTTAAAAACCACAGCTGAGAAGCTGACACGCAATCTCACTGTCTTCATGTTTGGTAGGCGGAGGCGGAGCATTTTATGCTGAGGAGTGAAGAGAAGCTTTGCATCTGCCTGGACTCCACATTTGTCCAGAGTCCAGTGTGTTTTCAGAAGCCAGCAATGCTTTTGTTCCCACCAAAGGGCAAAGTCTGACCAGTCTCGGGTTACATCTGCAAAAATGGAAAACACAATGGAGTAAAATGAGAGGGAGCATCCCAGTCAATTCCTTCGTGTGCAGAAACGGAAACAAACAACTGTTCTTCAGCTCCCCATCTTCTTTTACAACCCAAGGCTCAACAATCCTTGGCTTCTCTTCAAAGTCTCTAAGGTGGGGCAGGTAAAAAACAGACTGAACCTTACCATCATTGATATTTAAATTCTGTGGAAGAAACAGAAACATACCGATTGTGTTCCTGATAAAATGTGAAAGTTCTCATCCTTAAATCCATTAGTGACACAGTACTTTCTGTAAGGCCAGGAGCATTTGGCTTTGTTTAATCAAGATTATTTCTCTATTAGAAATGTATCCTTACATCACTGGATCACATGGGAATATCACTAGCTCCCCCCAATCAGAGTCCACATACAAGGTCTGATAATTAAGTTCGCGAACTTGTTGCAATGATGTTGCTAACCTTTTTTGATATCAGAGGGATTATTCATTATGAATTTGTACCAACTGGACAAACAGTTAACCAAGTTTACTATTTGGGAGTGCTCAAAAGGCTGCATGAAAAAGTTAGATGACCTGAACTTTTCGCCAACAATTCATGGCTCTTGCATCACGACAATGCACCAGCTCACATGACACTGTCATGAGGGAGTTTTTAGCCAGTAAACAAATAACTGTATTGGAACACCCTTCCTATTCACTGATCTGATCCCCAATGACTTCTTTATTTACCCAAAGGTAAAGGAGATATTGAAAGGAAGACATTTTGATGACATTCAGGACATCAAGGGTAATACAACAACAGCTCTGATGGCCATTCCTGAAAAAGAGTTCCAAAATTTTGAAGGGTGGACTAAGTGCTGGTGTCGATGCATAACTTCCCAAGGGGAGTACTTCAAAGGTGACCATAGTGATATTCAGCAATGAAGTATATAGCACTTTTTCTAGGATGAGTTTGCAAACTTAATTGTCAAACCTCGTAGCAATACTATAAAGCAGACATTTCACTCTTCTCGGTAACATCCAACTCTTTTATCAGTGCCGCCATATTCCCAGTTTCCCAAGTGTCTACACTGAAATCAGAGCTGAATGTTTTCTCATCAACACGGAAACTTCCCCCTCCTTCAGTGTTGGCATGAAAGTTGAATCTTTTCCCTTTGTCAATGTTGGAGTCAACAATCTTTTATTTTGCTAAATTAAGAGCTACCAGTATTTTTATTTACTAAAAAAATGGTTTATCTTTTTTCCCCTCTCTTTTTAAATTAGAAATCCTTTCTTGCAATGCTGTTAGTAGAAGTATAAATGCTATAACTATTTTTGAAAGTCCTATTATTTATCAATTCCTCCCCGAGGAATTGCCTATGTACATATGCCTATGTATACTCATCAAAAGACATGTAGTATACAAGCCTTACCTATGACAGCCCCCAAATGGAAACAACTCACATGTCCATCAACAGGTAAATGGATAAACTGTGGCGTAATCATACAATGGAATATTACACAGCAATGAGAATAAATGAACCAAAACTATATGTAACAATGTGGATACATCTCACAGACATACGTTGAGTGAAAGAAAGCAGATAAGAGCATATCTTGTATAATTCCACTTTTATACAGTTCCAAAACAAGTAAAATTATTCCTATGGTGTTAGAATTCAGGACAGTGGTTACCCTTGGTGGAGCAGTGACTAGGAGGGGTCAGGTGGAGGATTTGGGTGGGGGGACAGGTAATGTTCTATTTCTTGATCTGGGTGGTGGTACGTGACTTTGAAAATTCCATGAATTGTACACTTATGATAAGTATACTTTTCTGTATGTATATTATACTTCAATGAAGACTTGTTTCAAAAAAAGCTTTATCTCATTAGTGTAAATGAGAAGGCAACATCCATGGCCTTAGAAGATAAAAAAAAAAAAATACAAAGAAAATAGAACATTATTAAACTCTAGGTTGATCATGTTGACTTCTGATGGGAAGATTCTGACCTTGAAGGCTTGTCTTTCTTTATTTAAACAGGGAGAGTGGCAAACGATGGATAAGTGTTAAATGAAGTATCAGCACCAAGCTGATTTTATCACTGAGCAGTCAAGTACTAACAGAGAATCCACACAGTAGTCTAACGCCCTAGAAATAGTCTAAGGTCACCCTAAGTGTCATCAGTGGAATGGGCCCCATACTTATGGAAATATGGCATTCTACCTGCTGAGGAGCGTTGGTTTGTCACCACAGACTCAAGTTTTTACAAGGGTGGTCAGGTTCAGTTTGAGGCTCTTACAGGGCCCTCTGATTCTCTTCCTCCTGTGGGGAGGGGGTTTGCTCTCTGGGCCATTACAAGAAGGCTGATCAGAAAAACTTAGATCATCAGACAACCTAGATCAGCCATTGCATGGTGATGAAACAGAGGGTTTCAAATATAGAGAAACCATAAAGAAATAGTAACTTACTGATGCGTTCTACCAACTTGAGCATTACTCCCCCAATATGCAGGTCTCCGGACACACTCAGTTTGATTTCTTTCGGCTCTTCATTTAGATTGTCAACTCGGATCACGAGATCCCAAGAAGCAGATGCAAAGTCACCGGATGAGAGCATTGTGGCAAATGCAGGTGTCTGCTGCATAAAAAGGCAGACATAGATCAAAATACGAGAAGGAAACTGGAGCTTGCCAGCAAACTGCGGAGCAAAACTTAATTTTTTAAAAAATTTTAATTGTAGCCTCCTCTTGAAAAAAATCTGCAGGGTTCCCAGTACTCTAGATATTAAATTCAGCATCTTAAAGACAAAAAGTCTTATGGAAATGGTCTCAAGCTTTCTAAATTTATGTATTTTATCTTTCCACTCCCCCAAGACTTGGCTATTTATTTTCTGTGTCAGCCCAATGCATCAATCTTCATTTTCCTTCTCTAATGACTTTTCTTGACCTTCTCTGAACTATTCTAGCAATAGGTGACAAATCATGGCAATCCTTCATGATAGCTGTTAAAAAACCCCACAACTTTATTGAAGTGTGATTTGTATAACTAAAACAAACAGGTTTTAAACGTACATGGATGAATTTTGTTGCATGCAAATTATACTTTGATAATGTTGATTTTAAAAAAGAATGTCATTAAAATCTTTCTCTAACATATATATGTATTATTATATTCCTTCTATAAGTTTTAATGACATCTCCTGGTATGAAAATTCAAAAAATGAAAATATAGCAAAATAATTTCTATTTCAGTTATATAATACATAGTTTTACCTTAAATGCATATAAAGATACAGATCATTAATAATTATTGTCATGTATTTGATTTACTTGAGTTATTATTTTATATCATATAAAAGTTGATAAGTGGATCAATTAAGTTTTGAGACACACCTTTGGCAAAAGATTTAAAACAGGAGTGTCAGATCTACAAAGCCCACTTTTCAAAGTACAGGCGGGTGAGAACTTCGAACCCATAGTTTTTCCCTCCTTGGAGGAACTAAAATGAAAGAAGCTAAGTAGTATCAAAATGGGAATGTTTCAGGGGGGTAATAGAACACAAATCCAAAACTGGCAGAACTTACAATGTCAGCTCTCTTACTTTCAAACAGAAAGCAAATGACACTACCCTCTCCTAACTATTTTAAGATTTGAAATACAAATCAGTCATTTAAGTGATAACAAATCTTTTTCACGTTACTAGGTTAAGATAGCTTATGAGAAAGCTCTATTTACGCGTTAAGATCTATTTTTAAGAAACATCAGTGCACACAGATTCCCAAGAAAGGGCTGATCTAACAAAGTGCACACACATTCTCTGCACACATGATTAACATGCAGGTTTTATCAGCAGGTCTCAGTGGAGGTGGTGGAGACACTGCATTCATAACAAGCTTCAGGTAATGCTGGTCTGTGGCTCACACTTTTGAGTGAAAAATTAGCTCCAGGGCTCAGTTCTTTCCTTCCAACTACCCAAATCAAGATTAAGCCGGGACTATGGTGACATCTGAGGAACACTGTTTTTAATAATAAGCATAATTAAACCACCAGTATCATACCAGTTTTGGGTTCATTTGAAACTGTTTACATGTATAAGGAAGACTCGGAGAATCTCAAAATACACAAAATAGATAAACACTGCAAATCTGAACTGGCATAGGACATATTTCACTTGTTTGAATCAGTTCCGAAGTAGCTCCTTATGTTTTTATGACCAGAAGGACCCCAGTGAGGTACCGCTTGTACCTTGCAATGCACATAGGCGCACATGGAGACCTCAGGTACCGACAGTGGATTATATTGGACCTAACTGCTTGTCTCACTGTCATCATCAGCCTCAGCTATCATTTATTATGTACTTACCAGGTGATGTATTCTGTGTTAACTACTATCCTTGTGTTAGCTCCATCCTCTCAGCAATCCCATTTAGACAGAAGGAAACTCAGGCTCAGAGAGGCTAGGCAAATTATTGGAAGTCACACAGCAAGTTAGATGGTAGAGCCCAGACAGAAATCCAGGTCTTTTTAACTCTGAACTCTCAACCACCACACTGGAACACATCATTTATAATGTTGCAATGCCAATATGAAAGAAAACTCTTAAAACCACATGAGCTAAACTTTGAGTAGCCTTCACTAAGCATTTCTACTAGCATAATCTTTCCCAGTGAGGAGACAATAACTATACTACCTTCAAAGTCAAACTCATAACATGGCATTGAACTGTTTGACTGTAAGATCTTTACAATTTTTAAAACGCTATGATTTGAGGTTGTTATTTAAAATACTTTGTACACAATATAATCTGTCTTTTAATGTTGTTTCATGAGCAATCAGGCATAAGGTCGTTTCTTTTCCTAACACAGGCAATCACTTCTCATTTAGGTAACAGATGGTGATTCCCTTACTACCAAATCCAGGCTAAAATTAGACAATCTGGTTTCCCCACATTCCTCTCCTATCTTTCTGTGCCTTCATTTTTGAGTGAACCTCTCATCTGCAGCAAGCTGTTACTTGCTGAGCAGAGCAGCAAACTTCAACCCGGAAAGCTCAGCTTAGAGACCAGAACAAGAAGCAAAGAGTACCAGCAAACCTGCCTTCCCTGGGTGAAGCCCAGCTGCCCACTTCCTCCTGTCCTTTGTGAAAGTGCAAGAAAGCAAGTCAGAAAGCGAGACTGAGAGGCAGGCAGGCAGAAACAAAGAAAGGAAGAAAGGAAGGAAGGTACTTAGGTAGGTAGGAAGACAGAAAGAGTAGATGGATGTATGGATGGATGGGGAAAATAGCCTCAGATGCTTCCCCTGTTGGATCTGAGAGTGCGCGTGTCTGAAGGCCTATCTTTTGCCAGCTTTGAAGGTCCGGGGGCACCCGGGGAGTACGGTGCGTGGGTGGAAACCTGCTCTTTTCCCCCAAGACGGCAGCACCCTGTGGCTTGCCAGTTTATTTTACGCGGCGAGATGCGCAGGGTCGGAGAAAGTGGTGACACGGCGAGGACATTATTTTTTAAAAAATTCAACAGCCATTTAAGTGCAAGGGGCTGCAGAAAGTTAGTGGGCAGGGGTCTCCGGAATCAGCGGTGCCCACCACAGCCTCCCCTCCCCGCCAGGCTTCCGCCCCCACCCCCACCTCCACCCCCAGCCCTAGCACCTTAGCACCCACCTCCTTTCCTGGAGCTTGTGGTGTGCAGCTTAGCAGACCCGCACGTGGAGGGCTGCAGGCCTGGAGACTGGGGCAGAGGTTACTCAGGACGAGTCGGGGGCGAGCGCTGGGGGCGCACGGTGGCAGCAGCGGCGACTCTTCTGGGTTGCGGCTGGCAAGGGCTACCCGCCGACGCCCAGGAGAGGCTGACTCGGGACCTCCCGCCGAGACCTGGCGCCCGCCCCCAGCCCGACCAGGTGAACCAAGCGCACCACCCGCCCTGCGCTGCCGAGACAGAGGCGGAGTCCAGCGGCGGCACCACAGGCGAGGGCACGCCGAGCCTCGGGCCTGCTGGGTCTCATTCCCAGGAGAGGAGGCTTCTTCTTTCTTTTTTTTTTTTTTTTTAACTTCATAAAACATTTATTTATTTATGTATTTTTTATTAGTTTCAGGTGTACAAAATAATGTAATAGACATTTACACCCCTCACATAGTGATAACCCCTTCCCCATCCACTACCCCTCTGACATCCTATATAGCTGTTATAATTCTATTGACTCTATTACTTATGCTGTACTCCACGTTCTGTGAGTATATGTTAAATTATAGTTGACATTCAGTATTATTCAGTAGCCCCTTCTTCCACCAGTAGCCCCCGGTTGAAGGGCTACCACGCAGCCAGACTGGGGTGGGGTGGGGGCTGGGCCATAAGCACTCCCCTTCCAAACCTCTCATCACCCCCCTCTCTCCTCCCGCCTCCGCCCCGCCCCCCCCCATCCCCAGACCCTTAGACCGCCTCCAATTTTCCGGTTTCACAGGCTCATTGGGAAAGAGCCTAAGTGATTGAAGTCCTGCTACTTTCCCTGCCCTCCAGGTACACCCATCACTTATACGCTGGGGTGCGTCCAGGCCCGGAGACTCCCCGCTCCAGGCTAGAACGACCGCCTCCCCTTTAAAGAGCCTGGAGGATCTGTGATCGCCTGGTGAAAGAAACAAAAGCGGTTCACAGAGTAAGAGGGTGAGGTAAACTCCTGAGGAGGGTGAGGCTCCCTAAGCATGCACGGCGGGAGACCTTGGGGCAACCCAAGGGCACGCCCCATACGGAAGTCTGGGGTGGCTCACCTCAGAATCACCACCTAGCCCCATAGGTCGCCTTGCTGTTGGATTCACTTCCAAAGAGAACCGGAAGGGTGGGTGACTTTGGGCAATTTACACAACCACTCCTCGCCTCCTTTCTTCATATTACACATATTTGTTGAGTGTTTATTATGCACCAGGCCTTGAACTGAGCTCAGAGGATACACCGGTTATAAAACAGACATGGAAATTATAGTTTCTTCATTTGTTAAACGGGTAGAGGGATGGAATACGTGCCACCACTCCATGGCAGAATTTCATTCAGTCCGTGGAAGAATTTCATGCAGTATAATACAGACTTTAGCGATTTACATCAAGTTCATAAAGGTTGCAATAACTTAAATACAAATTTAAAATGTTATGAAATTTAGAATAGGAACCTTTGTTTTTTTGTCAGTTGAACAACTATCAGGAAATAATGGAATTTTATAATTAAAACAAAATAATTAAAATCCTGAAACTCAATTTCCTAATTTGGTAAAGTTTATCAACCATGGGAACTGTCATATGGTCCTACTTCCCCTACCTGCCCAACACCGACTGAACAAACAGGCTCTTATCTTGTGCAGAGAGTGTCTAAAGGCTGGGTTTCTAGTTACTGCTCATGGCTGGTTAGAACATACACCGTTTTCAAAGTCTTGTGTGTGATCTTAAAGTACCAATGGCTTTATTTACACCAAATTGGTTTCTCATTTTAGTTGAAACTATCTGGACTGTACTAACGTATTTAGCTGGTTTTAACCTTTTGGTTGGCCTAGGTTATTTTTAAGCTTTTAATTGAAATATTACATACTTATATTTATGTGCAAGAGCACAAATCATGAATATACAGTTGATGAATTTTCACATACTGGGCACATCTGTATAATGAGCGTCTAGATCAAGAAATAGGACATTATCAGTCCCCAGAAGTCCCCTAGTTCCCCATCCAGTTACTGCCACCCCCCATTAAGAGTAACCACTATTCAGACTTCTGACTCCCTGGGAGGGTTTTGGTGATCTTTGTGCCTTTATAAATGCAATTGGACTATATGTACTATTTCGTATCTGGTTTCTCTTGTTCAACATTACATTTTTGAATTTAATCCATATTGTGTCCTAGGCTTTTTTGTTTGTTTGTTTTACTTACTACCTGGGTATCATTCTTGTGACACAGGTCCAACCCATCCCTTCCTAAAGTCCTGGCTTTGAAATAGATTAAAAAGTGTGTTCTGGACTTCAAAATTTCATACATACATAAACAAGCAATACTCACCCTTTTTCCCTCTTAAAAAACAAGGAGAATCAATACTTTGAGTCAGTTAATTAATCGACGCATGTTAATCAAGCAATGAAATTAGCTTACTTATTCATTTAGCCACTGTACGTATAACTGAACTAGACACTGTCATATGCGCTGAATATACTCAGATTAACTAAATATAGGTTTTAGCTTCTGGTTGTAACTTTGATGCAAAGGAATTCAGAAGAGGGTATCTACTTCTGCCAGGTATGTGAAGTTGTGGGGAGTATGAGAAAAGCCTTCAGAAAGAAGGTGATTTTTTGAGATGGAATTTGAAGCATTGACTGAGAGCTTGATAGTTGCTTATAATAATAACCTGTAGTCTCCAAAAAACTGTTTTAAGGTATTTTTTGGTTAGCAGATAATTATTACACTTCAGTAGGAATGGAGAATAAAGAGGAGCTGCATCTCCTGACCTCAAATTTTACATGTTCAAGGTACAACTACTGCAACAATAACTATTATCAAATACTTATATACTGAAAAACTGACACGATAATTAGTATCTTCAAAAGATAAGTTAAATATGTCTGTATTATCACATGAGATACGAGTAGTTGTGCTAGATGAGAGATGGGGCCATGTTTGTATTCATGGAACAGAAAAGGGAAGTACTGTGTTTCCCCGAAAATAAGACCTAGCCAGACCATCAGCTCTAATGCGTCTTTTGGAGCAAAAATTAATATAAGACCGGTCTTATTTTAACATAAGACCGGGTATAATATAATATAATATAATATAATATAATATAATATAATATAATACCAGGTCTTATTTTACTATAATATAAGACCAGGTATAATATAATATTAATATAATACCGGGTCTTATATTAATTTTTGCTCCAAAAGACGCATTAGAGCTGATGGTCTGGCTAGGTCTTATTTTCGGGGAAACACGACAAGTAGAGGGCCTTCGAAAGTCCTGGTAACTTTAACTTATTAATCACAAGTGACTTTCTTCCTCTAGAATAGGGGTGTCAAAACTGCGGCCCACGGGCCAACTGCAGTCCGCAATCCATTGTTAATTGGCCCACAGCAAATTCCAAAAACATATTTAGTTTACTTAAATAAACCAGGTGAGGCAATACGTATTTCACCTCGAGTGAGTGGCCCAGCTGTTTGTGTATTTTACTGCATATGGCCCTTGGTGAAAAACGTTGAAAAAAGTTTGGACACCCCTGCTCTAGAACCTTCACACTTCCACTGGCTGAGCTCTCAAAATTAAAAAAAAAATTCTGTATTGATTGAGAGAGAATGAGAAAGCTGCTGGGAGGAGAAAAGAGGTGGAGTTTTTTCTTGATTGATAGTTTTATTTGACAAAACTGTGTTATCCAATGTAAGTTTCTTTATTGCACATTCAGCTGATAAACATGCTAAAAGTCTGGCAACTAAGAAATGGCAACATTTGTGTTTATGAAGAACGTGTTCTGCTAAGTGCAATGAAGCAGAATGTGCTTATTATAGCTCCACCCTCCTTTCCAGCTGGATGGATAACGAGCACTTTCTATGCCCAGGCAAGTTCTATAATTTTCTCCTTGCAAGGGTGGAGAGGGTGTGTCCTGATGTATGCCCCAGCAGTAGATGAAGAAGGGTGAGGAAGAGCAAAGAAGAGTAGGAAGGCCTTGCTAGAGGCCACAGTGCTGGAGTCACTGTTGAGCATGAGAGGAGCAAGAAAGATGGTGTCTCCCTCCTTTTCTGTCTCTCCCCCCTCCCCCCTCCTTCTGTACTCCTTCCTTCCTTTGCATCCGTCTCAATCTAAGCGTACAAAGGATTATACTTGATTAAGGATATACACTGATAGTTAAGTCTTCTACCTCTCCTGATTATAAAGTGGTCCTGCCTGGAGAAAACTGTGACCCGTTTTCTCTGGAAACTTCTGGAGATCGTTTATGCTTACGTGGTCTGACAAATTCGCAAGCTTGTTGCAACGATGTTGCTCACCTTTTTTTGATATCAGAGGGATTATTCATTATGAATTTGTACCACTGGACAAACAGTTAACCGAGTTTACTATTTGGAAGTGCTGAAAAGGCTGCGTGAAAAAGTTAGATGACCGGAATTTTTTGCCAACAATTCATGGCTCCTGTATCAGGACAATGCACCAGCTCACATGGCACTATCTGTGAGGGAGTTTTTAGCCAGTAAACACATAATTATATTGGAACACCCTCCCTACTCACTGATCTGACCCCCAATGACTTCTTTCTTTACCTGAAAATAAAGGAAATATTGAAAGGAAGACATTTTGATGACATTCAAGACATCAAGGGTAATATGACGACAGCTCTGATGGACATTCCAGAAAAAGAGTTCCAAAATTGCTTTGAAGGGTGGACTAGGCGCTGGCATCGGGGCATAGCTTCCCAAGGGGAGAACTTCGAAGGTGAATGTAGTGATATTCAGCAATGAGGTATGTTTCTAGGATGAGTATGCAAACTTAATTGTCAGACCTCACTATAGACCAACTATTTTGTTTTTTATGCAGGTGATAGTATTCTATACATATTTTTCTGTATTTTTCTTTTTTTATTTTAAAATATATTGATGATTGTAGCAGACATCAGTCATATTCATGGCTTCCTAGCATCCTGGGAAAGTCCTCTTTGTATTTGTAGAGATCCTTATGTTATTTGTCCTCTCTAGAAATCAAAACTCGAGTTCCCAGGCTCCCTTGCAGCTAGGGCATAGGCCTTTGTCCTAGTCTCAGTCACTCAGATGCACTCAGGCACAACTTTAATTTGGAAGTGAGTGAGATGTGGAGACAGGAAATACTTGGAATTTCTATTTAATTGTAGGCAAGAATCATTGATGGATTTTGAAATTAGTCAGTAAAAATATGATAAGGAACAGGATATTTGTAGTCTCATAGCATCTTCCTGCAAAGTATTTGTCAATTATACAGGGAAAGATAGTGACATTAGAGTGGAGAAAAATGGCAAATATCACCTTAATTAAGTGCTCAAAATGAACGTCATCTGTAAATAATGCATATTGACCTCATACATATCCTGATGTGACGCACTGACAAGGGCATAGCATCACTTCATTGTGTTCTTGTCCAAAATTGTATAACCTCAATTTAATCATGAGAAAATGTCAGAAAAACCCTAACTGGAGGCCAGTCTACAAAATAAATCTCTATTAGTCTTCGAAAGTGTGAAGGTCATGGGAGATAGAAAAACTAAGGAACTGTCTCAGATCAGAAGAGACTAAAGAGACATGATAACTAAATTCCATGTGAGATCCTGGGTTAAATCCTGGAATAGAGAAGGATATCAATGAAAAAGCCTGTGACATTTGAATAGGTCAATAGATTAGTTAATAATATTGTAGCAAGAATTATCTCCTGTTTTTCATAATTGTATTGTGGTTATGTACGCTGTTAACAAGAGGAAGCTGGGTGAAGTTTCTCTGTGTACTATTTCTGCAACTTTTATGAAAGTCTAAAGTTATTTAAAATAAAGGTGAGCAGGAGGAAGAGGAAGAGGAGAGGAAGGGTGGGGACAGGAGGATGTCTTGACTCTGAAGCAACTCACCAAGAGTGTAAGGAGCGTTGGGGGTTCTGAGTGAGTCATGACCTGCCAGTGAGCAAACAGAGGGAAGACCATGTACAGATTATTGTTCTTGGAACCCAGAGTTTTCAAATGGGGTAGGAGTTTGGGCACCATGTCCAGTATTCTTACCACTGGCAGTGACTTTACAACATGGTGTTTCAAGTTTTGGAGACTGATGAGTCTGTGTTCACCTGCTGTTACTGCTGACAATAGGTCAGAGGGCTTGGGCATGTTACAGTTTGGTTCTGTGAGCCTCAGTTTCTGCTTCTGGAAAGTGGGAGTCAAATGTCTGTGAAATGAGACAACATTTGCAAAGTGCTGAGCAAAGAGCCTGAAACCAAGCAAATGTTCAATAAATACTAGAGTAATAAATACATAAAAAAAGAGTGGGGGTGTTCTCTTGGAAAGAGGAGGAATTGGAGACTCCTAGGATGTTGCATGACTCCTAGGGATGACCCGGGGAGGTCGGATTGTGCTCACCTCTCCTCCTTTCTAGCTCACAGGTAAGGGGTCAAATAAGGGAAAAATTGTCACTTAGATGAGCTATAGAAATTTATTAACTTTCTCAGACTGCACCACAGAGAAATATGTGACTGTCATATCCAGGTTAGTAGGAATAGGGAACTTGTCACAGTGAGTTTCTTCTAAACCCCTATGCGGGTATAGGGTGCTGAGAAACATTGTGATGATTTCTCTACTTCTTTCTAGTAATAGAAATTCAATAAACACCATTGTAATCATCACAGTGGGTATGATTTTGAAAAATACGGAATGCTGAGTGTGAGCAAATGGTCATATTTATTTTATTTTTCTAGATCTAACATAGTCTATTGATTTTTGGTTAAAGATGGTTGACTAACTACTCATATTTATCTCTTCTCCCTCTTGAGTCCCTGATAAAATAATAGTTTAGGAACAAAAGGGTATAAACATACAATGACAAAGGTCATAGGAGAAAGGCCACCAGCCAATAAGAGATTTCAGGAATGTCCTAGAAGACGGAAAATTGAACAAAGAGTAGTCAGTAATGAAGCAGGGCAGTGAAATTCAGTTTAGGAGTATGTGAAAATGGGGATGTAACTAAGGCTTCCCAGAATATTCTCAGAGAAACTCAGGACTTGGAAATGCCAGTAAGACAGACAGTGGAAGTGAGGCATGTTGTCAAAAACAAGGGAATGAATAATCTCTACAGTCAGTCCCCCGACTATCACATTTAGGGTGAGTGTGTGGCTGCCAGATCTCCACCCAGATGGCTAAAATCCAGAGGGTTCTACTCTATAGAAGTTAAATGTCTCCTTTGGAAAGGTAGGAGTTGGACTTTAAACCAAAGGCCAACTCCCAATTACACTAAAGCAAAGCTTACCAGTGAAACCTTGGACACTGGGCTCCCAAACAGATTT
Organism: Rhinolophus sinicus; assembly: GCF_057876585.1. Classification (NCBI taxonomy): domain Eukaryota; kingdom Metazoa; phylum Chordata; class Mammalia; order Chiroptera; family Rhinolophidae; genus Rhinolophus; species Rhinolophus sinicus. Next base: position 27,402,471 of record NC_142513.1, read on the forward strand.
GAAAAAACCTTCTCATTCTTAAACATTATCAAATATTTGAAGAAATCCTCCACTATGAGAGACAAAATTAAAAGAAAATTTTAATGTAATTTTTTCCAGTTTTATTGAGATACAATTGACATGACAAAATTTAACAGAAAAAAAAAATGAGTAAAAAGATAAGAAACCTAGAGGAGCAATACAAGGGAAGAGCAAAAACAGAGTGGAATAAATTATCACAGAATAATATGAGAAAACTACCCAGAGATGAGGAACATGATTCTCCAGTTTGAAGAATCTACTATATATCCATCAAATGAATAAGAAATAGCCACACTGAAGTACAGCATTGTGAAATATAAGACACTATAGAAAAATAACAAACACAAGAGCCTTTTTTGTTTAAAGATTTTATTGGTGAAGGGGAACAGGACTTTATTGGGGAACAGTGTGTACTTCCAGGACTTTTTTCCAAGTCAACTTGTCCTTTGTCAAGTTGTTGTCCTTTCAGTCTTAGTTGTGGAGGGCGCAGCTCAGCTCCAGGTCCAGTTGCTGTTGCTAGTTGCAGGGGGCACAGCCCACCATCCCTTGCGGGAGTCGAGGAATCAAACTGGCAACCTTGTGGTTGAGAGGACGCGCTCCAACCAACTGAGCCATCCGGGAGGCAGCTCAGCTCAAGGTGCCGTGTTCAATCTTAGTTGCAGGGGGCGGAGCCCACCATCCCTTGCGGGACTTGAGGAATTGAACCGGCAACCTTGTGGTTGAGAGCCCACTGGCCCATGTGGGAATCGAACTGGCAGCCTTTGGAGTTAGGAGCAGGGAGCTCTAACCGCCTGAGCCACTGGGCCAGCCCGCAAGAGCTTTTAATAAGAACAAACAGGTTACTACAAAGGAAACCAAAATCAACATTTCATACCCAGCCAAAATATCAATCAAGATGTTTTCAGACATGATAGGACTCAGAAATTTAATTCTCACAGATTCTGTCTTAGAAATATTCTCAAAGATGAACTCTATGAAACAAGACAGTGAATCAAGAAAGAGGAAGAACTGTGATGCAGGAAACAGTAGATTCAATCCAGAAAAGTAAACGGAGCAAATTGAGGGCCCTGGCAAAAGGAGACCTCATAGAATATCTAATATTATGAGAAGTTTGGAAAGAGATTTGGGATATGGTAAAGGAAAATAGTGAAAGGAAAAATAAAGTCAGAAAATTCTGGCCAACAAATGGCTGTAAAAAAAAATAGCTTTTTCACTTTCAAAAATTAATCTGTAAACAAAGAAAATAAGACTAATTATAGTAATGAAACAGAATTCAAACATTGTGAACATGGTATAATATTTGGTCTGGTTCCTGACACAGAGCTCCTAACACCTTTGGAATTTTCTAAGTATTAGGGTGACAAGGACGTCTTTTGTTCTAATGTGGTGACTCTTGGAGGGCCCCTAGATAACTTCAGGATGGGAGCTGGTTGCCAGAAAGGCTGGGCCTTGATTAAAATCTTGGAACTTTTAGCACCACCCCCTATTCTCCAGGGAGGTCAGAGAGGCTGGAGACTGAGTTAGTCACTAACTGCCACAATCATGCCTACGTAATGAAACCTCCATAAAAACCCTTAAACAATGGGTTTTGGAGATCTTCTGACTTGGTGAACACATGCATATGCCAGGAGGATGGCATACCCCATCTCCATGGGGACAGAGTCTCCTGCACTTGGGACCATTCTGAACCTAACCCTATGTACCTCATCATTTGCCTGTTTATATGTATCCTTTATAATTAAGTGATATAGTTAAATGAAGAATTTTCTTGAGTTGAGAAAATTATTGGGCCTTGAGGAAGGGGGTGGTTTTGGGAACTCCTGACTTTATATCCAAGTAGGATAGAAGTTTGGGTAACCTGGGGACCTAATTCTTGCAATTGGCATATGAAGTAAGGGAAGTCTTATGGGACCGAGCTCTTAAACCTGTGGGGTTTGACACTGATGCTGTCTGGATTGTTAGGGTCAGCACTGAACTGAATTAAAGGACATCCAGTTGGTGTTAGAGAATCAGCAAATTGGTTGGAGAAAAAAACCCTTTAGTTAACTTCAACAATGCAAAACTAAAGGTATAGTGACAGAAGCTGGGGTGAAAGAAAGGGGGAAAAGATGAAGGCAAATGTTAGGGGTGCTAAGAGACTCATATTACAATACATAATGCCAAAAGATATGGTTGACAAACAAGTATTCAAGGTGTCAGTGTACTACTTGAAGTAACACAAATAACCAAGAGAAGAACTAAAATAAAAACGAATCTAGATATCCCTATATTGGGAGATGGAAGTTGTGTCAGATAACTGAATGCTCATCTATTATAGCTGGACATCCTTAGATGATGTCTAAAATTGCTAAATTAAGAATTAGCAGTAAAGACATATTACATATAGTTGATTCTCATTTTTTATGGGAGTTATGTTCCGTAAAGTTGCCATGAACAATGAATTAGTGAACACTGAACCATTGCTCCTAAGGAAAATACGTACACACACACACATATCTCACATAGATTATAATCTTAAATGTAAAAACAGCACATCTTGGTAGATTCTATTTTTAAAATTTTTCTAAGTTTCCAAAGTGTTAAGTGACTGACCTGGGGCCACCCCATTAATAGGTGCCACAGTTGGGATTCAAACTCCCATCCATTGGGCCCCAGAGCTAAAGCTTCTTGTACACTACACTGCCCATTGGCCTCTATCCTCTGGTCATCTCCGTATGAGAAGGCCATGTTGTTCCACCTCGTGAGCTGGCCATGAGCACATTAGCGGTGACTCAAACTTTTTGCTGCCCACCGCAAAAGTGCCATGAGTGTGGATTTTGGAGTTACAAATAAATTTTAGCTAGTAGGCAAATTCACAAATAGGAATCTGCGAGTCATGAGGCTTGACAGTATAGAGATGGATTTAACACCCAGAAAAAAGGGCTAAAAGAATTAGAAATGGTTGCCTCTGGAGAATAGGACACTGGATGGCAAGGAGCAGGGCGTGGAACTGTTGCTTTTCATCAAGCACAAGTTTTGTCAACCAATTCAAAATGAATACTCTTTCAAAGATATTTTACATCATTCCCTCTCCCATGTCTCCTTTCCTCCTCCCCTTGTGCTGGCAGGAGATCTAATCTGTCCTTACTGGGACTTTGCAATTGGGAAATGCTTTATAGATGGTGTCGTAAATGTTGCTGTAAATGAAAGTTCAAATAAGAGACCCAGGGAGCGAGAGCCGTGGGCTTCAATGCAGGAGGCTTATCAGAGGGGCTGAGAAAGGCTCCTGGGAGAGGTGAACCTTTGAAATAGGAGCTTTGAAATAATGTCTCCAGTTGGGAATCAGCTGTTGTCTGTATCTTACATTAGCATCAAGAATAACATCAGGAAGAACGTTCATTGAGAGTGAAGAGACCCTTAGCTCAGGGAGAAAAGGAGTTTATTGGTCATAAGTGAGACGTCTAGAGGCATGGCTGGATCTGGGGTTTCACCAGAGCCCTGCCTCTGTCTCACCGTCTCGTGGCTCTGTTTTCCTCTGCGATGACGTCATTTTCAGGCTGACTCAACGTGGTGAAAAGGATGACCTTCACCGTGCTCATTATGACTGCACCATCGGAAATGCTAAATAGTTCTGACAATGTCCTGGGAAGGCTTTCCACCAGCCTCGCCAAGGGCATGTGCCCCATGGCATTTGCCCATTCTTGGGAGGGTGGAACCAGCCTCAGGTGAATCACACGGATGGAGGAGGATTCCTATGGAAGGGAAGTGGAGAGTGTTCTCCAAAAAAATAAAAAAAATAAAAAATAAGGGTGCCGGGCAGACAAAAATTGTCTGCTATAGATTTGCTACTCAAAGTGTGGTCCAGGAATGTTTAAACAGTTGCTGCAGTCATGACCATGGCACTCTTCTGGCCAGATCCATCCCACTGGCGGGGAGTCCATGGGGCTAAGAGGGTTACCCACATGGAGTCACCTTACTTCTACACCTTACTTTGGATACCTGAGACTTAGGAATTCCCTACACAAAGGGTCCCAAGCATGTTTCTGGGGCCTGCATGGGCCTCTTCTCCAGTCGCTGGAATCTGACCATCCATGTTCCAGTGGATTTCCAACCTGACCGGAGGTGTAGGTCCTCAGGACAGAGAACAGCCCTTCCTCTGCAGAGTGGATTCGCCACAAGTGTGTGCACCTTTAGGTCTGAGGGGTGGCCACGGGACCTCACTTTTCTCCAAACACTGTCCCTCGTATTTCTTCCCCTTCCTTCTTCTTTCATGGACTTTGCTTGCACTACCTTTAAGGCACTTTGGGGGTGTTGGAGGAAGGAAAAGGAGTGGGAAAGAACAGGGAAGTAGTTTGTGGAGAATTGAAGGAAACAATCCCCAGGTCTCCAATATCACAATGTACTGCAGTGCACATGTTTCCCTCCCTCCCCTCCATGGACAACATTCCTTGCCTAGATTTGGTCATCTCCTATCTGCATGGCTTTTTACTTTGGCACTGAATCTCCAGTCAGTCTGTTTTAGAAAGACAGAAGTAGCCCAAATCATTTCCTTTACCTATTCGTCATCTGGGACTTGGCTGGGGTGTGTACACATGAGGCTGTTATGGTGTGGGGTGGAGCCAGGGGAGGGAAAATAACACGAGTGGGCTGCCTGCTGGGCCTAACGAGATATTAATCTATAATAGGTGCTCAAAAATGTTTAAAGAACTTGGCTCTCTGTAGTTCTATCTGCAGCATTTCCTGGTAGGTACTTGAGCTGCTTTACCATAGGATTCCCACTAGATGTCACTGTTGTCATGTTTGCCAATCCTATATCCCACCCTTTCCCCACTTTGGTTTGATTTCATTAGATTTAGAACTTAAATATGTCCCTTTTTAAATAAGAGGGAAGATTGTCCTCTGTCAACTATCAGCATTCTTGCTTTATTTCCGTGTTGTCAATGACTCCCATTACTTTTGTTGTTTTCCTTGCTCATATTGGGTATATGAAAGTGCCTGTATATAGCAGGTGCTTAATAAAATTGTAATTTAATGAAAAGGGTAAGTTTCTAGGGATTTGAGAGGGGTAGTGTCCTTCTACTTCAACTTACTGCAATCCTATTTGCTTTTTAAAAATTCAGTAAATGCCTTGATTCTACCAGGGTTCTTTACTAGATCTGAAGCCAAATTCAGGGTGAACTTGAAAAGGAAAAAAAAAAAAATCACTAACCTCTAACAGAAAAGTAAAACTTTCTTTGATTGTGACTATAGGCAACAAACCACAGAAGTAGAAATACCTGGGACTATGTCACCCATAGAAATCGCAATTTCTTATATCACGTTATTGTTTTGAAATATCTTATACACTCATCTCCACTTTGAAATTAAGGTCATGACTAAATTCATTCTTGGAGCTTATAATGTATCAAAAGAGAAGCACGTATATTACTATATCATATTTTTTAAAAAAAGTATTTTGATAATTGTATTCAGTGTAATTAGTTTCCTTTGCAGTCATAGGTATAGTATTTAATGCATTTAAAAGCATTATCCTGAGAGAAGATCGGTAGCTTTCACCAGAGTGACCATGGTAGGTAGAATAATGGCTTCCTAAAGATGTCCCTGTCCTGATCCCCAGAACCTGTGAAATGTTATGTTACATGGCAAAGGGACAATTAAGGATGCAGATAGAATTCAGGTGGCTAATTTGCTGAGTTTAAAATGGGGAGATTTTTAGAGAATCCAGGTGGCCCCAATCTAATCACAAGAGTCTTCATAAGTGAAAGACGGAGGCAGGAGAGTTGGGGTCAGAGTGAGAGTGGGAGAAGTGATAACCGAAAGAGGTTGGTGTGATGTGCGTGTTGCTTTGAAGATGGGTGAAGTCTATAAGCTGAGGAATGTCAAAAACTTCTAGAAACTGGAAAAGTCAAGAAACAGACCCTCTCAGAGGCTGCAGAAGGAAACAACCCTGCTGACGCCTTGATCTTAGACCCATAAGACTCATTTGACCTTCTGGCCTCCAGAACCGTAAGAGAATAAATTTGTGTTGTTTTAAGCCACTAACTTTGTGGTGATTTGTTGTAGCAGCCATAGGAAAGTAATACACTGACAGAGAGGTCTGTGGCACAAAAAAAGATTAGGAGCCCTTGTATCTATACTAATTATCAGTTATGGACAGTTCCATCTGTGTGCAGGTGGGTGGTTGTGGTGACTTAAGGAGTTGTCTATTACTGATAACAAATTACCCAAACTTTAGCAGTTTAATCAGTAAACATTTATTATCTTACAGTTTCTGTGGGTCAGGAATTTGGGTTTGACCTAGCTGTGTGGTTTTGGCTGTGCATCTCTCATGAGTCTAGAGTCAGTCGAAGGCTAGTCTGGGGGCGTCACGCAGGGTGCCATGCGAGGTCCCTCTTCCTGCTCCCCACATAAGAATGCAGGACATGGTGAGGCCAAAAAGGAACACCCACGGAGCCATAGATAAGGGAGTCATACCACTATAGTATCCCTGGCAGCACTATAGTCTCACTGGAGGCTGGATCCACACGATCTGCAACTTGCCACGCTAACTGCAATCCATACTTGCCAGCTCAGCCCCCATCTTCTTGCTAGCCCCCCATTTGCTGCTAGTGTAGCCACGGCAGTTGTATTAGTGGCCAATGGCTCACTGGTTACAGCTGACTGCCAACTAGCCACAGCTGATGGCCATCCAATCACAGTTGATGGCCATTTACTGCCTGAGCCAGCACCTTTTCACATGAGGCCGAGAACCTGGAAACTGCACTCCTGTCTCTGTCTCCACAGGGGGTCTGCTTCTAAGATGGTACATTCACATTGCTGTCGGCTGGACAACTCAGTTTCTTGCCACAGGACCTCATCCAGGGCTGCTTGAGTGTTCTCACAGTGTGGTGGCTGGCTTCTGTGAGGATGGGTGATGTGGGGACAGAGCCAGGAGTGCAATTTCCAGGCTCTCACCCTCACATGGAAAGGTGCTCACTTGGGTAGTAAATGGCCATCAACTGTGATTGCATGGCCATCAGCTGTGGCTAGTTGGCCGTCAGCTATAACCAGTGAGCCAATGGCCACTAATATAACTGCTGTGGCTACACTAGCAGCAAATGGGGGCTAGCAAGAAAATGGTGGCTGAGCTAGTAAGCGCCGATTGCAGTTAGCAAGTGAGGTTGGTTGGTTGGCAGAAAAGCGGATGGCAGGTTGCAGATCGTGTGGCTCCTGCTTCCTGTGTCTCCAACCCAGCCACCAGTGAAACTATAATGGTATGACTCCCCTATCTATGACTCTGTGAGTGTTCCTTTTTGGCCTCACCATGTCCTGCGTTCTTATGTGGGGAGCAGGACCAGAGACCCCACATGACACCCTGCATGACAGGTGATCTAAGAGAAAGAAAAAGCCACATGCTTTTTATGATAGTCTAGTCTCTGAAGTCACACCATCACATCAGTCATATTCTATTCCTAGAAGTGAAGAGAGAGGAATTATGCTCCACAGATTATCAAATAATCTTTGGACATATTTTAAACTACTATACTATTTCTCTGTCTCTTTGTTCCTTTAAAAAATTCTCATGAACAAATCCATACCAATAGCTGATGCCAAGAACATTTGGATGGAGTGTAAATGACTGACAAGAAGAGTATATATAGAAAAATCTCAGTTTAATTTAATTTATCTAATTCATTAAAGCCTTAATTTAATCAAATTTGTAGTTGAAGTCTTAAGCCAAAAAAATGAAGTCCTTCCTTGTAGAAATTCTGTCATTACCATCTTGGCCTGGGATAGTATGTTTTTTTTAAAGTAAACTTTTTATTTTGGAATTTTAGAATTACAGAAGTTGCCAAGATTGTACAGAGATCTCATATGCCCTGCAACCAGTTTCCCCTATTGCTAACATCTTACATTACTAAGGTACTTTTGTCACAACTAATAAACTAATATTGATACACTATTATTAACTAAAGTCTACACTTATTTTAGATTTCTTCAGTGTTTACCTAATGCCTTTTTTTCTCCGGGCAGGACACTTTTAGAGTAGGTTTTTCTATGTGTCTCTGGCAGCAAAATCAAGTGGGTGTGGAGGAGAGAACAAAAACTCTGGAGATGGATTTGGATTGGAATCTTGCCTGCATCACTTAACTAGCTGAGGATCCCTAGTCAAATTACTTCTTCACCTTAGTTTCCTTATCTGTAAAATGGGAATGATGATACATCATAGGAATGTTGTAATATTAAACAAATTCATATATGCAAAACACTTTGGATAATATTTGGCACATTAGCCTATAGAGGACAGCTATTGCTATTGGTATTGAATTCAGGGTTTTGTGAGGTAATCTGACCCAGAAAAAGATACTTCCTATACAACATGGTAAGTACGGGGTCCCCATAAGTGCCTGGGAATGATTCTAAGACCTCCTGCTGAAGTGACATAAAACAGTCTTGAAGAATGGCGGGGGAGGGGTTCAGTAAGGGAAGGGCCCAAGAAATGGGAAGAAGGTGTCCAGGAAGAGGGGCAGTGTGATCAGTGGTGTGACAGTATGAAGCCGCCTGGGAGCTTTGGAAAAGGCAAGCAGCTCTGTGTGAGGTGGCGAGTAGCCAGGAGATCCTTGGCTAGTGGTAGCATAACTCCAGTCTCTGCCACCACATCCACATGGCTTTTTTTCTCTGCATCTCTTTGCCCTTTCCTCTTCTGATAAGGACACTAGTTATTGGATTTAGGGACCACCTTAAATCCAGATGATTTCATTTGAGATCCTTAGCTAATTATATCTATAGAGACCCTATTGCAAGTAAGGTCATATTTAGCTGAGGTTCTGGATGAGCACAAATTCTTGGGGAACACTATTCAATCCACTAGAGGCATTTAGGATGATAATTTATAAGAAGCCAAAAAGGAAGATTGTAATAGAATCATACACAAATGAGTAAAGAGTGAATGAAGTGGAGATAGATGTTAATGTGGTAGTGACAGCATAGCTGTTTCCTGAACGTTTCTTCTCCTCTCCTGAGCATGTGGCTAGACTATCATTCCCAGCCTCCCTTGCAGTTGGGTTGTTCCTGTGACTGATTTTTAATCAATGGAAGTTGAATAGAAGTGCTGTGTGCTACTCCCAGGCCTGTATCACCTCCCATGTATCACCATGTTCTTTTTCCCTCTTAGAAGGCTGGCTGGACTGGAGATAAACCCTGAGGAACTTTTAGAGGCTAGAAGTTGAAGATGGCAGTGATAGAAGTGGCTGACCTCCTATCCTTTGTCCCTGAATCATTACTTGGAGGAGAGATACTTAATGATAGGAAACACTTGTTTTAGAATTTGCATAAATGAGAAATAAACTTATATTGTGGTAAGGCACTGATATTTAGGGGTTATTTGTTACAGCCATTAGCTTATTCTGACAAATACAGCCTCAATGGATTGATGATATGGCAGGGAGGAGTCTCAAACACAAATGAATTTTTAGTTTTAAACTTCTGACATAAATTTGCAAAACCCTGGGAGACAACTTTGGCCTATTATGAAGGTCTATAAAATATAATATACTGCAAGCTACAATAGCTGCAGAGATCACAGTTGCACAATGCTAAACCACTTTAAGCAGCTTAGAAGTAAAAAGAGAAATAAAATGCAGAGGTTTTATGTTTAAGCCTAATATACTTCAAAAAAGATGAGATTTTAATTACATGAAGTCTTCCTTGAAAATAAATTAAATTATAGAAAGAACCTACTTTCTCACAATAACATAATACACTTAATAAAGTGCACATAAAGAGACAAACAAAAGATTTTTTATCAGACAAAGGTGATCTTAATGCTTAATTTGTTTTACAAGTGGAAGGGTATATATAGTTTTATCAAGCTGTCTTGAGAAAGCTTTCGATAAAGCTTATATGTTTTCAGATCTTATTTTTTTTAAGAATAAGGAGACATTTTTTTTTTGTATTTAGAAATGTATTAGATTAATTTAATATTTGGTTTAACCCTGTTGCCATGTGAACCAGGCCGCCACCATTAGGGAAGTCAAGTAATCAGAGATCACATTTCAAAAGTCATGATATGAAAAACTAGGCGAAAGCACATGACATTGAGTGGAGGTTCAATTTCCCCTGTAACCAGCAAGCAGCAAGGCTTACAGAAAGGAAAATGGAATATTAAAGCAGCAGACTAAATTACTAACAGGTACATCCATTTTGTCACAAATGGCACTATTTCATCTTTTCTTACAGCAGAGTAGTATTCTATTATGTATATGTACCACATCTTCTTTATCCAATCATCTATCGAAGGACACTTTGGTTGTTTCCATGTCTTGGTAAATAATGGATCTTGAGATTATTATGCTAAGCGAAATAAGTCACACAGAAAAAGTCGAGAACCATATGATTTCACTGATATGTGGGATATAAAACTGAAAGCAGCAAAGGAACAAGACAAACAAAAAAACTCATAGACACTGACAATAGTTTAGTGGTTACCAGAGGGTAAGGGGGAAAGTGGGGGGTAGATGAGGGTAAATGGGGTCAAATACGAGTATATGGTGATGGAAGGAGAACTGACTCTGGGTGGTGAACACACAATGTGATATATAGATGATGTATTACAGAATTATACACTTGAAACCTATGTAATTTTACTAACCATTGTCAACCCAATAAATTTTAATTAAAAAAAATTACTAACAGATAAAACCACCTTGCCCGTGTGGTTGACTAAAGTAGTTATCTGTCCCAGGGTTTGATACATTTGAAAGATCAACCTGTAGGGTCTGTTGCCCCATATGCCAGACGGGGGACCCCTGCCAGTACATCCACCACCGTAAAGGTATGGAAGTCCGGGGAGACAGCTGTTGCCCTGAGTCTCATCGTGGATCAACAAGCTGTGCTGCTGAGAACACCAAGCCCCATCCCACCTGGGAGAGGCATAATCTACAGGAATTTGCAATGGGACATCCCACTGGGATGGGTGAGTTACTTCACACCCCTGGATAAGGGGAAACTACTCAATTTCCACTGGGATCCTGTTATCCTATTACAAGCTGAACCTGTTGAAATGCACTATATCTGGGATGGAACAGGCACCATTGAAAGAGGGGAGCGGATAGGAATCCTGGTCTGGCGTATCCTGCCCCCAGTCTATCTCCTCATGCCTGACAGTGACGCCTCCTCTGGCCAACATGGATGGTATGCACAATTTGGTCAAGTACCTACAGCTGTAGCCACAGTAAAATCTTAGGATCAGGGCACAAGTGTAATTCTTATTGAAAGGAAAGAATTTCCCATACAAGTTACTACTAAATATCTGTGATTTTGACCATAGACTTCGGCTGCTCCTAAAGTGTCTGTCTGGTCATGGGATGGGCACCTGATGGAAATTCCTTTCTACAGTGGGCCTTGAATGCCCAGCAAAGGAATCAACCCAACTGTTGGGTATGTGGGCAGCAGTCCCTCTCTAGCTCATTAGGATTGGCATGGTGGGTATCACCACTACAGGAAGGGGACTAGAAGCAGTACATTAAGAAATAACAAGCAAGGACTGGTACTCTTAATTCATCTGGTATTACCAAGACTGATCCAGAAACCTGGTCTGGGGCACACACTGTCTATCAATAACACTGCACATGGGTTTTCTTTTTCTGTCAGTAAAACTACACAGGCAGTCCATCCAACTGCTGACTGGAAGAGTCCTAAAAATACCACGATCAGAGCCGGGGTGGATGTGCTCAGATTTGGGATGGGTTCATGTGGTTCACCCTGGGTTATGGACATTTGAGCACGTGGGCACCTTTATGTTGGGAACGGAAACTTACTCCAAACAGAACCAATCAAAATGTATCAGGAATATGGGATGGATAACACTGGAGCTCTGTAATTATTCTGTTACATGAAAGGCCAGTGATTGGTTTGGCACCAACTTGTCATGCCACCCAGGTATTTACCGGGTAGTCCTGAATGGGACCCAGTGGTTGTGTGGCACAAATCTGTGACCTTGGCTTTTACCTGGGTGTCTGGGCCTCTGTACCCTGGGATTTCCCTGGGAACAGGGGAGAGAATCCACCTTACAAAAATTGCCAACCTCCCTTTCCTCTAGGCCAGATGGGCAAGTTCTGCTTTCCACTGGTATGATCATTTGGCCACCATCTTTGTTCCCTTCATTGGAGGACATTATAGCACATATAGAAGCCCTTCCTAAATTCACACAGCAAGCCTTACGTGATAGCTGGCAAAATGTCTCCTTACTGAGCACATTATATAATAACCTGTTTATTACATAGTAGCACTTAGCTTAAGTAGATGATTTAGACATAGCCGTGGCATTATAATTTTATTTTGGCCACTGAGGTTGGGGAAAAACAAGCCAAAGACTGAAGTAGTCACTGACGGCTTTTATGTGTTTTAACCTTCCATTCTCCCCCAGTCTCTAAGGGTTTTATGACTTTAATGAGCAGTAAGTTTGCTTTCTATCTTCTGTGTCTGTTAGGCATTGTCGGTGAGGTTCTAAAAAGCCAAAAAGAAGGCCAAGAAAAGCAAAGGAAAAACCCCTGAAAGACCTGGACCTGAATATTCAATCAGTTAAAAAAATCTCCTGGAAGTTGACATATTTGCATCACTTTTGCATTGTGAAATGAAGCAATACATTCTCTTTGGAGTTCTAAGTCATTGCTATTCAAAGCATGACTCCTGCACTGGCAGTATCAGCATCACCTGGGAATGTGTTAGAGACGCAGAATGTGAGCCCTGATCCTGGCTCTCCTGAATCACAATCTGTATTTAAACAAGATCCTTAGATTACTCAATGCCATGTTAAGTTTTCAAGGAATTGGTCTATTTAATATAAGTTATTAAATTTGTGGGCAAAGAGTTGTTTGTAGTAGTTCTTATTATCCTTTTAAGATCTGTGGGATCCATAAAGATGATCCCTCTTTCGTTTCTGATAATGGTAACCAGTTTTGTTGTTTTTCTCCTTTGTTTTTCTGTTACCAATTTTCTTGACTTTTGCCCTAATTTTAAAATTATTTCCTTGCCTCGCTTTAGTTTTAATTTGCTCTTCTTTCTCTAGCTTCCTAAGGTTGGAAGCTTAGGTTATTGATATGAGATCTTTTAACTTTTCTAATATATGTGTTTAATGCTGTAAATTTCTCTTTACGGCTCTACTTTAGCTGCAGCCAACAAGTTTTGATCAGTTGTAGTTGAATTTTGACTTAAAACTATTTTTAAAAATTTTCTCAAGATGACTTCTTTGACCTATGTGTTATTTATAAGTGTGTTATTTAATTTTCAAATATTTGGGGATTTTCTGGCTATCTTTCTGTAATTGATTTCTAGTTAAATTCCACTGTGGTACGAGAACATATTTTGCATGACTTGTATTCTTTTGAATTTGTTAAAGTATGTTTTATGGCCCAGAACATTCTATGTGAGTTTGAGAATAATGTGTATTTTGTTGTTGTTGGATGAAGTATTCTACAAATGTCAGTTCAAATTGATTGATAGTGTTTAGGTCATCTTTAATATATTCTTACTGATTTTTGTCTTGCTTTACATATCAGTTATTAACAGAGATGTGTTGAACTCTCCAACTATAATATTGGATTGGTCTGTTTCTCCTTGCAGTCCTATTAGTTTTGCCTCATGTATTTTGATGCTCTATTGTTAGGTGCATACATATTTAGAATTGTTATGTCTTCTTGGCGAATTGATGTCTTCATCATTACGTAATAGACCTCTTTATTCTTAATAACTTCCTTATTCCAAAGTCTGCATTGTCTAAAATAAAGTGACTCTAGCTTTCTTTTGATTAGTGATAGAATGGTATATCTTTCTCTATCTCTTTACTTTTAACCTATCTAATTTTATATTTAAAGGGGCTTCTTGTAGAAAACATACAATTAGGTTGTGTTTTTGTATCTCTTCTGACAATCTTTGTCTTTCAATTGGTGTGTTTAGGTCATTCATATTTAAAGTGATTATTGATATCATTGGATCAAGGTCCATAACCTTTTAATTGTTTTTTTATAAATTGCACTTTTGTTGTTTTTCCCCCCCATTTTATTCCTGCCTTTTCTGGTTTTAGTTGAGCATTTTATATGATTCAATTTTATCTCCTCTCTTAGCAAATCATTTATACTTCTTTTAAAAAGTTTTTAGTATTCACCCTAGAGTTTACAATATACAGTTTTAAATAACTTAAGTACATTTTCAAACAACACTATACTGCTTTGCATATATTGTAGGTACTTTTGTTTTTTAATTAAAATTTATTGGGGTGAAAATAGTTAGTAAAATCACATAGGTTTCAAGTGTACAACTTTGTAATACATCATCTATATATCACATTGTGTGTCCAGAGTCAGTTCTCCTTCCCGTAGGTACCTTATAACAGAGTATAGCCAATTTAATTCTCTCATGCCTTGTAAAATTACTGTCATTCATTTAATTTATCCATATGCCTTAGTCACCAAATATGTTGCTATTATTATAGCTTTAAACAAACAGTGATTTTTTAGATCAGTTAAGAATGAGAAAAAGAAAACATTTTGTTTTATTTCATTTATTCCTTCTCTAACATTTTTCCTTCCTTTATGAAGATCTAAGCTTCTGACATATATTTTTTTCTGTGCCTAAAGAATTACTTCTAATATTTCTTGCTGGGAAGGCCTGCTGACAATTCTGTCAATTTATTTTTCAGTCTGTAAAAAATCTTTATTTCTCCTTACTTGGAAGGATAATTTCACTGGATATAGAATTTTAGACTGGTAATTTTTTCCACCCCCAAATTTAAAGATTTCACTCTTTTCTTGAAATGCAAATAAAAACCACAATAAAATACCACCTTACTCCGGTCAGAATGGCTATCATCAATAAATGAACAAACAACAAGTGCTGGCGAGGATGTGGAGAAAAGGGAACCCTTGTGCACTGTTGGTGGGATTGCATATTGGTGCAGCCACTGTGAAAAATCAGTTTGGAGGTATCTCAAAAAACTGAAAATGGAAGTACCTTATGACCCAGCAATTCCACTCTTAGGTATCTATCCAGAGAAATCCAAAACGCTAATTCAAAAATATATATCCACCCCTATGTTTAATGCAGTGCTATTCACAATAGCCAATACATGGAAACAACCAAAATGCCTTTCGGTAGATGACTGGATTAAGCAACTATGGTACATTTATACAATGGAGTATTGCTCAGCCATAAAGAAGAATGAAATCTTACCATTTGCAATGATATGGATGGATCTAGAGAACATTATGCTAAGTGAAATAAGTCAGATGGAGAAAGACAAATACCATATGATCTCACTTAAATGTGGAGTCTAAACAACTGAATAAATGAGAAAACTAAACAGAAATAGACTCAGAGATATAGAGGAATGCCTTGACAGAAGGGGGTTGGGGATGAGGGAGGTGAGGGGATTAGGAGGCACAAATTGGTAGCCACATATTGCCACTGGGATATGAAAGACAGTTTGGGGAATATAATCAATGATGTTGTAAAGGTTTTGTAGGGTGTCGGATGGGCACTTGTCTTATTAGAGAGACCACTTCATGGATGGTGTAGATACCTGGCCACTGCTCTGTACACCTGAAGCTGAAGCTGAATAATATTGAATGTCAACTATAATTTAATATATATATATATTCACATCTCATGACTATATATATATATATATATACACACACACACACACACACACACACATATATATATATATATGATTGCTTCATGATTGCTATGTATATATATATATATATATATATATATATATATATATATATATATAGTCATGAGATGTGAAGTACAGCATAGGGAATAGAGTCAATGGAATTGTAACAGCTAAATGCAATGTCAGAGTGGTAGTAGATGGGGGAGGGGGATTATCACTTTGTGAGGGGTGTAAATGTCCAACTATTACATTGTTTTGTACACCTGAAACTAATAAAAAAAAGATTTTATTCTTTTCTTGATTGTATGATTTCTGGGCAGAAATCCACTGTAATTTTTATCCATATTTCTTTATAGTTTAGGTTTTTCCTTTTTCTCCTCTGTCTTCCTTCAAGATTTTCTTTTTGTTTTTGGTTTTTCTGCAGTTTGAATAGAATAGATCAAAATATACAATTTTTATTTATTTATCCTATGTGGTGTTCTCTGAGCTTCCTAGATCTATATGGTTCAGTGTCTATCATTAATTTTGGAAAGTTCTCGGCCATTATTATTTACAATATTTCTTTTGCTCCATTCTATTTCCCTTCCCCTTCTGGTGTTCTAATTATGTATACATCATCCCTTTTGAAATTATCCCATAGTCATTATATGATTTATAGTATTATTTCCCCCCTTTGCATCCCAGTTTGAGAAGTTTCTATTGACCTACCTTCAAGTTCACTGATTACTTCCTTGGCCCTGTTGAGTCTTCTGATGATACTGTCAAAGACATTCTTTATTTTTGTTACTATGTTTTTGATTTTTAGCATTTCCTTTTGACTTTTTCTTAAGTGTCTCCATTTCTCTGCTTATTTCACCCACCTTGCATGTTGTCTGCATTTTCTATTAGAGCCTTTAATATTTTAATCATTGTTACTTAAAATTCCCTATCTGATAATTGCAACATCTGTGTTTTATCTGAGTCTGGTTCTCATGATTGCCTTGTGTCTTCAGACTAGGTTTTTTTTTCCTTGTATTTTGTATGCATTGTAATTTTTTGTTCAAAGCTAGACATGTTGTATTGAGTAACAGGAACTGAAATAAATAGGCCTTTAGTATGAGGTTTTATGTTAATTGGGCTGGGATGTGGACTGTGTTTAATGTTTGGTGTAGCTATAGGCACCAGAGGCTTCGACTTCTTCCACTGTCTTTCTTTTGTCTTTTCTCTTGGCTTAGGAGCATCTCTATGTTCATTCAGAAAGAGTCTGCACCTTGCAAATCCTCCAGCTGTCATCCATTGTTTTTATTCTGGAGCCTTACAGTGGTAGGTTGTGGTGAGGGGAGTTTTCTATAGTCTTGTGATTAAACTCTCTGTCTTTTAGTGGGATTGTCCTTCAGTGATACAGTTTTCTGTCTGTTCTTCAGGGGCACAGCTCCCCCACCTACCTTGTCCCCGATTCCCTTCCATGGTCGTAGCACTCCCAGTCTGTTTACTTGAAGCCCTGTCCCCCTGTTGACTATTTGTGTCCCCACCCCATAGATGAGACAAAAGATGGAGGGGTTGGAGTAGGAAGAAGACTCTTCCCTCAGCTGGGATAAGGCTCTGGCAAAGTCTCTTATCCTGGAGAGTGGACCCTTGTTATGCAGAAGAATCTGAGTGTATTTCCTTATCATTATTCTTCCCCTCCCCTATCAGAGTAAGGAGGACATCCTGCTCAGATTCTCAACATGAGAGCCTGGTGGGGTTCCTGGAGGGAAACCTCATGAAAGTGTGGGGGCCTCCATAACTGCAGCCTCAGGAGTTTCTTACTCTCATGCTCGTCTATGCTCAGTCTCCAGCAATTCATCAAAATTGCCATTTAAATATTCCTACTAGTTTTCCCCTCCTGTGGCTTCCGCTTCAGGTAAGCAGATGTCAGTTGCTGTATTTCTCTGGATGTATCCGTTTGTTCATATTTTGAGGTGATTTGCCCTGCAACCTCAGTTTTCTAGTGAGTTTAAGAAAAGTGTTGATTTTCAGTTTGTCCAGCTTCAGTTTGCTATAAGAACAGGATGATGTCTTCCAAACTCTTCACGTGTCAGGACTAAAATTGGAGTCACATTAAGGTTTGAGAAGCGCATCAGGTTAGATATTTAGGTCTTAGGATGAGGGGTGGTCTCACGGATTGCACTGGCACAATATCAGAAGCCTTGGGTCTGGCTTGCGGGAGCGAGTGCTCACTGCCTCAAGGGACATCATTTCCTTATTTATTAAGTGGGAGAAATTCCACCTGCCCCAGAGTGTTGTGAGAAAACAAATGTGACAGATGGGAAGTGTTACAAGGTCTTTCTGTCAGGGTTAAGACAGCCACACTCCACTTCCCAGGAACCTGTGTCTCTAGTACAGCAGAAAGGAGACTCAGCTTTCTGTGGGATTTGCTTTCTCTGATGTCCTTCTGTGTCTTGCCTGACTTGCCCCCTTGTCCAATAATCAGCCCCATATTAATAAAACACCAGCCTTGGACCTGGATTCTCTCAGGCTCTTCTCTCTCTCTCTCTCTCTCTCTCTCTCTCTCTCTCTCTCTCTCTCTCTCACAGCCACCCCTGCCCCAGTATTGGCTGGCCTCCAGCCACATGAAGCATGCATTCTGTCAGTTTAAAGGGAAGTTGACAGGACTCATCGGGAAAAACCACTCGTTCTGGGATCTGGGCTCTTGGAATTTGTTCCTGCTGGACATTCCCTGGACCCAGGTCGATGCCAACATAATGCAATGCCACAAGCCTCCCGCTTTGCCTGACCTTTCCTCACTCCATGCTTGAGGGCTTTGGAGAGCAGCTGCAGAAGACTGGTTGACCTCCAAAGTCAGCTCCTGAGAGCTGGCTGCCAGAGAATTCTCTCGAATGGGGCCTTCTAATGGATGAACATATTTCCTGGTCCTAAAGCAGAGAAATTAGAAACAGAAAGAGACATTGAAAGACATTCTGCTAAAAATAAGCCCCCTCTCTCTCCCTCAGTAGTCAAATAAAAGTTCTCTTTCATTTGGGTATGTTTTATTTTTTAAAAGTTCAATTTAACAGTTTTTAAAAACAAAGTGGAATAGGTCTGAAATTTGTAAAAAAAAAAAAAAAAAAAGCCACTGGAATTTTCTACCCTCACCTCTACCCCCGTGAAGCTGCTCCTTGAATCTCTTACAGAGTGTTTTACAACTCTGCTTAGACCACCTTTCCAAAAGCAATGACCTTTTAGGTCCCCAGGTGACCCAATCGCTTCCATCTCCTTTATTCTCTGGATTTGTGTCATTTTCTTGCTTTTGCCACTTCAAGGCAGAAAAAGGCTGTAGGATGCCCTAACTGATGCCAGTTAGGTAAACAGTAGACTTCATTTGGGTCCAGGTGAGAACATGAGACTCGTAGCTTCTCCACGTGGTTTGGGATTAGGTGTGGCCTCTTCAAGAATTTCCACTTCTGGGGGACACTTGACCAACTTTCTGGGAGGAGTTGGCATAAGCACACATCCTGTGACTGCTGATATCATTTACCCACAATTATGGGGCTCACCAGTTTATTACCTCTCCCAGAGAAAGCACCATGTGGAAGGAAGGAACTATGGATATCTTGCCCCCTCTGCTTCCCACACATATTCTGAAGATTCTCATTGGCATCTTCCTCCTTTCAGTCACTTTTCCTCTCATGGAGATGAGTTGTCTTTATATATTTCTTTATGTGATTATTTGTTTAGAGCTTATCTCTCTCTTGTTCTCGGTACAAATGGGGGCCTTGATCACTCATAATTACTGAATTTTTAGGGCCTACCACAGTGCCTGGCACAGAGTAAAGTCTTGAATATTTGGCGGCATTACTTAATCTTCACAACAGCCATTCTGGTAAGCTCTATTATTATACCCATCTTACAGATGAAGAAACTGAGACTTTAAACAACTCACTCAAGTCTCCCAACTGGAAATCCAGATCTGAGTGATTGGTTCTTAAGCCCATGCTTTCATTTACATAGTATCAACCCTCCTGCTAGGTGAGGGAGTGAGAAAGAAAATGAGCACCCCATACAATCCTATAAGAACTTCACAAGAAGAAACGTGCTTGAGGGAGCTGTAAACTGGGGCGGGGGGTGGGGGTTGTAAAAAATATGTTTCAGGCAAGAACTCTCTGGAAGGCAATTCCTAATGGCAAGCACTGGTTTTGGGACACATTTGGTTGGACAAGTTATGTTAACATTTGTTTTGTTAATAGTTAAATCAGAGTTAGAAACTTTCACTTTTGGCAGCTGTTGGAATTTTGAAAAAAAAATTCTGTAAATGGACCTAAAGATTTGATTGTTTATATCAATTAAATTATTTTTTGGGGTTAAATATGTGAGTTAACCATCTATTTCAAATTTGACATTGCAATTGTTAAAATATTAATCAACCAGCTAGAATTTAATATTTTACCCGGGGAAAGGGTGGGCACGGTCATTTCTTGAACAAGCATTATATGCTAGGTCCTTCACATTGAACCAATGATAATGTCTTCGAAGACACGTTATGTCTCTTTCCTTGTTTTACTATCTCCTACGGTGTCCAAGAAATGGCTGGGGTCTGGAGGTCTAGAGTCTGTTCTAGGTTCTGCCTTTATGAATCCCAGGAAAACACTGGGATCTTCCTAAGGGCACCATTTTCTCCTGAGTTAGATGAAGGGGGATGGGTCAGATGGTCATTAAGGATTCTTCTGGGTTAAAAGTTCAATGCGTCCATGACTCCAGATGGGTGTTCTGGTCCCTGTTTTACAGTGTTCTCTCTTTAGGAATAATGGAAGGGCCAGAGAGGCAAAGCCACTGTTCAGCCAACACCTGCACAGCCTGTCTGACAGGTGGGCCCTGAGAATAAACAGTCTCTATGTGTGTTGGCCAAGTGCTGAGGCTGCAGCCTGCAGCTGGCCTCCTTGGCTCCTGCCGACCCCTTGGCTGCCACGTCAGTCTTTGGACTCTCTGAGTCTCCGGCAACTGTTCAATCGTTTGCTTTTTCTCCTCCTAAGAGACAGTCAAGGGTGTTGGGGGGCTTGTTACTTTGGGAAGTCTGCCACATTTACGAACGCCTTGTAACCCCTATTGAGTGACAGATTTATTTGACAATTTTTGATAAGTGGGTTGTTTGCGACTCGCTGACGGAAGGAATTATTTGTAATTCCAACTTGAAAGGCTGACCATCTGAGAGCAATGACTAAGTGAGTGTGCGTATTAAAAGGTCATTCATCGTTGCTTAACATCCTGTCATATATCATCTTCTGATCCCTCTGTTTTTATTGTTTTGATCTCAAAAAAAAAAAAAAAAAAATCTTTTTTAAATGTGAGAGCTGGAAATTGGGAAATGACAGAACTATTTATGGTCCCCGTAAGCAGCTGGCCCATTTCAGTGACAAATGTTATAAACATGTTGTGTTAAAATCCCAGTCCTTTGCTCTTGATTTTAATGACTTGGAATTCATTGAACTTGAGGCACCCTGGATTCTGTTTCCTGCTGAGATTCGGTAATGGTGACATTCTGACTTGGCAGAGTGAGCGTCACTCTGCTGAGTCACGGTTCTCTTAACTTCGTCCAGGTCTCCACAAACCTAACAACTAGAATTTGGTCACTTTGCAGGTGTCTGGAACTGTTCCCAGTGCCTATTGCTAAATAAAAAGAACAACTATAAACTTGTTGCTTTAAAGAAATGCAAAGCACTTTCTTCTTTCCCACCAGGGTCTCACCTCTGATGACTTTGTTGTTTAATGTCCAGTGCTATCAAAAATTGGTTCTGTGGCTAGTTGAGTGAGCAGTAGAGCTCTAAGCACTTTATGTAAGTTTTTCTCATTTGCTCCTCACAATACCCTTCAGGGGCAACTGCTATTAATGTTACTATTTTCAGGTAAGGACTGGTTAGTTAACTTGGCTGAAGGGATTCAGCTAGTAAGAGGCAGAGCCAAGATGTGAACCCAGGGAGGTCTGACGCCAGGGACTGAGCTG
The DNA here is from genome assembly GCF_057876585.1 of Rhinolophus sinicus. Taxonomy (NCBI): domain Eukaryota; kingdom Metazoa; phylum Chordata; class Mammalia; order Chiroptera; family Rhinolophidae; genus Rhinolophus; species Rhinolophus sinicus. The sequence goes on from NC_142513.1 coordinate 27,424,085, forward strand.
TTATTATCCATGATTCATTGTCAGTTAAAATGACTAGTTCTTGGCCACTTACATCAGTAAGCCACCTGGGAGATGTGTAAAACTGGTCATGGTGGGAGGAAAGGGGAAGGTGTGGCAGGGACCAATCAGATGGAAGAAGGGAGCTACCCAGAGCAAATTCTTCCAAATTATTGGAAAACAAACCAACCACCGAAAAAAATCGGGGAGAAGAACTCACCAATATATAGCATAATTTTGCAAACAAAACACAATACTTTTGGGTTCAAAGACCTCAAATTAATCTGAACATTTTATTTCCAGGAAAAAATGGAGAAAGGGAAAGGATGAGATTTCAAAAGTCGAAGCCAGGACGTGGACAAAGACCAAAACCGTGAGAGACCATTGATGTCAATGGTTGTTCTTTTCTTGAAAGATATAAACTTTTGTTGAAATATATTTGCGAAGGCCTAAGGCAAATAGTGGCTGAGAAAGGAACAAAGAAAAGGTGCTGATGAAAAATAAATGAGCACATCAATTTATGGGTTTATCAAAGGCGCTAAAGGAATAATGTCTTGTGTGTATACTTGCTTAGAATGTGCAATATTGAAAAAATATACCCAAAGGTTGGAAAATAATGATAGAAAGTGTATCAGAATGTTTTTGTGTGTAGTCACAAGGAATAATGCTTTTCATAATTAACGCAGGGTCTTTTGTGATCACAGAAGAAAGAAAAGAGCTCTGCAACTTATTTTTTCACTCTGTGATATGTCTTGAACCTCTGTTCATATCAGTACCTAGAGATCTGTGTGGTTCCTTTTCATCTTCTGCAGAGTGGCTCTTTAGTTATTTTGTTACCCCCCTAGCAATGGACCAGCGAGGCAGATTACATTTTTTGCTGGTACAAACAATGTCACAAAGAATGTTCTACCTGCAAGCGTCCTGCGGTAGCTCTCATCCTTCAGATGCGTCTGCTGCAGGGGAGCAGAGCTGACTGACACTTCCAGATGACACACCTCTGTATCCATCACAGCCAGACCATGCTATCGCCAGGCTGCTCCCAGGCAGTGACTGGGCATGGCAGGGGTACCGTACCTGCCTTGTGTGTGACTCCCGGTCAACTTTGGCTGAGGGTCTCCCCACAATTTGGCTTACATTTTCTCAGAATTGTGCTGCGGTCTGAGGAACTTCCTACCTAATCCTTCCTTCCTTTTCTCCTTTCTCAGATGTCAGATCTGCATCATAGTCTGAAGGGTCTGCCTGTTTTCTCCTGTCCCCTCCCTCCTTTATTCTTCGCAAGTGTTTACCCCGATAGACCTCTTGCATTCTGATCTTGTCTTGGCGTCTGTTTCTCAGGGAACCTCTGATACACCCTCTGAACACACTGGTAAGCGTTTCTCTAGGAAAAACTCAGAGAAATAAAACTTTGGGAGCACAAAGTACGTATGTGTATCTGTATCTGTCTATGCATTTATTTAACTTTTTACTGGTATAACACAAATAAAAAGAAATGCACATATCATAACTAAGCAGCTCAAGAAATTTCGCAAACTGAGCACAGCCATGAGGCCAGCACCCAGGTTAGGAAAGAGAACATTATCTGCCCCTCAGAAGCTTCTTCATGCCCCTGCCCATCATTTCCCACCTCCCCAAGGCTACCCACTATCTGACTTCTAACATCGTAGATTTGTTTTGTCTGTTCTTGAGCTTTATGTAATGAAATCATACGACATGTTCTTTAGTGTTTGGCTTCTTTTTCTCACTATTACGTTTGTGAGATTAATCCATGTTCATTTGTCATTACTGCTGTGTAATATTCCAATGTGTGACTAAACCGCAATGCATTCATCCATTTTATTATTTATTATAACATCATTTCCAGTTTTTGGCTCCTAAAACCAGTGCTGAAATGAACAATCGTGTATAAATCTTTTGGTGAACTCGTATGTATGTGTTTCTGTTGGGTGCACACCTAGAAGTAGAATTGCTGGGACACAGAATGAGCATATGTTTAGCTTTAGTAGATGCTGCCAAACAGTTTTCTAAATAATCATCAATATACAATGATCACTATATACATGGAATAAGAAATAGAAATATGTTTATATTTTTTAAACACATATAAATAAATAGTAATCTAGAAGGAGACTGAGTATCAATTTATACTCCCTCCAGCAATGGATGAGAGTTCTGGTCATTCCTCTCTCTCCCTAACACTTAGTATTATTGGTCGTTTTTATTTTAGCCATTCTGGTGGGTATGTCTTGGTATTGCAGTACGTTTTTTTGTATGCTTTGCTCTGATGACTAATGATGTTGAGCACCTTTCAATATAATTATTGGTCATTTGAATATCCTTTTTGGTAAAGTGCTTGTTTAAATCTTTTGCCCATTTTTTAAATTAGAGTATCTGCCTTTTTGTTATTGATTTTTAGGAGTTCTTTCTATATTATAGAGATAAGGGTATATGTATATATATTTTAATAGATATGGCTAAAATAACTTTCAGCATGGCTAAAACATATAAATGCCAAGAGGACCACTTCTTGTGTTCCTCCAAAGGTCATGTGCCATTAATGTAAATTTTCAAGGAAATCCCTTACTTGCATGGTTAGCCCTACCACAGTTTCTTTCTTCTCTTGATGAAGCCAATTCTTACCCTTCTTCCTTCTACACTGTGAGCTTAGGATAAAAGGAACTTTTGCTAAATTGTTCATTCTAGGGATCAGAAACCAACAATCCAAGCAGCCTACTATGCATCTGGAGATAACCATCCCTTGTGACATCTAAGGAGGGAGATCTGGTTCTCAGCTGGAACAAAGCCATAGCGACTTATAGTCTCAGTTATTTTGCTCAGTGAGCCAACCTCATAAACTTTTTTTAGTGTTTGCTCATTTATATGTTCATATTACTTTTAAGGCACTAAAAAATGTGTCAAGCGTAATAATCTAGAAGGTGACTGAAGTGAAATGAATTGAGCTTGCAGTTCTGATGTTAATCTTACCTCTGGGAGAAGTTTCTGAAGCAGAGAGCAGCTTGAGATGGAAGCTTAGCCGTGCACCAGGCTGGGGTTGCTTCCTTACAGAAACACACTTGCAGACGGATCCTTCTCTGTCCAATCTTTAGTGTTTAATGCTTGAAAACAAAACAAAGCTATGTGTATCAACCAGGGTCCAACCAGGTTCCAACCAGGAGACAGAAAGGACACAATATTTCACCATGGAAAGTTTAATCCGGAGAATTATTAACTCTAACGGGGGTTGAAGTCATGAGGGATGGGTGAGTAAGAAGTAAAGAGAGCTCTAAAGAAGGCAAGAAGGCAAGAAGGCAAGAAGAGCAGATGTAAGGAGTCGCCACCACTGCTAGGGCTGAGCTGGTGCACCCAGGAAGGAGGCCTTTCTCATCTCAGGGTGGATCCAGACCTTATTGGGAGGTCAAGGCTCCCTGAATGGTGGGTAAGTCGGCTGAGGTGTTGTGCCAATGGAACTTGAGGGAGGTCTACCCTCTGGGTTGCTGGGGGTGTGGTCCACAGAGAGGTGTCTCGGTGTCAGGGAAACTTCTGGCCCCTGGCTACTGTTGGTTGCTATGTGTTGGAGAAATAATTCGCTTCGGAAGCCAGACACCGGAGCGACCACATGCTGCAAGAGCTGGGTAAGAGGAGCACACCAGTCCAGGGAGAGAAAACTCTTCCTCTTGCAGTGGCCCTCTGGTGCCCTCTACTGACAAAGCTTAATATCATGCCAACTGGCAAAGGAGAAATATTTACAGGGTCCAGCTCCATTTTTGCAGAGCAGGCAATGAACAGTGAATTTGGAACTAAGAGCCCCCAAATTGATAACTAGCACACAATTGTTTGTGATTAGTAGATACTATATTATGTTGTAAGAAGTGGCCTCCTGTCTGATTTATTTCACTTAGCATACTAATCTCAACATCCATCCATGTTGTCACAAATGGCACTATTTCATCCTTTCTTATGGCAGAATAGTATTCCATTATGTATATATACCACATCTTCTTTATCCAATCATCTATCAAAGGACACTGGTTGTTTCCATGTCTTGGCCACCGTAAATAAAGTTGTATTGAACATCAGAGCACATATATATTTTATGGATAATTGTTTTCAGATTATTTGGGTGGATACCGAGGAGAGGGATTGCTGGATCATATAGTAATTCTATGATATGTGGTATATAAAACCGAAAACAATAAAAGAACAAGACAAACAAATGAAGAAACAAAAATTCATGGACATAGACAATAGCTTAGTGGTTACCAGACAGTAAGGGGAGTGGAGTATGGTAGGGGTCAAATATATGGTGATGGAAGGAGAACTGACTCTAGGTGATGAACACACAATGTGATATATAGATGATATAATACAGAATTGTACACCTGAAACCTATGTAACTTTACTAACAATTGTCACCCCAATAAACTTTAATTAAAGGAAAAAGTATACAAAAACAAAAAGAGAAAGAAATGGCCTCCCAATCCTCTGGCAGTATCAACATTACTGTATGTGGTCTCACTGTGGGACTTTGGATATTGGACAAATGGATATCACTACTTATTCTCAAAGCCCCTTTTGGCTCATTTACTTCTCAAACTTTGAATTTCACAATGGAAATTCACCTATGTCCTGGGTCTGAACCATTAGGGTGAGCTCTAATCCAATATGATCAGTGTTGTTACAAAAAGGGGAAGTTTAGAGATGGACAAATAGGGAGAGCATATGTGTAGATCAAGGCAGAGATCAGGGTGATACTTCTGAAAAACAAGGACTGCGTTTGACAGCAACCAGAAGCTAGGGGAGAGGCATGGAACAGATTCTTTCACAGCCCTCAAAAGGAACCACGCTGGCTGACACCTTGATCTCAGACTTCCATCCTCCAGAACTGTGAGACACTTGTTTAGATCACTCAGTTTGTGGTACTTTGCTATGGCAGTTCTAGCAAATTGACACATCAAGCCATATAATATATAATGCATGTAAATGTATATTTATATATGTGTTTGTATTATATTAATTATAATTTCCTTTCTTGAACTTCTTTTTCTTTTTCTTGGCATTAATCTTTCTTTCTCTTTCCCCATTTACTTTTCTGTATATCTATGACCAATGCACCCCAAACTTTCTAATAGAAATGCATATCTCTTTTTAATTTATTACAAAAAGATCAGACGTCTTAATGTCATCTTTTATTGTTGATGACGTCCTTCCTGGAGTTTTGCTAAATTGTTCTTTCTGGGGATCATTGCTGAGATGATTGCTTTCTAGAACTGTCACTTAGCTGATGTCCTGAGATCTCCCTTTTTGTCATCCTAGGATTCCCTTTTCCTCTCTCCTGTGTTGATTCCCTTAGTTTTTCTGATTCCATGTCTTTGTTTTCTTGTTTCTAAGAAAAAGTGGAGTGAGATAAATCTTTGAGACCTTGAATATTTGAAATTGTCTTTAGTTGAAACTTACATAGGATTGATAGTTTGGTTTTTGCGTTAGTTATCTATTGGTGTATAACAAATTAGTCCAAAATTTAGTCACTTAAAATAACCACCATGTATCATCTCACGGTTTCTATGGATCACGGATCTGGCTGTATCCTCTGGCTCTGGGTATCTCACAGGCTGAAATCAAAGTGTCAGCTGGGGCTGCAGACATTTAGACTTGATTGGGAGATGATATGCTTCCAAGTTCACTCATATGATCGTTTGTAGGATGCAGTCCTTATGGGTTATGGGACTGAGGACCTCACTTTCTACTGGCTATTAGCTGGAGGTCTCTCTCAGTTCCTTGCCATATGGGCTCTCCATAGGGCAGCTGGCTTTCACCAGAGTGAGCCAGTGGGAGAGCAAGAGGGAGCCAAAATCTTTTTGTAACCTAATCTCAGAAGTGATATTCCAACACTTAAGAGTATTTGAATGTATTCAATTCATTCAAAGCTAGTCACCAGGCCCTGTCTGTATTCCAAAGGCAGGAGGTTACATAAGGACATGCTTACCAGGAAGGGGGGATTATTGAAGCCATTTGAAAGGGTGCCTACCAACAGTTGAGTATAGAATTTTAGATAGGAAAATACTTTGTTGTTTTATTTTCTTTTTTTCCCAGATTTCATTGTTGCTTTTGAGAAGTCTAATGTCATTCTCCTTCTAATTTTTTCTATGTAACCATCTTTTTTTTCTCCCTCTGAAAACTTCTCTTTGCCTCCAAAGTTCTGAAAATCTTTGGTGAGGTATCTTGATGTGAATTTTTTTTTTCTAGCATGCTGAACACTCAAGGGTCTCTTTTCATCCAGAAACTCAAGTCTCTATGTTCTGGGAGGTTTCATGAATAATTTCTTTGATAATTTTCATCCCTCCCCTGAACTAATAAATTGATTCTCTTATATTTAATCTACTATATATTTTTTAAAAAAACTTTTTGTTTTGTTTTCTAAGAGAGCTTCTCATGTTTATTTTCCAAATATTATAGGTTTTTGAATTTTGTGCCATGTTAGTTTTAATTTCCTAGGTGACTTTTATTTTGTTCCCAGATGTTTCTTTTTTGAAACCCCTTATTCTTATACAATGTATGCCATGTCAAGGGGTAAGAAGTGAAGAGGTAAAAATGGGCAGGTGTTTTGGTATCAGAGAAGTCTGGCAACAGATGTTAGGAAATAAAAAGGGGGCTTGGGACCACTGGGGCTAGCAGCAAGGGTCAAGAGCTATTATTATATTTCACCCCTGCCCACACCAACACCCTTATGCATGTTTCATTGTCCATAAGTTAGCAATGACTTTTAACATGTGTGTTTTGACATCTGAAACCACATGGGATTTCTCCATTTTTCACCAGTCATAATAATCACTTTAGTTGTACATTTTGGGGTAAATTTAACGTGGAATTACACTTATAAAATGTTTATTGTTTGTGGCTTGTAAACATTTAAAAAAGTTTTAATATGTTTGTTATTCTTTCAATAAGTATTTGCTGAGTACTTATTCTAGCCACAGAAATCCCCTCTGCACTCATGGAGCTTAACATCTAGTGGGGAAACAGACACAAAGTACATAATCACCAAATAAAAATACAATCACAAACCTGACGGAACTGTATAGGGTGCTGACAAAGCAGAGACGGACTTTACTTCAATTGGAAGTTCAGAGAAGGTTTCTTTAAGGAAGTCCCATTTCATTTGAAACTGAAGAATTAGTAATGATTAGCTTGGAGGTGGATAAATTTAGGAATAGTCCAGGCTGAAGGAACAGCAGAGAAAAGGCTCAAGGGAGAGACTTAATATGTTTACGAATCTGAAGGAAACTCAGGGCGGCTGGTGCACAGTGTGTGAGGATGGTGAGGGATGCGTGGGCAGTGAGTGGGGCAGACTTTACAAGGAAGAGACCTGGCTAGCATGTCTCTCAGGTCCCTAAGCATGACCCACTGGGTGAATGGAGGCGTTGTTTATTGAGATGGGGCATATTGGTTGCGGAGAGATCAATAATTCAGTTTTGGACGGGTTTAGTTTGATATCTAAGCAGAGGTATCAAGAGGGTGGTTGGACATAGGGTCTGGAGTCCTTAGAGAGGTCTGGAAGTGTGATATGTGAGTACTGAGTATATAGAGCAGGGGTGTCCAAACTGTGGCCCACGATCCGTTGTTAATTGGCCCGCCGCAAATTCCAAAAATATATTTAGTTTACTTAAATAAACCAGGTGAGGCAATACGTACTTCACCTCGAGTGAGTGGCCCGGCTGTTTGTTTTACTGCATATGGCCCTTGGTGAAAACCGTTGAAAAAAGTTTGGACACCCCTGCTATAGAGTACATAGAAGATGTCTAAAGTCATGGGAATGGATGAGAGCACCTACACTGAGAATGAAGAGTGCCAAGAGAATAGGGTCAAGGAAAGAACCCTGAGGAATTTGAGCCCTTAAAGTTCAGTTAGAGGAGGAGGAGGATCCAGCAAAAGAGGCTGGGAAGTGATAGCCAGAGAAGTAGGGGGTAGACCAGGTATCACAGAAGCAAAGAGAAGAGTATTTCTAGAAGGACAAGGTGCAAATGTGTCATATGATGTTGAGGGTCAAGTAAGATGGACGTTAAGAATTGACCATTGGATAGGGCAACATGGAAGCCCTTGGTGACTTTGCAAGAGTTGTTCTAGTGGGGCAGAGTCTAATTAAAATGGGCTAAAGAAAGGGAAGTAAGGGAGTAATGACAGTAAATATACATCAAATCACACTTGAACATTTTGCCTGTGTGTCGGGGGGAGAGGGGGGAAACATGCAATAATGCAATAACTGAAGGGAATCAGGAGAGAGTTTGTTTTGTAGATGGTAGGCTACACCATATTTCGCTAGAATATGTTTTATGTTGTAGCAAAGGCTATAAAAAGAGAGAAATTAAAGTTGCGAAGAGAGAGATACCATTTGGCATGAGGACCCCAGAAGGCAGGAGGGCTGCAGAGCCTGTATGGAGTGATGTCTGGTTTTTCTGGCATTATACCAGGAGGAGAGGATAAGAGAAAGGGAGAATTGGGTTAAGCAAAGATGATGAAGCACCAACTTGGTTACTGTTTTCTCTATGAAATTTTGATACTGAGCATCCTTCTCTCAGATGAGGCCAAGAAATGAGGAAATATTTAGAATGCAGTAACTTGGTAAAGCTCAATAAAGTTTCTCAGCTTTTCATTCCTTTAAAAAGTTTTACATTTTCATAAGAAGTGGTAACACCTGTCTGTTGTTTTATTCTAGCCAGTTCCATTGACTTAGGCTTTTCATCCAGTCAGGAGTGTATATGGATTGATTCTCTGTTGATTAAGAGGGTGAGCAGATTTTTAGGCAAGCCCGAGGCTTTACCCACCCCCGGCCTGGCTACTGAGCTCCTCTGTCGCCTCTTCCCTTCTATGACGATACTGCTGGTATCTTCTGGTTTTGCTTTCTGTTTCACTCAAACTTGGCAAAAAGAGTGACAGCTAAGTACCAACCCTTGTTGTGAACACCTGGTTGTCATCTCTAAAGAACTTAGAAATAAGGAAATTCAGACTTCCTTCTGAGCTAAAGTCTCAAACCAGAGCAGAGATGTGCAAATGTATTGGAGAGAAATGGGGGCGCTCCCAGCAAGCAACACTAGGCGACTGGAATGCATTAATGACTAGCTAATGATTACAGGGGCATCAGTCAGTTATAAAGAGTAGAAAAGGGAGAATAACAGAGACAAATGCTGGCAGTGCTCATCCAAGAACTGTCCTGCAGGTGGGGAGCTTTAGTTAATAGGTTTTCAATGTTTCAGTCTCACCAGCAAAGCCGTTGGTAAAGTGGGGATGGATGCAAAGGACGCTAGCCCAGTGGTTCTCAAATTTCAGTTGTATCAGAATCATCAGGAGAAACTTGGGAAACTTACAAGAGCCGTCCTCTCCTGCTTCAACCAGCCTAGTACTGTGGGTGCTTTGTTAGCTCTCCAGGTGATTCTAATGCCTGTTAAAGTGTGAAAACCACTGCTCCAGTGAACTGATTTGAAGCGTTCTGGTTCTGTTTGTGAGGCCCTCCCTCCAAGGGAGGTGGACCCAGCAGGCTCTAAATACAGTTGATCCCTCTGACGTCCCGTGTTCTGATTCCACTCTCACCAAACAACCTTCTGATTATGGATCGGTTTTCTGCGTATATCTGCTGACAGGTCAAGAATGTGGTGATCCTCTGGACGCATGCCTTTCCAGTCCCATGACAATAATTTCTCAACCTCAATGGAGATAGCCTTGAGCTTGGTTAGTGAGTCTATCTCCGGGACAGTGGTCCTCATCTTTGGTTATGTAGCACTTGCTGTGGCTCCAGCACTTCTGCGCTGGTTAGTGCTAGGGCTACTAGTTTGAACACTTTATATGCTGCTGGCCTCAGGGTTCGATAGGAGGAGAGAATTTCTAGGCAGCCTCGCAGAGCAAAGGGAAATGTGAAAAGCTTCGCCAAAGGAGGCCTCCTAGGAACACTCTTTGATGAGGCAATAAAACTTTCAACTAGAATAAGGAGATAGAGAAGGAAGGTGTGAGGAGAGCAAGAAAACTGAATAAAGGGCTATCTAGACTTTAAAACCCAATCATAAGTCAGTCAGTTTTTAGCATTAAGTTAGGAAGGGAGCAATCCTCCTTTTAGTGAAAAAATATGAGAATATCATTTCTGCAGATAAAATTAAGCCTTGGACTTATTGCTTCTGATTCTAAACAGATCTGCAAATGTCAGGCAGTCTTAAGATGGCATTGATGGGACAAAACTGGGCACATACTAAATGTGCTCTGAGTGCTGGACTTGGAACCTCTTTCCTTCCAAAGTTTATCTTCCAAGATTGCTTTATTCCTGTGCTTTAGTTGCCTATGATTCTATCTAAAATGAGAACGATGACGTTTTAACACTGATCCTCAAAGTCTGCAAGCCTTTCGACACATTAGGATCTCAGGCTCAGTGCTCCGACCTTTTTCTCCCTTTTCTGTGAATGGTAGGTGAGTCAATGAAGAAAGTTTGTCCTTTGTGCTTAGTGGAGAACAGTGTTTCCCAGTAGAGGGCATCCTTACGCAATGAATTTCTCTTTACCCTCAGAATTATTTGCAGTTGCCGATGTGCATTAGGGTTTGCTTCTAAAGCTTTTCAGTTCAGCTTGTTTTTGGCAAGTCATTTATACATAAGGTGTTAAAGTGTTAAGAAGATTTGTTCCAATATTTTTCTTAGTTGGGTAAGTGATAAATTGTACTGTTAATGATGGTGGTAGCAGATCATAAAATAGTTTAACTAAATTTCTGCTGATTTTATTTACCCATAAATTTGACAAATATTGATTGAGTGTCTTCTGTGTGCAAGGTATGGGGGTGTGGGTGGGTCTACAAGGGTGAGCCTGAGTCCTACCTTCCTGGAAAAGAATTTATGATACAGAAAGGGGATAAGACGTAAATGCAGGAAGTTAAAATATAAGACAAAAATATATGTATAACCTTGTTTCAAATGCTTGCTTATTAGAAGGACTGATTTCTCTAATATTAATTGTTTGTGGGCTTTAGAAATCTTTCCATTTCCTGTTGTAGATGGCAGCCAGAATATTCAAGTTGTTTTCAAATCTTTTAGCTTCTGCCAAAATTGATTTGTTCAGGCCTCCTTTCTTCCTACTTTTGAAATCCAGCTATATTTTAAGAGGAAATTAATCTGTACATTGTAATTCCACCCATAGTTTTTAAAATAGATTATTTGGAAAGACTTGTTCATTGTCTTGGTTTCCTCTAAAGTCTTTCCATTTCTAGTGAAAAGGAAGAATTGTTGTAACTCGGCTCTCTTCGGCCCAGAGGAAATCTGGAGTGAAATTCGGAAGTGGCAGAGTTGTTTAACCTTTTCCTATCAGAGTGTTGGCAATGGAAGGTTTGTTGAAAGTGTGTGGGTTGAATGATACGCTGTAGGCCTGAGACCAGACCACAGACTCCGGGTGATTCATTTGATCACCACAGGCCAATAACACCAGATGAGAAACAAGAGACTCTCCACGTTCAGATGCTTTCTCCACCTCCAGGATGGGACCCCTCAGACCCATACAGAGAACCAGAGCCAGCAGTTTTGGAAAGCTTGTTATCTTGATAGTATGGCTTGCAATATCTTCCGAGGGTGGGCAGGGGGTGCAGCCAGGCAGATATAGATAGAGAAATGCTTTTCATTTTGGGTTCCACATCCTGTAAAAAAGCTCTAAAAGCAATGCCTGAACCATGGCTGTAACACAGGGAGCTAAGAGTTGAACCTGGGAACATACTTGTAGGTTTGGGCTCCTCCAGAGGAAATACAGATGTGTGCTCAGTGTCCTCGGTGACCACACTTTCTATACTTGTCCTACTGTGGGAGACACCAGCATGGCCCAGTGTGCCAGGCATCTTGGGGAGAGTGCCATTCTGGATGCTGGTTGAGCTACTCAGTCTATTTCCAGTGACAGTATCTATGGTGGGCATTTTTAGTGCTTTATCCAGATCCCCTTTACCAGACCCGCACCCCTCAACCCCCACTCCAGGTGCTGTGAATGTTGGCTGTTCACGAGTCACAGCCGCTCCTTCTTGAGAGAATTGTCCCCCATTGATGGGAGTCACCTTGCCATGGAGTTTATGTTCCTTTTAGCAATTCACAAAAAATGACTGGTTGCAAATGGGGTCCATGGTATTGGTTCTCTTTCCTCAAGGTGGGAATCAATTTTGTGGTTTGTCTCATGCTCCAGGGCTCTCCATGGAATTAGGCTGAAGGCAAAGTCCAGCTGAGACCAACATCTCCTTGCTTAGCAGCTTTCCTGTCCCATCCTGCATCTCCTGCTCCCCTTCTGCCAAAAACATTCCTGTAATAAATCATCTCAGGCCCTGCTTCTAGAAACTTCACCTGAGACAGCACCTCTTTTGACTTGGTAGGACATATAGTCTTCTTTACTTGGTACAATGTGTTGGTCACTTTTTCCTCTCTCATTTAGTCACTTGAGCCTCTCTCATAGCAGTCACTTTTTCCTCTCTCATTTAAGAGAGCACTTTATTCACGTATCTAATGGCTATGTGATTAGGTCCATTCTGGTCCCAAAGGGTGAATTCTGTTCAATCCAAGCCAATCATGGTGACTTCATTCTTCTTTCCACTGAGTGGATTAAGAATGACATGTGACCAAATTCTAGTCAATGGCACGTAGAGCAAGTCTGCTGCAGGGCATCTGGGCATGATTTCTTTGATTTCAAAAGGAGAGCAAAGGAAAATATATATTTGTATTCCTATCTCTGGACATTGTCGAGTGAGAATTTGATAGCATAGCTTCAGCAATCATTTTGTGATCATGAGGAGATGCTAAAATAATCTCAGACTCTGTGGGTTATGATGCCATTAAGCCATTGAATTACCCAGGCTTAGAATCCCCCAACCAATCAGCTGTCTCACTTCTAGTTATGGAAAATATTTGTTAATATTTAAAGAATCTTTAGTTGAATCTGCTGCTATTGTGAGAACATTCTAGATATCTATAAAGCTAGCCTTGATAAAAGTTACTTTCTAATGACCAAGTAATATTGAGAACATACAATAGAAAAAAATCATTGATACTCTCCATTCTATTGTTCTATTACAAAGAGAAAAATGGGCTGATAATAATTTGTACAGTGTTTTGCTTTCACTTATATAGCTGGTTTATTAAATGGGCCTAACTTAGTGGAGGCAAAAATCGGAAATGGGTTTATTTTTCTGCCCTCACTGACTTTAAACATTCTCGGTTGCAGTTTTTTGTTCACATTCAGTTGTAAGAACGGTCTCATTTTTGTGTTGTAAAATATAGTACAAGTTAAGTCAATACTTTCAATCTTGCCTTTAGTTAAAAATATGTTCTTTTCCAATAGTCAGGCCTGAAAACTCAAGCTTGGGGTCTGGAAAAGGGGATGGAATGATGGTTTATCCTTTCACCATCCCATTCTTGCATCCTATTTTTCAGGGTCTTTTTTAACTTAGTTGGTGCTCAGTGTGGTTTTCTTGGCTGGTACCTGCTGGCCACCATTTCCCCTGTGTGGCTGGTGTCCAAATGCTGGATTTTTTTGTGGGACACTTTTATGTGTTCCTTGGAACCCTCACTGGGGAACTCCTATACTTTGCATTCCTGGAGCTGCTGATTCATGCTTTGCTTGACCTTCTGGGACTCCTCCTCTTCAACTCCTGCTCTCCCTCGCCCAGCTATCGATCCCACAAAGCCTCTCCCTCCTCCCAAAGGGCGGCCTCTTATTGGGGTACCATAAGATGCCCCATACCTGGCTATCTTCCACATTCTCTCCTTAATCAATCTACTCATACATTTTCTTTCTTTCTTTCTTTCTTTCTTTCTTTCTTTCTTTCTTTCTTTCTTTCTTTCTTTCTTTCTTTCTTTCTTTCTTTCTTTCTTTTTCTTTCTTCCTTCCTTCCTTCCTTCCTTCCTTCCTTCCTTCCTTCCTTCCTTCCTTCCTTCCTTCCTTCCTTCCTTCCTTTCCTTCTTTTTTTAAATTTTTACTGGGGAATACTGGGGAACAGTGTGTTTTTCCAGGACCCATCAGCTCCAGGTCAAGTTGTTGTTTTCAGTCTAGTTGTGGAGGGCGCAGCTCACTGGCCCACGTGTGACTTGAACCCGTGATCTTGGTGTTATGAGCACTGCGCTCTAACCCTGAGCCAATCGGCTGCCCTCCTCATGAATTTTCACTAAAAGAAAACCTGAAACTTGCCCGGTGCTGACCTCTTTCTCTTTGCCTTGCTCATTACAGACAGCTTCAGCTAGTCCCTTACCTGCCATATTCAGATCTCTCTTGGCAGGAAGCAACACCAGTCTCTATTTGTGTGTACTCCAAACTCCTGGTGACACATGTCAAGTTCTTCTAAAAACTCTTTCATATGTTCCACCCTAGAGGCCACACAAACTGGGCCTTCTAGGTTTTGCTCTGCCAGGGAGTGACAATCCAGTCCCCCTAGTTACACTGACACCCCATTCTCCCTAAGGAGTTCTACTTGGGGTCCTTCATTACTTGTTCTGGGGCAGGACAGAGGAAGCAAAACCAAAGCATTTTCTACTCCAGTGAATTCTTGCCAACATTGTCTTTCAAATTTCTATGTAGGCTGGGGGTGGGTAATAGAGATTGATAGTCAAAGAAGCAGTTTGGCCACATCTTAGAAAGTTCCAAGGGATGATTGTCCTATTAATTTCTTATAGCTCCGGTAACAAATTATCACAAACTTGCTCACTTAACACAAATTTATTATCTTAAAACCCTGGAGGTCAGATGTCCAAAATCAGTCTCAGTGGGATAAAAATCAAGGTATTGGCAGTTCCTTTTGGAAGTGCTAGATGATAATTTGTTCCCTTCCTTTTCCGAGCTCCTTGCAGCACCTGCATTCCTTGGCTTGAGGCCTCTTCCTGCATCTTCAAAGCCAGCAGTGTAGTAGCATCTTCAGATCTCTTTGCTTCCATCATCACTTCACCTTCTCTGACCCTGACCCTCCTGCCTCCCCCTTATAAGAACTCTTGTGATGATATTGAGCCCATCCTAATTCAGGGTAATCTTCCCATCTCAAGATTCTTAACTCAATGAAATCTGCAGAGTCCCTTTTGCCATGTAAAGTAACATATTCACAGGTTCTGCAGATTAGGACATGGATATCTTTGGAGGGGGACATTATTCAGCCCGCCATGATTAGGGCAATATAACTAATATTCTCCAATATATGATTCATCTCCACTGTGAGGCACATGGACAATTAAAAATTGAATGTGCCAATCTAACGAGTCCTGGCCAATGAAATGTGAGTAGTAACCATGCTTTTTGCTTCTGGATGGAAGCATTTAATTGCCAGTACTTGAGTCCTAGCCTTCTTTTATCCTACATGGCAAACCATGAAAGAAAAAGAATTGGTTTGAGATGTTGGATTTGTAAGAGGATGGTGCCTCTGTCAACTTGGGTTCCTGAATGACAACATGGAGCAGAGCACCCCACAAACCTGCCTTAGATGTGTAGTGTAAACAACAACAACAACAACAAACAAAACTTGGTTTTAAAGCACTGAGATTTTGAGGTTGTTTGTTCCTGCAGCTTTACCTTGCCCATCCTGACGCATACAGTTCTCCACTTTGGGCCTTTCGCTGTCATTCTAAGACAAGAGGAAATGTCCTATTCAATATGCTGTCGCCCTTAGAACTGAGGTTTCATTTTGGGTTATATTTCTATATACTTCCTGGGAGTACCCATGTCTTAATACCATAATGCTAAGATAACTTTAATAAATGAATTTCTTTGTAGCTATTTTATAAAGAAATCCTTTGAGAAACACTTTGAGAGTTCCTTGGGGGAAGGTCATCTTCATAAAAATCTGATCTCATCTGGCCTATTCAGCCTTGAATACTCCCTCTTTCCAGTCTTTAACCTCCATGCCAGTAAGAGCTCTGAACCCATTTGCACATTTTTAGCTCTGAAAATTTATCCTAACATCCTAACCTATAGCCATGTTTCGTAGAGTTTATTCCCTTTCCTCTTGGTCTTCCCTCTTCCATGAATTTAAGTCATCTAACCAAATACTGATATATATTGAACATTGTTTTAGATCGTATTCCCCCAAAGTAGGCTCTAAGACATGGATTCTAGAGCAGGTATTTATTTGAAGGTGGTCTCAGGGAACAGCAACAGGAAAGTGAGGAATTTAGAATGAGATGGGAAGGAGGCCAATAGAAGGTACATTAATGAGCAGGCTATTGCTCAAGATAACTAGGGCTCAAACCTGCTGGGAACCTCAGGGAGAAAGGTCTACAGCATTCTATAACGTTGTCCTACCCAAGGGGCAACAGTGTTAGGAGTATTAATCCACCAATCCATGAGCATAATTGGTTGAGGACTGTTCCCAGGGGTGGTTATTCTACAGTGCTAATTTTCCCCCTGCAGGAGCTGGCCTAATCCAGCCACCAGAGAGAGCCTGTGGAGCAGGTGCTTACAGTTATAAAGCTTGGACCTGTAGGAGAATGGTGAGTGCAGAGAACCCTGCAGTATCTACTACAATCACATTCTGTATTCAGAGTGCTAGTTGGGTGCCTGGAGTCACAAGATTGAGAAAGGGAGGCAGGCAGGCATCCATTCACTAAACCATGAGGCAGGCTGTTTGTTCATAGAATGGCTAAAAAGAAGCAATAGGAGCATGGAGGAAGGAGAAATTATTTTACTTTAGCAAGCAGAGAAGAAGGATTTTTGCCTCGGCTTTAAAGGGTAAAAGGAATTAAGAAGAGGAGCTTCTTTCAAGTCGAGGGAGTTACCACAGGCCTGGTGGCTGCAGCATCAGATTACGTTTTGGGAAAATTGTAAACGATGGGTTTGACTGGGACACAAAATGGTTGAGACAAAGTAGGAGATCGAGTTGGAAGAGCATGGGGCTGAGTGCCAAGAGTTCAATTTGTGATATTTTCGTGACAGGGAGAAACGACTACACTTTTAAAACTTGCGAATGAACTTAAATTCTTGTGTCTGGACAGGATTCTTCAGGTAATGCCTGATCCCCCAACATTTACCTGTCTCCTATTCCTCTCCTTTGAGCTCGGCATTAGTTTTTTTTTTTTTTTTTTTTTTTCTGGTCCATCTTTCTAAATCTTTCTTTCCAAATTATTTTAGCTGATTCCCCCTTAGCTCATTCCAGGTTTGGTGTTCTGGACATGGAGTTTGTGCTGGCTTCCTGTTCTAGTACTCGAAATAGTGGCCGCCATCTTGTGTCCTGCCCACCTTGTGACTGTCTCCACTTCCCCCCTTGTGCTCTGTCTACTTCTGGCTCCAAATGCTCTGTCCTGCTTTCCCACTTCATTTTTCCTGTCATATAATTCTTCCTTTTGTGTCATAACATGGGCTACTAAACTCTTGTTTAATAATTGCAGTGTTTTTTAAAGAACTGTATGTCCTTCCAAATCTGTCACAGCTATAGACTCATGACAAAATCTGCTAATACCTTTTGGAATTTTTTCTAAATCACAGAAAATCACGCTATTTTCTCATTTAATGGGTCACTGTTTCATATGTAGTATTTGAGAACAAGACTGATAATTGTATTTACAAAAAAATAAATGAATAAATTAGTAAATAAAATGAGTTATTCTTCTTATTGTTATTATTATTATTGTTTAGCTCTACTAATGAAGCATACACTATGCTGAGTAAAACTGGTACAAAAATAATTTGTCTGCAATGTGCATTGATATTAATAGCTGACATTGAGAGACCTTTTACAATTTGCTAAGTGCTGTTCTGCACTCTTTATTTGAATTAACATTTTAAATCATTATGACAACTCAAGAAGATTGTCCTTTTATTATCCTCAATTTACAAATAAAGAAATGGAAGCAGAGAGAGATTAAGTAACTTGGCTGAGGTGACTCATTTTGAAATTAGGATTTAAACCATGACACTGGCTCAGAGTTCCAGCTCCTTCTCACTAGTCTGCAGTGTTACTCACCATGCTATACACTTCAGTGGTTCTCAAAGTGTGGTCCTGGGACCAGCAGCATCAGCATCACCTGGGGATAAGTTAGAAAGGGAAATTCTCTGGCTATGGCCCAACCTAGTAAACCAGAAATTCTGGGGATGAGATCCAGCTATCCGTGTTGAAATAAACCCTCCAGGTAATCCAATGCGTACCAACATTTGACAACCACTGCTAGACTGCCATCTATGTAGCATGTCATTTTTGATTTCCCCTTTGAGTTCTGCTCCTTTTGGATAAGTAGGAGAAACTTCTATTATCTAAGCATCCACATGGGGAGTGGGTTCTAGTGTTCTGTTTTGAGGCAAGAAGATGCTACTAATAGTCTTCTGGGCCCCTCCTTTTCTCATTTGTATGTTAATATGGCATTTTCTTCTCACCTCCCTGAAAACTTTGTGGAGGATGAAGGAAATGTTGTTATGTGATTGGCTTTTTAAATAACAGATGGCATCGATACAAAAGTCTGTGGGTCAGACATAAAGATGACCATCCATAACTGAGGATTAGCTATAATTATACTGCTGATAACTGGATAGGGAAAAAGTAAGAAATTTTGTTCCCTTTCTTTTAAATTGTTAACTTTCACTGGCATGTTATTTACTGTAGATGGATAAAGCAGTTTTCATATTCCTTTCACAAAACCTCGAAAACCATACAGTGAGGATAATGTTACCCCTGGCCTCAAACCAATGAGAGGTAATTTTGCTGTCTTGTTTGATTTTTGTCTTTTAAGGTAGGTCCTTCTTTGACACCCTAATTTTTACTGATGACCCCCTGGAGTTCTTTATTTCTCTTTGACACTGAGAGCAGCTATTTGTTCTCTCCTGCTTTTCTCACCTGTCTCTTCAAGTTTTCGTTCCTCCTGTCTCTTTGGTATTTTGAAGAACCACTTTATAAAATGCTAAGCTTAGTTTTTCTCTCTGCACCCGATCTCAGTTCCTGCAGCAAAACCATATGTGCCAACCTGTTTGATGTTCAGCTGCTGCTTTACGACCAGGTGTGGCCTGAGGAAAGGATTAGAGCCATGGTTCTCAAACTTTAATGTCATACAAGGCACGTGGGCAATCTGGTTGAAATACAAATTCGGCTTCTCACAAACTCCTGGGCGCCATTCGGAGTGCCAGCGCTCTGTCAGTGGTACTTGACCCTGCTGCACTTTGGAATCACCTGGAGGCCTTCAAAAGCTACCAATGCTTGGCTTGCACTGCATACATCGTGCCTCAGTTGCTCTTGGGTGGGGCACTGGTACTGGCACTGGGTCTCCAGGTTACCCTCATATGCAGCCAGAATCAGAGGAAGCCATCTCCTTCAGGGGCTCCCTGAAACTGTACCTCATGCTACTCCCAGAGATGTGTTCAAACTGAGCTGAGATAGAGCAGTGCTGTGGTAGAGGGCAAGACACTGGATCCTGACCTCCTGGATTGGAATCCCCATTCCCCTGTATATTAGCTGTGTGACCATAGACAATTTAATTTGCCTCTCTGTGCCTTAGTTTCCCAATCTGTAAAGTGGGGATAAGATGGCATGTTCTATTAAAGGATTATTGTGAGGTGAAACATGTAAAGTGCTTAGACAGGTATATTACTTATCTATTACTATGAAACTGATTACCCCCAAACTTAGTAGTTAAAAACAAGTATTTATTATCTCACAGTTCCTATGGGTCAGGAGTTTGGGAGTACCTCAGCTGGGTAGTTTTTCGCTCAGAGTCTCTCATGAGGGTGTAGTCAAGATGTCAGCTGGTTATGCAGTGATCTCCACAGGGGCTGGAGGATTATCTACTCTCAGAGTAACTCAATCACATGGCTGTTGGCTGGAGCCTCAGTTTCTTACCACATGGACATCTCCATAGGACTGCTTAAATGTCCTTACAACATGGCAGCTGGCTTCCCTAGGGTGAATGATGAGAGAGAGAGAGAGAGAGAGAGAGAGAGAGAGAGAGAGAGAGAGAGAGAGAGAGAGAGAGAGAAGGAAGCTACAATGGTGTTTTATGACTGAGCCTCAGAAGTCAAACCATCACATGTGTCACATTTTATTCATTAGGTGTGAGGCCACACTCAAGCCCTTAAGAACCTTGGGCTCCCTTTCCAAGTCCATTTCTACCTCCGTTTCCCATACATCCCACTCAATTGGTGTCTCCTAAAATAAGGCCTTTGTATGAGCAGTTGCCTCTGGCTGGAGGGCCTCAACCTGGCAAACTCTACTCATTCTCCCAGATCTGGCACAAATGCCACCTGTTCCGTGACTTTCTCCTTCACTTCACTCAGGAAATAATTGCTGCCTCTCTTGTATTCCCAGAGAACTTTATATGCCTGTCCAACAAGATTTCCATATTGCAGCATGGTCTGTATTTATGTGAGTTATTTGAGGCTTGGGACCACATCTTTTAGTTTTCTGTTGCTTGCACCTAGCATAATGCCTCATAATGCCTCTCTTATCCCAAACTATTGGACTGTAGAAAGCTATTGTGGTAAAAATACTGTATAGTTTCTAACACTGAAGTAGCAATCTGTAATTCATTACATGACTATTTTTGTGGAGAAACATATGACTATTCACACTGAGGAGCCAAATGAAGACTATTAATAGTTTCACATCAGCTGAGCTCACATTTTGCCGTCAAATGGGTTATAACAAAACTTTTGTTTTCAGAACTTTATGGAATCCGTATAATTGACTCACTCTAGAAATAGATTGGGGTTTTTCAGGACAGGGACGAGCTGCATTTGTCACTCACCAGGTGAATGGCAGTGTCTGATTGCTTTTTCTTGCTGATCCATACCTGTAGGAAGACCCACACTAAGGATGCATCAGGGGCAGAAACTTGAGAACTGGAGAGGCCTGAACAGCCAGTCAAGGAACAGGGACCTTCCTCAAGGCTGACAGTGTATTGATAAATGTCTCCTTCCAAATGAATTCCTGAATCTTCTCTTGTGTAGGCGGCAGTTGGTTGGGATTTTACTTTTGTTTTCAGGTAACCCTAAAAGGAGAAAACTTTTGACATTGGCAGTCAAAAGGGGAGGTTCATTTGCAAGGTTTTGAAACCCAGCAAAGGATAGGACAGATACGCAGTGCTTTTGAATAGAATACCCTCTGTCAATGCTAATGTCCGTATGAATAAGGTCAATTCTAATATTATTATTTTTATTAGCCCTAAAATATCATCTTATTACCTTTTGTTTTTCAAGCGCTGTCCCTGCAATTCTAGAATTTGCCAAAAAAGTCCGGCCTTTAAAATTTTATAATTGCATCCAGACTTTCGTGTTTTTTTTTTTTCAATTTCTGTATGAACTTCTTGGATATATACCCTGAGAGTGGTTAAATCCCGTTCACTCAATCTTAATCCTGGATGCAAATCAAGTTCTCTTTCCACTACCCCTTTCTTTGTTGCGTACTTAGCAGAGGCCAACACTTTAGTAAGAATGACATCAAGTAATAAGATTTAGCTTTCTATTCTTTGTCAATTACTGATTTAACCCTGTATTGGTCCTGTCATATGCAGATATCACAGCACAGGCTATTTTCAAAAGTTCTTAATGAAAATGTAATATATATTAGGTCCAATGCATGAGTTTTTGAATAAGCACAAGAGAATAATTAATATACATTATAATCAATTTTCTGGAAGTATTATAACATTAAAATTTCAAATCTGAACACTTGGGGCCCCTGGGTGGTCCAAGCCTACCCATGGCTCCTTATATCACATCAGAGCTTCCAATTCAATCCCAAAAAGATGAAGCCAGATTGTGTAAAGTTGGGGTGGGGGTGCAACTGCTTGAATGGTGACTTAGTTTAACATCTGTCTAACTAAACATATTGCACATACGAAGCAAACACATTCTCACACATTTATGGCTCATGGGCCTCCATTGTACTCTCTCTTCAGCGTATGTACTAAAGACTCGCAACTACTTATCCACGGTATAGACAACTTCCCTTAGTTACAGACACATGTCTATCTGCCCATTGGCATCTTCAGGTGGATGTTCTACTGGTATCTAAAACTCAACCTGTCCAACACTGAACTCACTATCTCTTTCTTCCACTCTTTTCCCAACTCCCAGAAACATGGGAATCCTCTAGATGCCTCCATCTCCCTAAGACACCATGATTACATGACCACAGAGGAGGGTAGGAAATAGTGTCTGTTATACTAGGTTTAGCCAAATTGTTTTCCAAAAATAGTTGTGTCAACTTATATTTCTATCAGCAACATATAAGTTCTGCTTTCCTATATTCCCTCCAACATTTGGAATGTTAGGTTTACATTTTTACCAACTTGATGAGTGTGAAATTGTAACTCATTTTGATTTTATTTTGAATTTCTCTGATTATCAGTGAGGCTGAGGATACTTCTGTATGTTTACTATACATTCATTTTTTTCTTCTCTGGACTGCCTATTAATATCTTTCACTCATTTTTTCCCTTTGGATTGCTTTTCTTTTTCGGTTAAAATACTGTATATATTCTGGGTACTAATCCTTTGTTGGTATTATGTGTCGAAAATAACTTTACCTACATTGTAGCTCATCATTTCTCTTTATATTATAATACTGATGTTCATCAGAGATGAATTTGAAATTTTAATGTAGTAAATGTGTCAATCTTTTATTATCTATATTGTGTTTTTGTTTGTCTTGTTTAAAAAGATCCTTTCCTGCCTCAAGGCCATAAAGACATTCTCCTACCTTTTATTTTAATTTTTAAGAAGTTTTGGGTTTTGTATTTATGTCTTTAATTAAGCTAGAATTCATTTTTGTAGGAGGTAGAAATCTAATCTGCTTAAAAAAATAATGACAACTAATAACCCCAGAAATTACTGACTGTTCTAGCCTTTCTCTATTGATCTGCAAGTCCATTTCTATCAAATACTAAGTTGTTGTATATGTGTGGGGGGGTCTACTTCTGGGTTCTTTGTTTTGAACCATTAGTCAATTTATCTATCTTTGTATCAAAGGCACTTTTGAGATTTCTAGTGCTTTATAATAAGCCTTGACATTTGGTAAGGCAAGTTTCTCTATTTGTCTTCAAATATTTCTTGATTATTTTTGGGGCTTTCCTATGAAAATTTTAGAATTAGTGTATCAAATACAGTGAAAACTTATAAATTAATTTGGAGACTTCACATTTAAAAATTGTCATCCTATCAATTAATAATATATCTTATTAAAATTCATATTTTCTTTATTTTTATTTTTTCCAACTTTATTGAGATGTAATTTTCATAACATTGTGTAAGTTTAAGGTGTACAACGTATTGATTTGATACACTTATATATTGGGAAGTGATCACCACCATAGGGGAGCTAAGCCTTCCATTAGGTCACATAATTACCATGTCTTTTCTGTGGTAAGAACATTTAACATACACCCTCTTAGCAATTTTCAGGTATATAATATAATATTATTAACTATAGTCATCATGCTGTACATTAGATCCCCAGAACTTATTCATTTTAAAACTGGAAGTTTGTATAATAGCCAAGATAAGGGAACAGCATAAATGTCTATTAACAGATCAGTGGAAAAAAAGGATGTGATATATACACACACATACATATATGTGTATATATATATATATATATATATATATATATATATATATATATGAATATACACCTGTACATACATGTATATATCTGTATATATACATGTACATACATGTATATACACAATAGACTATTATTCAGCCATAAGAAAGAAGGAAATCTTGCCATTTGTAACAACATAGATGGACCTTGAGGACATTATGCTAAGTGCAGTAAGTCAGAGCAAAATCATATTTTTTAATTCTTTTACTATTGCATAAAAATGCCATTGATTTTTGTATATTGATTCTTTTTCTGGCAATCTTGCTAAACTTTCCTATTAATTGTAATAGGTTATACGCATATTCTTTTGGATTCTCTACCTTAATAATTGTACTGGTTTAAAAAATGTCCACGTATTTTTTGATACTTATCCCTTCAAGCGGTGAAGTCTAATCTCCCTCCGCTGAGTGTGGACTGGACTTCGTGACTTGCTTCTAACAGATAAAAAAATGTGGAAGTGATGGTGTGTCACTCTGAGATTTGGTTATGAAAGATACTCGTAAGCTTCTGTTTCACCCTCTCTGTCAAACTTTGTGTCTCTTTTTCTCTCTTTCTGATGACTCACTCAGGGGACAGCCAGCTGCCATGTCACAAGAACATGCAGGCAGCCCTGTGGAGAGGTTCATGTGGAGAGGAATTGAATCCTACCAACAACCATTTGAGTAAGCCATTTTGGAAATGGATCCTTCAATTCCAGTCAAGTTTTCAGAAGAGTGCAACATCCGCAGACATCTCACTTACAACTGCTTAAGAGACCCTTAGCCTCTAAGCTGTTTCTAGATTCCTGACCCTCAGAAACTGTTTGAAGTAATAAAGGTTTGTTGTTTTAAGCTATTGCATTTTGAAATAATTTGATACCCAGCAACAGAAAACTAGTATTCGTGTCATATAGTTTGCTAATAAGGACAGTTTTCTTTCTTTCCAGTTTTCAAGGCCTCTGCATACAGTGTGCAGTTTGTTTAATCCTTATACTTTTAATTTCTTTTTCTGTACAAGATTGAACAGAAATAGTGATAGTAGCTTACTTGTGTTGGTCCTTATTTTAGGGGGAATGTTTCCTAACATTCTACACTTAAGTTTGCTGTGGATTTTGGGGGAGATTCCCGTTATTGGGAATCAGTTCCATTCAATTCCTTTTAATTTAAGATATTTATTCATTTAAAAAATCATGAATGGTTATTATATTCAGAAAAGGCCTTCTATAAGATCTATTGTGATCATCCTATGGTGTTTCCTCGTTAACCTGTCAAAGCAGTGAATTACAGCCCACTTTGTTTTTAAAAGGTTAAGCCATTCTTTCATGTGCAGTTTGGTCATGATTTATCTGTTGTTAGTACATTATTAGGTTCAATCTGAACTTTGGGTTTAGGATTTTTGTATTAATATTCATAAGAGAGACTCCTGTAATTTTCTTTTGCTTTCCATTTCTGATTTTATTTTCAAGTTTGCAATAATCTCATAAGAAGAATTATGGATCATTTCCAGTTTTTCCATTTTCTGGAAGAGTTTGTATAATGTAGAATTAAATATTCATTGACTATTTGTACAGCTTGTATCTAAAATTATCAGGATATGGTGTTTTTTCTATAAGTTGATTTTAAAAAATCTGATGATTCAGTTTCTTTTTTCTTTTTTAAATTTTTATTGGGGAATATCGGGGAACAGTGTGTTTTTCCAGGACACACCAGCTCCAAGTCAATTCATTGTTTTCAATCTAGTTGTGGAGGGCGCAGCTTAGCTCCAGGCCAAGTTGCCGTCTCCAATCCAGTTGTGGAGGGTGCAGCTCACTGGCCTATGTAGGAATCAAACTTGCGACCTTGGAGTTACAAGCACTGTGCTCCAACCATGGAGCCCACCGGCGGCTCAGCTCCAAGCTCAGGCCACTGTTTTCAATCTAGTTGTGGAAGGCACAGCTCACTGGCCTATGTGGGAATTGAACCAGTGACCCTGTGTCATGAGCGCAACGCTCCAACCACTGAGCAAACCGGCTGCCCCGATTCAATTTCTTTACTCTTCTTTTTCTACTTCTTGAATCTGTTTTGATAAGTTACATTTTTCTAGGAAATGTCCATTTCATCTAAGTTTTCAAATTTATTAGTATGAAATTTACAGAATTTTATGATTATTTCAATCTTTGTTTTATCCATAGTTTTGCCATATTTTAAATTCTTGAATAGATTATTTTACCTTCTCTCTTTCTCTTGATAAGTCATCCTGTCTATTATATGTTCATTTGAAAATGTCATTGGTTTCTTCTCTTTGTTGAATTATTTTCTTCCTTCTGCTTTGGGTTTATTGTATTTTTTTTCTAACTTTTTAAAATGGGTGCTTAGCACCTTAGTTTTCAACTTTCTTTTCTTTTCTAAAATACACAATTACAATTAAGGAAATAATTCTCATACGTTATTGTAATAGATACATCCCACAAACTTTGGAATGTAGTATTCCCATTATTGTTTAATTCCAAGTATTTTAAAGTTATTTCCTATGACTTCTTTTTAGACCATAGATTATTTAGAAATGTGTTTTTAAATCTCCAAAAACATTTTAGTTATCCTTTACTTACATATTTCTATTTAATTATATCATGGTCAGAGGATGGGATCTATATGATACAGATGCTTTGAAACTTGTTAGAAATTGCTTTAGGGCCTGTATGTGGTCAATTTTGTAAATGTTCCATCTGTACTGGAGATAAATGTATATTTAATGAGTTCTATATATGTCTATTAGATCAAGTTTGTTAATTGGGATGTTTGCACTTTTTATATTTGTATATATATATATATATTTTTGGCATGGTTACTGCTTAGTGAGAGAAATGTATTTAAATGTTTATTTCTCCTTGTTTTTCTTCCATACTTTTTGCTTTACATATTCTAGGGCCCTACTTTTAAGTGCATATAAATTTAGACTTATATAACTTCATGGTTAGGTAAATGACCTAACCGTCATCATCTCTTTATTCTTGATAATGCTTTGTTTTAAAGCATACACCACCTGATGTTAATATTGCTACACCAGCTTTCTTCTGATTGATGTTCACTTGGAATGAACTGTTTACATCACTTAACTTGCAGAATTTCTGTGTCCTTATATCTGAAATATGTCTTTTGTAAACAGCAGATAGCTGGAACCAATCAGGCAACCTTTTCTTTTAATGGTTAGTTTAGTCTAATAGCATTAATTATGATCACTAATGTATTTGATTTATTTTTATCATCTTAATTTTTTGAATTTGAACTAATTTTTCTAAGTTGCTACCTTTTTTTCTTACCTTCTTTCAATGAGTAAACTTTGTAGCATTTTTCTTTACTCTTTGAAAATTTTACACTTTTATTTTAATAATTACTATTAAAATACTATCATGCATACTTAAAGATTAAAGTAAATATTTCTACCCTATTCCAGAGAATTCAAGAATCTTAAAACATATTAACTCTAATCACCCCACCACCGTACATTTTATTATTTTCCAGTATTCTATTTCTATTTTAATTTTAACACTCAGATTAGATGCTATTATGATTATTTTCTA
Source organism: Rhinolophus sinicus (assembly GCF_057876585.1). NCBI lineage: Eukaryota > Metazoa > Chordata > Mammalia > Chiroptera > Rhinolophidae > Rhinolophus > Rhinolophus sinicus. Next base: position 27,451,167 of record NC_142513.1, read on the forward strand.
CATTTCCTATTTATAGGCACTTATATGTTTATCCACCATTCCTTTCCACATCTCAGACCTTTCTCTATGAATGATTTTCCTTTTTCTGGGAGTACATTCCTTTAGTGAATGCTTTTAAGCAGTAAATAATCTCAGTTTTGATTTTCTGAAAAGTCTTTATTTTGCCTTCATTCTTGAATATAGTTTAGCCAGGTATAGAACAGGTTAACAATTATTTTTTCTCTTAGTATTTTGATATTATACTGCTGTCTTCTAATTTGTATAGTTGATAAAATGTCATCTTAAAGTCAAACTGTTTTTTCCATGCAGATAACTTGAAAAAAACAACCTGACTTTTTATTCTTCAATTTCTTCAGAACGTTAGGAAGTGTGGCTATTTCCCAAGTGAGGATGGAGGAGAAAATATTGGAGGTTCAAAGAGAGAAGAAAATACAAGAAATAGTCATTGGACAGATTAAGGGCATGAATGAGTTAGGGAACTGGTATGTATGTTTGCTGGTATACCAGAAGTCCACTTAAAGCCATCAGTTAGCATGGATGTGTATTTTCTGCTTCCAATGTTGGTCAACTCAAACGTAGGCTCACAGAAGTAGAGTTAGATTTAACAAGGGATGAGGTTCTGCTAAGTGAGCTGATTTTTTAAAAACTTAAAAAAAGGGAAAGTGGAAGGAATAAGGGTCTTGAGGGTTTAAGGTGGTAAAAAGAGAAGAAAGGACAGAAGGATGGTGCGGGAACGTGAAAAGTTGGTAAAAATCAATAAACTCTAGGGCCCAGCAGGTTTGATGGATTGTTCTTGTTGGAGGTCCTAGAGGGAGTGAGCTGGAAAGATAGGATGTGGTGGATGAAAGTGGGATGCTTAAGTGAGACTAATTGAAAAGATGTTTTTCTATCCCTGTGCTAATATAGATGATTTTAATTACTCTAGCTACTGAATAAATCATAACGACTTTTATGATGAGTCCCTTTCCTATTCTTCTTCTTCAAAATTGTCTTGGCTATTCTTGTCTTTTGATCTTCCAAAATGAATTTGAAAAACACCTTGAAAAACACTGAGATTGTGAGATAACATATATATTGGTCTCTGCCCCCAGTTCCTGGCACAGAGCTCCTAAAAATCCTTGTAATTTCCCAAGAGATTAGAGCTCTAGGAGCAGAGCATCTTTGGTTCTATTGAGAAGACTCTGCATGGACTCCTGGGGGCTGGTATTCAGAAAGACCAAGCCATCATAGGAATGATGCTTGGAATTTTCAGCCCCACCTCCTATCCTAGAGGGGAGAGAGGTTGGGAATGGAGTTAATAATTGATCATACCTACACGAGGAAGCCTCCATAAAACCCCTGGAAGCTACCTGGTGAGCTTCCAGGTAGGTGAACACATCCACACTGGGAGGGTGGCACACCCCAACTCCACAGGGACAGAAGCTCCTGTGCTGGGGACCCTCCCAGACCTTGCTCTATGTATCTCTTCATCTGGCTGTTCATCTGTATCACTTATCACATTCTTTAATAAACCGGTAAAGGTAAACAAGTATTTCCCTGAGTTCTGTGAAATGCGCTAGAAAATTAATCAAATTGGGGGTCATGGGAAACTGGTTTGTAGCCAAGTCAGAAAGAAGTGGTGGGTAACTTGGGGACCTACTATTTGTGACTGACATTTAAAGTGGGGTGGGAACAGTCTTGTGGGACTGAGTCCTTAATTTGTGGGATCTGACACTATTTCTAGGTAAGTAGATAGTGTTAGAATTGAGTTAAATTGTAAGAGACCCAGTTGGTGTTGCAGAGAATTGCTTGATGTGGGGAAGATTGCCCCCACATTTGGTGACCACAACTGTCAGAAGTGAAGTGTTCTGTGTGAGTAGAAAAGGAGACACAAAGTGGAGGGAGGACTGAGTAGTTTTCCTAACTCAGATTTTGGTTGGAATTACAGGTTAATTTGGAGGAGAACTAAGTTTTCTTTTTATATTGTCTTCCCATCCAAGTTATTCCCTTTAATTTACGTAATATTCTGTAGCCTTTGGCTATGTTTATTAATTTTTCCCATTAAGGACTTTTATACCTTTTGTTAGATTTTTCTATTTTAAAACTTTTAATAGTTTGGATATTTTCTTGTGTTTTCTCTGTAGGCAATCATGTGTAACATGAGTTTACTTCTTATTTATAATGCTGAAATCTTTTCTCATCTTATTGTACAGCTCAGAAATCTAGGCCAATGTTGAATAGAAGTAATGATAGCTGAAATCCTTGCTTTTCCCCTGACAAAGGTAATGCATCTAATTTACCTCATTTAAGAACGATGTTTACTATAGATTATTGAAGAGATACTCAATTACCATTGGATCTTTTTCTGATACACAAGTCTAAATGTCTGTAGGGTTTCTTTTGGTGGAACATTTAATCTCTTGCCTGCAGGGTTAGGCCAGACAGTCAACGTTTTCAGTGACAAGACAAGAAGAGCACTTGCAATCTCATCATTAAATGATCTCTCTGTTTCAGTTTGGCACCTCATACCTGCCCTTCTCTGTGCCTGTTCTCCCAGTTATGAACCTATCTGGTACCACCCTTCCAGGGTATTAGATTTGTCCCTTACTAGGGTTGAGAGGCCCTGCATGTGTGAGAGGGGATCAGTTTTTTATGTAGAATTTCACTGAGACTTTCTCTTTTTACCCCTTCACTGGGCTTTCAGAGGTAGTTGATGCTTCCATTTCAGGCTCTTCTGGGTTTCTGCGGTGTGACTCAAACACTCCATGTTGTCTTCTTACCCCTTGCAGACTGGCTGCTGGGTTTCAGCTTTCTCTGCTCTTCTGCGTCAGTTACCACTTATCTGTCTGCTTTCCTTCTTCTAAAATGTTCTTGACATTTCTCATTTCTTTGGTTGACTTTGTGGGTTTTTAAAAAAATTCCTTTTGGGAGTTTTAAAGGCGAGTAAGGGTAATTGATTTGCATTTCTAATTCTTAATTGGAAGTCCTGATTTATCTTTTCCATCCCATTCTTTCATTAATTTCTATGTCACTTATGTCATCATTTCCCTTATGAACAGCATATAGCTGGAATAAAAATCTGATTAAAAATCCAATCTGAGAGTTTTTTTTTAAACTGGCAAGTTTAACTCATTTATATTTATTGTGAATATTGTTCCATCTGAATTTGTTTATTTCTGTCATCTTCATATTTTTGAATACCATGGTTTTTCTTTACTTTTCTCTTTTTCTGGTGTCTATTTTATTGAGTTTTCTTTAATCCCTAGTTTTCCTTCTCTATTAGTTTAGAAATTATAGGTTCTATTTCTATGGTTTTAGGGCTTACACTTAAATTTTAAACTTGTGTATTTGATTTAACCAAGTTTAAACATAATCAATATCTCTACCTTTATCCTGATCCAAGATCCTTGGAATGATTAACTCTTATTATCAGCTCCTGATTATCATCCTGTCTGACTTTGCAGGGTTCCTTTGTCTTACATTTACCTACGCATTTTTCTAACTGTTCAAATTAATCATTATTATTATTATTGTCACTGTTTATTTTACAATTTTTGTTTTGCTTACAATTGCTTCTGGCATCTCACATTTTCCTTCTGGGTTCAAATAACTTATTACTGAAGAACATGCTTTAGTGGTTTTTTCAGAAAAGTTTTTGAGTGATACATTCTCTTAGACTCGAGGTAACAAAAAATGTATTGATTTCACTTTCATTTTAAATCTTGATTAGCTGGTTATAGAGTTTTAAGACCATAGTGAGCTTTTCCCTCACATTGAAGATCATTGTTCATTGTCTCCTGACACCTGTTGTTACTGTGGAGAAGCCTTCTGATTGTTCCTAGTAGTGAGTTTCTCCCCATTTATTCTTTCCAAGAATCTCTTTGTCTTTTTTGTTCTCCAGATTTATTAAAATATAAATAGGGGATGAATTTACTTTCATTTTTTTATGCTTGGAATATTTTTAGGCATAAATTTATTTTTATTTTTTATGTTTACAAGTTTTTGTGCTTCTTTATTCTGAGGATTTATGTTTTTCATCAATTCTGGAAGAGACTCAGCCATCGTCTTCTCAAATATCACCTCTGTTCTCTCTTTCTGGGACTCCAGTTTTATGTAAGTTAAATCTCATTCTGCCCCATCTTTCCACACCTCTCTCCTTTTCTTCTCCTGCTCCTCCTCCTCTTTCTTCTCCTTCTTCTTTTTCTTCCTCTTTTTTTTTCTCTGTCTCTTCCTCCTTCTTTTTCTTCTTTTTGTATCTACTGACTTCCTTTGATGATTGATTGGTTCCTCAAAGGGTGAATAATTTTTGAGTGTGAGTTTATCTTCATCAAGGTTTGAAGTTGTTTTGCATGGGTGTTTGTGGGAGTTGTGTGCAGCCTCATATGAGTTTTTCTGGCTCTGCATAAGGTCTTTGGGATTTTTAGTTTATCCAATCAGCTTGGAATTCTGGCATTACTTGAATATTATAAACTCTAGAATTTCTCAGGCTTGACCTTTTAATTTCTTATATGGAAAACTGTATTTTATTTTACTCAAAATTTTGAGAAAAGACAAGCTTCCTTGATCCTTCACTAGGCCAAAAAGCTGATTTCTTTTTCTAGTTTTTTTCTTTTATAAAAGGAGCAGCCTTTCCATTATCTTCTTTTATGCAGATGTTTCAGAAGTACCTTGCCTCTGTGCCCAAGATCATAACTGTCTTCTCACGGACAATAAGATCTTACCTTCTAGCTGTGAGTGTGTACAAAGGATTTCAATAGAGACCTGGTGTAAATACAAACTCTTACTCCTATTTACCGCTTACATCTGTAGATTTACTTTGTTCCTTTTCTCTCTCTCTTTCTTTCTTTCATTTTGTATTTTATCCACATGTTTTTATGTCTATATTGGAAGAAGTCCTGTATCAGTGTCGTCTACATTTAGTTTAGTTGCTAGACCTGGAAGCAATAAATCAAAATAGCACACTAAATTAAAATATGTTCTATCTTCTCATTTTAACAAACATGATTGAAAGTCTGCAAGATATCAAAGACAACAGATTTAATTATTATTATCTGTCTGAGTATTCTATTGATGGACCAGCAATGCTTAAATAAGTAATAACAATGTAATTATAAAATTAATTTTATAAAGCTTATCTTTCTTGCCTTCATTCAGCAAAATCACTATATTTTTAATCAAAGTTTTCACAAAATTGATAATGAATTGATGCAATTGGTATTGGATTGGTCTCAAAGATTAAAAAATAAGATATAATTATAAATAGTATATAAACTTTTAATGTCTCACTCAAATGTAAATTAAAGTCAATGTAAAAATTGCAAAATTAAAATTGTATTCATTTGTTTTCCAAAATTGTTTTTCTTCTAAAATATTTAAAATTACTTACCAAAATTATTAGCCAAAATATAAATTATAGCTAACGGATATCATTTTTATTTAATTTGAGCAAATGTAATGAAAAGTTAATTTGAAATGTTTATAAAAATAAAACTATTTTCAGGTCTACTGTTCAATGACTTTAGTTGCCAATGTAAAGCATCTACATTAAACTTCACATTTCATCGTAACCTGTGAATAGACAAATTCAAGTGTAACGTAAATTAGTATTACATTTTCCTCACTGTCTATACAACTGTTGAAAATATCACAATTCATGAATACGACTGGAACCACGAACTAGTTCTGGAGAAGCAAAACAAAAATAAAATTATTTCGGCATTATGGGAAATGATTCTTCATTATGCAAGGACCTATGAATGCATTTCTTTCAGAGGAAACATTTGACAAGGTGACTTGTCTTGCTGGTCACCCAAGTGTCTCTATACTCTAATCTTCAAATTGTCCCCTCACTCTGACATACCTGTCCATTTAGGTACAGTTGCTTTTTATTTTGAGGACATAGGTGAGAGATGTGGAAAATGATTCCCCTGGGACCTGAGCAGTGTTAATCATGAGAGTGGATGTTTGGAGTTCTGCTTGCACTCTGCCATCGTTGAGTGCCAGATCCTGAGCGATGGAGGCACACATGTATTCTTTAATAAATATGTTCATTTTTGTGATATGTGGAGGTTTCTAGAGTCAGGACAAGGTCTGCCTTTCCTGAATCTGAGGGAGGTACTGCTTGTTATCACCCTTAATTTATTTTATATTCTCTGTTGTTGAAGAAAACACGTTATACGAGGTATGATCACAAAATACGGTGAATGTTTTAAATAAAAAACACTTATTACAGTAAAAGACACATTGCCATTAATCCCCCTCAAAATACGACCCCTTTCTTCAAACACACTTATCCCATGGTCCTTGCCACTTTCTGAAGCAGTTCTGGAAGTTCTCTTTCATGTGTGTCTTTACTTCATCCTCCATTGTGATAACATTCCATGTCACACATCGCTTCTGGTACAGCAATTTCTGTCAGAAACATTATGGTGTGTTCTCATCTACCTTATTCACCGGATCTGGCACTGTGCAACTTCTGGCTCTTCCCCAAAGTCAAAATGACTATGAAAGGTAAATGTTTTGAATCTATTCAGGATATCGAGGCAGCCATGACAGCACAACTAAAGACACTCACAACAGGGGACTTACAGAACTACTTCAGAAAGTGGCAAGAACAATGGGATAAGTGTGTTTGAAGCGAGGGGGAGTATTTTGAGGGGGATTAATGGCAATGTGTCTTTTATGGTAATACATTTTGTTTCTTTATTTAAACATTCCCTGTATTTTTTGATCACACCTTGTATAACACTTAGTATTTCCTTTTCTAGGGCAAATAATTTAACTTTATTTAATCCTTAGTGTTGCCCATTTTTGTGATTTTTCTTGTAGTCAATACATATGGTTTTGCCTGATCACCATCCATTTCCTTTTCTTTGGTTGTAGCACTTTTCTTTGCTGCATGACTTCCTGACTCTTGGTTACCTCACTCATCACATGAGACTCATGACACCCTTAGTTCTAAGGGTAGACATGACCACAGGTCCTTCATCATCGTGTTTTTCTAGAACTTTTGGAGCTTTTTCTTTTAAGATGACGAGTGCTAAGGCCATTATGAGTAAGTAGCCATAGCTGGTGACCAATATTACCATTGTTTGAAAGGAATCAACATGGAAGAAAGCAGAGTCAAAAATGCAGACTATGTCTGATGACATTAGTTGATTCTTCAGATGAAGCCATGTCTACTCCTACGTTTTTCACTTATTTGCTCTGATAAAGTTTTTTTCTCTTGCTTAAGGCAGTTTCAATTAGATTTTTATCACTTGCTACTAAAACAATTCTATTACCTCCTAAATATTTGTCTAACTTGATTTTTCTTAAAAAGATTATGGAGTTTGATTCATGAGAGAACTGCTTCATGTTTTCATAGGTCAGATCCCACTGATCTAGAATCACCTCTCTTTTTCCCTTCCCTACCCTGAATGACAGCAGCTTTGCTGACTCATTTTCAGAATTATGGCCTCTACTTGCTTTCTGTAATATTTATCTAAATCAGATTGTTCCTTACCTCAAGTAGTTGTAATTTGTTGTGAACATGATTATTGAGAATAAAAATGAATTTAGGGAAGACTATTTAGAATTAAAGTTTTCTCCAGGTGGCATAACATAGAAAGATCATAAATAAACCGTAAGATTATGCCACCTATCACACAGAGAGGTAGACTGGCATAGCACAGTGGCTCTCATACTTTAATATGCATAAGAATCTTCCGATGAGCTTGAGGTAAGGAGCTACTTGAGGTAAGGAACAATCTGATTTAGATAAATACTACAGAAAGCAAGCGGAGGTCATGATTCTGTTAAATATGTAGTTTTCTAAACTTCGCACATAAAAGATGTCTTTCAGGAGATGGGGTGGAGCCCAGAACTACACATTAAAAATACACTCAAAGGGAAGGCAAAATAATCTATGGTAGAAAAAAGTAACAATAATTGCCTAGGGAGTTGGGTAGGGGTTGACCAAGAAGGAACGTTTTGGGTGCTGATAATGTACTGTGTTTCAGTAGGCATTTGGGTTGCATAGATGTTTACATTTGTTAAAATTCATTGACTGGTACATTAAAAATTTTTGCATTTAATTGTATTTAAGTTTATCTCAAAAGAAAAATAACTGAAAACAATGTTGTCAATTAATGGTATCATGTTGAAATGCTTATGGGTAAAATACACCAATGCCTGCAATTTCTTTTTAAATGTATCAAAATTAAGATAGATTGATGGATGGGTAGAGGGATGGATAAACAGGCACACATGTAACAAAGCAAGTGTAGTTAAATGTTAACTGTAGAATCTCGGTAGTAGATATAGGGGTATTTGTCAAATTCTTTCATTTTTTATGAATGTTTGAACATTTTTATACCAAAGCGTTGGGAAATAAAAGATCTCCAGGAAATTTTTATTACATAGATATAGTGAAAAAAATGCAAGTTTGGGAGCTGGGCAGTCATGGATTTCAATGTCAGTTTACCTCTTATTAATTTTGTGAACTTAGACAAGTTATGTTCTATTTCTGTGATGGTTTCCTCATTTTAAAAATGGGGAATATGTACAAAATAGGATTGTGCTGACAGTCTGAGATAATATTGGTCAAGCATATAGCACAATGCCTGATACACAGTGATTATATTTTTAGGATGTCAGCTACTATTATCAGTGTATTTATTAGGGAAGCTATTTAGCACTAACTGAAATGCTGGTGTCTATAGTGTATCTGTCTTGTAGATGGCCTTGCAGATTGGAGTCCTGAGAGATTATAAAGTGGAACTAGAGAAAGAGAAGTAAAGAATGTGCATCTTCAGGGTCTTTTGGGTGGCAGTGGCTCCTCTGACATATTCTTTGGTGATTCAAAGACTAAATTGTCTTTTTTTTTTTCATGTCACTCTATTTCTGAAAGTCAGTAGTTAATGTAATTCCCTTGAATTTCCTAGTTTACATTCTTCTGTCCTTGAAATAGTTTTCTTTTTTTTTTTTTTTTAAATTTTATTGGGGAATATTGGGGAACAGTGTGTTTCTCCAGGGTCCATCAGCTCCAAGTCGTTGTCCTTCAGTCTAGTTGTGGAGGGCGCAGCTCAGCTCCATGTCCAGTCGCTGTCTTCAATCTTTAGTTGCAGGGGGCGCAGCCCACCATCCCATGTAAGAATTGAACCGGCAACCTTGTTGTTGGGAGCTTACACGCTAACCAACTGAGCCATCTGGCTGCCCCCGAAGTAGTTATTTTTTAAAAGATGTCCTGCCTGTACTGTACATGACCAACACCACTTTTAGTATTAGTTTTCACTTTTTATTTTTCTATTTTGGCAATCACCAATGTGATGTATTATCCCCAAAGGCCAGTCCCCACGTGTGATACAGCTTATCTAATCTATGTTTATCTAAACATTATTTAAGCCTCAAGTCTTTTCTGATTTACATTGCTCTCTCCCTCTCTCTGGTCCTTATTGTACTTAGAGTTTGTAATATACCGTCTAACACTTACTATGTTCCACTTATGTTGCCCAGGTTAGATGGTGAACAACTTGAAAGTTGGGGCAATATTTTGGAGAAACTTTATGGCTCATATCAATCTAATTTACGCTATTGTTTCTCATAAATTCTCTTAGACACATTTCCCTGGTTCCTAAGCACATACATTGTTAGCTCATATAATTGTCAAAGTAAAATATAGGTATTTAAAACATAAAAGGCGAAGGACTATGAATATCCCCCTTCCCCCTTTATTAAGACTAGAAATATAATTTATTGAATTCTCTTTCTTTTTTTGCCCTCTACTTGTTTGTTCTATGCTAAGTGAAATATATATTTTTGTAGTATGTAGATTATAAATGCAAATGAAGCAACTCTTTTAAGCCATAAACTACATTTGTCTTCAAGCCAGAAGAATGTGGAAACTTGCCTACATTAGTGGAAAAGAATCACTAGTTTTTATTTTTAAAGTTTCTACTTTAAAATTTATTGAGACTATTTCAGGCAGCATCAAATTTGAGACTTCCAATGATGGCTTTCTGTGATTTTATTATGGTCTTTTCTGTTATATCTATTAGAGGACTGACATATTTCTATTCTTTTCACTAAGAAAGAACAATAGAATTATTTAAATGCCAATAGGCATTTATAGAGTTGCATATTTGTCTAGCTAACTTTCTTTTTTTCCCCCTTAGACACAGTGGGGATTTGAAGAGAAACAAAGCTATAGACCTACAGTCAAACAATTAACATTAAGAGCAGAATACATCAGTTTTTCTTTAAAAAGTCAGAATTTCTCCCATATTCCCCAAAGTGTGTTATTAATTCTCTTGGCATGTTATACAGCAAAATGAAAGTATTTATGAATGTGGCTACTTCTTTTAACAAGTTCCAATAACTGCTTCCTAAACTTGTGTTTTTATATCAATTACATACAGTAAGCACTGAAATCAACCAAAGAGAACTGCAGAGGCCAACTTGAGATATTCATGTTAAATGAGGACTGCTGCCTGCCAAAAGTAAAATGTGGATATAATTTTATAACACCATTTTATAATTAAAGTCATAAGTGAGGTTTCCTGCTATTGTTTAAAAATGTGTCATGATAAATTTAAATCAAAGATATGGGCAAAGAAAGGCCTGCAAAGTAACAGATGAAGGCAACTAAGATGGTACAGGAACATGGCCTGGTGCAGAAATGAAACACATGCAAACAATTTTAGTGAAATAATTACATTTATTGTAGATGGAGTTCTGTTTTAGAAACTATAACCACTTAGAAACGGTTCTCATTCATGTCAGTTGAGGTTAACTTGTTGGTACTGTCTGACTATAGAGAGATTTCTTTTACCAGCAGGGAAATTTAATACATTGATTTAGTGATAAGACCATGTCTTCTGACCAAATAGTCACCAAAGTCCTCCAAAACTGAAGAATGTGACTTCAGCATGTAGAGTCCTCAGTAGTTAGTGTTGCCAGATTTAGCAAATAAAAACACAAGACACCCAACTAAATTTGAATTTCAGAAAAACAGTGAATATAGTTTTAGTATAAGTATATATGTCTAATGCAATATTTGGCAGATACTTATGCTAAAAAATTATTTGTTGTTTATCTGATGTTCAAATTTAACTAGGTGTCCTATATTTTATCTGGCAAGTTTAACATTATTAAAAAGTACAAATTTTGGCAATGGATTTTTGTATTTTTAAGCTAAATATTTGAAGGAGAGTAAATGTAAATGATCAGAGCAGAACATAAGGTAAATTTATTTTTGCATTATCAGATCATTAAATTTCTAATGTTCACAGTTACGTGGATGAATGATGATTTCTGTTCAGTGATGGGGAAGATTTTTGCTTTGCTAGTGAAAACAACCCATTTAAAAGAGCTGCTCCCTGAAGGAGATATGTTGATTCACATACATGGATAGATTTAATCATTAGGACATTCCTGGCTTTAGTAAGTCATGTTCGTCTAATGTGAAGGCCGTTCCCAATGTATCAATTCATTCATCTTGTCTCTAATACAAGCCATGTGTTTCATAAGGGAGTTGAAAGGACATTAATCAGAATCTCCCCCTTCAACCAGTCCAAGGGGATGCAAAGTTCTTGGTTACATCTCAAATGTCAAGATATGGGGAAACGGATAATAACATTCAAAGCATATCACTTGTAATTCATACCGTTGTTACAATTGCTGTGAAATATGTTGGGGGTGGGGAGGCGACGTACCATAAAGCAATGTCTATTCAGTGAAAACTGTGGCTGGAAAGGGCTGGAGGGCTGTATCTGCTTTTCCTCAGCAGACAAAACTCCCATTGAATCCATGAGAAGGCAGAAATTTGTATCCAAACTTATGTATAGCTCGATTGTCCTTTAAGAGTAAGAGAAATACGTAGTTATCTATGACTTGATTTCCTTGTTAAAGATCAGTGGTTCTCAATCTTGTCTGCATATAGCAACTAGCTTTTAAAACTCCCAATGCCCAGGCTACCTTTCAGACTAATTAAATCACAATCTTTGGATTTGGGACCCAGGTATCGGTCATTATCAAACATTGGTGGGACTGCAAGTTGGTGCAGCCACTGGGGAAAAGAGTATGGAGATTTCTCAAAAAACTGAAAATAGATCTACCATACAACCCAGGAATTCCGCTTCTTGGTATTGATCAAAAGAAAACGAAAACAATAATTCAAAACGATACGGGTATATGTGTTCACTGCAGCGTTATTCACAATCGCCCTGATATAGATGCAATCTAGATGTCTATCGATAGGTGAATGGATAAAGAAGATGTGGTATATACAGACAATGGAATATTACTCAGCCATAACAAAGAATGGAATCTTGCCATTTGCAACAATATGATAGATCTAGACGGTATTATATTACGTGAAATAAGTCAAACAGAAAAAGACAAATACTGCGTGGTTTCACTTAGTAGAATTAAAAAACAAACAAACAAATAAAACAGAATCAGAGACTAAAAGGATGATTACCAGAGAAGAGGGTGTGGGGGGATGGGTGGGAAAGGTGAATATAGTCAATGTTGTGCTGTTTGCACAGTGACAAATGATTACTAGAATTAGTGGGGTGATCACATTGTAAGGTATAAAAGTGCTGAATCACTATATTGTACACCTTAAACTAATATAGCTAATATAAGATTGTATACAGCTATACTTAAATAAAAAAACCCAACAAAACAAACAAAAAATTTCCCAGGTGATGCCGTTGTGTAGCCAAGTTTGAGAACCACTGGATCATCACAGGAAATTCTGGTTATAGACATGGAAACACCTACTGACTTGTGGACATTCTTGGCATTTGATTTTATACCACTTTATCATGCTATCTTTGGCAACTGCTCTATACAGATATTTACAAAATTTTGCAAGTTCATTATTATTACCATCGTATTGTTATGATTGTCGTTTCTTAATGCTCTTCAGAGAAAAAATGACAGTAAACAATTAAAATAACTTCTAATAAGATGCTAAAACGTAAAATGAATGAAAAATGTACCAGGCACTGGTTTAGGGTAATCAGAGAAGGCCTCCTCTTTAGAGGACATTTAAGTGAAACTATAAAACAGTGGTGCTCAAAGTTTGGTCCCAGGACCAGCTGCCTCAACGTCACCTGGAAACTTGCTGAAAACAAAAATTCTCAGGCCCAACTCTAGCACTCTGGAATCACGGACTCTGAAAGTGGGGCCTGGAAATCTATGTTTGAACAGGATCTCCAGGTGATTCTGATAAATGGTCAAGTTAGAGGCTATAAACATTTCTCCAAATATTGGTTTACAGAATCCCATAGGAATTGTTGTGTTTTCACTTACTAAAAGTACTTTCAAGTTTGACTTGCCTTTTAATTTAAGGGTAATAATATAGAGGAACGTTTTAGAACTCCGAGTTGGGTGACTTTTTGTTGCTGATTTCCAGTTTTCTTGTATTGCATTTAGATAGATAACATAGCATAGCTGATTTTCAGTTTTGGGATTTAACTGAAAATTTCCTTGAGGCCATTAGACCAATTTTACAATGTTTCATGGGTTTTAGAAAAGAAATATATATTTTTGAATACGTGTATTTGTATCTATTAAGTCAGGCTTGTTAATTCAGTTATTTATTTATTGTATGATTGACCTGTCAGTTTCTGATTATAGAGGTGTGAAAGACTTCCACTGCATCTGTGGTTTGCCAATTGTTCTTTGCCTTTCCAACATTTTTGTTTCATATATTTCAGAACTATGTCCTTACATAAAAATTCATAAGTATTATATCTTCTAGATGTTTTATATTAGCACTTTATTAGCACTTTATATATCATTCCTAATTCACAATTTGTTTTTTGCCCTTAATTCTATTTTGTCTGAGACTTAATATGCTTGGTGTGTCTTTGTTTTATTTTCATATTTCTTTTCATATGTTTTCTCTCTCTCTCTCTCTCTCTCTCTCTCTCTCTCGCTCTCATGTTTAACTACTCCACCATCTTGACTGGACTCCCCTATGTGTGTCTCTTAAAAGAGCTTACAGTAGATATTCTCTTGTGTCATTAGTTTTAAATCTAATTCGAAAGTCTCTGTTTTTAACAGCAGAAATTAGACATTAATATTCATTGTAATTGCTGAAATATTAAATCTGCCATCTTATTTTGCATTTACTAGTTTTTTATTGTTTCCTTTTTTCCTGACATTTAATAATACTATAAAAATTCTCTTTGGCTCTCTCTTTTTTGAAACCACTAGTTATTTTTTAGACATAATACATCTGAAATAATTTTTAAAGTCTGTTTTCAAATTTTTTGGCACTTTCCTAGTAAGAGGTAGAGTCTAATCTCCCTTCTTTCGAATATTGGCAACCATATTCACTTTGAACAAATAGAATATGGTGGAAGATATGAATGGTTTCTGAAAGCTAGTTCACAAAAGGCATTGCAACTTTTGCCTGGCTCTCTCTGTCTCTGTCTCTGTCTCTGTCTCTGACTCTGTCTCTGTCTCTGTCTCTGTCTCTGTCTCTGTCTCTGTCTCTGTCTCTGTCTCTGTCTCTGTCTCTGTCTGTCTCTAACTGCTCACCATATTATGAGGAAGCTCAGGCCTCGTGGTAAGGCCGTGGGTAGGTGTTCTGCCTAACAGCTCCAGCTGAGGTCCCAGCAGAGAGTCAACATTAGCTGACAGATGTATCTAAGTGAGGAGCCTTTATGCCTAGTTGTGCCCAGTCAGCCCTTAAGCTAAGAGAGATAAAAAAAATAAATGATTATTGTTGTTTTAAATCACAGCAATAGATACCAAAGCAACAATAGATCCCTGAAGCAACATCTTCTTTGTCTTTTTCTGTTAGTTAAAATATTTGTACATTTATGTAGATTACTATAACATCAAGCATTAATTAATATTTATAACCCATAATCTGAACAAGGGAAGATCTTTAGTAAATTTATAATTAACCTGTTCCCAACTTTCAGTTTTCTGGAATAAATTTGAGATTGTAATTATGTCTTGTATCATGTCCCTGCTATTTAAGAACTCTTTTATTAATAATTGTTTTAAGTTTCCTATGCATATTAACAATAGTTATTCTAATTCAATTGTAAGTTTTGTGATTTTTGTTGTATATCTTACTCATTACTATTCCAGGTGTTCCATGTCTATCTCTTTCTTGGATTTAGTTTTTCATTTCACTGTGATATATCCTTGAATGATTTTCAGAGAGGATAGATGAATGTGGAACATTTTGATCCCTCGCCTATGAAAAGCTTTAATTTTGTCCTCACACATGAGTGGTGGGAATAGAATCCTCAGTTCTAAATATTTTTTTTTCTCAGTACTTTGAAAACAATGCTCCATTGTGTACTAGTAGTCTTGGTTGGTGAGAAATCAGATGCCAGTTCAATAGTTGTTCTTGTGTTTATAAGGTACTATTTTACTCTGGGGATTTTCAGTTTATCCTTTAATGTAAATATTTTACTAGTCTGTACCTCTACATATGAATTAAAATTGTTTCTGCTTATTCTTTGAGGGCCCATTTCAGCTTGATGACTCAAGTCTTTTAATGCAGGATTTTTTTTCCTCCTATTATGTCTTTGATTTTTCCTTCTCTCCTTCTTTCTCTTTCTTCTCTTGTTCTTGAATTCCTGCCAGATGAATGTTGGTTTCCTGGAAATCTCTTCCATATTTCCTAAACTGTCTTTTTACATTTTTAATCTAATCCCCTTCCTTCCTTCCTTCCTTCCTTCCTTCCTTCCTTCCTTCCTTCCTTCCTTCCTTCCTTCCTTCCTTTTCTCTCTCTCTGTCTCTGTGCAATTTTCTGACAGACTTATCATCTAGCACAGTACTTTGGTTGATTTTTAGCCATACCAATTCTATTACTAAGCCCTTTCATTCAATATATTACTTTGGCAATCACATTTTTAATGTTATAGAGCTCCTTTTTGTTTTCTGAATGCTTCTCAGTAACCTGTTCTTATTTTATGGGTCCACTATCTCCTCATAATTAGAATGAAAAAAATTCTCATCTATTTCTTGTAGTATTAATTTCTGCTTATATCATTTGTGCTTTAGCATCTTCAAATATCTGGTAATACTGACCACCCTTTCATAAAAGGAGGACTAGATTGGTAACTAAAGTTATGCACAGGTACCATTTGGATGTCTCTTTCCAAATGTAGGCACATTTTTTTTTTTTAAATAACTCGCATAAACAGAAAAGAGTGAGGAGAGAGAAATCTGGATGAACCTGGCATTTCATTTCCTTCTGATAGTTTAGCAAAGACAGCTGCCTCAGCAGATCTGAGTTACCTCAATAGGCTGAAAGCAGGTGCTCAGCTCCTGAACCTTCCTTCTCCAATTTTTTTCTAACAAGACTTCTTCCCTGGCCAGAAGATGCGAGGTAACATAGACCATGACCGTTGCTTTTCCCTGACCCTATAAAACTGTAGAACATTATGGGGTCAGAGTCCCGCTCTGTTTGTACACTTTATGCATGCCTGACCTGTGGGTTAAGGAGAGGCTCTGAGATTATTTATACTCTATTTCTTCTCTACTTAGAGTTTTTTTCACTTGATAAAATCTGCTTGGTATCTGCACTACATGGTACTACATTGTGCATCTATGACCTCTTTGTATGACAAGCAGGCTTGGGGAACCCTTATGTATTCAAAGCTGTGATGGCTTTACTCTAGGTAGGGGATGATAGTTTTTAGTTACTCTACATTGCTGGCCTTTGCTTTTCTCTTTGTCTTTTGTGGTGTAATGGAATTCTCTCTTTTGGTTTTTCTTTATTTTTTTAAAAATTTTCAGTTACAGCTGCCATACAATATTACATTAGCTTCAGGAATACAATGTAATGATTAGACATTTATATACCTCATGAAGTCATCACCCCCGATAAGTCTAGTACTCACCTGACTGGAGTTCTCTCTTTGGACCTAATTTCTGCACTGGAGCCTCCCTCTCCCACTTGTTTAGAAGACATTATTTCGTCTGCTCTGGAGACAAAAGTGATAGCCAGCAACTCTGCACACAGGAGTCGGGCATATGTATATTTGGTGTTTTTTTATGTCAACTACAATCTGGGGGTTAGGGGTGCTGACCGTCTCACAGTCTAAAATCCCCTACCTGTATAACTTTTGACTCTACAGTTGGGCATTCGCATCATGGGTTCAACCAACAGCAGATGGAAAACAGCATTTTTGATCCTGGTTGAGAATCTGCGGTTGGGAATGAAAAAATTCTGTTTTCTAACCATGGCCGGTTGAATCCGTGGATGCAAAACCCATGGATAGAAAGGGCTGACTGTATTTATTGAAAAAAATCTGCATATAAGTAGACCTGTGCAGTTCAAATCCATTTTGTTCAAGGGTCAAGAGAGAGAGAGAGAGAGAGAGAGAGAGAGAGAGAGAGAGAGAGAGAGAGAGAACCATATTGAAAGTATACCAGCAATGAACCTTCTAGTCTATTGACTGGTGAAGAGCAAGAGCAGGTATTAGAAATCTGTTGTTCCTTCAATGTGTTTCAGTTCCCACACACCACTCAGGTTGAGCATCTCATCAGGCTGAGTGTGATGCTAACATTTAAAGATATATATTATTTTCTGTACAATGTACACTCCTAATGCACGTCGCAAACTTTATCTGGTTCAACTGAAGAATTATGATCTGTTCCAATGCGGGAGGAAAAACTGTCAGCTTTATCAAGAGGCAGTCTATCCGTAGTCTCCTGCTGACTGAAGTTATTTTCAAGGCCAATGATGACCCCAGGGAATTTTTGCCTCGTATAATGAACTTAAAAGCAACCTCCTTGAGGGCCTGACCAACTCACATGGGCCAGCCTTTATTTAAGCTCCTGCGGAATGGCTCCATTACCTGTTCTCACTCCCTCCTTTGTTAACTCAGAACTTCGAGATTCTTTGGGGCTTTTTGGGGAAGAAGTTATTTTACCTATATAAATTCTTCTGCAAGTTCTATTTTATGTTGGATTGTTTTTCTCTGTTCTTTTACATTAAGCTAATTTTATTTACTTACATTAAAAAAAATTTGTTGTTGAAATTATCCATTAATTCATTCTCATTGTAAAAAATTACAAACCATAGAAAAAAATTATAACAAAGGCCACCGTTGATATCTAATCTGGAGTAGACCTTATCCCTGTCTTTCCCATTTCTCTGTCTAAATGTATAGCCAAATGTATTTGTCGGAACCTGAACTTTCCTGCCCATACGTGTATGTATGCATAATTTTTAAATGTTTCAGCTATCTAGTGATCTGTTTGCTCTGTTTACAGACCACCCCAAACTCAGTAGCTTAAAACAATATACATTTTATTATAACTCTTGATACCATGGGTTGGCTGGGCCTTAGGTTGGACCCTGTAGATAAAAATGTCTGCAACAATATTTTCCTTTGTACATGGTATTGCAGAATATTGCCACACTCTGATCAATGGTGGAGTCTATGTCCCCTCCTCTTAAGCTGGGTAGGCCATTGTGAATTGCTCAGCTAACAGAGTCTAGCAAAGAGATGCTATGTGACTCTGAGGCTATTTCATAAACATTAATACAGCTTTCCATGGCTCTCCCTTGGGATACTGACACTTGGAACCCAGCCACCAGGCCACACGGAGCCTCAGTCCTGGCTGATATTCAGCTGACAGGCAGCACCAACTTGCCAGCAGTATAACTGAGCCAGGTTGAAGGTGAATTCTCTAGACCTTAGTCATGTGGAGCATCATGTGGCGAGACCAATCTCTACCCACACTGAAGATGTATGAGTACCGTAAATGCCATTGTTGTGAGCCACTGCATTTTGAAGTGGTCTGTTTTGCAGTAGTGGGATAATTTGCATAGGTTCTCTTATGCAGCTGTAGTCAGACGGCGGTGTTGCGTACATGGTGCTTTGGTGCTCCTCAACGCAGCCTCTCTTTCCAGAATGTGAGCTTGCTCTCCTTGTGTTGCAGCTCAAGGCTCCAAAAAGGAGAAGGTAGAAACTTCTGGGCATTTTTAATGCCTGAGCTTAGATGTCCCAGAATGTCATTTCATCCACATTTGATTGGTCAAAGCAGTTGTAGGCTCAGCCTAAATTCCAGGGTAGGTCACATAAGCTCTACCTCCCGATGAAAGGAAAAAGAAATGCACATGCATACAGGAGGGAAAGGAATTGATGTTGACCATCTTTGGAAATCAGCTGCCATACTTCCCTCATTAGAATATTGTTAGGTCCATGAGAACCCCAACCTCGCCTCTCTTGTTCACCATTGGATCCTTAGCACCTATTGCTGAAAATATTTATTGCAAAAGTGAATGTATATGTACTGTAAAAGTATATGACTTTTGTATGAGACTATTTCCTTTGACCAGAATATGTTCTCCACTTTCCCTATGCTGGCTAATTCTTCATCAAACCTCTTCAAAATTCAGTGTAAGAGCCACTTCCTTCATGGCCTCGGGCAGAGTTAGTTACTCTCTCCTCTCAGTTCCCTCAGTCTGTTGTGTTGGACATTTTTTGGCTTCCTTTTGGGAGGATCTCAAAGACAAAATCATATTTTAGTTATCTTTGTATGACTTCCAGTGTCTGGCAGGTAATGCTCAGAAATAGAGCCATGGCTTAAAACACATGAGCATTCAAAAGTGTCATCAATTACTTTTAATTTGAGGCTCCACCACACAATAGAGAAATAAACATTTGAAATATATTTTAAGGAGAGTTTATGACTAAAGGCCTTGGGTGGGGGTGGGGTAGGATGGTGAAGAGAGAGATTCTTCAGTTAAGACAAAGGAAGTTATTTAAAAAAAAAATACTGAGATTACTGAAACATTCAAAATAATTACAGAAACTTCCAACAATAGGAATCTCTAACCTTCTTGATTTCATCTGTAAAATGGGGATATAATACTCCTTATAGTAATTTAGGGTTAATGTGAAGAGTAAATGGAATAAAATATGCATAGTGCTTGGACCAATGCCTAGAACATAATAAGTATTCGTTAAGTGTTAACTATCATAATAAAACCTCTGACACTATTTGCCATTTGTTGACTGAACACTTTGTACCCAGAACTGCACTCAAGGATAATATGGATGCCAAAATAATGGGGGCTTCTTTCCTAAAGTAATTCAACATGAAGCAAGAAAGGAAGGATAGCCATTCCAGAAACATCAACAATGTTGTAGAACTTCAAGGAGCTCTTTCCTGTTGTTTTTTGGTGGCACTTTCAGTGGCTGGAATCATCGCCCATGGAGGAGGGAAGATCAAGTGAGCCTGAGATTTGCTGATTCTGAGGTTTGGTGAACAGGTGAAAAAGTCAGCTGTCACTTAGAAGAGCAGAAAATCTCACATTGTTGAGGAAATCTCCAGTCCTAAGACTTCTAGCTCTTGGGAATTTGAAGCTTGTGTTATGTAGCGATTCTTTTCTACAGAATTATAGAGCTGAAAATAAGGCTGTTATATTAAAATTAACTTTCCTATGAGAGTTATTTTGAATAACTTGAAATGGTACTACCTAACTGCCATGAAATACTGATTAAGGATCCAGCAGACGTGTCGCAGGCAGCCTGTTATGCACACTCCACAGCGAAACCCTCAAGGTTCCTTGGAGAATCCATCATCAACTGAAATTTCTTTGTTTGATACCTTAGATGGCCTGTTCAAGGGCAGACACCGAGACAGACCCCTTTGCTAGCTGTCAGCTCATCAATTTACCTCCAAAATGCAAAATGAGGCTCACTGTTCTCATTGTTTTTTTTGCTCTTCCTTCTCTCCCACCACTGGTTTTTTAAAAAAATAAATAAATTGTGCTTTACCTTTGTTAACTAACAGCTGTTTAATGGCCATGCCCTTTATACACGAGTGAATTATTTGGCATGCATGTAATTAACTACATGTCTCTGAGTCATTCTTTGACATATGACATCATGGAGATTTACCGTCATCTTTTATGCAGTCCCTTACAATATTAATGTTCTGTTTTGATTTTTTTCCAATATAAATGCTACTTTTGGAGCCTGGGTTTATAACACAGAAATGGAGACAGGTGTCTTGTTGAAATAGGATGCTTCATTATACAAGTGGCCCACAGACACTAATTGGTCTGGATACCATACATATAAAAAATACTGAGATGACTGAAAAATACCTGGAGATGTGTAGGCTGAAGATACAATTAAGTGTTTTAACCAGAATTGTCAGATTAATATGATTATGTAAGTGAAAGAAAGTTAACTATTTTTCATCTCTAGGGAAGTGGTTCTCACCTGGGGGACAGTTTTGCACTCCAGGGGACACTTGACAATGTCTGGAGACAGTTTGGGTTGTCACGACTGGGGAGTGGAGCGTGGCAGGGAAAGGAATGCTGCTGGAATCTAGTGGATAGAAGTCAGGTACACTGCTAAACATCTTACAGTGCACAGCTCCTCACAACAGAGAATTATCTGGCCCAAAATATCAGTGGTGCCGAGGTTGAGAAACCCTGCTCTAGGGCTACCAGTTCCGTTGACAATCACCCTGGATTGTACTATTGGTTTAAATGATGTGCCTGTTATCTTCCTACCCTGTACCTTTGTTGTATTGAAGTCTTCTGGATTTCTCTTAGCCGGTGTCAAACACAAGGCCTCGTACGTATTGAACACTCAAATATTTCTTTTTGACTTCTATGACTCTTCATGACAATTTACTACATGAATGAAGGGGCTAGACGTACCAGCTAATTGCAGTGTTTATGCTTCTTAAACATTGTGAGCTTTCTGTTTCCCTGCCTTAGCTTTTCTTTTCTCCTTCTTCACTGGGACTCAGACTTGCAATTAATTACCCAAGAGATAAATTCTGCAGAGATGTAGAAAGACAGTAATGAAGCCACAGGCAGCAGGGAGGTAATTAACTAGTATTTCTTGGCTTTGACACTGAGATTACCAAGCCCTCTGGATAACAATGAATTTATAATGGGTTACATGTTTCATGGGAACATTTATATATAAAATACATTTATTAAACAATTCACATGAATTAACTAATCTCCATAACGTTCTTGCAGCAGATCTTTTTATTAATCTTTGCATTGACAAGAATTTATTGAGTGCCTTTTGTAAACCAAGACCCAGTTATTTCCCCAAATGTTGGTGAGACCAAGAGACTTTATGGCATTAGCTGGTGAGTTGTTGTAAAAGGGTTGGCTCATTCATGACCAGAGAGTTCCATCCCTTTTGTGGCCTTGGCCGGATTTTATAAAGTGTAGCCTCTTGTTTATTTATAATGGACTTTGAGATCCTTGGACGAGATGTATTACATATGTGTGAAGGATTAGAGGGCAGTTTTTAATAACAACAGGAATAATACTGCTTTGTGCTGCTAAACTGTAGATCTTTTCTTCTAAAGATTTAAAGCCCATTATGGACATAATTTGATTGTTGCTCTATTGCAACAGTGTTTTTCCTTCTCTCCCTGTCCAGTCAGATTGTTTCTTTATTAAAGATGGCACGAATACTTTCTCGTGTTATGACCTCTTTGATAAACAGCTCCGAATGTTATAAAAGCAAAGCAGGAGATGTCTCAAATAATTAGCGACGGAAGGCTTGCTGATGCTCGGGTGTTAATGTTGCCAGAAAGCTCAGCTATTTGTGGGTTGCTCAGTACGTTTTTGTACAGATGTGTGTGAGGTTGAGTTTCAGCCATATGCCTGTAACAGCATCAGGAAACATTTTGTCATGCTACTTCCTTGGGTGATCTTTTATGACCAAAAGAAAAAAAAAGTCATATTTCTGTCTTGTGAAATTGAGCTCGAATTCTGGGTAGTTTAGCAGTAATCAGTATATGCCTGAATCACAGCTGCATGGGATGGTTTGTATTATATACCAATGGCAACTACTGCTCTAAATATGGAAATGAAATACTTTAGGCTCAGGCTGATTTAAATCTGTGGGTAGGAAACGTCTGATCTTTTCCAAGATAAGTTTAAAAGTGTGTGGAAGTTTCTCTAGGGCTACAAATCCTGTTCACATTTATATGTATTTCTTTGGGGATGGTCCCTTGAGGTCTCTTGGCAGCCCCCTTCTTAAATATGGGGAGAGACTGGGATCCATAGGAATGCAAAAAAAAAAAAAAAAAAAAATCAAAATGTCCTCAGAAGCTTACCAGAGTGCAGTTGATTCAGAGACCAAATTCAACAGTTCCAAACCTCAAAAGATGAGTATCAAACAATACTTGGCTTCTCGCCCTCCAAGCATGAGACATCCACATTTACCCAGAATCAGTTCGTAATCTGGAAGCTTCTTATGTTACTGACGTTCTCAGATCCTGCACTAAATTTCTCATCCACTCTTATAATCATAAGTGGTTCTGTACAGTATTATAGTTGCAGTCTTGTTGCTTTTATTATCACTCCGTCATTCTCAATGTATTTTTCGGAGCCTTTGTGGCCATAGAACAAAACTCTAATACACACAAGATGACAAGATGGAACTCACCTAGTGAGATATAGGGCTTTCTTAGTGTGGCTTAATTAGAGTATATTACAACTCACTTAAAAATTTAAGGGGTGAAATTGACATGACATCTCAGAAATTATTTACTGTTGCCTTGCTAGACAATCTGAGTCTATGACCTTCTAAACACCGCACAGATTATGCTGTGCCCTGTTTTTACCTTTTCCATCCACCTTAGAGATCCCCTTGGTGGACACTTTCTATTATACCAATGGCTTCTTACCTCAAGTACTTCTGTCCTTCTGCCTGACGGCTTTCTTTTATCTTAGGGATTAGCTGATGGTGACGTGAGGCAGGCCACAAGTGCCGGGGAATCAGCACCCCCAGGATTGAACTATTGTGGGATGAGAGTTGGTGGATATGAACCCAAGCTTCCTCACCCCTCCCCAGCTCAGTTCTGAGCTGTATTCTACATAATGTCTGAGGGGGTCCCTGGTGGGATTGAACCTTGGTGCCCAGAGCAGTGTGCTACTCATTAACACACACTTTCCTCATTCTTCCTCTCACCTGTCCCAGTCCCTCCCTTGTGATTCCTGTTATTACTTCCCAAATCAACTACCTGCACCCAAATTCTTGTCTCAGGATCTGTTGCCAGGGATATTCAAACCAGGGCAGCATCTAACATAGTAGACCCCTGGGGAACCCTCTTCATCTCCTCACCCTATATTCAGTGGGCTACTAAGTGCTTTGGCTCTACTTCCTAAATAACCCTTGAATTGTCTCCTTTTCTACTTCTAGAGTTTAGTTCAAATCCTTAGTTATCTCACCTAGTCAATTACAGTGGTATTCTCATGGGTTGTGGAAACAATTTTTCATAATGCTGCTAGAGATACCTTTCCAAGAGACAAACCTGATACTATTACTTCCCAGCTTCAAAGCTTCCAATGGCTCTGGCCATCCATTGCCTGGCCCTTACTTATCCATCCTGTGCCCTTCTTGAGCCCCAGACTGTCGCACATGTTCTGTGACTGAAGTGTGGGGTTTTCACTCTACTTTTGTCCACCTGTGAACTTCAGCACCATTTTAAAGACTAAATCAACTTCATTTTCTTTTTGGAACTGTCTTTCAGTGACTGCACTCAGGGGTGGCTTCTTCAGTCCCATCCTTTTGTCTTGCACACCTCTCCATGAGTACCTTCATCTGTGCTTATTGGTGTGTGAATACAGTGATTTTTACCACTCAGCGGGGAGTTCCCTGAGAGCAGTAACCACAAACGATTCCCAGCCCCTGGCTCAGCACCAGGCATGAAGTCAACACTTGGTCCTGACACGGACAAGTTGGCCATTCAATTTGTTCTTTGGAAGTTTGCTCTGGAAATATGGTGGAGCTGAGGGTTGGGAGGAGGTTCTCTGTTTGGCTAACACGAAAGAACTGCTTAATGAAGAGAGACAAATTGGTGATGATGGCTGCATGACCCAGGGGTTTGATGGGAGAATATGATTAGAAAAATATCACTCAATTTTTTGTATCTAAAAAGTGTTATTCTGGTGCCTCATTGTTAGACCTACATATTCAGCCATGTTTAATTTCTTTGAATGGATACACTTGTTCTCCTTTGCTGAACCTGTAGGAGGGAATGGAGGCAAATTTACCAGAAACTCCAGTTCCCTGGGCTTTATTTTGTCACTATCCTCTGTTTCTTTCTTTCTTTCTTTTTTTTTTTTTAAGACCCAGAGTCATGAAGTCAAGTGGTAG
The DNA here is from genome assembly GCF_057876585.1 of Rhinolophus sinicus. Taxonomy (NCBI): domain Eukaryota; kingdom Metazoa; phylum Chordata; class Mammalia; order Chiroptera; family Rhinolophidae; genus Rhinolophus; species Rhinolophus sinicus. Next base: position 27,476,270 of record NC_142513.1, read on the forward strand.
AAAAATTATAAAGTGAAATAAAACAATGTTCAGTTCTGTCTAACCTTGGCTTGGAAGGTACCTGGATTTCTGTTGGTCAGTTGCCACTCTATGGAGGGACGTTATACGGACCCCCCAAAATGCACAGCTCTGTTTCTTCTGAGGGAGGATTGTGGAGAGGACTCTGTTTACGTAGGCTGTGGCTTGGGTATGGGCTTTGGCTCCCTTCCCAATGGAAACTTCTCCATTCGGGAAACCTGATCTACAGTCCCAGGGAAGGGGTGGGGCAGGCCGATTTCACCATAGTTTATACATGGTCTAGAATGGGGAGTTGATTCTAGTTCTTTGAAGCTGTTCTGTCTAACTTTAGCATCATCCCTTACCACCTCCTAGTGTCAGGGTGATGTGGTGAAATGGAAAAAACATGGCAGTTCATGGTATCTCCTTGGAGGTAGGGTTGAGGCAGAAGCAGAATCACCAAGCAGGGTTGAGGTCAACCCTGGTCACCATAGCTGCCTCCTAGCTGCATTGGAACACACAGTCACACTCATGGTGGTGGCTGGGACATGTCTCCTGGGTACAATGGGAATCTGGGTGTTCCCAGCCTTGCAAGGGACTGGGAACTTCTTTTTAATTGGGTAGAGCCCTGAGGCCCATATGATGGGATATAGGCGTACTCTGCAATACAAATAAAGCCACAGGTGTGGGTCTACCCCGAGGAATGGAGACAGGAGATACTGGCCAAGACCAGGCAGAGAGGAGGCTGAGAAGCCACTGCCTGGGAGCAGGAAGCAGGGGTCTAGTTCCCACGCACTGCCAGGGGCCTGCCTCCCTGCCTGAGTTCCCAGCAGAGCAGCCCTCACCCACCTGGGCTGTGGTTTCGCTTTCTGGTATTGGTTTTTTCACTCTTTCCAAGGGGAACCTGGTGTGCCATGTCCTCTCCTGTTCTTCTTCTTCTTCTTCTTCTTTTTTTTTTATCACCCTGTCCAGGCCCATTTGAGCTTAAAAGGTGGTGAGTCCTGAGTTCCAGGCTGAAACCTTGCCCTCAACCTCTACATTCCCAGTCTGCTCTCAACTAAAGTCTATCTTTTGAACACTAAAAGCAAAGATAAAAACAATTATTCCACCAATGATAACAACACTCTGGTTATTTTGCTCCATTTTGAGAAGTATTGAAGAACCAGATACTGGCTTTTTTTTTTTTTTTTATAATATATCATTTTATAGCAATAACAAAATATGCAACTGTTTTCATTTTATTTCTGTTACACACAAAAAAATATACCCTTTAAAGCATTTGTACCTAATGTAATTATTTGCAATCAATTTCATTAACTATTCCTAGTTGACATTCAGATATTTCCATTTGAACAAAAATAATTATAATAGTTTATATTTAAAAATTATTTCATGTGGCTCAGTCCTATGTTAAATACTTTATTTCCATAGCTTTGTTCAATCCTCATGATAATTCTCTAAGGAAGGTATTAATGAAGACTCCATTTTATAGATGAGGAAACAGGAACCGAGAAATTAAGTAACTTCCCCAAGATCACACAGTAAGTGGAAAAACTGGGCTGGTCGCTCCACTGAAGTGTTATAAATATTTCCCATCATTTACTCCCTGCTTAAGAAATGTAAGCAATGTTGACCCAGGCATTTTGTCGATACTCATGGAGGATACAACAATGCTGCTGAGGGCACACTATACTTGTTGCAAAGACAATGGACTTAGGTGTCCATATTTTTTGTTGGCGTCTTACCTTCCTGGCCACACTCATCTCTCTCTCTGAGATATTCTCCGAGATGTTCATTTCCTCCCACCTCAGATTTCTAGGCAAATTGTTTTCAAGCCCCGCTCTCTGCCCAGCTTATTCTCTCTCTCTCTCTCTCTCTCTCTCTCTCTCTCTCTCTCTCTCTCTCTCTCTCTCTCTGTCTCTCTCTCTCTACCTTCATTGGTCCTCAATTTCCTCTTCCACAGAACAATAGCTACAACAATGATACCACTACCCATAACAAGTCTTTGGTAGTCTGTTCCATGGGAAGGAATGCCTCTATTTATTTAGGAAAGCCTTAATAAACCATTACAATCTGTTAAACATGTTCTGCCCAATATGGGAACCACCAGCCTGTGTGGCTACTGAGCACTGGAAATGGGGCAAGTTGGACTCGAGATATGCTGTGAGTATAAACTCCACACCAAATTTCACAGCTTAGTATAGGGGAAAAAAGAGCATGGACGACCCCTTGTTAATAATTTGTTAAATATTGACTGCAATTTGAAATGATGGCTTAGATAAAATAATTATTAAAATTATCTTTACTTGTTCTTTTTACTTTTTCTAATGAGATTACTAGAAAAAATTTAAAATGCATATAGGCATACCTTGTTTCATTGAGCTATGCAGATGTAGCGTGTTTTACAAATTGAAGTCAAGACCCTCCAGCAACCACAAGATTACGACTCATTTTATTGTGGTGGTCTGGAACCGAACCAGCAATATCTCCAAGGAATGCCTGTATATGACCCGTGTTATGTTTCAGTTGGACAGTGCTGCTCAAAACACTGTGCTCATCCTTTGGGGTAAAGAAAGGAGGGAGGCCTAGCCCTGCCCCAAGGGAATTCCCAAGCTCGTGGTGTATACAGTCTCTTTTGGACTCTGCTGCTCTTGAGGGATACAGACCCTGTGGGTGTCTCTGTAGAAAGCATCTACAATTTTTTTGAAATTAAAGTTTATTGGGGTGACAATTGTTAGTAAAGTTACATAAATTTTCGGTGTACAATTCTGTAACCCATCACTATATCTCATATTGTGTGTTCACCACCCAGAGTCAGTTCTCCTTCCATCACCATATATTTGATCCCGTTTATCCTGATCTACCACCCCCCCCCCAACCCTCTTACCCTCCGGTAACCACTAAACTATTGTCTGTGTCTATGAGTTTTTGTTTCTTTATTTGTTTGTCTTGTTCCTTTGTTGCTTTCAGTTTTATATCCCACGTATCAGTGAAATCATATGGTTCTTGACTTTTTCTGTCTGACTTACTTCGCGTAACATAATAATCTCAAGGCCCATCCATGTTGTCGCAAATGGCACCATTTCATCTTTTCTTATGGCAGAGTAGTACGCCATTGTGTATATATACCATAGCATCTGCATTTTAACAGACATTAAAATCTAGTGGGAGGGGTTTAGGCATCAACGATCTGCTGGGAAGATCAATGTCAGCTGTCAGGGGCTGGATTGCAGAGGCTGCGTTCCACGGCACCGCACCTGGAGCAGAGTTCTGAGCAATCAGTGGCTGTTCATTGACATGTATTTAAGTCTGTGTCCCACGAACCTCATCACATGGGCGGCTGCCTCCTCTGCTTCTGTCTAATGAGTTTCTTCCTTCCCTGTTGCCACAAATGTCCTGTCACCAGCCCTGCCAGTTTTACCTCTCCAGTATTCCCCTCCACGTCCTATGTCTTAATCAAAGCCTTTGTCATCTCTCTCTTAGATCCCATCTGGTCCTCCCACCTCCAGGCTAGCTCAGGAATTCTCAAGCTCTGGTATCAGTCAGAACCACCTGGAGGACTTGTGCACAAACTGCTGGGCCCCAGCCCCAGAGCTTCTGGCTCACTAGGCCTGGGTTGGGGCCAGAGAGCAAGTTTCCAGGTGATGTAGATGATGCTGGCCCAGGGTCCACACTTTGAGTATCACTGGCCTAGCCTAATAATCTTCCTAAAACACAACTCTGATCATGATGCTCTTTTCTGTGAGACCTGCCAATAGCTGTTCAGAGCCTCCTGGATGAAGTCCAAACTGCTTAGGGCCCATCCAAGGGCCCATCATGATCAATTCCCTGTGTATCGCCCAGCTTCACTGATAAGGCCTTTACTTCCTCCATGGGGCCTGCAGTTCTCCCAGGGACCAGGCTGTACCTCATCTCTGGGTGCCCTGCCTGCTGCACAGAGTCCTCTTTTCTTGCAGGCTGCCTTCCCCAGGCTCCTATGACTGCCAGCTTCCTGCTGGGTTGGGCCCACTGGATGTACTGGTAGGAGATGGGAAGGCAGGTTTATTTCTGTCTCCTCTATGCTTTGAGTACCATTTCCAGCAGTCACGGTGTATTCTCCATGGCTTCAGCTTCGGATAGACAGGCCTGCCAGATCACCAGGCCCTAGGGTGCTGGAAACACCACCTCCTCCCTGCTGCTCTAGGGGTAGACGTGGCTTCTGGCTGTCCTCAGTACCTGGATACCTGTCTGGCCCTGTTTTGCTTCTTAGCTCTTCTATTATCAATATCCCGCACAAAATTCTCTCTATGGTAAATGCGTCAAGTTTATACGACTGGTGTCCAATAGAAATTTCTGTCATGATGGAATATTCTGTATCTTCCCTATTTAGCATGGTAGCTACTAGCCACATGTGGCCACTGAGCACTTGAAATATGGCTAGTGCAACTGAGGAACGGAATTTTTAGTTTAATTTAATTTAAATTACATGTAAGTAGCCACATGTGACTAGTGGCTGCTGTATTGGACAGTGCAGCTGTGGGGACAGAGTCCCAGAGAGCCATTTCCAGGCTCTTGGCCTCCCATGGAAAGGTGCTGGCTCGGTTATTAAATGGCCATCAGCTGTAATCAGATGGCCATCCGCTGTGGCTGGGTGGCCATCAGCTGTTACCAGTTAGCCATTAGCCACTAATATAACTGCCGTGGCTACGCTAGGGGGTTGTTTGGTGGGTTGGTTGGCGGAGAAGCAGACGATGGATTGCAGATCATGTGGATCCTACTTCCTGTGTCTCGCCCGGTCGCCAGAGAGACCTGGGTGCAGGAAGACCCCTTGTCGAGGTACTGGAGGATGTTTGCTTTTGTGTCTCGACCAGCCACAATCGAGAATCTAGTGGTATGATTCCCCTATCTATGGCTCCATTGTTGTTCCTTTCTGGCCTCACCATATCCTGCGTTCGTGTGCAGGGAGTGGGACCAGAGATCCTGCATGACAGCAGCATTAGAAATTGCTTAATATACAGGCACTGAAATTTAGGAATAGATTCTGAAATTGGCATCAAAAAGAATACAGAAGTTTTCTGTGCTGTACAAAATGGTCTTGATTCCTGCATATAAGTTCATTATTTTTAAAACATTTAAATAATTTTCTAAACTGTATACCTATGGGGTCTGAGGTTACAAAACAGAAGAAAGATTAACAAGAATTTTTGTTAAGTAAATTAAAGCAAGTTACAGAACAATATGTATAATACCATCTGATTTGGTTAAAAAAAAAAAAAAAAAAATAAGGTAGGAATGTGAGTCCTCTATGAAAATATCAGAAAAAATACACAAAACACTTCATGGTGGCGAAAGGGACAGAGAGGAGATGGAGGAGAACTATTACCTTTTTAATATACTTTATATCTTTCTGTACTGTTTAGAGATATCTATCTATGTATCTATGTATTTTTTGCCATGAATATGTGCCACTTTGATAATGAAAGCAGCAAAGCAAAACAAACAAACAACAACAAAACACACACAAAAAAACCCTTAAAGAAATGCTATCACATTTATATAGAATGAATTATATACCTTCATGCTTTGTCATTGTGCTAAGTAAGACGTAATCATTTTCTTGATGACTTAGGGTTGTCACTTTGAATCTGTTATTCACTATGATGTCATGTGATATTTTAAGAGTACCTGGGACTTATTTTAGTCAGGTATGGTAAGACATGCACAAACAGAATTGCTTGTCATGAAGGATGAAGTTTTTGTACTCACTGATCCCTAGGAACAGGAGGCATGACAGGCCACATGGGGAAGCACCAGTGTTGGCCAGGCAGAAGGAGAGAAGGAAAACTTGGGCAAGAACTTTTATTGTAGTTTCCGTGGGAAGGAATGAGTGAGGCAGGGTAAGTAGGCTAAGGATTGGCTAGTTTGAATAATTTCAGTGGGCACCTGGGCATAGGGGCTCTCCCTGGTTGCCTAGTATCTGGACCTGGGGTAATTAAGGCAGGTAGATAGTGTCCTAGAGTGTGAGAACCTGATAAAGGAGGTGGTTGAGTTTGGGGATCTGGGTTGGATGGTTTGCATATGAAAGGTATGTTCCCAAGTGAGTTGTTTGCTTTCTCTAGGAATTGGTGAGCCCTGGGAGGGACAATCTCTCCAGAATCAGCAAGGCCCCAGACGTCAAATCATCAGAAATACAGAAAATAAAAAGGTATGATTAATACATATGATTAAGTCTTCAGGAAGGTAGGTAAGACTGTTTCCTTAAGCTGAATTTCTACAGTCTTTGAATTCTTGCTTTCTGTTTGTTGGGACATCAGAAATCCTTTCTTCTGCTGCGTGTGGGCCTGCATCTGGCCTATTTCTTCCCTCCCTTTTATGTTGGTTAAATTTAGATGTCAACTAAGAGTAAATGGGCTCTAACTCCGGGTCCAAGGTGTTTGCTCCTCTATTAGACCTCATTATGGCATTTTTGGTGGTTATCAAGTTTTGGGAAGAGACTACCCCTCACTACTATAAGAATAGATTGTTTCTAAGGACATGGAATCTCATCCAAAGCTAAGTGACCACTCAGTGCAGACGTTCATTCTGTGGGGTTGACCCTGCTATTCCAAGCTACTGCTGCTTCTCTCCATGCCAAGCTTGGCGGTCCCTACCATAGGCCAAGTGCATTGCTCTCAGCACCCACTTCTTAAACACACGGGTCCTGTATTGTTTCCCAGGGGAAGCTTGCTGCAAACAAACTATGCTCCAAATAGGAACTATTTATGGTATTCAGCACTTTCCTGATTCTTGAGCCAACCTCAGGAGCAACAAAGCCACGTCCCCATCTTGGGATCTTCAGTGTCTTGGAACAATATATATACTTCCAGATTTTCAGGATCCTGGAAAGACCATATACTGTATTATTTCTTTCTTCCCTTGTCTTAGCTGTGTACTGAATTTTTGAGGCCATGACTTCTAGGTAAATACAGGTGCTGTTTTATGGAGCACTCATTTTTGCATGGTTTAGTGCCATTATAATAATGACACAAAACAAGTCAACAGATAAGCACGATTCTGATGGCTGCATAACTTGGACAAATTATGTAACCTCTCTGTGCCTATTTCTTCAACTATAAAATGGGAATAATAATGGGACCTAGCTCATAGGGTAGCTATAAAGGTCAAATGACTGAGAGTTTGTAACATTAGTACTTTTACAATTCAAGATAAATATGCGACACCCAATAGATGGAAGCTTGCTTTAAAGGAATTAGTAAAGCAAGGAGTGAGGTTAGTATAGGCTATGTAAAAACACACATGGGATTCTGAGAATTTCCCCCTGCTGGACAATAAATCCTTTAAGTGGCGATTGTCCCCTAGAGGTCCATATCAGGATGTCATGTTGGACCAAGTATATACAGAGGGTACCAAAAATATGTGTATACATTTTAAGAAAGGAAAACTGTATTAAAATTGTAATACTTAATATGTACTGATAACAAAAGATGAATACAAGTCATGTTTGACTTTTGCAATTACAAGAGGTACTCAAAGTGGTTACCATTAGTGTCTAGACACTTCTGATTATGGCAAACTATGGTTCGAGCAATGTTGACCAAAGTGTCCACTTGTATACATTTTTTTTTGGTGCCTCTGGTATTGGAATCTGACTGAATCTGATGTTCCCATGCCATTCTAGAAGAAAGCCCGAGCTTTGATAATCTATCCAATGTAGGTAAATTAGCACAGATAGCTGTCAAGGCCGTGCTTAGATCAAATGCATGAAAGTGATATTCAATGGACTGGCTCCCTGAACGTGAGGGAGCATTGGCACGGAACATCTGCTTTGTGGCACCCTTCCAGACCCTGCTTTCCTGACTCTCGTGTGTCTATAAGCTGCCTACTGGACTCAAGCTTAGTCTTCCTTCCACAATCTCAGTCAGGAAATTTATTACCTCTGACTTGTTTCCCCAGTGGGTTTATTGCTTTCTAATTGTGCAATGGGAAAAGAGGATTCACTAAGTAGACTTTCTACAGGTAGTTATAAGCCCTTCTGACATGGGGTGTGCAAAAAGTGTCTTAGCATACCTATTCATAATTGCCAAACTCTGGACACAACCCAAATACCTATCTATAGAAGCATGGATAAACACATTGTGGTGGATCCATCCAGTGAAATACTACTCAGCAATGAGATTTAAAAAGAAACCAAAACATTTTGTTGAATAAAAATAGCCAGACAGAAAAAAGTGTGTACTATATGATTTCCTTTATATGAAAACTTGTTATAGTGTCAGAAAACAAAATAGAAGTTGGCTCCGGTGGGGGATGGTTTAAAGGCATTGGGCATTGGGGAACTTTCTGGAGTGCAGAAAAAGTGCTATGTCTTGATCTGGATAATGTTTATATAAATTAAATGGTTAAATTTAGTAGTATTGAGTTATGTGCATGTTACTGTATGTAAATCATACCTCAGTGAAGTACTATTTGCATATTAAAACCCTTTATAATAGGGAAAACTTTTTATGAGAGAAATGAAAAAGAGCATTTAAGAATACTTTATCAAATGAGAAGCCTTTAGTAGTGAGAACTCTCATATAGTGCGTCATGATGCATTGTTAACTAGGATTTATTTCAGGGGCTGATTGATAAGCGAAGGACCTTTTCTTCCTTTCTCTTCCTTGTTTGGCCACTGGTCTCCTGATTTCACTTCTTATGGGCACCTTAAGCAGAACATTGGAGAAGAAACCAAAAGCGTTGATATTTAAAATTGGAAGGCACTATAGCATTCAGAGAAGGACAGAGTTTTAGGTGGGTTTCTTTCAAGCAGAGCTGGAAGGGGGATTCGTGAGCAAGTGACTTATTGAGGGAGAGCTCTCAGGTGAACCTGTGAAGGAGGGGGGGAAACAGAATGGGGTGCAGGAGGAAGCTGGGCAAAGATGTGGCCTGGGCTGGAGTCTAGCCTCAGCTCCATCCCGCAGAGAGCTCTGGAGCATGAATGGCACCACAGAGTTGTTTCACCTGAGGGCAAGAGGGTTGGGCTTTAGTACCCCTGTGTCTGTCAGTTACTGGGGGGGACTGCCTTGTGTATATGCATACATGTGCTTGCATGTCTGCACGTGGGTGGCAACCTCTAGGCATTACCTGGTGAGACATTCTGTCAAGCAAGAGCAGGAACAGCTGAGAGCTGTCAGCATCCAACACTGACAGCATCTGGCAGATGGGGGCACCTGGCTAGTAAAGGGGATCTGGGCGGGCACCCACAGTGCCTGCAGACAGTCACATGACTGATGCAGCAGGTGTTGAAGATAAATTGGTAATGACATTTTAGGTGATTACAAGGGACTGGCATTAGGGAACCCACACAGGAGATCCACGGAGTCTCAGAGCACGGTGAGAAGATGGCATGGGTCACAGACTTGCTTTGGAGAAAGTGGGATATGCTGGCATCTGTTTGGAATTTGAAAAGCAACTTCTAAAAGAGGCAGCCAAGTTCTGTATTCCAATTACAGATGCTCAAAATACTCTGTACTTTTTCTTCAGTGTATTTCTCACAATTGCAATTAAATTGTAATTATTTCTGCTTAGTTACATAGTTTATTTACTTAATTTCATCCCCTCTACAATACTGTAAAAGCCACGAGGAGGCTCACAACACTATCAAAAAACTTCTGTATCTCCAATGCCTGGCACATAGTAGATGCTCAATAAATATTGCTAAATGAATGAGTGAATGGGTTTAGGAAAATGGAAAAAAGGTATTCATAGAGGTAACATCTTGTGTCAATTGTTTTATTTTTCTGACATACCTTCTTTGTTGTCCACACTAATCCTAGTCCATTCTTTTATTTTTTATTTTTTAAAGTTTATTGGGGTGACAATTGTTAGTAAAGTTACATAGGTTTCAGGTGTACAATTCTGAAATACCTCATCTATATATCACATTGTGTGTTCACCACCCAGTCAGTTCTCCTTCCATCACCATATACGTATTTGATCCCCTTTACCCTCATCTACCACCCCCCTCTCCCCTTTCCCCTCTGGTAACCACTAAACTATTGTCTAGTGCCCTACCTCTGTCAGATATCCTGTCCTCAACTCCCCATGCCTGGTGCCATTTAACACTTATGAATATGTGAAGCCTGTAACCCTTGATTTTTCAACTGCTTTTATGTGTTTATCTGTAATCGAACTCATTACGAAAAAGGGTTTGGCTGGAATTTTTTTGATGGTCAAGTTTATCTCTTGCCTTTGGTTTCTAGGATGCTTCTTTTCTCATGCCATTCCTTTTACCTGCAAAGCACTTTTGCCACCAATCATCACCTACTAACATCCTTCAAAGATCTGTTCATGGGTCATTCCATTACTGATTGTCCCAATTGAAAATCATCTTTCTCTCCTCTGAGTTCTACCACTCTGAGGAAACTTATTTTTGCCTCCTTGCCTGGTAGCTATTCTTGTATATGTCACAGTCCCTCTCGAGGCCTGTTGGCTCCTTTACAACAAGAGCACACATTGAACTCTTAGTGCTGTGTGTACTGTGGGCGCACAGTAAATAACAGTCTATTATTTTGTTAACATACATGTGTAGATATAAGACAATCAGTAAAGATTATAGGTTGATGTACAGTAATCATGTTGGAAATTGAACACGAGAGATGAATTCTTTAATTCTTTTTGAAGTGACTCAAGTTCAGTACTTAATACTTGAAGAAGAGGCAGAGGAAGAAGAGAGATGGCAATGGAAGAAGTAAGCAGAGAATCATCTTTTAATGCTGATTAATTGGGATAATAAAGATAGCCCCAGCATGGGATGGAGGGTGCCTTCTCCGTGAATTCTCTTTTCTTTTTCATATCTAGTTGGGGTGATAGATGCCAAATTTGGGTGATAGAGACCATCCCCTGTAACTTCACCAGTCCCATATTTTAGGACAATTCTTCCCAGAACGGAGGCATGTGGTTTGTGGTCAGCATGGCCAAGCCTGTCTCACTGGATTTGGCACAGATGTTGATGATGGCTCCTGCAGCCTCGAAACAAGGGTTTATAGTGCTAGCAATTCATATTAAATGAAGCCCGTTTCCTCTATAATGTGAGAGCACTTTCCTGATCACCCTTTAATCAAAACAGATGTTTTTTTTGAAGCGGCCTAGAACAGGATATGGAAAATTTGGCTAACAACCAACTATAGGTTCAAAAGGAGATCCTTGATGGCTGCCTTTGAGCTGTGGGCACTGTATAAAAATAGCACATCGATAGGGTCTTATGAAATGCAAGTAACTGCTAGAGATTGAGGCTGAGTTCTAGAAAGTAGCCAGCTGATTTCATGAAGACGCCCCAAATGGGAAGTGTGAGGGGGAATGTGGTGTGGGCTTCTTTCCTGGGGATGTGTGTTGTGTCGATGCTGTGCTCGGCAAGACTGTAACTTACCTCTTGTAACCTCTCCATAAATTGGGAAGCAGAGTCACTTCTTTTAGCACAGAGTTCTAGAAACATAGAGAGCGTGTGCCTTACCCCAAACCTGTTTTATATTGGGGAAAGCTTAATTTAATGTAACAAAAACTAATTAAGGCATATAACTGTGCTACCTTGCTACTGTGCAGAATCCAAAGATTTACAAATAAAGCAAAGTGGTGAAGCGGAGAACTTATTAGTAGAATTATAGAGTTAGAATGGATTTTAGGGATTAGTTACTACCCCAAACCCTCATTATAATGATGGTGGGGTGGGAAGGGAGGGAAAAGAAAATGAACATTTATTATGTGATGATTATGTGTCAGGCAGGTATATTGTGTTATTTACTCCTCCTGAAAACTCTGTGTGGGAAGAAATATATTTAAATTGAGTACAATGGAGACATTGAACTTTTACGTAATTTAAATTCTCACAAAATTCCTGTGAGATAGATGATATAGAAACAGTGCCAAAAACAAAACACCAAAAAAAGTATACACATGACTTGTATTTATCTTTTGTTATTGGTAGATATTGAGTATTACAATTTTAATACAGTTTTTTCCTTTCTTAAAATGAGTAAACATTTTTTTGGCACCCTCTGTATTTTTCATTTTAGAGAGAGGAAAGCGAAATTCAAGAGACATTAAATGGCATTTCTGGTGAGTGGTTGAGTTGGGATTTGAACTGGTCTCTCCATAATTAAAGCCCTTGATGTTTCCTGCTCCCCATATTTCAGATAAGGACACAAAGGTGCAGAGGGATCTATTTCAACCAAGCCTTGTGACCCATGGCTCAGTTGTCTTCCTCCTATTTGGTAATGAATGTGCCCACACCAGGCACTAGGAGCAAGCAGGCATCAGTGGCCCAAGAGCATTGGTTCCAACTTAATTCTTCCCAGATTACATGTCCTCAAGTGGCAACTTTAATCCCATATTTTCTGTGGGAACAAATTCCAGAGGCCAACAAACATCATTTTCTTTTAAGGTGTTTCCAATGAATTTACTTGGAATATTCTTCTGGTTTGCTTAACCCATTGTTGATTTATGAAATTTTAATCCATGCTTTTCTAACAAGTTTGTATTACCAGAAATCTGTTTCTAGTCTCTCACTCCGTGTCCCATATCTCTCCTTTCCATGGTGTCTGCTTTGGATCCTTCAGGCTGGAGTTGGAACCATTTCCTCATTCTTTCTTCAGAGCTGCAGGAAAAAAGGCAGTAATTAGTCTCTGAACACCCGTTGAATATTTGGAGGTAGTTATGGAATCCCCCTTTCAGCTTTTATTAATGTGAGACTTTCCCTTAGAGCTGTATTTTTTTTTTAATGGAGAAAATAGATAAGATCAGACACGCTTTTATGGATGGGGGGGGGGGGCATGTGGAGAAGGGAGGAAATATGCAGGTTTCTCTACTCTGTGAGCAAGGTGGAACCCAGTGTGCTTGGATGGAACCTAGCACTTTGGTGGTGATGACAGCTGAAAGACTTCATGGTACTGTGAGTCTCAGATGGTCCTCTGCTTGGCCCAAAAGAGAAGGAAATCAGTCCAAGGGCAGCTGTTAGGAAACCAATACACACATTTGCAGGAATCAAAACATGTTAATCTAGATTCTTGCCTTTAGTGACAAGGCAAGTGGAATAGCACTGGCTCAAGACTTGGCACATCTGGTAACTAATTATGCAACCCAGGGAGAGCCTCTTCACCTCTCTGGTTTCTTCTTTCTCTTGGATGAAATGAAGAATTGAAATAGCAATCTCTGTGAGCTCACCAGACCTGACCATCTATACCTTAAAATAATTTCTAGGAGGGGCACAGCATGACTGCTTTCTCCCCACATCTTGGATAAGCACAAAAGGGCTGCTATACTTCCTAGATGGGTGAGGGAAATGACTGATGTCTTATTGGAAAATACACCAGGAAAAGATTGTATTGAACCAAGAATCAGATGACTTGATATTGCGTTCTCGCTTTGCCACTAACTTACTGGGTGACTTTGAATGAATGACTAAAACACTTAGGTCTAAGTGTCCTTATTACTTGAGTGACCATTTAAATTCAACGATCTCTTGAATGCCTACGGTTGGTGGCTTCTTTGTGCTAGTCATTGAGCTAAGGATAGAATGAACAATATATGATTCCTGACTCTGGAATCTCACTATTTGGAAAGGGGTAAATAAACCATTATGGAGCTTTTGTTAAGTGCTATAATAGAAGTATGTTCAACTGCTACTCAAATGAGGAGTTAAAAATTTATATGAAATAGGAGAAATGACAGAGAAGACAATGGAGGTCACATTTGGCCTAGTACCACGCTTCCCTGAAAATAAGACCTAGCCAGACCATCAGCTGTAATGCGTCTTTAGGAGCAAAAATTAATATAAGACCAGGTCTTATATTATAGTAAAATAAGAGCACTGAGGGGAAGACACTCCAGTCAGATAAATGAGCACAGTTAGGAAAGGACAAGGTAACCTGCGGCAGTGACTCTGGGGCAGTAACAGAGGATGAGTGAAGGAGGTAAGGGGAGAAAGTGGAGGGCCTAGAATTAAGGTCACACTATCCTGTAATGGACAAGTATTTGTACCTTGATAAGGAATTTGAACTTCTTCCTGAATGCCATGAGGATTCAGGGAAAGATTTTAAGGATGTGGCATGGTGTGATTTGTGTATTCTGGAGGAGAAAATGGAGGCACAATAGAACAAAAGGCAAACAAATTAATTAGGAATTCTTGTAAATATCCAAGGAAGGGAAGGTAAGAGGCTGAACAAATGTCTTAGCAGAGGAAATGAAAGAAAGGCTTCAGGCTGGGAATTGTCTTATAAGTGAAATCTGAATTGGCTACGTAATTTGTGGGGCCCAGTGAAAAATAAAATTGAGGATCCCTTTCTTAAAATAATTAATAATTTTAAGACAGTGACAACTGATCATGAAGGCAGGTACAGTTCCCTTCTAAGCACAGCGTGACTGCACACAGTGTGACCGCATAGGTCTCATGCCCTGAAGCTGGCTCTGAGTAGATAATACTTATTTCCTTTAAGGTTTATTGTAATCATGGTTGGAAAGACTGTTTAAAATTTATAAGATTATACATTTTGGGAGGCCCATTTTGCAGGTAATGTCATTCTGTCTATTCTGCCATTTGTTTAGATTTTTATTTTATGTAATAGTTTTCTTGTTTTTTTATTTTGAATTATCACTGTCAGAAGATAATATCAAACAAATGCCTCAAAGTCAGGTTGACTGGGATCTTCCTTAGGTTTTCTAGAGGAAAGTTGTTCCTTGAGTCACAGAGCAGAGCTGGAGTTTCTTATAGAGACAGCTAAGAAAACAGAGTACAAGATAATGGAATAACATTAAAACAGAGCCTTATGATAGGGTGATATAGAACTGAGGTTATTTAATCTGGAGAAGGGAATAGAGAAGGACTTTATTATGGTATCTGTATTAGTCAGCTATGCCATAGCAGTGCTGTGTGACAAGTCAAAGCATCCCCAAACTCAGTGATATACAACAGCCTTTATTCTCACAGTCATGAGTCTACAGGGGAGCTGTGGTTTAGTAAGTTGAAAGGTGTCTCAGGTGGGTGACTCTATGACAGTCTGAGGATTGGCTGGTCCTAAATCCAGGCTATGAGTTGGGTTCAGGTCTGCTTTATGTGTACTTTTTTTTCTGGGGGCTCAGGCTAAGGAGGCAGTATCTACCCAGGGATTGTTCTTCTCATAGCAGTCCAAGGAATGTAGGAGGCCAAGACAAACTAGAAGCATATGTAAAGCCTCTATTTGTATCATATCTGTTGCTATCCCCTTGGCCAAGGCAAGTTATATGGCCAAACCCAATGTCAATGGGGCAGGAAAGTAAACTTCACCCACAGAGGAAGGAGAAAGGAAGTGAGTATTTGCTGAATAGGCCAAACTCTCAGAGGATTCAAGAATTTGCATTTTCTTACACAAGCTATTATGGCTAATTGCAGGATAGTTATACTGAAGATACTGCTGAAAGGAAGGGGGGATTAAAGGCCTTGGTTAGCTATAAGATCCTTTTGACAGGAGAGATTGCTGTTTGGTAGATGGTGGGAGTCTCTGAAGATCTTAAAGGTAGTTCATTCTTCATTTGAGGAGACTGTTAGGTGAGGACCTACTGGGAGGAAGGGACAAGGGGGTGGGTTACATGATCTTTTTAGGTCCCTTCAAGTCCCAGGACTACAATAGTCCTCCCCTACCTGCAGTTTTGCTTTCCATGGTTTCGATCACCCGTGGTCAATGGTAGTCAAAAAAAGTTAAATGGAAAATTCCAGAAATAAACAATTCGTAAGTTTTAAATTATGCTCCCTTTTGAGTAGTGTGATGAAATCTCATGAGTCTTGCTCCATCCTGCCCAGAATGTGAATCATCCCTTTGTCCAACATCTCCTCGCTATATATGCCATCCAACAATTAGTCACTTAGTAGCCATCTTGGTTATTAGATAAACTGTGGTGGTATTGTAGTGCTTGTGTTCAGGTAACCCCTATTTTACTTAACAATGGTCCCAAAGTGCAAGAGTTGTGATGCTGGCAATTTGGATATGCCAAAGGGAAGCCTTAAATTGCCTCCTTTAAGCGAAAAGGTAAAAGTTTTCAACTTAATAAGGAAAGGAAAATAATAAATCATATGCTGAGGTTGCTAAAATCTGTGGTAAGAATGAGTCTTCTATCCGTGAAATTGTGAAGAAAGAAAGAGAAATTCATGCTAGTTTTGCTGTGGCACCTCAAACTGCAAAAGTTACAGCTACAGTACATGATGAGTGCTTAGTTAAGATGGAAAAGGCATAAATTTGTGGATGGAAGGCATGAACAGAATGTGTTTTGATTAATGGCAAGGTGTTGCACCAGAAAGCATGAAGCATATATAGGAAGACTTCAACAAGGGATTCCCTGACACTAATGACACCAAGCCTTTTACTGCAAGTACGGGATGACTACACAGATTCAAGAATAGTTGTTTTTCCCCAGTAAAATTAGCATTTTATCATCTCACATCATCACAAGAAGAAGGATGAGTATAGAACAATAAGATATTTTGAGAGAAAGAGACCACATTCACATAACTTTTATTACAGTATAATTATTCTAGTTTATTATTAGTTATTGTTAATCTCTTACCATGCCTAATTTATAAATTAAACTTTATCGTAAGTATTGTGTATAGGAAAACGCAATATATATAGGGTTCAGTACTATGCATGGTTTCATTCATCCACTCGGGGTCTTGGGATGTATCCCCATGGGTAAGGGAGGACCTTCTACATATGGATTGAATAGTGGCCTCAAGTAGCAATGACTTAGGATGAACACTTCCCTTGATTTTCAGAGGGAGGAGACACTTTTCCTAGCCTCTGTGAGGCCACCTCTCAAGGGCTTGAGGTTTACTGTTTTTTTTTCTCATGAATCAAAAGAGAAGACCCATATTGTACTCTATTTTTTATTTGATAGATTTCATTTTTCCCAATAAAATAATTCAATGTTATTTTTAGGTGCAGTTTTTGTTTTGTTTTGATTTGATCGTTTCTAGTTTTTGGACGAATTTGCTTCACAGTTGGGAGATTTTGTGTGTGGGAGGTATTTAATACTATCCTTAGGGTTTAATACCCACAAACTTTTCAGAATGCTTTCAGATCATGAAGCAGCTGATGTCTTTGTGAGCATGCTTCTGGGTTGCAAATGACTTCAAAAGGATGATATTGAAATAAGGTAGGCTAAAGGTCGTGGGCCAACTAGTATGCAGGGAGGATAATGGAGTTAGAACCATGCAACCATGATTAGTAATAATTAATTCACGAAAAAGTTACCAATGCTAGTGGCTGGAATTTGATGAGGAGTAGGATATAGCTGTAGTCTCAAAGTCTCTCCCCACAAATTATCTGTTGCTTATGGAGGGACAAAGTTGGTGAGAACCATTGCATACCGAGTGATCAAAGTTAGCATTGCCAACATCATGTCTCTGTTGATGTGGTGCACTGACAGTACAATACCTATTCGGTGATAGGAGAAGGCAAAAGAGGCATAACCCCAATGGGGGATGTTCCACGAAAGAGCTGACCTGGGCTCTGTAAAAACGTCAAGGTCATAAAAGAAAGGCTGAAGACAGATAGGAGTGGGGGTTAGGGGGGTGAAAAAGGTGAAGGGATTTAAAAGTACAAATTAGTAGTTATGAACTAGTCGTGGGGATATAAAGTAAAGCATAGGGATTATAGTCAATGATATGGCAATAACTATGTATAGTACCAAGTAGGGACCAGACTAGTCAGGGGGATCACTTCTTAAATTATGTAAATGTCTTACCACTATGCAATACACCTGAAATTAATATAAAATAATATTGAATGTCAACTAAAATTGAAAAATTTTAAAAAGGGGGGAAGGTGAAGGGGAGTAAGAGGTTCAAATTTCCAGGTATAAAACAAATACGTCATGGGGATATAACGTATAGCATAGGAAATATAGTCAATAATATTGTGATAGCGTGGTCCAGATGGTTGCTGGGCTTATCATGGTGATCACTTCTTTAGGTATATGAATGTTGAATAACTACTGTGTATACCTGAAACTAATATAATATTGTATGTTAGCTATAGTTTAATAAAAATCTTAAAGAAAAGAAAGTCTAAAAAACGATTCAAAAATAAAGGAGAGCAAAGATATATGACAATGAAGTAAAAGGCATAAATCTGTGTTGGATCCTGGGCTGGGATGTACAAGATAGCTATATGACATTATTGGGACAATTGGTGAAATCTCAATGTGGACTGTGAATAAGATAGTAGAAATATACCAATGTTAAATCTCTTAGATTTTTGCCTAGATTTTGATAATAGTTCTGTAGTTATGCAAGAGAATGCCTTTTTTTTTTTTTTTTTTTTAAAGAAATACATGTTGATGTACTTAGGAGTGAAGTCATGATGCCAGCAACTTATTTTCAAATGAGTTGGAAAAAATTATATAGAGAGACAGTAATAAAACTAATGGGACAACATTTTCAAGTTTGTCCCATTTTTTATCTAGATAAAGGGTACATGGGAGGTGTTAGTATTATTTTGGCAACTTCTCTAGAGTATTAAAATTATGCGTATATCAAATTAAAACTTGTCAAAAAACAAACAAACAAAAAACAAACCCACCCCAAAATGTCAAGTTGCAAAATAGAAATGTTATTGGTTGTATAATTACAAGATCTTGTATTACCATGAAACCAAAGCTGTATATACTTTTAAACAACTAAGTATGATTAATGAAAGCAGAAAAAACAAAAAAATGCAACACCCTCTAGACAAACCCTTAGCAACAAAGAGGTTGTATGCCTGGGCAAGACTGACAAGGTAGTTTTCAGTGTTCTTCCCAGTTTTATGTCCTCGTGCAGGTATGTGTCACTGTTTAAAATGGAAAATGAAAAATATGTTATTTCTTTTTAGCCATGGTAGAGAGAAACTGGATTTTACCTGAAAAACATCTGAGACTCACAGGAAGAGTAAAAGGGTAGAGAAGGGGGAAAAAAAAAAAAGTTTCCCAGTTGGCATTTCTTAGTCCCATATTGAGAGACTAGCCTAATCTATTGTGGTTGAAGTTCTAGAAATCCAATAAGTTTGCTGTAACATAGGGGCATTGATTTGGAGGGTTTGGTAGCAGTGGAAAAAGTCAAAACAAAAGAATTAATTCTATCGGAAATTGTTTCTTGGGCCAGATCCTGTGTGAGTGAGCCCCGAGGAAAGACAAGGAAGTGGAGAGTTGGCCCATTTTAAAAGGAACATTCATTTAAACACTTGGATTCTCTACTTCTCTCTTGCCTTCAGCTCCCATGTCACCCTTTTCTTCAAATCCAGGCAAAACAAGATGCAGTGATACCATCAGGCCTCATGCTCATGATTATTTTGCCTACGTTTTAAAGTCAGTTCTTTTGCCGAAGTTGTGTATTCTCTAAGGATTTCTCAGATCCCTCTCACTTCTCAGTAGATGTTGGCAACAAGGTTGATAGATGTTTCAAAATACTCAAACAGTTCATTTCTTGCCTGCTTTTATTTCCCACTTTTACTTGTAATGCATAATGTATGGGCTATATATATTTTGCCAGTGGTAGAAACATGTTAGCTAACTTTTACTGAAAGCAGTTAAACATACGAGCTTTATATTGAAAATAAAACTGTTTTACTGGGTCTTCGTTTTTATTTTTCAGTGCTGAAACCCTGGTTGTCATCTTTGAGGAAGCAGTAGGTGGAGCTACAGGCTTTTTATCACGAAAGAATTTTTTCAGTAGCTGCCCATTGCCGGAATAACCTGAACAAGCACAGATTTCCAAAAATAACAGAAGCATTTCCAAGTAGTCCAGAAATATATGCAAGACTGTTTAGTCATTCATAATCACCGCTTTGCAAGTACTAGAGAGATTCTGTAGAAAATATTTCAGAAGCAGAAAAAAGATTCATAGAATTCCTTGTATTTTTAGAAAAGAGATTCTTTAAAAAAAATGGAACTCAAGAGGGAGAGAGAGACACTTATTCGGCTCAGTCATGTGCCACTATTTTTTTCCAGGTGGTGAAAGGGCCCACAGGGGTAACTGGGGTGGGGGGGGTAGGGTGGAGGGTGGGGGGTGGAAAAAAGTTCTTTCCATTTGCGTCAGAACTCTGAGGAGCTCTTCATTTCTCCACTCGATGAACTTTTTCGAGGCTCTAAACTGCGGCTTCGATCTTCTCTGAATTACAGAGGGGTGGCCGAGGTTAAGTGATTCTGAGGAGGCCAGAAGGCACTTACAACAGGTCACCCTCAAGGGCCATTTCTCTCATTGGGTACCCTGATGTCCTTGACCATTTCCCTGAGAGAGAATAAAAAAACAGCTTTTCATCACTATGGAAAAGGTAGATTCTTTTTATGTGAAAAATCACAAGTTCTGAGAAATACTCTAATGGACGTATGTATCTTATTATATATATATATATACTACTGGTTCTCTCTC
The DNA here is from genome assembly GCF_057876585.1 of Rhinolophus sinicus. NCBI lineage: Eukaryota > Metazoa > Chordata > Mammalia > Chiroptera > Rhinolophidae > Rhinolophus > Rhinolophus sinicus. The sequence goes on from NC_142513.1 coordinate 27,496,656, forward strand.
TCTCTCTCTCTCGCTCTCTCTCTCTCTTTATATATATATAGTATACATTCAAAATATATTTGTATATACATATATATATATATATATATATATATATATATATATATATGGCAACAAGGTTGTATAGATGTTTCAAAATACTCAAACAGTTCATTTCTTGTATATACAAATATATACAAATATGTACAAATATATTTTGATTGTATACAATTTTTGGCAATATCACTCTGAGAATCTGAGGAAAGCAATGGACCTTAAACTCAGAAAAAAACACACAGAAACAAAATTTCCAATAATATATATATATATATATATATATATATATATATATATATGTATATATATATATATTGAGAGAGAGAGGGAAAGAGAGACTTATTTTAAGGAATTGGCTCATGTGATTGTGGGGTCTGGCAAATCCCAGATTCACAGGGCTGGCCAGCTGGCTGGAAACTCTGGCACAACTTTCATTTTATAGTCTTGGGGCAGAATTCCTTCTTCTCTGGGAAACCTCAGTCTTTCACTTAAGGCCTTCAACTGATTGAATGAGACCCACCCACATTGGGAAGGGTAATCAGCTTTACTTAAAGTCTACTGATTGTAAATGTTAATCACATCTACAAAACACCTTCACAGCGCCATCTAGACTGCTGTTTGACCAAATAGTTTGACCATAGCCTAATCATGTTGATGTATTAATATAAAATTAATCATCACGGGTCATATAGCTGTGATCTGGTCTCAGAGGAGCCCCACAAAGAAATGATGGAAAATACCTTCCAGCACGCCATTGCCTGGGATGTTGTGTGAGGATAAGGCCACGGCATGACAGTGATGGAAGCATTCAGCCTCTCAGTTCAGCCTGCTTGTCCCATCCTCTCCTGAGGACAGTAAATTATAACACAAAAGTCACGATGAGACAAAAAGGGAGACATTGCTAGGATTCGATGGAGAAAAGGTTGCAGACACCAGGCTTTTCTGCCTTCGGCTCTTCCAGATGCTGTTGTTGAGGACTTGTAGCTGGGGGAAGAGTAGCCATGAGGCCTTAGGACCGTACAGCAATCTGAGACAGGTGTGGCTACCGTAGAAGCCAGCATCTTCTTTACAACAAATACTGCATACCTCTGATTTATAGATGAGGAAGCAGGCTCAGGCAGTTTCATTGATTCATCAAATATTGAGTAGCTGCCATATGCTGTGCAGTGTACGCTGAGTGCTGGGAATATACACAAGTGTGATTAAAACACACAAATTTCTTTCTCTCATGGATCTAACATTCTAATAGGGGGTGACAGAAAACAAAGCAAGCAAATAGACTAATAAATAAAAAAGTGCAAGTTGTGGTAAGTGATGGGAATGAAAGTAATAAATGGGCTGAGATAGAATTTACTGGGGAGATGGCTAGGAAACCTACTTTAGGTGTTTTATAAGAAAGTCTTCTGTGGAGTGATGATGTGTAATCTGAGACGTAAATGAACCTAATGGACTTTGGTAAACCGTCCACTGATAAGTAAGGGCTGGAGCTGGGATGATTACCCAGATTTTTTTTTTTTTTTTTGCTGTAATCTATTAATCTTTATCCTAGTTTAGAAGTCATAGTAGGCAAAAAGTTCTGGTATTTCTTCCCAAAATTGAGAGAGAATTGTGCGTGCATAAGCAACGGAAGGTATACACATGCAAATGAATGTGTTTCTGAACCCCAAGAAAGGCAATAGTAGATCATCTTGAGTAACCCCAGGTAGAGTATTTCCATCACTCCTGTTAGACAGTTCTTCCTCTCTGTAGCCTGAATTTTTTATGCTCTACATGAAGCCTTCTTCCTTTTGCTTTGTCCCTGGTTCATGTGGACAAACACGCTGATCGTTGCCTTTTGTATGAGAGATGCTTGTCATGTTTCTCACTCGGATTAATATATCATGTTTCTTTAATTAGCCTGTCCTCCTGGATTTTATTCTCTGGCTATTTAATTATCTTCCAGGCTCTACACAGGTTGTGTGAACTGTCCTTGGGACAACCCCAGAGGGTGCCATTCATATGTGGACACTATAGATTGCTATAATCACAAGCACAATTTATCAGCAGGTGATAGTAAAGAGTCTAGAGGGGTCTGGGGGACGTTTTCTCTGCTTTGCACAAAGCAGCCATACCAGCTGGAGGTGGCTGCATGTCTATCCATTTTACTTATTAATCTTCCTTCTTGCCAATCCAAAGACACTTAGGAAGATTAAGAGCAAGTTTATGAATCTTTTTTCTCCCCTTGGCACTGTGAAGGTACAAGGAGCATATATTACAGAAGGGCATTTTCTTTTCTTTTTATTTCTTTTTATTGTTAACAACACTGGTTTTTCATCTGGTGTCCTGTAACCTCTTGAAATTCTATGTGAAATATTGTTTATGGTGGTTTAGTAGATATTTATGTCACCCATTCCAGGCAATAAGCTTACTTTTATTAATAATATGAACAAGTGACGTCTGTAAAGTATTTTCGCCTGAGGGAAAGATTGGTACCTGAAGTCAAAAGAAGGATGTCAGATAGGAGAAGCAGTCTAGGGGAGAGAAGATATCGGACTGGCGATGCTATAGTTCCTTCTCAAAAACTCAACCTTTGTGTAGATTTGAATGAGCCAGGGGCTTTCCAGTTCTCCTTTTATAGGTTGATGTCCTCATTGGAAGGGGTTCATGGTATTTTATTTACTTTCTAAAAGCTCAAGTTGAAATTTTTAACTGACAATAGGATTTTAATCCGAGGGTATTATAAGGAATTTTTGATTCCTGGGGTGGTGTTTTAGTCAAATTACAGCTGTGCTACTTAGTTTTTTGACTTTGGTCAAGTTACTTAAGTTCCTCAAGGCTCGGTGTTTTCATCTATAAAATGCAGATGATAATAGTTTTATCTGATAAGGTTGGTTTGAGAATTAAATGACATGATTCACATAAAGTTCTTAGCTCATTACATGACATGTATGTTACATATTCCTCTAATGGTTGAAATTTTTGAAATAAGTACGTGCTATAATCTTCAAAATTAAGACTAGCAAATCAAAAAGTCATGTCTAAATTGTTCAATTCAAGTTTGTTTTAAATTTGTTTTTCATATTCTTCATTCCAGAGGGGAGCATCTTACATCTTGAAGTGTTCCTCATATTGAGGAGGAAATAATTCTGAACAATTATTTAAAACATTAGGGGTAGTAACCTTATAAAAAAGAGTTGAGTTGTTCGTTTTCTACAAATTGAATAGATACGTTTTGTGGTTGGTAAATGACATTGGGAGCAAGCTTTTTGTGAGAACTTTACACAAACTGATGGAATTTCAAAATGTGAAGCTGAAGCTATATATGTTTAGGGAACCATGAATTGTCTCATTCGATTAGAGTAAAATGCTCACTGGAGAAATACTTGCAAGTCAAGCTGGAAAGAGAAGTTGAGCTGGGAGCACTTTGCTTGCTTAGGTGAGAAATGTTGACTCATTGAGCCAATGGGAAGCCAGCAAAACTTTTGGAGGAGGGTGATTTAACCTGAGTGTGAAGGTGTCCTTTCGCACTGCATGTATAAGATGAGTTGGATGGGGTGATACCAAAGCAGGAGACAGTTGCAACAGATTAGGCAAGAGGACAGCAGAATTTGAGGTTAGGAGAGTTAGAGTTGACATAAACACTTGGGAAAACTTTGATGGGGGTCAAAGGAGAGGGAAGCATGGAGTTGATGCCATTAACAGAGAGTAAATACGAGCCATTTTGGGACTGGCCTTGGAGACAATGTGTTCAGCTTAGACGTGCTGATAGATCACCCAGGAAGAGGCCCTTAAACTATTGGAAACTGCTCAGAAGGGACATCAAGGTTGGTGATTTAGTTTGACATCTTCAGAGAGTTGATGTTCGAAGCCATAAAATAGAATCGATTTCCTCAGGGGTTTGAAGGAAGGAAAGTGCCAAACCCTTGGGAAATGCTACGTTCAGGAAGGAAGGTGGTGGGCAAGGAATCGGTGGAGATTAAGGAAAAGCAGTGAGAGCATTAGGGAAGAAGAGAGGGGAAGAGGTCAAGGGAAGAGGGTGTTTCCATAATGAATGGGTAATCTGACCAAGTAATCATAGCCAAGAGCACAATTTCAATGGAGAGATAATGAAGAAGGCAGTTGAAATAAGTAAAGATTTGAATGGATGTGATGAAGGGCATCCAGGAAAGAAGACATGTAATGGTGCAGGGAAAAAGAGAATTAAGCTCCAGGTAGGGCTAGCTCAAAGAAAGGCTGGTACTAGGGGAAAGGAGATTGAAAATACCACTAAGGGAGGGTAATTAGTAGAACAATATTGCAGATTCTCATATGGCACCCTATAATTGCTAAGCATATTGCCTTTCTTAAGTTTTTTTAGACCTATTTGCTATTTCTCTTGCTATATTGTTTTGTTGTTCCTTATCATAAATTTACTCTATCCTTTTCACTGTGAACTATTACCATATTCTCAATGAAGCCTCCTGTACTTTTCTTTTTCTAAAAAAATTAATTATTGATTTTTTTTTTACTTTTCACTTACAGTTGACATACAATATTCTATTAGTTTCAGGTGTACAACATAGTGATTAGACATTTATACAATTTACAAAGTGATCACCTGATAAATTAAGTACCTATTTGAAAACTTACATAGGTATTATAATACAATATTATTGAATATATTCCTTGTGTTATATACCTCCATGACGATTTTGTAACTACCATTTTTTTCTTCTTAAAACCTTGCTCTTTTCACCTCCCAAACCTTCTCGCATCTTGCAACTATCAAAATATTCTCTGTATCTCTGAGTTTGTTTCTATTTTGTTTGTTCATTTATTTTATTCTTTAGATTCCACATATAAGTGAAATCATATGGCATTAGTCTTTCTCTGACTTACTTCACTCAGCGTAATATCCTCTAGGTTCATCCACGTTGTTGCAGATGGCAAGATTTCATTCTTTTTCATGGCTAAGTAATATTCCATTGTATATATGTACTACCTCTTTATCCATTCATCCACTGATGGACACCCAGGCTGCCTCCATATCTTGGCTATTGTAAATAATGCTACAATGAATATATGGATGCATGTGTCCCTTTGAAGAAGTGTTTTAGATTTCTTCCGATAAATACCTAGAAGTGGGATTACTGGGTCCTTCTTTGTCTCTTGTTATAGCCTTTGTTCTAAAGTCTACTTTGTCTGGTGTAAATATTACTATGCCAGCTTTTTTTTTTTTTTTTCATTTTCATGAAATATCTTTCATTCTAAAAGACACAGTGTCTTTTGATATGAAGTGAGTCTTTTATTGGCAGTATATGTAAGAGTCTTGTTTTCTTATCCATTCAGCCACCCTATCTTTTGATTGGAGCATTTAATCCATTTATGTTTAAAGTAATTTTTAATAGATAATGTAGCTATTGCCACTTTATTACTCAAAGTTTTAATTTCTGCTCCTCCTCCTCCACCTCCTCCTCCTCCGCCTCCTCCTCCTTCTTTTTCTTAAAGAAGTCCCTCCCTCTAACTTTCCTTGTAATACTGGTTTGGTGGTGATGAACTCCTTTAGCTATTTCTTGTCTGGGAAGTTCTTTATCTGTCCTTCAATTCTAAATGATAGTTTTGCTGGGTAGAGTAATCTTGGTTGTAGGTCCTTGCTTTTCATCACTTTCAATATTTCGTGCCAATTCCTTCTGGCCTGCAAAGTTTATGTTGAGAAATCAGCTGCCAGTCTTATGGAAGCTCCCTTGTAAATAACTAACTGCTTTTCTCTTGCTGTTTTTAAGATTCTTTCTTTGTCTTTAACCTTTGGCATTTTAATTATGATGAATCTTAGTGTGGCCCTCTTTGGGTTCACCTTGTTTGGGACTCTCTGCACTTCCTGGGCTTGTGTATTTATTTCCTTCACCAGATTAGGGAAGTTTTCTGTCATCATTTCTTCAAATAGCTTTTCAATCTCTTTCTCTCTTCTCCTTTTGGTCTCCCTATGACATGAATGTTGTTATGCTTGATATTGTTCCAGAGGCCCCTTATACTATCCTCTTTTTTTTTTTTTCTGGATTCTTCTTTCTTTTTGCTCTTATGATTGTGTGTTTTCTTCTCCCTTATCTTCTAAATCTCTGATTCTATCTTCCGCTTCCTCTAATCTAGTATTGATTTCCCCCAATGTGTTCTTTATTTCTGTTATTGTATTCTTCATTACTGATTGATTTTTTTTTATGTTTTCTGTCTCCATTTTTATGTTTTCCATCTCTTTGTTGGCATTCTCCCTGAGATCACTGAGCATCTTTACAACCGGTGTTTTGAACTCTGCATCTGCTACATTGCTTGTCTCCATTTTGTTTAGTTCTTTTTCTGGAGCTTTGTTCTGTTCTTTCATTTGAGACATGTTTCTTTAACTCCCCATTTTGGCTGCCACCCTGTGTTTATTTCTATGTCTTAGGTAGGGCTGCTATGTCCCTTGGTCTTAGTAGAGTGGACTTACTACATATGGTGGCCTCAGACAGGGTACACTCTACTAAGTGGGGCCCTGGTCCCCTGAGCAGCATGCTCCATGTGTGTCCCTTGTGTGGGTTGTGCTTGCCCTCCTACTGTAGTTGAGCCTTGGTTGCTGTTTGCACATTAGTAGGAGGGATTGACCCTCGATCTGATTGTTTGTGAGGACTGGCTGTGACTACAGTGGGGGAGCTCTTGTACAGGGGTTGTCCCTACAGAGCAGAATTTGCTTTAGCAGGGCTCTGGTGCCTGCCCAGTCTGCCCTTTGGGTATGTCATCCCCAGAGGGAGCCAGGTAGTGCTATGGCTTGGTGGGCTATGGCCACTGAGCATGCTGGGCCCTTCTTAGGAGGTGACCCACCACAGGCCAAGTTCAGCCACAGCTTGCACCCTGTTTGAGGCCACCTGGAATGAGCCACAAAGCAATCCACAGATAGCGGCCATCCATGCTGGGCTTGGAGGTGCCTGGGGGAGGTCAAGCCTTGAATCGAGGTCAGCTGCCCCCAATGGCAGGTATGGGGCTGCTCAGCAAGATGTATGGAACATGCTGAGGCAAGATGCTGCTTGTTTGGGGTTTGTGAAGTTTTGAGATATTTTAGGAAAGTTTGAAGCATGAACCAAGACAGGCTGTTTGTATGGGAAAACTACATGAAGAAGCTTGCATGGGCCTGAAATTTGGGTGGGTGGGGGGGTGTCTCAGGGCATCACAGTGTAGGCAATCATTGTTGGCCAGGCTGATGGAGACTCACATATGGTGGCTGCCAGCATCAGCATGCTGGGAGTGGAGAAGGTTCAACAAAGAAATGATGATTCTGCCAGCACTTTTGTCTGGGAAAAAGCTGACCCTCCAGCCCTTGCCCTGAATGCAAACAACTCAGTTCCTCCCCATAAGTCCTTGGTGCCTTTCGAGCTGCTGTCCCAGTGCTGGAACTCAGAGTGAGCAAGTCCATCAGTGAGTAAGTCTGTGCATGGGCCCTTTAAGAGGAATGCCTGGAACTTCAGCAGCCCTTAGTCTCACTCAGCCATAATCTCTGCCAGTTTTCACAGCCAGAAGTTGTGGGGACTTCTCTTCTGGCACTGAAACCCTGAGCTGGGGAGCCTGGTATGGGGCTGTGACCCCTCACTCCTTTGGGGGGACCTAGGCAGCTGAGATATCCCTCCTAATTTTTAACTACCACATGCAAGTGTGGGACCAGCCCATTCCGCATCTCCATCCCTCATACCAGTTTTGAAGTGGCTTCTTTTGTAAGTTCTTAGATGTAGGACTTCTGTTCAGTTAGACTTCAGGTGATTCTCAGTGATGGTTGTTCCGTAGTTAAGTTGTAATTTTGATGTGGGCATGAGAGGACGCAAGCACAGCATTTACTTACTCTGCCATCTCGACGAAAAAATCTCCTATATTGGGGCCGGCCTGGTGGCTCAGACGGTTGGAGCTCTGTGCTCCTCCGAAGGCTGCGGGTTTGATTCCCACATGGGCCAGTGGGCTCTCAACCACTAACAATGGCAACTAACAATGGCAACTAACAATGGCAACTGGACCTGGAGCTGAACTGCACCCTCCACAACTTAGATTGAAAGGACACCAACTTCACTTGGAAAAAGTCCTGGAAGCACACACTGTTCCCAAATAAAGTCCCCTTCCCCAATACAATCTTTTAAAAAAAATCTCCTATGTTTGTTTTCAATCTGTATTTAATATTTCTTTTTTTCTGAACTTCTATTGCATAAGCCTATCCTTCTTGGTTCTTTGTTTTCTCTATTTTGAGTGTTTTAGTTCTGATTTTTTAAACTTAATTTTTACCTCCTTAAATATTAAAAATATGTTTCTGATAACTTTAAATCATTCACATTTCTGGGCACATGTCCATTACGTCTATAATGAATGACTAATTATTTAGAACCTTTATATCACGACTGCTTCAAAATTTGTGGGGAAGGACTGACATTCTAGTTTCATCATATTCCTATTTCTAGGATGACAATAGATTGGTTTTTCCAATAAGTATGCTAGTTCAAATGGTATATAGTATGTGACACTGCCTTTTACATAAGTTGGTAATTATTAAATGTTTGTTGATTTTTTCAAATGGTCATTTTTGTTTCGATGAATGCACTTGATTTTATAAATTGAGTCTTATAATGGCTGACACTGATTACTGGATTTAATCACTTGAAACAATTTCAGCTAGTAAAAACGTCATGAATTTCTTCCTAAGTCTTTGTGACAAGTTAGCACCTTGAAGTTTTTTTTTCTTTTCTTTTCTTAGTTGTTATTGTTTTAACTAGGCATATGTGGTAGATATTACTAGATGTTACTCAGGCTCACTAACATTTGTCTCTCCTTTCTTCCCTGGGCACATAAGAGACTATGTTCCCAACCCCCTTACAATTAGGCAAGGCCATGAGACTTGTTTTTGCCAATGAAATATGTGTGCAGGTGAAGTATATTGCTTCCAGTCCCTCTGCAATTCTCCTGTTTCTCTTTTCCTTTGTCTTTCTGATCATGGATACACTTTTGTGTTGTGATGACTTTGCCTCATAAATCAAAACAGCATGGATGGTGGAGGGACCATACAGAGGGTGGTTGAGTCACTTGTACTTGAGGTTTATTTTGTTTGAGTGATAAATACATTTTTTTGGTGTGTAAAGCCATTGAGATTTTATTTTTTTTGTTTTGTTACAGCAGCATAACCTGTCTTATCCTGACTATTACTATTAAAAGCTAATGATGTGCATAAAAGCTTTCTAGACAATAGGGAACTACCCAGGCATTAGGTAGTTGTTAACCAGCAAACGATGGTTGTGTAGATATATTTTCCAATTTCAAGGAGCGTTATGTCTCCCAGGAGAGAAAAAAAAATACTGTAACTACATATACACATGGAAGAATGAGATAAACTATGCTCAACCACCCTAACAATCTAGAGATCTAGCTACCTGTTGGCGAATACGTGCTTGTAAGTGCTGATTTAACATGAAGGTGAAGAAGTTAAGGGAAGGGGTGGGTATATTTTTAGAGACACTTGAGTCAGGTTGTCTAGAAGGGTTTCCTAGAAAAATCTGCTCTAAGTTGAGGGGAAGTGATGGAATTTAAAGAAAATAATTTCATGTGATAGCTTTAAGGCAGTAGAAGACAAAAAAAATTTAAAGACTGTATTTTTATATAAAAATAAGATAAAAATCATGCAATTAGAATATAAAATGAATGATTGAAGATAATTGGAGTGAGGAAAAAAATAAAGGTAGAACAATTGTCTAGCAGGGATAAGAGAGGTTAACATGCTTCCTGATGGCCAAGGCAAAGAGAGAAACACCATCAGCTGAGTGATAGTGTCCAAAATATAAGAAACAAGCCAGTTGTAAGGAAAAGCAGAGCCATTCCTGATCATGAAATCTGCTGGAAATTTCTAACATGGATCTGCAAAATCAGGAGAGTGTGATTTAGGGATTGCAAATAGGCAGGAAAAAAAATCTTGGCAGTACAAGCTTGCTAGGAGAAACTGAGAGCTATTTTTCAAACAAAAATAAAACGTAAAACCTGGGAATTCATGGCTATACATTTTTCTTTGACCTGAAAATTACCAAATGAGGGAACCTCTGATTTAATTTTTCTAGCATATCAGGAAAATACAAGAAAATTTGGGGAAGGTAGTCTCTAGATAATTGCATTGGCTATACAACACTTTGTGGTGTTTTATTTGGGTAAAGGTGTTTGTGTTTTATTGCTGTTTCACTGTTTGCATGAATGTGTAGAGTAACTTTGAAAGAGTTCCATTGCAATACCTGATATGATTGCTTTAAGTCTTCTCCAACCTTAAGAAAGATATGCCAGTTGCAATCAAAGTATTTATCATTAAGGACTAATTGACAGCCACAGTAGATATTCTCAAAGATCGGCAGTTCACTGAGATGGTGAGATAATTTTATAGTTGAACCAAATGACCAGAGAGCTCTTTTACAGCTACTTAAATAAGTTAATATTGATTTTATGATGCTTTTTCTATTATTTTATAAGGGAAAGTAGTGAGAATATGAGGTGTTGGAGTCTGTTGCCCACTTTTATGAACTGGCCTGCTTGCCTTTTTTTTATTAACCGTTTCCTGCTTTCCAAGGCATTTGGGTAGACTGTTCACGGGCCAAACAGCAGGTCAGAAAAAACAAATTTTCTTTTTCTTTCTTTTTTGAAAAAAAAAAAAAACAAAAACAAAAGAAAACAAAGAAGACAGAAAATAAATAATCTAGTAGACTTGGGACCTTAGCATCTCTTTCTGCATTATTTTTTCCTGAACTTGGATCATTTTATTTACCTATCAACAAAGCCAGGTCTCTTAAAATGCTAATTGGGGTCTCAGGCAAGTCTCAAAATATTTCAAAGCTGTTTTTTCTCTGTATTGTATCCAGAACATTGTTAGTTATTGTTCTCTGAATGTTGCTTTCACATGTGACCCACCAAAACCCATTACTGTGGCTCAGGTTAATGCTGCTGTGTAATGCTCCTTTTACGCACATCCTTGGGGGCCACGGTGACCTGATTTAGCCATTGGCTAAACTATCTTAACTTCCATAATTTTCTTAAAAGTCTCCTTTAAAAAAAAAAAGCTTCTGTTTTAGTTTTAAGTGTCCAGAAATCTAGTTTCAACTCCCTGAAAATATGAGCCAATTGGCACCAGGAAGTACTTAGATTTGTATGTCCCAGGTATTCAGTTTCCTCCAAATTTCAGGATCTCAGGCCATGGTATCAGTTAATCTATGTGCACATTATATTCTCTGACACAGTTTTCCATAGTCTTGGCCTGGAAGATCTTTGTGTGAGCTGCGGGCAGCACTCTGAAATGGAGAGTAAATGTTTTTAAACCGATTCTAAGGAATTGAGCTTCAATGAAGCTAGATGGACCCGGGCTGCTTTGCTGTCTAACATTGGGCCTTCCCAAAACCTTTTTTTCTTTTAGAACTTGCAAGTTCTTACACAATAATCATCTCTGGTGGGAAATTTTAGCTAAAGAATTTTTATTTTTAGGCTTTGCATTCAACATGTCTTTTTTGGTAAAGCAAACAAAATTTCATCAGGCAGGAGGGCACAGGGCTTACCCTTGGATGGACGATGATTGCATTTCCAAACGAAGGTCTGAGGCTGGGTGGGCGTTATTTCAGGCTGAGGGAGTGGTTGTGGACATCAACTGGCCCACCGTCCCCTAATCTCCTTTGTGAGAATGAAGCCAGAGTATGGAAGAAGGCCCAGGTACTCCACATCAGAATATTTAAAAGTTAGAAATCAAGCTAACAAACCACTAAAAATAAACATTATATAGCCTCCTGTCTTGACAAATATATCTTCATCTTTACCTAGAAGAAAAGGTTCAAATTTAGAATTCTTAAAATCCTTGGATTCTCTGTTGGGTTGTGCTGGTTGGGGAGAGTTGGCCTCAGCCCTGGGGCCTGCAGCCTTTTTCTTCCCATCTTGAGCTCCTGTACCAGCAGAAGCCTCTCCCGTGCAAGCTGGTATATATATGCCATATGAAGAGCTCTTTGGCCTCCTCTTGGGCCTAGAGGGACTTATATCTGTGGCATGGTCTGCCCTCAGGAGGATAGGCCTGGGGAAGTGGCCAAGGCAGACTCTGGAAGGGGGCTTAGGAGATTCAGGGCCCTGGGCTGGGGTGTAGTGTAGAAGGAGAGTGTATTAGTTAGCTAAGGCTGCTCTAACAAAATACCATAAACTGGATGGCTTAAACAGAAGAAATGTATTATCTCACAGTTTTGGAGGCTGGAAATCTGATATCAAGGTGTCTGCAGGGTCACGTGAGACAATCTGTTCTATCCCTCTCCCCTAGCTTCCGGTAGTTTGCTGGAAAACTTTGGCATTTCTTAGCTTATAGATGTATCACCTCAATCTCTGCCTTCATCTTCACACGGCATTCTCCCTGCTTTTATGTCTGTATCCAAATATAGTTTTTTTTTTTTTTTAAATAAAAACACTGGTCACATTGAATTAGGGCCCATATTAATGATCTTATCTTAACTCGATTACCTCTGCAAAGAAGACCCTATTTCTAAATAAAATCACATTCTGAGGTCTTAGGGCTAGGAACGTCAAGTTGAATTTTTCAGGACACTTTGCAATCTATACCGGAGGAGAAGTGTGGGCTCTCAGTGGGCACACCCCCTTGGCCTCAAGGATTTCTCACTCTACCGGGAAGGCTGTAGTTGAACAAGATCCAGAGTGGGGCTCTGCAAAGCTTGGGGTCTGTGGCAGGAATCCCACTAAGGAAAGTGCTGGATGTACATTCTTTTCTTTATCATTAAGGTCACTGCAATCTTTGACATGGGGAGATCCCACTAGTTTAAAAAGCAATAGAAAGGGCATGAACTCTAACTTTTTCTGAATTTTCCCAGTTGGGCAAATTAATAAAGGCTCTATCCCCATCTTGTGAAGAGTCCTTCCAATCTAGTCCGCTGTAATCAGTTCATTCTCTTCACCTCTGATTCCCATTACAACTTCTCACCTCGTTCTTTTATAGATTATGCATTTCTGCTTTTTACAACCAAAAGTATTGGTCTTTAGCACAATATTGGAGTGTGGCAAGTCTTCAATAAAAATGTGTCGGCTCTATAGACCTCTGACTTCTGTTCATCATATATTTAATGCTTTAGCTTTGATTCTGGATGGGTATATTTCTAGTTTTGAGGGCTGTCAGGCTTTCGATGTTGTGTATGTGGGTTATTTCTGAGCCCGCATTTTAAAAATAATCCATGGCGGGAAGGAGGGGTATTCAATTCTGTGACTAAAACCAATCTCCTGGGAGCCAAAGAAACACACAGATAATGTTTATTCTCAACGCTAAAAATAGGTGGGCTGGTATTTTTAGTCATTCCCCAAAATATGGTGTCTGGACTCAAATTCAGCTGTGGGTGCCTGTCTTTATGGGATCGAGTGAGACTGGTAGTGCAGGGAGGAGCCGTTGGGGTCAGATGGAACCGTTAGGAAAAAAGTGTTTCTAGGAGAAGAGCTGGGCCTTGCTACCAATTTAAGGTTTCCAGCTAATGAGGGTGTAGTTCCATTTCAAACATTTTTAGAGTTAAAAAAAACAAAAATAAAAACAAAAACAAAGCAACCTCAAGGAATTATCGAGAGCATAAAGACCCGCAGTTGTTACATCCCAGACTATAAAAATGAGCTACTTCATCCCCTCAGATGAGGGCAAAAAGTGGTCTGGAATCACAACAAAAATTAGTTTGTTTGCTTGAGTATAAATTTAAAATGACTTACCTGATTTTTTTCTTCTGTAATTTGCCAGAGTTAATTCAGTCCCAATGGATTTGCTTTTTACCACCTTACTATAAAATCTGATTCAGTTTCATACAGTTTTTTTTTTCCCCCAAACTAATCCCCAGACTAAATGTATGCTTTAAGAAAACACCAGGGCTATAGCTCATGTTTTTGTCATGTTTCTTGTATAGACTTTCTGGGACCCTAGATGTGGGACAGAGATGAGGGTTCTTCCTGGGCATTTAAGCAGTTTAAGAAGTCTTACCAAATCAGCATGGTGGGTTCCTTCCCCCACCCCCTCCCCACCCTTCTTTACAAGCCAAATTTAAGGGATAATTTCTTTACCAGGTCTTACATCTACTGAATTACTGCTGGGGTTGAGATCAGTTGTGAGGTTTCAAAAGGAGTGGAAAGAAACATACTTAGTATGAAAAAGTGCTGATGGTTGGATGTGTCAAACTTAAAAATAAAAACAGAGTTATTTCGGTGTTGTACGACAAAACCATCTTCCTTTCCTCACCAGCCTAAGATCAGGAATAAAAAGGCCAGGGGGCTGTCTCCAAATCATGAGGCTGCGTGTGGGAGTCAAACTAAACCCGTCCCACAGCAAGAAACATTTGGAAGCTGTTTAACATGACTTTGAAAGTAGGAGAACAGGCAGCGTTGACTTTTCACTCAGTGCTGTCCTTGTGCCAGGCTGCGTGCGACTGCCCTGGGGGGCAGCAGCAGATGTTTTTGCTGTGTGTGTGTGAGGATGGAGCAATGCATCTCTGACTTATTTCAAGCTGCTTCAAAGTTTGTTTTGTGACCATGAGTGGGTTCAACAACATGCTCCATTCCTTATGTAGAAATAGAAAATTGAGCCCTTGTTTGCAATAATCATGCCATCTCTTCATATGTTTGGTAACATTGGGGGAGGATCTATGGCCAAAGCACCATATGACTGAGAGAAAAAAAAAGAAATGTCGTATAATGGCATGACATCTATGCCATGGCATTTGACACGCAGATGTGATTGTTTAAAGATGATGTCCCCTAACTGCATTCCAAATTAATCCCTCTGTCTAGAGTGAACCATTTCAGATCTCTCATGGTAGGAATTGTGGGCATTTTGAGGGGCAGTTGTGCTGTATTTTTTCAGACTAATTTCTTTTAAAGTACACTCTTCATATTATAATCATTCTAAGATTGATGACCATAATTTGGAGCCATTATTTCCCCCTAAAACTCCATGTACGGTTTCTTTTCTTTTCTGCTCCATGCAACTAATTGTCTCAGAATCACCCACTCTAGTGTAAAGATGGGGACACCGAAGGCAGGTCTCACAGGAAATTAGTGACAAAGGTGGGAACCCACATGCTGTGGCCATTTTTTAAGCTCTTCCATGGGCCCTGACAAGACACTATCTATCTAATGATTTTCTGTCCCTTGTAATTAAAAGTGTTGACAGTTTTCTCTGCTTGATATTCTCCACAATCTTTTGGGAGGAACTTGAGGATTTTTCTGGATTCCTGGGGCTTGTCTGGCTACCTCTCCTGACAGACCTGGACACAGCCCTGTGTGTGTCTGTCGCACTCAGCGGGGCAGCAAATGGCAGGGTCCTGCTGTGATTTCACAGTCTGCCTTTCTTCTCAGGCATCCAGGCTGGGATATATATATATACCATTACCACATCATTCACAGCTTGCTGTCAGCAAGCCAAGAAACACATCACCTTATCCCACACTCACATTAGCACGAATAATTTAAATCAACATTTCTTTTGGGCTGCATTGGGGGGATACTGTTGTTTGGGAAGTTGGGTGCATCTATGGGCCGGCTGACAGTAGGTTTTCTTGCTCTTAGTGGGCTCAAGTGCTTGTCTAAATACAGCCCCTTAACACTGCCTTGTTGTCTAGACCCAGCAGGCAGTGATTTTGGTTCACTACATCACAGCCTCTCATGTCAACAAAGCCTTGTCTCTGCAGTTTTCCTGGTGTTAGCCTGAGGGGTGTATGTCTCTGTCTGTGAGTGTGTTTGCTAGGAAAGTATTCCTCCCTGATGGAGGAAAAGTAGAACAGAAAAAAGCCACAGAGTTCTTTAGAAATGCCTAGGATTCATTCAGATTTCACTGTGAGTTTACATGCTCTTCTTCCTCCCCTTATCTCTTGAGGTCCCATGTTGGCATGTCCCGTTGTATCACTGACCTGAATGACTTCTAACTTGGACAACCAGCTTGGAGGCAATCCAAATCTAGATACTGTTACTGTTTCCTTGCAGCCTTTCAATCAGGACAACAATGCATACACACTGAGCTTCTCTTCTCTCCTGGGTGATGGAACAGGATGGAATGGTGCACAAGACCCTCAAGAGGTCCCCTGTCCTGGTGCTTACAGTTTTTTGGATTTGGAATGTGACTTTTAAAAGAGACAATACCAAGTACAATAATAGGCATACTAGTAATGTACATGTGAGAGAAAGAGTGAACATTTTGGGGAAACGTATAGGATTGATAAAGAGAGACTTCATGTTAGAAATAGCTTTCTGAAGATGAAAGTAGAATAAATGAACATTGAACATTTGCTTAACTGGCACACTATGCCTCTTTCTCCTATTCAGCCATGATTATTCAGGTCATTGCACAAGCTTTTTGTCCCAATTCTTCATTCCCCTGTGGTAATACTTTACATCACAGCCTTGCCATGGTTTCATGGTGGGCAGAGAAGATTACTTGATGCCTTCACTTTGCACTTGGCCATTTAACTTGTTTGGTCAATGGGACTATAACTGATGTGAGGCCTAAAATGTGACTGGGCTAACAGCCTTCCTTTCCACTTCTTTTAAAGAACATTTCTCTCTCCCTACTTCATAGTCTATTGGTCTCAGGAAGATGAGAAACATGGAGCAGACCTGCATTGAACTCTGGCCTGAAGCCAAGCCCAGATGAGCTCAGCCTAGGTCCCCTGAACCCAAGCTAACCTGCATGGGCAAGAAATAAATGCTTATTATTGTGTGTGTCTGAGATTTTGGGTTTGTTATGAAGCAATAGCTGACTTTTATATAACACGACTGCCATTACTACCAACTTTCACTTCACAATAATCTATGAGGTTTAGTTGTTGGTTGTTACATAGTAATAGTGGACTGATACATGACGCTACTATCATTATTACTAACTTCCATTTCAAAACAACCCATTGAGGTTGCTTTTTAAAGAGAGAGGTTGCCAGCGATCCGGGAGCTCATGCATTATCCCTCTTCTACTGCTGAGGAAACAGAGGCTCGGAGTTTGGGTAAAGCAACGTGATCTTCAAAGGTCCAACAGGAATCCTCTGGCTGAATCACTGATGTGGCCTACCCCGTCTCAAGCTTCAGGTTAAAAGGGTGGAGCAGTGACTGATGTTGTGTGGAAATCTAAATCATGGTTGTGCCACCAATAATGTAATGATCGTCTGTTTATATGACATGAAACCCACCCCTATTTGAAACCAGTTGAGGAGACAAAGATCTAGGAGAGGTTGCATTCATCTTGTCTCAGGTACAAGGATCATATTTCTAGACTCTGAGCTGCATCCAGCAGTAACCTTAATAACAAATCGGGACACAGGGAAGTAATTACAACAAAAGCACTTGAGGAAAAAGTAGGAGAAAAAAGTGGAAGCAACTCAAGTGTTCATTAATGAATTAATGGATAAATGAAACGTGGTATATGCATACAGAAGAATATTATCCAGCCTTAAACAGGAAGGAAATTCTGACACATGCTAAAACATGGATGAACCTTGAGGACATTCGGCTAAGTGACATAAGTCAATCATAAAAAGACAAATAGTGTATGATTCTGCTTATATGAAGTATCTAGGGTAGTCAAATTCAGAAAGAATGGTGGTGGTTGCCAGGGAACTTGGGGAGGGGAAAATGAAGAGCTGTTACTTAATGGGTATAAAGTTTCAGGTTTGCAAGATGAAAAGTTCTGGAGACTGGTTACACAACAATATAAATATACTTAGCACTACTGACCTTAGTACACTTAGAAATGATTAACATAGAAAATTTTATTTTGTGTTTTTTTACCACAATTAAGGAAGAAACAATATTTTTGTTGATTGCTGAGATGAGACCCACTCTTCCCTCCTCACTGCAGAGCTGGCAAGTTATTAGCCAACTTTGACAAAATCTGTGTCTTTAATTCCTGTTTCTATTTGTCCCCCCTTCCTCTTCTTATGCTTAAACTATCCTGTAAGTAGTTTGATGATCAGTAACCCCGATAAATACAGGACTTAATTTCTCTGTTAAAACCCACATGAAATTATATCCTCTTTTTCTTTTTTCCCCCTAACTTCTCCATCTTGAAGCTCTGTTTACTGGCAATATGTACATGTGATATACAAAATTAAATTTTCTCTTTATTTGTTATCCTCTCTTCTAGTTCTGTTATTATAGGATTTCCTGTTTTGGATCATTGTGTGCTTATTTTTTTCCCCTATGGAATTTCTGCACATAAGTAGGAAACACTGGTTTTATTTTCATTTTTTTCAACAAACATATGTTGAAGACCCACTCTGTACTGATAAATAGGGACACTATTGATGATTGCAGGATCACAAAATGCCTATGGGATGAACAAAAAATGACTTAAGTTACATTCAGCTTAGCCATGGTTAGTATTATATATGTTCAATCACCGTGTATATCTTAAAATAGATTAACCAGTTGTATAGTGATTTTACTGTAATCTAAATATTTGACTAGAGCATAATTCTCCATTTATGTCAGAGACACTTTACAAATCTAAGGGCAAGGGTAGCTACAGATAAAAGTGGGCAGTGTCAATGCCAAAACTTCTCCCCCTTTAGGTTCAACACAAGTTATGAACCTTTAAACACATCAGTGCAAGCTGTAAGACCGCTCTTCCTAACCCTTCCCCATTATAGACACAAGATCCCCATACCTTATCCCTATGACTTCTTTGAGCCTCGCATGGGGACTGTGTCGGTGCTAACGTCTTTGTGTGTGTTTCTGCCCATGCCTTAATTGTATTCTAGGCAGTTTCACTCCCATGCAGGCTAACAGCCTCTTTAAACTTCTTTACTTTAAAAATTTTTCTTTCAATCTTTGTCTGGTAAGAATTGGGGCATTTCACACAAGCCTGCGTTCGTGTGTCTGTCTGTTTCACTGTTTCTTTCTGGATGCATTTAAAACAAGCATCTCAGGTTATTCTGATGCATGTAGTCTGAGGACTATTCTTATAGAAAAGCCACACTTTTGGTATTAAACACATCTGGATTTTAGTCCTGGTTCTGCCACTTCATAGCTGAGTTATACTGAGGAAGGATGCCCTAGAATTCACATCCATAAAATGAGGTTAATGAGAGTAACAGGTTGATTTATGTGTATTTGTCTCTTATCTCTCCCCTTAGACTTTGTAAACCATCTCTGGAAGATGGGATGTAGTGAGCAAAATGAGAGATTGGCTGAAGATAGGAGCACAAATAGTTTATCAGTAGTAGATGTTAGAAAGTAAAATTATGGGAGAAGGTAAGGTTGCCATTTGGTGGCTTGGTGGTGGCAGTCTGTAGAAATTCTCTTCTGATTACTGCAATTTCTCAGTGAAGAAGGAAACAAAGTCAAACAGAGTAAACATAGGGAGGAGGGATTGGAAGTGTGAGGACAGAGGAGAAGGTGTGAAATAGGCATTGCATTAGTTTCCTAGCACTCCCATAATAAAGTATCAAAGACTAAATGACTTAAAAATAAAAATCTATTGTCTCACAGATCTGGAGGCTCCAAGATCAAGGTGTAGCAGAGTTGTTTCCTTCTGAGGGCTGTGAGGGAGAATTTGTTCTGTGCCTCTCTCCTAGCTTCTGGTGGTTTACTGGCAATCTTTGGCATTTCTTGGCTAGTAGATACCTCACCCCACTCTGCCTTGATCTCTCTGTGGGCATGTCTGTCCCTGTGTTCAAATTTCCCCTTTTTATAAGTCATATTAGATCATAGCCCACCCTAATTACCTCATTTTAACTTGATGACCACTTTAAAGTCCTTATTTCCAAAAACTTTGGATTCAATTTTATTTTTTTCTTATTTTGTTTAATTATTGGTTATTTCATGGGGACACATTTGCAAATGTCTACTATTTTGACCACATTGCATTTAATTGGTGGGAGGTCATGTAACCACCATTTTTAACATTGATGATATAAGAATGTGAGGTAAAAATTAAGCATCTGGGTTTTTTGTGTTGAAAACAGCAAAGAACGTGTTGGTGTCTTTGCAGGTCAGGAAGATGCAGACCCTGGGGGAATGCTTGTTTCTCACCCAGTGATAAGACATAGTGAAAATACAAACAAACAAATAAAATAACTTTATAACAGGAAATTTCCAACATATGCAAAAGTAGAAAGGATGGTACAATGAACCTCTATGTAAATGCTATCCTGCTTCAACTATTATCAACTCATGGTTAATCTTGTTTCATTTATAGCCTTACTCATTCCTCTCCTCCCATATTAGTTTGAAGCAAACCCCAGATATCAAATCTTCTCATTTACAAGTATCTCGAAAGGACTAAAAACGTCCACAACACCTAAAATTAATAAAAGTGTCTTACTATTATTAAATATCTTTTTTTTAAATTAAAGTTTATTGGGGTGACAATTGTTAGTAAAGTTACATATATTTCAGGTATACAATTCTGTATTACATCATCTATAAATCCCATTGTGTGTTCACCACCCAGAGTCAGTTCTCCTTCCATCACCATATATTTGATCCCCTTTACCCTCATCTACCACCCCTCTCCCCCCTTACCCTCTGATAACCTTGTCTGATAATATTGTCTGTTTCTATGAGTTTTTGTTTCTCATTTGTTTGTCTTGTTCTTTTATTGTTTTGGTTTATATACCACATATCAGTGAAGTCATATGGTTCTCTGCTTTTTCAGTCTGACTTATTTCACTTAGCTTTATAATCTCAAGATCCATCCATGTTGTCACAAATGGTCCTATTTCATCTTTTCTTACCACCGAATAGTATCCCATTGTGTATATATACCACAACTTCTTTATCCATTCATCTATCAAAGGACATTTTGGTTGTTTCCATGTCTTGGCCACCATAAATAAAGCTTCAGTGAACATTGGAGCACACTTGTCTTTATGGATAAATGTTTTCAGATTTTTTGGGTAGATACCCAGGAGAGGGATTGGTAGGTCATATATTGTTAAATATCTAATATGCAATATTCTCATAATTGTTTTTACAGTTTGTTTATTTGAAACAAAATTTAAATAAGGGCCATTGTGATTTGTTCGTGTCATGAATTTCTTTAAACTTACAAGTTCTTCCTCCAAGTTGTTTCCCTTTTTCACTCCTAACCTTTATTTGTCGAAGAAAACAGATTGTGGAGTTCCTGACTGTCTGGATTTTGTTGATTGCATCTCATGGTATGGTTTAACAGGTTTCTATGTCCTTGTATTTCCAGAAATTGGTAGTTGTAACTAAAGGCTTAATCAGCTTCAGTTTGATGTTTTGCCAAGACATTTCATGGGAAATGATGATTATTCTCTCAGATGGCACAAAATATCTGATTGTCTCTTCTTTTGTGATATTAGCTGCCATGGATGCTCAGCGATCAGATACATTGATTTATTGGGGCTTGCAAAACAACAGTATTCTACCATTCATTCTTTTTTATTAGCTGGAATAGCTCTATAGCTGCTCTTCGCTATTTGTTGCTACACTTTGTATAGGAAATGCTGGGTAAGTGCTTGTTTCTATTTATTTATTTATTCATTTATTTATTTATGTCCTTTTCTTTATTTAGCATTGTCCAGTGGTGGCCAATTAGTCCATTACATTTTTTAAAATTTCATTTTTTTAAACATTTGTGTTTCAGCCTATTATAGTTACGATCCTTATTGGTATTCAAATTGTTCCATCTTTGGCCAGCAAGTCTCTTCAAGTTGGCTCTTGAATGCTTTTGATATGACTTCAATAGTCTTTAATTATGTTTTCTTGCTTTCTGGAATGATCTGCTTACTCCTAAGCAGGAAATCCTGAACCCCGAGGGACATGCCTCCCTAAGAGCAAAGGACATATTGCATTTCTGAGTCAACAAACCTGAATTGAAACTTCAGGTTACACCTCATTATATCTGAACAAACTGTATGCTCAAGTAGATGTGAATCCATTCAGAAAGGAGTAACCAACAAAACATGGTTCTATAACATGCTTATAACATAGGTTCTATGTATAGACTGTTATTTTTAAAAGGAAGCAGTCGACAATCAGCATAAACACTTCCTTGTTCAGCTGTCCTCGCCTCTACGATGTCTTCTTGCCCTCCTGCTGGCTGAGTCAAATGACTTTTCTTTGCATTTTATGTCCTCCATGGTATATCTTTCCTAACTCATCACACTGTCACAATTTTTTTTGTTTACTTGGTCACTGCCTCACTATACTCTGAGATCCTGGAACTCTGGGGTTTTGATTTATATTTCTACATCTTAGTAGCTAATGCAGTACTTGAGCACGTCAGGCACAGATAAAAGTTTGAAAAAGAGAGCTAAAAATACAATTGCACTTGTTTAGACAACACAGGGTTAATAAAAACAAGACATGGAATCTTATTCATTGACTAGATTCCCATTTCAAAAGTGAATGGTTTAATTGAGGTAACTTTGTAGTGTAGGTTATCCAATAGAAATATAATGCAAACCATACACGTAACTTAAAATTTCTAGTAGCCACTTAAAAAAAAAAAAAAGAATTAGATAAAATTAATCTCAACCACATATTTTATTTGAGTATATGACAAACATTATAATTTCAAAATGTAATTCATATTAAAAATTACTGTTGTTTTACATTCTCTTTGTTATATGACATCTTTGAAACTGGTATGAATTTTTCAATTTGGGCTCTAAATTTATATCAGAAATATGTGATCTGTAGTTTGAGTTTATAAAAAATTATAATTGAAAAAGATTCACATGCCAAGTTGTTCTAAACATACTTGAAAGTTTTCTGATAATTGTACCAATCATAAATTTAAACATTTTAATTTAAATAAAATGAAATAAAATTAAAAACTTGGTTTTTTTCAGTAGTACTAGACATATTTCAAGGCTTTGTAGTCACATGTTAAGTGGGACAATCCATTTCATGAATCACAAGTCATAAGGTCTGTGGGCAAAGATGGGTCCTTACCATAGAATTAATCAACCAGTTTTCTTCTTTGTTTAATACTGTTATTGTATTCAGGGAATCACATTAATTACATATGCTTGTTAAACCTGCAAACATAGTCCTGTTATAAGGAAATGCTTTCTTTTATACCTCAGAAAAATGGGTCAAATTCTTGATTTTCTCATGGGGCTGAATTTAGTCACTTTGCCTGCTACAAATGATTTACTTTTGTATTTTTATTTTAGCTGTCCTGAGGGGTTCCGGGTGTTTTTTCAGCTTGCAGCTGCACTATTGCTAGGTCAACAATTAGCCTAGTTTTTTGAGTTGCATAATAAATACACCGGCTCCCAGGAAGTGAATGGTGCCAGGACAAACTTATGCCAAATTAGGTGGAATCTCATTTAATGTACCCAGTTCTGTATTTGTGATAAATTAGGGTTGTAAAATAACGTGGCACTGTTAAAAATCATACTCTTCAAGAAAACTTTTAAAAAGAGAATAAGGGTATTGGAATCCTTTTCTTTCATAATAACATTTACTGAGAAAAGTTCCAAGCCAGAAAATGAGAACAGTCTTAGAATTGAATCCTGTGAGTGTAAATGAATTTAAGCATGAATCAAACTCTACCAAGCTTCATCATTCCAGAGGTCTACAAATAGGACAAAGCAAGGAAGTCACAGACAATTTAAGATAAAGAGGTCAACATATGAAAAACCTACAGTTAACATCATACTCAATGGTGGAAAACTGAAAGCTTTTCCTCTAAGATCAGGAGCAAGACAAAGATACCCACTCTTGCTATTTCTATTCAACACAGTATTGGCAGTACTAGCCAAAACAATCAGAAAAGAAAAAAGAAATAGAATGCACCTGAATCAGAAAGGAAAAAGTAAAATTATCTCTGTTCACAGATGACATGATCTTATTTGTAGAAAACACTAAAGATTCTTTTTTAAAAAAACTGTTAGAACTAATAAATGAACTCAGCAAAGTTACAGAACACAAAATCAACATGCAATAATCCGTTGAATTTTAATAATAACTGACAATGAATCATCTGAAAAGGAAATTAAGAAAATAATCTTATTTACAATACCATTGAAAATATTAAAATAGATAGGAATACATTTAACTAAGAAGGTGAAAAGCTTGTACATTGAAAACTATAAAAGAGTGCTTAAAGAAACTAAAGAAGACACAAATAAATGAAAAGACCTCTCATGTTAAAATGTCCATATTTCCCACAGTGATCTACAGATTTAATGAATTCCCTATCAAAATCCCAATGGCAATTGTTTATTTTTCTATTTTTATTTTTTTACAGAAATAGTAAAAACAAGGACCTTGAGTAGCCAAAACAGTCTTGAGAAAAAAGAAAAAAAGCTGGGTGCCCCACACCTTCTGATTTCAAAACATATAAAGCTACAGTAATTAAAACAGTATGGTACTGTCATAAAGCTAGATACAGGTCCACCCAGGTTCAAGAGAGAGAACAGTTTCTACCTTTTGATGGAAAGAAAGACCTCTTTATTCTGTAGGCAAGGCATACCACAGGCTTTGAGGATGCAAAGCTTGATTTACTCTCCCACAACAGTCTTATTTTGGGGGGGTGAGATGGAGGGATTTATGAAGAGAAAATATCACTCATTTCTCACTTTAATAAGCCTACAAGAAAAAGTTAATTTCTCCATTAATTTATCCTGCCACTTTAACTAAATGAATTAAAGTTATATCTTGGTGTAAATGTAGTGATACAAAGAAAAATGTTCCAGTTATTTATTGCAATTAACAACTACATCAAAACTTAGTGAAGTAACATCTATTTTATTATAGCTTATGATTTTGTGGGTCAGGAATTTGGGTGGGTTCAGCAGAGTGATTCTTTTGCTGTGTATGGTGTTGAGTAGAATCACTCAGAGAAATTCAGCTAATAGCTGGGTTTGCCTGGACGGTCCAGTATGGCTTCACTCACATGCCTGTGCCTTGGCAGGCATTATCTGGAAGGCTGGGCTAAGCTGGGTCCCTCTCGTTCCATGTGGTCTCAGGGTCTCTTCATGAGGCCTTTCCATCAGACCATGTGAAGACATGGCAGCTCATCACTTCCATAGCCTACTGGCTAAAGCAGTCACAGGGCACATCCAGATTACAGGGGATGGAGAAATAGACTCCTTCTCTTGTTGGGGGAAGGATAAGGTCACCTTTCAGAAGAGCATGTAGAATGGGAAACATTGTTGGAAAATAAAATCTGCCATTATAGGCAACAGAAAGGTTATGCAGTAGAAAAGAAAAAAGCAAAAAAAAAAACCCACCCCCCCAAAAAAACACACCCTGTGACTTAAATACCAAGACTATTGACTCCAGATTTAAGTATGATTGAATCATTTGACTCAAAGTGTTAAGATGATTTCCTAAAATAAAAAAATTAGGGCTGCTTAGTTCCTTATTTTTAGTTTGATCTTATTGTGTACATTTGGCTTATTTATTAATTGATATCTGTTATGTTTTATCTGAAAAACTCACTTTGTTTTAGGGCTCCAAGGTGCAGAATTTGACTCAGTAGTTCACCCCAAATTTTAACTCACTTTGTTTAGTTTTCACAAGAAAGTTCCCATCCATCCATCCATCCCTTTATCCATTCAGTATTAATTTAGCGTCTACTGTGTATCAGACCTGTATTCTGTGATGGAGTTACAGCCTTGAGTGACATAGACAAAGTCCGCGGGCTTCTGGAGTTCACATCCTCCATATTTTTCAACGGGAAAGTAGCTCAGAACAGGAGAATTATGACTAACGAGAATTGGGAATAGAAAAAGAATGTCTGTAAGACTCTAATGGTATGAGAAGAAATACTTTCCTCTTATCCAGCACATAAACACATTGGGGAAAGCCCGTTTCTTTTTGTACGCGTGAGGAAAATAAAATCTGTTGGTGAATGTTGAGGAAAACTCTCTTCTGGAAGTCTGGAGTGATTTTAAACTTGCCAGGAGGCTGTAAATGAAATGACCTGTTGTGTTCATTGGGTCAGAAAAGCGAAAGCTCACAACAGGAAGCGCCAAGGAGCTATTCTTATCAGTCTAGGTGACCTGCGATCCTTTTCATTTCGCTAACATGGAGTGTTTCTGATTTTATGTTGTACTAATTTTAGAAACTTCAGGAAAGTATAAAAGAGGAAGGTAAAGATGATTCGTAATTTCAATATCCAAACATTACCTTTACAAATATTTTGCAATATTTTCTCAGTTTCTTTCTACATAGCCATACCCACAGCCAAAGCTATGTATCTAAGAAAATTGGGATCCTACACTATAAACAATTCTACTTGTCTAACACCATAAAAATATGTTTTCCTTACATTACTAAGTATAGTGGGAATCAAGTGTTTCTAATAGCTATGTAAGATTATATTGCGTGAATATACCAACCCCTATTTTGAATATTTACATAGTTTCTTTTGTTATGAATACTGCTGTAATAAACATCTATGTGCATCAATGTTTGTATATATCTCTGAATTTTTTCCTTAGAATAAACTCCTAAAAGTGGAATTTCTTGGTCAACGATACAAACATTTTTAAGGCGAGTAGCTCTATCTTCTCCAGGCAGATAAAAGGGGGAATTTGAATTTACATTAAATTCTCCCTGAAATGGCATCTGATGCTGATTGTGTAGGTAGGAGTGTTCTCTTGGCTTGTCACCAGGAGTAGTATTATAATAGCTCTTTTACATAATTTCCTAATTAGGAAACCTCAATGAAAGCATTCTTGAGACTGTTTGAGATTAGTTCAGGAACAAAATCCTCCATCAGTCAAACTAGAGTGGGTTTTTTGTGTTTTTCTTTAATTTGCTTTTTAGTTCCCAAGTCAAAGCAAGACAAACGGACGATGTAAATTGGAGGCTGAAACCGTCATTTACAGCTGCTCCTGATAAAAGAAGAGCAGTTCCAAATGCCTTTGTGTTGGCAGCTGCCTCCTGCCGGCTATCATTCCTTTCCCTGTATCATCTTGAGGTTCTCATTTTGTCCAAAGTGCAAAGCCAAGAGGGCATCTGGTCTCAGCCTGGGACCTGCTCACCTTATCACTCTACCACTGCAACCCACGAAGAGGGGGGCTTTTCTGTTTCCTTCCCCCATCCTCCTCCACCCCTACTCTTTTAGCAGTTTATAACAAGTCGTTCCCTTGTATACAGAAAAAGCAGGCCCTCAACAGGATCTGACTATGCTGTTTGGAACTGTTTATGACTTATTTTGGACTCTCCAGGCAGGGCCATAAATACACAGTTAATCTGCCTGATAGCAGGAACAGTCACCTTGGCCCCAAGAGATTAACTACATGGGGAAACACAGAGACCCCATCTTTCCTGCACCAGCCAGCTGTCTGCAAGGCTGGCCCTCTGTAGATTGGATGGGGGCGCTGATGCTCCAGGTGCCCCCTTTGGTCATTTCCTGTTCCTACACAGTCTTTCAAACACCTGGTCCCATCCTTGAAACTTCCTGGCTCTTGGAGAAGGTCTCTCAGGTGCTTAAGCCATTGGTTGTCTCTTTAACTCAATTTTGGAATTTAATCCCTATCATTGTGAATTGAAAAGCCTTGTCCCTTCTTATTTGGTCATTTAGGGCTACATGGCACAATACGATAGCCACTAGCCACATGCGACTATTAAAACTTCAGTGAATTAAAATGCACTATAGTAAAAAACTCAGTTTCTCAGTCACACTAACCACATGCCAAGTGCTCACTAGTCACATGTGGCTAGTGTTACTGTGTTGGAAAATGCAGATATAGAACATTGCTGTCATCACAAAAGGTTTTATTGAACAGCTGATTTACAACATCACATTGGGGAAGGCAGAGGTAGGAAACATGGCTTCCCCACTTCATATTTGGGACTTTTTGCCAGCCTGAACATTGGAAAAAATAATAACAGCAGCTGATATTTGTTGAGATTTTACTACATGCCAGGTAATGTGTTTAGAGCCTCCTACATTCTACCTCACTGAAAACTCAAAATGCGTCTGGAAAGTAGGAACTATTATTGTGCCCATTTTACAGATGACAATAAGCAAGGTTGAGTGACTCCCCCAAGTTCATACAGCTTGATTTTGGGCTCGTTTTGTCTTTCTCCCAGCTAAACTGCCTTCCACCACTGTCAGAGGCCTCATGTCTGGGCTGCCACTCCTGGGCTCCAGGACAGTTTGGGGATTTGTGAAACTGCAGCTCTTCTGGAGTGAGAGTTTGTTGCTGGAAGACTGCTCTGGCCTAGAATCGGGTGTCTCAGGGTATGCACTCCCAGATGCAGCTATACCTGGAAGACTTACCTTCTAGAAATACCTATAATTTCAGTTTCCTTGAGCCTTTGAGTAAACAAAAGCTGGGTGTCATCTTGATGAGGAGGTTGAAAGGGTCCCGAAGTTTTTTCAGCTTAAGACAAGAAGTGGCTTGGAGACTGAAGGTCCTCAGAAGGCGGGATTTGAATTCTGTCTGTTCCAGTCTCCCTAAATATCTTCCAGTGTCAGGAACGCACTTTGGGTGGATGCTTACACAGAGGGGGCACTGGGACAGTGAAAGGAAGGAGGGGGTAAGGAGGATCTGGGCCAATTCTATAGAGGGTACTGTATTGTATCTCCAAGACATTTCCCTGTAACCGGCAACTCTCTCACTCATGGTTCTGGTCATTATGCTTGCTGTCCCATCTCCTGCTTCCTCCCTTTTGGACGTCTGCAGGCATCAAAGTTTTCTCTTCAGATTGGACATGAGCCAGTACCCTAGCACTTTGTGAGTCGAGTGTCAGGACAAGGTGAGACTTGATTCTCCCAGAAATTTCCCGTGTTCTAGAGATAGCCTGGGGGGGCCAGGGAACTCTGAAAGACCAAAGTTCAATTCCCTCCACTCCCATCACACTCGAATCTCAGAAGGTGCAAGTTCCACATTTCCTGGTGGTGACAGATCAGAGGGGCTCCAGATCTGACAACACAGCTGCTGTTGGAGGGGCTGAGAGGCAGGCTGATTAGGTTAAGCCTGCATAGTCGATGGCTGGATCTGGTCTTCTGAAGGAAGCACCCCATACCTGCCTTCTCAAGCAATAAAGCCCGTGGTGGAATACAGAGCTCTTTGCACTGCATGCCTAAAGCCTTAATTGGTAGAAAACTCTTTAGACTTTTCTTTCATTGTTGTCTGTGTGCACAAGGAACTCATTAATCCAACTGTGAGCTCCTGGAGAGTGGAGAGTGTACCTTAGTCTTTGTAGTCATGAAGTACTGGGTTATATATACCTTTACTATGGGTCCATGATTAAAAAATAGTTGGAGACCCTGGCAAGGTGGTCACCATATTTTGTTTAATAAAAAAGGAATATATCAATTCATTTATATTGTTCCATCCACTTTTGGGGGAAAATATATATAACCTGCCTTCCTGTCTTCCTTCCTTTTCATATAACTCGTCTCTTTCTTTTAATTCATTCAAAGAAAAAGACCAGGATGTTATCCACAAAATATTAACTTCTGATTATCTCTGCGTGTTAGGATTGAAGCTCAGTCAAGCAACAATGCCAGATAGCTTCAGTACATATGGAATGTCCTGGAAGCTGTGGAGCAGGTTACAGTATTGAGGAAAAGCTCAATATAATACCCAGACAAAGGAAGGTTAGTCTCAAAAGAAGTTTCCAGATATGGGTAGTCAGAAATAAAGGAGAGCCCTGGTGCTGAAGCTCATAATCTCCAAGGATTTTTCAATTCTTACAAGCCCTTCTTCAAGATTAGAATCCTAGGAGAGGAGAATCTGTCACATGACAGTTCCTGGCCAGAGAAGGGTGGGACACTTTGACTGATGGGAAACCAGTTCTCTTACCGAAGAAAGGGGGAGAGGTGCTGGGAAGGCGAAAACAGTGATGACTGCTGTGGATCACGGATGCTTTTCTTTTTGCCCATCTGTGGTTTCTAATTTTTTTGTAACATTAAAAAATTACTGTTATGTATTTTAAACATATGCCATGTATATTTATATATATTTTATAAGAAAACCTTTTAAGATTTGTTATTTTGATAGTAAAAAAACATGTCAGAACAATACTGTAAGGGAGCTGATACACTAGACGGGATTCAGAGGTGAACATTCAGGAAGGCAAAGGGATTGGAAATCATACAACGTGGGCTTTGAGGAGGCACCTGGGATGTTGTAATCAAGGGACAAGGAGACTTAGGTCCATATGAGAGCTCCTTCCACCATTCAGGGAACAGCATCTGGATGGGGTAGCGGTGTTCTGCCAGGCTTCAGGGATGAGGGTGATGGCCCAGGAGTGCTTCTGAAAGTTGTCACTGCCAAGGGATAGGAGAGGCAGCCTTAAGAGCTCGTGTATGACCTCACCAAGGGTATCCGTGGAGCAGCTCAATGACTCATACCGTAGTTGGTTTAATTGGGTGAGAGGATTCTGACATCCCTTCCAAATGTTTCCTAGGGTTCCATGACTCACCGTCAGTGTGCATAGGGGAAGTGTGTGTAGGGGAAGCAGGCAGGCCAATTTGTTGAAAGTCAGTTGAACAAAACTTATGGATGTGTGGAAAGAAGTAAAAAGAGTATAGTTGTAATAATTCTACATATTCAACAATATGTCCAAGAATATATTACAGATTCTGACTTTTCAGGACCCTCTTCTCTGCTCCATCTCTGGTCCACAGTCTGTCTTTCTCTTCGTCTCTTAGCCCCTAGCTACAGTAGTGGAGAGAAGGAGCAGGGACAAATTGAACATCCTTTAAAATGACAACATGGAGACAAAATGAAAATTTATCAACTACAACTAACTGTATATAAAAGGTGAACTCAGAGAACCTGTCGTTTGATGACTTGGTATTTAGAGAATTGGACTGTGACGAATCAACTTCAATTTTGGGGTTGTTTTCCATGGGTACGGGAGTTTGAACAGAAGTTCCCCAGTTCTCTCAATCTCAGAGAGTTGATCTACATCGGCATGTATGGGGACATACCAGCCTTCAGAGTCATCTTTGAATATCTCACTTCTGGGTTTGGGGGGACTTTTGGGGGCACAGCAGGCTTTAGGAAACCTTGGATGTTCTGGACGGTTCTGAAGGATCCCTCATTGCTAATTTAGTTTGGAACTGTCTTGGAAGGATTTGGGGAGTCACCTGTAACCCAGTCAGGAATATTTCTGAATCAGTCAGGACTGTTCGGAACTGTTCTTGGGGCTCATGTGTAGATGCTTACTGAGCCTCTCAGATCCAGCTTTGTAGAGGAAGCACTTACTCCTACAGCTGCTGGAATTACTGCCTAAACACAGCCATCGGCAGCCAGAATTCTCTGGGAATTGCCTTGTCTGAACAGAGCTGCCTTGTCTAAGGCCACACCCGCTTCTCAGGTGACCCGCATCCCAAGACTGAAATGGATGTAGACGGCCCTGTCCCCTTGCTCCAGCTTGACAACTTCAAGTCTTACCTTACCAGGATGGCTCTGAAATTCTTCTGCTGTATCATTTGCCTTACCCAGAATATATTGTATAAATTATTACACTTTTATGCACAGATAACTTTCTTTTTAAGTATTTGTATGTTTCTTAAGGCTAGGAGCTATGTCCAATATTTACATTTGTATGTCCAGTATCCTGCACATAGTAGGTACTTGATAAATATGGGTCAGTCATCCTACTATTACTGCTAATGATGATTGCTAGCAGTTTTTGAAGGCTTACTACATTGAACAAAAGATTTTCTGTACAGTATTTCAGTTAATCCCATGTGTACCCATGGGGTGTATGGTATTATTATCATACTTTTAAAGGCAAGGCAACCACAGCTTATAGATATACAGTAATATGACCCTCACAGATGGTAATTAGTGACTTTGGCGTAATCATCATATCTTCTTTATGTACAGTACACTTAGTTTTTCGAGAGCTTTTCAGTATTTACTATTTCATCTTGTTTTTCTTACATCCACATGAGCAAACCACTTTACAGATGAGGAAATAAAGGTTTATACCATCTAAATGCCAGTAAAGGTTTGGTTAGCGTCACAGCAGGGTGACTGAGGGAGATGTGGAGTCAGGGCTCCTGGTCTGTTTTGAATCTGGTGGCCTTTCCAGTAACCACGCTTAAAATGAGGGCCTGGCATGATCTCAGGTCCCAGCATGGCAGCTGGGTGGACTTGAGATGCACTGAGGAGTCTCATGGCTCCAGAAATGTTTGCAGGCTACCAAACTCCTCCATTGTTTTCTAGGACAGCCCCAGGGGATGGTGCCGCGACACATTGGTGCATCATCCAATGCAGAGTGGTGATAGGAAACAAGATGCACAGGAGAACTACTAAAGCATTCTGAAAACACAACTAATTGGCTCTGGCCACGAACAGAGTTAAGAAACCTTCCATTAAAATAGCTAGAGATGCGGTTAGTCAAAAGTAACAATAATCTTTGTATTTTGGCTTCACTAATGTTTGACAAAGATCGTAAATCTGTCCCTGGACTCTCTCACACATTTTCACAAACCTACAAAACTGTGCCCCTTCCCTCAAAAATATGCTTGCACCATGTCTGGAATTTCACATCAGTACCCCGCTGAAGATTTACAGAAGTTGTGCCTGATTTCTTAGTAATGCTTTTAAAGGCTACATCACTACCCTCCCAGTATGTTTACTGCTTAAAAATAAACAGTGTCGACAGGAAACCGATGTGGGATAAACATGATCCTTATGTTTTACTCCTGCATTTCAGAAGAGTCAATATCTTAACGTGACTTCATGCTGCACACTGGCAGGGGTTTAGTTTGGCGATGCCTTCCTCTTTTTCTTGGGGCAGAAGGGAAATAGGGTGAACAGAGCATGGGTATTAAGTACTAGACTTTTGAACTTTGATCAGTGACCGGCTGGCCTGCCTTGATAAACAAGGTACATTTTTGTCATCAAGAGCATGAATGATACAGTGAGCTTATCTCCACATTAGGGAAATATACACAACATAAGGAACCGGCCAGATTTTAGCAGCTGCTTGATTTTGCTTTGAGTTCTGGTCAACCAAGAGTATCTGGGACTTTCCTCCACTTCTTAATAGGGCAGGAGGTGTCCACATCACAGAAAGACCCATCGAGCCGACAAGGTCTATCAAGGTCACGTCTTACTCCTACCACTAATTAGGCATTATTCATCTTGTTGTACAAACGTCCATTACAATCATGCCTCAGTCACACAGGATATTGATGCTTATGATGGGTCAGGATGTCACATAAAGAAATGTGGTCGTTGAGGACTGTCATTCCCTTGGTATGAAAATGAGGCTGTCCTTAACTTTATTCACGTCTTTCTTCACTTTATGCCATCCTCCATCCCCTCTCTTCCTTCTTCTCTTCTGTGTCAGATTCTTTATGTATGAGGGACAAAATGATTCCAAGGCCATTCTTGTCCTTGAGTAGCTCAGATTCTGCAGGGAAACGTACAGTTCATCCCTCAGGGTCTCAGCAGAAATGTCTTGAGTACTTAAAACACAAAACACAGGGACTTTAGTGATATAGGGAATACTAATTGTAAGGAATTGCAGACCCCGGTTATGGAAGAATGAGAAGCCGAAACAGGACTCGATGAAGCCACCAGAGGTTAGCAATAGCAAGCAGCCTTCACCATCGCTTGGCAGGAGGTAGAAGGGGAGAGGGAGGGTTAGCTTGGAGGGGTCAAATCTTAGAAGTTGGAATCTCAAGTGGGTCTGTTTAGTAGAAGCAGGGATCACAATGGGACTTGGCAGTGCCAGAAATACTGTCCAAAACAGAGAAGAAAGACCCTGGCTTCTCCTTCCCATCTGCATTTCAATTTGCTGCCTCTGCCTCCCATTGAACAAACCCAGTAAAAATTTTATTGTGGATATTGATTGCTTACCTGCCGTGATAGCCATGGGCCCATTTTCCCTCTGATCCAGTTCTCAGCCCTCTTTTTCTCTGTTCTGAATCTCAGGGACTGACAGAGCCTGGGAAATACATACAGCCTGCAGGAGCCAGCCTGGTGTTTAGTACAGAGAAAGGGCGGGCTGAGGACTGGATGAGAGGGCAAAGAGGGTCAGGGTCATCATAGCAAGTAATCAATATCCATACTAGAATCCTTACTGAGGTGTTCTTTCTCTACTTCTTCATTCTGCTACTTCCTGGTTGGTCTTCGAAGTTCATTGTCACTCCTGGAAAGCTTTGTCTTGACCCTGCAAGCCTGAGGTCTGCCTCTCTTTTCGTTCTCCCATAGTGTCCTGGGCACACTTTTTCTTTAGGGCACGGATTACATTAGATTGTCATTGACAATTGACTTTGTCTTTCTCCAACAGCTCCAAATCTTCTTGATGGCAGGGACCATGTCTTATCCATCCTTCTCTCCCCCCTCCTCTTTAGTAGGAGGTCAATGTACAAATGAAGCATTGCTTGAATCTTCTGAACTGCGAAGACGTATAAGACATCAACAGATATCTTCACGTGCCAGTCACTTGCTTTGTAAAATAGAAAAATGGACCAGTTGAAAAATGGTCTGATTATTTGTCCTTCTTTGGGGATATGCAAATCTTTTGTTTTTAGAGCCAAACCTGAACTCCATAGGTTTGGAGCTGGATATCCTTTATCATTCCTTTTGGATGCTAAATGTGTGTCTTTGGCAGATAGAAACTGTTGACAGATTGCTGGAAAGGCAACCACAGATGACAGAAGTACGAAATAAACGGTCTTGGGAGCTGAAAATTGATCTGAACGCTCCCTTCTCTTATACCGATGGTTATCTGTCAGAATAATATGTCAATTTGTCTTTCTATCTTTCTTTCCTTCATTCCACCACAAACAGAGCATTACTACCACAGACAAGACAAAAGAAAATAATTTTATTTAATCATTGGAATGAGAGAGTGCATAATCTTCGTGTTTGAGAAAAATGGACTTTATCCCGTTGGTCTTTTTCATTTTCAACACTCACTCCCCTTCTCTACTAAGTCTGATCTGATGACTTTTTTTGTTAAATCAGATCACACCCTCTCGGGCCAAAGTATCTTGGCTCCTGTTTTCCTCCTGGGTGAAGGGGAAATGGGTTGACATATTTATCATAAAAGTTCTTTCCAGGTCTTTGTAGAATCTCCCTATTCACAAAGTAAGGAGCAGTTTATGTCATGAAGTTTATTTGTTTTTAAGTTGAGTTTAAAAATTTGGGGATATGTAATGCATTCATAGGTATAGAATTTTTAAGGCAAGAAATGTTTTATGTTTCATTTCAATATATATGTAATGAAACAAATACACGTATTTCATATTTCAGTTATATCTTTTGCTCATTCTTGTCTATCAGTCACCTAGTTTTCTTCTTGAAAATCAATGACTATAACTTTTTTGGTATATCTTTGTATAATTATTCCATGCTTATAAGAGCGAGGTACATATCCATATACCCCCACACCCCTTCCCCCCAACATTTGGTACAAATGTACCTGCTGTTTTGCACTTGCCTCTTGCATTGTTTACTTAACACTACACAACGCATAAATCCAAGCAGACCAGGAAAGTTTATTTTTTACCCTAAATTTTCTAAATAGGCCCACTTTTGATGCTTGGGAGTTAGTGGATAATGCATTTTTTTCACATATAGAAGCTGCAGCATGAAAGAGACAACACTCTGAACTTCCTTAGGCATTGAAAACTTAGTATGAATTAGTTAATAATCTAAATTTCTAATCTGCAAAGGGGAGAGATTGATGAGAGCAAAGAGATGTGGAATTTTGAGGGAGAAAGATGGCTGTGACTGGGAGAGAGTTGCGAGAGAAAATTCTTCCTGCTGCTCTGATTTGTAGAGTGCCCTTCTGAAACGTAAACGACTCAGGAAAGGTCACGTCATGAAAGGCAGAGGGCCAAGGAGAGCAATACTTGAATCAATATTGCAACACCAAAGTGAT
This sequence comes from Rhinolophus sinicus, assembly GCF_057876585.1. Classification (NCBI taxonomy): domain Eukaryota; kingdom Metazoa; phylum Chordata; class Mammalia; order Chiroptera; family Rhinolophidae; genus Rhinolophus; species Rhinolophus sinicus. The sequence continues at coordinate 27,532,473 of NC_142513.1, forward strand.
TGTCAAAAACAAACGTGACGTAGCTCTGGGAGATAAAGACTGTTTTATAAATGATGTTAGGAGTAGCTGGAAAAATATATTAATAGGAATGACTTCAAGTAATGTATTCAAGGGGTCATAGATGTGCTCAGCGAGTCAGCTATGAGGTTGTTGGTTCATCACAGCATTGTGATTAAGTAGTGAAAAAAATTCAAATGACATCAAGGTTCAAAAATGGGAAATTGGTTGTACAAATGATGATATGCCCATATAATGAATGATATGGTCAGACAATTTTTAATAACACAGAAAAGGTTTGCAATGCAATGTTATGTGGAAAACATGAGCACATGGAGTATTATTCAATTTTGGTGAAATATATTCAATATCAATATATTTATGAAGCTACATATTTAGAAAAAAGCATAGATTTATACAAAATAAATCTAGGTGGTAAGATTACAGATGATTTTGATTTCCTTTTTTTTGCTTGCCTACATGTTCTAAATTTTCTACAGTAAACGTGTATTCATTTTTCAACAATGACTTTGAAAAATGTAAGAACAATTAGCTGAGATACATATGAAGCAGTTTAGATTGTCAGTTTCAACCCTACTTCTATTTGGCCGTATGTCCTGCTTAAAATTATTCATGGAAGTAATACGTGAAATATGTATGATTACCAAAACGATGGGCATTTTTGGTACTTGTAGAACAACACTGAAGTAAATGCAGTATTTATTCTTGAATTTCTTTTCTGAAAATTCTATTCGGCACCATTTTTTTTTCTTTTCCAACTTGGAAAATGCTATTTGCCCCACAGAGGGTAAATAACATCTAAAATTGTGGTCAATATCTGTTATGAAACAGAATCACACAATACTCATGGATTTTTGGAAATCATACATAAGATCAAGCATCTTGATTCCATTCCCACTTTATTTCCTGTTTGGAGATTGAGCTCTGCTGTCAGAGCGTGGATGGTGGTATATGTGTTCTTTCTAGAGATATGAATATTTTCAAAAGAGGTTGCTTTTTTAAATGTATTGTTCCAAGGCATGTTTGTGGTGGGTGTGTCAGGGTCCCTAAGTTTATGTTCAACTCTGTTGATCCACATCAGAAGGAGGGCAGCTATATTTATTTGCTTTTGTGGCCATCAGATGTCTGAGAACTTAGATGATAGAGTGAGTGCTCTGAAACCACAGTGCTTCAATTTCAGTCTTCACATAACACCTGTTAAGGAAGTAGAAAGAAAAGTTATTTCCCCTGCCACAGAAACAAACAAACTAAATACAAACACACAGACCTTTCAATAAAGCAAATATATCATTCAACAAAATAGAAACAAACGCAGATGTCTAAAGCAAATAAACATAGGAATGAGTTTCATGAAAAGTGAATTTACACTCAGTGAAATACATGTTTTAGAAACTTTTCCAGTTAATTATTGTCACAATAATGCTGCAAAAGAAACAATCACAAAACTTCAGTGCATACAACAATGGACATTTATTTCTCTCTTGAGTCTATGGGAAAGCTGGATGATTGGCTTGGGTGATTTTGTCTGGGTGTGGCCAGTCATCGACAATCCGCAGGCAGTCAGTTCTGCTCCATGTGGTCTCTCATCTTCCAGCACAGGTTGTACTCATTGTGGAAGCAGGGCTCCAAAAGATAATGGAAGTGTGCAAGTTCTCTTAAGGCCTAGACTTGGAACCAACACTGTAATTTCTGACATATTCTATTGGCTACAACAAATCACAAGGCAAGTTTGGATTCAAGGGTGGGGAAATAAGACTCCACCTCTTGATAGGAGTTAATGCAAAGGCATATTGAAAAGGGCATGGGTCAAAGAGGGGTAGAGAATTGATGCCATTTTTAGCAGTCAATATGCACAGGGGTTTTACATTTTGAAAAATAAATAGTTCAGTGGTTACCAGAGGGTAAAGGGGGTGGGGGGATGGTAGAAAAGGGAAAAGGGGGTCAATATATGGTGATGGAAGGAGAACTGACTCTGGGTGGTGAACACACAGTGTGATATATAGATGATGTATTGCAGAATTGTACACTTGAAACCTTTGTAATTTTACTAACCATTGTCACCTCAATACACTTTAATTAAAAAAAGAAGATTAAAATAAAGAAAAAGGAAAGGTTTTCACTTATTGATAACACTGATGAATTCTGGCTCCTCTTCATTAATAGATTGGCCACTTGTATATAGCATTTTCATAGTTTTTCAGTTCATGTTTCACAAAGCTGAAGTCTACATAAATAAGTTGTATTCACGATATATATTTGTAGTTCTTACAAAGGACAAGAATAAGTAAGAAGAGGCAATGCCTTAATTTTCCAACAAGAACTTTTGTGATTTGGTTAGAAATTGAGATGATATTTGAAACTAACATGGTTTTAGATCTCTCTCTTTCTCTGACTTTGAGTAAAATTAAGAGAAATGTGTAGAAATAAAACATAAGAAAGGATCTGAGATTCCGTATTGTCCAATTTCATCAGTGAAGACACTGGGACCCAGACCATATCCATGACTTTATCTTTCAAAAATATAACATCCAAAAACATAAAATAAAAGCTCCTGAAAACACCAGAAAAAAAAAAAAAAGACTTAAAACAAGAGTGTGGTGAGATATTTACATGTAAAATGGAACTACAAGTGAGCAACGACTTAAAATTCTTGAAGATTATATTCAAAAGTTCAAGTAGAGATATGTGAAAAACAGTGTTCTACCTTGCAAATAGAAATTACTTTCTTTTTAGTCCAGGAAATATTTATTTCTTTTTTCAAAAGTCTAGCATTTGGTTATTATCAAAGATCTCGAAGCTGTCTTTTTATTCTACTTCATTATTTTCTGCTTTTTTATCTTTATTATTTCCTTCTTTTTACTTTCTTCATGTTTACTCTGCTTCTCTTTGTCTAGCTTTTTAAATAGAATATTTAGCTCACTAATTCCCAATCTTTCTTGTCTTCTAAAATTGTGCCTCCTTATCACCTTACACATAAATTTCCTTCTCTTTTTATATATTCCACCTCTTTGTGCCGTATTTTGAATGCTTTTCTTATATCTGTCTTCTAATCCACTAAGTCTTCTTTCAGCTTGTGTAATCTACTGTATACCCATTTCACTTTCTAGTATTTTATTTTTCAAATCTAGAATTTCTATTTGGTTCTTTTTTAAAATAAAGTCTTGAAATGTGGCTTAGCAGGTAGTCTCAATTAATGTATGTAATTCTCCTTGAATTGTAGTTGAAAACCATGGTCCTGTTTTGGCTTTGTTAGCTTTTTAATAAGAGCTGCTAACATGATGAATAACTAAAGCTAGACTTGGACTTAGCCCAAGTCAGAAGGCTACTGGACTGCACTCTTTCATTTAAAAGCTGTTTGGTGTTTTATGGGCTCTATTGTCATGATCTATACAACTAAGGGAAGTTTCTTGCAGTTATTAGTAAATTTTAAGTGATCATTTAAAGATTTTAAAAATAATAATATCTTAGAAATTGTACATTTTATTTCTTATTGTGTAGCGGTTTCTATTTAGCTAGACAGAATAGATGTACCGCTTAGTCCCACAAGTGTTAAAATCTGATGAGATCAATCTCACAGTTATTATAAACCTCTGTTTCACAGAATTTTACCATTCCCTGTTGACAACCTGCCATGCTCCACATAAGAATGGGTCAATAAATAGTTACTATTTTGGGGATACAAGATATAAGAAGAGGATAGAATAAAAGATGAAAGTTATAGCAACTAAAGTGGGCAAAATATTCTGTTCTTACTTTATGAATTCTATTCCTTCCTATGTGTCTTTAAACATTTTGGAACATATTTATTTTAAAGACCTTTTCAGAGTTAGCTCTATGATCTCTAGTTCTTCATGGATACATTTTCCATTTGTTCTATCTGTTGGCTATCTCTAATGGTGGTAGGCTTCTTTTGTGCACGGTGGTGTGTTTCCTTTATGTGCTTTCTTATTTTTATGAGTAAGTTTATTTATTTTCTTTTGAGGGGAATATTTTACTCGAGTCCCCTGAGTGCCTTAAATCGTGTGGGCGTCCCTAGGGTGGTTTCACTATATCATCTGCTGGGGTTCTGTTGGGTTTACTGGCTCCAAATTAGCTTTTTTTGAAGTTAGTTTAGCTTCTTTATTTTTTTTTAATACAAGTCTTAACCATTTTAAAATTGAGTGTGGTTCTGAAATGTCACAGAACCTATGACGAGGAGACAAGAGTCTTTTTGAAGTACTATTTTAAATGACTATGAATGAAAATTAAGTTTCAATAGTATAAAAATACACTTTCCATCTCTAGACTCTAAAGCAACCCTTAAAAAAAATCTCTTGCATCATTTATTTATTGAAGAAAAATAAATAGCTAAAAAGCTACTGTAACAGCGAGCTTATGACTGAAGTGATTCTGATAGATAAAATCAACATATGTGGTGGATAAGCTCCACCAATGCTAATCATTTTTCTTGTTTGACTATCCAAATTAGTTTTTATACTAGTGTCTTTACTTAGGTTTTATATACTATTTAGGTTTGCATATGTGAGCAGCATGGCTAAAAACTTTAAAACTCTCTTTGGTAACATTTTTTCCATCAGAGTCTGGAGTATGAAGCTCACTTCTGCACCATAACCCTAGGCAACGATTGAGTTTGCTTAGAGTCTATTCAAGGATGGGGTGTCTTTCCTGGCTCCTGGAAACACTAACACATATTTTTAGCCTGCACGTCTTTAAAGGCCACATGGATTCAACTCTTGTGCAACTCCGTGGCTTTGGGTATGAATTTCTTTCTCATTTATGGCACCTAAAATTTTCCTCTCCTGTTTTTAGCCTTAGCCAGATGTTTTAATTCAAGTCTTTGTGCTAATTGGATAGAAATTCTGTTGATGGAATATTTATAAAGAATGTTTTTGACCAAAAATACAACATAATTAACATCATTTCAGGTATTAGTAATGAGAGCTGTGAAGGTAAATAAAGCAGGTAAAGGGCTAGGGAATTGGGGGTTTATTTTACAGGGAGGTCATGACAAGCCTCTCTGAAAATGTAATATTTGAAAAGAGGCCTGATTGGGGCAAAGAACCATGAAGAGTATTTTAAAGTGAGAGACAGAAATTACAAAGACCTTGAGGTTGAAATAAACTTGGTATGCTGGGAGAACAGCAAGATATTCCAGGGACCAGAGCAGCATGAACAAGGTAGAGAGAGGTAGGAGATGATGTCATAAAGATGGGAGAGCATGTAGAAACTTGTGAGCCATGATGGATTGGGAATTTGGATTTTATTCTTGTGTGGTGGGAAGCCACTGGATAGTTTTTAGGAGGGGAAGCACACATGACTCTACTTATATTTATAAAAGGAATTCTTGATACTGTTTAGTGAAGAAACTGTAGAGGTATGAATTGGAAATACAGAGATTCATTGGGAGATTAGTTCCATCCTCCAGGCAAGTGATGGTGGTGGTTGGGATCAGGATGGGAGAAGTAGAGGTGGTGAGAAGTGGTCAGATTCAAAATGCCCTTAACAGTTGATTGCCCATGGGGTGTAAAGGAAAGTGAATAATCAAAGATGACTCTGATTTTTGCCCCGAGAAACTGGGTGACGGGTAGTGTCATTTGCTGAAATTTGGAAGAATAAAGGATCTAGAGTTCAGTGTATGGCATGATATTTGGTATGTCTACTAGACATCTAAGTAGAGATGTCCAGTGGACAGTTCAATGTATGTCTGGCACTCAGGAGACAGGCTAGGGCTATAGATCTATATTTAGAAGCCATCAGCATATAGATAGATTTCTAATCTACGGACTGCATGAGATCACTTAATGAGTGACTATTAAATAAGGCATTCTTAATCTGGGGTCTATGGATCCCCAAAGGGGTATGGATAGAATTCAGGGGTCTGTGAACCTGGATTGAAAAATACATCTTTATTTTCATTAACTTCTAACTGAAAGTTAGCATTTTCTTTCTTTATGAATGTAGGTTACAAACCATTGTAATATTTGCAGTACCTGTGACTTTATCACCAATAGAAATCAGAAATCTTTTTATATCACATTATAGTTGTTGTAGATATCCAGAAATGTGGCTTCCTTAGAAACTCATCATTACTACTTTGAGGTTAAATGGTTATAGAACCTGCCTCTTAATTTTGTAATTTAATGCATTGAAAAGCATGTCACATATAAAATAATTTTTAAAATGTATTATAGTATTTTAATATAATTTATTTTCTTTATGTCTTTTTTTTAATGCTTTAAGAAACATTAATCTCAGAAGGGGTCCAGAATCTTCACCAGGCTATCAACGGGGGTCCATGGCACACAGGAGTTTAAGAATCTCTGGTACAGATAGAGAAGAGAGAAAGAGGAAGGCTTGATTCCTGGATCTCTCCAGTATTTAGTGCTTAAAAATCCAAGATAGAATCAGCAAAGGACACTCAAATGATTGTGTTTGCATGGAGGCAAATGGATTATATTTTCTGCCATTATGCAGAACAGGTACTCAAATAGAGACTAACTTTAGTTATAGAAGCAAAAATTTTTAAATGCACATTTTTGAACACCAGAGGTTGTTGCCTGTGAGATATTGGAATGTACCATATCAGAAGGCTTTGAAGCAGAAGGAAGAAATATCCCAAGGAAAGAGAGCTCATTACTGATCAATGCTGCTGAAATGGACCCTCAAATTTGGCTAGATGGGAGTTAAGTTGCTCTTAACTGAATAAGAACAATTTCAGTAGATTTTTGGAGACAAGAACCTGATTTGAATAGAGAAAGAAGAAAATGGGAGATGAGGAAATAAAGAAAGGAATTAAAGGTATCCTTTTGAAGAGTTTTGCTATAAGAGGAAGCAGAGAAATTTGGAGGGCTTCGAAGGGGATGTGGAGTCAAGAGAAGGTTTCAAAACTTTTTTTTAAAGATTGGTAATATTACATGATACTGATGGAAATGATGTTGTAGGAGACAATGAATCACTAAAGAAGAGGTGGCGGGTGGTATCTGAAGAAGCGATTGGTTTTAGATTATAGCAAGAACAGTTCATCTACGACAGGAAACCAGTCAGTACCATGAGTTAGGTTTATACATTAGTGGTTTTCTGATTGTGTCTATCTTTTCAAGGAAACAAGATGAGGTCATCAAATAAAAGTGAAGAGTGTAGAGGGCTTTTGGAGGTTTGCAGAGAGAACGTGTAGTTTTGGAGATTAGGAGAAATGTAGTAGAATTGCTAAGCAGTGCTAAAGGCCCACTGAAGAGCTGAGAAAACAAATTTCAAGTGAGAAAAGGGTGTATAGTTGTGAGGTTTTCCTCAAAGGCAGCCATGGGACAGGCAGAGGTGAGTTTGGGGTTTTAATTTTTCCAGGGGCTACAATGAGAAGTAGAGATTAGGACATTTTCTTAGTTTGGGATGGTATCATAGCCTGGATGGGTTATAAACAACAGAAATTTATTTCTCACACTTCTGGAGGTTGGGAGTCCAAGATCATGGTTGGGTCTGGTAAACCTTCTTTTTTGGCTTGCAAACTGCTGACTTCTTATTGTATCCACACGTGGCACTACTGTGTTTCCCCGAAAATAAGATCTAGCCGGACCATCAGCTCTAATGCATCTTTTGGAGCAAAAATTAATATAAGACCCGGTATTATATTATAGACCAGATCTTATACTATAGTAAAATAAGACTCAGTCTTATATTAATTTTTGCTCCAAAAGATGCAGTAGAGCTGATGGTCTGGCTAGGTCTTATTTTCGGGGAAACAGAACTAGCTAACAGAATTAGAGAGCTCTCTGGGATCTCTTTTATAAGGACATCAATTCCATTAATGAGGGCTCCATCCACATGACTTAATCTTTTCCTAAATGCTCCACTTCCTAATACCATACTTTGGGGATTAGGATATCTACATAGGAATTGTGGGGGAACACCGACATTCAGTCCATAACAAAAAGGGAGGGCGTCTAAGCAAATACTGGTCAAGACAAATTCTATGATGTGATGAAAAATATGGATGACTGAGGTAAAGAAAAACACTGCTGAAAGTGATAAGGTCATGACACAGAAATGCAGGACAGTGAATGAATCACCTACATAAATGGTGAAGCCACTGAAAATAATGGAATGATAGTGGTGGAGGGAACGATGGTGTGCCAAGTACTAAAATCTGCAGAAATGAGCAGGAACAACTGGGAGGGTGATTGGTGACTAAAAATGAGGAAGGATTGTTAATGGAAAACTCTGCTGGCAAAGTCACTGGGTTTTTTGAGGAAGAAAGGGGAAAATTGTTTGGAAGCAATAACCTAAGAGGTATAAGAAATGTAACAAGATCAAACTGTAAAAATGAAAAAAAAAGCAAATTAATAAAGATAAAAGCAGATATTAAACAGAATGAAAACAAAGGTAGAATAGAAAGGATGAATAAAATGAAAAATAGATTATTCTGTATGAAGTTCCAAAATAAATCAACCATTGCCAAGCATAGCTAAGGAAAAAGAGAAAAAAGTACAAAAATAGGAATGAGAAGCCAAATATAGTCATGGATATAGAATAGAATAAAAGAATGATAAGAAAGTATTATGTATAGCTTTCTGGCAGTAACGTAAAAATCTAGTGGAAATTCATGATGTCTTCGCAAAACATCAACTAAAATTAACCAGAAAGGTAGCAGAAAGCCTGAGTATGAGGTTTGACAATTAAGTTTGCAAACTTATCCTAGAAAAAGTGCTACATACCTCATTGCTGAATATCACTATGGTCCCTTCAAAGTACTCCCCTTGGGAAGCTATGCACCATCTCCAGCATCTAGTCCACCCTTCAAAGCAGTTTTAGAACTCTTTTTCTGGAATGGCCATCAGAGCTGTCATTGTATTACCCTTGAGGTTCTGAATGTCATCAGAATGTCTTCCTTTCAATATTTCCTTTATCTTCAGGTAAAGAAAGAAGTCATTGGGGGCCAGATCAGGTGATTAGGGAGGGTGTTTCAACACAGTTATTTGTTTACTGGCTAAAAACTCCCTCATAGACAGTGCCATGTGAGCTGGTGCATTGTCATGATACAATAGCCATGAATTATTGGCAAAAAGTTCAGGTCGTCTAACTTTGTCATGCAGCCTTTTCAGCACTTCCAAATAGTAAACTTGGTTAACTGCTTGTCCAGTTGGTACAAATTCATAATGAATAATCCCTCTGATATAAAAAAATGTTAACAACATTGTCGCAACAAGTTCGCAAACTTAGTTGTCAAACTTCGTAGATTAGTTGCCATTTAAGTATGTGTAAGATAAAGATATATCATTTAAAAAGGCTCAGGTGCTTTTACAGCAGAATTTACATAGCCTTTAAAGAAGAGTCAATTTCTAAATTGTTTAAATCATCCCAATTATAGACAAAGAAGGAAAGTTCACAGATTCATTTTATGAAGCTCACAAAATCTTAATACCAAAACTTGATAAAGATAGTTTGAGAAAAGAAAAGTATGGGCAAGTCATATTTATGAATAAATATGAGCAAAATCTAAATGAAGTATTAGTGGGAATGGCACTTTGAATGAACAGGACTCAGAAGGTACCTTCAGAAAACAGCTTATTCTTTCCCCACTGTGGTTGCTAGGATTTCTCCTGTCCCCTGAGAAACATACAGCAGGTCCCATGATTTTATAGCCATTTTCACATAGGAAACACTCCTTATGCCACTTACGACTCTCGGGAATGTTCTAATTTCTATAATTAAAATTTCCAGACTTATATAATAATTAAAATTCTAAGCTCTATTTAAAGTTAAGACTACTCTCCTCACGTTTGGGCCTACTCTGGATATCTGCAGGGGAGGGTGGTGATGGGGGGGCAATTTTCCTGCCCCCGTTTTCTTTCTTCCTCTCAATCCCTTCCACTCTGCTGTCAGAGGGTGCTTCTGTTAGGTTCTTGCTCTCTGGACTTCTCAGGTGTGAATCAAGGTCCAGAGGACAGACGTCAAACAATATAGAAATATATGAAATAGATTTTTCTTATAGCTATAAATGCTAATAAAAATATACTACAGCAACAGAGATAATTGTTAGGATTCTTATAGTTATTTATGCCATAATCTTCATTAGGGGAGGGATTTTGGTTTCCTTCTTTTTCACTGAGTGAAGAGAATAAAAGAATATTACCACCCTTGGAGGATTATCTGTGTGATACTGCTGTAATCACAGAGACTGTCTAGTGAACATGTACTATGCTCAGAGTAAAAAACAGTTTTCCTTTGTGGTAAACCAGATGAATTTAATCTCTGAGAGAGACTGTAGTACATACTATGCAATTAGCAAAAAGTGTGGATGGAATACATGCACAGTAAATGCTAAGATTTGTGCACAGCATGTTTGGATTATTCAATAGGTAGCAGAGTTGATAAAGCACTGATGAAAGAAGTAGATAAATGGAGAACCATGGCAACTGGGGAAGCCATTAGGCAGGCAAGACTTTTATTTTTAATGGTGTGAGTCATTTTGGTTAAGGTACAAAAGTATTTTATGTCTGTTATACCAAGTGTACACTAATATTTGTACTTATAGCATTTGTTTTTGTCTGGACTTACAGATGAGCAATGAAACTCTTTTTTTTAAAAGATAGTACACATAAAAACCATGCAGTTTGATTGATATGCTTGTAATATAAAGCAGTACTGGAGGTTGCCAGTAGATGGAACCACAGATTTTAGAAATTGAGGTTGAGATTTCCTTCTTGGTAAATAATGGCAATGTAACAGCGTTAAGAAAGTATAACATTTTGTTTTTTAAAATAACACTTTCCTAGACATACATCAACCAGACTATAGTGTAGCAACCAAAGTAAACTTGTAAGTATCAGATTCAGTCTTTGAGGTTACTTCCTTAAGGATAAGTCTTGGAAAACACATTTTAAAATTTCATATCTATAACGTAATGCAAATGTTAAGATCTAGAAAATAATCCTTTATACATCATCAAATATTTTGAGTGATGTAGGTAGTGAAGTAGGAAGGTGATATTTAGCAATTTAAATGTAACACCATTATAATGGGCCACATGCTTGTTTAAAAAAAAATTAAATCCTTCTTTGCTTGGCTGTAGAGTGGGTCTACTGCTATGTGTCTGGTATAGTTTTCATGCCTCATTTTGTGTTATCTCTTACCTGATTAACATACCCAGAGTTTGAGAAGTCAATTATCCAGGCAGAGGGTCAAGTGGTTTGGTATTCAATGGAGATTGTGTCTTTGAATGTCTTGCGTTTTGAAAGATGATGTGTAAATTGGGTCTGGTTGCCGCCAATTATAGTCCACAAAGAGCTGGTCAATTTTTAAGGGGAGCCAACTAAACATGGTATTACTGTCTAAGGGTTTCTAATTGCAACATTGCCAACTGCTTCACATGTTCCCCAACTGGTTTCTGGGGAATCTCTGCTTATTCCAAGGCACGACTTTCTACCAGTTCTGTTATTCCACTTCTCTCTCCTCCCCCTCGCCTCCCCGTTACCTCTGTATGATTTCTAGTCTTCTGACCTTTAAAGGCAGGTGAATACATACCATCTCCTACTTTCTCTTTGCCAAAATGTCTATATGAAAAGCCACCTCAAACTTGACTCTTTCAGTTTCAAGGGAGACCACGCCCTTGAAAAATAACTAAATTGGGAATAACAATAATGGCAGTAAATATTGAGAAGACAGCTGTGTTTAAGCAAGAAAATTAAAAACTTTTTCCTACTTTCTCCACTGTGATCTCTACATTCTTTCTCCAGTTTTCTCCCCATAAAGCACATTCAATTTTCACTCATGGTAGATATGTTCTGTAAAAGTCTCCATGAACACTGAATTAACAAATACTGAACCATTGTTCCAAGGAGAAACACAGGGTTAGTTTCCTGTGAGCCTCTGGTCAAGTTTTCATCAGCCTGCCAACACATAGCCTTCTTTTATATGTGTTTCTGTTCAAAGATGCATATTTAATATACATTGTTGATCCATTAACATTGAACTCATGGCCCTATACAGCTGAATAGCTCATGCTAGAATGAAGCTTAACTAAAACACGTATTTTCTTCAGAAGGCGCACCACAGCCTTCTTGTAATAAAGGAATAAGAGACAATACTTCTGCGCTATATTTGGTGGCCCTTGCAAACAAGGTAATCGCCAACAAAAAGCACAACAGAGCAGAAAAATGAGGCACTAAGTAGACTGAAAAGGACACTTGTTTGCAGTATGAGAGCAGAAACAAGATGGCAGTGCATTGCCTTTTTCCACCTCGTCTGGGAACATGCAGGTTGAATGACACAAATACGTTGCTGCTTTGCTCATGTCAGCAAAGGGGGTGGGGGTGGGGGATGGAATCGTTGTGAATTTTGGTTTTGGGGTTACAAATAAATTCTAGTGAGCAGGTGGATTTGCAGATATGGAATCTGTGAATAATGAAGATCAGCTGTACTGTTATGATTGGCAAATCACTGCTAATCATCTCAGTAGTCTTGCCTCTCACTGATGACATATTTTTGCCTTTATAGAATTATAATGGCAATGCTCTGTTCCTACTGACCTGTTTTCTTAAACCGAAGGAAACAAGTGGGGCATTGCTAGGTTGGGAATAGGTTTTACAGCTTGTCCATGACAAAGCCAGGACTAGAACCCTGATCCCCGATAGGTGGTCCAGTGGTTGTTCAGTCAGGTCATAGGGTTTCAAAAGCTTCTGAGCATGTGGGAGTTTCCTCTCTTCTCTGTCAGGGCTTTGTACTGAGCCTGGTTTTTATAGCCTGGTTATCCTGGGAAGGGAAAAGGGAACCAGTAATTTGGAGGAACATCCAGAGAGCTCCCATTCACTTTCTGACTTTAGTTCATGAATCCCTTTGAATTAAGATAATAGACGGCTCCCATGAAAAATTCAAAAGAGTATGATGTTGAGCAGAATTAAGCATATGCAAATCAATTAATATATCATATGAGGTAGCTCTGGGGTAACTAGGTTGCAGGCAGGTAAAGTTAATTGAGATGTGACCCTTTAGGAAGAGACGTAGGAGAAGGGAACCCTCCAGGAGGCTAATAACCTGGAAGAGAAATTGCTCAACATGCTAACTGCTCTACACTGGGCCCCCTGGCTGTTAACTCGCTCACAGAAAAGTGGAAAAATTGTCTTATCAAAACTCAGGAATTTTGACTCATAGCTTACCATCCTATTGAATAAATAACCTGCTCTGGGATTTCCTTTCCAGTTTGGCAGCGTCTACTGGCAGCATGATATTTCTGTTTGATTCTTACCTTTTCCCTTTGTATGGGGAGCTCCCTCTTTTGCCCTTAGCTATGGGCTTCCCAGTTTTGGATGTGCACCTTGTTTCATCTTGTTTGGATCTCGGGACCCTCACTGCATGGACTTTCTTTTCTGCCTTTTGGAAAACAAACTAACTCATCTTTTCTATGGAAGCAAATGTTTATAATTAGAATGTTATTATTTCTCTTAGTTTTCTCAAAAGTCAGTCTCCTACTGAGATTCAAGAAATGTTATGTGTGGCATTTTATTTTTTTTTATTTATTTTTTATTTTTTTATTTTTTTTATAAGTTTCAGGTGCACAAAGCAAAACTTAGACGTTTATCATTTATATCCCTCACACTGTGTGAACCTCCCTCCCCCCATCCACTATCCCTCTGTACGTTCCCCAAATTAATTTTCAAAACCCCGTGGCCATCTTGTGGTTACTGACTATTTTCTAAAATTGCTTCCTAATTTTTCTGAAAGGAAATATCTAACATTACCAGTGAAGGTGTAGCTCTGTGCCCCAACAGCTGTTATTGATAGCTGGGTACCATGCATGTTGATTTGCTTGGGACACTCCTATTTATGCCTATGTCCCAATGTAATTCTTGATAACCTCTCCTCTCGATTATGGATGACAAATTATGTGGTTATGCTATAGATAATGCCAATGTAAGAAAGTTTTAAAGAGTGAGTACTATTAGAGTTGGTATTTCCAAATCCTCTGAGACCAGGATTACATGTAATATTACTTAGTGTTGGATTTGCTGGAGTTTGTATCGTCCTAAAACATAAAAAATACCTTTGCTTCCTTTAGAACTTCTTCGGTTTCAAAAACTAATAAAGGCACCTCTTTCTAGTGTTTAGTGACTTGTCCTACGCTTTAGATTTTTTTTCTTTAATTTCTAAAGTAACAAGTTTATTGTAGACAGTTCAGAAAATGCAGAAATGCTCAAAGGAGAAAATAAAAACCATCTATAATATATTCATTCAGAGATATTCACTGTTAGCATTTATTTTATATTTTCCATATTCTTTTTTCTATAGAAATCATATATCCGACATATTGTGTCACATATATCCATCATATAATTCGAAAAACAGAATTTTGGGGGTCTGCTGATTTTTAACTTGCTTTGCCACTAACATTATATTATGATTGCTTTTCTATGTTGTTAAATATTCTCCTATGACAGTAAATTGAACAGAGTATTGAACAGTATTAATGACTTGAATTTACAATAATTTATTTGTCTAAGCACAGTTTTAGGCTTTTGAGAGGCCTCCCAAGAGAAGGTAGAACAGCAGGGTCTGAATTAAAGATGGATGGATTTTGGATGGACACAGGGAAGAGCCTGCATGATGTGATTGCATGGGGGTGACAGTGTAAATATCCTATCCTGGATGGTTGCATTGTTTACGTGCCTGAAGGTAAGGAGCATAATGAAATCATTTCTTGAGATTCATTTCCCTGACTCATTTGGTATTTCTGTGATGGTTTAACATAGGAAGGAAACTGATGCCCAATTATTTTTATTTAAGGTTGACTCTATTATTGTGCTTCTTGACAGCAGGAGTATATGTTTTTGTGCATCCTAAATGGTATAGGACAAATTTAATTAAATGCTTCCTTTTTATGTCAGAAAGCATTTACATTGAAAATAGTAGGTTACTTTGATATGATTTTAAGGTAAAAAGCTTAACTTAGGATTTTGGGTCAGCTAATTAATTTTGGAGCTTTCTGAATGAAATGTCTATTTTAAGCATCTTAGTTGAGTTGGCTTTAAGAGAATTATCAAATAGCCTGGGCATTACACACGAGTACTGTCAAATGAACAAACAAACAACAAGCCCTATCATAATGATTTCTTAGTTGTTTTTCTTCTCAATTGGGTGAAATGATTTTGAAAATTTGAGGGAAGTACTATGAGGTCTTATAATTAAATTCGCAAACTTGTTGCAATGATGTTGCTAACCTTTTTTGATATCAGAGGGATTATTCATTATGATTTGTACCAACTAGACAAGCAGTTAACCAAGTTTACTATTTGGAAGTGCTGAAAAGGCTGCATGAAAAAGTTAGACGACCTAAACTTTTCGCCAACAATTCATGGCTCTTACATCACAACAATGCACCAGCTCACATGGCATTGTCAGTGAGGGAGTTTTTAGCTAATAGCTGTGTTGGAACACCCTCCCTACTCACCTGACCTGGCCCCCAATGACTTCTTTCTTTCCCCAAAGATAAAGGAAATATTGAAAGGAAGACATTTTGATGACATTCAGGACATCAAGGGTAATACGACGACAGCTCTGATGACCATTCCAGAAAAAAGAGTTCCAAAATTGCTTTGAAGGGTGGACTAGGCACTGGCATTGGTGCATAGCTTCCCAAGGGGAGTACTTCAAAGGTGACTGTAGTGATATTCAGCAATGAGGTATGGAGCACTTTTTCTAAAATGAGTGCACAACCTTAATTGTCTGACTTCGTATAATAAGTCAATCATTGGGCCAGTAGGTGCTCTTCTGAGGGTTTTCTTTTGCTTACAATTTGTTCTGGGTTTCATTTAGCTAGACAAAAGTGT
The DNA here is from genome assembly GCF_057876585.1 of Rhinolophus sinicus. Classification (NCBI taxonomy): domain Eukaryota; kingdom Metazoa; phylum Chordata; class Mammalia; order Chiroptera; family Rhinolophidae; genus Rhinolophus; species Rhinolophus sinicus. The sequence continues at coordinate 27,548,306 of NC_142513.1, forward strand.
TATCATAGCCACATCTTACCAATTTTTGCATTAAAGGAAAATGAACCTGTTTCAAGGAAATGAGAAACAATTCAGTTTAAAAAATGGTCTAGGCTTTCTCTTTTGAAGTTTAAGAGGAATTATATACACTTCATCTTTTTTCCTATTTTTAGATTTTGCTGGCTATGGAAACACAAGGTTACTACAGGTGGATCAGTAGTGACATTTCTAGTTATGATTGAAATTGCAGAGTAATTTTTAATCAATTAGTGGTTAAAATGCTATTTTTAAAAAAAGCAGATTCGCAAAATTCCTTAAAGGATGAGAAATTCTATTTAAGCACATAATGAATCTATTTGTGGATCGCTATTCAAAGCACCAACAAAGTTTAACATCAATTTATATACAGAAATCAGTTTTCCTTTTTTCTTTTCTTATCTGTGACTTTTGCTTTTAGCTTAGAAAACTTTCAAAAAAGGAGAGCTATTTTAAAGATTTAAAAAATATCTCTTTATTTTATTTTTTATAACAAAGCAACTTAGTTGGTCGTTAAAGATATATTATTATCTGTTGAAACACCTGAAACTTAGAGTTTCAAAATGCTTTATGACTGTGCAGAGTTTAAAAAGATTTAATCACTTCGTGGCCACCCCTTGGTTTCTTCTCAAGGATCCCATGGATTTTGCTTCTGTGTTTTAAGATCTAAAATTCTTACTTTTGCATTTATTTGTGTCTTTGATTAGCAACTAGTGGAGCAAATTCTTTCTGTCATCTCTTTGTTGCCAATAGTAATAGCACCTGTTATGCTTCTGTGCTATCCATGAATATGAGTAGTCTCTGTTCATCCCAGAGTTACATTTTGAGAAATACGTTTAATAACCACAGCTTTAGGGGCCTAAGTAGGTGGGTCTCCTGGATTTGATGGAGTCTATTAATAAAAGTTAAAGTACTGTACTGTATTTATTGAGACTGTAAATTTACATTAGGCTACATAGTTTATCCTGGGAGTTTTTTCAAATTGTCGATTGAAAAAAATCCACGTATAAGTGGACCTTGCACAGTTCAAAACTGTGTTGTTCAAGGTTCCCCAATGACTTCTTTCTTTCCCCAAAGATAAAGGAAATATTGAAAAGAAGACATGTTGATGACATTCAGGATATCAAGGGTAATACGACGACACTCTGATGGCCATTCCAGAAAAGAGTTCCAAAATTGGAACTTCCTTTTAATGAATTCTATCACTGTACCTTCAATCTCCAGGAAAAATTAATTAGAAAGTTGTCTTCCTTGTTAAACAATTGTTGTCTGAAGCGTCCTATGAAAATAGTATTCTTTTCCATCGAATGTGACAATCTTTACATTTAATTTCTAGTTCAAACCCTATGGATGTTTGTGTTGCAACATTGCAGCTATTTTCAAAATTAACGATATTGCTTGCAGATATAATAACTCCGTGATGTACTTTATTGGGTAATGTCCATGTGTACTTTTTCGGTAATGGTTTATTGACCAAGTTTACTGCCGAATAACTGGCAATTCCTGCCTGGTCCTCAGGCTGGAGAGGTAGTATTTGCTCAGGTGCCTCAGGCCAGTGAGCTGGCTTCCCACTGAGGGTCCCCTTGCTGCTCCCTGCAGAGTCCTTCCTCTCTTTTGGGATCATGGCCTCTGCACCACTGCTTCTGTTGATACTGCCACCATTGCCACCACCAATCTGAGTTCAGGTCCCAGCCCGGCTGCCCCTTGGGGTCACAGACTGCCCGTGCATATACGTGTGCACCAGGAGGCCAGGCCAACTGTGCAGTGTGCTGCTTGCCTGCTCTTCTCACGGGATTCATCCTGTGTGCCTGTGCACAGCTGCTAGACCTATTTCTCCTGTTCATATGCGTGCTCCATTGTTCCATCAGACTTCACTTACAAAACACAAGTTCAAAGATACAATTATTATGAATTTCATGATGGTGATACCAGAGCATTAAACCAAGTGCAGGGCTCTTCTGCCAGTGGGACCCTGGGTGACTGCACATGTCATGTGACCATGGAGCCAGCCCTGAGGGAGGCTTCAGTGATACTCTATTTACCATCTTGGATCTCGAGAAAAGCCATCATTGCATTTCATTTCCATCTAAATTGGCCAACCCTAGTCCATATTTTACAACTGGGCATAGGCCAGTTTCAATGGCTTTCAGAATAATCTAGTACAGGGTTGCATTGATTCTATGGCTAGGGTCAAAATCAATTTTTAAATCTCTTCTTGAGAATCAAAAGTCTCCTTATGCAGCCGCCTTTCTAACTTGGAATGTAAAGTTTACATTATTTGGGAAATGCTAATAAATGTGCATAAATAAAGCTTACCCTCTATTTCTAATCATCCGGTCTTTAAATATATAAACCATCTTCAACTTCCTAATTGCATCTCATGGATCAGTTTCTGGTATGAACTATGTCACTTCCTGGTGATTTTTTCTCCTCATTTTCTGCATCCATATAGCTTGTGTTTAGGTGTCAGGAGGCGGTATCTTATTTGAGTATCTAAATGTATCAACAGGCTCATAAAAATGGATGAAATTAAGTTCAGAGATGCAGATCTAGATGTTTATCTGAAAACTTATCCAAACCTATCTAGTACTGTTTGGTCTAATTTTGGAAGAGAAATTTTATAACATTTCTCTTTTCTAGAGAAGAAACATAATGAAGACAGCTTGTTGAGGTATTTCCTTAACATTATAGTTTTTCAGTGATGAAAGACTATAAGAGTATGCAATCTTTATTATTTATCTACAAAAATCAATATTATATGCTGTAGTGCAACACTATGTGTACTAGGTATAAAATGTTTATTACAAAAAAATCTATGTTATAACTGGAGGATTAAAATATCAACTAATTAACAAATTACCCAGATGTTCTTGATGCATTTGCATAGACCTTTATTTGATTGTCTAATTATGCCTTTTCTTTGATTTGAGATGGTTCTATGTAAAAATATTTGGTAAGCTTGACTTTCTGCCAAACCAAAAGGACTCAAACTTGCTTGAGAAATATAAGCAACTTTCATTTACTGAGTGTCTGTGATTAAGGCAGAACTCCCTGCTTAAATCATAGCTTTGGGGAAGGAATATAAACAGAAACATAACTCATGCGTGTGCCCATTGTTTCTCCCAGCTCTGGACAATAGCCAGACTTCAGTTTAGCATTATCAGAAATATAGAACACACTGCCATTAAAAGCCTACTCAAAACAGGGTTTATAATGGGTTAAAATGTATTATCTTTTTTTGTAACTTCTGATGTAGTTGGTATTATTGGTGAGCACTTAGGAAAATGAAGTGAAACTTAGCTTGGTATGAGGTGGGGAAGGAGGCAAAATCTATTATGTTGAAAACTCTGAGGGGGAAGTTCCACTTTTCTACTGGATTGGTATTTTTGTACTTGTTGAAATGATTGATTTGGGCAAAAAAAGTGTGCCTCCTTCTTTATGAACATTTATCACTTTGCCAACAGTTTAAAATTATGATTTTAAAAAGTTGCTTTTACATTAAAAAGAATGATTAAACATATATTGGTCTTTGAAACTGAATGAGACATTGAGGTATTAGCCTTTCATCTTTGGGGACTTTAGTTTAAACCTGGCTCAGTTTAAGTGGAAACAAGTTTGATCTTGTCATCGGTACCTCTCTAAGCTTTTAGGGTGAGTAATAATTACAATGAACTGAAACCACTCCAAAATATCTTAGCATTTTATTCTACTACATGAAGAACAGGAACAAAATACTTCATTGCACAATCGAGGAAGATTAGTATTTATATTGAAAATTGTAGACAAATCCTAATCAGAGGTAAAGCAATGAACTGCTGGCACACTTGTTATAAGCTATTTCAGAAATTGAAATCAAAGTGCTAAGTATATAAAGTGTTAATTAACATTGTGAAGGAAAGACTGGTGTCTGGCGATCTTAGAGGCTACTTTCTACTTCCCCTTGGGAGAGCAATTCCCTTTCCCTCAGGAAGCCCTTTCTTTCCTGCTTATCAAACTCCACTCTGGTTAACTGCTGACTTGCATTTTCCTTGAGGTTCATGTTGAAGATACCAGTTTAAGTTCAAATCCAGCCTTCGAACATTTGCATTTTAATAGGATTCACAGACCTAAGCTGAAGAATAAAACCTGAGAGTGTTTGGTAGACAGAAAGAGTGAGTTCCATGGTCCTCAGAGGAGCCTTTGAATCTTACCCATTCGTATCGGAGCTAGTATTTTTGGATGTGAGCAAAGAGGATACTTAGGCAGCAAAGTGACATTTTTACCAACTCAATTCATTCTACTACCTTTCCCCTCAAAGGGCACAGGGCATCCTGCATGGCCGGGGGCAGCTTTGTTGCTTCTTAGCTGTAATAACTTGCAGGATAATTGCTGTCTTTGTCTCAGGCTCAGGTCTCTGCACACTGCAGGAGTGTCCTTGACCTACTCTTAAAAGAGTCCCCAGCAATGCCCTGACACAGTGCACCAGTTTTCTTCGCCTTCCCATTTCCTCCATGTAACTGGAGCAACTCTCCCTCAGGGTGTCCACAGCCATCAGGGGGCTAGTTTCCTGGGGGAGACTTCAGCTTCTTGGGTGGAGCCCTGAGTAGCTCTGTGGTGTGAGTCAGGTACAAACTTTATTTGAGAATACGGAAGAACCTGCTGGTACTCTCACTACATATCAGTAGTTTACAAAATTCAAAATCTAGAATTTATCATGAACTCATTTGTATCCCTCCAGCGTGTAACTAGAAGGGAGAATACCTCAATACGTGATAAAAATGCTCCAATTTTAACGTTGCGGGTCTCTTAAAATCCCCTAATCCCAGTCCTGTTTGTCATCTCAAAAAGACACTCATCTTCTTGCTGCCAGATGGTCTCCATGTGTATTTACATGTGCCAGTATTAGATGGGAGAAACTGAAGTGAGGTCAGAGGCCTCCAAGGGAGGCTGCTCGGGCCTCTGAATGACCTGATATCTTATCTACTCAGAGAACATCAGGCCTCAAGACATTGACTCTTTATTACTGAAAACTCATGAAGTTAAGAATGATAATTTATTAATCCACAGTGAGAAATGGAGCTGTCACATGCACCAGGATAATGGCGATTTAGGATCAGCTCCTTGTTTCCCTATCATCGAGCTATGTGGTTTCCCTCTTAGTTCATTTGCCATAGGAAGTCACTGCTGTGCAGATCAGAAATGGTTACATTTAAAGGTCAGTTCCCTCTCTTTTTCTGTAACTAACTGACTTGGGCATTTGAAGGTTGTCTGGGGAACCGTTCATCAGAACAAGGGGAGGTGGAAGAACAAGTGATTTACAGCAGTGGGCCAGCGTAGTCTGATGCCTCCAGAAAAGAGAATGAGTAGCCGTGTCAATAGGGCCAGATGTAACCAAGTCTGTTGACTTCATCTATTTCTATCCCAGGAGCAAGTTTACAACTGGGACTAGACACACACCAGCTCCAATGGCTAGACTTTCCTCTCTCCTGAGCTGTGCTTTGCTGGACACTGTCAATAAATTTCCCTGTCTAATCAGTCCCTACTTTGATTGACATATTGATTCATTCTTTGAATGTATTAAGATCTCCACCTGGTTATAGTCCAACCTGTTGGCCTGAGAGCCAATTAGGTAACTTGATGTAACTATGCACTGTCTCATGGTATGCTGCTCTCACATTTATCTCCAAGGAAGAGTAGTTATATCTAAATTCTTGGATACATCTTAATTTAGCCCCCATATATGAATAGAACACACTTGGAAGCAAAAATAAGGCAGATTTTCAATTTTCAGTAAACATTTCCTAATTACTTGCTATACTTGATGCAGTACATTAGACATGATTTTTAGCATAATTGTTTTATAGTAAGTACTTTTAGCTGTTACTCTTCTAAATAAAGCACCTTTATATTGTTAATTCATTTGATAAATTAAACTGGAATATTTCCTGGTGAGTTACTCAAGTTTGGATTTCTTGGTCACCAGAAGATAAGCGTTTAAGCATCATCTTAAATAGAAAAGTAAATTTAAAAATCTAAAACAGCTTGTTCACATGACTTGGCAAAGTCATTTGAATGAGGTTATTTATGAGCCATTTACTGGTGTGCAATTCTCTGAAATTTATGATGGTCAATTATGATAATGAAAAAAATCAAAATACTCTTTGGGGTATATTTTTATAGCATTTTCATTTTGGTCTTTTGCTCTTTTTGTTGTCAAATTGTGCTTATCAGAGAATGATCAAAAGATATCTGAGACCAGATTTTGGCTTCCATATTATTGGCTTGGTTTTTAAAATCCTTTAAATATAATGAAAATATTTGTAATGTATTGTTATGTGAGAAAAGTAACTTTTAAAACAACATATGACAACATGACTCCAATTTTGTAATAGATCTGTGTGTGTATATATATATATATATATATATATATATATATATATATATATAGTTAAGAAAAGGCAGAAAAACTATTAAATAAAACATGAATCAGTAGTTATTTATTTTCAGAGTGGTGGAGAATATGAGTGAATATTTCAGTTGCCCCCCACCACAGTTTGGTGACTAAAGTTTATTTAAAAATAAAACTAGAGTGTTCTGTTTACTTTAGGTTGGCAATAAGTTAAAAAAATACTCTAAGAGACTCGTTGTTTTTCTAAAATAGCAACGTATTCAGCAATTACCTTACCATAAAGCTGGTCTCATTAAAAAATAATTTAGGGTACTTGCTTTTTTCAGTAGCCTCTTATCTTTGTGAATGATTAACTTAAAACTATTGATTTCAAGACCACCTTTCTCCTCCAATCTTTGAGCAAGTCACCAAGATATTTGATCTGTTTTTGTTAATATGGAAAATAGATTTCTATATTTTCTCCCATTTCACTTATCCAGTGACATCATTGATTAAAATCTCCATCCTTTGTAGGAAAAATTTTGAACCACCACTAACTATAATAATTCATCTGCTGGAGAAATTGCGGAGGGGCAACCCCCGTTTTAGATGATAACTAGCTTGCTAGATAAAGTTGTCATTACATTTAACTGGGTCTTTAATTATAAGCAGATGGATGAATTATTTTAATCGCTGCTATATATCTTAACAGTAGTTCATACATTGACACAAAGTGAAGAACATCAAACAGAAATTAAATGCTAGGGCAGGAAAGCAGCCAGCCTTCAAGGGAAGCAATTGATCACAACCTGTCATCTTTAAAGGCCAGAAGAATGCAAAATAAACACTTGGGATTAGTGTACTAAATATGGTTCATCAGTCTTCAGCTCTGTCCTCTGATAATTCATCTATCTCATTTATTTTAATGCTTTATCATGTATCTATCCAGCTCTGTAATTAGCCTTTCAGGTATTCCCTTTTTCTTTCTGCCTTTGAAATTGTGTGTGGTGAGATTCTGCAAAGAGGATATTATTACCATCCAATACAAAAGAAGCTACTCTTAAAATGATTCTGTTTTGTAGCTTAAATGCTGGAATTCTTGCTAAAACTTAGAGGGTATGTTAGAATTGGTTTAAGAAAAGGTCTTAGTAAATCTGTTATGTTCTTTTAAATAAAGAGTTTAGTTTGACTACAGGGAGGCTGTTTGAACCCAAAATGCTGGGTGTGATTTTTAAAAAATAAAACGTATCAAAATCAGCTTTTGAATGAAAGTCATTAAATACTAGCATTTTATTAATTGTTCTGAGTAAAGAGTTCATGTTTTCTTGACTAACAAGAATATCATTAATACACATGTTTTTTCCCCATAGCAATAACTATACTAAGATTCTACAGTAAATTATAATCTGTATAATTTGGCATTTATACTCTGCCATACATTTTGCTGTAGAACAGGAGTGTTCCCATAGATCTATTATAGGATGTAGATTTATTAATTTATTTATCAGCCTCAGAATGTTAGCAATGGTGGATTATTTTGATTATTCATTATTAGGCATTGGAAACTTAAAACAGTGCATGCAGTCTAAATAGGTGCACCATTTTCACCTTGACACTGTAAATATGGGATGGTCTACAATATTTTGAGTGTGGATATAATATCAAAATATTGAGTTATCAAATGCTTCTTTACAAACCCGAGAGTGTGGGGTTTTCCATTCTTACCTTCACTTTAAGCCACCTGCTGTTCATTCACTTTGTAGATTATCCGTGGGAAAATTTTAATACTTTCTGACTTTCTGTTGTAATATCTCTAGGCTACTTCCTTTTGCTGAGTGTTGGAGAGTTCCTGTTGTTCAAACTTTCTTTGAAATTAATGGAAGACCAATATCGTTTGAAATTTCCAGTGACAAATCCATGTTCCAAAGTTAGAATGGATTTCTTTTTTATAGATTCTCTGATGTGTTAATTTATTTGTGCAATTGCTCCCTTTTATGGTGAGTGTTGACTGTGGAGAAAATATTCCAAATATGGGACTATCAACAATGGCATGTGAGTTTTGAACCAACAGATTGGAGGATTTTGCACACAAATGTTGAGAAATACTTGTCAGCAGAGAGTCAGGTAAACCCACACAGTTTCCAGGCTCAGAAGCTTATGTGACCTGTCTACTAAACTCATTTCTCTGGTTTGTACACTCATAGATATAAAAAATGTTAATGGGAAATTACTAGTTTCTGCAGTAATTGCTACCACTCTGTTACTAGTTTCTGTGTAATCCTCGACTCAAGCAACTTCTTTCCCTTCCTCTTTCCCTCTTTCCACAGACAAAACAACATCATTGCAACCACAGAAAAGGGCAAACAGTCACCTACTCTGGTTAATTTGAGTGACTACTGCTACTTAAAAAAAAAAAAATAAATGTATTAGGGTAATATTGGTTAATGACATTATATAAGTTTCAAGTGTACAATTCCTTTTTTCTTCTTAATTAAAGTTTATTGGGGTGACAATTGTTAGCAGAGTTACATAGATTTCAGGTGTACAATTCTGTAATATATCATTTGTATATTGCATTGTCTAGTCTTTTTCTGTCACCATATATTTGACTTCCTTTACCCTCTTCATCCTCTGTCCACCACCCTTCCCCTCTGGTAATAGTGTGAACTTGACCCCAAAGGCAAGGGAAGTAAAAGAAAAAACAAATGAATGGGACTACATCAAACTCAAAAGCTTCTGCACAGCAAAAGAAACCATCATCAAAACAAAAAGGCAACCAACTGAATAGGAGAACATATTTACAAACAATACTTCTGATAAGGGGCTAATATCCAAAATATATAAAGAACTTATACAAAGTGACAACAAAAAAACACACAATCCAGTTAAAAAGTGGGAAGAGGTACTATTTCTTTACCAATAACAGATTTAGCCTTACTTCATTCCTCCCCACTCTTAAGTAAGATTTATTTAGTTACCCCACTTTCTTACAGCATACAACCTAAAGAAAAGACCCATTTCCTTGAATCTGCTCCAAAATCACCTTTCAGAAGCTCAACTGCTGTGCGTCCTTTCTAACACCCTTTTCCTATGGCATCCCATGCTCTTTTGTAGTCATTTTCACAGGACATTGATGGTATTTGGGAATCACCATAAGTCTGAATGAGACTGAAGTCATGGGAACAGTGTTTCTTTTTTTTTTTCTTCCCTAATTAAAAGAAATTATGGAGATCTACAAAGTGATTTTAGTTCTAAATTTGATGCTATCATTTTCTATCTTTGCTTTAGTGGCCAAATCACTTACCTACTTTGGTCGTATTTTCCTAATGATGAGATTGGCTTAGAATAGCTCTGAAATTCTTGCAGCTCTATCATTTTAGGGATGATTTTGTAGACATTGTGAGTAATATAGAAATGGCCAAAGTGAAAAATTTTCCTGTGTGACTTTGGTTGAGCTCCTCAGTGCTTTAGAACTTCTAGCAATAGGATGGAGGCTGGGGAATGGGTAATATTGCTCAGATAAGAAATAAGCAGATTAATCCCCAAATGCTTGTAAGTGATACAGACGCAACAACAGCTGTTCATATGCTTTTACTATTAATGCCTGATGTTATTTTTTATTTTTAAATTTTTTTGGCATTCTCATTTCTTGTCTCCCCAACTAAATATTTTCTTTCTAGACAGGCGGGACCATTTCTCAATGTTTAGTACAGTGCTATACATGTAGTTTTTATTAATATTAAATAGATATTTGCTGATGGATTGTACTGTTTACCAGTTCTCTGCCCATTACAGCTGAATATGAAAAACAATGAAGTTAGCAACCTACTGATACCTAGTAGGCAGTAAAATTTCAACTTCTATGCTAATCCATTTTGCTTTTATGTTGGAGTCCTGTTGTTGTCTTATTAGTGACTAAATAACAGCAACTATTAAGTATTAGGAGTTTATAAAAGTGTTATGTGCTCTACCAAGTCTTATCTTACTTAGACCTCAGAGACCTCACAAACCTATGAGATAGGTATTAATATTCCCATTTTACAGATGAGAGAACAGTTTAGTGAGGTTAATTAATGTGCCTTAAATCATGAAACTAGAGATTACTGGGCATGTATGTTTAGTCCTCAAACCTTTCCCTGTGTTCATGCCACCATTTATATGATCTTTATTCTTGTATGATCTTGTATAATGTTTATTCATACCACGACCATGGGAATGGAAAATGGGCAACTGTACCAAATGTGCAAAGTGTGAGGTTTGAATATTTCTCGTTAAAGAAGACCCTGGGGTTCAGAACCAAGAGACGTGCTTTATAGTAAGAACCCTATCACTTATGATATGACATGATATGACAATTTTGGTTTTCTCATTTGCAAAAATGAGTTTTGTTATAGCAATGTCTGTTATAGACTGAATATTTATGTCCTCCAAAATTCATATGTTGAAGCCCCAGCCCCCAGTGTGGCTATATTTAGACATACATATCTAAGGAAGTAATTAAAGTTAAATGAGTTCCTAAGGGTGGGACCCTGATCTGATAGGATTAGTGTCCTTATAAGAAGAGATGCCAGAGAGCTTGTTTTTTTTTCTTTCTCTACACATACACACACACACACACACACACACACACACACACACACACACACACCAGGTATGCCAAAAGAATGTATAATGTATACAAGTATACAAGTGGACACTTTGGTCAATGTTGCTCAAGCAGTAGTTCACCATAATCAGAAGTGTCTGGATGCTGATGGTAACCACTTTGAGCACCTCTTGTAATTGCAGAAGTCAATCGTGACTCGTATTCATCTTTTGTTATTGGTATATATTGAGTATTACAATTTTAATACAGTTTGCCTTTCTTAAAAAAAAAATAAATATATATATATATATATATTTATACATATGTATATATATGTATATATGTGTGTATATATATGTATCTATAAAATCTTGCTCAGCTGTATGAGGAGACAGTGAGAATGTGGCCATCTGCAAGCCAGGAAAAGCACTCACACCAGAAACCAACCCTGCTGGCATCCTAATCTTGGACTTGCAGCCTCCAGAACTATGAGAATATAAATTGCTGTTGTTTAAGCCCCCCAGTCTGTGGTCTTCTGTTATAGTAGCCTGATCTGACTAATACAGTGTCTGTCCCTTCTGCTTTGTTTGCCAATGTGATGACAGTTGGATGGCTTTTTGTAATTGTTTGTCAGTCACATTATGATTACGTAGAAAACTACGTAACAGGTAGTACCCGATGGGCTTCCTCAGGACTGTAATGTTGGGAATGGATCTTAAAGTTCTGAGGATCATAAAGGTCACTAATGTGCTTCATTCTATAGACACAGCAACGTGACCATTTTTAAAACCCGTAGTATCGGATGTAAGTGAGACGTGCTCAAGTCCTCCCTGCACCAGGCACAGCTGTGCACTGTCGAAGTCTCCATAGTCATCAAATGCTGGGTTAGAGGGGTGATTTCATTATCCTTCTTTCTGCATCACCTCATGTGTGGTAGTCAGTCTCCAAAATGGCTCACAGCGATCCTTTCCTCCTGCTGTTCATGTCCTTCTATAGTTTCCTTCTATCTGTGTCAGAGCTGCTCCATGTGACCATTAGCATATGGCAGAGATGATGATGTGTGATTTTCACGGGTAGGTCATAAAAGCATTAGTATTTCTGTCCTGATCTCCTAGACCACTTGCTTTGGGAGAAACCAGTTACCATGTTGTCAGGAAACTCAAGCAGCTCTGTGGAGAGGCCTATGTGGGAAAGAACTGAGGTCTCCCACTGATACTGGCACTAACTGACCAGCCATGGAAGGGAACCATCTTGAAAACAAATCAGGCAAGATCAGGATCTGGCAAGTCTTCAAGACTTTAGATGATGACAGCTCTGGCAGACATTTTGACTGCAACCCCATTAGAGACTTTAAGCCAGAGCCACCCAGCTAAGCTGCCTCCAAATTCTTGACACATACAAACTGTGAGAGATAATAAGTGTTTATTGTTTTAAGCCATTAACTCTTGGGGGCATTTGTTACATAGCGATAGGAAAGTAATACTCCTCACCAGCAAATTATACCTTCCTGGAAATGCAGAACGTTCTGATGTGGCTTTTCTTAGTTGAGTGGTATTCCCACATGAACCGGTAGTGATGTGCTGGGAGGTGTTTTACAATTGGTTCGCCCCACAAACAAACAATGCCCTGATTTTCAGTATTTGCCAGTTCCCATGGTGCAAATATTTTTCACCATGGCTGATTTTATGCTACCAGTGTGATTGGGAAAAGAACTGGGAAGAGAAGTATAGTAGCACATAATTATACGGGATTTCCACCTTATAGATACAATAGTTGTAAATAATCTCAAGAGCCTAGAAAATAGTAAAATGTAGTAAAATAATTGGGGAGTGATAAGGTTTGAATAGGCATTACTTTTATTTTTAATATAGTTTATTTAATTATATGCTTAGCTAATTTAACTTTTCATGGTGGTTATATTTAACATCAGTTCACAAAACTGCCTGAAAATGTAACAATTCATTTTTATGAGGTAGTGTGAACTGGCGCCAGCACACCACTGCCAGTGATTTTTTGAGTGACAATATTCATTCAGGCCCTTGTCTAGTTGAATTACCGTTTGGGTAGTGATAAACGTCATGTCTATATTAAATTATATTCACATCTGTAACAAATTGTGCTTAGAGCACCTTGATGAAATAATTTTAGGAGTTTATGACACTCATTTGGTTGAAGTCGTGACCCTGGAAGATGCAGAACCAGTTGACTATATTTGCCTCTAACTCCAGTTCTAAAAACCAGAAGTACTACCAATTGTTCAGCATGACATATGGCTGTATGAAAAGAACAAAACTTTCATATTTTAGGGGCCCAAAGTTCTTTTACTACGTGGGCCAGAAACTCCCTTTTTACTTCCGTGTTCTGCTTTGTGGAGTCATTATTGTTTTCCACTCTTCCTGCTTTTGGATCATCTCTTAGCTTCTAGGAGACCATACATGTTGTGAATATAGGATTCAGTATGACTATCAATTCCTGGCTCCTCAACTTAATAGTAGGTAAACTGGGGCACATTACTCATACTCAATGATATTTAATCTCTTTATCTATAAATAGGATTGTTATGGGGACTCACTAGGTTGTGTCTGTAATATGCTTAGCACAGGATCTGATACAAATAACTGTACGATATTGTTAGCCATCACGAATTCAGAATAATTGGCCAATTCCCTGATACCATCTTGGGTTAACATGAGTTATGTCATTCAGTAGTTCCTTTGGATTTCTTTGCATTATAAATTGCCTCCTAAAATTCTCATGCTGTTTTAAAAATATGCTTCCAAAGTGCTCAATCTGAGAGCTGGTGGTGAAAGAAAGAGAAAGCAGGCAGATGGCATTTTTAAGCAGAGTAACCCCACCATGGCCCAAGAAACTTCCAATCTCTGATTCAGGGAGTGCACTGGGGAGGGAAGTGCCTCTCTTACAGGTACCAGGGTTGTCCTCCTAATGAGAAAAGGGGGAGAGTCCTCTCTTCTATGGAAACGTGAGGATGGAGAATCAGTGTCTCATCACACAGTGTGTAGTGATTCCTTTCCCTCTGTCCTCCTCTCTAGGTTTTTCTTAATACCATTAAAACTAAAACCCATCAAGCCAAGGATGGCAGGGATTTTTTTGACTGTTGTTTGTTTTGTTTGTCTTTGTTAGAGTTTCCTCCCTTCCTGATTGAGGTGTGGGAGAAGATATTTATTCTGGACCATGACAGTCTTCTTGGTTTAGGTGACACCCCCCCCCCCCCCCCCACCTCCCCTAGTCCCCTTCGTCTCCCAGGGCTAGTGAACTGACAAGCTGACAGCACGAGAGAGACTCACAAGCTACCCCGCCAGCTATTCGAATGTTCATTCTCTGTCTCCTTGGAGGGGAAGCTCAGAGAAAGCCTTTGACAATCTGATGCCTGGCCTTAAACTAATCTTTATGATGTTGTGCCACATCACATGGAAAGGTGGCACCATGCATCACCAATTACCCTAATTGTCCTCCCATTCGCTCCCCCCACCCCAGTGACTCTGTGTCAGGCCAAATTGATTTGCATGTCAGCTCCACCCCTTATCTCAGACAAATCACTATCTTCTCAAAGCTTCTGTTTTTTAATCTGTAAAATAGTGACAGGAATGCTTTTACTTCTCAGGATTGTCATGAAGATTAAATGACATACAAAGTGTCAGCATATAAAGTACTTAACAAAGTAAAACCTGGTATTTTCACAGCTTTGTCATACGCATGCAGGAAACACCCTTCAACATGGATTTTTCGATTTCAGCTATTCTCTATTCATTTCACTGAGAATTCGAGTTTTAAGTTTCCTCCTACTCCTTCCTTTCCTTGCAAATATAGGTTGCAAGTAACTTAACAGATTCCACTATTGCCTGGAATATTCACTTTAACTCGCCAGAGCCTTAAGCAGCGCCAAAAGCCACCCAAAGGTATTTTTCAAACACGTGATTACAAGGGACAATAGTGTAGTACCTCACATTAGGCCAAGAAAAGAAAAAAGAAAAAAGAAAAGCACCATTCATGCTCCAGAAGGTGATGAAAGACAGAGGAGTGTGGTGACACAAAACTGACTGCAGTGGCACACGTCTTCTGACGATGCCAGGAGAGCTGACAAGCTGACTGAACAAGAGAGACACTCACAGGCTACCCTGCCAGCTACTTGAATATCTTGTTTCTTATCTGTCCCCTAGCAGGGGAAGCTCAGAGGCAGCCTTTGACGATCTGATGCTTGGTCTCAAACTAATCTTTATCATGTTGGTACCACATCACAGCACCCCCGTCTCCTGCCCCATTTCATCCTAAAAATACAATTTTTTTTACACTGAGTTCATTCCCTCCCTCCCCAACATACCTTGATGAATCAATCAGTTGATGGTTGTAGATTAAAATCAGACTTGCTAACTAATTGGAAACATTCCAGGGACATATCAACAATGATGATTTGGAAAGCTATGGATTGTGGTCATAAGGATACTTTTCTTTCTTTGCCTTTCTTTTCTTTCTTTCTTTCTCTCTCTCTCTCTCTCTCTCTCTCTCTCTCTCTCTCTCTCTCTCTCTCTCTCTCTCTCTCTCTCCTTCCTTTCCTTCTCTTCTCTTCCCTTCCCTCTCTTCTCTTCTCTTCTCTTCTCTTCTCTTCTCTTCTCTTCTCTTCTCTTCTCTTCTCTTCTCTTCTCTTCTCTTCTCTTCTCTTCTCTTTTCTCTTTTTTCTTAATGGCTTGGTTTATCCTCCCCTGGATAACTATTTTTTTCCTTTTTTTAATCTGAGATATTGCTGTAATTATGAAGGATGGATGTATTAAGCTTTGGACCTCTTAACTACTTACCATTTAACGGTAATTTTATTGATCACTTATGGAGCTCCAGGCGGGGCAGGGCTGGGGACAAGGACAGAGAGCTCACAGTGGGAGAGACTAGTAAACAGACAGGTTAAATACTATCTGTTGAGAAACATGATGGAGCTTTGCATAAGTACATGCAGCAGGAGGGCCAGGCACTGCTTCTACGAGGGGCTGACTCACGAGCTGGGTTTTGAACAGTAATCTGTGGTTATTACTCATTTCTCTCTCCAACACTGCCAGACCCTTTTTCCTCCCTCTTTGTCCAATTTGGGTACCAGGAAGCTGACCCCTGCCATGGAGAACACTGATATGCCACCCAAATCCCCATCTCAAGAGGGAACAATTTATTCCCTCAGCTACTAGAAGAAAAACCTCATGCAACCAGCCCTCTTTGGGGGTTGCATCTCCTGAAGAAAACTGCCTCCATGGAAGAAAAGACCCTGCTTCCTTCCAGGGGCAGCATGTGTCCAATGACTGATCATTAGTGGGATATAAAGACCAGCCCCTTTCCTCCCTCTTGAAAGAACCCTGAAGGCCTATCCTGGCTCCAGATCTCACATGAGCTCATCCGAGTCCTTTGTTGGGAACGCCACCTTCCCCTCTGCCCAGTCCCATTTTCTTCACGTCCTTTGTACAGATGAGCACCCTAAAACCACTCCCTAGTAAATGTCCTTGATAATCTCTATCTTTGGTGAACCCAACCCATGACATCTGTGGACTGCCATGCTCAGGCTTCTGAGTTGGCTGGATCTTTGATGGGTTCAGCTGGTGGCATATGATTAAAGGTGGGGAGGAGAGAGGTGTTTTCTCCGTGCATCCTCCTGCTTCCATGCTGTCCTCTGGGTCCCTCTGCAACTATGGCCCCTGCCCAGGCAGGGCCTCCACCCTGGTAACAGCTCTCATTGTTTCCTACCTTCACTCCTTCAGTCCTAAGAGTGGTAATGTTTCTCTTTGCTGCTAGTCTCCAGGGGCCTCAGCACCCCCAGTTAGTTTCCTTAATCCTTGCTCCTTAACCCAAATAGATCCTTTGGCTCACCTTCAGCTGAAGCAGTGGTGTGCTGATAAACGTTTAACAATGGGCTCCCTGAAAAAGAAAGGAAATCTCTGATTTGTAGCATTTGACAATTTCTATGGGGTAAATATGACCACCAAGGCCCAACA
The DNA here is from genome assembly GCF_057876585.1 of Rhinolophus sinicus. NCBI lineage: Eukaryota > Metazoa > Chordata > Mammalia > Chiroptera > Rhinolophidae > Rhinolophus > Rhinolophus sinicus. The sequence goes on from NC_142513.1 coordinate 27,565,260, forward strand.
TGATGCCATTGGACATGAAATTTGAAAAAGATTATATGGTAAAACTATTTAGACAAAGAATAGATGTAATAGATATAAATAATCCCGACTACACGATAGTAAAATGTAGTAAAATAATGAGTTTTGAATATTTATTGTCTTTGTTTTTAATATAACTTAAGTAACTGTAAGTTATTTAAAATTTTTTTTTAACTTTAAATGCTTTTTTTAAATTAGTTTCAGGTGCACAAGACAAAGCAAAACTTAGATGTTTATCATTTATATCCCTCACACTGTGTGAACCCCCCTCCCCCCATCCACTATCCCTCTGTACGTTCCCCAAATTAATTTTCAAACCCCCATGACCATCTTGTGGTTACCGACTATTTTTCAAAACCTCTCACCTTCCCCTTATCCCCATCCCCCCGCCCCTCTAGCAACCCTCTGTTTTTCCTCCATGTTTCCAAAACTGTCTCTGATTAGTTCATTCACTTATTCTTTTCTTTAGATTCCGCATATAAGTGAGATCATATGGTATTTGTCTTTCTCTTTCTGACTTATTTCATTTTAATTAAAGTTTATTTGGGTGACAATGGTTACTAAAGTTACATAGGTTTCAGGTGTACAATTCTGTAATACATCATCTATATATCACATTTTGTGTTCACCACCCAGAGTCAGTTCTCCTTCCATCACCACATGTTTGATTCCGTCTACTCTCATCTACCACCTGTCTCTCCCACTACCCTTTGGTAACCACTAAACTATTGTCTGTGTCTGTGAGTTTTTGTTTCTTTGTTTGTCTTGTTCCTTTGTTGTTTTCAGTTTTATGTGTCACACATCAATGAAATCATATGGTTCTCAACTTTTTCTGTCTGACTTATTTCGCTTAGCATAATAATCTCAAGATCCATTTATGTTGTTGCAAATGGCACTATTTCGTCTTATGGCAGAATAGTATTCCATTGTATACATATATACACTAGGTCTTCTTTATTCAATCATGTATCGAAGGACACAGTTGTTTCCATGTCTTGGGCACCATAAATAAAGCTGCAATGAACATAGGAGCACATATATCATTACAGATAAATGTTTTCAGAATTTTTGGGTATCTCAACATCACTAATCATCAGAGAAATGCAAATAAAAACCACAATGAGATATCATTTACATCAATCAGAATGGCTATCATCAACAAGACAAATAGTAACAAGTGTTGGAGAGACTGTGGAGAAAAAGGAACCCTCATACATTGTTGGTGGGAATGTAGCTGCTGTGGAAGGCAGTGTAGAATAGAATTACCACATGACCCAGCAACTCCTCTCCTGGGTATTTTAATTTTTAATAATGATTGTGTTTAACAACCAGCTTGTAAAATTCTGGACAATTAATAATAAACTATTGAGAGTGAGTGTAAGTTGGCTCCAGCACACTACTGAGTTGAACTATCTGAGTGAAACTTTGTTTTATGGTGTGTCCCTACCTGATACAGGTAAGTAGCTGTTAACCAGGCAAGTTATAGGAGAGGCTGAGAAATGAGTGGTAGGGGCTGGGCGTGGGGCTGAAATGTGATTGAGGGAAAGAGGATTAGTAAATATCCCAGACCAGCATATGTGTGTGGATCAAGTGTAGTCACACACCAGATTCTAAGTGTCACAAACAGTGGGAACTATGAATGTCATGTGCCTCCTGACTTTTTTGACAGTTCTATCCCTTCATAACTTTTGACTACTTAGCTATATCATGAACATCAGAAAGGAAAAACAAAACAAAACATGGAAGTAGAGTATCAGAGAGGAGATTTGGTTTTTCAAATGAGCTTTGCCAAATTTCCAGGAGTATGAGGGTAAGTAAGGACTCAAGTTGGAGTTCTGTGTTTCAGGAGTGTGAGTGTGGCTGGAGGGGACAGTGATTGAGTTGGGAAGAAGAGAATGGAATCCTGTTAGTTGGAAAAGATCAAAAGATATTGAGAGAAATTGAGAAGATATTGAGCAGATAGGAGTGAGTTTACAAATAAGAAAGGTTTTATTGTTCTTTTAAAATAAGTTTGCTTCTAAATTTTTTTCTACGCTCACCCTGAAAATATGGAAAGAATTGTTAGTGTTTTTGCAAATCCATTTTCAATGGGACCAGACCAAAGAATCCAGAAGTGGGTAGATAATTGATTTGAAAAGTTATTTCTGCCTATGTTTTCCGGTAGGGTTGAGATCACATTTTCAACCCACTTAGATCCTGGCTATGTGCTGTCCTTCGGGAGATGTATTAATAGAGCATCCATAACTGTGTTCTAGATAATGATGAAGAGCCTCTTGAGGCTGCATGTTCCAAGTCTGAGGTCAACCATGCCAGTATTCTAAGAGAAAATGAAACTTCTACACCCTCCTGTGCTGAAAAAGTTCCACAGGGTGCTTCTCAATTCATGAAATATGTGCTATATAGTTGAGAGGGAAGTGTGGTTTCCCCTACCTGATCAGAGAAGCCATTATTTCAGAACTTGTTTGTTTGTGGACAGAGCACTGGTTCTTGCTCCAGCCATTCTAGGAGCAAGAATCCTGGGCTGAAGAATCAGCGAGGAACACATTCTTAGGAACTGACTAGGAACATTTCATTAACTAGTAAGTGGTTGTGCCCTAACTAAGATGGGTGTGTGTTAGGATCACATTAAAATTGTTCCACAAAAACGGAAACACTGTTTCTATGATTCCCTCTGTATGAAACCTGAATATTATTTTATTCCCTGGAGTCTACACAGTTTTTAAAAGTTCTACTCTTTGAGTCAGTTAAACCAAAATTCTCTCGGGAAAAGAATTATGTCATATACATCTGTCTATGGGGTACCTTTGCATTTTGAAGTCTTTCTTCCCACCTAGAGAATGAAAGATAGAGTGACAGTGAATAAAATTTCATTTGCTTTTTCTGATACATTGTTTGTTTGTTTGTTTGTTTTTATAATCAAGAACATTTGATTGATTATGTTTTGTATTATGTGGCACTTCATAACATACTCGTATAGCATCTTCTTTTACCTTCCCTCCTCAACTTCCAATGCAGTCTTATACTTACATTATTTTGGGTAATTTTCCCCATGACGCTACAAAGTATTTCTGTTAGTCATGATACTTTATGCTGAGGGACCTATGTTAGAGAGTTTTAGCAGCTTGCCTGAGGTTAAAGAGTCTGGAAGTGATACAGGTGAGATTCAGTCCCTGTCTTGTCTGTCTCCATATTCCTCACATTCCTACTTACATATCCTACCAACACAGAGGTCTAGTCTTTCCCATCACGTTCTTTTGGTGGGGTTGGCTGACCACATCTGTGGGATGTTTAAATGAAGATGGAGCTCTGTTCCTTGTCTTTGCTCCATTTTCAGGTTGAGAACTTTGGTGCTTCGTGACCAATAAGGAGAATGTAGACGCTGAGAGGAGAGAAAGACCCTTTTACTTAGATCAAATGCCATTTCAGGTCTCTGTCTCTCTGTTGGTCTCTTTCTCAACTCTAGCAAGGGAAAAGTGAAGTCCCGTGAAAGTTGTCTCCAAGAACTATGCCTGGCCACCTGTGTTATTTGCCCCTCCCTGTCCTTGCAAACAGTTTTATATGTAAGAGCTCATCTCAGGGTTAACAATATTCCTGGCACACATTCCTGAGGTTGCTGTGTGGTTCCAGGGGCTGGGAAGGCTCTAGTCTCTCCAGAGTGCTGAAGATCAAAGTTGAGCTGATACATTACCCATTGAGGAAAGGTAGGAAGCAGAGATCTTGGGGCAATCAGCAAGTAGGAGGAAAGAGACTTACATTTGTTCAGCACGGACTGTGTAGCAGGCATTCTGATAGGTGCTTTACTTAATCATTTTATTTAATACTCAAAACTATGTTATGAAATAGTTGTTGTCATTAGCTTTAATTTGTAGGTGAGAAAACTGAGAATGGAGAAATCAATAAACCTGGCCAAAGATATATTTCATAAACATCCAGGAAGTGGGGGCAGGGATTTGACATAATCTTTTCATAACAACATAATCTTTTCATAACAACACTACACTTCTCTACCCTTCAGGTTATAATCCAGTCCTGAATAATAGAATAGAGTGATACAGTCTGATTCCTTAGCAGGGTCTCCAGGGTCTTTGCAATGGACTCATCTCAAACCTGTCCAGCCTTTCCATATTTCCCACTTCTTTCAATGCTTTCTTCTAGCTGTAGTGAATAGCACGTACTGTACAGAAGCCTCTGTGGTCCCTCTTCCTCTGAGCCTTCTTCTTGCAACAGTCTTTCCTCTGCTTTATTCTCTTGGATAATTTTCCACAACCTCTGTGTCACAGTGCATGCAGGAAGGCTGCCACATCCTCCCAAGTTTGGATTAGGAGCTCTGGGTATCTTGGAACATCCACGTGTTCCCCAGGGAAGTACAGAATATTAACTTGCCTCTTTTCTCTACTATAAGATAAACTTCATAAAAGCAAAGGCCATCTCCTTTGTCTTCTGCTGTAATGTCATGAGTCAGAACCTGTTTAATAAAAACTTGCTGCAAAACAAATGAGGATATTTTTGCCTCCCTGCCTTTGTACTATGCTGTTTCCTCTGCCTCACCCTTTTCTCTTCTTTCTGGTTGATTCTTATTTGTGCTTTGCATCTCTGTTAGATATTTCCCCCTTCAGAAGCCCAAGCTAGGTTAGGTGCCCCTCTTAGGTGTTTTGTGGCATCTAGTTTTTCTCTCATGCTCATCATTCATCACACACTGTCGTTACTGCTTCTCACTAACTGTGGACTGAAAACTTCTTTAAAAAAATTTTTTTTAAATTAAATTTATTGGTGTGACATTGGTTAATAAAATTACATAGGTTTCAAGTGCACAATTCTATAATACATCATCTATATGTCACATTGTGTGTTCACCACCCAGAGTCAGTTCTTCCATCACCATATATTTGACCTTCTTTACCCTCTTCTATCATCTACCCTCCCCCTAACCCTCTGGTAATGACTAAACTGTTGTCCTTGTCTGTGTGTTTTTGCTTGTTTATTGCTTTCAGTTTTATATCCCACATATGAGTGAAATCATGATTCTTCACTTCTTCTGTCTGGCTTAGTTTGCTTAGCATAATAATCTCAAGATCCATCCATGTTGTTGCAAATGGCAGTATTTCAAAACAACAAATGAACAAAACAAACAAAGAAACCAAAACTCATAGACACAGACAACAGTTTAGTGGTAACCAGAGGGTAAGCGGGGAGGGGAGATGGTAGAAGAGGATAAAGGGGATCAAATATATGGTGATGGAAGGAGAACTGACTCTAGGTGGTGAACACTCAATGTGATACATAGATGATGTATTACAGAATTGTACACTTGAAACCTGTGTAATTTCACTAACCATTGTCACCCCAATAAATTTAACTAAAAAACAAAATGATTATAACTGGCCCAGGTTGCCAATTCACATATAAGGTCAAATTGTATACTGATGGAGGATGAAAATACTATACAATAGAGAGATAAAGAAGAAGTGTTTTATGTGACCCAACAATCCCTCTTCTGTGTATCTACTTCCAAAAAAATCTGAAAACATTTACCTGGACTGAAAACTTCTTAAGGACAAAGTTGATATCTAATTTTCACAGTGTTCCCAATAAGCAATTGAGTGCCTAGCACAGTGTAATTACAATTTATGGAGTGAATGGATACATTATTTTGGACACAGCTAATTAAGGGACTGTGATACTGGCAATACTCGTTCATTTTACAAATATTAATTCTCTGCCGATTCTGTGCCAAGCATGTCAGGTGATGAAGGTCCAATAATGAACCAAACACACGTGTTCTCCACTCTCATAGTTGTTAGAGCCCAATGGTGGGATGGAAGCCGGTGAGTGGAAGGGGATCCAGTTGAAGTTAACTGCTGAGTCACCTAGTTATAATGATAATCAGCCTGTATAAAGAATTATGTAAATTATCATCCCTTCCCCTTCTTGGGTTAGTGCTGAGGATTATGGAGGTGCACACATTTTGTATCTTACAACTTCTGCGGATGTCCTAGTTTTCATGCTTTTACCATTGTAGTATATCCTTTCTAAATCGCAGCTAACCACCTACTACCTCAGCTGAAATGCATTGTGCAGCTCCTAAGGCAGAAGCTCTGTCTTCTGTACTCCTTACTTTCAAAGCAGGCTCCTTCTGGCACCGTTTGGTATCATCCTGCCTGAGGCAGGGGGACGGACACCATGACCTCTTGGAGTTCCTATTTACTCAGTGTCTTTCTCTGATTATACCAATTAAGTGTGAAGTTTGTCCTGTTTAAAGAACTAAGCAGGATGTGATGATGAAATGCATGAGCAGATTTATTTTGGTTGAAGTTTTCACTAGAAAAGATGGGGTTAGTGTAGATTTTTATTGTAGGGGAAGTCACCCATATCTGGGTAATTAGCTTGGTGCACAGAGCAGAGAGAAGCTTGCTTTCTGAAATTTGACAGTCTTCATATGTCACTATATTTTTGTTTGCATGGTAATCAAATGTGTGAAGTAATGAAGAAGTCAGTTCAGGCCATCTTGTCCTTTGAGGTTTGAATAAAATTGGCTTGAACCTCAATTCCCAAAAGACAATTAGAACTGCCCCAGCCTACTACTTACCACCAATCATATCTATCTCCCTACCTGCCAGCTTTTGCATTCATTTCTTTCTGTACATTCCTATATGTAATATCCATGCTCCTATCTGAATCCAAACTCTTCACTTGAAACACCAAATCTCACTCTATTGCTCTAGAAAGTTTCCCAACTCTTTCCTGACTCATCAGTTTTCTGAATCATTTTGATCAGCATATAATGATCCTTTTTTTCCATCCTAAGAAAACAATTTCTTGTTTCTACTTCCCACACTGAATACTTTCTTTGTTCCTCTTTGCAGAAAATTCTTTTAAGAGTTGTCTACATTTAAAGTCTCCAATTCTTCCCGTTCTTTCTTAAATATACTCCAAACAGTTTTTTTAAAAAAATATATTTTATTAAATTTATTGGGGTGACAATTGTTAGTAAAATTACATAGATTTCAGGTGTACAATTCTGTATTACATCATCTATAAATCCTATTGTGTGTTCATCACCCAGAGTCAGTTCTCCTTCCATCACCATATATTTGATCCCCCTTACCCTCATCTCCCACCCCCCACCCCCCCACCCCCCTTACCCTCTGGTAACTACTAAACTATTGTCTGTGTCTATGAGTTTCTGTTTCTCATTTTCCAAACAGGTTTTTATCTTCACTATTCCACAAAAACTTCTCTTGTCAAGGTCATAAGTGACAAGCAAAGTCACCAATAACAATTGCTAAAAACCAACTGTCAACTTTCATTCTTCATCTTACTAGATCTATCAGCATCATTTAACACCATTCTTCACTTGATTCTCAGGACCTGTGATCTGTCTGATGTTTATCTCCTACTTAATTGTTGCTCCTTCTCAGTTTCCTTTAATGGTTCCTCCTAATCTCTTTGACTTCTTGGGGTTGTAGTACTCCTGGGCTCAGTCCTCCTTTGTCTTCTCTATTTGCATTCACACCCTTGTGGATCATATAGTCACATGTCTTTAAATACCATGTGAATACTAAAGACTTACAAGTGCCTCTTTCAATGATAACTCTGACCTTCCTCCCACAAAATGAAAAACTTCCCCCATACGTCCATGTTGCTCTGTTTTCAAAGGGTTTCACCATCTACCTTGGACTTTGTTATGAACTGAATGTGTGCCCCCAAAATTCATATTAGAAGCCCTAACTCCCAATGTGATGGTATTTGGAGGTGGGGCCTTTGGGAGGTAATTGGGTTTAGTTGAGGTCATGAGGGTGGGGTCCCCATGATAGAATTAGTGCCTTTAGTGGAAAAAGAAGAGACCAGAGCTCCCTCTCTCAGGCATATGACACAGTGAATATGCATCTCTCTATAAGCCAGGAAGAGGTCCTTCACCGAGAACCAATTTTGCTGGCACCATCATCTTAGACTTCCCAGCCTCCAGAACTACGAAAATTCAATGTCTATTGTTTAACTCACCCAGTCATTAGTATTTCATTTTAGCAGCCTGACTAACTAAGGCAGACTTCCTCCAGGATTTCAACTTTCTTGTCTCTAATTGGAAAAAAAGTTATAGTGGTCAATCAGCATTGACCACTATAACGTGGAAAGTTCATATAATCCTACCTCAAAAGGCTAAGGTGTGGCTGTTACGTGCAAATACTTTCTTCATTTGTAAACATATGGACTTGACAAATAGTCATTAGGAGAGTAAGTTAGAACCAAGGGGTAGAATTCAATCATGAGCTGTTTCTAGGTCATGAAAAGTTTTGCCTTTTAATTTGTAAACTATCTGTCAGAGAATAGAGGAAGCCTTACTCTCAACACCCCAAGTGAAAAAGGAAAGATGTTAATTGCATAGTATCACTGTTAATCTTCCTGAATAAAACAGGGAGATAAGTCACCATGCAGGGATTCTTAGTTTGGGTGCTTCCAGAAGTGGACCCTTAGGCAAGAAAGTGAGGGCGAGCAGCTTACTTGGAAGGTGATTCCAGGAAGCACTGCTGTTGGGCATTTAGATTGTTCCCAACTTTTCACAATTATAAACAATCATGTACCTATATATGTTTTTACATGTGTGAGTATTGCAGTATGATACATCTTCAGGAGTGGCCTGTGTTGGTTAAGTGTCAGGAGGGGTAAATAGCAGGGAATGGAATTGCTAAGGGTAGCAGAATTTGTTAGAGTTTACTAATATCTGTATTCTTTGGTTCTTCTTGTGAATACAGACTATGTTATTTTAGATTCTCTCTCAGTTAGATAAGGCCTTTGACTGAGTTCTGGCTAATGGATGCAAACAGGTGATATCTGCTACTTCTAGGCCTGGCCCATGTAAATCCCCATTCAGCAATCCTTGCTCTCTTTCCCTGTATGACTATGTGGATTAGTTACCAACACTCACCTGTCACCTCTCATTAGGATTTTCAGTGAGATTGGTTTATTTCTTGTATTATTCTGGGTTTTATATTTTTGCTTTCAAAATTAACATTTTATTATTATCTTTTAAAATTAAATTTACTGGGATGACATTGGTTATTATATAGATTATAAAATTATGTAGGTTTCAAGTGTACAATTCTGTAATACATCATATATATATGGCATTGTGTGTTCACCACCCAGAGTCAGTTCTCCTTCCATCATCATATATTTGACCCCCTAACCCTCTGGTAACCACTAAACTGTTGTCTGTGCTATGAGTTTTTGTCTTGTTCATTTGTTGCTTTCAGTTTTATATCCCATGTGTGAGTGAAATTATATGATTCTCGAATTTTTCTGTCTGTTATTCTTTTCTGGTTTTCTTCTTGATGTCTAGGTTGATGTCATTAACTTAGTCACATCAAATAAGTTAATATATGTACCTTCTTTTTCTCTTCTTTAGAACAAAAGTCCACACTGCTCGTTTTAGTAAATAAAGTTTTATCAGAACACACATATGCTGATTCCTTTACATATTTTCTACCACTTCTTTCACTACAATGTTGACAGTTGTCATAGAGATTGTATAGCCTGCAAAGACTAAAATATTTACTATATGGATCTTTAAAAAAAGGTCTAGCACATGGTTGGTTTTTACAAATGTTCCTTATGTAATTGTAAAAATTCAAATTTTCCCATTTTTGAGAACAGTATTTTCTCTATACAACTATCCATTAGATAAAACATTAATTATGTTGGTCAAATGTGTTTCTTTATTTTTTTATAGCTCTATCATTTACTGAGGGAGCTATATTAATATTTTTCACAGAATGTGGAGTTTTCATATTCTCCTTGAGGTTCTGTCTGCTGGCACATTATAGATTTTGGACTTGCTAGCCGCCATAATTGCATGAGCCAACTCCTTAACACACACACACACACACACACACACACACACACACACACTATTGGTTTTGTTTCCCTGGAGAACCCTAATACAATCCTCATCCTTTTTTTTTTTTTAATTTTAATGCTGTTATTAATTTACATTCTTTAAAGTCTCCTTTTTGTTAATGTAAGCGGGAAAGTAGATATGTATTGTCACTTCCACATGGATCTAATCCTTTATCTCTTTTTTTACTACTACTACTAATAATATCAATTAGGTTTTATATCCAAAGCTTGCTGAGGTATGTAGTAATTTTTTAGACTACTTTGCATGTTTCTTATTTAATTAATTTTACTTCTGATTATAAAGTCAAATTCTCAGAGGATAACTCCATATTGTTTATGGAGAATCTTAGAATTGTGCTCACTTGGCTCCAAATTTTGTGATTATTAGAAAGCAACTGGGCATAGAGAAGGTTCCAGGGTCAACTGTAATTTATTTGTTTTAAAACTCAGTTAAACCACTCCAATTTCTCTAAGATATTACCTATTAAATAGTTTTAATAATCTAATACCCTATATTTTCTATGAATAACACGGGTTTTTAATTTAAATAGTCCTGAATTAGAGTCATGAATGTGCCACTTTTGAGATGTATGACCTTGAACAAGTTGTTCAATCACTTTGAACCTCAATTCTCTCATCTTTAAAATGGAATAAATAATAGTTACTTTACAGGCTTGACAAAAGAATCAAATGAAGCAGTGATTAAGTACCTAGTAGAGTGTTTAGAACATAATGGAGTTTAAATAAATTGTATCTATTATTATTATTATTACTATTGCCATTATTATTTTCATTCATTTATTAATTCAGTACATGTTTATTGAAAACCTATGTATCAGGCATTTTCCTAGGTACTTAGGAAGCATCAATGACCGAAACAGACAAGATCTGTGCTCTCATGGAATTTATGTTCAAGTGGATTTATTGCTATGGAAGGGGACTGTGTATAAGATACTTTACAAGCTATTATGTCTGTAGCAAACCGTCTAAAACCTGTGGCTCCAAATATGATGCATTCAGTTGGGTAGTTCTTGTCTTGGCTGGATTTGCCCACATGTTGAGGGATTTGTGGATTGTGTCTGGTCTAGGACAGCCTCCGCAGTGATTGTAAGTCAGATCTTCTCTGTGTGTCTCACTTTCCATCTCAGCCCAGGAATATTCTAGTAGTAAGGGTGAGAGTGGACACATGCATGTGCTTTCTCAGGCCTCTACAACATGTCTGCCAACATCCCATTGGCCACATGAAGATACTTGGCCTGCCCCTAAGTCAGAATGGGAAGGCACTGTAAGGTTATAAGGCACGTAGATAGAGGGAAGGGTGAGAAATTGGGACCACTAATGCAGAAAATATACCCCATCTGTAAAATATAATTTGGTGTGCCGACTATTTGCAGGTGTGGATATGTATGTAAGAAGTTACTCCCTGAGACTGCTGAATGAAGTCATGCAGAAGTAGTATGTGACACTTATTTCTACATGCATGACTATTCTGCTGTAGGCCAAGTTTTGAAAACAAAATTTAAAAGAAATGTAGTAACCCCATATTATTCAATCCCATGTGGCACAGTTAGGGCACAAAAACTACCGGTTTAAAGAAAACTGCTTAATTCAAAGGGCCTAGAAAATTTGACGACAGAGCTTATGGGGCACTGAAATATTTGGTATCCAGCCCGTGGAGCTGGAAGAACATTGTGTGAAACATTAAAGGGCACAGGTTAGCTCAGGCAGCAGTAGGTGGGCAAGTGGGAGCAAAACGTCACTGTTTCCAGAGGTCAGGGCCAAGTGATAGGTCAGGAAGTTCAAGACAGGCTAGAGAAGCTAATAGGTGACTTAATTGCCAGGAGCCCATGACATCACCTTGATAATGAAGCAAGTCTCTGGCTCAGACAGTAGCGTGGGATGTGAAGAACCTAAATCTGGGGTCAGGAAAACACTTGGCTGGAAAGAGGGACCATGTGAAGGCTGAGAGCAGACATACATAGACAACATGCTTTAGTGTGTGGAGGGTCGCTTCATCTTTTCACTCCCTCATGTAACTCTCACCTCACCCCGGTCATGACGATCGTGTGCGTACATTATCTTCTGCCTCCTTGTTTATCCATTGGTGATCCATTTAAAATCGGATGTCCACATTCCCAAGAGTTTTGTTGCTGTTGTTGCACCTCCCTAGCCTTTCTTTCCAGAAGAGAGGTTTTAATGGCGCTTCTGTGCACAGGTGTGCCTCCAGTGACTTCATTTGACACGTTGATTAGCCGCCAGGGACAATTAGGATTCATATCTACACTCCTTTCCTCTTGTCACCAGCCTGTTGGAATAAAAACCGACTCCTCTGTGTTGTCTCTCAAAATTCAGAATTTTAAAAAATGACAGTGGTGTGTATCTAATGAATGTTAAAACAAACATTTTGCCAAGAATACGTGTGTATAGCTCATTCCCTCTTCTCCCCCACCTCCAAGAATGAAAAGTTCTTTATCTACATGGAGACGGTCTCTCTCTACCTATGGGTTGAACAGACAGTGGCCAAAACAAGATGGACATTACAAATGAGAGGAATCATTGCATTGTGTCCATGCTAGGGGTATGCCTGCCATCACTCTGAAGAGGCGCTGGTTTGGGCCCTCCGTTGGAATTTCCATGGCTATAATTGAGGTTGAATATGGGGTTACAATCAAATAATGGGTCACACAAGGCTGGGTTGTAGTGACTAGATGTGAGGTAGAAGTACGGCATAGTTGGAGCAGCCCCAGACTAGCAGCTAAAACTCTTAGGTGAAAATGCTAATGTGATTGCATACGTACCTGTTAGGGGTTAAATTGTGTCCCATCCACAGCCCCCAAATTCATATGTTAAAGTCCTAACCTCCAGTACCTCAGCATATGACCTTATTTGGAAACAGAATTGTTGAAAATACAGTTAGTAAAGATGAGGTCCTACTGGAGTAGGGTGGGTCTCTACCCCAATATGACTTATGTCCTTATAAAAAAAGGGAATTTGGAGAGAGACACAAACACAGGGAGCATGCCATATGAAGACTGGAGTTATGCTGCCACAAGCCAAGGAACATCTGGGCCTACCAGAAGCTGGAAGAGGCAAGGAGCGATCCTTCCCCTACAGGTTTTGGAGGGAACATGGTCCTGCCAACACCTTATCCTGGGACTTCTAGCCTCAAAAGCCATGACAATACATGTCTGTTGTTTAAGCAGCTCAGTTTGTGGCACTTTGTTATGGCAACTATAGCAAACTACTACATGACCCTAAGGCTGCTGACATTTGGGTAATGCATGCTATGGCACTAACCAAAGAGAATGTTTGTTATTTGATGGACAAAGACTGTGTGTGGATGGAGGATCCATGACTTCCCCTCAGAAATTCATCGTAGTCAGAGCAGCTGTCATGTGTTGTTAGAGGTTCATCAGTTATGCAAAAGTCGATACTATTAGTGCCTTGCCCAATCTTCTTTACTAGGGTGGGGAAATTATTTTCCATCGGCTCTACGTGTTTGCTTTTGCAGAGAATTTTCCCCAGCTAAGCAAAAGCCCTTTTGTCAGGGAAGCTATGCCCTCCCCCTCCCATTTTAGTTTACAAACATAGCGGGAAGTCTAACTCAGTGATGTAATTTATGCTTCAGAGCTCTCCATGGGATCAGAATGCGGCTAGACTCCATCAGACTCCACATCCTTGCTGAGCAACTTTCCCTGCCTGTCTTGCTTCCCTCACTGCCCTTCAGATTTACCTTCACTAAATCCCTGCTTCTGGGAAACTTGACCTTAGATCTTAGGCCTTAAGTCCTCTTTCCTGGATAAAGTAGAAAGAGAAGGGCCATCCTATGTAATACAGAAGATGAAGGGGAAGGAAGCCATGATGCAGTGTTGGGCCGTGGTAGAATGAGGCCAGGTGCTAAAGTGTGGTAACCAGAATCTTTGAAGTGATATAGTTGACATGTGCACTGACCCTCTTTCATCGGGTGCCCTTACAGTGTTGTTAGCCAGTAAGTGTGTCTGTTGCTGGGGTCATTATGGGTGTATTGACCTCATTCCATAGATATCTCTCATTGATTCCATCCTGAGCTTTCCAAACTAGAGCCAGGTGTGCGAGAAGCCTTGTGAAAGACACCCTTTCCCAATCAGATGAGTGATACGAGCTGGTCTGGACAGGGTTTGCTCCTCAAAAGTGTCCTTGTCTGCCCTATTCTTTTGGCACTGGCACTCACCAGCAGGACCCACTCAACTTGACAAAGGAACCCTTGGTGACCACCTTACCTCAGGTGAACCCTCAGCAGAGAAAGAACAGAGGAGGCAGACTGGGTGACTCAGATATGCTGTGTGCACAGATTGAAAGAGAGATGGGATTAACAAAGGTAGTAAGAGGTTCTAAAGCTAGAAGATAAAAGAATAACAAAATCCAAGGAAAAAAGTCTGGGCAAGAACAGTCTGGAATATAGGTTTCTTGGGCCCATTTTTTTTTCAGAGATTCATTTTCACTACATGTCTGTCCAATGTTAAGTGGATCTGATTGAGTGAAATCTCATTTGTATTTAACTTAATTTTCATATAAGTAATATAAGAACATAGCTCAGAATTCTGAGTTCAAAAGTATTTCATACTGTGAAAAGTTAATCTAGTTAATCTACTTAACCCTGTCTGTAGTCACTCAGTTCCTCTTCTTATAGCTTCCTGGGTATCTTTCCAGAGATAAGATATTTCATGCATTTATAAATGAATATTCCAGCCAAAATAATAGTATCTTTTATGTCCTGTCCTGCATATTGCTTTTTTCACTTAACATTATACCTTGGAGTTCATTTCATATTAGTAAATGAGGCCTCCCTGTTGTTTTTAACAGTTGAATATTATTCTACAGTATAGATACTTTTAAATTGATTACAGTTTTTGACTGCAGTGAATATCCCTGTTGTTATACAGATCCACACATGTGTGAGTATACGTATGAGCTTCAGGCCTAGAATTAGAATTGCTGGATCAAAATATATGTGCACTTTAGCAGGTGATATATAATACCGGACTACCCTCCACAAATATGGTTCCAACTTCCAGTCCCATTGGCGCTGTAGATGAATGCTTGTTTATCTATATTGGGGGTAGACAAGCAATGGCTACCTGTTTTTGTAAATAAGATTTTGTTGGGACACAGCTATGCTCATTGTCTATGGTTGCTTTCAAAGAACAGAGTTGAATGGATGATACAGAAAGCATATACGGGCCACAAATCTGAAAGAAAATATTAACTACTGGTCATTTACAGAACATTTGCCAGCTTCTGCTCCATACCCTGTCAACATAAAGGAAGATAAAACTCTTTTTTAAAAAGGTTTTTTAATTGAGATATAATAGACATATAACATTGTGTATGTTGAAATTAAACTTTTTGATTCTTGCAAGAGCAATGTGAGGGAAAAAGGCGTTTTCTTATAGATTTATATTTCTCATTTTATAAATGAGGTTGGTAATTTTATTTCTGTTTTCTTTCCTGTAAATCTTGTTTTGTATTTTTTGCCTGCTTTTCTCTTTTGAGGAAATTAGCTCTTGTTCAGTTGCATGAGTAGCAAATACATTCTTTCGTTTGTTGTTTTTCTTTAGATTTTACTTATGGTATTTATTTTTGGCATGCAGTAATGTTTGATTTTTTTAATGTAAGTGAATATATAAATCTTCTCTTTTGTGAGTTTAGCTTTTTGTCATATTTATAAAAATATTTTCTACTGTGTTATTATTCGTTACCTTTTAGTGTTTATGCATTTGATCCATTTGGAATTTTATTGTAAGTTATGGTAATAGTGATGTGTCATTATTTATTTTTTCTAGAAGGCTAATAATTTACTTGAAGTCCATTTACTGAATAAATCATCTTGGAAAAAAATGATTGGAAATACTATCTTTCTCATGAGCTAAATTTCACTTTTAGTTGGCTCTGTTCCAGAATGTTTTATTTTATTCGTTTGATCCTCACTATTTCAATTATTCTAGCTTTACAATTGTTTTATTTTCTGAGAGGGTTAGTTTTCTCTCATCACATTTCATGAATGAATTTTCTTGGACATTCTTGCTTCTTGGACATTAATTCTTTTTTTTTTCCATTTGATCATTAGAATATATATATATTTGAAGAAATTGAATTTTATTTTATTATTATTTTTTAATTAAATTTATTGGGGTGCCAATGGTTAGTAAAATTACATAGATTTCAAGTACACAATTCTATAATATATCTATATGTCACATTGTGTGTTCACTACCCAGAGTCAGTTCTCCTTCCATCACCATAAATTTGACCTCCTTTATCCTGATCTACCACCCCCCCAACCCCCTTACCCTCTGGTAGCCACTAAACTGTTGTCTGTGTCTATGCGTTTTTGTTTCTTTATTTGTTTGTCTTGTTCCTTTGTTGCTTTCAGTTTTATATCCCACATATGAGTAGAGTCATATGATTCTTGACTTATTTTGCTTAGCATAATAATCTCAAGATCCATCCATGTTATCTCAAATGGCAGTATTTCCTCTTTTCTTATGGCACAGTAATATTCCATTGTGTATATATATCACATCTTTATCCAATCATCTATCGAAGGACACTTTGGTTGTTTCCATTGTCACCATATACCAAGATTAACTCAAAATGGATCAAAAACCTAAATATAAGACCTGAAACAATAAACTGCATAGAGGAAAGCACAGGTACCAAACTTATGGACCTTGCGTTCAAAGAGGATTTTATGACTTTGATCTCAAAGGTGAGGGAAGTAAAAGCTAAAATGAATTAATGGACTATATCAAGCTAAAAAGTTTCTGCACAGCAAAAGTAACCATCAGCAAAACAAAGAGGCAACCAACCGAATGGGAGAAGATATTTGCAAACAACGCCTCCAATGAGGGGCTAATATCCAAAAAAATATAAGGAACACTTACAGCTCAACAACAAAAAGACAAACAGTCCAACTGAAAAATGGGCAGAGCACATGAACAGAAACTTCTCCCAAGAAGATATACAAATGGCCAACAGATATATGAAAAAATGCTCAACGTCACTAGCTATAGGGAAATGCAAATCAAAACTATAATGAGATATCACCTCACACTGTTAGAATGGCTATCATCAACAAGACCAATAATAACAAGTGTTGGAGAGGCTGTGGAGAAAAAGGAACCCTCATACACTGTTGGTGGGAATGCAGACTGGTGCAGCTGCTATGGAAGGCAGTGTGGAGGTTCCTCAAAAAAAAAAAAAAAAGGAATAGAATTACCATATAACCCAGCAATCCCTCTCCTGGGTAGCTACCAAAAAAAATCTGAAAAACAGTTACCTATAAAGTTTCTGACGTTCATTATAGCTTATATATTTTTAAAACAGGGTTTGGTGTTTCTTCTCTTTCTCAAATCCCTGTCTATATCATGAAAACAAATTCAAACCTAAGCTAGACTGTTGGAGGATGAGAGACCAATTGGAGCAGAGCTAAATCATCCCAGCTAAGACCATACTAGAACAACTAGTCCCCAGTTGACTTTCCAGCTGATCATAGCACAAGAGTGAATCCTTCAGATAATAGATAAACCTGGCCCAGATTGGTAGAATTGCCTAGACAACTTGTAGATTTGTTAGCGAAATAAATGTTTATTGTTGTATGCCATTGAGGTTCCCTGGTAGTTGCTACATAGTGTTATTGTGGCAGTAATAACAGATATAAGATTAGATGAGATCTCATAGGGAGACAGTACATACAGAGGAAAAAAGATGACCTAAACTGGAATCTTAGGGCACACCAATACTTAGAGGACAAGAGGAGGAACTCAGAATATGGTCTTACCTTCATTATACTCATATTTCTAAATAATAATACTTATATCATACTGTCTTACTCAGAAAAATTAACAATGTTTAATACATGTGGGGAATAGTACAAATAACTGAAGAGTGACAGATAAAATTCTTTCATTTATTTATTCATAAATATATAATAAGGGTTCTTTCATGGCAGGTATGATTGAATTTTCAAAAACGAAAATGGCAGAGGACAAGTCATTAAGGAGCTCACAGTTTAGTGGGGGCAGTCACACACACAGACCACCCCATGACATGAAAAGTTGTAGTAAGGGTGTATAACAAGGTCCATGTAATCCTTAACTCTGGAGAAGTCTGAAGACTCGAGTCCAGTCTCACAGAGTTGCATTTAAACCAAGCAAAACCAAGCACACAAAATACACACTGAATTCTGTCAAAAAGTCAGAACACTGATTTATAATGCTGATTGTGGCTGAGATTGACCACAGCCTCTTGTTGACCAAACCCATTTCTTCTACATTTCTCAGCCTCCTTTGCAGTTTGATGTGGCCATGTGACTGAATTTTAGGTCCGTATAAACCTCCTCCATTTGGCCCTTTTGGATTCTTTTGCCTTTTACTGGCTCGATGTAGAGTTCAGTGACCTGGGAGGCCACACATTGAAGGCGGCAGATCAACACAATAGAAGGAGACAGGGTCCCTGATTGACTAGAACTCAGCATGCCTTGGAATTATACTACCTGCCTATTATGGACACCTATTTGCACTTAACATGAGCAAAGAATAAACTTCTGTCATGGTCGATCCATTATATATGTTGGCTTTTGTTTGTTACAGCAGCTAATGCTACCCCAACTAATATACTAGTGTAAGGAAATTGTACTAAAATCTGCTACGTTGGCTGACATTGCTGGAACAAACTTTTGTTGTAGGTGATTGTTTTAGAGGACATATTTGACCCTTCTAAATTCAAATCGAGTATTAACAATCCATGTTATTTAAATAAACTACAACATATAGACAATAGATGTAGAGACGTTCTAGAGTAGAGGAGTTGCTTTGGATGAACTTAGTTTGAGAAGGTTCCTTAAAAATGTGAATCATGAACAGCATATTGAAAAAAAAGAAGCTATTATAGTAAAAAGGAAGAGGGCATTTGCAGAGAGAGAAATAGTTTTGCTGTTATTTTTGACATCAAGGATCCAATGATCTTTGATTATTATCTACGAAATGACCTACGCTGTTAATAAAGTTTTATAGTAAAAGTACCTTTAGTGCCTACATCACATCCCTTTAGCTTCCTTTGAATGTTAGCTGCATCTGTGGTGGACAGTTCCTGCATCATTCAGTCAGCATCCCTTTCAAGCACCTACTGGTGTGTTACTGATTTCTATTCCAGGACCTTCTCCCACACTTGGAAGCTCCATGTGAAGCCCCAGCATATGGGGTTACTGCACTTAGGATCCAATCTCAGCCAATGGAGAGAGTAGCAGGAAGATGAATGCCCCAGTTTCTTATCTCTTAGGTGGACAATCCTAGGAAGTATTCTGCTTCTCAGGAGGGCCCAGTGGAATCACTTCCCCTTACATACTGTGGTGATTTCGATAAAGCCTCCTTCTGTCAGCGTTTGCTAACTCCTTCCTGTTTTATTCTCCCTACACCCTCACTCCCACTTCCTGGGGTCACCTCCCAAATACGCAACCTGAACCCAGCTCTTTGTCTCAGAGTGCGCTTTCAGGCAAAGCCAAACTAAAGTACTATGAGATAAGAGTTTCTGCAAATCTTTTGCATCTCTGGAACAAATAAATCCAAGTATAAATTTTTATCTTTCAAATATTTTTATTTTGTTGAAAGCACAGACTGGACCCCACTCCTAAGGCCAGCACTGTCTCCCTTGGAAGTCCACTGTCTTATGGTATTATGCCTAATCATGGTAAGCTAAATGTTGTCTAACATCTAACACATAAACACACATGTATACTATTAATGATAATTTGTAACAAAGATTTTATTGAGTACCTTCTAGATACCGGATAATGTGCTTGGCACTGGGGTTGGCTGTTTTTCATTCAGCCTTGAGACAATATTCCATTACTTGTGCTGCTTGGGAGCTACAGGTGTTCTTTGTAAGAAAGCATATCACACCTCTAATATTATGTATTAATATATGATTGTGTATATATATATGTATATATATATATATATATATATATATATATACATACATATATACATATACATATATATATACAAAAATGTATACACATTTTAAGAAAGGAAGAGACTGTATTAAAATTGTAATATTCAATATATACCAATAACAAAAGATGAATACGAGTCGTGTGTATACATTTTTTTGGCACCCCTGGTATATAGATAGATAGATAGATAGATAGATAGATAGATAGATAGATATAGATATAGATATATATGCTCTTTTTTGTGTTGTCAACCCTTGAAAAATTGTTTTATTTCTTCACTTAGATATTTCTTATTCTTTGTCATCATTACCATTTTTCTCTTTTTGTTTCTGATGATATTTTAGAATTAAATATATCAGTCTTATTGCTGGTCAGTATGCACTGGGGGGCATGGCTACACGTAGCTCTAGCTTCCTAATTTACTCATCTTACTCAGTAGACACATTCCCATCACACAGCCACAGGCAGACGCCATATCTCAGTGAGCTTCCTCTCCACCAGGAAGTATGTACTCTGCGAGGTGGCTGGTCCCAGACGGAAGTCTTCAGGAAGGGTCAAATTTCTTTTAATCTCACTGACAAGATGGATCACTCCATTACCTTTGGGAGAGGAATGAGAGGGGCTAGAGGAAGGGAAGAATACTCAATTTCCCAATTCCTCCTTCAAATCTGAAGTTCCTATTTTATTAGCCATGGTGAAAATTCAGAGATGGGGAGAAAATGATTTCTTCTAACCAATCCATAGAAAGATAATTATCAATATCTTTTACAATAAAAAATAGTATGTGATTATCCTCTGAAAGAGGGTAATGATGAAGTCTGTCCTTACATAACAATATCCGCCAGAGTTATTGGTGTTTTCACAGAGATAGCTAAAAGAATCTATACTTGTATTTAGATTTTATTTTGCTCTAATGCCCTTTATCCTGCTAGATTTTCCAACAAGTAAAGATCAGCTAATTTCTGAAAAATGTTTGTCAAAGTAGATTTATTAGAGGAATGAGTTTCAATTGCATTTCTGTGAAAAAGCATTTTCCAGAGAGTTTTATGGAGTTATTCCTCGTACAATAAGGAGTATTGCATATGTTTGTGTGTGGAAAAAAAAAAGTAGGGTAGGGAAAAGTGGAAAAGGTTGCTTTGCTGCAGGACTTTTCAGAGCCTTTAATGCACAACTCTGAACTGTGACTTTCTAGAGGGTGGGCATAATAGAAAGCATTTCTGAAACATTGTTCATGGAAGTTGCCTAGAGCATTAAACTGAAGAATTAAACGAAAGAATTAAAATTAATGTGCTGTGGAACACACTTTGGGAAATGTGGTGGTAAGACTTCAGAGGCAGGTGATACTTCTGTGGGCTAAACAGTCAGCAAAGACTTCATGTTGAGTGTGGAAGTCCATTGGTCATTGACAGATGGGAGGATCTAGCAGCAAAGAAGGAAGTAGGCATTCCAGATGGGGATACAATATTGGCCCAGAGTCACTGGAGTGAAAAAAGAAACCTTTCTAAAATAAAAGAGAGATATACATCATTAACTATAAGATTGGTGTTTTCAAAAATAATGTTTTTGTTCATTATAAAAGTAATATGTAGAACTTTGAAAAGTGCAGAAAACTGAAATCTATGTAATTTTACTAACAACTGTCACCCCAATAAATTTAATTTAAAAAAAAAAGAAAAGAAAATGAGAGAGAAGGAAGTACACATAAATTATCATATCAGCACCTAAAAAAGTAAAGTTTTGATATTTTTGGCAATATAAGGGTTTTGATATTTTGGCAGTTTAAACGAACAGAAAGGAAGGGAGCAGACAGAATAAGACTGCGTGCAGAGAAGTAGAATTTGATGAGCCAAGTAGTAAAGTGTTTGCCGGGCCCTCTTTAGCCATACTAGCCTCTGACCTCTGAGGAATATGGTTTTATTCTTTAAACGTGCTGCAAACGGTAGCCACCTTTTGTATTTTTCTGCCCATTAAGGCTACTGTTTCATTTCATGTGTCTCATTATCCCGCCTTTGGCCCCACTTCTGTTGGATTTTGTTGTGTGTTTGTGTCTCTCCTGGCTATCACGTGGGTCAATATGGCTTTGGATGCTTAGAGAGGATTGCCCAGTTTTGTTGGCATTCCAGCAAATATTTTCAGAAAAAAACAAAAAACAAAAAAACAAAAAAAAACACTTAGGAACTCCTTGCTGGAGCCACAGTTTGCTGACTTGTGTCTGTGGAATGGAGCTCTCATATCTGCTTTGGACTTTAATTATGTAGGGGTGATGGGTGCATACAAATTATCTGCCTCTTCCATGAGCTCATCCTGGCAGTACAAATCAAGCCATCATAGAAAGCCAATCACAGATAATTGCTACAGAAACCTGAAAGCTACAAACTTGCTCCTGTGTGATTGGGCTTTGTATTGACTTGGCACTGGACCATGTTCTTTCATTGTGGACCCACCCAGCTCAGGTCACCACTGCTCTGTTATTGACTTTATTGTTCTTTTGGTTTTGGCTGAAAATACCCATAAAATGATAATATTTGGGCTCATGATAATAATGAGTTGACCAGGCTCCCCAAACATTTTTCAATATCTGTGGTTAAAGGTGATATAATATTCATGCTGTAATGTGGGTTTAAACAATGGATGCTGAACTTTTTTCTCCTCTTCTCAGAATTTTGAAATTTCCAGTATGGTGTGTGCAGTACTCTGCCTCCAGAATTTTCATATTTAGATTCATAAGAAATTTATTGAGCTCCCTGCTACATACCAAGCTCTGTGCTAGATGTTTTATATTTGCATTCTCATTTAATCTTCGCAAAAACTTTGCGAGAAAATGTTTTCATTTTGTTAATGAAGAAACAGACAAAGAAAGGTTTAGTAACTTGCCCAACACCCAACAGCCTGAAGTGGAGGAGGGACTGAAAACCAGTTTTCTGGCTTTTTTTCCCAACCCTTCCAGAGGACCTGCATAGGAGACGCTCTGAGGGGCTCGTTATAGCTCATTCAAATTTTCTAATGTCGATGTAAGAATGTCCACACCTGTAGAGAATTTTTATAAGAATTTATTTGAGCCAAACTGATGACAATTGCCAGGAAGCAAGATCTCAAATGCTCCAAAGAATGACATTTGGAATTAAGGAGGGAAGGAAGGAAGACTACATAAAAGTGGGAGAAAGCAAGGCAGGGGTTGTATTACAGGACAGTTATCAAAATTATGTGCTCTCTTGAGGGTTGTTATGCTCCAGGGGTTTGAAAAAGAGACATTTCAAAGGTGTGTTAACCTAGATGTACAGAAACAATAGACAGGGCTTGCTTAAGGCAAAGATAAACCTTTCACTAAAGAAGCCGGGGATGTGACTCCCCACCATGACCTGCCCAGTTAGGACTTTATGATTAGATCACCCTGTGAGGTTACTTTCAGTTAGATTTATTATGATGTCCCTTTTTTCTGTCCATACTAACTTCCCTTTTTAGATTTTTACAAAGAAAATCAACACTCTTGGCGATTTGTGTTAACTTTCGGCCATGACAGAGAAACTAGTGTTAAGTATGAAATGAATTTTTAGGGGGAATGTGCAGACTTCAACATTTTTTAAGAAGAAACTCCTGCAATCCCTGGGTGAGATTTCTTAGCCAACCAACATCATGGCTTCCTCCGAACTCTTCAGCGATTACTTAGTGACAACACCTGCCTGCCATCTCAGCTCTCCACTCAGATATTTATACTGGCGCCTCCTGACTATTGAATCAGACCCAAACTCTTCCATCTAGAGAAGGATGATCCTCCAAAACGGTCTCACTATTCCTTTAACTCTATTTCTGGTCAATTCCCAGTGGTTGATTTTCCTCCGTTCAGAATGGGTGTAATCCCTACTTCCTCTGCAGACCCTTCTCCACATTGCTTCTCTCATTCAGGTGCCCAGTCCCTGTCTGTATCCTCCCATTCCTTCCTGACCCAACCCAAGTTCGATTTGGTCTGGGAAACCTCCCCCAGAGATGTTCCCTTCCCTGGTACTTGGTTTTCGAACAATGGCCCTGGAGTTTGAGGCTTTAGGGGAGTAAGTCCCAGAAGCTCTTCACTCCAGCTACCACTAGGACAGTCCTATTTTTTTCTGTCTCATATATAGAGATTCTGCTTGAAAAAGAGGTTCACATTCTCCATTTTGATAGTGTTTAAGTACAAGGGGCAGTTAATGGAGCTCGTTAGTATGGATTTTAGACTGAGGTGCTGGTTCAGATCAAAAACACCCTACAGGTGACTGACCTATAAAAATCATAATGCTAATTTTTTGCTTAGCTTTGGAAATATAGCACCGAGAGGACTGGAACGCCTTAGTTAAGCTGGCTAGAACACTACCTCCCTGAAAGCAAGGTAGGCTACCTAGGAAACCAAATCATCTACTGGGTGGAGACCATGGAAACAGAACGAAGAGTGATTTCATCCAAGCAGTGTTTCTGATCCAAGGTAAATCCACACACATAAACCAGTGGTTCAAATTTTAGTCTGCAGTAGAATTGCCTTGATCAGAGTGCCACCTCCCCTAGAGTTTCTCGTGTGTGTGTGTGTGTGTGTGTGTGTGTGTGTGTGTGTGTAAGAATTTGAATTTCTAAGTGTCCAGATGCTGCTGATGCTGTGGTCCTAGGGTCACACTTTGAGAACCATCGCTTTCAATCATTTTAGGCAGCAATAGTGTTGATACAAAGCCAATGTCGTCCCCTCTCCTCTGGGCCCTTCTTGCAGACCCTGCCATCTTTGGACTATTTTTTTTTCATGTGACCTAAGATTTATTAGCTCATAATTCCATTGCCTTTCTCCAAACCACCACATAAGAGTCTGTATAATTGATTAGTTTATTTTGATTTTGTTACAATGGCACCTTAGACCTGCATCATTGAAATTACTCCCAGTCTACCTATTTCTTAAGAATTTTGGGTGTTCTCAAACCCGTTTGTCACCCACTTTCAGACCATCTCTTGTTCTCTGGCACTATCTCCAAATAATTACATGTATCCTGAGAGCTAAATCTCACATTGTGTGAAGCTTTTACTAATTTTTGTGGAAAGCCATAATTAATTTGGAGGAAAAAACTCCACATTTGTTTTCCTTTACATTTCTTTGATTCCATTTTCACCACACCCAATAAACGTGAATATCAGTCTTCTTCTTTTGCCTATTTTTGTCATTAGGTAATAAAGTAAAACATGGTTAGTTGTAATTTGCTACCAATAGAGATTTCCTGCCTTAAAGTTCACAAGACCATGAGTCACAGTGCCATGGGCATATGAAAATAAGCCACAACCCACGTCCTGATAGTGATTGGGCCCAGCTAAATGAGGACCGAGCAGTTGCTGTACACACCCTAAGTATTGATGTACACACCCTAAGTCATTGATGTTTTTTGTTTTTTTCTCCTATTATCTTTTGGGCGTCCTGGGGAACTGACTCAGATTCCTATGGAATCCAAGAAGCCTTGAACTGTGGGATCCATTATGGGACTGGTGGACTTGGGGGACTGGAGTAGATACAGCTGGAGACTGACTATACTTGAAAATGAGATCAAATACTCAAAATATTGGAGAAGGTTTTTATTTTTTTCGTTTAATAATTCAAAAGTCCTCCTCAAGCCCAGGGTGAAATATTATACACTCACCTGGCATGTGGTTTTGGGTGACATTATAAACACTTTAGTCTTGGTAGATATGCTAAGTCAAGTAATAAGAACCTCCAGACCCTCTATTTCCTTCTGGATGTCCTTAGTTTAATAGGCTTTGCCATAGCAGAATGTAGGGTGAAGATTGGTAGATATCACAACAGCCTTTTAGTTAAGAGGTCACAGTGCACTGAAGTTTGTTACAAGCCTGGACAATTAATCAGCTTGTGACACAGGTGTGTCACAAGAAGGCAAGAAGCTC
The DNA here is from genome assembly GCF_057876585.1 of Rhinolophus sinicus. Lineage (NCBI taxonomy): Eukaryota > Metazoa > Chordata > Mammalia > Chiroptera > Rhinolophidae > Rhinolophus > Rhinolophus sinicus. The sequence goes on from NC_142513.1 coordinate 27,591,067, forward strand.
TTCCTCTGTCTTCATTTTGATCATTCTGGGTAATGTACCTTGCCCCCACTTTCTTGCTTCTCTCTCTCCTTCTTTCCTCTGTCCTTTCCTCTCTCTGCCTGTCCTATGGCAAAGACAGTCAAGTGACGCCAGCTCGGTGGATGAGAGATGGGTGCTAGAACACCAATCAAGTTGGGGTGGGTATGTACTGTGTCCACTTAGCTTGGCTGCAACTACATTCCCCCAAATTCCTTTCCTTGCAAAGTTCTAGGTTAAAATAGTCACAGGAGACATTTTGTGAAAGATTCAGGAGGTATAACTGAAGTAACAGTCATACTATTTTTATACTCGGAAGGTCTGTGCATGGCACTCGGCACTATTACCCCTCATGTGTGCCACCAGTTATCGCAGACTCATCCTGATGGCTGGTCCTGCAGCTCCTGTTATTCCTGCTCCTGCTGAATTCTCCTTCAGCTGCTCCACATCCTGGGCCAGGTGAGAGTCTAGTTCTACGATGAATGACCTTATCTCCTCCTGCAGGATATCTCATCATTGAAGGTGGAGGCTTTGAGAGATTCTAATCCGGTCTTGGGGATTCCTGCCTAGCCTTGCAGGTTCCAGTTTGCCTACTTGATATCCATGTTTCCTTTGTGACTGCCCGCCTCATTGACTTTGGGCCTCAGCACTAAACACAGAGGTTACAGCGTCATATAGGCTGTTTAACCCACCATTGTGTTATGTCAAATCTCTGTAATAAATCCCTTATTAGCTATCTCCTGGTGGTTCTGCTTCTTTGATCAAATCCTGGCTGATAACATCTCAGTTCATGATTCTTCGGCAGGGGGATCACTTGTAGCATCTCTGATGAGAATCAATCCACAAGGAATTTGACCAGTGGATTTTGAGATTGTCAAGCACTCAATGGCCACTGGTGGCAGCTGATTTAGGTCACTCAAGTATTTGGAGCTGAATGAGCAGCTCGACATGAACAACTGATTCCCCTGAGAGGCCACTTTATGGAAACCAACTCTGGAAGGGAGAACTCCCTTGTTCTGCTGAGCCATTCTGCAAACTGGCCTTAAGACTCGGGAATTTTTAAGCAATGGAGGGATACAAATTTTTCACTAGATAGCATCTTGGGTCTGGAAACTTCTGAAAGGAAAATGTCTGCTTAGCTATTTTGTGTTTCTCTCTCTCTCTCTCTTGACCCTCAGATGGTGCTGTTTCAGTGTTGGGAAACTTGACAGTCTTGGAAAAAAGAACAAAACTCTTAATGTTTATTGAATTCCATCTTGTACTTGAGCGGTGGCTTAAGATAGTTATGCTTTTGACCTCCTGGCCCTCCTCACTCTACCTAGACTCATGCTTCTGGCTCTTTCTTAAGGAGCAACCAGGAAAAGAACATTTTATTTTAAAGCCAGTTTTCTCCCTTGAATTCCATCTTTGGGGAGAAAAGCGTTTTTTGAGCCATGGTATAGGATTAAGTTATATGTTTTTAATCTACTTTCCATAATTCAGAAAAGCCCAATACAAAAAGGTCTCCAAATTCTTTTATTTTAAAACAAAATTTCACTCTTAATAGAGTTTATTTTTAAATTTAGGTTATGACAAGACACTGACAATCACTTGAAATTGCATGAAGCAACAAGGTTGAAACCTATGGTTATATCATCCTGCTTCACTGCCTTTTTCCTTTCCTCAGAACTACCATGCACAAAATTGGGGAAAAGGTATGGTGTTTGTGGACCCTACTTAATGCAGAAGAAGGACTCCGTTGCCTCAGGCTTTTCTCATACTGTTTTGCATGGCTCAATTAATTATTAATTCATTCTAAAGTAAGAGAGGTTAGCCACCTCCTCTCATGGCAGAGAGGTGAGGCAGTAGAGGAGGTTCAAATTTAAGAGTTTAAGCTTTAAAAACAGTACTTCAGATTTCACCTGAACGTTGGCAGAAATGTTTTTGGAGAATCTGGTTCTTTTTTCTACCACTAAAATCAACTGCATCAGATAAATAACAGGGCTACTTAAAACAAGATCTCTTCTGCCTTCTTTCCTTAATATTTTAGCTGCGCAGAGTCTCAACAGCAGAAGTAGGAGAATCACCAACACTGAATTTATGATAATTTTAGACTTGGGGACAAACAGGTAAAATAGCTTATGCGAACATTCCAAACGTGGTCTCTAAGACCGTTTTTCTTCCCTCCATGCAGCAGTGTTACCTTTGCCAGTTCTTTAACATTTTTCCCATTAATAGGTAGAAACTACTTCCCTTCCTTTGAATCTGGGTGGGCTGCGACTTTGGCCAGAGGAGTATAACAGAAGTAATGATGCATTCCTTTTGAAGCCAGATCCCAAAAGGCCATCAAACATCAATTTTGGTTGTTGGGAACACTCGCCTAGAGTTCTGATACCCTGAAGCCAGCATACTATGAGGAAGCCCAAGTCACATGAATGTGTCTGAGGTGTTATTTAAACCTCATTTAGGATGATAAAGATGGGCCTAAATCATCTTCTAGTGTAGTAGTTAAAAATCCGGTTGAGTGAATTTCTTCATCTCTTGAATAGCTCAGAAATTGAAGGCCAAAATGAGAACAATTTGTGGAGCTGAAATAAAGCCCATTTTCCCCTCTATCTATTAACAAAGGTATTTTGGAATTACTGAGCAGGAGGGAATTGTTTAGATATAAGAGGCTATCTGGACAGTATGGTGCTAGTGGGTTTGGGCTGGTTCTAATTTGAATTTGGAAAAAGAGGATCAGAGGCAAGATTTGGGGCCTTTCTGCATGCCTTTTGGCCATGCCATATTATATTTAAGCAACAAAATCATCAGCTCAGTTTTGGCTGACTTATTGAAACTACAGATTTACAATAGTTGTAAATTAAAGACAAAGCCATGGACTAAATCACTTTCAAAAAGTCACCTTTTCATTTTAAAATTGGAAAAATAAGGGTAAGTTTTGTACGGTTTCTTTGAACACCCTTAACCAAGTATCTGGACATACTGATGTGTCATGATTACTTATGAGAAGGAAGTTGAGTTACAGCTTTAACTCAGAAAAATAAGAATAACTTAAGCTTATCTCATCTGGGTGTGGCCTTACCCTATAATCTCTTCTGTCCTGAGAAAGTTCTCATTCAAGCACCTATTGATATTGAAAAGAGTCTGAGAATCCCTTTGACCCATGAATTATCCTTGCCTGCACTGCACATTTGATCTCATTGATTACTGTCTAATTGATCACTTCATGTTTTGCATGTACTCAAATAGAATGGAAAAGGGAAAGAAATATGCACCGTACCCACTAATACTCCTCTCTTCAAGGGTAACCTAAAGTTTGACCTCCATCATCATAGATTAGTTTTATCTAGTTTTGAACTTAATATAAATGGAATCATTTAGTATGTGCTTTTGTGTCTGGCATTTTCGGTTCAACATAATAGCTCTGTGACTCATCTATGGTGTTGTGTATTTTAGTAGTCTACTATTCCGTATGTGACCATATTTGAAACTGAATATGAGTTCTGAAATTGAATATGAGTTCCTTGAAAGCTGGGATCTTGCATTATGTTTTGTGGTTTACCCTCAGAGTTCAAAAATAAATATTTGTTGAATGAATCAGCGCAGTATTTCTCTTTTAAAGTTTTTCTTCTTAACCTACATACATGTCGATAACACAACATATAGGACATTTCTGCCTTCCTGCACTATTTGAGGTAGTGGCTTATTGAGCTGGTTGCTAAAATACAATATTAGTAGGTTCTAGCAACCAGAGAATTTTTTAGTGACTTTGTACGAAGTATGCTGACATCAGACCTGTTTTTTTTTCTTTTTTTTCTTTTAGCAATAGTAAAATCATCTGACTTGTCTGGTTCTAAACACATCAAAGTACTACACTTCAATCTAAGTTAAAGCTATGTTAAAAGTAAAGTAATTGCATTCTGATTTTTAAAAGAGTTAGGTCTACCCTTATTTCCAGACCTAGTCCACAGAGAAAACCTTCTTCTACCCTTTTATATTATTTTGTCTTCTATTTAATGTTGTGTATATATGTATGTATGTATGTATGTTTTACAGTTTTATTGAGATATAACTGACATATAACATATTAGTTTAAGGTGTACAACAAATGATTTGATATATGTGTATGTTGAAAAATGATTATCACAATAAGTTTAGTTACCATTCATAACCTCACAGTTATAATTTTTTTCTTGTGATGAGAACTTTAAAGATTTACTCTTTAAGCAACTTTCAAGTATACAATATAGTATTGTTAACTATAGTCACCATGCTGTACATTAAATCCCCAGAATTTATTTCTCTTATAACTGGAAGTTTCTAACTTTCACATTCACCTACTTCCCCCCCCAACCCCAACTTCCCACCTCTGGCAACCACCAATCTGTTTTCTGTTTCTATGAGTTTGATTTTTTTAGATTCCACATATAAGTGAGGTTCTACAGTAATTGTCTTTCTCTGCCTGATTTATTTCACTTAGCATAACACCTTCAAGGTCCATCCATGTCATTGCAAATGGCAGGATTTCCTTCTTTTTTATGGCTGAAGAATATTCCATATATATGATCCATTCTGTATCCATTCATCTGTTAATGGACACTTAGGTTGTTTCCATGTCTTAACTATTGTGAATAATGTTGCAGTGAACATAGGGTACAGCTATCTCATCAAGATAGTGATTTCATTTCCTTTGGATAAATACCCAGAAGTGGGATTGCTGGATTATATGGTACTTCAATTCTTTAGCTTTTGAGGAACCTCCATATGGTTTTCCATTCAATTTACATTCTCAGCAACAGTGCACAAGGGTTCCCTTTTCTCCACATCTTTGCTAATATTTATTATCTCTTATCTTTTTAATGATAGCCATTCTAACAGGTGTGGGGCGATATCGCATTGTAGTTTTCATTTGCATTTTCCTGATGATTTAGTGGCGCTGAACATCTTTTTATGTACCTTTTGGCCATTTATATGTCTTTTTTGAAAAAACGTTCAGTTTTTCTGCCCATTTTTTAATGGATTGTGTTTTTGTTTGTTTGTTTTTTGCCATTGAGTTGTAGAAGTTCTTCATATATTTTGTGTATTAACCTCTCATCAGACATACGATTTACAAATATGATCTCCCATTCTATAGGTTGCCAGGTTTCATTTTGTAACAGTTTCCAATGCCATATTTTAAAATTACATGCCTATACTGCTATTTCTGAAACTTTTCATGTTAGGCTGTTTCTACTGGCTGCTTGTTTCAGGGGCTGAGGATTTTTCTTTTCAACACCATCATTTCCATTATGCTGGGTTAGATCCTTCTAGTATAGTTATATAACAGTTGGTATTAAATATATTAGATCAATATTTAATATGTTAATATTATTTACTGCTGAAGTAATAAATATATGGTGTTTATATTTCCTGTCTTTTTTATGGACGATAATGTTCATGAAAGTGTTAAGTATATATTTTTTCTTTCTCTAGCTTTACTGAGATATAATTGACATAACTTGGTGTGAGTATAAGGTGTCCAATGTAATGATTTGATCTATGTATTTATTTTGAAGCGATTACCATAATAAGGTTAGTTAACACATCCATCGCCTCACACAATCATTGGTTTTTATATTTGTGATGAATTTTTAAGATCTATTCTCTTAGCAACTTTCAAGTAGACAGTACAATATTGTTAACTATAGTTACCATGCTGTCTGTACATTAGATGTTTCCTTTCATGTAAAACTTTTCTCCATGGCATGAATAATGATCTTCCTTCTTTTTCATTTGCTTAGATTTATAAGTACCTGTAGCTGTTCTCCCAAATGCCTCAACAACAGTTATTGCTCAGCAATAATTTTCTTTCTTTCTTGATTTATTATTCCATTTTCATGAAGAAAATTTTTTGTTATCTCTCTTAAAAAGGTGTAGAAGGAGAAAATGTTATGAAATCTTGAATGTTTGAAATGTCTTTACTTTGTCTGCATTCTTGACTGAGAGTTTGGCTGGATATAGGATAATAGAATAATAATTTCCCATGTGATTAAACCAAGGGAATGTTCTCTCAAGTGTGTTAATCATATCATTTGAGTAAATAATTATGTTATTTAACTGATATTTCCTTTAAACTTTGAAGACATTTACTCTACTATTTTCTAATATGTATTGAACTGTTGAGACATCCAGTGCCTTTCTGACTCTTGTTCCTTTGAGTGAGATCTTTATTTTCTCTTTGAAGCTTTTAGACTAGTCTCATTATTTGTGGTATTCTGAAATTCATGCGAGTTTTGTGAGTGGGTTTTTTATCATTTATTTTGCTGGCTACCGTGTTTCCCCGAAAATAAGACCTAGCTGTACTATGAGCTATAATGTATCTTTTGGAGCAAAAATTAATGTAAGACCTGGTCTTATTTTACTATATTATAAGACCAGGTATATAATATAATGTAATATAATATAATATAATATAATATAATATAATATAATATAATATAATATAATATAATGTAATGTAATATAATGTAATATAATACAATACAATATAATACAATATAATATACTATCGGGTCTTATATTAATTTTTGCTCCAAAAGATCCATTAGAGCTGATGTTTCAGCTAGGTCTTATTTTTGGGGAAACACGGTACTCAGTGGTTTCTTTCCGCCTCTAGGTACATGCTCTCAAATTCTAGGAAATTTTCTTGCATTATTAATTTGATATATCTCTTCTCTTCCTTTTTCTTTGTTTTTTCTTTCTGGAACTTCCCACAGCAGACAAGAAAAGCATTATCCCAAGGTTTTGCTGACAGGGTAATCTTGCCTCATTACTCCCTCTAAGTCTGCACCTTATAATGAAATCTTTTTAATAAGGTCTTTTTGATACTGTAATTAACACCTTTGGTAGAAACGTTTTCGTGCATTCTGTTTGAAATTAACTACGACTAGAGGGGCTTCAGTTGTTTCTGTACTTTTAATGAAGGTCAAGCAAAGCTGCTTTGCAATGTCTTCTTCAAATTCGGGCATTGATCACCTCTCCCATTCTGTTCCTTCTCACCCTGCCTCTGTGCCTTAACCTGAGACATTAATAACAACAGTGGCTTATGTGGACCTGATCTTACTGTGTTCCAGAAAATATCGACCACTTAAGATTCCTCCATCTCTCCATAATAAACTCTGTTAACAGATTGGGAGTATTAGACTGAACTATATGAAAGATTTTGTAGGTAGGCCAAAAACAGCAGAATATTGATAATTTCCTAAGTTTTGAAGTCTATTTCTTTGAAAATAGATGACTGCTCTTTTAAGAGGTAGAGAAGTGAGGAAGATCATATGGCAATAGCTTATTGGTATGCAGAATTTAGGTAACGGGTTAAAGTTTTCAAATTTAATAACTTTTGTTTTCTTTTTAGGATGAGAGCATCTTAAAATATTTCTGTAAACCAAGAGGTGGAATAAAGGTCAATGACAATTTATGAGAGTTGTTCACTAAGGTTGGAAACGTGATATTTGCCTTCCGCCTGTTGATCTAATACGTGCTTTCGCTAGCGGTGCTGGGCAATCGGAGACTATTGGATGGGGATTGCAGGGTGGCAGCTCCTGGAAAAACAGGCCCAACTTTTTTCGCTGTGGTTGCAGGGACCCAGTGAGCTTTCCCATTCTGGGCCTTGCCCTGTACTTGAACCCAAACAGCTCGGACACAGAACATGCTGAGGTTCTTATCAGGGAAGAGATCGCTGCTCCGGCCACACTCTGGCCTGTTATGTAAACAGGCTGTTTGAAGCGATTTGAGCCTCAACCTCAAGGTAGGAAGCAAGATGCTCTTGTTTATTTTTGAAGTGGAATGTTGTGGTCCAATCTGCAGTGAGTTTGCTTTGCTGTCTGGAATACCATTGGAGCATTGAGAGGCCAGAGTAGAGTCTGCCTCCAGATGTCTCTAGGGGATCAACCAGGTTTCAGACATTTCATCTCAGCCACTGTAGGTTCCTTGTAACACAAAGGTAAGGGGCACAAGGGCACATAGTTCTTGTTTTAATTTTTAAAATAATCAGAAGGCAATAGGTGCTTAATAAGCCTCCATTACAGTAAAAAAAAAAAAAAAAAAAAAAAAAGTCAGCCTAAGTTATGATTAGAAAGACTGTTGTCTTCTGCACAAATGAGATATAAAGTATATCAAAACCAAAAACAACTACCTCAAAAGAACCAAAATCTCTGGCCTCTACGTGCTATGCTTATGACGCACAGACTCTTCAGTCACACATTTCAGTCTCTTTCTGCTGAGAAGCTGGGAGCTGACAGGCAGCTCCACTTCAGCAGTGCTCTGGATGCACAGGCTGAAGCAGGAGGTACCACCTCCCAGTGCAGACAAGAAAACCATTATCCTAGTAGTTTGATGATGCAGGGATCTTGCCTTATGACCACCCCTGGGGCTGCATCTTATAATGGAATCTTTTTAATGAGGTCTTTTTGATACCCTACTTAATTAAGACCCTTTGGTAGAAACCTTTTCATGCATTCTGTTTGAAAGTAACTAGGACTAAAGGGGCTTCAGTTGTTTCTGCATTTTTAATGAAGGTCAAGTCAAGCTGCTTTACAATGTCTTCTTCCATCTCCATCACTGTTCACCTCTTCTGTTCCTTCCCTCCTCTCCCTGGCTCTGTGCCTTAACCTGAGACATTAGTAGTAACACTGGCTTATGTGGACCCGGCCTTAACGTGTTCTAGGCTCTGGGCTAATTGTTTTAACACTCCTGATCACCTTCGATCTTCAGCGATGTTGTAAGCCAGTTTGGTGATTATTTCCGCTTTACCCATGAGGACAGCCAGGATCAGAGAGGTTAAATGACTTGCTTAGAGTCACATAGTTAGGAAGAATCAGACCCACTTTAAGCACAGGCAGTGTCATATCATTGCCAGGCTTCTCTTGCTAACCTGACACATTTCTGTCTGACCAGAGGGAGGAGGGAGCACCCAGGACAGGGAGTCTCATAGATCCAATATGAAGGCTGTTCCAAGAGAACTAATAGATTGCTACTTCATTGTAGATTATCAATGACAGATATTTCTCACAATCATGGCAGTGAACATCTCCAAAATTTTGTTAAACGTAGAAAGGGCAAGATGTTTCAAGTTGCAGGGAATGCATAGTTGTCTAACGGCCTGAAATGATCAAATACGCGTAAATATAATAGGCCCTTAGTATCTGTTTATCTTACAGACTTTGGAATGCATAATGATGACCTCAAAATTTGGGACTCTCTTCTCCTGAATATCAGTCTGGATACACAGGAAGGAAAGCACCAGCATACTGCTTATTCCTAGGAATTTATCTTTCCAATCACTGGATCATTTGGTTTTAAAGCTGCCCCGAAAAGAAAAAGAAAAGCAATTAATTTAGACCCCAAACAGAAAATCTGACTGCCTTTCACTTATATTCAAGACCATTTCTCCCCACTGCAACTTCCTAATGATGTGTGTTTCAAAGAGTCCATCCTGCCCCCAAATAGCTGTATGTATGTATGTATGTATGTATGTATGTATGTGTGTATGTATATATGTATGTATTTTTAATTTAGATTTTTTTGTCACTCTGCAGTGAGGTGAGATGAGCAGTGACTGTGAGTCAGGACACCCATATTCTAGCTTCTGTTCTCTTCTCATGACTCGTCAATTTAGGTAAACTACCAACCTTGCTAGAACTCCCATTCCTGCTTGTGTTCAGTAAGAGATTTTCAATCAGGAAGTCCATGGACTTTGGGAGGATTTATGGATGAGACTCATAATATACATATGTTTTAAAATTTTTCTTAAAGCTCCATTCAAAATCTTAAATGCATTTTGCATGCAAAAGACTCCACAGCTTGCCATGGATTTTTCAAAGGCTACATGATCCCCAAAATATCAGGGGCCTCCAACTTGAATGTCATCTCTACAAGTCCTTCCTTGGCCCACATTCTCTCTAATGGTAGTTTTTAGTGAGTTCTGCCCACAAAGTGTGCATTTGGATTTTTTAAGGATTGCGACCACGGAAAAAGGTACAAACCACTGTGGGGTGACCCCTGGCTTAACTTTCAGTTTTTGTACTGTCCTGGGTTGGGATGGATGAATCATTTGACTGGAGCATCCAGAATCTCAGCTCAGGGAGCTGGCTTTGAGAGATGTTGCCTACTTGGTGTTAGATGCCGACTCTTAACCTGGAAGGAAATATTTTTGGAAGTGAGACACAAGGTCAATCTTAAGTAATGGCCAAACAAACATTTAAAAAAGAGAGAGAATGGCCAGCAAATATAAAAACCAACTAGCCAATTCAGAACAAAACAAACGAACAAACAAAAATAATAGCTTGTCTGTATTTTAGCTTCGTATGCTATCTGTTGCTGTTTTGCTTCTTTTGAACCTTTACCAGTGTTCCAGTCAGTCCTTCCCATAGTTTGTGCACTCACAAGGATAGGTCGGTGTGATATATATGTTTGGTAACATGGTGTAAAAAAATACACAAAAATTGGAGTTTGGGGCTGATGGAACTACTGCTGATGTAACTGTAATGACCATTACAAGGAACCCTGGATTAAGAAATAGTGAAGAGAAAACTAGCTCAGTGTCTATGAGGCACCTCATTTGCAAAGGATTCCCCAGGTGCTCCAGAGTAATTTATGCACACCAGCAATAAAAGAGGAGACTTGGCGCTCAGACAGGGTGCTCTAGTTTTATCTGCCTGATTTTCAGGTTTGGCAGTGGGCTGTGACTTCTGCAATTGATAAAGTGGGACTTATATCTAGGCCCATCTGTAGTCACGGAATCTCTGGAAAGAAGTTATGGTACTCGACAATCCAGAAATAGCCATCAGGGACCCAGCAGATACACCAACTTGCAAAGCTCATGTTTTAGACTTAGGTTTTGTAAGGTGCTGAAGTATAAGTTTTCATTCTCCATTTAAGCAGATTTCTTCATTTATAACATCTTTATAAAGAACTCTTGTACCGTGCTTGTTTTATAATCCACCCATAATGGGTGGCAGGTACCTAATAAACGTTTGCTGGGGTAAGAATCCCTCACATCAGAGATGGTTGGTAGGTGAGCCTTAACTGTTTAACTGTTTCATGTTCTTGTGATGAGTTGATTTATCCAGTAGAGTATTCCAAGCTCTTGATAAACAAATCTCTTCTTGGCTTTCTCAGCTCTATTTTTCAATTTATTTTGGATAGGCCCAATAAGATATATATATCTTTATTTTCTCTAATTGAAACACTTTAAGAAGTGTCAGCAAATATTGTGTTATGTGTATTAGCCCACCTACCACAAGTTTTTTTTTTTTTTTTTGTGTGTGTGTGTGTGTGTGTGTGTGTGTGTATGAATGTGTTTATGATTGTATGGTTCTGGTAAATGTGCAACAGGCAGAAAAAGCCTATGCTTTTTCTTTTACAAAGCAAAAAGGAAGTCGAAATTCTGTACAGTTGAGAGGAATGATAATCTTTAGAAATTATGAAAATTTAATCTCCCTTGGTTTTGGAATGAACAGCATTTTATGATGGATTTATTCGCTGATCAAAATATTCTGGGGTAAATCCCTTGCCTGCAGGATGACTGAATGGAGAAAGTGGCTGATACTGTGAGGCTTCTGCTATCTCAAAATGACAACCCTTTAGCCTTTTCAATAATTTTATCTGACGGTAGGTGGTCTAGATTCCCATCAAAGGAAAATTCTAGGTGATTTAATTTGTGAACACAAATTTTTGAATTCCCTGATTCAGTGTAATCTCCAAGAAATGGGTTAAAAGCAGTAAGGAAGGAGGACTAAATATGAGGGCCTAAATTATCGAAGGGTAACTGTCTCTGTCACTTCACTCCCCTCATAGGCGGGAGAATAGTATATAGAGAAAAAGTAACAAGTTTCAAATCTGTGTTGCAGGCCTCAGGAACTACCAGTAAGTCATTATTGTACTGGTGGGGATTCCTCTGATAAAATCAGCATCTCTATAAAAGTTTGAATCCCTTTGTGAAATAATACTGTGTGAAGTAATACTATTGAAGTCTCTCAACATGTGAGCAGATGCTGTTTCTGAGGTTGCTACACACAAATATTTATATAGTTAAAAGGATTGACCTTACCAAAAATATTACTTTGATACGCATTATATTTGAAAACCTAAATGGAAACTGGTTTGGCTAATGGTCATTATTCACAGTATTTTAGTTTATCTTCCTGAGACCCATGGTATTTTCTTTCCTGGTAAACTTATTGAAATTTAAGCTACATACAGAAAAGAATGTAAATCTTAAGTGTACATCTTCATAAATTTCTACAACATGGCCTTCCCATAAAAACAGTACCCATTATCAAAGTAAAAGCATTGCTATGTCCCTGTTAGACTTCCTTGTGTCCCACCCATCCATTACCTTGAGAAAAGGTGACCAATATTCTGACATCGATCCATATAGGCTAGTTTTGCCTCATTTTGAACTTCATATAAGTCAAACCATGCAGTATATCCTCTTTTGTGTTTGGCTTTCTCTCGTATTTGTGAGATTCATTTATGAGGTTGCATGTATCAATAGTTTATACTTTTTCATTGCTGTGTAGTATTCCATTGTATCAATACATCATAGTTTATCCATTCTACTGCTGAAGATTATCTGAGTTGTTTCCAATTTTTGGCTAATTAACATCGTTGTACATGTCATTTGTTGTCGTGTCCAGCACAACGAGGGTTGTGGGGAGACAGAAGGGCGGCGCAGGGTTAAGAAAAGACAGTAGCCATGAATACAGAATACCAGCGGGGCCAAGGGTCTCGAGTCTCAAGGACTGAGTGCCGAATCGGGCCAATGCATAGTTTTTACTGGTAAACTTCTAAAGAGGTAAAAGATTGTTAATCTCAAGATCTGTGTTAGTAGCCGGCTGGCTGTCTTTCCGAAAGTTCCCATTGTGTTCCAGGTTGTACTTTGCCTTCACACACACGCACATCTCCAAGGAATCTATTGAAGGGGAGGGACCGATATAATTCCATTGGGCTTCAGTTTGCTGAGGCACTCCCTTGTGAAATCCTGGGAAGAGTACGGGGGAACAAACGGTTTGGCAGCTGTAAGGCAACAATTTGTTAGGTAGAGTACTCATTTCTATTGAGTATATATTCAGGAATGAAATTTTTGGATCATAGATTAGGCATATGTTCACATTTACGAAATAAGCAAAAGAATTTTCCAAGCTGATCATTTCAATTTACAGTTCCTCCTGCAGTGTATAAGGTCTCTTGTTGCTACACATCCTCACCAACACTGGGTAACTTTAGTTAGGCTGGTGGGTGTGCAATAATATCTCAGGATGGTTTTAATTTGCTCTTCTCTGCAGATGCCTAGCAAATCTTTATATGAATATTCATTTGGGTATTCTCTTTTATAAAGTGACTGTTCAAGTCTATGACCCATTTTAGAAATGGTATTGTCTCTCTTTTCCTTATTAATTGATAGGAGTTCTTTACATATTATGGAGGAGTCCTTTCTCATGTACAAGTGTTGAAAATACCTTCTTTTACTCAACTTCTTTCCTTTCCCTGTCTTAATGTTATCTTTTGGTGACATAAGTTCTTAATGAAGTCCAGTTTATCAATCCTTACTCTTATTGTTTGAGCTTTTTGTGCCCACTCCAACGGAACAAAGATATTCTCCTACTAGCTTCCAGAAACTGTATTGTTCTACTTTTCACATTTAGGTCTATAATCTACATGACACCTGGTTTTATAAGTCCTCCATCAGAATATCTTTGGCTATTCTTGGTCTTCTGCATTTCCATCTCCATTTAAGAACTAGCATCAATTTCCACAAAAAAGCTGAATGAGAATTATAATTGGAATTGTATTTTCTATAGATCATTTAGAGATAATTTATATCTTAATATGTGAGGTTGGACAATTAAGTTCACGAACTCATCATAGAAAAAGTGCTACCTACCTCATTGCTGAATATCACTATGGTCACCTTCGAAGTACTCCCCTTGGGAAGCTATGCGCCAACACAAGTGCCGAGTCCACCCTTCAAAGCAATTTTGGAACGCTTTTTCTGGAATGGCCATCAGAGCTGTCGTCATATTACCCTTGATGTCCTGAATGTCATCAAAATGTCTTCCTTTCAATATTTCCTTTATCTTCAGGTAAAGAAAGAAGTTATTGGAGGCCAGATCAGGTGAGTAGGGAGGGTGTTCCAATACAGTTGTTTGTTTACTGGTTAAAAACTCCCTCACAGACAGTGTCGTGTGAGCTGGTGCATTGTCGTGATGCAAGAGCCACGAATTGTTGGCAAAAAGTTCAGGTGGTCTAACTTTTTCACACAGCCTTTTCAGCACTTCCAAATAGGTTGGTGCAAAAGTAATTGCAGTTTAAAAGGTTAAAAATAATTGCAAAAACATCAATTACTTTTGCACCAACCTAATAGTAAACTTGGTTAACTGTTTGTCCAGTTGGTACAAATTCATAATGAATAATCCCTCTGATATCAAAAAAAGGTTAGCAACATTGTTGCAACAAGTTTGCAAACTTAATTGTCAGACAGTTAAGACAAATGTATGTTTATATTTGTCTTACAAAACAGCTATCTGATAAAGATATGTGTCCAAAATAAATATCTTTATTTATCTCATCACTCTCATCACTCAGTAATAGAAAAGCAAACAACTCCATCTAAAAATGGGAAAATGTTTTGAACAGACATTTCAAAGAAAATACATGAATGGGAGTAAACACACGAATTATTAGTCAATATTATTAGTCATTAGAAAATGTGAATTAAAACCACAGTGAGATACTGCCACACACTATTTGAAGGACTAAAATAAAAAAATAAAAATGACAAAACCGAGTTCTTACGAGGATGTGCAGGAATTTGTCATACATTGTTGGTGGGAATGCAGAATGGTACAACCAATTTGTTTTCATTCATTTTAATAAAATGATGCAACAAGATATTGTTTTGTATAATAATATTAGTAATTGTAATAAAATTAGGACTAACTTTATTTGCCCACACATTTACAATATCCATCGCTCCTGATTACTTCTCATTTTTCTGTGTTCCTTTCTGGTATTATTTTCTTTCTACTTGAACAACTCTCTGTAGTACTTCACCAGTAAGGCTGCGGGTGACAAATCCTCTGTTTTTGGTTGTCTGGAAATCTATTTATTTTGCTTCCACTTTTACAGAATGTTTTATCTGCCCATATAAATCTAGGCTTCCAGTTTTCTTTTCATACTTCAAATAATTAATTCCACTGTCTTCTGGCATCCATTGTTTCTGTTAAGGAGTCAGTCATAAATTTTATTGTTTACGTGGCTTTCTTGGCCCCAGACTTCTGAGCTTCTTTTTAAAAAATGTTTTATTCATACCTTAATAATCTTCATATTGTTTCTATAAGGAGGAAGAATATGCTCAATATGTGTATGTAAATTCGTAAGACAACGTTTGGTGGGTTCACTTACCCATGAATATCTGCCTAGCTTCATAGGCACTTTAATTTTGCTTAGTTTTACAAAATCCCTTGGAGACAGGGTGCCGCTGATTTTCTAAATGAGGAAGATGTGGAGTTAGGACTTGCCTAAGGCTGCCCAGGGAAAAGGGCCTGACAGTTGAGAGTAAAACCCTGCAATGGAACCTTAGTTCTCAGATGCTAAAGCTTTCCCTCTCCTGGAAAACAATAAAAACCAAGCCTCTATTATTGCCATAAGGCAATCATAGAAATAAACAAATTAATCCTTCATTTTTATGTATTTTGGGGTCCACCTAGAGAACCTAACAGACCTAGGTGGCGTGAACACACCAGTGCCAGGAGAGAGAGGATGCAAAACCTTTGACAAAATGATGCTGCTGCTGGCAACCTCTGTCCAGTTTGTTTGTACTTTGGATTTCTGCCATTAATTATTTGAACTAACTTCAATGAACCAGTGTATCTTGTTCTAAATTGTTTTTATTAGAGAAAAATTAAAAGGGTGCTATAGAAACAGGGAGAGAGAAAATAAATCAACCCAGCTTGGCTTGCTTAACAAAGCATGTTATTTGTGTGATGGCCCAGCATGTCCCATATGCAAAGTTGGGGACCACTTATTCTGAATGCTCATTGTCTTATGTATCTCCCTAAAAGTTGGATAACTTATGAAACGAGATTAAATTTTTAGCAGTCAAAAAGCTCTTATTTCCTTGTCTTGTCATTTGCGTGTGATGGGGTAACAAGGAAAGATGAAACAGTCAGATGTTCCATGTGAGTTTTGTTGAATTGGTTTTAGCCAGTTTTGTACACTCTTCTTCTCATCTATATCAATGCTTCCATGGGCACACTCACGGGTTACCATTCTTTCTTTAGTAGTGTTTTATATTAATATGGATCAGAACCCAATGACAGCAATCCTATTTGGGCAAAAAACAAATGAAGTCTTTTATAAGAGCATATACTCTTGGCACTGCTTCCTGGATCCAAATTGTTTATTGCAGTTGAACATAATTATTTCAAAGAGGTTCTTTTGTTTTCTTTCTTCCTTTTAATTATTTTTTTTCTCTTTCCCCTGTTTGCTTTTGTTGTTAACCGAAAGTCTTGCTATCAGCTGCTTCAAAGAATGTGAATCTGGTGCTTGGGCCAGATCCACTTACGGGGAGTTGAGTCATGTCAGTGTGTTTTCTTACAGCTTCTCAGCGTTCACAGCAGGATGGTGGACACAATGCTTGTGTATCAGAGAGGGATTTGGTTTCTAAGAAGTAGCTGTCACAGGGGTTCAAAAAATTACTTACATTGAGCAGAACACCACATTAGAATATGAATTGTTCAGATAGAAACAAATAAAATCTCTACCCCAAATTTGGGAAGCTTTTCAACAAAAAGTAAGACATATTTTATAGTTTTATGTCATGAGATAGTGGAGATTTTACACACATGCACACACATACATATATGAAAAGTTTCAAATAATTTAAAGAATGTTTCTGTTAGTTATTAATCCTTTTGGTTGATCATAGTAACTCTTAGGCCCACTGCCTTATCCAGGGCTTCTGTAAATGGAAGGTACCAGATATAACTTTGGCGTTACGTTTAGCCTCGGTTTTTTCTAGGCTGCATGAATCTGTCTTCTACTCTTAGAGTGTATCTCTTGACTTGGGCAATTAAAAAGCCCTGAACAGACTTGGGAATACCTCAGGACAACCAATTAAAGGGGGAGGGTTATGGGTATGTATGTGTTAGAAAGAGAAAGATATTGCATGAATGCCTAAAGTAAGCTAAGCATAGTTTTCAAAATGCAGAGGATAAAGTGAGGGGCATGATCCTTCAAAAGCATTTTTATAACATTATTACAGATTTTGGAATCAGAGAAATCTGGGTTGGAAGTGACTTTCCACTTGTAATGTGCATGCTTCGAGCCATGCTGTTTACTGCTCTGAGTACTGAAGCCTTTGTTTCCATATCAGAAAACTGTTTATGATAATATCTACATGAAGAAGATGAAGGCAAAAAAGATGATGGAGAAAAATAAGGAAGTAAAGTGAACCTAAAGAAGAAGAGAAAGGAAGAGATAAGAAGAAATACAAATTGGAAGATGGAAGAGATGAGGTAGACAGCAGGTTAGGAATACTATATGAAATTAGGGATACTATATGAACAATTAGGGATACTATATGAAAAGCACTAAGCCTGGCATGGAGCAGATGCTTAATAAATTGGCATTGCTGTTACTATTATGGTAATTATGTTTCTAAGTGTAGTCATAGGTTGGAACACATAATTTGACCTGATGCATGACTACAACTAAGATATTTTGGCACTACACAATTTGACTATTGTCAAATTATTCTTGCAAAGTCAGAATTATTTAAAGGGATATTGCTTAAATTTCTTACCTACATTAAAAACTATTCCAAGTTTACAAATAAATAAATAAATAAATAAATACTTATTTATAAAAATAAGAGGTGCATTATAGAAAGTCAAGGTCACGGTGCTCTTATATCTTTACCTTGTGTGCGTGTTTTTTTAAAAATATTTTTGTGAATTCTTTGACATAATGAAATCTTCTAGAGGCTGTTTCATCCTCTGATTTTTTTTTTTTTTTTTCAGTTGAGGTAACATTTTCATCTTCTGAGTTTTTGAACAATTCCCTTTAAGTAGAAGACCCTTTCCTTGTTAAGATTTCTTGAAATCTAGGCATGGTATACTTAAGTTTTAAAAATCAAGTAACCAGTTAGAAGGGAGTTCAGCTTGTGTTTAAGAAAGAAACCAGTCTATTATTGAGTAAAAGACATTCGTGAGGAAGAAAACAATTAATAAAGTGACTGAAGTGCCCTAGGGAAAAATTAGCTTACAATGACTTCTTGTGCAGCCCGTCAAAATAGTCGATTCATGCAGTGACAGGCTTTATAGGAAACATTAAAAAGCCCAGATGGCTCAAGTTTACATGTTTACAGAGGAACTGGGAAAGGCCGTGAAATCCTGCAAGTGCCACTCCGTTAACAAGATTTTTAGTTCTGAGGACAAGGAAAAAGTTGAAAAGGGGTGGGATAGGACAGGTGAAAAGGAAAAAAAGAGAAAGAAAAAGAGGGAAATAAGGTGAAATGATGATGAGGTTAAAACGGGAAAATATAAAGAAGTGAAATGAACAGAGGAAAGAGAAAGAGGGAAGAAGGAAGATGAAAATGGAATACGGAAATAATGAAAACCAAGAAAAGATTTGTAAATATGCTCAGGTTTTCTAGTAACCAATGTCTTGGTAACTAATTTCTTTATTTCTAGTAACTAAGGTCTTAATTCCTTTGTGTTTTACTAGATACAAGTGGTTCACGGGGCAAAGGGAAAGGAAATATTTTAAGTAAGTTCGACTCTGCACCTTTCCATTTGGGTAAGGCAGGAGGTTTCCATGGCACATTGGTCTCTGTTCACTGTGCAGCAGCTACTTTTATGATGTAGTTAGAATAGCTTTGGGATTCATCTACAGTGTGGTTTGCTATGTTTCTGTGACAAAAACATTAACAATTACCATCAAAAAATAAGGTGTTTATGAAGAGTGACATTAAATTGTTTACATAATGGTTTCTCTAGCCAATGGTTGGAGTAAAATTAATTCTCAAAGAATGAACTAAGCAACCATAAACTTTGAGGAGGTAGAAAAATAATTCTGGTGTTTACAATCCTAATAATAACGTAAATCAGTGTAATCTTCTGACTTAAGAGTTGGGTTTCCCAACAGTGGCACTGTTGAGATTTAGACTGAATAATTCTTTCTTGTGGGGGTTGTCCTTTGCATTATAGGGTGTGCTGCTTCGCTAGCCTCTACCCACTAGATACCAGTAGCAAAACCCCTCCTTCCCCTCAGTTGTGATAATCAAAAATGTTTTCAGATATTGCCAATGTCTTAGGTGGGCAAAATTGACCCCAGTGGAGAACCACTGCCTTAAAAACATTGACTAATATTTATCAATTCTTTATATCAAGAAAAAAACAAACATTGGCTATATTTTTATCAAGATGCCATAACTCTGTGTACTCTCCTTTAAGATTTTTGTAAAACACTTTCACAAGTGTTATTTCTTTCTTATTTATTATATACATTTCCTGGAAGAAAATTAGGGGAGATGATATTATACCTTTTTCCCCAAGGAAACTGAGATACAGAGGGAAAGTGAGGTCCAAATCATGTAATGTCATAGTTTGAGTTTCCCTAGAAGACCTTGAAGGGTCAAGGATCTGAGTGCAAATAGTTTGTGCAATAAATTGCACAACTCACTGCTGTACTGAACGGAAGTTTAATCCTGCTGGGAAACTCTGAGGGCCAGTGGAAAACATGCATTTCAAAGTTATCCCATCTGAAGGACAAGGAACTGGAGTATTTATAAGCAATTGATGCTAGTAATTGATTAGGGGCTCATCCCAAGAAGAGGATGTGGTAGACAGGATAATGCCATTCCCACCCTAGATGTCCACATCCTAATCCCCAGAACCTACGAGATGTTACCTTATGTGGAAAAATGGATTTTGCAGAGATGATTAAATTGTGGAGCTTGACATGGGGAGATTATTTTGCATTATTCCAGTGGGCCCAATGTAATCACAAGGGTCTTTATAAATGAAAGAAGGAGGCAGGAGATTTAGAGTCAGAGGAGAAGATACAACAATGATGTCAGAGTGAGAGTGACACAATGTGAGAAAGAGTCAACTGTATATTATTGGCTTTGAAGATTAAAGGGGGCCATGGGCCAAGGAATGTGGGGAATTTCTAAAAAGTGAAGAAAGCAAGAATATGAATTCTTCCTTTGAGCTTCAGAAAGGAATGGAATCTTGTCAAAAACTTGATTTTAGCCCAGTGAGACCCATTTCAGACTTCTGACTTCCAGAATTACATGATATTAAGCATGCATTTGCTTAAGCGACTGAATTTGTGGTCATCTGTTACAGAAGCAGTAGAAAACTAATACAGATTTTGGTACCAGAAGTCGGGTTCTGCTTAATAAATATGGAGAAGTAGCTTTGAAATGAGCAGTGAGCAGAGGCTGGAGGAATTTTGAGTAGCATAATAGAGAAAGCCTAGATTGCCTTCTCAGACTTTTAGTAGAAATATGGATATTAATGATTCTATTAGTGAGGATTTAGAAGGAAGTGAGAAGCATGGTGGAGAAAATATATATCATCTAGAAAATACCTAAATAATCAAGAACAGACTATTGGCAGAGATAACAATGTTAAAGGTTTTACTAGAAGTTTCAGATGGAAATGAGCAACATGTTTTTGGAAACCGGAGGAGAGGAAATCCTTATTGTATTGTAACAGAAAACTTAGCTGAATTGTGACCTGAAGTTGTGTAGGAAACAAAACTTGCAAGTGATGAATTTGGAGATTTAGCTAAAGAGATTTCCAAGAAAAATGTGGAAGGTGTAACCTGGTGTCTTCTTGATGCTTCTAGTAAAACACAAGAGGAAGGCGATAGATCAAAAGAAGAACTGTTAAGCAAAAAGGAACTAGGACTTGATCGTTTGGGAAATTCTTAGCCTATCTAGATTGCAAAAAACGCTGCCATTACATTAGGAGATTAACTGCCAAGAAATCATGCTCTGGATAGAAAGCCAAGCATGTGGCTAACCAGACTTACGTTAGTGTCTCAGAAGGGTGAAAAGTTCAAAGTCTGCACACACACCAAGGGCTGTTTTGAAGACACTGGGCATGTTACTCATGTATCACCTCAGCTGCCTCAGCAGAAGCCAAAAATTGAGGTGGGGTTATCCAGGAAAGATACGTAGTAGAGCTGCTTGTCTGATGGAATGAATTTTAATGACATGCACAGGAGATCCACAAGGTTCTTGAGAATTTTGTACTAGCAGAAACACTTTCAGCTTGAAATAAAAGGTGCAGAGACAGGACAAAATGAAAGAAGGCTATTGGACCACCACAACTCTATAGGCAAGAAAAAGGCTAATAAAACAAATCAGCTGAAAGCATTTGTTACCTTTCATGAAAAAGGAAGAATGACTTGGAGGGCAGAGACAAAAGGATTATCCCTGGGCCTTCAAACAAAAAGCCTGGTTAACTTTTGAAATACCTTGATATCAGTGACTCATTTTTTTTCCCTTCCATTTTCTCCCGTTTTGAAAAGGGATGTGTATAACTGTTATCCTATGCCTGTTCCACCATGGTACATTGGGAGCAGATAACTTGTTTTCTAGTTTCACAGGTCAACAGATAGAGAGAAATGTTGTCCCAGGATGGCTCATACTCAGATCAACCTTATCTCATTTATGATGATGAGATTTGGAACTTTTGAGCTGATGATAGTTAAATGAGATTTTAGACTTTACATTTATGCTAGAATGGGTTGACACTTTGGAGATGTAATGAGGTGAATTCATTCTGCATGTGGGAAAAATGTGAATATTTTCAGGTCAGAGTGTGGAAAAATGGTCCCTGGAAGATGTTTATTCCTAATCCCTGGAACTGTAAATATGTTACCTTACATGGAAATAGGGACGTGGCAGATGGGATTCGGTTAAGGGCATTGAGATAGGGGTATTATCCTACAGAGACATTTAATATGGAAACTAATTACAAAGGTGTTGGAAGAACTGAAAAGACCAACAGAAGCTGAGATAGCTTATGGATTAGCACATCCGGAGGCGGCTGCAACCCGTAGGTCTGGAGCAACTAAGGCAGGAGGCAGTTTTCTCAGATCCCAAGGGATGGGGTCATACAACAGGAATTAGGATAACGCATACACAACTGTATGTATTTTGAAATTGTTGTATTAAATAATTTGCCATGGATGACCCCCTCTGCTGGAGAACAGCAATTACATGGTTCATCTAAACATTTAAAGAATAGGTTAGTATGTAATTAATATTCTTAGTAGTCATTTTAGCTCCTTAATTAGGTTGAAGAGCATTGGAAACATGGAAAAGATCATCTGTGTGGTTAAAATGTTTTTTTTTTTTTTTGTCAACTCACAAAGCACATGACTCTCATTCATTCACTGATTCATCAATTCATTCATTTATTAATAAATTAGCTAATGGAGCATCTCCTTGTGCTAGTTTTTGGGGATAAGGCAGTAATTGAAAGAGGTAAGGTCCTTGACCTTTAAGAGGTAAGTGCAAAAGCTCTGAGACAGGAATCAGCCTGGAGGTTTTGAGGAAAATCAAAAGATCTGTTGCTGGGATATATGAAAAGAGAAGATATTAACCTGTCACTCCTCTGCTCAAAGCCTCCAGAATGATTTCTTAGAAGGAGACTATCTCTAGAAATGCATGGAAAAGGGAAAGGGAAATAAAGTACCTGGTGCCTTGTGCCTAGTTTCTCTCAGTTGCTTCTTGACTTCCTTAGGGTAAGGCGAAGATCGTCTTTTCATTCTTGGAAGTTTTTGTTCAGCATTCCATGTAGTTACTGTCCATTTCTATGGAGCTTGAGGGTTTCTTCAAGGAATCTAAGATGGCACCTGAAGTTGGTTCTCTCCCCATCTAAGACTGGATGCTCACTTTAATTACATTCCCATAGGGGCAGACTGATCTTAGAGAAAGACATCGCCAGTAAGGCTTGGTTCCACCTACATCTCAGCAGGAAACAGATGGCACTCTCAAATGGGGAGTTGTGGGGAGTTTAATGATAGGACTATTTACAAAGTTACCACGGGCTGAGGAAAACCAACAGGAGATGGTGAAGCACCTGGGGATATTAATATCAGACCCTTCCCCCTTTCCCTCCTTCCCCTCTCCAGGCATCTGGTGCTTGTTTAGTACCTCCCTTTGGCTAAACCCAACTGGAAACCAGAGGGCGAAGGGGTCCGTTGTAGCAATTCATAGAGGTCAGCCTTAGGGGAACAGAATAGAGTGGAAAAGGGTGCACAATGGATTTGGAGGGGCAGAAGAAGAATACCCAGGCCGTAATCAACTTCAGCAACACTAACTTTATATTAATACCAATTCCTCTAACAATCAAAACAGTTTTGAATTTGTAGTCTTTCAGAAACAAGCCAGAATTAGATTGAACTTTGTTCCCTTAAAAAGGAGAAAGGTTTGCTATATAACTGAATAGCATAAGTAAAATTGCTTTGAAGTGGGATGGTGTCACTGAACCTTCTTGATATAAAGATATGAAAGCACTTTGAAAGCATTCACATGCAAATAATTGGTTTGGCATTTTATACGACTATTACCCATTTTTTGAAAGGCAAACATGCCCCCAAAGGCCTGTCAATGATACTTTGTCTAGAAATCAACGTAATTCATCTTGCTTTAAAATTTATTCTTTGAATGTACTTTTTACTAGCCAGTTGGTTTCCTCAGACACAGTCTGACCAGCAGGGATTATCTGACCTCACGTGTTTGTCTCTGGTGTATCCATCATGGACATGACAACAGCCATTACATAAGCAAACCATAGACCGTCTGATTTCTCACTTGATCTTGTATATTATTTCTTTTCCTTTGTGTTAGATCTTCTGCACCTGTGTTTGAGCTAACTCTTGGCTCTGAGGACATTTGGGGAATGATTAGAATATTTTAAAAGCAGTGAGTAAACAGATCTTATAACTACTTGATTGTCTGTGTAAGCCAGACAGAAGAGATTGTTGTATTGTTACAGGAGCTCAACGGAAGCCCCCCTTTTGAAAAATCTAATAAAACTTCCACGTTTTCAGGTCTGACCTGGTCCTTTGGCATCAGAGACCACGGGGTCATATGCAGAACAAAAAACTTCCTCTAGAACCTTTGTTGGTAATATTTTGTTTTCAATGTGCAAGTATTAAGCTGGAGGATTTAGCCAGTGAGAGAAGATTTGAGGAATGGATTGGATAGGATTCATGACGTGGCATTTTATGTTTTGTCTATTGGGATTGCACCTCATGCTTCCACCAGCCAGGATAATAAGGAGGAAAAAGGATGAGAAGAGGCAGGATAAAGAGAGAAGGTCAGAGAGAGAGCCAGAAATCCAATACAGATGGAATCAACGCAATAAACGTTTTTGTTTTTTCCTCGATACTTTCCCTTCTTTAACTCTTTTTTGGTCCTCCTATTGCTTCCTGAACGTCCCCTATCATAGTACTAACAATGTGTATGGTGATTGCGTAATCTCCTATCTCCTCCTTCTAGAGCAGCACTTCTAACAGTGCTTTCTGAAACTGGAAATGTTCTGAATCTGCACTGGAGCTGCTGAGCACTAGAAATGTGGCTAGTGATTGAGGGACTGAAATTTTAATTTTACATAATTTTAGTTAATTGAACTTTAAACAGCCACATGTGGCTAGTTGCAAGCATATTGGATCCCAGAGTTCTAGACTATGTGCTTTGTAATGGTAGGGACCACATAGGTCATCATTGTGTCCCTGAATAATAGTAGGCAATCAAGAAATATTTGTGGAAGGAAGGAAAGAAGGAAGGAAGGAAAGAAGGAAAGAACGAAGGAGAAGAGAGCGGGACGCAGGGAGAGAGGGAGGATGAAGCAATCTCACAAGTAGATAAAAGTGTGGCTGGGAATTTGGAAAGATGGTGATCACCAAGACTGTGTACCTCTTGGTCTGGAGAAGTTATTTTCTGCTCTTTAATAATAACGTAAAGGCACTAACACAGATGAGAGATTGTGGAGGACTGAACTTGAGTTTAAAAATTTGTTAGCCCTCTTTCTCCAGAGTCTCTATTCTATTTTCTCTGAGCTTTCAGACACGATACAGTTGAGTGCTTTTTAAGGAGCATTATAGTCTAGAACTCTGAGGGGATGTTAAAAGTCATTCCTAGCAGTTTGGTAGGTTAGACAGGGTGTCCTATGAGATAGAAGATCAAACATCTGGGATGTGGTGGTGGCAATGTCCCCCAGAAGCTGTGTGACATTAACCTCTTAACCTCCTTGCATGTCAGCGCTGCCTTTGTAAGATTATGGGGTTAAGTGAGCTAATTCCTAGGATCCTTTCTAGAGCTGATGTAAATATATATCATGGCACTTGATGGCTATTTAAAACACATTTTTTTCGGTTGTCTACCTGTCAGTATGAAGGATTTTGTAGGTTGATACAGCTTCAGGTTGGGTATTACCTACAAACTTACAAAATGAGGAGGGTGCAATTACTTGAAAAAGAATTTGTGATGACCAAAACTTGCAGTAGCATTTCTTTTTTAAACGACATCTAAAACTATTTTAGAAGCACTGGCTTGACTGTGTAAATAAACACTGACTCATTTAAGTTATTGTAACTACTGAATCCAATATTTACAATGCTAAATTTAAAGGCCTTCATTCCTAACGTGTGCCCTCAAAAGAAGTATGAGTCACTCATCTCTTAAAATGACAAAATTTCTCTTGTTAAAAGATTAAGAAAATCTACTAATTAA
Organism: Rhinolophus sinicus; assembly: GCF_057876585.1. Lineage (NCBI taxonomy): Eukaryota > Metazoa > Chordata > Mammalia > Chiroptera > Rhinolophidae > Rhinolophus > Rhinolophus sinicus. The sequence continues at coordinate 27,616,865 of NC_142513.1, forward strand.
ATCTTATGGTCAAATCAATACATTTTTAAAACTTAAAAGTAATATATACACAGGAAACATTTGGACACAAAAGAAAGAGGAGAAAAGTTCACCAATCACTTCACCGCACTGATAACCACTATGGTTAGTGTTTTGGAGTATTTTTTCTGTACATATTCCTTTTTATATATTATAATTTTAACTGTAAAATATTTATAATATATGTTTATTAGATTTTTAATAAGTTATGAAATATTCACACCTTTAGAAAAATATAGAAAATAACAATACACATATCTTTACCACTCAGATTTCCAAGATAAATTTGGACATATTTGTTTCATATCTATCTCTTGTTTCTCATCTTTTTGTTTTCAAATAATATATTATGGATATAGCACCAATCTCATCCTATTCCTTCTTTCTCTTTCCCTACTGAAATTGTTTTCTACTCCTATTTATGATTTCCTACAAAGGTATGATTCTACAAACAAATTATAGTATTATTTTATGGTGTTAAAATGTGCATAAAGTCTAATATCTACAACTTGCATTTTTCATTCATTGTAAAGTTTATGAAATGTATCTATGTTGGTACATATACACCTAGTTCATCCATTTTAACTGTTATATGGCATTTCATTTATGAATAGCCCAAAATTATTTACCCTGTTTGCCTACGGTATAAGTTGTGTCCATAATTTTTACTGTTATGACAATTTTGTAACAAATATCTTTTGTACATTTCTTTGTGAATGCATGGGAGAATTTTTTTAGGGTAGATATCTTTTTAGGGTAGAATGCATGGGATAATTTTTTTAGGTGTATCTAATGTACACCACAGTGTGATTTTACCTTACTTTCACCAATTGTTACTTTCAGACTTTTAAAGTTGGTTAATTTGAGGGGTACAAAGTAGTATTTCATCATTGTTTTCATTTGTATTTTACTATTTCACTGATTTCTAGTGAGATTAAAAAAATCTTCAGATTTATGATGATCATTTGGATTTCTCCTGTGAATTGCCTCCAAATCCTTTGTGCTTGGTTATTTTTCTTTTCCTTATTGATTTTAAGAGGTCTTTGGACTAATTTATTGTAATTGTATGAATAGTGTATATTTAATTTTATTTATCTGTATTTAACTGAAAATCGTTTATATTTAGAGATAACTAATTAACATAACATGATGAAAGGTTCATCAAAATCTGATTCTAAGGTGACTGAAGGATCCTATTTCATAGGTATGAAATCTAAACTGTGAAAAGTACATTTCTAAAAAAGAATTAAGAGAAGAACCTGCATAGCTATTACAATCTTGAAATAGTCCTCTGTGTGCCCGTCAAAGGCCCACTGATGCCACCATTTTATCTCCCTAGATTTTTTTTTCCAACCTGGAAATAGAGTTTTTAATTCACAAAACATTTCCACTAATATTTTCTTTAGCTGGAGGTTCTCTTTGGGTCCATAGACTACAAAATCTAACTTCTAGAGAAGTATAGAAGGTGGTATAGAATTCTTAACATGGAAAACAAAATCATCTTATCAATTAGGCAGCTTACAAAGTATGGATGTTGGTGATTAAAATCCTGTCTTCCAGGTATTTGAAAAATCACAGCTCATGTACCTGTGGTTATAACTAGACATCCTTCTTGTGGTCTCTTCTCCCACTCTGTTCATACGTGCTTTTCCTCTCCGCAGCTCATAAGAAACACTCTCCTGGTTACTTCCAGGGAGGCAGAGCTGGATGATGGATACAAGCAATGTTATGTTGACTCAAAGATACCTAGAGTTATTGAGATCAATCAGAGCTTGAGTAAATTCTCACCCTGTCACTGTCTACCTAGATGGACTTGTTATGGCCATCCCTTGTTCTATTTCTCTATCCATGAAATGATGGTATGAGAAGTATCATAATAATCCTCTAGCTCAAGTTCAGGGTCTACCATGAGCCAGCCACTATATTAGCTAGGTCACATAGAGTGTCTCGTTTAATTGGTGCTCCTAGAGCAATCAGTAGGGAATAGGAAGAGATTGGACAGGATTTAAGTGGTGGCAGCCACAGAGGCAAGAGGCTGGCAGACTTGGAAATCGAACGGGATACTGAGATGGGCAAGCAACCAAGAAGAAATTCCATGATGAAAAGTGAAGCCAAATACTTTTGTAGAGGCAAAAATTTCCTTCTACTTCTCTAATCCTTAAGGCACAGTTGTGGTTCTGAGAAAGGTGTGAGTGCCAAAAAGTTACTCATAGCTCAAATACCACCAATGGTAGCGTAGTGGTTTGCTTAAAGGAGTTAAACATTTATTAATGGTAAGAAAATGCTTTTCTGGAACTGATCATTCCATAATAATGGTGGGTAACTGAGATTTTATTATGCAGAAAGATTTCAACTGTTTTCAACATTCAAGGAGGGCTTTGTTCACAGCAGCTGAGTGTTGCAAACAGTTTAGGGTTTAATACCTTCAAGGATAAACACCTCTTTAAAAAATTTACCCATTGTATATGGGAATCTATCTAAAATATACATTTTGTTACTCTTGTCTTTTTAAGCAAAACACACTTATGTAACTTAATCTTTTTTTCCTGAGTCAGAGAGTCATTATACATTTTAGTTTTTATATCATGTCATAATATAGTGATGCCCTTGGGATTTATTAACATGTAACTGTCTGTTTACACTAGTCTGTTTGAATCCCATGTCTGCCTTTAAAGTTTTATTCTGTTTTCTCTCTTGCTTTTATTTTTCTTCTGACGTGCTGTCAAACATGTTACAAATATTTATAAAGTAAAAGTAATTAGGCTCTGAGTAAAGGCCCAAGGAGCTCTCCTTAAAGTTCAAACAATTTCACTCAAAATGTGTTGACTGCTTAATATGTGACAGGTACGTGCTAAGTGCTCAGGATATAGAGGTGAATAATACCTCCAGTCTCAAGGATCCCACATGCTGGTGAATTATAAACTTTCCTGGGGCTCATAGGCCTGTGATTTATTCTGTAAACTTTGAGACACCTGTTTTCATTATTTGTCAAGCATTCTTTCTAAATTCCTGATACTCAGCTGCGTTTTCATTACTTGAAATTGGTGAATATCTAAACTTCCAAGACTTGACAAATTCCTTTTACATATTCATGGCCCTTGCCTAATATAGGAATGAGCAGAGAAAATGATGAGAGGCGTTGGTGGCCACATAGAGTTTGAAAGACTCCACTAGGTTTTCTCTTGGCATGATGTTGAACTGTTCCACACTTATCATAGAGATTTTTGAACAAGATGGTTTTATGAAATTGAACTTTAAACTCTATCTTCTGTTCCAGAAAAAGATATAGTAGGCATTGTTACTTATGAATTCAAAAGATGTCAGCAGACCGTGAAACAGAGGGAGAGCCGGGACACCGGCAAGGTGAGATGGAAGTGATAGGCTCACTGTGTACCTGGTCTGGGAATAGACACGGGGCCTGGAGTTTGACTCCTGAGAGTGGATGGTTGTAGCACCAACTTATGTTTGAAGACTGAGTTCGTCTCCTTATTTATGAAACTAGAGATAGCATTGGTGTTGTTTTGTCATAAGAAAGGCTCAAATGAGCCAGAATCAGTGCTTTCATGTCATTTTTGTAAAGCTCCTGGAATGAGACATCTCTGCAACCATGGCTAGGCTAAGCCTTTCGCTAGTTCAGAAAATGTATCATTTTGTAGGTAAGAATCCTCAGCTGTCTATAGGAGACTCAGTTCTGGGTTCACCAGTCCTGGGGGACTGGAGAGTGGCAAAGTCAAAACCATTAGCCAGAGAAAGGGAAACAAATCTCTAAGATCACCAAGTCTTCTTGGTTTTCCCAGGCCTTTTTCAGCTTTAGATCTGAAATTCTCATGCTACAGAAAGACCATCAGTCTTGGGCAACTTAGGATGATCAGTAACCCTACCTACTACTCTCCACCCTTAAAATAAACCTGGAAACTAAAATGCTAAAGCACATGAGAATAATCAATATCAAAAAAGGTAGCCAACAAGATCAACAATCAGAACACTAATTAACTCCTGATAAAAGGCAAAATGACTTTATATAATAAGTAAGTGTAAGGAAAGTAACATAAAATTATAAAACAAAAATAGTCAGCTATGTATTAAGGCAGGTGGATCTGGAAAAAAAAATCTGTTAGAAATCCTGGATATGAAAGAAATGTATAGTCACTGAAATTTAAAAAATATTCTAACTGGTTATTCACAGAAAAAGTAGAATTTGTGAACTGGATGTTACTGAAGAATTCACTCATAATGCTGCTTAGACTGACCCAGACAGTAAAATCTTGAGAGAGAAATTAGGATCATGGAAGCATGGAAGATAGATTGAGAGACCTTCGTGTGTGTGTGTGTGTGTGTAATTTTTGTAAGACGAGAAGAAAAGGATGATTGAGAGGACATATTGAAATGGATATGGCTGATAGTTTCAATAATGCCAGAAAGACAGCCTTCTTATTGAAAGTATACACCATATGCTGATCAAATTAAATGAAATAAATTCAGAAAGATTAATTGAAGTTGCAGAACATCAAGGATAAATTGAAAAATTTGCAAACTTACCAGAGAGAAAAAAGATAGATTACCTACTATGAAATTACAATTAGAGGAATAGCAGACATTTCAGTTTCAAAAATAGATACTTGAAAACAATGCAGTAGTATCATCAAAATGCAAAGAAAAAGAAACTAGAATTCTGTGTCAAGCTAAACTGTCATTTGAAAGTGAGAATGAAATGAGCATATTTCCAGTTATGCAATAATTAAGAGAGTTTCACTGAATCTTTCACTTAAAATATTATTTTTAGTAGAAGAATTTCTTAAAAAGCAACTTTAAATAAGGAAATTCTTAAACTGTATTGGTAAATATCATTGAACATAAGAAAAATAGTTACCAATTTTATTAAAGGTGGAACTAAAATTTTGAATAAAAATGACAAGGAAAGGGGATGAGAATTACAGCAGAAACCTGCTCAGGTGATTGAACCTAATATGCTCAAGTATAATATTCTTAATATCTCAAATATCTACTTGCTTTGCTATTATTCAGAAAAGTCCCTTGAAATTTAAATGCTTGACTATTTCCACTTTCTTTTCAGTGAGGGAGATTTGAAAGAAGATATATCTTTTTATTATTTTAAATTTTTATTAAATTTATTGGAGATAACATTGATTAATAACATTATATAAATTTCAGGTGTACAACTTTATAATACAACATCTATATACTGTACTGTGTGTTTACCACCCAAGAAAGAAGACAAATATTTTACCAACTTATTTATTCCCAGTCAGGGTATGTTGCTTGGAGGAATGGTAGGGAGTGGAGAGTCGGGGTAAGGGGTGGGAAAATGGGAAGTATGAAAGATTCTGGACAACTTTTAAACTCACTGAAGTCTTCACAATATAGTGTCAAGGTTTTTTATTTTTTAATTAATTTTTTTTTTGTTTATTAAATTTATTGGGGTGACATTTGTTAGTAAAGTTACGTAGGTTTCAAGTGTACATTTTTGTAATACATCATCTATATATCACATTGTGTGTTCACCACCCAGAGTCAGTTCTCCTTCCATCACCATATATTTGACCCCGTTTTCCCTCTTCAATCACTGCACCTCCCCCCTTACCCTCTAGTAACCACTAAATTGTTGTCTGTGTCTATGAGTTTTTGTTTCCTTGTTTGTTTGTCTTTTTCATTTGTTGCTTTCAGGTTTATACTCCACATATGACTGAAGTCATATGGTTCTTGACTTTTTCTGTCTTACTTATTTCTCTTAGCATGACAATCTCAAGATCCATCCATGTTGTTGCAAACAGCAGTATTTCATCTTTTCTATGGCTGAGTAATAGTCCACTGTATATATGTACCACATCTTTTTGTCCAATCATCTATTGAAGGGCACTTTTTTTTTTCATGTCTTGGCCACTGTGAATAATGCTGCAATAAACATAGGGGTAGATATATCTTTATGGAAAAATGTTTTCAGATTTTTTGCGTAGATGCCCAGAAGAGGGATTGCTGTATCGTATAGTAATTCTATTCTTAATTTTTTGAGGAAATCCATACTGTTTTCCATAGTGGCTGTACCAATTTACATTTCTACCAGCAATAGATGAAGGTTCCTTTTTCTCCACAGCCTCTCCAATAGTGTTAGGTTTTTATTTGACATAGAATTCCTAGAAATCTTGGTGCGCACGTATTAAAATGTTAGAAAATATTTTAGTATCAAATTTAAATAATTTTAGCTTTATTATTTGGGATAATCCAAACTCCATTTTTCCCCCAATATGCATACTTCAGATTTGACTCTAGTGCTTTTCTCCAAAGAACTTAAGAATGGAAACTTTAGAAAGGGATGTCAACACTAGGACAGAAGGGATTTATTTATGCTCAAGAGTGGCCCCAACATGACTTCATGTATTTTGATGTCGTCTGCATCTTTAAGCTGCCTAAAAGCTTCTGTTTGAATTAAGTGAACGCAGGGCTTACATTTTTCATTTTTAGCAGTATAGACAGTTGAATGCTGATACAATCTAGTATTCTTTTCTGCACTATTTCTTAATCTCTGATTGCCAAAAGAAATATATTTCTTACAAAATAGGTTTCAGACCGCAGAACTTGGATTTTAAGATTTTTTTTTTTGAGGGAAGAGCAGTAGGTCTGTGAAAAACTAGCAAGGAAAAAAGGAAGAGACCAAATAAGACAACATTTTAAAGGAAATAATTGCCTTTGCGTGGCAGTTTTGAACCCACATTAAGTGGTTTCTGGCATGATGCATTATTTTCCTATATAGTATCCTGAATATTTACCAGAAAAATTAAAGACACATGCTAAGAAGTCAAGGCAAACCTATGAGAATGCAGAGAATGCATGAGTGAATAAATGAATATGATCTTCTGTATTTTTATACATATATATAGTATATAAACACATTCATTTTATATATATATTTTTTTTTTCTTTTTTTTTTCTCTCTTTCTCTGCCTCTCTCTGTGTCTACCCTGATAGCATTATGTTGTCCCAATTTCTGTGGGAGATAAAAGAAGTAATTCAAAACCCATGATCTCAAGAACTGCTTTTATAGGAGAGAAAAAATATATCAACATACTGCTATTGAAGCAAAATAATAATTGATGATGATGATGAAATACAAGTGATAACACAGGCAGTATATGATTCAGAGCCAAAATTAAAAAACACACAAATAAGATCATTTTTGAAAGTTATTCAAAAGAGGAAGCAATGGGCGTTAGAGATATTTGAGAAAATTATGAAGGAAGAAAAGGAGCTGTCAGTGGGGGAATTGGTGAGAGTAAATAAGCTGAGGCAAAATGGCTTTGGTGTGCCTGGGAGGTGAGTGGATGCGTCTGACGGTAGCAGTTGGGAGTGGTGGGGAATATTACTAGAAAGGTAAGTTGAGCATAGACTGTCAAGAATCTTAAATGCTTGATAATAATTATCATTAAGTTACTCAAGCAGGAAAGTGACACAATAAGGTTATACTTAATTGGTAACTGATTATAGAATGGAATAGCAAGGGTGTGTCTAAAAGAAAGGTCAATTGCAAATCATCCAAACGAGAGCTTACAAGAGTCTGACCTATACATACCACAGCATGGATGGGAGCAAAGAGACACACCGAAAGAATTAAAGAGAAAATAGTTGACAGGTCTGAGTTATTAGGAGGATACAATGGGTAAAAAAGAGAGAGAATCGTAGATAACTGTGGAATTTGCAAAGCTGGGTGAGCGATTTTAACAAGGACAGATCATTAGTTTGACTTAGTAAAACTAAAATGTCCTTTTGCAAGCATTATTGGAAACTTCAGAAGGTTACCCAGTTCTGTTGCCAATACCTCTTAAGGAGTTGTATGCTGAGCAAGTGTGCTTTGGGTACTTTGAATCAGAATCTCGGGATTTGTCCACTGGTCCTTAGAAATCAGGTATTTTGGGAAGCTTCACACTGCTTTAGAGTATCTTAACAGAGAAGAATTTGGTTATGTATTTGAATGTTTCCTCCAAAGCGTCGCTGTAGAATAGCACTTTTTGCAATGTTGGAAATGTTCTTTATCTGTGTTATTCAATATGGTCTCCACTAATCCCATGTTGCTTCAATTTTTATTTTACTTATTTTATTTTTTAATTGTAAGAACACTTACCATGAGATCTATGCTCTTAAATATTTAACTGTACAATACAATATGGCTAATTATAGGCAAAATGTTATACAGCAGATCTCTAGGACTTATTCATCTCTCATTACTATAACTTTAAGCCCATTGATTAGCAACACCCATTTCCCCCCTTTCCCAGCCCCTGGCAATCATCATTCCACTCTCTGATTCTGACTTTGACTATTTGGGTGCCTCCTATAAGTGGAATCATGCAGTATTTGTCCTTCTGTGACTGGCTTATTTCACTTAGCATAATGTCCCCAAGGTTCATCCTTGTTGTCACATATTGCAGAATTTCCTTCTTTTTTTAGGCTGAATAATATTCCATTATATGTTTATATTTTCTGGATTCATTTATCCGTGGATGGATATTTAGGTTTAGATTGTTTCCATATTTTGGCTATTGTGAACAATGCTGCAATGAACATGCAAGTGTTAACATTGGCAATAATTTCAGGGGTATGAAATCAAAAACACAGGCAACAAAAATGAAAATAGGCAAGTGAAACTACATCAAACTAAAAAGTTTCTGCACTTTATAAAGTGATAAGGTGACCTATGAAATGGGAGAAATATTTGCAAACCATATATCAGATAAGGGGGTTATTTCCAAAATATATAAGGAACTCCTACAAGTCAATAGCAAAAAACTAATAACCCAATTTAAAAATAGGTAAAAGACTTGAATAGACATTTCTCCAAAGAAGACTTACAAATGGCAACGAGGTATATATGAGAAGATGCTCAATATCACTAATCATCAGGAAAATGCTAGTCAAAACCACAGTGAGATATCAAAACATATCTGTTAGGATGGTAATTACAAAAAAAAAAAAAATAAAAGACAACAAGTATTGGCAAAAATGTGGAGAAATTGGAACTATGTGGACTTTTGGTGGGAATGGTGTACCTGCTATGCAAAACAGTATGGAGGTTCTTCAAAAAATTAAAAATAGAATTACCATATGAGCCATCCATCCCATTTCTGGGTATTTACCCATGTGGCTTTTGAGCACTTGAAATGTTGCTAGTGCAACTGAGGAACTGTATTTAAAATTTTAATTAATACAAATTAATTTGCATTTAAATAGTCTCACATGAGTGGCTACCATATTGGACAATACAATACTAAAAGATATTGAAGTCAGCATACTTGACAATATGTGTCTATATAGTTCAGGGAAAACGTTTGCTTTAGCATATGCGATTGAAATCTGAACTGTCTTTGTTAGCAAAAATTGGCATTTGTGAAAAACTGTCCATTTATTGAGTCAACAAATTTCTACGAATTGCCTATTCTCTTCATGGGTTAATGTTAGCTACAATGTTGGAAACAGTCATGGCCCTGCCCTCATGTGGCTGGTACCGGGGGATATAATGAAACCAAATCACACAATTGCAAATTGAGATGGGCACAATATAGCAGGGTAAAACTTCTGCGAAAGAGTGTAATGATGTCACACTCAGATTGAGAATGATGGGGAGGTGATGGCAAAAGGCTTTCTGGAAAAGCAACATTTCTGCTGAAACCTGAACTATGAGTAGGAATTAACTAAGGAAAGAGTAAAAGTAGGAATGTTCTATCAGAGGGCAGCCTTGATATATCCAAAAGTTTGCTACATCTAAGGAACTGGAAGAAGGGCTTTAGGACATACACAACTTGTATTTGTCCCTAAGGAATGGAAAGAGAGTCTAACTTAGGCTGAACTATGGTATGTGTGAACTATTTCTTCAAAATCTGCAGCTTTGCATTGCTTGGGGGTAATCACCTTTAGACATACAGCTCCCTCTTGGTCTGAGTGATACTTTGACTATTTGCTGCCAATTCTTCACTGCCTTCTGTTATAGAATTATATATTCAAGCCCTTTGCCGTGGAACATTGTAGTATTTCTCCCTAGAGAAAGGGCAGTGTGTTTCTCTACCCCATTGTTACAAGACTTGGTTATGTGATTTGTTTTTACTAAAAGAATAGGAGTCAATGTAATGTGAGTAGAGTGTATGAATGTACTTTCATCATTTGGCTTTATCTCTTATACTTCTGCCATCCTCCTTGAAGAGAATCGGTCCTAATAGCCACTGCTTAAACATGAGGTGGAGACTTAAACCCAACTGGCAGCATAAACTAAATACTGCCAATCAAAGATGAAATCAGATTGGCACAACCGTCCTACAGACATTAGAGTGAAACAAAAGAAATGTTTTCATAAGCCACTGCGCTTTTTAGGTTATTGTTATACAGCCTAATTACAGTAGAAACCTGATTAATACAGTGGGATGTTCTTTATTCCCACTGGTTGATTAGCTAATTATATACCAAAATATTCTCAACCAGTCCTTGAATTTTTCACTTTTATATATTTTTCTTAAGGGAATTTCAGGCATAGTGAGCAGATGCAGAACTTGAGGCTCAATATGTTTGTAAGGGTTGGTGGAAGCAATGAAGGTCTCACACCAGATTTGCTTAGATGATCTTAATGGTTATTCCGATTTAACTATTATAAAATGACTTCAGTATAATAATGAGGGTGCAGAACATAGGGGGCATGTCTTTCCTACCTCACAAGTGTTCTCATTTATTTAACAGAGCCAGGGAATGTGTTGGGAGCATATGAGAGATATGAGCTCTTCTCAAATGGATCTCACAGCCTAGTAAGGGTGACAAGTAATTAGAAACAAATTGTTACGGTAAGGTAAAGAGTGATGGACATTGTAATGGTGTAAGGGGCAAGGTGCGGAGTCTGGGCATCCCTCAGCAATCATTCCTTCCAAACATTTTCTTTCCTGAAATAAGTTCCTAATAACTGAATAACAAACCTCATAAATGTTTGCTATTATTTTTTCTAATTTCTTTCTGAACACAATTTGGCCCCTTCCTTCAGCTTTCAGAAACTTTGCCATCTTGGTCCCCATTCCTTCACTTTTGCACACACGCATGTATTTTATGTTGGATGAGACATTTGATGTTGCTTTAGTTTGAGCTTAATAATTTTTATACCAGAATTCCCCTTAACTCGAGTTGCATAGTGAGGTTTTTAGATTTTCTACCTCTAGTTATTGTTTTTAACAAAGAAATGTAGAACCCATCTTCTTTATTAAAAAAGGCATTACTATGATTATATTCCACTGAATGGGTAATTCTTTAATTCTCTGTGACATAATTGGTCAAGAGTTTGCCTCTTCCTCTTTCACATGAAGTTTGTGAGTCTTGTTAATTTCCTTCTAGCGTGTCAGCTGTTTATAGACTATTTCTTAGGGTTTGGGAGTTCAAGCAAAATTTTTTTTTTTTTTAAAGTTTTCCAATTCCCTTATAAACCTTGACATAAATTCTGTTGAAATAAAAATAAAATAAAATGAATATCTAGTAATATCCTACGGAATTGTAAGCTAATGATGGAAGAGAAGTATGTGAATCAAAGTAATTTCTTAACTATTTTTAGTTTTTGACAAGATCCCCTTAGGGAATCTCTGTTGTCTTCTTACCTTCAGAATTGAGCACAACATGGAGAACTGTAGAAGTTAGGAAGAAATAGCAAAGTCTTGAATCAACTTCTTATGTAAAACCATCTGTTTTCTGTAAAACCATCTGTTTTGTGTCTTCTTTAATCGTTGGAGGGGTAGATCTTATAAAGAAATGGCCTAAAGAGGCTAGAATGGGCCCATTCATTCTTTTTTTTTTAAATAAATTTTATTGGGGAATATTGCGGAACAGCGTGCCCCTCGAAGAACCCATCAGCTCCGAGTCGTTGTCCCTCAATCTAGTTGTGGAGGGTGCAGCTCAGCTTCAAGTCCAGCCGCTGTTTTCAACCTTCTTGCGGAGAGCTCCTGCTCTAACCAACTGAGCCACCTGGCTGCCCCTCCGGAAGCTCAGTGGCAGCTCATTGTCTTCAATCCAGTCGTAGAGGGTGCAGCCCACTGGCCCATGAGGGAATCGAACTGGCAACCCTGCTGTTAAGAGCACTCCCCCCCCCCCCAACCAACTGAGCCATCTGGTTGCTCTGGGCCCATTCATTCTTGTGAGTAGTATATAGTTGGATCTTGCTTTTGTTCCCATTCTGACAATCTCTGTCTTTTATTATTATTAGTTTTTTTATTGGGGAATATCGAGGAACAGTGTGTTTTTCCAGGACCCATCAGCTCCATGTCAAGTCGTTGTTTTTCAGTCTAGTTGTGGAGGGCGCAGCTCACTGGCCCATGTGGGACTCCAACCAGTGACCTTGGTGTTATGAGCACCACGCTCTAACCATTGAGCAAACCGGCCGCCCACCAGCAGCTCAGCTCCAAGCTCAAGCCATTGCTTCTCACTTGTCCATGGGGGACTTGACCTGGTGACCTTGGTGTTATGAGCACCATGCTCTAAACACTGAGCCAACCAGCTGCCCAATCTCTTTCTTTTAAATGGGAGTTCAGATCATCCACAGTTAATGTGATTATCAATATGATTGTATTAAAATCTATCTTTAAAAATTTTTTTTTTCTTTCTCTTGGGTTAATTGAGCGCTTTTTATGATTCCTTTTTGTGTCCTCAGTTGACTTATTACTTATAACTCTTTTTACATTTTTTAGTGGTCCCATGGATTTACAACATACATTTTAAATTAATGAGTCTATTCTCAAATAGCATTATACCACTGCACATAATCTATGAGGACCTAAAAACAATATATTCCCAATTCCTTCCTCCCATTCTTCATGCTGTTATTCTCATATATTTTTGTCTTCTTACCTTTAGAATTGGGCACAACATGGAGAACTGTAGAAGTTAGGAAGAAATAGCAAAGTCTTGGAACGGCATATTATTACAACACCAATGACTATACTCCCTATGTTGTACTTTACATCCCATGACTATATATATATTTGACAGTCAATGTTATTTTATATTAGTTTCAGGTATAGAGCACAGTGGTTAGGCATTTATGTAATTTATGAAGTGATCCCCCCGATAAGTCTAGTACCCATCTGACACCATACATAGTTTTTACAACATTATTGACTATATTCCCATACTGTTTTTCACATCCCCATGACTATTTTGTGACTACCCATTTATAATGCCTAATCCCTTCACTGTTCTCACCCATCGCACCAACCCGCTTCCCATCTAGCCACCATCAGTTTATTTTCTGAATCTGTGAGTCTGTTTCTGTTTTGTTTGTTCATTGTGGAACCCTGTCTTTGTTTAGATCCAGGTTTTTGACTGATTATCATATTCCTTCTGCCTGAAGAACTTCCTGTAATATTTCTAGTGGAGTAGGTCTGATAGCAATTAATTCCTTAGTTTTTGGTTTTCTTTTGTTCCCCCCTTTCTTCTGCTTCCCCCCACCCCACTCCAGTTCAAGCCATTGTTTCTCAGTCTAGTTGTATAGGACACAGCTCCCTGGCCCATGCTGGTCTTATGAGACTTGCGGTCCCCCAGGCTGAGGCAGTCAGTCGCCAGTCATTGCTCAGCTACTCACAGCAGCTCACAGCAGCTCTCGCAGGCTGCTGGCCACTCACGATGGCTGCCGGCCACTCATGCTGGCCACCAGCCGCTCTTGGAAGCACACAGCAGCCCATGGCAGCTCACGCTGACCTCTGGCTGCTCACAGCAGCCAAGCTCCAGGGAGAGATGTTGTTCATAATCTTAGCTGCAGAGGGCACAGCTCACTGGCCCATGTGGGAATTGAACTGGTGACCTTGGCATTAGGAGCATTGTGCTCAACCACCTGAGCCATTGGTCTGGCCCAGATTTTATTTTTCTGAGAAAGTTTTTTTTCTCCTTTAGATTTTTGAAAGACATTTTTGCTGGTTATAGAATTCTGGCTTGTCGCTATTTTTGTTTTCAGCCCTTTAAAGATGCCACTCCATTGCATTCTTGCTTGCATGGTTTCTGATGAGAAATCTTATCTATTCTTCTGTCGATAATGTGACTTTTTGCTTTGGATGTCCTCGAGATTTTCTATTTATATTTGTTTTTTCAGAAGTTTAAATATGAGTTTCCTATCTCTCTCTCTCTCTCTCTCTTTTTCTGTGTGTGTGTGTGTGTGTGTGTGTGTGTGTGTGTGTGTGTATGTGTGTATGTTGGTATTTATCTTGTTTGAATGTTCTTTGAGCTTTTTGGAACTGTTGTTTGGTGTCTTATGTTAGTGTTGGAAAGTTCTCAGGCATTTATATATAATCTCAACTGAAAAATATGATAGTTAAAAATGGAAACCCAATGGATTGTTAAATAACAAATTATGCATTATTGTAGAAAAATTAATAAACTAGAATGTGAAAATGAATGAATTACACATACACACAAAATGATATACACCACCTATAATATATAGGAAATATGTAAATATATATTTTATGTGTATATAAAAATTTAGAAGAAAAGGAGCGAAAGAAAAAATATCTAAAATACTTACAAATGGAGTTCTGTAAGAAAAAACTTTAAGAAAGGAGGAAAGGCAATACTTAAAAAGATAACGGCTAAGTATTTTCCAGAATTTATGTAAAGCATGCATCCTGTTTCAGGAAGCCTAATGAATCTAAATTAGGATAAATAAAAAGCAAGATATCCTTAGACAAGTCATTGTAAAGCTGTCAGACCAAAGACAAAAAATATTATTTTAAAAGCAGCTGAAGAAAAAAGAGCAATTGCTTGCAAATAGCAAAAATAATATTAAAAATGATTTATTGACAGCAACAATATAAAACAAGATAACTGAATAATAGCTTCAACTTTCTGAGAGAAAATTACTGTCAACTTGAAAATTCATTATCCTATAAACCTACCTCTCAACGGCAAAGAAAAAAAAACATAAAAATATGTTAACTTATAGATTTTTCACTTAAGGAATTTCCAAGATGTACTGCAGGAAAAAAAAAAATATCAAATGGAAGCTCCTGAGATACAAGGGCTTGGAAAATATGGTATGCATGTTTGCCTAAATAAACATTTACTATGTAAAACAAAAATAGTATCTAATTTATAGGTTAAAAAAGTAAAACAAAGCTAACATGTTGAATAAGATACATAACCAAGAGAGGAATGGTCAGTTGTGAGGCCTTGTTTTCATATTGATTTAACTTTGCATTGTGTTGAGTTAAATTTCTTATTCAAGCTTTTTAGGGCAGCTACTAAAGAATAGAAAAAGTAAGAGAGAGAAAAATAGAATGGGGGAAAATTAATAAAGAAGGTAAGAAAACAGAGAGGAAAAGACTATATAAAGCACAAAATAAGATAATCCAGAGAAGTCAGTAACCATTTCAAAAATAATAGACTGTATATAAAAAAACCCAGAATCCAGCAAAACATTGCTTATATATAACATAATTAACATGTAAGAGCATTTGGAAGTAAAAAGATCTACTAGGCAAATACTAAGCAAAATCAACTGGGCAAGCATAGTAATAGAAGAAAAATAAATAAATGGTATAAGATTGGAAAGGAAGAACCAAATCTATCATTATGCATAGATGATATGATTGTCTATGAGACAAATCCAAAAGAAACAATAGGAGAATGATTAGAATTAGTAAGAGCTCGACAAAGGTGTTAGATATCAAATTAATATATAAAAGTAACTTGCGTTTCTACCTATTTGCAGAAAATGAATTTCCAAAGCTGACTTTTATCATAGTGATTTCCTTTCCTTCCATCCTTCCTTTTATCCTTCATTTCTTTCTTCATTCCTCTCTCTCTCACCTATCTGTATCTGTATCTGTATCTATCTATCATCTATCTATTATCTACGTATCATCTATCTGTAATATCTAGAATTAAATCTAAATTTAATGTGGGACCTTTTGTAGAAAATCGTACAATTTTATTGGAAGACATTAAAGAAGAATGAAAAGTAGAGAAATACTATCTTCTTGGAAGGGAATATTTAATATTTTTGAGATGTCAAGTCTCCCCCCCACCCCAAATTATTTGCAGGTCCTGTACACATCCAGTAAAAACATAAAAAGGCATTTTGTGAAAATTTGCAGGCTGTTTCTAAACTTTATATGGAGAGAGAAGGGCCAAGAATCGCCAAGAGACTCCTGAAGAATATATATAAGGTGTGTGTAGGTGGAATGGGGAACGGCCCTTCAATATATCCAGATTTATTGTAGAACTACATAATTTAGACAGAGTGGTATGGCACTAGGATACATGGAAGCAAAGGATGAAGAGAATAGAGAACAATTCATACAAAGTCCTATATGTAATAGAGATGGCAATGAAGATCAGAGGAAAAGGGATCAATTATTCACTGAATGACGCTGAGGCAATTGGTTATCCATAAGGAAAAATAAAATGAAATTGTATTTTCACCTCATATTATGCATAACTTGCTTGTCTTATAGTTCCTAATGCTTCTGAGGGACTTTCTCCTGTCACAATGACCATTAGGACAATGGCAAATATCATTCGTTTTATTCTGCAGATCAGAGGTTTCCTCTGGAGATTCACGGAGGGAAAACCCTAAATAGAGAAACGTCTAGACGTTACCAAAAGGTAGCAAGCGGATTCAGCTCCTCAGCAATTCAGCAGATCGTCATATAAAGAGCATATACAAATAAATGTTGGATTCAATTCCCTGGTGATTCTAACTAACATTTTGGAATCCTTGTCACTTCTCAGTACATTTCCTTTTCTTTAAGGGAAGGTTAAGTGCTAATGTTGTTGCTGGTTTGCCAAGTGAAATCTGGCAAGTCTTACAAGTACATATGTAAACTATAATTAAATTCTTAATGTAAAGCTATACAATTCACTGCTTTGAAAATAATACTTAACTAAAAAGCCATCCTACATTCTTTTACTAATAAGTATTGACTGGAGTTGAATGAGGAATTTTTTCTGGCTTGGTTGATGAATTCAAGTGACAAGTTTTACGTTTTGTTGGAGGCTGACATTTTCTCAGAGGAGGTAAGAAATTTGAGGCAGAATTCAGAAGTTCCTCTTGATTATCGAGCAAGCCATTTGTGGTGTGGGAAGGAGACAATTTCACAGAAATAGTGGAAACACTCAGAGAGAGGAAGGCTTACAACCCTGACCGTGACAAATTTTGGACAAGCGCTGTCCTTCTGGTTCCATCTAGCTTAGGTTTGGAGATTTGAATAAGTGAACTAGATAAGATTTAAGACATGAACAAGGGATACCTTGTGTTTTTAGGCACTACAAAAACATTTTAAAAATAAAACACATAACACATATAATAAAAATTCTATGCATTTTTTCATATAAGTCTAGTACACATGATACATAAATCTATTTACTCAGCCTCATGTATCTGTGATGTCTTTCTGTATGACTTGCAATGCATCATCTGGGGGTGTTTTATTATTGCATCTGGATTTCAGTCATAATTAGAAAATCTTTCCCTAGGGGCAGGTTATAGAATTCACCCACGTTGATTTCTAGAACTTGTATGATTTCATTTTTTTATATTAGATCCT
Source organism: Rhinolophus sinicus (assembly GCF_057876585.1). Lineage (NCBI taxonomy): Eukaryota > Metazoa > Chordata > Mammalia > Chiroptera > Rhinolophidae > Rhinolophus > Rhinolophus sinicus. The sequence goes on from NC_142513.1 coordinate 27,634,447, forward strand.
CCATTTAATAGCAGTTTATTCTATGTATGTAGAGATTTAATTTTATCTTTTCTCAAATGGAAAACGAGTTAGCCCAGCACCATTTATCAAAAGTTAATCTTCACCCTGATGATTTAAGATGTTATCTTTGTTGTGTATTAAAATTCTATAGTTACTTTGATTGGTTTGTCTATTCCATTCCGTTCTTCTCTTCCATTATTTTTGGTGTTCCTTTAAAACAATGCACAAAAAATGTCCCCCTTCAAGAATCTTTGTGAGTTTTGGAAATCTGCATTTTAGATTTTCATGTCCACATAGTCTTCCATTCCAAATTCTTCAGGAATTTTAACAAAACGTTCTTATTACATCAAGAAAGCAGGTGTCCGCACGTATAAAAGCACAAGCTGTGATCACCAACTATGCTATGGGGAGAATGGTTGTTCTAAGCTCTCCTACCATGTTTCCCTGAAAATAAGACCTAGCTGGACAGTCAGCTCTAATGCATCTTTTGGAGCAAAAATTAATATAAGACCCAGTATTCTATACTATACTATTATATTATATTATATTATATTATATTATATTATATTATACCCAGTCTTATAGTAAAATAAGACCAGGTATTATATTAATTTTTGCTCCAAAAGATGCATTAGAGCTGACTGCCTGGTCCGGTCTTATTTTTGGGGAAACGCAGTAGCAGTTTATTTTCAGGTTTCATTTAGAAAAATGTGCATCATTTCAAACAAAACAGTTCAAGGTCTGGTACATGATGGTGGCCTGCATGCAAATATTCCTGTCTCTTTCCCCAAACATATTAAAATAACAGTGAAAAACTAAAGGAATAAATTCATAAAGTTGCTGATAGTAGATAAGAAAGGATGTAGAAAGACATAAGCACACCAGTTTTTAATTAATTTCTGGAAGAAAGACCACCTGCTGTATACATTCTTGTCTATTGCCCCATAACAAATTACTGCAAACTTAAATGGCTTAAAACAACAATAAGCATTTATGAGCTTATGTGTTTTCTGTGGGTCTGGAATTTGAGAGCAGCTTAGCTGGGTGGCTCTGGCTCAGGGTCTCTCAGGAAGCTGTTGTCAGGATGTCAACTGGGAATTAACTGGGGCTAGAAGATCTACCTCTAAGATTGTTCTCATTCATGTGGCTGGCACGCTCATTCTAGCTATTGCAGGCCTCAGTTTCTCCCCTAAATCTCTGGAAAATCAACTTACTTGACATTGTATTCTAGGAGTGATCAACTTAATAAATGAAAACTGAGGCAGGGAGAAGGAAATCAATGTAGTAAAAATAAAAATGTTGTTGAAAATAAGCATTATTAAAAGCAAATAAATAAATTATAATAACTGGAAGGTGAATGGATAAACAAAATATTGTGTATCCATACAATGGAATATTATTCACCAAAGAAAAAATAGGCTGTTGACACATGCTCCATTAAAGATGAACCTCAAAAATATGTGAAATGAAAGAAGTCAGACAATCATCAGAGTGTTTGGTTCCATTTATATGAAATGTCTAGAAAAGGCAAATTTATAGGGACAGCAAGTAGATTAGTGGTTGCCTGAGACTGGGGTGGAAACAGGTGTTCACTGTAAGTGGGCATGAAGGATCTTATCGGGGAAATGAAATGTTTCAAAACTGACTTATGGTGAAGTAACCACTCAGTAAAGTTACTAAAAATCACTGAACTGTATACTTGAGATAGATAAATTTTATAATATATAAAACATACCTCAAAGTTAAAAATAAATGTGTTGAATGTAAAAATAACTGCTAATAATACTTTTGTAGTACTGTTAATAGTAAAAGTAGTATAGATAAAAAGTATAGAATATCAACTGCTCTGAGAGAATTTGAGTGATGGTGTGATTTATGGCACTGTTTAAAACAGACTTTTAAAACATACTACTTATTTTTCTTGATTACAAATTGTGAAAAATTTAGAAAATTTAAATATGTACAATTAAGGATATAAAAATCACCTGTATTCACCCTATCCAGAGTAACCATTATAACATATAGTGTACATATTTCTTCTTTTTATTTTAAAACAGACTTCAAATGTGTGATAACTTTTATAATTTTCATGAAGCTATGTGGAAGATTTCATTTTATTTGGTGTCTTGAGGCAATCACTATGAATTACATGATTTTATGTATCAAAGTGTTAAGTAAAAATGATGGTTGAACCTGAACTTTGGAAGATACTCAACAAAGTGTCACAGCAAATTTAATTAGCAACCGTGAGTTGGATAATTGGATTTCCTTCTAAATTGTAACACTAGAAAGAACTTTAGAGAGTCTTTGATCCAATGAAGTTAATTTACAGATGGGGAAACTGAGCCTTAGATGGCTTGTGAATTTTCAAAGCTCATGTAGTGATGGGATCAGAGTGAATCCACACATCTCACTCTCTGCCCACTTTCTTAACTTTGAACTCGTGGTAGGTCCAGAGTTATAGAAAAAACATGAAGGCTACTCAATGGAATTTCCTGCTGTTCTGGAAATTCTGGCATCCCACAGGGTGCCCCATTGTGGGTACATCCAATATTTATAGATATTGCTACTTGTCTAGGGTAAAGTTAGACCTTCACAGAGATAGGGTCAATTTAACTCACGGTGTCTTTTCCTCTTATTGTAGTTTGACTCTCTAGGTAAACCAAGCTATCTCCCTTGCCTTTCCACGTTGGCCTTGATTTAGAATCAATGTCAGCACGATCAGATCAGGGAGAGCTGTTAATACGCCTTTAGAAGTCATGAAAATGACATAATAACTTTTCTTCATGGGTGAGATATCTTGAGATTGCTATTTGAGAAAATAATGATACTTGTCATATATTTCCTCTAAATAAATCTGGCTTTAATACCAAAAGTCCCTGTTTTCTTCACTTCTGTTTATTTTCAGTCACTCAAACTGACGCTTGCTGTCAATATCTCCTCACTGTAAGTGTAAGCAGAAGTATTTAAAGAAAGCGGTATTGTTTTATTTTGGGGTTAGCAATTTTCCAGGGCCCACTGGCAGAAGTGCTCAGCTCTAAAGAATCACATGTGTTTGCTTTGTTCTAAATATAGGCTAAACAGAATGCAGTAGAGCCTGAAGGCTTCAGACTGAAGCATTTAGAATATTAAAAAAAAAAAAAAAAAAAATCCAAGGAAGTAATATCTCCTGCCCAGAACTAAACAAATAAGCAGGTTTCTGCTAAACGCAGGCAACAAACAGATGGATATCAGATTTTCTTCTCAAATCTTTTGGTGGTTTTTAAAAACTTTTTTTTTCTTTAAGACTGTAAAACCAAAGTCAGCCTCTAAAGGTACAGTAACTAACTCATTGCTATATTGGTGAATGGCAACCAGTGTGTGGTCTTGCTGGACCATGGGGAAGGGCTGCAGTGTAATGGATGTGACCGCTTTGAGAAAGCACATCATTAGATTTTTTTTCCTCTGAACTTTGCCCTTTAGAATATTTTGTGCATGGATTTGGCATAAGGCCAAAGAGCTTCTAACTTAAGTCTTTTGCCTTTGGATTATGTTGCCAGTGAGATGGGGAGGTGCATATGTCACATGTGGTATTAATATTATAATATTAAGTTCTGTTATACATTGTTTCTCAAACTGGAAACTGTAGATCCTTGGGGCCTATGGACATATTTTCAGAGATATGCAAGTTCCCTATTATATATATATATATATTTTTTTTCCAAATTTGAGGATGATATAAGAAAAATTAACATGAACATATTTAAAAACCTTATAGATAGTCAGTCACCTTCTGTACTAGTTTGCTCGGGCTGCTGTAACAAAATCCCACAGACTGGGTGGCTTAAACGGTAGAAATTTATTGTCTCACAGCTGTAGAAGCTAGAAGTGCAAGATCAAGGTGCTGGCAGGGTTGGCATCTTCTGAGGGCTCTGAGAGAGAATCTGTTCCATCCGTCTCCCCTAGCTTCTGGTAGCTTGCTCACAATTTGGCATTTCTTTGCTTGTTGATGCCAAAGATTTCTCCGATCATCTTCACATGACATTTTCCTTGTGTGCCTGTCCGTCTCTGTGCCCAAATTTCTCCTTTTTATAAGGACATCAGTCATATCGAATAGAAATTCTCCTTAATGACCTCATTTTAACTTGATTATTTTCAAAGACCCCATTTCCAAATAAGGTCACATTCATGGTTACTGGGGGTTAGGGCTACATCTTTTAGGGAGTGTTGAATTGACACACTTAAACGCATAATGTCTTCTAAATAAATATTGCCAGTTTGAGTGTATAATTGGGATAAAGGAAAGTAGTGCTATTATAATGGTCCCATCCTCATGAGAAAAAATTGCAGACAACTTAATTTGTGCATGATATATTGGTGTCAAGAGAAGGGTAGACAGTATCATCTTAGGACACCATACAGGAAAGCTTTTACAGAAGTTGTAATAAAGAACAGTGACGGGATATGATAGAACAGACATAATGAATCCTAAGCAATCTGCATCATAAAAATCATATTTGTGAAATCTATTAAAGTAGCAATTCATATGCATTTCTACGTAGAATAGGACTTAAGACTCAGTTTTGAATCCACATAACTGGCAGCTAATTTTGGCATAACTTTATCAGAGCAAAGAACTTATGTTTTTCTTAAAGGAAAAGTTAGATAGAGAAAATATTCAACATTTACATTTCAATAATCATAGTAACAATAATAATAGTTGTCATTTATTAAAAACCTTCTTTATGTCAGGCATTACATAAAATGTTAACCTTTCCCATCATCCACTCAGGTAATTATAATCCCCATGTAGAATTAGTATTTTGCTCATTTCTATCTAAACTCAAAGTTGGTATTCTTTCCACTACACTTTTGTATTTTTCTGATTTTACTTAAAGCTCATGTAAGAGGAACATTTCTCCGTGAGCATATCCTAAAATTTGGCTTTGAGTAGCAGGAGCTTTATCTCTTTAAATCAAGTGTCACCTCCACTACACATACACAATCAAAAAACAGTGAATCATCTAATGTGATGTTTTGGTCCATGAATCTAGTTGGAAATATAAACCTGATGTCTTGCTCCTGGACCAATTAGGCCTGCAGGTCTTAATAGGACACTGTTCCCTGAGGGTTGGTCCCGCTAAGAAGCTTGAGGGAGCAGTGGCTCACACTAATGAGATTAAATGTATAAGAATCCACAAATTTAACACAAATCCCAGCAATGTTGATATTGGTACCTCACTCTCTAGAAAAAAAGTGATCACGGGCAATCTCTGTCCCTGAAATTATTAGCTGGAAGTTTGTTTTCAGGTCTTTAATGGACAGCTGCATTTCCTGTCAAAGTTTTCAAGGTTTTCCACTATGACAGCATTGGTCCTTGGGCACATGGGTGAAATTTTATAATTAAGGAAGGCCTGGAGACTTAGCTAGACTTGTCTCCTGGGAGACTTAAGAAGAGACATCTGACAGGAAAACTGGTCATTTTTAAAGAAGCTAATCTCTTTGAGATGAGACACTTACAATTGTTTATTGAACCATCTAGTTCCCTCTTCCCTCTTTCCAAATTTGTGCCATAAAATATTCCAAACTTGAAGGCAGACTCAATGTAAATCAGGAACAAAATTGTAGTTAAGTGGTTCAGCCAGCTTGTTTCCATTTGGGGATAGTCTCTGATTGAAAAATGGGCTTTGCAGTGCCATTTCAAAGATTTTGTTTGTTTCTTTCTTTTCTTTTTTGCTTTGACGAGTAAGTGTAAAGATCAGAAATTGCCTATGCAATACAGTATTTCAATTGTGCCACCTGGCAAGTATACCAAAGCTGTTTCACATTGCTGTTGGTGGTGGAACAAACATCTTGAAGGAAATAATTTATTGTAACTAAATAATTGTCTTATCCTATCAATGTTCCCAGGATAGAAAATGTAAGAAGGACTGATGTCAAAAATATGCTTTCCTCAAATAAAAGTATCATGCAGTATATCAAAAGAATGGAATGTTGAGCTGTAATTCTTCCTTTCCTCCCTCTCTTCCTCTCCAACCCCCCTTCCCCATTCACTCTCTTCTAGTTTGTTGGCTGTTTATTTTAGGATTGAGTACAGTATTTATTTTATAATAATTTGTTATTATCTTGGCTATTTTTTGATAGAATATCTTGTTGAGTTCGTAGTTTTAAAGCCAGGGAAGCAAATATTTCTTGGTTTTGTCTTCGAAAATTTCCTTTTGCTGCCTGTGTATATGAGACCATGTACACACGTGACACACATGGTGGTAGATACATTTCAACCCTTTAGAAGCCCATGATGTGAGACTTGATGCCTGAACAATGGGAGCAGATTTGACTGACAATTTAACATCCCATCGTGGCTTGTCAATCCCTACATTTTAAAAAGTTTAAGTCAAGATGATACAAGTTGACATTATTTTGTATATACTAAGACCAAATGTGAATTTTGCTGATACAGTGGTTGAGGCAGCTGAGACCCTGAGAAAATGTTGAGTATGTTTGAGTGCATGAATGTGTGTGTATGTGCTCATGCGAACACACTGTGATAAATAGGAAGGGACACCAGAAGTCCTTTGTATTCAGTGATGGCTCTAAGTAAATATTTGTCTTACTCCCTTCCTTAATTCATTCTCCCTTAGACTGTTGTCCTACCTATCCTTTCCTCCTGAACTACATGAACAGGTTTATGCAGTATTTTTACCTTGAACTCCTTTTTTTCCTCTGAGAAATTAATACAAATTAAACAAATATTTGGGAAATAAGGTTGGTAATGCAGATTGTAGGGATTATGTTAAACCTCTTTTCCCAGTATGTGATAAAACGAATGCAGCAAATAGGTATCACCTTGGTCCTGTTTTGCTTTCTGGCACTCTTCTGAAAGACTTGGGAATCTCCCTCAAAATCTGTAGGTTGAAAATAAGACACACAGGAGAAGAAATGGGTGAGAACTTCGGGAAAAAAAAAACTGAGTAGAACTTCAACTGTATTTTATCAAACACCAACAGTTTAATTCACTTACAAATATCCCAAGACACCTTACATTTATCACATCGTACATATCGGTCTCTTTTCTAGTCTCTCTTCCTTACTGGATTCTAGTCTTTATTCATTCAAGAAATATTTACTAATTACCGACCCTTGGTAGGCATGGTGGGGTACAGTAGGGATTCAAAAATGCTTCAGACAGATCTGCTAGTGAGCAGCTGATGTTCTCCGAGGCTTCCGTGGGACCGCATGTGCTCAAAGCTCATGAATCCAGTTTGAGGAGGCCCAGCATATTTCCACCATCCACTGCTAATTACGTAGGTTTTGTCATCTCAGAGAAGCCGAGCTCTTTACTAACAGACCAATTTGAGAACTTCTATAGGAGCTCACGTGGCACTTCCTTTTATCTCTTATAAAAACTTGTACCTTGCATTGGTTATTAATTGTGAGCTCTATGTCCCCTATGGCACAGAAAAAGTACTTTGTCTCTGGGGAGTGGTAAAGGATTACCAAACTCAGCAACAGTGATAGCATCTAATATTGACTGTGTACTTTCCAACTTTCAAATAGTTTAACCATGTTCTCTTTTCTTCCTGACAACAATCCTGTGTGAATAATATAAACTTTCATAAATGTGGAGACTGGCCCAGAGGCGATAAGGGACCACCTTTATTAAGGGATAGGTACAAACTGGAGTTGAAGAGTTTTGCTTCCCGTTTCAATGATCTTTCTTTCCGCCATAATATGTTTCCCAAATTTTCATGTGGATAATGCTTTATGGCCTCAATTAAAAAATAGTCTTTATCATTATAGTAAATATTGTACAATACATGCCTGTTTGGCAAATTCAAATGATTCAGAGAATACAAATTAAAAAGATCTCTTCTTTCCTAGAATTCTCTCTCTCCATCACCATTCTTGCACAAGCCCAGCTAGCCAGTACTAATAGTTCATATATGTCCCTTAGAATATTTTATAAATCCCTTTATGTTTTTTTTACAAATGCATACATGCAAAGATTACTTTTTAAAAATGGGAACATATTATATTTTTGTATTATATTTTTCCATCCATTTGTCTTTTAAACTTTCTATCTTTTAGACTTTATTCCAAATCAGTATATGCAGATCTACATTTTTTCACGTCTTAACAAATAGTTGAATTACACAAATTAAAATACGTATTTTATTTTTATTTATTTTCGTTGTTTAGTTTGTTTAGTTTTATTTATTTAGTTGTTTTGAGCACAACTGTGTGTGTGCAAGTACATGTATTCATGCACATGTGAGCATTTTTTCCTGTTACGTCTATAGATGTGAAGGAAGTTGCAATGTATTTTCAGTCTTTTATATTGAAGCCAAAAAGTCAAATTTATTTTCAAAAGAAAATATTAGATACAAAACCTGAGGGATGGTAACATGAATTACTCTCTCCTGTAAAAGTACCTTTTTATAAATATATATATTTTGATAGTAGGTAGACTAGACTATACAGCAATAATTCCACAAACTAACTTTATCTTTCATCAGCCTTCTTAATCCCAAATGTCCTGGCATATAAGGACCATGGGAAGAACATTGGTTTTAGGTTATTACAAGAAGTAGTTATTTCATTTAAGGAAATTGAATTTTTTAATAATTTACTAATCCATATCTAGAAATTATGGATAGTCTAAAAGTCAATCTGGCCTTATTGCCCATAATTTTGCCTATAGTGTTACAATAATACAAAATGAAGCATTAATGGCAAAAGCAGACTAAGTCCCATACTAGAAGATACTGCTAGGAATAGCAAACATTTACAAATGTTAAAGGACTTAAATTGTGGTAGAAACATAACATAAATAGTTACAGAGAGAAGTTTATAAGCAGTGATGTCCTTGTGCTAGAAACTTGCAATAATTTTATATATATATATATATATATATATATATATATATATATATATATATATATGGTGTCTTGAGCTGAGCTGCCTCCCAAATGGCTCAGTTGCTTGGAGGGCGGGCTCTCAACCACAAGGTTGCCAGTTCGATTCCTTGACTCCCACAAGGGATGGTGGACTGCGCCCCCTGCAACTAAAATTGAACACGGCACCTTGAGCTGAGCTGCTGCTGAGCTCCCAGATGGCTCAGTTGGTTGGAGCGCGTCCTCTCAACCACAAGGTTGCCAGTTCAATTCCTCAACTCCCGCAAGGGATGGTGGGCTCCGCCCCCTGCAACTAGAAATGGCAACTGGACCTGGAGCTGAGCTGCGCCCTCCACAACTAAGACTGAAAGGACAACAACTTGAAGCTGAATGTACCCACCACAACTAAGATTGAAAGGACAACAACTTGACTTGGAAAAAAGGCCTGGAAGTACACACTGTTCCACAATAAAGTCCTCTTCCCCTTCCCCAATAAGATTAAAAACAAAAAATCACATTAAAAAAAAAAGTGTACACATTTTAAGAAAGGAAAACTGTATTAAAATTGTAATACTCAATATATACCAATAACAAAAGATGAATACAAGTCACATTTGACTTCTGCAATTACAAGAGGTGGTCAAATTCAGCTTCCAGACACTTCTGATTCCGGCGAACTACTGCTTGAGCAACGTTGACCAAAGTGTCCACTTGTACACATGTTTTTGGCAACCTCACTGCCCCAGTATATATACACACACACACACACACACACACACACACACACACACACACTATATATGTGTATGTGTATATATATACTATATACACATATATATATAGTATATATATGTATTGACTATATATAATATAGAATTATATATGTATGTATATATATAAATATAAATATAAATATAAATATAAATAAATAAATATATATATATATATATATATATATATATATATATATATATATATGGCCTTTGATGGTCTGGGCTAATTTCATTTTGTTGTATTCATGTGGATATATATTTATAGGAGCATTTCTCTCATTAAAATAATTCAAAATTGAATTGAAGTTCACTGGTGTTTTAATATCAGATTGAACTAGCTTCAAGCCAGGACTTCTATTTTCACCATGTTGAAACCTCCTTTTAGGAAGAGAGAAGCAAGTATCATCAGTTCACAGCCCTATTGCACAGTAGAATCACCTGGGAACCTAAGAACCCAGATGGCCTATGAGTCAAAGAACCGTGAGGTCGTCAAAGCCAAAGGACCCCTGCTCACACTGGAATCCCCTGGGAGGTGTGAACATTATTAATGCCTGGACTCAACTCCCAGAGATGCTGATGTGATTGACCTGGAGTGTGGTCTGGGCATCCGGGTACTTGAAAGCTCCCTAGCATAGCAGGTATTTTTGGTAAGGGATTTAGAAAAGATTTTTCAACATAGTATTTGGGAGAGAGTTTACTAGAGTAAAAACCCCTTGAAGATAGATTTAGGTTCAAGAACAGACACTACAATTCATAGTGTGTCATTTGGGCAATTTACTTAATTTCTAGCTGCCCGTTTTTCTCATCAGCAAAATATTTTGATAACTATTTTCTTAGTACCTGGTATTTGCCACGGATTTCATGGTCTCATTCCTATAAGCCATCTCAAACTCTTACAAGGTAGGTGCTATTATTATACACATTTCACACAGCTGCAGCATTACCTAGGATCTAGCTAGAGAAACAAACACTCAGGCTGCACCGCAGACCTGCTGAGTAAGAAACTCCCCCAAATGAGTTTTCATGAAGCCCTTCGGATCATTCTGCTGTATCCTAGAGTTTAAGAAACTCCTGCAGTATACTATAGTGTCATAGTTTCTACCGTATAGGAACACTGTGAAGATTGAAAAGATAATTTGTATGAAGTATTTAGTGCTACGTCTAACTCTTAATAAGTGATAAATAGCTATTAGTTACTGTTATTTTTAGATTTTCTGAATCATAATTATGTCTCCTCTTACAAAGATGCAACCAAGCTGTTTCTTCTTTAGCTCAACACTTATAAAAGTAAAAACAACACACAAACAAACAAAAACAAATGAATGTTGTGGACTTAACTCACAATCTCTTTCTCTTTCAAACTTTGACCATAATTCACTTGCTTTCCTGGCTGTAGTTGAGATGTTGGAATTAGAACCCTGGACTTTGGTACTTTTTTATTGTTTTGATGACAGTTTGGCAAAAGTATTAACCATTTTATAATTCCTTTTCCTCCCGCCAAATCACACATCACATTACCTTGAGTGGATGGGCATCTGGGATCCTGCGTTAGCCTTGACCAACATTCTGTTTGCCATCAAATCCTCTCCATTCACCTCTGTAACCTGTAGAGCAAAGTTCAGTCTCATCCTCCCTGCTGAAATAGCCAACATGGCAGTAATTAATTGGGCATGTTAGCACCAATGATAATTTCTTCAGATAACTTCGATTATTTTCCTTTGGCAAAAACACATTTTCCTATGCTGTTTCCATTGCCACAAACAGCCTTGTATTGGGAGAAATGCCTTTTATATGAGAACCATTAAAACCATTAGGGGTAAAAGTTCAGTCTATCACTAATTTTCCAACTTCCCTATCTGGATAAAAATTCCTCAAACTATAGATATTTGGGTAGGATACTTTTGTGATAGACTAAGGATATCAATTGCCTCTTGCAACAAAGAGAAAATAATCAGCTTCCCTTTGTTGGGATAAGGGTACAGATTATACTCTGTTGTGAAGAAACTCTTACAAGATTCAGCATCTTACTCTGGAAGTGTCACCCAGAAAGAATTTGAAAATGGGGTTAATTGTGCCAGACTTACAGCAAAAATCTGGATTCAGATCCCAACTCCACCATTTATTACTCATATGACCTCTGTGCTTCAGTCTCTCCTACATCAATGGTAACAATAGTATCTCCCTTGTGATGTTGATATGAGGCTTAATAATTGTAATTTATAGGCACCTGTAACTTTAATCAAGATGGACTACCTCAATTATTAAATTTGGTAATGATGTTCCTTTACTACAATCATTGTTTGGAGTTTGGGTCCCTGGTAGAGCCCCTGGGGAGGGTACTGGGAGTAAATTTCTTATTAACAATTGTGAAGAAATGTTTTAGAGACGTAAGCCTATCTTGTTGAAATAAGTGGAATAGACCAATTTGTTTAGAGAGAGAATTGTTGAAAACTTGTGGAACAATGCACCCATGAGCAACAGCATTTTCAGGGTAAATATCCTTCTCATTGAACAGCTACCCTGTTCTGAGATGAAGCTCATTCTAGGTATAAAGTGTGTGATTCGAGGGGGATGGGAACCCAGAGGCTTGGCTTTTGTTAGGACTTGGGTTAGAAGAAATGAATTTCATTTCTGTCTCTGTCCATTCATACTGCTATAACACAGATTGCGTGGCTTATAAACAACAGAATTTATCGCTCACAGTTCTGGAGGCTGGGAAATCCATGATCAATGTGGCAGGAGGACATATTTTGGTGAAGGCTCTCTGCTGAGTTTATGACCAGCACCTACTTGCTGTGTCCTAACATGGCAGAAGGGACCAGGGGTCTCTTTGAAGCCTCTCTTATAAGGCATTAATCCGATTCATGAGGGCTTCACCTTCATGGCTTAAGCACCTCCCAAAGACCCCGTCTCCTAACATCATCATCTTTGGGGATTAGGATTTCAACATATGAATTTTGGGGGGATACATTCAGACCATAGCAATTTCTTATATAGTATCCTGCATCCTTACTCACAAAGGAGAATTTCAAGGTTAGATGAAATTTTCCATCTGTATCTCTCTATGCTATTTCCATCTATGGCTAGATGCCTCCATCTTGAAAGCTTTCAGCAGTGAGGAGCTTCATATAACTTAGTCTGGGGATGATTTAATACTTACAATTTTTATTATTATTATTGTTTTGAATCTAGAGCTGTCTCATCATGTCTTCTGCAATGATTTATAGTTCTTTCCCATGAAGCCAGTTGAAACAAATCTAATCACTCACTCCCATAACAACTCTTTAAATATTTGAAGATAGTTTTATTCCAAGGCCTCTTTTCATTTGACTAAAATCTCAAAGCTTCCTCCACTGTTCTTCATTACTCGTATGTGTTTGTACTATGGACATGCTTCTGTTTCTTTTCAAAGAACTAAACTCCACACTCAATATATGAGCAGCATGGAATTGGATAGGGCCCAAGAGTATGTGACAAACTCCTCTGTTTTAGACATATTCCTTTTAATGCAATCCAAGAGTCAAATACAGTTGGTAGCCACACCTTGCTTACTTGTAATGAGTTTACAGTAAGCTATTATCTCTAAGTCTTTTTTACCATACTTCTATTAACACGTGTAAATTACGCTTTTGTTTTTTGGACTAGTTGCAGGACTAAACATTATTCATACAAAACTTCATCTTCTTAGATTTGGCCCAACATTCTAGCTTCTTGGTGGTATTTTTTCTTATAACCAATCTATTTTATTAACCGTGTTAATTGGAACAGTGGTATCATACCATCCATCAGTAGATTACTGGTCTTGGCTACAGAAGATTGAAAAATATCTTTACACTGCCAGTCAGTTGGTAAGGATTTATTGGTTTGGAAACCATGCCACTATGTAGCTATCATACACAGTGTCCATGTGATATGTTTGATTTCACTGTCTCCATTTGAAACCAACCTGAAAGTTATAACTATCTTTCGAAATATATATAAGAAAAAAAAGATAATATCCAACCAGTGTGCCTTATCCAACCAGTGAACCTTGTGAAGAGTTCAAATGATGTGTGACCTCGAAGTCCAGAAGTGGGTGGTTGTTGAAATCTCCACAGAAGTGGTGGAATTTGAGCCAGGCAGGCCTGGAAGTTTGCCTAGAGTTGGGTGACATAGAGGAATGGGAAGCATGCATTTGAGAAGGTCATAAAGTTGGGTTGATTGGTAGGAACAGCAGTGTCACCTTAGGTGATAGTATATAGATGACCTTCCAGGAACAAAGCTTGTGTATAGGAGAGCATTGATGAGGAGATCAGACACGTGGACTGGTGCTCCTTGTGTGATGCTAACACTAGTTAGTGTTCTCTATAAGAGCAACTGTTCTCTTGCCAATCTGCCTATGCTTATACCTGAAGAGGTGGAAGGTTCCTGTATACTAGCTTACTAGCTTTCTCCAGACATATCTTTATCAGTTTCCGTTATACTCCATCACAAAGATGAAATTTGCAAGCAGTTGTACTCCCTAGGATACTGTTTAGAAAATATCTGGTTTTCTCTTTATAATAAGATGGTCTTGGAGTTCTTTTGGGAGGCGTGCTCATTTCTCATTAAATGAAGTTTCTCCAGGATTCCTTCTAACATGGCCCACCAGGTTATTGGCCTTTCTGGCTTTACTTTGGGAACATTTTGAAGTTCATATGTTTTAATACCCTTTAAACGTACATTTAAGCATATACTTTGAGGCAGTAAGCTGACATTCACTTTTCTTGTCTAGTCTTTTGTGGTTGGTGTAGCAAAAATATCTGTTCTGACAATGGAAGACATCATAAATTAGTAACTCCTCACTATGTTACTCGCATAGTAATGTAATCCTCTCAGCATCCATCTCCATGGATGACGTCTGACTGCATTGATGCTTCAGCTTCTCTGGGCATTGTTTCTTCACCCTATCTTCACCCCTTCATAGGAGAGTCTCAGTGAAGAGAAATTTCTCTTCGACTTGTATTTTCCTAATGATGGGAAAAGGAGGAAAACAAAGGACATTAATGATTACAAATATCTTCATCTGGCAGAAGATTGAAAGGAAAACCGATCACAGCTGCCTTTGACAGTTAATGTTATTAAAACGTTCAACGTGGAATTTCTATTTTAAATAAGAAACACTTGAAAGAACTGGTCAGGATTAACAGAAGCTTAAATTGAAACCATGTTGGTTTGTAGGTAATAGAATGCTAGGAACAAACACTGCTTTTAATATAAAAGAATTTTTTTTATCCCTAAATTATCCATGTGGCCCTGTTTGTGCCACTGGAATTTGATTAAGTTTGGCTATTCAGGAAACCAGGAGGTAAGAAGAACCCATTTAATCCCCCGTTAAGTGGTTCATTCCCTGCCCCAGACTTTAAGTAACTCAGTTGATTAAAACGTTCTGAAGTTCAGGTCTGTTAAATCAGCGTTATGCCATCCATATACCTGCCTTTTGGCCTGTGCAACAGTCTAACCTCTGATTGGCCCAAACCTGGGAGTGATAGTCAATATACAATGGGGGACCTTGTTAAGAACTAAAGACAATGGGTATCAATTCATTGATGGACCCACAGATTGTTAACTGAAGCTCCGAACGTTCCCAACTGGCAGTCTCTCAGTCTGCATGTATTGTGTCAATATACTGTTAATTTTGCCTGAAACAGAGGTGCTGGTTCTAATTCTCTTAATGGACCAAGGAGCCTCTATGCCCATTACAAATAAAAATGCATGTGTCACTTTAGAAGACTTACTGTCATGAGGGGTGACAGGCAGGGTCTCTTCTGGGGTCTCAGCTCCCACTCCCCCACAAAAGAACGCAGGACATGGTGAGGCCAAAAAGAAACATCCATGGAGCCATAGATAGGGGAGTCATACCACTATATTCTCGCTGGCGGCTGGGTTGGAGACACAGGAAGCAGGAGCCACACTGTTCGCAACCCTCACTGCGCTGCTTGAGGGTCAGCCACCATCTTTTTGCTAGCCCCCATTTTCTGTTAGGTAGCCACAGCAGTCATATTAGTGGCCAATGGCTCACTGGTTACAGCTGACGGCCAACTAGCCACAGCTGATGGCCATCCAATCACAGTTGATGGCCATTTACTACCTGAGCCAACACCTTTCCAAGTGATGCCGAGAACCTGGAAACTGCACTCCTGGCTCTGTCCCCACATGTACGTTGACTTACAGCTCTTCCATTCTCTGCTCCACATGGGTCTCTGTTAGTCAACTCAATATGTAAATATATATAGGTATATATATATTTATATTATATATATATAATATATATATATATATATATTTCTCTAGGGTATTTTCAGGAAGTAGGACTTGAGTTTTTATAAGATAGAACCCATTCTGCATCACTACCACCAGGAATTCCAGAGAGCTATTCGGGGAGATAGAGTCTCAAGAAGCAGAAACCTACTGAAGTGTTCTAAAGAAGTGAGCAACTTCTGAAATAAGTCAAACTTCCTTGGTTAATGTTCATTCTGCCAGAAAAAAATCATGAAGATTCCACAAAGCTGTTACCCCCGAGATGTTCCTTTTGTAGGCTGGTCAGAGTCTAGGATGTAGTGTCTTGTTTGTTTCTCCTTCTAAGATTCTACCCACTGGCAACACTTTCTAGCAAGCACTCCATGTCCATTGTCAATGTCTACTCAATCAAATGCTTGCTGAAATAAGTGCAATTGAGTACAAATTTTTATTATCTGTTATCCCTAGGCTATTTCAATAGCTTCCGAACAGGCTCTCACCTTTCAATAGGTAATATTCCCAAATTACAGGATAATTTCAAAACTTCTTAGTCTCATGGTGTTTAAGTCCCTCCAAAATACCAGCTCAGCCTGTCCTCTGCCTTATGTCTTATGAAGTCCCCAATAAAATAGTCTTTTCCAGTCCAAGTGTCCTTTGGTCTTTCTGAGCATGAATTGTCTGGCAGCCATATATTCCCATTCTGCCCCACCCAGAGCTCGTTGCCCAGGGAAATCCTCCTAATTCTTCAAGAGCTATCTGGAGCTCAACATTCTCCACGGAGCCTCTTCTGGTACAGCCAGTTAGCACAGATGAGGACCTTCTCTTGCCAAGTGTGTGTGGACATCCTGGTAACAGCAGCCCCAGGTGAGAAAAATCCCGTGTAAAGCCAATCCTTTGTTCTCATCTCTTACTACCTTCTTAGACTCAAAGCATTGGGTTGGAAGGTCACCTTCTCTCACTTCTGATGTTTCTCTGGATCAGTTTTAATGCTTTCAGATTATAAACTGAACCTGTCCTGTGACTAGTTTCCTACTGACCTGTTTGCTCTGGATTTTTTCTCTCTCTACATTCTTTTGTAAAACCAGTCATGACATTATTTTGCCAAATCTGTCCCACTTCCAGGAAACATAATAGAAGAGGGTAAAATATCTCATTTCCCTGTTCACTGAACACTTATCCCTGTGGCAGCAACTGGCACTAACGGGTGAGGATGAAAACCAAACCCTGCACAGCGAGACATACTAATCTTATCTGCCCTGGCAGTGAATACTCCCTTTCTTTCACTTTGATGGAGATCTTTGTTCCGCTGACAGCTGGCTGCAGTGGTTCTCAAAGTATGGTCCCCAGAATATTGAATAAAAGAAGTAAGGCACGAGAAAGAGAGTGTAACTCAGGAGACTAAAGTCTAAAAAGTCTTCAAAGCAAAGAAGTTTGACTCAGGAATTTTATACCCATTTATCCTCACTTTGTGTATTTCAAAAATGGAAAATATGGTTTTGACTATACAAGGACTTGTAATTCCCTTTATCACTACAAGGAAACCTGGCCATCAAAAAGTTTAGAATGAAGCTTTCCATGATATACGGGACTGTGGGTACCATTACTTATCACACAAAATCCCAGTTCTTCCTTCCTTAATTTTGAGTTGCCTGGATGCAACACTAAACAAAAAGTAAAAGCGCCTGCCCTACTGCTAATTCTGAGTCCAACATCTAATACCAGGAAATTTAGGTGCTTCTGAAAATGATGCCATATTTTAACGGCAGTTCCTTCAGAACACGAATGATATTTAATAAGTTTAAAATTTTCTGATTGTTGATGCTTGATTTCCCAATTTTGGTGGTGATAGTCTTTGTCCTGAGAGGCCCTGGCTGTGCCCAGGAAGTCTGGTTGTGCCCAGAGAGAGTGGCAGTGCCCTGAGAACCCTGGCTGTGCCCGGGGAGACTGGTGGTACCCTAAGAAGCCCAGGAAGTCTGGCTGTGCCCAGAAGTACTGGTGGTGCTCTGAGAAACACTGGCTTGGCCCAGAGAGACTGGCTGTGTCCAGGATATTGCATTCACCTCCAGGCTCATCACACAGGGCCCCTCGCGGAAGACGCTTGTCACGTAGATTGTGAGGCGAGACCCTGTAGGGGTGGAGTGTGGGGACAGAGCCAGGAGAACAGTTTCCAGGCTCTTGGCCTCACGTGGAAAGGTGCTGGCTCAGGTGGCAAATGGTCATCAACTGTGATTGGATGGCCATCAGCTGTGGCTAGTTGGCCGTCAGCTGTAACCAGTGAGCCATTGGCCACTAATATAACTGTTGTGGCTACACTGGCAGAAAAATGGGGGCTAGTAAAAAGATGGTGGCTGAGCTGACAAGCACGGATTGCAGTTAGCAAGTGGGGTTGGTTGGTTGGCAGGCAGAGAAGCGGACAGCAGGTTGCAGATCGTGTGGATCCAGCCGCCAGCGAGACCATAGTAGTATGACTCCTCTATCTATGGCTCCGTGGGTGTTCCTTTTTGGCCTAGCCATATCCTACGTTCTTGTGTGGGGAGCGGCACCAGTGACCCCACCTGATGTCTGCATGACAGCCTTTTTTACAGATCTCCTTCAAAAAGATTGGTAATTCTAGAAATTTCTGGTGGCTAGAGAGGGTTTCTAGGGCATCAAATGCCCAAATGTTTGACACCTGACATACCAGAATTCCCATTTAAAGTTGAGAATGGCATAACCACCAAATCTTTTGATCCCCTTTGTCTCAAGAAAACCCTCACTTTTGTCCTTATTTCTGTGCATGTGCTTTTGCCCCCTAAAGAATCAGACTGTGCCAGGATGTTTGTTATTCTGGGAGGCATCTGATGCATATACAGAAAACAGGAGCCAAGATGGACTAGCCTCCTCTAGGAGACTTAAGGAGTGATGACCCAGGAGGATCAGTGTGAGCTAAATTTAGAATTCCAAAAAATGGCAAAGATCCACCAAAGAAATCAGGCTCAGTCAACACATCCAAGAGTTATGAACAGATCTGGAATAAGGAGGTGAAACTCAGCCAAGTAGAAGTCAAAAAGTGAGGAACAAAGCTAGCTGTAAAATAAAGAAGGGCCCAAGTGACGCTGTAAATAGAGTTTGTGCCTTTATTGGAGAGCAGCCACGTGGAATCATGACCTTTAATGTTGTCATAAAGGTACGGGTCAGAGAAGTCTTCCAGGAAAGTGATGTTGGTGGGATGTAATTATTCTGATGGAAATGGCAGAAAGCTATGGCAAAAATCTAGGTTAGCAATGACAGTGTCTTGGACTGGAGTTCCAGGGACTTCCATGGGGAGAAGCAGTTTGACGTCAGCTGTAGTTTGAGATGACAGGATTTACTGATGCATGTGAAAGCGGGGGAGCCAAGGAGGTCTTCATTAACTGAGGCAGGAAAGACTGAGGGAAGACTTACTTGAAGTGAGGGGTGGAAATTAGAAGTTTGGTTTTGGATATAAGTTTAAAACGTCTGAAAAACATCCAAGTAGAGATGTTTCTTTCAGCAGGAGGCACAACACACAACAGCTGTGGTAGCTGTTATTTTGGCATTTGACATAAATCCCTGGAAGTTGGAACTTGCAAACATCTGTCTCAGATGACAGAATCCTTGCCCACCAAAAGCCACTCACACTTAGGTTTCTTTTTCCACATAAACACTGTAATATGCATTCTATTTGGTTCTCACTCCCTTCTGTTGGCTTTACTTGTCATCCTGTGACATCTAAACTTAAGCAAAGGACTAGTTTAGGAAGCTCAAAGAACTTCTATCTCCATTGCTAATTATGCAGGCCCATTCATTTACTAAATATATTTACTGAGCACCTACCCTGAGTGTCAAAATCAAGCCTCCATTGTCCATTTTGGTGACTTCAATAATACCCCTTATACTGGCGAGTCCTCCTTCCCTGTTTCACCATCTTTACTTCCTCACTCACATTTTGGGAATCTTTATCCCAGGCTCTGCTTTTGGAAAAACATAAACTACACTGTTCAAACAATAGCTGGCAGTGAAGTACCATGTTTCCGTGAAAATAAGACCGGTCTTATATTAATTTTTGCTCCAAAAGACGCATTAGGGCGTATTTTCAGGGGATGTCTTATTTTTTTCTTGTACAACAATCAACATTTATTCAAATACAGACATGTCATCTTCTGGAACCTAGTCATAATGTACTAAATGCGTCCGTCTGGGTGATATCTTACTGGGGCTTATTTTTGGGGAAACACGGTAGCATAGACTGTGGAAGCCATAATGGATGCCTCTTCACCTGGACACCCCAGGATACGGGAGCGTGTTGTTTGGAGGGCCCCTGTACTCAGGTCTACAGGAAGAGAAGAAAGGAGAATGGCTGTGGGCAGCACTGCGTATTACCAGGCAGGCTCCCAATCGGGTCCTCTGTCAGCCTGACACTTTACTTTCTGATCTCAGAATGGGAAGGAGCATTTGGATGGCTATGTCCTTGGGTTCTGCTCCAGAAGCTCGCATCACTGCTCCAGCGCCTTATGCCCTCCAGGGAGGCTCTAGAAGGGCTACTTGTATGTCATTCAGGGTGGCCTGCAGGGTCTCTGGTCCCACAGGATATGGTGAGGCCAAAAAGGAACACCCACAGAGCCATAAATAGGGGAGTGTGGGGACAGAGCCAGGAGTGCAGTTTCCAGGCTCTCGGCCTCACGTGGAAAGGTGCTAGCTCAGGTTATAAATGGCCATCTACTGTGATTGGATGGCCATCAGCTGTGGCTAGGTGGCCGTCAACTGTAACCAGTGAGCCATTGGCCACTAATATAACTGCTGTGGCTACGCTAGCAGAAAATGGGGGCTAGCAAGAAGACGGTGGCTGACAAGCGCGGATTGCAGTTAGGATGGCGGAGTGTGGCAGATTCTGTGGTTCCTGCTTCCTGTGTCTCCAAGCCAGCTGCCAGCGAGAATATAGTGGTATGACTCTCCTATCTATGGCTCCATGGGTGTTCCTTTTTGGCCTCACCATGTCCTGCGTTCTTTTGTGGGGAGCAGGAGCTGAGACCCCGCATGGCACCCTGCATGACAGGGAGTCATACCACGATATTCTCGCTGGTAGCTGTGTTGGAGACACAGGAAACAGGATCCACACAATCTGCAACCTTCCATCCACTTCTCTGCCAACCAACCAACCCCACTTGATAACTGCAATCCGCACTTGCTAGGTCAGCCACCATCTTCTTGCTAGCCCCCCTGTGGGGGCAGAGCCTCAGAAAGTAGTTTCCAGGCTCTCAGCCTCACATAGACAGGTGCTGGCTCAGGTAGTAAGTGGCCAACTGTGATTGCATGGCCATCAGCTGTGGCTAGTTGGCCGTCAGCTGTAACCAGTGAGCCATTGGCCACAATATAACTGCTGTGGCTAGGCTAGCAGAGAGAGGGAGAGGAGAGGAGAATGGGGGCTAGCAACAAGATGGTGGCTTTTGTGTCTTGACTGGCCACCATTGAGAATATGTAAGCACCTTAACTGTGAGTCGCTGTTGTTCCAGCAGGGTACCCCGAGAGGCCCAGAGAGAGTGGCAGTGCCATGAGAGCCATGGCTGAGTCCAGGAAGTCTGGCTGAGCCCTGAAGATGCCCTGGCTGTGCCCAGGAAGTCGGGCTGTATCCCAGAGAGAGTGGCAGGGCCCTGAGAGCCCTGGCTGTGTCCAGGAAGTCTGGCTGAGCCCTGAAGATGCCCTGGCTGTGCCCAGGAAGTCGGGCTGTATCCCAGAGAGAGTGGCAGTGCCCTGAGAGCCCTGGCTGAGTCCAGGAAGTCTGGCTGAGCCCTGAGATACCCTGGCTGTGCCCAGGAGGTCGGGGTGTTCCCAGAGAGAGTGGCAGTGCCCTGAGAGCCCTGGCTGAGTCCAGGAAGTCTGGCTGAGCCCTGAAGATGCCCTGGCTGTGCCCAGGAAGTCGGGCTGTTCCCAGAGAGAGTGGCAGTGCCCTGAGAAATCCTAGCTGTGCCCGGGGAAACTAGTGGTACCCTAAGAAGTCCAGGAAATCTGGCTGTGCCCAGAAGTACTGGTGGTGCCCTGAGAGACCCTGGCTGTGTCCGGGAAGACAGGTGGTACCCTAAGAAGTCCAGGAAGTCTGGCCGTGCCCAGAAGCACTGGTGGTGCCCTGAGAAACCCTGGCTGTGCCCAGAGAGCCTGGCTATGTCCAGGATATTGCATTCACCCCCAGGCTCCTCGCACAGGGCCCCTCGCGGAAGACGCTTGTCGCGTAGATTGTGAGGCGAGAGCCTGTAGGGGTGGAGTGTGGGGGCAGAGCCCCAGAAAGTAGTTTCCAGGCTCTTGGCCTCACATAGACAGGTGCTGGCTCAGGTAGTAAATGGCCAACTGTGATTGCATGGCCATCAGCTGTGGCTAGTTGGCCGTCAGCTGTAACCAGTGAGCCATTGGCCACAATATAACTGCTGTGGCTACGCTAGCAGAGAGGGAAAGAGAAAAAGAATGGGAACTAGCAAGAAGATGGCGGCTGGGCTGGCAAGCGTGGATGGCGGTTTGCGGACAGTGTGGATCCAGCCTCCAGTGAGAGTATAGTGCCGCCAGAGAGAATATAGTGGTATGACTCCCCTACCTATGGCTCCGTGGGTGTTCCTTTTTGGCCTCACCATATCCTGCGTTCTTGTATGGAGAGCGGGAGCAGAGACCCCCAAGGCCGCCCCGCATGATGGATGGCGCATCGAGCAGGGTCCCCCGCATGACACCCCCATTTTCTGCTAGCGTAGCCACGGCAGTTATATTAGTGGCCAATGGCTCACTGGTTACAGCTGATGGTCAACTAGCCGCAGCTGATGGCCATCCAATCACAGTTTATGGCCATTTACTACCTGAGCCAGCACCTTTCCACGTGAGGCTGAGAGCCTGGAAACTGTACTCCTTGCTCTGTCACCACACTATACCTGTAAGGTCATTCCTCTCTTCTGGCGGTCCTGCATCTACAGATTTTGGTCCAAATCCTTTGCTTTCACATGGCTGGGCCCCAGGGGCAAGGCACCTCTGCATTGTGACTCTGCCAGGGGAGAAGGGAAGTATTACCGAGAATTGGGGTTTGGTTAATAGGTGGTGTGAGCCAGATTCTTTAAGGAGTAGTGGGACTAGGGACCTCTGGCACCCAGGGTACTCAGGTGTTTCTCATCCCAGGACTCACCTGCTACCCTCGTAGGTCTCCTGAGATCCTGCAAGATTGAGCTTTCTTGGCAAAGAGTGGTTGTAGCAGCCGCGCATTCCAGCCCATCCTCTCCTTGCCCCTACAGCCTAAGCCATGAAGCCCAACTTGCAGGTTCCTGTTTGCCTTTCTAGGAAGCACCCCACTCCATGGTCCCCACCCCCAACACACACACACACCAGGCACTGGACCCAGCTTGGCAGTACTTCATGGTGTTCAAAGGGAAGAATATTTCCTGATAGAGGGGTTTGGGTGACGTTTCCAGCTCTCCCATGGCCAGGTGCTGGCAGTTGGGTTGAAAGAGAGAGTGCTGAGGGGGAAGGCTCCCAGAACAGGCAACGATGGCGTCGTGGGACAAATTTGAGAGACCTCACAGCTGCCGGGAGAAATACCTGGCCAGGAGGATATAGGTGAGTGCCTGGGTGTTTTTGTGAGTGTGTTTCATGCATTTGATTTTTTTTTTTTTTTTTTTGCTAAATCCTACTTTGTGAAGTGCACTAACCTAAGCCCTGACTAGCTCTTTCTAGACAGCTGTGTTCATGATGGGTAGCCCAAGTGTCTTGGGACCACCTGTAGCCTTTGTATTCACCAGTGTACCTTGGGTTCTAGAAATAAGGGCCAGATTTTCTTTTGGACCCACGTTGTGCTGAGAAGGACATTTCTTTCAATGAGAAAGGCACCTAGTTGTGAGAACGTCTGCTGTGCCATAGTTCCATAGTCTGGGGGGAGGGGTCCTCAAGCCTTTGTTTTGGAATATTGGTATGTACCTGTAAAATGAAGGTGCTCTGCAGACTGTGGGGACCGAGTTTCAGCAAGCCTTTCCCTTGGGTGTTGGGGTGAAATTCTGCCCATCCTGTTGGTCCTAGATCTGTGTGGTGAACACAGCACTGGAATGCTCTGCTCCTTTAGCTACCCAAGGCATGAGGCAGATGAGGGCATCCCGGAACCTTTATTTTC
Organism: Rhinolophus sinicus; assembly: GCF_057876585.1. NCBI lineage: Eukaryota > Metazoa > Chordata > Mammalia > Chiroptera > Rhinolophidae > Rhinolophus > Rhinolophus sinicus. The sequence continues at coordinate 27,658,479 of NC_142513.1, forward strand.
TTCCTTCCTTTTCCTACCTCCCTTCCCCGCCCCCCAGCAGTGCTTCCTGAGGTTACTTCCCTCTACTTGCATTTTGGAATCCTCTCCTCAGATCCCCTTGCTTTGGGAAATCCAATCTCAGACAGTCTTCAATCAATGAATGAATAAATGCCCAAGTATTCATGCTCAAAGGGTACTTACTGTCTGGAAGTCACCAGGAGTTTACCGCCTTCACTTATAGTGTCATAGTGTTCTCCCTCACCTCCCCCCACCCCGTGTAGTGCACATTCTATCAGTATGCCTTTTATTTTATTTTAACTCTCACAGGGAAAAGAAATGATAACACATGTGTATGTTGTTTAAATAATGATCACAATAAGGACTCACCCCATACTTGTTAATTTGAGAATTTGAGGACGTTATTAGAAGGTATTTTTAATATAGGCCTAAGCTCTGCTGACTAGGAGTGGGTGAAGCTCCACCGTAAAAGGGAAATAGAATGCATCATTAGAGTCAGAATATTTCAGAACCTTCCATAAACAAAGAACAAGGTCCTAAGCAAAGGGAAAACAGGAAGCGATATGAGGAGAAAGAATTTGTTTACCGTGATTCCAACCACACTGGAATGTATTTTTATCAAAGTGAAACCATGGATAAATCAACATGTTTGGGCAAAGCCCCCCAGAGTGTGAGGAATTAGATTCCCAACTAGGAGAGTATGAACCAGAGGAATTTGAATACAGTTTGATCCTTTTAGAAGATGTTTAATGTTTCTCGGAAGAGTCTGGGTTTCCCTTTACTCTTTCTTTTGAAATTAAAAATGCTTTCTTTTTAGCAATGTAACATATGAAACGGAGTTTCCAAAAGCTCAGATTTAAACTTCACAGCCAAATTTTTGTAAGGTCACCCAGTGTTTTGTTATTAGCATAACCAACACCTGGGATATGAATGATCCCCATCATTGCGTCACCTCTTGGTAACCTTGTCATACAGAGAGAGCAGTGGGTTTTTGAGCCAGTCTCAATTTCCTTCACGTTTAGAGAGTGGGGCTAAAAACCCAACATCTACAGTGGCCAGTGGTTCAGAGACGGGTATGGACAACGAGAGTGTGTATGTTCTTGGTGTCTTGTGGGAGCAGTGAGGTAAGATTTCTGACTTTTTGCGAGAAACCAAGAATCTGGATTTTCATGTGAAATTTCCCCATATTTAATGTGGCTATCCAATTGCAATGTTGAAAATCATTGTGTAAGGGAAAAAAAACAAAAAAGACCCCTCCATCCTGGAGCTTGATTTCACACTTTGGCCACTAGTTTCTAACTTATATTTTAGAGACTCAAGTCTACTTTGATATAATAATAAAAGAACAGCATCTTTGTAATGGAAGCCCATTACAAAGCCCAAAATACTGGGTGACCATCAGAGATGCTCTGCTGACCCTGTGCGTCATAGCCTTGTTATTTAAAGAGTGGTCTCTGGCCCGCTGTATCAGCATCACTTTGGAGCTCCTTAGAGACAGATTCCCAAGCTCCACCCAGACCCACTGAATCAGAACTTGCTTTATAAAAAATCCCCAGGTGATTTATATGCACGTTAAAATTTGAGAAGCATTACTTGAGTTTGCCTCTTGAGAGGAAAAAAAAAAAATCAGACTCTGAATGCAGCAGCTGTGATTTAAGTCTACATATATAGAGAGGAAAAAGAGTATCCCAAAAGTCACAGACATCCATAATAGTAATAGCTAGCAAAAAGTTTTTAAAGTGGCTATTGAAGAATTACATATTCTCTGTTTTGGTATAGGTAGTCAATTAATGAGGAATACAGTTAATTAAGGCAGATGACCATTTCACTATTTTCAGCCAAAGTCTGTGTATTTCTGGTAATGATAGATTTTTTTTATTGGGTTATTAAAGTCAATAATGTATATTAAGAATCTATTATGTGTATGCTGCTGTTCTGAGCACTGTACCCAGGATTGCATAAGGTATAGTTTCTACCCTCAAAGCACTTGGAGTCTCAATGACAAAATATGACAAGGGTGGCCAACAGAGGCATAAACAGAGTAGAAATTCAGTATGAAGAGGAAGAGTTGGCCGAATGCCCAATAATTCATCTGTGTCATAATTGTTCAACACAACATTGTACTCACATTTTTTATTTGAGTGTTTATTTGCTTAACATCTGTCTACACTTATGCATTGAAAGTGCAATGCTTATAGGGACTAATATTTATTGAATGATACGCTCATTGCTGACTTCCACATTTACATAAGCTCTGTTCCTAAGGAAGGAGAATGTAAAAGAAATATTATAGGAAACAACATGCCTGAGTCATTTCCCATAACTTTTAGAATTTCTTTCTCTAGAGAGAATGTACACGAAGTAAAAACTAACTGAATTTTTAAAAAAAAAAACGTTATTCAGCTGTAACACACATATCATACAATTCACTCATTTAATGTATAAAATTCAGTGATTTTTATCATATTTGGAGTTGTGCATCTATCACTACAATCAATTTAAAAATATTTTTATTACCCCCCAAAGAAACCCTCTACCTCGTAGCTTTCACACACTGCCCACCTAACTCCCTTAGCCCTTAACCCCAGCCTTCAGCAACCACTAATTTACTTCCTGACTCTATAGATTTGGCTAGCTTGGATATTTAATATAAACGGAGTCGTACAGTATGTAGTCCTTTTTGACTGGCTTTTTTCATTTAGCACAATGTTTTAAAACTTCACTAAAATTTATTTTCATTCTATATTTCCCAGAAGTAGGAAAAAGAAACTTAGGCTAAAGAAGATGTCAGACTATTATAAAAGTATAAATGTCTCCCAAAGCTTGAGCGGCATCAAGGTTTTGTTTATAACTTAGATACATATTTCTTCTGTTTCTTTTTCATTCATCTTCAACTGAGTTTTTATTTGATGTTTGGTGGGACTTACGTGAGAACTAGCTAATTCTAAGAAAAATTGTGAAATGAAGTTTACTTTCTATGCCTCCTCTGTTTACCTTTTATATCTTTGTCTTTCACTTAGGTATCCAATACTCTCATGGTATTAATACATCTTTATTCACCATAAAGTATTACATTCTGATATTGACTGGCAAAATTTGTTAACCTTGTCAGTAATATTTCATTTCCTTCAATTGTCTCATCCAAAGGAGAAACTAATGGTAGATATTTCAGGAAGACAGGGAAAGGGACACCAATTTTTGGTTAAGGTCAAGTTTATAGACATTTGTTGAGAGTTTACCATATGCCTGGGGTTGGGCAAGCACCTTATTAGAAAGGTTAAATAACTTACCCAAAGACAGCTATTAAGTGGTGAAAGCAGAATTTGACTATGGTTTCTCCTGACTGTGGAACCTCAGTGCTTAATTATTGCGGTGTGCAGCCACTCCCCAATGCTCATTAGTCATCCTGTAGTCTGCAGCCTACACTCCACCCCTTCCCTCCTAAAACAGACACAGAGCACATCATTTGGCATTTATTCTGTCTTGTCTCTCTCTCTAGAGAGAATGTTATCAGTTCTGCCAGTTGTAGTTCCTATGGGTCATTTAAAAATGGATGTGTAAGTTGATTTTGTGTTTTGTAAGCTTGCTGAATTTGTTTATTCTGACAGATTTTGAGTGGCATCTTTAGAGTTTTCTATAATACATATAAGATCATGTCATCTGCAAATAAAGACAATTTTACTTCTTCCTTTCTGATTCGAATTCCTTTTATTTCTGTTTGTTTCTTGCCTGATGGCTCTGGCAAGGACTTCTGGTAATACATTGAAGAGAAGTTGTGAGAGTGGACACCTTTGTCTTGTTCCTCATTTTAGAAGAAAAGCTTCCAGCTTTTCACCTTTGAGTCTGATGTGAGATGTGGGTTTGTCATATGTGTGCGTTTGTCATACATGTTAGATATGGATTTGTCATATATGGCCTTTATTATGTTGAGGTACATTCCTTCCGTACCTGTTTTGTTGAGTTTTTTTTTTTTTTAATCATGCAAGGATGTTGAATTTAGTTAAATGCTTTGCTGCATCTGTTATTATGATCATGTGAGTTTTATCCCTCATTCTGTTATTGTGATGTTTCATATTTATTGATTTCCATATGTTGAAACCATCCTTGCATCTCAGGAATAAATCCCACTTGATCATGGTGTATGATTCTTTTAATGTGCTGTTGAATTCAGTTTGCTAGTACTCTGTTGAGAATCTTTACATCTGTGTTCATCAGATATATTGACATGCAGTTTTATTTTCCTGTAATATCTTTGTCTGGCTTTCAAATGAGGGTAATGTTGGCCTCATAATACAAGTTTGGAAGTTTTCCCTTTTCTTCAATTTTTTGGAAGAGTTAGAGAAGTATTAGCATTATTATTTAAATGGTTGGTAGAATTCACCAGTGAGACCATCTAATAAACAATTTCAGTAAAGTTTCAGGATGCAAAATCAACATACAAAAATCATTCGTGTTTCTGTACACTAATAACAAACTACCCAAAAAATAAATTAAGAAAAAATCCTATTTACAATAACATAAAAATACTTAGGAATAGATTTAAACAAGGAGGTGAAAGGTCTTTACACTGAAAACTATAAAACATTGATGAAAGGAATTGAAGAAGGTGTAAGAAAATGTAAAGATAGCCTATATTCATGGATTTTAAGACCTAATATTGTTAAAATGTCCATGCTATCCAAAGCTATATACAGACTTGGTGTTATCCCTATCAAAATTCCAATAGTATTTTCCACAAAAATAGAAAAAATAATCCTAAAATTAACGTGGAACCAAATAGCCAAAGCAGTCTTAAGAAGAACAAAACTGCAAGCATAACACTACCTAATTTAAAAATATACTACAAAGCTATAGTAGTCAAAACAATATAGTATTTGCATAAAAACAGACATATAGACCAATGGAACAGAATAGAGAGACCAGAAATAAATCCACACATTGACATTCAATTGATCTTCTACGCAGGTGACAAGAACAAACAATGGGGAAAATATAGTCTCTTCAATAAATGGTGTTGGGAAAACTGGATATCCACATTCAGAGCAATAAAATTGGACCGTTATCTCATACCATATACAAAATTCAACTCAAAATGACTTAAAGACTTAAAACCAGAAAGTGTAAAACTACTGTAAGAAAACATAAGGAAAGGACCTTCTTGACATAGGTCTGGGCAATGATTTATTGGATATGACCCCCAAAGCACAGATAACAGAAACAAAAATAGATCGATGGAATTGCATTAAACTAAAAAGCTTCTACATAGCAAAGGAAACAATCAAAAGAGTGAAGAGACACCCTACTGAAGGGGAGAAAATATCTGTAAACCATACAGCTTATAATATCCAAAATATATGAGGAACTCAACTCAATAGCAAAAACAAAACAAAACAAAACAAAAAACATCTGGTTTGAAAATGGGCAAAGGACCTACGTAGATATTTCTCACAGGAAAACATACAAATAGCCAACAGGTATATGAAAAAATGTTCAACATCACTAATCATTACGGAAATGCCATTTACTGAAACATAGGTGGATAACTCTGCCGAAGAATGCCAAGAGTTAAACCAGTTTTCTCTTAGCAATGGTGTGAAACTGGGGGTGCTAGGAAAGGGCTCAGATTCAGACTAAGAGGAGAACTGAAGGCTTGTGACACAAGGACATTCATCATATTTCACAGGGAACATCACTCCATTTATCCATAGTCAGGGCAACTGAAGCTCCATGTTTGGCATTTCCCAAAATTTTGCAGTGCAGAATCAATCTACTAAAAGCTTCCATACATACCATGTCATTTAATCAATATCCACTATGTACCTAATATGTATGCTCAAAGGTCCAGTCAGACAGTACACCTGAAACCTATGTAACTTTACTAACCATTGTCACCTCAATAAACTTTCATTTAAAAAAAAAGAAATACAAATTGGTAGTTATAAAAGTCGTGGGGATGTAAAGTATAGGGAATATAGTCAATAATATGGCACTATGTACAATGCCAGGTGGGTACTAATCAGGGGGATCACTTCTTAAATTATATGTATCTAACCACCATGCTGTACACCTGAAATTAATATAAAACAATATTGAATGTCAACAGTAATTAAAAAATTAAAAAGGGGGAAAATAAAGGGGAATAGGGAGGTTCAAAGTTCCATGTAGAAAACAACTCATGGGGATGTAATGTACAGCATAGGACATATAGTCAATGATATTGTAATAGCGTGTGGCTTGGCGTCAGATGGTTGCTGGACTTACGGTGATCACTTGTTTAGCATAGGAAATAAAATCAATAATGTAGTAATAATTATGTATAGAGCCAGATGGGTGCTGTTTAATAACTATGATGTATGCCTGAAACTAATATAATATTGTATGTTAGTTATATTTTAATAAAAATCTTTTTTTAAGTCATTTACTTTTTGTTCTCAGAATATGGTTGGATTTGAATGAATGTGAAAATATAGTAATTATTAATTTGCAAAAAACATCAGTTTAGTTCAAACACAACAAAAGAGATATAAGATTCTAATTATAAAATCAAATCTTTAATGCTTAACCTGAACTTCACTGTAAGGGGTATGAGAACTGATACAAAACAGTCTTCATGGACAAAGGAAGGAAGAAGCTGATAAATCTAAACAGAACTCTGAAAGCTGCTGTTTGTACCCTCCAGCTGCTTTCTTTAGACAACGAAATGTGAGGTGTAAACTTTTCTCCAGATATAGGCTTTATCTGCAGAGGGCATCTATCTTATATTTCGTTTGAATTTCCCACATCGCCTAGTGTAAATATATATAATATATAAATAAGAAAATACTGATTGTACTTAATTTCAAGGAGAGAGGAGAGCTAGGGAGGGAGGGAGACACAGAGAGAGGAGTTAATATGTTATTTGAACTAAAAGTGTTTACTTGAAATTTTTTATAGGAAATAGTAATTAAGGTAAACCTGAAGGTGTTACTGAACCTCAGAAAAATAATCCTCTCAGAAAAAACAAATATGAAAAACATTAAGAGGCTGGAGTTTTTAAAAATTTAAGCTAATATTTCAATTTGAGACTCTGTCCATTATACCCTGAAATATTTTTAAAAATTATCATACTATCTCCAGTTCCACTCTCTTTTCTCCTGTAGATTCTTATAAATTACATCATTTTTAAGGTTAAAATTTATAACATTAATATTCTCTTTAACTGTAACTCTCCACCCTCCTTTTTATTGTTGGTTGTTGCTATGCACCAACTTCCTAGGCTGTAAATTGGGTTTAGGATATTATACAAACTTCACATGGAAGTTTGCAAGGGTAAAATAAGTTATTCCATGTAAGTCACTTAGAACAGTACCTGGCATTGTTAGCCATTTTTTCTTTTCTGGTATAGGTGACCAATCTTATATATAAGGTGTGACCAAGTGTCACAATGAAGAATCATTATCAGAGTAGTCTCACTCTCAAATTTTATTCTTCTTGGACTTAAATCTCTTTCTCTCCAGGTCAGCACTCCTTGTGTTCTTTACAGAGTGTGTTGGAACTCACTACAATCCTTTAGAAAATTGGCTAAGGTCCTAGGTCATTATGGATGACCTGAATTTCTTAGTTTCCTTGAGTCCCTACTCTTTGGGACATGTGTCTATAGTACTGCATCTATTCCATATTTTACAATTTTATGATCATATCAAAAGCCACAGTTAGATTGCTCTTTCTGATAGAGATGAGAAGTTCTGATTCATGTTTTCATTCATTTTATTCAACAAACTAATTAAGATTCTACTGGGTAAAACAAACTTTTAAAACACTGTAGGAACTGTAATGAAGAGTGAGACTTGGCCCCCTTCTTCAAGGATATTAAAAGAACAATGGACAAGGTAGCCTTGTAAACAACTCACTGGAATACTGTAGTTCTGTCAGGAAGCTGGAAACTGCATTGTTGAAAGTAAAAGGAGCAATGTGGGAGAAGATTGATACTGGAATTGGGGAGAACATTGGGAGCAGACCCAGAAAACAGGGGATCATCAGAAGGGCCCACCAGAATGTCCTGAGAATGAGCAGTAGCTGGGTTTTTTATGGTTAAACTTAGTGAAGTCTTAAGAAATAACAGGGTGTATCTCATCGAGTGAGCAGAGCACAGAGATAGGTTGACAAAGAACAAAGTCATCATAGGGGCTCCAAACAAGGAATGTGTCACATCAAGGAGAGGTTACAGTACTTCTTTAAGAGAGTTAGCCACAGAAATGACTTTGGCTTCAGGTCTGTATGTCATGAGCATAACAGGAAAATCAATGGGCCTCAGGATACAGACCCAAGATGATGGCTTGATTGCAGGGACAAAACAGAAGATCAGTTGTTAACCTTGAAGCAGTTAACAACTGCTTAAGAGTTTAAAAGAGTACCTTAAATTCCCATGAAGACTCCAGAATCTGGAGCAGGACTAGCCTACAGCTTGGGATCTGGTCAGCCTCAGCTCGAAGGAGAAAGGAGTGCTGGAGGGGTGGAGCCTGGCAGGGTCCTTACTATGTCTCTCGTTTCCAGTTCCCTGTCTATTAGCTCTTATATTCACTGTCTGGCAGGTAGGTTGTACTTTTGGATTAAGTTCCTCTCTTGAATCTTATCTGAATTCTCTTTGTTCAGGTTTCCAAATTGCTCTGGGTGACATCTGCTTGTCACCAGTAAAACCCAAAGGACAGCAGGACAGATTGCCTTGCACAGGGCAGACAGGTAATTGCAGCTTTAATTTTGTTTTGTTTTTGGAAGGATCCAGGTGTCCAACCTTTTTATCTCACAAAAGAACCTTAATAAATGTGGGAGTGTTGGCAGACAAGATGGCCCAGTGGGCAGTCTGCCCATCAGATGTGTTAGCCTTCTGCTATTGAAATAGTACTTCCCATGGAAGCATCACACATCAGGAATTCTCTGCTGGTCCAAGCACCCCAACAGCTTCCAAGCAAGGAGCACAATTAGACACATGGAGACTTCTAAGCAGCCAAGAGATACATTTCATCCTGAAAATTCAGATCTCAACCGAGAGTGCTCATACCATGTGAACATAAATCATTCCCCTGGAGAACCTTTCTTGTTGTGAAACCAAATTCTCTGCAACTGGAATCTGTTGACTAGTTGGTGGGTGTGTCTCTGACTTTGAAGAATTGACCACGTTAGAAATTGTGCACATATAGAATACGAGCTGGATTTTTCTAGAATCTGAGTTAATTGTCTTTCCTTTCAAAATCTACATGCTTTGCTTCACTTACACTCAGGGTGGAATCAGATGTGGGAAAAACAGAGCTTAATCAAAAGTACAATAGACCAAGCTTAGATCTAGGCTGAGCAGTAGTCTCAGGAGACTGGGGAGGTTCCAACAGCCCCTGGAGGTACTAGTCGGCCCAAGGAAACTGATGATCAGTGAGAATGAGGGGCATTTGGCAGGAGGCAAAGCCTGAGGCCACAGAAGGCAGAGCTCAGAATAAGGAAATGGAGTAGGTCTACTTTGCACAGGGATGGGCTGGAGTATGTAGGTAGAACTATAGTTCCTAGAAACACTGGGGGATTGTAAAAGACAGGAGACATCAATCAACTCTGGAACTCAGATATGGGAGCTAGAGAAAGTTGTATTTATTAAAATTGTGATATGCAATTGATCAGAAAGAAATAAAGCCCGGTGACCAGAACTGATTGCAATTAGGGACCCAAGGGTCTCAACGTAAGTGTTCTTCTATCCTTTAGGACCCAGGGCAATGTCATTTCTACTGTCTTTTGAGTAACCAGGCAAATGGCAAGGTACTGTTTTTTACAGGCAAAAAAGAACTGTTAAAGAGAACCTCTTGAGCTTGGAGGATGCAGCTCGATCTAACCATGGATTCTTACAGAACAGCCTTGATTCTGGGATTCTAGCAAGTGTGTCTATTTCCAGGCCTTTGGAACAGATTGACTCAGACCTACTGTCCTGAGATGTGACAGAACTGGGGTGGGGGGATATGGTGGTGGTGGCTCAGGGAGACTTACCTTAGTGAAGAACTTTCTTGGATTGGGAGGATTAGCTTCTTGCCCTGGACTCTTGCCTTCTAGAATAAATAAGTGAAAGTTCCTCAAATGGAGTAGAAATGGTTGGCTGTGGGCCTGGTCTGGAAGGGACAGCTGGATGTAGCCCTGGACAAGTCAGAGATTATTTGAAATTGGATACAACTGGTGAAAAAGAAGTTTCTAGAACTTGGGCTTCACTAAGGACCTCTTATTGTAGCCCCAGTGAGAACAAAAATGTAGGATCCAAGAATGAAGAAGACCACTTGCTGTAACGGCAAGAATTCTGAAGAGACAGTATTTGCTGGTTTGGAGGATATAGCCAGGCTTCAGAAAGGTTTGGCACAGAATTTCAACACTCCGGGGAAACTGAGGGAAATCTGGAGAAATTGGGGACAAAACAAGGCTAGTTCTCCACGTTTCTATAGAAACAGATCTCTGAAGGCTCTCTTTATTCTAGCAATATTTGCTGTTTGGGTATCTAGCACACGTTATTGCATTTGTTGGGTATCTTGCTACATTTGTGCATATGTTTCCCAAACATTTATCTGCTCAGCTTGGTAAAATATAGCCTTCTTTGATAGTGAAGGCAGGGAACAGATATAATTTTTTTTTGTATAATTTGTCCCAGAAACTGAGACTAGATTACAGCTAGGGTTCTTTTGTATTCTTCTGGCAAGTTCTTAGGCATTCCACTCCATTTCATTTCATTTGATCCCCCTTCATTCCATGTCATTTCATTCCACATTCCAATTTATTTAGTTTCTATTTAGGGCAACAACTGTGCTAGTGGAGTGGGCCAAAGATGAATAGATAAACTGTTGGTTCAGAAGGAGTGCCATAAAGTATATAAAGTATGTTTAATGGGGGACTAATCTTGTGAACTGACCCTCAAAACAAAAGTTCCATTTTATTCTCTCATGGAGAGTCATATTACCAACCACAAGTGGGCTGGAAATTTGTAATAAATTGGTTTAAATGTATTTAACCTGTGTTTCCCCAAGATACTTGGCCATAGAAAAGTGTTTTTCTGTTTGTTTTTTAACTATTAACACATTGAATTATTTTAGGGCAACCATAGGATTAACACGTGTGGTGGGTGGTTGGGTGACCGAGGGATGGCACCAACATTAAGTGTTCAGACAGAACAAAAAGGGAAAGCTCTGGAGTTTTATGGATATCGAAATGCTGGGGTAGGGCTTGACTATGTAAGTGGGCTTTGGCTCTAGGACTTACTCAAGGAATGTCATTAAGGTCTGGGTAGGAAAGCTTTGGAGGGAGAAGATGAATTTTATATTTTCAGCTTTAAGTTTCAAGAATTACCAACTGGCTAATATAATGGTTCTCACCATCTACCAAAATTAACTCACAATGGATCAAAGACCTAAACCTAAGACCTGGAACAACAAATTGTAATAAAAGAAAGCATATGTACTAAACTTGGGTTCAGAGAGGATTTTAGGAATTTGAGCTCAAAGGCAAGAGAAGTACAAGCAAAAATAAATGAATGGGACTATATCAAACTAAAAAAGGTCCTGCACAGCGAAAGAAACCATTGACAAAACAAAGAGGCAACCAACCAAATGGGAGAAGATATTTGCAAACAACACCTCAACATTTTTTTTGTTATTTGTTTGTTTGTTTTGATAAGATAAAATATGTCAGAAGACATTCACATGAGAACTCATGTCTATGGTTATACTCAAAGATTTACACAAATCCTACCCAAGAACTAGGTTCCTATGCTCTGGACCAAATTCTCTGTCATTGAAGGTTTGAAGACACTGGAACACAAGGAGGAAGGTTTGGCTTTATAGGCCAAAGGGGTTACTGATGTCCTTCAAAGGATTCTGGTTATTTTGGTGCTCAGGATGTTGTTAGAGTCAGCAGTAAAGGACCTCTTCTGAACATGACTGGGTTCACTATTCCAGATAAATATGCAATGATGGAAAAGGGGACAGAGGAAACTGAGACAGTAATTGGCATGCAGGGAGCTTGATGGGAGAGTGACAGATGGGTCACATGGTAGAGGGAGACATGGGTCAATGTGAGAGCAGAGCTCTGAAGCTCATTTCCCAACCAGCAGCAGGGGCTGGCAGAGAGCCTGTCCTCATCAGAAAGACCTGGTGTCAAGTGGTGAACACTGAGGTTCAGGTTTAGAATTCTAGGTCTGTACATTACATCCCCATGATGTATTTTATAACTGGAAGTTTTCACTTCTTTTTTTTTTTAATTAAAATTTATTGGGGTGACATTGGTCAACAAAACTACACGTGTTTCAAGTGTACAATTCTATAATACATCATCTATATATTGCATTATGTGTATGTAATATATAGCATAGGGAATAGAGTCAATAATATCATAATAACCATGTACAGGGACAGAGGGTTACTAGACTTACTGTGGTGATCACTTTGTAAGGTATATAAATGCAAATCACGATGTTGTACACCTGAAACTAATATCATATTGTATGTCAATTATAATTAAAATAAATTTAAAAAGCAAAAAGAAAGAATTCTAGGTCTGGGAAGTTACTGGACAGAGAGCTGAGGTGGCGGTCACGATCACAGCACCACTGGGATTAAAACAAGGCGGGTGCTTGCAGAACCAGTAACAGCCAAGTAGCAGACTAACAATATTTACTGCAAAACTAAGGCCTCTTGTACTTCAAAAAGCCTATGGCCAGGATTTGGCACTGGACACTAATAGAGGGGCTCAACTTTGAGGGTTTCCATGACTGCAGCTGAGAAACTTGCAGAGACACCATCAGTTTACACTAAACTAAGTGCCCAGTGGTCACCTCTTTAATTGATTAATGTTGGAAATCAATATAAAGACACAATTAGAGGTAGTTGCAAAATAGTCACGGGCATGAAAAAAGTACAGCGTAGGGATTATAGTCAATGACATTGTAATAACTATGTATAGAGCCAGGTGAGTAATACACTGATTGGGGAGATCATTTCGTAAATTATATAAATGTCTAGCCATTGTGCTGTCCACCTGAAACTAATGTAAAATAATATTGAATGTCAACTGTAATTGAAAAATGTTTTTAGAAGCGGGGGGAAGGTGCAGGGGAATAAGAGGTTCAAATTTCCAGTTATAAAATAAGTCTTGGGGATGTAATGTACAACATAGGGAATTTGGTTAATATGATAATAATGTTGTACAGTGTCAGATGGTTACTAGACTTATCATGGTGATCACTTCTTTAGGTAGGTAAATCTTGAATAACTATAGTGTACACCTGAAACTAATATAATATTGTGTGCTAGCTGTATTTTAATAAAATTTTTTAAAAGAAAGAATGACATGATTAGAATTAAATAAGTATAGTCAAATTATATTTCTGAGTCTATTGCTATTGTCTCATAAATGTTCCAGTATTCCCAAGAACAAATTAGAAGCACTAGTAAATGACAAACAGTATCAGTTTTACAGTGTGATGTTATATTGTTTGCAGTATTTTTCATGTTTCTAAATGCACTACAGCATTATATTCATTCTATTTCTATTTCACTGAGTTTTCCAACATTTCAATTATTTCTTTATTACAGGAAAAATTTTTAAAACTTCCTATTCCATTTTTTTCTGTCTTTCTCATAAACAAAATATATTCACATTATCATTTTTATTCTATCTTGTGTTCCTCTGATTTCTCCCCTCCTCTCTCTCTCTCTCCCCCCCCCCCATTTGTTCTTCTGGAAAGGGCCTCTAAAAATGTTTTACTTAAGCCTTTTGGTGTTTCTATATCACAGGATCCTTGTACCCCAAAGAATGAGTTCTTTCTTTTTCATTTTTGTCTCTTTTTAAAACAAAGTTGTGTAAGATTTTTCCTCCTTTTCTATGAGGTAGATAGGGTGGGTGGCATTATATCCATTTTACAGATAAAGAATCTAAGGGATAGACAAAGATTTAGCTAAAGGCATGTGAGTGGTTTCTTTTGGAATCAAGAGTGCAATGCAGTTAAATGGTCCGTTTTTCATAGTTTTTTGCAGTACATGGACGTCGTGATGCATGGAGTTTACAAAATCTCAAAATCACAGGGTGAACCGACACCCAGAGATTCTCCAGTGTTGAGCTCTGAGTGAAATTTTGACATCTGGGATTTTCTCTAATGTGCTCAGGGGTGAGAACTTCCTCCCCAAAGCATATCCCATTGAGCTGGGTTCATTTATCACAGCTGGACAGCACACTGTCAAATTCACCTTCTTCAGAGCACAGCACCAGCTTGGTCACACAGATAAGAATGATCCCGGAAGATAGAGTTTAAAATCGGTCTTGTGAGAAGCAGATGTTAACTGTCACCTGCCAAGGAAACAGAAGGACCTGGTACTCTTTTGATATATTTGGAGGTGACACAAAAAAATGACACTTTAAGTTAGTAGCTCTTCTAGGAAATATATCTAAATACTAGCACGAGATAGAAGCCATTGGCTTGTTTCGGATTGAGATCATAAGTATAAACTGTCACTCTATATGTAATACTCTAATGAACCTTATTACAAAGTATAGTAAACATATCCACACTATCTGAACTTTCACTGTGTTATTATTTTATTACACATTTTGGAAATTAGATAGGTCAAAATCTGGTCAATGTTTGCAGCTATTTAATTGGTTTGTATACACTACATATAATTTTTTGTGGGTATTTTTTCCTTTTATGAGAAAGATGTTATCAAATTTCCATCTGTCATGTATTTTCCTCAGGCTGGGGCTGCAGTTCTTATATCTGATTCTCAGTACAGCAGGGAAGCAAATGTTCTTGCACAGTTTACCATCATCTATTTCTCTCTCTTTCTTTTTTTGTCACGCCTATGTATTTTTTTAATTTGTAATGTTTTTCCAGTTTTATTAAGATGTAACTTACAGATAACCTTATATAAATGTAAAGTGTACAACAAAATAATTTAACATGTGTATACTCCAAAATGGTTACCACAACAAGATTAGTTAACAACCATCACCTCAAATAGTTACAATTTTTTTTCGTGATGAGAACTTTCAGGATCTACTCTTAGCAACGTTCCAATGTACAATACAGTATTGTTCACTAGCCATCATGTTGTACATTACATCCCCAGAACCTGTGGAAGAGGAACTTGTAGATGAGGAATCACCTCATCTTCACGCAAGAGATGAGGTGATTGTGGAGTCAAGAAACGGTCTTCTCAAGGAAAGAGGATTTTGCTGTGTCTTAGCCTGAGGAGAACCAACAATTAATGTGTAGTGCTGCGGTACTCGTGCCAGGGACAGAGCTCAGAGGCTGGGCGCCTCTCTCAGTTTGCAGTTCTCCAAAGTAGACTCAGACAAGAATTTGGGTTGAAATTAGTATTTAGGAGGTGATGCCAGGAAGG
The DNA here is from genome assembly GCF_057876585.1 of Rhinolophus sinicus. Classification (NCBI taxonomy): domain Eukaryota; kingdom Metazoa; phylum Chordata; class Mammalia; order Chiroptera; family Rhinolophidae; genus Rhinolophus; species Rhinolophus sinicus. The sequence goes on from NC_142513.1 coordinate 27,673,862, forward strand.
ATGTGTGGGAGTTCGGGAAGGGGAGTAAAACAGGAAAGCTAATAAAGAGTGTGTTCATGCATGCATTATTAGGCTGGATAATAGGGTGGGCTCCTGCTGGGGAACCTCTGAACTGCTCAACTAAGGGGCAAAGAAAGTGTGTTACTTAACTCCCAATTCTCATCCTTTATTGCACCATTAGGCAGAGAGATGCATGTGCTATTGCATGTATGAGAACTGCGGGAGCTTCAGGTACCTTCTAGGGTGGGCAGAAGGCATTGTCTAAGGATGCCCTTGGGAAGCCCTCAGCATAGACTATAATCTTAGAGATGCTGGGCAAACTGCTTAGCTACTTTGCTCATTGCAGAGGTGAGGATGGTGGGATACCCAACTTGCTCAAATATTTGTACACTGCTGATGACTTCCATTATTCACAGATGATTTTGACATTGGAACTTTTTTGTATGTTAACTAAAAAGATCTTTGAGTTTATTTAATACTTTAAAATTGGTTTGCATGTTGGGGAGGCAATAGCGTGTGTTGTGTGAGTGTGTGTGCTTGCATACGAAGCATAAGTCTTAGTTATTGAAGGAGGACCAGCTGTATGTGTCAATGCATATGATATAAATCGCCGTGCTTTTTATGAGCAGGTGAGCTTACGAGGAAATGCGAAACATCTTGATTAGAAAATTTCCCTTCTACCCAATGTGATATTTGTAATATGAAATCTTCTTTTTTTTTTTTTTTTGAAATGGATCTGAGCTCAGTAGTGTCTAGATGGAAACCATGTGCTTTTCTTGGGCCTTTTAAAAAACCCTATTTCTGACTGAGTGGTCTATGTGTTAAAATTAGGAACAGCAAGGTTGACCACACCAAAGGCCTCCCTGCATTGTGGAAATTTGAGGCCCTCAGTAACCGTAATGAGTGAGGCCAATGTGGACAGCGTGCTAAAGTCAACCCCTCTTCCCCGTGACCGAGGAAAGGGCAGACAACCCAGAAGAGCATAATGTTGAAGGAAACTGGCCCATTAATCAGGGTGGGCACTTTAGAAAGTTTGTGTCAAAACTGGGCAGATTTTTAAAAAATTTGGATGGAATGTCAGAATGAATTAGCCATCAAAATCACTTTTTCAAATGACCCATAGACAAGAAATGGACTCATCATTTTTCACTATTTGTCATCAGAGTCTTTTTGGTTTGGCAGGTTGACAACCTAATGATTTTTAAACTGTTGGTGTAAAGGCTACACATGCTTTTCTTGCCACTTGGATGCATTTTCTGTGGGTTTGGAGGGAAGTTAGCCTTGAAGAAATACATAATTCCAATAGCCAATATTGTCTGAATATATTAAAATGTTCATGGCATTGTTATTTTAGGCTTTCTATTTCTCTATGTCCCTTTGTTTCTCTCCATATATGCAAAATAAGAATAGATGCATAAAGTACACATTTAAAATGCATATACCTAATGTATCTGTTAAGATCCAGTCAGGAAAGCAGAAATAATGCCAGTTATTTTAACAGAGAAAAATTTAATATATGAAATCAGTTAAACAGGTAAACAGATATTGAAAGACTAAATTTTGCTCAAAAATAATAACAGATATTGTAAGAGACTTCTACCTCTTAGGCTTAGAACCAGCTGGGACTATCAGAAGCTTGGTGGAGGGACCCGGCAGAGCTACATCTGGTGGATACAAAGATACTAGTTCTTGGAGTGGGGGGCAAAAATAAATGTATAAAACCACAGGCTTGGAGGCTGGACTCAAAACCCAGTGCCAAATAAAGAAGCAAGAGAAGGGATGGGGGTGTTTATTGGAACAGCCAATAGGAAGAGGCAAGACTTTCTAGCCTCTTTCCATCTTTCAGTCTCTTCCTCTAGCACCTCTTACTGCACAGTCTAGTAGAGAGTAGATGGCAACACAGAAATATGGTCTGCAAGGTCCCAGCCCCAGCACCCAAATCAGTGTTTAGGGGAGGGCTTTAAGAAGAAACAACAGTGGCTTAATGACGAACTTGCATGTGTATTGGATTGAACCATGTGAAATTGCTGAGGTTCAACTAAAATGTTTTCTAATCTACAAAAAAGGCAGTTTTGTATGGTTCAAACTAACACAAGCATATACATATTACATTGCATATAATTAAAACATATTTTATGTGTTCGTAGACTTTCACACCTTAAAAATGTATATATACAGACATATATAATCAAACATATTTAAGGTAGAGAAATCCATTTCTACATGTATGTCAGAGGAAGTTGGTGCACTCTCTAAATGAGACAGAGTATATATACATAGAATATATATGTACAGCCGACCCTTGAACAACACAGGTTTGAACTGTGCGGGTCCATTTCTATGAGGATTTTTTTCAATAAATGTACAGTTGGCCCTCCCTAGGTTTTACATCCATGGATTCAACCAAAAGCATAGCAGAAAGAGTATTTTCGATCTGCGGTTGGAATAAACAGATGTGGAAAGCCGACTATATGTGTTGATCTGTGCCATTTTATACAAAAGACTTGAGCAGCCATGGATTTTGTTATTTGTAGGGTCTGGAGCCAATCCCCCACAGATATGGAGGGACAACTGTAGTTGAGTTATTTTAGGGTCAAAAGTTAAATAGGGACTTTTGACTGTGAGCAGGTTGGGGCCCCAAACCTCCTCATTGTTCCAGGGTCAACTGTCTATAAATTCTCAACCTCTCACCAACATGCATTTGTCTTGGGTCTCTGTGATAGTATCGCTGACATGTTTTTGAATGATGGCTTTTTGAACCATGGCAGTGTTTTCCCATCGTGGACACTCTTCATGGATTCATCATCCTGCTGCCTTGATCCTGACTCAGTAAAGTCTTCAGGGTCCACAGTGAACATGTTCCAGAAGCAAAGGCTTGACCATATCTAGATTAGGAAACACAGACCTTATGAAGAGTTCCTTTAAGGAGCCGAAGCCCCTTACACTTGCTGTTACTATGGGGCTGTCGTGAGGTTTTCGTGTAGAGTTGTTGTCTCTTAGAAAGGCAGCTGTTTGTTTGGGTTTGGTTACCTGTGCATTTTCAGTCTGGGCTCTCCTAGTCTAAAAGAAGAAAGGTATGTTTGAGGTTTCTTTATGGGGAGTGATTCAGAGGCCATTGAGTAAGTCGTTACAAAGGCACATGGTATGCTCGTAACAAGCCATGTGAAGGCTCCTTGAGCACTTGTCAATGGCTATTGTGCTTTTTCTGAGGGCCCTGGTGCAAATTCCTATTTTGTTTATTTGTTTTCCATCTCTTATTTAAATAGAGTGTAAGAGAAGAGAGAGTGACGCCTGGCAAAACAAGACAGAGTATGGTGCTATGAATCTGAAAGTTCTCTGAAGTATTTGTGTAGCTCCAACTTGCAATTCATTTCAGGGAATTCCGCAGACAGCTTTCCCAAAGTAGGCATTTCCTTTGGCACAACCCCCTGTCCTTTTCTGGCCCCTAGGGCCCAAAGTCCCCTCTTTTCTCTGACAAACCAATGCCACAATTTCAAAGTGATTCAACGAGTGTCCCAGCAATGCCTTCTAATTCTGCCTCTTTCACAATAGCAGAGAATAGAAGAAACTGACAAATGGGCTATTTTTGAACCAGAAGTTGGCCCAACTGTCAGGCATAATAGCAGCCGAGTAATGTTTGTGGGATAGCCCGCTCATGAAAGATGACTTTATAATTGCCTCCCAGATCCCAAGGATAAGAATGTATGTTGAAATCGGCATTATCCTCTTAGGTTTTTAAAATCCAAACTGCAGAGGCCCAACAGACGTGCTGGCTGTGCTCGCACTTGGCTGTTCATATGACCGTCATCTGCCCTATTTACCCAAATATGTTCTGGACATTTTGTTTACCCCTCACCTTGTTTGTGCCCTCTAACACATCAAATGACACTTATTAATATGCGGTGAGCACTTTCCAGAGGTTTTCCTTATTGCCTTTACTGCTCATAAAATCCTTTTGTGTCTAATCCTCTCGGCACTTTCCTTTTTTTCTTCCCATCTGTCAGTGGGCTTTTGTGCCCCATGGGTCAGCATATCAACACTTCTCTCCTCCCCTGAAGACAGCTCCTATTTCTAAAGTCCTTTCACCGGGGAAGGCTGTTGGAACAATTTGCACAGGACAAGTAGGAGAGCTGGAAGGAAAAAAAAAAAAGCACCATAAAGCCACTGCATTCAGTTCAGTATAGTTTAACTGATACCCTGACAAGGCTTCTGCTGAAACGGGGATCATCCCTGGACCATAGTTTCGCATTCCTATCTTGAGAGCCGTCGCTGTGGAATTGAACTTTCTTTGATACAAAGCAAAGCTGACTTGTGGAACCCCATTCTTTTCTGGGAAGATGGAATGTTCTAAATAGGATGACGGTGTCTTCTCACATTTGCTTCTTCTCTTAAACCTATGGGTATTGTGGGATGTTTCTCACCCTGGGGCAAAGTACACTGGACAAAAAATAGGTCTTTAGCTTTTCTTGATAATTCGCAAACCCTTTCACTATCCCCATGCAATAAATTACTTGCAAGTTCTTGATCAGATAGTTAGTTGTTAGAGGGCAGCTGGGGTAAAGTTGGCATTGACTAGTCAGCAGGCAGGATGGTGGCTGATTTATGTGAGTTACCTTCTCATGGCAAGAGGAGCGTGTTCCCATTTGTGCTCTGGAACTTCCTCAGCTTAGTGTTAGAAACAATGGGACAAGGTTGATGTGTCTCACAGGTTTTGAACTTCCATCTTGACTTTGGAACAGTTAAAAATCAATGACATTGGGACTAAGACTCAGCAGTTCAGAGACAGTGGAGTGTGGGATCAAGGTATGGTGTCTTAGAGTGTAAGCTGTGAGAGTTTTGTGTCAGAATGACCTGAAATGTTTCACAGAAATGCAATTTCCCAGGCCTGCCCCAGACTTGCTGAATCAAAAAAATCAGGTTAAGGACTTCAGTGTTTCATAGGCACTTCCAATTATTGTAATTCATACCAAGGTTTGAAAATCACTTTCCTACAGGGCTGCATGATACTTCTGAATGGGATCAACAAAGGTAAAACATCTCTGCCTTGATTAGGAAAATGTATTGTTTTAACTGTGCCAGGAAGGATAGCCATGGCGATCTATGGAAATAGTTTATCTGGAGGAAAATAATAAAGTGATTTAGTTTGGGGAGGCTTTTCATCCCCAAACGAGTTTGAAAAGACCATTTGACCATATTCTCATTTCACGTGTTATTTACTTCTGTCTCTGTCCAGTTTTGCTCATTTAGTATTTTAAACACAACAAATAGGAGTAAAAATAATCATCTCTTCTTTATTATCCAGAGAGCCATGTCAATGAAGATATTAAAATTAAACATTAATCAGCAAACCCTTCTTGTTTTAATCCTCAGTATTAAGCTTTTTCCAAGGACGTAATCTAGACTTGGTGAGGATCTTATGATGCCTCTAGGTCACCTTTTGGAGAACAAATTCTCATAAAATGCTAGGACTCCAGCATTGAAAATGCTTGCGTAACCTTGAAGCATTGAAGAAAATGTCTGTGTAACCTTTCAAAAAGGTTTTTTTCTCTTTTTCTCATTTAGAGGAAAGGTAAACTTAACTATCAAGTCTGGTAAATTGAGGCTTCACCGCATGTAGTTCTGAACCCAAAGCTAAACTTCCAGTGTTTGGAAGAAAGGAAACAGCTGTTTTTATCTAGTGTATTATTCTGTCACTCTGGTTGTTTTTGTATCCCGTGTTGGCCAAACAGCCCAGAAAGTAAAACAGGCTCCCAGGACATAGTTATTTCCATCCCCTCCCACATAGTATTCCCTTTAGAGTGAGCAATTTATCTGCACTCAACTCCTCTCTGTTGGTTCTCAGAATTAGACAGGTTTTCCCCAAACCCCTGCAGCTATTAGTCCTGTTAATCTTTGCCCTTCACAAATGAACCTTTTGTGCTGCTTGTTACTGGACTTGGATTGCTGTCTTTCCTTCCCTTTCATTCTTTTTTTAAAACGAACAATAAGAACAAACAGCTTGGGAAAAAAGGGTGGGGGTTGGGGAACGATGACCTCTGGTTGGTCAGCCATGATGACATGGGTTATGGGTTTGGAGGACTCTCTTGTCAAGAGACACAGGGCAGGATCACCTCGTAAGGAAATAATGTGGTCAATGACAAAGAGCTAAGGATGAGAGAAACCACGAGGTTTCTGCTGCTGAACAATGACCAAGTTCACTGGTGCTCTCAGGTGTACGGGAGAGAATAGGCCCTCATTGTTAAGGCAGCAGCAGCATCTGCCTTTGTTCTGTTTCTCTTGCTGCAGCATCAATACCATCTTGTTGCCATAGGACATAACCACTGATGACTATTTAGCTAGTCAGTGTACCAAATGGCTCGTCTTTTTTGATGTGTATCTTTGCACACTAGTGGACTATGTATATAAGTAACAAACATTTACCAAACATGTATCGTGATCTTTAGTTAACGCTTCATCTACTAGTTATATCTATTTGTCTTAATAGAATGTTATGCTGCGACCTAAAGGGTTGACAAACTGAACTTAGTAAGTAATAAACATTAGCATTTAAAATATGTATATTTTCCTAATTCCAGATGAAGTTTTCTTTTTTCTTTTATAAAAATGGAAACATGATAGACAAACTGCATCTATCTATAGTCTGTAGCTTGGTGAATTTTTATAATATATACAACCACTCCAGATTAAGATGTAGAACTTTCCAGCTTCCTAAAAGGCTTCCTTCTACTGCTTTCCAGTCAATAACCATCACTATCCCAAGAAACACTATTCAAACTTCTATTCCCATAGATAAATGTTGCCTGTTGTTGAACTTCACATAAATGCAATACTACAGAATTTATTCCTTTAGATCTGTTTTTTTTTTTTAAATTTACAATTATGTCTATGAGAATCATCTTGCTATTGCATTCTTTTTCATGGTCATGTAATATTTCATTGTGTGAATATGCTATAATTTATCCATTATATGATTGATAGACATTGGCTTATTTACAGTTTGGAGTTTCAATGAGAATTCTTATATAAATCTTTTGGTGGATATATACAGGCATATCTGTTGGATATACCTAGGAATTTCAGAAGTGCTATGCTGTAGGGTGGGCATATATGTTTAACTTTTGGGGATATTGCCTAATAGTTCAATATTCTTTTAAGAAGTTATTCAAGTAAATTCAATCTAGACATTAGAAATGATAGATTTAAAATATTTAGATTAGCCACAATATTAGACAGGAACAAAATTCCACTTTAGGTCAATATTTATTACCAATTTATCTCATGAATCATGGCTAGCAAATTAGATGACTGAATGCTATATTTTTATAAATAGCTGCCCATCTGATTCAAGAAAAGATACCTCTAAAGGAGATAAAAGTTGTTTATGAATAAGAATCAGGTGCACATCTTTCAGATTAATTATCTCCATGTATTTTAAGCTGTGAGCAAAACCATGAAATATCACTAATCCCTGGAACTGCAGGTTGAAATCCTACTGGTTCCTTTGGGCAGCAATCAGGGCCAAAACCAAGAAAATTCCCCGGCATTCCTCACCTACATATTCCCAAGTCCAGAGGCCACTAACTCACTGACCCAAGATGAGTTGGGATGTCTCAAAAGACATTGTTTTGCTTGTTTGCTTGGTATCTTATGGTGATGCTTACCATCGTTCAATGATGTAGATTGCTTGGGTCTCAGAGTTCAAGGGAATGGTGATTATGGACTAGTTTAGAAACTGCCTGATGATGTTTCCTGACACATAGCTCATTGAGGGGGCATCTCAGCAGATAATGCTCAGCAGCGCCTTGCCCTTTGGATGGATGGGTCAACCTAGAAAGTGGCACATTAAAGAGTGTTTGAAGGACCACTTGGCCTTCCTCTGCCCTCTGGGAGGTACTCCTGGATCTGGACAGAGACACCTGACCTTCTCAAGAGCCCATTGTCCCCTTCTACCCTCTGGCTTCCTCTCCCACCATTATTACCCATTTCAGTTTTGGTTGACTTTAACATTTGTCTGTTACCTTACATTTGTGCACCATGAAATAATAGGACATCTGGTTCACGAACCATTATTAGTATAGCAAGCCACATTGGAAAATGCAAAACCAGTGAAAGATTTTAGAACTTAACCAAAAGAAAGAATGGATGGGGGACATGATATATAAATTTGACTTAAATTCTAATTTTTATTTATAAATTATTTTTTATGACATTCAAAGTTTAATTTTAATTAAAAGGCTTATTAACTAAAAGAGTCTCATTTAATAGTAGATCTTTTACGTTAAATATATACTGTTATTAGACACTTTCCTAATTTCGTGAATGTAATACACTTTTATTCAATATATAGATTTCTCAGTTGATGTTTCTTTTTTTGTGTTTTAATGAAACAGATATATTTTTAAAAATGGAAATACTTGCTCATTTGTTAGCCCTGTAATACAAACTCCTCTTTCTTTAATAATTAATTTTTAGGTGAGTTGGTTAGATCTATCTTTAGCAGTCAACTGCAAGGTGAGCTGGTCTTTGGAAGTGCTTAAATATTGGTCTATCTTATTATACACCACAAAGACACTAAATTATTTCCCCAAAGCCTGAGCTCACAAGAATGACAGGTTTGCATTTGTTTCAAAATGAAGAGCAGTAACTTTTCCCTATATTAAGCTTATAGAGATGAGTCTTCTATTTTTTGTTAACCTTGTCACTCAAAATTATAAAATAACTTTCTCAAGGATCTTGCAAATTTGCATAACAAGGAAATTCTTCAAGCTACACAAATTCTACAGATTTTGAGGATCATTCACAGTGGAAGTAAACAGGCAATGATTGGAATCATGTATAAAATGTTATCCACATTTTGCAATATATACATATATGGAATCATCATGTTGTATACCTGAAACTAATATAATGTTATATATCTATTATATCTCAATACAATTTTTAAAATAAAAAAATGATATCTACTCTTAATTTGCTGTGCCCCAAATGTGCATGATCATGAAATATCTACATGCATTTTAATATATTTTGAAATTCCATATCTATCACTTATAGAAAAATTGAGTATCAATTTTGTTAGGTAACTTTCCCTAACTCTATCATTTCCAGGAGAAATCACTACTCTAAAAACAGAAGATTCTGTACTATTGTTTTATGAAACTCTTTTGATTTAAAAATTCTGGTCACATTTGAAAATCATCTTTTTACAGCCCAGGCTTCTTAAATAAGTTCTGGTCGTCCTTTGGACCAGCCTGTCCTGCTTTAGGTGTGACTGGGTAGAGAAGCAGATCAGGGGTGAGAGAGGGCAAAAAGGAAGATGATAGCACCATTAGCTCTTGTTTCAGCTGCTGCCATTGTCTTTACTTTTTACCAAGCTTTCTATGCTTTCATGATGGTGGCAGGAATTAGGCCATTCCTAGGAGTTTATATATAGGACTTAGGACAATCACTCCTCATTGCTCTCCATATCTTTCTGGATTAGGAAAATCTGCAGCACAAATATCAGAAAGAACTGCCCTGCTCTGAAGTGAAATCTGAAGATAACTTATTCTAAGTGTCACAGATTCTAAATGTCATCCCCCATTTTTGAGAAGACTTGGCTGGACCTTTCATCCTTCAGGAATCTTCTGCTCTATTCTTGTTTAGTTCATTCAACAAAGGCTACTGAACGTTTTTAGCCAGAGTAATGCAGGTAAAAGCTAAGTGACCAAAATGTAAAATATTGACAACATCAAGTGACCATGAAGTGAAGCAACTGGAACTCTCATACACTCCTGCCTTGTTTTGTTATTTGTTTTTCATTTGTCTATATGCATGTATTTACTTCTTAACTTAGCTTGATTCAGAATAAAATAATTCCCATTATTTTTTCTTATTTATTTATGTTACATCCCTTCCTAACAACTTCCCACTGTATTTATGGCTTAGTAAGTAAAACCCAATATGTATGACCACTAAATAATAGAATTAGAATGAGTTAGTGTCTGATACATATTTTAATAAGTGAAAGCTTTCATCTTTGAGCATAGGCTTCTCAGAATTTGGTTTTCAAAGGTAGTAGAAAGTTTTATTTGAGATTTGTGATTGTCCCTTTTTGTTAAAGCAACTTTATCAGCTTCATTTTCCCCACGCTATTTCCAGGTATACCTTTTAAAAACTTAAGAGTGATCCGTTAGTTTCTCTCTCCTTTTTTCTTTTTTTTTTCTCATTTGTCAGGAGACATGGTCTTAGGTTTACTGAGGGTTGTGGAGAAATATGCAAGGATATGGGAGCTCTCTCAGATCTTTTCAGCTGTGCAACATGGATGTATGTGGGCACCGTCAATGCAGGCTTGTCACCATGAAATAAGGGCTCCTGAGTATGATGAACAAAAAAATCCCTGAGGTTATCATTAGTGCTATTTGTAAATGTTTCTCATTTTCATTCCAGGTCTTGATGTCAGGTATAGTCATGATTTCTTTTACTTAATGATATGAACAGAAGTGATTGCACATTACTTCTCGGGGTAAGTTTTAAGAGTCAGTGCATATATTCACTATAGTCTCTCTTTCTATTTGCCATAGGGACTGGTAACATTCCAAAAAGAGGTTCTTTTGTCAGCCTGGTATGAACATAGCCCCCAGCTGACCCATGATGGCCATGTAGCATGAACAGTAAATTAAACTTTTGATGTTTTAGGCCACTGAGTTTTCTTTGTTATTGTTATTGCAGCATAACCTAGCTTATCCTGAGCTTTTCATATGGGTCCAATAATTGGACCAATTTTATTAACATGCTCCCAAACAACAGGGTTTTATACACCAGAGAGCACAGTCATTCCCAGGAGACAAACAGGCCTAGAAAGACACCTGATGATTCAGAATCCTGGGGCACAGAGGAACAAACATCCTTCCTTGCTCTGTCATTCTTTGTCAAACTCTGAAGCAAGATTGAAGCATGGTTCAGTGATTCACAGTGTGAGTAGGGTCACAGAGAATCAATTAGCAATCGCACTTCATGTTAGCAGTCCAACAGTCTTCCATGGATGAGGGTTATGAGAGTTTAGTGGAGTTTTCTGGTAATTATAGTTGTTTATCCTAATTTAGTCTTGAAACTACCTATGTGCTTCCCACTGCCCTTCATAAGAATGTGTGAAGGTACTTCACTCACTGTGAAGGTAGTTGTTTAAGTGATAGATGTCGAGGCTCTTATTATATATACTTGTGGCCCTGGTCGGTCCTTTCTAGGTCTTCTACTCTGATCCATTATTTTTAAGATTAAGAATCTAAAGTCTAGAGAAGTTAAGTGACCAGGTCACAGCTACATGGCAAATAAGTGGCAGATTTTGGCCTGGAATGCAAGTCCCCTGTCACCATCAGAAGACTCAACACACACGAGACTGTGTTTGCTTCAAACAAGAACAGAAAGAGAGGGTGGGTTATTCTTGTTCTTGGTTCCTAAAACACCTATTACTAGTGATTTCTGAATGGACCATGAGGGTTTTTTACACCAGTGCCTGGTGGGGACCTCTACCTAATAGAGAATGTAGGTAGTTTGGGGTTGGGGAGAGAAGGTAGATTAGACAAGGGAAAGCCATTGACTTTATAACTCAGACTTTACCAGCTATAGAATAAAGGCGTTCTTTCAGCCACTGATAGTTATCACTGGGAAAACCATGCTGGAATGGAGAGCAAGATGAGGTCAGGAACCTCCCAACAGATTACAAGCATGAGGTCAGCTCTCAGGTCTCAAGAGAACTGCTGTAAATGATGAGTGGCTCACAGTCACTACCTTGGATAAAAAAGAAAATTGGCTGTCTTCCCCTCTGCTTATCAGTGAGCTTGTGTGTTAGAAGCTGGCTGAACAAGGGAGAGTAGGTGAAGAGGATAGTTACAGAGAACATCCCTGAGGGTGATGGCCCCAGGAAATCCAATGCCTATCAGGGTCTCTTCCATCCCTCCAAAAAGTGTGGCCTCTTACCAGAAAGCTAGTTTCTTTTTCACCCTATTTTTGTTCAGAGGGTAGGATTACAAAGGTTGGAAGTCATGAAAAGTAGAATGGATGAAAGGGGATGGTATACACAATCATTTATCCCAGCCAAACAGTTCTTGCCTGAAACTGGGCACAGATTGCATCTGTGTGTGTGTGTGTGTGTGTGTGTGTGTGTGTGTGTGTGTACCTACTTTTTAATTTACCTTAATTTAGAATATAATAATTCCATAGATTTCTTTGTTTTGTTTAATTATTTTTGTTACTTTGCTTCTTATCTATCTCCAATTATATTTGTGGCTCACGAAGTAAAAACCAAAAAGTATACTCTCTGCTAAACGATGAAAGTGGACCCAGTTAGTGTTTGGTATAGGCTTCATAGGTTCTTATTCTTGGATTGTTTTTGCTCACTGAACTCAAATACCTCCCACAAGAATCTGATTCTGGGAGATGCTTGATGGCATTTGAACACCAGGGAAGTGCTGAAAGCGTTAGATGAGAACAGGGATCTTCCCAAGCAGTGAAAGTCTGACTGGTTTCCCACATAGCCCCTCTGTCACGCTTATCTCTGGAAGGCTTTAGAATAACATCTGTCACTTAAACCACAGTCAAGAAGCCCAACTTTCCCCAAGGAAGGTGATTCTCTGAGGTGTGTCAACCTGGTCTGTAACCTATTTCACAACCTTGAAACTTTTAAACAAAGTTCCCAACCTCAGGTTTGCTCAAGTTGGGTTAAATTGAGACCAAAAGAACAAAATTGCACCCTGTAAGAAAATGAATTTTTATAGTTTCTACAGGCAGCTCAAGAAGGAAGGGGGCAGCGTTCATGATAGTGAGGGAAAGGCAGGGTAGATCCAGGAGACTGGGGCCCCAAGGACAAACGACATTTAATTACAGGACGTGAGTATGGCTTATGGATTTTTAAAAGCACTGCTGGCTTATACTGTTGAGATGTTTTCTGTTCTCTGTTCTATGTCCCCCCTCACTATTGTCTTTATTCTTTAATACAATTCTGCATAAATTCTGCCTTATATGAGTGATATATTAAGGAAATTGTTTAAGTAGATTAACATTTAAATTAACATAGAATGGAGAGAAGTGAATGCAAGTCAGGGACTATGCGATGGGAAAGTTTGAGAATGTATCAGAAGAGGATTGGAACAAAAGGTTATTAGGAGAAAGATAACCCATACCACCTCCTCCCCATCCACTATCCCCATGGAGGAATCACCAAATATATAGAAGATGAAAGTAAAGGAAATTGAATTTGGGACATCCTTCCAAATGCTGTGGGTTTGGACATCCTTTTTAAATGTCACGATACAGGGTGACTCCACTGCCTGGCAGTTAGGCTATATTTGAGGTAACATCTGTTTTATTTTTGTGCTGGGCCATCATTTTCTTTATTTATAAAGACTCAGAATTCACACGTATAGCACAATAGAAAATAAACCCTATTGGCTATGCTTGCAAATAAAGACCATCTAATAGAACTATTTTTGGTAATTCAGTTACCCTGTATATTTCCAGCTCACCTTGATGTTCTGCAAAACTTCAATTTAAGATTGGGTCCTGTGGGCTTCTGGCTTCTAAATCTTTTATTTGTATTTTATTTTATACCAGCATGAGAACCAAACCCACTGAGGTTCACAAACAACCTGTTTCAACCTTGGGGTTTCTGGATGAGAAATAGAAAGTGTCGGCACTAGTAATCCCAGCGGAAGGGCCCAGGCTTATCCTTCCAATTGATTGAGAGACTATAAATCACTCACAGAGGCTTAAACCAGGTGGGGAGGCATCCTAGAGAATTGGAGGGGGGGGCAGCAAATATGGTCATTAAAGATGCTGGCTTTGTAGTCGGGAAGATCTTGGTTCAAATCCTGGTTATCAATCATGTTGGTCACATTACTTAACCTCTCTGAGTCCCAAGTTCTTGATCTGTAAAGGGGGGTATTACTGCCCAGGTTGATCTTGAGTATGTAATGAAATGCATTTGGCACAGTTCCTGGCTTGTTGAAAACGCTCCACAATAGTAACTTATTTTATTGTTGATAATATAATATTATTTATTTCATGCCTCTCATTTCAAGGTGAGAAAATTTAGTCTCATGGTGGTGTAACTGAGGGCACGTCGTTAGAGTCGGATCTGGTATGAGATATCCCAATTCTGAATCCAGTTTTCATTCAATTACTTTTTGAAATTTCTCACAGCTCTTGCCAAGCTGCTGTTCCATTCTACCTTGCTTACCTGGGAAATAAGACAGATGTGGCCAAATAGGTCTGTGGAGCAGTGGTTGAATGGGGACATGCTGTGTCGGTGAGCTAACTGTGGAGGCTTTCTTGCTACCTTTCCTCTCCTGCCCTTCCCTTCGAAACCAAACACTCTCACCTGGAAACTATGCATCATTCTTGATCATGATGCTCCACCGCACTTCCAACCCCACCTATGGTTTGAGCAGCTGTTTACCTTCCTCAGACCTCTACTGAGCATTTTTTTTTTTTAATGAAGGAGAACAGTGTGATGTAGTGGAAAGAACAGTGAGATGAGACCTGAGAAATGTAGTTTCTAGTTCGGTAGAGACACTCTTCAGTGGTTTATTTTTCTAAAATGTGCAGGGATTGGATTAAGAAATCTCTCTTGAAACAAGCACTTCTGAATCTATGAAAAGGAAGAAGTGAAGATATGCTAAGTAGACAATATGGATTTGTTTACACTGTGGTTTTATGTTTCATTATTCTATGGAAATGGAGAAAAGGCAGCGTAAAGCAAAATTTTGCCATATTGGAAAAAAATTTTTAAAATTCTATTAAACATATGATTTTTGGCTAACCTTTAACACATAACAGGCATAAGTGTACCTTTTTTGTTGGATTTTTGTGTGGCAAGTAAATAATTCCTTGCATGTAATGAAGATGGTAACCCTTTTCTTAGGCCAGTATTTCTCAGCCTCACTACTAGGGACATTTTGGGATAGATAATTCGTTGTTGTGGATTCTGTCCTGCACATTGGAAGATATTTGGCAGCATTCCTCACCTCTACCCACTAAACACAAGTAGAACATCTCCCTTATCTCTAGTTGTGACAACTAAAAATGTCTCCAGACATTGCCAAATGTCTCTTGGGGAATGGAGGGAGGTAAATACACCCCATGGTTGAGAACCACGGTGTTAGGCTCAGGTGTATGGAAATTTGAGTGGAATGTGTATCTCTGGCCCCAATCAATGTATTTTTCAGCTGTATTGGTCAGGATCAGATAGGTGGGACACATAAATTCGATGTGTCAATGGCTCAATGGGGCAAATTTATTGCTTGTTCCAAGGCAGCTGTCCTCCATGTGATGATCAAATGGCCCAGGCTCCTTCCATGTGGGTTCCACCATCACAACACCAGGCCTCCATGACTAGGGAAACATACAGAGAATACACACAGAGAACTCATGCCAGCTCCTACCATGCTTTCACCTGAAAGTGATCTAACTGTCTTATATCCATAGACCATGATACAGTGTAGTCACATGGCTCTTCTCAACTGCAAAGGGGCTAGAGAATATCAGGGAACATATGGACAATTTGGTGAACATTACTATATCTACCACAGTAAACATTTACAGCTTGGAGAGTTAGATGCATATGGGGGAAGCACAGAGGGAATTTTCCATTTCTCTGTCATCATTCATCTTAGGAGAGGCCACTAATAACTAGGACAGAGCATGTTCTCCAATTCTCCTGTGTGCTTTGTGCTTTACATTTTATTAAATAGGTACTAATGCAAATCATCAGGGTGATATTTCAGTTGTTTAACAGTATTTTTTAAAAGGCCTATTCCACCCGTTTTTCTTCAAATAGAAGTCCCCAGAGAAGCCCAGAGTATAAAGCAATAAGAAGTTGAGCTGGCGTGGTTGAAGTGGGGATGGTTTGTTCTTCTTCTAAACCTCTGAAATCACAATGCCTAGTGGGACCATGGAGCACAGTTTGAAAACCTATAACGTAAGACATTTTAAACCACTTGCTTTCAATGAATATACCCTGTCAGATCCTGTTATAATAGCTGGTAAGTCGCTTGGAGGAAGGCAATGGGAGGATGCATGAACATCCCTCCTCAGAGGCTAGGACAGCTCTGATATCTCCCTGAGTCCCTATTAGCAAAATGTTGGAATCCCACCTGCCCCTAGGAGTGCTTTGTGGCTGAGAAGACTGAGGAGCCCCGTACCCGTGACCCAGGCAGCATGCTGGTGCTCTTGCTGACATTCTTGCCAATGTCCCAAACCTCACTCTGTCCATTGCCACCTTCCTTGACTGTATGTTCTTCCTGTCCTTGGGAACTTCTCTGTCTCTCAAGACAAGCTGCCGAAATTGGCATTGTCACTTCCCCAGGCTTTGGCAGATCAATGGACCTCTCAGAAACTCCACCTCTGTTGCTCCGAGTCCATATGGAAACTATTTGTCCCCAAATCTCCGCGACAAATTTGCTTTTACCTTCCTGATCCTGCTCCATTATCAATCCTTAATTCGTACCCCAACTGGATTTTCTGGGTTAACTCTGTCTTCAGGATGCTTCCCTTTTTGGGGAACATTAGCAACAACATCATTTGGTTTCATTTCGTTAAAAAATGCCAAGTCATCTGTTTGCTGTTGAAAATAGTTTCTTTCGACTGACATGAAGTTAAAGCATCTTAGAATTGGAGAAAGAATTTGTACATCTGTGCTGAGGTAGCATTTTATAATAGTTTAAGAAAACACATTTCTTCAGCCAGACTGCTGAACACAGATCTTATAAGCTGCTTGAACTTGAACACATAAGACCACTGCCTCCATTTCCTCCTGTTTAAAATGGGAATAATAATAGTACCTACTTCATTGGATGACAATAATGTCTTGAACTGGTTAATATTTGTAAAGCATATAAACGAGTGCCTGGCATGTAGTATATATAAGTGCTGCATAAGTGTTGTTAAATTAAAATAAATAAGTAGACAGATAAATATATTGATATCTCCACTCAACACTGCTATACAAAAGAAATCTGTTATGCCCTGGGGAATCCTCAACAGAAGGTCTAATTATGATTCTAGAAAAATAACAGAGGCCAGCCAGAAAATCCTGGTACAACAGGTTAGCTACTAAAGCAGATGCCAGGTTGTTTGCCAAACCTAACATTTAAAAGTGAATTTGCTAGTTGGCATTCTATTGTAAGGAAGAGCTTGTCCTTCTTCAGAATGAAGGAGTTTGACAGTCGCAATTTTGTAAGATTCACAATGGACGCTTAAAAAAAAAAGGTGAAAGTTTGATGAGAAAGAGGACATTTATATACTATCAAATTGTTTCCCTAGATTTTACGTATTAATTACAAAAGAAAACATAGCTACTTATCAGTGGAAAAACTTGGTAGACACGATGGTAGTTAAATGATCAAAGTTGACATCACTAACAGTAGAACAAACTAACATTCGCTATGTCTCGATGTGATCTAATGATAAGAACACATCCTTTGTGTAGTAGTCTTGCTAAGTATTCATAAACTGACCTAATTCTAGGAAACATCAGATCAACTCAAGCTAAGAGACAAGCTGTAAAATGACAGTCCTCTATTTATCCAAAATGTTAATATCATGTCGGCAAAGAAAGACTGAGGAACTCTTCCTATTTAGTCTCTTAAAGGGGACTAAAATGACATGACACCTAACCACCATAGGTGATCCTGAACTGGAATCTGTATGGGGGCGGGGGATGGGGGAGATCGTTCTAAAGGGCATTATTGGTTTAATTGATGAAATTTGAATATGGATTAGATGATATACTAATGTTAGATGTCCTAATTTTCATAATTATACTGTGGTTATGTAAGAACATGTCCCTGTTCTAAGGAAATACACACTGAAGTATTTAGGGGTAAAGACACATGATGTCTTCAACTTACTGTTAATTGGTTCAGAAAAAAATTACTCTGTGTGTGTGTATTGAGAGAATTATAAAGCAAATGTAGCAAAATATTGAATGGTGTATCAGGGTAAAAGGTAGATAGACCTTCTTGGTACTGTTTTTGCATTTTTTTCTGTAAATTTGAAATCATTTAAAATTTAAAAAGTTGGAAAAAATTATAGAAAGATATAGTGACACCCCCTCAAAAAAAAACACACAACAAAAAACAACAAAAACCCAAAACACCAAAAAAAACAAACAGTGCATTTGTTACCCAACTCTTAAGGGCAGCATGAATCTGGAAATTTAGTAGATGCCCAGGAACTACCCTTGATAGTTAAAGACCCGTGAGGGAATACTAAAGAAGATAGATGGTTCAGAATCTACAAAAGGAAAGTCTTTGAAGTGATCTCTTGGATGCCCGGTGGAACTTGCTGAAAACTTTTCTGATGCAGATTTTTTTCTTGTTGAATTAAAAAATCTTTATGGGGTTTTGCTCCATGCCTGGGGCTGGTGTGGGCCCCTCTGGTGGTACCAATGGATGTGTGTCATAGAGGAAATCACCCCAGGAGGAGAGGAGTGATTAATATTAATTATAGCTAAGGTATTATAATGATGGGCACAAGAACTTATTCTAACTAAGCGACCTCATTCAGAAGTTTGTCATCTGTGGACTGCTTATATGCCTCATGCACTTGCTGCCTGCCTGGCTGCACTTGAAATCCAACTTCTTAGGAGGACACCAGAACAGCTACTCAGCAGATGTCCTCAGTAGGTACTCAGATTAATAAATCTTTATGCAAAGAGGAAAAAAAAAATCATATTTATAGTAATCCCTTCTTCCTTCTAAGGGCTCGGGAAAGGAGGGAGGGTCTCTGTAGGCATTTGTTTCCTGAGCCAGGGGTTAGTGACTTTAGGCAATTTATGTGCATAAAAGAGGAAGGCCAATTGAACTAAAGGGTGACAGGAGAAGGGAGTTCCTGGGGCAAAAAACTATTAGCCAGTAAGGCTAGGGAGGTCTGTGTGCACAGATCACGTGAGCGCTCTTCAACTAAGGCCACATTTATTTTCTTTTCATACAGTGCTCACTGGTTCTATCTCAGAGCTCTCAAATGGCTACTCAGTATTTCTCTTGGGAAACTGTTATAACTCAAATCCACCATCAGAGAAACAAACCAAAAGTTTTTATTTGTGGATAAAGATACTATCCTCTTAAAATAAACTATTCCTCCCCACATACCCTTTTAAGAATTGCGTTATGAAAGCAACTTCATTAAAAAAATGTTTTTTTCATCAAATGACCCCCGAGCTTTCAGGGCATTGCTGAGTTTAGGGGTCACTATTTTGGACTGCTTCATCAATCTGGAGTCCATAAACTCACTTCTAAGAAAAAAATGTGCAGTCATCTTCATGTACGATTATTCTCGCTGCCTCTGATTGGTCTACTCTCCACTTTTTTTGTGACTGTTCAACAATTACAATCAACGGCCACATTTGCCTCTCGGGTCCCCTGAGCTCCTGATGGCATCCATTGAGAAATGCTTGGACAAAACTCCATGTCATTACTACTAGACTACAGGTCAGAAGTATCAGGACTTGTTAAGAGACATAGGCCTCCAATCTGAATAAGTGTCCCAACATAAGTAGAATAATTAAGTGTTGCTTCCCCCAATATGTATTTAACCAAAAGTCTCAGAGGGGCCCTCTCTATCCTATCCCCACTTTAGCTAGTATAACATGAAGATTTCTCAAACCATCAGTATTTGAGCTGAAGAATTCTAACCCCATATTTTTGTTAAAAAGAATCTAATTATTTTGGTCTTCCCATGTAAGATACAACTAATCATTTAATACCAAACTTCAACGTTTCAGCATAGCTCAGCACCAAGACTGTCTTTTCAGCATAGCGTAAGTACATACTAATGGATTGCATTTGTACTGAGGATGAAGAGCTATACTAAGAGCAGTGTGGCTTTGGCAGGACACTTCCAAGTGGTTCGTCATGCACCGTTTCATAAACTTAGCCTTCCATTATTCCTGAGTAATGTGCTCAGCCTGTCCCTCACCTGCTGAGGGGACATAGCCTTAGATTAGCTTAGATATTCAGCCAGGAGGCAAGTCAGTATGGGTCTAAGAAAAGCTACATTGCCTGTACAGGAAATGACCCTAGCTTAGAAGGATATTATCACAAAGTGTGTATGGATGTTTCAAAAATCCCTCATTAACACACATTCTCAAAGTCCTTCCTCTTTCTTTTCTCTTAAACACCTCTTCCCTACCTCAAACTGGAAAGAGCCTTTTAGCTGGTGAATGCCTTCCACAATCTGAAGCAATTTACTCTTACTAGACGATATCAGTGGGCTGATAAGTAGGCAGTTATTAGTTCTGTGCTGATAGCAGGCTCCAGCTATGCTTTTTTAGGACTGTTGATAACTTAACTTTGGATATGAGCAGTGAGTGAGTGAAGTCCTTTATTATTATTATTTTTCATCCCAAGGGCATTATTTTCTTATCTTTTCTGGTGTTATTCAATCTGTAATTCTAATCACAGCTTGCCTTCCTCCCTCCCTCCTTCCATCCCTCTGTCTCTCCCTTCCTTCCCTCCTTCTGTCCATCCAAAATCTGAGATATTGTAGAACTCCTAGTATGTACCAGCTACTGTAATGATTTAGAGTTTACGGGTGGTTGGAGGCTATAGAAACACAAACAAATCACAGTGACACATGCTATTATCAAGGATAAAAGGCTCATAGTAGCCCTGCTTAGATCCCCACGGTATCTTACTCTTCTTGCTGCTATACTTTTACTTACAAAATTCCCACCACATAAGGAATCCCCACGTATCTTCCACTGATGGCTCTCCACATGTCCAAGTTTATGTTTTCCTTGGTTATGACTTTCCTGCCTACATTAAATTCTCACTCCTGAATCATTACCCTTATTTACTCATAATGTATTCTTGTGGTGACTGGCCCTGCTATCTTTGTTGGAATTTAAATTGTACACCCTTATTTATCACTTTGTGGTTTTGCATTCTGTCTTCCCAGTGAGATTGCAAGTTCCTTCAGGGCAAAGACTTGTACCTCTCAGAATTGTATCACGGAAGAAGCACTGTTCTAGATTTCAGGAATCTGAGTTCTAGTCTCAATTCTACTTGTTGAGTATGAGCCAGCAATTTAGTGTCTTGAGCTTTGAATATTTTAATATAAAAATGTGATGTTCAGGGTTGATCATTTTCACAGTCTGTTTAAATTCTAAAGTTCTAAAGTCCAGAGAGAATACTACCCAGCCCTCAGTTCAGTGCCTAGAATAGTGCCTTACATGTAGGAGGCACTCAATGCACATCTGAAAAATGTGTGAAATGTTGTTTATTGTCAAGAGCATTCAAGTGTGGTTGACTTTGGATTTTTCTAAAGGAACCTTAAAACATTGGGAATGTACTTCATACCAAGGTATTTGTTGACAAAGATCAATGGTTCTCCTTCCAATGGTGAATCTAACTATTAATCAAATTCTAGACCTGCTCCTAATTAGCTGTGTGACCCTGGACAAGTTACTTAAGGTCTCTGACCCTCGGTTGCTTCATATATATTCATAAAATTATGAATAATTCTTGCCTCATAGAGTGGTTTATTATGAAGTAAAGACAAATCTTAGCAGCTACCTTGACTGAAAGAAAAATGAAAGATATATAAATTACTTGCATTTTAAATCTCTTATCTTTGAACTTGAAGCTTGGGATAATTTACCATAAAGTCTTAAAGCAATTGTGGAAAAGGTTTTAGAATAAATTCTGAATTTTCCAGATGAGATTATTTCAAAGTCCCTGAGTTTCATTAAGACAAATGGCTGCCTTGACTTTCTTTGGGTGGGCCTGTCAGTTTTAGCAGCATCATTTCTTTGAAGGGTAGGTTGACAAGTGGCAAGGCAGTGAAATCTAATCAGCCAGTTTTATTCTTTAGCAGAAACCTTTTATGGTATTTGATGGGCAAAAACACTGGAAATGATGGCTGTGCAAGGATTGAAATATCTGGGAATGTACTGCTGCTGCATCTGTGCTCCCTTCCCCTAACAGCACCATTAGTGGATTGGAATCTGGTTTCATTGCCTGGAATCCTCCTGAGATCTTTTATTTTCTACCCCTCCATGGCCCTGTTCCCAAGCAATCATAATCAGAAAGGCCAATTTACTTGAAATGAATATGTAACTTGTTTCAAAACTAAATGTAATTGGCTATTGGATTGTCAGTCTCTTCCATTTGTGTGGCTGCAATTTACACTATTAAGGGTCCACTGTTAAAATAGCTTTTGTTCATTTATATTAGAATGTAAGGTTCACATTTAATAGTCTTGAGGGAGAATGCCTGGCACTTACTGAATTACCCAGCCGAACCATTCTGGGTACTTGGTGTCCTGGAGTCATCAAACTGCCTTCTTGGGAAACAGCCAACCATCCCCCAAACAACAGGGAAGCTGGATTCTAGGGCTAGTAGTAGTAAATGTTTAAAGAATGAAACACATTAAGGGGGAAACTATGCTTCAGGCTTTTTTTCCTGGAAACTTTAGAAATAATGACCAAATTAAAGCAACAATCTTACAAACAAACAAGTCCACCTCTGGAGATGTCATTTTAATCACAGCATACTGGAAAGAACATGTAGACATTAGCCAAACATACGATGTCTCCTTATAACAGGCTTGTTTTCTTCTATTTAATATAGCAGTAGCTAACACACACGGCCCTGAAACCTGGAGTTTGTTTTATTGAGGAATGTTTGGAACTAAACTGTTGCTTCATTATTTTCTTAAATTGCCAGCAGGTGATCTTCTAAAGACTTGGGGCCTCAATTAAAATAAAATAATATGCAAAGCTGAAAAATCCATGCTTTTCTATAAGTGCATTCTGATCTTCTTCTGTGATTGCTCCTTCATTGCACACTTTCTGGATAGCTTTACTTCTGACCTTTCTAAGTCAGTTCATTAAATGTCTATTGGCACAATAGCATTTCAGGTGACAGAGCAAGGCAAATGTAAATCGATCGTTGAAACTGCCTTCAAGATTTTCTCTCCTACCTCTGTCTGGGTTGTGAAAAGAAGCATTATCTCATAAACCCAAGACATTATGACACTTGGATAACCGGCCCATCAAGAATGTGTTGTACTCAGCCTCTTTTATGAGTTGTTTTGGGGGAATAGATAATTTTTATAATGTTGTAGAAAAGCTCTGAATATACTTGTTACCATTGTCTTGCTTCCAACAAGAGATGGCAGTGGAATGAGGAGAACATGCACAGAAATGAGAATATGCACAAAAATTGGGAGACATCACTGGGAATCACAGGTTGTTCCAACATAATCAACTAGTCATATGGCTTTTTAATATGTCATCTTCACTACCGTGAAGGATTTCTGGATTCCATTCATATAATTCTGAACAACTGTTGGAAAGAGAGCATCCAGCGTTAACTGAGTTTAGTTAGAGACAGATATTACTAATAGGGGAGGGGAACTTTAGTCCTGAGAAAGACCCTGACAGAGCCTTAAGGGTTGCCAGTTTTAGTTAACTTTTCTAACCTAAGAGTTTAGTTTTCTATTTTTATCAATAGTAAGAAAGACTGTCTTGTGGAAATAATTTCATGGTTGCTTTTCAAGTCAATGTTAGAGCTAAAAACACAGACTATCAATCTCTGGTCTTTAGTAACCTATCATAAATTTACCATCAATTGCTTCTTGGCTTTCTGACTAAACTCATGGAGTTATCAATGAAGTCGTCTTTTGAAATTACTTATTTTTGTGACCTGCAGCACCTCTTGGGATAATAAACTTGATATGCTTATTAATCACAGATAAATTTTTTCCTATTACCCTTAAATTTAACTTTTTTAAAATGTTGAGGGTAAACTTTGTATTCTTGCTAGCCAAACATATTATGCTTTTAGACTCTTTGCTATATTCTTTTAAAGTCTTTGTCTTTCCAAACTGAAGAATACTATTTCTTAGTCTGTTCTCATAAAGAAGCTCCTTGTCCAATTTAATAGCTCTTCTCTGGTTGTCTCCTTGCCAGTTCTCGGTTTTCTTGAGCTGTAATGACCAAATGATACTCATGACTCCAGGTGTGGGTAAGCCATGTTTCCATAGATGGGACGGATTAAGTTTTATGCTCTGTTTCCAATTTTCTGATGATGTTCAGGATACTGCAGCCTTCTCGGCCACAAGAGCACATTGTGCTGATTTCTCAAAGTCTGCAGTATGACTCCTTTCTGAGTCATAATTGTTCAGATTATTTTGAGAGTAAGGTACACTTCTGTCCTTTGTTTACCTAACTTCTGTTGCTACTGAAACATTTGGTAATTACCAGGGATCCTTGAAATACTGTAGAAAAACCTCAACCTATTGATCCCAGATTTGTTTTCTCCTGTACAATGTTCTTATTTCAATTGAATCATTTTTTCCATTACTAGCATTTGGTCTTCTAAAGTGGTGAGGTTTCACAGAGGGAAAGACTTTTTAGATGGCCTGGAAGTCAAAACGCTTTCCAAGTTAATATAGTAAATGCACTTTTACCTCATTAGTAGTTTGTTCTCCATAACATGATATATATATATATATATATATATATATATATATATATATATATATATATATATATATAATATTCCCATTAAACACATAAACATATAAACATTATATGTTTAATATCCCAGTGAACTGGACAGAAACAGGGGGCAGAAAAATGGGATTTCGTTGAGATGAACCCTAGCAGGGCAATACTAAATTCTTTCTATCTGAAAGCCTCAGCATCACCACTCACACGATGAAGAACCTAACTATAGATATTGTGAAATTAATAGCATGGTTCCTGTGGGGGTATTTGGAGACCTCTGAGAAGAGGGGACTATTTGGATTTAATTGATGATAGTAACAAAGGAATGAGTCAAAGGAAGTTTACATACTAGTTAACAGAATGGCTTTCCAGACTCAAACTTAAGTTAGAATCTGACTCCTCCACATATTGACGTAGTGAATTTGAGTCAGTATGTTGAAGTTTTAACGTCTGTTTTACCATCTGTTAGGGATATGTTAGGGATAATGGTAATGCTTACCTCACGGGCTGTGGTGAGGATGAAAAAAAACAATGTGTGTAAAACACTTGGCATAGTATCTGGCATGTAATAAGTACTACATATACTAGCTACAATAATCATAATTAATGCTTTGACTATTATTATTATTGATGTGGGACCTAAGAGTTTTTCAGTAGACTAATGATTAAAATTTACTGACTATGATAGAATGTATTAGGTAATTGAATTGAAGTTTGAATGTTGATAAATTGACCTGAGGGAAAGTGTTTTCCAATTACTATTTATGTGTGAAAGTAAAATTATAATTAAAGCTGATGGAGGAGAGACAAACACATAAAACTTTACAATGTGATAAGGGCTATCTTAGAGATATGAAAAAATGGCAGAGGTGCCCAATGGTTATAGTGGAGAACTATCTTTTCTGAGACTTATTTTTGGGAATAGTGCCCATATTGTCCTCTAGGGAATTACTCTTAGGTGATCTTGACTACAGCCTTGATTCCAAAGTTGGATACTTAACCCTGGCCTGGCCAATCAGAGCGCTGCATCCTGCTCACCACAGTAATTGTTTCAGAGAAGGGCACATGACTGTGAAAATCAGGTATAAGTCTTGGTTTAAACTTTGGGGAGAGATTCTTTTCTTACTTTCCTGGACTTGGAATTGTAAGGATGGAAGCCTGGCATGAGTGGCCTCCATATGGATGAGGAGGCAAGATCTTGTTTTTTGATGGGAACAACACAGAGGACCACGTAACAGACAGATAGAGAGGCTAGGTCCTCACGACCCTGCACTTTCTGGCTATTAGTGCTTTTATGCTTAAGCTGGCATGAATTAGGTTTTTGCTTGCGATTAAGAAAGTCCGGGCATATATAATAATTAATTTGCCTTAGTCAAGACAGGTTCTGTCGGGGTTGATTCTAATGTCACAGGAAGGGATTGGACAGAGGAAATTCAGAAGTAAGGGGGAGGGAATAGCCAGGCGAAGGCACTAATGTGCCAAAAGTCATGTTTGGAGAATATAGTATTAGTATGGCCAAAGCTTGTAACTCTCTGATGAATGCTTAGACCAGCCAGTTTCCTTATATCTGTAGGTATCATGGTATAGTTTTTAAAAAATGGGCTTGAGAGAAAGTTTAAATCTAGGATATACTAATCATTAAGTGGGTGACCTTAGGCAGTTACCTAACCTCACTGAAACTCACTTTCCGATTCTTTGCTATGAGAACAAAAATACCTATGTGTCACAGCTTTTTTGAAGACTAAATTAAAATGAAACATGGAAAACTACTGAACGGTTTCTGCCTAACACGAGGGTAGGTACTCCATAAACATAAGATCTGTACTGACTTCTAATCTTTGCCATCAGGGGGGAATGACATCTTCTGAGTAACTCAATGTTAAATGGAAAACCCTTTGTGTTTTGACATTATTTTTGCTGGAAACCTTTATAGAGTATGGAGTATGTTGGTCCCCTTTCTTGACTTATAATTGAGTATGCTAAACACAGTAAGTATTTCTCTGATGAGTAAGGATCTCTTGTTCTGCCCAGGTGATAAGATTTATAGTGTTGTAGTTGTACATTATTGGACTAAAATATCTAATGATTTCAGTATTCCAAAACCCTGAAACATTCCCAAGCTAAAATTTCAACAGAAACGTTTATCCTTGTGTCTTGTCTGCTTCTGATGAAAGCAAATAATAAAGTAGAATTCTGGTAGCGGGCCCAGAACCAGTTGGGTACTAGTTAATCCAGGTTTTACTATTACGGGTATTAGTTCATTTTCTTTTTATCCAAGACTAGGAACAGCCAGGAAATGTTTCATGTCAGTAAAATACTAACCCTCAATTGTGAGTTTCTTTACCAAATAATTATTGAGCACATAGTATGTGTCAAAGCATGTTCTGGACACTGACAATGTCTGTTAGAAATGGGGTGCATATTTGTTGAATGAAGCTGTGGTCAGTTGAAAATGTGGGGAACTGTAGCAGATGTCATAGTATTGATTGTAATATAGCATAGGAGAAAATATTAAAAATGATTTAGATCAGTGATTTTCAAACTTCCTGTGATTGTTATCCAGAATTTTAAAAATGCATTGTTATAGATACCTTTTATATAGATACATGCATCCATATGTACAACTGAAACAAAAGTTTATTGAATTAATATTAATCTTACTCCTTGGACACAATCTAATGTTTTCTCTTCTGTTTTATATTATTTTATTTTTTCAAAATGCTGCAAACATTGGTTAGCAACTCTTTAAACTTATTTCAAAACCCATGAATTAGTGGTGATCTGATAGAGACAAGCTAAGAATAATCAGTCATGTAAAGAAAAGCTGTTCAACTTTTATTATATTCAGTCAGGAAGGACCTTCCTTGAAGGAGAAATTGACCTAACAGATGTAGATCTCAGGTTAACTAAGGGGGATATTTGGACCTACGTGTTGGCAAGCTGAATGCCAAGTGCAAGCAGGTGTAAATTAGCATAACTGGATTAGTTAGTAAACCACAGCAACCAAGGTTTCTAATATATTAATAACTCCTGACCACTCACCACTAATTAGATGAATGTGGGCTTTGAAGTCATAACAGAAATCATCAAAATTGAATATAGCACTAATCAAAACAGGTGAAAAGAAGATGAAAGTGTGTGATCATTGTGAAAATGTTGGGACATTAGTCTAACAGTAAAGAGAAATAATCCATTGGGTTTTAGTACTAACATTTGAAGGTTGCTGCTTTGCAATGGAGAAAATTCATGTTTAGCTAGATTATCAAATGTCCACAGATAGATTCTGCTTTTCTTATAATATTGTTCTTTTTAGCTTCCTCTCTTGGCAACTATTATAATTTCCAAAATGCAAGATATAAAACAAAAACAACAACAACAACAACAACAAAACAACAGGCAAGGGAAACACTTTCATGAAGAGAAAAATAAGAATTCATTGCAAGTGCTCATGTTTCCTGATGCAGGTCACTCTGGCAGTCCCCTTCATTATTGCGTTGATTACTTTTTGCACATTGTCCCATTGTTGCAGTTGAGAAACCAGGTAGGAGTGTAATTGCTTCTGGCCCTGAAGATAAAGCATGTTGTACTTGGGCTTTTGTCTTTTGCAAATGAAAAGCCAACCAAATTACCAAAGAGAATGAGGTTTGACAATTAAGTTCGTGAACTCATCCTAGAAGAAGTGCTACATACCTCATTGCTGAATATCACTATGGTCACCTTCGAAGTGCTCCCCTTGGGAAGCTATGCACCGATGCCAGCACCTAGTCCACACTTCAAAGGGGTGGACTCTTCAAAGGGGTGGACTCTTCAGAACTCTTTCTGGAATTGCCATCAGAGCTGTCGTCGTATTACCCTTGATGTCCTGAATGTCATCAAAATGTCTTCCTTTCAATATTTTCTTTGTCTTTGGGTAAAGAAAGAAGTCATTGGAGGCCAGATCAGTGAGTAGGGAGGGAGTTCCAATACAGTTATTTGTTTACTGGCTGAAAACTCCCTCACAGACAGTGCTGTGTGAGTCAGTGCATTGTCGTGATGCACCATTTTTGCACACACCTTTCTCATCCCAAGATTTTCAGTTAAGATTTTCCTGTTTATCAGTCTGCTTGGTCTGCTATGCTTCTCACAGTCAGCCAATTATTTCGATGCACAATTTGATGAATTTTTGCAATGTTTTTGTCAGTTCTCCTTACTGGCCACCCTGAACTCTCTTCATCAGTGACGCATTCTCTCCCCTCAGAAAAACATTTAATCTATTTGTACACTGCCATTTTCTTCATGGCATTATCCCCATAACACCCCATAACATGTCCCTGATTTCACTTTCACTCTTGCCAAGTTTAACAAGAAATTTAATGTTTGTTCGTTGCTCTACTTCAAGCTCAGACATGCTCACAACAGCACACAAAAGCACACAACAACAATAATGAACGCCACTCAGCAAGACACTGCCACACGTCGACACAAGCACAGTTGTGAGACACTGATTTGCCAAGGTTATGAAACCTTACTGAGCTGCTTGTACAGTGCTGCCAATGTTAGCACATGGTGGCAAGTTCATGAACTTAATTGTCAGACCTCATAGTATGATTCTAATAGTGTGAGGATGCTGTACCATGCCATCCAGCGGGTTCCTTGTGTCACTTGCCTCAGTTCTGCTAGAACTGACTGCCTCAGCTAATAATGGGATACTGAAGTAGGGGGTGAACAATTGTAGGTCACAAAATGTTTATCTGGTTAACATTTTCTGGGTTTTTAGCAGCCAAATGTCATAGGATATACAAATCTCTCAATACAACATTTTTCAGGTAACTGGTTATAGGAAAAATTATGTTTACATCCCCAAAGCTCAATACAGCAGTAACAATATGTTACACAAGAACACTTTTGAATTATATTCCAGATGCAATTAGTATGCCAGAGGCACAAATGGGCATTTAGGAAAGTACACCAAATGTCAACAAAACAGTGAGAGCCCATGCTAATGGATTGATGGTAATTGGTTAACAACCTCATTAATTGTTTTTAAATTGGGAAGCCATGATTTAAGCATTTACATCTGAATATGATAGTTTTTAAATTTACATGTAGAAATTTTACTATGTTTTGCTATGCTTGGGGGGTTTCAGGTTGACATTAACATATATTTTGACAATTTAAAATATTTGTTCACACAGAATATTTGATCATTTGAAACAAGTAAGTTATGTTAAGCAGGAGATAACTGTAATAATAAATAAAAAGTGAATAATGTTATAGTAATTAAAAGTGAAATTTGAGTTTTATGATAAAAAGTTAATACCGTGTTGCCCCGAAAATAAGACCTAGCTGGCCAATCAGCTCTAATGCATCTTTTGGAGCAAAAATTAATATAAGACCTGGTATTATAAAACATTATATTATATTATATTATATTATATTATATTATATTATATTATAGACCCGGTTTTATAGTAAAATAAGACTGGGTCTTATATTAATTTTTGCTCCAAAAGACGCATTAGTGCCGATTGTCTGGCTAGGTCTTATTTTCGGGGAAACATGGTATGCTTGGAGTTTGCATTTCTGCTGAGTCTGTGACCTTTTCAATCTTTCTGAAATTTATTTTAGCATATGATACAAAGGGAAGATAACATTTGTTTGTTTAAAAGTGGTTAAGCTCTAACTGTCCCTAATATTCTTTGTTGAAGAGGCCATTTATATGTCATGGATTTGTGCTGTTTCTTGGTCATATGTTCAGTTATTGTACATTTTCTCAACCTTAGCATTGTTAACATTTTGGACTGGGTAATTTTTTGTTGTGCATTGTAGGATATTTAGCAGCCTTCCATGGGTTCTACCCACTGGCCAATAGCATCTCCCCAGTACTTCTTTTTTTTTTTTTTAAATTGGGGAATATTGGGGAACAGTGTGTTTTTCCAGGATGTCAAATCATTGTTTTTCAATCTAGTTGTGGGGGGCGCAGCTCACTGGCCCATGTGGGACTCAAACCGGTGACCTTGGTGTTATAAGCACCTCACTCTAACCACTGAGCCAACTAGCTGTCCACCGCTGGCACAGCTCCAAGCTCAAGCCATTGCTTCTCACTGGCCCATGTAGGAATCAAACTGGCAACCTTGTTGTTAAGAGCTCGCGCTCTAACCAACTGAGCCATCCGGCCGCCCCAACATCTCCCCAGTTTTGAAAGCCAAAAATGTCTCCAGACTTTGCCAAATGCCCCCTGATGCCTCAGTTAAGAACCACTAAATCACCATGTCAGTTAAGGTCCTGACAAGAAGCTGGTGGCATATTTAAACGGGGTAAGTGCGGAAGAGCGTAATGAAGGAACGGTCTACGAAGGTATGGACAGGCATAAGGGAATTCGGTAAGGGGCGATGAAGCACCTCTGGGTCGGTAAGAGTGGGGAAGATGATCATATCTGGGCCTGAAGGGCAAGGGTGCTAGTAGTTATGGAACTCGGACTAAAAGAAAGGACTACCTGACAGGAGCTGTGCGTTCCCTAAATGGACACACCCACTGGCCACTCAGGGATGTAGCGGGGAGAATAAACGCCCCAACTTGAATCTCCAGTGGTGCCTCTTAGTGCTTGAACTTCACCAGAGACCAGAGGGAAAGGGAGCTATTGTCATGTTTAGAGATCAGCCTCTCCTGGGTCCCCAGCAAGATGGAGAAGAGTTAAGAGTACAACTGGAAAGGGAAAGAGAATATTTGACACATTTCATATTCAATACTGTGTTGATTATTGCTTCTGCTCCCAACTATTACCATTACTCATAGCTTTATAATACACTTTGATATCTTGTAGATGATTTTCACCACCACTGTTTTTTTTCCTCTTCCTCTTCTTTAAGTGTTGCCTCCTATTTATGAAAAAAAAAAACTTTGTTAGTTTTCCTAGTATTTTGTTTTACAGTCTTTTCTTCTGATTCGTTCTCTGTCTTCCATAGAAGCTCTATTGGTAGTAAATGTTCTATGTATCAGTTAAGATAGTTTATGTTGTGTCACAGTAAGAAAAATCCTGCAAATTTCAAATGCGTAACACACAGAAAAGGTTTATTCTTTGCCTTGCAAAGTCCAGTGTGAGTCAGGCGACTCTCCATGACGGCTGCTTTATGTGGAGGCATTTTTGAAAAATGCTTATTTGAAAGCAGTTCTAGGTTGGCAGATATTTTCTCTCAGCAGTTTGAAGATAAAAGTCTTTGACTTTGTGTTTCCGTTGTTGCTGCTGAGAAACCAGGTAGGAGCGTAATTGTTTCTTTGGAAATGACCTCTCTTTCCTGCTCACAGTATAGCCTGCCCACCTCCAGTTGCCTTTAAGGTCTTTAATTTTAGTGACCTGCAATTTAACTACAATAGATCTGGGTGTGTATTTAATTTAATTTTCTTTCTTGGGGTATTATTAGCTTCATGAATCTGAGGATATGTGTCTTTCATTTATTCTGGAAATGTATCAGGTTTTATTTCTTGAATATTTCCTCTTTCTCACTCATTCTACCATGTCTTTTTGGAGCTTGGATCAAATATATGGGTATGTTAGACTTTCTCATTCTAGGTTTCTTGTGTCCTAGCAGTTCTTTCCATTTTCTGATCATTTATCTCTGGACTGCATTCTTTGTGATTTTTTTAGACTTATCTTTTAGTTAATTTATTTTCTATTCAGTCAATGTGTCCTCCATTGATTTTCTAATTTGAATTACAATATTTTTATTTTTATAACTTTGTTACTTTTTCAACTTACCTTTTCAACTTTAACTGGTCACTCACTCCAATCATAATTTTGATATACCCTTATAGTTCTCTAAGCATATCTATATATCTATATCTATATCTATATCTATATCTATATCTATATCTATATCTATATCATCTATCTATCTATATCTATACCATCTCCTTAGGATGTTGGATATTTCCAACATCCTTCATCTATATCGGCCAGATTGTATGTGGGGTGTGTTTGTGTGTGTGTGTGTGTTTTCCTTGCTAACTCTCTGAAGTCCTTAAAAACATTATGCCAAACTCTCTGTTTCAGGTGGTTTGTTTCTTCATGTGTTTTATGATTTTTTGTTGTGAGCTTATGATCCTTGAAGCTCTGTCTGTGGGAATTCTTGATGCCTCTTAGAGTCCCAGCTCTATTCAGAGTTCTTCATTTGACTTACTACATTGTGGATGCCATTGACTTTACCTTCCATCCCAAAGCACACAAAACCAGAAAACTAGAGATCACCGGGGACTAGTTGGTGGTATATGGTACCGCCTTGTCTTGATTTGAATTTGATTTCTAGTACTAATGAGTTTTAATATGTTTTCCTTATTGATTGTTGGTGTTTCTTTTTATATCTGTGCCTATCTTTTATGCACTTTCTGTTGGGGCATTCATTTTTTTCTAGCAAGTTTACATGCTATTTTATATATAAAGGATATTAACTCTTTGTCGTTGTGTTGCAAATATGTTTTTTAAAAAGTTTTAAAATTTTGTTTATGATATGCAGGAAATTTATATTTTTATATAATAAAAATATCAATTTTAAATGGTTCCTTCCTTTTTTTTCCTGCTTGGAGAAATCTCCCCAATTTGTAATGAGATAAATATTCGCTAATATCTTACCACATTTCTTTTATCCATATCTATCTATAATTAGGTTTTAATCATTATGAAATAAGACTTAATATATAAGGTAGTAATACCTAAATAAATTTGTTTCCAAATATTTAATCAGTGCCCCCAAACTATTTACTGATATTAATTTCCCTCACTTAATTTAATTGCCACTTTTGTCCTATTGTAAATTATAGTTTTGATTTCCTTATTTGGCCAGTAATTGTTTAGGAGTGTGCTTTTGAATTTCCAAACTTTAATTAAAAAACGTGTTATATTCAGAGACTTATATTCAGAGACTATGGTCTCTGAAATTTCTATATTATGTCATTTGTTGAGTTTTCCATTATAACCCAGTACGAACTGAAGTTTAGTCAGTGTTTAGTATATCCTTACAATGAAGATATTTATTGTTTAACTTATCTATGATAATAAGTCCAATCCTTTCCTATTAAAAATGGTTACATTTAATACATTAAAAAAAATTAATTGGTGAGATTTTTCCTTGGGGGTAATAGCCTAGGTTCTTTCTAGTATAATGTACCTTATTAGCACTTGGCTGGTGTTAATGGCATCCACTAGTCAAATTGTAGTGAAGTGTGTACAGGTCTTGCCTGTGACTTTTCTGGGTGTAATGTTCATGCCTCTTTGACCTTATCCTGGTACATGATTTGTAGACAATAAACACTTTTAGAATGTAATTGAATTTTATCCAGTTAAATTCAGTGTATACCTGTAAGAGGAAATTCCTAAGGGGAGTAAAGCCTAGAAATAGTAAAGAAAATCATTATGTCCTCAATGCTAGACTTACGGTCATTGAGCATGAGGTAGCAATTCTTCAGATATGGTTCTAGTCATTGTTTCTGTCCCCAAACATGCACAGATATTCTGTCTACCCTCATAAAGTTGTCTTATCAAGAACTCAGTCTTGAGAGTAGATTGAATTTGACGGGCTTGGGATATGGGAGTTTTCCATTATATTTTTATTATATTTATATTCCATTATATTTCATTATATTTTTCTAGAAAAATAGATGTCCATCAAATCCATCATACCATGTTTCCCTGAAAATAAGACCAGGTCTTATATTAAGTTTTGCTCCAAAAAACGCATTGGAGCTTATGTTCAGGGGGTGTCATCCTGAAAAAATCATTCTAGGGCTTATTTACCAATTAGGTTTTATTTTCAGGGAAACATGGTTGTACTACTGAAATAACCTTCTTCCCAGGAAATAGTACATTAATCCAGAAGTAAAGCCAGGAGCCCTCTCGACTCCAGGCCATGAAGATAACTGCTACTGTCCTCATCTGTCTAAGCCTTTATGGGACTTGAAAGACACACTTCTGCTCCTTCTTTGATAACTTTAAGCATAGAGTTCTTTACTCACATTAGTAAACCTAATATGCACCTTCAGTCTTCCTAGATAGGCAGCCATTCTCCTCTAAGGTCTTCCCATGATGTTGTCAGCATGTGGGTGAGAGAGGCTGTTTAGGAACCCACTCATTAGCCCCACTTTTCCCAATCTGGGGAAGTCTTTACCCCTTCATTTCTTGGGCCTCTTCCTTACTTAAGAGCTCTTTTCTCTCCTTTTCCCTGTGTACTGAACATCTAGCATTATTACCTTAAAAGTCTGGGAAAATTAGAAGGGTAATTAGATAGATACAAGGATAATTATGAAGATGATCTGGAAGAATGTCCCTTTCCAGCTGCCACATAAACCTAAACATC
The DNA here is from genome assembly GCF_057876585.1 of Rhinolophus sinicus. Classification (NCBI taxonomy): domain Eukaryota; kingdom Metazoa; phylum Chordata; class Mammalia; order Chiroptera; family Rhinolophidae; genus Rhinolophus; species Rhinolophus sinicus. Next base: position 27,708,677 of record NC_142513.1, read on the forward strand.
CTTGAAGGCAAGAGAGCAGAAAGGGCCTGGCCAAGCTGAGAGAGAGAGAGAGAGAGAGAGAGAGAGAGAGAGAGAGAGAGAGAGAGAGAGATTGAGAGAGAGAGAGGTGTGTGTGTGTGTGTGTGTGTGTGTGTGTGTGTGTCTGTTGCATGTGGGGGGAGAGTAAGGGAAAGGGAAGGTATGAGGATTAGAAATGCAAATGACTGTCTTAATTTTCCTGCTAAAGGTGCTCCCTCAGTTCTCTCTGGAGACAAACTGAGTTAGTTCTTTTGGGACCTATGAGTGTGACAAAGAGAGCTCACTCTCTGACATCCCAGATGGGTTGCTCCCGGGACAGAGCCAGAGGAATCTGTGGGACGTTGAGGAATTTGTTGAGCTTTTCCTGGGCTGCTGACCAGATTCAGATTCACTCTCTCTGTTCTATGAGAATCTTTGATTTCTTCTTTCTAGACCTTCCATCTTCATTCCTTGCCTGTGTGAGTTTGACCCTTTATTGCTTTCTTTTTTAAAAAAAAAATTTTTTTTTAAATTTTTATTAAGTTTATTGGGGTGATATTGGTTAGTAAAATTACATAGGTTTCAAGTATACATTTCTATAATACATAATCTATATGTTGCATTCTGTATTCACTACCCAGAGTCAGTTCTCCTTCCATCACCATATATTTGACCCACCTTTCCCTATTGCATTCTTTAATCTTACCTCACTCTTTATTTTTCCCTCATTCTGTTCCAAGAACCACAGAGGAAACAAAATAATGGCCCATACATGAATCTGGCATGCAGACATGTTTGTTTGGCCTGTACTATGGGGAAACCTGTACAGCTTGCATTTAATTTGAATTAGTGGCCAATACTTAAACATTGGACAGTTTTCTGTAACAATCCAGATTTCTAAGTTAAAGTTTGGAAGATCTGGCCACACTGGGCCCTCATTTGTGGCAAAATTGGATTGGAGTTTTTAAAAACAATATGCCACATGAAAGAAAACACAAAAGACCACATATTATATGATCCCTTTTATATGAAATGTCCAGAATAGGAAAATCTATAGAGACAGAAAGTGGATTAGTGGTTGCCCAGGGCTGGGGGTGTTGGAGGGTACAGGGTATCTTTGGGGGAATGAGACTGTTGTAAAAGTGATTATGGTATTGGTTGCATATATCTGTGAATATACTAAAAAGCATTGAATTGCATACTTGAAATGTGTGAATTACATTACATGTGAATTATATCTCAGTACAAGTGTTATTTTTAAAAAATGGGTTAGAGCTATGTATAATATATACGATATATACCATCTTAAGAGGGTTTACATGAACTCTAGTTTGCCACAGTCCCCCCTCATTCTGTCACACTGGTGACCAGCTGGCTTCTCTCATTTATGTTATATCACTGACCTCTGTTGGCATTGGACTTTTTAGCCTCCACTTAACATTCATGAGCATTTTCCCTTTTCCTAGTATCTTTCTCATGGTAAGTTCTCTGTTCTCATATTCTTCCTCGTGAAAATTACCTTCAGCTATCTATCTCAGAACACATCATCTGTTATATTTAATACTACAGAAGAATTAAGAAATTTTCTTTGTTTTTTTATTAGTAATAATATTGCTGTAATATAAAATCCCATTAAATCCCAACTTAAAAAATACAATTTGGGTTCTGCATTTATTAAACAAATACTGTGCACTATGCCAACAGAAGAATAACAGGAAATGGTTTATAATCCCAAATCATCTTAAGAATTCTCCCCTGAACAGCCTTGCAGTATGACCATGCAGGAGATGCTGCAAGAGTGGAGATAGAGCTAGGGTAGCTAGCATTTTTAAACAGCTTGTTGACAGAATGGCTTGTGAGAAAACCAACATTACATTGAAACTCTTAGGAATCCTTTAAATTGGGGGATTATATGGTCGCTTGATTAAGTTTGGGTTATGTAAACAGTGGAGTGTTTAGATTTAGGCTTGGCTGTTGGAGTCCAGGCAGCTGTTTGTACTTAAGTCCAGCAAGAAGTCTTGTTAATCAAAGAACTGACTGAATTTCTTTCTTTCTCCCACCCATGCCTGCTGCTTTTTTTGTACCTGTGTTGTTTTTCCTCCTGTCCAAACCCTTTGGGCTCAGGACTATTGGGAAGCAAGGCAGAGCGTTTTGAATTCTCCTCTGAGGACCAGGAACTTATTTTTTTGATTACATGGATGTGCCCTACAGATTTTCCTCACTGTGAGGTAATCACTTCATTTATCCAAGTTCTACAAAGCCTTTATTATTCCGGTTAGTTCATATTTTTGAAGCTAAGTCATCAGTTTGATGCGTTTGTTGTAAAATGTGGTTTAACAGCTTGTTAGCACATTTATTTTTTTTAAATGGAACCCAAAGATATTTCATGCTTGAGCAGCAGTGGATTTAAGAGCCGATGAAAAGCTCCAGGAGCTGTGTGCATTCAGCACAAAACAATGGCAGGAGAACACAGTGGAGCAGTGCGTGGGGCTGTGGCCTGCGGTGGCGCTCAGGCTTTCTTCATGAGCTCCAGGTTGCTTTTTCCTGACAGTGCCTTATAAATACCCAGTGTTGCATGATGGTTGTTGGTTTCAGGTCGTCTGGGATGCACTGGATCATTTGAGCCGTCTGAGTTCATGTGGTTTTTGTACCCTCGGAGATGATTCTATTTTATTTTATGTAGTCCGCAGAGCAAAGAGGGGACTTGGACTGTTGTTTCCTGTCTCCCGCGTGTGGCTTTGTCAAGTCTCAGAACTAACGGGTTGGAACTGAGAGCTATTGTGCAGCTTGGTGAGTGTCAGTGAGCCTTTGAAAAGTAAAAGTGGGGATGCCACAAGCTCTTTCCCCAGCTTCATCACAAATACAAACTAGGTCATTTTCCTGGGACGCAGCAAAAGTGAACATTCTGTGTTTGACTAAAGCCAACATTTTGGTTGAGATTTTGATAATCTGGGGATGAAATAGAGGCACATGGTCTTCCTTGCCTAAATCCAGAACTATCTTTGGGTAGGTGTTTGTTGGATTGAAAGATCTCCTTGAGGAGAAACCTCATAAAAGTGGGATTGGTGAAAAAGGAATTTCTGATTGAGCTAAAATGTGTTACCTTATTAGTCTCCCTGTGCGTTTCTATGCTGTCAATACATAAATCAGAAAACAGTGATTTTTTTTCACTGTTCAAGTCAGAAGTCAGAACTTGTCTTCCCTTTATATTCAAGCAGTTGGAGAGTAAGGAAAGTATTAAGAAAAAGAGGACAAGTTTCATATATAATAACTAAGGTTCTTTTTTTAAAATTAAAGTTTATTGGGGTGACCTTTGTTAGTAAAGTTTCATTTAGTAAAATTACATAGATTTCAGGTGTACAATTCTGTATTACATCATCTATATATCACATTGTGTGTTCACCACCCAGAGCAGTTCTCCTTCCATCACCATATATTTGATCCCTTTCACCCTCATCGACCACCCTTCTCCAAATTAGGTATTGTACAATGCTGATACATTGCTTAGAGCCTAGATTTAAAATAAATATTTAAAATAAATAAATAGGGAGAGAGAGAGGCTGAAGCACTTGCATGAGGGAAGAGAGGAAACCATATGAGAAAAATGACCAACTACTCTGCCTAGCGATTACCTAACAATGGACGACATTCATATTTCCAGTCTGCCCACATTTCCAATGTTTCTTTGAGATTGAGAACATAAAATGGAACTCCCATGGGAGGCAACCTTATTTTCTGAAAAGAAAAAGAAAAAAAGACTTGTTGTTAATAGCAGTGATGCTAATTTACAGAATGATGACAAATGCTAGTCCTGCAAGTGACCTTTTGTACAAACCACTCCAAGTGTCTTATTTTGTAGACAAAGAAAATGCAACAGAGAAACTTGCCTAGCCTTCTCTCACTTTCTTTCTGACCTCAATGAATATCCCTTAATTCTGGATGTTTCATATAAATATGGAACCATATGATTTGTGGGCTTTTGTATCTGACTTCTTTTACTTAGCAGAATGTTTTTCAGGCATATCCATGTGGTAGCATGTATCTCAATTGCATTCCCTTTTATGAGTGAATAATAGCCCATTGTATGAATATTGCACTGTGTTTATTTACTAATCAGTTGATGGACATTTGGGTTCTTTCCACCTTTTGGCTATTGTGAATAGTGCTGCTATTAATATTCACGTACAAGTTTTTGTTTGAACATCTGTTTTCAATTCTTTTGAAATAGGATTGCTGAGTTACATGATAATTCTGTGTTTAACTTATTGAGAATCCATCAAACTGTTTTCACAGGAACCATCAAACTGTCTTTACAGTGGGTACACCGTTTTACATTCCCACCTACAAATGTATGAGGGTTCCAAATTCCCCACCTTCTCACCAACACTTATTGTTGTCTGTCTTTTTTATTCTGGCCATATTAATGTGTGTGAAGTGATGTCTAATTGTGGGTTCGATTTGCATTTTCCTTATTACTAATAATGTTGAGCACCTTTCAATGTGCTTATTGGCCACTTGTATTATGTTCTTTGGAAAAATGTCTATTCAAGTTCTTTGTCCATTTTTTAAATGAGGTTCTTTGACTTTTTTTGTTATTGTTGACATGTAAGAGTCCTTTATATTCTCTGGATACTAGACCCTTATCAGATATATTGTTTTAAAATATTTTCTCTCATTCAGTCTTTTTACTTTCTTGATGGTGCCTTTTGATACACGGAAGTTTGTAGTTTTAATTAAGTCCAATTTCTTTTTTTTGCCCTATGCTTTTGGTTTCCTATCTAAGAAACCATTGCCAAATCCAAAGTCTTGAAGATTGACCCTATGTTTTCTTCTAAGAGTTTCATAATTTTAGCTTTTATATATAGGTCTTTGATACATTTTTAGTTAATTTTTATACATAATGTAAGGTAAAGACTTCATTCTTTGGCATTTGGGTATCTTATTGTCCTAGCACCATTTGTTGAAGAGAATATCCTTTCCCCCATTGAATTGCCTTGATATCCTTGTAGAAAATCAATTGATCCTAGATGTATGTATTTATTTCTGGAATCTCAATTCCATTTCATTGATTATTATCTATCCCTATACCGGTACCTAGAAATTCAGGTATGACTTCCTCTTTATCCTAATGTTATTTGGAAATTATTTTGAAAAATTTTAATTGAAGGGTTTTATGATCAATACCTTTATTGTTAGACTATATTTTTCTCTCACTTGGTTTAGAGAATGTAGATATCCATACGATTATTTCATTTTCCTTGAAGTTCAGTAACTATACCAGGTATAACTGGTGTTGCTTATATCAGTTTTTCCTGGAACATGACACATCTTTTTTTCAGTGGACGATTCACATCTACTTAACTTTAGGCAAGTTTTCTTCTATTACATCTCTGTCTAGTTTTTTGTTTAATACTTTGAGATTCAGAGAATTCAATTATGTGTGTGTGTGATAGACCGCTTCTCTGTCTTCTATTATTTTTGAATCTTTGTTCTTTTTCTCATTTTGTGCAATTTCATCAAACTGTCCTGTATGTCCATGTTTTTTTTTTTTTTTTTTAATTTTGATTTTTTTCTTAAAATTAGGGTTTTTCTTCTTGTCTCAAGTATGGTTTTCAACATTGTAATGTGTTTAAGTTCCTTTTAAAAAACATTTATAGTGACTGTTCAGACATCGGTGACCTTTCACGTGCAATTTCTGTTGCCTGCTTATTTCCCCCATGTATGGGGCAAATACAAAGAAACTTTCCTATTTCTTGGCATGTTTCATAATTTTTTGTTAAAAGCTGCACTTTAGATAGTATATTTTAGCAGCCCTGGATATTGATACCCCCTCCAGAGCTTGTTGTTTACTTGTTTATTTGCTTAGTGACTCGTCTGAACTATTTTAGTGAATTCTGTTCCCCCCACTCCCAGTGTGAAGCCTCTGGTGTTGCTGCTCGGAGGGTACAGTCTTGGGCACGCACATAGTCAACTGATGACAGGTAGTTTTAGCAGGGCTATTTTCCACTGTGTCTCTCGCTGGTCTCTGTTAAACTATCTCCCTCTATTGCTATTACACCCAGATGTTAGGCTCCTTTAATTGCGGAGGGATCCCTATATTGCTTTTGACAATGCCCTGGTGCATAAATTTGCTCTATAATCTCAGGGGTCCTCTCAACAGGACCTATGTTCAAGGGTAGGTTTTAGGCCAGCCTTTGAGAGGTTTGTTCTGACCACCGGAGGTCTCTTCTTAGCTCTTTCCCTGATTCTCTCTGGTAATCTAGGTGATCTACCGTTTAGCTTGTTGCTCTTCCAGAGCGGTCAGCCTTCTCCTAAGTTTTGACTACCAGTATCTCCACTGTTTTTGAGAGTGCCCTTAAGCTTGAACTTCCCCAGACTCCGTTTATATAAAAATCAGATTCTCTGGTAAGAGCTTAGAACCTCTCTATTCATATGGCCTGCCTCTCTCTTGGGCAAAATCTCTGAGTCTCTGGTTCAAAGCAGGTGGTGGGGATGGTGTCTTTATTGGAGTGACATTCCTGATTTATCAGCAGTACACTAGGTAAAGCAGTCACCTCTGGTCTTCTCAGCTTGCTTCTCCTGGCCTGGAATCTCCGTGCTACAAGGGAACTGACATGAGAGTGATTGGGGCCCCACTGTTCTCAACCTGCTGTGCCTGATGTGGAGCTTCTGTCCTATGATTGGTGGCCACGTGGAAGAGGGGAACCCCTAACTTCTTGGCTGAACTCACCTGCTCCTGCAATGTGAAACTGGGAGGGGATGGGAAATAGTGGTGGGCTGTCCCTGGTGGAGAGATGCTGTAGCCCTTGCCTGTGAGCTAGAGTGCAGCTTGTCACATTGAACTGGAGTGGTGGGGTAAGGAGATAGCAGGTCATGGCTCAAGTGACACAAATCCTCCCTGTTCTTACCAAGATTTAGTAGATTTTCTTAAATAAATGTTTCTTCATTTGCTGTATGCCGTTAGGATAATTTCCAAAGAATTGAATTAAATTTTTTTCTTTTTGCAGTTATACGAGCTGGAGAGTAGCTCTGTTGTCTTCTATTTCTTTTCTTTTTAATCTTTTTGCAATATTTGCTTCTTACTTCCTCCTATTATTTGAATACCTGTATCTATATTTTGTGCTGTTTAAATTTTAAAAAAAAATCATGTTTATAATCTGGTTAAGTGTGGGGATTGATTTGTCTAATTCCTTAAATAGTTTCTCTTAGGCCGTGTGTGCTCCATCTGTCTGTTACTTATATTTCCTTTCTTCTTTTTGCTTTGCAGTTTTTATTCCAAAGTCCACAGGTGGTTTTTTTCTCATGATTACCTTTCTTTGGAAGAGTGAGGCTATTTTCAGGTGTTTTGAGGGTGGGCAGGAAGGTGGAACAACCTCAAATTTCTATTTGGATTTATTTTATTGAATGTTTCCTCACTGAATCTTTTATTTTTTAAATCTTTTGCTGGTGATACTATTCGGCAGTAAGAAAAGATGATATAGGAACATTTGTGACAACATGGATGGATCTTGAGAGAGTAATGCTGAGCAAAACAAGTCAGACAGAAAAAGCAGAGAACCATGTGATTTCACTGATATGTGGTGTATAAACCAAAAACAACAAAAGAACAAGACAAACAAATGAGAAACAGAAACTCATAGACACAGATAATAGTTTAGTGGTTGCCAGAGGGTAAGGGGGCGGGGGGTGGGGGATGGGAGATGAGGGTAAGGGGGATCGAATATATGGTGATGGAAGGAGAACTGACTCTGGGTGATGAACACACAATGGGATTTATAGATGATGTAATACAGAATTGTACACCTGAAATCTATGTAATTTTACTAACAATTGTCACCCCAATAAATTTAATAAAATAAAATAAAAAATATTTTGCTGGTGAGCACATTTCTCTCAATTTCTGTGTAGCTCCCAGCAATGCCCATTTAGTGATACTACTGGTGCTGCAACTTGGATATGACTTTGTCTTTTCCTTCTGGGCTGTGTCTCACCTCCAGAATCTCCCTAGGCTCCCATGGCTGGGTCATACACAATTAGAAATGGCATGTGTATTTCTCCTTCAACTGCACCTCTCCTGCTATTCTTTGGTTTCAGGTTGGGTCTCTTGAGGGACATTATTTGCCTTTTCCCATGTCCAGTCCACAGACTTCAATTTCATTACTAACAAAGAATCACTAGACAGGCCTTTCAATATTTTGCCTTATTAAGCAAGAAACCTGTTGCCTGAGCAGCATCTGTGGGGTTCTGTGTCCCCTTCACCAACATTCTGCCTTAGAATCCAAATAACACTGTTTGGGGGTTATATCTGCTTTGTAGTTTTCATTTCTGATAGTGTTCTTATTACATTGAAGAAGAAGTTGGTTTTTTTTAAAAAAATATATTTTTTGTTTTCAACATATTTCAAAAAGTAAAAATGCCTTTTATCTTTCATATTTCACATAATATCATTTTAGTTCACACCTATTTTAATAACTGATATACTGGATCATTTTTCTAACATCTTATTTGGAGTTTTAAATTTTACTCTCTTTTTTTGATATTTCCTTGTTTCTTTCTATGTACTATCTTTAACAGGACTGAGGCAGTGTTTTGTTTAATATTTGGGATTTATATATCTGTTTCTTTTGTCTTAAATATTACTCTTAAATTGCTTAACAGTTTTCTTATTGTTCTTAGTGGTAATCAACATTAATTACTTCTCTGCAGAGACAAAGCTACTAGCAATCTTTCATTATTATTAGTTCTTCCCTTTAGATCTTGTAGTCAGAATCTAGATCTATCTTGGAGCAAAACTCAGACAGCTGCTCTGAGATTGGATTCTACTGCATCTAATATGCTTCTTTAATGAATGATCCCCATGAGCCAGGCTAAATACTCATGACCTTTTTATTTGTTTTTGAGTTAATAGAAATGCTTCAAAGGAAGTTGTGTTAATGAAATTTGAGTACTCAGATGTTTCTGGGTACTAAAAATCAAGGAGTTCAATCTCTATTTATTCAGGGTGCCTCTTTACAAAGATTCACCTTATTGGCTGTATGTGTTGAATAAATGAATAAAAAATGATGAGTGAATTGCATAAACACTTATATCAGAAAAATGAAACACCTTCTACATTTCTGTGTCGTAGGATATAACTTTAGGTCCTACTTATGTTTGGATATTGTTCTCCATTTTAATATATGGCGCTTTCAGTTGTTTTTCTTAATATTAGGTAAAATCGATGAACATGTTATTGTTTAGCTAATGGGCTTAAGCTAACTAAGCCGGCAGATGAGATGGCAGTTGAATATACATGTATGTAATTCCCCATTTCAAGACTGACCGTGAGAAGGAAATTTAACCTGTAGCAGCAAGTATTACCAATGGAGGTGATACCATGGAAATATCCCTGAAATTAGAATCAAGTGACTTGCATTTGGGTCTTAATTCTAGTATTTCTTAGCCTGATAGCCTTGGACAAGTTCTTTTATTGTGCTAACCCTCTATGTTTTAATCTGTAAATTAATAATAATATATGGTTCACAGAATTATTTTAAGGATTGTCTGAGGCAATGTATGTGAAAGCCACTGAGCTAGAGACTAGTCACAGAATGGTAATTGATCTTGAACCTACTAAAAAAGGTCTAGGTATATATATTAGCATATATACTTTTCAAAAACTTTTGTGTACCACAGTAAGATTTATTTCTACATCTGCCTAAACAATGTTCACTTTTCTTTTTTACTACCAGAATCCTTATATCATTGAGAGTCACAATATGCCTAGCTAAAATCCTATGTTTAACAGCCTCACTTGAAGATAATGGTGACAAATAAAATACAAAATGGTTGGTGGTGGGGCTTCTGAAAAATAGTTGAATGAATGAGACAATTAATTGGATGAAACAGAAATAATCCGTGAAACAGATGAGAACTTGAAGAGAATATAGAAAAATATCCTCAAAGATTTAAGGAAAACTGTGTTTTTGGATATAGACTGCTGTAACTAAACTATAATTCAAGAGTGACAGCAAACACATTTCCATTTATTCAGGATCTCAGAACTTGCATTAATATTGGGTCACTTTAAGGATAATATTCTTAACATTAAGATCAAATATATTTTATTTCTTTCCGTTAATTAAAATCAGCCACTTAAAATTTTTGTAAATTCTTATATTGTGATCATTATTGTTCAGTATTTTGTTTTTCTTACAGTTTCTAAATTCCTTTATTATTTTTGAGAACACATCTTTACAGCATCTCCAAGTTAATGTAAGCTTTTAATCATACAAGATACCTAATTTTACAGCATTTCTCCCTTCTCGCTCACTCCCCACCCTCTTTTGTCTTTATTTTTTATTTCATCCTTCCCTCCTCTCCTTTTCACTCCCCCTTTCTCTCTCTCTCTCTCTCTCTCTCTCTCTCTCTCTCTCTCTCTCTCTTTTTTAATTCTAGGTCTGCTCAGAGATTTCATCATGTTATCTCTCCTCTGTTATCTCCAGGATTGTCCCACAGTTTCTTATATTCCATATTCTCTTTCTGGGTTTTCTGGCAACTAATTAGCTTCCTAAGAAAGGACCATGGGAGCTATTTACTTTCTTAGTCTTCGCATGCTTTAAAATGTCGTTGTTCTGCTCTCACACTCAATTAATAAAAAGGTTGGCTGTAGAATTCCAGATCAAAAGTAATTTTGCCTTGGGGCTTGAAGACATTTCCCCAATGTTTTATTATTATTATTATCATTATTATTGTTATTGTTATTATTATTACTCAGGATGTTTATTTCTATTATGGGTGATCTGGGTGTTTTTTTCCTACTTGGAAACTTTTAGGATCTTCTTTTTTACATTGGTGTGTTGAAATTTCTTGAAGATATATCTGATCTATTTTCCTGAGGGCTTATTGGGATCTCTTTCATCTTTTGTTTTTTTATTAAAATTTATTGGGATGACAATGGTTAGTAAAATTACATAGGTTTCAAGTGTACAATTCTGTAACTCATCCTCTGTATATCACATTGTATGTTCACCACCCAGAGTCAGTTCTCCTTCCATCGCCATATATTTGACTTCCTTTACCCTCTTCTACTATCCCCCCTCCAGCTTATCCTCTGGTAACCACTAAACTATTGTCTATGAGTTTTTGTTTCTTTATTTGTTTGTCTTGTTCCTTTGTTGCTTTCAATTTTATATCCCACATATCAGTGAAGGCATATGGTTCTCAACTTTTTCTGTGTGACTTATTTTGCTTAGCATAATAATCTCAAGATCCACCCATGTTGTCACAAAAGGCACTATTTCAACTTTTCTTATGGCAGAGTAGTATTCCATTGTGTATATATACCAAATCTTCTTTATTCAATCATGTATCGAAGGACACTTTGGTTTCCAAGTCTTAGGATCTCTTAGTTTTTCATTTTTCTTCAACCAAGGACAACTTCCTATTTATTTGAAAATTTCCTTTTACCATTTTCTCTGATCTATCTCTTTGGGACTTTTGTGGTCATTGGACCTCTATATCTCATTTCTTTTCACTCTTGGCTTCTATTTTCATTTTGCTCTACAGTATTTGCTATTTTCTCAACTTTCTCTTCAAGTTTTTCTATTGTTTCTATTTTTTAAAAAAAAATAACATCACAATTTTACTCCTAGGCATTCTTTCTTGTTCTTTGTTTCTCCTTCATAGCATTCTGTTCTTATCTTATAGATGGCCTGTCTATCTGTCAATATCAATTCAAATGTTGATAAATTATCCTTTGTTCTGATCCTGCAGAATTGGATTTTCTGTGTTTTGTCTTGATCTTTGTTATTCCTGCTGTTGCTTTTCATGTTGAAAAGTAAAAACCAGGGTTTATGATTATAGGCTGTTGATCTAAGTTTCCCCTGCTGTCATTTTTGACCCATGTACTGATTCTGTATTTGGAGTTTACTTGGGTTTCCTTGACGATTTGGCTTCCAAATTTATGCAGTCCTGTCATACCTGTACAACAGCTTTCATTCTATTTTTTAAAAATAATTATAGTAAAATACATATGACATAAAATTTGCCATCTTAACTATTTTTAAGTATACAGCTCGAATTACATTTACATTGTTGTGCAACCTATTTCCAGAACTTTTCATCTTGCAAAAACTAAAACTCTATACCCGTTAAACAACTTCCCATTTCCCCCTCCCCTCAGTCCCTAGAAACTGCCATTCTCCTTTCTGTTTCTATGAATTTGATTACTCCAGATACTTCATATACATAGAATCATACAGTATTTGTCTTTTTGTGAGTGGCTTATTTTATTTACATGATTTCGTCAAAGTTCATCCATATTGTATGTGTCAGAATTTCCTTATTTTTAAGGCTGAATAATATTCTATTGTATGCATATATCACATTTTGTATACTCATTGATATGTTGGTGGAGACGGGTTGCTTCTACCTTTGGCCTATTGTGAATAGTGCTTCTATCAACATGGATGTGCAAATATCTCTTCAAGACTCTGCTTTCAATTCCTTTGACTTATATACCCAGAGTTAGAACTTCTGGATCATATGTTAATTTCATTTTAAAAAAATTTTTTGAAGAACTGTCATATTATTTTCTATTTCTGTTGTATCATTTTACATTTCCACCAACAGTGCACAAGGCTTCTAATTTTTCCACATTCTTTCCAATACTTTTTCTCCTTTCTTTTCCCCTCTCTCTCTTTCTCCTCCCCTGTCTCCCTTCTCTTTCACTCTCTCTTTCTTTCTTATATTATTTATCCTAATGGGTGTGAGTTGATATCTCATTGTGGTTTTGATTTGCATTTCTCTGATAATTAGTAATGTTGAGCATCTCATCTGCTGGTTGGCCATTTGTATATCACCTCTGATAAAATGTCTATTCAAGTCTTTTGCCCTTTTTGAAATAGTTATTTGATTGTTTTTCTTGTTCAGTGATATAGTTCTTTGTCTATTCTGGATATTACCCCCTTATCAGATATATTATTTGCAAATATTTTCTCCCATTCTGTAGACTGCTTTTTCACTCTGTTGATCATGCTTTTCACGCACAATTTTAAATTTTGAGTAATCCAATTTATCTATATTTACTTTTGCTATGCTTTTGGTGTCATATCTAAGAAATCATTGCCAAATTCAATGTCATAAACTTTTTACCTTGTGTTTTCTTCTAAGACTTTGATAGTTTTAAGTTTTATATATAGGTCCTTGATCTAATTTGAGTTAATTTTTGTATATAATATAAAATAAGAGTCCAACTTCATTTTTCAGCTTCTGTATATCCTGTTTTCCCAACACCATTTGTTGAAGAGACTGTCCTCGCTCCATTGAATGATTTTAGAATCTTTGTCAAGAATCATTTCACCATATATTATTTCTGAGTTCTCTATTCCTTCAGGCTATATATATGTTTTTGTGCCAGTAGTACATTTTTTTGATTATTGTAGCTTCATATTAAGTTTTGAAATCAGAAAGTGTGAGGACTTTGTTTCATTCCTTTTCAAGACTATGTGAGTTATATCTCAAAACTGTTAAAAGGGAATCTATAGACTGTAATTGGATGGGATGAAATCCCGAGGACAGATACAGGGTTTATTCTTGGTTAAGAGCAGACACCTTTTTATCACTGTAATCAGATAAAAGACATTTCTTGGGCTAATTTTTCATTACTCCATTTCCCTATAAAACCCATTGTTGCTGTTGATTTTAACTGGATTTCATTTGTATAAAAATATCCCGTGAATCCCACACTGTGTGACTTACTCTTGCACACTATTCCTCTGAGTGATAACTTCTGCTGGCGGTCACTGGATTTGGACATGGAGATCCAGACCCAATCTCCTAGATGACCACACTCTTTCCCAGTCTACAGATGCATCCCAGCCTCCACTTCATTATTTTTTCTATTCTCCCTTTCTGCCTGAAATATTTTTGAGTCAATCCTGCTCACAGACTAGGGTGTGCAGCTGCATAGATTCCTAGAAGGAGCTCTTTTCCTCGGAGCTGCACACATGCTGTTCTATCATCCAGCAACTGGAAGTCAACATGAGCTAGACCTGGGTCTAGTGGGATATCTTCCTGTGTTATGACCCTATTGTACAATTACTTTCTAGTTTGTAAGCAAGTATGAAAACCTAGGGAAATGCTAGGTTACTCATTGCATAATTCTTGCTTATTTAAAGAAAACATTTAAAGTATTGCCCAGTCTTTTTTAATTTTCTTTTTTTCCTTTTTTTGGTCAATACCCGCTTTCTGTTTTATTCAGAAATTTGGGGTAAAATGCTGTGGAAGAAAAAATTATTTTAAATAAAATTTCAATAAAAATAAAAATTTAAAAATTAATAAGGGGAGGGAACAGTCTACTTCACTCTTGCATGGAATATGGAACATGAAACCAGGCAAAATCAGGTATTAAACACTTCCACCCCACAAATGCCTCTGCATTTACATTTCACTATAAAGGAGACACCCCCAATTTTCTGCAGGAAAACACATTTACTGCAAAGAAGCTAGCCAGTAGAAAAATATTCCTTGTTTGATACTTTTTACCAAGAGAGCTAATCAGATACTCACAGGGCAGAAGGCGGCCCTCTCAGAAAGCAATGGAAAGGACCAATTATTCCAAAGATAAAGATGTGAATTTTATCCTCGTGATTTTTGGTGGCTTTTTGGTGGTGATGATAGTTGTAAACTGCTGTCCCCCAACCCGTGTTGGCCTTGCACTTCTGTGTGCCGGTTTCTTGCATTTTACTCTTTGGGCTAATTCTTTTGAATATGTAGGGTTGAAAAAGGTAAATGACAGTGAGATGGGTCTCTAGTAGCTTTCATAATCACCAGCACTTTTATAGCAATGTTCTCCCTCCAAGAAATTCTGTCTGTAATGGAATATCATGGAAGGTCTCCATCCTCGTGGAGGATGCCTGACTGTTCTGTTCCCAGCTGGCAGGGCTCTTGGTCTCAGGCACCAAGGCAAATGCTAGTAACATACTAACCCTCCCCACAAAAGGCATGCCCTTATTTTCTCTTTTCCCCCCTTTTTCTCTTTCTGCTCTGATTGATTGATTGATTGATTGTCTTCTCTCTTTTAGTTTTCTCCCAACAGACCAAACTAGTCATACCTAGAAATGTTAATAGCTTTTGCCTCTCAGGGGACACTTCATTTGTGTAAAAGTTGTCAGTGACACTTTTATATTTTCATCATGAAGCCAAAGTCTGTGGCATTTATTCAATGTACTACTTGATGCAGAGTTGTAAGAAGAGATACTAGAGAAATATAAAATAAGATTTCTCTGCTGCAGATGAAGGCAAGGCACATGTCCATGAAACAACTAGACAGCAATGGCGGGGAGAGAGAATATAGTGCCAAATTGTGTGATAAAGTTTACTGAGAGCTGTGGTTCACCATATGTGAAAACTTTATCTTGACCTGATCCTGTAGGCTAGGCTTTGACCTCAAGCACTTAGTTCTTTATATTTTAGTGCAGGCCTTTCAGCACTAAATATGTACAGGAATTAGGCACCCAATAGAAGTATCCATTTCTACTGAAGGGTATTTTAAAATTTATTTCTCAATTACAGTTAACATTTAATATTACATTAGTTTCAAGTATAGAACATAGTGCTTAGACATTTATATAACTTACAAAGTGCTCACCCTGACAATTCTAGTACCATCTGATGCCATAGAGAGTTATTACAATATTATTGACCATATTGCCTATGCTGTATGTTATATCCCCATGACTATTTTTATAACTGGCAAAAATTTGTACTTTTTAATCCCTTTCATCTTTTTCACCAATCATCCTGAACCCCCTCCCATCTGGTGACCATCAGTTTGTTCTCTATGAGTTTGTTTCTGTTTTGTTTGTTCATTTATTTTGTTTTTTAGATTCCGCATATAAGCAGACTCATATGGTATTTGTCTTTCTTTGTCTCACTTATCTCACTTAGCATAATACCCTCCAGGTCCATCCAAGTTGTTGCAAATGGTGAGATTTCATTATTTTCTATAGCTGAGTAATATTGCATTGTATATATGCACCACATCTTCTTTATCTATTCATCTACTGATGGATACTTAAGTTACTTCCATATCTTGGCTGTTGTAAATAATGCTGCAATGAACATAGGGGTGCATACATCTTTTTGATTTTCATGATTTGAATTTGGGGTAAAGATGCAGAAGTGGAATTGCTGAGTCATACGGTAGTTCTATTTTTAATTTTTTTGAGAAACCTCCAAATTGTTTTCCATAGTGACTGCA
Organism: Rhinolophus sinicus; assembly: GCF_057876585.1. Taxonomy (NCBI): domain Eukaryota; kingdom Metazoa; phylum Chordata; class Mammalia; order Chiroptera; family Rhinolophidae; genus Rhinolophus; species Rhinolophus sinicus. Next base: position 27,724,917 of record NC_142513.1, read on the forward strand.
CCGATGTACAATCCCACCAACAGTGCACAAAGGTTTCCTTTTCTCCACATCCTCACCAACACTTGTTAGAGGTATCACACTACCTGATATCAAACTATACTACAAGGCTATAGTAATCAAAACTGCAGGGTACTGGCCTAAAAACAGACACATAGATCAACGGAACAAAATAGAGTCCAGAAATAAACCCACGCCTAATTGGTTAACTAATCTATGACAAAGGAAGCAAGAATATATGATGGAGTAAAGACAATCTCTTTAGTAAATGATATTGGGCACACTAGACAGATACATGCAAAAGAAAAAAAAGGAAAATAAACTAGACCACTTTCTTATACCATATATAAAAATATACTCAGAATGATTAAAGTCTTAAATGTAAGACCTGAAACCATAAAACTCCTAGAAGAAGCCATAGGCAGTAAACTGTTTGTTTGACATCACTATTAGAACTATTTTTTATTTTTTGGATATGTCTTCTCAAGCAAGGCAAACAAAAGAAAAAAAAAATGGAACTACATCAGAATAAAAGTTTTTGCACAACAAAGGAAGCCATCAACAAAATAAGAAGACAACCTACTGAATGGGAGAAGATACTTGCCAGTGATACGTATGATAAGTGGTTAATATTTATAATGTAGAAGGAACTCATACAAGTTAACACCAAAACAACAAACAATTAAATTTAAAAATGGGCAGAGGAGCTGAATAGATATTTCTCCAAAGAAAAGACATACAGATGGACAATAGACATATAAATAGATGTTCAACATCACTAATCATTAGGGAAATGCAAATCAAAAACACAGTGAGATACCACCTCACAACTATAAGAATGGTTATTATCAATAAATCAACAATCACTGAAGAGTTTTAAACTCAAAGTATGTATGTCCCATGGACAGACAAACATATTGCTAGGATACTAATTCAAAAGAAAAATGACCTACAAAGTGACACTGAAGAAATTCTTAGTCCCTTCACTTAAACTGACTTATTCTATATCTACTCAAAACAGAAATGTTACCATAAATCAGCATTAATAATAATCTAGGAACTACGTATATTTTTGCTGATAGACTTGGGGCTTTGTCCTCTAAGAAACATTCTTTTGTATGTTTGGACAACTGAAAAACAGACATAATAAGAATGGAATTAATCAGCTAATGTCAGTTGAGATGGTGATTTTTAGATATAACCTAATAAACTAGCATGTGCTGTATTTATAGCAAAATATGTATTATGTGTCCTATTGTTATCAAATAATGGAAAAACCAATACCACTTTTTTCTAATAATTTTTATTAAAAAATAAGCACATGGCCAAGAATTCAAAAGTTCAAAGTGTAATGAAAAATGAATCTTTTACCACCCAATCCCAAAGAAAGCCCTTTACTAAACTTTCTTACATTAAAAAAATTATTTTGGCATGCATATACGTGTATCAGTGTATATAGATAGTTCTTTTTAAAATATGTATTTAGCATAAATGGTTACACATAATAGATATTGCTCTGTTCCTTTTGTTTTATTTAACAAAATAGCTTGGAGATTAGTCCATATTTTATGTATAGTTCTGCCTCTTTCTTAAGTTTTAACTATGCTTTGGAAAAGATTTTACAAGTACATGGTAAAAATAATTCTAATGAAACAAAGGTTACACAATGAAATACAAGTTTTGCTCTCATCCCTTATCCTAGCCCTTCAGCTCCCGTAACTAGGGGTAACCACTGTACCAATTTGAACATTGACCTGTGTGAGCTTCACAGGTTAGCTTTACATGTAATTTGTCAGGTTTAATAAAGGAAATTATCCTCAAAAACTTACTTGTGTATTCAGCATAGTTTTTAGTAGATGAAAATAGGATAGTCCTTGGCTCCCAAGTTCTTAGCCAAAATTTGTCCCTTTTTGAGTCTTATTAAAAACAAACTGCATTATATATGGGGGGGGAGGGGGGGCAAAAATGTATACAAGTGAATACTGTAGTCATTGTTTCTCAAGCAGTAGTTCACCGTAATAAGAAGTGTCTGGACGCTGATGGTAACCACTTTGAGCACCTCTTGTAATTGCAGAAATCAAACGTGACTTGTATTCATGTTTTGTTATTGGAATGCATTGAGCATTACAATTTTAATCGTTTTTTCCTTTCTTAAAGTGTGTATGCATTTTGTTGGCACCCTCTGTATAGTCTCTGGAGTTGTTTTGCAGAGAAACATCATTCACACAAAATAGTGGAAATGCTTTTGCCCAAGATGGAGTAACAGTAACCATATTTATCTTACTAGTTGAAACAACCCTCCTCTTTTTCCACCCCCACACCCATCAATAAAATACTTGAAATAACAGTTTTCAGACATGGGGCATCCGGCATCAAAGGACAGTGATCTCTGAGATATGGGAAACAATAAGGTAAATGCTGTTACTGACACAGTTCACTGCCTTGAGAATGTCTTAAGGACATAGCACAGTAGGAGGAACCTTGGCAAAGCATGGCAAACTCTGTGAAGTGAGGAAACAGCTGAGAAATCAGGGAGACCAAAGTAGCTAGAGTTTCATGGGACAGAGCACCAGGGAGGAGGGCGCTGCATGAAAGTAGGACCCCAGAGATCTGCATGGGGTTCACGTTGAGTATGCAGCAATACTCATTAGTATTACTCAGCTCAGTACTAATCAATGCACGCATGTGATGAGTGCACCGATCTGAAAGATTAGAGGGAATATTGCCTGGCATTCGTATAGGACAAGAAATAGTGCCAGTTCCCGTTAGCCACACAGGGTTTTGGGATAAATTATTCAGAAACATCTTGCCTAAATAGTGGGAGAATAAGCAGCAGTAGACTCAACTTGGCTTTGGTCCCAGCTAATGAAATTTAAATACTGAAAACAACAAAGGAACAAGGCAAACAAAAACCAAACAAACAAGCCAAAAAAACCCACATAGACACAGACAATAGTTTAGTGGTTACCAGAGGGTTAAGGGGGTGGTAGTTGAGGGTAAATGCGATCAAATATATGGTGATAGAAGGAGAACCAACTCCTGGTGGTGAACACACAATGTGATACATAGATGATGTATCACAGAATTGTACACCTGAAACCTATGTACCTTTACTAACCATTGTCACTCCAATAAATTTAAAAAAAAAAGAAAAAGAAATTTAAATAAGACTTGACAAGATCGAACTGTTTCTAAGACATTCAGCTGCATTGCAGATTAAAGCAAAAACTATTTGTAGAAACTCAACAATCTCCAGCATCCAACAAGATAGCATTCACAGTGCCTGGTATTCACGTCAATGATTACAGGCATGCAAAAGCAGGAACGTATGAGGTGACAAATACACTGGATTGGGTTAATGACAGATTACATGTATCAGAAGAAAAGAGCGATAAACTTGAAGACACACCCCTAGAGACTATCGGAAAGGAAACAGAAAAAGTTAATTTAAAAAAAGGAAAAATATCAGGGAAATGTAGGACAATTTCAAGTGGCCTAATATATGTGTAACTGGAGTCTGCAAAGGAAAGTACAGAGGAATGAGAGAGAAAAATATTTGAATAAATCATGACCTAAATTTGTTAAATTTTATGGAAACTATGAACCCACAGATCCAAGAAGGTTAACAAACTCAAAGCACAAGTAAGATGAACAAAATGACACCAAAACACATGATAATCAAATTGCTAAAATCTGATGATAAAGAGAAAATCTGAAAAGCAACCAGATCATTTGTACAAAAGAACAAAGATAAAGATGACATTCGATTTCTCATCAGAAGCAATACAAGCAAGAAGACAACAGTAGAACACTGTTAAAGGACTTAAAACAAACAAACAAACAAAAAACCTGTTAACCTAGAAACTAAATCCAGTGAAAATATCTTCCAAATATGAAGATGAAATAAAGACTTGCAGACGTATAAGAGGTGAAGTAATTCATCACAGCAGACCCATCACTAAAAGAAATGGTGAAGTCTTTTAATGACAAGGAAAATGGTGTCAGATGGAAATTTGAGTCTATATTAAGGAATGAAGAGCACCAGAAATGGTAACTAAATAGGTAAACATATAAGACTTTTTCTTATTACTAGCAGCCCTCTATATGCTTTACTCATTACTGTAAAATCAATATTTATGTGAAAGAAACCCAAATAAGGAATAAAATAGCAATCACTTTCTAAAATGAACCTAGGGTCACTGCAATAAAATATCAAATATTTACCTTACAAGTTCATTTTGAAGTAATACTTTCTATTGAAATGTTACAAAAAAGTGCACAAGTGAAAAAAAAAAAGTACAGCTCACTGAATTTTCACAAACTGAGCACACCTTTGTAACCAGCATCTAGATCAGGAAACAATACAATTAACATCCCAGAAACTCCTCTCGTAATACGTCCAGGAACTACCTCCTCCCAAAGGGTACTTTGACTTCTAAAACTATAAATTAGTATTACCTATTTTTGAATTTTATATAATTTGCCCCTACATTGTGCACTTAAAAAACTCTGACTTCTCTCATTCAATCTGATGCTTACAAGATTCATCCATGCTGTCTTGTGTAGCAATTGTTTGTTCATTTTCATTGCTGTATAGTATTCCACAGTATTATTATATAATTTATTTATCTATTTTACCGTGATGGGTATTGGGTTGTTTTCATGTTTTGGCTATTATGAATGGTGCTTCTATAAATATTCTTCCGTGTGTCTTTTGATGAACTTATGTATGCATTTCTGTTGCATATATACCTTGTAGTGGAGTGGCTAGATAATAAGGCATATATGTTCAGCTTTCCCAAATGATTTTACCATGAACCCTACCAGCAGCATATGAGCATTCCAGTTGGTCAATATCATCAAAAACACGTGGCATTTTCTGTCTTTTTCATTTTAGCTATTTTAGTGGGTATATAGTACTATTTCATTGTGAAGTTTTAACTTTCCTTTCCCTGATGACTAATGAAGTTGAGTTTCTTTTCATATGTTTATGGATCTTTTTGATATAAACTTTATGAAATATCTGCTCAAGAACTTAGCCCTTATTTCTATTAGAAAATCTGCCTTTTCCTTATTAATTCATAGGATACCTATATCTATACCTATATATCTATGTATCTATATGTCTATATGTCTATATCTATATATATAGGCATATATATACACACCTATAAAATTCATGTATACACATAAGATATATGTAAAATTTATGTTTTGCCCCTATGTTATCCCATTCTGTTGTTTGCTGTTTCATTTTTAAGAGTCTTAGACAGATGTTTAAAATTTTTTTTCATCATCAAAAAGGATTTATTTGGAAAAAAAGAAAGGATTGCAACCCAGTGCATGCAGACACGACAAGCCATGTACACACTGTCAGGTGTTTTAAATTTTAATAGTCTCATTTATTCATTTTTCCTTTGCTCTTAAAATTTCATGAACTCAATATGTAATATTTTGATGTAGTTAACTAAAACAGTTAATGCCATTTAATGTGTCCATACTAAAAGTATTATTACAAATTGATTGATCATCCTACTCACTTTGATGTTCATACCTTACAGAGAGAAATTCATATCTTTGTGAGCAGCACATCCTGTGAAAGGTTTAAAACAACTAGAGTGTGTTCAGGAGTGAGCTTCCAGAATGTTGAAAGGTTTCTACTGCTTGACCTCTGAAGAAGAGTCAAAGGATATAGCGATGGTTAGATTGAAAACCCTATACAACAGATGTTAGGAAGCATTGTTTTGAAAGCAAAATTCAAGTTGTTCTTTATCACTGTAAGAAGAAGAATAGGTCATAAAGGCTGAAAAGTGTTAGGGATATTAATTTGAATTTGTCAAGGAGCATTCAGTCTCTGCCAGAGTGATCCAAAGATGGAATGGTACATTGAGATGGTCCCACCTAAGAAGAATGTTAAAAAGGTCTGGAAATTTACAGTTGCCAAGATATGGAAGCAACCTAGTTGCCCATCAATAGATGAATGGGTAAAGAATATGTGATACACACACACACACACACACACACACACACAAAATATAAGGCAATAAAAAAAAAAAAAATCTTACCATTTGAGACAACATGGATGGACCTAGAGGGTATTACGCTAAGTGACATAAGTCAGACAAAAACAAATACTGTATGATTTCTCTTATATGTGGAATATAAAAAAACAAAACAAATGAACAAACAAACATGAGACAGAGTCATAGAAACAGAGACCAAAGGGCTGATTGCCAGAGGGAGGGATAGAGGATGGGTGAAAAAGGTGAAGAGGGACATAGTCAATAATTTTGTGATGTTTGCCCAGTGACAGATGATCACACATTGGAAGGTATAAAAATGTTGAGTTACTATATTGTACACCTGAAACTAATATAATTAATGTAATGTTGTATGCCAACTATACTTGAGCACAACACATGGCAAAGCCAATTTTTTCTAAAGGAAACAAAATTACAAGAAGCAAAAGTATAGGTGTTTCCAGTACCTGAAGTGAAAATCATTTTATCTCATCTGGTTAATGATTGTACCATTATTCTGGGAAAAGAAACCAAAAACCTTACTTTTCCTGGGATTTAGCCTAAGGAAGAATTTAATCACAAGTGTTATTTCATATTTTCAATGTGTTCCAAAATACCCACAGCAAAAATATTGTTTCGCTAGATGTTTTTATTTACTCTGTATTAAAACCGAGGGCATAACATTGCATATTTATTCTTTAAAGGAATTTTTATGTGACTGTTAGGAAATATGGTCCATTTACTTAGCTTAAGCTTACACTGCTAGTAACATAACTAAGGGATAATGTTTAGAGAATATAGAGCAGTGATTCTCAACCTTGGCTGTACATTAGAATCATCGGGGGAGCTTTAAAATTCCTGATGCCCACACCACATCCTGGACCAATTAAATCAGGATCTCTGCTGGGAAGCCAGACATTTTTGTAAAGCTCCTCGGTGAGTCCAACGTGAAATCAAGGTTGAGAACCGCTAATATAAGGAAGGAATACTGTGTCCAGTTGCATGCCATTTTTAAATACCATTTTTTTTCTAGTGGAACTTTTGATAAGTGTTGAGTTGCAACCAAATAATATGCCAATAAATATCTAAAGTACTAAATATCTATTAGTACTAAAGTTCTGGTACTATGGGGAATTGATTAAATAACTGAAGTCAGCAAAGGGTGCCCAGGAGTGACTAAAACCAATATATTGTGTGGTACATTAGTGGGGGATTTAATTAATATCTTTAGGTTTACAGAGAAGTCAACAATTGCTTGTACTTTTTAGGGTTCGAAGCCTGTGATCATGTTACTTCCCTCTGTAGTTTGCCTCAGAACTCCAGGTGGGTGAAGGGTGAAAAAAATTCCAGGAGGTTGATGGCCTTAAATATCTGGAAACACTAGACTGATTCAGGAGATGCTCTCTCTGGGTTCCAACACTGCAGTTCCCCCAAATGACTGGAGATTTAGTTGAAGTGCCCAGGAATTAACATGAAATGTGACTTCCAGAACTGAAATCTATTGGTAAATGACTTGTAAATAATAGTTTCACTCTTCACCAGTGTAAGGTGGTGGCCTTACATCTTATCATAAGATCTAAGGCCCAAATAGAATTGCAAATTTTTCCAAATGCTTTCATTCTTCTCCCTTTGGAGGAAAGAGCTCTGAAAGGCTTATCTCTCTGTCCCTTTCTTTTCAGGCCTTCTGAGTCACTTTAGGTGGCACAGTTCATCTCGGCTTCAAGCCGTTACTCTTTTCACCCCCAAGCTATTTGGGATGATACACAGGAAAGCTCAGCTGAGAAACAGGCTAAGGTTTTGACCTTCACGCCTGTTCATAGCTCTGAGACCCTGAGCAGGTTGTCAAATTTCTCTGAACCCATTTTCCAATGTTTAATGTGGGGATAATAATCTATCATTAAAATGTTTATTAAGCTGCTATATATTCAAGAAATTATGTGAAAGAGTTTGGGAAAATGTTCAGCAAACACAGTTAAGGAAAAGAGAATGATGATACCAAGTAGGGTAACTAGAGATTTCTAAGTCTGTGTTCCACTAACAATTTGACAGTGTTTAGTGAAATATGCACAGACAGGAGGCCCTTACCAGACCCACTGACTAGAGAAGAAAGGGATGTGTATTTTCCAGCTCTATGCAATATGGAAGTCACTCCCCACTTGAAATGTGACTAATCTGAATTATGATGTACCGCAGGTAGATACACATCGGATTTCAAAGAGTATGAAAATAAGACTGTAAAATATCTCAATTTTATATGAATTACATGATTTATTTTGGACATGTTAAATAAAATAATATTATTAAAATTAATTTTATCTGTCTCTTAGTTTTTTATTTAGATATAATTGACATACAACATTAGTTTCATGTGTATAACATGATGATTCGCTATTTGCATATATTGTAAAAAGATCAAAATAAGTCTAGTTTACATCCATCAATATACAGTTACAAATTTATTTCTTTTTTTTTTTTTTTTTTTAAATTAAATTTATTGGGGTGACAATTGTTAGTAAAATTACATAGATTTCAGGTGTACAATTCTGTATTACATCATCTATAAATCCCATTGTGTGTTCACCACCCAGAGTCAGTTCTCTTTCCATCACCATATATTCGATCCCCCTTACCCTCATCTCCCGCCCCCCACCCCCCGCCCCCGTTACCCTCTGGCAAACAAATGAGAAACAGAAACTCATAGACACAGACAATAGTTTAGTGGTTGCCAGAGGGTAACAAATTTATTTCTTGTGATGAGAATGTTTAAGATTTACTCTCAGCAACTTTCAAATATACACTACAGTATTATTAACTATAGTTACCTTGTACGTTGCATTCCTCCCTTCACCCATTTCTGCCACCTCCCATCTCTGGCAGCCACCAATCCACTCTCTGTATCTATGAGCTTTGTATTGTTTTGTTTGTTTGTTTTTATTTTTTAGATTACATGTGCTATTGAGATCATGTGGTATTTGTCTTTCTCTGACTTATCTCACTTAGTATAATGCCCTCAAGGCTTACCCCTTTTTGTTGCAAATAACACGATTTCCTTATTTTTTATGGCTGAATAGTTCATTGTGTGTGTGTGTGTGTGTGTGTGTGTGTGTGTGTGTGTACACACTCTGGAGAGAGAGAGAGAGAGAATACTATATATATATATCTCTCCATCCCATTTTCTTTATCCATTCATCCATCAATGGACACTTAAGTCGTTTCAATGTCTTGGCTGTTGTAAATAATGATGCAATGAACATGGAGGTGCATATATTTTTTTGAGTTAATGTTTTCATTTTCTTTGGATAAATACCAAAGAGTAGAATTGCTGGGTCATATGGTAGTTCTATTTTTAATTTTTTGAGGAATCTCCATTCTGTTTTGCATAGTGGCTGCACCAATCTGCAATCCCACCAACAGTACATAAGGGTTCCCTTTTCTCCACATCCTCGCCAGCACTTGTTATTTCTTGTCTTTTTTCTAATAGCCATTCTAACAGGTGTGAGGTGATATGGTGGCTTTGATTTGCATTTCGCTGATGATTACTGATATTGAGCACCTTTTCATGTACCTGTTGGCCATCTGTGTCTTTGGAAAAATGTATTCAGATCCTCTGCCCACTTTTTAACTGGATTTTTTTTTTAGCTATTGAGTTGTATGAATTCTTTATATATTTGGGTATATTTTTTGGGTATACTTTGGATATTAATCCCTTATCAGGCATATAATTTGCAAATATTTTCTCCCATTTACTACACTGCCTTTTCATTTTGTTGATGGGTTCCTTTGCTTGTGGAAGCCTTTTATTTGATATAAACTTTTTTCTCTTTTTAAAGAAAATGTGACTAATAGAACATTTTAAATTACATATATATTTCACATTTGTGGCTTGTTTTGTATTTCTATTCAACAGCACTGTTCTAGAGCTTCATCTCGGACCAATAAAATTTAATAGGAAAATCACTGAAACTTCATAATGATTACACTTTCTGGAAAACTCCCTGTCTTTCGCCTTTTTATCCATTTCCTCTGGTGACACCATGATGTAAGATCCTGCTTTTGGAGTCCTTCCATGTTATAACTGTGTTGATTTGGGGCTTTAGAAATTGAACATCCTTGAGTAAAGACCAGCATGGGGATTTCATAAAATAAATTTCCTCTTTATTATGAACAATATCATTGTTAGTCTTTTATAAGGCAGATTCTTTTCTTGTCATTTTTTTTTTCTTTTTTCATTGAAAACAATTTTTAAAGATCCCAGTTGCTCTCTGGATCATTTGAGATGTCACCTATAATTTCTGTCTTACTTCTCTTGCTATATATACTATTTGAGTGAGGGAAGTTCCATGTCTGTATGGGATTTGGATGACTGAAGCCAGGATGACAACAATCTAATTTTACTAGGGGAAAAACGGCACCAAGTAGAGCGCAAATAGCTTTTTGGAAACGGAAGTCTGAAGTGCATCTGGATCTTGCTAACACTGTTTTTTGTTTTTTTGTTTGTTTGTTTGTTTTTCTGGTGATAGCTCCATACTCAAGGCTGTAGCATAATAAAGGGAAGGAGGACATCATGTACAACCTACTTATAAATACCTGGTATAAATTACTGTGAAGTCATTAAAATACAATAGTTGAGTCAAAGATTTGAGTCTCGCTAGCTGATATATGTGCCTAAAAAAATTCACTGGTCAGCTATGCTCAAATCTATAACATCGCTACTATTTTGTGATGACAACTTTGAGGGTCATTATCCATAAACTATTTATCTCTGTCTGTGATCTTACATGAAATATTTATAAAACAATCATGCTATATGGTCACATTGTCCAAAGGAGCAATCAAAAGACATATGAATATATTTACAGCCTCATATCCCACACTTCATATTTCCATGTAGAAGAAAGAGCATTGCCCAATAAAAGTATAATGTGAGCCATATGTAATTTAAAATTTTCTCATAGCCACATGAAGAAAAGGGAAAAGAAACAAGTGAAATTAATTAGAATGATATATTTTATCTAAACTGGTATTATTTCAGCATGTAATCGTTACTAAAATATCAATATATTACATTTTTTTGTAATAAGTCTTCAAAATCTGGTGTGCATTTTCCACTTACAGCATGTCTCAATTTAGAGTAGTGACATTTCAAGTACACAGTAGTGACATAGATCTAGTGGCTGCTGTATCGCACAGAGCAGACTTATTATAGAAGCATTCATGTGCCCATGTGTAGTTTGTTGGCCTTTCGTATACCAGGATGGGCTAGGCTGGCTGCTTTGATGTGGAGCAGTGAGAGGTGCTGAGCTTTGCTTGATAAGGGGCTTATGGGCTAGATACTTTGGGTCATTTTTGAGATAAGGCTTAGCATGACCCCAGTAGCATCAGTCTAGTGGCTTTTGCAGAGACCTGTAGACTTCTGAAGAATGGTCTGCAGTAACGGGGTCTGGAATAACGAGCATGTCATGGAGCCAGAGAGATGTGGCATCTGTGCAGTAAAAGGCTAACTCATCAGGCTTAGATTGCCCAAACCCGGCATATTCCATAGGTCTTCAGTACTGGCTCTTGACAGGCTCCCGGGAGATAACCTCTGAGTCCCTCGAATATCCTGCCTGAGAAGAATGTCTTTATATATATAAGAGGCTTTGGACCACTACAGATAGTTTATTCTAACAATATGATTTATGGTGAATGGGTTGCATATGCCTGGGGCTTTGATAACGGATACAGTATGACCGCTTGGGGCTGGAGATTGCAGTAGTTAAGGTCGACTCCATGCCTATGTGACTGACCCCCAATAAAAACCATGGACACCAAAGCTTGGGTGAGTCTCCCTGGTGGGCAGCACTTCTCACGTGTTGCCACACACATTGCTGGGAGAATTAAGTGCTGTCCATATGACTCTATTGGAAGAGTTCAAATGGAGCTTGTGCCTGCTTTCTTCTGGACTGAGCATTATGTGCCTTTTTCCTTTGCTGGTTTTGATCTATATCCTTTCTCTATAATAAATCATACCCACGAGTATAACAGCTTTTCTGAGTTCTGTGACTCTCCCTAGTGAATCATCAAATTGAGACTGTCTTGGGGAACCCTGTCACCCCTCCCTAGCTCCCAACTGGGTGCACTGTCAAACTGTCAGTTATTCATCAACAATGCTACTGGTAACGGAAGGGAGGCACAGAAACAGGAGTAGGAGAATAGAGATAGGGCCCTAAAGTCTGTGGTGTATAAGCCAGGCACTATTCTAGATGTTTTACATGTAGCCATTATCTGATTTAATCATTGTGGTAACTCTCTCATATATGTTTTCTAGAAGAAATGGATGTCCAGTCTTCATCTCCCAAAAGGTCAAACTGATAAAGTACGGCCCAAAGCTCCAAACACACACAAAAAGTGTTTGCCGTAAATGATTGGTAGAGTGACGTTCAACCTGGGTTCTCTCAGATCCCAAGCCCTGGTTCCATTGTACAACAGCAAAGATGTAGCCACATTCACAGGGACACATTGCCCATGGCATATGTAGCAGAGTCTGTGGGTTCCCCGCCCACATCCCTTCGGCCTCTGAGTATGCTGGAGTTCACTGCCAAGAGTTCCAGGGCATGCTTATGTCTTCCTGCATTTCTCTACTTGATAGCTGTCTCTGACAGCTTGGTCATGTTTGGCTTGCATGTGGGGAGGTAAGGCCCCGGGAGAGGTCCCCAACCAATGAGGGAAAGTTATTGGAAAATAAATACCCGACCTTCCTTGTTCCTCATTGGAAGTGTGTTTCACAGAGCCTCTCACATGATCCCCAGTGGGGTTGAGCCCCAGGTGCCCACAGCAGTGCTCTACCCCATAGCACTCTCTTATTGGCATTCGTTCTTACCCATCTCACGTCCCCACTTCTTCACTGTGCAGCCTGTGACCCCCTCCTAAATAAACTATGTGAACCGAAATCCTAAACTGAACGTGTTTTCGGTGAGGATCCCAACTAAGAAAAGAGATAAGATCACCCCTGAATGGGTACATACAAAGCAAAAAGCAAAAGGTTAGAAGGACAGTGGCACTATAGTTACACTTTATATTCTGTATGTTTAAATGTCACTTTCATAGCATGCATCTAGTCCTTTGTCTCATATTTGAATTAAGTTGAATCACTGTACTCAGTTCCAGCATGAAATATGTACGTGCTGCAAGTTGCCAGGCAGGGTCCTATATTATAAAATGTTCTTTGTACTTTGCCTGGTGAATTCTTGTTTTCCACCCTTAATACCATTAAAGTATGTGCCTAAATGAACTATCATTTGTAAAGCTGAAAGCCGATATTTACTTAATCAAAATTAGACTTCCTAATACCTGTTAAAGGGAAAACCCATTGGGGGAAAAACACAGAGGATAATGCTCATATTATTTTTCAGACAATAAACAACCTTGTTTAATAATCCTATTATGAACATTAACATACATTTCACAGCCCATCTGGCAAACAATAAAGGTCATGACTCCATGAAATGCTATCCAGGGCATTGTAGTAAAGAAAATGATAAAACCTTCAGCTGTGTCAGTGGGTCAAAAAGCGGTCATAGGACATTTCTCAGACACCACGGATTACCCAGGTAATGGGTACTTTATGAAGTCAAGCTGTGTGTTAGGAAACATGTTTTTCAAAGCTAAGCAGCTCTGAAGGAATAGTTATGTGACAAGCAGAGGTGGAAGCTAGAGGGAGAAGTTACCTGCTTTTAGTGAATCATGGTTAAGTGATAAAACTCCAGCATTTTATGAAGTGCAGATTGTTATAAAAACATCCTTCATGAGATAGAGAAAACACAGTATCTGCTTTCAGTTAAAGAATTCTTTTCCAGAACTCAAAAAAAGTCACTCTAATTAGTGTTCCTGAGAGTTTCTAACCAGGAAGAAAAAAAAAGTTAAGTATGTTTTTCCCCAAACCCATATTTTGTAATAATAACTTATTTTATCGATAAAGTTATAACAATAGAAATATTTGTAATAATGTTATTGGAAACCCATTGGCCTGAGGTTCCATGTATGTATCTCATACTCCTGCTGTATAGATGCCTGGTTTCTTTGATTTATTTCCTTCTTCAATGTCTAGTTCTTTCTGGATAAAATATTAAATTCACATGAGGACTCTATATAAAATATGAAATCATATTATGTTACGTGATATGTTCTGACTTCATTTCTATCTGAACTAAACCTGGAAAATAGATGGCACCTCCATTCAGTGTTGTTTTAGCAGAGTGAGCATGTATCTGAATGCTTGGGATTACTATTATTGTTTAAAACGAATATTTATGGGTATATTGACAGTATAATTTAATTGCTCACAAGCTTTGTAAATAGAAAAGATTTGTCATCCTAAGCTATTTCTATTGATTTCATGCATGTCCGTTTACTTAGTTTGTACTCAAGTTTGAAGGCAACCTCATTTGTCACATTCCTTTCTCTGACAATAGTGATGAAATCGCTTTTAATTTGAAAGGAACTTTAAAACTCTGTATCAAGTCTGACTGAAAGATAGTATTCATGGCATGTCAACATAGTCACTGCAACATTGAGTGTGAAACTGATAAACAGTCAAATCCCTGAGCTACTCCTTTCTCCAGAAATATCATGGACTTAATGCATATCTCTAAATGGGCATGCATTTTGAATGGGATCCACAAATGGGAAATAACGTTTCTTGTCAAAATGCCAAAGGATAACCTCCTTCCTCCTTATGCCAATATTCCAGTGTCCTATCCTTAGTCAACATAACTTGGAATCAGAATGTAGAAGCCACACTACCTAGATATCACAAAGCAACATAAGGCATCACAAATAGAAGCACGCCAAGCTAAACCGCATGCTGGCAACAGGAATTTGTAGGATATCAGAGAAAGTGAAGTCCCCTTAACACGCCACAGATGACGTCACTCTCTTTAGTGCAAATTTTGAACGACCGTAAATGGGAAACAGAATGTTTTACAACCAAAAGTGTGTCCTGATACAAAGAAGTGACCAGGCCATGGCAAAACTCTGTTAGATACACAGAAGAAAGTGAGCAAAATCCAAGATACTACTAGAAAACAAACAGTTATTGCATCAGAAGAGAGGCTGTTTTCTAGTCACATCTGGCAAAAAGAGTTTTGTTAATTTCTTAGTGAGGACGACTGGTTAAGATAGAGCTGTGACAAGTAGGAGTAGCTTTAATTCAATAGGATGTATGTATAATGGCTAATGTCTAAGGTTCAATTAGCAGATGGTCCTTCTCACAGGGAACAGGGAGCCAGGCTCCCTCTACTTCATGGCTCTATCATTCCATAGGGCAGTTGATGGAAATGACGGAGAGAGCATGAAAGAGGCACATTTACTTCCAGCCACTTCTTTCTCATTGGTGAAAATTCATCATGTAGCCTGACCCAGCTGCAAGAACGGCAAGGAATGTGGCCTGTGGCTTGGCAGCCGCCTCCTGGCTACAACTATGTTCTATGGAAAAGGAGAAAAAAAAAGAAAAAAAATGGAAATGGGCAACTAGCCACTGCCACAGGAGGAATTGGAAATAACAGAATTTCATGTGTAATATTTGTAGTGTTTAGCATCTAATATCAAAAGAACACGGAAGAAGCTTTCCAAATAGATCTCAGTCTATTGAAGTTGTAGTTAAACTTCAAGACTCCGTTTCCAGGGTTACTGTTGCCATGGAGCATTCCCAGGCCCCAATCAAGTATGTCACATGCTGCTGTTAGGAAACAATGCTATGGATCCCCACTCATACCTGCCCCAGGCAGGTGTACTCATCCACCAGCTGCTGTGACAGTTGCCACTCCCTTCTCTGCAAAATTGCCTTTGGCCAAATTGAAAACACCTTGCTTTGGGGAGTTTAAATGACTTTCCCCAACCCTGGGGGCAGATGACAGCCATTGACTGACAGACATGAACAAAGAGCCGATTCCCTGGTGAGATCAACTCTGTGTTTCAGGCTGTACAGCAGGGCTCCCCATGGGGTTAGGCTGAGGCCAAACCCATGCTCCCCTCCTTCCTTGCCCCATCCTGCTTCTCTCATTCCACCTTTTAAAGGAATCCCACCCCACCCCCGCAATAAACCATGGGCACTGGAATCCCTGTTCTAGGTTCTCTTTCTAGAGAACCAGACCTAAGACCATGAACCCCCTTACTTTTTGAAATTGAGAGCTTGTACATAATCTCCATGCATGGCCGTCTACTTCATTTCATTTTTTCAGGGGTGAGGTGAACCTTTAGAAACTACAGGCATAACTACAATTGGATCAAAAAATCAAATTCAAGAATTTTCCCCCATCAGTGAATGTACTCCTTAATTTCCCAAATCTTCCACATTTCAGGACTGAGAAAGGCCTAAGAGCCTTTTGTGATCCTCCACTGTCAAAGGAAGATTTTTTTCTTATATACACTAAGCAGGAAGATGGGAGAAAATATTTTATTTTTTTAACCATCAGGAAAGCCTGTTTTAACCAAAAAATACAAATGAGCCATAGCATCCCATCCTATGCACAGTTAGCACAAGGTGAACTGAAGATCAAATAAAATATTAATTGGTGCAGCAGCTTAGCATAGTGTCTGGGACATTGCAAAGTAGTCATGACTATTTGTTCTTGTTCTTTTCTTTCACTCTCAGTAGTCCCACTATAATTTTGTTGTCTCCTTATAATCCCCGAGATAGGAAGGGAAATCCATAATTGGCTCCATTTTTCAGAAGTAAGATTTAAAAAATCAGAGTCAGCTTCAAATCATGACTCCCCTCGGCAGCAATGTGGGATGTCACTGATTTGGTTTGATTGTCCCCAAAATTTGCTACAGGAATCCCGAGGGTGCAGTCAGCAAGGACACCTCTATTTGGTTTTTATAATGTTCTTGCTTGGCTTATGACAGTGAGAACATTTTAGGTTCCAGAATGAATTAATGCCCCGTTAATTAATAAGAATCAGATGTGATGTCATTGGTGAGTTCTAATTCCTGTGGCGATCATCTATGTGGAAATATTTTTAAAGGTGAAACATTTAGAAACACATTTTAAAACTTCCCTGATGGTGAAGGATAATGAGCCTTTGCCTCTATTGTGGACCAAATTCTCATAATTTTCTAGATTAATGCATAATTGTGGGAGCTCAGATTCTTATGCAGACATTCAAACATCCCTATAAACTCTCCATCAGCAGGCAAGTTTATTTCTCTCTTCTAATCAAGTTGCATTAATATTTACCTTTCTAACTTAAACTATTTCCTCTCTTGAAATAACTTGATTCCTCCATTTTGCAAATCTGCATACTTCCTATCTTTTGAGCCACCTTCACCATGAAAACTTTTCCAAAAACTGTAGGCTGCAATTGTGTTATTATTTTCTGACTACCTGAGGTGTGCAGTTTATTACTGGATTATATTCAAGGTATCACTTAATTTCTGTCTAAATTGACCAACTGTCTAGATCATACCCTTACTCTGACAGCATACTGCATGAGGACATAGAGCATGGCTCATATACTGCAATGTAACCCTCATTGTGCCTACATACTGAGCATACAGTAGGTGCTCAATATATGCTCGAATGTGTGAATGAATGCATATCTCGTATTCCTTGGTGCCATCATTACTGGGTCGCTGAGATGAAAGGGGGTCAGGAATGTCATACGCTCACTTTCTTGACCCAATGTGACCCAAGGGTGTTGTACAGCCAAGTGTGGAAAGGAATTTACTCCCTTGCCCCCCTCTCCCAACACTTCCTGCCTGAGACAACTTTAGACATTGTTGGCAAGAGAATATCTATAATCAGGTCAGACAAAAAGGTCATTCCTACCTTAGGAAAGGTCTGTGATATCTTTCCCTCAACAGGGAGCAAGACCCCATTAAGTGTCAACTGAAGCACAGATAATGTATGAGTATGGAAGAATATACACAGTAACAGGGCTGTATGTTGCTACATATGGGAAAATGTGTGTATTTGATGTATTTTTCTCATGATTATTTTCTAAGGAAGCAACTATAAAGTATACACATACCCTATAAAGTAGGATGCTTCAAAGGCAATTCATATATATTTATGTCACTAGATGTTTGACAGATATTTAGAGTTTATGTAGCGTAGCAGTGAGAACTGGGAGAGAGACGTCTGCTTCCCTCTTTGCTGAGCTGTGGAGCGCTGTATTCATGGTCTACAGACTCATACACCACTGTAGAAATGCGCTGCATTTGGCCATGCTTTATGTGTCACCCTGTTTGTAAGGACAACCTTCAGCTTCAGCCTTTCAGTTCAAGGGAGAGTGAAGAGGTTTGAAGAACATGGACCGTGGTGTCCGTCCAGGTTTTGCCAGCTGAGTGAATTTTGGGATAGTATTTGATTTCTCCACTATTCCGTTTCCCCATCTATACAGTGAAGTTAATAGCATCTATATGTCAGAATTGTTTTGAGCATTAAATGAGATGCGTATAAACCGCCTAGCACAGTGCTTAGGAAAAAACATTTATTTATCCATATTTATTGTGTACCTACTACCTATGTGTCAGCTTACATTCTAGTAGAAAGAAACAATTTAAATAAAGTAAATATGTAGTATGTTCTCCATGTTCTGTGGAAAAGACTGAGGCTGGGGGGAGATAGGGAATTCTGGAATGGTATTTTTTGTGCAGGCCTCACTGATTATGCAAATTTGATAAAAGACCTGAAGTGGGCAAGAGAGTTAGCCATGTGCAAAGATGAGGGAAGAGAGTAGAGGAAAGAGCAAATGCAAAGGTCCTGGGGTTGGCATGTGTTTAAGGATTTTGAAGAACACCCTGAAGGTCAGGATGGTTGGAAAAGGTCAACA
Organism: Rhinolophus sinicus; assembly: GCF_057876585.1. Classification (NCBI taxonomy): domain Eukaryota; kingdom Metazoa; phylum Chordata; class Mammalia; order Chiroptera; family Rhinolophidae; genus Rhinolophus; species Rhinolophus sinicus. The sequence continues at coordinate 27,743,746 of NC_142513.1, forward strand.
ACTAGGAGAAGAGAAGATTAGGTGGCCAAGATGAAGGAAAGCTGGGTCAGGTAGAGTCCTGTGGGCCATTAAAGTAGCTTTTACGCTGATGGAATTGGAAACCATTGGAACATTTTGAGCCGTCCACTGATGTATGTTTTAACTGCATCACTTTGGCTGCTGGATGAGAATGGAGTAAATGGAGGTAAGACCTCAATTTTCAGGCTACTGCAATAAAACAGGAGAGAGAGGATGGTGGCTAAAACTGGGGTAGTGCCACTGAATTTAGTAACAAGTGGTTAGATTCTGGATAACAACAAGTAATCTGAGTTCAAAAAAGTATGATATGTACATCATAATTTTATTTTTGATAATAAATAATATCTATTTGTCTCTTCCCTGCCAAAAAAATCCCCTAGGAAAACCATAGGCATGAATATTCTGCATATGGAACACCAACTACGTATTAAATGTTTTGGCAAGATATTTTTATATTTTTCTAATGTATCTCAGAAACAGAGATGAATCCCTGAGCTTATTTATTTTTCAATTTAAAGACTTCATTTTTTTTTTTTTTTTAGAGTAGTTTTAGGATCACAGCAAAATTGAAAGGAAGGTACAGAGATTTCCCACATACCCTCTGCTCCTACATATGCATAGCCTTGAGCTTTTTCATTTTCTACCTGGCTTTTTGGTGACTTGTTGATAGAGTCTCAAATGTAAAGTAGGTGGCTATGGAGAATTTCTGGGTGCTGAAAATCCCATCCCAGGTCTGTTGCAGACTACCTGCATTGGGTTAAATCGTGGTGGTATCTACTGGCATTAGTAGTGAAGATTTACCTATTGGGAAAACACTGTTTTAATTAAAAAGACAAACACTCTGGCTTATTATAATTGTTTTTAGTTTTAGTTGGTTCTTATCATTAGGAAAATAGATATAATGTATCCACTCTGAATACCACTGCAGAAGCAGGGAGACAGAAAGACTGTAGGAACCCGCCAAGTCTGGAAGAGCAAAATGTCCACAATGGGAGAGGGGTCTCCTGCAGCAATTTTTTTCTCCATCTTGTGGATCACTGTGGGGTCGTAGAAAAAAACCACGTAACTAGAAGCCAAGAGACTGAGTTGTAATGCAGACTCTGTCATCAACTAAAGACATCACTGAACTCTATAAAATAGCTGCAGAATTCCTTACAGCTCCACCTTTTTGATTCCACTCATTGATTCTCTTTCCCTAGCTCTATCAAAATCTGCAAAACCATAGAGCACTTACTATCATGGAGAACACTATATCCTTTGTTGCTAATTGAAAAGACAGCAGCACAGTGATTTGGGGGGAACATCCAGGGCCATATTCCACCACTGCCAAGACTTTCAAATGGCGTGGAGAGGCATCTTGGACAATCATGGACTCTACTTCAGCAGGTGGACTGAGCAAAGCAGTCCATAAATTTTGAAACTCATTATCACTGTTCCCTTATGCAGAGAAGATAGAGCTTACCAGTGTGGTAAACTTCAAAAGCATTTTATTACTTACTTTTGTTTCAGTTTTGAAAAAAAAGGGGGGGGGGCATTTCTCATCAGTAACTAATGAATGATGCTAGAGGATAATGGGATAATATATTTAAAATTCTAAAGAAAATGAACTGTTAACCTGGGATCCTACTTGGATCACCACTCTCACTCAAGATGAAGGTGAAAGAGAGACTAACATTCATAAAAATGCAGGCCTTTCTGAACAAACTGAAAGGAAGCATTTTGGTAACAAAAGAAAAGATTCCACAGGGAAGAAATAGTATGCAAGACATATTTATAAGCACAGAAATTGTGAAATATTTTGTTGCAATTATTGTAATTAATGACAATAATAATAACTGATTTAGTTTGTGCTTAAAACCAAGTGGAACTAAAATATTATAGATTATCAACATAGAATAAAAAGGAGGAATGTTAGAGGTCTCTATTTAGATTTTGGTTAATGTTCTATTATTCAGCAGTAGTTTAGAGTTGATGTCAATATGGACATATGACATATACATATACATTTCTTATCTTCTTATTGGGAGAAGAACAGAAATACTGATTGACTACAGAATTTGTTTAAAAATATAAAGCTGTGTATGTTAATAAACAGACTAGCTATATAATATGCAGCTTCCAAACTAATATAAGGACAATATGTTCAAACTGAAGGCATGAAAAGAGAACAAAATAGTCAGACAAATCTTAGTAAGCATAAAAACAGTATAAGATAGTTTAAATAAATCCAAATATATCAGAAATTAAAATAAATATAAACAGATTAAATTCACTCCTTAAAAGGCTCAGGATTTACAGATAATATTTGTAAAATCTATGCTATTTAAGAGACACACTCAAGATACAACTCAGAAAAGTTGAGTCAAATAGAGCTTAGATATTAACAAGATGGATAATCATTTTAAAAACTCTGAAATATAAAGCAATTCAATAAGATTATCATTATTTCTTTATTCCCTGAGCTCACTTGAACTGAATTCTATGGAACAATTGAAACTTCTTAAAATAATATTCTCTGTGAGTTTGAATTTTTAGTTTACACACACACACACACACACACACACACACACCTTTACCTTTTTTGTTTTGTTTTTCAGAATATATTCCCATCTTTCATGTTATCTCACTCTCCAAATCTTCCTAAAAGGTAGGAGGGCACAAACCATCTTTAGTCTTATCTCTTCTTATTCCTGACCCATAACCCATTAACATTGTAAATATGTCACCTTATAACAAAATCCACTTATCTTCTGCTTAAATCCCTTCAATGGTTTTCCATTATTTTAGAATAATGTCCCAAACTCTTACCATTGCCTTAAAGTGTGTGGAGAGCTGTGTTCTGTTTATCTTACCTATTTCTTTGTACCTTGTTTTCTTCCTCACTCTCTAATCTCCAGCCATATACATTGCCTTTCATTTTCTAGGCACAACAGGTACTTCTTTACCTAAGGCTTTTGCACACACTTTCATCTCTCTGGAACATTCTTTAGTGCAGAGTTTGCATGGTTGAGCTGTTCTCTTTCTTTAGACTGGTAATGGTGAATTTTTGTGTCACCTTGGCTGGGCCAGGGGTGCCCAGATATTTGGTTAAACATTATTGCTGAGTATAGCTCTGAAGTTGCTTCTGGAGAGGTTAACATTTGAATCAGTAGACTGAGGAAAGCAGATTGTTTTTCCCAATGTGGGTGGGCCTCATCCAATCTATTGAAGACATAAATCAAATAATAAGGCCGAGGAAGTGGGAGTGTACTCTCTCTGACTGCCTTCAAACCGGGACATTGGTCTTATCCTGCCTTTGGAATTCTACTTAGACTGAAACCATACCATCAGCTCTCCTGCAGATTTGGGGATTTTTCAGATTCCATAACCATGTGCCATGTGAGCCAATTTCTTTATATCAATATGTATATATATATATGTGTATATATATATATATATATATATATATATATAATATACAATATATAAATATATAATATATATCTTATTATACATATATGATATATATGTATCATGTTGCCCCGAAAATAAGACCTAGCTGGACCATCAGCTCTAATGCATCTTTTGGAGCAAAAATTAATATAAGACCCGATCTTATTTTAATATAATATAAAACCAGGTCTTATATCTTATATAATATAATACAATATCGGGTATTATATAATATAAGACCAGTTCTTATATTAATTTTTGCTATGGTCTGACTGGGTCTTATTTTCAGGGAAACATGATAAATATATTCCTACTCATTTTGTTTTTCTGGAGAACACAGACTAATACAATTTAAATATCTCCTCTGAGAAGCCTTCTTTTCTTTATTCTCTGTCTTAACCACTGATATCTTTCACAGTACTTATTGCAAGTAAAAATTCTTGTTTGTCTCATTTTTTGTCTTTCTCTTAACTACTATATGCTTTCTAAAGGCAGAAACCAAATCAGACCTATTTATTTTCTAAACCTTGCCCAATACTTGATGCAAAGTAAACTCTCAATAAATATATGTGGAATAAATGAGTAGATCAGTAAACAAATGCTTCAGTGATTGGCTACTTTGCCTGAGTGATTACACTTTTTTTCTAGTGAATTGTAATACTGTTTCTATATTTCTGACTCCCAAACCATAATCTTCAGTCTTAAATTTTTGTCACTATAACCCAAGAAGCAGATTTCCAAGTGTGTTTCTCATGTACCTCAAATATCCACAACTAAACTCAATTTCTTTAACCCTCTAATTGCCCTATTATTACCCACCTATTTTGGTTAATGGTTCAAACATTCACCAAGTCACCTAAGCCCAAGACCTGGAAGTCATCATTCATTCATAGATTCACATTCATTCATTTATAGAGCAACTATTATGAGGCCCATACTGTATGAAGCACAACAAACATAATGGTGAGCAAAACTGACATAATTCATGTCCTCGTGGAGTTTATTCTACCATCTTTCTCATCACTTTAATCATGTTGACTGCTAAGACTTATCTCTTCATTCTCTCTTTGAATGTCACTTCAACAAGCATATCCATCTCCCTGTCTTTCTCTCCCTCTCCCCTCCCCCATTCTCCCCCCCCCCCTTTTCTAGATCAAGCTGACATCATCTCTTATCTGAACCTTTGTAATACCTTCCTAATTGATTTCCTTGCCTCTAGTCTCATCTCTCTCCTTTCGTGTCACACTACCGAGTGTTGTTCCAGAACACAAATTGAGCCACCTGATGGCCCTGCAAAAGCTTTCATGTCTCACCATCACTTACATGATAAAGTTCATCTCCTTAGCATGACACGCCATGTCCTTTATGCTTCAGCTGTGTCAAATGACATTCAGATCTATGTACATGACCCCATGCTTTTGAATTATGCTGTTTCTTTACCCTGGGAGCAAATCCCTCTCTGCTTCACCTGGCAAACTCCTTCAATCCTCTCCTTTCTTGAAGCTTTTCTGTCTCCTGTTCCCATCCAGGCAGAAGCAAGAGCGTGTAGAACCATACTCTTATAATCCCTCATAGGAATTTGTGCCATCAGACTTCATTATGAATGTCACACATGTTTACATGTCTAGATTCCTCACTAGATTGTGGGCAACTTGCAAGTGGAGGGCATGGCTTATATAAACTTACATATGTACAGAGACTGCAACATTGGAAATATTACTAAATCTTTGCTCAGTAAGTGAATATTGATTGAAGATACATATATGTTCAGTCATTTGCCCAAAGTGACAAAGTTATCAGTGGCAGAGCTGGCCCAAATTTCTCAATTCCCACTTAAGTGACATTTCACTAGACTAAAGCACCTTTAGCATTTATCCAGTGATTTTTCAATTGGTCCACAGGAAAAGAAAGCAATGGGCTTGGCTTGCCCTGAATCAGAGGGGTGGAGTTGGTTCAGAACCACCTTGGGTCTTTTTGAACCTATATGTGCTTAGATTAGAATTTCTGAACTGCACTCCCTGAAAAACACCACCAATTGGTGACTGAGATATATGTATATAATAATGCTAGTGGGGGAATAATGGATTTGGAGTGAGGCAGCTATGGGTTTCGGCATCTGTTTCTTCACTGATCAGCATTGTTTACAGGTGAAGGAACCGGCACAGGCTTTGTGTCATCTGACTACTCTGTGCCTTGGTTTCCTCACCTCAAAACATAGCACCATATTTTGAAAGTTATTATGGGGATTACATTAGATGAATGAGTCCTGAGAAAGAACTGGATATTGCCTGGTACATACTAGGTGTTCTAAAATTTAGCTTCCGGTTCCCGGTTTTTTTTTTTTTTTTCTTTTTTTTTTTTTTCCCCCTGAGGCTTTAATCAGAAATCTGAAGACACCCAAAATGGCTTTTCCATTTGTGTGGGAGATTGTTGCTCTGCTGATGAATTGTCTGCATCTCACACACACTTTAACAGCTCCAGGGTGTCTTCAAATTAGAGCTGCTTATCACTCATTAGCACCCTTGCAGGAAAGCCGATAAACCTCACCTCTTCCTTAGTCCTCTAACAAAACTGGGGGAACCTCCATTTTCTTTTATCATCTGAATTCTGACCTTAAGGTTTCACTCTAACCCGAGGGCTTAATTTATCTTCTGTTAAAAGCAGTAGTTTTCCCTTACATGGAAACCGTCATGCCCTGAGTGTGCACAGTGAGACCTAGAAACAGTCTTGCCTGTTTCATCTCAGACTTAAGGGGAAAGTCTGCTCCACCCTCCCCTTCCATTGCGGTAGATGAGGCTTTGATTACAGGGCAGCCTATTAAAATTTCAGGCTGCTATTGTACACTCCATACTGTAAAGGTTTAAAAGTTGACAAAATGCCACGAGTGCTATTGTGTGAAGTCAACCTCATATTTATTTTACATACTGTATACCACAGTACACTTCCTGATAGCTGAGAGTTTGTGTTGTTTTGACTAAATCTGGACAAATATGCATAAAATATGTATTCAAAAGACATTTCACTCAAAAACAAAGAAAGGTTTGTATCTTTAGATTGCCCCAGAACCTGAGGGCTACTGAGAATTATAAATAAATTTGGCTTCACAGGCCTGTAGTCATAAATGACATTTTTTAAAATGATGGAAGTGGGGAGATTTGAGTCGTACAGGAACCTTCCGTTTAACTCCCCTCCTCCCAAATATGTCCAAAATTTAAAGAAAGCTCCTCTAAATATAACTCTCTCAGTTGAAAAGGAGCTTTTGATTCCTAGTTATTGGGGAAAGACCTGTTTATTTATACCATTGCTTTGTTTTCTTAAAATTGATGCAGAAAGAACATGGGTCCAACCCCTTTAAAATCCTATGTTTTATCACTCTCCAGTTGATGGGCGCAATCCAGCATGAGGAAATTAGAAACAGCTGGGGTAGACACAATAACTTCTTTTGAAAAGACAGTTCACAATTACTGGAGAAAAATAGAGATGGCACTAGAACAGCGTATCTCAAAATGAAAATGTGGTTTTTGGACCAACAGCATCACCTGGGAACTTGTTTGAAATGCAAATTCTTGGGCCTTACTTGACTACTGAGTTAAAAATTCTAGGGCTAGGGCCTGGCAATCTGTGTTTTGACAGCCCCCCTGAGTGATTAATACACAAGAAGGGGTTAAATATGAGACCTAGCCCAGAGGAAAGAGTAGCAAGAGAGGGAACCTTGAAAAGCCAGAGGCCAGAGTGATTTGAGGGAGAGTTAATGATCAAAAGTGACCACAAAAGGTGCTAATCAGGTGTTTAACACCTATACTCCAATACATCTGTTTCTAGATCTGAAATTAAAGGGTAGACTATAAACAGCTTCTAAGGACAGTGGAAAATACAAGGCAAACAAAAGAAGCCAGAGTTAGGGAAGACGTTGCTCGCTTTTTTCTTATAAGACAGTCTGTATAGTTATTTTCACATTTATAACCTTGATATGAAATTATTAAAATGTATTAAAAGTACATTTTTGCTTCCCTTGTGAAAGAGTAACTTGTGGCACACAAATGTTCCCACTGAGAAAAACTAGAAAAGCTGTATAAAATACAAAAATCATGAGTCTGAAGGCCTGAGAGTGTCTAAGCAGTCATATCCTGGAATGAAGGGAGCTCAGGGAGGGAAGAATAATTTTTGCATCCAAATTTCTCCTGCAGGTGAACCTACCATGACCCAGCAATGCCACTCTTACATCTATACCCAACAGAAATGCAGACATAAGTGCACCAAAAGACATGGACAAGACGTTTCATAAATTTATGATTTGCAATAGCCCCAAACTGAAAACTACCCAAATGTCCATGAATCACAAAACAAATGAATATATTGTATATTCCCATGATGCAAATGAACTAATTACAGCTGCATGCAACAACATGGATGAGTCTCACAAATATCGGGGATGCCAAAAAATGTATACACATGATCTGTATTCATCTTTTGTTATAGGCATACATTGAGTATTATCGTTTTAATACAGTTTTTTCCTTTCTTAAAATGTATATATATATATATTTTTTGGCACCCTTTATATAGGATGATATATTCTATTTATTTAAAGTTCAAAATCATGCAAAGATAATCTGGTGTTAGACGTCAAGATACTGGTTGGCTTTGAAGGCAGTGGAAAATGGGAGCGGGGAGAGGGGTCCTGCTAGATTCTTGTCACACCCTCACTGCTGAAGTCGGCACTGTGTGTTTGCTTTGTGACAATTCAGCTGGCGGGATGCTTGTATTTGAGCAGTCTTCCTCATGGATTTTACAATTTTAGGAAAACTCTTGCTTGAAAATACTGGAGGTGTCAAAAAAATGTATACACATGACTTGTATTCATCTTTTGTTATCGATGTATATTGAGTATTACCATTTTAATAGTTTTTTCCTTTCTTAAAATGTGTATACATTTTTTTGGCACCGTCTGTATGTATTAAGAAGAATACTTCTTTTATTGTGTCTCTGTCATCTTCGTTCAGTGCAAGTCCATCAGATGTGTCTGTCAGCCCAAGGAGGTACTACAGATTATCTGCAAGTAACTGGCGGCAGGGGAATATGGTCATTATGAATCTCAGATCAGGGAGTAGACAGGCCTGAGGGTGAGTTGCTATGTGGTTTTGGGAAGCTCTTTAACCCAAGTCACATTTTCCTCATCTCTGAAGTGAGGGTGATCACGACAGTAGCAGCTAACTTGTAGAATCAAGGATTGAATGAGGGACTCCATCTGAAGTACTTAGCCCAGAACTACAGGGTCCTGGTGGAGCTGGAGGTGGAGGTGGCCTCATGGCCAAGGATAAAGGTTATGTATCTAAGAAAATATTAATAGTGGTGCTAAGACACTTGTCTCTGTGATGGCACCTTTTTTTTTTTTGAGTCACAGAAGTATCATGGTTACTTACTTGGCAGAGCGGATATCCCTAAGAAATCAAACTAGATGTGTTTTAGGGAGGAGAGAGCGAGGAGCGAGGAGCGAGGAGCGAGGAGGGGAGAGGAGGGGAGAGGAGAGGGGAAGAAGGCATGCCACCATGAGTGGGAACACTGTCTAATTCATGGCCTTGATAAAAAATATCACCTGTGCAGAACAGGCTAAAAGTGCTCAGAAATGAAAACTTTCTAGGAGAATCCTTCAACCAATGACTGATGGAAGTTGGTGGTTACCTCCTTGCCCCTTCAGCAAGGTAACAGTGAGGCATGTGTCTCCCAGAAATGACCAGTGGAATTGAATTCCAGTTGCCTACAGTGGTGATCTGCTCAACTGCCTTCCCCTCCCTGTGTCACTTTCCTCTCCTTTACCAGTGTTTTCTGAGATCACCTTCCAAATAAATTACTTGCACTCAAAACCTTGTCTCATTACTGTGTTTCCCCAAAAATAAGACCTAGCTGGACAGTCAGCTCTAATGCGTCTTTTGGAGCAAAAATTAACATAAGACCAGGTATTGTATTGTATTATATTATATTATATAAGACCCGGTCTTATATTATAGTAAAATAAGACCGGGTATATTATATTATATTATATTATATTATATTATATTATATTATATTATATTATATTATATTATATTATATTATATTATATTATATTATCATATTATGATTCGGTCTTATAGTAAAATAAGACCGGATCTTATGTTAATTTTAGCTCCAAAAGATGCATTAGAGCTGATTGTCCAGCTATGTCTTATTTTCGGGGAAACAGAGTACTGGTTTCTGAGGGCATCTAAACTTAAACAATCTTTGCCCTTGTGTCACTCATAATGAACTCTTAGTTATTTTCTTCTGGGGACTCCTGTCAGCCATTGCACCATGGCTTCCTCCTTTGAACGCTGTAATTACCACCATGCATCTGAGCAACCTGCATTGTGCCCCACTGCTCTGTAAAAGACTTCTGTTGGCCGCTGCCCAGGCCCACTGTGCAACCCCTGCCCCTTCCCTGTACCAGGTGTCAGGAATGGGACAATTACCCTCCATTACCTATGCTGTGGGCCCCATCACTTTACTCTTTTTCTTTGTACCATGAAGATTCCATGGAGCCAAAAAGAAACAATCTTGCTCTCTTCTAGAGACTAAGGCCTTCTTCGGTCTCTCTCTGCATCTCTCTGTGTGGCCAAATCCCCCTCCCTTCCGTCCATTTGGTAGTAGTGTAAGGCTCCTGTCACTACTCACCTCTTCTGAAAAATTTTGCTTCCTTCCCTCTCTCTCCTGAAGTTCAATTTCCCACATTAGATCTGCATATTTTTTATTGCTCCCTCTTCACCAAGAGTCTCTGTCTTGGTCCAGCGTTAGCCCTTCTGCTTTTGGATCTTAGACCACACGTGGAACCAGAGAGTTCCAAAAGCATTCTCCCATGAAGACATGGGATATGTCAATATATGGTTTTATGCCAACTCTACACTCATCTTTCCAAAAGAAAGAATCTTCTGTGTTCTGCATTTTTCAAGATTTAACTTCATTTCTCCTTATGCAGCATCTTAACACAAACTAGAATGAAGATGGTTTACAATTATCCACATTCATGAATAAAAATACTCTCTCTATATACTAATTAGCCTAATGGGAACCCACAAAAATGCCCCAAATCTTGCTTTATTGACATCTGCCTCTGATCACAGAATTTATCAGGGTGCCTTTTCAGTAGCAACAGAGTGATTCGCTAGAGTGTCACTTCCTCTCTCTAAGCATGCTAAACCAGCACAGACACACTGATGAAAATATTGAACAGTTGAGTAGGGAAGACCAGGAGAGCAACATCCTGGCATCTCGGCCTTGGAAGGGACCTTGAGGACAAGTAGCCCATCCTGCATTCCCTTGGTATAGAGCATTTTATCTTTCAAAAGTCAGGGGAAACTTTGCCTGTGCTGGTGTGGGTTGCAATCCTCCAAGGATGCTTCTAAGAATCACATTATTAAAATAGCTACTGAGCAGAAGTCTGCGATTCCCAAAGCCACTTAGAACACAGGAGGCAGAGATGAGGTCATCTCCCTGAAGGTCAGCTGCATCCCCAGATGTGTTCTTACCTCAGACCTCACCCACAGGGAGCCAAAGAATGGCTCATCGTGGAGAAAGTGCGGGAATACATGCCCACATGTCTATAGCAGACCCAGCACCTGGGCAGGCCTGGCAGCCAGGAGCGGCCCCACCCCTTGTTCTTTGCCAAACATTGTTCCTTGTACCTGGCCAGTGCCTGGGTTTTGTAGCCTCAGACACTTAACCACCTTTTCCGAAAGGACCTCACCCACTTTACCTCAGCCCCACCCCATCCCGTCCCTTGGCCAGACCTGTAATTACTGGACCTGAAAAGCAGCCTCAGAGATACCACACAGGGGCAGGGCAGCCCCCAGCAAGCAGCCAAGCTGCAAGATTTTCTTTCTACAACATCCCTTCACTCTGGCCATGCTGCATTAGCTGCTTACCGTGTTTCCCCAAAAATGAGACCTGGCCAGACGATCAGCTCTACAGTAAAAGTTTTGCTCCAAAAATTAATATAAGACCTGGCTGGGTCTTATATTAATTTTTGCTCCAAAAGATGCATTAGAGGTGATTGTCCGGCTAGGTCTTATTTTCGGGGAAGCACAGTATTACTTCCTACCACGGGTGTATGCCAGCCAGGCCTGCTCCTCACACTTGTGGGCCCAGAGCAAGAGTAAAACGGAGCCCCCAGCCTGTGACCTGCCCCTTATCTTCCACTTCCTGGCTCTGTCCTCATGCAAAAGCCCACAATGTATATATGCACCACATCCCACTCTTCCACCCCCCAAAACTGCAGTCTCTTGCCACCCCTTGGGCCTGTACCTATGCTCACCAGTCACCTCTCACGGGGAGAGGATCAGGAAAGAGACCCCTGAAGGTCCTGAATGCTGGCTCAGGTCTGTTCGGTCCAGGAATTCTCAGGTCCCACCCACCATGCTTTGCCCGGTGGGGAGGGGTGCAGCTAGGGAGAGAACAGAGGTGAGCTCTCTAAAAGGCGAGGGGCACCCACTACCCTGTCTAGGCTTGGTACTGCCACCAACTTGCTAAGGGGTTTCCTGGCTTCTTGTGGCTTCCTTCTTCCCCCTGGAGTTGTTTCTGCTGGATCCAATCAAAGCTATTTATGGCTCCCACTATCCTCGGAAATAAACATAGCTTCTCCGCCAGGCAATCTACAATCTGAACCCAACCTGACTTCTGAAATCCTTTCCTTCCCATGTCCCTAAGTCCTATGACCAGCAAATGGAATTTGAAAAGAGAAGACCCAGGGAGCAAAGGGACATGAATTAAATGGCTGCTGTGTCTCGTGGGAATGAACCATCTCGTGGTGTTTGGCTTTCCTGGTTTTGCTCTACATTGTGAGTGGAATTAGGACAGAAGGAGTTTGTATGGAAAATCAAAGCCATCTGCCTTATCTGTCTTGCTGGAGATAATATTTCCTTGTCTTTTCTGACAGCCATGATGTTTATCCAGTTTCTGCCTTCCTCCCCTGGGTGCTTTAGCCATCTGGAAGTACAGCCCTCCAAGCCTATAAGGATTTGTTCTCTCCTTGGTATACTTGTGCTGCAAGTGCTGTGGTCCCCTGGCTCCAGAGGTTCTGGCCACAGGTAGGGATGTGTTCCCCAGGACAGTCAAAGCAGCTGCCCTGCCTCACTGTCCTGGGTAATTTCAGTGGTCTCTCCCCCTACCCCTCCCACACTCCATTCCCTCTGAGGGGGGGCATTGTTTCTGCCCATAGTTTTCTTCCCAGATCAATTACTGTTCCTTAACCACTTTCAGTCCACCCAGGCAATGGCGGACTCACACACGCTCCATCAACCACAAAATTTTATACATCCAAAAAACATGACCCAGGATGGTGAAACCCCTTCTCTTTTCCCTTCCTGTCACCCATCTGTTTCTCCACTGATAGCCTGGGTTCCATGGCCAGTGAGAAGAGGCCTGAGGTTGAGACTTAGCTTGTTTCATCTCTTTTTGTCACTTGAATACCCCTTGAGTTGGTTTTCCCTCTTCACGGTCTTCACACACCTCAACCATCATCATGATTAGGCTGCTTTCGGGGAGGAACTGCAGTTTCTGGGCCACATTCACCTCTTACTCTGCTGGAACCGAATAGTTCTGCTTTGCTCTAGTTTCTTACAGGCAGGAATAGCCCTCAGGGAACCTCACAGAACCTGGCTGTGTGTAAGTTCCCTAGTTCTCACCCAGGTTTCAGCAGCACCCACTTCAGTTTCCTTCTATTATACAATAAAGATCTCTGCCCTAAGGTCTTCCCTCCCTTCTCTTGCTTTCCTAGGGAACACCAGCTCCTGGCTTCCCTCTGCAACCTCATCTATCATGGGAGCCACGGGGGCACTAGCGGAATTCCAAGTCCTCCCTTGGTAATGGCCTCTTGATTATTAGTTCTAGCCATGCATTGAAATGCTAACTTTCATTATGATTAGAAAATAGAACCTCCTTTATGTGACCTAAGGAGAAGGGGTGAGATCTAGAAGAGTGTTTCTGAAGCTTTGCCACTAAAGTTATACCCATGAAGCTGTTGCCTGCAGGCTCCAGAGTAACAGCCCACATTCACATGGCAGCCCCTCCATCAGTATCTAGGTGAATAACCTCTCCATGCCTTAATCTTCCCTTCTGTGGAATGGGGGTAATTAAAGTTATATATCATAGGCCGTGAAGATGCACTGAAATAATGTGTTACCCTCCGCCAAGGGCCAGATACATAGTAAGTGTTCAATACATGTTAGATGTATGACTATCCTTTTATTCAAATTATTATTACTAGAAGAGAAAACTGCTGTTCCCAAGAGAGAATCATGAATCCTCATATGGGCTCACTGCTCGTTATAGAGAATAATGAGGGGAAGTCTTCACTTAGAATATAATTGTAGCAATACAGAAAATCAACAATTTAGAAGGTTCTGCTGAATCAACCAAAGGGCATGGGAACCAGTGCTGCAATGGGTTGCCATTTTTTAACGTAAGTGATATAATGGCTACAATGATAGAGAACTTAGCAATGACCAGGCGCTCTCATGAGAACTTGATATGCATTCATTCGTTTAATCTACCCAACAACTCTATGGGGTGGTGCCATTATATCCTTATTTAAGAATGAGGGTATTGGAGCACAGAGGGATTAAACACCTTCCCCAAGCTCACACAGCTTTAAGGTTCAAGGGCAGGACTTAAACCCAGGCAGTCTGAGTCTAGCGACATCACTTTTAATACTATTCTAGGCTGCAGATCTCCGCCTAGAAGCCAGAGGCTAGACAGATAGAGTGTACTTGTCTCAGATGGAGGCTTCTTTCCATTGTGGGCCGCAGCTAGACCAATTACATTATATTTAGGGAAATGTATTTTTTTCTTAATGTAGTCTAACTTTCGTATCTCGGAGATACTGGTTTGGGAGATATTTGGTCTTCTCCCTGAGTGACCAGAATAATTCCTTTTTGGCTTCTCTAATTGGTAGAGAGATCGCGAAGGTAACCAGACAGGGAACCCCAGTGCCCACCCTGGACTGTTAGTCTCCAGCCTTATCACTTCCTCTACTTTGTCCCTGAATGAATAACTCAGACTTTGAGGAATGTCCTGTTGAAAATTACAGTAAACCCCAGATGGTCTGATGTGGGAAGGGCAATGAACTCCGGAGCTAAAGCAGCCCTGTGAGTTTGGGCTGAGGTTTAAATTATTTTGGTTTGACAAAGAAAGCACTTCCTCTGAGGGTGCAGGCAAGTGTATGAGGGAGCAATACTAAGAATTCTGCTGGTGTATTTCCTTTGGACTATGGGAATAATATATAAAGCAGATGATGTCAACTTTTCTGAGTATCCACGCACCAAAGCTTGTTATTGACAAAGTTATTGAATTTGGTGTATCTCACAGAAGACCAAAAGTGAAATGGGTGACCTTTGCTCTCATATGTTGACAACCTCATTGGAGAGGCAAGAAAAATGGACGGAAGAACATGTGCTTGGTCAGAAGGCATGTCACCAAATCCTAGCCACTTAGTCATTCTGAGCCTTGATTTTCTTCTCTGCAAAATAAAAAGGACTAGATTAAATGACCTTTTAGGTAGTTGAGCTCTGAGGATAATGGGGTAGAGGATAAGCATTTGCAACTTTAACCAGATGCATATATCATTATTACATTTCATTTATATCATTCAGCAAAAATTTATTGAGTGCCTAATATGTGCCAGACACTATTCTGGGCACAGAAGATAAAAAAAAATCCCTCCCCTCAATAATCGGACCTTATAGCTGGGGGAGACAGATAATTAACATGGAACAGAATAGTAATTAAGTATATAATATGTTTGCAACTGCCACAAAAATCCTTCTCAGGACTCATGCTCTCTACATGCCCAGTTTCTCTCCATATGTGTCATCCATAAATGATTTTGGAGCTAGTCACCACCTTCTTCTCAGTTAGCCATTGTGAATACCTTCTTCAACAAATTGGAATGTAATTAAACAAACCCAGGTAGATAGATAGACAGATAGATAGATGCCTAATTGCCAAGTAACCAAAAGTGTAGATACACTGCTCCCTGCATTTGTTTATGTTTGATTAATTGGGAATGGAATATGAAACAGTGCAGCCAGAATTGAGCAGGGGATCTAGTCTTGGTGTTGTTACTTAATAGATGAATAATTGTAAGCAAGGTACTCAAATCTCTTTTCTCCCCTGAAAGTGGGAAAGGTGCCCCCTGAGAACCATTTAAGTTTATCCACTGCATTTTCTGCATCTCCTATGCCACCTATGCCTTTGTTATTTCATTTCATGTCTCCAGTCCGTTCCTCCTTAGCAGCTCAGGATAAGCAGCATCTTTTGTCCCTTCAGATTTTTTTTTAAATCTTCACCTGCTTGGTGAGCCTTCTCCACTGCTGCCATTTTCTCCCAGTAGATGGCAGTATTCAGTTTTGTTTCCCAGTGGTGCTTTCTCTGCTTAGAGGAATTTGGCCAGCTGCCCTTTCTGCAAAGCTTGTGTCTTTTTTTCCTTAGAGGTGAACATGGGAGAGGAAATCAGGGGAGGCATTGATAAGTGATAAGAGGGCCCCCTGAGAAACATTTGGGGAGGCCACACAGCCTCACCTTGCTTCTCAAGGAGGTTTATTTTATCTAACTTTGGGTTAGAGATAAAACAACACCACTCTTGTATATTTTAAAGAGTTATTCCAATGTATTTGATCCTTCCATCCTGTGAGATAGATAATACATTTCTCATTTATCGCAGGTCTTCAGCCCAGAAGTTGTAATAGAATGACTCTGGCTGCCATTGTTGAGAACAGTCAGGGTTAGAAACAGGAAAACAGGAAGCGATTGCAGTGGTCTAGGAAAGAGATGGTGGTGGCTATAGGCCAGTAAGAGAGGAAGTGGGAAGAGGGGTAGAATAAGCTCTAGCTTCTTACCTGGAGAACCAGAGTCTTCTCCAGCACTGGCATGCACTAACCTCAGGCAAGAGTCTCAATTTCTCTGGACCTCTCAAGTCCTTCCATGCTCCAGGATTCTGTGGAACCATGAAAAAGAAATTGATCTATATGTAGCTTTTGAACCACTTGACAAGGGATGCACCATGAGTTGGTGGTAGAGTGAGAACTGGAAGAAACCACATCTCTAGTGGGTCACCTCACCACTGACGGAAGATGGTGTGACAATGTCTGTTTCAGCACTCAAGTTTCTTTTCTTTCCTGAAGAACTCTCATAGAGGAAAACCAACAAATCAAAGCAAGTTGCTCTGGTTCAAGGAGGGTAGCGTTTTCAGCCCTCTTCACTCCCAAGACTGCAAGGAGCAGGGTAAAAATAAAAATCCAAGATAGAGGAAGCGACAGCCTTCAACTTTCAAGTGTTGTGCTCTGACCTATGTTAACTGAAGAATTCTGGGATTCCTGAGACCATATTTTCTTCAATTGCCTTGGGAAGATTTTTCAGGGAGGAGAATATAATGGAGGTGTGGAGGAATTTTATCTGGGGTAGCAGAAGCTGTCTGGGTGTGGGTTATATTGGGATGGGTGGTGTCACACTCCAATTTAAAAACCTTTGAGGGTTCTTAATTGCTTATAAGATCAAGTTCAGACTTGTTCGCATAGATAAAGGAGCTTCATAAGCTGTCCCCCTTTGACTCCTCCAACCCTGGAGGGCACACTGTGCTCCTGGCATATCCTTGAAGATGCCATGCCCCTCAACACTCCTACTCATTCTGGAAAATGTGGCTCCAAAACTTTCTTTAAGCAGTACTCCTGGCGAGCATTCATAGCATTTTGTACGCTATTCTGTTATAGGGTTTTAGTCCATATCACAGCGTTCGTCTTCTCACCAGCTTCTTCCCTTGTTTGTGACATGCTTGAGAATAGAGACCATATCTTACCCATCCTCCAAATCAAGCATGGTGCCTGATCCAACAGCAGGTCTTACTGTGTTTAGTCAATGAATAACAGGTGATATTTGGGGTTGAATGATACTGTTAGGAGGTAAGAGAATGCCTGAAACAAAGAAGTTAAGGTATTAGAAATTTATTATGGAGAACTTAGTCAAATACAGCCACTGTTGCTCACCATATATATATATATATATATATATATATATATATATATATATATATATATATATCTAGTTAACCAAAATGTTGAATGTCCACCAGCCTAGTAACAAAGAGATCACATAGTTTGCTATTGTTTATAAATGACCTTGCAAGAGTTCCTTTACAATCTAGTGGACAAACAGGGCTTCAGTATAACCGAGAATATTAGAACTCATGAATTCAGCATATGTGATAATTCAACCAGGACAGTCTGATGTTACCATCCTTTGGGGGGAAAAATAATCATGGTCAAATTAATTGTGAAAACAGGATTGTAGTAGAAACTCTGACCTGTCTGAAGAAAAGGAACTATTTTATTGCACATTAACAGCACCAGTTTGTATGCAAATAATAATTAAGCTTTAATTGCGTATCTACATTTAATCACTCATTTTTCTATTTGAAAGTAATACAATATTTTATACCACAGATTTTTATTATTTCACCAACTGTTCCAAATAAATTTCTCTTACACTTTACTTTTATGATCAAGGATGATTTTTAAAAAATGACTCCTCAGCTAAACTATTACAACTGCTATATTTTCTGTCACCACCTTGGAAAGTGAAACAGAAAGAAAGAAAGAAAAAAGGAATAGCAGGGAAAGAAAGAAGAAAAGAAAGGAACGGAGTGGGGAGGAAAGAAAGAGAAGGAAGGAAGGGAGGAAAGAAGGAAGGGAGGAAGGAAGGGAGGAAAGAAGGAAGGAAACCCTGTTTACCCGTAAGAAATTTTGCAACTATCACCAACAATTTACAAATTTACCCCAAAATACATGCAGATTTAGAATCTTCTTCCATCGAGTCTATAGAAGTTTAAAACACTACAAAGGATATGAAGCCTTTTTTTGAAGTCCTCAAAGTGTATGCACACACATGCACTGTCTCCCAGTGTACACATGCCCACACCACTGCTACCATTAAATAATACTCATTCAAAACTACGCTAGGAGGCATGTGGAATTGATCATCCATCCCCTTAAGTAATTTCTTTTTTCTTCATACTTTCTAATGCCTGTACATAACGTTGGTTCACAATCTATGTATAAAATAAAGTGGACTTTTTTTTTTTTTTTTTGCCAAGAAATATAAAAATAACCTTTCTGGTGCCAAAAAAACGAAAGTCCCAAATACATGCCAAGGCATCTCAAACTACCTGCAAATAGTTTTCAATAATGATTTCAATAATATTGTTTAGCTGCCAACATTTATAACCAGTTCATTGACATTTTCTAATCCCTCCCCCACACACACACATCTTTTTTTTTTGCCTGTATAAATCAGCCTCACGGAGTTTGACTGAAGTTGGCACTAACAATTAGAGCTAGGCAGGTCTGCTTGGGGACGGGGTCTTTGAAAACAGCTGATTCTTTTCTCACCTCCCAAGTCCCATCAGTTATCTCAGCAAAGTAAAGCACTACTGACAAGGATCAAGGAAAATACTGTGTCTAAATCAACACAGCGACTAAAAGCATAATTTTAGATTTGTAGCCCAGCTCTAGGCAACTTCATAAACTTTTCTGAGCGCACTTTTACCATGTGTAAAATCAGGAAAATAATAGTTCCTCCTAAAGAACGAAGGAAGATGAAAGGAGCTTCTGTACTTATGATCCGTTCTCAATGCAGGGCATAATCTCCACTGCTGAGAAAACCACCAGTCTCAATGACACTCAACCCTGATTGGCTGGACAGTGCTGTATTCCTTATCTGTGAAAAGGCAGATAATTCAGATGGCGGGGGGGATGTTGCTATGTACAGATATGGAGTAAAAATATTTCTCATGAAGCCATTAAAAGTGAACAGTTATGCAGTATCCACAGACTCTCTTACATACATATTTATCATCACAAAGTGCATCAGAGAAAGTTTCCATGGTCTTAAACGTGGCCAAATTAGAGAGGCTGACTATGGCACGTGAGCTGTCTGTTCACCCAGGTTCCCACCTCACACCTTTAGGCTAATCAGGCAGGTCTGTTATAAGAACATCCTGTGCTCCTTTCTGAGATGGTGCATTCACTTGGAATGCGTTCCATTTTTGTATGCCCTCTTTCTCTCTCCACTTATCAAATTCCTTCTTATTCCTCACGGGTCCAGCTCTCACAGAGAAGCTCCCTTTATTGCCCTGCATGTTGATAGTCCCTTTCTCTGAACTGTTGCCAAGTCTGGCATTTGATCTGAGTTTGAATGATGTAGATATGAAACTTTCAGAGACACACTGAGCTGGAGGGGGGGGGGCTTGCAGAGCATCTAGTCCAGCCCCCTTGTTTTATAGATAAAGAAACTGTACTCCAGAGAGTGAGGGCATCTCGCCAAAGATCACTCAGAGTGAGCAGCCAAGCTGGGTGGAGGATCCTGGCTTCTTGACTCCTACTCTTTATCACTTACCACTTCACCACTTAGATATTATGTTGCTGCCGATGTTTCATAGTTCTTGCCAATCTCGCCTCTTGGTTGTAAAAGTTTGTTTCTAATATTTTGATCCTGTCCTTTTCATTGGAGAGTACAGTGCAGTATAGCTGCTATTTGATTATTTGCATGTAAATGTATGTCACACGCATCTTAAGACCGGAGTTACATGCTTCCTGGTCTTCCTCAATTTGTTGGTATTTAGGGGCAAATGTGGGGAATAGGCTGTCAAACTGCATTGTTTGTAAGATTGCAAATTTGTTATTCTCTCTTCTTCACATAATATTTTACAAATATATGCCTGCTTTTACGGACTGTATACTCTGCTAATAATCAAAGTATGAATGAAGAATTTACCTATATCTATAACTTTTATGTAAAGTACACAAATGCACTGAATTCCATTAAACATGTGCATGTTTGAAATAATTCCTGCTTCAAACCCCAATTGAGGGACAGTCTGATAAAAAGTGACTTAGAGTCTTTAAAACATGTCAATATCATTAAAGATAAACACATATAAAAAAGAAACTGTTTCAGATTAAAGGATTATAAAGCAGAGGACAATCAAGTCCAATGACTCTGGATTGGGTCCTGGAGCAGGAAAAATAAAGTGTCTATAAAAGACATTATTTGGACAATTGGCAATATTTGATTTTGAACGGTGAATATAGATTATAGTATTGTATTAATGTTAAAACTTCTGATTTTATTAATTGTGCTGTGGTTATATAAAGAAATAAAAGAATGACCTTTTTCTTAGGAGATGCATGATTAAATATTTTAAGGTAAAAATGCATCATGTGTATTTCATACTCTTAAATAGAATAGATAGATGGAGAGATAGATGATAGATAGCGAGACAGAGAGAGAGAGAGAGAGAGAGAGAGAATAAATATGATAATGCAAATATGTTAAAATAAAGAATTTTTAAAAGTTAAAATTCCTACTAACCTGTATTCAAATGTGTTCTGCTTCTCCTGTGGTCCCAATATGGATTCCAACAGCTCTCAAAGCTCTATGGCCATCATCTTTCATGTCCAGCATAAAAGAGAAAACGTTTTACTCCAGAATTCTACTTCCCCTCACCCCTCCAGAAAAGTCCTGTGATTCAGTCTGATTGGCCTGTCCTAGGCAGGGAAGGAAACAAACTGATTGGCTTAGCTATAGTCATGTGCTCTAATCCTGGAGGTCTGTGTGAATAGTTGGGTTCTGCAGAAGCCCCAGGGTCTCCAAACCAGGAAAAAAAACGAAACAGAATAAAAACAAACTAGACTGGGTTTTAACTCCTGGCTAGATGCTAGTAAATAACGATAGGGTCCCAACGTCACAAAAAGAAAGTCAGATATGAAATGGGCATGAAATATCATCTATAACTCAAAGCTACTCTATGTGCTATTGCCTTTCAATCTGTGGTCAGTCACTAACTCCTTGGTGTTAATGAGTTTCTGACACCAAGAACATTCTTGGAAATGTTCTTAAAGTCCAAGGAGATGGAGCAAAGGAAGGTCCCTATACAGAAATGGGAATCTAGGACTCTGCAAACATATGGGGTCCCTGTCTACATCCACAATTTTTATACATCCCAAAATTTTTCCTAAGATATTCTCCTATAACAAACACTACTGAACTAATTGTGAAATCTTCTGTTTTTAAGTGTGATGCTTCCATTATTAAGAATCCAAATCTACATAAAACAAACGTAGAATTAAATAACTAAAAATCTTATAGTTATTAAAAACACCAGGAATGATGTCTCTGGACTTTGAAAACAGGCTGAAATTATATTTCTTTAGCAATGGGTGGTAGTGGTCTTCTTTACCTGACCGACCTATATTGACCAAGGGGTCAAATTTAAAGGCAGAGCTATGATCTCCCAATAAAGAAATAAAATTAGTATGAATAGCTCCTGAAGCCCTCACCATCCTGTGAGGGAAGGGGAGAGGAAACAGAAAGAGGGGCAAGAGGAAATTCCCCAGAGCTGAAGAGTCTTCATTCAGTGGGGCTTTGCGACATTTCTTCTCTCATCGGTTTCATGTTTGCATCATAATCTCCAGGATCACACCTGTAAATTAGCTGAGGAGAGGAAAAAAGTACACACAGAAGATTTGGATTCAAATCTAGGTTTATCATTGGTTAACTATGGGATTTTAGGTCATATTTTGCTTTCCTGAGTTTATGAGCACACAAATGGCCCTATTTTGATCATATGAATGTTCTAATAAAAAGAAACAAAATCATTTTTGGGAAAGTCATCATTGATGAAGCTTTGCGTGGAGACCCAATCAAGCTGATAACTTAAAGATCTAAGAATATTTCATAATTTTTATTCATATATTTAGAAAAATTCTGATTCTAAAACTGATTTTGCACAGTCCGTAGCCCATTCCTGAGTGTGCATCAAAATATTCAGGAAGCTACTTACAATACAGATTCCTGGGTCCTAGTCTAGATTTCTACTAAATCAACAAATCTGAAAGTGTGGCCAGGAGATCTGTATCTTTAAGTAATCTCTAGATGATTGTGAACAGCCAGATTTTGTCTAACCCAGTGGTGGAACTCTACTTGGCATGGAAATAAGAAATCCCAGGTTCTACCCTTGGCTGTGCCATTTATTACATAATTTTGGGAAATTGTTGAGTAATTTGGGTGTCAATTTCTCCATCTGGAAAACAAAGGATTTAGACAAAACACACTCTAAATTTCTTTCAGTAATAATGTGTATACATTTATTAGTGATCCTTTTGGTTATTCCAAAGAAAGTTGTGATATGAATTAGAGACATTGATAATAATATGTTCTTAATTAAGAGTGGGCTCCCAGGGACACAAACTCTGACATGAAATATCTGAGTTACTTCATCCATATACGAGTACATCAGCAGAAGGTTTGTGATCACAGCAGCAGTTCTCTGGTCAGAGGCTGCCTGGTAACTTTAGTGTTTCTGACCCAGTACAAACAAAGACCATATAAGTGTTCAGGGATCCCACCTCGGACTGTGCTCAGGGAATTTACATGGAAAACTCCCATGTCTACAAATAGGGTTAACGTGTGAAAACCCCACTGTATTCATGGCAGACAGTCAGTAGACTGGAATGCTAGGAGAGATGAGCCAAACTGATTGACTGGCATATATGGGGCATAAATTCTGCTCCAAATATAGGCACCAAGGTGCCTTCTCCTCCCTTCTCGGCCTTATCTTAACCATGGCAAAAACTCTTTAGATAAGCTACGTTTCCCAGAGCTTATTCAACAGTTACAGTTCATGGCTCCAGGCCAATTGGTTACTTTTATCCTCAAGAAATCCCAGTTCTTAGAAAATGATTTGCAGCTCTGACCACCACTCCAAACATCTTGTCTCTGTCCATTTACACCAGGTGATTAAATAAAAAGGCTAAGAGGGATGGAGGAACGCATAAGCTGGAGCTCTTGCCCTTGTCTGCACTATTGAGTCATCACCGTAACGTGCCAAGTTACTCAGATAAGTCTGGTCATGTTCACATTCAGCAGCAAGGAGGATACTCTGTATGATTCTCAGGAGGACATGAAACAGCAGTGGGATCCATATAATCAACGTCCTGACTTGTGCCAAGAAGGGTGGGTGGGGTCGTGTGCCACATGCAAGGGATTCCTCAATGTTTACTCTAATTTGCTGCCTGGTTATATTTGACTTCTGTGGGTTGGCACAGCAACCATTCTATTTAATTCTGGCTCTTCTAATTGTAGGAGGAACAGTCAGGGGCTTTGAAAATAATGTTTAAAAAAACAGTTGTTTGGGGGCCATTGTCCCTTCTCCTTTAGAGTAATTGGGGAACATCGTTTGTGGTTAATCATTCAGGTTCCAGAGAAAGATGAGTTTGGATTTCAGTTCTGTGTCATGCTCCTGAGCTGAGCTTGACTTATTCATGCCTCTGCTTCCTTCATTTCCATAATGGGGATAATTAAAAGCACCTGCTTCATGGGCTGTAGGGAAGATTAAATAAGTTAATACCGGTTGCGTGCTTAGCATGATGCCTGGCTACATAGTAAGCACTCGGTAAATGTGACTGGGCTAGAAGCACCCTTTGTTCATTATTTGAAGTTGTATCTATGTAGATGATCTTCCTGGAGGGTTCTGTTTTATAAACACTCTTATGTAGAAATGACCTTCTCTTATGTAGATATGACCTACCGTCAACAGAGGCAGAGACTCATGAAGTCTACTCTTTGCCTACTAATTAATGAAGCTATTTGGCCTTGAGAGCTGTTACATTTCTGGCTCTGACCAGAAGTTTTATTGAAAGGCCATGGCAAAATACCTTGGACCTCATGCTGCTGTGTTCCTGAGCTATAAGGATTTGCAAAACACTGATTTTACTTCTGTGCTCTGTAAGACCAAGCGCGATGCTCTCTCCCCTGGTCTAGTGCCTCTTAAACTTTACTGTGGACACAGGTCACCTGGGAGATATTGTCAAAATGCAGATTCTGATTTAACAGTTCTGATTGGTGCTTGAGTTCTGTATTTCTAACAAGCTACTGGGAGACACGGACGTCGTTCAAGGGCCACACTTGGACTAGTGAGATTTGGGCTGCTGGGTGGTATCTGATGCAGACCCCTATCGCATTGTCCGGCAGGAGCCAGAGGTATTGGTGGACAATAATAGACCAATGCCCATTTTGTAGATAATCTTGTGCAGGTGTGATAGGGCTGTGGAGAGGAAATGGAAAAGGCAGGACAGCGATTCTCAACCCCAAATGCATCTCAGGTCATTTGGTGAGCTTTAAAAACGTTCTCTAGAATATACGCTAACCTGACTGCATATAAACTGCTGAGGGGATAGCTGAAGCATTTTTAAAAAGCGCCCCCAGATGATTATAATGTGCTGCCAGAGATGAGTACCACTACTCTAAGACAGCGATTCTCCAACTTTAGCATGCTTCCAAATTATCTGGAGGTTTGTTAAAATAAAGACTGATAGGCCTGACCCCCAAATTCTGGGGCTTGCATTTCTAACTACCCAGGTGAAATGCATGCTTTTGGTCTGTGGACCCTCCTTTGAGAACCTCCGTTGTAGCACATGGAAAGTACTTCACTCATTCATGCATTCATTTATTTATTCAGCAAATATTTGCAAAGCTCTGACCGTGGGGTATACACCATTTTAGAATATAATACTCAATAAGATATGGTCCTTAGTAGCGTAGAAAGGGAATATACGGCTGGTAAGCAGGTAGCACTGGACACATTCAGAAATACGCAGGGGAGGCACTGATCCCAAGAGATGATGTCAAGTGATCACCTTAATACTGAGTGAGAATTAACCACAAGGTAAGTCCCTATTGGGGGAGAAGGGCCAGATAGCAAAGACTGTCAGGCAGCAGAGCCGGTGTGCGTGGAGGGCAGGCCTGAGTGCATCTGGGCTTATCAGTGAAGAATCTGGTACTGGGAAGGGAAGGGGGAAAGGGGGAAGGGTGGGGAGATAAGCAAAAGCCGGATCATGAAGAACTATGTGTGCCATTCAAACTTTATTCCAGGGTTATCAGGTTGCCAATGAAGGGTTTTAAGTAGGAGAGTGAAAAATCAGCATTGGTTCTTGAAAATACCATTCTGGTTGCAGGGTGGAGGATGGAGTGGAGTGGAGGTAAGAGATTGGTTAGGTGGAAGAAAAGCAATGCTGTTGTATATTTAAGATGTTAACTTGCAAACAATCTTAGTGGCCTTTTTCCAAGAAACCAGATGTCACCCTGACCTGCTCATCTCAGCATATGAAGTCTGGGATGGGCATAGGAAAGTGTAGTGAGAAGAATGGAGCCCTCTGTAATGCTGGATGAAAAGGGGAGGGGTGGAGCATCTACACGAGGGTTTGTGCTTAGGCCAGAGTCAGAAGTGAATAGAAAACAGAAAATTCATTTTCAATTCAATACTGATCTAGCACTTATATTGAGAAATTATTAACCACTTCAATCAATATTTATGAATAAACTCTTACTCCGATTCTGTAATCTCAAGATCACCTGAGCTTGGAAATGAGTGATTGAGGTGGACGTGCGTTGTAGTTACTTGGGAATGTAGAGGAGTGAATATAGAAGGTGCCATCTGGGAAGCTGGGCAGTTGCCCGTCCTAGCGCCAGGCTCATCCCGTGGCCACAACGAAAGTCCTTTCTGAGACTCTTCCAAGTATGATCAAAGGGACACAGAGCTGAGGTAATGGTGATCAACTGGTCTGCCTTCTTCATTTCACAAAGAAATAAGAGTAGTGTACCCTGCTCCCTAAGTGTGGAAAACTACGACGGTACCTGGACTTTCTGACGTTCGTGTGGATTCACAAACTCCCAAAGCACCACATTATTTTGAAATTAGAAATTTCTGAACAGATGGAGGATTCAGAGCTATTACAGCTAAATGCTAAGGAAATATTTATTGATGTCAGGATACTTTAAATTATGGTTTTCTCTCTCCTAAAATATGTCCCAGCCATCAAATTAGCCACTGAAGGAAATCCTTCAGCATTTCTAATGCTTGCTCTACTCCTAGTAGCAGTGGACGACAGATAGAATTTTCAGCTTCTCTGGAGATACAGATGTTCTACACTTTCAACAGTGGAAAGGACAGGTGCGTTTATTGGGATATGAATCTATATAGGACATACTTGATCTATACATTAGCTCATGTAGGATGCACTGCAAGTGCTATGGGATAGGTTTCCATCATTCCAATCTTATAGAAGAGAAAAGGACATTGGTAGAAGCTAAGCATGATGTCCAAGATGACATGGATCGTAAGCCAGAGCCCTGGGGTCAGGTCAGTCTGACATCACACCTTCTTATAAGGTTTGGTTGAAGGTAAAGAGGTCACTCTATTTGGAGAGAATTAAAACTAAATTCAGCAGTCACCCCAGGTTCTTCAATTGCCAGAGAAATGAAACCTGGACTATGGTGAGAAGCTACAACTTGCCACAAGTTTGGATCTGTTAAGGCAAGACTTTCTTGTGCTTTGAATCGCACCCTTGATCTTCCTTTTAGTCACATGGAATGATGCCTTAAAAGACTACACCCCAGTAGGGGGTATCCCCTGAAATGGACCTGGAATGCCACCTGAGCTTTAAAGTCACCCTGAAGCAGAGCTTAGCAAAGAGGAAGTAATCATGATTCCTCTTTAAGCTTTGAATTTGAGTACAGCTAGTACGAAAGTTATCTTTCCCTCTCTTCTCACCTTGGAAACACACACCTTTCTTTCCTGGATTCCTCCTTCTCATTAGGCCTATGGGGATTAGAGCTATAGCGTGTTGTTTATCACAACACTGAGTGGTAGGTGTTTGAGTAACCTCCCACTTTGTGGTTTCTTATGTATTTATTGCCACTGGGGTGTCCCTGGGCAAGCACATAAGATGCGGTGTTGGATAACTTTTGAAGCCAAAAATCAACTAAGTGAAAATGCACCTATCTTGACTTCTGTCAGATTCCCAAAGTGTTTTTAGCTCCTTGCTACTCAAAATATGGCACAAGGACCAGAAGCATTCGCATCACCTGGGAGTTTTTTAGAAGCACAGAAATACAATTTTGAGAGATTCTCAGGCTTCGCCACTGTGTAGTTAGAATATGCATTTTAACAAGGTCCCTGCATAATTTATGCTCCCAAGATTTGAGAAGTCCAGAGAACTTCTCAAAGGAGTTGCGTCTCTCATGCTATCCAGGATGCACAGGCAACAAGAAGGAGCCTTGGCGAGAACCTCCAAAGACGCAGTTCCCTTTCAGAGCTTGTTTCCTGTTTGATAACTCACCAGATCTTTATAACTGCAGTGCAAAGCCAGGGTTCAGCCAAGGAACTGGGTGAGAGTTAATGGATCAATCTGCTCCCCCCTGCCTCCCGTCAGTGCTTTTACCGCTGACTTCTGGAATGTGTTTGATGAAAAGAGAACGACTTCTTCAGACAGAAGATACTGATGTAGCCTGCTGAGGTTGAGACCTACAGGAACAATACACCAATGTTATCAGGACTTTGCTTGCCTCCAACTCCATTTCAAAACTGACAACCGGAGGCAAAGCATTTTTAAAGCCCTTGCTGTCAGTTGTCTTTATTATGAATAGCCATATGCTCCGCTGTTCCCTGGGAGGATGTAGGCATCCTTGCTCAGTTCTTGTTTGGAGTAAGAGTTTCTTTTCAGTGGCCTTTTAAAGGTGGATCTGGAAGATGGAACTAGTAGCAAAGTAACGTTGCTTCCATTTGTCTTTCCAAAAGCTTGGATATGTTGAAAGTTAAAATCAGAGAAGGAAGCTCCTGCTTCTTTCCTATCACCAGGTTTGATTGCCCTTCATCAATGGCAAATTAACAAAGAGATCAGATCTATTTAATGCTCTATGTGTTCGCCTCAGAATTTCAGTAGAATGAAAGTGAGGTGGATCAGAAGAATCCCAAATAACTGGTGCCTTCATCAGTGCAAGCACCTCTAACACCAGGTGATTTTCCAAATAAACGTTTTTCATCTTTCTCATTATGGCCAAGCAAGGTGATTAATACGAACTAATTAACCTGAGTCCAGGTTTCTTTTTTTTTTTTTTTTTTTTTTTTTTTTTCAGGTTTCAGAACATGGCTGTAAAGGGCAAGACTGACCAATGGTTGTATATTAGGATAAAATATGATTGGCTGGCTCCCTCTGAAAAGGGCAATTTTGAGAGAAAAGAAGGTCTGGCATCTGTAGTGGCAGATGTAGGCCAGACTTTAATAGTGCTACCTTTTGGTTATAAAGATGCACCCATGGCCCATTCACAAAAGAGGATTTACCTTTCAAGTTGTATTTCAGGGAGTGGAAAAGTATATGGGTCAATTGACCTGTCTCTACCAGGTTCCCCTCCTTTGTTAGGTTGGCAAGCATGACAAGGTAACTGGAGTCTGTCAGTTAGCAAACCCACTTAGGGATTACAAAGATACTTTTTTGTCATTAGTACTAAGAAACCAAGCCAGTCAACAGCTAAGGTCAGTGAGTTTGTTCACCTGGTTTGGAAGGGTGAGCCGATCAGAATTAACCAAAACTGAAGTGAAAATGACTGTCCTGAAACAATGGGACATGTAGTGTGAAATTGGCATGTTGGGGCCCAAAGCAAAACCCACCTGAAAGACTAGCTCACCAAGGGAACCTATTGGCTCTAAGAAGGAATTTCAAACTTTCCGACTAGCTAAACCCATTAATGTCAAGAGCTTTATTAGATTAACTGGCCTCTGGTAGAATTTTCAAGGCTCAGGTTTCATTTCAAGGCCCTCACTGTCAACAAAAGTTTCCGTTGTGAAAATGGTCTATTTTTGAGTTTCCTCAACCCCAAAGGTAAATGTGGTTCTCAGAAGGGTGAGGCTGTTGCAAAAGAATTGACAGACAGCACCCAGGTGGAGGGTCTTCCATGCGACTCTTCCTGAGTATGCTTGGGAACACAGACATGCCTTTATGCAAAGAAAGGGTCCCCCCAGGAGCACACCTGATCACACTCAACCTGGATTCAAAGAGCCCTGTGCCATGTCAAAGGAGAATGTTCTATCATAAATCTCCAGAAACGGAAAAGGTCAAAGTCACTCTTGGTAATTAGCCTGCTGAAATACAGTGGCTCTGCTTTTTGTTTAACCTTTTAAGAAAAGGGCTCCACTCCCACAAGTCTCAACAAGCAGCCTTTTATGAGGCACATCCTCACCACTCCTGCCTCTCTTCTTAACCCCTTCCCCCACCTGCAGCCCTGGTAGAACATGTTTTGGGTTTGTTGCTTGAATTCCTTAACTTTGGGTGGGTTCATGTTTTCTTCCCACTACACTCTATGCAACCTTCACGACTTTTAGTTCATGGAACTGTATCATTTAGCAGAGTAAAAGTAAGTGAAATACAGATTGTAAAAAGAAGCATCATTTTAAACATCCAGAAAAATCTTTAGGCATGTACCAGCACTTTAAAAAACATCTTGCCAAGCAGGTTATCAATTAAGTGTATTAATTTTTATCATTGGCTCTGTCCAATGGCCATTAGTTATGTGAGCACTCGGGGGATAGTCTGAACTGACCTTTGCTGTAAGTGTGAGTACACAGTAGATTTTGACGATTTAACACGAAAATAATGTAAAGTATCTCAGTAATTTTTATGTTTAATACCTGTTGAAATAATATCATCTATATATACATATACAATTAAGTTCGCTAACTTGTTGCAGCGATGTTACTAGTCTTTTTTTTCATATCAGAGGGATTATCCATTATGAATTTGTACCGACTGGACAAACAGTTAACCAAGTTTACTATTTGGAAGTTCTGAGAAGGCTGTGTGAAAATGTTAGACGACCTGAACTTTTTGCCAACAATTCATGGCTCTTGTATCACGACAACGCACCAGATCACATGGCATTGTCTGTGAGGGAGTTTGTAGCTAATAAACAAATAACTGTATTGGAACACCCTCGTTTCTCACCTGATCTGGCCCTCGATGACTTCTTTCTTTACCCAGAAATAAAGGAAATGTTGAAAGGAAGACATTTTGATGACATTCAGGACATCAAGGGTAATACGACAAGAACTCTGATGGCCATTCCAGAAAAAGAGTTCCAAAATTGCTTTGAAGGGTGGGCTAGGCACTGGTGTCAATGCATAGTTTCCCAAGGGGAGTACTTCGAAGGAAACTGTAGTGATATTTAGCAATGAGGTATGTAGCACTCTTTCTAGGATGAATTTGCAAATGTAATTGTCAGACCTCATAAATAAAAGGTACAATTAAGTTCTATTTCACTTATTCTTTTGCAGTTTATAAAGTGGCTGTTTGAGAATTTAGAATTATAAATGTGGTTCACATTGATCTGGATTTCACATAATTTGATATGTAATTTATCCTACCTTGGATTAGTATATATTTTCTATTGTTTCTTGATTCATCTTCTAGTTATATTGGGACCTTTCAGAAGGCAAACAGAATGTTTTAAATTATTCTGTAACCCATATTATACGTAGCACAATGCTGGGCACAGTGGTAGGGATTCAATCAGTGCTTCTCAGTGGAGTACCACAAAATGGGAGGGAAATTTCTAGATGGATAGATTTCCTTCTGGGCTAGTCTAAGGATCAGCACACAGACATTGTAGGGCCACTGAATCTCCTGACTGAATATGTCCAGTTATCTTTGAGACCAGTTCTGGCCAATGAATTGTGAGCAAAAGTTAACACGTGTCACTTCTGAGTTGAGCAATTTCCACAGGGATCCTTTATTCTCTGCCCCAGTATTAATTACCTTCTCTATAGAAACGGCTCCTGTTAGCTTGGGTCTCCAACTGACCTGCAATCGACACGTAGCCTGAGCAGCAAATAATCTGTTGTTGTTTTCAGCCCTGAAGTTCAGGGATTCTTTGTCATGGCAGCATGATGTGCTGCCGACTTGCCATGCATGCTTGCCTTGACTGAGAGAGCATGGCTATTTGATTATAGGTTGGTTTTCAGGATGTTGCTCTAGCTTTGTAAACCTTGCATTTTATTAATGTTTGTTCTTCGTACCAAAAATAAAATAAAATAGGATCAGTATTATACTCATCTCTTGAATCAATGATGATCTTTGGTTACATCTGGAGTCAGAGTGTCTGCCATCAGAACATGAATTGATTCTTTAATAATAGTAATGAGTTAAGAATGCCAATCAAACTGCTCCAGGTAGCTTCCCCTTTGAGCAAAGGTGACAACTGAAAATGAAGCAACACATTTTAAAGGACACTGTGTAATTCTCTGACTGGCACCAATTGATGTTTGTTGGATCATTTGATTCCCTTCAGCGCTGTTTTCAAGAACTGATTGTCCTTCATGTTTTACCCTACCAAACCGATTTAATAAGGATGAAGCACCACCATGGGGGTGTCCTAGGTGAAGAAGTATGACAGGAATTCCTGAGGAGGGCAGAAGTGCAGCAGGAAGGTGATAATCCCAGTGGATATCCCCAGGCAAAAAGTGAAAAGCTTTAAGCTGATCTAATCACTTGGCAGGACAAGACAAGTCCTGAGCTTTGCGATGACACTTCTTACTTAGAGAGAGAAACTCCAGTTTGTAGTTCCCAAACATGGCCCTGTTGTTTTACTTAGAGAGAGAGAAACTCTCTTTAAGGGATTCTTTGTCATGGAAGCATGATGTGCTTAGAGAAAATCCAGTTTGTAGTTCCCAAACGTGGCCCTATTTTACTTCTAAATAAAAATACTTATTGCCTCTAAGTATTTCAATTTCTGTGTCTCATCTCAACACGTACAAGCGTTTCCATTCAGGGTGCTAATTAATAAAGCAGAGATGAAAGAATCACTTTACTCTAAACTGGATGGAAGAGTGTGGCTGATGGGCTATATGTTTATCCCTGGAACATACTGGGATGCCTTATAGCAGAGGCATCGTCTAAATCTTATGGTCCTGGAGATTGAGTGCATGGTCTTCTTGGTTGTGCTGTACTGAACCCAGGAATTAAGAAAAGTTGTTACCATTATAGAAAGTTGTTATTAGATGAGGGAATGTCTGGCGATGTGTCAGCAAACAGAAGTGCAAACCCTTCTTTGGATCTAAGCATACCTAGTATGCTTACCTAGTCATACCTCGTATGACTGTGTGTTAAGGGATGAATTTCAGATTCTAGTTCTTTTCCTGGCTGAAACATTAGAGAGAGGGAAAGAGAGAATAGGGAGATCCTTGGTTATTCTGGGAACCGTCTCCTTCAGGACGATTGTTAAGTAGGCCAAGAATTTAGTTGCTCCCTCCTCCAATCACGGTCTTCCTTCTCATTTTAGGTTGTGTTCCTTAGAAGCAGTGTCCAAGACAGAAATTCAGCTTCACATGATGTATTGAGGGAGTACTCTGGAGAGAAAGTATGGGAAGCATGATGGGACAATGTTAGGAGATAAGCAAAGATGTGATCCAGCTGTGATCCAGCTTTATCCTGATCCATGGGGAGCATGGGATCATGAATTACACAGCAAAAATGGTCCCACCTTAATGGAAGGAGCTGTTCTTTTGTATTCCTATTTCAGTCATTAGCTGTGGCTGCCTTAAGAAGAGGGCTTAATCTTCTTGGAAAGGTGGCTCCTTGTGGTTCATGGCAGTTCTCCGGAGAAGGTGGGGTGAGGGGTAGAGCATGAGCCATTAGCAGCTAACACAGCAACTGGGAGATGCATGCACCTGCCCAGTAAAAGGGACCTGGGAAAGTTCACCCATAACACCCAATGCCTTGCTCCATGCCTTTACTCATGTTCATATTTGTTCAGGTCCCTGTAGCCCAGGCCCCTGTGTCCTTTGCTTTCTAATTTCACAGTTCACTAATCTAAAAATCAAGCACCAGCTGCCTTGCCTCTAAAATGAGAGGGTAGACACGCTGTTCTCTAAAGCCCCTTCCAACTTTGTGAGTCTACTGTGTTATCCTAATAGGTCAAAAGCTGGTGAAAGTTTATCCTTTCCTGATAACAAATGGCCTTTTGTAGAGAGAATGTCAACCCACAGTAGTGATTCTCAAGGTGGAGTTTTCAAGGCATCTAACCAGTTAGGTTAGGAGAGAGGTGGGGTATGCAAACTGGTTCATGCTGCTCAGTCATACTTCGTGAAGTCCCACCGAGGCTGATTTTCTAGAGCGTTGACCTTGTCAGGCACGTGTGAACCATCTGCTCTCTTCTTGGTGCTATACTGAACCCAGGAATGAAGGAAGCCTGGTACCATCAGGTAAAGTTGTTATCAGGTGAGGGAATGTCTGGGGATGAAGCCAATTCTGTTCTGCTGCCCTTGGCATGTGTAGCAGCAAAAATCATATCTGTTCCCGTCAGTCTGCATCGAGCCCCCTCTGCTTATTTTTTCTGCTTATTTTTGATCTCTTATCCTAATCTTTCCATTTCTTCCCTTACCTCCTTTCTCTACTTCCAAAAGAATGCAGTATCACAATGGTTGAAACCCACTACGTCATCCTTTTTCTAGACAGTGACTTCCAAATGGTGGGAGACCGTCTGAAGAACCCAACATCTCCTGAATGCAGACTCTTGGAGTAAATTGTATTAGTCAGCTGACTAACTGGCTTAGAGAGGAGGTATCCAGCACATTTCTTCATTAGGACAAACTGTACTGTTGTGACTGGGGTTGAGGTGTGGGTTCTGGAACCAGACAGCCAGATTTAAATCCAGATCCTGCCATTTATTAGTTATGTGACCTTAAGCAAGTTACTTAACCTCCGTGTGTCTTCAGTTTCTTGAATGTTTCCCATAAGACTTGAATCTTCAGATGTAATGAGTACATGTTGTCCAAAACAAACATGATATAATAATCAACACCAAGATAAATTCTAGTGAAGTTATTAAAACACAAATGTAAGGAAGACTTTCATGGGCGTCTAGACAGAAACAGCAATAAAAAATTGGGGCGATGTCAGATTGTTCTCAAAAATCTACACAGAAAATACTCAATGCCAGAAGACAGTATAGCAAAGTCCGCAGGATTCTGAGAAAAAAATGTGAGCTGAGAATGATAGGCTAAATTGTCTTTTAAGAATAAAGTCAACACATGAACGTTTTCAAATACGCAATAACTTATGTAATAGAACACTCAAGAGACCTTCTTGAAAAAAAAGACCAAACCAACTATTGGATTATTTAATCCAGTTGATAAATAACCCATAGTAAAAAAAAAATTGAAATAGAGCAGCCATGATAAATAAGACTGGTGCTTTTTTAAATATAGAAATAAAACTAAACGACTATTGAAATTATTGTTACAGAACAGTATGTCAGTGTCATAAAATCCAAATATAAAAAAAGAATATACATAATAAAATTAGGAATGCTAGTTTCCACATTTTTCATGGAAGAGTCAATAGATACTATCTAATACCACGTTTTTCACATTGTTTCTTTTAGAGAGATAATTTAGGAACAGATCCATTTTGAGAAGAAACATTCTTTTCTGAAGTTAAATAGATACTTAGCTTTCTTTTTCTTCATTTTAAATTCAAGAAAAATTACAATTAAAGCTTTAATTTCAAAATGCTTTTATAACATGATACCATTTTCCTATTGATTTATCAATCTGTTGCCTTCCCTTCTCCCCTCCCTTCCTCCTTCCTTCCGTCCTTCCTTCCTTCCTTCCTTCCTTCCTTCCTTCCTTCCTTCCTTCCTTCCTTCCTTCCTTCCTTCTTTCCTGTCTCTCCATCCATCCATCCATCCATCTATCCATCCATCCATCCATCCACTCATTCATCCATTCTTGTGTGTGTGTGTGTGTGTGTGTGTGTGTGTATATCTGTGTTGAAGATCTTCAAATGTTAGTAACCATTTTTTTGGGGTAAAATCATTTTAAGCAATTTTAATTTTGTTATCCTTTTTATTATTTGAATGGTTTACTACGGATGTGTATCATTTTTACAAAAACAATGAAGATAACTTTCAAAAGAGAATGATGAAACAATATATGTGCTAATATTGTTAAGTAAAAGCGAGCACAGTATAACCCCATTTTTATAAAACAATTGCTATAAATGAATATAGATGACTAGACATTTTCTGGAAGGAGTCACAGTTAACAGATAACTGGTTTCTTAAGAAGAGGGGGTGGGGCAGTAGGACTATAATGAGAGGGAGACTTCTTACTTTTTTCCAACTTTCTGTAACATCTGTATATTGTAATAATGATGGAAAAGAAATAATAAAAGAAAGAGAGAAAAAATATGCTAACGCCCATTTTTGGACTAGCATAGGAAGACTATCTATAAGTCTAGTAGTTTATTTCCTTGTGTAGTTCTCAAACTTTCAAGATCAGTAAATTCTGCCAATCCCTACTCAAGAGAATGACCAGAAAGCCAACAGCCAAGCAATAGGACTGTTTCCAGGATATTCCCTGTTCTTTGCCTTATTAAATCTATTTTGCCTCAAAATCAAGTTCTTGCTTGTATTAACTCTTTAACAGGCCATGGTTTTGCTTCTCATTTCTTAAAATATTCCAGGCCAGTAGAATGTAGGAAAGGCATAAGACTAAAGAAAGTACAAAACAGGGACCTACCAGAACAAATACAATGATAAGTAACAATGGATGCTTTGATACTTAGGAGCAGTGTGGACTGCAATGGACCAAAGTCACATACTATCTAGAGGGGGTAACCCAACTCAGCTGGGACTGCTTATTGCTGTGTTGGAATATGGCACAGTGTGACAGTATCCTCTGGAGAAACTAGAAATGGCACATGTATAAGTGGAATTATCCAGTTTTAAAATGTTGTTCAACTAATTAAAAAAAATAAAAAAAAGATCCCATGAAGACCACTCCACACGTCCATGCAGGCTGGATTTGGACCACAAGCTGCTATTTTCTTTCTTTCTTTCTTTCTTTCTTTCTTTCTTTCTTTCTTTCTTTCTTTCTTTCTTTCTTTCTTTCTTTCTTTCTTTCTTTCTTTCTTTCTTTACTCTTCTGCTGCACCTTATGAATGGTGCACACTTGAGCTTCAGTGGGAATTTTTGCAGGGTACTCCAGCTCATCACAGATACGAGTAGTTGTGGCTAGGTAGGCATTAAATTATGTGGCCCTAGAGAAGGATAGTTCCCCCTGTTTCTTCCTCCTAGCACACTGGAAACCTGTCCACAAGAAATAGAGGGCAAATCAGTGTCCACGGAGGTGACATCTATAGTCACCTATGGGCCAGGATCATAGAATTTCTGAGGGTCTTGGATGGAAGCAGGGCTGAGCTTCAATCGCAGGAAACAACTCCTAACAATGTCTAGCTTGGGGGTTCAACCAAAAGAACCTCAGTCCATTTTTCTTTTCTGGGATTTGACAGAAGGGCAAAAGTAGCAGTCTAGGCTAAATTTGGTTTTGAAATCTGGGCTTTAAGACTCATGGTGGAAAAGAAATAATGGTGAGGTATGGTAAGAGGTGGATATGGAAAAGGAATGAGCCCTTTGAGCCACACAAAATAAAGAGACACCTGTCTGCTTGAGAATATGCAAGTAAATGTGTCACGGATATCATAACTGTAGCCTTAAATTGCAGTTAACTCAACGGCAGCCATCAGAGAGAGAATGTTGTTCGTTATGTCTCCTGAATGTCCTTGGTTTTGCAGCTTCACAGTTCTGTTCTCTCCTTAATGCTATACCACTCTTGTGAATTAACAAGAATGTGCATTGTTGTTTCTTTTCCAAATGTCCCCCTTTTCTTCCTGCTAGGCCAGCCCTACACTGTGGAATCAATTCTTCAGCCTCTGCCTTTTAATTCCTTCCAGAGAGATAAGAATCCTAGCATTAAAATGTGGGCATCATAGCTGCGAATATTTGTTGGCATTTTAGCTTCTACTGGCCTACTTGTACCACCTAAGATGTAGCTTCGACAGCTACTCTGATGTATTACATTCTCTTTTGTAAAAAATGTCTTGGACATGGCAAGAAAGGCCTGAGCATACAGGACAACACGCGTGTTCTGCCAAGATCTTACAATCTTTTTTACAAGATAAAGCCCAAGACTCCTCCTGCTTAAGGATGTTCTGTAAGATGGCCCAGAATGCTAACAGCAACTTGATTAATAATCCCATCTGTTTCACTCCTTGAATTTGTTTCCAGGGAAAATGTTCCTTTGATCACTAGGTGCTGACGAGGGTATAACCTGGCCCGAGGTGTTTCCCTGGAGTGAAATATGCAGCACTTCTCAACTCCCAATTCCATTTAATTTATTGTTTGTTTTTGCTCAAAAAGAGGTTGTTTTTACAGCTGACCAGATTTGGAAGCTGGTTTGGGGTGTTTCATTTCCTTACATGAAGAGTTACAATGCAAGGGATGGTAACCAGCTGTTTCCACCTTCCCTAAAATGGGAGCAAACAGGAATGAGCCTCTCCTGCAGCAAAAGGGATTTAGGTTAGTTGTAAGAAGGAACTTCCTGAGAGAGTTACCAAGGGAGGCTGGGACTCTTCTCTGGAGGGCTCTTAATATTCCGTTGTTTCTCTGTGATGCATTATATGAGACCAAGATTAAGGGCGTTAGATTCACTGAACTGCTTGTCTCTGTTCCTTCTAGGACTGTATGTCCATAAATGATAACCATTAACCAAGACTGTCTGTACCTTTGTGGACAGTTGAGTGATGAGTAAGATTTTTTTTTTTTTTTTTTTTGAGTCTTGGAAGAAGTTTTGTTCCTTTACATCTGATTTTCGAGTAAATACCATAACTGTGATGGGCTGGAGTCAGCGGGCAGTGGCTCCCAAAAGACTCAACCGTTGAATGTTGAGGACTTTTTTTGGCAAGTCAATTGTTAAACACAGCTGTTATTAAAAATTTAATTGTACAAACATGCAATTAAGTAAATTGTATTAAAAAAAGGTATGAAATACATATACTACTACTTCCTAATTATTTTACGGCATTTTACCTTTATTTATACAGGTAACCCCCTTATAACATGATTGTTAGTTTCCTAAAAATGCTATGTTGTGCAAATCCATGTTATGTGAAACAAAGAACTAGTACAAAAAAGGCAGTTAGTGTCCAAAAATTAAAAAAAACACACACAACTATTATATTTTTATAATTAAGAGACATATCTTTATTAAAGCAATTTTCACCAAAAGTGTAGCATATTAATATGTGTTAAATAATGTTTTCTTCATCATCACTACTAAGCTTTTATTATGTTCCATGTTGTTTGGGGATTTCCCTAATTTCGCAGGAGATGCTTTTGCTCTTAAAAGCTCTTACTGCGTTCCATGTTGTTAGGGGATTTCCCTCATTTCAAATGAGATACTTTTGCTCTTAAAAGCTCTTATTATTATGCTCCGTGTTGTTCGGGGATTTCTCTAATTCTCGAACCGTGTTAGAGCGAAACCGTGTTACAGAGGTGCCGTGTTATACAGGGGTTACCTGTACTTTCAAGGTTATTTAATCTATTGTATCTGTAAGGCGGAAATAGTATATAGTGGTACAGTACTGTATATCTCTTCCCACTCCACATTCAGTGACATTGCATTGGTAGTTTGAGATCTGTCACAGTGAGAGTATTTACACCATTAAAATTGGTATTCTCTATAGATCAGTTTCTTCCCAGAGCCAAGTGTTAAACATTTATGAGTACACATAAATGGAAGAAAAAAAAAAGAGAGAGAGAGCTAGAGAGAGAGAGAAAGAGAAAGAGGAAGGGAGGAGGAAAGGAAAAGAGGAAGGAAGGGAGGGAGGAAAGGAAGGAGAGAAAGAAAGGAAGAAAGAAAAGAATATAAGAACAATATCGCCCTGGTGACTTTTATGCTTTCTCAATATTTTATACCTTCTCAACAGTGTCTGAAGTCTTTTTAAATGTAAGTGTATTACAAATAAAGCCATTTTTGAAAAAGGAAATGCTCAGAATTGCTTGGGTCTAGAAATACACTTTATTACACTGTAATACACTTGAACTCAATTAGCACAAGTAATATCTGGACTTGGTGGTAACACTAACGCATCAGCCTCTTCACCACTCACCATCTAAGCCAGTGCCACCTAATAGAAATATAATGTGGGCCATATATGCAATTTTAAATGTTCTAGTAACTAAATTGAAATAAAGTCAAAGAAACAGAACAAATTAGCTTTAGTACTATATTTTATTTAACCTGATTTTCCCTCAAATGATTTCAACATATAATGAATATAAAAATATTAATGAGGTATTTTGCATCTTTTTGGTAACATGTCTTTGAAATCTGGTGTGTAGTTTGCACTTACAGCATATCACAATCAGACTCGCCACGTTTCAAGGGCTCAATAGCCCGTGTGACTAGTGGCTACCATATTGGACAGAGCAGGTCTATATTGTCAAGGATGCCAGTCTGTACAGTGGCGATTGCCAGTGTAGATTCTCACACTGTTATTGTGCACAGACAGTGTACATCGAGGTTTGTCTTATGTTAGTGCCACACGGCCCTGGAGTTCCCACTCAATATGTAGATGCAGGGATGACTGACTTTCAGGTAGACTGCTGACTTGCCCTAGTTTACACTTCGGTATCCTTAGTGTTTTCATACTGCATCTCAGATCTTGGTTTCTGAATGATGCAGTGCTTACAGACAAGATGCATGAATCAGACTCTCAACTGTTATGTCCCCACGGCTCCAACTAGCTAGGTGACTTTGGGCCAATTACTCAACCTCTTTATGCCTCAGTTTCTTCATATATAAAATGAGAAGAATAATATTAATAGTATCTTCCTCACCAGGGTGTTCACATAAAATACATTATAGGATACTTAGAATAAAGCTCAGTGCCTAATAAGCATGCAATCAATGTTGATTTATACTGTTATAATATATAAAACTAACACTTAATGGTTTGAATAAAGAGAATACTAATACTGGGAATAAAGGGAATATGTTGGGTTTAGTTCTTAAATAGTTCCAGTTCTTAATCGGGAAAGATAACATTGCTTTATAATTACTTGTATAATCTTTTGCATAAGAATGTACGTGTTATGTATTATGTTATTTCTTGAATGTTTAGATAATAATTTTGCTCTTTGTTTAAGAGAGAAATGTTATCTTCTGCTTCTGAGTGTCACTATTCTTTTTTTTAAAGATTTTATTGGGGAAGGGGAACAGGGCTTTATTGGGGAACAGTGTGTACTTCCAGGCCTTTTTTTCCAAGTCAAGTTGTTGTCCTTTCAATCTTAGTTGTGGAGGGTGCCGTTCAGCTTCAAGTTGTTGTCCTTTCAGTCTTAGTTGTGGAAGGTGCAGCTCAGCAACAGGTCCAGTTGCCATTGCTAGTTGCAGGGGGCGCAGCCCACCATCCCTTGTGGGAGTCGAACCGACAACCTTGTGGTTTAGAGGACACACTCCAACCAACTGAGCCATCCGGGAGCTCAGCGGCAGCTCGGCTCAAGGTGCCGTGTTCAATCTTAGTTGCAGGGGGCGCTGCCCACCATCCCTTACAGGACTCACGGAATCAAACTGGCAACCTTGTGGTTGCGAGCCCACTGGCCCATGTGGGAATCGAACCAGCAGCCTTTGGAGTTAGGAGCATGGAGCTCTAACCGCCTGAGCCACCTGGCTGGCCCAAGTGTCACTATTCTTATTAAGTGGTAAATTTATGTATTTTTAATAAGAGAATGCTGATGTATAATAAGGCCAATTTATTTAAAAAATTTTCAGTTTGGAATTTCAGAAGATTTCAGAAGTAGGTTGCCACCTATTCTTTCCATTGCGCCTCCCAAGTTCCGTTGAGACACACACATAAAAACAGCATTTATACTCTATCTGGAACACTTCGCAGGGGAGTTTGAAAAGGAGACTGAATGGCAAATCAAAGTGTATCCATACATATAGCTTCATAACACTTGTTCACCTTCACTGAAGGTTTGTAGCATTTGGTAACTGACTTGTGTTTCTCAGGAGAATTTTCGTGCTGCTTGGTCATGTCCACGTGGGCCATTCTTTATTTGATCAACACAAGCGTTGGCATGCTATAAAGGAGCAGTAGTTAATGCAGCTATGTTGGCATTACTTTAGAAGTAGGGAATGACATTTCCATTACCCAGAAAGGTGTTGTAATTAATGGGAACAAATGCCACTAGGATAAAAATTATGATGAGGCTAATACTTTAAATTGCTGTCGGTATTTTAAAACAGTGTAATTTTTCTCCTAATGTATATTTCATGCCTGGCCAGGGAATTATGGAAAACATTATTTAATTCAGTTGAAAATATTTGAATTCCCACAGTACATTCAGCACTGTTAATAGTGCAATTACGAGATACTTTTAAAAATATGTATAATATAGTCTTTCCATTAACTACCTTTAATGTCACTGGGTAAGGCTAGACATGCAAGAGTTGGATAACAATATAAAGTAAT
Source organism: Rhinolophus sinicus (assembly GCF_057876585.1). Lineage (NCBI taxonomy): Eukaryota > Metazoa > Chordata > Mammalia > Chiroptera > Rhinolophidae > Rhinolophus > Rhinolophus sinicus. Next base: position 27,785,457 of record NC_142513.1, read on the forward strand.
GAGTGATTATGTCCTTAAATGAGTGTGTAGAAAATTAATTCTGTTGGATCTTGTGGATGGGGATGTTAGAAAGAACAGAGATAAGTAATATTTTATAAAGGAATTAAACCTTGGAAGAAAAGTGTATTCATTCTAAATGTTGCTAATAACTTATTATAGCCAATTTGGTGAAAATTAATGCCAATTGAGAGTTGAGACTTTGGAGTTAATGTCATTCAAAGCTCATCTACTGACTCCAACCCCAGACGTCCAAACCAATATAGGTAGATCCACAAAGCTCAGTACTTAGTTGAAATCTAACGGCTTTCCCATATCTGCATGAAGTTTAGGGAGCATCAGATTTGACAATTGCAATGAAGATAATCAATTTGTTTTTGTTTTTTTTTTCTTTAGTAACTGAAGCTTTAACTAAGCAATGAATCAGCTCAGAAATTTGTCAATTTAAAAAATAGGAGGACTTCAGTTCTGCAGGACAAACTAAAGAAGTTTAAAGGCAGATGATTACAGTTTATAAGGAGATAAGGAAAAAGTAGATCTTACATCAAATCTGTTCATAGTTAATCAAATCTTATAATCAGCTTTTGTTCTTATTATGTATGGTGAGTGTATCACAGCATCTCTCTGTGTATTTCCAGAGCTCTATTATGGAATTTCTACCACAATGTAAACAAAAACACCAAACCGAAGTGTTGAAGTTCTATGTATTACTAAATAAGCAACCTTCTAAACAATTATCTTGAGAAAAGAAAATCAGTTGCCTTTTCTTGCGTTGTCCTTAGCACACAACACAGTTATATTCTTATATTCTTTCTCCTTATTTTCTCATAATGAGATCTCTATTTTTAAGAAAACATTAAGTAACATCAATTTATTATTATTGTGGGTTTTTTTTGTTTTGCACCCGAAGGTACTTAAAAACATTTTGGAATTATAAAATAGTCTTGACAGTGTTGGTGTTGTGGGGTCACCAAGGGGCATGTATACATGTCCTCATTATACTTGGGGCAGGTATCTTTTCCATGTATAGCAATTACGTAAGGTACGATGTGTCTCCAACAGGTAAAGGAGGCTTCTTCACCCTCGTCTCTTCTCAGTATGGAGAGAGGAATAAATCTGGAGCTCTAGGAATATCTATGTTTCTAGTTGAGTTTCCCCCAGAAGCAAAATTTGGAGTGCAAATAATTTATTTGGAAGATGATGCCAGGAAACACTGGTAAAGGGGAAAAAAAAGACAAAGGAAACATTATCAAGCAGGTTATACTGTGGGCAACTGGAGATTAAAATCCTGGGAACTTCTGGGAAACAGTGTAGAACATGCACCTCAGTTATCCTATGAGGGAGATGGGATAGTTACCTGCCAACACACATTAATCATTTATAGGGGGGGTGCTTCTGGGGACACTGATTACCCAGTAGTTCTAGCCTTCCCTAAACATGGCCAGAACAGGTTTTGGAGGCAAGCGAGAGCTTAAGACAGAATTGCTGGAAGTTAGGCTGGTGAGACCAGCAATATAAGGCAATATAAGGGCAGGGATTGACTGACAGAAACTTCTACACAATATCGAGAAAGAGACAATATCCACACCGATTCACGCATAAATACACATTCAATAATACTTATAGAGGACCTTCATATGCCTAGCACTGTACATTAAAGAAGTCAGTCCTTACCTTTGTAGAGGTGTCATTCTAGTTGACATGCATTTGCTGAATGTTACATACAATGTGCTCAGAAGACCTAAGAACTCTCAGGAGTCACCTAATGATAAAAATCTCAAGTATTTCTCCCAGGCACATTACTGTCTCCACATTAGCTTTTTCTCCTCAGTTAGTTTTTGCTGCATAATATTGTAAATAACTCCAAAGGCAGAGGCTTCAAACAACAATATTTTTCAGCTCATTATTCTGTAGGTCACCAGTTTGCGATGGGTGGTTCTGTTGATCTGGATGAGGTTTGACTGATCCTGGCAGGGCTCATTTATGCATCAGTGGCCTTGTTGATTGTTGGCTGGGTGCCTCAATTCTCCTCCATGTGGCCAGTCATTCTCCAGCAGGCTAGCCAAGCCTTGTTCCCCTAATGGCAGGATTCCCAAGACAATCTGGAGAGCAACCTTCAATGCATGAGTGCTTTTCAAGCCCCTGCCTTCACCATGTTTGCTACTGCTTCATTGGCCAAGCAAGTCACAAGGCCAGCTCAGTTTTAGGGCTGAAGAAAGGCTGCAACTCTTGATGGTAGGAGCTGCAATGTTGCGTTGCCAAAGAAGTGGATGCAGAGCAGGGAGGAATTTGTGGCTGTTTTTTGCAATCTACCACAAAGTGGAAGAAGATTTTTGCAATCTACCATGAACATGACACTCACAACCCTTCATATAGGAAAAAAAACAAAAAACATCATATCAGGAAACGCTAAACAGAGAGCATGTGGTGCCATGAGCACTTGCCCCAAAGAATTCACCCTTGTGTTAGCATCATGGTTGGTGTGTCTGGCAACATTTCACAGTTCTCCATTAGAAAATTGTGCTACTTGGATTTCAGTGATTTATAAGTTCTAAGGCACATGTGGGAATCAAATGTGCATAAGCTCTTTACTAACAATGGCAAGCGACTTCCAGTGCCTTCCCAGGAGTCATCAAAACTACTACAGCAACATGAGCCTGTAGGTGGCAAATTACATTTGTGGTGCTTCACTGTTAGGGAAGTGGTGTTAACTGATTAGCCATATACTCAGGGACTAGGGCTGGGAAAAATGCCAACTTATCTCTATTCCTTGGTTTCTCTGATAACCACCACTCCATCCTGTCACCTTCGTGAACAGGAATTCCCCACTCACTAATTTCCTTGTTCTGGACATGTATCAGAAATTTATATTTATGAGTAATAATTTATGGGTCTTGAAAATGTTTGAACCCCAATACGATTTTTTTTCTAACGATTCAATAGTCAATGTTTTCCTAGATTCTAAAGATCTGATTGAAATAGCCTAGATATGCAAAACTGTTGTACAGATTGCGAAGTATAAAAAGTGGCTGAAAATCTTAAGTATCTGTACTTCTGATTTCCGACTGTAGCACCTAAAGCAAACTCTCTAAATTACCTACTAAAATATTACCAACGCACCAAAAAAATCCTAAACCTTGACTCACCAAAAAAAAAAATTTGAAAACTGACAGACAACTCTTCATCATAATCTTGATGTTTAAACTTGATTAAAGTGAGAGGTGTCTAATACTAGGGCTCAGTCAGACCTAGAGACCCTGAGCATTCCCTCCTCCTCCCCCTCTCCCTGTCCCCCCCACATAGCTGGGTGACAGGTGTTCACAAGGAGTTGGAAAAGAGCGTGGATCTTGGTGGCAGCATCACCTGGTGATGAGGTGGCAAATGAAGAGTCGTCCATCCAGAGCTTCAGGCTCTTTTCTGAGATGCATCCCCTAATCCATTCTCTAAAATCGGTAGGAGGGGAACAAGCTAGGTAGGGCCTGCCTTTTTTCCTTCTCCTAGGTACACATTGTTGATACTCCCCAGGGAAATAGATCACAGAAGAGGAGGTTTACATGTGTATATTTACATATTTATCAATGTGTATTTATATTGAAATATAAATATTTACATATCTGTGTATGTAACATAGGGTGACTCTATGTATGAAAAAACAAAGGTGAAAATCCCTAACAACTTATAGTAAATAAAATAAAATTAATGTACTAGAACAAGAATTTAAAATAAGTAAAATGAATATATGCAAAGCAATATGGCAGGGTTTAGTAACATGGAAGAGAAACAAGGCAGTTATAAAGAAAATTGGTGGTATGAAGGATAGAAGTCATAGTAAAGCAGTAGTTTGTAAAGGGTGATCCCCAGACCAACAGTAGCACCATCACCTGGAAACTTGTTAGAAATACATATTCTTGTATCCATCCATGATCTACTGAATCAGAAACTCTGGGAGTGGGCCTACATATCTGTGTTTTTTTTTGTTTTTTTTTTTTTTTAAATTAAATTTATTGGGGTGACAATTGTTAGTAAAATTACATAGATTTCAGGTGTACAATTCTGTATTACATCATCTATAAATCCCATTGTGTGTTCATCACCCAGAGTCAGTTCTCCTTCCATCACCATATATTCGATCCCCCTTACCCTCATCTCCCACCCCCCACCCCCCGCCCCCCTTACCCTCTGGCAACCACTAAACTATTGTCTGTGTCTATGAGTTTCTGTTTCTCATTTGTTTGTCTTGTTCTTTTGTTGTTTTTGGTTTATATACCACATATCAGTGAAATCGCATGGTTCTCTGCTTTTTCTGTCTGACTTGTTTTGCTCAGCATTACTCTCTCAAGATCCATCCATGTTGTCACAAATGTTCCTATATCATCTTTTCTTACAGCCGAATAGTATTCCATTGTGTATATATACCACAACTTCTTTATCCATTCATCTATCGAAGGACATTTTGGTTGTTTCCATGTCTCAGCAATCCCTCTTCTGGGTATCTACCCAAAAAATCTGAAAACATTTAGAGATAAAGACACGTGTGCTCCAATGTTCATTGCAGCTTTGTTTACGGTGGCCAAGACATATCTGTGTTTTAAGACTCAGTCCTAGTTGATTCTGATGCATTCAAGTTTGAGAACCACAGCTGTAGAGATGCAAATTGATTGATTGATGAACTACAGAAGGGTCAGCGCCAAAGAATGATTAAGTGAGCCAGAAGATGAAGTCTAAACACTTTCTCGCAAAGTATTAGGAATGGATAAGGAGATGTAAATATGTATGTAAATGTTAACAGTCACTGTGGCTAGAAATAGAAGTTGTCAGCATCCATAGAACAGGATACCCAAAGGAGAGGAAGAAAATAATAGAATCAAACAAATAGTCAAAGACCTGTCAACCAAGAATTTTTCCAGAATTAAGTGAAGTTCAGTCTGTTTCACATATTTTCTTAATAATTTGGAAGGCCTAGCAACACTGGCCTACTGCTGTATACTGTACCCAAGCTATGTAGCAGCTGTTCCCTTTAAAGGAAACAGCTTTATATAGGATGAGAGTGTTGGCTCAGGTCACAGACTGGCTGGGATTCTATTACAGCTCTGCCACTTACTGTGTAGGTGAGCAACCTTCGGAATCTCGGTTACCTCATCTAGACAGTGGGGATAATAAGATCCCCCACCTCATAGTTGTTTTGAAGAGTAAATGAGTTAATCTCTGCAAAGACTCAGCATAGTTCTTGGCACTTAGTAGGTGCTTAAAATTGCCAGCTCTTCCAGCAGTTTTGTTTGTCATAACTCCTACCCAATCTCCAGGTGTTCAGGCTCAGATTTTTCTTACCTCCAACCTGGCTCACTTCTGTTTGTGAAGTTACCTGCTTGCTCCCTGTTGGAAATTCAGTTTGTGATTCCTGCTCTATTCCTTCAGAACCCTGACTTTGGTTGGTTTGGTTACATCTCTGGGCCTCAGTTTTCTCTTCAGTAAAATGGGATAATGACCTTCCTTGACCTCACATGTAGGTACAAGTGAAACAATGTTTGTGGATGTGACATCCACAGAATGGGCACTCAGTAAATGCTTGACTCTTTCTTTCTTTAGTCACTCATCTTCATCTCCTGTACAATAATTAGCACCAGATGCTGTGCTGTAGGTAGCCCGTTGTGGTTTAAGACAGCTAATTGCTAAATTTTCAGGAATTTTGAGAGCTGATTATTAAACACAGCTATTATTAAAAAACTAAATCATATAAACGTATAATTAAATTAATTATATTAAAAACAAAGGTAACATTATTAAAAGCCTCTTTTTCCATTTTAAAAAAAGTGTACCATAATCTATACTATTGAGGTAAATGAAGTCTATTTTATCTGTATGTTAGAAATACTATAGAATAGTGTGTTATTGCACATTTCTTCCCAACTCCTGGTTCAGTGACATCATGTCGGTATGTTGAAATTGGCCATGGTCAGAATATTTATCCCATGGAATTTGGCAAACACTTCAAATCAGGGCTTTATTTCCCCTTGAAGGGACAGTTGTAAAATATTTACCAGAATATCAGTAAGATCTTTAAAATCTGTTTGGATAACAAAAGAAACATAAAATTATGTTTATTACTAGGGGGACCTCAAAACACTGTGAAGTACTCACAGTGACCATAAAAAAGATGACTCTGTTATATTATAAATTTGCCCTGAAATTCATAGATTAGATATAGGCCTTAAACGTTTAATATCTTTATTCTTAAAAGGTTAAAGTTGAACATGCCCTAGAACTCTATGAAATATGCTACTCAAACACATTTCCTTTTTTCTCCTGTAATTTACCCACTGCAAATATCATTCCATTTATCATGCTTGCATAAAGGTTGGTTTTTATAGTAACAGTTATAAAGCAGAAATTCTTTACATACATTGACAATTCTCACAACCACTTCTGAGGCAAACACTATTTTTGCCCCTATTTAACATGATAAAACTGAGCCTCAGAGAAGATTAAGTGTCTTGAATACAATCCAAACCTTGAAAGTAGCAGAGCTGGGAGTAAACTAAGGCCATCAGACCCCAAAGTTAGCACACTCCAATGCCCCTCTCAAGGGCTCTGGCCTTGATGTTGAAGGTCATGATGATGATTATATACAAAGAGAATGATAAATATCAAACAGGTTCAGTTAATTTGTCTTTTTCTCTGTATTTTATTCCCAGATAATTCAAATAAGCCTTTCAGATTTAAGAGAATAAAGACTCCAATCGTATTTTAAATTCTGTGAAGTTTCTTTTTCCTTTTTCTGTTTCTTGGCTCCTGGATCGATAGCTTCTTTGTTCACAAGAATTCAACAACTTTATCCATTACTGCAAAATTATTAGAACAACCACTGCTCCTCTGCCATAAACCTAGTTTGAGCTATCTTTCTAGGAAGAGAGGCTTTTTGCATTATGGAAAATGGCCTAGCTTAATTTTTTTTTTTTTTTAAATACAATAAAGTTAGAAGAAAATGAAAAACTAAAGATAGGAACACACATAAGCACACGTGCATATTATACTCCCATCCATATACAATTCTTGTTACATTTAGCTGAATTTCCCTCCAGTTTTATTTCTGCATTGCTTTAAAATACTGCCTATATATACCTTAGATAGTATTTGTTTCTGGGCATTTCTTTTTCATGTAAACCATTACATCATTACAGTTACTTCTTGCTACTCCAAATTCTTTAGCAATGTCACTTTCAGCTACATGATTAAATATGAAAGATTAATGAAGAGATGAATGTTACTTCTATAGGTCCAGATGAATGGAACAGTGAAACTTGAAGTCATGAAATATATGGCCCACCCATAAGTAGTTTCACTAAAGATTTCACTTTTCAATAGAATATTTGATGTTTTTTAGAGATAGCACATTTCAATAGGAGCTTGTTAGCAAGATTCTTCTGGGGCCCTATCTTTGACCTACTGAATCTGAATCTGCTTTCTAAAAGGAACCCCAGGAGATTTGTATGAACATTAAAGATTGAGAAGCATGAGTTTAGTTCATATTGCTTGGACATTATCATCAAATAGAATCATCTTTTATAGCTGGCATTCACAGTTGGAGAACCATCAGTTTCAGGGCTGACGTACCTATGAAGATAGGGGTACACACTCTTCTTCAGAGCTTCATACTCATGCCCGAAGCAAGACAAATGAAATTGCCTTCTTGAATTATATGGATTGACTTAATCAAAATTCCATATGCCCTTTGACAGTCATAATCCAACGTTATAATTTAGAGGGTCTGTTCTCAGTCCACCCAGAAATAGTAAAAAGTGGTTTAATAATTAGGATTTTTAACAAAACATATTAATTTCTGTTACCAAAAGGGAACCCCTTGCTAGTACTATAGGTGCAATGAAATTTGGAAGAGTTTTGTTTATTCCTATTTTTTGTGTGTGTGACTTGGGACCCAGGATGGCAAAAGAAATAAACCACTCTAGAATTTCCCTTACTTCCCACTATCATTCTGTTTCTCATACATTTGTAGCTTTAAGACACTCATTGCTAAATTCAGCCTTATCACTTCCTTATAGAAGATGAGCCTCAGAGAAGAAAAGTCACATAATAACTTAGTGATTTTAAAAGGAGCTGAGTTTGTGGGCAAATTTTTGCATTTTACATTTTGCATTTTATAAAAGTTTGTATAATAAATCCCCAATGTTTGGCTACAACCATTTTCACAGCAATAGAATTCCATTGTCTCTGATCTCTTTGTAGATAGTGCAAGAAAGTAGGGAGGATTGCTCTTTTGTTTATGAAGTACAAAGAAACATGGAATAGATTGAAATTTTGGCTTTAAGGATTTGGGTTAAACTTGCCTGTGTATGTGTGTTGCTTTATGTGTGTCTGAATTTGCATTAGGAATTTGGATAAATGGGAGTGGAGTACAGTAGGGTCTCCTTTAACAATTCTTAGTGTTACATGGTATCTGCTTCTCTGAATAGACTCTAAATTTGCATAAATTTATCTTTCTTAGCAAGGCTTATCCTAAATTTACAAGCCATTGCTGTTTATCACCAGGAAATCTATCCCGAACATCAAAATGCTCTTTTAATATAGGTTTATATATCCATAACACCGCCCCAGAAAAACGTCAACATATCTAAGATCTCATGCTCAGCAGAGGTAAAATAGAGGCATAGGCAGGGAGGTGGCAGTGCATCATGATGATTTCAATTCAACTGGCATTTTTGCGGTGAGTGAATGCTTCTGGGATACAGACATTTTCTTGGTTGCTTCTGGTCAGGGCTGTGGTGGACTCAGATTCTTTTCCAAAGAACATAGCTGAACTCTTCTCAAATGCAAAGAGTCCCCAGAGATATGTAAGCCCCAAAAGACATGATTTTGCTTCCTTGTCTGAGGCTGAAAATATGCGCAAATCTGAAAGAACATGGCTGAGTGAAATGAAATGAAAGACCTTAACAAAAGATTTTAAATCTATGACTAAAGGTTCTTAGTGATCTATTACCTTAAAAAAAAGACAGAAAACCTAGATATATTAAAAAGTGATAACACAGGTAAATACCCTATGAATACAGAAATACAAGGGGGAATTTATAAGGTCACTGCTGTGATCTGAATGTGTCTCCCCCAAATCCATATGTTGAAACCTAACCCCCAAAGTGATGGTTTTAGGAAGTGGGGGCCTTTGGAAGGTTATTAGGTTATGAAGGCAGAGTTCTCATGAATGAGATTAATGACACCTTCCTTGCCCCTTCTCTATTTGAGAATACAATGAGAAGTCTGCAGTCCAGATGAGGGTCTTCACACATCCATACTGATGCTTTGATCTCGGATTTCCAGCCGCCAGAACTATGAGAAATAAATTTTCTGTTGTTTATGAGCCACCAAGTCTGTGATATTTTGTTACAGCATCTTGAATAGACTAAGACAGTTACTTATCACTATGTGAAAAAACCACTCCAATATTTAGTAGCTTAGAAATCAATAATTTATTATTTCTCACAATTCTGGGCATTGACTGGGCTCATCTTGCTGAGGTTCCTGTGCTACACATGGTGTCAACTGGGATCACACATACAAATAAATTCCAGCATAACCTGGCAGAGACTAGAATATCCAAGATGGCTTCACTCACATGTCCAAGATGGCTTCACTCAACATGGGTGGCCAGAACAACTGGGAACTGGCTGGACCTTTCTATCTCTGTCAGTTCTCGTCAATCTTATTTGCATAGTAGCTGTAATGTAAAGATGCCGAAAGGGTGAAAAAGGAAGCTGTTAGAATTCTTAAGTCACAGACTGTTAGTTCCTCACCTTCAATTTGTCAAAGCACATCCCAAAGCCATGCCAGATTCAGCAGGAGGGGAAATAGAGTCAGTTTTTGATGAGAGAAAACGTACAAAGTATTTGTGATCACATACAAAGTATTGTTTGTGGCCTTATTTGTAGACATTTACCATATTACTTACCATTCATTTTCAAGTTTTTTCTCCTTAATAGCAGAACTCTGATTTTCTTAGGTGTCTACCCTTTTCCTTGTGTTCAATGGTTTCAGGTGAGGCCACCTCTATTTCTAACCTTGGGAAGGTGAACCCTGATTGTTCTAAGGAACATAAAGTGGTCTCATTTTTAATTCAAATTTAGGCATAGACAAACGATAAAATTCTGACCAGTGAAATTTGAGCGAAGGCATGCTAACAAGTTTCTGGGAAAGGTTTTATAGCTCTTCATAAAAGATATAAGGAGGACTTAGTCTTTTCTGTCTCTGAATATTGCTGAGTCTGTTTGATCATCTGTCTAGTTACCTCCATGTTGCAACCATGAGACTAGAGCACAGAGGAAAGAACAGAAACAAAGACCTACATTGATTATCTGTATCTGATAGGCATCTAATTCTGGAGTTCCTTAATTTTTAAAGTTGTGTTTTCTGTTACCTTCAGATGAGCATATTTAATAATGAAAACCAGGTGGAAAGATAGAACATTAGATATACAAATAAGAAGAGTGGCTCGTATCAGCTATATGTGATGTATGCTTTCCATAAGAAATGGGAGAAAAGGCTATTTGCTACAAATACTCCTTGGGTGACATTTGCTTTCTTACTTAAATTACCACAGTCTAGAGTTGAATACTCTCTAGGAAACCTGAACTTGTTAACTCATCAAGAACAGTTCCATCTTTCAGAGCAAAACTCATCTTATCCAACCTCATAAGATGAATGCATAAAATTTTTATGCCACCCCTGAGTTATCCAAATTCATAAGACGACATAAAACTAAAATGACGGTTACAACTTGTAATGGGTCCTATAAATATTGATGAGTGAGAACTTTGAGACCTGCACATTCTGGAATCAGAACAAGAGGAACGAGATGAATTAAAAATTTAATGACAGCTAAGATAGCCTGATTAATCTGCTTTACAGTGAGAATGCTTTTGTCAACAGGACCAAGACATCAAAAGTCCAATGACCGGCCATTCCCTGCATCCATTTTCATGTTAAGGATGTTCTTGCTGGTGGGATGGAATATAGTCAAAATTGATTGATTATGACCCTCATTTCCCTGGTTGGTGTTGGGATAGACATAACCAACGATGGCCTCATTTTCTCTTTTTGTCTATGTTTCCATTACTGACCATGCACTTTTGAAAAGCCCATTCATTTATTCTGGGGTGATGGTTTTCAAATGGTTTTCTGAACAGAAATTGGTCCTTGATAAAAATTTTAATGATCTGTGGTGCAATTAGTAAAATAAGCATATATACACACAAAGTCTAACACACATATCTCACTTCGATTATTTATATATAAGCATATCATACATCAGCTTCTTCTGTTCAAGAGTCACCTTTCTTGAGTTTCTGTTCTGCGATATCCACCTGTCAGTTGCTCCATTGTGCCTTGTCCAGTTCTCATGTCCATGTGGACCATGATGCAGGTGGTTCGCGGATAGAGCCCTTTCTTGGGCTGCCTCTCTCTTTGTACAGACTATCGTTCCCTCTTCTCCTTGATCTGTTCCCTTATGCTCCATCCCATCAAAACACTAGGCTGTAGTTGTGTATCCATAATTAGTTTGGGTAGATGAGCTGCCAACAACCCATCTCAGATCTCAGCAACTTTACATGAATTTATTTCTCGTTCATGTAAAGTCCTGGGCAACTCTATTGATTGGGTCTCTTTTATGAGGTAGCTCAGGGACTCAGGCTTCTTCCATCTTGTTCTCTGTCATTTTCAACTCATGGGCTCTGAGATTATTACAGAAGGGAAAAATGAGGGAGGCTCATAAAAGGCAGATGTTTTATTAGCCTTTCCTATAAAGGGCATACCTCCCTTTACCCACATTCCATCGATACGAGTTCAATCATGGGGCCTTCACCTGACTACAAGGGGGTCTTTACAATAAGGGGTTTATAATTTAGCTGTGTGCCAAGAAGAGGAGAAAAAATGGATATGGGTGAACTCCAGTTGAGCTTTTCTAAGGATTTGAGATTTCTAAAAATAATAACATAAAAAAATTTTCCGCTAAATAAGATTATCTGCAGGACTCTAGGGAAAAACTATTAATAAATTAAATTCTTTGTGTGGTCTCTTGTTATGGACATATGAATTACCTAACATTACCCTCCTGATTTCCAATTGAGGCTTTTCTTCAAAATATTGCTTTTTCTAAATCCTATTTTTTATGGATTCTTCTCCATTATGATCTCCACCAATAGAACTTGCACTCTCCTAAGTATCATTTATTCAGTTTAGAATACCATCCTGAGGTTAGGGCTACAGTAAAGTGTTCAAGGTGGACTTTGACCTTCCATGTCCTGAGGGAAGGTCAGTAAGCTCACTTAGAGACACATCCATTTATTCTTCCTGATAACCAATCAGACTGGTTGCATATATGTTCCTATTATTTCTTCAGAGACACATAACATCTTCTAAGCTCAAATATTAATTATCAATAACACTATAATCTAAACAGGAGATTTGGTAAAATATGGCCCTGGGGCCACCCTCGCTTACAGCCTGTTTTTGTACATAATGTTTTATTAGAATACAACCACACCCATTTATTCACCTATTGCTATGGCTGCTTTCATGCTACAATGGCAATTTGAGGATTTGCAACAAAGACCATATAGTCCACAAGTTTAATATATTATTAATAAATTAACATATTTAATATATTATCTGTCCCCTTACAGACGTAACTTATTGATCCCTGGTGTAAATTAAGGATGAAAGAATCATATGCGTAAGAGGGCAAAAAAGGCAATGTTGATGATTAAAATGAAACAGCTATAATATACAAAGCAATATAATTTTTGTTGACTTGAAAAGTACACGCATATGTGTCTGAAATCATTTTTTAAATACTATGTGGGACAACAAAACACATTTTCACACTAGATTAGATCAATCATCAACCAGTTTACAACTTATGAACTAAGTCCATGAAGACAAAGAAAAGCATTCCTTTTCCGCCCCATAATGAGCAAGGCTGCCTCTCTACAAACAAGCTTTGTCACTAGACCTTCCCTTTATTATGTGGAACAAGGTCACTTCCTTTCTGTCACTAGCACCTCAGCCTCTTGCCCACACCCATCTTCAAATTGTGACTGCTTAGACTTCCTTAAATAAAAAAAAACGGCCACGCTCAGTCATATCCCATTATTGCTCTTCCCGAAACACAAAGACTGGGCAGAACTATGACATAACATCTTGCTTGTTAGGATTTGATTAAATGCTTAGCCTGGGCCGTTTTACATCCTGGTCACTGGAGGGAAGGATTTCATCCTTCATGATATTTTATTATTTGTGGTTCTAATGGCATTCCTTGGCAAATTTATAATCTGGCAACCCTGGATTTTATTTCAGTTTAAAATTTTACTTGTCTGTGAAATCTCAACATATGGGAACCACTCACCCAAGTGACATTATAGCATTGTAAGATGACTTTTGCTGATTCCTGCTTTGATCCAGCATCAGTAAATTTATATTGTGTAAACTCACAACGGCAAGCTTACTCCTCATATGTCCAAGTTTTTAGGGAACTTCTCCTGAAATCAGAACTCATAACTAAGGGCAAATACCAAGGAGATAATGCCATTTTTTGGCTTAAACAAGGAAAAGCTGAATCCTGGAATGTCCTGTGTCTTGAAGGAAACGATCATATAAGAGAAAGAACTTTAGAACTCTGTGTGCCGCAAGGACAAGAAGACAGAAATTACAAATGTCCTGCTTGCAGGACAGGAGGGTAGAAACTTGCCATCAGTGAATTTCTGCCATATGCAGTTTCTTAAGCAAACTATAAAAAGGAGAGTTCACTGTCTGCAATTCATGGATTAATAACTTAAACGTTACCATGATTAAGCCAACATGCTCAAGATTAAACAAGTTTAAGTGGTAAACTCAGTATGACTGAGGCAAAAAAGTTTTTATTTCAGATTGGAGAAACAACTAATATTGCTATGCTTTCTTCCTCTTCTTCTTCTTCTTCTTCTTCTTCTTCTTCTTCTTCTTCTTCTTCTTCTTCTTCTTCTTCTTCTTCTTCTTCTCCTTCTCCTTCTCCTTCTCCTTCTTCTCCTTCTTCTTCTCCTCCTTTTTTGTTTTTGACAAAAGTAATAACCTCTAAAATGTAAAGGATTTAGAAAACTATGCTAAGTCAGTTGAAGCCAAGTTAAAGAAAAACCGAGGAAGAAATTATTAAATTTCTTTACACAAACTGAAATCTTAAATTGAGTGTGAAATCCACCCAAGGATATTAAGATAGCATGTGGTGTGCAGAATCTCTCTCACCCACCTTAGGGAAATCATGGGTAATGAAAGAGGTTCCTACAAGAAAGAGATTTCCTACAGGAAAGATCAAATATCTACATATTTTCAAGGATAGAAAAAGATGGGTTAGAGCAGGGGTGTCCAAACTTTTTTCAACGTTTTTCACCAAGGGCCATATGCGGTAAAATACACTAACAGCCAAGCCACTCACTCGAGGTGAAATACGTATTGCCTCACCTGGTTTATTTAAGTAAACTAAATATATTTTTGGAATTTGCTGAGGGCCAATTAAAAATGGATTGCGGGCCACAGTTGGCCCGCAGGCTGCAGTTTGGACACCCCTGGGTTAGAGCAATCAGTGAACTAAAGAAATTCCTGGAAACATTTATAAGTTTGATCATTAAACAGAAGGTTGGTGAGCTCTTACAATGACCTTTCATGTATCAGTTAGTTTGTAGGCAACAAAAAGTTGGAGACCATCTTATAGAAAGAGAAGTCTGGTCTGTGCGCCATAATTAAAAAGAGCAAATAGCCATACCTTTATCCTGGTGTAAACTACTCAAAATTCAAAGTCTCAGGAGAGAAGCTCTGATTGGCTGAGCCTAGTTACATGCCTCCCCCTTTGCCCTAAAAAGGCAGATAAAGAGAGAATCTGGACCCTTGGGTGATCATGGTCTGAGGCAGGAAGCTAGGTTTGCCTGTCTGCCAAGCCTACAGAGACAGAAGGTTATAGTTCATTCTCTAAAAGGAAATCAGTGTGCTTTTTGGAAAGAAAACAGGATTCCAAACTACAAAATACTGGCAATTGTCCTCTACAATTGAAAAACATGCTGCCTCTTTCATTTTTTAAAAGTGTTTTTGGAAGAGTAGATATCATGTAGGTGATTCATTCATCAAGGTCCTCATGAGAGTCTCATGATATCCTTGCAAGAAGGTAGAAACATGGATGCTGGCATATATGTTCATAGTTGGTAGAATAATATGAAAACCGACATTGAACTGAACCTCCACAAATATTGAACTTTTAACAGAGAGTGCTGTACTCTTTTCTAGTTCAACATGGTAATGCGGCATTTCAGTGAGGGGAAAAAGAGTTAAGGCTCAAATTTTAGTTGCAAGTGATAGGATTTCAATCAGAAAATTTCAGGAATGAGGCTACAAGCACAGCTTGGATTAGGAAACTTGACTGATGTGATACAGATATTGTCTTTTTCTCACCATCTCTTGACTCTGCTTCCTCTCTGTTTCTTCATGTTATGTAACCTTCTCTATGTGATGTTAAAGATGACCCCTGTGACTCCATTCTTGCATTCTATCAGGTGAGCAACTTCAAAGGAGAGGAATTCCCAGCAGAAGCCCTGAGATGAGTCTCATGGCCTGACTTAGTCATGTATCTAATCCTGAATCAATAACGGTGGCCAGGGTGAAGGAGTATTCTGATTAGCAAGGCCAAAATCACATACCCACCCATGGAGCCAGGGCATTAGGTCAGATCCACCCAAACTACCTGGATAGAGAATAGAGAATGGTTTTCAAAAAAAAGAAAAAACTTGTTTTTTGAGATATTGTTATAAAAAATAAAAGAGGGAGATTCTGAACAGACAAAAATGAACATCTTTTAAAACACAAATGTCTTTTAAAACAAAATTGAGAGAAATGGCTAATATTGATAGGGTGGAGTTTTAAAAGATTTCAGTAGGCTAGTGGAATAGGCTTAAACTAACAAATTTTAACTTAATTAAAATAGATAGAAAATCCAATGTTAGTACTATAATTTCACTTACACAGTAATAATGGAATATTTTGCTTTAGTGGTAAACCATGAAAGTTTTAGTTGTCTACACATTCAATTATTTCTTAATTATCTAAAAAGCTAATTAAATTCTAGGCTGCTTCATAAAAACCAAACTGCCACATTGATTTTGATCCCACTGTATCATGTTTTGCTTGGGTCATTTCTGGGTATCTATGTTCAATTTTGGGTATTGACAGTGACAAACTAGACAACCAGAGGAAGACGCCCATAAGAAGGACAATTTATTGCCAAGGCAGTTATTCACATAATATGTTCCAAAGTCAAATAGAAACAACATTTTCTCCATAATTCACATCCTATTTATACACATACTAGTAAGTTGACTATGTCACATCTAAAGATTTATCCAGTGATTTATCCAGTTTCTTCTCAGACACTTGGTATTAATAAAAAAGCTAAGTATGCCTTGGCTAAGTATTGCCCAGAGGCAAAGTAATTCTTTAAATATATAATGTATTAAGCACACTCATCAAGTAGAGAATCCTTTTAATCTTGATTCAAAAGAAACTAGTCATTAAATGTCTTTTTAACAGACTCACATATTATATGTATGTGGATGAGTGTGGCTGTGAATACATATGCAAATATATACAAATACAAATACAAACAAATGCCTATATTTGTGCATTTGTTTAGCGGGACTATTAGAAAAATATTTCTGCATAAGAATATCTAGCACAAAAGCACATGGACTGTTGTAACCCATGGGGAAGGATTGTGTTATCTTAGATGTTCTCTTTCTGAACCTTTCTTTAGTGACACATTAACCTCTGTACTGTTGACCATAGCACAAACCAGTTTCCCTCACTTCCTGTTATCTTGCTCCCACTTCGAGTGAGGCTCCGAAGGGGACTGATGGTAGGGAACATTTTGGTACAAAGGCAATGGGCAAACAGGAAAAACAGCCAGCTTGCTGGTTACAGGTTAATAAGAATAGCAGAGGAGTTCCTTAGACTGTTCTTGGGCTGGTCCGCTTCCCTTGAGGTCAAAAAGTCCTAAGACAGCTTTGATTGGTTTCTAAAGACAAGGAAAATATTTCTAGTGTATCATAAAAACAAAAAGATCTCCTTGCTGGATCAGGCAACAGCTGTAGAAATGCTGATGGTCAACAGGGACCTTCTGGTTGTGGAGACCTGATGAGGTTGACGCATTAGAATGCATTTTGGGAGCCAGAAAGCTCTATAGAAGTAACCCGTGCTGGCCAGCCAAAGGAATTCCTAGGCCACTTCCATATACTGTGTTCTTTTTAAAGTGTCTCCGCAGTTAAGTTTTGATTTTAACCCCTTTGGAATGAAAATCAATCTAAAACGTATTGCTTAGTTTCTTGTCTTTTAAAATATATTGAGCAAAACAGACTCTTTCTTAAATAGTCCAGTGTGACCATGATGAGCATTAATTTTTGAAATATAGTCCAATACACAATAATGAACATTTGTTGAAAGTTTATTGTCTTCTAGAAGCTTTGTTAAGCATTAGGTAAAACTTAGATGATTTAGTCTGCAAACTAATCTTGCAAAGTCAATGTCATGCCCTTTTTCCCATTTTACATATATTTAAACTGAGGTCTAGAAAGTTTAAGTCACTCACATGAAGTTGATCAGTAAATGGTGCCCATAGAATTAGAATCTAGGTGTACCAAAATGCAAAATTCATGATTCAAACCACCAGTGTGTACCTTATAGCAGTGCTCTCAGGGCACTGCTGTGCTAGGAAGGGAATGACAACCAGCTCTTCAGAAAAAAAAAGAAAGTATACGCACACTCATATGTTTATTATAATTTTTTTTTATATAAAGGCTATGTAACACATAGGTTAAAACAATTAAAATATAGAATAATCTTTATTATAAACTCCATATAGCCAATTGACCATCCCAGAATACTTTTGATAATTTTTGCCAAACTCTTATATCTTAGTCAACTATAAACTTTTGGAAGAAAACAGGAGAAAAATCTTTGTGACCTGGAGCAAAGTGGGCACGTAGGCAAAGAATTTTTAGACATGAGACCAAAAGCACAATTCATAAAAGAAAAAAAATAAATAAATTGGACTTTATCAAAATAAAAAACTTTTGAGACTCCATTATGCCATAGATTGGGAAAATAATATGCCAATCATATAGTAGACAAAGAATTTATATCCAGAATATAGAAAGTACTCTTAAAACTTTCTATATTCTGGATATAAATTCTGGTAGTAAAACAAATACTGCATTAAAAACAGACAAAGAACTTGAACAGACTTTTTACTAAAGAGGACATAGGGATGAAAAATAAGCACATGAAAAGATATTCAACACTATTAGCCATTAGGAAAATAAAAATTAAAGCTATGATGAGATACCACTACCCATATATTAGAATGGCCAAAATTTAAAAAAGATACCGGCAATATCAATTGCTGACAATGATGTAGAGCAATTGAAACTCTCACATGTTGCTGGTGGGAATGCAAAATGGTACAACTCTAAAAAAATAGTTTGGTAGTTTCTTATCTAATCAAATATACACTTATGTATGCTTTTTACTCTTCAGCATTTGCCCTAGAGAAATGAAAACTCATATTCACACAAAAATCTGTATGTGAGTATTTATAGTGGCTTTATTCATAATTGCTCCAAACTGTAAGTAACCCAAATATCCCTCAGTAGGTGAATGGATAAACAAAGAGTGGTACACCCTTACAATGGGATACTACTCAATAATAAAAAGGAAAAAAACTAGTATATGTGCAACAACGTGGATAGATCTCAAAGGCATTCAGCTGAGTGAAAGAAACCTGTCTCAGAAGATGATACACTGTATGATTCTATTTACATGAAATTATCAAAAAGAGAAAACTATGGAGATGGAAGAACAGATTAGTAGCTGCTGGAAATTAGGGGTAGGTGGAGAGCATGACTATAAAGGGGTAGCATGACAGATTTTGGGGATGATGGAACTTTTGTGTATCCTGCTTGTGGCTGTGGTGGTTGCAATAATCTATACTGGAGGTACCAAAAAAATATATGTACATGACTTGTATTCATCTTTTGTTATTGGTATATATTGAGTATTACAATTTTAACACAGTTTTTTTTTCTTTCTTAAAATGTGTATAGGTTTTTTTGGCACCCTCTGTATATATGTTACAATTCATGGAACTGTATACTAAAAGAAAAAAAAGTCAATTTTATTGCATATTAATTTTAAAAATTAAATTTTAAGTTTAAATTAATTACAATTAAATTAAAAGTGAATGCATTATAATTTTAAATTTGAACTGCTCGGTCATATAGACGCACAGCTGCCTAAGTGTTCTGAGCCTTGAAATTCCACCATGCCTTTACTCATAAAATAGAGGAGGAGAAGTAATAAAAGATTTATTTTAAGGCAACTATTTGGGGTTCTCAGATATATAGGAAGAAAAATCACTAAAACATGAAATTTTTTGACAATTTGTTCTCAGCATCTGGTTTGGAGAACTGAAGAGGAGGAGGAGGCAGGCAGCTTACCTCAAGAAAACTTACTTGGCTTTTTTGGATCTGGAATCAAGAGCTGTAGTTGCCTGGTACCACTTTGTTTGTGTTAATTCTCTCTGACCTTTGTAGCATCTAAATAGGTTTAGTGTATGAGTCAGGGTCTAGCTTAGGGATCAGAGACCACTTGAGTATCTAAAACAGGAGGAACACAATGCACAAGTGATGGAAGCTAGAAAAGCCAAACAAGGTACAATGAGGCAATCCAAAAATTAGCAAGAGTTGGAATTCTCTACCAACCCTAGGATGGAAGGACAAAGGGAAGAGATGGTTATAGTGCCACCCAAGGACTGGGATCATATGGTGGAAGATAGAACCACAACGAAGTGTACAGAAAGAGCTGGGCCCAACAGGAAGATGCAGCCCTTGGCAGGGATGCCGCCCAAGGTAGAGAAGAAGGGGGAGGTATACTCTAGTTTTTCTCTTCCTCTCTGCCTCTAAAACACATCCAGAAGCCAGCTGATGTGGGATACTGGAAATTCAGCTTGATGGGATCAACCCTCTCCCAAGATAAAGAGCAACTCAAGGAAAGGTGAAGAATGAATCTGTGGGAAAACAGTCCTAGGACCTGCCCAGTCAGCCTGAGACTAGCCACAAATAAAGGAGCGATTGGGCCCTAGTTTTGGACTCTTAGTCCTGTAATGAAGGATTTGTAATCAGGTTGCGAAGTTCTCTGTTACCTGCAGTGGCTACAATGGCAGCCATGAGAGGGACCCACACAGCTGGGAGAGCTACATAATAGTGCCTTCAGATTCTCAGCCTTCTCCCGGTAGGCCACTTTAAAAAAACAGGCCATCAAAACTAGCTGTAATTCTCCTGTGTTCCCCCAGGTGAGACATCCTAGTCTCACAACACCTACCTACTATGTTGCAAGTCACAGGCCAGTTTATTCCTCCCCTGTCCCACTTGCTTTTGCACTACTTTCAAAACCATGTACTTTTGGCACTGAGTGGTGTTCAGTACAGCTTGCTTGTTGGAGGGTGTCTGTCCTTCTTCTCAGTGTGGGCAGCAGGATCCAGAGTCCATCGGTCCTCTCTCTAGCTCTTCTCCCATTTTCCCCCATCATCTATGAAGCTTCTCCTGGTACTAACTTACTTTAAAAATATGAAAACAGTTATTGTAGAATTCTAAATCATTCCCTATGTCCCCCCTTCTTCCAATAACTTCTGATGGAAATTTCTGTGGGGGACTAGCCAGATAATCACATGTTATACAGCAGAAGAACGGCTTTCTGGTTGTATCAATCATTGTTCAGTCATGAGCACAGAGCCATGCAAGGCACGTAAGTAGTAGGAATTTAGTACAGGGAACTGGTAACAGTGGTGTTGGAAGAACTGAAAAACCGAAGGCCAGTGAGACAACAGCTTGAAGCTGTTACTCCTCCTAGTAGGACCAGAAGGAAGAATAAGAGTGATCAGAGGCCAAGAATCAGGAGCTAATGAATAGCAGAGGCCTCACAGTAGGAGCAGGAACCGAGAAGGAGACACAGTTACTGCCAGAAGTTCTGGCTGAAGCTGAGAGAAAAGAAGAAACACCCTGGCTTCCCCTTTCTCCTGCTCTCCAATCTCCCCAGTGCCTTTCATTGACTAAACTAAGCCAGAAGCCAGTTGGCAAGAGAATCCGGGAAATGAAGTTTACAGAGGAAGGACAGGGAAAGGACTTAAGAGCAAACAAGCAAATGACCTAGCATTCTACTTGTAGTATTCATTCTTAGGCTTCACACTTTCTGATAGCTCTGAGATTCCTTCAACTACCACAAAACCTTTATGGATGCTGAGGAGTCCATTCTTAACACGCCAGGCTTTCTGCTAGTTGTTTAAAAGACATGCAAATACGGAATGTCATGGGACTGTGTCTACAGAGTTGATCTGGGTTTTCATTCAATGTTAAGTCATAATTTAACAATCTGTTGTAAACTTTACCCTCCAACCGCGACCTCTGGCCTGACACTGTTCACCCCAATATAACTATGTATTTATGGCCGTAATATGTGGGAGGGCACATTGGTGCATATGTTGACGGTTAACAGAGCATACAGGAAAGTGATAGCAAAGATTTGTGTAAATTCTTGGTATACCTTTCACTTTCAGTCACTGACTGGCTGGTCCACTGAGGTTCTTCATAGCTGGTAGATCCTTCTTGCTTCCCATCCTATTCCTCCATGATCCCTTTGTCTTTTCCTTTGTTCCTTCATGACATCCTTTTTGCTTCCTTGCTGGTTCTAAGCCATATGCAAAGAGCAGACATGGCCTATGTAAGTGATTTATGTTTACTGTGAAAGCTTATTAAATGTTTATGAATTATTAACATTCTTGCTAGTTTCTTGATAGAAACTTACCCAAAGCTCTTTCTCTGAGCGTGTATCTTTTACTTCTTATGGTATAATTTTCCAAGATCGGTTGTTTCTTACTCAAGAAGGGTTATTAAATTATGCTTGATTATGCTTGTTTGTGGTCGTCTTAGTGTTCTGTTTCCTCTAACTGGAGTGTGAGTTTCTCTGAGGGTCCCACTCCCTCATTGCAGAGTACTGAATTTGTGGCCTATAATACAAAAGAAGTCCTTTGTGACTTGATTGACAAAAGAGAGGAAAGTGTCAGGAGTTAGTGCAGGAGAAGTCTCTCCTCCCCAAGCCAGCAGGCATACCTGGCACCACCCGCTACTTTTGCTCTAGAAGGAAACCTGAAGGCACAGGGGGCAGCTCTTTCATTGCCTCTATGGCCTATGACCTCTTTTTTGAGAACTGCGCAAACAATCAACTTATTTCCATCTCTATTTCCTCCACTCTTGTCCAAGACACTCAGACAATGACAATGGCTTCTTCACAATGATCACACCATAGATTCGTTTGACATTTCTATATAAACGGAACCCTGAAGTACAAGCAACATTGTCTCTGGAATCTTTTGCTTGACACTATGCTTCTGGAATTCACCAAGTAGTTGTGTACAGCCGTAGTTCATTCATTCTCTTACCGAATATTACTCCATTACTTTGGCTTGTTTGAATGGATATCTATTTCTTGCAGTGAAGCGAGCCATGACTAAGGAAGATAATGAAGCATTAAACTGTCCTTCCCAGAGAAACCACAGGCATGGAATAAGAATTCCCGGAGGAGGCCTTCCCTGTCCTTCCCTCATCAAGCTGGGACATTCCTTTCATAGGCAGTGAACTTCAGAGCAACACTGAATTTTGCTGAGTGGGTTCAGGGCTCCATATGGCAACTGTCTTGAATCCTGGCACCAGGCCAAAGAATGACAGTTCTTTTCTCCTTTCAGATTTCTTTGCCTTGTGATTTCTCATATCTGAAAAACTTACATTCTGCAATCCTCCATCAGACCAATGCCATGTGGTGTTAACACTTTGCATGCTGCAGTGTTGAGCTGCAAAATCACCATTTTCTTACAGCACCCTGAATTACTAGAGCCATAAGGTTGGGGGGAGGGGGGACACATTATGTTTTCATGTAATACCAACAAACCATTCACTGCATTTTTCCCAGTATTTTCAGGCTTGTGGCCACTTTGTAGACTCAAAATGTGTTTTCTCTTTTTTCAAAATTAGTTGAGAAATGTGAGTTGAGATGAGAAACCAGATGAAGCCAGTATGATTTGGGCAAGAGTCCTCCCCTTATACACGTACTTTCAGATATACAGTTCTACTTGGTAAGAATAGAATAGTGTGGGTGGTGCACACTTTTGTTATGTAACTACATCCTGTTTTCGCCATCAGTAATAATATCTTAAAGAGCACCAGGGAATTCAGGAGGGAACATTTCATAATTTAAAAAAAAAAAAAAAAATGACACTAAGTAAATTATCCTTCAGAACAAATACGAGAGATATGTTGACATTTCCAAAGCGAGTAAGAACTGGGGCATGATGATGCCACTACATGTTGTTCTTAATATTCTATAGAACCATAGTTTTGAAGGCCTGCTTATTAATTTGCCAGCTTAATCTTCTTTGTGCTGCTGTAGCTCTCCTCATGGGATGCCTTACAATCCTACTGACTCTTGCCTGGCAACGGGGACATTTTCTAACTTAGCTAATGTAGCATTTGAGGGTGTTCACCTTGAAAAATTCAATCAAAGAAAATGCCTGCAGTAGTGTAACTATTGGAGTGTCCATTTCTTGGGCCAAACAAAATGGATGTTATTTTATGTCTACAAACATCCAGGCATGAACTGGCAAAACAAACTCTCAGCTAGAATTCCCTGCCTTCCATTTTAGGGGAAAGCAGTCCAAAGGAAAGACAAAGGAAAACAGCAAATATGTCTACTGGGGAACAAGAGAGACCTACTCAGAGGAGAAACATATTCAAACTGGTTGATCCCATCAAAACTGACATGATAATGTCACCACTGTTCTTGTGTTTCTGGGATTTTTCTTCTTCCCTTCTATTTCTCTTTTTTCTTTGTCCCTCCATCCTTTCCCTCCTACCCCCTCTCTTTCTCTTTTTTTCCTACCCAGCGTGGAGATACAGGTTTTGTGAAACTGCAGTTTATATAATATTTTCTTCAGGGGCCAGGGTACAGGAAGAAATGATGACAAATATAGCTGAGAGATAAACATTTATTTATAATTAAAAACTAATGACCAGAAATTACAGATTCTAAAAAGCTGAAAATGCCTCACACATCATATGATCACAAAAAGTGAAACAATGTTTTTTGAATAACAACTTTTTACTTTTCACCACACATTTGGCTGCATTCCATTTATTACCTCTTCATACAGCAAATGGATTTGGTAACTTTTCTTTACATAGAGAATAGAAGGATAATTTAGTCTTTAGAGTAGTATGGCTGATCAAAACTTGTTTTTTGTTACTCATGAAATGCATAGAATTACCACCTCACACCTAAGTATACCCATTCTTTTTAGTACTGCAACAAGTTTGTGCCTACAAGTGTAGGGATAAATTCTATTTCCTTTGTTTTCCATGAAAGGAGAAGAAGAAGAAGAAGAAGAAGGAAAAAAAAAAAAAAATATATATATATATATATATATATATATATATATATATATATATATGCATTTATGATTATATATACTGGAAAACTGAGTATATTCTGATAAAAAAGAACTTGCATTCTTGAGTTGTTGACAGATTCTCAATGAGGATGAATCCTCCACGTACAATTTCACAAGTCCACAGACTAGCTTCTGCCTCCCTACATTCAAGTCTCGTTTCTGCTTCACTGCCCATGTACAGCCTGTGTCAGGTACCATTCACCATAGGACCATAGGAGGCTGTGGATCCTATACCTTCTTGTCATGACCCTAGATGAGTATACACCGTGGGCAGTGAGAGTATTTCAGCGGGCCATTCCTACACTGGGTGGAAAACAATCACATATTGGACACTATACAGTGACTGTGAACTGCTTAGCTATTTTCCACTAGATGAAAACTGAATATATCCCCACTCAACTTCTCCTTATGTAGATCCTCAAAGCATTCACACCTAGTCAGTATCACCTAATACAAAGCAAAGGGTGATGTAGCAGAAGTCAGAATGGAAAGAGACAGCCGACTTAACTGATTATAATTAATATATTTTTCTTTTGAACAATTAGCAAAATCAAAAGACATGATAGGAACCCTTTCTGAGATCTGCCCCAGGGCTTGGAGGGGCCTGGGGGAACAAACGCCCCAACACTTAAACATCCTGGCAAGTCTTCCTCTATTCAGGCCGTCAGTGCCATGCTTGGTGCCCTGTCTGCTGCTCTTTCCATCCTGGAGTGGGAAGCTTCTAGTCACTGAGGAGGTCCCAGCGCTCAGGTGGGGTAGTACCATGTGTCCTGGAGCCTGGACGCTGCCAGGGCAGATGAGTCTGACAACATAGGGGTCTGATCACACGCAGAGATGGGTAATGGTCCTGGGCTTTCCAGATAGGAGAGGTGTGACTAATGGCCACTGAGGTTGGGGTTTTGGGAATTTGGCCCTTTCCACTCATGTATGAAGCCTGAGAAATTGTATCCAGTGTTCAAAGCTGAGAGACCCATTTAAATGGACTAACAAGAAGCTTTGTGCTATGCTCTTAATTCTTCAAAGTGTTCTTTCTTTTTCTCTCCTTTTTTCCCTTTTTCCTTCCTTCCTTCCTTCCTTCCTTCCTTCCTTCCTTCCTTCCTTCCTTCCTTCCTTCCTTTCTTTTCCCTCCCTCCCTCCCTCCCTCCCTCCCTCCCTCCCTCCCTCCCTCCCTTCTTTCTCTTTCTTTCCTTCCTTTCTTATTTGATTGTCGGCTAGGAGACAGAACTAAAAGCGTGGATCCTGGATAGTGGTTCTGAACTACCTATCTTAACTGTGTGTCCTGGAGTTATTCCTCAACACTTCTAAGCGTCAGTTTCACCATCTATAAAGAAAGTGAGTGAATTTGATAGTCTCTCGGTTCCCTTCCCTCACTAATATCTGATTTTTCTTAGTCTTAAATATTGTGCCAATTTCACATGTGATAGTGCAATCTGTGAGGTTACATTCTAACCACTACACTATTTCTATTGAATCTTAATAAGCAGAAGCTATTAAGTATGTACTATGAACCTGGAACTACACTGACTGCTTGACGTTTATAATCTCATAAATTCCCCAACAACCAATCTTTGGGAAAATATATTGATCACTTCAGATGTCTGTTATAGTCGTAAGCAATTCCTACAAATCCCATATCATCCCACTGGGTATAAAATGTCATAAAGCTGAACAAAGCATATAATTAAGTCCTTACAACAACATTAAGAGATGAGTGATATTATTGTCTTCCTTATTTTAGAGAAGAGGAAACTGAGGCACAAGAAGTTTAAGTGATGATGTGTCAAAGTCATACGGATAGTAAGTGTCACGGTCATTGCCTCAGATTATCTGTATGTCACAATTGTGAGCAATTAAGTGACTTACTGAAGATAATGCAGCCCCTAGACGGCAGAAATAGAAACAGAATCCCTGTTGCCTCTCAATATGGGGCAATGTAAGAAAACCCACTAAATTGAGGACATTTCTATTATCCAGTGGGGCTGGCAATTGTTGCTCCGGGAGAAAATCGTTTTACCCTTGCGTTCGGATTTATCTGTTGTTAAAGCGGAGGAAAAGATGATCAACTTTATATAAAGAACTGGGAAATAACAATTTGATTTTTTGGAGTAATCACTTAATCTTTGAACCTGGTTTTATTTGGTGATATTTAAGAGAACTCTTACGCAAAAAAAAAAAAAAAAAAAAAAAGTGGATAAAACTGTTCTTCTGGCATCAAATATTGAAGAAATGGTAAATGCTGCTCCCTGCTTCATAGGCATTTCCCTTTGCGTAGGTAGGATTTATTGTAACGCTCCACCAGGTGGTGCTGTAGTGAAGACGTGGCTCTCTAAATCTCTCCAGCCTCAATCATTATGCTTGGAAGTGTTTTGAGTAAGTTAAGTGATTACACCTGAGAAAGAGGCCGCCTGGTCAGGGGCATACAGTTGCCCATTTTGCCAATAGGACACAGCCTACAGACAGAGGAAAGTTTAGGAACAGAAATCCTCAGACAAAGGACAGTGGTCTCAGAAAAAGTCAGTCCTGAAACATTTCTAAGGAGGTGTTAGAACAGTGGTCTTGGGTAACTCCTGTGGGACTGAAATCAGAAGTTGGGAGCTTGTGTCTCTGCTACTAAATTGTGACTTATTTGGAGAATTGAATGCTTCTCTGGATCACAGTGTCCTCATCTACAAAGTGTGTGTGTGTGTGTGTGTGTGTGTGTGTGTGTGTGTGTGTGTGTGTGTTGGGGGTAGGGGACGGGGAAGATTTAGACTATATCAGCGTTCTTCAATAAGGGGTCCTGGGCCCTGTCGATAGAGTTTGTGATCCCACCTTCTGAAGTTGTGTGAAAAACTACGTGTGCACATTCCTGGGAAGAAGTTCCGTTGCTTTCAACAGATTCTAGTCAGAGGCAGTGAGTCCAAAAATGTAAACATCTGGATGAGATAATTTCTAAGGTCGCCTCTAACTTCAGTATTCTACGATGCTATGTTTTTTTAGGAAGGAATATATGGCTGTCAAGTTAGTTGGGTTAATTCCCTGGCCAAGTTCCAGCAACGTCCTTTCTTACGCACTCTCTAATGGTTTTGTTGGAGCAGCCACACCTAAGTCCAAGCAGTCCTGTAACACCCTCTAGATTAGGTGGCACCTCATGTGACTGAAGTGTTTCATTAGAGACCAGTGGCCAAGAAGTACCAGAGGAACCATGAGAGCACATACCAGATCCCATAGGAGTTCAGTGTTGGAGCAGGTGCTAATTATTATCCTTTGGACGAACAGGATATGCATTTTTTGGGAGTGGGTAAGAATTTCTGGTTAGACAAGCTCCAAATTCTTTGGCCTACTTAGACGGCACTGCCAGTTCCATCAGCAAGGATGAGATTTAGTTTCCTGATGAGCACCTGCTGGCCCAGAAGGAAGGCCCAGCAAGGAGGTGGGAATATTCTTTTCAGAGGCATTGTCATGCAAATAAAAGCTTCTAAAACCGGGCTGTAACTGTGAGGGAGTGTCACAGTCCCACCTTTCTGGCCCAGGAAAAAAATATCTCAAGTCTTTTTGCAGGAGTAGGTTTGGTAGCTGAGTAATGTAATTATGTAGATTACCAACAGAAACTGAGATTTCAACCTGTCCTAGATTTACATTATTTGTGAAGAAAGGGGCCTGGGGAAGAAGGGCAGGAATATTGATCACATGAACTCCATTATTAAACAAAGGACACTGTCCACGCATTGCATCCAGGGAAGAGCTTAGACTTAGCTTATGGGGTGATAGGAGTCAATATTAGTGCTCGAAGAAAGGAGCTGGGAGAGAGAGCAATTCCTCCAAATTATCAAAACCAGAATGTTGTCCAGCATGTGGGTTGAATACAGGAAAGGAGTTCTTTCCTTAGACTTTAGAAGATCTAGACTGGTTACCTTTCATAATGATCTGACCTATTGCCTAAGCTAATGGCTCTGAGCCCTGGCTACACATTAAATTACCTTTTAAAAAATTACTGATGCCTTGGACCCATCCAATCTCAATAAATCAGAATATCTGAGGATGAGGCCTGGGCGTTTTTATTTTTAAAATATCTCTCATGGTGACTTTAATATGCTGCTAAGATTGAGAACCACTAGCCTAGACCAATATTGGCAAATGTGGGGCGTATATGCCAATACCCGCCTCCCAAGCTCACAGAATGTGTTTAACAATTACAAAATGCTTTGCACAATATCAGGACTTCTGCACAATGCCTTGTGCCTAGCAAGCGCTCAACCAACATTTAATCCAGTGATAGCTGGGGGTAAGGTGGGCTTATAACATCTTCCAACTCAGTGTCACTGTTTCAATTTATTCTTTTCCATGAGAAGGCCAACGAAAAATCTTCCTTTCTGCTATTTGAAATTTTCTCCCCCTCTCTCTTTTTCTTTCTTCTCCTTTCTGTCCTTCTCTCCTTTCCTTGGTATGATAAATGCTCATTCCAGGAAGTTGAGTTAAAAGTAAAATGCCTGGAAGGAAAGAGAAGAGTAAGAACGCTATTATAGTTTTCTTGACTATTTGTCTCAGGGGATGACTAGGGGAGCACAAGTATTTCTCCTCCACTACATGCCAACCCCAAAGAGAAGGAGCTCTACTGTGGATCTCCAGACAACCGGGAGACGACCAAGGGGGTCACTTGGCCTGACCAGGTGGTAACATTTTCAGAGTGATGAGTAAAGGGAATGGAAATAAAATTGGACCATGAAAAAATAACGTTTTCTACAAAGACCCCTCTTCTGTTCCTCCACCATGTTGTCAGTAAGTGAGCTTGATCATGGAAAGCCACGTTGGACTCAGATAAAAGAAATATAGCCTGCGAAGAAGCCTCCCCAGACCAGGGGAGGCGGCATTTCTCATGCCCTGAGAGTGTTCTATCTTGGATGTATTTGGAGGAAAGAGAAAGAATAAACTTCTCAGCTTACTTCTAGCAGTTAAGAGGATAAAATAAGTCTTTAAGACTCACACAAGGGTCAGTTCAATTCTGCAGGGACCCAGAGACTTCCTAGAAATAGAATATGCATATGTCCTCTGTCTGATAGATCCTTCAAAAAAATTTTCCTTCACGCACTTATCACAGCTTTATAAGCATGTATTATTTATTGTCTACCTCTCCCATTACACTCTTGGTTCCATGAAGATAAACTATAAATATTTGTTCACACTGATTCCCCAGTGCTTGCATACTGACCTGTGGTAGAGTTTCAAAATTATGTGTCGAATAAATGAAAAGGTGAATGAATGAGATGAATCTAATGTGGTGGTTGGCAGCTGGTAGGGGATTCAGGGATTTTTTTTTTTATTTGGTCATGTTTAAATGGGAGACATGATTAATTATCTCCTTCTCGTCACCATTTCCTTTACTGTCTTATGTCATTGCATAAATGTTCTCACAGCATTTATTGTTCAAAGAGAAAAACAGTGGGTGCTAATTGTGTATGGTTATCCTAGTTTGTTAGTTTTTCATTTTTAAAATCAGTTCTTGGGCTTTTCTTCCTTAAGGCAATTTTCCTAATTTGATGAGGAATTTTTGAGACTCTCTATGTGTGTGGTGGGAGGAGAGAGATAAAAGGCCCGGCAAAGTCTTAGGATCCCTCCGTGAGCTCACAGACTAGAAGGGCAGATCATTTATGAGGCAATTTTGAGAGCTTTGCTCAGGTTTCAGGGTACTCTGGGGACACACAGAGAGAAAACTCACCTAGACAGCAGCAGCTTCCCAGAGGATAATCGTTAGGAAAACTAGGGCAAATAATGCTTTGAAAACCATGGGAAGGGTCAACTCCCAGGGGGAGAAATGCTTCCACCTAGAGAATGGGTAGAGAATGAGTGGAAAAGAAGGTGAAGACAGGGAGGTGGTCAGGCAACCTCTGCAATAAATCAGGCGATAATGAAATCTTGCCATCTGCAACAACCTGCGTGGCTAGAAGGTATTGTGCTCAGTGGTGTAAGTCAGACAGAGACAAATGTCATGTGATTTCACTTATACTGTGTTTCCCTGAAAATAAGACCTCGCTGGACAATCAGCTCTATTGTGTCTTTTGGAGCAAAAATTAATATAAGGCCTGCTCTTATTTTACTCTAATATAAGACCCGATCTTATATAATAAAATATAAGACCGGGTCTTATATAATACAATAAAATGTAACACCAGGTCTTATATTAATTTTTACTCCAAAAGACGCATTAGAGCTGAGTGTCCGGCTAGGTCTTATTTTTGGGGAAACACAATATGTGGAATCTGGAGAACAGGATAAATGAACAATCAAAACAGAAACAAGCTCATAGATACAGAGAGAGAGCATGATGATGGCTGCCAGATTGGGGGGTGGGGTTGGGGAGGATGAGTAAAAGCTGAGGGATTTAAGAAGTGCAAATTGGTAGTTACAAAATAGTCATGGGGACGGAGAGTACAGCATGGGGAATATAGTCAGTAGTATTGTAATAACTCTATGTGGTGTCAGATGAGTACAGGATTTATCGGAGCGATCAGTTCCTATGTTATATAAATGTCTAATCACTCTGTTGTACACCTGAAAACAATATAATATTGTATGTCAACTGTAAGTGAAAAATAAACTATTTTTTAAAAAAGATAAATAATAAATAAATAAATAAATAAATAAACAAACAAATAAATAAATAAATAAAACAGGTGATAAAGATGGAGGCCTAAAGAAGGCAGCATGTGGGAATTGTGGGGAGAGAGAGATAAAATTTGAAGGAAAGCAAAGCGGATTGAGGACAGAGACTGGTAATGAGGTACACTTTAGGCATGATGGAGAACTAGGAGCCTGTGGAGGAGAGACTAAAAAGGAGCATCTGTAGTAGTGAGAAATGCAGGAAAAGAGGAGCTAGGAAGTTAAATTAGTAGATTGTAAACGGAGGGAGTAGTCAGTAGTATCAGACATCAGTGACTTTGGCAGAAACAACGGCAATGGTGAAATGGGGACAGAAGGCAGATTATAGGCCAGAGAAAAGTGCAGATGACTTACCCTATGTCTTTCTTTGCTGAGATAAAAAGGAGAGAGGTACCAAGGTAGCTAGAGGAAAATGTCAGGCCAAGTTATAACTTTCAAAATAGAAGAGAATTTTCCGTTTCTCTAGGCTAGAGGGAGTATATAGTGCAAAGGGAGAGATGTAAGACAGAGGAGATGGGGTATGGGTCTTGCCCTTTTGTTATGGGTCCCATCTTTAAACACTTTTGTTATCATCTTCAATGACTCTTCCCTCTGAAGCATTTTCAGATTCTCCTGCTGAAACCAATCCTAAACTAGACTGCAAGCATCAGATAACACCTGACCAACTCTGATCTGTCATTCCCACTTAGCAGGTTCTGATAATTGGGTTACTTTGTCCCTTGGTTCAAGGATTCTTAATCCAGTGTTCACAGATTCCCACGTCATCCATAGATTGAATTATAACTCAATATATAACTCATTTTCTTTATAATCACATGTATTGTGTTTTTCTTTTTGAAAACAATACTCTCTGAAGGGATGTATTACTGGCTTCCCCAGTTTGCCAAAGAAGTCCATGGCACAAAGATACTTTAAACAATAGCTATGACCAGCATTGTATCTAGAAACTTGCCTTTTTTTTCTTTCTTTTGATCACCCATTCACATTCTCTGTTTCAGACTGACCGATGAATGGGGAAATTGATAGACGTGGAACGCCTTAGGCTAGCAGCTCTCCAGTGATGTGTAAGAACCACCTTGAGAAGGAGACAAAAAGACAGATTTCAAAAGCCCACATTTTGAAATCCCGTGCCATGTGAGCCTGATTTTGGACATTTGATAAGAAGACCAGAAATCTGCATGTTAAAAACAAGCTCCTCAGTGAATTTTGTTGCAGGTGGAACATGAGGAAACATATCTCATACCTATCCCTGGCTTTTTTTTTTTTAATGTGTCTTAAATAGGTGTCTATTCTATCAAATGTTTTCAGTAACTTCAGAAAATGTCAAGTGTTCAAAATCAAACCTTTTCCAAATTTCCCAAAAGGAATTCTGCCATCTCTAATATTTACACATGTGAACAAACCTACCTCCATTGGCATTCATTTAATTATTCTGAGAGGCTCATCTTTGTCATAGACAACATGAAAATCACTGCAAATGGGGAAGGAGACCTGCATATGGAGTCTTGCAGGATGGAGGGAAAAGGAAACTGTTCTTTGAAAGTATGGTTTTAAACTTTTGAAAATAGCAAAGTTTTTAAATATAGGAAATGAGTTTAAGAGAAGATAAAGTATAGTAGTAAGTAATGATAAAGCCAGGAAAAAAGCGTAAATAATACAGTTGACAATTTTTTCCTGTGAAACAGCCGCAAAAGAGACCAGGACTTTCCCGTAATACCAAACCATCACGCAGATTTTCCAGGGGGTTGCTCCTCATACCTGCTCAAAATTTCAAGTGATCCCAAGGGACATGGTGTGTCAAGATGTCCCATGCTGAGGAGAGCTCATGATTGCAGCGCTCTGTCAGTACTAGTTTGAGCTTCAACCAACGAATGAATTTGCCAGATCTGATTAATGCGTCCAAGGAACAGTGGAGTCACTAATCTTCTGGGTCTGGGAAAACCTTGAGTAGAGCCTTCGTGTTCCAATCTTTCTGAGTTGAAAAAGGAACTCATCCTTCATCTCCAAGTCAATGGTACAGGCTGGCTTCTATTCCCAGGTATGTCAAATTCCTGCCAGCAAAGCTGAAATGCAACATTTCAGCACTTTACTGCTAATTGAGGAATTTTTAAACTAAGTTTAGAAGGAGAGCTAATCAGGACAGAGGAAGTAAAAGATGTAAGATCTGTCTCCAGCATCTACACTTCAATGAGAGCCCATATTCCAGTCCTAAAATGAGTTGAGTCTCTTTTCACTTCTCAATATTCTTGAGTTTCAGTACACTTGCAAAGACAGGTCAGATGCTATACCTAACATTGAGCAGTCCACGATCCCTTTGGTTCCTCAAACAATGTCTGCTTAACAGTGCTCACTGACTGTTTTGTTCATCTGGTAGGTACTTGAAAGCAGCTTTCACATTTATTAGAAATGAAAAAAAAAAAAAAAAATTAACAAGAACCTGGTATATTGCTTCTCCAGATTCAACATAACCATTTTGCTATAATGACAGCTAGTAATGGACAGCAGCCATCAGTTAAACATCAGCCATGGTTGGCAAGATGAAACAGGATACATTGCTTGTACTTTAATCAAACAGGAGTTCAAAATAATCTTCAAGGTCATCATGTTGACAGCATTCTTTTCCTATCAGATATTG
Source organism: Rhinolophus sinicus (assembly GCF_057876585.1). NCBI lineage: Eukaryota > Metazoa > Chordata > Mammalia > Chiroptera > Rhinolophidae > Rhinolophus > Rhinolophus sinicus. The sequence goes on from NC_142513.1 coordinate 27,819,347, forward strand.
GATGTAATTATTCATGAAACATTTTTGGATTCACCGGTTTATCTGCCTCTTTGGACCAGGGAAAGCTATGTGCAAGATACCTTCCTCCCGTGTTCTTAGGGCATAGCAGGGCTCATATTTTAATTACATATTTTAAAAAATAATGATGAGTAAAGAATACAATCATAGGCCCCTCCCCCCCGGAAGTCTCTTGATTGCTATCCAGTAGCCTTTTGCCCACCCTTTCTTCTTGCTCACAGAGTCCTCTCCTTATTATAGACATGGAAAATGCTAGATGTTTGTTTTCCCAGACTTCCTTTCAGGTAGGTTAAGGGCATATGTTGTATCCCGGCCCCTGGGAATTGAGGGAGTAGTTTGCTCAGAAAAATCTCTGAGGATTTTCTTTTTAAATAAGAGACTAAGGTTTGAGAAGTGACCTCTTCTCTCTTTGTTTACTGGCTTTAAATCAGTTGTGTGAGAATATGTGTTCAAGGTTGTTCCAGCCATCTTGTGATGATGAGGGGAAAACCAAGAGACTGATGGTGAATTAGACTCAGTGCCCTGACATGGTTGAACTGCTCAATTAACCCACTCTGGACACATCTGTCTCTGGACATGTCAAGTTCAGCTGGGTAGTCTGTTACTTGCGGTCAACATTGTTCTAACTGTGCAGTTATATTATCTAAGAATTAGGGATAATTTTCTTTCCTTCACTTATTCATTCAACAAATGTTTGCTGAGTATCTACTAAAAATTAGGCATTGGGCTGTCATGGTGAGCATACTAGACATTGATTCTGCACTTCTGGGGATTCCAGTCTAAGGGAGAGACAGAAACTATTAGGGGCTATAATACATATATAAATTACACGTGTATTATAGTCCCTAATCTGTTTGGGGCTATGAAGGTTTATGGGCAGAAAAGGCTTCTCTGAGGAAGTGATGTTTGAGCTGCTATCTGAAAAGAGATTGGGAACTAACAAGGTGGAGAAGATTGTTCTCATTTTGCTTTTGTGAATTAATTTAAAAAATAATCCCCTAGGAGCCAACGAAGTCAATGAATAGAGTCACAGGAGAAAAAAAAAAAATGTCCCCCACAGTTGTCACACTGTGCAGGCGATGGATGACTCCGGAATCAGGCTGACACACGGCATCGATCGACAGGGTCTTGTGGGCCCTTCGCTTGATCCTCCTACCATGGGAACCTCCATCGACCTTATTGTGATCATTTGCACAAATAGAAAACATCGCAGCGTTTGTGGTAGCTGAGGTCAGGGACACCAGTTTTCATTTGCACATTGTGCTCATTATAAATGATCTAATAAATTATCCCTTTCGGCTAAGAATTTCCATAATTGGTTTCAGCCTGAGGGCACTTTTTTGTTTGTTTTTCAACATTCAGCCATTTTGATTTATGTGAATGTGAAAATATCTACACTTTTTTCTTTCTACTTTGAATCCAATCTACAGAATATTATTTAGCACAAGGGAAACTCCAAAATAGCTGAACCTTTCCACTTATTTAGATTTCACCAAAGAGTCCCCAGGGTGGAATGAAAACATCTCTGAGCTAGGGTAATTTTACAAAAACTGCTTAGAGCTCAACAGCTATTTCTGTACTTTTGGAATTCTGTAAACATATGGGGGAAAATCTGTCCGCAGTTATGCCGGAGCAGTGCCCAGGCCCTGAATTCTCCTATCGTTTTATTGTTGGGAAGGTCTAGAGCCAGATATTCAATGTCTGTGTTGGCAAGGCCCTGGAGATTTTGCACCTTTCTGCCTCTACCCTGTTAGACAAGGTCTCCTGTCATTTCTTCCTTGAAAAATATGATTGTTTTATTCCTCTTCATCCCTTTCCTGTTTCCTTCCTTATTCCCTCCCTCGCTCTCTCTCACCCTCCCTCTCTCCCTCTGTTCTTGCTTCCCTTCCTCCCTCTTTCCTTCCTTCCTTTTTTCTTCTTTCCTCTCTTTCTCTATTTTTTTCCCTGCCTCCCTTCCTTCTTTATTTCATTTCCAGATATCTGTCTATTTTCCACTAGCCCTGGTATTACATTCTCCTCTGATTGGGAATTACCCTTATGGGTAATAGGCCAAGCATATCATTTTTTTAGGTGGTAAGAGAATACTTTCTATTTACATCAAAAGGGGTTGTCATGATTAATGGCAGGAAGGATTTTGGTTTGTGGGTGAGAAAAAGGAACACAGAGAGGAAAGTTTGTCTTAACTCTCAAAGATGGGGAATATTTCTGAAGTAAAATACTTCTTATGCATGCCAGGGTCCTGGGTGATGACAACTCCAGAATATCAGCCCCTTTTTGACCAGGGCATGTCACTGGGCCCTTCAGTGTGACTTCACATTTACACTCTCCAGGCTCAAATGATTTTATAAATAAGGCTTTTGACATTTCTTAAAATGAGGGTGTACACACAAGCATACTGTTACAGAAGTCAAAAATGAATCTATGGATAGCCATTCTACAATTTTAAATATGTGTCCTTTTATCAGAACAAGATAACCTTTAATGAACCCTGAAGTAATATTTTGTATGAATACGTACACTAATTTTATGACTATCATAATTACATTGCATTGTATTTTTTAGTTTAAAATGTTATAATGTTCAAGGTAAATATCTAATATATTTTGCAATTTTTAAAAATCAGACTATAACATTTCTTCATAATAGGAACTTTAAAAAAAGAGGATGTTATATCAAGCTTTTCTTTTTTTTTTATTACAGTTTATTGGGGTGACAATTATTAGTAAAGTTACATAGATTTCAGGTGTACAATTCTATGATATATCATCTTTACGTCACATTGTGTGTTCACCACCCAGAGTCAGTTCCCCTTCCATCACCATATATTTGATCCTTTTTCTTGACCTCTAGGAGACCTTGACCTTGATTATTTCACCCAGGAAAGTATGCCTTTGGTATTGTGAACATAGGCTTTCTGATTATCTGAAATCTAAAAAGTTCCTACTAGCAGGTAAGAATAAAACCTCATTAAGTCAATCCTTTGCTATTTGAATTTTGAAAAATCTGGGCCTGTCTGGTATAATATTTATTGATACAAAGTAATTAACATTTCCTCTTGGATGCATTTCTTTCAGTCTTATTGTTGAAACCTCAACACATAGCACAATAGGAGCTCAATAACAGTTATTAAAAACAAAGTTTCAAGTAAGAGAAATGTATTCTAGAACTGGCAGTTTTCTTGAACCAAGAAGGACTCAGGGGATACAAAAGGAATCCCAACTATGTACCTCAAATTTCTAAGTCCACGAGTTCATTTTTAGTAGCAGCATGAGTGTGGGAGATTTTTTTTTAAAACACATCTTTCACTATATATGCCCACTGTGATTGTAAATGTATTTATGTTGCTTAACAAAAATTGCTTATATCTACTTTACAATGTGCATTGGGCTTCATAGGAATAAAGCTGAATTTTAAAAATAAAGTAGCCTTTTAAATAAGTCATACATTCATCAATATACTTCAAAATACTTGGCCTAGGAAGAGAAGGAAAAACAGAAAAATCATGAAGATATGTTGAAAAAGTTTATTTCTCAAAAGAAATGGGATATTGTTTATATAAATTTGTAGATTTGGGAGAGCTTATCCATCCCTGATGTCTATAAGACCTTCAGTTTTAAAACCATTCCAAGTTACAGAATACAAAATCAACATTCAAAAATTAATGGTGTTTAGAAAAACAATTCCATTTACAATCCCATTTATATGGAAAATTATAAAATGTTGATGAAGGAAATTAAAGAAAACAGGGATAAATGGACAGACATTATATTCATGGATCAGAATTAATATTGTTAAATTGTCCATACAACCCAAAGTGATCTACAGATTCAGTGCAACCCTATCAAAATCCAATGACATTCTTTACAAAACTAGAAAAATCAATCCTAAAATTCATATGGAAGCACAAATATCCCAAGTAGCCAAAGCGATCTTGAGCAAGAACAAACCTGGAGGCATCACACTTCCTGATTACAAATTATATTACAAAGCTGCAGTAATCAAAACAGGATGGTACTTGCGTAATGGCAGACATACAGATCAAAGGAACAGAATACAGAGTCCAGAAATACCCATGAGTGTATGATCACTGATCTTCAACAGGGGTGCCAAGAATACACAATAGGGAATACTGCTAGAAAAAACTGGAAATTCACATCCAGAAGAATGAAATTGGACCTTTATCTCACAGTATATATACAAATCAACTCAAAATGGATTAAATACTTAAATGTAAGACCTGAAACAAACAAACAGACTCTTAGAAGAAAACAAGGAAATAACTTTTAGACATTGAACTGGGCATGCATATGAAACCAAAAGCACAGGCAACAATAGCAAAAAACAAACTAACTAACTGAAAAACAAGTGGGATTGCATAAAACTAGAAAGCTTCTGCACAGCACAGGAAACAATCAACAAAGTGACAAGGAATGGAAGAAAATATTTGCAAACCATATAGCTGATAAGGGGCTAATATCCAAAATATATAAGGAGCCCAAACAATTTAATAGCAAAAACAAGATAAAACAAAACAAAAAAACAAACAAAGTAACCTGATTCAAAAATGGGAAAGAACTGAGTAGTTATTCTCCAAAAGAAGACATACAAAGGTCAACATTTTTAAAGAACACTGAGAAATTAGGGTGACCTGAATAGAGGATACTTTTAATGGAGAAAGTGAGAGAAGAGGATGCCAAAATAGGTTCATGTCAGATTTTGAAGGACCTGTGCACTATGCTAAGGAATCTGGGTTTTAATTTTTGGGCCATTCCAATGATAAACTTCACGCGTGGCTGTCTTTTCCACACGATCTAGCATGGGCCATTGCATGTCATAGGTACTCAATAAATGTTTGTTGACTGTATAAACAGATAGGTGTTTTTTAGAAAGAGAGATGGCAGGATCAGATCTGTGTTTTATTTCATTAAACAAGAGGAGAAAATTTCAGAGAGCATTTATGTAACACGTAGGAACAATTGTCAAGAAATAATGGTGGGAGTTGGAGTATAAATACCTTAACTTCCTCATCCCCCTCAGCAGAAATGAGCCCCAGTTGCTCACAGTGGTAGCATATTCACTCAAATACCCTGTATCAGTTTTCTTCCTTTTCTGTTTCACTTCCTTACTTCCCTACGAGTGTTTCCTGGGCTTACCTTACAAATAGACTGGCCATACTCGCATCGTTATCTTAAGTTCTGCTTTTGGAAGAATCCAATTAAAGACAGAAAGATTGTCACTGTAATGGTCTATACAGAGATTGTTAGGGCCTCAAGTAAAGCAGTGACCATGGAAAATGTGGTAGGTAGAATTCTGCCCACCCCACCTGCCCCACAACCTCCCCCCATAACTCCTCCGACCCATGACCTGGTATATACACACCTCCTGGTTACTCAAACATTTACTTTGATGCTGTTATGAAGGGATTTTGCAGAAATAATTAAGGATCAAATCAGTTGATATTAAGAAAGGGAGAATATCTGGAGTGATCTTGATCTAATCAGATGAGTCCTAAAAAGGGACTCGGGTCTCCCTGTTGAGAGAGATTCAGTGTAAGAGCAATTTGACATGAGGGAGATTCGTCGTTACTAACTAACTTTGAAGATGGAGAGGCCACATGACATGGAATGTAAGCCTCTAAGAGCTGAGAGCAGACCCCAGATGACTACCATCAGAGGAAATGGGATCTCAGTTCTAGAACTGGATTCTGTCAACAACCTGAAAGAGCTTGGAAGCAGATACTTCCCCAGAGCCTAAAGATGAGAATGCGGCCAGTGAGACTCTGACCAGAAGACTCAGCTAATCCAGTCCCAGACTTCTTACCAAGGAAATCATGAGATAATAAATTATGTTCTTTTAAGCTGCTATTTTTTTTTTTTGTAATTTGTTATGCAACTATAAAAAAAACCAAAAAACAAAAAACTAATACCCAAAGAAAAGATGTTCAATTAAAAATGTAGATACCAGTCAAATGTTAAAAATTGATAGGATTTGGTGACTGATTGTGTGGAGTGGTTGGTTGAAAGAAAAAGAGAAATGACTAAGTTTTCAGTCTGGGTTCACAATGATGCTGTTAATGGAATAGAAAATGTACAAAGAAGAATATTTTTCGAGGAAGAAGGTTTTGCTTGAGCTTGCCATATTAGAGATGAACCTGTCTAATGAATAATTGCAAATAGAATCCAAGCTCAGGGAAGAGTCTGTGTCTGAAGAGTAAACATTGGAAGTCACTGGCGTATGTTGAATGTCAAAGACATGGGGGAGGGTGAGAGAGCTTAGGTACCTGGTGTCAAGCTGTTTTACACTGGTCAGCCTCTCAGATTTTTGGTAGTAAGTCTTTCTTGAGTGAGAAAACATACAGAATACTTACGGCAATGGGAATATATTAGATGATGTGTTATCTTAATATTGTGTTCCATTATATGAGGTCTGACAATTAAGTTTGTGAACCCATCCTAGAAAAAGTGCTACATACCTTATTGCTGAATATCACTACGGTCCCCTTCGAAGGACTCCCCTTGGGAAGCTATGCACTGATGCCAGTGCCCAGTCCACCCTTCAAAGCAATTTTGGAACTCTTTCTGGAATGGCCATCAGAGCTGTCATTGTATTATCCATGATGTCCTGAATGTCATCAAAATGTCTTTCTTTTAATATTTCCTTTGTCTTTGGGTAAAGAAAGAAGTCACTGGGGGCCAGATCAGGTGAGTAGGGAGGGTGTTCCAATACAGTTCTTCACTGACTGGCTAAAAACTCCCTCACAGACAGTGCCCTGTGAGCTGGTGCATTGTCGTGATGCCAGAGCCATGAATTGTTGGCGAAAAGTTCCGGTCGTGTAACTTTTTCACGCAGTCTTTTCAGCACTTCCAAATAGTAAACTTGGTTAACTGTTTGTCCAGTTGGTACAAATTTGTAATGAATAATCCCTCTGATATCAAAAAGGTTAGCAACATTGTTGCAACAAGTTCTTGAACTTAATTGTCAGACCTTGTATTTTTAAAATAATTTTTAAAATTTTGGCTTAGGGATTAGGGTGTGGCTGGCAAATGGATGGCACTAAAACTACTAATCCCTAATTCTGAGCCTATGACAGCTATTACTGATCAACCAGGTCATTTCTCCTCAGAACCAGTATCTTTTTCAACCTAGTGCCCCCTGCAACAACTAATTGATTATAGAACACACACATTTACATTCTGGGGTTAATTTCAAAACCTTATCTGTTTAATAACAGACACATTGAATTGAAAAGAGGTTGATATTTTAAAAAGATTTTGTTTGTTCCTATTTTTCTTACAAATGGTATTTTCTTATCTGTCCTTGTAACACTGAATGGTACTGGTTGGCCTCTGGGGGAACTTACTCAGGTGGTAAAATGTGCTTCTTATAGCCTGTAGGGTCTCTGGGCAACAAATTTTGCAAAGCTGAATTCAAGTGTTAGGGAAAAAAGTATAATAGGAATTCCTTCCAGTTCTTCAAATGAGGCTAAATGGCGTTGTGTTCACAAGTTATGAAGCTCAAATATTAGGATTTTTAGGTCCTATCCTGGGAGCCAGGGAGCAGTTCTTACAGTTCCAAGAATGATGACATAAAGTTAAGAGCCAGCATAAATGCATAGGAATTGATTTCTACCCAACAACAAAAATGTGATTGACTTACACAAAGTCATGCATATTAATCATCTATTTGTTGTCCCATTCTGGCCCATCATCTTAGAAGATACTGAAAACTCTAGAACAGTGCCTGAGACACAGTTATATGACCCAGCCTAAAAAAAAGCATAGCCAACTCCACTTCTGGATCATAGGGTGATAACATATTAGTCAATCCATCAATGCTCCTAGTGATTTATATGGAGTTCTGTCATTGCCTCACAGGTGGAGGGGCCTAAACTGTTTCTGGAGAAATATAGGGCTCTGTCTTCAGGATGATGACCCATGAGTCACACCCAGGAATCCCAAAGCTGAGGCCAGTGGGGACATGGGAGAACTTGGCTTATACACTGAGATATGACTCATTAGAAAAGATGAACTGGTTTTGAAAAATAACAAGAACCACCTTCTATTCTTTACATATACCTTCTTTCCATAACACACCCCCCTGCACAGACACACACACGCACACAGGCAACCTAGGATATTTGCAAGGGTTTACGAGACATATAAACTTATCATTATTTACTTTTAGAGATCTTGGTCCATTTGCTACTGGAAGTGGTGGTTGGAGTTATCCTTTCAATAACAGATTCACAAAATGACACTTGTTCTACTTAAAAAAAAAAGTGTTTGCCAAACTTATGACAAATTCATATGATGTGATATCCAGGCCCGAATTCCTAATCATTTAAATGATGCTGATTAGTAATTTATGACATTCATTAATAAAAAGTCCAAGGTAATTGCTGAATTACTGCTGTAAATGCAGTGTGATGGATGACGCACAGGCAGAGCGACACCTCACGTTTGGGCAGTGGTGGCTATCACATCAGATTCTCAAGCGCATGAAGTGGAAAGCTTGCAGTCTCTGTAAAGGTAAGGCATATGTGGTTTAGGCCAAAGGAAACAGGACTACGATTTCAGGCTGCCAGAACTCTTGTTTTGTGATCTCTAAAAATTAAGTTGAAAATAATTTTAATATTATTTTTGAAATTTAATATTTTAATATCAATTCATTTCTATGACTGCTAAATGTATCTGGGAAACTATAATTACAAATATCAAAGACTTGCCATTTTCTTCTTTCATTTTTATATTTCAAGCCTAGAAACTTCACAATGCAGGAAAAAAAAGGAAAAATCTAGCCTATGGGAAAGAGGAGAATGAGTGAAGACATATTTGACATTCTAGAAGCTATTTCAAATAAAATCTTCTCTCTCCATAGCTAAGTTGAATGGGGAGCTGGCTTCAAGAACAGCTCACCCACAACCACCTGGTCTGGACCTTGGAGGCTGCCCTGCTCCCCGTTCCCATTCTGACCCCTGCAACACCCACCGTGCCTCCATTAACCGCTCAGGGGGAGGCGTGTTCTTCCTTTACCATTCCTCTGTTCCCTGAGGTGAGGTTCTGATTTCCTTCTCCCCTGCAGTGCTTATACCTCTCTATAGCTTTTAAGTCTACCTCTCATTCTTTCAGTCTTCACCTGAAAGGCCCTAATTCATAGGCCACCACCATCTTGCCCGAATGACTGCCACAGTCGTGTCTCTTTCTACTTCCACCATTTGCCACCATGGGCCGTTCTACTCTCAGAAGCCAGAAGCATGGTTTAAAAGGCAAATATGATAGTGTCCTCCTGGATTTAAACTATAAGGACTTTACATTGCCTTCAGCATAACCTATAAGGCCTAAGATGACCAGCCTCTCCAGCCACACTGGCCTTCGGACATTTCCTCAGAAGCCAGTACCCACCACAGGGCCTTTGTCCAAGCAAGCCACTCCCACCTGAGCCTGGAGACCAGCCATGCGCTCTTCCGTCAGCTCTCACAGAGCCTGCAGCATTTACCACAAGGTGGGTACATCATTTCACGTTTGCTTTCACAGCTGCACTGGGACCCCTGTGAGCATAGAAAGAACTGTCTGTATTCCCAGGGGCTAGTGCACCGTTTGCCATGAGTAGATGCCCAATAATTACTTGCCAAGTGCTTCCTAGAAATATGTCATTTGTTGATTTCTGATGGTTAGATTTTCTTATTTGATCATTCCTAGCAAAGTGGTTGCTTATATATTTACTTAGAATTTCACTTGGTTCTTAATTGTCTCTTTCCCACTTCATAGCCTTTGCATGCTTTGTCTCCTCCACCAGCACCCACACTGCTCTCCAGACTAAGCAGTGAAGATAAGTTTCATGAATTGTATTTCCCCGCGACTTCTGTAGACCTTTGCATGAAATAGGCTAGTGCCCTTAGGACTCTCAATAAATAAATGTTGATGGATGGATGGATGGATGGATGGATGGCTGGCTGGCTGGCTGGCACATGGATGGCACCACACGGATGAATGGTGCTCTATAGTTGGAAACAATGTTCTGAGCCTGTTTATCTCTATCTTCCTCTGCCTGTGAATGAATATTGAAAATTCCTTATTCTCTAGGTAAACTGTCAGGCAATGCATCCATTAGTGCCTGCAAAATAACTAAAACAAGAAGAATTATCAGCAGACGCCTCTATTCTCAAGGCATTTCCCCCCCAGTAATATATATTACTTTGTGTTTCTAAATACTTAAAGGATCTTCAAGGAAAAACTCTTGAATAAAACTCAACGACAAGGTCACCATAGCATAGCACCCTCCTGGTTACTACTGTGTATAACTCTTTAACTATAACTCCCCCTTTTAATTGGTGTATTTTGAGCAAGAATGGAAACATCTCTCTCCCTCTCTTCTTCTAATTATAATTAATCTTCTCAACAGACACCTCTGTCTGAGAGCCGCTGAGAACCCCAGGCTATTCTACGTGGACTTCCCCTCTGCACTTTATGATGAAATCTTACATGTGAGTGAGCCCCAGCCTCCTCCCTTCTTCTCCTCTGGTTTCCAAGGTAGCAGACCCTCTAGTTTCTTTAGACCTGGACTCCCCCATTTGAGTCCCACTTGGCATTTCCCGGTTTCTAAGTGAGGTTACGGATACACATTGAGCCCAGAACTCATTGCTTTTTTGGAAGGGGCAAAATAAGAGAGGGGATTTTCCATATTCACATTTTTCCACAGAAATGTATTCATAAGCTTTAAACTTGCCCAAGCTATGTTAATGTATGTGGTTGGCTTCTGTGCCAATTTTCATTGTGAATAAGATGCTAAATAAAAGGGTTCTTGTCTTTCCTCTCCCTCCTCCCTTCCCATAACTTTAAGTTCATAAGCCCATTTTGTGAGTGAATCAGGTCTTAGGAGAGAATCAGAAACGATGTTGTTCTTTTAGCCGCTTACAGTGTTTGCTTTAAACCCTTGATAGGAACATGGGGCTTGTGACAGCAGCGGCCGAGGTAAACAGATGACTTTATATATAATGCTTTTTACAAGGTGCTTCAGTTTACTTCTAACCTTGGTCTTGGCGTCATGGAATGAGCCAGGGAAATTCCACCCCTTAACCCTACCCTGCATCTCCTCCCTTCAAAGGCAAGAAAATGTTCAATTGCCTGTGGTTTCACAACCCTTTCCCTACAGTAGAGCTTGGAAAGTGCTGTACCCTCAAATACCAGGGAACCCCAATAGTGTCAGCAGGTATTATTATTATTATTATTATTATTATTATTACCAAGTGACTGAAAGTTCACAATAAAAGTTGCAACCTTTTTGAGCCATGAGCTGACGTGTCCTGGCATGTCCTGGTTGTCAAGTTTCAGTGCGTTTTGGTTCAAATGTTCCCTGCCTGTGTTTATTCCTGGTCACACCACACCTCCTGGGACTGTCTTTGTGGCTTTTGCTCAGTTGCTGACTCAAGTTGCAGAAGACATGGAGGATAGTGGGAGGAGGTCTGCAAGAGTCAGGCCTGAGAAATGGCTCCAACGGCTCTGCATTTCTGAGACTTGAAATCACCCACCCCTCCCTTTCCCTGGAAGGTTCCATAATACCACCTAGCCTAGAATATGTAGGGCTAGAGGGGCATTGACATAAGTGATAAAGTGAGGACCAGGAGCCCTTGATATAAAGGGAGACAACATGGACTTTCTATTATAGAAGCCTGGATTCAAATTCCAGTCCTCTAAAGAAATAGCTACTAATTCCTTGCTGTAGGACCTCAGGCAAGTTCATTAGCCCCCGATTTCTTCATCTACAAAACAGCAATAATGATAGTCCCCACCTTAGAGGGCCAGGTTAAAGATTATATGAGAAAGTGAAAGTATGATGTACATACATAAGGTCTGGTACATGGCAAGATGCAATATTATTATTAATCCTGCCCTTTGCAAAAGCATGGATGGAACTTGGGGGCATTATGCTAAGTGAAATAAGTCAGACAGAGAAAAACATACTATATGATTTCACTCATCTAAATCTGAAAAAACAAAAACCCAACTCATGAAAAAAGAGATCAGATGTGTATTTGCCAGAGGTGGGGTGGGAGAATTGCATGAAGGTGGGCAAAAGGTATAAACTTCCAGCATAAGTAAGTTAAGTAAGTACTGGGATGTAATATACATGAGGACTATAGTTAACACTACTGTAGGGTATGCTTGAAAATTGCTAAGAGAGTAGATCCTAAAAGTTCTCTTCGCAAAGAAAAAAAAAGAAACATTTTTCTTTCTTTCTTTTTTGTAACTATATCAGGTGACAGATATTAACTGAATTTATTGTGGTAATCATTTTCTAATATATGTAAGTCATCATTATGCTGTACACCTTAAATTTATACAGCACTATATGCCAGTTATAGCTCAATAAAAATGAAATAAAAATACGATTAGCCATCATTGATATGATTTAGAATTAATTATAATTAATATATGAAATAATATCAATGTTAAAATCAGAATCTATATTAATACTTATTATCCATAATTAATTACAATTAATAGTATTTGTCACGAGTGTCTGCTAGGCTCAGAGGCCTAGCGGACCTAGCGTCCTGCAGTCCCTTCCTGCAAGCCAGAGGGACTACCCCCAGAGAGACTCTCAGATCCCCAGGATCTACCTGGCACTGACTGAGGCCTCTGCAGTAGCCATGACTTCCAGCAAGAATTAGGGCAAACACACAGGTCTAGTGCCTTTCAATATACTCATTTATTCACACAGAAAATGCAGTGGGAAGAACAGCCTCCTTAACAGTAATGCCACGATATAATCATAGCAAGGTGGCCATCAATATAGCAATAACAATTTAGTAAAGTATTTTGATAATGAACCAGTCCCAGAGTCAATCAGAATCCAGTGTGCAGGGTGGCTGGTCCGGGAGGTCGGTCTGGCAGAGGTTCGGTCTGAGTCTGACGGAGCAGGCAAGTTTTTGGAGCAGAGGAGCAACGTGGTCACCTGTCAGTCGAGACCGGCCCTCTGAGCCGTCCAAGTCCTGGGTTCTTAAGGACTTCAGTAGAACGGTATGACGTCACCTTATCGGTCCTCACAGACTTGTTAGTCCATGCAGCTGCCACACCATCCATCTGGGGGTTGTTTACTTGTTGTTTATCTTCATGGGGAATTTCCATAGCACTCAGTGTCCAAGATGGAGTTACTTTTCCTCATACAAAATGGAGTCACTCTTGTTCCTATAAAAACACACTTTTCAGGGGCGCTCTACATAGTATTGGTAATAATAATAGATATTAATATTATACAGTGATGATCTTGCAGAGCCTCTTTTTCTTCATCAGTAAAATGGAGATATTAACACGGATATTGAAAAAAACCTGATTTTGTAGGGGTTCTTGGTGAAGATGAATAGATGGCCTTGCCCAGTGCTGGCCTACCAGCTTGGAGGAACACATCCTTTGCTTATCATGTGTGGCTGTCTCTTTCTAGCCTGTGAGAAAGTGGCACTTGCAATACTACCTAAGTAGGATAGCTGGCTAGGTGACTTCAGAGGGAGGTCGTAAGCCTAGTGACACACAGGTGTGAGGCTCAACATTCTGCCCAATATCCAGGAGAATATCTCCCTCAGCCTCAGTCTCATGTCCTAACCCATGCCTGTCACTGTGGATTCCGCCTGGCAGACCAATGATCACAGTGTACAAACTGCAGTCTTTACCAGCCAGCACCCAGGAGGCATAGGCTGGCAGCTGAGTGTACCTGGGAGGCCCTCATCTCCCCTGCCACCTTCCTTAGTTCCCTGCTACCTCGGGGAGAGCCACAGGTGGAAGGTGATGGCCTGGATCTTTCTAGTAGACTTGTAAAGACCAGGCTGGCTTCTCCACAGTTTACCTGTCCCTTTAATCCAGGGCTTCTCGGTCTTTGATAGTCTGGTGAAGCCTGTGGACTCCTTCCTGAGGAATGTCTTAAATCAGTAAAACACAATATTTAAAATGACAAAGGAAACCAATTATATATCAAAAAATGTTTAACTGTAATATAATAATAGATGTGTTTCTGTAATCATTTATTAAATAGCATGCTCTAACAGGGGCTTACCAACTCTCATTTGGAAGTTACAATTAGTAAAACTGGCATTATAAGGTAACTATGATATATAAAGATATCTGTGATTTCTCGTAGAATAAAATCATGGGTCCTGCTAGTATGACTGTGGTTTGTTGCCTACATTCAAAATTAAATGAAGTGCTATATTTCGTTCAGAGACTGGTACAAACAAAGTGAAATTTTCTCCCTGTCCAGATCAGGGACCACACGACAAGGAGTCCTGCTTACGCATGCTTTGCTTAGCTCATCTCCTAGTTTCTGTTCTACTGGAGGTCTTGGCCCTAACTTCTCATGGTCCTGATACCTCATATTTGCCATGGCCCCCAGGGCAACCTCCGCGTGCTCTCTGACCTCCATGTAGTATGCCTAGACCCATCACCCCGGTCACATTGGACCTGTCTTCACAATCCCAGGGTTTGATGGTAGAACCTACTTTCCTTAGGTGGCTGCTCGTAAAAGGCTGGACTGATTTTTAAAGCCACAGCATGCACCAAAATCATATGGAACATTTGCTGAGGTCCAGATTGCTATACGGGAACGTCAATCTGAGTTGCTGGGTCTGGGGAGGGGCCTTGGTTTCTATGTTTTAAAGAACTTCCTAAATGCTTCTGAAGTGGGTGCTCCTTGAGCAAAATGATACTTCTGCCAAGGACCAAGTCTTTTCCAGCTTGAAAACTATTTTATTATTCTATATTCTGAGCAAGAAATTAATGGATAGCCAGTGTACAGTGGTATGATATACAAACAGGGATGCAGTTACAAAACTATGGAAGGAAGGAGGAAAAGAAAGAAGGAAGGAAGGAAGGAAGGAAGGAAGGAAGGAAGGAAGGAAGGAAAGAAAGGAGGGAAGGAGGGGAAAGATATCTTAAGTGCCATTCAACCTATGGGAAAAGAAATTTTTATCAGCAGTATCTAGAGATAAATATAAAATCAACAAGAAGGATGGATGATTTCAAAATTCAACAAGAATTTATTATATGCTTACTATATCCAGGGCATGTGTTGCAAACTCAAAACACATAGAGGAGCCAGGCAAGAAGGTAATGATATCCAAGATTCAGGGCCTTTTCTATCTTCCATTTACCTACTTTGAAGGACAAAATTCTGCTGGGTAAGAAAAACAACAGGCTGAGTGTAACATTTCATGCCATTGAACCTTAGTTCATAGTGCCACTGATGGCAGCTGTGCAAAACTAGAGAGTACATGTCCACTGAGTATGTTTCCCATCTACTAGCCACTAGATCTGCTACCTAGCTTCTTGCTTTGGGGACTCATGGGCTCCATCTGCCATATCCTCCAATTTTTCAAGAAACTCTGAAGTGTTACGGGAAATCTCTTTATGAATAAATGTTGGAAACTGTTCCAGTTATAATTTCTGCATAACAAGTTAACTTTAAACTTATCTACTTAAAAACAACCATTTGATCATTTTCATGGATTCCTTTGGGTGGGAAATCACAGGCAAAGTAGGGATGTCTTGTGTCTGTTCCACCATGTCTAAAGCCTCAGCTGGGAAGACGCAAAGGCTGGAGTCATCTAAAGGCTCATTTACATACATGTCTAATGTTTGGGCTGGAAGACCCAATGACCAGGACTGCCAGTTGGAACAACTACATCTGCCTTCCCCATGTGGCCTGACATCCTCATATCACGGCAGCCTCAGGGTAATGGAACTTCTTCCATGGGGGCTCACTGTTCTAAGCACCAGTGTTCCCATAAACAAGAACACTGCATGGCCTTTGATGACCCAGTCTTAGGAGTCATGCAGTATCATGTCAGCCATACTATATTTGCCCACCAGATTCAAGACCCTACCTCTTCATGGGGTAGTGAGAAGCTTATATTCTAGAAGAGCATATGGGCCAGGAAATAGTGTAGCAATCGTCTTCTGAAAAATATAACCTGCTGCAGTAACGAAATCAAATTTTTATTTTAAAAATCAGTAAACACTGTATATATAACACTGTGCATAAAGTATGTCTGTAGGCTAGACATGGGCCACTAGTTTTAGGCCTACCTCTTTGTTAGAGCAGAAAAATTCTGAGATGATTAAGATTTGTCTCCTCCTCTTAGGAACACAATCTAGTATTGTGGATTTTTAGGGTTTCTATAAATTATATATTCACTATTTTTGTACCCTTGTTGAAGTTAGAGGGGAATTGGTGGGGGTGGGCTGACACTAGATGGCACTATATATCGGAATAACCTGGAAAATGAACGCCCCATTCCCAATCCCCAGTGGAAGGACAGTTGCATTTTTAAAATGCTTTTGAGAAGCTTCAGAAACATGAGCTCTTACCTGCTCCCTGCTGAGAAGCACTGTTCAAAACAAACCTACACATTGTAACTGGAACTTACAAATTCAGAGATCATTCTTAATGTCACTTAGATTCTTCATTTGTTCGTAAATAACATGTAGTTCTAGACTCAGAATAACCCATTGCCCACCTCCCTCTATCTCTCGTGATCAAGGCTTTCTAGATATATTTGAAAATTGACACGAAAATTCAAAAAAAAAAAAAAAAAGAAAAGAAAAGCTTAAAAGATATCCAATAGCCCAGATAAATACAGGTACTTTGTAGTTATATTACTGTTTTCTAGTCCCATTCATAGAAATAGTGACCTTGGAAACAATTCTAGAGGGCCTCCTTCTCATCTGTCTCTCCCCAGCCCCCAAGGATGGAAAGTAAGGGCTAAAAATCTCTCTCCCTTTCTTACTTAGTAAGGGATCTTTTGCTCTGATAAATACTGCTTCTTGTTATTTTATTTATAACCTGTTCACTGACTCACGTAATGTGCCTTTGAGAAGTCTGCTCATTCCGTGGGGTGATTCAGAAGGTTATACCTGAAATATACCAGGAATTCTATGCCCTTCATGATGATCCTGCGTTTTAGGGCCCAGTATGTTGGGGAGGTTCCAGTTTATTGTCCAAATGTTAATTGTGTGAACAAAGTGGAAGCCCCATACCAGCCCCCTCTGCATTGGCAGGTATCCAGAGAGATGTGAGATCACAGCCTCTGTCTGAGCTCACCTTTGCAGGTAATGGGGCAAGTATGTAGCATTAAAGAGCAGGAAGGCCGGCAAGGGTTGGTAATTGTTTAACTCTTCCAGTGGCACACCTCTGAGTACATGGACCACACCTGCAGACCTGGCAGGACGTGCTGTGCATGACTGGACGGAGGTGCTTGGTACACTCGAAGCCAAGGAATGGATTTAGGCGGGAGCCCAGGGCTGACAGGGAGCCCAGCCCGTGGCCTGCTTGAAATCTCAGGGCTCAAGTGCCTGTGCTTGAGGAAGGCATCTGCTCATTAGCTAGGTGAAATTAACCAGTCATGTCACTTTCTGGCCCTTCAGTTTCCTCATCTGTATAACGAGGGATTTGAGCATATGATCCCTAAGATAACTTTCAGCTCTGACATGCTCTAGTCCAGTGATTCTCAAACTAGAGGAACTCTCAGGATCACTTGGCAAGCTTGATAAAACAAATGGCTGGGCCCCACCCCCAGCGTTACTGATCCAGGTCTGATTCAGCCAGAAAACTTGCGTTTCTTATAAGTTCCTAAGTGTTGCTAAGCTGCTGGTTTGGGGACCGCACTTTGAGAACCACTGTTCTGGTCTATAATGGCTGGCTAGGCTTTGGGGATCTTCCTGGGCCCCCTTACATAGCTTCACACGCTGCTCAAGGAATGAATGAGGTTTCGTTTCCTGAATTTCCCCAGCCCTTTGCTTTGGTTTTTACCACCCGATTGACCATCTTTGGAACACCAGAGTTTGAAGTGAGAAAACAAAAGGAGACAGAGCTCATTTGGTCAGGCCAAGGGGCTATAGTTTACCCAGCTCTATCTCTTATGTCTTGCCCACTACTGTTTCTGAAACACAACACTGAAGAAGTGCTTGTTGAATGACAAATAGGCTCAGTGGAAGGGAGGGAATTAAAAATAGTGCTCAATGTCAAGAGGCCCCGATGCAAATCTTGCAGAGACCAGACTGGCAAAGGAACAGTATGAATCTGCTGTATGTAAGGCAAAAGGGAACGGTGAAGTCTGTGGTAAAGAGAAGAGGTCAGGCATGCTTAAAGAACTGTTGTACTGGCCAAATTGGAGCTCTTGATACACCAGGTTTCAGTCTCTAACTGCCTTTCCTGTGCTCCCCTACCACAGAGACAAGAAGAAGGAGGCGTTCCTGAACATTTACTGGGCTTAGGATTCAATTTGCATTGCCTTAGTTTGTATTGCTTATAATCTAATTTGAAATACTTTTTAGCATGGGCAGTGTGACATATACGTAGGAGTTAATTTTTATCTGTCCTCTAGGAGCTTGTGGTATGCAGTGTTTAAAGTATTTGCCAATGATTCTCACCTCCTGGTATTCATAACCCATGTCAGACCCTCCCTTTCGATATGGGCTTGAAACAAGTGACTTGCTTCCAACAAATGGATTATGGCAACAGTAATGGGATGTGACTTTTGAGAGTAGATTATAAAACACTGTGAATTCCATCTTGCTTTCATCCTCTCTCTTGCGGTCTCTCTCTCTGACTTTTTTTCCCATGCTGGCTGTGATGATGATGAAGGAGAGACCCACATGGCAAGGAACTGTGAGTAGCCTCTAGTTAACTGCCGTCAGGAACTGAGGCCCACACCCTCAAGACTGAGCTTGGAAGTGGATGGTTCCCCACCTTCCAATGAGACCATGAATGAGGTCAATGCCTTGAGCACAGCCTTTTAAGAGACCCTGAAACAAAGGAATACCAGCTGAGTCATACCACGATTCCCGAGCCACAGAGACCGAGATAATACATGTGTGTTGTTTTAAACTGCTAAGTTTGGCGGTAACTTTTATGCAACATGAGGAATTTGGAGTGTAGCTATGGTGATCATCTAACTGAGTTTATGTAGCTTATACATGCCAAAGTGAAAGGGCTCCAGATCAGCTCTGCCCCAAAGTTATGTTTCTAAACACTCTGTTTGTTAACATTCATGATTTCTTTGGGTAGTCAGCATTTCAAAAACTCAAATTATAAGACTGTACTCAGTGGTGTCCTGCAGTTGGCTTCAACTGGCTCATGAGAGCCAGGTGTATACACTGCTTTCTAACTCTGCATTTAGGGCCGTCATGTTACTAGCTTGAAGTCAGTATGGTGGGGGTCTTTATTCAGTGGAAATCAGCACACACTCCAACTCTGAAATCTAGTCTACCAGCATACCACTGCCTTCAAAAGCCCTACTATAAGCCCTGAAGCTGTCTTTATTTTTGGCGAACATCAGATGCCTGGTAAATTAGCACAATGGGTGTCAGAAGTAGTTTTTCATTGGTGGAGTTGCAGTTGTTTAAGCCATGTGGATTGTGGGGAGATGCTATGCAGGACTCCCCACTTGCATGAACAGGGCGGGTGAGTCCAAGAGTCTGCAAACTTCTGAATGGCATCTTCAGTTTAGGAATATGAAATGGTCCTGACTCTAGCTATTTATAGAAGGATTCTGTGACCTGAATTGGGCTAAGTTTTGTTACTGAATTCTTAGTCTAAATTCTGCCACTGAATTTCATGTGTTACAAATGAAACTTCTGGGCAAGGCTCTATAGAAGCATCTCGCAGAACAAAGAACTAAGTCAATAATTCCTAGCCCTTGGTACCTACGTGCAAATAAATATTTGTACCTGTGGCAAATTTTTCTCTGATAATTACTTTTACATAGTACCTGGTGGGGAGATTAGAAGGTAATGGCCTCACTTACCTCTAATTATTGAAAGCTACCTAGATTAATTAAAAAAAAAAAAAAAAGGAACCAGTAATTGTAACAGATCAAATTGACTTAGGTCAGTTTGAGGTATCAATCTGTAAAATATAGATATTGCTATAAAATAGCAAATATAGATATTGCTATAAAAATAGCAATATAAAATAGCATCCGTAAAATATAGATATTGCTAAAAATCCTCCTAGTACAGTTGAGAAATTTGGAGTGTAGGTATGGTGGTTATTTAATGGAGTTTCTGTTGTTCACACATGACAAAGTTAAAGGGCTCCAAATCAGTTCTGACCCCAAAGTCATGCTTCTAAACTGTGATAGAATTCACCTCTGCCCTCTTTTAGTGCTGTAGCCTAAAAACCTTGGAGGGGAAATGCTGGGGAAGGAAACTCCAGAGGCTCAAATTTCACAGCCTTCCCTGACAGGAAGTGCTCACTAACCTTGAACTTCTGGGTCATCTGCTGTGGTTTAACATCACTTTTCCATTTCCAGTTAAAAAAGCAGCTCTGCTGACTATGTCATGCTTTTAAAACATCTCAACTCCCCATTATTGCTACCTGAAACGCTGATTCCCCAAAATAACAAGTCCTCTAAATTCAAATGGCATGGGTCCTCCTTAATTAATTGCTGCATCATTATTTATAATAATAGGAAGTCTTATCTTTACGAAAATTTGGGCTAATGCCTGAGTCAGTATTCCTGTTTTTGAGCAACCAGAAGTGTGATTGTAGCTGCTGCCATATCCCTACATGTCAATAATCACACTGTAGGTGGCTTCGCCCTGCAACCCACACACGGTTCCCAGGGGAAGTCATTACCTCAGGGTTTTTCACTGTGTGTCTGTGCATCTCTTCTGTCAACTAGAGATGCACAGATGTCAACTAGAGATGTTCTCTTCGGGGAGAAGATCCCCCTAATTTTGTGGATGAGGCATTATAGCATAGAGGTAGAGAAAAATCCGTGTTCCAATCACAGTTTTGTCTTTTACAATCTGTATAATTCTGGGCAAATTACTTAACCTCTCTGTGCTTATGTTTTCTTATCTGTGAAACGGAAGTACTACCCACCTCATAAGTCATTGTAAGAATCAAATAATATATGAAGTGCTTGGAACAGTGCCTAGCACACAGAAATGCTTAATTAATGTTACTTCTTCCAATTGGTGGGCCTGCTTGCCAATCCTGCATCCTGAGAGGGCCAGTACATGGTGGGAACAATGTCTTTGTAGTATCCTGCTTGCAGTCGACCTGTGTTTTAGTACATTCAGCTTCTCTTTCATATTTCAGAAATATGGTATTAGCTTAGCTAGATTTTGCTGCATAACAAATTTCCCCTCAGATAGCAGCCTAAAAAGTGTATGTTTTAGCTCACAGTTTTTGTAGGTCAGGAATCCAAGAGGAGCTTGCCTGGGTGGTTATGGTTCTGGGTCTCTCATAAGGTTGTAGTCAAGCTGTTCTCTTGGTTCCAGTCACCTCAAGGCTTGACGGGAGGACGATCTGCTGCCAAGCTCATGCACATGGATGTTGGCAGGTTTCAGTGCCTCACAATGTGGGTGTCTCCATGGTCTCCCTGAATGTCCTCACGGCATGTCAGCTGGCTTGCTCTAGAGCAAGCAATGAGAGAGAGAGAGAGAGAGAGAGAGAGAGAGAGAGAGAGAGAGAGAGAGAGAGAAAAGCTGCAATCTTTTAATAACCTAATATCGGAAGCAGCATCCTATAACTTCTGCCATATTTTATTCGTTAGAAGCATGTCACTAAGTCCAACTCATACTGAAGGAGTGGGGAATTAGGCTCCACGTCTTGTGGGGACAAGTATAAAAAAAATTGTGAACATAGCTTTAAAACCACCACCAGTGCCTTTTGCAGTCCCAGAGATCTTGGGAACTTGAGTTTAAGTGTGCTTGAGAGATCACCTGGCACTGCTGCCTCAGTGGACAGATAAAGGAAGAGGAATCCAGTTATTTGTCCAAGGTGACACAGCTAACTGGCCACAGAGATGGAATCCAACTCTCCTACTGTTGCTATGTGAACTGTACCTTGTTTCCAAGTCATGTTGATGGAGTCACTTCATCGATATACAGTGGCTTGTCTTGATGTATTAGGGTATTGAGAGGTTAGAACTTGTATGTGGTTTCTTTCAATTTGCGCTGACCATCCTGCCAATAGCCACATGTGCTGTGACATATGGTATAAAATATCCATCAGATTTTCAACACTTACTATGAATAAAAGAATGTAAACTATCTCATTAATTATTTCTATATTGAGTACATGTTGAAATGATAATGTTTTAGATATTTTGGGTTAAGTAAAATATATTATTAAAATTTATTTTCCCTGTTTCTTTTTACTTTTTAATGTGGCTACTACAAAATTTGAAAGACGTATATGGCTTGCATTGTATTGCTATAGGACATTGCTGCTCTAGACTGGCCAAACTGTCATCCTCGTTCTCCATGTATTTGTTCTGTCAGCCTTGTGAGTAGACGTCTGGCCCTGTTTCTGACCAAGGTACTTGGATCATAGCAACATAGGCTGTTCCAAGGCCTCTGCTCTCCCAGCTGGAGAAACTGCTGATTTTGCAGAGTAGGTGCTTGTGATTTCGTAAGTCTACTCTTTTAGACCCTTCTGAAGCATGCTAACAACCTAGGGTATTCTGGGCAACTTATGACAAGGGTTTGTGATGACATCTATGGGCTGATAAGCTTGAAACCTTTTCTGAGGATTTAACTTCCACCCAAAAGCTGGCTTCTGAAATTCCGCTTCCTTTTTGGAAAGACTATGCAGACTAAGTAACCCCAGTTGGACCCATTACATACTATTTCTTCACTCCTTTCTTTCTCTTTTCTTCTTTTCCTTCTTCTTCTCCTTCTCCTTCTCCTTCTCCTTTTTAATATGAGTCAGCATAAAAAAATTCAAACCCAGATTTGGTCTCGAAGACTATTGTAAATAAAATGACCAATTGCATCTCCCTGGTTGGACTGAACATTTGGAAGGTTGATTAGTGAGGGATGTTGACAGACAAACAGCACAGGGTCTCACCATTTACTGAACAGATTTTCAGCCCCATTCACTGTAGAGTATTGCATTCAGGAGATCTGCTTGCTCAGGATTCTTGGTTGTAATTTGTCTCATGTCTGGGGAAGATAAATCTTTCTTGCATGTTGATTCAAAGTGGTTAGTCTGCATACTCTTTCCAAAGAACTTCTAGCTTTGACTCCCTTCCTCTCATTGATCAATGAGTGGGTCATGAAGCCACTTGCAGCCCTCTGCCCCCAGTCACCCTTCTTGTTGACATTCCAAACTGCTAAGCTCACAAATGTCCTGAGAGGACAGTAGCTCGAGGACACTTATTCCCTAAGAGAGAATCTTTGACTTTCACGGTATGTGACTTCGTTATTTTCCCATCCTTGTAAGGGCTTGACATTGTTTCAGAAAATAATGTTAAATTGGGGAATGTCATTTTCAGTTTCTCTGTCACTGACCCATGCCATCTAATGACTTCATTCTCCTCAAAACCTTTTTTGGAATGAGGCAGAATACTTCAAAAAATAAATAAATAAAACTGCCTCCAATGTAAAAGGAGGTTGGGTAGTTTAAGAATTTCTTCCCTCTCAAACACTTGAAGGAAAGTAAAGACTAAAAAGAGAAAAATTGCCTTATTCTAGATATAAACAAGAACTTTGAATAAACGACCATTGGGTAAACATGGTAAATTATGAGAGGTCAGTATTTAATGACTTGTGAATGGATGAAACAAAAATAGGTACTTTTTTTTTTTTTTTTTTTTTTTGCTAAGTGTGTGCAGCATAGTAACCCCAGAACACCAAGTCTTTTCTTCTAATTGCAATTTGAAATTCTACAACAGTTGTATGTGTTATCAATGAATGGCACAACCCATCTGGCCACAATAGATACTGAGATCTCCTAAGAAGAACTAGGATCAAACCAGGAATCCTATGAATGTGGGTAAAAGTAGAGTACAGTTAGGAAAACGATTTGGGTCAGAAAAAGCATCTTCTCCCTACTGGAGACTTTTTGGGAAGGCAGTTTTTTTGTGAGAAGAAGTTGCTATCCAGTTTGTAAAACCTTTTGGTTACAAATAACAAACCATGTCTGTGTGGAGTAAGTTTATTCTTAAATTACTATGATGAAAAGGCAGGCAGAAGCTGGTGCCTCCCTTAGACTGGGAAAGTAATTTCAAGTGGAAGAGATTTTGCCAGTGGGTGACACTTGGAAATGTTTGGAGACACTTTTGATTGTCACAACTAGGGAGGTGCACTGGTATCTAGTGAGTAGAGGCCACGATGCTGCTAAACATCCTACAAGGCAAAGGACAACTCCCGACAAAAAAATCCAGCTCAAAATGTCAATAGTGCTAAAGTTGAGGAACTCTGAATTAGGGCAAGAGGTGTCCCTACCTGTCCCCCACCCCTCATGCCTGTGCTCTGGAGGACCCTGCATATCAAAGATTAATTAAAAGACAAGGACAATGAATATTTGTTTTGGTTTAGGTTTTCTCGCATTGATTAGAAAGTTCTTTACCTGATTGAACAAAAGGGAGTTTCAAGATGAGAAGCTGACAAGAGATAGCCATTAGTGCTGTTGGCCATAGCACTGCTGTTTAGATTCAAAAAGGAGACATTGGGTTTTAATGGAAATAATCATGCACGGGCAGTATTATTAAGCACTGTAACAGATAGCAGCAACTCTCCCTTATCCCTGAAGACCCACCTTCCTGGAGTAGTTAGAGGGATGTCCACCAGGGTGAGCGAGCAGGATAGGAAGTCCTCGAGAGATATACTACCCTCTACTCCACTGGTGACTTCAGCTCCAGAGTTTATATTTCAGAACATTTTTAAATAACTCAATAGCACACTACAGAAAAATAGTGATTCACCATTGAAAAACTCCCTCCAAAGCAACAGTGCTCTTAAAGTTGCACACATTATTGCCTACTGTATGATTCTGACCATAAGTGTGTAATGCTTGTGTGCACACTGCTCCCTCGCAGATCCATTGGCCAGCCTCCTCTGCCCTGCTCTGTGTCGCCGGGGGCTGACCCTTACTGCAAATCACATGGGTTCTCCTGTTCTGTAGCTTTTATCTGGCTTAGCTAATGGGAGTTACTGGCAGGAGTACAGAAGGTAACAGAGAAAGAGATCCGGATACTTATCCCCCTGCCCCACCTAGCCTTGGCATTTCTTTCCTGGGACTGGCTCCAGGCCTCCATGAGTATGACTCCTTCATGGTTCCAGTTCTCCTTGGTCTCTGCCAACCCGGATTTCATCCTTTCAGCATGCAGGTCTAAGAGTGGGGACAGCTCCTAGCTGTTGCTAGTCTCAGAGTTCCTCAACATTTTTTGTTGCTTCCATTAAAATACCCACATTTCATAGAGGAGCAGGAGTGTTCAATTCATTGCCGGTGAGAATACAAAATCATACAGCCACTTTGGAAGACAATGTGTTGGTTTCTTACTACACTAAACATGCTCTTCCTGTGTGATCCAGCAATCAGTCCCCTTGGGATTTACCCAAAGGAGTTGAAAACTTATGTCCTCACAAAAACGTGCACATGGATGTTTATAGCAGCTGTCTTCATAACTGCCCCAAATTGGAAGCAACCAAGATGTCCTTCAATAGGTAAATGGAGAAACAAACTGTGGTGCATCCAGTCAATGGAATATTATTCAGTGATGCAAAGAAATGAGCTATCAAATCATGAAAAGACATGGGGGAGACTTAAATACATATTTGCTAAGTGCAAGAAGCCAATTTGGAAAGGGTACGTGTGCTATGATTCCAATTACGTGACATTCTGGAAAAGGCTCAACTACACAGACAGGAAAATGATCTGTAATTGCTAGGGGTGGGGAGGGAGGGATAAATAGGTGAAGTGCAGGGGGTTTTTAGAGCAGTGAAACTATTCTTTATTATGCTGCAATAGTAGATACATGCCTTTATGCATTTGACAAAACCCATAGAATGTACAACACAACAGGTAAACCCTAATGTCAGCTATGAATGTTAGCTAATAATGATGTATCAGTATTGGTGCATCTATTGTAACAAATGGACCACACTAATGCAAGATGTTAATAATAAGGAAAACTATTCAGTATAGATAGGTATATGGGAACCGATATCCTTTCTGTTCAATATTTCTGTAAACTGCTCTAGAAAGTGAAATCTATTATATACACAAATATATATATATGCATATAAAAATAAAATGAATATATAGAGAATGTATATATTACATATATATGTATATAGTGAGATAGATATAGATATCTATACAGAGATTTAAAAGAAAGTGAAAAAAATCCTACCACATCTCTTTGTATAGCCCCATGTTAATTTCTCTTCAGGTAAAAAATTTCCAGGGAAATATTGTTTCCTGCCCAGTCCTTGTGTATTGTCACTTGTAGCAAAACGGCATCATGAAAATAAAACAGGTGAAATGATGACAGTATCAAAACCTTTGCTGTTGATGAAATGTGTTTTAGAAGCCAAGATACTGGTGCATCTTCATTTTACCAATGCTGAAAATTTAATTAACAGGCATATATATCAATATCTTTGTTTTGCTGACAATATCTCGGCTTTAGAAATAAAGAATGATCAAGCGTCCAGGTTTGCCTGGGACAATCTTGATTTAGACCTGTTGTCCTGGATGTTGTCATTAATAGATTCCACTTTTTTCTCAAAAGCATCCCGGTTTGGACAATAAATGATATTGTTGTACCTTTAATTCTTTTCTTGGGAGATAATAGGAGTTACAAAGTATCGCGGACAGAGTCTAGTTATATTTACCCCAGGTTGTCTGTTTGGACAATGTCTGGAACAGATAGACTAGACTGAGAACAAAGGTGTGTCTGCAAAGACAAAATGTTCCAAAAACAAATGGCTTTATCAGATGAAACTATAACCTAGATCTTAAAATGATTGAATGCAGTTTCTGTGGAGAAAAAAATCAGCTTCAATAGTACAAGGATTTGCTAAAGTTGAACCTGAGGCCACATGAGATCCGCAAGAACTTGGACCGTAGAAGAGTGGAGAAAGGGGGACTTTTAGAGGTCATCTGTGCACGGCCTTCTCTGTGCACAAGGCATGGAACACACAGGCCTCCCTTCTATACCTTTATTAGCTACAAAGCAGCCCCAAAAGCCAGTTTTCTGACTTCCAGGCCAGGGAGAGATCCAATTAACCTTCATTATTATACATTCATTTAACAAATATTTATTCTAGCTAGGCATTGTTTTAACAATGCTGTGGAGAATAAAGCAAGAAAGAAAATTCCTTTGAATAAATAAGTAATTGAATCCGTGAAATAATTCATATTATGGTGAATGTTCTGAATGGTATAGATAGAAAATCCCTGGACAGAAGAGAGGAAGGGATTCCCTCAAGAGATGGTGGTTAAACAGTAGCTCAGCTCATTCCAAAGAGGAAAGAAAGCGAGCCATGTGAAAACTTGGAGGTTCAGCCAATAGCACCTCTGGAATTAGTGAAACCACTGAATAAATAGTGTCCTAAGTGGACAAATGATAAGTTATTAAATAGTTTTTCTTGATAAGGGAAAAAGAACTCAACAGTCCAGGTAATATTTGTGAGAACCTAAGTTCTAGGGAAGAATTGCTCTCTTGTTAGCAGTCATTTATTATTGATTGGTAATTGTCACCATCATAAACACATCTATAAAACTAAGCTAAATCATGTTGATCCATCTTCCTCCACTCCAGGGTTGCCCCAGCTTATTCCAGTCCCAATGGCTGCATAAAAAATTACCCCAAAACTTAATTGCTTAAAATAATGCACACTTACTTTGCTCCTGGTTCTATAACCGGGTAGGGCACAGTGGGAATAGCTCGTCTCTGCTGACCGCGGCATTAACTGGGGAACCTCAAAGAGGGCACCTGGAGTCATTCAAAGGCTTTCTCATTAAATGTCTGGCAATTAGTTGATACTAGTTCTTAGCTGAGACCTTAGCTAATGCTGTGGTCAGGACACCTACTTGCAGCCTATCTATGGGGCCCGGGTTTCCTCACAACAGGGAGGCTGGCAAACATGCTAAGAGAGAGCGCCAGGTGAAAGCAATGTTACTTTTGATGACCTAACTTCAAAGGACATATCACATCACTTCAGACATACTCTGTCAGTCACAGCAGTAATACTAGATTCAAGGGAAGGGGACATAAATCCTATCTATCATTGGAAGTCACAGCGTAAGAAGAGCATATGGGTGGAATGTTTTAGTGCAACGCTCTTTGAAAATATAATGTTCCATTTAGCTCTATCCTTTCAGCTTCTTGTCCTTCTGTTCTTCTACTGTTCTTGTTTCTTCATAACAGAAGCCCCAAGGAGCCTTTTGGATAAGCACAGAGAGTAGAGAAATGGAAGAAACTGAGTGGCAAAACCCCAGATCCTCATTGATTAGCATGCAGATGGGAAAGCCTGGAGACTCACTTATTAGTAATCTTTGTCCAGTGTGTTTGTGATAGGTACACAATCTAAAATGAATCTTTGTCAAATAAGTTTAGAAAATGTTGGTTTAAGGAAAGTAAAACAGTTTTCCATATTTGCCATCTTCTTAGAAAATCATATATATATATATATATATATATATATATATATATATATATATATATATATATGTTTGTATATATTCTCCAAGAGGGAGACATAGTTTGAAATGTTTCCCCATCTTGTTTGCCCAATGGAACCCTTTTTGCATGCAATCCTTTAACAGCTCGTGGAACCATTTAGGAAATTCCATTTAGCCAATCTGTCCTAAGAGAGGTTATAGTAGACCCACAGAGTGGGACGTTTCCTGGGTTTATGAGGGGATGGAAAAATTCTTCTCTTCCAGGCTGAAGCTGTGAAAGGAATGCAATGTCTGCTTTTCAACTCTGGTTGGCAGAATGTTATACCCCATGGTGCCCGAGTGAAATAGCTGAGCTGAGTGTGTTCAATAAGTACATTGTTTCTAATATACTCAAATTCAAAACCAGAGCCCATTAGCATGGGTGCTTCGAGGGATTATCACTGATGTAACCTTTTCAGGGAAAAGGCTGGTTCGTCTACAAATGATTCAGGATGTGATCAGTGGTAGGAAACCAGTGAGTAAGGAACCATCATACGCTGCTGCATGAGCCCAACTTCATGCCGCCTCATTTGACCAAGTTCATTACCTGAGGGTGATGAAATGAGGCGAAAGAGAATGTCCTCCAAGACCGCGGAAACATACATAAGGACTGTAGGTTAGAAATCTAGACCAACCTCAGGATGCCAAGATTCCACTTAGAGAAAAGGGAAACACATCTGTGGAAATTAATGAGAAACACAGATATTTCATGGGAGTTCAGAACCTGGAAATTAGCTAGGCCAAGAAAAGATCTAGGGGGACACGACAGAGGGCAAATTTCATAGGAATTTGCAACATGATATTTGAGTGGAAAGGAGCTTGGTTTGCTTTCAGCAGCAGGAGGAAAATTCCCATTTCACACACCGCAAAAGGAACATTTTCACTCTTTGTGGACCTGGCGAGGCCTCACCTGGAATACCATCTCTGTATTTGGTGACTTGTTACAGTAGGGAAGTAGGTAACCCAATTAAAATTTCAACAAGACTCAGAAGAAAGCCTTTGGTCCTGGGTACATTGATTAAATACATCATCCTTTTGGCTTTTGGGGCATCTTAACTCCCAATGACCACATTCAGGAAGACTATGAAAACCCCGGAAGATTCCAAGGGAAATACTCGTTCCCACAAGTATATGAAGATTAAACAGCCAAAGAAGGAAGCATATGATTATTGCTCCTGGAGAGTATGGAATTTCAACCAGAGACCAGAGAAGACACTCCTTCCTCAAGATGCATTAAGTTTTATACGAGGCCTCTTGTGGACTGGTTGGACAGATCCTGCCTCTAGACACTTCAGATTAACTTCAGGACTAGAGCGTTGGATGATCTTTCAAAAACCATGAATCCTTCCTGACACTGGCAAGGAAGCTTGGAAAAGATGAGATACCATGTGTTACTTAAATAGCAAAATGATTGTTAAGCAGTATTCTTCCTACTTTCAGTTGGATAAGAAAAAAAAAAAAATGTTTAAAGAACACAATGTATTAAAAGCTATTTACACTTTGGCAAAAGTTTCGGTTTTGGGTAAATCTTCACTCCAATCAGGATCTTAATAACACCTGTAATATTTCTAGCGTTAATTAGAAAACTTATCCAAACAGCGAAATATTAAGATTGCTCACTTTTGCCCTCTGTGGATCAGCTCTAAATGAGTTATTTTCAACATCCTAATTCCATACTGGTTGGTCTGGATGTTACCTCTCTTTTAATTTCCTGCTCCCTCCTTCCTTGCTTTTTATTCCTTCTCCTCTTCCTCCTCCTTCTTTTCCTAAACTTTCCACTCCTTTCTCTTTTTTCTCCCATTGTAGACTCTATCCTCCTTTTTATTTACCCCCTTTGCCTAGAGTTGTTTACCTTTTTCTTATAGCCTTGGTTATAAACCACACTTTATATGCAAGACATTTCTTCTTCTAAGGAACTTTCTAGCAATTGTCTTCCCATTCTGAAAGAATCTTATGCAGAAGAGAAAATTACCTTCTGAGTACAGGTATCTTCTTCATCAGATATTTGGTGTCCAGCCCAAATTTGGAAGGAGAAAATTAATGTCTATGAATTCATTTTTTAAAAAGAAAATGACTGAATGTATTGTAGGTGCTAGGAAGAAATACAAAGATTGATCACCTTTTCTCAAAGAGCTTGTGAGCTGGCAGAATTCATTAAACCCAAATGAGAATATAATGAGATGTCTTAAGGACAGGTACAGATCACAGCTATGGTAGGCCAGAAGTGAGAAATACTTTTCCCACTGGAATATCAAGAGATAGAATGTGAAGTATCTTTTAGACAAAGGATACGATGTAATATGGGAACTATTTAGAAATTAATGGACAAGAAGAGGTGATAAATGGTATTGGAAAAGGTGGTTGGGGCCAGTGGCAGAGGGCTTTAAGTATAATAAGAGGTGATAGCAATTATACTGGTACATAGAAATAGCAGCACATGTTTTGGAATTATATAGAACTAAATTTGAATGCAGGCTTCTCCATGTACTGGCTAGGTTACCTGATTGAGTCTTAGTTTCTGATCTTAAGATAAGATTAATATCACCTACATTCCACTATTATGAGAACAAACATTAGCAAGCTATAAAATTAAATTAGATGATGAATGAAAAATCCTTTGCATAGTGTCTGGTACTTGGTAAAAGTTCTAAAACATAATGGCTCTTATTAATATTATCATCACTCTGGAAGATAGAACATTTATTGAGAAAAAAAGAATGGGCTTCCAAGTCATCTTTAGATAATGTATAGATACTGTTTTCAGAAGGAAATGAGGTGATACCTATATACATAAACACACATATATATATATGTATAAATAAATTGCATTGTTAGGCCTAATTCTCTTCCCTTTTCCACAACCATCTCTTCAGTATATATGCAGTGCCCTCCTACTGGGGGATGCCTATAATTCCCCACTCTTGAGATATGCTATGGCCAGTGGGATTGGTGGCAGTTATGACACAAGCACAATCTTGAAATCTGCTTGTGTGATTAGGTTTGTTTGCTCTTTACCCTCGGCCATCTTCATGAGAAGAATATGCCAGGGCAACCCACAGACCCAAAGAGGACAATGAGTTACCTGGAACAGTTACCAAAAAGGCTCAAGGTTTTAGTTTAGAGGACCCCAATAACCCAGCGGAGACCAGAAGAACTACCCAGCCAATTGCTGTCTATTTCAGCCAATACGCCATCAACCTGCAGACATATTTTAATCCACTGAGTCTGAGTATGACTTATTATATCGCATTATTGTGACAATAGGTAATTGATACAATATGAAATATATATGTATATGTGTACACATCCTATATACTATATAGGCATGTAGATGTGTAAGCATGGAAAACTTTAATTATAATATTTCATTTCCTGCTATAGGTAATTGCTATACAGTATCATGAATCTTAAAAATATTTTTTAATATTTTCCCAAGAGTGCTATGTGTTTAGAGGATCCTTCCTGGTAGGTGGTAAACATTTATACCCCAATGATTTTTGAACAGGCATTTGTTTGCCTTAGGAAGCTGGGGTATCATTTACATAGTCCTCTACTGTATCTAGGCCATTGTATTGTATTCGGTATATTTCAGTGACTATATGGTGTGGATCAAGCTATGCAGTAGCAAATTATCATTGCAACACATTTCCTATTGTGAACCATTAGTTTCTTTCTAAATTCCAGTAGACCAGAAATGTTGGTATACATTTCAATGGTATATCATTTTAATTGGCATTTATAGAGGGGATTCTAGTTATCAACTATTATTGCAAATGTAGCTCCACAATCATCAATATAGTTGCCCAATTTTCTCATCAAAATTTTCTCAAAGGTACATAAAAATTGGCAATGTCATGTAAAATAGTACAGGAAGTAGTGAGGTAAAGAAAAAAATAGGGAGTACAGTTTGAACCATCAGAGGGAAAGGTGTCAAAGGACAAAGAAAGGGCTTTGTTAAACTCTGGGCACTTCTGTAGCAGATCAGATGGAGGCATTGAATGAAGCCTTATAAGTATTGAGCCATTAAATGAGTCTGTACCAGCAAATCACTTAGAATAGTGCCTGGAAGAGAGTAATTGCTCAAAAGATATTGAAATTTTTGTGTCAAATATTTGAAACAAAACAAAATAAAAATTAATCCCCCTAGAAGTTATCCTTGAAAATAAATATTTTCTCCTTTACTTTGACACTTGAAATAAGCCTTTCTTATATTCACATGCCTTAAAGGGCATGAAACATTATAGGTTAAACACAAATGTGTATCTACCACCTTTTTAGCCAAGTGGTATGGACCGATGATGAGGACACGATGATATTTTCTACTCTTTCTCTTCATTCTTCCCCTTCTCCATGTTTAGCGTTTTGTCACTTACTCTTTGTGGGACGTTGTGCCATGACTATGGAAGACAAGGAGAGGTGAAGTTGTGTTCTGCCTTCTTATAGCTCAGACTCTGAGGCAATGACATGCAGCTGTGGGCTAACCAGACAGTCAAAAATGTCATGAAGGACAAACGGGTAATAGAGCAATCAATTCCAAAGAAAGAGAAATTGTAAGAAATGGGAGCGGTGTATTATTTTAAATAATCTTTACCACATGCAATTAAAAACTAAAGTGGCAGGAATGATGGAAAGAAACCAGGTTGAGAGTTAATGTCTTGCTTTCTAATTAAGAATATAGTGGATTGAAGCATGGTTCTTAGCCCTCTGTAGGAATTCTATGTTTCACCTAAGGAAATTAATCTGATGGCAGTTTAGAGTCGTCTTGGATTTTGTGAAGACTACATTCCGCTTTTGCCCATTAGACACCCAGAACCATATTTGTGGCAAAATTCAGGCAGTGTTTCGATCCCATTGTATTTATTTTCTATTCTCTTGTCTCATATCCATAAATTACTTTCAATCTTTATTTACAAGATGTAGAATGAATAACTAATTAATGAAGACTATAAGAAAATCATTTATCTTTCCCACCTCTTAGTTTTCTCAATTATAAAATGAAAGGTTTGGATTAAGTTAAACGGAGTTTTTTTTTTTTTTCTGGATGCTAATGCTTTAAGATTACATGAATGAAGGCAGGATTGTCCAAGAATGAAGAATAGATTAATTCAGTCAATACTTAAAGGTAGACATGGAGATCTTCTATGCAAGCGCATAAGTAACTTGATTTAAAACCATGAGCAGAATCAATATAGTAGAGGGTCTCAATGTAAACACTTTCTCCATGCTAGAAATTCTCAAAACAAGATACTTATTCTAATGATAATTAAACTTATAAATCCATAAATAAGTTAATGCCCTTGTGTGGCATACATACAGTACATGTATGGTACATCAAATTAATAATACATTTCAATATGAGATAATTTTTAAATAACTGGCCTTTTTAAAGATTTTATTGACCATATCAAGCACATATTTTTAGAGAAAAAAATAAAGAACGTGTGGTTTTTACTTAACTAAAAACATAACCAACAAAACCTTAAAGGTTCTTCCAGTCTTATACCCTTATGCATTATCATTCATCAGCCAAAGGAGGAAGCTTCAGGAAGGATTTGGTGTTCTTGGTAGTATTTGGGGTAGGAGAGGGGAGGGCAGGGATGGGGAGAGAAATAGGAGGTGAAGACTCTGGAGAGGAGAAACATAACCTAATAGTTTAGTAGCAATGATAATGGATATTATTAAGCAATTACTGGGGCTGCAGAGCTAGTAAGTTTCTGAGCTGCTCCCACTCTAGATTCTGGATGAACACATTTCTAGTCCTTTATTAAATTAATTTGAGTTACATTTAGCCTGATAATCTATTATTTCTGAATAAAAGACTAAAAAATATGAAATAATATTGGAGTAAAAGTGCTAAAACATAGGGAGGCATAAATTAAAGGTAATTGGAAGGCAGAGAAGAAAATAGAGGTATTGCTTTTACATCTAACTCTATCTTGGTATTATTTATAAATGACTTATATAATCATGATCTTAGCACAAAATTAAATTTACAGTTACTGTAATCACAATTGAAATGTCTAAATCAATTAAGGAAGCTTGATTCTGAGCAATGTGTATGGAATTTACTCCCCTAGAAATTAGCTAATTTTGATCATTACAGATAAAAACATCAAGTGTTATTTTGTTGACAAATATTTTATAGCTCCAAATACATCAGTTCCGTGGAACAAAAATGTGATAAAAAATGTTTGAGAAATAAAAGACTCTGATTACTATGCTTAGAAGCTTTGATGTAAGGTTTTGATAGATCAGGAAAAAGAATCATCTGTTACAAAAGGAACATCATAGAGCAGAAACATAACCTAAACTGCATCAATATTCCTGTTGAAAGCGATTGTGCTTTAGAATTTTTTATAGATGTTTCCATAGCTTTGGTTCCTAGGAATAAAGGAAAACACTATTAAACCGTGTCAGTGGGGAGATGAACAGTAAAGATATTCTACAACTTTAGTCATCTTTGACTTTGCAATCTTTTGTTTCTTTTTTTCCCCCCAGTAAAATTGGCTTTTATGTAATCTAATACATAAACTTGTTTGCAAGCGTCAGTATACAGCCAGCCATAAGCGGTTTTCAGAATTCTGCTGAGGGCCAGAGGACAGGCAGCTAGATAGTGTGTTCACAGGTGATAACTAATTCAGTGTGCCGGATTTCAACTATTGAGTAGCGGAAATACCCACGGCAAGAGGATACGTATGTATTTTAAGATACAAAATTCTGATAGGTCCTCATTTGACCTTCAGTGATGCTACCTTTCTAAAAGATGTTCACATTGGGAATTATTTCGCTCTTTGTATGACCAAAGGTCCGTAATAAAAAATCCACGGAAATCAGATGCTATCACCACACGGCAGTGATGCCCACCCCCTGGCAATCTTGCTGAAGTTTACTCTCCTGGACTGTTGGAGATTCTGCTAGCAGAAATAATTTGAACCACCTGTGGAGTAAATGCTGGCGAGAACCAGGATGAAACACCTCTGTGTTCCAAACTAACCCTTGTTCCCAAGTAATGCCTTGTATGCCCGTTACCTGAGGCCTGTAATATGGAGAGTTCACGTGAATGTCTCTTTTCTACTGAGAAATCAGGGAGGTAGGGAGACGGTCACATATTCTGACACTTTTCTAGCAGGATGAACACAAGCCAGCCCCAAGTCACAGTGGACCACACAGAGTCCAGGGAAGGGAAGCTGCTGTACTTGAACAAAGTTACCACTTCCTGGAGGCAAAAGGGGAATTTCATCTAAAATTCCCTGCCGGCATGACAGCAAAAGCAATAGAAGTTGCTCGTGGTGCCTGGCTCCTTTTATTCTATCCCTTTGTTTACTTTTGATTAACATTGTACTTTCTTGTATTTATTTTGAATTTAAAAAAAAGAAAAAGAGCCGTCGATCCTATCCTGGAGGCTGACAGGGAAGTAGCAATGGGAATTTTTTATTGGATACTTCTTTGTTCAGGAATTGGCAAACCAACACATTCCTAGCAGGTTTTCAGGTTGGTTTGGTAACTTCCAAGATAAAAATGGGTCTCCCTTTCCTGTGACTAAGTGAATTGGAAGCTATGTAGATATTACTCACGTCTAGACTCTTTGATGTAGAAGAGAGACCATGGACTTCACCTTGAAAGACTCCAGGTTACTGGATGGACTTCTCTTTTCCTCTGATGCCCTGCTGCAATTGATGGCCACACAGTACACTTTTTGACCACACCACTGCTCTGCTTAACCTTCCCACATCCATTCCATCCAGTGTCTTCCCACTGCAGTTACATAAAATTCACACCTGATGTTGCTTTCCAAGATTCTGTGTGACCTGATCCTTGCCTATATCTCCAAACTCACATTATACCCAGTTGCTCCAGGTCAGGGCCACCTCAAGTCCTTGAACTTCCAGTTTCTTCCCCTTGGAATATTCCCCCCCCCCCATCCTTTAAAATCACAGCTTCTCTGTCACCTCTTTGGAGATACATTCTCGTCTTTACCCTCTTGTCTACACCATCCATATCATCACATCACCTGCTCTGTTACCTTTCCAGTATCTATTCCTATCGGTTATTTCCTTATTTACTTACTCATTTACTTATTTGTTGTCTCTCTCACCAAGCAACATATAAACTCTAAGATGACACCAACATCTGATATAAGTAGCTATAGCCTCAGTACTTGAAACACTTTCTGGAATAAGTTGAGTTATCACTCAATAAAGATTTGTTGAACGAAATAGCAGATAAATTATTACTGTCATATTATTAGCACACTGTAGCCAGAATGTGTGGCCTCCACTAGCCTCATTTTAGCTCTATGTCTAATAAATTCTATTCTCTGGGCGTGTCATGTTGTCCCCCAGCCCCTGCTATGCCCACACTTGTGTGCCCTTTGTCCAGCTTGCCCTTCAAAACTCCATTTTCTTATCATCTTCATCATCCCTTTTGGCCATCCCAGAAAGGAACAAGTGCTTCCTCTACTGTTCAAGTTAGAGCACTAGTAACACTGAGTGGTCATGTCTCCTACAGGCAGAAGCAATACTACTTCTCTGAGTAGCTAGAGCATCCAGCACAAGACTTACCACCTTGAGAGACTTAATGCCTATTTGTTAGACATATGAATGTGTAATCAGAATGTTTTCAAACATATCAACTTTATTACTCTTCCATGTTGCACATTAAACGCCCATGATGTTCCACAGGAAAGGCATAAGTCATCAGCCTGTTTCCTTTTTTATCTCCCTGTTTAACCCGGTAATTAACACTCTTAGAGTGCTTATGTTTTGCCAGGATGTACTTCAGGCCTTTGCTTGGTTAATCTCCCTGTGAACTGTTCTAAGAGGTAGGAGATGTTGGAGCCATTACCATCCACTTGACAACACTGAAGCTGAATCGCCCAGCATCACTCGGTCAGCAAAAGCTGGGAGCAGGATTTGAAGCCAGACAGTCCCGGATGGCAAAGCCTTCACTGTTTATCTTACAGTGAGTTTGATATAAATGCCACCAGAATTTTTTCTGCTCTTGCAAACTCAGGATTGTTGCCAATATTTTATTTAAAAAATCTGACTAGGTCACTCCCCTTTGTAAAAACCTCTCTGACTTCATGAAGACCTAATGGATAAATTCTCAGCTCCCTGTTGTAGCAATCAAGCCCTTCCTCCAGCACACTTCTCCCATAGTTCCTCAACATGGGCACAGTACTGTAGCTGGTCACAGCCTTTTGCTGGTTGCTACACACACCTGATTCTTTCTCTCTTTGCTTATTCAGCTTCTCAGGAATCTATTCATACCTCCAGCACCAGCACATGTATTCTTTATCACCTCCTCAGGAGCTAAGTTGAGTTCCGCATGAGGCATCCACTGCATTTGATATTTACCTTTAGTATATGTCTCACTACCATGAGTTGTATGTGTTGTTTTCTTTCTCTGTCTCTCTTGTCAGACAAATTTCTAGTATCTGGGTCTGGTTGTTTGTGCCTGTCCCAGAGCTTAGGGCATGCTTTTGAACATGCTGTGTTCTCAAAGACAAACAAAAAACTAGCTGAAAATAAAGAATGCACACAGCAGAACAGCTAATATGTAAAGATGAAAAACACCAAGTGTACAAGCTCTTTAGAAGACCGCTTGGCCACGTCTACTGAAGCTGAACATACCATGAGTCAGCAATTCTACTCCTGAGCATATACACTAAAGAAATGGGTATTAAGATCATCAAAAGACTTGTTCAAGAAAGGTTGTAGTAGCACTATTTATTACAGCCAAAGACTGGAAATCACTCAAATACCCATTAATAGTAGAATGCATTAATGCATTGTATTAAACGTGTACAAAGGAATACTATACAGCAATGAGAATGAACAAACTAGAACTCGGATGACATGGATGAATGACATGGATGAACATGACAAACATAACTTTAAACAACAACAAGCCAAACACAAAAGAGTACATCTGTAGGACTCCATTTATAGAGAGTTTAAAAACGGGCACAACAAATGTATGGAGTTAGAACTCTGGCTGGTAGTTACCATTGGGGAAGAAGTGGTGGCTGGAAGGGGTACAGGAGGATTTCTGGGGTGCTGGTAATCTTTTGTTCTGAACCTGGGAGCTGGGTATACAACTGTGTTCACTTTGTGACAGTTAATCTAGCTGTCATACTTTTCTGTGTCCGTTTTGTACTTCAGTAAAAAGTAGAGATAGAGAGTGTGAGAGGAGAAGGGAGGAATGAGGGAAGGAGAATGAGGGAGATATTTTATGACTAAGTGAAGTTAATAAAAGAATTCTACATTTGTATGAAATCCTACGTCCCACAATTTGTTTCAACTCTTTATTCAGAACCGCAAGAACTGCATCTGAGTTGGCACAAAATCCTACTTAGTTAGCTTGCGAGTTTTACCAAGGCTTGTTTTCTAGCTAAAGTTATATCCAAGTTAATTCCCCATCTTTGTAAAGCCCAAGACAGTGCCTCTGAGAATGGATGTGTCCTTCTAAGCACCCACACTGCTACTAGGGAGCAAATGAGCAATTTTAACTCATCAGCTTAAAACATAGTTTTATTTAGTTTGCCTGGAGGTTCCTGATTGTCAGTTATACTTAAAGGAGGTGGGTGTGAGTGGGTATAGACATTTCTCCCTTTGCAGATGGTGGAAATGATTACTACACACACCTCCTGCTAATCTGCAGGGACTGAATTCTATTCTGTTACAAGTACAGTGAAACAATATTCACATTGCAATGGCCACACTCATACCGTCTCTTTAATAAGTCACAGGTTTGTATTTCTTCCCTGTGTCACAGAAGCAGGATTTGATCTGTGTTTGTTGGCTAGGGTAGACACAAGATCAAACGCAAGCTTTGTCAAACAGATGGTAATCCTCTGCTGAGGAAAATGACCCTTTTTTTCCTTTTCCTAAGGCAAGTAAGTGAGAATTTTAGGAGTTATGATAGTGCTGAATTTCAGATCAGGTAAACTGACAAAAGAGCCCTGCTGTGAATCAGAGTGTTTCATTTTGTATGTTTTGGCAGCTGCTTGCAAGCAGAAAATAAGCCTCGGACGGTCAGCCATTGTGTTTGATATTCCTTGATGTTGATACTGGATATGGAAGAACATTGTGCGTTTTATTTGAAAGGTGTGTGTGTGTGTGTGTGTGTGTGTGTGTGTGTGTGTGTATTTAGTACATTAGAAATAACTTGAGGACAAAGAACCACTGAAAGAATCACAGGTCATAAGTCAGCAAGTAAAAATATTTGAATGACATTCCCGAGCTGCTAACCTTTTCTAGAAAGGTACACACCTTTACTTTTATAGATGGTAAAAAGCAATTTTGCCTGTCCTATATACTTATAAGATTTATAATTGTCTTTGTTGTGCACATGAGACTATGTGTTCATATGTAAATTCAATTTTCATAGTCTCATCAATGTGATGAAAACATATTAAGCAATGTTTTATTAGCAGAATGCTCAACAATTGACCCAACTCTTTTCCCTTACTGCTTTAACAAAAAATTTCTAATAAGGTATTTAGAATTATTTGGATTCCTTATAGATGCCAAAGCTATCTCTTCTATTTTGCGCTTCAATAACACTTCAAGTCAAAATATCCCTTGGAATTGTTTGCCATTACTTATTATCAGTTAAATATTAATGCGCTTAAATTTAAGGTGTTTTTTTTTCATGTAGATTGGTTTCATAGCAAGGGGGTAATACTGAGAGGTTTGTGAGAGGAGTGAATTTCAACGAGAAAGGGAGAAGAAGATTTCCAAAGGAGTGAAAAAACATAGGTTAACAGTGTTCTTAATCTTTTGAGAAGACTCACAAACTCCTTTTAAAATCTGAGAAAGACTATGGATTCATTCCTCAGAACAAAATTGCAGATGCATGCAGGTAGATATCAAATGTTGACGATCATCTTAGTTTGGATTCGCCCAGAACCGGCAGCAAGGGCAAGGCTTTGAGGGCAAGTAGTGGACGTGGAGAGAACGAGAGAGTGTATTGAGGTTGACACCGGGGAGAGCAGGAAGGCAATACAAGATGGAAAGCACTTTCCACAAAGGTGACTTAAGCCCATGGAGAAACTCTGAAAAACAGTGTAAAACACACACTTCAATATTATCCCAGCCAAAGATACCAGTTATTGGTTATGACTGCCCCTGGTAGGACGTAATTTCACAGGTGTATCTATCAGTAGTGTGCAGGGCAAAGTGGGTTCTGGCAGCCCAAGCGCAGTCCCATGACAGAGATGCAGGTGTTGGCCATGGGTAGTCAGTCTGGTATACACAGCAATAAAAAAACAATCAGGAGAGAATTGGTAGGTAGAGTTTGCTATAGATATATCTCACGGTCCCCTAGTCATTTAATCTCCTAAAGGCCATCCTGGACCAGTTTCTTAAAGAATTTTGATTGTATGTAAATGGACAACTAAAGGTAAGATGGCTAATTTGGAGATAACTTCACCTAACTATCATCTTTGAGAAGGGCCAAGTTATATGCCTAACAGTATTTTCAACTTATAAAATTATTCTAGAAGGAAGAGATTCATTGAGTTAGTAAACAACTCCAGAAAGATTGTGAAGAATCCTAGGGACTTTTTTCCTTAAATTTATTTATTTTGTTAAATTTATTGGGGTGACATTGGTTAGTAACATTATATAGGTTTCAAGTGTACAATTCTATAACACAATCTATGTATTGCATTGTGTGTTCACAACCCAAAGTCAGTTCTCCTTCCATCACCATATATTTGACCCCTTGACCCTCTTCTACCACCCCCGCTTCCCTGTTTCCCTCTGGTAACCACTAAACTGTTGTCTGTGTCTATGAGTTTTTGCTTGTTTAT
The DNA here is from genome assembly GCF_057876585.1 of Rhinolophus sinicus. Taxonomy (NCBI): domain Eukaryota; kingdom Metazoa; phylum Chordata; class Mammalia; order Chiroptera; family Rhinolophidae; genus Rhinolophus; species Rhinolophus sinicus. Next base: position 27,860,634 of record NC_142513.1, read on the forward strand.
CTTGTTCATTTGTTGCTTTCAGTTTTATATCCCACATATGAGTGAAGTCATATGGTTCTCGACTTTTTCTTTCTGATTTATTTCGCTGAACGTGATAATCTCAAGGTCCAATCATGTTGTCGCAAATGGCAGTGTTTCATCTTTTCTTATGGATGTGTAATATTCCATTGTATATATACATATATATGTATCATATATATACATATATGTATATATGTATATATATGATACATATATATATATATATATATATATATATATATATATATCACATCTTCTTTATCCAGTCATCTATCAAAGGGCACTTTGTTTGTTTCCATGTCTTAGCCACCGTGAATAGTGCACAGTATTGGAAGTCCAAGCCAGAGCGATCTGGCAAGAGAAAGAAATAAAAGGCATATAAACTGGGAATGAAGAAGTCAAATTGTCACATTTTGCAGATGACATGATTCTTTATATAGAAAACCCTAACAATTCCACCAAATAAACTATAAGAAATAATAAACAAATACAGTAAAGTTGGAGGATACAAAATCAATGTACAAAATCCATTGTGTTCCCATATACTAACAATGAAATTTCAGAAAAAGGAATGAAAAAAATCAATTCCTTTTGCAATTGAATTGCAACAAAAAGAATAAAATACTTAGGAGTAAACTTAACAAAAGATGTGAAAGATCTATACACTGAAAACTACAAGATATTATTAAAAGAAATTGAAGAAGACACAAAGAAATGGAAAGATATTCCATGTTCATGGGTTGGAAAAATCAACATAGTTAAAATGGCCGTAATACCCAAAGCAATATACATGTTTAATGCAATCCCTATCAAAATCCCACTTTTTAAAGAAATAGAACAAAAAATCATCAGATTTATATGGAATCACAAAAGACCCCGAATAGCCAGAGCAATCTGAGAAAAAAAGAACAAGGCCAGAGGTATCACATTCCCTGACTTTAAATTATACTACAAAGTGACTATATCAAACTAAAAAGGTGCACAGCAAAATAAACCATCAACAAAACAAAAAGGCAACCAACCTAATGGGAGAAGATATTTGCAAACAACACCTCTGATAAAGGGCTAATATCCAACATATATAAAGAACTTATACAACTCAACAGCAACAAACAATCCAATTAAAAAATGGGCAGAGGATCTGAAGAGACACTTCTCCCAAGAAAACATACAAACGGCCAACAGATATATGACAAGATACTCAATTTCACTAGCTGTTAGGTAAATGCAAATCACATCCACAATGAGATAGCACCTCACACCTGTTACAATGGCCATCATCAACAAGACAAATAATAAATATTGGAGAGGCTGTGGAGAAAAAGGAATCCTCATACTCTTGGTGGGAATGTAAATTGGTATAGCCCAATGGAAACCAGCATGCAGATTCCTCAAAAAATTAAGACTAGAATTACCATATCTCCCAGCAATCCCTCTTTGGGTATCTACCCCAAAAATCTGAAAACATTTATCTGTAAATGTATAGGTGCCTCTATGTTCATTGCTGCAGGATTCATGCTGGGGACTCTTTAAACTCCTCTGACTCTCTGTTTCTCATAGGGCCAATCATGTGACCTCTCTTTATGAGAGAGTCTCCATCTAGGGAATGGTTTAACAAAGGGCTTTATCGTTCTGGGGAAGAAGGGTGCGCAGGTGCATGATGCTGTCAGACTAGTAGCTTCGATGCTGCTGTATGACACTCTTCCTGTTTGTAATCTCCTTTACCGCAAGCAAAGAGTTGAGTCAACAGGGCAATCCTATTTCAGACTTTAGGAAACTGAGTCTGGATCATCAAGTTGATACACCAGAATCACCTAATGAGTCACTGTCACAGTAGGAATTAGGTGCTAGAACATCTCAATTCCAGGGCACTCTTCAGCTCCCCAGGCCTCCTGAGTTCCTCTTGGAAATGGCTGATAATAATAGGTCTGGTCGCGCTATGAGCCAGAATGACTTATCCACGACTGGGGACAGAGTCATCCAGATGACATAAGTTAACTCTTTCAGGCTGTCATTCTATGACAAAGGCGGCCTAAAAGCCCTGAGAAATGGCAACAGTGAACACACTATTTCTTTGTTCACTGCACTGGGATCGTGAGTTGTCTGATTTTATAATCATAATCATGGCATGTTGCTTCTTAAAATGTTAATGGACAGGATGGGGAACCCTGCTGAGGTCTCTTAAAATGTTTAGATAAGTAAAGAAATGGCAGGTTAACTTTGGAAACATTTGACAGTTTCTCACAATACCTTATATATTTGTATACTTAACGTGCAACCCAGAAATCCCACTCTTGGGTATTTATCCAGGACTAATGAGAACAGGTTCACACACAAAAATTATGCAACTGTTTACAGAAGCTTTATTCATACTTGCTAAAATCTAGAAACAATCAACTGGTGAATAGATAATTGATAGACTGGTAATATACTATGGTACATCTAATCAATAGGATACTACTGTTCAATATCTTGATTATAGTGATGGTTACATACATTTGCCAAAATTAATAGAGTTATATACTAAAAATGGTAAGTAAATTATACCTCAGTAAACCTGACTGCCCTTCCCCTCAAATAAGAAAAAAAAAAAAAGGTAAAACTGTGGTGGGTCACAAAAGTGGTGGTGACATAAGGGAGGGAATTGGAAAGAGAGAAGTGTCATCGAAGCCATACAGAGCTCTGACAATAACATAATAATATGTCATGGTATCTCTTTCAGAGCCCCAACTGTGGACAGCTGGGGTCCAGGAGCCCAGAAACCTTAGGCTTGACCCATTCTGCTAATTATTATATTATTATATTTTTCTCAAAAGCAAAGCCTCTATCTCTCTTTCTCTCTCTCTCTCTGTCTCTCTCTCTCTCTGTCTCTGTCTCTCTCTCTCACACACATACACATACACACTCACACACACATACACTCTCACACTCACACTCACACTCACACACACAGAGAATAACAAGCTTTGCAAAGTGCAAACATTTCCATTGCTGCCAAAGGTCAGGCTGAGGCTGAAGCTCGAAACCTCGAATTTGTCCAGCTGTCATCCCCCGTCTCAGTCAGTGCTGTGAATGTCCACTTCTATCCCGAACATACCTACAAATACATCTACTTGGAAAATACTGGCACATAAATTTAGAGAGGTTTAAAGTGGGAATGAATACCTCAACCTACGGGTGGAAAAAACCTGTGCCCTGCTCCCTGTGGGCAACCCAACCTGTTTGAACTGCTAAAAACACTCAGGGCAAAACAAGGAGAGCTGAAAAAAAAATAAGCTTTTAAGAAAACAGTTCTCTCAATATTCTTAAGTTTAATGGCTCAATATTTAGCATGCGTTTCATAACTCCAGCTTTTTTTTGGGTGGAGACAGGTAGGGGAAATGGGAATATAGTAAAGGGTTTTCAAAACACTTGCTATTTGTAAGCCTTCTTTTTTTATGTACCATAACGCATGCAGCCTTCTCAGGCATGGGATCAGGATATTTCCTTGCAGTGGAATTGAACACTAATGAGGAAAAGTGGGAAACTGGGTTAGGCTACCATGGAAAATATGAAGAGGCCTGAAAATGTCAGGCCAGAGTCTGACAATGGTTCCAGGGTTATTGAAGGAGCTCTTTTTCTTTCCCCTTCCTTCCTTCAAGGACCTATCAGAATCCCTGAGCTGTGATGCTAATAATGAATTATCAGTGGGTCCTTCATCCAAGAAGCTTACAGTCTAGTGAGACAGATACAGTAGACAGGGAGACCAGCTAAACGGTAGACAGTAGACAGGCAATACACAGGTAAATCAATGACCAATGGTCAAAACAAAGTGAGACAAGAAGTGCTGCAGAGCAGCAAAGAGGTCAGAAAGTTGACTGTAGTGGAGACAGACCATACCTGTTTGTCTTTGACTCTATTGCTTGCTAGCTATGTGGCTTCGGGCAAGCTACTTAACCTCTCTGAGCCTCACACTTTTCATCTGTCAAATGGAGATAATAACAACCACCCCAAAATGTGTTTGAGGATTAAATGAGAAATTTATGCAAAGCACAGTAAACAGTGCTGCACATAGTAAGTGGTCATAGGTGGTATTAGCCGAGATAGTCTTTACATGGGAAGGGAGGGGATGGGCAGAAGCCTCAAAGTAGCAAGGATGTTTAAGCTGAGTTTTCAAGGAAAAGTAAGCACAGGGCCCATAGACAAAGAGTATCTGCTCGTGGTCCTGGGAAGATAATTGAGGCAAGGAGAGATATGGAAAGGGTTGTAGGAGGGAAAAAGCCTAATGTGTTCAGGCTAAGACCTGAGTAAGACCTTTGGGGACCTAAAGAGTGATAAGGCCATGGTACAAAACTCCTCCCCAATGTAATGTGGTATCAGTCAATGTTAAACCATAAAGTATGAGCCACTTTCCTGATTGACCTGTAACTGGATTGGATGTTTTATTTTGAATTGTTGAATCTCAAATTTTTTCAACAGATTGTTGCTTTTGTTGTTGTTGCTAAGAATACTGGATCTTCCTAGAGGGTCATCCAGGGACCTTATAGTCAGCTATGGATGGAGGAACTGGGGGTTTTGGAAGTTGAAGATTGCAATGTGGGCAGAGGCCAAATTGTGAAGGGTTGGTCTTTGGAGTCTTTGAAGGAGTGAGGCAGGGAAAATTTGGTGAAAAATTGAATGCTGGTAGAGTGACATGGAAAAGTAACTCTGGTGGCCTTGTGGGAATGAATTTCAGCAGCGTTTCCCATTCAGAATGGGGGGTGAGGCATTGGTGGGATATCAAACTTCCTGAGAAGGCTTTTATAAATACAAAATAACCCTTGGTTCTTAGGGGGACAGGGTTGGGAGATCCAATGAGGAAATGAAATGAGAAGAATCCTGAGACAGAAATCGTTAGGAGGCTATTGAAATATTACCTCATTAACCTCCTTATTTCCCTCTACTCATGTTTCTGTCAGGTTTAATTATATATTTATGTGTGTATATATATATATACACATAAATATATATATATATATATATATATATATATATATATATATATATATATATACACATAAATATATATATATGTATACACACATACACACACACACACACACACACACACACACACACACACATGATAAATTGCAGAATGTGTACAAATATTCCAAATGGCTATTTTACACTTACATTAACCCAGTCTAAATTCAGGAGCTAACCTCCTTTTTATTCCTTTTGAAGTCCAGAATTGGGACATCACAGAGATACAATAACCAGGTGAGGGTGGGAGCCTTCCCACTCTTTATGTCCTCTTCGTGGTGTGGGACCTTGGAACCGGCTTCCTGTCTCACAGGTACTCGGTAAGAATGTTGCAATCTCACCTTAATTTGGAGCCAAATCTCTGCTTGTTTTTGATATCTAGGATTTCTACTTTGTTTTTCACCCCATGTTTGTTTACTAAGTCACACACACACACACACACACACACACACACACACACAAGAGTGAAATCAGATTCAAGGGAGCATGGCCACCTGGAGATTTCAGGACTAGGTAGAAGCTACCAGCAACTTACTGTGTATGATTTGGTGTGATGGTTGTTATTATTCCTTTTTGCTATGGAACAATGTAAAGTGCTGTCGTGTCATGTTTAATGACTTGCAATTGAACAACCTTGGATTTTTTTTTATGGAGTTATGAGTTAATCAGTGGATATTTTTCAAGAGCCAGGAGCATTTTTTGGTACTCTCAGAACTTGATCCAAGACTTACTTCAGATACCAGACACCCTTTCATATTCTATGACAACTCTCTTTGAAATTCATGTAGCTTTTATTGTCTGAACTTTCATTTATCTCATGTTAATTTTTGGTGAGTATTAATAGTGTGCTTCTCGTTTTATCATTACTGATAAATACTTATTTAACATCTACTATATATAAAACACCACGTAAGTATTCTGTGCATGTGTTCTATTTGGAAAACTTTTTAATTCAAAAAACACAGAAACTAATAATAAACAAACCCCCATAGCCAGAATTAACAAATGTTAACATTTTATCATGTTTTTTTCGAGACAAAGAATGTATGTGTCAAAATTAAAAGAAAAAATTGCTGGTAGAGTTAAATCTTTTCACTTCCTATGTTGTTATTGAGGATGGCTCACAATTTCAGTTTATTCAGAGAAGGATTCAAGACGTACATGACTTCCAAAATATCTATAAGTTCATGTATAGCTTGTAACTTTTTAGGCAAGTTAATATTTCTAGGCCTCAGTTTCCTCATCTGTAAAATGGGAATAAAAATTGCACCTATCTCACAGGGTTGTTGTGGGGCTTAACTGAGCTAATGTATGTGCCTCATGTATAGTAAGTACTAAATAAATGTTAGCTAATGTTATTCCTTTTTTTGTTTTTAACTAACACACTTCCTCACGGGTTCACAGTCCAGTGCAGAAGCAAACAGAAATCTTTACAACATAATGATAAGTGCTGCAATAGAAGTTAGTGCAAAGAAATGTAGATAAGGGAGTGAACAGGGAGGTGAAGAAGGCTTCACTGAGGGGAGATGAACTTTGATCCGTTTCCTGGAGAAGAAATCTGGTTACAACTAGTGAGGAAAGGAGAAGTCACTGCAGGTGGAGGAAGTAGCCTATGCAAAAGATAACTGCTTAGAAACAGGCTAATGGTTATGTGCCCACAGGGTCTGATGTGTGATGAATGGAAGGAAAAGAATTGTGGGTGATGGGTGAGTTGGGGGCATATATGGTTCCATGAAAAGAACAGTAGACCAAAGAGTGTACATCTCCATGTGTTTGTGGATGTCTGAGCCTGCTTCCTTCTGGAACTTACATTCCAAAGTTGAACATCATTTATAGAAAAGACTTATAAGTAATGTCCCTCCACCCCCCACATGCTCATTCCTGGAACTAATGATATGCCTCCAAGGGAAAGACCCTCAAATGTAGTCAGGCTGCTGTGATATGAGCTGTGATGCCATTGACACCAGGGCTACCTGGGCATTGGCCATGAATTTAGGGCTCCGCACGCTCTAATGATCCTATTATAGTTGAGAATATGCCGTGCTGCTTCTTATGCATGTATCACTCAAGCTGGACCTAGTAATAAGATTCAAGGTCTCTGGACTCAGAGAGAACTGTGCTGGCATCCTGGCTCGGCTTTGCTGCTTATTTGACGTTTGATCCACAAACCCATTTTCTCTTCTTTTCTGCTTTACTCTTGCATCAGGGGGCTGACCTCTGTGGACTGTACTCCAGTCTTCTTCACCCTCTGGCTTTGGTTGGGTTCAGGCAATGGGAGTGTTTAGCAGGATGGAGGAAGGCAAGAAGAGATAGAGAGGATGGGACAGTTGTTGTCCCTCTCCCTTCCTCCCAGCTTCTCTCTGGTTCTGGTGGTGGCTGTGCTCCTGCGTGGCTGCAGCTCCTGCTGGGGAGCCCCCACTTTGTTCGTGCCCTCACAGGCTCCAGTGACATCCGTTTCCACCCTGTGCCCCCGTCAGCTCCCTGCTATTGCCAGTCCCTGTGCCTGGTCATGCCCCGTCGTCTGTTCACACCCCCATAAAGAACCCCATTCGTTACATTATTATCAGTTAAACCCTTCTGAACATAGCACTCTTTTCTGCTGAGACCCTGACCAAATAGACTATGTACTAGTTGTACACGACTTTGTCCATGGACCTTAACCTCTTGGAGTCTCAGATTGCCCGTATGCAAAATTATGATAATAATGTTCTCTGCCTCATAACGTTGTTTGGAGGAAACGATGAGGTCATATGTTTTGATATAATATCTTTAAAGCCTCTGGTCTGGTGCCTGACACACAGAAGGTCCGCAGTAAAGATTAACTACTATTGTCATTGCACCTATTACTAAAATTGTTATCATTATTAATATTCAATAGAATTGAGGGATGTCAGATCTGGAAAGTACCTGGGGCGTTGCCAAGAGCAACCCCATCATTTTATATTTGAGGAAACTGAGGCTTAGACGCTTGCCCAAATTCACACAGCTAATTAGTGGCAGAGCTAAGGATAGTATCAGTCTACATTGAAAGAAGGCCAGCTGTGTTTACATCAATTCTATTTCACTTCTTTAATGAAGGTGTTGATTCCTTCAGTGACGTCGCCCACTTGTTTTAGAAATGAGTTGCATAAGCCTGACGGCCTCCACTAACACTTTATTTGCTTCCTCTGAGAAGAGCATCATACTATCCCAAAATAAGCAAGAATTCAAGAGAAAACCCCTGTTGCACTGCTCCTGCTCCTCACTGCTGACTCATTTACTCCTGGGCCTCTGAGCTCTCACACATCAATCACCCATCCTCAGAAGAACATGCTGGTTGGTGTTGTCACAGGCTCAGGGGCTGCTGGAGCTCAGCGATGCCACCCCCGAAGGTTGCCCTGCAGAGGGTGGCCACTTTCAGGTTGTCCCCTCTGCACAGTCTGGTATCCAGCTAATGATAATTTTCAGCGACTGCCCTTTTGCTTTTTACAATCCATGTCAGGACCTGCTGGTAGAGACAGAACCCAGACAGATACGCCTCTTAACCACACACCTTTGAAACAACTAGATAAAAAGTGAACATTTGCTCGGTTGTCCTACTGCTAGGCTTTCAGATCTTTCTAAGTTTCAAACAGATCCATAAATAGCCATACATTTCTGCTGGGTGATACCGACGCCCAGGGCAAGTAGAGCTTTCCCTTCCCAAGCTCAAATATAAATGCTTAATTATCTTTTTTTTCCGCAAAAAACAGTAATAAACTTTAAATTACCTTCTTCCCTTTACTCTCAAAATGCGCTTTGCGCCGTCGGCATGTGTCTGCCAAGGCTGAGCTGACATTCCCCGATCCTATTGCACAGAAAGCCTGTGTTTGCAAGATGCCCAAATAAGTGGTTGATTCAGGGGAAAAATATTAGTCAAACCATTTGTTTCACTGAATTAACGAATCAGTTCAGGTAAAGTAGACGAGCCAGTAGGCCAGAGGAGGCAAAGCTGTGTGTCCTGGGATGATCTCTTCTCTTTCATTACAGGGAGGGCTGGGCTCTCAGGGTGATCCTGAAATTGCTGCTCTGGGCTCAAGGCACCGCTTTTTCCCCAGCAGCTCGCTCACCATTTTCAGTGGACATCTGAACAGTTTTTCAGGCCACCTTCAACCCAGCCACAGGCAGTTTTCACCTTGTCATGCTTGAAAGACTGAGCTCTCTCTGGTTTCTTTCCTTATTTGTGACATGTGCTCTTTTAAAACCAAAAAGGTTGAGGGACATTTGCTATCACATCTAAAGGGCAGGGATGAAGAGAAAGCTAAACAGTAGTAAAAGAATATTGAGAAAACCAGTGTGAACATTCCAGAAGTGAAGGAAGGAAACTACGACCTGTAGAGCATTGCGCCATGCTTTTCCACATGCATTCACGTCATTTTTATAGTAACCCTGCGAGGTCTATGTTACCAGAGCACCTGTGTGCAATGGTGGTTGTTTTGTAATATTAACGAATCACAACTTGGCACACACACTGATCACCCTAAAAGTATATCCAGAAATGTGGCACAGATTTATAGAGAGAGAGAGGAAGAGAGAATGTGTATCTGGCTCCTTCCACCATTCACTCACCAGAACTGCAGGAATTGCCAGCCATATCAACCCCTTGGGAGCCCCGTGCCCTGCATGAAGCATTAAGGCCAGGGCTATACTGTGCATGGCACGATCCCCCCAGTCATGTATAGCTCCTGCGGCCCCTCTGCGTGATCAGGAATTCTCCATGTCTCACCAGGTCTGTTCTTTGGGCTGCCAAATGGTGACTTAGAAGCTTTCACCTCGTGATACTGTTTTGTTGTTTCATGTTTATATATCCTAGGCATTTTATATTCAAGGAAAGAAAAAGAAGACAGGAGAGAAATACATTCCAATTGCAGCAAGGTATGGTGTGACTGGTAGCATTCGGGGAAGGCTAAGACTTGTACCTATTTGAGTGGCAGTGTCTTATGGTTAAGTCCAATGTCCCATTTTAGAGGTGAAAAAATGGGGGCCAAGGCAACCGAAAGTGGCTTGTTCAAAGCCTCAAAGACTCTGATCTGTCTCCTGGGGTCTTTCTTCTGTATGGGAAGGCTTGTGTTCTCTCTCAGGCCCTGCCAGCACACATTCCCTCTGGGACTTTGGGGAAGTCACACAATGTGTTGGTTGTTCTCTGCATGTCCCCTAAGATGCAACATCTGCCATTCTTGGTCTTGCTCTGTGTCCAAGAAGGTGGGCCCCCCTTTCTTTGCCCTCCAGCTTCCAGCTGATGTCAGGGAAAGGTTGGGGTATTTTTTCTCCACATTCCTTCAGGTCAGGTTATGGTTTTCTCAGTAGCTATACTCCTCAAGAATGGCCATGGCTCCAGTCACATGGCCTCCCTCTCATGGCTGTAGTTCTTACTGGGTTCCAAGCATACTGCAGCCTCCCCTCCTCTGTAAGTCTGGGGGTAGCAAAGCCCCCCCACTGTTGTTAGTCCCTGGATGGCTCAGCTAGCTATTTTTCTTCATTCTGTCCACACTTCTGTATGCAGTCTCTTCATCAAAGTCTTTTCCGTTAAACCATCTGAGTGGGCCAGGGGCTTCCTGCCAGGTCAGAAGGATACACTTATGGCAGAATATTTTCCTTTGAGAAATGGGGATAAAAACTGTCTACTTGGGGTTTGGACGAGGGTCTAGTAAGGTCAGGTATGTAAACCTACTATGTCTGGCCCAGATAACAGTTTGTTTTAACCAGCAATCGTGCCAGGGTTTGGGCCCAACTACAGCTTATGACTGAACTAGTTTTCCTATTGATGTATGACAGTAGCACCTCAGCCACCCTCTCCATCTCTCAGGTCAGCTAAATTGATACCTCATGGCTGAGTCTTCCAGTTTTCATTATGAGGGAAGTGAATCGCAAACCAGTGCCTTGATCTAGACGCACTACAGTGAGAGCCCTTCTGGTTTTATACCTCAGGCAGCTGCTCACATTGCTCGGCAGAGGATGCCCTGCCTCTCCTGCCTCCACCTTTTACTTGAAAGCCAAACCAGAGTGACTCATGGGTGGCCTAATGCAGTAAAGAAGGGAAACAAGTTCTCAACAAGTGGGGTGTCACCAACTGTACTCCGCTTAGAGTTCTGAGCCCAGGAACCAGGACCAGCCTTGAAGGAAAAGAAAAATGGAGGATGCCCCCGCCAAGGGCCCTGATCCACATTCTTACTCCACTCGGCCAGTCTTCACCCTGTGACACGTGCCTCTCCCCAGTTTCCACTCCCACCACCCCATCTCTAGAATATTGACCCTCAATCTTTCAAGGAGTTCACCGATGTGTCTCCTGCTTCCAAATATGAGACTTCATCCCACGCCCCTTTAATGGCCGTCTATTAAACTCAGTAAAATTCCACTAACATCTGTGGCTACCTACAACATGCAGGCGCTGTCTTCGGTGCAGGAAAGACAAAAACGATCGAGACATATTACTTCCTCTGTGGCAATAAATACCATTGTGATTATCTGCGAAATTACCTGATTAATTAAGATAAACATTCCAAACAATCTGCTAATCAGAGAGGGCCCTTCTCATTGGTTCTAGCTATGCTTTGTTAGTGGTTAAGAGTGTGGATTTTGGAGCCAGTCTGCCCTGTGTTCAAAAGTCAGCTCTACCACATACACGCTCTGTGACTTTGAAGAGGTCACTTAACCTCTCTGTCCAGTGTGTGCTGGCACATACTCAGGAAAACCGATTGTGCATAGCTCTTCCCAACTCTGCATTCACTGATATCAAGTTGGTAATTTCAAATCTTCCATGACACAGTGAAGATTTATTCCATAGAAATTGGCAAACGTTACACGTTGGGGCTTTTTTGTCTGGTGAGTCAGTTGTTCACATGTACCAGCACACTACTGCCTCTTTCCGTCTATTTCTTTGCCTTTAGACTAGAACTAAACCTACTTCACTGGGTTGCCGTGAGGATGAAATGATATTGAAGACATACGTGTCACATGATGTTGGCTAAATAGATATGAACTGTCATCGTGATGATTGTAATAGTCAATGGAGTTTCTCCTTGTGAGTCCTTTGGATAATGATGTGGCAATCAGGAATTCTAGAAATTGCAGGCTTCCGTGGCCAAGAGGGATGAAGTTCCTTCCAAGTCCCTATCTACAATCCTCTAAGACACAGCTTTTTCTGAAACAAAACAAAACGAAAAAGTAACTCTTTGCTTGGGAGTGACTCACCTTCCTTTCAGGGAGGCACTATTCTGCTTCCCAGGCATCAACAGTGATTAGTAAAAGAAGGAATAACCCTCTTGACCCCGGCTGGTCATCCGACTGCTGGGGAAGGAAGGAGCTTGTTGATTAAATGCTGACCAGCGAAAACTATGAGCACAGGTGTCCAACAATTTCAGTCTTGAGAAGCTGGAGTTGAGTTTCTGGGGTTCCTGGGGTTGGGAGGGTTCAGGACATGCTGAAGGGTAATAGGAAGGACATGGGGTGAGAAAAAGGTTCCTGCCAAGTTACTGAGAGACACATGATAGCTCAACTGGGAATGGAGAGTCAGGTTTAATATTGTTTCTGCTCCACACTTAATAATTGAGGTCAATGGTTTATCACGTCGTCACTGAGGGCCACGGGGAGGCCAGGCTTCTAAGTGCAGAAAGGCAGCAGTGAAGGCTGAGGCAGCGGGAAATAAATTCAGAGTTTAGAGCAGTAACCATTACCTGCTGATGCGATTGGGAGGCATTCAAAAGACCCTTGGCCCTTGCCTTTTCACTGTGCCAAAATTCTTGCTATTACATTAGCTTTTTAAGAACTTTTGGAAACGTGAGCTTTCTCACCGAGTTGGCAAAGTTGCCTAAAAGACAAGTATCACATCAGTACAGATGCTCCTATCTGATCAGTTACCATCTGTGGTCCCATATGTGGAAGCGGGATCTAGAAACTGCATACTGGATGCTCGTAACTCTCTGTAGGTGAGATGGGCGTGTGATGAAAAGTGGAAAAAGACTTGATTTAAAGGATGCTTTTGGTGCAATGGGCAGCCAAAGTAGGGACCCTGGAAAGCCAGAGGGTATGTCTTCTCTGGGAGAATAAGGTACTGGGTGCAGGGAGGGCAAAACGAGGCAGGAGCCTGGCCAATATGCATGATGAGAGTGTAAGGCCAGAGGTGGGGCCCGCAGGAAGCACGAGGGACACAGCTGCTTGCTGGACGTTTCCCCTCCCCCGACCTAACTGATGAGCTAGAAGGCTCAACAGGAAAGAAACTTCTGATAGCAAACGGGGTCAAAAACGGGAAGGGCGCTTAGAGGGCAGTAACCACGATGGGGCTGTGGGGCCTTGTTGGCAGCAGGGAGAGTGTATTTTTGGCCTGTGGATCTCGTGAGCAGAGAGAAATCAGGAAAGGGAAGCTGAGCATTTTAATCCTACATAGATCACGGGCTAATCAAACCCAATTTAGTGCTAGTACTAAGTGAGAAGTTGTGAAGGCTTTTTGACAGCCTAGAAACCGCAGGCATTAGTAGATAGATAGCCTGAGCTCACAGGAAGGTGCATTCATCATCTACTCTGCCTTTCTCGTGCTCCCAACTCTAATGCTCCAAAGAAGTATCAGGTTAATCAAAAGTACTCAGAATAGTGCTCTAATTTAGCCTATATTCTCTCAATCTCTCCCTGCCTCTCCTGAAGGGCATATATGCCATGGGAGCAGAGGTTTTGAGTCTTTCAGAAATCACTTTAGCATGCAGGAGAGAGGCAATCTTTCCTCCACCAAATAAATATATATTGAACACACTAAATGTCAGGCATATACCTCGCACTGGGGATGCAATGGTGAGAGGTGAGGCTGAGAGGGGGGCCCTCCTATATGTATCACCTTTTGTCTGGCTTTTTCAATAGACCTCAGAGCGGGTCATCATGACTCCCTGAACTCACCTCCTTCTGTTTTTCTCCCTTGCACTCTGGAAAGCAAAGTCAATTCAAATCCAAGGTGCAGGGTATAGAAGTTTCTTTTCTAAGAATTCAAAGTTTATTTTTTGCCTCTGAATTTGGCCTGCTACCCACTCCACTTTAAATCAACAACAAGGACATGTTATTTTCTCATTGTGAAATGATGAAAGCTCATGGCTCATGCCCAGCAAGGTCACGTGAGGCATCAATGAAATAATGCATGGAAAGTACTTAAATAGTGCCTAACAGTCAGCACTCAGTAAATGTTAGCTATGATTGTTATTGTTGTTGTCGATATTATTTAAAACTGACCAAAATATGTATTGGGTATTGGCCCAGGAGCGACGTGTATTAACATAACCAGGTACCAAATTGAAATGTATATTGCCAAATGTCTAAAGAAAGGTAAACCTCCTTCTAGGAAGATTTGCTTAGTCCTGGTAGATGGGTCTATTCACACTTCAGACTAGGCTGCTGATAAACTTCAGTGAATATTCAGTGTTTAGTTTTATCACAAATCTACTACACATGCCTATGGTGGAAGATGAAGACGGTACAGTATTTTGCTTTGAAGAAAAGAAGGAAAGAGGGAGAATGTACAAATGAACAGATGGATTTATTTTGGTGAGCAACATTTTTCTCTTGGTCTTATAATGTGTGGCAAGATTTTTATTTCATTTTATAATTTTCAGTTGTTTTTCCTTTTTAAAGTGCACCTTCAGAGGAAACACATCTTTCTATTGACATTGAACATGAGTCATAAAAGAAGGGTTGCTGCTTTCCTTTTGAGGGATTTTTTAGTGTTTTTTTTTTTTCTTTTCCATTAAGTTTTAGCAACAGGAAAATATGGACGTTCAGCATCCACAGGGATATGATAAAATGGAAACATACGTCCCCTGTTTACCCATTACTACAAACCATGAAAAAACTCACAAATCACTCATAGACTTTCTAGAAAGGTCAATTGTCAAATAGCCTCCTGCTCCCTTTATTTTTCTGAACCCAAATGGGTACTAGTGTTTCAAAAAAGCAAGGTTGATAAAAAGCAGCTGATGGAAGGCCCACATTGCATATGGGTCAATTGTTTTTATTGCAGAAACACTAGAGAGTGGATGAGAGACGAACCAGTGTGCACGGAAGTACACCTGCACACGCTCCTTGCCCTGCATCGCCAAAGAGGCCAACATCCTGGCAATTGATTGGAAATCCCTCCTCGCCTTTCTTCAACCATGACCACATTTGTGCAAATGCAAATTCACAATTGGGCATCGTCCATAACATACGGATTAAAGATATGTATCAAGATTTTGGAAAATTAGATGCCTTGCCCAACATTGCTGAGAATGCTACATGCGAACCAACTTTTAGAATTATTCAGCCTTTTCTTCAACTGCTTAGCCTAGAAAGGGCATCTCTAGATCTTTGCAAATATTTCGACAATGTCAAAAATTGCATTCTACACGCTTAGCACCTATCCCGTTGCCTAATGTTGAGTAGGAATATTATAAACATTGTGGGCTGCTCAGCAGCACAGGTGCCCAGTACGTTTTTAATGAACCTGTTGGGGATGCTCAATCATCATGACCAAGATACCTGCCTTCAGTTAAAGTACTTGCACCCTGAGAAAGTGAAATAATTTGGCCTCCCTGGCCCTCCATTGCCTCTTCTGCAAACAAAGGGATCGGACTTTATCTGGTTGTTTCCAGTTCAATGAGGGAGAGAGGTCAAATTCACTTTACTCGTATGTTGTCAAGGGATTCCTTCCTTCTGTGTGAGATGCCTCGTTTTCAGGTTCCTTTCCTGTTCAATTTTTCTCCTATTCCTCCTGCTTTCCCATCGTTTTCTACTTACAGTCACCCACCAGAAAATGTATAAAGGCAAGGGAACACTACACTTCCTGACCTAATTCTCTTCTTTAGTGTATCCCCCAAAACACCTCATTTTAGAAAGGCTGTTCAAATGCTGTGTTCCCTGTGGGTTTCTATTTTTATTGCTCTCTCTGACTATACTTTCATGTTTATTGCTTTGGCTATAATTTCTTTTACTATTTCAGATAAGGTGAAGAATAATATTAATACATGATCTTTTTTTTCTGGGCATTACCAAAAACCACCCAGCTTTTCCTGAAATGTCTTGCTCCAGGCATCTTGCAGTGTGGCTATTTTAACTGCTCCATGTGACTATTCATCATGTGTCTAAAGGAAACAGATAAACCTTGAAACAGAATTCAGCTCAACAAATGTTTACTCGTCATCTCGCATGCGCTTGGCTGTGGGGCTAGGTGTATAGACAGTTCAAAGATGTGTATGTCAGAGTCTCTGGTGGAGGAGGCGGGAGAAGCTGGGTGAGAATTTACTTATGGCCAAGTTTACATGCGAAAGGCCCAAAGTGCTTGGAGGATTCAAGCAATGAAGAGATTATGTATGTGTGTGGAGGTGATGTGTTTGTGGAAGTCTTTGGGATTTGACAAGGTAAAGATTTTCCATATCCTTGAGCATGGAATTCAAGCCTCCTCTCTAGGCAATGGGGTGTCATAGAAGGCTTTTATGCCAGGAAACCATGATCCCACTGGTGCTTTGGGGAAGATGAATCTGGCAGGGGTGTTCAGAGTAATTGGTGGATGGGGGACCTGGAAGGAGCCTTCTCCGAGTCCTGCTCCTGGTTGTAATGCGTCTTTGCCAATCCCCACTCCATGTGGTTGGAGCAGCTCACAGCTATAAAAATGTGTTGACCCAAGAGGTTTAATATTAACCAAAGTTATAGTCAAAGTCAATTTGGAGGATTCAAGAAAAAATCTGATGCTAATAGAGAAATAGAAGTCAATATTTGTAATGTGAGTCACAGGCTCAAAATAGAAAAGTAAAACACATCACTGCAGCAGCTCCCAGAGGGCTGTGGGTTACACAGGGCAGCAGATCTCTGAACCACGCTTGACCACCCTCTAGGGCTATTTTAAAATTTCCTCTGGCCCCTTCCCCTAATTCCTAAATTCCAGAGCATGATATTCTAGTGGAATTTACCCGATAGCCAGCCCTGGTGAAGTCAT
Organism: Rhinolophus sinicus; assembly: GCF_057876585.1. Lineage (NCBI taxonomy): Eukaryota > Metazoa > Chordata > Mammalia > Chiroptera > Rhinolophidae > Rhinolophus > Rhinolophus sinicus. Next base: position 27,877,621 of record NC_142513.1, read on the forward strand.
GGCTTGTTATGAGTGGATCAATGGAAAAAAGATTATTTTTCCCCAGCTGTGTGTAACCTTTCTCTCTAGTGACGTGACATGGAACTAACTTATCATAATTTTATTTTGTAGTCCACGCTTCATTCCACAGTGGCTGTCATTGTTTAAATCCTAATCTCTTGCCGGTAGCCTATTTTGGAGAAGGCGAATAAGAGATACAGGAAACAAAAATGTGTGTGTGTGTGTGTGTGTGTGTGTGTGTGTGTGTGTGTGTGTGTGTGTTATGAGAGATTATGTATATATTTATAGAATGATATGTATTTTTTGTTTTATCAAAAGTTTGATTTATTACCACCCAAAAGGAGCTCTGACAGGCTGAGGAGCTTGTGGAATTTTCTTTGAGAAGATGGTCTTTGTGAGCATTAATGTGGCTTTGTTCTGGCTCTGATGTTAATTCTAGACTGAGACTTGAATATGCGTTACTGAAAAAGTTTGGAAAATTCAAGGATTAATGAGGATGAAGGAGAAAAAGAGTGTATCTCACACATATGCAAGTTAGGCATAGCAAGCGTACCCTGTGAACAGACGTTACTTTCTTAACACAGTGCTTTGCCCATTTTATGGTGTATGATGTGCAAGAAGAAAGGCTAAAATTAGCTGCACTTCATCCAATATATTGGAACGTCGTGGGGCCAGATAGTGTCTTATCATTAGCGGCCACAGGAAGAGCAACTCATTCAAAAGTGAGTCTTTAAGGGCTGGAGTGGGTTTGATATTTCAGCCCCCACTGTTCTTCAAATTGAATCCTCTGGAAGGCTTGAGAAATGTGTTATACTCAGCACTTCCCTGACTTCTTTTTATTTGGTTTGCAGAAGCCCAGTTTATAAAGTTCGACTCAGACAATATCTGCTTCCATGATGTGCTTGTATTACCTGGTTATGAGACTAAAGATAATCAGACAAGGAAGAAACAGGAAATGGCAATGATGGATGGGGCCAGGGCAGGGTTGACAGACAATTGATGATCAAAGCTGAGCACATAGCTTCAACGCTCTGTCTCTGAGATAGTCACTGTTCTTCTTTCTCAATCCAGACCTGGTCAAGATCAGGTGGTTCACCGTAAGTCACCGATCCTTGACCCAGCATGTGCTTCCGCATCAGCACGATGGTCATAACTACATCTCCCTCCCAACATGTTTGCAGAAGTAATTAATGCTTATGAGGTGTTTTGAGATCACTGATAAAAGGCACTTTACCTGCCCAGAGTGTTATTACATTATTTTATTTTCCTCTTCATCATCAGGATTAAGCCAGTGGTAATCTAGAAATGAGGCAAATTTGTAAAATGTGTAGTGTGAAGGCCACTCTAACAGGTAGATTTCTATTGGACCGGATATTGCACTTGAACTATATACCTAAGAAGAAATGCTGAGCTATGCTTGGGGAATCTCAATGGCTTTCAGATTTGACTATCAGGTTACATTTCATGACTCTACTTAGAACTCCTTAGAAATGGTAAATCATTAAGAGCAGACCATTTGGACACATCCATCAAAATGGACTTAGTACCTGGCTTCAGAAATGCCCAAACTACACACAAGCTTGTACAGATTTGTTTCTGTTCCCCTAGAAGATTGTGTATCTTTTGGGACAATAGACAGGATGTATAGCAACTGGTAATTTCAGTTTATTATGCTCATGTGAAAATTGGATAGTCACCAAAACCCTTCAGGATAGGATCCTCCTCTTACAAAACTCAGAACTATGATGCATGTGAGGCGTAGATTAAGAGGGCTTTTTTTTCTCCCCAAGGAAGGGGCACTGGCCTGAAAGCTTCCATGATTATTACAGGATACTTCCATCAGATCTTTCGAAACAAAGGTGGAGATGACCAAAGGGCAGGAGGTCACCTACGTAATAAGATCCACGTGAGACATTAATTAAAATGGAATGCTGAAGGAGGATACATGTGTCCTGACCACATAATTCCTGATAAAATTACTCTAAGTTGATCTTCATGTTCCTTGAGATTTTCCAAAAGGCCACATCACATTTCATCTAGAAATCTTTATGAGAAGTTCATGGATGCTAAAACTCAGGGGATCAGCAAATATCTTGAAATGAATGCAAAATGTTATCCACTTGAACATTTTTTCCTGGGGATATAGTTTATCCTTCCTTTGCTACATTTCAAACATAGTCTGTGACCCTTAGGAACCATTGTGCCATGTGAATTAGTATAGAGGAATCATGCGTATTTGAGAAAATGTGAGTGAAATGTATGTGCAGTATAGACTTGTCTCTACATGCAGATTAGGCATAGTATTTTAAGATAATATTTGTGTTTTCCTTGATACCACATCCTGATTTTTTTATTGTCCTATAATCCTTATCCCATCACAACTGCTCAACCAAAGTCTGAAGTTGCATACAAAATATATGATCTTTTACTCACGTGAATATACAAAAATGAATCCTAAGAGGTGTGTCAATCACAGCCCTTCTCCATAGAGAGCAAAGATTATTTCTTGGAATTTGGCCTAAGGTTGAAGGGCGGAGGGGACAAATCCTTAGTGTCAAGGTGGGGCTGAACCCATACATTCTCCTCAGTTTGCATTTCCCATTCTCCACCCCATGCAACATGCCACACAGGCATGTTACTCTAAGTTGATCAATGTTACTTTAACCAAGAGATAGACTTGAGGAAAAGGACAGGTAGCATAGGTTAATACTGTAGATACTGGAACAGGGTAGGGACATACAGAGCAGATAAAAAGAATACTTAAACACTTAGTTGTGAGAGTAAGTTTGGGGAAGATCTAATGGCCCATGTTCATACAAATGTCTTCAGGGTGACCTAGACTGAAGATCAGGGCTGAAGATAGGGAAGGAGAGTGGGGATCGCTTCCCAACATAGTTCTCATAGGAAATGGTCTTGATGTCTTTGGAAAACAAAAGCTTCAAGCTCCCCTTCCACCACATGAACAGTGAATGTGCCATGAGCATGTACACCCAGGGAATGCCCCAGGCCATGTCTTGAGTGGACTCAGGTTAGCAAAGGCATATTAGGTACCCGGTCTGGTGAAGAGAGAAAAGGAGTTTGGGCAAGGCAAGAATTTAGGGGCCACGTTACGTGACAGCATTACAGAGGTCAGCAGTTTCCAGCGGTCCAAGCCATAGAGTCTGTGGTGGATTGCCTACTGAGATGATAGCCCACGACTCCTCCAAGTCTGCACATGCTTGCTACTTTTCCCGTCAAAAGGGGAGTCTATTTCCTCACACCTTGAATCTAGGATGATCTGTGGATTTCCTGTGATCAGCTGAATGCTGGAGAGGGAATGTTCTGGACTTCCAAACTCAGACCTTAAGAGACCTTGTAATTTCTACTTTAACTCTTGCAAATCAGAAACACCACGTGAAAAATCCAAGGCTATCCTGCTGGAGAGAGACCAGGTAGAGAGAGAGACCCCGGAGATGGAAAACCATAGGGAGGTCTCTTGAGGAGAGGCCAGAAAGAGAACAAATGTGGTCCAGCCAACGGCAAGCACCTGGGCCATCTTGGATCCTCCAGTCCAGCTCAGCCAACACCTGAGTGCAGCTGCATGAATGGGTCCAGACAACCCTGCGTGAAGCAGGGACAAACTCTCTCACTAAGCCCTGCCTGAACTCCTGACCCACAGAATCATAAGCAATAAAATTATGGTGGTTTTAAGCCACTATGTACCGAGATGATATATAACACAGAGCTGTAGATTACTGCAACAGAGTCAGAATGGCCCTGTGAAATTCAGGCAGGAGTTAAGGTTTGTAACCTCTCAGGTAAGCTAACTGAGGCTTGAAGGTGGGAGAGTTAGGCAAGAAAGTGCCAGTATTGTGGCCTTTCTGGTTTAGAATGAAATCTCAGAGTTCCCAAAGTACAGCTCTTTGGGGAGAAGACTGGAAAATTAAGAATGTAAAGACAGAAGCCTTCAGTATAGACTGTGTAATGCTCAGGAGGCCAGTCCATTCATTCCCCCACTCTTTGTTGTTGATGAGACTTCTAACACGCCACCTATCTTTGTCAGACCTGGTGTGGGTGGGTCTATAGACTGGATGCTAGAGTGGCTCGTGGGGTTATCTCAACTAGCTGGTGTCGTTCAGCTCATGTGTCCAGTGCCCACTGGAAAGAAGAAGAGAAGCCCATCCTTATCAACCAGACAGCAAAGGAGATTTGGGGCTAGACATTACCTTACAAGAGACAGAAAGATAAATAAGACGTAGTTCATTTGCAAAAAGTCCACCATCTTGGGTTGTACTTTTATTATTTGTCTTCCTTTCAAAAGCTGCCCTTGGTATTAATGTTAATCAGATCTGTCTAACCAAAGCATGTCAGAGTGATGGACATTTCCTGGGCCAGTCATTCCAGGTTCTGCTGACCTCTGGGACAGGAACTCAAACCTGAGTGCAGACTCTACAGCCCTGCTTCCCAGCATAAGAGGGCACAAAGCTGCATGGTTTTATATGTAATTCTGATACCTACACATATTTTTATAAACAAATTTATCCACAGTGACTCAGTCAATATGGAAATACTTAAATACTCAGCAAGAATGTGTTGAATCTATATCATATGAGCCCCAAACTGAGCCAATTGTGGAAAGATAGAGAAGTCTTCTTGACGTATTTGCCTGAGCACAGTATGGTAGTCTTCTTTTTTTTTAATTGAATTTATTGGGGGTGACAATTATTAGTATAATTACATAGGTTTCTGCACATGGTAGTTCTTAATTTGCTGTTGTTGTATGTGCTATTTTTGGTAGAGTTTTGTCTCTCCATGCTTTGTGTTGCATTTCTCAGAGGTTTGGAGAAGTTGAGGCAAGAGTTAAAATTTACATCTTCAATCCCTAAAAAGCAGGATCTTGGTAAGAGAGGATACGAAAGGTGGTAGGAGGAATAGGTTATCTACAAGTCAATCCCTCCCGCTACTCTTTAACTGAAACCATGAAGAATGAACCCAAGCTTAACACCCTTTCATGTCCTGTATCTTGTGTTTGCGTGCGTGACATTCTGGGGTTATAAAGGTACTGGCATTGTGTTCACCATTGTTCCTTTGAAAACTCCTAGTGCAATTCCAATTTAACCCATCAAACAGTGCTACATATTGGAAACAATTTGCCTTCATGGTCTAACTGGGATGGACTTTACTTAGATTAAAAACGGTTAATGTTCCAAGGAAATCACTAACTCTCTTTTGATAGGAAAAGTCCTTCTAATCTGACATTTCCTCACATTCCACCCATGTTTTATGCTGGAGGAACTAGGAGATTTCCGGGTCTGTGATATATGATTTAATGATTTGTGAAAGACGAGAATGTTAACTTAGTTGATTACTCAAAACTGACTGATAAGGTATCAGACAGGTTAATTTGCTACTTTTCTAACCTCGTCCGGAGAACTTGAACTGAAGCCTCCTTCTCCATAGTCATCTTTATTGCACTCCACATGGAAGGCTAAGAACTTTTGAAGGGAATAATCATTGTGTCCCTTGTGTTTTCCTTGGCTCCATCATTTCATTCCACGATGATAAGCCTTTATTTGTGATAACCTTATCCTTTCCTCAACAACCAATGGTGATGTCACAATTGGAATAGTTTTACCTCCGATAGGAAAAGAACACTGGCAGATAGATCCTGTTTACACTGAGAAATAGGGTTTAGCAATAGGGCTAAAGAGTAAGGCATTCTAGATTCAATTCAAACATCAGCTGTTGTCACAGTGTTATTAGGGAGACAAATATCCAGGGATCCTGCGATCTAAAGATTACTTTTCCCTCGCGACTTTTTCCTTATAGCCATCTCCTCCATTGAATCCTAGAACCCCAGATCTAGAAGTATCCTCAAAAGAGCAACTGGTCCTTCCTTTTACCTGCAGAGGTTTAGGAATTCCCTGCTTAGCCTCATCTGGGAAGCCTGTTTTATATGTATTCTTGAGAAGGTGATAACTCTCTGACATGAGCCATTGAAGGAGTTATTGCTTTATACACCTTTATTTCAGGAAATGAGAGGGTTAGTCAAAAGATTTAAAAGTGAATTAATTATAAATTGAGATGATCTCAATTGCATCCTCGACTACTTGGCATTTAATAAACCAAAGGATGTTTCTAAATGAGAAAATAGCCCTTTGAGAGGACATAAAATTCTACAACATGATTCACTCTCATATTAGAGAAATTTAAAAATATTCATATATACCAACAATAAGATATAAATGTAACATATGTAATAGTATATACAGGAGATATACATTCAGGCGTAATTTAACCTAGACGCTCAATAAATGTTTAGACAATTCAAAGTGATCTACACGTCATCTTTTCTGCTCAGATTTTATTATTATTAAAACACACATGTACCTGCATGCTTTTACTTATTTACTAGGTACACAGGTTTTTGTTTGTTTGCTTGTTTGTTTGTGGTTTCAATTTAAATAAGTGAGATATGTGTGACAAGTGAATACAGGATTCGCATGTTGGTTGAGTGGGAAGTAAAATTCAGATTTAAGTATTATCACCGAAAGCATTATGTCATTAACATTACAAACCAGGCTCAGCAATGCCATAACATTGAAGACCAGGGAGAAGCTGGACACAGTATGGAAATAGTGGTGGTCCATGAAAAGGGCATGATAAATATTTCGCATGAAGTTGTATAGATTCCATTCAGAATTGTATTGTACTTCTGTCCTTTAAGCAAATATGTTCAATTTATCTGACAATGAGAAAAAATGAGAATTATCAGTAATCCCTTGATTGTCCTTTGAACCTAGTTTCTTTCTAGTTCCAGAGTCTAGAAGCAGTCTCTCTCTATATAAGGCAGCCTCTGAAGGTATAGGGATTGAGTACACCATCCACTTGTCACCAGGTAAAGGAGACTTTCATTCCCCTCGCCTTACACATGAACAGAGGACTTTCTAACAGTTACACATTTGGGGGTTCTAGCCACATATAAGAATTACTATTGGTCCAGGCTCTTCATTCATTTAAAAGGTGAATATGAAGAATTTATTCTACACTGCAGTTTTGCTAGTGACAAAGGAAGAAAAGAAATGGCCAATTAAAGTTCAACATTTCCAGCTATCCCAAACCACATTATGGTGAAAACAACACACAGAATGCCTCGCTTCTGTAGAGTCCTAATTATCTAAGGCAAATAGTGCTAAGTAGCAGTTCACTACTTAATGATTATTAAGAAATGGATTCTCTCAACCCTTGGGCTTCTTGGAAACAACCACTCCTGTTGTAGATTAGATAGATAGCTACAGAACAGAACACCACAGACATCACAATCGTAACTGTGCTCTGAGATGGGTGGAGGGAGGAGGGTGCTCAAGCTGCAGAGGCAAGGAAAAGCAATGCACATGAGCCGGGAAAGAGACACCGGAGAGCGGGAAGGAGCAGCCAGGGGCTGGAAGGGAAGTGCAGGTGGTGCTCAGGGCATGAATCTTTCAGCCAGCCTGGCTAAGGTTCAAAAACTAGTTCTACAACTGGTTATGTGACTTTAGGTATGTTACTTAACCTTTCTGATTCTTAGCTCCTCACCTCTAAAATCATGATAATAATATTGCCTTCAGAGTGCTGTCATAAGGATTTAATGGCATAATGTGTGTGAATCATGTAACACAGCACCTAGGACAAACGCAATAAACAGTAGGTGTTATGTCAAAAATTGTATTATTATTATTAGAGTGAGCTTCAAAAGCTGGTCCTGTGATAAAAACGCATATATGAGTACGCCCCAAAAGAGGTCTATGGAATGCAGCCATTTTGAACTAAGGTGACATGTGTGATAATATGTTTGTTTTGTGAACAATTCCTGTTTATTCACTCATTTAACCAGTGTCTATTTCTCAACCACATTATTCCATTATTTTAGCCATTTGGAATACAAAAATGATTAAAGCAAGAGCTCTACCTATCAAGGAACACCCAGTCTGTAAGGGAGACAGACACATAAGTAATTACAGTAAAATATAGGAAGGAAAATAAGGTTGCTATGGCAACTGCAAGGTGTGATGGCAACCTGAAAACAAGACAACTAACGCAGATTGTGGGAGTCACGACAGCCTGCACGGAGGCAGCACCCAATTTGAGTCTTGTACGATGACTAGGAGCTTTTCATGCTGCAAAGCAGAGAAAGAACATTTCAGTTAAAGGGACAGCTTCAACAAAATTACCAAGGCATGAGACTGCCTAATATTTCCTGAATGTGCCGGGCTGGGAACTGCGGGATATGAGGCTGGAAAATTACATCTAACAGTTGAAGACTTGGGAAAAAGAGGGAGGAGGAAGGCAGAGTTTAAAGATGAAGAATCTGGTGGGAATAACTGCTGTGAGCCTGGAAGAAATGGGATGAGTAGAGGAAAACTGAACAGTGCAAAGGTGATTAAGTCTGGCCTTCACAGAAGGAGACATAGCTCATCACTTAAGAATGTAGAAGAAGGAAGTAAAGATGGGTGTGGGTGAAGATAAGCTTACAGATAATGGAAGATAGGAGGAGTTCACCTAGGAGAGCTTCTCGAATTTTAATGTAATAGAAGCAGGTTATCCATTGAGACTAGGAGTGTGGACATGGACTGAACTGGAGAGTTGAGGAAGGGGCAAGAGTCTGGAAGAATGGAGCAGGAACTGAGCAATTGTGAATAAGTGAATTGTTGAGTTGGGCAAGGGCCCAGTAGAGGTCAAGACAATGCCTTTTTCATGGCACCAGTTGGCACGACTGGGTGATTCTCTTTAGCCATGTGCAGTTTCCCATGTTTAGGAAAAATAAGTGCAAATGATGGTATGACTCTAGACACAGCATGGAAAAAAAAGGAACATGAGGAACTTGTACGTGCTTGTGAAACAAGAGTTGGGATGATCACGTAGAAGACTCAGGCTGCATATACAGGACAAGAGGGCAGGAGGCAGTGAGACATCAAGGATGGAGGCATTAAAAGATCAAGGATCACCACAGGGAGCGCAGGAGAGACTTGGAAGGACAGGAGGTCGGGGAGCAGGCTATCAGGGCTTAAGTTCTCTGATACGTAGCAGTTCTGGGTAGTGGCCAAATTTAGAGTGTGGCTTTCGGAGTGGGTAGCTACAGTGGAGTGGAAGTCAAGCTTATTTTTATTTTTAAAAAATCGGTAAGAAAATTTGGAGGGCAGGTATTGGATGGACCGGCTATGTGGATATTGTAGGCTGCTTACAAGAGGTAGATTGGAGATGATGGTTAGACTTCAAATGCCGGTCTCCACTCAATGATGGGATGGACTTGATTAAAAATGACAATGATAAGGGCAGGGAGATGTAGATATAGTTAAGGATTTGGACGTCAGAGGGATGCGCTTTTTGGGGGCAAGGGTGAAAAAGTAGTTTGAGAGCCATGAAAAGGCTACCTATTATGATGACATAGCACAGGGGATCTGGACAGGGGGACGCACGATTGGTAAGTTTAATGCAGAGTGGAGAGAAGAGGGATACTGGCCGGAGGAGACCATGTAGATGTGGTGGGGAAGGAAACTTCTGGGGGGCTAGAGAGTTCTTCAACACCTAAGTATGATTAAAGACCAGCAGATCGGCATCTCCTGGGAGCTTGTTAGAAATGCAGCATCTCAGGCCCCATCCCAGACCTATCGAATAAAAGTCAGCATATTGACAAGGTAATTTGTGTGTTAATTAAAATTCTAGAATTACTACCCTAAAAATAGGCATCATGATTACAGATTGGAAAGGGAAGTGTAATATAAATTGTTTCTGATGATTCCAGCTCTCTGTTCATGCTCACATGAGAAATAAGCTTTTCTGAGGAACAGTTAAATGGTCCTCTCAACTCAGGATGTCAAAGCACTGTAAAAATATCAATGTCAATTCCTTGTAGGGTCAATGAACCAGTTCTTGTCTTACAGTTATTTATGCAAGTTGAAAGAGTGTCCACAACCAATAGGTTTCTTGCCTTAACTTCAGAGAGAGAGAGAGAGAGAGAGAGAGAGAGAGAGAGAGAGAGAAATTGCCTAAGGGGCACATTGCTTTCAGACATGGAGCTGGTGGAGGAGCCAGGAGACAGAGCCAGGGCTCAGAGTTCTCCGCCACTGTGTGTTCTAAGTATCGAACCACACTTCCTCCTCAGCCAGTCCCTCCTGGCCAAACAGCCAAGAAGAAACGATGCCAGGGAACCGGTAATTGTATAGCTTTTCCAATGTACTGCTCCAGATCCACATAACGGACATGTCAAAGCCTACTCTCCCCTCTGAACATTCAGCAGTGACCAAATGGGTTGGAGGAAGTGAGAGAAATACCATGAAAAATCCTGGGCTGCACCTCAGAGACTAATAAATAATTACTAATGGGAAAGAAAACAGAGGAAAGAGAAAAAGCAAAGTAGCAGTCAAGACAAACAGAATGGATTCTGGCCCACAAGAGAGGAACAGACTGGAGGTGAAGTGCAATCAAAAAAATTTAACACACCGAGAATAGTGACCCAAAGACAGCAAAAGACAGACAGTAAAGCTCGTCAGGGAAACTTTCTGTTCTCACATTTGATCCCTCTGCTCACAACATTTCAGTGACTTATTGAAGCTTAGAATTGGACTGTTAAATCATTCAGCATATGAGATTTGTCCCAAGTTAAATGGATCGCTTTCCCATGTAGGTTTTTGGATACTGGCTTATTTTTAAGGAGGGAATTGGAGGGTCTCTGCTAAATTATTGATGTGAGGGAGACTTTAACCCAGGCAGCAGAAATGACTGAATGGAGAAGCATGGGCAGGTGCCATATTGTAATTTGTCCGCCTCTTAAATTATGTAGTGTATGTATCACAATATATTGAATTTAAAACCTGAAGTATGACATTCAGTAAATAATTCATATGGCTCTTTCATTAAGTGTGAGCTGAAGCTTAGGCTAATGATATCCAATTTTAGCTAGTGCCTCATTTAAATACAGATGTGGAAGAGGGAATTTCTTTAGCTCTAGTATAGACAAAGCATGCACGGCTGTGTAGCAAACAGGAACTGAATCACACACACACACGCGTGCACACACACACACACACACACACACACACACACACACACACACCTTCCCCAGGAATAGCGCAAGATAAATATTAATATTGCCACTTTTAAAAACACAGCTTTTGTTCACCCTTCTGCCTGATGTCTTTAAGATACATAACTGAAAGATGATTATCTCACTTGGAATACTATTTTCTTCTCACGGAAGACTTTATACTGAGAAACATGCCTGGGACTTTAGGGATGTCTGTGATTCATACAGTAAATATCCATAAAGCCCCTCCTCTAAGTCCTAATTATCTAGGTCCTACAGGGAACCCAGAGCCTAGAGATAAATCTCTGTTTCCCTGTCACTTGTGATCTAGATCTGGAAGACTATGCATGCGCATTTGAAAATTGAAATGACTGTGCAAAACAACCGTACATGCAACATTTCAAGCAACATGCATCTTGGCTTCCAGTGACTGGTGCTGCCAAAATGTATCCTATGATTTTGCAGGAAGGAAGGACCTTGGGGCTGACGTGGCTACAAACATCTGAGCTAGAAACCTTGGTTGGAAGTTAATGTCCGTTCTCACTCCTTACATCGGCTATCATAGTGTTTCTTCTACCATTTTTTTTCCTTATAGACTGAAAAAAAATATCATATTTTAAATCCATACTACTTTTAAAACTTTGTGGGACTTATGGAGAATATAATCAAGAGGCACGATTTCCTCCACTCTCTAATCCCAGCCATATCACAGAGGGATTTTTTCTTTTGAGAGAATAAAGATATAAGCAAGATCAACTGATATAATTTTAATAAGATTGAATAGAGAGAAGATGGCCATTGGTCTGTAAAGAACTGAGGTAAGCTGTTTTTAAGTTTAGTGCTCCCAAAGACATGATTTTTTACCTTGATCTTAATTAATGTATTCATTTAATGTATATTTATAGATAGAGAGACTATAAAATGTGCACAAAGTGCTTCAGTCTTATAGGAGGGATGAATCCCTCCGCTAGTCATTGTGCATGAGCCTGTGCAAGGTGAGTTGTCAACCACATGCAACGCTATGGGTTGAGAGACAGGAAAGACTACTTCTCCCTGGAGTACTTAGAGGTTTATGGAAGAAGGAAGGATGCTTTGTATGAGTCTTAAAATAAGATAAAGTTTTATTAGTTAGACATTAGGAGAGGCAGATGACACGCACAAAGACACAAAACCTTGGAGAGACAAGGAACATCTGGAAACATGAAACTAGAAGATGGGCTTTGCATAAAGCAATGGAAGGGGAAACAGACTGAAAATGTCAGTGGAGCTTGATTCTCTGGAACTTTGTAGCCAGACTAGGGAGGTGAAATGTATCGTGTGCGTAGTGAGGAGCCTTGGAAATGTGTGAAGTGGATAAAGATGTAATCAAAATGCACATTCAAAAGGTTACTCTAATGTGCAGTGTAGAATTTGTTGGAATTGGGAAGGACAGTAATTAGGTGAGCCTGTTAGGAGGCTATAGTCATGCACTTCAAGTCCAAGATAAAAATACCTGAACTAATATGGTGATGATGGGAGCTTTCCATCTCCACCTTCCTGCCTCTAAGTCAATTCTCAACTTCCTGTCATCTGGCTTATTCTATTCAACAGATTCAAAACAGAATTTATTGTCTTCCTCACAAACCTGCTCCTCCCCTTATAATCTACATCTCACTTATGACACCACTTACAGTACCAGCCAAACCAGAAACTTCCAAGTTAAGCCTGACTTCTTTGTCTGCTGAGCCTTCCTTCATCCAATCAACCTCAAGTTCTTCTTATCTAACCACTTAAAATCTCTTCAATCTAATCCTTGTGACATCCATAGCACCCTTGCCTAGCACATCTAATTTTTTTGCTATCCCTTTCTAACTGATGTCTCTACATCCAGCCATTATAAATAGTGTAGTAGTTCACCATTTAACTTCGATGCCAAATTGCCTGGTCTCTCACACTTCTTATATGGCCAGGAACACATTTCTTTATTTCTTTCTGCTTCCTTTGCTTCATGTGTAATATGGTAAATCATAGTAGTTCATATCTACTAAGGCTGTTAGGAGAATTAAATGAGCTAATGTTTGCATAGCACTTAGAATGGCATTTGACATGTGATAAGTGCTATAGAATGTTTTCTGTTTTAATTAAAATAAAATACAGTCTGCACTCCTACTAGGGAGGCAATATGTGACCATGACTCTTTCCAAACTCTGCAGGCTGAACACTAAGCTCTGTGACATAGTGTACAAACTGTTCCATAAGCTCGACCCTGCTTAATTCTCCCATCTCATCTCCTACCACCCCTAACCTCACACTTTTAGCCCAGATAATGCTGAATCACATGATGCTACCCAATCCTGCACATTCAGTCATGTCTTCCTGGTTCTTCTCACAATAGTCTGTCTGCTTGCCATGCCCCCACCCCCCTTTCCTCCATACTGCTTACTCATTCCTGAAAGGCCAACTCAGGCATCATTTCCCCCAGGCAGCCTTCTGGAAATGTCCAGCCCTCTCCTCTCCACCTACCAGATAATTTTATCACAGCATGAATTGTATAGGGCTGAAGTCATCTTTATGATCCTACTCCCATACCAGACGAAAGACCTCTTGAAAGCAGAGTCTGGGTCTTGTTCATCTTTAAATCCCACAGAGACAAAGACCCTGCTAGATCCACTGTAGGTTTTCATCGATATTTATTGAAAGAAAGGAAAAAAAAAATGAACAGGATTGGAAGTTAACTAAATGTGGAAGTAATGAGAAACAGAGAAGTTGAAAGCTAGTTTCAAGGTGTAAAGTCCAAGTTGCTGCAAGGATCAAGGTCATATTTATAGAAAGAGGGAAGTCAGAAGGAGGCCCTTCTTTGAGGGAAAAGAAAATAAAAGCAAAATCTTGATGAGTTAATTTTTAAACAAACTAGGTTTGAGATGCCAACAAAACATACAGTTACAAGTATGGCCTGTGTGGTATTAGAAAGACACTACGGTAGAGTTGAGAATTGTTGTGTTTGTCATATTTTACTAGATTGTGCTGCATAATAAATATCCCCCGAGTCTCAGTGGCTTATAACAACAAAATCCTATTGATAATCCCCTAATATGTCACCTATAAGCCAGCTGCAGCTCTATGGTTATGCTACTTTGGTCCAGGTCACGTGTGGATTTGCTACACACTGTCTCAAGTGAAAGGTCAGAGTAAGAGGGGACAGAGAGCCAACCACACAAGCACATTTAAAGCTGATACTCAGATATAACACGCGCATGCACAAGGTCTGACCATTAAGTTCGCAAACTCATCCTAGAAAAAGTGCTATATACCTCATTGCTGAATATCACTACGGTCACCTTTGAAGTACTCTCGTTGGGAAGCTATGCACCGATGCCAGTGCCTAGTCCACCCTTCAAAGCAATTTTGGAACTTTTTCTGTAATGGCCATTAGAGCTGTCATCATATTACCCCTGATGTCCTCAATGTCATCAAAATGTCTTCCTTTCAATATTTCCTTTATCTTTGGGTTCAGAAAGGAGTCATTGGGGGCCAGATCAGGTGAGTAGGGAGGGTGTTCCAATACAGTTATTTGTTTACTGGCTAAAAACTCCCTCACAGACAGTGCCCTGTGAGCTTGTGCATTGTCGTGATGCAAGAGCCATGAATTGTTGGTGAAAAGTTCAGGTCGTCTAACTTTTTCACACAGCCTTTTCAGCACTTCCAAATAGTCAACATGGTTAACTGTTTGTCAAGTTGGTACTATTACTGGATTATTCATAATGAATAATCCCTCTGATATCAAGAAAATCTACCAACATTATTGCAACAAGTTCGCAAATGTAATTGTCAGACCTCATATAATTCCATTGCCAAAGCAAGTCACATGGCGAAGCCTGAAGTCAGTGGTGCGGCGAAGCATGGCAAGGGCATAGGAGAGAATAATATATAAGAAATGCACTCTAGCACAGTGGGAATATTTGGGATGATGTCTGTAGATCAGATCATGCCTTCAATGTTTAGTTGGAGGGGAAAGGGAAACCAAAGAAGAAGGAAAGTAGCTTAAAGGCAGTCGGAGAGATAAAGAGGAGAATGAGAATAATCAGTTATAATACAAATCAGAGGAAAACACCATCCCAAGGGAGGTGGATACATTGTCTAATACTGAAGATGCCAATGAAAATGGAAACACCATGTGACTATGAGGAGGAAAGTGGAGGCATTTGAGAGAAGGATGTATTACCTATGCTGAGCCCATTTCTGTACAGATTTCTGGTCAGGTTATTCTTGGCTAATCTAGGTTTAGGGTGACACTCATAGGAAATTGCTTAGAATGGTTTTGGACACTAAGTCCCACAGCAGCTAAGTTGCATGGACCAGAAGACAAGAAACTGAGAGCACATTACACAGCACTCCTTACTCCCATCAAATATTAGGGAGGTTGTCACAGGGTGGTGGGGGGACACCTCTATACTGTGGGTTAGTCTAGAGAGCAAGATTCCTGATGGTAGCTAGATGATTCTAGGCAGCAGATTTTTGCTCAATTAATAAAATAATCTTCTACAGCCTAGAAAGTTTGACAACGGAATGGTGGCCTTCATGAAACAACCATTGAAGTTTCAAGCAGAATCTAAATGACCACACAGCAAATATGCTGGGGAAAAGTAGATGCACTGGATAAAAAGTCAAGCCAATAGATACTTACTTTCCCTTTAAAGTATAAATTGTATAGTTTTATGATCATCATATGAAATGTGAGCTAGTATATCCACCATTTACTTGTCTTGCTTCTCCAATTCCTTGCAACTGTGCTCAGCATTATTTTACCTGATGAATAGGTATTTTCAAGTATCTGAATGCTATCATTTGAATTGTGTGCCCTAAAAAGTTATGTTGAAATCCTAATCCCCAACACCTCAGCATGTGACCTTATTTAGAAATAGTGTCTTTGCCGATGTAGTTAGGTTAAGATGAAGTCATACTAAAGTGACATTAGCCCTTACTCCAATATGACTTGTGTCCTTGCAAGAAGAGAAGAGACACACAAAGACAGAATACCATGTGATGACAGAGGCAGAGATTAAAGTGCTGTCGCTACAAGCCAAGGACTGATGGCAGCTACCGGATGTTAGGGAGGAACAGTGTTCAGAGTGAGCACAACCATGCCAACCTCTTGATTTTGGACTTCTAGCTCTATAACGGTGAGAGAATACATTTCTGTTATTTAAGTCACCCAGCTTGTGGTATAACAGCATGAGGGATATACTACACTGAATAACATTTTGAAAAGCAGCATAGTAGCTTTTGAAATGTCTGCTGATTACTTTGTTGAAAGTAATTTTAATTGGATTAGGATTCTTTTTTTTTCTAAGCTGAAAATCTCCATCAGTGTGAGAGATTGACAGAATTCTACCACCTATGAAGATGCAGGAAAATGTATGCTCAGCATAGTAACATCTACACATACCTTCCCGTAATTGAGACTCAAGTAACATTCCTCTAATAATGCTCTTTGTGAAACTTACTTTTAAGAATGGTCCTTGCTGGCCATGTTTGCATTGCAAATCTTATTTGTTTTAAAGATTGAAGCCCTAGTTTGACGTAAATATTTCCGGAAACTCTCTTGAGATGTTTAGTAGTTGTAACTACTCTAAAGAGAGAGGTAAATAGATGATCATTTGATTAAATAAAATACTCCTGCTTGTTGTGTTAAATACAGTTGCAGTGAAAACTTTATACAGTTGTCCCCCCTTATCTGTGGTTTCACTTTCCTCAGTTTCAATTACCCACAATCAACCATGGTCCAAAAATATTAAATGGAAAATTCCAGAAATAAATAATTTGTAAGTTTTAAATTGCATGCTGTTGTGAGTAGCGTGATGAAATCTTGCACTGTCCCACTCCATCCCTCTGAGATGTGAATCATCCCTTTGCCCAGTGCATCCGTGCTGTATGTGCTATCAGCCATTAGTCAGTAGCCACATTAGTTATAGATCAACTGTCATAGTATCTCAGTGCTTGTGTTCAAGTAACCCTTATTTTACTTAATAATGGCCCCAAAGCACAAGAGTAGTGATGCTGGCAATTCGAATATGCCAAAGAGAAGCTGTAAACTTCTTCATAGGTATGTATAGATAGGAAAAAGATAGTGCATATTAGGTTCACATATATAGTATATCTGAGGTTTCAGGCATCCACTCGGGGTCTAGGAATCTATTCCATCAGATAAGGGGGGCTACTGTATTCCATTATTTGCATTTTCCTGGGAAGCACTTGGCTTCTGAAAGTTACAAAGCAAAGAACATTAGGCTTTCAATCTAATTGAAAGAGTATGTCTTTGAGACAGATGATTGGTTGTACAGAATATGTACTTGACATCTATGGTAGAATGCTCATACACTTATATATGTGGGCACAGACATGAAGTTCAAGATACAGAGATCACTGGAAGTCTAGTAACATTTGTAGCCATTGATGTTCAATGACTTTATTTTACAGAAAAGGCCCAGAGATGTGCCCAATGTCTAAATTCTACTAAACTTATCAAGAGCTTGTTAAACATTCACTATATGCATCTGTTGGCCACAGTATGCTGCAGGTTACACTTGATGTACCCACAGCATTTGAGTCCATAGGTTTTGTTCTCAAAAATTTCTCGATGAGACAAACAAGTCCAAGAAAGGCACTGTTATCTTTTCAGTGTCTTATAACAAGTAAATGGCAAAGGGGGTCTGGGACCCACATCTTCTCCTTCTTAGTAACTTACACTTACCTTATAATAATAATGAAAAAGCAACACCATGGTTCATTTTCATATACATTTGTGTAAAAGACACATCAATTTGCACAACTTGTACCTCCTAACTCTCACAGGAATAATTCTCAACCCTAACTCCAGTCTGCTAGAGATGGTCTCATCAACAGCTTTGTTTTACTTTAAGCCAGGACTTTTTGTTCACTTAGAAATGCCACAAACAACTATATGACTAGATGCAAAATCCATTCCAATTCAACTGTTGCCATAAAACCTTAATCATCTCGACAAGTAGCCATTTCCAAACTGCCTACATGTTGCATTGATAACTTCCTTTAGAAACATACCAAGGTATAGAGGATACAGAAGTTTGCTAACATTTTGAGAGTTTGGAGGCAAATCAGTGCTGAGTCATACGTTTTTTCCTTGCCCTGATGCCAAGGGTTCTGCCATTTAAAAGAAAATCTCATTGCTGCTATATCCAGGTACCATGGAAATCCATGGATTTCCCTTGAATTTTAGTTCTGCTCAGGAACCCAACTCAAGAGCCAAGAACCAACATAGTTGGGTTAATGGTCATGAGGGCACCCTAAAGGGAGGATTCTGCCTGAAAATAGTCCAAGATTAGAACTAATTTGCTAAAAATGTAATCAACAATAATAAAAATAATGGTTACTGGATTTGGACACCCATTATATGCCAGGAACATTCTATACATTACTGTTACCATACCCTACAAATTAAGGATGTTTCTCAACATTTTCCAGAAATTGATGTTGTGAGTTTCATAACTTACTCAGAATCACCCAGATAAAAAATGGCGGAGCTGAGATTAAGAGACAGGAGTGTCCAACTCTAAAATTCTATGCTTTATTATTATTATTATTTTTTTATACCATGTTGCTGCTCTGTGAAAACCAGCTGCCACAAATTGAATATTAGCAGCAGAACAGAAAGTACTCAGCACTGTCCTGGCAGCACTGGGCTCGCAGCCTGTCTGCTCATAGGCAGGTACCACCATTTTGTAAATGGAGACAAGGCTGGAGAGATCATTTTCGTGGTAGTAAGTGAGGATGCCAGCATGTAGAGCCAGGTCTCCAGGCCACAAACCTTGGCCTCCTTCCCTTCCAGTCAGGCTGTCGCTCAATGGAACAATGGAAGGGCAGCTCCATGCAATAAGGACAGAACTTCAGTATTTACGGTTCAGCTAGTGGCCTGAAACAATGATCTGCCCTATACGACCCAGATTCCCCCTAGACATACCTTCTTTCCACTCTGACTTCCCCGAGCCCCGCTATCACCAGATTTCCTGAAAGGCCACAGAGACCTGCACCCTGAGAAATCATCCATATCCTGAACAGTTCTTCTGAATGCCCAATTAGTAAATTTTAATAAAATGATACATTTCATGCTTGGCATTGGAAGGCTTATAATCATTCATCATCCTATTCATAACAACATTTTTGCATAGCTTGCCTACTGCCACGTTAAATGCATATTTTGTTTGTTTTGTTTTGTTTTTCTTCCACCTCCCTCTATAAAAATACTTTCTGATAAGTGCTCAAAGTTAACACTAGTAATAAGACATCATCATAATGTGTGCTCTGACATTATGCCCTGAGGAGGGTCCAACATCACTTTTTTGGTATTCTTGACAAAAATTCATAACTTCAATCTAATCATGAGAAGAAAAAAAAAATCAGAGAAACCCAGATGGAGAGACTGTCTACAAAATAACTGAGTGCTACTCGTTAAAAGTGAAAATATTGTGAAATACCAGAGAAGACTGAAGAACTGTCACAGATTGGGTGAAAGTACAAAGACACGTAATGATTAAATGTAAGTGGAATCCTAGATTAGACTTTGGAACATAAAAGGACATTACTGGAAAATATGTGAAATTCAAATATATCTGTAGTTGAGTTAATACTGTGCCAATGTTAATTCCCATTTTGATCATTATATCATGGTTGTATAAAGAAGAGTTAACATGAGGGGCAGCTGAGGGGAGAATATGCAGGAACTCTTTATACTATTTTGTAGATATTTTTATAGACTTAAAATTGTTTTAAAAGGAAGGTATTTGTCATTTGTTTGTTTTTGTTCTTTAAATTCTACTTGGTAGGTAAACAGAGAGCTCAAAATAAGACTGAGGAGTTGAAACAAGACTGGATGAATTGGAATCCCTGCTCTACCACTTCCAAACTGTGTGGCTTCAGACGAATTTCCCAAATCTCTCCAAGCTTCGGATTCTCAGTTGTCAAATGGGAATAATAATAACTATCTCATAGGTTTGTTATAAGCATAGAATGAGGTAACACATGTAAATTGTGTAGCACAGTTCTTGACACATGATAAGTACTCAGACCTGGAAGCTATTGTCATTACCTTTAATCAGTATATATCTTTTTCCACTTAGCTCAGTGCCTAATAAATACATCCTCAATAGGACACTAATGACCAATAATAGTTCATCATATTTCATTTTCAGGAATATTTGCATTTTAATGAAATTAAAAATGCTGTGAGAGAATTCAATGGCAGATTGTAGTTTTAAAAGATGACACTAACACTGTCTCCCATCTCAAAGGGTTTTCTAGAACCTTGCTGTTTCCATCAAGAGGTAGAGTCTATGTACCTTCCCCTTCTATCTGGGCAGCTTTTGTAAGTGCCTTAACAAATAAAGAATGGTGGTTATACTCATACTATATGATTTCCAACAATAGGTCTGAAAAATACTGTGTACTAAAAAATGCTTCTTCTCTTAGGATGCTCACTCTTGGAACCTAGCCATCATACTGTGATAAAACCCAAGATGCTCATGGAAAGGCTCATGTGGAGAGGAACAAAGGTCTATGGCCCACATTTCCAGCTGAGCTCCCTGCTGACAGCCAGCACTGACTTGCCAACCATGTGGGTGAATCATCTGGAAAGTACATCTTCCAGCCCTCATCAAGCCACTCAGCTGAAGCCACATGCAGAAGAGGTGGCCTGCCCCATTGAAGCCCTGTCTAAAGTATAAATCCTTAAGCAAAAAATATTATTGTTGTTGTAATCCATTAAGCTTCAGGGTGGTTTATTATACAGCTATAGATAACATGTTTTAATGGCAGAAACCGCTACTAGAATAGGGATGGGTAACATAAATGAGATTTTTAAAACGCAGGCAGAGTTGAGAGTTGGAGCTGGAAAGGGACTTAGTTAGACTTGAAGAGCATTCAGTGGACTTGAAGTGTGTTCATCTTTCCCACAATGCAAGAGATCCAAAAAACAGTTTTTGTCCCGCAGACTAGAAAATGAAATGAAGTGAGACCATCTAAGACTGGACCGATTGAGTGGGACAAGGCGCTGCATAGGTTTTCAGGCAAGATAGAGGCCACCATCAGAGCCAGTATCTAAGTTAGTCCCAGTACTGGTCTGCTGTAGTAGCTAAAGTTTAGGGTATGAGATGCCGATTAATCATGTCTCTCTTACCCGCTTGGTTTAAATCAATTGAGAACAGATCCAGGTGACAAGATAAGAACTCGATCCTGCATTAGAGTTGTGACCTCCACATGGAAGGTTTCTGAGGAAGACATGGTTTGGACCTAAAGGCAGAAGGAATTTCCTGCTTGCTCCTTCACTTCCTCGCCTAGAACTTGCCCTAGGAAGGCCTGGGTTCATGGAGCAGACACCAGCAGGGCAGATGTCACGGTCGGCACTGCCTGCCTGGCTCACATCCCAGGGAGGAGACCCCTAGTTTTTAGGCCTGTTTCTAAAAGGCCAGTCCCACCTCACCTGAACCAGGTATGCTTGCTATAAGGAAGCAACACCAATTCAGTAACGGCTATAAGCAGGCAACTGCCAGAACAAGAGTCAAGGGCCCAGTCCACATGGGGAACTGACTCGGCCCCATCTCACCATCAACTAAGTCGTCCCCCACCTGATAGAGGAATTAGGGATGATCCAGGAGGGAAAAGCAGAAGCTTCCTCACCATACTTTCTGAGAAGGCAAAGAATACTAGTTGGGGTCTGAAACAAGACTGTCAGAAAGAGAAGTTTTCTAATAAAAAGCAGGCGTGTGTCTGAGCAGTGCAATGGCTCTCAAACTTGATCAAGCCTCAGAATCACCTGGAGGGCTTGTTAAAACACAGGTTCGTGGGGCCCACTACCTGAGTTTCCAATTCAGTAGGTCTGGGGTGGGCCCGAGATGGTGCACTTCTAACAAATTCCAGGTAATGATGATACTGTTGGTTGGTGCAGAGGCCACTATGAGAACCTGATGTAATACATTTCACAATCCAGAAAACACCTGTATACAGCTTATATCATTTAAGTCGTACATCATTCATCATTGACAGATGAGGAAACTGAGGCTGTTGAGGACTAAGGATCTTATCTAAGCTCACAGAACACCAAGCTAAGACCAAGGCTTCAAATACAAGTCTTTTCACGCCAACTTCAGGATTCTTCTCATTGAACTATAGCTGTTTACTGGAGTAGAAGCAAAACAAAGAGAGAAATTCAGGTATCTTTTAGGTATTTCAGAATCATTGTATACTTACCATTAAATTGTTTTTTTCTAATTTAATTTCACAATTCCTTTTGAAAGATTCTAAAGTGTCATGCATATATTGAGGAAAAAAGCACAGGGAAAAGTTGTGTGTTTATCTGTTTGTTTTATATCCACCTAGGACAGCAGAAGTAGAAGAGTTGAATGCCTCTCGAAACACTCAGGTGTGGAAACAGCCAACATCTTGCCTAGAGAGCAGATACAATTTGGTGCCTTTGGATTAAGGAGTGGAAGTATTGGCTAGTTATGACTGATAATTCTTTTTAAAAATGAGCCATGCTTTTACAAATGAAAAGCCTTGACCAGAAATAAATTAACCTATAGTACAATAGTGCTATTTCAGACAACATTGGGGGAGATATTGTAAGGAATGAATATTTAATATCACCCTCCATATTGTTTCATTTGGCTTGCCGCCATGACTACAAACTCTCCATTCGTTCTTCTGACTCCCGTTAAGTAACTTTTTGAAAAAACCAGATTACTGACCAACTGGAGGGAGGACTTACCTGTGATCATGAGCTGACGGGTTCAATTTGCCACATCTCTTTTCTCATGCTGCTAAAATGAGGGCCGGAACCCTCAGGAACATTTCTAAAGATTCACACCAGCTTTTATGATATGTGATTATGTAGCTATCGCAGGTATCTCCACTTACATGGAGGTCTTGATGGCTTATCTAGCACCCCTCAATCTAGTGTCTATTCTTTTGGCCTCCATGATGAGGACGTGGACTTCTAGCTGCCCGCTCCTGCCTTATGACCTCGTTTTATGAACCACAGTTAGCCAACAATTTCTCAGTTCCTGTCAGGTACGGTTGTGTGTGTGTGTGTGTATGTGTAAATGAGGGGGCAGGGTTGAGAATATAAAAGCTTTCCTGTTTTTTGATATTCTTTATTGAATAACTTACAGAAAAAGTGCACAAATTACTACTAAATGCAGATGTCAATGAATTTTCACAAACTGAACACATCTGAGTAGCCAGAGCAATAAACAACGTTACCAGCACCGTGGAAGCTCCTGGTGTACTCATTTCCTGTCACTACCTCCACCAAGGCCAACTGCTATTTTAACTTCTAACACTTGAGATGAGTTTTAGAAATGTATGTAAATGGATCACATGGGATGTCCTCTTTCGTATCTGGCTTCTTATGTTCAACATAGTGTTTATGTTGCACACGTTGTTACGTGCATAATGTTCACTCTCATTGCTGTGTAGTAGTCTATGATATAAACTTATTTATCTATTCTACTGTTAATGGGTACTTAGAGGACTTTTTGTTTCGCGTTGTTATGAATAGTGCTGCTATGAACATTTCAGTGCATGTCCCTTGGTGCATATACATGTGTTTCTATTGTGCATAAATCTAGAAGTGGAACTGCCAGATCATAGGTTTCTGTGCATTATGTTTTAGTTCATATTGCCAAGCAGTTTTCAAAAATGACAGTATCAATTTACAGTACTCTAAACACAGCATGGGAGCTGTTTGCTCTACATCCTTGCTAACACTAGGTAGTGTCAGTGCTTTGCATTGCAGCCATTCTGGTGAGGGTATGATGGTAACTCAGTTTAGTTTTAATTTGCGCATTTTGGATATTTGAATATCGTCTTTGTGAAGTGTGAGTTTTTTTGCCCATATTTCTATAGCTGTCTTAACCTCTCCTTCTGTCTTCTCTACCCTCTTTGCTTCTTGTAAGACTGTATCTTATTTCCATTAAAACAAACAAACAAATGTCCAACAGCAGGTAAATGGTTAAATACACTGTGGCTTTCTTTCATACACTGATATACTGCCCTGCAATAAAAACCAGTCATATCCAGATACCTATAACATCAGTGAAACTCAGAAACATTGTCCTAAGCAAAAGAAGCCAAAAGAGCACATACTGTATGATTCAATGTGTGTGACATTCGAGAAGAGGGAAAACTAATTTATAGTGACAGAAAACAGATCACTCGTTGCCTGGGCTTGGAAGATAATATTGACTTAAAAGGTGCATGAGGGAACATTTTAGTGTGATGGAAATGTCCTGTCTTGATTTCAGTAGTGGTTCCGTGGATGTATACATTTGTCAAAACTCTTTGAACTCACACTTAAAATGGGCAAGTTAATTGTATTAAGTTATACTTCAACAAAAATGATTAGAAAGAAAACTTTTCCTGAGCCCTACCATGTGTAACCCATAGGATATGGTCAAATTAGGGTTTTTCTTCAAGCCACAGTGATCAGTCAAGATGCCCAAAGATTCCTGTGTGCTTTACTGGAGAGAAGGAAACACAGGGTCGCCAACATCTTTGGAAATAACTGTTTTGATTGAAGACATCACAAAAGCCTGGGTCTGGCTACTTTGGCCACCTCATACCCCACAAATGATTTAGTTTCCGCTCCCTTACGGCTCTCTGCCAGTCACTCAATAAGCCAGCCAGCACACTTAACAAGCTGGCCCATCACCACGTTTAAAATATACAAGGAGAACGCAGGCATGTCCAACCCTGGGCTGGGGAGAGAAACCTCCCCCATAGTTTTCCCAACACTTTACCTTGTGGGAGCCAAACTGCAGTCATTTTTTTTTTTTTTTTCCTTTGGCTCTCAAGGGAAACCTGACAGGGACCACGTTTCAGAAAGCTCCTCTCCCATACAGCACCAGAGCTGTGGTATTTTAATAGCCTCTCTCAGCCCCTCCCCTGGGAACATATTATTATGTGATCATTAGTGATGGGCAAACCTCACTGGGTTTCCAGGTTTGAATCTGTGCCAGAAGTTGAAAGTTTTTCCTTTTTAACAACTCCAAATCTTTCCCATTTCCCCTTATTTATTTGTTTGTTCATTTTTGTCTTCTTTACTTGGTTCTATCTTATTGACTTGGGCATGTTCTCCAATCTATTACTTACTTTTCACCCCAGAAAGAAGAAAGGGAAGGAGATGGGACAGGGAGCATGAGTTCCCAGCTGGTCTCTCACTCAGCAAGCATACCATCTCTCTCTGTTGGTGCACCCTGTGCCAAAAAGAATTGTAATCAGGCCCCAATTATTGGCACAGCCAGAAAAGAATGACTGGACATCTGTTGTGTGCCCATGACCACCCTTCTGGGGTGCCCAGTGAATTTGTGGGTGAATAAAGGATGAGGCCTTTCAGAAGGCCAATAGATGTAATTGACAGAGGCATGCCAACATCACCCTAACAATAGTACCATTAGGACTAAGTATTCAGGCTGTAGGAAAGCTGAAGAGGGAGCTTGAAGAAGTTGTGAAAACATATGTGCACATTCGTTGTTTGAGGCAACAATTTCTGTTTCTGGAATATGCGAATAATCCATTAAATTCATGATATCTATAAACTCAAGCACTCCTATCAAATATTCCTGTCTATATTTTTGTCCTTTGTAAACAGGAGTGTTAATATTTATTCCATGAGCTACTTTGTCAGGTAAGAAGCTGAGTGGAGTACTGAATTTATAAATTAGGGATATTCAATTCAAATCCATAGAGTCTTGATTGCAGGGCTGGGAATCAAAGCCTGCATTTGTAAACTGGACCCACCAGCCAGGGACTGATAGGGTCAGGAGGTCAGTGGGGACACGTAGTTTTGAGCCCTTCCCATCTTCCATTAGAAGAATCCCAGAATACAGCATGTCCCGTGACCTTGCAGAAGGCTGGGAATGTCCAGGTCAGAGGCAGCAGCTGGACTAGGCTGACTGCCAGAATTTCCAGGACACTGATGTATTCAGAATAGGAGAAAAGGGAACATTGGAGGGGGTGTCTGGCGGGGTGGGGGAAGAGGGAAAGAAAAGCATAGGGAAACCTGAACTGATAAATTCAGATTTATGTATTTCACTCAGTCTGAAAACACTGATGACTCACTTATGCTAATATGTATTTTCTCTTTAACACATTTCCCCCAGTTGGTCTAAAACTATACTGTGTCTACTATGAGTAATCTCACACAGTCACAACACAAACTTTGTTTTTCTGCCCAAAAAGCAGTCACTTGTTTTTGGACCAGATTCCCCCAAAAGTGTAGCTAAATGAGGGAGACCATTTCTGCCACAGTTAAGGCCTTTCCACTGCTTTCTGTGAAACTGCAGGGAATGTACCTGTTTGTTTAGGAATTTTTCTAACAGACCAAGGAGATCTGTGCCATGTTCATTTTTTTTTTTTTTTTTTTTTTTTGGTTCTCTTTAATCAGTAAGTTTGATTCTCCCTGAGCCTTTGTTTATTATGTTGTATCACCATCTTTAGACAGTCTCAGGTAAAATAAAATAAAAAAAAAATTTAAAAAATGGAATGCATATTCAGACTGGTATTAGTTTTTCAATTTGTCATTTTATGATTGCGTTGATTTTAAAAGTGATTTTACAAATTCACAGAAGGTAGACTGTGCATAGAACAAATGATGATATTAAAAATGCACAAAATATCTAGGTCAAGCAAGGTAACTAGTTATCATCTCAGGTGTTGATTTCATTGATTAGTAGTGACTGCTAATTGTGTTGTATTAAGAAGAAACTGAGGCCACTTCCGGGCTTAACAGGAAAGAGGTCTAGGAGTTGATTAGTAATGTCTGCCACGGCAGTGCCTTTGTGGTGAGTGGGGAATGGGATAGGCAGGGAGCGTCAGCACAGACGTCATGTATTTGCCATTTCTGGTCTTGGCAAAATGTTTATTCAAGCAACTAACATGTCAAGTGGAGTTCTGCAGCAACTGATTAAATTGAATGGAGACCTGAGCATTTCATTTTGAGTGTGTAGCTGGATGAAAATACATCTCAGGGCTCTTCTAACCCAAAGATTCCTCATCTACGTAGTCATAGTTTTACTCTGACACAGGCATAAAGGACTTAACGACTGTCTTCTAGTGTAAGGCATAGACAATAGAAGCACATTTATAATTTGCTTCTGGAATTGCAAGTCTCTAACATAAATATATTCAACATACTGCCTATCCTCCCATTTGCTTCAACATTCTTTATAGTTCCGTGTTCCTTGTGTGTTCTGAACAGAAGGTGTGTGACTGATGCTCAGAGAAAGAGGGGCATTTAAATGAGGAAATGACAGTGTCATTCTTTTTCAACTATTAATTTGTTTCTCTTGTTTACCTGGAAACCAGATAGAGAATTGGGCAAAGAGATATTTTGTCTTAGCCAGGACTGAGAAACAGTTAGTGAGTCAAAAGAGAAACAGTGGCCCCTCTTTTGCAGTGTATAATCCAAGAGTATTTGACCTGTAGGAAGAGTCTTTGGACAAATCTTAAACCTTTAACCTTTAATAAATGTGGTCATTGGTTTGAAAAAAATGAATTACAGTTTTTTTAGTGTTAAACAGTACCTTTTTTTCCTCATATATGATAAGAACCTCAATTTCACTAGCCATTGAAGATGTAAGTTACACTTTGGGCTAAAGCAGGAATTATTTACTTACATGAGATGAAAAGTAATAATATGCTGTGTTAAATGTTCATAGTAGGTCCTCAAAAAGTGCAGATGTATACAATTGTGCTACATAGCAAATTATTTGCCTTCCAGCAAACATTGTCAGCTGTTGCCACAATAAAGCTGCATAACAAATCCCAGGGGCTTACAACAACATCATTTATGTTTCTCACTCATGCATCTACAGGTTAACCGGGACTGTTCTGCTTCAGGCTGGTGATTGACTAGGCTTGTTTTGGGCTTTGGGTTGGGTTCAAATCTCCATGTGTCACAATTTTGGATTCAGGTTGATAAGGCTGTTGCTACCTGAACAGTGCTTTTCTCAGTGTAATCACAGTAGTATTAGGGGGGCGAGTGAAACAGAGCCTTTTGTGGGAACTGGCACACAAAAGTCATTTCTACCCACATTTCACTGATTAAAGTTAATCGTATGGCCAATTTCACTAGCAATGGATAGAGAAATGGATTTCACCACAAGGGAGATAAAACATCAAGTGACATGGCAAAGGGTGTGAATATATAATTCTAAAACAGGAAAGGCATAGAAGATGAGAACAATGAACCGACTTTCCAAAAATACTCTTACATTCTGTCTAAAACATCAAGTAGGAAAGTGGTATAATAAGGTAAAAAAAAAATTTTCTTTTTTTAAATCAGGCTTTAGAGTCAGGGAGATCTGAGTTTAAATCTGACTCTATTCTTTTCTGACTATGTGACTTCAACAATGGACAGGTCTTGCAAATACTAGAACTGGAAAAGTGTTCATCATCAGCTGGGCTTTGAAGATACTTCTCTCCATGCTCTGCCGTGAATGGGACTCCATTTCTTTTTGCTTGTCTGTTTCTCCACTTGACTATCTGCTTTCCATATTTGGCAGTTCAAACTCCTCAAACGTGGCAGCTATTTGACTGAGCTGAAAGTCGTTGTGCCAGTTGGGACACATATATTTGCAATAGGCCACATGTGGTGCCAGTGGCCAGTCTGTGATCAGGGCAGGTGAATATCCCTGGCTCAATCAGCCATGGCTGATGGGAAGTCATATAAAATGTAACTTCCTCTGGGAAGCATAGCGAGTTGTCCACTAAAAAGTCATGCTTTTAGAGCAAAGCTGCTGTTAAGCCGGGAAGTCCCTTCCTAGAGAGGGGACACATTTCCCAGTCCTTCTAGGTTGCGCCGTGTGACAGTTTCCACAGTGGAATACTAACAGAAATTTTGAGTACCACTTCCAAACAAAGTGGTTAAGATGCTGGTGTCTTTTCTATTCAGTACTTAAATGGTTTATTTTCCCATTCAGTGCTTAAACGGTGAAGACTCCAAGACTTCAATAAAGAACAGAGCCACAAGATGGAAAGAGCCTGGGTTACTAACTGATCATGCGGAAGGCTTCCTGTGAGTGAGAAATAACATTTAAGGGTTAACATTTGGGCAATTGTTTCTTTTTTCTCTTTTTTTTTAATTAATTGGGGTGACAATTGTTAGTAAAATTACATATATTTTAGGTGTACAATTCTGTATTACATCATCTCTGAATCCCATTGTGTGTTTACCACCCAGAGTCAGTTCTCCTTCCATCACTATATATTTGATCCCCCTTACCCTCATCTCCTAACTCCCTCCCCCTTTACCCTCTGGTAACCACTAAACTATTGTCTGTTTCTATGAGTTTTTGTTTCTCATTTGTTTGTCTTGTTCTTTTGTTGTTTTTGCTTTATATACCACATATCAGTGAAATCACATGGTTCTCTGCTTTTTCTGTCTGACTTATTTCACTTAGCATTATACTCTCCAGATCCATCCATGTTGTCACAAATGTTCCTATATCATCTTTTCTTACCGCCAAATAGTATTTCATTGTGTATGTATACCACAACTTCTTTCTCCATTCATGTATCGGAGGGCATTTTGGTTGTTTCCATGTCTTGGCCACCGTAAACAAAGCTGCAATGAACATTGGAGGCGATTGTTTCAATATTGGTTAACAAAGACTGTCCAGTCTGCAGGATCAGAAGAGACCAGCTGTCCCTAAAAGGGGTTGATGGCATGGTAGTCACTGAGATTACGATGTGGAAGGGAGCAAAGCATAAAAGGCTAATCAACTTAGCAAAGACTTCGGCTGGAGAGGTCCAAATCTGCCCTCTTTGGGATGGCTTTGCTGATAACTATGCTCAGCTGAGAAAGTTAAGTTCAATAAGTGAACTATAACTGTCAGTGAGAGTGGCCTTTATAAAGAATGAGCTCCAAATCCAAATACTTGTCCACATTTCAACTCTCACTTATTAAGGAGAACTTATAGGAGAGTAAGAATTTCTTTTGTGGGTCCATTGCTCCCCTGGACATGGTTTCTGAAATATCTTTCTTAAGGACTAAGTTTCTCTCTTTTTCCTTTAGGGGCTTTGCTCACCCAGATCCATTGATTTTAACCAAACTTGAAAGTCCATTGTCGCTCTGGGGAAGGCACACTTCCCTCTTGGCCTCCATCAGTAACCAGCTATGGCATCAATTATACTTAAGCTCACTGGTGAGGAGGAGGAACAGGGAGCCGTTCCCTTATTACTAGCTATACTTTGAGCTCAATTTCAAGATTGGGACTTGGGTGGGGAAAGGGGATGATGGTAGCCTGGGCCAGGGGAAGCTGCTAAAGGAAGTCCACCTTGATTGCAGGGTGTTACAAGGCCAAATAAGAGTGAGGAAGAAGAAAGTCCAATCCCTTGCAGTTCTCTTTCTCTCTCTCTCCTCCTCCCTCCCTCTTTTCTCTCTTTTTCCTGACACAAATCCACTTATCTTGTTGCTGCCCGCCTCCAGCTGGTGCACCACCCACAGAAATTGAATTTACTCCATGCCCCAACACTTTCTCTGTGAGCCCCACTACAATTGCTTCTGCTTCCCTGATTAAAGGATCTAGTCTCCCCTTGCTGGATCTGTGCTGCTCATCTGTCATTAACAGAGTCCAACTTCAGCCTGTGTGTTGCCTCCATACCACTCATCAAGTTCGTCTTCTCTCCTCTGTTAGATATGCCTTTATACCGCGAGACTGACTTCCTTTTGGACCCCAAGGGTCTGCTAACTTGATAGCTCCCAGTCATGAGAATAGAAGTAGAGACTCCCTTTTGGATCTCCATGGCATAATCATAAACAAGAACCGGTAACCTCCGTAGTGGCATTGGGGCCATTCAGCTGTTCACAACAAAGGCTTTATTCTGAATCTTCCTTTCCCAACTGATAACTAGTCTGTCACTGCAAGTGGAAAGGGTGGGGGTGGCAAAGCATTGAAGAGAGGGGAGGAGAGTGCAGAGCAGCAAGCT
Organism: Rhinolophus sinicus; assembly: GCF_057876585.1. Lineage (NCBI taxonomy): Eukaryota > Metazoa > Chordata > Mammalia > Chiroptera > Rhinolophidae > Rhinolophus > Rhinolophus sinicus. Next base: position 27,908,657 of record NC_142513.1, read on the forward strand.
TATTAACCTTTCCAAGAGGCTTGTGATTCAAGCTTCTGGAGCTTAACATTTTTTTTCTCTCCCAATTATTTTAATGATGCTGTAGAAAGTCCTAACTTCTGTGTTGAGACTGTGTTTCTACCACAGTCTGGGTTGATCACATGGTAACATTCCGACTCAGACTGGGTCACCCTGTAAGAAAAATCAGCTTGGGAAAACCACTCCTCCTGCTGCGTGCATCTCACTCTCTCTCTTAAGGGGGAAAAAAAGCCTCCTTTTTAAGAGCTTTGAAGCTTAAGTCTCAGATGTGAGCTTTGCTTCAGAGTTTATTAGTTATTTTTTATCCCCACTCACCACCCCCCTCAAAAAAGTTTATGTTCACCCAGAATGGCAATTATTTGACTCTAATTCAAACCATTTTTTTGTCATTTAGATCCAGGCACATTGCTTGATCTCAATAATAAGGGAACCAAATATTTTTGTTGCTAAAGGAACTGTAGTCATATAAGCCAGTTCATCAATCATTTTTTTTCTTCCAGAGTCTTAATGTATTCCTCATTTCATTTCGAGTAAGAAAATTAAGCCTATAACGTAAACTTAAAAGCCAACTACTGTAGTCTGTACTTTGAACCTAGATACAAAAGCAAACATTCCTTCCTATTAGGTTTAAATCAAGATGTATTGATTTAGGAGGTTAACTAATACTTAGCAGGAGGCTGATTGGGGGCTGGAAATGTGGGAGGAAGAAGGCGGGGTGGGGGAGTAGAAGAGGAAGTGACTTTTCTCTTGTATATGTACATGCAACTTATCCAGAGGCATTGCTGGATTTTTCAGTCACCCACCATGAACATCATCGTGGCTGTAGGGATTGCAAAGATGGAGAACATCTTTCTGCAAAGCCAGGCTCCCTCCCTTTTTTATAAGAGACACTAGACACTGCTGGGGATGAGAGAAAAATTGATTCTAGTCTAGATTGTCACCTACACATAGATTACATTTTTTAGCCTTTTATTGACATATCATCTACATAGGAAGAATTGCACTTATAAATGTACAGTGCGGTGAATTTTCACAAAGTGAACACACCTGTGTGGCAAGCATCCAGATTATGAAATGAAACATCAATAGTAGCCTAGAAACCCCCCTCACACCCCCACCCAGTCACTATCTCCTCAAGAGTAGCCACTATTTGAAATTCTAATACCATAGATAATCTTTTTTTGAAATCTCTATAAATGGAACCATATGGAATGTACTCTTTTGTGTGTGGCTTATTGCACTCATTATGATGTTTGAGATTCATCCTTGTTTTTGTGTGTAGTTGTAGATTGTTCACTCTTTTTCCTATTAATATTCCATTGTGTGAGTACACCAAAAATTATATATCTAGTCTACGGTTGATGAGTATTCAGGCAATTTCCAGTTGGTGTAGCATGAATAGTGTTCTTATAAACATTTTAGTATATATTTTGGTGAACGTATGTCCACATCTTTGTTGGGGCCATTCCTAAGAGAAGAATTGCTGTACATAGGGCGTGCCTATGATTGATTTTAGTAGAAACTGCCAAGCAGTTTTCCAAAGTGGCCATAACCAATTGATACTTCCACTTGAAAATATAAGAGTTCCGGTGCTCTACCTCCTTGTCAGTACCTGATATTTCCGGTGTTTATTTTCATTCTTCTGGAGGGCATGTAGTGATGTTACACTGTGATTTTACTTTGCATACCCCACACCCATTAATTCCCATTTCTGTGCTTGAGTTAATTTCCAATAATCCCTTAACCGAAGAGTCAGCCTGACCATCAAGTCTTCCCTCTACAAAGGTGATTTTTTTCTATACTGATATCCCCACATCACCTCCACTCACCCACGTGGACTTTTCCTTTTGTTAAGCTCTTGTTGAACTTACACATGGAACCACCCCATTTATACTTGATTAGCCACTGGATAGGGTTATGCTCTAAGTGTTTCTCCTGTGTTATTCTGTCTTCCCAACTGGAGGTAGACTTCCCTGAGGGCAGAGTCCAGCTCAGTAGGCCATGTGTACCCACACAAACCCACTGGGCTGAGTTCAGATGGACATGGGCTATGCCCCAATTGAACTGGACTTTGTACTTTTTGCCCAATCATTATGATGCCCAAGAGCTTTAGCCTAGATGCCTGATACTGATTAAAGCCACTCAAGAGTCAAGAAGTGAAATAGGGCAGGAAGTTGAGTAATGTGGTTAAAAGAAAGAAAAGAAAGGTTCTTGGAGTTTGAACTGGATCTGACTCTCACACCTACCAGTTTGGTTCTTTGTAATCTTAAGAAGTTATTTTATAATTCTGAGCCTCAATTACCACATATACGGAAAGGGAAGAATAGAATTATTGTGAGAATTCAACAAGGAAATACAGCAATGTGTCTGTCACTTTGTAGGTGCTGAAAAAGCCCATTTCTTTTTCCATGCCCTTCTTTGGAAAGGTCTCAATCTCTCAGTCTTATAAGAGGATAAAACTTAAACAGCTTTGTAGATCTTTAGTTTGGTCAGGGATTGGCTAATCCCTTTTTGTCAGCCTCTCTGAAATCAAGCATTATAGTAAATTAGATGGTGACTTTTGAAATAAAATTAAGGAGAATGTATTTTCTGAAGCCTAACTAGTTTCCTTGACAGCAAAATCTTCTTTGCGGCAAGGCTAGTGAACAGTTTTTCTGTAATCTCTATCCTTCTATCTGTTCAGCCCACTACAACTAAAGGGAGGTATCTGAAGTGCTTACGTATGTGACTAAAGTTCAGATACCTCTACTTCCAGAGGGCTCTAAGAAAAGGGAATAAGGAAGGGATTTGTGTTAGGGCTTTCTTGCTCTTCTCTGAAGGTTTTTGGCAGGCTTTTTCAATGGGCAGGCAAGCTTTAGAGTCACATACTGATTTTGCCCCTTAAGGTGACTCAGGGCTTGGAATGGTGGCCTCTATTTTTCTTCTTCTTGAACATTTTACTGTGCTGTGCCAGGGCGGGTTGGTGTATCCAAAACAATTTGGCAGGTCATTTGTTTGTTTCCTCCGATAATGCTACACTGGAGGCAGGGTTACAAAACACATTCCAGCTGGCTGGACTTCTGATATTAGTATCTCAAAGAGATTCCACGGTCTTTAGTTAGATTTAGTGGTCAAGATTCCAGTAGACTTCCCTTTCTCTTTTCTTTTTAATTTGCAGCCAATTTCAGAAGAACCACATTACAATACAACTCAACATTACAATACACATATATACACACATATATATATAATGTCACAGATCACATCATGAAGTAGAAATCTTTGATGTTAATCCTGTAACCAGATTTGCTTATAAAGTGATTCCCATATAGATATATTTGCTTTTTGCCCCTAGTAGGAAAGGAATGAATGAGAATGTTAGAGGGAGAGACACAAAAAATGCATTTAATCATGTACCAACAGAAAGAGGTATTATCTCCATTTTGTAGAAATAAAAAATCAAAGGAACAGAGTGGTTAAATATCTTGTTCAAGGTTCACATAGTCCTTTGCAATTGACATCAGAATCTTGGGTTTATCGAGTTCCAAAGCCTGGATTCCTTCTTCTCTCCTCTCCCACCTAAAATCCATATAACTCTGACACAAATCTTTCAATATAGAGTTAGACATGACCTAAGAGGTCAACTTGGGTCTTATCAAGTACAGAATTCCCTCTATGAGATCCACAACAGCTCATCGAACTTCTAGTGACCTCAACAATGATTACCTCATTCCTTCACAGGGCAGCTGATGGCCATTTTGGATAGCTTTTCCTCTTATTTAGACAAAATCACTTCCTTGACATTTCTACCCAGTGGTGTACTGGAGCGGGTCCTTACCTACTCACACCAACTTGAGAGCCAACTGTGCGTATCTATTCCCAACTCCGAACTTAGTGACCTCAACTTGGCATCTTGAAATCAGCCATGGTGGATATGTTTACACCATAGAAATTACCCAAAGCTACAAATCAGGGCTTCTTCCCCCAACCCACCCCCTTGAGAACTCATTGTTAAACATCAGCACATCACTGCTTTTATTTATCAGGAGTGAGTCTGTTCTTTGTCCCTATAGAGAAAAAGTTTAAATCTTCTTCCACACCAGCACTTCAAAGTTTTTGGACGGCTCTTTTGTTCACTCTGTCTTTCTATGGTCACTTCAGAGAGATGTGAGGTTGAGTCTCACATCAGTCCCTTAATTGCTGTGGAACCATGAACAAATTATTTAATCTCTCTAAGCTTCAGTTTCCCTCTATGCAAAATAGTGATGATAAAAACAATATCTTACCTCTGAGTGAATGTGAAGTTTAAGTTAAACAGTGCATACAAAATACACTGCCTGGCCTGCAGAAAGCTCTCAATTCATTTTGCTATACTGATCATAATACCACAAACATTTACCCAGGACTTCTAGCAAATGAAATGATACCTGCATCCCAGCAAAAGCAGGTAGCTCATACGAATGGTTTGCCTTCAAAAAGTTTAATGCCCAGACCATGTGTTGAAGAGTAAAGATAGTTGGATAGTTAATGGGACTAATAAAGGATAGTAAAACACCCAGGAGACACCAACAAGAAGGAATTGTTACCACTCCAATTCTGAAGGCACAAGGGAAGGGAGCAGTAAAGCTAAGAAGTGCAGCTGCACAGGAGCTGTAGCATAGCTGTAGGAACATACCCACTCTCAAACAAGTGGCCCAGCAGGAAGAGAGCAGGGGAATAAATACTAACTTTTCCATCTCCCTCCTGACCCCCAACCTCCTGCCAGTATCCACCAGAAGCCACAGGACAGAGGGATGAGATGATTCCATCCACCTCATAAGATATCACCTTACGAGGTGAGGTACAAAGCAGGATAGAGCAAAGAGGAATGTGGATTGGGGAGTGGGGTGGGGTGGGGTGGGGCAGATGGGGAAACAAACATAAAATAACCAATTAGCATTTTAATTTTCAATCTTATATTTAATCTATTGAATCCACTTCTGGCCTCTTTTTCCACCAGGAGATCTAGACTAAGAAATCGTGCAAAAGTATAATAGTCAGGAGTGGGGGAAAGATCTCAGTGTGAGGAAATGTGGCTGATCTTGGGTTTAATTATGCTTTAAACTTGATGTAATGCATTGCCAAAAAAAAAAAAAAAAAAAAAAAAAATCCATACCTGGAATTGGCAGAATGCCTATTATCCTATGATTTTAAAGTTCCCCTAAATGCCCCCAGAGAGAAATGTCCCATGTTTCTGACTGATTTATATTATCCTATTCACTGGTCCCATCCAGTGCTTGCCTTTACTTTTGTTTCTCTTTGAAAATGTGTCTCCTGGTGAGTATCATTGCTGTTGTCTATGCATGTGTGTGTTTCATATTTTAGGGGTCTTTAAATGTTCCTTTCTGATAGCACTCTCCTCCCCTTTGAACTACTTCTGTAGTCTATCTAAAAAAAAATCTGTAGGACCTAAAATGTATGAAAGTCTTCAGAGGTCCCCAGTATAATATTTCCATCTGTCTTTTAAAAAGCGACATTTTATCGCTCTGGGAGAGCCACTTAAAAAATCTCATCTACTGAGGCAGCACATGCCCCTGGGTGCTGAGAAGTCTTGATTGACAGGAACAGCTTCCCCTCTCACCTAGGTCTCTCTCAGCCTGTCACATTCTAAGCGGTGATTGACTCTTTCCTGAACTCCCTGTTTATACAAAATTCTGTGGTCATTCACACAATTCATTAAGGATCGTATCATTTAGCCTTTAAAAGCTATTTCCAGGAACCATTTCTTACAAAAATGCAAAAGGAGGTTTGCTGGTTCAAATAAATCCTAACGATCTGAGCAGATAGATTCTCGAGCCGGGTCTTCTCATATATTTTTGATGTCTATATCCACATGGCTCTCTACAGAATGAGGACAGAAATAATGACACTCTTCTAAGTGATCATGTTGGTTCTACAGATTGACCACTGTCAAATGTACCGTCATTTGCACCCTTCTCTAATAAATAAATGTAATTCAGGCTCTCAAACTCAAATGCTCACAGCAGCCATGCAGAAAATGCACGTGAGAGAAGTAAGACAGGTGTAAGAAAACGTTCCTTTGCATGTCTAGATGCTCTAAGTCCATCTCTGTTTCCGACATTTGATAGATGTTCATACAAGACATACTTTACTTATTCTATATTAAAAAAAAAAAAAAATTAGTGTGAGTGCCATGATAAATGGCAACAGAAGCCAAGGAGACAATGAGAAGTAGTGGGATCTTTGGAAAACTAGGGAGTACATGTCCCACCAAGAGGGAAACCCCAGTGCTTTGGCCCAGCACATTGATGCTATGTGGACATGGAAGCCTAGTGTTGTCAAACCTTCTCTCTTTCAAAAAGCAGGAATTCTGTTTTTATGGGAAAATTTCCAAATTTTAGATATTGGTAACAAATTTGAAAAAGTTAAAAAGTGTTTCATAGGCCAAAGCTAACATGTTTTAAGCTAGAAATCACCAATTAGCCACCCGTTAGCAACTGCTGGACTCAATGAGTCCATGAATGAAAAGCCACTGGGCAGAGTTTTACATAGATTAAAGAGAAGAGGAATGATTGCTCCAATTTCCTTCCATGATGATAAAAGTACACAAACTGTAAATGTTCTAGAAGCCATTAAGAAGGTACTCAGCTGCTTTTTGGGACAATCCTGGCTCCTGATCACCTTCTTCCTACTCGTCAGGATCACTTCTTTCTTATCACCTCATACACAGACACCCCCACTCTGAGACACACACACACAAACGCGCACACTCTGCATGCTTATCTAAGAATGCCCTTCTAGTCTGTATTTGGATGATTTAGCCCCCTTTTTATGCATTTTGCTATGAGAGTGTGTAAATACCTCCATAGCTATATTGCCATTTCACAAAACTCTAATTTATCCATGATTCAATGTTATCTAGGCACTGCCATGGAAAATCTCTGACTCATTTGATCAGTGAGCATTTCCCAGGTGCTTTTCTACTAGCAGTATAAGTTGATTGCTGATTTGTAAGCACTCACCTGGACCTCACTGAGAACAGCATAATGTATGCTAAACACTAAGGAGAATGTTACCGTGTTTTCCCAAAAATAAGACCTAGCCAGACCATCAGCTCTAATGTATTTTTGGAGCAAAAATTAATATAAGACCCAGTATTATTATATTATATTATATTATATTATATTATATTATATTATATTATATTATATTATATTATATTATATATTGTATTGTATTGTATTGTATTATATTATATTAAAGACCCAGTCTTATATTAAAATAAGACCGGGTCTTATATTAATTTTTGTTCCAAAAGATGAATTAGAGCTGATGGTCCAGCTAGGTCTTATTTTTGGGGAAACACTGTAGGATTGCACAATTCGTTGATCTGGTGAGAAAATCCATATAAATTATTGTTTACCATTGTGTGGATAAAGGCTCCTCGAATAAAAGATGAGCATAGAGAATTGAGTATGCCATAAGACATTCTTCTGTACTTGGCATTTCAGAGCAGTTTTGTGGCTCCTGCCCCTAGGACAGACACATCAAGGCCTTACGGTGTCTGAGTGTCTTAAGGAAATGGGATAACTCTGAAGTTAGGCCAGAGAAAAGGGAAGAAGGACATCCCTTCAAAAGCAGCCCTCCTCTGAACTTAGCACCCTCGTGGCCCAGCTCACTTATAACCCAGGAGCCAGCCCACTTGTAGCCCACAAGCCTCTCTCTCTCCTCTTTCTCCCCTCTGCAATGTCTGGTTGGGGCTGTGATGGTTCTGACATTGACCGCTGGCTGGGCTCACATCCTCTGGCTTTCTCAGATGGTCTGCATCCTGTTTGCTGCATCTGCTTTCTTCAGGTTCTGCTGTCAGTGTTTCCAACCCAAGGGCATTAACATTGAACCCTTGACTCCTTTGCTGAGAGGATGCTGTCCTTGACAGCATGGGGCCAATTACCCACCCCTTCCAAGAGTATCTACCTCATGGAAGGATCCACACGCTCCTTTCCCTAACAACAACCCTTCTTGCCAGACGCTGTGCCTTGGAAACCCTGCCTTATATAAACCTGAACATTGCCCGTCATTTGCACTGACTTACCTTGGCTGACTACTTATGCCCAAGGCATACCAGAGTCACAGCATTGGAATTATTATTTTATGTCTTTCCCTCTAGTTTAAAAAAAAAAAAAAAAGATTTAAAAAAATGGTTCCATAACGAACAGAAAGCATGACGTTATTGACCCGAAAATAAAAAGGCAAATGCTTATTAAGGCGTGTTGGTCACTATGTGTTAGAGGACAGGAATTCCTGGTGATGCAATCTGCCTCATCCAGAAACTGAGCACAGAAAACCTTTTCATATGTGTTAAGTCTGCAGCTGCAATAAAGCCTCCGTGCAAATAATCAGCTTTAACTGCAGTTCCTGGCTTCTCTACTGGGGTTCGCATTCCGGGGCATGCACTGACATTTCCTGATGAAGCCCAGCACCCAAATTCTATATCCAGCACCCCAAATTGATACCATGCAAGCAAACAAAATGGTTTATGGGGAAGGATTCCTATCATGGCTTGGTGGTCCTGAGGTCAATAAAAACGTCACCTGAGGAAAAGAATTGTCCATGTTAAAGCTTATCTGTTAAATCATGACAGTGAGAGGAGCTCTTTCTAATGGGTGATGAGTTTTTATTTATGAATGAGTTTGACATATTGCACAGTTAGTATGACAAAAACAGAATGTACATTGAAGAGCCCATAGAGAGGTGAATTAGAAAGAATTTGATTGCATCTGAGTAGATCATTCATTCTCTAGAGCAAATCAGCTCTCATCTCTGCGAAATCAGCAACTAGACTTACTCCCATGTCTATCACAAACATAGCTCAGTCAACTCAGGGGAAAATAAAAATTAGCCTGTGTGTCATAATATCCTTAATATAGGTAACTGGTATAATTTGTCTACAAATGGCAGGTCAATAAAACAACATTACTCCTGTATATTTTAGATCAGACATAATTTTTCAAAACTGCTTAAGTGTCCAGTCAGGAAAAGTGGACCCGCACTAGGTGTTTCAAACAGAAAGGATTTAATAGAGGGACTTGATGACAGAGACAAGGAGGAGGTAGTAAGCCCTACAGGGGATGATGAGGCAATCCAGAGGTCAGCAATAACAAGAAGCAGATCCCACCCCTAAGGTTAGCAGAAGGAAATATGGTTACCAGGACCAGAATCGGGGTGCAGTTATTGAAAGCTACAACCATGGTGAGTCCATTGGTGGAAATGGACGTCACAGAGGAGATGATATCGTCTGAAGCACAGAGAGTAGGGGAGAAATACTGGCTTCTTCCATCTCCATTCTCTAGTCTTCCATCAGGGCCTCCCTTTGGCTGAATCTACCAGGAATCCAGGGTACAAGACAGTCGGGGAATTAGAGCTTCCAGAGCAGAATGTGGAAAGTATCGCAGACTGGCTAATGAGTAGCATATTTGGCATATCTGAAGACATGTATATTTGTATATTTGCATTAACTAATTGACCTGTATCTTAAGTGGACTTCGACAGGCAACTTTTAGCTCCCTTTTTCACTTATTTTCATTTAAAAAATGAATGAAGAGAAACCACAGACGATTAGGCTGTGAAGCATTTGCCAGTAATTTACTCTGCAAGATGTCTAGTTAGGTCTCTCTGTACACATATATCTTCATTTCTCCTTAAATGTTCTGTGTTGTCTCCCCTGCTCCTTTTTTAATTTTAGCTTTGGGATTAGCCAGTAAACAGGAATGATGATTTCATTCATTTTTATAACCTAATCCCTCACAGGGTGAGGCAAGCTGCAGAGTCGGGGAGTACATGTTGGTAACTATTTTAGACTTGTAAATTTTATAAGTTCAAATATCTTACTCAATGCTAGAACATGAGGAGGGAAATGCCTGGTTCAATGATGTAAACACAGCAAACATCAGCGTAGAATGTAGGAAGGGAAATACCAGCAGAAAAGCTTTTTCCGAAGCATCCCTGCTTTTTAGAACTAGCGTTTTCTTTGGTCTAAATGGTTCAAGTTCATCAGAGCTTTAAACAACCTTTTCACTTGATCTGTTCTCTGAAATCCAAAATGCAGAGTGACTTGCTTTTGACCTATATCGAGTGCAATCAACTTCTAAACCTGTAAGGCACATCCAAAAGGATGTACATGTTTTATTTAACAAATACTTCTAACTTTGCCTATTATGTGCCAGCACTATTCTAAGCTATTAACACATTTGATCCTTTAAATAACTGTATAAGGTACAGATCAGCGGACAGGTGTGCACCAGATTATTCTTTCTTTCCATTTTATAAATGAAAAAACTTCAGGCACAGAGAGATTAAGTAACTGCCCTGAGGTTAAACAGCTCATAGTTGTTACAGTCAGGATTTGAACCCCAGCACTCTGGTTCTAGAGTCTGTGTTTTTAACCAGCAAGCTCTGCCATCCGCTTCAGTGTGGCAGCCTCAGGGAAGGCAGAGTTATTGCTTGGCAATTCAGGGCTCCAGAAGTGAACGTTTTGGTAAACAAGGTGGAAACTACCTGGCCTTTTATGATTTGGCCTCAGAAGTCACCTAGTGTAGCTTCCTCCCTAATCTCTTCATCAAAGCGGTGACAGGCTCAGTTGGATCGAGGTAGAGTATCAAGGTGTCAAAGTATTTGCAGCCATGATTTGAAGCTATCACAGAGAACAAAGTACTGACAGCACTAACCACAGTATCTGATACCCATAATGGTGCATAGGTTTTTATTTGCAGGAATGACCTTATAGTTTCCTATATTTGGTTCTCATTTATATACAGCAGGAAATGGAAGGAACTAGAGTCTTTCTTTAAGGCAGTTCTCTATTCTAACTGGTATTCTTCTAATGACTTCCTTAGCTCTGACAACCTTCTAAATGGCATCAGACAGGACTTGCACTGATTCAAGTTTCATTGATGTACTTGTACCCAAATAGAAAATGTTCTGTTGACTATATTCAAAACACATTGCTAAGCCAATTTTCTTTAAATTCTCCTGAATTTCCTCCCTTGGGAGTATTATACAACTGCCAAGTTTGAATTTTAAACTTTCAGATACTTTTAAGTAATACTCAGTGGAGAGAAACAAAAGTATTCTGGTAAGATGATGTTGGTGTGTGTGTGTGGGTGTATGTGGCGGTGTGCATGTGTGTGTGTTGTCCTCAGAGAAAAATACAGGCTTTCTATTTTAACTTAGCTGTAAAACGTTGAACTCATTTAGCTTCAATCTTTTGAAAACAGGTTCAATTTCTGGGGCCAGTGACTATCAAAAGTTTTAAGCTGAAAAATATTGGGAAAAAAATCACTGAACTCACTAGAATTCTGTTTTTGATTAAAATCTGAGTTTGTGACCAATGTTGCTTCGTAAAAAAATAGCTCTGGTGAATGCCACAATTAGAGTATTCAATGACATTGCTTTATGATGTGTCCTAAGGGAACAATTTGATTGGTATACAGAAAAATTTTTCAAAAACGGGACATTTCCTTCTGTGCCATCGTCTAAGACAGGAGTTCCACATTCAGACAGGCAAATATTAGAGTGATCAGGCTGGTTCATCTGTCACATCTTCATGGCCAAGGTTAATTCTAATTACATGGCTGCCTGCCAGATTTGTCCTTTCCTCTCTCACCAAGACATAAACAGAAATACGATGGCCCACAGCAACATAACAGTTCACTGTTACATTTTCTGTGACAACCTCTAAATATGCAGACAAAAATACTAAAAAAGTGTCAATGAAATTGTTTTTATTGATTAAGGATGTGCCAACATGAAATCAAATCATCCAATCTATTCAACAGAACTAGAATAAATCAAGTCATCAAGAGTATTGTGCGTGGAGTAGCTGAATGAATGCATGGAGTTGACGGAGTTGACTTCATTAGAAAGCTGTCTCAACCTTCCAAAGTTTTTCAAAGTCCACGTGTGCAATATAGAAAGCTTAACATGACTTGGATTTTGGTTTAGGCAGTGTAAGGTAAAGGTTAAGACCATCACTTCTGGGTTTGGACCTCCAAGATTTGAATCCTATTTCTACTACTTGGAGCTGGGTGGCTTTGGATAAATTCCTTTACCATCCTGTGCTTTTTATTTTTTCTCTATAAAATGGGGGTCATTACTTCATAGTTTTGTTGTGAGAAGCAAATGAGTTAATTTATACTCAGTGTTTAGAAGAGTAACCGCCACATTCAAGTGCTCAGTAAATATGACTGTCATTTAGGCTATTGTCTGCTTCTGACATTCTTACCAATCCATCAACATAATTTCTCCAGCCACCACAACTGAGCAAGTAGGAGAAGTCCTACCTTCAACATGATCACCTAGTGGCCTTGGGGAAGTCATTTATTATCAGTGAAACTTGTGGGATCATAAGGCTGTTCTTGCATGGTGGTATCTGCTTTTGAACCAAGCTAGCTAAAACACAACTAGCACCCAATAAATAAATAATTGATATGCGCAGTCCAAAGTAAAATGGCAGAGGGAAACAGTATGATAAGTTTGTTTGTTGTGTTTTTTTTTTTTTTTTTTTTTGAAAGGGATAAGAATAAGAAAAAAAAGGGAAATAAATATCCCACTGGGAATCAAATAAAGGAAAGGGCCCACTGCTCAAATCAACACTTTTGAAATGTGACAGAGAGAAACTAGACTCTGGCATCCCTTTTCCCCTTCTCCCAAATGCAACCCTCACTTCTGCCTACCTCAAACAGACGGAGAAAAGCTTGTTGATGGACACCTAGTATCTCCAATCTGAAGACATGTTCATTCAGAGGGTATGAAGGCAGACCAGGGAAAATAAAAAAGCAATTTCTCATAAAGAAGTCCTGGGGATGTCATGATGACCGCAGCTGATAGTACTATATTGCGTATTTGAAAGTAGCTAAGAGAATAGACTTTTAGTCCTCATCACAAGAAAAACTAATTTTTTTAACCTGTATGGCGACAGATGCTAACTAGACTTATTGTGGTGATCTGACATTCTTACCAATCCATCAACATAATTTTGCAATATATACAAATATCGAGTCATTATGTAGTATACCTGAAACTAATATAATGTTATATGTCAATTATACCAAAATAAGTCTTTTAACAAAAATAAAGAACCTGACAAGTAACCCTAACAAACAGAAGAGAGGAGATTAAAATATATAATACAAGAAGATGTTACCTGAATGAAAATGATTTAATTGAACAAGTCAACTGTGTTGTATGTGTTCTAAGATAAACTAATAATAACAAACACAGATACATCCTGCTAAAATATTTACTTCAAAGATCAAGAGGGTTTTCTTCAGGAATACAGGTAGAAAAGGCAAGTTGAGTATAACGGTGAAGTCTGAGTTGGCCTCAGACTTCTCAGCATTACCTATTGCCAGAAGCAGTAAGCAATGTCTTCAGTTACTTGGGATGGAGGTTGTATAAAGGCGAGTTGACGTAAAAGTCCTAAACTAAGCCAAGAGAACAGATAATTTTTATTTTTAAATTGTGCCATTTGTGACAACCTGGATGGATTTTGAGATTATTATGCTAAGCAAAATAAGTCAGACAAAAAAATTCGAGAATCATATGACTTCACTGGTATGTGGGATATAAAACTGAAAACAACAAAGGAACGAGACAAAGAAAGAAAGAAAGAAAAACTCATAGACACAGACAACAGTTTAGTGGTTACCAAAGGGTAAGGGAGGTGGGGGGTGGGAGATGAGGGTAAAGGAGATCAAATATATGGTGATGGAAAGAGAACTGACTCTGGGTGGTAAACACACAATGTGATACATAGATGATGTAATACAGAATTGTACACCTGAAATCTATGTAACTTTACTAAGAATTGTCACCCCAATAAACTTTTAAAAAAATGACATATAAATTTAATTCAATTGAATTACAGCAAAAATTCATGAACTATAACTTTTTATGATTAAAATACTTAAATTTGTAAAGCACTTAGAACAGTGCCTGGCATATAGAAAGCACTTTGTAAATGTTAGTTAATTCAGTAAATAAGAATAAAATGAATCTCATGAAACCCATAAGCTCCTCTTAATAAAACCTACCTTAGGAGCAGCCCTGATAAGACTACAGGTAGTTGCAAAGAACCCATTTATAAATAAAACTAAAAATAAATCAGTGTGGGAAGTCCATACTCTAATTATTGAACATTAAAAAAATAATAAAGCAACAGGAAATCAGGAGGTGAATGGCAGAACTGAAAAGATGTGTCACTGTATTGATTTCCCTATTTTTTATGTGAAGAATTAGATTATATCTAACGTTGGGGAATCAAGAAATAGAGCTTTCTATTATATTATTCATGTGTTCAACTAGTATTTTTCAGGAACTACTATGTGTCAGGCACTGTTCTAAGTGGTGTAGATTAACTATAAACAAGGCATATAAGATCCTTGCTCCTTCTTATTTTGTATTCTAGTAGGAGGAGACTAGCTGATGAAATTAGGTAAGACAAAAAGAAACAGGTCAATGAAAGAGTCCCAAATATAAATGGGGAATTACATTTCAACCCGGTAACAATGGTGGATAACTCAATAAATGTGATGGGAAACTGGCAAGCCAAAATAAATTCCAGATGAGTCAAAGATTTAAAAATAAATAATGGAATCCATTAAAATATTATAAGAAAGCATTGGTGAATTTATTATCTTGGAGTATAAAAAGTACTTTTGAGGTAAGACATATAGCACGGAAGTCAAAAAATTAAAGATTAATACATTTAATTACAAAAATATTAAAAATTTCTATAGAAAAATTGCATCATAAAGTCAATACTATTTATTTCATATGTAAAGAGCCTGTAAAATTAATTAAAAACATAGGCATGATAATAGTGTTGTAATGTTTGTGTTTGCTTGCTTTTTAAGTCAATAAGAAAATGGCAAGCAACCTAGAAAAATGGGCAAAGGATCTGCTAAAAAACTGAAATAGAATAGCGAATAAGTATAAGGTAAGATTTTTCAACCTCATGCATAATAAAAAAAATACAAATTAAAATGAGATAGCATTTTTACCTCCCCATTTTACCAATATTGGTGACACACAAGGTTGATGAGGATTCTGTTGATGAATAAATTAGTATATACTTTTTTGATAGTTCAACTATAATCTTTCAAAACAAATTTTAAATACACATATTCTGACCCAGGAAAATATATTGTTAGAAATGTGCTACGTAGATATACTTGCAAACTTCTATATAAATTTATTGTTAAAATATTCTGATATGAGCAAAAAAATGCTGGAAATATCTACATGTCCATCAGGAGAGGCAAATTAAAGAAATCATGGCAATAATACCATCCTTAAAAACAATAAGACAGATCTGTGTGGAAGATCTTCAATGTATATGTATTAAAAATCTTTTTTAAACTAGGAAGATGTGGATATCAATGTGTGTGATATCAGTATTTTGTGCAAAATATTTGCACACAAATACACACACATGCATATGTGCATATCTTAGCATGCATGTAATATTTTGATTTTCATGAGGTTACATATGCATCCGTTAACCCTCGTTACCTTTAGAAAAAGTCATTTAGGATAGAAAAGAAGGAGGGAGAGCATTATTTTTATTTTATATGTTTTGGTATTTAAATTTTTTAACATACATGTGGATTATTATTTTTTAAGTTAACAGAAGTTATCTGGGTAACAGAATCCTGAATCATTATAATTTTCTTTCTTTTCTTTATTTACAATGTTTTTTGAAAGAAAACTTGATGTCATCATTATTCAATTTTTAATAGTTTATGAACTTCTCTTATGTTAAAATGAAAGAGAATTCCCGGAATTATTCAGATATTTTGTAAACCGGGAGCCATGCTTTAGGTTGACTAAGCGAGCCACAAGGTAAATAAATAGTTGATATACATTTTGATTTCACTTTTGAAATGTTACATATGATAATTCCATTCATCAGCATATTAAAGTGCTAAGCAAGGCTAGCACTTGCCATTTGCATTCTGTGTCTCCCCTGATGGCAGCAGGCCCATATGGCAAGACAATGACCTCTTCCCCTAGTTCTCCTTCCCCAACTCCCAATTCAGAGCCCGATTTCTCCAAAGTGAGATCTTTAAATTCTGTTACAAACAGATATCCCTGGAAGTCTTTCCTATTATGTGGACATGGAGGAGAGGCCACAAACCTCAAAAACGGTATGAAACACAAGAGGAAAAGTAACAATATAAAATTCTGGAAGTGTTCATTACAGTGGTATTTTGTGGAAGAAATTGTCACTCATTTTTTTTCTTTTTCTCCAGCTTTATTTTCGTGTAATTGACAAATAAAATTATAAGATATTTAAAGTATACAACATGATGATTTGATATATGTTGTGAAAGGATTCTCCCCTGCCCCAATCAAGTTCACGAACACATCCATCACCTCACACCTCTCTCTCTTGTTTTTTTGTGTGTGGTGAAAACACATAAGTTCTAGCAGGGGAAATAGGGAGATGTTGGTAAAAGGACACAAACTTTCAGTTATAAGATGAATAAGGTTTGAGGATTTGATGTAAAACATGGTGACTGTAGTTGACAATACTGTATTTTATAATAGTCACTCATTTTTAAGTTAGTCCACTTCACTCGAAAAGAGATAGATAACTGGAGAAGAGCTGTTACCATGCAATTTCTTTTGTGGTTTAATTGAAGGTAGAAGCTAACAAAATGGAAGAAGCACCAATTAACTAACATTCATTTTGATTACTGATGTAGGTCATGAAACAAGAGTCAACTGATCTGAAAGGTACTTTCTATCAAAGAGTGTTTCATTTGTTTATTGCTGAAACTGAAAGAGGACATGTGAGAATACAATTCAGGCATCTCTCAGTAGTTCCATAATGAAAATCACTTAAAATATATAAATGAGAAAGTTTAGCAAATGCACATAGACTGAAAATAGCCAGACAGTTCTGGTTCTGTCTGATTCTGTGTTTGGCAATTTGGGACACTATATTAATTCTCTAGCTAAGTGACGCAAAGTTAAAC
This sequence comes from Rhinolophus sinicus, assembly GCF_057876585.1. NCBI lineage: Eukaryota > Metazoa > Chordata > Mammalia > Chiroptera > Rhinolophidae > Rhinolophus > Rhinolophus sinicus. The sequence continues at coordinate 27,925,693 of NC_142513.1, forward strand.
TTACCCTGAATTCAAGTAACAAGAACACTCAAATAACTAGAGATCTTTACTCCAAACCAAACTTAAAATATTCAAAAATAGATTAATTATGTTCAGTGGCCTTTTCTTATAAATATGTGTAATGTATAAATGAGTAAAACGTAAAATTGCATTTTGATTTCACTTTTGAAATGTTACATACGATAGTTCCATTCATCAGCATATTAAAATAACTGACTCCCTTCAATTCCCATCTTTTCTATACACATAATATAATGGTTTACTTGTCTAATAAGATGCTGCAACAGTGATTTGCTGAGTCAGTACCAAGTCAGCAAAAATTTATTGTTAGAAAAGCAGGAAGTCTACTGTTAATATTAATTTTCAAGGCATTTAGTGTAATGATAGCTGTTTTCTTTAATGTTCTTATAACTTTTTATCCTCTGGATTTGACCAGATATTGCCCATCTGTTAGCTACTTTGTACATGCAAATTTGTCTTTTATTCATTAATTGTTAAAACACAGAACAGCACCCTAATAGCTTAAAATGATTAGTTTTCCATTATAAGTATACTTCACTTATTCCTGCATATATGCTTACTGGCATGAATGACCTTGGGGGAATAATCTTAAAGACATAATCGATAGTTGGGAATTGAAATTAGGAGTTCTGGAAGTCACACAAGTCTTTTCAAGAATTTTCCCAATCTCTATATACTTATAAATTGAGTATGCCCCTTCTTCTGTACGTTCTACACTGATTAACATTTACACTCCTTTTTTCCCCATAGGCTACATGCCATCCAACCTTATCTTTTCAATTTCCTATAGCCTTTTTCTTCACCCCATGCCTCTGCTGAGTTCAAGGACTCCCCATCTCTTGCTTAAATAATTACAACATCCTTTTAATTTGTCCTTCTGCCTCCAATCTGGCACTACTCCAAGCCATCATGTCCATTTCTACCAAAGAGGTTTTTCTCAAAGTAGATCCTATGGGAATAAGTCCAAATTCCTTTGCCCAGGAAAATGCTGGCACCTGTCTCTCCTCTTGTGTCCAATCATACTAAATTGCCGACCATTTCTTTAATACATCTTGATGTTTCATGCTTTCCTGCCTTGACCCCTGCTGTTCCTCCAGCCTGTAAATCCCTTCCCCCTTGCCTATCTGCCCAACTCCTGCTTGGTTTTCGAGTTCAACACAGTATTCTGTCCTCCCAGGATACCTTCTGTCACCTGTAAGAGATGGTGGTCCCTCTGTTCTTTGTTCAATATTCGTACCTTGTGTAAAGTTCTATTTGATCAATTTGCATAAATCACTCTATTCATCTTTGTAGCCCCAGAAACACATCAGTATCTGGAAAAGTAAAAGTCATTGAATGAATAAATGAATAAAGCGCAGGAAATAGGTTTCTAAAGCCAACAATTTTATTTCAATCTTGGCAAAGTGTGACTTAAATGTGAGGCACTTCAGAGAGTCTCAGGTCAGTACAATATTCAGTGTTTTTTGTTTGTTTGTTTTTTAGTTCCTCCAGAAGCTGACTCTAGGGATTTGAGTACAAGTCACTTATGGGGAGGTGGAGAAAACACAATTGGGGGAGTGGAGAAGTGATGCAGGGCAGGGAAGGCAGCCGATAAAGGAGGCATTATCAAGCCAGTTATCTCTGTGGATGACTGTAACTTTGGGAGTCAGTTTAAATCATGCTCCTCAGAGTTGTCCCATTTCACTTACTCCACTGAGAGGTGTGATGGACGTGAGGTGCTGATACACCAACACCCACTGGTCATTGGTTGAGGGCTGTTCCTGGCAGATATTAATTCCCTAGCACATCTGCCCAGCCGCACGTGTGGGCAGAGCAAACTCCACCTTATGGGGAATGCCTTGAGTTGGCACTCAGGAGTGGTCTGGGCTGAGGGACTGTGGTGGGCACTGACACGTGGGCTATAGCTGGTCTTCAGTGACTTTGAGTGCTCACTGTAGAATAAATAGGAGAGGATGAAATATATCTCTCACCATCTGTCAAGTCACATATACCTCGCATTATTTGCTCAGCAAGCAAGTTCTACATTAATTAGGGAAGAAAGCAAACCCTTCTGTCTTCCATTAAGACAATTTGTGAAATACGCCCAGGACAAGAAGATCCGTGAAAGAGTCACTGGTCAAAGTAATTCTCTAGGATTGCTGTTGCTCAATCTGAGCGTTTTTAAACATAATTCTAAAGTTGCTGCCCTCAAGTCCCTTTTGTCTTTGCAAAATTCTCTTAGAGAATTAATAGGTAACCAAGATGAAAAGAATTTACCATCGGTCCTATGTGGGCCCTATGGAGAGATGAACGTACCTGCCAGTTCAGAGGTAACTGTCAGGCTCACTGAGCTTCGTGTGGTCCAACACATTGTTGAAAGGTGCAGAATTGTGCAAAGAAAGTTTGAAGTAGATGAAGAATCCCTGGGAATTAATTAGAACTTAAAAATATACTATTCTGGGAGATTTCTTCTAGAAAAAAGGAAATGGCCACAGAGAAATTCTCCAACAAAGCCAATATGCAAACCCTGGGTTGATTTTGTTAAAGCCTCCAAATAATTTCAACTATATCATGAACTATTTGGAGATACTTCTCAAATACTGGTATTTACTGCTTTTTATGTTCTTTCACTCATTTACACAATTTCCTCACCTCACTCCTGCTTCACTTCTATGCAGTCTCCTTCCTACTTCATTCTTCTATACCTGTGGTCTAGAAACATCTCCAAGGAGCTGCTGTTAACTCTATCCCTTGTTCCCCAAGCCTCGCCAGCACTGAGGACTGTGGATCTGACTCTTCTGGAAACTCCCCTCTTATGAATTCTAAAACATTACCGATGTCTGTTTTTCACTCCTTTATAACTTTTTCTGCAACATCTTCTGTGCCTTCTGTGGCCATTTTTTCCTCTCCAGATAGTTAAACTTGAGCTCGGAAATCTGCAACTCAATCCCCAAATCCTTTTCCTGAACTCCAGGCCAGTGTCTGATTACCTGCTTCATACTTTCATGAAGCTATTTAACCAGACTCTCATAGGTATGTCCAAAGAGAACCTGCACATGCCATCAGCTCCTGTTCACACTCTCACTGTTACAGAACCACAAGTTTGTCACCCATTCGCCAAAACCTACAGATATCCTTCCGTTTCCCAAAGCTCTACTCCCCATCTCCATGCCACACCTGCCCATCTGATCTCCTTTGTAGCTTTCACATTGGCTTATTTTTCATGTGGGCTTTAGGCCCCCATTGCCACTTGTGCACATAATTACGAAAGCTACTATCCGGCCCCTTTTCCTCCAGTCTCTCTCTATACTCCCTTTTCCCCTCTACTACACACTTGCACACATGAAATTAGTTTTCCTAACATGGATCTCCAACCATGCCATTCCTCTGGAAAAATTGTTTTCCACAGTGATCCATTGACACAGAATAGAGTCCCAACTCCTTAGACTAGCAGTCAAGAATCTTACGGTCCTGAAGTCGGCTTACCTTTCAAACTTACTATGTTGGATATTCTCTCTTTGCACCTCAGGTACACTCTTTACCTTGCTCTGGGCCTTAGTCGTTGACCTCCATGGACCGCATAGACTGAAATTCCCAGCCTCCACATAATCTCCTCCTCTTGAGAATGACCTGGATCTATGTACATGATGGGATATGACTCCACTTATTAGGTTATGTTACATGGCAATGGGTGATGGGATTTCTGCAGATATAATTAAGGTTTCAAATCAATTGAATTTGAATTAGTCAAAAGGGAGATTATCCTGGGTGGGCCTAGTATAATTAGGTGAGTCTTTCAGAAGCAGATCTAGTAATCAGAGATGTTCTCCAGAGCCTTATATGAGACTGCAGCCTGTGAGACTCTGAGTAGAGAAACAGCTAACCCATGCCTGAATTCCCAACCCATAGAAACTGTGAAACATTAATAATAAAGGGGCATTATGCCACTTCGTTTGTGGTAATTTGTTACACAGTAATAGAGGACTAGTGCACTTGTCCTTCTGGTCTAGTTAGGTCAATGGTGATATCAACAGATGTTCAGAGAGTAGAAGAAAAGACAGGTTGAGCTATTTATTCTCCCTATCAGCTCGTTTCCAGCTCACCCTCTACCAGAGATCCTCCCACTTCTGCGGATAACTCTCTTCCTACAGCTGCAGCTTTTTCAGGCTGTGCCTGTTCACCTAAGACCTAAGAGTTGTAAAGCCTCCTGGTTTGGGTTCCAGATGTAGGGTCAGGGTACTTCACTATCCCTTGTCATTTTCCCTCAACTCTGCCCACACCTGTGTAAAATATATATATATATATATTTTTTTTTGGTAAACTGTTAAATTCTTTTTTAAAGAATGTGCCATCACTTTGCTGCTGGGACCCTGTCTGAAGACTGGACTTACCTCTAGTATTGCCTTATCCCTGTCCAAACCCACCTCCAAATCTGAACTACTACCCTTGGTCCTCAAAACACAATCCTACTACATTTTCCCCATCTGAGATCTTGCTTTAGGTTGCTCCTATTGTCTGGAATCAAGGGACTATTAGCATGGTGGGAGTCAGTGGGTGGGGACACACCCCAAACAAACAAAAACATGAGCTCTGGAATAGACTGGCTGTGCAACTTAGTTGCTGTGTGACCTTAGGAAAATGGCTTAACCTCTCTAAGCAGTTTCTTCATCTGTAAAATGGATATAGTAACACCCACTGAGCAAGGTTCTAGTGAGAACTAGGTGAAATAACAAGTGCTGATAAAAACCCACTGTTGCTAATGCTGACGTTCATAAAGACTCCTACTGATCCTACAGAAATTATACTCACTGTGAATCTTTCTCTCAAATGCCCTCTCTTCTAAGAATTTTGTGAGTCCACATTTCAGAAGAAAAATTGTTCTCCATTAAACCTGCAGCACTTTTTTTCCCACTTATCTTAAAGTTCGTATACATACATATTATATTTATTTCCCTACGAACATGTTCCATCTCTTCTGCTGAATTTTAAACTCTGCATCATGGGCAGAGATTATGTATCTTTGTATTATTATTTCCTGGGACCAAAGAGCATAGTGCTGTGGGCTAACAGCTGCTCCATAAATATCTGGAGTCTGGATATGTAAAGAGAAATACTATCATTGACTCTTTACAATCCAATTATCACAATATCAAAACATTTTAATGTCATTGACAAGTTAGATAAATACATTGATATTTGGTACTGAAATAATAATTGATGGATATCTAACACAACCTATTGGAAGACCATAATTATTTTTCAGATGCATGTATTTATTTAGCATTCATCTTCGCATTTTATTTTTCACAACAGCTGTGTGAGATTAGCTATTAATCTCTATATATTATTCACGAAGGAGCTGAGACTATGAGAATTGCTTGAGTCTTAGATTGACTCAAGCAATGACCTTTCCAACAAAATACCCACTATTTAGCAATATGATAAAAGCCGTTAGGAAAAAAAAAAAAAAAAAAAGAAAGAAAGAAAAAAGACAAAGTCCTGTCTCTCAAAATCAGGTTATAATATTTCAGGCAGGAAGCTGAAAAATAGATTTAAAGATACATAAAGTAGCAATTAGAATCCTGTGTATGTAGGGCATTAAATTCTCCAAGTCTACACGTATTATGCATTTGATCTTCATTATGTCAACTGAGGCAGGCAGAAGAACATACATTTACGTACCCCGATCAACAGATGAGGCCAAGAGATGACCATTTTAAATTCAACATCCATAGCCGAACCAGAATCAGAATCTAAGTTACCCAACTATGTCTTGGGTTATGATCAACATATTTATAGAATGCCTACTGTGTGCATCCTAAAATACAACCTAGTCTATTCACAAAATTGACTTTTGCTTAATTTTTAAGATGAAGTCAGTATTTGGCTGAAAGCAGTAAAACTGACTTGGCCTATTAGGCCTAGTTTTGCAAATAAATCACTCTACCCCACCCCTTTCTTCTGACCATATCTAAACATGCATCAAATAGGTAAAAGTTTGATTGACTAAATGCTGCTTTTTTGCTGTGCCTCCTGGTTTTTGTGAAAGAACCTCATCCAGTTGAAGTAAGTAGAATTGGGGTTGGGTGTCACACCAGTTACAAAGCAATATGTATGTTAAAAAGCCAAGAGGTTTCTCAGAGGAGTTGCCACAGGTTTCAGTGGCATGACAATTACCAGGTAGATGGATCATTTAACGCCTGCTATGACCTTTACAATAGTGAGGATCATATTTTAAGGTTAATTTGCATAATGGTTGGCCTAGCAAGAACAATAGTGAATGCTAATAGCTGCAGGATGCATTAAAATTCAACATTGTCTGGGCTGAACTGCTAAAGGAAAAGTTGTTAATGTATGACTCTTTAAGCACTTTATTTCATCTCAGGTCATGTCCACACATAATCAAACGAGGATTTCTGGGATCTCTTCAAACACTGGCAAGAAATGACTGGAAGGGAATAGCAGCAACCTTCTTCAGACAGAATCCTTACCTGGTAGGCTTTGCTATTTTTTACATAACTTGCCTGCCCTCTCTGAGGTAGCTGAGTTTGCCTACCATCACCCCTCCCTCAAACAACCCACCCCCACTCTTGCCACCCCCTTCATCTGGCACCAACACCATATTTGATACACCGAGCGAGAATGTATCTCATCTTTTGGGCTGAAAAACTTTTCCTGAACCTTTGAAAGAGGTAGACTTGACCAGGCTAGCAGCAGGTGATATTTTCAAGGCAAACAGACACTATTACGTCAAAGTAATAACCCTGCATTCTGAGTTGCAGGTGAAAGGTGGTTAGTAGCAAAGAGAATAAAAACAGATAGGTCGTCTCCATTTAGATTGATCATTTTTTAACTATTCCTTATTGCCTGGAAGTTGGATAGGTATGGTTATCCTGTACTTTGTATCCCAACTCGGTCTTTGGAAATTGTTTATTTACTTATTTATGTATTGACTTTTCTCCCAAGCGTTCGAACTCATTTTCACCACAAGAGGGCAGCCATCTCTTAAAAACAACCAGAGAGCCTGGATCTTAAGAGAAAATGGGGCCACAATTTAGGAAGTTGTGCTTGTGAGAGGCTTTCAGCAGTCCCTCAGAAATTGCATAATTACACATAAAAGAAATCCTGTGATGGGCAGCACTGAAATGGAATAGAGTGTCCACAAATGGCCAGGTTTTCCTCAGATTCATGACTATCGAAGATTATTTCGTAAACTGACTAGGTGCCCATTTTCGCAAGTTATGAAGGCCTAAAGCTGCAAGACATCCTGATGTCACCACCAGAGATTTAATTTTCATCTTTACTTGAAGAGCATTCAAGAGCTATCCACTTTCTCCTCTTTACAAGCTACATACTGATTTAGGTCTCACAAAGTTTATTTTGTTTTTTAAATCTCGCATATGACAGAAACAATTGTTAACTTCTCAATTAAACTTGATAGGAAAGGAAGTAGTTTCGGAAGCACAATCAACACTTTTAGACTTGCGTCTGAGTAGAATATGTTCTATTGCCAACTTGTTTGATGTCCAATGATTCAGAGTGACAGTCAACTTCCATGGCACTTTATTTTCAGGGGGAAAAAGCATGTTCCTGAATATTTTGCCCACCCCAGACCCTCATTTATTTTCCTAGTAGGTAAGCTTCCTCCAAAATACCTTATGTGACCTTTATACTCTCAGAAACAGTGAGTGCCTAATTCACCTCTGTGGGTTGCTAATCCGATTTACATGAGCAGAACCTAGAATTATTTTAGCTTCCAACTGAAAAAATAATGCACATGGATAGTAGATTGTTATGAGTTCCCACTTCAGACTTTTCCCTTTCTGTTTTACAGGCTTGAGGTTTCTGTGTGCAGGCAAATTTGATTTTGCTATCTGGCCTATTCCAAAAATTTTCTGCCCTTGGCTTCTGGGATTATTCAGGCAACTCAGTTGTGCTTTGCATGGAAGATCCTGGAATCCTGAGAGGGACAGAAAGCCCGGAAGCTCCTGGTGCAGCAGATTTGGGAAATATTTCAGCTGAGGAAGACAAGTGACTTGACCACATGTCATAAACCTGCGGGGGCCCGGTGGAGGGGGTGGGGGTGGGACAAAGATTCCAAGGTCTCAAACCAGAATTGTCTTATAGGCTTGGCTCACACTGTGAATTATTTTACCGTCCTCTGAGCTGCTAATCGCCTGCCTCTGAGCTGGGTGAGATAAATATCACAAGGCATGAAGTGATTGCTACCATAAAAAGAAATAAAATACCTCTCATCCTCTCTTCAAACTGACACACACACACAGTCCAAGTTGCACATGTCACGTATAGGAGGATGACATCCATTTCACATATACAGACATATTTATAAAAATGTGTGCTTTCGTTAGCATATATTTACATATATGGATATATTTAGACATACACGCGTATTTTTGTATATTACATATATGTCTGAATAAAATATGTGCACATTTATATAAATGTATACACATGTTATACAAATGTAAATGTATATATATATATATATATATATATATATATATATATATATAAAGTTTAAATAACACCCAGTTTCCAAATTCTAGTTTTCATTTAATTCTCCTCGCACTCAGGGGAACACCAAGTGACTACCCCAAGCTTATGCCAAGATGCTTTGTAACTTCGTTGAGTTTTTCTTTTTTATTTAATCGTCTATTTCCGAAAAATTTCAAACTGAAAGTTGAATAACGGGCCGGGTAGGGAAACGAGGGCTCAACCCCGCATTTGTCCCGGATTTCACCCCGGAGCGCCAGCGAGGGTCTGGCGCCTCAGTAGATATCCCCTTTGAGGTCAGAGGCTGGAGGCGCGAGCGCCCCCCTCGGCTGCCGCGCGTCCCGGCCCTCGGCCCCACCCCGCCGCGGCTGCCCCGGCGCGCCGTCCACACCCCTGCGCGCCGCTCCCGCCCGCTCGGGGATCCCCGGCGAGCCGCGCCACCGAGGGGGAGGTGTTCGGCCTCGGCCGGGAGGGAGACGGCAGGCGGCGTCCCCTTTAAAAGCCGCGAGCGCCGCGCCACGGCGCCGCCGCCGCCGCCGGAGTCCTTGCCCCGCCGCGCTGCGCTGCGCCCAGCTCGCGCTGCGCCCGCCGCTCCGCTTCCCACACCCAGCCTGGGATTGGCAGCCGCCGCCGGACATCAGCCGCCACAGGCTCTGCCGCTGACCCGAACGACCTCGGGGCGAGCGCCTCCGGGATTACTGGGGTCTCCGAGGCACCCGCGCGCTTCATACTCCGCTCGGTCTGGAGCGCCCGGCCGTGCGCGCCACTGAGCCGTGGCCTCGGCTCCCCGGGCCGCGCCAGAACTGAGGACCCGCGCGCAGAGCGCGGGGCAGCCGGGAGTCGAGACTGAACGTGGGGATGCCGGGTACCTCCTGCCGGAGCTCGGGGGCCTGGGACGAGCCCGACGAGGTGTGATCGGACACCAGGCTGGCCACAAAGGTTCCAGCAGCTTGGCCCGGGGGCTAGGAGAGCAAGGAGAGAGCGGGGCCACCCGCCTCGGCGACCTGGGACTCAGCTCGACTCGCCGGAGAATGCGCCGGAGGACGACGGAGCGCCGGAACAGCGGTGGTTTCAACTGGCTAGCGCTAATGGGGGTGCGCTGGAGTAAGGCAGAGTGATGCGGGGGGGCAACTCGCCCGGCACCGAGATCGCCGCTGCGCCCTTCCCCGGACCCGGCGTCGCCCAGGATGGCTGCCCCGAGCCATGGGCCGCGGCGGAGCTAGCGCGGAGCGCCCGACCCTCGCCCCCCGAATCCAGGAGCCGGTCCCGCGCGGGGCCAAGCGTCCCGCGGGCTCTGGTTCCTAAGGACAACGACAGTACCAGCTTTTCCTTTCTCCCTTCCCTTCTCTGCCCCGCACTCCTCCCCCTGCTCGCTGTTGTTGTGTGTCAGCACTTGGCTGGAGACTTCTTGAACTTGCAGGGAGAATAACTTGCGCTCCCCGACTTCGTGCCGGTGCCTCTGCCCCAGCGGACCCAGCCTCCGAACCCTACCGGCCCTCCACTCCTCCGCTGGGCCCATTCCCGAGACGCGGTTCCCTGCGTGAGGACAAGGACTGCCCGGACGACACCCGGGAGGAGCAGGAGGAAAAGAAGGGAACTCGGTCCCTGCTCCAGATCCTTCGGCCAGAGCTTTTTCCATGTGGAGGCTCTTTCAATGGACGTGTCCCCGCGTGCTTCTTAGACGGTCTGCGGTCTCCTAAAGGTAGAGGACGTGGGCCGGGGCTGGTTCTGGGGGTGGGGGGTGGGGGGACGCGGAGCCCTAGCAGCCGCTGTGGCTGAACCCCAACGGGACCCCGCCAGGCGGGACGTAAACAGACCCCCCCCTCCAAGTCCACGTGCAGCCGAGCCCCTGCTGGGATGCCCCCGTCCTACCGCCCCTGGCGACCGTCAGCATCGCCCTCCTGGCTCGTACTCTTCCGCCCCTCCTCCCTCCTCTCTCTTCGGTATTTTATTAGGGCTGTTAACACTTAGATGATTAAAAAAAAAAGTCAAAGAAATCCCTTTGAGAGGGTGGCCCCTGGATTTCACCCGTTAGCTGCCAGCCTGTATGCCCTACCATGGCTGTCCCTTCTCCCTTCTTCAAATTTCTCCAGGAGCCCTGCTGTCTCTACTCAGTCCCATTTGGGAAAATACTAAACTTTGGGGTTCTCCCTGCTGTTTCCAGGAATTCGAGGGGGCAGTACTTTAGTGCCACCTTGTACTAACATGTGAATTAATAGATAAACATGTATGTAATCCCAGGAAGATACATGTGTATCTTAACCGCATGGAGGGGTGGGGCGAGGGTCCGGGATTGGAGTGTGGCCTGTCCTGACACCTCTGAGTTTAGAGACGTGGGCCACAAGTTGCAAGTGGCTTCGGAAGTTGTGGCCTTGAGTTTACTGGGTCTGGAAGTTATAGGCTATGTGTGTGTATCAGGAAGTTCTATACAGTGCCTCTAAGGAAGTCACATGCACCGTTCGTGAGTGTTTATATGCAAGTGAGCGCTGGGCAGTTTGGGTTTGGGTTTGCTTAGGGGACAAAAGGGTGTCTGACCCAGCAGTGGTTTTCCCAGGTTCCCTGAACTGGCTGTCAGCACGAGTATCACTTAAAAAAAAAAAAAAAAAAAAAAAAAAAAAAGGTGACAGTCGCTGACGCTGGGGGTGGGGGGGGGAGTGGTGCAAATCATGTCAGACGACCTGAGAGTGGGATGGGAGGGGGAAAACCTTATAGCTTAGAAACTAGGGCCCTTCCATTCTCCCAAACGTTGGAGCTTCAGCCGCCCTGAAGTATCACTGAGTATTGCAAGCCAGGTAGGCACCCTGGAGGAGGAGGCAGGTGGACAGCGGGAGTCAGGCCGCCAGCCGGGCGGAAGGGGGGAGGGCTGGGCGGGGAACTCGGTGACTCACGTCGGCCCTGTCCGCAGGTCGACCATGGTGGCCGGGACCCGCTGTCTTCTAGCGTTGCTGCTTCCCCAGGTCCTCCTGGGCGGCGCGGCCGGCCTCATTCCGGAGCTGGGCCGGAGGAAGTTCGCAGCGTCGACTGGCCGCTCCTCGTCCCAACCCTCGGACGACGTCCTGAGCGAGTTTGAATTGCGGCTGCTCAGCATGTTCGGCCTGAAGCAGAGACCCACCCCCAGCAGGGACGCCGTGGTGCCCCCCTACATGCTGGACTTGTACCGCCGGCACTCGGGCCAGCCCGGCGCGCCGGCTCCAGACCACCGGCTGGAGAGGGCAGCCAGCCTCGCCAACACCGTGCGCAGCTTCCACCACGAAGGTGAGGTGTGGGACAAGGGAGTGGGGGCGGGTACGGGGGCGGGGAGTCATCCCGCAAAGCGCCCCACCGTGGGCAGACAGCAGGCATCCCTGGAAGGGCAGCCTGGCCAGGGTGCGGAAGCCGCTTCCCGTCTTGCCTCTGTTAAGAACCTTTAGGAACCTGGCTTTAACGCACTGCCTGTGTGGTGGGGGAGCCAGGGATTCCCCATTGGTAAATCCGCACCCTTTTCCTGGCTTGCAGCCAGAAGAGCGACTCCTCCTCCAGGAACTGGAGAGAAATCAAGTGATGGGGAAGATGAGGGCAAAAGGCATGCCCCTAGTCAGCTAAACGTGCAAGAATTCCATAGGGGAAGAAGAGAAAGAGGGGGGCCCACTGGGATCTCTTTACGTCGGTTTGGAAGCCCTCACTCTATAAATCTGCTTCTCCTGGTTAAGCCAGTTTCAGGCTAGACAGAGCCAAGGGCAGAATTTTCAGAGATTGTATTGAAAAATCAAAGCCCAGGGCCCTGAAGTCTTTCTAATTTACAGTTGATCTGGGCCTGGTTTGGAAAATTTCGAATCCCTATATAATCCCCGTGGGAGATCAATTCTACAATCTTATTGTTTCCACAATGACTTATTGTGTTGTGCTTAAATCTGAGATGAACTCCGGAATAGAGACAAGGGATGCCTCAGATAAAAGCTTTTGCAGCAGCTGCCTGTTTTCCTTCATGTACATTGAAATGTGGACTTTTTTTTTCTTTTATGATACTGGATGTGGTTTTTCTAAGGTAGGATATTCTGCTTGTTTCATCAGAAAGGCATTTAGTGGATTTGAAATGTCTTAGAGCAGCTATTGAAAACTGTTATACCCAGGTTCTTAGAGCAATTAGTCAAAGGTATGTTCCACTTTAATTCTTTTTCTACACTTTTAAATGCCCCTTTGGCTTAGCACATTCTAAATAGAGCATGGGTTCCTTCAGGTTCTACAGAAGGGTACAGAATTGAATGTCACAGGGCAACCACTTGTAGGATATTGGGGAGTTGGGATTGAAGTTTCCCTTTTTTTTTTTTTTTTTTTTTTTTGCCTTGCCCTGCTGAGGTGGTAAATTTCAAGTGGAATCTACACTTTGATATGTAGAAATGTTTTCATCAGAACCTTGGAATAATGATAGAGCGAGCTCATCGTTTTCAGCTGATACTGATTAGAATACTACTTTTTCTGGATAGAAGAGTAACAAGGATGGCTCTTTTAGCCACCGCTTCTGGAAATTTAGCATGGAAACAATTCTTTACTTTTAAGGTCAGGAAGGTATTGTCTTCCTGTGTCTCTTACAACTTAAAAGGAAGATCATTTATATCATCTGACACCTAAAACATTCAGTTGCGTGAGGATTCCATCAGTGAAGTCTGCATATTTCTTCCTCTAGAAGTAGCTTGATCAAAACTGAACATGCTGCAAATTATTTAAGTGTGTTATTTTAACTAAAATAGCATGCTTGAGTTTATAAATCAGAATTTATACCTTTAAAATGAAAATGTTATGTGTGATATAGTACAGAATTTACCGACTTGCTTACAATCAACTTTCAATAACGTCATATCTTAATGCAATTAGATGATGGAGGAAAGCTGTGTGCTTTTTGCACCAAATGTCATCAAATCCATTTATTTTCTTGTTATGACTAGTATATCACCCTTAGGCCCTCTTTGAAGACCATTTTGTTTTTTGTGTATCCCAGAATTTGGTTTTTATAAACGTCCTTGTGCCATGTATGGCACTAAAAATCTTGTAATAAACCATGTGATGAAGGCTGCTGGCTTAAGAGCAAAATTTGGTTAATATAGCATTAACGGGCATTTATCAGGAAAAAGGACCAAAGGACCTGATTCCAAGAACTACCTGTTGGTATTATTTGTGGCTGGGATATGGATGATTTGGTGAAATTACAAGATGACATATCATGATAGAGTTCTTTCCACTAATGTATGAAGATAATGGTACCACGTGGTAGGCGATCCAAGACAAAATTATTGGTTGTCAGTTCTCCTCTTAAACTTTGTCTTGTCCTTTCTGCAATGGCTTTTATTTGGGAAAAACCAAGTGCTGAAAATGTTTTCTTTTTTCAAAGTCAGTAAGAAGTGCTTCAGCCACATAGGGCTTTCAGAACTGTCACTGAGGATCGAAAAAGTAACTTCTCTAATTGGAAAGAATGTTTTCTGCTTTGCTGTAGTGAAAAACACATTGAAATTGTCTGACTTAATTTGTTGTGCAAAAAAAAAAAAAAAAAAAGTCTTTACACTTTCCTGTCAGATGGAGTATAGAAGGACTACGTGTTTACTTTCCAGACTCTGAAAGACACTGTCTTTTTGCATGAAATAACTGAATTACTTGCTTCTATGACAGAAGTTTTGAAATAGAAATTAACCCTGTTCCCACAAATGTAGTTCTTGTGAAAATATCCGTACAACAGGAAAGTTCGAGAAACAACCACTGCTCTGTGAAGAACTTGTATCACAAATTCCCAGTGCAACCAAAGGATTTGGACACTATAACGCCACCGAAACCAATACTACCTGGTGTGCGCCCCTAGAGTCCCCAGGGATTTCCGTGTGATCACAAAAGGCTGCATTAAGTAGAATAGATTTGGAAGTGCTCATAGAGATTGAGGCTTTGGTGCCCAATGATAGGTGTTGCATTAATGTCCACCTCTTTTTTCAGCGGCTCCTCTGTATTCTCTCTGGATCCCTTCTCCTTGAACTACTTTGTCTTTTTTAAGACTTACCCTTTGTGTATTTCATTAAGCAGTCAAATGGCAATAAGAGGGCAATCATTCCAAAGATTTTGGAGCTAAGGGTGCGCAGAGGACAAATCAGGGTCAGTAATTGTGGCCATTAATGCCATGCTGCCTTCTCCTTCGCTGTTGTTTTTTTGTTGTTATTTTTTAATTAAAACTGATTTCTTTTAACTTTTGTATTTTCTCCTTTTTCTCCTTGACATAGTAATCCTGTAACCATTATTGTATATTCTAGAAAGTATTTATTATTCTCAGCCATTTTCATTTTATATCAGGGCAGTAATTTCCAACCTTACTGATTTGCTAGAACATCCCCAGGTTTTTTTTTTGTTGTTGTTGTTGTTGTTGTTATCTGAATGGAGAATTTTTTATCCAGAGAGTGTTGCAAAATTCTCAAAACATAATGATAACTTACTTTTTGCTAAAACTCACCATATTGTAGGACAAAAAGGCAGCCATAAAACATCAGTGGTTCCAAACAAGTCTGCCCTGCCACTCCACTTTTCTGCTCATGTAGCTCTGTCTGCTCTCTCCACCATGCTTGAATATATTTCTATCCTCTTAGTTGGGAAAGAACTCACCCTGTGGTTATCATTGTATTAAATGTAAATGTGCCCTAATGGTTCTGACTTTTACTTGAGTTCTTGACTCCTCCCCTATGTTGTGTAGTGCCGTCTAGTGGCCAGAATCTTGGGAACTGCAGTAGATTCAAGTTCATAGCTCAGCTCTTCCTTTGCTAGTTCTGGGATCTTAGGAAAGTCACACAGCCTCTCTGAGCTCCAAGTGTTTTAGTCACAAAGTGGAGATAATAACAATTCCTCTCTAATCGATTCATTATGAGATAATTCATATAAAGCTTTTAGTGCCAGACCTGGCACAAAGAAACATTCAGTGCACCGTCTATCATTATCACTATGACTTCGTTCTTTTATGTCAAATCCCCCCTTGTCTAGGAAAAAAGGAGGCCAGAGTGGACCTGGACGGGCTTGGGTAATTCAGCCTCATCTTTTGGATTATTTTGATATAGATGAATAATTGATAGAGTGTAGATGGTTCTTCACTTTCAGAGGAAAGTTTGAATATGTTTGTTGCCTTATTTTTTTTTTTTTCCCCACATTTTTGCAGCCATAGCTCCACTTATTTGGTTAAGAACTTTATAATAGATGTGAAGAGCATTTATTTGTTTAAGAACTGGGTTCAGGAACCCAGGTCTAAGATAGGCTGAAATCCTCAAATCCCTTGGCAAGTTAAGATTATTCAACAAGGGTTATTTACAGAGAATTAACAACTGTTAATTTTCCAACATAGCGTATGTTACCTACTTAGGTAAATACTCTGTATTTTCAGACTCCTTGGGTTTGCTGTGATAATTTGCAGATGCTTTTTTTTCCCTTTTATTTACTTTATTTCACATAGGTTTTGATTTTTCAACCTTTAAGAAAAAAAAAATTATGCTGCTCCTTTGCATATCAAAGGAAAGGGTGGTAGGAACCCTAATCTTGGGAAGTTATTTTCCTGGGTTTGGGGGTTTCAGTGAACTTCTCACTTAACTTCTTTGGCCTGAGGCTGCAGTTAAGGGTGTTGTTATGGAGGTCTTTATCTTAAAGAGGAAGAGGGCTCCTTCAAGGAATAGGTTGACGGAGATGAAGCTGGAAAGTTCTGCTGGAGAAAGGTCTTCACAATACTTGGTAGGATTTAATTGTACACATTTTTTTTTTTCTTTGCTGAGGTCACTGATTATCCTTTTTGCCACTTACCCCCAGTGAGATCTTGAAGTGCATAAAATTGCTGTTTTTATAGATCAAATCTGGTCTAATGGTGGCAATTTTATATGGTCAGTCTTATATTTATCTTTGGAGGGTCATTGTTCTATTTTATGCCTCTTTTATAGTCATCTTCTTCATTTACCTGCCTCTCTTGCTTGCCTTGGAGAGGGTCCCTTCACCATCATCCTCTGGCTGTGTGTGTGTGTGTTAATGTGTCTGTGTGTTTATAACTTCTTTTTCCCGATTTATGGATTTGGATTCAGGGATTTGTTGCAGCATTTTCTCTGGGCACCTTTGATAATACAGCTGGTGTGCTCACATTCAGAGACGTCAGTAGCTCAGGCCCAGGTCAGGCTTGGGGTCATTGTGTCTGGGGGACGTGGCTGATTTTTACCTCACTCCTTTTCCCCGTGGTATCCTTTTTCCTCTGGTAGCCATTGGCTTCTCTGCTGAAGGAATGCCTTCAGCGGAAACATCAGAGGGCTCCTGAATTGCAAGGAGGAGAGGAAAGAAGGAGCTAAATACAGTTCTAAATGCTTGTTGGGAGCCACTGAGGCGAGCCCTGGTTCCATTGTGGGAGGGCTATTTTAAAAACAGTGCCTGGCCTGAAGTACTGTTTGCTTACAATGGGGTTTAGAATGTGGTTGGCTCCTGAAAGGTGTCCCTAACAGGTATGGATTCACAGGCACAAGGGGACTCAGGAAGGGGTCACGTGTTAGCCTGATGGTCTCCATGTCCGAGCGAGGAGCTTTAGAAGATCTTTCTGTAATAAGTCCCTGGCTGCCCACTCATGGCCCTCACTCTTACTCCTGGGCCAGCACTAGTGGTGGTGCTACCCATTTTTATATTATTCAACAAAAAGGCACTTTAGAATATGCTCCTAGCAATTTATACTTGAATGTGAAGTGTCCTTTATAAAACCTTTATGTTCCAAGGGCAGTCCACCTGGGAGCTTGCTACAAATGCAGAATCACAGGCCCCATCCCAGATCCACTAAATCAGAATCTGCATTTGAAGATTGCGGTGTCCTAGGTGTTTTGTGTGAAGGTTAAGTTAACGTTTGAGAAGCCTCACATTAAAGCATTACTCCGTAATTTGGTATAAATTGCCCCTGTTGAACTCAGTGCTTCCACTGAGCTTGCAGTAATGCCTGCTGCTTTGACGATGAAGCAACAGATAGAACCTTTGGATGAGTGATCTGAAGTGGCTCTGCTTTACTAAGGCATCTGTTTCTGTGAACAACTGGTAGCTGTTTGATTTAGGAGAAAAATAAATAGTGAAAATATGGTATCCTCTTACGGTGATGACATGGAACGATGGCCAAATAAATTTTGTTTGCACATTGGCTCAAATACACTCTTATAAAAAAATACAAATTGTTTGAATTTAGGTTGGATCCTGAATGAAACATACATTTTTTGACAGTGAAATGACAGGACATGCTAAAGTTAGAAGAAAATAAACCTAAATATCTCAAATCCTATTGCCGTGTAGTGTCAATTTAATAATAATGCGTACCTTTGATGACTTGTGGACTATTGCATTCAAGGTGCTATGTTTTTTTATTATTTGCTTGGAAAATAGTACTCCTTAAAATTGAAATTCAGGAATCTTACATCAGAAAGAGCTTTTTTATGCACAACCCACTTAAATGACTATTTTGAAATAATGGTAACACATATAGAATGATTATTCTGTAATAGGATGAGATTATCACTTATATTATGACTATCATAATGTCATTTTTGTAGAGTGTTATCAGTTTCTTTTTTGGTTTTGTGTCTATCCTGTAGCCTGTTCTTGGGTAGGTGTTTGGTAATATGATTTGTTGTTTGAAATGATAAAGGAATTACAAACAGAAGAGCTTTAGATGCTTTTTTCTTCCAAAAGCATCTAAAATGAGATTTTGATTTTTGAGGTCATAAGGAGGTGAGAGAACAGACAACACTTGGGAAGTTATTTCTCTTGAAATTGTCTGGCCTTAATTACTACAGTACCACCCTTACGTTTCCAAAGCAGTAGATTCCTGTACATGCCTTTGTCCCTGGATTTTTGAGTAAAATAGTAGGGTGTACTTTGCAAAATGTCATCATTGCTGTTGAGTTTCAGAGTCTTTAATTAAGAAACTGAAATCTGTATATCGAGATTTGTAAATCATCTAAATTGCAGAGCAATGTTTTAGAATACTGCTTAAGGGATTGACATTAAAGCCTTTTTCTTTTTACGAAATGCAATAATTTCCTCAAATCCTCAGTCATTAGACCTCTACTAACTATAGTGCTGACTTTTTTTTGCCCTAAAGTCTGTGAATTCCAAAGAAATGCTTCACCATTTCCCCCATTATTATAGCCACCTGGAAGCAGTATTCATGTATTGGATTAAAAACATAACAATGGATGATGAAATTTTGTTTCATGGCGTGCATATTGATATAAAGGTATAGAAAAGGGAGACTTTTTATCTAATGGGGGAATTTCTATTTTCTGGTTGCAAACTTTTACATGGGTTAAATCAAACACTGAAATGAGGTTTATAAATTCATATATAATCAAGTTGTTATTACTTATCTTACCCAAGTATTTTTTTTTCTTCTTTTCCACCTTTTTATATCAAATTAGAATCTTTGGAAGAAATGCCAGAAATGAGTGGAAAAACAACCCGGCGATTCTTCTTTAATTTAACTTCTATCCCCACCGAGGAGTTTATCACCTCAGCAGAACTTCAGGTTTTTCGAGAACAGATGCAGGAAAATTTGCAAAACAATAGCAGTTTCCATCACCGAATAAATATTTATGAAATTTTAAAACCTGCTGCAGCCAACTCGAAGTTTCCCGTGACCAGACTTTTGGACACCAGGTTGGTGAATCAGAATGCAAGCAGGTGGGAGAGTTTCGACGTCACCCCTGCTGTGATGAGATGGACTGCGCAGGGGCTCGTCAACCATGGATTTGTGGTGGAAGTGGCCCACTTAGAGGAGAACCAAGGTGTCTCCAAGAGACACGTGAGGATTAGCAGGTCTTTGCACCAAGACGAGCACAGCTGGTCACAAATAAGGCCATTGCTAGTAACTTTTGGCCATGATGGGAAAGGACATCCTCTCCATAAAAGAGAAAAGCGTCAAGCGAAACATAAACAGCGCAAGCGCCTTAAGTCCAGCTGTAAGAGACACCCTTTGTACGTGGACTTCAGTGACGTGGGGTGGAATGACTGGATCGTAGCCCCCCCAGGGTATCATGCCTTTTACTGCCATGGGGAATGCCCTTTTCCCCTGGCCGATCACCTGAACTCCACTAATCACGCCATTGTGCAGACGTTGGTCAACTCAGTTAACTCTAAGATTCCTAAGGCATGCTGTGTCCCAACAGAACTGAGTGCTATCTCCATGCTGTACCTTGACGAAAATGAAAAGGTTGTATTAAAGAACTATCAGGACATGGTTGTGGAGGGTTGCGGGTGTCGTTAGCACAACAAAATAAAATAAATATATATATATATATATTTTAGAAAAAAAAACAAAAACAAGTTGACACTTTAATATTTCCCAATGAAGACTTTATTTATGGAATGCAATGGAGAAAAAAAAAAAAAACACAACTATTTTGCAAATATATTTATATCTACAAAAAGAAGTTGGGAAAACAAATATTTTAATCAGAGAATTATTCCTTAAAGATTTTAAAATGTATTTCGTTGTACATTTTATATGGGTTCAACCCCAGCACATGAAGTATAATGGTCAGATTTATTTTGTATTTATTTACTATTATAACCACTTTTTAGGAAAAATAGCTAATTTGTATTTATATGTAATCAAAAGAAGTATTGGGTTTGTACATAATTTTCCAAAAATTGTAGTTGTTTTCAGTTGTGTGTATTTAAGATGAAAAGTCTACATGGAAGGTTACTCTAGCAAAGTGCTTAGCACATTTGCTTTTTTGCAGTGCTACTGTTAAGGTCACAAGTTCAAGTCCAGAAAAAAAAAAAAGTGGATAATCCACTCTGCTGACTTTCAAGATTATTATATTATTCAATTCTCAGGAATGTTGCAGAGTGGTTGTCCAATCCATGAGAACTTACGTCCTTATAAGTGGAATATTTGGATAAGAACCAGACATTGCTGATCTAATATAGAAACCCACCCCCTACCCCTTAATTTGCAGAAAGAATAAAGCAGGACCAATAGAAATAATTAGGAAAATGATGAAGCTGCAGGAAAGTGAATGATGGTTTGTTGTTCTTCTTTCCTAAACTAGTGATCCCTTCAAAGGGGCTGGTATGGCCAAAGTATTAAATAAAACATAAGATTTCATTATTGATATTGTGGTCATGTATAATTAAAATTGATATCTAGTGGCCCTCATGAAGAGTTGGAAATTGATTTGTATTTAACTTTTACCTCATTTGGGAGCTCTTTATGATCAGAAGGACCCGGTTTTCTAACTTTGCTCAACACACAGCAAAATTTGCCAATCATGTTTTCTGCCTACCCCCTGTTCTCTGTTTGATCAGCTTGCTTTTCTTTCCAAGGTTGTGTGCTTGAACACATTTCTCCAAATGTTAAACTTATTTCAGATAATAAATATCAAAGCTCTGGCATTTCAATCTATAAAGTCCAACCTGTAAGAGAAAACAATGCGTTTGTACAGCATTTACTGTGATTACCTTGGGTTTGCATTTTTTGCTTCTGAAGTTACTCATTTTGGAGGGAGGTGGGGAAAAGGCAAGGAATGGTTGGAAATTTGCAAGCAAGTCATTTGATAATTCATATCTGCACCACAAGAATTACCAATGATTTAATATTGCACATGAACCTCTTTGGGGCAGAATGATTTAAGAGAAAACCAAAGCTACAAAACAGGCAAAACCTGGGGAACCCAAGATAAAGTTTCAGAGATGATATCCCATGCAACAGAGGCAACGGTGCCAAAAAAATTAGAAAGGGAAAGTGTCTGAGATCAGCTTCTACAAGGACATCTGCCAATTGGACTGAAGCCCAAGCACAATGAAGTCAAATTAGGCTGCTCAGAATGAACACTTAACAGTTGCAGGGCTTCTGTGCTCTGGGCTGAAATCAGACCCAATGGAGGGTTTGGTGGGTGGGAATGTTGGTACAGCCGGGGAACCGACATCTTCCCACTATTTTACTGGAAGTATTTTCGGTCCATTTCTAGGACTTTGGGTCACCTCCGAGCCTGCTATGACTAGTGAGGCCTAGTTCTCATCTCCTTTCCTAGCCCTGCCTTCGAATTGACCGAAAAAATTGTGTTTGTAATGGAACAGACTGTTAGAATCAGATTCTTCCCAGGAATAAACTTACGATAACCATAAATATAAGTAACATTTTGGGGGTGATAGGTTTAACCCTTGCCTCGAGAGTCTGTAGAACCTATTTTCAAATTAATAACTAGTTATCTTTTATTCCTTCTACTTTTGTAATCTTTTAGAGTTTGTTTTTCATCCCTATCCCTATGGGTCTGGCCTTGGTGAGGACAATTAGGATTAGATCCCACTTGGTAGGGCAGGCTAAGCTCTGTCCTCCAGGCATTCTTCATCTGCTCTTGCCATGGATTTGAGGGACAGACTGCATAGTCTTACCATTTAAAAATAACAATAACCCATGTTTTCTCACCTCCAAATACTCCTAGAGAGTAAGAGTATAGCACAAGAATTTCCATCCATTTGGCAGTTCCATCCATTCTTTTGATTTCTCTGTTTCATTGGAAATGATTTTCTTGGTTAAAATGGCTTTCAATGGTATCAACTCAAATGTGTTCTCGTGCATGTTTTTTATATATATGTAAGTATATATACATGACTATATGTGTAAACATATACACATATACAATATGTAATGTATAAATATACATATGAAGAATTATGTAAGATATATTACAAATGTATAGATGATGGCATTTTCCGTTTCAGTTTAATTTCAGAGATTTTTGTAATAGTTGACCATCTCTTGGCAGCTCATTTGAGAAACAATATTCTTACATTCTACATTTTTACAGACATTTTGGTTCACATTCTTCATTATGAAAAAAAAAAAAGTGTCACAATTAACCCCATGACACTAAATCTCTCGAATCTTCAGTCACTATTCTGTAGGAACCTTTGAATCCTTTTAGAGGTCGCACTTTAAAAAGTGTAGTATTTTCTGAATTTTGAGGGATCACCTTTCAAAATTGATTAAATTGTGTCATCTGTTTTTGTGCTTGCTTGTCTGGGCTGTGTCATGTGCCTTTCTGGCATGGTTTTAACCTGTATGGCAGGTCCAGAATGCTCTGTTCATTTTTTGACTTCAAAATTGGGGAGGAAGAGGATGATTGTTTTACACATTTATCTGTGCTTCCATCTTTTCGTAATTTCTGCTCCAATTGCTACTTTAAATTGTATCTCAAGAGGCCAAGAATGGAGGGACGATCTGTAAATCTGATGATCTATGTAGCAAACTACCTAATCACTAGATAATCCAAGTTGTTCCATATTTTCCCCTCAATTTTTAGCTGGAGGTGAAAAAATAATTTGTACAATTGAAAGCACTTTTAAAAGTTAGCATATTTCCATTCTACAGTCATCTTAATGTTAAGATTGATTCCCTGAATGTTAGATACCCCAATCTGTTATAAGGCACAAGGAACCATATAGTCTTACAGTAAAGAATAATTTAAGTGGAGAATAAGTGTGATATGGATGGATAATCATAAAGAAGTAAGAATGCCTTGGCACTATTACTTTTCTGTTTTATTTTTTGCAGGGGTTGGGTCGGGTGAGATGGGGGATAAAATGCAGGTCTCCTTTACTCGGGTAAATTGCTTTTCCTCTTTCCTCCACCACCCCGCTGACATAAATTACAGCCTTATGGTATTCTCCAGGGCAGAGTTTCTGACCATCTCTTTGCCCTGCAAACTTCAAAGTGAACTTCTACCTAACTGGGGGAACCAATGCTCTAAGTAAGACTTCTTAGATTTTAATGTGCGTACGAATCTCCAGCACTGCCTCGGGGAGAATCTGATGCTAATGTGTATACAGACCTGTTGGGATCATGTTACAGTATAGATTCTGTTTCAGTGAGTCTGGGGTGGGGCCCTAGATTTTGCATTTCTAACATACTCCCAAGTGAAGCTGCTACCGCTGTCCCAAGGACGACACTGAGTAGCAAGAGTCATAATTAACTTTTTAATCACAATAGCAGAAAGTTGGAGCAAGCCTAGGTCCCTCTAACAAGTAGCACTTACAGAGAAAAACAAACAAACAACAAAATCTGTATATAGGATGGCATTTGAATCCATTTCACCATACCTGAAATGATGCCCTACGTATTTTTTTTCAAAGGCATTCTTTTCCCCCACAAGATGACTGGCAATTTTGTGTTCTAGCCACCCTCAGACATGAAAACACTTGGTTGCTTATCTTGTAAAATCTGCTTCGCTTGCTTGCTTGGGCATGTATGTAGTCAGTTTAGTCAAATACGTGTCAGTACATCTATGTGGATGGGGGAGCAGGTGCAAGCCCTTAACGCACTTTAAAAAAGTTTAACACTTAAGTCAGTCCACTGAGTTGATCCCGTGTGATCTTAGTGCCAAGCGTCTGAGTTAAAAGTTTTCCCTTTGAAGGCAGCAAATAGATGTCATACATTTGAAGCATTTGTTTATACTAAAAATGATGCTTAACTTTTTTTTTTAAAGTTCTAAGACAGTTCACTGTACAACACCATTGAGCCTAGAGGGTGATATAAAGCTGCCCAAGCTGGTATTTGAGGTTTGATTTAATGGAAATTGGAATTTGTGATGCTGTGGCTGGCTTCAAATAAGGCGCTGAAGTGAATAAGGCTTAGGCTAGAAAAAGCAAAAGGAATTGATTGCCCTCTGCTAAGGGGATCGACAAAGAAATAACTTTGTGTTGGCACCTCCTTTTCAGCCAAATGTCCTAGGTGGGTCATCTGTTTAGCAGCCTCATTTTACTTTTTAGGAGAGCACTTTGAAGATTTCTTACAAGCAGCACAGGTTTGAATATTTGTTGAAGAAATGTTGAAATGAATGGATTCCTAATCTTGAATATACTCTTTCTATATAATATATACATATATTATACAGCTACGCCTATGTATAACATACATATATACATACACACATATTCATATATATTTTTCATAATACATGTATATATTATATATAAACACACCCAAGGAAAAATTTCTATCTCTTCCTGTCTGGAGTGCAAATGCTGAGTGTAGGGTGCCTAACTTTTTTATTCGTTGGGTTTATCATTTCATTTGGGTCTTTATGTTTTGAATTGAGGTGCATAAGTAACACACCAGACTAACTTGAACTCCACTCCAAGCCTGTGTTTGCCCCGAGCTCTGGGACCCCCTCCAAGGCAATGCCCGCTGTGCATTATTGTTGCCATCCCCTCTGATGAGATCTCTCTGCAAACCACTGATTTGCTTAAAGCTTCCCTCGTAAGGAGCAGGATCTCATCTGGACTGCATTTACACTGGAACCACTTGGCCACAATGCTATGAGAGAATAATTATTGAACTATTTTACTGTACAACTATTTCCAAATTGTTGATTTTTTATTGATTTCAGGAGGCAAGCTAATTGCCCCATGGCAACTTGATGTGAACGTTTAATGAAGATCAGGAAACAGAGTTTATGAAAAGCTTTTGTATAGTAACTGCAAAGTTTCAAGAACTGTTTTATACTTCCTGACAGTGCTGGGCCTAGCTTAATGGTTTGTTTTTATTACTTAAGAGTGTAAACCTTGCTTTAGCCTGGTGTGTGGAAACTATACCCTCATCCCGCATTACGCATTTTCAAGTTGCTTTTTACTCACTCCCAACTTCCTTTCCTGCCATCTACACTTAGGGACTTTTTCTGTTTTAATTGTCTGAAAGCGAGTTTCTATCTTTGCATGCTGAGAATCTTACACACACACACACACACACACACACACACACACACACACACTCATGAAGTTAAGTGTCTGTATTGTTTCACTTTGTTTTGGGTGGAGTTTCTTTTCAGCCCTTGGTTGCTAGACAACCAAGCTGACAAAAGTTAAAGATTGAAAAGGCATTTTTAAAGATGTTGAATCTTGGCAGCTGAATATTTTATCTTTGTCTTTATATGGAAGGCTTAATTTTCTTACCAGGTTTCCCTGGCCTTTTGTTGGATAGATGGCTGGTAGATTTTGTGAAGTCGAGCTCTTCAAGCATTATCTGTTTGAGAACTTTCTTAAGTGTTGTTCCCATTTGCTGGAACATGCGTCCCACCTGGATGGACACAAAAAGCCAGCTTAGTTTCCAAGGGTGTGTTTTAAATCACTAATAAAGTTGAGCTCCAGCTCACAGCTGCTTCGATTGTTGCAAAGCAAAGAAGTAGAGAAAAGATTGCTTTCTGAGGCAACATTTAGAGACACATGACTTCAGTTTGTGGAGAACACTGTCTCCATTTGTTTTCTTGGTAGATGGTATTGGAAATGTTTTTTAAAAAATTCTTAAAAGCCTGATTTTAAATCAAAGTCATTTAAATTGCTCATTTCAGTGAGATGTTTCAGGAGCATGTTATAAATACATGATCTTTATACATCTGCCAAGTTGGACGTGTGTTCACAAGTTCATCTTGCATGTGTATACAATTTGTAGCTGACGTGCTTTCCTCACTCCAGGTCTGCCCTTTTTCCTCGTTCGTCCTCTGAGATGCTGCCTCTCTGTCTCTCCTCTTCACAGGGTTCCCTATGCTGAAATTCAAGTCAAATCCATGGAAAACTTGACCAACTTGTCTGATTCATTTATGGGCAGGATTTCCTGGCATGAGGATCAAACAGAGAGACCTGAAGTTTGTTCATCATTGACTGTCTTGGAAATTAGGATCTTCTGAAGCCCATCCGGCTTGTGCATATAAATTTGACAAAATGTTCTCCTATAAGGAAAGCTTACCGCTTACTTAAAACTTGCTCCTTCATTTGGTGTGACCAGCAAACCTGCACTCCTCACCAGCAAATAAGTATTGTCAATATTATAAGGTATGACTAGAATGATGCTTAAACACCAGGGCCCTGAGATGAATCAGACTGTAAATCTCATGGCAATCGATTGGTGAGCCAAATAGAAATAGGGAAATAGGCCCAGGAAAAATTGAAATATTTTCTAATCTCGTAGCATTTGGTGTGTTTGCTGCCTGAAGATAGTTTGGCTGAATAGAAGAAAATGAAGAGAACTGAAGTTACATAAACACACACACACACACACACACACACACACACACACACACACGAGATCCATGCAGCTTTCATGAGCAGAAGGGTGATTTTTAAATACTATCTAGTACAATAACTCCTTCTGTGATGATACCACAAAGCATTTTACCTCTGTAGAGAAAGGTTCAGAAGTTACTTTTAACGGTTTCCTTTTTATTGAACTGTGGGGAAAGAAAAATCTCAGCTGAAGGCAAGCTGAAGACTAAGAATTCTAGAATCCTCTTACCAACAATGATGACCCTAAAGAAAATATATTCCTGCCTTGAGGAAATAATATCTCTGGAAGGTTGTCATATTAGATAATATATAAGTGAGCTCCAGGTTCCCCCTCTTTTATGAGCACTTTTCATGCCTGAATATCACTTTCACTGATGAGGCCTGGTATAGGTCTGGGTGTCTGAAGGATACTTCTTCTGTGCCTTTGTTTTACTCACCCGTTGGTGTACTCATGAATTTACTAAGGTACTTCTAAGGGTGTGACATGAAGGAGCAGAGAGGGTATTGCTAGACATTCCTAAAATACAATCAGGTGCATTCTCACAGCATGGCTGGCAAGTCTCAGATTTCATTCCCAGAACCATTAAAGGTAGGATATTAAAACTGTGAAACTGCTGTTAATCTTAGGGAGATTAATTAAGGAACTTCTCTGGATGGGGGACAAATCCATGTATTATGTACCCTTTTCAGGAAGTTCAGGGGATGGCAGCATTTCAGCCCCAATAGTGTAAAAATAAGCTCCCTCCATGACAGCTGTTGCCAAAACACAACTCTGGAACCCACAGGCTGTGCAATGATGAAGTAAATTAAGTGGTGGTCCTTCTTCATCAGGAGTACAAATTGGTACCTTTACTCTTGTCCCACCACACTCCCAATCCTCAAAAAACCAATTAGAATTTTCCTGTACTCCTATTTTATATTATACTCTGTTTCTCTCTCCCTTCCTCTGGGTATCAGGACCTTCTGTGGAAATAAGGAAATATGTCAGTGAAAGAGGAGCTGGAAAAGCCCACTTGCCTCGCTACAAAGGGAGAGAGATTTGATCATATATCATCACAAATTTGAAAGAGTCTGTTGAACCCAACTGAGACTGTGCCGAAAAGTCTCTTCTGAGATGCCAGCTTGGAGAAGGAACAAGATCCTATTGTGATTTTTCTTTTCCATGGTGATGGAACTGAGTTTTGGGAGAGGAGTAACTCCACAGACTTCCCTCTTGGAAAATGCTCGTGGTGGGGGAGAAATTGCTCTCCTCCCATCCATAACCCAGCCGCTGGGATGCTGAGAAGAAGAGCTGCTCCAGCTGGTGGGGGTGTGGTGGGGTGGGAGGGAGCTGGCAGCCAATTGGCCTTTAGCAGAGTGTAAGCACAGAGCGAAGTGCTTCTGTTTGCAGCCAGAAACAGTGATTCATTTGATTTTAATTTTGACGTTAGCGTTTTTCTCATGACTCACTGATAATTTCATATGGAATTTAAAAGGCTGAAACAGTTATTTACTTTTTAGGAACTTAAAACATCCAATGGGTAGAATTCACTTTTCTCCTGTGAAACAGAGGATATATTAATGCTTCATTAAAAAAAGGAGAGAAGGGGGGGAGAGAGAGAGAGAGAGAGAGAGAGAGAGAAAGAGAGGGAGGGAGGAAAGGAGGGAGGGAGGGAGGGAGGGGGGGAGGGAGGGAGGGAGAGATAAGGCATTTCTCCTACCTTTCCCCTCATAGTTCCCACCTGTGCTTCCATCCCACCTGATCTTCTCACTAATGTGGACTGATTGTCAGGCAGGTGCCATCTTCATGTTTTTCTGATCTTGACTTCCTTTCACCACTATATGGGATGTTGCTGTAGGTACTTTTTAAAAAGATGTTTCCTTATCAAGAAATTCCCCCCTATTCCTGTGTTTTGAGAGCTTTTAACATGCATGGCTCATGCATTTTATGCTTCCATTTCTGTGGTCACTGATTTTTCTTTTGTCTGTTAATGGGGTAAATTACATAGATTGATTTTTCAAATATTCAACCATCCTTGCATCACTAGAATAATCCCTACTGGGTCAGAGTATAATACTTTTTATACATTGCTAAACTCTATCTGCTAACATATTATTAAGGTTTTTGTGTTCCCATAGTCCTGAGGGATATTGATCCACAGTTTTCTTCTTCTTCTTCTTCTTTTTTTTTTTTTTTTTTTTTTATACTGTCATTGTGTGGTTTTGTTATAAGTTACTATTGGCTTCATAGAATGAAGTAGGAAGTGTTTCCTATTCTTCAATTTTCTGGAAAAAGATTGTATAAAATTGGCATTAATTCTTTGAGCATTTGGTAGAATTCTTCAGTGAAACCTTCTGGGTTGAAGATTTCTTTTTTGGAGAGGTTTTAAATTATAAATTCAATTGTAATTTTTCAAATAGCTATAGGGCTATTCAAATTATTTATTACATATTGGAAGATTTATGATAGTTTGTACTTCTTGATGAATTGGTTTTATTTAAGTTTTCAGATTTATGTGTAGAGTTGTTTGTAATATTCCCTTATTATCCATTTGAGGTCTGCAGGGTCTATAGTGATATCTTCTGTTTCATTCCAGCTATTACTAGTTGTGTCTTCTCAGTCTTGCTAGAGGTTCGTAGAGTTTATTGATCTTTTCAAAGAATCAAACTTTTTGTTCATTGATTTTTCTCTATTTTTTCCTATTGTCAATTTCATTAATTTCTGCTCTTTATTTCCTTCCTTCTCATTAGGGTTTATTTTTGCTCTTCATTCTCTATGCTCTTGAGGTAACAGCTTATTATTGATTGTAGACTTTTCTTCTTTCTTCATGTAAGCAACTCGGGCTACAAATTTCCCTCTCAATACTTCTTTATCTGTGTCTCACAAATTTTGATATATTTTAATTTTTCTTCTTTTTTTTTTCAATGAGACTTTCTCTTTGACCCATCAGTTATTAAGAAGTGTGTTATTTAGTTTTGAAATGTTTGAATATTTTCTTTTTCCCTATCTGTTGCTGATTTCTAGTTTAAATGCATATGGTAGGAGAACATACTCTGTATGATATCAAATCTTTTAAATTTGTTGGCATTTGTTCTATGCTCAAGATTTGTCCTACCCTGGTTTATGTTATGTGGATACTTGAAGGGAATGTGAATTCTGCTGTTATTGCATAGAGTGTTCTGTGAATGTTGGTTGATGGTGTTGTAGAATTTTTCTATATCCTTGCTGACATTCTGTTTAATTATTCTATCAAATGTTGAAAGAGGGGATGTTTAAGTATTCACCCAAAATTATGGATTTGTCTGTTTTTCCTTTCAGTTCTATCAATTTTTGCTTCACATACATATCATATACATAAAATATACTGCATCACGTATCTTTTCCCATCATTTTGATTTCAACCTACCTAAATTATTACATTTGAAATTACTTTCTTATAGGCAGCATGTAGTTGGGTCGGGTCACGTTTCTTAATCGACTAGGCCAAATTTTGTATGTTAATTGCTGCAATACCTTTTTAATGACATGTAATACATTACTGATAATTGCTTACGTCTACCTTTTTATTTTTTCTATTTGTTCCCACTGCCTTTTATTTCTGTTTTCTTTTTCCAGCCTACCTTACTTGAACATTTTTCAGAATTCTGTTTTAATTTACCTATAGTTATTTTTAGTATATCTCTTTGTAAATATGTACTAAGGTGGAGAAACTAAAGTGAAGAAATTTTACCGCCCTTTACATCCCTTTATATCCCTATTCATAATATAGATGTCTTAAAGATTCCCTCTACATTCATTGGCAACCACATTAGACGTTATCATTTTTGTTTCAATCATCAAACATAATGTAGAAAAATTAAGAGGAAAAGGAAAGTCCATTATGCTTAACTCATGTATTTGCTCTTTCTGTTGACTTTTTTCCTTACTGATGGTCCAGTACACCTCTGGTCATTTCTTTTTGATTTACTGCGCTGGGATGGATGCGTGCGCACCTGGGGGCGGTGCTGGAGAAACAGGTGAGCTCCGCCGCCCACAGCAGCTGCGGCTATGGCACCGGCTCCGCCCCAGGACTAGGAGGCCGGGGCAGTACTCCCAGCGTTCTGGGGACCTACGTGCACTATTCTTTTAAGGTAGGTCTGCTGATAACATATTCTCTCAGTTTTTCTTCACCTGAGACTGTCTTGGTTTCACATTCATCCCTGAAGGATATTTTCACTGGGTATAGGATTCTGGGTTGCTAGTTCTTTTCTTCCAGCACCTGAAAAAGATTGTGCCACTTCCTTATTGCTTCTGTGGTTTCTGGTGAGAAATACATTGCCATTTGAGTTTTTTCCCCCCTATCAGCAATGTGTCATTTCTCTGTGACTGCTTTCAAGATTTACGTTGTCTTTAGTTTTCCGCCGTTTGAGTTATGATGTGTCTTGGAATGGATTTCTTAGACTTTTTTTCTGTTTGGGGTTTGCGCAGCTTCCTGAATCTTTTGCGCGCGCGCACACACACACACACACACACACACACACACACACCACCTTTTTTTTCTTTTTTTTTTTTTTGCCAAATTTAGGAAATTTTTTGCCATTATTTCTTTGATTACTTTTTCAGCTTCATTTTCCTTCTCCTTTCCTTCTAGGACTTTGATGACAGGATCTTCTGTTATAGTTCCACATGTCCCTGGGACTCTGCTTATTTCTTTTGGTCCATTTTCTCTCTTTTGGGTTGGATGATTTCTATTGTTCTAGTCAAGTTCACTGATTCACTCTCCTGCTTTGTTTGTTCTGCTGTTGAGCCCACCCACTGAGTTTTTTAATATTAATTATTTTGTTTTTTTAGTTCTAAAATTTCAATTGGGTTTTTCCTTGTATCTTCTATTTCTTTGTCAAGATTTTCTATTTATTCACTTATTTCAGGTGTGTTTATAATTGTCCATTGGGGCAGTTTCATGATGCCTGTTTTAAAATCCTTGTCAGACAATTTGAATATATGTATCATCTAGGGGCAGCATCTGTTGGTTGTCTTTCCTCATTTAGCTTGAGTTCTTCCTGGTTCTTGGCATAACAAGTGATTTTTTTAAAGCAAAACTTGGACAGTTTGGACATTATGTGATAAAATTCTAGATCTCATTTAAATCTTGTATTTTAGCAGGCCTACTCTGACACTGCTCTGGTGGGTGATGGGGAGGTTCCACCTCTTTACTGTCAGGTGGGGGTGGACGTCCAAGTTCTCCATTTGCCTCTATTGACAATGAGGGGGTGAGAGGGCCCCTTGTGACTGCTGGATAAGGCTGGATTTCAGGGTCTCCATATGCCTTCCATTGACACTGTGTATTGGGGTGTTCTTGTTACCACTGAATATTGGTGAAAATTCTGACTCTCCAATAGGCTTCCTCTGACACACCCAGAAAAAGAGGGGGTTGGAGCACCTTGTTTCAGCCTGCCAAGAGTAGATGTCTGGGCTCTCCCCTTGGCCTTTGCTGGCAGATGTGGAGGTTCGGCTGCAGTATTTTTCTGTGTTGTTTGGCTAGAGTACACTGGTTGTTATCTAAAAGTTTTTTTGTTTTGTTTTGTTTTGTTTTTTGTTTTTTGTTTTGTTATTTCTAGACTATCCCTTTCCTCATCCTTCGGCCAGAGAGAGCAGGCTTTCCTTTAAGCTTTGCTGTTTTCTATGACTGTTGGCATTTCTGGGATGCCTCTTCTTCAGTATCCAGTCTGGAATAGTTGAAGCAAAAGGAAACCTTAGGGAACTCACTGCCTATGTTCTTCATAGGTCCTTAGCTGGCTTCTTATCACGTTTGCGATCTTCTTGTGTTTGTTTTATATATAATGCCCAGAGATGTTAGTCGAACTTAGCGGGAGGAATAAGGGAGAAATGTGTCTACTCCATCTTCCTGGAAACAGAAATCCTAGCAGGTAGATTTCATTCAATCACTAAGTGCCCTTACAAATTTGCAGATCAAAGGTGATAAAATTATTTCAATTTTCCAGAGGGAAAAATTGAGACACTTAGAGGTAATTTACCTGATCAAAGTTTCTTAGAAATGTGGCCTTGGCTTGAAGTAAAACCTTGGAATTTTAAAATTATTATTTTGATTTTCCTTTTTCTTTTTATGTTTGTTAGAAAAAAAAAAAAACTGGGAGTATGGGTGGTGGGGAGTAGTAACTAAAGAGAAAACTAAAGGATTACTTTTTTGGCTTGGAAGCAGCAACTGTATAGAATTACAAAAATAAGACGTTTTAAGGGGGTTTTATTGAACTTTGAAATGTTGTCAGTTTCCACAAATTGGCTATATGATCTTCATAGTTACTAGTTTATGTCTCATCTTGTAAATGAACAACTTCAATTATTTATACTGTATCCTGAAACTTAAGTGGAGGGGTACACATTTAGTAATCACTGCCACTTTTTTGATTAAAGACTTGCATAGAAATGGGAAGGATAGGGGAAATCCTATTTCATCACCTTGCATTGATGAAAATTTGCACAACTTTCATCTGAACACTTTTGGTCCTAAAATGCCTCTAGATTGCTTTGTATTTCAAAAAAGATTTTAGACCGCTCTTTTAAAACCCATTGTCTAGAATTCTTTAATGGTTTCCAATATTGCAAAAGCAATGATGAGTTCAGAGAATTAACTTCTCTAAGCAAATTTTTTCTAATTCTAATATGTTTCCTAATACAGCATTCATGGGCCCTCTTTCCCTGTTTTAGTTTTGATCACTAACACCACTCTTTAAAACTTCCTGAGTCTAAAAGCAGGAGGGGATGGGAGATGGGAAAGATCTTTTAGGACCAAGTGCTCTATCCACTTGATTCTCTTGTGGCCATTTTGGTTCATCCAGTTCTAATGGTTTTAGTCCTGGCACATGTTGTAGGAAGAGAGGGTGAGCAAAACAGCTTGTGTGCTTAAAAAGAATGTGGGGTCACAGCAAAGGGTGGTTGGCAGGATAGAATAAGTTAAGGGTATAGTCATTCCTCTGAGAAATTCTGTTTGATTCCAGGAAGAGTCAAGCGTTATCGCAGTTTTGGCTTTAACCAGGGATTTGGGATTGCACCTCAACTACCTACTGTTGGAGAATCTCTTACAGTGCCTCTGCCTTGCATCCTGTCCCCTGGTCTCCCCACAGAACTTAACAGGGGTAAAATGTCTCTTTGATGGCACCAATCTTTAGGCTTTTGTAAACATTTTAGCTGCAGAGATCCCCCACCCCCCCAAGTTCATGGTGTGTTCCAGCCTTTCAGCTATAGAACTGGCGCCATTGATGCTTTCAAAGTTGTCTCAGATCATTTAAGAAGGTTTTTTGTTACTTTTACTGCCAGAGAAAGCAGTGAGCCTTGCTCTCTACACTTCCTCTGTTGGAGGCCTAGGCCATTTTCTACATGGCAAAGGGAAGAATGGATGATGATATCTGTCTCCTGCTTTCTTTTTTCCTCTTCCCACATATCCTTCTCTCATGGGGAAAAAAAAAAGAAAAAGAAAAGAAAAACAGCCGTGCATAAACTACCTGGCCAGGGAAGAACCTTCTGTTCTATGAGTTTGGCAGGGGACAGGCTTGGAGGTTAGAAGCAACTGAGAAATCTCAGTTATATGTTTGCAGTCCTTTACTTGAGGCTAATTGTCACCTCAAGAAATTAGGCCAAAGGGAAGAAATGCATTTCCCCCTGATAAGGGAAGGAACATGAGGAAATAGGGACTGGGGATTAACCCTCTCACAGGAACTGACTGAGCCTCTGACAGCAGACAAATAAGATATTTATCTCGAAGAGTTGAAGAGTTTAGATTGGCATTGACTTACGTGAGGGTGGCTATTGTTCTGTATAACTCCAGAAAATTTGCTTTATTAGCGTATCAGAATTGACCAGTGCCAGGGGTCACAAATCTTAGTTCTTTGTTTGTTTGTTTATTTATTTATTTTTATTATTATTTTTTTAACGTTTTACACTTCTTCCATTTGAAGTTTTTCATTTGGAGATAATGGTTTCTCTCAAGAGCCATCATTCTGGGTGAATGTATGGAATTCAGGAAGGCATCCGTCCAAGTGTCTTTGCTCCCCCTCCAAAACACAGAGCCATTTCTGATGGCTGCAAACAGTAAGAAACACTTAGAAAGATGTTAAAATGTTTCAGAAAAACTTGGAAGAAAAATTAGAAGTCCTTTTAAATCTAAGTCACATGCTGTTAAGTTTTCTAATGAACCAGAGGATATTGTATCAACAAGAGTGTCTGAGCATTCATTTCTGTATCTCAGTTTGAATTTGGATACTTTGTGTCATAATTTTAATTTTTTCACATGCCACTTAAACTTGTTCCACACAAAAAGCCATGGTAAAAAGTTTGCAAAGAATAATGCAGTTTACTTCGAGGCTCAAGCATTCAGTAATCTTTGTATGTAATACTTCTATTTGCAAATTTTTATGCACTTGGCAAGGAGATCCCTAAATCCCTATGTCTAAATATTAATGTCTCAGTAGGGTTATTGAATTTATCTTTTAGTAAGGTTATCAAAGAAAGGAGACTTCTGTAATTCTTTAGTTTCAAAGTGCAAGTATTGTATCACTTTTTCATTTTTAGCTTTCAGAATCTTATTGAGTGTTTTAAACAAGGCTTAAAAGTTGACAGTTGTGCCTGGAGAGGGAAAATGGATCAGAAATGTCTATTACCGGACTGTGCATCAATTTTCCAATATTTGGGAAGATAGTCTTCAAAATTAACAAATATTTATAGGATAACTTTAACATACTGGGTGGCATTATTGGCCCTGGGAATTTGATGGTGACTAGAAGCCTGCAAGCCCTTCCATTCCTAGTCTACATACCCATAGTTCCTTTGTACTCAAAATGCAGACTATCGTTGTTACCTGGGATGCTAGAAACACAGAATCTCAGACTCCACTCCAAATCTCCTGAACCAGAATCTGTATTTTTCCCGAGATTCCCAGAATATTCATGTGGACATGAAATCCTGAGAAGTTCGCCAGCCGTCAGGTTAAGAACCCAAGCTATAGCCAACCAGTATATATGGCATTCCTCTGACCACAGGAATTGACTCAGAAATGGGAATGTTTTCAAGAAGATGCTGGTAAAGGGCGTTCTTTTCTCCACAGAGAGAGCCAGAGGAAGGAATAGCCCCTTTCTCCCTCTGTCTGCTATGCTGTTCAGGTATGATGCTAGTCTGACAATGAAGGTGAGGATAGGCAGAGGCAAGAGCATCACAGGACCGTAGAGCAGAAGCCTGATTGAGCCATACCTGGTCCCTACAGTACCCCTGGACGTTGTCAGTTACAGGAGCCCATATATCCCTAACATCCTAACTGATTCACTTGGAGAGGCTATTTCCTAGAGCCTTAGTGGAAAGGCCCATGTGTCAAAAAGACAACATACACCAGAGTGGGTAAACCTGGCCAGCAACATGTCAGCCTGGGGAGCACCCTTAATGCTGCCTGCCAAGGGATAGATGAGACACAGTTTTGGGAAATCTCTGGGCTTGGGACCAATTTGGGAGGCAAGGTGGAGGAGTGAAACTGCATATTTTGCTGATAGAGAAGAGAGAGTGGTGAGTCATAGAGATATACAGATGCTTGAGGTTGTTGTGAAAGAGAGAAGGGAGAAACCCTTGGATTCCTGAAATTGGATCTACAAGGTGGCCTCTGGTAGAATCTGTTTTCTGTGCTTCCTGCCTGCCTCTTGCCACCTTCACATGCTCTCACCCATAGCAAATCAGTGACCCTCTGTGGCCTTCTGTTCAGTGTCCTCTTCTTTGTCTTCTTTCCTACTTTCCCTCC
Organism: Rhinolophus sinicus; assembly: GCF_057876585.1. Lineage (NCBI taxonomy): Eukaryota > Metazoa > Chordata > Mammalia > Chiroptera > Rhinolophidae > Rhinolophus > Rhinolophus sinicus. The sequence continues at coordinate 27,962,019 of NC_142513.1, forward strand.
CACTTCATCCCATTGCATTTTCCCAATTCCTTCCACATAATAGGGTCATAAGGCTATAATGGGTCTTGATATTTGTTTTAAGGAGGGCATATATATATATAAAATATTATATATTATGTAACATAATATATATTGTATATAATATATAATATTATATATGTGTGCATATATACATATATGTGTGTGTATATATATATATATAATCATACACACACACACACACACACACACACACACACATATATATGTATACATATGATACCTTACCCTAGCATCAGTCTAGTAAAGAGGAGAGAGATCAGGTGTGGATTCCCATCTTCATCCATATAACCACCTCCATTGTCAACATATAGGACAACGGAGATATGAAATAATTATACCTACAACCATTTATGGAGCATTTGTGTGCCAGGCTCTATGCTGTGAATTTGAAATACCATGTTTGTTTTACCTGTGAAAGTAATAAATCATTTTACCTGTGAAAGTAATAAATTATTTTGTACTAATTTTTCAGATAAGGAACTTGAGGCCTAGAGCGGTTAAGGATTCTTATCCGCAATTACTCAGTGAGGAGCAGAGATTAGAAACTTTGTGTTTAGATGGGAAAACACCATGTTATACTACTTACCTCCGATGCTTCAGCCTTGATTATCTAGCTATAATTTATATTCTCAACTAGGACACTGTTTGTAAGTTTTGGTTATTGATCATATCGAAGGGCTTATGGGTGCTTGGGTGTAGTGACACATTCACACTCTCTGAGTGTGTGCTGAGCCAAGTTCATGCTCACCAGCCAGTTTTACCAAGAAAGTATCTCTAGGTGTTTTAATGCAGCATACTTGCTTAGACTTTCATTGTTACCATGGTTCTTTAAGCATCTCTCAGGCATGTTTTCCTATTTTTCGTCTGAAGTACAGATATTAGACCTAAAAAGACTTTTATAAGGAATTTAATTCCAGCTGTTTTTTTTGCTGTGTTTTTTTTGTTGTTGTTTGTTTTTTTGACAGTTGAGGAATTTGAGGCTCAGCTACATGAAGCAGCACATGGGGAGCAATGTGAGAACCAGAACCCAGTTATGTTAATTCCCAGATGAAACGTTTATTATTATTATTCCTTTTTCATTCTACTCAAATTTTCCAAACTCTAGTTTAATTGTGGATATTTATTTTATTTTGTAATAAAGTGATAGTGTCTATTAAGTTGGTGCAAAAGTAATTGCGGGTTACAAGGTTAAAAATAATTGCAAAAAAACTGCAATTACTTTCGCACCAACCTAATAGATTTATTCTCCTCATTAATCCCTTTGCTGGGGATCTAAAGACATACAATTTTATTCTACAGGGCAAGGCTTCAAGATGGAAGCAATGAGGAGCATCGCAAATCCTCTTCACAAAAAGCAATGACAAATCTGAACAAAACTGAAAAGCAATCATTTTAGAACTCTTGAAATAAATTCATCAAAGATAGAGAAACACATTTATGAGCATTTAATTTTTATAAAAGAAATCGACTGAACCTTGGGTTAAAACTGTGAAAATCCATGCCATTTTAGATTGGGGGTGCTTCCATTCACCCCAACCATAAGACCTATTTGGTTCAGTGTAGAAGTTCTGTTAGGGTGTGGCAAGTTGGGAAAACCAGCAGCTTCACTGCTGGAGGGGATGACTTGATTTGGAAGGTAGTGTGAGTAAACAGCACATCCCTAAGTGTCATCGAAAATAGTATGATCCTAGTGGCAAACAAACAAGGAAGGCCAACATTGCAACTCTCCTGAAGTTGTGATCCTGGTTGGAGAAAGGAATTTAACAGGAAAAGCCAGGGAATGAGATAGCCATAGTGGACCTTGATAAGCTCCAAGATATCTCTGGTCTTCTGGAATGCTGTATGCATAGTTAGGCCATACACATAGTCAAAAGAGACTGGAGAGGTCCCTAGTTGTGTTTTCATCTGGTTGATAGTGAGGCTTTGCACATATGGAAAGTCCAAGTCAGAGCAGTCTTGTCAATCACCTGAACCTTCGATGCATTTTCTGGCCTACACATAGCTCTACCCTCAAATGGTAGGATGGCTCAAGTGTTTGAGTATAACCTCTGACTACTCATTGGCTGAATACTAAATTATGCTAACACAAGGGCAACGACTATGAAGCCAGGCTAAACAAATAAAAGCAAGAATAAAGAATAATCTGAGCAAATTTATTAGTGGTCACGCACTATGGCGGAGACAGACTCCACAGAATTACTTCAGGCAAATTACTAAATGCATAAACAAACAAACAAACAAAAAATAGCAACAATAATAACCACAAGGAAGGAAAAATAGAAATTCTCAGTTGCCACAATATATTATCTGAAATGTCCAGTTTTCAACAAAGAGTTCAGTTTTCATCAACAACAAAAAAATTACAACACATTCAAAGAAATAAGAAAATGTGTCCCAGGCTCAGGAATAAAAAAGTCAATACCTATTATCTCTGAGGAGTCCAGTTGTTGGACTCAGCAGAAAAAGACTTCAAAGAAGCTATTGTAAATACATTCAAACAACTAAAAGTAACTTTTAAGGAATTAAAAAACAGTATGATAACAATGATTAAACAAATAGAGATCTTAATAAAGAGATATACAAAATAACTAAGTGAAGTAAATTTTGCAGTTGAAAAGTAAAACAACTGAATTGTAGAATCACTATTGGCGCTCTACAGAAGATATGAGATTGAAGAAGAAAGAATCAACAAATTTGAAGATAGAACAATAGAAATTATTCAAGTTGGAGAACTGAAAGAAAAAAAAAAGAAAAATGAGGAGAGACTCAGAGACCTATGGGATATTGGGAGGCTTAGAAGGAGAGGAGAGAGAGAAAGGGTCAGAAAAAATATTTGAAGAAATAATGGCCAAACACTTGATTAAAAACAAATCTACAGATCCAACAAACTTAATAATTTCCAAGTAGGATAAATACCAAGAGAGCCACACTTAGACACATTGTTGTTAAACTGTTGACAATCAGTGACAAAGAAAGTCTTGAAAAGAACAAGAGAACTACTCATCACTCATCACATAGAGGGAAACAACAATATGACTAATAATTGACTTCTCATTCAAAACAAAGGGAACGCAGAAGGGATGGCATATTCAAAATGCTGAAAGTGGTTTTTATTTGCATTTCTCTAATGACTGTTACCTCACTCTTGTCAGAATGGCTATCATCAATAAATTAACAAACAACAAGTGTTGGCGAGGATGTGGAGAAAAGGGAACCTTATGCACTGTTGGTGGGATTGCAGATTGGTGCAGTCACTATGGAAAACAGTAAGAAGGTACCTCAAAATATTGAGAATGGAACTACTTTATGAGCCAGCAATTCCATTCCTGGGTATCTATCCAAAGGAATCTAAAATACTAATTTGAAAAAAATATTCACCCCTATGTTTATTGCAGTACTATTCACAATAGCCAAAATATGGAAACAGCCAACATTCCCATCAGTAGATGATTGGCTAAAGAAACTGTGGTACATTTATAAAATGGAGTATTACTTGGCTATAAAAAAGAATGAAATCTTACCATTTGCAACAACATGGGTGGACCTAGAGAATATTATGTTAAGTGAAATAAGTCAGACTGAGAAAGAAAAATACCATATGATCTCACTTATATGTGGAATCTAAAGAACAGAATAAACAAGCAAACTAAAAAAATAGACTCAGAGATACAGAGCAAAAAACTGATGATTGCTAGATCGGAGGGAGGTGGGGATGGGGGAGAAGGTGACAGGATTAAAAATGCAAATTAGTAGTCATAATATAGTCAAAGGGATATGAAATACAGTGTGGGGAATATAATCAATAATGTTATATAGATCATGTAAGGTGCCAGATGGGCACTGGACTTGTCAGGGGGATCACTTCATAGACTGTGTAGATGCCTGACCACTGTGCTATACATTTGAAGCTGAAGTAGAATAATATTGAATGTCAGCTATAATTAAACATATATATATATATATATATATATATATATATATATATATATACACACACACATACATATGTGTGTGTATATGTATATATATATATATATATACATGTATATATATATTGCCAAAAAATGTATACACATGACTTGTATTCATCTTTTATTATTGGTATATATTGAGTATTACAATTTCAATTTTCCTTTCCTAAAATGTGTATACATTTTTTGGGCACCCTTTGTATATATTTTCTCTTTTCTCCTCTTAACTATTAATAGTTTAAAACACTTAACATTACATAATTACATATACTTCAAAAGAATACTTATAAAACTGCATTACTGAACTTCTAACATATCAAGATGTAATATACATGAAAATAATAGCAAAAGGAGGACAGAATAAGTCGAGCTATACTTGAATGTTTCTATATTTTAGAAAAATTAAATTAGTGTTAATTTGAGGTAAGTTGTAATAAGCTAAGATCTGTATTGCAAATCCTAAACTGAAAACTTAAAAAATCCCCGAATATTTAAAAAATAACTAACAGAGCAATTAAAATAGTGCACTAGAAAATATCTATCTACCACAAAAGAAAGTAGTAGTGGAAGAACAGAGGAACAAATAAGACATAAACAGAAAAAACAAAAAGCAGAATGGCAGATGTACATCAAACAATATCAATAACTACATTAAATGTGAATGGACTAAAAACTCCAATCAAGGGCAGAGATTGTCAGACTGGATAAAACTGTAAGCTCCAACTAAATGCTATTTATAAGAGACACATTCTGATCCAAATTGGGTAAAATTGAAAGCATGACAATGCAAACAATAATCTTAAGAGATTTGGAATGGCTGTATGCATAGCAGAAAAAATAGACTTTAAGACAAAATATGTTGCTAGGGACATAAAAGGGCATTTTATAATGTTAAAGGGCCAATTCCTCAGGAAGATATAACACTTATCAATGTATAAACACTTAATAACAGATCTCCAAAATACATGAAGTAACAATTAAAAGAATTGAAAGGAGAAATGGACAACTCAACGATAATAATTGGAAACTTCAATACCCCACTCTGAATAATTTATGAAATGGTGTTACATACGACAGAAAATCGATAAACATAGACTTAAATAATCCTGTCAACCAACTTGAAGTAACAGTCTTAGAATACCCAACAACAACATAAATGGAACATTCTCTAGGGTAGTCTATATGTTAGGCTATAAAACAAGACTCACTAAATTTAAAATGAATGAAATCATACAAATTATGTTCTTTGATCACAACAAAATTAAATTAAATATCAACAACAGAAACAAACTTAGCAAATTTCCAATTTGGAAATTAAACACATTTTCAAATAATGCACAGGTCAAAAAGGAAATTATACAGAAATTAGAAAATATTTTAAACTGAATGAAAACCAAAACACAGAATTTCAAAATAGTGGGATACAGCCACAGCAGTGCTTAGAGGGAAATTTGAAGCTTTAACTAACTACATTGGAAACTTTAGCCAACTACATTAGGTTATATCAAGAAAGAGCTTAAATCAGTAACCTAAACTTCTATTTTAAGAAACTAGGTAAAGAAGAGCAAACTAAATGCAAAGCAAGCAGAATAATGGAAGCAATAAAGATTATGGAGAAATCAACAAATAGAAAACAAAAGCAATACAGAATATTAATGAAGACAAAAGTCAAAAAATCAACTAAATTTAGTGGTCACACTAAGTAAATAATTGTCAATAAAAAAAGAGAAAGTACACTATTTACCAAAATCAGGAATGAAAGAGGGAATATAAGTACTAACCATGAAGAAATTAAAAGGCTTCTGAAGGAATATTATGAAGAATTTTAGGGCAACAAATTGGACAACTTAGATGAAATGAACAAGTCCTGGAAAGAAAGAAATTAACAAAACTGACCCAAGAAGCAACAGAAAATCAGACTAGAACTCTGACGAGCAGAGAAATTAAGTCAGTAATTAAAACCTTTTCTACATAAAAGCCCAGGCCCAGATGACTTCACTGGTGAATTCTACCAAATATTTAAAGAACAAATATTACCAACCCTTCCCAAACTCCTCCAGAAAATAGATGAGGGAGCTGTTTTCAACTCATTCTATCAGGCCAGTATTACCCTGATACTAAAGCCAAGCAAAGGCATCTCAAGAAAAGAAATATATAGACCAATATCCCTTCAGAATATAAATGAAGCGTTACTAAATATTAGCAAACCAAATCCAGCAACAGATAAGGAGGATTATATACTGTGACCAAGTGGCATTTGTCCTAGGAAAGCCAAGTTGGTTTAATACCTGAAAATCAGTTACTATAACATACCATCTAAATTTTAAAATCTATAGAAGTTCTAGGAGAAAACACAGGAGAAAATCTTCATTACCTTGAGATTGGCAAAGATTTCTTAGGTATAACACCAAAATCAAGATCCATAAAATAAAAGTTTCATAAAGTAGGTTCATCTAAATTAAAAACTTGTACATTTCAAAAGACACCATTAAGAAAATGAAAAGACAAGCCACAAGCTGGACGAAAATACTTACAAGTCATATGTCTGATAAATGATCTGTATCCATAATATATAAACAACTTTCACAATTCAATACTAAGATCAACAACCTAATTAAAAGATGAAAAAACATTTGAATATTTTACCAAGAAGATATACTAATAACTAATAAGCACATGGAAAGATGTTTGTCATAATTAATCGTTTGGGAAATTAAAACTAAATGACAATAAAGTACCAGTGGAAAGGTTATACCTAATAAAAAAAAGCAAACTATAGCAAATATTGGCAAGGATATAGAAAAACTGGATCCCTCATACATACTGATGAGAATGTGAACTGATGTTTTTTTTCCTTCCTTTTTTAAAATTAAATTTATTGGGGCGACAATGGTTAGTAGAATTATATAGGTTTCAAGTGTACATTTCTATAATACTTCATCTATATGTTACATTGTGTGTTCACCACCCAGAGTCAGTTCTCCTTCCATCATCATATACCTGTATTTGATCCCCTTTTCCTTCTTCTACCACCCCTTCTCCCCCACCTTACTCTCTGGTAACCACTAAACTGTTGTCTGTGTCTGTGAGTTTTTGGGGTTTTTTTGTTTGTCTTGCTGTTTTCAGTTTTGTATCACACGTAAGAGTGAAGTCATATGGTTCTTGACTTTTTCTGTCCGACTTATTTTTCTTAGCATAATAATCTCAAGATCCATCCATGTTGTCACAGATGGCAGTGTTTCATCTTTTCTTAGCTGAGTAATATCCCATTGTGTATACTATATACCACATCTTCTTTATCCAATCATCTATCAAAGGACAATTTGGTTGTTTCCATGTCTTGGCCACAATAAATAATGCTGATGCAACCACTTTGGAAAACAATTTGACATTTTTTTAGGAACTTAAGTATAAAGTTACCATATAAAACAGTAATTCCAGTACTATTTGCCCAAGAGAAGTGAAAACATATGTTCTCCTAAAAACTTTTATATGAATGTATAAGTAGCTTTATGCATAATAGCCCCAAAGTGGAAACCACCCAAGTGTTCATCAGCTATTGAATGGATAAACAAGATATGGTATATTCATGCAATAGAATAGTATTCAGCAATAAAACCAACTATTGGTACATGCTACAATGTGGATGAATTTTTAAAATATGCTAAATGAAATAAGCCAGAGGCAAACTATATATAGTATAGTTTGATTCCCTTTATATGAAATGCTTAGTAAAGGGATCTATATCGGAACAGAAAACAGGTTAGTGGGTTGTCTGGAGGTAGAGACTGACTGCAAATGGGCCTGAGGGATGTTTTGGGGTGATAGAAGTATTCTAACACTGCATTGTGGTGATGGCTGTACAACTATAAATTCACTAAAATTTGTTGAATTAGTTAAAGTAGGCAGTTTTTAGTATTTATGTTGCACCACAATAAAACTGTTAAAATTAAAAAAAATAAAATTCTAGGTAAAATCAGCTAACCAATAAGCAGGCAAACCAAATACAAAACAACCCAAAACATTTAAATGCCAGTCTTGCCTTGAACCTTTTGGTCGATGTTGAAATAATGTCCCAGAAACAAGGCGAATTTTGTTGAGTAAAAATTAACACAAGTGTCTTGCCCTTTGAAAATGCTAGATGTGTCATATACTGTGTAGTCTTAAACAGCTGTAAGCTGCTTTGGGTACCTGTTTTTTCTGTTTATTTACTGTCACCTTCCTATTGTTCCCCCCGCCCCACCCCCCAGGAATCCACAAACAGTCAGACCTCAGTCAATGTGGACTGATGCCCCTGAAAGAGCTGGTTTTCCCTTCCCAGTGGGGGCAGAACTGCATATAATCCTTTCTCAACCTAAATTCTTGTGGGAGGAGAGGGAGGGCATAGAGCTATGCAGCTAATCAGGACTGAGCTTCATATATGGGCCAACAGAGACGATTCTAGTCTGTAACTACAGTTATCACACATTCTTGCTCCATAAGGGGCTTTCAGAGGTCACCTGGCTGAGCTCACCACTCCCCAGCTGGTGACCACCTGTCTTAGTGACTCTAACACTTGGGATTCAAAATAGTAAAAATATGTGCTCTTGCTTCTCTGGCTTAAGGCAAATTTTAAAGATTTAAAGGGTCCTGAGTTCTTTGGGTAAGAATTTCTCACTGTAAATATAAAGGATTCTTATCATTACCAAAACATTCTGAAAACAATGCTGTTCCTGGCATTTGACCCAATTTCATATCTATATACAAAATAACTGAGCACTGAAGCCTTACTATCTTATGTTTTCAAGGTTCCAGAAAGCAAGAAAGGGGTAAATAAAGGGGATATTACAAATGGAATTTCTCTGTAGCCTCACAATTAGGCTTCTGAAAACACCATAATCAAAAATGCTAAGTGAAAGAAGCCTATAAAATTTGCATTGTCCAGGCTTTCCTCCCTGTTTCCTTCAAGTCCTCAGGCTTAGAGACCCCAGGGAACTGGCAGGTGCAGATTTCCATGGAAACTAACCCTAAAAGAATGAAAACCTAAGGAGAGAATTGTGTGAAGTGCCCTTGCTCCTGTGTAATTTCCTTGCGAACAGTTTTCGAGGTCAACCTGGCTTATTTCACAAAATTAGAGGCCCTCCTGCTAGGATTTCCCCAGGCAAGGAGGGTTTGCTCAGCATCATTGGTTGGAAGTCGGCAGATTAGGGCTGGTTCTCTGCTTCTAGAAGAACAAGCCTCACTACTCGGCCTGATTTTCAAATCCTTTTTATTCTAGCCTCATTCTAGTGAACCAGAGCCATGATTTTTTTTTTTTTCACCTTTAGGTGTATATGTTTATTTACTTTAAAGCATTCATTAAAAATAAATTGGGGTAGTTTTATAGCATTGCATGGCAAGGTTTATACATATGTGTATATATAATATATATGCATATATGTATGCGTATGTATGGTTAAAACTATTCTAATAGTACAAAAAGTCAAAAAAAGAAAAAGGAAAATCTCTATGAGTTCCTCTCCCCAGAAGCAAAATGGTACAAGCCTTAGGAGTGAGGGTGGTTCGTCAAGCACTGGCCAGGGGAACACCCTCACTAATGTCTGCCAAAGTGGAGAGATGGGCCTCACTTTGGGAATATCTCTGGGCTTGAAATTAATGTGGGAACTCTTCTGCACCTTGCTTCATAAATTAATAAAAATACAGCTAAGAAGACTTTTTTTTTATCATCTCAAAGACCAAACTCATATAGTATATCAGAGTCACCTGGAGGGCTTGGTCTACCGCACATAACCAGGTGCTACCCCCAGAGTTCCAGACTTACTAGGTCTGGGCTGGGGGTCTTAGAATTTGCATTTCTAACCAGCTTTCAGGGGCGGCTGATGCTGCCAGTCGGTGCATCATTCTTTAGAGATTCCTGTGATCGAGGGCTCTGGGCAAATGTAGAGATTCTACCTCAACACTGTACACCATTGTCTGAATTTATCATCGTATTTTTAACCAACCCCGTTATCATTAGACATTGTGTAGTTCTTTCTAGTACCTCATTGGAATTCTCACAACAACCTTATGGTGCAATAATACGAATAGCCCCCATTTTTAAGTGCTCACTATGGGCGAAACATTGTGAATGATTTTATTCTCACAGCAATCCTGTCCTGAAAGTATTACCGTTATTTCCATTTTATCGATGAGAAGTTCAGAAATTGAATAATGCAATCGGGTTCATACAACTGGTAACTAGCAGCAGCTGGACATTAAAGGTAGATTTATCTGATTCGTGAGCCCGTGTTATTTTCAGAGTCCCTGCCTACAGTGAATTCACAAGCTACTGGGGGAATTGCAGGTGAAATGTCAAGGACTAAGAATAATAGAAAATGCTAAGTGCTATAAGAAAGGCAGAGTGGAGAAGTTGGTTTAATCGGAGGAGTTAGGGCGTGCAAATTACAGTCTCACAGGGCCACATGCTTACAAGTGCTTGCCCTTGGTTTCAAGCCCTAGTGTCATCATCTTGAAATTCTTAATAATCTTTTAACAAGGGCCTCGTATTTTCATTTGGCACTGGGCCGCACAAATTATATGACCACTCCTGGAAGGGTTAATTTACTCTTCAAAAGCTTCAGCATTGCCTTAATAACCACTAAACTGATATGTCTACAAAGTTCACTTTTCACTATTCATTAACTGTTTACTGTGCCTTCATGGGGGGGTGGGCATTTTCAAATGACTTGTGCCAATTTTTATCCTACACTGCTTTGTTTTTAATCTCCAAGTGGACATACGCCTGGGATAGTTTTTCTACCTTGAATACATTCAGAGAGGCATTCATTTCTCAAGAATGAACATCGTTAAGAAGATAAATCCAAAGGGAGATAATACCATACACATACACAGCTTTCCAAAATCAGCCAGAGATGATTTTTTGTGTAGGGGGCTGGGGGGTAAGAATCAATTGTTATTCCCCATTTCCTGCCCCACTTTGGCTTGTTAGTATATTGTTATTTTAATTGTAGTTTGCAGTCTCTGAAATTCTTCGTATGGAAAGCAAAAGTAGAGATTCTGAAATTTTACTACGTTAGCTAATTTCCATATATTCTCCAGGGAGAAAGAATTATTTCCAATTTTATACACCGAAGGTGGGAAAGTTCTATTTCGAACACAGTGCACATCAACTAATGCCCCAGGGGAGTACTGCCTTGTGTATTTCATATTTCACGCCATAACAATGTTATCCGATTTTATAATTAACATTAAACTTTTACAGGAAAAACTACCTTGTTATATTAGTTGTTAACCTTTCGATGTATTTAAAGCTCATTTCATAAGGAGCCATATGCTTCTTCATCACCATCCTAAGTGGGCTCTGTTGCTAAGTGTTACGGGATCTGGTAATGAAAGATATACACACAATGCATTTGCCCAACACCAGGGGCAGAATTAAAGGAGCAGTGGGAGCCTTAACTCTTGAATTTCCTGACTTCTGTGGGTTTCATTTGCAATTTTAACATTCCAGTGATATTTCCTTTCTCACATTCTTTTTTTTTTTTTTGTCTTTCCTCCTCAACATCCCTACCTTCTCTCCAAACCAGATAATAGCTATTTAAACATTCATTCTCACTTTCTGACCACACCTGCATTATATGATTAGTTTATAATGCATTAGTGCCATCTCCTACAGGCTTAATTATTGCTTAAATGTTTTCAAACTATTGCTCAGTGACACAGATCCATCTAGGACAAGACATGTAATAAGAAAGCACTGATGAACCCAACAGGTATTTATATAATTTTCCAAAAATGTAAGTGGATAATAGTTTACATAGGAATAGGTTCTCAAGTTTGTATTTAAAGTAAAAATAGAGAATGGTAAAGATTGCCATTGAAAACCGCTTACATCATTCCTTAAGAATATGTGTCCATGTGTGTTTAATATAACAATAATCTTTACTAAAGCTAAAATTAAAGAACAACCAAGCCAGACCTAAAGAAGAAATTAAAGACAACTGGGCAGCCAAACCATCTGTGTTCTGATACATCCCTAGTGGTGAAAGGGGAATGGATGGAGAAGGTTTATGCGTTCTCCTTGTCTGCCAGTTTCTTTCTTTCTGTTTAAATAGTATGCATCTCCAATATTAATTTATGTTAACTGATCTCTTGCTCATGAAGATGAAGAGAAATGGTAGAGTCTCCTCTTACAGAAAGTTAGGGTTTAATGTCAGCACCTGTGTTAGATTCACATGTGCAAACTTTGACTTCTGGCATTAACTCGAATTTTTGTACCATTTATACTCAAAGAGGTAAGACATTCTGATTGCATTATCGTCCAGTTTCTAGAAAAAAAGTGGTGATTCAATTAGGTGGTGGTATAGCCTACAGCAGAGCTTCTCAAACTTCAGTGAGTCTACGAATCCCCTGGGGGGGAGCATGTGGATTTAGTGGGTCTGAGGTGGGACCTGAGAGCCTGCATTTCCAAGTGCCCAAGTCATGCTGCTGCTGTTAATGTGCAGACTATACATTGAGTAGCCCCAGTGTAACGTAATAAGTATTGGGAACTGAGAAAACAGTGGTCATGACATCTATCCTCACCTCTGCCTTTCTGTGCTACTAACTGAAAATGCCTTTATTCCAGTTCCTTCACCTGAAAACAAAATATCAGGGGAGAGGGACTTTATGTTAATAAATGTCTTCAACAAATAGATATTTAAGCTAGTTGGAACAGATGTACAAAATACTTTTAATGTTAAAATATTGGTTACTTTTTATAATGTATGCATATATATTTTCAGTTTAACATTGAGGAAAACACAATGCTGAAACTGTTCAAAACTACTGTCGAGGTTTGAGGTCTGAGTTGTAGAGAAAGAAGACTAAACACCCACAGGTGAAAGCGTCTCTAGCGAGAAAAGCAACTCCTGGTTGGCCATTTTCTATGACATATGGTTGTCGCTTTTACTTTAAAAGAGCTCTCCCAACATGAAATTTTATAACCTTATTTAATATAGCTTAATCAGTATGTAATATTTTTTAATTAAAAACCATTTCTTTGTGTCTAATTTAAACTCTGCAATTTAAAAGATTTTCATTCCTGGACCCAGCTGAGTTAGAGAATATAAATCTACTGTCCAGTATAAATCTACTGTTAAAGAAATCACAGTAGGCTGTGACAAAGGAAGCAAGGACGTACAATGGGGTAAAGACTATTCAATAAATGGTGCTGGGAAAACTGGACAGATAACGTGCAAAAAACCAAAAATGAAACTGGACCACCTTCTTATACCATATATAAGAATAAACTAAAAATGGATTAAAGACTTAAATGTAATACCCCAAACCATCAAACTCCTAGAAGAAAACATAGGCAGTGAACTCTCTGACATTGCTCTTAGTGATATATATATATTTTTCTGTTCTATCTCCTCGGGCAGGGGAAACAAAAGAAAAAAACATACAAGTGGGACTACATCAGACTAAAAAGTTTTTGCACAGCAAAGGAAACCATAAATAAAATGAAAATACATCCTACTGAATGGGGTAAGATATTCGCCAATTATACATCTGATAAAGGGTTAATATCCAGAATTTATAAAGAACACATACAACTGAACACCAAAAAAACACAAAAAACAAACAAAAAAAACAATCAAATTAAAAAATGGGCAGAGGACCTGAATAGATATTTCTCCAAAGAGGACATACACATGGCCAATAGACATATGAAAAGATGCTCAACGTTACTAATCATCAGAGAAATGCAAATAAAAACCACAGTGAGATACCACCTCACTCCTGTCAGAATGGCAGTCATCAATAAATCAAAAAACAAGTGTTGGTGAGGATGCAGAGAAAAGGGAACCCTCGTGCACTGTTGGTGGGATTGCAGATTGGTGCAGCCACTATGGAAAACAGTATGGATATTCTTCAAAACATTAAAAGTAGAACTACCTTATGACCCATTCCACGTCTGGGTACTTACCTGAAGAAATCCGAAACTCTAATTTGAAAAGATATATGCACCCCTATGTTCATTGCAGCACTATTTACAATAGCCAAGATATAAAAGCAACCCCAGTGCCCATCAATAGACAGTTGGATAAAGAAGAGGTGGTACATGGATACAATGGAATATTACTTGGCCACAAAAAAGAAAGAAATCTTACCGTTTGTGACAATGTGGATGGACCTAGAGGGTATTATGCTAAGTGGAATAGACTGAGAAAGAAAAATACCATATGATCTCACTTATATGTGGAATCTAAAGAACAAAATAAATGAACAAACAAAACAGGATGAACAAACAAAACAGAAACAGTCTCATAGATACAGAGAACAAACTGCTGGTTGCCAGAGGGGAGAGGATTTGGGGAACTGGGTGCAAAAGGTGAAGGGAGTAAGAAATACAAATAGGTTAGCTACAAAATAGTCATAGGGATATAGGGTACAGCATAGTCAATAACGTTGCAACAACTGCGTATCGTGTCAGATGGGTACTAGACTCATCAGGGGGAAATCACTGCATAAATTATATAAATGCCTAACTGTACTGCACACATGAAAGTAGTATAAGATAATACTGAACGTCAACTATAATTGAAAGAGAAGAATAAAAAAAAGAAAACAAAATCACAGGATATGATTTATTTCCCATAAGCCATGTGATTTCCTTTTAATATATTAAGGCATTTGGGGGTTAAAGATGGATTTTTCTTTTAATAATGCAAACTCTGTATTAAAAGTATTATGCCCTATAATCCTAAGCACTGTCGTTTTTCTGTGGGATAGGGCATTCCATTGGAACTCATGTAATAATCAGGGCTTCATCCTCCTTTATTCTGTAAAACAATGACATATTTTGCAATAACAATGTCCTTTGGACTCTCTAAAAGCACGTCATCAAACTTTGATAATTCAAAGATTCGCATTTTAAAAATATTTGCACTTGTTAAAAAGTTCTAGATTGAATTTTTCACCCACTGAGATCATGTGGGAAATAATAGTATAAATGGTAGGGAAGTTTAAAATTTCAATTCACCAATGAGATGAAAATAAACAGTTCCTTCTCTCATGGGCAAAATAGACTCAGAAGCCCAGGATGTTTCTCCAGAAGGAGCTGCTTTTGGGTATTTGTTTTTTTCTTTCTTCTTTTACCAGAAGGATTGGAGACAGGGTCCCTGGTGAGAGTGGGGTGAGAGCTAAGGGTGCTGGGAGTGGTGAGAGTTCAGGGTGAGGCCGCTGACCAGGGTGCTGAGGGGAAGTTGTTAAAAGTGCAGCTGCCGGCACATTCCAGTGAGCAATAGAGATGGACACAGCTTGCACTGACCTGTGGCTCTTCCCCTTGGGCTTTCCAGTGTGGAGTCCAGTGAGTGACGTAATGGGCAGTT
Organism: Rhinolophus sinicus; assembly: GCF_057876585.1. NCBI lineage: Eukaryota > Metazoa > Chordata > Mammalia > Chiroptera > Rhinolophidae > Rhinolophus > Rhinolophus sinicus. Next base: position 27,977,386 of record NC_142513.1, read on the forward strand.
GCCTTTGTTGATGAAACAGCAGTAATGTAGAGGAGAATTGGAATTTATTGTGATCACTGCAAGACTTTCTTGTAGGGAATACTAGTTGATATTTTATATTTGTCCAGTTAATTAAAAAGATGTTTCAAAATACATTACAGCTCATGCTTTTTCATAATCATATGTTATCTTTCATGGGACTGGATGGAGCTCAGTGAAATATTTCCTTTGGTCCAATTCCTTTGCTATACATAATTAAAGAGTCTCCATTGGTAACCAGGATACTTCCAGGGTATTATCATTTGGGAACGGCAGTTTTCAAATACTTTTATTTTAAAGCTTCAGAGACCCAAATCATAGGAGATTAAGCCAGACAAGGGTTTTATTTTTTCCCCTTCACATAACATGACGTTTGGAAGGAGGCACTGTAGGGATGAGGTGGAAATTCCATAGCCCTAGCAAGGTCGTAGGGTTGTTCTTCCTGTTCCTCTGTCTTTTCAGAATTGAAAGATGGATGTTACAGCACGAGCTATGGCATTCGCTCTCTAGACAGGAAGAAGGAGGAAGGGGAAAAGGACTCCTGCCAATTCAACAAACCCACCTTTGGATAAATCGTCCAGACGTCTCACATGATGACTTACTTCCTCTTCCATCTCATTATCCACACTAATGTTCTAGGGACACTGGGAAATGTAGGTTGTAGCTGCCTCCAAAAACATAGGGATTTTTTTTAGTCAAAAGGAATGGTATTATGAATATTGAGTAGCAAACTGGTAGAATCTTGCCACAAATATTTGGTGTTTGAGTGAAACATAATGCTGTTTCATGGTGATATGCCATATATACTCTTAGAAAAGGCCATTCAACGTGGTGGTGTCCATGGGCTGGATGAATTTTCCCTCATGTGATCAGAGTAGCTGGGCACATTCCTTAGAGGTGTTAAAAAAGAAGAAAAAAGAAAAAGAAGAAAGGAAGCAATGGCTACAGTGTGGCAGAGTGAAAGGTGAACACTTAGGTGTCTAGTTCCAGTAAGGTAGATGGAATTGTTCACTCCTTCAGTGCCCCCTTGTGCCCAGTATATTGTAACAGGATAATAAAGTTAAGCACTGTCGAAAGAGACTTGTTGAAAAGCTGCCTCCATGACAGTTACTGTGTAGCACTGTGTGGTTTTTAGCTACTAGAAAAGCAAAAAGCAAAAACATATGTCTTCTTGATACTGGGACAAAAAGTCACAATGTTGAGGCTTATCTTTATTATGCTAAGTGATTTTCTTGTTAAAATAATATTTTACTTACATTTAGAGTAGGAGTATTTTCTCTTCTTAAATTTATGCATGGACTGTGTGTGTGTGTGTGTGTGTGTGTGTGTGTGTGTGTATTAATTCCTCTTAAATCTACCAAGCTATGAACTTGGGTTATAGTTTACAAACAAATTTGATCATTTGGGACTTGAGAGGATTTTGTGAACATAAAATGTCTGTTAGGTTTGGGTAGATATCAAACTATTCTTTATTAAAGAGAGTATATGGATCAGAGTCTTTCTGATGGACTTAACAGTAATTAGATAAATAATTATTTTGCACTAAAAGAAACCATGAAAAACTATAAGCGTAATTTTATTACTGTTTACCTTAAAATTTGCCTTATAGTTTATCTTATAAGGATACTGTTTTTGTTTTTGGAGACAAAATGGACACAAGTTAGACAATCACATCAAGGCAGTAATGTTTCATCCTTAATGTACTGCTACCAAGCATTTACTCTTGGCTGCAGAGAAAAACAACAAAGACCTCTAATACGGTCTGCCAGAGAGAAAGCATCAGTATAAATTCTGAATAACCTGTCTTTGACCTCTACCTTTATGCAAACTCAACTTAAGCTAGATGTAAGTTTCTTTGCTTTGTTTTTTTTTTTTTTTTTTTTTTAATTCTATCACGGTCTGAAAGGCATTGGGACATGTGCTGTATAAATTACCAGCAGCACTGTCCTCTAATGATTGATAAAAGTGGGCAGCAAAACTAAAATTCTCCACTCCCTTGTTATGAGTAGGCACCCACTGAGAATTGAGTTGGTTTTGCTAGTCTGGATTCTCTGACTGCCCCCCCCCCCCCCCCCCGCCCCAGGCAGCTTCCCATAGAAGCAACATTGAGAGCTGTAATCAACAATAGAGACCAACTAGCCCAATTCTCTCTTTAAGAAGAGAAACAAATCCTCTCAGAGACTCATGGGCCAGAGCAGGAACTAGAACCAGGGCCTCATCCAGAATTCATGTTAATTCCAATCTGCTGCCACCATTTATAGAGGCTTATAGGGTAACTGCCTACTCTCGGTCCATATGTTTATGAATGACTATCCCCTGGGAAGGCTGGAACTAGATCTCAGACTGCCTGCCTCTTTGTCCAGTGGTCTTTCCTGTCTGTTACATTTTCACTCTATCTTCTTTCTCTAAAATGAAGAGTCGACCAATTCTAAATCTCCTTTGGAACAAAATGGGTCAATATATGAGAATGCTCCTGGGCTAATACTGTCAATAGGAAAATTAAATTTGTTCTTCCACCTGAAATAAACTGTTGTCAGTTTAACATACAGTAGAAAAGTAATTCACCACAGGCAAAGAGGAATGGGTACCTTTGGAATTTATTTTCAATAAAAGATCCTGCAAGTAGAAGAAACCCCCTGAAACTCTGGTTTTATTGAGGCCCATTAACATGTGAAGAGTATGAAGCTCTTAAAATCTGCCCTTTCAAGAATTTGAAAAGTTATGTAGGGAGTTATAAGTACATAGATGAAAATGAACACCTTCCCTTGGTAAATGTATTTCAGGAGCATTGAGGAGCCATAAAGGGAAAGCTGAGGGTAATAGAACCTCACCTGGTAATTTTCAGGGGTGAGAAGAAGAGGCTAAATGTCCCAGAGCTGAAAGAAAAAGGAGAAAGAAGGGCAACACACTGCTAAACAATGTGTATGAAATTTGGCCCTGAAATTCTTATTGTGGGTAAGAAAGTTTACCTTTCCTCACAATGTGATCATATTGACCAGTTTTATAAAATGTTTAAATAAATAACCTTTGTGTTTCTGGTCAATAAAACCCTGAATATAAGTGAAATAGCTTTGTTTATTCTGTACCAATATAGGCAGAGAGTGCGAAAATCCAATCAATGTCTCACTTTCCATTTACTGTCTTTTTCAGCTGAATTGTAGAGGAGATTCTTGGCATTTCTGTATGAGAATCTATTCGATTATTCTGTTATGGACCTTTTCTTTCCCTTAAGTCCATCCATAAGTGACCATTATATCCTGGTGCAAAAGGTAGTGAGTGAATAGGTGAGTCGAGAATAGAACTCTTAACACCCAACTCCTCTGTTCACTAAATCTTGGCTCTTACAAGTGTGATCTTTGAACTGATCACATCAGTATCACATGGGAGCTTGTTTGAAATGCAAATCTCAGGCCCTCTCCCTAACCTGCTCTGTCAGAACCAATAGTTTTTAAAGATTTCAGGGTGAACTGTACGCACATTAAAGTTTGAGAAACTGCCGTTATTCATACAACACTTCACATGGACATGTTGATGCTGAATCTGATAAAGTGTAACATCACATGACTTTAAGTGCCTACTCGGGGAAACACCTGGAAATATCTGAGATATAAAATGAATGAGATTATCTGCATGTATGTCGCTTTGTGTGTCTCTGCTTGGTGTTTTTTTCCCCCCTCTATTTTATGCCAACAGTTCCAACTATTTTACTGAGCTGGCTTGGCTTCCTGATTGGGTAATTGACTTATTCATTCCATAAATCTGTATTAAACACTGTATGTACCAAGCATAATACAAAAATGATGAAGACATGCTCCTTTCCTTGAGACATTCAGACTCTAACCAATGCAAATCTAACATTCAGACTCTAACCAACATTCAGACTCTAACCAAGGGAGCAAGATTAGTGTTTCGAGGAGCCCTCGTTCAGATGTTCATAGCTTCGACTGGGTCATAGAGTTGAAAAGCTTGGTAGCATGGTGGAAGCCAAGGAAACTTCTGCAGGGAAACGTCCACAATTTTGGATGTTAAAGCCATCAGATTAGGCCCAAGGTGATGTGGCTTATGATGAGCCTCATGCCAGCAAACCGAAACTTAAATAAGTATCTATGCTCAGCTTTCCCTGAAAAGGAAGGCAGAGGTCATCCAATCAGCCCTTGCCTGCGGGGCACAAGTTAACCTGAGCTGGTTCCATGACTTCCCCTTGCTCCATATGAGGGAAATAAACCTGCTTTTACCAATCAGTAAATGCCCACTATAACTTCCTTGACCTTGCTCACTTTGGTCTAGACAAATCTTTCGCCTTGTACAGCTCTTTGGAGCTCCTTTCTGTCTGCTAGATTGGATGCTGCCCAATTCATGAATCACTGAATGAAAGCCAACTAGATCAGTTAATTGTCCATGGAAATTTTCTTTTAACACAGGGAATTCATGGTACCGCTGGTGCCCATCTGTAGACCACCTTAGATAATTTCTCTAATCGGTTTCATTTTGACCACAGCGTATGGGAATTTATGAACCTTAAGAGCTATTTCAGACCCCTGAAATCATATATAAAATTCCGTATTTATGTGCATTTTTCTGGGAAGAGAAACCGTAATATTAATCTGGTTATCAAGGAAGTCCATTTCCCAATAAGCAGGCCTAGCAGATAATAATTTTGAAGGTTTACATAGGCTTTTACTACTTAGAAAATCCTTCCAATATGTTATCCTTAGCAATTCAAGAGGATGCGTAAACTGGAGATATAGGGGTAGAGTCTAAAGAAAGTATAAGTGAATTAACTTCACACTCAATCGCCATTCCCTGACTGTTGAGCCTGTAAACATTTAAAGGGCTCTCTCCTCCGAACTCCACATCTACCATATACACAAGTGTTCCCAAAGAGGGATTCTGACTCCTAAATTTTGGTTCTTCAATAATCAACCCCAACTTCCCAGAAGGCCAATTGGGTCCTTACAAAAGAAGCAATCTCCTAGGCTTCCTGTTGTGGGCAGGCCGAGTAGATCCACTTTGAGGACCTTCACAACCATGAAGAAAAGGAACAGAAGGAAAGGAGAGAAGGAAGGAAGGATGTTAGCTTAGAAGGAAGGAGTGAAGGAAGGAGATGCAATTCTATGACACTCTTTTTCATAGATAGTACTAGGGGTTTCAATTGAATAAAAAAAACTTTGCTTAAAATGCAGTAAAGATGTGGGCAAGCTTCTCTTTGGGCAGGGAGAATTAAAAATGATTTGGAATTAAGTTTAATAAAGCTCTTTAAATAAAGAGTCTTAGCTTGCCTAAAGTTACCCAGTTAGTAGAGCTTTGGTTCTATTTCATAGTGTTGGTATTTCAAAATATAGCTCTTTCTTTGTATTTTCTTTTTCTTGAATAATCTTGATGTCTTCACAAACATGAGCAATTATGATACCTTTTAAAAAATATTTTGGCTTTAAAGTATTTATTTTCCTTTGGTCTTTAAGCATAAGCTATATAAAGTAGGCAATGAGATAAAATATATTCCTTTTTTTCTTTAATGGTAAATTTTTGAACTATTAATATAATCTTAGTCATTTATATAGAACTAGATTTGACAACCAGGGGACAGTCTAGGTTAGGAAAAGTTGACATGTTTCTTCTTTGAACCTGAAGTTTTCTTAGATGATGAAAATTTTTGGAAACACTGCCTTTTGAGTAGAATGTTTTGTGGATTGTTTTAGAATGTAGGCAATCATTTCTTCTTATTTTTCAAAGCTGGACTTCAGGTATGAATTATAGTGCCTAGAACAGTCTTGTTATTTCATTTTCATTTGCCTAATAGTAACAATTTACTCTAATTGAATCTTTTAATCGAGAACTACCATCATTTACAAGCATTAATTAATGCTCCCAGCTCCCCAGTGCGGTAGGTAAGTGTTAGCCTTGTTCTATAAATGGAGAATTGAAAGAACAGAGTTACATGACTTGCCCAGGGCCACCCAGGAAGCCGAGGGGTGGAAGGCTGAGTGAAACTACCAGGGCTGAGGCTCGTCCCCTTGGTTCTCAAGCTGGAGGCAGGCCTGCGTTTAGATTTACGAGGTAGAAGAGAACAAGGAAAAAACGTGAGATCCTCTAATCTTCATGTCTTTGTTTCATAGATGAAGAAGCTGTCACTGCATAGTGATGTGACTTCAGTACCCAAGATGGATTTGTTCATTTATTCATGCATTCGTTCATTCAACACATATTCATTTGCATACCTCTTGCATGACAAATTCTGGGAACACACTGAACAAAGCAAAGTCCCTGTTCTTGAGATTATACGAAAATGGGAGGAAGACAGTCAATTAACAAATATATAAATACATTTTATACTGTATCAGGTTGTAGTGTTTTGGGAAAAAAAATAAAATAAAAAAGAAAGCCCTTAAAAGTGGAGAGGAAGTGTGTGTGTGTTGGAGGGGAGGTGTTGCTACTTCAAAGATGTGTACAGTGAAGGTCTCATTGATAATAAAACATTTGAGGAGAGACTTGAGGGAGCAAGACACGCAGGTAGCTGGAGGGACAGTTTTTCAAGTAGGTAGAGCAACCGACACAAGCAGAAGCCCAGAGATAGAAGTGTATTTGGCTTGTTTGAGGACTCGTGAGGAGGCCTTTACCTAAGACAGATGAACAAAGGGAAGAATCTTAGGCAATGAGATCAAAGTGCTAAAGGGGACAAGATTTTAGAGAGCCTGGTCAACCCTGGTAAGGACTTCAGCTTTTACCCTGACTGACGTGGGAAGCCATGAGAAGACTTGGGCAGAGGAGTGAGGTAACGTGACTTACGTTTGAGCAGGATCACTCTGGCTGTTATGTGGAGAAGAGTCAGAGGTGCATGGGGAAAATGTGCAAATAGGGAGACCAATTAAATGGGCGAGAGGTTATGCTAACATCGAATACTGACCGAGATAAATGGCGTGGAATAGGAAAAGCTGTCACAGACTGAATAGCTATGGCATTATATTCCAATTTCAAGGCACAAGCTTTTTTCCTTATCATGCCAGGTATTCAGTAAGCTTCAGAAGACTTAAAACATTCCTTCTGGATGAGTAACAGCACAGTATCTAAATTGTCTCCAATGTGCACTTTTTGAAGATACTGATACTAGAAGATGACCAAGGGGTGAGCTGCACCTTACTTCTGGATGTACAGGTCATTCAGGTGAGACATGTTCTAAGCAACCGATTCTGTAGATCAAAAAAGAAAGGAAGGAAGGGAGTTGATTATTGGCTGAGCATCTCTGCTGGAGGCTGGAGGGTGGTGCTGGAGATAAGCTAGTGAAGATAAGCCTGTGAATACCATGTCAGTGGACCTGGGTTCAAATTCTAGCTCTGTCTTAGGAGCTGAATGACCTTGGGCAAATTAAACTCTCAGAATCTCAGTTTCCTCATCTGTGAAATGGAGTTCCTAATACGGGCTCTTTCATTAGGTCCGATAATTCACAAGCTCAGATCACTGAGGTAAAACACTTACGTACTATTTCTCAGTAGTCAGACTCATTAAAGATTAATTTTTTATTATTTTTAGGTTTATTAAAGCAAGCTTTCCCATGGAAATGCTTATAAAACAAGTCACTTTTATAGTTCAGCCTTCGTTGGTTACTACTTAAGAGCTTCAAGAAAGTTGAGCAAGAAAATTATAGGCCTCAGTAAAATTCTTTTGGTTCTTTGTCATGAGGTATTTTTAAGCGCACACGATGTTATAGAGTCTAAGATTTTTAGTGAGTCATCATCACTTAGCATGAAGGTTCTTTGTGAGTGAATATGTCAATTAAGAATATTTTCAGCTGCATGGAACAGAAAGATGTGACCAACACGGTGTTAAGTGTTAAGAGTATATAATTATTTTATGTGTTAAAGGGGTCCAGAGGTTGGTAGAATGGTGTAGTGGCTCAGAGATCAGAGTCGGGAGCTTTGTACGTCTTCCTGTTTTACCATTCTTAGTGTGTTGGGTTTTCATGATCTTGCTGCTTATCTCACAGTCGCAAGACGGTTCATCTCATAGCTGCAGACATTACATCCTCACGGGAGTCCCATTCAGAAATGTAATGGCCAAGAAAAAGATGCTGCCCTTCGCAGGCTTACTCTTTTTATCTTAGAAGGGAAGCCCCCAGTAGACATCTTCTCATCTTTCACTCGTCAGCATAGGACCACATGACACTTCTAGACCCTTCCGTCTCATCGCTGAAGGGAACGGATCACCATGCCTGCTATAGAGCAGTCATGAGTCATTCCCTATAGATGGGAGGAGCCTGTATTCCCTAAGAGCAAGATCTCTTTGCTTTCTCTGGAACACAAAATCAGGATGCTTTGAGCAGGTAAAAAGTACACTTGTGTTTGTGTATAGGGTAGGGGCCAGGGATGATCGTTAGGCAGAGGAAGGTCTGAATCAGTCCTTTAGATAGGGTGGTGTGTGATACCTTCTCTGGAGGTGACAATTAATCCTCTTCCTGTATTTTCCCAAGGAAGAGGAACACAACCTGGTTTGCTGGAGGGACAGGAATATATCCATGCTAGCTAGGTGTGATGGGAAATGAGGCTGACAAATAGGCAGGGCCCGGGTGAGAGTTTGGATCTTTAAGTAAAATGGGCAACCATTGGAGAGTTTTAAGTATAAGAATGACAAGATTTGATTTATGTTTCAAAAAGACACTCTGGCTGCTGAGTGGTTAATGAATGGAAAGGGCAAGGGGAGAAGCAGGGATATGGGTTAGGAGGCTATTTCAGATAGGTAGGCAGTCTAGGGTAGAAGCGTGGGCTAGGATGACATGGTAGCCAGCCATCACATTTGCCCCCAATGATGCCCACGCCTTGGTGTTTCTGCCCTTTTGTAGTCCCCTCTCACATTTTACCAGGTTAGTCAATGTGACTGATAGAGTATCGCAGACGTGATGTTCTGTTGCTTCTGACCTTAGGTTATAAAAGACTGACTTCGTATATAGTTGTTACAGTTCCACTGACTCTATTCCTTATACTGTACTCTGCATCCTGCAACTACACACACACACACACACACACACACACACACACACACACACGAAATTATAGTTGACATTCAGTATTATTCAGCTTTAGCTTCAGGTGTACAGTGCAGTGGTCCACCACCTACATCAAAACAAAACAACACAAGACCATGACTCCCAGATTGGTCTCTCTTGGATCTCTTACTCTGGAAGAAGCAGGCTCCCATGTTTGGAGGTACCCTAAAGAGAAGGCCTTGTAGCAAGGAACTAAAACCTCCAGCCAGGTGCCAGCAAGGAACTGAGAAGAGGATCCTTTCCCAGTTGAGATGACTAAAGCCATGGTTGACAGCAACCTCATTTAGAGACCCTGAGCCGGAACCACCCAGCACAGCCCCTTCCAGATAGATTCCTGACCCTTAGAAACCGTGTGAAATAATAAGTCCTTGTTATTTTAGAGCACTGTGTTCTGGAATAATTTATTACACCACAATAGATACAGGTGGTAGCAGTAGAGATGGAGAGAATTAGAATTTTAGAGAATTTGATGCCTAAGGATTTAGCAAGAATTCCTGACAGATTATGTATCAGGAGTAAGAGAAAAAAATTTGATCAAAGTTAGCTTCCATATTTTTTTACTTAAGAAACTTGGAGGATTTTAGTGCCGTTTACTGATATGAGGGAATTTTGATAGAAGAGCAGATTTGAGTAATCAAGAGTTTTATTTTGGGGCATGTTAGATTTGAGATGCTGGTTATTTCTCAGATGGGAGATAGGTTATGCATTTGGATTTCTGGGGAGAAATTAGGAATGGAGAAATAGATTTAAGAACCTGTAGGACATAGGTAGATTTAAAAGCTGTGGAAGGGGATGAGCTAACTTACAGTGAGTGGATGGAGAAGAGAAGGAAGGGCGCAGGGTATGTCTGTGGGCCCTCTGTGAACATTGACCAGGGAATGAGACATTAATATCTATATTAAAACACAGCTCACTTTACAAGTTAAAACTCAAAATGGGAATACATATAAGTGTTAAGTTGTCCATGCTGGGCCTATTCAATATTGGACATTCCTACCATAGAAACCTTTTAAACCTCTTTATGATGTGGCATTTGTGCACTGTGCGTGTGTGTAAAGATTGCTATGGGACCTTAAGTCTTGAACTTCCTGACACTTGGTGTGTTTTCATTTGAAACCTTCCTATTGTATGACCATAAACTTACAAGTTACACATGTATAGCTATGCACAGTGGCTTCCAGTGTGTTGAATTTCCAAGGAAACATGTACAGGCTATTTATGGTATGGGATATTTATGGGTATAGAGAAATCTAAGGAAATGTATTTCCATTTCATATTCCATAGCAAATTACAGCTCGATATGGGCCTTTAAAAAATAGAATTGCTTTACTTCAAACAACTTGCTTACCCTGAGTTTTTCTGAGAGTGTTGGTAGGTATACTTCTGAGGGCTCATTTATAAATGGAGTGGTGTGCTGGAAGCTCTCACTCCCAGGCTCCTTGGAAACAGGCAGAAGAGGTTATCTTTTGACTTGAGAGTTTGCTTAGGGAAAACTAAAAGCAATCTTCCACTTGAGGTCACGTTCTGTTACATTGAAAACTTTTAGTTTTAGAGATACAAAATTAATATAGCTTACATATTTCCGGTGGTCCGGAGGGTGCATGTGCAACATACTTTGTAGAGAGAAAGATAACAGAAGTTAACTCAATTTCTTGTATTAGTGGAATAATAGGACTGAAACATACCAGAACTTCTTGAAAGTTAGGTGTGAATACGAATAGGATCCTTTCCCTTTCTTTCTGCCCCCCCACCCCCCCATCTCAAAGAACACTGAGTCCCCAGGGAATGAAAAGTTTTGGTTTGGCCTTAAGCTTCCAGTTTGTGCCTCATAAGAATACCCCCACCACCATGCCCTGTACTTCCATCATGATATGTTACCAGCAGGTGGCAACAGTGAGTGCAGGTCAGGATCTGCAGATAATGAGGAAGGGTGGCATGCCGGTGTATGCAGAAGGGAAATGACTGCTATTTATTTAAAAAGAAATGTGCTTCACCACTCTATCCCACCTCTCCAAAAGCCCGTTTTCTTTCTTCCACCAACACTGATTTGGATCGCAGGTCAGTACTCTATTAACCAGAGGGAGGTCCTTTTAACAGCCTGTCTGTAGATCTTTTCTTCTACATCAAGGGGAGGGTAGTTTGCCAGTGTTTGTGAAAGAGTTCTCATTTTCTAACTTACCTGTTCCTATGGGCCTCTTAAAACAACTCTGAAAGCAAGTGGCAAAGAATAATTTATTACTTAGAAGACTTAGCAAGAGCCAACTAATTTTACCCTGGTAGGTGGGGTATCAGAAAACGAGGAAAGGATGACAGGGTTATTTGCCAACACACAAGAACAACAGAGCCTATTGGTTTTAAAGGCTGGCAGCAGCTGTGCCCAGAAGAGTTCACTGGCATTGGCCCCAGCTGTTTGATGGGGAGTCCCATTTCTCTGTGGATGCCATCTCAGAGAGAGGCCATAATTGCTCCCCTGCAGTGGCCTCTGTGTGATTTTAGAGCTAGTGTCATGACAGGCACAATATGGCAGAGTGGACACGTTTGGGCTTGTCACATGCACAATGAGGGTCTCAAGCTGTTTTTCAGGTCCAAGAAGCAAGGTTGTTTGAGAAAGGTCAACTGGGAGTGAGTGTTCTGGAGGGAACCTTTGTTCCGTAGGTATACTGACCCTTGGAAGGGCATTCTTTGCAGGGTGTGGATGGAGCAGCCGTAAATGAGGATGAGCTCACCCTGCGCCTGGGTCTCCTCTGAGCTTAAAATTACCTTATGGATTTACTAAGTTAGTTAGGTCTCAGTTATAACAACGTGTCAAGGGAAATACAGAACTGTGAGGACGTGGTTGCAGACACAGCCTTACAGGGGCAACTCTAAAAACAGTCCCTTCACATTCTTCTGAAAGCAGGTGTGTGATTGTTTTGCAGAAATCTCTTGCCTCCCATCCTGCTCAGAATCTGAACTGTTAGCAGCTTCCTGAGATACAGTTCTACTCATCCATAAGGCTTCTTTCCACTTTGCTGACTCTCGAAGACCAACGACTGGTCATATTTTGAAAAGGGTGGAAACTGTATTTACTTCATCACCTAAAAAAGCTCATTGTAGGAGTTTGGTTTTGCTTTTCATTGACATTTTAGCTTCTGGCAAGTTATAAAATATTTGCATTTCTATTGACTCATCTGTCAAATAGAGTCATCATCCTGCCTTGGAGACCCTACAGAATAAATAATAACAACAACAACAACAACTTATTATGACTATTGCTTAGCAATGTCCTAATTGCTAGCCCATGTGACCCCCCAACATTTACTCCTAACATTTACTCCCATGTTTGGCTCTATTTTTTTTGTATTCCAAAGCACTTACCTATTAAGTATGATTACTGTTTATTGTCTGTCTCCCCTGACTAGAACGTAAGTTCCACAAGTGCAAGGGCGTTTTTCTCAGTGGAGTATCCGCAGTACTTTGAAGGTATTTGACATATAAAGGCATTCAATTTAATATTTGGTAAATGAATGACCACACAACAGTCCTGCAGGTAGATACACACACACCAGACACACTCTCAAACACACTCATGCAAACAGTGTGTTAATTATAAATGATCCTTATCTATCCGTTCAACTAGGTCTAGCGGAACGTGTGTTTTGAATAGCTTAGTAATCTGCTTATCATAACTTTATATACTGATAACACTAAGACCACATTTCTCTTAAATTATTCCTAGATTCTGATTTTTCATAGTCATACTGACCATCTCATAGTTATTTCATATTAGAAAGATAATACTCTAAAAATACGTGCATAGTTAGGCAACTCATGTAAACACATATTTCAGTAGTTCTAATTATATTACCTTTGTAGTAGAAATACAAAATAGGTTACTAACCAACCTCATCAAGAACTGAAATAAATCCCTTTATGTTAAGAGTGTGTGAGTATGTACACATATGAGAGTTTGTGAGAGGTGTGTGTGTGTGGGAGTGCGGGTTTGTGAGTGTATGTATGTGTGAGTGAGTATATGTGTATGAGAGTGTGTGTGGTGAAGGCTATATGTTACCTATAGGTGGTGAAGTCACCTTGTTACTGTTGCCGATCTCTTTCAGGTCAGATTGTACATATTCTTGGGCCCTAAAACATCCCAGAACTTAATCATTGCTTCTTCTATCCTAGGGAGGATCATTCTGAAATACAGATTAACCAAGAACATGTCCAAAAATTATGCAAATATAGCCAAGAATCAAGTCCAAATCTTTGGACTTATATGAACAGCTGTGAGGGAAAGCAAATGAAGCACACGTACCTACACCAGAGAACTGCGTCACTGTAAGTAATGATGATTTTAAGTCTTCATTGTGAAGCCTTAACTTCTCCCAGTTGATCAAAAGCAAGGGGATGTGGAAAAGGTTTGCTAACCTTGGCAATGTCCGAGATCCTAGTCTGACCTCCAGATTCTGGATTGCTTTGACAAATAGCGGAATACATAGTAATGATTAGCAAAATATATATATATATATATATATATATATATATATATATATATATATATATATATATATATATATTATATAATTAATTAGTTAATTAATTAATTTCTCAGAGCCAGATAACAGAATTGTCTGAAGGAGATTAAATATCAGAATAGAGCAGGGTAAAAAGAATCATGAAGGAAAATCACCTTTGACTCAAATATGGTAACATCTAACATCAAAGAGGATTCTTGCAGTGTGTAAAATTGTTTAGTCACTACAATGATTATTTTCAAAAGCAAACCATCTGCTCTTTCTCTATAGTAGTTTTTGTCTACTAGCAAATGAAGAGAGGGCCCCTGGGCTCTTGGAATCATTCGAGCTATTTTATAGAACTGCTCACTGCACTGCGGGCCAGAGGAAATGGGTTTGCAAACAAATGGTCATTCACAACTATCATTGAATTCCTAGTAAAGAAATCTGAATATTTTGGTTTCTTTGATGAGCTTATACTTTTGCTTTTTTGCCACTTACCAACATACTTCCAGAATTGGGGGAATAAATGAGTTTGGTTTTAAAGTTTATAAAATGTTTTGTGAATGGTCAGAGGGAAAATCAATCTGGTAGAATATTGTTACAAAGTGATTTATTAGGAATATTTAACCAGAGTAAACAAATATGTTGCCCTTGGATAAAATTTTAATTAGTGAGGTCTTAATTGAAGGCTTAATAGTAGCTGTCACTGAATTTATAGTCATATTAAGTATATGGCAGCCTATGACATTATGCAAAAGAGAGTGTTTTGTATATATCAGGTTTTTCCATATTTCCCTTATTGAGGTTCAAGGAATTGGTACACGTGCCATGTTACTACAAAGACTATAACTTGCTTTTGTTTTCCATTTCTTAATGGCTTCTGCTGGTTTGACTAATGGTACTTGTTAAATAGAACATGAAATACATGTGACATCTTTGCTGCGCAGTCCTTCATCTCCCTGTACTATACAATTTTAAAATGACATTTATGATTTTTTTCCACTTTTAAATAATATGTGCTTTATGATGGAAAACATGTAAATTTATAAAAACTATTTAAAAAATAAAACACTGAATGTATTGCTAAAAAATTAGTACTGGTAATATTTTAATGTTTCTTTCCTCTTCTCCTATTACATTTTATACAATTTATACCATTTTGTGTTGTTTTTTTTTTACTTCATTGCTTTGCATATTATGAGTTCTTCCTAAATATATTTTGTAATATTCTTGCGGAATGGATAATTAATAGTACAAATGACCAAATCTTTCTATATTTTAACAATGTTATTTGTGAAAAACATACTATGGAACCTAAAAAGCAAAGCTTCATTTGTTATTGATCACTACTATGGAAATATTAAGTGCCCATTAAATGCCTCTTAGCTTCTTGATTCGCCAGGACTCATGTGACAGTGGTTTAGAACTATCGTTTAGATATTGGGAGTAAATTTTTGAAATTTGGACTTCAGACTGGGAAGCTTACTGGAAACAAAGCCATCAATAAAAACACAAAAATCCATGGATCTCCTGGAGAAAAGTTATGCATTTTAGGTTTCCTAAATTAATGTTAGGCCTGAAGGAAGGTTGAGAATGACAAACTCCTGCGGACTGTTTTTGGTACTACAATGTTGAATGAAATAGAAAATATTCCAGATATCTGGAACACATACTTACATCACAGTTTATGGCTTAGTAACATTTAGAAAGAAGAGATGATATTTTCTGAATTTCTCTCTGATGATCGTTTGCATTTTCCTTCTGATTTAATATGCTTTGGTGGGGGTGGGAGAATTACTAGTAGTTTTTCAGTCTGTTGAAACGTTTGAAGTAGTCTGAAAACCTTTGAGCATACAATACCCTCACCTTTCAAGATATTATGTAACTCTTGTTTATTTTAGGGGGGAGCCCAGAAAAATAACCTTTAACCAAACAGCAACACAATATTCTTAGACCAAATTGTTCTCTTTGCTATTTCTGAATAAGTCAAAGTAACACATGGTTAGTGGGATATTTTAGCTGCTGAGGCAGCATTCTCTTTGTATCCAGGACTTGGAGATTGTTGGATTTTCTGACTCTATCCTGACCGCTCAATCCCCTAGGTTGATATCCTAGAGTCTGAAATGCACGTTTGAGTTATGTGGGACAATTAAAAATGTACTGACACAGTTGAGGGTTGCATTCATTCCTCTTATTTAGGGTCATGAAAAAAGACACTAGTTATGAGTTCCTGCTTGAAAATATTAGGGTTCATATGGTGAAATTTTCAGACCTGGGAGACACTTGAGTCGTCTGTCCTGTCCAAAGCCATCTTTGTTTTCCAGAGGAGGGTCTTTGTTTGCTTATGACCATAAGTCTCAGTTCGCCTAGGACAGTCCCCGTTTATGACTCTTGTCCCTGTGTAATTGCAACAGCACCTTCGGTTACTCTCAAGACTTTCTGGTTTAAATGATACGTTATATAGCTGCCTTGCTAATGAGCAAATTGAACCTCAAGCCTTGAAAGAGCTGCACACGTTTGTTTTGTTTTTTTGTTGTTTGTTTGTTTTAACTAGACCAAGCTAAGTTTACGGCAAAGTAGAGATGAACCTTTCTCACTTCCAAACCAGGGTTAAATTTATTATACTGATGTTATTTATGATCTCAGATGAGTCAGTCAAGGCAAAAAAGTCCTAGATTTTTGACTAGGCAGTACGAACATCCGACATACACACTGTTAAAGCGACTTTTTCACATTGTAAAGGTACAGACGTGAGTGTGCTCCCTTCCTTAGCTGTAAATATTCGCTTTTACATCCCAATATATAATTAATTTTGCATATGCCAGAATTTTCTCACAGTAAAAACTAGGGAGATGGAATGGAAAATTAATTTGAAATACAGAATTCATGAAAGAGGATAAGGTGATAGGGGGCTGTGTTGGTCATTTTTGACATGGGGGCATAGGAGCCCCCACTGTTTGAGCGCAAAACTGGAGGCTATCCAAGTAGAAGGATGACAATTGGTTCTATATTTATATCCTAGAACCTTGCCACTCAAAGGGCATTCATGATTCATTAGCATAATCTGGAGATTGCTGGAAACCCAGAGTTAGGAGATTCCAGGGCTCCAGCGAGAGCTTCTTAAATTGATCCTGGTTAATTTCCAGTACTGACTGATTGCGGAAGAAATGGAGTCACTGAATTGGAGGCAGCATCTAAAGTTTATCTTGATGTGGAGCAAACATAAAAAGAAAGTCTTAATTGCAAAATTTTTTTCCCATTGAGATATTAGCTTCAGAACGTCTCAGCTTTCAAACTAATATGGAGGAAGTTTAAAGTTTCTGATAAATTGATCTGAACCAGTTCTGTGTGCTAAACACTGAATAAAGTCCTGAACCAGAAGTCTTCTGGGTAGGGAAGACCTACTGTCTTTCATGTGGAGAAATATGTGACGAGAAATAGATGGGAAGTCAACATCAGGTAAGAAAATAGAGGAAGGTTGATGAGTTGAAAATCATAAGGAAAACATCATGTCAGTCAGGGAAAATGTTATCTCAATAATTGCTTAAGCCAGAGTTAGAGGAATCTAGTTGGTAAGAATGAAGTTATGTATTGACAAGCACTATTGAAATCACATTCACCTGGAAATTCTGATGGTGAAGTTACTAAGAATTTCCGGTAGTGTTATTTCAAGTACTTTTGAGTTTTCCAGGGATAACTGGATCCAAATGATAAGGCAGTGGCATTGGATTCTCATTCCCTGCTTTTCTTTAACAACAACAAAAACGGGAAAACTATTTTCCTGTGAAATACATATTAAAAACAGAGTCCTATGTGAGTCAAGTAAAATCACCTTTGCAACTGTAGCAATGGTGAGTCACCGTTTTAAATTACTTGTCAACTCTCAAAACCCTGCGGTTGCTATGAATGACATCGCCTTTCCAGGAGCTTGCCTGGAAGATAGTCAGCCCCAAAGAGCACCATTTTCTCTCTGCCTTTTAAGAGGCAGAGCATGCAAAATGCACTTTTCCTTTGTGCACCTGCAGTTTTGAGTCAACAAAAATTGCCAACCCAGGGTGATAAGCTCCATATAAATAATTAATGACATGGAACTAATTACTCCTGCATTAGGCCACCTGCATCCTCAAAGCTCAAGAGCCCCAGGTGTGAAAATTGCAGGGACAACTAATTGTGAGCGGCATTTCATCACATAAACCCTGTAGAGGAGGTCCTGGCTGTTTCCTGCTCACTTTTTTTTTTTTTTTTTTTCAGGGTTAAGCAGGCCAAGCATTGGTGGGACTGGTTGCATTAGTAACTATCTCAGAAGGCAAACCAGACAACACAGTTACTCTAGAAAACCCAGCCCTTAGAGGCCACCAGGAGGTAACAGGGATTAGGTTTAATTAAAGGAAAATATGCCTTGAAGGATATGGTTGGAAATTGTTCCTTGAGGCATGTGAAACCTCCTGATGCAAACTCTAGATGAGAATGCTATACTTAAGGGTTGTGAGAGCTCTATTTCATTATTCAAATAGGTTCAATCAGAGGACTTCAGGATCCGTACATCTTTTTTTAGAAACAAACAAACAAACAAACAAATAATTTTTATTAGTTTCAGCTGCACAAAACAATGTAATAGACATTTATCATTTATATCCCTCACACAGTGACAACCCCCTCCCGCTATCCACTACCCCTCTGACATCGCACACAGCCATTACATCTCCACTGTCTCTATTCCTATAGCAAACACAGAGAGTCAGCCAGAATGGGGAGACAAAGACACATGTCCCAAATAAAAGAACAGAAGACACCTACAGAATTGGAACCAAATGAAACAGAGGTAACCAACCTGTCAGAGACAGAGTTCAGAACACTGATGATAAGAATGTTTAAGGAGCTTAGTGACAACATAAAGAGGGATAGAGAAATCATAATGAACAACCAGTTAGAACTAAAGAATACAATTACCGAAATAAAGAACTCACTTGAAGGAATTACTAGCAGGTTAGATGAAGCAGAGGATTGAATCAGCGACTTAGAAGACAAGTTAGCAGAGATCACCCAAATGGAACAACAAACAGAAAAAAGAATAGAAAACAATGAAGGGGGTTTAAGAGACCTCTGGGATAACATCAAGCGCAACAACATGCGCATCATAGGAATACCAGAAGGTGAAGAGAGGGAGCAAGGGATCGAGAACATATTTGAAGTAATAATGTCCGAAAATTTCCCTAACCTGGTGAAGGAAACCGACGTACAAGCCCAGGAAGTGCAGAGAGTTCCAACCAGGATAAACACAAACAGGCCCACACCAAGACGCATTATAGCTAAAATAGGAAAGGTTAAAGACAGACAGAGTCCTAAAAGCAGCAAGAGAAGGACAGCGGATTACATACAAGGGAACTCCTATAAGACTATCAGCTGACCTTTCTATGGACAACTGGGTTAAGAATCTGTACATCTTTTTGATGAGGATCTTTGTTTTGGTGCATTGGTGCCATGTGCATGTGTGTGTATGTGTGTGTGTGTGTGTGTGTGTGTGTGTGTGTGAGTGTGTGTGTGTGTGTGCATGATGTAGGATTCCCAACCAAGATCTTAAAATCTTATTTAAAAGAAATTTAAAGCAAAGAACTGTATAGGGTATGCTGTCTTAAACAACAGTAGAGATTCTTGGGTTGATCTGTAGAGTATTCATTATTATTTTGTGTTGGCTTTGGAATGAGTAAGAAAAGAAAAAAATATATAATTAAAGTTACTACCTCTAACAACTTCAAATTCACTGTTTGATTTGCTTGGTGCAAAGCACAGTCTGAAGTCTCATTTAATGATAGTTTATTGCCATTTATTATCCATCTCATGGTTTGAAGGTGAGTTGAGGAAAAGAATATTTATGAAGTGATAGAATTAAGAATTCTAAAGGTACTTGGAAAAAATGACAGCTGAGTTTGTCCAACTATATATTTTCCCTTTTACACACACACACACACACACACACACACACACACACACACAGTTTTATGTGAATTAGATCTAGAATACTATTGTTTTCATCTTGAGAGTTTAAAATGAAGGAAAAAAACAAACTTTCTTTTTGGCTTAACTCCCTTGTCCATTTCTGTTACCCCTTCTACCTGTAGTTGAGGTTACCAAGGTATAACTTTCTCTCTGCTCATCATTGTATTAAATTTTATATTTAAATAAATATATAGTGGTCTTTAATCATTTTTTAAAATTAATAGACTTTTTTGAGCAGTTTTATATTTATGTAAACATTGAGTAGAAAGTGCAGAGATCCCATAATCCCCCTCAGCTGCCCTCCTTAGTTTCCCATGTTGTCAGCATCTTATTTTAGTGTAGTACATTTGTTACAATTGATGAACCAATATCAATACATTATGATACATTATTGTTATATTATTAGCAAAAATCCATAGTTAGGGTTCTCCCTTGTGCTGTACATTCTATGGAGTTTGACACATATATAATGATATGTATCCACCATAGCAGTATCATGCAGAAGACTTTCACTGCCCTTAATTTTTAATAGTTTTTTTACAAAAATGGAATATATGTTACATTCAATGGACTGAGTAGGTCTACCCCATTCCTTTGGGGTAGTTTTCCATGGTGTGACTATGTCACAACTCATTCAACATTTCTCCTTATTGAGAACTCATATTACACCCTTGTGTATATGATACTTTCACACCTATAGGATTAACGACTAAGAGTGCAGCTGAAAGGTTAAAGGCTATGTGCATTATTACATTTACTGAACGGTGCCACAGGGCTTTTGAAGATAGCTGCATCAAGTGACAGTTCCAAGAGTGATATGCAAGTACTCTTTTTTTTTTTTTTGCCTCAATCGCCATGAGTAGCAGGTATTTTTTAACCCTTGGCATTTTTAAACACTTGGTATTTTTTGTTTGAGAAGGACTCTTAACACTGGTTACTTATGTTGGCTTTGAATTCTGATTGGGTTACAGTTCTATCTACCACTTTCTGCTGAGCAACCTCAGGCAGTTCACGTCATCTCACAGTGCTTCGTTTACCTCACCTGTAAAATACGGGTGGTAACGATTTTACTACCTCATAGGGTTGCTTGGGTGATTAGACAAGATAGCACATATGACAGGCTTAGCTTGTGCCTGGCTTAGACTAAGCATTCACTTGATGATAGTTGTTTTTTTATTAGAATGTTGCAGATTGATCATCAGACCTTTGGGCAATATCCAGGAATAATGCTTCACTATATTCCTGGGATAAGATGTGGATTTCTACCAAATTTGATGTTAATTAGGTGAGAAACAAAACAATGCAAGCCTCCCCTTAATGCCAAACCACAGAATACAGTGCCCAAAATGTTCCTCTGTAAATGTGCAAAAAACCAAAATACATTAAATTAATCTAGGTTGTTATAGAACCTTGTTCAACATAAGCACAAACCTTTTGTCTAAGTTGAAGCTACCGTCTTGGCTTAGCAGATTTCTTGAAGTATTATTTCTTCCTTTTCCATATTTAAAAATAAAATAGAAGTTGTTACTATTGAATTCTTAAGTAACCTATTTCTCTTCAGGTTTTATTTTAAATACTTTGTTTAGGCAGACTGTGCCTCAGGGCATGTCATTACAGGTTCCCTGTGATTCTTTGGGGCTAAGACCATATCTCTAACTCTCACCTTTATTCATGCTGTTTTTGCTACTCACTCACCAAAAATTATCCCTTAAGAGAAGCTAGGAGCATCCTTTGGGGAGAGAGAGGGAGGGGAAAGGGATAGGGGAAGAGATGGGACTGGTGTTTGATATTTGTCTTTGAAATGGAAGCATTATCTTCTAAGAATCTTCTGGCCAATGGCAGTCAGGTGACAGGTCACGTGTCCCATACTCAACCCAGTGGAAATGGTCCCTCCCTCAGATGACAATTTTCATGATAGTTTAAGAAGTTATGAACACCCTGATAGTGTGCCGCCTGGTGTCACACTGGGCAGTGTCTAGTTATGACAG
Source organism: Rhinolophus sinicus (assembly GCF_057876585.1). Lineage (NCBI taxonomy): Eukaryota > Metazoa > Chordata > Mammalia > Chiroptera > Rhinolophidae > Rhinolophus > Rhinolophus sinicus. The sequence goes on from NC_142513.1 coordinate 27,998,922, forward strand.
AAAGCTGGTTATATTGGATAAAGACCTTGAAGAATCTTGAGGGTTTTTGCTTTTGTCTGGGATCTTTTGTTTTATACTGAAGCAGGAAATATGGCTTATGAACTGGATGACCTCCTAGTACACATGCCCCGCTACGACAGCCCTTATTTAAGAACCAAAAGTCATGGCATGTTGTTTGACAAAGGAGTTTTCATGAAGTGCTGTGAGTCATGCCAAACATTGAAATTTCCAAGACCTTTTCATATTTTTATGGAATTTGTTGAACAGAATATTCTAATTCAAATTGGCATTGACTTGAAAAGTCAATCAAGTTCATGTCTGAACAGTAAACTTGAAAACTAGTTGTTTTCTTAAAAAGCAAATTCTAGTCAATTCTTATACGATTCCATACCCCCCCAAAATTTATGTCCTATTTATTTAAAATTATTAATTCAGTAATATCCGTTGAATGCGCATGTATATAAAAAGTGAACAACAGGAAGGCCTGATCTAACTCCCCTCTAAGCTTACCATCCAGAATGGGAAATGTAACACTTGCCAATCAATAATTTCAGTGCATATAAGGCTGTGAACAAGTAGAACTCACCCTAAGTGAGTGTGTGAAGAAGGAACTACTTCGGCTGAGCTCAGTAACAGTGTCACACGGGCAGAAAAGGGGGACTAGGCTTTGAATGACATCATTGGTGAGAGGAAGGCTTCCCAAGAAGCAGCGACGTGTAGCTGAGAGTGTGAGACAATGAATAGTTTGGTTTGGGTCCCAGATGTGTAGAGCCACTCTTAATTTTTCAAGTATTACCTTTTGTTGTCTTTTCATCCAAATAAATTTGTGAATCAATAAAACAAAAAACTTCTTGTCATGTCATGCATCGCCACACTGACAAGTCTGTTCACCCAAATCCAAGAAAAATGGTGGCAGTAACTCTCAAATTGTGGAGAGACTGTAATGTTGAGGGTCTTGAACAACAATTTGAAAAAAAAAAGGACTTCCTTTCTGGATCCACAGGGAATTATTAAAGGTTTTGAGTGGGCAGAGTGGTAGAATTGCCAAAGATGAGACTGTCCCTAAGAGATTCAGAGGAAAAACAAGACTTACCAATTATTTATATGGAAGGGACAATGAAATAGGAGAAACCAGAGAGAACTCTGAGGAGTTTTTGAATTGTTGAGGGTTGATTGAAATGTAATATAATAATTAAATGCTTCAGCTATACAGTGCGTGATTATAGCTTTAATCTCATTTTCCTCACTTCCTAAGAGTGTAACTTTGGGAAAGCTTCTTTGTGTTTAAAATAGGAATCCTAATAGAAACCACATTATAGAGTTGCCTAAACAAATATAAAACAATTTAGTTATATTATATTATTAGGAAAATATTTCAGGCAGGAAAACCTAGACATTCTCACTGAACTGCCCAAGTCTCTTTCATTTGTTAGAATCAATATATTAGAGGAAGAAATCAAAATTAGCATGAAATAGTGGGTTGGATTTGCCTTGTTTTCCCATTTGTAAATTGCCTGTGGAATGCCATGGCTGATTTCTAGACGTTCCAGTAGTGAAGGATAGAGAGAAACAAGAAAGGGAAGGAATGGTAGGGTGGGATATCCTGAAACAAGGCAGAGAACTAGTATCAGGAAAATGATGTGTGATGGGGGGATGGGAAGTCAGCAGGAGGAAGCCTGGACCATGTGTGTGCTCATTACACTGCTTATTTTGGAAAAGATGTGGAAAATTGCATGCAGAGTTCGAAAATGATGGTCCCAGCTATGATTCACTAAAGAAGTCACTCTCAGCCTCATTGACCTTGGCATTTTTTCAGAGGTCATGTTTACACATAATTTATAAAGTTATAACATGCGGTTGAAAGTTTCTCTGGCATGTTTAGAAATGTCAGGAAGGGCAGTTCTCACCATTTTACTCTGCCTGCCTTTGGTTTCTGCTTATGTTTTAATTCAGTGAGTATTTATTGTGCTTAGAGCAAAGAAGGGCTCTAGTTTTATGTGCTATGAACCACAAACTAGAGCCCTCTGGAGATTTAGTTCCTATTGTGTCTGCTACCTGTTATTTCACCTGGTCAGTTTTAAATAATGAAGAAATAGCTATACCGTGGACTCAGAGAGCATCGTTCATCTGGCCCCTTACCCTGGTCTTCTTCGTTTTCTGGGTGATAACTGAGATGAAGGTTTTTCACATGCTTTGAAGAAAAGTCATCCAGTTGGGTGTATTGTGGAACCCCACCTGGCTGCTTCTTTTCCATTATGATTTGATAGTATAAAAGGGAGGTGACTTGTGCAAATGGCCTGTCTTATTCCTAGGCAGTTCCAGTTGCTAACATGGTCTTCCTTAAAATCTGCATCTATCTGATATTGGTTTGTTGCTCCTGGAGCTGAGCAGAATAAATCTGTCCCATCTTTTGCATTAAGAGAGATTAATTGTATCATGTTCCCATATCTCTCCTTGTATTTTTTCTTTTTTCTTTTACAAGTTACATTTCCCTAGTCCCTTCAATAATTTCTCAGGCGACATGGTCAGTACTGTTTTATATTTCCTCTTTCTAATATTTGAAGTCTCTGTCCGTAATTAACAGTATAGTATTATGTCTCCAGCATAACTTACCTTCATAGGTATACTAGGCTTTCACAAAGCTAAACAACTAAGTTTTAAAATTAGTTTCTCTCTGAAAAAAGAACGTATTGACTTGTGGAGCTCATAATTTCAATTATTTGACCAATTTTGAGGGTTTGTCACTCTGCTTTCCAAAGAGGTTTCTGGTGATCAAGTCAGATTTGGACATAGTTCACATTTTTTAAAAAGGAGTGTTTAGCTTTGGGGTGGAATTGTTCCTCATCCTCTTAATCCCTTTATAGCAATATCAGAGTGCGCGCCTTCATTCATTTGTGCATTGATCATTTGCCGAGTGCCTGACACACATTAGGGCGGTAGATGTAAAAGATGAATAACGTTCCTTGGGACTGGTCACAGTTGGCTTTGCTCTTCCACTGATAAAGCTCATTATGCCTTTCAGAGGGTTTTCATATACACTACAGTGTTTGAACCATGGATCCTGGAATCTGGAGGAGCCTAGAAGCCAGGGGTCTCACCCTCAGCTGAGAGCTGAGGTACCTGAAACCAAAGTGGTAAAATCATTTGACCTTTGTCTCACCCTGTTCACCAGACTCTGCAAACAAATAAATATAAGGTCACCAAAGCCAACTCGGGATTGAATAACATTGTCTTTGCTTTGCAACCAAAAGTGATGTGAGAAGGTTTAAAAACTACAAATGAGTTATTTTTCATATTTTTGCATGGAGTATGTTACTCTCCATAGATCTCAGAGATGATTTCTGGTGTTTACTGGAAAGGGACAACATCAGGGAAATGTTTAGAGGCCATTATTAAACTTCCTGATGCCTCTGAGATAATAACATACATTTATTGTGATTTAGCAACAAATTTATCTGTAGGACATTTCTCTAGCCACCTCAACTTTGGAAACGAAGACAAAAACCCAGAGGGAATCATAAAAATTCTTTGAGCAGCCAAACAGATGTTACAAGTTCTGTAATTGAGTTTTAACAAGAGGATTCTGCAAGTTCAAGAAATAGCTAAATGTTGTTTGTACATTATCCTTAAGATGGCAGGGAAGAATTTAATTAATTTTAGAAAGATGGTTAACAGATATACTTTTTAATGATGTTGGAAATCTTCAGTTATGTGGAAAAATTACTAATGTGGAATGAAACTGGATGCATGAAATATTACTATGATCTGCTGAGTGAACACAAAGAAAGTTGGATTTGAAGTGGAAGACAATTTTTGAAAGAGACAGCAATTAATACGGAGGAGTTTTTTTGTGTGTGTAATATTGTTAAGTAGAAGGATATTTGAACTTAAACCTGAGACTATTCCTCAACCCTTTGAAGCTGTGATTTAGGCTTGCAGCTATGTGATGTGTGTCTTTTACCTCCATTTCATTACTGTCTTTGAAATCCATCATTAAACGCATTGTTTAGCAGAATAGGACAATTTCTTTTCAAATAAATGCGACTAAAATGCAAAAAAGATTCCCAAATGTCACTAATTTTACATGGCATTGCATACAATAAAATTCCAGAACTATAAAATAACTTGGTTAAACTTGAGAGTTTATTGTATAGGAGAAGTTGGACTGTGATTAAGTTATCTTAAGTGTAATAGTGTTATCCACCTGGATTGAGCCTGGCTTCCCATGAGATTTGGCACTGAGGTAGGGGGTCTTGAGTTAATTAGTCACTTTCTTGCCAGAGGCCAGGAATTAAATCATGTTTCCTAGAAACTTAGAATTATATAGATCTGTTTTCAAAGTCTTATACCTCTCAACAGTGTCACCCATCTGCGAAGTTGCATGGTATTTTTCCACCAGCATTTGACTATCTGGGTGTAAAAGGAGAGAAAGCATATGGTTGAATTGATCTATGATTTGGAGGTGCAGTAAAAGGACAAGTCTCTAGGAATTAACAGGTAAAGGAGAAGTTGGAAGGACAAACCAGAATTGCTAGGCATCTTAGGAAAGAAAGTTGGGAGGAGGCTCTTGGAATGGAGGAAAAGGGAAGCTGCTGGGACTAGAGGACTTAGTGAGTGGGGGAGCGAAAGTCTGAGGAGGATGGAAGAACGTCATCAGAAGGAAGGGTATTTGGAACTCAAATTTCAGATGTGGAACAATGCTGAAATGCAGGATATGGCCATGGAAGTAGATTAGAAAAGGCAGTAGAAATTTTAGTCATTGGGTTTAGGCAGACAGAGCATCATAGGTGTCTGACAATGGCTATATTGTCTTCCTGAATGTTGCCAATTGGTAAGAGCTATGGTGATTTAAAAAGAGTGTGATCTAATTACCAAAGTCTTCAGTGGATGGAGAGAATATTCTAGGAACCAATAGGTATGACCCTATGGACAGACAGGGAGTGACGGAGTTAAGTGTCCTAAGGCTTTGTAGAGAGGGAATTTTGCAGGAGGTTGGAGGCAGCTGGGAGCAAGGAGAATGCTGATGTTGAACTTGGTCCGTGAGTGGTGGGAGACTGAACACTCTTCTCCTTAGAAAAGCTGCAAAGGGGAATGGAGTGAACTTGTGAAAGGACAGGTTTTGCTTCGCAGGGGACACACATTTAATCTCCAGTTTCCTTAATTCATAAGACTCTTAAGATCTGTTTTCCACAATGAGACTTCTCACCATAATCTGTGAGAGAGTGGCTAATGCTGCAACCTTCAAACAAAGAGAACTAGTGACTTGGTTTTAACACCTTGTTTGAAAATCAGCAGTCTGAATCGGCAAGCCTCATCCTTCCCCTGTAATGTTCCACAGCTGTGTATTCTCCAGTTAATTACATGTTGGGTAGTAAGGATTGCTTTTATCTGTACTAAATTTTAGTTTTAAGCTTTATTAAATGGGCTTTTGTTTTGGCACTTGTGGGAAAAGGGTAGTGAAGAGGCCTATTAAATTTTCCCTTGGGTTTTTATATATCTTCCTTCCTTCCAAAAAGAACAATAAATTTTGCTTCCTTTCTTCCCCTGTAACATTCTCTTCATGTATTTTAACCCAGATGCCCCCACGGGTGCCACTTACTAGTCCTTGAGCTTCTCTGTGCCTCAGTTTCCTCTTTTGTAAATTGATGATAATAATGTTATCTACCTAAGAGGATTGTTAAGAGGTAGAAGTGAGGTAACATTTTCGAAGCAATAAGAATAGTGTCTGGCAATAATTAGCCCAATGAAAAGTGTTTATTAAATAAAAATACTGTGTGTGTGTGTGTGTGTGTGTGGGGGGGGTAATCCTTTAGTAGTAAAACTTGCTAGGAACTTTGCCATAAAAAACAACAGCATAAAGCTATTGACTAGTGTTGTCATCTTTTAAAGATGGAAGTCCTTTTTCCTGTAGCTCCCCATTGTGGTTCTACAGACTGGTATATCTCTAGTAGAATCTTGTGAATAGACATATCATCCACTTGTGAAGTGTCAACTTCATAACTTCCTCTGTCTCTCTCACCACGGCCACTTATCTCTCTGCTGTCTCACACTTGTTCCAGCCAAAGATTAGGAATTTCCATCAAAGTCTTAGTGGGGGATTAGAAAGCCGTCTTCTGCTTTGGTGTGCTATACCAAGCTCTCTGAAGGCTAGTGGTTGGGCCCCTTACGGGTCTGAGCTGAACTTAATTGTCAATCCACTTCCTAACCCAACCCTCTAACTCAATTAGCACTTATTTGACTGTCTAAATCTTTGGCTTGAAGCACCCTGCCAGTTTGGGTGGGAGCTTTTGGTATTAAAGACAACCTTTTCCTGGGAACTCAGCCCGGACAAACCAATTCATTTCACACTTCTTTCCAACCGCTTCCAAATGGGAAGCGAATCTTCATCCCAGTTCAGCTATTGGGATTGCAGCCAGCAAGTTGATAGGCTCCGTCAGCCCATCTCTTAGGTTACCTGGTCTTTTCCTACTTGTAATAGTTTTTGAATAACACCTTTGCTCTGAATCACCATTTAATTGGGAGGCTTCCCATGCTCGCTGGCAGTGCCTTTGGGAAGAGCAACATTTTTGAAGATGATATTTGTGTTCCTCTCCATGTCATTTTATAACCTGAGTGTCAAAGATTGTTAAGCAGACAAGGACAGCCTTCGGTTTCATACTAACATTTTATGACTGGTGAATTCAGTGACCTTCTACTTGGGCTTTGATCTTAGTTATTTTAAATATCATAGGGTCTGATTCACAAGGCAGTAAGGGCAGGTCATTATTCCTGGCATGATTAGTCTAGGTTAGAAATTAGCTTTGATGCCCCCGGCACTATGCTCTAATACTTTCTGAAATGGAACACCTGTGTAATGGCTGCACAAATCATTGGGTTAAATCAGTCTCTAATTTAATGAGCTCTGACTTCACATTTGTGTGCTGATCTTTAAGAGTTAAATGTGCATGCATAGTTTTGAATTTGCCATGTTGTACAATTATATGCATGCTCAACTTGTATAAATTTTGCTACTAATTTGCGTAAGAAAACTTTGCATAGATAAGCATCTATAAAATGAAAATCAGCCTTCACTTGAAAGGAACAAAATAGAAATCCATAGTAATTTCTTTACACATCAATCTAATTGTCAAAATATAAAGAGCAGCCACAGAGTGTCCTCATGATTTATCATCAGAAACTTTGGATGAAGTCACAAGTGAATATGAAATTTTTAGTATCTATACCAGTGGTTCAAAACTGTACATGGCCAATTGCTATTTAGTAAGTTACTCTTTCCTTCTGTGGTCTCTGGACCATCACATCACCTGGAAACTTCCCCACACTGCAGGGTAATTCTTTAAAAAATTGACTTAAATCCATCCCTCATCGCCCCCCCCCCCCCCGAGACTCAGAGTAAAAGCTGCTGTTATATGTAGATATGGTCTGTTCAGACATTTCAAACCAGTGAACACTCTTAGACTCATGTGAGTTCTTCCTGGAGTGGGTGGATAGTGTCCACTTCCCTAATAATATTTTAGGACGCAGTTACTTTTCACTTCCCCAAATCTTTGAAACAACTAGGGATTTTGTCACTGAGCTTCCTTTACTGAAAAAGGAAAGGATTGCTACTGGCTGCCCATCTCTTCCTTGCTCAGAATTCTAGGAAATCAGGCTTGTGGCAGGGGAAGGTGGAATGCTGAAAGAATGTTTTGGTGGTGTGGTGCCTGGAATTAGGCAGCTGCTCAAAAGACTACCTGGGTAAATCCAGAGACAGAGAGTAGACTAGCGGTTGCCAGGGGCTAGGAGGAGGGAGGACGGAGAGTGATGAAAATGTTTTTCTCTGGGAGTGATAAAATGTTCTAAAACTAGACAGTAGTGATGGATGCACAACTCTGTGAATATACTATAAACCGTTGAATTGTACTCTTAACAAAACAAAAAAACAAAATAACTACCTAGGGAAACCTTGTTATGCTCATAAAATTGCACTTCTTGCCCTTCCCTTTGCTTCCTTTGTCTCCTCCCCTCTTGCTATATAACTTTCCTTTCTTCTTATTTGTCCGTCCTTCCTTCCTTCCTTCCTTCCTTCCTTCCTTCCTTCCTTCCTTCCTTCCTTCCTTTTCTTCTTCCTTCATGCCTTTCCCATGTTCCTTTGAGAACTGACACATGCGAATTGCTGACTATATGCAAATGTCTTCATGTTTCTTTTCTGATTTTAAAGATATTTTGAATTATTATTGTTCATGTTTCTTTAAACATATCCTCTCGCATTCAAAGGTCAAGAATTTTTCTGTAGCAACTTAATGTATCTCAAAAGAGGAAACCCCGTACCTCTGCTCTGAATGCTCATGTGCATTTGAGCAACGCTACTCAATTAGTTCACCTGGAAATACCTGTCTGTGGCTGATAACCTTTTAGGGGCTAATGTTTTTGCCATCAGATTTCATAAAATTCATTGGCGATTTATGCAGATTGTATTTTACATAGATAGCAGCGATGACATCTTTCATGCCACATATTCTGGAAACTTGACAATCTGTCCTGTCATTGGGAGGTAAAGTCTACATCACATCCCTGTTCCTTGAACCAGGGTGGGCCATTGTATTGTCTCAATAAATAAAGTAAAATGAAAGTAAACACTATGTGACTTCTGAGGCTAGGTTATAAAAAATGTGTGCTTCAGAATATCTGGGATGTTCATGGGGAAATCCAAGCAGGCCATTGTGAGGCCATGTTGGGCGGAACCATGGCCGCTAGCCCCAGCTAACCTCCCAGCCAGCATCCAGCAGAAACTGGGCCAGCCCCAGGAGTCAGCCATCTCAGAGATGGCTCCTTCAGGCCTCAGTTGAGTTACATGGAGCAGAGATGAGCATTTCAGACCACATCATCACAAGTTGTGTACTCAGGAGCAAAATGAATAATCGTTGTCTTAAGTTACTAAATTTTAGGGTGACTTGTCACGCAGGAATAGATAACTCATATATATATACATATGTGTGTATGTGTGTGTATAGCTAGCTAGCTAGCTAGATAGATAGATGAAATTTATTTTGGTTTAGCCAGAGTTAGAAAAACACTTAATGATCAAATAGTACGAGTACAACCCTGTCATTTTAAAAACAGGACTATCCACAAAGAATAGTCACTGTCTCAACTTTTCTGAAGCATTTACTTTCTCCCAGGGCCATACTTTTGAATGCAAAAACCTCTAGAACTCTGCCCAGGATTATTTTAATTTCCTAATAACTTATCACATTAGGAAATGAGGCACTACTCTGCCCAAGCCTGTGTCAGTCTCCTAGAAGCAACACTTCACATCAGGAATGAGTGTGGCAAGTGTGATTTCCAAGCTCAATCACAACCATCATCTGGGCAATGATAGCTTTGCAAAGGGAGCCGGAAGTGCCTTACATCAGACATGATGTAAAAAGGGAGTGAGTCTTCAGGGAGGGGTAAGATTGAGGCTAGCAGGACGGAAGTGCTTTGGAGAGCTGGCCCCCCGAGAACTTGGATAGCAACTAAGTCCAGCGAAGTGTGGTCTGTTAAGAACCACCTCGACAGTCCTTAGTAGCCCAGGGATCCAACCTGCTGGGTTTGAGTCTAGTGTTAGGAATCTCTGGGCAAAGGCAGTGCTCAATGCCAGGCAATTATAAGCAAAGTCCATCCATGGAGAGGTGAGGCCCTCCCCAGTGCCTGCAATCCAGCCGTTCTTGGAGAGGGGCCAGCCGAGGTCAAGCAGCCTGTCTGAGCTGTGGTTCAGAGCAGAACTCTCAATCTGAAGGGGAACTGGATCGCCAGCCAGTGAGAAAGCCAAACAGAACTGGCTTCCCCCAAGGGGGCTAATTTGTGTTATTATTGTTGGTCTGTGTATTGCGTAATATTGTTCAGAATATTTTTCAGACTCTAAAAAGTAAAATGGAAAAATATGTCAGTCCATAACACTGTCAGCTATTTTCCAAGATGTTTGCCTTGACTGTCATTCTTTTTTACTTTTCTACTGATTTCAACACAAGCTTTCAATCACTCATTTGTTCGTTCCTGCAAATTGCATAGACCCATCTTAATTATAGATCCACATAAACGTTAGAGAGGTCATCCCTTAGGTAAATGGGCCCTTCTGCCCATTTGCAGAGATGGGTGTGTGTGTGTGGGGGGTAGCAGGCTAGAGACAGGTTAGCAGCAAAGAGAATTACCTGGTGATTCTATGGCAGAAGTGGCACAGGAAGGGGCCAGAGAACACCAGACAAATGCTGAAACAGCCGTAAGAGTAATTTGGAGTTTTTTGGTTCTCCTGTCGAGGAAAATAAAAAATGAAAATAGAAGTTCATGTATGTATTTTATTTATTGCTGTATCTCCAGAAACTAGGGTAATATTCAAAAATATTTACTGGAAGAAATGAACACACACAAACCCTGCAGCTCCCCCAGCATATCTCTGGGAAAAACCCAGGGCATTGGCCTTAAGTTTTCAATCCTTGCAACCATTTTACAAAGTTACTTTTGCTCTTTAAAATTATTAGTGATGATAGGGGGCAAAAGCTCTCTTTGTCAGAAATTCTTGTCAGTATTAGGGAAGAAGAAATTCTTTTGCTCATACTCTAATTAATTAATTGAATCTTCCCGTTGCTGTGGGATGAAGACTATGCATTGTAAGGCATAAAAATCAAACACAATGTCCCCGGCTCCCTGCCTGCCCCATAAAGCTCCTTTTATTTTCTGCTTAAAGTAATACAGGTTATAATCAGGCACTATTAGTTTGGGATCCTTAGCCTTCTGTTGGGGAGGCTTCTTCCTCTTGTTTCAAAAAGTAGAGACCTGCCCCCCCACATTCCCCCCCTTAAATAAAGAAAAACAGAAGTTAATTCACCGGAGAGATCTGTGGACATGGCCAGGTTACAGCTTCCCGGGGGCAAGGAAACCTGACTCTCTCTTTAATAAGCAGATGGTTGACCTTGGTGACATCCACTTACCACTTTTCCTTTCTCATTTGAGGCCCTGGGAGGTGGGTTTCCTCTCTTCTCTAACAGATATATTATGACATTCCAAGCATACACATTTTCAGGACAGAGAACAAGGTACTGAAATGAAGCAGAACATTCCATGCCTCAGGTTCTTTCACATGTCATGTTCACAGATCATCTTTTTGAATGAAATGGTCCTGTTCTTGTAGTTCCATATTCCAGGAATAAGAGTGTCTATTTATCAAGCTCATTTTATCCCTGGTCCAGGAAGATTCTGATGTGTGAGAGTTAGTTTTGTGCCCCACGCCACCTTCCCTCTGAAGACCTTGGATTTCAGCCCCATTCTATGCCATCCTCACAAGATGGAGCCCGACAGCCCACAGCATAAACAATGTAAACAGTGAATGCACCTTTTAACGGGCTTTCCCTCTCTCCTGATTTTATTCTCCTGGAATCATTCCTATTTCTTATGGGGTCACCTCTCAAGTAAGCTACTCGCACCCACGTCCTTGTCTCAGACTGTGTTTTTGGGAGAACTCAAACTAAGATGAAATATTACATGCGAGGGAGCAGACAATATCGCCACTTTCATACGAAACCCACAGACAGTGGTGTGCTGGTTATCAGCTGTCCCAAAGAAAAACCCCTGGTTGGTAGCGTTTGCTGATTTCTGTGGAGTAAAATACTCCCACTGTGGCCAATTTCAAGCTACCGACATGACATCACTGGACTCAGCATGGGATGAGGTGTGCGCCATCAGCTCTGCAGATGCAAGCTGGCGTCAGCACTACATCCTCAGAGCCCACATCAATACAATTCACTAAACTGACCATCAAGAAATAGCGCTGAAGAGAGTAGATAACTATTAATGTTCGGTTTTCTGTTAGATGCCCTAACACATTGAATTGCATCTTGCTTTATTTATTTGAAGCATTAAAACATGCATATTTTACCCAAATACCTATATTCAGAATGTAAGTCACTGATATTTGGAACTGCCTCTGTGTAATCATGTTGCATGAGAAGCAGTTGCCATCTCTCCAGAGGGAAACAGGTGACACACTCACGTTGGAATAATTTGAGAAGAGTTTAGTGCAAGAGCTATTTACAAAGGAGCAGGCGGGGAGTAGAGAAGGCAGAATTTGTGCAGTACTCCTCGGTCTGTGTTGCTAACCCCAGGCCTGAAGGGGCAGAGGAAAAGTGTAGTTACTAGAACTGAGCACAGAGAAGGCTGTGCAGAAAGGACGAGCTGACAAGAGTTGAGAGTTTGCAAAAAACATAGCCAGCCCACAATCACTGGCCAGGAGGCTGCACGCATAATTATTCCAGAAACTCTCTCCTCCTTCCTTCCCATCTCCTACTTGGGCGACCCATTAGCAAAACCACTGCTGCCCTTGAGAAGCTTGCAGTCTGGTTCTGGTAAGGTCTGTGCACTCATTTGAGCCTCAGAAGATTCAGTATGCTGGGACAAGAACACATTTTCACAAAATGAATGAATCAAGGCGATAACGAATTAGATTACAATAAAGTTAGATTGCCGTATGAAATAAATAATAATATAGCACTTGGACTGTTTGAAATGATTAGGAGAAGTGGAATCAAACGCAATGCCGATCTGTTTGCTCGGGAAGTTGTGCTTTAACTAATGAAAGTACCACAATCGAAGTTGGGAGAGTGGAAATTTACAAGGCAAGTATGCCAGGGAACATTCTGAAGGAAATCCAAGGGAAAGGTGTCTAGACAATATTAAGGAGTGGCTGGACAACGTCGTCAGCTGGTGACACAAATAACTATCTGTAAAGTTAGCGGCTCAAAATGGTTGCCATAGATACTTCTGGAATGGAACAATAGGGTTTCTAGCAATGCTTTCTTTCCAACGTATTAAAATGTTTGAAGGAAATCGCTTTGATTTTATTTTTTAATTCTTGACTACAGACCTGTCCATGTGGAAAGCCCCAGGTTTTAGAATATGGGCCTGGGAGCAGTATTCTGCCCTGACCTAGATTTTGACCTCATTTTACGTTTCTATCTTTGGTCAACAGGTTTCAGAGAAATTACAAAGTCTAAGACTTGGATTTAATCTTCAACGTTGCTTTCCATTAGTGAGAATTTGGGGGTAGGGCGAGGTGGAGTAAAGGTTGCTTTTAGTAAGATTTTTTTGGAAAGATATTCAAAGAAATGAACTAGTGCTGGCGATTCTTAACTTGGAGCCATTGGATTTCTGGCAGCTGAAATTTCTATTTGAGCTTTGGTCAGTGTTGCTTATAGGACATATGACATCCTGCAGCTTGAACAATGCATGTCGGTCTGTTATACTGCACAGCCCCTCCTTCCTGGGACCACAGCTTTAGTAGCACATTTTTCTGGTCAGGGCACTCGGAATGTAGTTTAAGCTCATCTTTATAACAAAGAAGGAAGGGAGAGGATGGTGATGTGCTGAACAAAAGAGCAAGAGGAGAGTTTATTAGTATGCTTTTGATTATCATTAAGAGATGACCCCACCTTACCTGGCTTTAACAATATGGAATTGTATTGGTTTTCACATCTGGAAAGTCCATAAGCTTCGAGCCTGGTTTCTTCAGGGTTCAAACGCCTCTTTTCAGTGAGTCTCTCATTTCAGCCCTCTTCCGTGTGTTGTTTTTGTACTCGTGGTTCGAAAGAGCTCTCATGGCACCACATCCACAGCCTGCATCACCCAGAGCATACGAGTCACAGCTCCAGAATCCTCAGGGAATTTCCAGAAGTCACTAGGATTAGATTGACTTAAGTCACACCCCCACCCCCAGATCAATCCTGTGGTCAGAGCAATAGAGAGAATGCTCTTCTCCACCCTCAGTCTGTGCCACTGGAACCACAATCACACCAAGGGAGGCGTGGACTGGATCATAGATCACCATGGCACACCCATTGCAGAGTGAATGTGGGAGAAAGGAAAAAGAGGGGCCAAAGGAGAGTATGGCTAATTTTATTCTGCAGCTGGTTCAGGCAATACAAAAACTATCTGAATCAGAGACAGTATCACTGAAATAAGTGAAAATGGTTGTATGAAACAAGAGAAAAATTTTAGTCCTGTCACCCGTAAACAGCGTGGTTTTGGATGGGTTTGTTTATTTTCCTGTCTCAGTTTTTTTCAACTGTAGTATATGGATGAAAATGACTATTGTGCAGGGTTGTATTGTGTTTCTAAAGTCCCTACTGTGGAATCTTGCTTAAAATAGGCACATGATATATGGTAGACTTAATGGCAAAGTGATAACAATAATTTATGTCTATTATACTTAGTTCATTTTATAGACCCCCAAGGTGGTAGTAACTATATTTTAGAGTTGTTTTAATAATTATAAAAGCTAGTGTCTCAAAAGATTTGGAATAAGTGGGGGAGAAAAATTAATAATAGAATTAATAATAACTATATTTTGTTTAATATTATCTAACACATAATTATCTATCCATAATAATTTATTGCTAATTTTATATTTTATATAATTCCAAGGTGCTAATTTGAAGGACAGCACGCCCTTAAATATTTACATTTAATAATGGTAGCTTATATGATTTGTCTTATTACCACATAGCTCCATATCATAGTCATTGCAAAAGGCCAATAAATAAACAGTGCTGTGATGATGGTTATGATTCACTATTATTATTTGTTAGTAGTTATTACTAAAACGTTAACTTTTAGCATGTATTTATTTGTTTATAATGCTATATAATTTCCCCCTTTCAGTATTCAACACCTAATATGCACAACGATAAAATTTCAAGAAACCAAGGTACAGATGGTCATAGCTGGATTCAGGGGTTGAGGTCCACTGATGGCCATGTGTTGTAGGTTGTACTTTCAGTTACAGCCTCAACGGCTTATCTTCAGCAATCTTATTCTCATAAGCTGCTTTTCTAAATTCTGGTCTTAGTGAGGTGAAAGCTGTACATCATGGTAGCATTTGGTGTGTTTATGTTTTGAATTGTCATGCCTTGCAACACTCAAAACTGTAACATATTTCTCACATTACACTCTTCTGTATTCACTGTGGCTTGTTGATTACTCATCTCTGGTACTTTATTGTTTAATTCCTATGTCAGTCTTGTTTTTAGTTTCAACTCTTCTTTCAAAAAAAATTTTTTTTAAATCATAATCAGTGGTTAATTTCAGTCTTATGATCCATGTAATTTTTTTCCTCTAATTTTTCTTAAGCATTTCTTCCATGATTTCTCTGGGTTCTTTTCCAACTTTCAACTATTTTAATACATCCTGAAACATTTAAAGCTTTGCTTAAATCTCAGAAACACATATGATTTTTGGATCTAGTAAATAAATGATTAGAAACTCATAAGATTCTTAAAGAAATTTTATGTGCTATATTAAATTTCAAGTGGGAAACACAGGTTTGTTATGAGACAGCATTAGAAATTCGAATTTACTTTTAAAGAGTAAGTAAATAAATATTCAGAAATGCATACAATGCTTATTAAATACCACAACGTTTAACTTTTTAGCATTGACATTTATCAATTAACAGACTTGTTTTATCAATCATTATATGCTTGGGTATCCTTTTGCTGGCATCTTCATGTGCTTCTCAGTTTTACTGAATCTTGAGGACACACGTATACATATACAGCTGTTCTTTTATGTTATAGATGAGATGAAAAACGATTTGCATTTAGAGATGCATGATTACATATATTAATTTTTCTTGGAATTTGATCACCAATTAAATGATACTTTGGCGTTTTTTGACACCAAGAAGTAATAAAATGGGCTATCAAAGGATAGTAAGTTCTTTGCAATGAGTACATTTTAGAGTGAGGTATGCCTTACAAAATATCAAAAATTAATTCTAAGATGAAACCATTAAAAGAAGGAAAAAACATCCTAGCACTGATGAGATGGTGGTTTCAGAAAGCATAAGGGCTATAAATATGACTAACCACAAATTATTTACAACCAGATAAGAAGGAATAGCAGGAAAGACATTCCTTGATCATAGCCTTCTAACTCATGGAGGAAGACCAGGCTTTTCCCTAAAAAAATCTGTGAAATCTCCCCAGAGACTCTATTTTGAATATCATGTATTTGATGAATGATGCTTTTTTATTTTCTAATTTATTTTAGTAAAATTGGAACAATATAATATAATATTGGAACAATATTGGAACAATATTGGAACAAAATATAAAATTGGAACAATATAATATAAAGAGTAAATAAAATTAAAGTAATAAAATAATTGAAATAAAATTATCTTTGTATAGCATATTATAATTATTCTATGATGTATAATTTCATATATTGAAACCAGAATTGCCTTGTTTAATCAATTGGGGTACATTTTAGAACATTTTATACTTAGAGCATATAAGTGCCATTTTTATGACTGCATTCGGCATCAGACCTCATACTACACTAGTGTTTCATGGGAAAATAAATTATGACTTACGAGCTTGTCCTGTTGAGTACCATTTTAAGGAATGTAATGTGCCTTGGGTAACAGGATTGTATTTATTCATTCTCATCTACTGCTATCAGATGTGTGTTGACCAATTTATAAATATTAAGAAGTTCTGTCTCTAGGGGCTTGACATAAACTACTTAAATAGTAAGCTTGTGGAAATCTTATGTTGTCTCTTCCATTTGCCAATGAATTGAGTAGAAAGATTACTGAAGGGTCCTGAGTTTTTTGCTGTGTGACTGTGGACAAGTTGCTTTGTGTCTCGGAATCTCAGTCACTTCATCTGTAAAATGAGAGGGTCAAAGCAGATTGTCTTTAAAATGTCCTTCTATTTCAAATTTTAATCTCACAGGGTGAATTAACAAAGTGGAAGTTACTCATTGGTAGCTCATTAATATGGGACAGGTAACTAACATGGGAACCAGCTGTGTACCTCTTGTCTCAATCCAATGCGTGGAGTGTAGTTCACTTGGTTCGTGGGTAATTGCTGGACATGAAGCAGCACAGCTCAGGTGAACCTACATGGAATTAGAAAACAGGGAGCTCTAGGCTCTTTTTGGAGCTTTCTCCAAGTGAAATGATATTTCCCAGGTCTCTCTGTGAGCCAATAATAATAAGAACAGGAAACCCAGTTAACTTTGAACTCCCCATCCTCAGAAAACCTTCACTCGTAGCACAAGAATAAGCACTTTACATATTTGACTGAAATTTTACAAATGCCCTTAGAGTTTTAGGACTTTTCTTCAATGTCAACCTTAGCTTTCATATATATATATATACCCACACACACATATATACATATATATACAGCTTTCATATATATACATATATATGAAAAATATATGCATATATATATATATATTTATATATATCAAGCAAATAAAAGTTTATGATGGATACAGAATTTTCAACAATTAACAAGCTTGGTCTTAAGCTTACTCTCTAACTTGGCTGTTGCTTCTCTGTTATTCTTTTTCTGTAAATAGGCTTTGTTGAAGTACTTTACCTTGAGTAAAATGCACAGATCTTAACTGTACTGTTTGATGCACTTTGACAAATGTATACACACATGTAATAATCGCCCAGGTTAAGATTAGAGTATTTGCTTTACCAGAGAGTTCTCGTGTGACCCCTCCCGGTCAACTCCCAAAACCCACCTCTAGAAGCTATCCTGATCTGATTTCTGTCACTAAAGATTAGTCTTTTTCTGTTCCTGAACTTCATATAAATGGGCTCATATAGTATATTACTTTATCAGTTTGGCTCATTTCACAACTGATTATTTTATCAGTTTGGCTCATTTCACAAGCATAGTGTTTTTGAAATTCATTGATAGTATTGCATATATCAATAGTTCATTCTTTTTTGTAACTAAATAGACTTGTATGGATTTATCACTGTTTATTCCCTCACTTTTGATCAACATTTGGATTGTTTCTAGGTCTTGGTTTTTATGAATAAAGTCTCTATGAATATGTAAATCCAAACCTTTTTGTAGACCTATGCTTTCATTTCTTCTGGGCAAAAACCTAGGAGGGCAGTTGCTGGATCACATGACAAGTGTTAAGTTTAACATTATAAGAAACTGCCAGTTTTTCAGAGCGATTATATTTTACATTCTGACCAACAATATATGAGAGTTCCAGTTGCTCTACATTCTCACCAACCTTATTTTACTCATTATCATGAGTGAAGTGGGGTGTGAACTAGTATCTCAGAGTAGTTTTAATTTGTATTTCCTTAACGGTGAATGGTGTTGATGATGTTTCCATGTGCTTATTTGATTGTTGTATCAAAAGACTCAAGTCTTTTGCCCCTTAAAAAAACAAAAAAACAAAAAACAAACAAACAAAAAAACTGGGCTGTTTGCCTTATTATTAAGCAGCATGCAATTTTTATATATTCTGGATGTAAGTCTATGTTAAGCAGAATGCCTCCCCCCCCCACACACACACAAAGGTATCCATGCCCTAATCCCTGGATTCTATGCATATTTCATTATATCACAAAAGGGATTTTGCAGACAGAATTAAGATTAGGGACCTAAAAATGAGAAGATTACACTATTTGGGTGGGCCCATTGTCATCACAGGAGCCTGTAAAAGCAGAGAACTTTCTCCGCCTGGAGGCAGAAGAGATGAAGCCAAGGGAAGAGCCAGAGAGATTTGAAGCATGAGAGCATGTGACATCCCATTGCTGGCTTTTAAAGATCGAGGGGACAATGTGACAAAGAGTAGAGGCAGCCTTAAGGAGCTGAAAGAGGCTCCTGGCTGACATCCAGCAAGGAAATGAGGACTTCAGTTTAAAGGTCTCAAGGAACTAAATGCTGCCAACAACCTGAACGAGTTGGAAGTAGATTTTCCCCAAGAGCCTCTAGTAGGAGCCCACGATGGCTGACACCTTGATCTTGGCCTTGTGAGACCCAGAGCAGAGGAACCAGAAGGTCCACCTGGACTTTCAACCTACAGAGCTGTGAGATAATAAATTTGTATTGTTTTAAGTCACTAAGTTTGTGGTAATTTGTTAAAGTATCAGTAGGAAACTAATGCAAGATTCAAGTCCTTTGTCAGATAAATCATTGTGAATATTTTCTTGCAATCCTTGGTTTGGCTTTTCATTTACTTAACTGTGTCTTTTGATGAGTAGCAGTTTTAAATTCAGGTGAAGTCCAATTTATCTTTTTTTTTTTTTTTTCATCCGTGTGGTCCTTATTTTGTTCTTGGGAACTTCTCTCTTTTATTAGGTCCTCTCTTCCAATAGATTTTGGACTTTTTCAAAGTTGTGAAGGTTTGTTCTACAGCCTCCAGTATTGCTTAAGAACAATTAAAATGTATCAGCTCACTGGTTAACCCGGGATCCTAAATACCACACCCATATTTATGGACCAAGGTCTCCCTATATACAGAATCGCTCATCCTTATTTCATTAAGTTGATTCTGATCCATTTTTTTCCCAAATCATTATCTTCCCATATAATTTTATAATGGGCTGTTTTAATTCTAACAGAAGGTAAACTAAACTGTCTTGAATACTTATTTCCTTAGCGCCCATTTACTGAGCTTTGTAATGTGGCAGGTACTCCACTAGGAACATGATATATCACTAATCTTCATAATAACCATGCAAAGTAAGCATTATTGACACGACTTTTAAAAATAGTATTGTAGA
Source organism: Rhinolophus sinicus (assembly GCF_057876585.1). NCBI lineage: Eukaryota > Metazoa > Chordata > Mammalia > Chiroptera > Rhinolophidae > Rhinolophus > Rhinolophus sinicus. Next base: position 28,018,486 of record NC_142513.1, read on the forward strand.
TTAGTATTTAAAGAAAAACAAACATTCTGAAAATCTATTGACATTTTTCATCTCTGATCCCATTAGGATGTTAATCTGTGTACCGTGTTTCCCCGAAGGTAAGACCTAGCCAGACAATCAGCTCTAATACGTCTTTTGGAGCAAAAATTAATATGACCCAGTATTATATTATATTATATTACATTACATTATATTATATTATATTATATACCGGGTCTTATAGTAAAATAAGACCAGGTCTTATATTAATTTCTGCTCCAAAAGGTGCATTAGAGCTGATTGTCCAGCTAGGTCTTATTTTTTGGGAAACATGGCAAGTACATAAATTTCTCTTCAGAGTAGAACATCACCAGTCTTTACTCTTTAAGTAATATAATTATGATAACATTTTTCTGGATTCTAAGATATTTCTGTTTAAATATTTTCACAAGAGCTACAGGAAAAAATTTAATGAGGAAGACAAGTATAACATGATCTTAAAGTTTGAAAATCAGAAGACCAGCAAATGCATTTTTGTTTCATGGTGTCTCTTTTATAAGACAAGGTATTATTCTCTTGAGCCATACATGGAAAAGAAAGGGAATTTTTACCACCTAGAAATTTTACCTCTCTTGGTAAATTCCTTATTTTGGCAGGTTTAGGAATTCATGAACTATGTACTCTGGCTGTTGTGGTTTTTGTATATCTGTGCCACCTGGATCAAAGATGGCTCAGACTCTCACCTGCATTGGGCAAACACTGCTACATGAAACTCAATCCACTGTAATTCATTCTCTTGAAATCTTTATAAAGAAGTTGCAAGGGAAATGCATGGATAATTACTGTTTATGCTCAACGACCAAATTTACCCCTTTCATTGGGTTTGAAGGAGATGGTAATGAGCTTCTTTTGTGGCCCTGCCATTCATCAGAAGACAGCTCTTTCAAGCTGAAGGCTGGTTTAATTCTCTCTCACTGAATAGCATTTCAGCAAGGTTGCCAGGGGAATTTTATTTTTGTTATTTTTTCAGTAAAAGTATTACACCCAAATGTTTTTTTAAAAAATCAAACTATACAGAAAGGCACAAAATGAAAAATAGCAATTACATCCACTCCCTGGATCCCCTAACCCATAGTCATTATTAACTAGTTCTTGTATACTTCTAGGGGAAGAGGACATACACACGTACTCATATGCATGCCCTTTAAAAATATACCAATGGTTCCTTATTCTGTCAGTACTTTACATTTTTTTCCCTATAAAAATGTAATGTACTACTCCCCGCTCCCCATCCAATAATATATCTAGGACATCTTTTCTACTAGGTTGAACCATATGAAATTGATTTTTCTGGTGGATTGACCTAATATCTCAGGATATAGATGTAGCTTATTCTTTGGACCAGTAATGTGGTGATGTTTATTGTTTTTAATTGAATTATATTTGACATACAATGTTATATTAGTTTCAAGTATACAGCATAGTAATCTGATAATTTTATACATTTCATAATTTGTCTCTTATACAACAGATATACAGAAATGTATCTAGTCAGTCCTAGTTACTGGACATTCAGTTTGCCTATAATTTTTTCTTGATTATATACAATGCTAAAGTGAACACACCACACACACACACACACACACACACAAGTTCTGACAATTATGTTTGGGAACTTATTGCAATGAAGTTGCTAACCTTTTTGATATCAGAGGGATTATTCATTATGAATTTGTACCAACAGGACAAACACTCAACCACGTTTACTATTTGGAAGTGCTGAAAAAGCTGTGTGAAAAAGTTAGATGACCCGAAGTTTCTGCCAACAATTCATGGTTTTGGCATCATGACAATGCACCAGTTCACACGCAGTGTCTGTGAGGGAGTTTTTAGCCCGTAAAGAAATAACTGTATTGGAACACTCTCCCTACTTACCTGATCTGGCCCCCAGTGACTTCTTTCTTTACCCGAAGATAAAGGAAATATTGAAAGGCAGACATTTTGATGACATTCAAGATATCAAGGGTAATAGGATGACAGCTCTGATGCCATTCCAGTAAAAGAGTTCCAAAATTGCTTTGAAGGGTGGACTAGGCACTGACGTGGGTGCATAGCTTCCAAGGAGAGTACTTCGAAGGTGACCATAGTGATATTCAGCAATGAGGTATGTAGCACTTTTTCGAGGATGAGTTCGCAAACTTAATTGTCTGACATCATATGAGTATACACACACATTTCTTGGGATACCATGTTTCCCCGAAAATAAGACCTAGCCGGACCATCAGCTCTAATGTGTCTTTTGGAGCAAAAATTAATATAAGACCCGGTCTTATTTTACTATAAGACTGGGTCTATAATAATATAATATAATATAATATAATATAATATAATATAATATAATATAATACTGAGTCTTATATTATTTTTTGCTCCAAAAGACGCATTAGAGCTGATTGTACAGCTAGGCCTTAATTTTGGTGAAACAGGGTACTTTTGTGACTTTATCTGTTTGATAAATTCTTAGTAGGAGAATTTCTTGGTAGAAGAGAATGTTTTAATCTCAATTTTGTCAAATTTTCCTCCAAAACTGTTGTACCATTTACATGGACCTCAGCCATGTATGACGCTGCCCGAACACTGTTGCAACTCAGGAGTTTTAATTTTCCAGTTTTATGGGTAAAAAATTTAATTTTTATTTAATTTTTTGATTGACTTTTGTAAAATAAGTGGTTTTGAGCATATCTCATAGCTTTATTTGCTTTTTGTATGTATTTTCTACAAAGGTTGCTTTTTAAAAATCGTTGTTTGATTCATTCCCATTGATTTGTGGGTACACTGTTGTAAGTTCCAGAAATTCGCTATTTTGTCATGTGTTTTGCAAGTATGGAATGAGAGTGAATAGCATGAGGAAAATGTTCACATGCCAAAAGTAATTTTGAGACTATGTCAGAGCTTACAGGTATGATTTTTTTTTTTTTGCAGTGTAAATTTAATTTTTTAATTTAATAAAGTTTTTAAACTATTTTTATTTGTTTATCAGCTATAACCCTTTTGTCTTTCTGGCTTCTGTATTCTTTGTCTGACTTAGAAAGACCTTTCCTGTTCCAAAGTTATTAAAATTCATTCCTAGTTTCTTCTGATATTTCGAGGATTTCCTTGTGTATTTTGAAAGAAGCACACATGTCTCACATGTCTCTCTGCTTTTCCAGGAAAGTTCTGATTATAATATTTCGTCTTAGGAGAAGACTATGCCACCAGAATTAAATGTAGAGAAAAGCATAACTATCTCTAGTAACTTTAGTTACTACAACATAGCTATGTTATGGTCCGCATTAATTAAGCATTCCTCAAAACTCTTTGTATCTGTTCCTCCAGATCTTTTCTGATTCATGCTCCAAAACAACTTTCTAATGATTCCATTTTGGTTTTCTAGAAGGTAATACTCTGGAGTAGGAATGTAACTCAAAGCCCACCTGTCAATGAAGAATTTATATTCTGATGCAAAGCCACGTTTTCTGAAACAGGCTTTGACCTTAACAGTCTGGTCTTGCAGAGATGAGACCCAGCTCACTGTGAAAGCTGGAGGTAAGGGCGACTTAGAATTACAGGTTAAGGAAGGGGTAAGTGCCCGTTCCTAATTTAGATTCCCATTTGAAAGATGGCTCAGATACTTGTCCCACATAAGCCAGGAAAAAAAAAAAAAAAAAAAAGTGTCCAGGTAACAAGACCTTTCCTGAGGCAAGGAAAATCTAAGGCAAGAAAGTCAGGGGGTTTGTTGTTGATTTTGTGCTTTTTATTTGTTTGCTGGCTTGTTTTTCTCGAGGAGTTCATTGGCCCTAGGCAGCCCAGTTTTCATTTAAGGAAAGGTTCGTGGGCGTCTTGTGGGCTGCACTCCATATGCCTCTGCAATACCTCTGACTTGCAAAAACAACCATGTGGGATACTAATTCAGTCTTTGGTTTCTTTTTGGTATCAAATACTGCCAACTTGGCCTTAAATGTGTGCCAGATGCGCTATGGTTTTATGATGTGATACCGTTAGGAAGTCTGGGTTAAGTATGGATGTGAGCTGGCTTCTGCTGCTGGAGCAGTTCCTGTCGCTGATGGCTATGGCACCAGCTTGAGAGCCCGAGAGCTTTGCTGGATACTTCGGTGAGAAGTGCCTGGCAGCAAAAGATCACTGAGTCCCTGGTGACAACTACAGGTTCTCTGGTTTTGTTCTCTTCTCTCTGATGGGCGGATTTCTGAATCCTTGGAAAACTTGCAGCGTGCTTCCTGGGAGAGGGATGCAAAGCTGCACCAGAGTGCAACACACATTGTCAAGGCTTGTCACAGATATCCCAGGGTAACCTCCTAAGGTGCTGTTGCCTTTCCAATTAATATTTTAAGGATGTCATCATTGCTGATGGGCAAAGAAACTTAAATATATTTAACTTTTGAGTAAGAATTGAAAACAAGAAGAGAGATACTTAGTGGGGGGAAAGTTAATAACAAGGACGTTTAAGAGAAAAAGATGATTTGAATTGAAATGGACTCTTTTTGAGACTGAACTATATGGACAGTCTTCCTCGTTCTGCATATACATTTTACAAGAGACATATTCCAGACACTGTACGTGCACATTATTATTTACATTTTTTATTTTCCTTCTATTGCTTCAAATCAAGTAAAACAATGGTTACAATTTTGTGCTTTGTTTCTGATTTTGACCAAACCTGATCGCTGTCATGCCTAACTGGTCAAAGATATACTACTAAGTGGTATTAAAATATTGTACACTTAGGGAACTAATCAGTGTTATGAATCAGTGAAACTCTAACATTTTTAAATCTTGAAAATTCAGGGGAAACTTGCAGGTTCTTTCTATTGGTCACTGGGTAGATGTGACTATTTCATTTCTGAAACCCGTTTGCTTTATTCTGCAAGTATGCAGGATATATTAGGTTGTACCAGAAATTTAGTTGTGCTGAAAATAGTAATCTTGGATGTTATTTTCATAATAAAGTATTTATAAGATGCAGAGCAATGAAAGGGGTTTCTACACTGAATCAAAATGAAGTACCAAAGACCAATTTGTTTTCAGGATGTGGCAGGCAGTGACTCCCATTTCCTGTAATAGGGTCATAACCTCTTGCTAACAGCCTACCTTCTCCCACACCTTGTGGCTCCAAAAAGATTTATGACCTCCTCTGTCCAGAATCGTATTTAGTAAAGAGAACTTGTAAACTTGGAGTAGATGCGAAGAAGTTAATCCATTCCCTGCATCTCCCTCTCTATTTGTTTGGATGCTTGTCCTAGGGCAGGGCTGTCCACTAGACGATCTGTGATGATGGAAATGTTCTAAATCTGTGCTGTCTAATATGGTAGCCGGTGGCCACATGTGGCCATCGAGCACTTGAAATGTGGCTGCAATGTAGATAGACAGATGTGGCTAGTGGCTGCTGCTTTAGACAGAGCAGCCCTAGACTAGAGCTTCAAAATTTTTCCCAGTAACGACTGACTTGGGAAAAACACCAGCTACCACTTCTTCAATAACAACGCTAGCGAAAAAAATTCAAATAATTGTTTACATTTTCCAGAATTTAACTGAAACAAGATTTCATAGGACCCTAGTTCTCCCTAATGGCTTTAGGGAAAGTCATTGATTATATATGAGGGGGTAAGAAAGAAGAAGCTCTAATACCACTTCTTAAATGTTCAAACCGAAGTGTACAATTTGATAAATAAGTCCATCATAGACCTTTGGGATTTTCTTTTCTGTTAAGTACATTTATACTATTCTGGTATGACCTGAAGTCAGGGAGGGTATAAATTTGGAAGTGTCTTGTGTTTATCCCAGACTGTCTCAGTAGAAATCTTATGTGACAAGATTTAGAGGGGAGGCATTTTTTTCTTTCTATATTTTGGTGTTTTGAACTTGTCTTTTAAAAACCATGAATGGGTGAGGGAAACACATGAAATTACTCTCAAAAAAATATTCTACAATTGACTTTGCTTCACTACTCTGGGAAGAGCAAAGCTTTTGTTTCTGTGTGACCCAAGATGACAGCATCCCAAACAGGGTATCACCCAAAGGAAGACTTATTCTTAAACGACTTTTAAACGTGTAACCTAGTAGTCACCAAGAAGCATGAATCTGTCATTGGTTTCCTATAAGGGACATGATATGATAAAAGATGAGAGCGAGGCATAGAGATTACGAGGTTTCAAATATCTGTGGGAAGGGTACAGGCAATAAATTTAATTTAACTTCCTGGGTACTGATTTTATTCATTAACCTACCATGTCATATGGACATGTTCTTATTTCTTTTTTGGGAAATCATTGTCCAAACACTGCTTTCAATGTGTGTCGATACTGGGGGTGCCAAAAAAATGTGTACAGGTGGACATCTTGGTCAGCGTTGCTCAAGCAGTACTTTGCCGTAACCAGAAGTGTCTGGACACTGATTATAACCACTTTGAACACCTCTTGTAATTGCAGAAGTCAAATGTGACTTGTAGTCATCTTTTGTTATTGGTCTATGTTGAGTATTACCATTTTAATACAGTTTTCCTTTCTTAAAATGTGTATACATTTTTTTTTGCACTCTCTGTATATAAAAGAACACTGGACTTTGTATGCGACCGCTTAGCCATGTGACAAGTTGACAAAGTTTCTTCATTCTTCAGTTCTCAGAGCCTCTGTTTAATCATCTGATGTGGGGTACACACACACACACACACACACACACACACACACACCATACGTATAGTGGGGAGGTGACGTAGGAAAGAAAGTGAATACCAGGCAAGGTGATGATCCGGTACCCACTGTGGGCAACGGGAGCTCGTTCCTGCTTGGACACCTGGGGAAGCGCATAGACAATACCTCAGACTTGTCCCATGTGAGGGCAAGGAAGCTGATGTGTTTATCCACCCACTTCTGTCCATCGCTGCTTGAGCACTGCTCTCCAAGTCTGTGTATTGTCAAGTACTTCAATTAATGAGCAGAGTGGTCTTCCATGACTATGGAAAATGCCTACCAGCAAAGAGACACAAAAATATTGGTGGTTGGAAATAAGAGGGTGTGCAATGAGTTGATAAAGCTGAGGGATATAGATGAAGCAATAGCATCATCGTTACATGCAAGGAGAGGGGTCCAAAAAGTCCAAAGAAGAGTCTTCTTAGGCATCCAGTGAATGGCCTCTGGGGTGGACCATACCTGAGACCAGCTCTGCCATTCACTCCTGGGTTACTTTGTGTAAACTACCTGAGACTCAGATTCCTTTTTTGTAAAATTCAGCAATTGGTTATAAAGATGTTACTTCCAACTCGAATATTGTTTGACGACTGTCATTGTTCTATAATAGGACCTCGCTGCTTAAAGTGTGACCCACAGACCAGCAGCCTCAGCATCACCCGGGAACTTGTTAGAAATGCAGGGTCTCAGGCCCCAGTTCAGAACTAATGGATCAGAATCTTCATTGTAGCATGATCCCTAGGAGATTCATATCCACACTGACCTTTGAGAAGCAGTAGGCTAGGGTACTGTTTCAGATGCTTCTTTCCTTTGGAGTGGGTAGGCGGAGAAAATTTTCAGGTGGAATGGCTAGATGGCTAGAGCTGAATCAGCTGTTCTGTGAGTGGTCTGCCTTCCTAACAACCTTCATCTTAGCACCTCAGAGAGAGGATGCTATCTTGATCACTCCGTTGGCTCATCCACCTGGAGGCAAGCAAGTGTGTTCTCTCCCAAGACTTTGTTCAACTTGATTATTCCACAGTTCTAACAGCAGAAGATAAAGGGAGCAACTGGGCACATAGAAGACGTGACAGCTTGGCAGGATGCCTTTTCATTTGAAACTTGATTTTTTTCTTAGCCCAAACTGTAGCATTTGGAAAATGCGAAATGGCAGGATGCAAAATAAATCTGTGTTATGAATCCAATCATGTAAGAATCATCCCTACAAGTGCACATTAAATTTAATTCGATTGTTGGGATGAGTAAAACTATGGATGAACAGTTTTATTAGTTAACAGCTGTTGTTGCATGTGCATTTACTTTATTAATTGTGATATTGTTCATTCTTTCAACAAAATCTTATTGAACAACCCCATATAAGACATAGTCCTAAAATCTGAAGCAATGGGGTAAATGGCTAAACATGTAATAGTCTGGTAAGAGAGATGCATAAAAAAGGCCAATAACTATAAAGTAAGGTGATAAGTACCATTAAAGAGATATGCCCATTATGCTTCGGAAAACTATTATCATATCTGGAATTCTCAATAAAAATATTAGGAAGTTAAACTTTTGTAGGTAGTGTCTGACTTAATAGGAAAAGATTCTACCAAATTCTAGGTAGTACTTGACGTTCAAAAGCAAGTCTTGGCATCTATGGCAAACTGTGGACATGCTGAGCCCATACTTTGTTTTTGTAAACAAAGTTTGATTGGAACCCAGACACACTAATTTCTGTATATGGTGTGTGACTGCTTTCATGCTGCAATGGCCAAGTTGAGTCATTGTGACTGAGGCCCTATGGCCTGAAAAGCTTAGAATATTTGCTATTTGACTCTTCATAGAAAACTTTACTGACCTCTGCACTGTAACAAACGCTTGTTAGAGACGAACTCCCCAAGAGTCATTAAGAAGAGCTCAGAAAGGAACCCCTGATCACATTTGGGCATTTTGAAGGAACTGGTGCTTCTTGATTGATTGCTTGACTCTTTCTTGGCATGACCTAGGTTCCTGCTCATTGCTGCTATGTACCTGATATCTTAGAACGTCACAGAAAGGGCTCTCTTCTTGTGTATATCCAGGAGTGGTGCAGGCACTCATTCACATATTAAAGAAAACACTTAGCAGAACTCCTGTTACAACTTGGAAGCTTGTAGTGTCAGGGGTTTGGGTCCCCTCCTTTGGTGCCTCTGTGCAGCTTTAGGAAGACTCAATCTACTTGCCTTTGGAATGGGGACCCCTGGTTCTAGGGCTGGTGGGGGGGTGATAGAGTAGGTTGTGAAAATGCCTTCTCTTTTAGATAACAGAATCTTCCAGACACTGGTGGCCCTATCACTTTGTACCCATTTACTGTGCAGAAAGTTGATATGGCCTTTCAGCCCTTTAACTGACATAAAAAGCTTCCTCCAGCCTTTTCTCTATTGAACAAAATATCAGAAATGCATTTGTTTGGCTTCAGGGAGTACTAACTAGCAGACCCCTCAAATATACAATATATTCCCACACAATCTATGTTTCATTTGTTACACCTTGACTTCTTCCCCCAGAACAATGTTCTGCCACAATCTGTACTAACTTTTTTTCTTTGCTTCAGCAAAATGTAGAGGTTCTACCCACTGAATTTCTAAAGGAAATAAGCATTGGCCAGTAAGGTTCTAGAAACCGTCTTATACTTTTGACTTTTGACAATATTCAACAAAACTGTAGCCTGGTAGAGCCTGCCAAGCTGCATGGCTAACTTTCTAGTTTGGAAAGACCCCCGCACCCCTTCTTTGAGGGAAAAGCCTTTCAAAATTCTTAACTCAAGTAATATTGCTGGATTCGGGCTTCTCTGATGCCAGAGGCAGACTTGACCACCAGGGATGCCTGGAAATTAAAAGTCTGGACATGAGTGTGAACCATGGAGAGAATGAAAGGATCCATAAAGGCTGTAACTTAGGGTTGTGAGTCCCTAAGTGATCAAATCAACTGTTTCATTTTTCTCCCATCCTTAGCTTTTTACTCTTTAGTGATAACAGACGGGTTGTGTTTCCTCCCACACATTATGCTGTTTCACGTCTTAATGGCTTTGATCAGGCTTTTTCAATCCATCCATTCATCTAATAATTCCAAAGTGATACACACTAAAGAGAGCCAATAGTTATTGATTACTTAGCATGCTTTAGACATTGTGCTGTTGGCTCTTGTCACTTGGAGAACACCTGTGAGGTTCACTATAGAGGTATATACATTTTTCAGATAAGGAAACCAAGACATAGAGGTTAAGAAACCTGCCCAAAGTCAAACAGCTAGGTGAAAGACTATTGGTTGTAGGTCACACTGCTAATTATGCCTCCTCAACCTTCTTTCCCAGATATAACACGGCATTCACTCTAGGCCCTAAAAAATATGAAGTGCTATATATTCTTCTTGTTTTAACAGAAGGCATATTGGGTGTAAAAGATAAACAGATACATATGATCAAAATATTAAGTATGACAACGAAGATATACAGAATAGAAAAGGAGAATGGGGAGGTATGTGGCCCTGAAGGAGGTGAGAACAGAGAGCACAGATCAGGGGAAAGCTCTGGAGGAAGTAATTAATGCCTCTATGGAGTTTCTCAGGATGGTTAAGAATTAACTAGTCAAAGGGAGGTGGGGTGAGGAGAAAGGCATCTAAGGCAGAGGGGACCTCAAGAGCATAGAACAGACAGAAGGAACGCTTTGCAAGGAATAAAAAGTTTAATATTACCAGAATGTAGAGTGTATTGCAGGGAGATGTGGGAAACCATGTCAATATCAGTAGGGGTAATTTCAGAAGGGTGTCATGGGTTTTGCTAAGATGCCTGTAGCTAATGAGGAGCCATCAAGGGCTTTCAGCAGGGGAGTTGCATGTCTGATTTGCATTTCAGATAAATTACACTAGAAGCTGGGTGGGTGATGGACTTGAGGAAGGGAGACCAGTCAGGCTGCGGCTGCTGTGGTCAGTGCAGGTGAGAAATGATGACGAGCTGGGTGAGTGGCAAGGCAGATGGTGGTGGTGATGGGAAGGAGGAGAGTAAACTGCAATCTATTCATGAGCCAAAGACAGCAGGACTTGGGGACTGACTGGATGTGAGGTAAAATGAGAGCAAAAGAGGAGATCAGAAATAGGATTCAGTGTTCTAATTTGGGCAATTGGTGCCAACAACTGCATCTGTGAACTGCGGAGGATAAACCAGATTGAGGGAAAGATAATGAGCTTGAAGTGTCCTTGGAATATACCCTCAAGAAACCCTCCGGAAGGCTGTGAGACATGTAAATCGAGGTTAGAGAAGATGTCCCGGCAGGAAAGAGAGATTTAAGAATGACTAACATTCTGGCAAGTTACCTGTGTATGGGCAGTGATGGATTAGGAGCATCAACGTGTAAAACATGTCAAAGAAGAAGGAGCCTGTGGATACAGAGAAGGAATAGGGTTGCGCCAGGGGAAAAAGGATGAATAAGAGAAGAGTATAGTGTCATAGAAAGGAAAGAATTAGTTTCCAGAAAGTCACCGCGGTAAACACAGAAGGTCATAGAGACTGGGACTATTCGGTAGACATTCTCTTACACATGATAAACATCTAACCCCTATGTTGATAGTTCCTCCCTCTCTTTGATTCCTCTCCATGTTGTTCCCCTGCATATTTTACACATTCCTCGAAACAATTTAGAAGCAGTTCCCCCTTAGAGGCAGGCAAGCTTTCCTAATTTGATGCCTTATCTATCAGAGCTACAGAAGTTGCTTCTTCATTTGCTCTGTTGTCCACCTCTGTCATTGCACAGATAAAACCTATATGCTCAGTTCTCTCTCTATACTGTAAGGTCATTGTGGCCCCACTGTTTCATGCTTCTCTCTATCCCCTCCCTTTGGTAGTGCCCTCCCATACTTGGATTTGGCTGTGTGTCTTATTTGGGCCAATGAAACAGTAGCAAACTAGATGTAAGCAGAGGCTTGAAAAGTGCTTGTGCACTTTCACTTTCTCTCTTGGATATTTGCCACAGGGTGACAAGGCCAGGCTAACCTTCTAGAGGAAGACAGATCACTTGGAGCAGAACCAAATCATCCTAACCAAACCCGTCCTATACCACCCAGCCCCTGGCTGCCCCAACAGCTGAATTCCCAAGCACTAAGTTTTGGGGTGATTTGTTACACAGCAGCGGTACCTGGTATGATTAGAAATCATGTCTTATACATCTTTTCACACAAACGCATTAACTACTTAATATACTGAATGGTCCATAAATACATATATGTTGAACTGAAAAGCATAGAAGACATGGAACGAAAATTCCAATCTATTGCAAAGCATTTTTTCTCTTCCCTCTTTCTACCAGACATCATCACTATGCCCCAACTTTCTCACTTACATTTACCTCTGAGATCTCAGGAGCTAAGACTGGAGGGGTGGCTGTGGGAATTCCAGCATGCACAGTGTGGTTTGAAGTCCACAGACAAGGGAGCATGGCTTCCTTCCTTGGCCTGCTGCCCCACGCGCGGTGAGTCGAGCAGCCAAGCCAAAGTGGCAGCCGCAGTGTGGGAGCCCAGCTCTGCTGTCATAAATTACCCAGGGGCAGGAAGGAGCAGTGAGAGTCAGCGGTTTCAACTACCTACTAGTTCATTTTTGTTCTTGTTTTTCAGTTAGCAATCTGTAAAATTTATTGCAAAATTAAGCTCCCTGCTCCAGAGTCAATAATATTCCTGGTGCCAGGTGGTGTAATAATTCACAAAAAGGGCAGGAGTTGGAGGGAATGAGACTGATTTAGGAAGTAGACTTCCAACCCCAATTTGCTGCTGCCTACTCCCTGCTGCTAAAGGTCAGGTAAGTAGAGGGCTAAGATTACAGCCTCGTAATATCCTTGGAGAGCTAGAATTTCTATTGGGTTTGAAATTTAAAACAAAAACTGTTTCTTTTGCATGATGGATTCCTTCATCCTTCCCACCTCTGTTTCCATTTTAGCATAAAAATAGAAACATTCAATTTCGTATTTTGTTTCTGGCATCACGAAGAAGAGGTGCTGCAGAAAACTTGGCAGTGTGCAAGCTTCCTATCGTGCTGTGTAAAACCCTGACCTCGGTCCTTGGAACTGGAAGGGCCATTGGAGAGCGCTCTAGTCCAGTGTCTTCGTTTACGGATGCAAACGCCAGGTCTCTGTGTAATTAATGATTGTTCATGTCCTTCCTGGCTACCCTGTCTCCCCGAAAATAAGACCTAGCCAGACCATCAGCTCTAATGCATCTTTTGGAGCAAAAATTAATATAAGACCGAGCCGGACCATCAGCTCTAATGAGTTTTTTGGAGCAAAAATTAATATAAGACCCGGTCTTATCTTATATTAATTGTTGCTCCAAAAGACGCATTAAAGCTGATGGTCTGGCTAGGTGTTATTTTCGGGGAAACATGGTACTTACCTGGGACTAGAACCTAGATCTGATTCCCAGGCCACACAGCAAATGCCTCGCTGCGCTTTCTGCTACTGAAAGGACTTTAAGTTACCACTTTAGTCTTTTTCAGTGACATATAGTATCTTAAAAAAATTGTCTCTTCATCTCCTATTCATTTTTATTTTTGCAAAATGATCACAATAAGTCTAGTTATTGTTGTCATTGTAAGTTATTATTATTATTATTATTATTATTATTTTCCTATTATTTCTTGGAGTCTAAATTGTATGACTGATTATCCAAAAGGATCATAAAGCCACATTTTCATTCCAAGCTGCAAGGCACAAGATGTTGTCATTAATTATCTTTTAGTTAATGATCTTGACAAAGTGACTTTCTGAAAGACGAGGATTCGAATGTTCTGTTTGGTTATTCAGTCTCTTCCTTCAAATGCCTACAAAATCATCTTTGTAATCTAAGGTGAGAGTTTAGTGTTTTGGGGGGACATTTAGCAGCTGGGGAGTTTACCCTATAAGTGGCTGTGCATTTCTTGTGCAATGTCTTTATTTGGTCTTTTAGAAAATTTAGAGGGGCTTGCTTTCTTTCAAATCCTTGGTTCTTCTTTATTGGAATTGGAGCTTTAGCCACTGCTCAGGGCTGGCTATAAGGCATAGATTAGAAGGAATTGCTTTGATGTTTTTCAAAGTCAAGAAAGAATTTTACACCTCTCTGAGTATCCCTTGACTTCAGGTAAAGAATGTACCTCTCTGGAGAAGTACCAATTAGAGCTAATTGTATATGACCTGATTGATCGATGGAGCGCTTAGAGTTTCTAATTGAATTTGCTATTGTCTTCACAAAAATGAGTATTTGGTTTAGTTGCAAGTTGTGGATTGGAGAACCTGGCTGTATTCTCTGTCTGACCACAACTGATACTGTCAATATAATGACCTAAAGGCGGCTATGCAAATCTCACCCTTGTCATAGAATTCTTACTCTATTCAGTACTCTTGTAACAGGATGGTTTAGGAGAGCTGGTTCCCAGCATCTGGGAGGGAATGCCAGTTCCACCTCTCAAGAGCTGATACTTTTTCCCAGTGACTTGCCTGGTGAGTCGGGTGGGTGGAATATAGAAACTGAGTGTTGTGAAACTTTCGTAACCTGACCTAGGACTGGGGGAGAGGGGCCTGGCTTCAAGCTTCACCAAGACCTTGAAACTCAGCCCGAGCTGATTAAAAGTCGTGAGTATGTGAGTCTTTTCAAGTGCACTAATTGTATTATGTTGCAGATGGAAACCATGGAAAATGGGTGTTTTGAAAGTCTCCAGCTTGGGGTGAATCTTGCTTCTAAGATGATTAAACATCTGTTCCATTCTGCGATTTGGGTCAAAACTCAAGTGAATGAACAGTGGGAAAACAAATTAAATAGACCTAGTTAAGCAGTCAGTAAAATGGATACACAAACTGATGTTTATTCTGATCTAGTTAAAGTTAAATGCCTCAAATGGGTATCACCTTTTCAATTCTCCCTACCAGTGTTTTTAAGATAATTGAATGTTTTGTTGCTTTTTTTGATATGATACTTATCGCGTATTTCAAGTTGTTTCAAAACTGGGATTGTTACTCAAAGAAACTTTCTTAAGCTTACTTTCTGTTTGTATACGTATAGTGAGCATTCTGTGATCGTCCATGGGAAGCGATATTAAATGTGAGGCTGTCTCTTCCTTTGTAAAATAGTATTTAAAATTTTATACTCAATTGCTGTCTTTATCTCACACACAGAGACATGCTTCATTCATTCATTTACTAAGCACCTGAGACATTAAGTTTCAGTGTCAACCTTCCAGAATCCATGTTACACAGTGAAGAGCAAAAAGAGAAAAAGGAAGCATTTCCTCCATTAGCCACTTTCTCCTCAATTTCCACAACAACAAATTGTCTGCCATTGATTGTACATGGCACAGATGTACAGGCAATATATATAATGTGGTGGTGAAACTAGACTACCCAAGCTAAGATTCCTGCTCTGCCACTTGGTAGGTTTATGACTTAGGGCAAGTTATTTAAATTGTTTGAGCCGCAGTTGGCTCATCTACAAAGTGGGATCATAATTCCACCTCTCTCGAGGGATGTGGATAAAACAAATCAGTCTACATAAAGTCCTTAAAATAGTGTCCTGGTCCTATAACATTTACATATAAATATACACATTTCTTTTATAATACCCTAAGTGTCTTAGGCATCTCGTATTTATGAATTCAAGTAGTCTTGAAGTAAATTTTCTTTCAGGTATGTAAGATTTACCTAATTAAAGTGCTCCAATTGGAAGCTGTTTGGTATCCACATGCCACCCTCCCCTTGAAATCAAGGATATTTTTTTTCCCCCTGTAGCTTAGAGCCCTTCTGCTTGTAAAACACACGTTGTAAAGTACCAGAGTACCACTGTGGAGATTTTTAAATCTTTTATTTTTTGCATTTTCTCAGGCCTGTCTACGTTATATTATTCTTATCACAATGGAGAAGCAAAGCTGATGTGTTTGATGGAATAGTTTTATGTAGTTAGGGAATGAATGGAAATCCACTGACTGTAGCTGATTCGCCCCTCTGACATCTGCTCACCCTTCATACAACCCCTTAAAATAGTAAAATGCTGTTTGTCTAGAGTCCTCATTAGGAAAAGTTTTTAAAGACCCTCTTGGAAGCTCATTTGAAAGCTCACGGTACTCAGGGTGATGAGGTTTTCCTGGTGGAGGGATTTGTTTCAGGTTGTGCCATAAATCAATAAATGTGCTCTTTTCTCTGGTCTTCTTTATGGTCATGATGGGAACTGAGTCATTATTCCTGAACCTGAAGCTTAACTAAGGTAGAAAAGAAAGGGAAGAAAGAGGAAAAAGAAAGAAAAGGATTAGAATAGAAAAGAAAGGAGAAGAGGAGGAAAAAAGGAAGAAAAACTAAGCCCTCAGATTTTAAGAAACCCATCTGCTTACCCAGGCTCTATTCCCCAGTCTCTCTAAGGCAGGTCACACGGTGAATCAATTCACAGATGTTCATGTCGTGGGACTTTGTATTCTTTCACAGAATGCAAAGTGGATGAATGGTCTCCTAACCCATTTTTGATGCGTGAGCTTTTAAATCTTGACCTAAAACATTGTTTTTCTTCTTGTAAGAATCATGATTCCATTTATTACCTCCATTTTGAAGTTTGTCCTCTGTAAATCCAGGTATGATTGTTTCTATCTTATTTCAATAGCCTTTGGTAATTTCATCACTTTATTGGATGACAACACTAAGAATACTTAAGTATATTACAAAATAATTCAGCATAAGAGCCTACTAATCCTTGTTTGCTTTCCCTTCTACAGCGTAAAGCTAGAAACTTCTCAAGGTGTCAAAACATTACTAGGTATGAGATAACCAGTCAGTAATGATAGTTCAGGAAGAGACCATTTACATGCATAAGAAAAGACAAAATAAAGTTTAAGAAGAAAGTATTTTCAGAGTTTATAATGTTTTCCCCCAACAGATGTCCTCTGTAAAATTTCTATCCTTTCTATCCTCTCTATGGGTCATTTTTTTAGAAGCCAGAGAGAAATTTCCAATGGCCACTGACTTATTGGACAATATGCCTTTTCACTGCTCGAGTCTTGATTTCCTGAAAGCTACCCCAACCTTAAAGAGCCAAAATAATCTATGTGTGGAACACTTTTGCAGAAAGTTCTCTGGCTTTGTGCCTCGATACTGGGTGGGCCATTAGTGGAATGACTTTATAATTTATCATTGAAACCAGGGCATTTTTGAGAGCAAAAGGAAGAGCTACTAATAATTATCCGGAGCAGTATAAAGTGTGATTATCTCACACAGATTGGGATGAATCAATTAAGAAGTAACTGGGCAGTAAATAAAAACTTATTCAAAAGAAAAGGGGAAAATCAAAGTAGGAATTATTTTCATGTGATACTGTTTAGAAACTGTGCTGCATTCTTTCTGTCTATTAACTCATCATAATAACTGTATTAGACAGATGTCATTCCCAATTTATAGATGAGAAAACTGAGGCCCCAGGAAGTACAGTCATTTGCTCAAGGCCTCAACATAGTATATGTTGGGGGTAGAATGGACTTTAAAGAGGTTAGAAATAATGAAAGGAACTGACCAAACAAATGAATAAATAAAATGATAAAAAGCCCAGCTCATCTCACTCATGAGATGAAGAGAATTCTGTGCATATTACCATCTGAGCTTTCAGGAACCTGCCAATTTGAAAAATATTCTTAGCTAATTAATACTTCCTGCACCTATTTTACTTTTACAACATCATAAAGAAGATAGCAAGTTCCAACAAGTAAGAAAGCTCAGGACCACTGCTGTGGATAATTTCTTCAAGTGGGAAAATACATACAGCTTCCCAGTCATATATCTGACTAACTGGAAAGAGCTCTTACACTTTTATTTAGGAATTTCACTTCTCATAATGTATTTTACAGAAATAGAGCTGGGCTTTTGTGCTCTTTGTATAGACCAGTTGTTGGGCATAGGCTGCCCCGGGGAGGGGTTGAGACTTTCAGCTGGAGGCTTTCTTCCGCCAAGGGCAAGCCTCAGGCAGGGACTCCGGCAGCTGTATGACTTTGAGCAAGTGACTTCATCATGTCTGGGTCTCTGCTTTCTCCTGTTACAATGGGGATTAGTAATAACCACCTTGTTTGCTGTGCATGGTTCTAGTGAGAATCGGTGAAATGCCACTGTATCTCAAATCACCTCAAAATACAAGTCAATGAAATATGAGAGACCTTGTTGTCAGTCCCATAGCCCTGAATGAATTTGCCTTCCAGTTGGACTGTCTGTAAGGACCTGATCCTCTTAAAGGAAGTCCTTCAGTGACACACTTGGCTTTGGCAAGGTTCATAAAGGCAGGCAGTGTTGAAGACATTTGTTCTCTATGTTTTTTGAGACACTAGTAGGGTAAATATGGTGGTTGGTGACTATCCATCATATACTGGGTGTGGCAAACAGATTCTAAAATGGCCCCAATCTTCCCCAGTCCAGGTCTTCATGCCTACATGTAATTCCTTCTCTCTGAGTATAAGTAGGAACTGTGATTTGCTCCTAACCAATAGAATATGGCAGAGGATGGTTTGTCACTTATGTGATGATGTTATTAGGTTGGTGCAAAAGTAATGTCAGTTTAAAAGGTTAAAAGCAATTGCAAAAACCACAATCATTTTTGCACCAACGTAATACATTGGATGGTAACTTCCAACTTGTTATCAGAGTCTCTCCATTGACTCTCTTCCTTCCTGGCTTGATTAAGTAAGTGGTCATGGGAGAGAAGGCCATATCGCAAGGAATTGAGGACAGACACTGTCCAATAGCCAGCAAGAAACAGAGGCCCTCAGTCTGATAGCCCATGAGGAACTGACTTAGGCCAACAGTTGTGTGAGTACAGAAGCAGACATGTACCCAGTTGAACCTCAGTTGAGAATTCAGCCCTACCTACCACCTTGATTGCACCCATGCAGAAGAACCAGTTAAGCTGTGGATTTCTGACCACTAGAAACTGGGATAATAAATGTGTGTTGCTTTAGCTGCTGAGTTTGTGAAAATAGGGTTATGAAGCAATAGATAACTGATACACTAGGTAATAGTAATAATAATAGACTTTCAAAGGCATATATTGCTGAGGTGTTTCTAAGGAATGGGCATTTTATAAGTTAAGCCAAATATGTATTCACTGTCAAGCTGTGCTCACATCACTGACCACCTGTACAAGAGAGTTCATTCCAAGCGTTTTGGGGAAAGGTGCCGTAAACTCAAATCTAGGAATAAATTCCAACTATTAACTATATAACTGAGAAAACTGCATAACCACTCTGGGCTATAGCTGTTTTATATTTACAGTGAATAATATTTACCTTAAAGGATTTTGTGAGAGTTCAATATGATGTGTGTAAAGTGTCTGATGTAGTGGTACTCAGTAGATTCCAGTTTCTTTCAAATGTTGAATGGAATTTAATTGAATTGACACATACTCTATAGACAAATAGCAGGGGAAGAGTATTTATTCATGAAACTGAGAGAAGCTAACTTCAGTAGAGGATCATAATGCTTCATTTCATTGTGACTAGATTAACCATGGTAGCTGGACATGGGCTAAATTGGTTTTGTCTATTAAAGCCGAGTCCTGTGCATAAAAGTGGTAAATTGTTTGGACATGTAAATTGGGGGCTATTCAGGTTTCTGAAAGGACTAACAGATGCCATGTCAGTGGCTGCAATATGAATGTTGTCTAGATTAAAAACAATATTCATTTAACAAACACTTATTGAGCACCAATTATGTACCAAGCACTCTCTGTGATGTTAAAATTTTAATTTTATCTGGATATCTGGATATAAAACCCTTTATTATAGGACAACAGATTTAAATTTTCATGGACAGGGTTTCATTAGCCCACAGTATCAATAGATAATCCTTCTTTTTAAAGGTAGGATAATTGAGGTATTTATGTAGAATGATAGACTATTCAGCAATAAAGGGAGCAAAGCAATGATCAGTGATATATGCAACAATCTGGATGAATCTCAACATCATTGTTCTGAGTGAAGAAGTCAGACAAAAAAGAGTACACCTTGTATAATTCCCTTCATATGCAATTCTACAAAGTACAAACTCTCCAATAGTGGTTACCTAGAAATGGGGATGGATTGAACAAGGCTAGAAGAAATTTGGGGAAGTGGTAGAAATACTTGATGTCTTGATTGATTGTGTTGATGGCTTCACAGTTGTATAGATATGTTAAAATTTATCAAATTGTACACTTCATAGCTATAGTTTATCATCTGTCAGTAATACCTTAATACATTTGTGAAAATGTCTCTAGACCATTTGAAGGATGTGTGAAATAAGGTTCATTGAGTTAGCTGATATATAATCTTTATCTAATCTCACCTGATACTATTTCTGTAGTGGAATTTTAGCAGGATCTAAGACAGGGAAGGAAAACACAGTATCTGGTTTTGACTGCAAATCATGTAAGAGATTTGCCATGAAGACTGTGCAAAATCTCTGAAAGACATGAAGCCTTGTTACTGGGGAACAGATGTTTCTCATGGACATTTAAAATATTTCTCTTGATTTTAGGAAATGAAAGTTCCTACCGTCAGAGTTTGCCTGGTGACTGAATGCAAAAACATATGCATGGTGATTTCATAGCATCTGTAGTAATTATAAACTAACTTTAAATCCTTTATTCTACCACAATTCCTCTGGGTATTTGTGAAAACAAAACAAAACACCTTTTTATGTCCCTTTCAGAGAAAGTCTTCTTTCTCTGAACATAATTTGAGTTTACAGTTGGCATTAAATATGTATATGAACATCTGAGTGGAATGATAGACATAATAACATAACAAAAGCAAAGAGTGGGCATTACAAATTTAGATATTCTTCATTCAAATATTTTGGAATGTATTTCTTGTTTTGCATTATTTGATTAGATTGAAGATGTGTACTAAATTTTTTTTTTATCAGTTTCAGGTGTACAAAGCAACGTCATAGACATTTAAACCCCTCATAAAGTGATAACCCACCCCCCAAGCTACTGCCCCTCTGACATCTTATACAGCTGTTACAATACCATTGACTATCTTCCCTATGTTGTACTCCACATCCCGTGACTATATATACCTATATATTTAGTTTTAGTTGACATTCAGTATTATTCTACTTCAGCTTCAGGTGTACAGTGCATTGGTCAGGCATCTACAGTCTATGACGTGATCCCCCTGATAAGTCCAGTGCCCATCTGGCACCTTACATGATCTTTACAACATTGTTGATTCTATTCCCCATACTGTATTAACTACCAATTTGTATCTCTTAATGCCTTCACCTTTTTCACCCTACCCCTAACCCCATTCACATCTATCACCCTGATAGATCTAGTACCTACCTGGCAACATACCTAGTTATCACAGTATTATTGAGTATATTCCTTATGCTATACCCTACATCCCCATGACTACTGTATAACAACCAATTTGTACTTCTTAATCCCTTCCATTTCACCCATTCCTAACCCCCCTCCCATCTTAAAGAAGTCCCTTTAAGATTCCTTGAAATACTGGTTTGGTGGTGATGAACTCCTTTAGCTTTTTCTTGTCTGGGAAGCTCCTTATATGTCCTTCAATTCTAAATGACAGCCTCGCTGGGTAGAGCAATCTTGGTTGTATGTCATTGCTTTTCATCACTCGGAGTATTTCCTGCCACTGCCTTCTTGCCTGCAAAGTTTCTGTTGAGAAATCAGCTGACAGTCTTATGGGGGCTCCCTTGTAGGTAACTAACTGCTTTTCTGTTGCTGCTTTTAGGATTCTCTCTTTGTATTTAACCTTTGGCATTTTAATTATGATGTGTCTTGGTGTGGGCCTCTTTAGGTTTATCTTATTTGGGACTCTCTGTGTTTCCAGGGCTTGTACGTCTATTTCCTTCACCAGGTTAGGGAAGTTTGCTGTCATTATTTCTTCAAATAGGTTTTCAATTCTTTTCTCTTTCTCTTCCCCTTCTGGTACCCCTATAATGTGAATGTTGGTATGCTTGATATTGTCCCAGAGGCCCCTTAAACTCTTCTCAATTTTTTGGATTCTTTTTTTCTTTTTGCTGTTTTGGTTGGGTGTTTTTTGCTACCTTATCTTCTAAATCACTAGTTGGATCCTCTGCTTCATCTAATCTACTGTTGATTCCCTGTAATATATTCTTCATTTCCATTATTGTATCCTTTATTTCTGACTGGTTCTTTTTCATGATTTTCATCTCTGTTCAAGTTCTCCCTGAGATCACTGAACATCCTTATAACTAGTGTTTGGAACTCTGCATCTGATAGATCGCTTATATCCATTTCACTTAGTTTCTTTTTTTTTTCCTCTGGAGCTTTGCCCTGTTCTTTTATTTGGGACATGTTTCTTTGTCTCCCCATTTTGGCTGCCTCCCGGTGTTTGTTTCTATGCATTAGGTACAGCTGTTATGTCTTCTGGTCTTAGTAGAGTGGCCTTATGTAGTAGGTGTGTTGTGGGGTTCAGTGGCTCAGTCTTTCTGGTCACTGAGCCATGTACTCCAGGTGTGTCCCTTGTGTGGGTTGTATGTGCCCTCCTCTTGTAGCTGAGCCTTGGTTGATAATTGCACATCAATATGAGGGACTGACCCTTGGGCTCACTGGTTGTGATGATTGGCCTTGACTACAGTGGAAGAGTTGTTGTGCAGGGGCTGACCCCATGGAGCAGGATCTGTGTGGGGACAGAGCCAGGAGTGCAGTTTCCAGGCTCTCGGTCTCACGTGGAAAGGTGCTGGCTCAGGTAGTAAATGGCCATCAACTGTGATTGGATGGCCATCAGCTGTGGCTAGTTGGCCGTCAGCTGTAACCAGTGAGCCATTGGCCACTAATATAACTGCTGTGGCTACGCCAGCAGCAAAAATCGGGCCTAGCAAGAAGATGGTGGCTGAGCTAGCAAAAACGGATTGCAGTTAGCATGGCAGCTAGCAAGTGAGGTTGGTTGGCAGAGAGAGGTGAACAGCAGGTTGCGGATCGTGTGGCTCCTGCTTCCTGTGTCTCCAACCCAGCCGCCATGGAGAATGTAGTGGTACGACTCCCCTATCTATGGCTCCATGGGTGTTCTTTTTTGGCCTCACCATATTCTGCATTCTTATGTGGGGAGTGGAACCAGAGACCCCGCCTGACACCCTGCATGACAATCTGCCTCAGCAGGACTCTGGTTCCTGCCCAATCCACCCGTGGGTGTGTTGTACTTGGGAGGTGGCTGGGTGATGCTCCAGCTCGGTTTGAAGCTGGCGACTGGGGGCGCCAGCCCCGGGACCACCTTGGAGGGGATCCGCTGTAGGTCTACTTCAGCCACAGTCTATGCTCCACCCAAGGCCACCTAGCGGGAGCCCGAAAGAAATCTGCAAATGTCTGCTGCCAGTGCTGTTCTTAGAAACACCTGAGAGGCCAAGTTGCGAACCTGGGCCGGCTGTCACTTGTGCTGGCTTAGGGCTGCTTAGCCAGAGGTACAGGACACACTCAAGCCAGATACTGCTTGTCTGGGTTCCGCAAACCCTTAAGAGACCCTAGGAAAGTCTGCAGCTTGAGCTAGAGCAGGCAGTCTGCATGAGAAAGCCATTGAAAGCAGCCTGGGTATGCGTGAAAGTTAGTCGGGGCAAGGTTTCAAATCGCCTTGGTGGAGTGTGAATGGCAGAAACTCAGAAATGGTCACTGCCTATGTTCGCTCGCTGGGAATGGTGAGGCTCAACAACGAAATAATGGCCTCTGCCATTTCCTCAGTTCAGGAGAAAGCTGCCTCTCCAGCCCCCATCCCAAGCCAGACAACTCAATTCCCCACCATTTGTCCCTGCCGCCTTTCCAGCTGCTGCCCCAGTGCTGGAGCTCAGAATGCATTGGTAGATCCGCATGGTCCCTTGAAGAGGAGTGCCTGTGAGTGCAGCCACTCTCTGTCTCACTCAATCACAATGTCTGCTGGTTTTCATAACCAAACTTTACGGGGACTTCTCTCCCGAGCACTAGAACCCTGGGCTGGGGTGGGGCTGGGATCTCTCGCTTTTCTAGGGGGTGAGGGGGTTCCCCAACAGCCGAAATAGCCCTCCAGATCTTTCAAGGTCCCATGTGAGTGTGGGACGAACCTGTTCTGCATCTCTGACCTTCCTACCAGTCTGCAGGTGGCTTCTTTTGCACGTCCTTAGTTGAAAGGCTTCAGTTCAGCTTGATTTTAGGTGATTCTCAATAATGGTTGTTTTGTAGATCCATTGTAATTTTGATGTGGTTGTGAGAGAAGGTAAACATAGTGTTTACTTACTGCGCCATCTTGGATGTCCTGTGCTACTTTATAGAAATCTTTTTCCAGTAGAGAAAATAACCCATCTGATGGGGTTACCTGACTTTAGAAAAGTAACTACGTAACTTAAAAATACTTATTGTTCATTATATATGCCATTAATTCAGAATGACTTATTTTTTTCCCTTTACCTTTTTTTTTTCTTCATGATTTCATTTTCTTTATCCTTCTCTTTACGATATGAGATAATATCCCAGGAATATCTTTTAATTCAGCTCATTGATTTTCCACAATATCCAACCTGATCTTTACTGTTCCCAGTGATTTTTGATTAAACAATTTGATTTCTCATTTGTAAGAACCCTCCATTATCTTCAGAGTGATATTTTTTTGTGACTACTGGTTCTTGTCTTATGTATATATTACTCTTAGAGATACAATTAGTTACAGATTCAAGACTTTCAAGATTTTCTCCCTTGCCTGTACTATGTTTTATAAAGTGATAATTATTCTTTCTCAGGTTGATCCTCTTCCTTCTAGGTGTGATTCATATAGTCTCAGTCTGTTCTATGAATACGTCACAAATTTATTTCTCCATCCTACTTTTGGTGGACCTTTGAGTTTCTTCTAGCTTGGAGCTATTACGTTACTCCTATTATGGCTATTTTCAAGATGTTTCTTCTGGTTTACATAAGCTAGCTTATCTTGGTTATATAAAAGGGAATATAATTACGGGGTCATATGCATGCACACCTTCAACTGTACTAGATAATACCCAACCGTTGTTCCAAAGCAGTGGTACCATTTTATAGTCACACCAGTAATGTATGTCCTCAATTGTCAGACTCTGTAGCAGACTTTATTGGTGCCCCTCCCCCCATATACTCTGGCACTCACCATTTTCATGCATGACCAAATCAAAGGCTTTGAACTGCAAACACCTGCAACTTTTGCCTGAGGCTTTCTTTTACTGCTGGAGCCCACTTAGCTCACAAGTGGAGCAGTGTGGAAATGCCCAGGAGTTAACCTTTTCCCCACCTACCCCTAGGAGCTGCCCTGAACAGATCACTAACTAAAATGGTGTGCAACAACTGCAGCTCCTTCTTCCCTCTAGTGGGATAACTGTGAGATGTATTTACCATGTCCTGGTGTTTTTCAGAGAGTCAAGCTCTATTTGTTCACAGTGATAACTTGCGTAATAATAATGCTATTTTGGCTTTCTCTTCTTCCCTAGCTCCACGTCCATATTAATGATTCTTAGGATCCTCTTCCGAATAAACTATTTGCACTTGACTCCTTTTCTGACAGTTCTGGACATTTATGGAATAAACCTCCCTCCTGTCTTCCCATTGCCCTGTGGCCTTACTCTAAACACTTCTCACACTGCATTGTCTTCCATGAGGAGCATAAGCTCAGTGAGACAAGGGACTTGATTTGTTTCCTTCACAGCTCTATCACTAATATCTTGCAAAGTTTCTGTTACATAGAACGTACTCAATATTTTCTAGAGAAATGACTGACTTCAACAGCATCAAGAGGATAAAGGAGCCATGATGGAAAATAAGGCTGCGGAAGGAGACAGTGAGTATAAGGACGTGGGAAAGTTGGAGTATTTTAGAGCATAACTCTGAGGAGAAACATTTAACCTCAGTAAAGTGTAGGAGCAAACTGTGCAGATATCTGGGGGGAGTGCATTCCAGAAAATGGGTAGAGCGTGTGCAAAGGCTCTGAAATGGCAACATAATTGACTCATTTGTGGATAAGCTTTTAGGCTTGTTTAACTAGAGTATAACAAGGAGAAAGTGACAGGAAATGAGGCAGAAGTAGCCAGTGATAAATGAATGAATAAATAAATTTATAGGATAAATATCTGAATGGATATATGTGTGAGAATCATCGAGGTACAGTGAAAAGATCATAGGTTTGAGTTAGAAAGACTTAGATCTTCTTAAGAATAAACATCCTAATTTGTAATATGGTAATATTAATGTTTAACATCGGGGGTTGAGGCTTGAAAGAGAAGCACTGAACAAACTGCCCAGTCAGAGTAGGCTCTCAATGAGAACCTTACTGTTACTATTAGTAGTAGCAATAGTAGACGTAGTCATAGTCTTTTCAGTGCAGAAGTACTAGTAAAGTACTGTGGTAATTGTGGTGGGAATAATTTTCCCAGAGAAAGAGAGGGCCAAGGACAGCTACTGAAAGACCCTAATATTTGAGCTCAGTCATAAAGAATACAGAGAAAGTACAAAAATATATTAGCCAATAAAAGAAGAATGACATTTTAGAGATTAAATTTTTCCCATTGCTAATAACTAAAATCGTTTCTGTTTTCCTAATTGGATACTGACTGAATCACTTTGATTCCATGAGCAAACCTCGGATGTGTCAAATATATTTCTCTAAGTTAAAGTTGGAATGTTAGTTGCAGTGGAATAACCTAGTTAATACATAGGGTTTATGATAGAAGCTCAAGAGTATAAATCCATAAAGTACACACAGTAGGCCCTATTGAAAAATATCAGAAAAATGTGGAAAAAAAAAAGAAAAAAATGTTTAATAACATTGGTCCCAAATATTTCATGTAAATTGCTCAGAAAATTAGGCATCTCTTTCTTTCCTACTCATCTTTTCTCCTGATTACTTCCCACTACAAGTATGTCCACTCCAACTCTTGCATTTTATAAATATCTCACTCAAAGCATTAGCTTTGTATCGCACACATTATTAATGTTGTGAGGATGAGTTGGGTGTTAGCTGCTAGTTCTGAACGCTGACCTATAGTTGAGGGCTGTTTGCTGACTGAAAGTACATTGAAAAAGAATGTTGAATCAAAACCACTTGCAACTTAAGTAGAAAGACAGGTTGATGAATTATGTATAGTTAATACTTCAGGAATACATATATCATAAAACCTATGGCATTTTGAAGACCCATTACTCTAGAAGTTTAAAGAATCCTGTATCCTTCATTACCTATTGCTTAACAGAATCCAAATTAACATATCAGTGAATAAACTAGTTAAACAGGTGATGGAAGAGCCAGGAAGCCAAACATTGGATATTGAGATAACCCAGACAATAGCAACAACAGGAAGCCATTATCAGCCCAATGTCTGGAAGAAAAAAAAAGAGAGTGGGTGGTATTATCAGAATCCATAGAGCACAATTATTCACACAGTAGAAGCTAGAACCATGCATGGTTGGCTTGCCTGATAGGGCTGAAGTGATAGAGGAGACATAGCCACTGCCAGAGATGTCACCTGAGGCAGGAGGAGTGAGCATGAGAAGGAAGAGATACCCTGGTTTCTTATCACACCCACCTCCATTCTCCCCCCAGTACCTCCCAATGGCTGAACACAGAAGGAAAAGTGCTGATATGGAAGCTTAGGAAATAAAGTCTGTAGAGGTCAGCCTCATCATGATGCAGCACAGAACAGAACAGAGAAAGAGCAGAAAAAGAGCAAGGAATGGATCTGAAGACCAGTCCAAAACCCATTCACCAAGGGATAAACAACCCAAGTTCAAGGGCCTTAGAGAAAGGGAACTTCTTTTAAGAATTTTTCCTATGAATCACTTTCAGCCCCGCATTCTAAGTCATTGTGCCTCATTAGTCTGATTTTCAAGTCTTCACCCTGATCCAATCACTCATGGTCAAAGAGAAGGATCAGCTCATACAAATGTGGCAGACTGGCACTTAACCCTGTGGGTTCCGTTTCTGAGAAAGGGGTGGCTTGAGGGCTGGTCACACATCCCACACTTGCCTGGCTGTGTTAGATTGCAGTTAGCTCCTACCTTTTGTAGGGTTTTAAAATCGGTATTCTTATATGAGATTGGTCTATTCTGGTTTATATTTGTCAGATTTAGATATCAGTATTATGCCAACAATATGATATTAATTGGAAAGCTTTGCATATTTTTGGGTTAGAGGATATACGGTAGGAAATATCTTTTCCTATAGTGGTTTAATGAAACTTAACATTAAAATAACTAATCAGAACCCTGTTTTAGAAGCATCTATAGTAATTCCTCAATTTTACTCTTATTATTGGTCCTTCATTTGCCAACATTTTTACCTTCCCCAAATTTATTTATAATATAAACATTTTCAAGTTTTACACATTGCTGTATACATTCTCATTTAAATTAAAAATGTTTTCAGTTATATCTATGTTTTCATTTATTCAAGGTTTAACATATATTGAGTACTTAGAGTTAAAAAAAAAAAAATCAGTTCTACATTTTTTTCTACTTTCTAGCTCACTAAAATTTGTTCCCTAAGTTTTTCTTTTCCTGCTTAAGTATTTGTTTGACTTTTTTGTTTATTTTGAAATTCAAAAATTTGCCTGGCCGTGTTTATGGATCAGTCTCTCTTTACTGAACTTGGTGAACTGTTTCAATTTTCTTGCTTATTTTTCCCCTAAACCTGCACATTTTAAAATGCTTTTTGTGATTACTTATGTTTTAATTTTTGCCAATTTTCCTATTGAGAATGCACTTAGGTTGTTGATGGGATCATTATTCCTTCATTTTTCATTTCTTTTTCTTCTTGCCCTCCACACGGAGGAAAACTGCGGGTTTGTCCTCCATTTGGGTGACCAGTTGTCCCAGTTTGCCCTGGATGGACAGGTTGCTGAGACAAGGAACTTTCAGTGCTGAACCTGGGAAGTCCTGGGCAAGCTGAGACGTTTGGGTTACTCTACCTGTACATCACTGAGTCGGACTTTCACCGCATCCTATCAGCACTTTACTCCTTCCAACTTTCCAATATGGGTTTAATTATCTTATTAAAATAATATCCTCCTTCTCTTCTTTACCTCTATGTTCTCCCTTTGCATCATATCCCATAGCCTTTGGCTTCAGTCTGTCAAATTCATTTTCTCGTCTGCTCACTTTTTAACCATCTTTTCTTCCATGTAGTAGAGATACCACTAGTTTTGTTTAAATGCAATTTTAGTTTCTATAGTATGTAATTTTCAAAGGCAGCATCTTTTGAAATCCCAGCCCATTGTGCCTTTTCTATAAGTGTGAGTCATGCAAGTGTATCATTTTTAAGATTAAAAAATGGTCAAATACCCAAATTTCCATTTTATCAACACAAAAATTATAATGGAGTAATTTTTTAGACCCTGTTTATTCCTTGTATTCATCCTTGACAGGTATAATTAATGTTTGCTTTCACCAAAAATAAATAAAAAACACACACGTGGATTTCCCTTGACTTGACCCACCGCCTATTTGGGTGCTATCCATTCTCAGATCCAAAGGTAGAGAACAAATATATGTGTACATTGTCTAGGCTGAGCTATTCTGCTTCCTCTTCCCACGGTCTAGGCTCTGCCATACTGCTCTGCCTCTTTTATGACTACAAAAGAAAGTGAAACACTAGCGTATGGTCCTACTGCCTCTAATAACTTACTTGTATGAACTACCTTTCTGCTTTCCTTCTTTGTCTTCCCCTTCTATTCACTCCTTTATGATGACTTCTGCTTTGTTGTGTTCTGAGAACCAGGAATAAATGCAACAATATAAAGGTTGTAGTGAACTTAGTGTAGCTTCTTCAAGCAGCAGCTGCAATATAACAACAGCAATAATGATAATAGTGACATGCATTAGCACTTGCTGTATGTTAGGAATTGTGGTCAAAGCCTTAGATAGGCTATCACCTTATCCTCTGAGTAGTCTGACTTTCTTGTTGGTAAACCTCATGTACCTCTAAACTAGGGACGCAGTGTAAAGCAGAGTCAAATTCATTCCTACCTTTCATTCAGGTAAGTAGATGACTTGTCCTCTCATCTAACCAACTCCAGTAACATTCTAGTTAGTTACAATTCTTTCTACATTCTAGCACCAGGTTACTCATCAATTTTATTATCAGTGTTTTTGAGAGTTGCAATATTTTCAATTATCTTTTAAAATATTTTGATGAGAAATGTTAAAATTATTAATTAATATTTGTAATGGTATGACTTTGTTTTGTTTATAAATTGGGATCCTAGGAGCCTTTAACAGATAGAAATACTATGGTATTTTCAATTACAAGTAGTAGAAGGTATAATTCATAAATAATAAAACAGGTTTCATATCATTGAAACCTTTCACAAGGTCAAACATATCATTTGAGCTTTTCAATGATATGACAAAGATAAGGATAACACACCACACAGTCATGTAAAGAGTCATATCATTGAAAAGGTCAAAGTTAGGATGGATGTCAGGTGAAGTTTAACCATGGTTACATTTCTTTGTGATTCTCTTGGCTTTCCCCTCACCTATAGTTATTCTTTGTTCTCAGACTTGCTTCTCTAATACTGGCAACTGTGTGTATAAATTCAGAACATTCAGTCATGAAGGGGAAAAAAAAGGGTTGTTCTGTCAAATCCTTGAAAAAATGTCCAAAGCTGTGTCCTACTTCTGCAATTCCTGAATTACTCTTTGTTTCTGGGATAGATCACTGAGGAATTCCCTGGGACTAATTGCAGTCAGTAGTTCCCCAATCTCTAGACTGCTACTTATGCAAGGCAGGGGACGGTCCCCAGGAATTCAAGTTCATGGTTACAGATTCATTCACATTTTCTCAAGAGGAGGAAGCATGCCACAGGGGCCAAGGCCAGGTGTCCTCTCTGAAACAAATATCCAGTAACAAATAGCAAGTTTGCACTTGAAAACTTTTATTAAAATGTTGCTGGGGTGAGAATATATTGTTTTTTGATTTGGAAAACTCTTCTGATCCTTTGACTTTGAGCATTCAATTCTTCCTTATCTGGGAAGTCTTACCGCTTCAAGGGCCCTTTCTTGGTCTCACCAAATCATATAATGAAATAAATCGTATTACTCTCATTTTCTATATTTCTTATTTTTACATTCACTGTATTTTTCTTTGTACTGTTATTAGATGCACAATGTTTTCAACACTAAAGCTTTACATGACTGTGTGGTGTGTTATCCTTTTCTATTAAATTAAAAGTACATAGTGCGTAAGAAGTGAGTCTAATAGATTCTTGCCCTCATCCCTCAGTACCTTTTGCATTGGACATACAGCATATGCTAAATAAAAACCCCACTAAATTAAAGGAATAAAAATATCCCCCTGGAGTGGAAAAATTTGCTCTAACACAATCACTACTTACATAAGAGTTTCCTATCTACTCTCTCATCTCCATCCAAATTACATACTCAGCCTTATCTCTTCCCTCTAATTACACCCCCTCTTGACCTGTAAATGATGGGAATACCTCACTGACCTTTGCTGAACTGGTTTTAAATTTCTCTCCTGTTTGAAAATCTAATGCATTGAGTTTATTTTTCTCTGTAAGTTCTTGGAGGGCTGTGTCAAAGTCTATATCCTTTGAGTTATAATATACCTAGCATGATATTAAGCTCAATTTGGTTCATAAAAATTGGTTTATGATTATATGGTTATTTATTATTTATATGGTGTGATTATACAGTGTGGCTCTGAACAAAGTCATATAAAGTGGAAGTACATAATATCAAGGAATGCACCTTAAAAAAACTGCATTAATTTAAACCTTATGGAAAAGAACAGAAATAGAGGGTACTAAAATAGGAGACTTTAAATGCACTTCAATATTTTGAAAGGAAAAACAAATTCTCTTTCTTTTTATGCATTGTATACGTACACATCTATACCATTATTGAAGGAAAACAAGCAAAGATCACATTCTGACATGGATATTTTTTTCATGCTTAGAAAAAGTTAGCTGACTCTTAAATCTCATTCCTGAAACTAGTCTTCCATTTCAAATTGGAAAGATCTATGTGCTTTTATTGAAGTTTTTAAATACTTCAGAATAATAAATAGCATTTTTGGAGATTGATTTAATCTTTCTACTTTTACCCTGATAACAACAAGACTGTTAATTTGCAAGTCATCACTTTTCTCCCCTTCCCCAACAGACCTCTTGTAAATTATTCTTGTGTATTTTTGGAAAGATGGACTATAACGTGAAGTGTGCTCACTGTCTCCTCTTCCATTCCCCTTAAGGGCAAACTGCAGTGAAAAAAAAAAAAAAGGAAATTAAATTACGTAAAGGAGTTAAACTACAACTAACTAGAAACTTCTTGTATTTGTCTGAATATTAAGATGAATTAGAAACGCCAATGTTTAAAGCAGTGCAAAGGAAAAGTTAACATTCTGAAGTTAAGGGAATTGAATGCTCTTAAATTCTGACATGCTAATAATCAAATGTTAACTTAAGCCAGAGAGGCTATTTAAATAGAAGCTGGATAATTCTCAACTCTGGCATCGTCTCTAAATAATAGACGGGAATTAAATGATGATTTTTTTTTTTAACTTCAGATTCTATCAATGTGGGTGTTGAAAAAAATCCACTAATTTCTATAAAAGCCCCATGAGAATGAAACTGAATTGATTACTTAGTAGTGCAGATAGTTCACATTCAAATAAAACTGACAAGCGATCCAGTTGCAAGGACAGCTTTCCTGAGCGTGGAAAGCTGATGCTTAGAATCAAAGAATGAAGTAAGAGATCATGGAAATAACATTTCTTGCAGATCTGCCCTTTTAACAAAACTTTTAACATACTGCGCTCAACTTAATTCTTTATACCCTCTGAAATGATGTTAATTAGACAAAGTCCAGGGCGTAGTCTGTGTACAGTGTGGCAGTTACTTTCACTTTATTCTCAGACCACAGAATGAGTTTTTTGGTCTTTACAAATGTTAATTTGAAACAATGAAGTGTGCGAATCTATCACTATTGGTTTTCCCTTGAAACTTAAAGTCTGTGATATGGATCAATAGGGTCCACATGAATTTAACAGTTTAAGTACTATCTTATGTGATTACCTATCAGTCAGCTGGTCCCCTGGGGTGGTAGTGGGGCTGTGTATGGGGGAAGCACAGAATATGTACTGTTGTCTAAAGAATGTCCTTTATCAGTTGGTGAGGTCACTTTCTCAATTTCATAAGTTGTTTTGGGAGAAAAATAAGCACAGGTTTGCGAGAGGAAAGGACGTCTGTTACCAGTGTGTTAACACCGAGCAGCATTTATCCAGCATTTACTTGCTGTAAGCACTATGCTTTACATGGAGTTGTCCTCACAGCCATGTGGCTGAGGAACAGTAGGTGCTCCTGGAGGAGGAAACTGGTTCATAGATTATTCAAGTCTACAGAACTGCTGCCTGGCATAGCCTGTCTAACTCCAGAGCCTTTTCCTTATATACTGGTTGGTGATCCAGTAACACCTGCTTTATTTCCAAGGAATGGAATGTACACTAACTTACACAAGGGCAGAAAGCCCAGCTGGGTTCATTGGAAAGTAAAATAGGAAAGCTATTAGGAGCCAAAACCTCTTTCATTGCATCAGGTATGTCTTCCCAGCTCTGTCTTCTTTCTTACTTCCTTCAGTTGGTTTTCTCTGCTTTCAAATTTCCATGTGGTCCCGCATTAGATAACAGTGGTCTATGAGTGTTTATATTTATATTCTCAAAAGATACAACCATACTTGATTCAGCTCCTATGTTGTTGGATAGACAGTGACTTGTCTTTTTACGATGTCCGGTCTCGATCCATTAATGAGAAAGGGCAGGAGACACGTAGACTAGATTAGAGCAGCCATGGCCCAGATTAAGGATACAGACACTGTAGGCATACAGCCATCTTCTCCTCCGGCCATTGCCCATTGGCCTTCAGTCAACTCCTGATGCCTTGGTTTTCTGAAGCTTGGGGGTTGCCCTCATCAACTATACAAGAACCAGAGCCAAAGAAGGAGCTACCTAAGCCCCGAATTCACTTCTCTATGTATGATAGGGGCTCATTAAATGTTATACTGCCTGGAACTACAGTCACTTTTATTTAGTGAGTCTTGGCAAGAGAGAAGTCATATTCCCATTATGTGGGTCTTTAAATTTGGGTGAGGAAGCTGGGCCTAGAAGGTGAGTGGGAAGTAGAAAGAATAGCTCTTAAACCTCTGAGTGAGAGAAGAAATCTCTTGCTGCGTTCACATCTGGGGATTCCAAAGGATCCAAGTATTGCAATGAGATTTCTTCCCCTCTCCAGCCCCTGCTTCTTCTTTGGAGGCCTCTACTCACCTTCATACCAAGGCAATACCCCCACAGAGGGCTCCTTCAGGGGGACTCATACTTCTCCCTTTGTCTTCATCCTTCTTCAGAGAAGCCTTTTCCAATTACCAAGAGTTCTCTGCTATTCTAGAACCACCACTGCCTCAAAGGTGTGAGCTTAAAAGCTACTGTTCACTTTTCCTACTGTGTTTCCCTGAAAATAAGACCTAAACGGATAATAAGCCCTAGTATGATTTTTCAGGATGACATCCCCTGAACATAAGACCTAATGCATCTTTTGGAACAAAAATTAATATAAGACCCGGTCTTATTTTCGGGGAAACATGGTAGCATCATGATGAAATCATTCCTATGTAGTCCAGATTCCCCCAAGTACGATATTATTGTGTATTGGCTCTGAAAATTAACCTCTATGTCCTCATTCTGGTATATGTGGCCTTGCAGGCAGAAAAATACTGTGACATTATAGATCCTTAGCACTCTGTATACATAGTTGAGGAAATTAGGGAGTAACTTCTTTGTCACCTTTGGTTAGCTTTCTTAAGTTGGCTTAAAAATGTGTTGGTTTGGCCTCTGAAGAATGAAGAGATGGGAAAGTTTAACCTTGCCTACAATTAACTTTCTCATTGCATGGAGTTTAAAGCCAGACCCCTGCTTCTCACTGCATTCCCCTTGGCTGGCTCATGGACCAATGGAAGCACCAGTTTTTGCCAGTAAAAGCCAACTCTTGACATAGCAAGGTCAGAGCTAGGATCCTAGGAAGCAAGTTTGGCTCTACACAGTCCCTCTAATTTCAAAGCAAAGCAGTGTAAGGAGACAGCTTGGTAGTTGTTTTATTTTCTCTAGAGTGGACTTATGTTGTCAGTGGCAGAAAGCCATGAACCACAAAGATAAAATAATGCTAACCAGAGTGCTAAATAAAGAAAACAAAGATGGCTCCACAATTAGTAGCATTATATATGTTAGTGCTAAGTAACAACAGATGTGTCTACAGGGAGTGAAGCATTCCTCGCAATCCATCAGAAACCAAAGACCTCTGATACCACAAGCCATTATGGTTATCTTGGGCTTGGAGGAATGATGGCTGAGTCCACTGGGTTGGCAAAGTGGGGTTGCTGTTGAGGGTGTTCCCCTCTACCTGTGTCATCCTTACCACGCTGCACACTTGTGCTGAGTTAACAGGGCTATGTGTGCTATAAAATCCGGTTCTGTAAAGACATGCACTAGCCATGAGTCATTAGCAAGCATGCGGAGCTAATTGGCAAAATACTCATAAAAGATTTTGAAGGTGGGTTAATTACAATTCATTACACCGTAAACTGTCCCCAGGCTATTGTTAAAAAATGCAGGAGTTTCAGGGCCCATTATTTTATGATTCATTTTGCCATGTTGTGAAAAACAGACTCTAAATCAAACTACATTTATTATAGGTCAGACCACAAAATCTTTATTGGTTTTTCCAACATTCCACCCTCGTTATATGAATTCATATGGACTGCACATTTCTGTCAATTGGCAAGAAAGCATGAAATAAAATTTATGATATTTTCTTACCTTATCCTCAGTACAGCCTTAAAAATCACAAGATCTAATTGCTTCCCCTATTTCCCCAAGTTCATGAGAAAAATAAGTATTTCAAAATCAACCCTAAAGTTCTGATGATTGGAAACAACTAAAGGATAATGAAGTCTGTCTTCTAAAGGAAGCATTTTAAGGAATAAACTAGGATGCATCATCCTGTCGAAATTTATTAAAGCTGTCCCCCCCCCCCCCCCAGTCAAAACTGACTAGAATGCACTTTTCCTTTGGGGGTTAATTTGAAGTCCATTGGCTTCCTACATGTTAATCCTGTTCTCCTCATCCTCACCTTCAAAAGTATCTTTTTTTTTTTTTTTTTTTAACAAATAAGAAAAAAGACATTTATTTCTCAAAAAACAAAACAAACAAATAAAAAACTGTGATACAATTGCCTGCCTCCTGTTATTACCGCAGACAGACTTTATCAGAATCATGTAAGGTCTCCTAAGTAGTCATTCTGTACCATTATATGTAATTGTTTGTTGATTAATGCTTTCAATTATGTCGATTTTGACTGTGACCCAAACTACCTTGACAGCGACAGCCTGGCATACTCACTACTTCAGATGAGCAAAGAACAAAATGCTAGGTTCATGTCCAGCCCTCAAGAGTTCAGCAGCTCCTTTGAACCTTATCTGAACTATCAAAAGTTTTGACTCTGCAGAAACCCATGTTTGAGGAAGGGGAGGAAATGTGTGGCGCGAGGAAGGCTTGGGGGTAGAGTGGGGGGGGTTGTTGTTGGAAATTGTGCAAGAATGAGTTTCCTTGTGAGCGATCCGGTGCTTCCTGATTCTGGCTGGGCTAGAAATACCACAAAAGTCTTTCTTGAAATTTCCAAAATCTTTGGAAGGCCTTCCTCCAAGCAGTTTGCCACTTCTACATGCCGGGGTTTTGGCCAGGTTTGGAGACAGAAGTATGTGCAAGGGGAAACAGTTTAATAGAAAGTTACCTAGATACTTGAGAATTGTCAAAAGAGGTTTACCTCTAATGGAATAAAACCTGAATGGTTTGGCCAGGGTCGGTGATCTTAACCACTCCCATCCCTTACAGAAAGATAGGCCTGGAAGGAAACATTAGAAATTACTAGGGCAACCCGCTTATTTTATAGAGGAGCTCAGGATATCCAGAGGAGTCATGTGATCGAACCTGTACATAAGAGGGCCACAGGGAGGTTGAGAGACCGGTGGGAGGAGTAAGAGGGAAGAAGCAGTGATCCAAGCAGATTTCCAAAGGCTTGACTTCTGTCTTTAACTCAGCCATTAATTAGTGGTGTGACCTTGGGCTAGTCATTTCACTTCTCTGACCCTCTATGCATCATTTCAACCACAAAATACTAAATTAAACACTTCTGTGGGATGAGAGTTCTAAAAGGGGATGATTTAAAAGCAAGACTCAGCTGGATGAGAAGAGTGTCAAATACAGAAGAGTAAGAATGGTGCCCAGGAAAGGCTGGTAAATAAAGAGAAAATGTTGAATGAAAGCACGAGGAACCTGATGAGGTATTTATTTTGCGTTGGGTAACAGGCAGATCATTTTTTTAAAGAAAGCTTGGAGACGAAGTAAAATTGTGTGATGTCATTTTTAAAAGTCATAATGACCTAAAGTTTTGTGAAATAAAACAATATAAAGAGAAAGGCATAAAAGGAAGACATGCCCGAAAGAAGGAGACACTAGGATGACTTTGTTTCCTAAACTGTGCTTCGTGGGACTTAAGGCAAAAACCATGGAGTACCCTACTACTTCCGCAAGCAGAATGATCGCCAGTGTATCTCTTGAGACTAAGATTTTGTTTAAGGAAAGTTTTCTGAGGCGAAAAAAGCGTGCTAATTGCTGACCTTGCAAGAAGTCAAGAAAACTAGTGGTACTTTTATGAGTTCATTTACTGTGACTCTTTTAAAAGATAAAATTCCAGGACCTTGAGTGGATGGAGTTTTAAAGTTGGCTATCCTGGGAAAATACAAATAGACTTTGCATGGCCATGCTGATTGGCAGGTAATTTTGGCATCAGAAATCTCTGGGCTGAGCTCTCCAAGGGAAGAAGGACTTACAGGGACTGACGCTCCAGTTTGGCTCATGCTCTCTTGACCACGGGCGATCATTGTGTGTGTGTGTGGGGGGTCGAAGACCAGGATCCACTGCCTTCTCACAAGTCCTGCAGTACATTCGCATCCAGGAGAATCCGATTACAGTGGCTGAATTGGGGAAAGGCAACGATGATCATCCTTGACTCAAGAGTATAAACATTGAGAAGGATGACTCTCCTACAACGGCATGATAGAGAATCATGGAGACTGATCCAGACAAAATTGATGGGCTGGTAGGGGGCAGTGTTGATCCTGGAATCTGGCGGACAAGCCTTCCCATGTTCACCTAGGAAGTGCATGATGGGAGCCAAGAGCAAGCCGGGCTCATAGCAGCACTAATACGAAGATGCTTGTCTTTGCCAGGCATGGAGATCACTGCTTTAGAAGCATTAAGTGACGAGCTTGTCTTCTTTTCTTTCTCTTCTGCCCAAAGGACCTTCCCAGTTCCAGCTGCAATTGCTTCCTCAATAAGCTCTTACTCTGAGGCATGGAGGCTTTAGCCAGTACACCTCAACGTACTCCCTGCTGGGATTGCCTCAGCTAAATAGAGCACAGAGGGATAGCGATTTCAGAGCCAAGTGCAGAAAGCAGCTGGCTCCCAACCTGTTGTCCAAGGGAGCCAAGCAAAGCAGAGCCGACGATTGCCCTGGCCGGTGGGAGTACGAGCCAGGTACCTATCAAATGCTGCCTTGCGATTTTCCTGTGCCCTGCGCCCCAGGACGCCTGCTGTGACAATGGCAGTTCACAACACCATCTTCTCCCTCTCCAGAAAGCCAGCTGCCTGCCAGCATCCCCCTAACTTCCTTCTCCAGAAAATATTTTGATCCCTAAGCAAGTCTTTCTCTCTCTCTCTCTCTCTTTCTCTTGTTCTCGTTCTCGTTCTCTCTCTCCCTCCCCTGATCTGTCTCTCTCTGCAGAAAAAAAAAAAAAATGCCCAATAGGGAAAATGATTATGATAGTTCTTAAATGAGGCATGCCCATTCTTTTGCTTTGGGGAGAGAAGGCACATGGTATTGAGTGTGTTTGTGAGGTGTGGTGAGGGAAGGGGTTTGAATGTGTGTATTTATCTGTCCTCTGGGTCTTGAGAAACTTGAAATCTGCATCCAGAAGGACTGGCCCTCTTCTCCCCTCAGTCCTGAGTTAAAATGTTAGGAAATGCTATATAGATTGTTTCATTTCTGGGTGTGCTGGGTCCATGCTGACCCCACTGAGAGGGCATTGAAAAATGGAGCTGAAGCTCTGAGCGTGAATTGAAGTGAGCATTTCACAGGTCCAGGATGAAAAGCCTTATCAGCAGGTCTGGCCTGTCCCGCCTCAGAAAATGCTGCCCCGCTGGATTGGCCCTTTGGCTTGGGACATAGACACTGGCTTGGGAATCAGAATTAAGTTCAAGACCAACTCTGTTGCTAATCGCATGAGCCTCCAGCAAGCTTTTTCCTTTGCAGGGTTTCAGTGCCCTCGTTTGTAAAATGAGAGACTTAGACATCACCTCCAAAAATGCTATGCTTTTCATGAATTTGGCCACACTTACTTTGTGGAGCCAATAGCTCTAACCTGAAGCCTATGAACCAAGTAAATTTGTTGCAAGTTAATGTCTTTCTTCACACACACACACACACACACACACACACACACACACACACACACACACACACAAAGGAGAAAGAGAACACAGTGTTGCAAAGAGCCCAGGGAATAAGTCTTGCTTTTAGAAGAGAACCTTGAGATGACAGCAGCCTGCATGTTGGGCACATTCCTCTTCCATAACCACAAAGAGCCTGAATATATTTGTTATTGTTTTTAATTACAAAGTTTTCTAGCAATCTCCCCTTTAGAAATGATTGCCCCTCTCTGAGGATCAGATCACAGCATAGCCAGTTCTCAGAGAAAATTAGCTGAAGAATGCTGAGCCTGGAATCTATGATTAGGATGCCTGGCTAAGTAAAGATGATCGTGTACTTCCCCAAATGGGTCAGCCGTGGCCCCAGAGATCTATGACAGGGTGGCAAATGATTCACGCTGGCTTGGTAGCCTCTTTAATGCCGGGTTTACAGGTGGATTTAGGGCCGAAAGTCGGGGGTAAATCTTAAGGAGCAGAAAGGGGCTAGGGAGGGAGTTGGGAGTCAAGGGAATTTCCATCAAGGCTTTTCAGAAGCAGGAATCCACTCTACCTTTGTCGATGACTGTGGTTTGCTAGGATCAAGATCAAAGGAATCACCGTGGGCAGAGTCATGACAAATGCAAGGCTCAGTGTGGTGAAACCTAGCATTAGCCCCTCTCTTAGGCTGCCGTCTAGACTGGAAGTGGGTGCTTGTGCCAGACCAGGCTGAATGTGTAGTCAGTGTGCTCCTTCATGACGGGGCAAAGGGGGTGTAACCCTCTTCTTCATTCCCACAGGGAAGTGCACAGCCAGGGCCAGTCCGGCCAGGCACCGTGTGGCCATCGCTCCAACCAAAGGAGACCTTTCGTGGGAAGATGGGGGACGTGGAGCGAAATGGTTCACACAGATGCAGAACTCTTTGTTAGTAAAATCCAACGGCCTCGAGTTGTGCATCTTTCTTCTTTCCCCCTGATGGCTTTGGGAGGCTGCTCCAAAACTACCAAAAAATTCTTCATTTGCAGGCCCAACACACTTACAGACATTTGAACTGGCATTCACCAAGGACAGCTGTTGGGAGGTTTTCCTTTTTCTTTCTTTTTTTATTTTTATTTTTGATGGTCCACGTGGTTTCTCAGAGCTTCAGAAACCCAAGGGCCTGCCTGATGAGGGGATATCTGGACTCTGAATGGTCGATGCCACTTTCCACATTGTCTGCTACATAGGACATCAGCACTAACCACTGTTTAAACCCTTAGTTGCCTCTTGAGAACACAAGCATAGGGGAAAAAAAATAGATACCTGTGACAGTATTCAAGTTTTCGTGCAGGCATTACCTTGTGTAGTGTTTATATTGACCTGGCGAAGTGGGCAGGGGATAGCCTACTGCACATTTTAAGAATGGAGCTAAGAGAACTAGAACAGTCAGGAATCAAGAGTTCAATTTTGCTTCTGGCAATAGTTCCAGTGTCATTCAAGGCAAATTTCACCTTCTTTTTCTATGACCTGATCTTTAAATTGGAAGTGTGGGGGTGAGGTGGGAGTAATAGTGCACTAACCCCCAAAATGCCCATGCCTATCATGGC
Source organism: Rhinolophus sinicus (assembly GCF_057876585.1). Lineage (NCBI taxonomy): Eukaryota > Metazoa > Chordata > Mammalia > Chiroptera > Rhinolophidae > Rhinolophus > Rhinolophus sinicus. The sequence goes on from NC_142513.1 coordinate 28,059,315, forward strand.
CACCAGACAGAGCAATTTGTAGCCTTGAAAAATGACGGTTATAGATATACTACAAAAACCATCGCGATACAATCCTATGTAATATGTCAAACACAAGATTGTTTGCATCCTGAGTTTACAGCTTTGTAAAAGGATGTGTGGGGAAAAGGCGGACAGGAAACAATGCAAATTGTAGCTAAGGTTACAGTAGACTACCTTTTCATGTATTTTCATATTTTCTATACTACGACTAGCTGTATCATTTCTTACATATTTAGATTTAAATGAATTTGTGAATTGAAAAGGAGCGACTTCCCCTACCAACAACCTGCAGCCCTACAAGGAGATAACTATGAGACGACTATAAAGATCTTAATTTATAAGTATTAAGTCCTTACTTTGTGCCAGACAATTGTCCTGAGTATTTTCACTTCTACTAACACATTTAATCCTCATTATAACCCCAGAAGTAGGTCTTATCAATACCCACACTTTACAGATCAGGAAACTGAGGCAAAGAGAGATTAACTTAGGTCAGCCAGGAGAATCTCAGAGCAAATCAAGACAGCATACTTCTGGAGCCCATGCATGACCACTGAGCCACATGACTTGAAGGGAGAATTACAAAATTAAATCTTATTTTTTGGGAAATCTCAATTGCAAAGCTTGCACATTAGAGGCGCTAAATGGATCTCGTTCTTTCTTAGATTTATTCATTTCGAAGGCTCACATGTATAACTGTTAAGTTACAAAGCTGATGGCTCCCCAACTGGGTCTAAGAAAATTGCTGTGAGTTTGTCATTTGGTTGCTAACTGCATGGGGGTCAGTCAGCTGGGGTTAGTGATCACACAGAAGGATTTTTGGGAATCGCGTGGCTAAATTTAGAAATGTGTGTTTCTGTCTAAAACTAAGTCATCGTGAACATGCTTTGATACTATGTAATACTTACTTATTTTTTTCACAAACATTTAGGGCTGAAAGAAAACCTGACCTCACCATGCCCAGAAAATCTTTTTCGATCTTTGTCTTGCCCAATAATCTCTCCTAGCAGGACCAGGTATGGTAGGGGACAGGGCGGTAGCAGCATAGAAACTGGAATCCACAAAGTTCTAATTTCTTTCCTTGCCAAACGTTTGATGCCCATAGAATCTCAAGAGCTCTTTTGCATGAGTTTTATAGGCCCACTCAATGACTTAGACAGACAGTTAATACTTAGAAGCCATGCTAACGCTTAACACCAAAGGTTTAACTTCAAGTGAAATCTCCAAATGAGGAACGTGTACCAGCCACTGAGTTTCCTTACATGGACTCTCATATAGCAAGAAGAGCAGGCACTGCTTTCCACTGAATTAGGCATCTTGATATTTAAGTGTCGTATGAGGACCATTTCTAAAAGGCCATGTGAATTTGGGCAAGTTATTGAGCCTCTGTAGATCTCATCTCCCTCTGGAAATGGAGTGGATTCTGTTGATTAAACACCAAACTCCCTCCCAGAGAAAATTCTAAGATTAGGTTAAATTATTCTCATTCAAATAAAAAGGTTATTACTACTGACCATTTAAAAGTACTACTGTGTTGTATATCCCTCATTTAAAAGGAAGCCAGAAACTTAACAGCAAAGTTGGAGGTGGGCTAGTTGTTCACTAGCGTGTGTCCCATGGTCCACGGATTCATAATTCCTGCTTCTGGTGCTACCCTACACTCTCTTTGACAGGTTTTAAACTAGAGAACAAGAATTTAGGTGTGCAACTACACAATACGTGTGTGTTGGAATACTATATGATGGAGTCCCAGCTCCTTGGCAGGAAGGGTCAAAAGTGGAAACCATACCTGGTACAAGTCTTGTTAACTAGACATTGCCCTATTAGGTTCGTTTCATTATTTGAGAAATCTTCTTCCTCCTCGCTCTAGCTTCCCTTCCTTTAGGTGGAACCTCCCATACATTTTACGACTCATCCAGTTCATTTTCAATCTAAATGATTAAAGCATGGGTTGGCGCCCTCCCAGGACCTGCCTGCTAAGTGTTCATTTATTCATCGTAATTTAAGGCTTCCTTTGCCAGGAGTAATAACCCTCCTCCCTCAAACCATTCTGGCTGCAGAACCTCAATGCCAGCCTGGGGCAAGGGAAGGAAAGGGCAGAGGGGAATATAATTGCTTGTAGACTTTTTAATATTTTTCTGTGGAGGATTCCAACACTTGGAAAAGTTGCACTGACCTTCAGACCACTTTTTAGGGAAGGTAATCCTGGAAAAAAGATGAAGGATTTGTGGGTTTGAAGTATATCTGCTTTAAGAAATAGAGGAAAAGTTAAAAAAAAAAACCTAATCAGTGCCAGCAGTAAGTTGAAGAACAGACCTAGACAAAACAGTGTATCAGGAAAGAGGGATAAATGTTCTTCTGTCATTCTACCCTTTTCCTCTCCTTTCTCTTTATTATCAATCTTAATTGAATAAATGAATATGTGGATAAAGAAGCAGTGAATGAATACATTTTTTGGCATGAATAAATGAATGAATGAATCACAGATCAGTGTGTCTTAAATCTGACTCATCTTTAGAATCAACTGGAAGCCCTTTTTATCATACAAATCCTTGAGCTATACCCCCGGAAATTCTAATTCATTAGGTCACAAGTGGAGCCTGGGAGTCTGTATTTTTCAATTTCTTCTCAACTGATTCCAGTGGTCAGCCAGGTTTGAGAACCCAAGGCCTAGAGCACAGCTGTAATCTAGCTTTGATTCCTCTTCATTCCCACTCTGAATGAGGGCAACACACTGATAGGCCCCATACTGAATGCAGTTGCAGATTAATCAGTTGTTCATTTCTCCTTGATCAAACAAGCTTATTTATTCCCTTGCCTACCATTCTTGTATGGTACCAGTGATCTTTGGCGATATTTTGCAAGAATTTGTCTCGGAAGCTCTTATATTAAGATAATCAGAAGATTTCCCCATCCTATTCTATCTCAACTTTTCTGGAATTTTCCATTCACAAACAAACCAAGAGTTCACTTGCTTAATTGACTTGTTTGTGTTTTGTTAGAAATGAGAATGCGTCTGAAATCTGTGTGTTTTAGAAATGCCTGAACTCATCTCTCTCCTTGCTTAATCATTTATATTTATTCAATAAGTCTGTATTAAACACCTTTAGTTTGCTAGGAACACTGGGGATACAGAGATGAAAAATATCATCCTTTCCTTATGGGATTTATAGACTACTGGGTAAGTTGGATAAGAATATGACTCTACAATCCAGATATGGTAAAAGTATACATAGGTTAGGAAAGTTGGAGTATATGTTGGATCACAGGGATGGTAAGTCTCGAAGAAGGCGAAAACCAAAATTTAAGTGAAAGAAAACTCAAACTTTGTGTCTACAGCCATAAAGGTGATGCCCTTAAAACCTCGGAGAGCTAAAAGCAGAGCTGTGTGCTGTGCTGTGTGTGTGTGTGTGTGTGTGTGTGTGTGTGTGTGTGTGTGTGTGGTGTGTGTGTGTTGGAGGGGGTGGTGGTGTATGATGTACTTAAATGTCTTCCTAAAATTTTGGATTTTAGACTGAAAAATGGGAATCTCATAAGGGAATTGAGCATGCGATGGCTACGGGCTGATATATATGTTTGAATAAATGCTCTCTCATCAGTGTGGGGGTTTGTCTGACTGGAAATTTGCCAGATTGGAGGCTTCAAGACCACAGAGGAAGCGACAAGGACCTGAAGAAATCACCACCAGGAGACTTGCAGAGAGGGGACAGAGGGAAAAAGAATGAAGCAGTAGAAATAACTGATAAAGCTTGGTGATACATAGGTGTGTTTTTATGTGTTGGGGTAGCAGTGACAAAGTAGGGGGGCATTACAATGAGTCTCATGCTTTTAAACCATTACCACCTAGAGGATGGTGGCGTGATTCATGGAAGCAATTGTTTGGCTGATTTTTATTAGTTTTCCTGTGGTATCCAAAGAAAATGAGGACAGCATCACGGTGTGTGGACCCAAATCCAAGCACTTGAGCAAGTAGCTTTTTTTTTTTTTCTGAGTTCTTATCAAGGCTGAAAAATCTTCTAAGCACACATGAAAGAAACAGCAGGGCCACGACGACTTTGAACTTACTGCACATGATTCCTTTCATATAAGATGTGCTTGACAAACATTAATTAAGTTCTCCCAGCACCTCTTTGAAGTAATGTAGGAAATATGTACAGGTGGGTAAACTGAGGCCCCAGGAACTGGAAGGAGAGCCTGAGGACATACTAAGGCAGGTGCAGCATTTGAAAAGACCCTCATATGAGGCCCCACTTCTCTGATGAGGCCAGATGTAGGAGATTGTGTTTAAGCAAAGGTCTTCCAGCAAGTTATCTACACCAGGCAGGATGAGGCAGGCTGGTTATTGACTCCAGTGGCCACATTCTCTGACCTCAGACCTGGCAGCCTTGGGTCTTATAGCATACCTTGTCTACTCATAATGCAGACCCACCATCTCCTTCCTGAAATTTACAGCTGTGTTGTATCCTTTCTGGCGCTTGCTTTGTCTTTTCAACTGGTTGGTCTTCATGACAGTCAGAAGGTGAGGGTGCTTGACTTCATGGCCAAAAGAATCTGAGTCATTTTTGTACCTGAGGTCCTGCTTTTTAGCTTTTTTTCATTTTTTGCGGATTGGCCTCTTTGGTTTAGTGTGCAGGATGTTTATTACAGAGTAGGAGTGGGTACATGAAAGAGTTGAGCTGCGATGTAGGCCCATCAGTGGTTTTGGCCAATCTTATGGGAGGCTCTGGAGCTAAAATGGCCCTTCCGAGTTGTTCAGGTTGATTATGATAGCTGGGCCTTTGTATTTCCACAGTGGTCAGTCATTGGACATGGCTATGGCTGCCGCTGAGCCAACTCCGGAAGAAGACGGTGGCTGAAGGCTGTGCACAGTACACGTTAAACACCTTATCTTCAACAAAGACCAGAGGGATGGTTGGCAGAGGGGAGGGAGTGGGGGATGGGTAAAAATGGTGAAGGGGAATATAGTCAGTAATATCGTGATAACTTTGCACAATGACAGATGAGTACTAGAATTACTGGGGTGATCACATTGTAAGGTATAAAAATGTTGAATCACTATATTGTACACCTGAAACTAATATAACTAATATAATATTGTGTGCCAACTATACTCCAAAAAAATAAGAAGATAAAAACCTCATCTTCTGCTCGCTAAATGGATGTATCCAAAAAGATGGGCCTTGATCAGTTGCTGCCTAACTCTTGATTCATTCTACTCAATGAGTTATTTTATCTATCACATCTGTAGTGTGTGTGATACTGGAAATGATACAAGGTTCTATAATGATAACAGATTAAGTCTCTGTGCTCAGGAAGCTCTCAGTCTAGTGAGGGAAACACAAAATCAATAGACAAACATAGAAACAAAGTCAGCTCAGAAATAGCCAAATGCTCAGGAAATAAAAGACTCAGATAGGGAGGAAATACAAAAATAAGCATACGCACATATGTTGTCGAAGAGAAAAAGATGCGAAGGGCTTTTGCTGTCATCCAATGGGATACAAGGTCTTCTTCATGATACATCAACAAGATATGCAGATCACCAGCAAGTTAGGAGTTTACAAAGTTAAGAGCCATGTTTGAAACTTATGGTAAATAATTGAAAACTTATTTTTATAATGCAATTGTCCTTCTTCTCTGGAAAGGGAATGAATTAAAAATAATTACTCAGAGAAAAGAGCACGTTTTTTAAAAGGGAGTTAGTGGGATTGTCAGCAATGAGATTTCTGTATAACACATCAGTAACATCAAGTGTGATTATTTTTGCCCTTCTTCACTGACTCTCTCTTTATTTCTGATATATTCTTCTGAGTCCGTTGTCCTTTTTTTTTTTTTTTTTCTTATTAGAAGTTTTAAATTTTTTTCCAGAAGCATTTCTCAAAGAAATCTTTGACTACAAACATATTCAGTTGCCTTACCAAATGTAACGGCCTCTTGAAAATCCTGTTCCTGTTAAAATTTCTAAGGAGTCCATTCAGAGATGAGAGGCATCTAGACATTTTATTCATTAGTTTGGTTAACCATTGGTTTTCCATTTTATTTACTACATTTTCCTTTTTCTCCGTGATTTAGCTCTCTAAAACATTTGGGCGGTTTGCATGAAAGGGCCTATATCATAAATGCTTTTAAGGTCTATATGATTTATACATACAGCACTCGTGATTCATGTCTCAGATGGCCATGTTGGTGATTTTTTTTTATTAAATTCTTGATTTATGTGAAATAGATAAATACACGGATCATTCAGAACAAGGGTGTCTGTGTCTGGGGGTGGAGAGGGGAAGGGCGGGAGGGATTTGTATGCATGAATAACTCCCTATTGGCTCTAATGGGATTTGCACAAGGACGATTCCTGTATTCCAAGATACAATCTTTCTTCATCCTAACATGTGGTTAGGTATACGTTATTGATATCATAACTTTAATTTCCGAGCCATGTTAAATCGATACGTGTTTTAGATGTTCCCCTTAAGGAATGAAACATAAAAGAATATGCTTTTTTTCTTCTCCGTCTCCCCGTGTTGTATTTGGCAAATTACCTTGACAGTCTAAAATGTCTTATCTGCCTCTGATTTTAAACTGCTTGAGGGCTGCACATGGGTCTTTCTCTGTGTTATGTACAATCCCTTATGTTTAATCAGTATTTACCATCATAATAGCAGAAAATTGAACCAAGAATGTTTCTTAACAATGGGAGCATTTCATAAAAGACGATACTTAAATCAGGTTTCCTGTAATAGTAATAAAACATTTTCAAGCTCACTCTCAGCTGAAGAAAGGAACTTTCACCCTTCTCAAAGCTGGAGTTGTGTGAGAAAGTGTACATATGCATGTTTCAAATAACCAAACCAATAAGTCCTATTTCTCTTCTTATTATAATCAAGGGAACAACCATTCTAATAAAATTGTGTTCAACAGTTCCTCTATAAACTCCCACCCTCATCCTAGCTCCACCTGGTATAATATAAAATGTAATATACTTTGGAGGCATTTTTAATAAAACTCTTTCAGATGACTCTATGTGGCAACACAATTCATTTATAGTTTCCTATTAGTTCACCTTTATAGAGGTTTTAGTCTTTCCTATCTCATGGGGTAAAAAAGTCACTATTTTTTCATAACCAACATGGATTTCTGTTGATTTAATCTCTCCATGTCTTAGTGTTTCACATATAAGAACAAGGTTGGGGCATGGGGAGAGAGACATAGCTTGCTCATACTCCTATGATATTATGATTGATATAATATATGACTCTTACCTTGTCCTATGAGATTTTTTTTATTATAAGGCCCTGTATTAACTTTATTATTTATGAGGGTAGAGAAAATGGAGGGAGGAGCCAATTCATGATTTGTTCTTAATGATATAACTACATGCTTATTCTGTTATCCTTAGGGTCAAAATAGTGTTATTCACTCAAAATGACTTCCTATGTAGGTAAGATGATTCAAGGATGGTGAGAATTTGGAATGACTGTGGAAAAAAATAAAAAAATAAAATTGTGTGAAGCATGATGTAAACATGGGGAAGGGAGTATCCAACTTAAAAAGGGTTGCTTTCAGCAATTGGCTGAAACCCAGCTACAAACATTTTGAGGTTCACCCACTTCTGTTCTTAGTCCAAGAGAGGAGGAAATGAGATCTCTAGGTAGGCTCATTGCTTCTTAGACTTTCCAACAATTCCTCTGCTTTTAGTCTCATCCTTAACACAGTTAGTGGGGGTGGATTTGCATGGAGGCACTATTGGATCTGTTTAACTCATGACCATGCTTCAGTTCTCATCTTAATTTTCTGTGTCTTGGGCTTGTGGACACTTGTAGGTGATAGTCAGTGGAGTCGAAAGCTGAGAAGTGACTCAATGCACATTGAATAATCCCCTCAAAGCTAAGGACACATTAGGTACCTCCACAGGACTGGCTCTTTATAGAGCTCAGTGCAAAATGCAAGAGCAGGACCTTTGGTTAAAAATTAGTAGGATTTAAAGATGATGACAGTAGAGCCTTAAACCAAGCACAGGGACCTTCTAAGTGTGGGGCCTTCTATGTCTGCACAGGTTGCAACACCCAGGAAGTTGGCCCTGCCTTCAGATACTTCCAGATATGAGAGCAAAAGTAAAAAGCTAAAAAAATAGAAAATTTGGCAAAACATCTATTTAAGGAGAAGTTAGACAACAGATTTCCATTTCTACTCTACACAATTGGACCGCTGTCCCTCTCCCTCCCTCGCTCAGGCTGAGGTTGAGCATTCAGGATAATGGGCTTTTATAGCCTGCTAATTTGTTGCGTGTAATTGAATCAGTAAATTATTTCTCTGAACTCCAGATTCCTCATTTCCAAAATAATAGTTTAAAGTAGATTTCCAAGATACCAAAAAACTAAGTTAAATATTCATGAAAACCATTCAATACCATGACGGAAATTTTCAAAAGAATTCATTGTTAGGGTTTGAGGTAGCGTCTTGGAAAATTTTGGGCAAGAAGAGGTTCTTGGAATAACTGATCTTTAACATTTTTCTCTAATGGCGCTATGATTCCCCTTAAAAGGTAGCAGTGTATTGAAATAAAGTGTGGCAGTTTGCAACACTTTGCAATTGAGGCAGATCTGAGGTGAATACAGGGTCTGTCTCCTATTAGCTGAGTGATCTTGGACAAGCAACTTACTTCACTGGACCTCCTGTAAGATGTAATCATAATAGTACTTACATCAGAGGGCTGTTGATGGTTCAATAAGATAATACATGAATGGTACTTCTCAGCATGCCTGGCACACAGTAAGCATTCAGTAAACGTAATTGGATGTGGATAAAGAAGAGAAAGATGACAATTTTGGTGGTGGTGGTGATAAAAGCCATTGTTGTTAAAAAAGGTGGGAGCTGAATTCAAACCAATCTGTGTTGGAATCTTCTCACTACCACTACTTATGAGAATGTGGTGGGCAAGTAACTTAACCTCTTAGTGCTGTATCAGTCAGCTATCACTGAGTAACAAACCAAGCGAAAACTCAGTGATTTAAAATAACTATCATTTATTGTTGCTCATGTGATCAGGAGTCAGGTATGCTTCAAATTGAAGATTTAGCTGGCCTGGATTACTTGCTGGCAGTTGGGCTCAGGTCTGCTTTCCATGTCTGTTATCCCCCATGGATCAGTACATTTTTTGTGACAACGGTAGAAGCATATGAGAAAATGCTCCGTGTACAAATCCATTTCAAGACTTTCCTCACTTATGTCTATGAACATCCCATTGGCCAAAGCAAGTCACATGGCTGAGCCTAAAGCTAGTAGGCCTTACTTCACTCCTCCAGCGGGAAGAACTCATGTGGCCAAGGGTGTGGATCCTGAGAGGGAAAAGATCTGGGGCCAATAATTCAATTTCCTTATATGAAATGTGGGGTTGATAAAATGACCTCACTCATAGACTTGTTTTGAGGATTAAATGAGATAATCCATGTAAAGCTTTTAGCACTTAATTAGCACATAATAAAAGTTAGCTGTGTTTGTACTGATGGCTCTGATCACTCTATGACCCAAATCTAATGAAAGATTTTAGATGAGAAAGGCAGGTGTGAGCAGGGGCAGTTGGAAAAGATTTAGTGGCGAAGTTTTTAGCTAGACTGTTGAAGATGGGAAGAATGTGCAAGGAAAGAAGGAGGGAGGGTGTTTCCGGGTGAGGGAAGAACAAAAGCAGAAAGCCTACGGGCCAAATAATGTGAATCTACAACGTTGATTGTGTTTAAAGTTGTAGGTGAATTCACCGCCCTTCATTTCCATCACTTTTCTTTAAAATCCTTGAGGTGAAGTGTCATTCCCCATCCTGCTGTTTGTTTGGAAAGAGAACAGAGCGTGTGTGTATAATAAACCAGCTGTGAACCTGTGTTCTCTGCTTGGAACTTCCTTGAGCATTTCCCTTCCCTGGGCAGGTGCTGCTTCCCATGGGCCTGCTTCTATCCTGAATGGAAGGCTTGTCCACAGGAGTCTAGGATGCCAGAAATTCTGAAATAGTCCTTGAGGGCTGAGTCTCACATTGTAGCCTTTGAATATGGCTGTCGCTTATGTGTGAAGCTCTGGGAAGAGACCTGAGTCTGTGTATTTTCTTGTTCTCCTCGAGCACGGGGGATTTCAGGCAGAAGACCCCATGAGCAGTTAATGTTGTCATCTCTCTTAGTCAAGCTTCCTGCTTTTGCCATGCCCAGTTCTCCCAACCTCACCATCCTGCTGCCTGGATTTCACCATGATATATTCACAAACTAACAGGGGCAGAAAGCATGCTGCTAACACAGCCCAACTTGTCCAGGCCTGTTAGCATCCCCCTCAATAGCCACAGCCTGAAGAAAGAGGAGGGTTTTTCCTCCCCTCCTTGGTAACATATGTGCACTCGGAGGGTGTTCTTTTGAAGACAAACCTTTAGAAAAATCATACATAGAATAAAGTCAAGCATGGAACGGGGTCTTGGAACTCTTCCAGCTGTGACATTGTCTTCATGTCTGTTTTCTTGTGTCACCCTGCCCTACCCTAAGAAGCATGATTCGAAAACCTCTCTTTATTTGCCTTGTGACTTTTAACTCTTGCCTGGCAAATCAATTTTGAGAAATCATTTTGCCAAAAGCCTTTTATCCCATTGTCCCAGTTGATATTGGTGCCCTCTAGAGTTGTGCCCTCACACTGCTTAAGAGATGCAAATTAAAAGAGATGGTGGTGGCAGCCAGCAGTTATTTAACAAATACTCAGTGCAGTGGATAATGTGGTGTGCTGTCTGGACTCCCCCTGTGGGACTAAAGCACTTGTTCCCCCAACTGCTGGCACTGTTGGCAGCTAATATCTCTCAGCTGCCTATCTCTCTTGTTGTTTTTACCCTTGGCTGGGGAGAGGCCTCACACCCAAGATCATGGCCCCTTTCTGAGGGCAGCCCCTGCCTGTGACTGGTGGATATCAGTGTATAAAGGACAGCTCCTTTGCCTCAAAGTGAGACAACTCAGGAGGGCTGTTCTAGCTTCAAAGCTGCGCTTGGGGTTGGCTGAGGCTTTTGTTGCAACTTATCCCTCTGTTCAGCCTTGATTCTCTCACTCTCGCACGTGTCAGTCCTGAGTACATGCTGCAATATCTTCTTCACACAGATCTCTCTCTTAGAGTGCATTTCCTCAGAAATCTGACCTGTGACATCTGCAATGTGCCACACATGGCTCTTGGCACTTTTCACACCTCGGCTCATTTAATTTCCACAACCAACATCCTTAGCAGTTGAGGACACCGAGGTTGCACAGGCTAAGTTGCCAAAGATTCTTCTCTCCGTAAGTGACAAAAACGTCTACCTTTCTCTAAATTCCATAACCTGTATGCTGCCTCATAGTTAAGAAGAGCACAGGAAGCTTAAAGTGTACAAAAATGTGGCACATTTGTTGGATGAATAGATGAATGAGATGTGAAAGCAGACAGAAAGGAGGGTGGTCAAATGTATTTAGTGAAATGATCTGTCTGTAGCAGTGTCAGGATGTGTCTGCTGTGCAGGTAGGTCTGCAACCGTGGGTGAAACAGGAACCCTATGAGGGAGCTACACACTTATATCCATCAGGGTGAGGGCAGGAGGCGGAAGAGACAGCACATTCACATGGTGGGTATTTGAGGAGAGTTTAGGGAAGGGGCTATTCACAAAAGTGCGGGCACATTTAAACAATGATGAAGCTCCTTGAGTCTAGCAAAAGCAGGGAGCCATTGCCACCTATAAGGCTGAATAGGTAAGATGGAAGGGCCGCTGATGGGAAGAGTGGCTGAAGTGGTGGGAGAGGGCTGCCTGACAGGAACCTTCAGTGTTCAAGCCACAGACTGACAGAGAAGAACGACAGGAACTACTTTCTTCTCCTGCCCTTCCATATCCCATTGACCAAGGAGAACAAGCCAGAGGGTATGGGAGCCATTTCTGCAGTCCATACATGCTGACTTCTTGGGGCACAAAGCAGGGTAGGCTGTGGAAAGTCTGGTGGAAGATTCTGGAACAGCACTAAAATGGGGGAGCTGGTTTCTAGAGACACGGAGATAAGGGCACCAAGAAACACTTATTTCATGGTTAGACGCCAAAGCATGGCTCAGAGTTGTGGAGGGGGCATCCTCTCCACTGTGAATAAGAATGTGGCCTGAAAGTGGATGCCAGAGATGGAGCCTTGCCGTAGCCCCTGAGGGCTGGTGAGTTAGGCGGCGCTGGGAACCATTGTCCTTGGTATGAATATCAGCCTTGGGAGAACATGCAAATCATGATCCTTGAGTAGTTTCTGAAACCTCGTTTATCAGCAAGGAGGGGCCCTAAAGGAAGAAGAGGTCAGGACTATTTCTGAGTTCACATGAAACAAATTTGGGAGCTCTCAAAAATGACTGAGGAAAACTTAACATGGAGTCTGCAATATACTGGATTGCATTGGCGCATGGGAAGTAGCCAGTAAAATGAGATGTGGCCATGAGTGTAAAGCCTTTGTACCCACAAGCTGGTGAAATTTGGGGAACAATTTATACATAAAACCATGGACATGTAGAGAAAGAGGAGTCTGAAGTCCAGGCCGGAAGCTCATTCACTTAGCACACAGAAATAGAAGGGGCTCCTTCAGCAAATGTGTTTGAACACCTTCTATCAGCCAGGCACTTGCGGCTAGGACTCCTTAACCTGACGTCCACCAAACCTCAAGGGGTCCATGGATATAATTCATGGTGCCATGGGCTGAGAAGGAAAAAATTTCCATGTGTTTCTCTCTGCCTGAGACTTAGCATCATTTTTTTCAACTATAAACTTACGCAACAAAACAAGGTAGGAGTAATACTTGGATATATTCTAATGTCCATTATGTTTATTAATATTATTGTTTATGCTTATCACTAATTGAAAAATGGTCCTTTGTTCATGTGTTAACAAAGAAGCATATATATTGCTACATCACAATTTTTGGAAAAGATTTTAATAATTATATTTCAACAATTATATTTCAGTATAATTTGTTTCCTTTGTAATCCCCTGCATTTTATTTTATGCACTTAAACCAGCATTTGGAGAAGGGATATAAGGCTTCACCAGATTGCTAAAGGGGTTCATGGCACAAAAATTAATTAGAACCCCTATCCAAGGTACTGGAGAGACTGTGTCTACCTTTAAGGGGCTTTCTTCATTGTGAGGGGAATAGAATTATGCACATAGCAGATTTGGGGCATAATGCATGTTAGGATTAACTTACCTAAGAGGTGGGGAAAGACTTTGTAGAGGATATCTAAACTGAGTTTTAGAAGACAAGCACATGTCCACCAAGTGGGCAAAGGGGTGGCTTAGGGGCAGGAGCGGGCCAGGGAGGGAGGAGCAAAGATGGGGTGGGGGGCTCTTGGTGTAAGGTATTGAAGAATGAAAGAGCATCCTGTGGGGTAGAGGGGTGATATGAGCTACAGAGAGAGATGTGCCGAAACCAGACGAGAGAGTTTGAAGTATTTCCGGGTCCTTGAAGAGCCTTTAAAGGACTCCATGTTATGTAGGACATGATCACATCCACATGTCACGTTCAGAGCTATCACCTGGGCTGCTGTGTGGAAGATGAATGGGAAATGCAAGGATGGGAGGTAGTGAGGCCCATTAGGACCCTCTGGCCAGTAGAGACCTGATGTCATGAGGGCCTGAGGAAAGGGTATAGCAGACCAGCCTGCTTGGCCTACTTGGAAGTTACTGAATCAAGTTCCAGAACACACCAAACACTTCATGTGACTCTCTTCTAAAAGCATTATCTGGCAGAAAGAGGATGCTTGGCCCGTGTGCAGACTCTGAAGGCTCTAAGAGAGAGAATGTCCCAGGAGCCACCATCAGCAATGAAGGATGGGAGTTGGTGGAAAATTCTCCAGCTGCCTCACAGGCAGACTCCTTTGAGGTGTGTTCAGCACAGCCCCTCAAGAGTTCACCAAACCGTGGGCTCCAGCTGCCACTGGGAACTTGCTGTTCTCCTTCCCACCTTCTCACTGTTCTCTGTGTGATCACCTCGCAAACAAACCACCTGTATCTAAACCTGGTCTCAGGGTCTGCTTTCAGAGAAACCCAAACTAAGACAGGAATTTTCACCGAGTCTGAGGGATGAGAACATAGAATAAAGAAAAAGCCATGAATGAGGTGAGATTACAGAACCCAGTCATTCATTAAACATAGAAATGAAAACAATAGGAGGTGTCAAGGATGATGCTAGTTTTCCTTTCTGCCTTGTGTGGCTCACGGAAAGATCTGCAGTGCTCTAAGACGGAGATGACAGGAAAAAGAACAAATGGGGGAGGAGAGCATAATGAATTCGGTATGGACATGGTGACTTTGACATACTCATTGGATGGAAGTTTCTAGGAGGCAGTTGGAAATGCAGAGGTAGAGTTTATGGATTGAGGGTTGGGCTGGTGGGCCTTACTTGGAGCCATCAAAGATTTTTTTTTTTGATGAGATTTTTCCAGAAAAGGATTAGGGAACTTGAACATAGACCTTTTGAATAGGGCATCTTCTGTGGAAGCTGCTGTCTTTCAAATTGGCCTTCTTCCTCCTGATTCTGATTCTGCCACCTAAGCACTGCTTGTTCTGACATTGTGGAAAGCAGTTTCCTGCCTAAAATCCCTTCCAGTAATAGTCAAAATTAAAAAAAAAAAAAAATGTTTTTTTCTAGGAGGTGATCAACTGTAGATGTGTTGACAAGAATGTGTGCCTTCCTATTCCTTGTTTAATTTTCCACAAAGTCCGGTCTTAGTTTTAGGGTGATCACATTACTTATCTTCCAAATCAAGACACTTTTTAGAGTAAAAGGAAGAACTGTTTATCATTATGCCTGGGCAGTTGGCAGACACTGGAATTTTCTTAGGCAAATGAAGACATATGGCTGCGCGAATGTCTGGTTAAAGATGTAGACCACCTCGAATGTTTCTAGAAGTGTGTGGATGTAGAAATGAGAGCTAAAGCAAGAAACAAAGCAGAGAGAGAGAGAGAGAGAGAGAGAGAGAGAGAGAGAGAGAGAGAGAGAGAGAGAGAGAGAGGTGGGGGGAGGGAAGGAGTGGTGGAGAATGAGGATAAGTTATGAATCTATTTTGAGAGTCCTTTGTGACACACCTCTACCAGGAATACTGCTTTTTCCCTTTTCTGCCTGTTTCTTTTGTATTCATGGAGAGTTTATGTTTTATCTTATTCAGCTTTTTATCTCCAGCCTATAACCCAGTGCCAAGAACACACAAAACAGTAGGTAAATGATTTTTAAATACGTGAATGAGTACATTTCTTTTTAAAAATACTCCTAAAAATTCCATTTCTCAATCACTTGGGCCACATGTAATTTTTTCTCCACTGAAGCCGTATGTCATCTCTAGTTTTAATTGCTCAATTAAATATTTGATGAAATACTTTCCTGTTCTGTTGATCAGCTTAGGCACAGAAATTTGTCCTCTACTACTCTATTATACTGATCCTATTAAAATGTTCTGACTTTGGTATTTTCTTCTGTAAAATGGGGATAATTATAGTGTCCACCTCATGAGATTATTGTGAGGATTAAATAAACCTGGGCCATGGTAAGGACTCATTTCATGTTAATTATTATTGGTTTTGCTTTTATTATCTCTTTAAGGACAGAAACGAAGCCATTGTACTTATTATTACTATTTGGGCAGAAAATAGGGACTCCATTATGGAATGGCTTAATACATGTTAACCCATATTTGGTAAAATGGTTTCACTGAATTAACTCAATTTTTCAGCTCTAGTACACTCATGAGTGGCATTCAATGAGCAGTGATACCGCATTTTAAAACTTTCTTTTCCCCCTAAAACACTCTAATTTCAATTTTGAAGCTATGCTTCTGGGGTATTGAATTATCTCTTCCCCTTAATATGAGAGCACACTGCCTGGCATTTAACTTAAAAACAAAAATCTCATCCAAATAGATCTTCCATCAGTTTTCTGGGAAAGAGCAAAACTCCTTTTACCAACCACCGTTATTAATGTTCTTTTCTGGATTTCAAAGCATAAGAGTTAAAATTAAAATGTACCCTTTAGTAGTAGTCACAGAATTTCTAACATATCTAGAAATATGAAGTTTAGCTGATCTTAGGCAAGTATGTCAAAAAGACACTTATTATAGTGTGGATTATCTCCCTGCTTGAAGAAAATCTCACCCCCTCATGTGAGAGCTTGAATTTAAAGACCTTGCATTCCTTGGTCCCTAGTTCAAAGTTCCTCAATCCAACTTCCCGCCCTTTCACCTTTGAACACATTCTGAAACACATTTATCACTTGCCCCAGTCCTCTCATCTGTAATGGAGGCAAATGTCACATTCCGTCTTGTTTCTGACCCTTGCCATCCTCTCTTCTCCATCCTGACTTCCTCACCTGGAATGTGAGCAGTATGTTCACACTTGGAACATGCTTCACTTTTGGTTCACTTAATCCTGGCTTCTCATTGGCACGGGACTAGTGCTGCTCAAACAGAACTGTCCTACGATGATTAAAATGTTCTATGTCTGCAGTGTCCAAAATGGTAGCCACTTGGCACATGAGCTACTGAGTATGTGAAATGTGACCAGTACAACTGAAAAGCTGAATTTTTAATTTTATTTTAATGTAATTAAGACTAAATAGACGTAGGTGGTTAGTGTGATTACCATATTGGACAGTAAATTTAGACTATCTTTTCCTTCAAAGAGTTCATCCAAATTACAGTTCCTTGAGAAAACAAAAATAAATATTTTTTCTAGTCATAATCACTGTTTAAACCATGTGTCTAGATAACCTCAAAGTGACATTCCCTGAAATTGTGAGGTACTGTGGGACTTTGGCTAAGTCAGAATTTTCCCGGACTTGGGTGATGCTGCTTATCTCTTGCTTTTCCTTCCACTTCTGTCATCTCTCCGTAAGTAAATATTGCTAAGTCTTTCAATGTTGGTAGGACTCACACATGCGTCAAAGACTCTCTCCTTTATTAACTCCATATTCTGTTTCTAGGTTATCTTATCCATGCCTAGATCTTTAGTAATCTCTGCATCAGTGATTCCCAAATTTATATTGCCAATGCACACCTCTCTTTGAGACTTTCTCAAATGTCGCATGTTCGGAAATGAAAGTGTGACCCCTTTCACAGTGCAGGTATGCTTTACGTCATCGAGCATCACCAATCTAATTGGGTAAGCCAGAAATCCAAAAATCATCCTTGACACCCTCATGTCCTTCCATGAATTCCCACATATAAGCCATTTCCAGTGTAACTGATGTCACTTGGAAAATAGCTTTCAAATCTATTCACCTCCCTTCATCTTCACTGTTGCCACCATGATCCAAGTTACCACGAACTTTTGCCTGGATCTGCTGCTAGAGGTCGTTACATGGCCATAGTCACACAGATCTTCTTTTGAGTTTTATAAATGTGTCCTGTTCCCTTTAGTCATGGAGACAGTACAATGTCTCTAGAATTAATACAGCCTGGAATGCTCCCCAGCTTCACCCCGGCCACCCTGTTCTGCTTAACACCTGGTTGATCTCCCTGAGGTTTTATTCAGACCTTAGCTCAGATGTCACTTCCTTAAGAATACCTTTTCTGGTTCTCCAGACCATATCTGGAACCCATTATACATTGTAACATCACCTGATACTTCCCTGTTTGAGCATTTATCACTATTTTAATTAACTGTCTTTAATGTCTTTGCTGATAAAAAAAAAAGAAAAAGAAAAAAGAGGAAACTTTTTTGAGGGCAGGAACCTGTTTGTTTTATTCATCACTCTGTTGTTGGTGCTTGACTCAGTACATGCACTTAGTAGGTGCTCAATCAATACATGCTGATTCCTTAGTTAATTAATGAGAAGTTAAATGTACATTCTTGTTGCCTGGGGTTAGTAAGCTGAACTGTCACTCAATATCTGGATCAGGAAATTGGTGGGGAAATGAGTTTGGTAACTTGTCATTTGCATGTGATCTCAATTCTCAAAACAGTGAGTTTCTCTGTGAAGAAAACAATAAGTTACTGAATCTTGGGGTTTTCAAAACAAACTCTTGATGTAAACCTTTACACTTTTGTTATTGCAGCTGCAAACTTTCCAGCTGTTCTGTAATATTTTAAATGTGTTTCATATTATTCATTTACTATTTTGAGTAGTTTTTCCTGAATGCATTCTTTTTAAAATTTCAGTTAACTTACTAATACTACTCTAATTGTTATTATTTTGTAGAACAATATTCTTCCAAGAGTTCTTGTCAAAGACTCTCACCAATGTCATTAACTGACCATGGTTACTGATTCCTAAAGAATCAAGTGTCTTTGAAATCAAGAGTCTTTATCTGGCGTGACAGCAATCTACTAACTATATTATTTAAAAGTGGTACCTTTTCTGTTTCCTTTGTTATTGTACCCAAGCATGGACTTGACAGTTTCTGTGCAGGAAGGGAAAATGAACACTTCTGGACTTGTATGAGACTTTTTTGTCTTTGCCTATTAATTGCTCAACTGACCTTGTAACTAGCTTCCTCTCTTTGATCTGATACTTTCTTATTTCGCGCTTGCAGATGTTTTAAAACGTTCCAATATTTTCCCCCCGGGTAAACTGGATGCTTTGTGGTAGCTGCTGACGTAGTTTGTCTGGCCACCATGGATTAATATGATAACTTTTCCTACCAAGTAGGACATTTAGGTTGAGGATGAGAAGGATTACCAGAGTACTCTAATCTCCATTTGAGATATTCTTCATCATTGGATTGCCTGATTAGAGAGTTAAATGGTTTTGTTTTTGTTTTTGGCAGAAAGAGATTGCTGTGTATTCCTGCAAAATTCCTGATTTTACAAGTTCACAATAAATATTTGTACAAATTAAAGCTGTTTAAACAAATTATTTAAAGGAACTGTAGGATTTTAAAGATTCAGAAAATCAATTTAAAAAATTTAAATGTCTGCTTTCTTCAGAACATGTGAGACAAATCACATCAAAGTTTGAAAAGTTAACAATGCAGTAAACATCAAATAAATTATTGAAGTATATCAATTTTATTAAATTCTAATAATTACAATTATACAAAGGTCGTGAAATATTTACACTCCTCAATGATCAATAACTATTTTGAATAATCGTTTCCTAAGGCCATGGAAGGTCATAGTTCTCTTTAGTTAACTAATTAATTTAACTTAACTCTTTTTTTAAAAAATCATTTTTTGTTTCCTAAATTATTTCAAATTATTATAATTCTATCAAGATTCAGACTTTAATTGTCACCATTAAGCAATGATTGAGAAATTTAATAAAATGATTTTTTGAATTGAGGAACTGATATTTATGGATGATAATAACAGTAACAAGATAATAGTCATACATATCTTCAGTTAGAAGAAAAAATATGAAAGTAAAACCAACTTATATCTAAAGCAAACGTATAGGTTTTACAAATACACATGAAATGAAGAACTTCCCAGATGCTAACCCAAATGCACATGAAAGTCATATTCAAACTAACGGAATATTCTGGTGTGAAAGATGGAGGGGGTGGGGCTCTACATGGCACAACCACTCCAGAGACCTCTCTGGAGCTGGGGGTTAGGTATTCAACCTTACACCCCAAGAGAATAATTACTAAATTCATGACATTGATAGAGCCGTTTGCAAATTCTATGCCATTATAACTTCAGCTGTTGTAAATTTTTGAATGGCTATAAAAAAACGGTTCTAATTTCTTTTTCTATACCTGATCAGTGTCTCTCGGCAAACCTTGTCCCCATTCTGGCATACCTGTGTTCTACCTGTCAATAAGACCTGCTAGCCAGCATGGGGACAGAGAACTCGGCTCTGTGCCTCAGGTGACATCCTGTCCTTGTTACCGAGGGTATATCACTTAACCTTTCTCAAGCTTAGCTTTCACCTCTGTAAACTATAAGGATAATAGTTTATCCCCAATTCCTGTGTGGAGTAATTGAGATAATACATTCAAGTGCACCATGAGTGTTCAATAAATGTTAACTTTTAGCAGTACTGGTATTCCTTCAATGGACTTTGAGTCAGCTTTCTTGGTCAGGCCTTGGAGCTTTTATATCTTTTATTGCAATATTATTATCAGAAAAGGGTGTAGTGTTAGCTTCAATAAGTCTGCATTTGCTCCTGTGAGGGTCCTGTGAGCACCTGGATTTCTCAGAAGAAACAGCATTAGAACCAGGTTTGCTGCTTCTGCCGACAGAAGCAACCCTCTTCAACTTCATTCACACAGCGCTGCAAAGAGCTTTTCAAGTGGTCAGGACAGTAAAAGTTCTATTCAGCTTGGGGCTGGGGACACTTTCTCCCTGGAGAGGCCACTGCGTCTTATAACTTGGGAGGGACTCTCTGTTATGTCCTCACATAGATGCTGAAGGCAGACACACATTCTTCGAATTTGGCATCGCAAAGGGAGCTCAACGGACAGGGAAGCGCCTTGCTGTCATTTTGTCAACCTCTTGCCTATTTTCCCTCAGGTTTCCCCAAAAATCTTCATTAGGTCTCAAGCTGGAACCAGGAAGCACAACATAATCAGAATATGCAGTAGTCTTTAAAAAAAAATAAACTTTTTTTTGTAGGGTACCAGATGGGCTCTGGGCTTATCAGGGGGATCACTTCATGGACTGTATGGATACCTGCCCCCTGCGCTGTACACATGACACTGAAATTGAATAGTACTGAATGTCAACTATAATTAAATATATATACAGAGGGTGCCAAAAAATGTATACACATTTTAACTAAGCAAAAAAAAAACTATTGTAATACTCAATATATACCGATAACAAAAGAGGAACACAGGTCACATTTGACTTCTGCAGTTACAAGAGGTGCTCAAAGTGGTTACCAGCAGCGTCCAGAC
This sequence comes from Rhinolophus sinicus, assembly GCF_057876585.1. NCBI lineage: Eukaryota > Metazoa > Chordata > Mammalia > Chiroptera > Rhinolophidae > Rhinolophus > Rhinolophus sinicus. The sequence goes on from NC_142513.1 coordinate 28,080,171, forward strand.
ACTTCTGATTATGGTGAACTACTGCTTGAGCAACACTGACCAAAGTGTCCACTTGTACAATTTTTTTGGCACCCTCGGTTGTATGTGTGTGTGTATTTAAACTTAGGACTGTACGGAGATATATATATAAAGTCAAGGGATGTGGAGTAGGGCATAGGGAATATAGTCAATGGTATCCTAACAGCTATATACAATGTCAGAGGGGTAGTAGATTGGGGGATTATCACTTCATGAGAGGTGTAAGTGTCTAACTGTTTCATTGCTTTGTACACCTGAAACTGATAAAAAAAAATTAAACTTTTTATCTGAGGTAATTGTAGAGTGACAGGCAGGTGTAACAGAAAATGTAGAGAAATCCCGTGCATTTCTCCAGTGGTAACACCTTGAAAAACGAAAGCATAATATCTGGAATATGGACATGGACACAGTGAAAATACAGAACGGTTCTATCACCACAAGGGTTCCTTTTTCTGCCATTTTATACCATCCTCCTTCCTTTTTCACCCCATCCCCTGGCTACCACAGCTCTGTTTTCCATTTCTATAATTGTGTCATGTCAAGATTGTTATAAAATGAAATCATATAGTGTGGAACCTCTGGCAGTCAGCATAATGACCTGGAGATTCACCCAAGATGTTGTGTATATCAGTAGTGTGCTCCTTTTTATTGCTGAATAGTATTCCACGCTGTGGGTGCATCATGGTTTGTTTTGCCATTCACCCACTGAAGGACATCTGGGTAGTTTCCAATTTTAAGCTAATAAATCTGCTCTGAGTAGCTACACAGGTGTTTATGTGACCCTAAGTTTTCCTTTCTCTGCAGTAAATGTCCAAGCGTGCCGTTGTAGCATTGGATTATAGTTGCATGTTTAGTTTTATAAGAAACTGCCAAACTTTTTCAGAGTCACTATACCATGAGTGATATTACCAGAGTGACATCCTAGCAACAATGTATAAAGGATCCAGTTTATATGCATACTCTCCAGCATTTGGTGCTGTCATGTTTTTAAATTTTATTTTAGCTATTCTGACCTATATGATAGCTCATTGTAGTTTTACTTTACATTTCCTCAGTGGCTAATGATTGAACATTTTCTGCGATACCCTTTTGCAGATGGTATAATTTAAGAGCTGGAAAGGTTTGGATAATTGAGCCCATTTCAATGATTGAGCCCCAAATTCACTTATTTGGATAAGAGTCAGTTCCATTGAGAGACAGAGTGAGAGAGAGCACTTGACTCTGTACTCAGTCTCCTAAATCCCAGTCCAGTGATGGTTACACCAGATTCTACCTCTTGTGCACATAAGGAATGATATGCTTGCTCTGAATTGGATGGTAAGGCTGATAACGAATGTGCACAATTCAGCAATTGCTCCTGTTTAGTGTTTAGCATACAAGGTCAGACAATTAAGTTCACGAACTCATCCTAGAAAAAGTGCTATGTACATCATTGCTGAATATCACTACAGTCACCTTCGAAGTATTCCCCTTGGAAAATTATGCACCAATGCCAGCACCACCCTTCAAAGCAATTTTGGAACTCTTTTTCTGGAATGGCCATCAGAGCTGTCGTCGTATTACCCTTGATATCCTGAATGTCATCAAAATGTCTTCCTTTCAATATTTCCTTTATCTTTTGGTAAAGAAAGAAGTCATTGGGGGCTAGATCAGGGTGAGTGGGGAGGGTGTTCCAATACAGTTATTTGTTGACTGGCTAAAAACTCCCTCACAGACAGTGCCATGTGAGCTGGTGCATTGTCGTGTTGCAAGAGCCACGAACTGGTGAAAAGTTCAGGTTGTCTTTTTCATGCAGGCTTTTCAGCACTTCCAAATAGTAAACTTAGTTAACTGGCCAGTTGGTACAAATTCATAAAAAAAATTAGCAACATCATTTTGACTCTTGATTTGGACTGACAGAACTTTCTTGGTCATGGAGAATTGGCTGACTTCCATTGTGCACTTTGATGCTTTGTTTCAGGGTCGTATTGGTACACCCATTGTTTCGTCACCAGTGGCCCAAAACATTGTCTTGCCTCTCCAAAAGGTCTTGGCAAACTCTGACTCTCCTTTGCTTTTTTGTTCATCAGTGAGCTCATTTGGGACAATTTTTACACACACCTTTCTCATGCCAAGATTTTCAGTTAAGATTTTTCTGTTTCTCTATTGATGTTGACTTGGTCTGCTATGCTTCTTACAGTCAGCTGAGGAGTTTGATGCACAATTCGATGAATTTTTGCAATGTTTTGATTGGTTCTGCTCGTTACTGGCTGCCTTGACCTCTCTTCATCAGTGACACATTCTCTCCCCTCAGAAAAACATTTAATCCATTTGTACACTGCTGTTTTCTTCATGGCATTATCCCCATAAACTTAGACTAACATGTCCCTGATTTCGCTTCCACTCTTGCCAAGTTTTACAAGTAATTTAAGGTTTGTTCATTGCTCTAATTTAAGCTCAGACATTTTCATGACGGCACACACAAACATGCAACAACGAATGCCACTCAGCAAGACACGACCACATGTCAACACAAACACAGCTGTGAAACACTGATACACCAAGGTTATGAAACCTTACCAAGCTGTTTGCACAGTGCTGTCAGTGTAAGCACGCAGTGGCAAGTTTGTGGACTTAATTGTCAGAACTCGTATATCTGGCATCTATTAGGAACTCAATAAATAATTTAATATTTTTGCATTGATTAAAGGAATCTCTCTCTCTCTCTCTGTGTATATATATATATATATATATATATATATATATGAATATATATGAATATATATGTATATATGTGTGTGTATATATATGTGTGTATGTATGTGTGTGTGTGTGTATATATATATATATATATATATATATATATATATATATACATATAGATAGATAGGTATAGATATGCAGAGGGTGACAAAAAAATGTATACACATTTTAAGAAAGGAAAAAACTGTATTAAAATTGTAATAATATATACTGATAAGAAATGATGGATACAAGTCATGTGTATACATTTTTTGGTACCCCCAATGTGTGTGTGTGTGTGTGTGTGTGTGTGTGTGTGTGAAATAGAGATACAGATATATAGTCACATTCTCCCAGGAGCTAACATTTTTTCTTTTCTTTAACATAATCCTGTTAGAAGTTTGTCTCAATCTTTCAGAGCAGGGAATAAGCAGATAAAGAAAATAGTCTTTTTAAATCATTTCAAATATTGTCAAAAAAAGAAAAAGAAAAACCATGTCTGTTCAATCCACGCCATAGGTCTCCTTATATATTACTAGGGTTAGTAAAGGAAGAGGCATTGTGGATGAGGGAGTTCACCCTCCTGATTTGCAGATAAGGAAAGAAGCTCAGAGAAATGAAGGTCCCTCTTACCCGGTTTCCCCGAAAATAAGACCTAACTGAACCATCAGCTCTAATGCGTCTTTTGGAGCAAAAATAAATATACGAACGGTCTTATTTTACTATAAGACAGGGTACAGCATAATATAATATAATATAATAATATAACACCGGGTCTTATATTAATTTTTGCTCCAAAAGACGCATTAGAGCTGATGGTCTGCTAGGTCTGATTTTTGGGGAAACACAGTAGATGCTGCTCAGGAGGGTATTGGGGAGCTGGGCCTGAGAGTGTTTTCTGAGGGAGCCCCATACCCCTGGTTGATCTTCTGCCAGGCTCACACCCAGGACGGGCCCTGGCTCTGTTCATAATGAGGGCCTCCATGGGGGTGGGAGGAGAGATGAGGTGAACAGTTGTTCTCAGTGGTCACAATTTGCATGTGTAGCTTGACTCCTCATTCTAGCTCAAGAGATGTCACGACTTCCTTGACTTTGCTGAGAAACCAGCTCTTTCCATTTGGACATAAAAAAAGGTCAGCAGTCTAATAACCACTTCCACAGCCAACTGCCATCCTGCCCCTGGCTATGCAGCCCCAGATGGTAGATGGAATAAAAGGAATTTAAAAATGTGTTTAAGACAGAAAGAAAGGGGTATGCAATGTATGTATCTAATGCAGGAGGAAGGTATTTCAAAGTTAGTGGGGTGACTTGGCCAGTAAAATCCACAGTGGCAAGATGGAATAGATACTAAGTAAAATGTACATGAAGAGATGTAATCCTAAGGGGGACAGGATGTTTATAGCTTTGAGACTCTGAGGGCAGCTAACTTTTACAAGCCTTATAAATTGTAAGACTACACTGGTGGTTCCTGCCGTGTACAGACCACCCTTAGTACATGCTTCTGTACCACAGGCTGGTAGGCACCCAATAAATGGCCTTGGAGGTCCTTGAGGTGCTGACCTGAGAGCAGGGCCACTGTGCTGAATGTGACACAATTTATTCAGCATTTTGCAGTTTCAATAGAACTTTTATAGGCTTTCTCATTTCCCTTTCACACAAGCCCCCTCCTCCTCCCAGACAGAATATATGGATAGGCAGGGCTCGAAACCCAACTCTAGATTTGCCAGCGCTCTTTCTAGCCCTAGATGAAGGCCAAACTTCCAGAGATCTCCATACACATCTACTGGCTTTACAAAGAGAGGGCAGAGGCCAACAAGTGGGACCCTAGAACAGGAAGAGCAAGTGTGTTGCCACCACTGGAATACAGGATCCTATAGACACTGGTGTCACATGGCCATTAGAGACATTTTCAAGCTAAATATTGGGAGGAATAAATATTGTTCCACTTTTAATCACTGAACAAATAGTGATAGAGCATTTGCGATGTGCCAGGTGCAGTGCTAGGCAGTGGGGAAACAACCTGACTAACACCGAGATGCATCTTGCATTCCTAGTGTTTATAAACTGAAGAAAGACATAGGTAACAAGTATCCATGTGGCGTGTGTTATAAAGGAGATGCCCAGGGTGCCATGGAGTGGAAAAACGGGTCTAGCCCTGACCGGGGATCCGGTGGGGGTGTGAGCAGAGTGAAAGCTTTTCAGGTACAGATAATAGCAAAATAAAGTGTGCAGTTATGTGAGCTGAAAGAAGGATGCAAGTGGCTGAACCATCATACAGATATTGATGTTAGGGACCTCTGAAACCTCCATCTCCCTATCACCTACATACACACACAGCACACACACACACACACACACACATACACTATACACACAGCACACACACACACATTTCCCAGAAATCCCAGTAAAAGGATTTTTGCACCATTATTCCCCAAACAAGTGTTGAAAATAACATTTCTGTTAAGTTCTTAGCAGAGAAAAGTGCTCAAACTAATTAAACTGGAGTTCCAAGCAATAGTGCCAAGCATCGGTATTGTTTAAAGCTTCCCAGGTAATTCTAAAGTACAGTCAAGTTTGAAACCCATTGATTTCGAGGCACTTTAAACCCCTTCTTGACAATTCGCACTGCTTACAACAGGAAAGAAGCAGGCTTTGGCACTGGGAAGGGGTGTGGGAAATGCTGAGGAGATAAGGCTCCAGCCTCTGAAGCCTTGTGAAATGTTCCAGAAGCAACAACAAACCAAGTGAAGTGGGAATTCCCAGAGGGCTGAGGGAAATGTCCTTGTTTCAGGTTTTTGAAAGGTTTAATTTTGAGCATCTGTGTCTGACTGTTAAAGAGTCACGAACTCAACGTCCAGGAGGCCGGTGTGCTGACTTTCTCAGGGCTGTTGCTAGAGGAGGAAGAGGGGAGTGGATGGTATGAACCATGGAGAATCAGCTTCCATCACCATCTTCCCAGAGAAAGCACCGTGGCAAAGCTGTTATTCCGCATAATTCCTTCCTTGATAACAATTGTGTTTGTTACTTCATGGCCTGAAGCGAAACTAGCAGATGTAATAGCTGTTGAAAAAAAAATTAACTGGTAGATGACTGATTTATAGCTTCGTCATAACATAAATTATAACAGGAGACGGAGGGAGTGGCTTTTGGGAAGCACTGCTTTTCTGCAAAAGTGCAGAGCCCTTGCTGCTTTTCCAGCTATTGTTAAATTTGCTAAAAATAAGGTCTGTGAAATATGTAAACATCACACACACACCTCCCCCTACCCCCCACTGAAAACTGAATTATTCAGATACAAGAGGAGAGAAAGACGCAGATGCTGGCCTAAGGCCTTAAGTTCATGTCCATGACAGGTTCGGAGCTTGTCAAAACTGCTCTTCAATCACCTTACTAATAGTATGGTGTGCTTCAGTTACTGAACCGATCACGTAATTAGAAGCATACTCCTCTGGCTGGGAAGAAATCTGCTGGTACACTCTAAATTAAAGAAAACCAACTAGTTGTGCCAGCTTATATAATTTAATGAAGAAACTGTAGAAGGAGCCCTTTCAAAAGTGTGATGGTGCATTCGTTTTTGGTATAATATTAGGCACTCAAGCAGAACATTTCTCTTTTAACTTGCAGCCAAAGCTCATCACTGTTATATAAATGAATAAAATGCTGCCACAAGCCCCATCTGGTTGACAGGACAGAGTCAGTTACAACCCGAATGCGTGGGGTCTATTTACACTTCCCTTGTCACATCTCCAGGAACCAGCACTGTCCAACACAGGAGGTGAGCAGTTCTGCTTTCATTATTGTAACAAGCCCGATTTTTCTCTTTTAACTAACCCCTTCTCTATTTGTTCTTTCAACAACAACAACAAAAATCTGGTGGTAGACCCATGTGACCTCGTTGAGTCCAAAACAGGCATCTCAGTCTCCTTGTTCTTTCTCTCTGGCCGCTCCTTTATTTTTCTTCTTCTCTTTTTCTCTTTCATCTGGCTTCTCCACCCAAAAAGCCAAGGGAAGTGAGGTAACAATAACTTTGTTGCATTTTACCTGGCCCACCCAGAGAAAAGCTATTTCTAGGCAAATGCGGAAAACCCAAACCTTGTGGAACGCAACAGGCCCTTTAATCTAACACCCTCTGTGTGCTGCACAGCCTAATGTTTAACTTGAAAAACATTCTTAAAATAGCATAAAAGGAAACGTGGAATTTGCATAGCTATATATATGTTTAAGATAGTCATAGTCCTTTTTGAAAATACTGTGTTTGAGAGCTGACCCTTTACTTGACATGGTCCGAATTTCATGGACTCCTTCAAGATAAGGAGTGTAATTTTCACTTGAGTGGTGGTTGCTTTTCTGAACAGTCCTCTTCGTATTAAGGAGACAGATGTCAAACCCTGTCACTCTGGAAAACCGAATGCTGATATTTGGAGCCATTTGACTGAGGAAAGCTAAAATAACAATGACAATGAAAATAGGATATTTCGAATAACTGTTGGTTTGTCACACTTTTGAGGATCTTATTAAAATCTGTTTTTCTTTCATTATGTTTCTACCTTCTCTTTCTATGTTACTTTGCCATTTTCTTGGCCTTTTTTTTCTTTTTCTTTTTTCTTTACAAATATTTTCCTGTGTCTTCTCTCTTTCCCAAGTTTAAATTACACCGAAACCTTACTTTTTCCAGGCAAAGCCTTGGTTTGGCTTATTCTGGTTGCTTACAGATGGACTTTTTTTTTTCACCATCAACCCCTTTGGAGGCTGACGTCTATTTCCAAAGCATTAAATTTCATAGCTGGAGAAGACTGACAAAAATCTGTATCATTTCAATTCTCCTACATCCCTTTTCCATCATATCCTAGGGGCCTTTTATAACAATCTTACCGACAAGTGCTAGAAACCCAGGTAGAAGCCTAAGCTGCACGGCAGAGAAGATGTGGAACTCATGATAGAGAAATAAATAAATTAGGAAGATTTATAACCAGTATATAGACTTTTAGAAAAAGGATTCTTATCTTGGGATCCACCAAAGGATGCATGAATAGAAGGCAGGGTGTGCATGAACTTAGATAGGAAAACACTTCTCTATATTTCCTACACTTTAGTTGAAATGTTACTTTTCATTAATTATAAATATGGACACAAACCCATTGCAATAGGAGTACTCTGTCACATATCACATTGTAGTTGTTGCAGATACCTCAAAATGTCCTTTATCTCATCACAACTTTGAAATTGTGGTAAATATTAGTCCTATCACTAGACCTATTTAAAGCTTTAATAAAAGAGCACATGTTATTTTAATACAAAATATTATATCTATTTCAATGTAATTATTTGCTTTAATAACCCTATACATTTTATGAAATGCACTTTAAATTATTATTCTGAGAAGCTGTCAGTGGGCTTCACTGGATTGTCAAATGAGTTCATGGAACAATACAGGTTAAGAATCCTGGTTCAGAGATTAAATGATTCTTTCAACTAGATATTTTTTGGTGCTTGATTTTGGGGAAGGGGAGGGGTGTAGAAAAAGAGGAGAGAGGGGAGCATGGAGTTTGTCTTGGGCCTAACAGAGTTTCTACTTGCTTCTGTTGGACCCGTGTCTAGAGCTATACATCTAAATAGCCCTCACAAAATACAGCAAGAAAGGAAAAAGCCCATGTTGGACAGTAACATGTAGGGAAAGTAACAAACAAAGCAAAACAAAATTTTAAAAATCCGCTGAAAGTCCTGTAGCACAAAGGGTTTCTTACCAATTCCTCCTGCTTTTTGTACGTCTTTCCCCCAAACGTCTGTTTTGAAAAGCAGTTTTAGATTCTCAAACATACTCATCCCCTTCGATGTTACTTTTCCGAAGCACTGCAGTCAAAGCTGCTGTGCCATCCACCGAGCCCTTTTCCAGAACTCTCAACACTCACAGGTTGTCCTGCCCGACCTTTTGCTAATAGTGGCTGTGAGGAAAGGCTAGCTTACTATGAGATCAGTATTATCTCTGAGGGAAGTTGGTTTCTTTGCAAGACCTACATCAGAAAGGGGGAGGGATGTAGGTGGATAGCCATTGTATATGCTAAATAAAGTGAGTCTTATGAGACATATTTTCTCAGAGTTTCTGTTGAGATACTCTTATCAGAATAATATTGAGAAGAGGAGGCCTTGTCAGCAAAAAGCTATTGTTTTGCTTCTATGATACCTTCTGATTCTGCAAGATGGTGGCAAGAAGAAAGGAAGGAAGGAAGGAAGGAAGGAGGAAAGTGGGCAGCAAATGTGGGCAGTGAAGTTTATGGCGACTGGGGGATAGGAACAGATTTTGCGGTCAAACTGAGCTAGATTCAAATCCCAGTTCTTAACTTTTCTGGCTGTGTGATCTTGGGCATGTTGCTTAATTTTCTGAGCTTCAGTTCTATGTCTGTGCAATAGACACAATTGTAGCATGAACGTAGAGTTATTGTGAGAATTCAGTGACATATGATATGCAAGGCCATGGCACCGTGCCTGGAACCATGTAATAAGAACTTACTAGGGGATAGCTCCCGCAGGGGTGGTGCCAAAACTAGGTGAGTGTGTCAGCAGGAAGAAGAGACAAACCTATGAGTAGCTGCTGTCTTGTTCCTCTGCTGAGTTTATCTCTGTGATCAACCAGCCAATCCTGTTCCACTGGGAAGGGGGTGTCCTCTACATTGGGCTGGCAACAGCCTGGCTTACTTCCTTTACTCTTAATCGTCTTGGTTGCTTTATTGAATAACTGGCTTGTCTCAGTTTTTCTAGCTAAAAAATTAGGTTCTTAATGATAGCTGATGTCTATCTCTCAAGCCTGATTAACTTGTGTGTATGTGAAGTCATGGTATTTCTCAAAGTCGGGACAGTGGCTCCACTACTCCTGTAATGAGGGTGTGAGCACTGAGGTAAATGTATATGGAGATGTGTATCTGTACCCGGGTTTTTTTCTATGCAGTGCTTCCTAGTTAATGCTTTAAATTGGATAATCATTTAACTGATAAAAAAAGATAATTCATGTGAAAATCTTTGTAAACAGCAAAGCAGTATTAAAAATCTAAGGCTTTATTATTATTGTGGTTGCTGTTGTTGTTCAACATAAAAATAATTTGGTCACTGGGAAATTGCCTTAGCCAACTATCAAGGAAGACGTTAAGCCCCTCAGAGGGTATGAGCTCTCTAAAGCTTTAACCCTGACTTGATCACTAAGGAACCAGGGAAGTTCCGGAATCACTTAGAATCTCATCTTGCTTGTCTGTGGGATTAAGAATAACCTGGGCTTGACCCGTGGTCAGCCTTCTTAACAGTCATTCTTGGAGAATGACCCTAAAAATTGGTTGATAAAGAGTATGGCAGATGGAATTTGGGATGGTCTACAAATACCCCTTGCTTCTTTCAATAATTGATGATACAAAGCTCATCTATAAAAATAACACATTTCTTAAACATTTTTTGTTTTATTTTTACTTAGTAAGGACTTTATGAAAAGTTCAGAGAGGGATTGGAAAGCCCCATAATGGTTTGTAGCCTTCTATAATGGTACTGTTCGGATTTCGACTAAATTGAAAATTTAGCCTGCCTTGCCCGTAATTATCTGTGTGTAATAAATATATTTTACACGTTGTTATTTGATAGCTTACATTGAACTGTTCTTTATTCATTAAAAGAGTTCAACAAAAAAGAGTATAGCGCATCAACTCTTGGACTGAGACATTCGTCTGGTTTGATTGTGGAAATAGAAACCTATATGTTTGCCATATCATTGTGTACAATATTGACTGGCTAGTTTGCACTGATGACTCCTGATTCAAAGTGATATTGCGCCTGTTTTAAAAATAGTTCAGAGTGATAACTTATTGGCAGTGTAACTCTTGAGAAATCACCAAGGCAGAACTCTTTACCAACATGGTGGCCAATATCCAGGCTTGGTTTGAAAACTGTGCTTTGAGGGAGCCTCGTTTCTTGTGCATGGCCAGAACAGCTCAGAGACGCTGAATTGTAATTTGCTGCTTTTAAATACAAGATTTGGCTATACATTTAGGTTAGTTTATGCAAAACTGGCAGAAGTTGATTTCTAGCAGCTTTAGTGTCCAGGTTTGATCATTTCCCTCTGGTTAGTGTGGAGAGAACTAAAGCCTTCTGTTCTGACCGAACAACCACAACCCAAATAGGCCAAGACACTAGGAAAATACCAGGGCAAGTGAAATGAGGAGTGCCATTTAGAGCAGCCAAGCTGAGGCGTAAAGCTTATAACCAATGCTAGGGCATGCTGGAGAGATTTCTTAAGGGGCCTGATGGCTCTCTTCTTACATGAAGCTCTAAAGTGAAGCTGATTACATTAAGCCAGGGGAAAAAATCAAATACTATATAATTCTGTCTGTTATGTTCTTCTGTTATTTTTGCCTCTGTGTACCATTTTGGTGTCTTAATTTAACAGTGTCTTAATTTCTCTCTGGGGACCCATTCCTTCCTTGCTTTCAGTCCCCGAGGTTTGGATGGGACTGACTCATTCTCTCCCTACCTCCACCAGCTCCAGCAATGGTCACATCGCCCATCCCTGATCAATCATGATCTCACATTCATTCAAAGAGCATTAGTCTCAGGCATTTTTCTAGACAGATTAGAAATGGGGTGCGGCCATTCTTCTAGGGTAGATATACTGGTAACAAGAAAACCTAATACTTCTAGAGACATGTTAGTCACCACATAGAGGGAGCTTGTTGGGGAATGAAGCCAAGCCAGAGGAAAGCAGAGTTGAGAGATGGTGAGGGCTATACTGAAGACACTACTTGAATCATATTAAATGAGGATCTAAGTCTAGCTTTTCCTGAAACCACAGGTGTAATTACTTGTTTTTATTCTACATAGGCCAGTTTGAGTTAGGTTTCTATTACTTGCAATGAAAAGCACTCTGAACAATATACCATCTTTTACAGAGCTTGTGTATCAGTCAGCTATTGTCACACTAATTCTGCATAAGAAAATACTAAAAATCCCAGAGGCGTCCAACAATAGTTATTTCTGCCTTTCTTATGTATTTGTGAGTTAACTGTGATTGAATTAGTCTAAGCTGGGTTTGACTGGGCTTGGTTTCAAGCTTTAGGTTAGGTCAATTTCAAGCTTCAGGTTGTTCCATTTATCCATTATCATCTTTGGACCAGTGACTATTTGGGGCCCACTGCTTTTTTCATGATAGCAATCCCAACCACAAGACTTCACTTATGTCATGTTCACTAACATTGCATTGGCCAAAAGAACTTGATCCAGTGCAACATCAAAGTGGTGGGGAAAGGCATCTTCCACGGAGGTGGAGAGAAGGGAGTCAATACTTGGTGAACAATAATCTAATCTACAGCAGTCCAAATTTAAACCAAAAGAAATAAGGACTATTTATTATAAAGTCATTTAATTCTAAATCTACAGGGCTATAAATATAGTGATAAATAAACCATATAAAATATTTTAAACTAGTTAATGTAACAAATGACAACTAAATTTTTAGCAATGAGAACTGTGTAAGATTCAAGCTTCTGATTTGTTTCTGATATGAATGACGTCAAGTTTAGTTTTGAAATAAGTAGAACATCACATAGATACCTCCCTCTGACTAAGGAATTATTTCAGTCATATATGGTTCATGTAACTTAGTTGATGCAGGCATTCAATGAGAATTTATTCAATTCGATTTTGAAATTATATCACACAGTGCAAATACTAAGAATACTGCACAATATAGAATTAAAGGAGAATATATGAATGCATAATAATAATGGCTGTCACTCTTTTAAGTGTCTCAAATGTTTCAGGTATTGTGCTAAATGAGACCTAGTGATATTAACTAATGTGGCTGTGGGGACAGAGCCAGGAGTGCAGTTTCCAGGCTCTTGGCCTCACATAGAAGGCCAAGGTAGTAGTCTTCTATACTAGTAGCCATCTTGGCTCAGGTAGTAGATGGCCATCAGCTGTGACTAGTTGGCCATTGGCTGTTACTGGTTAGCCATTAGCCACTGATACAACTGCCGTGGCTAAGCTAGCAAGGTGTGGTGGTGTGGTGTGTGGATTACAGATTGCTGAGAGGCGGATTGCAGCTAGCAAGTGGGGTTGGTTGGCAGAGACAAGTGGACGGCGGGTTGCGGATCGTGTGGCTCCTGCCTCCTGTATCTCCAGCTCAGCCGCCAGAGAGACTATAGTGGTATGACTCCCCTATCTATGGCTCCGTGGGTGTTCCTGTTTGGCCTCACCATGTCCTGCATTCTTATGTGGGGAGCGGGAGCTGAGACCCCGCGTGCCACATAGCGCAGCGAGCAGGGTACAGTGCCGGCCAAAGCTCTCCGAAGGGCGGTGGAGCAGTTTGTGCATATGAACACTCAGTCTCAGGAAGACCAGGAGGAGTAGCTGCTGGAGAGCTGGACCCCCGTGGAGGGGTGGGAAGATGTGGATGGTTCCCCAACCAGCACAGGCCAGAGAAAACGAAGGTCGTTGTGGCCCTGTGGGCTGGGAAGTGCTTGCTGAGGCAGCCCGCATGCAGGACTTGTCCCAGTTGGAAATGCTTGCTGAGTCCTCCATGGGAGCTGAGGGTGAGGTCAAGGTCATCCCTCACCCCCAGGACAGCCCTGGCGAATGACTATGGACTATGAGGAATTGCCTTCCATCCCTAATTTAATGGACCACTTGACTGCTTGGGAACATACCACCATGTAGTGGAACTGGCGGATGTTTCCTTTTATGTCTTGACTGGCCGCCATCGAGAATATGTAAGTACCTTGACTGTGAGTTGCTGTTGTTCCAGCAGGGTACCCTGAGAGGGCCCTGGCTATGTCCCGGGAGACTGGTGGTACCCTAAGAAGACCAGGAAATCTGGTTGTGCCCAGAAGGACTGGTGGTGCCATGAGAAACCCTGGCTGTGCCCAGAGAGCCTGGCTGTGTCCAGGATATTGCATTTACCTCCCTTCAGGCTCCTCAAACAGGGCCCCTCACGGAAGATGCTTATTGCATAGATTGTGAGGCGAGAGCCTGTAGGGGTGGAGTGTGGGGGCAGAGCCCCAGACAGCAGTTTCTAGGCTCTCGGCCTCACATAGAAAGGTGCTGGCTCAGGTAGTAGATGGTCATCAGTTGTGACTAGTTGGCCATCGGCTGTTACTGGTTAGCCATTAGCCACTGATATAACTGCCGTGGCTAAGCTAGCAAAGGGTGGTGTAGTGGCTTGGCGTGGTGGTGTGGCGTCCTGGCATGGCGGATTGCAGAGAGGCGGATTGTAGCTAGCAAGTGAGGTTGGTTGGCAGAGACAAGTGGACTGTAGGTTGCAGATCGTGTGGCTCCTGCCTCCTGTGTCTGCAACCCAGCCGCCAGTGAGACGATAGTGGTATGACTCCCCTATCTATGGCTCCGTGGGTGTTCCTTTGTGGCCTCACCATATCCTGCGTTCTTATGTGGGGAGTGGGACCAGAGACCCTGCATGACACCCCGCGTGACAGTGGCCAAATTTCCAACTTTCAGTAAGGGACAGAAAAAGGAAATCAACCTGATTCTGTTTTGTGTCACAACTCAAGCCATTATTTCACTACATTACAGGCAGTTTAGGTTAGTAAATGAGGATGCGTTGGCAGCTTACTCATGGCGGTCATGCATCTTCACTTCTAGAAAATGCTACTGCGTTGATAAACAAAACCATTCCTGCAGTCCTACTTTAAAGCAGGACCTTGGATTATGTGAAGAGAGGTTTGGTTAGAGAAGACAACTGGGGGAGGCAGCTTCGTACAGTGGGGAAGATTATAGGGGAAGATTGTCTCTTGTGAGATTCACCTGGGGTCCATTTTCTATCATGTACAATGTGGAAGACACTTGCCCTGACCCATGGATTCACTGTGAGGAGTTAATGCCATGCTGAGTGAAAAGATCTTTACATAATCTGCGGCTAAGATAGCACATTTGTCGTAAACTTCAATCTAAAAAAAAAAGAAAGAAAAAGAAAGAAAGAAAAGTATCTGACTAGTTCTCAATTCTGATGATTCTGTAAGTTACCTGTTTGAAACAGAGGCTGAATCTGGTAATCTCTTGAAATCACTTTTGACCATTAGCATTTGTTTAGATTTCAGGATGTTTCTAATCATTTGGGGGAAAAGCAATTTTAAAGGGAAGCACTGTCCTTGGTTTTGTGTGAGTTCCGACAGTTGCTATCCAGGCTGCCTAAGTGAACACAATTAAACAGAAAAAAGTTTCTGAGATAGCAGAAACATTAAGTTTCACATTCCACTTGAATTCACATATTTGGATGCAAGGTTTTATAGTTAAAATCTTTGGATGGAAAACAGGATTTTTTTTAACCTTTACTTTGAATCAAAGTAACATTTGACTGAAGGATGAGTGTAAAGTAGCTGGAGGCAGGAATGTAGTCTACTCCCACTCAAGAAAATGAAGAGTGAAAAATGTCGTCTCAGAATTTGTCATGTCTCTGTTCTACTTTGTAATAGTTTCTGAGTGAGAATGGGGATGGTGGCCATGATAACATCTATAATAGTTAATACATGAATATGATTCTGTTAATAAGGCACTTTTCAAACCAGGTAAGCACAACTTGAAATAATTACATGGGAGGCACGATTCCAGACACGTGGAGGCACGATTCTTGATTCTAATTTGAGTGTGGAGACAATTAGATGTAAAGCATATGCCCGCTTTTCCTGGGCTGTGAAGGGCATGGAAATCTTGATGTATTTTGTTGTAAATCTCTTTCTCCTCGTCTATTTTTAGGATGGGAGGGTTGTTTCACCTCTGGGTGAAGATACTGAGCAAACACACAGGGTTGGAAACAATAAAAAGCCCAGAAAACTGAGTCAGGCACCTCCCTCTGGCAAAATCCCGAGTGAATAGATGGTGCCCTGAGTGGCAGCAACCAGGTGATTTGTCAGAACACGAAATGAGAGGAATTCTGAAGTTACGGCCTTACCCACAGAATATTCTGCCTCCCACTTCTAAAGATTAATTCTGAGGACCCAGAAGAAAAGCATTGCCTTCCTCCTGAGAAATCTGCTGAAAAAGAGTGAAAGGTGGTTCAGAACCTCAACTATTTTGAGTTTCATAGGCAGTGACGTGACTCAGCCATGCTATTATTTTTATGACTCAAGCAACTCGTTTAACTCTTCTTTCTCTCCATTTTTTTTTTTTTTTCTCCTCATTTGGAAAAACACAGGTGAGAGGTCAAATCAGTAGTTTTTCAATTGTGAATCTTGGAGCTCTTCATCCTTGGAAACCTCAGACGATCTCAATGGCCCCCACAGATCTGATGGACAAGTGGGGCAAGAAAGAAGGATTCTGTTCCTTTCACCTGCTTCACTTAGAATTCTTTCACATTTTGGGTTTCGGTGTGCGACTCTGAACAACACCTTCTGACTTGACCTTTTTGGAAGCCAGTGTACTAAATGGCCTTTAAACTCCCCTGCGGCTCTGCCGTCCTTGGTGATCCTGAATGCCAGTGCCAGGTTCAGAATTTATTCATTCTCAGAAGAAACAACCCAGTGTTATGAGTATCATATTAGGCTCTAAGAATAAAGGAACAAAAAGATATGATCCCTGCCCTCAAGGATTTTATGGTCGAATGAAGAGAAAGACGGGCAAACCCATCATTGTGTTACAACAAGGCTATTGATTAAATGGAGGCTTCCGCCAAGAAGAGCTAGAACATAAGGGGTGGATTGCTTAAGTCTAGCTGAGAGAGTAAGAGGAAGCTTCAAAGAGAAGGAGGCCTCTGAGTTGGGGCTTGGCAGCTCAAGGAGGAGTTGTACAGCAGGTGTCATGATTTAAAAGGATAATTGAGATCTGTCGGTCCTCTGCTTGAAATACTCCCAAGTGATTCCCATTGTACTTAGAATAAAATCCGAACTCTTAAGTATGGATACAAGACCCTTATGATGTGGCCTCTGCCTTTCCCAGACACCCCCTCTTCTCTCCCCCAGGCTCATTACCCTCTCATCTCCATTCCTCAGGACTCCTCGGTCATTCTCACCTGGGGCTTTTACCTTTGCTGTCCTCTCTGGCTGAAATGCTTTTCCCTCAGAATCTTCAGTAATGACTCTTCCTCATCCATCGCTCTGGTGTCAGAATAAATGAAGCAGCCACTTGTCAATATGTCTAGTTTTCCTTCTGATTGCAAGGGATTGATCATAACTTATTGCCCCCTTGAGGTTAGAGAACATTAGTGTATTTGCTTTCATGCATGCAGTGGAAGTGGAAGTGACACATGAGACTTCCAGGCAGGAGCACTTACTTTCTAATGTGAAAGAAACTCTGCAATGTTTTCTTCTTTTCTCATCAGGACATTGGTAGTCTGTACTGACATGGAGGAGCCGTGCTGAGCCGTCACATAGTGGACAAGTGACTAGATTCTCCCAGACCCATAGGAGACTGTCTAAATGAGAAATAAATGTTTACTGAGACATTGAAACTTTAGGATTTGTTTATTATTGCAGTGTAAGCTAGCCTATCCTGACAGATAGAGATCCTTCCTCACTACTGGTTTTGAAGTTGCTACCTCCCGCCCCTTGAATACAAATTACTTTCTGTCTGTATTTACTTTTTTCATTGCACTTACCTGAAGTTATGCTGCTTGTGCATTTATTTGTTATCTGTCTTTTTCTGTGAAAATATAAATTTCATGAGAACAGGTGTTTTATCTGTCTTGTTCTATATCTGCCATTAGATAAGTCTTTGGTGTCAAGTAGGCACTCAGGAAATGTTAGACACATGGAGAATACAGGTGTGTCTGTGTCACGCGGCATATGTAGCTAGCCTCCAGAGAAAGGAAACATACTTAGAATGGCACATGCATGAGAAAATTGGAATCAATGCCCTCCGCAAATTAGGAAAACAAGTATAAAGAATATAAGTTATTTATGTAGTCTTGCTCAATCTCAGTTTTCTAAGTCTTAGCCTCCAAAATGAAACAAATATGAAACAATACAGGGTTTACCCTAAAATCTTACTATTTATTGGTAAATAAGTTAGATGTAAATTTTGTGTTGAGTTTACAATGTAGGATTCCAGTATTATAGTCAACTTTAGTGCTTTTTGTTGTCTGTTTTGAAAGTGAGCTTTATTAAAGTTTACTACTTTAGGTAGTGTGGCAGAAAAACTATGATAGTGCCAGGGTTTTATGTGATTTTTTTTTTTTTTTTTTTTAGGTTCTGAAAACTAAATCTTTGTTTTATTCATGTTGGCATTGTTTACCTCCAATATGTTTCTTTTTAATGAATTGCATATAAGAATACATAATTGGAAGAGCTGAGAAGTTCAGTTGGGTAAAATATTCATTATAAATAACTTCAAAACTAATTGAGTAACTTGTAGGTGTAGGAGAAAGTGTAAGGTGTTAAGAAGTGTTAAATTGTCTGTATGACCCAGGAATTAAAATTATTTTGAAATCAAGTATTTTGTTCAAATAGTATTAAATTGCTAACTTTTCTGAAATGACAGTGGCACTTTGAAACTATGGAGTCTGTTAAGTTTGTTAGAACTTCTAATGCCGCACGTAATGGTTCCAAAAGAAAACTCTGGCTTATTTCTCAACAGTAAGTTTTAGATGAAAATTTTGATGACTTTCCTCTCTTGAGAAGGTGTACTGGAGTTGTTAGCTTTGGACTTAATCTAGGTTCACAAGCTGAGCTCCTTTTAGAGTTAGCTCATTGTCTATTTGGGGGATTACAACATAAGGTACTACCTGTTTGCACCTGTATTAAGAAAGTTTGAGATGACTAAAACTTTATGGAATCAATGAAAGTGAATCGTTTACATCGTTGCCTGTGGTAAGATCGATACAGGCATACGTATGCTCAGTGCTATTGGGGGTTCAGTTCCAAACCACCGCAATAAAGCCAGTTGCACAATGTTTTTGTTTGTTTCCCAGTGAATATAAAAGTTATGTTTACACTATACTGTAGACTATTGTAAAGGGCAATAGCATTATGTCTAAAAAAACAATTTACATGCCTTAATTAAAAATACTTTATTGCAAAACAATGCTAACCATCATCTGAGCCTTCAACGAGTTGTAATATTTCTGCTGCTGGTGGAGGGACGTTCCTCGATGTTAATGGCTGCTGAGTGATCAGGGCGGTGGTCGCTGAAGGTTGTAGTTGGTTTGACAATTTCTTAAAAGGAGAGGACAATGAAGTTTGCCTCATTCATTGACTCTTCCATTCATGAACAATTTCTCTGTAACATGTGGTGCTGTTTGATAGCATTTTTACCCACAATAGAAAGTCTTGCAAAATCAGAGTCAATCCTCTCAAACACTGCTGCTGCTTTACCAACTGAGCTTATGGGATACTCTTAAATTCTTTGTTGTCATTTGAGCAATCTTTACAGCATCCTCATCAGGAGTAGTTTCCATTTCAAGAAACCACTTTCTTTGCTCATCCATAAGAAGCAACTCCTCATCCAATAAAGTTTTATCATGAGGCTGTAGCAATTCAGTCACATCTTAAGGCTCTAGTTCTAATTCTAGTTCTTTTGTTATTTTTACCACATCTGCAGTTACTTCCTGCACTGAAGTCTTGAACCCTTGAAAGTCATCTATGAGGGTTGGAATGAACTTCTTCCAAACTCCTGTTAATGTGGATATTTTGACCTCTATCCATTAATTATGAATGTGCTTCATGGCATCTAGAATAGTGAATCCTTTCCAGAAGGTTTTCAATTTATGTTGCCCAGATCCATCAGAGGAATCACTATCTGTGGCAGCTATAGCCTTATGAAATGTATTTCTTAATAAGACTTGAAAGTCAAAATTACTCCTTGATCCATGGGTTGCAGAATAGACGTTACATAAGCAGGCATGAACATAACATTGATCTCATTGTACATGTCCATCAGAGTTCCTGGTGATCAAGTGCATTGTAGATAAGCAGTTATATTTCGCAAATAATCTTTTTTTTCTTTTTTTCTGAGCAATAAGTCTCAACAGTGGGCTCAAAATATTCAGTAAACCATGTTGTAAACAGATGTGCTGTCATCCAGGCTTTGTTGCTCCATTTATGGAGCACAGGCAGAGTAGATTTAGCATAATTCTTAAGGGCCCTAGGATTTTCATAATGGATTTTCAGTGTTGGCTTCAACCTTAAGTTACCAGCTGCATAGCACCTATCAAAAGAGTCAGCCTGTCCTTTGAAGCTTCAAAGCCAGGCACTGACTTCTCTCTAGCTATGCAAGTCCTAGATTGCATCTTCTTCCAACAGAAGGCTGTTTTGTCTACATTGAAAATCTGTTGTTTAGTGTAGACACCTTCACTAATTAACTAGGTCTTATGGATAACTTGCTGCAGCTTCTACACCAGCACTTGCTGCTTCACCTTGCACTTTTACATTATAGAGATGGCTCCTTTCCTTAAACCTCATGAAGCTTTTCTTAAACCTCTGCTAGCTTTAGACTTGTCTTATTCAGCTTCATCATATTCCTCAGCCTTCACAGAATTAGAGTTAGGGCCTAGCTCTGGATTAGTCTTTGGCTTATGGGAATGTTGTGGCGGGTTTGATCTTCTACCTAGACCACTAAAACCATACAGTGAATAGAAGAGGGCCGACCAATCAGCCAGACAGACTGCCTGATATCCTCGTAGCATTCGGATTCTGTGAGATTCCTATCAGTTTCTTGCTATCTGAATATCTCTGACTGATAAAATGGTCAACAGTCAACTATGGGGGAAGATTCAATGTCAAGAAAAGGTGTTTGGAAGAAAAAGCCAGTATGCTATTCCTGTGTTGAATGCAAAGAGTATACAAAACACCAATGCCAAGAGCTTAAAAGGGAAGGTCAAAGAATCTGAACAAATAGGTTCAGGAGGTAAGACATTAAACTGTGATAGGAAAAAACGATGACACAGCTATAAACTTGGGATATGATAGTGGAGAAAAAGGCTAAAAGCTTTGAAAAGAGGCACTAATTGGTATTCTCAGAGGCTAAGTTGAAAATGGACTAAAAAGACAAATGAAAACCCTCATGCCACGTGGAATTTTATATTGGATGTTTTTCTAATCCCGGATTTTCAGTTTCTGCAAGGGGTGGGCTTGTGTAGGGTTCTGAGTTTTGTGTTTTTATTTGGTTTTTTTTTTTTAAACAGATACTCACACTCTCAGCCTAACGAGAGGGGGTATTAAGAAGATGGAGACAGAATAGGCTTGAGAGGGGCCAACCATTGTTCATCTAGTCTGGCGTGGGAGCAGTTCTGAGTGCTAAATGGAAATCATCATTTGATCAGTTTCCAGATGATTGTGAAGAAATGATGATTGGAGCCTTTAGATTATGGCTTTTTCAAGATCAGCTATAGGAGGAGAGTTAGGGGCACACTTGTCACTACAAGGGGATTCCCCTGAAGCTAAGCAATACTTGAATTAAATAAGAATTGAAGGACATCAGGGAAAGGAAAAGAAAAGGACAGCAGTGTGAAAATAACAAAGAAAAATCAAAGATGGAGAACCTCCTTGGTAAAGTTCTCTAATAGAACGTTCTAAAAACCAGCTGATCGTGACAGATTTTTCTATCTGTCATCTCATGCTTTTGCCTACCCCGCTCCCCCTCTCCAACAACCCCATCATATTGGAATTTAAAATTTTTTCAAAAAAAAGACTTTTCCAAGGACAACACTTTATGGATTTTTTTTTTCTTTAGAATACACAAATTGATTAAAACACCTTGGAAAGTAACTAAATTAAGGGGTCCTGGTTTGTTACCAGAGAAGGGTAGAGAGAGCAAAAGAGTGACAAGGGCACTTTTGGTACCTGATGTCAATTAGCCAATGCCACAGCTAACTTTATAATGTTTTAAAAAGAGGAGGAAACTATTCTCTCCTTTTTTCTTAAGTTTTAATCTTGAAATAAGTATAGAGTTGACCCTTGAACAACATGGGCTTGAACTGCACAGGTCAAACAAAGATTTTTTTTTTTTTCAATAAATACATACAATACTGTAAAAGTATTTTATCTTATGATATTATTATGGTTTCCTTTTCTCTAGATTATTTTATTATAAGAATACAGTATATAATACATACAAAATACAAAAAATATGTTAATCAGTTGTTTATCAGTAAGGTTTCTGGTCATCAGTAGGCTATTAGTAGTTGAGTATTTTTGGGAGTCAAAAATTAAACAGAGATTTTCGACTGCAGGCGTTGATTCCTCTGACCCCTGTGTTGTTCGAGGGTCAATTGTATATTTACCTTAAGCTGCAAGGAAATGTACCAGAGGGGTCCTATTCACGCTTTACCCAGCCTTTCCTAATGTTAGCGTCTTGCATAAAAATAGTAAATATCAAAACCAAGAAATTGAGATTTCCCCAGTTATTCATGCACTCATTTGTGTGTGTTTGCATGTAGTTCTATGCAGTTGTATCACTGGTGTAGCTTGTAACCACCACCGCAATTGAGATACACAAGTTTCCCCTGTGCTACCCCCTTTATAGCCATTCTCCCCTACCCTGTACCAAACCCCTGGCAACCGCTACTCTTTTCTTCATTTCTATAACTTTATTATTTCAAGAATGTTATATAAATGGAACCATATAGTAATTAAGCTTTTTGTGATTGGTTGTTTTCACTCAGTATAATTTCCTGAGGTTCATCCAAGTTGTTGGTTGTATCAGTATCATGTCTTCCTTTTTTTATTGCTAAGTAGTATTTGAAAGAATACTAACAAATTAAACTATCTGTTTAACCAGTCACCCATTGAAAAATGTCTAGATTGTTTTCAGTTTTCAGCTATTATAAATAAAGTTGCTATGAACTTTCATGGACCAGTTTCTGCATGAACATAATTTTTCATTTCTCTGGGATGAATACTCAAGATTTTAATTGCTTAGGTATATAGTAAGACTTTTTAGTTCCATAAGAAACTGCCAAACTATTTTCCAGAGTAGCTGTACCATTTTATACTCCCCTGGGAATGTATTCCCCACATTTGGTGGTGTTGCTATTTTTTATTCTAGCTATTCTAATACGTACTTATTGGTATCTCATTATACTTTTAATTTGTATTTATCTAATGGCAAATGATGTTGAACATTCTTTTCATGTGCATATTTGCTTTCTGTATATTCTTTTATAGCAAACATCTGTTCATGTCTTCTGCCCCTTTTCTAATTGTATTGTTTGGTTTTGAATATTTTACTTTTCAAAAGTATTATTTATTATTTCACCATTCTTTGTGTCCATTTTCCCCACCTTTATTCTAAGTTCAACCACCCTGTTAAATGAGTGTTTCTGTCCTTATTTTAAAAATAGAGAGATTGAGCCCCAGGTAACCTTTTTTTTGTATCTAAGAATTATAATCTAACAAAAAAGTTAAAACGGGATTTGTGTTGTATATTGAATTCATTCAAAATCTAGTGTTTCCCTAATCATGGAGTGTCTGGAATTAAGTGGATGTGCCAGATCAAAAAATAAATGACCAAGAATAACAGTAAAGTTGATGAAAACAATCAATGCCTTTGGGGGTATCTCTTATAAAAAACTTATAGATATATGTAAAAAATACGTCTAAAATATTTGTCCTTTGACAGGGATGTATAATCCAGTTTTATTTATAGTGATTGCTGTTATGTCTGGATTAACTTCTACCAACTGATGTTACATTTTTTGTTTACAATGAATATTCTTTATTATTTCCTTTTTCTAGCAGAATAACTGAGATTTTTTCGTTTATTTTTATCCATTTCTTAATTTTACTTTTTCTTCATTTAGTTTGATGTTATATATTATTTTTTTTAATTTTGCTGTGGTTGCCCTTGTATTTTAAACATGTTTTATTCATGTGACAAATCTAGAGTTAATCCATATCTCAGCATTCCTCCAAAACCATACAAAGAACTAAAAGTAATGCTGATAAACTCACCCCCCATTCTTCCTGATTTTATTGTTTAGTTTCTCCTTGATTTCAAGTACACTTAAATTAGTAAGTACACAATTATTGTTGTTTGCATTGATGTATGTTTATCAATTTGTATCTCGTCTCCTACTTTTTATCTGAGTTCATATTCCTTGTTTTCCTAGTTTCCATTTAGTGCTTCTTAAACTATACCTGTTCTTTATTCATAGAATCTCTTTTTAAAATATATTTTCTATTCCTACTTTTAGCTCTTTAAACATTTTGAACACATTTATTTTGTAGTGTTTTAGATTGTTTTATAATTTCTCATTTTTAGGATGCTAATTGTCCTGCTTGTGAATTGCAGTGACTTTCCTAAATAATGGTGAATTTCCTCTTCTGATTTGTAAATTTTAACAGTGATCTCATCTTTGAGAGAGACTGTGAGTCGGAGATGTGTTCCTATGTCAGTCAAGGGATCACCAGTTTCCTAGTTTGGTCCGATGCAGTGGATTGGAATTCTCCCAATTTGCCCGAGATATAAATTCAAATCTCACATTTACACATGTCCTGGATTTGTGGTTCTAATATCCCTTTGAGCCTTGATTTCCACCATGAACTCCAGATAGACCAAAACCTTTTGTTACCATTTTTCTAAGTCAAGAGACAGAATCTTTGTAGTGTTCTTTTCATTTAAAAAAATGATTAATGAATGTCACTCATGGTGTGCTTAAGAAAACAGATAGGGAAACAAGTGACAGCCCATTTGATTAATACCTTGTATTTATATAACAATTATTTAATAAGTGGAAAGCTCCCCAAGGTCAGAGACAAAATTCTTAAATTATTCGTGTAGAAAAAATTATTTTGTTTCAGATGTTATTCTGGGCACATTAAATATACTGATGTTCATCTTTTTATCATATACTCACGGGGGTTATTGTTCTCCCCATTTCACAGATAAAAATTAAAAACTCAGAAGCACATGTACTATGCCTATGTTCACATACTTTGCTCACTTCTCACAGAAAAAAGACTGAGTAAGTTAATTAATAGAAATAACATATTATAGTATTTTAAGTGACACTTCATTATGTTATTTTAGTTGGTATTATCCAACTAAATTTCTTTCTTTTTTTAAATTTATTGGGGTGACAATTGTTAGTAAAATTACATAGATTTCAGGTGTACAATTCTGTATTACATCATCTATAAAGCACATTGTGTGTTCACCACCCAGAGTCAGTTCTCCTTCCATCACCATATATTTGATTCCCTTTACCCGTATCTGCCACCCTCATTCCCCCTTACCCTCTCTCTGATAACCACTAAACTAGTGTCTGTGTCTATGAGTTTTTGTTTCTCATTTGTTT
Organism: Rhinolophus sinicus; assembly: GCF_057876585.1. Classification (NCBI taxonomy): domain Eukaryota; kingdom Metazoa; phylum Chordata; class Mammalia; order Chiroptera; family Rhinolophidae; genus Rhinolophus; species Rhinolophus sinicus. Next base: position 28,105,120 of record NC_142513.1, read on the forward strand.
GTCTTGTTCTTTTGTTGATTTTGGTTTATATACCACATATCAGTGAAATCATATGGTTCTCTGCTTTTTCAGTCTGACTTATTTCGCTTAGCATTATAATCTCAAGATCCATCCATGTTGTCACAAATGTTCCTATATCATCTTTTCTTACTGCCAAATAGTATTCCATTGTGTATATATACCACAACTTCTTTATCCATTCATCTATCGAAGGATATTTTGGTTGTTTCCATGTCTTGGCCACTGTAAATAAAGCTGTAATGAACATTGGAGCACACTTGTCTTTATGTATAAATTTTTTCAGATTTTTGGGGTAGATACCCAGGAGAGGGACTGCTGGGTCATATGGTAATTCTATTCATAATTTTTTGAGAAACCTCCACACTGCCTTCCATAGCGGCTGCACCAGTCTGCATTCCCACCAACAGTGTATGACGGTTCCTTTTTCTCCACAGCCTCTCCAACACTTGTTACTATTTGTCTTGATGATAGCCATTCTAACTGGGGTGAGGTGATATCTCATTGTGGTTTTTATTTGCATTTCTCTGATGATTAGTGATGTTGAGCATTTTTTTGTATGTCTATTTGCCATTTGTATGTCCTCTTTGGAGAAATGTCTCTTCAGGTCCTCTGCCTATTTTTCAATTGGGTTGTTTGTTTGTTTTTTGTTATTGAGTTGTATGAGTTCCTTGTATATTTTGCATTTCTAAATACGACCACCATAATATCTCCCATCCTATATGCTATTCTTATAATGTGACTTTGATACTCTTCCCATAGATAAGCGGGGTCTGTTTCCTCTCCTTGAATCTATTAGCATGTGACAATGGCAGAAGTGATGATCTGTGACTTCTAAGGTTAGATCCTAAAATATGATAGTATATCCTCCTGGTTCTAATGGGATGCTTACACTTGGATCCCAGCTGCCATGCTGTAAGGAAGCCTAGGCCACGTGGAGAGGCCATGTATAGATTTCTGGCCATTAATTTCCAGCTGACAACTAGCATCGACTGCCAGACATGTAAGTGAAGGATCCTAGGGGAAGATACCAGCCTTTGCTACCCTCTGACTGCAACAGCATGAGAAGCCCTGAGCAAGCACTTTCTACTGAGAACAGGCCACCCCCGGAAATGTGAGAGAATCATAAGATGATTTTTGTTGTCTTCTGCTACTAGGTTTGGGATAGTTTCTTACACAGCAATAGTTAACTGATAGATCAAATGAACTGATAGATAGTTAACTGAAGGTCAAAATCTACAGTACAGAGGGTTGAATAGATCAACTGAGAAACTGCTCTAATAAGACCATCATACTGTTTAGGACCTTGAGAAATAGGGAGCATATAAATAAGTTATAGAACTAAATAAGAGACATTTTGAAACTCTTCCCCCTTCGTGTTCAGCACAGAAGACATGAAACACTCAGGAATATACTCAAAGAAATAGTTTTTCATTTAAATTTAGACAATGTAGGTATCGGTTTGTATTGTGATTTCCTCACTTATTATTTCTCTGGCCTTCAATAATTTCCTACATTAACATTTTTAATCACTGTTTATGTTTATATCAGTCCTATAATGGCAATATTATGCTTAATATTCTTGTTTTATAGATTTATTCTTTCTGCAAACATTTTCTGAGCCCTGTCTATGGTATAGGCGATACTACGGACACAAGGCTCATAGGAGTGGATGGGGTCCTGGCCATCATGGACATGTCAGCCATTGGGAGGAACAGGGCAATGCACACTCAAACAAACCCACAAATACGCAATTACCATGGGCAGAAATACTGTGAACTGAGTGCACTGCATGCTGAATTGGATACTTCAGGGGGAAGGCGTAAGATGACATAAAGCTGAGACTTACAGGATGAGGAGGAATAGCTATACAAAGTGATGGGGCAGAGCATGGGAGGAGCGGTATTTGGAATTGTGAAAAGTCTAAAACTGGCCAGATACGTGGGTGGAAGTTAGAGCAAAGAGTAACTAAGAGAAGGAGAGAGGAGAAGTCAACAGGGGCTTGTGGAATAGTTCAGTTAACATACCCCCTCCAGCTGGACGTCCAGGTTGTTTCTCGTTAGTCATTATTATAAACAGTGCTGCAGGAAACGTGGTACATATATTATGTATCTATTTTCTACCCATTTTTATTTCTATAGAATAAATTATTGGAAGTAAAACTCATGAGCCAAAGAGTTTGCCTTTGTATGACTTTGACACACAGGGTCCTCCAGAACTTTTATCCAAATTTAACTTTAGCTTTTTTCTTTTCCTTTCCTCTTTCCCTTCTTCCCTTCCTTTATTACTTCTCTCATATCGCTTTCTTCTTCTCCTCCTTCTCTTCTTTCTCTTCTTTTTTAAATTAAATTTATTGGGGTGACAAAACCTATAAAATTATATAGGTTCCATGTGTGCAATTCTATATTACATCATCTGTATATTGCATCGTGTGTTCACCACCCAAAGTCAAATCTTCTGTCACCATATATTTGATCCCCTTTACCCTCTTCTACTTCCCCTCCTTTCCCTTTACCCTCTGGTAACCACTAAACTTTTGTCTGTGTCTATGACTTTTTGGTTGTTTATTTGTCTTGTTTTGATTGTTATTTTCAGTTTTATATCCCACATATGAGTAAAGTCATATGGTTCTCGACTTTTTCTGTCTGACTTATTTCATTTAGTGTGATAATCTCAAGATCCATCCATGTTGTTGCAAATTGCAGTATTTCATCTTTTCTTATGCCTAAGTAATATTCCATTGTGTGTGTGTACCAGTCATCTATCGAAGGATATTTTGGTTGTTTCCATTTCTTGGCCACCGTTAATAAAGCTGCAGTGAACATAGGGGTACGTATATCTTTACGGATAAATGTTTTCAGATTTTTGGAGGGTAGAAACCCAGAAGATGGATTGCTGGGTCATATGGTAGTTCTATTCTTATTTTTTTGAGGAACCTCCATACTGATTTCCATAGTGCTGTACCACTTTACATTCCCACCAGCAGTGTATGAGGGTTCGTTTTTCTCCATAGCCTTTCTAACATTTGTTATTACTTGTCTTGTTGATAATCGCAATTCTAACAGATATGAGGTGGTATCTCATGGAGATTTTGATTTGTGAAGTTGAGCATCTTTTCATATATCTGTTGGCCGTTTGTATGTCTTCTTCTTTGTCTTTTTATTTATTTATTTTTTATTTTTTTGGTTTAGTTTTCATTAGAAGAAATAATAATAAAAGATTAAATTTTATAGTAACTTTAACAGATAAATTTAATAGGAAGAAATGAGCTTTGAAATTTCTATCACAACAATAGTAACGTCTTTTGGCTTTCCTTCTTAAAAGTACTGGCCCATATTTAATATGCCATGTTTCCCCGAAAATAAGACCTAACTGGAAAATAAGCCCTAGCATGATATTTCAGGATGACATCCCCTGAACATAATACTTAATGCGTCTTTTGGAGCAAACCTTAATACAAGACTTGGTCTTATTTTCGGGGAAACATGATATACATTAGGTTAGTGCAAAAATAATTGCGGTTTAAAATGTTAAAAATAATTGCAAAAACTTTTGCACCAACCTAATAAAACAGACTGATAGCCATGGTCCTTTCTCCTACTTTTTTGGTCTTTGTCTTTAGTTTTTTTTTCTCCTGATTTATTTCCTGTTGAAAATGACATGTGGGTGCCTTGAATACAAATATCTTGGGGATCTTGGAGACTGTAGGTTCTCAGTGCCACAGACATCGTCTTAGGTTGTGCTTTTTCATCGGATCCGTAGAGTTTAGTGGTGTTCTTGGCCACACACATATTTTTGGAGAATTGCTGGACAATCCTGCCTGTGCCTAAGATATATAAATACATCTTAGAGACTCCATGAGAATATTTGCTAAAACCCCAGGCAGAAACATTTCAAGGAGACTAGGGGGTAGAGAACAGGAGGCTTTTGCGTCACAATTGATCTGTGGGCATGTTTGCAAAATTGTCTGCTATCTCACTAAGCTTCTTCTCAAACAAATAATTGCTTCTCCACAATGAACGTGATAAACATTTTCACATTGCAAATGTTTGCAGGTGAAACAAACAGTCCTTGGAAGGGAATAGACAAACAGGGACTGTTTGCTGAATGTTGGGGAAGCATTTGCCATTGTAGGCAAATTTAGCTTCTGACCTGTGTTGTTGATTCTTGTGAGCAAATAAGGGAGGAGGAGAGGTTTTTATATTAAGTCAAATAAATAAAAAGGGGAGATACGTAGTCTATTGAATATTGCACACATATAATGAATTCCTTCAAAGTTAATTACTTAATTCTGATTTTTTAAAATAAATGCAGGAGTTGTATGTCAATGTGAAAACTCCTGATTTTTCCTATGATTATGTAGTTGGCTTTATTAATGGTTTTCATTTGCACACGAAATAATAATTCTTAATATAGGAGTTGAAAATCTTAAAGTACAGTATGGCCTATGTTTAAAATTAAGTCCAGTGAGAACTCTATGGGTCATCAGTGCTCTAGGCTAAATATATTAATTAGAAATTGGGGCACTTTCCTCAAGACGCGTTACTGCCATCTACCGGAAAATTATCAAAGTAAAGCTATAAACCAATGATGGCTATGCTATGGATGGCGCCCCCTATAGTTGTGCAAAACCTAATTTGCACAATCATACACAGTGGGCCTGTAGGGGATATTATCGGGATTAATTAAATCATTTAGTAAAGGCTGACATTTAAGAAATAGTCAGCAATGGTAATACTGTCTGTTGATTTGAATTTTGAATTGCGAGGGTTGGATTTCTGCCCTCATCCAGGCTGTAGGTAACTTCATTCCATTTTTTTGGGTGCTAATGATTTGAGATGAATTGCTCACAGTTTTTCCATATTCAAATATTGACTTATATAAAAATTACTGTGGGAAAGAGAAAAGGATTATTGGGGGTCGGGGAGGGGTCGTCTTTGTCAACACCCTTGCAGAAGCCTTGGGTTATGCTCGCCAACATCTGTACTAATAATATATAAACTCTAGTGTTGGCAGCAAGATGGGAAGTCTCCAGGAAGACAGCCTCTGCTAACCATTTTTTTTTTTTTTTCTTTACCCAGTGCTGGGCTGTAGGTAAATGTGTAGGTCTGAAAATGGAGCCTGGTTTAATTGGGCAGAACTTTCAGGAAGCCAAGTAACAAATGACAACTTAATTAAATATAATTCAAACATTTTAGACCTTCTTGAGGTCTCTTTCAACAGGGCTATGATTGCAGGATGGGGGAAGGCCATGAGGGAAAGAGAGGCAAGGTGCTTTCATTTTCCTTTTTCTTACTTTTTTGGTCTCAGCTACTTTTTTCTCTTCACTATTAGAAATGCAGCTGGATCCTATTTATAATCCATTTTCACATTTGTTTGAATTAAAATCCCAGATTGTTGTGCTTTCAAGGTTGAATGTGCACGGCAGCCAACATTTATCCAGCCATTTCGGGAGTTACTGGGTAACTGGGCTCCAGGAAGGGAAACTACGCCACGCGTTTGAGCCACAGGGAGGAGAGAGAGAAAACAGACCCAAACCAAAAACCTCTGACATCACTGTTGTTTGGAGAGAGATTGTTCTGCTCAGAACATGTGCTGCCTACTTAAGACTCTAATTATTCTAAATTACTTAAATTGGCTTTAATACCTGTGTTTTATTATTTGATATTAAGGAACAAACCATTTAAAAAAAGAAATTCATAATGCAATCAAAATATTGGCAACACATTCTCTCAGCAGAAAGCTTGGGTTTGGAAATACCTATGCTCGCTACTCTGCCACCTGAATTCTAATCTGAGAGCCGCCGTGTGCTCTCCCCAAGGCTTTTCCAGTATCCTGTTTATGTCTAAATCCAATAGTCCAGCCATGCCAGCTTGTTACCACATGGAAAACTCCATTGCTCAGAGAAAGTTATGAATCCCTATATTCTTTATGCTTTCAGATCCACCATGACATCTCAACGTAATTGCCAGGTAAACCTACCAGATGGTTTTTGGGGGATGAGGAATAGACTAATAATTTCCATTAGCATAATATTGTTATTCTAAAGATTTAACGACCTCACCGATGTGGTGTCCTGTCCTGGTGGAAAGTTTATGAGCCAGAAATAAAATAATACTTATGGGTACCCGTGAGGCCATTTGAGAGACGTACTAAAGAGGTTAATGAGATCTCAGATCTCTTCAGCTCCTAACAGAAATGTTCTTATTTGAGCTGAGCTAAGTGATTTGGGAAGGGACATGGTAGATGCAAGGCCCACCGGACAGGGGGAGAGAGTTCATTTCCAGGCCCAGCTCTGCTGCTACATTTCAAGTTAGAATGAGGCCTCTGATCTGCTTTCAGACTGCCTGGGTTTCGGCTCTGGCTCCTTTCTTCACTGGCTGGAGGACCTTGGGCCTGTTACTTAAGCTCTCTGTGCTCCAGTTTTTTCATCTGCAAAATGGATATAATAGCAGCACCTCAATCGGTGGCTGTAATGAGGGATGAGGTAATCCTCACAAAAGTGCTTAGAACAACGTCAGAGACATAGCAAACACTCAGCAAGTATTAACAATTATTATTTTTATTATTGAAATTATAGGGTTTTAAGCAAGTCACTTGGCTGTCCTGGACCTCAGTTACCTTACCAGTCAAATGAAAGAGGTTGACCTAACTCTGGAATAAGAGACTATTTTGCAAATGGAGTTTAGCTCCATCCATCCCACCAGCATACGAGTAAAGGTTCAAAGCTCAAAATTTTCCTCAAATGGATGCCCTACTGCAAAGCACAAGAGCACGCATGTTCTCCACCAGGTTCCACAGATAACAGGGCAGAGGACCTGTGTACTGAAGTCACACAGGAGGCAAAGGCGCAATTTCTCTTCCTTAAGGGAACAAAGAACAACTGCTTTGTGGGTAGAAGACTCCTCCAGTCAATAGCCTAATGAATTGTTTAATTGTATCTCCAGAGTAAAATCAACTACATTGACTGATTATGGTCAGACAACTAGAAACCAAAATAATCCTTGTAAAAACAAGGGGCATATGTTACTTGCACTACAAGACAAAGACAACTGGCAGTGCTCAAAAGGCAGTTATCCAGCTCAGGAGTGGCAGCCATCTCACTCATCTCTCTGTATTTCCAAAAGGCCTCCCCCTTTTCTGTAGTCCTTGTACCTGACGCATAAAGATGATCAACCTATGCCAGCTGGCAGGGAGTGGAGGGGGAAGGGTGAAAAAGGTGAACCAATTAAGGAGTACAAATTGCCAATTATGAAAATAGTCACAGGGATGTAAAGTATAGCATAGGGAATATAGTCTCATAGTGTAATAACTATATGAGGTGTCAGATGGGTACTAAACTTACAGGGGTGATCAATTTGTAAGTTATATACATGTCTCATCTCTATGTTGTATACCTGAAACTAATATATTGCATTTCAACTGTAATTGAAAAATAACAAAAATATATTAAAAAAATAATATGACTAACATAAACAATCCATTTTTAAGCCTCTGTGAGAGCAAATCACTTCTTCTCCTCTCCATGTCCCCCAGACAAGGAGTCCTAACAACCTCCCAAGCAGGTTAGTACAAGGAAAAGAGACCCACCATCCCTTTTGTCCTCGTTATAAGAGCCTCTTCCTCTCAGTGACACTTCTTCTCAACTCTTGTTCTAATAGTTGACACCTGTTGTACAATACACATGGCCCACAAAGTCTGTTGATAGGTCTCAAAGGACAAAATTCATACTCAAATTTCAAATAAAGTATTTTTTCATTGTTATATTATTATATCAGGATTCTAGCTTAAGAGAATCACAGAATTCCAGAGTTAGGTCAACCTCTTTCATTTGACTGGTAAGGAAACTGAGGTCCAGGACAGCCAACTGACTTGCTTAAAACCCTATAATTCCAATAATAAAAATAATAATTGTTAATACTTGCTGAGTGTTTGCTATGTCTCTGACGTTGTTCTAAGCACTTTTGTGAGGATTACCTCATCCCTCATTACAGCCACCGATTGAGGTGCTGCTATTATATCCATTTTGCAGATGAAAAAACTGGAGCACAGAGAGCTTAAGTAACAGGCCCAAGGTCCTCCAGCCAGTGAAGAAGGGAGTCAGAGCCGAAACCCAGGCAGTCTGAAAGCAGATCAGAGGCCTCATTCTAACTTGAAATGTAGCAGCAGAGCTGGGCCTGGAAATGAACTCTCTCCCCCTGTCCGGTGGGCCTTGCATCTACCATGTCCCTTCCCAAATCACTTAGCTCAGCTCAAATAAGAACATTTCTGTTAGGAGCTGAAGAGATCTGAGATCTCATTAACTTGTTTAGTACTTCTCTCAAAAAACACAGTTAATATCACTCTTTTCTGTCTGAAATGCCCTCTTGCCCTGTGGCCTGAGTCTGCAAAGACAAGGGATGTACGCAGACAACATAGAAGGAACTTCCCTCCAAAATCCAAATTCCCAGGAAAGCAGCACATTAATAACTGAAGGTAAAGGTCATTAAAAGGTTTATTTTAAGCATAGTGCCTGATTTCCTTATGGGGAAATGTTGATTTTTTTCTTCTTATTTTATTTATAAGCCATGTGTAATTTGTGTGGATAACTTATATGTCTTTAAGCCAGCTGACTTGGTATAAATAGTATGTCTTTAGCTACAAGTGCAGGATTCAAGAATCTCCTCTTTTAAGTTACCATCAGCATTTTAGTATTTGCAGTTAGTCTATGTGTTCCATGTAGGTTAAAGATTCAGCCCCATGAAACTGAAGCAATTCATTTCCAATTCAAACTAGCTAAATACAAAAAACAAAATGAAGGTAAATTCCTCAACGCACCAAGATAAGCTGGTTGGGTAAGGGGAAAGATAATTTGTCAGTCTTAAGCCAGCTCTGATTCTTCCAGGTTTTACTTTTGCAGGTCTTGGTGATGGACCCTCCATCTCTGAAGTTGAGAGATTTCTATCTTTTTTTCCCCATACCTGGAACATTTCAGTAACTCGGTAGATGGTAGCTGCAAATGCCTCCCCTTTCCCCTCACAATAATCTTTTCATTGTGTGCATGCCCCTGGCTATGTTGGGAGGCAGGGCAAGATGTATAGAAACTATGGCCTTCATGAGAAGTAGGGTAGGGGTACTCTTTGTGAGAAACACTAACAACATGGTTGGGTCTGTTGAGAGTGCCTGTGAAAGACAGTCGCCACATTTTCAGTCTATTCCTGAAAGTCAATGGTACATTAACCCCTCGACAGGGCCCTACATCCCTGCATGGTACTTGTGATGTGAGTGGGGAACAAAGTTCCAACACACAGGTTCAGATAGAATGAGTAACACAGCTTTATCTGGAAACCAGTGTCCCTTCAGAGGCCAACGCTCTGGTAAGCACAGAAGGTTATACAGAATAGAATTTAATAACGAACCAAGTCCCAGAGTCAATTGAGGTGGTGAAGGTTCCTGGTCCAGGAGAGATGAGGGGGCCCACGTCGGGTTTGAGGCAAGCTGGTCCTGCAAGGAGAACTTCGGAGAGTCCCGGTATTGTGGCTTGCACCTCGCAGATCCCTCTGTCAGATAGTGTCTCATCCAGAGGCTCACAGAGGGTCTTAGCCGAGTGCCCAGTCACCCTTCTCGCAGCATTGCTCTGGAGTTCTGCTTTTATCCTCTTTTCCTCGGACTTGTTTACTTCTTAGGTGATAACCAGAAGTTGTTTGCCAGGAGTTTTTTACCTCTTAGATGATAACCAGAAGTTGCTTGGTGACTGTGTTTATCACTCAATTTTGTTACGCTCAGTTTCACACAAAAACATGTTTTTCACTTTACTCTTAATCAGTCTCACACATGTATGGCCATGGTCCTGTCTCTACTAGTAAACAACTTGTTTTGCAAACCTCAAGCCAACATATATAATACATTTTATATGCTCTATAAGGCTCTTACTGAAATGCTTATTGGGAAGCAGACTTAAAACTGATGCTCTCCCGTGTTTCATAGGAGGGGATTGGTACGCAGGTTTTGGAGGACAGCAGTAGATCAGTCCTTTTATTTCAAATATGTAAATGTAAATCCAAAATCAGAGTAAAGTTTTTATATTCACTTCTGCTTCATTTACCTCCCAGGATTTTTATTCCATTTCTAGTATAAGAATAGTATTCTAAAATATACTGAATTATACTGAATGTGGATTTGGGAAAGGTGACTTCTGTTCCCCTGTCTGTCTCCAATCAGCTGACTGCTCCAAATGGCCAGTCACTTCACGTCTCCAGATATTAGGGAATTGGTATTGACGTCTTCTAATGATTCGGGCCATAACACTTGATGATTGTATGAACATGGGAGTTGGTATTTATGGAGCAAGAAAAGTTCACTTTAGAACTTGTTGCACATCATACACTTGAATCAAAAATAAACCTATGGATCAAGACTCTTCCTGTCAATAAATTTCAATTTCATGACTTTTTCATGTTGCACAACCAAATCTTCAAGTGCAGAGGGGCCACTTAGTTCACTTGCAAAAATGGTGCAAATGATTGCAGGAATAGAAACTGCAGCCAGAGTGTGGAGTCTCCTCAGAGAGTGACTCAAGACCAGGAAATCAAAAATGTTTTTGTTTCCAGAAGGTCTGTTGAAATGTGCGGGTGAACACAGTAAAAACATGACTGAAATTTGAAATACTTAGGGCTGGATAATCAAGTGCTTTCCAGAACCGGAGGCCTGAGGCTTCCAGTTGAATCTCTCATATATTTTCTCTAGTATAAATAGTGATAAGGCATAAAGTCCTGTGTTTCCAGATGTGGGAAGATAAGCAAGTTTTATATATTTATACAATTGTAATTATACACACACATACACACACACATAATCACATTCTTTTTCAAATTCCAAGCGCTTTTATCATTTGTGATCTTCAGAAAAGTCCTCTTTTGCTTGTTAAATGTGTGTTATTTTACAACCCAACTAAATTATATTCATCTATGACAACATCCCCAGACCTATTGAGAGGTAGTCTCTGTTTCGCCTCTAATGAAGCATTTCTCATAGTCTGATTAGCATTAAAACGAGTCACATTTCTCAGATATCTTGTTCATAGGGTTGTAAATTCTTCAAGTGCAGGAAATGTATTTTAATCTTTGCATTACTAGTATCTGGTGTCGTCCCTGAAACACTAGAAGTAAATATTTGTTAAATTAAATGGAGCTAGTATTATATAATCTCTGGCTCTTTTTGTTTTAATTAATTTTTGAATGTTCCCATATTTTCATTGATGAAACTAAGATGAAACTACATTTTAGAATAATAGAAATGGAGACGACTCAGAAGTAGGGCAAACCTCTGAAAATATTCTGCATGCCCAGAAGAAAACATCAGGCAATGTGCATCCTCTATAGAATCTAAGAAGACATGCTTCCATGAAAGGCAACTGTTACAAGGAAAGGGAGATACGGTAGGATAGGATTATACATCAAAACAAAGGAAAGCTCTTCAACATCGGAGACAAATTTTAACGTGTTCAATGCAAGTGGTGCTAAGAAATATTTCTGCATTAGCAAGTGAATAAATTTGAGAAGCTCCTTCAGAAAAAAGCACAAAATCAAAATGATGAGAAAACAAGTGGTCAATAAGGAGAAGAGTGGAAGAAAGATGACTTCTGAAAATATGAGCTCCTGAATGAGCCATTGCAGGTAATGAATCAGAAGCAATAATCAAAGGGATATGAGTTGAGGATGTGAGTTTGCAAAATTATAGAAATCATCATTTTTCCTTCTCATGAATAACTATCATGTTCTGGCTAAAATCAGTGCAAAAGAGTGCCCACACCTAGTCTCATCCTGGCAAACATGGGAGGACTTCAAAGAATTCTGCAAGCATCCAGACATGGAAAAGGTATAAAAGGAAAACTGAAAAAAAAGAAACTAAAGGTGGGCTCAGGCATCTTCTTGATACACTAAATTCCAGAAGATAATTGTGGGTGGTGGATAGTTTATAAGAAAAGAAAGCCAAATAATGAAAATAGATCTATCATTACTTTATAATAATCAAAGAACTTAAAAATAAAATAAGTAAATTATAGTACAATCATATGAAAACCGTCATATAGCATGGAAGAGAGGAAAACAATGTTCAGATTTTTAGAAAGCTTGTTGTAGTATAAAAGCCACTTATGTAAAAATTGAAAACATAAAGTAATAAAAATATGGTTTTGAATTATAAACACGAGATAAAAATAGAAAAACATACATCGAATACACACTAATTTACAACACTTCTTACACTTGGAAAAGAGGAAGGGGAGGAAAAGATTGTGGAGGGGAGTATGAAGGACTTCATTTTTTATTGGGGAATATTGGGGAACAGTGTGTTTCTCCAGGGCCCATCAGCTCTGAGTCACTGTCCTTCAATCTAGTTGTGGAGGGCGCAGCTCAGCTCCAAGTCCAGTTGCCATTTTCAAACCGGCAACCTTGTTGTTGAGAGCCCACTCTCTAACCAACTGAGCCATCTGGCTGCCCCTCCAGAAGCTCAGCAGCAGCTTGGTGTCTTCAATCTAGTTGTGGAGGGCACAGCTCACTGGCCCATCTGGGAAGTGAACAAGCAACCCTGTTGTTCAGAGCTCACACTCTTCATTTTTGACTGCAATGTTTTATTTAAAAAATATCTAAAGCACATATGGCCCAATTTTGTTCATTTGGGATGGCAGATAAACAGCATTTCTTATGTTATCTTTTGTAATTTTCTACACTTGTTCTTAATTTTGAAAGGAATTATAACAAAATTGAGATATCAGTTACCACATTATAAGCTAACAGTATGTGTGTATATAAATATGTGTAATGTGTATATATACATATACTGTGTGTATATGATGCTATATATATTGCTGTATACATTATATGTATGTGTGTATATATCTATATCTATATCTATAGCTATATCTATATAGATAGATAGATAGATAGATAGATAGATAGATAGATAGATAGATATATGCATATACAGAGGGTGCCAAAAAAGTGTATACATGTCTTAAGGAGCTATTAAAATTATAATACTCTCTATATATTGATAACAATAGATGAATACAAGTCATATGTATACATTTTTTTGGCATCCCTGGTATATGCATATATATATGTATATATGTGTGTATCTATCTATCTATCTATCTATATAGTTGTACATATATGTAGTAGTACACAATACACATACACACATATGGAGATGACATATGAGGTCTCACAAATAAGTTTACAAACTCATCCTAGAAAAAGTGCTACACACCTCATTGCTGAATATCACTAAGGTCACCTTCGAAGTACTCCCCTCCTTGGGAAGCTATGCATCGATGCCAGTGCCTAGTCCACCCTTCAAAGCAATTTTGGAACTCTTTTTCTGGAATGGCCATCAGAGCTGTTGTCGAATTTCCCTGGATGTCCTGAATGTCATCAAAATGTCTTCCTTTCAATATTTCCTTTATCTTTGGGTAAAGAAAGAAGTCACTGGGGGCCAGATCAGGTGAGTAGGGAGGATGTTCCAATACAGTTATTTGTTTAATGTCTAAAAACTCCCTCATAGACAGTGCCGTGTGAGCCAGTGCACTGTCGTGATGCAAGAGCCATGAATTGTTGGTGAAAAGTTCAGGTCATCTGAATTTTTCATGCATTCTTTTGAGCACTTCCAAATAGTAAACTTGGTTAACTGTTTGTCCAGTTTGTACAAATTCATAATGAATAATACCTTTGGTATCGAAAAAGGTTAGCGACATCATTGCAACAAGTTCACAAAGTTCTTTGTTAGACCTCGTACATCCAATGTTGGTTAGAGTTAGCTTACGAAAACTATGGTCTCCTACACTTAAAAAGAGTGTCTGTCTTGGCAGAGGAAATATAAAAAGCCTTTATTCCCATGCCTTTAGGACTTTATCCTAAGGAAATAATAAATATTTAGCAGAAACAACTTCTCATTATCTTTATTTAATACTTATTTTACCCATTCAGCAAATGTTTACTGAGCATCTACTATGTTCATAGAACTGTCTAGATATGCAGAGTCCCAGCTCTCAGAAAGTTTATAGCAAGGGAAAATTCATGTTCATGGCAAGGGAAAATTCGTGTTCATAGCAAGGGAAAATTTAAAGGAGAAATCATGAAAATACTGAACAATAGTTGGTTGATTTATTACATTGTATACTATATGTGGAAAACATTTTTTGCCATTTAAAATAAATTTATAAATATAAATTTTAAAATATATTTATAATGACTTTTCTAGTGAATTACACAAAATAGTTTACATATTGTGACCAAGCTGGTAAAATTAGTATGTGTACTAATATGTTTACTAGTATGTTTGTTAAGTATGTGTTAAAGGAAGTTGTCATTGGTGGTTATTTGATGGGCTATTGTAAAATTTCTGGGTTTTTTTTATATCTATATTTTGTAATTTCTTCAATAGTAAGCATCAATGTTATAATAATAAATACAATGTTTTCAAAATTAAGTACAGAAATATTATAGCACATGATTTTTAAGTAGGAAAATATCTGTAATTAATAATAGCCAAATTTCATATTTAAATAATAAATTTAAGCCTTGGGAATCAATTTCCAGAAAAATACTCAATTTAATAGTTGCCATACAAATTGTATATTTAATCAGCTTATTTTATACAGTTTTTGAATTGCATACGTCCTTTGGCCCAGCAATTTACCCAGCAGATACACTTGCATGTGAACACAAATAATCTTCATTTCAGCATTTTTTTTCCAAGTTAGGCCCTATTTTTACTGATACAAATTGTATACAATAAAATAGTTTTCTGTTTCTAGATTTCTTAAGTGCAAGAGATACAGCTTTATTTATTTTTAATTTTCTTTCTTAAAAATGTATACACTTAAGATGTACACCATGATGATTTTATATATATATATATATATATATATATATATATATATATATATGATATAATGAGTGAGAGAAATATGTATATGTATACCATCACAATTTCTTTATCCATTCATCCATCGATAGACAATAGGATTATTTCCATAGTTGGCTATTATGACAAATATTTCAACATTATTTGAAAGAACAAAAACTGAAAACAATATAAATATCCATTCAGTAAAGGATTAATTAAATATAGTCCACATAATGGAATATTTTGCAGCAATACGTGAATGAAGCAGCTCCATATAAACTAATGGGGAGGTTAAAAATGCAAGATACAGAAGTATGTTTTCATGATGAATATTTTATTAATTTATTTGTGCTTATGTGTGTATGCATGAAAGGATTCATAAGAATCTGTGTTTGTGGTGAGAATGAGGTAAAGAGATTTTATACTTTTCATTTTATATGATATAGTATTGTTTAATTTAGTTTTTATTTTCATAGTTTATTATTAAAAGCTTTTAAAATATATTTGAAAAATAATCTGAAATAACAAATACTGTTAGTCTTTCTCTTCCCATGTATTGATGGCTTAAGATACATATACATTTCATTTTTAGTTATAAATAATACTAAACCTCCATTCAAAGTTTTTTGCAGTTAACCACTTTCACATTGTATAATCAACGTTTTTGGACAGCAATAGGACAAAAATTATAAGGATAACGTTTTTCTTTTCCTTCTGAAATACAAGGATAAGAACTGTCTATTTGCATACGATCAGTGGACATTCTTTATTCCCTTTTTCATCATTGAAATAAGTGTATGTACCTTTTGAAAAAACTGATTTCTTCAACAATTTGGGGCAAAATTAATTAGAAAATTCTGTTTATATCACTCCTTAGCAACTTCTTGTGCATAGTAGAATGTGCAAACTAGAAATCTTTGGGTCATATGCAGCTTACATACAGCTTTATTTTTTTTGTCTCAGCACAGTGCTTAACTTAACACTAAAAAAAAAAAAAAAAAAAAAAAAAAGATTAATTGCCAACAAACTAACATTTTAAAATTGGAATAGGAATATTTCTAATAAAAATCTGGTGTCTTATCTCACCTTGAAAAATTAGAAGATCTTACTCGTAATATTGGACCTACATTCCCACTGGAAAAGAGTTGGCGAGAGCAGAAGAGCAGTTATTTTCCTTAGTTTGGATATGCAGCAAATTCTCCTATTTTCCATAGTCTCCAACCACTCCCTATTACCTAAACCCTATCAGCATCACTCACTTGTGCTGCCTTCTCGGCCCTATGTTCACCCCAATTTTACAGTCCATAGAGTAAAAGAAGAATCTGGACACAAGGAGGAAATAGTCCTACCAGGAGTTAAAAACTTTTATAAAGCTTCTAAAATTAAAACAATATGGTACTGAAACATGGAGAGACAAACAGTGGAATAGAATATTAAGCATGAAATAGACCCAAGTACATAAGAAAAGTTAGTACATGATGAAAGTAGCATCTCAAACTACTAAGGCAAAAATCAACTTTCTGATATATGGTGCCAAGGACAACTCATCAGTCATTTGAAAAAAGAAAAGTTATATTTAAACCTCATACCATACACAAGAATAAACTCCGAATGGGTTAGATATCTAAACACAAAATAAGGAGACCACACATGCATGGATGGATTTCTTCTTACCTCAGCCTAGAGAAAGTCTTTCTAACCAAGACTCAAAATCCAAATGTAATAATAATCATAATAATAATACTGATAAATTTGACTATATAAAATATAAATAAAAAATCATGAAGTAGTGAAAAGACAAATGAAAAACTGGAAGAAAACACTTGCAATATATATGCCACAAAGAGTTAATAACCCTAGTATACAGAGAACTTTTAAAAATTGAGGGACAGAGAGCTAAAAACCCGATAGAAAAATGCGAAATAGACTTAAACAGAAAATTCACCAAAAAGTGAAAGTAAATGGCTCTTAAATATTAAAAACATGTTCATACTCGCTCACAATTAGAAAAGTACAAATGAAAACAATGCCTTTTCTCATCTATTGGACTGACGAACATTTAAAATTCGGAGAACACATTGTGCTGGATGGATGATGGGAGAGCAAGAAAAGGCTAGACTAATAAGTTCTCAAGTTGAAAACGGGTAAACAATAGGTGTAAATGTGACCAATTTGAAGGATTCATTTTGAAAGATAAAATTCAGCTGGGCTGAAGGAATTGGTGTCTGTATTTTCCAAAACGCTGTCTTATCATCCCTCTTATTGAAGTGGACATAAAGCTAAATAAAAATAAAGGCCAGTGTTAGTCTGGTAAAATTCCAAAACAGCTGCGAGATCCCAGAAACCACATGGTATTTTAAAGATGTCAGAGTTTGGCCTTCATGCATGGCAGTCGGCTGTGAATGTTCACCTTTAACTCTAGGGCTGTAATTAGATCACAAAGTTCATTTTTATTGTTGAAATTTCTTTCATTCCTCTGTTGCTGTCCAATTGTGTGAGTGAAGCAGGTTTTTATCACACTTTGCAAGTTCATCACTTTTAATTCTATTCCTACCACGCTAGATTAAATTTAAGGGTCACTAAAGTCAGGAGCCCCTGACCTTTGCCCTCTTAATGGTTCTCACCATTAATACTTGACCCTAAAAGCTATGTATACAATAAACCATATTTATAGGTGTGGAGGGAAGAGAAAAGCAGAAACAAAGTGGGTCGAATGATTATTTATGTTGTCATGCTCTTCAGAGATTTAGGAATGTTCACATAGTCTACACGTCAGCTGATGAACTTGGACTGGATGCCTTTTACGGTGTCAGAGAGACTGTTAGGATGGAATTACATTTGAGGGTAATACTCGAAATGACACCCTGGTTTGTCGTAATCACTCAGGGATTGCTGATACTTCACCTTCGTTAAGCTCTAACTTGGGATCTTCTCTTTCCGGTTTTCTTTGCTTGTAAGAGAAGGAAAATAAAGGACATATATTACATTTAAGATGATCCTTCCCAGGAAGAACAAAATATTCAAACAGTTTATTTTCGAAGATTAGAATTGTAAAAAATCTGAAAAAAATTACTTAGGAATTTTGTGAAATGTCTGTCATAAATCCATCTAATGAATGGATTAGAACAAAAAGAAAAGTTATGAGTTGAAATCGCTTGCATTCTCTTCCCATTAGCTTTGGATGTTTTTCTCCACTTAGTTTCTAGAGTTAGTTTTCCTTTCCTTATAATTTGGGCAAATACAGTGATTTTTGTTCTTTTGCTTTCTTTTGTTTCTTCTTAACATCTCTAGTTTCCAAGACATTTTGTTATTTGTATGATTGATTAAAAGCTGCTCACTTTTTTTATTGGTGAGCACAACATCTGGGCTGAGCAAGGGGATTCATTTCCTGGGAACAGAACTTTCAGGGCATCTGAGCTACCCATCAATTCTTAGATTTATGGAAAATTTGGCTTTCAGTGGCCCGTATATGTATGCATGTGTGTGCATACATGTACACATGAAACAGTGCATCATAAAGGGTTGTTTAAAAATACACATGCAATATTGCAAAAGAGGACAAAGTTCATTATTAATTTATGCACCAGAGCATTCTACTTCCCAACCATTATAACTTTTTGGGGAGTGACTAGACAAAATCTTTCCTTAAGCCCAGGATAATTATTTTGGCAATATACGAGCTATCCGAAAGAATGTATGGTGATTAAGGCAAAGAATTTCTCTTGGTCACAGATTGACGGAGAGTCCTGGGCTTATAAAATACTCCATTTCCTCCATTAATTGTGTCCGTGTGGAGTTGTAACCAAGTAGCTGAAACAAATAAAACTTAAGTAATATTGTTTCCTTTTAAAATATTTCACTTAATTTGTGGAAGAGGTTTGAACTCATTAAACATGCACAGTCCCCCTTGCATCTCCAGAGAGTTCCTCCACCCCATTCCAACCCTGTCCTCCTTCTGAAACATTCCAGCAATGCCCATAGCAACACCATCCCATAGTCTTCCCAGGGAGGGAGGCTCCTTCAGCCACCCTCTAATTTGGGAGTGTAGGTGGAAAGGAAATCAGAAAGTGCAGTTAGCCTGGGGCCCTGCAAATGTCTCTTCTTTTACCTGGAACTGAAGCTAACAGTTGATTCTTTCTAACTGTAGTCTCTGTGATAATTCTAATTTTTATATGCCTCTGGATACCTTGGCAAAAATTCCTAATGCTTTGAATTTGAGGAGGATACTTCTCCTCAAAGGTGGTTTTATGAGAGCATATATTTTTCCTACAAACTAAAGCAAGTGATCAATGGATTAGTACAGAAAAGCTTCGACACAGGCAGCAAGGAAAAACTGGAGAGGGAGGGAGGAAGGTGGGGAGAGAGAGAGACTGAGAGACACAGAGAGAGAGACAGAGAGAGAATGTGCTTGCGTGTGAGTAGAGGGTTGGGACATCGTCTTGTGCTGGTTTATTGCCTCTGTACATTCCCTAGAGTGGAAAGCAAGCCAGAGTTAACACAGAGAAACCTTCTTTGAAAAAATCGCCTCCAATCGCATACACATAGAGCAAAGCTTTTTATCTACTTCCCTCTTTTTCCCATTTTGTGAGAGAAGCCACCAAAGTAATTACTGTTCCCCTTACTGTGGACACAAAAGCATACTAGGAGATGAATCAGTATTTGGACTAGTTTTAGTAAATTATTTGCTCCCACTGTTGTCCAAATTGTGCAGCTAAACTAAGTCAAGAACCGTGCAGTTAGTTAGGGCCTTTGGACAGTGTTATTTAGACAGCAAGCTAATAAACCTTTGGGTGGAATTACCTTGGGGTCTTACAAATTCTAATTGGACATTAAGAATATATTTCTTAAATATCAATATACATATTTTCAGCTCCTCAAAATATCAACGTAGTGATGGATTCATTCATCTTTTTCTTTCATTGCATGGTGGGTGTTTGAGGTTATTCCTCATTTATTCTTCTCTTCTAGGGATCAGCATATCAAGACTTTGCCCCCAAACACCTTCTGCAACAGTCAGGCCTTTGAGTTTAATGAGTCAGGCTTTTCCTGTTAGGCTGAGTCAAGTTTTATTTTTGTCTGTCACCACTACCAAGTGTAGAGCTATGATACAGTCCTTTGGGTTTAGCTCTTCAAATTTAAGAATACATGGGAAATAAGAAAGGCTATTAACTTTCAGTGTGAGTCATTTCTAATTTTTTTCAATATTTCTCTCTCTCTTTTCCTCTTTTCAATGTACTGTAAAGGGAAAATGCAGCTATAAATGTATTATATACAGTGCATACTGAATGAATCTATTTTTAGGGTGTAATTTTCTGTCTTCGTGGTACCATTATAATTTAAATGTACAGAGAGCAAACAAGTAGACAGTGTGAAGTAAATCAAGATTTACTCAGTGGAGTTATTCAGTGAAGAGCTGAACTTCTCAATTGGAAGTATATGGCCAGGATTTAAGAAAATAACAAGATTTTGAATTACTTGTTTTGATTGTTTCAAAAGGAACGTTTGAAAAATATTCAGCATTGATTCTTTTAAAAATTTTATTGTGATAATATATACATTATATAAAATGTACTGTTTTAACCATTTTTAAAGTACATTCACAATGTTGTGCAACCATCACCACTACCCATTTCCAGAACTTTTTCATCATTTCCAAATGGAAATTCTGTACTCATTGAACAACAACTCCTATACTCCCCTCTCCCCAGCCCCTGGCAACCCACATTTTATTTTCTCTCTCTATGAATTTTCCCTTTATAGATACCTCCTATAAGTGAAATTATATTTGTCGTTTTCGTATGTCTGGCTTTTTTCACTCATCGTAATATTTTCAAGGTGCATCCATGCTGTACCGTATATTAGAACTTCATCTCTTTTTATGGCTAAATAATATTCCATGGCATATATATAACACATGTTTTAATCCATTTGTCTATCGATGGACGTTTGGGTTGTTTTTACCTTTGGGCTATTGTGGGTAATGCTGATATGAACACTGAGGTACAGGTATCTGAGCCCCTACTTTCAGTTCTTGTGGATAATACCTAAAAGTGTACCTATCATATGGGGATTCTATGGTAACTTTTTAAGGAACCACCAAACTGGTTTCCACCATAGCTACACCAATTTACATTCCCACCAAAAGTGCACAAGTGTTCGATTTCTTCACATCTTTGCCAACACTTACTGTTTTCTGTTCTTGCTTTTATAACAATGATCCTAATGTGTGTGAAATGGTATCTTATTGTGGTTTGATTTGCATTTCCCTAATGACTAGAAATGTTGAGCATCTTTTCATGTGCTATTGGCCATTTGTGTATCATCTTTCGAGAAATGTCTATTCATTTTTAAATTGGGTTGTTTGTTTTTGAGGTGTAGGAGTTCTTTATATATTCTGACCAATAATTGGTTTTAGTCAGAAGTTCCCATGCTACATATAAATGAGTTTACTTAATGCAATTTTGCTGTTATTAGATTATTTGATATATGTATGTATGCATACATGTATATAAATATTTTGTATATATGCATACATATGTAAAAGTATACATACATACATATCACATTCATATACATATATGATATATATATGTACAAAAATTTATTGCAGTTTTAAGGTTGAATAATACAAAACTTAACCAAAAACATTATTTGGATGTTTAGTTATTTAAATTTTTAAATACTTGTTTATTGTCATGAATTTTAGAAAATTAATTTTAAGTTTGTTTATTTGTTTCATCTTACCATCCCCAATTAGAGGGACTAAAACAAAAGTACATAAACAACAAAAAGAAAAGTGCCCGTTTCTTGGGTTATTTAATTCTTGTTAATTTCCAATATATTCCAAAGTGAAAGGAGCAGTAATTTGTATTAACATTAATGCAAATGAAGTCAGTAATTATTCTCTTGGTCTCTGAAAGTGAACTGCGTGGGTTGGAATGACACTGCCACTTACTGACTATATGTGATTTTAGCTTGTTTATCCTCTCAAAACCTCACCTTCCTTATCTGAAAATCGGGATAATAATAGATAATAATAGGCTATTGTGAGGATTAAACTAATAAATCTAGTGAAGTGATCTGTACATTTCTTAGCCTCCTAAGAACCCAACTGGTATTGGAGTATGATCTGATTAGCTCTGGAAGTTCACAACCCTCAAGGGTAATTTCCTAGATTTGAAAATGGAAGACATAGCTAGGATTTTACCAGTGTATTGCTGGGCGATCATCAGAACCCCTCAGAGACCAAGAAAGTGTAAGCAACTTCCATGTTTTGAGACCCCTGGTACATTTAAAAATGAGGCCGTGCTAATTCAGGGTCACGGAAGTTATGGGATGTTTAAATATTTGTGTTTAACAAATTAACATTTAACACACATATACGTGGGCCTACACAAACACAATGGCTATGTGTAACTTCACTTGGTGATAACATCAAAGTGTAAATTTATAGTCTTTAATGAATGAGAGGTCTAGACCAGGGACCCTCCTGAAATTTCTTGCCTACTACCACCATCCCATGGTAAGCCCTAGTAATCATATAAAATAAAAGTTCGTGAGAGTTTAAGACTCAAAGTAACATGATTATTATTTAGCTCAATGAATTTTATACTCTGATACCCAAATTAGAAAACAGATAAAAGTGTAATTTCTATGGTTAAGGTAAGCGGGGGGTTGTTGAGACTGCCTGGCCCACGAGACTCATCTTTATGAGGCTTTGAAGACCCAAGAATAATGCATGGCTTCAAGAACAAGTTTAGAAACCATTGTTTTAGTCTGATCTTTTTTTTTGTTTTTGTTTTTTATTTTATTTTTTTGTTATTTTTTTTTAAATTAAATTTATTGAGGTGACAATTGTTAGTAAAATTACATAGATTTCAGGTGTACAATTCTGTATTACATCATCTATAAATCCCATTGTGTGTTCATCACCCAGAGTCAGTTCTCCTTCCATCACCATATATTCGATCCCCCTTACCCTCATCTCCCACCCCCCTTACCCTCTGGCAACCACAAAACCATTGTCTGTGTCTATGAGTTTCTGTTTCTCATTTGTTTGTCTTGTTTGTTTTAGTCTGATCTTACTTTATAGATGTCCTATTCCATCCCACACTCTAGGAAGTGGTGATTGGGAAGGACTGGTGCAAAAAATGTAGAAAGTGTGAATTAATGACAGTATACAGGTAGCCCTAGAGAATAAATGGAAATTAACATGAAAACCCTAATCATGGAGAGTGACCAGTTCTATTGCCTTATGTAAATCAGTGGTAAAGCATGTCTGAAGTCAAACGTGTCTGAAAGAATTAGCACATATATACTCAAATAGGCCTATATTATACAATTTGTTTAAATAGTTTTCAATTATTCTTTCCCATTTCCTTCCCCTTATCCTCCTAGTCCCCCTTTTCCTCTCCTCCCCTTCTTTCTTCTTTTCCTCTTCCTCCTCTTTCTTTAAATATTCTTTTACAAACTATACAGGTCAGGTCAGATTTTATTACCTTTAGGTGAAGGTAGTTGTAAGAATAAGGAGCAAAGAGCAAATACACTTATCTTCATGCTGTGTAACAGCAAATGTAAATATACAGTACATCATAAGAAATTCTACAGATGGAGTTATCATAACAGTGAAAAACTACACAGGTTATGCTCTCCTTAGGCATTTATTAATTTTTGTATGATGAATGGAGGTGAGAAATCATCATTAGAGAACATAATGGTCTCTGATGATGTATTTATGACATGGAACGATGTCATGTGATGAAGTGTTTACAACATGTAATGAGGTTGTGTAACAATCTTTTTACAGCCCGCAATTACATTGACTAATTCCTTATAAAAATACTCAGCAATATGCTCTCCCTGTGCACATGCTTGATATCACAGCGGTTTAGTAACTGATGCTTCTAAACTGCAAAATCAAACAGCTTGGATGACTCAATACTCTGTTTCCTATCCAAGGCATATAAAATAGCCTGGGTGTTTAGTTAGTACACTCCACGATTGTCTCTTATTGGAGATGACTGAGATAACTAATATAACGTATGGGTATCAAATATCTTTCTGGGTTGGAGAACTTGAGAGGCAGTGTTACACTTGAAATAACCATTCTATATTCTATATACCATGTATACAAGTGGACACTTTGGTCAGTGTTGCTCAAGCAGTAGTTCGCCATAATCAGAAGTGTCTGAATGCTGATGGTAACCACTTTGAGCACCACTTGTAATTGCAGAAGTCAAACGTGACTTGTATTCATCTTTTGTTATTGGTATGTATTGAGCATTATAATTTTAATACAGTTTTCCTTTCTTAAAATGTGTATACATTTTTTTGGTTCTTTCTTTCTCTCCACACACACACACACACACACACACACACACACCCTTTCATTGTAGCAAAGGGAGAAGTATGCATACTGCTCTCTGACATTCAGGGATCCAGGGCAATGTTTGTACCTGACCCTCACCTTCAGTCCTTTAATTATCTAGAGCTGATCCCTTGACTTATTTCACTAATTAGTGAAGAATATGACTCAAATGAGGTCCCCCAAATGTAAAATATGAGACAGAAAACACCTTCCATATGAAATCATGAATGATCTAAATTATATGTGACTGTAAAGATGGATTAGGCAGCTGGGGAGTAGGAGCTGTTAAGAGGCTAAGAGGTTGAGGTGCAGAACTTGAAATAAGACCCTAAACCTCTTGCCAGGAAATGAGTTTCAAGATGTAAGTGAGAAAATGCTGAATCTCTCCTGCCCATGTGTGAGAGTATGCGGGAAAATGAGGAAGTAGGATGATAAATAGATAAAGAGAAATATGATGTAGAAATATGGTGTAGTGAACTTTCATCAGAATATGAATGAGCAGTTGAAAGGGGTTCTAATCTGAGGAAGACGAATGAACTAGGAGAAATATTAGTGTAGGTACATTGAATGGAAAGGCAAAATAGGGTTGAAGTATTTAATTTGTAAATATTCAAAAATGTGTGTTGTAAAGGTTGATTTAAGACTGAGTAAACTATACAAAATTAGCTAAAATATCATGTCAGAAAGGGTTGCTTCTATGAGATAATGAAGTCTAACGGGATTTTAGTATCTCATAAAATATGGCTAATCCCTTATAATAAGACTAATATAATATTGACAGGAAGAGAATATGACCGGGTCATTTAATCATGTCTTATATTTATATAAATCTTTATAATTTCCAAAACACTTTATATAACTCAATCAAGCTTCTGAACAGTGTAGTACATGGGCTGGAGGAATTGTGTTCCCTTATTATTTTTCAAAGTTAGAAACTAAGACCCTGAGAAGTTCAATGACCATTGTTTCAAGGTCTTGGAATGAATTAGTGGGGAGGTCACACACTCTTTTTTCTCATCCAGAGCTATTCCTGAGAAAAATGTTGGCCTCGGGTATGGTGGCCTTGGGTATGGTAGAAGTACCAAGTGGCCTGTGGCCAACCTAACAGACCAACTGGAGACAGTTAACTACACACTCACACACACATGCACACACCAGTACGTGGAGTCTGATAGCTCTTGTTTTTCTCAACTTGTTCTATGGCCAAAACAGTTAGTGTGGAAGCAAAACAACAGAACTGAACTGAGAGAAGAGCTGAGTGCCAGAGTCAAGAGCCTGCTAGCTGTGCATAGTTTCACGGAACAGAAAGATCTTATTAGCATCATCACTTGACACAAGGTTTCTTGTCTTCGCCAGGAAGGAAAGAATTTATTTCAACAATGCCAGAGATGTAATTGGTTATTAAGAGAGTGATTATCCTACTCCTCTGTATCCTGCTGGTTTCCTCTGGTCCCAGACCTCCAAAGAACTTCAAAAAGAACTCTGCATAAAGAGGAGCAACTGGATATGAACAGATCAATTGGATTTGAAGACTAACAAGTTTCTGTCAGTGATACATTAGGGCAATTTAGTTGAAATACTCTGGCTATTTATTATTTTGTCTGTTGTTGCCATGAAGGTTCTGTTAAGTCATTTTACTTTGGTTCGTTCCAAGAAATGAGCAATAGGATTCACACAGAGGGGACCATAGAGGGATTGCTGGTGACTTCGTCACCGAGTTGCCACGACATATTTTAGTACAGTTTTCATGCTATTCATTTCTGGGTTATATAAAATAATAATGAGTGGACAGATTTTGATGGCATCTTATGATAAAGTGGGATAATGTGTGAGTTAGGGAAGGAAGGGATCGTGGGGCTCCAGACTTAGATTTGCATCCTTGGTAGTCCAGTCACAAGTCAGGGTCAGCCATTAGTTTGCTGAGATGGAGCAGGAATTTTTGATTAGTCTGTTTTTTTCTTCTGTCAACAAACAATGAGGAGCAGTGAGATTTGCTGCAGTGACCAATTATCCAAGCAGCAGGGTAAATGTAGTGAGGACATCGTAAGAAGAAGAGACATATAGAATTCAAATAGCATTAACAATATCTTGGTTATCAAGGCCATTGAGGGAAAAGATAGGTACGCTGACAAAGCCACATTCTAGGAAATAATTTCTTTGCAGCAAAGACAAAAGCAGGATTTTCCTGATTTTAAATGTCATTTGAAATCTTGTGTTTTATTTTCCATATGAATCGCAAAGAAAATTAATGGAATTTTTCTTTTTCCATTTATATTGGAGTATAAGGAATTAAAATGATATGTTTGACATTATTTTATATTATACACGTGTGTTATTATCCACTTCTTATGGATGAGTAAACTGAGGTTCAAAAAACCTAAGTAACTTTCTTTAAGATTTACTATTTATACTTTTAGACTTTCTGCTACACCTCATTGCATGCATATAATACAAACATACTCCACACCTTATATTCTGCTTCAACTTACTTTCACTTCTTATTATTCACCTTATTGAAAAAAGCATCTTTTAAAAATAGGTAAAAGCAACATTGTCTTGGTAGAACATTTCAGGTACTGAAGAAGTAATATCAAATTCAGTTATCTTAATTATATTTTGAATTGATGACCTGTACTATAAATACATTTTTCTTGCAGAGGTTTCAATGTTTAAAAACTTTGTTTTTCGACCTTCCGCATCTAGGTATCTAGAATAGTTAGGAGGGTTTTCTTGCTTGCTTTTGTTTGTCATCAATAAAATTGACTTCCATTGTGTTTTCCGTTATTCTATAAAATATCAGAAGGAAAAAAGTAAATTATTTGTATTTGAAAGATGAATAAGAACTTGGATCTTAAAGCAGATTAAACCTCCAACACTGGTGAAGGAAAAGGGGTCCCTTCACCTCTGGTGGACCTTGTTTGTCAGCCTTATTTCCCAGCCTCAGGGCACGGCTTCTTGACGTGACCTGCTAACGATGACGGGTAAGGGGGGTTAGGAGAGAGACAGGCCAGAGGGCAGAGAAATCACACACCAGCCAGTCTCAGGACGTGAGGTGAAATGAACCTTCTAAGTCCAGGGCCTGACTTTTTACAGATCACTGAGCCCAGGGCAATTGCCACAAAGAGAATACAATTTACATCATGTACAACGAAAGCATTTTTAATCAAAGAAAGAAAAGCAAAATAGAAAAGAGGACAGAATCTAGAGTTCTAAGTAGTAGCAAGTGTGTATTTTGATTTTTTTAACTTGCAATGCTCATGCACTGTATTTTAAGTTTAATGCTTATTTGAATGAGTACTTAAAAGTGTTATCATATTTAGTGTCCATCGGTCCACAAAAAAATAGCTAATATTTCATCAAGATGTTTTTGAGACAATAGAGGCAAAATTAATTTGGAATGACTCCCTGATTTATTTATTACTTTTGAGTAACTAAATTCTAATCAGGCAGGTATTACCTTAATAGAACGAAATACATACCACTGGAGCATGAAAAGGATAATACTTTTTTTTTTTTTTTTTTTGGTTTGGTTTTCCCAGGCTTTATTGCAACAATTAGATTTACCATAATCAATAAAATATGTGAGCCAAGTTTATTGAAGTGCCAATATCCCATTGCATAATTTCCCCTGGGAACCTTAATTTTTAATTCAAAAAGAAAAGTGGAAGATTTGTCATACCGATGCCAGTGATTGTGTGAGGTTAAGGAAAGCCCAGGACTCCTTCCAGAAATCAAAGTGGGGCTTAGAACAATTCCCTTACCACTCCTTCCTACATCCCTTGGCTCACCATTAATTTTCCAGGAAAATGTGATCTTGTAATGGCCCATATATAGATCTCTTTGCCTAGATTACAGAAAGATGTATTGGACAGTAAGACTCAGTGACCTTGACTTTAGTATCTCCAACAGTCAAAAGCACTCAGGGGTATTATGATTGACTTCCGAAGTTTGAACAGTAAAAGGAAGTGAGTCCGTGAGTTCAGCTACGGGCATACTTTACAACTATACATACCAGTATTTGGAATGGAATGTGAGCCCTTATGGAGTTAGAAAATGAGGCTGGAAGCCCTACTAATGAAGATGAAGACACTTTTTGGCAGCATGCAGGTTTTTTTGTAATGGTTAAATGATGCGCTAGTTAGATTGATTGCAAAAATATCCCTGGTTGTCCACTCTACCCTATATCCAAGCCCTTTGCAATATGTACTTGTAGCTGCGCTCATCAAGTGAGGAGTCTGTTTTCCCACCCCATGGGTCTAGATTGACTTTGTGACTTAATTTTGGCCAAAAGAATGCACTGGAAGTGATGTGTTAGAATTCCAGGCCGAGGCCTCGAAAGACCTTGAGCACTTTCAC
This sequence comes from Rhinolophus sinicus, assembly GCF_057876585.1. Lineage (NCBI taxonomy): Eukaryota > Metazoa > Chordata > Mammalia > Chiroptera > Rhinolophidae > Rhinolophus > Rhinolophus sinicus. Next base: position 28,133,747 of record NC_142513.1, read on the forward strand.
AAAGTGAAATCTTATAATGCAGTAGTCACTGGGTTGAAGGGCCAAGGAGAATCTAGAGATGTCAAAATAGGACCATGATAACATTTCTTTAGGGCTCATGGAGTTCTATCTTTAAAAACCACAGGCACCTTTCCCCACATGCTTGCTTCCTGTTCTGAGCTCACTTAATTGATATATCATTGGAGCTGGAAGAAATCATAAAGATGATTTAATCTAAACCAATACCCTCATTTTATAGATAAGAAAATAGATGGAGAACATTTATAAAGTTTACTTAAGTTCACGTGGGAAGTGTTTTATTTTGGCTGTGTTGGTGCATGTACACATTGCACATGTGCGTGTGTGTGTATGAGTGACATGAAGTATGCGATGTTGCTAGATTAAAACAGATACAAAACATAACCCTGTTCCTCTGAGAGTTGCTGATCTACTCTATCCTGGATTTTGTTGAACATCAGGTGGTATCTTATCTAGAATACCAAGTCTTAGATACTGAGTCCAACTTTCTTCTTTGGCAAAAATGAAAATAGAGAGTTAGTCCCAAGGGTATCCGGGTTGCTAATGCCACAGCCCCATTATACTATAGAGAGAGTCCAGCCTATAGATTGCCTATTCACAGAAGATAGCAGAGTCCAGTGGCTCCAATTTCCATCCATTTCCATAGTGATAAATTATTTTTGTTTCTACTTTTGTTTCCCATTTTCTCTTCCATGGGAGCAGGATCTGCTTGCCGCTCACTATACCCTTCAGGTAATCAAAGCTTTTCAGTTTCTGTTCAATATTCCCTTCTCCAAGCTTAAAAGGACAAGCTGGTCATGTTATTCTATCCTCTTTAAAGTTACATTCTTCGTAGCAGCTCTCTAATGTTGATCTGGGAGGGTATCAGTTAAAATCAGATTAAAATTTGACTTATACCAAGTATACTCAAAGGACTGTTTCATAATTTCCATATGCACGTTCTAATATGCTGACTATTTTTTTTCAAAGGGCAGAAACATGGCTGACATACATTCCACTTAGAAAAATATTTTTAATTTTGTATCTAAAAGATAGGTTCATCAATTTAAGATGTCACTGAAGTTTGTGTCCAGAAAAAATTTCTTCCTCTGTTATTTTCGACTAGTTATTTCCCCCATCATTATACATTTATTTATTGTTAAAATTAAGATCAATTCAGACTCAATTTTAAAGTCATTTTAAACTTAATTATTTGTGTAGCTAATATGTTAACCACAGCACAGAATTATAAACAAAGCAATTACCACTGTAATAAATAAGTTGATACTTTTTTTTTTTTCAAGTTCTTGGCCAAAGGCGTGCACAGTTTTTGCCTAGCTGTAATCGTGCTTTCACTTAAAAGCCTTACAGGGAGGGGGGTGTTTTCCCATGCTGGTGGCTGGGAAATGGGGATCTCATGCTAGCTTCTCATGCCCTAGCTCCTCAAGTGAAGTCACAGTGATGCTTTTCCTTGCACATTCTTTCTCTCACGCGAGGCTCAAGGCTCTAATATTGGGTACAGGCCAGGTGGCATACTGGCCTCTGTCAAAGGGCGGTCATCATTTGGCTTCCAGGAAAAGTTCAGCCGGATTAGGTGCTAGTGAGAAGCACTGTTCAGCATTTCATGGAGCACAGAGTGTGGGTCCGTAGACCCTGACTCAGCTCTCCCATAAGCCCTGACGCTTAAACAGTGCTCTCTCATTGATGGTTTATTTTATAATATATGAAACATTACTTAACAATATACACAAGTGAGAGGCAGAATCAGAATGTAATTTAGTAAGATATGAAAGAGCAAAAATAGACAAATTAATAGAAAATCAATGGTAGGCATATGACACAGATCCAGGAATGAGTTTAATTTAATGAAATGTAACTACTTTCCCAAGCACAAAGCAACTGACCAAGAAAAGAACAGTTCTTCCTGTTAGTTATCCCAAAATAATTATCTCAAGAGCCCTCAAAAACCTTAAAATACCCCATTTTCGGGATAATATCATCTCTTATACAGCCCCTTTGCCCAAAGTGTGCTTCTTGTAACAACAATACTGGACTCACCTCGGAGCTTGTTAAAAATGCAGAATCTCAGGCTTCAGCCCAGCCCTCCTTAACCAGAATCAGCACTTTAACCAGATCCCCTGGGGATCCGTGTCCATCACGTTAAAATGTGAGCTGTCTTGGACAAGAAGAGCATCCCTACATTAGACACAGTTCTTCCTGAGGCTTGATTCTCCATGCATATTTCGGAGGGCTATGCTGATGGATCCTTGGTGAAAACCACTTCATGAATTTTGTTGGTGTGGCTTATCCAGAGGTAGATGTCAAAGACTATCCACTCGTGTGAAGGTCTGCCCAGCCTTTAGACAGTCTCCCAAGTACAGATTCTTGCAGGCAGCATTGTGTATATTGAACGACAGTGATTTTCCACTTGTATTTTCTGTCAAGGATCTGGATTGTACTTACATTTGGGGGGTTCTGAAGATAATGGAGAGCCTGATGGGGACATGAGTGTAAACAGAAGGTCTTTTCACCTTGAGCACACAGGTAGCATGGCCAAGGTTCTTGTTAGAGAAATGTTTTCCGAACCCATGGATAGTTCATAAAATTAATGTAGTGGTTCAGAACCAGCCTGGAAAAATAAAGCAAAATAGCTGAGAACTAAAATAAAGGGACTGGAATAGAAAATATAAGAGCAGTACTTGTAGTAAGGGGAAGTTTTGCTTTGTTAAACTTATGTTCCAATTACACATATACATGTATGTGTGTACCAAGTCTCAAAGTAAATTGCAGGGGCTTTCTTTGCATTGGCCAGCAGTCGAAAGTTTGAAAATCACTGCCTTAGAATGTATACCTTTGAATACACTCTTATGGAGAGGCATATAAGGGAGGTTTACTCCCTATGAATGTCAAGAGGAAAAATGTCTTAATTTTCAATAACCATAGGCTATATTTTATATTAAAAATTAGAAATGAAAATCCTTAATATTATGTGTTATGATTTCTACACAGAAACCAATATTCACAATTTACAAAAGGATCATAAAAGGAAATCCACCATTAACATGTCTCTTCAGGCACAATGGGTGCCTGGTTTAGTTTTTGGAAATACGGGATTTTGAGTATAAAATAGAATTTCGGAAATGTTGGTGCTCATGATTCATGAAATGAACTAGCTATCCATTAAATGGGCATTCTTCTGACAAAAGTATCATGTCAAATTTATAGGAAGGAAGTCAGATTTAAGAATTCCCCCCATAAAACTTCTTGAGCATAAAATCTCTCCTGCAAATCAACATTTTATTAATTGAGTATAAAAGGCTTAGGAGCATACTTATTTGATTTACTATCAAATTCACATGGGCTTGCCAAATTTAATGGCAAGAGGTGTTTTTTGTTTTTGTTTTTGTTTTTTGAAGCCAAAATTTGTAGAGAATGGTGCAGAGAATTTCCTACTACCACAGTGAGGTTCTCCCTCATAAAATTAAGGTGGAATCATTTATGCTTCCAGCTTTGAATTAATATACCAAAATGTCCTAAGATATGCAATTCATTCACATTTTCATTCTGTTCTCTTTTAAAGAGCTTTTTTACAGAAATATTTATAGCTGAGAACCAACATGGTATCATGTTTATATCTAGAAGCTTGTGCATAAAAAGTTGTTTTTAAAAATAAAGCAATAATGTATTATCAAAATCAGTCTTTATGCTCTGACTTACATGAATTAAGATTCATTGGCTGTTCCCTAAGCTATAATATTTCTACTATTTTTTTTCCTTTTCTAAAAGCTCAATGCTTTCTTTTTGGTGAACATTCTATATTAATATGTTTGAATGCATTTTGCAGATGTCCTTATGCATAACTAAAAACACTCTTAAAATTAAAATTTTACATACTTTCAATTGGTCAAAATCAGTAAATATTATTATGTTGTATACCATTGATGTTTTTAAACAGTTAATAACTTTAGAACAGTTTCCAGAGGATACATAGATAGTACAGTCAAGATTTTTTTTTTTTTTTTTTTGCATTATATGTATCAAGGTGACATCAGAGAGATTTCTATGGACTATGTACACAAATGATATTAGAATGGTTTCATTCGTATTGGTTGGTTAAACTAAATGGTACCAGAAGGAATTTTCCTTATTGCACATAAGAGGAAACACTCTGGCTGAGCTATAATGATGCAGAAACATGACCAGTTAAGAAGAGGAGCGTTAAAACAACCTGATTTGGGGTTTACATGATAGAGAAACTAAGAGAGCAAAAGTGTAGTTGCACTCCCCAAATAGAAGAGATTGTCTGATTATCTGGTCACCATTTAAAATAATTTAAGCTACTTAATAAAACATGCTTCAGAACTTTAGCTTCTAGGCAAAGAACATACAAACACTTCTGTCCCTTGGCAAGGCAAAAAAAGTCATGGTACTCCACAACTCTGTGAAGTCAGCAGCCTAAAATTGCCAGCTGTAATCCTTTCTGGTAGATTTGCAAATAAATTATATTTACCATATTAGAAGAAAGATTGCCTTTCTGATTAGAAGTGAAAGGAGTGTTGTGAAATAAGTATGAAGAGTTGACTCTTGAAGATAAATGCCAGTTTTTTGCTTTTTTTAAAATATAGGGTGTGTGTGTGTGTGTGTGTGTGTGTGTGTGTGTGTTTTAAGTGACTACATTGCTTTTCTGGGTTTCCCTTAAAGAGAAACTTAAGTGTCTAAGTTAAATTAGGACGCCAGTACTTCATGGAGCTATGGAGACATAATTGTGCCTGGGCCACGATTGGTAATTTTCAGGTTTATGTCTTCTTTGAGTGTTTGGATGCATTGGTGATTATAATTGCTGCTCACAGCTGAAAGGTTGAAAAGTTCCGATGAACAATTCATTCATTGTCTTGTTCACATCTGGGTTAATGTTTCCTTCTTGGAGAACTCTGTACCACTCTGTTCTTTGCTTCTTGCCACAAGATAGCAATGCCAATTTCCTTCTGTTTACTTGGAAGCTCTCAAGGCTGATGTATTGGTGCTAGCCACAAATTAATGGAATTCTTTCCAGCTGCCGTGCTTTCAGATATTCAAACAATACGCCAAAAACACTGAACTGCTTTGGCTGTTTTTCTCTGAACTATGTGCCATTCTCAGAGATGATGTAAACACAATTACTAGTTGAAATGACCATAGCATTTAAAATATTTCAAAGAAATAGATAAAACTTGTGGAAAACTGTGGGTCAAAAAAAAGAAAAACAAAGTTTTTCTAATCTGAAGCCAGAGGGCATATCACCTCAGAAGAGGAAGACATTAGAGAAGGAAAAATACAAGTGTTCACACTAACCGATAGAGGTCAAAACCTGAAGTTGCGACCTGATTTCTTAGGTTGATTTCTGGCCTGTGTTGTTAGTTAGCAGCAAGTTTCAGCTCTGCTATGAGGTTAACCTTTAGAAAAGGTTTCTGGCTTGAGGAAATGCTTTGGCAGGCTACCAGTGTCCATCTTGAAGTGGAGACTGAGTCTGATGCCAGATCACCTGGTTAATCTGAGAACAGAACATCTGGTGAATTCGGCCATTTTGTTCCAATGTAAAGGAGTTAGAAAATACGTGGACAGCTAAGGACTCTGGGTGTTATGACCTTAAGTTGAAAGACTAAGTGGAGTGATAATTGAACTGATAGTTCCTGTTGACTCATCACCTTGTGCCTACTTGGCATTCCCAACATATTTGTTGGATTGAGTTGATCCTAAAATTAATTTCACTATCAGTTCAATTTCTCTGAATAAACAAAAACCTTTCTATTTGTGGAGAAGTCTATTCAGTGACTATGACTTTGACCCTGGAATTGCCCTTTAGAATTGCCTGAGGAGGTGTGTAAAATGTTCATGCTGGGGTCCCACTCCTGTACATTCAGATTCAGTTACTTTGGGGTGAGGCTTGAGTATGGGTATTTTTAATACCGTGTTTCCCTGAAAATAAGACCTACCCCCAAAATAAGCCCCAGTTAAGATCGTCAGCATTTAGTACGTTATGACGATGTTCCAGAAGAAGATGACATGCCTGTATTTGAATAAATGTAGATATTTGTACATGAAAAAATAAGACATCCCCTGAAAATATGCCCCAATGTGTCTTTTGGAGCAAAAATTAATATAGAACCCAGTCTTATTTTCGGAGAAACACGGTAGCTTCTCAGATGATTCTAATGTCCAACAAAGATTAGAAAATACAGCTCTGAAGAGAGAATCAGGAACAACTGAAATACAAATTTAAAGAAAGAGCTATAACTGGCTTGTGTGTGTTTGTGTTTATACTTTTTACATCCTTCCCCCAAAAGTAACCTTTCTGTCAAGGATATCATAAGATTTAGGTGCAAATGTACCTGGTAAATGATTTTTTTCTGTAGGAATTGAAGTTGAAAACTCTTAAAATGTTGAAAGATTTGTAGTTGTAAACATTTTAGAAGAGCAAGAAGAATAGACTGTACATGAGTTTCTCTAAATTCACCAACTTTACCAAATTACATGGTTTAGTGCTATATATGTCTGTTAATGAGGGTAGGGAATAAGACAAAAGTACAAAATAAGTATGTGCTCCAGAAGGAAATGATTAATCCTTTGCAAGGGGGAGATAAGATATATATGTGAAATAATTAGACAGAAATCAAGTATCAATTGTTTAGAATAGAAATAAACATATGCCACAATTTATAGCACCATTTCAAGTTTGCCCTTTGAGCTCATATTCTTTCCATTAATGTTATTGATTGAAGAGAAAGGCAAAATGTGTTTGACGCTATGAAAAACTAGAAGTCTAAGAAGTTCACGTTTATATATTACCAGAAGAAAATAATTACCTATAAAAGCTCTAGGAAAAGGGGAAAAAAAGCAGTGGGTACATGCAAAGCACGGATGAATAGGATAGTTGCTGGAAAATGTAACAATCCTGAAATTTGATGATGTTCAGCAATCTGGTTCTAAAATATCTGCCTGGCAGAAACTCTCCTTTCAAGCCCGAATTTGATGAAATCATATGGTTATAAATCAAATCCAGAAATGGAAATCAGTAAATGGACCACATCCTCCCAATGGTTTTGAAAAACTCTATCCTGCTTTTCCCAAGAAGGAATGTCTTGATTATGCGTGATCTGTCATTTTAAAATCTGAAACATTATTCAAATCAACCATCATTTCAGTAGCTACCTACGCTTTTTAATGTTGAGTCTAACACTTAATTAAGGACCATGAGAAAGGGACACTTGGTTTATAGCTATTTCCTCTGCAGCATAAATCTAAGATCCTCCACTTCCACTTAATAAAACATGTTATCCTTTCTTTCATTGGCACCGCCTTTATTAAGAAAATGTATTGATGTAATGACTTTGGTAGTGAGAACTTTATAAATGTATTCAAGCCTTCCTTGGTCCCTCAATCTCACTAATGGTTTTTGAATAATAATGGAAATGCGAGTTGTCCTCCGTTTTACATACTTAACTGTCCATTATCTCCACAAAGTATTCCCCTCTGCCAGGAACATATATTCTCACTGCCGTTTCTCCTCCTGGAAAGCACCCAAACATCTTTCCAGATTTAGATCTAATAGCATCCCTTCTGTAAAATTCCCATGGGACCAACCTACCCTGGACAGAGTTAGGTTCTTTGTCCTTGGTGTACAGTAAACATTTATGAGCCAAATTACACTGCATTTTAACTACTTGTTTATGTGGCATTGGCAACCATCGTTTTTCTGTTTTAATGATAATGTATGATAAACTATGATTTCAAGGTCTATTTCTTTAGTCATATTTTTAATTTATTTTTATATAAGTAAAACTTATATAAAAATTCCCTGTTCTCTGTAGACAAAACAGAAACTAAACAGAAACAAGAAGAAAAGTATCATCCATAATCCTATCAACCAGAGATAGTTGCTTATAATACTCTTATATTTCCTTCCAGAAATCCATCTGACACTATTGAATTTAGGCTGTTTTCAGGTAGTTGCGCTTTTAAACAATATTTGATCAATACCTTTGTATGTATACCCGGGTATACTTATTCAATTATTTTCTTAAGCTAAATGTTGAGATGAAAAGTTGTATTAAATGATATAACCTTTCTTTTTAACATTCTGATTTATATTCCAAACTAAGATCCAGAAAAGTTGTTCCAATTTACTCTCCCTTTAGTGTATAAAGTTCCCATATGCTATGAAAATATTGTTTATGTTTGTGTCTTACATGAAGGGCAGAGAATATTTTTTATTCATTTTGCATTTCCAGTGCCATAGCACTGTTTGGTCCAGTTTGCACTCAAGGTTTGTCAGAGGAAGGATGGATGAATACAAGGAAGGATGGATGGAAGGTAGAAAGGTAAAAAAAGTAGCATCCAGTCAAATACTACTTAGAAAGTAACCGCTTAGACATCAGAATGAACTACTGGCTCTATTGCTTTACCTCTTCTGTATTTTCACCTTGTGTTCGCCTCACTGAGGACATCATAGTACCCTTCTTCTCCCTTGGATTTGGGACTCAGCTCTGGCTTTGTCCAAGGTCCTATAGATGGAAGTGACAAGGTGCCTGCCATTTCTAGCCTAGGCATGTAAGCGCATGAGTTTTTACTTGCCTTCTTACGTCTCTACCATCGTCATGAGAAGCACACCCCCCAAGTCTCAGATGCCTCTTTATCCTGGGCTAGAGAAAAAAAGGGGAAAAGATATGAGCAAGCTGGACTTTCACCCTGCAGCTAAATCGCCTCAGCTGACCTGCCCCATGAAGAAATATCTCCTCAGATTCCACAGGCTAAAGGCATTTCTGCCCCACCTGAGCCCAGCCTAGATTAGTGAAGCCCCAGCTGACCTGCAGTTGTGTGTGAGGTGTAATAAATTATTGTTGCTTTAAGCTGCTGAGATTTGGGGTGGTTTGTTCGACAGTATTGTTGAAGTTTGCCTGACGCAATGTCCCCATGATAGACATCTCTCGAATCTGGCTTTTTTTGTTTTGTTTTGTTTTCTGAGTTACCCAACTATGAAAACATGAAAGAGACATCAGTGGTGACATTTTCTGCTTTGTCATTTGGACTCATGGACTCATGACATCATTCAGATATGAAGACTCATGGACTGCACAGTAGAAAGAGAAGTGAACTTCTTGGAAAATGTTGGTTCAGATCATGCCTCCACTCATTGTAGTTGTGTGGCATATTATACTTAATGTGTCTGAATTTTAGTTTCCTCTTCTCTAAAGTGAACGTAATGCGAGCCCTGTCTCACAGTGCTATAGTGAAAATCAAAATACATATATCATGCACAGAAAAAGAATTATTGAATACTAATCAATTCATCTGAATACGCTTTCCTTGAATTTCATATTTACTAACGTGTACTTAGTGCATTTACACATTTGCTTAATAGGTTAAATCATTTCTCACTCACTCTATTTCTTCTTCTTTTTTTTTTTCAGGACTGTTCCCATGACTCTGTTAAAGAAATTTCCTTGGTTATATCCTAGAATATTCATTAACTAACGCATTGGTCAAAGAGTGGCTTTCTGACTTCAGTGACAAAGCCTAAATAATACAAAAGACAATAAGTTATTGTGATCTTTGTCTTGTATACTTCTGAGAAGTTTGAGTTGCTAGTTTAAAAAGTCGTTTAAGTGTTGAATTTTCTTAAGACCATTGAATGATCACCAAACAATGAGAGATACCTGCAAAAAAAATACATATTTTATATAATGTTGCAATAAAAAAAAAGTAGAAGTGGCAAAGTAATTCACTTGAATTCTAGGACAACTTGGGGAGAAAAATCTTAAACTCAAACACATGGCTTAATCACAATAAGGTATATTTTAAAATTTAAAATGTCTAAAAGTGTTAACTTATAGATGAATTGGTATTAGGGAAAGTGGTTTTTTAAAAAACAACAACAACAACAACAGCCGACAGCCACAGTGATGGGTGCTTCAGGCTAAGGTCTCTAGAGCTTCTGGTAATTCCACAGGCCATAGAGCAGGAGAGACCTGTGTTCAGGGATCAGTAAATAGCCCAGTAGGAGTTGAACACAGCAATGGGGCTGGGGCAATGCAGGAAGTGAAATTAAAGGAGTTAAGGTATTGGAATTCATCCTGAGAGAAATGAAGAATACTCTGAGGAATGTTAGGCAGATAAATGGCTAAGACCATTCTGGCTGTGGTGTGGAGAGTGGACTAAAGTAGCAAATACAGGGGTGGGAGCTGAGTGCAAGCTTTTATAATTGATCATGTAGCAGGTGATGGTGCTGTGATGAAGAAAGTGGTCCAAAAGAATCCATTCAGGCTAAAAGGGAACTTCTGCTGACTGTCTAAGAAATCTATCAAGAAAGAAGACTCAGTCTGAAAGAAGACCTCAGCTACGGAGTGGGGTCCCATCTCCAAAGACCTGGGGCTAAAAGGAGCTAGATAAAAGGACAATCAGTGCCCTTGTTAAGTTCCAGAGGGGAATCCAGGATTGGGGCAGAGACCCCCACATATGTGAGTCCAGGGGGAGAAAAGGTGATGCCAGAGACAAGTTCCAGGTGGTACCCCATGGTGGGGGGAAGGGACCATGAGGAGCATGGATTCTTCTTGGCTTGAGACCAAGGGCTGAGTAAAGCAGGTTGCAATCTTCAGGTCTCAAGCCTGGACAGGCAGGCATGAGAGTAATGGGACTGGTCTTCCCCACCTTCTGTGTAAGAGTCTTTCTGAGGCAGCAGGGTTGTCTGTGCTGGCAGCATGCTGGGGTAGGCATTACTGTGTGGCTGTGAAGTTTAGACAAAGATGGTTTATGGTACAATCAAGAACTATACATACTTAAGGAATAATGTTTTCCATTGTAACACAACTCCTTTATAATTTGAAAATATTATTCTTCCTCTCTTCTTCACATTGATTTTAGTTCCTCTGTATTTTTCTTTACTAAGTTTCAATTCAGAGCTTTAATAGTAGACCGCATTTTCCAAAAATCTGATCCAAATTCTGGCTCGTGCAGGCAATTGAATGATTTTGAATCCACTGATTTTTATCCAACTATGAAGTTCATGGTATAGTCTTACATTCAACAAATTATTCCTTGGATTTGAATCATTATAATTGTTAAGTGTTCTTTAAAATAGGCACACATTTAAAGTAAAATACATGACCAGGTCTCTGATTTAATGTGTAACCAAATTTAATTACATTTATCCCAGCAGTGTAATAACTTCAAAGAGTATAAACATATAACATTTAAACTATCAGTAATTTTTACAATTAAATTTGCTTTAATTAATATAGATTTAATGTTACTGAGTGGGAGTTATAGATATCAAGAAATAGATGATTTTTACATTTAAAGTATCTGGTTTAATGTGAAAAATGTCTTGGAATTTTAATCTGAAGAATGCTATGAAGTATACATTATATGGAAGGTCACGTGATGATAAACAAGAGGTTAAGCCCAGACTAGTTTAGCCCCATAATTGTCCTGGTTCTTTCTAAAAAGAGGCTCTTTAAAAACATACTTCTTTATCTCATGTATCAGTTTGTCCACTTGAAAAATAAAATAATCCTGCAATGGTATTCTGAGGACTAATTATAAATCTACAAAGTAATGACAGCAACTATTAGAACTAATTAACGACATGAAATATATTTTGATTGATTTTATTTTGTTACTGACACTGTGGGACTTATAATTTGCCTTGGATTATTTCCAAAGCAATGGATAAAATGCATAATTGTGATAGATGGAAATAAAGTCTCTTTTTATTATTAAAAATTCCCAGCAACTTGTATACATCGATTGAGGTTTGCTTGGTTTGCTAAAATTCATTGAGCATCCATACTGTGACGCTCCAGTTGACATTTCTAGAAGTTTAAAATGCCAAGGAAAATTTTGTGGGAATCAGTTTAGTGTTCAGTGATTGGTAGGCCTAGATATCCAGTGATCTCTCCTTTGCCTTCTCTCTTTTGAGTGTTGTTGGTAGTGTTTGGTTAATCTTCCTATTTTGAATTCTGTATTAAAAGTTATTTATCCTCAAAGTAAAAGAATAGACATAATTTTAAAAGTGGGGGGAGGGATAAGAGGCAATTTGGAGCAGATGTGGAAAATGCAACTTAATCCTATTTGAGCAAATAAGAAATGGAATATTATTTCAATATGAGACATACAGGTCAAAGAGGGGATTTTGAGAAAGAAACCGGGCCTGTAAAAGTTTGGGGATGGTGGTGGGAAAGGTTATTTTGTTACAAGGAAGAAAATAAAGAGTATACTTTGAAAGATCAGAGATAAAGGGTGTGGTCCTGAATAGCAGATGAGAGCCTTCATTTCCAACTAGTGGAATAAATAAAGCATTTTCTGCCATTTTATTCTCTAGAAGTTCTCAAAAAGAAAAAAAAAAGTGAAATCTCAATCTTTGGATAAACTAGGGGACTTCTGGAACCCTACATATGTAGCAGGCAGATAAAATAGCAAATATTTGTAAGTAGGAGATAGTAAGTATATGAAGTAAGTGGAGATGATTTAGAAAGAAAGAAAGTTAAACCACCATGGCTGTGGGGTCAGGTCTGGGAGATGATAGTATGGAGATTGATGCCACTCAAGCCAGAAAATGGCTAAGGAGTTGGCAGGAGTGAAGAGGGTAGTGGTGAATTGTAGCTGAAAAGAATAGATTTATTTGAAAATCAGTTAAATGGACATGCAATGTCTTAGTCCTCATGTTCACAATTTGCAAAAGACAAAATTCTCCCAACTCCCCATGCTTGCAAGAGCCTGGGAGTTTATTTTCTAGAGAAATCAAACCAGAAAAAACTCAGAGATTAGGAATAAGGGGTCCAGAGGAGGATGATTTAGGTTGTTCTATTGATCATAACAGGAGTAAGTAAATGTGTACAAACCAAAAGGTGAGGAACAAACGTCCTCCCTCTAGTCCTGGCCTTTGATATACCCCTTCCCAGACAGAACATTGGAGATACTCTTTGTGGAGATCCAAAGTGACCCCAGAAAGAAGACCAGCAGATACATATATTTGACCTGCCAGATGATCTGGCCATCTTTTCATCTAATCACCTCAGAGTCAACCTTACCAGTGTATAAACCCCAAAAATACACATAAAGCTTCTATTAAACCACTTAGTATTTTGCTGAAAAATGTGTAAATGGATAACCAAGCAACATTGGACATTTGCATAAATCCTATCACAGAAGAGATATATAACCAAAAGAAACAGGAAAAAAAGAAATCAGAGGAAGAAGAGGCAATACAGGTAAGAAAAGAAACTGTAAAGATATTATTATTAATCATCTCAAAAAAAGATATATGGAGATATTGCAACCACTGCATCTTAAAGTATTGCTAAAAATGGAACAAGCCAAGAATAAGAAAGAGCTCATGGAAATTAAAAATACAATAAATAAAATTTTAAAAATTCAGGAGAAGTGATGGAAGATAAAACTGAGGAAAATACCCAGAATTTAGAAATAAAAAGACAAAATGATGAGCGATAGGACAGAAGTTACAAGGATATTAGCAGATTGTTCCAGGTGATCTAACATCCAACTAATAAGTGTTTGAGTAAATGAAAACAGACAAGATAGGACATTATTAACCAAATAATATAAGAACATTTCTCAGAATAGAGTCATTGAACTATTCAATCAAGTATTTAGTATAGTGAATATAAAAACTCACACCAAGGCAACATTGCCATAATATTTTAAGAAACTAGGGGTAAAGAAAAAAATGGTAAAAACTTTAACAGGTGAAAAAGTGAGAGCATATAAAATAATTAGGCGTCAGGATGGTATCAAAAATAATGGAACATAGAATGCACAGAAACTCATAGACACAGATAATAGTTTAGTGGTTACCAGAGGGTAAGGGGGGTGGGGGGTGGGAGATGAGGGTAAGGGGGATCAAATATATGGTGATGGAAGGAGAACTGACTCTGGGTGGTGAACACACAATGGGATTTATAGATGATGTAATACAGAATTGTACACATGAAATCTATGTAATTTTTCTAACAATTGTCACCCCAATAAATTAAAAAAAAAGAATGCAAAGGAAAAATCCTTTAAAATTGTGAGTGAAAATGATTTTTATACACTGCTACTATACTCAGCAAACCTATCATTGAAGTGTTAGGACAGAATAAAGTCATTAGTACACATGCAAGCTGAAGACAGAGCAAAGATAGATGTAGCCCCAAGCAAAGGAATGCTGGCAACCACCAAAAACTGAAAGAGGCAAGGAATGGATACTGGAGTCTTCACTACAACCTCCGGAGGGAGTGTGGAGATGGGCCAACACCTTGATTTTTATTTCTGGTCTCCAGAAATGTGATAGAATAAATTTATGCTGTTTTAAGCAACAAAGTTTGTGGAAATACATTATGGAAGCTCTAAGAAACTGATACACATGATATGCACAATATTTTCTATTGAACACCAAATAAGGATTGATTACTTCTCCCTGGACCAGTTATGAGGACTCAAGAAATATTTCACAAAGATAGTGATGTTTAAATTGCCTTTTGAAGGATTTCATCAGTTAGAAATAAATAAGGACATTCAAAAAGAAGAAACAGCGCAAGTTAAAGACATTGCAGAGTGGAATATAGTGGCTTCAGGGAGCAGAAGATAGTTGAGTGTCCTTGGATTGGAGACACGGAAAGGAATCCGGATGGATGGGCCTGGAAAGTGAGAAAACATGATATGCCATCTAACACGTTGAAGGCCACACTAACACCCTTGATGTGGTCTGACAGACCATGCTGGTTAACCAAGGCTCTCTGGGCTTGGGATGAATGATGGGGTAGAATCATATGGGACCCTGTAGGGATAGAACTGGGAACTCGGAGGTCAGTTAAAACATTTTTTGAAGTATCTGGCAAGAAAGAAGAGGGGGATGAGAGGTTGTCATGGCTGTAGAATAAGATTCAGGGTAAGAGACTTTGGTTAGATGTTGGCAATGAGGGAAAAGAAAGTCAAGAACGACTTGCCAAGACTAAGCCCTCGGTCTCCATGGAGAGAGAGTGACATTTCAAAGAGAGATTGCAAAGGTAGGAGAGGGAACTGTTTTTGAAGAGATATAGACATCCTGATCATAGAGTGGGATGGGAAAGGAACTGGGATGGGTGTCTTTGCAATTTATCAACTCGGCGACCTAGAGTTATTTACCTTATGGCCCTCAGCGTGCTTAAATCCAAAATGGAGGTGGGTGGGGAGGTTTGAAGATTTAAAGAGATAATGTCTGTGAAAGAACTTTCTTAAGAATTTTTTGAAAACTATATGAAGATCAGCTATTCTTATAATGAGCCCGATATGGGAAATGATAACCTTCTGGACATGCTAGTAACTAGTGCCACACAGATCTGGAACTGAGAGAGACTTCAGGTCCAGAATTGGGAGTCCTTAGCAGCCAGGCAGGGCAAAGAAGTCTTCTGAAATCCTGCAGGGAGGGGAAGGGAAGAGGTCTAACGCAGAGGCCCAGGGGACGCCGGCTTCTCAGGTGTACTCAGAAAATGAAAGGAAATGAAGAAAAACAACACAATGTGGGGAGACAGCCAGAGGTCTTCAAGAAGAGGGAGGGATGGTCATCGAGTCTTTACATAGTTCTGTTAATGGAGACAGATGCAAGAGATCTAAATAGAAATATGCAATTTTGAATACCTAACAACATGTACGAAATTATTGGAAGGCCTGTGTTTCTTTCAGAAAATGGGCCCTGGGGTTCATTTTTCAGGGCAGCTCACTACCGCTGGTAGACTTTCCCTGAGGAGGGCTGGCAAGCCATATGTTCAGTACCATGATATAAGATCCAGTTTCTTCTCTTTTTCATTAAGGAGAAATACACATACATGAAATTAACCATTTTAAAATGCACAACTTAGTGTCATTTATTTAATATGTTCACAATGTTATACAACCATCACCGTTGTCTAGTTCCAAAACCTTTTCGTCACCACCAAAGGAAACCCCATACCCGTTAAGTAGTCACTCCCATTCTTCCCTGCCCCCAGCACCTGGCAACCACCAATCTGTTTTCTATCTCTATGGATTTATCTAGATTATGTACCCCAAATAATTGAAAACAGGTATTAAAATAAATACTTGTACCTGAATGAAGATCTAGTTTTGAATGAGGTCAGGCTCTAGGCAAGTTACCTTAGAAGGTGAGTCCGGTATGTGACCACAGTGCCAACTGCATTTATTTACTGGTTTTCTTTGTGTACCTTAATTCAAACTGCCCTCTGTGCCAAAAGCAGAATCCAAGGACGACTATGGTTTCTGTAAATTAGCAGAATTAATGTGAAAGGTTAGCCATATAATAGCTTTTAATAGGACAAGCATAATCTAAAATTCATTGTTTTCAGGTGTTGTGCTTTTAACTGTTTTATAATCAGGGAAATTTTGCCCCTAAATGAGTACTATTTGTAAATAATCCTCTCTAATTGTAGGCTTAAAATGTCTGGGCAAAACTAAAAACGGCTCCCTACCCACGGTTTAGTAACAGTTCAGGTATTTAAACAGGAGCAGCCTGAAGAATCATCCTCGGGTTTGATCTTTGCAAACCTGCAATTACTCATCTCCCAGTTAGACTTTCCCTGAGCAACGTGGAAGGGCAACCGAAGTGCATTAATCGCACTCTGATGAGTCAAGATAAACAAAAACCTTATAATCTTTGTTTCAAATAGTGTGTGTTGTAAAAAAGAAAAGAAAAGAAAAAAAGCCCCTATTTGGTGGTGAAAAGCAAAAAAGCCCCTGTTTGGTGGTGATTAACAGTTTGCGCATCAGATCTTCTCCAAGTCCAAGTTCCACGGCCTCTGTCAAGCTTTTGAAAACTGCATATAAAACAAATGAAGCTTTACAAACTTAGTGGAATATTATGAAATACTAATTTTACAGGTGCATAAGAGCAAACTGCAGTTCCAAATACCAGAATGCCATTAAACATAATGCACTCCGTATGCAGGGGCAGTTAATTTAATATTAAACCAATAAAACATTTACCAGTGCCAGTGAAGGTTTTGGTTGTTGACAGCAGGCTAGGTGTCCCACAGCCATGCCGTCTTTCTGTTTGCAGGCCAATTTTACACAGCTGCTTTCTTCTGGAAATCATGCCTCATTTGAAGCCTTTGCAAGTATGACAAATAGCCTCTCTAAGCCTTAGCGACGGTGGGGAAGCTTGAAAATATTTAGGAGCATTTATTAGCTAGAATATGAAACAAGATTTAGTTCAACTCCAGCCTTTGACTGTGTGGAGGCCTTGTTATTAGAGGAAACGCTACCTGCTCTGGTGTGTAGATCTTTTGCAGTGCACAGTATAAAATTATCACCCTGAGGGCAATGCTAAATTCAAACTGCATAGAAATTCTAATGCCGATCCATAAAATGGACACAATTAGAATAAAGTCTTTACTTTTAAACTGAACTGTCTGGTGACATTGCTGATCTACTTTTGGCTGCCATTCTAGGCATCACAGATGTAAAATAGAGCTTTATACACAGGGAGCTTTGAATCTATACAGGAAGTCAGGTTTAGAGGAAAAGGTAAATAGCGACACAAGAAAAGCTAAGGGCTAACCATATTGTTCAAACAGAACTTCAGGTGTACAAAGCATGCTATGGCAAAAGTAATCAGGGAAATCTACCCAGAAGTTGGAGTTTGGGATGGAGAACAGAGGGGAGTAGGGCGTAGGAAACTGGCAGTGTGTAGGAATGAGATGGGGGTGGCTCTGTGCACAAATGGAAGGTATATTCTGAGAGAAAGTGGACCAACATGGCTGAAGTGGAGAGCTCATGGAATTGGGAAGAAGGAGGTAAATTTGGATAGCTTGAATGGTTCTGATTACAGAGTCTCTTGAACAGGGTTATAGATTTTTATTTATTTATTTATTTTGCTATAGGAAATGGTGGTATGATGAGGGCTTTGGGAACATGAAGGTGACATAAGAAGGAAAGGTTTTAGGAAACTCCATTATGGTAGCCTCTTGGATTAATTGACATGGAGAGGATTGAAAAATGTGAGGTATGATTAGGAGATTAAGTAGTGAGAGATCTGCACTGGGTTGGCAGTGATAAAAGGGAATGGAATGTTTAGAGACCCATTTTGAAGGAAGTATTTATAGGACCTGAGAACTTTCTGGGTGTAGAGAGTGACATTTGGGCAGGTCTAGGCCAGTTCCCAGACTTTGAGCCTAGGTAACTTGAAGAACAAAATAAGAAACCCAAAGAGGAAACTGACTTAGGTGAGGAAAAGATGAGATCAATTTTAAACATGTTGAGAAAATCCATGTGGAGATTCCTGGTGGACCTTTGGGAAAGCAGGACTGAAACTTAGGAGAAAAATAAATTTGGGTGCCATCACCCACAGGAGAGTTGTTTGCTGACTCTGAAACGCGATGAGATTTCTGAGGCAGACTGGAGAGAGAAAGCTGTTGGGACCTAGAGACAGAACTCCTTTTTGGTGTTTAGATGTTTTGTAGTGGAAGAAAAAGTGAAGGCAGAGATATAAACAAGGAGTGGGCCAGGAGCCAGTGGAAAGCCAAACTTTTTTTCAAAGCATTGAATCAATAGCAATTACTGCACTGAGAATTGAGCAAAGGTCATTGAATTTCCGAAGTGAACTCCTATGAGACCCTATTGCTAGAGTGATGGGGAAAAGAACCTCTTTATGGAGGTTAAAGAATGAGTGGCTGATTTAAACATGGAAGCCATGAATATAGACTCTACTTTTGAGGAGTGAAAGTCAAAGGAAAGAGAAGCAAGACAGGCGTTTTGATATCATAGCATCATCAAGGGTACTTGTTTTTGAGATGAGACATGAGCCTATTTTATTTTATTTATTTTTATTTTTTTGACATTCAATATTATTTTATATTAATTTCAGATTCACAGCAGAGTGGTTAGACATTTATATAATTAAAGAAGTGATCCCCCTAACTAGTCTAGTACACTCCTGGCACTATACATAGTTATTACGTTATTATTGACTGCATTCCCTATGCTGTACTTTATACCCATGACTATTTTTAACTACCAATTTGTACTTTTTTTTTTTTTTTTTTAAGTTTTTATTGGGGAAGGGGAACAGGATTTTATTGGGGAACAGTGTGTACTTCCAGGCCTTTTTTTTCCAAGTCAAGTTGTTGTCCTTTCAATCTTAGTTGTGGAGGGCACAGCTCAGCTCCAGCTCCAGGTCCAGTTGCCGTTTTCTAGTTGCAGGGGGCACAGCCCACCATCCCTTGCAGGAGTCAAAGAATCGAACCAGCAACCTTGTGGTTGAGAGGACGCACTCCAACCCACTGAGCCATCCAGGAGCTCAGCGGCAGCTCAGCTCAAGGTGCCGTGTTCAATCTTAGTTGCAGGGGGCGCTGCCCACCATCCCTTGTGGGACTCGAGGAATTGAACTGGCAACCTTGTGGTTGAGAGCCCACGCTCCAACCAACTGAGCCATTAGGGAGGCAGCTCAGCTCAAGGTGCAGTGTTCAATCTTAGTTGCAGGGGGTGCTGCCCACCATCCCTTGTGGGACTCGAGGAATTGAACTGGCAACCTTGTGGTTGAGAGCCCACTGGCCCATGTGGGAATCGAACTGGCAGCCTTCTGAGTTAGGAGCATAGAGCTCTAACTGCCTGAGCCACCGGGCCGGCCCCCAATTTGTACTTCTTAATCCCTTTACATTTTTCACCCTGCCCCGAACCCCTCTCCCATCTATCACCCTGATAAATGTAGTACCCATCTGACTCATACATAATTATTACAATATTTTTGACTATATTCCGTATGTTATACCCTACAGCCTCCTGACAACTTTCATAACAACCAATTCGTACTTCTTAATCTCTTCCTCTTGTTTACCCCCCAAACCTCCTCCCGTCTGGCAATCATCAAAATGTTCTCTGTATCTATGAGTTTGTTTCCGTTTTGTTTGTTTAGTTTGTTCTTTAGATTCCACATATAAACAAATCACATTACATCTGTCTTTCTCTGTTTGATATACTCCACTTAGCACAATACACTCCAGGTCTATCCATGTTATCACAGATGGCAAGAACCCATTTCCTTCAATGGCCGAGCAACATTCCATTGTGTGTGTGTGTGTGTGTGTGTGTGTGTGTGTGTATATATATATATATATATATATATATATATATATATATCACCTACTCTTTATCCATTCATCCATCGACAGACACTGAGGCTGCTTCCACATGTTGGCCATTGTAAACAATGCTGCAATGAACATATGGATGCCCAGGTCCTCTCAAAGTAGTGTTTTGGGCTTATTCGGATAAATACTCTGAAGTGGGATTAGTGGATCCTTCTTTGTCTCTTGTTGTAGCCTTTTTTTTTTTTTTTTTTAATTTTTTCCTTTTTTTCCACATTCCCTCCCCACTCTGGTTCAAGCCGTTGTTTCTCAGTCTATTTGTGTAGGACACAGCTCCCTGGCCCATGCTGGTATTATGAGTCTTGCGCTTCCCCCCAGTTGAGGCAGTAGGTCACTGGTTGCTGGTCGGCGGCTCACGGCAACTCTCGCTGGCTGCCGGCCGCTCATGTTGGCTGCCAGCCACTCACGCTGGCCACCGGTTACTCATGGCAGCACACAGTACCCCACAGAAGCACACGGCGGCAGCTCATGGCAGTTCACGCTGTCCTCTGGCGGCTCATGGCAGCCCAGCTTCAGGGAGAGCCATTGTTCACAATCTTAGCTGTAGAGGGCGTAACTCACTGGCCCATGTGGGAATCGAACTGGTGACCTCAGCATTAGGAGCGCAGTGCTCCAACCTCCAGAGCCACCATGCTGGCCCAGCCTTTGTTTTAAAGTCTATTTTATCTGATATAAGTATTGCTACTCCAGATTTTTGTGTGTGTGCTTCCACTTTCATGAAATATCTTTTTCCTATCCCTTTACTTTCATTCTGTGTGTGTCTTTCTATCTGAAGTGAGTCTCTTATAGGCAGCATATGTAAGGGTCTTATTTTCTTATCCGTTTAGTCATCCTATCTTTTGATTAGAACATATAATCTATTTACATTTAAAGTAATTGTTGATAGATATGTAGTTATTGCCATTTTATTATTCACATTTTGGTCTTTTTCATGTTAACATTTCTTGTAATACTGGTTTGGTGGTGATGAACTCCTTTAGCTTTCTCTTGACCGGGAAGCTCTTTATCTGTCCATCGATGCCAAATGATAGCTTTACCGCATAGAATAATCTTGGCTGTAGGTCCTTGCTTTTTATCCTTTGAATATTTCATGCCAATCCCTTCTGGCTTGTAAAGTTTCTGTTGAGAAATCAGTTGACAGTCTTATGGGAGCTCCCTTACAGCTAACTGCTTTTCTCTTGCTGCTTTTAAGATTCTTTCTTTGTCTTTAACCTTTAGCATTTTAATTATGCTGTGTCTTGGTGTGGCCCTCTTTGGGTTCATCTTGTTTGGGATTCTTTGCACTTCCTGAACTTGTATGTCTATTTCTTTCTCAAGGTTAGGAACGTTTTCAATCATTATTTCTTCAAACAGTTTCTCAATCCCTTGCTTTCTCCCTTCTCCTTATGGTACCCCTATGATGTGAATGTTGTTACTCTTGATGTTGTCCCAGAGGCCCCTTAAGTTATTCTAATTTTTTTGGATTCTTTTTTCTTTTTGCAATTCTGTTTCGGTCTTTTCTTCTACTTTATCTTGTAAATCTCTGATCCAATGCCTTGCTTCCTCTAATCTACTGTTGATTCCCCCCTAAGGTATTCTTCATTTCTGTTATTGTATTCTTCATTTCTGACTGGCTCCTTTTTATGTTTTACATCTCCATGTTTATGTTTCCTATCTCTTTGTTGAAATTTTCCCTGAGACCATTGATCCTCCTTATAACCAGTGCTTTGAACCCTGAATCTAGTAGATTGCTTGTCTCCATTTCGTTTAGTTCTTCTTCTGGAGCTTTGTTCTGTTCTTTTATTTGGGACATGTTTCTTTGTCTCCCCATTTTGGCTGCCTCCCTATGTTTGTTCTATATATTAGGTAGGCAGAGCTGCTATGTCTACCAGGCTTAGTAGAGTGGCATATGTAAGAGGTGTTCTGTGGGGCCCATTGGCACAGTCTCTCTCATCACCTAAACCGGTGCTGTAGGTGTGCCCCTTGTGTGGGTTGTGTGTGCCTTCCTGTTGTAGTTGAGCCTTAGTTGCTGTTTGCACATCAATATGAGGGGTTGACCCTCAGGGTTGATTGGTTGTGAGGACTGGCCATGACTACAGTGGAGGAGTTGTGCAGGGGCTGACCCTATGGAACAGTATTCACTTTAACAGATCTCTGGTACCTGCCCAGTCTGCCTGTTGGGTTTGTTGCCCTTGAAGGCAACTAGGTGATGCTCTGGCTCAGTCCGAAACTGGCCACCACATATGCCGGTCCCAGGGCACCTGTCATGAGCCACAAAGCAATCCACAGATAGCTACCACCTGTGCTGGGCTTGGAGGTGCCTCAAAAAGCCAAAGCAAACCAGGGCCGGCTGTTGCTACCATGTTTTCCTGAAAATAAGACCTAACTGGAAAATAAGCCCTAACATGATTTCTTAAAGACATCCCCTGAAAATAAGCCCCAATGCATATTTTGGAGCAAAACTTAATATAAGACCTGGTCTTATTTTCAGGGAAACATGGTAGTGTGCATCTCGGGGCTGCTTAGCCAGAGGTATGGGACATGCTAAAGCCAGATGCTGCTTGTTTGGGTTTTGTGAGCCTTTGAAAGATTTTAGGAAAGTCTGAAGCATGAGCCAAGGCAGGCTGTTTGTAGCGAAAAGCCACTGGAAGTGACTTTAGTGGTTCCGCAAGTTGGATGGGCTGGGGTTTCAGTAAATCACCAGGGCAGGGCAAATGGTGTTAGCCAAGTTGATGGAGGCTCAGCTATGGTGGCCTCCTGCATCTGCAGGCCAACAAGGTGTAGGGCTCAACAAAGAAACAAGAGCTTCCCTGATGCTTTTCGAGCTGCTGTCCCACTATAGGAGCTCAGAGCGCGTGAGTCCATCAGCAAGTGAGTCCATGTGCCAGCCCTCAAGAGGAGTGCCTGTGACTGCAGCCAAACTCTGTCCCACTCAGCCATATTCTCTGCTTGTTTTTACAGCCAGAAGTTATGGGGATTTCTCTGTCTGCTACTGGAACCCCAGGATGGGGAGCCTGGTGTGGAGCTATTACCCCTTGCTCTTCCAGCAGTACCCCTGCAGCCGAGTTATCCCTCCTAATTATTAATGGTCACATGTGAGTGTGGGACCAGTCTGTTTGTTTTTCTGCCCCTCCTCCAATTCTCAAGGCGGCTTCTACTGCATATCCTTAGTTGTAGGGCTTTGGTTCAGTTAGACTTCAGGTGATCCTCAATGATATTCTTTACTTAGTTTTAATTTTGATGTGGTTGTGAGAGTGTTTACCTACTCTATCATCTTGACTGGAAATCATCATGAGCTTATTTTAGATAAGGGAGGAAGAAATTAAAATGAAGAAAATGTTAAAGACATTGAGTAGGCTGTGTATCATCTTAGGAAGTAAAGGAGCTCATATAAATAAAGCAGAATATAATGTCTACCAAGACAGGAGATAATTAAGAGATGATGGTTGAAAACTACAGGATGAAGTGGATATATCAAAATTAACAAGCTTATTTGGAAGAACTAACTGAATAGACATATGAACTAAGTAGTCTCAGGTATATAGAAAGCATTAGTGCCTATTGGCACTAAAGGCAGGAAAATTTAATCCCTGGTGAACTTTAGTGTAACCATTTTGGCAACTTTATTCGAACAAGGGGAGGTAGCCAGTTTCCTCTCACCATACTGGAGTTTATTTATGGCTGCTTGGCATATACTGTCTTGAGAAGGTTTTGAGGCTACATCCAGACTCAGCATTCAAGATTGCCTCTGATAAACCAACGATGTCTGCCTTGAGCATGTGGTTGGAGAATGGCAGCTCCAGGGCTAGCTAGCAGGAAGAACTCTTAGGCAACAATGAGTGTGAAAAGTCCAGTTGCTTAGCCGTGTCCAGGAAACTTTTGTTTCTCAGAATGACACAGGGTTGAAAATAAGCAAGGGGGCAAGTTAAGGTGAGGAAGTCTAGGGTGTTGTTACTCAGAGTGTGGACCAACAGCATGGGCGTCACCTGGGATGCTTGTTAGAAATGCAGATTCTCAGGCTCCACTCCAGACCCACTGAATCCAACTCTTCATTTGAACAATACTTCAACTGATTCATATGCACACCAAATTTTGTAAAGGGCATTGCTGAGGTCTACGCCAAAATGACCAATTTGGGGTTCAGGTAGATGGGTGGAGGAGTCAAAGAAACCAAGAAGAGTTTGTAAAGTCTAGACTAGTGGTTTACAGTCTGGTTTCCAGACAAGTTGCATCGTCAGCACCTGGGAACTTGTTAGAAATGCAAATTCTCTGGCCTTACCTCAGATATACTGAATCAGAAACTCTGGGGTTAGTATTCAGGAACCTGGGTTTGACAAGCTCTCCAGGCAATTCCGGTGTGTCCTACAATTTGAGAGCCATCATTCTAGGTAATCTGGTGAAATTGCATTTAACATGGGTCAAGAACAGGGGTAAGAAGTAAAGAAAGTTAGTTTAAAAGGTTGGAATCAGAAAGTTGCTACAAGTTCAGGAAGCAAAAAAAATGGGAGGAAAAAGTTACAAATAATACTTTATAGCCCAAACAGCTTAGCCAAAGCAACCAAGAAAAAGACCATGGCTCTTTGATGCTATAGACAAAGCAAGCAGATATCCAGATGAATTTTTTGCAATTATTGGGAAAAGCCTTCACCTGAAGAGTGCCTAGTAAAAGAAAAACTGTGTTATGAAAAGATAAAAGTACCATAAGATATCATTTACATTCACAGTGGAGCTGCAAAGTAAGGAAGGTTGGTTCAGTTTGGGGTGTTAAAAGGCTAATTGCAGATAATAAGGTCCCATTATCAAAGCAGGACTGGATCTTTAGCAAACTGGCTATGTTTATGTCAGTTATCATACATATCTGAAATTACTATGATTGCATTGTTTTTAAAAAATAATTGCAATTCTAACTTATCTCTCATCTACTACTGGAGAGCCCTTCCACACTAATCCCAAGGTGTTTAAATTGTGGCTGATGAGCACTGGTATCTTTGGAGTTGCCACTAGCAAGAAAGGCCAACTGGTATTTTCCATGCTGTTGCACTGTCCCATGTAGCAGCTCTTAGCCACATGTGGCTATTTAAATTTCAATGAATAAAATTGAATAATATTAAGAATTTTTCATACAAACCAGCCACATCCCACCCGCTTAATAATTGCCTATGGAAAGGGGCTGCGATATTGATCAACAAGGTTTACAAGACATTTCCAATTATTACAGAAAATTCTGTTGGATAGGAGTTGATCTTTTGATTCAAGATTCCTAACAGACTTTGTCAGAATCAGGTTTACAAATGAGTTGCTTTTCAGTGGGACTAAAAGCATATCAAATCTTTGAAAAGGATGGGGTTGGGGAGTCAAACTCTAACAGTCTCCACCTGTTCTGAATACATAAATGTTTCCTAGCTTCCACCTCAACTAAGATGTGGAGACCTTCCGAGGGAATCAAGAGATGACAGTATTTTACTCATTTTTCTTCTTTATTTTTGTGATGGCAGAGGGGGGCAAAAAAAAAAAAAAAAATTACTCAAGACAAGGTGATTTTGTCTAACATCCCAGCACTCTATTATTTTATTTGCCAGTTGTGTTCTGTTTTGTTTTTGCCAAGGCCTGTCATTAAGAAGGTAGCTATACATAGTTTTGTTTTGTCTCTTTTTATCTATCTATCTATCTATCTATCTATCTATCTATCTATCTATCTATCTATCTATCTATCATTTATCTAATTTTTTGCTGGAGTCCTAGTAGGACAAATGAATTATAAACAGCGACTCCGGTGAGCGGCCAGCAGAGTCCAGTGACTGTCTGAGGCTGGCTTTTCAGGTTTGGTTTGAGGCCCTTGTAAACTCTCAGTTATTTTTAACCTGCCTTTCTTGAAAGCAGGTTAGAAAGAGAATGGTATTCATAAATCCTTGCTACATAAATTTCTTTTGGGGGTTCGTTACGTACATTTTCCTTTGAACCAAACATGCCAGAAAAGGTGGGGGATAACAAATTATTAATTTGAAGCTCAGAATAGTGTCACCACCTTAAGCTGAGGAATCAGACCTAAGGTAAAGAAACTTGAATTAACAGGAAGGTCTCTGGAAACTTTCATGCCCTGGTTAAGATAGAGATACAAACCTCGGGACTCAAATCTGTAATTCTAATGTTTTGATTTTATAATAAGAACTCGTTTGATACCTATAGAAATTAAATTGTTCAGAATAATGCCACATTAATCATACACGGGTATAAATCTGTGAATAGTTTCAAGTTAGGTGTAGGGACAGGGTCCCAGAGAGCAGTTTCCAGGCTCTCGGCCTCACGTGGAAAGGTGATGGCTTGGGTAGTAGACGGCCATAAGCTGTGGGTGTGTGACCATCAGCTGTAACCAGTTAGCCATTAGCCACTAGTATAACTGCCGTGGCTAGGCTGGTGGGTTGTTTGGTTGGCAGAGAAGCAGACGGCGGATTGTGGCTATCAAGTGCAGTTGATAAGCGGATTGTGGATTGCTGATCTTACTTCCTGTGTCTCTCTTGGCTGCCAGCGAGATGGGGGTGCAGGAAGACCCCTTGTTGGGGTACTGGCAGATGTTTGCTTTTGCGTCTCAACCAGCCTCCATCGAGAATATAGTGGGAGAATATAGACTCCCCTATCTATGGCTTCGTTGTTCCTTTTTGGCCTCACCATATCCTGCGTTCTTGTGTAGGGAGCGGGAGCTGAGACCCTGCATTACATTAGGTAAGCATATATATATATATATATATATATATATATATATATATATATACATATATATATATATACATATATACATATATATATATATATATATATATATATATATATATATATATATATATATATCTTGAAGTCTAAGATTAGAAAAAGGATGCTGCCTTGGGAGCCTGTGAGCTGTTCATGCAGTTTACGTTAGGGGTTTCTAACAGCATTTCTTGTTTATTCTTTGGTGTTGCTACCCTTGAGCAAACATAAATACCTTTGGGCCTCCTATTTCGTATGTTCCCCAGAATAAATTTTTCTCACCCTTGCCCTGGGAAGATAAATGTACTAAGCCTTTCTGATGAGGCTTCCAACATCTTCTGTGTGAATCTCTGTGAAAAGCTAAGAGGTCTTTTCCGGGCAATTAGTCACATATAATTTTCCAAATTACATGTTTAGCTCTGACGTGTTTCTCTCCAAAGTTAGTGTGCTATTTGTTTATTTGGTTCTGAACCTAGGGTAGCAAGGAGTCTCTCCTGCGGCAGGTGACCCCCTGTGAGTCACGTTGTGAGCAAATGTAACCCAGAGAGGAGCTGCCAGGTCCTGCCAAGGCCCTTTCCAAACCTTCATGGAAAATGAGAAGCTAGCTTTCTTGTCTTCTTCTTAATTCTTATTATTCTTTTTTAAAAAATATAAATATGAAATCGACAGCAGACAGAGATTTGTTATGGCATCTACTCCAATTTCATACCTTTACTAACTTCAGTTGAATTTAAGTCAAAGTCAGCAAGTGGCCATGCATGGACAGGTCCTTGGGAGGCGTGTTGGTGCTCAGGACCTCTAGCCTCCATTTGGAAAACACGTGTGTGAAACCATCCTGCCACCCAGCAAATTCTGGTCAGAATCTGGGAAGCCTTTCAAGCTTCTTTCTCTTTCCTCAAATAGTATATATAAACAGTATATATAAGCAGTATATATAAATAGTAATATTTAGTTTATGTATAGCTTATATATATAGTTTATATATACATATATATGTATATATAAAGTGGATTTTTATATATAAAGTGGATATAAATATGTATATATGTAGATAGATAGATAGATAGATAGATAGATAGATAGATAGATAGATAGATACAATCACATTTTCTTTCCATCCATCCATTGATGGACACTTGGGTTGTTTACCTGTCTTGGCTATTGTGAATAACATTGCAGTGAACATAAGGATACAGATATCTCCTTCCAGATAGTGATTTCATTTCCTTCAGATATATACCCAGAAGTGAGGTTGCAGGATCATATCATAGTTCCATTTTTAATTTTTTGAGGAACCTCCAAGCTGTTTTCCATATTGGTTACATCAATTTACATTCCCACCAAGAGTGCACAGGGATTCCCTTTTCCCCACATTCTCACCAACACTTGCTATACCTTGTCTTTTTTATAATAGCCATTCTAATAGTTATGAAGTGATAGCTCACTGTAGTTTTAATTTGCATTTTTCTCATGATTAGTGACATTGAGCACCTTTTCATGTATCTGTTGCCCATTTGTATGTCTTCTCTGGAAAAATGTCTATTCAGGTCCTCTGTCCATTTTAAAATCAGATGATTTGTTTTTTTGTTATTGAGTTGTATGAGTTCCTTATATACTTGTATATGTAAAACTAATACATCACAATCAGGATATTGCCATTGATACAATCCACTGGATTCATTCAGACTTCCTAGTTTCACTTGCAATAGTGTGTAATATGTGTGTGATTATGTACATGTGCATGTGTGTGCCTACCAAGGCTACCCAGGTTTATCAAATGTAAAGGTTTGCGTATTCTCCATTGCAGTCAAGATATAAAATGGTCCATCACTACAGGATCCCTCAAGTTGTTCATGTGCTTAGTTGACTGCTTTTTACTGGTGAGATCTGAGAGTTACTTATGTATTCTAGACATTGGCCCTTTGTGGACTTTGAAAATATTCTCTCCCAAACTTTACTTTGTTTTCATTCTCTTAACAGGATCTTTCGCAGGGCAAAAGTTTTCATTTTGTTGAGATCAAATTTATCAAGTTTCTTCTTTTATGGAATGTAGTTTTTGGCGTTGCCTAAGTATTGTTTGCTTAGTCCTATATCCTGAAGATTTTCTTCTGTGTCCTTTTGTAAAAGTTTTCATAGTTTCAGGTTTTACGTTTAAGTTCATTATTCATTTTTAGTTAATTTTTGTGTAAGGTCTGAAGTTTAGATTGAGGTTCATTTGTTACTAAGAGATGTCCAATTATTCTATCACCAGTTCTACCTCGCTGATCTGTAGGTTTAATGCAATTCCTATCAAAATCCCAGCAAAATTTTTTGTAGATATAGGCACGGTTAGTCAAAAATGTATATGAAATAACACAGATCCTAGAATAGCTATAAATAAACTTGCCTTGGTTGTTGTAAACATTCTCCTGCAAATTGTTTTTATACTTTGCCAAAATTTAGTAGACCTACTTGTGTGAATCTGTTTCTGGACTCCCCATTTTGTTTTATTGCATCTACCCCTTTGCCAATATCACATTATCTTGATTACTGTGATGATAGAGTAAGCCTAAAAATCGGGTCCAGTGATTCCACTTTACTCTCTTTTGTCAAGGTTGTTTTTAAATATTCTAGGATCTGTGCTATTTTGTATAAATTTTTGACTAACCTTGCCTATGTTTACAAAAAGTCTTGCTGGGATTTTGATAGGAATTGCATTAAACCTACAGATCAGTGGGGCAGAATTGGTATCTTTATTATGTTGAGTCATCAAATCCACAAACATTTATTTAAATTGTTTGATTTCTTTCATTACCATTTTGTAATTTTCAGCATACTAGACCTGTATATGTTCTGTTAACTTTATTCCGAAGCACTTAATTTTCTTTTGAGTGATTGCAAATGGTATTGTGTTTTTAATTTCTGTTTCCACATATTCATTGCTACTACAGACATGTGATTGATTTTTTTTTTTTTTTTTTATTGATCTTACATCCAGTGATCTTGCTAAACTCATTTATTAGTTCAAGAAAATTTTTGTGGATTCTTTCTGATTTTACATGGAGCTAACCTTGTCATCTTCAAATAGGAACAGTTTTACTTCTTCCTTTCCAATCTACTGTGTTTCCCCGAAAATAAGACCTAGCCGGACAATCAGCTCTAATGCGTAGTTTGGAGCAAAAATTAATATAAGATATATCAATATAAAAATTAATGTAAGTTCTTATTTTACTATAAGACCATGTCTCATATAATATAATATAATATAATATAATATAATATAATATAGTATAGTATAGTATAATATAATATAATATAATATAATATAATATAATAATATTATATAATAAATACAATATAATATAATACAATATAAATATGATATCATAAAGACCATGGCTTATATAAGACTGGGTGTAATATATTACAATACAATACAATACAATGTAATGTAATATAATACTGGGTCTTATATTAATTTTTGTTCCAAAAGACGCATTAGAGCTGACTGTCTGGCTACATCTTATTTTTGGGGAAACATGGTATGTACAGAGGGTGCCAAAAAATGTATACACATTTTAAGAAAGGAAAAAGCTGTATTAAAATTGTAATACTCAATATATACCAATAACAAAAGTTGAATACAAGTCACGTGTATACATTTTTTTTTTGGCACTCCGGTATGCATATATTTTTATTTGCCTTATTTCACTGGCTGTAACTAGTATATGCTGAGTACGGTTGAGAGCTGATATCTTTGCCTTGTTCCTGATTTTAGGAAGAAAATGTTCAGTCTTTCACCATTAAATACCATATTAACTATAGGTTGTTTTGTAGCTGCTCTTTTTCAGTTAATTCCCCTCTATTCCTGACTTTCTAAGAATTTTTATCATGAATGGATATTAGATTTTATGAAATGCATTTTCTGTGTCAACTGATATAATCTCATATAATTTTCTTCTTTAGCCTGTTCATATTGTGTACTATATTGGCTTTCAAGTGAACGTTGAAATAGCCTGACATACCTAGAATAAATTCTACTTGGTTAGGGTGTGTACTTATTTCTATACATTGTTGAATTCAATTTGCTAATCTTTTGTTGAGGATTTTTGCATCCGTATTTGTGATTTTTGCATCCATATTTATAATGGTATGTTGTTTGGGGGGATTTTTTTTTTCTTTCGCTTTTACTATTTTTTTTGTTCAGTTATGATATCTACTTGGTTCATAATGCCTCATAAAATGACTTGGAATGTTTCTTCTTTTATTTTCTGGAAGAAATTTTATAAAATTGGTGTTAATTCTTTAAAAAGAAGCATTCTTCAGTAAAACTACCTGAGTCTAAAGATTTTCTTCAGGAGCTTTTAAATAACAGATATTATTTTCTTTAATGGTTATAATACTATTGAGATGATCTACTTTGTTGTGGTTAAGTTTGGGTATTTGTAGTTTTTGAACAATTGACCAATTTCTTTTAGGGTGTCAAATTTATGAAAGTAAAGTTCCTAATAGTATTCTCTTATTAAGTATTCTTCTAATGACTACAGGATCACTGCGGGATTTGTCATGATATACTCTATTTTATTCCTGATATAGTGGTTTGTGTCTTCTCTCGTTTTATTTTTGACAATCTTGCAAAAGGTTTATCAATTAAAAATATTTTGAAAAAACTTTTAAAATTTGTTTCATCTTTTCTATTGTTTTTCCTATTTTTAATTTATTTTATTTCTACTCTTATCTTTATTATTATTTCCTTCCTTATGCTTGCTTTGGGTATATTTTTTCATCTCTCTCTAGTTTCTTGATGTAGAAACTTAGATTAATGATTTGAAATCTTTTCTCTTTGCTTATGTAAGTATTTAGTGCTACAAATTTGCCTCACAACACTGTATTAACAGTATTCACATTTTATGTTTTATTTTCATGTTAATTCAGTCCTATGTAGTCTTAATTCCCTTTGAGACTTCCTCCCTGACCCATGGATTATTTAGAAGTATGTCATTTGATATCTAAGTGTTTAGATTTTTCTGTTGTCTGTTATTTCTAGTTTGATTCCATTATTGTGTGACAACATAGTTGGAATGATTTCAACTTCTTTTAAATTTGTTAAGTAATGTATGGCCTAAGATATGAACTATCATGGAGTATATTCTATCTGTACTTAAAACAATATATAGTCTATTGTTGTTGAGTGGATTGTTCTCTATATTTCAATTAGATCTTGCTGGTTGATTATGTTATTCATTTCTCCTATACTCTTGTTGAGTTTTTTATAGTAGTTCTACCACTTACTAAAAGTGAGTTTTTGAAGTCCCCAGCTATAATCATGGATCTGTCTACTTCTTTTTCAGCGATACCCATTTTTGCTTTATGTATTTTGAAACGCTGCTGTTTGGTGGATTCACATTTAGGATTGCTTTTTTTTCCTGGTGTACTGATTCTTTATCATTATGCAATGTTGTTTTCTGTCACTGGTAATTTTCTTTGCTCTAAAGTATAATTTGTCCAATGTTAATATAGCCACTCCTATTTTTAAAAAGTATTTGATTAGTATTTGCGTGGTATATCGTTTTCCATCCTTTTACTTTTAACCTACTTATGTCATCATTTTTTAAAGTGAGTTTCTTTTAGACAGTAGATAGGTGGATCATGCTGTTTTTATCCACTATGCCAATCTATGCCTTTTAATTGGTTTTTACCTTTAAGGTAATTATTGATATGTTAAAGCTTAAGCCTGCCACTTAATTTATTTTCTGTTTGTATTTCTGTTTTTATTCCTCTGCCTCGTAATTCTTGCCTTCCTATGGGTTACTTAAACATTTTTCAGTATTCCATTTTGATTTACTTGTGATGCTTTTTGAATTTGGGTATATTTTTGAGTACTTTTCTTAGTGGTTGTTCTGACAATATACATATATTAATTATTACAATCTGTTGGTATCAACATTTTACCACTTTGAGTGAACTATGGAAAACTCTCTTGCGTTTAATTCCCTTTATCTTTTCTAATTTCAATGTTATTATCTTAAGTATGAAACAGTATTACAAATTTTGATTCAATCATCATATATGATTTATAAAACTCATAAGCAGAAGGATAGTGCACTATATATGCCCATGCTTCTATTCTTTCCGTTATTCTTTCCTCATTTTTCATCTCCAAGATTCCTTCTTTCATTGCCTTTCTTCTTGACCTTCTGTTATCCAATCTTTAAGGATATGGCTGCTAGTGACAAATTCTGTTAGTTCTGCTCACCTGAGAATGTTTTCATTTTCTCTTCATTTCTGGGAAAAAAAAATGTTTCACTGGGTATAGAATTTATGGTTAATAGTTCTTTTCTTTCAGCACTTGAAAAATCTTACACCACTTCCTTCTGGACTCAATGATTTCATATGATAAATACACTATAGATAATGAGTTATTTCTGTCTAGCTGCTTATGATATTTTTTTTTTCTTTCTCAAGTTCAAGTATGTTGTGTCTTGGTGTGAATTCCTTAGGATTTATCTCCTTCAACCACCCATTTACCTTCTTAAATCTGTACAATTGTGTATTTTACCACATTTTAACTTTTTCAACCATTATTTAGTCAAACACCATTTTAGCCCCACTTTCTCTTTTCATTCTGCAGCTCATAGTATGAATATTGACTCTTTTGTTGTTGTCCCACAGGTCCCTGAAACTCTGTTGTTGTGTTTTTCCTCTTATTTTTTTGATTGGGTAAATCCTGTTGATTTGTCAAATTCACTGATTCTATCTTCCGTTAGCTCCACTTTCCTGTTGAACCAACCCAACAAGTTTTTTTTTTTTTTAATTTCAGTTATTGTTTTTCAGTTCTATAAATTCCATTTTTTTAAAGCTTTTTTCTTGGCTGACATTGTCTATTTTTTTCATTTGTTTTAAGAAAATTTGTAAGTGCATGTTGAAGCATTTTAATAATGGATTGTCAGGAAATCCCACCTGTGATTCATCTCAGTGTTAGCATCAGTTAATTGTCTTTTTCATTTAAGTTGTGATTTTTGTTTTTTAATATGACAGATTAAATTTTCATTGTGATCTGGACATTTTGGCTGTTACATTTGGAGAATCTAGACCCTGTTTACATCTTTTATTTTAGTAAGCAGTTACCTTGTTAGGTTTATCTGACCTACTTTTGTGGGCTGTGGTTGCAATGACAATTTAATTTTCAGAGCTTTTGCTATGCTATTTTGGTCTCCTTGGTTTATCTGGTGCTTCTGGGGCTCCTACTGGTCCCTTCCAGTGCCACCTAAGGGGATGGAGGGTTATCCCAGGCCAAGACACTTGGGCAGGGAAGTTAAACCCGAGGGAGAAAGTGATTTTTCTAGACAGGCACTTGTGAGATCTTCCTTGATGGTGATATCCAGTTACCCCATTGTCTCTCTTTGGGGCAGGGGAGTCTCAGACCCATGGGATAGAAATGCTGCCCAGTAAGACGACTTGTTGCGGTTGGATTCCCTTTGCTAATGTACCTGACCACTCAATGTCTCTGAGTTGATGAAGGGATTCTCAGGAGACAAAGGGGCTTTCTAAGCCCAGGTGCTTGTTGCGGTGGGATATCTTTGCTGGAACCATCTGTTCACCTAATATTTCTGCCTAGAGGAAAAGGCTCTCCAGCCCAGTGGAGAAGGAGCATGCTTTCTGGGCCAGGCCACCTGTTTTAGGCAGGGCTCTCAATCTACTCTTATCAGTGGTACTCAGCTCACATTATTTTATTGGAGAGATTCCTTTTCAACCTGGTGAAGAAGAGATAAACCTTGACGACCTTTAGTTGTTAGGTTGGGATCAGGAAACACTGAGCCTTGGTTGCTTCTCCTGTTGGTTGAGTGAGTGGACAGGCTACCTAATAGCACACCTTGCTGCTGTGCTATTCCTTCATTGATTGGGTCCCTCACCCGTCTTCCTTCCTCGTTTCACCTTTCAGCATTCTCCATAGGCTGCCTTTTCCATTACTTTCAGAGTTTATATCTATATTTAGCAGGGAGGGACAAGTAGAAACAAGCCTATCCTATCTTGTCCCGACCAGACCAGAATAGTGTCAGTATTTACTATAACATTTTAAGTGGCATACAAAAGTACATCCCTGCGCAAATAACGTTGATAGTTCCTTACTGCCTTATATTAGATGTTTCTTTCTAAATAGCATCAGTGACTTTTCTTTAGGTAGAGTCACTTCTAAATAAAAAAGACATGGCAAAAAATATTGAAGCCCTTTTGAACAGTCATCACATTTATAATCCAATGCATATTCAGGCCATAAAACTTCTCTCCCAATTTACACAGCAGTTATCATAGCACTTTTGAAATGAGAGCAATGGAAGAGAAACAAAATTCCCTGTGCAGGTCTCCTTCCTCCTTCCTGTCCAAGCTGCAAATGTACATGCGCTCGTAGGTGATGTTCCACAGAGTCTACCTGTGTTGAAAGGCAAACTCCCAGATACACTGACAGAGGCCACCGCCAGCAAGAAACAGTGGTCCCGTTTTGATCTCTATTTGGTTATAGTGTCTCTCATCTCCTGATCCTCCTAATTGCAGTCTAGCAGTTTGTTTGTTTTTTATCCAGAAGAGCTCAGGAAGTCTGTTTGCTGCGTAAGAGAGGGTGGAGACTCAGCCTTGAATGTTAGTTGAGAACTGGCTCAAGCTGGCTCCCTGGGTGTCAGCTTGCTGCAAGACAAAAGCCCCTGAGGAAATGCAATGGACTCAGCAAACTTTGGCGCATAGGACAAAGTGGATGTTCCCCTTCTTTCCAGAGCATATGGTCAAAGGCCTTATTTTTTTTTTTTTTTTAAGTACCAGAATTAAATGAAAGTTTAGATGATTGTTATCATGCCTTTGTGCTGCAGTCAGAATGGCTCCTTTCCCTCCTGGCCACCTTTAAATAGCTAACGTTTATTGAGTGCTTATCATATGTTAGCCAGTGTTCTAACCACTATGCTAGTATGCAGCGTAGGTCTGCTAATAACTATAGTGCTGGTAGTAATAATAATGATACTGTACTAATAATAGACAGTGTTAATTGTAGGCTATTCTTACACTTAGGCTATTCTAATTGCTTTTTATGAATTAACTCATTCCGTCTGTCAAAGCTATGAGGTGGTCACTGCTATTATGCCTAGTTTACAAATTAGGAAACTGAGGCAATGATATTACCAAGTTGACCAAGGCCACACAGCTGGTAGGCAGAGAGGCTGGGATTCAAAATTAGGCATTGTGACATCAGAACAGATGATGCTCTTGGGCATTAAGCTGTAGCTACTTGAGGCTTCTATGACTGCTTGCTCTATTGTAAAACAAAGGAGTTTGCTCACACAACGATTACAATAGTGATGTAACAATACCCAACAGCACAACAATATGCATACCAGCACTAGCAAGTCAAATTGACTAAGTGCTTATTATGGTTCAAAATTTATTCCATACATTTGGCACGCATTTTTTATCTAACCATTATCACAGCCCATACTGAAGAACTATTCTTACCCTTATTTCATGGTGCTATAGGGGTGTCAGGGGACTTGCTGAATATTACACAACTATTAAGTGGTGGAATTAAGATGGAAGTCTAGCCATTCTGTTTTTCTATGGGTGGGCAAAAAACCAAAAACCAACCAACAAACGAAAAACGCAAAAACCCTCTACTATTTGTGGAATCTATGCCACAATTGATATATGCATAGTTAATCCTTCAGTTAGGAATATATTTCTAAAAGTTGAGCATCATTACTTCCTGAGCCATTTCCCCCAAATGAGAACCATGGAAACAGAAGGCAGCTACCATGTGATACAATCAGAGATGGAGGTTGGTAAACAGCACTGAGCTTGTTCTCCCCCACATGCAACATGATTTTCTTAGGCTGCCAACTTAATGAAAGTTTCACACTTACGTTAACCTGCCCCTGAATCTTGATCAAGCCTTCAGAAAACTTTAAACAACAGTTTTACTTTTAGGGTGTATTTTTCCTTACAAGTGGTGCAAACTGAGTTGCTCTTTCACTGGGGATTTAAGAAAAAAAAAAAAAAAAAGAAAAAAACAGACACAAATTACAGCACTATATAAATAAATACACTTTTTTTTTTTTTCTATTCTAATTTACAAAAAAGAACAGAAGCCTCAGGATGATTAACTGGAAATGTGGTTCTGTCATTCCAAAGGCAGCACAGTTAACGCTCTGCTGAAGCAATTCATGTTTTATTTGAACCCCAAAGAGAACATCTTTAAAATGAACTTTTCTATAATTATCAGTTATGAAAACCAGTCTGTAAGTTGATATTTTATAAAAATAGTGTTTGTATGGCTGAAGAAATGCAATTTAAACAACTAACTCAGCACTGTTTCTCTGTTAGATATGACCCATTAAATAAGGAATTTTTAGGTATTCAGACTTAATTATATGTACCAATCCAAACATGAAATTTCTTTTTCCTTTTGGAGATTCAGTTTAAAGTTGTGAGAAAAGCAGCTAACTTTTCACGTTGGCGTATTTTAATCATACAGTGAATTTTGATTATGTATCACACTTTTAAAAATTGCTTTAATCACATCTACCAAATTCATTCCTAAAAGGAATTTATGTTTACATTTCAAAAGAACAATAATAATAACCCAGAAGTAGGGACATTTATTTCATGTGATTCTTTAAAAAAATCTCATGAGTAGGGAGTCAAACTTTTGGTGACTAGTCTGGAACGGAAAATTGATAAAACGTCTTCAAACTCGAGGCTTTCCATGGAGCCACTTGCTCTTTGCCCAACAAATATTTGCTGTGTTTCTACTATGTGTAAAACACTGTAGGGAGCTTTTAAGGTGAACGAATCAGACAAGATCTAATCTCACAACCTGGTTAAGAAGAAGGAGTGATAAAGGCTTTTACAGAGAAACATAATATAGGGAGGTATATTGATAAGTCCCATAGGAAAGATACAGATAAAATACTAAGTCTTGAGAAGGGAGACCAGCCTGGGTGAGAAGAGCAGAATTCCATGGGGTAGAGGATACTAAAATTGGAGCTTAAAAGATGGCCAAGATTTCACAAAGTAGAGACTGTGACAGATGTGTTTCAGGCAAAAGTAGTCATAGCTGAAGCCACAGCACAAGGGAAGGAAAACACAAATTGTGCTTGGGAAGGAATGTGTCAACAATCAAGACTAGAGAGTTGGGTTAAAAAAAGAGATGATAATAGAGAATTGGGTGGAAAAGACTAGTTAATGGCTTTGAAGTTTTGTCCCAAGACAATGGAGAACTACTAAAGTACCAGATCACAGACTGGCATATCTCAACAATGATTTAGGAAGAATGATTTGCTAAGAGACTATCAGAGATGACAGGAGCTGAACAGAGACTAGGAGATCAATTATATGGCTATTAATTATAGAGTGGTAGCATTGGGAATAGGATATAAAGAGCAAATATAAGAGAAATAGCAAAAGAAGTATAAACAGAACTTAGTAGAATATTTGTTGGTGTGTGTGTGTGTGTGTGTGTGTTGGTACTAGTTAGGGGAAGGCAGACTTAGCAAGGGAGAACAACAG
The DNA here is from genome assembly GCF_057876585.1 of Rhinolophus sinicus. Taxonomy (NCBI): domain Eukaryota; kingdom Metazoa; phylum Chordata; class Mammalia; order Chiroptera; family Rhinolophidae; genus Rhinolophus; species Rhinolophus sinicus. The sequence continues at coordinate 28,172,143 of NC_142513.1, forward strand.
CCCTCTTTGCAGAAATAGGAGAGTCCCTGGGGGAAGGGAAGATGGTGACTTAGACTGCAGTGGTCTTGATTTGAACTGATGGGGAACAGGAATGTTGAGGCACTAGATGTATAGAAACCAAATTGAAAAGACCAAATCTGATTAGAAATAAAGCTCTCAGGTTGCAAATTGTACAGGTGATTTATCCAATTTAAGTGTAATTTCCAATTAGGGCTAACAGTGTAGTTCACAGCATACCTATGAAAAGAACATTTGCACTCCAGTGAGAATTTAGAGGGCCATAACCACAATTTGTATTACACCAATGTCAAGAGCGAAGCCCCAAATTACCGATACTATATTAAATCATCGATGAGGCCAAACAGCCTTGGGTCCTCATGCCTAGTACGTATGAATGGATGTATTTTTAGTCTCCCCTGAAAATCTAGCATGTTTCTTCATGGATTGAAATAAGGCCATTAGCTCTTAAATCTACTTCTTGCTTGTTTCCATCCATCATCTTTACATTTGTTTATGTATAGACATTTTTTTTTTTTTTTACTTGGAGACTTTATTTTTTTATTTAGAAACCTAATTTTTTTAGAGCAGCTTTAAGTTTACAGTACAATTGAGAAGGAGGTAGAGAGATTTCCCGTATAACACCCCCCCACCTCCCCCATTGTCAATATCACTCACCAGAACGATACATTTTTTTACCAAGGATGAACCTACATTAACACATCATAATAACCTAAATTCCATAGTTTATTTTAGGATTCCTTCTTGGTGTTGTATATGCTATCGAGTTGGAGAAATGTATAATGACATATGTCCATCATTACAATTATAATATCAAGTATTTTCACTGCTCTAAAAATCCTCTGCTGCCTTTTCATTTCTTCCCCTGCCTGACCCCACCTCTGTAACCACTGATCTTTTTACCGTATCTATAGTTTTGCCTTTTCCAGAATGTCATGTAGTTGGATTCATACAGGATATATAGCCTTTTCAGATTGGCTTCTTTCAGTTAATAATACACATTTCAGTTTCAGTATTTATTCACTTAAGAAGTTAACAGCATGTTTGAATTCTAGTCCAGGTCACTTTTGATACTAAGGATATTTACACGTTCTTCTCTTAAACTATCAATAATTTTACACTAGATTTAGTAAAATGTAATAAATATAAACATATGTAATATTTTAAATATTTAAGAGGCAAATTGCTTTAAAAATTTGCCGTAGTGGAACATATTTTAACTATAATTTTCTATTTACACAGACAAATGAAAATTCATTACAACTTTGAAAAGTAAAAGGGTCTTAAAAAAAATAGATTTTTGACACTCTCAGGTAAACAGTGATACACTAACTTTTTAAGGTAAGCCTTGTCAATTTGGTTTCAAATGGATAATTTTCGTTTGTTTGTTTTCTCAGAACTAGATTTCAGGATTTTTAACTCCTCCCCTCAAGTTTACCCCATGCTATTTCCCTTTGTTTTCTTCCCATTATATCAAGTTTCCATTTTGTGATCTGTGTACCCAAGATTGTTTAAAAAGCTGCCCAGACTTCTAGCTCATAAACATCACTTCCTCTGTCTCCTGAATTTATTTAAATGGCTGATACTTGAGCCCAGGGGATTGTTTACATTAACACCATGGAGTCAAGAGTACTCATTACCTTCACCTCAAGCTATCTATAGGTCAACAGAATGAGGCAAAACCCCTCATATTTCATTACTTCAAGACCAAATCTCCTTTCTCAATCCTTCCCTTCCCAAGCTTTATGCTTTGGGTCCTCACTCACCCACTTTGTTAATGAGCCAACTGAAATGCATGTTTGCAGCCCAGTCAAAAATGTATTTCCTTTTCCTTCAAGATCACTATATTCACTTACATGTTCTCTGTCATTATAGAAATAACAAATTGGCATTGATTTATTTTTTAACCAACTCTGAAAGTTTGTATGCCTTTCCACTGCAAAGAGAGATTCCCTAGTCCTCCATGTCTTCAACAGGTGGAAAAATATATTGAGAATAAATTGGATGGGATCATTTTTCTAATTTAAGGAGAAAGTAGCATTTATTTATACACTAAGTAGATAGAAAGCCAAAGCCAAATAATAGTCTCTGCATCACATTATCTCCTGATGATACTCTTCACAGGACAGACGATTTTATAATTTCAGTTAAAACAACAGCAACAATATTAAACCTATTTAATTTAACTGATTATTATGACAAAATAGTTCCTAGGCCATTTATTTTCAATAGATTTTTCTTCTCTCACCGGCCAACAAAAAGATCTATCACAACTCATTTGGCTTTGGAAATGTTTCTCTTAAATTTTTTCTGTTCTAAGTCAGAGTTCCTGAGCTACAGAGGACTCATGGTAGAAAATATTAATTATGTTCCAAGTAGAAGTGTATTCTAATTCATCAGAAGTATGTTCTGCCCTTGGGGCATAAACACATGCTTGGTATGTAGAGATTTTCTTAATGGTTGCAAAGAATTCAGTCCTTCTCAAAGGCCATTTCCACCAACCGGCATGCCATCCCCTGCCAGTGGCTTCTGCCATCTATCAGTTGACCTGCTAGCATGACCTTGGACTCATAGGGTTTTTCCTAATTCCTGATTCCCTGTCAGGATATGTTGGTCTTTTATTCTCCAATCCAATGTCTCATGTAAGAACAGGACTGATTGCTTTTCAGAGATTAATGTTGAAGAGAAATCAGGTCTCAGAACTCACCCATGAAGAGTTCACTTAGGGTAGGCCAAGTGGAAAGCCAACTCCCAATATGTTACTTAGAAGGGTTGGGCCCTTCTGGTCTTGCCCTTATTCTAGTGTCTCATTAATGAGTCAATATAAATAATAAAAAAAATGGTTTCTATCTCGCTCATTCCCCACACCCCTCCCCAACTGAGTGACTGGTAAATGAGAGATGAAGGAATGAACTTCACTGGGAATACACAGCCCCATATGTGTCATAGGTGGTTCCTATAGGAAAAACTGACATACTTGAATTATAGCTACCTTTGTTGAGTCCCTGAAATGCATCTATACATGTATCTGTCACACTATAGGTAGGACTTACATGTCTGCATATACTGCCAATGTACACACATACACACACACACACACACACACTCACACTTTTAAACACTTTTTAAAATTCCACTGTTTGTTTAGTACCAGGATCATGGTAGGTCCTTTAAAAATGTTTGTTGAATAAATAAATGCATGAATGCAAAACATTGTAGGGATGTCTCAGATACTTCTAGGCTAGTTGATTGGTTTTCAAAATGTTGTGACACAGAAGTGAAATAGACTCAGGGACCAGGGCCAAATAGCCAAACCCTTGCCATGTACTTACTTTCACTCCATGACTCAGATTCTACTGTTCTATTTTGAAGGTGTAACCAACCTCATGCATTCAAATGATTCTAATTTTAAAAGTGTAACAATTGGTCTTTGAAAGATGTTAAAATACCGTGAACTAACTAGGAATACAAAAGAGAAGGTTAGCGGGGTCATTTTAAATCTCTCTGCCTCTAAGAGGTTGGCTTTCCATTAACTTTTTTGTTTTTTAATTTAAAGAATGCATAAAAGAGGATTCAACGGCTTATAAACCAGGGAAAGAGAACAAACCATTTTTAAGCACATTCACATACTTTGAGCCATCTCACTTTATATGTTAGAATAATTAGTAACTACTCTTACTTAAATTAGGATAATTACTATGCAATTTTTTGGTTATTTAAGTTTAGTTATTACTAGTACTTAAAAAATAACAAAACTGCATTTACAAAAGTTTCCATAGTTCAACACTTTCTTTACTTCAAAATACTTTTCTGTATCAGATAATACGAATTAGTGAGTTTGGGACAGAGCAGATAGAAAGCATAGCACTCAGTGGTACATGTTCTGTTCTTACTGTGGTTCCCTGAGAATAAGACCTAGCTGGACAATCAGCTACAATGTGTTTTTTGGAGTAAAAATTATTATAAGACCCGGTCTTATGTTATATTATGTTTATTATATTTATTATAGTATAGCATAGTAGAGTAAAGTAAGACCAGGCCTTATAGTAAAGTAAGACCGGGTCTTATAATTTTTGCTCCAGAAGACGTATTAGAGCTGACTGTTCAGCTAGGTCTTATTTTCGGGGAAACACAATAGGCTAATAGAGAACTCGTCTTTTCAGGGTGCTTGTGTCTGTCTCTGTCTCAGGTTTGATATAAACAAAATGTTACTGCTGAGATTTCTGAGGCTTACCCCTCACTACTTGTTTTGAACTTTTGTACTCCTGTCTAGCTTATCTTCATTTGCATAGACACCCACCCAGAGAACAAGCACCTGGCCTTACAAATCTCTGTGGAGAGGGAGAAGAAAAGAGCATATTTAAGCAAATTCAAGTTTACTCATTTTTATCCCACTTGGAATAATTTGTTTGCAATCTTTCAAATGCTGAAGAATCACGGCTGTGTGTGTATGGACGTGTGTTGGAGGGCAACCAGTCTCACTGAGCAAAAGGCAATTCTGATAGAAACTCTTCTACATGAATATGATGAAGACTGAGCTAACCTAAGTAAAATGTGAATCAAATCAGCTTATCTTTTCAGGACCATGAAGGACCAGTACTTAAGCTCAGAAATGAAAGTTAATAGCGCCAGTTATTTTAGAATCAGAGGAGACATTGGCCATCCACTTGGTTCTTCTCAGTTCATAATTCCAGCTCTCTTAGGAACATAACTGCTTTTCAGCTCTGTGTGAGCAACAGTGAATGCACGCTGGCAGTTAGAATGGATTCTGGAAAATACTGCTTTCCTGTGCAGAAGACCCAGTTGACTCATTCAATATGCTGGGTTTTGTGCCACATAAATAATGATTAACATTGGAATAATGTTCACCTTTATTAATTGTTGTTATCTGCTGTAAGTGAATAAATGATATGTCTGAGGCTATAATGCATAACTAATGCATGTGGAAATTGAGAGCTTATATATAAAATATTAGTAATGTGTACTCTTTTAAAAGTCTTAATACCAAATCAAACTCACAAGTACATTATAGAAGAGTATGTATATGTACGTTTTATGTATCTAAATGTATTTATGTATATATATGTGTGTGTATATATGTATATATACACATACACATACACATGTATATAATGAGAGAAAATTTGGAGGGCACAAATTATAAACATAAATTCATAATACTTAAAAAGCTGCCAAATAGTAGATATAGGTCAATATCTGTTTTAGATTTGGAGTTTAGTCTTTGAAACCATATTCTCCCTGTACTGCCGTGTTTCCCCAAAAATAAGACCTAGCCAAACCATCAGCTCTAATGCATCTTTTGGAGCAAAAATTAATATAAGACCTGGTATTATATATTATATTATACCCGATATTATGTTATATTATACCCTGTCTTATATTAAAATAAGACCGGGTCTTATATTAATTTTTGCTCCAAAAGACGCATTAGAACTGATGGTTTGGCTAGTTCTTATTTTCCAGGAAACACGGTACATGTAATGCAATCACACTTCCATGAGACTTTCCTCCTGAGTCTCAGTATACATTTTGAGGCACAATTTGTATTTTCTTCTTATATTTAAAGTAGCTTTTTAAAAAGAGGAAGTGTTACATTAGGCAAAATATCAATTTGCCCTACAGATAAATATAGCAGTGCTTAGATGATAATTATGCTGCAAATAAAACATAAAAATACCACACAAATAATTTGGCACCTTCAAAAGAGTTTGACTCCTTTGAAAGTGACTACTGATATAATCATGCAATTATTACAATTATTCATATCTGAGGCTCTTTCCTCTGAGGGGTCTATTAGGGACAACTGTCTTCCATTATTTTTTCTTAAAGGGATCTCTATTGTCCTGTTATTAGACTATTGTGATTTTTTTTTCTCTTGAAGTTTCTGGGGATTTTTCCCCTTTCCTCTAAGTTAATGCATATCAAAGCTCCAGACATGTTCACAGCTTAATTGCGGCCTTTCTAATTAAGTATTAAATTGTGCACAAACTCTTGTCTATTGGGTGAAGCTTCTTCATTCATCTAGACATGCTACCGCATGTCCTTCAGTGAAGAGACGCAGCCACCTGCCAAGGTACTGCGTTCAATTAATTGTTTCCCCCAAACCTTTCACCTAATGATATATTTCAGAGAACACGTAAACTTATTTGAACTGTATGTTGAGGTCTAACACTAGTCAGGAAAATAAACTTTAAAGTGTGACCATATAGGAAAAGTATTGTTGAAAAATAGATATTGACTAGGCTCTGTGGACACTGAACAAAAACAAATTTCTTCCAAGACAGGTTAAACTTAGCTTTCATTAGTGAATGTTATTAGAAACTAGCCATTTAGAACGTTCATTTATAGTTATTTTTGTTTATTATTTCTTGTGTTTAATTTATGTTAGAAGGATAAGAATGTACTCAAAGAATTCTCCAAGATTGAGCAGCTTTTATCCTATTCATGTACCAGATAGAAAAACAAATAACAATAACGGAGGCTATTCTGTCCTAGAAAAATGACATCTAAGTGCACTGACCCCATATCTGTGGACAACTTCACTCCGTTGTGTTGGCAATCTTTGAAGAATTCCAAAGCTAAAGAAATGCGGCAAACGATCGATGGCAATCTGTACTGTAAAGTTTCAATTGATGGACTAGCAAGTTTTGCATTGAATTTAAAAGTTAACCACTGTGCAGATGGCTAGTAGGGAATCAGAGGCTGTTAAGAGCAGTGGGGTTTTATAACAGCAATGATAATGTCTACCGTTGATTGCACAACAAAAACAGAACTGCATCATTTTTGACCTGTGCTAATCCTTATCACAAGGTTACCCATTATCATCCTATCCTCACTTTACAAAAGAAGAGTAAAATGCACTCACTTTGATTAATCTGCAAGAGATCACATAAGCAGAAAGTCACCTAGCTAGGATCAGACCCCCACCCCTCTCAAATGAACCCCAGCATAGACACATATACCACTTATTGATACTTTTATGATTTTTAATTATGTAATATGTATGTATATAGGTCATATAATAGTAGTATGTGTAATAAGTTTATATACTTTTAATTAAGTAATATATTATTATTGCATATTCACTTTAAAATTTCCAAACAGTGTGCACATGTTTAGAATAAAAATTAATTCTAAAAAAAGGTTATAAGACAGTTAATTGGTGTTGCTTGTAAACTTGTACATATTGAGAGGAAACCATGCTGTAATTGCATTAGGTAAGATCAATCCTCAATAGCAGCGTTTCTAATTGTAATAAGTAGACCACTGGTGGCCTACCCCAAAAAGCAATTGGAAAACATCATTTTATTAAATGGTACTATAAGATACAACACGAAACCAATAGTGCAAACGTGGAGGGTAGTGAGCAGTTGACCATGCTTAAACATGCAGGGTTGGGTAAATATGTGAGATAAATATGTGCAGGCAATGTGTTCCACTGAAAATCTATTTTATGGGAGAAAAGATTTTTAATGGTTTTTACAGGATTTTTTGGAAGAGCCATGATGTAAATTGGCATATATCCTGACAGGGCCCAGATGATGAAGGAAGCAAGTAAGACACATTGATTATGTGGAAAAACTCAGCAAAATAAAACCTGTACCTGACATCTATCAAGTGGTTGATACATTGCTTTCAATAATAATCTTCTTGATCTCGATCTACTATTGAAGGGAACACCTAAATGTGGAAATAAATATAGGAACAAATGCCTACTATAGTCTGAACCTGAAACTTCAGGGCCAAAATACCATGACTTTTATAAAGAAGTTTTATTTTAGCAGGTTTTCTTAAGAACATTGAATACTGATGAAAATGCCTAAGCCCCTATGAATTTAACTTTTCTCCAGGACTTTATTTTCTTTGTTCATCAGATAAAAACTGTGGATAATATATTATTGACCATACTTTAAAAGCCTTGAGCCAGTGTTACAGCAGAACTTCAAGAAACACTTTTAAGAGACAAATAAAACTAACTTGAAGATTAGGATTCAACTTGCTGTTTTCTCCTAAGAAGAAATCTTTCAGCCTTCCAGCTTTTCAGTGAGATGTGCTCCTTGCATCTACGGAGTGTTTGGAATGATAAGAAACCAACATTCCAAATAGATCTTGGAGAAAGAGAAGATGGCACAATGGACTTGACAAAAGGGGCATTCGGTGATAGAGTTTGTGTTTTGTGCTTACTTTTCTTTTTTTGTATATGAGTGGGGGAAGGGGTAGGATGTGTGATCAGCTGTTATCAATCAACTTAGGAAACTCCCTTGTGGCTTGACATTTTTGAGGACTGGCCTGGTCTTCCTGTTAGAAATCATCCAAACCCCAGAGGAGGGCTCTTTGTCTCAACAGCAGATACTAAGAAACAAAAATACACATGGCATTTTTATCTTTCTTATTCTTGGATGGGGTTATATTGGCTATATGTTTGTAACTATGTCCTCTCCTAAAAAGTGGACTAGAATATACAGTAATTATTAATATTTGTTAAATTTTAGTTTGCAAAGCAGATTTTGGGAATGGAGCACTCTATGGAAATTTATACCATTACTAAATCATTGCATTGGATTCAAGAACATCTTGATTTAAAAGAGTAGGGTTGGAGAAATGGTTCATGACCAGTTTTGAGTCTTGTGGTTGATTTTCCCCCTAAATTTAAAATTAACTTTTTTGGGGAGATCTGTATATGATTTAATACCTACACTGATCCAGTACTGTTCTGTAGGTTAAGAGACTGAGCCTTCGGGAGATTATTTATATAACTGGTTCAAGGTTAAACATCTAGAAATGGGAAGAGTCAGAATTTAAACCCAGGTCTGCTTGACCCTAGATTTCTGCTTCTCAGTTTGACATCAGACATTGCCACCCTCCCAGTTTTTACCCAGTCAGTGGCAATAATAATCCCCAATTCTTTGTTTTTTTTTTCTTTAGCTTTTGCACAAATGATTCTTACTCCAGCCCCTTATTTACTTGAAGAAAAAGTCATAAATATAGGTGCAAAACCTCAAAGTTTCAAGGAAACAAAAGCTACAAAGGAAGCCAGAGCAGCTGTTGAATGTACAGAACACTGAGGCAATATGAGAGGCGTCTTTATCCTCTATTAGGACTCTTTTTAAAAGGTAAAAAGAACATCGGCTTAGCAGTCACCACACATCCACCCCTGACATTTAATCTGAGTCATTTTTAGTTAAGCAAAATTGGCACAAGCAAATTGCCTATGGATGGAGTTTATAGTGTGGAGAGTTTGCCAAAATACTATTATGGATTTTTTTTTCCCCTCAGATTCCTTACCTTCTCACCTTCTAGAAAAATGTTTAAGTGGCCCTAAAGTATAGACCAGTTGACCTTCTTCCCTTTTCTCATCAGTGTGTGTGTCTGTGTGAGTGTGTGTGTGTGTGTGTGTATGTGTGATGATTGCTATGCGGTACCAACTTTAGGAATTAGGTTTCCATAGGTACAAGATTTTAAGGATGTGATAACTCCAAGAAAACGATGAGAACAAGGTTTTATTTGATCCTCTCCTCTTTATTTTTCAAGTATTAAATGTTATGACTTGAGGCATTTCCCTTTATTGGTTTTTTTCTCCATGATGATCAAGAAACTGATTTATGCCAAAGTCTGAATGAGTCAGACAATAAGAAACCAAACTGTATTTGGACCAGTGAGTGTGGATGCCCTGAAATGAGTCTCAGCAAACTCCCCGTCTTTCTGGTGTTGAACCACATGCAAACAGGATGGAATGGTGGCCTCCCAGTGGGTGTGGTTCTTCCACCTCGCCTCCCACAGACTCCCCTTCCTCTCTTTCCCTGCATGTGTTTCAAATTGGGCCAATGGTGGGTGGGAGAAGCAAGAGCTACCCTGTAACTATAAATAGTGAAGCCAAGATTCTGAGTGTTCCGGAGGGGAGGTAGAGGGAGATAGAATGGGAGAGGTGGGAAGCTACCCAGATGTAATCACTTGTATTGCTTCCAGCTAAGCCAAGTTCTGTAGCATACTAAAGAGCATTGAGTATATTTGTGGCCAGGCTTAAACCCAACCTGAAAACAAAAACAAACAACAACCACAAGAACAAAGAGACCATAATAGAGATGGTCCCTGATAGATAGTCACCTCCCTTAACTTTGGAAAAATACAGTTATAGTCAGGACTAATGTGGCCCAAATCCCATGGAAAGATTGATGGAAATTCATTTCAAAAAGCCACACACATGAAAATAATTTACACAGGAGGTTTTCTGCACCACAGCTGTGTTGGTTATTTATTTTGGACCAGTTTGTGCAAAAAGTGGTACCAAAAATGAACTCAATTATTGCTTGATAACCTTACAAATGTCTAGTTAGTCCCCTGAACTCAGTACCCCCTTTCCTGAATAGCTACTGTCTAAAGGCAGATGGTCTCAGGGTCTCAAGGTATTCATTTCTTTAGCATTTACTTTAAGACTCCACCCCCGGATGTCATCATTTCCAATCTCCGTACCTTTTGGTCTTATTTCTTCTACAACTTAAATATACCCAGAAGACACAGAGTGGAAGACAGAAGACTGAATAGGACCATTGCTTAATGTGTAACCCTGCATCTGCCTCAGGGTTGGAAATATGCTTATAAAGAGTACTCCCAGACCCATAAAAGTGATACAAAAGAATTATCTAGAACACTGTTGCTCCACCCCAGACCATAGACATTAGAGGATAGAGTTGCACCTGCTTTGATGCTTGCTTATTTTCTTCTGAATCCCTGAGCCAGGATGAGACAAGTGGTTTATGGGATTCCAGTGCACCTCACAGGGTGGGATCGCCACTGCACCTTGAAATGTAGTGGATCTTGGTGCCTCGAAGCTAGCCAACACATGTGCAAGGGTGTGACATTGACTTAAGGCATTTGGAGATCGAGGTCTCATGTACATATAATCAGAGGCTCTGGTGTCAGTATTCATTGAATTATCCTCTGGCAAAGAAGGAGCTGGGGATTGATAGATCAAAAACTCTGCCTTTGTGAAACGGGAGTGTTTGTACAGTTCTGATCTGGTTAATAATCATATTCATTATTTGGATTTATACACTGTCTTTCGTTCATGTTGCCAAAGTGCTTCTAGGCCAATCTGGAATTACAGTGAATTAACTCTTTTAGGTCAACACAAAGTTCACCTCTTAGGCCACCTCTCAATGGGGTGGATTTGTTTCGAAGAAAAAATTATTTCCTGAAGAGAAGCACTTGTCATTTATAACAAGAGACTTTGTTATATTTCTGAAAGGAGAGGCTGTTATTGAGGTTATTTCCCAATGCCTAACATACAACCTTGGACATAATAGGTTTAAGGCTGATGCATTATTTTATAGAACAATGTGTTAAGAAACAAGGAATCAAAAACTTATGCTCCAATTCTCATAGTCTATCTGGAAAAACTTTAAAACCATGCTAAATCCATTCAATAACACCACCTTCTCTTCACTGAAAATATTGCATGTTGTTGAAAATCAATTTTGGCAAGCATTGAAACTCTCACTGACCCAGACCAATGTATTTAGTTCAGCCAGGTTGTTTTCTCTGATTTTTTATTCCCTTTCTTTTGCCAAGTTTATATTACAATGACTAGAAGCCATAAAAATTAAAATCTTACAAGGCAAGGATTTTTCTCTCTCTCACACTAACCTACCAGTATACAGATGTCAAGTCCCATTTCAGGAGCAGAATTGATGATAACATAATAGCAGAAGAGTCAGTTTACTGTCAGCTCTTAAATAACTTTTTACTGATTCAAATATTTGATAGTCTGAGCTTTACCACAATTGGAACAATGGCCTTTGATTTTTTTTTATTAGAACACTTTTAAAGAAAGAGTGTAAAGTTGACCTAATGAGACTCGTGAAATTTCCTGTCTGTTCTCATGAGTGCATTTAAAATTTCAATATTGTAATTAAAAAAAAAGAGAACATACACACTAGATCAAAACTTGACCTTAACCTTATTTTTGATTCAAAGACACCAACATGTCAAACATGTCACCTTTCTAACTGGAAAAAAAAAAAAAAATCAATGCAACCATTTGCCAAAATAAACAATGCCTCACTTTACTCCGGCCTGGGTCTTTCTCTTGGGGAAAAAATACATGACATTCCCCTGCCTGGCTCCTTGACAGAGTTGATATAAAACAGCCTTGAAAATAAGTCCTAGCCCCTAAGTACAAACCAGAAATAAAAGCTGAACAAAATAGGTTATCCTACCAAGAGGGAGTGATAGATGCTCCAATGGAGATAGCCTGGAAGAAAGGGATTGGGTGTGTTGTCATTTCTCTTGTAGTTTCGTATTGATGTCCTTGGGACATTTTGTATCCAGGGGAAAACATTGCCCTTCCTCATGGAATAGTACTGTAAAGAGAAATAAATGACACAAAAATTCCTTGGGATTGAAAAGCGGAAAGAGAGGAAAGCCTGGTGGTACAAGTGAGAGGGTTAGGGAATTCAACCAGACATTTTGCAGACTATGTGATCTTTGAAAGCCTTGAGTGAGGCTTAAATGTTTATCAAGAAAAATACATTTTAGTCATTTGGTATTCATGATTCTTGTGTTTACTATTTGCCATGCATTTTATTTTTGTGTCCCCTCCCAAAATTCATATGTTGAAGCCCTAAACCCCAATGTGATAGTATTTGGAGGTGGGGCCTTTTGGAGGTAATTAGGTCATAAGGTGGAGCCCTCATGAATTGGATTAGTGCCTTAATAAGAGAGGGCATGAGTGAAATGCTCTCTCTCTGCCGTAGAGGATCGGCAAGGAGGCATCCATCAGCAAACCCGGAAGAGGTTTCTCACCATGAACCTAGTCAGGGTTCATGGCATCTTGATCTTGGACTTTCCAGATGTCAGAACTGTGAGAAATAAATGTGTGTGTTTTTAGTCATCCAGGTTATGATATTTATTACAGCAGCCCAAACTAAGACAATCAATACTTCTTTGCCCTTTGTTTTGCTCTCCTTAATTTGGATGTGTAACACTTGCCTTCTCATTTTCTGCTGTAAGCCCATAAGCAGTTTTGTTTTTTTTTAAACCAAGAATTCTAAGCATATTTCCTTAGTTTAATTATATGCTGTTCATTGACTGAATTAGTATGGATGTAATTAAATAAAAAGAGTGCATATTAAGGACAAAAACCATGGACAAAAAGGTTATTCTTTTTAATTTATTTATTTCTGTTCAGATCAGTAGTTTTTAACCAAGGCAATTTCTACACACACCCCTTCACCCCCAAACTGTGGGGCATGTGGCAATGCCTGAAGACATTTTTGATTGTCACGACTTGCGATAGGGGTGTACCTACTGGTATCTAGTAGGTAAAGGCCAGGAATATTGCGAAACATCACACACTGCACAGGACGGTTCCCCACAAATAATTATTTGATGCAAAATGTCAGTAGTGCTGAGGTTGAGAAAACCTGGTTCAGAGCAAAACAAATAAGGGAACGTATCTTGCTTTTCCTTTAGGGTAAGTAGTATAAGTTTAGAAGATGAGGCTCAGCTAAGCTCTCCTGCTCCAACATGGAGAAAAACATTGTCATTTGGGAGGGAAAAAAAAAAGGAAGACATCGTTGTTCCAAGTGAGGAAAGACCCATGGTACTAAGAGAACATGGAAGCAAGATGACAGAAGTGCTGTCAGTAAACTTTGCCAAAATATGGAGAAGAGGAAAAAAGTTAGAAATCCACAGATAGATAGATGTACCAGTTTTCAAAAAGGAAAAGGCAAATTCTGAGACCTACTCAAAGCTGAATGGTATCAACTAAGGAACTAACCAGACATATATGACTAGCTGTGTTACGGCTTTTATCTTCCTTTTCTCAGTCCAATGGAGCAGGTGTAGCGTAAGTAGATCTGAGTGAACCTTAACTTCTATAGGCTAGGTGATCCGTTTTAGTAGATAAATAACATTTGAGTGATCAATGGATTGTTACATCTTGAACAGGAGTATCTGGTACCCATTGCAAGGTCTTTTTCCTAGCTCATATTTTATCCAGTCTCAGATGAAGACTGAAGATCAAATTGAAGATGACTTGAAACCAGGAGGGTCGCAGAATAAGATGAAAAAGATTATTGCACAAAATGAAGGATACGACAATGGTAATGGGATAAACTTCAATGTAAGTCTTGAAAATCAGCAACACAGGAGGAGGTTGGAGGAGATGGGGGCGAGCAGAGGTGTATGAAAATTATTTCAGTAATTTAATGGATCATAACTTCATACTGAATCAAATTAATCCAGATGGCTTTTGTTTGAGTTAAGAGACACACTGAGAAACTCAAATATTCAGAGAAAAATGACTAGGCTGGTGAGAACCTAGAAATCATGCCATGTCATGAACAGTTGGAGGAAACAGGAAAAGAAAAAACAGAGGGAACTGAGATAATTGTTTGAAACTACAGTTTCAAACAATTAATGTAGGAGAAGATTTAGGCTTTTAGTGATGGCCACAAAAGAAGGACCTAGCAAGGTAAAGAAGGCAAATTTGGGCTCAAAATAATAAACTGTTTGAAAATGGAAAGGATTCCTTCAGTTGATTTTCCTGTCACCATAAGCTAGACAATTAAATACTATGGGGTTTTGTTTTGTTTGTTTGTTTTTGAGGCCGTTCAAACATCAGATAGCATCAGATGAACAGATGGACTCTAAACGATTCTCCAATTTAGGATTTGGTCATTTTTAGATCATCCACAATAAGTATTTAGTCTGGTCTAATTATGTTAATAAATAGTTATACTATCACCTTGTGAAGCAGTTTCAAATTCCTAAACAAGTTTTCCTGAAGTATATGTCACAAATATGTAGGGTAGCTTTGCACCTCGTACACAAAATTCCATTACCAAAAAAAAATGAGATTGTGGCATACTACATTCTTTCTCAGAGAGTCACAGTGCACATTAGTGTATCAGAAGCTCTGAAAAATACTGGAGTTAAAAATTAAAACAATTGTTGAATTTCTCAGTGGAGCATTCAGAGTCCTTCATTGACTTTTCAGCCTCAATGTCTATAACCCTCCTTATGAACCCCTTGCTCTGGCCATCTATTGAGTTCTCCTTTTCCTTTTCCACCCTACAGCCCTTGCCATTTCCTTTATTTGGAATATTTTCATTCCTGTGTATGTCCATTGGTAGTGGTCACTCTCCCTGAAGGCACAGTCTAATGGAATCCCTCTCACTTTTGCACTCATCATAGTCTAAAAGGGGTTGCATTTCATGCAGTTTACCTATAGTGCTCCTGACAATAAATTAAAACATATTAGGATGTATGGTACAACATCTGGTATGGTGCTTCTCACCAAGTAGGTGTCCAATAAATCTTTCTGGAATTATTAAAGGAGCCATAACACAGTTGCAACACTATTGACCTACACTCAGGTCAACGTAAATATTCTTAATATTAAGTGCATAGTCTATTTTAGTCCCTAAGAAGAAATTGAAAAGAATGGTGTCAAATACTGACAGCCTTTTTTCTTTTTTGGTGAAGTATCAATGTAGTCCATAGTGATTTTTTAAAGCAAATTACTCCTCTCAGTCATCCAAACGACATTTGGGTGCCTCCCAGGTAGAGGAGTGGCTTTATAGAGAATACTGTATTTCCATTAATGAGCCATGTTTCTATTTTCATTTTTCTGTTTTTATTCTGTTGTCATTAGTGATATATAACTATACCTTTGCCTATAGCTGGACACCTGTTTTCTCATGACAGACTGGGCTAACTTGGTGATTTTGCTTTCTAAATAAACCTAATAATATATTCTAGGTCTTCTTTTCAATTTGGTTTAGAAAGAGAGAATGGTTTTTGACTCAAGGTTATCGGAGGTCTTGCCCTGAGAACCTACATAAGATTCTCTAAACATCTGAAGTGACAGGACCTAAAGCTAATGATGTTTGTCCCTTTATGAGTCTGCAAGCAAGCGGGATTTGTTAAAACACAAGCAGTGCTTTCCTTCTCCTCTCTTTTTAGTGGGTGGGATAATTAAGTTCTAGCCTCTTAGGAAGTTTGATAGTAATAATACAATATTATTGCCTATAATGGAAACTTCCCAAACCAGGTAGTTTCAACACCTGATCTAAAATCTGAATGGAATCACCGGAGCCAAATTTTAAGCAGGAAGCCCACCCAAAGAGAAGTGGAAGGGATAACTCAGAAAGGGATGGATTATTTTTAAATAAGGACAATTGAAATGCTTTACCAAATGAGATCTGTTTGTCATAAAAATTGGCTTCCCTACAGTATTTTATGACTATTACCTCTCAAAATTTTATCCCCATATTTCATAACTTACATCTCAATGTCAGTAATTAAGGAGATTAATTTTCTAAAGAACAATGGTTATTAACTGAAATTATTCTAAAGTTTAAATTAATAAAATGATGAAGATATTTATTTAGAAAGTTTTTCATCCATCTCAAGAAGCTTCTTTCTACAGTTAGAAAATTATTGAAGTTAAAAAAAAATTGCTCTAGTGGTTTGTGCATACAGAATATATACACTATGTCTTTTCTTCAAAAAGGATTCATTGAACAATTACTTAAATCTTATTTTCCCTTCTATTCTCTTTAAAGCATTAATAACCAGGATTAAGGAGCACAATTGTAATTAGCCTGCCGTCTCTTGGCCCTTTAGTGGTTAACATCAAATCCCTGAAAAGCTGTGATTCAGTATCAAGAGATGTCGGGTCAAATGCCAAATGCACCAAAAGTAAACAGAAAATAGAAAGAAAATTACCTTCTTTTCATTGAATAATGAAATAAATCTTTTATAAGAATGTACAAATGAAAAAAACTCAAGTGTTCAGTTCTAACTCTTTGAAGGACTTGAACGTCTATTTCTTCCCCAACAATCGTTTAGCCAGACTCTGGGTTTAGAAGTTCATTTACTTTCTAGGTGAGGGGTGGAGGTGTGTTGTGCCCTTCTAAATTGTTCTTAGCATGTAACTGAGTTTTACTTAAGGATGTTAGCTAAAGAATGGCCAACCATCTGGAAAAAGTATGAGATTCTTAAGACACTTGCCTCTTTGAATATACAACATCTAAGGAGATTGCTGCATAGGCTGTTGCAGCTTTTCCTCTTTGCCTCAGTTGAATGGTGGGTTATTCACCCTTATCATTCTCCCACTTGTTCAGTAGCCTTAGGGACTGACCATCCCAAAAGTCTTCCCAAGATTTCTGTGGCTACTTTTGTAGAATCTTTTATCCACCTTCCTTTAAGAGACTTATTTACCAAGCATGCTTAACATCTGGCCTTCTCTGGTCAGCCCATGAATTCCAAGTGTAGGGGAGGAAAAAATCTTTACCTTGTATCTTCTTAGGTTCAATACCCTGGGGTGGGGTGTGCAAATTAAACTGACAAAACACAGATTGACAGGAAAAAAAGCATATAAGTTTTATTTGATGTTAATATTTTAATTTTACATCTATATGGAAGGTTCTCACTGAAAAAAAGAGTGAAAAACCCAAAGAAACAGTTAAGCTGGAGAGCTTATATACCATTTTAAGGAAGAGCGGTAGATTTTTGAATAAGTGACATTACAAAGGAAAGGAGCTGGGCTTCTATGGGAGGTAAATTGTGATCAGGTAAATATATGGGGGAAAGTAATGGAAGATGAGGGTTATTTTAGTAGGGTTTTCTAATGAAATTCAAGTTGATGCTATCTCCTAACTGGTAAGGGAGGAGAAGGAGAGATTACCTTTATGAAGGGAAATTTATGCCCTGCCTGTAGGTAGAAAGTGGGAGAGTAGAGAGCTCTTCTGTTTCTCCATTGCTTCAGCTCAAAATAATCCTCATGCCAAAATGGCATATTTTGGGGTGGTATATTCTGATCCCCTTTCCAAGCTTTCTTGGGAAGGCACTTACATTCCTATACACATATCAGACCAAGTGCTCCCTCAGCCTAATTCAGATGCTCCCTAGGACACGTATGGGCAGAGCTTCCAGCCGCCCTGTACCAGTAAAATTCTGTGCTCACTTTTGTATGTCGCTCTCTCCCACCCACCAGGTGTTGCTCTCCGATCCCAGTCTCTACAGACCCACTCCAAGGATGTTCCCTCGTTCCCTCTCTGTTCTCCCTCACGGCCTGGGTACTCTCACCTACTGTCATCCAGGAGAGCGAGCTGGAGCTTTCCTCTGCTAACCTTCCAGTGTAGCATTATTGTGGCATGAAGTCTTCATCCTTCTTCTTTCAGAAATTTCCTTTTTAATTCTCAGCCATCATTCCTTCTCTCCTCCTGCTCCTTCATTTTCTTATCTTAATAAGTTTTGAATCTTTCAAAGTGAAATATTTGGGTTTCAAGTTTATTATTTTATTCTCATGAGGGCTTCAAGAATAATTTTTGGATATTAAAAAATTTTAATATTAACTTATTCTTTCTCTTTGAAGCGGTAACACTACAAATTATGATACTATGGTTGCTGATGGATGACTAAGTGGTTTATATGCAGGCAAATCCAGAGTAGGAAAGCATGAAAATAGCTATTAAATTGCGATCGTCATTGAGAAAATAAAAAGCCATTAGTTGGAAACCCTTTCTTCTCACTCCCTCCACCAAACCTACAACTTTGCCTCCATCTGCCTCCGTTGTCTTCCTTTCTATAAATGTCTATTTCAAAAATTCTCTAGCTCTTATCAAAGGAGGTGTCACCTTTCTGCTTTTATTTACTCAAGGACTTCAGTCTTTTAATTATTTCCTCTCTTTTCTGTGCTATCAGTCACACTCTTCCCGCTTTGCTGGATTTTTCCCATTTGTGTATTAATATGATTATATCATTAGAAATAAATAACAAGTCAAATATCTCCCTGAAAACCACTTTCCACTATAGCTCTTCCATCTCATGATATCCCCCACTGCTTACTGATCCATTCTCGTCACTGTTCTCTGAAAGGTAATCTGGCTACTCTGTCTCCATGTCTTCACTGCCCTTTTACTGTTAAGTTCACTTTTATCTGGGGCCCGTTCTCAGTCTCCACTGGAACTGCTCTTGTCAATATTAATGATAACCTCCAGTAGCCAAACGCTTTCTGCCTTCCCGTTACTTGAGTCTCATATCAGCCATTGATCTCATTGTTCATTCCTATCTGTCTTCTCAGTAATATTCCCTGACATTGTAGTCCTACTCATTGACTGAGTCTTTGTTGGTTCTTCTCTATTTACTTCAACTTTAAACTTTGGAGTTTTCTGAGGCCTTCTCTTGTTTCTCTCTCCCTCTCCCTCCCCTTCCTTTGTCCACTGCTCTCCTCTCCTTCCTTCTCATTATCCTCTGATCTCTTCTCCCTCCTCCCTTCTTTACATAAAATTCCTTTGTAGATGATCTCATCCACATTCCTTGTTTCCAATAACATCCTATATGTATTATCTAAGAGCAAGGACTTGAGTTTCTTACTGTTACTAGTTCCCCACTCTCTAAGGCAAGGTCTGGAAAATCGTAAGTTCTTACATTAGTCTACTTGGGCTGCCATGAAATAACAAAGACTGGGTGGTTTAAACAGTAGAAATGTATTTCTCAGTTATGAAGGCTGGGAAGTCCAAGATCAAGGCATTGACAAGGTAGGGTTCCATTCTACAGCCTTTTCTCTTGGCAGCTGCCATCTTATTGGGTGCTCACATGACCTCTCCTTTGTGCTGATACAGAGAGATAGCGAGAGATCAAGCTCTCTGGTGTTTCTTTGTATAACAGCGCTAATTCCACCAGACTGGGGCCCAACCTTCATGATCGTATCTAACTCCAATTACTTCCCAAGGACCCCATCTTCAAATACCATCACATTGTGGGTTAGAGCTCCAACATATGAATTTGGGAGGAACACAAACATTCAGTTCACAACAGTTTTCAACAAATATTTTTTAATCAACTATTCACTATTTAAATTTAACTTTATTGTAAATTATTTATTTTTAAAATTGACATATATTTGACATATATCATTATACAAACTTAGGGTGTACACTGTCAGTTTGATACATTTATGTACTGTAATATGATTTCCATTGTGATAATTAGCACCTTTATCATGTTACATAATTATTATTTCTTTTTAGTGGTTGGGATAATTAAGTTCTAATCTCTTAGGAATTTTGATGATAATAATACAGTATAGTTGTCTGTATTCACTATACTATGTGTTAGATCTCCGGGGCTTCTTTACTACTCATTGCAAGTTTCTACCCTTAAACAACATCTTTCCTGTTCCCTCATCCCTCTTCCCTTGGTCACCACCATTTTAGTCTCTGTTTCTATGAATCTGGCTTTTTTAGATTCTACATATCAGTGATAGCATATAGTAATTGTCTTTCTCTGTCTGACTTATTTCACTTAGCATAACGTCCTTAAAATCCATCCATGTTGTCGCAATTGGCCAGATGCCCTGTTTCATGGCTGAATAATATTCCTGTGTGTGTGTGTGTGTGTGTGTGTGTGTGTGTGTGTTTCACATCTTCTTCATCCTTTCATCTGTTGATGAGCAAAATAGTATGTCATTGGCATAAAAATAGACACATAGACCAATGGAACAGAATAGAGAGCCCAGTATTAAACCCCTGCACATATGGTCAAATAATATTCGACAGGAGAGCCAAGAACACCGAATGGGGAAAAGATAGTCTCTTCAACAAATGGTGTTGGGAAAACTGGATAAACACGTGCAGAACAATGAAATTGAATCTCTATTTTATAGCCTCACAAAAATTAACTCAAAATGATCAGACTTAAATATAAGATCTGACCTCATAAAACTAGAAGAAAATGTAGGGAAGAGGCTCCTCTACATTGCTCTTGGCAATGAATTTTAGAGTATGACACCAAAAGCACAAATAACAAAAGAAAAAGTCAACAAGTAGGACTATATCAAAGTAAAAAGTCTCTGTACAGCAAGAGAAACAATCAGAAAATGAAAAGGCAACCTATGGAATGGGAGAAAATATTTTCAAATCATGTATCTTATAAGGGTTTAATATTCAAGATGTGTAAGAAACTCATACAACTCAAGCAAAAAAAAATGCAAGAAAAACTCATAAAAAAAACTCATACAAAAAAGAAGAAACTCATACAACTCAAGCAAAAAAAAAAAGAAATAAAAAAAGATAAATAATCCAATTTTTAAAAATGGACAAAGGACCACTGCACTGTATACCTGAGGCTGAATAATAATGAATGTCAACTATAATTTTATATATATATGTATATATACATATACATACATACACAGGATATGAAGTACAGCATAAGGAATAGAGTCAGTGGAACTGTAACAGCTATATACGATGTCAGATGTGGGAGAGGCAATATCACGTTGTGAAGTGTATAAATGTCCAACTATTACATTGTTTTGTACACCTGAAACTAATTTAAAAAAATGGGCAAAGGACCTGAACAAACATTTTTCTAAAGAAGATATTCAAATTGCCAACAGATACATGAAAATGTGCTCAACATTACTAGGCATTAGGGAAATACAAATCACAACCACAGTGAGAAATCACCTCAGACCTGTTGGAATGGCTACTATCAAAAAGACAAGAGATAAGAGCTGGTGAGGAAATGGAGAAAAGGGGACCCTCTGTGCACTGTTGGTGGGAATCTAAATTGGTGCAGCCACTATGGAAAACAGTATGGAAGTTCCTCAAAAAAAATAAAAATAGAACTACTATATGATCCATCAAGTTCACTTCTGGGTATTTATCCTAAGACACCGAAAACACTAATTTGAAAAGGTATCTGCAACTTATGTTCATTGCAGCATTATGTCTAATAGCCAAGACATGGAAACAACCTAAGTATCTGTGATGGATGAATGGATAAAAAGTATGTTCTATCTATCTATCTATCTATCTATCTATCTATCTATCTATCTATCTATCTATCTACTTACCTACCTACCTATCTAATGCAATATTATTGAGTCATAAAAAAGAAGGAAATTCTGTCATTTGCTACAACACGGTTGAACCTTGAGGGCATTATGCTAAGTGAACTAAGTCAGCGAAAGACAGATACTGTATGATCTCACTTATATGTGGAATCTTAAAAAACCACCCAACTCATGGACACAGATGGTAGTTTGGTAGTTTCCAGGGTTGGCGTGGCGGGAGGCGTGGGTGACCCATGGGGGTGGAGGGTTAGGTTGGTAAGGGTAGTCAAAGTACACAGACTTCTAGTCATAAGATGAACTAGTTTTTGAGATCTAATGTACAGCATGGTGACTATAGTTAACAATATTGTATTGTCTTGTATACTTGAAAATTGCTAAGAGAACAGATCTTAAAACTTGTTACCACTCACAAACACAAAAAAGGTAGCGATGTAAGATAATGGATATGTTAACGAACCTCATTGTGCTAATCATTTTGCAGTATATATGTGTATCAGATCATGTTGTGCACCTTAAACTTACACAGTGTTACATATCAATTACATCTCCATAATGGGAAGAACAGAAATGCTGGTTTAAGTCCAGTTTTCGAGATTTGTGCTTCTTTATAAAAATGTATTTAAATCGACTCTTGAAAAGTCTTAAATACTATTTTGATCTTCCCTTGCTCTTGAGGTCCATGAGCGGCTTAGCTATGAAAAACAAAATAGCCTAGATTATGGCTGTGGAAGTCCTAAATAACCCTAAACAGTGTTCTTCAACTATTGATAATTTGGACCTGATAATTCTTTGTTGGGACTGGGGCATGGGGTAAGGAGGGCTGTCCTGGGTCATGTAGCATGTTTAGCATCATCCATGACCCATTTGATGCCAGTAGCACCCCCCGCCCCCAATTTGGACAACTAAAAATGTATTCAGACATAGTCAGTGTCCTCAGAATGGGTGATAGTGTTGGTGGTGGCATATTGTCCCCCATTGAGAACCACGATCCTAAAGGATACTCTTCTCAGAGAAAATGACCTGAGAATCAAAGTAAAAGTTCCTTTTTCTGTCAGAGCCCAGCTCAAAACTTGACCTCCCAAAAGGTTTTTTTTCAAAAAACTCTAAACTCATTATTACTTCACTTTCTATTTAGCATTTTTCAAAGCTTTGTTTACAATTATGTAAACACTTCTTAGGTTTTTGTTGTTGTCGTTGTTTTAATATGTATATACTATTGATCCTAATTACCTCCTAACTTTTTGGAGGTCAGAACTATTAAACATTCATTTAATCTAATTTCATGAAGAAGGTAGGCACTGAAGCAAGTCTTTATTTAACAGGCAAAACCAAGTGTAAGAATAGCCACAAAAGATCTTGGCTCACCTTATGGAGTGTGAAGTAATAAACCAACATGAAAATATTATCTAGTGAGAGTCCTTCCATTTTCTTCCCTTTAGTGGAAGTTGGTGCATTTTGTTAGACTAGCATAATTGCTTTTCACGCTAATCAAGTGTACTTTGGAAAGGTTTCACCCACCTATGTCATTGCAATAGAGAAAAATAGATTTGTGGGTGTTATTTTTAATTCAGGCACAATAGATTGTGTCTGAGAGTGAGCAGAGGTTATTGGTTTTTAACCTGGTCTTAATTTGGGAAGTTAAATTATATAGCTCTGAAAATAGGAGTAGGTAATGGAAAGACAAGCACACTTAAAATATGAAAGGCTTTGGATATGATTCTTCCCTGTTCTGCCCTGGGAAGCCTCTCTGAAGTCACAGGGAGGTCCCTGAACCCAGCTGGGACAGGAGCAGCCTCGAGACTTCCATGAAGACATCCACTTGGATGGCTGTAAAGTGGGGCTAGTGAACTCATTCCTAATAACCAGTCAACTCCTTTTAGTTCATTTTCCAGGGCAAGATTAGATCATGTTGGAAACCTCACCAAATAACCTTATAAAAAGAGATGAACTCACTCTCCGTTTTCATCAGGTTTTGAAGCAAACCATAAAAACCACTATCCCACCTCAGGCTACTGGAAACAAATTTGCATTTCATTCTCAGGAACAGAAATATCTCCAAGCGACTATTTCAGTGAGAGGAATGCCTGGGTTTCTTACCTTCTCCACCTTGTTAGGCCCTTGATCTGAGACCCACGGTGCCCACGGCTGTACAAGGCCAGATGAGGTTTAAAAGCAACTGGTGGATTTATAGTCCCAGTTTTGAGAAGAGTCAGAGCTCCTCAAACTCCTTTTCCTAATAAAAAAATTGAAGTGATTTGGCCGCCTTGTAGCCAGCTCTCCAGTTAGTCCGTATGCAGGGTCTTCTTTAAGAAACAATACTACTGTCTTCCAGTGGACAGAAACTTCTTGTAAATGCAGCACTTCCTAAGTTAAGCAGGCAAGAGTGTGAGGTGATAACAGCCTTTGTATGCTGAGTGTCATGAAGACCACTGAGTCTAAAGGGCGGAAAATATGTTTTTATTCATGCTAACAGTATTTTATTGTCATTTAATTTACATTCTGTAAAACAATTAAATCTTAAGCATATACAGCTTGATGAATTTTGCCACCTACATCTTAAGTGACATTTCCATCACCTCAGAAAGTTCCTTGGTGCTCTTTCTGATCAATGCATCCACCTTCCCTTCAAAGTCAACCAGGGTTCTGAATTTTTATTACCAGAATTTAGGTGTTTTTGTGTGTTCCCCCCCCCCCCCCCCGAACTTCATACAAATGGAGTAATACACTATGTACCCTTTTTTGTCTGGCTTCTTTGGCTTAGTGTAATATTTATGAGATTTATGTCACTGCATGTGCTTGTGTTTGTCATTATTTATCTCTGAGTCATATTCATTGTGTGAATGTGTCACGAATAATTTATCCGTTTTGCAGTTGTTGGATTTTTTTTTTTTTTTTTTCTAGTTCTGGCCTCTTAAGAACAGCGATGCTATGGACACTCATGAATGTACAAGTCAGTCTGTGGAGCTCACTTCTCCAGAGTAAAGGCTAGGAGAGCAGTCACTTGGCCATAGAGTATGTTTACCTCTATTAGGAACTGCCAAACAGTTTTCCAAAGTGATTGCATCATTTTTACATCCAACCAGCAATGCATAAGAGGTCTGGTCATCTGGTCACTACACATCCTCACCAACACTTGGTATAAGCAATTTTTTTTTGATGGATACACAGAATGATTTAATAAATCTCCAGTGCCCATGCTATGTTACGTAATAGTTTCTATGGACAAAATAAAGGAAACTGGGAAAGGAATTTTTAAAATGTATTTAAAGGGGAAAAGTTCTCATTTGCCTGACTCATCTCCTACATTTAGTTTTAATTGACATTTCCTGCTTTCCTTATTTGTAAATGCAAAAGTGCCTGTTGGTTGATAAACACTGCTTTCTGCTCCAATTCTAGAGTTTTAATTCTAACTCTGCTCTTTCTGCTCGGAGTCCATGAGCTTGTTTTGCTCCCAAATGGATCCACATTTTTTCAACTTCCCTTAAAAACATTCCTAGACACCTGCCGTTAAATTTATATTATAAAAACTGAGACTACCTGTTGCATTAGTAAGTTTCCTGATAAAACTTTTTTCCAATCAATCCCCATTGATAGCAAGGTTCTGGTTGTTAATTAAAAGATGACCGATCTTTAATTCAGAATCTATCACATAAATGGTACTTATTTCAAATTGTAATTCTGTAGAGTGAAAAACAGCAATCACCTTTTTTTATGATTTATACTTTTACTTTTTATTTTGAAATAATTTTAGCCTTATATAAAACTTAAAAACTTAAAGAAATTCTTATTTCCCTTTCATATTCTGCAAGTTTTAATATTTTATCACATTTGTTTTACTATTTTATTTATCTATGTGCATGCATATTAATTTTTTTCTAAATAATTTGAGCGTAATACATAATATTCTTCTTCTACTAAATATTTGTGTTTATTTCCTTCAACTAAGATATTCTTTTATACAACTATAGTACAATTATCAAAATAAAGAAATGATTAACATAATAGTACTCTCTAATATACAATTAAATGCTTTACTTTAAACTGTCATCATTAGATGCTGAGCAGCTAGGACACTTTAGGTGAATGAAAAAATAGGTCAATACATATATAGATAAATAGATTTTATATAAATATTCGATTCCATTTAAACAGGCTCTCTTAGGCAGAATAATGGCCCCTCCTAGATGCCCATACCCTAATATCCTAGTCATCAGAAAACCTTAAAATTACATGGCACCAGGGACTTTGAAGATGGAATTAAATTTCCTAATCAGCTGACACCAAACAGGAAGATTATCTTGGATTGCAGCAAGTTCTTGAATTACATACCCTTTTATTCAATGTTGTTTCATTATTATGTTAATGAAATGTCTTAAGAATTTATCTCTTTCTTATATCAATTAGCCTATGGCAGAGTTGTAATCCTTATATGTCCTTTTGCTTAAAGTAGAAGAACCCATTGATGACCTTAAGTGAGGACTTATAGTACTTGGGTGGGCCCTATGTAATATCATGGCCTTTTAAAATCAGGAGGGGGCCGGAGAGTCAAAGAGAGGAGGCCTGAGAAGGAGTCAACTTGCCATTGCTGTCTTTGAAGATGAAAGGGGCCATAAGCCAGAGAATGCCATAGACTCCAAGAAGTTGGGAATAGTCATCAGTTGACAACCAGCAAGGAAACAAGGACTTCAGACCAAAAGCTCCAGAAACAGATTTCTGCCAACAACCTTAATGAGCAAGGAAACCAAGGAAACAGATTCTCTTCTAGAGCCTCCAGAAAGCATCACAGCTCTGCAGACACCTTGATTTTCGCCTGGTGACACTGTCAGACTTCTAACCTACAGAACCATAAGATATGTATTTTGTTTTAAGCCACCAAGTTTATGATAATATCTTATCACAGCAATAGGAAACTAACACATAGAATGTATGTGTATGTATATTTATACGTATATGTATATGGGCTATGGTCCATCTATACACAATTTGTTATGTATTTTTCTCTTTCTTTCTCATTCTTTCACTCTCTCTTCCTCTGCATTTCTCTACCTCATTTTCATTGCAGTCGCTTTCTACTACCATGTTTCCCCGAAAATAAGACCTAGCCAGACAGTCAGCTCTAATGCGTCTTTTGGAGCAAAAGTCTTATATGATACTATATGTGTTACTATATATGATACTATATAAGACCCGGTCTTATATTATAGTAAAATAAGACTGGGTCTTATATTAATTTTGCTCCAAAAGATGCATTAGAGCTGATTATCCAGTGAGGTCTTATTTTCGGGGAAACATGGTATGTCTTGGTTCTCATATATTCATTATTATCTCTACACACACACACACACACACACACACACACACACACACACACACCGGGGTACCAAAAAATGTATACATGACTTGTATTCATCTTTTGTTATTGGTATATATTGAGTATTGCAATTTTAATACAGTTTTTTCCTTTTTTATAACGTGTATACATTTTTTTGGCACCGTGTGTGTGTGTGTGTGTGTGTGTGTGTGTGTGTGTGTGTGTATGTGTATAAATCTACTTATAGAGCCTAATGAGTAATAAATTCTCCCTGTGCAAACGAAGAAGATAGTAACATGGTAGTAGAAAGCCAATAAACACAAATTGGCAGCAGCAAATCTTTGAACTTTTGAAAGTTGAACTCCTAACCTTTCTGTTTTTTTGCAATGTGTTTTTGCTGCTTCCTTAGGGGAATCACCTAAAATGGTTTTGATTTGAGTATTACATAAAATATCTCCAAAAAGTTATTTTGCCAAGCCACACAAAACATGCTAATATTTTTTTCAAATGACTTTAATAGCAATTGGACTTCTTAAAAAAATAGCATATTTCCCCCTATAACTTGGCTTCGTCATCGAAGCTTGTGGTAAACATAATTAAATAGTCTGGAACAGGTTTGAATGCTTAATGGCACGCTGGACACAAGCCAGTATTTCTATTTCTAGGTGAGATTGGTTGGTTGAGCAGGTATCTAACTTTTTGTAATTATCAAATTCTGCAGAAGTTTATTTATTTTCATAAATAAAACATGTTTCAGAGAGATGAGTGGGATTTGCTGTATGAAGAAATTATACGGTGAATTGTTTATTAACCATCAGTTTAGTGTGTGTGTCTGTGTGTGTGTTTGTGTGTTTCTCTGTGGATATATTTGAGCTGCCCTTATGAGATCCATACAGTTGATTCTTCAAGCATATGTAGAATTTTAAAAGGTAAGAGTGGGGAAAAGTGGAGAGAATGGCAGAGGGAACAGTAGGTGCTAAAGTAAAGATGATTGAAAGACCGCAAATAGTTAGTAGTTTGAGGCCACTAACCACAGGGCTCATTGTGGAGATTAGAAATTGTAGAATATAGGCATTCTGCTTGCCTTTTCTGAACAGTCTACAGACGCATGCCACCAGCTACTTTACTGCATTTTGTTAGGACACTCTAGGTATTTGTGTATCTTGTATTTTCCTAAGGATTAGTACATTCCATATAAATATTCAAATTTATTATAATAATACTTTTAATGACACAGAATCCATAGAATCCTTTTTTCTGATGTTGGTAATTTTTGCATTTTCTCATAATTCTTGTCAAGAGTTTTCAGATAAACACGTTTTCTATGTTGATATTTTTTCTATTATGCAGTTGTTTTCATTAATTTCAACTTTTGTGTCATTATTTCCTACATTCCATATTTTCATTTTTGTTTAATTTGTTATTATTTTTAAGTTCTTGAGATGTGAACTGAGAACATTGATTTTCAATCATTTTCCTTCTGAAAATATATACAAAATTCTATAAACTTACATATGAACAGAACAGTTACTGTATACAGTTCATTTTAAGATATTTTATAATTTCCTTTATGATTTTGTCAATGACCCATGGATTTATTTATGAGTTAATTAATTTTCCAATATCTGGACAATTAAAAAATATTTTTATTCATTGATTTCAAACAATACCATTTTGGTCACAGAATAACATTCTTGTTATTTTAACCCATAAAATTTCTTGAAAATTTATTTATGGGCCAAGACGTCTATGTGCATTTTAAAAAATAAGAAGGGAAAAAGTAGGTTTTGCATACTTTCCAGTGCAATGTTCTCTGTATGCCAGTTAGGTGAAGCTTTTTAATCGTGTTGTTTATTAATCGTGAAGCTTATTAATCATGTTACTCTTGGTAATTTCTGTTTGCTTTCTGTATCAGTTACTAAGAGAATTGTGTTAAATTTTCTCACAATAAATTTGGCTTTGTCTGTTTCTCCTTTCATTCTGTCATTTTCGCTGTATGTATTTTCAGGATATGTAATTAGATCTATACACATTAAGACTCATTTTAATTTCCTGAAACGTCAAACGCTTCATATACAAAATATCCCTCTCTATCTCCAGCACCTCTCTTTCCTTAAAATATAATTTATCTATTAGCATAATTATGTCACCTTTCTTTTATAGTTTTTAAGATATACATTTTTTTCTGACATTTTCTCATAAGATTTTTCTCTGCTCACGTTTAAATTGTTGCTTCTTGTGAGCAACATATAGTTTGGTTTTGTTGGTATTGTTTATTAACCATTCTGATTATTTTTGTTTGGCTTATTTAATCTAATTATATTGATTGGAAAACATATTGACATACTTGGTTTATATCTACCATTTTATTACTTATTTTTTTTCCCTCTGCTTTTTTGCCCTCTTTGGATGACTCGAGTTTTTTATTAATTTATTTTCACCTTTTTACCATGTTAGGTATATTTTGTTGAGATAATAATATACTTTTTAATTTATTAGAGTCTATTAGAATTTATTTCTTTACCACTTATCAGGTATTCAAGGATCTTAGAACATTTGAACTCCAAGTACTTCTTTCCCGTTTATTTGTTATTTTTTCAAATATTTAAACTATTCATGAATTTTGAATGCTAAACGATATCGTTTTTATTTATATAGTCAATATTCATTTATGCTTTCCCACATATTCGCCATTTCCATTGCTCTTCAATCCTTCATTGATCTCCACGTTTCCATCTAGGATACTTTTCTTCCTTCCTATAGAATTCCCTCTAACATTAATATTTAATATATTACTTAGTGCAGCTATGCTAATGGCGAATAATCTCTGGCTTCTTGAATCTTTGGCTTTGTCTTTTATTATTTTGGAAAACTCTTAGTTATTATACATTTGTTTATAAAGTCCTTTTTCATTATTTTTCTCCCCTTTCTGGGACTTCAATTACAGGATTTTTTTTTTTTTCCTGAGTCCTATATGTCTATTATGCTCGTTCATGCATTTTTTTATTATTTTTTTGTCTGTGCTTCAGTCAGGGTATTTTTTACTACCTATCTTCTCTTTCATAATTTTCTGTGATTATCTTTACCTGTGTTTATCTGTTAATTGCATCTTTTGACTTGAATTATTTTCTTTGGTTAGCATGTTCTTCAGCTCTAGATTTTCCATTTAGTTTTTGATAGATCCTATATATCTGTGCAAATTTTGTATTCTATTTTGTATTCTATTTTCTTAGAAATATTAACTTCAACAGTGAGAACTCTTGTGGATTTTTCTAATGTCTATGTTTTTCTCTTGGTTTTTAATAATTTGGTCTTGTCTTACGGTGTGCAAAGTAATTCTTGTTTCATGGTGTACAATTTATGAATTTATGAATGAAAAAGTATAAAGATAAGTTGAGATTATATTAGTTTCCTCTAGACAGGGTTTATTATACATTTGCCTCTGGCAGGCAGTTTTGATTAGAATATGGTAAAACTTAATCCAGGCTGAGATTGAGTGGCATTGGCCTGGGCTTAATCTTTGTAATAGTTTAATTTATTTATGTTTCCTTTAATTTATAGTCAGGATTAGTTACTAAGCTTTAATCCTTCTGAGCGTCACCTGAAAGTCTGTGGTGATATCAGGTCTCTTCCTCCTTGGTAGGACCTGAATTCTAAATTGTTCCACTCGGTCCTGGTAGTCTGCCTAAAACGCTGATTGGCTTTTTGGTCACTTTGCCACCATTTCCTCAGGTTCTCTGTCCCCTGGCTTTTTCTCGGCTTGGATTGTTGTTTGTTTGTTTGTTTGTTTGTTTGTTTCTGGATCAGAGATTAGGTCCTAGATAATAAGGTAATCATAAGGTCTAGATGATAGCCTCCTCCTAACCTCCAGAAAACTTCCCTCCCCTATATTTACCATTTATGGTCCTCAAAGTCATCCCTATTTCATATATCCTCCGGGACATCTCTTCATTGACTTTAGAATTTTGTGAAAAGACAAATAGAACTTGAACCACCTTCGACTACATATCTCAATAAAGTATCACAAGCATTGAATTTGGGCATATTTTAGAAAGCTATATCCTATGTTGGTATATTACATTTGATTAAACCATACAATAAATAACATTTGTTGCCATTTTTGTTATAACTTGACACCAAACCGCTGATCTTAAGAGTAGCACTAGATGATAATGTTGCTTCTATATGAACATACAATGCAATTTTTGATATTTTGATTTCAAGGCCCATTTTGAAGAGTTAATTATCTGGGATTGAACGGAATGGCTTTGGTGCTACACTTGAATGCCTACTCTAGGTTAAAATTAAAATGTAAACAATTTAAGAAAAGTGTGCAGACAAATTTTGCCCTATCAGCAAGGATTGCCAAACTCCACACCTACAGAGATAGATAGGTTCCTGAGTGAAGGAGTTGAGTGATTTCTAATGGCCTTTCCTTGCTAATTGTTTTATATTTATCTCCTACATCTCTTTCCCTCACTACTCTTTCTGCTTTGTTCCCTGTGGAATTGACTCTTACAATCTTGATCACTTAGGTTTTCTTGCTCTCTGGCTCCCAATTCGTTCAACTAGCGAGAGAATAGTCAGAGATAGAAGGATAGAAAAAGAAAGAAATTTCTTCTCCTGTATCTTCTCTACCTCAGTTCAGAGGCTCTAGTAGTAATATGTCTCTCTATGAATAATAGCTTCAAATCTCTATGAACTCTCTGGTGTCAGCAGTTCCTTCCTTTTCCTCTACATACCTAGAGATAGTAACAGCTCCCTGGGTGTCTCCATATCCTCTTGTTGATTCACAGATTTTTGGCTATATCCTTATTGGTATTCCATTCATTGAGTACTCTTCAAAATACAAGGTAAAAGTGGCACAAGAAGATCCCAAGCAAAAAGAAAATCAGGGACCAAGGTGTTGAGGGTTGAAAGGGCTTGGCACATTCTACAAACAAGTATAAACCTTATGAGATTGAGTAGTGTGTGCAAAGAGGAAAGTAGCATGAGATATGTTTGAAGGAAGAAGCAGGAACAAAATAATGCAGAGGCTAGTAAGTCAGGGTAAAGAGTTTGAATGTGAATTTAAGTGCAATAAAAGGTCACTATAGGTGACATCTGGGTTGGTAGAGGACAGGCCTGAAGCAGGAAGACCACTCTGATGAGTAGTACTAATTTTTCAGAAATTATGGTGGTTTGAACATGTTGGAGATAGAGATACAGCAAAGGAGAAAACTTGGAGGTAGAACTGATATGAGTTACAGATAGAAACTCCTAGGTTTACTCATTTATTTAATCATTCAATTGATATATGCTAATTAAATACCCACTTTATGTTAAACCTTGTGTTAAGATATGGCAATGGATGTTACAGATATTAAAACATATAATTACAGAAACAACTATACTTTTAGCTTATTATAAATACTATGAAAAAAAAGTGAAAGGTCTTATGAAAATTTGTAACAGGGGGTCCTAAGCATCGTGGATGTTTAGAAATGTTTTTGATAAAGTAATGATCACTAACATAAGACCAGAAGGATGACTGTATGTTAGAAAAGCAGTAAAGAAGGCAGCCAAATATAGGGTGTGCTATCGAATAGCCACCTCTGTGGGCAACTGAGACTCAATCCTGCGGGAGAAATCTGGAAATGGTGGAGAACACCGTTTTCAATATTATGTCACCAGGGAATGAAAGTTGTGCTGTTTATACATCAACCCCCATCAGTTATTGGTGAGGATTGTGTCTGGGGAGTTAACTCTCGAGATCTGAAGGACAGAGTGGAATTCCCTGGTTTTGAAGGAAGCTGTCAGGTGGCTATGCACATCCTGGCAGTTGGAAATCATATTGTGTGCACTCAATAAAGCCAGAGGAATATGGCTAATTCATCAGCAGCAACTGCTACAAGAGTTGAAAGACAATCACAGGAACAAGAGCTGCAAAGACTTTGGATTGCGACAAAGCTGGATATAGTCTTGGAACAACAAGGAGGCTGTATTTTAGAAGACAAAAAGTAGAACTTGAAGGCGAATAGAATGGAGGACAGTTAATATTTGGGAGCAGAGAGGGTACTTTGGAATAGCCATTATCATCTAACAATCTGTGAGCTACAGGTTGGAAACACAATCACTACAGAAGAGACACCAAGAAGCTAAAAGGTTTTTGAAGGAAGGTAGGGCATCTGCATAGACACATAACAAAACAAGGTAATCCATACTGGCACAGTGGGAGCCATGTGAGGATGAGTAAGTTGCCATCAAGGGATGAGAAGGTTAGAGAGGATGTTGAGGGGCAGAGGTACCTTTATCTGGACCTTGAAAGATAGGAGAAAGCAAAGCATGTTTCCAGAAAGGGAATATCATGATGTGCTGAAAAAGGAATGTGTTGAAGAAAGTATAGACATGGCAGTCTTGTGTTACAAGCTGCTGAATGCAATCCTCAATGATGAATACCAAATAGACTTGCATATCCCATGCCCCCGACAAACGTTAATAAGTCACCACAGACCTCTTTCCCACTGAGTTAAGAGTAGGATCTTAGGTTTAAATAAAGGAAGATATTCTTCCAGCACAGGTTATTATGCTAGCTAAGTAAATCAGACAGAAAAAGTTGAGAACCACATGATTTTATTGATATGTGGGATATAAAACTGAAAACAACAAAGGAACAAGGCAAACACACAAAGAAAAACTCATAGACATAGACAATAGTTTAGTGTTTACCAGAGGGTAAGGGGGTAAGGGGGTGGGAGATGAGGGTAAATGAGATCAAATATATGGTGATGGAAGGAGAACTGATTCTGAATGGTGAAAACACAGTGTAATATATAGATCATGTACATCTGAAATCTATGTAACTTTACTAGCTATTGTCACCCCAATAAACTTTAATTAAAATAAAGGAGGAAAGGAAAGGAAACAAAAGGAAAGGAAATGAAAGGAAACAAAAGGAAAGGAAATGAAAGGAAGGAAGATATTTGTTGTTTACTCTAAAAAGAAATAGTGTTATAGATCAAGTACCTTAATTAAAAATTTAAATGTTCTTAACCATTGTAACTCTATGAAGTTTTATATTTTTGAAAGTCCTTTCTGTTTCATTGTTGTGATTAGCATTAAGGCATAAAGAGTATTTAGAGATAGCAAAATAGCAAGGCAGAGGAGAGTCAGGAAATATCAGACCCTACCACATACATTTTATTGAAAAATTAGATGTCATTAGTGGTGGCAGAATTCTAGAGAAAAAGAAAACAGAGTCCTCGGGGCAACCCAGATCATAGGAAATAATAGAAGAGTAAGTCTGAGACTTCACAATATAGTTTCTTGCCAAATTTAGAAAGCCTAGACCTATATACCAGCCAAAGTGGTAAATAGATTTCCTCTTGCATGCCGGTTCTGATCAGTTTGCTTCCTGTCTGTAGACTACTGTGTTATAAAGATTCTGAGGCCTCACTTCAACCCAGTTGGAGGGAAATCGGTGATCAATTACTGATGTCTGTGATGGGCATGGGATAGAGTGTAGTCATTCTATGTGCCATGACTTAGCGCGTTTTTAGAAATGCATTCACCTGCATGTGAGAGAGATCCTATACCAGTGATCAAATATGGGTTTATTTTTTATGAGTGAAACAAGTCTGAGGCTAAGGAGTTTAGAATTTTTATGGTCATTCTCTAATGCTATCAAGGACTCAAGTCCATTTTTCTTTCTGCCTTTCTGTTCTATACTAT
This sequence comes from Rhinolophus sinicus, assembly GCF_057876585.1. Classification (NCBI taxonomy): domain Eukaryota; kingdom Metazoa; phylum Chordata; class Mammalia; order Chiroptera; family Rhinolophidae; genus Rhinolophus; species Rhinolophus sinicus. Next base: position 28,207,071 of record NC_142513.1, read on the forward strand.
GCTTATAAGATAGTTGTGATGATTAATTTTATGTGTCAACTGGACCACAGGATGCTTAGATATTTCATCAAACATTATTCTGGGTGTGTTTGTGAGAAATTCTGTAGATTAGATTAACATTTGAAGCAATAGCTGGAATATAGCAGATTACCTTCCCTAATGTGGGTGGACCTCAACCAGTAACTGAAGTCCTGAATAGTACAAAAAGACTGAATAAGAGAGAATTCCTTCTGCCTGCTTGCCTTCAAGCTGGGACATCATTTTTTTTCTTACCTTCAGACTTGAACCGAATCACTGGCTTCTGGGTCTCGAGCCTGCTGGCGTTTGGACTGGAACTACACCAGCAGCTCTCTGGGGTCTCAGGCCTTCAGACTTGGTCTGGAACTACACCATCAGGTCTTCTGGGTCTCCAGCTTGCCAACTGCAGATCATGGGACTATCACCCTCCATAATTGCATGAGTCAGTTCCTTATTTTACACACACACACACACACACACACACACACACCACAAACACACACTCATATCCTATTGGTTCTATTTCTTCGGAGAACCATGACTAATACAACCTTCTTTGCATCCTAAGTAGGAAGAAGGATAGAGGGTGAAAGGCAAAGCTAAGTATCGCTGAGTATTTATTTATTTATTTATTTATTTATTTATTTATTTATTTATTTGGAAAAGCACAGCTTTCCCAAAAGTCCCACCAAGTAAATTTCCATTCCTATCTCCTTAAGTAGCTCCAGGTCCCGTGCAACCTCTAACTGCAAGGAAGACTAGAGAGGTGAAGACTTCTTGGATTTTCTCAACAGTTATAAATTAATCATACTTACTGAGTAAATTACTACATTTATGGAGTCTTCACCATGTACCAGCCATTGTACCAAATTCTTTAAACTCATTCATTCAACCCTATCAACCATAAGATATCATTATCCATTTTACTTAGGAAATTGTGATTCAGACAAATTAAACAATGTGCCCATGTTGAAGAGCTGAGAAGAAGACCCACATTTGAGTGTTCCCAAAGCAGTGACTCTTACCCACCTGCCTGTAAGGGCTTGTTGAAAAATCAGCAGGTCATCCAGACCCTGCACTCACAGAGTACACAGAATAAAGGATCGGAGGAGCACATCTGAGGGACAATTGGCCTGGTGTGGACATCAAAGTATCAGAGAGTTCTCTCCAAAGGAGATGATGGCTGATCTGGGTCTAGAAGGATTTGTAGGAGCCAGCCAGGGGAAGGAAGGGGTCTGATGGAAGAACTTACACAAACACAGAGAAAGCCACTGTGCAAAAGGGAGAAAGAAGAAGCCAGAGGTGTGGCAGTGATTGGGTCAGAAAGATCTTCCTCGTGTTTCAGGTTTTAACAAAAGATAAAAGGTATGGCCCTTCTGGTGGCAGTGAGGTGGCTTGATGGTAGGTCTGAGGCTGCTGCAGTGGCCTCAGTGCTGACCTTAGAGGCAAATGTGTGTTGCTTAAACAAAATGACCGTGGGATGGATCCCTAGAAATGGACTAAGTGGAGAGACTCAGAGTTAGACTATACGACTCTGTGTTGATTGATTGTGGATAGAAGAGGATCCAGGCCGGGGGGCCAGGCTGGGCAGCCACTCCTTAGAGATGCATGGACCAGCTGCTCGCCTGCTATGGACATGGGCCCCTGTCTGACTTTAGGTGAAGTAGAGGCATCATGTCCATTGGGCTGTGGGATGTACATGACTATTGAGACATCAGCCATGCAGTCAGGCACCCAGATGGCCTAGCTTCTGAGAATGGAGCTGAGAAGTGTGCCTTTCTACCTCATCCTCACTATCCCCTCTTGCCAAAGAAAACCCAGGAAAGGGTTACCTTCTTTGTTACAAAAGAAATAAGCTCTTCCTATTCTAGACCTATGTCTATTATTGCCCTCTTTTCCTCTGTGATGTGCGCATTTCTGGATCAGTGGTGTTGCTTTTGGGTTTAATTTCTCCAGTGTTCCTAGCATATGGCTGTAGGGAAGTCCGCTGCCCCTGAAGCTCCAGCCTCGCTTCAGGAGAGGAGCTCCAGACTCTGAGGGCTGTTTCCAGGTTCCCCTGTAGCAGAGGATTGCTGGGCTCTAGATGAGAACCGTGTTCGGAGTCTGAATAAACTCCATGCACAAAGAGAAGCTTATAGAAGGAGGGAAGATCATTCCTATAATTTTGGATCCCTGGAAAGGAACAGGGTAGATAACAAGCCCATTCTAGAATCTTTTTCAATATGGAGCCTTAACTTTTAGGAGTAAAATTTGATATTTTAAAAACTGAGCACCAAAAAAAAAACACAAACAAACAAAAAAAAAAAAACTGAGCACCAAAAACTACATTCAATCTGGGGCCAAGCTAGACTAAAGGCTGGGAGAAAGGAAGAGCAGCAGTTTTCATTGTTATAGGTCGAATGAGTGGGTTTTGTTGACCATCTCTATGTTCTATTTCCCTCTGCTTACCAGACCCAAGTACTTTGAAACTATCGTTTGGTCTTTTTCCTTCATCCAGGGAAATTAGCTATGGTACCCCAAGTAGGATTGCCAGATAAAATGCAGGATGCTTAAACTTAAATTTCAGATAAACAGCAAATAAATAGTATAAGTTTGTCTTAAAAATTACATGGGGTATACTTATATATACTAAGAATTATTCATTCTTTTTATCTGAAATTAAAATTTAACTGGGCATCCTGTTTCTTTTCTTAACTTTTTATTTTGAAATAATTATAGCTGTTCAGGAAGTTGCAAAGATCATACAGAGATGTACCCTTCACCTAGTTCCCCTTCCCCCCCCCCCAATGGTTGCACTCATATTGTTACAATGTCCAAACCAGGGATTTAATATTGATACAATCTGTGTGTGGTTCCCATGTCGTTTTATCACATGTGTAGATTAACATAACCATCACTGCATTCACGATATGGTGGTATCCTGTCACCAAAAAGATCTCCTTCATGCCATCCCTTTATCATTGCACTGCCACCCACCCACTTGAATATATCAAACACCTGGTAACCACTCATCTATTTTTCATCTCTTTAATTTTGTCATTTGAAGGATGTTATATAAGTGGTATCATATACTATGTGACCTTTGAAATTGGCTTTTTTCACTCAGCATAATGCCCTTAAGATTTATCCAACTTGTTCCATGTATCAAATAACAGAACTATAAAATATGTGAAACAAAACTGACTGAACTAAAAAGAGAAATAGACTAATTCACAATTATAATTAGGGACTTCAACACCCATCTTTCAACAATGGATGGAAGAACTGGACAGAAAATCAGCAAGGATATAGAATTCAGCACCACCAGCAACCGACAGGATCTAATCATCAATTATGGAATGTTCCATCCAACGATAGCGGACTACACATTCTTCTCAAGCGCCTATGGGACGTATACCAAAATAGAATTTATTCTAATCCATAAAACAACCCTCAGTAAGTTTAAAAGAATTTAAATGATACTGAATATGTATCATTTAATATGATACATATTAAATGTATCCAAAGTAGAAATCAGTAACATAAAGGTAACAGGAAAATCTCCAAACACTTAGAAATGAAACAACACATTTCTAAATAATATTTGGGTCAAAGAGGAAGCTTTAAGGACAAGAAACTAGAAAAATAAGATCAAATAAGCCCAAAGCAAGAAGAAGTAAGGAAATAATAAAGACAAGAGCGGGAATAAAAAAAAAATCAATGAAACAGAAATAAATTTTTTGGAAAGATTGATAAAGTTGACAAGACTCTACTCTAGCAAGAATGACCAAAAAAATAAAAAAAAAAAGGAAAGGAAAGGAAAGAAAGGAAGAAGGAAAAGAGACACAAGTTACTAATACTAGAGAAGACGTACAGAATAACACCACAGATCCTGCAGACTTCAAAATAATAAGGGAATATTGCAAAATCTATGCACATAAATTTGACAACTTAGATGAAATAGATCAATTCTTTGTAAAGCAGTATCACAACTCACCTAATGTGAAACAGGTAATTTTAATAGCCCTATGTAAAATACAAAACTTGTATACCATAAAGGAAGTGAACATTTTTTAGTTGAGAACATTGCCACCCCAAACTAAATAACAAAGGGAAGAATATGACAGTGGGCAGGAACTGGCAGTGTCAGCCAGGTCTCCTTTAAACATAATACTGACTTACTGAAGAAATTACCGAGAGACCATGGATCTTTTTTGCTCTGAATTCCAAGAAATTGTGTTAATCTACAGGTTGCGCTTGTTTCTTTCCCCTTCAGGACTGATGTCATTCTCACCTGTTTTGCCTCTGACATTGACTGAGGGGCAACATCAAATGTGGTTGTATCTGTCCTGTAAGGATGGGCCTTGGAAATGGAGTCTTTACTCTCTGCTGTGGATGATGACAATGTAAAACTTGACCCATGCCTTCTCTGGGTTCCCACAGATAAGCTACTGAAACAGTATTGGGAAATTGTAAGCATCCTGGAGGTTCAGAGTCAACAAGCATTTGGTGTTTCTTGCTTACTTTCTACTTAGCTCCTACTATTTTCTCATCGGTCAAATAGCGTTAGCCTATCTTACTCATCAGGAGTAAAAGGCTCAAAGTGGTTGTGTCACAGTTGTTGGACTATGTGACAGTCACTTAAATCCTCAGAAAAGGCATTATACTTCACTTTTTTCTTCTTCCCTATTAAAGGACATAATAAACTCAGAGAATTTCAGACATGGTTCTCACAGTTTCTCCCTGGTTTTAGAAAAGATTATGTGGGAATGACAGCTATGAACAATTATGATGCTTTTGTCCTGAAATCTATATGCGTATGTATCTCACTAAGATGCTGTACTTATAATTATTGTTGCTGTTGTTGTTATTGTGTTTTGTTGTGGCTGCCATCATCATCATCTTCATTATCAATTAGAATACAAGTTCTTTATTATACTAAAATGTCCCTAATGACTGAAATGTCACTTATTTCTGTTTTCAAATGTGTATCCATATGTGTAAATGTGTGTACATGTAACCTATATATTCCTGTATTTCTCTGGATTACCTTTCCCTTGGCTTAATAAGGTTGGGTATAAATGTAGCTACGTAGCTTAAGACTCTATTGGACAGGGTCAAATATATGGTGATGGAAGGAGAACTGACTCTGGGTGGTGAACATACAACGTGATATATAGATGATGTAATACAGAATTGTACACCTGAAATCTATGTAACTTTACTAACCATTGTCACCCCAGTAAACTTTAATAATAATAAAAAAAGAGGCTCTATTGGAAATTCACCCTTGAAAGAGAATGTTTTCCCAACTCTGAATTTCCATTGTCAGTAATTAGAATTTGGTGGGAAATTCCAATTCTGTGAGAAATGCTGACATTAATTTCTGTAAAATACCTGGAACCACTGATGTTGTTACATGAACCAGACCCAATCAGCACACAGAATAAGATAGAAGAAGCTCCTCAGAACAGACCCCTGGTAACAGGAAATCAGTTAAATGTGTTTTTTTTTAAACTGGGAGTTTCCAAATATATAAAGTCATGAGGGCATCAAGGACTTCTTTGGACTAGAAAGGCCAGGCAGAAATTTATTTTCCTCACTCTTTGTAACTGGTATACCCCAAGTCTCCAATCCAAGGCAACCTGCAGTCATTTATCCTGTCCAGTCAGTATCTGCTTCAACCTCCTGCCACTCCACCCAACCCTGCCACATGGGAAAAAAAAAAAAAAAATTATCGCGTGTTGTTGAGCCAGAGAGATAATGATAGAGAATAAACCTAATCAGTCTTGTTTAGAGAGCCTAATTTGTGAAAATTTACGAAAAGACATTATATCAGCTAAGACTGTATACAAATACATTCCACTCAAATCACAATTTACCTACTGTACATATAATGATAGGTATTCTCTGTCTAGTCGAAGTTAATTTTCAAATAGATGAGCTTTAATTTTATGGATTCTCTTAACTGGCTGTACTGCTTGCTCTGTTTTCTTGATTCTTTGTGTAACATAATGAGTAACTTGATATCCGCCTCATATTTTATGGCCACATAATTCATCTCAATTCCAGATGCAGGAGAGTTATTCCTGTTTGACTTCCCAATGTCCTCTCCACAGTCTCAATTAGATGATTATTTAACAGCCAGTTGAATTCCCAGACCAAGCCATCAAGGCCTAGAGCTTTAATTGCCCAAACTGTTTGTTCTAACATGTGGCTTTCAAACATCCTGCTGGGTCAAGTTTAATTGAAAAAAGATGGCTTTCCTATCCTGAGAAGATTTCAGAGGACAGAATATAAGCAGTGGGTCAATGAGATAACAAAACATTTCTAATATATTTTTACTTAAAATATGTATTTATTAAATCTTGTGTGGGGGGATGGGTGTATGTATAAACTCTGTGAAACTAGATCCTCTCTAACATTAAAAATATTGGGAGTTTAGTTTTCCTAAATGCCAAAATCTATCTTTAATCATAACTTAAGTTGATGAAGAGGCAAAATAGATACATAGCACATTCAAAGACTGACACTTTCTGGTAGAAAACTGCTCAACTTGATGTTGTGGTAGCCAATAATTTTTAAATCCTCCATGAAATACCCAGTTATCCTAAAAATGAACGTAGCCATAGCAGACACAGAGCATTATGGGGGAATTAATATTTGTATGGTAGGAAGAGTAAATATTTAACAGTATCTTAGTTCTCTGGGAAGTGATATCTACCCTGGGATATGGTGCATTAAGGAAAAGGTTGCATAGTTAAAACACTCTGATAGGCATCCTTATGAAAATGCTGGAAAACTCCCAAAAAAGAATTTGGAAAAAACAAAATAAAGGAGGGTCTTAAATAGTGCCAATTAGTTATTCTCTTATGTGGAAGAAAAGCCAAATAAGCAGGAATGAAACCGTTTCAAAGTCATTTGAACTTAAGTCTCAAAAAACATAAGACGGGAGCTGTAATCCCAGCGCCGACCAGACTTCCTTTGCAAACCTGAACAAATGCTGCTCTTTAACTTCATTTCTCAGTTTCTAAAATGAGAAAGATTGGACTTGGTTTCCTCAAGGGTCCTTGAAGTGATTAATTGCCTAATGGTTTCTAAAGACCTTTGAAAACCAAAGGGCTGAGATTTAACATATTTCAGTGTTTTCCTTCTTGGTCGTTGCATTTCTGTTAATTTCTCTGCAACTCAATTGCCATTCTCTTTATAAATACACACACACACACACACACACACACACACACACACACACTTTAGTGATTATTTTTCTTGAGATGTGTTTTACTAAGAAAAGGGCTGAAAAAGCTTCTGACCAGCACTTTGAATGTGACAACTGATTTCAGATTTATTTTCTACAATGTGACACTACCTTCTTTTTTTCATTTATTTTCTTGGTTTTCATCTTTCCTTTCCATTCCTTTCTTTTATTTTTTTTCTTCTCCTTTCCTCCTTCCATGACATATTTCATACATATAGGAAAAAGCAGACAATAATGTAAAACTACCAGTGCATGCAGCCATGGTCCAGATGTCATAAAGAATTACGTTTAACTGGATTTGCTTCACATATATTTTTAATAGAAATAAAATGTCACACATGGGTGAAGCTGCAAATGTGTGCCCCTCTTCAACTCCACTTGCTTCTCTCCTTCTGTGGGTTAACCACTGTCTTCGGATTTGTGTATTGCTACCAATAAGGTTTTACAAAAATCTATGTAGTATTTTGGGAGGTTTTAATGTGCATAAATGGTATGGTACAGTATCTCCAACTTAATTTCTTATAACTCAACAATATGTTTAAAAATTTAGCCAACTTTATGCAGGTGGAAGTAGTTCATTTATTTTAACTGATGTGTAATGTTCCATTAGATACACAGTAATTTATTTATCTTTTTCCACATTGATGGACATTTATGTTGTTTCTAAAATTTACTATTAAAAAATTGTAATGAACACCGTGCACTTACTTTATTGTGAATAGGTTTTCTATACTGTACCCTTTCAAAGAAATTTTTGAGTCATAGATAATCATATATTCAACTAACCTCGATATTTTCAAATTGTTGTCTAAATTGGTTGTAATGCCACCAGCAGATTATGTCCAGAGGCTCATTATATCCCCACATCCTCTCTAAATCTTGAGATGGTCAGTCTCCTTAATCATTGCTCACCTATAGATATTAAATGATATCTTATTTTTGTGTATATTTTAGAGGTATAACTTGCATAGAGTAAAACTCACTCTTGTGAGTGTACCGTTTTATGAATTTTGACAAATGCATACAATTGTGTAACCATAACCACAGTTGAGATATAGAACATTTCCATCACCCCCTAGAAAGTTCCCTCATGCCTCTTTATAGCCAAACCCTCTATGAACCCCCAGCCCTGCAACCATCAGTTTTGTCTTCTTGTATTTTACATACATTTAAAATTAGTGGATAGATGGTTGTGCATATTGTTATGTGTGCATTTTCCTTTTGCATTGTGAGTTTTCTGTTCATGTCATATATCAGCTTGGAATCCATTTGGGTATAAATAAGTGATAGGCTTCTATATCGTCACCTACATAAAAAGTGATCTCATTTCGTAAGCTAAGAAGCCCATGACTAGTGGGTCAAAGATATCAGGAATTCCTGTTGTTTCTCTTTTTTTAATGCCATCATCCTGGAGGTACAGATTTTTCATTCTCACAAATACTGCCTCCCATATGCAAGATGGCTGACATACGTTCAGGCAAAACGTCTGTACTCAAGGCAGCAAGAAAGGTCATGGGGATACCACCTTCATCCATCTCTTTTATCAAGAAAGTGATTTTACCCCCTTAAGTCTTCTTGGTCAGAATTAGTTGTGTGTGTTTTTTTTTTTGGCAGGAGGCCCGGAGCATTTTCTGGCAGTTTGCTTGGAAATGTGTTGAATTTATAGATTAATGTGGGGGTGAGGGGCTGGAAATATGGTATAGAGCTGCATGTATTTGGGCCTTTTTATGTAGTTTGATCAAATTGTATCTTTTCCCATGTACAAAAATATGCAAAATTCTTGCACATTTTATTAGATTTATTCCTATGTACTTTAAATTTATTTTTGAGTACCAATAAATATTTATGATTGCATTTTATAAATGATATTTATATTTACTGAACTCTCCAATTGATTGTACTAATTTGCTAAGGAATCGCCTGAGTTTTTTATTTAGATGAGTATTTAATCCATGAATAATGAAATTTAGACTCTTTTACAATTCTTGTAGTTTTTTCTTCCTCCTTTCCTCTTCCCTCTTCCCTCTTTTCCTCCCTTCTTTCCTACCCTCCTACGCTTTGCCCTCTTTTGCACATTTGTTTTAATATTTCCAATCTATAAATGCATGTGCAACTAATCTTTAAGTAATTTTAACATCTGTTTCTCTCACAAATTAAATAAACTCATAAGCATATATTTATTTTCACATTTCCATGAGAGTCGTGATTTCACTTTTTTATCATTATCGTTTAACTGTTTTCACCCTTAAATTTGTTTGGTAAATTTTTGAATCTGTTTTTCCTCCTCCATATTCTTCTAGGTTTCTTTCTCATTATGTTTTCTTTTGATATTTTCCATTGTAATAAAAAAAATCAGATTACCTTCATTTTTCTAGGTTTTGGCAGGGATATGTCTTCTGCCTATTGCATCCCCTGCCTTTCCTCTTGGGAATATGATTTCTGATGTGGTTTGGGGACCTTTAATATGCTGTATACGGCCTTTAGCATAGTTTGCTTTGACTGTGGAATTTCTATCTGGCATGGGTCTCTATAGATTTTTTTTTTTCTTGCTTGGGCTTGGGTAGTTTTACTGGTTGTGAATGAGCCGCCGTGTTAAAGTTCTGACTTGGTGTTCTTACATATGAGTATGGTGCTGGCTTTGCGTTTCCATTTCATTGTTTCTCTGGCATATCTATCAGGGTTCGTTTTAAGGTACAGGGAAAGATTTAAGAGTGAATTAAGATAGAAGAATTGAAGAAGTGGATTCTAGAAATAGCCTGGACTAGCAAAATCATCGTAACCTGGAAACCACCATTAGTACTATGGTAAAATCACACAGCTACTGCTGGCGCCCCTGCCACTACCACCAGTGCCCCTCCACTACTCAGGAAGTTAAAGAACAGGCATTCAACCACTACTTCAGAAAACCCCACAGTGCCACAGCTTTGCTTATAAAAGTGATTGACAAATGAGCCCGTCTTTTCCACCTTCCAGTCTCATGGGAATGCAAGGCCAGGTGGCCCGGATTCTTCAGGTTCCTTGCTGCATGGAAATCTGGGAAATGTAGTTAATTTCATGGTTTTGTTTCTGATTTATTTTGTTTTGATTTGCTTTCAGTACCTCCAATCAGAATGAGGGTGCAATGGAGTTTGATTCAATCAACAGTGGTCACACCTTGACAAAAGCGGGCTGTTTCTTTGAGGGAGTTGGTTCTGGCTCCCCAGGTCTAAGACACCCATGGTCAAGTGTCTGTCGAGTCCTATGGGAAGCAGTTGCTGAGATGGAGTTAGGAATGCAGGTGATTTATTGGGGAATAACTTGTGAACTGATAAGAGAGGAAGGCGATTGAGAGGAGCCATCTGACTTCAGTACAGATCTAATAATGTCTCTGCCAACCCCACAGGGGACTCCAGGGCAAAGATGACTCATCAGAGGACTCCTGGGTTGTATAGAAATGGCCAGGCCCTTGAACCACAGGCTGATTCAGTCATTGGCTGGGGCTACTCCTAGGCTGTGAATCTGAGGGGAACCTGATGGAGTTAACACCTAAAGACTGTTAGCTACTGACACTCCTCACAGCTAGACAATTTCTTGAAGGGAGATTGGCAGTGCCTCTCTGTGTCTGCTTGAGGTCACTTGTTCTGTCACTGGGTTTGTGTAAAAACCCTTGCTCCAACTCACAGGGCTTTGCTGTGCTCTGATACCCAAATGCATTGCCACAGCATCAGCTCTGACTTACCTCCCTGGTTCCCTCTTCATTCTGGGCACAGGAAAATGGTCTTTTCTTTCTTTGCCTACATTATCCAGAATTTCTAAGTGTTCACAGTAGGAGGACAGCTGTTTCTTTCCATCTTAGTCTGTCTTTTCGCTTGACTCAATTTATTTGCTTCCAAGACATCACTTCATAGAGACTTACTAGAGTCAGTCAGCACATTTGACAGAATTATGATTATGTCAGTTGGGCAGTAAGTAAAAATGACCCTCTGGTTGCCACAAACTTACCCATGAACTGTCCACATTGCTGTGACTAATGGTTAAATATTGCCCTGCTTCTAGCTGAGTCAACTGACAAATACCTATTTTTTTGGTGACAGTGTTAATGGTCATTATGCTAGGAATCGGAGGCAAATAGAGAATGGAAAAGAAATTGTTCCTGTATTCAAGAGACTCCCAGTTGGATGTACTAATACAAGGAAGAGTTGAAAAACAATCAGCATGAAAATTTATGGCTTGAACCCTTCCTACCCAAAGTGTGGACTGTGGCTTACCAGCACTGGCCACACCAGCAAGCACTAAGAAATGCAGATTCTCAAGCCATACTCCAGACCTACAGAATCATAATCTATACTTTAACGCGATCCCCCGTGATTCAAATGCACTTTATGTTTTGGAAAGCATTAACTTACATGAAAATGCCCTAGTTGATGGATTTTGAAGAAAGAAACTGAAGAGGAAGGCAGGGAAAGAAGGCCCTTAATGGTTGCATGAGGTCTCACCTTAAAGGAAGGAGAACAAGTAGTTACAAGGAAGGGACTTCAGTTTTGTGGAACAAAATTCGAAAGTACGATTTCAAAATCTGTCAGAGAAATCTCCAGTATTAGCCCAGGAATCCGCTGAGTTATTTCCCTCAATAAGATTTTATGGCACATCTAATAAAAGATAATTTGACCTGATATTGACATTTATGTTGTATGTCTTCTATACTGCAGGACTTTTCATGAAACACACGTCCTTTTGATAATTTATTAACTAGAACTAGAATGGTCTGAGTTTATAATGAATTTCACTATACAGTAAATTTTGCTATTAGAAAGTGCTTTACGGCCAAAATATGTACTTTTAGTTCTAAAGTGTGGCCTTAATAAATTCTATTACATGCATTCCTCTAGATTACATAGAGGCTGATATTTTTATAAAATGAGTTCTCTCCACAGTGTTTTGTAAGTGTCGTTTCCCTGTATTTCCTCCCTTTTCTGCAAAGTAGAAACTGTAACTTTGCAAAGCAGATCCACGTGCTCTAAAACGGTGGACATGGGGGCTTTTGTTATAAGTTACAACATTCGTTTCTTTGATTTCTGCTCACATTATTTAGACAGGTAAATTATATTTGCATGAAATGTTTCCATTTTTTAAAAACTCTGCTGCTGTATCATGTAATTTCAGAGGGTCTCACTGCAGCTGCCATCCTTTTATTTGTAATTCCAGATCAGAGAGAGGGAGGGGACAAGCGATCCTTGAACTGACACTACTGATTCAAAATCTTAGTATTATGGAGAGAAGGAAAACACCTCTAGGTATGACTTTAAGGCAGTTTTAAAAAATTGTCACTAGGGATTCTTACTCTTACTGCTTGAATTAGAAGACATAATAATGGTGCCTGAGAAGGAACGAAGAGGACTAGCACAAAGAGTGTTCTTTAAGCTTATATGTATTAGGAATGAGGACATTTGCTAAATTCCAACATGTTTATTTAAGTGGTTCTTGCCTCCTTTTTATTTATTTTTTATTTTTTTATGCTCTCAGTTTCCTAATTTGTAGACAAGTTCAGATATTCAGTAATACTGGGAAAATGACAAGCAGTAGATTAACCAATTTAGTGAGTAAACAGGCTTTAACAACTTCATTAAGATATAATTCATATACCATAAAATCGATCCATTTGAAATATATAAAGCAGTGGTCTTTAGTACATTTCGCCTGTTAGTTGTGCGACCATTACCACAATCAATTTTAAAACACTTTAATCACCCCAGAAAGAAACCCAGTACCCTTTAGCAGTTGCTGCATACTCCCTCTCACCTCAGGCCTGGCAAGTACTGGTCTGCTTTCTGTCTCTATGGATTTGCCTATTCTGGAAATTTCATATAAATAGAACCACACACCAAGTGATCTTTTTTTTTTTTTTTTTTTGACTCTTTCATTTAGCATGTTTCAAGGTTGGTCTATGTGGTAGCATGTATCAGAACTTATTCACAAAAAAAGAGCAACTTGTCTCTCTTTAGGTAAAAGTATAAGATTTTTGGCAGATTGAGTTCTTCCCCATGATTTGATCAAGTCTTATCAAGTGTTTATTTCATGTAAAGAGCTATCTCCTGGGCGTGTGGGTATGTGTGTGCATGCGTGCAAGCATGTGTCTGGATAGATGTGTGTGTGTGTGTGCGTGTATGTGTGTGGCTAGATGTGTGTACTTTATGTATGTCTGTGCACACCATCACTGGGAATTGCCCTTTTACTGTTTATTGAGGTTAATGAATTGTAGTGAACACTGATATTTTCCTCCTGGGATCTCTTGTCCCTCTGTTAGGTTCCCTGACGAACCAGTGGTAACTTGAAAGCTGATGTTCATGTCTGAGAGCTTGGAGTTGTCTGGTTATGTCCACTTGTCTTCAGTAGAATTTTGTGCAATAGCAAGATTTGTGGACTGATCCATGCAGCTCCAGTCATTTATGGGGAAGAACTGGTATTTATTTAAACAAATTAAATACTTTGTATTGGTGCTTTCCAGCTGCTTCCTCTTAGTTTTCCTGGCTATTTGCATTACCCACCTTGGCTATCTGGTGATAAATATACACAAAGGCTTAATCTTAGAACAATATTAGAAAAAGGCTTTCATGCAAACTAGTAAGAGCAAGGAAAAAGTAATTATTTAAGAGAAAGTTAAATAACTGAGGACTTAGGAACAGGAGTCAGTGTGGGGACAGAGCGAAGAGTGCAGTTTCTAGGCTCTCGGCCTCACATGGAAAGGTGCTCACTCGGGTAGTAAATGGCCATCAACTGTGATTGGATGGCCATCAGCTGTAACCAGTGAACCATTGGCTACTAATATAACTGCCGTGGCTAAGCTAGCAAGAGCGGATTGCAGTTAGCAAGGGGTTGGTTGGTTGGCAGAGAAGCGGACAGCAGGTTGCGAATTGTGTGGCTCCTGCTTCCTGTGTCTCCAACCCAGCCGCCAGCGAGAATATAGTGGTATTCCCCTATCTATGGCTCCGTGGGTGTTCCTTTTTGGCCTCACCATGTCCTGCGTTCTTATATGGAGAATGGGACTACAGACCCCGCCTGACGCCCTGTGTGACAGTCAGCTACTGAAAGGTAGCTATGATATTGGCTTTAAAAATGTTTTGGGCTATTTAAATATCGTAGGGAAAAGGTGAAAACTATTTTTAGAAATGAAAGTATTTTAAGGAAGCAGTTGTTTTGTCTGAATTTCAGTTAGGGACATTTAGCTGTTTCTATTTCATTTTTATCATAAGAATTAAGGCCCAATTTTTGTTAACTGATCAAAGATGTTTGGATTTCCAAATAGTTGCATAAATGAATTTAGCATAGCAGAGTTCTTCATGTGTCTTGTAGCCACTCTCTTCTCATTCACCATCAGTTTTCTCAAGTGTATTTGCATTGTCTACTGAATTACACACATCAATGAACTTTATCAAATGAAAGATACATAAAAAGAAGGAAGCCTGACCAAAACATGAGTCTAAAATTATCCTCCTTACTCTTGACGTTATACATTCTTGTGGCTCTACAAGCCTTCTGCATTTACTTACATATATTGATTTAAACTTGTTTTTATTTGGAAGGATTCCTGTGTCTTCTTCATCATATGTATTTATCTGTTTTGTCTCCATCATTAAGCTGGAAACTACTCGAGGGAACTTGCTTCTTCCCACGACTGAGAGAGCCAGCATGTTGTTGAGTCGTAGACTGCTTCTGTGTCTTACGGTGATTGACACTCAGAACACACGTGGCTGTTATTTTTAACTAGGGTGATGAATTCCAGAAGTTATTATCCTACATGTGACATCATCCTATCCACCCTATCTCCAAGTTTCTCATCTCTGTTGCTCTTCAGTAAGAAGAGCAGTAGGCAATCCTGCACTAAGCAGCTGAGTTATTCATCTCAGGGAAAGAATGGGACCCCAGAAGAGATACTGTGCAGTTGTGTTGGGGGCAAAAAGGTTTTACACTAATGGAAACCGGAGGAAAGAACTGATGTCAGCCTGAGAGCAAAGGTCTAGATTCTTGTTCCAGTCTAAACATTGTATTTCTGCCAAATCTTTGCTAGCATTAAACGTGTGAATGGGCCTTTACATAAAATCAAATCATGATGGAGATAGGCTGCCTTTATTTATTACTTTCCCAATCCCTTCATTGTTACGGAGTATAAATATGACTCTTATCACACCAATGTCTTTAAAAGCATGGACCCAAAGTAAGTGAAGTGAAGATGGGAGGATTCTGAAAGATAATTCAAAGCCAATAGAAGCTACCCTGTTGAAAAACTTAAGCTCTCCCATCTTTACCAATGCGAAGTGCAGCGTATTTCAGTTTTAATTTGTGTTTTTATTCTTGGGAATTTTTTACCCTCCTTCAGTCAAATCCTGACTTATTTGCTTGCTCTCATCTTTCCTAGAACTTCCATATTTTATAGCAAGTAAAACGTCTGGTTAACCAAAGCTACTAACCCGAGAGGAAGAGTTCCCGCCGGAAGTATTTCTAGAAGGGTCAGAAACAGACAAAATGAGCAGAGAAGCAGACAGCTGAGCAACATTTTGGCTAATATTGTTGGAAGCAACATTCACAATCAATTTACAGCTTTGCAAAGTTTGGGTTTTAAAGCAATCCTCGTCTCCTCTTTCATTAGTAAGGTTGTAGGGTTAGCAACTGTGTAATCCTTCAGGATACACGTCAATCCCAGAGGCAAGACTCCATGTGCTGAGAGCGTCTGATGATACAACATAAAAAGTATAATTGTTAACATTTCAAATTGCTTCTCTTCAATTTGTAATAGCTACTAACTGCCTCCTCAGTCAAGGACATTCTAAAAAGAAGTGTATAGGGGCTGGGACTGTTGTAATGGCCTATTTCTCAAGTTAATAGCAAGACAGCATTTTTAGAGTGGGTAAATTGAGATATCTCAAAATAAATTAGAAAGTTGTAATTTCATATTCAACTTTACTTAAATATTTTTATTATTTTTTGTTGTAAAAATATGCTGTGGGGACAGAGCCAGGAGTGCAGTTTCCAGGCTCTCGGCCTCACGTGGAAAGGTGCTGGCTCAGGTAGTAAATGGCCATCAACTGTGAATGGGTGGCCATCAGCTGTGGCTAGTTGGCTGTCAGCTGTAACCAGTGAGCCATTGTCACTAATAATAACTGCTGTGGCTACGTTAGCAGAAGAATGGGGGCTAGCAAGAAGATGGTGGCTAAGCTAGCAAGAGCGGATTGCAGAGAGGCGGATGCCGCCAGCGAGAATATAATGGTATGACTCCCCCATCTATGGCTCCATGGGTATTCGTGTTTGACCTCACCATGTCCTGCATTCTTATGTGGGGTGCGGGACCAGAGACCCCACATGGCTCCCTGCATGACATATGCAAACCATAAATTATACCTCTCAGCCATTTTCAAGTGTACAGTTCAGGAGTATTAAGAACATTCACATTGTTGTGCTACTGTCACCACCACCCATCTATAGAACTCTTTCACCTGGCAAAACTGAAACTCTATACCCATTAAACAACAGCTATCGATTCCTCCTTACTCCCAACCCCTGGCAACCACCATGCAACTTTCTGCTCTACGAATATGACTACTCTAGGTACCTCATGTAAGTGGAATCACACAGTATCTGTCCTTTAATGACTGGCTTATTTCACTTAGCATAATGTTTTCAAGGTTCATCCATGGTATAGTAGGTATCAGAATGTCTTTCCTTTCAAAGGCTGAATAATATTCCACTGTCTGTATATACCACATGTTGTTTTTCCATGCCCCCGTCCATGGATACTTCAGTTGCTTTCACCTTTTGGCTATTGTGAATAATGAGGTCATCTTCATTTTAAAAGGAAAAGGGGCTCTGCACCCAAAGAGTTACTGTTTCTTTACACCGTGTCATGGTGAATCTGAAGACAACAAAATCCATTGGAAAACTGAGATCCAGATACATTGTGTTGGAATTATAGATATTATTTATTTATTTATGTCCGTAAGATATTCCTGGAAACCTTTATGTTGTGCAGAAAGTCCAGTTTTTCAAGCTCAGCGTTTCTGGATCCATTAGCTGGTATCTGTTTATAAGACAAAGGTGGCAGCATTATCTTCCAGAATGGAGTAAATACATGCTTCATTCACCTGTGATATTTATGGAGAGGACTCTGTTCCAGGGATGTGGGGTTTTATGAGGTTCTCCTCAGTGGGATACCTTTTAATTGCTTGAGTTATATTAGTCCTTGAGGTAAGACCCTTTTCTCAAGTGCCTCACCAAGCCCCGATCAACCCTCCTCAAAGCCACAGTAAAATTGGCAAGCTTAAGTAGGGAAGGAATGCTAACATCCCAGATCTGAGAGAGGTAATTTGGTCCAAAATGCACTCCAGTGATGTTTATGTTTCAGATAAAGTGCTTACAACACTGTCGCTGCCCTTTTGACCCCTATTTCCTTGTTCTGTGCTTCTAGGAGAAAGTGATACTTAAATTCAAATCTTTACTTTTATTAGCTCCCAGAGTGAACTGGGATTTCAGTCCGTCTTAGCTCTGATATAAACATCCTGTTACCGTTCGTATCTTGGAGATATCTTAGGGAAAATGATTAAATATATTCCATCAAAGGAACAAATGAAAGTTCATCAGAATCACCCCCTTTTATTTTAATCTTTCTTCTCCTTTCATTTCCTTTCATTTCCTTCTTTCCTTCCTCCTTTACTCTTTTCCTTCCTCCCTTCCTTTTTCCCTTCCTCTTCCCCCCTCCTCTTCCCTTCCTTTCATCTTCCCTTTCTCTCCCCTTCCTTCTTTCCTTCCTTCTTTCCTTCCTTCCTTCCTGCCTCCCTCCCTCCCTCCCTCCCTCCCTCCCTCCCTCCCTCCCTCCCTTCCTTCCAAGCACATGTTTCAAACTCAAGGCAAAGCACTTTCACAATTGGGGATACTATATTTAGGAGCACACTCCCCAGTGGCTGTTATGGGGAGGGACAGCGTATGAGATGGGAGGAGGGTAAGAGAGTAAAAGCTAGATTCATAGCCCTATGTGCTAGTTATTTCTCATACGTTGGTCACAAAGAGCATATCAGTTAGTTTTCCTTATTTCTCATTTATAGAGGCTCTTCTTTAGATGTATTTGGTTGTTCATATTTGGCTAAAATGACCTATTTTTAGATTTATTAACATAAAATTATACATTCCATCCTAATTTTAAAAATATTTTCTCTGTGAATTAATGAACTATTTAATCTTGCTTTTACTAGCTTTTTGAGTGGGTTATTACTTATTAGTATTTTTCTAATGAGTGTATTAAAGATTCAAAATGTCTGAGTGTTGCTCTGGCCATGCCTCCAGAATTTTAGAATATTGCACGCACTGACATTTATTTCCAAATCATACTTAATTTCCATTTAAAATTTTCTTCTTATACATAAAATTACATGTAGAAAAATACTTTTTTTTATTTTTATTTTTTCTGTTTTGTTTGTTTGTTTATTTTGTTCTTTATATTCCACATATAAGTGAGATCATATGGTATTTGTCTTTCTCAGTCTGATTTATTTCGCTTAGCATAATACCCTCAAGGTCCATCCATGTTGTCATAGATGGTAAGATTTCATTCTTTTTTTGTGGCAGAGTAATATTCCTTTGTATACATGTATCACTCTTCTTTATCCAGTTGTCTATCGATGGACGCTTTGGTTGCTTCCATATCTTGGACATACAGATGGCCAATAGATGTATGAAAAGATGCTCAATGTCACTTATCATCATAGAAATGCAAATTAAAACCTCAATGAGATACCACCTCACACCTTTCAGAATGGCTATCATCAGTAAATCAAAAGGGAATCCTCATGTACTGTTGATAGGATTGCAAATTGGTGCAGCCACTGTGGAAAACAGTAGGTAGGTTCCTCAAAAAATTAAAAGTAGAACTTTATGACCCAGCAAATCCACTTCTGGTTATTTATTCAAAGAAATCCAAAACACTAGTTTGAAAAGATATATGCACTCCTATGTTCACTGAAGTGCTATTTAATATACCTAGAAGAATACTTTTTATATCGTCAAGTGGATAGATTTGAAAACTATTCTTCTAATGGCAATTTCTAGTTTTATAGCATTGTAAACAGAATGTGGCCTCTATAATTCCTATTATTTGGCACTAGGTAATATTTTCTCTGTGAATTAATCAGTGGTTGGTCTTATTACATGTCTAACAAATATTTAAAATATGATTGTGTTTTCTCCAGTAGTCTCCCCTTTCTGCATTCTCAGTTTCCTCAGTATAAAGGAAGAGCCTCTTGAAGTTTCCAAATATTTCACGTTCTTTAGCCTCTTTGGGGGCCTTTGCTTATGACATTTCCTATTCCTGGAGCGTTTTCTTTCTTTACCTTAATGTGGCTAGCATCTACTGTCTTTTCTGGTCATTTTATAAAACATGGCTTATGCAATTTCTATCAACTAATAACTTCAAATGTCATTTTGTCTACAAAGATTCTCTAATCTCCCTCAAGACTGCACTAGGACTAACTGTGGGGCTCTCCCCTAAGGCTGTACCCTTCAACCTCTGAATATGGTACTTGCATATTTACTTGACTTTTGTCGTTAAGCTACAGACCATGTTGAGGCAGGTGTTGTATGTTGTTCCCTAATATAGCTTCCATTCCTAGCTGGGTGACTGACATCTAGGAGTGGAAAGTAAATACGTGTTGAATAACTCAGGAAGAAAAGTAACTGTGCAGGTCATGACGGAGATCTGATATTACCATATAATGGAGAGCATTGAACTTCTTCTCCATGCCAAAAGTATGCTAAGTGTCATACAAATACAACCTCTAATCATCAAAACCCTGAACGAGAAGTGGCTCTATAATACAGGTAGGAAAACTGAGGGTCAAGGAGTTAAACCATGATTGATGAAAAGTACATATGTGTTGGCTTAAAGGGGAAAATGAGAATAATTTGAACGTCACAAAAAGTGAAGATAGTTCATTGGTGGAATGACATCAATGAAAATGTTGGAGAAGCACCAAAAAAATGAGCAAAAACTGTCACAATCAACTTTGTCAGACCTTTGGAAAATTGTCAAAAGTTTACAGCATGAAACAAATGCTGAATAAAGGAAAAGGCAACCCATAACTAGGATCAAATCTCAGCATGTTCCTGGGTGACAATTAGACATTATAATCCAGGATGAAATCGCAGGCATTGCCAACATCTATTGGCAGAAACGTGGGGAACATGTGTGAGAATGATTTCTAAAAGTGTTAGACCAAAAAAGGAAGGACTGTAACACTGGATTTGGCTGAATTAATTGATATGGGGATATAGCCTGAAGGATGGTAGTGAACAAAAATCTTTCTAGGAAGCAGAAGTTGATTTCATGGAGTATAGTGGTTGTCCCCTATGTCTGGAGTGGGAGCTGGCCAAAATGAAGATCTATACTGATTCATGGGGCACTTCCTAATGGTTTGGCTGAATAGCTATGGACTTTGAAGAAATAAGACTGGAAGATTGGTGACAAATATACTTCGGGAACAAGCATGTGGATCTACCTCTTAGAATGGACACAAAATATGAAGATACCTTTGTCTCATGTGAATGCTAAACAAAAGGCACCCGCTGCAGAGGAGATTCTTAATAATAAGTAAACAAAATAATGACTTTGTAGGTATCAGGCAGCCTCTTTCCATAGCACACCTAGCTCTTGCTCAATGGACCCATGAACAAACTGTCCATGATGGAAGGAGTGTAGGCTATGCGTAGACCCAAGATGAACTTCCTCTTACTAAGGCTGACCTGACTATTACTGATCTGTAGCCCAATCTGCCAACTTTACAGATCAACATTGAGTTCCTATTATGGCACCATTCCTGGGTACCACCCTGCCACCTAGTGGCAGGTTAATTACATTGGCCCTCTTCCATTATGGAAGCAACAAAGATCTGTCCTTATTGGAATACACATATAGTATTGTGGCTATGGGTTTATCATCCCTGTCGGTAATATTTCTTTTTACACCACCATCTGTGGACTCACAGAATGCCCGATCCACCATCATGGCATTCCACATAACGTTGTATCAGATCAAGAAATGTATTTTACAGCAAAGGAAGTACAGCAATGGGCTCATGCCTTGGAATCAACAGGCTTTACCATATACCTCATCACCCAAATGCAGGTGGCCTAATTGAAAGATAAAGTAACTTATTAAAGACTCAGTTATAGCGTCAACTGGGAAATAACACTCTGAATAGGTGAGGTTCTGTTTTACAGAGTGCCGTTTGTGCTTTGAATCAGATACCAATGCATGACATGGTTTTTCCCATAGCCAGAATTAAGGTGGGGTGAGGGGGGAGTGGTTCTTTTCACTATTACACCTAATAAGCCATTGCAGAATCTTTGCTTCCCATCCTGGCAGCTTTGAGCTCTGCTGGATTGTAGATTTTAGACCACAAGTGGGTAATGCTTCTAACAGGGGATATGATAGCTCCACCAAATTGGGAGAAGAGAATTCCACCTGGTCATTTTGGGCTCCATAGGCCACCAAACCAAGAAAAAAACACAAAGCAGAGGCGGGGTGGGGGGCCAGGGGGGAATGTTAAAAAGAAGAAGAAGCTGCTGGCTGAAGTGATTGATTTTGATTCCCAAGGGTGAAGGGTAAATCTGATTGCTGCTGTACAACAAAGATAAGGAGAACTACGTCTGAAATTCACAGGAATATCCAGGGTGACAGTTAATACTTCCACATCCAATACTAAAGGTTAATGGAAAACTGCATCAACTGAAGTTAGGCAGGATGGCTGAAGACTCAGACCCTTCAAGAGTGAAGGTTTGGATCACTCCATCCAGTAAAGAATCCAGAACAGACAAAGTTCTATCTGAGATCAAGGGAAGTATGGGATGGTAGATGAAGGACGCCGTAGATATTAACTGTGACCTTGTGACCAACTGTGACCCTGTGACCTTGTGACCAATGAGGACTTGAGTAGCTTTGCGAATATTCTTTATACTTGTCACATGCATATGTTTATTTGCATATGTTAATCATTCTTTTCTCTCTCCTTCCCATTAAAAATATTCATATACAAGTTATTAGAGGTTAATCAATTTATTGGAGGTAAAAAATCATTGGAGTTACTGGAGGTAATAAATAATTGTCAATTTAAATTTAGATAATAATTTATGAGAAAGTGACTGAATATTAGGGATAATTAATATAGCCCATGATGGACCCATGACTGTTGGGACTTGCGTCTTCCCGTTTGGGGAAAGAAACTTCGTCGCTTGTCAAAAGGATAGCTGTGGCTTGTTGCAAGAGTGACCATGGGTCGAAGAGTACAACTGGAAGCTGAGTAGTCAAGAGAGTGAACTGTGGCAATTTTCAATTATTTGTCTCTCATCTCTGACTATATCCTTCAACACGTGTTCTGTGATGAACAACGGTTTATTCAAGCATTCCTCCTTTGACGTGAGCACGATGCGAAGATTTCTTGGCAGACTGTGCTGGAGGGACATTGCAGGAAGAAAGGTGAGGAGGTGTTGGCGGTGAGCGTGTAAGGAAGGACATCCAGTGGAGACTGCCCAGCCATGGGTCAGCACCTGATCCCTCTATGACCTGGCAACTTCTGCCTGGTGATAACTTTTCTGCCGTCCTCTCAGTGTGGAAACCAAAGCCCCCACGTGGTCTGCACACAGCACCTGTGAGGCAGAGGGTCACATACCAAGGACTCTCCTTCTGCAAGCCCAAATGCAGCCTCTGTGTGCAGCCAGAGTTCTGGGAGCCCATCCAGAGCTGTACTCCCCGTGTAAGTCCCTGTGCAACTTGCATGCCTGAAAGCCTTCTGTTACCACTGGCACATGGATTTCTAATGCATTTCCATGCTACCAGTTCCTGGTCACCTGCAGCCCTACCTGCACTCCAGTAGGCTGCCTGTTGTTTACCCAGAATCTCCCGACCTGTTCTGGTTTAGTAGCTGAACATCTGAACTTCTCTGTTATCTGGTGGCTGAACCCCGCACCTCTTCTCCAAAGTATGAAGCCATGTTTGTCCTCGAATAACGTTTCATTCAATGTCATTACATTATAAAGTTGATGAGATGCAGTAGGAACTTAACTCTTCTTTATATCAATTAGCCTGTGGTAAAATTAGTTTCATTATACATTGTTTCACTTCAAGTTACAGAACCTATCGACGACATTAAGTGAGGACTTACTATACTCTGCTTAGTCCTACGGTTCCATATAGACTCCCTTTGTATGTTATACTTACTCCTTTACTATGGTGCATATTTTTATATTAAAGTTTCTGTTTCACATCGTGTTGTTCCTATCTTTTGATTGGACCCAGATACTAAAATAATCTTTTTGATTCAGTATTAACATCTTTGGATGCAATAATGGTAAGGACAGACCAACAAAAGTAAGATACTCATCACCTCTGAGGAAGAACGTAAGATTAGAGTAGGCAGCTGAAGTTATTATCTTCTTTTCTGTAATACTTGAAATTTTCATATGGAAAATATTACACAATTTCACATTACACAATGAATGAAAAATTTCAGCAAAAAGTTGTTCCTTTTGAAATGTTAAAAATATGTTATTAAACATATACATACACAGTTATTCTGAACCTAGTTATAAAGGGCTTTTATAATTTTTATAGTTTATTAATATATTCAGCAAAACTTATTTCTATTCATATATCAGTTTTACTTCTGGGTATTATTTGTCCTATCACTGGTAACTTTAACTTCTAAGTAAAGATGAGCCACAACTGAGTACCTCTTTGCAGCGTGATGCCAGAGGGAGGGGCAGATGTGATTTGGAGGAACATTGCTAGTGGTTGCTTTCCAAACTATGTGCCGAGTAAACTTTTTTCAAGACTTTGGTAGCACAAGTTTAAAAAATGTAACTTTTTCACTCCCTCGATCTAATATTATCTTGGAAAACACCGAATTCTTTAATGTGGTTTCAACTGCATTTTAAACATATTATCTTAATTTTTTTTACGTTCCCTTTTTTCTATACTTAATACTTGTGCTGGTTACAACATCATTTTGAATTTTTAAAAAATTTTTATAATTTTTTATTGGGGAATGTTGGGGAACAGTGTGTTTCTCCAGGGCCCATCAATTCCAAGTCGTTGTCCTTCAATCTAGTTGTGGAGGGCGCAGCTCAACTCCAAGTCCAGTCGTGGTATTCAGTCTTAGTTGCAGGGGGCATAGCCCACCATCCCATGTGGGAATTGAACTGGCAACCTTGTTGTTAAGAGCCCACATTCTAACCAACTGAGCCATTTGGTCACCTTTCTGGCACCTCAATAGCAGCTCATTGTCTTCAATCTAGTTGTGGAGGGCACAGCTCATTGGCCCACATGGGAATTGAACCGGCAGCCCTGTTAAGAGTTCATGCTCTAACCAACTGAGCCATCCAGCCGCCCCACAATAATAATAACTGGTCATGACCCATTGCATTGACTTCAGTTGAAATTTTTAATGGTTCATCTCTGTCTGGCATGCCTTCATTACACAGGCACGCACGTGCACACACACACACACACACACACACACAGGAATGCATTTATTATCACACTAGGTTAAAAGTTTAGATGTCTGGAAATTCTAATTAAATGTCAACAAGATACTGTGTTTTCCTGAAATGTTTTAGGAAAGCCCACAAATTGGGTGTGGGATTCATTTTCAGGAACATGCACAGGCAAGTTAGCTCGAGAGAAAATTAGGAAGGAAAAAGGATAAGCAGACCTAGGTATGGTGGAAATTGTTAAATTCTCTCGGGTTTTTTTCTCCCCAAAGTTACCAGCTTGACAGGGAAGCGAGGTGAAATGCAGAATTCACAGCATCACTATTTTGTGTCTGACTTTTGCATACCTGGGAATGGACATAAGTGGAATAGTCCTATTAAAATGATGACTGAATAATATGCAGACTCAGATTGGGCCACCTGCACGTGCAGTAAAATTTCAATCTGTTACATTCTTTGGCTGTTTACTCAAAGATGACAACGTGGAATTAAAAACATACATGGAAAAGAGAGAAACCATTTTCTGGAGGGTTCATTATGATTTGCTTTGCTTTACCAGGGATTCAGCTTTGATAGATGTTGCAAATTACCAAGACATTCTTGGTAATTGAATTTAAAGGGAGGGAGGGAGGAAGGAAGGGAGGGAGGAAAAGATGATGGACTGCTGCCTATCTTTCTTAAAAGAAAAAAAGGAATAAGGAGTATTATTTGTCACTGAAGAAGTGACCTTGTGTTGACTGTTACTGTCTGAATTTGACCAGAGAACAATGTGCCCCACTTGAGCCTTTGGAATTCAAGAGGTACCAATAAAGGAACGAACAGCTTGCTGGACATGGGACAGTAAAAAGTGTATGAAATAGGATCTAACTTATATTTGGGGATATCTGAGTTATCGGGAATACACAAATGAAAATATATTGACTATTTTCCAAGGCATAGTGAGTGCTAAAAGGAATTCCAGAACTTTGGAATTATTGGACCTCACAAATTTGTACTGTCAGAGAAATGGGTAGTGCTGGAACATTTCATTCCAGGTACTGGATTTGAGACAGACTAAGAAAGATGGTTATCAGATAGGCAGGAGGTTTGGAGACAGAAAAGAAGATGCAGAGGCATTTGCAGTGGAAGAGACAGAATAAAGAAAGGCAAAAGAAAAAAAAATCAAATAATAAGAAAAAGAGACTTAATATATAATGGCTTGTCAATCTTATTCCATGTATTAAGACATATTTGTTATTTATTTTACTCAAAAACTAAACCTTTTTCATCATAATTAACATACATTCTGGACAGGCATTGATTGGTGAAAATAGATGCTGTCCATTGAAAGTAGTGCATTGCACGAAATATACTTTCCATTTTACTTTTACTCTCATCATCTGCAAAATGTTCAATAATATTTGTCTCCCAAGGCAGTCTGAGGGTGGAATGAGAACCCTCATTAAGTCAAGATGTCATGCTTCAGCTTCCTAGCACTCCAATGCATGCCTTAGCAAATGCATGAATTATCATACAATGAGATACCACTGCACACCCACCAGAATGGCTAATGTGGTTCAGAATGTAGAGCACTTGGAACACGTATATTTCCAGCCAGAGTATAAAAAGCTACAACCCCTTTGAAAAACTAATATAATAACTATACCTACCTGTCCTGGGACCCAGCAGTTCCATTCCTACATATATACCAAAAAGAAATGAGTTCATGCACCTACAAAATAACTTGTACAAAAACGTTCATAGTAGCATTAGTCATAATAGCCAAGTAGTAAACGAATATCCATTAACAAACAGATATCCAACAGAAGAATGGAAAGACAAACTGACAAATTCCTACAATTGAATGCAACAGAGCGATAAAGATAAACCAGTGATAGGTGCAACAACATGGATAAATAAACCTTAAAAAATTAATGTTGAGTGACAAGCCAGTCACCAAAGTTGGCATACAGAAGGTGTCTGCCTATAGGAAATGAAAAAGCAGGCCAAGTTCATCTCAGTAACGGGAGACAGAATAGTAGTTGACTGAGTCTGAGGATGGCATGAGGATAGACTGGGTATGGCCACAAGGAAACTTAATTAGGCTCTAGGAATGTTCCATATTTTTATCAAAGCCACAAATAATAGAGCTATGCTCATATATTTGTGCATTTGCTATATGTAAATTACACTTAAAGTACTATTATCTAAATAAATGAATGAATGGATGGATAAATTAATGAATACCATGTTTTCCCTAAAATAAGACCTAGCTGGACCATCAGTTCCAATGCATCTTTTGCGCATTATATTAAAATAAGACTGGGTCTTATATTAATTTTTGCTCCAAAAGATGCGTTAGAGCTGATGGTTTGGCTAAGTCTTATTTTGGGGGAAACATGGTATATAGGATCAATTTAAACATACTTGCTAATTATACCACCACCACTTATCATTATTATGATTAATATTATTACAGTAGTCTCCCCTTATCCACAGGATATACATTCCAAGACCTGCGGTGGATTCCTGAAACCATGGATAGTACTGAACCCTATATATACTGTTTTTTTCTATACATACATACCTATGATAAAGTTTAATTTATAAATTAGGCACATTAAAAATTAGCAATAACTAATAATATCATAGAACAATTAAACCTATGTAATTTTACTAACAATTGTCACTCCAATAAACTTTAATAAAAATAAATAAATAAAAATAGAACAATTACAACAATCCACTGTAACAAAAGTTAAGTGACTATCATCTCAGAAAATATCTTATTGTACTGTACTCACCCTTCTTCACAATTTCACAGATACAAGATTTGTTCTTACTGTAGATTTTAGCAACCTCAGCATATAATTATTTTTCCTTTCCTTATTAAGTCAAGAACTTTCACATGTTCACGTAAAGAAAGCACTTTCAGCTTCTCTTTGACGTATCCAAATTGCCAGCATCGCTACTCTTGTGCTTTGGGGCCATTATTAGGTAACATGAGGGCGACCTGAACACAAGCCCTGTGATGCTGTAATCGTTGATCTGATAACCAAGTGACTAACAGGGAGTCTGCTCCTATACAGTGTGGAGATGCTGGACAAAGGGATGATTCACGTCCTGGACAGGATAGAACGAGATAGCATGAGATTTCATCATACTACTAAGAATGATGCATAATTTAAAGCTTTTAAATTGTTTATCTCCGGACTTTTCTATTTAACATTTTTTGGAACATGGTTGACTTATAGGTAACTGAAACTGGGGAAAGTGAAACCGCAGATAAGGGAGAACTACTATATTATTATTATTATTATTATTATTATTATTACTACTACTTATGTTTTTCCACACTGGATGCAAAATGTTTATGCATTTCTATGAGTGAGATGAGAATGGCTTGGGGTACAAAGAGGGTAATAGTCTGTAGTATTTAATGTGATGAGCTCTAGAGGTCCAGGCCCACTGTGGTTAAAGCCAGGCTCAGTTGTTTGCTGGCTCTGCAAGTTTACGCAAGTCTATCTAGATTCCCCAAAGCTGCATCCCCATTCTTAATACATGGGTAATAATTGTAATAATCACATATAGAATAATACATGTTATCTACCATTTTTATTTTCATCATTAAAATTCTTGCTAATTTTTGGCAGGGTATGTTGAAACTGTAGTTTTAACTTTAGTCTTTGGTATTGTACTCTTACAGTCTCGCCAAAGTACTTTTTATGTTTTTTACTTAAGAGATTTATAAAAAATCACTTTCATATTAATTCATGTTATCTTTTGATTGCTATTTATGGTTAATCACTCCTGGTGACTGGATGTCTTTTCTGAAGGTTATCATTACCATAATCAACGTGATTAGTATAATCTCCCAGGAAATTAAATGCTTATTGTAAAACGTAAGCTGGTTGAGAGCAGAAACTTCATTGTATCCTTGGCTATAGCCATCTATTATGCATATGGCCTAGCATATAGTATGTGTCTAATAAGTATTTGTTGAATCAATAAATTAATATATTTAGTAAACAAAAAACTACTCCTTGGACCTGTAACATGCCCCAACTTTCCCCTTGTGAAAATCAAGAAAGCTGCAATTTCAAATGGCTGCTAGTCTATATATTTCATGCAATGCACCAAGAGTTTCTAAAATAGAAGTCTCAAAATAAGATAGACTTTGCTTCCAGGAAAGGGTTTTGTACCTGGGTCAGAAATTATTTTCTTTGGATGCAAGGGACTTTGGATGATCACAAGACAGCAGCAGGCTTGAGATTGTGTTGGCATGACTGGAGGTGATTGGAGAGATGCGAGCGGGATCTAAGAAATCTATTAAATAGAGGGGGGAAAAAACTCCATTACCAGTGGCAGCAAGCCAGAAAAGGGTGTTGGACCAACTTCTGGGCTCCTACAAATGTCTATGAAGTTTGTCAGATTATTTTTCCACAAGTATTGTAGTTGTTTGAATGGAGCGCAAAGTCAAAACCATTCCACTGCACTCTAACACCCTTGCTTTTCTTTACTTTTTCCCTCGTTTTGATGTTAATGGAATTTTATCCAGTGCTTTACTTCCATAGCAGATGACAAAATCCAGACTTTAAATACAGCCACAGATTAATGTGAAAGAGTTCTGGATTAAATATCCTGTCAAAAAGCATAATTGAAGTGTTAATTCTATAGAAGTATTTGGACCAATGAGTCACAAGGAAAATAAGCTGAGTTGTGAGGTATGTTAAAATAAGAAAATGTTTATTTTCACTGAATGGAAACTAGAATGGAAAGGAAAGGTCATGCAAAGTAGTTTTAAGAAGCAAGTATGTGTGGAATTAGTTTTATGCTGCAAATTGTGAGAAATAATTACAAAATCAGATTGTGTCTATACCTATCCATCCAGTTGTTCATTCATGGAGGTAATGCCAGCCCACCCCCACTGGCGTTTGAGAATGTGTGGGTTGTTTATTACTTAACAAAATCGGGGAGGGGGACACTATTGGGACACACAGAGGTTGACAAAAAATGTATACACATTTTAAGAAAGGAAAAACTGTATTAAAATTGTAATAATATATACCAATAACAGAAGATGAATCACATTTTTTGGCACCCCATATATATAAATATATATATATATATATATATATATATATATATATATATATATATATGTAACCTTCATATAACACGGTTGTTAGATTCCTAAAAATGCCATGTTATACGAAACAAAGAACTAGTACAAAAGAAGAGGGGATTAGGTTCCAAAAATTAAAAAAAAAAAGCACATACTATTATATTTTTATAATTAAGAGAAATATCTTTATTAAAGCAATTTTCACCAAAAGTATAACATATTAATATGTATTAAATAATGTTTTCTTCGTCATCACCACTGCTCCGTTTCCCCGAAAATAAGACCGAGCCAGACAATCAGCTCTAATGCATCTTTTGGAGCAAAAATTAATATAAGACCCGGTATTATATTACATAAGACCCCGTATTATATTACATAACATTGCATTATAGTAAAATAAGACCGGTCTTATATTTTTGCTCCAAAACACACATTAGAGCTGATTGTCTGGCTAGGTCTTATTTTCGGGGAAATAACGGTAAGCTTTTATTACATTCCGTGCTATTCAGGGATTTCCCTAATTTCGGATGAGATGTTTTTTTCTCTTATTATGCTCCATGTTGTTTGGGGATTTCTCTAATTCTCAAACCGTGTTAGAATGAAACTGTGTTCTAGGATGCCGTGTTGTATGAGAGTTTTCCCCAATTCTCAAACTGTGTTATAGAAACGTCGTGTTATACAGGGTTATGTGTGTGTGTGTGTGTGTGTGTGTGTGTGTGTGTGTGTGTGTGTGTAGTGATCCTGGGCTGGATTCTGGAACATTGAAACCAAAAAAAAAAAAAAAAGAGAGAGAGAGAGAATTAGGACAATTGGCAAAAATTGAATTTGGACTATATATAAGATATAATATATCCAACAATGCCAAATTTCCTAAATTTGATTATTGTGTCATGATTGTGTAAGAAAATGCCCTTGTTTTTAGAAAATACATGCTAAATTATTTAAAGGCAGAGAGTCACGATAAATTAACTTCACTGTCAAATTGCTTAACACAGAAAATGTAAGAATAATAGGTTTATGATAAATGTGTACACACATCAATGCTGATATCCATAGGCCATATCTATATGTACCTATTTAGGCAAAGTAAAAGAAATTCGATAAAATAGTAACAATTTGTAACTCCAGATGAAAAGTGTATGGTAATTCATTGTACTTCTCTTGCAAATTTTTTTGTAAGTTTAGTTTTTTTAATAAAAGGGTTTTTTAAAGAAAAGAGATTGAGAGATAACAGCTTTGTTTCAGGGCTGCAGGCATACCTAAGGAGTAAATCTGCTTCTGAAACAGGACAATTGCAATGTCATATATGACATATGATGGTTTTAATTAAATAGACTTTTGGAATGAACTGTTAACTAGAGCAGTGACATTTCTGAGACCCAGGGAAGTGACTCATTGACAATGTTTAAAGTTCTTCTTTAAAGATAAGTCTATACCACTGTCATGCCGGGTGGCAGGCGGGGTCTCTAGTCCTGCTCCCTGCCTAAGAACGCAGGATATGGTGAAGCCAAAAAGGAATACCCACAGAGCCATAGGTAGAGGAGTCAGACCACTATAGTCTCGCTGGCGGCTGGGTTGGAGACACAGGAAGCCAGGAGCCACACTATCCGCAACCTGCTGTCCACTTCTCTCTGCTCACTCGCTAACCGCAATCCGCCCTTGCTAGCTCAGCTACCACCCTCTTGCTAGCCCCCTCACTTGCTGCTAGCCTAGCCACAGCAGTTATGTTAGTGGCCAATGGCTCACTGGTTACAGCTGACAGCCATCCAATCACAGTTGATAGCCATTTACTACCTGAGCCAGCACCTTTCCACGTGAGGCCGAGAGCCTGGAAACTGCACTCCTGCCTCTGTCCCCACATAGACACAACCAGACGTTCCGGATACATTTTGGTTCATGATCAGGATATTACTGCTTTGTGGTCAAATATGAGAAAAAAGGTTCTAAAAACAATTTATTTTCCATCATAATCTTTCTCTCTCTCTCTCTCTCTCTCTCTCTCTCTCTCTCTGCATTAATACTCATGTGAGCATGTGCTCTTTCTTTTCATATACTGGAAAAGGGTATTGGAAGTGTCACTGTCACTTCATGCTTTCTGTTGCTTGGGAGAGCACATATACCACTCGTGACCCTTGGCTGTGTCCCTGAGATGTTGTACCCTTTGCAGTTAAGGGTAATTGGCAGTAGAATACACTTTGTTCTGTACAGTGTTAAAAAAAAATGGGCCCCTTTGTTTGGCCAACCTTCATGAACTTCCGTTTACTTCAATGGCAAGTGAAACATTTGTGTAAGAAAGAAATATTGTCTTCAATGGGAAATGCATTCCATGTGTGTTATATTTCATATTATGACAGATTTTTCTTGAGCCTATACTATTTTTATTCATGACTTTTTCCAACAGTCAGTATTTTAAGGCAAACCTTATTTGCATTTGTGGAAATAGATTGTAAATATTATTTTTTTTTTCATATTTAAATATCATTTTTAACTCAAGTTCTCAATAAAACACTCCCACCTTTTTATATGAAAAGAACTTGAACAATTTCCTTTCAAATTAAAAAAAAAAAAAAAAATGTATTTTCAGGAGACACAAGAACCAGAGCTTAAGGATGGAGAATGGAGGGGCATGTCAGTGTCATATCCTGCCACTCTCATGAATTTTGTCAGTTCATGTTGGCTTTGTCTTTCCACTTTAATCCAGTCTTAGTCAGCAAGTGACATTACAAGGTCCAAGATTCCACAGGGACAAAGCTAGTGGTGTCCCCGAGTGGTTTGACATGCTTACAATTTGGAGGTTTTCTGAGCCATACAGCGTAACCTGGAGACCAACATTTGCAGTGAGAATAGAAGTTTTGTAGTTGCATATGTCCCAGGGGAGAGGAGGGCTGTAGGAGTTGGGATGGTATTAATTAGTTGTTAATATTTAGATAGAACGACAGAATTTGCAAAGGAAGAAGAAAAGAGAAACTAGCAGACCTACCCTGATACCCAATGAAATTTATGGATTCCACTCCCAGAAACGTGCGTGTGTGTGCACATACCATTTGAAATTTGCCAATCTCTGAGGACTGGCCGTGGACTCCATGTCTGGAACCTCAGCAGCTGACAGTCTTGTAACTTTACAGAGGCCTCTTGCTTTTCCACCTCTCCTCCTTTCTTTAGTATGAAGCATCAGTATCTTCCAGTCATTTTAAGAAGTCAACTTCTAGCCCTTTGGGACTTTATTAAGTACAGTAATTCCATTGCCCTAAACATAAACCCTTTGACACATCCCTTGACAGTAATCCATTCCTTGCAGAGCTTAGGGGCCTGAGCAGCCACACAATGTTTTCATTAGAGAGCTCTGGGCTTCCTCTTGTCTAGCGCTTTAAGTACTGATGCTCAGCCACTTAACAAAGACCGCATTGGGATCCTTGGCCAAGTTTGTGACAAGGGAGTACAGTGTCCTGGGCTTATAGTCAGGCTGTGTCTTAGGATTCTTGGATTTAATATCTGCCCAGCCCCTTTTCAATTCCCCCAACGCCACTAAAAGCTTCTGAACCTATTTGTGTATTTGTTTCAATGTAAGTCTAGAAAGTTGAACTTCATTTCCCAGAGGGAGCCCAGCATTTGCGTATATTCAGCTATTATGTGAGGTGAGTAGTAGTATAGATTCTGTGTATAGCTCAAAGAGCATGTCATGTTTATTTCTCTGTGCTTCAAGAATTCTTGAGCTCACAGATTTGCTATTCAAAGCGGAGTTCAGGATCAGTGGCAGCAGACGCAGCTCCTGGAAGGTTGTTACAAATGTAGAATCTCAAGTCGTGCACCAGATCTCCTGAATCAGCATCTGCCCTTGAACAAAATCCACAGATGATTCTAATACATTTCAAAGTTTGGGAAGCTCTGGTGAAAGAGGATTTGGTCAATGCTTCTGAATGGCTCAGCCTGTGAAGTAGGGATCCAGCGCACTTTCTACCACACAAATAACTTGATGGCTCAGCATAAAAATTATTCTGACAAACAGATTTTTAAATTTTTCCTAAATTCATTTGGGAAACTGTTTTGAATTTTTTTGTGTCAAACTGTTAAACAATAAGTCAAAAATATTATATCCACTAGCCTTAAATCTTTAAGAAATGAGGATCTGTTAATCCAACCTTGTAAGAAAAGTACTTAGCACGTAGTATTGTGACAGCTACGTGCACTATGCTTCGTGCTTCATGTAGTTTTTCTAAAGAAAAACTGCATGAGGTGAGTATCACTCATCGTATTTCCCACAGGAAAACAGGAGGCCCAGTGAGGTCACTCACAGCACAATTCAGCGAGTCTACACTCCCTGCTCTCTCACTGTGAATCTCCTCTTCTTTCCACCATTCTGCATAGGGACAATTCAGAGAAAATTAGAAGATTTTAATTCTAAGCCATCAACTAGAGCAGGTTTCTCAGCCTCAGTGCTATTGACATTTGAGGCTGGATAATTCTTTGTTGTGGGGAGGCTGTCCTGTGCCTTGTGGGATATTTAGCAGCATCCCTGCCCAATACCCACTAGATGCCAGTAGCAAACCACCCACCTCTCACTCCACCTGATCCCCTCTCCCCCCAACCCCTCCCTCTACCCCTCCTCTCCTGTCCCCACCTCCCACTATTGTGAAAACTAAAACTGTCACCAGACATTTGCATAATGTCCCCTGGGGGCAAAATCTCCTCTGGTTGGCCATCACTGGCCTAGAAATATGTGTAGTTTGATTTATCCCTCCTTTTAATCTGATTGTCTCTATTGTATAACTCTTCCTTATGAGACTGCCCCCTTCTGGTTAATTAGAGGTTCCAGCTAGCCAAGATTTTAAGCTTCCACAATTGATGCCAGTTTGTTTCCTCCACTTTCTTAGAGTTCCATACTTGCATGAAAAAGGACATTCGATTTCTGCTTAATTATCCTTAGCATTGTGCTCACAAGTTTGAGTCTTAGTATTATTATTATTATTATTTTTACAAAAAACAAGAGATTTTTATTTCTCTGAGTGGATATCTTTTAGTGGTAAAAACATACTGACACAGAGTACTTGCTGTTTTCTACACAAACTATACTCTTCTTTTTCCTATGAGCTTCCCCCCCAAACACCCTCTAACCAATCCATAAGACTGTCCATTTTCCCATGCCCTAACCAACCCTCTGCATTATCAGACATTTTAAAATTAAATTTATTGAGGTGACATTAGTTAATAAAATTACATAGGTTTCAAGTGTACAATTCTGTAATACATCATCTATATATCACATTGTGTGCTCACCACCCAGGGTCAGTTCTCTGTCACCATTATTTTACCCCCTTTACCCTCTTCTACCTCCTCTCCCCCCCTTACACTCTGGTAACAACTAAAGACTAAACTGTAGTCTGTGTCTATGAGTTTTTGTTTGTTTGTCTTGTTTATTTGTTACTTTCAGTTTTATATCCCACATATGAGTGAAGTCATATGGTTCTTGACTTCTTCTGTCTGATTTATTTCACCTAGTGTGATAATCTCAAGAGCCATCCATGTTGTTGCAAATGGCAGTATTTCTTCAATGGTTGTGTTATAAGCACTGCCTATAGAAAGGTAAAGAGATGCTCTTATTATGGGGACAGTTTTAGTGTAATGGATAAACATTTAGGTTCTGGAGCCCACATTCCTCTCCACTACTTCTAACTGTATGATCTTGGGTAAGTTACTTCCACTCTGCTTTCTGTGTGAAATAGAATCATATCTGATGGGGTTATTGTGAGGGGGAAAAAAAATCTGATGTCCTATTGACACTTCGATAGTGTTTAACACAGAGAATATCAATAATTGTTTTTATTATTCCTGTGGGTATTATCTATACTTCAGTATCTTGTTAGGGATAAAAAGAGGTCCAGGCTCTCTCATACACACATATTCCATATGTTTTTCAATTTTATTCAGATGAACGTTCTAGCTTATATTTTACATATTTAAACTGTGTAATAACATACTCAATTTCCACGACAGAATTTTCCATGAAGAAGTAGGGAATATCACTGAAACACGTGAGCTGATGGTTAAAACTGGCTACTCTTGATTGAATTTATAAAAAGTTCAAAAATGAAAAAATCTGATCAGTATGAGAGAGGCTTACCTTTGGCGCTTTGGGACGAGGGTAAATTGAAGGAGCTTCACAAAGCTTCTTCATGTGTCATATTTTTGATCTGGGATTTGGTTACATGGAAGTGTTCAGTTTGTGAAAATCCATTGAGCAGTTGTTCACTTATGATTTAAACACCTTTCTTTGTATATTTATGCTTTAGTAAAAGTTTAAACACATACACCGATCATTTATAGAAAAATAAAAAACTTTATACCTAGCAATATTGTTTTTGAGAAGAGTAGAGACTCTCAGAGATAATATATTTTTGGTATTTTGTTGCATTATGGCTCGTGCATTATTCAAATGGTTTTCTAGGGAAGCCTGATTTCATAAACTCTGTCTGTGCTTGGGTTATAAATACGGGATGGGGCATGAAAAGAAGTTATTATATGGCTGTTTACATTCATGTAACCAAATACAAACCTGAATGTTTTTTGTAACCCAGACATAATATTGAGAAGTGCTACTTGGATGACTTCAACTATATTTTTAGCTGCTCATGCTATTGTTAATGTGAAAAATATAAAACTAAATTATAGGTTCCCCTATTTTCATTATGGGACAATTTTATAGCTGTCAAAAATGTTGTATTTCACACTTCCCACATTCACAAGGCCACATTTCTACTAAAGTTTATAAATTTTTCTTTAGCTTTTTCCTCAGTAGCTGGGAAGTTGATATAGTAATGATTTTGTTGTAAAGTTGTCAAAAATAAATATACCACACAAAGCAAAGACAAGGAGACTTAAATCCCAGAAAAAGATGAAATTTAGGTTATAACTATGCATGGAGAATAGAGGGTCTGTGAGTGAAATCATCAGGTTATGCCCAAACCTCTTTCAAGTCAAGAGTTTCAACATTTTCATCCTATCTCCCTCCTCCCCCCCAACAACCAGAACTCTGCAGAAGAGGCAACTTGACTGATATGGGTTCCATGCCTTTTTATTTCTTCTGCCCTATCCCCTATGGAAGTACCAGGAAGCAGAGAACCAATAGTAAAACCCAAGGGCACAGAGTAGGTGGAGGAGGGGAGTAGCAAAGGAGCAGTTTACACCCTTGGTTAATCCCTCAGTAAGACAAGCGGCCCATAGAATGGTTTAGAATAGATTGCTTGGGAAAACTTTGTAGAATATGACAGCATCTGTAAATTAATAAAACTCTAGGATGATGTAAGAAAAAATAATTCGTAATTCCAGTAATACAAAAACAAAACCATTTCTGCAGCAC
The DNA here is from genome assembly GCF_057876585.1 of Rhinolophus sinicus. Classification (NCBI taxonomy): domain Eukaryota; kingdom Metazoa; phylum Chordata; class Mammalia; order Chiroptera; family Rhinolophidae; genus Rhinolophus; species Rhinolophus sinicus. The sequence goes on from NC_142513.1 coordinate 28,244,286, forward strand.
AAAAACAATTAGAAAGTTTCTGATAGCAATACTGAAATATCCTTGGACCATTTTTTTCTTTTTTAACGCACTTGCATTTAACAACAGAAAATTTTAGATTTATTGCAGCCTATCTTTATATATAAGCCACATATATTAATTTCACCACGAGAAGACATCACTGTAAATTTTAAGGCAGATTCACACTGAGACTCAGATCAGATGAGATGTCATCAAAAATGCCCTTCCCTTTCTCCTGAATATAAGGTATGTTTGTTTTCCCAAAGGGCATGGTGGCTTGGCAGGAGGAGTCTTATTGGTCTAGGCAAATAATAATGCCTATAACTAACTTCTCTTTTTAAAATTTCTCTGCCTTTTCCCCTTTCGGTGTGTACCCTCTTGAAACTCTTTTCACAAAGGAAGGCAGCGTTGTGGTTCATAAGAAACTGCCTCAGGTTCAAAGGCTCAAAACTGGCTTCACCCCCAGGGTGGAAAGTGGAGTTCTGGTGACAGCACTGGGCATGTCCTTTGTTTCTTATGTTCACTCAGAATGTTTAAAAGGTTCTCATTAAATGCGATTAACAAGCATTGATACAAAGCATCACTATGAAATTCCAGGGAGAGTCAAACAGTAGAATGAGCAATGAGGAGAATGGGAGACACTCAAAGTAACTGAAGTCAGACACCTTAGTGCAATGAAACTGCCAATGGAAGACATGGCTTGAGGGTAACAAGGTTGTTTCAGAGTTTGACATCAAGGCTGTAAAAGGACCAGGACCACCAACTACCACACATGCATCTCTGCCATAAAAATTCCCACACGTTTGTATATTAAAAACAAGTTGTATACATAGATCCATAGAACTAAATGTAACAACTGTAGGGAAAGGTACCGAAACACAAATGAATAAAAACAGTCAAATAAGGTTTGGAAAGGGGACATCTTTAATAACCAATCCCAATGATAAATTTTTCTCTAGTAGAAATTATGCCAGGAATGCCATTTGGGAAATGATTTCAAATGACATTCCCAGGAATATTCTCTTCTAGATCCTTTGGGTCTGTCAGTTCTTCCATCTCAGTCCAGAGCTTCTTAATCTCTGAAATTGGTATTGACCCTGTCTATATCAAATATCTGCTTATTATCCACTTGCTGTTTACTCTCTAAAAATAAGGGTCAACATAAAAACAAGCAAAGTGGACATGAGACTAACTTTCCTCCAAAGTCAAGCTGATTGTTCAGTGACCTGCTCACAGCTTTTGGGTAACTTACAGCTGTACAGTCAGTCGGGCCCTGGAGCCATCCCCACGAAGCTGAATAGCCTCTGTCTCAGCCTGCCAAAAGGTTTTTCAGCTCACTGCTACCCTTGAATGACACTCTGTCATTATGCTATATTTAGGCCACCAGAGTTGTAATTAGCTTTGTTCTGCTGCAAACGGTCTCAGCCTCACATGCAATATAAAAGGTAATAAAATAGGTAGTAGGCAGATACAAAAACCTGCATAAGCATCCTATGCAGGAAAATTCCATGATTCCCAAACTGATGAAAGAACCAAGGAGTGGGAATTTTCACATGTTCAAAAGCAGTAGAAGCCACCTAATAAGCCACATCTAGGTATGCCCAGCTTGCAACAGAATGTTTCTTTAGTCAATGTTCCCATCTCAACCTTACACCAACCCCTACTTTCACCCACTGAGATGACTGTCCTATAATTTGATGATATTTGGTGGAAACTGCTTTTTCTAATATGGCTTCTTACATCTCTTTAAGGGTCCAATTTTGTCTAAAAGTGGACTTTTTGAATTCCGTTGTTTAGTATTCCTGCATTATCCTTTCTACATACTGTCTGGGGTCTGGGCCATCTGTTTGGATCACACACAGCCATGTGTGTTTGCAGGAATGGATGCTACTTAGGAGAAAAGAGCCGTCAGGAAGGTACCGAAACATAAAGAGGTCCACAGTGTCTAACGTTGCTGTTATGAGTTGATGTACCCCTTTCCTTCCCCACCTTGGTTATGAGTGCCTTGAAGGTGAGACCTTCTATTGTCTCTTTCACAGGTCTTGATTAAACCTGGGGCTGGAGATGATTAAAAAATCCTCATGGAGTCATCAAGCGGATATACTTAGAAAAGAAAATGCTTTCTGAAGATCCAGGTAAAACGTTTTTCAAATAATTTTTATTCAGCTATTGACAACAGTTTTGTTTCCGGCATCGTGCAAGACTTTGGGGGGCCCTTTACATTTGTCAATTGTTTCAATGAACACAAATTTAAATAAAAGAAACAGGTGAGTAAATATAAGGAAAGATTTTCAAGGAAAGAACAATGATAAATTTTGTGTGTCTGGAACTATAAAGAGAGAGAAGAGAAAAACAAAAGAGGTACAAAGTACAGTAATGAAAGTATATTAATGAGTTGGGATATAAGATCTAACAGTGAACTTGAAGGCAGGAAATGTTATGGCTGCCCTATCTTCAGGAATGGGCTATGGAGTGAGTGTTATCTCTTGCATTTTGTGGGTTATGGGAGATAAAGTTGCTGGAGAAGGGCCCCTCATCCAACTTAAAGGAGGTTCCTAAGAGAAAAACGAGCAAATGATATCATTCCAACAAGAAGGGACCTAGATACCAGGTAGATATAGAAATTTTCTCTCTGTCCTTTTCATGTGTATATAAAGAGATGAGCTAGAACCAAGGGAACCTCTAAGAAAAAAGTTCAAACAATACCTAGTATCCATGTAGCTTTCAACAATTTACTCAAATATTTTTGCATTAATGTTCTTTTCAATCTGCATGGCTCTTTGAGGTGGGAATGCTCAAGCTTATTTTTCAGGTAAGTGAACCGAGTCTAGAAGGGAAGACACTTGCCTGACCAAGTTCCTAGCTAGTAGTTGAAAGCGGAGGCAAGAGTCAAATCTAGATGTGCCTCTTAGTGTAATGCTCATTTAAGTCTTCCACTCCCTGTCCTGAAAAGAGCTTCAAGAGTCTTGGAAGGAAACTAGATATCAAGGATGTTTACAATTTCCAATAGGGCTCTTAAAGAAAGTAGTTACAATCCACAACCCAGAGTACATATAAGCCAAGTACTAACAGTGTCAGCTTCCATTTTTTGATCAGCTTCAGGAGGCAAAAATACCTAAATCCCTCCCTTTGGCCACTAATTAGAAAGAATAGAGTTTGGGGCTGACAAAGTAATGATAAAGTCAAGGACCTTGAGAATTTGAGGGTGAAATAAAGACATTTGGTGATGTCTTCTGATTTCTCTGATGACAATTTTGCCATTGTCTCTAGGGAAGTTACCAAAGTTCTAGTGCAGATTTCTTCGTGCTAATTGAGTGGGTTCATATTGTTATAATAAATATGCTTTTCTTGGGGCGGGGGAGGTGGTGAGAGACTTGTATTTTTTTTCTTTTGTAAGAACATGGCATTTTCTCAGTTTAGACATTGAATATGGGTCAGTTTATAGAAGAAAAGGAAAAAATAGGGTATATAAAAGATTCAGTTGTATTTATTTTATGAAGATTACTCTTGAAATTTAAGTTCATGGATTATTTTCAATCAATATGTACTTTTTTTAAAAAGACATTGTAAAAAATGTCCTTTATGCCATAGAATTATAACAAAAAGTCCAGTTATAAATGTTTATACTATGTACAACATAGTGGCATTTTTTTTCATTCACAGAGGGCTTCATTTGTTTTCCGGAAGTTGACTTTTTCATATTTCAGAACCAAACATTTGCAGGATTTGGCATTTTACAATTGATGACAAAAAGGGGAAAGAAACGCAAGCTTTTTTCTCCCCCTGTCCTGCTTTTATAATTCTAACCTGGCTCAACATAATTTTTTTTTTCTCCCCTCAAAATTTCCAAAACTGTTTATACTGTTGTGATAAGACCAAAGTCAGTGAATTTAAGACTGGAAAAAAATTTTCCTTAAGAAATTGTTGAAAATGTGATTGGGAAGAAAATGGGTGTGAGAAGGGAGCACAGTGGTAATGCTGACTCTTTGATGGGGTGTCAGCTCTGCCCTCTCTGTACCGTTCTAAGTAATAGAAAGTCAACCAGGCCATGCTTTTCACTCCAACTCAGATTTCAGTCTTGCACACTTTTTCTTAAAAAATGAGTGAAGTCTCTCTTTAAGACCTCTCTATCTTTCTTGCTATGTACAGAGGGCACCAAAAAAAAATGTATACACATTTTAAGCAAGGGAAAAACTGTTAAAATTATAATACTCAATATATACCGATAACAGAAGATGAACACAAGTCATATTTGACTTTTGCTACCATAATTCAATTCAACTTCGAAAAGTAATACATAGATAACATCTCTTAAAATGTGTATACATGTTTTTGGCACCGTGTGTGTGTGTGTGTGTGTGTGTGTATGTTTGTGTACATAAATACCAGGGATGCCAAAAAAATGTATGCAAGTGGACAGTTTGGTCAACGTTGCTCAAGCAGTAGTTCGCCGTAATCAGAAGTGTCTGGACGCTAATGGTAACCACTTTGAGCACCTCTCGTAATTGCAGAAGTCAGACATGACTTGTATTCATCTTTTGTTATCAGTATATATTGAGTATTACAATTTTAATACTTTTTTCCCTTCTTAAAATGTGTATACATTTTTTGGCACCAGCTGTATATATATAAATAGATGTAGATAGACATAGATATAAGTAGGATAAATATAAATATATAAATATTTATATTTATACTTATATATAAACATTATATTTGTATTATATATGTAAATATATCTCTGTATATTTTAAATATCTGTATGTATATGTAAATCACATGAACACCTTTCAACCAATATCCAAGGAACATCAGTTTTACAAATGTGAGATGTATTTGGAAAGTCTCATTATCTATCAGGCCTAAAACAAATAAAATGAGCGTTGAGATTAAATCTTGTAATCATTATGAACATTAGCTTGCATTCTCTCTTTTTGACTCAAAATTCTCACAGGTGGTTCTAATTAGACATAAATAGTGACAGTGGCCAGTTTGACTGAATCCAGATCCCAGCCAAGAGTAATGGAAAAAGTCTCAGCTTGCCTTTTTTAAAAATGGAATCTATATTGAGACAGTTCAAGGAAATGACGCCTACGACAAGATGTAAAAACCGTGGCTTGAGCCCCTTTTGTGTTTTCTTCCTTTAAGGAGTCAAAACAGCATAAAACACCTAATGCCATGTTTCTTGCTACCCATATTAAATTCCAAGTTTCTTAAAGAAAGCTTGTATTCCTCTAAGACAAACTCCACTTTTCCATCTAGTAGGGAAAATACAGGCCCTCTACGTTCTGTACATTGTCAGTCATTTTAATCCTTTTGTTTGGCGTAGTTGAAGGGCTTTGATAGTCCTGTCAAGTTATTTCCTAAATAATTCTCTGTTTTCATTAAAACTCTCTGTCACATACAGTTTAGTTGAACCATAGAGAAAAGGGAAAAAAATATTTTTGGAAATAGTTTCCCCAAATCAACTGGTTAGTAAAACTTGGATGGCTTAGCTGACATGTCCTATGATAACATTTCTCCCTAGTCACCTTCTCTTTCTTATTAATTCACACCAGTGTTCCATGAAGCAAACACTCTCATTCTTGGCTAAGAAATGTCTTTAGCAATCCCCACAGGCATTTACAGGACATCCTGAGGGATTTTTATATCTTCTTAAGCAGGAGCATTGCATATAGTTGTGCCACTACACTAGGACCAGTCAGTGGGATAAATGAAGTTTGAAATTCAGCCCATGTACTAGTCATACTGTTCGCCATGCCTTATCCCCTTCCTGGCAAGGGGCTGTGTCTGCCTACAAAAAGCAGCAGATTTTCTAATTTGCAGAGGCTGAGCTTGCTGCATTTCATGCAAGTCATTCTTGGCAAATCCAACCAAAAGATAAAGAAAAGCAAAGGATGACTTACCTATGTGATTGTTTACTTATTTTTGCCTACTCTCCAAATATCTAAACACAGTATTGTCAGTCAGTGCATAAAAAGTTAAGTGAAACTGAACACATTTTTCCCCCCTGAAATATGATAGGACACGATGTATAAGCCACTGAGATCTCACTTTGTGATTTCTTAAGCATGGGCATGCAAGCTCATTGAAACATGGGTGTTTTTTGCTGACTGATTTGATGCACACTGACAGATAGATTAATAATTATGGGGGGAGGAAGAAAAGCCCAGAGAAGTCCACGTGCGCCACCCCTTATGGCAGTAAATATGCTCTTGCCTAACCAATTTTCAGAGCAGTTGGTGAGGATCTGTTTCCATTGGCTGCATACCTGTCCCTAAGCTATGGAGCACAACAGTAAAAGTGTAATCGAATAGCTTTGTAAAACTCTGCTTTTATGAAATGTGTCTTCATCTCAACATTTTGATGATAATAATAATTAATATCATTACTGTTATTTAATCTCATACAAACTGTGCTTGAATTCATAGTACTCCCATTCCTGGATATTATCTTGGAGGAGATGATTTCTCCTATGTCAACAAGATTAAAAGTGTGAAGGGAAGCAAATCAAAGCAGAGTCAGCAGCTTATAAATGGCATGTATTTGTGAATTTTACTTTTTAGCAGCTCAAAATGATCTCCACTGAATACTCCTTGAAGTTCTTTTCAGCTCTCACTGTTTGCAGATGTAAAATTGTTTTTCATATCAGTGCAAAAACAACTGCCCTTTATTGGTGGTTAGATTCCTAATGAGGCTGATCTATAAGGACAGACCTGGGATGTCATTCCCACCCTTAGCACTAATAGTTACATAATAGATACTCTTGTTCTATTGCTTTGGAGAATGCTTTGGATCTTATCAGGGAATCCACTGATAATAAGAGGTGTCCTGGAAAGAAATATCAGTCTCAAAAGATAAACATATTATCAATTTTGCTCATATCAACATCAATCTAAGGAATCCCAAGAAGCCTGGAGGAGTCATAAAAGATTCAGCAGCTTATCTCCTAAGGCGTTTCCAGTTCAGGGGAGGTGATAAATATGGAAGAACTAATTGTCCTGGGATATGATCAGGATTTAGAGATTTTTTTTTTTTTTTTTTTTTTTTTTTTTTTTTTTTATGTGAGGTTCAAGATTGTATATTTTCAGAAAGGAATCATTATGAGCAAACTTGTTTCTTAACTCCAGTCTACCTCATGAGGCTCTGATGGATCTACAATGCACCCCGGAAGAAATTGCAGACCCTAATCCAATTTGCCTCCTTCCTGTGTTTCACTAAAACCTGCCCTTAACAAATAAGAGAAAGTTTCAAGCAGCTGATTTTGGAATACGAAATTTTGGCTAGGAATCTTAGAGAGCTAAAGGCACCTTGGTCATATTTTTTTCTTTCCACTTCCTCAACTCCTCTCTGTCTATCTTTATCCTTTTCTCTGGTGTTACTTTCTGTTTTAATTAATTAACTAACTAACTGACTAATTAATCTCTAGTCCCTGGCAGCAGCTAGAAAAATCCCTAGACTATGGGGCAGCCTTCATCACCCCACAGAGAGTTTTGGCCAGGAGTCCTCCCTGCTCTTCTCCTATCTAATAGGGCACCAACTGGTCTATCCACCAAGTCTAATAAGATAGGCCATCCCTTCTCAAACACTCCTAGCTACAACTGATATTCATTCTTTTATCTGTGGAGTTACCTATTAACGTCTACACTTGTTGACCTTAGAGTCGTATAATGCAACTTTTAATCACATCAGTTCAGCTTTCTCTTTTCTAGTGCTGGAAATTGCCCATCAAGACCTCTGTTTTCTTGTTGACATTTCTGTTATCTGAAGCAAGGAGGTGGGGAGAGGAATTCAACCTACCACTATAATCCTAGACCTACTCCTGATTTTACTTAAATAGTTGTACTGATTGAATTTTTTCCATGGTAAGTTAACCATGGATTCTCTCCATCAATTTTTTCATGAGCTCACCTAAAACACTATAAACTTCACCTTCTTTCAAAATATAAAAAAAGGAGTATTCCTAATAAATTACTACTGGCAATGCAAAAGTATAGGTAACAACATGGGTCCCCAAGCATGGTAATTAGATTATCTTCCCCAAGGCTTGCTGAGAGATGCCAAAGTGAAAAAATTTAGGTGTAGTTACCTTTGGGCTTTTCATAAGCCCGACCTCTACTCTGCTCCTCGTTTTTCCCGTTTGTGATCATAGTGGCTGGTGGTGGTTATCTCAAAGATCAATTCCCGTTCTAAATTATATATCATTCTAGATTTTAAGCATGTACATTTCATTTGAATTTCTCTCAAAAGATGCTGTATGAATATTGCAACATAAAAAATTTTACTGTTGCTCACAGTGTCTGTAGCCTTTTAAAACTACTGTGTAAATATTTCCACTGGTATTGGAAGGGAGCGGTTTGGGGAGGTCGGTGTTCTCTCGGTCCTAGGAGACCTATCAGCTGCGAGGAGATGAGTGAATAGTCCTGGCGATGCCAAGCATCAGTGCACTTAGTAGGTATGAGCAGTCAGGGCATGGTATAAGGGAAACAGTTGAATGTCTCATCTGTTGGTTGCATTTACGTAGGGTACTCACTCACTGTGAGGTGTATTTCTCAGGAAAGAATTAGCTGATTACTAAACTGACTTCCAGACTGCATACCTCATGCTGGGTGCCCAGCCCCTGTCAATGTAGGAAATGATTCAGGGTGCAAAGATCCAGGAGGCAGTACAGTGTCCTAATTCCATAGTGGAAAATTCCCTGCTACCAAATAGGGAGGGCTTGGGAGAACAGGAGCAATCCCTGAGGATGAGTGGTTAGAAATCCCTGGTGCACACACCCTCCTGGTTACTCCTCTCCTAGGGGAGGCAAGCTGCGACCTCCCCTGTGACCTCTGCCTCTTGTCTGGCTACTGAGCCAAAATCACAACCAGAATTTTAAACCTACTGAAGTAAAGGGAAAGGGGCACGTGAGTCCTTTTCCTTCTATAAATATTCTTTCCCCCCGCCTCTATTTAGAAATACATTTAAAAAATAGCTTCTCTTCTTAGCCGATAAAGAGAAAGTACGTAAAATGTTGACATTTTAAAGCCCAGATGTCCGTTAAGCTGACGGTTAACACATAACGGAGAATGGAAAGGCCACATCCCTTGGTTCTCAGATAAATTGGTTTTGTACTCTTGGAAGTTGTGAGAAAAGGAACGTTATATCAACTCTGAAAGTTGTAGAAGGAGAGTCATGAGTCTTTCTTAGATGTTTCATCAAAACAGAATGCTGAAACTCACCACTACCACGTGCAAGGCTTCTGTGCTCCCCCAAACATTTAAGGTATCTAGAAGGAATGCCTGGATCCAGCTGGCTCTTGTTAGAGTGTAAACTCCTTGAAGGCAGCTTTGTAGTTCTAACTCCTTGACTACTGTGTGACAAAGAGGAGACACTCCATACGTTCTTGTTGGGTAAATGAATGACTAAATGCTCATGGAAAGAATCAAATTGCCCAGTTGGTGCCAGGTGATCAGCGAACAAATGATATGCGCAGAATCTGATGCGAGGACCTTAGAGCATGAGAGAAGTAAACTCAATATGAATGATCTGGAAATGATACAGAAATTCTATCCAAAAAATAAATAAAAAAATAAAAGACAAAAAAACAAAACTCAGAGACATATTTTCTTGTAAACCATTTTTAATGCAAAACTTATCTGCATAGATGTACCAACAGGCTAGTGACAATACATCTTTATAAAAATAAAAGTTTGAAAAGCCATTTTTTTCAGTGATTTTTCCATTAGCTCTCTTCCCAGGGTTAACCAACTGGTACCATACATGCTATGTGAATATGGAAGTCTGCATATTCCTTCTGGATTGTTCTTTCCAATTAGGTAGATGTCTGGAGAGCTGCATGTAATCTTAATAATGCTCAGATTTGATATAAACCATTTTAATAGAAAAAGACTCTTTGAAGGTAAGCGAAGGGATAATAACTCTTGGCAGTATTGTTGTTCAGGAAATATCAGTTCTTTCATAGGAAACTGAAAATACTTAGAGGATTAAATAAAATACAATTCACAGATGAAAATCCCCATTTGGGAGCTGGCTTTTCTCAAACAGTTCCTCTACGTTGACTGTTCTAACAATTGTTCCACTTCGCCTTAGGCTCTTAAAGCTATGGGGTACAGCATTGTTTCAAAGATAGTTTAGCCTGGAAGTGTAATAAATCAAGCGTTGCGATAAAGAGTTATGTGGGATATGCCCCCATGTAGTCTTCACAAGTACTCTGTTGAATACTAACTCCTGGCTAAGTATTTTTCTTCAAGTACTGTAGCTCTTTACTGCTACATAGGACCCTAGATTTCCCGGCCATCTCAGTGGAGAACACCGCTGAGACAATGATCCAAAGACGGAACATGTGTGCTGTTTACTGCAAGGCGGTCTCCACACTGCTGAGCCTTAAATCTGTTTGGGCTCATCAGTCAATGGAACAGTGCATCATTTGTGATGTCTCAGGATCTCAGAATATGCTCTTTCCTTTGTGCAATATCAGCAGTCGTTTGTATCCCATGAGAAAGATAAAACTCAGGAATTACACTGGAAAGAGAATCACGTGTCCTCAGGTGGGAGGATTTTAAAGATGACCTGAGACTGTGGTTTGTAAATGTTAATGTACATAAGAAATTCCTGAGAAGTGCGTTTGAAAACAGACCTGGCCTTCATGCCCAAATTGATTTCCCTGATACACATTGTTAATTACGTATATTTTATAAGTGTCGTCTATCTATGCTCAGGATTATCTTTTTTCTCCTGAATTTGTTCAGTTCATTTGTTCAGCTTTTGTGTCTCTTGCATATTGGTTTCTTCAATTGATTATTCTGGTGTATAGGTTTATACCTGCAAATTAGGGCTTGATTTATCAATACCAGTACTTGAAATAGGTACACATGACCAGACACAAATAGTAAAAATTATGCTAATAGTAAAAAAAAAAAAAATGACAAGCTCTCTGGCTCTGAGACAAGCAGGTGACTGATGTAGCAAGGTGGGCTCTCCTTTAGGGGGAGGTAGACCTTGCTTTATGGAGTGTCAGGGGAAGTCTTCTTGTCCTTTGTAGTGACAGAAACTTGCCTTGTTCTTGTAGTGCTACTTCCCTTCTCTCAGCCCCCATATGTGTTTGGAATTCCTGCCGGGCAGATCCCCAGCCTTATTCAGAAAGACAGTCTTGGCTTCTGCCTGAGGGAAAGTGCTTCCCTCATCAGCTAGCTCGGGGAGCCAGACTGCCCTGGGGTCCACTACCTACCCTACTGCTCCTTGTCACAGTCTGCCTCTGAAGCTTCAATATCAGGTCAATGTGCAATTATAATGGGAACTTTTATTTGTTTTGAAAAATCAATCTGAGCTTGTGTTGCATTGTGGGTTCTTCATCATGTTTGGCACTGCACCTGCTTTGTCTCTTCTGGACATTTCTCATTGTTTGAGATGGCTGACGTAATCCTCTCAGTTTTCCACTGCTGCCTTAATTTATTCTTTTTTTATTTTTCTTTTCCTATGGGGTTTTGGGAGGGAGGAGAGATAAATACATATGTTCAACAGCCACCTTAAATATGAAACTGTCAACTGACCTTGATATATAGTTGTTCCTTTACTCAAAATAATTTCCAACATGCTAGGAATTCCTACTGTGGTCTGCTATTCAATAATACCACCGATTTTATAGTTTAAATCATATGTTAGCCCCTTCTGGTATAGTAGTCCACCAATAATCATGTACCAATTATTATGTCTGACTCCAATTTCTAGGCTCTCAGGTCAAGTCAAGACTAACATGACCAAGCCAAGATGCTTGCACTTTCAAGTTACTCCATTTTTCTGTATGTTGTCAGTAGTAGAATTGGGGATAGGTGCTGTAGGCTTAGAACTTGCCCACTAATAGTTATTGAAATGTCTGATGCAGAGAAGTCACATGTTAAACAGCCATTGATATCATAAAGACTTCAATAGAAGGATGAGATGGGGGGGATTATGTTTTGACTTTGACAGTGATGTCAGAAAAGTTTCATTTTGAATCCTCCACAGGCATCATTAGCTCTATAGTCTCTGTTGGCTTCCTTCATTGAGCAGAATAAGATTAATTTATGTATTAGAAGAGTAAACTTTTGAAGTCTGTCTTTTACACTCATGCACGAGAGAAGAAGCAGAATACGGTAACGGAAAGTTACTATAGAGTATGATAATATAGGTTTATATTGTTGTGTAGTATATTGTTATATTATTATATAGTATGCTTTCATATTCTATATTACACTATAATATATAGTAATATGTAAATAGTAAATATATATAATATAGAATAATATAACAATGTAGAATATAGCAATAGAAATATAATATAAAAATGCCAACTCATAAACAGTCTTGGTATTTTAGAGATAATTATAACTGCTAACTAACTTTAATGTGTTTCTAGCCTCAATCTGTAATACAGTGTGTGTGTGTGTGTGTGTGTGTGTGTGTGTGTTTCCCTTTCTTCATTAAGTTGTGGAAAGGAAGCTCCCTTACATGAGTAGTTCTACACAGCAATTTCAGAACAACTATGATTCTATAGCGCTGTAAATTCTTCTACCCTTTCCTGTAACTTATAATGTTGTAGCTTGAAACATGATGAGAACAGGAAGTACCACAAAAGCACGGGAGGCACGTGGTTAAGTCAATTTCATAGAGCCAGTTGCTTGCCATGGACTAACATGAGAAGTTGCCATTCTCTGGCATGTAAATCATTCATTTTTCTCTCCTTTGGTTGCACTTATTTCTACACTGGGAACTCCCCGGCCTTATGTTTCTTAGAACAACATTGATCTTTTTATAATTTCTTTGATAATAGCATGGAGCTTCCTGTCTCAGCAATTCTCCATTGTTGTCTTGGTGAGATAGAAGTACGGCAGTTAGGCAATGCCAACCTCATACACAGTACCATGAATGTTGTTGTCATTCAGGAGACATGCTTTGACCCTTGGCATTCGTGAATCCATGCACTGCCGTAAGAGGCCATACAAAGTGGGTATCACCAAGGAGGTGCTGGCTGACCTCCAAAAAGTGAAAAGGAAATTCAGATTAAAAGGCGATGCAGTCAATGGGAGCTGGAGAGGAGTTGGATGTTGACATTTCCAGCTGTGCCTGGTGAAGCGAGATGAAGAGGATAATTGTACTCTATTCTCATCACCTCTGTTTGACTCATAAATTGTTTAGATGGCCCCTAAATTGGTTTTGAGCTTCAGAGGGGAACTGTGGCTTTCAGTGGAATTTAACAGGGGCTTTCCAAGATCTTGCAAATGATGACTCCCTCATATGATGAACTAGATAATTATCCATCTTAATTTTAACTAACTGCTTTACAAAGATGGGATAGATTTGTAACCTTTGTGGGAAGCGAACTCTAAATGATTGACATGGTCAAAACAACTCACCACTTCCTATGTCAGTAATTCAAAAACGGCTGCTTTAAAGTCTGTCCTCTGTACTCTCTGCCACCACATGCAAGAGGTAGTTTGAGGTGACTCATGAAACAGTGACTATGTCCTTATTGATAAAGACAGGACTTCAGTTTCAGAAGTTCATCGTGATCTCAATCACGGTCATCCCAGCATCTGAGACAGTGTGGGATACGACTAACTGGAGACCGTAAGGACTTCAGTCATCCAGGAAACTTGGAGGAGGTAAAAATAGTATCTATGAACCTAAATGGTGAGGAGGTAAAATCTGAAATATTTTCAGTACAGCACACAACCTGGCCATGTAAGAATAAATCTCCTAAATATTATTCTGCCTGAGAAGGTGCCAATGTAATTTTCTGGATTACTTTTGTTGGATGTATGAGTATTTTGGTAATGATTTATTGAATCTTTGGATATTTTAGATACTTTTGGAGGGTTAAGTGGGGAAGGTTTCATCATGCTTTACTGGCAAGTAATTAGACATATTTATAAAACTAAAAAAGTATTATTTATTAACCACAAAGCCTGTGTCCTTCCAGCAAACTGATCAGTGGCAGAGGGGAAGAGCTCATGTTTTTTAGCAACTGAATTTATTTTTGAAATGCATGCTGTGCTGTTCTGGGGCATAACGTATTCTCAATTTATAGGATATTTTTTTTGCTAGAGTATGGTGTGTCCCTCAAACTCCTCCCTTCTCTTAGTGCCAGCATGTTCTTTGTGATGGCTTCTTTTTTGCCACTTGCCATGACAGTAAGATGATTTAACATCCAATTTAACTCAATATGAGACATTTGGAGTTTTTCAACCACTGACTCATTTAATAATAGGGATGGGATGGATGGAGGCAACTAGAAACTAGGGTCCCAGACATGGATGATGGAATATTTATTGGTTTCTTTTTGTGGGTTAGTTTTGGTGTTTTTTTCTTTGCTGACAAAATTGAAACCAACAAAGTCAGTGATTCACTTCCTGGGCTGTCAGCTGCCACCCTGTCACCTTTGGCAGTGTTCACGCACATGTAGACAAGTCTCTTCAACTCCCAGGTGGTTTTCCAAGGGGAGGTCCTCAGTTTAGTATCTCTCAGGCAATCTTTAAAAGAAGAAAAAAAAAAAGAAAGAGAGAGAGAGAGATTAAGAGAGAGAGAGAGAGAGAGAGAGAGAGAGAGAGAGAGAGAGAGAGAGAAAGAAAAAAAGAAAGAAAGAAAGAAAGAAAGAAAGAAAGAAAGAAAGAAAGAAAGAAAGAAAGAAAGAAAGAAAGAAAGAAAGAAAAAGAAATTGCAAGAGATATCCCACTTGGGGCATATTGGTTCCAACAAAAAAAACAGTGTGAGTAAATCTGCATCCCCCTGCCCCCATCCCAGGCTCAAAGGTAAAAATTGTCTACATCTAAATGAAAATGAGTGTGTGCTTTCCTTTCCTTCCTGTTCTTAGACAATTAGATAAAATGCCCCGAAGGCCTGACAATCAACAGGACAGTCAGTTTGGAGATGCTACTTGTCCTGTGATCTTGGTATTTGCAAGTCTCACTAGATCTGCTCCAGAGACCACCGGGCTGTGGGTGGTCAGTTTTCCCTCCTGTTTGAAATCTTATCATTGTCAGCCTGGCTGAGATAAAGTTCATTCCTAACTTCTTGAGGTTGTGGGTGTAGAATCACAAGGGATTGCTTGTGGGGAGGGTTTATGTAGTCCTTCATTTGTACTGGCTACTCAGAAGCCTGGTCCTACAACCCACGTGTCTATATTAGTCTAGGAAAGAAATAAATGACAGATAATTCTTTAAATTTTAAAATTTAAATTAAAAATAAAAATAATAGTCATTTAAGGTTCAAGAGCTAAAGTTTGATGATGTAGAAGTCTACACAAATTACTTTAAGGTGTCTGAGCCTTTATTAAGATGACCTGTATGATTTTCCGTTTAATTTTTAAAGCTACATTACGTTAAATGTATGAATGTGAAATATTTGTACGGCCATAGATTTATGTAAAAGTTGTGTGTGAATGTTTGTGTATATAAATATTAAGACCAAGTACATTTTTGGAAAAAAAAATCAGGAATATTACAAGATTTTGAGTATTAAAATTTTAAACTAAAGGCTATTCATGGATGTGTTCTGAAAACTTCATTGGATGTAAGTAAGGCATTTGAAATGGTCTTAGAACTGGGCCCTTCAGTGGATAACAAAAGAATAATGATAAAGCCATTGGGAACCATTTCTGAAGAACAACTAATATAATTTAAAGAGCTAGAAATTGGAGGGCAGATCAGATTTGAGATCACAAGACAATAATTCTTCTAAATTTTTGGAATAACAAATAACAGAGTAAAATTACATTTAAAGTTGGCTGGTAAGTGAAACACTGTATCATATATTAGGGAAAAATTATTTTTTGTTAGCCTTTGTGAGGTAAATTTGACTTACAAAAAGTAAGTGAAATTGTTTAGAAAGTAAATTATTTGTCTCTGGGCAACCATACTTTACGATGTTCCCTTAGAAATTTGGTCAACCTCTTCCTTGTGAAAGATTCAGTGTCAGCCTTTCCTTATACCCTGCCCAAAGTTCTCCCAGAAGACATCCAGGATTTGTCCTCAACTCCAAATATCAATATTAGAACAAAACATATGGCAGCCCTGCTTAAAAGACTGCAGCCAGCTCTAATGACCTACTCATTTGATAGGAGATCAGAAACAAAGTTTGTGACAAAAACATCCATTGCAATTTTTTCCACACAGTTTCCACATAAACCCTGATTGTTCAATATTATTTTGACCCAAAAGAATTTAGAAAGAACTGAGGTGTCTATTTTATTTATGTTAGTGGAAATGTGTGAGTGAATAAACTAAAAAAGGAACTAAGGTTTTCTTGGAATAACTACTATGTGCCAGGCATTCCTTTTCTAATATAAATGTTTTACTTGATCCTTAACATAATTGTTTGTACTTTATGGATCAGGAAACAGGCTCTCAGAGTGGCTTGTCCAAGTTCACGTAACCAAATTAAAGGCAATACTGAAATTCAAATCTAGGCCCATTCAATCTTGGGCCTACTCAATTATATCCAAGTTGCCCAAAATATATTTTTTAAATTAATTAATTAATTAATTAATTAATTAATTGTTGCCAAAATCTTACAAGCGCCAAAAGTTGTTTTTTGTTTTTTGTTTTTTGTTTTCAGTTTTGTACTATCTCCATGATGTAAGCATCTGTATCTCTGCCATCCCCCTTGAGATGTTCTTGGCCATTTGATTTTAAATGGCGAGATGGAAGATGGGCTGAAAAATGTTTAGAGAAATGTTCAGTATCTTTCTAGATGTAGCAGGGAAAATGCATGAATCTTGTATATTTGTGGCTATTGTAGGTGCTGTCATGTCAGTTTGAAAGGCTGGACTCGAGGCTAAAGCAAGCCTTCCTTTTAAATCAAAAGCAGATTGGCTACAATGTTTCTACCCCACATGGAACATGTGAACATGATTCTGCAAAAGTTTACAGTAAAATGAGCAATGTAGGTATCCTACTGCTGACAGGAGTTGAAGGAACAAAAATGTAAAATACATTTGAAATATATGCTTTGGATAAGAAAAGGGCAAAAACTGAAGGTTTACAGACGTATGTAGAAATTTGAAAATTGATATAATTGACATATGTTCTATACAGCTATCCAAAGAAAGCATAAAGCTAATTCAAACATAAAACATAATTAAATGTACAGTAATTTGTGTTTAAATCTTACTTTTCAAGAAACACCATTCCTGAAATAATTTACACCTGCCAGATATTTCAAATGCCGTACACATTGCTCCAGTGAAAAACACTTATTTTTGTAAATGTTTTCATTTAGTGAAAAACATTTTATGGGTTTCACAGGTATCTACTAAGTGTTCTTTTGTGTTTGACCTTCAGCTTGTCCAAATCTCTGCAATTGTCTTGCCTCCCTGCTCTTCCTTCTGCTATGTCCCAGGAGGTTCTCTATTTTACTTCTGCTTATCTCAGCTTGTCCTTCCCCATGCACTCTTCCCTATCCTTCCTGTTGTTTTCTTTCTTTCTTTCTTTCTTTCTTTCTTTCTTTCTTTCTTTCTTTCTTTCTTTCTTTCTTTCTTTCTTTCTTTGTTTTTTTTTTTTTTTTTTTTTTTTTTTGGTTTTTTTTATGGATGCTTACTTCTGTTGCACACAGAGCCATAGTCCCTTTCAGTAGCTAACGTTTCACTAATTGTTAAGTTTGCCTTTCTCCTTAGATTGCATCTTTCTGAAGAGCTGGAAACGTTATTCTTGTTCTGTCTGCTACAGCTATCTTCACGAGTCTGGGATGAGGGATTATCTATGTACATTATTTACTAAGAACTAAGGCCAATAGATATGTTATTAGTTGACATGATTTGACTCGACACAAGTTAAAACTTTCTAATGAATAGAATTCCCCCCTCCAAAAAAAAAAAAGAAAAAAAAAAAAAAGAAAAGAAAATCTATGTTGAGAAGTAATGAGGATGTGTGGGTAGAGACTGAGTGACCATTTAGAAAAGACTGAGGGAAATGGGCCTGCAATTGGCAATCAATAGGGTCTTCTGAGCCCGGGGCCTAGGAGTCAGTGATGCTATTACCATAGTTATTCCAAGGAAAGAAGAGAATAAAGGAGAAAGGATAAAATCACTTCCATTTTACTTCTGGTTAAAATGCAACTTCTGCTCCCAAAAGCAATCTCCTAACAAGGCCATGGTCTCAACAGTGCCCTTAAGAATTGCTTATTAGTTATGCATTGCAAAGAATATTTATGAATGGAAATGTTTTTATTTTACGCTTATTATTTCAGAGAGTGTAGATTGTTGCCCCAGGTAGTGGAAACCAAACAAAACTTGCCACCACATCCAAATTCAATTTACTTCTATCTGTGTCTTCCTTTACTGAAAATACGATCCTTTGATATATCAAGTTTTTCCTTATGAAAATAATTATTAGTTTTAGCACTTAGAAAAGATACTGTAGAATTGGCTGGGCTCGTGGCTGTATGCTCCCATCAATTCCCACAGGATGAATTAAAGATAAGCGTAGATGCATTGCCTTATCTCTGCATCAAAGCCGAATATGGTCTCTGGGCCTGTCTGCATGCTTTGGATGCTGGCTTTATGTGGACATCTGCCCCGGTGGCTTCCTGCATGGCTATGGAGGTGGGCAGAAGAAGGAAATCTTCGGCTCAACCCAACATGAGCACATATACAACCATCTAGAGAAGTGTACAACGAGCATAGAAAGCATACTCTAGCCTTTAACAGCATGAAGTGAGTATGGTTCCAGAGGAAAGGGAGGGTGTAGGGTAATCTCTCCCCAGCCAGGTAAGTTAGGTACCATATTAGGTTTTTCCTCTGCAAACCTCCAGTTCCCTGTCAAATGCATCTACAGTAACGTAAAACTCTCTAAAAACCATGGCTAATTCCACTCTAGATACTATTATATATGTAAGTATGTATGTATATACATATGTATTCATTCCTTTGTTCCATTTGCTAAAATGTTGGTTTGGTTAAGAAAAATGAATGTATCCAGTCTTTATATTTACCTGCCAGTCTGAGGATGCCAAAAATGTGTTTCTGACATATTGTCAGTCCTTTATTACCCGGTCAGAGTCTTCCAGTCTCTGGAAATAGTGAAGTCTTTATCTGTATTCCTAGAAAATGCATGTTCACTGGTCACCCTATAGAAAGGAAAACCGTTCTGCAGTCTAAAAGTTCTGACTTGTCACTGAGAGGACCTGGGCATCATTCCTCCGCTCGCAGAAGTTTCTAGTCCTGTGACACTGTTCTCTCTGTCTTTTCAGAGGACTGAGTTCAGAAGGTGCTTTCTCCTTATGCAAACCTATCCGTAGTTAGCAAGAATTACTACAGTTTTAATAACTTGTAAATGCGATGTTCAGGTTGGCTTCAGGAAAAATAATTAAATTGGTGTCATCACTTCATGGCACCCTGTATGAGAGGTTCACAAAGCCTCATCGTGCCGATCCCAGGACACAGAAGGTAACAGTGATGTGAATGATGTTGGTTTCGGAAGGCAGGTGTTAGTTATGTGTACGCCATATCTGTCCTCACTCTGGTGCCAGCCCAGACATTTCACCTTCCTGGTCACGGTTTTCTTGTCTGCATCTTGGTCAGAGCAAAATGCCTCCCTTGGTACCCAGCTGAAATCTTGTCATCTGATGCTCTTCCTTGAGACAGACTTGTCATAATCATTTAAACATGGAAAGGGGAATCCAGACACAGAATTCAGGAGTTCTTAAAACTATTTTAGGGATGATTTTATTGTCCCTTTGTAGCTTCATCCTTTTTAAAAAAAAAAAAAAGTGGAATGAAAAACATCAGCTTTGAATTTTTCTTGTTGTTTCTGCAGCCCTCCTTTTGGTTCCAAGTATGAGAGAGCAGAGTTGAAGCAAAAAACAGTCCAAGGGCGGGCACGAGTTATTATAATGTGGTTGTGTTTTCTCAAAGGTCAAGGTCACCATTCTTATGGTACATCATTGCAGATCTTTAGCTAACTATTTATGAACTACCATTGGGTCATATCTGTGATATGACATCAGTTATTTTGTTTTCAGCTATTGTTGCTAACGGTACTCGTATACACACACACACATACATATTTACTGTATACTATATTATATATATATAGTCTAGAGTTATAATGTCTAAAATAGTAGCCATTCACCACGTGTGAGATAACTATACATCAAATTTCAAAGTTTTAGTATGGAAAAAAGAATGTAAAACATGTCATTAACAGTTTTCATGCTGATCGCAGGTTGAAATGATTGCATTTCAAACACATTGGGTTAAATATAATATTTTATTAAAATTTATTTTAATTTTTATTATTTTTATTATTTTTTATTGGGGAATGCTGGGGAACAAACAGTGTGCTTCTCCACGGCCCATCAGCTCCAAGTCATTGTGCTTCAGTCTAGTTGTGGAGGGTGCAGCTCACTGGCCCATGTGGGAATTGAACTGGCAACAGTTGTTCAGAGCTCACGCTCTAACCAACTGAGCCATCCAGCCATGCAAATTGATTTTACTTTTGATGACTGCTAAAACATGTAAATTTACATACGTGGTTCACATTATGTTTCTACCGAACAAGGCTGTTCTAGACAGCTTACCACGTGGCCAGGCAACAAATAAAGCATCTTGGAAACATTTATCCAGTTCCAAAGGTGGCAGAGCACTCTCCCACCTACAAAACGGTGAGCATCAAGATGCTTCAAGGACCCATAGATCCAGGCTGCACATGCGCGTTTCCCATCGGTAGTTCTCATGGCATGTCCTCTGTGCTCACTGCTGGTCAGCTCTACATGCAAACCATTTTCCAATCTCCACAATTTATGGCTAGAGTGAGCATCATTTTGGTTTACTTCCTGCGCAGTACAATGTCATTTAAAGGAAGGTATTGGGAGATGAAATCGCTTGTGTCTTGTGATGACTGCCAAGTTTTATTTGAAAGTTTTAAACAGCCACATAAATCATGATCTTTTATTATCCTAAGGGAAACATACTATTCTTATTTGAAATATGTTGTAGGATGTAAAATTCTGTGAAGATATAGACTGGCAAGCACCAAGAGAAAGACTCCGTGAATGTAATTTTGTTAACTTTCCTTCTGTCCGTGGTAGACTAGGCAGAATAAATTAGGTAGAAAAGAACCAAAAAGTCCTTCTCATACCAGAAACCTTTGAATGCCCTTTCCCCTTTTGCATGACACTCTGCTTAGCAACAAAAGTCACGTTGTTACTAGAATAAAGTATATCCTACATAGACCGACTCATATTTTCGCTGTTGTGGTTCCTCCACAAGCACCATTTTCCTTGCCTGGAACACTATGGTCGCCTCTTCTCTTTTCCACCAGGCCCCCCTTCGGTATATTCTGGCACAGCAGCTGAAGTGATTTTTCCAAAATTCGAAATCACATCATGTCTTTTTCCCAATTAAAAGCCTCCAGCACTTTGTCATGACACTTAAAATGAAAGCCAAGCCATTTCCTAGGCTGAGGAGGCTGTGCATGCTTTGGCCCTTGCTTATCTCTCTTATCATTTCTCCTTCAGGCACAAGCCACACTAGCTAGCACACTTTTTATTCCCAAAATAGAGCAAGCTAATTCCTGCCTGGAGGCCTTGGCACTTGCTATTTCCTCTGCCCGCCCTCTTACCCCAGTTCTTTACATGGCTCACACGTTGTCATTCAGCTCTCAACTCAAATGTCACCTCCGAAGAGAGGCCTGCCATGGCCACCCATCTGTGGCAGTCATTAAGTCACCTTCTGGCTTATCACTGTGTTCCTGTGTACATATAACTATACAATTTGATCTTGTTGGCTTATTTATTTTCTTGTTTACTGTCTATTCCCCACCATACTCACAAACACTCTAGCCCACTTGAAGAAAAATCCCAGGTACTGTATCTATTTTATTCTGTAGCATTTTATGAACAAGTAGTATAGTGCCTGGGTATATAATATACCCCCAGTGATGATTTGTGAAATGAATGAAAATATAAATTGAAATTATACGGAGACAGAGTTTTGACTGGCTTCCTTATCCACAAGTTTCTTTTAGTTTGAAGATGTTGTGTTTCCACGTCTTTCATTTCTTCATCACAAGCTGATGACTTTTTCTTAGAAGAGACCACTTGCCAAAAAAATAATGATGTGTACATTTTGTTCACTGTCAATTATCCAACTTGAGAAATGAATGATTCACTGGTTAGAGGAAGACAAAGACTTTGGCTCTGTCTTGACTTTCACTGTCCATTTGACACACTGAGAATCTATTTCTCTCCACTGTCCCTGGCCTTGTCTGCCTGAGATTTACGGTCTCTACAAATGTGGGTCAAGACCAGTCAGTGATCATGCTCTAATATTTTTCTTGACTTTGAAGGATTGCTGGAGTGCAACCCTGAATCTTGGCTTATTCCACAGGCACAACTGGCAGCCCTGCTTCTGGTTGCCATTTAAATGGCAGATAGTCAAATACTTACTAAGCTCAGGGCACCCACGTGAGTAAGCAATGAATTCAGTTTTATCCTCTCTACTACCATGCGTGGTTTGTAGTGAGGTCTGAGTTCTTTTCTTGCCCACTCCCCATAAGGGGAACAAATTGAAATTAAGAAGACAGGTAAGTATTTGATTACAGGAATGCTTCCTTTGATATGAACACCTTGAATGAAAGTGAATATATTAAACTACTTTTATTAGTCTGCCCAATGGATAAAATGCATCTCAGTCATTTTAAGGCATTTCTTCAGTATACTGTACTGTAAAGAATTTCTTTAGCGAGATTTTTTTTTTTTTTCAGAGCAGAGAATTCTTTACTTTGAATAGCCAACCATTTTTATATTCTATGAGTTTAAATTTAGAGATGTAATGCCAGCATCGGTCTTTATGGCACCTGGGAACAGAGAACAGGAAATAAATAGGTTGACACAGTTGTACAAATCAACCAACTCTATTTGCATAGTCTTATTTGAACTTAGTGATATATATATAAAATGTAGTACTTTAATTCTAATTTTACTTTTGAATTGCTGTTTTACTATTTGTGAAAGCATCTATGTTCTATTTCTGCAGAATCATTCTCTCCCCAAATTAGTAAACCTTCTTTTTGAACATGTCCTGCCTATAATGTTTAGTGAATTTACAAAGCAGACTTGATTTACGCAGAGTGGCTGCTCATAAAATCTATAAAGAAATCTTGCAAATATAAATGAGGTTAGCATTTGAGATTCCTGAAAAGATAGCAAGAGGAGAACCATGCCATTTTATTCCGATTCCTAGAGGGAGGCAGTGAATCAGATTCCTAAGAAGAGAAGCAAGATTTTTAAACTTCAGAATGTAGCCTAATTTTAGCAACATCGTTCTTAAAATGTAGGGAATGTAAAAAAGTATCTTGTTTTAGGCAACCTGTTGATTAAGCACAAAGAAAACTTCTTGCTTATTTATAGACTTCTTGAAATGGTCTGTACAGCTGAAGAATTCAACTACCTCTCAATTAAAAGAAAAAAAAGTCCATAAAAATAAAGATTTGGCTGAAGGAAAAGAGATGTCCTCGCAAACATATCTATCTTTTTAAACGTCTTCTAAGGTGTTTTTGTTTTGTTTTGTTTTGTTTTTAATGAGCACCAACAGTGGAGCTGGACTCCAGGCTGTGAATAGATTCACAGAACAAAAGCAAAAAAAAAAAAAAAAAGTAAACCAACAAATAAGAAAAAAAAAATCTGTATATAATATATGTGTATTTATAATTATTTTGTATATTGGTTTACTAATGAAGAATGAAACTGAAGCATTCTTTGAAAGGTTATATTTGGCTTCAACCCCATCTTGTACTTCTGGAAGTCTACCCTGTGTCCTGGTAAAGAATGTTTCAGCAATCTCAGGCTGAGATGAAGCAGATTCACTCATTCCCCCCAAACCTTGAAAAATGTGCTTTTAGAAAAAGAAAAAATAGTGACAGGGACTGACTCCCAAAGATATTCCCCAGGAATTCTACCCAGTTGGTGGCACAATATGTGGTCTGACCCAGCTGGGCACCAGCCTGGCCTTGACCGCCTTCCTTTCTGGCTGGTCTCCTCCCCAAGGTAGGGCTTACCCTCACATAAAATTGCCAACCAGGGCCCACGTGGGTATAGAACTAATTTAGCCTCCTGTACACTTGATGAATGAAGCATTTCCTCTTGGGACTAAATTATAGGGCTTTGACGGAGTTGCTCTTTCGTGATCTGTTATTTGGAGGTAATTTTCCACATGGCCATGAGCTAGAATAGGATTCACCATGAACAGCTGCCACGCGCTAGCGAGCACATCCCACCGTGCTCATCTTCTCCTCCGGCCTCCCCGCCGCTACCCTTGCTTCCCAGAGAGGAGGCCCAGCCAACAGAGCTGGACTTATATGAGATCTTTACTTTCCTTCTTAATTAAATCACATGAATGGCATCTGCCCACCTTTTTCTGCATCTGGGTTTCTAGAAATGTAACATCTTGTCCCAACATGCTTAAAAACAGATGAGCAGGCCTTCTCTCCATCCCCCAATGTGCATGATTACAACCTTCTGTCAAATTCCACCTACCTTCCCTCCCCTGTTGGCTGGAAGATAAGCTTCTGATCTTCCCTTGGCTTTTTGAACTGTTGGAAGCTTTGTAAACACAAGCTGCAAGTTAGTCAGATTCTGTTTGACCCAGGGCCTGCTGAGTGCAAAGAGATTACATTTGAAAACTCCCTTGTCTAATTAAGCAATGGTGACCTATTGCGGGGTGGTTGCTGACGAGGTCAAGTAGCAAGAAGTTCCAGGATGACCTGTTGCAGCTGGTCATCTGCTGATAAATAAGAACAGCTAGTTTTTAGTGAGCCAACTTCCCTACAGAGTTTTCATTTCATAAAACACTTGACTGTGCTTTTTCCTCTGAATTTCTCATCTGCATTTCAGCACTTCAGAGAAATGTTCGACAGCAAGAGTGACGAGTACTCCTCTAAGATGGCAGCCTTTCTCTTCTTGGTCTTTGCACAGTGGTGTCCCATCCGGTGATTCACAGACTCATGTGCTGTGCCTCGAGCTCGCTTTGGACTGCTGACTTCTTCCAAATCCTGAAAGTCAGATGAGGGCCACTTTGAATAATGCCATTTGTGTGGAGTGTGGTGGTGACGGCACGAGAGGAAATAGAGCACAAGAGCTGGACCAAACTGTGTACAGTGATCATCTCATTTATTGAGCATCCACTATACAGCAGACTTTGTTGGAGTATCTTCTCATGTAGATCTTCAGTCCTCACCATGACTCTCAGAATAAGTTATTATTCCCGTTTCACTGCTAAGATTCCTGAGACAGGAAGAGGTCAGCAACTTGCACAAGGGCACGCAGCCACTCAGTGGAAGGTGTAGGATGTGACCTTACATGACTAAGCTTTAAGGCTTGCCCATTCAGGGAACTGCATGACTACCCTGTGCAAATGGAAGTGTTGGGAGGAATGCAGATTCTCCTCTTGAGGAAGCGATAAAAATGAAGATAAGAACGTTGGAACCATAAACCATGGAAAAGTTATCAAGGAAGCCCTCCCGTTCACTATCATGTCTCTAGATAGGTTTATCTCTAAATCGCTGGTAGTGGGTATCTATTGTTTCTGCCACCAGGGTCTATTTCCTGGGTCTCTGAAAAACAGATTCTAAATTCCTCTGGAATACCATCTGTCCCCCAAAATTCAGCACATGTGTTTTGGCAGAGTCCGAGTCCCTCCGACGCCCTGGTGGCTTTGATGACATTTGGACCAATCAGAACCAATTAAGTAAAATATACATTTTTATGGAAAGTTGTGAAACAGACCCAGCCATCCTTCTGCTGTGTCCTGGAGTCAGGAAGGACAGGTTGGGGCTACTCCTGCCGTCCTGCCACTAGATGTAGCCAGCTGGATGTAATCTGAGAGATAGAAAGAAACCGGATCTTGGTGATCGTGTTGGAATCATGAACAAACTGTGTGTGATCTGGCCCTTTGCTTCACTTTAGGAATTTGAAAATGTCTTAAAGAGTTTAAGGGGTTAAGTATTAATATCTTGCCAGATCAATGCATGCACCCATCTGGTAATGGGACAAGAGTGTAACAATAATTTTTCTGTTTCCAAAGCCACCCCTTTTCCATGGAATCCCACTACTTTCCGAGTTAGAAAGAGGCCTTTGGAAAAGAGAAGCTGCACATTTTCATCAGTGTGGCTTTTTTTTTTTTTTTTTTTAGCAAATGGGGATGGAGTGTTATAATTCTAAAATCACATCTCTTGCAAAATCTTTCAATATGTCGCTCAGTTCATTTTTTAGCTTTCTCATAGGTTGACCATATCAAAATCTGAAGCTATTTCTGTTAATCATCCCCAAGAAAGAAATGCACACTCTCAAATGAAAACATTTTTTGATGCCTTGCAACTGCAGTTTTAGACAATTCTGCACCATATCGTACATACAGTTCTCTGGCTCCATTTTCAGCTAATACTCTGTCTTCACCCTCATATGTAAAACACATTTTCATATCTCTTAAAAACCATAGCAGGGCCATAATTCTCATGAATTTATTGGGATTGTGAAAAATGTCTTGTCCCGCTAGTTTTCATTAGAGGGCCTCGTTTCTAGCGTCAGACATTTATTTTTGCTCTTCTTGAAATTCTTGCCAGCTTCTCTGTCATCCACTCTCAATTATGGGATCAAAAGCTAGATATAGGACTAACATAAAAGCCACATCAATTCTGAGTATAAAAGGAAGAACACAACCCTTTCATGCTACACTCCTTTTCAGTGTAAGGGGGAAATGTGCTAAAATTACTAAGTTTCCTTAGAGACCGCTTGTTGGTCAACCAAAAAACCTGATGTCTGTCTTCTCTACTGGGATATTTGATAGCATCATATACATTTCAAACCCAGTAATAATCTGTTTTAGTTGTACAAGGTTTCAGAGTTTACAGAGTACTTTTATATAATTGTCTCATTTATTCCTCTTTTCAACCCTATAAAGTTGATATTATTATCCACATTTTAGAGATTAGTATTAGAAGCTTTAGGGATTAATGGATTTGCCCAGATATATCCCTCTAATGGTGGGACTATATTTTACATTCAAGTGTTCTGATCTAAGTTCAGACATTTTTATGGTTCCAAATAACTTGTCATTAACCTGGAAATCTTCTTGGAATAGAGATGAGAAGTCTGAAGTTAGAATGCCACCATCTTGCTTCTTTTCTCTTGGTAAAAGTGAACCTATTCTAAACATCTGAGAATGGCTTCTAATATTTTTTGTTCATAGTTATCCCATTTGGGAACCACAGGAATTTTGATTTTCCTGGCGATTTGTCCTCCATTGAGCCCAAATGTTTGAAGGACATTATTTTTATATGCCAATGATTGCAGTATTTGCATGTGCAAATCAAGTAATTACTTAACTACCCAAATTGTGCATGCAACTAAGGTAATTATGAACTTAGAAAATTGCTATAAGAATTCTGACCCTGGAAAAATTATGATAGCAGAAAATGAGTGCTGGAGTGGAAATTTCTTACAAGGCTGATTTTGTTGTCATTGTTGTTTAGTGTAAATCTAAGCTAAGATGATTAAGTTGCTTTCTTTGTCTCAGCTTTGACATCTGAAGAATGAAAATAATGTTTTCACTCCCTACTTCCATTAAGTAATTTCCATGTGAAGGAAATTGGGACAGTGCATACAAATGATTTGAAAAAAAAAAAAAAAAAAAAGACAATTAATTTAAAAAGAGGGTATTATTTTTAAGTGGACTCATTAACCCCCACTTTTGAAATCAGTAACGATTAGTATTTTTATACGAATCATCGGTTCATCTACCCAAATATTTGTCATATTGTGCTTAAATAAAATGTAAAAAAAAAAAAATTGTGGCAAAAATAAAATAAAACTGTTGTTCTAACAATTATATACGACACATAGAGAAAGGAATATTGCATATATAGTTACATGGTTACATATTAGGAAAGTGAAACTCACTGAATTTAAAAGGCTTGTGCCAGTTGAATGAACTTTTAAGAGGCAGAGTGAGAATTTAGCACCATGATGTCTGACTCCAATTATCCTTTTTAATAATTTGGACTTCACCGTCAGAGAGACTATATTGCCTTTACATCGGTAGTTGTACACATGAATAGGTCAAGCTGCTAAATGAGTTTAGAAAAGTGTCTGCTTCTCAGTAATTTGGTGAATGTGATGACTTGGATGGGCTTGCCTTGCTGATTACTACTGCATTATATGCATGAAAAGGACTTGCTAAGAATACTAACGATGTGCTTAAGAAGGTGGAGGCTCTTAGAATTTATGTAAGAGGACAAATAAATCCATGGGTTGTGGTTGCACTTTGTTTGTTGAAACAAATGCAGAGGGATAGAGACGAGATCCAACTCCGTGAGCAGTCAGCTCGGGTTCCTGTCCCACTGAGAAGAAACTCATTTTACTCTCTAAAATTTTCTGATAATTCACCTAGCCTTTCCTCCCAACTGTTCATTACAGTGAGGTCATTATTATGACTGCGAGGGTATCATCAGATAAAAACATGCATATACATCGATATAGTTCTCCAGATAATACTCAAGTTCCCAAGCCTCTGAGCTACTACGTAGTTTCTAAAGAACATAACAAGATGGAAGGAGTTTGAAGTCTCCAGATCCAGATGATGTTCTGATGGTGATTCTGAGAACAGATATCAGGAATGGGGCATCAGTCACCGAAACTGACTCTGTGTTCTGTTCTCTAACCACGGGATGTTGCTGTCTCGCTCTGTCAGCACAGATGTCTCCAGACAGAAAAGGACCAGAGACACCATGGACAGTAAATGAGAGTATTTCAAAGAATTTGGGCCTCTAAGTGGTCTATACCCAATGACTTGGCAGGATGTAGAATCATCACCTCTTTTTAGAGTGACAATGTCTCAAATTCTGTTTATTCTGGGAAAATCGACAGTCATCACCATGACTCACATCTTTTCCAGCTTTAGGAAAGGACACAAACATTATTTACCCTATCCTACTCTATCTTTTACCTCATCTTTAAAAGATCAAACAAGTTTATATGAACAGCTACCGTTTTTAAGCATTTACCAGATTCCCCATCTCTTACTAAGAATGAGCTCTGCCTTATCTATAGTTTAGCTTCCCACAATAGTCCTATGAGTTAGGCATTATTTTTAAGTTTACCAATAAGGAAATGGAGGCTAAAAGAGCTAAGAAACTTGCCTAAACTCACACTGATTGGCTTTTATTTGCAAGTACTCCTTTGGGTGACCTCTGTACCCTGAAAATCCATCATTAATGACTTCAAGACAGACACGTTAAAGACAAGCATTCATACATTAAAACAGATTTACTTCCATCTCTGTACATGTCCATCAGATGAAGACATGAAGTCACATGTTCTCTCGTTGAAAATTTTTCATAGAATAATGTCACATTGATAATTAATGATACTATAATTTTCTCAGCACTCATGAGATATTATTTTTGAATACACAGTTGTGATACTAAAAGAATGTTTTAATGGTAGGTAAATTTCAACTCTTTAGGAGGTAAAATTTACTTTTCACTGAATAAGACTGTATAAATAAGGCTTCCGGGATGGATTGGAGAACTTGGTGTAGAAGATTCTCTTGAATACCCAGTGTCCCTGCCAATTAGTTCTAAGTAGGATAAGAACAATATACTTACAGAATCAATTTTATCTTAATTGAAGAGACACCAAGTCTGACCTCTTGCTCTCATATTTAGAGATTCTAGTTAGCTAAGATCAGTGTAACAGACACTTACAGGCACCTATCAAGAGAGTGAATTTCTGGGGCCTGGGGATACAAAGATGAAATAATCTCTCAGGAGAGACTTAAACACAGAGAGGGCAGGTAGAATTTGAGATCCAATGTTGAGAAAAGTCTCCCAGGCAAGGTTCTCCAGCTGGGGCCAGGTAAAGGAAGTTCAGTCTAGATCTGTTCTATATAAATACCTTAATTTCTCGAATTTTGTTTTGCTCCATTTAATGTCTGCCTAACAACTAGTTGATTAAAAGTAAAGCTGTTATTTATTTTTTTTAGTTTCAGGTGTACAAAACAATATAATAGTTAGACATTTACACCCCTCACAAAGTGATAACCCCTCTCCCCCATCTGTTACCCCTCTGACGTTGTATTAGTATACAGCTGTTACAATTCTATTGACTCCATTCCCTACACTGTACTCTGTATCCCATGAGTAAAAGGTTTTCACCAGCTCCTTCAGGGATCAGTGGTGAGGGAAAGGTCACTGTGCACCAGTGGCTTGTTGTGGCAGCACGAGGGTCTTGACTAGCTCTGAAATCGTCTTGGAAAGCTCGTGATTTTTCACAATTAATCATCTAGAGCTATGCTGTCCAACATGGGAACCACTAGCCACACGTGGCTACTGAACACGTGGGAGGTGGCTAACGTGTTGCAGTGTGTGCTTTGTATATAAAATACATACTGGATTACAAAGGCTTACTATGAAAAAACAATGCATAATATCTCTAACAATTTTATATTAATTATATAGTTAAATCATAATATGTCGGATGCATTGGTTTAAGTAAAAAATACTATTAAAATTAATTCATCTGTTTCTTGTTACTTTTTTAATGTGACCATTAGAACATTTAATTATGTGTATGGCTCACATTATACTTATTTCTAAGGGATAATGCTGACATAGAGCTTTCCTATGCTCACTGATAGAGGTCTTTTTAAATATTTTGCTTGGAGGAGATAATTTATATTTTACATTAAATGGCCTCCCAAATAGCAGAAGAACATTTTGAATCAATGCTATTTTCCTCTTCTTCTTGCCTCATTGCCATCCAGATTTTTATAGAATATTTTTTAAATGATCTATTAAATGCCAAGAAATTGCAGCTATCACAAAAGAAGAATATCTGGGGAAAACAGTGAAAGGAAACCTTAGAATTTAGAAAGTTGGCAAAGGACAAAATTAGACAACATTTTTGTTTTGTTTTTTAAATCCTTTTTTCAGTTGCAACTTTGTAAATTGTTCAAAACTAAATTTTACTTATAAAAATAAAAGAACGTGATTTTCCTGATGTTACCATCTTTTTAATACTATTGGTTTCAAAGTATATTTAACATAAATGGTTATGATTAGAGGTTTAGTATTCAATAAAGATTTCTGTCAGAGGACTCATGTTATAGCCCTATGCATTCTGCAATGTGCCATTCACTCTGTTTCCTTAGCCATTAAAAAGAAGGAATGGAATAAAAAAATCTTTGTTTGATTTGATTTAGACTATCTATGTTTGTACATGCACTATAAACCATGCTTATAAAAAATTTATAAATATAATAACTGTAATGAAATTTCTAGTCTTCATGGAGTTACCCTTCACCAAAGTTATCTGACTCAATATTTTCCTTTTTCTCCAATTTTGATCTGCAGCTGAGGAAAAATTGCATAATTTATAGATTAGTGTTCCAAAGAGTAATTTTATTTCTGCACTTATTATCTGACATCGAATGTTTTCCTTCATAAGAAAGAGGAAATAGACTATTTATTTCCCCCAAATATTTTCAAAACTTTTTGTGTTTTAAATTATTTTAATAATTGTTTACTTTTCAATTACAATTGACACACACTATTATATTAGTTTCAGGTGTACAACATAGTGATTAGACATTTATATAACTTATGAAGTGATCCCCCTGATAAATCTAGTACCCATCTGACACCATGTGTAGCTATTACAATATTATTGACTGTATTCCCTATGTTATACTTTACATCCCTCGTGACTACTTTGTAACTACCAATTTGTACCTCTTAATCCCTTCCTTCCTCTCACCCATATTTCCACCCCCTCCCATCTGGCAGTCACCAAAGTGTTCTCTGTATCTGAGTTTGTTTCTGTTTTGTTAGTTTATTTTGTTTTTTAGATTCTACATATAAGTGAAATTATATGGCATTTGTCTTTCTCTGTATGACTTATTTTACTTAGCATAATACCTTCTAGGTCCATCCATTTTGCTGCAGATGGCAAGATTCCATTCTTTTTTATGGCTGAGTAATGTTCCATTGTATATATGTACCACCTCTTCTCTATCCATTCAATTATTGATAGACACTTAGGTTGCTTCCCTATCTTGGCTATTTTAAATAATGCTGCAATGAACAAATATCTTTTTGAATTAGTGTTTTGGTATACAATGTTTGAAAGAGTAATTTTATTTCTGCACTTAGAATCTAACATTGAATATTTTCCTTCATAAGAATAAGGGAAATAGATGATTTGCTCCCAAAATATTTTCAAAACTTTTAAAAATAGGATTTGAAATTGGTTGAAAAAGAGAAAAACAGACTGTTGAAGTGATTAATAAAGTGTATGTATGTGTATATTGTGTGTGTGTATACATATATATACACATATACATATATATATATGTATATGTGTATATATATATGTATATACCATGTTTCCCTCAAAATAAGACTGGGTCTTATATTAATTTTTGCTTCAAAAGACATATTAGGGTGTATTTTCAGGGGATGTCTTATTTTTTCATCTACAACAATCTACATTTATTCAAATACAGTTATGTCATCTTTTGGAACATCGTTATAATGTACTAACTGCGTCCGTCTGGCTGACGATCTTAACTGGGGCTTATTTTCAGGGTAGGTCTTATTTTCGGGGAAACACTGTATGTATATTTAAAAATCTGTTAAGTAGGAAGCTTCTTATTGTTTTTGTTACCAATCTAAATCTGTCACATAAAAAGCACAACAAAATCAAAGGTTTAGAGCTTAAAATTGATATGGGAATCACATCATAGAAAATAAGTCAAATGCTAGAACTATATTTTAAGTGCATTTCATATCATTCATTATTAGTATTTTTGTTAGTAATAATAGCAATAATTTTATAAGATATATTAATTAGCACCTTTCCCTCTATCCACTGTGAATGCTTAGTACTTCATGATCTCATAGTTCTATAATAACTATTGTATTAGAAACGCTAGTAATTCAGGTCTATAAAGCCAATGAAAGGCTCTTGTAGATGTAATTTTATTTCTTAAACTTGCCACTTTTTAAATGTAGACATTAAACCTATGACTCAGGTGTCTACAATATTATGCTTTTGTCATTCCTTATATATTATATGTATACAGGGGAAGAAGCATATTACAATAATAGTTCCCTGGTAAAAATGGTATTTCTTTGTATCCATAAATATGTACCAAAGTATTTTTTGAACAAAATTTGTAAACAGTGTGACACATTTTGATAGGTTATAATCAAAACAGTTCAATTATTTAAAAAAATTAAGATGATGCCTCCAATGTTTCTAAAGGGGTTTTTTCTCTTTCGATGTTGGTGAATGCCAGAAGGAGTATTGTTTACTGCCTTATTGTTCCAACTGTCTGCTTCTAACTTGCTAAAATGAATAGCAGGATTTGCAACAGAGTAAATAGAGGGATTGGGCTGGGAGGTTGTTGCAAATTTCAGCAACATTTGAACTGTGACTGTTGCAAATAATTTCAACCACTGACTACTAAATGCTTCATTCAAGGGTGCATGCAGGCCCTCCTCAGCTCCAGTGACCTGACTGGTATGTGTTCTGAAGTTCTAAACTGAATACCTGTGCCAAAGCTCTGAGTTATCTCTAGAATTCAGATGTTTGGCATTATAGTTTAGCCTGAACTGCAATAGTTTTGATGACTTAGAACCCTTTGGACAATAACCAAAAAAATTAACAATCAAAAAGGTGATACTAAAAGCAGAATAAAGACTGAGAGTGTTAAACTGAGTTTGCTGCTGACCAAAGTAGGCAAAATTTATCCTACATATAGGTTCTGTGGGATGGACCTTCAGGTGTCAGAGATTAAGTAAAAGAGAATTGTGAATTGGCTTGTAAATGGGTATATGCCCAGGAAAACAGCCCCTGAGAATACCGTCTGCCCAACCAAGGCAAAGGTGTAAGTTACAAAGGCTTATGGTTTCACAAGGGAAAGAGACTGGTTGGTTCAAACATGTCTTTGACTTGTCAGTTCTGGATTGGGGGGATGTAGGGTAGGTTAGCACTGGTCAGTTGCTGAACCCCAGATCTATTTGTGGCTTTCAGGAGCTGTGTTAATCCACAAAGTCCATTAAGGTTAAGTTCAGATAGTTCAGGTGAGTCACAGACCACAAGGAGTCTTAGCCATGCAGGCCACTTTTCTGCTGATTCTCATCCATTTTCTAGAAGGGGTTATTCTGGCTTCTTCCTCTGGAAGCAGGGACACTCACTGACTTTCAATCTCTCATTCTCACCAGGCGCAGAGTCAAAAGTAGGCCCATGGGAAGGTGCTCAAAAGCACAGCAAAGGTTTCCTGTTTTCACAGTTGAAGTAAGAGCTTCTTGTGGGCTTGCTGAGAAATAGCCATGAGAAGTGAGAAATGTTAGGAAAGCCACCTGAGCTAAAAGCAGTGGCAAGAAAAATGGAATGTGATCAATTCCTCTTCAAAAATATGATTATCATAGACACCGGTACTAGGGCCCTGTATGTGGATGAGTGGGTCCACTGTTTCAGTTCTCCCTTTGGTTCTTAAATTCTCTGATTTAGTTGTCTCTATGAAGTAATGAACAATAAGCACTTCTATACTTTAGTTATTGTGGTGTGGAAACTGTCCGAACAGTCATTCTCATCTTGCATTTATTTATTTTTTTCCCCTCAATGACCTGATCAAAGCCCTGGGAAATGCATCAGTACTTACATGGGACATTCTTAAGTCTTTTATTTTTTCGGTCTTTGCTGTTTGTTTATTTAATGATACATTCATTTATTTAAACTTTCAGGCAATGGACAATATGCTAATTAATGTCTTGCATAAAACATAGTTCTCTTTATTGAAAGGTGAGAAAGAAGTATAAAGTCTAGTCTCTGCTCTTAAGGAGTTTAAAATCTACTAAGTGGGAACATAACACAGGGCATGATATGGTACTTATTAAGCTCAATTTTGAGACTGGAAGTGAGTTGCTGTCACGCGGGGTGTTATGCAGGGTCTCAGCTCCCCACACAAGAATGCAGGATGGTGAGGCCAAACAGGAACACTCACAGAGCCATAGATAGGGGAGTCATACCACTATAGTCTCACTGGTGGCTGGGTTGGGGACACAGGAAGCAAACATCTGCCAGCGCCCCAACAAGGGGTCTTCCTGCACCAGTCTCACTTGCAGACTCAGCTACCATCTTCTTGCTAGCCCCCATTTTCTGCTAGCATAGCCACAGCAGTTATATCAGTAGCCAATGGCTCACTGGTTACAGCTGACGGCCAACTAGCCACAGCTGATGGCCATCCAATCACAGTTGATGGCCATTTGCTACCTGAGCCAGCACCTTTCCATGTGAGGGTGAGAGCCTGGAAACTGCACTCCTGGCTCTGTCCCCACAGTTGCTCTGTCTTGCTGGTTAGGCAGATGCCCCTATCAGCACTGTGAAGGATGGATTAGAGAGCAATGAGCCTGATTGGAAAGTCATCATAATAATCTAGGGAAAAGACAGTGAAAGCCTAGACCATGGTGTGTGATGAGGACCGTGGAAGGAGGGGCATTCATTTGTGAGGCATCTTGGAAGGAGGACAGAAACTGATCATCAAATTGGGAGAAGAGAAATCAAGGCAGAGTGGCTGTTTTTCAGTAGGGGCCTCTGAGAGGACTTGAAAAATGATTCTTTTGGTTGACAATCACAGAAAATACCATTCAGCACAGCTTAAGGGGAAAAAAATAATGTATTGGGGCGGGGGTGGCAGGAAAGTGTGTTGGTTCATAAGTGAAAAGTCCAGCATGTAGCTGAGATGTAGGCATCTAAAGCATACCACCATTTCCTGACCTCTCTTTATCTCTTCTTGGCTTTATATCCTCCGTGTTGGATTTTTTCTTAAGACTCTAGGAGATGGCCAAAAGGCTGACAGCAACTCCAGCCCAGCATCTTCCCAGTGAAGTTCAGCAGAAAAGAGCGAGCTTCTCTCCCCTTCCCCGAAAAGTTTAGTTAGACACCTGCTCACCTCTGAACTCATCGCTGTTCCCATAGACGTGCGTTCTCCGACTGAACCCTGTGAATGAGGGTGGTGGAGAAGGGCTCCTGAGGCACAAGTCGAGATCCTGTTTCCAAGAGAATCGAAAAGGGATTTTACTGCAACTTCTAAATTTTGCAAAGTGTATATGTTACTGTTATAAGGTGAAAATTAATATTATAAAACTTTATTCTTTCTATAGTTCTGAACTTCCTTTTTTTTTTCTTCCCTATAGTTCTGAACTCCAGCTATCTATCTTGGACTTAAATTCACCCTTCCCTTAGTGTACCTCATTTACATAGACTTTTACTCATGTTCCAAAGAATTTCCCTCATAGATGCATCCAAAAGAAAGAACACGGTCTAAAGCAAGCAATATCAGTCATCATCCTAACCTAATAGGTTTCTGCCCTGAAGCTTTTTGTCAGCTGTCTTTCATTGGTCAAGTATTGTGCTCACATTTCATTCTAAGACCCAAATCCTCGTAGATTGCTGAGGGCTCACAATGGAAAGTCCATTGAGACAAGAGGATTTTTTCCCACAGGATTAACATGGGGAAAAAAATCACTCAGAATAATTGCCTTGGAGTAATCTGTTGTTCACTCTCCCCTCTTCCCTTCCCCCACTAACAATTTACAAACATCTAGATCTTTTGAGAATATAACCACTTTTCTAATTTTCTAACCAGCTCCACCTGCTGGTGCTAACCTGTGTTTGTGATTTGTACTCTTGCCTCCGATAATGTAGGAGTTTTCCTCAAAATATGACCTTTTCATATTTTCTTATTTCTGCATCACTTCGTTCCTGACATGAGAAGGGGGTGGGGAGAGTAGATCTGTTTTAGAATATTTTTTTGGGGTTTTAAACTGTGTTGCATTTGAGTCACATCTAATTGCTTTCAGGTAAATGGATGAACAATCCTAGAAAATATACCTCAGAAGAGTACGCTGAGGTTAGAGCTGCCAATTACCTTCCTCTTAGGCCTCCTGGAGGATAAACTTAGCAGGACTCCACTGTTTGGAGAACAGAGTATTTTATTTGGGAATTCAGCAGACAGTGACTCAGATTTTGAATTTCTTGGATCTTTTATGACACTTGACAAGCAGGTATGAGGCCCACACCTGCTTTGGAAAGTGTAACTAGAGGTCAGTTGGTATTTTTCAGAAGCTTCTTGTTCTCACTTGAGGTCAGCTGGCTGGTTCTAGCCGTATTTCTGATAACATCTCACCTAGGCATCTCCCAGGGGTCTTTATAAGCTGACCGCCCTCCATCCTCTCACCCTTGCAAAGTCTAAATCAATGTTAAAATACTTATTGGCAATTACTTTGGGGACCAAAAAAAAAAAAGAAATAAAAAGCATAGTAAGTGAGTGTTTTGAAGGAGCATTGATATTTGGCACACTGACTGCTTGTTTCTCTTAGGAGCCCATTGATAATAATCACTCATTCATTTTTAGCATCCTTTTGCCCCATGCATTGTCGAGCCAGTAGTTAGTTGGCTTTGGGCTTGATGCTGTTGGCTGGATTAGTTTGTGCCTGGTGAGATAGTGAGGGGAAGGTGCCAAGAAGCTAGGAGAGAGGCTGTGTTTCCCAATGTTTACTCTTTGATCTTACTCTTCATGTTCTCAGCTCTTTACTTGAAGGGGAAAAAGTCTGTTGTAGTCAATCCAAAGCTTCCTTCCTGGTTATTTTCCCAGAGACTTGGCCTCAAAAATTTGCTCTAGACATATTTATTTGGCACATGGTACGTTTATTCAGTGCCCTTTAGCAAAGACATTTAGATGCGCTCTCGCATACGCACTCAAGTTCAACTTTCGGTTCACTACGGATTTCAAGATCATAAATCATATTGAGTCATATATACTAGGAATTCATTATGGGCCTTTTCTTCACATTCCCTCTGCCTACGGTTATCCTGGATTTTTAGTTAGAATCTCTGCAGTCACGAGTGAACAAATATCAGAGAACCAAACGAGATGAACTGAAGATGTAACACTTGGTTACTCACGTGACCTTGTGGTCCTTTTTTGACTGTTTACTACTATTTCATATTTATGCTTTAGCACTCAAATGTAATGGATTCTGAATCTATTATCCACTGGGATACTTTTATACTTAGACCTTATGACAAATCCTAAAAGACTGGGACTGTTTTTGCTCTGTTCTCCAAATTTTTAAATTTGAGCTCATTTTTGCTCACATGAAGGTGTTCAAGTAAGGAGAGAACTACAAGACCAAATTATTTCCAAACCCTTCCTAACACATCTGACGATCTCTCCCATTCTTCCCCTATTTTTTATTGAAAGAAAGCAGCAGCTGCTGGTGGTAGGTAAATCCATGTCAAATATCGTGTGTGCTCACTAAAAATGATACCAGCAAATTTAACCAGTCCCAGATAGCTTCAGGCCAATTTATGCTGTAGATACAGGGAAACCAGGGTATTGTTTTATGTCTCCATTTGCCATGAAAAATCCCTGCAGGTTTCTTAATAGCTTTATAACACTTTTTTCTTGGCCTTTTCTACTGATTTTGCACATTAGGTCCTCTCACTGTCCTTCTGGATTCAACTTTTTTTCCCCACTGCCACCTGGTTTTTCTGCTGGAACCAACTATCCCCTTCAACCTCTCTTACTTTCTAAATTCCATTGTGTTTGACTCTACCCTTCTCTTTTAAATAGTTGTATCTAAGGATATGTTTGTGTTCTGAGGTTCTCCAATTAAGATATTTTAAGATTATCATCCTCAAAGTGGATATAATTATAGATGTTATACATTTATTGGGTTTATTCTATACTCACTGAGTATATACTTACCTCTCTCCTTGACTTGGAGAATTATTTTAATGCCATTTAATGATAATAGTTTTATTTTATTAAAAAAAAAACACAACTCAACTTCATTTCAAATGAAAAAAAGTGTACTTGAGTAGCTGAGAGATTTATAAAACTTCAGGATTAAAATCAGAAACAATTGCTTCAAATCCCAAATCTACCAGCTATGTGACCTCTATACAGTGGCGTGCTGGTAAATGTTTAACAACCAGCTCTAGAGCAAAAACAGGCCTTGATTTGTAGCGTTTGCCAATTTCCATGTAGTGTTTTCAAATCCACCATGACTAATTTTAAGCTACAGACTGTAAGTCACTGAACTCAGGCTGGGAAGCAACGTGCACAATTGGCTCTTTCCAGCCTGTGAAAATTGGATCTAGTACATGACATACAGGCTTTTGGGAATGACACTCAACTTCCCTGAGTCTTAGTTTTCTGCTATGTAAAATGGATAGCATTAGGACAGAATGAAGTAGTCTATGAGAAAGCGCAGTAATATCAATAAATATTTTTTTCCTGAAATTGTCCTTTAATGTAGCTACCATATTTCAGGGACGTATGTATATATAAAATAAATATATTGCTTTCTTGAAACCTTTGTTGTAAAATTTAATTTTTTATCTTAATGCCAAACTTTATATTTGTAATATTCAGCTTGCAGTGTTTTCTCCTGAAACCAACGATGCCCAAAATATATGAAAGGCATAATTTCTGCAATTATGAAGCAAACTATGTTCCTTGAGTAGTTCTGTCCTGCAGCAGCACTTAGTTGTTCAGCATTTATCACTTCGTATTGCAAATAAGTTTACAACCTTCCTCTTAAATCACAGAGAGACAAGAAGATATAAGAGTCAAAGTTAGGTCTGGTGTTTGTCCATTGGTAACTATAGGTCCCAACAATTTGGGAAAAGACTCACATTTCTGAACTGTACCACTGAGAAGGTTTTTTTTCGTTGAGTTATGTTTGCCGTAGTCTCTAACAAATATCGTTAAGCTTTCCTTTACTTGAGCTGCTAATCATTTTTGAGAAAGAAGGTGTTCTCTCTTTATTTAAACTCTTTTGAAAGATGAACTTTCCCAAGTAGAACCATTTGCCCTTGCTCTTTCCTGTCCAGCAGTGCCAATAGTATGAATGTCCTCTGTCTCCCTTACATCTTTCTCCTTGACTTGACTGCCAGCTTGGATTCAATTATCTGTCTCTTCCTTCCCAAAGAAA
Organism: Rhinolophus sinicus; assembly: GCF_057876585.1. Classification (NCBI taxonomy): domain Eukaryota; kingdom Metazoa; phylum Chordata; class Mammalia; order Chiroptera; family Rhinolophidae; genus Rhinolophus; species Rhinolophus sinicus. Next base: position 28,284,323 of record NC_142513.1, read on the forward strand.
ATGCGAGAGGGATAGAAGGGAGGTGACAGGGGAGTGGGTGAAACTGGTCAACAATAAATCAATCAAACAAGTACTTATCCAACACCTTGTAAGTAGCTGAGACTATGGTGTAAGCCCTTAAAATCCTCAGAGGGAGAGGGAAAAAAAAGAAGCCAAGAAACACTATGTGGAAGGAAGAAGTATCTAAGAAGAGATCCACAGGTGCAAGATGCAAGAATAAACATTAAGAATAAAGGAAAGCACAAAATATAAAAAATGTAAGGAAAATACTTCTATATTTGTTTCAGATACAGTAAAATACATGCAATATTCATAATACCCAAAGGTGGACATAGTGTACACTTAACACTGTCTTTTTATTATTATTTTTTTTAATTATTATTATTATTATTATTATTTCACAAGGTACTGTTTCCTCTTGGAAAACTGACTAGGGATCTATCTGCTTTTCTCTATTCAGCTCTAGAAGCTTCTCATCCATTCAAAGCCCCATTTAGTGAAATTCTAATGAAATAAATGTAATGGCAGCAGACATATTCCCCCACCCTAGTTTTCTCTCCTTCAGCCATGCTAAAAGATGACTTCATGGATATTTATTTGATGTTAGAGCTGTGGGATTTGGATTTTGAAAGTTTGTGTTTTTTTCTTTATACCAAAAATGAAAATTAGAGGAGGCAGATGACACAACAGTTAGGAATCAAACATCGCAATGTAGGTAGGCATCTTTTTACATTTCAGCAAATTACTCAGTTGGGCAAAGACACAAATAGTGCTGTTTCTCTGTCAAGTTTCTAGATCACTTGACTTTTTAAACTGCACAAAAGGAACTTCTTTTATTACGTAATACTCAAAATCCAGATTCTTTATTTCATGCTAAAAAGTCCAGTCTTCATTTTATACAGAGATGTTGGATTTAATAAGTTGGGGAATTGATTAGTTTGGTGGTTGTTGCATAGTTGGCAAATCCTGGAAGTATCTAGTTGGTTTCTGAAAAGTATCATCTTATCTATTTATTGATCTACCAATCATCTATCTCTAATGGGCCATTTGATTCAAGTAACATCAACCCTAATTAATTACATTTATTTATTATAATTTAGATATTGATGCTTCATAAAATCTGAAACTAATTATGAACATAATTTGAATATTTTGTTATATCTTTATGTGCTACAGAGGCTCTACTTCCCTGACCTTCTGATTCAAGCTAACCTTCATAAAAGATACGAAATGCCTAGCTTTGGGGATTTAGTCACTATCTTACAAATCTGTATGAACAGTGTATATAGATATTGTGACACATGAGTCAGACAGGTCTGGGTCCAAACAGTAATCCCTCTGCTTACTGGTGTATAACTTGATAAAATTATTAAAATTCTCTGGGCTTCAATTTATTCATCACTAAATGGGATTAATGATACCATCTTTGTAGAATTGCTGTAAGAATAAAGATGATGAATAAATAGGAAAGATTGCAAGTCTTTTCCTTATTAGCTCCTGTAATTTGCATACAGTAATTTATTCTTAACATTTCTTTCCTTTTCCATCAAGAAGGATGAACAGAAAAGGGGTTTCCTGGAGTAGGGTTGACATAAGGCCACATGAGTTTTGTTCATTCTGTTTGTGACTCTTCCAGATGAGACTTTGAGACCAGCAGAACAAAACTCAAATAAACACAGCTGCTTCTGTGTTCCTTCTGGGGTTGTGTAACTGTCTTCATCAACCTTCTTTCATAATGAACAGAGCTCTTCAGGTACATGGCAAGCGTTTGGTTTTCAGATAAGGGTGGAAAGTCATAAGAGTACTCATGTATTCCATATAACATTTATAGGCTGAGAGATACAAGCACATGGGAAATGACTAAGCATAAGATGGAGAAGATATTTCCATCCGAAAGCAAGGCAAGGTAGCAGTAAGGAAGCATCTACAATGGGTGATCTTGTTCTCACCTCGTTAAACTTCAGGTTCACGTTCTATCAGACAGAAAAGAATTTGATGATTGACAAATGTATACAAAGATGAAGAGGGCCAAAAGTTAGCAGTGACCCTTATGGGGGCATGAAACATCTGTTTATTATGTGTGTGTTCTGTCAGTTATTGTAGGCACTTTATATCCACTTATAACACCCCATGCATTGTACATACCATTATCCTTAATGGGGACATTGAGATGTATAAAGTTTGGATAACTAGATTAATATATTCAGCCTGACAGCCCTCAGAGGCTAGGCTCTTTTCTATTACACTTGGCTATAATAGTGTAACAGGTGAATGCTTAAGAATCTTTACAATTAAACCAATCTGTGCATGAATAGAACATAAACAAACACATTGAGTATTTTCTTAGGTTGGGTTCTCTAGAAGCAGAGCTTGAGACAGGGATTGGATGCACAGGATTTATTGAGAGAGTGCTCTCAGGGGAATGATGGGAGGCAATGAGAGAAGCGGAAGGTAGGAAAAGGTAAGAACATGCGTTCGTGTCCTTAGCCTGATCCCATGGGGAGGCCTGGAGCATGAATAGAACCACAGAGATGATCTGTTTGGTTCAAGAGGGCCAGATTTTGTACCCCCTGAACTAGTCATTGGCTGTTGGTTAGCCCTGGGGGTAAGGATGGGGCTGGCTCTTAGTCACTGTGACTCTGGTTTGGTCAAGGGCAATTCTGTGAAGAAAGGAGGAGCTGTGAAGTGGTAACTCGGACCGGGGGGCACTGAGAGTGACCACTGCACATCATACGTGTTGGATACCTGTACCCAAATCAGGAAATTAGATTATAATTAACACGTTTTCTACAACATCAAGCTACTAACCAAACTGTGGTTTTAAGCTAAATCTCCACGTCTCATGTACAAATCTTCACATTTACCTAAAGACCACAATGGTGAAAAGCAAAAAGGTGAATGAATGGCCACTAACAGAGCACCTACAATTCATTTTGTGACAAAATCTGGTGTGTACAGATATAAGTTCATTTATAGACTTTATTTCTTTGAATTCATGGGAATATTCAAATGTTTTAATTAAGAACTATTAATGGATTTTGTTAGAGTACACTGCCCAGGTCCCACTAACAGTGTTAACACGATATACACAGAAAGCACTTTTGACTAGATGATATCTGGAAAATTCTGGATTCTAAGCCATGTAGCCCTGAGGGCTTTGGAAAGAAACTGTGGCCCTGTCTCACTATTCCCCAACATGGGTGAGGAATCAGGAGCTTTGGGTGTCTTTTCTAAGATCAAATCGCTAGTGCAGGAGCCTCCATTCCTGATGAATGCATCTATGGGAAGCCATGATCCCAGTCTTGTATCTTCCTATGTCAGGGTCCAGAGATGCTAAACCAAGGTCTAATTCAGAAGAATCTGCCAACTTTCCTTTCCAGAAGACAAGCTGTCAAAGCACTGAATCTTGAAGTTGGACAGGACCTCTTAGAAGTAATCAAGTAGTGTGAGTAACTTATTAAAGGAATTTGTTTTACAACATCCAACTAGATTATATGGCAGAAATTTTGCACACCTGCAATCTCATTGCTTTGCTAGGCAGGTCATTTCATAATTCAGGGAACTGCAGTGTTTAGAAAGCCCTCTATTGAATCAGAATCTCTCTCTGTGAATTCCACCCATATGCCCTGGTCCTGGTCCACAGAAAACTGTAGACCACAAGTATTTCTTCTCCTAAAATTTACCCTGCAAATATATGAATAAATTACAGATTCCACCTCACCAGCCTTTTTCTTTAAACTCAGTATCTCCATGCTTTTTGCCATTTTAATCAATCTTTTCTGGAAGATCCTTTTCACAAAGAGCTGATCCTAAGCCTGAGGCTTTCAAGAATAAAGTGAGGAGAAGGAAGAAGGAAGTGAGTAGAAGGAGAATGGGGGGAAAGGACACATCCTTAGAGCCTCATCTCTATTAAACATCAGCCTTTCTGCCTAATGGAATCCAGAGACAAATTCAGTCACAACTTGGATGGAGTGAATTTGGCCCCAAGAGGTATGGCTCAGATGTTAGGCCATAGAAGTAGATGAAATCCCTATGATGGTGTTTTTATGGTTCCATGAAGTTCATCCACTCACTGTGGAACTACTTGCTAGTGACAGGAAAATATTGGGGTTAGAATCTAGCACCCCGCAATAGAAGTTGGGTAGAATGTTCGACCTTCATCATGGTATTGTAGCACAATTTCTTCCTAGTTATCACAGGTTGAATTTTGGTCTTTCAAAGTATGTGGATATTTGTCCGGCACTTAGTAAATATTATGTAGATTTTCAATATATACGTATATTTGTTGAATAGATAGACAGATGAATAATTAAATGGTTAGATAAACTGAATTTTTCGGATATTATTTTAAAATGTTCGCATTTGGAATATGCCTCTCTTCTGTTTCTCAATGCCTGTGCATTTGCCCATATCCCAATTTCCTGTTATTCCTGAACTATAAAGGGTATTATTTTTGGGTTAGTGACTTTAAAATACCACCGGGAGTGTAATTTTTGTCTGAGATCAGAGATGTGGACAAATGCAAACAGCTTTTCTAATTTTTCAGAGTTCAGTCTTGTTTGGTCATACTCAGGGTAATCAAACCTACCCTGAGACATTTGAAGACAAAGCAATCAATGCAAAGGGAACCAATCAGTATTACTTAGGAGTGTCATGTTAATTGTAGGATTTGTCTTAATCTAATAACCGGGGAAACCATAAATATAAAACAGGGCTGTAAGAAATAAAATCCACAAACTTGATTCATTATATCTGTGAAAACATAAACTCTCTAGCCCAACTCTTGTTCACTAGAAGTTTACCCAAGGGCACATGTAAGATACAAACTCTTTTTCAGCCTCTCTTTCTCTTCTTTTCCTGAGATAATACTTTCTCTTTAATGTTCTTTGAATCTTATCTTTGAGCTGTTTAGAACACTTTGCAAAGTGTTTCCAATTACGTAGTTTGTAAAATACATACTTAAGATCAGTTTTATGAGAATATTTCCAATAAGGAATAAAAATTAATTTATTATTAAGGTGACACACCAGAATATTAACTAAAATTTTTTACATGAAAAATGAAAGCTGCTTTTGATTAATTTCAATCTTTTAACATATTGAAAAGCTTGTGTGAAACTTCTACTTTAAAAAATAATTGCTTTATGACCTGTGCTAACCATATTGTGCATTATCATCTTTTAAAATATTCCTCCTGTCTCTTCTCTGATAAATATGCCTATAATATAATAACAAATTTTATCAAATATTACTATTTGTGCCCCCAGAAGCCATTATCTCCCCACAACTTTCTTTGTGCCCATGAATGAGAGGGAGAATGAAGAAAGAGGCTTTGGACCTTAGATTAAATTTCAAATAATTGTATTAACCTGATATCTGCTACATATGTGTCATGACATTCGGGAGAATAGACACACTTTCTTGGACTTAATTGTGGCTGTATCCTTTTGGTATAGAAATATGAGATTTTAGTGCTAAAATGGGGGGGGGTTAGCTTAGACTAACATCTTCAATTTATAGATGGCAATTTACATCATTTTTTCACTCATTAATATTAATAACAAAATAATAATAATAATAGCAAAAAGCTTTAGTTTTATAATGAAATAATAAATGTTCATGCAGAAGAGTTGAGAAATGCAAAACAGAAAAAAAATCACCTTAACGCCTAATTGTACAACTGAGGCATAACTACTAATATATGGATTCCCAGTCTTATTGGTCTTTTAAAACTAGGTCAAATTTTTAAAAGATAAAAATGCAAATACATGTATAAAAAGCAAGCAATACAGAAGTTAAAAAATGAAATAGTAAAATTCTCTTTACCCTTCCTTTTAGTTCACTGCCATATTTCCTGTTCTTAGTTTCCTCTGGTATTGCTGTTGCAGATGTGAAATCAAATACTTCTTGAGTTGTCTTCTTTAGACTGTATGTCTTAAGTCTTACTATTAAAGATGAGGAATTTGTTCACTTTTTAATCATACCTACTTCTTCTTTTCAGCTTTTAATTTTTGCATCCACACTTAGTTCTTCTGATGGGATTGACGAATTAGATTAAATTCTCTAAGGCTTTGAATCTGAAATTCATGAATGATTTTTTTTTATTTTGTTTTAGGGTTTATTTTCTAACTATTGACGATGATGGTTTGCACACTGATGGAAACTAGATTCTTATTTCTGGATAGTTGGCCCATCATCAATGGGCTGTCATGGAAAATCACTTATCATCTCTGGTTCTTCAGTTGTTTACTTGCGAAATGTTACATGCGAATCAAAAATTCTTTGTGACTCTAAAATTTTACTGTCCTTGGGAAAAGAACCACTGGTATTCAGCCTGCTCCATCTCAAGACAGTCATGGAGAGCGAAGGGTTCTCTGTAACACCTAAGATTTCTAAATTATTTTCTCTTTTTACTTTAATTGGCTATGAAAGGATATATATCCCAGTGATTGTTGCAGAGTTTATTGGAGGCACATACTCTTAGGGAAAAATGTCATAAATAATGGTATTTCCAGTGGTGTGCTAGTACTGGTTTATGGAGAGGCAATTGTTGGAATCTATTCCCAACTCTGTATTCAGTGTCATTATGTTAGTATGTTGAAATTGGTGATGATGGGAGTATTTATACCATGAAAATTAGTGGAGTACAAATCAGGATTTTTGGATATTTTCCCACCCAGAGAGTCAGTATACAGAAGAGAATTAATATAGCACCTGCAACGATTCCTCAGATAGACCTGCTTGCCAGGTTGGCCCTTGACTATTGTCTGGGAAGTTGGATAGTGGAAGGTTCTCACCATTCCCTAACTGGTAAAAGCCTTTATTGTGCCCAAACTGTGCAAATGATGTGGATTAGGCAGAACACCTGCTTTCCTTTTGAGAGTCTGGAATCTTGATATGTGCTAGGCAGAGGGTTACCTCGTAACTAGTTTCCAATAAACACCTTGGGAACTGAGTTTCTAATGAAGCTTTAATGAGCTTCACAGGTAGACAACATTTCACACGTATTGTTAGAATTCAATTTTGGAGGAATTAAGTGTGTCCTCTGCGACTCTACTGAAAGAGGACTCTTGGAAGCTGGCTCCTGGTTTCCCCATGAGCCTTTTTCCTTTGCTGATTTTGTTTTGTCTACTTTTGCTGTAATAAATCATAGCTCTGAGTTGAACTATATGCTGAGTCTTGTGCGTCTTGCTAGCAAATCACCAAACTTGGAGGTACTTTGGGGGACCCTTTACAGAGAAAGTTTCTCAACACCACATTAGTCATATTATGAAAGCCTATTCAGCCATTAATATGAAATATCATAAGTAATGTCCTGGAAAGAGGCTCATGACACATTGTTAAGGACAAAACAAAGAAAAATGTAATTCATTAAGTATAGTGTGTGTGTGTGTGTGTGTGTGTGTTCGAAGGTATAGAATATTATATGGAATATTACATATCAAATCAGTAATATGGTTACTTTTAGATTATGATATTAGGTAGACAGAATATAATAATTTCTCTTCATGCTCTGTATAAGAATACCCAAAAAATAAAATAGTGGAATTTATAAATGACTCTTATATTTTATTTTTCAATAATATTGACATAAAAATATAGATTAGGGCAAGTTATATTTCTGAATGGCACTCCTAGTAATGTATTGTTCAGAGTTCTACACCATGGGAAACTTCAAATTTTAGTCAGATATAACAAAATGTGACATGTTAAGGAGCCTCAAAAGCTGATAATAATTGGCTACTAACATTGTTAATGAACCCTTTTGATGTTTGGCCTTCCTTTTGTTCAGTAATTTGTCATGGTTTCCTATTCCAAATGGCAAGGGAATCTTCATGCCGTATGCTTACTTTTAATGTACAGGTAGTCAAATTTCTCTTCTCAAATACTGTTGGTTTAAATGTGTCAAATCTGTTCCACTTAGCTTCTGATTGTTCAGCAGTTTTTCTCTAGTATAGGTTTGTGTAGAGATGAGTATCACTGGTTGGTATCAGGATGACAAATATTTGAATAATTGATACAGGCATATTGGAAATAGAAGTGGGAATATGATATATACAGAATTAAAGCTTTGAGATTACCTAATGGCATCATGGAATAATGACCTAGAGTTTTTTTCTAGATTTTCCCAAATTCACTAATAAATTATACAAAAGGTATTATTTTTCTCCATTTACCTCGAATACCTATTAGTAAAATCATCCCACAGTCCTCTCGGCCCCCACCTATAACCCCTCAAGGCGCTATTGCATAGTAAGTAAATATGAGGTCATTATACTTGCATTCATACATATTTGCACACTAGACAGTTAAATCAGCTCCGTTACTGTTCTATAAAACTATATAATTAAAGACCTTTCAGTGTGCGTCCTATTAACTTGGTGCATGACTACTTCAAAGCAGATATGCTGCAGATCAGCTGAGTCAATGTTCACATGGTATTTTTTAGCTTTCAGTCACGGGAGGAAGTAAAAATATGGAGGCTTCTGGGTATGTGCTAAGAAAGAGTGGGGCATGAACTAAAAATTTCACCCAATCATCCAGGATTTTTAAATATCCAGATGTCAGATGCTCCATTTTATAACGTTATATGTAAACAAATGATGCCCTGAATATGTCATTTTTTCATATGACATTTGACTCAATTTATAAATACACTGTAGCCAAGTGAAGGAGAAGCCAACTGACAAATCAGAATGGAGGTTCATTACAATAAAGAATATACATGTCCAGTGTATCCAAACTTAGATCTACAATACTCACATCTGATATGCAAGATGGACCCCAATTTCTGGCACTTAAGTTTCTAGAAAACTGGATGATACTGCAGAGGCTCCTTTGGATGTTGTGGAGTAAGAACAAAGGGATGTGAATAAGGCTAGCGACTCTAGTGCAGACTCAGGTAAAGCTTAGGAAACACCTTTACCCCTCAGACACTTTTCTTATTCTCAAGTTCTTCTCATCACCATAACTGTGACTGCTTAGGAAATGCCAGAGGCATACTGTTGGCTTTTTCTTTTCTGTTTCTGTGTCGATCACCTTTCTTCAGTTTGATGCATATTCGCTTTAGAAGTCTTATCAGTTAGATTTTATGGGGTTATTTTGTTCCCCCCTTTTCTTTCGCCTCCCCACCCCCATTCCAGTTCAAGCCGTTGTTTCTCGGCCTAGTTGTGTAGGACACAGCTCCCCGGCCCATGCTGGTATTATGAGTCTTGCACTCCCCCAGGCTGAGGCCGTGGGTCGCCAGTTGTCGGTCGATTACTAACAGCAGCTCATGGCAGCGCTTGCCGCCTGCCGGCCGCTCACAATGGCTGCTGGCCACTCACGCTGGCTGCTGGCCATTAATGCTGGCTGCCAGCCGCTCATGGCAGCACACGGTAATCCGCGGCAGCACTCAGCAGTCCGTGGCAGCTCACGGCAGCTTATGCCATCCTTAAGCTACTCACTGCAGCCCAGCTCCGAGGAGAGCTGTTGTTCACAATCTTAGCTGTGGAGGGTGCAGCTCACTGGCCCATGTGGGGGAATTGAACCGGCGACCTTGGCATTAGGAGCATGGCGCTCTAACCACCTGAGCCACTGGGCTGGCCCAGATTATTTTTTATTTATTTATTTATTTTTTTACTGCACCAGTTAAATATGCCTTTCCTCCCTAGGTATAGAGCTAGGGTGGTCATCCCCTCACTTACCAATGCCATGTTCAGACAATGATTATACCACTGGACATCCAGTGCTATTGTTGCTGTCCTTCTTCTCATTCCTATTTTTGTCCCTTTCCTTCTTTCATTGAAGAATGTGTTGTCTCCTCCACCTCAATTCCTGCCATCATCCTTGGGGACTTCAGCATCCACCTGACCCCAATCCATGACCTCATTTTTATGAATTCACCCCCTCCCAACCTCAGTTACACTTTTCCATGGCTGAGCCTGCCCTCAACAAGGCCTGCTTTATTTCTGAACTATTGAATTAAAATTTCCCACTCTGAATGACCACACTCTTCCATTCCATCTTTAACCCCCTGCTTCACCAATGTCTATAACACTCACCTGACAAAGCTGTAGGCTAGACCAATCCAGGCATTTGTTTTCTTTATGTCCACAGTCAGGCAGTTGGTTGTTTCTGGGTAACACACTGCACATGCTCAATCTCACAAAGATATGTACACATGCAACCTTAAGTGAATCATCTTAAAGCTCATTTGGGTCTTCAGCTCTTAGTCATTCCATATGCAGCTCTCTCTTCCCTTCTTAAACATTTTCTTAAACATTTCTCCTCTCTGAACTTGGCACCCATCGCTTCACAGATTACTTCAAAGATAAAATGTGTCCCAACAGGAGGAACAACCTCCACTTCCAGTTATCCTTCTATATCCATACTTACATCTACTTTGTTGACTATTTCTTCTCTGCCTTGTTTCCCTTACCTTCTCTCTTATCTGACTCCTGTTCAATAGTATTTCACCAAGTTCAAATCACTCTTAGATTAGTAATTTAAAAAAAAGAGATAACTTACTTCAAGCTACCCCACTACAATCACTCTATTTCTTCCTTCATTCAAGTTAAGCTTCTCCTTCCCCCTTTTTTTTACTGAGGTGAAATTCACATAGCACAAAGTCAGCCATCTTAAAGTGAACAGTTCAGTGGCTATTAGTGTATTAGCAACGTTGCACAATCACAACCGCTACCTAGTTTCTGAACATTTTCATCATCCAAAAAGGAAATCACATATTCAATAGCCCATTACTCCTTATTCTTTATTTTCCAAGCCTCTGACAACCACCACTCCATTTTCTGTCTGTATGGATTTGTCTATTCTGGATATTTCAGATCAATCAAATCACACAATATATGACCTTTTGTGTCTGGTTTATTTTACCCAGCATGATATTTTCAAGGTCCATCCTTGTTGTAGCATCTATCAGTAGCACATCTTTCCTTTTCATGGCTGAATAGTATTCCATTGAATGTATAGTCTACAGTTTGTTTATCCATTCATCCATTGATGGCCATTTGGGCTGTTTCCATCTTTTGGGTATTGTGAATACTGCAGCTATGAACATGCAGGTACATGAATTTATTTGAGAACCAACTTTCAATTGTTTTGAGGTATATAACTTTGGGTGAAATTGCTGGATCATATGGTAATTTTATGTTTAAATTTTTGAAGAACCACTGAACTGTTTTGTTGTTGTTGTTGTTGTTGTTTTGTTATAGCCATACTAGATGGTGTGAAGTGGTTCTTTATTACAGTGTGGTAGAATAGAGATCAGGTTCTACTCTTTTTCCAGAATTTGCTGCTGTTAATATTTGATGTTTATAGATGTCCATTTGTTTAGTGACTTTTCCAAACTATTTTTGCAAAGACTACATCTCTTGCCACATGTGGTTATTAAAGCCTTTGTTCTATTATCTCAGTGATCACCCAATGGCTTGACAGAGATTTCCTTAAAAGATTTTCTTAAAGCCTGCCTCTAACTCTGCCTGAGTGTCATACCCACTGTTTGCATGGAATCCACAGAGCCACAAGAGGTAGGAAGCCTAGGGATCTCTCAGTCTTTTCTGAGCATGCGTTAGGTACTGGGCATTTGGGTTTCACTCTCTTCCCCAGTATATGTAATGGCCTTTCTGAGCCTTTGAATATGGGCTCATTAACCTTTCTACTTAGCCTCCTTTTTCCCCAGGCCTTTGGATTTTGTCTGTTGCTTGTCCTGTTTGCTTTTCCTTGCCCCAGGTGGACACAGGGTATGTATGTCTTTAAATCTTTCCACAGCTGCCTCCACACTTAGCTTTGGAAGCCTGGAAAACTACTCCAGCCCAAGGAGGTAGAGGATATAGTAGGAGGAAGAATAGGGCGGTGGAGGAATGGGGTGATGGGGAGGTGAAACAAATGTTAGCCTCTGCCCCCTTCCCTCAGGGGAATGCACCAGACAGATCAAAGTGCACCACCAGAGTTTTTAAAAACCAGGTCTGTAGTAACCCTCTGGCATCAGCAAGCTGACAAGGAACACCCACCACTGTCCCCACTGCCACTGCTGCTTCTCTAGGGAATGAGGGGTGATAGTCAGGTGGGCAGAAATGCCACAAAACTCTTTCACTGAATTTCAGCTGTCCTATACATTAAAGAGTCTCAGGGTTCCTGCGAATTTTGCATTAGATTCCAGAGTTCCAAAAAGGTTGAGTCTGATCATCTTTGACAGTTTATTGGTTGTTTCAGTGGACGGACCGATTCTTTAAGGCCTTATTCTACCATTTTCTGTGATGTCACATGTCAAGCCAAACTTCTTTTACATGTTGTCTAATACAGTGCTACTCAAAGTGTGATCTCTGGACCACTGCCAACTGTACAGTGTTATCTGTCAGAGTTAAGATGAGTTGTTCTTTTATTGAGAATAAGCATTTAGAAACATTGAGAGTAATATGGCATTATCATAATGTTCAAACAGGAATCAGTAGACTTGTCTCCTTAAAACCAATACAAATTAGCACCGTGGAATAGAAATATAATTCAACCCACATATATAATTTTATATTTTCTAGTAGCCTCTTTAAGAAAGAGCAGGTAAAATTAATTTTAACAATGTATTTTATTTAACTCAGTATATCCGAAATACTATCATTTAAGCATGTAATCAAGTGAAAATTTTAATTAGATATTTTGCATTATTTTTTATACTAAATCTTTGAACTACAGCGATGTGTGTGTCTGTGTGTGTGTGTGTGTGTGTGTGTGTGTGTGGTGTCAGAATGTCTCAAGTCGCACAACCACATCTGAAGTGCTCAGTAGCCACATGGAGCTAGTGTCTTCTGCATTGGACAGTGAGATATAGATAGTTTGACGTGCTATGCTACTTGTGAATTGAATTCCATGTGATGTGATCTGCATATTTGTATGAGTCCACAGTTTGGACGCATTTGTTTAAAGGGCTGTCTCATTTCTGACCTCCTATTTACTTCTTAACTCATTGCATTCTTCTACCTTCTAACCCCACAGCTTCACTGATATAGTTCTTTCCGATATCTTCATGTCTAACAATATGCTATTTATAGCTCTTCATGCATCAGTAATATACACAATCTCTTCCTTTGCTTGGCTGCTTAAGTACGTTTGAATGTATTGAACAATTTCTCCTTGAAATCCTCCGGTCACCTGAGTTTTATTAATGCATTAATTTTATTGTTTATTAAATAAGTGTTTGTTGAACAACTATTGACCCAAGAATGTGCAGGGTTCTGAGGATATAGTGATAGGTAAAAATGGACTGTTAGAGCTTTTAGTCTAACAGTTGAGTCTGCCATCAATCAGAAAATAACAACAACAAAAAAATGTAAAATTGAAACTGGCAAGTACTGCAAAAGTGAGATAAATGGTGCAAATGGCAGAAAATAATATTGGTAGCTAATATATAGTGCTTACAATGTTTCAGACATTTGTAAATACAATTTGCATTTATTAACTCATTTAATCTTCATAACAAGCCTATGACGAAGGTACTATTATTACCCACACTTTACAGATGAGAATATTTAGAACAAGGATACATAATATACCCAAGGTCACATAGTACAAAGGGTGGTGCAGGAGTTTGAACACAGGCAGTTTGGTGCAATAAGCCATATACATGACCCTTATCACTCAAGGAGTTAGCTGGAATGGAGGGAAATTTTTATCTTCCAGGAGTGATGATTAAATCATGAAGAGCTCTGTAGGCGTGATGAAAAGTTTGTTCTTCATATCATAAGAAATGAATATAAATTATTAAAATGCTTCAAAATCAAGTATAGTTTATAGATAATAGTAGGCTACCAATGTGTTGTAAGAGGACTGGGTTAGTTGGAGGAGCATTAGTGCAGAGTCCCAGAAAGAGAGGCAGCTTGAAAGCAAGATGATGCTTAAAGAAATGGAGACAAATGAACACACTTTAGAAATGTATATGCTGTGCAAAAATTATCGGCACTTAGTGATAATTGGGTATATACAGTTCATGAAAACGCAATATCAAGGATTACTTCTGAACACGACTTGCATTACTAGTTGGAATTTGAGATGCAGAGCACTTGATAACCACATGGGGGAATGGGAGTTTGGTTTTAAACAGGATGCATTTGAAGGTCCTTTGGAACATCCAGCGAGAGCCCATAGGAGAGATCTGATAGGAGACAAAATCTATGGTCGTATCTTTTAGGCAGATGGAGCCATGAACCAGGATGCAATCACCTGAAAAAGAAAATACAGAAAGAAAAGATAAGAGGGTCTAAGGTCAAACCTTAAAGAGTGCCAACATTTACCAGCAGGATACAAGAGGTTGATCAAGTGAGGGGGAGAGAGAAGAGAAGTTAGAAGAGTAAGAGGGAAACAGGGATCGTGCTGTGCCACTAAAGCCAAGGAAAGAATGTTTCAAGAAGGCAGTGGTCAAAAGTTGAAACAGCAAACAATACCCCCCTGAAACAAAATAAAACAAAGAAGAAGAAAGAAGTGGTCATCATTGACTAATGCTGTTGAGGCCAGGGAAGATAAAGACTGTCCGCCAGACATAAGGACACCAAATGCATTGGATGTTTTATTCAGCTCTTCAATAAAACTTCTATGAAACAGGGGTCCTATGTTGAGCACCTCTTTTGGTAGCACTTGCCACAGTCATAACTTAAATTTGTTCCTGTGATTTTTTTTGATGAGGGTATCTCCACCACTAGATTTGAACTTCCCAGGGTGCTGTGGGTCACTGTGGGACGTGTGTGTGTGTGTGTGTGTGTGTGTGTGTGTGTGAAATAAATGATTGACTTGGAAAAGAAAATTTAAACTGTTAAAACGGTAGCTCAAAATCCTATTCTGCTTTGCTTTCTCTTTCATGTTAGACTGAAGCTTATTTGATCACTTCTAAAAGTTACTAAAAGGTCTTCGTTGTTCCACACGATGGTATAGATCATTGCTGGGCGGGTAGTTTTTTTCTTGATATTTAGGGAAAACTTTCTAATTTCAAAACAAAAAAACCTAATATTTATTTGTAAACCAAAAAAACCTAATATTTATCTGTTTACGTTGCAATATTCTTCCGTACATGATACGATTTTGCTTATTTTCTGGAACTTCCTTTCTGAACATCAGTACTCCTTGAATGTGCCTGAACTTTGATTTCACTCTCATGGACTTTTCAACATTTTATTTTCCCAACAAAGTTGTATTCTAAATAGTTTTCCCAAAGAATTGAGTTTGCAAGAATTCTATTCGACCCTTTATACTTGTTGATTTCCTACCTCCATTTATCCTCTTCCTCACTGTTATCATCAGTCCCCATCATTATCTCTACCAATTACCGCCATTTACCAAGATGCTAGATCAAAGGCCATCAAACCATGGATTTTGAAAGCTTTTTCCTGGTGCATATATTGGCATTTATATTTATTTCTTTTTGGCTTCCAATGCCTAGATTTTTTTTTTGATTTTTTTTTTTACCCTAGAGGTTATTGGGAATAGCATATTGTTTAAGTTCTGTTCTACTTGACTAGTAAAAAAAGAACAATTTATTCAGTGGTCTAACTCTGTAATTCATTCTCATTGAGCAAACCGTCAACATCTCAATAGAAAAGGAAGGTAAATATTGCAAAAGAGAGGAGGATCGTCTGGGTTTGAGTAAAAGCTTAGAGACTCAGGATTATAGAGTGAGGAAGTTACCATAAGGAAAATTGCACAATAAAAACCAGGTTCCCTAAACCTTACACTATTGCGTTTACCACATAAGTAAGTGGCTTTGTTTATAGCTCTTGGTGATGTGCTGTGCATTACATATAACCCATCCTTTCACATCCTGGTAACTTGAACATGTGCAATCTTCAGGTTCTCACCCACTCATTTTCTGTCCACTTTGTTTACCCACTTTTGTGCCATCATAGTAGTCTCTCCTATGCTCTTTTTCTCATCACTGTAATATTTAATGTGAACATTAGGGAGCTTGATTTCAGATTCGTTCAGTGCTGGCACACTGGGAAAGTCTCATTTTCATGGCAAGCAGTTTGGATTGCTCCAAGACAGGATTTATTTTTAAAGTTCCACATTGCATATTGTTGGCTCTCCAATATCTTCTGGCAACAAGACGCCAACAAGACAGAACACATAAAAAAAGAAGAAAAACACCCAAACATTTTCTTTCCCCTTTTCCATATTCTCTCCAAGCCAAGTTTGGAATGGCTTAAGGGAGGGGTTTTTTTCTTTCCCTTTTTTTCTTTGCCTAGAACTGGCTGCTATTAGGCACCTTTTTGGATTCAGACATTTTCCTGTTGGCCTCTCCTGAGGGAATCTACCATTGAGTTCTAGCACATATTATTACTTATCCAAGAAACCACTGCTTAAGGGGGAAACAGGCCTTCGGTGGAAGAACAACAGACTCTACGTTTTAAGGATTCTCTCTGTTGAGTGGAGCTAACCACATTCCTTTGGATTTGAGGCTTTGCTGAATCTTTAACCCACTCTGACTATCTCCAAAAACACTCCTTCCTTAACAAAAAGTCAAATTAGGATGTAATAGTGTGTCACTATGTAAGTGGTGAATCACCACTAGTAGAAAGCATGTGTTTGGTCTTTGAAGATGGTTATTAACAATACGCCAAAAGTTTCTGCTGAAGGTCTTTAGTCTTTCGTTGAAGAGAACTGTTCCCTTGGAGAAGGAGTCTAAATATACAATTCACCAGGGTTACCACTAAATCACTTCTCCTTTGTTTCCCTGTTTCTTTCATCATGGCAGACATCTGTAGTCCTAAGTACATGAACATTTGCAATGTATATTTTCCTACCCCAGCCATCCCAGGTTGTTACCACAAAGGAAGTTGTGTTTTGTAGCTAGAATTTTTTCCCAATGAATAGTGCATAGGTCATTTAACTCCATAATTTTACTCTAGTCGCAGAGCACTTGTGGGCCACAGAATTAAAGTATATAGAATAGTGTTTACCCATTTTCCTTCCCAGGAAAAAAGGAGCAGAAGTAAAGTAAATTCTGTTTACTAAGAAAAATCAGTTAGTCAGGGATAGGTATCAAGGTAGTGGTGTTCATATAGAACTTAGCTGAGACTTTGAGTTAGAAAGTGAGTTGGCAGAGGCTGAGAAGTAAAATTTAATTGGGGCTCTACCCCTGGGAGAACATCCTTTTCGTATTTCCAACAGATTCTCGGAGTCTAGAAACATGAATTCTGCCTGCCCTTCAACTCTTTAAAGCATCAAAAAAAAAAAAAAAGAAAAAAAAAAGAAAAAGAAAAAAAAAAGAAACAATAACAAAAAAACAAACTTGTATCCCCATTTACACAAACACAGCAAATAAATAGATACACATTGTCTGAACATTACTGAACAATTCTCTCTATTGATAAGTGATGTAAAGTCCTCTTCTGATTTAGTTGATGTTAGGATGTGGAGATGTTGGGGTCAATTTTAGTGAGCCCCTTTAGAGCCAGTCTGATGTAAGAAGATCACGAGCCAACATTCACAAGCTACACAAAGGAAAGGTTTATTAGGCAGCCAGAAATCCAGACAGCAAGCAGGTTTGGCATTATTCTGCTCATGCTCACCACGGTAGAAATTACCCCAGACTTCGTTAATGCCTGCTTGGTTGCAAATGTCTCACTGTTGCTTATACAGTGCTCCTTGGGCAATGATCCTCATTTGGAAGAGCTGTTGGCAACACACATTTCTTTAAAAGAATAAACTGCCAAGCACTAAATACGCTCATCACCAAGTAATGATGATGACAGCAATAGCAAAACAAAGGGATTAGAATCATCTCATAATCACGTTCTTTTTGGCCAACATGGTTCTCTCCATAGACCCTTACAGATAGAGTCTTTATGCCTTTGCCATACTCTCTTTTAATTATTTTATTCCAAAAGGCACCAATCACATGTGCCCTGTCTTCAGTAACACTTCTTCGCCTCCGTTTGTTGCAGAATTGTATTTTCTTGACAAAGTACTACCAGAGGAGTGGAGGTTTATGAGTGTACCATCCCATGTTCTTGACACTGGTATACACTTCCAAGAACTCAGCAGAAGTGCTAACAATAATGGTGCATATCTGTATCAGGACCAAACTCAGTTTCATTCCACTCACCATGTGGTACCAGTCTCTTTATTGTCAGATTCACATTGAAAGAGCACAATTCAGGGTTTAGTTAAGTGAACATCTCTTATTTTTGCCTGTCAGAAAACATATCCCCCTTTTTCTTGGGAACAGCACCCTGGTTTTCTTTAGTGAGCACCAACTCTCCTCTTAAATGTGGCTTGGGTAAGGCTAGCACACTAATTTCTGAATCTTCTCAAGAAGGGGAATTCTGGCTTCCAATAGCCACCCAAAGCATGATTGTTAGAGGACTGCCTTCAAGTCCATGAAACCAACTTGGCACTTGCACAAGGCAGGTGGGAAGTTCCTTTGGGGGGGGGAAGGGGTAAATGCACCCAGGAGGCAGCCCTTACCTAATGATTAGTGGATGTGGGGGTGTAAATACCCCAACTATGCCCCAAGTACCTCTCTCTTTAACTGGGCTAATTCCCTTGTTTTGAGAGGGAATATTACTGCAATATTAAACTCTGATCTCTCACTGGTATCTGATGTAACATTCCTGTATTGGCTCACTTTCCTGTCACCCACCTATGCTCCTTGAAACTTCCAATAAACTGTTTTCACTTGGCTCACAATTTACTTCTGGGGGAACCTGAACTAAGACAAAACCAAAGCCTGGCACATCAAAGCATTCCATCCCCTGGCTTTAGTGACTGATTATAGATGCAAACCTGACCCAAGTCAGACAGTGACAGACCCAGACCTTTTCCTGGGATCACTGAATGAGGCGTACTTTCTGTTGAGACTCAGTGTGTGAAATATAAGCTAGTCCTGTCTTGCTCCTCATCTTTTCTATGACACGAGAAGAGCCCTTTTGAGAACAAAGCCAGCAATCTAGAAAACAGCGTCAAGAAGTGGAGAGGAAAATTTTCTTAATGGATTCAGCCATACCTGAAACTCTGATCAACCCCATGGCCTTTCAATTATCTGAGCCAATTTCCCCTCTCACTATTTTGAAAGCCAGGTTGAGTTAAGTTTCTGTTTCCCGAAACTGAAAGAGTTCTGATTAATTCAGATATGAACTAGATTTCATCTCAGTTTGCTTTCTTTGTACTGCTGGCCAGCAAGATGGGGTTCGGGTACCATAGTCTCTCAATTTATGATATATATTGTGGTCAGCTGTTAGCTCTGAGTGCAAGGCATGGACTCTGGGGTCTGAATACTGAGAGCTTGTTTTTTCTCTGTTTTTACCACAAAAGTTGAGACAGGCCATACTCCAACTTTGGTTGGGAAAGAGGGAAAAATGTCTAAAATATTTCACCACCTTTCTTTGTACTTGAGAATTTTTGTAGGATATTGGCAAATGATCTTTGAGGACATTTGTAATGAAGAAGTCTGTCCACATGACATAAAGTATTGTCTTAAATTTTGCTGTGTAAATTGCAGGCTGCATTTTTGTTCTAATTAAGCAGTGGCAAAAATGGTTTTGTGGCATTTTCCTTCCAAGATGTGAACCTACACACATCAGCTTTGTGCATGAGAATCAGAAATTAAAACTGACCACAGCTAATGGGAACCTGCTCAGGCCCATTTTATAGGCTCTGCTAAGGGAAGTGCAAAGAGAAAACAGGCTAAATGAAGAAGGAAAAACCCAATTGTGCCTTTTCAATAAGTTTTAATAATGTATAATCCCCAGCAAGTAACATATGACCAGAATTATAAATTCTAGGTTTGTTGCTTTTTTCTACCATTAAAGATTTGTTAAGTACTCGAAGGAATTTGTTGGTCCTTTATATTTTTAATTCAACTATAATGTCTTTAATTAAGGCATGCTATCAGAGTAAATAGTAGTCTGAAACCATATGGTTGAGAAAGACTGATGCTAAATCGTGAGGTGTACCCACACAAGTGGAAATTCAAGTGTAGGTGGTTACTAAGGGAATCCTCCATGGAATGGTCTGCCGAGTGTATACAATCTTGCTATTCTGTGCATGAAGCAACATACAGACAAGTGGGCATCCAGGAGATACTTTTTTTAATGGTTCCAGGAAGCATCTTCCACTTCCACTAGTTAAGTCTCTTGTTCTGGGTTCTGTCTCTTTTCTAGGCTTAGGGGACTATGAAACAGGTTTTCTTTAAAGGCATATGGCAGCTCCTCGTTATTCCAAGTCTCTCAAGAAGGGCACAAAATATGTACAACAAAGACAGAGAGGCCTTTTATTAGCAACTGTAATGACTCAACAGCAAAAAAGGGTGGGGAAATGTACTCCTTCTAGTCTAATCTTTGGAAGCTGCTCTTATCTTTGGGAATTTTTTTCAGAATTCACTCAGGAGACTGGTGGCCAGTTGTAGTTGTGTGTGTTTATTTTTGAAAGTTTTGCTGTTTACTCAGTTGGCTTTCATACATTGGACTTCTCTCCATCACATGTTGTAGTCCCAATCATGGGGTTGCTTTTGTTTTTTGCTTTTAATTTCACCCCTTTGTGCTATGATTGAATCTTCCCAAAGATGACCTCCTTTTGGGGCGAGATACCCCAAAAGGCAAAGAAAGCAGCCAGGTAGTTGCTCATATCTGGTTGTAAATCTATACAGTTGGAAGATGCTCTATCAGTTATCCACTGATATGTAACAATCTACTCCAAAAATTAGTGCATTAAAACAGGATTTATTACTTGTCAAGATTATAGGGCTATGAAGTGGTTCTTCTGTTGGTTTCACTAGGGCTCATTCAAGTGGCTGAATTTATCTGTTGGATTGGTTGGAGCTGGAGTGTCTATAATAGCCTCATCCTTCTCAGTACAAAAGGGAAATACAAACGGTAAACCAAGGCAAAACCCTGGCAGCTGTTTTCCTTGAGGTGTTAACAAGTGTGAGCCTAGAGAAGATAGCCCAAGTCCATCTAGTTCACTCTGATTTAAGGAACAGAGGAATTTCCAGGCTGAGGCAGCAGGTTGTATTGTTGAAGGTATCACAAGGCAGAGCTTTATCCTAAGCTTTAAACAAAAGTGAACAAAGTTGTCTGGAACAAGGAGGCTTGCTTTTTTCTGATGAGTCAGAAAGAGGAGTATACTGATAAATGAAAAGGTTAACAATTGACTCTCTGCAAATTATACCTCAATAAAATTGTTACTTAAGAAAACAAAAGACAAAATAATACCCCAAACCATGATTTGTAGCATTTGCCAATTTTCATTGCAAACACTTTTACCATGGCGGATATCAAACTGTTTTTCAAGTTGGGAAAGCATGTGCACAATTGACTCATGAGTTTAGACAAGCCTGCTCTAACACACTGATCACAAATAATGAAAAAAAAATTTAAAGCATTACCAGGAAATAGAAAAGAGAAGGTCTCTGGTTTACAAACAAACACATTGGAGAAATGAGACTTCAACCTAGGGATGGGGAATGGGACAGAATCCTGGGTAAAATCTTCTGTTACCCACATAGGAATACCTCAAGTGTTCTTGAAATGTCTAAAGAGATTGATGGAATGGAAACAACCTGATGAGAGATTCAGGAATCTGGATATGGTTCTGGTTGTTATTAACCCAACTGTGTGACCTTGAACATTAGTCTTTTGCAAGCTCTAAGTTTTCTGATCACTTTTCTGCCCCTCTTCACTGTGTAAATATATCCCCAGGTAACAATATTGACTTCCATGGGAAAAATATAAAATAGTATGAAGATAACCATGGTAAAGCAGCAATGGCTTTCTCTATTTGTGGCATAGAATTGAAGACGACCAATCATGGAGGAGGATGATTTTGATGACTTGACTTAAAACAATGGGAAGAGAAAATAGACAGTTCTCAGAAACATCTTTGTCTGTGGCAGGTATTGATCCCAGAAGAGCACATGATGCCCTTGATTGACAGACTGTGTGGCATTATATGTGGTGAAACAGTACAGGATAGGAGAAGATGATGCCTTCCAACTGGTGCTGGGTCAGGTGGTGACGGTGTGGCTTGGCTCACACCTGGAACAGGTAGAGTGACTCTCTCTTACAGAAACAGTAATAGAGGTTGTCAACTGAGGTCCATCCCCATCCCACTCTTACCCCAGCCTCCTACACTAGTTTTCTCATTTTTCAATTGGAGTTAATGTTCATACGGATCTGATGACAATTTATTAACAATAGAAAATTATTCCTGCTAAAGTTTTCTCTTCAGTACAGATTACATATCCCCCTTCTGTGATGTCTCCCCCTAGAACAGCTCATTAAACAACCAAGAAGGACCTTGACTCAAGTTCTAAAACTGTACCCTATGAAATTATCCAAAATTGATTCATTGACAGAGTCAAATATTGGAACTATTGTCAGGTTCAGCCAAAATTTACCAAACATCTATTCAGCTTAATGGGGTTCCTTAAGATAGCCATAAATACCGAAGTGGGTATCTTCAGCACATATGCTTCATTTCTAAAATATTGTTCTGAACTGGTCTTTGCAAACTGTGAGCTACATGAAACTTGTTTCTTGATCTCCCTGTGTGCTTTCCTCTGGATCATGAACTCACTATCACCACTTTCATTAGGACCTCGACTTTGCCATGTTTCGGGGGGCCAAGGCAGAGTTGCTGCTCCCGGACCTTGCAGTTTTGCCTTCAGAGATTCGAACTGCTGCCCAGTGACACCAGCGTACACCATTTGTTCATGCAACAAGCATATATGCTTGTATGTCTCCAGCAGATGCTTTTATGGCCACCTTGTGGTTCTTGGGTGTCAGTGAGTGCATGGCATTTTGGTTTCCTTCTTAACATACTGGTTAAAGAAAGAGCTGTATGCATGTAAAGTCAGTTAAGTCTGGAGAATGCTTACTCCCTTGAACTTCTAGAACCCTGTGAGAATTTAAAACACTCCACAAGAGTTGTGGGTGCCTATGTATCTACCTACTGCCCCTGACAGAGGGACAGGTCAGTTACAGAGATTTCACTTTTAACTCTAGACTATTGGACTGTACTTGAAAAGATTGTCATTTGGAAAGCAATTTCAAAAAGGTTTAATTATCCCTTTGCCACAAGCTGACCAGCATCTTAACCAGATAGTTTGTTTGGGTCAGTGACCTGATGAGTACAGGGGGCTGGTCATAACCAACATATATTAGGGGTACCAAAAAATGTATACACATTTTAAGAGATGTTATCTGTGCTCAAGCAGTAGTTTGCCATAATCAGAAGTGTCAGGATGCTTCTAGTAATAGCAGACGTCAAACGTGACTTCTATTCATCTTTTGTTATCAGTATATATTGAGAATTACAATTAATACAGTTTTTTCCTTTCTTAAAATGTGTATACATTTTTAGCACTGTGTGTGGATATATGTATATATTCATACACATATATGCACATACACACTTGAGATATATATATATACTTTTTCCTACTGTCATTCATGGTGTTATTATATATATATATATATATATATATATATATATATATATATATATATATATGTGTATATATATATATACACACATATATATATATATATATATATATATATATATATATATATATTATATATATATATCTCAAGGCTCTGAGTCCTTGATGGAAGCAAGACCACAGTACTGGGTTCCCCCAATCATGGCTTTAATCACACATCATCCCAACCCCTGAAATGTAACTGGGCCAGGGCATCTCAGATCATGAGCTTAGGGAAGACTGAATCAAAATATCTTTGAAATAGATCATGATCTCCTAACCTGAACGTGGCAGAAGACGAGATTCAACAGTGGCTAGAACACTGAGGGGATGTTGCACAGATAAAATAGCATTACTAAAACAAGGTTGAGATGAATTTGACTTGGCAATGAGTTTTCCATTCATCTCCCTTTTGATGAGGTCCTGGAAATTCATTTCTTGTGAACATCTGACACCCTCTCAGACTTTTACAGAAATCAGGATACCCACAGAGCTTTAGTTTCAAATGAGAGAGGTAAATGTCTAGGGTCAAACCCAGATGCTCACAGAATGAAAGCTAAGGTTTAAATTTAAATGAGAATGGGAAAAGTCAGTGGTGTTGCGGGTCGAAACCTTTCGTTTAGTCATAGAGAGCCATGGAAGAGAATAACAGTGCTGAAAACTTGCTAGAGGGTAAGAAATGGGACACATGGTCTTGTTGTACCCATTTAATAGGGTCCTTCCCCAAGGGAGGTGTGTGGGGCCTATACTTGAAAGGAAGATAATGTGTCTATAGATGAACTCTTCATTTTTGAGTAAAGGCATATGGTGACTCATGAGGCAAAGGAGAGTACTAGATAAGCAATTTTGGACTCTGCAATGGAGGGAGGGAATGCAAATTAGGATGAAAACATCCAACAGTTTATCTATTTCTTAAGTCACCCTTCAATCTACATGAGTATCATGAGGTGTAAAAGACCAACTGTGGACTGTGTATAACTACAAGGAGACGTGAACATTTGTTTAAACTATTTTCCTGAGTTCTCCTTAATTTAGTCCCATCCAACTGAGTCCCGTTATACTTCTTTTAGAGTATGTAGAGCAATATGGTGTTAGAGAACAAGAATAGAGACCAAGAATGGTGTTAAATGAACAAAGCATTGTCATACCAACTGTGTTTCCAAAATATTTACCCCTCTATTACCATTTTTATGTATAAGGGCTACACTCTTGGTGAAAATTTTCTGTTATTAAAAGTAACCAATTAGAAGACTGTTAGCTAAGTTATTACCACCTGAAAGACTTGCATGCTTTAATTGTTCCTGGGAGGTATGGATATTAAAACCTGTCATTTCTTAAAAAAAAAAAAAAAAAAATAGGGCCCCAGCCCCAACTAGTACCTTTAAGGAACAAAGTCTTGTAGATTGAAGGATTTGTTTTTCATACAACACAGCTACAAATAAGACTCAGGTGGATAATTTGCTATAACTCTTATTTCAATAGAAGCACTTTGTTAGATGGCGAAGGAGAGTAATAAGAGGAGTTACAAGAAGCTATAAATAGAAGACTATCATTAGAGACCAAGTCCTGAAGACCCTGACCTTTCCCTATTAGCATTTCTCTGAGATTGCCCCTCTTAATACAATTGGTGGTTTAGGGAGTGAAATTTCCTCTTGATGTTTGGGGATAAGCACCGGGTGAAAACAGTATATGTTGTCTAGGTAAGAACTGGCATGTTATGTTTGGCTCATCTGGATAGATGCCACATAATAGCTAGGCTCATCATATGCCAATGCTCAATTAAAAAAAAAAAGTTAAAGTATTCAGAGACCAAAGAGGCTGATACTTAAAATGGGAACACCCCTCCCCTAAATGTGAGGTCCTTTAAAACATCACAGTACTCGTGAGGAGGGGAGGTTGCCTTGAATTTTCATAGGACGTGATCTAGTGGCTTAATTTATTATCATATAGATGTCAAGGTGTTTGGAGACCCTAACAAGGATCTGGGTTATAACAGAAACAATTTGGCCCCAAAACTTAGTATTTTAAACAATTCTATGCTATGTGCTCTAAATTTACTTACTTGCAGATGTTTTTACTAAGACATTGTTCCAATGGTTTCAAATGATGCTACCAAACGTACTACACTGTATTCCAAACTGATGTTCACTGCTCATCGCACTATTATTGTGTTCCAGCCACATTCAGTGCATCTAAAAGATTGGCTTTGAACTCTTACTTTTTCCTACTGTCATTCATGGTTTTATTTTTGGTGGGTGAGGTGGGGTATTCACATATTCTAGATCCTAAACTTCATATAGTATAATATGATAGAATAATTAAAGGGAAACAAAATAAAATAAAACAAAAAAGTCTTGACCTCTTTCTTAGGCTATTCAGATTTTGGATTAATCCATACTTAAGCTGAGTATGAAGTGGCCTTAATATTCATGCTCACCAATATTCAACACGTATTCATACCAATTGATGGTTATTTCTGAATATGGACCAGGATTCTTTTTATCTTGTTCAGTTTATTCTTTTTTAAAATTTTTATTAAATTTATTGGGGTGACATTGGTTAGTAAAATTATATAGGTTTCAAGTGTACAATTCTGTAATACATCATCTATATATTGCCTTGTGTGTTCACCACCCAAAATTAATTCTCCTTCCATCTCCATATATTTGATCCTTTTACACACTTGTACCACCCCCTCTACCCCCTTACTCTCTGGTAACCAATAAACTGTTGTCTGTGTCTATGAGTTTTTGTTTGTTTGCTTGTCTTGTTCATTTATTGCTTTCAGTTTTATATTCCACATATGAGTGAAGTCATATGGTTCTCGAATTTTTCTGTCTGACTTATTTTGCTTAGCATTATAATCTCAAGATCCATCCATGCTGTCACAAATGGCAGTATTTCATCTTTTCTTATGGCTAAGTAGTATACCATTGTATATATGTATCGCATCTTCTTTATCCAATTATCTATGGGAGGATACTTTGGCTGTTTCCATGTCTTGGCCATTGCATATAATGCTGCAATGAACATAGGGGTACATATATCTTTATGGATACATATTTTCAGATTTTTGAGGTAGATACCCAGAAGCGGGATTGCTGGTTTGTATGCTAATTGTATTCTTAATGTTTTGAGGAACCTCCATATTGTTTCCCGTAGTGGATGTACCAATTGGAGCAGGATCTTGTTTGTTTGTTTGTTTGCTTTTACATTAGAACCAAATTTTACAGCAAGGGGAGCTTTTTGTATTTAAAATAACATTATGTTGTCATATTTTCAATTGATTTGGTTACTTTCTAACAATAGAATTGTTCTGGGATGACAAAATTTAAAATTGCCTGGCTAATTATGGCACTCAAAGAGGTCAGACCATATCTCTCAAATATGAGATGTCTGGAGAGGTCCTACATCTCAACCCTTAAAAAGATAGGAATGAGAAGTTGTCAGACATAAATAGCTGGAAATGGACTTACCTTTGACAACCAGCTGCCCTCCTCCTTCAAATATGGCCACCTTTCCTACTGTCTACAGAGAGATGTACTCTTTAGCCTCAATTTAAATTCTCTTGTAGGGTAGAGATCCAGATGGAGCATAAATTAGAACCAATTAAATGAATAGGATCAAGCCCTTAGGGTGTTACTCCCTTTCAAGTGTAATTCTGAGAGGAGAAGGCCAACTGTAAGAACATTAGCAATGCCATTGGAGGCTCAGCAGTCATTTCATTTAGCAGAGCCTGTGGCTCCTCTTCATTGGGAGATGGTGAGGTGAGGTCCTGTTTGAAGCAGTGCCCACAGCGGGATGGAAATGACTTAGAAGTCTCAGCTACACAATAGCAAAACTCTTCTAGCAAGAGGAACCATGCTTGAACTTGGCAACCTAAGCAAAGTCTCAGCATGATGCAGGCTTAGAAAGTCAGTCTGACCTTTACTGGCTGACTAATACTACCGCATGGTTCCTCCAAGCTAGCCTGAGGAATAGGCATTGGGATAGTGAAACTCTCCCTAAAGACATAGGGGAATTGTGACCACAGGATGAATGAGGCCTGATTGTGACATAGAGTTGGGAAGGCAGGCATTTTACCACTTGTGCTAGACTCACGGTATAACCTTGGGCAGAACACTTCTATGCTTTATTTCTTTATCTTCCAAGATAATTATGAAATTTAAATAAAATTTACACAAGGTGAATTCTTATTTTCATTCTTAATATGGTCACTTTTTTAATATTGGGAAAGTTTTTATTTTTCTCTATTAGCATACGGTTATTTACTAGAGATAAAGATCCCCCCAAAGAAAAAAAAACTCATGGCAAAACAATGCCCAACTTCTTCTCCTGATAGGACAGAAGTCCCATTTTTATTCATAAAGCAGAGCACAGTAGTATAGAACCTTACATGATCTGCAAGTTCTCCACTCATCCAGCAAATATCTTGGAGATTTACTCTGATTTGAGTGTATTGTAAGTTTGAGAGTGTGAAGCAGGTGCACCATGGTCTTTGCTTTTAAGAGGTTTGCAGTTTTTGTGGGATGGGAGGGGAGATAAGCAAAGTCACTGTAAGTGTTAAATAACTGGAACAGGAAGAAGAAACAAAAGTAAGGGACTGCAGTAGAGGGCTCGGGATAGCAAAGTCACATGACAAATGCAAAACAGATGGCAGAAGATGAATGGGGAAGACGGAAGAGAAATGAGGAGCAGAGATAATGAAACAAGTGGTGCAAAACCCCAAGATAATTGAGAACATGACACATGGGGGAAACTCCAGTGGTCAAGTTTCCCCAGAGCAAAATATGCTGATGGAGCACAAAAGGAGACTGGTGGGGTAGGGTCAGGTCCCTCTCCTTTTATAGTCCCCTAAGTCCTGTGGAGAATTCTTGACATCACAAGAGGAATATCACAAGAGGAAGTGGACAAGAAGTAATTGGCTTCTTTCATGATAACAAAGCCATTTAAGTGATTCAGCCAGAATTCCAAGCCATGTTTTCTGCCCATAAGATGATTTTATAAAATTAATTTTGTAAAAATGTTAGCATTGTCAATGAAAATCTAGAGGAGAAATAAAACTAAAGTCAAGTGAAGTAAGAGCACATACAGACCTCTAGAACTACAGACCTCATGTTTTGACCTTATTTCCTCATTAAAATCATATAAGAAATAATCATGGCCAGGTTTACTTTACAAAAGTTCCAAGTGTTATAATCAAGATGATAGCATGTGACATCCTTGAAGCATAAAGCGGAAATTTTTAGTGTGACCATTTTACACTCGGATAGTGAATGGGAGGGAAATGTTAGGTTCAAAGATTTCACTCCAAAAATTAAAGTTGTGTCAATGCCTTCAAGACTTCTCATTCCACTCCAAGGTCATGAGTTTGTGTGACGTGTAAATAGGCATTCCCAAGAAACTAGATTTGAATAAGACCTGGTACATCCTAAGTAATTCTTCCTCATATAATGGTTTTATCTTTTAGTATCCACTTCATTTTACTTGGACTCCTAAATCTTTTGAAGTTTCAAAGAAACAAAAATAAGTATGAATCAGGTAGAGTAATGCTCTGTATTTTATCAGTTATGTAATTAGACAGTCATACCACGCCCTTGAGGAGTGATTAATAAGGTCACCCTCTTATTCTTGTGTTAATCCTTATACTGATGCAATGTTGTGGTTTTAATTCTTCTAGCAATTTGATTCTAAAGAACAGAAGCACATAAGGGCCTTTCCTCTCTGAATCATAGATTCATGAAAAAAAAAAAAAAAAGCTTTTTAAGAAAAGCAGCATCTTTATAACAAAGAAATGGAGAACTTTGCTTAGTGATGAAACTGTGATTAAGCCCATTTCTTAAAGAGTTTGAGGTACATGTGTGGGAAGAGCACGACAGAGTAAGGACAGAGGCAAGATACGGGATTTGAAATGAGGACATCATTTCAAAACTAATTCGGCCATTGACTGATTGTTGGATACATGGAAGATGAATATTGTAGTCTTTTTTATAGGACTGTTCAATTACTTCTAAGTATTGGTCATGATACATGTACCTATAGTCTGACATAGGGTAGGCGTCATTAAAAGCTAGCTACTGATTAAACTGTGCTCAAGAGTCCGACTTGGGAATGTTAAGTAAGAATATTATGAATAGCGAAGCTGAGCCTCAGCTTTATTGTTTGGGAACAGTTTAAGGGAGTGAGTCTGCTAGGGCTGGTCTAGGCTCAGAGGAATGGATAAATGGTGAACTTGTAGACTGAGGGGTTTTTAAAAATGTATATGATTGTTTGCTCCAATACTAAATAGTTCTGTTTGGTTATGTATTTTTTTAATGATTAAGTCAACTTTTTATAATTGCTCTGTTTCCTCTTGACCAATTAGTGGCCACTCCTTCTTGCTGCCCCAGTAATTCCTCCTATCTGCATATTGACTCTAGATAGAAAAGCAATTAGGAATCATTGGGGTTGCCTTTGAATGAACAAAATGCATATGCCTTTGAAATAAAGAAAAATAAGTAACATGGGACCATGAAACCCAATAGCTTTCATAAAATAATTTAGTGTCAATATATTCCTTTTAAAACTTAGGGTGTCCAATGAGTGGTGGAGTAACTCTTTGATGAGATCATAAGCATTTGGGTAGAGTTTTTTGATAACAAGCATTTTGATTGCCCTGAGGATTTCTTTTCTCTGAATTTATAATTTTCTCTAGGGAATTGATTTCCCATTTCAAAATAGGGTATAAGTTGCTACAGCTTGCTTTTATTTATTTTTACTTTTATTTTGTTTTTTATTATATTAGTTTCAGGTATACAAAATTACATACTGGTTAGCCATTTACACCCCTCACAAAGTGATATCCTCCCCAATTCTACTACCCCTCTGACAGTGTATATAGCTGTTACAATACCATTGACTATATTCCCCACGCTACATCTTGCTTTTAAAATTTCAAGGGAAAGTGTCTTTGCAAAGGAAGACCTTCAAAGTTACTTATTAACTAATTAAATTACCAACTCATATGAGGTTAGACAATTAAGTTTGTGAACTTGTTGCCATTATGTCGTTAACCTTTTTTGATATCAGAGGGATTATTCGTTATGAATTTGTACCAACTGAACAAACAGTTAACCAAGTTTACTCTTTGGAAGTGCTGAAAAGGCTGTGTGAAAAAAGTTAGGCGACCTGAACTTTTCACCAACAATTCATGGCTCTTGCATCACGACAATGCACCAGCTCACATGGCATTTTCTGTGAGTGAGTTTTTAGCCAGTAAACAAATAACTGTATTGGAACACCCTCCCTACTCACCTGATCTGGCCCCCAATGACTTCTTTCTTTACCCAAAGATAAAGGAAATATCGAAAGCAAGACATTTTGATGACATTCAGGACATCAAGGATAATACAATGACATCTCTGATGGCCATTCCAGAAAAAGAGTTTCAAAATTGTTTTGAAGGGTGGGTTAGGTGCTGGCATTGGTGCATCGCTTCCCAAGGGGAGTACTTCAAACATGACCGTAGTGATATTTAGCTATGAGGTATGTAGCACTTTTTCTAGGATGAGTTCGCAAACTTAATTATCCAACCTCATATATCGTTTGTCCAAGAGTGATAGTACCTATGGAATTGAGAGTTTATAAAGTTTTAGAGGGATCACTGAGCTCCACAGAAGAGAAAGCAGGCGTTCACATTAATAATTATATGTTTCTATGATTTATTATTACTGTTTAGACATGGATCCATCACACGAATTAGAGGATGGCCCAGACCAAGAGAAATGTAACTGTTCCAGCCACTTTTTCCATTAGATAGTTAATAGCCCTCTTGTTGTAGACATATCTTAGTGACCAGAGAAATGCCTGCAAATGTCATTATGGTAGGATAGCTGAGTGTTCTTCTATCACAATATTTCTTAACACCATTGAACACTTAGAGAAAGACAGAATTGCATGGTTTAAAGTTATTTGTGTAGTTATTGATAGAGTTCATATATGTGTAAACACCAGCAATGTAGCCAGACATCACCTGCTCTTAGTCTCCCCTCACTAGGACATAGCAAATCTCTTAAGGTTGCTTTGCTTTGTTTTGTTTTCAAGGTGATGGTGGGAAGGGGATCTTACGGAAATATCTGGCCATGATCTAACTTCTTCTGTCTCCCACTACTAGTGTTGATAATTTCCATGTTTCAAAATCAATTTATTTATTATGTAACTATATTTTATGCAGAGAGTCTATATTTTGAACTCTTCAACCTATTGGAATGTGGGGGTTACTTACTACTTGATTACTTTTTTTCTATGCTCTCACTACAAGTAGAGGCGTTTTCTAAATAGGTTTCACACAGGACAAGTTTGATGTTAAATATATAAATCTATAACTGTTTCAACATTTGTTGAGAGAAGATTTATTGAGGATATATGGAACGATTGCATTGGCAGAGCCAGACAGAATGCACTCATGTGATATTTTAGAGACTAATATAAAAACAGGGTCAATTGTTTTTCTTTGAGTCCAAATGTGGCCATTATACTTCTATGACAGCCTCTCTAACACTTTATTGCATTTATATATTTTTTTCAATCTGTTTCCCTCACCACAAGCACACAGCGTGGTATATAAAATATATCTAATAAATAAGTGGGTGTCAACAAGAGGAGTAATGTAATCGTCATTGGATTGAGCAGACATGATCTGGGCTTTGAAAAAAGTTGAAGAATTTAGTGTGATGAAGATGGGTTGAAAGAACATGCTAAATGGAACATGTGTAAAGACATGAAAGTGAGTATGTCAGGGTAATTCAAATCATATTAGACTGAGTATCACACTTCAATACATTTTTAAATGTTTACCATAGATTGATTCTAAAATATGTTCAAAAGATTTCTTTTCTACCCTGAGGATAGAGTGAGGTTTTTCTCTATCAGTCTACCATCAAGGTTATAATTAAGTCATTGAGTCTGTGGCCTATATTTACGATTACAATATATGATCAAGGATTATAAACACCAGGAAAATTGTATTATCACACTGTCTAATTATCACGTTAAGAGAATGACAGCAGACAAACGTTTCATCTCTTACTAGAAAGAAGAAATCTGACAGAACCTGGGAGTACACTTTGATGTTGGATTTGTATATGAAAGTATCAAAGATTGAACTATTTTCAAACAGAACATCCAATGTTGATTTCATTCAGGCAGTCAGTTTTCTGCTCCATCGCCATATTTTTCTTTGAAGTGGCATAGCCTGGAGTTTGTTGTTAGGATAAATTTATTGCAGGCAGAGCAATGAAATTCAAGAAGGTGAAAGAAAATTCAGAAGACCTCAAAGCCAACATCAAGTGTTATAAGTTGATCTCTGAAGTACATAAGGTGCTAACAGACCCAGGCAGTTAGTGTGAATGGCCTACATAGATCAGTGGTTATTACAGTGTGGTCCTCAGACCAGTAGGCTCAGCAGCACCTGGGAAATGCAAATGCTCAGGTGGCCCTCCGGACCCACTGAATCAGAAATGCTAGGGATGGGGTTCAGCAATCTATGTTTTAACAGCGCCTCCCTCCAGGTGGTTCTACTGTCCACTCAAGTTTGAGAGCCACTGGCCTAAAATAATGCACCACATGGACCTCATGCAGCATTTTTAGTTTTCTAATCCTGGTGGCTTTGGTTCTGGCATGATCTTTCATAGATATTGCAGTCAATTTGTAAATTCACTTCTCTGAACAATTTGTCACTTATCTATGTTCTGGATTATGCTGCTTTGTAATTGCTTCATATATGTTCATTATCCTTTACCAAAAGTCTTTAAATGCCACCACAAGTTACTGTATCTCATAGAACTATATCTTCCTGGCTGCAGTAACAGGGAAGAACAGGGAACAAACTCTCAAACACGTATTGGTTTATTGACAATGCTAAGCATGTCCATAATGGGCTCCATAAATGATTATAGAAGATAATACCGCAGTGACCAACTCTCTTTTATTCTCTCATCAATAGTGAAGAAGTCCCAAGTATCTCTCCCTACTCACGTTTACAGTCAGGAAAATGCAAAAGGAAAAAAAAAAGTGAGCAGATGAACTTCTTTCCTATTGAATTATTCTCTTGGGCTGTAGACACCATGCATAGTTCATGTATGTATGTACACTGCATGGTACAGAGCCTGGAGTAAAGGTGCCCCATGTTCATGACTTAGGCATTTAAGGCTGAAAAACAAACAAACAAACAAAAAAACAAGACAACTCTAGTGTTGTTACCAAGGAGATCTAAATTTCAGTTGAGGTTTGTGTGGTGGCTGTTAAAAGACTGAATTCAGATCAAATGTTAGTGTCTAACCCGCAAGTTACTTAATGTCTTTGTAACTCAGTTTCCTCATTTAAAAAGTGGAAATAGTAATGCTTAAACAGTAATTTTGAATTTTAAGTAGAGAATCTCAAGCTATTAGTAAAGATTGAAATAATGAAATTTGATACTATTTACCTCTATCAGTGTTCTCCAGAGAAATGGAGGCAATATGGTGTGTGTGTGTGTGTGATATATATATATAGCTATTCATTAAAATATATATGTTATGTGTAACATACAGATATATATATATATATATATATATATATATATATATATATATATATATATTACAATTATACATACACTTGTGTGTGTGTGTGTGTGTGTGTGTGTGTGTGTGTGTGTGTGTAGATGTGGAGAGAGAGGAGAGAGAGAGAGAACAGGGAGAGATTGAGAGGGAAATATTTATTTTAAAGTCTGCAGAGCAGGTCAGCAGGCTGGGGACTCAGGGGAGTTAATGTTGCAGCTTGAGTCCAAAGGCAGTCTGGAGGCTGAATCTATTCTTCCTCTAGAGGATCTCAATCATTTTATTTTAAGGACTTCAACTAATAGGGTGAGCCCACCCATATTGTGGGGGGAAATCTTTACTCAGAGTCTAAACCCGTGTATGATCAAACATCTGGGCACCGTAGCCCAGCCAAGTTGATACATAAAATTTACTACCACACTGAGTAAATCATGTAAATCCCTGGACTGTTCCCTGCTAATAGGTTACGCCTTAAGGATTTTCATACTTTTGTGAACCGATGACATTCAGCCCTTTTCTTTCCCTTAAAGCATGTTGGAACATGAGGTTTAGCTAATTGTGGATGGGGAGACAAAAGAGAAACAGAAGTTGGAGCCTGGATAGATCTGCCAGGATACGGTAGACCTCTAGGAAAGTCTCAACTGAAGAAGGTGTGAGAGAATCAGGGTCCCCCCCCCCCAATCTTTCTCTATGTCCCAGTGACTTGGGAAGCAGCATGTTGACATGGCAATGTTCAAAAATGGTGACGTCCTTACACTTGGCACCAACAAGGCATAATGGGGTAGTGGGCAGATGGGGTAATCTGTACTCTACTTCTTCCTCTCCACTCTTCTGGTGCCAGAAGTTCTCACCAGGCAGCTGAGTTTCAGTTCCCACCATCCAGCAACAGGTCAGTAGGAGTCAGGCTTCCACAATTCCTTCTCAGGTGTTAGCAAGGCCCAGCAGGGAAATAAAAGTCCCCAGCACCCCGACTTAAGGTCAACGGGGAAGTTTGAGTTGGTGCCAAACTTGCTGGCATGGTTCTGTCTGGCAGAGCCTTGTGGAAAGGAAAAGTTTCCAGCATGGGAGCCCAGCTTTCCTTCAGTCTAATTCTCATTCTTGCAATGCAGCCCCCAGATCTGCAGCATCAGCGTCCCTTGGAAATGTGTTAGAAACTCAAATTCTCACACCCTGCACTCCAGCTCACACCATCCTCAGGCTATACCTCAATAGGTGAACTATCTGCTAAGAAAGATTAAATAGGAGCCATAATTTCACAAAATAATACCCAAAATGTCCAGAGCACAATAGAAAATTACTTACAATACCAAGAACCAGGAAAATCACAACTAGAATGAGACCAATCAACACAGATGACTCAGAGGTTGGAATTCTCTGGCATGAATTTTAAAGCAGTCATCATAAAAATCCTTCAACAAGTAATTACAAACTCCCTTATAACAAATGAAAAAGATAGAAAATTTCAGCAAAGAATTAAAATTAAGAAACAATTGCAAATTTTAGAACTGAAAAAATAATATAATTGAAATTAAGAACTCAGTGGATGGGCTCAACCATAGCGTAGAGATAAAAGAGGAGAGAATTGAAGCTGAGGACGGAGCAATAGAATTTACCCAAACTTAACAGGAGAGAGAAAATGCTCTTGAAAATGATTAACTGTCTCAGAGACTTGTGGGACAACAATGAAAGAGCTAACATTCACGTGATTAGAGTTGCAGAAGGAAAGGAGTGGGGGGAGGGAGGGGAGAGAGAGAGAGAGAGAGAGAGAGAGAGAGAGAGAGAGAGAGAGAGAGAGAGAGAGAGAGAGAGATTAATAAGGGATTTGAATAAATAATGTCTGAAAACTTCCCAAATTTGACAAAGGACATAAACACAGATTCAAAAAATTTAGAGAATCTAAGATTGGATAAATCCAAAGAAATCCATGCTAAGACACATCATAATGAAAACTAAAGACAAAGAAAAAAATCTTGAAAGTAGCCAGAGAGGAACAACACATAATTTATAGGGGAACACCAACTCAATAACAGCATTATTTTCATCTGATAGCACAAAGGCCAGAGACAGTGGCACATGTTTTCAAGTGCTGAAAGAAAAGACCTGTCAACTATGCATTCTACATCCACTAAAAATACCCTTTAGGAATAACGGGGATATAAAGACATTCTCAGATGAAGTAAAGCTAAGAGAATGTGTTGCTTGCAAACCAACTCATAAAGAATAACTAAGAAGACGTTTTCTAAACAGGAAGTAAACTTTACAGAGACTGGCTAGCTGGTCTTCACACCTGTCTTGACTTCATCCCAAGGCTACGGCTAGAACTCATTTCCAGCATCTCTTATTCTGAAATGTGATTATGTAATTCATTTCAAACCAATAGAATATGATCTTCATTACTTTGAGGCCAATCTTATAAAAAAAAAAAATCTTCCATTTTTGGCTTTCTAGTGTTCTTTCTTTTTTCAGCGGCTTGAGTTGGAAAAGCAACATAAAAGGAGTTTAAATCCCTGAACCACCACTTGGAGTAGAGCTACCTATCAATCTTGATGAGCCATTTTGGAAATAGAAATAAATATCTACCATTGGGTATCAGCCATTATACATTTTTCATTTATTGTTGTTGCTACAGCATCTGTATAGATTAAATAGACCAAAATAACTAATTAAGGGGTAGAGAGCACTAAATGAGAGTGCCTACACTGTTTTATCATTAAGTGTTTGTTCCTTCATCTTTTATTAAGCACAGATAATCTTTAAAGAATCAGGAAAGCAGGAGGTATCTGTTTTACGTCTTAGTAGGAAATATTAAAAAAAAATGGTTTCTCTCCTAACATGTAACTGTGATTCATTTTACTGGGATAAAAAGACGTCATGTTCAGATTGAAAGGACAAGTAATTTCACTTCAGGGAAGTTAGATAAGAGTGTGATGTCAGAACAAAGGGATTTATGGTCATTGAGTTTCTGTAGCTTGGTGGAACGGGGTGGCAAGAAGAAAGAAGAGAAACCTAGAACTGATTTGCTTAGGTTGTACCTCTGGTTGGTCTTGCCTCTGGTGGAGATGGTGAAAAAAATTCTATAATGGGAAATATCAAAAAAGATACTTTGCAGAGGTGCCAAGTTAATGGGGATGGAATAAATAGAGGAGTGAAGGAGAATATGCATGTTTGTCAAAATGCATTATCTTAATAAATTTGCGCTGCACAGGAAATGAAAATTGTTGCTTGTGTGCTCTGGTATACATAGACTAATGAGAAAATCAATTAGATCTAATAAAAAAGCCCACTGTTTTGACTTCTCTGATTATTTTTGAAAGAACTTTGAGGGTTTTGTTTGTTCTGTTTGTTTGTTTTAATATTTAGCTTGTTTGTTTATTTGTTTTAATACATAGCTTCCTGCAAATGTATTTGTGTATGTGTTGCATGTTTATGTGTTTGAGAGAGAGAAAGAAAGATGGAAAGAGAAAAAGAGAGAGAGATTATTAGGTTACGTTTCCCTTCTTTCTGTTTAAACTAAAGCCCTAGAAATATAAGAATTAAAGGAGAACAGAAGAACTGTTTTTCTAAGCACCCCACAAACAAAGGACTTTTAACCATCAAATTAAGTTAGCAATTCCTTTTCTCCTTATAGTAAGCCAAGAGATCAACAGTAACGCTGGGAAATAGTTTCTCTGACCTTGGATGTGTTTGTTAAGCCCATTGCCTGAGTTGAATTTCCTTGAGATGTTAAGTGGAACTCTGCCAAGATGTGCCAGAATGAGCAGCAGGGATGTGCTTCTCTGTGGGACCTGTGCAGTGAATCTGAGAAGGTGTTTGTGAGGTCTTGAGAACGATTGTTTTGTATCAACAGGGGGAAATCCACAGAGCTTCTGTTTTAAGACATTGTGTTCAATAGTTAAGCGTTTCTTTCAAGCCTTACCATATTGCTTTCATTTAGGCGTCCCCATTCTTTGGGAAGGCATAGTGATGCGAAGACAATATGTGGAGCCACATCAAAGATGATAAAGATCATGGCCAAGAGGCATTTTAGATTATGTGAATGAATAAAAGCTGCTTTTCAAAAAACAAGGTTTTTTTGTTTTGTTTTGTTTTGTTTTCGTTGATGTACTGCCATAGATTGAGAGTGGCAACATTGTACTTCCTGTTGCTGAAATTGTGGGATTCTGGTGGGGCAGAAAAAGTGGAAGTCAGGGTTGGGTGTATGAAAAGAATGGCTTGGCACCTTGTTTTTGTCCAGCTCCATTCAAATTAAAGTCCTTGTTTCTGAGAAATCCCTGGGTTATTCAGAAGCAATGCCTTGCTATGGGTTTTGAAACACGTTCCATAATAATTTAATTTGTCCTAGAACAAGAGCCTTGTTGGAAAAGAGTGTGGGTGGTCATCATGAATGGGGCACAACAGTGGCCACATATTCCAACAGAGGAAAGCCTGGGGCTTCAGAGCATTGCAATAAGACGATTCCCAAGGAGCAAATGGCTCCTCTTCAGGACAAATTAAAAACTCAGTTCTCATTATGAACATCGTGATAATCTACACATACAATTCAATCTGGACAAACAGAGGATTTCACTGACCCCATTTTCTTTCTGACTTCCTACATGGATTTTGGTATTTCTTTGACCATTGAAAAACAGACTTAATGATGTAGCAATTAATATTCAGTTAAACCTTTACATGTAGAACACCATATTCATGTAAACTAAACCATCATTATTTGTTAAAACATTTCACTATACTGAAGGATAGATCACGATATATCCTCTTGTAAATACTCATCACTCAGCTTAATAATTAAAATATTACAAACATGTGTGAAGCCCTTGTGTCACCTTCCTCATTTACAGCCTCCTCTGTACACTCCCACCTTGGGAGTAATGACAGTGTTATCCAATCTTAGCAATCAGCTTTATGATAAGTTCTGTTACCCTCAACCCCACTTCAACATTTAGTTCATTAAAAAATAAAAATAAAAAAAAAGTAAAAAATTGTAGGCTGACTTCCTAACGTAGGTAAACTAAAATTGTTGAAGTAGAACTTAAATACCTACCTTAGGAGTCTAAAGTCTCATATTCCTTATCTCATACCATGAGCTTATTGCTTTAGGTGCTAAAGCATTTCATTACTAGGAAGACCCTAGTATGGCTCAACAGTGTGGACAAGCTATGAAAAGATAAAATACCACTAAGAACTTCTATAAAAATCTTATTTGACCTTCAAGGTCTATTAAAACCATAACCTTCCAAAAGTACTGATTAATAGACCAAAACCAAATTAATTTATTATATATTTGGACAAGAAAGTGGGTGAGTAGTATTTTGTCATCAATAATAATAATAATAATAGTTATTAAGATGGAGTATGGGCTATGTGCCTGTTACTATACTAAGCACTTTATATGGATGTCTTACTTTAATTGTTATATCACTTTTTTGAAATTAGTGTCATTTTTCTTCCCATTGTACAGATAAGTAACCAGAGGCCCAATATAAATGACATTAAATAACTCAAAACAAGTCAGCTCTCCTATCTCCTATCTGTTTTTACAATTCTTTCTTTCATCAAATATTGATTGACCACCTACCATGTGCCAAGTCCTTCTTCCAGAGCAGCACTGTCCAAAAGAAATATAATGCAAGTAGCATATTCTATTACAAACTTTCACTAGCCACATAAACAGAAGAGAAACAGGGCAAATTAATTTTAATTCATAGATTTTATTTAACTCAATCTATTCAAACTAGTATGATTTCAAAATATGTGTGATATTTTACTTTTTTTTTTCTTACTAAGTCTGAAAGCTAGTGTGTGTTTTACACTCACGACACATCTTAGTTAAAACTAACCATATTTCAAGTGCTCAATAGCTATATATGGCTAGTGGCTACCTTATTGGACAGCACGTGGCTAGTAACTTGGGATACAGCATTGAGTAACAAAAGAAAATTCCTTGCCGTTGTGAAGTGTGGTTAAGTTCAAAACATTAGTGAAGGTGCGTGCTTACTGCATTGAAGGAGGAGTGAGGGTGGAGAGGTAATGAGGGGTCAGGTTAGGCGGGGCCTCCCGAGTCACTATAAAGACTTTGAATTTTATTGAGTCGTATAGGCATTCTTTGGAGAGTTTTATATAGAGTGATATGATATGACTTGAACAGGATCTCTTCAGATGCAAATTGAGATGGGTACTGAGAAACTGCGGGAGAAGCCAGCAGGCCAGTTAAGAGATAACTGCAATAGTGTAAGTGAGGTGTCATAGTTTGGAACATTGTGGTAACAGTGGAGGTGGTTAGATTTGGTTGGATTCTGCATATATTTTATCTAACAGTTAAAATATGAATTTGAAATGTACAATGAGTTCTTGCTAATTAATATTAAGAGAAATAATTCCAAACCTGTAAATAAGACTAAGTGGATGGCTACATTTTCTTTTAAGGATTATTTGATCTTCTAAGAGAAGTTACCATTGGTTGGTGTTGCCATAGTCTGTGAATTAAAGGTACGTGCTTTTTGAAGTTACATGATAACTTGTTGATCTGTGAGTGGTGGAGATACTAATGAGCTCTAGTTCATAGAAAAGAAACCCTAAAGAATATGATATATTGTCCTGTAAGGCATTAACCAGCTTTGTACCTAGCCTAACGATCTTATTCTAACGCTCTTATATTAAATTGCTTATAAATATTCAGCTTCTCAAATGTTCATTGAGCCCACTCAATATTTCAGTGAGTTCCACATTTATTTATGTGTTTAATTGTATCTTTGACAAATGTTGTTTTTTTCTAATTTTTGTGAGTCATGCTTTAAACTTTTATTAAAATTTATTCTTTGAAAATAATGACACCAACAATAGATTCAGATAGACTTTTGTGTATTATCTATAACATCAATGGTCATCACTTTCATTTCCTTTCAAATTCCAGGTCCCATGCTCTGAGAGAAAACGCTTACTGCCTTTTTCTCCTTCCCTCCTCCTTACTATTCCTATTCTTGACTTTTTCCTGTTTCAGATCCTGGTTCCAAGCCAGCTTCTGCTGCCCTCACTTTCTTTCCTACCTCACTAATCCCCAGAGTATGTAATTCTCAGCTATCTTGCTGCTACCCTAAGACTCCTGCATTTTTGCCCTTTTCTTTTGCCCCTTTAAGCCCCTAATAATCAGGTCATTCAAATATCTCCATCACCTTCTCCAAATCGAAAGCCACAGAGCCTGCTGAACTAGTACAGTAGCTCCTCTTTTAAACTTTCCTACCTCTGTTCTGGGGCCAACTCACATTATTAACAGTGCACCCTCTCTAATCCATCAATCTTTCCTTATCTCTCCGCTTCTCATGGGTTTATTTATTTTTTACATTTCCCAATACTGTTTTTATTAATATTTTTTTTATGTTTTAATTACAGTTGACATACAATACAATAGTTGTTTCAGGTATACAACATAGTGATTACACATGTATATAACATATAAGGTGATTACCTCAATAAAGCTAGTACCAATCTGACACCCTAGTTTTTACAATATTACTCACTATATTCCTTATGCTATAGTTTACATCTCCATGACTACTGTGTAACAACAAATGTGTACTTATTAATCCCTTCCCCTTTTTCATCTATTCCCCCAACTCTCTTCCAACTGGCAAGCCTCAAAATGTTCTTTGTATCTATGAGTTTGTTTCTGTTTAATTTGTTTATCTTGTTCTTTAGATTCCACATCTAAGTGAAATCACATTTCATCTGTCTGACTTACTCCACTCTGGATAATACCCTCTAGGTCCATCCATGTTGTTGCAGATGGCAAGATTTCATTCTCTTTTATGGCTGAGTAATATTTCATTGTATATATGTACCACCTCTTCTTTATTCATTCATACATTGATGCACTGCCAGGTTGCTTCCATGTCTTGGCTATTGTAAATAATGTTCCAAGGAACATATGGATGCACATGTCTCTTCAAAGCAGTTTTTTTTGGTTTCTTTGGATAGATACCCAGAAATGGGATTTCCGGGCCCTTCTTTGATTCTTGTTATCAAAGCTTTTGTTTTAAAGTCTATTTTGTCTGGTATAAGTATTGATAACCAAGCTTTTTTTTTTTTACATTTTTACATTCA
Organism: Rhinolophus sinicus; assembly: GCF_057876585.1. Classification (NCBI taxonomy): domain Eukaryota; kingdom Metazoa; phylum Chordata; class Mammalia; order Chiroptera; family Rhinolophidae; genus Rhinolophus; species Rhinolophus sinicus. The sequence goes on from NC_142513.1 coordinate 28,326,460, forward strand.
TGAAATATCTTTTTCCATCCCTTTACTTTCAGTCTGTGTGTGTCTTTCCATCTGAAGTGAGTATCTTGTAGGCAGTATATGTAAGGATCTTGTATTTTTATCCATTCAGCTACCCAGCTACCCTATGTCTTTTGATTGGAGCATTTAATCCATTCACATGGAAAGCAGTTTTTGATAGCTATGTAGTTATTACCACTTTATTATTCATATATATTTTTTAATTTTTCTTCTTCGTTTTCTTCTTAAAGAAGTTCCTCTAACATTTCTTTTAATACTGGTTTGGTGGTGATGAGCTCCTTTAACAGTTTCTTGTCTGGGAAGCTCTTTGTCCTTCCATTCTAAATGATAGCTTTGCAGGGGGAGAGTGGGGCAGGGGGCGGGGAAGGTAATCTTGGTTGTAGTTCGTTGCTTTTCATTATTTTGAATATTTCCTGCCAATCCTGTCTGGCCTGCAAAGTTTCTGTTGATAAATCAGCTGATAGTCTTATGGGAGCTCCCTTGTAGGTAGCTAAATACTTTTAAGATTCTCTTTGTCCTTAACCTTTGGCATTTTAATTATGATGTGTCTTGGTGTGGGCTTCTTTGGGTTCGTCTTGTCTGGGACTCTACACACGTTCTGGGCTTGTGTGTCTATTTGCTTCACCAAGTTAGGGAAGATTTCTGTCATTACTTTTTCAAATAGATTTTCAATTCCTTGTTCTCTCTCTTCTCCTTCTGGAACTCCTATGATGTGAATATTGGTACACTTGATGTTGTCCCAGAAGTTCCTTAAACTATCCTTACTTTTTTATTATTATTATTCCTTTTTCTTTTTGCTGTTCTGATGGGCTGTTTTCTGCTACTTTATCTTCTAAATTATTGATTTGATCCTCTGCTTCATGTAATCTACTGTTGATTCCCTCTAATATCTTTTTCATTTAACTTACTGTATTCTTCATTTCTGACTGGTTCTTTTTTATGTTTTCTGTCTCCATTTTCATGTTTTCTATCTCTTTGTTGAAGTTCTCCCTGAGATCACTGAGCATCCTTATAACCAGTGTTTGGACCTGTGCGTCCAGTAGATTACTTATCTCTGATTCGCTTAGTTCTTTTTCTGAAGCTTTGTCCTGTTCTTTCATTTGGAAAATGTTTCTTTGTCTCCCCATTTTGGCTACCTTTCTGTGTTTGTTTCTATGTACTAGGTAGAGCTGCTATGTCTTGCAGTCTTAGTAGAGTGCCATTATGTAATAGGTGTCCTGTGGGGTGCAGTGGCACAGTCTCCCTTGTCACCTGAACCAGGTGTTCCAGGTGTGTCCCTTGTGTGGGTTGTGCATTCCCTCCTATTGTAGTTGAGCCATGGTTGCTGTTTTCATGTCAATGGAAGGGATTGACCCTTGGGCTGATTGGTTGTGAGGACTGGCCATGACTACAGTGGAGAAGCTGTTGTGCAGGCTGACCCTACACTGCAGGGTTCACTTTAGCAGGGATCTGGTGCCTGTCCAATCTGCCCTTTGGGTGTTGTCCTTGGAGGTGGCTGGGTAGTGCTCCAGTGAGATATAAAGCCAGCCACCCATCATGCTGGCCACAGGGCCTTCTGGGAGGTGTCCCACTGCAGAGCAAGTTCAACTGCAGCCTGTGCCCTGCTCAGAGCTGCCTAGAATGAGCCAGAAAGCAATCCTCAGATGGCTGCTAGCCATGCTGGGCTTAGAGTTGCTTGGGAGAGGCCAAGCCTCAAAATAAGGACAGTTACCACCATTGCCAGGTATGAGGCTCTTCAGTAAGATGTATGGGGTACGCCAAGGCCAGATGCTACTTGTTTGGGATTTGTGAACCTTTGATAGGTTTTAGGAAAGCCTGCAGTTTGAACCAAGATAGGCTATTTGTATGGAAAAGCCACTGGAAGAGATTTGGATGTGGTGGGGTCTCAGGGCATTATGAGGGCTGTATGAATAGTGTTGTTAGCCAGGCTGATGGAGACTCAGATATGGTACCCACCTGCATCTGCATCTGGGTGGGGGAGGGGTCAACAAAGGAATAATGGCATCTTCCAGAACTTCTGTCTGAGAGAAAGTTGCCCCTTCAGCCCCTCAGGCTGAAACCAGACAACTCAGTTCCTCCCTTTATGTCCCTGGCACCATATGACCTGCTTCCCAGCTCTGGAGCTGTGAGCAAGTGAGTTCTTCATCAAGTAAGTTCATGTGTGGGTCCTTTGAGAGGATCACCTGGGTCTCCAGGAGCCCTCAGTCTCAGCCAGAAGTTGTGGGGACTTTTCTTCAGGTATGAAACCCTGGGTTGGGGATGTCAGTGTGGAGCTGGGACCTCTCACTCCTCAGGGGTACCTCCACAGCTGAGATACCCATCCCAATTTTGAACTACCACATGCGGGTGTGGTACCAGCCTGTCCATGTCTCTGCCCCTCCTACCAGTCTCAATGTGACTTCTTCTGTATATCCTTAGTGGTAGGACTTCTGTTCAGGTAGACTTCAGGTGATGGTTGTTCTGCAGTTTAGTTGTAATTTTGATGTGATCATGAGAGAATGCAAGCATAGCATTTACCTACCTGGCCATCTTGACCCGAAGTTCCCCATTCCTTCAATGTGTTGAATTTGTCTCAAGTTGCAAATCTAGCTCCTCTGAAGGATAAGCAGGCTTTTGAATAATCTCGCTACCACCTGCTGTTTAATGGCTTTTTTTCAATTCACTCTTTCATTCATCTCCAAAATATATAATATCAGCTGTTTTGCTGCTACCTTCAGACTCTTGCATTTTTGCCCCTGTGTGTTTCCTCTAGGCCCCTAATAACCAGGTAATTCAGATGTCTGCAGTGTACCCTAGTATTCAAAACTCTGACAGAAAAATATGTCAACCTAGAATCATATATCTAGCAAAACTGTACTTCAAAACTGAGGGAGAAATTAAGACATTCTAAGGGTTATTAATTCTTCTGCCAGGTCAAATCTATCATTGATTCCGTTCAGGGAATTTTGAATTTTAGTTATGTTTCAATTTTAGAATTTCCATTGGTTCTTCTTTATAATTTCTAACTCTTTATTGTTATTCTCTGTTTGATGCAACGTTGCCATCATACCTTCCTTTACTTCCATAATGATGGTTTCCTTTAGTTCTTTGAACATATTTATAATTTTATGATGACTACCTTGAAGTGTTTGTTAAATCTGACATCTGTTTGCCCTCACAGCTACTTTCAGTTGCCTGCTTTTTTTTTTTTTTTTTTTTTTTACAGTATATGGGTCATACTTTCGTGTATCTTTGCATGTCTCATAATTTTAGTTGGAAACTGGAAATTTTAGATAATATATTGAGCAACTCTGGGTACAAATTCCCCAGTTCAGGGTTTGTTAATTGCTATTTGCTTGTTTACTTGATTAGATACTGGATAGATTATTTTGGTAAAGTCTGTTTCGCCCTTCCGCCCCCCACCCCCCCTGCCCCCCATGGTGTGAAACCTCTAATGTTCCTCAGGGGATATAGTTTTGGGTATGCTCAGTCTCCCTAGGATAACAGTAGCTTTGGTAGGGCTCTTTGATTCTCTCTCGTTTTAATTTAAATTTTTTTTTTCTTTGTCTTTCCCAGGCCGCACCCGGCTGTCAGGATCCAAAAACTGCCTACTGATTGCTCTCTTGTTTTCAATAAAGCCCTCGAGGTATAAATTGCTCTAGGGACTTATCTAATCAAATTTTGGTTTTTTTGAAGGGATAGTCCTGAGGTTAGAGGTTGAGGTTTGTTATTATCCCAACAGGGCTCTTTCCAGCTGTCTCTTTCACTAGTTCTCATTAGCAAACCAGCCAGCCTACAGTTTAGCCTGCATGTCCAACGAATCTACCAGTTTTCTTCCAATTGCTGTTCACCACAACCTCCACTTTGTTTGAGAGCTTTCTTAGGCTTGAACTTTTCTATGCACTGTTGCAACTGGAGTCATTTCTATTGGGAAGAGATTCAGAGCAATGAAGGGTACATTTTCAATCGGCAAAGACCTATAGGTTGTTGTTGCTCTTTTCTTGTCATGAGTAATTAAAAAAACAATGTAAATTTATCATGTAAACATTTCCCCTTTTGTGTTTATATTATTTACATAAACAATCATTTTGATAAAGATTTTTTAGTCCTAGGAACTGTTCAAGGTGCTCAAAAATATTAGTTTGCTTGACTTTCATGTAGCCTGTGAAGTATACATACATAATGAGTAATAGCGTTGAGGCTGAACACAGAAAATCTGACTTCAAAGACCCGATTTCTAATCACTACACCATGCTACATACTCGTATGCAGGTATGCAGGTGGTGATGCAAAATGTATGCGTACTCGTATGGTGCAAAACAATGACTACTTTTGCAGAGAAAAACCCATGGTTCAGACACTTACTGATTTAGCCCACATGTTCTTATCTGTGAAATAACAAGAATGACTACCTAACTGTGTTCAGCTAAATAAATGAGATTATGTGTCTGAAGAGCCTGATAAGATGTCAAACTTAAATAAATATTGATTATTTCACTTTACCTTTTAGATGGTATTTTGCTATTTATTTTTATTTCTTCTTTAAGGACATTCCTCTAATTTGTCCTTTCCTATTTTCCACAACTTAGAAGAGATCATCTGCTGATTAAAGATACAGAAGCTAAAGAAAAGAAAAGACATCTTTTTTTTTTTTTTTTTTTTTTTTTTTTTTTTAATTGGGGAAGGGGAACAGTGTGTACTTCCAGGACTTTTCCAAGTCAAGTTGTTGTCCTTTCAACACTAGTTCTGGAGGGCACAGCTCAGATCCAGGTCCAGTTGCCATTGTTAGTTGAAGGAGGCATAGCCCACCATCCCTTGCGAGAATCTAGGAGTCAAACCGGCAACCTTGTGGTTCAGAGGATGTGCTCTAACCAACTGAGTGATCTGGCCACTCAGGAGCTGAGCAGCAGCTCATTGACTTCATTCTAGTTGTGGAGGGCACAGCTCGTTGGCTCATGTGGGAATCAAACCAGCAGCCCCGTTGCCCAGAGCTCACGCTCTAATCAACTGAGCCACCTGTCCGCCCCAAGAAAGGACATCTTAAACTGTCCAAGTCACTGCACATCAGGTGGTAATTTTGGTGATAACACATTAATGAAGAAGCAAGGGATAAGGAATATAGAACAAGCACACAGTAAATTAATCAGTATTGCCAGAATCCCACCAGAAGTAAATCAGATGATTGCCCTTCCAGCCCAAACAACAGCACATATTATCATCCTGCATTTAGGAGGTGACCACCGTCCTCCATTTTCTAGATTCCAGGCTCATTATCTTTCTTTGGGTTCCTGGAAGTAGACTAATTTGCTACTTCCCTTGGCCTTTGCCCATACTGTTCCCTGTGTCTGAAATTCTTTTTCTCCTTCTGTTTACTTTGTTAACCCTGACTTTCTCTTCAGACCTCAACTTAAGCTTTAATTCCTTGAGTGTAGCATTTTCTAAGCCCATAATTGAACTTAGGTTATTTCTTTCTCCTTCCTTCCTTCCTTCCTTCCTTCCTTCCTTCCTTCCTTCCTTCCTTCCTTCCTTCCTTCCTTCCTTTTACCTCTCACAGAACTACTTCAGTTTGCAATCATACTTTCTTTATGGGGCACTTGAATTCATATCTGTCTCCTTTGGGAGACTCCACTTTCCATGAAAACTAAGAGTGACTTTGTTTTGTTCACAAATGCATCCTCAGTTGGGACTCTCAACAAATATATGCAGATAAATAAGTGAAAGACAAAAATTCTAGTTTATTAACATTTTGTGTTGTCTAGTAGTTAATTCATGACTATGTGAAGAAATACCATTTTAGTTTTTGATTGTATCAATTTGACAGATTTTTATTGAGCACTTATTTTGTACCAGACATACTGTGAGTTCTGGGATAGAAAAGTGAAAAAAGAAAAAAATAGCAGATCTCATGGAGCTTGCATTCTAATTTCTATTAAAGGCCTAGGAATGAAGCTAGATTACTGAAAGTTCCATTTGTAACTTCTCTAACAATTCATAAAAAATCTGGATTACAATTAAACTCAGTTAAAAGTAATATCGTTAGTATAAAGAGAAAAATCACTGGTCTCCAAAAACACATTTCCAAAATGTAAAAAAAAAGAAAAGAAAAAAAAAAGTCCTCAAATGTTAACAATAGCTTCAGTGGAAATATATATTTATATTTCAAAAATAAAATTTTATTTTAAAATGTAATGATTTCTGTTTCTTGCCAGTGGAATACTAATGGTAGAGAGACTTTTGGGAGAGTAGTTTACAATGAATGAGGACAAGTCTTTGATTCAGTTGGCCAAGTTTATTTTTAAAGGGAATTAGCTGCTCTTTAAGAGGTGAGCTGGGAGAGGAGATAGAGGAAAAAACTGCTGATCACACTGGCAAATGCACATGTACATAATTTACACAAACAAATACGTTGCCTTCAATTAACAAAGCGGAATATTTAATGTCTCTAGAAACTGGTTTTCCTGGCATTGGTTTTTCAGCCCTATTCCAAATTGCTCAGGTATTAGCCTCCATGGCCCGAATCAGATATAAAAAAAACTGCTTGGGGGGATATTTGATCCACTGTTTTCTAGAGTTGTAACTTGTTAAATTGCTTGATAATTCTCTTATGACCATTTGGTCAGCCCCGAATATTCCTACATCTATGTAGCAGCTGCCCCGAGTTCGTAGCATGAGGCACAAACAGAAAGGCAGGTGGGCCCTCTCTATTAGCTGAAGCTCCTCGCACCTACGTAGTTCACGTTTCTCTCTTCCGTTCCTCTGTTTGGAAGTGATTTATTGTTCTTGATTAGTTCAAATATAATGTGTGGCATCCCAGTCTTGCCAACCAGAAGGAATTCTCCAAATCAAGGAGTGACTCCTCACTCGTGAAAATTAAAGATTAAAAGCATATTACCCAAAACAATTTAATCTTTCCTAAGTGAGAAGCATTTTAAAAATTTGAAACCTGTTACATTAGAAAGTTGGCATTGTGGGTTTGTCAGTCATTGTTATCTAAGTCAGACACAACAGAAAGAAAAGAAGCAGCAGGAAGGAAGGCAGAAACAGAGGGAGACGTCAGGGAGGGAGGGGTGAGGGAAGGAAGAGGGAGGAAAGCGGTAAGGAAGGTAAAGTAAGAAAAAAGAGAGAGAGAGAGAAAGAAGAAGAGGAAGAGGAAGAGGAAGAGGAAGAGGAAGAGGAAGAGGAAGATGGAGAAGGAGAAGAAGAACCCCCTGACCACACCCCTGTATCAGACCAAACCCTTTAGGGAGATTTTGTAAGTTTTAATATGCGTCCTCCTATTACTGTAACTCCTTTTTTTTTTTCATTACAAATGAAAACCTGGCATGTCTTTGAAGTATTAGCTGCATCAAAGACTTGCTCCCATTAATTTTAAATTACACTCTAAAAGCCTGTCTACAGTTAGCAGTTCATGAAAAGGATGCCCTGTTTTGCAGTCTCCTGGGTTCTCAAAGCAGAAGAACCTTTTAATTGATCTTCCAGCATTTCTGCATCAAATAATAGTGAGCCGAAAATGGCTACATCTATTAGCGATCCATGTGGCAGATGGAACTGAAGAAATGCATCTAGCTCACACTCTGGGATTCTGGATTTAGAAGAGAACCAGAAATTGAGGAACTGAATTTGTACTTGAAGCCAAAAAAAGCACTATTGATTGGTTTCTGTGGCAGTCAGAGTGACAGCAAAATATTCTTGGGCACAAACTAACATTTTTAGGGTATTTTAAAAATTCAAGTTGTAACAAAATATTGTTAGACACGCAGATTTGAAGGAGTTGAAAGTATCTTAAGTGCAGAGTCAAAGGAGTTGGAAAAAATTAATTTTCTCTCTATGCTGAACTTATTAAACAGATTAATTTGTTTCATGTTTTTATGTTCTTCCTATGCAAAATGTTCATATCTGTTTGTATCATTACTTAATTATACTTTATATCAAGAAGTGTGGCCCATATCTTAATTTTATTCTCCCATCAACGTCTTGTTACTTTGTGCAGATTAAAGAATCAGACATTGATAGTTTTAAAATAATCCATCATATAGCTGAAGACCAGCGTTAAGTAACCCCTTAACTTTCTCTTGTAAACAATACACATTTAATAGCTTTTAACCAGGCAACTTTTGTGCATACAAATAAATTCAGGGGAGTGATGATAAAATCACCAGATTTGTGGGAGTCTATCAAAATGATTTTGGGAAAAATAAATTGACTTCATTGTTTAGAAGACAACCAATTAAACTGCATTATCTGGGTCTTTTTATTCAGTAAATTAATAATGTTTAAAAACTTTAATTGGCTGCCTAACAACTTGAATAAATTAAATTGTGTTATTTTTTATATTTGTAATATTCTAAAATGTATTGCCTTTATTGCTTCATTTGTTTGAAAAATATGAAATTAAGATTAAGCAGAATGATGCCATGTATCAGAAACTTATATTTCCTAAAGTCTCCTCCTTGGTGATAGTTGGCATAATTCTGGGAATGGCAGGTCTAACAGAATAATATATTTCTCAAAGTAATATTTTCAATAACTCAGAACTCCGATGATAAGCAAATTTGTTTTATGTTATTGGAGCAGCTTGTCTATACCAAGCCCAGAATAACTACTTAATCTTTTTAAACAAGGTTGTAAAAGAAAATTATAGCTAGTCAGGGTAGCATGTGGCTTCCTTGCCAACAACTTCTAAGAGAATAGTTATCTAAATAACTGAATTAGACAGACAATTCATCACTCATGGGGTCCTCTCCAAATATTCAAATATGTGTGGCTCGATCCAACATAATGTGACACAAAATATATCAAATCTTTTTTATATCAAATCTGGGAATAAATCTTTCTTGGTGTAATCTAACCATGGTGATACTTTATAATCACTCAGGAGGCCATACTGCAAGTACTTGGAAAGGAAACATTGTTTCTAAAACTGGCAAATACCTTGGAGGTCATTTTGTTAAAATGCCTCATTTTAGGAACAATATATCTAAGAGCCAAAACGTTGGTGACTTGCCCAAGGACACCAAATTGAAGCACGAATAAATCAAAAATAGCACCTAGCTAAGGTCTGAAACTGAATGTCAGCCATAGAGTAGACAGAAACAAGGTTGGATGGGTGAAAGAACCAATGGGTTAGAGTAAATCTGATCCCAGGGACAGAAAAAAAGACACGAAGCAAAACAATGAATGGGCTTAAGGAATATTGCCAGCAAGGTCCCACGGGGTTCTCCTGTTAGCATTATGCAGCAGTTTGGTTCATTTTTAAAGTCCATGTGTTATTTCCACAGGGATGACTCTACTGACTCTAAGCAGATCATAGGAGAGCCAAGGGACACACCAGCTTTCCTGGTGTGGGTTATTAATGCCATCCTTGTTTTTCCAGCCGGCTTATCAGTATCTGCCATCCTATGGCAAAGCTTTTTTGCTGTCCTCCCCCCTAAATGACTTACACAAAGCCATGGAGATGATTGAATAGGAACAAAAGAACTTAGACAACTAGATTCAGGGAAATTCCCACTGAAAGTGGGAGTGTATATCTAACAGAGAAAGCTTCACATGCTGGTTAAAAGCATCATATTTGGGAACAGAGTACCATCGTTTAAATCCCTGCTGTGTCCCTAGCAGTTTGACTTTGAGCAAATTGTTTACCTTCACTTTGGTTCTTTCAATTAATCTGGAAAATGGGAGTGAGTAACAATAGGGCTGTGATATTCACCAATAAGATCAATACAAAGTTAATAGTACCAGACACAATGTAAGTGATATGATGATAACTAAGTGATTCCTATGGAATCTGTCTCACCATAGACACTTAAAAAATGTGCTTTAAAAAATAACTCCGTATTTTCATCTAGTAAGCTTCATCTATCCATATATAAAGTTTTAAAAAGACTATATAAAATTTGAAAAGCTAGTTCAGCCTCTATGGATGCTTCTTTGTAAAAGAGGATTGGGGAGAAAGTGGATTTTGTTTATAACGAAAATGAAAGGAATTCAAATCTAAATCTTCAGATTGGTAAAATAATGCAATGGGTCCTTTCGGTTTCAAAACTGATTTGATTTTATTTAGGGGTTTGCAAACATTGAAAATAAAGAAATAGGAAAATTAGCATTTATTGCCCAATTGTGTGCTAGTAACTGTTTTAAGCGGTTTAAAAATCACACCTCGGCCACTCCGCGCGCCTGGGCTGGCGGGCCAGCGTCCCCACGGTGCCCGCCGCGTTTCTGGCCCAGCGTGTGGCACGTCGGGGCAGCGGCACGGAGAGGAGAACGACAGCGGACAGCCTCACAAAAGGAGAAAGACCTCTGATGCAAATAAAACCGAAGATCATTTATAATCTTTAATATGCAAAGTAGGAGAAAAGAGTGCCTGCTCTTTGGGGAGCAACCTAGAAAGCTTGGCTGGTGTTCTGGAAGCTGATCTTCCCAACTACAAGAGCAAGATCTTAAGGCTTCTTTGTACAGTTGCACGTCTGTTACCTGAGAAGTTGACAATTTATACAACATTAGTTGGTCTACTGAATGCCAGGAATTACAACTTTGGTGGAGAGTTTGTAGAAGCCATGATTCGTCAACATAAAGAATCTTTGAAAGCAAACAGTTATAATGAAGCTGTATATTTGGTTCGTTTTGGGTTTTTGTTTTTTTTTGTTTTTTTTTATCTGATCTTGTGGATTGTCACATCATTGCAGCCCCATCAGTGGTTGCTATGTTTAGAAATTTGTAAGTGTAACTCAGGAAGAAGATGTACCTCAGGTGCGACGGGATTGGTACGTGTATGCATTTCTGTCATCTTTGCCCTGGGTTGGGAAGGATTTGTATGAGAAGAAAGATGCAGAGATGGACCACATCTTTGCCAACACTGAAAGCTATCTTAAAAGAGGCCAAAAGACTCACGTGCCCATGTTACAAGTATGGACTGCTGAGAAGCCACATCCACAGAAGAGTATTTAGATTGCCTGTGGGCCCAGATTCAGAAATTGAAAAAGGATCCCTGGCAGGAGCGGCACATCCTAAGGCCTTATCAAGCCTTTGACAGCATCCTGTGTGAAGCACAGCAGCACAACTTGCCTCCCTTCACACCACCTCCTCACACTGAAGATTCAGTGTACCCAATGCCAAAGGTCATCTTCAGGATGTTTGATTTCACAGATGATCCAGAGCGTCCTGTAACGCCAGGGAGTCATTCAGTAGAAAGATTTGTAATAGAAGAGAATCTTCACTGCATCATTAAATCCCACTGGAAGAAAAGGAACACTTGTGCTGCGTAGCTGGTGAGCTGCCCAGGGAAAAGCAAGATCCCCTTGAATTACCACATAGTTGAGGTGAACTTTGCAGAGCTGTATCAACTTCCAGCACCCCTCACATTGACGTAATGTACACAACACTTCTCATTGAACTGTGCAAGCTTCAGCCTGGCTCTCTACCCCAAGTTCTTGCACAGGCAACCGAAGTGCTATATATGTGTTTGGACATGATGAATACTACATGCATAGACAGGTTTATTAATTGGTTTTCCTGTCATCTAAGTAACTTCCAGTTCCATTGCAGCTGGGACGATGGGTCAGATTGTCTTGCTCAAGATCATGAAAGTCCCAAACCAAAGTTTGTAAAAGAAGTTCTAGAAAAGTGTATGAGATTGTCTTGCCATCAGTGTGTACTGGATATTGTTCCTCCGACCTTCTCAGCTCTATGTCCTGCAAACCCAACCTGCATTTACAAGTATGGAGATGAAAGTAGTAATTCTCTTCCTGGACATTCGTTTGCCTCTGTTTAGCTGTTGCCTTTAAAAGTAAAGTAACCAATGATGAAATCTTCAGAATTCTGAAAGCTGTACCTAGGATGAAAGATGTCATCCTAACCAGGATGACAATGACGATGAAGGATTCAGCTTTAACCCATTAAAAATAGAGGTCTTTATGCAGACTCTGCTACACCTGGCAGCCAAATCGTTCAGCCACTCCTTTAGTGCTCTTGCAAACTTTCACGAATTCTTCAAAACCCTAGCTGAAAGTGATGAAGGAAAGTTACACATTCTAAGAGTTATGTTTGAAGTCTGGAGTATTCCATCCACAGATGATTGCTGTACTAGTAGACAAGATAATCTGTACACAGATTGTTAACTGTGCTGCAGTAGCAAATTGGATCTTCTCTTCAGAACTATCTTTACTAGATTATTTGTTTGGGAAATCTTGCACGTCACAATTCGTAAGATGAACAAACACATTCTGAAAATCCAGAAAGAGCTGGAAGAAGCTAAAGAAAAACTCGCAAGGCAACACAAACGGCGAAGTGATGATGATGACAGAAGCAGTGACAGAAAAGACGGGGATCTGGAGAAGCAAATAGAAAGAGTACAGGAAAAAGTGGAGTCTGCTCAGAGTGAACAGAAGAGCCTCTTCCTGGTCATATTTCAGCAGTTTATCATGATCTTGACCAAGCACTTAGTACGATGTGAAACTGATGGGACCAGTTTATTAACACCATGGTACAAGAACTGTTTAGAGCGGCTCCAGCAGATCTTTTTACAGCATCACCAAATAATCCAGCAGTACATGGTGACCCTAGAGAACCTGCTCTTCACTGCCGAGTTAGACCCTCATTATCCTGGCTGTGTTCCAGCAGTTCTGTGCCCTGCAGGCCTAAATCCTCTTCTTCCCCTCATGTCAAGATTTTTTAAAAAGATCTCAAAATAATTTGTTTTATTTTTGATGGTTTTAAATGCTTGCTTTCTTATAGCATCCTTTCACTTACTAAAGGAAACGGAGAGGACAGTGAAAAATATGGCATTGATTACCTGTAACTGCCCCTAAAAAGCAAATATTCCCTAATGATGATAATGTGATGATGACCATAGGCTCTGTTATATATGTGACAGATACAACTTTTTTTCTGACGTTTTTTTCTCCTTAAGGCTTAAAAGATTAACTGAGGTATGTGAAACACTACAGGTCAAGCTGGCAAAGTAGTATATAGAACTGGTGGGTTTATTATCAAGCAGTGTAGATTTTCACAGATGGAGAACCTAACATGGCTGAAATAAAACTAAAAATATGTTTTAAAAAAATCACACCTAATAAACAACTTGTGCATACTTTACAAACGTAACTGTGAGTGAGGAAAACAAGTCACAAAATATTACACATAGTACTATTCCAATTAAATAAAGATAAAAATAGGCAAAATTATTATTTTTAGTGTTGTATATCAAATTGATTAAAATATAGATTTTTAAAAATCCATGGAAATGATTATCAGAAAAAGCAGGATAGTAATTACCTAAGGGGATGAGGAAGAGCATGTGTAATGCAGAAGGAATAAATGAGAGCAGGGGGTCAGGACTGCTGACAAGATTGAATTTGTACTTGTTTTATAATCGTGCAGTATATTCTACATTTATATTTATTCACTTTTGTAGTATAGTATTACATTTCAGAATAAACACTAAACAACCACAAAAATTTAAGAGATACTCATTTCCAAAACTGACACAGTTTCCAGAGACGATACTGCCTTGCTAGAAATGCTAATAATTGTGGTCAATGAGATCTGATTCAACATGCATATCGAATCTCCATCTCAGCTACAAATGCCTAATGCCACAAGCAATTTGTAGACAGCAAATATAGAGCAAATTGGTGCTCAGCAGATATAACTGACAAGTTTAATACAGATGGTAATGTTTCAGCACCAAATGAGGAATGAAACTTGTCAGAGTCATGGTGTCTATAAAGGGGAATGATGCATGAAGCATTTCATCATCCTCTTCATGTCTCGCTAAAACAATTTTCTAGCCTTTTAAATTGAGCAATTGATTTGGAAGCAATGTTTCAACTGTGTAGCCTTGTATTAATAGAAGCTAAGAGAGTAATGGGGCAAAATATACTTAACGATGAGTCAAAAGTGAAACGAGTTTTGCAAACCTATCTTCTTTCAGTGGCAAATAATTAACTTACAATGAAAACCGAAACCAACTACACTAAGGTGTAACTGAAAGTCAGTTTTTCAAGGCATCAACTAACTGTGAATGGGTTTATGGATTTCGTGGACTATTGATTTTTATGGAGGATTAAAGGCACATATTAGCTCTTCATTGAGTGATCTATTGTATTCATCAATTCCCAAGTTTTCCAATAATTATGAATTAGGTTTCTAATTGTATTTTCCAAAGATGGCTGCAACAGTATCTCCATTCACACATGCTCTTTTAAGATCTTGCCATTTCCCCACCATGAAGTAGAATCTGATTGTCTCCATATGAAACTGGCTGAGCTTATTATTTGCAATCAATAAAATGTGGTAAGTATGAGGCTGTATGATTTTTGACGTTAGATCATAAAAAAAATACAGCGACTGTCTTACTTGATGGAATACTCAATCTTGAAGAACTTCAGAGGCCATATGAACCATCGATTGCCATGAGGCTGCCATGTTGTGAGGACACCAAAGCTATCCATCATATAAAGAGCACATGGTGAGGCATGAGACTACATGAAGAGAAAGAGACACCCAGGCAAAAGCCCGCTGGTTGCTACTTTAGTCCCACAACTGTGGATGTTGCAGCTCCAGCTACAATTAGACTGTAATCACAATTCAAAGCCAAAGTCCTTCCCAAATTCCTTACTCACAAAATTCATGAGAGGTAATATAATATTTGGTTTTTGTCTTAAGTCACTAAGATTTAGGTCAATTTGTCACTTGGCAGTAATTAACTGACTAGCTGGGTTATTCTCTCCATCTTCAGGGCTATTTGTCCTCATTGAAAAATTGTATACAATATTGAGGAGACTTCAAAACAAATATCCATGTGATATTTGTAATTGATTAGCTCAAGCTATTGGACCAACTCTAGGAAAAGTTCAATATCGTGTTTGATTTCTGAGGTGGCCACTTAGGATCATTTTGATAAATGCAGATGTTTGATCCATGATATATGATCTGAGGTGGCCTCAGCAAAAAGTTAAGGACCTTTGAAAATCCTCCAAAAAAGCAATGAGAACATTGGCAAAAATTGTCAGAATTAAATTTTTTAAAACTGTGGAAATTAAAGGCTTAAAGCAATTCCATTATTCAAGAAAAATGGCTGAATCTTGGTAACAATAGTGAATTTTATGGGATTTTAACTTGCCTTATTCTCACGCCCAGCTCCCATAGGAGCCTTAAAAACCAGCAACCTACAATCATCCTGAAAATTAGCAGCCAGGCAACCACTGGTGGTGGCAAATGGATTTGTAATTTCTTCAAAATCCCATTCCTTAGAGGAATGTCATTATTGGACCTGTCTTGTGGTTCATTGGCATATTTGTACACTACCTGCAAGGCTGACTTGATGTGACCTGATGGGAGTTTGTCTAGTATAAACCACCTTTTTCCAAAGTGTGTTTATTGAAACAGTCAGGGGCAATTGTATAGCACCACAGTTGCCTGGGGTGGTGAATAATGGTTGGGACAAACAATATGTAATCCAAAAAGTTTTAAAGGAAATGGGAAATGTGATGCCCATAAAGCATTTTGAGAAGCTCAGATGTTCCTGAGACTCTCAGACACCCATGTATGTAGGGCTGTGCACATGCCAGGACGGTTAGCCTGCTCAGAAAGGACCTGAAAACATAAGTTCTAACTTCTGACTAACCTAGAGACTGTGTAAGCAGGAAGTGAGGGCTAAGGCAGAGTTGTAACCTGCCTGACTGAAAGTTGAAGGTTTACCCCAACACACACATGCAATCCCTCAGCAAAGACAGACATCTCTGTCCAATTAGCTGATCATTAAGAGCACTGAGCAGACTTTAGTGGACACACACAGCAAAATATATAGACTAGAGGAGTTTTAAAGTTTCATGCTGATAGATTCTTTTGATATCTAAGAGTCATTCCTAACTATGTGGTTTTTGTTTGTTTGTTTGTGTTTGGTCTTTTTCCTCTTGTAAATGATGTCTTTTTAAGTTAACATTTTCAGCTGGTTGTTGTTGTTTTTTTGTTGTTGTTGTTGTTTTATCAAAAAGAGCTATGCACTTATCTCTGTTAATTATTTTAACCACTTTTAATTATTCTTATTTTTATAAGCTTTTTATTCAATCCGCTGTATTTCCTAGATAAATAATCCTATAATTTGAGAATATACCAATTTTAGTGCTCCTCTCTTAAATGTATCTTTTCTTTTTTATCTTTTGTTTATGTTCATTGATACTTTGACAAAAGGATATTAAGTACTAATGGTGAAAATGGTATCCTTGTCTTCTGGTTTATGGGGATGCTTCTAGTATTTCATCATTTTGCAAAGAGCTGATTTTGAGTATATTCATAAGAAACTGTCATCTATTTTATTTTATTATTTTATTCTATTTATGAATCAAATATAGATGTAAAACTTTGGCAGTTATATTTTTGACAATAATAAGATGATATTATGCAATTGCATGTTAATTCATGTTAATAGATTTTTCTAACCTTGAATCATCTGCACCTTCTCTTTTATATTGCATTATTTGTGGTCAAAGAATATGGACTATTGTATATCTACTTTTAAAAAACCTATTGGAACTTTGTGGCCTAATATATGGTAAACTCTTATTAATAATCCACAAGCCTTTTAAAAGGAATGTGTAATCTATTTTCAAAGTATAAAATTTGATCTACATCTAATGTATCAACCTTATTCATTTTCAAATCTTAGTGATGATATCCTGTTTTTTATACTTATTTTTCCATAAACTGACAGAGGTAAGGTGAAGTCTTCTTCCATAATTTTTGTTTCTGCTCATTTCTCCTTGCATTTTGTAGACCTTGCTTTATGTAGTTGGATACTATGCTATTTGCTGCATTAAAAAAAAAAATCATGATGGACATTTCCTCACTATGGATTTTATCCTTTGTTACAATGTGCCCCTTCTGGTTTTATTTAATAGCTTTTGGCTTGAATTCCACTTATCCAGTACGAATATTGGGACTGCAATTATATTTGTTTTGTTTATATCCTCCCCCCCATTTATCTTTATAATTTTTTCCTTTTATTTTCTACATTTGTACTTCATTTCTAATAAGTTATATTCAGGATATAGTTGGATTTTATGTTTCATTTGATTTGAGTCATTTTTATCAATGTGATTTAGAAGTGATGTTTTAATTGTGTTGTCTTGTTTTATGTGATATGCTTTACTGTTTCTTCTGTTTTGTCACTTTACTACATGGGACATGCTCCCTCTGCCCCATCCCAAACATACACACTGTAGAAATTTGGAATGCATTAATTTTGTGTTTATTGTTTATGATTAATTTTATAACTGTAAATAGTCTACATAAAGCATTGTTTTTGATTTATTAACTTAAAATAAGATAGTATATATGAACAATAATGATTTCTAAATTGGCTTCTGGATTTTCACTCTTATCCATAACTATAGTTTACTTTATGAAGCATTTCTTCAAGGGTTATGACATTTACATTCCTTTTTGCAATGAAACTTCTCATAGCCTTTGCTTAGAAATTCGTGTATAATGGAATCCATGCTCACCATCGATTATGTGTATTTGACCATTTTTCCCTTCTTTTTTTTCTTTTTTTTTTTTTTTTTTTTTTTTTTTTTGTGCATTTAGTATGCTTACATCTTGGTTAGCTGGATTTTTTTCATTAGGTAGTTTCTTTTAAAAAAGAATCTTGTGCATATTCCCTGTGCCCATACATGTTTGAGAATACCTTTGTGGAATGTAAAATTTTTGGACAACATCCATTTTTGCTTCAGAACTCCAGCAGTATTTTACTAACCTCTGAATTTTAACATTGCTGCAAAGAAATCTGAGGTCAACCCAATTTATCTCATCTGCACAGGATTCATTTTTCTGTTTAAATGACAGTAAGATTATTTCTATTGTCTTGATATTAAGAATTTCATCAGGATATTTTGAAGAGTTGCTCATTATGCATTATTCTTTCCCACAAAACAATATATCCCTTAAGACTGTACATTCACTTCTTTCTTAATTAAGAAAGAATTATCATTTTAAAAATAATTTTATGTCAATTCATTCTAGGCGCATCAAATAGCCATGTGTTGGATCTCTGTTTTCTATTGTGCACTTTCATAATCTTTTTAGAATTGCACTTATATTTTTTTCTTCTTCCACCTTATTCTCTGGATTTTATTTTAAAAATTTCTTTGTATCATAGGTTTTCCCTACCACTTCTTAAGTTTTTGCATCGATATGCTTCTTTCTCCCCTAATCTTCCCCTTCTGATTAATTTTGTTGTATTATCAACTTACCTTTATAAATTTCATGTTCACTTATTTCTTTCAGAGGAGAAATGTGTTACAAAAAATTTTCTTGCTTCCAAGGGTACACTGACTTCCTGAGTTGAGTATCCAGTATTCCCTTCCTTCTTTTCCTCCCTCCTTCCCTTCCCCCATCCTTTCTTCCCTCCTTTCCTTCTTTCCTTTCTTCCTCCTTCTTCTAATTTTGAAGCCTGTTTGCATGATTCCATGTTATTTTGCTTAATTTTACTCTTCTGTTCTAAGAATCATCTTTGCTGGTCAAGATTTGCTCTCTAACCTTCCCCCTTATACTCAGTGTTCTGATGGTCTGACCCATAAGGCAGTCCAGCAATGGACTCCCTTACTGTCTAGCTTCCTATTGAAATTGACCAATGGTGAGCCCTGCAGAAGATTGCAAGGGAAGAGATCAGGATATTTATTCCTGTACAGTTGTCACAGATTGGCTTCATTCCTTGTCTGAATACCACAGTTCCTTCCAGGCAGCCTTCTCTCCAGTTCTGATAACCATTTATTTATTTCCTTTGTCACTTCAAGACTGGCAGTAGTAACAATTACAACGTTACTAGTTCCGAGGCACTACATGGTGTCTTTATCCTCTACCCACATCTCTGTTATTGTCCTTTTACTAAGTTCTCTGCATATTACCCACTTTGAATGTGCCATCTATTTCCTTCTGGATGCACTAATTAGAACAAAGAATGCTCCCAGTTTGTTTCTCTCTATGTTTGTTTGTTTGTTTGTTTTAAGTGTGCACTGATGTTGTAGACAGGGAAATAGGACTCTGGAAAACTATTGAGTTCAGCAGCATCACATTTGCTCAAATGATTACTGGTGGTCAGGTAGAATACAGTGCAGGTTGAGGCAAAGCGTTGAGAGGGCAAGTGACTGGGGCACTTAGTCCTTATGGCAACTTTAGTTATGGTAAAGTGGGTCAGCTAGCTTCTTCTTATAGTCTTACATACTCAGTGAGAAGAAGAAATTGAAATCTATGAATATTCAATTGAGAATATATTGGCTTAATGACTGTTAATTCATCCATGACAACCTTGTAGATGAATGAAAAGCCATTAAATATTTAGATTATACATAAATTCCTGGGGGATATTTAGGATGCATCCCATCCCAATGCAATATAACTAATAATTCTCAGAGATAGATAAATATATTAATTGAATAATAAAAACATGTTTGTGTCAGAAATAAATTAGAATTGGAAAGTAAATAAATATAAGTTGTAAATAAAATGCAATGTTCTGTAAGTTTATTGTACTCACCAAAGGAGGAGGGAAAGACTTAGGAGTGGATGCTGGACAAGGGCATAAGGGAGTCGTTGTTTGGAAGGTGATGGAGAGTCAGGTTGATTGATGTTCAGGAAGGCATTTGATAGCAGAATCAGGTGTGCTTATAATATTCTTTCCCTTGAGACTATGACACTGGAAGAAGCATCTAATTTGGAAGGCTTTGGCATTTCTGTAAAGGAATGGAATCTTTGTTTTTTAAAAACTGCTTGTTATTAATAAAACACATGGAAATAGTGTTCCTTCCTGAAGCAAAGAAAGGGTTTAGAAAATGCATCATCTTTATCACTCTCACTCGGTCTATACAAGCAGAATCATACCTTTTAGGTTCATCCAAACATGGTATGCAATTCAGATGTATTCCGTGTAGTGGTCGCTGACTGAGTCATGGTCACTAGTATAACTTGGTTGGTATATCTTTGTCTAAAATGTTATTGTTGAGATATCACTTGTTATAGCATATTTACTCTTTTTTTTAAGTGAAAGAATAGTTATTATACTGTCCATCACCAAGACAAAGGTACAACACTTCATGGATTTCTTAGATAGGGAGGCGATATGTACCACATTTGGACATGAGGCTCATTGAACCCATTTTTTAGGTTATCTTTAAGGCTGCCTTTTTGAGTGGGGTCTGAAATAAGAAAGAAATCTGCAGCCAGTCAGGTTCTGTCTGTCATCTGAGTTGCCTTGCTACTTGGGCCTTACGATCCACCAGACCCAAAAGTTCTGGGATGCTTCTGGCCAGAAGAGATATTTTATGAAATCTCTGGCAAGTCCCAATAGGAGAACTCATAGAGTTTTAGAGTAAGGCCATCTCATTCTCATACAACAGATAGTCTCTATTAGAAAAGTAACTTGTGACTTGCTATTGGGTGCTGACAGACTGAATATTTGATTATGGAACATCAAGTGATTGTGCAGTCTGAATTACCTATCATGCACTGAGTATTATCCAATCCACTGAAACATTAAATTGGATGTACACAGCTACATTCCATTATAAAAGAGGAATGATATTTGTGAGACCATGACTGAGCAGGCTTGGCAGGCACAAATAAAATGGCATGAGTAGGTAGTTCGATTTTACCTTTTCTTCTGTTGCACTGTCTCTCCCTCATCCCAGGAGTGTGAACTCAGGGTAAGCTCATCATGACCAGGTAGCAGATGAGGAAAAAGCTCAGGCTAGGTTTGTAATGAGTATGCATGGCCTGTAGGCACCAACTAGAAGTAGAGAGCTATTGCTTTCAACTCTACTCAGAAATGGACCTCAAAAAAAAAAAAAAAAATGGCCATGATATGGTGCCTTCTTTTTATAGCCAGAGGGCAAAGATTTAAGAATCAAATGTTTGGAGTGGAAGTGACTTCTGTCACTATTATACATAAAGCCCACATGAAGAATTTTTGCTTCTTGTTCCCATCAACTTTGGGCTTGGGAGCTTTGGAGGTCCCAGTGCCCATCATGGGAACACTTTTTCCAGGCATCTGTGTCCATAATTCTGATGAAGTGTCACTATCCTCGCCACACCAACATTTTGGGCTTCTTGTATCGCTGAGCCAACACGCAGAATAAGAAACTACTATTCTGGGCAAAGTGGCTGGATTTTATTGTGAGATATGATTAAGGTTGATATTACACAATGTGAGCAAAGGAGGGTTATGGTTGGAACCCAGATGGTTTTCTGGTAGTACCGTTTAGTACTTTCTTTGCAAATAGCCCGAATCAGTGGAAAATCATGGTAACCCAAGACTCAGATCCCACGTGAATGAAGGATTGGGTCACCACACCAAAATATTCCAACGAGCCAAAGTACTAGCATAGGACAAGCAAAACATAGGAGTGAAGGATAAAGGCATCTTTAATTAATGCCTTACATTGCATGCATGACCACCTACAGACCAGCTAGCCATAGGGACTGCAATTTCACTGTCCTGCCAGATCTCTGGCTAATACATCATATTTAACATGGGAATTTCTCTTTGTATTTTTAATTTTCACAAACAAAGCATAGCTGGACCTCCCTGAATACCTGCATAACTTATCTGGGCACTGTTTTTGTTTTCCCTTTAGTCCTGAGTTTAAAGGCTGGGTATTGATGGTGGCATTACCTCTGCTTTCCAGTTATCTCTGGATGGGGGAATCCTAACTGGAGCTAGGAGTAGCTGTGGTTGATGGATTGAGGGAAAACTTTTCCTATACAGGTTTAAATTTTCTTGTAATGGAGTTCATTTCACCTACTTTGTAATTCATTTAGCATGTTGCTTTGGTTGAGGTGTTTGTCAGCTGTGAATATTATCCCCAAATTCAGTTCTAACAGTGAAATTTAACACAGGGCTTTTGCAATGTCACTTAAACACCGTTTTCCCGAAAGTCAAACTCATTGTCAGGCTATGGAGGACAGGGGGAAAAATGGCTGAATTTTCTGTGAAACGTAAGAGTTTTACTTGCTGTGTTCTTATTGGATGTGAGGAATTGGATGTGATGTCAGGTTTGGATGAGAGATTACCTTCACAGAGTTCATACGTGTTTTGTTATTGGTATTTACTGTTTATAAATTCCTGCTGGTTATTGGGTAAAATTAGCCTTTCTCCTTTTTTGTATCCTCTCAGATGTAGAAACTCAATACATTGACAAGATAGGAAACCAAAAATTGTGTAAACATACAGTTAAAAATCGAATAGGCAAATGAGTGGAATAAAAGTTGTCAAAATGTGTCTTCCCCAAAGTATCCCTATGTCATCTGGAACTTTTTCCAATTATTAAAAGTATTCCATAGCATACAGAAAATATTCCCAATTGATTTCATGATGGTAGTGTAGTCATGATATTGAAATCATTATGCACTGTGTCGTTCATCATTGGAAAATGTTATATGTGTTATCTCATTGTTTCACAACTCAACTGGAAGTATTAAATACTATTTTATGCATACCTTATAGATGAGAAAAGTAAAGTTTAAAGAGGTTGAGAAAGTTAAGAGTGTGAGTCAGTATGTCACCTTAGATATACTTAATTTCAAAGACCAAATTCTTTCTCTTATACAACACTGTAGTCCCAAATAATACAGTGGACTATTCTCTCATTCTTTAAATTCTCTCCTTTTCTTGATTTGTATGCTGCCAAACTGTTCTGGCTTTCTTTTTATCTTCTCTTTTTTTCTTCTTATCTCACTCACTGTTTCATCTTTTTTTCCTGTCCCTTTAATGTTTGTGTTCTCCAGGATTCTGTCTTTGATCTTTATATATTCTTACGGTGTAAACCCTTCTAGACCGTCTTATCTCAATTACTATATTTTATTTATGGTGTCAGGATAAAATTGTTAAATATTAGCCAAGGATTATCACCCCTATTTTTCTGATGTACAGTTTTCCTCTTTCTCCCCACCTTAATATTCCACCAGAAACATTCCATACATAAAAGGGCATCCACTAAGTGATGACACATTGAGAGGAAAAAGTCAAATTCTTGCTTTGAATTTAAAAACAACCTCTTGAAACTCATATCAAGATAGTAGTATTAAAAGCCTAGCCTATTGATTAGCAAGTCAGATATTTTGTAGCTCCAAAAACAAGACCTGAAGGCAAATTAGCACAGAGAATATGCCCTAAATAATATTGCATAAGAAAATTGATAAAACACCTGTGCTGCCCCTGAACACTAAATAAAGGTTGGGCTGAGAGGGAATTTCAGAGAGGAAGAGGGGAACTTAAACATGTGTGTGTTATTAAGATGGAATTAGAGAATCTGCCTCCTGAGTGACTCCTGGAGCATGGGCTAAAGAACAGAAAGTCTGCTCCCAGATCAAGCAGAAGCTGGGAACCTGAGATTACAGCAATAGAAAATACCACACAAATGTCCTCTATACCAGCAGGATCTATAGAGATGGAAGGAAGACAGGTAGTATGTAATGCAGTTGTTCTCTCTCACACACTCTGGTTTCCTGATGTCTCAGAGAGGTGTGGGGAACGATGTACATGTTTCCCATGATGTAAGATGCATGACAGAAGACCTAAAGAATCCTGATGTTATGGACAAAGAGAAGATAAACAGCCTGGTAATGAGACCACTATATCATGAGATTTGTATGATTTCTTGCATTTGAGGACATTTTGGCAAAAAGCACCACAAATAGAAGGTGATAACCAAAAGCAGGTGTGGCATTATAGAAGATGTCACTAGAGAGAAGAGGACTTCAACTGACCAGATAAGTACTCTACACTGACATAACACAAGCCATCTAGTAAGATCTCTCATCAGGGAGGAAAGGAGAGTTGTGGGAGAAATAGACTCCGACTCTTCAGGGAGAAGAACTGAGAAGTCACACGGACACACGGGCAAGTTTTAGGGAAGAGACTACAGGAGTGATGAGAAACTGAAGCCATTCAGTACTCATTCAACCACTGGAGGGAAAGGAAAGGGTGAGTGGGAGAAACTGGAAGGCTTGCCAGAAGTGGTAGTACATCAGGACTTCATTAAGGAATAAACAGTAATAAAGAACAGTGAACATTTTCAGATGCAGAGATCAAAAATTTTTCAATTTCCATCTCCCATTAGAAATCTAGATCTAGAGGAAATCTTCAAACCCATTTAGTTCACTCCTAATTAAATATGCATTAGGAGAAATTCATATCCTCTGCCTCCCTCAGAGTTCTCATTGTCAAGTTTTCCCTAACATTAAACAGTCATTATTTGTTTCCTTTAAGCACATTCTTTGCTCTGCTAAGCCAGAGAAAAGTAGGTCTGTAATCCCCCATTGACTCAAAAAACCATTTCCCTTTACGATTGGCTATACCAATTTTTTAACTACTCTAGTTCCCAGAAAGATGTCTGAAAAATTTTGATTATTTATATAAACTTGCCTAATATATCAAAAAATTTGCCCAAATCCTTTCTAGATGCAAGAAGTAAAATTCATCATGGTGTACCAATAAGAACCTGATCACTGTGGTGAGAAGTTGAAACATTACTTCCAGTTTTGCTCAACATACTCTTCTTTACATAACCTAAGATCACGTTAACATATTAGTGGTCTCATTACCAGGGTGTTTGTAAAACTTAGGATTCATCCTGGCTCCCGGATCCTTTCCTGTTATAATTTCCCCTGAAATTACGTATCATCTTTCACTAATTAAGAGTGAAACATTGACTTAACCTTCTATTTCCAGATTCCAGTTAACTTACAAGCAGCCGTGCTGAATTATTTGTTCTATGACCCAAATCCTGAAAAAAAAAAAAAAGGCTGATATTAATTTTGATGGAGAAATATCTTTCTTTGGAACAATTACTTCCACACAATCTTACAGGAACCACTTTGCTCATTTTCTGGAGAGTAGTACCTTACTATAGTTTAAGCTTCCTTCAAGTATGTCTCTCAACTCCAACTGGGAAACGAATGTCCTAAAAATGTCTTTTGTCTAGGGAAGAAGATAGCACATTAAAAAGATTTTTAAGTTATTGGAAAGAGCTGGAGAAGAATGGGGTTTGGGAGGAAGCAGCAATAGAGAAGGGATGATTTCTGAACTGAATTTTTAAGAATGCGCCAAGTAAAGAATGGTGAGGAAACTTCAAGCATGGAAATCAGTGTGTGCAAAAGCATAACATGAAAGATAATCTTTTTCTTCTAGATTGTTATATTGAGGGTTGCAGCATTAGATTTTTGAATATTGGACCAGCATTGCGTTTCTGGAATAAAGCCACTGAGTTGTGGTATGTTATGCTTATTATATCATTATTATCTTATACATTGCCAGATTTGATTTGCTAATATTTTGTGAAGGGCTTCTGTGTCTATCTTAGGATATTGGTATATACTTTACTTGAATTAACTTTGTCTGGTTTTGGTATTAGGGTAATGCTGCTCTTATAAAATGAATTGGGATATGTTCCCTCATCTTCTATTTTCTAGAAGAGGATGTCTAGAATTGATATTATTTCCAAAATTTGTATAGAATTCACCGGTAATACCATCTTTTAAGTAGAAATAGCCATATGTTGCTAGTGACTACTATAATTCACAGCATAACTTTTAGAGGTGTGAGGTAACATCCTTGAAAGTCTCAGAAGGCAAGCAGAGGGGAGTGACTATGGTAGAGAGAGTGTGAACTTTGGATCAGAAAAGCTCTAAACTGAGTTCCCAGCGTAGTTAGTTCTACTCTAATAAAGGTAAGAATTAGTGATGGAAATATCAAACTACCTTAATGAGCCATGACAGAAGGTCTGCTCAGATCTATATTTTGTAATGCATTAACTGACCTTAAATGGGAGTTTATCTTTGTTAGATAGTATCTTATTTAGCTGGGCACTCATTCATATCTCTTAATAGAATTTTTTCCCCCTTCTTTCGCATCTCCCCTCCCCCACTGTGGTTCAAGCCATTGTTTCTCAGTCAAGTTGTGTAGGACACAGCTCTCTGGCCCATGCTGGTATTATGGGCCTTGCACTGAGGCAGTCGGTTGGCCGCTGCAGCCGTTTGGCCGCTCACAGCAGCTCACAGCAGCTCTCACCGGCTGCCAGCTGCTCACACTGGCTGCTGGCCGCTCACGCTGGCTGCCAGCCACTCATGCTGGCCACCTGCTGCTCCTGGTGCACACAGTAGGTAGTCCACGGCAGCACACAGCAGCCTGTGGCCACTCACGATGCCTGCCGGCGACTCATGCTGGCCGCCGCCGCTCCTGGCATCATACGGTAGCCCATGGCAGCACTCAGCAGCTCACATCAGCCTTGGGCTGCTCATGGCAGCCCAGCTCTAGGGAGAGCCATTGTTCACAATCTTAGCTGTAGAGGGTACAGCTCACTGGCCCATGTGGGAATTGAACCGGTGACCTTGGCATTAGGAGCACAGCGCTCCAACTGCCTGAGCCACTGGGCCGGCCCTGTTAATACAATTTTGAGTCTTGAATATGTCATCCAAACAATTAGCTATTCTTCCAGTTTTGTATCATGTATAAACTTAATAATCTCACCACTTAATGCCTTTCTTGAAGAGTTTTATAAACTTGTTGAATGAGAGAGACAGGAATATATCCCTTTATAATAACATTAGAATCCTTTATTCAAGTGGGCCCTTTTCTATTAGAGAACCCCAAACCATCAATTTTTTGTTTTTTCCTTAATGATATCAGGGAATTCTTGATCAAATACCTTGTTGAAATAAAAATAGTATATATGATATGTTCTTAAACAGGCTAATATTATACTTAGGTAAAGAAATGAGATAAATTTGATAGAATTTGGAACAAAGAGGTAATATTATCCCAATTTACAAATGAGAAAACTGAGACACAATGAGATTATTCAGGATACTTAAGTCAAATAATTAGGAAGTAGTGGACCAGAAAGTAGAAATCAGGAACATCTGACTCAAAGACCTGTGACATTTCTGCTAGACCACTGTAATAGGCAGCCTTTCAGATGCCCCCAATGATCCTTGTCTCCTGGTACCCACAACCTTGTAGAATCCCCTTCTCTTGAGAAACTTGCTTCTAAACAACAAAATACAATGACACAACACTAGAAGCAGGTGTATGTGATGTTTAGTCCAATTTGAAACGTGAAAAAAACTGATGTTTATAGGATTTATGTGATTTCTGAAATTCACTCTTGAAATTCATTTAATTGTATAGCTGAATTGGGATCAAATCTACACTTTATATTTTCAAAATTTGTGTTCTCGTCACATGTACTAACTCTACCATGCTGCTTATTTTGAGATCAAATTTAAAATTTCAGAGGTGCTCATTTGTTATGCAAATTCTAATCTTTGGTACATATATATCCACATTGGTCCCTTCCATCTAAGATTCCTCTGTAGTGTTTCTTGTTATGCATTACAGAACACCTTCCTTCTTTGTTATGTCTATTCCCTTTCCTAGAATTGGGTTTTATCCATATGAAGCAAAGTGTTAGACTCATGTGCATGTCCATAATGACATATGTTCTTTGTGCATCTGCTGCACAGTCAAATACTCTAGCAACATCAATGGAAATTATGTTTGGGGACTTTCTCAGTCACTTAAGAAATCAAATGGAGGTAGACTGGACCCTTGAGGGGATATTTTTTCCTTTTTTTTCACCAACAGACCCTTTGGTAGAGAAGCTCACGGAGAGTTGTGGAGGTCAGTTTCAGTCAGAAGTGTAATCTACACAAACACCATGACAAGAAATTGGAGCTACCACTAGTCACATGGGTCACTAAGAAGACAAACCCATGAAAGCCATTGGATATCCCAACTGAAAAGGCTAGAGCAGCTTCCTGTCTGATTTGGGGGTCCATCAGTAGAAAGGACGTGGCAAGGCAAAGTGAGAGTGTGTGCTCTAGGGTTGGAACAGAGCTACTCTCCTGTTTGTGACAGTGTGTTCCTGAAAACTAGAAGCAGGCACTGAACTTACCTGAACCAGGCCAGATGCAATCAATTCAGTATGTGTTTAAAGACTATTCTAGGTGCACAGTTTGAATATCTATTTACATTTTACAGCCCTACCTCCCTTTAACTTCTGACTCCTCAAGGCTATAGAACATTGAAATTGGGCTTTCAATTAATGTGGTTAAAGAGGAAAAACAAACTTAATTATATTAGAAATCTAGGCCGAACCTGGTTTTAACTAGTCTCTTCTTCTCCACCTTTT
The DNA here is from genome assembly GCF_057876585.1 of Rhinolophus sinicus. NCBI lineage: Eukaryota > Metazoa > Chordata > Mammalia > Chiroptera > Rhinolophidae > Rhinolophus > Rhinolophus sinicus. The sequence goes on from NC_142513.1 coordinate 28,354,638, forward strand.
GTATGCCAGGTGTTTTTTTTTAGTAACTCTCATGAAACTGTAAAGATCTCATAGTCTACAACCAATTTTCTTTTGTTCTTTTCTTTTTTGGCTGGAGACAGTAATCTATGACCAACCTCAACACATAAAAATGAGAAGCTACTTTTGTGTTGATGCTTTTTTCCTAAATGATCTAAGTGAATAGGGCTATGGCAGAGAGCTTGTCCCACCAAGGCCAACTTGGTAGCAGGCTCCCTCGATGCTATCAATTCTGCATTCCCAGCTGGTGTCCCTGTGTAGTTTTAATAGGACACCCTGCACGTGGCCCTTACAAACTCCCCACTGCTTGCAAAGGTGGATTACAAGATGCAAACTCACTGAAATACGCCAAAGAATATAATGGTCTCTACAGAAGATCTGGCTGTGTCAACCAACAAAAAGTTCCAGCTGTGGCAGCCGTGTGGAACAAAGGGAACTCTTGGCTTAATGTGGAGTGCATGCTTCTGACATTCCAGTTCAGGCAAGAGATAAATAAAGCTATTACAAAGCCCTTGACCAGATGTGTCTGACATCGTCTCAAATGTGTTTGCACAGAAACTTCGCTATCAACGTGTCTCATTCTTACAGCAATGGACATCTGTTGCTGAAGACTAATGGAGGTCCAGTCCATAATCACAGAAAAGAGCTGATCTGGCTGGCCTCTTTCAACTGCCTTTTCCCTGGCTGCTCTAGCTCACATTAATCTGCATAGTCTCAGTCCTGTGTGGGTCCATGATTTATTTAACACAGAATCTGAATGCTTCTGTGTCATGGAATCCAACTCTGCCCGATAGTCAAGGACTTCAAAATTTCCATTTATTTTCCAGGAGCAATGGTGCACATTCCCCGTAGATAACTTGACACTGTTATGCCCTGTCACAGTTTACATCTGTCTTTGACTTAATATTGTTCCTAAGGTTGGCTATTGATCATTGTTCTCACATGAATCCTTCATTACTCTAATTGGAACCATTTATAAACACATTCCTTGGACAGATGACAAAAGGTTCTGTGATGGACAACTTCTTATTCAAAACAGCTGCCCAATATGTAAATCAAAAGCTGTTAAAGATTGTACTGAGCTGAGAACAATTATACAAGGAAGGTTCTAGCCTGTTGTGAATTAAAATGACTGCGTTAGAGCTTAAGAGAATTGTAAAGGGAGTCTTTCTTTTCAAGAATGCCAGTTCAAATTCAGCTCAAGTCATTGACATGTAATATCATATGAAAATAATGTAAAACAAATCAATGCTCTCAGCTTTTTTGTTAATAGACAGGTGTAAATATCTTCCAAAAGCACAATTTACTGCAGCCAATCCTTTGGTTACCTTATCAGAAAACACAAGGTCTTAAAGGTGTAAATTAAATTAAGGAACTACTTAGAACTGATTTTAAATTTCAGCATTTAGGATTTAGAAACTTTTCATCATTTTAGGCACATGATAAGATTTTATTTAAGTTATTCTTGTTCTGCTTACACACACACACACAGTTTCTTCTTCACCTTTTTATTTGAAGATAAAATTCAAAACTGTTTAACCCTTTAGAGGACTGTGGAAACAACAATAACTAACATTTATTGACTTTGCTACTTGTTAATTACTGTTCTAAGTACTACAATAAGTAATAGCTCATTTATTCCTTACACTAACTCCATGAGGGAAGACCTGTATTATCCTCCAATCACAGATGAGAAAACTAAAGCCAGTGAGATTAAATACATTTACTCAATGTCACATAGCCCATATTCAAATCTGGAATGTCCAACTCAAGAGTCGATATTCCTTACTGTAATTTCTCCAAGGAATGCTAATACTTAGTCAAGTAAATGGAAAATGCTACCAATCTACAATCTAACATATACATAGATGAATGATAGATGGACAGATACATGTACAAAGATAGAATAGATAGATAAATAGATAAAGATGCTGATATCTTAATGCCTCTGCTATCACCAATACCTACGTTTTTCATTTAATGTCCCATTTTTTTAAGATAAATTCATAGCCCCACTAAGGATGACTTTTATTAGCCCCAATTGTTTTTACACGAAGACATTGACATACAACAACTAAGAGGAAATTTCGGACTCCTCTCAGCCTGTTCTAAACCACACTGCTGGACTGCAGCAGGTTAACTAAGCTTTTGGGGGCAATTGATGGCTTTGCGTGACCCTCATTTCAAATATAAGTCATGCATATGGAATCAGCATCCTGTGTAATACAAAATGTCAGTGATTCTGAGACTGAAAACGTTTAAATATGACTTCAGAATGTTTTTATCATTATATACTTTTATGTATGCATGGTGTAACGGGAAGAATAAAGAGGGTTTTGTCCAGAGTTCAATTTCAATAGTAAAGCTGGAGTTCGTGTCAGAATTATATTTGTCTTGTCAGGGTCTTGGCTTGCAGCAATCTTCTCATCTCCAGCCTTTCTCCCCAGGTTCTTTCAGATAGGCAGCGGGGCAGTAGACAGAGAACCAGCTTTGAAGTAAGGGAAGTGGGGGAAACTTGAGCTGATTTTTTTAAAGTGAATACATTTGATTTGATTGATCTGATGATGTAACACCCCCGTCTCAGTAATTACACATGTAACCTATTTATGCCCATACAAAAGCTGTGATAAATGTTTAATTCCAGCTGACAGACTACTTCAAGGATTCAAGTAAAAGTAGAAATAGCCAACTAGGTAAAAGGAGATGGTCTATCACTATTCTTCTTTCTTGTCTTTTCCATTGAATCTCTGTCTTTTTTATTCTCAGTTAACTTGCCTCCTGGTCCTAAGTCAAAAGTATAACAGAGACATGCCCTCTTGGCATCGAGAATTATTTCTCAGCCCTCTTTATAAATAACTACATTTCTGTTTATCTTCCTAAAGGCTGAATTCTTAAGATTTAAGTGTGCTCATTCATTCATTTACTATTTTGGCAGTGTCTACTGCATGCCAGGCTAACAAGGGGAGGTCAAAACACTTACTCTCAAAGAAATCAGCGGAGGAGGAGGACAGGGTGATGGTGTGAACACAGCAATGTAAAAAAGCCATAAACAATTGCTATTGTTGTTACAGAAGCTTAGAGGAGAGAAAGCCCACCTATTGGGGAAAATCAGAAAAGGCTGTAGGGAAGAGCTGGTGCTTAAGCATTAGAGAATGTATCAAGCATGTAGCATACAAGGGAGAGGAGGGGATTCCAGATAGAGGCATAACTAATACAAGGAAGGGTCTTTTCAGTATGGATTATCTTCTGCAGAATAATAATTGAACTTAAAATATACATTCAGAGAGGAGATGGAAACTCTATTCCTGTAGCATAGTTACAGTTAAGTGCATTAGCTATAAAATACAATCAACTCAATCTCTAGTTTAAGGAGAGGTGGGATAGCATTAATGGATTAAGCAGTACAGCATATGATATCACCTTTCATCCTCTAAGGTGGTTATTAACTGAAAAACTCAGTTTTCTGTAATTATATCTGGTTTAAGACACTGTTTCAATCACTATGTCAATGTATTAGTTAAATCTGTGATTAGGTAACTTCTTATTATCTGCACTACCTTATTTTTCCTCCACTACCATATTATAAGCTCCTTTATCAGCAGAGAGCATGCCTGGTACCTCCTCCTATTCCACCTGAGGCCTTAGTTAGCGGGTTTCAATCAAACATTTTCATTTAACTTGATACATAAAATTAAAGAAAGGAAAAGGGAAATCAAATGAATTCGTATTTATGGAGTATTTACTTACTAGGCACATTCAGCTACATCTACCAGTAGATGGAAGGAGCAACATAAAGCATGAGCTTTGGAGACTTACAGATTGGGCTCAAGTATTAGTTTAAAGGGCTCTTTACCTTTCTGGGTTTTAGTTTTCAGATGTGTAAAATAAGGATATGAGTAGTATCTGATTTATGGAATTGTGAAAAGAATTAAGTGAGAGATCATATATTATATATAGTACCTACATATAGAAGTGCCTAAAAGTAGAATAGTGTTGGTTAATGGCTAATTGTGTCCGTCTGCTATTTTCTCAATAATGCTGCATAACAAAACTCAGTGGCTTGCAGCAGTAAGCAGTCATTTTCTATTCCCATCTCAAGTCACCATGGAGTCTGCCAAATCTAGACCATGTTTAACTGGACTTAGCTCAGAGCTGCAAACTCAGTACAGGCCTGCTCCAGCTGTATCTTATCCTCTGTCCAGTCAGTGGCTACTGAGATATGTTTTTCTTGTGGCAAAAGACAATAGTGCTAGAGAGCAAGCCCAAATGCACAAGCACATTTTAAGCCACTGCTTAAATCATATCTGCTAACATCCCATTGACCAAAGCAAGTTACAAGGTCAAGTTGAAAATCAAGGCATCACCATGGGAGAAAGGAGCCAATATTTGATAAAAAATGATTCAATGTGCCATAATAGTTATTTTGGCTTATTATTTCAATCCATTTAAAAATTTGATTATCTAAATACAATCTAAGTTATCTCTGTCTAAAAATCTATAACTCGACTAATTTTATTTTATTTTGAAAAGCTATGCAATTCACTAACTTTTAAAGTTGCTTAAGAAAAAAGGGAAGGCTCAAATAAGCTATAACTGATTAACTATGAAATCCCCAAAGATGAACAACAATGTTGAAAATAGACAAATGACAATCAAGAATACTATATTTAATAAATAACTCACCATTCTGAACCTTTCTGTTTTGTGCTATGTGAGAAATATTTTTACTGTGTATTTTGGAAAGGCAAAGGCAGCAGAAGACATGGACCCAATTTTCTATTGGGTCATTACAGTAGTTTGACACCAATTGTATTTGCCATTTGTTAGTTTAGTATTCATATATGTGATTGGGCCCTTTTACACCCATTAGCTTTACCTAGTAATTTATTCATTCTTTCAAAAAAATTATTATCAGGTGCCTACCATATTCCAGGCTCTGTGCTAGTGATTGTAGAAACAATCATGACTGTAAACAGCTTTCCAAATTGGAAACTTCCATTACATGAGTGTAAAAAATTTTGATTTCTTAAGTTGCACAAAGCAGTGAAGGACAAAAGACATAATTTAGAAAAGGTTACCTACAACCTTAAACATTTTGCATGTATACATGTGTAACATTCTCAATGTGCAGTGAGACTAAAATGAGGGGTCCTATAGGACACTAATTGCTTCAGTTGTGTTGGTTAAATAAACAGCAGACATTTCCTATAGCGTGGGCACGCTGTTAATCCTCTCAACTGGGTTTTTAATGAACAGTTCATTGATTTTGAATCCTTCTAATTCTTGCTTCTAGTGAACTCAGCGGGCATTTATTGATATTGAAGCCTTGTATGAAGCGTTTTCACACACCTCAATTTGAGTCTAGAATCACAACATTTAGAAAGACTACAAATGGAAGGTGCTCAGAGTAGATTTCTGCTTCTGCTTTCCATATCCATGAGATGTGTATGAAGACAAGTAGCATTATTCTTCTCTAAGATGCAGCACATTTGAAAGATGTTCTATGAGAGATTCACCTCATCTGGGCAGAAGACACAGAATCAAATGATTGCTCTACTGAATTAAAATGTAATGCTCTCAGTACCCACACTGAGATGTTGCGTGGGGCACTATGCTTTCTACTACTAGTTCTTTTTTTTTTTTTTCTTTTAAATCATTTTAATTAAGTTTTAGTTGTTCAGTGACAATTAGCAGGGGCATGGAAGTTTGTACCTTACTTCTAAGCCCTCTGTTGGTTTCTGTCTTATCTTCAACCTCAGAGCTACCTTACAGAGAGAAAAGGAGAGGGTTGGTACAGAGCATTTTCTAGAACTGTGATTAATGGTGTGCTTTCATCACCTATCATTTTACCACCTTGAACCCACAACTGACTTTAAGTGTACCCTACAAGCACACACCCCATGCTACATTTCTGCAAGTTTCACCAAAAAAACTACATTTCTACTCTAATTACCATCACAACATCTCCCATTATGGTTTGACCCTAGTAATTTAGTTATATTTATGCTGCTACAATGCACCAAATAGATAATAATGAATACTGATGCAGCCTAGGGTTGAAGCAAACTGTAATTATACAGGCTTAATGAAGTTACCAGAGAAGTCAGTATGTAAAAAATATACTCAGATTAAGAAGAGAGAGAAAAAAAAATAAAAAACAAAAGAACAAAACCTGAACGTTTCACATTCCTAAAGCTCTGCTTTACACTTGGAAATTCCTAGAGATCTGGACATGAGCTGTTCACTTCTCTGATTTATGCTCTGTGATATCCAGACTCACCCATCACATTTTCAGCTTTTATCTTTCACTTCCCAGTGTCTAACTGTATTGTAAAACCAGGACAAACAGTTGCATGCATTGTACAGTAAATCAAATGGTATACTTATGTGGCAATCCAACTTTGTACTAAATATGCCAAATTAAAATGTAAAATCAGGAATTTGGTCAAGATGTTGGTAATGAGATCCATCAAATGAAGCAGGGCCCATGGCTGGAGCTCCTTAGAAGAGCAGCTGACAAAGTTATCATGCATGTAAGTTAAAGTCTTACCCAGTTAGCATCTCAGGATGAAGTTGAACCAGACATTGCTTTTGTGAAAGTTGATGCTTAACAAGTACTGCATGACAGGAAAAAGCAAAAAGAGTGGTGCTAGGGTTATCATATGTTGATGATTGAGGCGCTCCTCTGGCAAAATTAGACTAACTTTGGAAATCAGTGATATAAGACTAAAAAAATTGTTAAGTTCCCAAATGTTCAGAGTGAATTGGACACCATTTTCAGTTAATCAAAATAAGTTCATTTAGATAAAATACAGAAAAAAAAAGAGACATACATCTGTCTTAATATTTCCTATAACATTATATAATTATTATGGCACTTTTCCTGATTTTCATTTGTCCATGAGGGAAGTGGGGAAGCAAGAAGAAATGTGGCTTCTGCAGACTGGCTATGACTTTGAGAAGTGGGGGAAGGTGATCCTGGGGGTTTCCTATTCCTCACCTAGTTCTTATGTATCCTAATCGCTTGTGAACATGAACAGTCATTCTTATCTCACATCTCACAAAATAACTTCTACAGTCATCAGTTTCTAAGGATGACATTCTTAATACAGAGTCAAGTCGTCATAATAAAAATTCTCCTAATGGTTTAGGGGTCATGTTAAATTATCTGTGGCTATTCAGGTTCATCTGGCTTAAATTCCAGAAGGTCCTTCTGAAGAGATTTCTCTCATTTCTCTCATTCTCCTCATTGTTGAATAGCTCTCAACTATTTCATGCCCCAGTAGGCCCGCATTCCTATTTTAAGTGCATATCTGGGTAGCAGATTAAGAGGAAAAGGATAGAGGCAAGGTTTAAACTCGCCAAAAGGATTTTTTTTTTTTAATTTGACCTTGTTTTTCCCTGTGTCTCCTCATCAATGCATAACTAGAAATAACTCTTGGCCAAACTGCATTTTTTACTCTCCCTAACGTATTTCATATCCACATCACTCACTCTGTTATCTCTACTACTCCTTTGATCCATCAACTGCCCTTTCTCCATACCAGGTGAGCGAGCTTTTTAACTGTGGAGGGATCCAGCTGTTCATCTGGGAGTCATTTGAGTACCTAGTATTAAGAGGTAGATCTGCTGTATTTTGCTTCACCTGCTATGCTTTTTTCTATCGTTGTAATTGGATTTCCTGACGAGAGTGAAGCTGCCGGGGAGACAGATGTTCTTAAAATTAAAAAAGAAAAAAGTTAAGGATTAGAGAAAGCATATAAACATGGGGATGACTTGCACTGCTAACAATGAGGTTTGTATATGCTTTCGATTTCGTATACATTTCTGATGAAAATGAACCTTGGACTCCAAGCAAACTACACTTCTCGCAGAGAGGAGAACGAAGAAGTGGGCATGGGAGAGATGTGTCCATTTTACCTGGCAGGAAGGCTCTGCACCTAGTCCCAGGAGTACCGGGCACTCTTCAGGAAAGTATGCCTGCTGAGCTCAATCAAGGGGCTATGGTTAAGAGAAGTCTTTGACAAGCAAGAGTTGAGAAACATTGGTTCTTTCTTCATTTCAAATGCTTTGACTCTGGCCCAAATAGGATGTGTTTGCCCTCAATCAGATTTTGATTGCTATGCCATAAGTAAAATAAAATACAGAAAATAGAATAAGGTAAAAAATGAAATAAAACAAAAGTCCCCTTGTGATCGCCCAATCACTAGATGCATTTCTCAAATATTAACCATCCTCACCTATACACACTTGTTTCATCCATCAGTTTTATCGTGAAGTTGGCTTAAAACTGAGGATACATCTTGTCTTTCAATACACATGATGGATTCCAGATGTTCAGATTAAATAATGGTGCTCCCCTGTAGACATAACGGACCATAGCAGCAAAGTAACTAGGCAAAATGAGCAAACCAGGCCCTGCAAATGATCTTAATTATTTCAACTATGAGAGAACAGAAAAGCACTGGGTAATACAACAAACAGCCCTTTGAAAGAGCAAACAAAAAGCCCTGGTAATTTACATTTAAGTTCAACCTGCTCACTGCAAAGTATAATGTGTGTGGAATAATTCAGGAAGAAATCTAGCACCATACCATTTTCATAATTGGTGCTCTATGCCAACTCTCCTGCTACTTGCTGCTGGATCTTAATGCTAATACTAGTTTGCTTTTCAATCTTTTTTAAATGATGTTGTATGAAGTCTTATTGCTAAAAATATGAATGTGCTTTTACGTCATTCGAAATGCCCTGTGTGCTTCCAGCATTTGAAAAGGTAGTTATAAATGTCATAATTGAGGTGAGTCAGATTTATATAACATATATATATATATATATATATATATATATATATTATACACACACAAATCTATATCTTTATTTCTACTTTCCATGATTAAGAGAAAGTACAGCTGATATTCCACTTGGCATAAAATTACCCAAATGCAGTATTCCAGGCCTTGGAAAATAGCGTAAAATTGTAGTTCGTGTCAATGCTGGACCAAACAGTGAGTTCAGCCCCAGCAGTCTTTTGTGGTTCTCTACTATGCCATAAATTAATCTGTCCAAAAATCATTGACACTCATCCACAAAGCACAGGTGGCAGTCTCCTTTTATGCACACCAAAAAGAGTTAGATAAAAATAAATTGTGCTGCCATTAAAAACATGCCAAAATAATATTTTTCCCATCTGCTAAACCCAGCCCCTGTGGTAAGTGAACTAACAGGTTTCCATACTCATACTTGGTGAACAGACACCACAAGCAATTAATTAACATTAACACGATGGGAATCAATCAGATTCCTCTTTTATACATTAATCAAAGCCAAAAACAAGAACATGCACCTTGTATAACACTCAGACTTGTGGGTCTTCAGATGTGGCTGCTCTAAAGCCCATTTCTATCTAAATATTTACAACAAAGTTGGTCTGCTCAACAGTCCTATTAAGGGGACTCTATGTCCCAGGTTCCATGCTGCCAAAGCCATGATCAGCAGACACATCAGAACTTGGCCTGCCTCATTTTCCTGATATCCACAGTACAAACAAGGACAATCAAAGGGCAAAGTCTATTTTTGCAATGAACCAGTTAGTTAAAAATAAACTTTCGAGTTTCCTTCCCATTAAAAAAAAATATGCCAGACAAATATGTACGTTTTAAAATGTTGCTGTATTAGAAAATCCAAAAAGAGACAAGTCTTGGCATTTTAAAAGCCACTAATTATCTTTAATCTCGTCATAAATACTTAGGGTAATGTTAAAATGTTATACAAATGGTTGGTCGATGGTTTAAAGAAAATGTTTGAGTAAATGAATGTATCAGAAAATTGGGAAATCTAGCAAAAGTATTCTCAAAAAAAAAAAGGCAAGGAGAATGTTATTGGTAAATTATTTCAAACTTCCAAGGTAGACAAAAAGTATGCTATTTAATTTTTTCAATAAACAGAGAAGTAAGTTAACTTCTAAAGGTCTTTTTAGAAAGCCAGCATAACAGTGATGCTTCATGACTTCTAAAGTGGAAAGAGATCAAGATTAGGACATTGGAGACAGTGAATAAAAATAATTGAATTGATCCCTCTCTGTATTTAAAGCACTTTATTTTGAGTTGAGTCTCAGCAGGTAAACCTAGGTGAAGGGGGAAAACAATTGACTCAATTACACACTAATGGAAAAAAGGAACAAATAGCAGAGATGTGACAATGTGATTATACTAACAAATAGTATAACTATGGGTCACTGAAAAAGAAATATGAGTACCTGTTCAATTAAGTTGTTGTGTCTGGGGGTTGTTCTGGTAATGCAGACAGGACTGAAGGACAGCTCAGGGAGGCTGGATACTGGCAAATATAGAAGGTTTGGAGGCATTCTCTCTCCTCCTCTCCCAAATCCTCTCCACTCTTCCTCTCTTCTTATCTCCCCTTCCCTTCTATTCCCTTTTCTTTTCTCTCTTTCCCTCTCCCTCATGCCTTCCTTCTGTACTCTCAATCTCTCCTTTCCTTCCTTTCTGAAACTTTTCCTGGGATGCTAATAGATACAATTTACCCTGTGACTAGAATAATCTCTACCTGCTTGCTTATGCCAACTATTCCCCACTGAATGAATGTCAGGAGGGGAACCGATCTTGAGTAGAAGCTCAACACAGAGGAGCAGGTACAGGCAGATCTTCAATTATTGTCATGCGTATAATTTATAAATTATATGAATAATTCATGAATCTATCTATCTATCTATCTATCATCTATCTATCTATCTATCTATCTATCTATCTATCTATCTATCTATCTATCTATCTTCTCCATTTGAATCCATTCTAGTTCAGTTAATCCCATGAGGATTTGTGGCAGATAGTGTTTTCCAAAAATGGCTGCAGTAATATCTCCAGTGCCACATGTTCTTTCAGAAGCTTGCCCTTACCCCATCAACCTGCAACTTCCTGCTAATCAATAGAATATGCCAGAAGTAACATCGTGTGACTTCCAAGGCTAGGTCATAAAAGGTGTTACAGTTGGGATACTTGCTTTTGGAGACCACATAAGAACTCTGACTACCCTGAGGCTGCCATGCTGGAGAGGTCACAATTAGTAGGCACTCAGATTAACATCCCCACCTGAGCCTCAGCTAACAGGCATAACCAACTGCAAGCCAGTGAGATAGTCTTCTTGAACATCTCACCCTGTTGAGCCTGCAGATAACTGCAGCCCCAGGTGACATCTACTGCAACCATATGTGAGACCATAAGGTAGAACTGCCTAGCAGAGCCCTTACCAAATACCTGACACACAAAATCATGAGTATGTTTTAAGTCGAAAACTTTTGGGGAAATTTTTTATTCAGCAATAGTAACTGGAACAGTCCTCAACATTTCCAGGGATGGCTTCTAATTAAAACGCATTCGAATGAAACATACAAATTGAGGGACAAGAGTGAAGAGAAAGTTAAATGTAATTGTATTTTAGAGGAGAAAAGTTTAGGATCTTGTATACTTTTCGCAAAGCATCTTCTTCAATATCAAATGTATGTAGGCATGACAGCTATGTTTCCTGTTTTCAACTCATCTCTGGTCTCTATTCTTCTCATGGAGAAAACACTGAGTTTCCTACCCTACAATACTCCTTATCCAGTTTGATTAATATATTCTGACCTCCATTCCAGATATGTTTTCTTTTATCTGAACTGGCCACAATGGTCTTTGGGGGAAGACAGAGAGAGAGAGAGAGAGAGAGAGAGAGAGAGAGAGAGAGAGAGAGAGAGAGAGAGAGAGAGAGAGAGACCAAGGAGTGTGGTTGAAGAATTTAGGTGATACTTGAGAATGTTTCGATTTTCGTTTTAAGAAACTATGAAAAAGAACCATAGTTGACCATTTGATATTATCTAGCACATTTTTATAACAAATATCTGGATAGTAATCAGTATTACTTGGATTTTCTAAATGTACAATTTACTTTTTAAAATATGTTTTATTTGGAATAGCATACATGTATTAACTCAATCCTTACTTTCTTAGCAAGTAACTTGACACAATTATTGACAATATAGGAGTTTCTTTCTATAATTTTTTTTCACTTTTTAACCAATTGTCTTGAGCTCAGGAAAATAATTGTATTAACCTCTGAGTCTGTTTTTTACTAGCTATAAGATGTGAAGTAATCCATGATACAGCTTGCTTATTCTGTTCTGTCCTCTTAGGGGAATGATCTAGCTGATGACAATCTGGCAGATTTATGTCCGGGGAGAATCAGTCCCACCCTGTATGGGTGTTGGCTTGAATCACTCTAGTCTTCATTGGGGCAAAGAGGTCCTGTCACCTCAGCAAGCAAGGAGGGCAAGTTGGAGCCAGCTAAGATCTGTCAGGAACTCCACAGCCAAATGCATGATCTGGAGGGAAGAATTGAGTTCACTGTCGACTATACTAAATTGAAAGGGAAAAATAATGTAAGTTAGATCATCAACTTGGTCCCAGTCATAAGGAGAAATTTGCTAGCTGAAAATAGCACTGGTCATGTACCTTTTAATTATGAAGTTTCTTTAACACATTTATGCTAATGTTAGCGACTGTAGCAAGACTGGTATGAATATTGTTCTGATTTGGAACACGCAGTGAAGCAAAAGTTGCATTAAGCCATTGAATTGTTGATGGAGGCTTCCAAGGCGAAGTGACTAGAGCCAGAGGAAGCAGAGTATACCTCAGAGTCTCAGTCACCTCACACTGCAAAATGTAAATGACCTTGAAGGTCATTTCCAGATATAAGATGCTGAGTCCTGAACAACATCTTCATTTATGTGAATGTATAGGGGACTAACTTTCCAATTAGACAGCTACTTTTTAGATTGAAGTCTTTATTACCCGTAATCTAACAAATTCGTAGGTGGAAGGAAGGTACTCGATTGCACAGCAAACATCTCTTTCAAAACAATGCTTTAATGAGATCAGTGTAAATGGAAGCATACAGATTTAATTTCATATTAGTGGGGGTGGGGGTTGATGTACACTTAGGCTTTTATCAAAACCCTTGATATTGGAACAAGAGATGGGTGTGTTTGAGAAAACCAAAATTGATGTTGGAGTCACATGTTTTCAGACAAATACACTTGTGTTGCACAGTGTGACCACTGCAAAATTCTTGGTATTTATTGTTATAATTGGATTTGCCTTGAGATCAGAGTGGGTAGCTAATGGTTTTTGATAAGTTATGGCTTAGAGCATAATAATGTTCATGTTTAAGGCATCTTTTAGAGATTCTGAAATGCTGCACTTTTAAATTCAGAGAGTTAAAAGGAATTTATTTTTATAGCATCATCAACAATATAGATAGATGATAGATAGATAGATAGATAGATAGATAGATAGATAGATAGATAGATAGATAGACAGACAGATGATAGATATAGATAGATAGGTGTAGGGATACATGTTTATCTGTGTGAAGGGCCAGAGGTCCTCAGTGTTGGCAAAGGTCTAGTTAGTCAGCTAAGGTGAGGAAGCCCTGCCCTGCAGGCAGGACTATATTTGCAAAGACAGGTCAGCTCTGAGTCACCATTTTTGGGTTGCTGGCAGGCCAATGAAGTCAGGCAAACTCTGTGTTCTCCTGACTAGAGCAAGATCTGGGTCAAAATCCAGGTTCTGCCTGTGTGGAGAGGAAAACAGGCTTGGGCAGGCCAAACCGTGAGGAGAGGTCTAATACGAACTCAAACCCATGGCTCTCAACAAAAGAATAAAGGCATTTTAGCTTAGCGTTGGGGGTGAAAAGTAGAAGCAACCAGTTTCCTTGGCAGAAATGTAACCAAACCATTCCTGAAGCTTCCAAGAACTTGGGGACACATTTTGATTTGTGCAGCAACCTCTGGATTTGCTGATTTTGGCTGGGATGGTTGGAAGATTCTTGGAAACTTTGTGGTAGATCACTTAGGCCAGTGCTTTTCAAGCTTTTATATGCACATGAATGCTTGAAGATTTGTTAAAATAAAGTTTCTGATTCAGTAAGTGTGGAGTGGGACCCCACTATTTCGTTTCCAACAAGCTCCTAGGAGGAGCTGATGCTGCTGGTCTGGAGACCACACTATGAATAGCAAGGGTACAGCAGTCCTGGCTGCGTTGTGGAATCACATCTGTAGGGTGACCGTATTTGGTGTAGGAAAATATAGGATATCCAGTTAAATTTGCATTTCAGAAAAGTCACAAATCATTTTTTAGTATACGTATGTCCCATGCAAATATTTGGGACATATTTGTTCTTTAAAAAAAAAAAAAAAAGTATCCCTCATTCATCTGAAATTCACAATTACCTTAGCCCCCTTCATTTTACCTGGTGACCATACGTGAGGAATATTAAAAAATGCCAGTGCCTGAGTTCCTGCCACAGACATTCTGATTTAATTAGTCCCGAGTGCTTCCCGGGCATGTGGACTTCACAAAATACCCTAAGTGACTCTAATGCCCAGCCATGGTTGAAAGTTACTGGTTAAAACTTACCCTCTTATTAATCAGGTGAGAAAACTCAAATTTAAGGGATCGCATAGTTTGGCTAGTGGTAGGATAGGGATTAATATTTAGGGTTCCAGTCACTCTTTGCCCCAGACTTCCTCTATCTTGAGTAGAAAGCATGTTCCCTTTTTAGAAGCTTAAAGGGCAGCCTCCTTTGTGAATTTTATTTTATTTGTCCCTAGGTCCCTGAGGTTGGGGGTTGTCTCCTCTCATTTGATTCACTCCCTTAAGCCCCCTCGGGCCTTATCCTGGTTAAGTATTCAGGATACATTTAGAGATCTGCCTCTTATAAATCTTAACTCGTGGATGCTTTAACATGCATTTATTCTCATTCTTAACCTCACATCTGGGAACTTGAAAAACAATGGTGTCTGGGTGCCACCCCTGGAGATTGTGACTTAATTGGCGTGGGATGCAGCCTAGGTATTGAGAGTTTTGGAAAGCTCCCTGAGTGATTCTAATGTGCAGACAGGGATGAACAGTGCTGCTCTGTCAGGCCCTTGAAATACAGTGGACTTGGGGCCTGCGACTCTAAAGTTGTCTGTAAGTGGTGGGTCCAACTGAGACCATCACGGATGTGTGTAAATCAGCAACTTCAAAGGCTGGAAACACTGAGCTTGACTGCAGGGTAAACCTGGAATGCCTCATATGTTATTCTTTCAAGACTTGTCAAAGCATCTGAATCCGTTCTAATTAAAAAACACATAGTTTCCTTAGATTCCAACATCTTAAAATACCTACATGAGCCTTGTATGTATTTCCACTGGTCCTAGGATATCCTGTTTCTCTGATGAAATGTAGAGTTAATAGCTATTTTAAAAGGTAATAATAATAAGAGAGGAAGGGGGTGGGGACAGGAGGGAGAAAGCCAGCATTTGCTTAATCTGAGATTTCTAACTAGCAGTTTCAAGATGCTAGAAATACCGCCCCCATACCCAGTTCTTCCCTGTGATTTTGTACTTTTCCCACTGATCAGAAGAAAGTAGACCAGATTCCTGCTTTAGAAACAGCTGCATATCAGGCTTTTCGTGAGGAAGAAAGATTTCTTACACAGAGTATTTTGGCAGGAACTAAGACAATAAACAGTAAAGCTTTGTACTTTCTTCCTGCTTTCTCCTTCAAGAATTGCAATGCACTCCGAGCAAGGCATGAATGAACCACTACTATTTAAGATAGACAGATGAGAGTCTTCTGAACTCTCGCAATTGCAAAGTATTATTTCTCACACTTGCGAAGGTCATTCATTGTGTTTCTATAGTGAAACACAGTCTTTCCACCCATCACGGAGTGGTGAATAGTTAGAATGCTTATTAATTAGCCTGCTCCCAACGTTAAACTACCCTACTACATTTCTATAAGCTTGGTGAATTTACTTAGGTTTAGATGACTACTAGAACACATGATTGGGCGGTCACCAGTTTGTCCAACCCAGGTTTCCCAACTCCCCATCCAAATGTTCTTCACAAGTGAGACAGACCACCATCCATGACTTTGTTGCATGGTTCTGGTTTCATTATTTAAATCAGATAGATTTTAATCACCTCCTTCTAGGTCAATTGAGAGAAAACTAGGCTGCACAGATGGAAAGATTTATTGACTCAGTACAAGGCAAGTCCAACCTCCCCACCAGCTTCAACCCGCTGGCAAGTTCTTAGAACCATTCTGTTAAGCTGGAAAGTACAGTGACTCTACAGTAATTTACTTAAGAGTGTGGTAATTTTCACCAAATTATGATATGTGCTTTGTAAATCTAGAAAAAAAAGCAAAAAGGAAAGACGTCCATATTCATTAGGTGGGACATCTTTTCAAAAATTGCTATTTGTCAGAAACCTTTATTGAGATGTTACTTTGTATTATGATCCCTTTTAGTTTTCCTTTCCTCTCTTCTAATTCTCAAACACTCCTTTGACTCGGGACAGGTTTATATGAAAGAGTTAAAAGTAGCATTTATTTTTAGACTACCTGGGTTCTAAGTTTGTGTTTTCCAGAAGATTCCCAGACAAGTGTCTGGATGTGAGGTGACCAGTAAAGAATCAAAGAAAACAAAAAATTGTTCTGTGTTGTACCCATGAGGCTAGAACCCAAACATGTATTATGTCTCAGAATTTGGAAAACCTGAGTTTGGGACAGAACAGCTTTGCAGGCTTGAACAAGAAGTAGGGTTGTAAGATTTAGAAAATAAAAATATAGGACACTCAATTAAATTTGAATTTCAGATAAAGTTTGTATTGCTTTTTAGTGTAAGTATGCCCATGCAATGTTTGTGACATATTTACACTAAAAATTATTCGTTGTTTATCTGAAATTCAAAATTAGCTGGGTGCCCTGCATTTTATCTGGGAAACCGAACAAGGTGGATTTCATTATTGATTATGATGGACCGACAGAGACATATCCTGGCTTCCATTTTCCACATAGTTCTTAAGCCTCATTCTTGAGTAACACTAAGTGATGGGATGGGATCCCCTTTAATGGCTAAGATATATTTTTCTACCAGCTGGACAAGATAAAGTCTCAGAGGAAGATTTAATTGATTTTAAAGAATTTTTTTTTAATTGGAATTTTTTGCACATCAAAGTCTTTGATTGCAGATGAATACTCAATATAACCACGATTCCTGTTGATTATTGACATGTTTCCCAGATCTGAGGCAGGGCATTTGGTCATTTTCCAGTAGGGAGGTGAGGTGGTGGAGGGAGAGAATCCTGAGGGTTTGCGTTTATTTACCCTCCATGTGACAAGAGGTCATTTGTCATGGTCTAAAGAGAGATTGGGAAGCTCCTGGTGCCATGTTTCTAAAATAGATATTGCCTCCTATCACCAGAATGCTATTGGTTTCAATGGAAAGTAGACTTTACAATACATCTCTTCAATGAACTAAATGGTGGGTTTTGTCTTACAAAGTGAATCATGTCATTTAAGTATACAGCAAATGCATTAAAATCAGGATGACCAGGTTTTCACTAAAAGCCAAACACTGTTAAGATTCTCAGGAAATGGCTTACCCTTTCCACGTAAGTCTACCTGTACAGGGAATGTGACCCACTATACCCGCCATGGCTCACACTGCCACTTATAAGGCAGCAAGGAAGCAATAGTAGGTGAGCCATTTGTTTCTCATGAAGAACAGCTACTGCTGGGTCTTGGGGGGGGGGCGGGGGACCACAGCCTGGGACTAGAAGTGAGGGGGGATCCTTGTTCAGCTCAACCTAAAGGTGAAATCGAGGCAGGCAGATTATAATGTCCCAAGAATCAGGTCAAACCAGACAAGGGGATTGATATCCCTTCTCTCAATGACACTACGCCAAAGGCTTTTTTGTTTTATTTTATTATCTTTTTAAAATGAGCAACAGCCTTCAGATCCTGAGTTTAAAAGCCTGATCCAGGCCTGAGTCATTGGCACCACTCCCTAACTCCTCTCTACTGCAGGTGTGCTACAGGTCTCCTTCCAGCTCACGGAACCACCCCCTGCCCCTAACTCCCACCTGACAATTGTAAAATTGAAGGAGAGCTCTCAGGGGTGGTATAGCTTCAGGCATATGAATTCCTTCCGGGGCTCTTTGAGCTTGGAAGCAGTTTAAAGGTAAGAAGGTTTGAAGAGTGAATGAGTTCCCAAGAATAAACATGTTTCAAAGGAACCTGAATGAGGGACTTTGTTTTTGCGGGATTTTTAAAATGACGTTTGCTTACTTAATGTAGTAACTCCTTGAACATATTGCCTTGTGTGATATAATTTATTTATATAATTCTGGATCAGAAAACCATAAGAAAATCCAAAGAAAATTTCTGGAAAGAATAAAACTTGTTTTTGTGAGGAATATATATATATATTATAGATAGATAGATAGATAGATTATATACATTATATATATACACACATATATATTACATGTATATACATAGATTTATATTTGCAGATATAAATACAAATTTTATACATATATAGTCAGAGAGATTTAGATAATAGATATTTGAAAAAGAGGGCAAACATAAATTTAGACCATAAACCAATTTCTAGCCTGTTATTAATGTATGCCAAATTATTTCTAACAGGATTCAGAAGAAAGTGGTGGTTTGTAATTATTCCAGTTCAAATTTTTGCTTTTGTATGCATTTCAGCATTTGCTACATTGACATGTTGCAAATGGGGAAGTCCTTTAAGTACTGAACAGGAGAGAATCAGGGCAGAATCATGGTAAAAGAGGTAAGGAAAAGAGTTCACCTTTTGTGCCTCCTGGAAAAAGGACAGAAATCCCCTCTCAGTGTGGAGAGGTGCAAAAAAGGAGGAATAATTTCTTTTTCTAGAAGATTAAGAGTAACTTGTTCACTTTGTAAAAAATGTTTGTCGTGTCACCTAAAATAGATTACAAGTGCCTATATTTTATTTATCTCTTTGTTTATCTTCTAACTTTACCTACAGTGAGATTTTTTTTCCCCCCTAAATCTCAGACTTTGGAAATTTTAGTAGTAGGACAGGGGATAAAGGAAATACAGTACAGGGAAGATGGGGAAAAATCAGGTGAATTTTTCAATTACAAAGCCCTGAACCATGTTTGCTGCCAAGGCTGCAGCAAAGCAAGAGTGAAGATTTTGCTTATCTACAGAAAGTGCTCTGCTAGTCATTTGAATGAAGTAACCTGTGTTGTTCAAGAGAAAGCCAGAAGGATCGGTACAGACATTCTGCAGGTTCATCCTCAATTTTTAAAATATCCCTTTTTTATTACTGACTATCTCATAACTGATAAACATGTTCTCAGGTAGCAGGAAAATAAAGATCATCTCCATTTAGAAAGCATTTTCTCTAGGACACTGAAATTCTTTCTTACCAAGGAAGTCAAGGGGCCAGGGTGGGGCGGAGGGTGCTTTGGCCAACAGTCCATAAGCATAAGTATGGGACAGTCAAAGTGCAATCTATGAAAGGAAGTGACATTTAAATTAAATCACTGGCTATGCTCATTTTCCCAAAGCCCTTGGAGAAACAGCTCAGAAAGATGTCTTGTTTGTTTTTTTCTATGATTTGACTTCCTTATAATTCTCACATTTTAACTCTAACTGAATTAAGCTACACATAGATCCCAGAGCAATTGTGTAATCATATGAGAGATTTGTCTATTCATTGGACATAGAAAAAGAGCTTTGATGAAAAACATCTAAATTGTCTACTCCAGACTTTATGTCAAAAAAGAATCACATAGCGATTTTGCTGTCTGATTTTGAGGCAATGATATTGACCAAACTACTCTAGAAGCCTCCAGAGTCACCAAGGGTTATCTCCTGGGAGTCTCTATCCAAGTGTGGATCCTGCATTGGTAGCCTCCTGCTTTGATAATTTTTTCCAAAGATTCATTTCCCATGTCAGAATTATCACCTAGCATCTGTCTCCAATAAGTGTCTCGCTCTCTCAAAAAAAAAAAAGAGTTGGTAACTTTTCTGATTCTGAAATAAGAATAACAGAATAAAAGTAATGAAGCAGATTGAATGAAAAGCAGATTAATAATTTTAAAAAAATTTATGAGGGTTCTTTCTTATATGAATGCAACCTTTCTAGAAATTCAATAAGATTAGAATTTTATTCACTAGAAATTATCTACTGGATGTCTTTGGGGAGCTGGAGGTGAAGGAACTAGTCAGAGAGAGTAAAGAACTAGACTTCAGATAAGACATGATGGACTTCCTTCTAAATGCATTAAATAATAGATTCATATTACAGATAAATTTCTGGCCATCCCAGAGTGTCCCAGCATGAGTACCATAAATATCTCTGCTGGTGCAAGAATGTCTAGAGGGAAATTCAAAGAGAGAATTGAGAAATACTGAGGGAAAGAAGCAGTAGAACTCCTGAGAGATACAAGAATTGTAGAAACAAATGAGCTGGATTTTTTTTTTCCCCAGAAGTGGTGGTAAAATGTACACCCTTCAACTACAGGGGCATAAGCACTTTTACACTTGACTGATATCCTATCTTTCTACAAATGAGATGCCAAAGCAAGGCTGAGCCAGTTAGCATACCCTGATTGTATGGATTACATAGACATATTTTATAAACCCACATGGAATGTGAGTTTTTAAAAATAAGTGTTATATCTTTCCTTTCTGAATCTTCGTGTCCTGTTGGTTTATACCCAACAAGTGATGGTGGAATTATTTCTAAGCTTGTTGTGCAGATATAGTGCTACTAAGGAAAATCTCTCAAAATATTGCCAAGAGTAATGGTAATTTATAGTTGTAGACTCTTTTATAGTTTATAAAATGCTTTCCCAATTTACTATCCTCGTAATGAATCACTTTATTTCTGCCCTGCAGTATCTGGAAAGATACACAAATGCATTCATAACCAGAAAGCCAACAGTCTGTTTGGTAAAAATGAACTCAGGTTAACTCCCCAGTCGTTTGTGAGTCCAAATAGAACCATCCTTAGATGGGTAGTGGTCTTCCTTTCTCTTCCTTTACAGCCATCTCTTCAATCTCTGGCTCCATCTGGTGGAATACTGTGAGGTCATGACCATAGGTATCATTGTTCCTAAATCTACTACCTCATGGACCAATATTGTGTCTTTAAGATCCTGCAAGGAAATAAAACTAGGTTTTTCAAAATATGAAGATTGGGTTACCTATTAGGCCCCCAAATTCTCTCTTGCAATTGTGACTGCTTCTTGGAATAGAATGTCTATTTTGCAAAAAAACCCTTTACCCTCCAATATGGGTAAAGAAAAAGAAGACACACAGGTTAAATGAAAATCGGATCCTACCCAAAATAGCTTATACTTTTCTTTTGTATTTTTCACCTCACTTGACCATAAAAACATCTCCTGTGAAGTAGAAAGGACTGCGAATACTATAAAAGAAAAAACAAACCTATAGAATGAAAAAAAAAAAAAGTAATGTATTTTCCAGAGACAAAAAAAAAATTAAGGAGGCAGAGGCAAGACAAAAGCCATGCAATGTTTATGGCATGCACATTGTATTGTTTGAAACAAACACATGAAACCCTTACTTTGTGTTCCATAACATAAATTTTACATATTTTAAATGGCAAATATTATGGAATAAAAATTTAAATGAAGAAAATCTCCTCCAAAAGAATAAAAAATAATGAATGAATGGAATTAAAGTGAGTCTATTTAGAATAAGAAAATAAACAATAAAATTTACTCATTGAAAAAAAAGCTGATAAATGCCACTAACAGTCACAAAATATGTAGAGAAATATATAGAAGAAATAAGATAATTTTTGAAATTTAACTATCAGATACATCTCTAAAATCCTTTTCCCTCTATATTTACTCTACTTACAATTTTACACAACTGAATTTTGGGAGAATCTTCCACAGACAAGCATCTGACTGCCTACATTTCAAACCTTATTTCTCATCCACTGTCCATAATCTCCTCCACTATCCACGTATGTTTAGTGCTGGAAGCCGTAGGACAGATTCACATCAGAATACGACCCGAGGCCCTACAGGTTTGGGCCATAACCAATTTTCGGAAAAGTTATTTTTCCAGCAGAATTCCAGCCACACATTAATAGTACTTGAAGTAACTGCAAAGACATGCATTTATCTCACTATTCCCAAAATAAATGTATCCTCCAACTCAACTTTCACTTACCCCCAATACCCAAATCCCTGGAGCAGGCCAGTATCACCCAACATGACAGGAAGTGTGATGAAGGAAAAGTTAGCGTGGTAACAAATAGTAGTTACAACCAATTTTGGCTAAATATCTTATTTTTGAAAATTAAAAAAGAAGAAAAAAAAAGCACATATAACTTTGCAAGGACATTGATGAGTCTTGAAAAGGTTTGTGTAAGTGAAAGTCTCTGAACTTAAGCTTCATTAGCTTCATGACAAATCCATCTCTGATTGCCTCCGAAACACCATAATTGAAAGAAGAATATTTGCAACTGGTTTGATCCTCACTGTCTTTGAGTTGTCTCACTTACTGATCCTCTTCTTCAATTTCCAGTGTTGGATTAGGGATATTTTTCAAAGTCAATGCTCTGGAGTAATGTGCCTTTTTATTTTTTCGTAACCACCTATTGCCTTATACGAGAAAGACCACAACTCAGACCAGATTTCGGGTAGTTTTCTGTTGCTGCATTATTAAAGTTTGGACGTGGGTATTGTTGAAGAGGAAAGTATGGCTCATATGTGACAGCAACTGGGCTACCCGCATAGTAGTCTCTGTAAATGGTGTCTTGGCGGCAGGCAAGTTTGGCTGGAAAAGCATTTCTTGTTTCGAGCACACTTGTTTCCTGCTATAGAGTTCTTGTTCTGTCTCCTTTTCTCCCTCTCTTTTTCCTCCCCTCCCTCCCTCAGCAATAAACAGTAAGTTTGGCCTGTCTACCGATGGCAACCATTACTACTGATCCTAATGGTAACACGTTTCTGATATGCTTTAATGTTGAAGAAACACTGCCCGTTTGGTTCAGTTCTTATCATCCATTCCACAGCCACTTCTTCTCTTGATGGTTGGAGGAAAAGATCATCCTGTTCTCCTTCTTGACAATTTGTGGAATTTCCCACACTTCGACTATGGCAAAGAGGTTCATCCATGGAGGGAGCAGTGACAGACTCTAGGAAGGATGGTGAGAAGACTTGAGCATTTTTTAGAACCCCAATAGACTGCTCTCTGGGATTAGGACTTTTAATTACTTTATTTTGTTGTTGTTTGTTTGTTTGTTTTTTAATAGACTTTATTTTTTAGATCAGTGTAAGGTTCACAGCAAAATTGAATGGAAGGTACAGAGAATTTTCCATATACTCCCTGTCCCCCACCCAACTCCCCCACTATCAATATCCCTCACTGCAGTGGTACATTTGTTACAATAGATGAACCTACGCTGGTATATCATTATCACCCAAAGGCCATAGTTTCCACTCTTGGTGGCGTACATTCTATGGGTTTGGACAAATGTGTAATGACATGTATGTACTATTATAGTATCATACAGAGTAGTTTCACTTCCTGTGCTCTGCTTATTCATCCCTCTCTACGCCTACCCCTAACCCCTGGAAATCACGAATATTTTTATTGTTTCATACTTTTACCTTTTCCAGAATGTCATATAGCTGGATTCATACAGCATGTAGCCTTTTCAGATTGGCTTCTTTTGCTTATTAAAATGCATTTAAATTTCTTCCATATCTTTCCATGATGTGATAGCTCATTTTCTTTGAGGGCTGAATAACATTCCATTGTCTGAATGTACTACAGTTTATTTATCCATTCACCTACTGAAGGACATCTTGGTTGCTTCCAAGTTTTGACAATTACAAATAAAGCCAAGTTTTGGCAATTACAAAGAAAGCTACAAATAAACATCCATGTGCAGGTTTTTGTGTGGACATAAGTGTTCAGCTCAATTGGGTAAATACCAAGGAGTGTGATTGCTGGATCACATGGTCAGAGTATGTTTAGTTTTATAAGAAATTGCCAAACCGTCTTCCAAAGTGGCTGTGCCATTTCCACGAGCAATGAGTTGGGAGTTCTTGTTGTTCCACACTCTCACCAGCATTTGGTGTTGTCAGAGTTTTGGATTTTGGCCATTCTAATAGGTGTGTATCTTACTGTTTTTTTACCATGTGATTTTAAAAACAAACTTTCAAGGTGGAGAGCAGTCACATTTCAGGAGATACATGGCTTGTCTGTGGTCTGTCCAAATCTCTGCTAAAGAAAGGGGTTTTCGTTTCTTTTCTTCCTCTGCCACTAGCTATGTCCTAGGGCCAAATCACTGATATTTTTGGATTTAAGTTTTTTTACCCAGATGCAGAAGGAATTGAGGTAGGTTTCCAACCCCGATTGCACATTAGAATCAGGTGGGAAGCTTTCAAAAAGTATTGTTGCCCAGGTACCACCACAAGTTCAGTAAATCCAAACCTCCTGGAGTGAGGCTTCAGCGTGGTATTTTTATCTTAAATATTCATGTGAGATTCTAATATGCAGCCTTGGTTGAGTCTCACTGGCTTGAGGACCTACTGAATGTCTTTCAGTCCTTAAATTTTGTGGCCATACAATTCTGTATGGCACAATTTCTAGCACATTCCCCTTCAGCAACATGTATTACAATCACTTGCTAACTGGACCTTCACTCCCAGACACCGTAGTACAAGTCTTCCAATTCCAAATTTCTTGTTTTTTTATGCTGCATCATATTCTCTCCTGCCTTACTATTGAGGAGGGAGTGGAGAGGCGATCTATAGATCTCTTATGGTCTCCTGAATATTACAATTTATATAAAGAGATAAGTGATGATATATTTCAAAGAGTTGTAATTCTGTTTGGTGAGAAAAAAGTCAGTGCATTTACTATTCCCTTACCTCTTATACACACAAAATAGGGCTGCACCACAGCAAATTAATTACCACGGCCAATGTTACCTTGTTACCCTTTAAAACAGCTCTGTGGTACCGCTATAAATGTGTCTGTGTCCAGCCAAGTTGAGCCCTCAACACTGCATGCCAATAATTTGTTTCTCCATGGACAGCTTCCTTTCCCATGCCTTTGGAAGCTATTCCAGAAATTTTTCTTTTCCTCTCTTGGCCCCTAAACTTACCTTATAACACATTCTAATCACATAACCTTGAAATCTTTTTATGAGAAGTCTGATGTAGTCTACCATTAACTTTCTGACCTTTCCCACTCACTCACTTATCTGCTTCGGCATAGTTTGTTCTCTTTTTATTGTATCTGTGGAAGAACAGTTCTTCATTGCTTGTTATTCCTCCTGTAGTCTCCATATATACCTACCTACTTCTTCCAGAGCCTTTGGTTTCATTCACTCATTTATATCCAAATGTGGCTCAGGATAAATCTATGTATTGACCTTTCGCCTCTTACCAATTATTTCCACTTGGTTGTTCCTCTGGCACCTCAAAAAATAGCTCCCAAATACCACCCCGTTCTGCCTTGAATATGTGCAAAGTGGAATGGTTGTAAGAAATAAGGATCCTCCATTCAGCATCTTTTATTGGCCATTAACTATGTACATAAATATGCATATGGCACAGCCTTTACCCTTTTGGAACTCACAGAACTCTGTTAATTGGGCGGATAGGATATTTGATATATATTTATCCCACACTCACCCCTGTACACAGTCAACAAAAAAGTAAACAAACAATGCAGTGGAGTGACCTGGCACAAGGAATACTAGGCATTCTGTCCTGGTACTTAGGGAAGACGTGAATTTTGAGCTAAGCCTTAAATTGTAAACAAATTCTAGGTAGTTGCAGAGGTTGGCACTCCTGATAAACAAACAGCAGTGAGTAAATTTTAAACATATACAGTTAAAGAAGGAAGGGTTTGGGGGATAGTGAGCAAGAGTCTAAATTTGTGGGGAGTTCCCCCAGATTTTAAGAATGACTCACTCATTAATCTCCTATAAACTAATTCACAATGAGGTGTCAGTGGTTTAATGATACAATTCCTAAGACATTAAGGGTTTTTGTTGTTTGTTTGTTTGTTTGTTTGTTTGTTTGTTTTTTAATGCTTCCATTCAAAGGGATTCATCTCTAATGGTGGGGGTTTCAGATCAGATGGTGGGATTATTTGGAGGATATTTGAGGGCAGGGGAAACTTTCAGCATCACCACTCAACCCTTACCACAAAAAGCAAAAGGGGCAAATTGCACTGAAAGATAAGCTGATAAAATGGTGTTGGTTTTGGATTTACTTTGTTGTTATTGTTATTGTTATTTTTAGCTGTTTGGAAATTGCAGAGCTTCTATGGAGAGGTGGATGAATTTTAAAATAACATGGTAATTGTGTGTGATTATGTGTGCTTGTGTGTGTATTACTGTGTTTGTGCCCTGGGGCGTCCTAGGTGAAGGGCTCCCTTGAAAAATTCGAAACAAATAAATAAAATGAGAGCTGACCTAAATTTTTGCCTCAAACTGGAACGGAGTTCAAACTTTTGAGGAGGATCAAAAGCTTGATTAACTGTTGTTTATTTGTTTTTAGAGGCTTTGCTTCCCTCCAACTCAAAAAAAGTAAAAGTGATCAAACACTACACTCTGAGAGAAACTTTTGTCTCAATATTTCCAACCGGGTTGAAACCAGAAAGTACTTGTGAGGCAACTGGGGAACCCAAGTGACTTGCAACCCAGGGTCCAAGATTCAAGGGGTTAGGAGGAGTTCAGCTAAATTTCATGTTGGCATCCAAGGAAAACATAGCAGTACTGTTGTGTTCAATGGACTGAGATCCTAGAGGGCAGAAGACATTATGTGAAACAGGAAAAGTGCATGCATTTGTGTTTTGCACCAACTGATTGGTTGAAAAGTGGAAAAAAAAAAAAAAGACTCATGGGATGTGTCAAAACCTGTGGGTCAAGTGTAGGCAGCTGGTGTAAGGCAAAAGCCACCAGGAAGGAGTCAGGGGACTTGGAAGCGAGGCCCTTCCCTCACAGCTGTGTGACCTGGAGCATGCTGTGCAGCTCCTACAGATTTTGGTGTTTGAATCTGTAAAGCATTCACTTGTTCAGACATACCAATGTCCTGTCTTTCACGACACACTGAAATAGTGCTTTAGATCTTTCTGAATTGGGTAAGAACCAATCGGAGCCTTGAGAATAGTAAACTTCAGGAGGGGGACTTAAGTAAGACACATACCAAAATCATTTTGAAAGAGATATTAATGGCTATGAGAGTTTGGGGAAAAGAGGGGGTTGTTTGGCTTAACTTTGATGCTTTGGAAGGCTTAATGAAAATAGAATTGAAAATTGGTAGGATTTTGGTGCAGAGCAATTCATTGGATTGAGGGCATTCCAAATATAGGTAACAACCATAAAAAAAGGTACCGTGACAAGAAAAAGTAGGACTTAATATAGCACAAAGCAAGAAGGCAAGATTGGGTGTGTGAATTGGAGAAGGATTGAAAGATAATTTTGTAAAAGTCATTGATGCTAAAGGATGGATGTTATTGAATGCTAAGCTGCTAGTTTGGATTTTATTTTATATGGAATGGGGTACTTTGGAGTTTTGTTTATGTATATGAATAATTATGACCTTTTATCAAGATGAGTCTAATGCCAGCTATACAGATATTTTTCCTGGGCTTTGTTGACAAATTTCCGTGTGTGAGCATGGTTCTTGGCAACTAAACTTTGTCCTTGGAATTTAGACTCACCTCTCCTGAGCTGAATTTCAACACCTATCTGACTTCTTCAAGCCTAATCCAATCTCTGTTATTCACTTCCTGTTCTGACCTCCCTGGTTTTTATCATGTCCCCAATTCATTAAGTCCATGGCCTGCCACCCCCATATTGATAAGAGTTAGAAATGCCTATCAAAATATTTTCCAAAGAAAAAGAGAGGCTAAAAAGCTTTCGTTTGCTTCTTTAGAGTTCTGATTTAACTTTTCAAATAAAACCTGTGCCTTAAGGATCTGGATGTATTATTTTAATACTTTCCATAAGCAATGTGCATTTTAATAATGTTGTATTTCCAAAGGACATTCCAGGAAAATGGCAATGCCAAGAAAACATAAGAAATTCCTTCCCTCTATATATCACATTTTCCCTGTTTTATATGTCTCTAAAAAGCCTCATATAGATCACATAGATGTTTCCTTAATATTTAAAGACATATGAAGAGATAAGACGATAAAATTCTGTAAGGCAGATGGCTTGCCTTGAGGCCAGCTTCAAATATTTATAGTTCTGTGATATTTGATAAATCATGCAAAATTTCAGAGTTGTACCTGAATGAGATGAGAATTCAGTGAGGTACAGCACCAATCTCTGAGAGCTATAAAAAACTAAGAAATATAAAGTATTGAAACATTGGATAAGGGAGAATAAAGAAAAATTATTCCTCATAATCTAGAATATTAGAAAAGGCACTTACCATAGTCATTTTACATTTATTTTATGAAATTTAATGTGTGCTTATAATCAGTATCAGATTGCTAGTGACATGATGAAGAGTATACACCAGCTTTTGCTCATCATAACCCCAGTAGCTAGTACTGCTGTCACCATACAGCAGGTGCTCAGTAAAAACTTTTGGATGAATAATTGAATATTTTGCAGCTTAAATTTAGTCGTTTTAGTACAATAAAAGGAAGAATTTTAATAATGAAAACAATTGCTCTTCTAAAATCCAGTACAGCAGATGGTGCAAATTGAAACAAAGGGAATTTGGATAAAATTTATGTATGAAAAGAATTCATGGTAACAAAATACGGAAATAACACAGATGAATAAAAAAGCTTTGAGACCCTAGCCCTGTTTTCCGCTAGTCTCAAATAACTTTTCTAGTGCTATAACATTATATATCCCCTTGGTTTTGTTTTTTATGTGCTTCTATAAAAATATGTTCTTTAAAGAACAAGCAACACTCACACTTCATCTGCTTTTCTATTATTCCTTGAAGTTTATCTTTAGTTACGGAATGCTACTGAATTTACTGTCAAGGAGTTCCCCAACAGCTTTATAGAACGTTTCTCTTGATGATGCTGATGATCTCCCTTTCTTTCCTTAATCTCACTTCCTTTGGATTCTATAACAAACATTTTCTCTTCATTTCTCTCCTATTTTAAACTTTCTATGACAATATGCTCTTTAGCCACATCCCCATTAGCTGTAAATAGAGGGACTCTCTGAAAGTCTTCAATCTCTTTTAGTTTTTCTATATAGTCTTGGTATTTTATCTTCCCTCTCTTGTATGGAGCAAGATTCAATAGCCATTTGGGCATCTCGACATGGGTATATTCATAATAATCTAAACTTAGTTTATCCAAAGCTGAATCTATTGATTTATTACATTTTTTACCCAACTCCCCCCACCCATGCCATCTATCTTGAACTATAAAAATCACCATTCACTACTCAAACTTGACTCTTTAAATCTCTCTCTCTCTCTCTCTCTCTCTCTCTCTCTCTCTCTCTCTTCTTGCTTGCTCTTTCTCTCCCTCTTTCTCTCTCCCACTCCTTCTCCCTCTTTCTCCTTCTTGACCCTATACTCTTGTCAGTTTTACTTTCTCATGCTATTAAGCCATTCTCACTTTTCTGCCCCAACCATCACAGTCCTGGTTCCATTTGGCTTCATTATAGTGATAGTGTCCCATGTGATATATTACTACCAAAATGATCTTTCTAAAATTCATATCTACATATGCCACTGTTCCTTTTACTCAGTCTCTAAAGTTAAAAGTCTTTGGCCTAACATTCATGATCTTCTTTTTTTTCTTTTTTTTCCTTCGAGGGGGCGGGGGAAGGGGAACAGGACTTTTATTGGGGAACAGTGTGTACTTCCAGGACTTTTCAAAGTCAAGCTGTTGTTCTTTCAATCTTAGTTGTGGAGGGTGCAAGCTCAGCTCCAGGTCCAGTTGCCGTTGTTACTTGCAGGGACGCAGCCCACCATCCCTCACCATCCCTTGTGGGAGCCGAACAGGCAACCTTGTGGTTAACAGGACACACTCCAATCAACTGAGCCATCCAGGAGCTCAGTGGCAGCTCAGCTCAAGGCCGTATTCAATCTTAGTTGTGGGGAGGGGGGTAGGGTTCAGTCCACCATCCCTTGCAGGAGTCGAGGAATGGAACCAGCAACCTTGTGGTTGAGAGCCCGCGCTCCGACCAACTGAGCCATCTGGTCACCCAGGAGCTGAGCAGCAGCTCATTGACTTCATTCTATTTGCGGAGGGCACAGCTTGCTGGTCCATGTAGGAATCGAACCGGCAGCCCTGTCGCCCAGAGCTCACGCTCTAATCAGCTGAGCCACCCATCTGCCCATTCACGATCTTTTTAAATTAGGCTCTAAACTGTCTTGAAAATCTCCTTTATTTTGAATTTTAAATTGTATGTGTAATTCACATCCAATGTAATTCACCAATTTAGAGTGTACAGTAACTATATATTTATAGTTACAGAAGGTGCCAAAAATGTATACATACTTTAAGAAAGGAAAAAACTGTATTAAAATTGTAATACTCAATATACACCTATAACAAAAGATGAACGCAAGTCATGTTTAACTTCTGCAATTACAAGAGGTACTCAAAGTGGTTACCATAAGCGTCCAGACACTTCTGATTATGGCAAACTGTTCCAACATCTCATAGCAGAAGAAGCAGGACTTGTTGCTGTTTGAGGCCTCCCAGATCTTCCCTTGTGCACATCATACATAGTACCATGCATTTCAAACTTATCATGAATGCGTGTAATTGTTAGGCATGTTGGAGGTTCTGTTGCATACTCATGTCTCCGTTGTCATTGTCCTTTCACAGCATTCTCAAACTTCAATTACCACTTCAAAATGGTCTTGTGTTCCTTGAATGATAACCGTGCTTCCACCATTTTCTTTGACTCTGCATACATCATAGTACACATTGCCACCATAATTTAATTCAACTTAGGAAAGTAATACATAGATAACACCTCTTGAAATGTACATAGGTGGACAATTCGGTCAACATTGTTCAAGCAGTAGTTTGCCATAATCAGAAGTGTCTGGACGCTGATGGTAACCACTTTGAGCACCTCTTGTAATTGCAGAAGTCAAATATGACTTGTATTCATTTTTTTGTTATGAGTATATATTGAGTATTATAATTTTAATAGATTTTCCTTTCTTAAAACGTGTATACATTTTTGCACCCTCAGTGCATTTATATATATGTATATATAATAGTATACAGTATATATGTAACTATATACTATACTATAGTTTATGCAAAAATGAACACAACTTTAAAATAAATATCTATATAAATAGTATCCATGATGTCAAGATGTTTAAACCTACAATCATGCACCATTTGTTCATTATGCTTATGTAATTTGTTTGATGCCCTTTATTTATACATGAAACATTATTATTGGCATAAATATAATAAGTCGTTGATGACAGATTAGCTGCACCTGTTATTTGGAATTCCTTTGCACTAAGATCTGTCTATTCTATTCCATTTATTTATTTATTTAGATTAGTATTGACTCATGGGTATTTATTTTATATCTTGGGTTATAATTCAATACTTTGTTTTTGTTTTGCTCAAACTATTCCAGCGTTGGCCATTGAGGGCTCTTTCAGATAATGCCTGTGCCTTTTTGGCATTTCCCCATCTTTGCTTTTAGTTTGTTTGTTTATTTAGGCACTTCCTTTCT
This sequence comes from Rhinolophus sinicus, assembly GCF_057876585.1. NCBI lineage: Eukaryota > Metazoa > Chordata > Mammalia > Chiroptera > Rhinolophidae > Rhinolophus > Rhinolophus sinicus. The sequence goes on from NC_142513.1 coordinate 28,386,243, forward strand.
TCCCATCACTACAAGATGCTCCAGGCTCATACAGTATTATTTCCTGCCCTTGCCACGTAATCAGCCATTTCTCCAAGCAGCCCCTGTTTCCTATTATTGGAGAGTAGCACTAGATACTAACATCTGGATGCTAGATGTGCTCGTTGCTTATTGCTTCTGAGGTGTGACTGTTTCTAGGTTCTCTCAGCTGACAAAACAAAAAAAATGTATGTGTGTATTAGCCTATGTGTGTACACACACGCACACACACGTAAGTATTTACATGAGTATGACGAGTTCATATGCATCAAAGGAAATCAGCAGTGATATATGAAATGTTTGCAACAGGGTCCCAGAGTTGTCTAGAGATGAGAAGTGTACAATGTTAACACCTATTGCATTTATATTATTTCCACTTGCTATCATGTTGGTGAAACTCCAAGAATACTATTTTTATAACTTGTGTAATGTTTTCCCTTTTTCTGGTTTTATTGATCAGGCTTATGAGCCAATCAAAATAATGTTTGTCATCCCTATTACTATTGATTTTGTCTTGGAGCAAGCTGAATAAAACAACAAGATAAAAACAGAAAAAAAAAAATGCTGATGTCTCCAAGTCAAATCCAGTAGCACATGGATCATTCTAGCCTTTCCTTCCACTTGCTTATATGTAACCTCCCACTTCCACGAAACCTGGTTCCCACCATCTTCCATGAATTTACTAAATTGTTTAATTCCTGTATACATGCATCTAGGTTTCAAAAATTTTAACCCATAACTCCATGCAAAACAACTTCACCAACTAAAGTTTCCTGTCTCTCTCCCTATATATATATAATATATAATATATATGAAATATTATATTATATTATATTATTATATGTATTTTTTTAATTGGGGAATATTGGGGGAACAGTGTGTTTTTCCAGGATGTCAAGTCATTGTTTTTCAATCTAGTTGTGGAGGGTGCAGCTCACTGGCCCATGTGGGACTTGAACCGGTGATGTTAGTGTTATGAGCACCTCACTCTAACCACTGAGCAAACCAGCCGCTCACCAGTGGTTCAGCTCCAAGCTTAAGCCATTGCCCCCCACTGGCCCATGTTGGAATCCATCCAGCAACCTTGTTGTTACGCGATCTAACGAACTGAGACATCCGACCACCCCGATGTCCTCATATATGAATAGCACTGTTCCACTGAATGTTTTGGAGTGACAACCCAAAAGAAAACTTAGTCTTAAGCATTTCATTATCTAGAAGAACAAATTTAGAGGAGTAACATCCTGGGCTTATTTGTAAAAAGGAAAAAAATAAGACGCAACTCACAAAGTATAAAAGATACGAAAAAGATCAAAGTCAGACCCTGGAAAAATATGGAGTATTTTCTAACTTAGTGGGAGTGGCAGTACTTGTGCAAGACCCATTTTGTTAAATCATTCATAGATTTAGAGTGGCCTGTCACTGTGGTCTCTCCTAAGCTGAGAGAGGACCACTAAGCAGAATCTCAGGTCCTTACAAAACCAGAAGTATACAATAAGCCCAGGGTGTCTGAGCTTTGGCCCACTTCTTAAGAAAGCTTTACAGGTACGACAGTAGGTTAGTGGCTAGAAGAGCAGAGAAAATGGGGAAGCTGGGTCACAACACTGAGAGGAGCTTGCCGAAATAGAGTTCCTAGTGGTTCAGGCACTATTTTCGATGGATCTTCCCAGGAAAGGTGTCCATTCAAAATAACTGGCTTTTTTTTTTTTTTTTTTTTTTTTTAAGCAATGGCATCCCACTCATAATTTCTTATTAAAATTATGTCACTTCTGCTAAGGTGGAAACCAAAATGGGCCCATGTCAAAATGCATTAGTTGTTTTTTAATCTCTTACAGTCCCCTTGTTATATTTCTTCTCTACAGTCAATTACATATAGTTCCAATGTAGTTTCTTGTGTATAATGTTGCTTATCTTCCCTGGTCTAATCTGTACTAGGTATGCTCCTTGAAAATGGGGACGTGGTCCCCTTATTAGAATGCCTCTCCATAGTCAATGATCAACAATTATTGAATAGAAAGCTCAATAACACCATAGCAAAGAATAACACAACACCATAGCTTTTTTTAAAAATTTTATTTTATTAAATTTATTGGGGTGACAATTGTTAGTAAAATTACATAGATTTCAGGTGTACAATTCTGTATTACATCATCTATAAATCCCATTGTGTGTTCATCACCAGAGTCAGTTCTCCTTCCATCACCATATTTGATCCCCCTTACCCTCATCTCCCACCCCCCACCCCCCTTACACCATAGCTTTTTATTCACAGACTACTCTTATGAAGGTGAACAACTTCCTTGCATTTATTTAGATAACTGGCTTTTCGTCATGGACCTTTATAATTACAAAAGCAAGTTTTCAAAAGATAGTACTGTCCTCCGAGTCTCTGAAAGCTAAGTTACTCACGCTTCTTACAAGTTTTTTTTTTTTTTTTTTTTTTTTTTAATGTTATAGGATTCTTCATTATATTGTTGGAACTGGTTATATTGTTTAGAAGTTCTTACTGTCAGATAATGGCCCAGCTGCATCAGAATTGACTTGAGATTAAAAAAAGAGTCATATTCCCAGAGTTTTGGATGCAGCAGATCTGAGGTAAGGCTTAGAAATCTGTCACTTTAAAATACGTACTCTCCCAAGTGTTTCTGATGGGAAGTTGGATCATGTCCTGCCTCCTACTCTGGAATAGGTGGTTAAACCTCTCAGAGTTCTGTTCTCCCATTAGCAAAAAGTGTCAGTACTGAATCAAAAGTCATCCTCCACATGTGTGTTACTCCGGAAGTCTGTTCATCGCAGACCTCCCCTGAAGATCTAGTGTGGTTTGCCCTCTCACTGGTAGTAGCATTAGGCTGTATGGAAGAACAGACTGTCTGAAAAGCAAAATTTATATTTGGAAACCATATTAAAAACATAGGTCAAAAGAGAAAGCCAGTTTCAACACAGATAATTGATAAGCTTTCCAAAGCATAAATTTATCAGGACACCTCATCTTTTCGTTAACAAACTGTCTGGTGAATTCTTAATGGCAAATAAATCTGGGTTTTCCAGCATTTGGGAAAGGGGATTTATAGCTTCTGACACTACCTGTATGCCTTCTGAAATACAATCCAGGCTACACTGACAAACTCAGTCTCAGGGAGCAGCGCCATCTGCTGATTACCCAGGACATAACTTACATGAAAACCGTGAATTGACTATTTATTTGGGAAAGTGGTAGACGTTAATTATACAGCATTTCCTGACAGCTGCTATAATACCTTACTCCCAAGTGCCAGGCGTTCTTTCAGCTCATTGTCTGAAATGAGTCAGTATTAATTGGTGGGTGTCTTTACATCTCTTTGAATGCCGTGGCTTTCACTAATTTGTATTTCAATATACTTTTAAGCCTTAGGTAGACGACTGCCTAAAAGTGTTCATTCATGATTTGGGGAAGTACAGCACTGGGAATACCAAGAACCAGAGGTATCAGACAAGGTAAGGCACCTTTGCTCGCAGCACCTTTGATGGTTTATGGAGGACGTTCTAGGAGTCTGGCTACAAGGGCCTATGGGAAATTTGATTTCCTAAACGGTTTTTCTTTAGGGCCCAGCAACAGCAACCCACAGAAGTTAGTGCTGCAATCCTTTGAAGTTCTTCCTATGTGTCATTTCCTGCTGGAACAGGTCTAACAGGGCAAAGCAGACCCTAGGGAAGCCCAATTTGGTTAAGTTCTTTAAGAAATGAGGTGCTATTTTTCCCATTGGTAGTTTATTTATGTTTGTTTTCATGTTAGGGCCTATCCCTTGAAATATCCTCCCCAGGAACAGAAGAGAGAAATGTTAAAAAGAAATTGTGTGTGTGTGTGTGTGTGTGTGTGTGTGTGTGTGTTCTAAACCAGACCTTTGAAAGATAAACATTTGATGTAGGGAAATGTTGAAAGTAAGAAAGTTATAAGCAGGTTTTATTACATTTTTCTAAAAATATTTGGCTTTCAAAATCAAACCCACTTAAAGTTTTCCTCCTTTTATTTTCTTTTCTCAGTATTTCGACATATTGTAGGGGGTTTCACTGTGTCATAATAATGTTATTTTTATACAGGTTTTAATAGTGAAAATAAAGTCAGTGGACCCCACTACCCTCCACCCAGCTGAAAGTGCATTTCTCTGCCCAATTCTTCCCACACTCATGAAAAAACACAAGATTTAAAATTAAAGTTCAGCACTTAAGCTCTTGTGAGGTCCTGTAATATTTGATCACTGTTAAAAGAAATCTATAGCATATATTACAAATAATAGCATGAGTAAGTGCAGATGGGACTAATTAGAATTTTCCAGTTTGATTTTACCATTTGCAAAATAAAACATTTTGTTTTTGAACTAAGTTTATTTTTTTTCCCTATTCAAAGAGTACATAATCCAATTTTCACTGCTGTAAGAACCGAAATGGCACAAACACACTCACGTGAAACCAGTACAGCTTTGGACCACCTAATTCCAGGTGCTTGAACATAAAACTTTGCTAGTTTAAATAAATCATATCTGATATTATTATAATAATGATTATTAATAATAATGCGTTGTATCGAGAATATTGTTAGGCAATGTTTTTCTGGTACTTTATGTGCAATAAGTCCTCACAGTAACACTGTGACTTAGGTACTATTACTCTTCCAGTGAGGACACAGAGAAGTTAAGTACCTTGCCTAGGGGTGCATATATCTAGTAAATGATAGAGCTGATATAGACAGAGGTAGATATACAGAAACAGATAGACAGAGGTAGGGCTGGGACTAGATCCCTTTGTATATCCTGAAGAAACCTCCTTAAATTTTGCCCCTGCAGTGCCTCACCCATATCATCCCACTCCTGGTCTTGAACTATCTATCTGTACCTGTCTGTCTATTTATCTGTCTACCTGTCTATCTGTCTGTCTAGCTATCTAGCTACCTGTCATCTATCAATCATCTATCTACATACTCATATATAGATACAGATGGATACATATATACATATGTGCATGTCTGTGTTTGGAGAAAGAGACAGAGAGAGGGATAGAAAGAGAATGAACACAGAGAGGGAGAATAATGCACAAAATATTAACTTGCGCTGTTCTTTTGCCCTTCTGCATGTGACCTTCTTCATGAGTACGCCTTCTCAGTTATTCATCTCCTGGGGGCGGGTGATTACATTCGGCTCTTGCTCTCCATGAACTTAGAGTTTCATTTCATATAGACAGAGATAGATATACACACGTACACACACACACACACACACACACACACACTAGTGGCTTTAAAGTGTTTAGTGCTAGAAAATTTATCTCAGTTGGGAGCAAGTTCTTCCATGCTGTGTTGTGGAGGAAAGAGGAAAGGCTTTGGTAGAAGCGATGACACTGTGGACAGTTTGGCAGCTGGCAGTGGAAAGAGAGCATGTCACCAAGATGGATGAGGCCAGTGAAGAGCGTGGGGGAGTGGGGTGTGTGTGAAAGAGATTAACCACTTTCAGTGTTTTCTCCAATGCCTCACCTTTACCTGTCTTAATGCAATTTAGATTGACCTGTAACAGTTTTCTTGGGCAGTTTGTCTCTCCGTTCCTTTGGCATGGGTTAATTTCAACATGACCAGTGATGCTGCAAAACATTTAAGTTTCTCTCTCTGGTTCCTTGGCATAGGTTAATTTCAACATGACCAGTAATGTCACAAAACATTTAGCTCTGGACAGGCACTGCCTGTGGTAGGGTTCTGAGTGCAGCCTTCTGGCTGCTTTAATTGAAAAGAAGATGAGAAAGAAGGCAGGATTAAGTTTTTGCAGCAAACTATAAAACCGGGACTGAATTTCAAGAAAGAGGTAGGAAGTGGAGGGCAAATGCAGGGAGAACAAAACATTGTGATCAAAACATATAGTGACTACTGCTGCCGAGTGCCATCCAATGGAAAGGCAGGCATCTTCAATACGGGAAGTGATACATCAAACCTTAGTAACAGTGTGTGACAAGTTTCAACTTATTTGGTGCAGTCAATCGGGTGTGAGCTATGATTGAGTAAAGGTGTGTTTTAAAGTGTGCCGTAAATCATCCTCCATCATGGCAACACACTGTGTCACACATCACTTCTGGTATGTGGCAATTTCTGTCAGATAAAAATATTATGGTGTGTTCTCATTCACCTTATTCACCAGATCTGTCACCGTGAGACCTCTGGCTCTTCCCCAAAGCAAAAATGATTCAGGGCATCAAGGCAGCCACGACAGTGCAACTAAAGACACTCACAAAAGAGGACTTCCAGAACTATTTCAGGAAGTGTCAAGACCGATGGGATAAGTGTGTTTGAATCGAGGGGGAGTATTTTGAGGGGGATTAATGGCAATGTGTCTTTTACTATAATTTTTTTTTTTTAATTTAAACATTCACCATATATATTGATCACACCTCATATATCAGCATTGTCCAATATGTTGGACCCACATGTGATTTCAAATTTTCTAGTAACCACAGCAAAAAGAAACAGGTAAAGTTAAGTTTAAAAATATATTTTGTTTAACCCAATATATCAACAGTATTATCATTAAACATATAAGCAATATAACATTTACGATTTACATTCTCAAATCCATACTGTCTTTGAAATCCAGCATGCATTCTACACTCCTAGTGCATCTCGATTCGAATGAACCACAATTCAGGTGCTCAGGAGCTCCCGGTGGCTCCTGGGTGCTGAATTGGGTGGCACAGATTGGGACAACAGTAAGAAAGTGTAGGTAGAGAAGTGGGAGTAGAAGTAAGGTTCTAAAGAATTCGGAGAGAGTGGGAGGTAAGGACCTAGTGGCAGAGCGTGTGAGCTACTTTTCTCACTTAGAGGGCAAAGAATTGAGACTATGTTTTAAATTCTTGCTTTGAGATAACTGAGATGAGCCTCCATTTCATGGAAAAGATTAACAAATGAAGAATGAGAACTTGGAAATGTGAGGAGGAAGTTATGAAGAAAGCGTTCCTCACTGAGGGTGAGAACTAGCAGATCCAGAACTATGATAGTTAGTGGTTTTGTTCTCTGTGTGTCAATGGACTATACCTGCTGAGGGTCATGCTTGGCTATGGTGCAGTCTTTATCATTTCTGGTCTTCAATAGATCTGTAGCCCATACAAATTAACTGAACACCTTCCTAGAGGTGTTAAGATTTGTACCTTGTAAGGGCTCAGGTGGCAAGTTTAATTTGACAAATGAGAGATTCTTCTTTATGAGAAAAGAAGATAACTGGTCGTGAATGTGTAGGTTTCTTTTTCTTTCTTTCTGAAAACCCAGCATTTTAGTAGATGCCTCCTGTTTTCTTTAAGTCCTAGATCCACTCAGCATTCATCCATCTGCTTACTCTTGAACAATATAAAATATTTATTGAACTTCTACTGATTCAATAAAGTTAGTCAATGTAATAATGCTTTCCTTCTTTCACTTACAGACCTTCACTGAGCCCCCTCACTCCCTTTCTTTCTTCCCTTTTTCCATGATTAGGGCCAAATGAAGGCATATTTTTAAATGGGTGAAATTGATTTTTGGCATCTTTCTATCTCGCTTATGCACCCCCTATTCTCTGTCTTTTTCGGACCTTGCCCTGAGACTCACGTCATACAAATGCAGTTGTTGACCATCACTGTCAGCACCACTACCACCATCAACAACAATTAAACTCTTCGGTTTCTATCCTAAACTCTATTACTTAGTAAGAGAAAAAACAGAGGAAATTGATATAGATGTATCAAGGATTTCAATGTTCTTAACTTTTTCAGAAGCATTGGCACTATAAAACGAAAATGGTCCAACAAATAGATCTCCAATTTTTCCCAAATAAACGGAGTGACAATATCTTGTTCTCTAACAGTTATGTAAAGATTTTCAGACATACAGCCAAGTTGAATGAATTTTATAGTAAACACCTGTATACTCATCACCTAGATTCTGCCAATATCATTTTATATTGCTGTCTTACATATCTATCCATTTATCTCTCTATTCTTTTATCAATCCATATTATTTATTTGTGTATTTCAAAGTAAATTTTTATGCAGACATTAGGATACTTGCCCATAAACACTTTAGCTAGCATATCATTAACTAGAGTTCAACATTTATTTTGAAATAAAATTCACAAACCAACAAATGGAAGGGGATCATAAGTGTACTTAGCTGAATTTTGATAAATGCAGATTATTGTGTAACCCAAGTCTCTATCAAATTAGAGACCATTACCATCATCCCAGAAAGTTTTCTAAGAGCAATTGGTCTTCTGATTTTTTCCCCACCATAGATGTATTCTAGAATTTCATATAAATGAGGCCTTTTTCACTCAACATAAGGTTTTTGAGATTCAGACAATACCTGATATTTTAGACAGAGTTGCTGACAACTTTGCCAGTGAGGTCACTCTTTGGAATCTGCCTTCCCTAGGAGCTCACACTTCTCCCCTCAGCTCTTCCTGCTCCTCTCCCGGCCTCTGGCTCTGCAGCTGCTTGATTTCTACTCATAAATTAAGTTTGTCTTAAAGTTCTAAATATTTTTGTTGCTTTTATTTTGAATTCCTATGGGGCTTGCATAACATCAGGATGTACATGTGTCAGACAGAACCATTTTTATTCTATATCATATAATTAGTATTATTAGTTTTTCCATCTTGGATGACTCCATTTAGCACACCTAAGAAAGACATGGAAAATGACTGAGAAAGAAAGGATACATGTGATAAAACTCTGACCTGATAATGTGAACTCATTGAACCTGGAAGCATTGGGGGTCTGATGATGGTCTGATTTCCTCATGGGCAGAGCAGCACACACCCTCTCAAAACCAGGTAAGTTGTCTCCTATCTCTCTGGCCAGAATTGGTCAAGATCTTGGGGTAGGTGATGGATGCTGCCAACCTCCTAAGTAGAGGTCTAGAAATATAGCAAGGAGCCACTCTTCTCTGCTAAGCGATGTCATGTGCTAGGGAAGGGCCATGGGAGTAGATGACTGTCGACCCAGTATTGAGTCATCAAAGGCTGCCCTCAATGGCAAGAGATTACTTCTGACATCATAGACCAACCAGTTTCTTCATGATGCTCTAACCCTAAAAGCGTCCTGTTATATTGTGTAAGGCCATCATATCAGGAAAAGCAAGTCTTTCTAGATCGAATAAGGGAAAATCTGGGGTAAGCAACTGTTGAGAAACTTAACCTGTGATCTCAAGAAGTGAAAATAAAAAGGATCAGCAAGAATATTTCAGGAGCCCTAAGCCTGATCTTTTCTTGAGTATCTTGTGTCCCATTTAATATAATCATCACAGATCTAAGGTTATATTTTGCAAAAGGATTTAGGGACGTATTCTAAATGTTACATGTGTATATGTTTACATATTTTCATTTTTTCTTGTAATTGTTTGGCACAAAATCAAAGATTATCCTAAGAATATCTTTCATTTGGGGTAAGAGCAGGTGTCTTTGTTTTTGTCTTGACTTTCTCTGTTCAGATCAGAGTGCGTTTTACTGGAGTGAAATCACAGCTTCATTAGTCATATCTTACATTAGGAATGGCCATGACACTGTGAATGGCTACAATGAATGGAGATTATGCTTAAAGCGTAAACCTCAGACTTGTGGGTATTTTCTTCTCCATGTTAGGAAAAAAAAAAAAAAAAAAATACCAGAAAGGAAAGATTTAACTCACTAGAGTTATTTTGAGAAAATCAATTTCCATAAATACATTTAATTGCCCACTCATAAATTTATACTTCCCTTTCCCTCACTGCATAATTGGTTTCCTGCGTTCAGTTTAGCTCCACGTTCCATGTTTTCTTAAGAGTTTTATTCCTGATATCTGTCTGGTCAAGCCATTCTTCTGCTAAAAGACCTGGCAGCCTGAAGGATAAAGTCCAAAATTCTTAGCATAGCATTCAAGGCTTTTAGAAGCTGGTCCCAAATTGTTTTTTCTAATGTTACCTCCCCCCGGGCATTCCTTTGCTGTCTCCTCCCACTTGCTTCCCAGTTCCCACAATTCTGGCATACTTTGATGTTTCCCTAGGTTCAAAAGTTTTGTTTTTTTCTTTTTCTTTGAGTACAATTTTAAGACATGAGTGTATGGCTGCCCACCTATGTTACTGGTGGCTTCTGTGTCAGAAAACAATGGTTAATCTACCTACTCACTTGTTTTTTTAGGATTTTAAAATATTGTGGTAAAGTATATATCACATAAATTTACCATCTTAATCATTTGTAAGTGTACAGTTAAGTGACATTAAGTACATTCACATTGTTGTACAACCAGCCTCAGCATCCTTTGCATCATGCCAAACTGAAACTGTGTATCCATTAAACAATAACTCTCCATTCTCCCTTCCCTCCAGTCCCTGGTAGCTTCTATTACACTTTCTGTCTACCTTAGGTAATTCATGTAGGTGGAACCATATAATATTTGTCCTTCTGTGTCTGGCTTATTTCATTTAGCATAATGTCTTCAAGATTCATCTATATTATAGCATGTGCCAGAATTTTCTTCCTTTATAAGGTTCAGTAATCCATTGTATGCATACATTTTGTTTGTCTATTCATCCATTGAGAGACATTAGGGTAGTTTCCATAATTTTGGCTATTATGAATGATGCTGCTATGAACATTGGTGTAGAAATACCTATTTGAGTTCCTGCTATCTATTCTTTTGTGTATATACCTAGAAGTGGAATTGCTGGGTCACATGGTACTTTTGTGTTTAATTTTTTAAAGAACTGCCATACTGTTTCTATAGTGGCAGTACGATTTTGCATTACTACTGACAATACACAAAGGCTCCAATTTCTCCATATCCATGTCCACACTTATTTTTTGTTTTTGTGTGGGTTTTTTTTATTTTTATAACAGCCTTCCTAATGGGTGTAAAATAGTATCCCAGTATGATTTTAATCTGCATTTCCTTAATGATTTGTGATACTGAGCATCTTTTCATGTGCCTATTTGCCATCTGTATATCTTCTTTGGAGAAATGTCTATTCAAGTCCTTTGCCCATTTTTTAAATTGGGTGTTTTTGTTGTTGTTAAGTTTTAAGAATTTTCTATATATTCTGGACATTAATCCCTCATCAGATATGTGATTTGCAAATATTTTTTCCCATTCAGTGAGTTACCTTTTTAAATCTTGATAGTGTCTTTTGATGCAAAAAAAAAGTTGCTAATTTTGAGGTCCAATTTACCTTTTTTTTTTTTTTTTTTTTTTTGCTTTTCTGTCCTGTGCTTTTGTATCATATCCAAGCAAGAAATCATTGCCACATTCTTTGTCATGAAGCTTTTCCTCTAAGTTTTTTTTTTTTTCCTAAAAGTTTTATAGTTTTAGACCTTACTTTTATGTCTTTGGATCCATTTTGAGTTAATTAGTATGTATGGTATAAGGTAACGGTCCAACTTTAATCTTTTGTATATGGATATCCAGTTTTTCCCAGCACCATTTGTTGCAAAGATGGTCCTTTCCCCCATTAAATGGTCTTGGCACCATTTGAAAATTATTTGATCATATATGCAAGGGTTTATTTCTGGGCTCTCTATTCCATTGGTCTATATGTTTGTTTTATGTAAGCAGCATTACTGCAAATTTTGAAATCAAGAACTGTGAGTCCTCCAATTTTGTTCTTCTTTTACAAGATTGTTTTGGCTATTGGGGGACCTCTTGAGATTCTATATGAATTTTAGGATGGATTTTTCTATTTCTGCACAAAAATATTATTGGGATTTTGATAGGGATTGAAATGAAGCTGCAGAATACTTGTGTAGTTCTGACATTTTAACAATATCGTCTTCCAGTCCATGAACACAGCATGTCTTTTCACTTATTTATGTCTTCTTTAATTTTTTTCAGCAATGTTTTATATTTTTCTGTATATAAGTCTTTTACTTCCTTGGTAAGTTTATTCCTAAGTACGCTATTCTTTTTTGTACTATTGTAAAGGGACTTTTCCTTAATTTCCTTTTCAGATTGTTCATTGTTGGTATATAAAAATGAAACTGATTTTTATTTGTTAGTTTTGTATCCTGCTACCTTGCTGAATTAATTAGTTATAATCGATTTTTGTCATCTCTTTAGTGTTTCCTACATACAAGATCTATAAGCAGAAATAATTTTACTTCTTCCTTTCCAATTTGGATACCTTTCATTTCTTTTTCTTGCCTAATTGTTCTGGCTAGTACTTCTAGTAATATGCTAACTAGACGTGGTACAGTGGGCATTCATGTTTTTTTCCCCTTGTATTAGAGGGAAAGCTTTCATTCCCTCAACATTGAGTATGATGGTAGCTGTGAGGTTTTCATATATGAACTTTATTATGTTGTGGTACTTTCTTCCTATTCCTAGTTTGTTGAACTTTCTTTTTTATCATGAAAGGAAAGGATGTTGAATTTTGTCATTTGCTTCTTCTGTGTCTGTTAAGATGCCCTTATGGCTTTTTTCTTCATTCTGTTAATGTGGTGTTTTACATTTATTTATTTTTATATGTTGAATCATCTTTTTATTTCAAGAGTAAATTCCACATGGCCATGGTATATAATTGTTTTAATATGTTGATGAGTTCATCGTTCTAGTATTTTGATGAGGATTTTTACATCAATATTTATAACACATATTGGTCTGTAGTTTTCTTTCTCTATATTGTCTTTGTTGGCTGTGGTATCAGGGTAATGCTGGTCTCAAAAAATAAATAGGTAACATTCCCTCCTGCTCAGATTTTTGGAAGAGTTTGAGGAGGATGAATGTTACTTCTTCTTTACATAAATGTTTGGTAGAATTCACTAGAGAAGCTATGAGGTCTAACAGCCAAGGGCATCTTAACAGACACAGAAGAAGCAAATGACAAAATTTTGTTGTTGTGGAGAGGTTGTTGATTATTAATTCACTCTCCTTACTAGTTATGGGTATGTTCAGATTTTCTATTTGTTTGTGATTCAATCTTGGTATGATTCTGGAACTTTGTTCATTTCATCTACGTTACCCAATACATTGGCATACAATTTTTCATAGTACTCTCTTGTACTGCTTTTTATTTCTGTAGATTTGGGAGTACTATCCTCAGTTTCATTCCTGATTTGTTAGTATTTGAGAGAAAGCATGGCACCTTAGTAAAAGTATTTGGCCAGAGAGGATATTGGATAGGACAAGAAAGTGAAAAGGGAGAATAAACAACATTTGGCCCTGAAGATTTGTCTGAGCTCAGGCAAGTTCTGTGATGGGCATCCCTGAAGTCAGTATCCAGGTATATGTCCCAAAATAGGTACCTTTGAACCCAACAAGTGAGAGGGATCAAAGGCCAGTGTTGTTCATGATGTGTGTGTCACTGTGGTCAGCTTTTGTCACTGAAATATTGTGACCCGAAGTGATGGCTTTTTCTGTCCTGTGCTATTTCCTTAGTATTTTGGAGCCAAAGCAAATGGCTGAGACAATCCATGTGGAGCCCTGGCTAACTTACTGGTCATTCCTGAAAGGGAAAAATGAAGGGGACTTCAGTTTTTCCTTTCTTTTCTCCATAAGAGTCCCATTTCTATCTGCTGTTTTTACTTCACAGAGCACTTAGAAGGCATCCGTAAAACTTCCAATAAATACCCAGTATTTTTCTAAATCAAAAGTTTCACAACTCAACACTCAAGGAAGTCTGATTTTTATTATTTGTTTATACTGTTTTACCTTTTGCCTGAACCAAGGCTGTCTTTTGCCAAATAATGAAATTTGCCGCTCATAGAGTTTCAGTTTGATACTGAATTCAGAAGTTATATAGACTTGGAAGCATGCATTTTAAATGCTATAGAATGTATCTATTTTCTTTAATGAATGTTTCATAGTATCCAAGGCCAGGTTTATAAAACAAATTGCAACACATTTCCTCAAGCAAACACTTAGAGATCATACTAAATGGATTTAATAATTATGTTTTACATTTTTTTAATGAGCAATGAGGAATGTGCCTGAATAGTCCAATTTATTGGAAACTTTTCCAGGAAAACTTCCTACCAGCTTCTCCCAGTAGAGAACACTTTTTAAAAACACCGTCTAACTTTAGGTCTTGTCACCTCTATTTTTTTTTTTTTTTCCTTTAGCTCTTTCAGGTGGTGGAGGGTCTGAGGATCATTGGCATTAATTATTTTTAGTTCCTCCTCACATAACACCTGAAGAGGACATTCTATTTATGGGAACCAAATTACTTAGAAATATTTGCAAGCTCCTTAGCAGAGGTCAGTGCACACATTTGCTGGGGGCAAAAGGGATATTCAAGCACAGGCACCCCTTTTGAATTCACAGCTGAGATTTATGCAGCTCCATGCCGTCGGTCTGGTCCCCTTGGTTACCCTTCACCTTGCTCATAATATCCAAACAGCATGTCAGGACCCATCTCAACTCCGCATATCAACAAATGTTTGTGGAGGATGAGCTGTTCCCATGGTACTTGGGCTTGGGGATTTGTGTTGGAATGTGTGGTGTTTCTCAGACCCTAGGTTCCCAGCTACTGCTCACATACACCTGATTCTCTGCACCTACTGGGTCTTTCTAGGATTTCATGGTGTTGCTCTGACATTTTCACACACTGGGTCCTAATTCCCTATTACAAACTACAGGGATTAAGGAATTCCTTCCCGTGACCTGACTGCACTCACCTTTATCGACCATTTATTCTCTGCTTTTTACCCCATTTTAGGGTAATTTTTAAAGAAGCACTAGTTATCAGTTTTCCTCATCCTAAATCCATGCGATAACACTTTCAGAACTGGGCTGCTCCCACTGGAGAAAATCCAGAACTTCATCTTGGTGGAAAAGACCCTCTTGCACGTCTTTCATCCTATTTTCTTAGCTGTGTGTTTAATTTCATGTAGACAAACCAACCTCATGACCATGGCTGTCACATAACAATAAAGTTGTGTGGAAATTTTTTGAATAAAAATAAAATGATTGATACAACCTCCATAAGTTAAATGACACATAAATAATAAGACATTTGAAATAGATATGTTATGGAAAAAAATTTAAATGCTTCCCTGTAATCATGAATAAATTTAAGATAGTGTTACTTACATAAGAAATAGTCAACTCCTCAACTTTGAAAAACATGTATCTTGTGTGATAGCTCTTCAGCTTAATTCAAAATGTGGATTTGAAATAGAAGAATAAACAAAGAGAAAAAACTTGAAAAAAGTAAGATACGGTTTTAACAGAATTAGCTTGGAAACTCTTGGTAATACAGATTCCTTACTGCTACCTTTGGTAGGATTCCCAGATTTACTAAAAAGAAAAAACAAAAACAAAAAACAAACAAAAACAAAAAAACAGAAAAATGAGATGCCTTTGAATTTCAGATAAACAATGAATAATTTTGTAGTGTATGTCCCAAATATGGCATGAGGCATACTTGGACTAAAAAATATTCACTATTTATCTGAAAATCAAATTTAACTGGGTGTCTTTCTTGTATTTTATCTGTCTCCCATAATCTTTAGAGGGTCCAATTCCACTGTGAGTGGATGGAGGTCCAAATGACTATACTTTTCATACTGTGAGCTTGGCATGGAACTCTGGTAAGTCGTGTTTGGAAAACACTGGATTATCATTTCAAGACAGAACACACACACACACACACACACACACACACACACACACCTATAATAGAGACATAATGGCAGTCCCAAATTCTGTGTTTCTGATGGATTTACACTGCAAATGGAGAAAAAATATTACCTAAAGTAAACAGAGAAACCAAAGGACATCTGAACTTGCCACTGGGGATCCTAGCACAGGAGAGAAGATACTCAGGCATTTTTCAAGTTATAGTCTGAGCTATAAGCTGGTAGAATTATAATAATAATCATGATGGTCATTTTTGTTTTGGCTAGCTAGTTTGAATTTCTGTTGTCAAATATGGTTGGCTGTTATTACATGTTCTTGTTACCTTTAACGATTGATAGTGAAATACAAGCTAACAGTAAAACTCAAAATATGATATATGATCTACCTACTTTTAAAAACAGAATTCATGAAATACACACCAATAAATCTAAACTGAATATAAATTAATTTATTCACTATGCATATATTAAGAGCTTGGTCTATGTATGGCAGTTCTGTGGGAAATTATAAATAAGACAGAGCCCCAGCTTTCCAGGTGCTTAAATTAATAGTTTAGAATCACAACAGTTTTCACAGGCCTTTACATTTCTTATGATAAGCTGATTAACATAGAACTTTATATCAAAATGCCAGAGTAATAGAATACTTGGTTTCACAGAGCTTACTTAAAACAAAACAAAACAAATTAAAAAAACAAAACAAAACAAAAAAAAAACAGAAAAACAAACAAACAAAACCAACTACATTTTTAAATGTAGCACCCTCAATATAAAAGCTTCATAAAGGAGGAATCCCTTTTATGCACTGTTGAGGCTGCATGGTTTGGTGAGAAGAAGAGGCATTGAAGTCATTCTCATCAGAAAGATAGGGAAACTTCAGGCTCCTCAGTGTAGAAAATCTAGCTCAGTTCCCAACTATTCTGTGAAGTCTTTTCAGACAATGGCCACCCACTTTGAGCTCTCTTTTTCTCCATGACCATAGACTCCCCACTGGACTGTCTACTGTTCCAAAAATCTCTTCATAATGCGTAAGTATGACAGTCCAATAATATTTGGGAGGAGGGGAGCAAGCACTATGTCATGAGCTAATTTAGAATTTCCCACCGTGCTTCCTGAAGTAGATCCGAAGTATTTTATCACCAGTTGTTTGACTTGGAAGTCACTTGGAAGATCACAACCCCGAAGCAAGCAGTGTAGACAGCAAGCATCATAAACAGCACCAGGGGTGTGTCCTGAGAAACAGCTGAATCAAAAGTAAAACCTCAATACACCAGGAGGAGTGAGGATTTAGGGGTAATTACTCTCTCTGGTTGACTGGAAAATATCTTTCTGAAAATTGAATCTACTACAATAAGAAAGTTGCTGTGCTTATTATTATGGTTTGTACAAAGAGAACTAACACAGAGCACCTGCTCTCAAAGATCAGAGAATCCAGATGAGGAGTGAAGACAAATGTATGTTTGAAAATTTAATTAACAGCAGAATTAATTAGGCAGCATGTGAAGGTTATTCTTGTCTCCATAGGGGAGATATGAAAGGTTAACTTCTCATTCTCTAGACCAGCCTATTTTCCTGCCCTAGTAAATTCAAGATGGTGGGTGGACTTGGATCATTCTTTTGGTATAGTTTCTTGTAGTATATTAGATCAATAATAGTAATAATATCATAGCAACCATTTATGGTGTGCTTAATATTACCCAGATACTCTTGTAAGAGGTTTCTGTAATTTAACAGTTTAATTCTTCCAACAACCCTATGAGCTACCATGTTTCCCCGAAAATAAGACCTAACCAGACCTTCAGCTCTAATGCATCTTTTGGAGCAAAAATTAATATAAAACCTGGTCTTATTTTAATACAAGACTGGGTCTTTAATATAGTATGATATGATGTGATATGATACGATATAACATAACATAACATAACATAACATAACATAACATAACATAACATAACATAACATAACATAAAACACCCAGTCTTATTTTAATATAAGACTGGGTCTAATATAATATAATATAATATAATATAATATAATATAATATAATATAATATAATATAATATAATATAATATTGGGTCTTATATTAATTTTTGCTCCAAAAGATGCATTAGAGCTCATGGTCTGGCTAGGTCTTATTTTGGGGGAAACATGGTAGGAGCTATTACTTCCATCTTATGGAAAAAGAGTGGTTAAGTAACTTGCCTAAGTTTACACAGCCATTAGCTGTGTCAGGCTGGCTCCAGAGCCCTTGCTGAACAATGATTCTATTCTGCCTTCTTTGTGTCTGCATATCACCTCTTATTGTGCCTTCTAAAAATTACGTCCTGGAAAATGTTTCCTCTTCATATTACAGAATTGAAAGGAAAAACATCTGCTTAGTGGATGGTTCTTATAAGAGACGCTGTTTCCAGATCATTGAAATTTTACATTGGTGAGGCCAAGAGTGTACCTAGTGAAGGCCAGTTCATAAGAGGTGGAAGTAAAAGCAAAACAAACATTACTGTCCCCTGATAGTCCATGATCACCAGAAGGTGTTGCCTGGAACAGCAGAAGAAAGTACAGTTCCTTGGAGAAAAACACTGTCTTAATATGTACGACACAATCATTTCTCTACGAGGAACTATGGAGGAACTATTCAGTTAACAACAAACAGGGGAAGCAGTGAGCTGTCTCAGGCTTTGTAACATCTGTTATAACCACACCTGCCTCAAAGATTTCCTGGTTCTTATTCCCGAAAGTCAGTCGGCAGGAAATGAGGCAAGTGCATAATGACTTTTTGGGAAAAGATGGCTTTTCACTTCTCCTTGGGCTTAATTCCTGACATTATTGCCTCTTCCCTTTGTTGTGCATCATACCTTACAAGGACGCATACTTTGAAGCGGAAGACAGAGGAGAAGAGAGGGACCTATGCTTGGAAACAGTTTTTACGGAACACAGGACTGTCATAGGGCCACTAGTTACTTGGGTGACATCAGTGCATCTGGACAGTTAGTCCTTGCTCTGATTCAGTGGTTCACACCTGGAAACAAAGCATGTTTTCACTCACCGGAACAATTTGAAGACTCACCACCTTGTGCCCCCTTTCTTTCTCAATTCAGTGGTTCTCAAATGTTCAAGTGAATCAGGATCACCTGGAAGGCTTGTTAAAACACAGCTGTCTGGACCTGATGCCCAGTTTCTGATTCAGTGTGTCCGGTGTGGTGCATGGGAATTTGCATTCCTGCAAGTTACCAAATGATGTTGATGCTGATGGTCTGGGATTGTATTTGAGAACCATTGCTCTAATTGATTTAAACAGAAATCCTGCATGCTTATTATTCTATTCTAGGGCCTCTCTCCCATCAGGATCATCCACTGCCTAGAGTTCTATCTTTTCTTCTATCAGTAACAATGATCAGAACCAGCTGCTCACTTTCTTCTTCATCCCAGCCTCTCCCTCTGTCCCAGCATTTCTCTCCAACTTGAAGAAAGTGAGTTACATTCAACAGGTCTCAGGAAGAAGCTGAGTGGATGTAGCCTTCCCAAGCTACTGGAATGGGGCAGGCATTTTCCCAAAGGGCTCACCACACTGGAGCCAGTACTCTGGATCGGTTTTTCTGGAGTCAAACTTCTGTAGATGAAATGCAAATAGCTTTGTCCATTATTATTTTTGAGCCTTTGGACAAATACCTAACCTTTCTGTGTTTCATGTGAAGAGTATAGAAGACTGGCACATAGAAAGCCACTTAATAAAAACAGTTATTACATTCAAAAACTCCCTGGGATAAAATATATGCAACATTATCTAAAGAAGAAAAAGAGTATAATCTCTATATGTATAATATTTATTGTATTACTGTATCATGATTACAGTGTTTACTATATTAATTGCATTTATAGTGATATCTGCATTTTTAATAGTAAAAGTGTAAAATATCTGTATGTAAGACATACACAATTTTTTAATTATTTAAGTATTTAAAAAGGAATATCATATCATATTAGTGTGATATATGTTATGTTAATATAATTAATATTATGTTTATATAATAAATTGTATTATATATTAATGTAATAAATATTATATGTTTATATCTACTATATCAAATATTAATAATGTTTATTATGTTAAATGTAAAATATTAAAAATGTGCAATATTATACATAATTAAACATATTAGAATAATATATTAATGTATTCATGTTATATACAAAATAATTTTAAAAGTAAGTATTGATATGCAAGGTCTATATAAAATATATTAAAATGTTACATTTATAATTAATATTAATATAGGAAAATTGTTGAAAAGGTAAAATATCTACATGGAAGATAATTTATATATAATATGTAATGTATATAATTAATATTATTTATTACATATAATATGTGATTTACTATTTCTAAACAGTCACTTGGTTTATTATTTACATCTCAGTTTATTCTGCCACATTAGTATTAATGAAGTTATCATCACCAGTCTTACTGGAAAGAACGCAAATTAACAAATGTCATTGGGTAATGGAAAGTTTGTTTCATGTCCTCAGTTAAAATGAAATGAAAATATGGAAACTATAGTCCAGTCTTGGAGATCTTAGATATATATTCAGTGTATGTTTTAAACAAGGAATAATAATTAACACTAGCTTTGACTTCTAAGGCAGTATATTAACTACAGAAACCTTAATAACTTGATAATATTTTCAATGCTCTTATTGAACAAAGAAGTGTCAGCCTCATAGAGTCATTCATGGGCTTTTAGAATGTCATGCTCTTCTAACTCTCTCTCCTATTGTTCCATGGTTGTGCCTGAAATCCCGCTATTCCAGCATTACTGATTCAATGACTGTGATTATGCTCCCCCCACAAGTGGCCTTCTTCAAAATGCTTACGTTTCTAAGAGGAGTACCTTCTTGTGAGTCCCATTGTTAGGGTCATCCTCTGATGACTTGGGACGATGGCTTTGGGGTAATTAAGATTTACAGGCACCAAAAATACAAGAATACGAAGATAGGGACACATTCTTTCAGCTTTAGGCTTCTGTATGGGAAAGCAAAAGCAAAACAAAACAAAACACTTAGATCCTTATTAAGTCTGTCATAGTCTTTAATATTTTGCCAAACTAAAGGCTGATATTATCATCAGTTATATGGCC
Source organism: Rhinolophus sinicus (assembly GCF_057876585.1). Lineage (NCBI taxonomy): Eukaryota > Metazoa > Chordata > Mammalia > Chiroptera > Rhinolophidae > Rhinolophus > Rhinolophus sinicus. The sequence goes on from NC_142513.1 coordinate 28,406,985, forward strand.
CTAGAGAGACATGTGACTGACAGAACTTAACCTAAAGGAATGTGCTAATGAATATTGAACCAAAGATTCATGCCCCATGGAGAAGCCATATGCACAGAGAATTTAGTCTGTTATGAATGGTGACGGGTGTATAGTTGGCTGTATTTAACTCTCCAAGCATTCTAAAATCAAATACACAGTGATGATTATAATAACCCTCTGCACTTGTTCAAAGCTGATGGTATACAAAGACTTTCCAGGGCATTTTCAGATTTTATCAAGAATGTTCTCTCATTTAAGACTTAGCCTCGTCCAACCCTGTTTTGTAGCAGGTAATTAATAGCCTTACATTACCCAGGGAGAAACCAAGGCTCAGACTGAGAAGTCAAATAATATAAGATCACACAGATAATAGGCTGTGGATCCAAGATGAAAATCTACCCCTTTGCAGCCAGTGCACTTGCCACCCCACTGTGCTCTCTTTGAAGATATTTGGGGGCATGGCTTAAGTAATATGTGCTGCCCAAGATCTACAGTCACTTTCTGAGTTCTCATTGGGAGAAAAATTAGGACTGTGCAAATGTAGCCAAGTGTTCTTCTCCCTAGATGATTTTGATTCCCCCTTCCTCTTTTAGTGGGCTAAATTGTGTCCTCTCCAACTTCATGTTAAAATCCCAACCCCGAGTACCTCACAATGTAACAGGATCTGGAGGTAAGGTCTTTAAAGAGATGATTAAGTTATAAGAGGCCCATTAGCAGGGACCCTACTCCAATATGACTGGTGTCTTTATAAGACTGAGGGGCACCAGGAGTGTGCCCTTACAGAGGGACAACTATGGTGAAGAGGCAACAAGGGGGTGGCCATCTGCAAGCCAGGACACAGGCCTGGGACAGAACCTTCCCTTACGGCCCTGCTGGCACCTTGATCTTGGAATCCTAGCTTCCAGAGCTGTGAGAAAATAAATGTCTGCTGTTTCAGTCACCTAGTCTGTGATACTTTGTTATGGCAGTCCAGCAAACTAATACAACCCCCAATACGATCTCTCCCAACCCCCCACCTGGAAGAAGTAATGAGAGGGTAGCTTTTGGAAACATGTATGCAGTGAGGTTCTTTACTAACATTTTAGTTCCTAGAGAGTGGACCTTCCGGTCCCCACAGACGTCTTACTGCTTATTTAACACATGGGTGGCTATTTAAAAACTAGTCATGGGGAAATAAAGTACAGCACAGGGAATATAGTCAATAATATTGTAATAACTATGTATAGTGTCAGAAGATAATTTACATATATATATGTAATATGTAATGTATATTGGGGTTATCACTTTGTGAGGTATATAAATGTCTAATCACTATGTAGTTTTGTACACCTGAAACTAAATAAATACATAAAACATGGACGACTATGGTAGCGTATTATGCCCAAGTTAAAGCTTTTCCTTAACCATCTGCAAATGGCATGTACTACACATTTTTATTCTTTATTGAGATATCCCACCTGCCTTCCTCTCCCCTCTCATTATTCTTCCCTTTCTCCTCTTTCCTCTCTTCCTGTCTGACTTTTCTTCTCTCTCCTCTTTCTCCTATCTCCCTGCACTCTGATCTTTCCAGTCCTCTCTTCGGTGTCCTATACAATATTTTCTCTTCTCTCCCTCCCCCACTCTTACATTTTCTCCTGTCTTCCATCTCCCCTCCTTATCCCACCATTCCTTTCAAAAACTTGTCTTTAAAAATGACAGATTTTCAATCCCTTTTGCCCTAGTGCAAACATTCTTCAATATAAAATAACCCATGGTGTGTTTTCTCTGAATTCAACAGGGGTTTAAATGAAATAAATGGCTTATCCAACCCCTACTGGAATGTTAAGCATCAGAGAATAGATGTGGAGGCATTTCCGGATTGGCAAAAGGCTTTCCACATCCCCAAAATCATACTACCAGGCAGACATCAATTCTAACTATTCGGAAGTCCTCCTGCAGCCACATTTGAGCTAAAAATTCCTTGAGATTCCTGACCTGTTTCAGATATATTTAAAATAGTCTGCGTCAGTGGGTGTGGGAAGGAGGTAGCTGCAAGCATTGGCTGGAAGAAATGACTGAAATGAACAGCGGTTCTTGAACTTGCTGGTATAAGATCAAGCCCGAATTTGAAGGTTAAAGGACAGATTGTCAGTACACATCATGTCTTAGGAATGTATTTGTCTTCTTCAAAGCGTGTCTTGCCATATTTATATAAACATGACAGAGTGGAAATCTGTCAACATTGCAATCAACATTGTGGATTCCCCCATTCTGTTTGCCTCCTCCTTTGTAGGAAACAAGTGTTGAAGACGTTCTCAGCCTGTCCCAAATGTTAGCATTCTCAATGCTCCATTCCAGCTTTTTGGATTTCATCTTACATATAGAATAACATACTTATAATCCACAAAAAGAATTCTTAAATTACAGGAGAAATACGGCTTAACACTTCTCTTCTGGCCCAAAGAAAATAATTGGTATCCCAATAAAGTCATTATTAAAAGTAATGGATGGGCAAAGCCTGGAAAAATCATTTTTGAAAATTTCCAAACAGGACGAAACAGGAAAATGTCTGGGTTTCACAGTGTCATTTAACAAACACACACTGTCTGCTCAGGGGACCTGCGTCTCCTCAGTCATGAATTAAACATCATCTCATGGTGCCCCTTGGTGTAATCATGGTTAAAATCCATGAGTTTCGGGTGTGGTTTTAGGACAGAAATGAAAAAAGAAAACCAGGAAAGCTTTATATAGTTGTAAATGCTACAGGTATTAATTACCAGGTTTACCTTGAGTGTCAAGTCAGTAAGGAAAGACAAGGCTGAATGAGACTTGTGGACCATTAGAGGAGTTGTGGACCACTGCTGAAGGCAAATAAGACTCTTGCTCTTTGATGGACATGGGCACTCTTTTGTATAAGCTGTATGAAGCAGCAGGACGTGCCCCAAGTTAAATTTTGAAGTCATAGAAATGGACGATCATTTATTCCCTAGCTGGTCCTTTTGTCATAGGTTTTGTGTATGTCTACCCTTTAGAATTTCATAGTCTTTTTTTTTTTTTTTGTCATTCTTACCCTGTTCACCATATGTGAATTTATTCGCATGAATATTGGCATGTCTCATCTAAAGATGGAATTCCAGGTGTCAGTCAATCCCAGGAAAGGGAGTGATATCTTCACTGTCTAGCAATTCTGGAGCTTCCATTTGTCAACCATTCCTGAAAAGACACCACATATAACTGTCTGTATAACTGCAAAGTGCACATCTCCCTTAGTGTGTCCATATTCACAGCTATTGCACTAAGTCTAAAGAAGTGAGCTCTTTCTGTAACAGACCTTGCAGAAGCCTCATGTTTTATTCTACCTACAGCCAAAGTCTATTTGCTTATCCATTGAAAAAGTAAACAAAAGAGGAAATGAACAAAACTACGTCTTTCCAGAGTGTCATAGCCTGAGCAATCTCTTAAAGTAATTCAAAAATGAAATTTATATCTAGTTATTTACCTATATATCTGTGTTAAATTGTATAAAAGATGAATTTAAGAAATGGCTGGTTTGGAAATATGAGTAAAGAAGATTTCACAAGTGCTGTAAATATAGCAAAAATATGCACTGGAATATCTTGAGACTACCTGACTCCCATATCTGTCCAGTGTTTCTCTAAGTCCACTTCTTGCTATCGTTCACTGTTTGTATTGCTTCAGTTCTAAAGATTGTGATGAAATAGGGTCATTGATCAAGCCAGAGAGATACAGACGAATCATGTCTCACAACTCTTCCAGTTATAACATGTTTTTTTACAACATTGCCATGCCATTGAGCCTTTATTTTAGAAAATCTATAACCTGAAATCACATTTGGAGGATTGAATGGAAAAGCTCTCTTTCAAAGATATATTTGAAGTCCTGACTGTTAAACCTTCTGTGCCTCAGTTTACTCTTCTGTCAAATGACTATACTAGGCTATGTGATATTTATGTTTCCTCATGCTCATTTTGTGAAACTGATCTGGATCAAACTTACTCTACACCAGCCCTAGCATAGGGAGGAAATCCAAACAATATAGCAAAGAGAACATAAAGTTAACTGTATCTCCTTCCCTAGTTGCACTGTCATGAGAATCTGAATTTTCCTCTTCAGGACATGTAACACAGAGAAAATAGGCAGAACATAAGTGTGAGGCCATACAGAGTTTACAAACCAGCAGATATTTTGAAGTTGTTCAAGTGTTTACAGGCCAATACAAGTAGAAGGTTATTGAAGTTGATGACTGTTGCATAAGAATCTGCTGTTCAGGAGTTGTGTATTCCAGGTAAACATTGTCTAGGTCTGTGTTTATCATTCTTCTCTATTAATTTATGACTATTTAGTCATTTTGAATACCATGATTTCTAATTCCAAGAGGCATAAATGAGAAGTACAAGGTACACTATATACACTATATCTACGAGGTCTGACAAGCTCGCGAACTCATCCTAGAAAAAGTGCTACACACCTCACTGCTGAATATCACTACCGTCACCTTGAAAGTACTCCCCTTGGGAAGCTATGCACTGATGTCAGTGCCCAGTCCACCCTTCAAAGCAATTTTGGAACTTTTTCTGGAATGACCATCAGAACTGTCGTCGTATTACCCTGGATGTCCCGGATGTCATCAAAATGTCTTCCTGTTAGTATTTCCTTTTTCTTGGAGAAAGAAAGAAGATATTGCGGGGCAGATCAGGTGAGTAGGGAGGGTGTTCCAATACAGTGATTTGTTCACTGGCTAAAAACTCCCTCACAGACAGTGCCATGTGAACTGGTGTACTGTCGTGATGCAAGAGCCATGAATTATTGGTGAAAAGTTCTGGTCATTTTCATCTTTTTCACGCAGCCTTTTCAGCACTTCCAAATAGTAAACTTGGTTAACTGTTTGTCCAGTTGGTACAAATTCATAAGGAATAATCACTCTGATATCAAAAAGGGTTAGCAACATTGTTGCAACAAGTTTGCAAACTTATTTGTCAGAACTTGATATTCTCTCTCTATTAATATATTAGATAAAAAAATTAGACACACAGTATATATACCATATAGACAACTATAATTTCTGGTTAACAGCCCCTGACACTTAAAGAGAAAATGTTCAAGTAAATACACAAATGGAGGTTTGGGGTGTGTTTGATGGTTTTCTGCCTTTATAATTTTATTTCCCATCTTTTTTCTCATTGTTTCTGAGAAAATGGTGGAGCAATGGTGGAGTCTGTGGAATATCTACTTTGTCTAGGTGTAAGGTTAAGACATAGCTGTTTAGGACTAGTATAGGCCCATTTTAATATTATAGGTAATTTTTTTCTACTTCATAGGAAATTAGTTTCATTAGGATTTTATGTGGATTTTCTAAACCTCTTTGCCTCCTTTTGGAGGATCTTTTTTATCATGAAGTCAGAAGGATCCTCCTGGATGGTCAATAAGTAGCTGATCTTCTAAAGCAAAGAATTGTTAGAAAGTTCAGAGGCAGGTTGTGGATTTGGCAACAGAACAACGTGATCCAGGAGAGAGGTTTAGTCTTGATGCAATAGGAACTAAAATAGGAGCTAATTAAGGTTTTAAAGAAGTGGATGGAATAAAGGAAACTGTGATCAAGCAACTTACTCAGGTAAGAATTGGAGTGAGGAGATACTAACATAGGTATTGTTATGATACCCAGAAAACCATTATAATAATACAAATGAAGAGTGAGTGATCTCAAAGTTGGGGATAAAATAGACCTGTAGTAGATTATTGATGAAATATACCTCTGAAATCAGCTGGTCCAGTGGTTTCCACAATCATTTGGACAGCTTAATTCATACTATGCATATCTTTGTCTGCCCATTGCTGTCACTGAAAAATCTTGATCTAGGATAATAGTTCATTTTATAGATACTGGGACAGTGATTCGGAAAGGTTAAGTGACCTGCTGCAAATCAAAGTTATTGTTTATGAACATACCTGGGAGCAGCATAAAGAATTTTACATTGAGCCATCCTGAGGCATATTAGGAGGCCTTTCATTGGGGAAAGAGGCATTGAGTTTCTATTATAATCATAGAATGGGGGAGCCATTTGATTCTTCCTGTATTATTCTTAAATCTCGAGTTTAGGACAACTACCTCTTTTCTTTTAAAATGTACCCACTTGCCACCACATTTGCACATTCACAGCACTCAAAAGCTAAAGGTTTTGAACTCTGCTTCTACTTAGTGAAGCAGTTCTTCTCAATAGCATCTATCTCTTCTAAACTTTGGAAAAGCCAACCATTTTCTTTTTTTAAAGATTTATTTTTATTTTTTAACTGGGGAATATTGGGGAACAGCATGTTTTTTCCAGGATCCATCAGCCCCATGTCAATTTGTTGTTTTTCGGTCTAGTTGTGGAGGGCGCAGCTTAGCTCCAAGTCAAATCACTGTTTTCAATCTATTTGTGGAGGGTGCAGCTCACTGGCTCATTGGGACTCCAACCGGCGACCTTGGTTCTAATCACTGAGCCAACTGGCCGCCCACCAAACTGACAATGACCTTGGTGTTATGAGCACCTCACTCTAACCCACTGGCAGCTCAGCTCCAAGCTCAAGCCGTTGTTTTCAATCTAGTTGTGGAAGGTGCAGTTCACTGGCCCACGTGGGAATCAAACTGGCAACCCTCTTGTCAAGAGCTGGTGCTCTAACTAACTGAGCCATCTGGCCGCCTAACCATATTCTTTTTTAACCAAGCTGTATTGGTTGTTTTCTTCCCTCCAGCTCTGTGAAGGATGCATATTTGTTTTCATATTTTCTGTTCTGGTCCTTTTTATATTTCCATGAAAAATCTATGCAATAAGCCCTTATTTTCTATATTTGGCAAACCTCAAATGCTTCCTCTAAACATAGGCTGGTGGAGCTTTGGCCTCAAGCAAACTTCAGGTAGCTGTGGTCAAAGCATGGACTCTGTGGGGGCAGAGCCCCAGAAAGTAGTTTCCAGGCTCTCAGCCTCACATAGACAGGTGCTGGCTCAGGTAGTAAATGGCCATCAATTGTGATTGCATGGCCATCAGCTGTGGCTAGTTGGCCGTCAGCTGTAACCAGTGAGCCATTGGCCACTAATATAACTGCTGTGGCTACGCTAGAAAAAAGAGAAGAAGAATGGGGGCTAGCAAGAAGATGGCGGCTGGGCTGGCACAAGATGATGGCGGCTGGGCTGGCAAGTGTGGATGGCGGTTTGCGGACAGTGTGGATCCAGCCTCCCGTGAGAGTATAGTGGCACCAGAGAGAATATAGTGGTATGACTCCCCTACCTATGGCTCCGTGGGTGTTCCTTTTTGGCCTCACCATATCCTGCGTTCTTGTATGGGGAGCGGGAGCAGAGACCCCGCAGGCTTCCCTGCAAGACAGACTCTCATCTGAGCAAGTTACAAACTAAACAGACTCTGTTTGGCATCTTAAAAGCCTTGTTAGAATATTATCTGGGAATGCAGATTTGTCCTGCTGAGCATGCAAAAGGACACCTGAACTGTTACTCAGGCACCCATCAAAATGGATAGTTATTCAGTAAAAGGAAGTGCAGGTGCTAGATTGAAGGCTTGCAAAGGGAGCCATTTGGTATTATACCAGCAATAGAGGTTTGTTAGAAACACTTGTGTTTTATCGTTAAAACCATATACTTTGATTTTCTAAACCCGTTCAGTGTTTGGCTTCCTTTTTTTTTTCTCATACATCCATGAAACTACTCCACAATCAAAACTGTGAACATAACTATCACCCCTAAAGTTTCCTTGTGTCTCTTTGTAGTTCCTTCCTTTCCGGCTTTTCTCTCAAACACCCTGCAAAGCAACCACGGATCTGTTTCATGTCTTTGCACGTTAGTTGGCATTTCCTAGAATTTTATATAAATGGAATCACACAGTATGCATTCTTTTTTTTCTCTTCAATATAATTTGTTGCTTCCTTAGCTATAACTTTTTTATTTTATTTTATTTTTTTTTTAGGTTGCTTTACAGTTTATAGTAATACATCTTTACCTTCAAATGATTTTATACTACTTCGGATATAGTACAAGAATCTTATAATAACTTAATTCTATTTCTCCCCTCCCATTCTTTACACTGTTATCACACATTTTACCTACAAGTGTTATAAACCACACAATACACATTATTTTTGTTTAAACAGTCAATATCTTTAAAGAGATTTAAATAATAAGAAAATATATGTTTTCCCATGTAGTAGTTACTATTTATAGTGCTCTTGGGTAGATCCATATTTCCATACGGTCTTCTTTTCCTTCTACCTAAAAGACTTCTTTTAACATTTTTTATAATACAGATCTGCTATTGATGAACTGGTATTACTATTTTCCACCATTTTTTTCTTTTTCTTTTTCTTTTTTGTCAATTCCTGTTTGAACCTTTGCTCTGGTATGCAGTCAAGATCAACTGAGCTAGTCTTAGATGTTTAGTTCCACATTATATAGCCTTTATATTTCATCATCTTTTTTCAGAATTGATTTGGCTATTCAATTTCCTTTGACTTTTCATATAGATTTTGAAATCAGCTTGTTGATGTTTACAAAAAGGTTTGCTGGAATTTTGATTGGGATTGTATTATTGGATCTGAAAATTAAAGAGGAGAGACAACATCTTAACAATATCAAATCTTTTAACCTATGAACACAGTATAGCTCTTTATTTATTTAGGTTTTCTTTGATTTCTTTCATCAGCATTTTGTAGGTTTGTAAGTACAGATCTTGTACTTATTTAAATTTATACTAAGTATTCAGTTTTGGGTGCTATTGTAAATGGTATTGTTATTTTTTTATATATTTAAATTTCTGATGTGATAAATAGTAATACAATTGACTTTTGTAGGTTGAAAATGTATTCTAAGACCATGTAAAACTCACTTATTAGTTCTAGGAGTGTTTTGTGGATCATATGGAATTTTCTACATGAATAATCATATTATTTTTTAATAAAGATAGATTTATTTTTACCTTTCCACTGTATGCCTTTTATTTCTTTTTCTTGCTTTACTTTATCAGCTAGAACTTTCAATATGAAGTTGAATAGGAATGGTGGGAGAGGACATCCATGCCTTGCTGTAGAGCTCAGGAGAAAACATTGTCTTTCACCAATAAATATCATGGTAGCAGTAGATTTTTTGTAGGTATCCTTTATTAGGTTAAAGGAGTTTTTTCACAAAGAGTTGTTATTGTTATATAAGACTGTATCAAGAATGCATGCTTGTTGGATTTTGTTGAAAGCTTTATCTGCAAGAATTAATATGATGATTTTTTAAAAAATTTTGTCTATTAATATGGTGAATTGCAATGATTGAATTGTGAATGTTGAATCAGCATTGCATTCCTGAGATGAACTCCATTTGATTTTGATGCATTATGCTTTTCACATATTGCTGGATTTGATTTGTTAATATTTATTATGAACTTTTATGAAATGCTCATGAGAGATAATGGCCTATAGTGATCTTTCTTTGTAATGCTCTGTCTGATTTGGGTATTAGAGTGACACTGATCTCATAGAATAACTTCAAAAATATTCCCTCTTCTTCCATTTTCTAGGAAATAATATATAGGTTGGTATTATTTCTTCCTTAAATGCTTGGACGAATTTATGTGTTACTATCTGGCCTGAAGAGTTCTGTTTTGTTGTATTTTAGCAGATTTAAAACTACAAATTTAATTCCTTTAATAAATATACGACTATTCAGTTATCCAACTATTATTGTAGGTTTGTCTATTTATCCTTTCAGATCCATCAATTTTTGCCTCAATCTCTGTCATTAGATGTATACATGTATAAAATTGTTATGTATTCTTGGAGAGTTGAACCCTCTACTATTATGTCATGTCCCTCTTTATCCCTAACAAATTTCCTTGTTCTGAGCCCCATTGTTTATGTTTCCCTTGCACATGAATAGCAGATGGGAGCTCCCCCCAGTTTCTCTGGACTACATGCAAGAAACTATGGAATGTCCCCAACCACCCCTCCTGGAGCTAGATCCAGAAGAAAGAGGAGGGTGCCATAGCATGTGTACAAGGGGCCTTTCCAAGAGGATTATGATGGAGCGGATATGGCAGGGTGCTGCGTTGTACACCCACTGGGAGAGAGTGGGGGGGCTCCAAAATGCTGCAGTACCACTTGCAGGGATACCCTGTCCAGAGAAAGTGCTGAGATAGTGAGATAGTGCTCACGTGGGGCTGCTCCTCCTGGAGAGAATGTGGAGCTAGCAGCATGCTGCACTATTTGCAGGAAGGACTTTTCTGTCCAGAGAAAGAGCAGAGATAGTGGGGCACTGATGCATCACATGTGGGGAGACTGCACCCAAAGAAAGTGCAGAACAAGCAGAACTTTGCAGTACCCACACACAGGGTTGCTCCATGCAAGGTAGGGTGTTGCTGTGCACACACCCAGGGCTGTCTGGCCAGAGAGGGTGCAGAACTAGCAAAGTATGGCTGTGCATTCACACAAGGCTACCTCACCCAGAGGAAGGGTGGAGTTAGTAGGGCTTGAGACATAAGCATGCAGAGCAGTCCTGCCTAGACCCTGCTTTGGCAATAGACAATTAAAGCAGCATGGTACACCAAATGCACACTGAACAGCCCCATCTACACCAGGCAGACCCACCCATGTTAGAAGGACAAGGAAGCATGCACAAACCAAGCTCCTCCACCTGGAACCCATACCTTCAGGCCAGATGACACACCAGTCACTGCGCATACCCACCCCAACTACAACTGGCTTGCCAAAACTATTTGACACACAGTCGACACAGAGACAACTTTTCCAAGACTGGGAGCGATAGCTATTCTATCCAACTCAAAAGAACAAACATGGAAAGTCAAACAAAATTTGGACACAGAAAAATATGCCCCAAATGGAGGAACAAGAAAAAACTCCAAAGGAAAAAAAAAAAAAAAAAACCCTAATGAAATGGATATGAGGAATTTGCCTGATAAACAATTTAAATAAATGATTATAAATATGCTCAACAAACTTGAGTGGAATAGAGGAACTCAGAGTTAGAAAAATGTAATAAAGAACCAGTCAGAAATGAACAATACAATAACTGAAATGAGGAATACATTAGAAGGAATCACAATCCATAGCAGATTGGTTAATACAGAATTGATTAGTGACCTGGAAGACAGAATACTGGACATCACCCAATCAGAGCAACAATATGAAAAAAGGATTTTAAAAATGAGGATAGCATAAAAGATCTCTGGGATAACATCAAACACCCTAACATTCACATTATAGGGATTCCAGAAGGAGAAAAAAAGTGAGAAAGGGGCAGAAAGAATTTGAAGAAATAATGGCTGAAAACGTTCCTAATCCAGGGATGGAAACAGACTTCCAGATACAGGAAATACATAAAGTCCCAAACAAGATGAACCCAAAGAGAGCCACACCAAGACATATTGTAATTAAAATGGCATTAGTTAAGGATAAAGAGACAATCAAAAAGGTAGAAAGAATGAAAAAAGTCACATATAAGGGAAACCCTGATTTCTCAGAAGCAACTTTACAGGCCAGAAGGGAGTGGAAGGAAATATTTAAAGTACTGGAAGACAGGGATTCTACAACGTAGAATGCTATTGTATTTTGCCTTGTATAATGTGCATTTTTTGGCCCAAATTTATGAGGGAAAAATAAGGGAGCCCATTATACATGGGTAGTACTAATTCTATAATTATATGAATGTTTTAATTCTTTTTATTAATGCTTATGAATTGAAAGTGTAACTCCAGAAATCAATAACAACATCCATATGCAAAATAATACCCTGGAATATCATAATTGGTTGAACGTATAACAAACTTGCAATGAAAAAGAATTCTTGGTTTTCTTTGATGTGTAAATATCGTAAATTTGTTACAGGTACATAAAATTTCCTGCACCTTGTATCTGTTCTTGTGTTTTGTAATTATTTGTTACATAAAATTTCTTGTACCATAATATGTTAAAAAATAAATGCTTACATTCATTTATAATACAAAAAACAAATACCTAAATATATATATATTTTTTTTATTTTTTTTGGAAAATTTTATGTTTAATTTCTCATCTTTCTTTTTTATTATTATTAAATTTATTGGGGTGACAATTGTTAGTAAAATTACATAGATTTCAGGTGTACAATCCTGTATTACATCATCTATAAATCCCATTGTGTGTTCATCACCCAGAGTCAGTTCTCCTTCCATCACCATATATTCGATCCCCCTTACCCTCATTCAATTAAAAAATTAAAACAAAAGATTTTTTCCCCCTGAAAACATGGGTATGCATTATACACAGCAAAATATGGTATATCCTGCAATGTTTTCATTCAGACTTGAGAGATAAAGAGTTACCTAGACAAACAAAAACTGAAGGAGTTTACAATCACTGGTAAAGGCAAATATAGAATAATCACAGAGAATCAACCACTTTAAAAGCTATTACGAAGGCTAAAGGACAATAGTAGCAAAATTAACTATAACTACAATAAATAATCAGTATACATAAAACAAAAAGATATAAAACAGGACATCAAAAACATAAAGAGTGGAGTGGGCTATAAAAAATGTGCTTTTAGAATGTGATTTAACTTAAATCCTTATCAGCTTAAAATAGACTGCTATATATATGAATCCCATGGTAACCATAAACCAAAAACATACAAAAATGCACACACACACACACACACACACACAAATGAAGAGAAAGGAATCCAATCAAAACACTAACAAAAACCAACAAATCAAAAAAGCAGATTAAGAGAAGAAGAAAGGAATAGAGAAGAACAATTAAAAAAACAAACAAACAATCAACAACATGGCAATAAGCACATACCTGTCAATAATTACTTTGAATGTAAATGAACTAAATGCTCCAATCAAAAGACACAGGATGACAGAATGGATAAAAAGAAAAGATCCCTTTAAATTCTGCTTACATGCCTCTTACTTTAGATTAAAAGACATACCACAAAACAGGTCTCAATAAATTCAAGAAGATTGAAATTATATCAAGCTTATTTTCTGGCCACAATGGCATGAAACTTGAAATCAACTAGAAGAAGAAAACTGGAATAAACAAAAAACAGATAGATAGGTAGAAATTACGCAGCATGCTTCTAAACAACCAATTGACCAAAGAGAAAAGCAAACAGGAAATAAAAAATTATCTTGAGACAAACGAAAATGAAAACACAACCTTACAAAGTTTATGGGATACAGCAAAAGCAGTTATAAGAGAAAAGTTCATAGCTATGCAGGCCTACCTCAAGAAGCAGGAAAAATCCCAAATAAACAATCTAATTTTTATACTTACAGGAGCTAGCAGAAGAAGAATAAATAAAACCCAAAGTGGTAGAAAGAAGGAGATAATAAAGATTAAAATGGAAATAAACAAAATAGAAAAGATCAATGAAAATAAGAGCTGTTTCTCTGAAAGGATAAATAAAACTGACAAGCCTCTAGCAAGACTCATCAAGGAAAAAACAGAGAGAAGACAAATGAAATCAGAAGTGAAAGAGAAAAGATTATAACTGGTACTATAGAAATAAAAATGATCATTAATATTCAGATATGAACATTATATGCCAAAAAATTGGACAACCTAGAAGTGGATAAATTTCTAGAAGCATACAACCTTGCAAGACTAAACCAGGAAGAAACAGAGAATCCAAACAGACCAATTATTAGCCATTAAATTGAAAGAGCAATTTAAAAAACTCCCAACAAACAAAAGCCCAGGACCAGATAGCTTCACAAGTGAATTCTACCAAATATTTAAAGAAAAATTAGTACCTATCCTTCTCAAACGATTTTAAAAAATTGAAGAGGAAGGAATATTTCCAAACTCATTCTTCAAGGCCAGCACTACCTTGATACCAGTACTAGAAAAAGACATTACAGGGGAAAAAAAAAAAAAAAAAAAAAAAAGAATTACAGGCAAATATCCCTGATTAACATAGGTGCCAAAATTCTCAAAAAGATACTAGCAAATCTAATTCAACAGTACATTAAAAGGATTATGAACCATGATTTAGTACGATTTATACCAGTATGCAAGTTAATGTGATTCATCACGTCAAAAAAACCAAGGATAAAAAAATCATATGATTATCTCTATAGATGCAGAAAAAGATTAAAAATTTCAACATCCATTTATAATAAAATCTCTCAACAAAGTGGGTATAGAAGGAACTTACCTCAACTTGATAAATATGACAAGCCCATAGCTAACATCATACTCAATGGTGAAAAGCTGAAAGCTTTTTCTTTAAAATCAAGAACAAGACAAGATGCCCACTGTGAACACTATTCAATATTGTGTTAGAGGTCCTAGCCACAGCAATCAGACAAGAAAAATAAATAAAAGGTATCCAAATTGGAAAGGAAGAAGTAATACTGTCACTATTTGCATATGACATGGTATTAAATATAGAAAACTCTAAAGAATCTATCAAAAATGAATTCCATTAATAACAGAATTTGGGAAAGTAGTAGAATGCAAAATTAATATACAGAAATCCATTGTATTCCTACACACTAAATGTGCAGAAGGAGAAATTAAAAACAATCCCATTTATAGGCATCAAAAGGAATAAAATACCTAAGATTAAATTTAACGAAGGAGGTGAAAGATCTGTACTCTGAAAGCTATAAAACATTGGGGGAAAAAAATAAATGAAAAAGATGCAAATAAATGGAAGGATATACCATGTTCATGGACTGAAAAGATTAATACCATTAAAATGACCACACTATCCAAAGCAATCTACAGATTCAATGAACTCTCTATCAAAATACCAATGATATTCTTCTCACAACTAGAACAAATAGTCCTAAAATTTACATGGAATCATCACAAAACACCACGAATAGCCAAGACAATCTGAGAAAGAAGAACAAAGTTGGCAGTATCACGCTCCCTGATCTCACACTATACTACAAAGTTATAGTAATCGAAGCATTATGGTACTGGCACAAAAAGAGATGCAGAGATCAATGGAACAGAATAGAGAGCCCAGAAATAAACTCTCACTTATATGGTCAACTAATCTATGACAAAGCAGATAAGACCTTAAAATGGAGAAATGACAGTCTCTTCAACAAGTGGTGTTGGGAAAACTGGACAGATAGAAACATGCAAAAAAGTCAAATTGGACCATTTTATTATACTATATACAAAATAAACTCCAAATGGATTAAAGACTGAAATGTAAAACCAGAAGCCAAAAACCCCTAAAAGAAAACATAGGTAGTAAATTATTTGACACCAGCTTGAGTAATATCATTTTGTACATGTCACCGAGTACAAGGGAAACAAAAGCAAAAATAAACAAGTGGGACTTCATCAAATAAAAAGCTTCTGCACAGCAAAGGAAACAAACAAAGCAAAAAGTCAACCTACAATGAGAGAATATAATTGTAAATGATATATCCAATAAGAGGTTGATATCCAAGATATATAAGGAACTCATACAATTCCATAACAAAAATAAACAATCTGATCAAAAAATGGGCAGAGAACATGAAAAGACGTTTCTTCAAAGAAGACATATAGATGACCAACAGACATATGAAAAGATGCTCAACATCTCTAGTCATTAGAGAAATGCAAATTAAAGCCACAATAAGGTGCCACCTCACACCAGTCAGAATGGCTATTACCAAAAAGTCAACAGATAATATGTAATAGTGAGGATGTGGAGAACAGTGAACTCTTGTCCATGGTTGGTGGGACTACAAATTGGTGAGGCCACTACAGAAAACAATGTGGAGATTCCTCAAAAAATCTAAAAATAGATGTACCATATAACCCAGCAATTCCACTTCTGGGCATTATTTATTTGAAGAAAACAAAAATGTTAATTTGAAAATACACGTGCACACTTATGTTCATTGCAGCATTATTTACAATAGCGAAGATATGGTGTCCATTGATAGATGAATGGATAAAGATGTGATATACACAAAATATATACAATGGAATATTACACAGCAATGAAAAGAATAAAATCTTGCTATTTTCAACAACATAATAGACCTACAGGGCATTATTCTAAGTGAAATAAGTCAGACAAAGAAAGACAAATACTGTATGGTTTCACTTATATGTGGAATCTAAAACAAAACAAAACAAATGGACAAACAAAACAAAACAAAAACAGAGTCATAGAAACAGCAACCAAAGGGATGGTTTCCAAAGGGGAAGGGGATGAGGGAATGGGTGAAAAAGGTGAAGGGGGATATAGTCAATAATATTGTGAGAAGTTTGCATGGTGACAGATGGGTACTAGAATTAGTGGGGTGATCACATTGTAAAGTATAAAAATGTTGAGTCACTATAATGCACACCTGAAACTAATATGACTAATATAATATTGTATACCAACTATACTTAAATAAAAATAAATGTAAAATGAAAATTATATTAAAATAGCATCTTTAATGGAAGATATTAAACCATAGTATCAACAAAATGTGGTCATGGCTCATATTCCCAGTTTGTCCAGGGAAGTATAAATAATATAATAATGATAAGCCCATTAATATAGAGCATATAGGAGTTAGGACTATGTGATGAATATCCTCCTTTACTTACAAATGAACCAACGAGTGTGTACAAGTGATGCAGTATAACAAATTCAATAGATATTTGAGTTATGACTGCTTAGGAAATTTTAATCTTATATTCAGATTATATCCATTTAAATTTAACCTTGAAGCATAACTGTTGTGTAGATTTTTTCACTGAAATTAATGTTTATTTAACTTGCTATATTTATATTTATATATATTTATTCTTATGAATGTATTTTTTGAAGAAAGGGAACAAAGCAAAGACTTTTTACAGAATTTATACTAAACTCATTTATGATGCTACATTTAGACTTAAGGAAGTAAGTATTATGAAAAAACATTTCACCCTAAGGTAAAGTAACCAGGAGTGCCTGGGAAGAGTGAGGGACTTGCAGCTTTAAATACTTATCAGTGTAGGCCTTGTTTTGAAGGTTTATGTTAGCAAAAGTTTGAAGGAGGTGTAGGACTCAGGCCTTGTCTATCTGGAAGAAGCATTCAAGTTAGAGGGAATGCTTTGCTAAGGTTGTGTGGCAGGCTTGAACCTGGGCTTTCTCGGTCAGTAAGGAGACTGGTGCTTGCCAGAGCAGTGTGAATGAAGAGGTGAGTAGAACAGTCACTGAGACAGGCAAGACAGACCAGACCACATCCTTCAAGTTCATATAAGCTGTTGTAAAGACTTTGGTCTTTGCTCTAAATGAAAGGGGAAGTCATTGCAGGGTTCTGAGCAAAAGATTGACTACACTGCCTGCTGTGTCTCTCAACCATAAAACTACCTAAAACCTAAACAATTCATTTCACTTACTAAATCCCCCAACCCAACTCTACTACCCTACCTTGATTTCTTATGAAATTCGCCCTGTCTCTCATGCTAGAAATAATAAAAATGTGTATCTTGCTCATGTAATTGTCCAACGCAGGCTTCTATAATTAGCAGGTTACTCTCTCCTATGTATTGATTCAAGGACCACGGCTTTTGCACATCATTGTTCTTTCATTTCTTAGGGCTTCATTATCACTGGTTTTCAACCAGCAAAAGGAGGAAGGCATGGAGGGGCTCTCTCCTCTAGAGACAGCACACACCGCTTCTGCCATATTCCATTCATGAGAACTCAAGGGTATGGTCCCACTTCAGTGTAACAGGTGGGCAACCCAGTCCAGCTGGGTGCCCAGAGAGAAAAGACTTGAATGAACAGCTAACCTTTCTTTTTCTCATCAAATAATAATTAAATTAATGGATTCTATCACCTAAATACCTCTCCAAAACATATATCTCTGTCAAAATTTTCTGCTTCATTCAGGTCTTAACTTCTCTACCTGAATTTATGGAAAGATCTTCTAACTCTTTTCTAAGGTTTCAGGTTCTCCTGTAGATATAGAAGGTGCCAAATAAATGTATACACACTTTAAGAAAGGAAAAAGCTGTATTAATATATACCTATAAAAAATGATGAATACAAGTCATGTTTGACTTCTGCAATCACAATAGGTGCTCAAAGTGGTTACCATCAGTGTCCAGATTCTTCTGATTATGGCAAACTACTGCTTGAACAATGTTGACCAAAGTGTTAACATCTCTTAAAATGTGTATACATTTTTTGTGGCATCCCCAGTATACTGTTTCTCACATGAAAATCAGGTCATTTTCATACTTTTCCAGGAACTCCTCATCATTCCTCACACTGACACTCAAGGCCTTTCCTGATCAGATTTACAGACTTGTTTGACCTCATATTCTGCTAACCCCACCAAGGCTGTGTGTGTTTCCATGGTGCCATGTTATCTGCTGTACCCCAAACCATCAGTGTCCTGTTACATTCTTCAGGTGCCTAAGTCACACTGATACATACGCACATAGCAAATGCCAACTGTTACAGCAGCTGATCTGTCCTCTACAAGACCACTTCTAACCTTGCCAGAAGACCCCAGGGAATAAGTGACGTGCTTGATGCTCCACACTTCCTTAGTTAGGACCTGGGACACCATCGATGGCTCTGGATGTGACAGAAAACAGACATGAAATATTGCTGTTGATTTAATACAGCAATATTTAATTTCCTTTCTCTTTCCCTTCTTCCTCTCTCTCCCTTCCTTCTTTCCCTCCTTCCTTCCTTCCTTCCTTCCTTCCTTCCTTCCTTCCTTCCTTCCTTCCTTCCTTCCTTCCTTCCTTCCATCCTCTCTCCCTCCCTTCTTTCCTCCCTTTCTTTTATTTCATTTAAATGTTGTTTATAGTGTTTGGGCCAGAGTACCTCATATTTTCAAAATGTGGGTTGAATAATATAACATCCAAGATTTCTTCTAGCACCAGAAATGATGAATTCTAAAGGTCGTGAACATGAGTACCTCATTATAGTACTTGCATTGTGATGCCCGAATTAAGTTTGTGAGTGCAGTGTTTCCTACAGACCTCAGAATACTCTCCAGAAACCACTATCTATGCACATCACATTTATTGGACACAAACCATCTAATCAATATTAGATTTATAGGGGGTAAGGAATTCAGATGCTATTTAAACAGAAAGATCTTTTCAGGTGAAAAAAATAAAAGAGGATATCTATTCCTATCTCATTCCCCAATCCATCTGAAAAATGTTTGGAAATTAAGCAGGTGGGTAACATGTGAGTTTTAAGATGGAATTTCCTACTCATTTTGGTTCAGACTGCCAACAACATTTTTGCAATTAATTTAACATTAGATAGACATGAAGAAACATATTTTTCATCTCTGCAGGAGACTGTACAAGATAATTGGGGACAGATTACTCCTTTATTCTAAATTAGTAATATTTTTCATGTCTTGCATCAATATTTGTCTTATACTAAAAGAAAGGCAGAAGTGTGTGCACCTGCACCTCTGTTATCTAACCTTGGTGCTTCTCTAGAAGGGATTCAAAGTATATTTATTGGTGTTTTGAACTTACTTATTCCTAATTGAAGTTACAGCTATTAAGTTGTCTTTTAAAAATCAATTATTTTTAAGTGGTGTAAAAGAAAATTAACTTATATTAGAATAATTTTTGGTGAGAGCAGAGAACTCTGTCCTAAACACAATGATTAGTATGTTATTTGCCAGCCAATAAATATTTGTTAAGTTTACTGTGTTCTTCCATTTTATTTTTCTATGTGGGATCAGAACAAACAAAGACCATTAAAAAACAAGAACAAAAACTAACAAAAATAAGTAAATAAAATATTTAACTAAAAATTCTCTAGAAAATATTTGAACAGTTTATTTCATATTTATTTTAATCAGAATATTTTTGGAAACTTTACTTGATATTTTCTCCTCCATGAAAGACAGTCTTAAGATGAAAAAAAAATATTAACTTTGTTATAAAATGACTCCTGACCTATACTGAACCTTCATGAGTGGGGGATACTGACTTTATAAGCATCGGATAAACAGCCACAAATTCATGGTTTAGTTTCATTATGTTCATACCATGCAAACATACATTTTTAAGACACACTATTTATACTCTACATTAATTCCTTCAAATTTATTTTGGGGAAATAATTATTTTTTTCTTGTATCCATACAAATATATTGAACTATTGTTTATAATCTCCAATTGAATGCTTTGCAGGTATGTTAAAGGCAAAGTTAGAAGTAAATTCCTTAGGTTGTCTGCACATCTTGACTATTGTAAATAATGATGTGATGAACACAGATGTACAGATATCCGTTTGAGACCCTGATTTCAATTCTTTTGGTTAAATACCCAGAAGTAGAAGGTCATATGGTAGTTCTATTTTAAAATTTTGAGGAACCTCCATACTGTTTTCCATAGCGGCTACATGATTTTAAACTCCTATCAACAGTGGACAACGGTTCCATTTTCTCCACATCATTGCCAACACTTATCATTTTTCCCCTCTTAATTGCCATCCTAACAGGTGTGAGGTGACATCTCATTGTGACTTTGATTTCATTTCTGTGATGGTTATTGATGTTGAGTATTTTACATACATACCTATTGATCTTTTGTGTTTCTCTTCAGAGAAATGTCTATTCAAAATGTATTATATACACACACATGCAGTACTTGGTTCGGGTGACCAGGAAGACACTGGGCCCTACAGGACATCTACTACATAAGGCCACTCTACTAAGAATGGGGAGCATAGCAGCCCTACCTAAAACATAGAAACAAACACAGGGAGGCAGCCAAAATGGGTAGACAAAGAGACATGTCCCAAATGAAAGAACAGAACAAAGCTCCAGAAAAAGAACAAACTGAAGACAAGCAATCTACCAGACACAGATTCAAAACACTAATTATAAGAATGCTCCATAATCTCAGCAATAACTTCAACAAAGAGATAAAAAAAACCCATAAAAATGGAGATAGATACATAAAAAAAGGACAGCCAAAAATGAAGAATACAATAACTGAATTAAAGAATACATTAGATGTAATCAACAGTAAATTAGATGAAGCAGAGAATTGAATCAGTGATTTGGAATATAAGGTATTAGAAAATACCCAATCATAACTGTAAAAAGAAAAAAGAATCCAAAAAAAATTGAGGATAGTTTAAGGGGCCTCCAGGACAACAGCAAGTGTACCAACATTTGCATCATAGACGTATCAGAAGAAGACAGAGAGCAAGGAATTGAAAACCTATTTGAAGAAATAATGACAGATGAGGGTAAAAAGGATTAAATACATGGTGATGGAAGGAGAACTGACTAGGGGTGGTGAACACATAATGTGATGTATAGATGATGTATTACAGAATTGTACAATTGAAACCTATGTAACTTTATAAATCATTTTCACCCCAACAAACTTTAATAAAAAAATAATAATAATGATGGAAAACTTCTCTAACCTGATGACAGGAAATAGACATACAAGTCCAAGAAGTGCAGAGAGTCCCAAACAAGATGAACCCAAAGAGGCCAATACCAAGACATATCATACTTAAAAGGCCAAAGGTTAAGACAAAGAATATTAAAAGCAACAAGAGAAAAGCAGTTAATTACCTTCAAGGGAGTTCCCATAAAACTGTCATTTGATTTCTCAATGGGAACTTTGTAGGCCAGAAGTGACTGGCACAAAATATTCTACATGATGAAAAGCAAGGACCTACAAACATGATTATGCTGCTCAACAAAGCTATCATTTAGAATTGACAGAGAGATAAAGAACTTCCTAGATTAAAAACAAACAAACAAAAAAGCTAAAGGAGTTCATCACTACAAACCCAGTATTGCAAAAAATGTTAAAGGGACTTCTTTAAGGTGAAGAAAAATGATCAAAAATATTAATAATAACTACATATCTATCAACAATTACTTTAAATGTAAATGGATTAAATCCTCCAATCAAAAGACATAGGGTGGCTGACTGCATAAGAAAACAAGACCAGTACATATGCTGCCTACAAGAGACTCACTTCAGAATGAAAGACACACACACAGACTGAAAATTAAGGGATATTTCATGAAAATGGAAACAAACAAAAAAAGCTGGGGTAGCAATACTTGTACCAGACAAAATAGACTTGAAAACAAAGGCTATAACAAGAGACAAAGAAGGACCCAGTAATCCCACTTCTGGATATTTATCTGAAGAAACCCAAAACACTACTTGGAAGGGACATGTGCATTTATATGTTTATTGTAACATTATTTACAATAGCCAAGATGTGGAGGAAACCTGGGTTTCCATCAATGGATGAGTGGATAAAGAAGAGACGGTACATATATACAATAAAATATTACTCAGCCATGAAAGAAAATGAAATCTTGCCATCTACAACAACATGGATGGACCTAGAGGGTATTATCCTGAGTGGAGTAAGTAAGACAGAAAAAGGACGGATGCAATGTGATTTCACTTAAATGTGGAATCTAAAGAACACAATAAACAAACAAAACAGAAACAAACTCATAGATACAGAGAACATTTTGAGGGTTGCCAGATGGGAGAGGGTTAGGGGAATGGATGAAAAGTGGAAGGGATTAAGAAGTACAAATTAGTGGTTACAAAATACTCATGGGGATGTAAAGTATAGCATAAAGAATATAGTCAATAATATTATAATAACTATGCATGGTGTCAGATGGGGTCTAGATTGATTGGGGTGATCATTCCATAAATTATATAAATGTCTAATCACTATGTTGTATTCCTGAAACTAATATAATATTGTATGTCAAATATAATTTAAAAATATTTTAAATAATATAGTATATACATGCAATGAAATGCTGTTCAGCCTCAGAAAAGAAGGAAATCCTGCTACATGCAACAACATGTATAAGCCTTGAAGACATTATGCTAAATGAAATACACCAGTCACAGAAGGACACTTACTGCATGATTCCAGTTATATTAGGACTCAAATGGTCAAACTCATAGAAGCAGAAAGTAGAATCACTGTTTCCAGGGAAAGGTGTGGAGGAAACGGGGAGTTGCTCTTCAATGGGTATACAGTTTTGCTATACAAGATGCATAATTTCTAGAGATCTACTACTGCACAACACTGTGCCTATATTAATACTCTGTTGTACACTGAAGTATTTGGTAAATGGGTAGGTCGCAAGTTAATTGCCCTTGCCACAATAATAATAATTTTTTAAAAAACTTAATTCCTTAGTTCTTTCTCTAGTCATTCACCCCTGATGAAATGGCTTCATTAGTGAAAGAGTTGCTAAAACAGAAGGAAACAAAAAGCAAACAAAAATGTCCAGTTTCCTTGACCATACCCTTTTTCTCACTGTCACATTCAATCCATGTCCTATTAATTTCATCTATCTAAATTCATCCTCTTATTTCATGCTATCACCTTCCCAAACTTTAGTTCTCTGCTTTCATACTAACTCCTTAGAAAGCGCTTCTGTGATTAAACTAACTGTACTAGTCTTTCCCCACCCTTTTGTTTTTTATTTTAATACTACACTTTCCATATACTGTAACTTCAGTAGAAGCTTTTTCATTTCATATGATTGGAACTAGTCAGAATCACACAAAAAAGGACAGATCAAGACTAAAATTAATAAAAGGGTGCATCCATAAATTAACATTTTATTTTAATTTAAAGCATAGATACATACTTTCCTCTACTGATCTTTTTAAGTAAGGGCAAGGCTTTCTTTACATATGTTGTTGAATGATTGGAGTTCTTCTAGATCTGTCTTACAATAGTATAACCCATACTGCTTTGACTATGATTTGCAGTTTCATTGATTAATTTGAATTAAATAAGAACCTAAAGACACATAAGAAACAACCAAAATATTAATTTCTTCTAGATTTTGTATTTTTTTAAAGTTTGTAGATGTATCTCCCGCACTTAATTTGACAGAGGTTTTTTTCTTTGTTTGTTTTTAATTGTTTTGTTTTTGGTGAATATGTTCTTACTGAGTTTTTCCAAAGATTTTACTTTTTTTTTTTTTCCTCATAGTAGTCACATGGAGACTTAGATTCCTTCCATCCTGTCCTTTGTTCTCCTCAAGTGACATACTCGTATTGCCCAGACCTGGATATGGCACATATTACCTTTACTCACATTCTATTGGATAGTCCTCAGTCACATGATCACAGTTAGCTGCTAAAGAGGCAGGAAATGTAGTCTAATTGTGTGCTCAGGAAGAAGAGGAAATGGGTTTGGTTAGCAGCTAGCCAGTTTTGGCAAAACTCTCCTTTAAATCCACTTTAATATTATGAAACAACGTAGGCCCTACTTAATATGGTAAATTCAGAAAAGAAGATGACTAAGTTTCGTAAGTATTATTTATTCTGGAATGGTCTATGTAATAGTCTGTTTATTGAACATATCCAATTCCCTTGCCAAGTATTTCCTGCAAAGATAAGTCAGTAGGAGATATTTTATCTTATTAATAGTATCCCCCATTAGCACTTACGCAGACAGAATCACAATGAATTCTTTTGAAAAAAATACATAGAGAGAATCATAATATAAGTTGGCGTTATAAGTAAAATAATGTTACAGACATTAAAATATTAAAATAGACTCTACTATTTCCTGGCCTACCACTCAGTTCCCTGGCTCTCACTTACCTACTAGGTGTGAGCAAAACATTCATGGAAGTGAAAGGAATAAATTACATTGGTGGCTGTATCAAGATTGTTTTGTTGGCCAGGAATAGCTTCCACATGGATGTGTTGAACCACTTGGAGTTACTGAAAATAATACCTCACCAAATATACCCCATTACTCATCAATCAGCTCTGATTCCTAAGATCCACTATTAAAGAGACTTTACTATATTAATTGTTAACATTACAGGGTTCCCAACAAAATACTAATATATTAATTGGAAAGAGTAACAAATTATCCCAAATTGCATTATTATTTTATCATGAATGAAAAGAGCTACAGGTATACAGCAGAGAACAGGTGAAATTTTAATAGCTAAGTTTGGGAAGAACAGAAAACTGTGGATATTGACACTGAATTAAACACTTCTGGCAGGTAGCGGGCAGGCCTGAGGGCATTACGGGAGTAGAAAGGTATCACTATTTATGAGTATACAAAAATATCTTTGTCCCTGGACATAGATATATTCTTTTTGCTCAGGGTCTGCCTGCTGCAAGTGTTACTCTATTATTTCTGCTCTAAAGAGCAGTTATAAAAGTCCTTTATATTATCCAATAGCCACTTCTATACTAAAATGTTATCTCTTCCTGGTCTTATGGCAACATCAAACATTATATCAGTAGGAAATCATAAATCAAAAATTGATCATTTATCAATGGGAAATCAAGATAGATTTTTTTAAAACAACTTTATCAAGGTATCGTTAATATATAAAAATGCACATGTGTAGTGTATACAATTTGATGAGTGTGGGCATATGTTTACACCCACGAAACCATCACCATAATCAAGGTAATAGACATATTCATCAGCTCCAAAATTTTCTTGCCTTCCTTTGTTGATCGTTTTTTTCCTGGGTTTTGTTTTTTTTGTTGTTGTAAGAACTAATAACATGAGATCTACACTCTTAACAAAATTTTAAGTGCATGGTACAGTATTATTGACTATTGGCACTATGCTGTCCAGCAGATCTCTAGAACTTACTCACCTTGCATAACTGGAACTGTATACCAATTAAAAATTGCCCATTTCCCTGTCCCCACAACCTTTGGTAACCACCATTCTATTTTCTGTCTCTATGAGTTGGACTGTTTTAGGTACCTCATATAAGTAGAATCATAAAGTATTTGCCCATCTATAATTGGCTCTTTTCACTTAGCATAATTGCTGCACAGCAATAAAAACAACTACTGATAGACACAAGCATGTTTCAACCTCAAAAATTATTTTACTCAATTATACTATTGAGTAAAATAAGCCAGACACAAAGAAGGACATACTGTATGATACCATTTATACAAAATTCAAGAAAAAGCAAAATTACCCTATGGTGATAAAAGTCAGTATAGTGGTTATCTTGGAACTGAGTGAATATTAACTAGAAAGGTACACAAGAGCATTTTCTGGAGAGATAATAATATTCTATATCTTTATCTGGAAGATGGATACATGCTTTTGTGCAGTCGTCAGAGACAATAGAACTTTACACTTGATATTTTCATGTACATAAATTATACTGAATACTGGTAATAAAAATTTGGATTACCTCTGCACAAAGAATATTACTGTGAAGATGCAAAAATAATAATTGCTCAATAAGAAATAGTGAAATCCAAATTTCATCTGAATCATTCTGTATATGGCACCAATTTCTAATAGATCCCCAGAGCAGAGAGAATGAAAGAAGAAAACATAGAGTGAGAATATTTTCATTTCCTTTTAAGTCTATGAGTGCAACACCAAAAGACATGAAACATCAAAAACATGAAAAATAAAATTAATAACAGTAAGGAATTCAGAAATACTGGTGAATTTGAAGCAGGTGCTCCCATAAATAGTCACCCATGGTAAATGTGAATGTAGCACCTTGCATGTGATTCTGGAAAACATGTACACATCTGGCTTCCTGCATATTGGGCATGAGTTGAAAATTTTTGGTCCAGATATATAAATCAATGCACTTAAATCCAAAGGATTAATACTAAGAGCTCAGAGCTCACATTGGCCCCTTGGCTCTCTTCGTCTGATGAACTAAAGTGGAAGGTTTGACTTAGCTTTCAGAGAACTTTAAAAGTCTTAGATGTAATAGACTTAAATAAGTCTCTTAGCATTACTTTGTCAAGTACAGGAAAGTCAGCCAAGTTAAGCTCTGAGGTATGTCTGGGACTGATGTAGTTTTCCCTGAGATACTTGTAGGGATTGTGCACATAAATTAATGATTTAATCATGACAAAGTTACAACACAGACTTCTAATAGTTCTCCAGTTGCATAGTTACAAAACTATTCACTTTAAGCTTTCAGAAACAAAAAATTATGGCAAGACACATTGCAAAGACTTAGTGACATCTTATTACATGGTCCTATTTAATAGTGCTGGACATAGATATGTTCTTTTTGCTCAGGGTCTGCTTGCTGCAAGTGTTACTCTATTATTTCTGCTCTAAAGAATGGTTATAAAAGTCCCTTATATTATTCAGTAGACACTTGAATTATTAAATAAAAACAGAAACAAAATAAACCAATACAAATACTCTACATTAACAGTTAACCAAAAAATATGTACTACGTGTTAGACTACTTGATAGGTTAGAAAGATGAATGATCATATCCCAAAATTGCCTATTAATGAATAGATGTCTATCTGGAAGGGATTTTTCACGGTGATCTACTAGGATTAGACCTTGATCCTCTTCCATTGAACTATTAATAATACAATTTGGGTAGACAGTCAAGATACCAATACCATCAAATGTATGGCTCAGTGCTGGGATGTGAATTACTTTCTGTCACAACATTGCTTCATAACAAACCATCTCTTTACTCGATATTATTATTGCATAATAAACCATTAAAAATGTTGGTAGACGAACACCACAATGATTTTATTTGTTTATGATACTGTTGGTCAGCAATTTGAGCTGGGCTCAGCTGGGTGACTTTTCTTATTACCTCTCCTAGAGCCACTCCTCCCGCTCTGGTCAGTTGGAAGGTCGGCTGGAGGGCAAGCTGGGATAAAGGGCTCCAGCTGGACAGCAGATCCTTGACTTCCCACGGTCTCACCATCCAGTTGGCGGGCCTCGGCTTACTCACACGGCGACAGCATGTTCAAAGAGATCAAAGGCAAGTGGCAAGTCCTCTTGAGTCCTTGAAATCATAGTCAGAAGTCATACAATGTGCTTCCACCTTATTTTGTTGTTCACACAAGTCATTAGGCTAGCCCAGATTCAAAGGGTAAGGAAATAGATTCCACCTGTCAAAGGGAGGAACTACAAATAATTTTTGGCCGTTTTAAATGTAGCATAGTCCTCTTGTTGGGCACAATTATGTAGATTCCTCTTATGAAAGATATGCTTACTGCCTCCTAAGACCACCAAAATTAATGGTGTATGACAACCAACTCAAAAAAAAAAAAAAAAATAAACAAAGAACCCTAATTTGGAGCATTTGCTCATGTCTGTGTTATAATACTAACAGCATGAATAATTTCAAGCTACTAACGTGATATCACTGAGTGTGAGTTGTGAAAAGATGCACACAATTTCTCTCGAAAGCTGATAGAAGCTGGCTCCAGCACACCAGTGTCCAAAACTCTCACTGAATTATGGCATCAGATCCAAGTGTGTCATATCAAAACGTGCATCTAGTGCAGATGTAGACGGGGCTTCTTGAGTGTGGCTTCTCTTGATGAATAGGCCTGTAAAGAGATACATGATATGCTTCCCATTCCCCAACATACAACTTTGAAATACTGACAAGATAACTAGAATAGTCAGTGTCATTCGAAAAGGAGAGGATCAAACATTACTTAGCAGGCATGGGTGCACAACAATTTATATATACAAGGCTGGACAATTAAGTCTGTGAACTCATCTTAGAAACAGTGCTCCAAACCTCACGGCTGATTATCCCTATGGTCACCTTTGAAGTACTCCCTTTGGGAAGCTATGCACCAACGCCAGCACCTAGTCCACCCTTCAAAGCAATTTTGGAATTCTTTTTCTGGAATGGCCATCAGAGTTGTCTTCGTATTACACTTGATGTCCTGAATGTCATCCTTTCAATATATCCTTTATCATTCGGTAAAGAAGGAAGTCATTGGGAGCCAGATCAGGTAAGCAAGGAGGGTGTTCCAATACAGTTATTTGTTTACTGGTAAAAACTCCCTCACCGACAGTGCCATGTGAGCTGCTGCATTATCATGATGCAAGAGCTATGAATTGTTAGCGAAAAGTTCAGGTTGTCTAACGTTTTCATACAGCCTTTTTAGCACTTCCAACTAGTAAACTTGGTTAACTGTTTGTCCAGTCAGTACAAATTAATAATGAATAATCCCTCTGAAATAAAAAAAAATGTTAAAAACATGGTTGCAACAAGTTCGCAAACTTCATTGTCAGACCTCATAGTACATATTATAAGATTTTCCTACCCCAGGAGCTGGCGGTAGTGCTGGATTAGCGCCCTGATTTGCTTCATGAGAGTAACTCTTTAGTCCATTGTTGTCCTTAGGTCTTGACATTACTCTGGGTATTTGGCTCTGTGCTCTAGGAGTCTTTCTTTGCCTCTGAGATGTCTTTCCTTTGCTATAAGAAATGCCGCATATTTCCAGCTGAGTGGCTTTCTCATACTGTATCTTACTTAATGTGAATTGGGGACCCAGTTCGTTTTTCACTGTCTGTACCACTTATAGATCAAGGTGCCATAACTGCCTAAAAATTATACTGGCTTTCTTATGTTTCAGACTGTAGTCTACTCCATTCAACAAAAAAACGCACCCACAATTCTTTATGTGACCGCTTTCTTGGACCTTTTCAGAGCCATTTTGGATTTAGTCTTCTTTGTGATCATGCTCTTAAATTTCTTCAGAGCCTTTTTGTCTAGATGAGAGAGTTTACCAAGTGAAAACTTTTGGAGATCTTAACAAGTTTCTTACAGCTACACTGTTGGTTTGATATTTACTACACGACTGTTCTTTAATTTGAGAAATTTTTGTCTGCTGGAGAGACTAGAGATGAGATCATTTTATTTTCCAATCTGTCAAGTCCTGTATTTCCTCTAAATTCTGCTGGCAAATTTTATCTCCTTCTTTAGTCCCTCTCTTTCTTCTCATGTATCGTTAAATGTAGTTTTAAAAGAAGCTTGTGTGTAAAGCTTCTTAGCCATACCCACAAGTGCATTAATACAATGCAGTAAGTACCAGACAGGAATATGAAAATGGGTGGTAAAATCATGGTCGTAGCCAGTCAGGGCAGAAGAGACATCTAGATTGATTAACAAAGGGTGAGTAGAAGCTAGTCAAGATAAGCACAAGGAGAACATGTTGGGGTTTTTATGTAGTTCAAAATCATTTCGGTATGGATTGCTAGAAGTTACAGTGTACTTGGGATTCCACCACATTAGAATTTGCACTACATCTTGAAAGCAATGAGGACAGGTGGGGGGAGTTTAGAAAGGTTTTAACAGGGAAAGATAGACTCAGACTTGCAATTAGAAAGTTCACTGTGGCATCAGTGTGGAGAATGAAACTCTAAGGAAGAAAACCCAGTCAGGAATCTGTCCCAGCCATTCAGGCAGGAAGGGCTCGTGTGGTCTCAGTGGGGGCGATGGCACTGGCACCATACCAGGACGGCAAGGCTACATTTGAAAGCTACTGAGGGTGCACAAGTGCCAAGATTTAGTGTTGACATGGAGGGTTTAAAGAAAGGAATGCTCAAGAATGACTCAGGTTTCTGACTTGGGCAACCGACAAAGACATGATGCATTTACTGAGAAGGGACCTCAGAGCACTTTTGATGTGGAACGTAGGAGGTTCAATTTGAGATGAGTTTCCTGAGAGGAACGTATAACACATCCAACTGGAAATGTCTCATAACAAGAACATTCTGGCCTTCCTACTAAATAACACCTCTAACTCTGAGTATACTGAATACTCTGTCCATGGCGCTGGGCTGGGCACAGTTCTCCCATCCAGTCTTACCACAACCTTAGCTGAGAATCTAGATACATGAGAGCTCATTCCACAATATGCCTATGGCATTGAGACTTCATAACAAAGCATGTGTTATACGTATGGTTAACAACAAACTGAAAAGACACACGCACACAGACACTCACACACACACACTGATTCAAATGCTCTCTGTCCAAGCACTATTTAAAGGTATTAATTCAAAGTGACGAGCACAGGCACTCAGTTCACCTGGATTCGAATTGAATTTTGCCAATTCCCACTTGTGGGATTTGGTGTTTCTTATAGTGACTCCTTTTTCTCGTGCAGTCTAAAAGTTGAATCCTTGGCTTCGCAAAAAGAGTACTGATATGCACCCCCACAGCCTGGATAGGAGCTGGCATTTCTGAACTATACACATTTTAAAAATACGTTTACTCCAAGCCACTAAAATTGCATTTGAAGAGAATATTTAAGGATTAGATGACTCACCAATCCTTGTTTAGACTAAGAAACAATAAGGAGACCAGTAGATATATAAACACACATTTTACACACAAACATACACACTCCCCAAGTGAGGGAACAGAGACAGACTCAGTAAATGTGTTCCAAACCCAACCAACTTTTTGGCAGTCTTTGAAAAGCCTAGTTTACCAAGGCCGTTAGGGATGAACATGAATGCTTCCTGGGCTTACTGCAGAGGGTCAATTCATTGGATGCCCAATTGAAAGAGGGAGGTAGTAAGCCATTTATCAAGGAGGGGAGATGAAGTCTTTTGCACTGCTGGATAACCCAGACGAACTCCCTTCCTCAGTTCCTTCTCCATTTTGCATCTTGAATCGCCAGCAATAAACTGGGTCACCAGCAATGGATTTAAGATTCCTACTCAAACATGGCACTTGTACGCAAACTCCTCTAGGTGACAGAAGTTGAAACTTGAAGGTCATTTCACCTCACCAAAGAGCAACTAACTTCCCTGTAAAAGTGAAAAATGGCAGCAGAGGCATGGGGCCTGTCCTGAATCATAATCCACAGTATATTTAGGCTTGCTTGTCCAAGTGTGCCCCCCCATGAAATGGCTAGACAGTGAGTTTGGCTTGTATTCTGCTGACTCTTTGCCTACACGTTTCCCTCAGTCAGCTTCTGTAGATGCCTATACTGTGTGAGATTAGTGGTATTTGTCTCATCCCTCAGGCTTACCATGGGCATACAATGAAAATCAACTTACGTAGTTTTTTTTTACCTCGTCTTCAAATTCTACTGTAGCTATGATTTATTCTATTTATTGTCGAACATAGGAAGCTCAGCTAAAGGTGTGAGAGTAGCAGTGATAGGCAGTAACCAAGAAAACTTTTATTCATTTTATATATATATATATATATATATATATATATATATATATATATATATTTAGAATATTCTAAGTGTTAAGCTCTATACTATACACTAGAGCAATATAGGAGAAATGGGGGTGATTTTGTCAGGGACATTTTGACAATGACTAGAAGAATTTTTGGTTGTCACAAAGGGTAAAGGAGGAGGGTACTATTAGTGATTAGAGGTCAAAGATGCTGCTAAATATCCTGTAAAACTCAGGACAGCCTCCCACAGCAAAGAATTATCCAGCCTAATATGTCAATAGTAATGAGGTTGTGAAACTCTGTACTGTAGATAAAATGGTAATCCAACAGTGATGTCATCAACTGGTGAGCATGACAGATATTCTTCAAATAAATGCCTCAATCTATGTAAATTTGCACATCTGCAAAAGTCAGTGGTACATAGTGTTGATGAATTTCTAATAAGGGGAAGTGATCTAGTCAAAGGATGATTCAGGAAGGCATATCTAAGGAAATCTTGCTTGAAATGAAACCTGCATGGTGAGTAGAAATAACCGATATGAAAAGAGGAAGGAAGAACATTCCACAGAAAGGGAACACTGGATGGTAAGGCCCCGTGGAAGGAGTAAAACAGAAAAAATCAGCAGGGAAATGCTGATGGAGCACAAAAAATGGAGGTGGAAGTTGGTATAGAGTGAGCCTGGGAAGGCCGGACTTCGCTAGATTCTGTGGGGCCTTGTAGGGTATGTTAGAGCACTTTGATTTTATCCTTAGAGCAGTGGGAAATAATGACACCTTTGAACTAAAGCGAGGTGGTGGTGGTAGTGGATGATCATTCTATGTGTACTTAAAAATGGTTAAAATGGTCAATTTTATGTTATGTATATTTTACCATAATAAAAAACAAGTAGCACTATGTCATTTATTATGGTATGTAAATATAAGAACTTAAATGCGTGATCAAATTCAGTTCAAAGTAGCCCCACCGGTTTTGAATTGGCTCTAGATGGTTATTGGCGTCACAAGGTAATTACTGTATGTGTGTGCGAACAGTTTCAGTCCGTTCTCAATCAGGCACTTCCTTATTCTGTCTAGATCCACGAAACACTGCGATCTGAATGTCAAAGTAGGTGTTTACTTGAACCTTGTTAGAATTTCCAACTGATGGATTTCCCTTCCCAGATGGCGATTCTCCTAGCTCAAGTAATCTTTCAAGGGAAAAAAAAAAAAATTCTACTGTGAAATTTCTCATGGCTGGGTCCTTTCTTTCAGTATAAAAATATTTGTATCTGAGTGGAGGAGGCTGAATAATGAAAAGAGATAAGGCTGCCACCACTTGGGTGTTAGTGACCTGGACGTCCCATCTGGGGTCCGTACTATATTTTATAGTATTTTTTTACCTTGATTAATGCATTCATTGGTGCTCAGCTGAGAAGCTACCCCCAGGTGAGGTGATTTCTCAGTTCTGACCTTGATACTTATACATGTGCAATCATCACATATTTCCTTTTTTATTTCAAGGCAAGACGTTGCTAACTTGCTTTATGCACTCAACCATTCTCCACTCTGCTTACACATTACAACATTCATGAGCATTACTCTTCTTTTTCCTGTGATGTTTACGTCCCTTAACTTAATGCCTTTTTGGTGTATGTATTTAGTGTAAAAATCACACATTTTTGCATCAGGCAGATCTGCATTGGAATCCTAATTTGGTCTCTTACCAACTGTGAAAACTATTTTATTTACTTAACTTCTTTGATATTGTTTCCTACCATTGGAAATAGAATTAATCATATCTCTGTCACAGTTTTGTGAGTGTATAGTCATTACTAGCATTGATGGCAATAATGGTAGACCACCACAGGTCTTCAGTGACTCTCTGGGGAAGATAGGTTTATTATCCCATTTTTCAGATGAGGAAAGGGAGTCTTTTAGTAACTAAAAGTTGAGCCTGATTCCAAGCAGTTTTGTCAAACACATAGGCTGTGTAAAAGATATCATGATACACATAGTTGGTCTTCAACACAGGCTAACTCTTACAAAATTTGAAGTTTTCACAAATAAAATATTTGTAACGTGAAAATGTACAGTCATCAATGTAGCAATTGTTCATTTCAACACCAAGAATGGTCATATACTAACATTTGACATGTTTTCTCCAGGTCAGATTCTGTTTCATCTTAAGAAAAATAAAGCAGTGTAGCTATAGATGAAGTCTGCTTTTCAGCCCTTCCCAGACCCATTTCCTATTTCCCAGAGGTGCTGCCCAAGAATGCCCTGCTGAGGTTGTGGGTGGGTTGAATCCAGACATGTACCCTGGTGTGGGACTGTATCTGCTTTAAGGGGCTGGTTCACATTTTTTAAATTTGTACAAAGGGACCACAATGGCTTGACAAAAGCCCTGCCACTTCTTTCTCTCTCTTACTCCCTACCCCAAGAAAACTACTCTCCTCTATTCATATTTCTTTATTTTACATATATATGTATGTATGTATTCATAATAAATATATGATTGTATTATATCTTTTAAATTTTCCATTAATAATGTTATACTACGGGTATCATTTTTCAAGTTGCATTTTTTTTATTAAAAAATTATGATTTTAAGATTTATTCAAATTGATATATATAGATCAAAATCCACCATTAGCATACTAGGATGCTAACATAAAAATACATACCATTTGTGAATCATTCCCCTGTTGATAGTCATTTTGGTTGTTTGCAATTTTCAATGTTACTATGAACAGTGAAACTAGGACAGGAATGTAGGAGTAATCCTTGACTCCTTTCTCTCTATTCTCTATCTATTCCCATTCACTGTCAATCCATCAGCAAATTCCGTTGGCTCTGTCTTCACAATATATCATGCCAATCAAAGCCATCATCATCTCTCTCACCTGGATACATGTCAAGTGCCCCTGGTTAACTCATCTCCCTGCTTCTTTTCATGCCTTTAAAAATCTATTCTACACACAAAAGCCTAGGTGACGTCTAAGAAAAATCATGCCACTTTTCTATTTAGTCTAATTTTTCCTCTAATTTCCCATGTCATTAAGAATAAAATCCAATGTCATTATCATGGTTTACAAGCCTTTTCATCAACTATGCTGATCTCTTTTCACAGCTGTCAACAATTCCACTATAATTTTACTATCTTCCTCTCTCTTTGTAGAATGGCACCTGCCTCAGAGCCTTTGTTTCCCCCCAAATATCTGCCCTAAGTTTCCCACTCACCTTTTGGAGGTAGATGTTCAAATGTCCCCATATCAGATAGCTCTTTTCAGGCCACATGTTCTATAATAGCACTTGCTCAATCTATATTCTGTTGATATATCTTCCCCTGCATAAATTTGATGTTTCCTAAGAAGAGGTATTTTATTTAACTGGTATTGATAAATCCCCAGGGCCTAGAAAGTATAATTTATAATAGATGCTCAATCAATACTTGTTAAATTACTTAATGGATCAGTATTTTTTGTTGTTGTTGTTGTTTTTTATAGTAAATGTTTGTTTTGTTTTTTTATTAGTTTCAGGTGCACGACAGTTTTGGATCAGTATTATTGCACACGCTTCCTTATGTACATGTAAAAAAAGGGTTACGTTTTCTAGCCATGATGTATACCTAAAATTGAGGTTTTTACATTGCACAGTATAGTTCTCACCTGGTTTCTAAAATGGCATCAATTTAAACTTCCATCAGCATATCTTTATTGGACTTTTTAAACTTGGCCAATTTTTGGGGTGGAAATAGTATCTCACGGTTACTTTGTCATTTCTATGATTAACTAATGAGGTTCAGCATCTATTCATATTGTTCAATATGGTTTCCTCGACTGAATTGCTTGTTCATGACTTGTACCCATTTTTTTTTTTCTTACTGGTTTCAAGC
Source organism: Rhinolophus sinicus (assembly GCF_057876585.1). Lineage (NCBI taxonomy): Eukaryota > Metazoa > Chordata > Mammalia > Chiroptera > Rhinolophidae > Rhinolophus > Rhinolophus sinicus. Next base: position 28,442,829 of record NC_142513.1, read on the forward strand.
ACTGTTTCACATTTTTAGTTATTAATTATGAATTATTTACACATTCAGATCTTTCCCCAATATATCACATCTTTTCGTGGTATTCATGATGTTATTTGTTGTATAATTTTTAAATGTTATCTCACATTTTCTTAGGGTTATGAATCTGCAGGCAGCTTATCTGTTTTGTCTGGCTTAGGATCTGCCATGACATCATGATCAAGCTGTTGGCCAGGACTGCGGTCATCCGACTTCAACTGGGGCTGGAGAATGTGCTTCTGCACTTACGCATGTGGCTACTGGAAGTTCTCAGTTCCTTCCTGGCTTTGGCTGGAGATCTCAGTTTCTTGCTGCATGGCTCTCTTCATTTATTTGCCTTAGAGTCCTAATGACACCAGTTGGCTTCTCCAGAGCAAGTGATCCAAGACAGATTGAGCCTAAGATTGAGCTGCAATCTTTTATAATCTAATTTTAACATCAGTATACCATCACTTTTACTATATTATGTTGGTCACACAAATCAATCCTAATAGAAGATAGCATGAAGCTACACAAGGGTGTGAATAAATGCAAGAATCATCGGGGGCCATCTTGTAGGCTATTACCACAGATGATAAGTGAATTAGTGTCAGAAGAACTCAGTGATTTATTAACTTCACTTTTTTTTTCATGAACACAAAAATCAATTAAAATAATGGGTCTCAGCCAGTGGTGATTTTGTCCCCCAGGGACCCTTGACAGTATTTGGAGTCACTTTTGACTGTCGCAGTGTGTGACAATCAATGATTGTCATAGAAGATACCTTCTATTAAAATTTGGGAGTATTTCAGGATTGTAGCTAGCAACTAGCTGTTAATGTTACTTGGGCCAGTGTGCTGTGATCACAGAAGCCATTAAAAAGATATCAACTTGAGCAGAAAACATGATGGTGTTTCTTTAATTTCTCCAGTATGTGAATTTTTTCATGTTTCCCTTTCTTGCTCTGTCATAATGTTATTAGGTCAATGACTCCACCTCCCAGGCTCACTTAAGCTATGTGAAGAACTGGTAGGAGACTGGGTGGCTCCATTCTCTCCCTTTTCTGGCACCTAGGGTTCTGCCAGTTGCTGTGTCCCTCCAGGAATGCAGTTCCGGTAGGGCAGCCCCTCTCCCACCACTCTAGTTCTCACTAGTTCTCAGTAATGTGATTCCCATCTTTGTTGCTCGCAGATATTGACATAAGCATGGATTTCTATTGTTACTAGTCACTGCCTTTCTCAGATCTTTTGCTGGATCTCTAAACCCTGCACGCAGACTCTCTGTACCTAGGCCCAACATTACTTGTTTTCCCCCACAGAATTCCATGAGTATGTCTTTTGCTCCTTTCTGGACCTGACAGATAGCTGACCAATTCAGTGTGAGTAGATGATCCTGATACTGGATCCCACACAGGGTTAGGAAAAGTTTTAGATGGGGAAAACTGGAATGGGCGCAGCCGATAGCAGCTGTGTGTGCAGTAAAGTTGATTAGAAATGATGTCAGAGAGAACAAATCTTTATAATAATTTTTCTGGCCACATACTTGTATCCCTGAAGTATAGTAAAATACATGTATATATTTGGTCTTTGTCCCAGGTTCCTGGCACAAAGCTCCTAAAACTTCCTGGAATTTCCTGAGTGTTAGGAATGTCTTTTGTTATTCAAAATGAGTGTCATTCAACCACACCTGAATTTATGCTAATGAGATGACTCAAAACAGCCACCCACTCTCCCACACCTTCAAGATAGGAGCTGGTCACTAGCAAAACCAAGTTGTGGAGGTTGGATCTTTGAGACCAAACTTCAGATCCCTGGGGGAAAGGCGGTGGCTGGAGTTGGCTTTCAAGCACCAATGGCCAATGATTTAATCAATCACTCCTTTGTAATGATATTTCAATAAAATTTTTGTACAATGAGACTTGGGGAGATTTCAGGTGTTGACAGAAAAGGGGCCACAGGTTAAACCCGACAAGCTCAGGATACTGAAAATAACCACATAGGATGTCACGTACATAAAAATTCCTAAATAAGGTGGGCCATGGGGTCCACAGGCCATGGAATTCACTTCCTTGGCCTGTAGCTTCCTTGAGGAAGGTCAATCTTTACCTTAAGTGGGCCTGTCTATTATCTTTTTGCACCTAAAATGACATCCTTGGAATGTCAGTAATCCCTTTTTCTGGACCAGAGCCAGAAACTACAGAATCCCTCATTGTTATTCTTGTCCCGGATTGCCATCTCTAGGTGCTGTAAAAAGTGAACTATTAATTATCCTGTACCCACCTATGTGAAAGAGGTACCTGTCTCTCCAATTCACTTTTATCCAATCCCAGAGATTTCCTGGATTTGCTTTTTCCCAACCCCTTAATCTACCACCCATGGATTTCATGTAACCCTCCTCTTTTGATTCTACATGTAAAATAAGCTGCAAATTGCCACTTTACAGAGCATTTTCTCAATCCGTTGAGATTTTGCTTCCCCGCAATTGTCATCAGTTTGGCTCAAATAAACTCTCATAAGCTTTCTTTTAGGCTGGATGGTTTTTCATAGACATAGGTTAGTAAACATGTCAATATGCTGAGAGGGTGTTATGCTCAGAGAGGAGCTCTGCCCACCCCCCACACACAAACCCATCTTTCCCTATGTATCTCTTCCATTTGGCTCTTCTTAAGTAGTATACTTTATAATAAAATTACAATAGCCAGTTTAGCACTTTTCTAAGTTCTGTGAGGAATTCTAGTGAATTATTGAACACAAAGGGAAGAGTTTAAGGGAACTCCTCAACTTGTGGTCAGCCTGGCAAAAGTGCAGGTAGCCTGGGGACCCCATTTGTGACTCTGAAGTTAAGGCCTGAGCCCTTAACTTGGGAGCATGAGCCCTTAACTTGTGAGATCTGTGTTAACTATGGGTAATGTCAGAATTGAATTGAATTTACTTGTTGTACACCCAGTTGGTGTTGGAGAATTGGTTGTTGTTTGGAAAATCAAACAATCTTTTAGTAGGGTAAAAATTTAATGAAGACAATGACAATGTCTGATACATTCACCATTGAATACTCAGCACTAGATAACCATATATATATATACCTTTAGATTGTATGTTTTCCTAAGAAAACCCTGAATTACTCTAACGTATTCCCCTAATCATTGTATAAATGTGTGTATATAGATATAGATATAGATATAGATATAGATATAGATATAGATATAGATAGACACACACACACACACACACACACACACCCCCATACATACATGAGTATAACTATGGTAGTTCCAGGACAATTAGAGACCCTACTGATATAAATAAATACATATACATTATTGGTGCTTATTTTCTGGAGAACCCTGACTAATACACTCCCTTTCTAGAACACCCATTTCCAGAACGCTCTCTTGGTTGTTTTCTAATCATCTTTCAGATTTCAGTATAAGAAGAGTTCCTTTGATCCAGTCTCTAAATTAAATCAAGGGTCTGTCTCCTTTCACACCTTTTTCAACTTTAGTCAACCAACGAATATGTATTAAATTCTTGCACCATGCATGCTTCCAAGCATAGAGCACACAGCAATGGCATGGCCTCATAATTACCTATTTATTAGTGAAATTTTCTGATGAATATCTATCTGCCCTTTTAGATCATAAGTTTATGAAAAGAAAGACTTTGCTGTGCTTGGCCACCAATGTATCACTAAATCCTAATTCAATGCTTTAAGCATGATAAGTGTTAATAAACGAATAAAGATTCTGAAAGGCAGGTATTTTGTGTTAACCTTCCTCACAGTATCTTTCTTAATGATTATGCACATGCACACACTAAGACATTCTACAGTTAAGATAGAGTTTTGTACATTTTACTGCACTTAACACTTTTTATTCTACCTTCAGATAAAACAACCTCCCAAACCTTCTGGGTGCTAAATAGAGTACAAGAAAAGAGCATTTAAAAATAATTTGGGGATCAGAGTTTTCCATTGGAAGAATCTAGATAATATATATTCTAGAAGGTCAAATATTTCTGTTCCGATGAGCAGCTCTTTCTGATCAGGGTAAAAAGTATACACATATACTCCTTTATAAAATGCTATATGTCTTATGTTCCACAAGAAAGATGGGGAGGACCAACAGCTATAAGAACCTGCTATTATCCGGGCACCTCAGGCATTAGTTCTCACAAAAGCTGTAGGAGGCTGGTATTTATTATTAGCTCATTTTCAGACATGAGAAGACAGAGGCTTAGGGATGTTAGATAACCTGCCCTGCCTAGGTCATTAGAACCATCTAGCAGTAGAGCTGGGAGTTAGTAACTGAAGCCAAGACCCAACCCAGTAAGCAGAATGGGAGGGATACACACTATTGCATCTTCACCCAAATAATTCCTTTTGGGTCAGAATTATCTAGATCCTTAGAAAAAGTGGTATCAGAGGGCTTTCACCAGATGGAGAGAGAATCAGATCCATTAATATACTACACACACACACACACACACACACACACACATATAAATGCCATGTTTCCCTGAAAATAAGACCTAGCTGGACCATCAGCAATAATGTGTCTTTTGGAGCAAAAATTAATATAAGACTGGGTCTTATTTTATTATAAGACCCGGTTTTATATAATATAATATAATATAATATAATATAATATAATATAATATAATACCGGGTCTTATATTAATTTTTGCTCCAAAAGACACATTATTGCTGATTGTCTGTCTAGGTCTTATTTTTGGGGAAATGGTGTGTGTGTGTGTGTGTGTGTGTATACACATATATATAAAACATATAATATGTAAACATATATATATATTCAGTATTTTATAGTCAGTCTATATATATATATATATATATATATATATATATATATATATAGCTTCAAAATATATATTCATATTATAAACTAGTGGGGTAAAATTTGGGAAAGTGTAAAAATGGACCTGCTTTCTTTTCGGTCTGTGTATCTGGTTGACTAACCCTGGGACAGATTGCCTCTGAACTGGGGTGATATGATACAAGCAATCCCTGCCCTTTCTTGTTAACCGCTCCCCACCCTAGACCTTTCCCATCAAGGCCCTTTCTTAGTTTCTGATGTAGCAGACCGGACTCCTTCTGCCTCCTTCCTACCACAGTAGGTATTTGTTGAATTATTGAACTTAATATGCAGGAAGAATTAATTGGAAATCATACTATGCAGGAATTCAAAAAACAAATCTTATGACAAGAGAAGAGCAAAAGAAACCTGTCTGGATTTTCAGACCCCACCTCTGAGAATGTTGACAATAAACCAAAACCAAAAACACAACCATGGCCACACATTCCATTTTTGTTGAATCAAGCCAGGGGACAGAAATGTACCTACAATACATATCAGAATGTAAAGGTGACACAAGCCATCAAAAGAGAGGGAAAGTAAGAGGTCAAAGGAAAAATCCTCAGCTTGTAGGTACTGAAATATTTCCATGAGAGCAACCGCATTCCAACGTGGTTGCAGGACTGGACAGGGAGCTTGTAGAGGCACGTTGCACAGCCCAGGAGAGAATCTTTGAAGGTTTGTACTCACACTCTTCCCCTGGAGATTTATGAGGCCATTTCAGAATGTGCTATGCCGAAAAACATATATCTATGTTTAAGAGAAAGAACAGACTCCACAATACTAAGAACTGGGTAAAGGTTAAACCTATTTCACTCCTCTTTAGGAAAAAAATTGCTTTGGTAATTATAACACAAGGGGGCAGAATTAATTCCTGATTATTGACAGCTGAAGTATGGAGCCTGGTAACAACAACGTATTTATTCCCTTTTTGCTTCCTTCACTCCTTTTTCTTTCCTCCCTCACCCTTCCCGCCCTTGGTCTTGCCCTTTCTTCCCTCCTTCATTCAACACATGTTTATTGATGCTTATTTTGCCAGGCACTGCTTTAAGAACTGGGAATGCATTAATGAGCAAGACAGATACGGTCCCTGACATTATGGAACTTAAGTAGAATAAAAGGAAGGGTTGTGTGAAGAATTTCTTTGAAACTCCTAAATGCGTGTTTGTATAGGAATCATCCAGGGGGTTTATAGACAAGAATACAGTGAAGTTAAAATAATTCACAGTTAAGAATGTGTCAAAATCAGGACACTTTGGATAGAAAACTGAGACTAGCTGATTTGTAGAAACTAAGAAGACAAGACAAAGTAAAGCATATGATTGGAAGAAGTTTTATCGACAGGTGGGATAGAAAAGTCCAGATGGGTAGATCTTCCACTTCTGTAAGGTGCTGTAGTGCAGAAAAGGTGATGCTTCTGCCAAGAGGTATAGCAAGTGCCTGGGAAGCTGGCAACTGCAACTCGCCCGGGAGTGTGGCTTCAGGCAAGAGAGTGCATGGAACGTTCAAGAAACTGAGGAAAAGGTCAGCGTGGCTGGAAGGCAGAGGGAGTGGGGTACATGTGTGAAGCTAGGCTGCAAAAATAGGTGGTAACCAGATCACATCTTGCAGGCTCTCTTAAGATTTTTGATTTTTATTCCAAGTGAAATGAAAAATTAGATGTATTTTAAACATGACTGTGTGTGTGTGTGAAAGAAAGAGGGAAATTTTGTACGTTCCAAGTCTACTTTGGTGGCAGTGAGGCTACTCAGGCAGTCATCTAGGCAACGGAAAATAGTAGCTTAGAGTAACATGTGGGCTCTGGAGAGGGAGAAAATGATGTTAGGATAAATGATGTTAAGATAAAATCCACAGGACTTGTAGCTGCCTGCATTTGATAGGAGGTGGTAAAGGTCAACTCTGAGACGTCTCTGGTTTATGTAGCCATATGGATGATAGCGGTCATTGTCTGAGAGAATTAACACTGAACATAGAGTCAATTTCAGAAGAGGGGGAAATAATGAACTTGATTTTGAAACTGTCATATTTGAGTTGCCTTAGTGATATCCACATGGAAATATTAAGGAGGCAGCTGGATAAGTGGGTTTGGAGCTCAGAGGTGAGGTTTCTGATAGACACTAATTTGTGAGTCATCTATATAGTGCAGTGATAATTGAAGCCATTGGCCCAGATGGGATCTGTTTCTTTTAATATAGAATATAAGAGGTCCTTGGATTTTGTGACCAGATTGATATTGTTGTTATTGTTACTGGGAAGGTAGTTTAATGGATTAGAAGCAGCAATTGGAAGCAAGTCTTTAAGCTTTTCTCTCAACCTTGAAATATATGGCCTGTGATAAAAACAACCAACCAAGTAATACCTGGGAGAGCAGCAGCCTAGACTGCAGGTAAAGACAAGATGGAGGGGCCTGCAAACATTCTTTGTAGGGAGTATGCACAGTTTTGGAAGCAGTCGTGGTGCCCTATTGGCTAAAATTGCCTGACAGATGTAGCCTAGATTAACTCTAGTCAAATGGGGCGTGGGCGTTCTAACCCAGAGAACAATACATTTGAGAAAGGGACTGAGTTAGGCAAGAGAGGTAGGAGAAGGCAAGAAAGCAACATTCTTTCTCCCTCCCTGTCATCTCAGTGGTCCATTGGCAAGAAGCCAATGCTCCTAAAAGTAACCCCTTTTCTGCCCTGGGAAGGACAGAAACTATTGGGTGGACTGATGTCCCTCCCCTGAGGGACACCAATTAAACACTGTGGAGATGCGGGAGATAACACATGGGGATTATACAGAGATAACATTGTTATGTATTCTCTCTATAAGAAAGAAAAGAAGAAAAAAATGCAAGAAAAACATGTTAGTAAATATAGCACATGCATGTTTTTTTAAAGATGACGTGAGTGTCAGGGATTATATAACTAACGTGTCTACGAAGATCATAGTTATAAAGACTAAATAATGTATAATATCTCACATAACTTGAATTCATATCCCAGCCCTATCTTTCTCATAATTTTGCCCCCGTTTTGGTAGAGGCATAGATTCTGATACATAGTAAGTGTTCAATTAGTATATTTGAATACAATTAAACACTGAATGAAATGAATGAAAAGTCTGTCTCTTGGGAAAGCATAGCTAAGCCTTTCTGAACCTCAGTTTCCCCATTTCTATTGTCCTAATTAGCAATTTCTATCTAAGCTATTAGCAGTATTAACTGAGGCAGGAGACATGGATTTGCTATACAGATGTTAACAAATGTTCATTGGAATCTAAATTTGCATGTGTGAAAAGAATCTTTTCCTTAGTCTGTTTAGTCATCCTTCAAAAGTCTCTCGCTATCTTCCACTCACCCTTGCATTTTAACCCAAGCCTTGTATAGAAACACCAAGGATTTTTCTTGTAGGGTTGACCTATCATATAAACACACACACACACACACACACACACACACACACACACACACACACACTCTCTCTCTCTCTCTCTCTCTCTCTCTCTCTCTCTCTCTCTCTCTCTCTCTCTCTCTCTCTTTGAGGTAATCTTGAGCCAGGCTCTTGCTTATTATATTTCACCTTTTCATGCTGTTGTCCCAGAAGACGTTTACGTCATCTAGAGACATAGTAGCGCCGTCTGTCTTCAGAGGTTCAATTCATTCTGCCATCCGGAAATTCTGTCGACAAGGCGGCCAGTGTTAGAAATGAAGCTTGTGACATGCAGGACACAGAGGAGTGCAAACATTGGTCAGTGCTTCCTCTCCCAGCCACAGAGGAAAGCCACACTGATTGGTATTCAGGAAAGGGACCTCCTGTTTCGAAGGATTCCTTCATGCTGTTCAGTAATGCTGTTTAGGGTGGATTTTCCCATTTGAACTGCAAAGCTTAAACACAAATATTAACTACTTGAAGCTGCACATAGCAGCATAGTACATTAAAAAAATAATGACTATTTTAACCAGCCTTTGCCCAACCAAGAAAAATATTATGCCGAAACGAGGCTGATTTTAGAAAAATGCCCAAGGAAACATTTAAAAAAAGTTGAGTTTCCTTTCAAAGTTTGTTTTTGCTAAACATTCATAGTTTAGCTTTTTCCAATCCAATTTTATTATAAGAAAGGTCTCCCACAAGTGTACCTGGCATTCCTTTCAAAATAATCAGTAATACACAAAACCTTTGGAAACGGTGGGTGAGTTCTTGACGGTGACAGGAAGAAAAGGAAAAAACATATTATAAAGACGGGAAGGCAAGGCACTTCTTTGCAGGCCCATGTTTGTAGCCCCTTTAGTTATAAGCAGATTTTCATGTACCCATCATTTTAACTATTTACGTTTAATTTTGCTCATTGGGAGAATTCAAATTAAATTGATTCTTCATTGCAGATTTTCCATGCTCAAAATCACTGAAGATGCCACACGTCCCTTGTGGTCAATCAAAGACTTTGACAGTTTGGAGCTGTAATTCTGGGTGAAGGCAATGGATATTCTGCTACCTGTTGGATGGCTTCCTTGGCGTTAATTTCTCTCCTTAGTCAAGATCAAAGTTAAACTACCAAAACATGCTCTTTAAGAATTCTCATTCTCAATCAGTAGAATAAAAATTGTAGACTGAACTTAGTGAATAACAAATGCTTTTAAAGTCTTTCCTTTTTTTCAAGCTCTTTTTCTCAACACTTAACTTACATTATCTCATTAATGCCTCATAATAACCCTAAGAGTTTGGTATTATTAGTATTAACCTATTTTTCAGATGAGGAAACTGAGACACACAGAGATTAAAAACTGCCTCAGTGGTTGAGGCAGGATTGGCTGTCCTTGTACAGAGCCTATGTTTCTTACCTCCTTGATGTACTGTAAGTTAAATTCAGTTTAAAATTGGCTGAAATGGCTTCCCATGGCTCTCTGTTAATCCACTGTCTTTCAAGGATTTTTTTGTTGTGGTTGTTTTTTATTGTTTGTTTGTTTGTTTTTGTCTAATTTGTGAATTATATTATACATCTTACTGTTATAAGGATAATAAAACACGGGTAAGGGTACCTGAATTTCAGTTGTAGCTTAGCTAGTGTTTTTAAATGACTTTAGATATTGCATAAACTCAGTTTCCCCCTGGAAAGCAGACATAGTAATAGCATCCCTAGCTGCCTCAAATCCACTGTGGTAATAGATTTACAATGTTATTATTGATGCTTCTCTCATAAGGAAGAAAAATGCACCAAGCTAAAGTTTGTATCATTCAAGTTTAATATTAAACTTCTAAAATTTTTGGCATAAAGGATGTTAAACCTATTGGGGTTATTGATGAATTTATGTCAAATTTATTGATGAATTTTTATCAAACCTTTTGCTGTCAAGAATAAGCTGTGATGTATATTTGGAACAGTAAAAAAACAAACAAACAAAAAAAACAGTAACTGACCACTAAGGTTTCTGTAATATCAGAAATGTGGAAACATTTACAATGATAATCCGATGGTGAAATTAATTTTGACTGCCAACAGATTCTTCATGCCACTTTTTAGAAATTTATTTATAGGGAACCATACCCAGACAAATGCCATGGTTGGAAGGGTCATCACAATATTTGTGAAACCTTGGCATAAATTAATTTTGCACACTATTTTAGGCAATTTATTATTTTTATCCCCAAGCATTTATTTAGAAATCCATTTCTTCTCACCCATATAGAAATGTTTATCTACTGTATTTTGCCATGTATAATGTGCTTCCGTGTATAACGTGCATCCACATTTTTGGCCCAAACTCTTGAGGAAAAAATCTTTCGTTTTAATTTGTAATTCAAATTTTTATTTGTTTATATTTAGGTACTTGTTTTTTGTATTATAAAGGAATTTTAGCATTTATTTTTAACATATTGTGGTATAAGAAATTTTCTGTAACAAATAATTACAAAACACAAGAACAGATTCAAGGTATAAGAAATTCTATGTACCTGTAACAAATTTACGATATTTACGCATCAAAGAAAGCCAAGAATCCTTCATTGTTACAAGTTCATCGTAAGTTAAACAAAACCAGTTATCATATTCCAGGGTATTATTTTGCATATAGATATCGTTGTTGATTTCTAGAGTTACACATTTAACTCATAAGCATTAATAAAAGCATTAAAAACATTTATATAGACATAGAATTAGTACTACTCATGTATAATGTGCATCCTTATTTTTCCCTCAACAAATTTGGACAAAAATATGTGCATTATACACAGCAAAATACGGAATATCCCTAAATTCCTATTTTAGTTACTTGCTTGTATAGTTTTCTTCCCACCCCAACCCTGAAATCAAATTCCTAAGTTTTCATATGGTTTAAAATAAGCCTTCCTCCCATCCTTCTAGTGTTTTATGATAAAAGATGAAAAGGTACTGTAAATGAAGGAAAACCCCAAATTTAAATACCCTACTCTATTATTTGAAAGGAATCATTCCTCCTTTTTTCCATTTAGCATGAGCATCTGAAAGGATGTGGTCTTCATGTCTAGAAAGACAGAATGATATATTTGAGAAATTGGGGCCCTATCAATTTGTGTCACAAGACATGATGCTTGTGTATTTTGTGTTCCTTCTCTTGGGGGCATCCTGTCCCATCCCATACTTAATTTCATTCTGCCATCCCCACCTTTGATGCCTGATGGAGACAATGGAGCAGCAGAAACCACCATAGTATATTTAATTATTTAATGAATAAATCATTCTATAAATATTTAGTGAGCAAGTTCTTTATGCCAGGAATTGTTTGATGTACTAGGGATATTGTAGTCAGATTCAAATATTATTCTTGCCCACACAGCACTTACATTCTAGAGATATTGCACAGAGAAACAGAAAACAGAGAAACACATAGCTTGATATTTGTCTAAATGAATACATAAATCAATGAATATATAAGTAAATGTTAGATTATGATATAAAAATAGTGGAAATAAAATGTGATCAAGGTGTTTGGGTTAAGGGGGAATACCTCATTGTAGTCAGGCTTCTGAGAAATGACTTTTGAAGGGCAACTGCAATTATGAGAACTAGTTCTTGTGAGAAACAGTGTAGGCAGAGAGGACGTTGAATACAAATACTTGGAATGTTGAGCAATAGAAAGATGAAATGAGTGAGGTGGAGATGACACAGATGAAGTTTGAGAGACAGAAGAGGACCATGTAGTATATGCCTTGTCGATTGTGGAAAAGAGATGTAGATTTTATTCTAAGTACAACGGTATAGAGCAGTGATTCGTAAACTTCCGTGTCCGTTAGAATCACCTGGATGACTTGCTAAAGCATATATTACTGAGTCCACCCCCAGAGTTTCTGGTTCAGTATCTCTAGGGTAGAGCCTAAGAATTTGCATTTCTAACAGGTGGTGCTGACACTGCTGGTGTGGGAACAATAAATATCCATTATTTGTGCCTACCCAGAATAGATTTCACCATAACTTTGTAATTGAATTTAATGTTCCTGTGGGAAAAGTCCCTTCTGTTCTATTAGTCCAACCAGTGTATCTCCTTAACTTGGTCACCAGTCAATGATGGACATATCATTCAGCAGTCGATTGAAACCCAATCCAGAAGCTATTGGGAAGTGGAAGTTCTCAAGCCACTGGATGAGTAGCTAGGAGATAATACGTAGGGAAAATCCCTGTCAGAGTTAAGCCAACACAGAGGAGCACTGAGTTGAAAGATGGCAAGACACTGAGCTCTGATCCTCTCTGCTGAGCTCCTGGATCCAGTCATACCTAGATCAACACTACGCCTACGCTTTTCAGTTACATGACTCATTTCTCATTTTATGCTATAAGAATTATACCTTTGGATTCTGCAATTTATAAACCAAAAATCAAATGTAAATAAAAAGCTATGTAGATACACTACTTTTTTTTTTTTTTTACTTTGGATGTATCTTGGTTCATCAAAGAGAACCAGATAAGGGAGTTTAGATGGCTCAGTACTACTCTGAACACTTACAAAACAAATAACCTTTGTACAAGCCAAACTTGACATATTTTTAAATAGAAAATGTCAAGCAAATAGGAGGGCAGAGTAGCTAAATGAACAAAAGTGATGTAAAAATGTGCTAAGCAGGACTTTATGGCACCGCAACCCCCCCCACCCCCCGCCAAGCTGTTCTGTCACCCCCATATGACCCATAATCTTTTTCTAAATCATTTATAATTGTATCCCCATTTCCTTCTACATGGAAACCCCATGTTCTTCACAAGCTGATACGTGTGTTTAAATTATATATTTTTACCTTTTAACCCCTTTCACCATGTTTTTCATTACAGTTGTACATGGGAGCTTCTCATTATTCAGTTTTGGTCTCAATGTGATCTGCTCAATGGCCTTTCCTTGACTGTCCTATTTCAAGTAGCATCTCCATACCGTACTCAAGTTCAACCTATTCAATCATTCTGTTTCATTACTTTTTGAGAATTTATCATTTTCTCAGATGATCTTGTTTATTTGCTCATTATCCATCCCTTATAATAGAATATGAACTACACGAAAGCCATAGTGTCTCCTGCCTAATGTATCAGTAAGTCCCTGTCACCCAACTGATGAATAAATTAGTCGTGCATTTTTTAGAATGAAAAAATGAATGAATTAGTTGCACAGTTTTGCCTTTCCTTAAATAGCCTTAAAAATAGATTACATTTTTTAGAGAAGTTTTAGGTTCACAGAAAATTGAGTGGAGGGTACAGATTTTCCATTTATTCCCTGCCCCCATACACCCATCGCTTCCCCTCGTATCAACATCCTGCACCAGAGTGGTACATTTGTTACAATCAATGAACCTACATTGGCATATCATTATCACCCAAAGTCCAAAGTTGACATTAGAGTTCATTCCTGGCGCTTTCTGTACATTCTATGGGTTTGGGCAAATTTATAATGACATGTATCCATCATTATAATATGTAGCATATTTTCATTGTCCTAAAAATCACTTGTGCTCCTACTATTCATCGTCCCCCAACACACCCCTGACAACCATTAATATTTTTAATGTCTCCATAGATTTAGTGTCACATGGTTGGAACCATTCAGTATGTAGTCTTTCCAGATTGGCTTCTTTCACTTAGTAATATGCATTTAAGTTTCCTATGTGTCTTCTCTTGTTTTGATAGCTCATTTCATTTTAGTGCTGAATAATATTGTGTCATCTGGATGTCCCACAGTTTATTTATCCATTCACCTACTAAAGGACATCTTGATTGCTTCCAAGTCTTTATTCAGTCAGGTGTGTGGGAAAATAGAGGGACTGTCTGTAATTTTGTAATTACATGTACCCTTTATGATTCCAAGATGTTGCTAGTGACCCATTGGCCATATGTGGATCAAAGTGTTTTTCTGCAGTGGTGAAGGATTTGTGCCAACCTGTCTATGCTTCTTCTCTTGTTCAACCTCATGACTACTTAGGCATGGGCTTGTGGGACAGGGTGTGGGCATTGGCTGACCTCAAACATTTTGGAAAGGAAGCTGGTTTTGGGGGGCAGTGGTAAATCTGTTTTTAGACATGTTATTTCTAAGATGATGGTAGACTACTGAGCATGATGTCTACATGTATGGATGATGTAGTTAGAAATATGGCATTGCAGACAAGACAGACATCATAGTTGGTCCTAAATATTTGAGAGTCATAGCCTAGACATCTTAAAGAAAAAGTGTGGATGAAAACAAAATACAGATCGGTAGTCTTTTCTGGGGAGAGGCAAAGGCAAATAGGGTTATGAATGGGCAAGATCATTGAGGGCTAATCTTAAAATTTATTGGGAATCTCTTCCCTAATCTGGGTGGTAGCTATGGTTTCTATTATTTTCAAAAATCATATATTTAAGTTGTATATGTATCATATGTATCATACATATACTATAATGTTATATGTATGTAACACTTATATGTAACACATATAACATATTGACATATATCATATATAAAAAATAAAAAAAAGAATAAATATGAATTGCTTTTCTAAACAAAAATATGCAGTATCAAAAAGTGAATTTTGAATATTTGAAATGTCTTTTTCAATTTCATAAAAAATGTGATTACTTGAGGCACTTAGTTGGGAGAATTCAAGCGAGTACAATGTTTTTCCATAGTTTCTATTTCAAGAACACTATTTTAGTTATGAATAAACTGATGGTAATATTTCTCTCAATTCTTTTTATTCTTGTATAAACAAACATGACTCTTTGAGCTTCTTTCTTCTTCACACTAACGCCCACTCCTCCACAAAAGATGATATCCAAACACCTACAGCATAAAGAATGGAAGAATCTATCCCCAAATTGAAGTCCATATTAATTCACAGTTTGAAGCATGAAATATGTATCAGTTGTTTATTGCCATAAAAATGCTGCATAACAAATCACTCCAAAACTTATTGGCTTAAACTGTAAAGCGTATTTCTGTCGTGAGTTTGTTACATTGGCTGGGAGATGTCTTGTAATCTTGAATGGGTCTGCTCCTGTGCCTGCAGTCTGCTGTGGGTTAGCTAGGGGGCTCTGCTTATCTTAGCCTGGCTCTTTCCTACGTCTGGGATACACTGATTATGTTTCCCCCTTGTCTAAGAGGAACTCTACTGGGAAAACTGGAACAATTCTGCTCTGCCTTACTTGTCTTTTTCTCTAGCAAGCTAATCTGAGCATTTTCTCAAGGCAAAGGTAGAAGAGGAAGATAGAAATAAGACAATTCAAGGACTTTCCTGGAGTTCTAATATATTTTTACAACCTGTTGACTCCATGTTTGCTAACAGTTGGCCAAAGTAAAAATTACGTTAGATCAGAACATTCTGCCCAGAGTGCAAGGACACTGCACATTACAGGTCAAAGGGCATAGATACAGGAGCGGGCAAAGAATGGGGACTGTTGATGCAATTCATCTGCCACCACATGGTCTTGCTCCCCTCTCCAAGCCCTTCCCCATCCTCTCTATGATTTCCGGCCTATCCCGATCCTATATGTTGGCCTTCCTCTGAGGCTCAGGTTAGGTGACCTTGACTCTATAGGTGGTCATTCCAGGCTCCCAAGAACTTATGTCACTCATAGTTAGCTTCTGTCATTTCTTCTTTTGTATCTACATTCTTTGATGTTATTTCATAACTGACTGTCCAATCAGACAAGGAGGTATTATCTGTTTTATAACCTTACAGAGTCTAATGGTTCCTAGACAGAAATTAGACCCTCATCAATAGTTTTGATTCTTTAGTCATTAATTTACTTTTAAAATCTATTCATACATAAATCATTTTGGTCTGTTTCTGGAGTTCTAGTATATTAACATTTATTCTTGTTGGTAATTGGGTATAACCCACCAATTCTTTCCCTCCTTCACCCCCCTTTTTCCTCCCTGCCTCCTTGCTTCCTTCGTTCCTCCTTCCTTCTTTGTTTGTTTTTTATTTAAATCCTTTTCCTTTCTTTCTTTAACTTTTTTTTCTTTTTCTCTAGATGTAAGGATTTTGACTTATTGTGGATAAAGAGGGTCAAAACACTTTCACACTCTTCATCACAGCTAACTAGATTTCTGACTTGCTCCTCATAGTGAGTATTTCTTCAGGCTCATTACTTATATGTACCCCACACAACAGGTGTCGAAACACATTAAGGACACGACTTCCTAAAACATCACAGAAGTCTATGCTTTTTTTTTTCTTCGTTGTTATTTTTTGTTTTTATGAAGTACCACCAAAAAGCTACAAACCTGTCTAAATTAGTCATGTGCACTACAGTATTTGGCAAGATATGGTTAATCTGGGTGCCACCCTCAGTATTGATCTCATTATCTCGTTTACATGTATGTGTAAAATATTCCTTTAATCTGAATCCCACCATCTGAAAAATTTATGCAGAGGCCAAAGACATGTCAGGCTAGCAAATAATTTCAGGACCTTTACAGTGATGCCAGGCGAAAGCATAGAGCTAGAAAGTAGAAAAGAAACAACGCTAGTCTTGTTTGGTGGACTGTTCAAGAGTAAGGCACACTCGATATCAAATACAGCCCTTTCATTTCTCAGTGAAGGGTTTAATCAGAACCTTCAGTGTCTAGATTTTCCACCATGGCGATGACCTTATCCTAACCACCGGCAACACATGTTTGAAATAGGCTAAAAGCAAAATCCACATTAGATTTATTACAATTAAGCTATGTGTTGGAATAGGACAGGAAACTGAAACACACTATTTGAACCTGAGATCCATTGGGCAAGGGATATAATAAGGCACTATTATCCTCTTTATAATTGAATATGACAATATTACAGTGGAAGAAACTTAACTGTGTAATGAAGAAGTTGAGTGTCTTGTCCAAGGTCACACAACTAGCAGGTGCAAGAGAATCTGGACTATCCATCTTTAGAATCACTTTCCTTTGGGTACTCAATAGATAGCTGAAAGCACAACCTCGTCATACACAGAGAGGGTTCCAAAAAAATGTATACACATTTTAAGAAAAGAATAAACTGTATTAAT
Organism: Rhinolophus sinicus; assembly: GCF_057876585.1. NCBI lineage: Eukaryota > Metazoa > Chordata > Mammalia > Chiroptera > Rhinolophidae > Rhinolophus > Rhinolophus sinicus. The sequence goes on from NC_142513.1 coordinate 28,460,152, forward strand.
ATATACCGATAACAAAAGATGAATACAAGTGACGTTTGACTTCTGCAATTACCAGAGGTGCTCAAAGTGGTTACCATCAGCATCCAGACACTTCTGATTCTTGCGAACTACTGCTTGAGCAACGTTGACAAAAGTGGTAACATCTCTTAAAATGTGTATACATTTTTTTTGCAACCCTAGTATGTAAAACATCCACAGATTAAGTGAAAAAGGACTTCTTGACAGCCAGAGAAGTTTGCTGGAGAGTAAGCACAGAGAGCTCTCCTTGGTTTTTAAAGATTTTGTGATCCACTTTATTTAGGTATCTCATTACAACCTGTCTCATTACAACCTATCTGATTACAACTTAGTCTTTGAGACGGGTAAGAAAAACAATGAGGATGATGAGCATGGGGAAAAATTGGGGTTCATTTTAACCTCTTCTAAAAGAATCTCCTTATTCCTCACTCTTCATTCTCTCACTTAAAACCTACTGTGACATTTAGCTCAGTGTCTTATGACAGGGTATCGTTTTTCTTTTTCTTTTTTGGATTTCTCCTTTATCTTATTAAATAAACTGCTTCATGAACTTCACCCCCCCACACCTCATAGTACTAATACACCCAGAACATTCTCTCACATAAAATCAGCCAGGTTGGTCTGTCTGTTCATGCCCTCACAGTTCTCATAAGAAAAGAGAGGAAGGGGGCTCAATGCCTGGAGTGTGTGAAAATGGGCATAAGCTGAGGGCAGAGTGTGGCAGGTATTGTCCTGCGGGCATGAATGGATAATCACTCCTGTCACGGCAAATAGACTCTGTCACAAGGAATTCCGTGGTTTTCCAGAGGAAATGAGCTTTCCCTGCAGGCTGCCAAGCCCAAATGAGCTCCTTACAGCACCTGCAGATCTGAGCATCAAGCAATTATTCCACTATCTTGCCTAAAAACAAAGACTGTGCTACCCTTTGACAACCTCTGACCTTTTCCAGCTAACATAAACTAATTATATTTGCAGCAGGAGGGGAGGAAGGCTCTCGCAGTCCTCTGTGGGAGTTGTCCTTCATGCTTTGTGCCACGTTGTCAGTTCTGGGAGTCCGAAAAATGACCGCCCTTCACTCAAGGGAGTTGCTGGACAAAGTGCTTAAAGAGACCTAGGGAGGCCCTTATCACAAATAAATCTCACTGCCCAGGATTTAGCAACAAGCCTGAGTGGCCCACAGTGTCCATTTAGCAGTGGCAGGAGGGAACCATTGTTAAGTGTCACTTAGCAATTACAGCCTGGTCAAAACTGTTGTTTTGTTTTGTTTCGTTTTTATGACAACTTGTTAATGGGCCCACAATAAGGTGTAAGGAATAACCCAAGCCCCTGGCACTGAAACAAGATTAGAGGTTAAGTGAAACTTTCCATCCTATTAGCCTGAGATTTTGCAAACTTTTGCGGAAGAGGACAGTCTTAAACAAAAAGGAGATAGTATGATACAATTAGTTGGAAAGCAGGAGGGTCAAAATTCCCAGATGAGAAAGGAAAACTGGCCAAGGAACTCAGGCCAGAGGGACCACCTGGGCCACTTCAGATGCCAAGAATATCTGTGGCCATTCATCTGGTGGATGAGGCAGAAAGTGGTGTGCTGGCCATTCATCACATCCCTCCTCTACCAAAGTAAATACAAGGTCAATGCTATAAACAGTAGGCACCCCAGAGTAATTGAAATTCCAGAAAGTGCCTCATTAGAATTGCTCACAGGCAATCAGGTTTTTCTTTTCCTATTGAAGGTATATTCAAGTCTTGAAGTTGTGAGGCTGACCTTCTTCATGGTAGCTGGGGTTACAGGGGGTTTTCTGAAAGGTTTTGAAGGATTGTGTTTAAATAAATGAGTGCCTTCACAATTTAGAGGAAGCAGCCCACGAACACCTCTTGGCCTTGCTTGTTATGTTATGGCACACACAAAGTCCACACCTGCTCACTTTCTCAACTCCATCAAAAAGGTCCCTCTCTCTCCATCACTTCTAGGTTATAATCAACATATTGTATTCTAACTTCAGCAGCAGCTGCTCTTTATCTAACAGCGCAGGACCCTGAAAGTATTATTGGAGGTTTCTGGGATTTAATATTTCTTAAAGGTTTTTTTTTTTTTTTTTTTTTTAACCCCGTCCTTTGCTCCTACCCCCAACACAAACTTTGACACATCCAGCTGGCAGATCCCACTGACTGGAAGTTGACTAAAAATTGCCAACTCATTTTCTTTCTTTCTTTCTTTTTTTTCCCAGTGCAGCTGGTGCCAACATGTGATGATTTGTTTTGCTCCAGTCACTGAAGTTTTTGTTTTCTTTTATTTCAACCCCCTGCTGGCTTCCCAACTTGCTGCTGAGTCATCTGGTGCAGGTGTTCTAAGCGGCTGGTATTTATGTCACTTGCAGATGGTTTGGGTAAATTACACGATGTTCCTACAGTCCCATCGAGGCTCTCTCAACTCCCTTTGATCTCTGGGCTTCCTGTGGCTCCTGAACATGTGCAGAACTTCAGGGCACTGGGTGAACTCTTGGGTGGATTCTATCCAAAGGTGGTTAGATTGTTGTGGGCCCCACAGTCTGATGGGATCCAACTGAGACAAGCTAAGAGAAGTTGACTAGAACAGAGAACCCTGAAATCACAAGGCACCACAGCTTTATCTACAAAGGGAATTATATATCCAATGTGTGACAGAACATGAGTAGGTCAATGCTATAGCTGCCTAAGAAAATTGGGATCAAAGGAACCACATTCTCTCTCTGAAGAAGGGGAAAGTTATACTGGAGAAGTAGGACCTGTTATAGTGAAACTGTTGTCTCAGAAATATACATCTGGTGTTTTCTCTTTTCTTGCCCCTTGTCTAATCCCGTAGTATCTCCTAGCCCCTATTCCAGACCCTAGTGCAAAGACTGGCTGACAGGTAAGAACTTGAAAATCTCACTTATTTATACTCTAGACATAGGACATCAGTTAGAAACATGAGTCCTGCTCTCTTCTATCTGAGGAGGCTGTCCCTGATTATGAAGCCATGCAAACACTCCACTAGGGAAGGCTCAATGAATACCTTCCTGTGGAGATTTACAAGTTAGCAAGAGAAATCTGTTTGGCCACCGCCAAAGACATGAAATACTAACAGTATTTCAGAAGCATTTTCAAAAACAGGTTTTTGGGAGAACGGTGCCTTCCCAGTCCCACAGAAGTCTCACCACTGCAGGTTACTACACTGATTCTTACCGGGGGACAAACCTTCTGAGGGGTTTTCCAGGAAGAGTATTGTTTGTGCTAAAACCAAAACAGTCCTGGGCAAAGAGTGGCCATCCTAATGTGTGTATAGAATTACCTGGACCTCTTGTCAAAAATGCAGATTTCTGGACCATATCTCCAGAGCAATGATTCCGTTGGTCTGGGGTGGGGCCTGAGAATTTGCATTTCTAATAAGCTCCAAGGTGATGGTAAAACTGCCAGATCAGGGCTATGCTTTGAATTTAAAGCAGCTAGAATGTCCATCGCTACTCTCTAGCAGCTTGTAAAGAAGGGAGTATATGTATGAGAAGATAAAAGTGAAGGGCACAGATGCTGGAGCAGTGCGTATAATACAGCAAGGCATTATGCTGGTAACCGTGACTCAACCTGAATGCTTTGGGACCTTACTGCGATAAGAAACAACAACCACAAAATCTCAGCACCATACAACAATAGCCATGTTCTCACACTCACAGAATGGCAGGCCCAATGTGGTCCAGCCAGTTTGGACTCAGCTGGAGGTGGTGTCTTTCAGTCTGGAGGTTGGGTGTAGGTCCTTCCACATATTTCATTCTGGTAACCTGACACGTGTTTTTCTCAGTGGTAGAGGCCAGAAGTAGAAACATGGGATACTTCTGCAACATGTGATGTTTCTGAAAGCATAGGCTCAGAACTGGCACAATAACACTTTTGCCCATATCCCATTGGCTATATAGCCAGTCAAGCCTGAAATCAGTGGAGCGGGGCAGCACATTCTTTCATTGAATGTGGCTAAGGAGGTGATGACTATTTGGTGAATGATGATCTGACCTACCACAGCGATCTCTGAGTTTAAGAACACCTAGTCTGGTGACTTTAATATAATTGCTACATGTCTCATAACCTACAACCAATTTTCAGGTTCTCTTAGCATTCAGGTAGGAATAGTTACCAGATAGCTGAAATATTTACTAAATACTAGAATATAGATCCCAGTTACTCTCATTTATTAAAGACATCTTGCTATTCTATCTATTTTATTTCTTTGTAGGAAACCAAATAGAATCTAGAATATACAATGTTTACCCAAGTTACAAGTTTTTGTTTAGGAATAAGGGTACTACTATATTTTATTTTATTTTATTTTATTTTATTTTATTTTATTTTATTTTATTTTATTTTATTTTATCTGAAATATTCTGTTTCTCATCATCATTATCTTTTCCTCTGAAGTCCTCAACCAGTTTCCATTCAAGTAAATAAACCTGCAGATTCAGTGAATTTTCCCTACAGAAATATTACAAATATTTCGTGTTATAATAATATATCATAGAAGAGACTTAGAAAGCACACATAATTACCAAAATAAGTAGATAAATGATTTAAGAAATCATTTTGCTACAATAGAACCGTCATGTTCTTTACACAGGTAAGTTACTTATGATTTTTGGCAAAAGACATGAGATCTATTAGTATACTAGGATACATTGTTGTTTCTTATCATTGGTAGGGCCTTCTGGAGGATCAATATTTCCAGAAGGTTGGTGTTAGCATCCATTGCTCATTGACTAGATCTTTTCCAAGAGAACTGGAGATTTTCATTGGTTTAGCAGAGGAATGTCTTTAATCAGAGTTAAGGAAGTCATTTGCTATTTGCACAGCTCAAGAAACAAATGTTTGTCACTGAGCCCTAAAAGAATTCTCTATTATTAACAGACTGACAATTTCTTAAACTACGTCGTCAATCAGGATCCAGGTTATGGATCCATGGTATCTTTAGCTTTCTGGCCGGGTCACAGTGACCTGCACATACCTTGGCAGGAAGCCTCTGGACACAGCATTTTCATCCCTTTGGTGTGCTAATGTATCAAGCATGCACAGCTCTCCCGAAACAGTTCTCCCGAAACCACCAATGGAAGAGCAGTGCAAATTGGCCATCAGTTAGGATTGTTTCTCCAGAAGGAACTGATCTTACAACAGCTGTGGAGGTCCAGAAGTAAGTTCCATTTTGTGCTGCTATCACTCCAAGAATTTTCTGCAGGAGACACCTGGTTAAAATGAATGACTGTAACAGCTTTGAAGGGGAAAAACCAAGAGAGGGTTACAATAGAAGTGCAGTGTGCGACCTCATAAGTACGTAGGGGCGTACTGATAATGTTGTTAACAGAGATCTGCTCCTCAAGACGATCCCTCTAGAGCTGTGCTATTCAATATCAATGTCACTAGTCCTAGGTGACTATTTAAATTTAAGCTGATTAAGACTAAACATTCAGGTCCTCAACTGCATTAGTCACTTTCAAGTGTTCAATGGCCACAGGTGACTAGTGGTAACATATTGGAGAGTACAGACGTGGAACATTTTCATCATTACAGAAATTTCTGTTGGACAGCAATGGTCTGGAGTATCTTATTATTGAGGAGGTGTTGGACTTACTGCTTGTACAAAGAAAACATAATTATTATTATTTTTGGTAATGCTGTGAAACTCTTTTCTCAGCCCCAGCTCTAGTAAGGATTGCCCTACAATTTGAACCTAGAGAATTCACTTATCAGTAATGAATAAACTGCTACTGATATTAATATTTATGCTCCTGATGAGTGTTTGCTATGTGCCACACATATGGTGCATTAACTATGTCCAAATGACACAGCAGGAACGAGCTACTGTTTGGGAAGATGACTTTATTTGTGCCGTGCTTGCTTTGTCACCTGGGTTTTCTTTTTCCTCTTTGGAAAATCTGAGCTTTAATGGAATGTGGAATGTGGCAATCTAAGGTCACCAACGAGTTTTTGTTCTTTTTCCCTCTATCGCCCCTTATTGAATGTACAGAGCTTGAAAGTTATTATACTATTCCAGTTCATCTCCAAGAATTATAAATGTCCATTGGACACCATCTGTCTTGATAATAAATAAAAATTGGAAGCCAAACCAAATCTTAAATGCCACGTACACTCTCATGGTCTTAAAGATTCACATTCTGACTATAACCTTTGAAGTCTATAGAATGGGGTGCAAATTCAGTTGTTAACCTCTGTCAGAGAGGATATGGTTGCTGTTACTCTTATATCCAGCTTATGTTCCAGAATTTGCTCCATTAAAAATAACTAAATTCTAGGCCCTCTACAAATATTGTGTCATTTGATTCTTATCTTAGGGAATAAGAACTATCCATGGGTTACTTTGAGAAAAACGCAGTTAAGAGAAAATAAGAGCTGATCCCAGATCATAATTAAGTCAATTTATTTGATCCTAAGGACCTTTGTTGTTGTTGTTGTTATTATTATTATTATTATTATTATTATTATTATTATTTAGTGACAGTGACTGTTACTGAGATAACTAATTAGAATTAAGCAATAGACTCTGCCAGAGACTGTAGGTTTGGGGACAGGAACAAGGACCAGGCCCACGAGGAAAGGAGAAGAAAGTGTGTGGGGTGTTGTGATCTCACAAAAGAGGCAGAGATTCAGTAGGAACAGTTGGAACTGACACAGGAAACCAAAGCAGAAATTTAGTTATAGTATTCAGGCAATCAGAGCAAGGTTGCACTTAGGAGATTTGTGGGTTCTCAGGCTCACCCCAGACACAAAACTTAGAGCCACAAGTTTGATATGAAACCCCTAAATGAACAGATGAGGATTCCAGTTTCTTTCTATGATTAAGTTGGATCCAGTGTTTATAGGGAGGAATGAAGGAACCTACAGTTGGGTATAGACTGCCATTCTCAAAGCCTTGGAATAAAGAGAATCCATAACCTCTTTATTTATCTTAATGAACCTCAGCCTAGTCATGAAATTTCAGAGCAAGAAGATGGCATACATTGAACATTGAGATATTACTATGCAAAGTCAGACTAAGAGAAAGTCATGGAAATATGGAAAGAACATAAGGAATTGTTGAGTCTTGTACTTCAAGATGGTTGGTAATGAAAATACCCTACCTTACTCTATTTACAATAAATTACTTTTATATAGGACATTGGACCAAAATCTCAGAACACCAAGGGTTGTCCAGCCTTGTTTTATTGCAGAAAAAATTGTCATGGTGTTTGCATTTGGAAACTTTTTCTTATGTTATGGAAGGAAAAAGCATATAAGCTCTCCAGCACCTGGTATTGTTAGTGAGGTATAACTAAGGTGACAATATAATTTATTGTCCAAATAGAGACACTTATGAGAATGAATGTAATTATTTATAATTATTCCAGAACCACAGGTGTTAAGCCAGAACTATCCGAGGCAAAACAGGGCACAACATCCCCGTAGGTACAGAGACCACAGCTGTATGCAATTGGATCATGCCATTTTCCCACGTCAGTTGCCGAATATAAACCAAAGGTGGCTCTTTTCTGTCAGCTGGTTTACAAGCTGATTGGAATAATGTTATAAATGCACAATGATGATGTCCAATGCCCATTTTAAGTAAAAATAACTAGTGTAAAGAAAAATGTGATTGATCGTTATTGTTGAATTTTTATTTAAAAAAAGTCTTTTGATAAAATACATCCAAGAAAAAAGTGTCAAATAACCAATCTGCACTCACTTCAATTTTTTAAATTTTTTTGGAAATCAATTGCCTACTTTCTTTAAGGCATTGTGTTTAATATTTTAGTTTGGTTGTGTCCTTAGGCATTAGGGGAATTTGGAGGGCATTTTGGTTGTCACAATGTTTGGGATGCATTACTGGTATTTAATGGGTGGGGATCTGGAATTGTAGAGGTCCTACAAGTCTCACACAATGAGGAAGTGTCTCAGGTCTCTTCTTACATTTGTGTGGATGAACAAGGTGTTTATAAATAACTAACCTAAAACTTAACTCCTTTGACATATAAATACAAAGTATGTTTTTTACACTGTTTTAATAGCAACTATCTTACACACTAAATGGATATGCCCTTTGTTTTATTTGGTACTTTGTCGAGAAGTGTTTATGATTTCAGAAAATGACATCACACAAGGCAACACCACTCATCAGAGTCAAGTGGCAACACAAAAAACATGCATTTGTAACTAACATTCAAGGTGACCCTTGAACAGGTGTAAACTTTGACAACTTAACTGTATCTTCTAGCATAGTTATGTCCAAGAATTTACATGTTGAAAGACTTATTTTATCACAAATTATTTTCCTCTTAATTTCTTTTACAATTTATTTTTACAGTATAATTAGAGCATTATATTGACTTAAAAATAAGTATGTGGGAGATTCATATTATCTATGCATTTTATTTAATATAATGAAGACTATGTTATAAAATCTCTGATATAAAGAGGGGCCTTTGGGTTGGAGAGGGATGTGGACCAGGGCTCCAGGTCAGTGCTACCCACAGTGTTGTCCCAGAATTGGCAGCGGGGACTTCATTAAAAATGGCAGATTCTCAGGCTCCACTCCAGATCAACAGAATCACAATCTCTTAGGTGGTAGCCAAGTGAACTGTGTTTTCACAAGCATCCTAAGTAATTCTTATATATGCTCTTATGCATGCAATGATTTGAGGATTTTTGCTCCAGGTAAGACAAAGATGAGGAACAATAAATTGTCTTCAAAGAACATACAAGGTCTGACAATTAAGTTTGCAAACTTGCCACCATGCGCTTACACTGGCAGCACTCTACAAACAGCTCGGTAAGTTTTAATAACCTTGGTATATCAGTGTCTCACATCTGTGTTTGAGTCAGCATGTGGCAGTGTCTTGCTGAGTGGCGTTCATTATTGTTCTGTGTTTTGTGTGCCATCGCGAGAACATCTGAGCTTGAATTAGAGCAATAAACAAACATTAAATTTCTTGTTAAACTTGGCAAGAGTGGAAGTGAAATCAGGTACACGTTAGTCAAAGTTTATGAATATAATGCCACAAAGAAAACAGCAGTGTGAAAATAGATTAAACGTTTTTCTGAGGGGAGAGAATGCTTCACTGACGAAGAGAGGTTAGGGCGGATAGTAACAAGTAGAACTGATGAAATCATTGCAAAAATTTGTCGAATTGTGCATCAAAATCATCGGCTGACTGTGAGAAGCATAGCAGACCAAGTAAACATTGAAAGAGAAACAATTAGGAAAATCTTAGTGGAAAATCTTGGCACCAGAAAGGTGTGTGCAAAAATGGTCCTGAAGGAGCTCTTACATCATGACAATGCACCAGCTCACATGACATGTGAAAGAGTCTTTAGCCAGTAAAAAAAATAACTGTATTGAAATACCCTCCCTACTCCTCTGATTTGACCCCCAATGACTTCTTTCTTTACCCAAAGATAAAGGAAATATTGAAAGGAAGACATTTTGATGACATTCAAGATATCAAGGGTAATACAATGACAGCTGGATGGACATTCCAGAAAGAGTTCCAAGATTGCTCTGCAGAGTGGACTAGGCATTGGCGTCGATGCATAGCTTCCCAAGGGGAGTACTTCAAAGGTGACCATAGTGATATTCAGCAATGAGGTATGTAGCACTTTTTCTAGGATGAGTTCACGAACTTAATTGTCGAAACTTGTATAGTCTAACAGAGATTTAAAGATATCTTTCTACTTCAGTTACATGAGTAAGAAATCATAATGAGGAAAATAATGACAAATTTGGCAATAACCTAATTCCAGAGACTGATATACTGAACATGATATGTCAACAGCAAAAAGCTGGATCCTGAGTCAAGTTTAAACCTCACAACTCTGATTAAAATGAACTGGACTCACGCTAAGACTTGGTAGAGTCCTAAAAACACACCGAGCAGAGTACATAAGCTGTTCCAAAACACGTCATTCTCTACGTTTTAACAGGGAGTGAACAGCTGGGATGTGTTATTAGTAAGCCATGTTTTCACAGGCTTTCTGGTTTTCTTTAGCCAAAGTCTTACAACAGTCTTTGGACAAATTAGTGCCTGGAGGTATAGGAAGTCTTTAGTCGTTTTGGAGAACTGCTGAGTAAGTCAGGTCTCAAAGACAACATGCCCACATGGACTCGCTTTGCCACCTTTGGCCTTTCGACATTGGAAATGCCTTCACAACCAATTACACTATTCTCAAATGTCTATTTATTTTTAATGACTCTAGTTAAATGTTAAGAGTTATTCCGATGACCCAGTTCAAGACTAGCAGGAAAAGCTTAGCCAAATCGATAGATTTAACTGAGAAGCTCTCAAATAAATGAGCAAGAATCAAATCAACATCTTAGCAAAACGGAAACAAATTGTTGAATTTCTATATGTCTTGGTAGTACTGAGCCAAACCCCACCTTTCAAAAGACATAAAGAGATCAACATGGAAGCAATATTGAGTAAAATGGCTTTCTGTATCTAGATATTCTCACAACTACCTTTGTTCCAGGGCATTGGTCTTTTTTGTTTTGTTTTGTTTTGTTGTTGTTGTTACTCCAAATTTTTAGCACAGTGATCTAGCTCTCACAGGTTCACCAAAACAACTCCCAAAGATATTCTTCCTGTATTTTACCGTTGGGAAAAATCCTGAAACATTATCTCCTCCTGCCACACACAAGAAATCAGCCTCCCTAGGACTCTTCCTTGGGTTGCCTCATGTTGTCACCTGCATGGGTATTTGTTTCTAACTTTGTGTTATTTTCAATGCTGCTCACCAAACATTACTGAATCTTAGCAAGTCCATTAATGTCATATTTTACACATGATGCTATTTTCAAAATATTATTACAGGCCTATTTTTCATAAACTCATGGTCCACAATCTCCAGTTTCCTTTTTTAGTGGCCCACAGGCAATTGCTATAACTGTATAACCTCTACTGGTAGAGGGAGAGAGAGAGAGAGAGAGAGAGAGAGAGAGAGAGAGAGAGAGAGAGAGAGAGAGAGAGAGAGAGAGAGAGAGAGAAACAGAGAGAGAAAATGGTGTCAATTCTTTTGATACCTCGTAGGCAAAAATCTATGTGCGAAAGTCATCTGGATAAAAGTATAAACTCCCCACCTTACTTTGGCTGGAGACAACTTCACATTAACCTTCCCATCCCCTTTGGTACTGAGAGCTGCTCAAGGAAGCATTTAGCAACAGGTGGTCCTGGTTGCACTTAAGCAATTCCCGTAGGGAACAGCACATGCTTACACTGTAGATTCCCAGGCCAGTAAATCCAAGAAAAAAATTACAACCCCCAGTACTCAGCTCATTTAGTTTTATACAATGGAGTCCATCCTCTTTGTTGGGAATGGAAAATGTATTCCTGTTAGAAAAAAAAGTATAGTGTAATAGAAAAGGGAAAAAAGCATTGAAAGTTAACAGACTCAGGAGATAATAAATGTTCTGCCAATGATCAGCTATGGGATTTTGGTGAAAAATTTAAGATTTCTGTTCATTAACAGTGTCAGTGTGTATAAAAATTAACAGGTTTAAAAATCCTTAATGGCCTGTGAAAAGACTTTAGGAGGTGCACATATGCATTAATTTGGGTAAAAATTTGGTATGTATCAGCACATGCTTTTTACAGATTTTATAGAAGGGTAGATGTGAGCCTAAAATTAAGAATCATGGGACTAAATTTCTCCAAAGAAACTTTACTACTCTAATGTTCTATTTAGTTCATTTCCAGAAAATTTTATTGAAAACTTTGTATAAGACAGTACACCACATCAGGCTCTCGAAATACATGGATAGACTATACATAGGCCTGGCCTTCTAGCTAATTATTCCATGGCTTTACAATCCCCAGCCAAGAAGAGATCAATGACACCAGATTTAATGTCTCTTGTAATATAGATTCCATCCTCAATTCTTACTAAAATTTTATACTGAGTCCACAGATGACTCTTACTCACAAAATCATATATATATATATATATATGTCATATATATATAATATGTATATATATATATACATACAAAAATATGTCATATATATAAAATCATATATATATATATATATATATATATATATATATATATATATATGTCACTTATAAGTATCTGCATTCTCTGGTAGTTTATTTCAAATGCAGCATATCTGGCCTCACCCTAAACCAGAATTTGCATTTTTAACAAGAAAAATGATTCATATACATGCCAAGTTTGAGAAGCTCTGGTCCGTAACACTCAATATAGTTCCACTTCACTCTTCTAAACTAAAACAATCAGTGACGTGATCTTTGTTCTAGAGAAGCCTTCACTTCAGTGTCCTTGTTCTGTCAGCAGAAAATAGTCAGATCTCTTATAATCATTTAGAATATTCCCCCCAAGTGGACTAAACTGTAGGGGGAAAAAAAAAAAATCTACCTATTTATTTCTGTGTCTAAACATTTCTTGGCATAACTTGTTGAATTAGAAGATCAAATTGATATTCTTTGCATTATTGTGATTCATGTCAGTTGCCCAGTAAATTCTGAATGAATGAATATCAAGAACAATACAACAAAAGAAGTGATCAGTAATCTTTGGTTAAAAGGAAGTGACTTCCACTTCTGGCCAAGATGGGATAACAGGGTCAACATGATGTTTCCACTCCCATGTGCAGCAAAAGAAAAACAGACAAAGTATATGAAACAACACATTGCAAGATACTAGACCCGAAGGACAGTGATGCCTGAGAGATGGTTAAAAAAAGAAATTAAACGAGCCTTTTCATTACCTCAGATGACTGTGTTGAGATAGGTTCCAGGCCACAGCACAGTGAGGGGTGCTCAGGAAGAGCCCAGCAGACTCTGTACTGTGAGGAGACATAGCTGAGAGTCTGCAGAGAACAACTGAGCTCAAGTTGACAGGACAGAGTACCAGAGAGAAGAGAGCTGCATAGAGAAAACATCCTGGAAACCTGTGCAAGGTCCCCTTGTGTACTGATCAGTCCGTGTGTGAGGAAACTCCCTGAGGCTGAGGAAAGAATCACCTGAAAGGATTAGACACTGTTCTGTCGTCTCTGATTCACTACCCGGACTCACAAGGGACTGGAAATACTGCCTGTTTCCATCAGCCAGACTAGAAAACCTTAAAATTCGTGGGGCATCGTGTAGAACACACAGAAAGACCTTGCCTTGGTAGTGGGAAATAATTAACCCTAAACTAAGCACCAGTCCCACCTAACAAGTCTTAAAAACAAGATGCAGAAGGATGAAACTGTTTCCAAGTAAGTAATTGTATCTCTAAACAAAACTCAAGAGTATTTAGAGAAATACAAAATTATTCATCACTCAAGAAGCTAAAATTTACAATGTCTGGTATCCAGGTATGCAAAGAACAAGATACAAGCCTTTAGGCGGAAATAAATTGGTGATGCCAAACCAACCCTGAACTGATTCTGATGTTAGAATTAGCAAACAAGGACACCATTAAATTTTGAATTAATTAATTAATTAGTATTATTTAAAAACAAAACAGAAAATATCATACTTTTATGAGAAACATCACCACCTGGTGGTGTTTACAGGTATTGCCAGTAAAGATATTTAAAACAGCAATTACAGTTTTTCTTGGGATTTACAAATACTTATGAAAATAATTATAACTAATTGTGTAAGTAAATAGCTGAACAATTGTATAGATTATTTATTTATTTAGTATTCAACCACTTGTATAAATTAACATACATACATGTACAAGTATTCAGAATTATGTAAATTGAAGATGCAACTAATAGATAGGCTTCCTGAAACAGTTGTTCAGAAAATTAAATGTCATTCATTACATAGTGAGAAAGGCATTGTATTCCTTATAACAAAAGCAGTACTCTTAAATGTAATTTCAAAATCACATTATAGCCCCTTTATCCTATTACCTATTTTTTTCTCTTCATATAAGTGCTTTCCATCTAGTTTTCTCATATATTCATTTATGTGCTTATCATGCATCTTTTGCTGTCAGAAAGTATGTTATTTGCAGTTTTGTATCCCCATCTTTAATAACTAGAATAATCTCTGGCCTTTAGTAAGCATTCAATGAACAGTGTTTAAATAATTACATTCAGTGAACAAGATGAGTTTACTGAGTCCTGCGGTTTCAATGATCAGATATAACTAGGATATATGTAAAGCAAATTCATGTATTTGTTATGCAGCTATGTGTATATATTATAATCCCAAATCCATTTTATAGTAAGTTTTAAATGACCAGATATCAACTTTGTTGGTCAGTTTTAGTTTCTAGCCAGGTGACTATTTATTTGGCAATTAGATATTTGATACTATAAAATAATAATTAAAAGCACAGCCTGTGGAGCCAGCCTGGGGTTAAACTCTGACTCTATCTCTTACTTAATATGTATGTTGATCAAACCAATCTAACGGACACAGAAGCTATTGTAGATATTTTCAATAGAGATTTGACTACAGGGTTGGTTATCCCGGGAATAGAAGATTTAAAAGCCAAAAGAAACCTGAGTCCTCCAAAAGATTAGCAAAAGCAGAAAGACATGGCCATGTTAAGGCTGAAAGTTCAACATAGAAACTATGTTGCAAGAACCAGGAGACAGGGCCACTTGGTGGAAGACAAGATCATCAAATCTGTTGGGACCATGGCAGAAAGGCTTTCAGGTGAGAGCTGGAGCCATAGAGAGTACACAGCTACTGACAGATGCACAATCAAAGTAGAGGAAAAGGGAGAAATATTCTGGCTTAGTCCTTTCTTCTGCCCTTCAATCACCTGCTCTTGCATCCCACTGCATATGATAGCCAAAAGCTGTTTGGTAAGGAAATCTGAGAAAGACACTTTGTAAAAGTCACTTTCTAAGCTCCAGTTATCCATTTTTAAGTTGCCTAAATAAATATTTTGTCTTCTAGCTTTGTCTCAGGGTCTTTCCACAAACTTTCTATTGCTCTGGAATAATCTCCTTTTACCTCTTCACTTGGTTACCTCTTCTTGATTGTTCAGATTTTACTTTACCTGTCACTTTCTCAAGATGCTTCCTCTGATATTTTAGATCAGGCTAGGCTTTTCTCTATTACACATACTCTTGGAGAATTTACTACATCCTTTAAAACTAGCATCAGCATTTGTGATTATGAATTTACTTGTTACAACTGTGTCGAAAATGTCTTTCTTTCTCATTTGGTGGCGTGCTGCATGAGGTCAGCTTTCCTCAGTGTAGACCTTTGAGAACCTAACAAAAAGTTGGCACTCAGTATATACAAGGTCTAACAATTAAGTTCATGAACTTGTTGCAAAAATATTGCTAATCTTTTTTGATATCAGAGGGATTATTCATTATGAATTTATACCAACTGGACAAACAATTAGCCAAGTTTACTATTTGGAAGTTCTGAAAAGGCTGTGTGAAAAAGTTAGATGAAAACAACCTGAACTTTTTGCCAACAATTCATGGCTCTTGCATCATGACAATGTACCAGCTCACACAGCACTGTCTGTGAGGGAGTTTTTAGCTAGTAAATAAATAACTGTATTGGAACACCCTCTCTACTCACCTGATCTGGCCCCCAGTGACTTCTTTCTTTACCAGAAGATCAAAGAAATATTGAAAGGAAGACAGTTTGATGACATTCAGGACATCAAGGGTAAGACGATGACAGCTCTGATGGTCATTCCAGAAAAAGAGTTCCAAAATTGCTTTGAAGGGTGGACTAGACACTGGTGTTGGTGCATAGCTTCCCAAGGGGAGTGCTTTGAAGGTGACTGTAGTGATATTCAGCAATGAGGTGTGTAGCACTTTTTCTAGGATGAGTTCACAAACTTAATTGTCAGACCTCGTATAGTTGAACCCTGAACAGCTTGGAGGGTTAGCATCACTGACCCCCACACAGGCAAAAATCTGCAGGTAACTTTTGACTCTACAGTGTTTCGATCTGTAGTCGGGAATCCATGCTTGGGAAACTTTGGTTGGAAATGTGAAATACGTTTTTGATCCACGTTTGGTTGAATCCACGGAAGTGAACCCTGCAGGAAGGAAGGGCCAACTGCATTCATTGATAAAAGTCTGCGTATAAGTGGACTGTGTTGTTCAAGGGTCAACTGTATTTGTTGAATATTTCTCTGCCCATATCTTCATCTCTGTTCTTGAAACATGATTGAGACCCAGGCTTCACAGACAAACCAAATGCAGCCCTTAGGGATGCAGAAAGAGGCAGTAATACTGCAGCTGCCCACTTGCCGGTGATGCCTTCATACCATGCAGAAGCATCTGTAACCAAGCCCAAGTCTTCTCTTCCTCTGTCCAGTGAATGTAGAAAACTCCTCATGAGGTAGGTACAGACTTGGAGAGTGAAGGCAGCGTGAGGACCATGGGTCACTTACTTCTTCATGTAATGTATTTGTGTCTACAGGGCTTGCTAAGGTCCAATTATTTATTTATATATATAAATATAAATATAAATATATATATATATATATATATATATATATCATATAATATATTATATATATTATATATATATTTATACATACATGTATACCAGGGGTGCCAAAAAATGTGTGCAAGTGGACACTTTGGTCAACATTGCTCAAGTGGTAGTTCTCTGTAATCAGAAGTGTCTGGACGCTGATGGGAAGTACTTTGAGCACCTTTTGTAATTTCAAGTCATAGGTGACTTTTCTTTTGTTATTGGTATATATTGAGTATTACAATTTTAATAGTTTTTTCCTTTCTTAGAATGTGCATAGATTTTTTGGCACCCTCTGTATATATATTATTGATTATACCAGTTTCTATATATATATATATATATATATATATATATATATATATATATATATATGATTATACCAGTTTCATTTGATGATGCAATGTTGCTGTGCCTGTCCCACTTCATGGCTTGATAGGTCAGATAACACCCAGCTCATGATGGACATCTCAAATTACATGGCAACTTGGTGGCTCTGATCAAGCATTCAGTCTCTAGTGAGGCCCAGTTGTTAACAAGCCAGGAGCTGTTTCTCAAAACAAGAGAAATTATCCACAGAGGAAGGCATGGGAAGTCTTTGCTCCCAATCCTCTGCGCCTGCACTGCGACTCACCTCTAGGCTCCAAACAGTATCCCTATCTGCCACTGACCCTTTAAGCACCATTGAGTCTGCTGGATCACATGGCCCAAGTGGCAGAGCAGCTTGCACAGCAGCCTCACCTGTTACACACCTTCTGTTTTTCTCTCAAACCTAGCAGCTTTTCCTGTCACTCAGTAAATGGGCCAAAGTAAGAAACACACCCAAATGAGGAATATGTTGCCTCTAAAAATGCAGAGTCCCACTGGGCATTGTGCCTTTTTTTTCTTCCCTTCCTTCCTTCCTTCCTTCCTTCCTTCCTTCCTTCCTTCCTTCCTCCCTCCCTCCCTCCCTCCCTCCCTCCCTCCCTCCCTCCCTCCCTCCCTTCCTTCCTTCTTTCCTTCCTTCCTTCTTTCCTTCCTTCCTTCCTTCTTTCCTTCCTTCTTTCCTTCCTTCCTTCTTTCCTTCCTCCTTCTTTCCTTCCTTTCTTCCTTTCTTTTTGTTGTTATTGGAGGCACAAGATTCAACAACTTATGCTTTACCTTAGAAGGCATATCGTGACATCCTCACATCTCTAAACCCCTAAGAATAAGACTGAGGTAGAAGTACCCTGAATTTTAGTCAGATTTATTTTGTACCGTCTGATACACAGATGTCTTACCAGTAAGTCTAGAGCAGTTGCTACTTCTTTATTACTTGGTCCAATCAGCATAGTGTCATGTATTTAATGGACCAGTGTGATATTTTGTGCAAGAGAAAGGTGATCAAGATGCCTATGAGCTAAATTATGACATAGATCTGGAGGGTTGACACACCCCTGAGGTAGGACAGTGAAGGTGGATTCTGACTTTGTTAGCAAACTGCGTCTGGTAGTCGTCGTCAAGAAAGATGGAGAGAAAAAGCATTTGCCAGATCAACAGGTGCATACCAGATACCAAGGTATATGTTAATTTGCTCAAGCAATGAAGTCATATCTTGTGCAGCAGCTGCAATTGGAGTCACTGCATGGTTAAGCTAATGACAATCCACTGTCATTCTCAATGATCCATTTGTCTTCACAAACCAAATACGAGAGTAGAATAGGAGTCTGATGGAAATCGCCATACCTTCATCTTTCGTGTCCGTGATGATGGCACTAATCTTTGTGATCCCTCAGGAATGCAGTATTGCTTTGGGTATACCACTTTCCTAGGTAGAGACACTTCTAGTGGTTTGCACTTGTCCTTTCCTCCCACAATAGTCCTCACTCTACAGATCAGGAACCAGTATTGGGATTCTGACAGTTGCTGAGTGTGTCTTTTCCAATTATGCATTTTGGAACTGGGGAAGTAACCGTAGGATGTGGTCAAGGACCCCCTGGGCCCACTGATGCACCTGAGATCCATTGATAACTGATCTCAATAAGCCCCTATTCTGACTGGTGTACCAGAGTGATGTTTTGGGTCTCCTGGGATTAGTATCAGTTCAGAGGCAGTGTCCAGTGTTGCCAAAATGTCTGATTACTTCTTTTTCCCCAAGGTATAGGCACTGTGGAAGAAGGTTATAGGTGCCTTTGGGGAAAGCCGAGAGAAAGACTAACAGTATGAATTTTGGCAGCATACCAGGGTCTTTCCTTAATAGGACACAGTCTCTCCTTCATTCAAGGGATTCTGGATCTGTAATTGGTCAAATCTGGGAACTGATCGAAGGGCTGTGACTCTCTGTTTATATCATTCAGGTTACATTTCTATTCACTTGACCTAGAATTTTTCTGCTATTACAGATCAAGTAAGAGTTGAGTAGGCTTCTTATCTATTTCACGTCAAAGAATACCATGATCAACTACGTGATGTCTTACATTTCCGTGAATCAGACTATTCTGATTGCTACTTTGACTCTGCTGTTCATTACAGTAACAATGCCAACCTTGCCTTTGGTTGTCAAGTGCTGTTAGTTGGCCCCTGCTACTCTTAGATCCAATTACTCCCATTGTATTTGTACTTCACAAATGAAGTACACTGTACTTGAAGAATTCCCACGGTAAATTCTTGCCTGCAGAGAAGGATGATCACAGAACTGTGATCAAAGATGTCAGGGCTCCCTTTACAAATCCTCACAGTCATGTCAATGGTATGTTTCTGGACCCCCCAGGGTTGGATGAGTAGCTTTTAAACAACATACCATCTCTAATATTCCAATCTTCCTAAATCTTCAAGAACCTTTTTCTATATTAAACCAATGTGAGTCAGGCATTTCTAACTCACTCACTTTAGGACACCTTTTGGTTTATGTTTTCGCCAGCGAAACAAGTAAGTGGTTAGAGTTCTTACAAACTTATCAACCTGCAACTTTAAATGCAGACTTCCTGCTTAGAGACTCTCTATCAATAAATATGGCCTGGTTCAACATTTCATTTCTTCCACCATTATCCCACACCTGTAATATCCATTCCCACACATATTCTCTGGATTCCTATTTGTGTAAATTATAAAACTCAAGTAGTTCTTTTGAGTTATGGCTCGCCTCCTCATTGACCACACTTTGTACCTCATCATGAGTCTAGAAGCAAAAAGGGGTGCTGGAGGGTTACATAGGAGAATCAGCATCGGCAACTCACTCAGGGGAAATCATTATGGTTTCCTCAGGGTTAGTCCTTTCAGATGGGATTGGAGAAGTCACTCCCATGGGGAATGAAGAGGCCTCTTCCACTCGGGGTAGAAGTCATTAGAATCCAGGGTCTCAATATCCCCGGTTTCTTCAGGGTCATCCTATAGCTCCCTATTCTAATCTTTAGGATCTCATTCTTTCCTAATCAACACCCTCACTTTGACAGTAGATATCATTACAGCATCTGATATGTGCCAGGCATTGTACTAAGTTTTAGTGATCCAGATGTGATAAGAACACAGTTCTGGGGCTCCACAACATCATAGTCTTTTGGGAGAAATAGACATAGGCATGATTAAATATTGTGCAAATTACAAAGTTCTCTATGAATATACATTCTTGATATAAAAGAGTTAGTGGGATACTTCACAGAACATGTGGCATTTGAAAATAACTAAGAAGAGAAGACTAGGGCCTGATTGCAAATGACATTAATACCATAATGTATTTATTATCTTGGCTTTTCCCAGAGGCAGATTCCCAACTAAGAATGCAAATGCAAGCGGTTTATTTAAAAAGTGATCCAGAAAAAGTAATGATGGAGTGGGGAAGTGACACTGGGAAGAAGAGGAAGCCACTATGGGATGAATTGCCCAACTACACTGGGCAACTAGAGGTTAATCTCACTGGGGAACTCTGAGAAACAGTGCTGGACATGCTCCTCAGGTGTATTGCTCCTGAGGGGTGAAGGGACTGGAGTTTATTATATACCAACCCACCATAATTCCTTGACGTTCGCTTCTGCAGGAAGTGTTAATTCCTTGGCATTTCCACCTTCCCATGTGCCACAGCAGAGATGGTTCTGGTGGCTAGAAAAATGCTTTCAGGCAAAGAGATGCAGAGGCTGGTATTTGTCACTCAGGTTTCCATGCTCTGAAATGCCAAGGTCATGCTGGAAGGGGGGTGATGGGAAGAGCACTGACAGCATTTCCTACAATAAAACAAGGAATTTGGACTTCATTCAGTAGATACTGGGGTGTCATCAAAGGCTCTCAGAGTGTAGGATAGAGAGGAAGTAAAAGATGATTTTGAATCCCTTGGGTGTTGAAGAAGAGAGTGACACTAGTATCTCAGAGTCACCATGATATTCTCTCTCTCTCTCATCCTTTTCATATGACCATTCATTTAGTTATTTCTTTTAGTTGTATGAATATGTCTCCGCTTTACTTCCTGCTAATATTGTTTGAGTGCTAAAATCATGATCTTACCTAGATATTTCCTTTAGTTTCACAATTGTCATTGGAAGTTCCTATACCTAGCTGTTAGCCATTGTCCTAAAAAGTGTAACCCTCAACTTCACCCAAACTGACATTTTAAATTTCAAATATTGTCTGGGGCTATCTCTGGACCTTCAAAATTTGAGTCCATGCTTTTTTTCTCCTGCCACATTATCCGCACTAATCGACCTCATGCAAGTCCTTCATTCTAACCCCACTGAACTTCTTAATCCATTCATGCCATGGTGACTTTGTACATGTTTTTCCATTTGCTGGAAAAGCTAGGTCTCCAGTTTTCCACACACTTCTCCCTTCAGGCACTCACAACTCCTACATGTATCTCCCCAATTTCTAACATAGTGCATATTATGTGGTACATGCAATCAACCCTCGGTTAATGAAGAGTGCAAGAGAAAACCACAGCTTTTAAGGGAGTTAATGAGTCCAGATTTACCCTTAATGATCCTGAAGTGACTTGTGTCACCCGTAAAGAAGTGGGTATAAGAAATTGGAATGGAGTGGCTTGATACCAGGAGGGGAGTGAGGTCTGGAACAGCATGCACCTGTTTGAATTTGATTCTGAAAAGAGAAAATATGATTTAAATCACAAAGCACATGGGTCTTGTTTTTCACCCCCCACCCATTGTTTCATTTAAAAAACAAAGGATGCTTACAAGAACAAGTATAAGTTTGGTGCAAAAGTAATTGCGGTTTTTGCAATTATTTTTAATCTTTTAAACCGCAATTATTAATAAAAGCCCATGTGAAAATAAAAGCAGATGTGAAAAGCACATCTTCAAAGTCTAATAATTAGGGAACAAATAGGAGAACTGGAAATTCAAAGTAAAGAAAGAATCCTTACCTGCTCTTTTGAAATCTTCCATATTCGAGTGGGACCAGTTTGCAAAAGCAATAGTCTACCTTCCTTCTCTCCTCACTTTCCATTGACATTCAACATGGATCATGCTCTCAAAGTTGAGCTGACTCATAAATCATAGGTCAAGTCACTGTTGGGTAAACTAAGAGTATTTATTTCCATAACGAAGGAAGAGTGACACATGGAATGGCTTCTTCATAGATCAAAATAACTATATTAGGTAACCTTGGAATAAAGCATTATTGTATGATCAATAAATTAGATATCTACATGTCTACAATTTCATCATCCAGAATGAGATTCAACATTTATTCTTATGAGGCAATCTGTTAAATTGTATGTCTCATCTCAGAGAGGTAGCCTTCCTTCAGTAACACAGCCACAATCAAGCCTCGTGGTGAGCAAAGCACACACCAATTTTCTTATGTTCTTTTTGGACCTGCCAGAAACAGAGTTGTTATCCAGTGATTCAGTGTGCCAGTTTCCTCTATCTGACTTGGATGTACCCATATCTCAAGAATATCTCCCCGTGTCAGAGTGTTCTGGTATATGAATGTACTGAACCAACCAGCTGATTTTCGGAGACAAATATAAATGGCAATAGAGTTCTTCTCACTGTTATGGTCAATAAAAATCTCCAGTGTTTGAGGACTACTTAGATCACAGATCCTGACATAAAGAGACTTCTGGTAACCAATGGGGCACACTGTAAAGAACAAAAAATTAAGCCTAACCAAGAGAAATGTGAGTACCATAAGCATAGCTATACAGGAGTGAGCTTCTACATTGGAGGGTCATATGGGAATCAGGAATTGAGGCAGGAGGGGCCTCTGACAAAAAGGATGTGGGAGTCTTCAGGTCACTTATAACGATGAGAAGATGTGATAAAGATGCTTTAATAGTAAGGAGATCCATTCCCTGTTTCCCCTGCAGCCATAAGGGCTGGTCATTTGGCTTCAATTTCAAAGCTCAGTCACAATTCCTTAGAAAATCCAGGGAGGAAATCTGCTAACCTAGGGTCAAGGGTCTAAGGATGCATGTACTATCAGGAGAAAATGTTGGAAGCTACTTTATGCTATCACATAAGGATCATGAAACTATTAAGGATATGCCTGTTTGAATACGTGTCTACCTCTTAACATAAGAATTTCCACATGGCATCTATTAGTTGCTCTATCAATTCCTACAGTTTTCCACCAAAGATGACCTTTTCCCATCATTTTATTATAAGGGAAATAACTTTAAAAATATGCATTTCTTTGCACAATTTTAGGCTCTTAAGACCTCTTTTTTTAGTTTGGGATTATGATCTCGATCACTGAGCAACTGAGATGAACACTAACAGAGTTTTCAAAGCTTCTCTCACAGAAAAAGGTAATGAACACTTCTTAGTACGGTTAGATATTCTATATTTGAAGCAGTTATTCTGTTCGCTAGTAGTTTGAAGTTTTTCATCCATCAGCGCCACAAAGTAATGGTATACTTGATCAAAAAAGGTAATGAAAAATTGGTTTCCTAACACTCTACTTTCATTACTTTTAAGTACCTATTCCAGTAAATCTTTTGGGTTTTCCAGATTGTGTATACTCAAAACCAGCGTAGTGACCAGTGATCAAGTCTGAGCTAACCAATGGATGCAATAATAGCCAATTTGGTTTGTGCTATTGCCTGAATTGACCAGTTATTTATCTGATATCTTGGAAACTGAGATACAAGTTGAAAAGCAAGCTCTGGGTTTGTAGTGGCAACTCGTACACCACTCTCCCCAGCTCTATGACACCTTTGCATCTTGCTGACTGTTTCAACCTCAGTTTTGCTTTAGGTCAAGGAGCTCTCTTGACACAGAAGCCCGCATTCATTTATCTTACACTTACTGACTGCCCACCATGTCCCAGACAATTTGCTGGGTCCATTGAGGTACAGTAGTGAACCAAAAGTTACACATGGGTTATACACCCATTCCTTAGTCATTTTCTGTCGTGTCATCCCCATCTTTTTATAATCCTCTGTTTCCTGACAGAGGAAATAGCCTTCTCATTTAAGCACACAACTCTGGTTTTCTTTAGTCATACACTGGTCAGGCTTTTTCCTTGTAGACCCAGCTTCCACTAAAGTGATGTGATCTCCAACGTTGTAAAATTCCATGTCACTTTCCCCTTTGCTATATGCCACACCCTGGAGTCTGGCGATGGAGAACCATGAGTATACAGTCCTGAGGAAAACTGCTTCCCCGGTAGGCATTGCAAGAAAGAGGGACTTTGTGCTCAGTTTAGTACATTTTATCTTTTCCTATCAATAATTTAATTTTTAGCTTTGAATATTACAGAAGTTATGTCATCATGGAATTCAGGGCAGGCAGGGCTCCTGGGAATCAATTCCTTCTACTCCCTTACTTTTTCGCACAAAGAACTCTCGTACCAAGTGGTTAAGTGTTTGTCCTCACATGGTCTGCTTGCTGGGAATCAAAAAAAAAAATCAGTGAAAAAAGTAAAGATAAAATCTAAGTATAACTCATATCTAGAGTCTAATTCATTATTATGAAAATGCAAGTTTAATTAGAGTGATAAATTATTATTATCCTAAAGGGCCAAGCTTCCTTAGATTCCTTCAATTATTTCACTTAAGAAAATAGCTATAATTTCTTCTTTAAAATGCCAAAATTAACAAAAATACTACTAATTCTCTGGGAATCAGGGCAAAAGTTGTCTAGAGCACAGTTACATATAAGCATGTGTAGTTAATGTATTTTTAGCATCTGTAAGGAAGTGAGTTTTTTTTTTCTTTCCCTTGGACAAAAGAGTCTGTATGATATAATCTGTTTCCACTTTTTGAAAAGAAAGTACGATGATTTTTTTTTAACTTTTACCTTCTTTTTATTTCTAAAATTGTCAATGCGATTTTTGTAAAATGTCCTCACAGTTCAAAACCGTTTGACTGCCAATGTCTAATTCTAAACCTGATGTTCTGGAGAAATGTGTGGCCTAAACCATGCCAGAATGTTTCGTTTTATGTTTAAATGGTCACAGATTTAATAATGGACTGCAAAAAGCGGCTTGCGTTTAACTACACCTTTTACTTTTCAAGCACTCATGCAAGCATGCCCGAACACAGTAGAATGCCACGCACTTTAAATCCATGAGCATCATGGAAAAGACCCACTCTGGGCTCTGTACACATTAATAAATTATGTCCCATTAGGTCAATGCTGAAATTAATTGTGGGATTCTTTTCAAATCCACATTGTTTCCTGGCTCTGTTGTGGGCCACTCAATTAGACACCTCTCCAGGCCTTTGTGCTGGACTAAACACGGCTAATTGTTCCATTTCTGCAAGGAGTGATTCATCTCTCAGATGTCTCAGACCTTTCAGCAGCTCTGCTCCACCAATATCTCGGCGTATGAAAATAGAGTCATTTGGGACCCAGGCAGAGGGGAGAGATTGGGAAGCAAATAGAGCAGGGTATTCTTTCCCCCTGCCCTTTGGTATGATTAATCTTCAGTGGGAAAGGACTCTTGAATCATTCTCTTGACAGGACAGCCCCCTTGCCCTATCTGGCTTCCCACGTGAGGAGAGATGGATGAATGCTTCCTTTTTTCTCTTCCTCCAGGTGCAGCCCTATTCACACTCAAGCCTGACAGCACATAATAGAACAGTTTCTACTTGCCCGTTGCCTCAGCTCTGTATTCTTTGCTCCTCCACTGTTTCTCATTTGTTCACATCTCAGTGACAGAGCCAGCCACATTGAAAATGCATAAAGTCCCAAAGACAGTCACTTATTTCCTTGGAGCACTGGGTGTGTGTGTGTGTGTGTGTGTGTGTAACAGAAAAACATAGCTTCAGAGGAAATCCACAGAGAAAGGTCATTTCACCTCTAAGATGTTGGGCGAGCTTGATTTTTCTACTGTGGCTGATTTTTTTTTACTGTGGCTTTGTCTCTGCATTTTTATCTTCAATTCTTTTCTTTTCCCATAGCAAATAATGTTATTCAGCCATTTTAATAGTTGAATATATAAAAATGAATGTTCTGGAATAGAAAGAGCTGTCCAATTCTGCTTTCTGTGTGGTTCCAACCATATTTAAAAGAGCCAATAACTTATTATCATTAAATTTATTTTTAGATTTAACACATATTGGCAAAAAAAAAAAAAAATCCTTCTGTTTTAAAGTGAGATGAGGAATCCGTGCTTAAAAGAACATTTTAACTTTATGTGGATTCATATCTAGAGTTAGGCTAGGCCGACCAAAAGTAATTAAGCTAAACATAGGCCTTAATTTGAGTTCCCTGAAAAAAGATATTGAGACTGGGGTGTGAGTGCACATAGTTTATTTTGGAGGTGATCACAGGAAGTGAGTTTGGAATGATTCACGGAAAGGAAGGCAACCTATAAAGAGTGTATTATCAAGCAAGTTAGCACTGTGGGCAGCTTGAGCTCAGTCTCAATGGGGAACTCTGGAAGACCATGTAGAACCAGCAACTCAAGAGTTATCCCATCTGCAGACCAAGGAAGCTGGAGTGCATGAGAGCACATGGATAGACTAAACTCCATCAGTCAGTGGTCAAAGGCTGCTCCCAAAAGAGTTCATTAAAGCTGTATGCCCAAGCAGAGTAGACTTGATCACCAAATAGTCTTCAGGCAAATAGATGGAGATGTGTCTGCCGCAGGGGCTGCTGAGAAACATGAAGATGGCAAGGCATCAGCAGTGTCTGCTCCATCACTGCACTTTCTGAAACTTTAGGCAGGAATGATCCCTGGCTTTAAGCTAATTATTGAAGGCTTGCACTACTGTAGCATCTATGGAAACCACTGACTGTAAAATGTAAGGTCTCCCTTGACTCTTAATTTTGTTCCATTAACTTTTCTGACTTTCTGTGTCCCCTACTTAACTAGACCAGCAGCATGGCTAATTAGTCTGAAATCACAGCTCTAGGAGAACCTATTTATTTATTTTTGCAGGTACTGTACAATGACTTCCCCCCATGAACCATTTGAGAGTAATGTGCTAATCTGAAGCCCCAAAAGCCTTGAGTGTTTTAGTGTATTTATACAAACAAGGACATTCTCTTACATAATCACAATACATCTATCAAAACCAGGAAATTAACATTAACGCATTTCTATCATTTAATCCTCAAATCTTATTCAAGTTTCACCAGATGCCTCAGCAATGACCTTTTTGGAAAAGGATTTGATTCAGAATTACACGATTTCACAATGAATATGTATATCAAATCAGGTTGTATACTTCAAATATATGCAATTTTATTTGTTAATTATTCCTCAATAAGTGGGGGAAAAATAAAGCACTTTAGTAGATGAACTAAAAATTAAATCACATGTTACATTGCAGTTGTCAATTTTTTAAAATATTTTTCAATCTGTACAAGTTCCTTTCTTATTTCCTAACTCTTTAAACTTTTTAACCTTTGAAGAGTAGAGGTTATTTAGTTAGTGCAATGCTCCTCAATTTGAGTTCAGATTTGTCTTATTTTATTCATGATTAAATTTAAGTCATGCATCCCTGGAAACAATATCTCAGAACTGTGTTCTTCTCATGACACACGGTGACACACGATTTTGATGTGGCCCTTTACTGGTGATCATTTGAGTACAGTGGTGTCTGCCAGCATCCTCCAATGTAAAGTTACTAATTTTGCATTCATAATTAAGAAATATTTTGAGGAGAGATATTTTGAACCTGTAAATTTCTCACTGGTCATCAAACTTTCAATTATTTGTTGATTTATGTATTTATATATCAGAATATTCTCATGAATTCTTATTTTATTTGTTGGCTTATGATCTCTACTATCCTACATATTAGGATGCTCAAATTGTCCCAATTTTGGCTAAGAGGAGCCTCTCCTGGTTGGTTTGTCTATTTTTTAGACATGGTCCCATTAGGCTTTTATTGTTTCCTTGGAAGACTTTTAAACTTGAGCAGCCCAATCAATTGTAAGGGAATTGATGAGGCCCAACAAATTGTATTCCACTAAGGGAAACCAGAAGAATGGTACTCAGCCTAGGTCCATTGCCACAAAGATGAGACAAAGAGGAGGAGGAAACCCAAACCTATAGTGTGAGAGGTTTGCTTGAGACATAAGGCAGCTTCTATGCAAAGTAGTAATACATATTGGCATGGAAATCTTCTGCATTGGACATCTTGAAGTAGTGATTGATTCTAATCTTTCTTAGATGTAGAATTTGCTTTGACTATTTTGGATCAAGGATCCCAAGAAACTATAGTTATAGCCAGAAAACTGTGGTTTGGACTGCAAGAGAATATTTTTAATACAAACAATTGTGGAAGAATAAAAAATAAATTAAATAATTAATCATTAATTAATCAAACAACACCTATTTCTTCAAAACATTCTTCCAGGAAGAGGGATCTGATTGTATTTGCACTAGAAGAATCAGGGATGACAGAACCCATCCTTGCCAATCTTCTCTTTTTCTTGAGTTTGTAAGGTCACCAAGAGAAGTAAACACACATTGGTCAATAGCCAATGGAAAGTAATAATACATTTTGATCAAGTCAATGCCTACAACCTACCAGCAAAGAGGTCTGAGAAAACTTGAATGTCCCACCTCCAACCTCTCATCCCAAATCTTAAGAATTACTGGCTGGTCACAGTGGTGTCAGCTACATGAAGCAATGGGCAGCATATCATGACAATAGAGAGGGTGAAGAAAGCAAGATGGCTGGGCTGCAGGAGGTATTGCTCCCTTTGCATGGAGTGAGTGAAGAGGGAAATGGAGCCCCTATTCAATCCACAGCCACACTGCCACTCGTAACTGTGGTCCAGTGAATGTCCTGCACTGAGCATCATGACTAGCAAATCTTTCTCATCCTTTTGTGAGGAGGTGGTACATAGTGCTGGACTGAGAGGTGGGCAAAAGGTCTTTCTTTCCTACCTATTCATGGTGATGGGGCCTAAGGGGTTGTCAACAAGGCTCATTTGAAGATCTTGCCTTCAAGGCAAAAATAAAAACTTAGTTCAACAAATAAAACACAAGATAAAGTGTATGAAATTCTATGAAAAAGGTACAGAAAAATGGGCACAGGATAACGTATGACTAGGTTTCCTTTAAAAATTATTTGAATTTAAAGAACTTTATAAATGAGATTTTCTGTTGTTGTTGACCTCCTCTACTTGTAGATTTGGGAGGCTGTCTTAGGTCATTACTTAAGGACAATTCTAAAAAGGTACTTAGGGTCATGGGTTCAGTTCACTTATTGGATACACTTCCTTTGGGCTCAGTCAATGCAACCTCATGAAGAAGAGAATTTAATAAAGGAAAGGAAATGTGACCAGAACCTGCTCCAAGCCATCTTCAGGTTTTAAACCTAATGCCTGCCCTCCTTATGCCTTTGAGTTAACCATATGTAAACAATTGCTACTTTTCACACCAGCAGCAGGCTATCTTTCAGAGGTGGACTGACTCCTTGGCCATAAAGTTTATAAGTCCACTAAGTTTATGAAGTGCTCAGGCATCTTTTGGAAATGAAAG
The DNA here is from genome assembly GCF_057876585.1 of Rhinolophus sinicus. Lineage (NCBI taxonomy): Eukaryota > Metazoa > Chordata > Mammalia > Chiroptera > Rhinolophidae > Rhinolophus > Rhinolophus sinicus. The sequence continues at coordinate 28,489,486 of NC_142513.1, forward strand.
GAGTGGAGTGGTGGCAAGGACTCTAGAGTGGGGAGGAAAGGAAATACAGCCAAGAAGCGAAAGACTCATTAGCCTAATACCTTGCTTTTGCAGTGAAATTAGACATATTCTAGGAGAATTAAGACTGATCCACAGCACTGAAATGCCCTTGAGCTGGAGAAGCATAGAGTCATTATATCCTCTGAAGACTAGTAAGCATGGCAAAGCCTAAAGAAATGCCGGATCGGAGTAAAAATAAAGCACATTTGGCCACAATAAGTCTTGACCCTGCTTTAAACTTCAAGCAACTCTTCATTTGATGGTTCTTCCCCTGAGGTTAGCGGGAGTACTATCAAGACTTGAAGAAGGATTTGAATCAAATTTCCTCAGTTTTTCAGAACTTTGCTTTCTCCTAGGTCCACTAATTCTGCATCTGCTCCAGAAGTACATGAGACTTTCTTTCCTAAATCATACATCTTACCTGAAGCTTCTATTTTCTGTAAGGTGAATCAGGTATGTTTCCCTCTGAAGGTAGAGCAGTTAGTTTTGCTGTGTAATAAACAATCCCAACATTAGTGGCTTAACCTAACAATATTTTTGCATAATAAATGTAAGCTGGCATTTGGGGCTGGTTTAATTAGGACTGCTTATCTGTGCTCCATAAGGTGTTGGTGGAGTTTGCTTTTAGGATCTGTTGGTGGTTTATGGTCTTATTCACATGCCTGATGGTGAATAGCAGGCTTTAGAATCACTGGAAGTAGTTGGACCCCGTGTCACTCATCCTCCAGCAGGCTAGCGGAAAGGCTCATTCACAAGGCGGTACCCAAAGTTCCTAAGAATAGCAAGGGAGGAAAAACGCCAGTGCTCAAGCACTTGCTAAACCTCTGTTTGTATATCAGGTCTCCTAAAGTCCCATTGGCCAACATCTTTCACATGTCTAAATCTAGATTCGAAAAATAGAGAAATAAATTATCTTCTCCTTGGTGGGAGGAGCTGTAAAGTCTCACTGCAAAAAATGCATGGCTAGAGGAAGAGAAAGAATTTGTGGTCAGTTTTGCAATTGACTACATAAGGTGAAAAATGAAAGCCAAACATGTTCTCACCATAAATGCAGTCACATCAAACGGAAGGGCTGGAAGATAATACCAGTGTGAAACACGGCCATCATATTTATTTTGATGTATAATTATCATCATTGGAATCTTTCAGCTTACGCATGAAGAGATTTTGGAGTCTTTCACAGTAAGATTTTTTTTTCTTTAAAAGTTCCCTCTCACATGTATATAGATAGATGAAACATAATTTCCAGACAAAGAAGCTCATTATTCCCTCTTCTACACACACACACACACACACACACACACACACACACACACACACACTTTTTAAAAGAAGCTAAAAGAAAGGAAAACCATTCCAACGATATTTTTTTCTCCTTTTTTTTTCTTCCTTTCATTATTCTTGAGACTTGCCTGTAAAGCAAAACGAAGCATGTGGTGAACCTGTCCACACTTTCCCACTTTTAGTAAATAACTTCATGCACTTATGTCTATATGTGGATGGAGTTTAAGACATACTAACCCAAAATATGGCACCTTGACCTATTGAGTATTTTAAGCAGAAGGAGATTGAGTAAATAGCAGAAGCAGGAACATCACTCTGCCCTTGTTCCTTGAAACAGGTCATAAAACCCTCATGTGAGAGGTGCCCTCCCTATACTTGGAGGAAAGGAACATCCTTATGTCCAAAGACAAAAGGATGCTGAGAAGAATCTAAACAGGCAAGACCTGCTAAGTCTCCCCCAGTTTAGTACACTTATCTCATACTCCTTACCCTACCATACTCTTACACGACTGTCCGCACTTCATCAACGCTTATAGAAACACACTCAGGTCTAACTGTTTCTTTGGGTCTTCATTTCCTTATGAAGCCTTCCATGTCACTTAAAATTTATACTAGATAAATCTGTATGATATTTTTCCTGTGAATCTGTCTTTGTCAGTTTAATTTTCAGACCCAGCCACGGACCCTAAGAGAGTTGAGGAAGACGTTTTCCTCCCCTACAATGCCAAGTAAAACAATCATCATTCCAGTTCTGCCACTTACCAGTTGTGTGACTTTTGCAAGTTGCTTAAACAATTACTGTCTCAGTCTCCTCATCAGCAAAATGAGAATAATAAAACATCTCCCTCAAAAGTTATCAAAGGAATTAAAAGGCTTATTGTTTTTAAAATATGTTGAGCAGTGCCTGAACTATAACTAAAGTGAAGCCATGGTGAAATAAGTGTTTATTAAATAAAAACAAAAGTTTGTGTTTATTATGACCATGTCAACCTAAGGCTAAAGAGATGGCCAAGACATAATTTTAATTTTAGAGCAAATTCAGTTGCATTTATGAAAATAATTTAGGCAGACCATACCACTAGTCTTAGTTGCTGTCATTAATGTGAGACAATGGTAAGATATACCAACAAAAATGTCAGTCTTGCAAAATGTTCTGCCTCTAAAGCACTTTTCCATATACTTTATTTGATCCTTACTGTGGAGTATGCAGATTTATATCAGTAGTATTTAGAGGCTATTTCAAAATACAGGCCTTAGCACACAGAAAGAGCAGAAGGGAAAGCAAAGGGAATGGAAAGAAAAGAATTAATTCTTCATCTTTTGGGGACTTAATAGCCATGATCCTTGGAAAACTGCCAGCATTTTTTTCTAACAGTTATAAGTCAGCAACTTCACTTACAATAATCAAGAGGAAGCCACAATAATCAGAAACAATCACACTTGAGATAAAATTCATGAATTATGACATAACCACTGTAAAAGAAGGAAATAACCAGAAATTCTTCATGACCATAGAAAAGCCCACATTGGGAGTAGCTACATCTTATATATATTAGCAAAAAGGGATGACATCCTTTATAATTTCAAAATGATATGTTCTAGTTGGGAATTTGGGGTATCTGATAGATTTCTGCAGTTTTCATTAGGATGCTTTCTGCTGCAAATAACAGAATGCCCAAGTACAAAGGAGCTTAAACCATAGAAGGTTCTTTTTAGTCACATGTCAGAAACTCTGTAGAAAGGTATTTGTCAGTTTTCTGGGAACTTTTGGTTCTTTTCCCGATTTTCAGTATGGCTGTAATAATGTTAAGCCTCACATCCTCAGTGGAGAACTTCCACATGCTCTTCCCACATCTCACTCCTCTTGATAGAACAATCTTTCCCTGAGCCACCAGATTTCCTCTCTAATATCTCATTAACCAACAGCGGATCACATGCCCACACCCTATCTGCAAAGAAAGCTAGGAAAGTACGTTCCAGCTATTTCAGCTTTTACTAGTATAGAATTATGGGGACAGGTGACAGAATCAAGTTTCCTGACTGGCAAGAAGAAAGGAGGTAACTCACACTATCTGTCCCAACAATCAGTTGCGAAATTTATTTTCGTTCCAAACATGCACATACGAGTTTTTTTATTCCTACCCCATCCCCAATTAACCCACGTTCACCCAAAATACTCATTCTTTATAATATTTTATGAATGACTATGTCTGAATTGACCCAAAGATCAGTGGATCTATCCAGGGTTCATGAAACTCTGAAGACCACCTCAAAAGTGGTAGATGATGTAAACAAAGACGTCCACCTATGGCTCCATGGCTTAGGTGTATATGCCACCACCTTAATGAAATAGCTTTAGTTCTTGTCTTTGCACATAAATGTTTTGATCTATCCCTATGTATCTTTCTACTCAATTGAGAGTTACAAATGGCAGTATTTTATGTTACTATCTTTAAAAACCTAATATGAAATCAAACCGTTTTTACATTTTCTAAATGAAACATGGTGTAGTGTAGTAAAGTGATTTTTAAACAGTATTTGTGGCCTTAGGATTCTGTTGAAGCCAAATGAGATGGGTGGGGCTGAGGGTCACATTCCTCTAGACAGCTCAGCGTTGGTCATCTCTTTGGTTTGGGGCTAAGAGAGTTCTGCTTAAAAATTTATTTGTAACATGAATTCTACAGCTAAGAAAAACTTCTTCTGTGGAAAGAGTTTAGGATTTGGAATTAGACAGAACTCAAAAGGAATCTTAATACTGCCGTTTATTAGCATGCCACATGACTATGGGCACGTTAGTTTCCTTTATGTTGTAATGGTACTTTAATGACACGGAGCCCACGAATTTTAAGAGATAAGATAGCTCACGAAATCATCTGAACTCTCTAATTATATATTAGGTACCCGGGAATTGTTAATATCTTTCCTTATTCACATTAGTTTAACTTATTCACATGAGTTTCATGGTTTATCTCAGCATAGTGTCCCACTAAGTTAGTATTCCATAATTTTCTCAGATTGTTTCAAATGCTTTGTCATAATAACCATCTTTCATGCAGAAGATATTTGCTTCACTGTAATGTTCATATGGAATAAATTCTAGGAATAAGTTTATGGATACAAGGATTTAAACATCTGTTTAAACATGTTGCTTTATTACATCAGATCAGTTTTTCAAAGAAATAACATAGTACCAATATAACTTAAGGCCAGCATTTGAATACTTTTCCTTTCCTTCCTCCTTCCCTTATTTGAGGAAACCATTATTTTTAAATGAGTGTTATTTTTTATTTCCATGCAAATGTTTGTGATTTTACTACACACATAAGGCCATAAACAATATACCATTGTAGTGGTCACTGTCATGCCCCAGCCAGACCCCTTTCACTGCCGATGCACTCAAACTCCAGCTGCTCTTGATGGCCGGGTGTTGGCTACTAATGGTTCTCAGCTGTCCTGTTCTCTGAAGGGTTGTCCTGGGCTAAATGAAAGCTGTTCTATTGGGAGGATGCCTCCCATAGGCCAGCCCACAGCCAGGGACTGACTGACAAGTGTGTATGTCTTGGGGAGGGTTGGTGGTGGGCCACCATCAATGCAGTCAGCCCTTTCGCCTCCAGGTAAGATCAGTGCTGTGGTTCAGTTCATTCTCAGAGCAACTCTTGGGATCAGGCTGAGATGTGAACCCAGTGAAAACACAGCCTTGCCCTGTTCTTTCCCCTGCTCAGCCTTGCTTCTCTCCCTGTCCTTCTGAGAGCTGACCTCCAATAAATGACATACACCACAATCCTTGTCTCAGGTTCTGCTTTTATTTATTTCATTTGTTTTTTGTTTTTTAATTAAATTTATTGGAATGACATTGGTTAATAAAATTCTATAGGTTTCAAGTGTCCTTTTCTATAACACATCATCTGCGTATTGCATTGTGTGTTCACCACCCAGTCAGTTCTCCTTCCATCATGATATATTTGACCCCCTTTTCCCTCTTTTACTTCCTCCTTCCCCCCTTATCCTGGAAACCACTAAGACAAAGTCTCTGTCTATGAGTTTTTGCTTGTCTTGTTCATTTGTTGCTTTCAGTTTTATATCCCAGGGATGAGTGAAATCATTGAAATCATATCATTTTCTACTTTTTCTGTATGACTTGTATGCTTAGCATGATAATCTCAAGATCCATCCATATGATTCTGCTTTTAGAGAGAGAGTCCCTCCTAAGGGGATGTGATCAAAATTTACATATATTGCAAACATTGTATCTTACTTATTGAATTTGCTATTTGGCACGTTGCTTTTTTCACTTAACATGATGTTTTTAGGATATTTATCATGAATGATATTTGAAAGTTTAGTTTCTATCCTTTAACTGTTATTGATTTTTCTATTTTAAAGGAATTTATTCTTCCAGTCCCCTTCTAAGGGACTACTAAATGTTTGTTCTCTTTTATAGTATTGCAAACATTGAACAATCCTATATATGTTCCTCTGCCTTTGTGTTAGCATCTCTTTCTCCATGGTTGATGCCAAAGATTAGAATTGAGTCATAGGGTAAGTGTACCATCAACTTTCTTAGCTATTTCCAATTTACCCGATAAAGTGGGGGGGCCAAATAGCACTACAGCCAATCTCTATCTAATGTCATTGCTGATACATTTAGATCAACTTTACATGGTGGTGGTGTTGTTCTTTCTATTTGAAAATTATTATTATTTTGTCTTTACTGATTCCAGATGGATTATATTTTATGACATCCTATATCAATCAGTTTGAAAGTTATACATTTTATTTGTGTTATTTTAGTTATTGCCTTAAATTCTTTTTAAAAATGAGATGCAATTCACATATCATAAAATTCACTATTTTAAAGTGTACTGTTCAGTGTTTTTTTAGTATGTCCACAAAGCTGTACAATCACTGCAACTATCTAATCCACATTTTCATCATCCCCAAGAGAAACCTTGTATCTACCAGTAGTTACTCTCCATTCCTTTTTCTGGAGCCCTTGGCAAACACTAATCTACTATCTGTCTGTATAGATTTGCCTAGATTTGCCTGTCCTGGACATTTCATATAAATGGAATCAAACTACATTTTTGTGTGTGTGTCGGGCTTACTACGGTGTTTTCAAGGCTCATTCATGTTGCAGCACGTGGAAGTTATTTATTCTGTTTTATGTCTGAATAACTCCATCGTATTCATATACTATATTATCCATTCATCAGTTGATGGTTTGGGGGTTGTTTCTACTTTTGGCTATTGTGAATAATGCTGTGATGAAGATTGGTGGACAAGCATTTATGTGAATATATGTTTTGTTCTCTAGCATATACATCTAGGGCTGAAATTGCTGGGTTATATGGTTTAACATTTTGAGGAACTGACAAATTATTTTCCACATCTACACCTATGACGTACCCATCAGTGATGTACAAGGGTCCCGATTTCCCCACATATTCACTAACACTTGTTATCCTTTGTATGTTTGATTCTAGTCATCCTAACGCTTGTGAAGTAGTGTTTTACTGTGGTTATGATTTGCATTCCTTAATGAATAATGATGTTCAATATCTTTTTATGCATTTATTTGCCATTTGTATATCTTCTTTGGAGAAATGCCCATTCAAATACTTTGCCCACTTTTTAATTGTATGATTTGTCTTTTTATTGTTGAGTTGTGTGTCTTCTTTCTATATTCTGGATCCTAGAACCCTATTGAATATATAATTTGCAAACATTTTCTCCCATTTGGTAGATTATTTAACTTTCTTGGTAACGTCTTTTGACACTTAAAAGTTTTTCATTTCGATGAAGTCCAGTTTATCTCTTTTTCTTCAGCTGTGCTGTAGTCTGAGTGTTTGTGGCCTCCCAGATTTATATGTTGAAAACCTAACCTCCAAAATAATGATAGTAGGAGGTAGGGACTTTGAGAAGGGCTTAAATCATGAGGGTGGAACCCTTATGAATGGGATCCATACCTTCTAAAAAAGACCACACAGAGATTCCTTAAACCTTTCCACTATATGAGGACACAGCCAGAGGCACCATGTATGGACCAGTAAATGAGCCTCATCAGCCACCACACTGAATCTGCTCGCTCCTTGATCTTGGGCTCACCAGTCTACAGAACTGTGAAAAATAAAAGTCCTTTTGTTTGTAAGCTACCCAGTATAATTACTTGTTATAACAGCTCAAACAGACTCAAATTGCTTGTGCTTTTGGGGTGATATAATAAACCTTTGCCATAATAAACCTTTGCCTAATTCAAAGTAACGAATATATACACCTATGTTTTCTTTTAAGAGTTTTATAGTATCAGCTCTTGCATTCAGGTCTTCGATCCATTTTGAGTTCATTTTTGTATAAGGTATGAGTTAGAGCCCCAAATTCATTCTTTCCAAGTGGATAACCAGATATCTCAGTACTATTTGTTGCAAAGACTATTCTTTCCCTATTGTATAATTGTGCCACTGTTGGTAAAAATCAGTTGACAATAGATATACAGGTTTATTTCTGGAGCCTCAATTCTATTTCATTAATTTATATGTCTGTCCTTATGCTAGTACCACACACCCTTTACTATTATAGCTCTGTAGTAAGTTTTAAAATCAGGAAGGGTTGAATCCTCCAAGTTTGTTCTTTCTTTTCAAGACACTTTTGGCTATTCTGTGTCCCTTGTATTTCAATAAGTATTTTAGTATCAGCTATCCATTTTTTTCAAACAAGGCAGTAGAAACTGTTATAGGGATTCCATTGAATCTATATTTCAATTTGGGGAGTATTACCATCCTAACAACATTAAGTCTTTCCATTTATTTATGTCCTTTTTATTTCTTTCTTGAGCTAGATTCCCAGGAATATGTCAAAGCTTTCCAAAGCCCCTATGAGACATGTCATTCCTCAGCTTTTCCTTTTAAGCTTTTTGATTAGTGTCTGGTTTACCCCAATGTTATCATTGCCTCAGGCAGCCATGACATTAAAACCTTTGCCTATAAATATTTTTGACAAATGCCCCCTAAAGAGGGCTTTTAGCAAGAGGTAAGCACTGAGTCAGGTTAGACAAAGACAATCTTTTCAAGTGGGGTCTTCCAGGGCACCATTAGGTAAAATAACAGCAACTCTTTGAGAATGAGAATTTGAAAGAGCTACAGCTCTGTTCTGCTCAGATCAGTACTGGGAATGAGAGCTTGTTTTTTCAAGCACGGCTACTGTGAGTTGGAAAGTGGGAAATGGGACTAGGGTAAGTTAAGACACCACAAAACTTTCTGTTCTTACCAAGATTCAGCTGTTTTTCTTAAATGCTTCCTGGATCACTGCAGGCCTTCGGTTAATTTAGTTCTGAAAAAAAAAAAAAATATTCTGACCATTTTGCCAGTTTCTCATTGCTTTTATGAAAGGGTGAAATTTTTTGAGGTCCTTAATCTGCAATCTTCACTGACATCAATTGCCCTTAACTCACTTTAATCCTTAATATGATTTGTTTTCCTGAACAAAATTTCAAAGTGATAAAAGTCTTGGTCTTCATAATATTGTAGGAATTGTATCATTCTTTAACTCATGACACCCGGGTGTCTTCCATGGTATTGTGAACGTGTTGCACATCTGATTATATTTCAAGCTATTATCCTAAGATCTCACTATCAAAGCAAACATGTCTTTCAGCTATTCTGGTTGCATCTCGTCCTTCCTGGATATCATCTCTTCATTTTTGAAAAAATTATTTCTTTATGTGGGGTTCATTTTGCAGCAGGAATTGTTTTGAGAACTTGTACCTCTAGTACTTTAGTTCCATCTTGTCTTAATAATCATCAAATTTTATCCTGTTTTCCAATAGTCAATCATTGTTTTGATTCACTTAATAAATGTCTTTGATCACTATTCTTTCTTCTACCTCCCTTTTTTCCTTTTATTTTCAGTTTCTTCTTTCCTGAGCATACGCTTTAATAGTTTTTTCTCATTATGTAGAAAGTGTGTGTATAGAGAATTAATTATGAACACATTTGGACTCTAATAATTCTGATAGTTATATCAGTCACAACGTGACAGTCATGGCAGAGCATCATGTGGAAGGCACACCCAGTGAACACCCTGACCAGGTAACTCCAGACACAGGGTGGAATGTGACCATCTGAACGGCTTTATCGGGCTGCAGATGAGCTTTATCGGACTGCAGATGGGTGCACCACACTCAGTCTTGAGCATAAAATCAGAGCTCTCTGACGGCTCATTGCTCATGCCTCAACTGACGAGCTGACAGCCACATCTGCACTCATCCCAGACAGAGCGCTTAGCGCCTCATTTCCTGACCATCTCACCAGCCCTGCCTGAGGCTGGACGCTATGTACCCCAGCTGTAGGGACTCTCGCTGAACACCAGACTCTCTTTCTCATCCTTCTTTCATAAGACTCTATTTGCCTTGCCAAACCCTATTGCTTGCAAACCTGTATGACCCTCCTGTGTGAAACTGCTCTACCTCAACTATTGGAGACTAGGCTCTGGCCAGAGTCTTGGTTAATGCCCATGGTAAACTGAGTCAGTAGGACTAGATCCATGGCTTTATTTTAATAAAATGACATTGTGGAAAGACAGAAACATGTGTGAGACTGTTACTTTGATAGTCAAGTCCCGCTCACAACAGTGTGTGAATGGTAAACTCAATTTTTTTGCTGCCAGAAAACTCCTAATTTTGCCCTTTTGGTTAAAGGTCCCCTCATTTCCTTTGCTTCTATATGATGGAATGGCATTGCTCACTTTCAGTGTTTAGACATGTTTAATTTTAATAGAAATTGCCCGATTATTGATCCAACAGCCTATCAAAAGTATCTTTCCACCTAGCCTGTTGGAGGGAGAGAGGTAACATGTAGCCGAGATGAGCCATCCTAGCTGAGGACAGCCCAAACTAATCAACATTGCAGCTGTCCTCAGACACAGCTCAGCCTAGACAAGAAGAACCAGCTAGCTTACACACAGACTCTTGAACTAACAAAATGCTTAATACTTAAGTCACTGAATTTTGAATTTATTTACTATGTAATATCAAAATGATACATGTGAACTACACTAAAAAGAATTTCAGAAACAAGTCTGTAACCTAATAATTGGAGAATGAAGCCATAGTTTGGCCGTAAGCATGAATGTATCTGGTTACCAGGACTACAAATTTTACAGTCACTTTTGCCCTTGGAGCTGAGCCTGCAAGCTGTGGGATAGAGAAGCAGGCACTTAGGGAACAGGCTATGAGATATTCTTCCAACTATCCATCTCCTTGGAGCTTTAGTGGATCCTTCCTATTGCCAGGTGTAACGCTAAAATGTCCTAAAAAAAAAAGGAGAGGAATAACAGATTCTTAAAACTGGAATCAAAACTGTCAGCTAAACACTCTATCCTAAGCATTTTGTTCGCATAGCTACAGGAACTCAAAAGTAACCCAAATTATAAGTTTGAAGTAGATATAGGCATAAGCATAACCGTCTTTAGTGATAGTCCCACCTCAGAGAGACATTCTATCTTTCACCCAAGTAGAATTCAACTATGTTCCTTAAGCATTCTAAACTCTTTTTAAAAGCAGGTGGAGTCTTCTTCCTTCTCTAGATTCATGGAGGCTGCTCTGGATAGATGAAGGTTTTCCCATCTGGATTTCCATCTTCGCAGATTTGAAAGTGCCCTTGGGGTTGGAAGTGGCAGAAAGTGTTTATCCTCTCCACACAATTTTGGACAAGTTGCCAACATCCACCCAGGATTCTAGAAGACAACTGTGATAAGTAACTGTGGGAGATGGACCAGTAACTATGGTAGATGGACCAGTACCTAGCCTAGTGTCTGCTTGTATAGATTATGTATAATATATAAACCTAAGATCAGTTTTGGTGAGCTAAGTTTAAAATTATGGTTATAGTAATATGCAGACTAAAAATTATATGCATTTTTAGGTTTGAAAAATGTCTCTCACTTTGCCCATGCTATAAAAGAAAACATTACATCAATAACAATAAATAGCAAAGCTCAAGATGCTCACATTGGATAACTACCATTACCTTAGATGCTTTCTCTTTTTTTATAGAGGCTTTTCCCCCTCTCCTGCCAACTGTACTATTATAAAGTATATTTTATACACTTAATTACATTTCCACAAACGTCATGTCTAATGTGTGAGCATGCCAAAAATCTATGAGAATATTCCCTCTCTTGTTGTCATGCCAAGTTCAGTATAAATTAATTTTCTGAAGATCTTGCAAATGCCTCATTTAACATGCTTTCAGCCTAAACCTGCCTAATATAAATGTATACAAGTGGTAATTCTCTGTTGGGAGGTTGGTTGAGAAAAGATGTCATTCTGGAAGGAACTCTCAGTTTTAAGTGATTCCCTTTAAAAAATATGCTACATATTACCTGCTCTGGTTAGCTCTCAAACAAATAGCCAGCGATTTCAATTGACTACTTTCCAAAGCAAATTACTCACACCTTCCTACTCATCAGAAATCTCAGCTGAACTAACATTTTAAAAGACTGTTCCCAATTCACAATTCTTATGGAACAAAATTGGATTTTTCCCCACCCCTCATTTTTGCTGTAACACTTTGGCTACCTTTCCCACATGTCACTGTAATATGCTACCAAAAATAAAGTCTTAAGTTGGTGACATGAGATCAATTCTGGTATTCATCACTGTTGTTCTTTAATGCTCCATCCATTACAAATAATGGAATGTTAAATAATCAAACTTTCTTTCTTTTTTGCCTATCTCACTTTGGCAAGATGTTTTAGTCTTTTAGGAAAAAAATGAAAGCCATGTGTTTTGAATGGGTTCCATTGCAGCATGGTTACTGCAATGAAGACATTTTATTGTGTTAATTTTCATTAAATAAAACCCTGTTGAAAGCCAGTAGTTTTCCAAAACCCATATGATTTATGACATGCTAATGTTTGTAGGAATACACTCTGTTTCAATTATATGGAGCAAGTGACGCCTTTCAGAACAACTCAGTAATAATATCACCTACGACAACTTTAATTTTAGACCTACAGCAGGGGTGTGAGGCCTAGGAACCTATCGACAAAATTGTCAGCTTCTGCACAAATTTAATCTTCACCACCTCTATGCTATGTTTAACATCAGATGGTTGTGCTTGCCAGGGACTTCAATAATCTGCTTCCAGAAGGCAGGCACTTCATAAACACTAAGAACTGGGTTTGCTATAACTCAGACTTTTTAACAGCCAGCAGAATGAAATATGCTGAGGCTTTAAGGGAAACATGGGTGCACCTATAAGAAATGGGCTAATATTTCAGATATTTTCCCCTACACTCTGTTTCTTTCTGTTTGGTTTAGATATCTTCCACTTACTAACTTTTGTCTCTTCCTGAAGACCCTGACTCTAAGGTCAAATACATGAAATGAAAACAATATATATTTTTTTGTTAATTGTATGGGAAAAATTGATGTGAACTATTCTAACCCAGAAATATGCATACATTTATCACAGATAAAAATACATCAAATGAGCAATGAAAACAAGTTTACATAAGTAATAAATACCAAGTTGAAAGTACACAAACAGTACATATATCAAATGTACTATGATAAAGATTTCCTGTACTTGACAAAATATGAATTGAAGACTTTGAGTGGATACTAGTATGTAGTTGAAGGTTTGTTCTAGAAAGTCATTTTTTGGAAGGCCCATTCTTTCTGCACCGTTGTTTTCACTAATATTTGAACCTTTCTGAGGCTCACGATTTTTTTCACATTCAAATTGAAATTTAAAATAAAATTAAAACACATAACATCTTTAGTTACATTAAATGCTAAACTTTTAATTAAAAAGGCTAAAAACTCATGGAAACAGAACATAAACACAGCAGCCTGAAGAATTGTAGACAATAATACATCTTCATTGCTTCCTGTGTTGTGACTATGCAAAGTGACACTCTTGGTGTTGGTCTAAGCAACAGCATGCAACTCTAATTCATGCCATATGATGTCCTCCGACTATTGTGTCAAGTGAATCAGGGTGATTTTGCCTGAAACTGTAATGTCAAAATACCATTTTTAAAGACCCATTATGGTGAAAAGTTGCCACCTGAGCAATCATTTTTAAAGTAAGTCTGTGTTTAGAAAGAATATGATGTCCTTGGCTCTTGTCCTTATGCAAGAATGGTTCCTCTGCTTCTCTTCTCTACCGATTGGTATTGTGACCAGATGATGAATGCTTCAGGAAAACTGATGAGGTGAAATATGTTACAAACAACATTATCTATCTGGGTGGAGAAATTGGAAATCCCATTAAGCATGTTTAATGTCCAGTAAGATCACTTTGGTCCTAATATTTGCTATTTCCATGATAGGACAATAACTAGAACAAATTTGCCACTCAACATGAATGACAATTCTTGGTTATGTATAAAAAATGAAGAAAGGGAATTCCAAAAATGGCTTCTCTGTATTGATCAACAGGCTATAAGCAAGCAATATGAAGAAATTGTGAATTAATTAATAACATGCCAATCAAATGATTAGAATAAGCATTCATTTTAAAATTTGGAATGTAGACTAAAGTACATTTTATTAGAATTAAAACAAAATGCCAGGATTTTATCTTAACATTATTGTTATTTCTCAAAACAAATTCTGTTGAAAAGAACATGAAACTGGCACCTGAAATTATAGCTATATATATCTGGAACCCCACTTTCTAAGGAGGTAGAAGTTCAAAGTGAGGAAAGCAGATAACTCATAGCACAGATTCAATAATTCAATTGTTTTAGTTCCCAAATAAAATAGGTAAGTCTAATGTAGCTTGGAAAGAAAATAGAACCCAATTGAAAAAAGAGCCAAAGACCTTTACAGACACCTTACCAAAAAAGATACACACATGACAATTAAACATATGAAAAGATACTCGACATCATGTCATCAGGGAAATGCAAATTAAAACAACAGTAAGTAACCAGGACACATCTATTAAAATGGCCAAAATCCAGAACCTTGACAACACCAAATGATGGTGAGCTCTCATTCATTGCTGATAGGAAATCAAAATAGTACAGTCACTTTGAAAAACAGTTTCATAGTGTCTCATGAAACTAAGCATTGTCTTACCATATGATCCAGCAGTTGTGCCCCTTTGTATTAACCAAGGGAGTTGAAAACTTATGTTCACACAAAAACCTTCACATAGATGTTTATAGCCACTTTATAATTAACCAAAGTTGAAAGCAACCAAGATGTCCTCCAGTAGGTCAATGGATAAAATGTGGTACATCCGGGCAATGGAATATTATTCAGCTCTAAAAAGAAGGAATCTACCAAATTCCAAGTCCATGCTCTTCCCACATGCTCTTCACTACCTCCTTCATTCTCTCAAGATACAGTAGAAGCTGAGACGATTATTCAGAGAAGATAACTGAGTGGGAAATAACAGTGCAAAGAAATGTTATATATGAGGAGGGTAGGACTGAACTCATATCATCCTGATCGATCCTCTGGAATTAGAGGATCAAATCTCTCAACATTTCATTACATTCTGTTTATTTAGCTATAGACTTAAGCCAATGGGAAAAATCAGTAGTTTTCACTACTGCATAGAAAACCAAATAAAGCTCTCTGTCTCTTATCTTCTTAGAATTAACTTCTCCAAAAAGAAAAAAAAAATTAACAATTGAGAAATATTACTTTTATGTATCCCAAGCAATAACAAGAAAGGGCTATCAAGAAAGTTCTAATTATTAAGTACTGGTTCCCAATTACTACATCATTCTGACTTCATAATTAAAAGGAGTCCTTGCTCTTTAAGCTGCTGTATGCACTAATGGTTATCAAATGAGCGGCTGTTTATTTTGTGAGGGAAGGCCAACCCCGCAGACCAGGTTGTTTAAGTATTTTAAATAAACATTCTCTGTAAACTCTAAAATGGTACATTTACCATGACTTCTATAAAAGGCTCATTTACATTTATGTGGAAAAAAATAGAACAAAGGATCATTTAAACTTGGTCTTTGCTCAAATTCAATCTTCAGTTTCAGGCTCCTGATGCTCCCTTTCAGATCAGGTATTTTGTGATTAGAGTATAAACTGAGGTTTGCCTGCTAAACCTGCAGTCAGATTACACTGGATTCCTAGAATGTACCCAGAATCCCTGTAGATGCTAAGCACCCCCAAGGAGGGGTCCATTTATATTTCCCATAGCTCACACTTACAGCCTATTGCAAAGTTCTTAGTGCCGCAGAAAAATAATAATTTGTAGAACCAAGTAATGTAATTTCATCCAGAAAAGCCTGTTGGAGAGAAAAGCCAGGTTGCTCCTACTCCTTTCAATGGGTTTCTGTGCTTCACACCCATTTGTCAGTGAACGACATTCATATCGTTAATAGGTCCCTAAACTCCACCTTTTCTAGGGCACTGAAATGCTGCCAGGGACAAAATACCATTGTGTGACAACATCATTCTTTCTTTTACATTTGAGTCCCCTTTGCCTGTATGTATACAAAGCAAGAAGGAAGCATGAAATGGATTTTCTTCTTAAGTCCTGCCTACATGGAACAGCTTTCAGCCTTTACTAGTGATGCGAGTTACTCTTTACTTCGACTATATAATATTTTACAACATAACTAGAGAAAAGTCATTCTTCCATGAGAAGCTCAAGGAAATGTAACAACTACTGTAATGATATATTTGTAAATATCATATATCATCATATGGTATAATAAATTATACCAACATATTATATAATCATCATATGGTATAATAAAAAGAATTTATTTGGTAAGAGTTTGTGAATTTACAAATATTTGGAAATAGAATTACCATCAACTTCCTAAGAACACTCTCCTGGATTGAGGCTAAGCAGCAGTAAACAACAAGTTGAAAGGTGAAAAATTCAGTCCAAAATGGATTATTTTGCCTATACACTATCACATAATCAGCTATTTTTTTTGCTTCTTAAATTTTTTTTTTTAAACTCAGCTGAATAGTTAATTCCTTAGATAGTTAGGCACTGACGAAGCTGAGCAGGATGGCTATATGGGAAGAGCACTGAACAATGAATTGTTCAAATCTTTGCCTAATATTTTAAAAAATTATGAGTTTTATAATTACAGAAAAGCTGCAAATAAAATACAGAGTTCTCACATTCTTTTGGTCACCCAGCTTTTTCTAATTTTAATATCTTGCATTAACCATAGTACAACAAAGAAATTAATCAAAAAATTAACATTGGTGTGATATTAATAAATAAATAACGGACTTTATTAGACTTTCACAAGCTTTTCCATTAATGTATTTTTCCTGGTCCAAGATCCCACATTGCATTTATTTTTCATATTTCTGTAGTCTCTTCCATCTGTGGCATTACCTTACTTTTTCCTTGTCTTTCATGACCTTAAGACTTTTGAAGAGTATTTATCAAGTATGTTGCAGGATGACTCTCAATTTTTGTGTGATGTGTTCTCAAGATTAGATTGAGTTTATGCATGAGGTTTAGATGTCTCATTACTGATGATATTAGCCCTGATTATGTGATTATTTCTCTGTAGAATTGCTATTTTTCCCTTTGTAATGAATAAACATCTTGAGGGTATACTTTGAGACTATGCCAATATCTTGTTTCTCAAACATTTACCCACTAATTTTAGTAATCCCTGATGGATCTTGCCTGCAACAATTATGATTGTGGTATCCACTATTTCTTTTCCTAGTTGCATTACATTAGCTGACTACCCTTCATACCTTGATTGGAATACTGAAGCACAAATTCTTTTTTGTCATATTACGACAATGAACAATGGAAGTAAGGTAGAATATTAGAAATCCTTGCTTAAAACTGTTGAACATTATATTCCTACCTTAGGCTCATTAGGGATAAAAATGCTATCAGGTAACATATAATCATCCGCCACGCAAGCATTTGATTAAACAGCTAATAAGTATCTTTACAAATTAGGACACTTTCCCCTAATCCCTACTAGAGATGGGGGAAGCTAGAGTTTTCAACTTGCTTGAATGTGAATTTTTGATTTTCCTTTTTTAGGTCATATTGTATATACTATGATGCCTAGATCTTTTTTTTTTCTTTTTTTTAAATATTTTACTGGGGTAGAGGAACAGGACTTCATTGGGGAACAATGTGCACTTCCAGGACTTTTGCAAGTTAAGTTATTGTCTTTTCAATCTTAGCTGTGGAGGGCACAGCTCAGCTCCAGGTCCAGTTGCTGCTGTTAGTTGCAGGGGTCGCAACCCACCACCCCTTGTGGGAGTCGAGGAATCCAAACAGCAACTTTGTGGTTGAGAGCCTGCGCTCCAACCAGCTGAGCCATCTGGCCACCAAGGAGCTGAGCAGCAGCTCATTGACTTCATTCTAGTTGCAGAGGGCGCAGCTCACTGGCCCATGTGGGAATCAAACCGGTAGCCCCATTGCCCAGAGCTCACGCCCTAACCAACTGAGCCACCGTCCATCCCTGATGCCTAAATCTTGACAATAAACATTTTAAAAGAAAACGTATTCAGGGCACTGCAGGTAATAGAGAAAGTTAAGACAGATAGGATATATACTTTACTGAAATAAATGGAGAACCTCTATTATCAAATATTGTACCCACTAGCCCCTTGCAGCTATTGAAATGTGTCTGTCCAAATTGAGATATGCTGTAAATGTAAAATACAAACCAGATTTCAAAAAGTTAGTATCAAAAAATAATGCAAATATTTAATTAATAATTTTTATATCGAGTATATGCTGAAATGGTAACATTATATACACTTTGGATTAAACAAAATATGTTATTAACTTTAATTTTACTAATCTTTTTTTTTTTTTACTTTTTAAATGTGTCTTCTTGAAAATTTGAAATTACATGCTTAGCTCATATATTTCTATTAGACAGCGCTTAATTTGAACTTAACATGGCATTCTCTAAATAAGAAAGACTCTGATATCCTTGAAATACTAGAATATAGAGTTCAATGGAGCTAGTAGACCTGAATTCAAAGCCAGGCTTTATTACCGAGTAACTGTAGGATTTAAAAAGTTACTTAACTTCTTTAACAAAATGGGGACAGGAATATCTACATCATATGGGTTTTGTGAGGAGTAAAGAAAGACAATATAGGTACATCTTGTAGAACAGCATCTGATACACAGTACATATTTAATAAATGACAGCTAGAATTATTGTTACATACTGACTAGTTGAAAAAAATTTCAGGACTTTGAGCTGATGACCAAGGCACATATAATACGTATTCTTTGTTTCTTTGTTGTTTATTTTTTATTCCCCTAAGAAAATTACTAGGAAAGCTAATCAAAGGGTAACATAAATCCAGTTTTGAAGTTATTTTAATTTTCTAATTTTAATTATCCCTATCATCATCTTTTCTACCACAATCCGTTTATTCAGCAAATATTTTCTTGAGCAATTACCCTCTTATCCATGGCAGATACATTCAAAGTCCCCCAATGGATGCCTGAAACTGAGGGTGGTATTGAATCCTATATATACTGTTTTTTCCTACATATACATACCTGTGATAAAGTTTCATTTATAAATTAGGTACAGTACAAGTTAACAATGATAACTAATAATTAAATAGAATGATTATAACAATACACAGTAATAAAAGTTTTGTGAATGTGACATTATTAAGTAAAATAAAGGTTAATTGAACACAAGCACTGTGGTACAGTGACAGTCGATCTGATAATCCAGAATGCTACAAAGTGACTAATGGGCAGGCAGCGTAGACAACGTGGAGACGCTGGACAAAGCGATGGTTAACGTCCCCGGTAGGCAGGAGGAAGCAGGATAGTGTGAGATTTCATCATGATACTCAGAATAGTGAACAATTTAAAACTTATGAAGTATTTATTTCTGAAATTTTCCATTTAATATTTTCTAACCATTGTTGACCACCAGTAACTGAAACCAGCAGGAAGTGAAAACTGGGATAGCTGGGGACTACTGTGTTAAATGCCAGTCAGGGTGGCTCCTGGGGTACAAAACTTAAAAGAAAAATGTCCTGTTTTCCTGGAGCTTACACTTCAGTTGAAGAACACGAGAGTAAATAAATTAATAACTGTCTGATAATATGTGTGAGAAACAATAAGATTATCTCTATCTATTATTATCTATATCTACCTACCTATCCATCCATCCACTGGAAGACTAAATTAAAAAAAAGTAATAAAAATGGGATCTGATGTGGTGGCACAAACAGAGGGAATGACAAAGGTGATGACATAAGTCAGGGAGGAACAGTAAAAAGGTCAATGTTCTGGAGCAGAGTGGCCAAGGGTTACAAGCAATCGATGAGGTTTGAGAGTAATTGTGGACCAGATGTGAGGAAGGATATGACATGATAAGGACTTACTGCATAGTTCGTATTAATATCAATATTGCATACTAATGATGTACTTGATTACTCATCCAGCAATCAATACCAGTAGAATTCAGAG
Organism: Rhinolophus sinicus; assembly: GCF_057876585.1. Taxonomy (NCBI): domain Eukaryota; kingdom Metazoa; phylum Chordata; class Mammalia; order Chiroptera; family Rhinolophidae; genus Rhinolophus; species Rhinolophus sinicus. The sequence goes on from NC_142513.1 coordinate 28,509,243, forward strand.
GATTTTAGTTAGACCCATGTTTCCAGTCTATCTAGATTTAATATAACTTACATACTTGAAAGATTTGTCTGAATGCTTTGTGGAGAACATAGAAGCTAGTCAGGAATAGAACTATGGGAACTGATTAAGAAGTTCTAGTCATTAATATCTAGGGAGGAAGAAAGAAGTGGTGAAATTTGAGACTTACTTTGGATATAGAGCAGGCAAGGCATCTTTTTCAATTTCACATGGATTGTAGAGAAAGTGAGGAATCAAGACTATCGCTTTTTGACCTAGGAACCTGGAAGAATAGTTCCCATTCAGGACTATAGTGAAATTAGGGAGAAATGTCTTGGGTGGGTGGGTGAACAGTATTTGTATTTGGACAGCTTATATTTGAGATTCTCATTAGATATCCAGGTAGACATGATAAATAGGGTTGGAGATACAAATCTGGGCATCCTAAATGTCTATATGGAATTTATAGCCTTATGACATGGAGTACTAACAGAGAAATGCCATGAAGAAGGAGCCCTGAAGAGTTCCAACATTTAGAGGCCTGGAAGAGGAAGACAATTTAGCACTAGAAAAATGAGAAAAAGTGATATTTTTATGTCAATATTTGATGAGCACGTACTTAGTATATTAGGGGTTAAGTTATAATTCATAAATCAAAACAAATACATGATCTTCAAAATAGATATGTTTTCCTAGCATTTTACTAAAGTGATCTATAAACATTGTCATTCACAACCAATGTTCATAGGAAACAATGGGAGATGTATTCTTACCACCTAGATTTTGGTCTCTAATTCAATTGATCACTAAATGTAAACGGAAGAATAGCTGATTGAATGCAGTGGAGCAGAGAAGACTGAGGTATCTGAAAGAGTAAAAGGGTAGCTCAAAAGAGGTTCTCCCTGGGGAAGTGGTGAAGATGTCAGATTTCTAAAGAAAACCACATTTTGTGAAAAGTCACAGGTCCATAATGATATTTAAAAGGGGCAAATAGTATGCTAAAGAAGGGTATAAAACTTTCCAATAACATTAACATATAATGCTCTATATTGATACATTCCAGATATATGTAGCATAGTATTTACGCTTTTGTGTAAGCTCTCATTTAAAAAACAAATAAATTTAGTAAAGTTTGTAACCATTTTGCCACTTTGGGTATGCTTCATTTGGTTTCAGATGTTTAAAGGAGTTGAAGAGCTTATTGATGACATTTCTAAATTGGATTTATTACAGATACATGTCTTACCTAAGTGTTTGGAAGATTTTTCTTCTTTGATTGTAAGGTTGGCCTATTGGATATTTTTAATATTTGAGAAAACTATATATGTTATATTTGTAACTATAGTTCAAAATACTTGAAGAAATATTATTAGGTAGATATTGCTAAATATTCACATGTATTTAGTAGGATAAATTGATGTTATTCAAAGTTACTTATAAATAATGAACACTTCATATTTCCTTAGAGCAATAATAGCTCCATGGAGATTACAAGATACATCATAGAGTATATGTTTATATATTTGACATTTATGAAAACCTTGCACCCGCTTTGGACTTTCCTAGAGTATTCCTTACTGAAAAATCTTGACTGAAGATATTTGGAAGACTTGAATATTCTGCAAGGTACTCATATTAATGCATCAATCCTGATTCAAGTTTTGTCTTTATACCTAGATTATAACTATTCTTGATCAAACCATTGTCCAGTGTTCCACAATTTATATTAAAATTCCAAATCTAACACAAATGTGAGATACAGATGAAATACAAACTGTGGGATGTAGAAAGAAGTCTGACTTCTTTTTTTTTTACGTATGAAGAGAGTGAGGCCCCAATATACTAAATCCCCTGCGGTATTTCACGCAGCCAATTAGTGGTAGAGCCAGAACTGGTGTCCAGGATCCTCCAGGGCTATTTGTCTTCTCTACAACCATTCCTCCATTTCATTCCACAACACTCCAGATAACTTGGCCTTCATACCACTCAGGGAGTAGAAGACAGGAGACGAACTATCTCATGGTATTCTCATATCTCAATAAGGACACAGATAGTTTCTGTATTTCAGACAATGTATCTTTTGAGGGCTGAGATTTCATCTATTTTCTGAAAAAGTAAGTAGCCATTTTCCACACACATAGCAAGGGCTGTGGAAGCTGACTGAGACTGTAAAATAGAGCAAAGGCTACGAAAGTACTTCCCCATCTAGATGTAGGCCAAGTCCAGTTGGATCTTCCTTCTCTGTCAGATAATTAAAATCTGTGCTGTTTAACAAATGGTCACTTGTACAAACTTCAAATACAAAAACAAGCAAACAAACTCTAAGTCTTATAAACATTGTTTTTTGATGTTATGTTCATTTTGATGTGACATGCTACACATGCTACATGAAAAACCTTCTTTTTTTCCCTTAAAAAAAAATCTACATCTTCACTAAAAAATCAAAGGACTTTTGATTAATTACCAATGACTTCAATTTCTGTTAACAACTAATCTTATTTATTTAGGCCATAAAAGAGACAATAGAAACCATAACATAATGTGCTGAGTGTGGTACTAACCACTTTATATCTATTATTCCGTCCCCTCCCGCCAATAAATCTACTCTCTGTAATGAACAAACCATTATCCTTCCAATTTTATAATGTAATAACTGAGTCCCAGAGCAATTATACACAGTTTATGGTAGAACCTGGTTGCAGAACCAGGATGTTTGGCTCTAGAGCCCAGGCTCTAATACCTGTGGCTTTTCTCTCCCTTACACTAAGATCCTGCCAGTTTTATTTACCATTTTAACTCCAGGAGCTTGCATAGTACCCAAGACATAATAGAGGGTCAATAAATATTTGTTACATGAAAAGATGAATGGACAGTTGGTTTTCTGCCTGAACTAAACAAACAAACAAACAAACAAATCCCTCATTTTGCAGGCAGAAGTAATTCAGATGAATGCAAGATATATGGTGCTCATTAGTGTCCCAGAGAAAGACAATACAAGTATCTTGGATGAGGGAGCTCTTAACACCTCTCCAATACAATGTAATTCACTTTGAAATCAGTGGGAACTGAGCAACAAAGCATTATGGTTATAGCTTGGTTGTACAGAAGTTTGAATAGTTCCAAGACACTACATTAAAAACACTCTCCATTTGATTGTTTTAGTAAGAATTCTATCAGTTTATGTCCTACCACGTCCACACAACAGGATATTAAACCCTTAATATCCTTGGTTGTGACCCACTATGGACACTGTTTTAACATGAGAATGCAATTAACTTATTCTGCTCCTGTGAAAGGATCAGGCTTCTGGGAGTTTAAACAAACTAATAAATTTGTTGATTAGGAAAGAGCATTCACCAGCTTCTTCTGTATATTTTTATTTAGCACAACACACATGTAGAACTGTGTCATTATTTTTTGTCTGTTGTCTTGTAGGAAAAGAGACGGATGGTTGCCAGCTGTTCTCCATCATCAGTGAGGATAAGAGGGAACAAGTTTAGCTGTAGCGTGAGGTCACAAGGTTCATTATGGGAAAACTTAATATTTTTGTGGGGCTTTTTGTCTTTGAAATAGATTGGTGAGGGAGATGAAGCATTTTACCATATAGGGAAAATGATTTTTTTTTAATTTTTTTTTCTGAGTGATCAGTCAACAAGAGGTATTCCTTTTCCAGTTCAGCCATCTTCTGCTTTTTCTTCCCTCCCTTTTGTCTCTCAAGTGATGCATAGAGACAAAATGGAATCCCTTTAGGGAGCTTTTAAAAGTCCTTAGGTCTAGGCCATACCCCAAAGCAACTAAATAAAAACTCTAGGGATGGGACCCAGTCACCAGTACTTTTTTAAAGCTCCCTGAGTGATTCTAAAGTAAATTATAAACTAAGGGATGCTCTTTAAGGGGAAGTTCCCCCAAATAAACTGTGAAGACTAGAGATTGTGATAAAGGAAATTTCCAGTGTGCATAGGGAGCTGCCCACCACCTGACCCTAACTAAGCCCGGGGGTTGTGAGAGCGTCACATTTGCAGAAGAAAGTAGCAAAAGCAACCACTTCTTCAAAGAGAGCAGATCATGATCAGCATAAAAACATAGTGGGGGTAAACTCATTGTGGTCTGTGACCCTGTCAGAAATCTGGGCTCAAACTAATGCATGTATTGGATCAACACTGTTCCTAAAACATAGCAGACTTGGGGTTCAACAATCATCCTGTGCCAAGCTTCACAACCACCAACCAACCTTGAACTGACGGTCCAAATATCAGTTTAAACCAACTAGTGATCTTTCCCTGTGAAATTCTGTGGCTTTGGCCTTTATCAATCCCATACTTGCATTAGCTGTAGGAAACAGCCTTCACAGATGCTGTTCTCCCTCTCATAAAACTGGGGATAAGTAAAATTTCGATGCTTTAAATGAAATATCTCTGAGCTATTATTATTATTATTTTTAATGTCGTCCCCTCCTCCTGGCTTTTAAAGCTTTTTATTTTGAGGTAAGTTTAGCTTTCTATTGTGACAAAATATACAAAACATAAAATTTTCCATTTTAACATTTTTAAGTTTATAATTTAGTGGCATTAAATATATGCGCATAATTGTGCAACCATCACTGCTATCCATCTCCAGTACTTTTTCACCATCCCAAAGTAAAGCTCCGTACCCATTAAATAATAACTCTTCATTACCTCCTCTTCCCAGTCCCTGATAATGACTATTTTACTTTCTGTTTCTATTAATGTCACTATTCTAGACACCTCATGTAAGTGGAATCATATAATAATTGTCCTTTTGTGTCTGTTTTATTTCACTTAACGTAATGTATTCAAGATTCATCCATGTTGTAGAATGTATCCGAATTTCATTCCTTTTTAAGTCTGAATCATGTTCCATTGTGTGTATATATGAGATAATTGCAGATGCATATGCAGTTTTAAGAAATAACCCAGAGATCCTGTATAACTTTCAATTTCCCCCAAAGGTAACGTTTTATGCTACTTCAGTAAAATATCACAACCAGGAAATTAATATTGATATAAGCCATTGACTTTATTCAGATTTCAACATCTTTCTTATGCGTGTGTGTATGAGTGTATTATATCTAGTTCCAAGCAATTTTATCACGTGGGTAGACTGGTGTGACCAACACCAGAGTTCCAACATAAGGATTTCTCATGCTACACTTTTATAGACACACCACCTCCTGATTTCTCCTTCTCACTAACCCCCGACAGCCATTAATTTGTTATTCATCTCTATAATTTTGTTATTGTAAGAAGGGTAGGTGAATGGAATCATACACATCAAATATGTAATAATTTGGGATTGGCTTTTTTCACTCAGCATAATTCCCTGGTGATTCATCCAAGTTGTTTCAGGGATTAAAAGTTTAATTCTTTCTTTCATTTTTCTTTTGAGTAGTATTCCATGGTATGAATGTTCCACAATTTGTTTAACCATTCACATGTTGAAGAGCCATTGAGTTATTTCTATTTTTCAGCAATTAAGAATAAAACTGCAATGAATATTTATGTACAGATATTTGTAAGAATATAAGTTTCCATTTCCTGGAATGAAAACCAAGTGTGCAATTGCTGGGTTCTATAGCCAATTCATGTTAAGTTTTTTGCTAGAAAATGACATACTCTTTTCAAGTACAGCTGTGTCATTTTGCATTCTCATCAGCAATCTATATGTGATCCAGTTTCTCTGCATCTTTGCCAGCATTTAGTTTTATCACTTTTTTTCATTTTATCCATTTTGATAGGTGTGGAATGATATCACATTCTGGTATTAATTTACATTTCTCTAATGGCTCATGATGCTCAACTTATTACTGTATGTTTATTTGCCATCTGTGCATTCTCTTTGGTGAAATATCTGTGTTTTATGTCTTTTGCCCATTTTCTTCAACACACCTCTCTTTATAATGGACTGATAATGTAGGCAGGAATTGATTAAGGATATAGTTGAACTGAAAAGCAACATCAATCAACTGGATCTAATTGATGTCTATAGAATACTTCATCCAACAGGAGCAAAATGCACATTCTTCTCAAGTTCGCATGGAACATTCATCAAGATAGACTGCATTCTGGATCATAAATCACATTTAACAAATTTAAAAGAACGGAAATTGTAGAAGTATGCTTACAGACTATATCGAAATTAAACTAGAAATAAATAATAGAAAGATAGCTAAAATTATAAAATATTTAGAGATTAAACACACACTACTAAATAACACAAGGGTCAAAGAGAACTCTCAAGGGAAAATTTTAAATAACTTAATTAATTGAAAATTAAAATGCAACTTACCAAAATGTGTAGGATGCAGCAAAAGCAGTGCTTAGAGGGCTATTTACAGCATTGAGTTCATTTATTAGTAAAGAAGAAAGATCCAAAATCAATAATCTAAGTTTCTACCTTAGGACACTAGGGAAAGAAGATAATATAAACCTAACACAAGAAGAAGAAAATAAATAATAAAAATTAGAGCATCAACATCACTAATCATGGAAATGAAAGTTAAAACCACCATGAGGTATCACCTCACACCTGTTAAAATGGCTATCATCAAGAAATTAGCAAACAATAAGCATTGGCAAAGAACCAATGGTGGGATTGTAAATTGGTTTAGCCGCCATGGGAAACAGTATGGAGGTTCCTCAAAAAGTTAAATAAAGATCTACCTTATGATCCAACAATTCTACTTCTGGATATTTATCCAAAGAAGTCCAAAACACTAATTCAAAAAGATATATGCACACTTGTGTTCATTGCAGGAATGAATGAACCTTTATGTTGTCTCTTGTATTACCATGCCTTGTGATTAAGATCAATGAAAAGCTATAATAACTCAATCCAGCAGGACTACTAATGGCCTGGAGGTTTTGGGTCTCTATGAGGTAAAGAACCAGGGCAAGCTTAAGTGCTTACTGAGGACAAAGAGAATACAGAATGGGTAATAGGAATAATGTCATTATAAATACCAGCTACAAATTTGTGATGAGTTACAGAAATGAGGGTTGTAAATTTACAGGAATATTTCCTTTTTATTTCTTATGAATGCTTGTGTGTGTGTGTGTGTGTGTGTGTGTGTGTGTGTGTGTATGTATAAAAATCTTATAACATAAGATGCTTTGACTTTATATCATAATATTTAAGTATTATTAATTTTACATCATAGTATTTAAGTTACAGGATGTCAAGGAGAAATGTAAACATCACCAAAGGACATTGCTTCCTCTTCTGAGGAAAGAGTTAGTGCATTTTATCTTGTATACATGATAATTATATAATGTTAGGTGGAAGTATGACCTTGTTATGGTCTTTACTCGGAGATTAAGTATGGTTTAAGGAGATGTGTATTTCTCTGGAGATTTCTGACTAATGAAGAGGAATGCTTTCTCAGTTTGATAAAATCATCTACAAAAAACCTACAGCTAACATTGTACATGATGATAAGAATCTGAATGCCTCCCCACAGAGATCAGGAACAAAGCATGTGTGAGCTTCTCACCAATCCTATTTGATGTTTTAGTAGATATTCTAGTTAATGCACTGAGATAAAAAAAGGAAATAAAACTTATACAGATGGGAAGAAAGGGATAAAACTCTATTTACAGACAGCATGATTGTCTATGTAGAAAATCCCCTAAAATTGACAAAACAATCCTGGGAAGTAATAAGCAATTAAAGCAAGATTGGCAGACATAAGGTAAATTACAAAAGACAATGGCTTTTCTATGCACCAGAAATGAATATGTGGAATTTAAAATTAAAAACACAATACCAATTACATTAGTACCAAAAAAAGAAAAGGAGTACTCAGGAATAAACCTAACAAAATATGTACTATTGATATCTGAGGCTAACTGCAAGATGTTAGTTTTCCCCAAGTTGATCTATGTATTCAACCCAATCCCAACAAAAATCCTAGCAAATTACATTGCAGATATTGACAAACTGATTCTAAAGTTTATATGAAAAGTAAAAACAAACAAACGAACAAACAAAAAACACAGAATAAAAAACACGACCCTAAAGAAGAACAAATTTGGAGAATAGATATTTCTTGAATTCAAAACACATCATAATGTTACAATTAATAAAGACAGTGTGGTATTTGGGGAAGACTAGACAAATAGGTCAATAGAGTCCAGATAGAACCACACAAAAATGGTCAACTTTTCTTTGACAAATAAACAAAGGCAATTCAATGGAGAAAGGGTAGTCTTTTCAAGCATTGTTTCTGGAACAACTGGATGTGCATAAATAACTAAATAAAAAAGTAAATAAATAAACTAACTTTATACCTTTCATAAGTATTAACTTAAAATGTGTTGCAGATCTCAATAAAAAACAGAAAACTCTAAAGGTACTAGAAGACAACATAGAAAAGAATCTAGGTGACCTTAGCTTTGGCAATAAGTTTTTAGATACAACACCAAAACTGTTATCCATGAAAGAAATAATTGATTGAATTTGTAAATTAAAAATTGATAAAGTTAAAAAAACTAAATTGATAAAATTAAAATCTTCTGCTCTGTGAAAGACAAGGTTAAGAGAATTAAAATTCAACCCATAAACTGGGAGTATATATTTGCCAAACATATCTGATAAAGACAGTATCCAAAATATATAAAGAACTCTTAGAAATGATAATAAGAAAACAAACAACCCAGTTAAATGGGCAAAAAATTTCAGTGGACACCTTACTAAAAGAGATGTACAAGTCAATATCAACATTACAAGTAAACTACAGAACTACCATCATTGAGAATCACCTGAAGTCTAGCTCAAGAGAAGCCCTACAACTAAAGACATACAGAAAAAGCTACCTGCAGAGTGGTAGGAGGGTCAGAGACACCAAAGAGGCTAGTCTCATATACATATGTGACCATTAAAAATTAGGAGAAATATGTCATCTGCAGAGGTTCCCGTTTTACCCAGAGAAGCAAGGGGTTCCAGTGCCACACCATACTCGCCAGCCCCAGGGTTCCATTGCTATAGACAGAAATCCCCGTAACTTCAGTCTGCGAAAGCCAGTGGAGATTGTGGCTGAGTGAGACAAGGCTGGTTGCGATCCCAGGCCATCCTCTTAAAGAGCTCACACATGGACTTACTCACTGACAAACTCACTTAGTCTGAGCTCCAGTGACTGAGTAGCAAGCAGTTTGAAAGGCACCAGGGGTATAGGGGGAAGAAATGAGTTGTCTGGCTTCACAGCAAAGGCTGGCGGGGCAGCTGTCTCCCCACGGAGAAGCTGGTGGAAGTCATTGTTTCTTTGTGAATCCTCCCCCATCCCTGCATGCATATCTAAATCTCCATCAACATAACACCATTCATTTGCCCCACCCTGGTAATTCCCTGGTCTCACCCCACCAACTTTCAGACTCACCAAACCACTCCGGTGGCTTTTCCATACAAACAGCCTGTCTTGGATCATGTTGTGGCTTTTCCTAAAATTTCTCAAAGTTATACAAAACACAAACAAGCAGCTTCCAGCTGTGGCATGTCCTGTACCTCTGGCAGAGCAGCCCTAAACTCTGCACTAGCAACAGCTGGCCTTGGTTTGCGGCTTGGCCTCTCAAGGCATCTCCAAGCCCAGCTGGGGTGGCAGCCATCTGCAGATTACTTTGTGGCTCGTTCCATGTGGCTCAGGCAGGCCACAGGCTATGGCTGAACTTGGCTTGTAGTGGGGCCTCTCCCAGGAAGCCCCAGGGCTGGCATGCCTGCTGTCCAACTTCTGACCGAGCTGAGCTAGAGTATCACCTGGCTGCATCCAAGGATGACACACACACAAAGGGCAGACTGAGCAGGCACCAGAGCCCTGCTAAAATGAATCTTGCTTTATAGGGTCAGCTCCTGTACAACAGCTCCTCTACTGTACTGATGATCAGTCCTCACAACCAATCAACCTTAGGGATAATCCTTCTCATTGATGTGCAAACAGCAACCAAGGCTCAACAGCAAAAGGAGGGCACACACAACCCACACAAAAAAGACGTAGAGCACTGGCTCAGGTGACCAGGGAGAGTGTGCCTCTGGGCTCCACAGCACACCTACTACATAAGACCTCACTACTAAGACAGGGAGGTATAACAGCCTTACCTCATACATAGAAACAAACACAGGGAGGCAGCCAAGATGGGGAGACAAAGGAACATGTCCCAAATAAAAGAACAAAACAAAGCTCCAGAAAAAGAACTAAACAAAATGAAGACAAGCAATTTACTAGATACAGAGTTCAAAACACTTGTTATAAGGATGCTCAATGATCTCAAGGAGAACTTCAACAAAGAGATAGGAAATATTTTTTTAAAAAAAAGGAAAAAGAAAAAAAAAAAAACAGAAAAAAAAACAAAAAACAAACGGAGATAGAAAAAAAAAAAAGAACCAGTCAGAAATAAAGAATAATACATTAGAAGGAATCAACAGTAGATTAGATGAAGCAGGGGATCAAATCAGTGATTTAGAAGGTAGCAGAAAGCACCTTATCAGAACATCAAAGAGAAAAAATGAATCCAAAAAATGAGGATAGTTTAAGGGGCCTGTGGAACAACATGAAGTATACCAACATACACATCATAGGGGTACCAGAAAGAGAAGAGCGACAGCAAGGAATTAAAAACGCCCTTGAAGAAATAATTACTGAAACTTCCTTAATCTGGCACAGGAAATAGACATACCAGCCCAGAAAGCACAAAGAGTTCCAAACAGGATGAACCCAAAGAGGCCCACATCAAAACACATCATAATTAAAATGTCAAAGGTTGAAGACAAAGGAGAATCTTAAAAGTAACAAGAGAAAAGCAGCTAGTTACCTACAAGGGAGCTCCCATAAGACTGTGAGTTGATTTCTCAACAGAAATTTTGCAGGCCAGAAGGGAACGGCAGGAAATATTCAAAGTGATGAAAGTGAGGACCTATGACCAAGATTACTCTACCCAGCATAGCTATCATTTAGAATCAAAGGACAGATAAAGAGCTTCTCAACCAAGAAAAAATTAAAGGAATTCATCACCACCAAACCAGTATTATAAGAAACCTTAAAGGGACTACTTTAAGATGAAAAAAAAAAGATCAAAAGTGAATCATAATCATAAATCATAAAATGGTAATAACTATACATCTATCAACAATTACTTTCAATGTAAATGGAGTAAATGCTCCTATCAAAAAACATAGGATGACTGATTGAATAAGAAACCAAAACCCTTATATATGCTGCCTACAAGAGACTCATTTCAGAAAAAGATATTCCACGATAATGGAAATGGAAAAACAAAAATTGGGGTAGCAATAGTTATGCCAGACAAAATAAACTTTAAAACAAAGGCAAGAACAAGAGACAAAATAGGACCCAGTAATCCGACCTCTGGGTATTTGAAGAAACCCAAATGCTAGTTGGAGGGGACATGTGCATTTATATGTTTATTGCAGCATTGTTTACAATAGCCATGATGTTGGGGTAGCCTTGGTGTCTGTGGATGGGTGAATGGTTAAAGAGTAGGTGGTACCTGTATACAATGGAATATTGCTAGGACATGGGAGGGAATTGGTTCTTGCCGTCTGCAGCAGCATGGATGGACTTGGAGGGTATTGTGCTGTGTGGAGTATGTCAGACAGGCAAAGACAGATGCAATGTGATTTCACTTATATGTGGAATCTAAAGAACAAAATAAATAAACAAAACAGAAACAAAGTTATAGATACAGAGAACATTTTAAGGGTTGCCAGATGGGAGGGGGTTTGAAGGGATGGTGGAAAAGGGGAAGCGATTAAGAAATACAAATTAGTTATGGCAATACAGGGTATAGCATAAGTAATATAGTCAATGATATTGTAATAACTATGTGTGGTATCAGACGGATACTTGATTTATCAGGGTGATAGATGGGAGGGATGTTGAGGGGTGGGTGAAAAAAGTGAAGGGATTAAGAAGTACAAATTGGTAGTGTCATGCAGGGCATCGGGCGGGGTTTCTGGTCCTGCTCCCCACATAGGAACGCAGGACATGGTGAGGCCAAAAAGGAACATCCATGGAGCCATAGATAGGGGGGTCATACGACTATATTCTCACTGGCGTCTGGGTTGGAAACACAGGAAGCAGGAGCCACACTATACACACTCCGCCATCCACAATCCACTTCTCTGCCAACCAACCTCATTTGTTAGCTGCAAATCCACCAGTGCTAACTGCAATCCGCTCTTGCCAGCTCAGCCACCATCTTCTTGCTAGCCCCCATTATTTGCTAGCATAGCTACGGCAGTTATATTAGTGGCCAATGGTTTACTGGTTACAGCTGATGGCCAACTAGCCACAGCTACTGGCCATCCAATCACAGTTGATGGCCATTTACTACCCAAGTGAGTACCTTTCCATGTGAGGATGAGAGCCTGGAAGCTGCCCTCCTGGCATTGTCCCCACAAGTAGTTACAAAATAGTCATAATGATGTAAAGTAAAGCATAGGGAATAGTCAATAATAAAGGAATAAATATTTATACTGCCAGGTGGGGACTAGACTAGTCAGAGGGATCACTTCTTAAATTATATAAACGTCTAACCACTACGCTGTATACATGAAATTAATATAAAATAATATTGAATGTCTACTGTAACTTACAATGTTTAAATGGGGAGAAAAATGCGAAGGGGAATAAGAGGTTAAAATTTCCAGGTGTAAAACAAATAAGTCATGGTGATATAATGTACAGCATAGGGAATATAGTCAACAATATTGTGCTCTGTGGTCCTGTGTCACATGGTTCCTGAACTTGGCATGGTGATCACTCCTTTAGGTATATACATGTTGAATAATTATGGTGTCCACCTGAAACTAATATAATATTGTACGTTAGATATATCATAATAAAAAAATCTTAAAAATAAATAAATTAGAAAAGAAGATGTACAAATCAAAGGAAAAAAGTTTAGAATATTTATGCTAAACACACATTCTTATACATACATATACAAACACATACGAAGAAATCATCTCTATGATAAAATTCCCCCAAAAACTTTATCCCTCTTATCAAAAGTATCGATGAAGTGATGGATATATGCCTTAATTCAGGCCAAGATTTTTTGATTACTTGATATCTCATACAGAAAATAGTAAGCCTTTGGACTTCACAGTTTCAAATATTTTCCCTTACAATCATCTCCATCTTCACTAATGGCATTGAGAGACATCCTCTGACTCCTGCCACTTCTTCACCACCCACATTTTCAGTGACTTCAATCAACATCCTAAAGATCCCTCCTATTCATTCTCTCATCTCATTTTTTGAATTCCAACAACTGCCACCTTCGGGACCCTGAACACTTTTACCTTATCTGTTCATGTTGTCCTCACAATGATTACTCTCCTTTAGTTTTCACTTTATCTCCTTCACTTCATGTTCCATGTACTGAAGCCAACAGAAAACCCAAATAACAGTTTGATCACCTCATGTCCCTGTTCAACATTCTTCACTATTAGTTCCACATGCAAATTCTTTAAACTATCATATTATGACCCTGCATGATTTACTCTCTATCAAATTTTAGTTTGCTAGTCGCCTTCAGATTTCCAGTGTTTTAATAACACTAGAATGTGTAGAGTTCTGGAGACAAGAATTGTTTTATTTCTTAGGGGTTAGCTTATGCCTGATAAGCCAACTTCCATCTTACACAGCTTAATATACCTCGTTTTTTCTTTTTTCATTTTGGATAAATTCTTCTTTTTACTTTTGGATAAATTCTTTTTTTCTTCCTTCTCTGAAGAAAAAAAAAAGCATCATACTTTCTTTGTAGCTGAACTTCAGTAACTATTTTGAAAAACAGATGGATGGATAAGTGGATGAATTAAAGAATTTCACAGGTATTCTCAAAGCTTGTGGAAATGGGCCCTCTTTTAAATCCATGCCCATAGAATAAAATAGGCACTCATTTACTACATAAGTGTTGAATGAATATCTTCTCGCATGTGTGAGAGTCGGTAGGCTAAACCATACCTTTCAAGACCATCATTCTTATGGTTTTTGTTAGAGGAATTAAGCAGATGATATTTGAAAGACTCTTCTTTAATAAGAATAACTCAGACTTATTCTTTCTTCTAAAAGTTTGTGTTTGACATCCAACGTAGACAACTCTGCCCAAGTAAGTCTCTGGCCACTCCTCCCTCATTAAAGGAGTATATCTATCAGATATTTATTTTTCATCATAGGAAGTCAATTTATTTACTTAAATAGGCTCTGGGTAAAGAATTCCACAATGTAGACTAATTAGGTATTTAAATTTGTATTTTTGTATGTCCTACAGCTGAGACTTGCTTTACCTACAAGCAGCTTATGTTGATGAAGACAATTTTGTTTCTAAGTCCAGGCTAAATGCTCTTCTAGGAGACAAAAGCTTGCTGCTTAACCCCAGGTAATCTGCAGCAAACACTAAAGTGTGCAGGGGTAGAGTAAAAAAATCTATGAAAAATAAGAAACTGTTGAAACCAATTTGAATCCAGAGAATCCTCAATCAAATACTCACAGTAAGCCACAAATATATGAAAACACAATTATTACCTTCAATCTAATGAAACTCTTGTCAAAAATTCAAATTGTGTTTATTTAGTAGACTCCTTAGAAATTCCAAATAATACGTGGACCATTTCCTCTCATCTTCGCCTTCAAGGTATTTTAAAAGAGATTATCTCTTGGGAAACATGTTGGCACTCATATCTGAAAATATTTTGTATAAGTACATGACTAGAGTTCCTTCAGAAGGAAAGATGGTAAAAATTGGGTGTAATTCTGAAAAAAATTTGCAAAATGTCTCCAAAGGGATAATTCTCTTTCCCGTCCTCTACCTTTTGAATACAGAGCTCATGGAAGAAAATGAAATGTCTTCCTTTTCAAATGAGCACATCATCACTCTCCATACTCTTTGTCAAGATTTTGTTTTTAGCAGAGATTAAGAGAAAAGTCAAAATGAACCCAGCTGCAGATGTGCATAGACAATCCTTTCTCCACTTTGTTTGAAGATGAAGGAAAATGTGGTCCTTTTACTCAATTAATGACCAGGCACTGCTTTATTGCTCCTTGAAGGGCTTTGGAAGAGAGTGGCTGCCATGGAGGGAATATAGGTTTTGTGGGTTTCATGGTTGAGCAGCTTATATTATGGCTGTCTAGAAAGTCTGTTCTTTATGTTTCCTTTCATGCATCTTTGCATCAGTAATAATATGCAACTAATAAAATAAATAGGGCAGTGAAGAATGAAGATTAGGACAAGCCCCAAACAAGCTTTACAACTAATTCATCCTAATTAAAACTTGGCCTTATTTCTACCGCATGTAAAAATGTTGGTAATGAAAACAAACACATATGCTACTTAGATACTGACTTATTGTTTTACATTAGGTTTCATTGACAAATGAATCTATAGGATGTGGGGGATTTTTATTTTACATTTTATTTTACTTTATTATTTTCCTTTGGGTCATCTACAGCATAAATTTGATTTGTCAACCTACTATTGTGTGAGGGCTGAAACTCCCAATTTTTGTTTAAAACTTCTTTTTTCTGTTGTTTCTTAGCTGTTGTCAACCCCTCTGTAAAAATCAAACAAACAAACAAAAAATAACAGAGGGACTGAAGGGATATAAAAACAAATTAGTGACATTTGTTATGTTTTTGCCTTGGTGAAAGGAGTTTAGAGAGGATAGATAATGGGAAGTTTATGCTTTATTCGTGCTTTTGCATTACTTATGTTATAATTTTCTTCCTGATTTCCCTCCCTCACTTCTCTGTTATACCAGACCAGGCTCATTTCTGTGTGGCTTTCATATTTTTATTATGGTAAAAAAAATCTAATTATTCCAGTATGAGCTATTTGCTTTTGCAATTTAAATAAAATATACACAAACATAAATAAGTATGTGACTTTTTTTTTTTTTCTAGTTATAATCTGCCACATCTTTTGGTACTAGTCCTGGCCAATCTACCACCTGAACACAGAGTCATAAATGAGCCCAGACAAAATTAGCCAAGACTAACCCCGGTACCT
Organism: Rhinolophus sinicus; assembly: GCF_057876585.1. NCBI lineage: Eukaryota > Metazoa > Chordata > Mammalia > Chiroptera > Rhinolophidae > Rhinolophus > Rhinolophus sinicus. Next base: position 28,525,277 of record NC_142513.1, read on the forward strand.
GAACCACTCAGCTAACCCAAACATTTGTGAACTAATAAATTGTTGTTGTTTTAAGACACTAATTTTATGGTTTGTTTGCTGTACAACATTATGTGGCAAAAAAAAGTGATACATATGACAATTAAGACACTTCCATACTGTAGATTAACTAAATCCTTTTAATATAGTAATGCAAAAGAAAAGCTATCATGATTAATTGTCTTCATTTTCACATATAGAAATTGTTGACAGATAATTCCTCCAAAGCCAAAAGAAACCCCCAAAATGTAATGCCAAAATGTCTTCAAAAATGGAAAGACCAGTAGAGGGCTGTTGTTGTCAAGAAATATTTCATGAAATAGGATATATTTGGATATCTTATATTGATTGAAATGATCCTATCAAATTTTTGAAAATTCATTTTGTGTATGCAACACATACTGACTCATTCCTATTCATATTTTGTTTTATATCTTCTGAATTAAATATTAAGACAAATTCTGCTGGGTATAAAAATGCAAATGAAAATAATAGCTAGCTAGTTCACTCTATTTCTTCACTGTGATTTTTTTTTAGTTTATTCGGGTGACAGTTGTTAGTAAAGTTACATAGATTTCAGGTGTACAATTCTGTAGTACGTCATCTATATATGACATTGTGTGTTCACCACCCAGAGTCAGTTCTCCTTCCATCACCATATATTTGATCCCTTTTACCCTCATCTACCACCCCCTGCCCCTTTACCCTCTAGTAAGCTGTTGACCATGTCTATGAGTTTTTGTTTCTTTATTTGTTTGTCTTGTTCCTTTGCTGTTTTCAGTTTTGTATCCCACATATGACTAAAATCATGTGGTTCTCTACTTTTTCTGTCTGACTTATTTCGCTTAGCAAAATAATATCAAGATCTATCCTTGTTGTCGCAAATGGCAGTATTTCATCTTTTCTTATGGCAGAACAGTATTCCATTGCGTATATATACCACAATTTCTCTATCCATTCATCTATCGAAGGACACTTTGGTTGTTTCCATGTCTTGGCCACCGTAAATAAATCTGCAATGAACATTGGAGCACATATATCTTTATGGATAAATGTTTTCAGATTTTTTGGGTAGATACCCAGGAGAGGGATTGCTGGGTCATATGGTAATTCTATTTTTAATTTCTTGAGGAACTTCCTCACTGCCTTCCATAATGGCTGCACCAATTTGCATTCCCACCAACAGTGTATGAGGGTCCCTTTTTCTCCACAGCCTCTCCAACACTTGTTATTATTTGTCTTGTTGATGATAGCCATTCTAACTGGTGTGAGGTGACTGTGAGAAATTTTTAGCATAGTATATACTCTAAGAAGGACTAACAATATATTTCAAAGATATATATTAACTATAACAGGTGATCTTAAATTAGTAGTAAATAAAAAAGAAAAATAAGGATAGTGAATGAAACAAGAAATAGAAAGGAAACATAGATTTGAAAAAAAAATGATACTAATATATTCTTTACAATTAATAAGAAGAGACCACAGTTTAAATTTAAGTCCTTTTTAACATCCAATTGGAAAAGGCAAATCTGAACCTGTTAAACAGTTCACCACAACCATCGCTTAGCAGATGCAGAATAATTCCTCTATGGGATAAACTTTTTGAATGAAAAGAAAACGTGGGATATTTCATTGTTGAAAATAGTAGACAAAAGTGAAATATAATATATGTCTGCCTGAGAAAGATAGTATTTTCATTAAAAAAAAGAAAAGTTAAATGATACATAGGACAAAGAAAATCTAGAGAATAAGAAAGTGATTTTAGAAATCAAAAATTTGACTCTTCAAAGGAAAAGAAAAAATAATTCCATGGGAGAGAATAGAATAGAATAGGAGAAGTGAAAAATAAATTTGAGTGAGTCATGTGTATGTGTGTGTGTGTGTGTGAAGGGAAGAGGAACTGGGGCTGGGGAGAGATAGAGAAAATATGACCAAAAAGAGACAAAATACGACAGATCTAGGAGTTCTAACATGTTATAAAAGGAATCTGAAAAAAAAAAATAGAACAAAACATGGAGATCAAACAACAATTATCAAGGAAATTATTTTTAAAAACTAATCTGTCCAGAGCTAAGTAACTTAATGACATGTCTTAAGATTTAAGGTGCCCATAAACTGCTGAACAAAATGTGTATTTTTAAAAATACCTTATATAATTTGTGAATTTGCAGAACACCAAGGATTCACAGAAGCTGTTAAATTTCAAGGGAGAAAGTAGTGACTTCTTACAAAGAAAGAAGTCATTTAATCAGACTTAACTGGCTTTAACTTAACTTAAGAGGATTTAATCAGACTTAACTGGCAACTCTGGATCTCAAAAAGAAATGGTTGAGTAATATTTCCACTTGTCTTAAAAAAAAAAGATTATTTTAATCTAAATTCTAAAACTGGCCAAGTGTATATCAGGGCAAAATTAAAGAGTTTTTCAGATATTCAAGGACTCAGAAAGGGTTACCTCTCAGGCACTCTTTGTTGCACTGTGCATGTACTTGACAGTAATAAAAGGTGAAGGAAAACAATGTACAGTAAAATGCGTTAGTTTTTCCCACCTTCTGAGTTGGACTTAACCTGATGCTTTTAGATTTACTGAAAATACCCCAAACCTTCCATGTAGAATTATGAACATGGGCAATTTTATATATCTGACATAATATTCATAACTCATAAAATCTGGGGGGAAAATGTACTTTTTAAAGTAAATCTTGTTTAAACAAGATTAAACAGGTTTGTGATGGTAGAAAAGAGGTTAACTAGCTTAATAAACCTTTATTAAGTACAACTGTTCTTAAGTACTTTTAAAACCATCTCAGCAGGACCATCAGTAATTAACGGACTTCTAAGAAAGGACAGTATTTTCTGTTCATTATAACAGGTTCAGCAGAACACTGGCTTAGGCACAGTGTTGTTAGAAGTGGCTACCCGGTTACTGCCCCCAGTTGAAAGTAAGCACATGGCACCTCTTTTAACATTTCCTTTGTTTCCAGATTCAGGCCAACACTCCTTGTAATTATTTTGAATTGGTAGAATTGTAGTCCATTTGTTCCTTGAGGATTTTATTAATTTTTTTTTCATTGTGGAAAATAATGTGACTGCACATATCCTGGGAGTAAAAATTCAAGGAAATAATCTCATCTAAGTTATTTCTGATATCAAATCACACAATCCAGAAGTCAGGCTATAGTAGAGCATAAAAAGAATAAACTTTATTAAAAGCCACTCTAAGTTACAGGAAATTGCAATTAGGTGGATGTATTGCTAGACATTTCATAAGACATTTCCATGAGATGTAAAGACCTATTTCCGGGCTTTTTATGACCCAAGTACACTCTGCATGCACTATATCTTAGTTAACAAATTTAAAGTTAATATATGTTAATAGCATATGTTATTAAAGTGTGTCCAGCCTGTTTTTACAGAAAATGATGAAGCAAAGCAGAGTGGAACGAAATCAGGGGTTTGCTTTGGCCAATGGCAGGAGTGTATGCTACATAAGAAAAAGTGTAATGCTACATAAGAAAAGTTATGGCAAGAATCTGTCAATAAAATCTGTTAAAAGAGTTAAGTGGCTTTGCTATGCCAAGGGTAAGGCAAAAAAAAAAAAAATCTCTAAATTAATGTAACATTGGTTTTCGTAAAAATTTAAAATAATTTGCAGTTAGAAAGAAGAGCAAGACACAATTCGTTGTGCATATGACATGAATATAGGAAGAGAGTGCTATATATACTGCATATAATATATATGGCACATGTATGCATAACCATGAGGGCATATGCATACCACATCTTTTCTATAATCATGCTGCATGTGTAGCAATAAATACAAATATATGCTCCCCTATCCACATGCCCATTGTCCAGAAAGAATTTAAGGCAACTGGAGGTTTTTAATAGTTTTTAAATACTTTGTTTTTATGACGTTACCAATAAGCAAACAGATGCAGAGACCAATATTGTCAACACCCTATACCTACCATCTAGATTTAACAAATGATGTTGACATTTGCATATATTCACTTTCACATCTTCTTCTCTTAAATAAATACAGTGTGGCAAATACAGTTGATGCCACCCTTTCTTTCCATTGCTTTCCAGACTTTACTTCTACATTGAAATTAGTGAATATCAATCCTAGGGTTTTATACTTTACTACCTACATATGTTCTGTAAACAGTGGTATTTTCCATGTGTTTTTTATTTAAATATGTTACCATCCTTATGTATTCTTGTGTAACTCATCTCATTCACTCAAAATTCAGTTGCTCCATGGTGTTCCATTATGTAAACAGACCACAATGTATTCATTCATTGATTTATAATGGAATATTTGTTGTTAGCAATTTGTTGATCTTCTGAATAGAATCATACTGTGTGCCTTTGAACAGGTCTTCTTGTCCTGTGTTTAAGAGTTCTTTTCCTGCAACTCATAGGGAAGTTGCTGTATCACAGGCTGCAAACATCTTTGTAACTTTTAGAAAAATGCCATATTGATTTCCAAATAGTTATAACTTTTTACATTTCCTCAAGAATATATGAAATTTGTTATTTCTGCACTTCTTCACCAACACTTGCTATTGGTTTTCCTAATACATATAACTTAAGTACAAATAGAATATTATTTCTCTGTGTGTGTGTAAATATATACTCATATAAATACATGCTTTTAAGTTAGGGACTGCTGGGTAAGTATAATGAAAAAGCTTTGCCAAGAGAAAAGTACAGGATTTAACAAGTATGAAATATGAGTCAACATTTACACATTTTTACCCAATTTTATGGGTATTTTATGAGAATAATGGACTTTATTCTCCATGTAGATTTTGAGATGGTTTTATTGAAAAATTTATCAGTAAATAAATAAAGTTTTTTAAAAAGTAAGAGACTTCTTCAGGCTACACGGCTTTTATGAGCATATTTGGGTCAGAATCTGTTTGTTCCCAGAACTCATTTGTTTTCTACCATGTTAGTGTGCATGTGTCACACTTTAGCTTATGAAACACTTTCATGTGTACCTTGCAGGGAAGAAATTCTAAATTTGAACTGTGTTTTTAGTGTAAGGCTTGCACATGTTATCATTTAATCCAATTTTTCAGAATCTTAAGTATATTAACTTTCATTTTTAGAAATTAGAAAAACAAAACTCAGGGATATGAAGTCACTGAGAAACATAATCAGTGAAACATAACTGATGATACAAAATTTGAACATGTGAGCTTTTTTTTTCATTTTAATCCTTTTGGTTCATATGTTGGTTTTGTTAGGTTTTGACTGAGAAAACTAAGACTTTGTTTTGGGACTTTGTTCCATCAGGGGAATTTGGCTAAAGCTGTGTTTAGGTTAATTTTACAAAGGAAAGAGAACAGGGAATTATTGGCTTTTTAAGTCAGTGGCCTAGAAAAATTGGATCAGAGTTTTTGACTGGCCAAAGAACTTGTAAGAGGCTGCAAAGGACTGGAGAGTATGAGGAGGGAATTATAGCTTAAGTCATATTTCTGAGGTTAAAAGAGAAAGGGCATTTTCTTATCAATATCAGGATATCAGGAATTGACACATGTGAAAAAAAGAAAAAGCAAGACACTCTTTTTGTTGTTGTTTTTTCTCATAAAAATCATTAGAAAATCAGCCCAGTCACCAGACACTATGGTAAATTTCCATGTGGCAATTTGCAATTTATTCCTCACTCTGAATTACTGGACTTTTTCCCACCTGCAATTTGCTTTGCTATTTAATGTTTGGCTAGCCACTGCAGAAATCTCCGAGAGTCATTGTGTGTCTGCTCATTTTTTTCGATACTTGCAAGAACATGTATTCTTAACTACTGCTTGGGTAACTAATTGTTTAAATGCACATGAACAGCTGTATAACAGAGTGTTTGCAACGTGCTGGTTCTGGAACCCAAGTCCTGGGAGTGATCTTGGTTCTGATATTCACAAGGCTAGAGACCCTGCGTGGTTTACTTAAATTCCCTCAGCTTTGGTTTCTCCATTTGTAAAATGAACAATTTTACTGGTTCATATTTCATGGAGATTCAAGAAAATTAAGCAGATAAAGAAATTAGCAAAATGCCTGGCATGTAATAAACATCTGATGCATGTCACAGGTTATTATTATCACTTAGAGATACATTGTGTAGCTTTAAGTAATAAACATGTAATAAATATCTGATGCATGCCACGCGTTATTATTATCACTTAGAGATACATTGTATAGCTTTAAGTAATAAACATGTAATAAATATCTGATGCATGCCACACTTTATTATTATCACTTAGAGATACATTGTATAGCTTTAAGTAATAATCTAATAGACACTCACAGGTGCAAATAGCCACTAGAGTGTATGAAATTACTGAAAAGGGTAAAGTATGCAGAACTATGAACTGCACCTTGGCAAACCCACATGGCAGGTGCTTAGAGGATTGGGGGACGTGTCAAAAGTTTTTAATGTCAAAGGAGTTCAAGAGCAAAGAGTTTCCAAAATCAGGGAATTTGTTTGGAACTAGATGATTAATTGTGTCATCTTACTCTCATTACTATCGAAATGACAGGGATAGAAAAGTAAAAGGAAAATACTCGTAAGTGAACAAGAGGGAAAGAAAAAGGGTATCTCCATTAGACAAGCACATTTTTAAGACATTTCCGGTAAATGGAGAATGGCTTGAGAACGAAGAAGAAAATAAAAAAGGGAACCATAATCCAAAATGTAGGGACCAGCAGGTTATTGAGGCAATAAGAAGTGTTCTTCCTAACAAAGCCTTACAGGAACACTCAAAATTCAACAAGAGCTAGAGGGGTCCAGGGAAAATCATCAAAAAAGTAAAGGCTGAATTTGAAAGAGTTGTCCCTTTCTACATAAACAAAGAGTGTTTGGAGGCAGCACTATTTCCCCTCAGTACGAAGTCCCCTCTCAAAGATAAATATCTATTACATTGTTTTGTACACCTGAAACTAATTAAAAAAAAGAAAAAAAGAGAGATATACCAAACCACGTAGAAACCTAGAATTTCTTTAGACAAAAATCAATATATCTCACACATATTTATGTAATTATTTCTGCTGCATTGACGTACCATTGTTACTGATTAGATATAAATACAGCATTTCTGAGTGCATAAAAAAAGGATAAGAATTAGCCTAAGGCAGGCCTGTATCACAATTTTAGGGGCAAAAATGCTAAGCAGAGCATGAACCAATTGCAGACAACTTTTCTTCCTTCAGAATAAAGCTCTTACTACTACTGTTTCAATATGATAGATCTGACCCAGAAGACTTATAAAGTGGGTGTTGGACTAGATAGCAACTAATGTACAGACACATGGGGGGAGGGTAGGGGTGTCAAGAGTACCCATACCTAGAAACAAAGCTTCCTGCACCCAGTGTTGTGTGGTAGGTCTTGCCTGTCCTCAGGAGTCCTACTGGATTCCATCAATATGCAAATAGGAATGGATACTCATTGGACTGAAAATGAACAACCCTGCTGCCTATTTCATTTTAATCCTCAAACAGATATCTGATCATATATCCAAGAATCAATAAATATTAGAATAAAATAAAGATACCATCAAAGAAAGTTATCAAATTCAATTTAAGTTTACAACAAACTAGACTTCATGGTTATTTAAAAGATTATTGCATCCATTAAGAGCAGATGAATGATGACAAAGAAGCAATCAGCATTCTTAGAAACCATATACATATATAGATATATAGTTTTATATATATATATATATATATATATATATATATATATATATATATATATATTATATATATAATTTTATATATACAACTATATATAAAATTATAAATAATGTATAGACTGAGTTGTAGAAATGATAGTGGGGTAGGTTAGGAGGGGAGGGGTATTCTTTAGGAGTGAAGTATGATATTTAAAAATGGAATTTATAAGATGGCATAAGTAAACATGAAGAATAACATCTACCAACACCTATGAAGCAGAAAAAATGATTATCTTTAATAGGAAACAATTGCCATGAGTAAAGAAACATATCTCTAGATTAAATCTTTATAGTATGAGAGTCTATCAAAACCAAAGGAGGGTAAATGGGGCATGAATGAGACTCTAACCTAAAACCTTCCTACTTCAATAATTCTTATTATGGGAGAAAAATAAAAACCTGACTTGTTTGAGCCAGTTTTTTGACACTTGTTCCTAGCAGCCTTATGTAATTCCTAATGAATACAAAGTCCAAGATATAAGATACGTCAGTAATGACAATAAATGGGTTTTACTTAGGAAAGATGGAACCCTGAACTAAGTAAAACATACTCATCAGAAAACAAGCAAGTAAAATATCTAAAAGTATCTACAGCTGTTAACAAGAGGCACATCACATCTCAAAATTGAACATATGGGCAAAGATAGGCAAGTTAAAGGCTTAAATAAAAGGTAATAATGGTGATCATAAGAATTCAAAGTGAAAGTTATTAAATAGGTTAATAAAGATATAATATCACTTGTAAATAAAACTAACATTTTTACAAGAGAATATATGTATAATTCCAAACAAAAATTTGAAAATCTGGATATTGATTTTTATGAAAAAATGTTACCCAAATGTACTCAAGAAGGATTAGAAAATATGAGTAGAACACAGAAGGAGTTGCAAAAATCTCCAAAAAGATATAAGGAGACTTGTAAAAGGATGTTGATTACTGCCCTATGTTTAGAACTAAAATATTGGTCACTCAAGGCAGATTGGGTAAATATGCTTTGGTACATTTAAATTACACCAATATGAATAGACAATAGGTAAATGTATCACATGAGTAGACAATAGACAAACATATCACACGGATGTGTATCATTTATTTCAGTGAAAATAGTATAATGTACACATGATGTCATTTGTATAAAATGTCATAAAATAAACAATTACACACATCTATACATTTTTGTAATAGTATAAAAATAAATAAAATTTATAATCTTGATACTGAGTGCTACTGACAAAATGATGGAATTTAGTTTGATATGCATGGGGCTTCAACAGTATTTTCTTTAAAATGTCTAAAGCAAGATGATAGCATGTCAAGATTTTATAAAGCTGATTAATAGACATTTTTATTGTTATTTTCTATTAATTTTTACTTCAAAATAAATAATATCTATCCAAAGGGAATCAATTATAAGTTATTAGAATAAGTAATTAAGCAAAGTGACCAGATATAAGTACAACATACACATAAAATTAATAGCTTTTCTAGTAAGCAGAAATGATTAGAAAATGTCATGGAAAAATCCATTTACAATGGAAAGAAAAACTTGAATTACTAGTAAATATTCAAATAGAAATTTACCGCTAATAGAAACACTATACAGATTTATGAAAACATTTTTTATTTCAAGACGTGAAAAAAAATTATATTGTAAAATTTTCAATTTTCATCCAAATAAATCTTTGGGTACAATGCAACTTAAAAAAACATTTTTCTTATTTTGGAATTCAATGTATTTTTCTTAAGTAAGTAGGAAAAGCAATATGTATGAATAAAAATCATTATTTTCAAGAGGATTTTATCTTTTTAGTATAATTGATATTTTCATTCTAATTTTAATCTGGAAAAAAATTATTCAATAACAAAGGCATGTTTGATAAAGAAGTATAATAGAAGATACGACATAATAAAATCTATGCATTTTTAAAAACAACAATAATTGAAAGAATGTTTATTGGTACATATACATGTATACAAATAGAATGCTGAAACAGAAGTAGAATAAAAAAAAAAAAAAAAAAAAAAAAAAAAAAAACCTAAGTACTTATTAGAAAATTGCCTTAACCATGGGGAAAATAAATACCTCATATTGATACTATGTTTAAAAATAAATTCCTAAGAGAAAAATTGTAGAAGCAAAATCTGTTGAGTAGATTAGGGTTGATAAATATTATACAGCAAATGTGCAGTGATCACCCTTTGATTTTACAATATTTGTCCATTGTAATGAAAGAAAAGAATAAGATCCAAGAAGAATTTTAGATTAAGTGGTAGAAAAATAAGAAATCGGTTGGGTCCATTTTAACCATAAATACCTTTTTTTCCCTAATCCCATCTCGTATTTGGCCTCAAAGTTAGGAAATGCATTCAGGTAACATTCGCACCTTTTCTCTTCAGTTATGTGTAAGTGGCATAAGTCTGCACTGCCACAGACCAAAGATTAGAACCCAAAAATATTGTTGATCCACAAGTTCAGTTGTAAGCGCTAAAAGAACTAATAACTGACTGCCTATCACTCACAAGGTAATACCTGAATCATGATACCTTTCATTTTCCTTTTAGCCAAGTTTTTTTGTTGTTTTATTTCCTTCTTCTTTCTCTCTCGCTCTTTTTTTCCTTACTCAAGAATAATGTTTTTATTCCATAGACATTGGCCTTATAACAGCTTGGTTAAAAATTATAAGCAACCTGAAAATCACTTCAAATCTGAATCTGAATTTTTTTTTTTAAGGTTCAAATAAGTTCAGTTGCACTTTTTCGTTTCAATGTATGCCTTGGTGTGTAGTGGTTTCCACCTGAGACAGAAGCAGGGCTATCCAAGTGTATGAAGACAGCCTGTTCCCTTGTTCTTTATGGCCGATGCAGATGGGGAAGGATGAGAAGACTTGCAAGAGTATGGGATCATATGTGCCTTCCAGACCAGAGAGGTTTGGATACTATTCAGAGAAGCACTCAAACCTTGTGATGTTTATCTATGTTCATGGGTTAACCTTCATAGATCCATTCATCTCCAAAGATGGCATTCATCTTATAAAATTTCTCTATGGGATTTCTATGGAATAATTTGGTTTGGTAGCATTTCTGAAGTAAATACTCAGTTTGGGAATAAATATTTAGGCAAATTCAAGGATAAATTTTCCATCAAAAAGTTTTAAGCAAAGTTAGAAATATTTGAGAAAGAGGCAACTATCTTTTGAAACTGATATTAGGTTGGTTTGCTAACATGATTGTCTCAGTACCACTGATATCTAGCCATTTGCTAGCCCTGATACTGGATAGTAGATTGTCCAATCCAGGGGTTATTATACTTCCCTCCACTTTATGGATATTGTCTTAAAGTGGTTTAGGTATATCATAAATTATTTAACCCAACAGCTAACCTCTTTATGGGATTTGATTTAGTCTTCTGGTTACTTTTCACTTTGCTTTCATACTTTTCAAATAACCCAAAAACCATGCAAATGAAAATGTACATGATCAAGAACATAAAGTTAAAAGACACACCATTGGTAAGATATTTTGAGGACAAAATTTTAGAAACACTAATCCAGGAATTCATTCGATGAGCTATCTAAATAATATGTGATTTGAAAATTTTTATTCTTTAGGCACCAACAAAATAATGCAACCCAAAAGCTTGTGTAATAAATTAATATTTTCTTTATAATCAATTTGGATCTGATAAATACTTGGATAAAATAATATAGAAATAAAACATTACCAATAAATCATTAGAAAGTTTGAAATTATTGCTTTAAAAATTCTTATTACTACTAAGATACATTTAGTTCTTAAATTTGTTCCTTGAACATCAATTAATTGGAAGCTTCCACTCAAGATGTGGAGTAGATGAACTCTGTGCTCATCTCCTCTCATGATCACATCAAAGTTACAGTTAAACTACAGAATGACCATCATTGAGAATCGGCTGAAGGCTAGCCGAACAGAAGTCCTATAACAAAGGATATACAGAAGAAACCATGTTGAAACTGGTAGGAGGAGTAGAGATATGGAACAACCACATGTGGCAGTTAAAAATCAGGAGGGATATCTCAGCTGAGAAAGACACCCCTGAGGATTGAGGGGTCCCAGCTTCACACCAGACTCTTCAGCCCAGGGTTCCGATACCAGGAAGAGAAGTTCCCACAGATTCTGGCTATGAAAACCAGCAGAGATTGTGGCTGAGTGAGATGGAGGGATGCTTGAGTCCCAGGTGTTCCTCTTAAAGGGCTTGCACAGGGACTTACTTACTGACAGACTCACCTGCTCTGAGCTCCAGCACTGAAGCAGCAGCTCAAAAGTCTCCAGGGACAAATGGGGAAGAACTGAGCTGTCTGGCTCAGGATGAGGAATGGAAGGGCAGCTTTCCCCCAGTCAGAAGTGCTGGCAGAACACATTATTCTTTTGTTGAGCCCTCCCTGTCCCAGCATAAAGACTTAAGCAAGTGCCATATTTGAGTCTCCATCAACCTGGCTAACATCATTGGCCCCATGCTCATGGTTCCCTGATACCCTGCCTCACCCAACTTGCTGCCCCTCACAAGACCCTTTCAGTGACTTTCCCATATAAATGGCCTGTCTTGGCTCATGCTCCCGACTTTCCTAAAATCTCTCCAAGGTTCACAAGCCCCCCAAAAGTAGCATCTTATCTGTGTGTGCCCTGTATCTCTTACTAAGCAGCTCCAAGCCAAGCACTACTGGCAGCTGGCCTTGGTTCACGGCTTAGCCTCTCCCAGGCAGCTCCAAGACCAGCACAAGTGGCAACCCTCTGCAAATCACTTTGTGGATCATACCAAGTTGCCACGGGCAGAGTATAGGCAGCAGCTAACCTGGGCCTGAACCAAAGCCCCTCCCAGAGGCCCCAGAACCAACATACCCAGTGGCCAGCTTCATGGCACACCAAAGCAGCAATCAACCACTACCACAAATGACACACCCACAGCAGGCTCAGCTGGTACCAGAGTCCTGCTAAAGCAAATCCTGCTCTATGTTGTCAGCCCTCCACTGTACACATGGCCAGTTCTCATTGCCAAAAAGCCTGAGGTTAAATTCCTCCCATTGACATGCCCACAGTAATCAAGGCTTAACTAAAATAGGGAGGCACATACAACCCCCACAAGGGACACACGTGGAGCAGCCGGCTTAGGGGACTAGGGTTGACTGTGCAATTGGTCTCCATAGGACAACTACTACATAAGGCCACGCTACCAAGACTAGGAGAACTAGCCACTCTAACTAATACATAGAAACAAACACAGGAAGGAAGCCAAAATGAGGAGACAAAGAAACATGTCACAAATAAAAGAACAGAACAAAGCCCCAGACAAAGAACTAAACAAAATGGAGACAACTAATCTACCAGATGCATAGTTCAAAACACTGGTCATATGAATGCTCAATGATCTAAGTGAGAACTTCAACAAAGAGATAGAAAATATAAAAATGAGGGTGACGTCATCAAAATGGCGGCGTGAGGTGAGCCTCTGTAAAGCTCCCCTGGAATTTACTACGAATCGAACAACAATAACTCCACAAAGGACTCCCTAGACAGGGAAGACGAAGAGGCCCATTACTAAAGTCACCTAAAAGTGGGCGAATCCAACGAGCGGGGGAGGAGGGAAGGGAGAAGTGTGGAGACGGAGCCGCGCTGCAGGACGCAGACCTACCTCAGTGCTCCGAGCTCACTGCATCCCGGAACTGACGCAGCTGCGGGAGAGGGAAGAACTCGGACTGCTGGGGCTCCATTTATGGGCCACAGGCCTGAAGGGACAGCATATAACACAGCTGAACCCAACATTCACAGCAGAGACCTCAGAACAAAGACTGAGGGAAGAAGGCTGAAAACGGTGGTTTAAGCCCTCACTGGCACAGAAAATGGAAGCCTTAGACACTGAGACTAGCCGCCCCCTCCTGACCCTCCCAGAGCTCGCCCCGCCCCCACCTGCCCAGTGCTACAAGTGGAACAGTAGCAGTGTCAGATCAAAAGAACAGAATATTTGCAGTTCTGAGAACTGTGGTCCACAGACACAGATTGGCAGCCAAACTAATTCTGGCAAATGGGAGGGAGTTGTGGAAGCAGGACCGACTGTGGTGGTGATCACTGCCGTTGCTCTGGGCCACCTCTCACAACTCACCCCGCCCCTGGCCCCACTTATCTGGGTGGATCTCTGCAGGAGTAAACAGAACTGCTGAAACACACAGGCTCTAAATCTGGTGCAAGAAGACCTTTGGAACTTCAAAAGCTCTCTGCATCCCTACAGGGACTCAGCACTCTATGACCCAGGTGAACTGTTAACAGAGGAGAAGCCTGCCTTCCAGGCAATCCCCCTATTGTGTGAGAAGCTGCAATAGTGCAGAGAAAACATAACACTACAGTGTAAGAGAGAAAAAAAGGCTGCAGTCAGAGAGAAAATAAAACATTCTACCAGCAAGTACTGGAAAACAAAAGAAAGACTTCTTCCTATCAACCTGTTGCAGAAGCCACTCCTGTAGATGTCTAGGAAGAGAAATAATAAATCATTAATTACCATAAATAACCAAGGCAACAAGACATCTCAGAAAGTAAGTGAAAAGTCTCCAGAAAATGAACTTAAAGATATGGAAATATGTGACTTAAATGACAGAGAATTCAAGATTGCAGTTGTGAAAAAACTCAATGAGATGCAAGAAAACACAGAAAGGCAGTTTAATGAACTCAGAAACACAATCAAAGAACAACATGAACATTTTACGAAAGAGATTGAAATTTTAAAAAAGAACCAAATAGAATTTCTGGAGTTTAAGAACTCAATAGAAGAAATTAAGAATGAAATAACCAGCTTAGGTAGTAGAGTTGACCAGATGGAGGAAAGAATCAGTGACATCGAAGATAGAAATCTGGAAATCACACGGATGGAAGAAGAAAGAGAATTGAGACTTAAAAGAAATGAAAGAAGTCTACAGGAACTTTCTGACTCCATCAGAAAGACCAATACAAGAATAATGGGCTTACCAGAAGGGGAAGAAAGAGAGAATGGAACAGAGAGTATATTCAAACAAATAGTTGATGAGAACTTCCCAAACTTGTGGAAAGAACTGGATCATAAAATCCAAGAAGCAAATAGAACACCTAATTACCTCAACCCCAACAGGCCTTCTCCAAAGCACATTGTATTGAAGCTGTCTAAAATCAATGACAAAGAAAGAATCCTCAAGGCAGCCAGGGAAAAGAAGATGGGAACCTACAAAGGAAAGCCCATTAGATTATCATCAGGTTTCTTAGCAGAAACTCTACAAGCCAGGAGGGAGTAGAACCAAATATTCAAACTATTGAAAGAGAGAAATTATGTGCCAAGAATAATATACCCAGCAAAGATATCCTTAGGATATTAAAGAGGAATAAAGACTTTTCCAGACATACAGAAGCTGAGGGAATTTTCTAATACACGATGTGCACTACAAGAAATACTAAAGGAGGCTATTCGATCACCATCAACAGGGACAATTTGCGGCAACCGAAACATAAAAAGGGGGAGACTAAAGGCCTGAACTGGAATATGGGAATGGAGAAAGTAAGCATGCTGAAGTAAATGGAATACTCTAAATATCAAACTTTCTTTTACATAAACTTAATGGTAAACACTAAAAAAAAAAAAAAAAAAAAAAAAAAAAAAATCCAGAACTGAAATATACACTGTAATAAAAGAAGAAACAGAGAGAAACATCTTAGAATACCACCACACAGAAATAATAGACAACAACAAAAAGGCAAAGAAACAATGGAGACACAGCCTTACCAGAAAACTAAAGATAGAATGACGGGAAATCCTCACATATCAATAATCACCCTAAATGTAAATGGATTGAACTCACCAATAAAATGGCACAGAATAGCAGATTGGATCAAAAAACTAACCCAACCATATGCTGTCTCCAAGAGACAAATCTCAGCTATAAGGACAAGCATAGACTCAAAGTGAAAGGGTGGAAATTGACACTCCAAGCAAATGATACCCAGAGAAAATCAGGTGCAGCCATACTGATACCAGATGAAACAGACTTCAGGGTGAAAAAGGTAACAAGAAACAAAGATGGACATTTCTTAATGGTAAAGGGGACTATACAACAAGAAGACATAACAGTCATCAATATTTATGCCCTCAATCAGGGAGCACAGAAATATACCAAGCAACTACTAACAGAACTAAAGGGAGAAATTGACCAAAACACAATTATACTAGGGGACTTAAATACATCATTGACAGCTATGGATAGATCATCCAAACAGAAAATAAATAATGAAATAGCAGCCTTAAATGACACATTAGATGAAATGGACATAATTGACATATATAGAGCACTTCATCCTAAAACATCAGACTATACATTCTTTTCTAGTGTACATGGAACATTCTCAAGGATAGACCATATATTGGACATAAAATCAGCCTCAGCAAATTTAAGAAGATTGAAATCATGCCAAGTGTATTCTCTGATCACAAGGCTTTGAAATTGGACATCAACTGCAAAAAGAAAGCAGGAAAAACCACAAATACATGGAGATTAAACAACATACTTTTAAAGAATGACTGGATCAAAGAAGAAATTAGAGGAGAGATCAAAACATACATAGAAACAAATGGCAATGAAAATACATCCTACCAAAATTTTTGGGATGCAGCGAAAGCAGTTTTAAGAGGGAAATTTATATCATTACAGGCCTATCTCAAGAAACAAGAAAAATCCCAAATAAATAACCTCATGTTACACCTTAAAGAACTAGAAAAAGAAGAACAAATGAAACCCAAGGTCAGCAGAAGAAAAGAAATAACAAAAATCAGAGCAGAATTAAATGAAATATAGAACAAGAAGACAATAGAAAAAATTAATGTGACAAAGAGCTGGTTCTTTGAAAAGAGTAACAAACTTGACAAACCCTTGGCTAGACTCACTAAGGTAAGAAGAGAGAAGTCACTAATAAACAAAATCAGAAATGAAAAAGGGGAAGTTATCACAGATGCCACAGAATTACAAAGGATCATCCAAGAATACTATGAAGGACTATATGCCACCAAATTCAATAACCTAGAAGAAATGGACAAGTTCTTAGAAACATATAGCCTTCCTAGGCTGAATCATGAAGAACTGGAAAATCTAAACAGACTGATCACCAGTAACGAAATTGAATTAGTCATCCAAAACCTTCCCAAAAGCAAAAGTCCGGGACCAGATGGCTTCACTAGTGAATTCTACCAAACCTTCAAAGAGGATCTAATACCAATCCTGCTCAAACTCTTCCAAAAAATTGAAGAAGAGACAGTACTCCCTAACTCATTTTATGAGGCCAACATTACCCTGATACCAAAACCTGGTAAGGACAACCCAAAAAAATTCAAACTACAGACCAATGTCTCTGATGAATACAGATGCAAAAATCCTAAACAAAATTCTAGCAAATCGAATGCAGCAATGCATTAAAAAGATTATTCATCACGACCAAGTGGGGTTCATCCCAGGGCACAAGGATGGTTCAACATAGGCAAATCCATCCATGTGATACATCACATAAACAAAATAAAGGACAACAATTATAGGTTTATAGTAATTGATGCAGAAAAAGCATTTGACAAGAAAAAACAAAGCAACATCCATTTATGATTATAACACTTAATAAAATAGGTATGGAAGGAAAATACCTTAACATAATAAAGGCCATATATGACAAACCCTCAGCTAATCTCATAATTAATGGTGGAAAACTGAAGCCCTTTGCTCTATGTTCAGGAACACGACAGGGCTGTCCCGTATCACCTCTGCTTTTCAGCATAGTATTGGAAGTCCTACCCAGTGCAATCAGGCAAGATAAAGAAATAAAAAGCATCCAAATTGGGAATGAAGAAGCTACATTGTCAATTTTTGCAGATGACATAATGCTATATATAGAAAGCCCTAAACACTCCACAACAAAGCTATTAGGAACAATAAACAAATACAGTAAAGTTGTCAGCTACAAAATCAACATACAAAAGTCCATTGCATTCTTATATACTAAGAATGAAATCTCAGAAAAATAAAAAATTCCTTTGCAATTGCAACAACAACAAAAATACCTAGGAATAAACTTAACCAAGAATGTGAAAGACCTAGGTACTGAAAACTATAAATCATTTTTAAAAGAAATTGAAGAAGACACAAAGAAATAGAAAGGCATTCCATGTTCATGGGTTGGAAGAATCAGCATAGTTAAAATTGCCATATTACCCAGAGCAATATACAGATTTAATGCAATCCCCATCAAAAGTCCAATGGCATTTTTTAAAGAAATAGAACAAAAAATTGTCAGATTTGTATGGAACCACAAAAAACCTTGAACAGCCAAAGCAAACCTAAGACAAATGAACAACACTCCCTGACTTCAGTTTGTACTACAGGGCCACAATAATCGAAACAGCATGGTATTGGCAGAAAAACAGACACACAGATCAATGGAATAGAATTGAGAACCCAGAAATAAACACACATAAATATGGACAGATAATTTTTGACAAAAAAGACAAAAATATACAATGGAAGAGAAAACAGCCTCTTCAATAAATCGTGCTGGGAGAATTGGAAAGCCACACGCAAAAGAATGAAACTGGACTGCTATTTGTCACCAGGTACCAAATTTAACTCAAAATGAGTCAAAGACCTAAACATAAGACCTGAAACAATAAACTGCATAGAAGAAAATATAGGTACTACACTTAAGGACCTTGGGTTCAAAGAGCATTTTATGAATTTTGTTTACTCCCAAAGGCAAGGGAAGTAAAATCTAAAATAAATGACTGGGACTATAGCAAACTAAAAAGTTTCTGAATAGCAAAAGTAACCATTGACAAAATAAAAAGAGGCAACCAACTGAATGGGAGAAGATTTTTGCCAACAATGCCTCTGATAAGGGGCTAATATCCAAAATACATAAGGAACACATACCACTCAACAACAAAAAAACAAACATTCAATTAAAAAATGGGCAGAGGACCTGAAGAGATATTTCTCCAAAGAGAATAAACAAATGATCAATAGACATATGAAAAAATGCTCAACATCACTAACCATCCGAGAAATGCAAATAAAAACCACAATGAGATATCACCTCACCCCAGTTAGAATGGCTATCATCAACAAGACAAATAGTAGCAAGTGGGAGAGGCTGTGGAGATAAAGGAACCCTCATACACTGTTGGTGGGAATGCAGATTGGTGCAGCTGCTATGGAATGCAGTGTGGAGGTTCCTCAAAAAATTAAGAATAGAATTACCATATGACCCAGCAATCACTCTCCTAGGTATCTACTCAAAAAATCTGAAAACATTTATCCATAAAGACATATGTGCTTCAGTGTTTATTACAGCTTTATTTACAGTGGCCAAGACATGGAAACAATCAAACTGCCATTTGATAGATGAATGGATAAAGAAGATATCCAGTTACACAATGGAATGCTATTCTGCCATCAGAAAAGATGAAATAGTACCATTTGCAACAACATGGATAGATGTTGAGATTAGAATTCTAAGTGAAATAAGTCAGACAGAAAAAGTAGAGAACCATATGATTTCACTGATAAGTGGTGTATAAAACTGAAAACAACAAAAGAAGAAGACAAACAAATGAAGAAACAAAAACTCACACACACATACTATAGTTTAGTGGTTACCAGAGGGTAAGGGGGGAAGGGAGTGGTAGATGAGAGTAAAGGGGATCAAATATATGGTGATGGAAGGAGAACTGACTCTGGGTGGTGAACACACAATGTGATATATAGATGATGTAATACAGAATTGTACACTTGAAATCTATGTAACTTTACTAACAATTGTCACCTCAATAAAATTTAATTAAAAAAAAGAAGTACAAATTAATAGTTACAGAATATTCATAGGGATGTTAAATATAGCATAGGGAATACTGTCAAAAATGTAGTAACTATGTAAGTGTCATATAGGTAGAGTGTGAATTTTTCATTGGTTATATAAATTTCTGATTACTATGTTGTACACCTGAAACTAATATAACATTATATGTCAACTGTAGTTGAAAAATAAATTATTTTATAAAGTAATTTAATTTGAGCTACAAATTTATGTATTTCTTCTTCACTTTTTAAATTCTGTTTACTATTAAAGACAAAATTCATGATCTGTTTTTCACTTAATCCTAACATCTCCCACAGTCAGTAACTTCTCTCTTCTTTGAACTCTTATCATGCTTCATCTGTTACTCTACAAAGGATGTATTCAAGTACAATTTTTTTCATTATTTTTAAACCACCCCATTTGATAAGAATAATTCTTCTTTTTCTTCATCAATTTCTGGCTGATCTTCAAAACTTGACTTTAGAATTAGAATACAAAATAGAAAATACTCTTTTGCATCAGCAAATAGATGTCAAATGAAACCAAAGGACACGTCAGTAATACTCTGTCTATCCTTATATACAAAGAGTTAGACGCATTCCACACCCTGTCCTGTGATTATTAACTGGCGTCTGGTAATTAGTCCCCAACGAAAAGCAGCTTTTGTTCTAAATGTTCATATATGTATTCATTGTTTGATAATTTTAAAAACCTTCTTTTTCCTGTTCTGAATAAATAATGCAAAGTACAGTTAGCTTTCCTACAGCCTTTAAAACTCTTCTTTACACCCTGGGTGTTTGTTGCATTTGCTTGATCACCATCCATCCCTTACCTGTGAGGACAATGACACCTTTGGGTAACAACACTTCTCCCGTCCTGAGACCACTTCTGGAAGTGGCAATTGGTTGGATCCCCCTGGCCACAGTGATTGATTCCTAAATTGACACATGATTCATTTTGAATAAGTAGAGAAAATACCAGGACTTTTTGGGAAATATCAGGAAAGAGGCACTCCCTTTCCTCTAAGGTTACTAAGGAGGCAGGATACAAGCGCATTGTGATCTTGTCAAAACACTGGAAGGACCTGCCTGGAAATAAAGCCAACACAGAAGACAAAGAACTGAGAAAGAAAGACTCTCTCAGGACACTGTGTCCTGAAAATACGTAATCCCTGATCTAGCTGTATGGGAAGTCAGTCCCAAGGCTTCGCTCTTATGTGAGCTCATATTGTGCCTTTTCTCCTGTAAGACATGTTGAGTTTGGTTTCCATCAGTTGAAAGTGAACTTGTCCTAAGTCATAGAGATCATAGAGATGGGAAATACTGAAACGTTTTATTAAAAAGAGTTCACCATGCTATCGTTGCAGTTAAAGGTAACTGAAAGAAAAAATTAAAGAGTCAACCCTCAAGCTCTGGTTTGAAATAGAGGAGAATGAATAGTATTTAGGTTTTTCTTCTTCTCTAAACAAAGGGTGAAATGGGCAGAAGAATTTGAATTGTGTTAAGAAAAACATGTCATTAACAAAGTTCTGCCTGTGCTTTGTGAGGCTCAAGTGCAAAGATGATGATTAGATGGCCTTTTGTTTGGGAAAACACTTTAAGGAGCTGGTGTTATACAAGGATAACACGGGGGTTGAATTACGGGTAGAGCTAAACTTCTAATCAAAGCAAATAACAGGAATTCAGTTTTGGAATCAAGTAGATAGGAAGCAGGGGAGAAGGGTCTGGAGAGAGGATTTAGAAGATTAAGGCAAACCTAAAACTTACCTATGGCTGGAAAGAATTAATGGATTTTTAGGACAGGAAGATTTAATGTTCAATTTTAAGGAATGTCTTCTTTTCTATAATTCACTGCATTAACTTAAAATTACGGTAGCAGTTTGTTAAATGTAAGACGTTATGTAATGATTTCTTTGGGGGGAGATGAACTGAAGGAGTGTTGAGCAATGTGGGCAGAAGCAAACTGGTGAAAAGAGATAGCAACCAAGGATCTGAAGTCACAAGCAAGCTGGCCACGAGTAGCCTGTTTCAACAGACTGCAAACTCCCTCCCCACCTCCTCCAAACCCCTCAGAGACATTTCAAGGGGTGGGTACTTGAGCCAGTTTGTTTCAATATTAAAAGACAATGATTCTGGAAAGCTGGAGGACTTTGGTGGTGGGGAGATGGAGGGACATCAGTTTGGCTAAAACCTAAACTTCTCTGCTTTTTAATGAGGGTAATCCCTGAAGGGTAGCAGGATAAGCCATCCCAAAGTATGCCATTTTGGGATATTGATTATTTGGAGTTGAAGACAATTGAGAAGAAGGGGATACAAGAAAAGATTTCTGCCCTCCCCATATTTGCCTGAAAAAGGGACATAAATTTGTAAAGATGTCCTCTCTCTCGTCTCTACCAAAAAAGACACAAGTTAACTGGAGACAACTCTCGACTCTTAGCCCAGAGATGGCACCAGAAATCTATGTAACAAATCTTGCTAAAAAACAACAACAAAAACACACACACAAAACAAGCAAAAAACCACCACAAACATATACTCCATTAGTTTCCTTATATATTGACCTTCTTACAATTTTCCTCTACAGATTTTTTATTCTATGCTAACATGCTATATAAGCTCAAGTTCTCACCAACACTTTGAATTACTTATCACTGGCAGTCCTATGTTTATGTGTAATTCCCATGTTAATCAATTTCTGATTTTCTCTTGCTAATCTGTCTTTTGTCAGTCCAATTTACAGGGCTCAAGCCGGAGAAAAAACATTTTTTTCCACCTCTACTCCCCCAAAGCAGGACTAAAACAAGCACTGATCTGCAAGTTGTTTATCTGAGAGTTCTCCCAGGAAACCATTGCAAGGAGAGGGGAAAAGTAAGGCATAAAGACCAGTAAAGGGTGTGTTAATGGGCAGGTTACCACCATAGACAACGGGGACACAGTCCCTCTTAGTACCCTCTGAGAGAGACTCTGTATAACACAGTCCCCACAAAGATTCGGTAACCTAGGGTGCCTCCATCCCTTACTGGTTGAGGGCAGCTCTTGGAGATACTAAGGTTCTGGTACTTTCAGTTTGCCACTTGTGGGCCAGGCATGCTACTGAAGCCAGAGGCAGCCTTCAGGCAGAGAGATGCAGGAAATTAGAGGAAAACAAAAAACTGCCACATATGAAAATTGTTTACAACCTCAAGGAGCGCTAGTGGGCCAAGCAACACAGGGTGGAGGGCCATCAACAATGTCTTCTCTACCCAGTGCTATTACAAAATCAGCAAAAAAAAAAAAGTTTTCATCAGGTATTTGTACTTGTAGAAATACTTAGCAAATAGAGGAGGCAATAATAGAACAGCATGTGTGAACATTCAGAAGAAAACTTCTATATCACTATATAAACTCTGTATCTCCATTGTTAGAAGGTAATGGCAACTGACTCAGAGAATCTTCACATCAGCCTGCTTCTGTGGACCTTCTCTTTATTTTCTTCAGTCTCAATGATATTCTTATAAAGTATTAATTTAATTAGTTAGGAATTAAGAAATGTTTCAAATATACAGAAAATACAGAGACAAGTATCATGAATACCCATGCTATCATCACCCAGATTTAACATTCTATAACATTTCTTATCCATAGAAATGACTAACAGTATGTGGAGAATCTGAAGAGAGTTAATGTGTACATTTTAGAGAAAACTTTGGCAAGATCTACTGAAGTGGAAGATGCACATGAAACTTCCACCCAGCAATTGTGTTTCTAGGTATTTATCTTAGAGAAACTCTTGCAAATGCCTCTCTAAGGAAACATTTGTAAGCACTGTAACGAGTGCAAAACAATACCGCTGTTTCTCCATTGGTTAATAGATAGATACATTTTATGTATTAACATATACATCGTGGAATATATACATATATACATATTATATATACATGTTATAATATACATAGCGGAAGTTAAATAGCACTTAAAATTCTGCGGTGTTATTCTCAAATGTTTGCTGTTTCTCCTACACTCCCCATCTGGGGGCTGACACCTGCTACAGCCCTGTAACTTTGTGGTGCCCATTCGTATGTCAGGATGAAAACCTCCCATCCCCCTGAAGTCAGGTGTGGCAACATGACTTGCTTTGGCCAGTGAAACGTGGACGGGAGTGATGAGGCCACTTCCAAGCAGAGGGGTGAAGAGCCATCGTGCGGTCCCACTCTTACCTGTTCTCTTGGCCATGAGCACAACATTGTTCCAGATAGAGGCCAATCTATCTATCTAT
Source organism: Rhinolophus sinicus (assembly GCF_057876585.1). Taxonomy (NCBI): domain Eukaryota; kingdom Metazoa; phylum Chordata; class Mammalia; order Chiroptera; family Rhinolophidae; genus Rhinolophus; species Rhinolophus sinicus. The sequence goes on from NC_142513.1 coordinate 28,549,166, forward strand.
CCAAGCCCAGAATAAGGAGAAATGAAACAGACCCACAGCTCACATGGCCTGTGAGTGAGACTTACCCTTGTTTATTGTGAGGTACTGAGATCCTCAGGTTGTTTGTAGCATTATTTCATAAATAATGGTTCCACACCTAGATGACTGGATACTTAGGGTCGTGTGGGGATAGTAGTAAGGAGGATGAGGTTGTTTTATAAATTTTGTCCGAGGTAAATGAGTAATAGTGTACTCGTCTGTCATGATACTGCAAAGGCTAAAGGATCAGGCTTTCTTTACATCAACTTCTTGTGGGACGACTGGCCATCTCCAGCTGATGAAAACTCAAATGTCCTTTGTTAATAAACATGAGAAAACAGTTCCTCCCAGGAAATAAATGTAGGTTACCTGTAGAAGGGGTTTTATAGAGCGTGGGCTTTGGAATCAGATCTGCGTGTGAGTACCAGGCCTGTCATTCAAGGCTCTGTATCCTGTGGCTTAACCCTGCAACAGCCCTGACATAAAGGAAGCTCACCATGCATTGTAGCTATTATAAATAAAAGATTTCATACCGTGAACTCATTGGCATGGGTGCTAAATCAGTGAGCTTGAGAAAACAGAAATAAAGATGTTGTTCAATATATACAATGCCAGGAACCACAGGCATATGTGATCTCAAACCAGTCTCTGGGCCTATATGTGTGCATCACTCCATAGGTGTACTTTTTTTAAAAAAATTAAGTACAGCATATATACAAAAAAAAGGACATATTTGAGTTTGGTGATTGTTTGCATACTAAAATAGTACCTGCATCAAAAAACAAAACTTCCCCAGCCCCCCCAGAATTCTGTATTTTGCCTCTCTCTCTGTTTGATTATGCGGGTCAATAGTGACTACCTGACTTCCACCAACATCAGTTAGTTCTTCCAGTATTTGTACTTCATCTAAATGAAAAAACATAGCATGCACTGTCTATGGCTGGTTTCTTTCAGACGTTGTCATGTTTGTGAGATTCATTCATATTGTTGTGCATTAATTGTAGACCATTCATTCACATTGTACTGTAATATTTTATTGCTTGAATCTTCGTAATTTACTTCTCCATTCTATTGTTGAATTTGGGTGTATTGTTCAGCTTTTGGCTATTATGAACAGCAGCTGTTCTAATACATGTCTTTTACTAAACATATGTACACGTTTCTGTTGTGTGCACACAATTGCTGTACCATAGGGTCTGCATATATTCAGTATTCGTACCAACCAGACAGTCTTCAAATGCAGCTGTGCCCACCTGCACGTCTAGCAATTGTGTATGAAAGTTCTGATTGCTCTTCCTCCTACCCAAAACTTGGTTTTTTTATTTCCAATTCCTATTTTAGCTATTGTGGTGGATTTGTATTGGTATCTTATTGTGCTTTTAATTTTATTTCCTGAGGACTAAAGAAGTTTCAATATTTTGGTTTTCTCAATCAGGATGTGTCATGGCTTTATCAGATTTATCAGGTACTTCTGAGCAATAAGGAAATATGGAGAAGATATGGAAACCTAGAGAAAATCCTATGTGGTATACATTTTTGCCAGGTGAAATGCAAGGGTTAAAGAAAATTTGAAACGTTTGACAAGGTCACATAATTTGGGCATCATTTTCCAAAGACAAACGTAAAACAACCACAGCAGAACTGTTATATACCTGACCCTACTCTGGGGGTTAGGGATAAAATAATTGAGTAATGCACAACCATTGGCCTCTGGCATCTCAGAGCATAGTTGAAAGACAATCAAGTAAAACTCAGTTACCACATGTCATAGTCAGTTTCAGCTGTTGTAACAAATTACCATAGACTGAGTGGCTTAAACAACAAAAATTATTTCCTATAGTTCTGGAGGCTGGGGAAGTTCAAGATCAAGGGGCTGACAGATACAATGTCTGGTGAGAGTCATTTTCCTGGTTTACAGATGGCTGTCTTCTCTTCGTATTCTCAAATGACAGCGAGTAGAGAAAGAGGAAGCAAGATTTTTCATGTCTCTTCTTACAAGGGCACTAATCCCATTCCTGAAGGCTCCACCCTTGTGACCTAATTACCTCCCAAAGGCCCCACCTCCAAATACCATCATATTCACATGACAGCGTTCATCACAAGGACCTCAACATAAGAATTTTGAGGGTACACACACATCCAGTCCATAGCACAAAACAAGGGTAAATGCTAAAATAGAAGAATTTACAGAATTCTATAGAAGCACAGAGAAGGAAGTTTCTCATACTATGTGGGACAAGTATGGGGTATCTGTGTGGGTCGGGGGAGGAGCTGGGATGATGCCAGGGAAGTGATAAAAAATTGTTCTGAGAAGCAAGAGTAGAATTTAAGAGGCAGAAATTTGGAGAGAAGTTTTTCCAGGAAGAAAAACAGCATATACAACAAGAGTAGGCAAAGGAGAGAGAGAAAATCCTGGAAAGGAGTAATCAATTTACTTCACCAGAGCACTGGGTGCCCATGGGGAAATAGTGGGAAATGAAGTTGTAGAAACAGGCATGTGGGGACAGAGTCCCAGAGAGCAGTTTCTAGGCTCCTGGCCTCCCGTGGGGAGGTGCTGGCTCGGGTAGTGAATGACCATCAACTGTGATTGGTTGGCCATCACTGTAACTGGTTAGCCAATTGGCTACTGATGTAACTACAGGGCTGTGTTGATTGGTTGGTTGGTTGGTAGGCAGAGAAGTCAATGGTGGACTGAGGATCATGTGGCTACTACTGCTTGTGTCTCCCCGCACTGTGAGCGAGACTGTAGTGGTATGACTTCCCTATCTATGGCTCCGTGGGTGTTCCTTTTTGGCCTCACCATATCCTGCGTTCTTATGTGGGGAGTGGGACCAGAGGCCCTGCAGGCCGCCACGCAGGACAAATGGCACAGAGAGCAGGGTCTCCTGCAGGACAAGGCAGCATTAAGTACATGAAAACCCCCCAAGTCAAGAGGATTTTGACATTATCCTACACAGAGGATCTATTGATGAGATTCATGCCACACAGGAAATAATATACAGTGGCCTTTGCTTTAAGAAAATCTATTATTCAAAACCCACATCCCTCTGAACAATAAGCATAATATCAGGCTGTTATATTACACAAATAAAAAAATAGATTTAAATTAGATTAGCCACAGATTCTATTGAAAGGTAAACCCCTTCATGCTGTTAAGGTAAGAACTTTTCATATAAATCATCAGGATAACATCTGTTACATTACTATTGCCTTTGTCTATTCTTGGGATGCGTGTCTGCTGGTTGTGGTTCTGTTTTGCTTTTCCTCTATAAATCATAACAGAATATAATTTCTATAATATCCAGATTCACTTTCTTAAAAGTGGGTTTAGAATTTAGATACCTGCAAGGTAATAAAAGTGTTGAATCCTTCTATATTTAAACAATTTCCCCAGTTTTTTTCAGTTGTTTTATTTATCCTTATTTTAATAATATCATTTTAACCAATGCATATTCATTGAGTTTTTCTAAAGTATTTAAATTCATTTTTGCAGTAACAGCATTTCTCATTTTATTTGTTCCTCAGGTTAGGGAACATTTAATTCAATTTCAGGGTGCCAATAACAAGTACAATTAGTATAATCAGGTTCAGAAACAAACATCACATACTTTTGGTAAGGCAGAATTCAGTTGGTGGGTGGGACCCAGTTAACAGTGGGAAATGATAGGGTTTATCCAAGAAGTTGAATAAATCCAGGAAGAAGCTAACGTAAGAAAACTTCAACTGTACTACCATGTCTTAGTTGATCTACTAATACACATTAGTTGTAATCTCTCTTCTATAAAGAGTCACGATCTCACTTCTCTCTCCCAACTTTTGATAGTTGGTGTACAATTAATGCTGTCCAAGTCATGAGAGAGACAAATACAATCCCAGTGGAAGCACATGGACCCCCGGGGTTGTCTTCCCAGTAGCAAAAGGAAATTAACCAAAAGAAAGGGAAGAGTGTTTTCACCCCTGGCTCCTGCTGATTCATCCTGAAAGTGTGCAATTCCTGTATCCTGTATCCTGATATGAAATCTCTTATCAATTAGCTACTATCTTATCATCCCAATATTTTACTCAACAATCTCAGAGGTGGTAAAATTATGTGCCTTAATTATTTGAGTACATCACTTTACAATCAACTAGAATATTTAAAATTAAGTAACAAGATAATGAAATTAATCAGAGCCTTATATTTCGACTTTTCTTATTAAACTTAAAGACAACCTGTATGTTTGTCATAAAAAGATTTGCAATGTTAAGAGAATCTGCCATACTAGAGCACCTGGCATATAAACTCTGTGATTTCAACTTGAAATGAATAATTGATGTTAGGATTATAATTTTACATTTAAAGGTGTAATAAAATTTAATTGTTTGTAAACAGTAACAGAATGCTGAAGAGAACCCAATTCACCATATTTATAAGTTTGAGCTCATGGATTCTGAAGAGTTACTTCAGAACTTACAAACACTTTGCTTTAGGTAAGTAAGTTTGTCCTGACATGGATTAGACACACTTAATTAAATTAAATATGTTTAATTAAGGACTGATTGTACTTTAAAATGTTTAAGGGTATTTAATTAAATGAGACCAATCATTGTGAATATTTAATATAATAAACTTTAGTTAATTGAATATTTGTAAATTAACGAATGCAGATGATTGAATTTTTCATAATAATAGCTTTATGAATTAAAAAAATAAACTTTGAAAGTTGAACTTGATATTTTAAAAATAATGTGGCTTTTAAATTTTCAGCCTTAATGGAAGATAATTTGAACCAAAATAATTATGAGAGGCTATTTCCACACAATAGGCTTCCTTCAGACTTAAGATAAGTCATATTAACATTTTTCAATAAAGATACAGCAATAGACAGAGCAGATATCTCAGAACAGGGTTCAGGAGAGAAGTATCTTATTTGATCTCATTCCATTTTGTCTTAGTAGGGTGGAGGCAATATGAACATGTTTAAAAGAAGAGGGGGAAAAATATGACAGAAAACAGATTGGAAACACACACACACACACACACACACACACACACACACACACACCCTGTTTTCTTTACTACATGATAAAAATATAAACGTTTTGAACCAAGAGTATTTGTGTCTGCATATAACTTTTAAGGAAGCATTGACCTATCTCTAACAAGAGGTAGCAATTTAAGTTAAAGCACAAGTTCTGATTATTGTGTTTTTATGGCTGGGTGCTGAAAAACAGTGAAATAGTTTTGATTTTTCTGAGATGTTGTAGTATTTCGAACTGATCATTCTGAGAGTCATTTCTTATATTTTTATATATTCTAGGAGCATTAGGACAAATGATTTAACATTGTTAAATCAATAATATACCTTCTAAGAGAAATAGAAAAGTATTATCTCGATTATTAATATCACATAGACTAAGTACAAAGCATAGCAAAATGTATTTCTTTGATTTTTATTTATATAGAGGTATATTTTCCCCATACGTGATAGGTCTGCAAAAAATAAAAAGATGTTAAATTAGATGGAGTATATAATCTAATATCATCTCTTCATATGATAAGATTGTAGGCGAGAAAAGTTTTTTATATGTTTTTAGGTTCTTTGGCTGGTCTAATAATCAAATTAACACAGAACAGATTAACAGGAGAAAACCAATTTAATTATGTACCTATGGGGGGCTTCATAGATAATGGGCTTCCAAGGCAAGTTGGGCAGTTGTGGCTTATGTGCCATCCTGAGGTAGGGAATGAGATAGGGGCCTGGGGCTTCCAAGGGGAGGAGGGTGATTCACAGGATGATAAGCAGAGCAGATGTTTGGTAGTTACATGCTTGTCCTGCCACCCAGGTAGGTCATTTAGATAAAAAGTTATCTCTGGTAATAGCGTTTTTTGGGGGGCCAGGCCCCCTATCTAAATGCTTTTAGGTAGTGAAAGGGGCCGTCAAAGTTCTTGAATCTGCTGGGTCTTGATTGCCTTCAGCTCAAAATAGTCCACAGACCAAAGTGGCTCTAACAAAATCATATCAAACAGTTTTGTTTTTACCTTTTAATTTTCTACACCTGCTTTTTACTGACCCTCTCCCTTCCTTTGTCAGACAAAACCACACTATCTCAAGGAGCATTAGGATTGTAAAAGAACAAAGAGAAGGACTCAATTGTTTTGACTTCCATCTGGGCTCCTAAGCTACCACAGAGCAGGCCCTGGTGGGAGCTGAGTATGGCAGATACAGAGGACCTGCTGAGAACCTGCTCCTAGCCCTTCCCCCCCAAACCAATCCATGAGGGTTATGTGGGCTGACAGAGGGTAATATATGACCTTAACCGGTAGTGCTTTAGCATGTGTTAGAATTGCTTGGATGACTTGCTAAAACACAGACAGCTTGGGGCCACCCCTAGAGTTTCTGAAGTAAATGTGGGGTCAGGCTCAAGAATTTTCATTTCTAGCTCCCTGCTGATGCTGATGCTGCTAGTACACAGACCTGAGAATTTAGGAGATGAGCGAATGGCCCAGAGGCAATAAGAGGATTTGACAAATCGGTTTCTAGATAAAGCCTCTCTTCAGGGCTAATCTGGAAAGCATGCAGAAATGCAGCCAACACCTATAGATCACCCCACAGCTGATCAAATAAGCATTTACATCATCTGGCCAGAGAAGATATTCTCCAGATCCCTAGAAGTGAGTGCCCATCAAAGATGCCAACAGCTGGCCTTTGGTTCTTTAGGTAAAAGCACTTAGCCCTTTCCTGAAATGTTGCTGAATCCCATGTCAACAGTCTCTTGGGAGCCCACTGTTTTTAAAGAGCCCAGTTATTTGCAAATATGTGAAAATAGAGAGATGGGGCCATTCATGAAAAGAGGTGCTGATACGCCTGTGGAAAAAAAGTCTTAGCACCATACTGGGATGGGCCCAGATGTGGCAAATCCTCTCTCATTACATACTCCAAGATTCTTTTTGTGTGTAGATTAGCATGATTCTACATCTTATTTATAAATGCTCCATTTTTTCTCCTTTCCTCATGCACATTTTCCTTACAGTCTCTGCTGGTATTTTTATGAGACCCACCCATCTCTGGCACTAGCCAGAACCATCCAAATGTCCTGTGCTAGTGGAGGGTATTTAGCAGTGATTACTTCTAAAAACCATTGTTATTGTTTTCCGCAAAAACATTTCTAAACTTCTCTGTAGCTTACTGCATCTCTTCAATGATTCTGTTAGCACAGAGAGGGTGCCCCTAACTCTTTTTCAAGTCTAAGGTATCCAAAATAGCTGTTCAATTTGTATCCAAACATCTCCACCAGTTTTGATCTCCGGGCAAGAGACAATCAACTCACTGCTGCTTCACAGTGTGAAAGAACAAATTATTCCAGAGAAACCTCCATGCCAGTCCATATGGAGCTACGTGTAAACACAAATTCCCTGCTTTATACAATGTCCTTCCAATCACATGACAAGTTGGGTCTGGATGGAGCATGAGGCATTGTTCATCAGGCATTGAACAAATCCTGATGGCCTATTTGGGACTCATCCTTCTGGATAAAGATTGGGAGGGAAAACAGACCATGAGGATACTGCACTATGTCAGAGATTAGCCGACCCTTAACCAAGGCCCGTGCTGTGCCATGCAAACTGCCTTCCAAGAGAGAGCCTGATCCTGCAGAGGATCTGGATTATCTCCATTTATAAATGTACCTGTGAATTCTGCTCTAGGTAGGTTATCATCAGTGTGACTCAGGGTGAAATCACATTCGAGGTAAGATAAATCCTAAGATTTGTGGTCCTCCCAGGCTTCTGGGGCCACTGACTGTAATTACCATATTATCTGATCAGACCATACAACTAACAATGAGTCAAAGGCGTGGGGCAGCTTATAATCTTTGAAATAGATTTTTTTGGTGGAAATGTAAAAATAGTGTGGAGAGAAAGAAAACCTTTACATAGTAAATGTCAACCATCTGTCTTTAAACGCGTTTTGTGGGTATGTGTGTGTGTGTGTTACAGAAAAGTACTCATGCAGCTAGTATTGCTGCATATAGACCACTGCATAAAACAATAAGCATATCATTATGCTCATGGATTCTGTGAGTCAGAAATTTGAAAAGAGCACAACAGGCTATTGTGTTTTTGCTCTAGGCTGTGTGGGACCTCAACTGGGAATCTTCAAAGGTTGGGGGTGACTTCAAAGGCTAGGGGTTCAAATCATCTGAAGGCTTACATATTCACCTGTTTGGTGAGTTCTCAGCTGGGGTTATCACTCTGAGCATGTGCACAGGTGCTCTTCATGTAGCTACTGGGGCTTTCTCACCACATGGTAGTTGTGTTCCAAGAATAGGTGCCCCAAAGAAACAGGAAGAAGCTGTATCACCCCTTATGAAGTAGCATTGGAAGTCATACAGCTTCACTTTGGTCTAAGCCACCAGCCACCCACACTTAAAGAGAGGCAACTCAGAATTCCATGTCTCAATGGGAGGAGTTGTGAAGCCTCACTGTAGGAGTGTATGAGATGGGAAATCTTTTTCTGTGATCTCTGGAAAATGCAATCTGTGGTAAAGACCATTGCACTTCTCTGAATCAGAATTTTTGCCATTTGGTTGATTTACTTTCTTGTCTCATAAAACTGAGACTGTATTATTGTACCATGGCATGTCCATTAAAAGATAGGATCCTTTCTTCTGTAGATTAAATTCACACACAGGATTTAGGAAGATGGAGCTTAACAAAAAAAGAGAAATGCCTATTTTGAGTAAAAACAAAGGGGAAATTGACTCAAAAATGGAAATATGGTTCAAAAATGGAAAACCTGTATGGTTTTTCTGGACCTATGGCCCATTCCATTTTCCTTAGGCTAACTGGGAAAGCATAGTTACTATGAAGAGGTCAAGTTGGAAATTGCTTTGACTGACTGCTGCTAATGGTTTAATGGTTGAGGGAAGACTATTTTATGATCAAAGCAGTTATAAAATGAGAAATGAACACATTTGTGCCCAAGTCTGTATTATTATCCGGGAAGCCTAGATATCTCATAGAAATAGACAAATGTCTATAAAATGTTGCCTATCGCTTACTGGTGACCCTGGGTCAATCCATGGCTGTTCCCCATATGAAAAATACTCCTCAAAACTTATGAAGACTTTGAACCTGGGGTTTCTGGGTACAGGCTTTGGGCTCATTTGCATCTCTTTGTCTCTTCCCCAATTCTGCTAATGATTCTAAGGCTCCTCACCTTTCTGTGAACTTTATTAAAATGAATGTGTAGGAGTGATCTGGGTCCCTTTCCTGAGTTGCCCTCTCCTCTTTCAGCAGCCTTGGGGATGAGACAATGGGTTAATTGAGGTAGCTACCTGCATCAGGCCCTGCACGAACCTATCTCTCTGTTGTTTTTGGACTGTAGTCTAAGCCAATGGTCTCAAAAATATTTTTTCAGAAACTTTTGCCAATATTGCAATTTTCCACCGAGGCTTTTGAGGAAAAAGAAACCCTCAGTGGATTCTTCATTAAAAAAAAGGAAAACTAATGTACTAGGCCCATTATGTATTATGTTTTATAATATATTTATATTATATGTATATATAGTATTTATAATAGTATATATAAACATACTAATTATAAATATACTTTTTCTCATCTTCCATTAAGATACACTCTCTGATATCCAATGTGTACCTTGCAGAATATTAATCATGCACTCCAAAGCAATTGAACTATAAGAAGTAAGGGTCCAATCTTCACAGTGGGACATGACATGATACAATAAGGCAGTCCAAGTCTCTCTCTCTCTCTCTCTCTCTCTCTCTCTCTCTCTCTCTCTCTCTCTCTCTCTCTTTCTCTCTCTCTCCAGAGAAAGTGACTTTAATTGAAGAGACTCTTCAGTGAGGGAAAACTAACTTCTTCCTTGCCCTGCAGAACAATTATTTTAGGAGAGTGTAGATTTTAGACCTGATGCCTCTGCTTTCTTTCACCTTTAATAAAGGTGAACGTTTGGTTTGGAGTACTGAAGACATAAATGCTTCTATCATCTAGAGCAGAGGTTTTCAAACTTGGGTATATCAGAATCACCACAGAGCTTATTAACATGCACATTGCTTCTGGGGACCCCCACTTTCTTTATTATTTAATTTATTAGGGTGACATTGGTTAGTAAAATTATACAAGTTTCAAGTATACATTTATATAAAACATCATCTATATATTGCATTGTGTGTTCACCACATAGAGTCAATTCTTCCCATATATTTGATCCCCTTTACCCTCTTCTACTGCCTCCCACCCCCTTACCCTCTGGTAACCACTAAGCTCTTGTCTGTGTCTATCAGTTTTTGTATGTTTGTCTTGTTTGTTTGTTGCTTTCAGTTTTATATCTCACATATGAGTAAAATCATATGGTTCTTGACTTTTTCTGTTTGACTTATTTCACTTAATAATCTCAAGATCCATCCATGTTGTTGCAAATGACAGTATTACATCTTAATGCCAAATAATATTCCACTGTATAAGTACCACATCTTCATTTTCCAATCATCTATCAAAGGACACTTTGGTTATTTCCATGCCTTAGCCACTATGAATAATGCTGCAATGAACACAGGGGAACATATATCTTTATGGATAATATTTTCAGATTTTTTGGTAGATACCCAAAAGAGGGTTTGCAGGGTCATATGGTAATTCTATTTTTTTTTTTTTTATTTTTTTTTTTGAGGAATCTCCATCCTGTTTTCCATAGTGGCTGTACCAATTGAGGTTTCCACCAGCAGCGTATGAAGCTTTCTTTTTTCCCCACAACCTCTCCAACACTTGTTATTACTTATCTTGTCGATAATAGCCATTCTAACAGGTGTGAGATTTTGAGTTGCATTTACCTAATAACTAGTAAAGTTGAACATCTTTTCATATATAGGTTGGCCATTTGTATGTCTTCTTGAGAGAAGTGTCTGTTCGTGGGGACCCCACTTTCAGAACCACAGCTCTTCAGCCTTATTCTCAAAGTGTGGTCTGTAGAACAGCAGCATCGGTAATCACCTTAAAGCCTATTGAAACACAAAATCTCAGGCTGCAACCTAGACATAAAGAATCAGGATATGTATTTTAACAAGTTCCCCAGGTGTTAAAATTAGAAGCAGAGCATTCTTCTCTAATAGTATCTTGCAGTCATTTTCTGCTATTGATATTTACAAGTATAATTACACATCCTTCATCATGCCTAATGTTTTAAGCAATTACCAGGCAATGTCAATTGTACCCTTCTTAAAAGAGCAAAGAAAGTATATCCCACACTAGGGATTTATTGACATTACCAGGATAACTACTCTATTTTACAACATTAACTGTATTAATAGTAATAAGAAATGACTTATAATATAGCCTATAATCATTTCCAATATCAAAACCTCTAAGAGGTCTGAGGCTTTCTTTTTTCCTAGACAAGAGTTGGGAAATGGTGATGTCTGACACTGATTCATATATTGCACTAAGAATAAGAATTTACAAAAATAAGTGATCAATAATAAATCTCATAAACGTCTGGATTGAAAAGTAAGAATGCTATATTTAGAACACATCTATCAAATCTTGAAAAAATTAGCATCATTATCCCCACTTTTCCATTTGATAGAATATCCCACAATATCTCATGGGTAACTTAGCAGAATGTACCAAAAATAAATAAATAAATAAATAAATAAATAAATAAATAAATAAATAAATAAAGTCAAGGTTTAGTTTTCTGAGATAATATGAAATATACAGTTAAAATCTAAAATACTTTCAATACAAAACTTCTTTTGCCTGAATATATTTTGCATTTCTAAGGAGAGTTTCAATATAAATTCAACACAACTGACATTATTATAAATTAATGTATGTATGTGAGTTGACATGGTAACATGTATAATCCTAAATTTTTTGCTTTTGTTGCATTGACTTTTTATTGGATTTAAAAATATATATATATATATATATTTCAAAGACTTCAGATTCCAGATGGCTGCTGGGCTCTCATATGTAATATTCCTTGTTGCCCAAGTTCTAGTTATATTATAGGAAAAAAAAGTATAAATTAAAGGTCTGGGTAATAAAGACTGAAATATCTAGAAGTTGAGAAAATTTTATAACATACAATGCAGATAAGATTAGGTTAAGAACAAGATATCATAAGGCTAAAAACTCTGCAATCCCTAGAGTGAATTTTCCCTAAAAGAGCTTGTGGAGGAGATTCAAGAATAGATTTAAGATAACAGGGACTTGGAGCAGAAGAGAAAGTGCTATGGGACAACTGGGTGACTGTCCCCATTCTACTACGGAAGGTGTTTTTCTCCAAAAGAAAATTAAGAGAATCATTCTCTAAATCAAGTTTCTCTGTACTAATGTCTCTCAACATTTATGTCTATATGAATCATCTGAGAATCTTGAAAGACAAATTCTGATTGACTTGGTCTGGAGTGATGACAGAGATGGGGACTTTCTAACAATCTCCCAGGTGATTACAAAGCTGCTGGGCCCTGGACTGCTTTTTGAGTAAACAGGCCTATGGCCGCAATAAGCAACTAGAAATTATAATGGAAAAAAACATTCCATGCACAATAACAACAAAATACATTTAATAAAAAATCTACAAAACCTGAACAAAGAAACCCTTAAAACTCTTATTTAAATATTATAAAGATAATTTGAATAAATAGAGAGTAAAAACACGTTGATGCATGGGACAAGGAATAATGCTAATTTTGTGGATAAGGGCATTTATAACCCATGCTCAACGACTTGAATTACTTATCTGGATTGAAAATGTTCTGATTGATTCTTTGGTGCTCACTATTAAAACCGAAATAGAAAATTCTTAGGAGAAAGACTCACCAGGAAAAGGTAAGTAATCATTTCCCCCATAATTTTAAATTAGAATATTATTTCTTCGAGGCTATGTGGGTTATTTGGCATGATTGTGTTCTGCAAAACTTGGCCATTTCTACTCAAGATGTAGCTTTCTTGGTACTGATATCAGCAATCAATGGATATGTCAAGAACACAGACCTGGTTCTTAGTAGTATGGAAAAACATGTCGACGGTGGTTCTAAGCGTGAATATTTGTGAAATTCACAAAATATTCATGAAAGGGCTATTATTTGTCTACTTAGGAACCTGTCTACATCCGGCATTAGAGATAGCAAAGATTTATTCTACAAGTCTGGAAAGTAAAACAGTTTTCAAATGTGCTTAATAAAAATATGGAGAGCCAATAGGAAGAGGGTAATTTGAGAAGAGAAGCATGACCACAGCCATGAAAGTCTTCTATTGTGTTTTGGCCTGAAAGCTTGCATCCCCTTCAAATTCATATGTTGACTTCCTAACCCTAAATGTGGAAAAAAACATTCTTTGGGAAATAATTAGGTCATAAGGGTAGAGCCCCCATAAATGGTATTAATGTTTATTGGGGTGACAACTGTTAGTAAAGTTATATAGATTTCAGGTGTACAATTCTGTATTACATCGTCTATATATCACATTGTGTGTTCACCACCCAGAATCAGTTCTCCTTCCATCACCAGATATTTGATCCATTTTACCTCATCTACCATCCCCCTCCTCCCTACCCTCTGGTAACCACTAAACTATTGTCTGTGTCTATGATATTTTGTTTCTTTATTTGTCTTGTTCCTTTGTTGTTTTCAGTTTTATATCAATGAAATCATATAGTTCCAGACTTTTTCTGTCTGACTTATTTCGCTAAGCATTATAATCTCAATATCCATCCATGCTGTCGCAAATGGCACTATTTCATCTTTTCTTATGGCAGAATAGTATTCCATTGTGTATACATACAAATAGTGTCCCTTTAACTATGAAGCAAACTCACCATCCAACCTCTCAAATACTAATGCAGAATTCCTGACATATTAAGCTTATTCATGCCTGAAGGCTTTCCACTGGCAATCTTGTTCTTTCCATACAAATGACAGGAGTATATATTTCAAAGCAGATTTCTACCTTCTGCTAGTCATTTTACAGTGTCTGGATTAGAAGATAAAACACCTTGGGCTTAATGTCATCTGTCACACAAATGTTCTCTTCATGTTCCAATGACAGGTTATTACACCTTGTCCCATCATGTAATATACAGGTATTGTGAGGATATGTGTGTGAATTCCTATCAGAAAGCTGAGAACAAGGACATGAGGTGTCGTGTAATAATAGTAGGTGCATGAGACACCTACTATTATATTGTAGTATGCCATCCTTGTGTGTCTTGTTCCCTTCACTGAAATGTATTATGGTGGTGATGCTAAACATAAAGATATATGAAGCACTCTCCTCCAATATTTGCATCATAGTATATCCAGAATAGCAGATCATCCATGAGGGGAAGTAGATACACAAGACAATTATTTTCTCTCTGGTTTGATGACCACTTATATCAAAATGCAAGACTGACTTTTTTCATGTGTGCGTGAAGTAAAAGTTTATAGGGCAGCTGGTATAACTTGGAAAGTCATACATTTAATCAGTATATTTGTAAAATGTGCATGTTGGGACAATCTTTTGTGGGGGTGAAAGATGATAAAAAGTGGCTCCATGCAAATTTGAAGAACAGTGGAGTTTGGGAATCTGCTCCCATGTCTGCTCAGGACCAGGAATAGGAAAAAACAAAACCCAGGCTATAGGACATCTTCTTATTTCCAGGGCTGCGTGTGTAGCTTCCATTTTGTGTAAGCTATTCAAAAGCCAGCATACATTTGCTTTCTCATTTAACTTTTCCTCTTTCAAATGACTTGATATCAGTTTTCCCCTGATTTTATCTCATTATGATTAATCTGGCTTGTACAAGGAAGAATGATCTTTTGAAAAAAATCCATCTAATATATACATACATTACCAAGAGACTGCCATATTTGGAGTCAGGCATTTTATAGAAGTTATCAATTCTTGTGGAAATAACATTTCAGAACTAGTTAGGGGACAATATAAAGGGGACCAAAAAATAGATTTAAACTGTGTACTTGACAAAGCAGGCACACAGAACACATCTTCATAGATGAGGCTTTGCCCATACATCATCTAAAAGGCTCACCATACATGCCGGGGATCAAGACAGAGAATGGGGTTACAAGAAAAATAGACAAGAAATGTCAGTGGATTTGCAGCACCAAGCTCCCAGTAAGGGAGAAGAAAAAAAAAATTTGAAATTTTATATCATGTTGCAGTTGTGTCAGTGATAATATGTATATATGATCAACAGCCATAGGTAAACGACAACAGTAAGAGTGAAAACTAATAGGTTTCCTGAATTAAAAAATTATCTCTATTGCAGTTTTAATAGCTAATGACATTTCTAATTCTAGACTGAAAAGACATAATGCTTAGCCTTAGAAATTCACCAGGTGAGTTAGAGATACAATATTTCTTTAAATTTCTGAGATATTTTCTAAAGAACTAACTCAGAGAAAATTTACTGACACTCTTCCATTGGTATAAACATTAATATTAATATTAGCATGTTGATTTATATTATTGTTTACATTTAAAATACTAATATGTATACCAATTGAAAAAGCTGTGTTTTAGTCATTCCTATAAGGAAGAGAGAGGGAGGGGAAATGATAGGTAGCTACAAAACCAACTGAAGCGTGAAGAAGGCACTTCCAAGATAACTTGTTCTATCTACACTTAGGATGTATTTGGGAGAAAATGAACTATGAGCAAACCAGTTAGTTCATTGGAAAGTCATTGAGATTTACTTCCTTTAGGAGCCAGATTATGTGTTCTCACCTAATCAAACTATATAAATAAAAACACAAGAGATTTTCCTTAGAGACCCCTGGGCGAAAGCCCATTGGGGTCACCCTGACTGTGATTGCTGTAAACCTTCTAAGACATTGTCAGTCTTTCAGGGACATAGTTAATCCCTGCTTGAGATTTTTACCTAACTTTTACTCTAAGTTATTTAAGTAGTCTGGTTTTATTTTTTGGACAAGTCAGTAAATCTCAGATAATATTGTAGGACTCAGATTCACAAATTTCTCTAGCGCTTTGGTTACTTAACTGTATATCAAAGGGAAACTTTGTTTCATCTTTGGGGTTATTGTCCTTTTTGTTGCCTCAGGAATTAATTGTATTATCCATCAAAGGACTGCACTGTTTTAAAAATCATCAGGGACAAGAGAACGTAGAGTTGGAAATAACCGTTCATTTCAGTTCAATTTAATTAAATGAGTAATTATTGTGTACCACTTATATTCCAGAAAAATCTTTTAGGTTGGGTTCTCAAATGATCAAGCAGACATGATCCCTTATGGATTTTAAAATGTATACCAACTTAAATATTATCTTCTTCAACATTCTCATTATTTAGAGGGGAAACTAATGTAGTGCAGCGAGCTTAATGACTATCTTTTTCAAAAAAAACTTTCTATCAAGTGCTTTTACTGGGTATCATTAAAAAATATCTGTCTGAAGTAGGAAAAAATAGCAGAAATTAAAACCAGCCAATCAGCGATCCAGATATATTGCCAAAATCTATTTCCAGCCCTACCACTAGCCATGCCACTTGTCTTTTATGGCTTCTCTTTCTCTTCTAGAAAATGAGTAAAATAGAGCTTGATCTCTCTATATCCTTCACAGTGTTGCTGAAGGAAAATCATCATGACCTGTGGTTGATCAAAACTTTTTGACCTCTTAGATCAAAGATGACATATAAATATAAAGAAGAAATATTAGCTGTTATTTCACCATGTTAAGTGAGCACAGAATTGCATGATTTTCTATCCAAAATGATTAAACTCAAAGGATATAGTTTATAACTTCCCATTCTCTCCAAAGAGTAAACAAGTATTATTCAAATGTTATTGAAATATTTTTTCTGGGGGATAAAATAAATAAAGTGCTTTGCAACTATTCAGTATTTTTATACTTCACAAGAATGGAATGTTATAATTAATTCTTGTAGTTTACTTTCTAAAAATACAAAGATTTGGGAAAGCGGGAAAAGGCAGTACATGGACATAAGTAGACAATCACAAACTTTTAGACAAGACTTGATTGTAATGACGTATGATAATAAAATCCTCTAGTAACCATGAACAGATGCAGATATCTTTGTCGCCCTGGCATACAGCCCATGTGGCACTAGACCTACAAGTAACTAGGAAAGGCCTAATGGTGTCTGGTGCTTCAGCCAAGTGCCTCTGACTAAAATTTCCTTAGACCTAGAAGGAAGATAGCTGTGCACAATTTTTCTGTAGGTTTATTCTGTCAAAGGTTGATTTTTACCGTGCATGATGTCATCACTTAGGCTTTGGGGCTTGAATGCATCCTTTATTTCTTAATTCATAATTCATGATAATAGAAGAGGAAACAAGTATCTGTCTTCCATCCCAGACTAGATCAATTCTGCCAAATGTCTTCATCACCCTTTGTAGAGTGTGAAGGGATATGCTTCCTTATTATTACTGGTAATAGATTTACGCTTTTGGATAGCAGAATAAACATAATTTATTCTAATTTTAATACAAATCAGGAGACAGGTAAGACAATGAATGGGTTTTTCTCTTTATGTATGTGAATACTAAAAGTCAGAGAGATATCTTTGAGGCCACTCCATTAGTTAGCGGTGGATCTGATTTAGAGCGCTTTGTCCCTATCTTAATGCTCACTCCTCTCAACCACTGGTCCTCCATGTGTGGTCTGCAGACTAGCAGCAGCAGCATCACAGGAGAGCTTGCTAGATGTCACCATCTGGTAGATAGACTAATGGCCTCAGAAAGACGACCACATCCGCATTTCATGGACCTGTGAATATGTTACCTTACATGACAAAAGGGACTTTGTAGACGTGATTAAGTTATGAATCTTGAGATGGGAAGATTACCCTGGGTGATCTGGATGGGCCCAATGCAATCACAAAGGTCCTAATAAGAGGGAAACGAGGATCAGAGTGAGAAGAAGAGGTATGATGACAGAAGCTGGGGCCAGAGTGATACAAAGGACCCGAGTGGCCTTTAGAAGGTGGAAAAGGCAAGGAAACAGATTCTCCCCCTGGAGCCTCCAGAAAGAATATAGCCTTGCCGACCCATTTTGGTCTTCTCACCTCCATTACAATAAGATAATACAATTATGTTGTGGTAAGCCACTGAATTTGTGGTAATTCCTTATAGAAGCAGTAAGAAATCAATACACACAAGAGTGTGGCCCAGTATCCTATGTTTTAACAAGCCTTACAGGTAATTCTGATGCATAGTAAAGTTTGAGAACCACTGCTCTACAGCATTCAATAAAAATTCTAATGTGTCAATAAGGTTCATACTTCACAAGGAAGAGTTTTTCAGTGGAAGTAATACATGGCAGAAACAAACATAAAGGGAACTCTGCAGAGGCCCAAGGGCAGTGACAGGAGACTAGGAGTCCATTTAGCAAATAGAGCACATAGAGAAAGAATCCCCGTAGACGTGGAGCTGAAGAAAGTTATCCATGTCAGTGCAGTGGGGAGATGTGGGAGAAGTGGACTGAGTGAGGACAACTGTCTATGTAATTGTGTGACCCTGCAGATTTACTGTGGGTCCTTGTTTCATCATCTGAAAAACAAAAGAAACCAACCTCACGGCCTCTGTGATCTCCAATAATCAAGTGACGACTATTTCTTAACTTGGAATCCATGGAAAGAGGTTTGCGACATGGATAAAAAAAGTAATCATTATTTTTCTAAATTTTAACACTAGGCTCTATATTGAAATATAACATTTCCTTTAATTATGAATGTAAGTAATCAGCCCTAGTAGTAATGGCAGAAACTGTTACTTAGTCATTAATAGAAGCCACAGGTATTTTTTCCATTACATTACACTTGTTGCAGATGTCTCTTAACATCATTTACCGTCATTACTTCTTTAACAATATGGTAGTAATTAGAGGTACCACTATATCCTTATTATACAACGTGGTAATACAGAAACATATGAGGTGTGAAAATTAAGTTTATAAACTTGTTGCATCGATGTTGCTAACCTTTTTTTGATGTCGAAGGGATTATTCATTATGAATTTGTACCAACTGGACAAACAGTCAACCAAGTTTACTATTTGGAAGTGCTGAAAAGGCTGCATGAAAAAGTTAGACAAAAACGACCTGAACTTTTTACCAACAATTCATGGCTTTTGCATCACAACAATACACCAGCTCACACGGTACTGCCTGTGAGGGAGTTTTTAGCTAGTAAACACGTAACTGTATTGGAACACCCTCCCTATTCACCTGTTCTGGCCACCAATGACTTCTTTCTTTACCTGAAGATCAAGGAAATATTGAAAGGAAGACATTTTGATGACATTCAGGCTATTAATTACAATACAATGACAGCTCTGATGGACACTCCAGAAAAAGAGTTCCAAAATTGCTTTGAAGGGTGGACTAAGCACTAGCATCAGTGTATAGATTCCCAAGGGGAGTACTTCGAAGGTGACTGTAGTGATATTCTGCAATGAGGTATGTAGCACTTTTTCTAGGATGAGTTAGCGAACTTAATTGTCTGGCCTTGTATATTTATTACAAATGTATTTTTTTTAACTTTTAGATAACTGTCTTTCAAAACTTGTTTTTTAAAATTATATATATATATATGCATATATGTATATATATATACATATATGCATATATGTATGTGTGTATATGTATATGTGTGTATTCTGTATATATATATATATATATAAATACTAATAGCCTACTCTAAGCAACTTTTCTTAGGCTTCACCAGACTGCCCCAAAGATTCATTGCAAGAAAACTAATGATAAACTATTGATAGGTGTGCCTCATAATGTTATATGATATAAATAAGACAGGTAGCCTTGTAATACATTTTGTCAATAATGAAGCAGAGAAAAAGAAAGTAAAATCTTGTTTAATGTGGTATAAATTGGACTAGATATATAAGCCCAGGGCCTTGGGTCTCATTTACGTTTTCTCAGTTATCTACCTGAGCACCTTTGAAACTTTTAGATGCCAAACTGATACAATTTCTGCCTAGTCACAGATCTTTAAAGTTCCACCATGCTTTTGAACTTTGCAGATGTATATATACCAAAAACTTGAGGAAGACACTCTAAATGTCTTGAGAACCAGGCTGTGCCAAGTTTGTGTTCTCCCTCAATTGCACTGGCTTCAAAGTCAATTAATTATTGAGATACTCCCATAGAATGAGCTCAACTCTAAGCTAAGGACCAGAGAGAAAGGGAACTAGCAAACCCTAACATAGTCAATACAACAGTTGAAAAGATGGCTTTGAAATAGGATACAATCATCTGAACAGCTTCCCAGAATGTGTTTTGTTCCTACAATACTATATGAAGGTCTGAAGGGACTTTGAAGTTCATGTTCAAAATTGCAACTGTTTGAATGTGGTGCAAGAAGATATTCTATGAAATTAAGATAGATAGATGCATTAGCCTCATGGCCAAATGACAGATGAACCATGCATGCTTGGGAGTTCAGAGTTAGTTCAACTGATCCTCCAAAATATTATCTGTTCATCCTGAGCTTATCCAAATGATCTGAATTTCTTCACCATCCAAAATCCACCCGACACTCGTGTGAGGATGTAATTTCCCATGAGATTTCTCTTTCTACTCTCAGCCAGAAATATTCCACAAAGTATCTCAAGGTCATACAGCTGACATGTCCCAAATGGACTGGAAAACAAAAATAAATGAAAAAGAAAATAGCAATAAATTTAATGTGAAATCAAGTTATGGAGAATTAACTTCCTAAGTGAATACTGCAGGTCTTTACATATTGTACTTGTTAACATCTGAAAGGATGCTACAGGTGTGGTTACTTTAGAGTACCAGTACTGGAAAATAATAATGTCTTACTCATTCTTGATGCATTACCCAAAATCTAGATTCTACCATAAAATAGCAAAATGGGAGCATTACAGAGGTTGGAAGAAAGAGCTGCAGAGATGATTAAGACTTAAGTATTTAAATCTAGAAAGAAAGACTCAAAGAACATGGAGAATTCATCATGGAAAAATAAAAACTGAGGGTAGCCAAGTAACAAGATATGTAAGAATAAGTGGAATAAAACAAAGATGAAAAAATATCCTCGGCAAAGATAGAGATCAACTGTGTTTCATTTGCGCTGAGATCAAAACCAAAGGCAAACATTTTAGTTGCTCTGAGAAACAGACTGACTTCAAGTTGTTCAATTTCAAGGTGAATTACTATGAGAAAGTGTGTAATTTCCTCTCTGAATCTCTTGATTGAAATATTATTTTCTATCTAGCATTTAAATGTGCTTTATCTTCATTTAAGGGAAGAGACAAGATTTTTCAAGGTTCCTTTCTGTTAATGAATTCTGATACTCTGTTCATTATCCTATAAGAGTAAATACATCATCAAGAAACTTTGCTTATAGAAACTGCTGTGTTCAAAGAAATACCCTATTGAGAATCATGATACATAACAGGTATCCCAACTAACGATGGCTGGAAAATTCTGCACCGAGAAAGGGGCATAGTGGTCCTCAAATCATTTCTCAGACCCCCTTTCCAATTCACAGAACTTGTGCATAACTTTTGGTTTTAACATAAAACGTGGTGATACACCCTCCATATGCCTGCCTTATGACATTTAATGAAATGACTTTGGGTATGTGATATAGCAGCAATATTCAATGTTCAATTGTTCCCCACATACCTATGAGCTTCCTCATATTTCATAGCACACTTGATCTTCCCTGGGATCATGTGGCTGATTCTGGTCAATAAACTGTGAAAGGAAATAACAGGTCTTACTTTCAGGTCAAAATATAGAAGATGAGGTGTAATTTTTTCAGGTGTCTCTTCCACGTGGCTGTGCTTTACATAGGGCCCATATGCTAAGATGACAGCCAGCACTGTGTGGAGGGAGGCTGACTGGATCACTGGATTGCCAGAGCCACACTGTGCTCAGCAGGAACAATAAATAGAATTTGAAGAGTTAAGCATTGCCCATCTGTCCTGACTGATAATTATGATAATGCTTGAGATATCAGTTAAAAAACACACACATTATTACTCTACTCTCAATTCTCACAATTGTCATCCATAAAAAGCAACAGTATCACTGTGTCTTGGTTATGGACATGGAGTTGATGTTTTATCTATTGATTCATGAAAATTTGAAATCATCTATCAGCCGTAGCCTTACATACTGATTACACTTACTACAGAGTTTGTTTTTTTAAATTATGAACATCACATGATCTATTTAAACAATTACAAAAAGTGGGTCTATATGAAAACACACACACACACACACACACACACACACACACACACACAGATTCCTAAATTTACGTAGTATTAAGAAAATAGTCATAGCATTTGTACATTTTTGGCATTTTTTTCTATTTACATGTTTATAAGTCCATTTAGGCACAGAAACAGTGTGTATGTGGAAATATTGTTTAAGCTCTTTGAGCCTCATTTTCTGAAACAATGTCCAGGGAATTGTGAAGCATTATGATTCTGGTTGAATAAAATTAACGTACAAATAGAGTTTAATACAATAAATAAAGTACTCACTACCAACACCATTTCAGCTCTTTAATTCTCACAATTTCTTGAGATGGGGATCTTTATGCTCACTTCATAACAGATAAAATAAAGCTTGCATAGCAAGAAAAAAATGAAATTAGAACTCAAAGCTAGATCTCCATCCTTTATTTATAATATATGTACCATGTACTAAACTGTTTTCTAATAGTGTCTTCAGTGTCCTGACAGAAAGTCATGGCATGTTCAGATAGAGGTAAGTGAATGGAGCATAATAAATTGATTATTTGAAGGAATATAAACGTGGTTCAGGGGAACCACAGGGATGATGAAGCACCCAGGGCCCTGAAAGAGCAGGGAAGACTTGAGAACCATTAGACCTGAGGGGACAAACAAGGAAACAATCACTGAGACCCAGCAATAGCCTCTAGCTTAAAGAGGGTAATTCCACATCAGTCTAGGCCCTTGAGAAGGGAATGACCACCACCAACCTGTGTTATCTCCTCCCCATTGAAGATTTTTTTCTTGTGGTTTCCATTGACCAAACCCAACTGAGGCCAGAGAACAAACAAACCTGGGTTATGTTGTCCATTTAGGTCAGCCTCCTGGGGGTCAGAGTAGGGTGGAGAAGGGGAGCGGGGAATAGATCTGGAAAGACAAAGATAGATTATCCAGCCAATCACTTTCATAGATATAGAAGCCACTTGGCCATACCCATATGGAGAGAAATTTATCATATTGAAATACATTGATCATATTTAAGTACAATTAAAAATAAAATTGAGTCAGGAATAAACCATTTCCTAAAACAAGGGGTTTTCATGTATTAGTCAGAGACAGATGTGTGTGAAAGAAAACATTTCTGAATGTGAACAGGTGTATGATTCTGTGAGGATAGGGATATGACTCAAGAAAAACAGCTGAAAAAAAGAAAAATGACTAAAGGAGAGCGGTAAGGAACATAGGCAGTTTGGTCACATGACTTGGGAAAGACAGGCAGATGTCTGCGTGATTGTGACGGAATGGCAGCTGGAGATAAAACCTAGTCAATAATAAATGCACATAAAAGTTTTTCTTTGTTATTCACAGCTCTGTGGGAAAATGAATGTATATCTATTAACCATAGTGGGGCATGCTGGCCTTTTAAATAAGAAGCAATTCTGAATGAATGAACTGAGTCAAGTTAAGGTTAAGCTGGGCAAAAATTCTATATTATATACATTCTCTCTTTTCTCTATTTCTCTTTAATACAGCCCAATTCCATTTGCATGAAGGCATAACAAGTTTGAGATATCTCGTGAGAGAGAGAATCTGAGAGAGATCCTTTAGCAAAATCTAAAGATTATAAAAATAAACACACCTTTGACTCAGTTGCATGATGCCAAATTACAAGATGAAAAGCTGACAGCAACTGCTTGATGAAGAACTTAAGCACTTTCAACACATAATCAATTTGAACTAAACCAATTTTTTTTTCAGCTTATTGGGGTGACAATTGTTAGTAAAGTTACATAGATTTCAGGTATACAATTCTGTATTACATCATCTATGAATCCCATTGTGTGTTCACCACCCAGAGTCAGTTCTCCTTCCAGCACCATATATTTGATCCCCTTTACCCTCATCTACCACCCTCCTCCCCCTTTACCCTCTGGTAACCACTAAACTACTGTCTGTGTCTATGAGTTTCTGTTTCTCATTTGTTTGTCTTGTTCTTTTGTTGTTTTTGGTTTATATACCACATATCAGTGAAATCATATGGTTCGCTGCTTTTTCTGTCTGACTTATTTTGCTTAGCATCACACTCTCAAGATCCATCCATGTTGTCACAAATGTTCCTATATCATCTTTTCTTACCGCCGAATAGTATTCCATTGTGTATATATACCACAACTTCTTTATCCATTCATCTATCAAAGGACATTTTGGTTGTTTCCATGTCTTGGCCACCGTAAACAAAGCTGCAATGAACATTGGAGCACACGTGTCTTTATGTATAAATGTTTTCAGATTTTTTGGGTAGATACCCAGGAGAGGGATTGCAGGGTCATATGGTAATTCTATTCGTAATTTTTTGAGGAACCTCCACACTGCCTTCCATAACAGCTGCTCCAGTCTGCATTCCCACCAACAGTGTATGAGGGTTCCTTTTTCTCCACAGCCTCTCGAACACTTGTTACTATTTGTCTTGTTGATGATAGCCATTCTGACTGGGGTGAGGTGATATCTCATTGTGGTTTTTATTTGCATTTCTCTGATGATTAGCGATGTTGAGCATTTTTTCATATGTCTATTTGCCATTTGTATATCCTCTTTGGAGAAATGTCTCTTCAGGTCCTCTGCCCATTTTTCAATTGGGGTGTTTATTTTCTTGTTGTTGAGTTTCATGAGTTCCTTGTATATTTTGGATATTAGCCCCTTATCAGAGGCACTGTTTGCAAATATCTTCTCCCATTCAGTTTGTGGCCTCTTTATTTTGTCAATGGTTTCTTTTGCTGTGCAGAAGCTTTTAAGTTTCATATAGTCCCATTCGTTTATTTTAGCTTTTACTTCCATTGCCTTTGGAGTTAAATTCATAAAATGTTCTTTGAACCCAAGGTCCATAAGTTTAGTACCTATGTTTTCTTCTATGCAGTTTATTGTGTCAGGTCTTATGCTTAAGTCTTTGATCCATTTTGAATTAATTTTTGTACATGGTGACAGATAGCAGTCCAGTTTTATTCTTTTGCATGTGGCTATCCAATTCTCCCAGCACCATTTATTAAATAGGCTGTCTTTGCTCCATTGTATGTTTTTAGCTTCTTTATCTGTCCATATTTATGTGGTTTTATTTCTGCGTTCTCAATTCTATTCCATTGGTCTATGTGTCTGTTTTTCTGCCAATACCTTGCTGTTTTGATTACTGTAGCCCTGTAGGACAAGCTAAAGTCAGGGAGTGTGATACCTCCAGTATTGGTTTTTTTTTCTTAAGATTGCTTTGGCTATTCGGGGTCTTTTGTGGTTCCAAACAAATCTGATGATTTTTTTTGTTCTATTTCTTTAAAAAAAATGCCATTGGGATTTTGATGGGGATTGCATTAAATCTATATATTGCTTTGGGTAATATGGCCATTTTAACTATGTTGATTCTTCCAATCCATGAGCACAGAATGTCTTTCCATTTCTTTGTGTCTTCTTCAATTTCATTCAAAAATGTCTTATAGTTTTCAGCATATAGGTCTTTCACATCCTTGGTTAAGTTTATTCCTAGGTATTTTATTCTTTTTGCTGCAATTGCAAAAGGAATTGTTTTTTGTATTTCTTTTTCTGAGATTTCATTGTTAGTATATAGGAATTCAATGGACTTTTCTACGTTGATTTTGTAGCCGGCCACATTACTGTATTCGTTGATTGTTTCTAATAGCTTTTTGGTGGAGACTTTAGGGTTTTCTATATATAACATCATGTCATCTGCAAAGAGTCATAATTTAACTTCTTCATTCCCAATTTGGATGCCTTTTATTTCTTTCTCTTGCCTGATTGATCTGGGAAGGACTTCCAACACTATGTTGAAAAGCAGAGGTGATAGGGGACAGTGCTGTCTTGTTCCTGAACGTAGAGCAAAGGGCTTCAGTTTTTCACCATTAATTATGAGATTAGCTGAGGTCTTGTCATATATGGCCTTATTATGTTAAGGCATTTTCCTTCTATACCTATTTTATTCAGTGTTTTAATCATAAATGGATGTTGTATCTTGTCAAATGCTTTTTCTGCATCAATTGATATAATCATATGATTTTTGTCCTTTATTTTGTTTATGTGATGTATCACATTGATGGATTTGTGGATGTCGAACCATGCTTGTGCCCTGGGGATGAACCCCACTTGGTCGTGATGAATAATCTTTTTAATGCATTGTTGCATTCGATTTGCTAGAATTTTGTTTACGATTTTTGCATCTGTATTCATCAGAGATATTGGTGTGCAGTTCTCTTTTTTGGTGTTGTCCTTACCAGGTTTTGGTATCAGGGTAATGTTGGCCTCATAAAATGAGTTAGGGAGTACTGTCTCTTCTTCAATTTTTTGGAAGAGTTTGAGCAGGATTGGTATTAGATCCTCTTTGAAGGTTTGGTAGAATTCACTAGTGAAGCCATCTGGTCCTGGACTTTTGCTTTTGGGAAGGTTTTGGATGACTGATTGAATTTTCTTACTGGTGATCGGTCTGTTTAGATTTTCCAGTTCTTCATGGTTTATATGTTTCAAAGAACTTGTCCATTTGTTCTGTTGAATGTGGTGGCATATAGTTCTTCATAGTATTCTTGGATGATCCTTTGTATTTCTGTTGCATCTGTGATAACTTCCCCTTTTTCATTTCTGATTTTGTTTATTAGTGTCTTCTCTCTTTTTATCTTAGTGAGTCTAGCCAAGGGTTTGTCAAGTTTGTTACTCTTTTCAAAGAACCAGCTCTTTGTCACATTAATTTTTTCCATTGTCTTTTTGTTCTCTGTTTCATTTAGTTCTGCTCTGCTTTTAGTTATTTCCTTTCTTCTCCGGACCTTGGGTTTCACTTGTTCTTCTTTTTCTAGTTATTTAAGGTGTAACATGAGGTTATTTATTTGGGATTTTTCTTGTTTCTTGTGATAGGCCTGTGATGATATAAATTTACCCCTTAAAACTGCTTTTGCTGCATCCCCAAAATTTTGGTAGGATGTGTTTTCATTGTCATTTGTTTCTATGTATCTTTTTATCTCTCCTCTAATTTCTTCTTTTACCCAGTCGTTCTTTAAAAGTATATTGTTTAATCTCCATGTATTTGTGTTTTTCCTGCTTTCTTTTTGCAGTTGATGTCCAATTTCAAAGCCTTGTGATCAGAGAATATGCTTGGTATGATTTCAATCTTCTTAAATTTGCTGAGGCTAGTTTTATGTCCTAATATATGGTCTATCCTTGAGAATGTTCCATGTACACTAGAAAATAATGTATAGTCTGATGTTTTAGGATGAAGTGCTCTATATATGTCAATTATGTCCATTTCATCTAATGTGTCATTTAAAGCTGCTATTTGATAATTTATTTTCTGTTTGGATGATCTATCCATAGCTGTCAATGATGTATTTAGGTCCCCTAGTATAATTGTGTTTTGGTCAATATCTCCCTTTAGTTCTGTTAGTAGTTGCTTGGTGTATTTTGGTGCTCCCTGATTGAGGGCATAAATATTGATGCCTGTTATGTCTTCTTGTTGTATAGTCCATTTTACCATTATGAAATGTCCATCTTTGTCTCTTTTTATCTTTTTCACACTGAAGTCCGTTTCATCTGATATCATTATGGCTACACCTGATTTTCTCTGGGTACCATTTGCTTGGAGTGTCAATTTCCACCCTTTCACTTTGAGTCTATGCTTGTCCTTGTAGCTGAGATGTGTCTCTTGGAGACAGCATATGGTTGGGTTTAGTTTTTTGACCCAATCTGCTCCTCTGTGCCTTTTTATTGGTGAGTTCAGTCCATTTACATTTAGGGTGATTATTGATATGTGAGGATTTCCTGTCATTCTATCTTTAGTTTTCTGGTAAGACTGTGTCTCCATTGTTTCTTTGCCTTTTTGTTGTTGTCTATTATTTCTGTGTGGTGGTAATCTATGATGTTTCCCTCTATTTCTTCTTTTATTACAGTATATATTTCAGTTCTGTATGTTTTTTGAGTGGTTATCCTTAAGTTTATGTAAAAGAAAGTTTGATATTTAGAGTATTCCATTTTCTTCAGCATGCTTACATTCTCCATTCCCATATTCCGTTTCAGGCCTTTACTCTCCCCCTTTTTAAGTTTTGGTTGCCACAAATTGTCCTTGTTGATGGTGGTCGAATAGCCTCCTTTAGTATTTCTTGTAGTGCAGTTCATGTGTTAGAAAATTCCCTCAGCTTCTGTATGTCTGGAAAGGTCTTTATTCCTCCTTCATATCTAAAGGATATCTTTGCTGGATATATTATTCTTGGCTCATAATTTCTCTCTTTCAATAGTTTGAATATTTGGTTCCACTCCCTCCTGGCTTGTAGAGTTTCTGCTGAAAAATCTGATGATAATCTCATGGGCTTTCCTTTGTAGGTTACCGTCTTCTTTTCCCTGGCTGCCTTGAGGATTCTTTCTTTGTCGTTGATTTTAGACAGCTTCAATACAATGTGCCGTGGAGAAAGCCTGTTGGGATTGAGGTAATTAGGTGTTCTATTTGCTTCTTGGATTCGAGGATCCAGTTCTGTCCACAAGTTTGGGAAGTTCTCATTGACAATTTGTTTGAATATATTCTCTGTTCCCTTCTCTCTTTCTTCTCCTTCTGGTATGCCCATTATTCTTATATTGCTCTTTCTGATGGAGTCAGAAAGTTCTTGTAGAGTTCTTTCATTTCTTTTAAGTCTCAAGTCTCTTTCTTCTTCCATCTGTGTCATTTCCAGGTTGCTCTCTTCGATGTCACTGATTCTTTCCTCCATCTGGTCAACTCTACTACCTAAGCTGGTTATTTCATTCTTAATTTCTTCTATTGAGTTCTTAATCTCCAGAAATTCTATTTGGTTCTTTTCTAAAATTTCAATCTCTTTTGTAAAATGCGCATGTTGTTCTTTGATTGTGTTTCTGAGTTCATTAAGCTGCCTTTCTGTGTTTTCTTACATCTCGTTGAGATTTTTCAGAATTGCAATCTTGAATTTGCTGTCATTCAAGTCACATATTTCCATATCTTTAAGTTCCTTTTCTGGAGACTTTTCAATTTCTTTCTGAGCTATCTTGTTGCCTTGGTTATTTATGGCAATTAATGATTTATTATTTCTCTTCCTAGACATCTACAGGAGTGCCTTCTGCAACAGGTTGATAGGAAGAGGTCTTTTTTTGTTTTCCAGTACTTGCTGGTACAATGTTTTATTTTCTCTCCGACTGCAGCTGTTTTTTTCTCTCTCACACAGTACTGCTTTGTTTTCTCTGCACTATTCCAGCTTCTCACACAATGGGGGGATTCCCTGGGAGTCGGGCTTCTCCTTTGTTAATAGTTCGCCTGGGTCACAGGGCGCAGTGTCCCGGTGAGTATGCGGAGAGCTTTTGAAGTTCCAAAGGTCTTCCTGCACCAGATTCAGAGCCCATATGTTTCAGCAGTTCTGTTTACTCCTGCAGGGATCCGCCCAGATAGGTGGAGCCAGGGGTGCGGTGAGTTGTGAGAGGTGGCCCAGAGCAATGGCGGCGACCACCACCACAGCGGGTCTTGCTTCCACAGCTCCCTCCCCTTTGCCGGAACTAGTTGGGTTGCGAATTTGTGTCTGCGGTCCACAGTTCTCAGAACAGCAATTATTCTGTTCTTTTGATCTGACACTGCTACTGTTCCGCTTCTAGCATCGGGCATGTGGGGGCGGGGCGAGCTCTGGGAGGGTCGGGAGGGGGCAGCTAGTCTCAGTGCCTAAGGCTTCCCATTCTCTACTCAGCCGTGAGGGCTTAAACCACCGTTTTCAGCCTTCTTCCCTCCATCTTTTCTCCAAGGTCTCTGCCATGAGCGTTGGGTTCAGCTGTGTTATGTGTTGTCCCCTCAGCTCTGTGGACCATAAGTGGAGCCCTAGCAGTCCAAGTTCTTCCCTCTCCCGCAGCTGCAGTAGTTCTGGGATGCAGCGAGCTCGAAGCACTGAGTGAGGTCTGCGTCCTGTGCCCGCGAAGCTCAGTCTCCGCACTTCTCCCTTCCCTCCTCCCCTGCTTGCGCGATTCGCCCACCTTTAGGTGAATTCAATAGTGGGCCTCTTCATCTTGCCTGTCTGCTGTGTAGGGAGTCCTTTGTGGAGTTTTTGTTGTTCGATTAGTTGTAAATTCCAGGGGAGCTTTACAGAGACTCACCTCAGGCTGCCATTTTGATGACGTCACTCACTAAACCAATATTTTAAACAGCCTGGGCCTAGTCCTGAATTAATCACATTCTTACCTCTTTCTCACAAATAAAATTTTTTTCATCATACATGCTTGCAAGTTCTAGATTAGTACAAATGATCCTTCAAAATTTTACCTGTTTATCCAAATTATATTCAAATGATGAAAATTTCATTGGCCATCTCAAGTCTCCCAAATTAACTAACACATCATACATTTTCAATAACACTGATGGGTGTTCTCCCAATAAGTCATCCTGTGGCTTTATATGTACTTCTATTGCTTCTCTGTTCTTCTTCCTGCTGCTCCTCCTCCTTCTTCTTCCTTTTTTTTTTTTTTTTTTTTAAGTAAAACTGTGGGAAGGTACAACTTTGAAGAGCTTAGTTTAACCAAATAGCTTTCCTTCTAGTATCAATGTCTTCAGCCATGCTAAGAGGAGGAAAGTATCATTTTGAATCATGTTGTACTCAGTAGAACCATGGATGGAAGAATTGGAAAGGAAGTGCTGAAAAGAAATCCTATTTCCCAATTTGGTTAATGGTTTGTTGTATGATCTAGCAGCCTCTGCAAGGTAGAGTTTATGACCCAGGAGTTAAGGTTCAACCTTTAGATATATTTGCTTAACACAAAGAATGTTTTTTAAAAAACTACAACTTAGTAGTTACTCTAAAGTTTGGGCAGTATCATACCGAAACCTCATTTATAACTTTTCTTGATAGGTTGGCAGACATGGCAACAGGAGGCCAGCATTCCTGATATAGAACCCTTGGGAGGATTTGGGTAATGTTGTGTTTTTAAGATGAGTTGCATGTTCTCTACTATAGGCCCAACCCTTTCATATTAATGGTCTTCCTCTGCTCGGATTCAGTTTTATTTCCTCTCTGATCCCTGGAAGTATTTCATTTTGTTGACAGCAATTAAATCTATTATAATGTGTGATGGGTGGTGTACCAAAATCACTAATTTTCATTATGGGCTCACTCATACTTTTAGGGTATTCACAGAGAATCCACACGAGATTTCTTTAAAGTTCCGTTAAGACCTAAGTCAACAAATTGCAGTGTTGCCCAACAATCTGAATAGCCCATTTAGGAAAAGGCAGACACAGTGGTCTAAATTATTTTTGTTGTTTTATAAGTCTTATTGTTTACTAACACTTGTATTTGGTTCAATATACCATTGAAGTCATCTGAACATGGAGGTCCCTTTGAAGTTGATGGATGATGGCAAAGACAAATGAATTTATGTGAGAAGTAGGCCAGTTTTCCCTGTGTAAGCAGTATTACCAAATACTGTTTTCTGTTCCTAAATAATTGCTACCCAATTAAGCATCAAACTGACAATAGCCATTTGGCTGTCATTTGCTTTCCAGAATCATCTGGTTCTGTGTTTATTCCTTGTGTCTGGCTGTTCCTGTCACCCTGACATCGAGGCCAGTCCTGAAGTTGCACAATGCAAGTTGAGGAAGCAAACGAACCACTACCTAAATTGGTCCTTCCTTCTCCTGACCCATTCTGGTCATTTGTTAAGATTTTCCATGGCCAGAGATCTCTTTGCTTTGATTTTATCACGGACCATGGGTATATAGCTGCCCTGTGAAATAAATTCAGTTTCTCTATCAATAGCCACATTAGAGGCTACCATGAGTTCTGAACCTTTATTTGTGCCATGGACCCAAGTCATTGGGTAAAGCCTATGTAACTATCTCAGAATAATGTTTTTAGATGCTTAAAATAAATTACATAGAATTACAAAGGAAGCAACTATAGTGAAATATAGTCACCGATATTATTGGAGTTGGGTTCTTTGGTTCTTCAAGATAGAAATCAAGAGGAAACCCCAGAAACATTTCCAGACAAATTTTATCAAGCTTATGCTCGAACACAAGGGAAGCAGCACAGAGGAGAGGAAAGTCTTCTGAACTGACTCAGGGTGTCGTGCGGGGTGGCCTGCGGGGTCTCTGCTCCTGCTCCCCACATAAGAACACAGGATATGGCTAGACCAAAAAGGAACCCCACGGAGCCATAGGTAGGGGAGTCATACCAATATGGTCTCACTGGAGGCTGGGTTCACACGACATGCGACCTGCTGTCTGCTTTGCTGCCAACCCACTGACTCTCCTCCTCTCTCCTCAACTGTCCTCAACTTCCTTCCACTCTCCTCAACTCTCCTCCATAGCCGAGGCAGTTATATTAGTGGCCAATGGCTCAATGGTTACAGCTGACGGCCAACTAGCCACAGCCGACGGCCATCTACTACCCAAGCCAGCACCTTTCCACATGAGGCCGAGAGCCTGGAAACTGCTCCCTGGGACTCTGTCCCACACAGGGGCTGGCTTTGTTTGGTTGCTTTTATAAACAGGGGACAAGGTGGGTTTGCACAGAAAGGTGGGCTTTCTTAAAACAACAGGCTTTTTGAAAGTGGCGGCTTTCTTTACTGGCTAGTTGCCTGGTAACTACGTTTGCACCTGCGCTGTGGGGCAAGATGGCGGACATGATCATTATCGCCACCTCAGGAAAGCGTCTAACAGTCAAACCCTGATCAACTGCGCATGCAGAATAGTGCTTTTGACATCTGTATAGAAGTAAATGGTTAGAAGGGAGATAATGATCAGCTATTTTTGCATTTTTGTGTAAGGGGTGTTGAAGTGGTGGCATTCATGTGGTCAGTGTATCCCAAGTTCCTCCTGTCCATCCAGCATCCTTTGACCCAATCAAGATATTAAAATGTGACATATTAATATATATATGCCTATTAATATATTGTAAATAACTGTTTAAAATGTATTATAATAATTATTATAATTTCAAAGTCTGGATGTACTTAAATGATATTCTGAGATATCTGCAACAACCTTCTACGGTTGTTCTATGGTATGACAGAACAAGGGGTCCTGTTCTGTATGTAATTGTGATTTTTTGCCTAGAAGAGTAATTGAAGGAAATGTTAAATGTCAGAGTCTGGTAAAAATAAAGATGCAATTATTTTTTTTCTATTCAGGTTCATAGAACCCTTGAATTCCTTTCACAGACCCTTTGGAGGTCCATGGACCCTAGGTTAAGAGTAGTATGGTCTAAGAATAGTACAGCCTAATGCTGTAAAATTTAAATGCCTCTGCTGTACCAGTTCACTTTGGTGGTAAAAGAATGGTATGGGGTAATTTTAGAAAACAGCTCAATCCACTGAGCTCTCTAGGGGATTAAAAGATAAACCAGTTTTCATAATGTCAAACATCCCATTATCTATTTAGGAGAGGACAAAGCATTACTTGAGCTTATTATTTCCCAGTTAGTTCAGTGATCTCCTCCCACTGACCTGGCTAGTGTCTTCATTGCAAGGAAATAGTAAGAAACCTGTCTTCCTAAATAGGGCTCACTGGTGGGCTAAGGAGTAAGTGTAGACCTAGAGACAGGTTGAACGAGGCCCCATCATGTGTTCATGAATGGATGACACTCAGCCAGGTTTTCACTTTATAAAAAACATTGTAGTGATGCTGATGTGGATTACTTCTGTTGCCTAATTTGGAAGACAAGCAGTTCCAAATATGAACTGCAGTTTGTCATTCTCTCCAGCCTTGTTTCGCCTCCAGGAAAGAGCCATGTCTTAGTGTTCTCATTTCTGAGCTACTGCCTGATTCTAATCATGACAGACTGGGGTTAAGGGAAAGAGGCAGGGGAAACCCTGGTAAGAGAGCAGCACTTTTTATTTTGCCTAGGCCCCCAACAAATAAATTGTACACAACTTGAGAGCCTATGGAAGAATTAGAAACTCACCCTCGATGGAAAAGGAAAAACCTAAATAGATATTTTTGCATAAGATCCTCTGAAACAAAACATTTTTAGAACAGTTACTCACCATATCACAGTGTTCAATAAATGTTTATTTTTTTTCTCAATAATAACAACAACTTGTTAAAATGCTGTCCAACCAATCTGAAAGCTAAGCCGAGGAGGAAGGGGATGCTTGTCATTGCCTCCTCTCCTTTCAAGCCACCACAAATATTATGCTCTTGCTATTTTGTTTAACTTGGGCCGAATTCACTTCATAGAGTAACAGGGAGGGAGAGTTGGGTCCATTAAGAATAAACTTCAAAAACTCTCTGGCTTTGGGGCTTTCTTGTGTTATTCCACCTCAAACCCAAAGGATATGAAAGATGGGAAGATTAGCAAGGGTTTTGCCCTGGCTGTTCTTTTACTGAATGGCTTTATAAATGCCAATTGAAATAATTATCAAGCCATTATGATGATTTGCATTAAAAATGGTAACTTAAGCAAGCAGTCCTTGTGCTTGGAGGAGGGCAATTGAGGGGTAGCATTTAATGTTATAAAAGGCCCATTGAAGCCATACTAGCTTTCTGGCTTTCCGAGGATTACCGCACAGTAGTTCACAAAAAGGTTATTCTTCCAGCTCTATTTATACTCACAGTCCTTACAGTGCATGCTCCCAGTGCACCCATTCCTGGCATTGATTTGTGCCTCTGCCCAAATTCTCATCTGGCACAGATAAGGCAGCAGCTTCTGGAGATGGTGATGCAATGCTTGGAGCGTGGCAGAACAAAGAAAGGGCCTCTTCTTATCAACATTTCTTTTTGCTGTTTAAGTGAAAATACCAGAGGCCTTGGGTACCATTTCCTACTCCCCTTACCTCTAACTGCCCAACTGTCCCAGTAAAGCCCATCGCTTACCCTGGACCCCCTTGGAGGATCTACTTAAAAGAATAAGACAGGGTATTATGAAGATCAAAGTCTCATTATTCACCACTTTTTTCAGTGAGGAGGCAGTTACCTTATAAAAGGCACCACCTTTGTTTTGTAAATATCACAGACTCCAAAGGATCTGATGGAAGAGGGGAGGGTATAGAGTCTGACAACTGCCAACACTATATATCGCAGCTCTGAAAGGTACAGGGGAAAGGACACAGCCCAGATGTAGGACCATGTGGCCCTGGAAGCTATGTCACAGGTGATGGGGTTCAGGACACATTACCTAAAAATACTGTACCTTGGCATACTGAATATTTCAAGCTGAAGGAATTTGAGAAATGGCAAATGCATGAGGGACTTTCTGACTTTCCTCATAAAACCCTCATGTGAGAAGTGCCCTCCCTCTACCCAGAGGAAAGGAGCATCCTTATATCTGAAGACTAAGGGACACAGAGAGAAACCTGAATGGACAGGCCAGATAAATTTTTCCATCTATTTCACTTAGCCCTTACTCTCTCCTATCATGTTTTCCCATGACTTTTCATCAGATCTAGCATTAAAAAACGTTGGCTTAACCATTTCTTTGAGTCTTCATTTCATTATGAAGGCTCCTGAGTCATATAAAACTTACATTAAATAAATTTGTATGTTTTCTCCTGTTAATATGCCTTTGCAGTTTAATTTTCAGACGTAGCCAGGGACCCTAAGAGGGTCAAGGAAACCTTTTTCTTCCTCTGCACAGGCCCTGCCTTAAACATTTGCTGAAGTGACCAAAGGTGCATCATGGAGCAGTTCAACCAAATAAACACCACTGAGTTCTCAAACTGTAGTGGGCCCCAAATTGCCCAAAGAGATGGTTAATAATTTGGGTTTGTACACGCCATCCCCAGAGAATCTGACTGAACAAATCAGTCGTGGACCCAGGAATCTAATATTAATTAGCATAGGATAAATCTTCTGCTGATGCAGGTAGAAGAATGAACACTACTCTTAAGGGTTAGCTCAAATACTATATATATATATATATATATATATATATATATATATATATATATATATATATATATATATACTTGATAATAAACCTAAAGAAAAATGCACAAATTGTACCTGTACAGATGAATGAATTCTCGCAAAGTACACACTTCTGCTATCCAGCAACCACATTAAGAAAGAGAATTAAGTTATGAACATCTCACAAGTCCACCTTATGTTCATTTCTGGTAACTGCCCCCACCAAGGGTATCCTGACTCCTATTAATCACACCGTAGATTATTTTGACCTATATCGGAACTTTACATACATGGAATCATAAAGAATGTCCTTTTTATATCTTCTTTTGCTCATTATATTTGCGATATTCATCTATAATGTCAGGTGTACTTGTAATTTGTCACTTCCTTTCTTTAAAAAAACAAACCTATTTTCTCAGCTTTTACTTTGTGGTAGGTAGGTTCTGTAGGTGTGAGAACTTGAGTGCTATTTAAATCATTATTTTTCAGTTTTTGATAGTGTTATCTTTCCGTTCCATAATGAGCTGATCCCAGGTGGTGAATGCAGAAGCCCCTTGTGATGTCCCAAGTTAATTTGTGGCATTTATTGTTTGTTTTATTAAGTCTTCTGCTGAAAGAAATATAACATGATGGACTAAGGCGACAGTGCAGACTAGATGTAAGGAAATAGGTGAAAGTTAAGGAAGTATCTGTGTTTAAATGGTTGTTTTTAAGTTGGGACCCAAGGTTGTTCCATGGAAAGTGCCATTTTTTGGAGATCAAATGTTAAGTGGCTTTGGATAGCAGTTCTCAAAAGACAGGGCCTGCTCCTGGGGCCCAGAGCGTTGCGCCTGTGCTGCTCCACATGCCCTCAGCTCACCAGTTCCATTTCCTAGAAACAGATGATCCAGGCATGGTCTGCTATTTAATCCCCTAGCTTACCATTCAGTACGGTAATTGCCTCTAATAGAGACACTACCCTCTTCCTGTAAGACAGGTGTGTTTGATGACCACACCAAAGCTCGAGGTGCTGATGATCTCAAGCAGCTTCTCCGAGTGTCTATGTGGCTTCTATGCTATAGCACATGCACTGGCACATCCCGACCTCTGGGGGCGATGCTCTTTAAGTTGATTGTATTTTTTTCAATGAGATTTTTGAGAATGGGCTGGGAGGTCCCATTGATCGAGCGCTTGGTTCTTCTCATCACTGTTCTTTATTTGAAGATGTATTATAAACCAGCTCCCTTTTGCAATATTTTGTAATTAGTTTGGTATTAAGGCCTGAACAGGGTGGGCCACACAGGTTGAAAGAAAGGAAGATGGTAAAGGACTAAAGTTCAAAATCACAATTCCAAGACCTCCCCATACTAGAATCCATAGTAAATAAGTGATCATATTATATTATTACTATTCTTTCATGAGACTTATGTTCAGTTAGAAATACATTATATACTAGAGATACTGTAAATTCCCCAATAGATTGAAAATTCCCTAGACACTCTAGCAGCTATTTTCTGGATAGTAATGTTTAACATTCACCCAGTAATTGCACCAAAACAATGAAGACGAACTAATGTGCAATGTGAACACATATACATGTTGGGTATCAGGGACAGATCTCCTTGTTAGAGTCAGGTAATATTTTTCTTCAATGGTTTTGGCTTTCATGATGATTCTCTGTCATAACCCGCATTCTCCCAGAAACAATCCCTAAACCAAGGATTTGTGTGTATGTCATTTATTAGGGATAAGCTCCCAGGAGAAACCAGTAAGGGAGTGAGGGGAGCAGGATACGTAAGAGGAAGAAGCTAAGCAAGTGCTTGATATTTCAGACATTGCTTGAGACCCTGGGAAACGCTGTAGAGTAAGTAACACCTCAGGTACTTCTGTTTCCCAATCAGATGAGGTGATTCCATTGTCCAAGGGCAGGCAGCAGAATTTGGAAGATACATTTATAAAGTTGATCAAAGGAGCCCAAGGTCATCTGAGCAGGACCCCAAAGTATCTGCTACGTGATTTAATCAGGTTATTATTTCAACAATAATAACAAAACAATGGTATCTTTATGATTTCACCAGGATACCAGAGAAAAGGTATCCATTTTAGAATTAACGCAAAATATGAATGGGTCAGCCATGATGTAGTTAAATAGTCCAGAAGTAAAGCTGATGTTACAGGGAATCTGCCATGTACAGAGTGGCATGCCATGGTATTTCCTGGAATTAAATTACAATCAAAAGATCGGAATAGTAGGAGAAGAACAAAGCTATCCGAAGAGGAAGCAAGAAAGGAAGCAAGAAAGATTTTAGCCAAACGGGGAGATCAGAACTCGGGTGGTGGTGTTTCCTACTTCAGTGTTTTAGTTGGATCTTCAAATGTTTTAAGAACTGAAAGGCATTTGAAATTTATAAGACTGAAACACTCGGATACAATTCCTCTATTTCTACCCTAGTTCCTCTTCATAACTTGTCACTTGGCATCATCTGGCGATGTGGAGTTTAAGTTGCAAGGTAGCATCATTGGACAAACTATTTCACCTCTCTTAATCTTAATGTCTTTATCAAGGAGACAGTGGAACTTAATTCCTAGGAATTATGTTATAATTAGAAGAGTAAGTAAAGTACAAAGCAATGTTTTGGGCTATGGTAGACAATAAAATATCGATTATTAATATTGGTAAAAGTGTCAACAATCTAATTTTATATGGCCAGTCGTCTAGTTACCATTGTGGATACTAAGGCACACCCACACTTCGTGGTGTGAAACCTTCATTGTATTATGCTCATGGTTTCTGTGGGTCAGGAATTTAGACTGCACAGTGGGGATGGTTCTCTCTGCTCCATAATATCAGAGGCCCCAGCTACCATGTTTCCTGAAAATAAGACCTAGGCAGATAATCAGCTCTAATGCGTCTTTTGGAGCAAAAATTAATATAAGACCCGGTATTATATATTATATAATTATATAATAATAATATCATATATGATATAATATTATATATTATATACTATACATTATATTATATACTATACATATTATATTATATTATATTATTATATTATATTATATTATTTTACTATAAGACTGGGTATAATATAGTATAATATAATACTGAGTCTTATATTAATTTTTGCTCCAAAAGACACATTAGAGCTGATGGTCCAGCTAGGTCTTACTTTCAGGGAAACAAGGTGAGAACATGAGATTGCTTAGAATGTTCAAGAGCTAGGGCTGGAATCTTTTGGAGGTGACTTTACTCACATATCTGGCAGTAAATGTTGCCTATTACCTGGGATGTCAGTTGGGGCTGTTAGCTGGAACAACTCATATAACCTGTCCATGTGGTCTGGGCTTCCTCAAAGCATGGTGAGTTCAGGACAGTCAGAGACTTCTTACATGGCAACTCAAGGCTCCAAAGAAGAATATCCCAGCTAACAAAGTGGATCATCTTTTTGATCAAGCCTCCACATCACACAGAATTACTTAAGCTCAGTTTGTTATTAGTGAGTCACAAACTCACCCCAATTAAATGGAAGAAGACATAAACTTCACCTCTCAAAAGAAGGTATGTCAAATTATGTGAAGTTATTTTTTAACCATTGGGCCCTAATAAGCTAAACAATATTCATAGTTCTCTACAGTTGCACATATGTGAAGAATGCTTATTGTACAATTTTAGGAGGTACCTAAACATTTTCTAACAATTCAAGGCAACCAAAGAAATTCAATGGCATACAGACTCAGTATGCTGGAAGGCAACTCCACTCTTATTCTCTGGACTCAAATACAATTTTTCCTCGGTATCTGCATGGGATTGCTTCCAAGACCCCCAAGGATACCAAAATCAGTCATACCTTGTTTTATTTCATTTTACTGAGCTTCACAGATACTGTATTTTTATCAACACCAAAGCAAGACTCTCTACCAGCAAAAAGATTATAACTGGCTGAAGGCCTAGGTGATGGTTAACTTTTTTTTTTAGTAATACTGTACTTTTAATTAAGATATATACATTTTTTAGACATAATACTATTGCACACTTAATAGACTACATATAATATAGTATAACCATAACATATATACACTGGGAAACCAAAATAATTCATGTGACTCCCTTTATAGTGATATTTGCTTCATTGCAGTGTCTGGAACTGAACCTGCAATATCTCCAAGGTATGCCTACATCTTAAATCATCTTTAGATTACTTATTGTTGACATAAGAAACGTCCAAACCTGTATTGAATTTTTATGAGTTTATTTGAGCCAAACTGACAATTGCCAGGAAGCAAAATCTCAACATATTGAGAAAATTCTTTGGGGAATGACAGTTTTACAGCTTGTTTTATACATTAGAATCAAAGGAGGAGATGTAAAGAGGGTTACATGATATACGTTGGTGGTAGATTAAGGGGGCAGGAGAAAGCAAAGCGGGGAAGTGTCTAGGATTGGATAAAAAATAAAATGGAGACACATATTTCTTTTACATTGGTGGGTACAAGACAGTAAATAATTAACCTCTACAGCACATAGAAATGGTATTTGGAGAACAACATAACAATGAGGGGTTCTGTGGTCTCATGCTCTGGTGCTGTGCCCTTAGGGATCTGGAAAAGGGGATTACTCTGACATTTCAAAGGTATGTTTTTTAGATGCAAAAAGACAATAGAAAGGCTCACTTCAGGTGAAGATTGCCCTTTGTCAAGGAATCTACAGGCCTAGGATGTGACAACCTGATCTGACCCACTTTTACTTAAAAATTTTCATGTTTGGACCATCCTATGCGCTTACTTGTGGTCTCTGAGATTGAAGGACCCACCTAGCAGGCCTCCCCTGAGCTTGTCAGGTTTAGTATGTGGCCCCTTTCTGTGCACATTATAGTACCTCATACAATGCAAATTATATGTAAATAGTTCTGTATTGTTTGGGAGATAATGACTGAACATGTACATCTGTATCTGTACATGTTCAGCACAGATGTAGCCATCATAGGCCTAAGTACATAGCACATGTCAGCAACAATGTAATATTTTTCTAATATTTTTGATCCACGGTTGGTTGAATCTGCGTACGCAGAACCCATGGATACTGAGAACAACTGTATAAACTTGGCCACAGGACATTTTATTTACTGATAGGATTTTGCCTAACATGGAATTTTTGTTTTTTCCATTAATTTATAGCAGAAAATGATTTACAGCACACACAGAAGTTCTAAGTGAAAGATGTGCTTTAAAAATGCTATTTCCCTGAACATTTTTGTGAAAAATAATAAAACTTTGATTTTCAGAGGGCAGCATTTTCCACAACACAGTCCATGGAAAAATACTTTCTAATGATATGGCAATAGTTGCTCCTTGAAAAACATATGCATATCGAAAAAATTAAAATTTTATGAAACTAAATTAAACAAAGCTTTATGGCAGCTCTTTTCAAAATCTTTATTTTGGTAATAGCGCTATGAACTTCCAAGTGGTAGATATAGTTTGCAGCTTATTCCAAATTTATTTAACAAGAGGCAGAGCTATTGTTTAACAGAACAAGCTTTGTGAAATACAGGATGAGACCATTGATACGGATCATGAAGGAGTCGAGTTGACTAAACAGAGGAGGGGGAAGGGCTTTCCAAGTAGAGAAACTGTATCATTAGCCCCCCCCACCCCCCACATACCTAATGAGATCAAGGCGACTAATTGTGTAACAAGTGACATGATTGGTAAGGTTGACACAAGGGGAAGCTTGCTGTGGCTTTTTTTTTTAAGTGCATTTGTGTGTGTGTGTGTGTGTGTGTGTGTGTGTGTGTGTGTGTGCATGTATATGGTGCAGTAGTCTGTATTGGCAAAATCTGTAGGATTTATAAAATAAACAGATAAAAGTCCATTTTATATCATTCAGTTCCCCATTGGTGTTTATCCCATGTCAAGTCCATTTTTATGTTTCCTGAGCCTTATTCCCTTTTCATTCCTTCTCTTTCCAATACATTAATAAGAACGAGGAATGGGGTAATTAAGACACTTCAACACTTAGGAACAGTCAGGAATTCAGCTACCAAATGATACAAATCATTATATAAATTATTGGCAAGTATGTTGATTATTGGAAAAAAAACAAAAACAAGCAAACAAAACAGTGGAATTCTTAGGGAAAAAAGATGCATGCTCATAATTTTATAAGAATGTTGCGCAACTAAACTACAAAAACACAAGCTTTGAGAATAGTACTGAGAAAAAAAATGGACAACTGTTTTGTTTTTATCGTTTCCATTTCACAAAGCTGTATCTTGTCCAATTTCTTGTGGTGTGTGTGCGTGTGTGTGCGTGTGTGTGTGTGTGTGTGTGCGTGTGTGATAGTGCAAATTAAAAGTACTATAGAAAACAAAATGTTTCAATTAAATATTAGTCCAGTCATAATATTCCAATACTTGAGGAGACCTGTGGTAAATTGCAAAAATGGTTAAGTCTTAATTCCTAAATCTGCCACCTCAAATCTGGTGGCAGGCATGACTGGTCAGCTCAGTTGGTTAGAGCGCGGTGCTCCTAACAGCAGGGTTGCCAGTTTGATCCCTGCATGGGCTGCTGTGAGCTCCGCTCTCCACAACTAGATTGAAACAAGTACTTGACTTGGAACTGATAGGTCCTGGAAAAACACATTTAAAAAAAAAAAAAAAAAAATCTGGTGGCAGCCATGTGACTTGATTTGACCAATGAGATGTTAAGAAGCATGACACAAGTACCATCTGGAAAAGCATTTGTGAAACAGATTGATATCTCCTCTCTCTCTCTCTCTCTCTCTCTCTCTCTCTCTCTCTCTCTCTCCCCCCCCCCCCCGCACCCCTAGTATCCCGCTCCCTCTCCCTTTCCCTTTCTCTTGCCTCTGTCATCACCCTGAGAACATGTCCAGGCTAGCCTGCTCTAGGATGAGAGACATGAGGGGCAGGGCTGAGTCATCCGAGTCCCCACAGCCAAAATCAGCCTAGACTAGCTGACAGCCAGCAATTCCCAGACATGAGTGAGCCCAGCCAAGATCAGCAGAACTGCCTAGGTATCTTTAAAGTGTGAACAAAATATACCACGGAAGCTTTGTGTTGTCAGTTATCCATCATTACTGAGGTAATAAATAACGGACACAGGATATTTAAAATAATTTTGACTAGCTCCATTATTTTACACATACTTAGTCAATTAAGAATATTCTTTTTGTAGAATTGAATTCATGTTCTAGCTCTTTGTCTAAATAGTTATAAAACTATGAAAAAGTCACGACCTTTTTGTGTTTTGTGGTCATCCTCTGCAAAACTGGGGTACCTTCCTTGTTGACTTCTGACTGATACTTAAAAGCATCATCTAAAATATTTATTATTATGGTAAATCTTGACCAGCTAGAAAGGTTGGGTAAAAAATCAGTTGGGAAAAACCTTGGACAGGGGATCTTTGAGAGGAAGAAATTTATAGATTGGTGTAAAGCATGTGCTCAAAAACAGATAATTGAACAAATACTAGTCAAATTTTCCAGATCAACAAGTGTTAAGACTTTAGGTTTAAGAAAGGCAGTTATTAGCATGTAGATAGATAGAGTTTTACCATATAAAAGTAAAAGGAGAAAATAGACAGCCAAACCACCTAAAATATCATTTTGTTGTAGAGAAATAGGGAAGAATGTGGAAGGAACAGCACGCATGTAAATATCACCTTCTTGAAAAAATTAATACTAATGGAAATACTACAAAAGTAAGGGTTGGGTGGAATGAAAATTACAATAAAACATACATGACTATAATTTAAGTAACAGATTTAAATAAAGCAATCCTTTTATAAGATCAAACAGTTACAATTTTGGCATTATAGTTAAGGTCTCTAGCACTCACACTAAATTATATTTTTCCACTGGTACTTTATATCTTGTGACACCACATTGGCACAATCTTAATATTTTAAATATATATAGATATATTTTAATATGTCTATATCTATATCTATATCTATATCATCTATATCTATATCGATATCCATATCTATGAGAGATATCTATCTCTATATCTACATCTATATTCATGAAACTTGCTCTTTTATACTTAAAATATGGCTTGGAAACATTTCTATATCAGAATGTATAAACCTACCTTATTCTTTCTAACTGTTTACCAGTATTTTTAAATTTTGTAATAGTTGTTCCTTTGTAATAATAATCTACCATTCTTTCATTTGTTCTTTCATTAAGGAAAAATTTATTAAACATCTACCAGGTACCAATAGTCATGGTTCTAGATGATGGGAATACAAGAATAAATGTTCCAGCTTTAAGAACTTATTTTGGAGGGAGTGGGAGACAGCTAATAAACAAACACTCAATATAATTTCTGATAAAGTTATATTGATAATGATAATTGATAATTGTCATGAAGCTATAAAAGCTGGACCAGGGACCAACAGGTTAATAAAAAGGTGCTCAACATCACTAATCATCAGGGAAATGCAAATCAAAACACAGAGATATCACTTCACACCTGTTAGAATGGCTTCTATAAAAAAAAAAAAAGACAAAAAATAATGTGTTGGTGAGGATGTGGAGAAAAGGAAACCCTCATTACACTTTTGGGATTGTAAATTGGTGCAGCCGCTATGGTAAACAATATGAGCTTCCTCAAGACATTACAAATAGAAATACAATGTGATCCAGCTATTCCTCTTCTGAGTATTTATCCAAAGAAAACAAAAACACTAATTAGAAAAGATACGTGCATCCTCATGTTCATTGCAGCATTATTTACAATAGTCCAAATATGAAAACAACCTGTGTCCACTGATGGATAAATGGATAAATGGACAAA
This sequence comes from Rhinolophus sinicus, assembly GCF_057876585.1. NCBI lineage: Eukaryota > Metazoa > Chordata > Mammalia > Chiroptera > Rhinolophidae > Rhinolophus > Rhinolophus sinicus. The sequence goes on from NC_142513.1 coordinate 28,594,064, forward strand.
GAAAATATAGATGAATATTATTCAGCCATAGGAGATAATGAAATCTTGCCATTTTCAAAAATATGGGGGGAACTTGATGGTATTATGCTAAGTAAAATATGTCAGAGAAACAAAAATACATGATCTCACTTATACATGGGATCTGAAAGAGAGAGAGAGAGAGAGAAGAAAGGAAGGAAGGAAGGAAAGAAGGAAGGAAGGAAGGAAGGAAGGAAGGAAGGAAGGAAGGAAGGAAGGAAGGAAGGAAGGAAGGAAGGGAGACCAAATTCATAGATATAGAGAACAAATTGGTGGTTGCCAGAGTTAGGGACTGGGGGTGGGCAAAATGAGTGAAGGGAGACAAAAGGTACAAACTTCCAGTTATAAAATAAATAAGTTTTGAGATATATAATGTACAGCATGGTGACAATAGTTAATAATACTCTATTGTACATTTGAAAGTTGCTAAGAGAGTAGGTCTGAAAAGTTCGTATCACAAGAAAAAAATTCTGTAACTATGTATGGTGACAAATGTTAACTAGATTTACTGTAGTGATCATTTCACAATGTATGCAAATGTCGAATAATTATGTTGTGCACTTGAAACTAGTATGTTATTATATGTCAATTATACCTCAATAATAATAATAATAATAAAAGCTCAGGGAAAAAGGTCAGGGAATAGAGAATTCTCAGGATTCCTGGAGTTATTTGGAAAAGGGGCTGCTCTGTGAAAATGACATTTGAGCAGGACCTGAATGATGTCATGGAGAGTGATATACAAAAATCTCAGGGTAAGGCACTACTAATGGTGGGAACAACCCTTTTGAACTCCCCGCTATGGGCCAAGCACTGTCTAAGTGCTGTGTATTTACTCTCGTAATTCTCATCACGTCTCTGTGAAGAAGGTACTGCTATTACTCTCAGCATCAATGAGGAAACAGAAGCGGAGTGAGGTAACTTGCCCAGCACAGCATGTGAGTGGTGAGTAGCGGAGCTGACATTGAAACCCCTGCACCCTGGTTCCAGTCTCGGTACTTTCACCATTACTTTACTCTGCCTCCAGCTATAAGTGAGGTCCAGCCTGACTCCAAGGTCAATGTGGCTGGACCACAGTTAGTAACAGGGACCCCTCTATAGAGGAAAATTATTTTAATTTATAAAAATCACTCCAAACACTTTCACTCTCTACTTCACTCCCTTGCTATAAACTTGGAAGGATTCCATGCTGACAAACTGGCAGTCCTCTTTGACAGAAATCAAAAGATCTATCATATTGTAAAGATATTGACCTTTCCTCAGCATCCTCAGGATGCCTGACCAATTTATCAAACACGGTGGGTGAGGTTTAAACAACCAGGTGGTATGTTGGGTGGTAAGATGCTCACTCTTAGTCATCAACCTGTTCCCAGGGGAGGATCTGTATGTAAATGGATGGATTACTGACAATATTTTAAATCTTGGTGGTAGGAAGATGTTAGTGAAGCTTCAGTGGTCCTTGATCCAAAGCATTTGTATTACATGCGCAGGTGGCAGAGGCTGAAGGTACAAACTTGCAAATCCCAGATACTGTTAAGAGGTGGTACCTCTCCCAGAGAGCCAACACAGACTACATGGTTTTCATTATTCATTCTTCTGGGATGAGTCTGCATAAGGTTCAGGGGAGAAGGAAAGAGATTTTTCTAGTGTGTGAGCCACTATCTACAAGACAAGAAGCAGCCTATCATCAAGTCATTTAAAAGCCGCTGTTTGGAAGGAGACCCCTGCTTGGAGGGGTCACAATGTGCCAAATGACTCTACCAGCACCTTGGGAGGGAATGGTGTTTCTTCTTCTGATGGTTCTGCTTAGTGCGATTTCAAGCTTTTTTATGGAGAGAATTGTTTTCCCTAAAACCATGATAAATGTCCCTGCTGATAGTCAGCATTTCCGTGACAAATTCCTTCCAGAATTCTCTACCTAACTCATATTTTAGATCCCTACTGGTTTGATCTCTTAAATAATTTTGTTGCCATTGTATTTGTGATAATTATATAACAAAAATATGTAATTTCACTGTGTTAAACAATGTTGCTCTGCATATTTTTTGAAATGCTTTTTGTACTTGTGGAAACATTTCCCTAGGTTGGACAGCCAGAAGTGAGGCTGATGGATCAAGGAGCTTGCACATAGTTTTTAAATTTAATAATATCAAATTCCTTTTGACACGTTACTGACTTATAGTCATACTACCATTGCGCAACACTTCCTATTTACTCAGATAATTGCCCAAAATTCACAAAATAGTATTACTGAGTATTAGTGCAGTTGAATAATTTTTCACATGCATATTAGCCATTTATAGTTCTTCTGTAAATTGCTTGTATATATTTTGCTAATTTATTATTATAGTACTTAGAGTTTAATAGACCTATTCTACAAAACCTATAAGGGATGATGCCTTTATTGAAAAACAACAACTATATTTTAATTCCTTGTATGGTTATTAATGCATCCATTTTTCCTATGTCTTTTAAAGACAGTTTTGTTCTTTATATTTTCCTAGAAGAATCATTGAACACTTATTAGGTGTTAACTAATAGGAATCCTAGGTACCAGCACCCTAAAACAATAAGCTATGCTAAAATTATAGCTTTAATAATGTACTATTCTGTGTATACAGGACCTGCTTCACCCCAAATGTTAAAATTCTTGAAGTTGGTCTCAGTCTTTCTGTGTTCCTATGTTGTTTACGCCTAGAAAAGAAACAAAACAAAACAAAAAACAAAACAAATGACAATTTCCTGCTTCGAAGACAAATGGCTTTAAAAGACATCTTGGACATCAAATGGCTCTTACAAAACATTTTGATGAGTTAAGTGTAAACGATTCTGAAACATATGGATTAAATTTCCTTAGGAATCACTTGGGTTTAAAAATTGAGGGAAAAACACTCAACCAAACTAGGTTTTGGGTTTGCCAACTCTAAGGCATTTGGTAAATAATTCAAGACAAATTCCAGTTATAGTCAAATTGGCCCTCCCTTAATAAAAGGATGTGTGCAAACCCTTTTATAAACTTCACTCTGCATTATCTCCTACTGTAGTAGATACAAGTCTCCCAAAGGTCTCTAACTCTAGATGTTTTTAGTTGTATTATGTCTGGCTCTGAAATATATTGTTAATGGCAATAAAGATTAATTAAATACAATTTATAATAATACTGACTACTTTTTATAGAACACTGTTCAGGTTCATTCACCTGAGGTGCACCACCATATTTGTTCCGTATAATAAAATGTTCTTGGATTAAATTTTATGAATTCAATGAAATGCACTGCATCTCACCTGCTCTCTTAGGATAGTTTTAATGTTAACTGAAGTCTTTTTTTTTTTTTTTCTTGTTGTCACTTAAAGCTAAATCCCATTGACTTAAGCATCTCTCTAGCTTCAAACCTGAGTCATTCACTTGGACATTTTTCATTATACTAATGTTGAAAAATGGAAAGATAAACTAGATCTTCTAGTGTTGACTTTCAGAGAGTAAACAAAGTCTTCACCATCTGCACAGACTCATACAGACCAAGAAAATGGTAGCAGTAGTAAAACTCAAAAGCATATATATATATATATATATATATATATATATATATATATATATATATGGCTTAATATGTTCAGGATATTCTTTGAAAGTAATGCAGTGTAAGAGACGGTACTCTACAAGATAAGACCACATTGTACAAATTAATTTTCATTTAAGGGGGGCAAGAATGTGGCTATAATGTAATACAAATGCAGATGTCCTTGAGTTAGTCAATGTAGATCCCCAAGCAGATAAATTGGAGATGATTATTTGTATTAAAATTTGTTCTTCTTTAGAAATTAAAACAACCCACATAAGTGTTTCCTCCAAATATATTTTATAAATGACATATTTCATAAATATTTTAGATAAACTGCTGATGGTTTTATGTTAATGTTTTCTTGCTTCAAACTCGTCGTGTTCATAATGAAATCTTTGATATTTGCCTCCAAGTCAGTACTACTTTTTTCCCTCCAAATCTTTTTCCTTTTCCAAGGTACGTGGGGGCAGTATTTAGGATTAGAGCACTGGATTTCTATCCTGGCTCCTACCATTTCTGCTGTCCACCTTTGGATACGTGATGACTTCTCTGACTCTCGTTTTACACTTCTGAAAAATAAAAAACAGAAGCAACAACTACAGCGTATAAAGTGAACAGCAAATGTTATCCATATACCTATGTTTATTCTATAATTCTGGTCATAATATCCTTGTTCTCTAATGGCTTAGACTGTAATCATTTTCTTTTTTGAATTTGCATCCTCCTCTTCCTTCAGGTCATAGTAGGTTACCATGGGTACCTCTTTTTTAATTCATCCTGTATACCACCTCAATATATAGATATAGCTTTATGATGCATAACCTTGGAGGAGGATGACATCTACTTAGAAACCTTTCTTGGCTCCCTGTGAATTCAAATCCTGTAGCCTAATAATTTAGACCAGAGATGGGATGAATAGATGTGAATTTCTGTGGTATCTAAAAATACTAAAGTTCCTAAATTGCTGAAATTTGAACAATAGATTTACTAAGTTCATATACATATACATATACATAAACTTATTTATAAAATTAAAGTAAGGTATTCTTAAATGCTTTCCAAAGAACAAAGTGGTAGAAACTTGGAGTAATGGCAATTATTCATACTGCTTATAAATCTTTACCAATTTCAAAACAACCAATATTTATAAAGCAACTATATGTGCCAGGTATTATTTTAAATTCTGGGGATCAATTAGTGATAAATTGCTTCCATGCAGCTTATAGTGTAAAAGACTGAAAACATTAATACAATAACCATATAAGTAAATGCAAGTTACAGTTGAGGTAAGTAACATCAGTACAGGAAAGATCTTCATGGGGAAATTTGATGTAGTCAGGGAGATCAGAAATATATCTGGAGAAGTAATGACTAAGGTGAGATGTATAAAAATAGCAGATATGAACAATACATTGGGTTTGGTAATAGGAGGTGAGAATAGAGAAAAGTATTCAAGAAGAATGGAAGAGCAAGCACAAATTTTCTATGGTTGTCAGAATGAAACGTTTAGAAACCATAGACACTGAATAGAGTTATAGCACACATAGTGAGGCAAATTGTGGCATTAAATAAACCTTGAGAAGAAATTTGGGGCTTATATAAGTGATTCAGTTCTACATAGTAGAAAGCACTCTAGGTAGTTTAAACAGAAGTCACCTATTATCTGGGCTTTAATTAATTGCCAGAATTTCTGGAAGTTAGGGAGCCAAGCTTGAATGCCACACAGTTAAGAGATCTCCAGCCAGGAAATATTTTTAAGAAAATCCCAGGGTTTCCTCCACTGATACTTAATACCCACCCAGCAGAAGCAGAACATCAGAACCTCTGTTATACCGTGTTTCCCCAAAAATAAGACCTAGCTGGACAAGCAGCTCTAATGTGTCGTTTGGAGCAAAAATTAATATAAGACCCGGTCATATTTTACTATAAGATCAGGTCTATATAATATAATATAATATAATATAATATAATATAATATAATATAATATAATACAATATAATATCGGGTCTTATTTTACTATAATATAAGACCAGGTCTTTAATATAGTTAATACAATAATATAATATAATATAATATAATATAATATAATATAATATAATATATAATAAAATACTGGGTCTTATTTTACTATAATAAAAGACTGGGTCTGTAATATAATATAAGGACTGGGTCTTATATTACTTTGTACTCCAAAAGATGCATTAGAGCTGATTGTCCAGCTAGGTCTTATTTTCGGGGAAACAGAGTAGCTGGTCCATCACCTTGTTGAGCAGAATAACTGCACAACCTCTCAATAGTCCAAGGCACCTTCAAATACCACGAGGGGAAGGATCTGCATGATGGAAGCCAACCACATGTTTATAAACCAGAGAATGGGGACACGGGAAATGTTCATTTGGCATTCTACTGCAGGAAGGCAGGATTGACAAAAGGAAGAGTAACGATAATGGAAAGTGGATGAGATGTTCAAAAGGCTTTGGGCACTGAAAAATGACATGGCATAGAGAGGTGAAGTCTGGCTAGAGCTATGTATTTGTGAATTCTTGATGTTGTTATTGTAATTAAAGCTGAGGACATGGATGAGGATACACAGTGAGATCACAGGTGGGAGATGGTAGAGTACTTGCCTTTAGACATCTGACAAGCACCATGTTAAGTTCTGTGAGTAAACGGTTCAAAAGTCTAGGTCGAGGAATAGTATCCAGGCAGATAACTATGACATACTATAACAAAGGTACAATAAAGTCTTATATGGAATACTGTAGAAGAATAATGGAGACCATTACTCAGGCAGCTAACACTCACACAACAAAGGAAACTCAACAGAACCAAAATTTATCGGTCTTCTTACTCATTTTTTCCAACTGCCAAGTGGAGATCAGCTCTGGGGTATTTTATCAGCACTGCATTCTCAACATATCCACAATTATTTTGATTATCTATTTTCCTTGCTCCCTCTCATCTATTTGTTCCTTTTTTTTTTTTTTTTTCCATTTACTATAACATCACGATCAACTCATGTCATTGTGCTAATTGAAATCTGAAAAATCACACTTAGGCTCACTCCCTCACTCTCTATGTTCAATCAATCAACAGGGATTTTAAATTCCATCATAGAAATATCTCCCAAATATGGCAGGCTCGCACCTCAATCCTTATATGATAGCCGTGGGTCAGCTACTCATTCCTCATGTCAATAGCCACCACAGAAGCTGAGATTTGGCTTCTCAGCAACCAAATCTCTCCTTCCTTTAGTGCAGGGCTCCACAAGCATTTTTCTGTAAAGGTCCATCCAAATAGTAAATATTTCCATCTTTGTGAACCATAAGGTCGTAAGTACTCAGCTCTTGTATTGAGAGAGCAGGCACAGCAACTTGTAAATGAATGGAAGTGGTTGTGTTCAATAAAACTTTATTTTTCAAGTTGCTGACTCCTGCTGACTCTAGAAAGAACTGAAGAGGCATTATCCTGACAACCAATTGACTTACACGCCTTTGTTATTCCCCATTTCTTGTGGAAGAAAGCCTATGTGCCTTTGTCCCTGGAAAAGGCCTTGTTCCTAAGCTGTTCTGCTTTCATGTCCTGCGTCCTCTTCACTGCGTCCAGTTGTATTGATCATGTTTATGTTTCTGAGCCTTTGCACATGCTGTTTCTGCCTTCCCCCTACCCTTTTCCTGGCTAAACCCTACTCATCTTTCTAGATACCGCTTAAATGTGAGTGCTGTCTGCCTTAGCAGTGCTCCTTATTATTCGTCTCAAGGATCCTATATCAAGCTCTAGTGTAGCCTTGAAATATTATGTTGTGATTATCTGCTTGGAAGCTGTTCCTCACAGTTGACTGAGATAAATACAGCACTTAATGTAGTGCCTCTCAAATGTCTACTGAGAGAAGAAGTGGTAAATGTTAAGTGAAGGAATGAGTGAGAAAGTGGCCAGAGAGGGGAGAAAAACAGTGTAGACAATTCTTTTGATAGTTTGGGTAGTATAAAATAAGTGGGAGAGATAGTTTATTCTCACAAGCACCAAATAAGACTAGCTATCATAAACTAAGCTTTTCAAATAAGCTCAGATTCCAAGTTTAAACGATAAAATAAACACATAGAGAAATACAGAAATTTGCCCCATTTCAGGAATTGAGAATAGTGCCTAAGCTTTGGAATCCTGCACTTTTTATTTCACGCTGCCCACTTTGCTACACAGTTAGAATTTTGCCTAGGACATTTCTATTTAAATGAGTACTGTTGAGGCAACAAAACCTTAAATCATAAAAACAAACCTGGAGTGTTGAAAATTCTAGCAGTGCGGACAAGACAATTTGCAAAGAGGAACCCATCTCAGACTTCCCTTGAAGTTATATCAAATAGATAATTCTGATGGAGCTACACCTGGTACTGTCTTTGTGAAGGATTATGGGAGGCCATTATTTCATCCCTCCTCCTCGGGTACACAACAAACCTGAACCTCATTTTAAATGAAGGAGCTCTGACAATTTAAGAGAACACATGCTACAAGCCAGAATAATTTAATGTTCAATAGCAGTGAGATTTGTTTTTATGTGGGCTATCAGATTCATCTCCTTAAGCCTCAGGGAAACTCCATTTTGTCTCCTGGGTTTGACGCCAGGTTAGGTCATCTCACAGTTGTCAGTATTAGGAAAATATTTGGAAAGAAGACAGAGGAGGAGAAACTGAGAATTTAACACTTATCATATTATCAAACAGTAACATATCTGAACAATTCTAATCAAATGCCTCTGGGCTTGGGCAATGAGGGCAAAGTTTCTTTCAGTGGATTTGTTTTTCAGACTATCACTTCTCTCATACAAAATACAGTGAATCATTGAAGTGGACACTATTGGAGCCCCACCCAGACTTCCTTTAGAGGTCCTGCACCCTTCCTCCAGTGGCTGTCCAAATCAGCTGCTGAAGGCTCAGGGCTCTCTCCTCTAGAAGACGCACTCAGCTGCACTGGAGTCACGTTGCCAGGAGATTATATGCATGGTTGTGTTGCCCCCTTACCTCAAGATGGGACCAAAGCTGTGCTGCAATTGACAGTCCAAAGTTCCTGTGGGATCAGGCTGAAGCCAGACTCCACATTAGACCACCTCTTTGCTCAGCTGCCTTCCCTGACCTGCCTTGCTTCCCTTACTCCCTTTCTCCTGAGGACACTTTTGAAAAAATCACATGCACCTGAACCTCAGTCTCCGGTTCCTCCACTTCTAGAACTTCAGACCTAGGACAAGGGTGGATAATGGAGACTCCTATGAAACTGGAAGAACAGGGATCATAAGGAGATTCTAGTCAACAGGGAGATTCATGAGAAAATGGAGGTATCACATTAAAAAAGGAAATCTTTTATGTCTGCATACTGTCATTCATCAATATTAAAAGCTCATTAATCTTTGGACTTCAAACATTGAATTTCTAAACTTGAATTCAAATAATTATATCAAAAATACAATACACACACACACACACAAAGAAATCATGAGGATATAGAATATTCTAGAACTCTTTCTTCTCTTTTTTCCCTCTCATTTTAAAAACTTTCAATAGCTAGAGCACTAATGAGGCAGAATCTCCTTAACACAATTTCACCCTCCAAGAATTTTAAACCACTCAATTATCTGGCTTCTTATTCCTTATAAAATCTCTAGTTATGAAATAATTTTTAAAGAACCTGGTTTCTTTCTTTGCATTGAGAGAGTCCCTGTTAATAAAGAGAGAAACTGCTCCTGTCAAAACTTTGGGTCTACTCAGGACTAATGGAGTTTCTTTGTTTCTCAGCAAAACCTTTCGCCCTCAGACCAGCTGCTAAAGTTGAACACCACAAATGATTCTTTCAAAGTGATTCTGAAAAAGAGATCCCGATTCCATATGCTGGAATCCAAATTTATTCAACTTTATGCACAAGAGCAGAGCTCCACATCTTAATGGCCATCTAACTCTATAAAAAATTATTCTTGATTTCTCAGATAGATCACCACGGCAGAAGGTACCCAAAAAAGCTCCATGAAAGCATTCCACCTGTATTGCTGGCAGATGACCTATAAATGTCGCACAGACATGGGCCTACTACTGGCTCATAGAAGAAGCATTCAACAGCTGAACATCTGCTGGTAAATACACAGCAAACAAAAAATGCGATCCAGTGCCAAACATGTGCACAGTGTGGGCCTCATCTCTGCTCATAAACCAAGCAATGTGTTCTGCTAATCATTAGCAGAGTTATTGATTTTAGATGTGTATCACACAGCTATAATTTTGTCAGAGAGTAGACCACATAAGTTGTTCTTTTTCTGGTTGTTTCATTTTGTCTTATTCCAAGAGTCCGTAAATTGACGACCGGGACAAAAATTATAATTGACATCATCTGTGGGAAATATTTCATAAAACAACAGGCCCAGATGTAGGATTAAAGCCATGTGGTAGTAAAACACCCCACTGAAAAAGGGCCAGGTTCCATGATTTCTTACGAAAACAGATGTGCTCTTACTCCCCTCTGCTTGTTTTTCAATGCTTTTTTTTTTTTTTTTAACTCCAAATAATTCCTCTCCCCAACTTCCCCCCCCCCCCTTCACGATTGCTCTGGAGAGAGTTCATAAATGGATTACAGATGCAGGCTTGTACTTCAAAATCCTAACTGTCACAGTCTCTGAAATAAAATAAATGAAACATTTGGGGAAATTATATTGAACTATGGTAAAGGTAATGGAGATTATGCAAACATGTCTGCTTGTCGTTTGTCCAGCATCTTTGGGAAAGAACATAGGATCTCCTGGACAATGCAAACCACAGACCAGAGAGTGGGGAGTATGTCTAAGATGCAGCAAGAAGGGTGATTCTTTCTGAAAGCCTCTGGTACTGTCAGGGAAGTTTTCACCTTTGGGATTTAGATGAGTTGGTGGAGGCCTCACATGTACTTTCTATCTTCCTTGAGGTGAGATTTCTGGGTAAAGACAGGGCACAAGAAAATAAGAGCCTATCAGCTCTCGGCCTCTATTGGTTCAAGTTGCTTTGATCTACATTACTGCTCTACAATTTCCCCTTTGGAAATGTTGGGAACCACAAGAGTGGGATTCTAGGGCACAAACACAGGCAATATTGTTTGAAGACTAACCTTGTAAATGCTGTGAAGAAATGCACACAATCGAGTTTCTGCCAAGGACCTCAGTGTCATATGGAATCCATCGCAGTATCACTGATTATTATTAATTAATTCAGCATTTATACTGCATCTCAACCTCAACTTCCAGTAATGTGCCAAGTTGGCATAGTGTTCGGAGGCTATAATGCAGTGTAAAGGAAACTAAATGCCCATCATGTTTCACTGGTAAGATTTCAACAGACTATGTACACTTTCCAACACGCTCCTTTCAGCCCCTGAAATACTGAAACAAACATTACATAAATTTGTTTAGAGCAAAGAGTGATTCGATTCGAATTTCCCTGCCTTATTTCTTCAATGCATCTTTTTGGGGTTGAATGAAGACTAGAATTCAAAGTACCAGCTGGACTCCAGGAGACCAGATCTAAATAATAACTCAGAAAGATAATTTTTAGCATCCTTCCTTCTGCCAGTTCCTCACACACCTAACTCAGGGCCGAACAACTTGTGTTCTGTGAGAATTCATTAAAGGAGAAATGAAAAGGCTAGCTATACAGCATGAGGTGAGAGTGGGGAGCAAGTGGAAAAGGCAAGGTCTGTAATTCTTCCCTGGGCACCAAAGACAAGTCAGAATCATTTTTCTGAGACTTTATGACTTTTTCTTTTATTATTACAGAGATGAAATGAGAAGTAAGAACACTGTAGGGAATCTGCAAAAGTAAATGATTGATTCATCCCCCAAAAAGTTTTGTGTATTGCCTAAGCAATGGCTAGTAAATAAATGAAAAAAACAAACTAAGTACCTGATAAATGCAATTTATCGACCATTTTTCACATAACTGCCAACATGGAGTATGCATTTATATTTCTAGCACATTTAACCCTCAAACCAGCCCTGTGTAGGGGATATTGTTACAGACTACATATGATAAACTGAAAGAGTAAATCGCTCGCCCAAAGTCATGTAGCGAATAAGAGCCAGTTTGAGTGGATGCCCAAAGCCTATCTGTTTGATTCCATATCCACATTCTTACCTCCTACCCTATACTGCTTCTCAGTTTTAACTTCAGATGCTTCTCTTAGTGCAGTTCGTTATGACTCTAAGTCATCCAGAGACGTTAAACTCATTCTCTATGTGGGGGAATGACTATACCCAGTACTGCTTTGGTTCTAACTTTTTTGAGTGATATGCTGCTGGACACTTCTGAGTTTGTGCTCAAAGTGAATTTATGTTTTTCGATTTTTGAAGTTTATTGTGATAAAATATGTATAACTTGAAAAATTCAGTTTTATGCCATCTTAACCATTTTTTTAAATATGCAATTCAGTGGCATTAATTATATTCCCAATGCTGGACAACCATCACCACTATCTATTTCCACTATCTCAAACAGAAACTCTATTTCCTTTAGCATGAACTCCCCATTTCCCCTTCATTCAAGTCCCAAGTCACCTCTAATCTACTTTCTATCTCTAGGAATTTGCCTATTCTAGGTATTTCATAGAAATGAAATGAATTTTTGTTTTGTCTTATTTTAATCAGCATAATCTATCCAAGGTGTAACATGTGTCAGAATCTCACATCTTTTTATGTCTGAATAATATTCCATTTATGAATACCACATTTTATTTATCTGCTGATGTACACTGGGGTGGTTCCACCTTTTGGCTATTATCAGTAATGCTGCCATAAACTTTGGAACACAAGTATCTGTTTCAGTCATTTTCACTTCTTATATTTATATACCTGGGAGTGGAATCGCTGGGTTATATCATAATTATCTATTTAACTTTTTGAAGAACTACCAAACTGTTTTTCATAGCAGCTGCACCGTTTTATGTTCCCACCATCAATGTACAAGTTTCCCAATTTCTTCATATCCTTGCTAACACTTATTTTCGTCTTTAAAAAATTATCATAAGCCTCCTAGTAGATATGAGGTAGTATCTCATTGTGGTTTTCATTTGCATTTCCCTAGTGATTAATGATGTTGAGCATCTTCTCATATGCTTGTCATGGTCATTTGTATATCTTCTTTGGAGAAATGTCTATTCAAGCCTTTTGTCCATTTTTTTTTTTAAGTTGAGTTGTTTGTCTTTTGAATTATAGAAGTTATATTGAGTTGAATTGAATTGTAGAAGTTATATATATTCTGGATATTAAACCTTTTCCAAATATATGACTTGCAAATATTTTCTCCCTTTCTTTAGATTCTCTCTTCACTTTCTTGGTAATATCCTTTAATGCACAATTTGTTTAATTATTGATGAAGTCCAATTTATCTATTTTTCCTTTTAGGATCATATGTATAAGAATCCATTGCCAAATCCAATGTCATGGAGACTTACCCTTATGTTTTCCTCTAAGAGTTTTATGATTTGAGTTCCATATATAGGTTACTGATCCATTTTGAGTTTTTTTTTATATATATACAGTGTGAGGTCAGGGTCCAAGTTCATTCTTTTGCAAGTGGATATATAGTTGTCTCAGCACTATTTGTTGATTATGGAGCAGTTTGATTCAGGTCCCAAATCAGGGTCTGGGGACCAAAGTTATGGGATCAAGGATTAAAATTTTTGTCTCTAAGAAGTTCTTTATTCACCAAGTGGGCTGTATGGACAGACCCATCTTCGATGTAAACCTATTTCATCTATACATATTTTATTCAAACATGTAATTTTACTTATTTTTCATCAAAAGATCACTGCAGGTGGAGGGGACTTTGTAGTTATAGAACCACAGGCACAACTTGTTTCTATAGCCACAAATGCTTGATTATTGGGGAGTTAGAAAAAAAGAGAAAAAAACAACTATAAGGAAGAGAGAAAATAACCTGTCAGTGACTATACAGGAACATGGTCACCTCCATGCGGTCACTGGCTGGGGCCTCAGTAGCAGGAGAGATGGGGGAGAAGTTCTAGTGGGGACCTTTGGGAGGGAAAGCCCTCCCGGGTGTCAGTGGGCTCCAATTCTTATAGTAAAAGCATACAAAACTGGACTTGACTTGAAATGGTGAAAAGTTGACTTGCTCAGTAGTGAAGGACAGCTGAAGTGAGCAGACAGCTGAGCAGATAAGCCACTGAGTCCCTAACAATCAACCAATTTAGGAGGAAAATTAAAGCCTTGGGTGGGAGCATAGAGAGAGGACTCTCAGCCTACCTGAGAGGGAGATGAAGAGAAAGGCCATATCTCAGTGAACTCATGCATACTATGTCTGTATTTCCAGCGTAGCACTGAAACATCAAATCAAGAAACTAAGGCAGGAATCAACACACACTTTGGGAAAATGGTCTCCAGGGATTATTCCAGGAATACAGGCTATCAGATCTTGAACAGAAGACTCACCCAGACCATATCTGATGATGGAGATTGGGCCTTCCCTTCAATTGGCTCAAATCATAAGTGCTTGAACCTGAACTTGAAGGGAGGCAGTGTGCCAGCCATGTTGAGCTGGCATAGCAGAAGCCAACAGAGGAGGGTATGGTCCTGTTGGAAAGAAGGCCAGAAACACCTTGGTCTCTGCAGCCATAGCAACTCCGTACCCTATCTCTCCATGGAAAAGGAAATCAGGTAAAAGCTTTTATTTATGAAGTCAACCTGATATTACATTTATAACTTCAGTTTTCCTAGAGTTAAAGACTTCAAAAATCACATAATAGGAAAATAAAAACAGAACCAAGGCTTAAAACTACCACAGGATTTGGTGGCAGTTTATTTCGTGGGACAGTGCCATAGAAAAGACAGTTTAAATTTCTATCTGTGGTCTTATGGTCATCCCACTTGCTCTTCTATTTATATCACCCTTTCAGCAAAAAATAGTTTAAAGCAACGAAGAATCAAGAAATCCCATGACGTTTCTTCTTAGACAAAGAAGATGAGTCTGATGCCTCAGGATCGTTCTTCCAACCTACTCGGTATCAGAACTGAGGCAGTAGTTGTTCTGGGAAAAAATAAAGTGTTAAAAATAAAAAAAAGAAGAGTTGACAGAGTTGTCAGAAAGAGAAAGACTTTCAGAACAAGAAGTGGCTAAAAGTAATATCTATGCAACAATGTTCCATTCCTGGCATTTTCTTGCATTGGCCCTTCCTTGAAGTTTCCATTGTTAGCTTCAGATTTTCACCAAGTCTTTGCATCTCTTGGGGGGCTATCTTTGCTGAGGTACTCTGATGAAATACACTGATATCTCATCTGATATCCACAAGAACAAATTGTCTTAAATACTTTTTATGTGTTAGTGGGGCTTCATTCCGCTAAGGAATTTAGACACTCATTTAAAAATCAAAGGGAAAGGAGAAAAAAAAAAAGTATGGAAGAAACAGAGCTACTTTGGTGTCCACTATTCAAAATGTGATGGGAAGTGAGCTCAGAGGAAATATTTTTCTTTTTCCTTTACCAGTGGCTAAAACAATAAATATGGTTGGAAGAATTGTTGAGCCCTGAATCACAGCTCCTTTGCATCAAGCTCTCCTTGCTCACATACCCAGCAGAGTAAAACAAGACTTACTTTCTTGAAATGTTGTTTTCATCTCATTATTTCCCAAAACTCTTTATTACCTCTCTATCCATCACTGGAGAATGGCATTGAATAATACATTTTCAATCCTGAATGAGATCTTAATATACATTTAATCCAGTGTCCCTTCCTTTTAACAAAAAGGAGAAACTAATGCCCTAGGAGACTAAGTGTATTACTACAGGTCATACAGTTGGTTAGTGAAGGATCCAGGCCCAGAACTGGTCCTGGCTTTCATTCTCCTTATGCAGTTGCATCACCTCAGTCCCCACAACAAATCTCAGCGTCCCTTTTCAGCTTCATTGTCAGCGCTTATCTCCGCTAAGTTGTACTCCTTGCAATTCTTCAAATACCCCACAGGCCTGATGTATCCTCCCTCATTTGCTTTCTCTATTCAAATTTCTTACCATAGAAAGATAAGGCTAAATTTCCTGCAAGTTTTTCCTGAGCAACTCCAGGCTCAGAAATAATATTAGTTACACTCATTTGTCACATTTTCTATCTACTTTTGTTTATATTTAAAAGCTTATGACAAAATAAGACTATAAGTTTTTGGAAACTACAATTTATTTTTTATATATCTATGTATCTACTAATCACTCCATCACATTATTTAAAAATTTAGAATATACTTATGTTTATCAAATGACATAGGTGGATGGATAATCTTGTGGATTCCTTTATATATATATGTATATGTATATGTATATGTATATGTATATGTATATGTATATGTATATGTATATGTATATGTATATATACACATACACACACACATATATATATATATATATATATATATATATATATACACATATATATATTCTCTAAATTCCATAAAATGTACAGTTGTGATATAAACAATATCGCTCTATCTTTTAGGCTAAAGGTAAGATGACTATACATTTTCTGTTTGAATTTTTCTGTATAAAAAGTTGAGATGGGTATAAATAAAGAGGCTTTTAAGAGAAATGATCTAGGATTAAAAGGTTAAGAGACTCAGCCAAGGTCAAACTTGTTGGGTAGCATAACTGAAATAGAAATGCAAAGCTCTTGGGTCTTTCAGTTTGTTCTTCCCAACCTTCCAAACGTACTTGTATAAGTTATTCTTTCACAGAATTAGGCTCAGAGTATCCTTTTGAAACCAAATGTTATGTGGCAAGAGTCTCACTCTCACTACGTGTTATGTTGATACTTCATCAGTGTCCTTTATTTGAACTGAGGTTGTGCACACAGATAGATTCTAAATAAATGGGGATTTCACTAGTTTCACTGCTTTGGCCAGTCTTGTACTTTAATCTGGCCCTATGGTTCTGTTCCCATAGTTACCAAAGATGAAATTCCCATCATTACCTAAGATGAAAATCATCTGGACACATAGTACATATTTTCAGCAGACCATTTATATGAACTAGAGCCAACATTCACATTAAAATCTCCTTATAAGTTGCCCATTGCCTTATTTAGCAAAGTGGCTTCATCTCTCGGGCAATAAAAGGAATAGATTTTGCAGAGGAAATGTTAGTGACCAGATGAATTCTACAGAAGAGAGAAGTAGGGAAGTGACAAACCTGTAAAATAGTTTTTAAAATGAATCTTATCAAGGGAAGGAACAATAGAGCATTCCTCATCAGGAAAATGGAAGAATAGATAAAGGAATGCATTGGAATATCTGGAGCGTTTAGACAAAAGCAAAAAATTTAGATCTTTAATAGATAATAAATATAGTTATATTTACATCATCTACATCTGTATTGGTATATTTGTTTGTGTAGCTATAAAAATAAGGGCTGTTTCAACACAGCTAATTTGAGGAAAGTTTCCTCACAGTTTATCTGGGAACAGTTTACTAACATTTCTCCCATGATCCATGTGCTCCCTAATTAAATTAGTCAATGATCATATGGGAGCCAGTTGAACTTCGAAAAAAGAGGCTTCGACATGTTACGCAGTAACAGATTTATTGGCAGATATTAGCTAATATGCTTTTCCTCACTTCCTGTTTGCATGTGACCAACACCAACTTGAGCTGCTGGACATTATTGTCAATTGCCCCAAAGAGAAGGGGGAAAAAAATTAATCTCTTGATGAATCAATCAGGCTCTCAGCAGGGAAAAAAAAAAAAAAGTATTTAAGAAAGTTTTACAAAGGAATTAATTACAGAGGTCTGAGTAGGGCTAAGGAGACCAACAATAGATGTGAAAGCACCAGGAATAACTGTGGGGAGATCTTATAAGCCTTAGGCTTGCTACTTCCCTATACGAGAGTAGTGACTGGGGTTACTGATACCCAGAAGGTGACTCTGCGTAAAAGAATGGTGTCTCTGCTGGAATTGTGACCTGGCAAGGAGTGAACAAGAAAAATAAGTACCCTAACAGGTTTCTTCTATCAATTTTTTGTAAATGCATTCCATGGCCAAAGCCAGTGGGAAGCCAGAGGGCATGGAAACACAGGTGTCACAATTGTAGAAGACAACTTTCTGGAGCAAAGATCAGTACAGATAATTTTTTAGGAGGGGGCAAATGGAGACTAAACAACATGCCATGCTTTTAAGCTCTACAACTTCTAACATTTTAGACTTTAGCTTCTGGGTAAATGGAGTAGACATACTACTCCCTATTTCTCTCACTAAGTATAATATTAAAGCCTGGACACAATATACACATGTATGCATGCATGCATTCATACATGAAGACTCTGAAAGGTTGAGAGATGAAAGTAAACTATTTAGGAAACTCAAGGCACAAGAAACTCCAAATTTTCTTAGCTACACTCATTCATAATAGTCTTTACTTATCAGTAGCCAATGAAGAAAGGCAAGTTGCATTGAACTGTGTTACTCTCTTGTATAACTGGCTTATTGGTAAGGCTGAATTTATTGGGACATAAATGCAAAATTATTATTTTTTTTTTGTCCCAATCTCTGAGTGGTAAAAATGCAGCATCTCGAACACATCCCATACCTTTCAGTAGGGCAACTTCATAGGATTTTTCAGTAATAGAAAATCCATCTAAATTAATTAAAAACTCTGGTCTCATGTTTTATTTACATCCTTTCTATTCCTCCAGGATGATAGAGCTTGTGGACATAGAGGGGACCAATACTGTGGCCTATGTTTTTACTTCTTTTCCCACCCCAACTCTGGAGTAGAGGAGAGAGTAATCGAAATTTTCACTCTTCTTCCCTTTTTCCCATCTTGGAACAGTTCCTCCAGTGTTGAGGGAAGGAAAGGGTATAGAAGAGAACACATCCCTAGAGAGGGGCAGCCAAGTCTACTTGCAGCCTCTGCGGATGATCAATGCCACTATCTACCTCTAGTTATCAGACTGTGTACCTCTTAGTCAAGTCAGTAGCTTCCTTGGTAGTCCTAGCGTCGTACCTTGCCTCTTACCCTCTATGTTCCATGCAGAATCATGAGAACTATAGAAATCCTCACCTATGCCATCTGAACCAAACGATCTGGTTGTTGGTGGGGTCCTCTTCTCCTCAGACACAACACATATGGTCATCCCCCATCCCTCTGATTACAACTAACCACACATGCCTTCTGCTTTTTAGAGGTCTGAAAATGAGACACAAGCACACATCTCTATGTTCATGCACTCCTGAAAATTGCCAGAGCATACATGCCAAACCCTGCCTGGAATTTTCTCACTATTACTCACTCTAATGGCAACACCTGTATGGAAATCAACCTGGGGAAAGGGAGGTCAGTTCGTGCAGATAGGCTCCATTTCTAGAGTGATGCCTTTAAAGTTCTCTCTTATTTGGTTTGGTGAAATGCAGCAACTTGAAACTTGAAAACAAAAATAAACAAGTAAAAAAAATAGCAAATTAAAATAAAAGTAGGGGATGATTAAGGTAAGAGTAGAAATTAAATATATGTATTTTTATATCTCCAAATACTCATTAAACAAAATTCTATTCTTGCATAAACATTGACCTCTTTCTGACTCTAACACCATCATCTTCTTTCTTCAGCAGATGGATTGGAGAAGAAGAAGAAGATTAGAGAAGAAAGATTGAAGAGATGGGGCGTTGGGGTGAAAGTTGGGATATCAGGGCAGATCCAGCTGACTCTTATTAAAATCTAAGGAATATGTCCAGTGCCAGTTATTGGTGCATTTTTGGTCATAAATTATTATTAGTATGTTTAAAAATATAGAGGTAAAGGTGAATAATAAGAAAGTAAAGCGGGACTGTTTTACAAGAATATCAAAATAAAAAACATTAAACTGAAATTTTAGAACTGAACTATATACTATCTGAATTAAGAAATCAATATAAAGGTATAACATATATAAAATATATATGTATGTATATCTCCAAATATTCATTAAACAAAATTAACAAATCCAAAAGTTGTTTCTCTGGAAACACTAATAAAATTGATAAACCTCTAATAAGACTGATTATGAGAGAGAGAGAGAGAGAGAGAGAGAGAGAGAGAGAGAGAGAGAAGAGGGAGAAAACAAATTATTAATATCAGAACTGAAGGGACATCGTTACAGGTCTTATAGGCAACAAAACATAAGTACTATAGATAATTTTTGCCAATAAAATTGACAATGAAGATGAAGTAGACAAATTCCTTGAAGAACATAATTACCAAGACTCATACAATAAAAAATCAAAACCAACCATGAATGTGCTTATAACTATTCAAGAAGTAGCATTTGTTATCCAAAACCTCATGAAGAGAAGCTCAGATGAATTGACTGGTGAATATTTCCAAACATTTAAGGAAAAAATAATGTCAATCTTTTACAAATGCCTTCAGAAAAGAGAAAAGAAAAAGAGAGAACATTTCCTAACTTGTTTTAAGAGGTAAGAAAAATCTTGATACTAAAATGTGGCAAAGACATTACAGGAATGGAAAATTACAGATCGATCTCTCTCACAAGCATTGCTAGATAAGATTATCACAGATACAAATATTAGCACATTAAATTCAATTGTAGGCATATATGATAATAATTATGATGTATATATACATACATATATTCTGTATATGTAATAATCATGATGATGTAAAATTTAACATTTAGTTATCAAACTCTAGTATAACATTCAGAAATCAAACTATTTTATTGCCATGTTAACAGAAAAAGGGGAAAGTCATTTTATTATGTATAGGAGTGCAATGAAAGCATTTGTAAAATTCAACTACTCATTCATAAATTTAAATTGGTCCTTCAAATCTAGAAATAGAGGAGAATTTCCTTAATATGATAAAAGATATTCACAGAAAATCCAAAGTAAATATGGGTGAAATATTTAAAGCATTCTCTCTAAGTTAGGAGACAAACAAAGATTACAATGTCACCATGATTTTTAATTCTGTACTGCCTGGAATAGCCAATGAAATAAGTCATGATAGATAGATGATAGATAGATAGGCAGATAGATAGATAGACAGATGATAGATAGTAAAGAAAATACAAGTATTATTAATTATGAAAGAAATATTTTTGTACATTTAAAATGTGAAATTACTTATTATACACTATTAAATTAATAAATTTAGCAAGGTCATTGGCTATACAATCAATATGCAAAAATTAATTGCATTTCTATACCAGCACCAAAAAATAGAAAGAAAATGAATTTTTAAAAAGACACCATTTATAATATGTTAAATCTGGAAATAAATCTAATGATAAGTTAAATTTCTGAGAATAAATCTAATGAAAGGCAAACATGACATCTTCACTAACAGCTATACCACATTATTGAGAAATTGAAGGACATCTAAATAAGTGAAGAAATATAGTCATAAATTATGTGACTCAGTATCATAAAAAAGGTCAGTTCTCTACAAATTTATCTATAAATTCAATACAATCCAGATAATAATCTGGATTTGGTTGGGTGGAAATTACAAAGCTGATTGTAAAATTCATGTGGAAATACAAATTAACTAGAATATTTGATAATATTGAAAAACAACAAACCTGGAGGATTTACATTACCAGATATTTTTATGGTAGTTAAGACAGTATGGTAATTACAATAAAGTTAGAAAAATAGAATAGTGGTGGAAAAAAGAGGATCTAGAAACAGACTCACATATACAGTTACTGAATTATGTCAAAGATGGCATTGATGTTCAACTGGTGAAGAAGGTCTTTTCAATAAATCATGCTAGATCAATAGTCCATCCATGTGGGAAAAAATAAATCTTGACTACTACTTTACAACAAAAATCAATTCTAGATTGAGTTTTGAAGTAAATATAAATGGCAAAATAACAATTTTAGGAAACAAGAAAACAAAAAGCCAGGAGATCCAGTCCATGATTTTGGTATAGGCATTTAAATATATATATATAGGACAATAAAGCACTAACCATAAAATAAATAATTGATGAATTGGAGTCTATTAAAAGAAAGATCTCTATTCATCAAAACAGAATTGACTTAAAAAGCAAGCTAGTACCACCAATTCTAATATATTTCTACAATGAAATACTACAAATAAATGAAATGAATCGGTAAGTTTCACGTAATGTTGAGTTAAAGAAGCCAGTCACAAAAGAACTTGTTATTTCATTTATATAAGCTTAAAAAGAGATAAACTCATCCCTGGTGTTAAAATGAGGATAGTGGTTATCTTTGGGAAGAAGAATGGGTGCAGTGACCGCAAGTACCAGGTGGGCTCATGTGTTTCTGGTTTCTTTATCCTTGTGATGGTTATACAAGGGTGTCTGTAATATTTCTTTTATATGTATATTTTTGATTTGCTTACTTTTATGTCTCTATAAATATTAACTTAAAAAGTCCTATATGGCACACTGTGTGAACATTCTGTTTATCCAATTACTCTCACTTGTTTATTTATTTATTCAACAAATACACAAGGGCTTACTATATATCAGGCAGTATGCTTATTGCTGCAGGTAATGACAAGTGCATGACACATTTATTAAATGACTAAGGGAAATTTAATTTTAAAATAACTAAATTTCAATTAAAAATGATTTTAATAATTAAGAAATTAAAGGAAAAAACTATAACTGTAATAAATGGTAGGAAGTTTATGGTGCTGAGTTTATGAAAGAGGATCTTCCTTTAGGAATATCAGGAAGAACTGCTCTGAGCAGTGACAGTTAAACTGCAATCTGACAAATGAATGGGTTGACGGGGAAGGGTAGACCAAGGAACCAGCATCCTTAAACATTTAATAAAGGAGGTGGGATACTGTAGGAAAAAGAGGTGTGTGTGATTGAATAGATAAGTAGGGGTCAGATTGCGTGAAGTTTGCTTAAGGATTTTGGTCTTAACCCTGACAGCAAATGAAAGTACTGTAGAAGAGAGTGTTATATAACCTGATCTGCATTTCAAATACATTCTTCTATTCCTATGAATGGGATGGAGCTGAGAGCAGACAGGGTAGTCCAGGACTCATATATCCATGCATTAAACTAGGACAGTGGTGGTAGAAATGGAGAGAAATGGGAAGATTTGAAGGGTAACATTGGCAGGATTTGCTGATATATTGGATATAGGGGGTGACATTGAAGAAGTGTCAAAGATAAATCCGAGATTTCTGACTAGTAGAAATAGGAGTCTGGAGATTTCATTCACTGAAAGAGGGACTGTTGAAATTTGATCTGCATTTAAGGGAACAATCATGAATTTCCTTGGGGGTATGTTCAGTTTGAGATGCCTTTCAGACATAAAAGTAGACATGTTCAGAGGTCAGTTATGTTTAGAAATTTGGAGCTCTGATAAATCTTCTGACAATAATAATAATAAATCTAACAGGATGTAGTCCTCTTTATTTGTCAAGCACTGTTCTATGTGCTTTACATATCAGAGTTCATTTATTCTGCACCAGAACCCCTGCATGTTGTTGATATTCTTATTATCCTCCTTTTCCAGGTGGGGGAACAGAGGTACAGAGAAGCTACCTAACCTGCACACAGCAAATACCTGGTGGTATTCAAACACATGCCTCTAGATCCCTCAGAAACCCAAAGCCTAGAAGATTATTCACATGATTTTCCAGAAAACAATAAGGCCCCTCACTTTACATGGAATGATGGATTGTCCTCATTTGCAACCAATCTCTGGACCATGTTGAAATCTCTGAGGCAATTTCTTGAAAGGCAGCAGCTGCCTTGCAACTTCTCACGGATTTCTGTTCCCCTTGGATTGGCTGTATAATAGCTGCCATTTTGGATTAGGTGCCAGAGGCACTGTTTCAGTTATCAAACTATGTGCCTCCATTAGGAAAAAAGAAATGCTCCAATTTATGATGTATCTTGCATTGATGATAGCTAACACAAGTTTCTTTCTGCAGTCCAAATGAAGTCCACTAATCACTCATTTCAACTTGACTTGAGCTTTTCAAATTTCTATTTTAATTTGAAACACATTTCTGAATGTTACTGATAGTCCATTCATGTTTTGAATTCTATAAGAGGTTTGATTTCTTAAAACTGCTGTGAAGAACTGCTTCTTCTGAAGTACACATCTGAAATGCTAGCAGGGGTCAAAGGAATTGATTTTGTGGGTTCTTCTCTGCAGAATTTCAAGGGAGATTTCTCTCTCGGATATCTGAGAAGTTAGAGAATTTTTCAGCCAGAATGAAATCAATACAAATGACATAAAATGATAGTCGAAGGATGTATAATATCCTAATGGGGAAATATGATACAGTTCTAGTTTTAATTCTTTATAGAAATTGCATCATAGAAAGATTTTGTTATATATCTTATATATTATGAATAATAATGAAATTTTAAATATAATTTTGAAAATCTTCTGTAATAGTTCACCTGAATATGCCACTGACATAGCAAACTAAAATTTGAAGCAGAATTAACAATCTTTACTCCAAACATATTACTTATTACTTCTACAAATAAATAGTATAATACGTGTGTGTGTATATGTGTACTTAAGATTTCAACATTCTTTTAATTCCTCAGGCTGAGAATGTTAGAGTTTTTTGGGGGTTTTTTTGTTGTTTTTACTTGTTTATCTTTCTTTTTTTAAATTGAAGTTTATTGGGGTGACAATTGTTAGTAAAGTTACATAGGTTTTAGGTGTACAAGTCTGTAATACATCATCTATATATCACCTTGTGTGTGGGTAGGGGGGAGGGGGCTGGTAGATTAGGGTAAAAGGGATCAAATATATTGTGATGGAAAGAGAACTTGTTTTCTTTCTTGGTCCCCATTCCAATAATTCCAAAATTGTAGTCTGTATTAACATGTATAATATTTTTTCTTATTTATTTCCTCTGCTATAGTTTAGGCATTATTTCCTAAAAAATAAAATAATACTTATTAATGTAATTAGATTGGAAAAATAATGTTTCCTATAACATTTGGAAAACACCAAAAAGAGGCAAATAAATCTATTCATTCTCCACAACCAAAAAACGAAACACAGGTATTATGATGTTTTATTCTCTTTTAGTGTTGTTTATGCATATTCATATTTTTAATGACTGCATAGTTTTCTAGATGTTTGGATATTTTCTTTTAAAAGAACAAAAGGAGATTTTAAAGTAGAAGAATATAATTGTATACTTGAAATCTATGTAACTTTACTAACAATTGTCACCCCGATAAACTTTAATTAAAAAAATAAAAAAATAAAGTAGAAGAATATAATAAAATAGTTTATAATCTTATCAAATTATTCTACTTTGAAAAATGTAGATATAAAACATAAAAATAGATGTGGAAAAGCTCATTTGTACAATATTGTCCGTTTTAGCCACATGGACAATAGGGGATAATTGGAAACAACCTAAGTGTCTTATAATAAGTGAATTGTTAAATAAATGTTGACACGCCAATAGTATGCAATTTACTTTTGAGAAAGCAATATCGAAAGGAGTGGATTTATTATGTGCTCATGCTGTACATCTTTTTTTTTCATAATAATGTATTTAATTACTTTACCTTGAATTAGTCATGATGAGGAAGAGTAAATTAAATTAGAAATACAAAGATAAGTACAGAAAGTCTCACCAGAATTGAACTAAATTACAATAAAAAACATCTTTGAAGCTTTATATTCTACAAGTTTAGGCCAGTTTACTTATATACTTGAGTTTCCATTATCATTCCAAATCTAAACTGAATCCAATATGGATTATATATTCATCATCTAATTATAACTTAGTATTAAACATTATTGTCATTTTTCTTAGTTAAATTAGAAACATAGAAATTGTGAGTTTCTGAGGAAGAGAAGAGGTTATAAAATGCAAGCCAAAATTTGCATAACCAATTGGGTATGCATGCACACAGTAATTAGCTCACAAATGTTTATTCCTACCCTTTTTTACTGTCTAGGCAAATCCCAAGATTTTATTGACTTCTAAAAAATTAGTATTGGTTGAAAATAGAAAATTAAATACTGAAAAGTATATTTATTAATGAACATTTAGTACTCTAGAGATTGGGAGGATAAAATAATGACTAAGATATAATCCATATGCTTAAAAAAACATCTGGTCTAGGGTGGGAGACAGACATATTAAGAAATAACATGCTATGGCAAAGCTAAGTACTAAGCTCAGCTTAAAGGTTAAGGGGAACATAGAAAAGAAATAAGGAACTCTACCTTGTGAATAAACGGGGGATCGGTGGAGTACAAGCTACATTTTATGAAGTACAGAAAAGAGAGAAGCATTCCAGGAAAGAAAACTACTCAGGTAAAGGCAAGGGACTGTGAATGTGTGTATGGTTTTTGGATAGATCTGAGATGTTAGGCTCACCTGGAACTTTAATTGTGCGGAGTAATTGGGATGTCCAGAGATGAGTCTATGAAGGCAGGCTTCAGGCAAATTATAGGACACTGTTCAACACGTGAAGGAGTTTGAGTTTTATCCTCTACTTAACTGCAGTTAAGGAGGATCCAAAAGAACATTTCCTTAGCATATACATGGGATAGCCTGATTAGTGTTTTAAAATCATAATTCCAGCACTATTAAGAAGTCAGGGACCAAAACCAGAAAATACGAGTAAGCGAGTGAAGAGTATACTGAACTCTCCCAACTCCAATCGTGCTCCAATTCCATAGATGACACTTTCTTACCCTTCTTGCTCTCCTGTGATTTCTAATATCGATCAGCATTCCTAGACAATCATTGTGCTCATTACTGAATAGAGAAAATAAGAACATTCTGAATACAACTCCCACAAGATCTATTCCCTACCTGCACTTGCACTCACACCTACTGCTTCTCCTCCACTTCTAGGAAGAAACTATCCACGCTCCTAATGAAGGCCAAACCTTCCACTTGTGCCCCACTCTAATTTAGCTTCTCCCTTCTTTAAGCATTATCAAATTATCCTCTTTCCTAGATTTTTTCCATCAATCCAAACGCTCTGGTTTCTCCCATTTTAAGACACAAACATCCTTTGAGCTCCCTTCTTCCTCATTTACCTCCTCCCTTTACAACAAAGTTCCTGAAAAGAATGATCTGTACTAAATATTTCCAATTTCTCTCCTCTCTTTCATGAATCCATTCATTCAGGTTCTTCTACATACTATTCCACTTAAATGAAACTCTCTTAACTATGTCATATCTTACTTCAACCTGTCCTCATTCTACCTTTCAGCGTCATTATCAGTTGATCATTCGTTTATATCTAAGTCACTTTTTTAACTTGGATTATCAGACTCCAGTCTCTTCTAAGTGTACTCATCTCCTAGCTGCAGATGCTTCTCAGTTTCATTATTAGGTTTTCTTCATCTGCCAGACGTTGAAATTTGGAGTCCTTTGTGATTCAGTCCTTGAACATTTTCTCTTTCCTACTTACAGTCACTCTCCTGGTGTTATCATTTAGTCTCATGGCAATAAATACTATCTATATACCAATGACACCCAAGTTCCTATCGCTTTAGGATAACAGAACCATGCATTCAACAAACTACTCAATAGCTCCACCTAGTTATCTAACTGAAACATCAAATTTAACAGGTAAACATTGGAATTCTTGATCTTTCCCCCAATACCTGCTCTAGTCATAGTCTTTCCCATCTCACTTAATGGTAATTCCATCCAGTTTCTCAGTCCCTGAACTAAACTAAAAACTATTAATAACCTGAACTTACCACTTATTCTCATATCCCATGTTCAATTCATCAACAAATATTATTGACTTCACCTTCAAAATATACACATAATCTGACCATTTTCCTCATTTCCACTGCTAACACATTGGTGTTACCTGCCACCATTTGATCCAATCCACCCCGTATCCAGCTGGAATTACTACAATTTTCTAACTGGGCTCCTTGCTTCAGATTTTGGTTCCCTAAAGGCTCTTCTCAAAACAGCAACGAGAGCTTTACAATTAAAATGTAGTTAGATCGTATGTCTCCTCTGTTCAAAAGTCTCCAAAGTCTTTTTATCTCATTCTAAGTAAATATCAAAGTTCTTACAGTGGCCAACAATGTCCTACATGTTGAGGTTTCCCTCCAACTCATTGCCCCACAGACTTCATATCCTATTACATTCTTTCTCCTCCACTGGCCCTTTACCTGTTCCTCAAACTTTCCAGGTGTCCTTTTGCCTCAGGACCTTTGCATTTGATGTTCCTTCTACCTTGAAGTCTGTTTCTGCAGGTGTCTACAAGGCTCAGTTCCTCACTTTCTTTAGGACTTTAACCAAAGATCACCTTTTCTAAGAAACCTTCCCAGATAATCTATTTTAAAGTTGCAACTCTGACCTGCTGATCCTTTTAAACTCATTTCCTGCTTTAATTATGTTAATCAGACTTATAACCACCCAATGCTCTATTTATATTACTTAGTTTATATCACTTACTGTTTGTCTACCCACCCTTCCCTAAACTGGAATGTAAGCTCCATGAAGGCAGTAATGTCTTCTCTGTTTTGATTGTTGCTTTATTTCCATTCCTTGAATAGCTTTGGACAAATAGTGGCAATGTAATAAATATCATCTTCATGAAGGAATAAATGTGCAATTGCAAAAGAATATAAAGCAATACAGATGGCAGATTGAGAAAATATAACAAGTATGCTGTGGGGAAGAGATTAATCTCACTAATATTGAAAACATCTTACAAATCACTAAGACAAAGACCAGATACACCAATAGGAAAACAAATACATGTAGCCTGAAAATAGAAAAAAATATATATAAAAACACCAGTTACTAAAATATACAAAGTAAAACAATAATTACAAATAATATTTACATTGGCAGGGATGTTTTTTAAAAAATGCATACCTAACGTAGATGAAATTAAGAATTGAGCAATCTTTTAGCCAAAGAAGGAAATACAAATTAGTTCAAAATAGGAAAAGTTGCATAATTTTTTTTTAAGAATGGGCATACTGTTCAATATAGAAAACTACTCCTTGCAATTTTTCATTCATTCATTCACTAATATGCATAGTATGTGGGCAGAATGGAGAGCAAAAACAAGAAGTTCCCTTCCCCTATGAAGCTCATGTTTAAGTGGTCAGTTAATCACTTGTCATAGAAAATAGTGTAAAATTTATCTGAAATGCTGTTAGAAAAGAGAAACACGTTGATACATGGTGTTATAAAACTACAATTAGGGATTTGATCTAATTCGGCTGTCAAGAAAGACTTTCAAAAGTATTTTTAACTTTAAATCATATGGTAAATAGTCTTAGAAGTCCAAGCAAGAGACAGTGGTGACTATATCTGCTTTTCTGACAATGTATTAAGCGAGCACTGGGGCTAAGTGAAATAAGGCAGTTATGGCCCAGGCTCTCCTGGTCTCCACATCTATTATGGGGTGATAGTGGTTTGGGTGGAAGAGCACTATTGAGATAAAGAGAGATGTGTGAAACATATTTTGGAGCATCATACAATGGGCTTGACAATAGATTTGACTAGGTGAGTAAAGAAAAGGCAGGAATCCTACATAACTTTTTACAATTTTAACTTATCCCTATGTGAATGGGGAATCCCCTTATACCATTTACTGAGATAGGAAGACAGATGTTAGTGGAAGGGGAAATATCAAAGGTTCTATTTTGGATATATCAATTTTGTATTGTTTCTGACACATTTAATTCAAGTTGACAAATAGGTATTTGTCTATGAGTCTAAAGCTAAGAAAAGAAGATCAGCTTGGTTGTATAAATCTGGAAGATGCTATCACAGGAGTAGTGTTTGAAACCATAATACTGACTCAGGAAACCTAAGGATAACATAAAAATAGAATGGCTATCATCAACAAGACAAATAATAAGTGTTGGAGAGGCTGTGGAGAAAAAGAAACCCTTATACACTGTTGGTGGCAATGCAAATTGGTACAGCCTCTATGGAAAACAGTATGGAGGTTCCTCAAAAAAATTAAGAATAGAATTAGTATATGACCCAGCAATCCTTCTCCTGGGTATTTACCCAAAAATTTGAAAATATTTATCCATAAAAATGTATGTACTCCAATGTTCATTGCAGTGTTATTTATGGTAGCCAAGACATGGAAACAACCAATGTGTCCTTAGACAGATGATTGGATAAAGAAGATGTGATATATATATATATATATATATATATATATATATATATATATATATATACACACACACACAAGGGAATACTATTCTGCCATAAGAAAAGATGAAATACTGCCATTTGCAACAACATGGTTGGATCTTGAGATTATTATACTAAGTGAAATAAGTCAGGCAGAAAATGTCGAGAACTATATAACTTCACTCATATGTGGGATGTAAAACTGAAGACAACAAAGGAAAAAGACAAACAAATAAAGAAACAAAAACTCATAGACACTGACAATAGTTTAATGGTTACGAGGGGGTAAAAGAGCAGAAAGCATGGTAGAAGAGGGTAAACAAAGTCAAATATCTGGTGATGGAAGGAGAACTGACTCTGGGTAGTGAACACATAATGAAATATATAAATTATGTATTACATAATTGTACATTTGAGACCAATGTAGTTTTGTTGACCATTGTCACCCAATAAATTTTAATTAAAGTGAAGGAAAAATTCGAGAATTGAAGACAAGCATAGCCAAGAGTAGAAAAGTAAGCAAGAGAGACAATAAGAAAAGGAAAAGAGTAGAGAAGAAAAGGGGAAAAGAAGAGAAACTTAAAGGGGAAGATAATTAATAAGGCCCAGAAGGAATTAATACATTTTCAGTCTGGCCAGCAGAAATAGTCAATAAAGAAAAGAGAGAAAATGAGTGGTCAGAAAAGAAATTATGCAATGGGATCCAAAGACCTATTGCCAAAATTGACCTTAAATGGAGAATGTGGGGGAACAGCTTCTTTATTTTCAGAGAAGCACAGGCCAGGGGTGTGTGTGTGTGTGTGTGTGTGTGTGTGTGTGTGTGTGTGTGTGTTTAAGATTCTTCTTGGCAGTGGAAATCACTTCGGGGGAATTACCTTCTGATAGCTACTATATTCTCTATTGATTGTGAGGATCAGCCATTTGCTAAGATTCTGGAGGAAGGTGGGGAAAGATTTGGTGGTGCAAGGGGGTGAAGATGGAAAACAATCAATGTGTAGAGTGGAGAAGTACTGTCAAACAGAAAAGTCTGAGAGCCCACGTGATGTAATCGATCGTAATATTTTGTGAAGACAATTTTTCTGTCATAACTTTTCATTACCAGACTTCATCTATAAGCAAGAAAAAGCACAAATAAGGTAACAGTTGGGTTAAGCTATGCTGGATTTATGGCATTTGACGTGATGAAAAATACAGAAGTCTAAACAGAGTGATTTAATTTTTTGGTAACAGTTATATTAAGTTATGGGCTATATGCACAAAGAATTATGTAATCAGCATTGTTCACAAAACAAAAATTTTTAATCTGTAGAGATATTCGTCAACAAGGATTTGGTTTTACAGATATATTTAGATACACAGTATAAAAGATTATAACACAACAGTTTAAAATAATGATGATCCCTTTATTTATTAACATGGAAAGATATCCAAAATATATGGTTAGGTAGGGAATTCAGGCTACCCAAGCACATATACTATACACATGTATCCAAGTATCATACTATTTTATTTTTATTCAAAAACAATTATTTTATATAAAGAGTTGGCAAGGAGGTATAGCAACTGTAACTGATATATTATCACTGAAAGTATAATTATAGTCATGCTGGAAAACCTTTGTCAATGTTTATTTAAAAAGTTAATATACGCACACCCATAGAAACCAGCAGCAATTCTGCTCCTAGGTATATACCAAACAGAAATGTGTCCCTAATTTCCCCATATGGCACGTACTATAATAAAGTGTGGTACATTTACATAATTATATATATGCATATATATATGCAAATTACAATGACAGGTAACAATATGAATATATCTTACAAACATAATGTTATACAAAATAAGCCAACATAAAACACTATAAAATATGTGATTCTATTTAGGTAAAAGTCAGAAACAGGAAAAACTAATCTATGGTGTTAAAAGTTGGGGAAGTTTACTCTTGGTAGAAAGGTGTGGTGATAGGAGAACTTCAGGAGTTCCTAAATGTTCTTTCTCTCGAATACTTGCTGTTTATTCACATTCTGTGTGTATGCTATAATTTAGTAACAATTACATAAAGAAAATCCTCATGCTTTGAAAAAATATGTGGAAAGAAATATATCAACATGTTAATAGGTATGATATCTGAATGGTAGGTTTATTGGTGATTTGTTTATTTTCTTTATACATTTGTTCCATGTGGATTTTTATATTGCAAGTGTATTGCTTATATGTGCAAAAAAAAAAAAAACAATGACTGTCTTGGCTTTTTAAAAAGTGCTAGATGTGGTTTCAAGTATACCTGCTCTAAAACTATGTAGTTCATTTTTCACCTTCAGAGAAAAACACTTTACCTCTTCAAACATTTCTGGGATACTGAAAAAGAAAATTAATTTCAATTTCTATTATTTTAGTCAGTTGTCGCATTTGGCCTTCATAATTTAATTTCTAACATATTTAAAATGTAGCCTAATAAAACAAATTATTTGCCTATTTCTGGCATGAATTCTTAAATTGGGCAGGGACCATCTATTAAAACTAAGCTAATCTCCTTAAATTCTTCACCGAGAACTCATTTTTTAAAACACTTACTTATATTTCACCACTAATGGAAAGGGAGAGGACACTGCAGAAAATGCTCAATTATTGTCAATCCCCTTCTTTCCCATGCAAGTCCTATCATCTTATTTTTTTTCCGTCACAGTGCAAGGGTCTATTTAACAAAATACATGCGGTTAAGTTTGTTTCTCTAATAAAGCTCAAGAGGACGGAATTAAATTAGTTTAGGGTAATTACTTATAATTAGATATTCTTAATGGAAACTGAATAAATCCTAAGTTAGTCTAAAAACTGGCTTGCTTAAATATGTGGCTCCATTGACAGCTCCCCACTTCCCCTCCCCACATGGAAACAAGAAAACCACTTTCCAATTTCAAGGCAGAATTCCATTTGTTTAGAAAGTACTCCAAGGCATATTCAGAGAGAGTTTGTAAACAGTTATTGGTCATTAAAGTAAAGAACAGCTAACTAAATCCTTGGCATTTAGATTATGCAAAGATAACTATCCCTTAACCTTTCAAAGGAAGGGTGGAAAAAAAGAGTCCATGGTACAGTAAATGTGGCTTATACTTAAAAGTGGTGGTGAAGTGGAAGGGGAAAGTAGAGGACATACAATCTCTGAGAGGATCAAGTGTGATTATTTGTTGTCTATTCAGTTAGACACCTGGCTTTAAGAGTCCCCTCAAAACACATCAGGTGTCTGTACAGATTTGTTGCTGGGCAGAAAAACTAGCCCTGGGTAATGGCCAGCTCTATGAGGGTGCCTTGTGAACCCCAGAGTTCTACAAGCAATACGGTATTCAGTGGGCCATGCCAAGGGGACCACATCTGTTTTGAATTGGGATGTCTTCACACCAAGGGGCTGGAAGAGATAGCCAAAGACACAAGCAGCCAGCACTCCTATAAAATCACCAGGACTTTGATTTTTATCTTTTTCTCATCAAACAGCAGAGAGGTTAACTTCTCCAATTGACAGATGTGTAAAAAGGCTAGCGCAAGAAGAAATCTGACATAGTTTATGAAACTCCGTGGCAGAAGAATGTTTTCATCCCTACCATGTGAAAAATTTAAGTTTAAATGACTTCCACATGGGGGATTTTGTGAGAGCCTTCCTTTTGTCTTCTTCATGTTGTTGCTGTCTAAATTAGATTTGTTCATTTGGTTAAACTCGTTTTGTGAATTCCAAATAATAGGTTCCTCTTGTTCCCAATGCAATAAAGCTTTGGATCAGATAACTCAAACTCACAGAGAGGAAAAAGTAAGTTTCATCAGAATAGAACACCCAGGGATTCTGATTTGACCTGACAATTTCTGAAACAGCACTTGTTTAGATAGCTTGTAAGTATCTCTGACATTAGGGAGCAGAGACATGAGAGACAAAAGAGTGGGTACCAGATATTACCATGAGATAGCAATGTCTATTCTTTAGGTCATGGTTAATTTTATTTTTGGTTTAATACATCGAGTTTGTGGTGCATCTACTATCACTTAAGGAAAAATGAACCTGTAAATCAGATTCTAATAAATCTTTAAATTATGCCTAAATAAATAACAGAAATTGGTGTGTGAATGAGGTGTAAAACCATTATTCTAATATTGATTGAACACCAGGCATATGTACTTTCTTGCGCTGCAAAATAGATACCAACCTCCCCCTTTTTCAGAGAAGGTCACTGCCCAGAGATGTTAAATAATTTGTCCAACGTTATAGAGATAACAAGTGATGGAGGAAGGTTCAAATTATGACTTGTTTCAAAGCTCACATTCTTGCCTTGCACCATCTCCAGAAGCACCTGGATCCTGGATCATACTACATGTGAGGTCTGACAATTAAGTTCACAAACTTGTTGCAACAATGTTACTAACCTTTTTTGATATCAGAGGGATTATTCATTATGAATTTGTACCAACTGAATCAACAGTTAACCAAGTTTACTATTTGGAAGTGCACAAGCTCACAGCACCGTCTGTGAGGGAGTTTTTAGCCAGTCAACAAATAACTGTATTGGAACACCCTCCCTACTCACCTGATCTGGCCCCCAATGACTTCTTTCTTTACCTGAAGATAAAGGAAATATTGAAAGGAAGACATTTTGATGACATTCACGACATCAAAGGTAATATGATGAGAGTTGTGATGGCCATTCCAGATAAAGAGTTCCAAAATTGCTTTGAAGGGTGGACTAGGTGCTGGTGTTGGTGCATAGCTTCCCAAGGGGAATACTTTGAAAGTGACTGTAGTGATATTCAGCAATGAGGTATGTAGCACTTTTTATAGGACTAGTTCGTGAACTTAATTGTCACACCTTGTATGATGTTTTCAAAACAAGCCCACATATTCTTTGACACTTCTTCCGTCAAAAGGAGGGGCCTTTGTTTCCTCTCGTTGAATCTGGTCCTATGCCGGTGACGCATTTGCAACTAATGGTACAGGAGAAGTGATGCTGCATGGCTTTTAAGAATAGGCCAATGAAGAGTCCATGGTTTCCACCCAGTTCTTACGGTCTGCTCACTCTGAAGGAAGCCAGTCACCATGAAAAAGTCTGACAGGTCTGCTATTACTACGTTGGAAAGGACATATGTAGGCACTCTAGTCGAGGATCTAGCCAAGTTACAAGCCAACAGCTAGTGTCAACTGTCAGTCATGTGACTGAACCATCTTGGATATCTAATCCAGTTACCTTTCCCATGATAGCAGATAATTATTACATAGCAACAATAATTAAAACACAAGACAAGATTCAGAAACAGTCAAGCAGTGAAGTGTCAACAGGAGGTACGGGGGGGTGTTCCTTTTGGTCTTTATTCATCTTCACTAGTATATAAGCAGAAGTGAAGTATAACACAGGGGATATGAGCATGGACATTAACGTCAGGCAAACCTGCGTACAACCCAGCATTGCCACTTACTAGCTCTGGTGTGGCTTAAGGTACTTAAATTTTCTGAGACTCATTTCTATAATGAAGGTAATAATAGTGTATTAATCAGAGAATTAATCTGTTTCTCTGTTTCAGAGAAACGGAAACAATAGGAAATACACTTACGTAACTATATAAATCTCTCTCTCTCTCTCTCTCTCTCTCTCTCTCTTTCTCTCTCTCGCCCCCACATCACTGGAGTCCTAGAAATTTCACTGAGAGAGAAGGCCTCTGATTTTGTGTAATTTATTTCCCACCCTCTGAAACACAAATGTCTTCCCAATAAGTCTAGAAGAGTTGCTACTTCTTGCTCACTAAGGCTTATCCGCATAATATCATCAATATAATGGATCAGTGTGATATCTTGTGGAAGGAAAAGGCAAAACCAGACTCCTTTCAACTAAATATGACAAAGACCTGCACAATTGATATACACCTGAGAGAGGACAAAAAAGGTGTCTTGGACTTGGCAGCTGAAAGCAAAGTGCTTCTGGTGGTCCTTATTGACAGGGTTAAAGAAAGGCATGTGCCACTTCAATAGCTGCCCACTAGGTACCAAGAGATATGTTAATTTGTTCAAACAATATAACCACATCTGGAACAATAGCTACAATTGTAGTCACCATCTAGTTAAGCTTATGACAACACATTGTCATTCCCCCAGATCCATCTCTCTTCTGTATAGGCCAACAGGAGAATTGGATGGGGATGCAGTGGGAATCACCTCTCCTTAACAGTGACAATAATCTGTACAGTCCCTCCAGGACTGTGGTATTGTTTTCATAAATAGACGTAATTCTAGCTGCTTTCACTTGATCTTTCCCACCATAATAACTCTTACTCCACAGCTCAGGGGACCAATGTGGGATTGTGCCATCTGCTAAGTGTGTTTACTCCAATTATGCATTCCAGAACTGGGGGGGGAAAAAGACACAGGATGTGCTTGGTGACCCACAGGGCCCATTGTGAGACATATCTGAGCTGAAACTCTTTTGATCACGGGACCTCCATTAGCCTCTAGTCTGACTGGTGGACTGCAGTGATGTTTTGGTATCCTGGAATCAGTGTCAGTTCAGAACCAGTGTCTAGCAGTCCCTAAAAATGCTGATTATTTCTCTTTTTTCAATGCAGTTACCCTGGTAATAAGCCCTAGGTTCCTTTGGGAAAGAAAGTGAGAAAGTAACAGTGTAAATTTTGGTGGTGTATTGGGATCCTTCCTCAAGGGGACCCAGCTTCTTCATTCAAGAGGTTCTGGGTCTAAATTGGCTCAAGACTGGGAATTGATTGAGGGGCTATGACTTTCTGCTTTTGTGATTCAGGTTAGACTTTGGTTCACTTGACCTAAAATATTTCTGCTTATGTAGATCATGTAAGAATTTAGTAGACTTCCTATCTATTTCATGTTTTCAAACACCATGGTTAACTAGCCAATGCCATAGCTCTGCATGTATTGTGATTGCTGCTCTGACTCTGTTGGGCAGTGTGGCGACCACTGCCACCTTGCCTCTGATGGCTGAGTGCTGTCACTTGGCCCCTGCTACCCTGGGATCCAATTACTCCCATTGCATTTAGTTTCCCCGATTCACTGACTGCAGTTTCCAATGTAAAATCTGGCCTACAAATAAGAATGAGCACAGAGCTCTTCAAGGATGTCCTGGTCTAGATTGAAGTGAGAATTCATATCAATTTTGAAAGCTGAATCACATAACTGGACTTAGTTTCTCAGTAAAGTTCGTGTAAACTTACTTGTGCCTCTTGTTAGCAAAAATCACATCATGGATTTGATAGTGAAACATATACTAACGGACAGATTTCCAAGCATGGCTGGTTTCAGTAGGGATAGTATTAATTAGGAACAGACACAGAGACATCCTTGATTACAGTTTTTATCTTAAATCTTTGCCTCAGCACTTATATACACAAGTTGTCACAGCTTTCCTTACGTGGTTATTTTTCAGTTTTAAATTGTGCACTTAGTCATGTCAGATTACTATAATAGTACTTGACTGGTTGGAATATAACCAACAGAAATTTATTTCTCATACTCTGGAGATTGGAAGTCCAAGATCAAGGTGCCTGCGTGGTTGGGTTCTGGTAAGGACCCTCTTCTAGATTGCAGCCTGCTAAATTCTTGTGTCATCAACCGATGTGAGGAGGAGAGAGCTCTCTGGGGTCCCTTTCATAAGGGCACTAATGTCATTCACGAGGACTCCACCCTCATGACCTAATGACCTTCCAAAAGCCCCATCTCCTAATGTCACGTCAGGGGTTAGGATGTCAATATGTGAATTTTGGAGAGACACGACATTTAGTCCCTAAGAGACATTGAAGCCATATCTAGAAGAGCACATGTCACAAGTGTACAGCTCATTTAATCTTACAATCAATACAGTCCTGTAACCAGCAGTCAAATCAAGGAATGCTCATGTGATTTCAATTCTTACTTTCTGACTCCTTCAAGGATATAGACGCTTAGCCTCTAGAATTAGGGCAAACATCTATTCTCCACAAAAGAGTGCAGAATCTAGATTAGATGATCAGAGTTCAGCTCTCACCTCTACCACTTGCAAACCCCTCTGTGCCTGATTTTTCTCATCTATAAAATTAGCATAATAATCTACCGACCTCGTAAGTATATTAAATGAATAAATACATATAAAGAGCTTAGAAAGTGCCTAGCCCATAATAAGCTCTCAATAAATGTAAGTTATTTTTGTGCCTTAGTTCATTTCCCGTTATACTACCTGTTACCAGATGCTGACCGAAGTGAAGTGCTTGCTGAATGAATAGGAAGGAAAAAATGGGAGGCCTTTACCTAACAGAATATAACGTTTCAATGAAATTACACCATGCAGAGAAAGCAATTTGTCGTGTTTATATGGAAGACAAACAAGGAACTGGACTTTGACTTGGAGCTGTGTGAATGAAAGATGGCATTGCTTCCATGACCCACATTCACAGTCAGTAACAAGACCAGAGAGAAACAGCTTTTAGGAGCCCAACAGGAATTGTCACCTAAGACTTGCTGTTTGACAAGACAGCCACTCCATTCTTTTCCTCTAAACAGCCGTTCCTTACACATTTCAACTCTTTGGCAATATGACTCTCCTGAGATTGAGAAACAGTGTGTCAGATTCCATTGATCCTTAACATAACAGAGGAGTGGTGTCCACAGAATACCAGAAAGGGTGCTTTCATTGATCTGAAGCGCTCGGCTTCCATCACAGGGAAGAATCTTCTCACAACCAAAGGACCTGAATGGCCAAGTAAAACCTTAGGTGGCGTGGAGTCACCCACACACTCAGGAAGTGTCTTAATTTAGTGAAAGAGTAGTTTACAAGCAAGCCATCACTAAATATTTGCCAGGAAGAGTAGGAACTTTTTTGCGTTTGTAAACTGTTTACAAAACACTCAGTGCTAATTCTCACATTGATTTAAACAAATCTGTACAATTTCTTTCATTCCAAATAGAGAAATCTGTGATTTATTGATCTATTTATATCTAGAAATTTTCCCTTTTTACATCTCTGGGGTTAGGAATCCAATAGGCAAGAGTTATTAAGGACCACGTGAAATATGAAGTGTATGCAAAGGATAATTTGCCAATGTGTTGACATTGTGGGGGTATTTATACTTAGCCAGAGGTCTTTCTGCAGTCTTTTGTTATTATTTAAAGATGACTCAAAAATTACTCTTATATATATCAATTAGACTAATGAGCACTTATGAAATTCTGTAATGTCTTCATTTTCATTATCCATTAAGCTACCAAGCTGTTTCATAAAACAAGCAAACAAAACATTCACTAGGTTAGTTTTCTAGTTCTCTCACTAAACAGTTGTTCATTCTGTGAGATCATTAAATTGAAGTCATGGTATATATTACATCATTATTTAGCATTGAATGCTGGCCAGGGGGCATTGTAGAGATTCATATAATTATTGGTGGACATGTGACACAAATTACCTATCATTCTGCTAGAAAATTGAAATGTAGGAAAGATAATTTAAAAAATTTTGAACTGACTGCAAATGCCCTTGAATTTTAACCACTGTTAGTTACTTCTAGTATATTGGTTCTCAGCTTCCCTTTGAAGCTTAGATTAGACATTGTTGTGTTCCTGTTTATTGAACCCAGTTAATTTGCCACATTTAAACCATACCCAAGCCTCTCGATGGCAAAGTACCTCATTTTCTGGCAGAACGCAGAGCATAGGAATTGAAGCAATAGACTTTATGTAAAGTACACTCTGTACTTCCTCCCCAGGGTAAGAACAGTTTCCATCCCAGACACACTCCAAAACCTTTCATGATTTTGATGACAGTAGCAGTAAAAAATAATTTCACATGTACCAAAATGGGCAATCATAAATCTTAAGTTTTTGGTTTTTTTTTTCACAGCTTTAACAATCTTAATTTACCAATTGAGAAATTTACTTAGTGGGAGTATTTGGGAACTAAGAAGGTACACTCGGATGTGCATTTATTCTGCCAGATTGAATTCATTTCTAGAAGTTACATTGCATTACTCGGGATAGTAGGTGAAAAAAGTTCTGGCAACAGGCTTTCTTGAATTTGTAAAAAACAAATGAAGTGTGTGTGTGTGTGTGTGTGTGTGTGTGTGTGTGATGTCAGCTTATACGAAATAAGTAGGTTTGCGGTTTTGCATGTTTGGTGTTACAGACACACTTTTTCACCCTTATTTGCATATATGATAACGTATCTAAAAAGTGAAAAAGAAAGATTGAACAAGCAATTGATATGGAGGTTGTCACAATAAGAGAGATAATAATATAGCTAAAAAACAAAACAAAATAAAAAACAGAAGCCAATTATGTACCAGACTC
The DNA here is from genome assembly GCF_057876585.1 of Rhinolophus sinicus. Classification (NCBI taxonomy): domain Eukaryota; kingdom Metazoa; phylum Chordata; class Mammalia; order Chiroptera; family Rhinolophidae; genus Rhinolophus; species Rhinolophus sinicus. The sequence goes on from NC_142513.1 coordinate 28,634,088, forward strand.
ATTCATTTATATTTCCTTTATTTAATTAGAACAAACTGCAGTTTGAAAACCAGGAAATGAGCATTGGCACCATGTTTCTTTGTTAAGTAACAAAGATTCAACAGACTCACTTACAGTGAGTTAGTAGATGTGCAAGTTTGAAACAGACATTTATAAATTTGGGTTCCAGAGGCCGAACTGGAAAAAGAATAAAAGAGGTATAATAATTGATATGGTAGCCATGACAGAATAGTTCTATGTTACCTATGCCCTCACAAAGAGGTACGCTCAGAGGAACCAATGGTCATCTACAGAGGAACAAGCTGGCTTTGTCCCAGCATGAGTAGATGGATGCTAAAACTTCATTGTAGGGGACTGGGGAATGGGAAGTGGCTTGTTGATTTCTTTATCTTTATCAACACAGAAAGACCATAGGTGGGGAGAATGTTGAAATGATCCTTCATAAAACCTCCAAGTTTCAGGCATTTACAAGTTTCTGATTTCTCCTCAAACTTAAATTATCCCTCTTTTGTCATACACACCCATCATGATTCACCAGGGCAAATTTCCAGGATTGTCTGTACTTGTATTTACCTTGGTTTTGAAGCACTGGCTAGACTGGTAGGTGGGCCCATGCCTCATGTTCCTCTCTGTCTTTGGTATCTCAGCTACAGAAGCACTTAACATAGGTGAGATTGAAAACAGAAAGGGGAACAAGAGCTTTCCCTCTTTCAAATATTATATGATCCAGGAAAGCTTAAGGACCTCTATTGCAGGTAAAGTTTTAATAAGACAGATCAGCTACATATTAAGTTATTTCCCCCTGAGGCTCTTTTTAGAATCTTTATTTTGTAGTGTTTAGCTTGGTCTGTTTGTTTAAAGATAATCTTCAATTTAGAAATTTTCCTTGAACACAAAATCCCTCTGTAGTTGAGGTTAACATATTTTTGGTCATGTTACAAGTAATTAGGTATTTGTTTTGTGCCTAATTACTTGGGGAATAAAATGAATCTTTTAGCTTCCCTTGGGCCATCCTATTGGTCACATCTTTGGAGACAGGCACGTGTCAAAATATCCTCTAAACATCTGCCTCATCTTGACCAACTCGGTACCATTGGAAATTCAATTTTTTTATCAAAGAAACATAACACATGAAATGATCTCTTATCTGTGGTATAAAATATAAAAAAGAAAATATTTAATTATTCAGTAAGTATTTATTTCATACATTTTACATACCAGGAACTGTTCGTGAGAGTACTAGTGAAATCTAAAATTCGTCTTAAGAAAAAAATACATATAAACAAAAAAATTACAAAATTAAGTACTAAAAATATTCATCTATTTATTTACTACTTACTGACCCTATACTGTATTCTAGGCTGTGTTCTAAAAACAAAGTCCCTCCCTGCATGGAATTAAGATCATAACAGGGAGTAAAAGATAGGAAACAAATGAATAAAGGGTAATATAATGTCAGGTAGAGCTCTGAACTATGATGAAATATGTAATAAATGAAGACAAAGGTTATAAAGAAGGATAGGAGGGTTTCTGCTGGACAGAGAAGCCTTCAATACAATTTTAATTTCAATTACAAATTTAATTTAAAATTACATGTTAATGGAGATATGAAATTTTAATAGAGATCTGAATAAAGTACTATGAGTAAACAAATAAGGATGTTTCTATTTTGGTGCAGGAAGGATATAAGAGGTTTCATTGAGGAGAGCATTTAATCATGGTATCAAGTGAAAAGTGGAAGCTGAGCCAACAAAAAACGAGTAGGTCAGCACTTAATATGGAAAAAAAAAAAAGACAGACATACTTTCCTTAAATCTAAAGATACATCAACATAATTTTGAGAAAACTTCAATGAATGACAATTTAGCTTTGGTATAAAAAGATGAAAGATTGGTCAACCCCAAAGTTAGGCATCTTTCATTGAAGAAGTAGATGTCAGAAAAGGTTAAATACGAAATACTGATGAGGTGGGATTTTGTTACTTCTTTTGAGCTAAAGCTAAGTCCTTAGGACAATGTCTTCCCCGGAGTGTATTTCTGGGGAAGTAGGATAAGTCTCCTCTAATACACATGGGAACTGCAACTGCACCATTTAAGAATTGGAAATTAGGGCTCCAATATGTGTAAATGAAACCTTTGCATCAGCATTGCCCCAGGTTCTTACTAAAATGAACATTTCTGCACCTCACCTCGGATCAACGAATCAGAATTTCTCAAAGGGGAATCTGGAAGTCTTAATTTTCAACAGACGTGAGGATAAGGAAGAACCAGTCTTAAGAAGAAGAGAGATCTTTCCCAGGAGAATGAATAACAGATACAAAAGTTCTGAGGTTGACAGGTTCTGGGGAAGAGAAATGTCATTTGGGCTAAAATATATTTATCATAAGGGAGAGGGATGGAAGATAATGTCAATAAGTAGGTTGAACAAATCAATGGTGTCTCCTAAACCATGGCATAGAGTCTTGTTTTTGTTTGTCTGTTTGTTTTTAATGATAGGGGAAGTCATCGATGGATTCTAAATACAAAAGGTTCATAGTCAAAGATTGAGACACCAATGGAATTTCTAGTGGAAAATGTTTCAAGAGCTCACCAAAGAAATCTTACACCTTCACTCATTATTTTCTTAATGCTCAATGTTTCTATAGGCTAAGGATACACAACACGGAATTCAAGGCCTTATTTTGGCTAAAACTAAACAAATTTCTTTTTGATAACATCTCTTTGTTGTTATACATTTCACCAAGAAAATACAAAACTGCAATAATTTTATAGCTAGATAGAAAAAACAGTTTGCGTCCTGTCCGCAGTATCATTTGATCCTCCATCAAAGTTGTGCTTAAGGACGTGAAGTTTGATGTGCTACAAACTGTGGCTGTATGCATGGGAAGGTGTGAAAGAGGCCTCGGTACACCTTGTCAAGTAGGGGAGAGGCAATCTGCTAAGCCGGTCCTCATTGTGAATGGTGTCTGGTCTATTCCTGAACTTCATCATTAATTTTCCCAGATATTATCTAACTAAACAATTAAGTATAGACCACGCGAGAAATAATTTCATAGGTATCCCCATTGCCTATCTAGAATACTCTGACCATAGAGTAAGTTCATTTCTCAGCTAGAACAAAAAATGTTTTACAAGGAAAGTTGATAGAGAAGGTTTAGTTGGGATTCCAAAAAATGAAACTACTTTGTAGCTTGACAGAAAAGAAAAAAGAAAAAAATCGCTGTTCCTATTGTATAGCTAGTACTTCAAAAGAAAATTATTTTGGTTTATCTAAATGAAATAGCTGCTAGACCAGGGATTCTTAACAAGGAACAAATTATCTCTCCCCTAGGGAATATTTGGCAATGTCTGCAGACATTTTGATTGTCATGACTGAAGGGGTGTTACTAGCATTTAGTGGGCAGAGGCCAAGGGTGTTGCTAAACATCCTACAATGCACAGAATAGGCCTGCCCTCCACCACATTCACTTACAAGACATTACTTACCCGTAAATGTCAAGAGTGCCTGGATTGAGAAACCCTAGACTAGAAATTTAGCTTTGATAGGGATCCTCACTTAACAAATAATAAAACTGAGCCCTTCAGAATACACATATGTTTGCTCAAAAGGGTGATAACAGGTGATGATCAGAGGAAAAGATTTAAATGCATCTTATCATATAAAATTGTGTCCCATTAGGTGAAATTCCAAGAGGGTGTGGGACTTTGGATCTGATTGGTCATTCTGAAATGGATCTGAAATCCATTCTAGACCATTGTATTTCCAAGAGGGATACCAAGAAAGAAGAATGGACTGAGAAACAGAAACATCTATTCACCTTTCCACTCTTACTCTAGTTAATTGATACTTGAACAAGATACAACCTCTCTGAGTTTCAATTTCCTCCTCTTTAGCTTGGGAAGATTAGGATAATTGGCTCTAATATCTTTTCCAATTATAACACCATGGTGTCATGCTTTGCACTGTGCCAACTTAGCTAAGTAGGAACTTTATTTCCCAGAACACCCTGCCCTAGATGGTTACAAGTCAGGATTAGCCATAAAAGAAATTTACATGAAATTTGGAAGGCCTACTTAGGCCATAGCTGCTGCTGAGCTAGCGCCAGTCCACTGGCACATCTTGCTAAAGCAGCATCTCTTCTAACTCCCACTGGATCTCCTATTTCAGGCCTTGAATTCTGATTCCAGAAGTGTGCAGCTCTGTGACAAATGGTGCCAGCTTCTTCACTGTTGAGAGTGGATGCCCTGGTAGAAAGACATGGGGTCCCATTTATCCTTGTGGGTTCTGGATTGTTCTTTTGTTTGGACACACGACTGATTTGAACCTTGTCCTCTGGTTCAATTTGCCTTCATTCTTCCCTACTTCAATGTCCAGGTTTCTTTCCCACTAGCCCTGACCTATATACGTAGCAACTTTAGGGGTACCACCAGAGGCAGACACAGCAGCCTCTCTTAGAATTCTTCATCAGACTCAGTCATTGTGCGATATGTAATACGTATAATAATTCTTTATCCCATATCACTCAGATGGGTCCTGCTACCATTCTCTAACTCTTCTGATACATATGGAATAAATCGATGTGAATGACTAAGGAAGGAAATGGAGATTAAATGCTATTAGAGATTATAAAGAAACTGAAAGCAGAAAATTTCAAAATGAAGAAAAAAAATGTAAAAATAGATTGGTAAAGAATCAGCAAGTGTTGTCCAAATGCCTATAACGCCTATCTAACTTTGGTCATTCACCATTTTTCTAAGCATTTTGTAGATATATAAACTCTCCAAAAATTTACACTTTAGGTGAAAAGTTGAGATTATAATTCAGGAAATAATCAAGTTAAGCTACAGTAACACGTTCCAAAACATGTTCCACTGACCAATAGTGCTGGTTTCATTTTTTTAAATGTAAGATCTAATAATACTTTTGGGAAATATTGTATACTATAGTCTCTTTTTTATAATAAACTAAATGTGAAGAATATTTTGTAAAAAGTCTTACAGTTAAGCAACATTTTAGACTATATTTAATCCAGTATTCCTCAACTTACTGAAATATCAGTCTTTTTTCCAATCTAGATAGATATATTCAAATGAAAAAACAAGAAAGAATGTTCAGAGAATTCTGTCCTAGGTAACATGAAGTACTGACTATAAACACTCCAAGAATTTAGAGAAAAGGGATGTCAATATGAGGTCCAGTCATTTTGGAGGACTCTATAAAGGGAGTGTAATTTGTCCTGGGCTATAGAATGAGAAGTATTTAGATGAGTGGAAAGGAGAAGGAATAACATTTTAAAAGCCATGAATAATATAATTGAGTGGAATTTGTAATGTGGGGAGGAAGCCAACTTTTGGTGAGGAATTATCTGATGGGGTCATGTTTCAGAGGGCTTTGAGAGCCAGACTAAGGTATGTAGATTTTTATTGATAGGAGTTAGGAAGATTTAAAGATTTTTGAATCATTAAGTGCTATGAAAAATATTAAATATTTTCCTAGCATCACTCTGCTTGTAAATGGTAGAGTCGGGGTTCAAACAACAGGAGCTCTGGCTCTAAAGCCTGTCATTTTAGCCGCTACTATTGGATTTCTTAACAGGTCCATGAACTTTAGATCAATTTGGTTAAAAGTGGATTAATAAACAATCTGAGAGTATTGATGATAGGTTTCTTCACAGTGGCTCACACGTGGGGGAACATGGAAGCTTGAACACGGGTATTTTGGAAGCAGTGAATCAAGCAAGTTACAAACCTGTGTCCTGGTCATATTTGCGGGAGCTCCATGAGCTCACTGAGGTCACAGACCTGACATTGAGGAATTCATCCAGTTGAAATAAAAAACAGAAGCTACAGAATTAGCACCAAAAGAAAGAAATGTAACCAAGCCCGGAGAGTTCCTGGCAAGAATAACAGGTTATGGAAAACTCATCTCCTGCTTGTCTGGTCTAGTAAAACCTGACTGAATTATTAGAGAAAGGCAAAAAATTAAAATGAAAAGGTCCATTTGCAGGATTTTTACCAAGAGAACTTTTTTGTATTGGACCAAAAAGCAGAGAGGTGAGAGACAGCTGATTCCAAAACAGTAGATGAGTTATGAAACCACTTGGATAATTATGGCTTGTCACTGCATTTCCATCTGGCTCATAAACTGAAGTATAGCCCGGCTAAGTGCACAGAGAGTTCTCTGGTTTGTCAGAGCACAGTCATATGTCTGCAGAAGTGATTGGAGACAAAACATAGACTGAGAGCCTAAGTAATAGTTTAAAATTTGGTTATTTTTTTAATTCTTTCCTGCTTTCTCTTCTTTTTATTAGAAAAATAAACTTCATTCTACTCAATGAAGTAAAATAGGACAAGTTATTAATACACAGTCCAGACTGTCTACATTGGTCAATACTAGTCTCAAACTACACTGACCATATGTAAAAGAAATAAATCAGAAAGAGGAAGAGATGAGAACCACTAGTCTGGGACTCATAGATTATTTTGAACATTTTTTTTTCTTTTTATTTAAGCAACTTTTATTTTGAGCATATTTATTAAAGGACAAATAAGTGAAAAAGTTTCTTCAATAATTTAATGTCAAGAACTATGGAATGAGCACTTGTGTTTCCTTCTCTGTCCACAATTCTCACTAAAATAATGTTGGATTATTTAGAAATAACAAATAAGTAAAAGTCCTTGAAAACAAGAAAACGGTACTATAAGCGTATCAGTAATTCTCAGCAGTTTCTGATATTATCTCACTCCCTGCATATTCAGAGTGGCTGACATTAATCTCTTACTCCGGGTCTAAACTCTGTCCAAGTACTATATCCTTTGAAAATGAAAGACTTACCTGGGAAGGTCACCCGGGATGGTTATTGGGTCTTGGTAGAGAAGTCAGTCAGAACCTGGAAAAAATGTTATAAAAGAGATGAGATAAAACAAGAATATTTTGGGGAGTCATTACATTGTTAGTACATTTAATCAAAAGGCTGAATAGTATAATGGATAACATGAGAAGTTAAGTAGGAATTTAGAAGAATAAGTGAAGTAAGTCCCATAGAATGAAGAGTGGCAAGATGAATAGCTGGCAAATAGGAGAGAAAGCTTAATAGAATTAGAAGATGTGCATACCAAGTACAGAATCAAGAATTCAAAAAGAAAACAAAATAGCAGGGGAAATAAAAATACAGAGTACAGTATCAAAACTGTGAACCTTGGATTTTACCCTACTTTCAAGCTAACAAGTTAGCCTGCCATAGTTTTATGGATGCTGAAAGAAGAAATAAGACTTCTGGGTCAGCGATAAAAGCCTTTAATATGCATGATACAGAAAGCAGCATGAACGTCAGCATACTTGCCTCAGTTCCTCTTCCCCCAAATCTTGCATGGTGACATGTATGGGCCTACTCAGGCAGTGAGATGCATTTCAGAAGAAGGATGTGAGGTTGATTAACCCAAATCTTTTATAAGGACAATAAGCATGCAGGTCTACGATGCTGGAGAGAGTGACACTCCTTACTTTTCTAAGCTATATGCAAACTTGTTTTTTACTTTGAATGGAGACACTATTGTTATAAACCAAGGCTTATTATGTAATAATATTTTCAAAAGAGAGTATAGAGAAAAGGGCAGTCAGTGTTTCAGATCACAAAATGTGCAGAAACATGACAGACCCATGGAAAATAGTCTCTCAACAGGCGTGAAATAATCACAGATAGGTTAGAAAAAAATTACCAAAACATGAAGAAAACATTAAAACTTCATCCAAGAAGGATCACCAAGAAATGAATAAGAAAATTAAAAGACACACAAACTGGTAACATTTCTGAGTTCAAGGATGAAAAGATAATCCTGCACACCCCTCATTTGTGTTGGGACCTTGTGTTGGAATGTTCTATCGTCAACTTGGTTAAGGGAGAAACTATACATCCCAGAATACCCTTCCCTGTTTGGTACTGCTTGAATGTGACCAAAAGAAGAACTTGCAGAAGATTAGGAAGATGAAAGTGACGCACTGACTATTACTCTGTGACGATTATAATAATTAGGTGGGGTGAGATATGCTGAGATGCTTGATATTTCCAGTTTATTCTCAATCTCTTCTGTTCAATATTCAGGGCTTCATTACTACAATTCCTGTTACTTAACAGCTATTCCAGGCCCATCACCAAACGTTTGCCTTCAGATTACCAAAAGCAAGTGTTTCTTGAAGATTTCTCAACCAGTTTTCCTTTCATGATACCACTTGGTGCTTGGATGTGCTTGGCCTATCAGACAGAACGGTTGGTGACTCGGTGACCTTCCAATTATTCTTCTGAACCTTTCAATTCTTCAGCTCCTTCCAGAAGTGTGTAAGGTTACATTCCATTAATAATTCTCTAATCCCTTGACTCATAGTAGTTTTACTCTCTTGATTGAGTGCCGACTGATACAACCTCCAAGGTTTAGAATCTAAATCTGAGTTAATAGTTCCTCACCATGACTACAGCTCAGTCGCAAATAATCTGGATCTCTGAAATTTGATTAAGGTAAACCGTGAGACAATGCCCTTAGGGACCTAGGAGGAAATCAACAACAACAACCAAAACGAAACCCAATTTCAATCTTTTCTGAAGGGAGCTAACATCACCTGTCATCTGAAGTCTCAAATTATTTTGCAAACCAGTTTACAAATAAATATCTTCCTTGCAATAAAAGGTAAATTACATAGAGATAAGGAAACATGTAAGAAAGATAACTAGCATACAAAAAAAACAAAAACAGAAACCCCAGGGGCTTAAGATTTTGCAATTATCAGGCATAGACTTTATTTTGTAAAAGTAATATTTTATTTTTCAGTTACAGTTGACATACAATATTATATTAACTTCAAGTATACAATATAGTGATTAGGCATTTATGTAATTTATGAAGTGATTACCCTGATAAATCTAGTACCCATCTGACACCATACATAGTTATTACAATATTATTGACTATATTCCCTATGCTATATTTTACCTCCCCATGACTAATTTCTAACTACCAATTTGTTCTTCTTAATCCCTTTACCTTGTCAATCCACCCTCCAACCCCCTCCCATCAGCCAACTATCAAAATATTCTCTATATCTATGAGTGTGCTTCTAGTTTGTTTGTTTATTTATTTAGTTTTTCAGATTACACATATGAAAGAAATAATATGGAATTTACCTTTCCTCATCTGACTTACTCCTCTCAACATAATACCCTTTAAGTCTATCCATGTTGCTGCAGATAGCAGGACTCTGGTGCCTGCCCAGTCTGCCCTTTGAGTGTGTCATCTGTGGAGGTGGCCTGGTGGTGCTCCAGTGTGGTATAAAGCCAGCCACCAGGCGTGCCATCCCCGGGTACTCCTGGGAGAGGCCCTGTCACAGGCCAAGATCAGTCTCCACGTATGACCTGCCTAAGGCTACCTAGCATGAAACAAAAAGTGATCTGCTGATGTCTTCTACTTACCTGAGCCAGGTGCTCCAAGTGTGTCTCGTGTGGGTTGTAAGTGCCCTCCTGTTTTACTTAAGCCTTGATTACTGTTGGCACATCAATTAGAGGGATTTAACCTCAGGCTGTTTGGTTGTGAGGACTGGCCATGAGCACAGTGGAGGGCTGATCCTACAGAACAGGATTCACATTAGCAGGGCTCTGGTGCCTACTGAGTCTGCCCTTTGGGTGTGTCATTCATGGCAGGAGTTGGTTGGTGCTCTGGTGTGGTCTGAAGTTTGCCACTCAGTGTTTTGGTTCTGGGGCCTCTTGTGAGGGGCTTTGGTTCAGGCCAAGTTCAGCTGCTGCCTGTACTCTGCTTGTGTACTCTGACACTTGGTATGAGCTACAAAGTGATTTGGAGAGGGTTGTCATTTGCGCTGGGCTTGGGGGTGCCTGGGAGAGGCTAAGCTGTGAACCAAGACCAGATGCCACTAGTGTTAGGCTTGAAGTTGCTTAGCAAGATATACAAGGCACACCGAGGTCAGATACTACTTCTGGAGGGGTTTGTGAACCTCTGAGAGATCTTAGGTACGTCTGCAGCATGAGCCAGGACAGGCCATTTATGTGGAAAAGCCACTGGAAGGGGCTTGGGAAGGCCTGCAAGTTGGATGAGGTAGTGTTCCAGGGAATCATGAATGTAGGGCCAACAGTGTTAGGCAGATTGATGGAAACTCAGATATGGCAGTCCCCTAAGTCTGCATGCTGAAAGGGGGAGGGATCAACAAAGGAACAATGTGTTCTGCCAGCAGTGCTGACTGGGAGAAAGCTGCCCCATCCAGCCCTCACCCTAAACCCATATAATTCTGTTCCTCCCCATAGTCCCTGACCCCTTTTGAGCTGCTAGTCCAGCAAAGTGAGTAGAGCTCAAAGTGAGTGGAGCTCAAAGCAAGTGCGTCTGACAGTAAGTCTGTGCACCAGCCCTTTTAGAGGAATACCTGGGACTCCATCCCCCTTCACCTCACTCAGCCAAAATGTCCGCTGGTTTGCACAGCCAGAAGGTGTTGGGACTTCTGTTCCCAGCTCTGGAATCCTGGGCTGGGGAACCTGGTATGGGGTTGGGATACCTCACTGCTCATAGAGAATCTCTGCATCTGAGATGTCCCTCCCAATCTTTAACCATGGTATGGTGACCAGCCCATTCAGCATTTTTGCCCCTTCTGTAAGCTTCAATACGGCTTATTCTGTATATCCTTAGTTATAGGACTTTTCTTCAGCTAGACTTCAGGCAATTCTTAATGATGGTTGTTCCATAGTTTACCCTGCTTTCCTGGGAATAAGACCTAGCCAGACAATCAGCTCTAATGCATCTCTTGGAGCAAAAATTAATATAAAACATGGCATTATACTGTATTATATTATATTATATTATATTATATTATATTATATTATATTATATTATAGACCTGGTCTTATGTTATAGTAACATAAGACTGAGTCTTATATTATTTTTTACTCCAAAAGATACATTAGAGCTGATTGTCTGGTGAGGTCTTATTTTTGGGGAAAAACGGTGCTTGTAATTTTGATGTTGTCATGAGAGGATGCAAGAACAGTGTTTATTTACTCCTCAGGCATAGACTTTAAGAACTATGTTCATACTGTTGAATGATATGAAAAATAAGATTAAAATTTCAACCGATAATTTGAACTTGAAGTAAAACTAAATTAAAAGTATAGAATTAAAAAATACACTAACTGTGGAAGCCACCCAAGTGCCTATCAATAAACGATTGGATAAAGAAGTTGTGGTACATATATACAATGGACTATTACTCGGCCATAAGAAACAAAATCTTACCACTTGTGACAGCATGGATGGACCTAGAAGGTATTATGCTGAATGAATTAAGTCAGTCTGAGAAAGACAAATACCATATGACTTCATTTATATGTGGAATCTAAAGAACAAAATAAATGAACAACAAACAGAAAAATAAATGCAATAACCAAAATGAAGAACTAAATAGGTACAATAACAATTAGACACATGAACACAACTGTGAAATGTACCTTAAGTTAGAAAACGTATCCAGAAGGAATCACAGAGAGAAAAAAATGATGTAAAATACAAAAAATAAAACGATATTGAGGATACCATGAAAAAACCTAACTACTTAGAACTGGAGTCCTAGTATGTTAAACAAACAAAAAAATGAGTAGAAACAATATGTGGAGAGATAAAGGCTGAGAATTTTATAATAATGTTGAAAGATACTAGATTGGTGTAAAAGTAATTGTGGTTTAAAAGGTTAAAAACAATTGCAAAAACCGCAATAACTTTTGCACCAAACTAATAATATATTATAAGATATATTGTAACAATACTATAAGACATCTTGTAATAATATATTACAAGAATTGCAATGTACCCCCAGCAGGATAACTAAGAGGGAAAACACATATGTTGATCATAGCGAAATTGAAAATTAGACAATTAGTAAATATCAAAATAAGCTAGATAAAAAAAGACAAACTACCTTCAAAGGAGCAATAATTAGATGGAAAGCTTACTTCTCAGTAAAAAGTAGAAACCATTCAAAATGGAATGACACAGATTTCCAGTCAAAATGGCAGAGTAAGTAAATGCTATGCTTACTCTGACCATGACCATATAAAAATTACAACTGAACTACAGAACAACCTGTAGAATTGCCTGAAATCTAGCTATACTAAAGCTCTACAACTAAGGACATACAGAAGAAGCCACCTCAAAATTAGTAGGAGAGGCAGTGATATGGAATGGGCTGGTCCCACACATGTGTATGACTATTAAATATCCAGGGGGACATCTTGGCAGCAGAAGTCCCCCCTGAAGCTGCCCCACACGAGGCTCCCCAGCCCAGGGTTCCACTGCTGGGGAAAGAAGTCCCCATAACTTCTGGCTATGAAAACCAGTGGAGATTGTGGTTGAGTGGGATGGACGGTGGCTGCAGTCCCAGATATTCATACTTATTTGATGACAGACTCACTCACTCTAAACTCCAGTGCTAAGGCAGCAGCTTGAAAGGTTCCAGGGACATATGGGGAGGGACTAAGTTATCTGGCTTCAGGGTGACATCTGGAGGGGCAGCTTTCTCCCAGACAGAGGAGCTGGTGGAAGCCATTGTTTCTGTGTTGAGCCCTTCCCCCTCAGTGTGCAGATGCAGAAAGCTGCCTTATCTGAGTCTCCATCAACCTGGATAACACCATTGGTGTGCCCTGATTCCCTGAGACCCCAAGGTACCCACTTTTCAAGCACACCCAAGTTGCTTTCAGTGGCTTTTCCATACAAATGGCCTGTCTTGGCTCATGCTGCAGATTTTCCTAAAATCTCTCAAATGCTTACAAAACCCAAACAAGCAACATCTGACTTTGGCATGTCCCATACCTATGGCTGAGCAGCCCTAAGCCTGGTACTAGCAGCAGACTGCCGCAGTTCATGGCTTGGCCTCTTGGGGTGTCGCTAAGCCTAGCGTGCGTGGCAGTGGCCATCTATAGACTGCTTTGGTGATCATGCCAGGTGGCCCTTGGGCAGGGTACAGGCTGTGGCTGAACTTGACCTGGGGCAGGACAGCTTGCAGGATTTCCTGGGGCTCTCATGTCTAGTGGCCAGCATCAGATCAAGCTAGAGCAGCACCAGGCCACCTCCACAGATGATGCGCCTGAAGGGCAGACTAGGCAGGCAACAGAGCACTTCTGAAGCGAATCCTGCTCTGTAGGGCTGCCCTTGCACAACAGATCCACCATTATAGTCAGGGCCAGTCCTCACAACCAATCAGCTGAAGGAACAATCCCTCCCACGGATGCACAAATAGCAACCAAGATTCAACTAAAACAGGAGGGCACAAACGACCCACACAAGGGGGAACACCTAGCTCAGGTGACTAGGGAGATTGCACCACTGCGTCCTACAGGACTCCTGCTACATAAGGCCACTCTACTAAGACTGGGAGGTATAGCCGCCCGACCTAATACATAGAAACAAATACAGGGAAGCAGCCTAATGAGGAGAAAAATGGACATGTCCCCAGTAAAAGAATAGGACAAAGCTTCAGAAATAGGACTAAACAAAATGGAGACAATCTCTCTGCCAGATACAGAGTTCAAAACACTGCTTATTAAGATGCTCAATGATCTCAGTGAGAACTTCAACAAAGAAATAGGAAACATACAAATGGAGATAGAAAACATAAAAAGGAATGAGTCAGAAATTTAAAAAATACAATAACTGAAATTAAGAATACATTCGAGGGAATCGGCAGTAGAATAGATGAAGCAGAGCATCAAATCAGCAATTTAAAAGATAAAGTAGCAGAAAACATCCAATCAGAACAGCAAAAACAGAAGAGAATACAAACAAATGAGGATAAGTTTAGTAGCCTCTCAGATAACATCAAGCATACCAACATTTGCATCACAGGGTACCACAAGAAGCGAGAGAGCAAGACATTGAAAACCTATCTGAAGAAATAATGATGAAAACTTCCCTAACTTGGTGAAGGAGATAGATATACTACAAGCCCAGAAAAAAACAGAGTCCCAAACAAGATAAACCCAAAGAGGCCCACACCAAGACACATCATAATTAAAACGCCAAAAGTTAAAGACAAAGAGAGAATGTTAAAAGCAGCAAGAGACAGGCAGTTACTTACAAAGGAGCTCCCATGACACTGCCTGCTGATTTCTCAACAGAAACTTTGCAGGCCAGAAGGGACTGGCAGAAAATATTCAAAGTGATAAAAAGCAAGGACCTAAAACCAAAATTACTTTACTTAGCAAAATTAAAGGAGTGATAAAGATCTTCCCAGGCAAGAAAAAGCTAAAGGGGTTCATCACCAACAAATCAGTATTACAAGAAATGTTAGAGGGACTTCTTTAAGAAGAAGAAGAAAATAATAATAAAAAATATGAATAATGAAGTGGCAATAACTACATATTTATCAACAATTACTTTTAATGTAAATGAATTAAATGTTCCAATCACAAGACATAGGGTGGCTGAATGGATAAGAAAACAAGACCCTTACATACGCTGCCTACAAGACTCACTTCAAATCAAAGACACACACAAACTGAAAGTAAAGGGATGGGAAAAAAGATATTTCACAAAGATGGAAATGTAAAAACAAAAAAGCTTGGGTAGCAATATTTATACCACACAAAATAGACTTCAAAACAAAGACTATAAGAAGAGACAAAGAAAGACCCAGTAACCCTACTTCCCAGTGATTATCTGAAGAAACTCAAAACGCTACTTCGGGGGGCCATGCACATCAATATGTTCATTACAGCATTGTTTACAATGGCCAAGATGTGGAGGCACCCAGGGTGTTCCTTGAACGATGAATGGATAAAGAGTAGGTGGTACATATGAGGTCTGACAATTAAGTTCGTGAGCCTACCACAGTGCACTTAAATTAGTAGGACTGTACAAACAGCTCAGCGAGGTTTCATAACATTGGTATATCAGTGTCTCACAGCTGTGTTTGTGTCGACGTGTGGTGGTGCCTTGCTGAGTGGCGTTCATTATTGTTGTGTGTTTTTGTGTGCCGGCGCGAGAATGTCAGAGCTTGAATTACAGCAATGAACAAACACTAAATTAAGCTTGGCAAGAGTGGAAGTAAAATCAGGGACATGTTAGACCAAGTTTATGAGGATAATGCCATGAAGAAAATGGCAGTGTACAAATGGATTTTTCTGAGGGGAGAGACTGCATCACTGATGAAGACAGGTCAGGGCGGCCAGTAACAAGCAGAACTGACAAAAATATTGCAAAGATTCCTTGAATTCTGTGTCAAAATCGTCAGCTGATTGTGAGAAGCATAATAGATATCGATCAAAGTAAACAATGATAGAGAAACAGTTCGGAAAATCTTAACAGAAAATCTTGGCATGAGAAAGGTGTGTGCAAAAATGGTCCCAAAGGAGCTCTTGCATCATGACAATGCACTAACTCATGCAGCATTGCCTGTGAGGGAGTTTTTAGCCAGTAAACAAGAGAGTATTGGAACACTCTCCCTACTCACCTGATCTGGCCCCCAGTGACTTCTTTCCTTGCCCAAAGATAAAGGAAATATTGAAAGCAAGACATTTTGATGACATTCAAGACATCAAGGGTAATATGACAACAGTTCTGATGGCCATTCCAAAAACCGAGTTCCAAAATAGCTTTGAAGGATGGACTTAGGCACCAGCGATGGTGCATAGCTTCCCAAGAGGAGTACTTCAAAGGTGACCGTAGTGATATTCAGCAATGAGGTATGTAGCGCTTTTTCTAGGATAAACTCACGAACTTAATTGTCCGTCCTTGTGCTTCTCAATAAATAATAGGAGACCAAAAAAAAAATATTTTTAAAATCCTTTATCATTTGTCTTCCATTTCTCCTTATCTCCTTAGCACCCATTCAATTATAAGTTGTATGTATCCCTGGGTGTAAATAAAGCATGTAGCTTTCTTTCTGTGTGCAGTTATTTTATTTAACAGAGAATTATGTGGACTTCCATTTCCAGAATTATGGTATGCTAGGTTATTCAGACCAAGCTTCTTATGTAAGTCAACTAAAATGCTTGATAAAATAGAGCTGACAGTTTAGTAAAGAGTTGCCAGTCCAAGATCTAGTTAGAAGTCAGAACCAGTACCTAATGGGACCATGAAATAACAATCAAAGCCCAAAGTTGAGAGGATTCTCATAGGACCCTTTGTTGTCATAAATCTGGGAACTGAAAGAGAGCTACAGAATCACCCTCAACCCCACCCATCCCGGAAGTCTTCAATGGCTCTGAGTGGAGCAGGGGTGAAATATCTTTGAAGATTCTAAAATTACAAGCTACTGGCTTTGCAAACCTAATTTTCCATTATCTGGGTGATCCATAATACTCCACGCCATGACTAATTTAAATTAGCCCCAGACCAGACACCTGGCAGAAGCAAACACAAGTCCTCATTTTGAAGAAATCCACACTCATCCTAGGCCTCAGAGAATTCCCAACAAGAATTTTCCGAGGAGAATAAGCAGTTCACAATAGAACAACTTAGCTCATGAGGAGAAAGGCCTCATGGGTGAAAACCCACAGAATCCACCCCTTGATTAAAAATTGTATTTTTTCTTCTGAAATTCTTTCCAAGAACAGGGGGAAAAAAAAAAAAAGGCTGGATTCAGGTGGCTGGATTCAGCATCACGAATAGTCAAGCAGAAGTTACTAAATGTGAAAATGCTCACTTTGTATACTACATTTGCAATCAGTATTGCCACTTCTTTTGCAGCAAATGGAAGAGAATCTTCTATGAGAATCAGTGCAAATTAATTAAAATGACAGGCATACCTCAATTTCCTTTAGACAAGTTGTTGATTCTTAAAAATTTCGTCATCATATATAAACCACTTTTCAGAGATGAGTGAAATATTTGTTTAATAAAGGCCTAGAAATCTGTAGTGAGGATGTTAGGAGGGATTATAAAATCAAAACTAATCATGACCAAGTGAGATAAGAAAATAATATAAATATATCATTTTCATTTAGGAATCCTTTTCATTAGCATTTCAAGATTTCTGTGCTTAGAGTTCTTTGGATCATCATTGATAGAATGCTTACACTGATATAAACAGTTATTTTTGTTAGTAAAAACTTTTGAAATGACTATGTTCCATTTTTTGTGTCAGAAATGAAGTTTCAGACAAAAAGACACTTCCTCCTTTCTTCCCTTTCTCCTTCCTTATTCAGTTTCATTCAGTTCAACAAACTCAAATTGAAAGACACGATATACCAAGCAGTATATAAATATATATATATATATATATATATATCGCTTTACCAAGAGCTACATCAAAACTCATGAAGTTGATGTGGATTGGACCAACTTGGGCCATATGTCTTTCTCTGCTCATTACTATGGATCTGATTGGCCCAGGCTGGGTAACATGCCCACTTCAGAAATGATCAGTAAGATGAGTTCTATCTGAACCAAATAAATGGAAAATGAAAGAGGAGTTAGTCCCCTGCAGAAAGAGAGAGAGAGTGAAAGAAAGAGAGAGAGAGAGAGAGAGAGAGAGAGAGAGAGAGAGAGACCCTGCTTCCAGAAGAAGAGAGGATAGTAGTGAAAAACAATCAATATTTACACCAATTATAATCTAGTTCAACTCATATAGACTCTTCTGCTACCAAGATTTAGTATTACATGTAATATCAGGCATAGATGCCAAGTTGTAAGGAAATGAATAGTTCATTTCAGGAACATGCTTAAAACTTGAATTAGTAACTCAGCACTTGTTTTATATCAACTAACATATGTATCTTTATCACTTTGACTTACACAAACTAGACAAGATGCAATTTCTCTAAATAATTGGGAAATCTACTTTGTAAAATAGGTGCTAGAGATAACCATTAGAATAAAGAGCAGAATAGTACCTTAATCCTACTACAGAGTTGTCCTTAAAAAAGTAAGCAATCAACATTATATATATATATATATATATATATATATATATTTTTTTTTTTTTTTTTTTTTTTTTTTTTTTTTAACAAGTAAATAGTAAATTGTATATACCAAAGGAGAGTGAAGGGAAACTTGCCAGACAAGACCATCATCTGTTTAAGCTCTGGTCCCACACAGTCAGTTACATTTAAATAACCTGGATCACATTTTCCAATTAAGGAGCCTGGCATTAAGTAGAAGAAAGTAAGACCTTTGCCTGTGAACCCCCCTGTAGTTTCCTGCAGACTTTTTTTTTTTTTTTTAACCTTGTGCTCTGGCCATGGTGCTGAATCGTGGAGGGCCATGCCTTGAGCAGGCTGACTTGAAGAGTATAGGTTCAATATCTGGATTAGAAGCCACAGTCGATACTTACTTTTTGAAGGAAAGAGGTATTATATTCTCTTCCTTTTTTGAGGAAGAGAAAGATTTGTGACATGGGATAAGGCAGGGGATTTGGCCCAAAGGAATACTACAGCATTGATTCTAAATTAGAGAAGAATATTTATGTTTGCCTTCTTATAAAACTATGGTGAATACTTCTTGCTTAGTACGACACAGAATCATTAAGTATTTCAAAGAACAAATTATTATAGGAACTACTTGCATTAGTGAGAAAAAAAGACTCTCACTACCTCAATGAGTTAAAAAAAAAAACCCACACAATATCTTTACTAGGACATAAGCTTCATGAGAACAATTTTTTGTTGTTGCTTTGTTTTGTTTGTTTTATATACTCCTTTTACATCCCTAGCACATCGAACTGCACCTCATACATAGAAAGCACTATTTTTAACAAACGTTAAAGAAGGTATACAAATATCTAATATAGCATGAAAAGTACTTGACTTCATTAATTATTAGGAAAACACCAATTAAAACAACAGTGAGATATCACTTCACATTCATTAGAATTGCTATAACATAAAGATGGACAATAACAAGATTTGGCAAGCATATAGAGAAATTGGAGCTCTTATTCATTGCCAGTAGGCATGTAAAATGGGACAGTCACTTTGTAAAAGAGTTTGGCAGTTCCTCACAAAGCTAAACATGGAGATACCATATAACCCAGCAATTCCACTCCTAGTTATATAGCCAAAGGAATTAGAACAGATCCATGCAAAAACTTGTACACCAATGTTCATGGCACTATGAATCACATTACCCAAAAAGTGAAAACAACCCAAACATCCATTAACTGATAGATGGATAAACAAAATGTGGTATATCTATACAATGCTATAGTATTTAACAATAAAAGGAAATTAAGTACTAATACATGCTACAAAATGGACGAACCTTGAAAATATTATGTGTGTGATAAAACTCAGACACAAAAGGCTGCATTTTACATAATTCCTTTTATATCAAATATCCAGAATAGGTAGGTAAGTCTATAGAAACACAAAGTCGATTATTTCTTAAGACTGAGTGGGGGGTAACAGAAAATGACTGCCGATGGGTGCAGGGTTTGTTTCTGAGGTCATGAAAATCTTCTAAAATTGATTTTGGTAATCGCTACACAACTCTGTAAACATAATAAAAAGACATTGAAATTGAATTTTAAATTGGTGAATTGTGTGTCATGTGAATTATATCTCAATAAAGATTTTTTAAAAAAATACTTAGGAAAACATCTAACCAAGTATGTACACAAAATGTATGCATAAAATTACAAAACATTGACAAAATAAGTCAAAGAGCATCTAAATTAATGGTGAGATATTTTGTTTCATGATCTGAGCGATCCAGTGTTATTGAAATGTTTTATCTAGCTTAATGCACAAAATTATTGAAATACTGATCAAAATCCAAAAACTCTCTTTGTCAATATTGACAAACTGATTCTAAAATTTATATGGAAAGTCAAAAGGTCTAAACTAGCAAACACAATAATGAAGAACAAAGTTAAAGGACTCAGATTACCGAATATTGAGACTAACTATAAAAGATACTTTAATCAAGACAGTGTGGTATTGGCAAAATAAGAGACATAGTGATGAATGGAATAGAGCAGAGAGACCAGAAACAGACCCATATAGATATAGTCAAGTAATTTTTTACAAAGATGCGATGTATCTTTTCAAAATATTGAACTAGAGCAATTAGACAACCATATGCAAAAAAATAAAATAAAATGAACCTAGACTCAGACCTCAAACTTTACACAAAAATAAACTCAAAATGAATCAAGGACCTAAATGTAAAATGCAAAATTATAAAACTTGTAGGAAAAAAAAGTAGGAGAAAAGCCGTGTGACCTTGGGTTTGGTGATGAGTTTTTATGAACAACAACAAAACTCGATCCATGAAATAAAATTTGATAAGCTTGATTTTATCAAAATTAAAACCCTTGCTCTGTAAAAGATACCATTAAGAAATAGAAAAGACAAGCCACAGTTTGTGAGGAAATAATAGCAAAACACTTATCTGATACAGGATTTGTGCCAGAATATACAGAGAACACTTAAAACTCAGCAATAAGAAAATAAACAAATCAATTTAAAAACGGGCAAAATACCTGAACAGATGCCTCACCAAAGAAAATACACAGATTTCAAGTAACATGAAAATATGCTTAACATCATATGTCGTTAGAAAAATGCAAATGAAAGCAACAATGAGATACCACTACATACCTCTTAGAATGCTAATGTGCTGCTAGTGGTGGTGGTGGTGGTAGTGGAGATTTGGCAGTACCAAACATTGGCTAGGCAGTGAAACAAAAGAAATTCTCATTCATTGGTGGACAGAAGGCAAAATGGAACAGCTCCTTTGGAAGATAGTTTGGCAGTTTCTTTAAGCTAAACATAACCTTACTTACTATAGAATGCTGCAGTTGTACACTTAGGTATTCATCCAACTTAATTGACATCTTATGTCTATGCAAAAAGCCTCACGTAAATGTTTATAGAAGCTCATATTACCATAGTAATACTAACAATAGGGGAAACCAGGTGCAGGGTAGATGGGAATTCTGTAATATTCTTGAACCTTTTCTGTAAATTTACAACTACTTAAAATTGTAAAGTTTATTAAATGTAAAAAGCAAAAAATAGGTAAAAATCATTAAATTATGACAAAATCATTTTTATTTTTCTTAAATCTTGGCACCAGACAGAAATTGTGGGTTTTGTTGTGTGGAGAAAAGCTCATTAATAATAAGCCCATATTTCTCATTGATATAAGCTTCTCTTCTAACATGTCACTTGTTGTTCAACTCATCTGCCAGTGAGATGTTTGTTTTGTTGTTTTTGGTGATAAGCACAGCCATAAATCTGCCCATCAGGAATGATTTGTTGTTTAATAACTTATTTTTGCCTAACATCTTAAGTCAATGTGGCATTAAGTCAACAAATCTGGGGGGTTTCAGTCAGATGCATAATTATTAATATGATTCCAGCGTAAGAGAAATTAGGCTTTGTAAAATGTGAGAATGTATTTATTTAATAAACATTTATAAAATACTTACTATGTGCCAGAAACCCTTGAACACTTTACAAATGCCAAATCATTAAAATCCTTATAAAAAAAATCTTCTGGGGCAGGACTTCCTATTAACTATATACTAGTGTAACTATATATTAGTATATCTATGTCTATTTATATATTACCTATATCTTTATTAAAGACCCACAGATATGGAAAAAGTTCAAATAAGTTGTCCAGGCCCAGGTACTTTGCTTCCAGAATCCCTTCTCCTTATCCCGATGCTGTGATGCTCCTACACATGAGGCAGTTGTTCTGGAAGCAGTTACCCATATGCTTTGCTGTTTTGAGCACTTTTCCTGGTGTTTTAATGACTTGCAGTGACAGAAAAATTTTAAACCCTGGAAATTAAGTTAAAGAAGTCTTGATTCCTACCACATTATTAGAACTCACAACCTCAAGGAACTGTAAATGGATCTGAGGAAATTTTCAAGAGAGCAGAGAAGCCAAAACAACCTAAAAATGAAGGGTTATGTCATTAAGGAGCATGCATTCACCAAGTGAGAGTCCCACGGGATTCTGAGAACCTATGGCCTCTAACCAATATTTTGATAGTTGGAAATAGCTAGATGCCTCCACCTTAGATATTGAAAATGATTAGAAATAGGCTAACAATTAAAGCATTAAGAGGATTAAGACATAACTCTTCCATTGCCACGTAGTAACTACACAAGTTACTGTTTATTAAGAATTCATCTTTCCAACTTTCGTATTTCAGGTATAGTGGGAGAATAAATCAATTAAAAGGTCTGCTGTGACACTGTGATTTATAATAAGATATGTATTTGGTCTTTGTCCAGTTTCTGGAACAGAGCACCAAAACCCCTTGAAATTTCCTAAGGATAATAGCTACAAAGGTGTCTTTGTTATGTTAATGAGGTGACTTTTATACCCCACTTAAGGATGGGGGCTGATTTCCAGGGGAGCCAACCACTGGATTAGAGTGTTAGAACTTTCCATCCCACCCTCCCTCCTCCTGGGAGGGTAAAGGGGATGGAGGTTGAGTTCAATCACCCATGACCAATGATCGAATCAAACATATCTATGTAATTAAGCCTCCACAAAGACCCAAAAGACCTGCCTTTATCAAAACTTGTAATAATGTGTTTTTAAGATATTTAGATAATGTTTTCCCATTTCATTGCTGAAAAATATTTCTTTTAAAACTGTACTGAAACCTAATTGTTTTATATCATTTATCTACTGCAATCTGTGGAAATATAGGCAGTTTTAAAATAGTTTGAGAATGATGACAGACTCGATGGTGGTAAACAATTTTTACATGTGTTTTCACTTTATTTTGAAAATAATGTTATTAATAGTCATTTAAAATACACATCAGGTGGGCATATAACAGATAATTTTGCACACAAAATCTAGATTTAACACATTGTAATATTTTGCCAGATTTGCTTCAGATCTTTTGTTCTTTTTTAAGAAGTCAAACCACTTTTCTCATCATTTCATCCCCAGAGCTTACGCCTATCCTGAAGTTGATGGGTATAATTTCTGGCACATATTTATAACATTATTACATGCATGTATTCATGAACAATGAAAATTATTGTTTTGTAAAATTTAAAGTTTTGCATGCATACTTTTGTACTTTCTGTATTATTTAATACCTTAATTTAATTTACGTTTTCAAATTAAATATACTAATATATTTAATTTTTAAAATTCATTTTATCTACACTATAATGATCCATTGTATAAATAAATCACAATTCACATTTCCATTCCCCAACAGACAAAAAATTAGGTTGCTTCCTAGTTATCAAAATTGTAAGCGTTATTGAAAGAAATACATATTTTAAAATTCTTATACACGTTCCTTTTAACATGTGTATAAGACTTTCCTAGGTTATTTATCTAAATTAAATTGTGGGTTATAAGGCTGTACATAATTACAACTTTGCTGAAAATTACCATGCTAAATGCTTTCTATTAATGTACGTTCTCACCAGAAATAAATGCAGAAGTGTTTCACTGTGTGGCAAGAGATTATGCAAGTCCTATTTCGTTTCCCTCCTGAGCATAAAGCTTGGCTCCATTTCCTAGCCTTCCTTTCAGTTAGGTGTTGCCAAAGACGTGGTCCTGCTGACATGAGTAGAAGATCTGTTTGGTGCCGTAAAGTTGTCTTGACCAAAACGTGAGCCTTCACCATGATCTCTTTCTCCTTCTCCCTGCTGCATGGAGAGTTCTCTGAGGACTCTGAACAGAATTCAGTGACAAGATGAGAGGGACTGCGTCTCCTGAATGAACTTATCAGCAGCTCAATGACCAGGGACATGTCCCCTGCACTGGGACATGATCAATACGTGAACATTATATTAAGCCACTGAGATTATGAGTTTTTGTTTCAATTGATAGTTTTACATTCTACCTTAATTAACGTACACTTTCTTCCATCCTCACCTCCTTTTAAAGTTATCAAACTCGTAATATTTTTTCTATTTTAATTTTGATAACACAAATGACTATACAAATCTCAGCTTTGGGCCCATTTGTATTTACATGTAGTAGTGAGGTTAAGTAGCGTTTTCCATGTTTATTATTGTTTGTTTTTTCCTTCTTAGACTTGCCCATTTATCTCTTGCCCATTTTCTCTTAGGCTATTTATTTTTTTTCCCCATTGTTTGGAGGAATGCCTTATGTATTTTGGCTACTAAGCCTTCCGTGACGATGTTCATTATTAATATCTTCTGCCAGTCTGTGGTGTGGATCTCAACTCTGTTCATGATGTTATTTTGTTTCCACAGAATGTATTTATTTTAATGGGTCAAGTTATCATTCATTTCCTTTATGGCTTGTCTTGTTTGTATAATTCCACTGTATTTTGTGGCCACCAAGTGATTCTGTTATACTGTCTCCTAAAAGTTCTAAATTTTTTGTTCTTCACATTTAGAATTTTACTCTGTCTGAAATTTATTTTTGTGGAGCAGTATCATGTGGAGCAGTGATATAATTTTACTTTTTATACATAATGCCTCCTCTGCCGTAGAGCAAATATTCATAAATATACGTGTGGGCCTGTTTTTAAGTTCTCTGTTTTGTCTTCATAATTGCAGAAATAGTGAAAGCATCTTCTCTGACAGATCTTCAACCGTGCCTCCTAAAGAATCCCTCAGACTACAGTGTGAAGCAATACATTTCCTCTGGCAACACTCATCTTGCCACTGAAAGGCACATGTATTAATATGACATGAAAAGAGCCTTAAAGAACATCTTTTAAAAATAGTTAACTAAGGTGGGATAAGGGTAGGTGAGCTAAGGAGAAGCCATGCTATGTGCACCAGGAAGCAGTATGGTTCCTTTTTAGATCCCTCTTTTTTTGGGTCCCATCCCTGTTATTCTGAGAAAAGCTTAGACTAACTTTGCAACAGCAGTAACAACGTTCTGTTATTGGCCTAGTTTTACACTAGCACTAAATTTATCTACTGTCTATACCAAAATCTTACTGTCTTAATAACTATCACCCGTGTTCATATGTGACAAAACAAATGCCTTTTGCTGTAATTTTTCAAATTTATCTCATACATCTTAAGACCTCCATTATTCCATAGAACTTTTAGAAACTGTTTGTCAAAATCTGTGAGAAAAATCCAAAAATTTTTATGATCTTAATGATTAATAATTTTAAAATTAATATGTATGTGGTTTTAATTGGAAATATACTTATAGATTATTTTATTGAAATTAGCATTGTCTTTCTACCCATGAGCATGGTATTTCCTTCAATATATTAAGGTTTTCTTTTATGACTTACAATAAAGTTTAAAAAATTTTTTCATAAACATGTTTTACTCTTTCACTCCTAGATACTTGGGTTTTGGTCCTATGGTAAATGAGATCTTTGAAAATGTATTAAACTTTCTAATTGCTTTGAGCTGGTGTATAAAAAAGCTATTGATTTTTGTATATTGATTTTGTATCCTCAAATAAAACCTTTTAATATTATTTTTCTACAGACTTTGTTGCTGCCTTTAAAAAGTATACTTTGATTTCTTCCTTTCTGACAGTCATTTTCAAATATCCATTGAATACATTTTTGCACTTTCTATATTATTTTTTTGCTATTGGTGTCATTATTATTCCTTCCTAGAAAATCTACTTTTTTGTTCTGAATGCTTACAAAATTTTTTCCTTGTCTTTCATTTTTCTGTAGTTTCACTACTATGCGTCTACTCATTATGTGATTAACTATTCACATAACTATTCCTCAGTGTAGATTGGTTCTTTGTGTCGTTTGTAATTATTTTTACTATCAACTCATTTTCATCTCAAATTGGTTGTTTAATGTTTTCTGTGTAAATTATGTGTACTCCTTGCTCTCTAAGGTTGTTACAAAATGCCTTTCAGATTCTTCATCTTTTATATGTGAAACCCTAGTTTGGGGGGGATCCTTCCACCACACTTACAGCATAAACTGGACTCCAAACCCACAGAGAGTATAAAAAGTCCTGGGCCCTGCATTTCTTACGTAAGATTTTGTTCCATATCGGGATCCAGGCAAAGAGAAGCTTTTATTTTTCCGTTCTGTGGACTAGTGAATAAAGTTAATTTATTTTTCTTTTTATCAAAGAGAAAGCTCTTCCAGAATTCTATCTTAATACAAAGATATCAGTTACAGTGATATGCCTTCTAGCAAGCACAAGAACAAATTGCCTCTCCTTATATTGCATTGGAGGAATTCAGCTCCTCATTAAAAACCTCTCTGTAATTTTTCAGGCCCAAACATAGACAATTACAAAAGCTTTACTTATCAGGCCTCACAGTCTAGCAGTCTCTGAGGGGAGTTCCCATCAAAGTCTCAAGCCCCTCCAGCTGGCCACACTCACATATTTGCATTCCTAGCTCAGGTACTTTCATTCCTAAGTCTCTTTATCTATGGAGGCCTTGCCAGAGGTCTTCCTGAGTCACTTCTGCAGAGGCCTCCTTATGGGGGGAGGAGGGTGAAATCTTGAAGGTGTCCTCAGTCCCCCAGTACTTTCCCACTCCTAGTCCTTCCCCCTCACCCACCTCACTGCAGGGGTTCAGCGCTTCTTCAACAGGGAGACAACCCCCACCCCCATTCTGTGCTGATCTACCTGATGTAACAGGAGAGCTAGCACTTTCTCTGGTTTTAACGTCTTGCATATACCATCACAGTAAGTGCTTAAAGGCTTACCTCTAATTTGGGGCTTGTTGCTTTAGTAGCCTATTCTGACACCTGGCAGCTATGCTCTCCCTCTTGTAGCTCAGCTGAACTTCTGACGGCATTAAAATCCTACCCTCAAAATCCTAACATATATATTGGACCCATATTTGGTCCTAACTACCAGATTACCAGCTTGTGTTTTTGCCATTCTGGCTTTCAATTTCCTCTTTGTTTCTAAAGACTTCATTTCTTTTCTGCCATTCTTATGGCGATATTAGCATATTTTATAGAGAATATCTATATGATTATAACTACAGGGAGGTCCACAGGAGAGTCCTGTCCCTAGAATAGCAGATAGGAACCTCATTTCATTTCTGCCCAAAAAGGAAAGTAAGAAGGAGAATTCTAGTTAAAGTAAAGGGAACATTATTGTGGGGACAGAGCCCCAGAGAGCAGTTTCCAGGCTCTCGGCCTCACATGGAAAGGTGCTGGCTCAGGTAGTAGATGGTTATCAGTTGTGACTAGTTGGTCATCGGCTGTTACCGGTTAGGCATTAGCCACCGATATAACTGCTGTGGCTAAGCTAGCAAGGTGTGATGGTGTAGTGGTGTGGCATGGTGGTGTGTGGATTACGGATTGCAGAGAGGTGATTGCAGTTAGCAAGTGGGGTTGGTTGGCAGAGACAAGTGGAGGGTGGGTTGTGGATTATGTGGCTCCTGCCTCCTGTGTCTCCAAACCAGCCACCAGTGAGATGATAGTGGTATGACTCCCCTATCTATGGCTCCATGGGTGTTCCTTTTTGGCCTCACCATATCCTGTGTTCTTGTGTGGGGAGTGGGACTAGAGACCCCACCTGACACCCTGCATGACAATTATAATTCATCTCAAATCTACACAGGGCAGAAGAGATGGAGGAAATTTATACTAGATAGCAAGCAATTGCATTAGGTTAAAAATCAATAATTTTCAAATTGTGTGTATCAATAGCTATTGAAATGAGTTACTGATTAACATTATAAATATTTCTCAGAATCTGTATAAAAGGGGAAAGACAACTAAGTTTTAGACATAACTTGAGACCTTGGAGTAAGGAATCTCTAGTTTCTTTTTCCTACTATGTTATATTGATGATTCCTACTTTCTACTTTTGAAAGAGTTCTAATATTTTGTAGATCAGAAATTTTAAAATATCTATTTCTAGCTTCAATATATTACCACAGACATTTAATTTCCCATTGCAGGGAATTAAATACATTTGTTTAAATATACAGAGTGTACTGCCTTCAGGGCACTGTGTAAGAAGTAATTTCACTTATCCCTTTGTACACCACATGCAATTTCTTTCACTTTGTTGAAGTATCTCCCTCTACCTATCAGTCTCTTACTATGATTCCCTGAGGGTGTCTCAATCAGTGTTTGTTTTGGTTACTTTCCCTAGAAATATAGCTTGATGTGTGTGTGTGAGAGAGAGAGAGAGAGAGAGAGAGAGAGAGAGAGAGAGAGAGAAATGATTTACTAAGGGAATGCACTCAGGAGAAACCTATAAGGGAATGAGGAAAACAGAATAAAGAGGAAGAATATACGCAGATTGATGATTTAGCTGAAGTCTAGCCTTAGCTTGAATCCTTGAGGGGAGTTTTGGAATGTAAATGGCACCACAGGCTTGGTTATAATTTGAGGCAAAAGGTAGGGCTTCTGTACCCTTTCATCCTTTCATCATTTTGTCATTGATTACCAGGTATCTTCTCCAGTTGGAATATAACTTCCTACACATCGTTGGATGGAATGGATCCCATTGGCTGAGGGAAAGTTTTGAGAAGAGATGACAGCTGTGAACCATGAGCATCATACTCTCAGAGCAGTTGATTGTACTAGAAGGTAAATGGAAAATTCATAAGGTACTAAGAGTATCTATTACAGCAGGGTATATCTTTGTGTTGCTGTAATTTAATGCATTAGGACTCAAGGTAAAATAGAGCCAAGTGTTTGGTTCCTTCAGAGTGGGGGCTGGGGGCTTTGCTTCAAGTTGAGTATGCAGAATTACCAGTACTTAGATATATTTTTTAAAATGTATTTTAAAGACAAATGCCATTTAATTACTCCTACATCTTCATTTCTTTGGTTTTTACTGTATTTGATGACCTGAATATATCTGGGACTATAACTATGAAGATAGAAAGGGCTCGTGCAGCAACTGTAGAAGCAACTACTACCTGGCCTCCTATTAAGTCAAGTATAGGCCACACTGCAAGCCCCAGCCTCAGCTTAAGACTTTCCAGACTGCAGGATTGTCTCTGAATCACCAGAAAGAAGTCTGAGTTCCATTTGGGGGGCTATTTCACATGCAAGAAAAAACTCTACTCTGCTTAAAAAGACACTCTGATGCCCAGAGGTTTGGATCCAGACAGAGTTGGGTATTAATTCATTTCCATTAGATCTCAGTTGTATGACTTGAGGCATTAGAAGTTTCCAGCTGGGTGAACTGTAAGAAAGCGTTCTGATTGACATTCTGTTCTCCAAACTTTGTGAAGGTGGACTTCAAAATATGAGTCCTCAGAGAAGTCTTTTGAAAACTAGCCTCTCTTTAAGAGATCACAAAAATACAGCATTCTTTTCAGCAAGAAGTATCAACAATGAGTATTCTCTCATCTGCCTGTGACTACAAAGTAAACAATTTGTAATCATAAAAAAAGAGCTATGAGAATGATATAATGCCAAGTCTATATCTTCACACTCAGAGAAAAACAAAAACAATAAAGAAGGACTATGTGATTGCTCATTTCCTCACTCAGTCTATATTATTCACATCCTCCTGAAGTTCCTGAAACATCAAGGTAGGTTCTCTTTGCACGAGCAATAATTTCTAAAAGTTTCCACACTCCAAATACAATGAGGGCAAGAAGCCAATATTCCATGCACAAGTTTTGTGACGTGAAATAATATACGGAAATTACTACCATTGCTAATTAATACTAATTAGGTACGAAAAGCATTTTCATTTTCAGGTGTTTTTTTTTTTCTGGGTTACATTTTATTCCTTCCAATTGTGAAACAAAGTTCAAACAAGTCCACTTTAGATTCATAATTTGCATATTGCTGAAAAATCTCCAGTGTTTTTAAGTATAATACATACTATTTAGAAGAAAAGGAAAATAATAATAAAAGTCACAAACTATAGACTTTTGTTTAATCTCTTTCATTTTAACTTTTTTAGCTTGTAATTTCATATGAAGAATCTTAATTATCAGTTTAATGTACTCATGGCTAAATAAACTGGAGAAAACTGTCTTTAGGCTACAACCAGGGATCAAAGTTGTGATTTTCTATTTTATGAAAACATTATTTGGAGTAAGAGAGATGGGTGAGAAACTGTTTCTCCATGATACAAAGCTAAAGAATAGCGTTTATGAGCAAAGAATCCAGATGTAAACTTCGTAAATTAAAATTCCTACTCTACTTCTCTATGACCTTAGGGAAGTACTGTGTTTCACTGAAAATAAGACCTAGCTGGACCATCAGTTCTAATGAGTCTTTTGGAGCAAAAGTTAATATAAGACCATGTCTTATTTTACTATAAGACCGGGTCTAATATAATATAATATAATATAATATAATATAATATAATATATACCAAATCTTATATTAATTTTTGCTCCAAAAGATGCATTAGAGCTGATGGTCTAGCTAAGTCTTATTTTCAAGGAAACAAGGTACTTAGTCTTAGTCTTAAGTACTAAGACTAGTACATGTCTCCTTATGTATCAGTTCTTCTTTTTGAAAATGGCGTTAATCATAACATTTAATTCATAAAGCTACCATAAATGTGAAACATCCAAAATAGTGTCTGAAGAGATTTTTTTTGTGATCTGGTCAAGCTGGTGGAGTAGGTAAATGTTATGCTTAGGTCCTCTCACAATTGTATCAAAGTTACAACTAAACTACAGTACAACCATCATTGGAAATAAACTGAAGTCTAGCTGAATCAAAGCCCTACCTCTGAGGACATACAGAAGAAGCCACCTCCAGACTGGTAAGAGGGGCAGAGACATGGAAACATAGGAGGAATGTCACAGCTGCAGAGGTCCTCCAGAGGAGTGAGGGGTCCCAGCCCCGCAGCAGGCTCCCCAGCCCAGTGTTCCACTTTCAGGGAGAGTAGTCCCCATAACTTCTGGCTGTGAAAACCAGCGGACATTGTAGCTGACTGAAATGAGGGTGGTTGCATCCCAGGTGCAAGGGCTGGCACACGGACTTGCTGATGGTCTCACTCATTCTGACCTTCAGCATAGGGGCAGCAGGTCTAAAGATACCAGGGACATATGGGGAGAAACTGAGTGGTCTGGCTTCAGGACAAGAGCTGAGGGGCAGCTTTCTCCCAGACAGAAGAGCTGACAGAGTCATTGTTTCTCTTTTGAGTCCTTCCCCCTCCTGGCGGCTGCCATATCGGAATCTCCATCTATCTGGCTAACACTATATGTTCACCTTGATTCCCTGAGATCCAGCCCCACCCAACTTTCATGCCCACCCAACTTGCTCCCTGTGACTTTTCCGTATAAATGGCCTGTCTTGGCTCATGCTGCAGACTTTCCTAAAATCTCTCAAAGGTTCACAGAACCCAGACAAGCAACATCTGGCTTTGGCATGTCCTGTACCTCTGCTTGAGAAGCCCTAAGCCCTGCACTAGAAACAGCAAGCCTTGTTTCATGGCGTGGCCTCTTGAAGCACCTCCAAAGTGCCACTGGCAGCCATCTGTGGATTGCCTTGAGGCTCATACCAGGTGACCCTGGGCAAGTCACAGGCTGTGTCTGAACTTGGTCACTGGTGGGGTCCCTCCCCAAAGGCCCCAGGGTTGGCACACCCAGTGGCCAGCTCAGACCCTGCCAGAGCATTAACCAGTCACTTCTGAGGCAAACACAACCAAAGGACACACTGGGCAGGCACCAGAGCGCTACTAAAGTAAATCATGCTTTGGATGGTCAACCCTGCACAGCAGCTCCTCCCCTGTAGTCACGGCCAGTCCTCACAGCCAATCAGCCCAAGGGTCAGTCCCTCCCATTGATATGTAAACAGCAACTAAGGCTCAACTACAACATCAGGGCACACACAAGGGACAAACTTGGAGCACCTGGGTTAGGTGACCAGGGAGACTACACCACTGGACCACATAGAACACCTAGTACATAAGGCCACTAAGACAGGGAAGCATAGCAGCCCTACCTACACATAGAAACAAACACAGGGAGGCAGCCAAAGTGGAGATACAAAGAAATATGTCCCAAATGAAAGAACAGAACAAAGCTCCAGAAAAGGAACTAAACAAAATGGAGACAAGCAATCTAACAAATGCAGAGTTCAAAACACTGGTTATAGGATGCTCAATGATCTCAGGGGGAACTTCAACAATGAGATAGGAAATATAAAAATGGTGATATAAAACATAAAAAATAACCAGTCAGATTAAGAATACAATAATTAAAATGAAGAATACATTTGACTGAATCAATGATAGATTAGATGAAGGCAGAGGATAAAAAAGCAATTTAGAAGATAAGGTAGCAGAAAACACCCAATCAGAACAGCAAAAATAATCTGAAAAAATAAGGATAGTTTAGGGGTCTCTCAGACAACATCAAGCATATCAATATTCACATTATAGGGGTATCAGAAGAAGACAGAGAGCAAGGAATTTTCAACCCATTTGAAGAAATAATGATGGAAAACTTCCTAACCTGGTGAAAGAAATAAATATAGAAGCTGAGAAAGTGCGGAGAGTTCCAAACAAGATGAACCCAGAGAGTCCCACACCAAGACACATCATAATTAAATGCTAAAGTTTAAAGACAAAGAATCTTAAAAGCAGCAAGAGAAAAGGAGTTAGTTACCTACAAGAGAGCTCCCATTAAGACTCTCAAATGATTTATCAACAGAAGCCTTGCAGGCCAGAAGGGATTGGCACAAAATATTCAAAGTGATGAAAAGAAAGGACCTATAACCAAGATTTCTCTACCCATCAAAGCTATTATTTAGAATCAAAGGACAGATGAAGAGCTTCCCTGTCAACAAAAATCTAAAGGAGTTCATCATCAGCAAGCCAGAATTACAAGGAATCTTAGAGGGACTTCTTTAAAATGGAAAAGAAAAATAAAGAATATGAATAATACAATGGCAATAACTATATATCTTCAATAATTACTTTCAATGTAAATAGATTAAATGTTCCAATCAAAAGAGGGTGGCTGAATAAATAAGAAAACAAGACCCTTATATATGCTGCCTAGAAGAGACTCACTTCAGATCAAAAGACACACGCACAGGCAGAAAGTAAAGAGATGGGGAAAAGATATTTAATAAAAATGGAAACAACCCAACAAAAAAGCTGGGGTAACGATATTTATACCAGCCAGAATAATGTTCAAAATGAAGGCTATAAGAAGAGAAAAGTGGGGACCCTGTAATCCCACTTTTGGGTATTTATCTGAAGGAACCCAAAAGGCCACTTCAAGGGGACATGTGCATCCATATGTTCATTGCAGCATTGTTCACAATGGCTAAGATGTGGAGGCAGCCTGGGTGTCCATCAGTGGATGAATGGATAAGGAGGAGGTGGTACATATATACAATGGAATATTGCTTAGCCTGGGAAGGAAATGGTTTTTGCCATCTACGGCAGCATGGATGGACCTGGAAGGTATTGTGCTGAGTGAAGTGTATTAGACACAGAAAGATGCAATGTGATTTCGCTTATATGTGGAATCTAAAGAACAAAATAAACAAACAAATAAAACAGAAACAAATTTATAGATACTGAGAACATTTTGATGGTTGACAGATGGCAGTCTGTTGGGATGGGGCTGAGAAAGAGGAAGGGATTAAAAGCACAAATTCATTGTTACACAGTAGTTATGGAGATATAGGGTATAGCATAAAGAATATAGTCAATAATATGGTAAAAATTATGTATGAGGTGTGATCAACAAATATGGTGAATGTTTAAGTTTAAAATATATATATATTACAGTAAAAGACACATTGCCATTCATCCCCCTCAAAATACTCCTCCTCACTTCGAACACACTTATCCATTGTTCTTGCCACTTTCTGAAGCAGTTCTGGAATCCTCTTTCGTGTCTTTACTTCATCCTCCATCATGACACTCCATGTCACATATCGCTTCTTATATGGCAATTTCTGTCAAATAAAAACATTATGGTGTGTCCTCATCCACCTTATCTACTGGATCTGGCACTATAGGACTTATGACTTTTCCCCAAAGTCAAAATGACCATGAAATGAAAACTTTTTGAATAGATTCAGGACATTGAGGCAGCCACCACAGCACAACTAAAGACATTCATGAAAGAGGACTTCCAGAACTGCTTCAGAAAGTGGCACGAATGATGGGATAAATGTATTTGAAACGAGGGGGATTATTTTGAGGGAGATTAATGGCAATGTGTCTTTTTGTGTAATATTTTTCTTTGTAATTTAAACATTCCCTGTATTTTTTTATTACACCTCGTATAGTGCCAGGTGGGCATTCGACTAGTCAGAGGGATCACTTAGTAAAATATATATGTCTAACCACTATGCTGTACACATTAAATTAATGTAAAATAATATTGAATGCCAAGTGTAATTGAAAATTATAAAAGAGGGGTAAAAAATGAAGGTGAATAAGAGGTTCAAATTTCCAGATATAAAACATATAAGTCATGTAGAGGTAATATACAGCATAGGGAATATAGTTAATAATATTGTGATAGCATGGTATGGTGTCAGATGGTTTCTGGACTTATCACGGTGATCACTTCTTTAGGTATATAAATGTGGAATAACTATGGTGTATACCTGAAAGTAATATAACATTATAGTATGTTAGCTATATTTTAAGAAAAATATTTTAAAATAAAATAAAAAGAACAAGTTACAGAAAGAAAAAACACAAAATAGTGTCTCAAAATTAATACTCAGTAAATGTTCTTTCCCCATTATTACTTTTGTTGGATACATTGAAGTTGCCTACTGAACCATCTAAATTTGTTTTGTGACATTTCCCTCATAAGAAAAAAATCGCCAAAACCATTTTGAGATAAAGAGAGAACAGGTCAACATAACTTTGCTGTTTCCTCATTCTTCTACCAAGCCATGCTGACTTATTTTTGTAATTCCATTAGAAGCTGCATTTTTCTGAGCATCACTAATCTGTTCTCCACTCCATTCCTATAATTTTTTTCATTTCAAAATTGTTATATAAATGGAATCATATAGTATGTAACCTTTTGAGGTTAGCTTTTTCATTCAGAATAATTCACTGAGCACTTATGCAAGCTGTTGGTTATACCAATGGTTTGGTGCTTTTCATTGCTAACTAGTATTCCATGGTATGCATATACCACAGTTTGTTCAAGCACCGCCAGTTGAAGACCATGTGTGATATTTCCACTTTGGGCTGTTATGAATAATGCTGCTATGATGTTTGTATATAGTCTTTGTGTCAACGTAAGTTTTAATTTCTCTGACAGAAATGTCCAAGTGTGTATTAATAATTACTGGATCATATGGTAAGTACATGTTTAGTTTTGTAAGCAACTGCCATGCTCTCTTCAGGAATATCCATACAATTTTGTATTTCCACCAGCAATGGGTGAGTTATCCAGTTTCTCTTCACCGTCACCAGCATTTGGTGTTATCACTATTTTTTTCATTTTACCCCCCCTAAGAGTGTGTAGTGATATTTCACTGTGGTTTCAATCTGCATTCTTATGTTTAATGATGTTGAACATCTTTTCATGTGCTTCTTTGCCATCTGTATGTGCTCTTTGGTGAAATGTCTGTCCAGGATTCTTTGTTTTTGAAGTTGAGATTTAAGTGTGTTTTTTCTATATTCTAGATACTAGTCCTTGGTTAAATATATGATTTGCAAATATTTTCTCCCAGTCTCTAATTTTTCTTTCAATTCTCTTAAGAGGGTCTTTCATAGAAAGGAAGTTTTAAATATGATGACATCTGATTTATCTATTTCTGTTATACATCAGAAAATTCTAAGGCATCAATAAATAAAAATTGGGAGACACAATATCCAATCATACATTTTTTATCAAAAACTACACAAAAATATAAGGATTGCTCATTAACTGAAGTCAAAAAAGTTCAATTTTTTTATCTACATGTAGTTCAAGAAACAAAAATTTAGTTTTGTTAACCTACTTTTAATAAAATTGTAGTCAATATTTCTTGCTTTAGAATAGCAGTGGGATCCTATGCTTCACAGATACTGAATTTTTTTTTAATAAAAAATGATGGTTTGTGGCAACGCTGTGTCAAGCAAGTATATCAATGCTATTTTTCCAACATCATTTTCTCATTTTGTGTCTCTCTGACACATTTTGGTTATTCTCACAATATTTAAAACTTTTTCCTTATTATATTTGTTACAGTGATCTGTGATCAGTGATCTTTGATGCTACTATTGTAATTATTTTGGGGCCCCAAGAACCATGCCCATAAAAGATGGCAAACTTAATCAATAAATGGGTGTGTTCTGACTGCTCTATCAACCAGCCATTTCCCCATCTCTTTCCCTTTCCTTAAACATCCCTATTCCCTGAAACACACCAATATTGAAACTAGGCCACTTAATAAACCTACAATTGCCTCTAAATGTTCAATCGAACGAAAAAGTTGCACATCTCTTACTTTTAATCAAAAGCTAGATGATTAAGCTTAGTGAGACAGTCGTGTTAAAAGCCAAGATGGGCCAAAAGCTAAGCCTCTTGCACGAAACAGTTAGCCAAACTGTGAATGCAAAGGAAAAGTTCTTGAAGGAAATTAAAAGTTCCATTCCAGTGAACATACAGATAAGAAAGCAAAACAGACTTACCGCTGATATGAAGAAAGTTGTAGTGGCCTGGAGAGAAGATCAAATCAGCCAGAACATTCCCTGAAGCCAAAGCCTAATCCAGAGCAAGGCCCTAACGCTCTTCAATTTTATGAAGGCTAGGAGACGTGAGGAAGCTGCAGAAGAAAAGTTTGAAACAAGTGGAACTATGTTCATGAAGTTTAAGGAGCCATCTCCATAACATAAAAGTGCAAGGTGAAGCAGCAAGTAATGGTGTAGAAGCTACAGCAAGTTCCCAGAAGACCTAGTTAAGATAATTAATGAAGGTGGCTACACTAAACAACAAATTTTCAATATAGACAAAGTAGCCTTATATTGGAAGAAAATGCCATCTAGGACTTTCATAGCTAGAGAGAAGTCAACACCTGGTTTTAAAGGACAGGTTGACTCTCTTGTTAGGAGTTAATGAAGCTGGTGACTAAGTTGAAGCCACCGCTCATTTACCATTTTGAAACTCGCAGGCCTCTTAAGAATTATGCTAAATCTACTCTGCCTGTCTCTTATAAATGAAACAACAAAGCCTGGATGACAGCAAATCTGTTTATAAGATGGTTTACTGAATATTTTAAGCCTACTATTGAGACCTTTAAAAAAAAAAAAAAGATTCTTTTCAAGATAATATTGCTCATTGACAATGCACCTCTTTACCCAAACTTTCTGATGGAGATGTACAAGAGATTAATGTTGTTTTCATGCCTGCTAATACAATATCCATTCTGCAGCCCATGGTTCAAGGATAATTTCAACTTTCTCATTATTTAAGGAATATATTTTGTAAGGCAATGGCTGCTATAGATATGATTCTCTGATGAATCTGGGCAAAGGGAATTGAAAACTTTCTGGAAAGGATTCACCACTCTAGATGTCATTAATAACATTTGTGATTCATGGGAAGAGGTCAAAATATCAACATAATGGGAGTTTGTAAGAAGTTGATTCCAACCCTCAGGAATGATTTTGAGGGCTTCAGGACTAGTGCTGGAAGTAATTACAGATGTGGTGGAAATAGCAAGAGAACCAGAACTAGAAGTGGAATCTGAAGATGTGATTGAATTGCCATGTAACTGAATTGCTATAATCTCATGATGAAATTTTAATGGATGAGGAGTTACTTCTTATGAATGAGCAAAGAAAGTGGTTTCTTGAGATGGAATCTACTCCTGGTGAAGATTATTGAAATGACAACAAAGGATTTAGAATACTACATAAACTTAGTTGATAAGCAATGTCAGGGTTTGAAAGGATTGCCTTCAATTTTGAAAGAAGTTCTACTGTGGGTAAAATGTTGTCAAATAGCATCACATGCTACAGAGAAATCATTCATGAAAGGAAGAGTCAATGGCTGCAGCAATCTGTTTTTGTTGTCTTATTTTAAGAAATTACCACAGGCACCCCAACCTTCATCAACCATCACCCTGATCAGTAAACAGCCATCAACACTGAGGTAAGACCCTCCACCAGCAAAAAGATTACAACTCTCTAAAGGCTCAGATGATGGTTAGCATTTTTTAGCAGTAAAGTATTTTTTAAATTACAGTATGTACATTATTTTTAGATATAATGCTTGACTTGAAATACTTACATAAATGGAAAATGGAAGAGAGAGGCTCAAGTCGTAAATATGATAGACAAGGTAGATCACAATTTCATTTCTGGTTAATGTGAAAAAGCCAAATAAATTTTCTTCATTTAGAGTTGATCTTAATAGCAATTGCCACCCACAGCTTATGAAAAATACTCATATACAGCCAAAATATTACTTTTATTTCTAAATAAATAAGACAAGAAAATATTCAAGAGTATTATAAATTAAAGTTTTTATTTCTAGAAATAATTTGAGGTTGATTCTATACAATGGCCTCCATTAGACCAGTATCTCTGTGAGATAATCGGCTATATTAAATTAGCTTAAGGGTTTAAGAGCATGGGCTGTTGTTTTGGGTTGAGTTCTACAAAAGCAGAGCCCAAGGCAGGTATTCAGGTGCACTCAGGAAAGGGGGGAATTAGGGAAGCAGAATGGAGCAGAAGAAGGAACTAACTGAGCAAGGATGTGGTCGCAGCTAGAACTGAGCTTCAGGCTGATCCCATGAAGACCTCTGAAGTGCACATTGCACCATAGACTTGGTATCCCCTTTAAGCGTGGGGGCAGACCTTTAGTACTCTGTGTCAGTGGTCATAAGCTGTGAGCTATTCTCATCCTGTGAGCAAAATTTCACAGTTAGATGGCGCTTAATTATCTGGAGAAGGTATCAGTCCTAAATTGATAGCTGCCAATACACATGGCATGGGTTGGGTGAACTTGCCTCAAAGGGGATCTGGATCATTGATGGAAGTGGTTATTCCTCTTTGAAACTCAAAAAACTTCCATCCCTTATTAAGAATGTATTGGCTTTATAGGAAGGTAAATAAAAAAGCAATATAACAAAGTGTCCAAATGGTGCCAAAGAGAAACTATGATTTTGGTCCTTAAATTTGTAGGGGGTTAAGAACATCTGAAAGGTTGTGATAAATGCTAGAGGCCTGCTTTTAAGAAAATGCACAAGTGTGTATACACATAATATTTGCACAGAACTTCAAAAGTTCTTGGACTCCTTGATGAAGCTCACTTGCAGATCACTCAAATTAGAAATTTCTGCTTTGGACAACCTGGCCTTGTACTACTGTCTTCAACATGAGCACGGAATGGCATCCAGAGTCTAGAGGTATAAAGAAAACCCACGAGAAGGAAGATATAGATCTGGGTTACTAGGACAACAGAGAAACAACAACTGAAAGAAATCATTCATAACCCATAATAAGAAAGCCATTAGTTATCTCAAGAGACCCATGGGGTAAGGAAAAGGACTTGAAGAGCAATCAAAAAGGGTTTCTAGATCTTATCTCCTGCAGTGTGTTTTTGTATAGCTGTCCACATCCTGCCTATACATTATGGTGACATTCCCACCTCTCTAGCAGAAGAGATAATAGCAGTTCCTAACCAGACTGCAAGCAACCACTGCAGACAAGCACAATATATAATTCCTTTCATATTCATTACTTTTGGGTATGTCTTTTTCATCATCCTCTGACTCTTCAATATGTAACAACAGTGAAATCCAACAAAGTCCATAACCCACTTTTCCCAAGAGATCTTATCCAAATTTTATGGATGGACACCACCCACAGGACAGTCCAAAACTTAATTTGAGGGGAAAATTTTTGAAGAAAACCTGGGGAGTAAGGATTGAGTGGGATTTGAATGGACCATTGTTTTGAGGTGTTTAGCAACAACTTCCTGTAATTGTTCCAAATAAATAGGTAACAGATTTTTGTTTGCCTATTTTTACTGACATATAACACACATACACAAAGACACATATATCATAAACATGAGGAATTTTTTCTAAGCGTACTTGTGTAACTGCTCCCAGATTGACAAACAGAATTTTCCTGCATTTTAGAAGCCATCCTGAAGCCCCGTTTTGTGACCAGTTATATCTGATAACTTTTTGAAGCAGGGCACAGCTGACCCGGAATTAATTCCACAGAAGTATTCCTTTTTGTAGTGCATTCATTCTATTTTCATTCTAACTCTACCAAATTATCTCTAAATGCTTTTCCTGATAGTTATTCTTCAATTTAAGTGATGTATAAGTCTTGAAATGATACCTCACGATAAGGAGTTTCTCACCTTCTCTTCCAAATAATTCCCTTTGTTATTTTAGTTTCTTAGCTTCTGGAACTCTGGCCATTAAAATGCCCTTCATGACAAACAACAAGAACACCTTTTCATGCTGACTTCTATTTGAAGGATCAGTTAAGAGGGTAGGAAGCAATATATCTACAAACAGGATGGGAAGTACTGATCACACACTGATATCTACACACTTGGACAAGCAAAGTGCAAATCTGGGAAATATTACAGTGACTTGGGCAAGAAAACAAGCTGAGACATTCATTGAATCTTCTCCACCAATTTAGAATCTAAGAGTAGATGTTCTTTCATTGCTGTGAAATGTAATGACAGGTAGAGCTTCAGATAACCATCCCCAAATCCGGATGCTTATCTAAACCAAAACTGCCTGCCTGGAATCCTTTTGACTTTCAAAAATAGAGCGTGAATTCAGGGGTAGTCCTGCTTCCCAGGCAATTTGGGGCAGTTCCCGAGTTTAGTAAGGAACATTTTTAAAGAAAAAAAAACATAATTTCCTCTCCCCTTTCCTCCTGGTTAAACCCAGACTGTGAAGACAAATATGGGGCCACATTTAACAAACAATAAAGAGTATTACATAAGCAACAGTGGGGAGGAGTGTTACAAAAGGGGAGAAGTAGAAAAATCTAGGATTTCATTTGTGACGGCTCTATTTTTAAACAGAACAACTCCATCTTATACCTATGCCAATATTCACTAAACTCTTCCTCTTGGCTTTCTTTTTTCCTTCCTTCCTTCCTTCCTTCCTTCCTCCCTTCCTTCCTTCCTTCCTTCCTTCCTTCCTCCCTCCCTCCCTCCCTCCTTCCCTCCCTCCCTCCCACCCCCACCCCCCCTCAATAATAATCTGGGATACTCCCAATACCCACTGGATAGAAAGTATTTTTATATGTCAGGACTGGCCTCAGCAAATCCATAAAAAGATAGCAATTTAAGCTCAGCTCAGAATCTTCTCACTTCCTCTCTCAGAAGCAACTGCTATCCCCTCCAACATCCCCCAATATTCATACATCTCTTTTAATGTATTCCTTTATTCCCTTCATTTGTTCATTTAAAGATTAATTGAAAGCCTAAATTGTGCCATAACCCAAAAGTCTTTATGGCTTTTACTATAGTTGTCTTAAGGAATTTGGGAAATATTTGATAACCTCACTCTCCCAAGGCAAAAGGTCTGAGTGTCATAGTATTTCATAAGAAGCAAATCCTTAGGGTCACAAATTTCTTCAATGACAGAAA
This sequence comes from Rhinolophus sinicus, assembly GCF_057876585.1. Lineage (NCBI taxonomy): Eukaryota > Metazoa > Chordata > Mammalia > Chiroptera > Rhinolophidae > Rhinolophus > Rhinolophus sinicus. The sequence continues at coordinate 28,675,475 of NC_142513.1, forward strand.
ACAATCAGAGCTCACCTGTCACTATTAGTGACAGGAGCTGAGTTTAGCTTCCCAGAATCACTTAAATTTAACCCACTAAGGAGTAGAGTGGATTCTCTACTCTGTCTACTTATAAGATGAGTACCACTTAAGGGAGATTTAAACACACACCAGTTGGGACTGGAAACTTGAGTTCAAGTCTCTGATCTCCATTTCCCTTTCTTTTAATTGAGTTTCTACATTACAAACAAAATGCCAGCTATCTGCATTTTGTCATGAAAACTTAACATCAGCCACTACTTAAAACCTTCCCTGGAGAGTGTTAAAGATAAACTCAGGGATATTAAAAATTTAAAGAGTTTATCTGAGCAAAAATCAATTTGAAGAGGACAGTGCCAAACCAGGAAGTGGTTGGGGCACTCCGCTGACCAGAGCTGGGAGACTGATACTGAGAAGTGAGGAAGCAAAGAAAGAACATTATTTGATTGGCTATAGTTGGTTGTTTGTGATTGGTTGTCTGTAGAATTTCTATTTTGAAACCTTGGGACATTTACAGGTTTAGGGTGAGGTTTGCTATCATAGGCAAACACAGCAATGGAGTCACCTCAATCAAATGGCCTTCTTGCTTAACTAATTTAACAAGAGAAAGCTCAAATTTATCAAATGACCCTAAGACCCTACAGGATTTGGCTACTACCCACCTCTTGATTCTTCTTACTCCCAGTTGCTTTGCTCCAGAATTCTGAGCTGAAATTTGACTAATATGAAGAACAGAGTTGAGCACAGTCCTGAAAAGTCCAGGAAACCAGGAGGCTTCTATGAAAGGTCAACAGATATTAAAAGGCATCAGAACTAGGATAAAGATAAATGAGGTTAAAGAATCCACCAGTTTGTTCTTCAAATCAGAATCTGAGGAAATAAAATATTAACTCCTAATGAATGCAGTTTGAGGAGACCCCTGTAATTGTTTACTTCTCATCCTGAAGTAATACTAAAATTTTGTTTAGCTATTTATCAATAAAAGTAATAAACATATTTGTAAAACTGTCAATGAATAACAAAAATATCCAATAGAACCAATTTCTATAAATCCTAAGATACTTCGTAGTTTGATATTTCTGAAGCAAAAGAATCATTACTAATAAGCATAATAACATAAAAATCCATGGTGTGTCATAATTTAATTAGCAAGGTTATTTATTTTTGGTATTATACTGAGTACTGATATGCCTTTTATTAAACAGTGATTAAATTTGATGAGATCCAATAGCTAAGTCTCCCATCCCAGGTCTTTAACCCCTACTCCAATGATAACCACTTCTTGTGTACACTTCTCAAAAATTGTATGCATATACAGATATGCATAAAATGAAAGTGTATATGATATACACTTCAATACCTCACATTACATTTTCTACTAGCAGAAAAATTCTGAATAATGATGTTGTTAGTTGACATCTTTGCTTTTATTGGGTAGTAATCCCACTTAGAGTTTTATTATTCTTTTAAAATGCCACTAGATATTATTTGTTAATAGTGCAGTTGTATGTCAGCATTCATATTTATAATTGTCCACATTTTTCATAATTTATTGTGATGTTGTTAGGTTTTTATGTGTTATATTGATGTCAAAATAGTAATGTGGAAGCTCTCTTTCTAGGATCTAAAACAATTTAATTAACCTTGAAGTTCTCTGCTTCTCAATGGTTTGAAAGAATTCGTATGTTTATAATGCTAAATCAAGTAAGCCAGGAGGCCATTAGTCTGAGTTGGCTTTAACGCCTTAGTATCAGACATAAGCAAACCACAGTCAAAGCCTGTAAATACCTCAAAATTAAGAAATCAAAATCTGAGGACAACCAGTCACAAATAGCCAACTAGGCTTTCCCAACTAAGGCAACCACATAAGCTACAGCTTAAGCTATAGCAAAATCAAATAATTTCCTTGCCTTGCTTCCACTTTTTCTCAATAAAAGTCTTTCTCCTAACTCCTGTTGGGGGAGGGTTCCTAATCACTTGCAGTTTGACACTACCAAATTTGAATCGAATTTTGCTTTAATTCGATTAAAAAGTTAAAATTTTTAATATGCCTCAATTTCTTTTAACAAGTAAAATCTTAGTCTAGTACTCTTGAAAGAAGAGACTCTTGAGTGGTAACATTTTGTCAACTGCAGCAGTTTATTCCATAGAAATTGGACTATTTCCTCTAGAGTCATTTTTTTATTTTTCCTAGAAAATCATGCATTTCACCTAGGTATCCAAATGTATTTGCATAAAATTGAGAAAAGCATTCTCTAGAGTTCCTCTACTGTTCCCCAAAAATTAGACCTAACCAGAAAATAAACCCTAGCATGATTTTTCAGGATGACATGAACTGAACATAAGCTCTAATGTGTCTTTTGGAGCAAAAATTAATATAAGATCTGGTCTCATTTTCGGGGAAACATGGTAATTGTGATTTTTCTCTAACCATGGTTATTTCTCAATCTTTCTTTTTCTTAAAAATAATTTTATACATTTCTACCTTTCCCCCCTATTTTCTGTTAATAGATTACCTATTTCATTAGCTTTTACAAAGAATCAGCTGTTGGATTTATTCATGTTTATAAATTTCTATTACTTGTTTCCATTTGACTTTGTAAAAAAATGTATTGGGTTGGATACAGAGTATATTTGTTTGTTTTCCATTTTTTCTAGTTTAGTGTGCTAAGTAGTTGAGACTAAAGGTTTTCCTCTGAGGACTGCTTTAACCACTCTCTTTTAGCTTTTATGCATAGATTTTTATTATCCCTATTTTTCTAAGTATGTTGTAGTTTAATTTCTGATATTATATTTGAGCTAAGAGTTAATGAGAAAGTTTTCTTTAACATTTTTTTGTGGTATGGTTGATTTTGCTTTTGTTATAAATTTCTAGGCTTATAATGAGTACAGAATGCCATTGAGATTTTTTTTGTGACCTAATATAAGTTACAATTTTGTAAATAATACATGGGCACATAAAAGAAGAAATGTTTGGTTTCCTGACTGTATAATTTGATATACTGTATTAATCATGCTATTTACATATATTAAATATTTTTACTATTTTACACATTTAATATGCTTTGCTCTGAATGAAGTAAATAAAAGTCCCCTACCACTGCTTTATTTTTCTTCCTTATACTAGGGTTTGTTTTGCCTTCTTCAGCTTTTGAGGCTGCTATTTGTTTTAAAAATATGAGTGACATACCCATATTGACGCCACTCTCATTTTTGAATAACCATCCACATCACTGAATCCAACATTGTTTGAACATTATAATCCTTACTTTGGCTTTTCCTTTGCCCTTTTCTCTTGTGTCTTTGCCCATTATTTACAATTTGTGTATCTATGTCATTATAAATACATTTCATTTAAAGAGTTTAATAAGGTTCTGACTTTTAAATCTAATTTGAAAATATTTTTCTTTTAACAAGTATGTTTATTTTATACGTATTATTGCTAAGACCAATGTATTGTCTTATTTCCACTATCATATTTTATGTTCTAATTCTACTTTTAATGCTTCACTTGTGTTTTTAAATTTCTCTAATTTGTGTATTTCTTTGTGCTAGTTGAATGTCTTCTTTCAGGTAACTTGAAAGTTTCATGGTCTTCCAATTTTATTTCTTCTCCTTATTTCCAGATGGTTTCAGAGAATAGAGCAACACAGAGAAATTTTTATTCTGCCATATATATTTAAAGTACTTACTAATTTAAAGTATTGATATTTTCTTACATCCTTCTTTTTTTTCTTCTTTATCCCCCAGACTTATTGAGATATAATTGAAAAGTATATACATTACAGTGTGAAACTTGGTGTTTTGATATATGTATACATTGTGATGTAACTACAATCAAACTATTTAACATAACCATCACCTTACATAGTTACCATCATCTGATTTATTTTTCTTGTGTGTGGGTGTGTGTGTGAGAACACTTAAGGTCTACACTCTTAGTCAATTTTAAGTATACAATGCAGAATTATTAACTATAGTCACATTGTTCTATGTGATCTCTAGAACTTATTCATCTTGCATAACTGAAACTTGGTACCTTTAACCAATATTTTCACATCTCTCTCTTATAAGCTAATGCAGCGTCTTTATACTGAATGCTATGAAGGTTGGGGTTTCTTTGGAGCCAACAATATGTTACTGAAAGTGCTGAGTATCACCTAACACTACTAAACTACTCAACCCCCACTTCACAGAGTCTCTCTCTACCGTCATCAGTTTTGTATATTTCTCTATGAAAGATTCTAGTTAACAAAGAGTGTATGACTAAAAGAAGTTTGAAATCAAGGATACAAGTAACCTAAAGTTGCTGTTTTCTGTTCAAAAGTAGACACAAGTAACATTGAGTTAAAAAGGTAAATGTAACTCTTTTCATTGCCTAACATGAGCAATAACATTCTGATTCCTAGTCCTTATTTCCAGGAAACAATAAGATAAATCACTCTTGATTTGTAAAGGTCAAAATTTCAATTTCTCCTGAGTGAGTCAAGTTCTATTTGCTATGTATATATAGTGCACTCTGGGTTACTTACTTAGAAGGAAGAACAGAAAAGCATCAACTACTCTAAATTGAGTCTCTCTTTTGCCCAAGTATTTTCTACCCTTCACACAAAGCTGAAGATTCTGGTAAATCATTCTTTTCTTATGAAAAGTAGCCATATTTTCCCTGTGATTAATAAAAATATCAACCTCAATGCTTACCCATTCATTCATTCATCCATTCAAATTTACTGAATACCTATTATGTGCCAGACATGAGACGTGGAAACAAAGAGGTGAACAAAAGAAGATGGCCCCTGTCATCAAGGAGATTGTTCACTAGTTTTCCAATGGGAGAAACAAAGATTGATGGTGAGAACAGAAAAGTATCCATTAGATTTAGATACAAGTAGGTTATTGTTGGGAGACACAAATTAGGAGCTTCTATATCTCTAACACCTAGCTCAGTATCCGGCACATAGTAAGCACTAAATAAATACATGTTGAAGGAACAGAGGCTGGGAGAAATGGAGAAAGGGAAGCTTTGAGTTAAGACTCACAGATTATTTCCTTAAAGGTGAGGTAAGATTTCATGAATATTTAAGGAATCTATGTAAAAAAGACAACAACAAAATGAAAAATTAAAAATAAAAAACACATATAATGAAAGGTCCACATAGAGACATATTAGGAAACATGACAAAGCTAGAAAGGAGTCAGTTGGGAGAAGCCCTTGAACACCAGTACATGGTATATAGTTGTGATTTGTTGAGCAGGTATATAACATGCTTGGAGCCATGTTATAAGAAGATTATTGTGCCTGTAGCATTTCCTGATCAGACATTAAAGTTCCCATTAGCACTAGGGGAACTCATAGCTATATCATGAGCTCTATTCTGAAATTCTAAAATGGAATCAGTGCTGCAACTTACCTTACCCACCTCTTAAGATTCAATATGAAGGATCACTCATGGAAAAGAAAGCATTATACATATTAATTTAAATCTCTGTAGACGGAAGGAGTGACAAAAACAAATATTTACATTAAAAGGAAAAAATATATATTTGAAGGAGTTAATCAAGTCAATTTAATAAATTTAAATAAATTATATAAGAAAAAATTTGGAACTGAATTCTATTTATTTCCAGTTCCATCTTTTGAGAAATTAACTTCATAGTGACATTCCACTTCTACATTGACTTTTTCTCCAAGAACCTCTCTCTACCCATGCCCCTGGCCCTAGCCACCACTACTTGAGACAAAGTTGCCCAGGTTCCCATCTCATTACTCTTACTGCTCCTTTAGAATTAATCTAATTACATATTTAGTCCTCCCCGGTCTATGAACTCCTCAACAGCAGTAACGTTATCACTTTATTTGTGCCTCAACCGTGACATGTGCAGTTTGTGGTAAATAGTAAAGATGGAGAAATTGTTAAAAATATCCCGCATGTAAAAACTTATTATACACTAATCCAGTTTCATTAGAGCATATGCTTGACCACCAGCAAGCTGCTTTCTGATTAAGCTTTCTTTGCCTAGTGGTTTGTTATTGGAACTCTCACCCAGCAAATTCACAATCTTCACCTATGGTTTTATAGCAGTGACCGCATCATGGCATGCCTATGTAAGTTTCTTAGGGCTGCTGTAACAAATTACCACAAACTTGGTGGCTTGAAAGTCAATATAAATGTATTCACTCACAATTCTGGAAGCCAAAAATCCAAAATCAAGGTGGTCACACTCTCTCTGGAGGCTCTAGGGAAGATTCTGTTTCTTGCCACTTCCAACCTCTGGTGGCTTTTGGCCTTCCTTACAGTAACATAACTTCAATCTCTGCTTCCATATTCATATCACCTTCTCCTTTTCTGTCTATCTTTTCCTCCTCTGTTCTTATAAAGACAATTGTCATTGGGTTTAGCCTGATCTCATCTTGAGATCTTTAACTTAATTATACTTCCAAAGACTTTTTCAAAATAAGGTAATAGTCACAGGTTTCAGATTTTGACATGGACATATTTTTGGGGGGCCACCATTCAACTCATTATGACATCCATTTTAGGGTTTTGATCAGTTTTTCATTAATCATTTGAACAGCAAATAGGAATTGCTGAGTCTAACTGCATCTCACCCAATTTAGTTGCAGCCAACTCTCAGCCTCTGAATGATATAAAATTATGTTCATTTGTTTATCAAGGAATCCAAAAAGACTACTGAGGAAACTTAGACAAACATATATATTCATGAGAAAAATTTCTTCAACTTGACCTTCTCTTTTTGAAAGTTAGGCATTTACTGAGAAAAGAATAGTTATTTTTTCAAATAATTCTGGTACCTAATATATCTAGTACTGAACATATATATTCCAGCTCCCTCTTTTGTCTATTCTTCTCTTTGCAGACTTTTTTGTTTTTAATTATGTATTAGTTACGTGAATCGGAGGATTAGGTTTCGGGCTAGAGTTAGCTTTAGGATTACGACTAAGGCTATGGTTAGCAGATAGTGGTATGTTTAGAAGTAGGATTAAGATTATTGTTAGAATTAGAATTGGGACTAGGACTAGGGCTAGGGTTAGAGTTATATTAATTAAGGCTACATTACAGTTAGGCCTAGAGCTAGGGCTAGGTTTAGCATTAGGTTTACGGTTAAGGTCAGGATTTGGGTTAAATTTGGGCTAGACCTAGTATTAGGTGAGGATTATATTTAAGCCTAGTGTTATGATTTGAGATTGGGTTAGTTTAGGGTTCGTGTTAAGACTAGCATAAGGGTTAGATTGAAAGTGTGATCTTGATCAAATCAAGTTCTCTGATAACAGTTTTTTCCTCTTGATGACATTTACTTGACGGTACTTCAATGTGAAGAGAGATACTAATGCCTTGGAAAACTCCTAGTATAGCCACAGCAGGCTTCCTATAGCACTTAAATTTTATCTGGGTCTTAATTGGCAAGGGTTTAGAAAAGCAATGGGAGAGGCTATTTTGTTATAAGAAAAGGAGAGGCAGAAATGACCACTTTGTGTCCAAGAGTTGTTGAACAAATGCAGACTACAACAACAATGTGTACTCATATGGTGTATATTAGAGGGCGATGGAAATAAACTGTGTTATTGTGGTGGAAGCAAACAGTAACGGGCTTTGAAAACCACACCAACGATGTTGAATTAGGTGTTGTACAAAAATATGAAGTGACACATAATTTCTCAGAAGAGCATGAACATGTTCAAAATTAGTGGTTTAAACACCATTATTACGAACTGAGAACTGAGTAAAAGATTTGAAGGTTAGAAAATGGGGCATCGACACTCAGCAGAATGCTGTGGAAAAGAGTGGAGATGATGTGTCTAAACTGGTTGATGGCAACTTAGATGGTAAGAGGAATGGTTACAGAAACATTTGGAAGAAAAAGGTAGAAAACCTCTGACTAACTGAGTGGGAAAGATGATGGTAGGGGAGAATCAAAGATTGCCTTTTGATTTAGGCTGGGTATGAGGAGGAGGATGGTAAGACCGCTGACCAAGATGTGACCAAGATGGAGGAGATAGCTTAGATTTATCATACATACCCACCTGGGTTAATCAACTTTTAACTTCTAAGACATAATGAATTAGCCCTAGAACTCAAATTACAAAAACAAAACAAAATAAAATAAGGAATCCAAATCTTCTTTAGTGTTTCAGAAACTCTCCAAAATCATGGATATACACACATCTTTTTGCTCATAGTCCACATTCAAATCATACAATCTTTTGGAGGAAGGACTGCTTTTTCAATTACCACATATATTCCTCCTTTACCCTGCACATGTGATGTGGAGTAACAGTATGTTTACATGTGTGTGTTCTCATGTATTTATAATTGTCATACTCTCTCACCTACTTCTTAGTATCAACCCTTGGGTTGAATGTGTATGTGTGGTGTGTGTGCTTGTGTGTGTCTAATGAGGGGATAAACAAATAGTACACCCTCAGTTGAAAAGAAGAGCACACTCCTATTTCCTTTGTGTATTAAAATGAATAGCAGTTATGGGAAGTGACTTTTTCTTTATTTGAGTTCCAATTAAAAGTTATTTGGACTTTTCTGATCAAGCTATGACTTAAGAACCTCACCCTATCTTGGTTTTGAGGTGTGGCATGGCTAACACGAGTTTAAACTACCTCCCTTCACTCTTAAGAGTCTCAATTCAAGGAAAAGGCTTGAGTCTGGAAAAATATTGTACAGTCACCACCCTCTCAAATCCCTAGTGAAGATGAAAGGGTCCATAGCTCCTTCCCATTCTTTGTGACAGTTCAGCCCTGTTTTGCTTTTCTTTAATACAGATTTATCCTAGGGCCTGTTCTTTTTCAATGTGATCTACTTGGCCGCACCCATTTGGAAGAGCCTATCACTGTGGTCAGGGTTGGTTTGGCTTGCTACAAGTTCCTTGCTACATTCTTTTTTTAGAGTCTGCCAAATGTGGGACAATGGGTGTGTCTTGTTGACATCCTGTGGTTCATCAGATATGTAGGATCACTCTTCATTGCAACCTCTTTAGAAGCCTGCAGCTGTTCTGGGAGGCCCCAGTCAGCATGTCTAAGAGGAAGCCCAAACTCTGATTCACATTTAACAAAAATGCTTATGGGGAATGAGAACAGAGGCATGCCTTGCTTTATGAAATACATAGGGGCCCTCCCTGTACTTACAGTAGTGATTGCTGGTTGCAAATATTTACCTATCTCTCAAAACCATAATTTATCCCAAAGAGATGACTATGCCACTTAAACATTTAGATACAAGAACCACACACAAAATGAATTTCCTGGGTCAACTTCTGATTTTCAAAGTCTATGCCCCATTTTTTATTTGCCACCTGCAGACCACAGAGCTACTTTCAAAGATAAGTTAGGGATACAGGGAATATTAGTGTGTCATTAAAATGCATATCCCATGGCAGGGAAAGCTCAGAGGAGATATTTTTGGACTGGAGGAGGCAAGCAAGCATCACCAGAAGTTTGTTCCTCAAATATATCATCTAACATACCCTCACCATATCCCCTATGACAGATGTAAATGGATTAACAACCTCATTGTATTCAATGCAAATGACCCCTCAGGTGGTTAGACTTCATTTACATTTTAGTATAAAATACATCAACAAGATTTTCCAGTCCTTTCTCTCTGAACACCTGGAACTCCTGGGAGATGGGATTGGGGGATAGAGTATTTGCTTTATTCTCAAATCTATAGCAGGAAGCATTATCATTAACTTGAACGAATAAAATTATAATCAAAATTTATGTATGATCAGGGTGCACTGAATATGTTTATCATGAAAAATGGACTCTCAGAGACAGAGCGTTTAATCAAATATGGTAAAAGTTAAAAACACAGTGAATCTTGGTGCAAATTATAGGGATGCATTTTACCACTTTTGCAACCTTTCTGTATGTAGGTTTACAGTTTTCATAATGAATATTTGGAAAAGGGTTTTAAATAATGAACTTTCACACCTGAAGAGTTTGAAATCATTGATCTAGTCAACTAATGGTTGATACCATTAATGCTCAAATTTGCTTTTTAGAGCAAGAGTGGGAGCAGTATTCATGGAGGAGAAGTAGATGCTATTAGAGAACCAGAAAATAAAGTAAGAAGTGTATCTGGGGGCCAGGAATAAGGAGGTGGGTGGTTGGAGATTGAAAATGAAAATGAGATGGAAGAAAAGAAAACATTTGTATACTGTGTCAATTTTGCCAGAATTCCTGCCTGTGAAATTTTTTTGCCATGGGTTGAGGTAGCCTGAAGTCTGAAGTAACAAATGAATTCTTAAGAATTTCTCACCTTTCCTTACTTATCTCCCATGTGAGTTTCTCCAGGATAAGTGGTTGTTTTCTGCATTCAGCAATTTTACCCAATTACAATCTGCATTTCTGAGGCTGCCCCCATTTTAATACTAATAACAATGATGAGCAGGAGGTGGAGAAGGATGAAGATGGGAGCTACCTTTACTGGTACCTATTATGGGCGTGATGCTATGCCAGGCATTTTTCATATAATTAATTTAAACTTCACAAATGAGGCAATGAATTTTCACAAATAAGGTTCAGAGAAGTTAGGTAATTTATCCAAGGTCAAATACAATAAATTCCAAAGCCTCAATCACAATCCCCAACTATACCATTCTGAAGCCTCTTGTAGTTAAACACTGCATGGGGGTGAGGGGACAGTTTAAAATTTAAAAAAAAAAAAGGGCTGCAAACATGTATGATCCGCTTCATTGTAAGGCAACTATTAACTTCCATTAACTTCCATGATAAAATAAATGGCAATTTTGAAAGAAATTGAAAAAAAAATCTTACAAACGTCAGTAAAGCAAAGGTTAAAATGATTCCACAATTTCCCCCATGTTGGTTTTTGTTGAATTGATGGAGTTACTTAATAGTGGTGAAAAAGGAATAATAGTCACTCCTGCATGACCCAGTCTTGAGCTCTGATCCTGTTCTGTGACCTGGGGAAAGTCTCTGCAACTTTCTCCATCTACATATCCCCCTTTGTAAGTGGGTTTGAAAATTCCTCCTCTCCCTTCCTCTGGAATTGCTGTGAGCATTGGGACAAGGTATGTAAGACTTCTCCCCAGCCTTTTTAAAACAAGTGGTAGCATACAATAATTGTCACGGTTATTATTGCTTGTAACAAAAATAGAAACAGGCACCATTGGGTGCCATTTTCATGATACTCAAACATTTTATTCTTCATATTTATAGTATTAAAAAAATCTCAAAATCATTAAAATTTCTCCTAAGATTGTGGTTTCTCAATTCCTTAATTATAAAACCTGAACTTAACTGCAATCCTTCTTATTAGATCAACTATTTCCAAAATGTAGGCAAAGCCAGGAATTATTCATATACTAATTAATTTCCTAAGTACTAGGCTTCCTTCCTTACTACAGAACATGGAAATCAATGACAAAAATTGTTCCTGATTCTTTAAACAAATCTTATCATTAGACAAAATAGGGCAGAATTTCCTAGAATTTTGGATTTCATGGATTATTAACATTATTAAAAGTAAAACAAAATGTGTGTACGTGCGTGCGCGCACACACACACACACACACACACCATTCTTTATTAACTATCAAAGCCAGTTTCTAAAAAAGAAAGGGAAATTTAACCCACAAAATAGTATCAGAATAAAGGAAAATTCTTAATTTGTAATAAATGTGTTATTATAAAAGATCACTTAATCATTTCCCCCCACAATTTCATCATGGTCCATTAGAAACCCTCCTATACAGGTTTCTGGACAGGCTTTTGGAAGCTATTGAACTTGTGCACATATTAAGAGTGTCCTTTCCCTCCCATGTGAGGTCTGTTACCACTCTCCATCTTGGAAGCTCTAGTCAATTTCATAAACTGCCTCCTTTGAGTCTTCCTTACTTTTCTTCCCCCTTGCTTTCCTAAAGGGGTTTATTTGTATCTCAGTATGACTGTTTCTTTTTTCAAAGAAATCCTTGCTCAACCCCTTTAGGTTCTATCATGGGCTGGACAAGCAGTTGGTAAGTAAATATGTCTTAATTTATAACTGCTTTTGTCCAATATAAAGGAAGGAAACATGCCTCTCAGGGTTTTCCTAAGTGTTTGCGTTTGTGATGTCTTCCTTTTAATTTAATAAAAATGACAAAAGGTAATACTGATTCCTCTAAAGAAAAGGCAACTTATGAAAGAAGAAACATCTTTGAAGTATTGTGTCTTTCTTTTATTTTTTTTCATGTGAAAAGAGATTTATTTAGAGGATAAAATTGCCTCTCATTATTTTGTCTTTTCACTAATATTTACTACTATATTTTGGGAACACATTCTCTGAGAACCACTATACGAAACATTCTTGACAAAAAAATTATCCATCTAGCTGTGCTATTCAAAAGTTGAAAATTCAAAAGAAAAAAAAAGAATAGATATTAATGTAAGGGAGAATTCAGCCTTCACTTAGTGAAAGAATTTAAAGAGGAAATCAAGTCTCTTTGGAAACTGCATGAAGTCATAGACTGAAAATGTCCTTCAGTAAATGTATTAAAAATGCAAGAAAATGAGAGAATGGTTCTAAAAATACACATTATTCTCTCTTTTCACACATCACCTCAATCTGGCTCAGTAGCATCTTTTTCTTCCTCTGAGCACATTCAGAAGGATTCCACACTCAGATATCTCTTATCACACACATCCAGTCCTCAAGGTCATGCCCTGTAGTCATTCTTTACTGCCTCTAAAGTCTTTTGCAGAATCGGGTGTAGTCTAGAGTATGCTGATTCTTCATTATTCTCTACCCCAAAAGGTCAAGGCATAATATGGAACTTCTTGAACTCAAAAGAAACAGCCTAGATAACCAGCTGTGCTCAAATTAAAACATCCCAAAATAACATTAATTCTCCCAAGACCAAGGACTGATATTAAATTCAGGGGAGTAGGAATATCCAAATATCCCCTAATGAGACTTTCAAATTGCATTAAGTCAGTCACTCACATTTCACACGTTTCAACTAGATTTCTTCAGAACTAAAATAGAAATGAATGATTTACTCTACAACTTCAGCATCTGTAAAGAGGTAAGTTCTTCCACCCAAGTATAAATCTTCAGAGGATTTTGTACTATTTAACCACATAAACTTACAAGTCAGACTACTAAGTTTTATTCCTTGGAAAATTATCATATATCTACATCACCGAAGTTTTCATTACGTTTTACCATTTATTAGCAAGAATTTCCCCAGTTCCTGCGAGGGTGAGATAAAATAATGGACACACAAAATAATCTGAGAAAAGTTAGAAAGTATCATTAATATTTTGATCAATATGTGGAAAGTGGTTCATTTTTCACAAAGGCCACAAATTTTTGAATGGTAGCAAGGGTTATACTCTAATATACATGGTTAATTATAGTACTTCGATACCTACAGCTTAAGCTCTCTCTCTCACTTCATATAAACAGTATAAATGACATCCTTCTGAAGTGGAATCTGTTTCTTCTATGAATTTCCTTACCCCAAAAAATAATAATTAAAAGTCTGGCCATCTTACTAGTAGTTCCCAATGGAATATATTATTTTTTTATTTTTTTGGCATAATTACAGAAATTTTAATTTCTATCACCCAATAGACTAAAATTGATGGATCTTGACATTGGTTTTAAATGTATCTTATCATTTTCTCTCTTTGAACAGGAATTGTTGTTATGAATACAGAGAAAGATACCCTCATCAACATAATAAACCTCTCTATATAAATAGTTGCAGGTTAACAAAATCCACAAATAACATACCATAATATGCAGTGTCATAAATCACTGAGTCCACCATTTCCATCGTGAGCACACCTCAAAAGAATATGAGCCCATCTAAGGTCAGGCACCACATCTCATTTATCTCGCACCTCTAGCTGTATGTCCAAGACATAGCAGAACCTCCATAACTGCTACACTTTAAGCTCTGAGAAGATAAGTCTATCACATGGCCCATCATAGCAGAGAGCCTAGCACACACACTGGGATTGATTAATATGTGTGACATAAAAAATTATTTAATGAGTGAGTGAATGAATGAGTGGTTTGAATTAGTAAATTAGTAAACAAAAGCAAAGATGTTCCAGATGGAGATAATGTTATGGAGGCAGTGGTTAGTAGGTTGAATATAAAACATGGTAGGGGGGTTAATTGTTATTGGCCATAGGAAGCCATGAAACATTCTTGAGGCAAAACAGGTTGGTGGAACTGTTATATAAGAAATATTGTGACTTTTTTTATGATGGATTGGAGCAAGAGGAGGTCAAGGGAGAAAGAGTCAAATATATCCATAAGCTTTACCACAGAAGAAGGGGAGATTGTCACTTTCCAAGTGTTTCACATTTTTCTATCTCTAACTCTCCTTGTGACCTTCTCCAACACTATTTAAATACCTTCTTAGTTTAGGTTCTTTCTCCCTCAGTCTAATCTATACTTTACCACTAGTTTTATCTCCCTAGATACCAGTTACTTTTCTCCCACTCATCTAATCAGAAATCTTCAACTGTTCTCCACTTCTTAATACATCCTGTTAAAATCTTGAATCTGTTATTGGAGGCTGTCAACATGGTGCAGTGAAAAAAGTTCTACATTGGTGTTAGGGAAGAAAAAGTTCAAGTTTTTAGAATCAACCACTTTCTAACTAGTTTCCTCAACCAAATTTCAAACTAGAAAATTCCTAAGAACCTTTCTAACTTATCATTTTATATCTTTTTTTATCTTATCTTTGAGGATACTCTTTATGTACCCTAAACCAGTGCTTCTCAAACTTTACCATATATATGCATATCACCTGGGAATCTTGTTAAAATGCAGATTCTGATTTAGTGGAACTGGAGTTACTCTGATGCTTCTAGTCCATGGGCCACAACTTGAGTAGCAGGGACCTATAAATTACAGCTATGTTATAGAACTTCATGTTGACAAAACAATGTATATTCTTTCCTTCCAAACACTGCTGAATCTATCAATCAACTTGGAAGTCTTCCCATCCACATTCACCTGTCAGAAACTGTCTCATCTTTCATCGTCTATCTCAATCCAGCTAAAACACTGTCATTTCAATAAAGCTCTTCTTGAGGTTTTGGTCAAGATGACAGAGTAGGTAAATGTTGTGCTTACCTTTTCTCACAACCACTTCAAAATTACAACTAAACTACAAAACAACCATCATTGAGAATCACCTGAAATCTTGTTGAAACAAAGCCCTACAACTACAGACATACAGAAGAAGTCACCTCGAGACTGGTAGGAGGGGCAGAGATGCAGAATGGGCTGATCCCACACCCAAATATGGCCATTCAAAATCGGGAGGGATATATCAGCTGTGGAGATCCCTTCCTGAGAAGCAAAGGGTCCCAGCACCACACCAGGATCCCCAGCCCAGGGTTCCAGTGCCAGGGAGAGAAGTCCCCATAGTTTCTGGTTGTGAAAACTAGCAGAGATTGTGGCTGAGTGATACGGAAGGCAGCTGCAGTCCCAGGCACTCCTCTTAAAGGGATCGTGCATGGACTTACTGACGGAATCACTGGATCTGAGCTCTAGCATGGGGCAGGAGCTGGAGAGGCAACAGGAATATACAGGGGGAAACTGAGTTGTCTGGCTGCAGGGTGAGGGCTGGAGGGCCAGCTTTCTCCTGGATGGAGGAGCTGGCAGAAGCCATTGTTTCTTTGTTGGTCCCTCCCACTTTCTGGCATGTAGAAGCATGTGGCCACCATATCTGAATCTCAATCAAGTTGACTGACACCATTTGTTTGCCATGCTCTTGTGATTATGAGACCCTGCCCCACCCAACTTTCAGGCATAACCAAGCCACTTCCAGTGGCTTTTTCATACAAACCACCTGCTTTGGCTCATGCTGCAAACATTCCTAGGGTCTCTCAAAGGCTCATAAAACCCATACAAACAGTGTTTGGCTTGAGCATGTCCTGTACACCTGGCTGAGCAACCCTAAGCCCAGAACAAGTGGCAGACGGCCTTGGTTTACAGTTTGGCATATCGAGGCACTTCCAAGCACGGCCCAGGTGGCAGCCATCTGTGGATTGCTTTGTGGCTCCTCTAGGTGGCTCCAGGTGGGGCAGGGGCTGCACCTGAACTTGGCCTGCAGTGAGTCCCCTCCCAGGTGTCTCTGTGGCTGGCAGGCCCAGTGACCAGTTTTGAAACCAGTTGGAAAATCACCCAGAAGCGCCTAAGGACAGCACACCCAAGGGGTGGACTGAGGAGGCTCCAGAGCCCTGCTGAGGTGACTCATGCTCTGTAGAGTCAGCTCTTGTACCACAACTACTCCACTTAAGGCCAGTCCTCACAACAAATGAGCCTGAGGGTCAACCCCAACCACTGATGTGCAAAGAGCAACCAAGACTCAACTACAAGAGGAGAACACATACAACCCACACAAGGGACACACAAGGAGTCCATGGCTCAGTGACAAGGAAGACTTTGCCACTGAGCCCCACAGGACACCTACTATATAAGGCCACTTATGGGGACAGAGCCCCAGAGAGCAGTTTCCAGGCTCTCGGCCTCACGTGGAAAGGTGCTGGTTCAGGTAGTAAATGGCCTTCAACTGTGATTGGATGGCCATCAGCTGTGGCTAGTTGGCCATCAGCTGTAACCATTGAGCTGTTGGCCATTAGTATAACTGCCGCGGCTACATTGGGGAGTCGAGGAGAGTCAGAGAGTCAATCGGTTGGCAGAAAAGCAGACAGCAGGTCGTACCGTTGTGTGAATCCAGCCTCCAGTGAGACTATAGTGGTATGACTCCCCTACCTATGGCTCCGTGGGTGTTCCTTTTTGGCCTCACCATGTGGGGAGCGGGAGCTGACACCCCACATGACACCCTGCATGACACCACTCTACTAAGACTGTGAGACGTAGCAGCCCTACCTAATACAAAGAAGCAAACAGTGATGCAGCCAAAATTGGGAGAAAAAGAAACATGTCTTAAATAAAAGAATAAAACAAAGTTCCAGAAAAAGAACAAAACAAAATGGAGACAAGCAATCTACCAGACCCAGAGTTCCAAACACTGGTTATAAGGATGCTCAGTGATCTCAGGGAGAAATTAAACAAAGAGACAGGGAACATAAAAATGGAGATAGAAAACATACAAAGAACCCCTTCATAAATAAAGAATACCATAATGGAAATGAACAATACATTTGACAAAATCAACAGATTAGATGAAACAGAGGATTGAATCAACAATTTAGAAGATAAGGTAGCAGAAAACACCCAATCAGAACAGCAAAAAGAAAAAAGAATCCAAAAGAATAAGGACAGTTTAAAGGACCTCTAGGACAATATCAAGCATACCAATGTTCACATCATAAGGGTACCAGAAGGAGAAGAGAGAGAGCGCAAGGAAATGAAAACCTATTTGAAGAAATAACAATAGAAAACTTCCATAACCTGGCAAAGGAAATGGCTATTCAAGCCCAGGAAGCGCAAAGAGTAGTTTCAAACAAGATGAACCCAAAGAGGCCAGCACCAAGACACATCATAATTAAAATGCCAAAGGTTAAAGACAAAGAGAGAATTTTTAAGCAGCAAGATAAAAGCAGTTAGTTACCTACAAGGAAGCTCCCATAAGAATGTCTGCTGATTTCTCAAGAGAAACTTTGCAGGCCAAAAGGGATTGGCAGAAAGTATTCAAAGTGATGAAAAGCAAGGACTTACAACAAAGATTACTCTACCTAGCAATACCATCATTCAGATTCAAAGGACAGATAAAGAGCTTTCCAGACAAGAAAAAGCTAAAGGAGTTCATCACCACCAAACCAGTATTACAAGGATTCTTACAGGGACTTCTTTAAGATGCAAATATATATATATATATATATATATATATATATACAAATATATATAAATATATATCTATATCTATATCTATGTATATACATATATATAAATACGAATAATAAGAAGTCAATAACTACATATCTATCAACAATTACTTTCAGTGTAAATGGATTAAGTGCTCCAATCAAAAGATAGAGTAGCTGAATATATAAGAAAACAAGACCCATACATATGCTGCCTACAAGAGACTCCCTTCAGATTGAAGGACACACACAGACTAAAAGTAAAGGGAAGGAAAATGATGTTTCATGAAAATGGAAACAAACAAACAAAAAGCTGGGGTAGCAAAACTTATAACAGACAAAAAAAGCTTTAAAACAAAGACTATGACAAGAGACAAAGAAGGGCCTACAAATCCTTCTGGGTATTTATCTAAAGAAACCCAAAACTCTATTTTGAGGAGATGCACTCATCAGTATGTTCATTGCAGTATTATTTACAATATCCAATAAATGAAGGCAACTTTGGTGTCCCTGAATGGATAAATGGATAAAGAAGAGGTGGTATCTCAGCCATAGAGGAATATTACTCTGCCATAAAAAAGAATGAAATCTTGCCATCTGCAACAACATGGATGGACCGTAGAGGGTATTGTGCTGAGTGGAGTAAGTCAGACAGAGAAAGATAAATGCCATATGATTCACTTGTAAGTGAAATCTAAGAACAAAATAAACAAACAAATGAAACAAACAAACTCATAGATACAGAGAACATTTTTATGGTTGCCAGATAGGAGGGGGTTTGGTGTAGGTGAAAAAGGGGAAGGGATTAAGTACAAATTTGTTGTTACACAGTAGCCACGGGGATGCAGGGTATAGCATAAGGCATATAGTCAATAATATTGTAATAACTGTATGGCTACTAGATTTATCAGGGTGAATGATGGGAGGGGGTTGGGGACAGGGTGGAAAAGGTGAACGTATTAAGATATACCAATTGGTAGTTATATAATAGTCATGGGGATCTAAAGTAAAGCATAGGGAATGTAATCAATAATACAGTAACTACACCTGAAATCTATGTAAATTTACTAACAATTGTCACCCCAATAAACTTTAATTAAAAAAAATAATAATACAGTAACAACTATGTGTAGTGCTGGGTGGGTGTTAGTTAGGGGAATCACCTTATAAATTACATGCATGTCTAACTACTATGCTGTACACCTGACATTAATATAAAATAATAGTGAATGTCAACTATAATTGAAAAATTAAAGGGGGGGGAGAAAAAAGTAGAAACTACAAATTATCATATTTTGTAGTATTGGCATCTTCTAAAATTATAATAGTTAACATAACATTGATTGTTTTGATAAAATAAAGGTGGTATTCATTTAAAAAATAATAAAATAAAGCTATTCTTAATCCAACCCCTTACCCACAGGGGAAACCATCTTGCTTTCTCTGATTTCCTCTAGTTCTTTGTGTATCCCTTATAGCATCATGATAACATTGTGTTATAGTTATTTGTGTGGTTTGTCGCTCCCCTCTAGCTTGTAAGTCTCCTGACAATACAAATGATAGCTTTCCTTTTTGACTAAGAAGCAGGAGGAAGACATACTGAAGCAGGGGAACATGGTCACGCTAGTAAGTGTCACGGAAATTCAAACCAAGTACATCTGACCCCAACGTATTTCCTTTTATTACACATGCAGGTACTGTAATATGTACCAGAACACAGCACCTGACACATTGCTGGATTTCCATCATTATTTATATTTGGCAATGGAGACAGAGTAGAAGTCCTATTTTTTGCATGCTTAACTTTCAGGTGTTGGCAAACAACCCAGTAAAGAAGTTCTCTCTGCACATGGAATTTGAGAGGAGATTGATCCAGAGCAGGGGAGCTGGGAGTGGTCCATTTGGAGAATAAGCTGCCTTATTTCACCTGCAGAGCTGCCAAATTAATGTATTCACCCTCATTGGCTCAGAACATTTTTATTTCTTGAAATACAAGTGCAGTAATGCAATACATACAAGTGCCCTTTTGAAATTACTGGTCCAAGCCTGTTTAGATTTGGCATATTACATAAAGTAAAGAGGCCATTTGATGTAATTTTTTTAGCAGGATGGCAGTTACATCTAAAACACTGAAACATCAGTCAGGGCAACACAATGTTTTCCAAATCATGAAAAAAAATGTACTGCATTTGTAACTTGTCTTTACTCCATGATCCATTTCTTTTGCAATATATTTTACTGCTTGGGATTTATAGTGTCATTTCTCTGCATGGCTTATGCAACAACACACATCAATGTGTCTGCCTTCAATCATCAAAGGGCAGAAATTCAGGTCAGACATCAGCCGTTTGCTAAGCTCATCTAGATTAATGAAGGTCTAGAGCTTGCATTCAGCATACACAGAGAGCAATGTAAAGTATGTCTGTAGGTAATGTCAACTTACTCCTGAACTGGTAATGCCCAGATTTATGTCTGCCATGTTCTCAAATCAAAACAATATTAACTATTGTGATAAAAAAGATTTCTTTCCACTTGCAGCTGTTGTTCCAACTATAGCTCTTTTAGTTTTCACAGAGTAATCAAGCAATAAACTTCTCCATAAATCTTACTCATTAATTTCTGATTTGGCTCTGAGGTGAGGTTTCTTTGGGTGACTAAGAATGGAGTAAATGTGCTCTTAAGTGGAAATGAATCTTGCTGTCCCTATTTGTCCCATCCTAAACACATGGCCTCAGAAAATGAAAGCCTTCAGAGGGTCTCCCCAAAGAAGCTAAAATCACTGAACTGGAAAGCTCTTTGCACTTTTCCCCAAAGCACATAGTTTAGAACATCTAATGCTCACAATCACCTTGTGAGGTCAACAGAGTAGGTGACACTATATCCAATCAATACGTATGCAAACTAAGCCCCTGGAATTTGGTTCAAAAGATTAGAAACAACAAAACAAAGGTAATGCAAGTTTCCATTGTGATAGACTGGTGACCTCTTTTCATACCATGATTTTTCAAAGATAATAACAGGCCAAGAAGGAGTAACTAAAATGGTAACTTAAAGATCCAGAATGAGCTCAAAAATTTCAAAAGGATTAAATTCTTATAAAGGCATAGCGTTCTCTTAGCTGGTGAGATAATTGTGGAAATAAGTTGGTGAATAAGCATTTTACTGCATCCTTATTGAAGACAAAGAACAAGAAGAAATGGTCAGCATCATCAAATCCTCCAGTGAATACCTTAAAAACTCAGTTCATCTCCTCAGCTTTATTTGATGTCTCAGAGTCTTTGACTTGAGATGACAAGATATGCAAAATTGGTAATTAATGAAAAATATATTCAGATTGTGTTACTCTCCAAGTAAATCATTCTTTAAAACTTTCCTCAAGTGATGACTACATTGGTACATTAAAAAAAAAAAAAAAAGCAATATACAAGTGACAATATGTCAAAGAGCATGGGAGGACAAACTTACAGATTTATTTCTTGGAAAAATATTTAAATTCTCTAGGTGTAAAACTCGTTATCTGTAAAATGGAGTTGGTATGAGTTTTAAACAGATTAGCGTGCATATAAGTTTTCTATTTTGTCTGGCAAATAGTCAGTGTTCAATGAATGTTAACCATGCAGTCTTACTTATACCTCTGACTTTCTTCTACATGCCTCTGGAACTGAATCAGTGCTATCTATCTAATGACACAATACTGAGACAAAAGAACCAGATTTCAGTGAGTACTTTCCCTTCTGTACAGTTAGAGAACTGAAGATCAAACAAAAGCCCCTTTGTGTGGCTTTTCTCCAGAACAGTCCCAGAGTAATAATCAGCAGTGTAAATGAAACCTTGAATTGTGCCCAAGGAAGGAAAGGCATCTGGTAGAAGAGGGTAAAGGGGGTCAAATAATATGGTGATGGAAGGAGATTTGACTTTGGGTGATAAACACACAATTCAATGTATAGATGATGTGTTATAGAATTGTACACTTGAAACCTATATAATTTTATTAACCAATGTCATCCCTATAAATTTCATAAAAGAAAGAGAAAATCAATCAATCAACCAACCAATCAATCAATCAATCCTTCAGGGATTCTTTTTAAACATTTACCTCCAGAATAATGAAGGAAGGGAGGTGGAAAGAGAGAGAGAGAGAGAGAGAGAGAGAGAGAGAGAGAGAGAGAGAGAGAGAGAGAAATGGGAAGGGAGGGGAGAAAAGAAAGGAAGAGAATGAAATATGGTAAATTCAGAAAATTGAATAGAATTTCATTGACTCGTCTAGGATAAGAGCAATAACTTTTCAAGAGAAGTTCAGACAAATCCAGAAACTAAAAACAAAACAACACACAAACAAGGGATGTGGAAAGAAACTGTATTTATAATGTATTAGTCTTCCAAACCTATTTTGTCGGTTCTTTTCTACTGACTCTAATAAAGAAAGTGGTAACAAAGAGAGACAACACTCTAGAGCCAACTGTTTCCTTCTGTGACCTGGTCAAGGCTTTTGACCATGGGTAGACCCAGTGTTCTATTGGAGAGGTTAGCAGTAGTGTTGGCAGGCAAGGTTCATCTCATTTTAGGGTGAAGGATGGGGGAAAAGTTAGAGCTCCTTTCTCATGATACGGAATTTCATTCTTGAATGACTAGTTTGGGGACTCTGCTGTAGGCTTTTTGGATGATGTGTTCACAGTTTTCCTTTAGAGACCTGAATCTTTTTGACAAGTTTTTGAAAACATCTCATGTCATCATGGAATTGAAAGAGGAGAATGAAAATTAGAGCTAGATCCATGAAGAATTCATTTTAACGACCGGATTTTGGTTATTTGAGATGTGCTTCTTGAGCAAGAGTGCTCTTATTAAAGACGTTTGAAGATCTTGGGATTCTCTTCCTAATGTCCTTTTGTTTAGACTTTCATGGGAAGGATGTTGCAGGTAAATGCTTACGTTTTCTTAGGTAAGGTATGGGCACTACAGCAGAATGTTTTCCAGGGTTTGGAAAATTCCATAAGTCCTTTATGCTCTACAAAGGAGGGTCCATCATTAGTGATAATGATGATAATAATGCTGATCATGATGAAAAAGCACTGGCTGGCTGCTAATTTTGAGCCAAGTATCATTTTTAGGACTTTGCACATAATGTCTTGTTTAACCCTCGTAAAAACCTAATGACATGGTATTATTAACTTCATAGGATAGGTGAGGAAATTGAACAAGGAATCATGATGCAAGACATGGTGCAGGTCTTTGCTAACTAAGGTAGAAGTACTAACAGAAGGATACACAAAAATTGGTCCATCATGTACTATTTCCCCGCTTAACACTCTAGGGTGCTTTTGGTGTGGCGTGAATATTAAGAATACATTAATAACTAAAATTGAAGATGCCGACAAATCTGGATAGCCTGCTCAAGGACATACCACCGATGACCACAGTAGCCTCTTTGCTGGCTGACAAACGATCATTATAATGATACTAACAAAAATGTTAAGGCAAGATTTACTGTTACCAGACTATCTTGCAATTTTTCTTTCCCCTTTCTCTTCTTTCTCTTATAATCCTTTGATTTTCCTTTTTTCATTGATGACCATGTATTAATTGTTTTCCCTTATGGGTACATTTGCCAGTGGACAATTACGATTTTCTGAGTTATTGTTTGACATGAGTCCTAGAGAGGTTAATTATCTTGCCCATGGTCACACACCTGGTAAGTAAGGGAACATGTATTTGAGCCCATATTGTTTTATTTGTACTAGATAATCTTCCCCAGAAAATATCTGAAGTTTATGTGCCCACAATTAGAATATAAAGAGAGTTACGAGTGAGAAAAGTGGTGGCAGGCATTGGCTTCCAAACTGCAAAATCATTCTTATTCTCTCTCTCTCTCTCTCTCTCTCTCTCTCTCTCTCTCTCTCTCTCTCTCTCTCTCTCTCTCTCACACACACACACACACACACACTTCTCACACAGGCTTCATGTGACAGCACTTTTGGATCCCTATTCCATTTCAAGAATTCCTTTGATATTCATTTCAGGTAGATTCTGTAAAGACAAACATGTTCCTGAAAAGGGGATTGTCCTTATGGTAGCAAAGGATAGGGATGATTCCCACTGTGTGTAGGAGTGATCCCAGGGGAAGGAGACAGAGCACCTGACACTGAAGTTAAGGCAATGCAGGTCATGTAGATGTCCAACCAAGAGGCACTGCCAGGCGACTCTGCAGTATGAGGGGTATTGCTCGTTGTATCTACTCTTCCCCAATGGTTCACCACATTCTCCTCCCTGGTCATTTCCAAAGGCCTTTATCTCCAGCATGAAGCCTGTCTGGCCTCTTGTGAAGTCTCTAACTTACAACTGCCAAACTGCTTGCAGCCACCTTATCATGACTGAACTTGGTGCATGTACTTCCACCTCCCCCCACGAGTTTCAGAGCTTCGAGTGCAATGCCAGGGTGTCATACCATAACCACATTCTCCATTGAGTCTTAATATGCCATATACTTGATAAATATTTATAGATAATAGAAATCTGAGGTCTATGCCCATTGGTCTTTCCATATTTCCTTAAATATAAACAAAGATGTATCAACAGGAACCAACCAGAAGTATGTGGCCAAATCTATTTGATGGCAGAGTTGATCTTTCCAAATGGAAAACGGTCTTGAATTTCTGCTCATTATATTTTCCATTGTCTATATGTGCCGATTATTTTTTTCTATCCATATACGTATTCTTGGTGACCTCCAAATAAATGTCAGAAAACGTTCCACAAAATAAAGAATTGCCAAGATATTTTCAGGTGATACAGAGGTAAGAAGGAAAGTTGCACTAAGGCTGATAAATGAGGATAGGGGCTGCTTTGATATTTATCCACAAGGCTGAATAAACAGATTAAAAATCTGATTCAGGTAATGGTTAACTCTGGGTAAAATTAGAATAAAATTTTTACACTGATCCTACACTTTGCAATTAAACATGCTCTTAGAGAAACCTAGTCCAACTCTTTACATAATTCATCCCAGTGCTGTTCTTTAATCAGGCAATGTCCCTTCTAAATTTAATTTAGTAATGATGTAAGTAAATATGGCAAGGCACTCAGGATCTTCTAAAAACTGTGACACATACTTTCTTTTATTTAAAATTAAGAGTGAATACACTAATCCAAATAATTAATGGCAGAGCTAGAAAAGGAATTTAGGTCCCTGGAATTACAATTCTAGACAGCTCTCCTTTTGACGCCATGAACATATCTCGGTCTCCTGAACTCAGCCTTGATGTTTGATCAGCCCATGCCCTGGGACCTCTATCTGAGGAGTCCTGCTAATGCTCAGTTCTACTCACAAGCTTTCTAGTAGCTTCTGCTGAGTTGAGATATCTCTTTACTCTGGGAAGCCGAGATCATCCTCACCCAGTTAGTCCTTGTAGCTTGTATGACCATGCCCTTTTGAGTATCAAGCATATTTCCTGTCATCTTGAAGATTGACACAATAATTACAAATTTATGTATTGGTAAACTGCACCCTGAATTAACACATTAAGGTCCACTAGAATTTTATTGTACCTTCAAAGAGAAAAATTTCTGAGGTCTCGGATAGTAAAATTTCAAGAAAGATAGTTTAAAAACCTCTGGTTTAAAAAACAAATGTGCAATGAATTACAGATGCTAATATAAATGTTAGTCTGATTAACAAGATATATTCCTTCTCTTGAGAAAGATAACTAACTGGAGTTTTACTAAGAAACCAAAAACCCAGCCTATCATGTTTCCTCGAAAATAAGACCTAGCCCGAATATAAGCCCTAGTTAAGATCGTCAGCATTTAGTACGTTATGACGATGTTCCAGAAGAAGATGACATGTCTATATTTGAACAAATGTAGATTGTTGTACATGAAAAAATAAGACATCCCCTGAAAATATGCCCTAATGCGTCTTTTGGAGCAAAAATTAATATAAGACCCGGTCTTATTTTCAGAGAAATATGGTATAAGACCCGGTCTTATTTCGGGGGAAACACGGTAATAGGTGCTAAATTTGCTGCAACTATTAGCCTGCCCATTCAGCTCTTACTCAATCAGGGGTGTGTGGGGTGAGGCATAAAGACCATAAAGAGCTTTTAATACACTCATAGGTGTATGATCTCAATCTGGCTGTCTGAGAGTCAAATTAAGCAAGAAAATCACAGAAAATTACACATACACACAACACACAGAATCAGATATCAGGTTTCTTCTTTAAAAGACCTGCCAACACTGGGTTCACAGTCCCACAAAGCTACCAATTTGTAGTAGATGACGTATTTTGGGAATGTCTGGGTTTTCGCATATGTCATAGGCTACACCACTCCCAACTGTCTTAAACTCACTTGTTTGAGGAAACTGCATAACCCTGAGAGGCACTGAGCATGGGAGTTTATCATTGTTTATATACAGAGAGTGCCAAAACTATGTATACACATCTTAAGAAGGGAAAAAAATTGTATTAAAATTACACTGATGGTAACCACTTTGAGTACCTCTTGTAATTGCAGAAGTCAAACATGACTTGTATTCATCTTTTGTTATTGGTATATATTGAGTATTACAATTTTAACACAGATTTTTCCTTTCTTAAAATGTGTCTACATTTTTTGGCACCCTCTGTGTGTGTGTGTGTGTGTGTGTGTGTGTGTGTGTGTGTGTGTGTAGATACACATGTATATGTATATGTGTATGTATAGTGTGTGTGTGTTTCTTTTTGAACAGTTTTGATTTTCATACCTACACAGCCTAACTACCCCTCCTTTGTATTCAAATACTCCTCTTTTTCTGCTTTGTGATAAACTTGAAAAACAGCAAAGTAAGTATTAATAGCTAGAAAGAGTGAGCATAGAAAGGGTCAATTGCGTCTGAAGCTGCTCATGACTGTTTATGCTGGCATCGTTTCTCCCAGAAGATTTTTCCTACTACTTTCTGGAATCATTCTAACATAAAGATTCAAACACATTCTAGTCTAACCACCTGTGTATGCAATTGATTTGGTTTTAACTTTGAGCTTCATCCCCGAACCAGACCTGGCACCTGCAGAAAAAAACACTGGGGGTTAACATTGAGCAAGCAATTTTAATGTAATATCCTCCCACTGTGGTTCATAGAAGATGCTGTTTCGGCGTGTGCATTTCATCTCACGAGACTTCAGACAACAGAAGAGCTACACAAAAGGAAAACATGTGATGGAGCATTATTTATACTGCAATCTTTCCAACATTTCAGAAGGGAATGGTTTACAGATGTATACCCTCCAATGACATTTACACATCTATTGTTTTCTTAACCTCTTTCCCCATCCTATTACAAGATTCTTTTGGTGAAAAAGATTACAAACTTCCCTGAGCTTTTCTATGATAAAGAACACATTTCCTCCTGATTACAAAGGAAGACGTGATGAGCTATATGATAGGCCAAGTGTTCATGTAAAATTAGCTGCAGAAAATGGAATACTTTTATGATTACTTAAGCATTTGTGTTTCATGCCATAAATTCTTCCCTGTCTGAAGCAGACCACTTAACCCAGTCTTAGCGCATCAAGCTGCTAATTTACACAGTATTCTGACAGAAAACCATCTACAGCAACGAATGCACAGTAGGGAATTTTTACAGAAGCCCATCTGGACTTTAAGCCATTGAAGGCAATTTCTTCTTCATAATCTATTAAAGTGAGATGCCGTAAAGATGAGTTACCATTACTTGGTCATAAATTTCAGAAGAGCCTCTTGTTTTTTTCAACTTTTTAAACCTATTTTCAATGACTTTATTCATCAACATTTAACTGACTGTCTTTCTGCCTTATAACGAATCTCACAAAGTTTAGAGTGCTATTAAGGTCACTGTTGTTGCCTTCAGGAAAGCATATCTGTATTGGACACGTGCTTTCTATTAATTGAGGTCTCTGGTTTCCTTTGTGATGAAATACATCTTCTTCAAAAATCAGATTTCAGAGTTGTGTTTTGTTTCTTTTTTGTTTGTTTCAAGATGTTTTTGTTTGTTCGTTTCCCCCCCCCCCCAAAACAATCCTTTTCTGGTCAGCCAATTCTCAAATAATAAAAATGGAAGTCTTATTATTTGGCAAATTTGGAATTTTTGGTGTTGAAAGAAATTATTTTATATAACTCAAAGATATGAGCATATGAATGTTCATTTCTTTCCCCAGCCCTTTGCTCCTTCACTGCTTTCAAGTCTTTGTTAGAATCTCCTTCTCAGAAAGGCCTTTCTTGATATAACCTGTTTTATATTATAATCTTGTCCCACTCCAGCTCTATAGAGTCCTCCCCTTGCTTCATTTCATCCTAAAATACTATGCATTTAATTGTTTATTTCATTTACTATCTTTCTGCACCTGTTAGAATGTGAGCTCCATGAAAACTGGGGTTTTCCTGTTGGTTCCCACACTGCTGTGTCCCTACAACATAGAATAATGCATGGCACACAGTAGGTGTTGAAAAACATTTGTTGAATAAATGGATAGATAAGAGGAGATGACTAATTTGGCAAATACAGAAACAAAACAAAATAGTGATGGCAGATGTAGATCAAGAATGGTGCATGGCACATAGTAGGCATCAAATAAATTGTTGGATGAGTGATAAATGGATATAAGAATAATACAAATTTAGGGGGAAAACAGAACTAAAGAACTGAAAGAGTGTAATAATTACATTTCCAATATCAGAAAAATAATTATTTGATATAATTAAGATAGGGTTATGAACACTGGCTTTTCTTTTCAGACAATACTTGCTAAGGACAAAAAGAAGAAAAACAGAAAATCAAACGAAAGAAATGTTTTAATGTCAAAATAGTGTTTCAAAGCTGCTTTAAAGTATTTTACATATGACTGCCAAAAATGTGTACTCACTAAAAATGATTAAGACTGTACTGTTATGAGCTGCTTAATGACAGGGATATGTTCTGAAAAGTCTGTTAGGTGATTTCATTAATGTGCGAACGTCATAGAGGGCACTTACACAAACCTAGATGGTATAGCCGACTACACACCTAGGCCACACGGGATGGCCTATTGCTCCTAGTCTACAAACCTGTATAGCCTGTTATTATATAGAACAATATGAGTTGAAATCAAGTACAAGAGAAAATGTTGTGATCAAGAGATGCAGTAAACATGAGATGTATGAGGTTGCTGCCAGAGTAACACAGCATACTGTTTTATAGCAAACATTTTTTTTAATAAACAGAGTACATTCTGAAATAATGATAATATGAGATAGGACAATTAAGTTTGTGAACTCATCCTAGAAAAAGTGCTACGTACCTCATTGCTGAATATCACTACGGTCACCTTCAAAGTATGCCCATTGGGAAGCTATGCACTGACAAAGCACCTAGTCCACCCTTCAAAGCAATTTTTGAGACTCTTTTTCTGGAATGGCCATCAGAGCTGTCATCATATTACCCTTCATGTCCTGAATGTCATCAAATTGTCTTCCTTTCAGTATTTTCTTTATCTTTGGGTAAAGAAAGAAGTAATTGGGACAAGATCAGGTGAGTAGGGAGGGAGTTCCAATACAGTTATTTGTTTCCTGGCTAAAAACTCCATTACACACAATGCCATGTGAGCTGGTACATTGTCGTGATGCAAGAGCCATGAATTGTTGGTGAAAAGTTCAGGTCATCTAAATTTTTTACGCAGCCTTTAAGTACTTCCAAATAGTAAACTTGGTTAACTGTTTGTCCAGTTGGTACAAATTCATAATGAATAATCCCTCTGATATCAAAAAAGGTTAGCAATATTGTTGCAACAAGTTCATGAACTTAATTGTCAGAACTCGTATGTATAATAAATACACAAACCAGTAACATAGTCATTATTATAATCAAGTATTATATACTGTATGTAATTGTGTGTACTGCCAGTGCAGTATGGTTGTTTACAACAGGATCACCACAAACACATGAGTAATATGTTGTGCTACAATATCACGAGGTGATAAGAATTTTTCAGCTCCATTATAATCTATGGGACAGACCACTGTTGTGTTGACCGAGACTTTGTTCTGTGGCACATGACTATATAAAAAACAAAGGAGGAAATAAAATCATTTATCCTTTAAATTGCAGCTCTGTAAATATTTGTGTCTACTGAATATATTTCTGGTACTTTTCTATGAAGTTTACATACAAATTTTAATAAAGGCAGCAAAAAGTTCATATGTTGTCATGGTTAATTTTATGTGTCAACTTAACCGGGTTAAGGGATGCTCAGATAGCTGGTAAAACATTACTTCTGGATGTGTCTGTGAAGTTGTTCTAGAAGAGATGAGCATTTGAATCAGTAGACTGAGTAAAGATCACTATCGCCAATGAGGATGGACACCTTGTTTCCCTGAAAAAAAGACCTAACCAGAAAATAAGCCCTTGCATGATTTTTCAGGATGACATCCCTGAACATAAGCCCTAATGCATCTTTTGGAGCAAAACTTAATATAAGACCTGGTCTTATTTTCAGATCAACACAGTATCATCCAATTCATTTGAAGGCCTGAAAAGAACAAAAAGGTAGAAGAAGGGCAAATTATTTCTATTCTTGAGCGGGCCATCCATCTTCCCCTGCCCTCAGACATTGGTCCTCCTGGTTCTAGGGCTTTCAGACTCAGACTGGGACTTACACCATTGGTTCCCAATTCGCAGGCCTTCAGAAATCATACTTACACTTCTGGCTTTCCTGGTTCTCTAGCTAGTACTCAGCAGGTAGTGGGCCTTCTATGTCTCCAGAACCGCATGACCCAATTGCTATAATAAATCTCCACTTTTACCTCTCTCTCTCTCTCTCCTATTGGGTCTGTTTTGTCTGGAGAACCCTGGACTAATGCATATGCTACCAATGTGTTTTCTTTCTTCTTACAAGGCAACCTGTTATGGTTGTTGGAAGTCTTTCATGCATCCTGTCAACTAACTTCTTGGTATTCCTTTGTGCATAGATGCACCTTAACTTTTCTAGGCAATTCCCTCTTGTTAAATACAGTAGTCCCATCTTATTTGTGTGGAATGCATTCCAAGACCCCTAGTGGATGCCTGAAACTGCAGATCATACCAAATCCTATATATACTGTGTGTTTTTTCCTACAGATACTTAGCCTTTCACTTAAAAGAAGCACTTCACAACTTTTCTTTGCCATATATGAACTGTCAGCATCACTACTCTTGCACTTTGGGGCAATTATTAAGTCAAATAAGGGTTACTTGAACACAAACACTGCAATACCATGACAGTTGATCTGATAACTAAATGACTAACAGACATGTAGTGTTCACAGTGTGGATATGCTAGACAAAGGAATGATTCACATCTGGGGCAGGATGCAGTAGGATGGCATGAGATTTCATCACACTACTCAGAACAGCTTGCAATTAAAAACTTTTAAATTATTTATTTCTGGAATTTTCCATTTAATATTTTCGGAACATGGTAGACCTTGGGTAATTGAAACTCAGAAAGCAAAACTGCAGAAAAGCGGGGACTGATGTATTTAATAGAGGACTACTAAATAGATCATCTGGGGTAATTTATAAACATTAATTCAACATCATGCATCCCTGCTTTTAAAACCCCTCTGCAGAAGAACAGAGGGTAAGCAAGAGTGTGAGCATGCTAGGCAAAAAGAGTCAAAATGCAATCGATCTATGTTCAAAATTTAACATCATCTCCAAACTTAGCAGCAAAATGAAGGTGAAAACTGAGGGTAGATTTAATTTTTAGTATGTTATGATGATAAACCTTGATACTTAAGGAATTTGCCAGGTCCAGTGAGCATAGAAACCTACAATGCTATAATGATTACTGGTAATGACAAATTTAACGTAATAAAATCTGACAAATGATAATCATTTACCTTTTGGTGAGTTGCTTTTCCTCCAAGAGTAAAATTCATCTCTCTTTGTATTAAATGTTTACTTCTCTTCAATTTTAGGGTTCTCTAAGCCCATGTTCTTCAAAGTGGACCAGTAGCATCCAGATCAATGGGAAATATTAGAATGATAGACTAGGAAACTACCTCCGACCTACAAATCAGAATTTGCATTTTCACCTGACCCCCATGTGACAATGTGCATATTGAAGCTTGACAAGCATAGAGCATGTTTCTATTGAGAATGGAGTGCAAGCATGGTGAAACCACCAGGCTCTAGACTATTTTGCTATACATGTCACATTATGTTTAGATGCCAGTGGTGAACAACAGAAAAGATAGGAATTTTTATAAAGATCCCATGAGCAAGTTCATAAGAAAAATTGCCAAGCAAATTTTTTTTTCTGAAAATAAGAATAGCTCTGATTTGGAGGGTCCACAAACTTATCATTACATTTTTTTCTAAACATTTGCGATAATAATATTAATTTGAAACAAGATCCTAAAGTTGTTTCTCCAAGTTAGTGATAGGACAAATGATCACTGGTTATTTTCTTCAGGCTTTCCAGAAATAAAACAATTTCCTTGAGGTTGTTTTTTTTTTCCACTTATCTGTTTCTGGATAACAAACCACCCCAAAACATAATAGCTTAAAACTACAATTCATTATTATCTTTCATGATTCTTTGTGTTGACAGGGCTCATGTGGGAAATTGTTATTTAAGGCCTCCCAGGCAGTTGTGGTCAGATGGCAAGTCATCAGAAGGCTTTCCTGGTTAGAGGTCTATGATGGCTGACCCTCATGGCTGAGAGTAGGTAGGGCTGGAGTTGACAGCTGGGGAGTTTGACTAGAGAACACATACATGGGCTGCACATGTGGCAAGGTCTTCTCAAAGTGTGGCAGCTGCATTTGGAGCGGTAGTATGCCAAGAAAAAAATATTCCAAGAAATCCAGGTGAATGTCACAAGGCTTCTTACATCTGAGCCTCAAAAGCTTCAAACATAACTTCTGAAATATCCTACTGGTCCAGCTAGTCACTAAGTTCAGCCAAGATTGAAGAGGGAAGGGAAATCAGGACGACTTCACAATAGATGAAAGAGCAAATAATTTTGTTTAACCATCTTTAATCTACCACAAAAATTTTAAAAGTCAGAATAACTTTGACAAGCCCTATTTCTGCCTGCCATACCATACCCAGATCCATCACACATGTACAGGGCACTAAAAAGTATGCAATGGAATTAGAGCCTTGGCCTGAAATAGTCTTCTTACAAAAATATAACTCCTTCCTCTTATGTCTGATGAAGTAAGTCTTTTTCTATTTTCTATTATTGAGAACTCAAAAGTGTTCTTTACCTTAAAAGACTTTCCCTATATGAGATGGTAATCCTCAATTTCACTCTTCCCCAAGAGCCATTCTCCACATTCTTCTGATCAACACTTTGTCAGCTGGCCTGCAGATTTTACCATCTGGGCTCCTTTGCTCTTGGGATTCCGGATCAGTTAGACCAACGGCACGCACTTGCCTGTCATTTCTTCCCCACTTCCTCCCTCTTTCAGCAATGCTTTTCTAGCAGTAGCTGCACCCTCTACGCCTGCCTCTCAGTCCTTCCTCCCCAGTTCCACTTACTCCTTGACTTGTGAACTCTTTCTATTTCTTTCAGCTTTAGGGGTGATAATGACTTTCTACTGTTGCTAGATTCTGAAGGTCCTACCATTTGGATTTCAGAACTATTTTTATATACATATTTAAAAGGC
Organism: Rhinolophus sinicus; assembly: GCF_057876585.1. Classification (NCBI taxonomy): domain Eukaryota; kingdom Metazoa; phylum Chordata; class Mammalia; order Chiroptera; family Rhinolophidae; genus Rhinolophus; species Rhinolophus sinicus. The sequence goes on from NC_142513.1 coordinate 28,708,965, forward strand.
TTTTTTTTTTCTCAAAAATGTACTCTTCTGATCAGCTAATAGTCAAACATTAAAAATAAAAAGTGTAATATTTGGTTTACCTGGAACTTCCGGTGTTGAGAGAAAAAATAATAATTTTGTGTCAGTAAAACCCAACGGATTATGAGAAAAGACCAAAAAAATCACTGGAGATTTTCTTTACTTGTGTGCCTGACAGGCTCTTAATTTTTCTGTAGGACATTTTAAGAGAAACATTTCCTCTCTGAAAACTGTGATAGGGCCCATTAGTGGCTCTCAGAGGCCAAAAACTGCTGTAATCAGCAAATTGGTGCATATATCTCTTTGGTCAGAATTATGGTACTAGACCATTTAGCTATAAGAAATGTGTAATACTCTGTTTTCTAGACGACCTCACAGAGAGATGGTCATGTAATATGATGAATACTGAGGAGTGCCATTAGCAAGATGGAGGAATAGGAGGTCTCCTATTCATATCTCCCCTCAGCCACAATAATGTGGCAGCCATCCATGGACAAAAGTGCCTTTGTGGGAGCTTTGAAATTCAGGTAAGAGATTGTCAAACCCCAGTAGAGCCCAAGACTAAGGAGGGCCATATTGAGAAAGCAGGCCCATGGCCAACTCATTGACTGTGATCCCAGCTACAGGTCTAGAAACCATTCCATTCCCTTGTGGACTTGCCTCTATTTTCACTTCATTCATTGTATTCTTTAGATTCAGAATTTCTGTTTGTTTCTCTTTTATGAGTTCTAACTCTTCGTCAAACTTCTCATTTTATATGGGTATCGTTTTCCTCATTTTGTTGAATTGTCTTTCTGTGTTTTCTTGTAGTTCATTAAGCTACTTAAACCAAACTTCCTTAAATCAACTATGTTGAATTTTTTATCAGGTAAATTTTAGATCTGTATGTCTTTGGGGTCCATGAATAAAAGATTATTCTGTTCCTTTTGTGGTGGAATATTTCCTTGATTTTTCACATTTCTTAAAGTCTTGCATTGCTATCTTGGTATTTGAAGCAGCAGTCACCTTCTCCAGTCTTTACTAACTTTTGGAGAGAAATACCTTCTATCACCCCTGCTAGGTATTCTGAGGCTTTTCTAGACCTTCTATGGTTGTGCCTACTCCATGCTTCTTGCACCTTTTGTGTCAGAATTCTTAAGCTTGTATGCCTTCCTTGATCCTACAACACACTAGGCCAGGTTCTGACAGCCTCCCTTTTGATTTCCCAGGGTCTGTGCTAAAGCTCATGTTTGTGGTCTCTCCCAGTCCTGCAGATTTGGGCTGACTTTCTGCATATGTTCAATAGCCATCTGCCAAAATTGGGAGCACAAACAAGAAGCCACCATAGGTAGGGGAGAGTACAAGGTGTGATCACAAAATATGGTGAATGCTGCTACCAAGGGCCATCCAAAATAAATGCAGCAATCTTCAATATGAATAGCAGTGCTCAAACCTTAGTAACAGTGTGTGACAAGCTTCAACTTTTTCGGTGCAGTCAGTTGGGTGTGAGCTACGGTTGAGAGAAGGTGTGTTTTAAAGTGTGCCATAAATCATCCTCCATCATGACAATATTCCATGTCACATACCATTTCTGGTACAGCAATTTCTGTCAAATAAAAACATTATGGTGTGTCTTCATCCACCTTAATCACTGGATCTGGCACCATGTGACTTCTGATTCTTCCCTAAAGTCAAAATGACCATGAAAGGTAAACATTTTGAATCAATTCAGGACATCGAGGCAGCCACAACAGCACAACTAAAGACACTCATGAAAGAGGACTTCCAGAACTGCTTCAGAAAGTAGCAAGAATGATGAGATAAGTGTGTTCAAAGTAAGAGGGAATATTTTGAGGGGGATTAATGTCACTGTGTCTTTTACTGTAATAATTTTTTTAAAAATTTAATCATTCACTATATGTTTAATCACCTCTTGTATGTTGGTAAGGCAAGCAGAATTCTGAGGGAGCCTGTAGATCAACTGGGGGGATCCATAGGTAAGGTGTCTCCAGTGGCTTGTTGGAGGGCTTCTTGATGGAGTCTATGACCTGGTTAGCAGAATCTGTGTCCCTTTGATGCCCTCAAGAGTTCTAACTGCCACTTTCCAAGCCTCTTCTGTCAACTGAAAAATAATATTGACTAGGTGTTTCATACTAAGAAATATTTATCCAGGAAAAAGAAAAGGTTGCAAGCCAGTGCATGCAGACATGGCAATCCACATGTATTCTTTGGCCTGCATGTCAAGATAAAGGGGTATTCTGGGGCAGCCGGTTAGCTCAGTTGTTTAGAATGTGGTGCTCTTAACAACAAGGTTGCCAAGTTCGATCCCCACATGGGCCACCGTGAGTTGCATCCTCCAAAACTAGATTGAAACAACAACTTTACTTGGAGCTTATGGGTCCTGGAAAAACACACTTAAATAAATAAAACTTAAAAAAAAAAAAAAAAAGATAAAGGGGTATTTAGAGAAGGGAAAAGGGAGTTAATGGGAGGGAGGAAGTTAGAAACATAGAGCTTTGTTTTAAGCATAGAGTTCTTCCTGTAGGGTTCTTGCATGTAGGATTCTCACAATTATGTAGAGTGTGAGAACTTCCATAAGACCTAGCTCAACTCATAGACCCTCACCACTGATCATGTTTGCTTAAAGTTTCACTTCATCTCATAATTATTATTATTACTATTCTTTGCTCAGAAGATATTTTAAGAATCTGTTTTAATTATTGTATACAAAATGAAGCCACAGAAATATTTATGCTATAATCATAGAAGAAAAGAGTATATAGAAATCCAGCATAATTATAATTAACGCTATTTTTAAAAAGATACTTTGTGGTTAACTAACCTCAACATTGGGCTCATTTTAATATGGAAATTCTAAAGAAAAACCATATATCCCCCTCTTATTTTTCTTTGGCAACTTCTGCATTCACAGATGGTACAGATATTTTGGCATTCTAAACTACAGCGTCTCTATTTATGATTTTGTCTTGGAGGTCTCTTTCGTGGTTAGACCACATTTTGTATACTTCCGATGATGGACATATGATCTGAACTTAGCCAAGACAAGGGGTAGCCACATGAAACATCATCAAGGTTGCAAGCTGCTGCTGCCAAGAAGTTGGAAAAGACAATTTTACAGGTCATGAAGAAAATTGGGACCCAGATTAACCAACAAAGCATTTAGTGAGTAGAAAACTAAGTATGTGATGCTCATACAGAGCCAATGTGGGGCTCAAAAGAAACTTATTTACATGGAACTGTAGGATAAGAATTTCATGTTTAAACTGTTTTTTTTGTTTGTTTGTTTGGTTTTTTTTTTTTTTTTTTTTTTTTTTTTTTTTTTTTTTTTTTTTTTTTTTTTTTTTATCAAGAGGGGAATAAGAGGGTTGGGAAAGAATTAATCTGTCTTTGGAGAAAACACATTAAAAATAAATAAATTTGCAATTTTGTTAAGTGTCCACATATTTCCACAACATTGCAAAATGTTTATTCTTCTCCCTCCTTTAAAGATATTCCTCCTTGCACCAAGGACAAACTCTTTAAAACAGCATAAAGAAATGATGAATTTTCATTTTTTATTTTCAAGTATTTGTGTTGAAAATTCATACGTGGATTTGATGAAAATTCTTGAGTCACAGTGCGAAATTATTCACCAAGACAGAAAAAAACACATCTGATTATATAGATGTAGACATTCTTATAAAATTTACATTGCATGGAAAATAAAAGCATTAAGCAATTCACTAATCATAACACAATTTGCAAATCAATCTTGGTTAATGTGAATCCTCCTGGGAAGAACCTAATATAAAAATCACTAGTTAGAATACAGAGATTTCCACCCAGCCATGTTAGAGTAACTGCAACTGAAATTGTCCTCCCAGTAGAAACAACTAGAATATTGGACAACATATTTGAAAGAGTGATTTTGGACACTGAATAACTAGCAGTACAAAACTGTGATGTAAGATAGAAGGTAAAACAAATGAGATGAGCCCTACAGTTCACCAGTTTTTTTGTTTGTTTGTTTGCTTTTCTGGAGGCAGGTCACAGATTTTAGCACAGCAAGGGAGAGCTGAAGCACAGCTAAAAGTTTCCAATGAGAAGAGAAGGTAGAGATCAAATTTGGGGATATGAAGGCAGCTTGATTTTGTGGGGCAAAATGTTATAGATGAAGGAGCTTCTCCGAGAGTTTCAGAAATCAATACATAAGGTCTTTCTGAGCCTGTTTTAAATACTAAGACCCACATGAATAGGCTAAAATGTCCTGATATTGGGCGAAGAATTCTCAGGAAGATTTAACTCGAACAATTCCAACAGTGTAGACAGGGCTGGAGGATATTTAAGTTCTATCCAGTAGAAGTATGGTGACCTCAGTGAATACAGGGAACATTCAGGAGAGAGCCTAGAAGAGTTGACCTCAATAGTAAGGTTAAAGGAGCACTATGATAAATGATAGTATAGACATGTTCTAACAAAAATTAAAAACAAGCATGGAGAGAATTGAACTGACTTACAGGTCACTTAACTTCCTGACAAAACAAAATTCAACAGTTTTTAAGGTCAACAACAAAATCCAGACTCTCAAAAACATATTCACAATGTCTATTATTAAATAAAAAATGATGAGACATATAAAGGAGCAGGAAACTATAACACATAACCGGAAGAAAAATCAATCAATAGAAATAGTAGAAACACTGATGATAGGATTGAGACAAGGTCTTAAAAGAGCTATGATAAATAGGCTCAAAGATCTCAAGAAAAGCAAGAATATCAGGCTGAAAGAAACAGGAGATATAAAAACAAACTAAATGAAACATCTAAAAATAAAAATTACCATATTTTTTTAAATCATGAGGTGAGTTTAACAGATTAGAGAATGCAAAAGAAAAATAAGTGAACTTCAATTCAGAACAATAGAAGCCATCTAACATAACACAGAGTAAAAAAAAAAAAAAAAAAGGACAGAAAAAATAAATGAACAGAGCCTCAGTGACCTATGAGACAATATCAAGCATTCTAACACCTATAATTGGAGACTCTATTAGTTTTCTAGTGCTGCTGTAAAACAATTAAATTTAGTGTCTTAAAACAATTATCTTAGAGTTTTAGAGGTCAAAAGTCAGAAGTGGGTCTTACGGGCTAAAATCAAAGTATAGGCAGAGTTATATTCCTTTTTGGAAACTGTAGAGAACAATCCATTTCCTTGCCTTTTCCAACTTCCAGAGACCACCTGCAGTCTTTGGCTTGTGTCCAATCTTCTGTATTCAAAGCATATCACTCCAACTTCTGTTTCCATTATCACATCATCTTCTCACTCTGACCCTCTTATAGGAATCCTTGTTATTATACTAGACCTATCCAGATAATCCAGAGCCATTCCCAATCTTAAAATCCTTAAACTAATCACCTCTGCAAATGTGAGGTTAAATGTTACCTTTTACAATGGAAGGTAACATATACCAGGTTCCAGTATTATAGCATAGACATCTTTCCTTTTTTTTTTCTTTGGGGGAGCACGGACATTATTCAGCCTATGATAGAGTCCTAGATGAATAAGGGAGAGGGGTCAGGCAGGGAATAAAAAGTAGTAGACAATTTTCTAAATTTGATAAAAACTATAAACTCATAAATGCAAGAAGCACAATAAACCAATCAGGATAACCTATTATCAAGAAACATCATAATCAAATTTCTGAAAACTAATGACAAAGAGGAAATCTTAAAAGCAGGTAGAGGTTAAGCGGAGTGGGTGAGGAGGGAAGGCACATTACTTATAGAGAAACAAAGATTAGAATTTCCCCAACAATAATGCAAGCCAGAACACAAAGCAATGTTTGAAATATTAGAAGAAAAATCTTTTTGACTATGCAAAATATCTTTACCCCTTGAAAGTGCCTTTTTAAAATGAAAATAAAGTCATTTTCAACATATAAATGCCGAGAAGTTTATGTTTGTTTCTATTTTTTGTTGTTGTTGTTGTTATTGTTTTACAGCAAAACTGCATGATCAGAAATATTAAAGGATATTCTTCAGGCAACAGGAAAATTATGTCATCTCTAGGTTCTAACCTCAAATCCTGTCAAAGAAATGAAGTGAGCAAAAAAATGGTAAATATGTTTTTAAGGTCACTAAAGTCACTAAGAAAGAATCGATTGTTTAAAGCAGGGTTCAGCTAAATATGAGCTCTGTCTCTTCACAAATAAAGTTTTATTGGAACACAGCCACACTCATTTGCTTATGTATTGTCTATGACTATTTTCATACCACAATGGCAGAGTTCAATAGTTTTAAAGTTTTGATAGGGACATTATGGCCTTCACATCCTAAAATATTTATGACCTAGTCCTTTAAGGAAAAAAGAAAAAAAGGCTGACCTTTAGTTTAAGGAAAAATAATAACAATCCATTATGGAGTTTATAATATGTGCAGAATTAAAATGTATGTCAAGTCACACAAAGAACATGAAAGGAAAAATGGAAGTATTTGTAAGGTTCTCTCATTATACTTAAAGTCATATAATATTATTTGAAGATAGAGTGTAAAGATGCATATTGCAAATCCTAGAAAAACATTCCTCAAAAATAGGATAAAGATGTATACCAAACAAGCCAATAGTATAGATAAAATGGAATAAGAAACTTACTCTTTAAGCTAAAAAAGGCAGGACCTAAAGTTCATGTACCCAATTACAAAGCTTCAAATGCATGAAGCAAAAATTGACAGAACTAAAAGGAAAATAAAATTAACCCATGAATATTAGTGATTGTCAGGAAAAAGAATATGGAAAATGGTAAGAATACCACAGGCATGAACAACATTTGCAACTGTGTAACTAAATTGATATTTAAGAACACTCCACCCAACAAGAGAACACAAATTTTTTTCAAGTGTAAATGGGACATTAATGAAGAGAAACCATATGCTATATCAGAGACAAATCTCAATACATTTGAAAGAATTGAAATCATGCAGAATATACTTCTGCTACTCAGTAAAAGGACACTTTTGAAACAAACTTAATAAAGTATGTAACCATTAAAAAGTAAGTTCTAGATAATAAATATCCTGTTTGGTTTGGAGGGTTTGGGGGGGGGGGCGGGGGGGGGGGCGGGAGGGACCCTGAATATTAGCCCTTAAAATTACTCTTAACTAATAATCTCCATTCATTTAATTAATACATGTTTACAATATTGGGTAGAACTATTTACTCAATTTTTAAAAGCCTAGAATTATGTAAGTTATTTAAGATTTTCTTTTATTTTGATCAAGTGGTAGAGATGTGTCTTTGGTGAATTGCCTCCTAATACAACAAAAAAGAATGCTCAAGTCACCAGCCAGCAGCTTGCATTTTAGCCAGATGTGATACAGCCCAAATGTATTTGTTATAAAGACAGACACAACTACCGCCACCAGTTGCAGTTCAATTATTTTACAATGTACAGACATTGCCACAAATGCAGTTTGATCTTGAGAACCATATTATTCTGTCAAAAACTATGTCTTGTGGAGAAAAGAAGCCCATCAACAAATTATTCACATGTGTTCTCTCTCTCCCTCTGCGTCTCTTTCTGTATGTGTATATATAATTTCACAAGAATAATATTTAGGGGAAATAGAAAATAATTTATTCCAAAAGAGTAAGTCTTAGGGAGTCTAAGGGAGTTTCATTCAGTGAATTGCAAAGTTCAGGGAAAGAAAATAAAACCAAGTTCAATTCTTTTAAAAAGAAATATAAACATTTCATCAGAATATAAACCCCTATGTAAATTATTTACAGTAATACATCTGGTCCAAAAGTCTAAGTAGATGCAAAGTATTAGGAAAAGGAAGTAGGATCCAGGCTCAAACGTGAACACACCAAGATGACATCAATTAAAAAACCCAAAGGTTGGAATTAATTCTAATGAAGTATCTTCTCTACCTCCTGCCTTGAAACCAAATGGCCGAGTGGTCACAACCAAACCAAATAAAAAGAAGTTGTATCAGCCTTAATAATGAAATTAACTTCTAGGAAATTCTGACTTGGATTCAAGCAAAATCATTCTTAGGGGAATTTAATCATGTCATCTTGCTCTACGGTTTAGTTATTGAAATTACACATAAGAAAAGCCTAACTTCCTCTTCAAATCTGGCACACCTTCACCACTATGTCACCTGGGTTGCTCAACTTTTCTGAGAATTATGGTCCCCACAGTTGTTCAGGTATGTCATTAACCAGCGTGGTCTAGGGATGGAGAATGTGTGCAGCCTGGGTTCAAATCTCAGCTCTGCCACTTCCTAGTTGTGTGACCTTCAGCAAGCTATTGTGCTTCGGTTTAAATGAAGATGCCATAGCGATATTGCAAGGATTAAACTACATTATGTTTGTAAGGTGCTCAAAATAGTGCCTGGCATGTAATCAGCCTACATAGTGCATCTTAACATATTAAAAAAAAAAAAAAAAAAAAAAAAGCTCGTTCAGGTAGATTTTCATTTTAAAAATGTACAGAATGATCTTTTCTGTCCTCTTCTCTCCCTTGAAAAAACAATTTAAGATGAACCTTAAATATAGGAAAACTCCAACAATGACAATGAAGGTTTATTCTTATAAGAATCACAGCAAAATAATTTCTGAAGACATATTTTTTTTCTATCATGGAAAAACGTGACGGGTTTCTCTGCCACCTCAACTACGAAGGTGGTTATTGCAATTTTAACCAAAAAACTTAGTTGGTGTGGAATCTAAGTTTATATAAGCATCAGGTTATAGCATTTTCTGTCCTACTTTACAGATATAAATAAAAGTCATCTAACCACACACCTAAAATATCACCCCGTTACCTAATGTTTTTAAGTGAGAATTTTCTATCTTTTTGTGTAAGTTTTATGTAACTTCTTACACTTTAATGAAAGTATATGTCCATATAATAGATATTTTCAGTTTGCTTTAGGTAATGAACTTATGATAGAATAAGTGAAGCCAAATATTTAAGGCGAAGTGAAGAAAAAAACAAATTCTTAAAAAGCCAAATGTCCCCTTGTTAGTAAGCCATTATACTGGTGGTCATTTCAAGACATGTCAACTGCTGGTCATGTAACAAAGAGAAGTGTACTTTGTAAATATCATTTTAGGAATATCCACACTTTTTTGGGGGAAATTTTTAGAGTGTTCCTTCCCATGTACTTACTGAATCACTGACTTTTTAAAGTTGAATTGTTAGGAAATCATCTTCTGTAGAAATTAGTTATATTGAGTTGGTGCGAAGTAATTAAAATGCTTACATGAGAAGGTCCTTTACCACCATCCATTTCTCACCCAGAGACATATCACATTTTGGATTCAGAAGCACATTGTGTAATATGCTCACCAAGTCTTTTTTCTTTTGAATGTTAATGTCATTCCACCTTCTTCTCAGTTGGGTCATTAACAGAAGTAGTTTTCCTCCTTTGTGATTCAGGCATGATTACACAGCAGCTGTTACAGGGCCATGGCTATAGCCCTCTGAAGCAAACTCGATAATATAGAATAAAAAAGAAGACATTTGCTTGAATCTGTGCTACTAGCATGGGTCATTCAAGCTCCCTTCATGTATTAGCTAATATACTGAGGTTAGAAGGAATACAGCTTTGCATGGATGTTATATCTGCCCTAAGTCAATTTTACATGATACAGATATAAATAGATTTTCTCTTTATAAGTTCTACGTGTGTTTTTTTATATATAAAGATACCAATGAAACAAGTTCAATAGCTCAGGCAGAGCGGTTATGGACCTGCTTTGCATTAGCTTCCAATACATTTTCCATTTTCTTGTCCTCAAAAAGTCAAACTCTGGGCTGGAAACATCTTTTAGAGAACAGCGGCTCAAACAGCTTTCTTCCAAATGAAAAAGAGACTCATTAAAACTTTTGGCAATCTGCTCCATTATGTGCAAAGGAATTGACCAATTGCACAGGAGTTCTCGTAAAATCATATCCAAGTGCAAGTTCTAGCTAATATTGTGACTTTTGGAAGGGTCAACCTGATCTTACAAAGGAATCTTCATCCCTACATCATCAAGTAAGATGACTTTTCTCTGGACTGGTTTGTGTTTAATCAATTGACTAGTATCTACTGCATATTTCCTGTGTTCAATTGAGCACATAAAGAAATATGAATTACACCTTGCATCAACCAGGACCAGTCAAGAAAACAGGTAGTTTAACAGAAGAATTTTAATACTGGGAACTAGTCCAAAGGAAGAACTGAAAGGTAAATCAGGGATTGTAGGGCAACCCAGAGATTAACAATAGCAGAAAGCCACTACCACCACTAGAATCAGAGGGTCAAAGGGAGAAGGCTGGTCTCAGAGACCAGGAGCTGGCACCTTTAGGTACTTTCTAAAACCATTTCAAGGGTTGCCTGTCTAAAGCAGAGATCATAAAAGAGACAGAGCTACACAAGATACTGCCTGCCTCACAGAGAGAGGTAGAGAGAGAAATACCTCAGTTTGTCCCCTAGTCTCACACTCCAATCTGCCACTAATGCTTCCTGTTGGCTGAAACCCACCTTCTAGCCCATGAGAAATGTAGCATTTAAGAGTTCTCTTGCATTCCAGTTACTTATTGCTGTGTAACAAACTACACAATATATAGTGCCGAAACATAACCATTGCATTATGTTTACAGACAGGTGTGACAGCTATGGCTGGTCTCTGCTCTATAATGCATGACCCCTCAGCTAGGATGACTTAAAGTCTGGGGCTAGAAGATACACTTTCAATACAGTATCTTCATACACACTTCTGTGCCTGCATTGGGACAGCTAAAGAACAAACTCAGCACAGACTGTCGACTAGAATATCTACATGTGGCTTCTACACCACTGTGATTTCAAGGTGGTCAGACTTCTTATATGGTATCTCAGGGATCTGAGAGTGAATCTGACCAGCAAACAAGGCTGAGTGTTTCATGAGCCATCATTAGAAGTGAGCTGTGTTTTTACAGCCTATGTTTTTGGTAGTACAGAGTCACTTCTGCTATACTCTATAGACAGAAGAGGTACAGCCCACCCAGATTCACTAGAAGGGGACATGTAGATGACCTCTGAATGAGAAGAATGCAAAAGAATGTGTAGACACATTTTAAAACAAACTTCCTTAGGTGCAGGGAAATTAAAATAAATAAAGTTTAATAAAATTCAAATAAGAATGCAAGGATTAAGAAACAACACAGAGAACAGTACAAATGATGTACCTCACCACACACTCTGAATTACTTTCATTGAGTAAGTAGCACAGACAATCAATGTTTCACAAGGTCTAGAGTGATAAATCATTGAGGAAAGGTAAGCACGGCTTCCAGAAAACATTTCCTTGTTTTCCCAAAACCAAAGTAGAGAATTATAGGGGAATCCTTTATTTTCCTCAAACTTTAAAGGAGTACATCATATGCAAGTCAGGTACAAGCGTAGGTGTATTTTGAACTCTTGCGGGCTAGTGTTTCTGTTTATCTAACTTGCGTACATTTTTTTATCTTCAGGAGCAGCGATAGCTTGTCTTCCATCCTTAATATGAAGGTATCTCCTCTTTCTCCAGGTGTGTAGGAGAAGAACATAGAATTCTCTGTTATTCAAACATAAAGCTCTCTTGCTTTCTCCTGGCTCATTCTCTGCACTCTTGATATTGGTTCTTTCATGTTCTTCCCTCCTCTCTTTCCTTCTCTCCTTCAATCAACTCATGCCTTGCCTTGCAGACCTTTTAGTTTTTGGCTTACTTTGTGTTCTTAGCCTCAAATTCCAGTGGAACCTCTCAGCCTAAAGCAGTTATTACATTTTTTGTAGGATGTGGTGAGTCCAGCAGTCTTCAGTTACCACTTGTAGACCTCCAGACCTCTCTGTGGTGAGTGGAGGAGGAGCTTGGCCATTCTCTGCCTGGGACAGATGACTAAAGCAAAGCACATGACCTAAATTAGCAAAGGAAGGAGCAGGGACACATGGAAAGAATTTCCTTCAAACAAATAAAAGTTTTTTTGGACTTTTCTTTTATGATTCAACTCTTCTGTTGTTCAGCTAGAAGTTGGAATCATGGAAAAGGGGGAAATGGTTGGCGAGTAGATGACAGAAACTTAAAAACTGAAAATGATCACCTTTGTATGAAGATATAAAATCAATGCATATTCAAGAGGCATTCACATATGTTTATCAAGTAACTATGTGCAAGTAAACCATCCCTGTGCTCACTGTTCCATTTGGGTTTCTATTTTGGTTAACGCAAAAGAACTCATGACCGCAAGGCTTTTACTTTATGTGCTAACAGAAGGCTCTGGTGAGTGTCCATTTGTCCTCTGTTGAACAACTGCAAAGAAATGTAGCAATAAGCTCTGCTAGGAAGTTGCCTTCCACTCAATTATACAATCAGGAAAAACGTTTAGATCTTAAAGCCTGAACTGACCACCACAGTGAATTAGGAGAAGCTGAAGGCTTACATCAAGAGATTCCTTTAGATTTCAGAATACTTGACAAGTCTCAATTGTTGAGAACAACTGTGAACTGAATTCTTGAAAAAGGAAAGAATTATTTCCAAAATGATCATGTATTTAAAGGATCTGGACAAAGTTCAGTCTATATTCAGCTCTTCAGAAACACAGCTTCCCCACACAATTCAAGCGAGACTCACATGTGTAATTCTAATCCTTTACAACTGAAGTCCTCTGCTTTGGATCCAAAAGTATTCCAACTCAATTCCTACGCCTTAAGACTTTGTGCCTGATGTGGCCTTCTATTCGTGAGGTCAGGTGAAATAACAGTGCCACGATCTTCAATCATGTAGCCTTGTCTTTTAATATACTCTTTCCACTTTTTAATTTTTATCTTAGTTCCTCTTCACAGTTAAATACACCACACTTATTTAACTGTTCATTCTTTTTGAATGAGAGTTTCCTGAATAAGAGCCATCTGTTTCATTTAACCAGAGGATGCATAATGTTTTGTGCCTACCCTTCATCTCTAGATAGACTATCAGAAAGCCCATGTGTTACTCCTTGGCAGGAATCACCAATTTCTTTGTGTAGTGGTAAAGCAAGAGCAGCAAACATAGCTGAAGAATTCAAATGTGCAACACTTCCCAATCAAGTTGAGCAACAGAGAAGAGATGCAGCCAAACTCCAACAGAGAACCATAAATGTCATGAAGAAAATTATCTCCAGAGAGGTTTTCATAATACATAAATTCAGTCAAGTATATTACAGCTGAAGATGTTTACTCTGTTTGACATTGCTACACTGGTCCCCAAGGACAAATTAGACTCATAAATTCTGCATGTCCTCAAAGCACATGGTATTCTCCTACGACAAGTATATTCGATTTGTGTCAAAGATCTTGCTATGCAGAGTGTGGTTTGTAGACTAGTAGCATCAGCAGCACCTGATTAGAAATGCCGCTCCCCAGACTTAATCATGCAGCCAGGCTCCCAGAAGATTCTGTGTTTGGTGTGCACCTTAGAACTAGAGAAGCTGTGGTCTGAGAGATTCCCTCCTATTGTGTTGTCCAGAGGTGAAATATAAAAAAATTCCCCCCACCTGATGATTAAAAGGGTTTGCTCACCTGTGCACTAGAATAGACAGCATTACATAAACTAAGGCCCCTGTTAATAGTCACTTTGGAAATTCCCAAACTATGAGTTGGATTAGCCCAGAAGCTGTGGTTACCAGGCAAGTCAAGGGCCCAAACTGCCTCAGAAAGATTCCAAAAACACACTCTGTGTCACAGTTTCAAAGCAAAGCTAGTAATATTTTAATCTCCTCACCACAAATGTATGTCTAATATAGCTTGTCATGAGGCCAGTGACTTAGAGAAAAGAATTTGGATTTTCCCTGTCATGTAAGCATTTGGAAAAAAAAAAAAAAGTATATCGGAACTGGTCACAAATGAGAGTTCAAATAGATTGCAGGCCTTGCCTCCAGCACTAATGATAATTCAAGATCCTTCTATGTGTTTTAATGTTAAGCTTTCCAGATTGTTCACCTGATGATATCACCACATACTTTTAAAAATTAAAATCCTTTAAAAAATTACCATAACATTTATGGAAAAAATTAAACAGCTGAAAATTATTCCACTCCAATGGATTTGAGAATATTTAAACATTGACTTCATGTGAGTAAAATACCACTGCTTCTCTGCACCTTAGGATCAGGAAGATCCTTCTCCAGAGACAGTTCCCATTTCGTCCATAATGGCTTTATATTAAGAAGTCAGTGGTTGTGGAAAGGCCTGATATAGTGATAAAGCCCAGGGTAAATATAGAAGGAAGTCTAAATCAATGGTGGTGGAGACAGGCAGACATTTGCTCATTTGGATGCTTCCCATGAGCAGTACCAGAAATCAGGAACACAGCACCCATGGCCTCGTCAAACATGGCTGCCCATTGACAGCTGGTCCTTGGGACTGACTAACAAAGGGCGTAATAACTTGGGATTAACCCCTTGTGTCCTCACTGTACTTACTTGAGACTGATTTTTCTGGCACTTCAACATAAGGCTGCTCCTCATACTCAAGTGAGAATGATTCTTTGACCACAAGTCAGGAGAGTTTCCTTTCATTGTCAGGTCTCCTTCCATGGAAAATGACTCTGGCTTCCATTTTTACCATGATATTTCCTGTTACTATCAAAACATGTTTTAACAACCAGTGGTTTGAGTTTCTGAATTCGATCTCCAAAACGACCAGCTCATTGACGTCTGATTCCATTTGTTATTGAATTTGGCCTGATGCACTTCCATTCCCCCTAAAGTGACCAACTTGTCATGCTTAGCACTGAATGCCTCATGTCCCAAGAACCCATCAGTTTCAGGCAAACTGGGATTGTTGGTCACCTTAATTTCACCTTCCCTTCTATCACTGTCTACTCCTACCTGTATCTTGAACTCCTACCGTGTTTCCCCAAAAATAAGACCTAGCCGGACAATCAGCTCTAATGAGTCTTTTGGAGCAAAAATTAATAAAAGACCCAGTTTTATTTTGCTATAAGACCTGGTCTTTATAAAATATAATATAATATAATATAATATAATATAATATAATATAATATAATATAATATAATACTGGGTCTTATATTAATTTTTGCTCCAAAAGACGCATTAGAGCTGATTGTCTGGCTAGGTCTTATTTTTGGGGAAACGGTCCTAACAAACGCACAACACACTTTCTATCTGCCATGAAGTCCATATTGTGATGGTTCTTGTTCTCTTTCACTTCTGCTCCCTCCACATCTTTCCTTTTTAATTTCGTTTGCTAAACCTTTCTCTATCCCTAAGCAACAGAAGGTAAGCAGAGTAAAGAGAGAGAAAAGCGTAAAAACATTTAAAGATTTTATGCAGACTGCATTAATTATCCAGGAATAGGGTAATGCCTAGAGTAATATAAATGCCTGAAAGGGAGAGCTAATATGTGCTCTCTCCAATCACAGTAGTGTATTTTGCACTGGATGAGATACAAAGAATTTTGGTGGAGAGAGGGCTAACGGGTTGGGGTAGAACATGTGAGTATGATTTTTTAAATATCTGGGCTAGGAGATCTTTAGGCATGTCTTCACTTTATGTTCAGATAGGAGAAGTAAGGCAGGTATTTATACAAAATTTAGAGATGAGGACTTAGAGCTGGAGGAAAATTAAATAATTTGCCATATTTTTCTGATGGCTGTTAAGCTAATAAGTGACAGAATCAAAATTTTGGATTTGGATCTCTTAAGGAATTACTAGTTTTATTTAGCAGATAGAGAGCAGAGGACATCAACTTTCCCTATGGATATGGAAAGTATTTGGTAAACTGTCAAAGAGGTGAATCCGTTTCTTTAGACTAATTGCTATAGGAGAGATTAGTTTGCAGGCCGCTGGCTGAATGAAGAGCTGGATATTGTGACAGCCATGCCTGCACGGGTATGTTGGGCTATAGTGGCCTGGAAATGCCATGCTCAGGAGTGTGGACACTCTCTGCATGGGGCTGGTGAGATAAAATGGCATCCTAGGTAGTAAGTCTCTGGGCCAGTCATTGATGTGAATTGGTATCATCCCTCCAAACAGGTTAAGGGAGAGAGAAGTTAAATGCAGTATCTTTCATTTTCTAGATGCCTTAAAGAAGATATGAGGAAAAGGAGACTGTTGATTTGGATCTGTTAGAGTTTGGCAAGTTAAATACATCTCAGGTGAAGTATTAAACATCATACTTCATTTATATTTAACTTTAATAAGATATTTGGGGAAATGTTACAAATTAGGTGTGGCCATATGAACTAAAACCCAAAAGAGAGCTCAACCATCTGAAAACCCAAATGAGGTAGCCCAAAATAGTATAACAGGATTTTTCATTGGCTTTGCTACAAAGAATCTTGACATTTTAAGGATTTATAACTGTCTCAATAATTAATAGGTATTCATTAAGCTTCTTTGTTTTCTGGTCTCAACAAAGATATAGAGCCTGGGGAATGAGGCACATGAGAAGCATAAGATGTGAATTTTATTATCTAGTTAAAATATCAGAACATACAGCGATGTGAGAGATATAGTATTATAGATTGGGGGTTTATTACTTTGTGAAAGGTGAAATGTCTATTACATTGCTTTGTACACCTGAAACTAAAAAAAAAAAAAAAAAAAAAAAAAAAGGAAAGAAAAAAGAAATAGGAACATACATAGGAAACCAATAGAGAACAGGGAAATAATATACTAGGGGTGCCAAAAAATGTATACACATGACTTCTGTTCATCTTTTGTTATTGGTATATATTGAGTATTACAATCTTAATACAGTTTTTTCCTTTCTTAAAATGTATGTGCATTTTTTGGCACCCTTGATATATAAAACCTAAGTATACTACTTAGGACATTGGTTCCCCAAAGATAGAAGAAAAGATCAATATAGTCTAGGTGGTGCTTGAAGAAATTTTTATTTTCTGAAAGAGTGTAAGCAAGTCCTCAATAATGTTATATAAACTACCATAGGAAAGAATCATAGTAAAATATGAGTTCTTAATATCTGCTAAGAACTTTGCCAATGGTTTTAAATGCTTTATTTCACTTACTCTTCCCCACAGCTATAGAAAAGGATGACATTTTTTTAAGGAGAGATAATTTAGGAACAGAGAAGTTAGTGATTGAAAAATAAGAGGTAACTTTTCCAAGACGTAACCCTACAAACGGGCCTCTCAGAAAGGGAACTTTCCTTCTGCCTCATTCTGTGGAAAACCCCCTATGGTCAGTGTTTAAGCCCATAGATGCTGGGTAACACCAAGGATTGGACCCTGAGCCCTCTACCCATCACCATCTGTCTTGCCAGGGGAGGAGTCCATGTTTCACCAACCGATAACACTAATGTGGTTAACCAGGCTGCTAGCCTGTCATGTAATCCAGCTGCAATTACAGGTCTTGGAATCCAGCTCCCTGACTCTGCCAAGGCAGGGGCTTGTGCCTCCCTCTACCCCCAGTCACAGACCTCAGCTGGCAAGAGAAAGTTGGTACTAAGTTCCTGCCATATCATTTTACCCTCATCTCCTGGTCCCTGATAACACCAGGGGAAGGCCGGTGACTCTCTGATGATGCAGTATCAAAGCGCCACAACCCAAGGGTCAGAATCCATTTTGAAAAGTCTGAAGTTGGGCCCTGCCAAGTCCTAGGCCACTATCCCAGATGCAATGAGGGCACCAGGGGACATGTCCACCTGCTACAGATCCTGAGGCAGTAAGTTTCCCCAATAAGCGCTTCTCCTGCAGACTTATGTGTGACTGTCGCTTGGCCCTTGTTCATGCTGTAGTCATTTACCCAAGGTTCCACCTTTAGGGATGCAGACCCTAGAAATAAACACTTCAAATTGACGGTGGCCAAATGAATTAGAAAACGCTATCCAGATGGTTGTACCAATGAGTTGATAACAAATGTATCAATAAATTGATATCATTTACATTATTTACATAAACACTTAAAGGCAGCCTAACATTTCAATATACTTTCACAAGTAGAACCTATGATTTAAATGTCCAAACACTGTAAAAAATGTAATCCTGTGGGGATTTGAAGGTTGAGATTATTTATACTTTTTAAAAACATAATTAGATCTCCAAAAGTTCAATTTAATGTCACAGTTATATATAGAGAACCCTCTGCTGGGTGTCAGCAATGCTGAACCTGGGGCTAGATTAACCAATTTTCCTGACTTCATAAAGCTTATAACCTAGTGACAGTCCTCAGATGATAAACAGATGGTTCCAATCCAGGGTGATATGTGCTATAAAAGGGATGGTTCTGCATGCCATGAGGACAGAGAAGGAGCTTAGCACAGGCCACCAGGGTCAAGAGCAGGTGGAAATATCAAGGGGTATTTACCCAGGGCCATGAACTTGGATATGAGAAATATTACATCTTTATTTTCAATAAACTGTAATTTAGCACTTCCTTCCATAATGATTGTAGGCAACGACCACAGCAGCATTAGTAGAACCTGTGATCACAGAATTGGAATCACTGATGTTTTCATATCACATCACATTTATGAAAGATATCTCAAAATGTCCGTTACGTTTCTCATTATTTCAACATGACACAGGTTACTAGACCCATCACTACATTTTGTCATTGAAAACATTAATCAGGAAGCACATATATCAAAACTTATTTCCTCTAATGTTTTGGTAGATGTATCTCAGTAGAACCGATCCCATTTGCTGAGATGTTTTATTTTATGCATTTAAAACAGTATTCTGAAAAGGGGTTAATAGGAATGCCAAATTGGTCTGTGATACCAAAATGGGAAGAACCCCTTAGAGCTGGCCTCTGCTGAGGGGGGGCGGGTAAGTGCACCAGGGGGCCCATGGGGTTGCTGGTAGAGATGGGGATGAGGGAGACTGAGGAGGCTGGCTACTATTCAGAGGAAACAAATAATGTTCCAGGTGGAGGGAACAGTACATGCAACACTGGAGCAACATGCAAAGGGAGAGATGGACAAATATTCTGAATCTGTGGAACCAACAGGAGAGGAAAAGCATGGAGGGAAGAGATGCAGTTGAGAGAGACAAGCATGGAATGTCTGGAGGAGCATGCAGAAGAATTTGAATTTCATCCTAAGAGTACTAGGTGATACAATTTTCAAGTAAAATTTTCAAAATTATTCATTCAGCAGTTAAAAAAAGGTCTTCCCAAATAACTTCTTCTTTCTTGATTTTGTTTTTAAATATTTGAAATGATCCTGTGGCATGGAGTCATAAATTTCCCTATACTACATATGGATGGGCAAAGTTAGTGTAGCACCTTAGATTATTTTTTTCTATATTGGTCTTATCTTTGTATAATCGTAAGTACAACTGTCAATTTAAATGACATGAAGGAATATCACCTTCCCCTTTGTTTTACAGCTGTTTCTATCTATTTAGCCTCGTGTTCCATCCCCTTGCTCTTACTTTCCTCACGATGAGGGTGCTCCCCTCTCCCATGGTAACATCAACAAGGTGGCATGTGTTGAGGGGGAAGGTCTTGTGATATCCATGTCTGGATATCCATAAACCACTATTGGCAATGGGTCCTGTACCTACCTTTTCACTACTTGCCTGGTGAGCATTATTGTGATATTTATTGTCTGTGATCCTGTGGTCTTACTCTCTCTAGTCTTAGTCAGGGGATGCTGTCCCTTCCTGTTGAATTAAGTCCTCTTTGGCTCTTGCTGGCAATCCATACGTCCCTTCCCCCAGGTGAATCACTGGTCTGAGTACTACCCAATTCTAGCCAGGCAGTGAATCCTGAAACCCTTAGTTACAGAGGACTCTGTGCCTACACTATGGTATCCCTACTCGCCAGCTGTCATCAACAGTAACTTCCATTCTACAATGGGACAAGTAGGAAATTCCAGATACCCCATATCATGCTTGCCTACACACACACACACACACACACACACACACTCACACACACGCGCACACACACGCACACACACGCACACACACACACGCGCACACACACACACACACACACACACACACACACTGTAAATCAGGCCACACTGCTGATTTAGCCAAAATGCATCTCTCCACTGTTGGCCTATCTTGAGAGCCAATGTCTTTCTAAAATCCAAAACAGGAAATGAGAAACTGCACCTTCTTTCTTTTTCTTAACTGATCTGAGAAAAAAACATTATGCAGGATTTAAGACTGGAAGTTTAAAGGTATAGCATATAAATCTGACCAGCTGTCCTCCCTCCTTATTGGTCTTCTTCTCCTTCCCACAATCCACGCAGGTAGAAAAAAATGAGATTCCCCACCCCATCCTCCTCTGGTTGGTACTTCCCCTATGTCACAGCCTCCTTCTTACCTGCAACACTATACTTCATATAGTAAAACAACATATGATTTGAGCCGACCAGACATGAGTCTTGTATAGAATTACTCAGATATCTTAAAAACAGGGACATCAAAAGATGAACATCCATTAATATTTTTAAATATTTTTAAAATCCATTAGTTAAAATTTTTTAATATTAAAAAAAATAAATCCCGTAGTTCATGTTTTTATTATTTAATTTTTTATCACAGTTGACATACAATATTGTATTAGTTTCAGATGTACAACATAAAGAAATATCAACCCTAAATGACACATTAGATGAAATGGACATAATTGACATTTATAGAGCATTTCATCCTTGGATATCAGACTATATATTCCTTTCTAGTGTACATGGAACATTCTCAATATTTTAAAAATATTTTTGAAATCACCCTTTTTCTTTACAACCATTTCTTTCTTTTTTTTTTCTGCATATATTGCGTGCATTTTTATTATAAATGTATAAATTGTTGGATGATTTTTTTTATTATTAAATTTTCTTTCAATGTGCTATTCAGAGCCTTAGACTGTGCTATTCAGAGTTTTTAGACCGAATTCACTCCCAGCCAATGTCGCTGAAAGCCTGAAACTTTTTGTGCCTCATCATGAATGGAAATTTCTGCGCAAGGCATTGTTTTGATGCTCTTGTCTGAGGGCAGACAGAATTTAATCAAGCAGATTTTTACACTTTTATACTGTCAACTGCCAAACCCATAGCCGGCTTATTGGAGAGGCTCTCCCCTGTCACGTTTCTTTTCTTATCTTTCTTTTTTCTCTCTCCCCTTTTGCTCTTTCTCTTTCCACTCCCTGTCCTTCCCTTCCTTTCTCCCCTGCTCAATGCTCTAGCTGGCCCCCTAGTGCTTGTTCACATAGAAAACTCAGTTCTAGAAAATAGTACTCAGGGAGTTCAACTACAATGCATTACACGTGGTAATACAAAAACTTCTTAGAACAATTATTCTCTTTAAAATATGACTCCTATTCAATGCTTTGGTTTCCCTGCTTTTGTGCTGCAAGCTAAATATTACTCAGATTCCTGCAAGACTGAGTGCTGTCTCACCAATTATCTGAAAGGCCTAAAGAACGGTACTTACATCAAAGCCAGGCCTAATGACAAAGGACACCTGGCCACTGCAAACACAGGCATCTCTCAGCTCCTTGCTCCATTTGGCAAAAAGCTATTTCCATCTCAGTCACAACGTAACAATGGACTAATTGATGGGAGCATTTTTTTCCATCTTTCAAAAAATAAATTGAGCCAAGCTCATAAACTCATCTAGAGGAATTAATTAGGGAATAGGAAATCTCCAAAGCCATCCTTAAATTGAGATTGAACAAAGCCCAGGGAACAGATGGCTTTTCATCTGAATTCTTTAAAACCTTTAGCACTCTGCTAATTCGCCTGCAGAAATGAAAACAAAATTGCTAAATGAATTTTGAGCAAAGCATTTCACCAGGTGTTCAGTTCCCCTAAGGTTCCTTTTGCTCTAGGAAAAAAATAAAAAAAATAAAAAGTAACCAACAGGTATCCTCTCTACTGATATTACTATAATTTCATTTATACATCTGAGTCCTTCCCCAAGGGCTCACTGTAAACCTCCCCAGCATGTCTGACTACCAAACTGGGGAAGCGATTCCCTTAATTGATGCAGCTGATCAGAGACAACTGCTCAGAGCACAAGGATTATGTCAACACACACAAAACAAGGTCGAGAATGAAGCAATTGTTCCAGCAAAATTAAAAAAAATAGGAAACAATTTTGTTATTCTGTTGCAGATATCTGGAAATTTCTGTGGCAAAGGTTGACTTGTGTTATCCCAATAGTTGAGTAGATTTTTTCCCATACAAATTTTACATATAGAAACAGTGTGAGGTAAAGTCCTCGCACTGCCTCTCATTTGCATGGTTCACAGGAAGTTGTCTTACACAGGACCCTCGAAGGGTAAACTGCTGGAATTTACACACTTTCTATTCCTAGGGTGTTTAAATACCACCTCCCATGAGAACGTGGTAGAAATTTTTTAAATAGTTTTTAAATTCATTTATTATTTATTTAGATTCACAGTTTAGGCTGAATAATTTTATTTAGAAATCTGATATTCCACTAGACTATCAGGTCATTCTGCCATCCTTCTTTTTCTTTAATACAACTTACATTAAACATAATCTCCACCCATAGACTGGATCACGCCAGGGAAGAAGAGCTCAATAGACCAAGGAAACGCTCAGATAACACAATTCGGGTACAAGTAAATCCTGATACATGGATTAAACTGTGCACTGAGCAGTCCTGGTATAGGGGTCGTAAAAAGAAACTGGACCCATAAAGGAAAACATTTGAAGCGAGTTAGAAAAAGGAAAGGGATTTAGGTTTCCAGTGCTTGACCCCAGCCCTAGGACACTCCACAAGTTAACCCAAAGACTCACGCCTTCACTGGCAACAGCCATTGGGGTCACTTCCTTCCCACCTGCCTGCCACCTGCCCATCATCGTTGCTATAACAGCTCTGTCTTCACTGTATAGAATGTGCCCAGTCTACTCTACCCTAGACAAATTTCTGACCATACAGAGGTCCACTCCTATCAAGGTGGATACAAGAGAATTTTAGTTCCAGGAGTCTTTGTTCTAAAGGGGACGGCTGCTAAGTGAAACTTCTGGAAACAGAAGTTATGCTAAAAATAAATCAATATAGTTACACACACAAACCTGTAGTTTATAATACTTATTCAATCAGTAAACAGTCAACAAGCACGCGACCAGGAGTTAAGAACAAATTAATATGTAAAATAGAAATCATCCTTTCCTCTTGGGAAGACAGTAAATATCCCCACATGTATATAATCATGATCTTTAATAATTGCTATGCAGATTAAAAGGTAAGAAGTATATTAAAGTGGAAACCGCTCTAGGTAGAAATGTCAATTTTCCCCGAAAACTGGGGCTGGAAGGGAGTCACCATAGCCTCAGAGTGGCAAAGGAGGGTTTGGAGCCTACAGAGCCCTGAGGGACAGTGGAAGACTTGTCTTCATTTGGAACCCCCAAAGCAGTCTCTGAGACAGGGGTTCTAGTGGGAGGGGGTCCCAGGAACTACCAGTAGGGGAGATGTGACACAGAGAATGGAAGGCAGCAGATAAAGGATAGGTTATCAAGCAAACTACCACTGTGGATAGTTGGAGCTTCATTCAGTTGCTAGGGAACAAGGAGATAGTACAGAGCATGGGCCTCAGAAGCATCACACCCAAGGGGCGAAAGAACAAGTGTCTTTATTCAGCAATTCTCATTAGTCTTTTCTTGAGGGTTGCTGGGGGGACACATTACTTTCCCTGCACCTCAGGACCCCAGGTCCTGTTGCTGGACACACTGCTCAGAGGACACCAGAGAAAGCCCTCAGGCAGTGGAAAGCTGGGCTACTGAGCCCCACAGTGGTAAGGATGAAGGCACTTGGGCAGGTCACTCACATTATCTCCTATTCTTCACAGATCTACAATGTGCACTTATTACTGTTTACAAAGCAGCATTCGTAACATCAGAAAGCAGCAAAATTCATATCTCCATTTTTAATATTTGAATTTCTATCCTTATATAAGGATGTGGCACCTAAGGTATGTGAGTAGTTACGTCTCAAGTGCATTTGTCTGATGCTCTCAAAAGTGCTCTGCCGTAGGTAGGGGTCATTCTTCACATTTTATATACTACAAAATTGGGGATGACTGAGACAGACCAAATTGTTCAAGGCCCTATAGCTAAAGAGGAAGCATCTTAAATTCAAATTCAAGGCATCAGTTTCCATAGACGTTTTTATTCCTGACATGCCATGATGACACAAGTGACATCACAGGATAGTCTACAAATCTGATTAAAATTTAATCATACAGTTGACTTCAGGATCCATAGGAAAAAGAAGTAATCACTGTTATTTAGTCTATCTAATTCTAAAAATAACAGAATTCCATTTTAAATGATAATAAAAAGCAGCCACAGTATAAAAATATAAGGTATGTGTTTCCTTGCCAATAGATCAATATTTAATATATTTTAAGTGATAAGCAAAAATATTAATTATGGAAAACATAATTAATGGAAGATAAAGAAGGCGTCCAATATAATTGACTTGAACAACATCTGAAAAATGGAGAACACTTATATAAGCTACCTCTCTTAGAGTGAAGGTAAAACTCACAGGGAAGATATTGTTATATTCTTCTCATCCCTAAATTCAAGTTCTTAAGCCTTACAGGTGAAAGTAAATGAAACTGAGCGCAGAAAGAAGAATGGCTTTCTGAAATTCTATCCCTGTATGAAAAAGTTCACCTATTCGCCTCAGATCAATTTCTGAAACACACCTTTGGGCAGCAGACAATAATTTCTCATATGCAAGTACTACAGGTCAAATGTCAGCTTTGGGGGCATAGGTTGTGTTGTATAGACGTGTGCTTTAATGTGATTCTCATACTCTCGTTTATGATATCCCTTTTCAAAGTGAATATTTCCACTCTGTTGGCCAGGGTACTCATCTTAACTGCTGATTATGTGCCGAGGCCTGAATATCATCCCACATTCTCTGAAAAATGAGCCCCACCACAGCTTTGCACTATGCAATGAGATGAGAACATAAAGAATAACCTGGTCTGAGACTGTCCACTTTTAAAAAAGGAAGAGGAGGAAATCTATAAGTAAGAAAGCAGATTTTTCTGAGTGCCTATTTTCTGAGGGAATTTCTACTGACTGTGCAGCCCAGCTCTGTAGTTCCTAACACGCCTGACTCCATTTCCTGCGTCTACCATTCCTAGGTAATTGTTGTCCCATAAGGATGGGAAAGTATTGATTTTTATTTTCCCCCAAGATGACAAAACATTGCTGCCAAAAGAGACACTGCAATAATAAGAATTGTTGCAGATTCTTACAAGAGAGGTGTTTGGGGTGGGGGGACATTCTTCAGCATGCTTTAATTATATTCACTCTAAGTTTTGAAGCACAATCTATTGTCAATAGCCTCCATATCTGTCAATTAAGGCTAATGTTAATGCTGTGGGAAAGATACTGTACAACTGATAAATGATAAATGTCAAAAGCCTCTTTTGCCCACACACAATGGAATACTATTCGGCGGTAAGAAAAGATGATATAGGAACATTTGTGACAACATGGATAGATCTTGAGAGAGTAATGCTGAGCGAAATAAGTCAGACAGAAAAAGCAGAGAACCATGTGATTTCACTGATATGTGGTATATAAACCAAAAACAACAAAAGAACAAGACAAACAAATGAGAAACAGAAACTCATAGACACAGACAATAGTTTAGTGGTTGCCAGAGGGTAAGGGGGGTGGGGGGTGGGGGGTGGGAGATGAGGGTAAGGGGGATCGAATATATGGTGATGGAAGGAGAACTGACTCTGGGTGATGAACACACAACGGGATTTATAGATGATGTAATACAGAATTGTACACCTGAAATCTATGTAATTTTACTAACAATTGTCACCTCAATAAATTTAATAAAAAAAAAAAAAAAAAAAAAAAGCCTCTTTTGGCCTTGGAATAGCCTACACCAGCATTAGAAATTTGAATTATTTTTTTAATTTATTGGGGAGACAATTGATAGTAAAATTACATAGATTTCAGGTGTACAATTCTGTATTACATCATCTATAAATCCCACTGTGTGTTCACCACCCAGAGTCAGTTCTCCTTCCATCACCATATATTTGATCCCCCTTACGCTCATCTCCCACCCCCACCCCCCTTACCCTCTGGTAACCACTAAACTTGTCTGTGTCTATGAGTTTCTGTTTCTCATTTGTTTGTCTTATTCTTTTGTTGTTTTTGGTTTATATACCACATATCAGTGAAATCACATGGTTCTCTGCTTTTTCTGTCTGACTTATTTCGCTCAGCATTACACTCTCGAGATCCATCCATGTTGTCACAAATGTTCCTATATTATCTTTTCTTACCGCCGAATAGTATTCCATTGTGTATATATACCACAACTTCTTTATCCATTCATCTATCGAAGGACATTTTGGTTGTTTCCATGTCTTGGCCACCGTAAACAAAGCTGCAATGAACATTGGAGCACATGTGTCTTTATGTATAAATGTTTTCAGATTTTTTTGGGTAGATACCCAGGAGAGGGATTGCTGGGTCATATGGTAATTCTATTCATAATTTTTTGAGGAACCTCCATACTCCCTAACTCATTTTATGAGGCCAACATTACCCTGATACCAAAACCTGGTAAAGACAGCACAAAAAAAGAAAACTACAGACCAATATCTCTGATGAATACAGATGCAAAAATCCTAAATAAAATTCTAGCAAATCAAATACAACAATGCATTAAAAAGATTATTCATCACTACTAAGTGGGGTTCATCCCCAGGGCACAAGGATGGTTCGACATCTGCAAATCCATCAATGTGATACATCACATAAACAAAATAAAGGACAAAAATCATATGATTATATCAGTTGATGCAGAAAAAGCATTTGACAAGATACAACATCCATTTATGATTAAAACACTTAATAAAATAGGTATAGAAGGAAAATACCTTAACATAATAAAGGCCATATATGACATGCCCTCTGCTAATCTCATAATTAATGGTGAAAAACTGAAGCCCTTTGCTCTACGTTCAGGAACACAGCAGGGCTGTCCCCTATTACCTCTGCTTTTCAACATAGTGTTGGAAGTCCTTGCAGAGCAATCAGGCAAGAGAAAGAAATAAAAGGCATCCAAATTGGGAATGAAGAAGTTAAATTATCACTCTTTGCAGATGACATGATGCTATATATAGAAAACCCTAAAGACTCCACCAAAGAGCTATTAGAAATGATCAACAAATACAGTTAAGTTGCTGGCTACAAAATCAACGTACAAAAGTCCATTGCTTTCCTATATACTAACAATGAAATCTCAGAAAAAGAAATACAAAAAACAATTCCTTTTGCAATTGCAGCAAAAAGAATAAAATACCTAGGAATAAACTTAACCAAAGATGTGAAAGACCTATATGCTGAAAACTATAACACATTTTTGAAAGAAATTGAAGAAGACACAAAGAAATGGAAAGACATTCCATGCTCATGGATTGGAAGAATCAACATAGTTAAAATGACCATATTACCCAAAGCAATATACAGATTTAATGCAATCCCCATCAAAATCCCAATAGCATATTTTAAAGAAATAGAACGAAAAATCATCAGATTTGTTTGGAACCACAAAAGACCCCAAATAGCCAAAGCAATCTTAAGGAAAAAGAACAATAATGGAGGTATCACACTTCCTGACTTTAGCTTGTATTACAGGGTTACAATAATTAATTTCTTTTAAATAGTTTTGCTTTAATTTTACAGAAAGCTCATGCATGTAATAACATATCCAATAATAATGGAATTTAAATATTGCAACCAAACCCAGATTGAGATTCTTTTAGAACATGTATATACTGGACCAATGAGAAACTCAGCTAGAAGACAGCCATCTTAGAATTTATAGACCACTGAACCCAAATCATCAACAGCTTATTTGTTTATCTTGTCAAATATAAAGTAGTTCCTTTTAGTGGTTCCCTTTCCTATTACGCCTTTGACACTTTTGAAAATTTTTGGTGAAAGGATTTTTATTTTAACATGTCCGCATCAACAATGCATTGTGACTCCATATTTGTTTCCTTCTAGGTTTATGGTAGACATAATGTTTAAGCGGGGGTTAATTTTATTTTGATTGGACACAAATATGTTCCACTTAGTTAAATAAAATTACAGTAGTAAGGGATACTAGGACTGATATCAACAATTTATTTAACAAATTATCTCCACAGATACTATGTTGGTCTTAGGTTTTTGTCCTACAAATTATTAAAAAATTCTTAAGAGATGCTGTGTCCTAAATCCTTGGCATCATCCACAATGGGATTCCCTTAGCGGTCCTGAGTGGTCTGTCCTCTCTTCTCCATACACATGTCTCCGTCATGTGTCATGAAAGCGGACATAACTCACAGAAATTCATAATGCTAAGAAAACAATGATAGATGCTCCCATTTGGAAAAATCAGTGCCTAGTGATTTTTAAATACCCTTGTAGGTGTTTTGTGGGCAGACTTTAAAAAGAACAAAAACAATTACAGTTCTAGACACTTGCGTCTATTGTGGGGTTTTGCCACTAGTCACAAACCACATTTTAAAAAAAAACTCTTGAGACTTTTACTGTTGCTGATTTGGTGAGATTTTTTAACAAAACAAATTGTTTCAGAATGTTGATGTCAATTTAAAATGGTGTGCTGGATGATAAGATATTTCTCTTATAAAGAGTGTCCAACATATTGCTTACTCTTCAGAGTGGATAAACATTCTTATTGCTCTTAGTAACGAAAAGACATTGTGAGTAATTTACTTTTACAAATCAGGAGTTGCAATATGATTGTTGACATTAATATTTCTCACCCATTGAACACATTAACAAGAGAACCTAAAACATTTTAACCTTAAAAGATATAAAACTCAATACTACGAGGATTGACAATTAATTTCGCGAACTTTCCACCGTGTAAGTGTGCAGTAAATGAATTCAAATAATTTAAAACATCCATTAAAAGAAAGTTAAGTTTGTGGAATCAAACTAGTTTTCATTGAGCCATTGGTTATACGATACTTAGAAATTTATTTACATATCTCTTATTTAATTCTAAACTCTACCTTTTTATAGATGTGCTATTACTACCATTTTACAGACAAGAATACTAAAAGTGAGATAAGTATATTATGTGTTAGAGTAGTGATTTCTACATTTATATGAACACTGGAATCAGCAGGAAGGCTCCAAAAACTAATAATGCCTCTGTCCCAACCACAGAAATTATAATTTATTTGGCCTAGAGTGTGACCTGGTCTTTATCATTTTTAAGAGATCCCCCAGTGATTCAAATGTGAAGACTAGTTTGGAAACTCCTTGGTGACAAGATATAACAATGACTTGTCTATGTCAGGGTTCTTGGAAATTATTAATTTTCTATATTGCATTGAATACAGTCTGGGATATTAATCAGATAATTCTAAAAATTGAACATATGTGACTAATATTCTCAATGCCCTACTTTCATAAGAGAAATACTCTTTTCTTTCTGGCATGGTGATCAAGCCACTGTTTGCTGTTACTGTTATTAGTATATGTGATGATAATAACACCTAAATTTGATGAGTACTTCCTCTGTGCCAGGTTTGCTTTACAAGTATTTCTGCATGTGTTTTCCATTGCTGTAAGATAGCCTTTTACTCCTTTTAGAGGTGAGGAATCCGAGACACAGAGTAATGATGTAACTTGCTGAAGACCCCATGGCCAGTAAGTGGCAAAGACAAGATTCAGACCCAAATCTGCCAGAACCCATGGCTTCTGCTCTTGACCACCACAATATCTAATATGCCTCAATATCCATGGATCATAATGATAAAATAGTTTTAACTAGGGGTGAGCTGCACACTAAATCATCAAGTGTTCTTGCCAAATTCATCCTTGAAGCTATTTTGTCTTCAAGTTCTTTGTTGAGGCCCCTGGCTTTCCTTCATTCTATCTCAAAAACCATAACTGGGTGCCTGATCCTATCTCTCCCTTTCTCAAAATACATTGTCTCCGTTGACCATTCACTTATTCAACAATGAAAGAAAAATACGAGGCAATCAATTGCTATTGTAATTTGGGATTCGTCACATGCAACTGAAGTAATTTTCAGGTTATACACAGGAAATTGAGTCACATGTAGACAGGGAACAGTCAATACAAGGCACAAAAACTTTATGAACACCTTCAGGAACTACACTCCCAGGTACATAAACAGAGTAGCTGAGTAGAAAAGCAGTAAGGCAGCTCATGAACTTCCCAATTGCACACTGGATTCCTAGAGCTTTTCCACGATTTCTCATGGCCTATTAAGTCTGCAGTTTTTAAAGAAACTATAGAAAATATAAAGTTTATTTCTTTCCTGAGATTGTTTGTTTGCTTGTTTTAATGACCCACATATTAGGTAGGTGCAAAAGTAACTGCGGTATAAAAGGCTAAAAAAAAAATTGCAAAAACTGCAATTACTTTTGCACCAACCTAATAATATCTAACAGAATGCATTTCAAGTCACATATTGCATTATCATAGAACGCACTCCATAATCATGTATGGACAGAAAATTCAATATGTGAAAAACATAGCAGCTCAAAATACAGGACTCATGGAAGGCAGGAGAACATGTATTGTTCATGAAAATAATTTTCCTTAAGAAATCTCTAATCGTTATTCCTAATCCCACCTGAAAGAATTTGACATTTATGAAAAGGAAAGCCTGATATTAGGAATGATTTTTGCAGGTGAAAATCATCACCACCAAATTTTAAAAATCAGTAAAAGAGTGGACTGTGTTCCACAGAATGCTGAGGGAGCTATTTAGAAGGTGGACCCTAGAATTCTCCCAAAACTCAGAGGTAAAAAGATATGTGGAGAAAGACCACGATCAAAGATCAGAGAAGCAAGGCTTATAGAACCAGGAGATATAAATAATCACGGACCAGAATTCCAGATAACAAAAAAGATGCAATAACCAAATTCATTTCAAAAATTTCTGAGATGAAGAAAGTTTTGAACACTTAGTCCAAGGGTCTAAGAATACTAGATACTATCAGATGAAACAGACTTCAAAGTGAAAAAGATAACAAGAGACAAAGATGGACATTTCATAATGGTGAAGAGGACTGTACAACAAGAAGACATAACAGTCATCAATATTTATGCCCCCAATCAGGGAGCACCGAAATACACCAAGCAACTACTAACAGAACTAAAGGGAGAAATTGACCAAAACACAATTATACTAGGGGACTTAAATACATCATTGACAGCTATGGATAGATCATCCAAACAGAAAATAAATAACGAAATAGTAGCCCTAAATGACACATTAGATGAAATGGACATAATTGACATTTATAGAGCACTTCATCCTAAAACATCAGACTACACATTCTTTTCTAGTGTACATGGAACATTCTCAAGGACAGACCATATATTGGGACATAAAATCAGTCTCAACAAATTTAAGAAGATTGAAATCATACCATGCATATTCTCTGATCACAAGGCTTTGAAATTGGATATCAACTGTAAAAAGAAAGCGGGGAAAAACACAAATACATGGAGATTAAACAACATACTTTTAAAGAAGGACTGGGTCAAAGAAGAAATTAGAGGAGAGATAAAAAGATACATAGAAACAAATGACAATGAAAATACATCCTACCAACATTTTTGGGATGCAGCGAAAGCAGTTTTAAGAGGGAAATTTATCTCATTACAGGCCTATCTCAAGAAACAAGAAAACTCCCAAATAAATAACCTCATGTTACACCTTAAAGAACTAGAAAAAGAAGAACAAGTAAAACCCAAGGTCAGCAGAAGAAAGGAAATAACAAAAATTAGAGCAGAACTAAATGAAATAGAGAACAAAAAGACAATAGAAAAAATTAATGTGACAAAGAGCTGGTTCTTTGAAAAGATTAACAAAATTGACAAACCCTTGGCTAGACTTATTAAGATAAAAAGAGAGAAGACACTGATTAACAAAATCAGAAACGTAAAAGGGGAAGTTAACACGGACACCACAGAAATACAAAGGATCATCCAAGAATACTATGAAGGACTATATGCCACCAAATTCAACAACCTAGAAGAAATGGACAAGTTCTTAGAAACATATAGCCTTCCAAGGCTGAACCATGAAGAACTGGAAAATCTAAACAGACCGACCACCAGTAACGAAAGTGAATCAGTCATCCAAAACCTTCCCCAAAGCAAAAGTCTGGGACCAGATGGCTTCACTAATGAATTCTACCAAACCTTCAAAGAGGATCTAATACCAATCCTGCACAAACTCTTCCAAAAAATTGAAGAAGAGACAGTACTCCCTAACTCATTTTATGAGACCAACATTACCCTGATACCAAAACCTGGTAACGACAGTACAAAAAAAGAAAACTACAGACCAATATCTCTGATGAATACAGATGCAAAAATCCTAAATAAAATTCTAGCAAATAGAATATAACAATGCATTAAAAAGATTATTCATCACGACCAAGTGGGATTCATCTCCGGGGCACAAGGATGGTTCAACATCCGCAAATCCATCAATGTGATAAATCACATAAACAAAATAAAGGACAAAAATCATATGATTATATCAATTGATGCAGAAAAAGCATTTGACAAGATACAACATCCATTTATGATTAAAACACTTAATAAAATGGGTATAGAAGGAAAATACCTTAACATAATAAAGGCCATATATGACAAGCCCTCTGCTAATCTCATAATTAATGGAGAAAAACTGAAGCCCTTTGCTCTACGTTCGGGAACACGACAGGGATGTCCCCTATCACCTCTGCTTTTCAACATAGTGTTGGAAGTCCTTGCCAGAGCAATCAGGCAAGAGAAAGAAATAAAAGGCATCCAAATTGGGAATGAAGAAGTTAAATTATCACTCTTTGCAGATGACATGATGCTATATATAGAAAACCCTAAAGACTCCACCAAAAAGCTATTAGAAACAATCAACAAATACAGTAAAGTTGCTGGCTACAAAATCAACACACAAAAGTCCATTGCCTTCCTATATACGAACAATGAAATCTCAGAAAAAGAAATACAAAAAACAATTCCTTTTGCAATAGCAGCAAAAAGAATAAAATACCTAGGAATAAACTTAACCAAGGATGTGAAAGACCTATATGCTGAAAACTATAAGACATTTTTGAAAGAAATTGAAGAAGACACAAAGAAATGGAAAGATATTCCATGCTCATGGATTGGAAGAATCAACATAGTTAAAATGGCCATATTACCCAAAGCAATATACAGATTTAATGCAATCCCCATCAAAATCTCAATGGCATTTTTTAAAGAAATAGAACAAAAAATCATCAGATTTGTTTGGAACCACAAAAGACCCCGAATAGCCAAAGCAATCTTAAGAAAAAAGAACAATAATGGAGGTATCACACTTCCTGACTTTGGCTTGTACTACAGGGCTACAATAATCAAAACAGCATGGTATTGGCAGAAAAACAGACACATAGACCAATGGAATAGAATTGAGAACCCAGAAATAAAACCACATAAATATGGACAGATAATTTTTGACAAAGAAGCTAAAAACATACAATGGAGCAAAGACAGCCTCTTCAATAAATGGTGCTGGGAGAATTGGATAGCCACATGCAAAAGAATGAAACTGGACTGCTATTTGTCACCATGTACCAAAGTTAATTCAAAATGGATCAAAGACTTAAGCATAAGACCTGACACAATAAACTGCATAGAAGAAAACATAGGTACTAAACTTATGGACCTTGGGTTCAAAGAGCATTTTATGAACTTGACTCCAAAGGCAATGGAAGTAAAAGCTAAAATAAACGAATGGGACTATATGAAACTTAAAAGCTTCTGCACAGCAAAAGAAACCATTGACAAAATAAAGAGGCCACCAACTGAATGGGAGAAGATTTTTGCAAACAGTGCCTCCGATAAGGGGCTAGTATCCAGAATATACAAGGAATTCATGCAACTCGACAACAAAAAAACAAACAACCTAATTGAAAAATGGGCAGAGGACTTGAAGAGACATTTCTCCAAAGAGGACATACAAATGGCAAATAGACATATGAAAAAAATGCTCAACATCACTAATCATCAGAGAAATGCAAATCAAAACCACAATGAGATATCACCTCACCCCAGTCAGAATGGCTATCATCAACAAGACAAATAGTAACCAATGTTGGAGAGGCTGTGGAGAAAAAGGAACCCTCATACACTGTTGGTGGGAATGCAGACTGGTGCAGCCGTTATGGAAGGCAGTGTGGAGGTTCCTCAAAAAATTACGAATAGAATTGCCATATGACCCAGCAATCCCTCTCCTGGGTATCTACCAAAAAAATCTGAAAACATTTAGAGATAAAGACACGTGTGCGCCAATGTTCATTGCAGCTTTGTTTACAGTGGCCAAGACATGGAAACAACCAAAATGTCCTTCAATAGATGAATGGATAAAGAAGTTGTGGTATATATACACAATGGAATACTATTCAGCGGTAAGAAAAGATGATATAGGAACATTTGTGACAACATGGATGGATCTTGAGAGAGTAATGCTGAGCGAAATAAGTCAGACAAAAAAGCAGAGAACCATGTGATTTCACTGATATGTGGTATATAAACCAAAAACAACAAAAGAACAAGACAAACAAATGAGAAACAGAAACTCATAGACACAGACAATAGTTTAGTGGTTGCCAGAGGGTAAGGGGGGTGAGGGGTGGGGGGTGGGAGATGAGGGTAAGGGGGATTGAATATATGGTGATGGAAGTAGAACTGACTCTGGGTGATGAACACACAATGGGATTTATAGATGATGTAATACAGAATTGTACACCTGAAATCTATGTAATTTTACTAACAATTGTCACCCCAATAAATTTAATTTTAAAAAAAATTAAAAAAACAAAAGAATACTAGCTACTAATAAAAATCAATCTACAATTAAACAAAGATGACTTAATTTGTATTCCTTTGAGTATAAAGATAATATTCTAAAAGATTCTAGACAGAAAAAGAGTAAAGTAGGACCTGTGAAGATAGGACCTGGGGAAGACCTTTTCTTCCACAGCATTGCATGAAGTAAGGCAATAGGGAGGTATTTTCATGGTTTCAGGAAGGATGTTGGTGACCCAAGTATTCTAACCTCAGTCAAGTCAACATTCATGAGTGAGGACGGGAGGATCTCCTCAGACATGAAGTGACTCAGGAAGTATGCTACTGAGTTATCTCAGTCTTGAAAAAAATTACTCAAGAAAGTATTTCACCCAAACAAGAAATGAATCAAAGCTCAGAAATTAACTGAATTTGAGGGCATATGTGGTTCAAAAGAAAAGGCAGTGAGCAATAAACTTACACAGGGCTGGTGTCTGAGTAACTGTTATAAACATAGTTACGAAACTTGACAAATGTTAAAAGTAATTCTTGAATGAGAAAGAACATATCATTTAAAAATAAATTACTGAAAATACCTAGTTTTATTTCAGTAGAAACAGGGTAGTGGCAGTTTTATTTCAGTAGAAACAGGGTAGTGGCAGCGAGAAAGAGGGAAGAAATGAAAATATTCTAAACTTATTATTTAGATATAGCAAGTCAATTCTGCTTTAGTAATATCTATTGACTTATTATCCATTTAGCAAATAGCTGTTTAGCATTGTCCATGTGCAAGCACCTGGTTCAGTTGTGGTGTGGCAGAAATAAGTGATCAGATCTGGGTCCCTATTTCACAGTGTGTACATTTAAATTAACAAAGTAGATTGTTTCAAATATGAAAATAGTCAAAGAATATAAAGATAGAATATATAATTTAAAATTACTATAGGCAGAAAAGAGTTAAGAAAATATAAGCAATATTTCAAAAGATAGAAACAAAGAGAAAATTGGAAACAAGGAAGCAATAAATGCACATATCACAAAAAATGAAATTCATGGAAAAGCTAAGTAAACTTAGATAGATTTAACTTCTATTCAAAGTAAGTGATTTATAGATTACATTAAAATATATTTTAAATATGAACAAAGCAGCGCTGATGAAATTTAATGACCACCGCATTTTTTTTTTAAATATAGGGATAGGCAAACTAAGACAGGAAACTGTATACAAATAGCAAATAGCAAGGATATTGATGTGAACATAAGAAGTAAAATTCTAGGTAAAACTATTAAATTTTAAAAGAGAGGGGTATTTTATATTGATAAAGGTGTAGTTCACAGTGAAAAAGTTATAGTCTTGAATTTTTAGGCATCAAACAACATTCAGAACATATGTAAAACACAAATGGCTAGACTTAAGTACCATTGATATTATAATGATATGGATGTAATTACAATGAATTGACATAGACCTATCTTTTAATGCTAGATGAGGAAGACAGAAATTATTTGGCAAAGTTGGACAAATTTAATGGTTTGA
The DNA here is from genome assembly GCF_057876585.1 of Rhinolophus sinicus. Taxonomy (NCBI): domain Eukaryota; kingdom Metazoa; phylum Chordata; class Mammalia; order Chiroptera; family Rhinolophidae; genus Rhinolophus; species Rhinolophus sinicus. The sequence goes on from NC_142513.1 coordinate 28,745,345, forward strand.
AAAATGAGCTGATTTCATAGTGACATGCACATATTATAAACATGTTCATGGAACAAAAATAAAAACATAATCAACTGTAGTTTAAAAACCATTCTCATTATGTTTGAAATAATAGAACTTACTCGGCCCCATACTCTGATCATATTGAAATAAAACCAGAACTTCATAACAAAGGAATGACATTCACGAAAATAAAATCTCATATGTAACTATTTGGTAGTGATAATGGTAACTGTCAAGATGTACATGTAAAAATGTATGAGAAATTTCTAAATCTATACTCAGAAGAAAACAATATTTTTCATGATATTAAACAAAATACTCTAAGCATTTAATTCAAGAAGCTGGACAAAATCAAAATTTAATATAGTGAAGCAAATAAATGACATATTTTTTATAGTATAACTTTAGTCTTCATAGATTATCAATTAAAGAAGAACTACCCATTTCAACAGTATCTTGTATAACACCTAAGAAGAAAATGTGATTCTTTCTCAGTCCAGTGGCAAGAAAATAGTTTTTCTTTCCTTCAGATTTGTAGGTTTACAATTTTATAAATGAAACAAATTCCTCTTTAAATTTTGGGATCAATTGACAGCTTATTTTGGTAAACTCCCCATTAACCTCAAGTTTATCATCTTATTTTGTACTATGTTTAATTTTTAAACCAACTTCAAATGGAGTTACTGGCATGACAGTGCTGTGCTGGTAAATGTTTGGTTACCAAACATGAGGGGAGGGGGAATGTAGGGGAAGAGGTGATAATTTATAGCATGTGTTATTTTCTATGGTGTAAAAAGTCTCACCGTGTCCAATTTCAAGCTGTCACTCTGGGGGACACTGAATATGGAATTGGGAAAAGATGCACAGAATCAGCTCTCATCCAGTACAAGCTGGCTCTAAGTACCACTCAATATCTGCCTATTTATATCTGTGTCTACAGTGTTTCCCCGAAAATAAGGCCTAGCCAGACAGTCAGCTCTAATGCGTCATTTGGAGCAAAAATTATGCAATATAAGACTCAATCTTACAACAATTTTTAGTCCAAAAGATGCATTAGAGCTGACTGTCTGGCTAGGTCTTATTTTCGGGGAAGCACAGTATATCAATAGGTAGATATAGATAGATAGATAAATAGATGATAGATAGATAGATAGATAGATAGATAGATAGATAGATAGATAGATAGATAGATAGAGCAGGTAAAATTGTTACTTGCTAAAAATCAAATTAATTTAGTCAGTATAATTTTGTTGATTGGTTTAATTCATCAGCCCTATTATTAAAAAATGATAGGAAGCAAGAATGAGGTGGGGAAGATTCAACTCTCAAAGGCCAACTCCAGACCAAACCATGTATTACTGGGTTTGACCTACAAGTGACACACCCAGAGGGAATTCTCTACAGGCACAAGAGCCCATAGGGGCCAAGCCTTATCTGTGGGGTCAATACTCATACAGCAGCTCATCCACTGTGGGCATAGCCAATTCTCAGAACTAGTCAGCCTAGGAGTCAATCCCACCTACTGACAAGCCAAGAAAAATTAAAGCTCAACTTTAACAGGAGAATACATACAACACAAGGGTCACCTCTGGAGCACATGCACAGGAGAATAGGGAAATGGTGTAATTCAAATATAAAGGACACATACTACATAAGACCACCCAGCAAAGACTGAGAACCCTAGGGGATCTACCTAATACATCGAAGCAAACACAGAAAGTCAGCCAGAATGGGGAAACAAAGAAACATGTCCCAAATAAAACAACAGAAGAAACCTCCAAAATTGGAACTAAAAGAAATAGAGGTAACCAACCTATCAGAGACAGAGTTTAGAACACTGATGATAAGAATATTTAAGGCGCTTAGTGATGACATAAAGAAGGATAGAGAAATCATAAAGAACAACCAGTTAGAACTAAAGAACATGATAACTGAAATAAAGAACACCTGGAGGAATTAACAGCACGTTAGATGAGGCAGAGGATTGAGTCAGCAATTTAGAAGACGAGTTAGCAGACATCACCCAAGTGGAACAACAAAAAGAAAAAAGAATGAAAAACAGTGAAAATGGTTTAAGAGACCTGTGGGATAACTTCAAGCAAAACAACATGTGCATCATAGGAATACCAGAAGGAGAAGAGAGGGAGCAAAGGATCAAGAACATACTTGAAGTAATAATGACTGAAAACTCCCCACACTGGTGAAGGAAATTGACATACAAGCCCATGAAGTACAGAGAGCTCCAACCAAAATGAACCCAAACAAGCCCACACCAAGACACATTACAGTTAAAATGGCAAAGGTTAAAAACAAAGAGAGAATCCTAGAAGCAGCAAGAGAAAGACAGCAGGTTAGATAAAAGGGAACTCCTACAAGACTATCAAATGACTTTTCTACAGAAACATTGAAGGCCAGAAAGGAGTTGGCAGGAGGTATTCAAAGTGATGAAAAACAAAGGCCTACAACCTAGATTGCTTTATCCAGCAAGGCTATCATTTAAAAATGAAGGAGAGTTAAAGAGCTTCCCAGAAAAGAATAAGGTAAAGGAATTCCTTACCACCAAGCCAGCAACACGGGAAATGTTAAAAGGGCTTCTGTAAGCAGAAGAAAGATGAAAACGATCTAACTAATGAAGACCAGAAATACGAACAACAAAATGGCAATAACTATGTACCTATCAATAATCACTTTAAATGTAAATTGATTAAATGCTCCAAGCAAAAGACATAGGGTGGCTGAGTGGATAAGAAAGCAAGACCCTTGTATATGCTGTATAAAAGAAACTCATTTGAGATCAAAAGACACACACAGACGGAAAGTGAAGTGCTGGAGTAAGATATTTCATGCTAATGGAAATGAGAAAAGAGCTGAAGTAGCAATACTTATATCTGACAAAATAGATTTTAAAATGAAGAATATATTAAAAAACAAAGATGGGCACTACATAATAATAAAGGGATCAATCCGACAAGAGGACATAACCCTAGTAAACATCTATGCACCCAACATAGGAGCACCTAAATATACAAAACAGATATTGACTGACATAAAGACAGAGATCAACAGTAACATTATCATAGTAGGGGACTTCAACACACAACTGACAACAAGGGACAGATCCTCCAGATGGAAAATAAATATGGAAACAATGGTCTTAAATGATATATTGGACCAGTTGGATGCAATCGATATTTTAAGAGCATTTCACCCCAAAGATGCATAATACACATTCTTCTCAAGCACACATGGAACATTTTCCAAGATAGATCACATGTTAGGCCACAAAAAAGTCTCAATAAATTTAAGAAAATTGAAATCATATCAAGTGTTTTCTCTGACCACAATGCTATGAAATTAGAAATCAATTACAAGAAAAAACTGGAAGACACACAAATACATAGAGGCTGAATAATGGGGTACTAAATAATGAATGGGTCAACAATGGCATCAAGGAAGAAATCAAAAATATCTCAAGAAAAATGAAAATGAAAACACAACGACCCCAAATCTATGGGATGCAGCAAAAGCAGTCCTAAGAGGGAAATTCATAGCAATGCAGGCCTAACTAAAGAAACAAGAAAAATTTCAATTCAACAGTTTATCCTTACACTCAAGGGATCTGGAAAAAGAACAACAAAATAAGCCCAAAGGGAGTACAAGGAAGGAGATAATAAAGATCAGAGCAGAAATAAATGAAATAGAGACCGAAAAAAAAAAAAAAAAAAAAAAAAAAGAAAGAAAGAAAACCAACAATACGAAAAACAATTAAACCAAGAGCTGGTTTTTTGAGAAGATAGACAAAATCAACAAACCTTTAGGCAGACTCATCAAAAAAAAAAAAAAAAAAAAGAGAGAGAGAGGACCCAAATTAATAAAATCAGAAATGAAAGAGAAGAAGTGACAACATACACCACAGAAATACAAAATTTTAAAGAAATTAAGATGCACAACTATACACCAAGAAATTAGACAATCTGGAAGAAATGGATAATTTTCTAGAAGCATACAAACTTCCAAGTCTAGCTCAAGAAGAAACGGAAAACCTGAATAGACTGATTACTACCAGGGAAATAGAATCAGTAATCAACAAGCTCCCAATAAACAAAAGCCCTGGACCAGATGGCTTTACAGGTGAATTTTGCAAAAAATTCAAAAAAGAATTATTACCTATTCTCCTCAAACTATTCCAAAAAATCCACAAGAAGGGAAGTCTCCAAAACTCTTAACAAGGTTCCCTATCACCCTGACCCCAAAATTACATAAAGACATTACAAAAAAAGAAAACTACAGACCGATATCCCTAATGAACATAGATGTAAAAATCCTCAAAAAATATTAGCAAACAGAATTCAGCAATGCATTAAAAAGTTCATACACCATGATCAAGTGAGATTCATTTCTGGTATGCAAGGTTGTTTCACTATCCACAAATCAATTAACGTGACACATCACATTAACAAAATGAAGAATAAAAATCATATGATCATATTAATAGATGTAGAAAAGGCATTTGACAAAATCCAGCAGCAATTTATGATAAAAACTCTTAAGAAAGTGGGAATAGAGTGACCATATCCCAACATAATAAAGGCCATGTATGATAAACACACAGCTAACGCCATACTCAATGGAGAAAAGCTAAAACCATTCCCCTTAAGATCAGGAACAAGGCAAGGCTGCCCACTTTCTCCACTTCTATTCAACATAGTTCTGGAAATTCTAGCCACAGAAATCAGACAAGAAAAAGAAATAAAAGGCATCCAAATTGGTAAGGAGGAAGTAAAACTGTCATCATAAAAAAATAAAATAAAATAAAAGAATGAGGTTGGGGATGTCTGTCTTTCTGTACTACTTCTGAGCTAATATGATAACTTGTTGGAAAATTTTAAACAACCAATGGAGACTATGAAAATGTATCTGAAATGCACAGAATATAAATATTAGGGGGTCGAGGGGTGGGAGATGAGGGTAAGGGGGATCAAATATTTGGTGGTGGAAGGAGAACTGACTCTGGGTGGTGAACACACAATGGGATTTATAGATGATGTAATACAGAATTGTACACCTGAAATCTATGTAATTTTACTAACAATTGTCACCCCAATAAATTTAATAAAAGAAAAAAAAAGAAGAAAAAAAAAGAAAAAGCCCCAAATCTTTGAAGTAGTATCTCTAATTCAATGAATGTTTCTTGAACTCTATCTGGCCCAGCACTGTACTAGGTGCTGGAGATACAGTCAAGCAAAACCTGGGTGCTATCCCATGAAGCCTATAAGACATAACCATAGACATACAATAACCAATTCAGTAAATTAATTAATTAGGTTATTATAAATTCTAATTAGTACTAATGAAAAAAGAGAAGGTCCTGTGTAGAAGTTAATAGAGAGAAGGGAATGGCCAGGGGTAACTGAGGAACTTAAACTTTGAGGTGAGGCTTGAAGGATGAGAGTGAGGCAACTGTAGAAAAAAGGACTTAGCATAGTGGAGTCATATATGAGATGAGATTGGAGAGCTTGGCAGAGCTTTAAACATACAGAGCTTTGTATACAAAGACAACGAATTAGGATGCTATTCTTAAAGCAATATGAAATTCTTGAAAAACTTAAAATAGCAAAGACATGTGATATGGTTCCCATTTTTAAAAGATTGATTTGGCTGTTAAGTGCAGAATGGCTTGCTGTTTTATCATTGACTCACAAACTAAGCTTTGAGGAGCACAAGTAATAGATCCTTAGGTTTCCTCTTTGCAACATGTGGCTTTAAGAATCTAATACCATTATGTGAACTCATGCTCTCATTTCCTTTATCTTAGGTAATTTCTGGAACATGTTACCTGAATCTGTTTGTTCTTCTTTTTTCCTTGTCAATCTGGAATATACAAATTAATCTTCCTGCAGTTGGTTTCTTAATACAGCATCCTTCTGCTAAAGGTGTCAATGATTCTCCTCTATACAAAATTATATACAAATTCTTTAGAATCTTCCCCTAATGTGGCTTCCTAGTCTTATCTCCAACTTTGCACTTTCATGTTTCTTTCTTACATGCTACCAAAATTCGATCTCTTATCAATACTTAAATGGCTATACTAATATTTGAACATATCTATATCTATATATAGAGTGCATATTACAAATAATTAAAAATAAGAAATTTTAAATAGAAAAAAATTAGGAAGCATGAAGTAGCCTGAATATCAGTATTAAAATTTATTAATAACATAGAGTTATCTTTGCCTATTCTCTGTATGTCAACTCCATATCCTAAGCATCAGCACATTTTGGTAACTCCCTCCAATATCAAAATATAATCCAAATGTGATCACTTCCGTGATTGCCACTTTGGTCCATGCCTTCCTCATCTCCTGCCTGAACTACTGTGATAACATTATACCTGGCTTCTATCCTTCCAAACTTGCAAGTTTCCATTCTATTCTCCATATAGTAGCTAAAATAATTCTCATATAATTAAAATCAAATAGAGTCATTCCCCTGGTAGAAAGATATCATATTCAGAATTAAATACATACTATGATCTAAAATGTGTAGATGACCTGTTCTTTTATTATCTTTCTGACCTCATCTCAACCATTATCTCTCTTTTTCTCTGCAATTCAGTCACATGGGCTTCCTCATTATTCCTTGAATGTACCAATGCTCCTAGCTTTCCATTTTTGTAACCATTGTTCCCAAATACCCATGGAGCTCACCACCTCATTTTAATCCAGTTCTGACTAGATGTCACTGTTTTAGAAAAACCTTTCTATATTCCACAACCTAAAACAGCACACTCAATGATTATCTATTCCTTTATTTCTTTTCTTTAAAGGACGTGCTAACTGACATATGATATATCAATCAGCTCATTATCTGCTTGCTCCCTTCTCCCAATAAAACTCTAAGCTACGTGATAGATGGAATTTAATCTGTTGGGTTCACACCTATATCCCCACAACCTGGTACCTTAACTAAAGTAGGTACTCAACACACATTTTCTGAATGAGTGAAGTAATAAGCAAGTAACATATGCACATACTGAAAAACTGTACAAGAATTAACATTAATGAAGTAGATAAATGTTATCAACATGGAAAAAAATCTCAAATCAAAATGTTGAGTTCAAAAAGCAAGTTTAAGAAGAGGGAGATCAAAGATGGTGGAGTAAACACCATGCCTGCTTCCTTCCATGAACACATTAAAATTACAACTAAATTATAGAAAAATCAACCTGGAGAACCATCTGAAGTCTTGCTGAAGAGAACTTTTATAACTAAGGATGTAAGGAATAAACTACATCAAGACTGGCAGGAGGGGCAGAGATGAGAAACAGGCTGGCTCCAAACCTCCATGTGGCAGTTGAGAATAAGGAAGGATATCTTGGCCACAGATGTCTCCCCTGAAGGAAAAAGGGACCCCAACACCACAGCAGGCTCCCCAGCCTGGAGTACTGGTGCCAAGAAGAGGAGCCCCAACAACATCTAGCTGTGAAAAACAAGTGGGGATTCTAACCATCCAGGTGGGACAAAGGCTGTGGGAAACCCAAACACCCTCTTAAAGGGCCCGTGCACAGACTCACTCACTTGCAGGCACTCACCTGGGCTCTGGTGGAGGAATGGTGATTCAGGGGGTGTCTGAGGCATATAGGAGGGAGGGCCAAACTGAAGTATGTGGCTGTAGGATGAGGGCTGGAGGACAGTCACTGTTTTCCCTGTGTGGGGTCCTTCTTCCATGCAGCCAGCAGGCAGGTGCCATCTTTCTTATGTTGAGCACTCCACCAAATGACCAAATCTGAATCTGAATTGGTCTGGTGAGCTCCACTTGGATCCTGCCCTACCCAACTCCCCCAACACCAGAGGCACTTTTCCCGTGAGCAGCCAGCCCCACCTACCTTGTACCCTTTCTTAGAATATTATCAGAGCCAGTGGACCCAAGGCAGGTGGCAATTGGCCTTTGTGTGCTCTGAGACTTTTGCTGAGTAGTTCAAGGCTCAGCACTGGCACCAAACCAGAATCTACATTAACCTGGTGACCACAACTCTTCCCACTCTAGTGACTCCCTGAGACCATGCCTCACCCAACTTGCATACTGCACAAGGCTTTATCACTGTCTGAACCTTACAGGAGCCAGCAGGTGGCAGCAAGCCTCAGGGTATCCTGGCTTTTTGTGGAGTTATCCCAGGCCTGGTACTTGTGGCAGCCATACTTGGTTCACAGTGTGGCCTCTCCCATATATCTCCAGGTTTAGCACAGGGAGCAAACAACTGTGGATTACTTTGTAGCTCCTATCAGGTAGTCCCCAGCAAGTCACAGGCAGTGGGATACCTGGGTCTGCACCAGAGCCCCACCCAAAAGGCCACAGAACCAACATACATGGAGATTGGCTTCAGACCACAGCAGAGCAACACCCAATTAGCACCACAAATGGCACATACAAAGGCCATTTTCAACAGGCATCAGAGCTTGCTGGGGAAAATCCCACTCAGTTGTTAAGCCCCCTGCACAGTAGCCCATAAGCTCTGGACATGGCAAAACCCCAAGGCCATTCAGCCTGAGAGTCAACCCCACCCATTGATGTGCCAACAACAATAAAAAACTCTACTATAACAGGAGGGCACAGACAACCCACACAGGGACACTCTTGGAGCATCCAGTGCAAGTGACCAGGGAGACTGTGCCAGGCCCCACATGGCACCTACTACATAAGGCCACCCAGCCAAGACAGGGAAACACAGCAGATCTACTAATACATAGCAACAATCATAGAGGGGCAGCCAAAATGAAGAAACAAAGAAGTACATCCCAAATAAAAGAACAGGAGAAAACTTGAGGAAAAAGAACTAAACCAAATGGAGGCAGTCAACATACCAAACACAAAGTTCAAAACAATGGTTATAAGGATGCTCGAGGAACTTAGAGAGAACTTCAACAAAGAGAGAGCAAGCATCAAAAAGAAAATAGAAGCCATAAAAAAGAACCAGTCAGAAGTGAAGAACACAATACTTGAAATGAAGAATGCATCACAAGGAATCACGAGCAGACTAGGTGAAACAGAGGATCAAATCAGCAATTTGGGAGACAAAGTAGCATAAACACCCAATTGGAATGACAAAAAGAAAAAAGAATACAAAAAAAATGAGGACAGTTTAAGAGATCTCTGGGACATCAAGCATAACAACTTTCACATCGTACGGGTAATAGAAGTAGAAGAGAGAAAGCAAGGGATTGAGAACCTATTTGAAGAAACAATGACTGAAAACTTTCCTAACCTGAAGAAGAAAATAGACATAAAATTCCAGTTAGCACAGAGAATCTCAAACAATATGAACCCAAACAGGCCCACACCAAGACACATTATAAGTACAATGGCAAAAGTTAAAGACAAAGAGAGAATCCTAAAAACAGCAAGAGAATGGCAACTAGTAAATTATAAGGAAGTTCCCATAAGATTGTCAGCTGATTTCTCAACAGACACTTTATAGGCCAGAAGGGATATCAATGTGATATTCAGTGTGATAAAATAGTCAGTGTGATAAAAAGCAAGGTCATACAACCAGGGGTACTCTATCCAGCTTAACTATCATTTAAAATAGAAGGACAGATAAAGAGCTTCCCAGACAAGCAAAAGCTAAAAGAGTTCATCATCACCAAACCAGTATTACAGGAATGTTAGAGAGACTTCTTTAAGATGAAAAAAAAAAAAAAAAATCAAAATTATGAATAATAAAATGGAAATAGCTACATATCTACCAACAATTACTTTTAATGTAAATGGATTAAATGCTCCAATAGAAAGACACCTGAGGGCTGAATGGATAAGAAAACAAAACCTTTACATATCCTGCCCACAAGAGACTCACTTCAGATTGAAAGACACACACAGATGGCAAGTAAAGGGATAGAAAAAGTTATTTCATGAAAATGGAAACAAACCAAAAACCCCACACCCTACCACCACCACCACCCCCCAAAAAAAACACAGAAAAATCTGGGATAGCAATACTTATACCAGACAAAATAGACTTTAAAACAAAGGCTATAATAAAAGACAAATAAGGACCAAGTAATCCCACTTCTGGGTATTTGTCTGAAGAAACCTTAAACGCTACTTCCATATATGTTCATTGCAGCATTGTTTACAATGCCCGAGATGTGGAGGCAGCCTGGGTGTCTGTCGATGGATGAATGGATAAAGAGGAGGTGGTACATATATGAGGTCTGACAATTACATTCACAAACTCATCTTAGTAAAAGTGCTACATACCTCATTGCTGAATATCACTATGGTCACCTTTAAAGTACTCCCCTTGGGAAGCTATGCACTGATGCCAACACCTAGTCCACCCTTCAAAGCAATTTTGGAACTCTTTTTCTGGAATGGTCATCAGAGCTGTCGTCATATTACCCTTGATGTCCTAAATGTCATCAAAATATCTTCCTTTCAATATTTCCTTTATCTTCAGGTAAAGAAAGAAGTCATTGGGGGCCAGATCCGGTGAGTAGGGAGGGTGTTCCAATACAGTTATTTGTTTACTGGCTAAAAACTCCTTCACAGACAGTGCCATGTGAGCTGGTGGATGGTCACGATGTAAGAGCCATGAATTGTTGGTGAAAAGTTCAGGTCGTCTAACTTTTTCACGCAGCCTTTTCAGCACTTCCAAATAGTAAACTTGGTTAACTGTTTGTTCAGTTGGTACAAATCCATAATGAATAATCCCTCTGACTTTAAAAGGTTAGCAGCATCATTTTGACTCTTGATTTGGACTGATGAAACTTTTTTTGTCATGGATAATTGGTTGACTTCCACTGTGCACTTTGACGCTTTGTTTCAGGGTCCTATTGGTACACCCATGTTTCATCACCAGTGATAACACAGCCCAACACATTGTCTTGCCTTTCCAAAAGGTCTTGGCAAACTTCGACTCTCTTTGCTTTTGTTCATCGGTGAGCTCCTTCGGGACCATTTGTGCACACACCTTTCTCATCCCAAGTTTTTCAGTTAAGATTTTCCTAATTGTTTGTCTTTCAATATTTACTTGGTCTGCTATGCTTCTCATAGTCAGCCGATGATTTCGATGCACAATTTGATGAATTTTTGCAATGTTTTCATCAGTTTTGTTCATTACTGGCCACCCTGACCTCTCTTCATCAGTGACACATTCTCTCCCCTCAGAACAACGTTTAGTCCATTTGTACACTGCCGTTTTCTTCATGGCATTATCCCCATATACTTGGACTAACATGTCCCTGATTTTACTTCCACTCTCACCAAGTTTAACAAGAAATTTAATGTTTGTTCATTGCTCTAATTCAAGCTCAGACATTTTTGTGACAGCACACAATAATGAACATGCAACAACAATAAAGAATGCCACTCAGCAACACGAACACAGCTGTGAGATGTTGATATAACAAGGTTATGAAACCTTACCGAGCTGTTTGTACAGTGCTATCAATGTAAGTGCATGGTGGCAAGTTCATAAACCTAATTGTCACACCTCGTATACTATGGAAAATTGTTCGGCCATGAAAGGAAATGGGTTCTTGCCATCTGCAGTGGTAGAGATGGACTGAGTGGACTGTCAGACAGATGCAATGCAATTTTGCCTGTATGTGGAATCTAAAGAACAAAATAAACAAAACAGCAACAAAAAGCAAGTTGAAGAATGCTATATGTAGTTGAAGACATTTAAATCAAAGTGGCCTATTTTGGAGAACCTTCGTGACCTCTTCTAGCCAAACATCCTAAGTTAAAAATAATACAATGTACGATTATTCTCATTTTCAAATGGTATCTCATTGAGTATTGTTACATTGAGTGTTGTTACTTGCTCTAAGTTACTGAGCCATGAATAGTGGAATGGGACAGGGACAGACAATAATCAATTTATCTGCCTTCTTTTTCCTTCCAACACCATGGAAAGTATTAACAATAACCTCAATCAAGAGGCAACTCAAATGTGAACTTTCTGAGAGCTCCTCAATGAAAACAGGACTACCACTATTCTTTCTTTTCTTATTGCTTACCATTACCATAAGTACACTAAGTTTGAATATTACTAAAAAAAAATGTGAGTGCAGAAAGTGACGCATTTCTTTGTTTTCCTTGTATCTCACAGTGCACTGCCTAGATGGGAAAAATTCATTCAGCTCCTCCCAATGCCCACTCTTCCCTCATACTAATGATCTGGGAAAGGCTCAGGGATGTTACACAGAGCAGAGCATTTATACAGGTCCCTCAGGTTGTCCATTGGTAACACTGGTCACTACTGAATGGCTTACTGTCCAAGGTTGCATGTTCTTTTCAGCTCCCAATTAAGGACCACACTTGAAACAAGCTCTGTCCTGTGAGAAGCCTTATAATGACTTGAGGCAGCCACCGAATAGCTATCCTTCTATCATTTTCCATGGGTTCCCATCACTCATAAATCCCCAAACCATTGTCAGTACTGTCTTAGGTTGCCTCATCTGTTCTTGTATCACCTGCCCCACATGTCATGCTGGCAGTGGGATCATGGGAAAAGAGGAGTTGTTGGGATGGGAATGATTGGTGGAAGGGGAGATCTTGAATGCAGTTGTACATGAAGCTTACATTAAACATATGAACAAATACTAAGCTATGACTGTGATATAAGCTAAGAAGGAGAATGCCATGGGTTGTTTGGGAAAACCACCTGAGAGATTGCCAGGCAATGGAGACCTGAAGTATAAACAGGGGTTAAGCAATTCCAAGAGGAAGGCAATGAGCATCCCAGGAGGAGGAAAAAGCCTGTGCAATGGCATAAAGTGGGAAGGGGCATGGCACACATGAGATCCTGTCATATAGTAAATGCTCAGTAAATGGACATTATTGTAATAACTAAAATTATTATATTATTAAAAATACAGAGTATTTGTCCAAATAGGGTATTTACCTCAATTTAGAACAGAGACAGTTAAAAAAGTAAAGTATAAAAAGGACTGAAGACATGAGAAAGAACATCAAGTAGGAAGTAGAAAGAAAGGGCCAAAGGCTTGCACGTGAGCCTGACAGATTTTTTTTTTTTTTAATTTATTGATGTGACAATTGTTAGTAAAATTACATAGATTTCAGGTGTACAATTCTGTATTACATCATCTATAAATCCCATTGTGTGTTCATCACCCAGAGTCAGTTCTCCTTCCATCACCATATATTCTATCCCCCTTACCCTCATCTCCCACCCCCCAACCCCCACCTTCATTTGACACTAAGGTAGGCAAAGGGCAGCATTCACGAGCAGCCAGATCAGATGCAAAACTATGTGTTGTCTCAGAAGACTCAGTTTGTCAAAGAACAATATGGAAAAAGAGGGACCCACACAATAAGCTGCATTTTCACATATTTAGGATACAATCACCACCTCACCCCAACTTTTGTAATTTCCTGAATTAGTTGGAAGGAAACTGCCATGTTTCCTCAATTCCTTAAGTGTGGGTTAAATGAAACAAATATTGTTATCTTATTTTCCTATGCAGAAATGTTGATTGACCACTCTCCACTCATTGATAGAACAAGCTAAGATATTTTAATTTTCTCTAATAAATGCTATCAACTTTCCCCCCCTTTTATCCCCCAACCACATCTACCACACCAAGGGAAAATAGAAAACTGAAAATCATTAATTAATGGGTCCTCAATCCATTCAAATAGAAAACAGTTGAGTGCTGTAATTTGTAGCATAATCTGGTTATAATTTAAGTCTTCATCAAATAGATATTTGGTTGCATTTAGGTACCCATTTCCTTTTTTGCTTCAAACTTATGGGAGAATGGGGCACACATTTTCCATTTCCTTCTTGCACTCTCCTCCATTCTCTTTCCTACAAGCTCCTGCTCACCCTCATAGCTGTACCATGTGCAACAGACAAAAAGATAAAATTTTAAGGGTAAATAGAGACTCTTTCATTGGTGATTTAACCACTACGTTTTGACTAGCTCCCTTGACTATAACCACAGAATGTATATTTTGAAACTTCTCAAGTAATTGAAGTAGGTGACAATCTAAACATGTTAGTACTTAGAAATGGCAGTTATCATTTTAAAACAGTGTTCCTTTTGTTTCAGGATTCACACTACATTAAATCAGTTTTGCTCTGAAAATACATCTTGCTTGCCAGTGGCCTCCAGACATCCTAAATGCTGCCCCAAAATAAAACTAGATCCCCAGCTCCAGTAAAAGATGAACATTTATATAGGACACAGAATGATGTGTGTTTGCCCAGTATTTTTTGTCTTCTTACATACTTTTCAGTCCCTGTCTCAGAAATTGGAAAACACAATTGAAATGCCACAAAATAAATAGCATTCTAATCTTGTCTGTGAAATGGTAGCTAAAGGCCATAAATTATACTGAAGTTATTACTAGATAATTTTCAAAGGTATTCTTTGAGAATATAAACAGTGGACTAAAAAGCTCTGGAATGTATTAATTTTATTAAACAAAAACAATTGTGTCACTTTTCTTAAAAGTGGTATTATCAACATATAGCCCTCACTGATAATAGCAGATGGGTGGATTTTTTAAAATATATTTTAAACAAAAGGGTGGTCAACTCTGATTTAACATGGCATGCATTCAATACCAGATTGAATCACTCCTATCCTTTGTCATGCCACCTATATCTGCCCCAAGAATGCTACCAAAGGAAGTAATACTGGTTACTCCCAGTGCCCTGGAATTTCTCCAAAATGTTTTTCAAAGCCACACTTCTAAAGGTTGAATTTTTAGAAAGTGATTGTCATGCTGCTTACTGAAGGACAACAGAGTCTCTCTACAATTAAACTTGAAATAAAAATAGAAGCATTTAAGGGATATCAGTGAAACCTGGAAATTGGGTCAAATGCACAGAAGATGTGATTACATCACCTAAAATATATATTTTTTTAAATAAATAATTTGGACATGTGATTCTACTAAGTGATAAATGCTAATCATAGATCACTTATTTAAAGGATAAACTCAATTCAAGACAAGCAGGATTTTATTTTTAAACATTAATAACTTATTTGTTGAAATTAATTTACAACTTATGTACTTCCTAAATTATATTTGGATGATTTCCAATAATTAAAAGAAATATATAATAAGACTTTTTCCTTCCTAAAATACCAATAGAATCCCTTCAAGAAATGCAGTATTACTTGAAAACAAATCAAGGTTATATTAATAAGGGCTGAGAGGTGGGGGAGCAGAATTTAAGGAGTATAGAGGAAGGAGGGAGATGTCTGTTGAGTAGGCTATAAGCACTGACTACTACAGGAGAGTTTTGGCGATTTTCCAGAACTCAAAGAAAAATGTAACACTGTGTTGGCCCAGATAAAGTCATATGTTCTGTTGATTTCTGGTGAGGAATGCTCCCTATTTGCTTCCCTAAAGTGGAATCAAAATAGAGCACTGTCATCTGGTGGGTGGGATCCACTTTTACAGTTGAATGTCCCATATATATTGCATCAACTACACTTTTTAAACATCAAATTTAATGCATAACTTGAAAATAAATCTAATGATTACAAACCTTCATTTATATTATTTGGTTAATTATGACTTGACTGAAGGGGGTAAAAATTCTCCCACTATTTAGATTGTTATATAATGTAACAATTGAAAAAATGGTTTCTGGAATCCGGCTGTCTGAGTTCAAATCCTTACCTGTGTAACTCTGAACAAATTTCATCAACACCAAAACCTCAGGATCTTCATGTATAAAATTAGAAATAATGAAAAGTGATTACATGTATGGACTGTGGAGCAAAATGCCTGGTTTTAATTCTGGCGTTTTCTACTTATATCTGTATGACTGAAGGCAAATCACATAATATCTCATGCCTGAATTTTCTTACCTATCAAAAGGCAATAATAACAGTACCTAACTCAAACACTTCCTGAGTTGAGTAGAGTCTAAATTATATACTAAACCAAACTGCCTTCCCAAAAGATTATAAAAATTTTCTACTAGTTTGTATATTACCAGCTTTATTTTTGACAATCTGATAGAAAAGCAATGGATTTTTTTTTAATAATCCTAACTAGGTGAATATCTTTTCATATGTTTATTAGTCATTCTTAATTTCTATTCAAATTCCTTGCAATTGTGTATTGTTAACTTTTTCCTTATAATATTTTAGAAGCTTATGTATTAAGAACAGTTACTCCTTTTTTATTTATTCATTTGTTAATTCATTCATGTTGTCATGATCTGCCTTATTTTTTAGAAGGATCAACTCTGTCTGTTATATTGAACATAGACTACTTTGGCAAGGACAGGAGACTAATTAAGAGCTTATTATAAAATTCAGGTAAGAGATCATGGTATTTTGGGTTATTGTGGGAGAAGTGAAAATGCTAAAGAATGAATTGTATTATGAGTATACGTATTGGATATAGACGTACAGATTGGACAGGGGTTTGAGCAAAGAGAGCAACTGGGGATGATTCCGAGGATTTTGGCCTGAGCATTTGCAAAGATGTAGTTTACACTCACTTTGATGATAAAGACTATGGGAGGTATGAATTTTAGGGGGAACATGAGTTCAGTTTTGGGTATGCTAAGTTTATGATGCTTATTAGACCTCCAAATAGAAATGCTGTGTGGGAAGTTAGATACAAGGCAAGTGTTCAGAAGAGACATCCAGGCTGGAGACTTACATGGGAGAATCAACTGATATGGCACTTAAGCCATGAGACTGGATAAGACCTTCAAAACAGTGGGTACTAGTAAGGAAAAGATCTCGAGGACTGAGCCCTGGAGCCATCTGATGTTACAAGTTCAACGTGATAAGGAAGAACAAGAAATGGCAATGGACAAGGGGTGGCCAGTAAGTTAAGAGAATACCCAGGAGAAAGCAGTGATTTAGGAGCCAAGTTAAGAAGTGTTTGAAGAAGAGACTGCCTACTGCATTGTTGGTTATATCAGTTGAAAACTGAGAATCAACAGTTGAATTTTTTTTTTTTTAATTTATTGGGCTGACAATTGTTAGTGAAATTACATAGATTTCAGGTGTACAATTCTGTATTACATCATCTATAAATCCCATTGTGTGTTCACCACCCAGAGTCAGTTCTCCTTCCATCACCATATATTTGATCCCCCTTACCCTCATCTTCCATCCCGCACTCCCCTTACCCTCTAGTAACCACTAAACTATTGTAACAGTTGAATATTGTAAGATTGGAAGTCATAGTGACCTTGACAAGGCTGATTTCAGTGGAGTGGTGGTAGAGGCAAAGGCTTGTTTGGAAGGAATTTAAGATAGAAAGGGAAAATAACTGAGACAGTGTGTAAACAACCATTTCCAGAGATTTTGCCATAATAAGGAGCAGAGTTATATTACAGTAGCTAGAGGGTGTGGGGAATGAATAGGTTTTTTTTTTTTAATGGAAGAAATTAGAACACATGTGTTTTTTTGTTTTGTTTTGTTTTTACGCATGGTATCCAGTAGAGAGGGAAAACTTGATGATACAGAAGAGAGGTAGAAGAAAAGCTGGAGTTTTCCCTTTAGAGGTTGAAAGAGGATATAATCTACATAAAAATAAGTAGAAATGTTTGCTTTGGATGTACAGAGAGAAAATTATTAGAAATAGAAGGGTAAAAATGTACAGATGCTGATAGGTAGGTACTTGTGGAGGTGAGAAATTCTGCAATTTTTCATCTGATTGCTATTTTTTCAAGGAAATAGGCAGCAAAGCTTGTCAGCTGAGAGTGAGCCTAGAGCTTGAGAATACAGAAAAAGTGATACATGAAAACCTGAGTAAATGGGAGACTGACCAATCTAAGAAAATACGGAATGACTGCTGAGCAAAATAAAGACCCATTTGAAGTTACTGGTCATGAACTTGAAGCAAAGCCCATCATTTTATCTTGGTAGGGTGTTTTTACCCTGGTATTTTCATCTGCAGAGGTACAGATGTGCAGAATAGGGAGAAATGGATTCAGCACAGATTGGGGTTTTGGGTAACAAAGCAAGAGAGCGCAGGGGTTGAAGGTGTACACAAGCACGTTCTGCGTGGCTGTGAAATTTATCTAGTACAGGAGGGGAGTAAGCAAGATTTTTGAAATGGTAAGATGGGTGAATTTTAGGTCTTAGTAGTGGTCAAAGGATGATTACAGCTTGGAGATTTTGCACCTGTGAACTTGAAGAGCTGTACGGATCAGAGGGTAATATACACTAACACTCTATTAATGTGCAACAAACTACCCCAAAACTTAGTTGTTTAAAACAACCATTTCATTATTATAGCTCACGATTGTGTTGATCAGAGATTCGGACGGAGCTTAGCTAGTAGATGATTCTTCTGCTCCATATGGAGGCAACTAGGGAGTCACTCAGTGATGTTCAGCTAATGGTTGATCTGTCTCTATGGTCCAACACAACTTCACTCGTATGCCTGGTATCTTAGTGGAGTTGACTGCAAGTGGGCTCAGCTGGACATTCTCCTTCTCCGTGTAGTCTCAGGTGCTCTTCAAGGGGCCTTTGCAGAATGGTTGTGGATTCTTACATGGTAACTCAGGGCTCCAAACCAAATGTTTGGAACATCAAGTGGGAACTGCCAGTCTCTCAATGCCAGGGCCTAGAAAGTGATATACAGCTTCACTTCTGTCATATATTACGGGTCAAAGAAATTGTTATTGGTTATTGGCAGGTGGCAAGACCTGCCGAGATAAAAGGAAAGGGGAATGAGAAGCAGAGTACAAATACATTTACGGCCATCTTTAACGGGCTATAAGGGTGATCTGGATTTCTTATGGTGAGTGACAGAAACAGTAAAAACATCTTAGTGCAATTAATCTTGATCTCAAGACAGAAAATGGAGGAAACACTATGAGTGATCAGAGCCAGAAAGGGTTAGAGTCTTGCCAAGGGCAATTGGAGTTCATGGGCCTCCTCTTGACTTTTTCTGAGGAAAGTAAGTGGCCTGGGAGAGCTGTGGTCTTATTTAAAAAAAAGCAGTATTCCCGCTTGGAAACTCGCCATTAAAGGACACAGATTAGATGACATCGTTGTATATATGTTGAAACTATTTCCCTGTGTCTGTATAGCCATTCATTAACTGTGCTTAGTCGTTATCTGTATTTTGTTGTTGTTTTATTTTATTTCACATCAGTTCATATAGCTCAATTCATCAGTGGTTCCATTATGACCTGTATTTATTATTATTTGTATGTTCCCCTATTTGAAAATCACTACATTATATATTTCTGGTACTTAATAGTTTCTTTTAGTATGTTAAATGCAACATACTTTCAGAAAAGAGCACAAAATTAAGAACTCAAAAATTGTATAATTTGAGTAAACATGGCCAGTTCCCCAAAAGACTCCTTAATACCCTCTCCCAATCATCCTCTCTCCCCGGGTACCCACTGATGGTAACATTTCCTTGCTTTTTTCTATAGGTTTGCCACTGAACATTATGCATCTCTAACATTGTGTATCACATATTTCTCCGTGTATGTGTGTTTGAATGTGTAACTTTATATAAATGTAATAATTTGTTATGATTTTTTTTGTGACCTGATACTTTCACACAAAAT
Organism: Rhinolophus sinicus; assembly: GCF_057876585.1. Taxonomy (NCBI): domain Eukaryota; kingdom Metazoa; phylum Chordata; class Mammalia; order Chiroptera; family Rhinolophidae; genus Rhinolophus; species Rhinolophus sinicus. The sequence continues at coordinate 28,764,893 of NC_142513.1, forward strand.
TATACTGACAGAATAAACTCAATCACTAATTGGGGGAACATTATTTTCCTTTCTTCGAAATGGTTAATGTAAATGTGTCATTATTTGGGGTGTTTTTCGTTATTTGGTTGTAATCATTAACAAAATTCTTTGGGGAAACTATTGGGTTTGGAGTAGTCTTGTGAGCAATTTTATATATTGCATTTATAACTTAAAATATATTCAATATCTTTACTAGCTACAGAATCAGGGTTTTTTTCTATTTTTAAAATAAATTGTAAGTTTTTATTTTAGAAATTTTTTCATTTCATATGATAATAAAGTATACATACTATTCACTTCTTATTTCATTATCCAGAGAATTTGTACTGATTTCTCGCTTTATTTTTGACAGTAGTTATCTGTGCTTTTTCTCTTTTTTCTTGATTAATTTCACAACAGGTCTATCAATTGTGTTAGTCTTTCTGAAGTATTAACTTTGGATTTGTTTATTTTCTCTATTGTGTGTTTATTTCTTAATTCATTAAATACTGCTCTTACTTTTATTATTCTCTTGCTTCTACTATCTTTCTGACATATTTTGCTTTTTTTAAGATGAATTCTAAGTTCTTTTGCTTTCTTTCATTTTTTTCAAAACATTCATTTAAAGCTATAAATACATTTGTTAGTATTATTACAGAAGCATCCCATATATTGCACATTGCACTAGGTCAAGTTTGCTGATCACAGTTTTCAAATTTTCTTCATGGTTGCTATTTTTTTATATAATCGTCCTATCAGATACTGAAAGAGAGGTGTTTAAATAGTCACTATTATTGTGGATATGCCTATTTTTTCCTTTAATTCTAAGGCCATGTTGTCAAGTGAAAACAATTCAGAATTTTCACAATTTCTCATAATGGCAAGTTTTATCAATGTGAAATGTCCCTCCTTACTTTATGCAAAGATTTTGTCTCAAAAAATACTTTGTATACACTTTTCTGACTTTAATGTAATACATCATGGTCTGTAGTCTATCCTTTTCTTTTACTTTCAACCTTTCTGTTTTTTATTGTCTCTTTAGTTGTTTGTTTTTTAAACCAGTCTGAATATCTATGTCATTTAATTAGGATATATTTTCTTAAACTCTACATTTTTCTATTAACGTAGCTATTCTTGTTTTTCCTATAATTTTCTTGCATTGCCAATTTCTTCTCTTAGTTTTTAATTATTTTTGTTTTCTGTTTTAATTTAGGTGAGACTCTCAAATCAACATAAGAGATTTTAAGAGTCTCAGATAATTTTATCAAATAACAGGAACATATATTGACCTCTATAATCACTAATGTGCTTTTCTTACTTCTTTCACTGCATTATAAACACAATAAATTATTTTATTGATTTTTTTTAAATGGCTATAAGTACTGAGATCAGGACATTATTTCACTGCACCCACATTGACTTTATAGTACGATCCTCTACCGATTTTGAACTAATTATATATAGCCTAGTGCTCATCAAAGACACTGATATTGATGGTATGGAAGAGCAATGGTAAACTGAATATTTCATATGTTTGTGACTGCCCAACATCATTTAAATAACCTTGTACATTTTGAGTCAAGAATTTGCTTTCCAAGCTGCTTTTGCAGCTATGGCACAAGTGGAACCAGGCTTCACCAAACAAATGAAGTTCTGTGGGACTTCAATTTATAAGAGAGCAATGTGAGAAAGGAAGCACCAGAAAGAATCCATCTTTAAGGACAAATATCAAGGATGGAGAAGTCAGCTCCCTTGGGGAAGCTTCTGGCATCATCCTCCGGCAGTGTGGGTATGAGTTGCTGGTTTCTGGGTCTCAGCAGTAGGTTCTTTGCTTCAGCAACTCCCACAGACATTTTTCCTGGACATGGAGCTTCTATCTCTGGCCATCTGTCCCTCTAGGAAATTCTCGGCATGATCAAATATCTTATTTCTGTTTAAACCAGTCAGAGTGGGTTCTGTTGTTTGCCATTAGAAATTTGACTGATACAAGTAAAGTGCGGCAGACAGACAACCTCTTCAGTATGAGGATCTGTATTTCAGAAAGTGAGCAAAGGATAGCAGAAATTCATCATGTCAATGCTAACCATGCAAACTCTGAGTTCAGCTATGCATTCAGATAACCTTTTCTTGTATTTTTTTAATGAAAAACAACTCCCTCATCTAAAACTATTACTTCTGGTTTTGCTTAGCATATTAAGCAATTGAAAATGTGAGTGAGAGAATAAAAAATAAGGCAATGCAGTTATATGTAGTAGTCATACCTGTTGAGTTTAATCAAGGGTATTTAAAGATTATCCAGGAATAGTTTCTTCAATGTTAGCATTAGTGACATTTTGAAACAGCTGATTATTGTGAGCAGCTATCCTATGCAGGCCACTGGTCTCTGACCATTAAATGCCAGGAAAATCCTTACCCAGTAGCTGTTACAACTAAAAATACTTCCACAATTAGCCAATATCCCTAGTGTGACAAGGAAGCAAATGTTGAGAACCACTGGTATAGGAACATAGAAAGGTAAATTTATGAAAAGAACACTGCCTTTCCCATGTACATTGACATTATTCATAGTGTTTCACAGCACTAGTTCCTCTAAGTCAGATTTGGCTCAGAATCCTTCTCAGCATACTCCAACCAGTTACTACTAATTAATAGGAATCGACGTGTAAAACAAAACACTATTGCTATCTCTATCATAGTTTACTTCTTTACTCGTGCCTGACTTTCCTAACTCCCAATTCTATGCACAATGCTCTTCCACTAAAACCAAAATTTGCCATAGATCCAGATTATTTAGTCAAATTAGGAAAATAATATGTAGTATTTATTGATTCTCTAATGATCTGCCCATTGACTTATTCTTCTTCTCTCACATCTCCAGGCAATACATTGGTCAGAAAAAACATGCAAGAGAGTGACAAAGGTAAGAACAAGTTAACTGAAGCTTCATAGCAAGGAATTCAATATAACTGAGGGCTGTGTGCTAGGTAGTTTGAAGAGTTTGGCAGTAGAGAAACCAAAAAACATTAACCAAAGTAAAATAACTAAGAAAGGTTTGCAGGAGTAGTGATGATAATGTTTTGGCAACAGAGAGCCACTTCTTGTCATTACGAACTTGTATTTTGAATTCTTAATCCATTATTCAAATGTATAAGAGAAACGAGTTAAAAATGTATATCTCAATTTAACCCAACTGCAATATGCCCATATATATTACATGTATGTATATATACACATATATACATATTACATACATATAAGTAATATATATTTAAATGTACTGTATATACACATGCACACATACACATATATACACATACACACACTTATATATAGTCTCTATGGTTCATATAGATATACATGGACCCCTTGTAGTTCTATGAAACATGTCTTTTGAAAAGGGCATCAGCTTCAAATATTTCCTCTAGTATGCTTTTAGAGCACACAAATTGGTATTTTTGAAAGCTGGAAAAGAAAATTTTCTGTAAGTCGGCCTTTTTAAACTTTTAAATCTCATGGTAAACTGGCCTTTGGCACGAACTATAAAAGCAGAAGCATTTGGGCCTCACCTACAGTCTTTGTTAGAATCTGACTCAAATTTCATTAACAATTAAAACAGTACATGTCATTCCTCTGTGGCTTGAGTAACAGAAATCATCACACCCACTGCTACTTTCTTTTACGTAGGATATTGATCTCTTGACTTAGCATGGCAGTTATATCACATTTCTTGAGAAAGTGTTTATAACACAAAAGTTAAAGCGTGTCCATTCCTTTTCCCTTCCCACTTGGCTTACGGAGGGCATTTTACATCTCGGTGGATATCATTCTTGTCTTGTCATTATGATCAACGACTTTACATAAACTTCTATTTTTAATTTTAAATCAATCAATGATTTGCACAAATCATGTGAAAACTGACAAGTTGTAGGTTTTCCAAGAGCAGGCTGTCTAGAAACCAGGTCATAACAAGAATTGCAAAGCAATTATCATCTGTCACTGCCCAGAACCTGTGCCAGTTGTCCCTCTTCATTGAGCAACTAACTGATGGGTCAAGAGTCAACCTAGAACCAGGGAGACAGAGGTGAATATCAATGGGTAGTTGGGGAGCCAGTTTCCTGCATTTCCTCCTGGCTTCACACTAACCCCTTCAGCCAATAAGTCCTTCTGAGGCTTAATAGAGAATGAAAATGGATAGGAAAATTGACGTGTCACCAATCCTAGCATATCTATTATTGGTGAAAATCCTCTTGAGTGCTGGTGTGAATATGCTTTAGAGAAGGTCCTCACTAACCTATTCTATTATCCATTCCATGCAAATGTATCAACTGCTAGCTATAAATCAAGCTTGGTAGTAGGTTCCATAAGTATAATATAAAGAGAGATAATCATTCCTGCCTCCACGGAAGTCAGACTTGTGTTAATGACATGTTATTACATTGTTTTTCTGTCAGTCTATGAAGGAAAGATAATTTTTTCATATCATTTTATGTATGAAAAAATTTTATGAGAGAAATATGAAAGTCTGGGACCCATAGTCAGTACCCAGAAAAGATAAGTTTCAAAGGACCCTAACGCAGCAGTGTTCTCTAGTGTGTGTACCATATGTCTTACTACCTGGGAAGGTCTTTGATTATGTCTACCCATCTGAAATATCATTATCTTATTAAAGATGAGGGTTGCTAGAATAAATGAAATAAGCAAACAAGAAAAGGAACTAAAACATGTAGAATCAAAATAGAGTGCTGAAGATGGTGAGTAGAAGAATGTGACAATGTGGTAAGAAGGAAAAAAGATAAGTCTGAATAATCAATGCATTAGACATGGAACTCTACCCATGAAGAATATATTTCACTCTTGGGGGAAATAAAATAATTTCCCAACAATTGGCTATTCAGCAGTGGAATAGTAGACCTTCTAAAATAGTATGCTTCATTCACACAGTTTCTATTTCCAAAGCATAGAAACTTTGGGAAAAAGTCAATTGTTGACCTCTAACATCTCTAATGTCAAAATTATATTATTATAATGAAATTAAATAGACAAACAAGGAGGGACTAGAATGATCATAAAATGTGGGAAAATTCACAATTGCCCTGGGGTATGCAAAATTTTTCTAGGTCTTACCTTAAGGTGGAATAGAAAATTAGACTTTTTAATCACTTTTGCTCAATGATATAAATCCATGAAGATGGATGGTAAGTATTAGAGAGTCCCCTGAAATCAATTTTCTTAACAATTAATCTAAGTTTAGTTCATTCCCTTGTGTAGAAAATGGCAGTCTACTGAAAAATACACAAATTTATGTTATAATTAATGTATGAAAAAAGAGATGGACAATGATTAAGGCAATCAATGTGACTAGAATATGAGGCATCTCATTAATCATAGCCCAGCCAGATTTCAACATTAACAAAATGCATCATCTTTAATTTCATAGTTACCATCCAATCCAAATAGAACAAAACATACAATTAAGTCATTTAAAATAGTTGGATTAGGTCATTGCTTTTTTTGGTCAAACCCTTTCCTTTAAAAGACAATGGATTTTTTCATAGGAAACTCCTGTTGGCAGGCCTACTTTTGAATACTGCCCATTGATTCTTGGATCTTCCTTAAAGGGAAAGTGCCCAACTGCCCTAAAATAGACATTTCTTCCTGAGGTAGCACGACCAGATTATAAAATATAAGATCTTTCACTGTTCCTAAACTCACAGGGAAAGCTTTCAACATCTCGTCATGGCATGTTTGCTGTTGGTTTTTTAGAGATACACTTCATCAGATTAAGAAAGTTCTCCTTCAATCTTGGCATACTAAGAGTTTCTTTTCTACAATGAATTGAATTTAATTATACATGTTTTCTCATCATATGAGCATATGATTTTCCCTTTCATCTGTTAATATGTTAAATTATAGTCATTGATTTTAATATCTTAAATCACCCTTATGTTATTGATCTGAAGCCAATTTGATCATTATATGTTTTGTTTTAATAAATCACTGGATGTAGGTTTATTAATATTTTGTTTATGATTTTTTGAATCAGAGAGATCACCCTTTACTTTCCCCTATATGTATTTATTTACCTTACCAGATATAGGTATCAAGATGATGCTGCTCTCATAAAGAAAGCTGGGGTGTGATGACTCTTTCCTATTCTCTGGAAGTTTATATAAGATGTGTTACTTTTTATTCCCTTAATTGTTTGTTTGGTAAAAATTCACTGGATAAATGTCACTATTTGTGGAAACTGCATGAATGATACATAGGACTCTAACATTTTCGCAACTATCTATGTGTCTAAAATTATTTCAAAATATTTTTTTTTAAACTCACTGGTAACGTTTCCAGTTTCCAGTTCCACACAAAGGAGCTTGGAAGTAGCCACTCCATCCTAACAAGAAATAAAAAGCTGAACAGACTGAAAAATCAAAAACTCTTCTTGGATCCTTAAGAGAGGGAAGAACTCTGTGCAAACCTGCTCCCAAAACTGGAGAGTCAGGAGAATGCAGCGAATCACAGCTCACCAAAGCACAGACTCACAAGCAGAAACCACCTCAGAATCCAGTGTAAAATAAGAAAAGCTGAACTGTAATTGCTAAAGCCTCAGTGTAGACAATTATGAGAGTTAAACACCACAACCATGGTGGCAGTGGGTGGAAAGTGGGCAAAAAATTGTGAAATTTACTTCCACAGTCTGGCCAGGTTCCCACAGCAAATATCAGTGAAAATTCCCTCCTTCTTCTACCAGGGGAAGGAGGGAAAGAACCATTTTGAAATACACCAGAAGACTCTGTTATTCTTAACAAAGTTTGACCTCAAGGGAAACTAGCTAACCAGAGACTAACTTGTTAGGATATTATCAGAGCCTGACTAACCTGGGGGAAGTTTAAATAAATAAATAGCCAAGTGCAACTCACTTTAGCCAACCCATTCCTTATACTCATAAGGGGCATTAAAAAAATGAAAAACTTGCCAAGTCCACAGTCCAGAGGCTCACTAAGGGACTGAGACCTAATCACAGAACTATAGAACGCTTCCCCATTCCACCATAGCTCACCACTACATTACTAAAACCCTATTTACAGGAGTTCCTTTTACCCTGTACATAATTTCTAGCTATGAAGAAAAAATTACAAGGCATACCAAAAGGCAAAAAACATTATTTGGAAGAGACAGAGCAAGCATCAGAATGAAACATGGCAGGTGTGGTGGAATTATCAGACCAGGAATTTAAAACAACTATGATTAATATGCTAAGGTCTCTAATGGATAAAACAGACACCATGCACCACACATGGACAATGTAGGTAGAGAGATGGAAATACTAAGAAGAAATACTAGAGATAAAACACACTGTAACAGAAATGAAGAATGGCTTTGATGGGCTCATCGGTAGACTGGACATAGCTGAGAAAACAATCTCTGGGATAGAAGATATATCAATAAATTCCTTGAAAACCCAAAAGCAAAGAGAACAAAGATTGGAAAAACAGAACAGAATACCCAAGAACTGTGGGACATCTACATAAGGTATAACATATGCAGAATGGGAATACCAGAAGAGAAAGAAAGACAGTGAGGAATAGAAGACATATTCGAAACAATGACTGAGAATTTCCCCAAATTAATGTCAGACACCAAACCATTGATCTAGGAAACTCAGATGACAACAAGTAGAATAAATACCAAAACAAACACAAAAAGAGTACACAGACGTATCCTTTTCAAACAGAACATCAAAGATAAAGAAAAAAAATCCAGAAAGAATCAAGAGGGGGGGGGAAGCATTACCTATAGAGGAACAAAGATAAAAAATGCACTCAACTTCTCAGAAATCATGTTAGCAAGAAAATACACTGGAGTGAAATATTTAAAGTATTGAAGGAGAGAGAGAGAGAGAGAGAGAGAGAGAGAGAGAGAGAGAGAGAGAGAGAGAGACTGAGAGTCAACCTAGACTTCTGTGCCCTGTGAAATTTTCTTTCAAAAGGGAATGAAAAATAAAGACATACCCAGACAAACAGAAATTGATGGAATTTGTTGCCAGTATACTACTCTTGTAGGAAATATGAAAGGAAGTTCTTTAAAATAGTAAAATTATCTAGGACAGAAATACAAAACTACAGAAAATAAGGAAGAACATTGAAGAAGTATTAAGTGAAGGTAATATAAAAACTTTAATCTTTCTTAATTAATGTAACAGATAACAGTTTGTTCAAAATAATAATACAAGAATGTATTAGATTATGTAGATTTATGTATATACCACACTCAAATAGATATAGATATGCTTATGTATGCTTATGTAAAGTGAAATGATTGGCAGCAATAATATAAGGTATGGGAGGGAGGAAAGAGAATTATTTGGTTATTAAAAATAGTTCACACTACCCATGTACTGGCATAATGTTATTTGAAAGTATACTTGGATGGTTATAAATGTATATGGCAAACTCTAGAGCAACCACTAAAAAAAGTTTAAAAAGGAGTATAACTGATATGCTAACAAAGGAGAGAATATGGAAACATATAAAATGCTCAATTAAACCACAAAAGACAAAAAGAGTGAAAGACAAAAATAGGAACAATGAACAAGGGCAACAGATAGCAAACAGTAATGAATATAATAGATATTAATCCAACTATATCAATAATCACTTTGAATATCAATGGTCTAAATGCACCAATGAAAAGACAGAGATTGTCAGACTGGACCAAAACACAAGACCCAACTATATGTTGTCCACAAAAACTCACTTTAAATATAAAGACACATATGGGTTAAAAGTAAATGAGTGGCGATTTTCCAGTCAAGATGGTGGAGTAGGTAAACACTGTGCTCACTTCCTAACAGGGCCACATGAATTACACCTAAACTACATAACAATCATCATTGATAATCACCTGAAGTCTAGCTGAACAAAAGCCCTACAACTATGGACATACAGAAGAAGCCACCTTGAGACTGGTAGGAGGGGCAAAAACACAAAATGTGCTGGTCCCATACCTGCATGTGACCATTAGTAATTGAAAGGGATATCTCGGCCATGGAAGTCCTCCCAGGAGGAGCAAGGGGTCCGAGCCCCATTCAAGACTTCCCAGACCAGTGTTCCACTGCCAGGGAAAGAAGTCTTCACAACTTCTGGTTGTGAAAACAAGTAGAGCTATGGCTGAGTGAGATGGAGGGCGGCTTCAGTCCCAGGTGCTCCTCTTAAAGGAACTGTGCATGGACTTACTTGCTGATGGACTTACTCACTCTGAACTCCAGCACTGGGGCAGCAACTTGAAAGGCACCAGGGACATATGGACAGAACCTGAACTGTCTTGCTTCAGGGAGAATGCTGGAGAAGCAGGTTACTCTTGGACAGAGAAGCTGGAGAAGTCATTGTTTCTTGGTTGAGCCCTTACCCTTTGCTACGTGCAGATGTAGGAAGAGCCCATATCTCAGTCTCCATCAAACTGGCTTTCACCTTTCCTCTGCCCCACCCTAGTGATCCCCTGAGACCCCGCCCCACCCAACTTTTGAGCACACGCTTCCAGTGGCTTTTCCATACCATAACGTTTCTTAGCTTTTGCTATGGTCTTTCATAAAATCTCTCAAGGGTTCACAAGCCACAAACAAGCACATCTGGCTATGGCACATCCCGTAACTAAGCAGCCCCAAGCCGGGCACTGGTAACAGCTAGCCTTCATTCACAGATTGACCTCTTGAGGCACCTCTAAGCCCAGTGCAGTGTGTGGCCATCTGCAGATTGCTATGTGGCTCATACCAGGTGACACTGGGCTGACCACAGGCTGTAGCTAAATTTGGCCTGAAGCAGGTTCTCTCCCAGGAGGCCCTAGGGCTGGCACATCTTGTGGCCAGTTTCATACCAAGCCAGAACATCACCTGGCTACCTCCAAAGATGACTCACACAAAGGGCAGACTGGGCAGGCACCAGATCCTGGCAAAAGCAGATCCTGCTTTATTGGGTCAGCTGTTGCATCACAGCTCCTCCTCTGTAGTCACCACCAGTCCTCACAACCAATCATCCAGAGGGTCATTCCCTCCTACTGATGTGCAAACAGCAACCAAGGTTCAACTACAACAGGAGGACACACACAACCCATTAAAGGAACACAACTGGAGTACCCGGCTATGGTGACCAGGGAGACTGTGCCCTGGCTCCCACAGAACACTTACTACATAAGGCCACTCAACTAAGACCAACAGGCATAGCACCCCTACCTAATGCATAGGAAAAAAAAAAACAGAAGGAGGCAGCCAAAATGAGGAGACAAAGAAATATGCCCAAAATAAAAGAACAGAACAAAGCTCCAGAAAAAGAACTAAACAAACAAAATGGAGACAGACGCAGAGTTCCAAACACTAGTTATGAGGATACTCAATGATCTCAGGGAGAACATCAATAACAACATGGAAAATATAAAAATGGAGATAGAAAACATAACAGAACCAGTCAGAAATAAAGAACACAATAACTGAAATAAAGAATACATTACAGGGGAGACATCATAGGAATGGCGGCAGCAAGGTGGTCTTCTTGAGTTCTTCTCTGGAACTTACCACAAATTGAACATCTATAACCCATCAAAGGACTCTCTGCTCATCACACAGAACAGCTAAGAGACTTATATGAGGATTACTTGAAGGTGGGCAATTTGGGCGAGCAGGGGAAGAGGGAAGGGAGCGGAGTGGAGATGCGGCCCGCATCCGTGGCTGCAGAGATGCAGGGGGTCCCAGGACAGAACAGAGAGCACAAAAGCCAGGAGGTGGGCTCTTTCCTTGCGTCCCACAGCTGATCTCTCCCGCCAAGAGAGCAGCGTATCCAGCATATGAGGCAGTAAGCTCAGCTGAGACCTCCAGCTAGGCCCTAGGTCAGACAAAGGACGTAAACTCCATACCTGGGACCATTCCCCCACTCTTCCAATCCCACCCCCGCCCTTCCAGAGACTCAAACTGGCCCCTGAACTAAGGAATAGTGTCATATTACAGAGGAGCCCTAGTGCTCAGGATCTAGGAAGACGCGGCTTACAGCTCTGACCCAAGGAAGAGGCTGGGAAGAGTGTGACACTGCTAGGCTGGGAGAGAGAAGACTCCTTCATCCCCAGCCCTCACCTTTTCTGGCCTGCCTAGGGTAGGGCAATTACAACAGTGGAGACACTCCCAGGGATCAGCAGTAGGCGGCAGACACAGCTCTGGGCTTTCAGCAGCTCAGAAATCTCCCGCCCTCCACACACACATACACACACACACACACACACACACACACACACACACAGAAGAAGTGCCTGTAAGACTCAGGAGACCTGGACGCAGGGCTGGTTGTGTTACTCTCAGTGTGTATACGTGCAGGCAAGAGCAGAAACTGTACTGACTTTGTAAAAACTACCATGCAGACCTCATAGCCCCACTCATCTAAAACAGCAGTCCCAGGGTCACTCTGTGCACCAGGTGACCGTCTGTGCTTACAAAATGCGCAGAGGACTCTTTGGTACATCAGAAGACAACCTGGAGATTACTTAGTGGGCTTAAGCCTAGACTGGTGCTGCTTTTTTTGTTTTGTTTTGTTTTTGTATTTTTGATATTTTTGCCTGTGTTGAGTGTGGATTATTGGTTGTTTTCACATGTGAGTGTATTTGGTTTTTTCTTTGTTGTTGTTGTTGTTGTGCTTGGTGATTCGCTTTGTTCTGAAATTGCCCTACACCAGTGCCCAGCTCAAGAGGCACAAGATTCAACACACCCAGAGACCAACTACAGACTAAACCAGAGTATTACCAGGTTTGACCTACAAGTGACACACCCAGAGGGAATTCTCTACAGGCACAAGAGCCCATAGGGGTCAAGCCTCATTTAAGCAGTCAACCCTCATGCATCAGAACATCCACTGTGGGCAGAGCCAAGTCTCACAACTAGTCAGCCTGAGAGTCAAACCCACCTACTGACAAGCCAAAAACAATTAAAGATAAACTTTAACAGGACAATATACACAACATAAGACTCACCTTTGGAGCACATGCACAGGAGAAGAAGGAAGTGGTGCAAGTCAAATATAAAGGACACATACTACATAATATAACTCAGCAAAATCAAAGAACCCTAGAGGATCTGCCTAATACATCGAAGCAAAAACAGAGAGTCAGCCAGAATGGGGAAAGAAAGAAACATCCCAAATAAAACAACAGAAGAAACCTCCAGAATTGGAACCAAATGAAACAGAGGTAACCAACCTATCAGAGACAGAGTTCAGAACACTGATGATAAGAATATTTAAGGAGCTTAGTGACAACATAAAGAAGGATAGAGAAATCATAATGAACAACCAGTTAGAACTAAAGAATACAATAACTGAAATAAAGAACACACTTGAAGGAATTACCAGCAGGTTAGATGAAGCAGAGGATCAAATCAGCGACTTAGAAGACAAGTTAGCAGAGATCACCCAAACAGAACAACAAAAAGAAAAAAGAATAAAAAACAATGAAGATGGTTTAAGAGACCTCTGGGATAACATCAAGCCTAATAAAATGCACCTCATAGGAATACCAGAAGGTGAAGAGAGGGAGCAAGGGATTGAGAACATATTTGAAGTAATAGTGTCTGAAAACTTCCCTAACCTGGTGAGGAAACCAACATATAAGACCAGGAAGTGCAGAGAGTTCCAACCAGAATAAACCCAAACAGGTCCACACCAAGACACATTATAGTTAAAATGGGAAAGGTTAAAAGACAAAGAGAATCCTAAAAGCAGCAAAAGAAAGACAACAGGTTACATGCAAGGGAACTCCTATAAGACTATCAAATGACTTTTCTACAGAAACATTCAAGGCCAGGAGGGAGTGGCAGGAGGTACTCAAAGTGATGGAAAACAAAGGCCTACAACCTAGATTGCTTTATCCAGCAAGTCTATCATTTAAAATTGAAGGAAAGATAAAGAACGTCCCAGAAAAGAATAAGGTAAAGGAATTCATTACCACCAAGTCAGCATTGCAGGAGATATTAAAAGTGCTTCTGTAAACAGAAGAAAGATGAAAACTGTGTAACTACAAATTAAAAAAATGGAAATCACTATGTACCTATCAATAATCACTTTAAATGTAAATGGATTAAATGCTCCAATCAAAAGACATAGGGTGGCTGAGTGGATAAGAAAGCAAGACCCTTGTATATGCTGTATACAAGAAACTCACCTCAGATCAAAAGACACACACAGACTGAAAGTGAAGTGCTGGAGTAAGATATTTCATGCAAATGGAAATGAGAAAAGAGCTGAAGTAGCAATACTTATATCTGACAAAATAGATTTTAAAATGAAGAATATATTGAAAGACAAAGATAGGCACTATATGATAATAAAGGGATTGATCCGACAAGAGGAAATACACTTGTAAACATCTATGCACCCAACATAGGAGCACCTAAATATATAAAACAGATATTGACTGACAAAGACAGAGATCAACAGTAACACTATCATAGTAGGGGACTTCAACACACCACTGACAACAAGGGACTGATCCTCCAGACAGAAAAACAATATGGAAACAACGGCCTTAAATGACACATTGGACAACTTGGATTTAATTGATATTTTCAGAGCATTTCACCCCAAAGCTGCAGAATACATGTTCTTCTCAAGCTCACATTGAACATTTTCCAAGATAGACCACATGTTAGGCCACAAAACAAGTGTTGATACATTTAAGAAAATTGAAATCATACCACTTGTCTTCTCTGACCACAGTGCTATGAAATTAGAAATGAACTACAGGATAAAAACTGGAAGACACACGAATTCATGGAGGCTGAATAACATATTACTAAATAATGAATGGGTCAAGCATGAGATCAAAGAAGAAATCAAAAGATATCTCGAGACAAATGAAAATGGAAACACAACGACCCAAAATCTATGGGATGCAGTGAAAGCAGTCCTAAGAGAGAAATTCATAGCAGTGCAGGCCTACCTGAAGAAACAAGAAAAATCACTAATCAACAGTTTATCTTCACACTTAAGGGATATGGAAAAAGAACAGTAAAATAAGCCCAAAGGAAGTACAGGGAAGGAGGTAATAGAAACCAGAATGGAAATAAATGAAATAGAAACCAGAAAACAATACAAAAGATCTATGAATCCAAGAGTTGGTTTTTAGAGAAAATAAATAAAATCAATAAACCTTTAGCCAGACTCATCAAAAAAAAAAAAAAAAAGAGAGAGAGAGAGGACCCAAATTAATAAAATCAGAAATGAAAGAGAAGTGACAACAGACACCACAGAAATACAAAAAATTTTAAGAAATTACTATGAGCAACTATATGCCAACAAATTAGACAATCTAGAAGAAATAGACAATTTTCTACAAGCATACAACCTTCCAAGGCTAATTCAAGAAAAAACAGAAAACTTGAATAGACTGATTACCACCATGGAAATTGAATCAGTAATCAACACGCTCCCAACAAACAAAAGCCCTGGGCAAGATGGCTTTATAGGTGACTTTTACAAAACAGTCAAAAAAGAATTATCACCTATTCTCAAGCTATTCCAAAAAATGCAGAAGGAGGGAAGGCTCCCAAACTCTTTTTAGGAGGCCACTATCATGCTGACCCCCAAATCAGACAAAGACCTTACAAAAAACAACAACAACAACAACAAAAAACTACAGGCCAATATCCCTAATGAACATAGATGCAAAAACCCTCAACAAAATATTAGCGAACAGAATTCAGCAATGCATTGAAGAGTTCATACACCATGATCAAGTGGGATTCATTCCTGGTATGCAAGGTTGTTTCACTATCCGCAAATCAATCAATGTGACACATCACATTAAGAAAATTAAGAATAAAAATCATATGATCATATCAATAGATGCAGAAAGAGCATTTGACAAAATCCAGCAGCCATTTATGATAAAAACCCTTATGAAAGTGGGAATAGAGGGATCATATCTCAAAATAATAAAGGCCATATATGATAAACCCACAGCTAACATGATACTCAATGGGGAAAAGCTAAAACCATTCCCCTTAAGATCAGGAACAAGGCAAAGTTGCCCACTTTCTCCACTTCTATTCAACATAGTGCTGGACGTTCTGGCCACAGCAATCAGACAAGAAAAAGAAATAAAAGACATCCAAATTGGTAAGGAGGAAGTAAAATTGTTCTTATATGCAGATGGCATGATACTATATATAAAGAACCCTAAAGACTCGACCAAGAAACTATTAGAGCTGATAAATGAATTTAGTAAAGTAGTAGGATACAAAATTAATATTCAGAAATCAGTTGCATTTGTACATACCTACAATAAAATATTAGAAGGAGAAATTAAGAAAATAATCCCACTTACAATTGCTTCAAAGACTACAAAATACCTAGCAATAAATTTAACCAAAGAAGTGAAATATCTGTACTCAGAAAATTATAAGACACTGAAAAGAGAAATTAAAGAAGGTACAAATAGATGGAAACACATACCATGCTCATGGATAGGAAGAATTAATATAGTTAAAACGTCCATACTGCCTAAGGCAAGATACAGATTCAACGCAATTCCTATGAAACTACCAAAGGTATTTTTCAAAGAAATACAACATATAATCCTAAAATTTATATGGAACCATAAAAGACCCCGGATAGCCTCGGCAATCTTGAGAAATAAGAACAAATTGGGAGGCATAACAATACTAGACATCAAATTATACTACAAAGCTACAGTAATCCAAACAGCATGGTACTGGCATAAAAACAGACACATAGATCAATGGAACAGAATAGAGAGCCCAGAATTAAATCCATGTCTATATGGTCATTTAACCTATGACAATGGAAGCAAGAATTTACGGTGGGGTAAAAACAGTCTATTCAATAAATGGTGCTGGAAAACCTGGACAGATACATGAAAAAAAAAAAAAAAAATGAAGCTGGACCACCTCCTTACACCACATACAAGAATAAATTCAAAATTGATTAAAGACTTAAATGTAAGATCTGAAACCATAAAATTCCTAGAAGAAAATATAGGAAGAAACTTTACAGATATTACCCGGAGTAAGATTTTTACGGATATATCCCCTCAGGCAAGGGAAGTAAGACAAAAAATAAACATGTGGAATTACATGAAACTAAAACGTTTTTTCTTAGCAAAGGAAACCATGACGTTCTGGCCACAGAAAAAAAAGGGATCCTACTGACTGGGAGAAGATATTTGCCAATGATATATCTGATAAGGGGTTAATATCCCAAATTTATAAAAAACTCACTCTTGGACAAAGGACATGAAGAAACATTTTTCAATAAAGGACATACAGATGGCAAACAGACATATGAAAAAATGCTCAACCTCACTAATCATTAGAGAAATGCAAATAAAAATCACAATGAGATACCACCTCACCCCAGTCAAAATGGCTATCATCAATAAATCAACAAACAACAAGTGCTGGTGAAGATGTGGAGAAAAGGGAACCCTTGTGCACTGTTGGTGGGATTGCAGATTGGTGCAGCCACTATGGAAAACAGTATGGAGGTATCTCAAAAATCTGAAAATGGAACTACCTTATGATCCAGCAATTCTACTCCTAGGTATCTATCCGGAGAAATACAAAACACCAATTCAAAAAACTTTATGGACTCCTATGTTGATTGCAGCACTATACACAATAGCCAAGACATGAAAACAACCAAACTGCCCATCGGTAGACGACTGGATTAAGAAAATATGGTACATTTATACAATGGAGTATTAAGCAGCCATAAAGAAGAAAGAAATCTTACCATTTGCAACAACATGGATGGACCTAGAGAACATTATGTTAAGTGAAATAAGCCAGACAGAGAAAGACAAATACCATATGATCTCACTTATATGTGGAATCTGAAGAAAAGAATAAATGAATGAACTGATCAGAAACAGTCTCAGAAACATAGAGGAAAAACTGAGGGTTGCTAGATGGAAGGGAGGGTGGGGATAAGGGGGAAGGTGAGGGGATTAGAAAGCACAGTCAGTAACCACAAGATTGCCACGGGGATATAAAAGTAAATAAGTGGAGTACAGCTTTAGGAATAGAGACAGTGGAAATGTAATGGCTGTGTGAGATGTCAGAGGGATGGTGGATGGGGGGAGGGGGTTGTCACTGTGTGAGAGATATAAATGATAAATGTCTAACTATTACATTGTTTTGTGCACCTGAAACTAATAAAAAAATGTTATTAAAAAAATTTAGAACTAAATGACAGTTCAAATGAAAAAAAAGAATACATTACAGGGAATCAGTAGTAGATTAGATGAAGCAGAGGACTGAATCAGTGATTTAGAAGATAAGGTAGCAGGAAACATCCAATCAGAACAGAAAAAAAAAAAAAAAGAATCCAAAAATGTGAGGAAAGTTTAAGGAACCTCTGGGACAACATGAAGCATACCAACATATGCATCATACATGTACCAGAAAGAGAAAAGAGAGCAAGAAATTGAAAACCTATTTGAAGAAATAATGATGGAATTCCTTCTTAACCTGGCAAATGAAATAGATATACAAGCCCAGGAAGTGCAGAAAGTCCCAGAGAGTCTCAAACAAGATGAACCCAAAGAGGCCCATCCAAAGACACATCATAATTAAAATGCCAAAGGTTATAGACAAAGAGAATCTTAAGAGCAGGCAGAGAAAAGCAGTGAGTTATCTACAAGGGAGCTCCCAGAAGATAATCAGCTGGTTTCTCAACAGGAACTTTGCAGGCTAAAAGGGACTGGTGGGACATATTCAAAGTGATGAGAAGTCAGGACCTACAACAAAGATTACTCTATCAAACAAAGCTATCATTTAAAATCAAAGGACATATAAAGAGCTTCCCAGACAAGAAAAAGCTACAGGAGTTCATCACCTGCAAACCAGTATTACAAGGAATATTAGAAGCATTTCTTTAAGAAGAAGAAGAAAACAAAGACCAAACATATGAAAAATAAAATGGCAATAACTACATTTGTCAACAATTATTTTAAGTAAACAGATTAAATGTTCCAATCAAAAGATAGAGTGGCTGAATGGATAAGAAAACAAGACTGTTACATATGCTGCCTACAAGAGATTCACTTCAGATCAAAAGGCACACACAGGCCTAAAGTAGGGGAATGGGAAAAAGATATTTTATAAAAATGGAAAAACAACAACAAAAAAAGTGGAGGTAGCAATACTTACACTAGACAAAATATACTTTAAAACAAAGCCTGTAACAAGAGACAAAGAGGGACCCAGTAACCTTAATTCTGGGCATTTATTTGAACAAACCCAAAATGCTACTTCAAGGGGCTATGTGCATCCATATGTTCATTGCAACATTGTTTACAATGGCCAAGATGTAGAGGCAGTCTGGTGTCTGTTGATGGATGAATGGAGAAAGAGTATGTGATACATATGTATAAGAGAATATTTGCCCAGTCATGGATAGTAATGGGTTCTTGCCATTTGCGGCAACGTGGATGGATCTAGAGGGTGTTGTGTTAAGTGGAGTATGTCAGAGAAAGACAGATGCAATGTGATTTCACCTATATATGGAATTTAGTGAGCTAAATAAACAAACAAATAAAACAAAAGCAAACTCTGAGATACAAGAGAACATATTTATAGTTGCCCGATGGGATAGGGGCTGGGGGTGAGTGAGAAAGGAAAGGGAGAAAGAAGCACAAATTGGTTGTTACACAGTAGTCAGGGGATGTAGGATATAGTATTAAGGAATATAGTTAATAATATGGTAATGACTATGTATGGTGTCAGATGGGTACTAGATTTATCAGGATAACAAATATGAGGAGAGTTGGGAGTCAGGGTGAAAAGGTTGAAAGTATTAAGAAGTCCAAATTGGCAGTTACAAATAATCATAGGGATATAAAGTAAAGCATAGAGAATATAGTCAATAATACGGTAAAAACTATGCATAGTGCCAGATGGGTATTAGACTAGTCATGTGGATCATCTCTTAAATTATATAAATATCTAACACCTATGCTGTACACCTGAAATTAATATAAGATAGCATTGAATGTCAAAATAAGTAAATTGTAAAATAAATAAATTAATTAACTACCCCAAAAAAGTAAATGAGTAAAGAAAAATATACCATGACAACACCAATCAAAAGGCAGCATTAATTTAAAATACTGATATCAGACAGAGCTGACTTCAAAGCAAAAAAAGTTATCAGGAATAAAGAAGGGCATTACATAATGATAAAGGAGCCAATTTTCCAAGAACACGTATGCACTTGAGGACAGATCATTAAGTATGTGAGGCAAAAACTAACAGCTGCAAAAAGGTATAGATGAACCCACCATCATAGTTAGCTACTTCAACATCCCTCTGTCAGAAATGGGCAGATCCAGCAGGCAGAAATTGAGAAAGGATACAGTTGAATTCAACAACACCTAAATCAACTGTATATAATTGACATTTATAGACAACTTCATCCAAAAACCGCAGAACACACATTTTTCCCCCAAACCCACATATAACATTCACCAAGATAGACCAGATAAAACACACCATAATAACTTTAAAATAACTTAAATCATACAATGTCTGCTCTCAGATCACAATGAAATTAAGCTAGAATCCAACAACAGAAAGATAACTAGAAAATTCCAAATACGTGGAGATTAAACAACACAGAAGAAATCTCAAGTGAAATTTTAAATTATTTTGAACTAAATGAAAATAAAAACAAAACATCAAAATGTGTAGGATGCAGTGAAAGAAGTACTTAAAGGGAAATGTAACAACTACATGCAAAAAATAAAAAAAGAATCAAAACACAGACCATATACTCTTCACACAAATAAACTCAAAATGGATCACAAACTTAAATGTAAAATCAAAACTGTAAAACTCTTAGGAGATAACATAGGAGGAACCTTGGGTATAGCAAAGCCTTTTTACAAAACCTAAAGCATTATTCATGAGAGGAAGAATTCATAACCTGAACTTCATTAAACTTGAAATTTTCTACTTTGCTAAAGACACTGTCAAGAGAACGACAAAACAAGCCATGGACTGGGAGAAAATATTCGTAAAAGAACTATATGATAAAGGACATCCAAAATGTACAAAACACTTTTAAAACTCAACAATAATAAAACTAACAACTTTATTTTTAAAATGGTCAAAAGACCTATTAGAATGTCTAAAATCCAAAACACTGACAACACCAAATGTTGGTGAGGATGTGGAGCAACAGGAACTCGCATTCATTTCTGGTGGGAATGCAGAATGTTACAGTCACTTTGGAAGACACTTGGCGGGTTCTTAGAAAACTGAACATACTCTTATGATACAATCCAGCAATTGTGCTCATTGGTATTTACCCAAAGGAGTTGAAAATTCATTGTCCACTCAAAAACTTGCACATGGAAGCTTATAGAGCTTTATTCATAATTGTCAAAAGTTAGAGACAACCAAGATGTCCTTCAGTAGGTGAATGAGTAAATAAACTGTGGAACATCCAGATAATAGAATATTATTCAGTGCTAACAGGAAATGAGCTATCAAGACATCAAAAGACATGGAAGAAACTTTATTGCACATTACTAAATGAAAGAATTTGGAAAGGCTACATACTGTATAATTCCAACTATGTATGTATCCTTGTGTCTGCATGAGTCTCTGTTGCAACCATTTTTCAACTCACCACCCAACCGCTGGGTTAATAAGAGGATACCAAATGTGTAACCCCTTTTCCTGAATTCTGACCTCTAAGGGAAAACCTAATGAGGAGAGTTACTAGGTTCTCTTACCTGATCAAATTGTCTCCAGACAGTATAAAGGGCTTGGGTTGGACAGTGGCCTACCCTATGTTTATTGCAGTGTGGCAGAGTTGCTTACAAACTGGATCGATTTGAATGTGACTGTTAATAAATCAGGGGCTGCCAATAATTACTTTTGATATTTAAAGAATTTTTTTTAAAACTCAATCCTTTAGGCATCCTTTAATGTAGAACCTCTATTCAGATTTTTCTTGTACTTCAAATTCTGATAGTTTTATATATTTCAGTAAAAAGGAACTAAGCTAGTCATTCATTGAAGAAATGTATAAGTTCAGTTTCTCCCTGTACACCTATATATATGTCATAAGAAACTATAACAATGAAATCACAGTAGAGTAAGGAAAACACCATGTAAATCCCAAAGAACTGAGATATCAACATAGGTAAAAACAAAGGTAAAAACAAAGAACTACATGAGGTAAAAACAAAGAACTACAATCTGAAATAATCATTGTTAAAACAGACAAAGTGCAGCACCTATATTCAATATACCTGAATGTGTCTTAGAAATAATGTCTTTGGAAAAAAAACACATTTCATTGAAAATCAAGAGATGAAATTCATCTTTTCTAGCTTTTTGCTCCTTAATAAAACATTTTACTTCCTTTTCTTATACTTCATTATCTCCAAAATAAGCTATGGTATATATATAAAGTTTGGGGAGCTAATTTTTATATGCAGAAAAGATGATTCAGAAGATTATTATTTTGTATTTAACCAAATAATGTTGAATTTGATAATGTTAAACTTCAAGAACCTGGTTTGTCTATAATTTACTTTGTGTTTAGCTTAAAAATCCCATTCCCTAGCAAAGTTTAGCAATAGCTTGTAAGAGATCTTTGAGTAATATTGCTACAATAAACAAATTCATTAAAATATTTTAAATATTTCTCTGTATTTAAATATTCAGATTTTCAATTTCATTTTTAAGTATTTCAATTGTTTGAGCATCTTAACTCTTTAATTCAGATGAATCTAAATGTTAGAATTTTGCTAGAATGTATGCTCTTAAACAATACAATTCTATACCTAAATTTTTAAAAAAGATAAGTGATTTCCCAGCTATAAATTTTAAAAGTGTATTTATTCTTTTAATCTGTGCATTATTTTGGGCAATATGGCCATTTTAACTATGTTGACTCTTCAATCCAACAACACAGAATGTCTTTCCATTTATTTGTGTCTTCTTCAATTTCTTTTAATAGCGTCTTATAGTTTTCAATGTATTGATCCTTTGCTAAGTTTATTCCTACGCATTTTATTCTTTCTGCTGCAGTTTCAAAAGAATTCGTGTTTTTCATTTCTTTTTCTGAAATTTCGTTGTTTGTATATAGAAACACAATGGATTTTTGTACATTGGTTTTGTATCCTGCAAATTTACTGTATTTGTTTATTATTTCTAATAACTTTTTGGTGGAGTCTTTAAGGTTTTCTATCTAAAGAATCATCTCATTTGTAAAAAGTGACAATTTAACTTCTTCATTCCCAATTTGGATGCCTTTCACTTCTTTCTCTTGCCTGATTGTTCTGGCAAGGACTTCCAACACTATGTAGAATAACAGTGGTGACAGGGGACATTCCTGTCTTGTTCCTGATCTTAGAGAAAAGCCTTTCAGTTTTTCACCAGGAAATATGACATTAGATTAGGGTTTCTCATATACGGACTTTATCATGTTGAGGTACTTTCCTCCTATAGCCACTTTATTAAGTGTTTTAATCATAAATGGATGTTGTATCTTGTCAAATGCTTTTCCTACATCTATTGATATGTTCATGTGATTTTTATACTCTAATGCAATCCCCATCAAAATATCAATGTCATTTTTTTAAAGAAATAGAACAAAAAAATCATCAGATTTGTATAGAATCACAAAAGACTCTGAATAGCCAAAGAAATCCTAAAAATAAAGAACAAGCCTGGAGATATCACACTCCCTGACATCAATTTATACTACAAACTCAACCATCATAACAGCATAACGTTGGCAGTAAAACAAACACACAGACCAATGAAATCGAACTGAGAACCCAGAAATAAACCCACATATAGGTGGGCAAATAATTTTCAACAAAGGAGCCAATAACATACAATGAGAAAAAGAAAGCCTCTTCAATAAATGGTGCTGGGAAGATTGGAAAGCTGTGTGCAGAAGAATGAAACTAAACTGCTACCTTTCACCATATACTTAAAATTGTTCAAAATATAACTTAAAATTGATCAAAAAACATAGGATCTGAAACAATAAATTTCATAGAAGAAAGCATAGGTACTAAACTTATGGACATTGGGTTCAGAGAGGATTTTATGAATTTGACCTCAAAGTCAAGGAAGTAAAAGCAAAAATAAATGAAGGGGGCTATATCAAAGTAAAAAGCTTCTGCACAGCAAAAGAAAATGTCAACAAAACAAAGAGGTAACCAAACAAACGGGAGAAGACATTTTCAAATAACACCACTGATAAGGGGCTAATATCCAAAATATATTTAAAAATGAATACAACTCAACAAGAAAACAAACAATCTGATTTTAAAATGGGCAGAAGACGTGAACAGACACTTCTTCCAAGAAGACAAAAAATGGCAAACTGATATATGAAAAGAGGCTCAACTTCACTAGCTATTAGGGAAATGCAAATCAAAACCACAATGAGATACCACCTCACACTTGTAAGAATGGCTATTAACAACAAGACAGTAAAGTGCTGGAGAGGCTGTGGAGAAAAAGCAACCCTTATACACTGCTGCTGGGAATGTAAACTGGTAGAGCCACTATGGAAAACAGTAGGGAGGTTCCTCAAAAAATAAAAAATAGAATTACCATGTGACCCAGCAATCCCTCTTCTGGATATCTACCCAAAAAAGTGTGAAAACATTTATCTGTAAGTGTATATGTACCCCTATGTTCATTGCAGCTTTATTCATGGTGTCCAAGACATGGAAACAACCAAAGCATCTTTTGATAGATGACTGGATAAAGAAGATGTGATACATATAATGTCTGACAATTAAGTTTGCGAACTTGTTGCAACAATGTTGCTAACCTTTGTTGATATCAGAAGGATATTCATTACGAATTTGTACCAACTGGACAAACAATTAACCAAGTTTACTATTTGGAAGTGCTGAAAAGGCTGCATGAAAAAGTTAGATGACCTGAACTTTTCACCAATAATTCATGGCTCTTGCATCACGACAATGCACCAGCTCACATGGCACTGTCTGTGAGGAGGTTTTTAGCCAGTAAACAAATAACTGTATTGGAACACTCTACCTACTCACTTGATCTGGCCTCCAATAACTCCTTTCTTTACGTTAAGATAAAGAAAATATTGAAAGGAAGACATTTTAATGACATTCAGGACATCAAGTGTAATATGACGAGAGCTCTGATGGACATTCCAGAAAGAGTTCCAAAATTGCTTTCAAGGGTGGACTAGGCGCTGGCATCGGTGCATAGCTTCCCAAGGGCAGTACTTCAAAGGTGACCACAGTGATATTCAGCAATGAGGTATGTAGCACTTTTTCTAGGATGAGTTTGCAAACTTAATTGTCCAACCTCGTATATACAATGGAATATTACTCAGCTATAAGAAAAGACAAAATACTGTCATTTGCAACAGCGTAGATAGATCTTGAGATTACCATGCTAAGTGAAATAAATCAGACAGAAAAAATCGAGAACCACTTGACTTCACTCATGTGGGATATAAAACTGATGAATGAACAAAACAAACGAACAAAGCAAACAAAAAATCATAGACACAGACAACAGTTTAATGGTTACCAGAGAGGGTAAGGGAGAGGGAGGGTGATAGAAGGTAAAGGGGGTCAAGTATATGGTGATGGAAGGAGAAACGATTCTGGGTGGTGAACACACAATGCAGTACATAGATGCTGTATTATATAATAGAAATGTGCATTTGAAACCTATATAATTTTACTAACCAATATCTCCTCAATATATTTAATAAAAATTTTAAAAACAGGACTCATTCTGCATGCCAATAGGATAAAATTCTTATGTATTATAAAATTTAAAAATACTAAACTGGTACAGATTTCTTAATGAAATGATATTAATACTATGATTTTGACATTGCTAAACATTTTTTATTTATACTTTAAAACACTTTATACTTACTTGTACTCTAAACATTATTGAAATTAACAGTTACCTAATCAGTGAGGAAAATAATCCCCAGCCCAGTTAATTGAAGCTCTTTTCCACTAAAGATTTAGGTCAAGCAAAGTATTTGAAACTATATGAAGTATTATATAGTTTTGTAATTTCGTGTGATTTTGGTGGTTGTCTCTCCAGGGCTCTTGAGAATAATAAGGATGGGAGTTTTGGTTAAGAGTTTGACTAGACTGTATTGTACCCATAGACATGAATGGGTGCTCTAAACTATTTATAGTTGCTATGTCAATTAACTCCCAATTATAAGAGGGAGTGCTTTTAGTACACACACCACTGGATTCCTAAATATATGAAGAAGTCTGCAACTCCAAAATGGGTGGTTGATCTCTGGTTTAGATTGTTGTCATTTCTTTGGCTCTTAAGAGTTATAAATGTCTTCTACCTGGGTGTAAAAAGCTTTAAAGTTGGTGGAGTCCAACATTCTTATCATCCTATCTTGGGTCTGTACAACCATTATGGATTTTTAAATTCTATCTTCTTAAAATCTGAGTATTTTTTATGGCTTTATCTGACAATTCAGTGACAACTTCCACAGTCATTCTAGTAAGAGTCTATCATTAGTGCCTGAAGATAACTGGAGTTGTACCTTACAGAGAACTGGGTTTTCTAGAATGAACATATTTCCACTAGAGTTCTGCCCACATGAGTTTATTTGAGTATAGATATTCATTAGTATGATTGTGTTTCCAACAATCTCTCTAAGCAACATTGAAATCCCCCACCGAAATACCAAGATCAAAGACAAATGCTTAATTTTCCTGCCTTACTCTATTATTGTACACCTGATACAAACTCAAATATGGCGACCTAAATGCCACTATTACTATGAAGGTTTTCAGCAGTCTCTGTTTAGGGTTAACGTTTAAAATCCTAGGATGTCTTCAAGTATCCTAACAATGGTGCATGACCTCCATGCCTGAGAGACAGATGCTAATCTATGTTTCCTTGATTACATAATAACATATTTTTATAACGATTTTAAAAGGAAATGAATACATGTTTATATAAATAACCCTATTTTTTTTATTGTGGTGAAGAAAAACACGACACAACATGAAATCAACCTTCTTAACAACTTGCTAAGTTTAAAATACAGTGCTGTTAACTATATGCACATTATTGTACAGCAAATCTCTTGTACTTTTTCATCTTGCATAACTAAAACTCTAGACCCACTGAACAGCAACTTTGCTTTTTCCCCTGCCCTAGCAACCACCATTCTACTTTCTCCTTCCATGAGTTTGACTACTTTAGATACCTCATATAGTGGAATCACGCTGTACTTGTCTTTCAGTGACTGATTTATTTAACTCAGCATGGTGTCTTCAAGGTTAATCTGTATTGTAGCATGCAACAGGATCTCCCGTTTTACAGCTGAATACTATTGCATCGTATGTATATATCACATTTTCTTTATCCATTCATAAGTCATGGGCATTTAGGAGGTCTCAACCTCTTTAGCATTGAGAAAGATCATGTTCTCAGTGATTTTTGATCCACTAAATTCTAGAAAAGCCAATGGTGCCCTGCCCTAGAAAAATGGAAGTTGTAATTTCATTTTGTTAAAGAGAGGGTTCCTTGTTTCTTCTAGGGCAAAAAAAATATATATTATTTGAAGAACAATGCAGATTTTGTTGAAGCAGGTGTTCATCTCGTCTCAGCCTCTCTTACACAACTGGGAATGCGTTTTGCCTCCCAAGTAAATGGACTTTGAGCCCAAATTCAGTGTTTCTGTGGGCAGAACTTGTGGTTCACCTCCACAGCTGTTTCTGAGAAGGGAGGTGATGTGTGTTTGAGGAGCTGAAAACACAGGTCACACTGGACCCAAATTAAATACAAACCTCAAAACAATGATCCTCTGTCTGAACGCAGGTCTCCTGGCTCCCAGAGTGGCACCTTAGCCAGCCTGTTTTCTGTGGCTAGCCTGAGCTGCTAGGTTTGAGGTAAGGAAACAATATCCACACTCTTAGCTTTAAGCATTAGATACTCAGGCCAGGTGCCCAAGGCAGAAATACAAAAAACTTGCTCTCTCTCTGTCTTGACACTGAAAGTGTCCATAAACAAAGCAGTACACTTGAAGCTGCATTATGACTCGAGTCATGAGATAACCCTGACCTTTCAATTAGCATAATCAACACACAAGGTAAATGGGGCTCAGCTGTTCCGTTCTGACACTACGGAATTTCCATTGTCAGACTTCCATTCCTTTCTCTTGCTGAGGGAAATTGTGGAAAATGTGAAATAAGCAAAAGGATCATTGCATGTTCATGCTCATTGTTTAAAAGCCCAAGCAAGGATTCTATCGTTCTCTAGGTCGGGAGTCAGCAACTTTTCCTTTAAAGGGTCAGACAGAACATATTTTAGGCTTTGGGGGTCACAATAGGCTCTCTGTCCCAACTATTCAGTTCTGCCACTGAAGCACAAAACAGCCACAGACAGCGCTGAAACGAATGGACATAACGTTGTTCCAAAAAAACTTTATTTAAAAAAAACAAAAACAAAAAAACACCTTATTTCTAAAAACAGGTGGTCAGTGGATTTGACCCACAGTAATTTGCCAACCTTTGCTCTAGTAAAAGAAAATGAACCCAGCCTGATTTGTTATTTGTACTTGATAATATCAGGGCCCAGGTTACAAGTTAATTTGGTAACTGTTGATCCTATAGAATTGTAAATTATTTTTTTTTCTCAGAATAGACAACCCCAAAGGGCAGGATATTATTGCCCAATAGGACTTGAAACAGTTTTGACTCTAACTTCAAAAGCAAAATCTGATTTTAGTACGCCTTTCCTGATGGACTACACATTCCCTTGGTCCTCAAAGAGTCTTTGAACCAGCTATGCCATCCTTCCTGATTCCCCACTTAATGAGCTGTACAAGTGAATGAGTGTTAATTCTATATGTATTTGAGAATGATGTTTTTTTAACTTTCTGAAAATTCAACACTGACCATCTAGATTTGAGGCAAACATACCAGCATTCTATATTAGGCATCAAAGACAAGAAACACAAACATTTGGGGGGAAAAAGGCAAGTGGTGTGAGACCCTTCTGTTCATGCCACAGAGAAGCTCACAAGCCTCCTGTGAGATGACACTGATCTTACCTAGATCCCTGATGCCACCTGCAGCATACCCTATGTCTTCTGAGCCAGTGGACATCAAAATATTCTTTTCACCTCTGTAAAATGAGGCAATTCACCAATATAAAACTCTGAGGTATTTCCCAGGTCTACTATGCTTTAGTAACTCCCTGCTTGTAACAAAGAGGATTGCTCAGAATCCTCCCCTCTCATCCATCCCATCCTCACGTAAAGGAATACTGGGTTTAATTAAGGACAGGGGCATATGCAAATTGTCTGAAATCTTCCTAGCTTGAAAAATAATATAATTTTATTTTGGCAACTGCCTTAAAAATAGAATTTTGTATAAAAAGTAGCTTTCCATCACCTCTGACTTGTGCACCTGATCAGGATTGGATCACATTAATTTTAGGGAGCATTTCAAAGCTGCAGTAGTGCACATTGACCCTTTTTCAACTGTAACTTCAACAGCTCATTTCTTCTGATTCCGGTCATGTCTTCAAGCTTTATTTCTATACAAATAATGTCCCATCTCTATTTCCAGGCCACACACCATTCTGCCAAACACCAGTCCCTCATTGGCAAAGGCCTTCATCTTCCACGCTTAATGAGTTGTACAAGTGAACTACTTGCCCCTCTTCTTGACTTGCTCGATATGGCATTACCAGCTTGCCGCCTTTTCTCCAAACCTAAGAAACGCTGACATTTCCCTCACACTTGCCACCACCTCTAACATCCAGTCAGTAGCTGAAATCTGTCAGTGCTACTGCACTCTCTCTGACAGCTCCCCAGCTCAGGCCTTCATTAGATTCATTACCCTTCACATTCTCATTTGCCTGGTCTGGTTCTCTCTCGGAGCCACTACCTATTCCAATGATACTGCACACAGCCACAGACTGACTTCCTTAAACACAGATATTTCCTTGTGCCTCCCTTGCTTAGCCCTGATCAAAATGTTTTGACTGCTTCCTGTTCCTGGACAAATAAAATCCAAACCTAAGGCCTCACCTAACCTACCTACCAACATTTCCATCACAGATTCATTTGAACTGCCTCTACGCCCATATTCACCCTTTTATCGCTCCCTGAAATGTATTTTACCACAGTCTTCTCTTGGGTTACTGTGTTTCGACACATCCCAACCCTGTCTAAAGGTCTTCCCAGTTCCATCAAGAAATCACTTTTCTGTCCTTTGACACCTTTCATCTTTCACTGTTCTCTCCCATATTAATATCCTTAAATTTCTTAGGTGTTAGTAGGCAGGGAAGTGTCTGGTGACAGTCTGACAGTTTTCAGTTTGCACCCTACCACCGACATTTGTCACCTTTGTGACTTTTATTAACTGACCAAAATGGCTCCATGCCTTAATTTTTACATTATCTGTTAAGAACTTCCGACAACAGCATTTACTTCTGCAGGCTGTAGTAGGAACAAATGACTGACACTGGCCCATAGCAAGTATCATTTACATGGCTCTTAAACATTACATCTTGTCCATCTAAGTATGTCTTCCAGTTAAAACTATTTAAGGAGGGCCTAGAAAATCGTTTTTGGGCTGCCCAGCCTCCTTTGGTAATCACCTTCTGGGGAATTATTTCCCCTCATGAGGTCCACTCCTGAAGAGGCTATAAATCAAGGGGCCTGGCCTTCCCTGCCAAGCTGTGGGCACACTACTTAAGCTGGACAGATTGGACTTTTTGTCTTGGGACGTTGTACCTTGAATTAAGTGATGAAAGTTTGAAAAAAGAATAATTGGAGTGCTTTCATTTCAACCTTGGATCCCCCCCAAAAAGTTCTATAGTTGGTTTTGTTCATTCTGATTCTGATTTTTCTTCTATTTCTTTATTCTTTGCCTTCACTCCTGAACCCCCCTCCAAGTTCCTCTAGTAAATTTTATTTCTACTTGAGTTAGCAGAAATGAATTCTGTTGCTTATAACCACAGAACTCTAACACAGAATTATGTCATCTATCGTTTAATTTCCAATAGCCAAAACCTAATGTTTAGCATTTAAAGTCTTCAGTAAATTTTTGTAATAGAAAAGAATGCTTCAACTTCTGTTGGTCTTGTCTATGTACACTTTAATTTATGTTTACACTCTTAATTCTATTATAAATCAGAATTATTGCGTGCTTCATTTAGCTTCTGTTCTGTAAATCCAAATATTTATACCCTTCTTGTTCCAAAAACAATTTCAGATAATTTCATTTACTTTTACATAGAAAATTAAGACAATGGAGGAAAATTTCAAGGAGGTGAGTTTTTTCTCACAAAGTTATAAAACAAATAAACTAAAAAGTCCATTATCTTTGCTATAGAATTAATGAATTTCAAAAACTTCATTTCTAATCCAGTATTTTCTACCTTGGCTATCCCATAGACTCTCTTGGGTAGATTAAAAAAAAAAAAATACAGGTAAATAGTTCTCATCAAAGACCACTTTGATCCGAAGCACTGAGTGTGGGACATGGGGTGCAGTATTTTGTGCAGTTTTTAAATGCTTCCAGTATGAGAATCACAGAGCCAATCAATTATGCAAGATGCTTAAAATGGAATATTGATCTTCGAATGGTATTTGTCAAGTATAGACAACTTTGTGTAGATTTGGGAACAAAAATATGAGCATGAAATAGTTGGTAAAATAAACTCTTGAAAAACACTAATACTCTACAATTATTTTTCCATCAAAATAAAATAATGCCAAGTACATGGCCTCTTCCAAGTAACAAATCCTTAAAACCAAAGTGAAAATTTAAAACCACTTCTTCAAATAGCATCTGTCCGGTAGGCCAATGGCTTGTTTTAGTTCATTTCCCGTTTCTGCTTGGTAGAGTTCATGGGATATTTCGAGAATCAATGGGTAATTAAGAATTGGCTGCCAATTTAGGTATTTGATTTGGAAATTGAGTCTTTGAAAACCATCAATTCCAAATACAGGGCAAGCTCTCCTTATTATGCTATCCCAGAAACTGGCAGTAAGAAAATTCTAAAAACATTTATAAATGCAGGAGCCAGGGGCTGCAGGTGGAACATACACAGCTGCCAGGAAAAGTAAGACACCTGCTATGTCCTTGTGTACCCTTTAATGGGTGGGGAAAAGAGAACAATACAGTCTGCTATGTATAAATCTGGGGAGTAGTCATAAATAAGTGTGGTTAAAGAGCTCTGTTGGGCAGCCTTTCTGAAAGGGCATGCACAGCGGTCCCTGGACAGTAAGAAATTAAGGCTGGTAGCTCTAGGCAGCATTTGCTAACTGTAAAAGTCCACTGGAAAAATGACACACCTGCCATAATCAGTAATTAATAGCTTAGGAGACATTACTTCATCAGATACAAAATTAGCTCCTGCTTCTCAGTTCAGTGCTATCTATGGAAGTCTACTGTCTGTGGAAAACATTGTGACACACTGAGAGTCATCAATCTCAAACCTAGATGTGAAAAAGAATCACCAGAAAATGTTATTAAAAGACAGATCTTTCAGCCTCAACCGTAAGCATTCTGATTTACAAGGGTTGTGGAAGGTCAGGAATCTGCATTTTAGCAGGCACTCCAGGGGTACTTATGATGCCTGTGGTCTAAGAAAAACTGAGATGCCTATGCAGATTTATACTGTGCCTCCATTGAGAGTAACTTCCTTTAAAGGGAGAGGAGTACTTAGGAAAGACCTAAGGAAGCCTGGACTCTGGTAGGGGTTTCTGGCTGCAGTGAGCATGCCTGGAAGAACAGGCAGTGACAGGAAGTCCTGAGTGCAAGATACTCCAGAAAGTAAGGGAGGCCAAAAGGAAGAGAAGGTGAGCTGCTGTCGAGAAAAAAAAAAAAAAATCTCCAAATTTCAAAACTTTACCTGAGACCCACTGGGGGGAGAATGGCAGTTGGGGAAGTATAAAACCATAAGAAAATTCCAGATGAGTAGTCAGTAAGTATAACTACCTGCGATGTATGCACCTGTGGTTTGGATACAGCGCCTTCACTAGGAGGCAGCTGGATCCTGTTGGTTAGGTACATGGACTCTAGAGTAATGGTCAGCAACCTTGGCTACACCTAGAAGCTTCAGAAAATTCTAATACCAAGGCCCCAAGCAGAGTTTCCGATATAATTGGTTAAGAGTATAGCCTGAGCCTTTCTATTTCTTTAGAGCTACCCAGTGAGGGTTGAGAACTAATGCTCTAGAACAGTGCTTCATACAATTTGGAGTGTGTCAGACTTACCTGAAGTGCTAATAGGACTCACAGAGGCCTAGGCTCCTTGATGTAGGCTAGGGCCGGGCCTCTTGTGTTGAGCAAGTCCCCTGAGTGATTCTGACACTCACTAAGTTTGAGGGCCAGGGATCTAGAGGGAGAACATACAGATTTAGATCAGAACTTCACCACCCAACTGGGTGCCTTGGGTAAGTTATGGACTCTACTTACACTTCACATTGCACAGCTGTAAAGCAAGGACCAGTAGGACACATCTGACAAGGGATGAATGTGGATGGCCGTGGAGACTCTCCCTTCTCCCTTTCTGGCTAAATTAAGGGAAAGCTGGCTCAGCAGCCCTGAATTATCTCAACAGAAGAACAGGCTGATACTAGCCACCAGTCTATCCTCCCCACTTCTAATAAGGCCACTTTCCTGAGGAGGCGGCTTCTATTGTTTCATAATCTCATAGATATTCTCTGCATGTTCTCCTCCAACCCCCACTCTTATGACCATTATGTAGAATAACGGTTTTTAAATTTCAGCGTGCATTAAACTACTCAGAGGACTTGAAAAAACATAGATTTCTGCGCCCTATGCCTAAAGCTTCCGAGTCTAAAGGTCTGACTGTGGCCCAAGAATTTGCATTTATAACAAGTTTCCAAGTGATACGGATGACAGCCTAAGGTATACTTGAAGAACCACTTACGTGAATGTGTTGGGGACAGGGTTCCTCTCTACAGAACTACTGGTCATATCTCAGCTCTGGGCTCAGAGAGTCAGAGGATTGTGTGTACTTTACTACTTCTCTCTCAGATCCCCGCAACCCCCTCCCCCGTGCCCCAATAATCTCTCTTTGATATCTATACTGCATAATGCTAATGGTGTATGTCTATGGCCATAATAAGGATTATTGTTACCATATGTAAATTGTTTAAAAATGTACTTAACAAATAGTTTGGGCTCTTAAATGGAAGCCAACATTATTTTTTATTTGTCAAACCCCTCTTAAGCAGCTACTACGTGCCAGACATTTGGCGAGATGCTGGAATTAATATATGAACAAGACAAGATGCATTCCTTCCAATCTAGAAATTGACAGTCAAGAAGAAAATGAAAGCATGCTCACAAATAATTATAATCCTATAATAAACACAACAAAGTAAGTAGTCTCTAATACGGACAGGATTCCATTAAGTCAGTTCCTATTAGGGAACTGCAAAGATCATGATTGGTTTTTTTGCTACCACTCAACTCCTGCAGGAGGCATAAAAAGCCACCTCTTGACCCCCATTCCCTCTACTCCCTCTAGCCTCCCACCCCTGACTTCCAGACTTTACTGCAGAGACATGCTGCACATGTGTAGTATTAGGCTGGATCAGATTCATCAGAGATAAACATAGTGCAGGAAACAGCACTTAATATCTATTAGACGTGGTTTCATCCTCAATGATTTTTTTGCCCACACTGAAATGTTTGAAGTTTTTATCATTCTTCCTATTATTATTTGGTGTTTACATAGAACCTTTTTTCAAAGAGCCCCTACCACTTCTTCAAGTGTTACCTGCATCTGATTACATTTCTCAGAGATTAAAAAGAGTCACTGACTGTCTTCATTTCATGGAGGGGCTAGGAGATGGAGAGATATTCATTTTGTCCCAAGGCAGGTGCTGGAAACCAGAAATCTAACTTAGAGGCCCAGGGCTCCACATTCTATTGTGTCATGAGAAGTAAAAGATATATACCACTCAGAGACACGTGCCTCACTCACCTTAAAGAACAAAAATTTGGGGTGAAAAAGTGTAATAAATGAAACCAGAGGAGAGGTACTATTTTTCAGAAATCATGCTGCATCATCTGAAAGAAGAATCTCATCCTCTTCAGATCATCACAAACAAGCTATTTTAAATAAAGGTATAAATTTCCATTTTACCCACAGGATATAGCAGCTCCTACTACCTGATTCCTGTTCCTGCCCAGAAGTGTTTATCCTTACCCCATCGCCTCCCATAATGTTTAACAAATGGTCTGGTCTGGACCACCCAGCTGCTGCTGTGAAGAAGAAAGAAACAAGCTTTCCCAGGATCCATGTTTTTCTATGCTGACAATGTTGGGAAAAAATGAGAACTGTATGTTAAAATATCAGGACTTTCCTCATTTATAATAAATTGCATCCAGAGTCTAACAACATTAATGTTAGTGGGACTGGAGAAGTTGGACAGAAAATCGATTGGGTTTTCCCTCTCAGATACTTTCATCTATACTGTTTCCCCGAAAATAAGACCTAGCCGGACAATCAGCTCTAGTGCGTCTTTTGGGGCAAAAATTCATATAAGACCTGGTCTTATTTTACTATAAGACCGGATATAATATAATGTAATGTAATGTAATGTAATGTAATGTAATATAATATAATATAATATAATATAATATAATATAATATAATATAATATAATATAATATGTAATACAAGACTGGGTCTTACATGAATTTTTGCTCCAAAAGAAGCATTAGAGCTGATCATCCGGCTAGGTCTTATTTTCAGGGAAACATGATAGCAGCAGAACTATTGTCGATGAAAAACATCCAGCCTAAGAGGAAGCTTATAAGAGTTTATTTGAGCCAAACTGACCACAATTGCCTGGAAGCAAAATCTCAAGGGATTGAGAAAATGCTCCATGAAATGGAGGTTTGCAGGTTATTTTATACATAAAATCAAAGGAGGAAGGTTACATGAGATCCATTGGTGATAGATTAACAGGGTGGGAGAAAGCAAAGCGGGAAATATTTGGGATTGGATAAAAGTAAATTGGGGAGACACGTACTTCTTTTACATAGGTGGGTGCAGGATAGTTAACAGTTGGCTTTTTACAACACATAGAGATGGTAATCAGGAGACAAGCATAATAATGAGGGATTTTGCAGTTTCCAGCTCTGGTCTAGAAAAAGGATTACTGACATTCCAAAGATGTTATCTTAGGTGCAAAAAGACAACAGACAGGCCCACTGAAAGGCACAGATTTACTTTATGAAGGAAGCTATAGATGTGACTTCCCGCCATGGCCCACTTAGTTATGAAATTTTTATGCTCACACCATCTCATGTGGTTATTTTCAGTCTCCTGAGCTTGTCAGGTTTAATATGTGGCCCCTTTTCAGCCCACACTATCTACTGAATACACTACCTAATCAGAATGAAAAGTAAGGCCTGAGTCAACTGGCCACCTGCTGGAATTCAATGTGAGGGAAATCCAGGCCTTCTTTTCAGCTCCCAGTTTATCACAAAAGCAGTTAAAAATTTAGCATTTCAGCCCTTCCTCCTAGAATATCTCCTTCCAAATGTATTCGTTTCCAGGAAATCCTACAAATATTTACAATCTTAGATCACTTCAGAATAACGTTTTCTAGATGTCGTCAGAAAATATATCTAGTTTGATTTGACCATATCGACTTACGTACTGAGTCAGAACATTTTACTGTGAGAGACTCATAAAATCCAAAAGTAAGAATCACTGGAAAGCTTGAACAGGGAGTATAATGAAAGCCCAATTCCTGCGTCAGTTCAAGTGGAGTTCTATATGAATTTAGTTGTATTTGGCTGAGATTATGGTGAAATTTGTCTGGCTCATGGTCATCCTACAGTTGATGAAATCCTAGCACACAACCAGATTTTCTAGATTCCTATACTATCTCCACTAAGCAACTCAAGAATAAGGAATCATACCTCTGAAAACTGGCATAATCAGAGGCAGCTAATACCTGCTTAAATAAATAACTCATCACTATCATTTTCTTTTTACATAACTTATAAACATGCACCAAATGCCTATGAGGCTCTCTGGCTAAAGATAAACCTTACCCAGGAAACTCATGGCTGAAATTCCAACGGTGAAACTGATAAAGACTACTGTTTGGTCTCCTTAAATCTTCATATGAATATTAACCAATACCTAACCTAGAAGAGAGAAATCATCAAGGCATTTGCCACTGTGTCATTCTAATCAAGACCCATCCTAGTGCTCCAATATTCACAGAAGGCTGGGGGTACCCAGCAAAGAGCAGGGCAATAACATTTTATTTCCCTGATCAGCCCCCATCACTCAGAGCCTTAGCAAAGCCTTCACAGAGTTAGCCATGACCACTGGGTGAGGGGCAATAAAAGAGAGAAATGAGAACCAGTTTGACCTTTAGAGTCTTAGGAAAGTGTATTGCTGTTGTGACAGAGATGTCAGACTGCTTTGGCTAGCAGAATCTTAGTAGGATGTATTACTTGCGGTTTCCTGGGAATTATAGGGATGCCCCAAGGTTATCTCAGAAGAATATATTTCTGAATAAAGATCATGTAAATTACAGAAACATTTCTTTCATCACACCTGTTCACAATGCTTTCTTGGTTTCAGTCCCTCTTCTTCACCTTAATAATAGAGGTTACCAGGAGAAGAATTAATATATCCTTAGGTAGCATATTTTCCCCTAATTCAGAGAGCTTATAGTTGGAGGTCTTCACCAATGTGTAAATTTTTAGCATTTTGTGACTTTATTATCAATCCATTAGCAGAGAATGGGCCTTCCTACACATCTTGACTTTCAGGGTGTCATGGCTCGCCACCCCCACCATTCCCCACAAATGAAGAGCATCTCTTATAGCCAAGGCGTTATGAGAAGGCAAAACATTCTAACGCAAGGGAAACATGTTGGTTGAGTCTTGGTTTAAATGAGGAATCTGAGAATAACAGAGATCTACAGAGCTGTTTCATGTTGCAAAACTATATAAAAATATTAGTACAAAACAGGGTAGCACTCCCTCCAGACCCTCTATTCCTGAATTGAATAGATCCAGAATTGATTCCCTTTCTGTCTGAAGTTCTCCATTTAGCCAAGAAGCTCATTTTACTATATTCTCCTCATACATAACATTGGACAAGCTGCTTGTTTGTCCTTAACTGAAGGGTTTTCTAGTAAACTGGAACAAGGGAGGCACTTCTAACACTCAACGGTTCTCTTTATTTCTGGAGGTACTTAATTTTCTTTTCTTTAATTGTTACAGTTGTTCTATTTTATTAGTTATTGTTGTTAAACTCTTACTGTACCTAACTTACTTGTTTTTAAAGATATTTATTAAAATATAGTTAACACACAATATTGTATTACTTTAGGGTGTACACCATAGTTATTCAACATTTATGAATATATACCTAAAGAACTGATCACCATGGTAAGTCCAGCAACCATCTGACACCATACCATGCTATCATAAAATTATCGACTATATTCCCTATGCTGTATATTACACCGCCATGACTTAATTTGTTTTATACCTGGAAATTTGGGAGCCCCTTATTCCCCTTCACCTTTTTCCTCCCTTTTTAAATTTTTCAATTACAGTTGACATTTAGTATTCATTTCAGGTGTACAGCATAGTGGTTAGAGATTTCTATAATTTAAAAAGTAATCCCCTGACTAGTGTAGTAGCTATCAGGCATTATACATAATTATTACCATATTATTGACTATATTCCCTTTGCTTCACTTCAAATCACCATGACTATTTTGTAACTACCAATGGGTACTTCTTAATCCCTTCACATTTTTCACCCTGCCCCCGAAACCCCTCCAATCTATCACCCTGATAGACCTAGTACCCATTTGACACCATACATAATTATTATAATATTATTGACCATATTCCTCATGCTATACACTACATCACCATGATTACTTTGTGACAACCAATCTGTAATTCTTAATCCCTTCCGATTTTTCACGCAACCCCTTCAACCCCCTCCCATATGCAAACATCAAAATGTTCTATCAATGAGTTTGTTTATGTTTTGTTTCTTTATTTAGTTCTTTAGGTTCCATGTATAAGTGAAATCCCATTGCATCCATCTTTCCCTGTCTGACATACTTCATTCAGCACATTACCCTCCAGGTCCATCCATGCTGCCACAATTGGCAAAATCTCATTCCCTTCCATGGCTGAGCAATATTCCATTGTATGTACCACCTCCTCTTTATCCATTCATCCATTGACAGACACCAAAGCTGCCTCCACATCTTGGCCACTGTAAACAATGCTTCAATGAACATATGAATGCACAAGTCCCTTCAAATTAGCATTTTAGGTTTCTTCAGATAAATACCCATAGTGGGATTATTGGGTCCTTTTTTGTCTCTTCTAATAGCCTTTGTTTTAAAGTATATTTTTTCTGGTATAAGTATGGTAACCGCAGGTTTTTTGTTTGTTTCTGTTTTCATGAAATATTTTTTCCCATCCCTTTATGTTTAGTCTCTGTGTGTCTTTTGATCTGAGGTGAGTCCCTTATAGACAACATATATAAGGGTCTTGTTTTCTTAGGCATTCAGCCACCCTATCTTCTGATTCGAGCATTTAATGCATTTACACTGAAATTGTTGATAGGTATGCAGTTATTGCCATTTTATTACTCATAGTTTTTATCTTTTTCTTCCTTTTCCTTCTTACAGAAGTCCCTTTAACATTTCTTGTATTACTGGTTTGATGGTGATGAACTCCTTTAGCTTTTTCTTGTCTGAGAAGCTGTTTATCTGTCCTTCTATTCTAAATATCAGGTTAGTGCAAAAGTAATTGCAGTTTAAAAGGTTAAAAATAATTGCAAAAACCGCAATTTCTTTTGTATGAACCTAATAGTTTTTGTTAGGTAGAGTAATCTTGGTTGTACGTCCTCGCTTTCATCACTTTGAATATTTCCTGCCAATCCCTTCTGGCCTGCAAAGTTTCTATTGAGAAATCAGCTTATAGTCTTACGGGAGCTCCCTTGTGGGTGACTAACTGATTTTCTCTTGCTGCTTTTAAGATTCTTTTTCTGTCTTTAACCTTTGACATTTTAATTATGGTGTGTCTTGGTATAGGCCTCTTTCAGTTCATCTTATGTGGGAATCTCTGCACTTCCTGGACTTGTATATCTATTTCCTTCACCAGGTTAGGAAGGTTTTCTGTCATTATTTCTTCAAATAGATTTTGAATTCCTTGCTGTCTCTTCTCCTTCTGGTACCCCTATGATGCAAATATTGATACACTTGATGTTGTCCCAGAGACCCCTTAAACTATTCTCATTTTTTTGGATTATTTATTCTTTTCACTGTTCTGAGGAGGTGTTTTCTGCTGCCTTATCTTCTAAATCGCTGATTCAATTCTATGCTTTATGTAATCTACTGTTTATTCTCTTTAATGTATTCTTTAATTCAATTAGTGTATTCTTTTTTTCTGACTTTTTTTTTTATGTTTTCTATCTCTATTTTTATGTTTCCTATCTCTTTGTTGAAGTTCTCCCTGAGATTATTAAGCATCCTCATAACCAGTGTTTGGAACTCTACCTTTGGTAGACTGCTGTCTCCATTTTGTTTAGTTCTTTTTCTGAAGTTTTATTCTGTTCTTTCATTTTGAACATGTTTCTTTGTCTCCCCATTTTAGATGCCTCCTTGTTTTTATTTCTATGTACTAGGTAGAACTTCTATGTCTTCCAATCTTAGCAGAGTGGCCTTACATAGTAGGTGTCCTGTGGGGCCCAGTGGCACAGTCTCCCTTGTCACTTGAGTCAGGTGCTCCAAGTGTGTTCCTTGTGTAGGTTGTGTGTGCCTTCTTGTTATAGTTGGGACTTGGTTGATTTTTGCATGTCAGTGGGTGGGTTTAACTCTCATACTAGTTGGTTGTGAGGACTGGCCATGACACAGTGGAGGAGCTATCATGTAGGGGCTAACCCAACATAGCAGGATTTGCTTTAGCAGGTCTCTGATCTCTGCCCAGTCTGCCTTTTGGTGTGTCACCCATGGAAGGTACCAGGTGGCTCTCTGTTGTGGTTGAGAGCCAGCCACAAGGCGTGACAGCTCCAGGCCCTCCTGGGAGGGGCCATGCCACAGGCCAAGTTTAGCTGAGACGTGTGCCCTGACTGGGGCCACCTGGCATGAGCCACAAAAAATCTGTAGATGGCCACCACTTGTGCTGGGCTTTGAGGTACCTTGAGATGCCAAACTGCAAACTGAGGCTGGGTGCTACTATAGTGCTAAGCTTAGGCTGCTCAGCAAGAGGTCTGGGATACACCAGAGCCAAATGCAGTTTGTTTGGGTTTTGCAAAGATTTGTGAATTTTTTGGAAATTCCACAGCATGCACCAAGATAGGCCCTTTGTATGGAAAACTACTGGAAGTGGCTTGGGTGTGCCTGAATGTTGGGTGGGGCAAGGTCTCAGGGACTCACCAGGGAGGTGTGACCCAACTGTGTTAGCCAGGTTGATGGAGACTCAGATATGTCAGCCACCTAAGTCTGCATGCAAGGAAGGAGGAGGGCTCAACAAACCAGTAATAGTTTCAGTCTGCATCTCTGTCAAACAGAAAGCTACCCCTCCAGCTCTAGCCCTGGAGCCAGGCACCTCAGTTCCTCCCATTTGATCCTGGTGTCTTTCAAGCTGCTGCCCATGTTGGAGCTCTGAGCCAGTGAGTTCATCAGTGAGTAAGTCTACGCTCAGCCCTTTAAGAGGACTGCCTGGGATGGCAGTCACCGCTGTCTCAATCACCTACAATGTCCACTGGATTCCACAGCCAGGAAGTTATGGGTACTTCTCTCCCTGGCAATGGAACCCTGGGATGTGGAGCCTGGTGTTGGGCTGGGACCCCTCGCTCATCAGGGCGGATCTCTGCAGCCAAGATATCCCTTCCAATTTTTAACTGCCACATGTGGGTGTGGGACCAGACCATTCCACATCTCTGCTCCTCCTACTAGCCTCGAGGTGGCTTCCGCTGTATGTCCTTAGTTTTGGGACTTCAGTTCATCTCCAATTCAGAATTCTCAATGATGGTCGTTCTGTAGTTTAGTTGTAATTTTGATGTGGTCAAGAGAGGAGGCCAGCACAGCCTTTACTTACCTACTCTGTCATCTTGACTGGAGTTTCTAAATTTTGTGAATTGGCCTCAGGTGAAGACAGGAATGGTCTCAAAGAGCTTCCAGCTCTAATTCCATTCACTAACCAACAGTTTGCAAAACTAGGATGCTACTTCTTTTGATCCTATCAAACAAATGGCTCTCAACTTTGGCCACACATTAGAATCACCTCAGGGGATTTAAAAAATCTGAATACACACACCACCTTGGTTCATTTAAATAGGAATTCTGTTGGTAGAACTCAGACCTCAGTATTTTCTGAAGTCCCATTGGTGACTCCAACACACATCCAGGATTAAAAATCAATGTCTTAAACTAGTAGTTCTCAACTTCAGTGTGTTTCAGAATCACTTGGAGGACATGTTAAAATAGATTGCTGAGACTAAACCCCAGAGTATCTGATTAAGCAGGTCTGGGGTGGAGCCCAAGAATTTGCATTTCCAAAAATTCCCAAGTGAGACTGAAGCTGATGCTTTTAAGTATGGGGACCACACCTTGAGAACCAATGTCTTACAGGAACACGTTAATCTGACAGTTTTAGTCAGAAGAAATAAAGCTCATTTGTTTACATTTTAGAGAAACTGGTTTAATACAAACAGCCGTTTTGAATAGCAATATATATTCTCTAATTTGACAAACTAATGTAAATACTAGTGACAGTGCCAAAGAGCAAGTCTTAATGGCTTCATTTCTCTCTCAATTACAGAAGAAATCCAACTCATAAAACATAACTGAGATGTTTAAACAAACCACTTATGTGGTACTTAGGTGAAATTGTAACCCTTGTAAAATAGCACAGATTATAATCAATTTCATGAAGTATCTGGTTTATTTCACCCAATTCACTTGAAAATTTGAGCAGTTGGCACCAAAGAAAGAGAATTGTGTAATCCCACTTTGATTAGCAAAATGATAATAGTTCAAAATATTTATCTAGTTCATGTTTTTCTCATTCTTCAGAAATAACTTTCTTAAATTTTTTGGAAAATCCCCAACATCTCTGGCCTCCATAGCAGCTAAGGGACATCACACTAATTTCCACATATGACAATCATATGTCTTGGTATCATATGTCTTAAAATCCATTTCTCCTCCTTTGGGATTTTGATTTTTGCTAACTGGCTATGTATATACTAATGTCCTTATAAAATAATTTTTAAAAGAAGTAGGTGGATGTTCATATCAGCTTTATTCATAATAGAAAAAAAAACCTGAAAGTAACACAAAGGCTCATCAACCATAGAATGACAAATAAATGATGGCATATTTATACAAGAACTATACAACAATAAAAAATTAATCAGTGCACCACATAACAACATGATGAATTTCATAGATGCAATGTTGAGTCAAAGAAGCCAGTCATAAATGAGTTCATACTGTGTGGTTCCATTTATATGAAGTTCAAGAACAAGCAAAACTAATTTATAGCCGTAAACTTCAGAAAAGTAGTTACCTTTGAGGGGAGTACTGACTGGTAAAAAGCCTTCTGCAGTGCTGATATATTCTGTATCTTATGGTAGGTGGAAAAGTGGATACATGCATATGTAATCAATAACTGATTTGTGTATTTTATAACTTAATTAGCCATTTTAATTTCAAAAGTGCATTAATATAATAAATTATTTTTTCTTCTTAATTTTTTGAGGAACCATATGACCCCAGCAATCCCTCTCCTGGGTATCTACCCAAAAAAATCTGAAAATATTTTTCCAGAAAGATACATGTGCTCCAATGTTCACTGCAGCTTTATTTATGGTGGCCAAGACATGGAAACAACCAAAGTGTCCCTCAATAGATGATTGGATAAAGAAGATGTGGTATATATACACAATGGAATACTACTCTGCCATAAGAAAAGATGAAATAGTACCATTTGCGACAACATGGATGGGCCTTGAGATTATTATGCTAAGCAAAATAAGTCAGACAGAAAAAGTCGAGAACCATATGATTTCACTGATATGTGGCATAGAAAACTGAAAACAACAAAAGAACAAGACAAACAAATAAAGAAACAAAAACTCATTGACACGATAATAGTTTAGTCGTTACCAGAAGGTAAGGGGGGGAGGGGTGGTAGATGAAGGTAAAGGGAATTAAATACATGGTGATGGAAAAAGAACTGACTCTGGGTGGTGAACACACAATGTGATTTATACAGATGATGTACTACCAAATTATACACCTGAAATCTGTGTAACTTTACTAACAAATGTCACCCCCAATAAGCTTTAATTAAAAAATAAATAAATAAAAATTGTTATAGTAAAAAACAATTACTTTTTGTGAAACATTCCTCAAACACAAATTGAAAGCTATTTACATGCTAGAATTTAATAATTGTTAATGATGGGTCCAATATGGAAAATGGGCCAAAAGACTTGCTTATAAAGTCAAGTGTAAAAGACACTCATCTAAAGATTATATATTTCCTCTTCTTTTAGTGAGACTTTTTAAAAAGTGCCATCCACATAAAAGTAAGGTATAAAATGCAATAAATCAAGGACAAAGTCAATGGGGAAGAGAGTCTTCATCAGCAGACAAAAGATTCCAACAAGTTTTGGAGGCAGCAAACAGATGAAAGATGGTACTGAATTAGCAGATATAGAAAAAAATGCAGCCTAAGGTCACTA
This sequence comes from Rhinolophus sinicus, assembly GCF_057876585.1. NCBI lineage: Eukaryota > Metazoa > Chordata > Mammalia > Chiroptera > Rhinolophidae > Rhinolophus > Rhinolophus sinicus. The sequence goes on from NC_142513.1 coordinate 28,808,714, forward strand.
CAAAGGAAATAGGAAAATGGTAGGAATAATTTCCCTGAAGAACCTTAGAAAGCATGGCACTCAGAGTCACCAAATATGTTGATTAAAGTAGACATAAGAGCAAGATGTGGGACTGAAAAATGAAAGGAGGTTGTTAACTGAAAAATCTATATATAGAATGCCACAGATCAGACTTGTAGCTTCCATGCAAGTGACAGAACGTTTCTTCTCTGAAGGACCTGAGTGGCCCCAATAAAAAAAAATATTGCTTGCATACTAGCACATGGAAATCCCCCAATCAAATGTTCTGCTTACAGCCCAAATATCACCCTAATGTAAATCCCACCCAAAAGCCGCAACAAAGCACATAGAGCTGCCAGTAAGTTTTAGTGTCTCCCTTTTAATATGAAATAAACAACCAAGGACTATTTGACACTGTAATATGCTCCCAACTTAAAATGGGGGGGGGGGGGGGAAGAACCTCTAGAAAACATCAAGAAAAACATCATAAGAAATGCTAATTGGTGTGCAACAGTGAAAAATAAGAAATTACTTACGAAATAAGAATAATACAGTGTTTTAAAAATACTGGAGAATAAATAATATTTAGAAATTAAAAACATGATCATCAAAATAAAAACATTCAAATATTCAGAAGGTGATACAAAGAATACATCTCAGAAAATAGAAAAAAGAATAGAGAAAAATATGAGAGAAATAACAAGATGCTTGGGAAATGAATACAGGAAGTAAGTACTTTCAAAGGAGAAAAACGGGGGAAAAAGAGGTAATAGAATTCATTAAAAAAATCATCTGATAAATATTACCAAAAGTAACATGCATGCATTTCTTAACTGGAAAAGCCCAGGACAATAAAATATAATTAAACAAAAGTGGCACACCACTGCACATAATTACGAAGTTTAAGAACCCAGAAATGGATAGGCTTATGGAATGGTAGAGGGAGGATGTCCCTGAAACTGCTGTCCTACAAAAACAATGAAAATACTGGCAAAAACTATGGAAGCCAATAATTTCACAACTCTTGTAATTAACTAAACCCACTGAACAAACTGAAAAGAAAAACTGCTTGTCCAAAAGACATGACTGACATATCTGAGTAAAACAGTGGACTGCATAGCATTTAACTTGAGTCTATTCCAACTGCAATCACCCTCATGAACTCAGTGGCAATGTAGCCGTGTAAAACCAGCAGCCTCACTGCTGAAGGAGAAGACGGGTATCTTTTGGAGCTCTGTTAAAAGCCTCATGTTCAGAGCACAGTCAATGTTTTGTCCAAACTGGTAGTTTCCTAGAAAATCTCCATTTCCAAGTTTGTGTCGCTATTTGATTTGACTCAGTAATAGTAATCTTCCAGCAACACTGCGGATGTCTAAGGCTGTGATGTGAGTTACAGAAAGTTTGATCCTAGACAAGAATTTAAAAGAAACTCCTAGAGAACTATAGGATCAGAAGGAATTTTGAAAATTTCCAACATATTCTTGGGGATCTAAAAGACCTCTTGCATGCACAAGGCGATGTGTAAGCCCAGGAAAAACCTGGGAATGTACAAGATCTCAGTCACTCAATACTGGCTGATCTTGAGGTCTTGTACAAGCAGAAAGTGAAACCTAAAGCTGTCTTGTAAATTTCCCAAAATTTGAAGGTGAGTTTTTACGCACAAATCCCCTTGACAAAAGATAGAAGACATAAAAGCCAGGTATTTAAGGAAATATTTTGACGGATAATTGGCTTACTACTACATTGTACTGACCAAATGGGAACCACTAGGAAGCCAAGAATAATAATTGCACTTGGTTGGATTAGTCACAAATGATTTTGTAAGCTCCATGAGGACAGGAACTTTGTTTTATTCACTAAAGTATTCCCAGTCCCTTGCATCTTTGCTGAATTCAATGAGAACACGAACACTTGATTAATGGAAAGTAATAGGTTTGAATCACTATCATTTGGTAAAAATAAAAAAGAAAGACAGATGTATGAATCTGGCACTTTTGATCATTGTTTGATGCTTTGAGACAGGAGATGGCAGACGTAACACTTACAGATTAAAAAATCAAGTTATATTTTTAAAAAGTAGTAATGTAGTGTTGTGGACCCTGGGATGTCCAAAGCCCCCTTCAGGAATGAAGGACTCATTCCTCCATTTTCTGGGACTGCTGCAAGATGATGATCTCCACTCTGCCTTGTCTGAGACTGTGCTTCCTTTCAGGGCAGCCTACGTCCAAAGACAATCAAAAAGGGATTACAGAGATGCAGCCACAGTATCCCAACTGGCTCAACTATAAAGGACAATCTTAGCCCTAGCATGCCCTACTTCGTCGGAATTGCATTCTCCCTCTGCCCAATCCTGCTTCTTTTCCCTCACATCCACAAGCGTCCATCATGACAGCGCCCCTAATTAATGGATGCTGTATGAATCCCTATTTCAGAGAATTAAAGTCTATCAATTTCTTCCACTTTATCAAGCTGCCTCCTGCATGAGCCCATGCAAGAAGGTGCTCCTTTTTTCATTCTAGCTCAAAGTAAGAGTTCTCCTAGAGTAATTAAGTACTTGCTTCCTGGTCATTCATTATTTAATTAAATGAATATGTTGCTTCTCTAAGCCTTGGGTAGAGGTTTATCATGTTCTCATAAAAATATAAAGAATTTGTTCATTATAGATTTACTAGGTCTATCTTATATGTTTTAGAGATTGGTGAACCCAGTCACAAATCAGTTTCCTACTCCTCTGGCAGATTTCTGAGCAACCTTGCTTGGAAAACACCTGGTAAAACACACTTTTATTCAACTCCAGGCAATTCAAAAGCAGCTGAAAGTCACTTAAGTGGAAATCCAACTATGATACTGCTTTTCAAATCAAAAGCAAGATCTCAGCTCCACAGGATGTGGCAGATTGCCGGGTGTTTAATATTCAAGGGACAAGTACACTGTTGGGAGCTTCTTTACATAATTGACAAACCAAAACCCAAAGTACCAGGGTTAGCAATTCCCTTCTCTTTGACCACAGAACTGGTACTGTGATAGTCCTTTACTGCATATAAATCACTTTCATAGAGCCATGGGGGTGGGGGGGGGGGGGTTGTTTTGAGTCTCTAGAAAACTAGCAACAAGCCTCTGGGTAGCTGAGCAACGTCAGAACAAGGCACAAGGTGGGTGTAGGGTCATTTTGGAGCCACCATAAGTTTTCTTCTTTCTTGCTCCTGAATCTGCTAAATTATTTTGGCCCAAGTGCTGTGTATTTGAATTCTATGCAGACAATAGTACAGACGCGTGGTTTTCTCCACAAGGACTTTGATGGACTGGATCAAGACATCAAACATCAGCCTGTCTCCAGATGTCACAAAAAGCTTCGTGGAGACTTTGCAGATTATGTTTTGCCAACCATGAGGGCTGTGAGACAGACACAGCAGACAGACAAAGGATGTCACATGAGCTGACCAGCATTTTCACAAATCACTGGCAGTCAGAGGTTGTGGCGCCTCGCTTTTCCCTGTGTGTGTGTGTGACAAGACACACCAGTGATCTATTTTTAGAGGAATAAAATAGGGAACTAATTCAAAAATGAATGCTGAATACATGAAATTTCTCAAGAAAATATTAAATTATAAGTTGTTTTATATACTTTGCTTTTTTTCTTTGAAGGAACAAAATGAATTGTAACGTGACAGTTTGAATGCCTATGATGTGCCCATGCCTTACATTTTATGACTTGTTTAATTTTCACGAAACATTATGAAAGGATGAGGAAAATAAAATCCTTAGAAAGTCCATAACTTGCCTAGGTTTACACAAATAATAAAGTGAATACATAAGGATTTGGATGTAAATTGTAATGACTTCAAAATGTATGATACTGCCACTCATATCCATCCCAATGTGGGTTATAATCTAAGCCTTAACTAAAGATTCAAATTTCTTCTCTTTGATGATGTGCTGGTTTTCTTTCTTTCTTCCTTTTTTTTTTTTTTTTTTTTTAAGTCATAAAACAAGTGAAAAGTGTGTCCCATCCGGTTCACATTTTTATTACCTTTCTTTTCAATGATGAACTTCTTGGCAGTGTCTTTTATTCATAAAACGGGTCATACTATTTTCAAGATTCTATTTGTCCGAATCATACTTGGTTACACTGAGATGAAACATGCACTGACCTACCTTTTATTCATTGTTGAGCATGGGGCCTTGAACACAAATATCTATCATACAAAGGGAAAGCTTCATATACATTTTAGCCAGACTTTAAAGGATTAATTGAGGGAGGGGGAAGAAACATCCTAAGAAGAGAGAACATCGTGGACAATCATAGTGTGTGTACAGGAGTAGGAAATAATTCAGATTCCCAGGACAGAGCTGTACAGAGTGAGTTGTAAAAACAACCAAAAAAAAAGAAAGAAAAGAGAGAAATTGTGACCATTTCATACTGTTCCACAAAGGTTAAAACAGAAAGTACGGAAAAGAGGAGTGTTGGGGATTGCAAAAATTATCGCAATTTTTCACCCCGTTTGTATCCACACCCTTTGCAGGTAACCTTTTTCAGTCCTCCATCTGGAGATGGGGTAACTTTCTGTTCTTTGACTTTGGCTCAGCCATGTGAACTGCTTAGGCCAATGGGATATTAGCAGGTGTGACACAAACAGAAACTTTAAATAGCTTCCTCATCAGGCTTCCTTTATTATGCCTTTGCCATTGCCATGAGAAAATGCCTCGAGGTAACTTGTTAGAGGATGAAAGCATTTGAAGCATAGTCAAGTGGCTCCAGCTGCCACAGTCGCCCCAGCCAAAGCAGTCTGGATCAGCTGACAACCAGGCAACCCCAGACATGAAAGTCCAGCACAGTTCAGCAGAGCCACCCAGCCATCCCCGGATGACTCCAGACATGTGAGCATTAAACTCAAATTTTCACAAGACACCGAAGTTCTGTTTTTGTTATAAAATAGATAATAAATACAACTAACAAAGGAAGTGATAAGAAAAGAGACAGTTAAGTGATACAGGGAGTGCTGAGAATTTGTGAGAAAGGTTACCAACATCCATACAGGTGGTATAGGATTTTTAAAGGAACCATCTCAATAGCCTGCCCCTCCAGTCTGTATAGGACATTTGAATTGAGACCCTGAGAAAGAATTTGTCAGTGGTCCATAACACCATCACAGCTCTCCAAATCAAACACTAATGCTTGGCAGACTTTTACTCAGCCTGCAGTGTGATGACCTCATTCCTCTGTACCCTTCCTTAATTTTATCCCTTACGCTATTTCTATTCATACCTATTTTTTCCTAAGAGAAAAGAGCATCTTTCAAGGCAGGAATTTTGATTTGCGTCTTCTAGGTGCCTAGCATAGTTTTTGCAAGTATATTATATACTTTAAACAGAAAGAACTGGAGGCAAAATATATATGTGGCTAGTTATAAAACAATCTCTTATTTGTAATTCCAAAATCCCAAAAGTTCTGAAAACTCATTCATGACAAAAGCTGACTGTCATGCAGGGTGTCATGCGGGGTCTCTGGTTCCGCTCCCCACATAAGAATGCAGGACATGGTGAGGCCAAAAAGGAACACCCACGGAGCCATAGATAGGGGAGTCATACCACTATAGTCTCACTGGAAGCTGGGCTGGAGACACAGGAAACAACAGGAGCCACACTATCCATAACCTGCTGTCCACTTCTCTCTGCCAACCAACCTCACTTGCTAACTGCAATCCTCAGTGCTAACTGCAATCCGTGCTTGCTAGCTCAGCCACCATCTTCTTGCTAGCCCCCATTTGCTGCTAGCGTAGCCACGGCAGTTATATTAGTGGCCAATGGCTCACTGGTTACAGCTGACGGCCAACTAGCCACAGCTGATGGCCATCCAATCACAGTTGATGGCCCTTTACTACCCAAGTGAGCACCGTTCCACGTGAGGGCGAGAGCCTGGAAACTGCACTTCTGGATCTGTCCCCACACTGACCTGAACTAACCTGACCCTTTTTATAATATTTACCCGAATTAGTTTCACTGCAGAAATACTAATGTTTGAGTATTGACTCAAACCCCACTAATATATGACATATGAATCATATTTATAAAACACAAAAAATTATGAAATATGTCTGGGCCCAAGGATTTCAGATACAAGTTTGTGGGTTATGTTCTAATAATCCAGGTAGAAAATGGGAAGTAACTAGAGACTGAATTGAAAACATCAGTGGGAATAAAGAAGATAGTAGATTAGAGAAAGACTGCTGAGATGGAATAGTGAGGCCTTCGTCACTAAACGTACACTGAGTCATGAGAAAAATAAAATTTAAAACAACATACTTAGATCCACATTAGCAAAAATAGTGCAACTGAGGCAACAGAAAATATGAAGTCACAATCGCATGACCTATCTATGAAGAATTAGGGAATCTTTTCATTCTGGCTTCACAGCTAGATGGCTGAACTTCTCTTGTTTGTTTCCTTTTCATCTTGCAAACAGTTCCACATAGGAAAACTCAAACTGAGGTTTCCAAACTTAATAGGGCTTCATAATTATCAGAAGAGCTAATTTAATATGCTGAATCTTGGTCCTTGTCATAGAAATTCTGAATTTGTAGGTGTGGGATGGAGGCTAGGAATCAATCTTTTGTAATAAGTTTTCCAGTGGTTCTGATGTAGATGGTCCTTGAGTCATATTTTGAGAAACACTGACCTAAAACCAAATCAAGGACTTTTGAATGTGCGTTGATAATGATCAATCTTTACCAGGCTTCAGATTATTTGATTATTTTTTCAAATCCTCTGAATTTATTATCTATTGTTTTTTATTGTTTGTTTGTTTTCTGACTCAGGAAGTTTTCTTTCTTCTGGGAATAACACCCCCTAGGAAATATTCTCGATCTTTTTCAGTCATGGAGTTCTACTAGAATCTAACTCACTACCTCAAGGCAGAGTTGATTAGCCTGAAGTTGAACATGTGACATCAGGTGGTTCAATCCAGAGTCCTTAACTTCGGAATTTTCTATCTAGACATAAAGTGATGAGGAAACGTCTTTCCCTGGTTGCAAGGCTTTAACATATGCCTTGAGAGGCTGGCTATTCAAGGCCTTATCTGCCATGCAGGTAGATCACAGTAAAAGAAATGAAAGTTACAATGCAGACGCGAAAGTCTGAGAAAGAGCATTCTGGTGCAATCTGAGTTCTTGGTTCTGGTTGTTCAAGACAACCATACATCTCTATGCCCTTCCAAAAGTAGAGACTCAATGTTGTCCAAATATTTTTCCATGGTCTAAATGGTTTGGTTGGGTTTCTGTCACTTGCAACCCAATCTGCTTTACTTCTTAATCCATATACTTATGTTTTTCTTATTAAAAAAAGAATCTGAATCAACAACTACCATGTTTCCCCGAAAATAAGACCTAGCCGGACCATCAACTCTAATGTGTCTTTTGAAGCAAAAATTAATATAAGACCTGGTCTTATTTAAATATAATTTAAGACCCAGTCTTATATAATATAATATAAGACTGGGTCTTATATTAATTTTTGCTCCAAAAGACACATTAGAGCTGATGGTCTGGCTAGGTCTTATTTTTGGGGAAACACACTATATATGTTATTACATGTTTCCAATTTTTGTATTTCTGAATATATCATGATATGTAGGACCTTCCTCAGTAAGAGTTGGCAGAGCAAAATAACTCTGCTTCTATTCAACCATATAAACATCCAAGATTATTCACTGCACAAAGAGAATGAAAATATATTGTTGCACAATGAAAAAATCTTAATTAAAAATTTTATCAGTAAAAAAATAAAATAAAATAAATTTTTATCAGTAATAATTGATATGAGAAAAACTACAAAAGTCTGATGAAAGAAATCAAAGAGGAACTAAATAGAGATATTCCATGTTCATGAATAGGAAGAGTCAATTTGTCTAGATGTCAGTTCTTCACAATTTGATCTATAGATTCAGTGCAATCTCATCAAAATCCCACCAAGTTACTTGAACTTAAAACTGAACCTAAAGCTTCTACAGAGAGGTAAAAGATCTAGCATAGCTAACATAATATAAAAAGAGAAGAACAAAGTGAGAGAGGACTGAAACTACTCGACTCAAAAATTACTATAAAGCTACAATGATCAAGACAAAGTGGCATTGGCAAAAGAATACACAAATAGATTAAAGGAACAGAACAGAGAGTCCAGAAATAGACTCACGTATATATAGTCAACTAAATTGTTGACAAAAACACATGCAGGAAAACACAATGCAGAAATGATAGCATTTTCAACAAATGGCAATCGAACAACTGGACATCCATGTACAAAAATGAAAATAATGAATTTAGACACAGACCTTAACCATTAAAAAATAAAAAAAAAAAACTCAAAATGGATCATAGACTTCAAATGTGAAATGTATAACTATAAATCTCCTAGTAGATAACATATGAGAAAACCTAGATATCCTTGAATATGGCAATAACTTTTCAGATACAACACCAAAAGCAAATTCAAAAAAGAAAGAATTGGTGAGCTGGACTTCAGTAAAATTCAAAGTCTCTACCTTGCCAAAGATACCTGTGAAGAGAATGCAAAGACAAGCCACACACGGGGGAAAGTATTTGCAAAAGATACATCTGATAAAAGACTGTTATCTAAAATGTACAAAGAACTCTAAAAATCAACAATAAGAAAATTAACAACCATATTTTTCAAATGGGCAAAGACCTATTAGAATAGCCAAAATCCAAAACACTTGACACTACCAAATGCTGGCGAGGATGTGGAGCAACAGGAATTCTCATTCACTGCGGGTGAGTTTGAAAAATGGTACAGCCACTTTGGAAGTCAGTTGGTAATTTCTTACAAAGCTAAATGTACTCTTAGCATTTAATTCAGTAATTGCATGCCCTGGTCTTTAACCAAATGAGCTGAAAACTTATATCCACACAGAAACTTGCACATGGATGTTTACAACAGCTTTATTCACAGTTTCCAAACATGGAAGAAACCAAGATGTCCTTCAGTAGGTGAATGGATAAAATGCAATACACTCAGGCAATGCAGTGCCAAAAAAAGGAAAATGAACTATCAAACCATGAAAACACATGGAGGAACCCTAAACACATATACATATGTTCAAGAAGCCATTTTGAAAAGGCTACATACTGTATGATTCTGAAAAAGTTAAAACTATAGTTTAATAAAATAAATAAAATAAAATAAAATTTAGTTAAAATAAAAGGAGCAGTGGTTACTAGGGAATGCAGGAAAGAGAGATAAATATACACAGTAGAGATTTTTAGGGCAGTATCTCTGTATAATACTATAATAGTAGATACATGTCGTTATACATTTGTTAAAACCCATAGAATATATAACACTAAGAGTGAACTCTAATGTATGTATCAATGCAGATTCATCTATTGTAGCAAACATAAGACCCCTCTAGAGGATTCTTTATTGGAGGAAGCTGTGCATATAGAAGCAATTTTGTGGAATTGGAGGAAGCTGTGCATATAGAAGCTCAATCTAAAATGGCTCTAAAAATAATATCTATTTTAAAAAACAAACAACAAAAAACAGGAAACAATTCATCCCTTAAAAAAATAAATAGAGTTCCACTGGATGAGACAAACATGGTTGTATATATATCTCTTGTTTTTCAGCTGGTTCCTCAAATAGACCTCCCAAATCGAGCTTACTGATGCTGGGTGGGAAGCAAATTTTGCATTAACTGTATTTCTGGATTCTGACTTGAAGCCCAGTTTCCATGGGTTATCACGGTCAGGGTTAGTCTGCTGAACTGAATGTTTCAGTTAATCCTAAACCTCACATAAAACAGTAATTGCAGCCACCTCTTCCTTCTCCTAAATGTTTTGCCAAACTAATAACAAATCACGAGGATTCTACTGCTTTCTTGCTGAGATACTAAGGAACCTGAATATCAATTCCCATAATTATTGTAGGCCTACTTATGCCCATCTTCTAAGATAGACACAATAACTACTGTTTGTTGGACAATCCATACATGTCAGATATTTTACTAAGTAATTTAACTTATTATATAGTTTCCTAGCAAAAGTGTGAGGTTCATATTAATATTCCTGTTTTATAGATGAAGAAACTGAAGTTTGGAGAAGTTATAAAATTTTCCCCATGTCACACTGCCTGATACTTTTGGCTTCTAATTTCAAAACCCATTTTCCAGGTATCATGCACTGAAAGAGACTCAGCATTACGTCTGTGGATTCCTGAAAGGAGTCTGATTATGAGGAAACAGCATGCTAAAATTAAGGGGACATTGCAAGTAACTGTCCTATACTGTCTAGGGATGTTGGGTTTATGGAAGACCAAGCAGGACCTGTAATAATTCTAATGAACTATCATCAGAGAGACATGGCAATATAGACTCTTGGCTTTGATCCTGGGCCAGAAAATTACCATTGGGGGCAACTGGCAAGATCTAAAGTGGCCTGTAGATTAGATAATATTATTGTGTACATGTTGATTTCCCAGATTTTGACAACTGTACTGTGTGTATATCAGAGAATGCCCTTGCTTTTAGGAAACACACACTGAAATGATTCGATGTAAAGGAAAAGCATGTCTACAACTTACTCTCAAACATTTCATGAATATAAAATAAACATGCATATAAATACACAAAGAGACATGCACCCACACACACACACACACACACACACACACACACACACATGCAAAAGGATCTTGCATCTATCCTTGTCTTTGAAGGATTCTAAAACAAAGAGCAATACTAATTTTAGTCTTCAAGTTATAGTTCTAAATGTGGGAAATTAAGAAAACAAGAGATAGGGAAGTCATCCTAAAAGCAAGAGAAAGGATCCATTTTGTTTAATTTTGTTTAACGTTTATTTAGTGCCTTCCCAGTATAATATTAAAAGCCAAAAAATTGAAATTCAGTACTGTAATCCTTGATTATAGCCAAAATGCAGAGGTTTGCTCTAAGGCTAAGTGATTTTATAAACCTCAAATAGAATTACATTATTGTAAAAGATGGAAAGGAGAAAATAACATGAAATTCTAATTTGGTCTTTTATTCATAAATAGGTATTTCTGAACTAACATTTAGACTGAAGTCAAATCCTTAACACTTTATTACTAATGCTTTCAGTGTTGTCATTAAGGCAAATTATTTGAGACAACTAACTTATAGGAGCCATTCTCATATTTAAGTCAGGACCAACCTATGTGTTCATTGTCATATCCCCAATACTTATAGTAGAACCCAGGATATACGGTGTTTGATGGAAACCTGCTGAATTAATGGAGGTAGGAATAGGTGAGATCTTGTCAGGGCATCAAAACAGACACAAGGTTTAATGATTCTGATCATGGAACCCAACTTGCATTCATTACATTTCAATGGCAGACAATCATTTCCAGCCTCCCGAAGCTGTCCTTTGGTAAGTGATGTGAACAATGCATTTCCCCATGCGCTGCATAAGCCAAGCTCAATTAGGCAGAAATGACTTTCTCAAATAGCACTAGTCCCCCATCACTTGGCTTCACAGATGTCTGGTGACATGACAGTCATACAGCACCTTGGTTTAATTTGCCATCTGAGACAAGACTGCACTCATTTTGATCCTGAATGAATGGCTTCCATTCCAGATGTGAAGATTGCCTCCTCTACCTTATAGGGTGGAATATAAAATAATTCTATTTTACGTATTTCTGCTGTTTCTGAAATCCCTTTTCTCAACTAAGTGGGCATGGTTGGGCTGAGTTTCATCAATCATCAGTCATCAGGACCCTGCATGAATGTGGCTAGGCTGCTTGCAAAGTAACCCCGTTAAGGAATCACTTCATCAGGTCTAGTTTCTCTATCTCCATGTAAGTAATACGTGCCATCACCTGGCATTTCAGATTATAAGTGTTATATGACTCCTGGTGCTGGAAGGAGGTTTGGAAGCAACTGTGTTGATCCTGTTAGTCATGTGTTTCTATGGTTATTTATAAATATTATGACCATTCTTAGTCAATATATGATGATTACAAATTATTCTTTTTAATTGCCAGGAGCTCTTTTCTTCCAGAGGTCATTTAGAAGGGCTTTCAAATTCATTTGACTCTGATGAATGTAACTTACCAGACAGAAAATATTAACGGGGCCAAGATTTTGGTAATTAGATTGAACTTCAGACTCCAAGTTACTGTGAAGAATGAGAAAAGAATGAATAAGTGCAGAAAGGAATCTTTGGTTGACCATGTCTTTGAGGAGGTACTTATTTACAAGCATGGGAAAACTAACTCTCATGAGAAAATCACCTATGCCTTGTGGGTCGAGAGGAAGTCTTTTGACTTTTCTAGATCTGAAGTTACACAGCTAGAATTAAAAAGTGTCTTATATCCTCACAGACTACCTCATTGGCAAAGACCACTATACATGCTCAGTAAAGAGTAATACTGGGTAAAATGCAAATATTGAATAAGTGAACTAAGGAATGTGTGCTGAAGAACCCAGCTGATGCTTTATGTAGAATATGCAGTTAACTTTGAACCACTGGCCAAGCTCAAGTTAGATCAAGGCTTTTATAACACATCTTGGCGCTAACAATGCTAACTAACTGACTAAGTATCAGAGTATAAGACTTAGAAAGCAGGCTTGTTTACACCATAAACGTAACGCAGAGAAAAATAATTCAGTCAAAATTGAATCACAGTAGTGAACAGACTCTCATGTGTATTCCCTACATATCTATTTTTGTAAATATCCCTCTTGTTGCTAAATATAACAGGTGCAAACACACTAAGTATTAACAACTTTAATAAGCGTTCTTATAAATAACCGCAATGACAATGCAACTTTTTAAGGTCACAATTGTTGCTTTTGCATGAGTTTTGATCTGTCTGTTGGTTGTTGGGTGAATGTTTTAACATGTTTTCCAGTAGGCTCTCTCTCTCTCTCTTTCTCTCTCTCTCTCTCTCTCTCTCTCTCTCTCTTTCGGTCTATTAGGTTTCTCTGCCCTAGGCAAGAAAAAGAACACAAAACACGAGGTAATTAACTCTGAATTCTCCTCTTTTGCCAGTTAGCCCTTCTTGTAGGTCTTTCTTTTTTCCTTGCCTTCCTTCCTTCCTTCCTTTTCTTCCTTCCGTCCTTCTCTTTTTCCTGTTCTCTTTCTTTCTCTATTTTGCTGCTGAAGAAACTAAGGCTCAAAAAAATGTTCCAATTCATCCAATTTGGATTTAAAAGAGCCAGGATTTTAACCCATATTTTAACATAAAATTTAACCATGTTTTTCTATTAGACCAGGCGTTGAGGGTAAAAGTATTATTGGAGGTATACAAATAATTATTACACTTAATTTTGATATACTTTTTAATTTTAAATTTAAATTCTACTTATGGTCATTGATTCTGTTTCTTCATATATGGCAGTGTAACCAAAAGTGAATCAATTTAAAGAAAGATATCAATCAGCAATTGTATAGGTGACAGGTACATGTGGCAAATAATTAGAAGTTCACAAATACAGCAAGGTTTGAAAACACAGTGCTATACCTTAGTGCCTCCTACCTGTGCATTATGAGGAAATAAATATGTCTTCTGAAATCAGAAAATATTAGAGTTGAAAGAAACCTGAGGAAAAAATATTTCCAAATCCCCTCTCCCTTCATATTATCTTACAAAGGAGAAAACTGAGGGTTGGAGGGTCACTGGTGGCTGAAGTTACATCAGTATATTGGGAAAACCTGAATTTATAACTGTGTTCCCAATTCCATGTAGAGTGTAGTAAGGAGAGTTCATATTTGACATATAGATCTCAGGAACAGAATGGTGGACCAAGAATTCCTCTGAGAAAATGCCAGCGAAAGATTAGCTGTCCCTACTGATCTGGAACCCATTCCAATAAACAGGCACTATACAAATAAAGGTAATAAATGATAATAAACTAATGATATTTTTTTCTTCAGCTAAACTCTGAAGCTTATACATCCAATCAAGAATAATTTTCAAATCATCACTTTTGAAGACATTACTCTACATCCTCTCATCCTGCCATGGTCAAAAATATGTTTGGATCTCCCACTGGTCAAAGTCTAAGCCCACCTATCTATATCCATAGATCCAACAAAGACTTATCAAAAGTGTCTTTTATGAGCCAGCACTGTGTAGGGGCTGTGCATCCCATAAAAACAGCAAAGGTCCTGTCTTCTGAGAGCTCAGATACAAGTGTGTGAGACTGGTTATTCACAATTAAATAAACAGATAGTAACTGACTGATGCTAATGCTGCAAGGAAAATTCACAGAGTATCATGGTACAGAATAAGAGAAAGGTCCCATTTTCAATAGGTCATGGTAAGGCCATTTTGATGAAGGAAAATTTAAGCTGAGAGACTAATAGTAGAGGCAAACCATGATGAGATCTGAGCCATGGGAAAAAAAATATTCCTGGTAGAGGAAAAGTAAAGAAAGACCTTGTGGCCTCAATAAGTGGGTATGTTTTGAGGCTTCAAAAGAAGTTAGACCTGGATATTTCCAAGGAACAGTAGCCAGAGGTGGTGCAGAGGACAATGAACCAGATGGTACAGGTACTTTTCGTCCATGGATAGGAGCACAGTTTCTATTCTAAGAACAATGAATTTAAGTAGACAAGTAACACGACTTTTTAAAAGATTCCAGTGGCATGATGTAAACAAAACTGTACAGACAAGAGAGGAAATGAAGGAACCCATCTGCAGGCTTTTGCAGAAGTTTGGGTAAAACATGAAGGTGATTTCGATAGAATAGGAGTTCTCAAGATTGACAGTTCTTAAGATTGACAAAAATCAATGGGGATGAGGTATATTTTGGAAAGAGAACTGACAAGACTTGCTGATGAATTGGATGTGGGGGATAAAGGGAAGGGAGGAATCAAGAATGCCTCTCAGGCTTCTGGCTTTGATAACTGGGTCAATAATGGTACCATTGACAGAGAAGGAAAAGGTTGAGGAGAGCCAGGCTTGAGGGGAAAATTAAGGGCTCATATTAAGTGGAAGATGCCTATGAGACATCCAAGTAGAGATGCCAAATGGGGTAATTGGATGTTTGAGTTTCAGGCTTATAAGAAACATGAAACCTGAAGATAGGAAGTGGAACACTCTTGCCTATAGATGGGTTTAAGCTCTGGGAGAGAATGTACATATATATTTCCCAAACTATCTCCACACATAGTGCTTTCCATTTGCCCTCAGATTCTAAGAATTTGGATCACTGAGTTCTCAACTCTGGGTGATTCCCCCATCCATTTTATCTGC
Source organism: Rhinolophus sinicus (assembly GCF_057876585.1). Lineage (NCBI taxonomy): Eukaryota > Metazoa > Chordata > Mammalia > Chiroptera > Rhinolophidae > Rhinolophus > Rhinolophus sinicus. The sequence goes on from NC_142513.1 coordinate 28,823,969, forward strand.
TGTATTTCTCTTCTCTACAGAGTCGCGTTTTATAAAAATTTCCACTTGTCTCTTCAAGCTGACCAGAAAACAGATACAGACCCTTCCCAAGCAGGTGTTTTTAACTATTGTAGAAAAAAACAAACAAACAAAAAAAAAAAAAAAAAAAAGGAAAACACTGCAAACAACAGTAAAAAACATTAAGGGTGGTTTTCAGTGGAAATTGAAAAGTTGTTTCCTTACTGTAAATGGAACTACTCCGAGGACTGATTTGTTTTATGGTGCTTAGAGAGAAGGTTCCATTTACCCTTCATCCATACATCTATAATTCCTGTAAGTGTTCTGAGAGTATTTTAAAGGTGGAATTCATCCTGACTCAGAATTCAAGACATTGAGATCTGGAGAAGTTCTGAAAGACTAGTTCAGCCTGCTCATTTACATGTGAGAAAACAAAAATCTAAGAAATTTGAGTGACCAGCATGGTGACTCTAGTATACATTTTATAGCATTTATATTCTCTAATTTATACATTATATATAATAAATATTAATATATATGAACAATTGACCCTTGAACAATGCAGGGGTAAGGAACGCTGACCCCTTGTGCAGTCAAAAATTGCATAATTACCTCTGACTCCCTCAAAACTTAACTACTAATAGCCTACTGTTGACCAGAAGCCTTGTCAATTACATAAATAGTCTATTAACACATATTTTGTATGTTATATGTATTATATATTATATTATTATAATAAAGCAGGCTAGAGAAAATAAAATGTTAAGAAAATATATATAGAGAGAAAATACATTTACTATATGTATTTAAAAGTACTATATGTAATTTTTGATAAAAAAATTTGAGAAAGTACTATATGTAATTTTTGATTAAAAAAAAAATCCACATATAAGTGGACCCGTGCAATTCAAACCCATGTTATTCAAGGGTCAAGGGTCAACAGTGTGTCTCTCTCTGTGTGCGTATATGGTGTATATTTGTGTGTATATATATATATAAATATATATGTACATATATATATATATATTTTTTTTTCTTTTTTCTTGTTGCTGAGTAGAGTGTCCTTTCCTCTACCCTAGACTACATGAGTGCAGCTGACTCACTTCACCTTACAAGTTCCTGGATAAGGAACAGCTGCAATTTCACTTCTAATTAAACTTTCTTAAAGCTATAGACAGCTGCATGCAAGTTCACTTATTATAGGTGCCAGAACTATCTCTAATTGAAGCTGGTCTCTTCTCATATATTCACAGAGCATTTATAATAAGAAGGTTTCCAAAACATAGCAGTTTTAGCTCACTATTTAACTAGGGGGTCTTGTGACTCCAATAGGATAATGCATGAGATAATGTATATAACAGAGTTTAAAACCTTATACTGTTTTATATACTTGGGATCTACAATATTTTCTCCCACTTTTATCTTGTTCTTTTTAGTAATTAAAGCCACATATGCTCAGCTAAATACTTTTGAAAATGCTGAAAAGTAGGAAGAAAAAATATCTATAATGCCACAAGTCTTAGATAATCACAATTTATATTTTACTATATTTGCTTCCAGACCTCATTCTATGCACATAGGTTTGTATGTATTTTATGTATGTGTCTATGTAGATAGTGATTACATATATTCATATATGTACATATTTTCTATATGTATGTTATATACATATATCCATACAAATATGTAAAAGATGTTTCTATGGATTTTAAATTATTTATATTCTTAATTTTTCTCCAATTTTATATATGTACATGTATACACATATGTGTATCACTTAGCAAAATGTATGGTACATTATAAGCAACCAATAAGTTTTGGCTCTGTTATTATTATAATTAAAGATATAGAGTGGGTGTTGAAAGAGGTGAGGAGTGAGTGTTCCTTGGCCGGGGCTGTATGTTGCACTCACAGGCCAGCAGACTTTATGACTTTTACAATCCTGTGCAGGAATCACTAGTGGATGGCCATAATGACTAATGTTTATATCATCAAAATCCCTGAGCCAAGAGCAGGAAAGACAACAAACCCAACTATGTTCATACCCCTGCTTTGAGAATGATCAGTAGTGTAGGATATGTCAAAAAGAATGGGGAAACCCATCACAATTTTAATTCTCATTCTCAAGGCTTTAAAATAATAAAACCATCAACGTTTCTGCTAAACACTATCATTTTCCTCCAAATACCCATACTACTATCAACTCATTTTTGTCTACGTTTTGCATTCTAGAGATGGTAGGTGTTGTTCTAGAGATAGAAAGAAAATTTATTGAGGTAAAGAAGAAAGAGAATCAACCTGTTAGCTCAGGAACCTACTTTCTCATGTGATTTTTGACCTCTGGTTAAACTCCTTTCTCAGCTGTAAAGCTCCTTTTTATAAAAATAAAAGTTCAAAATTAATATATGTCAATCAGGAAAAGCAACTGGACCTGAGATTGTTTTGTAAACAAGAAAGGCCAAAAATGAAAGGGTACTAATCGCCATGATTATATGATAGCCATTTTTTTTTTTTTTCTCATCTTTACTGGGGCAAAAATAGTGAAAGAAAGCTTAGCTTCAGACTCCAGAGGTTTGACACAAGGAAGAATTCCTTAATGAGGGGGGAGTTGCTTGACAAAAGAATGAATGACTGAGTTTATGAAATATTCTCCAGAGAGCTCTCAGAGCAGGCATGGTTCTCCTGTCTTTGGTAGACCGGGTAGATGTGGTCCTGCTCTGCACTGGAAAGCTGAGCAGGGCTCATCCAGTGCTCTGACTTGATGAAGCAGACCTTGGTCCATGAGCACTGGAAACATTTGATGATGTCTTGTGAGTACGTGCCTTCCAGTAATCATATCTGGGGCCAAGATTGTGACAAATGCCTAGTACTATCCAGACTGTGAATATAAGCTCATGGATGCTGAACTTTCCAATGCTACATGTGAACATGTGCTTATAAATCATCTAGGGGGAATTCTCAAAGTATGATGTATGGTGTACTCAAACTCCCTGGAAACACTTCACAATTTAAACACTTTGCTATGTAAAACTTTTGTACACAAGTCTTTATTTCCCTTTCCCTTCTTTTGTTTGAAGGAATATATATATATATCTCTCTCTCCAAACAGCCATAAGTAACTTCAAGCAAGGGGTGATTTTTTTCTTGATACTCCAGTGCACTTTACAATGTGATTGTTTTTTAATTCCCCAGGACATTTTTCAGTGTATCTACTGATGGTATTGTGATTGAAAGAAAAACAAAAAGAAAGAAAAGAAGAAAAAAGAAAGAAAAACCTCCACATTGTCTTCCTATTTTTATTTCATGGCCCTTCTCTTCCGTTCATTGATTCAGTGGAATTAAGCTCTTAACACCTGACTTAGAGAGCTGTGCAGCAGATTTTTTCTTCAAATTGACATGTTTGCCATCATTTTATTGCTTAGTCTTCCATGTGTATGTTACGTCCCCTGAACAAAAAGTATGTAATTAGGCTCAATATGTACTTAGTGTGCAATATCTCTGAACTTTTAAATTCAGAGTATCTGTAGAATGTAGAAAGTAGAATGCAACAGGATTGATGGTTAAATATTATCTCTAAAACAAAGTGCTATGAAAAATAATATTAAAACTTGGAGATTAGCAGTGATGTTTAAAATCTATTTAGTCTCAAATATTAATTGTAAGCACATAACTGCCCTGAAAGCCATTTATTTGATCAAGACTGCGGGAACTTCACTGTCTACAAGCACAACAGTAATAAAATGGTTAAAAATGCAAATGTACGCTCAGTTACATTAATAGAAATACACTCTTCCTTGGGGGAGTGGAGGGGATGCCCCGTATTCTTTGCACTTGTCTTAGTAATCCAGGGGAACTGTGTCAAATTCTTGGGGCCTTGTTTAGGAAGAACCTTAGAGGAGAGGAGTTAGGAATTGATGTGAGGCATGGTAAGTGTTCTCAGCAGCCTCAGACTATGTAAGCGTCTCAGACTTTCTGGAAAGTCACAACAAGCTTTCATCCACGCTGGGGGTGGGGGTGGGGGAGGCAGGCTCCTACCTGTAATGTTTTTCTTCCCCCTTCTTGCTAGTGCAACTCCTTATTCATTCTTCAACTCTTTGCTTACATATCACTTTCTCAGAGAAGCTGTCCCTGGCCTACATCTAAACTAGTCCCCTACATCTGGCGGGATCTTTCTGGTTTAGCTCAGGAAAGATTTGGGAAAATGAATATAGATGGAGGATCCCTAGGCACCCCTTGTGAAGGGGCATTTTTTGTATACTAGCAACTTCTAATTCTAATGGTCAACATAGTCTTCCTTTTTTTTTCCTAAGAAGCCTGGCGCCAACTTGCTAAATATATAAAAAATAAATAAACAAACAAATAAATAAATAAACCCCCTGTATGCCCATTTCATATTTCCTAACTTGCCCCTCACAATGCCTATTTCAATTTAGCATTTTATTTTTTATTATTATTTTCCGTCTTCCTTCTTCCCCACTAAACTATGATTTCCATGAGGGTAGACACCAATTTCAATTTGTTCAATGCAGGATGCTACCAACCACCTACTACAGCTCATTAGAATGCTAGTATATGCTCAATCTGAAGAAAGCATCTACAAATATGTAACTTCCTAATTCAGAGAGATATGAACCTCAGAGGAAGATCTTTGAATTAAACCTCAGTGAATTAATGAACAGGTAAGGAGGGCTATGAAACAAAAATTGCAAGTGTAGGCTTCAGCAGACTGACTAAGAAGGTTTTAGGAAACTAGTTAGTGTACTTGAGGAAATGAGGAAATTGAGACTTAGAGAACTTAACTTCCAAGTTCATACAAACACAGCAAGTGTCAGGGCATACACTGGTCCTCAACAACTATTGGATGAATGAATGAGATCACACATTCACAAGAAAAGTTGCCCACAAGTTGTTGGGCAATTCTACACATGATAAGGATATTTTTCTTTTTTCGGAGAATACAGGGGCAAAGAGTAGCAGCAGAGATAATGCGATACTATTACCAGCAATATATGATAATGGTTTGAATAAAAGGCACTGGAGATAAAAAGTGAACAAATTTAGTATACCATTGGAAAATAAACTGAAGAGTACTTGTTGATGGGTTGGGTGAAAAGGGAAAGAAAAGAAAAATGACATTTACGGGATGATTTTACACTAATTTCCCATCCTAACATCCATCTCCCCACTTCCATCTTAATAATATACCCCTAAATTTATCTGGTGTGTCAAGAGTCCCATATAAGATTTACATTTTTTGTATCACTCTCAGCTATATATGGTTATTATACACGAGTATGAGTATAGCGCTAAACACTGTCCAATAAAACATAAGTAGAAGTGTTGAGGCCTTCTGTTTTCTTAAAAGAAATATATCATGACCTTACTTTTCTCAACCTAAACTGGAGTGTCTGGAACTCAGATGCGAAATTATAATTTTAACAGTCAATTGGGACCGTGAAGACAAGGGCCAAACACTTAATAAAGCAGCACTCCCATGCCAGCGAAGACTGCACACCTCCAGACTACTTTTTCATGAGAAAATGAAACTTTTTATGTCCAAATTACCTGTACCCAAAAGAATCTGACTTGATACACAGCATAATCCACTAGGTAAACAGGAGTGTCTTAACTGGGAGGGAGAGGCTACAGGAAGTCCATATGATGGGGAGAAACACCATGAGCCACTTTGAATGTGATAAGTTTGAGATGCCTCAGAGATGACCAAGTGGGCAGTTAGATATACAACTCTAGAATTTCTAACATGTCTGGGGTTAACTATAGACATTTATGATTATTTGGCATATTAAAGGCATTTACAATTATATAAGAAAATAAAGTGGATCTACAAATTCAGTGCAAATTTGTCAAAATTTCATTTTGTTTTGTAGAAATTGAAAAGCAGAACCTGAAATTCATATGGAAATGCAAGGAAACCAACATCACCAAAACAATCTTGGAAAAAAAAAAAAAGTGGGAAGACTCTCTTCTCAATTCTGAAACTTACTACAAAACCACAGTAATCACGACAGCATAAAATGACGTATTAATCAATAGAACAGTATTGAAGTCCAAAAGCAAACTTTTACATTTGTAGTCAATTGATTTTTCATGGGGTGCTGCGAACATTCAATGGAGAAATAACAGTGGCTTTTGTTTGTTTGTTTTTCTATAGTGCTAAGACAACAGGACAGGCACATACAAAATAATAAAATTGGGTGCCTACCTCACACCAAGCTCTGCGTTGTGTATCCCCCGAAGACCCAGCCTGTGGCCCCGTCATCCCTACAGGGACTGAGCCCAGGGATGGATCCCTGGAGCCTTGATGATGAGTCACACAGCAGGTACAAGCACAGTTCGCTCCGGTGCAGCTTTCCTCAGCAATCAGGCCTTCATGGCCTGTTGGGTGGGGGCCTGCCGTCATCCATGGTCCAGCAGTTACCCAAACTGCACCATTGAAGAGGATGTTTGAATGGTGCTTACTGTTAAATTTCATAAGGTTTTGCTCTCCTTGTAGAACTTTGGCCCTGTCTGGCAATTGTGATTCCCAGGTGTCTTTCATCCCACGTATCCCTGGTCAGGCCCTGAATGGCTTCTGAAATCCTCCGAGATCTGGCACCAGGGGAATTAGCAACTATGTTCTGGGGCAGGATGGACCTTGCCAGTAGGGTGTGTCCCCCAGATGTCCCCACCTGGGGCCAGGCCTACCCCTACTTGGCTCAGACCAGGAACCCAGCACCAAAGTCCTGGATTCTGAGGTGGTGTGGCTGGCGCATGAGCAGTTCGCTCCACATGCACCTGCCCTCAGGCGTTCAGGACCTCTAAGCCTGTATGGATATCAGCTGCCCCTGCTTAAATAGCCATTTTCCTGCGGCACTCACACCTGATATAGAGGGGGGAAGTCTTTTGAACCAGACCTCTTTGACCCTGTGTAGGTAAGGCACACAGAGCCTCTGTGGGAGACAGCTCCCCAGGTGTCTCTCATCAGTGGACTCCCTAGCACTGCCTATGATGGTGAGGCTGAGAATTTCCCTATGATCTGGCTTTGGGAAACAGGCATCTCTGTTTTAGAGTGGGCTAGACATTGGGAGTGCCTTGTGTGCCCCCAGAAATCCCAGCCGTTGGCTCTATGTAGCCCTACAAGGCAGGAACACAGGTGCTGTGGGGGCAGAGCCCCAGAAAGTAGTTTCCAGGCTCTCGCCCTCACGTGGAAAGGTGCTGGCTCAGGTAGTAAATGGCCATCAACTGTGATTGGATGGCCATCAGCTGTGGCTAGTTGGCCGTCAGCTGTAACCAGTGAGCCATTGGCCACTAATATAACTGCTGTGGCTACGCTAGCAGAGAGAGGAAGAATGGGGGCCAGCAAGAAGATGGCGGCTGGGCTGGCAAGCGTGGATGGTGGTTTGAGGACAGTGTGGATCCAGCCTCCAGTGAGAGTATAGTGCCGCCAGAGAGAATATAGTGGTGTGACTCCCCTACCTATGGCTCCGTGGGTGTTCCTTTTCGGCCTCACCATGTCCTGCGTTCTTGTATGGGGAGCGGGAGCAGAGACCCCACCGGACGCCCTGCACGACAAATGGTGCAGCGAGCAGGGTCTCCCGCACGACAGGTGCCTAGCCCTGGGAGCCTGGTTGCTGAGTTATGGGGCAAGTGCATGCACAGTTGGCTCCCACCGGCCTGCCCTCAGGCATTAGGCCTTCCTGGCCTGTTGGATAGGACCTGCCCTGGATCATTCTGGAGCCACCAACTGCCATACTGATGAGGAAATTTGCATGCATAATAAAGGTTAAATTATACTTACTCAATGAAAATCATATAGCTAATAAGGCATTTATACCCAGATTATAGAAAAACGATTAAAAGAATAATAAGAAAGGAAATATATGAATGGACATTTCTTCATGGAAACTATGCAAATGGCCAAAAAGCACATGAAAATATAATTAGTCAGTAGAATAATGCAAATTAAAGCCACTTCACACCCACAAGAATGGCTATAATCAAAAGGACATACAATAAGAACTGTTGGCAGAAAGGTAAAGAAATTGGAACCCTCATACATTGGGAGTGAGACTGTAAATGATGCAGCCAGTGTTATTTGAATACACTCTGATACAGTTTGTCAAAAGATTAAGCATGGAGTTGCCATATGATCCAGCAATCCCACTCCTAGGTATGCCCAAGAGAAATGAAAACATATGTTCACAAAAAACCTTATTCATAAATATTTATAGCAAATGTGATTCATAATTGTGAAAGTAGAAACAACTCAAATGTCCTTCAACTGATGAACGGATTAATAAAATCTGTTATATACATACAATAGCATATTATTTGACAATAAAAAGTAATGAAGTACTGATATATTCTATCACATGGATGAACATTGAAAACATGTGAAGTGAAAGAAGCCAGACACAAAAGAATGCAAAAGACATATATCATATGATTCCACTTATATGAAAAGTCCAGAATGGTCAAATATATAAAAACATAAAGTGGATTAGTGGTTGCCTAGAGTTGAGAGTGGTGGGTATGGGAAAGAATGAGTAGTGTCTGTTAAAGGGTACAGGAGTTTCTTTGTGGGATGACGAAATAGCCTAACATTAGAGAGTCGTGATGAGTGCACAATTCTGTGAATATACTAAAAAACATTGAATTGTATAATTGAAATGGATAAATTTGATGGTATGCGAATTAAATCTCAATGTAATTAAAAAACCAAAAGAGAAGAAGCTGACTTTTCTTTGCCCATCAGAGTACAAAACCACCCAGTCATGTGAATGGACTTGTAGTTTCCAAATGTGCAGTTCCTTGCTGTCTCTGCCTTGAAACTCCCTATCTATCGATGTTCTCGGCCATGGTTGCCTCTTCGTATCTGGCAGTACCCTTTGCCTGGTTCTCAGAGGCCCCAGCATCCTAACAGTCTCTTTTCTTGCATTGTCCTCTCACCAAACTATAAGCAACTACACGGAAATGTTGGGCTTTTATCTCAGGATTTCCAGAAATTCTGATCCAGATTTCTGTATGAAATGCACTTAGTGAAATGAGATGTTTTACTATTTGTAAAACAGTAATTTTTTTTTTAAATTAAAGTGTATTGGGGTGACAATTGTTAGCAAAGTTATGTAGATTTCAGGTGTACAATTCAGTAATACATCATCTATATATATTGTGTGTTCACCACCCAGAGTCAGTTTTCTTTCCATCACCATATATTTGATCTCCCTTACCCTCATCTACCACCCCCCACCCCCCCTTATACTCTGGTAACCACTAAACTACTGTCTGTGTCTATGAGTTCCTGTTCTTTTGTTGCTTTGAGTAGTATATGCCACATATCAGTGAAATCATATGGTTCTTTGCTTTTTCTGTCTGACTTATTTCACTTAGCATAATAATCACAAGATCCCTCCACGTTGTGGCAAACGGTACTATTTCATCTTTTCTTATGGCAGAATAGTATTCCATTGTGTATATATACCACAACTTCTTTATCCAATCATCTATGGAAGGACACTTTAGTTGTTTCTGTGTCTTGGCCACCATAAATAAAGCTGCAATGAAAATTGGAGCATGTATATCTTTCTGAATAAATGTTTTCAGAGTTTTTGGGTAGATACCCAGGAGAGGGATTCCTGGGTCATATGGTAATTCTATTCTTAATTTTTTGAGAACCTCCACACTGCCTTCCATAGCAGCTGCACCAATCTGCATTCTTACCAACAGTGTATGAGGGTTCTTTTTTCTCCACAACCTCTCCAACACTTGTTATTATTTGTCTTGTTGAAGATAGTCATTCTGACTGGGGTGAGGTGGTATCTCATTGTGGTTTTCATTTGCATTTCTCTGATGATTAGTGATGTTGAACATTTTTTCCATATGTCTATTGGCCATTTGTATGTCTTCTTTGGAGAAATGTCTATTCAGGTCCTCTGCCCATTTTTTAATTGGATTGTTTGTCTTCGTTGTTATTGTTGAGTTGTATGAGTTCTTTATATATTTTGGATATTAGCCCCTTATCGGAGGCGTTGTTTGCAAAAATCTTCTCCCATTCGGTTGGTTGCCTCTTTATTTTGTTTATGCTTACTTTTGCTGTGCCGAAGCTTTATAGTTTGATATAGTCCCATTCGTTTATTTTAGCTTTTACTTCCCTTGCCTTTGAGGTCAAATTCATAAATTGCTCTTTGAACGCAAGGTCCATATGTTTAGTACCTGTGTTTTCCTCTATGCAGTTTATTGTTTCACATTTATGGTTAGGACTTTGATTCATTTTGAGTTAATTTTGGTACATGGTGACAGACAGCAGTCTAGTTTCATTCTTTTGCATGTGGCTATCCAATTCTCCCAGCACCACTTATTGAAGAGGCTGTCTTTTCTCCATTGCATGTTTTTGGCTTCTTTGTCGAAAATTATCTGTCCATATTTATGTGGGTTTATTTCTGGGTTCTCAATTCTATTCCATTGGTCTGTGTGTCTGTTTTCCTGCCACTGTCATACTGTTTTGATTATTGTTGCCCTGTAGTACAAGCTGAAGTCAGGGAGTATGATACCTCCAGCATTGTTCTTTTTTCTTAGGATTGCTTTGGCTATTCAGGGTCTTTTGTAGTTCCATATAAATCTGATGATTTTTTGTTCTGTTTCTTTAAAAAAAATGCCATTAGGATTTTGATGGGGATTGCATTAAATATGCATTTTGCTTTGGCCATTTTAAGTATGTTGATTCTTCCAATCCATGAACCCAGAATGTCTTTCCATTTCTTCGTGTCTTCCTCAATTTCTTTTAAAAATGTCTTATCGTTTTCAGTATATAGATCTTTCACACCCTTGGTTAAATTTATTCCTAGGTATTTTATTATTTTTGTTGCAATTGCAAAAGGAATTTTTTTTAATTTCTTTTCCTGAGATTTCATTGAGAATATATATAAGAATGCAATGGACTTTTTGTACATTCATTTTGTAGCCGGCAATTTTATAGTATTTGTTTATTGTTTCTAATAGCTTTTAGATGGAGTCTTTAGGGTTTTCTATATATAGCATCATGTCATCTGCAAAAAGTGACAATTTAACTTCTTGATTTCCAATTTGGATACCTTTTATTTCTTTCTCTTGCCTGATTGCTCTGGCGAGGACTTCCAACACTATGTTGAAAACCAGAGGTGATAGGGGACAGCCCTGTCGTGTTCCTGAACATAGCGCAAAGGGCTTCAGGTTTCCACAGTTAATTATGATATTCGCTGAGGGTTTGTCATATATGGCCTTTATTACGTTAAGGTATTTTCCTTCTATACCCATTTTATTAAGTGTTTTCATCATGAATGGATGTTGTATCTTGTCAAACTCTTTTTCTGCGTCTGTTGATATAATCATATGATTTTTGTCCTTTATTTTGTCTATGTGATGTATCACATTGATTGATTTGTGTATGTTGAATCATCCTTGTGCCCCTGGGATGAACCCCACTTGATCATGATATATAATCTTTTTAATGCATTGTTGCATTTGATTTGCTGGAATTTTGTTTAGGATTTTTACAACTGTATTCATCAGAGATATTGGTCTGCAGTTTTCTTTTCTGTGTTGTCCTTACTAGGTTTTGGTATCAGGGTAATGTTGGCCTCATAAAATGAGAGGGAGTACTGTCTCTTCTTCAATTTTTTGGAAGAGTTTGAGCAGGATTGGTATTAGATCCTCTTTGAAGGTTTGGTAGAATTCACTAGTGAAGCTATCTGGTCCCGGACTTTTGCTTTTGGGAAGGTTTCGGGTGACTGATTCAGTTTCTTTACTGGTGATCGGTCTATTTAAGTTTTCCAATTCTTCATGATTCAGCCTGGGAAGGCTATATGTTTCTATGAACATGTCTATTTCTTCTAGGTTATTGAATATAGTGGCATATAATCCTCCATAATGTTCTTGGATGATCCTTTGTATTTCTGTGGCATCTGCGGTAACTTCTCCTCTTTCATTTCTGATTTTGTCTTTTCTCTTTTTATCTTAGTGAGTCTAGCCAAGGGTTTGTCAATTTTATTAATCTTTTCAAAGAACCAGCTTTTTGTCACATTTATTTTTTCTATTGTCTTTTTGTTCTCTATTTCATGTAGTTCTGCTCTGATTTTTATTATTTCCTTCCTTCTGCTGACCTTGGGTTTCATTTGTTCGTCTTTCCTAGTTCTTTAAGGTGTAACATGAGGTTATTTACCTGAGATTTTTCTTCTTTGTTGAGATAGGCCTCTAAATATATGAATTTCCCTCTTAAAACTGCTTTCACTACATCTGAAAAATTTTAGTAGGATGTACTTTCATTGTCATTTGTTTCCATGTATCTTTTGATCTCTCCTCTAATTTCTTCTTTGACCCAGACATTCTTTAAAAATATGTTGTTTAATCTCCACATATTTGTGGTTTTTCCTGCTTTCTTTTTGCAGTTGATATCCAATTTCAAAGCCTTGTGATCAGAGAATATGCTTGGTATGATTTCAATCTTCTTAAAGCTGAGGCTAGTTTTATGTCCCAACATATGGTATATTATCCATGTGGTATATGTTCCATGTGGTATATGTTCCATGTGGTATATGTTCCATGTACACTAGAAAAGAATGTATAGTCTGATGTTTTTGGATGTTTAGGATGTTTAGGATGAAGTGCTCTATAAATGTCCATATTGTCCATTTCATCTAATGTGTCATTTAGGGCTGATATTTCTTCATTTATTTTCTGTTTGGATGTTCTACCCATCCAAATGATGTATTTAGGTCCCTTACTATAACTGTCTTTTGGTCAATTTCTCCCTTTAGTTCTGTTAGTAGTTGGTTAGTATATTTTGGTGCTCCCTAATTGGGGGCATAAATATTGATAATTGTTATGTCTTCCTGTTGTATAGTCCCCTTTATCATTATGAAATGTCCATCTTTGTCTCTTGTTACGTTTTTTATCCTGAAGTCTGTTTCATCTGCTATCAGCATGGCTACACTGCTTTTCTCTGAATTGCTTGGAGTGTCAGTTTCCACCCTTTCACTTTGAGTCTATTATTTGTCCTTGTAGCTGAGATGTGTCTCTTGAACACAGCATATGGTTGGGTTTCGTTTTTTGATCCAATCTGCTACTCTGTGCCTTTTTATTGGAGAGTTCAGTTCATTTACATTTAGGGCGATTATTGATATATGAGAATTTCCTATCATTCTATCTCTGGTTTTCTGGTAGGATGGTGTCTCCATTTTTTCTTTGCCTTTTTGTCACTGTCTATTATTTCAATGTGGTGGTATTCTATGATTTTTCCCTCTATTTCTTCTTTTTTTATATTATATATTCCAGTTCTGGATTTTTTTGAGTGGTTACCATTCAGTTTATGAAAAAGAAAGTTTCATATTAGAATATTCCATTTCTTCAGTATGCTTACTTTCTCCATTCCCTTGTGCATGTTCAGACCTTTACTCTCTCCCTTTTTATGTTTTTGTTGTCACAAATTTTCCCTGTTTATGCTGTGAGTTGATTTCTGCACTGCAGTAGCAAGTTGTCTTTTTCATCTTTGCTTTAATTGTTTGTTTGTTTTTCCTTCTTTACCATCTATTTTATTTTTAATTTTTTTTTATTGGGGTGACAATTGTTAGTAAAATTACATAGATTTCAGGTGTACGATTCTGTATTACATCATCTATAAATTACCATCTATTTTATGCTTAAGTGTATAGTGTCCTATTTAGTGTAGGGGTTGCCATTTCCTGCTTCTGTCCGTTTGTAATACTAGTCATTGTTTTGTATTCTTTTGCTTTTTTGTTTCAGGTCAAATAGCCTCCTTCAGTGTTTCTTGTAGTGCAGGCTGTGTGTTAGAAAATTCCTTCAGCTTCTCTATGTCTGGAAAGGTCTTTATTCCTCCTTCATATCTAAAGGACATCTTTGCTGGATATATTATTCTTGGCTCATAATTTCTCTCTTTCAATAGTTTAAATATTTGATTCCACTCCCTCCTGGAATGTATAGTTTCTGCTGAAAAATCTGATGATAATCTAATGGGCTTTCTGTTGTAGGTTACTGTCTTCTTTTCCCTGGCTGCCTTGAGGATTCTTTCTTGTTGTTGATTTTTGACAGCTTCAATACAATGTGCCTTGGAGAAGGCCTGTTGGGATTGAGGTAACTCAGTGTTCTATTTGCTTCTTGGATTCGAGGATCCAGTTCTTTCCACAAGTTTGGGAAGTTCTCATCGACTATTTGTTTGAATATACTCTCTGTTCCCTTCTCTCTTTCTTCTCCTTCTGGTATGCACATTATTCTTATATTGCTCTTTCTGATGGAGTCAGAAAATTCTTGTAGAGTTCTTTCATGTCTTTTAACTCTAAAGTCTCTCTCTTCTTCCATCTGTGTCATTTCCAGATTTCTATCTTCAATGTCACTGAGTCTTTCCTCCATCTGGTCAACTCTGTTACCTAAGCTGGCTGTTTCATTCTTCATTTCTTTTATTGAGTTCTTAATCTCCAGGAATTCTATTTGGTTCTTTTTTAAAATTTCAATCTCTTTGGTAAAATGTTAATTTTGTTCTTTGATTGTGTTTCTGAGTTCATTAAACTGCCTATTTGTGTTTTCTTCCATCTCATTGAGTTTTTTCAGAACTATAATCTTGAATTCTCTGTCATTTAAGTCACATATCCATGTCTTTAAGTTCATTTTCTGGAGACTTTTCGTTTTCTTTCTGAGCTGTCTTGTTACCTTCATTATTTATGGCAATTAATGAATTGTGATTGCTCTGTGTAGGCATCTACAGGAGTGGATTGTGCAACAGGTTGATAGGAAGAGGTCTTTCTTTTGTTTTCCAGCAGTTGTTGCTGGAATGTTTTATTTATTCTCTGACTAGAGCCTTTTATTCTCTCTCATGCTGTAGTGTTATATTTTTCTGTACTGCCCTGGCTTCTCACACAATGGTGGGATTCCCTGGAAACCGGGCTTCTCCTCTATGAGCAGGTTACCTGGGTGACAGGGCAACACCTCCGTGGGGGAAATTCTGAAGTTCCAAAGCTCTTCCTGCACTAGTTTCAGAGCCTGTGTGTTTCAGTGGTTCTGTTTACTTCTGTAGGGATCTGCCCACATAGGTGGGGACGGGATGGGGTAGGTTCTGAGAGGTGGCCCAGAGTAATGGTGGCAACCCCCAGCACACCCAGTCTTGCACCCAGTGCTCCCTCCGCTCTGCCGGAATTAGTTGGGCTATGAGTCTGTGGCTACAGGCCACAGCTCTCAGAACTGTAAATATTCTGTTATTTTGATCTGACACTGCTACCATTCAGCTTCTAGCACTGGGCAGGGTAGAGAGGGTATGGAGAAGAGTTTCTAGGCTTTCAGTCTCACATGGAAAGGTGCTGGCTCAGGTAGTAGATGGTCATCAGCTATGACTAGTTGGCCATCAGCTGTTAGTGGTTAACCATTAGCCACTGATATAACTGAGGCTAAGCTAGCAGGTGTTGGAGTGTGGGTTGCAGATTGCAGAGAAGTGGACTGCAGGTTGCAGATGGTGTGGCTCCTCTTTCCTAGTGTCTCCAACCCAGCTGCTAATGAGACTATACCTGTATGACTGCCCTATCTATGGCTCCGTGGGTGTTCCTTTTTGGCCTCAGCATATCCTGTGTTCTTATGTGGGGAGCGGAAGCTGAGACCCCACATGCCACCCCGCATGACAGAGGGGTTGGCTGGGCTCAGTACCTAAGCCTTCCGTCCTCTTTTGCTTGGCAGTCAGGGCTTAAACCGCCATTTTCACCCTTCTTCCTCAGTCTTTGCTCTGAAGTCTCTGCCATAAGCATTGGGTTCAGCTGTGTTATATGCTGATCCCTCAGGCAGGACTGTGGGCCATAAGCAGAGCACTAGCAGTCCGAATCGTCTCCCGAGACTGTGGTAGCTCTGGAATGCAGGAACTCAGAGCTCCAAGCTAGGTCTGCATCCTGTGCCCACAGGGCCCGTGTCTCTGCACTTTCTGCTTCCCTCCTCCTCAGCTCACTCATTTTGTCCACCTTTAAATGATTTCAGTTACGTGTCTCTAAGTTTTGCCTGTCTGCTGCACAGGGAGTCCTTTGTGGAATTATAGCTGTTCAGTTTGTTGTAAATTCCAGTGGAGATTTCAAGAGATTCACCTCACACTGCCATTTTATGACATAATACTGTAAAACAATAATTTTTAAAAATCAAAATAATTATTTAATTATACACCATAAAATGGATATATTGGAACAATAATTTGCATTCAAGTTATTTTCTTCTTTTATTACAGAAATTTAAATGCCTTTCTTCCTGCCTCTCTCTCAGATAGCTGAAATTTTATAAATGAGTCATTAATAAGACTTGCACTACACTAGGGCTTCTAGACTGATCTTTTATGTCATTTCTGGCCTATGCACATCTATATAGGTACATAGTTTAAGTATATGGCCATCTGGCTCAGCACCTCTCAAATTGAACTGCATCAGCATCACATGGGCAGCTTGTTAAAACACTGGATTCCAGAGCCATACATCCAAGAGTCCAGATTCAGTGGTCTCCAGGTAGGGTCTGAGATTCTGCTTTCCTGACTAGCTCCCAGGAAATACTGATGTTGCCGATCCCAAACCACAGTTTGAAGATCAGGGAACTAGAGTACCAGTATCTGTATACTATAATCAAATGTCAGTCAAGGCGTAGGTATGTCACTCAGAGGAGGCCTCTTCCAGGGTATTTGTTCAATAATAAATTTGCATATAGCAGTCTATCATTTTGTAATAATTGTGTATTACCACTTATATGATATATTTGGGCTTCTTATTCTCTAACTTTTATAATTACAATAAAAATAAGAATTGTGAGATTTTGTTCGTAATTTATAACAAAATTCTGTCCTAATAATTCTCTTCAGAGCTTCTAGCTTAGTTAAAGATAATCCTAACACTGTGAAACAAGGTTTAAAAAAGAATTCAACATTGCAATTATTATTTTTAATAATTGAAATGTTCTTGGTACTATCCAATCAAAATGAAAAAAAATATAAGTAATATGAATGCTGAGGACTATCACAGATCAAGATGGCAGAAGAGGTAAATGCTGTGCTTATTCCCTGTTATGACCACATCAAAATTACAACTAAACTACAGAACAACCATCTTTGGGAATCACCTGAAGTCTAGCTGAAAAAAAGCGCTGCAACTAAGGACATACAGAAGGAGCCATCTCAAGACTAGGAAGAGCAGAGACATGGAACAGGGTGGTCCACACCTGTGGGTAACCATTAAAAATTGGGAGGGATATCTCAGCTGTGGAGGGTTCCCCAGGAGGAATAAGGGGTCTCAGTGCCACGTCAGGCCTCCCAGCTCAGGGTTCCACTGCTAGGGAGAGAAACCCCCCACAACTTCTCATTGTGAAAACTAGCAGAGATTGTGGTTGTGTAAGAGGAGGGTAGTTGCAATTCCAGGTGCTCATCTTAAAGGGACCATGCACAAACTTACTCACTGATGGACTCAATCACTCTGCTCACCAGCACTGGAGCAGCAGCTCAAAAGGGGCCAAGGACAAACAGGGAGAAAATGAGTTTTCTGGCTTCAGGGTGAGGTGGTGTGGCAGCTTTCTCCATGATGAACGAGCTATCAGAAGTCATTGTTTCTTTGTTGAACCCTCCTACATCACAGTGTACAGTCATAGATGGCCACCATATCAGACTCTCCATCAACTTGGCTAACACCATTCCTTCGCCTCACTTTGGTAATTCCCTGAGACCCCACCCCGCCCAACTTTCTGGCACACAAGTCTGCTTCCAGGGGCTTTTCCATACAAATGAGCTGTTTTGGTTCATGCTGCAGACTTTCTTAAAATATCTCAAAGGTTCACAAAACCCACACAAGTAGCATCTGGCCTTGGCATGCCCCATACCTATGGCTGAGCAGCCCTAAGCCAGGCAGTAGCAACAGCTGGCCTCAATTCATGACTTGGACTCTGGAAGCACCTCCAAGTGCAACATAGGAGTCAGCACCTGTGGATTGCCACGTCAGGCCTCCCAGACCTGGGCAGGGCACAGACTGCATTGAACTTGGCCTACAGATGGGTCCACTTTCAGGAGGCCCTGAGGCTGGCACACCTGGTGGCCAGCTTCAGACCAAGCCAGAGAATCACTGGCCTGTCTCCAAGAATGACCCACCTAACGGGCAGACTGGATAGGCACCAGAGCCCTGCTAAAGCATATCCTGTTCTGTAGGGTCCGCTCTAGCATTACAGCTCCTCCACTGTAGTCAAGGCTAGTCTTCACAATTAGCTCAAGGGTCAATCCCACCTTTTCATGTACAAATAGAAACCAAGGCTCAACTACAACAGGAGAGCACACACAACCCACACAAGGTACACACCTGGAGCACCAATCTCTGGAAGGACACTGGGCCCCACAGGACACCTACTACATAAGGCCACTCTACTAAGAACAGGTAGTGTAGCAGCCCTAGCTGATACATAGAACAAACACAGGGAGGCAGCCAAAATGGGGAGACAATAAAAGATGTCCCAAATTAAAGAACAGAACAAAGTTCCCAAAAAAGAACTAAACAAAATGGAGACAAGCAATCTACCAGATGCAGAGTGCAAAACACTGGTTATTAGGATGCTCAATTTTCTCAAGGAGAACATAATCAAAGAGATAGGAAACATAAAGATGGAGATAGAATACACAAAAAAAGAACCAGTCAGAAGTAAAGAATACAATAATTGAAATGAAGAATAACATTAGAGGGAGTCTAAGATAAAGCAGAGGATCAAATCAGCGATTTAGAAGATAAGGTAGCAGAAAACACCCTATCAGAACAGCAAAAGGTAAAAAGAATCCAAAAAATGAATTTAAGGGACCTCTGGGACAACATCAAATATATAACATTTGCATAATTGGAGTACCAGAAAGAGAACAAAAAATTGAAAACATAGTTGAAAAAATAACAGTAAATGACACAACACACCCCTAAAATGACAACAGTAAATAACAAAACACACCCTTAACTTGGAGAATGAAATAAATATACAAGCTTAAAAAGCACAGAGAGTCCCAATTAATATGAACTTAAAGAGGCCCACACCAAGACACATCATAATTAAAATGTCAAAGTTTAAAGGCAAAGAAAAAATCTCAAAAGCAGCAAGAGAAAAGCAGTTAGTTGCCTACCAGGGAGCTCCCATAAAACTGTCAGTTGATTTCTCAACAGAAACTTTGCAGGCCAAAATCGATTGGCAGGAAATATTCAAAGTGATGAAAAACAAGAACCTAAACTAAGATTACTCTACCCAGCAAAGCTACGGTTTAGAATGTAAAGACATATAAAGAACTTCCCAGACAAGAAAAAGCTAAAGAAGTTCCTTGCCAGCAAACCAGTATTACAAGGAATGTCAGAGGGACTTCTTTAAGAAAAAGGGAAAAAAAAGAAAACAAAGAACAAAAATATGAATTACTTTCAGTGTAAATGGATTAAATTCTCCAATCAAAATATAGGGTGCCTGAATAGATAACACAATAAGACCCTTCCTTACACGTGCTGCCTACTAGAGACTGACTTCATATTGAAAGACAAATACAGACTGAAAGTAAAGTGATGAGGAAAAGATATTTCATGAAAATAGAAACAAACAAACAAAAAGCTAGGGTAGCAATACTTTAAAAAAAATTATAATTGATATTCAATATTATTTTATGTTAATTTCAAGTGTAAGTGTAGCAATACTTATACTAGACAAAATAGACTTTAAAACAAAGGTTATAACAAGAGGCAAAGAAGGACCTAGTTATCCCACTTCTGGGTTTTTATCTGAAGTAACTCAAAATGCTACTGCAAGGGGACATGTGCATCCATATGTTCATTGCAGCATTGTATACAATAGCCAAGATGTGAATGCACCCTGGGTGTCCATCTATGGGTTAATGGACAAAATGGAGGTGGTACGTATATGCAACAGAATATTGCTTGGCCATGGAAGGAAATGAGTTCTTGCTATCCAATGTGGCGTGGATAGACCTGAAGGGTATTGTGCTAAGTGGAGTATGTCACAGGGAAAGATAAATGCAATGTGATTTTACTTATATGTGAAATCTAAAGAACAACAACAACAACAAAACAGAAACATAGTCATAGATACAGAAAACATTTTGATGGTTGCCAAATGGGAGGGGGTTGGGGGTGAAAAAGGGGAAGGGATTAAAAAGTACAAATTGGTTGCACAGGAGTGATGGGGATGTAGGTTATAGCATAAGGAATATAGTCAATAATATTGTAATAACTATGTGCAGTGTAATCTATGTACTAGATTTATTGGGGTGATAGAAGGGAGGTGGGTTGAGGGACAGGATGAAAAAAGTGAAGGGATTAAGAATTACATATTGGTAGTTACAAAATAGTCATGGGGATGTAATGTATAGCCTAGGGAATATAGTCAATAATATGTTAATAACAACGTATAATGCCAGGTGGGTACTAGATTAGTTACGGAGATCATTTCTTAAATTATATAAGTGTCTAACCACTACGGTGTACACCTGAAATTAATATAAATATTGAATGTCAGTTGTAATTGAAAATTTTAAAAAGGGGGAAAAAATGAAAAAGAATAAGAGGTTGAAATTTCTAGGTATAAAACAAGTAAGTCATGGGCATGTAATGTAAATCATAGGGAATATAGTCAATAATATTGTGATAGCATGCAATGGTGTCAGATAGTTAGTTGCTGGACTTATCCTGTCGATCAATTGCTTAGGTATATAAATGCTGAATAACTATGGTGTACATATGAAACTACTATAACATTGTAGGTTAGCTATATTTTAATAAAAATCTTTCCAAAATAAATAATCAATTGAATGCTGAAACAGTTAATAATTTGAATGATCTAACTGCCAACCATAAGAGCCAATCACCAATATTGTGCTTATCATTATAACCCTATTATTTGTATTTTTAAAGTAAATAATTTTATATGTATTTATAAGAGAAATTATAGTAATAAAATCTTACTTTTAAAAGTATACACCAGGAATCTGAAACACATGATAAGACTAAGCTGTATATCAATATAGTAGGGACATATTAAACGTAGAACATAGGGAAGAGTAAATATTTTTTGAACAATAATGTAATCTACCACAGTTCTTAACATATGCTTAACACTTACTCATAAATCATATTTGGTGGAAGTCACAAAGCAAAGAAACATTAATTATAATAGGGAGATCACACAAATTTTAGTAATTATATAAACTTTTCTCAACATGATTAGCACCAAATCACCACATTGAATTCTGCTGATTAAAATTCCTACAAATCAAATCAGAATAGCTTTAGATCTCATAAAATCAGTGATTAAAAAGAAAAAAAACACCAGCAGGGATTATATGTAATTTGTCTTTTCATTTAACATGAATGAAGAAATTCTAGAGATGCCTCCTGTTTGAAAATAGAATAACAAGGCAAAGTTCTTATGACTTAGAAATAAGCACATCTTTTTGATGGTGTAAATCGTATAACTAAATTTCAAAATATACTTAATGAACATCTATTCTCTAACAAAATATGATATAATATGCCATTTTAATTTATTTGGCAACAAATCATAATTTTTTTCTTTTATAATTTTTATTTTTATTTTTTAATTTTATAATTTTACTTTTATAAGTAAATAGCCTCTGTTCCCAATTTAAATGGTAACCTCTTTATACATTGTCTGTGTGTAAAGAATATTAAAGATTCGATTTAAATAATTTTATAGAATGTGATTAGTAATGCAAATTATTATTTAAAAGAAGCACATTATCATATATCATGCAAATATTCCGCAATAATGTTTTGAATACATAAATGTGACTACAAGTTTATATGTAGACTATTATATTCAATTCTAGGGCTGCTGTAACAAATTGCCCAACATTTGTTGGTTTAAAACAACAGAAATGTATTGCCTCACAGTTCTGGAAGCCAGAAATCCAAAATCAAGGTGTCAGCTGGGTTGGGTTTTACTGGAAGCTCAGAGGTAGAATCCTTTCTCCTACCTTCTGGTTGTTACTTTCAATCCTTGGAGTTCGTTGGCTTGTAGACACATCACTGCAATTTCTACCTCCACCATCACATGGCTTCCACCTCATGTCTCCGTATGTCATTTTTACCTGATACCCACCATTGGATTCAGGGTTTATCCTAATCCAGGATGATCTTATCTAGTGATTCTTATCTCAATTACATGAGTAAACATCCTATTCCAAATAAGGTCATATTCTGAGATTCTGGGTAGACCTATTTTTTGGGAGCCACAATTCAACTCACTATAATTATGAAAGAAGTTTGAGAATTAAAAATAATTGGTAAAATAGCAGCAATCCATTGCTTACCATTATATGCATTCATTGCTTTCTTCACCCATAATTTATTTTGTCCAATGATTGAGTGTCTACTATGTACTAAGCACTGAGTTAGGCCCTCAGAAGACAAGAGTTACCAACATAATTATTGCCTCTGAGTCGGCAGTCATGTGCTGGTTTTTACATAGGTCTATGACCATGTTGTCACCACCCTGAGGTAAAATGAAATACATTAAAATTTGTTTTAATGTATTTCATTTAAATAACTTTTTTTAATTCCTAGAGTATGCTCTGTTTACTCTTTTGTGCAGTTAATTGTGATCTGTAAGTAGGAATGAATAAATGAATAAATGAATAGGAGATTATAGCTATACTTTGAAATGTTCTTTCTTGAACTTCGTAATATTCTTTCTTAGGGAAATAAAAGACATGTAAATTCTATTAGGGCTACAGACAGAATATGAAAGCCCTGTTACACCAAGGACTATGAGAGATTAGAGCATCAAGAAGAGATGCTTTGGAGCTCAGTTGGATCAAATGTGACAAACATAGAGAGCAACAGTCTCCCTATCTATGCATAGAAACATGGATAACTTGTACTCATTGAAGTCTTCCCAGGGCATCTCCCTACTCCAACATTTCAAAGGTTAGTTATTCTCCTAGACTCAGCAGGGAGAGATTTTGATGGGAATTGGCATGGGAGAGGGGTGGAGGTACAGCCTAATTTGATGGGGTCAAGAACATGAATATTTGTTTTCACTATTAATAATAACCATTTCAATATTTATATTCATAGGCTGGTAACAATTATGTTTCTGAAATGTGTAAAACAAGCAGGCGAAAGATTCATCTTAATAAGAAAAAGTGAGAAATAGTATTTTCCCTTATAGGCGTATTTTAGAGAGGAGTAAATTTTAGAAATATATTAACAATTCTGAGATAAAGTATTATGTTAATACCAATGAGAGAGAACACGGTGGGAATTCTTGCTGAACTTTTGCTTTCCACAGCATGACTACAAGAAAGGGTTAACTCAGAAGGCCTGGGCTGCTCAACTCCTCACATCCAAAAGAAAGGCCTGTCTTCAGGACTGGCTCTTGACAGGATTCTGAGTGATAATCTCTGAACCTTTAGAATATCCTGCTTGATAAGAGTGTTTTTGTACGCCCGAGGCCTTGGAACAAGCTATGTCAGTATGACATCTGGGGGAACTAGAGTCCAAGTAGCTGAGGTCAGTCACATGAGCACTGCATTCCTACAGGATTGACCCACAATAACACTATGGACTCACGGCTTGGGTGAGCTTCCTGGGGAAAATAAAGTAAAGTAAAAATCAATTCTTAAGAAGGCACAAAAGAAGGGGGAACAAAAATATCTTAAGCTGGAAAAAAACAAAGCACAAAAAGTGATGACTGATTTGAATACCCAAACAACTTATATTATATTGTGTATAAAAGGGTCAACCATTTAACAAGGCCCATGTTGTCCAAATTTGAGATGATTTGAACATCAAAAAATAATCCTGTCTGTAATTCAAATACTTTGAATATGTGAAAATTCATGAGAACATAATGATAAAATGTAAGCAAAGACACCACATGCCACTCTGATTACTATCTAATTACTAACAAATTCCTTACTGTGAAAATGATAGCTAAGAAAACAAGATGAACATATTAAATTAATTTCCCTTTTATACATTTCTTGTGATAGACCCTCTTTATATGAAAGTCTATTATATTCTTACTTATATAATTTCATTATCTTTTGGTTTGTATTTTCATGATGAATCTTTTTCCCCCTATCCTTTTATTTCAATGTTTCCACATATTTGTTTTAGGTGGGTCTTTTATAAACATCATATATGTTTTTTTCCAATCTGTCACTCTTTGTCTTTTAATAGAACAACTAATGAAATGTACAACGGGAGAAAAAAATAGTGCAAGAAACATCCTAATACCCACCAAGAAAATCATCAGTTGTTCACATTTTGCCATACTTGTTTCATTTATGCCTATTGTTATTTCCCTAATCACTGAAACATAAACATATAAAAATTATGATCATTCTTCCATTATAACCATTAAATTCAGAGCTGAAACAGAGTTTGTACATTCTTAAACTTATTCAGTTTTGAGGATACCTCTGTAAGTAGAGAAAAAAATCTGAATACAAAATTGCTAGGCTCTTTCTAAAGTTCTTAAAGAGTCTACAACACAAAAATCCAATAGGAACAGTATGAGAAAGAAAAATATAGGCCAGCAGATGAGGAAAACATTTAATAATAATAAGCTAAATAAAATATTATAAGTAAATTCATAAAAAATCAAATAAGTTATAAATAAAGATATTCAAAAGACAATCCCAAATAAAATATTAGAGAAGCAAATCTAGTAATATGCAAAATGAATAACATATTTTGGCCATGTTAAATTTATTCCAGGAATGCAAGGGTGGTTTAACATTTGAAAATTAATTAATAATTAATCACATTAATAGATCAATGAAGAACATCAGATGATCATTTTTAACAAATGCAGAACAAATATAAGATAAATTTAACATTTGTATATGTTTAAAAACAAACAGAATTAAAAGGAAACTTTCTCAATTTAATAAAGGAATTCTATAAGAGAAACTATAGGAAAAATGATACTTAATGCAATATTGAAATTGTATCAGGGAAAAGATAAGGATGACCTCTTTGACCATTTATATTCAATATTATACTGTACTATCCAGTGGTGGAAGGAAGGGAGGAGCGAGGGAAGGGAGGAGGAAAAGAAGGAAGGAAAAAAAGAAAGAAGGAAGGAAGAAAAGAAGGAAGGAAGGAAAGGAGGCTAAGCAGTATTGAAAACAACAACAACAAAAACAAAAACACAGAGAAAATGTGCTATTATTATCCGATGATGTGATTGTATGTAGAAAAGCCAGACTCCACCCATATATTGTTCAAATAAATGAGAGAACTTAAGAATGTTGCTAAATGCAAACTAATGTGCAAAGTGAAATTATATTCTGTTTACAAGCAACAAACAGAAAAAGAAATTAAAAGAAAACACAATGCTTTCAATTACAAATACTAAAACATAAATGTAACATAAGGGGGTGGCCAGTTAGCTCAATTGGTTGGAGCATGGTGCTAGTAGAGCCAGGGTTGCCAGTTCAATCCCCGCATAGGCCACTGTGAGCTGCGCCCTCTTTAACAACAACAACAAAAAAGTAACATAACATACAGAAGATTTCTAGAGAAAAAAAAATGATAAAATTTATAGTCAGAGACTTTAAAGAAGATTTACATACTAACGAGAGCTGTATCATGCTCATGGATTGGAAAGGTCAATATTGTGAAGGTGCCAACCATCCCCAAGCTGATCTATAGATTGAATACAATCACAATCAAAATCCTAACAGAATAGTTTATGCATGTACGTGAGTTGGTGCATAGGTGTGTGTATGTGTTTGAATTGACAAGCATATGCAATATTTCTTGGCAACGTAGCCAAGAAAATTTTGAAGACCAATAACGCTAGGGAACTTGCAGCATCAGATAGCAAAACTTCTTATAAAGATACTGAAACTAAGACAGTGTGGTATTGGTACAAAAATAAACAGATGAATCAATGGAACAGAGCAGAGAGTTTATAAATCTACACATCTATTTAAAGAACAATAGAAAGGATCCAGGTAAGAACAAGCGGTTAAATATTCAAGGGAGAAGCAGTTAAATAGTTCAAGTTAACCCGATGGCTGGAAAACATGGGATGCAAAAGCTGGGTGGGGGAATAGGACCTAGTAAACAAGAGATGATGTCTACTGAGACTGAAGGAGAGAAGTTGGACAACAGAGAAGAGTGAAAAGGATGTGGCATGGTCATCATGGAGAGTAAGAGAGTGAGCTGACCACAAACTGTAATAACATGGCCGAGCATATGGAAGAACTATTGAGACTTGTGACCAAGAATGTGTAATTCAGGAAACAGCAAAACGTGTCTGCAGTGTTGATCTGTCCAATTGCAAGCACAGAGAAGGTAAATACACAGAGTCAACAAGGATTGAGATATCACTACATAATTATGGGTAAAAGAAGAGCAAGTAGGTAGGTTATAGGCAAGGATGTTATTGAAAAGATAAACTTTGGAATATGAACTGTAAGTGGAGAGAAATAAAGAGAAAGTGGATATCTTGAAAGAAAGGATGGATGGGAACCTCTAGGATAGTTTTGTCCAACTTTACTTGGAATTTTGTTATTATCGCTCCACCTGAGGACACTGTCTTCTTTCTTGGCCTTAATTCAGAAATCAGATTTCCCACCAAGCCTCTCATATCATGCCATAAATACAGTAATTCCACTGGAACAGCCTACCACCGAAGTCAATAAAAAATAAAATAAATAAGTAAAATAAAAGCAGAGTCCAAACTGAGCAAAAAGAAACCCAGGATCTGCTTCGACTTATACCACTAGTAGAATGTCTCCCTGAAAGGTCTGTGTTAACCACATACCAAAACCCTGAGTTCTTTTGCACAGCTTGTAAGCAAATGTTAGCGTGTGGATGAGATTTACATCTTACTCACAAGGAGAAAGGGTTGTGAGGCTGAGGAGAAGGTATAACAAAGCTTTATTTTGTAGCAATGGAATCACAATTGCCTGGTTAGAGATGAACTTGACTGATAGGTTTTCCGTGGTAGCCTCCCAGCACTTCATCTTAGCCAAATAGTAACGTGCTGAATTTATTACATTTGAGCTCTGAAATTAAAAGTGACCATCTGTGGCACATGTGTGTGGTACATAGAACAGTAATATATTGTGAACTGGCCCAACACAATGCAAAGGATATTGTGATTGTGACATGGCAGGCAAACTCACTCACACACCGAGATAGCTAAATGAATCTGATGGACGTGAGTGTCATTCCTTTCTGCAGGTATCTGCTTACTGAAACAATGCTCTCTATGTAGGAGATATTTATTAATAATCCCTTCAGTGTATCTCTGTAACAGACTGTGCGGTCTAAATCTGGAAATGCAATGCAGTTTAACTTCCCTGAAACAGAACAATTAACTGAACAAAACTAAATTCTAAAGGAAAAAGATCTCATGTGTCAGACAAAAGAAATACCAAAGAAAAAGTTTCCTTTTTTTGTGGAGAGGAAGACTACAGTGAAGATTAGTATTGCAAAGGTTGTTCCACTGGCATTTTTCAGGCAGATGGCAAGATCAAATTAGGGAGGTGTTTGTATACATTTTGTGACCAAAGGAAAAACAATTAGCAGTTTCACTAGGAAATAGAATGCATGTGAAATTAACTTTTGCTACAAATCCAAGAGAATAGGATTTACATCACAAAATTGGAGATGCAAAATGTTAATAGAAAACTGATCTTTCTGTAAATTTTATAGAGCGTACCCTTACAGAAAGAAAGGGTGCAATTTGCCAAGGCATGGGAACCACAGATCGTGGATACCTTTATTTATTTTGAATGAATTTTTATTCACTTTGAATGATCTGCATCCAGAGAATATAAAACAATTAGGTTAAAATTAATACTGGGAATGCCATACTTATCGGTATTATAGAAGGGATCAGGCAGTTGTTTCTATGGCATTGGGCTGTACACATATGATTGAGTTTAGTTTGTTTCACAGGTGAAATCCATAGTTACATAAAATGTGTTGTATCAAGATTCTAAAGAATTAGTGACATGATGGTTTCACAGACATAGACCCTAGAATGTCCAAATAGTGTCCTGTCAATCATTCAAGTTGACTTCCTTAAGGAATTCCTGAGGATACGCTACAGAAGGAAAATTAGTGGAGTAAGAATAAAGATGTTATTTTATTACTGGCTGTTCAAAAGATTTAATATTCTCAAGTTCAGTTATCTTGGCACTTCTAGAATTTTACAGAGAAAGGAGAGAGGAACATAGATCCATCCAGAACAAAAGAGAGCATTTGATGCCTACAGGGCTGAACAAAGCTGAATTTAGCCACTATTTTGCATTATTCAGGACCCTTTCAACTATAAGTGATAGAAACCCAACTCAAATTGAGCCAAGAATGTGAATAGTCCACAAAAACTATAAATTACCAATAAAAGTATTTTGTTCTCTAGAAGAAATTAAAATTAACGCACTGACAACTAGTTACAAATGTTGGAGAGGCTGTGGAGAAAAAGGAACCCTCATACACTGTTGGTGGGAATGCAGACTGGTGCAGCCGTTATGGAAGGCAGTGTGGAGGTTTCTCAAAGAATTACGAATAGAATTGCCATATGACCCAGCAATCCCTCTCCTGGGTATCTACCCAAAAAATCTGAAAACATTTAGAAATAAAAACACGTGTGCTCCAATGTTCATTGCAGCTTTGTTTACGGTGGCCAAGACATGGAAACAACCAAAATGTCCTTCGATAGATGAATGGATAAAGAAGTTGTGGTATATATACACAATGGAATATTATTCGGCGGTAAGAAAAGATGATATAGGAACATTTGTGACAACATGGATGGATCTTGAGAGAGTAATGCTGAGCGAAATAAGTCAGACAGAAAAAGCGGAGAACCATGTGATTTCACTGATATGTGGTATATAAACCAAAAACAACAAAAGAACAAGACAAACAAATGAGAAACAGAAACTCATAGACACAGACAATAGTTTAGTGGTTGCCAGAGGGTAAGGGGGGTGGGGGGTGGGGGGGTGGTAGATGAGGGTAAGGGGGATCGAATATATGGTGATGGAAGGAGAACTGACTCTGGGTGGTGAACACACAATGGGATTTATAGATGATGTAATACAGAATTGTACACCTGAAATCTATGTAATTTTACTAACAATTGTCACCCCAATAAATTTAATAAAATAAAATTAAAAAAAAAATTAACGCACTGAGCAATAAGATCTTTTTGTCTCTAAAATTGGCACGTTGTTGATAAAGGTTAGAGAACGGTCACTTCTGTGCAATGCGGCACGAGATCTTTCAGATCGATTTAGATAGAAAATGAAAGAAGTTAAAAATGTGTCTTAGCATTTGTTCATTCATTAAACAAATAATTTATCAAGTATCTATTATGTGGTTATGATCTACAAGACAAGATAGACATTACAAAAAATAAGTAATAATAAACAATACAAAATTGCAACATGAGAAGCACTGAAAAAGATTTACATGGAGTTAGAAGAGCCTATAATAAGGGTAAGTTGAATTTCCTTGGTATAAAGAATTCAGGAAGTATTCTTTACTAGGTAAGGAAGGGAAGTATCAGACAAATATTTATTTACTAGGTAAGGAAGGGAAGTATCAGACAAATATAACATCAGGTACAAACAACATAAGGAAGGAAAGGGAATATAGAATGTAAAGGTCACTGTATCAGTCAGGTTTTGCTATGCAGCAGTAACAAATAACTCTAAAGTCTCAATGATTTAAACCAACAAAGATTTATTTCCTACTCACATTTCATAGCCATTATGAATTGATTTTGCTCCCATCAGTTCTGCTCCTTATTCTTTCTTCTCTCTCAGGAACACAGTCTGATAAAGCAGCCACTATCTGGAATGGTAAATACCAATCACCACGGTTAGGGGAAAAGGCTAAAAGGTTATAAATTGTCATCTGGCCTCAACCAATCACAAAAGGGCCCATGGAATGCACCTTCTCCAGGTGCCAAAATGACAAAAAGCTGCAGTACTTCGAGAACACCCTAATCACATGTCCGGTGTGGCTGGAGTTGAGAGAGAGAAAGGGAAATATGAGTCAGAGTGAGAAAACCTGTCTTTATCCGATTAGCAATAGTCACTGAAGGATTTACACTTTGAGGAGTTTTTCCTAAAAAGAAAAACCATATACGTAGTTACGTAAAGCTTAAGCTACAGGCTTGTTTACCACAGTAGCGTTTATTAAATTTTTCAAATGGTAGAAAAATCTAAATATTGAAGTCAGTTCTTATTCAAAAACAGTAGCTCCTTTGTATCTCTATAATGAAATACCATCTAACCAATAAAAACAATATACTTAGAAAAATATGGCATGACAAAATATGTTACGTGAAAAAAAGTATGTATAAGAAGTAATACAAAATGAGATCTACCTATTTTTCAAAGTACCCTATATTTAGTATATGTGCATAAAAATGTGTGTGTGTATGTGTGTGTGTGTGTGTGTGTATGTGTGTGTGTGTAGATATACAGAGTTGACCCTTGAAAAATGTGGGGGTTAGAGGCACCTATCCCCATGGAGTTAAAAATCGGCTTGTAACTTTTGACTCCCCAAAAACTCAACTGCAGTTATCCCTCAGCATCCATGGAGGATTGGTTCCAGGAAACCCCCCAGATACCAAAATCTGTGGAGGCTCAAGTCCCTTTTATAAAATGGCACAGAACAATGAATAGAGTCCGTTCTCCATATTTGTGCATCCCAACCGCTAGCTATAAATACTTTTCCAATCAGAGGTTTGTTGAATCTGTGGATGCAAAACCTGGGAATATGGTCGGCCAACTGTATAGTTATTGAAAAAAACTCCACGTATAGGTGGACCTGAGCAGTGCACACCAGTGTTGTTCAAGGGTCAATCGTAATCTAGGATCATGGTTTACTTTCTTATTACTTTTATTGTTATTTTCTTTCTTATTACGTGAGCTTTATTTATGTGCTAATTTTCTGCAAAGGAGATTTATTCTTTTTTGGCAGAATTTTTTTAACTGGCCAGAACCTTATTTATCACTGTTCAAAAACAAATATTCTTTTTTCCATTGTAAATATAGCTAGACTTGCTGTTAATCTCTTGTAAAGTACGTAAAAGTTATCACATTACTTTGGTTATTGTTTCAATTCATCTGAACAATCTGAAAATTGTGTTTACCTTACCACTAATTCAAACACTGTTATGTGTTTTAACATTTGTCTCATCTTTTCAGTTACTTCTGGCTATGAGCAGCCCCCCAACTTAGATTCTGGGTTCATAACCAACTGCCCTGGGGCAATGAAATAGGAAACTCTTACCCTGTCCAAAGTAACCAAATACCCTTCAGGTAGCAATTCTGGAATCCAGTCAAGCACCCCCAACTTATTGAGCAATAATGACCTCATGAGAACCTGCTTTGCACCACTTTTTTGACATTCTTTTGGCTGTGGTGAAAGAATGGTCACAACTGCCAGTGATGGATCAAGAATAATACAGCATATGTATCAGATGCCATAATAAGAACATATATATCGCTGCAGAAGAGGCTGCCTTATTTTACTTTCTTACGCCATCACTGGTCATTTTATAACAGTAAATTTCTGATTTTTCAAGAAAAAAAATTGGCACAAAAACTCGAATGGTATTTCATCTCTCCTTCAGCTTCCAAAAAAATAAATAATCTATTTGACCTGATTTTGTAGACGGTGGCCAAATGTTGTATTGTTGCCTGAACTGGATGGGTTGATATATCTGACACAATTGGGTTACCACAAACTGGGCCTTACATGAAAGGCCTGAAAAAGTTTAACGTCAGCCTGGGGTGGGAACAGTCCACTGGGAAGTATAGGTGAAGGAGCAGGTTTACACATCTTGCAGGAATTGTTTCTTGCTTTGCTGTGAGTTTGTTTTCATTCTTAAAGGGAAAAACATTAAACATTGACATAAGAGCTTCATCACAATACCTGAACCCCAGCAGTTTATTTATCCAAATTTATGAATTCCTATCCATTGACCTTTGCCATTTTCACTCTTGTGACTCTTCACAGCACTTTGGATATCAAGAAGCAGTCTTGTTTGAACTAATACTTCATGGTGAAAAACAATTTGATTTTTGTTTTTCAAATGGGAAATGATAGCTGGTGCTTCCTTTCACATAGAAAGCTCCTGTTCTGATCTGATAAATCGAAGTCGGTTTTGAAATAAAAGTCAAAATACAAAGAGTATTTGCTAGACAGAGTGGTAGATTACATTTTTTAAATGAGATCTTCTTTGAAAATAGTGTCCGAATATTCTTTAGGGGGGTACAAAGTAGGTCTTTACTTAGTTCTGCAACAGTAAAGGAACAGCCAAGTATTCTGCAAATATTTCCAAAACAGCACTAATTTACGTGAAAAAAAGGTAATGAAAGTGGGGAAAATAATAGTTGGAAAAGGCAAGTCTTGAATTTCTATTTTCTTTCATCATAAGAAAAAAGAAAAAGAATGAGGGAAACACCAAAAAAATTAAAGTATGATTAGCTCTATCAAATATTTACAGTTACTTAGAGACTACTCTGTGAAAACATAGGTATTCTTCCTCCAGTGGAAAAAAAACAACAAAGAAACAAGCAAAAGAGTATAAGAAGCAAAGTCCTTTCGCTAAATCTCAGGAGAGGGATTTATAATAGGTGGAACTTAGCAATGTGATGAGGGTGGGTATTGTCGGCACCCAATGACAACACTAACACCAAGCCAGGTTTGGGTCAGGGGTTAGATGCCGTTAGGAAGTAGACAGATTGCTAAAAATCTAGTTATGGTAGCAGAAGTAGTGTAAGGGTGTGTCCAGAGTCAGATATATGGGGAGAACGCAGAGAGCACACCAAAATCTTATGGGCAAAAGAGAGTAAATAGTTAGCTCCGGTTCAAGACCTTTGGAGTTAACAAGATGAGTAACGACATCCAGCACATACATTGTATCTTCAGTGGTTATTTGAACTGAGATTCTACTAAGGGTTAGGTCTCCATCCTGATGAACATAACTCTATGTGCCTGTAAGGTACAATATTCCAAGTATATCTGTCACTAAACACAGTGGTTAAATTCAAAATTTTTATATTTCCAGTAGCTCATTCTAGCTAAAGAAACAAATGTAGTAGAAGCTTCAAATTGTCTGAGCTTGTCCATTATCATGGCCTCGCTACTGGCCTAAACGAGCTCAAAACGCTTGTTTTATCATACTGTTTTAGACACTTGTTTATATTTTTATATTCATATTTTCCAATAAATTACTTGGGAGAACTCATAATTTTAGTTGTGCATTTCTCATAATATCCACCATATATATATACATAGACCTAGACCAGGTATATTATATTATATAGACCAGGTATTATATTATATTATTATATTATGTTATATTATATTATAGACCTGGTATTATATTATAGTAAAATAAGACTGGGTCTTATATTAATTTTGCTGATGGTCCAGCTAGGTCTTATTTTCAGGGAAACATGATATATATAGATATATTTTACCCACTATATAAATACATATACTAAAAATCCTTTATGTGATAACACCAATAAATAATTTCAAGAGAGCCAAGCTATCAATCCCAAATTTTTATAAAAGGATATGAAAATATCCTATTTACCAAAAAATATTACCATGTGGCCAATAAGGTTTATAAAATCAGAGGCTTCAAGTTGGAAGTTACTTAAAAGGTCATCTGTGGCAGTTTTAAAAAATGCCCACAAATTTTGTATACTCCTTCTATCAAAAGTGGGATCTATGTCTCCCTCTCACACATTTACATAGCTTTCTGTCTTACCTGCAAATACTTACAATACAGGAAAAGTGATGTTTTATGACTTCTAAGGCTGATCATAAGAGGCAATGCCGCTTTTGCCTTGAGCTCTGGAACACATGCTTTTATATCCTTCAGCCACCATGAAAGAAGCTCAACTACTTTAAAGTAACGATGCTGTGAGGAAGTCAAGAACACATAAAGAGGCCACAAATACATGCTTCAATTGGCAGCCCAGCTGAGCTGCCAGCAAAACCTGCCATTCAGGGAGTAAGCCACCTTGGATATCCATCCCAGGAAAGCCTTCATATGGCTGTAGTTAGTACATAACGTCACATGGATGCAGTCTCATGCAACCCATGAGAAACCCCAAGTGAGAACTGCCCAGGCAAGCAAGCCCTTGTGAGTTCCTGACCCACCAAACAAAATGAGCAAAATGAAATTGTTGTTTTAGCCCTTTGAGTTTTGGGGTAATTTGCTATGCAGTGAAGATAACTGGTATACCATCTGATCCAAAATTTCCACTCTGGGATGAAGCTTTTGGATTAAATGACTCCAGTCAAAGGCTTCCCCACCCCCTTGCATGCTATGTTTTAGATAATTCTACTTTGTTCTTCATATTAGACCAACATCTTCATCTCCCTAACTTCAAAATAATATTCTAGATTAACCTCCTATAATAGTTCAGCATAAAACAAATCTTCTCTGGTTTTGCCATGTAGACAAAAGCACTCTGCAAATATCTCCCTGGTTTTTTCTCCTGCAGGAAAGCAATAACTTGCCTCAAAAGATATGATTTTCAGAATTGCATGTGCTTTCCTCTGATTGGAGAAGTCTGTCTTAAAACGTGATGCAAGGAATTTGATGCTCTATTCCATAAGTCATCTCACTAGCACAGAATTTGATGAAATTGTTTTTTTTTCTATTGCCTCTATAGTGCTAAATGCAATCTTTCATTACTATAACTTATGATTGTGCTGGTCTATTTTTATAACAGCCTCATCATACCATTTACTTATTTTATGGTTGTCATCAAAAAACAGAAATCCCAGAACTTTGCCATCTGTACTATAGCCAAGCCAGCTCACTGTTATACAGCTGACTTTCTGAACATAAACAGAACTTGAAATTTGTTTCTGCTTAATTTCATTTCATTGGTTTTGGGCCAGTGTGTCTCTGTCAGTTGACATCACTTTTATTCTTGGGTGTGTCACCTATAGTTAGCTATGCATCATACCTATGCATCCTCACTTCTAAAATTCTACCAAAATTGTCTATAGAAATACTGAGCCAACAGAGCAAAGAGTGTATCCGGGTCAAATTCCATTAGGAAACTACAGAACTACTTACTAGCACATAGCAGACATATGTTTAAAAGGCACTAAATATCAACAGCTCTAACATTCAATGTACTTCCCACTCATGACGTTCTTGCAAAAGGTATTGTCAGATGTGTTGATGTAACTGAAATAATTGAAATGCACTTTATTCATGACATTTTCTGTTCCCCAGAGAGTCTAACAAAATGGGGAAATCATGTGAATTTAGCATGATTTATCTGGAGTGAATATATGCTAGCTCCTAGAGATTATTCATAATATTTTCCAAAGCTCATAAACTACATGCATTGTGATTCATTCTAGAATACCGTATTAAGTTAAAAAGAAAAGGCAATAATCCCCATAATGTCTTTATCACTGTTTTTAAGGCTAAGATGATAATGTTCCTAGTTCAAACTTCTATCAGAAATCTTGTTTTCTGATATTTTTTTGAAAATTAGAGTGCAGCTGTCTTACATGAGCAGCTAATATTTATTAAATAAATGAACTAATTAATAAATGAATGAAAAGATACATTAATTATTCTATTATTTGGTTTTATTTTCTTCATAAAACATCACTCTATGAGGTTACTGTGCTCATTTATTTTTCCCTTTATTTACAATTCTGTTTGTTCCCTACTCATGAGTGTAGATTTTGTCTGCCTTTCTAAGTGTTGTATCTGCAGTGCCAAAAATAGTGCCCAAGGCATAATATCCCCACTGCACAGAGGCATGCTGAATGAAGGGAATATGATTTAATCACCTGAGGTCTTAGGTCTCAAACTCATCAGTATCACAGTATTCAATCTACTCCTCCCAGTTAGAAAACTCTTTTCCTTAATGAATAAGACTGATACACAACAGGAATTTAGTTTTTTTCTTTGTCACTTATTAATGTATTTCCAATAAACACCAAGTTTGTTGTTATTCTTATGCCAAATATTCTTTCAAAAGTAACTGTTTTAGTTTACATTATCCCAGAACCAGTATTCAAATGCAAGCAGTTTATTTTGAAGGTGACCCCATGAAACTTCCAGAAGAAAGTTGGGTAAGACAGGTAAAAACAGAATGAAGAGTTTAACTCCTCAACAAACAACAAGTGTTGGTGAGGATGTGGAGAAAAGGGAACCCTTGTGCACTGTTGGTGGGATTGCAAAATGGTGCAGCCACTGTGGAAAACAGTACGAAGATTTCTAAAAAAATTAAAAGTAGAACTACCTTATGATCTAGAAATTCCACTCCTGGGTATTTTTCCAAAGAAATCCAAAACACTAATTTGAAAAGATATATACACCCCTATGTTCACTGCAGCACTATTTACAATAGCCAAGATATGCAAACAACCAAAATGTCAATCAATAGATGAATAGATAAATAAATTGTGATACATATATACAATGGAATATTACTCTGCCACAAAAAGAATGAAATTTTACCATTTGCAACAACACAGATGGACTTAGAGGGTACTATGCTAAGTGAAATAAGTCAGATTGAGAAAGACAAATACCATATGATCTCACTTATATGTGGAATCTAAAGAACAAAATAAACAAGCAGAACAGAAACAGACTCATACGGTGGATGCAGAGAACAAACTGATAGTTACTAGATGGAAAGAGTTTGGGGGACTGGGTGAGAAAGATGAAGGGATTAAGAAGTACAAATTGGTAGTTACAAAAAAGTCACAGAGACTTAAAGTACAGTACAGGGAATATAGTCAATAATATTATAAAAACTGTGTATAATGACAGCGGGGTACTAGATTTATTGGGGGATAGCTGCATAAATTATATAAATGGCTAACCACTACTATGTGCACCTGAAACTAATATAAAATAATATTGAATATCAACTATAATTTAAAAAATAGTCACAGGGATATATAGTACAGCATAGGGAATATAATCAATAATATTGTAATAACTACATACAGTATCAGATGGGTAATGGACTTATTAGAGTTATCACTTTGTGAGGTAGATAAATAGCTAATCATTATGTTGTTTCGTACACCTGAAACTAATTTAAAAAAAACAGCGTGTATGTATGAATACTGGAAAAATGGAAACTTGTCTTTGTTCATCTGAAAGTCTCTGTATTCAATTAAGCTGTTTGGGTTTTGTCATTTTTTTGTAAGAAAGAAAATACAATATAGAACATTAATCTAGATTTTCCTGGGGTAAAAAAAAAAGAGTTTAACTCTTCCATCTACAACACTGAAGAATGCGTCCTTAAATCTTTGAAATTGGAACAGTCATTCAGATTGACCTCAAGAGTTTGGTGGAGTAACAAATGTTTCGGTGACTTCATATTTCTAGCATTTTCCCTACTTTTCCAAAGTCATGTTCTCTCCTTCAGCACTCTGGGGAAGACTGACTTTCTCCAGACATAGCAGCAGAGTGACATAGATTTAAATAGAACATCTGTGCATATCAAAATTTTATATCTGTTATTTTCCCCGTTTCGCCTCAAGATTTGTTAAAGTGGTAATCTTGTTTCTGTTAGAACTAGAATATTACTATATATACAAATGTGTGTCAAACACTAAAAAGACTTGATAATTATAAATAATTATCCATTTCAGTGTTGTGTAAAAATAACTATAGGGTAGTTAATTGCATGAAAATACGCTAATAAGTTTTTATTGTAAAATGAACAATTTCAAAGTAGTATGTATAATATGAACTCATTTTTATAAAAATGTGTGTATGTATAAACATAATTCAGAGTGGTAGGAATTTTCAGTGAGTTTCTTTTCCTTTTAACTATGTGCCTGATTTTCTTTTTCAAAAATAAAATCATAATTTACTTTTGTAATAATAAACAACCAAAAAAGTTCAGTTATTGGCATAAACAAATATTCAAATAAGAAAGCAGATAAATTAAAAGGTATTATTCATAGGTATCTAAATGACAAAAATATCCCTATTTTATCAAAGAACATGCCAGCTACCAGTAATTAACAATAAGTTCTCATTATTTTTCCTATTAAAATATGACTAAGTGATCATAAAATAGGACTATTTCATGTGTATTTTAAATAAAATTCAGGCTTCAAAATTTATTGTACTGACAATTTTCCACATATAGCATGTTTGAAAATCTTGGATAAGGCAGGGAACAAAAAAGGGGCTAGGATTTTCTAGTAACTTATTTCAGGTCCCCTGACTTTGATTTTTAGCTCTGATTAAATACCAAAAATATACAGGAGATACTAGAAAAACTTAATAAGTTAATTGATCCAAACATAATAATTGATCTTTAACAGTCATTATCATCATCTTTACACCACCATAAATAAACAACAGCAAAAGCTCCAAATAATAGACACTATAAATAGATTATGTTGGCAATACATTACTTGGAAATCTTACTGAGTATAAGATTGAGTAAAAGAAATAAGAGTAGATGCTAGGGCCTGCACATTTCTGGAATGCAGCTCAGCAGGCACCATATAGACCAGAGATGTCCAAACTTTTTTCAACATTTTTCACCAAGGGCCATATGCGGTAAAATACACAAACAGCCGGGCCACTCACTCGAGGTGAAGTACGTATTGCCTCACCTGGTTTATTTAAGTAAACTAAATATATTTTTGGAATTTGCTGCGGGCCAATTAACAATGGATTGTGGACCAAAGTTGGCCTCGGGCCGTAGTTTTGACACCCCTGATATAGACTATTGTGTTTGACAATATCTCAAAATCCTCTCAAATTTCAATATAACCTTCTTTGTTGCTAAAAATCCTGAAATCAATTACATGTTGGATATACATTATCCCTTATTATCTGCTTCTTTGTGGTTTGTCAACATTCACTCCAAAAGACACATATTTAGGGGTTAAAAGGGAGAAAGAAAGCATTTTAATTTAAAATACCAAAGATAAATTCCTCCCCTTCGTGGGTTTTCTACCTATTCTCATTTTATAACTTACAAACTAGGACATAATATTTTTTGTCATCTCTATATTCTTCCCAGAAATTATATAGACCTGTTCTGTCAATATGGTAGCCACAATTTAAAATTAAATAAAAGTGGAAATTCAGCCCCTCCGTTTCACTAACTAGATGTCAAGTACTCAATAGCCAGTATTAGCTAGTGGCTACCATATTGGACAATGCAGATATACTACATTTCTGTAATTGCAGAAAGTTCCATTCAACAGTGCTGATCTATATATCAAATGCTATGTAGTCATTTGTTAAGACCTAATGAAAAGCTAAGGTTTTAATGACATCACTACTTTTGCCATAGATATTAATATTTGACTTATAAAGTAGTCAGTATAATTTAAGGTAGAATTGAATGTCCTTGTTGCTAAAATATTTAGTTCTATTGCCATGCTCTAGAAGTCATCAGTAATTATGCTCCCAAACTGACTGCTAATTTACTGGGGAACCAGAGTTTGGATGAGCCCTGTTGTATTAATTATTTATTGCTGTATAACAAATCATCCAAAATTTGTAGCTTAAAAAAGCAGTAGTCACTAATTATCCCTCATGGTTTCTGTAGACCAGGCTTTTGGAAGCAGCTAAATCAGGCAGTTCAGGCTCAGGGTCTCTCATGAGGTTGCAATCAATGTCAGCTGGGGTTGCAGTTATCTGAAGACTCAGTTGTACTGGATGATCCATTACTGAGGTGACTCATTCAAACAGCTGGCAAATTGATTTAGCTCCACGGGACTTTAGTGTCCTCACAACATGTTTGCTGACTTCTGGTAGAGTGAGAGATCCAAGACACTAAAGCAAAAGCTGTAATACCTTTCATGACCCAGTCTTGGATTTCTTATACCATCACTTCTACCATATTCTATTGGTCACATAAGTCAGCCCTGAGTGATTCAATGTGGGAGAGGACTATACCAGAGCATGAGTATTAAGAGACAAGTATCACTAGCTACTACACTCAGCCACCAATGTTTCCTGCTAGATTGTAGGGGTTGAGAGGAGGGAGCAGAAAACATTGCTAAAAGGAATTGAGTCACCCTGTGTCATGCAGTGTGTCATGCGGGATCGCTGGTCCCGCTCCCCACATAAGAATGAAGCCAAAAACAGGGGAGTCATACCACTATATTCTTGCTGGCGGCTGGGTTGGAGACACAGGAAGCCGGAGCCACACTGCCTGCAACCCGCTGTCCTAACAACAATCCGTGCTTACCAGCCACCATCTTCTTGCTAGCCCCCATTTTGCTGCTAGTGTAGCCACGGCAGTTATATTAGTGGTCAGTGGCTCACTGGTTACAGCTGACGGCCAACTAGTCACAGCTGATGGCCATCCAATCACAGTTGATGGCCATTTACTACCTGAGCCAGCACCTTTCCACGTGAGGCCGAGAGCCTGGAAACTGACTCCTGGCTCTGTCCCGACACCTGCCTCTTATGCTGAGCATATTTTGCATAGTGATCCCAAAAGGAAGCCTATGTCTCATTCACCCCTGGAGGTTTCCTCAAATGATCAAGATACTGGAACTTTTCCTGCCTACTAGCTTTCCCTACACAACACATATTTACCACATAAGGGAAGGAAACTACAAACTTAGACCTTCAATGGTTCCTTAGTCACAAAATGGATTGAAGAGTAAAAAAAGAAAAAAAAAATACTGATACCTAGATCCCACCAGGGATTCTTATGCTATTGATCTAGGTGTAGCCCAAGAAGAAGAAATTTTAAAAAGCTTCCCAGGTGATTTTAAAGGGTAATAAAATTTAAGAACTAATAATAGAGAAAGACTCTTCTGAATGTTCTCTCATGACCTCTCTCCTTTCTTAATTTTGCCATCCTGCTCTCATGACCCATTTCTTTAAACTCCTTGTCATGTCTGGTGTCATGCAGGGTCCCATCTGGGGTCTCTAGTCCCACTCCCCACATAGGAACACAGAATATGGTGAGACCAAAAAGGAACATCCACGGAGATATAGATAGGGGAGTCATACCACTATATTCTCGCCGGTGGCTGGGTTGGAGACACAGGAAGCAGGAGCCACACTATCCGCTACCTTCCGTCCACTTCTCTCTGCCAACCAGCCTCACTTACTAGCTGCAATCCACCGTGCTAACTGCAATATGCTATTGCTAGCTCAGCCACCATCTTCTTGCTAGCCCCCATTTTCTGCTAGCATAGCCACGGCAGTTATATTAGTGGCCAATGGCTCACTGGTTACAGCTGACAGCCAACTAGCCACAGCTGATGGCCATCCAATCACAGTTGATGGCCATTTACTACCCGAGCCAGCACGTTTCCATGTGAGGCCGAGAGCCTGTAACCTACACTCCTGGCTCTGTCCCCACACTCCTTGTTTCTCAACCTAATCTCTGAGAAAATTTGTCACTTCCACAAAGGTTGGAGAATTTCTTAGTCCCTTTCACTGTTTACTTAACTCCGCTAAACCCAAGATGCAGTCTGTGACAGAACTGTAAAGTGTAGGAATTGGCTCCAGTCCCAAGACCAGGGAAGAATGTGTGAATCCACTCTAGGCTCTTGACTGTAGAGTGCTGCAATTAATTTCCTCACTAATTACCTGAAATGCAAGCACACTTTGTCAAAGGGAAAATTTACATTTGCTGGAAACAACAGTCTCATCTAACATGAGATAACAAGTCCCTTCTATAAATGCAAACTCGACCCGCTCCTTGTGAAAATAAATACACGAGCATGACGGTGTTAAGGCACATCTGACCTGTGGCTAATGCTATGAGAGCCACCACAGTAATAGAAAAAGACTCCTATTTTAGCCATCTGGACTGGTGCTAGTAATTCTACCCTAATGCTTTTAGAGTCTCCATCTCTCCTCCTAAAGGAAAGAGATCTCTCACTTTACCTCATTATCAAAAAGAGAAACTCCATGTTTACCTCCATAAGCATTTATAGGGGGGGAAAAAGCTCTATGTATCAGCAATTCTCAAAACTTAGCACACATATGAATTACCTGGTGATCTTGTTCAAATGCAATTTAGAATTTATCGTGGGTACTGAGATTCTGCATTTCTAACAAACTCCTAGGAAATGTGGATGTCACCAGTTTGTGGGCCACATTCTGAGTACCAAGAATCTAGATATTATACACAAAATAAGAATAATGACTACAAAACACTTTTCTTTGTCCCCTTTGATTTTATGCTTGTTTGAAGTACTAAAATAGTTTTCTCCCACCCCTCTTTTTTTATTAACATAGTCTATAATACCCAGAGAATTGGGTTATCTTATACTTTCAATTTCATCTGCTTCTGTAATGGGAAAAAGTCCTCTGAAGGTCTTCATGTTACAAGATTACAGATCATTTTGTGAAAGAAGGACTGATGGAAACAAAGTCATGTCATAATAAAATTGATTCTGTTTCTAACAAGTATTACTACATTCACAAAACACACAGGATGTAATACTTACAATACCAAAGTGACACGCCCAAGTGGTATTGTGGTAACGTGTGGTAACATGTCAAGCATACCTTGATCTGTGTTTTTTCACTTTCGCCTGTTAATCTATTATTCAGGTCTTTAGGACAGAGGAAAAAATATGTTCATTTGAAACATAGTACCTCTTAACTTGGAGAGAAAAAAAAACTACATATAATCTAATTATCCTCCTTGTTTTACTCATATTTTTTTAAGCACTCATTGGCATTATGAGTCCTTGACCATTCCAGTGTGTTATCTTCACTGATAAAGCCAATTAAAAGATTTTCTTTGCCTTCTATAAAATAATGCCAGTTCAAGGTAAAACCTACTAACATATTTCAAATAGTCATTTCCTTGGGTTCGTAACATGACAGGGAATAAGATTCTGGCTTTCTTATGCCTTTCACAATTATGAAGAAAATGTCCACCAAAAAAGAAAGAATGAAACACTGTAAATAACTCAAAGACACAAAATGTATACTTGTAATCCTGGCTACCCACTATAGTCAAGGCAGGCTTCTAAAAATTCTACTTTTACAAAACCCCTTCAACTGCATAAAAGGCACCAACCAAATATCACTCAGTATCAAACCCATTCTGTTGGTCCTGAAACTGTTAATTTAGCATTACTCCAAACTGTTTCGTGTTAACATTTCTTTCATTGATTCACATTTGGGCACAAAGAGAAAATTTACTCCCAAATTGCTGTAAAAGTAGTTTTTATAGCATTATTTTCATCCTGGAAGAAAAAAAGATGAATGTTTCTTTTTCTTTTGCCTCTATGGTATCAATCAGTCGAATCATACAATATTTCCAAACTCCAGCCCAGCCCAGAATGAATGAATGTATGAGATGACATTGTAACTTGGAAGCTCAATATTCACAATAGCTGACTCCTTCGTAGGAGTCACCCTTACCACAATCTTCACCTTGGAAATTACATCTGAAGTGACTGGATCAATCCTTTCAAGCCACATATGTTGAAATCTTAGTCTAACTCCATGGTAACCATAGCAATGTTTATTTCATTACTAACTTTTATAATGAACATAAAGAACTTGGGACATAAATATTTGGCAGCAATAATGAAATTGCTAAACTCTGGCTGTTGTTCTGTTGGCTCCTGGGAGACCATACTGAAATATAAAGAACAAATAATTTTGTTCTCAATTAGGCTCCATAATTAAATTATGGTTTCATTGGGTGATTTCCATTTGTCTAAAAATTAGAAGATGTGGATTTCTGTTCCGCTTTATCACTGACCGATTGCTTGAATTTAAATAAGGCAATCAGTCTGAGCGTTAGTTTATCTGTAAAATAAGAAACATTTTTTACGTATATCTAAAGTGCCTTCATCAATAAAAATATAATGTTTTAATCAAATTCTATTTTTAAAGTGAAAGAAAAAAAGTTATGCCTTGCCCATTGCTTCCTTTCCATCAGTTTAATCCTTGACCTAAATAGTGAAGCCTTTTAGAAAATTTCAGCCACTAACTCTGAATCACTAATTAAGCTCCTGGCTGCCCATCCCAGACAAAAGAATCTACAACAGCCTACCAAAGTGGCAGACTAATCATTAGCCGGCAAATACTTACTGAGAAGCCTCTTGAGAAAAAGTGCTATTGAAAACTGATTGGTATTAGAGCCTCCTTGAGAACCTACTATGGAGCAAGTGGGTGGTAGTAGTCAGAGTCCTCTTAAAGGGGCTGAGTAGCTCTCCATCTAAGCCTGGATAGTAACCAGATGGATGGTGTCAGCATACGTGAGAAAGAAAAATGACAAGAACAGCATGAGAGAGCCTTAGAAATTCAGAGATACAACCTTGAGAAACTATTTCTAGAAAAATTCACATCCTCAAGCACCCCTGGAGAAAGATTTTCAAGA
Source organism: Rhinolophus sinicus (assembly GCF_057876585.1). Classification (NCBI taxonomy): domain Eukaryota; kingdom Metazoa; phylum Chordata; class Mammalia; order Chiroptera; family Rhinolophidae; genus Rhinolophus; species Rhinolophus sinicus. The sequence continues at coordinate 28,868,349 of NC_142513.1, forward strand.
ACAGAGAGATAAAAAGCCAAAGGAGTTCATAACCACCAAACCAGTATTACAAGAAATGTTAAGGGGATTTATTGAAGAAGAAGAAGAATTAGAATTAGAAGAAGGAGGAGGAGGAGGAGAAAAGAAAGGGGAAGGAAAGTAAAAAAAAATACGAATAATAAAATGGTGGCAATAAATACATATCTATCAACAACTACTTTCAATGTAAAATAATTCAATGCTCCAATCAAAAGATAGTGTGGCTGAATGGATAAGAAAACAGGACCCTTGCATACTCGTATGCTGCCTATATGAGACTCACTTCAGATCAAAAGACACAGACTGAAAGTGAAGGGATGAAAAAAGATATTTCATGAAAATGGAAACAAACAGAAAAGCTGGAGTGACAATACTTGTACTACAAAACAAAACAAAACAAAACAAAACAAAAAAAACGCTTTAAAACAAAGGCTATAACAAGAGACAGAGAAGGACCCAGTAATCCCACTTTTGGGTATTTATGCAAAGAAACCCAAAACACTACTTTAAGGGGACATGTGCATCCATATGTTCATTGCAGCATTGTTTCCAATGGCCAAGATGTGGAGGCAGCCTGGGTGTCTGTTGATGGATAAATGGATAAAGAGTAGGTGGCACATATATGCAATGGAATATTGTTCAGCTATAGAAGGGAATGGGTTCTTGCCATCTGTGGTGGCATGGATGGGCCTGAAGGGTATTGTGCTGAGTGGAGTATGTCAGACAGAGAAAGACAGATGCAATGTGATTTCACTTTTATGTGAAATCTAAAGAACAAATGAAACAAACAAAACCAAAACCAACTCATAGATACAGAGAACATTTTGATGGTTGTCACATGGGAGGGGGTTGGGAGGTGGGTGAAAAGGAGAAGGGATTAAAAGTAAAATTCTGTGTTACACAGTAGTTACAGGGATATAGGATCTAGCATAAGGAATGTAGTCAATGTAATATAATAACTGTGTGTGGTGTCAGTTGGGTTCTAGATTTATCTGGGTGATACATGGGAGTGCCAGGTGGGTACTAGACTAGTCAGGGTGATCTCTTTTTAAATTATATAACTGTCTAACCACTATGCTCTACACCTGAAATTAATATAATATTGAATGAAAGATAAAAGAATAGAAGAGATAACTATCAGCTAAATTGTAACCAGCATTTAGTTCTTCCAACAAATTCCACTTTTACCATGCCTACTAAACTACCTTACAGTTCAAATTCAACTTCCTATGTATCTGTCACTAACTATTAATTACGGAAAATTTGGTGCCACCCCAGAATGAAAGTAATGTATTTTTGAGACTGGGATTGATAGCTCTTGGTGCATTTATTAACCCCATTTTCTGGGCTTCTCAAAATGTTGCAGGGAGGAAGGGGCGCCTATAATAAATTCCTTAGGCTAATGACAGCCTTTCCCAAGGAACACCACACAACACAAATGGCTTCTTTTCCCTCAAATTTCAACACATTTATACCTTTTCTCTGTCCTCCTCATTCTTACCCTCCTTGTTTTCCTCTAGTAAAGAAAATGAACTGACATGGGTCTCAGTTTTAAGAATGGTTGGGATTAGAAAGATGTTAAAGGAGGAAATTTCAAAGAGAGGTGTGATTAATTTGGGTTGGGGGATTAAGTAGACCAGTCCAGCCAGTTTAAAGAGGAGTAGTAATACCAGGTGAGCTGAGACTAGAAACCTCAGCTGGATCAAGATCAGGGAGATTACTAAAGGGCCTTACGGTAGCTGGTCCTAAACAGTTCACTATTGAGAGTGTGTAGGGTTTCTTGATAGGTAATGACATAGATAAATTTGAATATTAGGAAGATTGTCCAGGCTATAATGGGAGGGGGAAGGGAGGGATGTGGGCCTGTCCATGAGTAATGCAAGGAGGAAGGAAAAGAAAGAATGGAGATCTCTCTAATTCACTCTGTACCTTTCCTCATGGGTAGGTAAGAGGGCAGCAAGTCAACACTGGCAGCAACTCAGCCACCAGAGCAATATCCAGGAAGCTACCAGAACCACAGAGGACTTTGAAACACATGCGTCTGAGTTTCAATATTATTCCCAAGAAATGTCTGCAGTCTTCCCTGCACACCTCCCTCTATGAGGAATGGAAACTATGGTGACACATGGCAAGAAGAGACAACTGGACACAGCAGCTGAATCATAACACCTGGTGGTAACTTTTGTGCTGTCACCAAACCTGAGATGCGTAATAATCATTCCAGCTTCCAAGAGTAGCTTTTTCTACAGGCGGTACAACAGCCTTAGTATTTTGGCTCAGGGAGAAATGTGTCTATATGAGTGTGAGACAAAGGAAATGTGTGTGTGCATGTGCATATGTGTGTGTTTTCAAAGTAGAGCATGAACACAAAATCAATAGTCTTCTGGTGTGATGTGTTCCCCTGAGTTGACTGTTTCAGTGATGCAGTTTGGCACTGGAGCCTTCATCTGAGCAGAGGTTCCCTCCCTCTCTTTTTGCTTCAGCTCAGTGTTTTGCTTGAATCTGAGTCATAAGCTCCTTAAGCTGGCAGGAAGCGGATAGTCGGGCTGGCAGCTCCCTCTCCCCCAAATGGAGGGAGTGTCTTGGCTGACACCTAAGCAACCTTTTCCATCCCCAGACTCAGGAACAGAACCAATGAATATTAGCAGAACGGAAGGCTGGGCTACACTCACAGAGTAGAAGAAAGGAGAAACCATCCTGGAGAAATCCATTAGCTTCAGCTATGGTTAAAAAAAAGAAAGAAAGAAAGAAAAATGGCTTTATGGAATTACCTCAGCCACCCACCAAACCCTTCAGATGTTTTGTGTTTATCCTCCAAAGTTGGTCTATAGATACTCTCCCATCTAGCCCCTACCCAGACCCCATGTTTTATTTCTCTATCAAACTTCTGATGGACTCCTCCCCCAGCAATCTCCGTCTTTCCCTCCAGTTTTCCTAAACCACAACTACTTTCACTGCTAAGTTCACACTCTCAGGGTTGGCCCTCATTCATGGGCAAAACAGTAAATTGTAATCTGAAGGAATCAAGGAACTGCCTCTTTCCTGCCCAATTCACTGGAATTCCCTCTGTAGTGTGTTAGTAAGAATACAAATGTGATCAAAGAGGGTGGAAACGCTGAGACAATATCAGTTCTTGACATGCTGGCTCCAATCAGTTGTTAACTTCATTCCAGCAGAAATCACGAGCATGAGCAAAGAGGGAACCAGATTTAGGGGAGGCAGAAAAGTTTGGAATAGGAAGGTTGTACAATGATTACTACAATGTGGGTGACCCCGTTCACGGTAGTTCAGGGGAAGGGAGGGTGGGGGTCTGAACACCTGGATGAAGAAAACCTGCCAAAAGAGCTACAGGGTGTTGAAAACTAATGGCAGATTGTTGGAAAAAAACCCTACCTCCTTCATAGTTTTTCCTTCAATCAACCTAGTTTCTTAAGTGTAGGACTGAGTCTTGGCACATTTTCTGCATGCAGACCCCAACAGAAAATACCTGTCTTGCCCCATATATTTCCAACATTTCGTATGTCCCTTTCCCAACTTCTCTGTCTCCCTCACAACCTCCCACCACCATTTGTCTTCTGGCTCTCATTCACCTCACCTTCAGCCTCCTCAAACCCCACTTCTGATATGTGGCAAGACTCCCAGGCCCAGGGCCCTGGGCTGTTTTCTACCCAATGTTCCTCTGTTTCTTCCTGTCTGCACCTTTGCCTGATACCTTCTGATTGCTCAGACCAGAGCTCAGCTGTCAGTCAAGTGCCTGACCTCCAGAAGGCAATCTCCGGCCATCCAATTTAAGGAAAGTAAAAACAAAACAGAACAACAACAACAACAAAATCCCTAAAATATTTGAAATAGGTTCTGTTTGGAAAGTTAAAACTGGTAAATGCTGAGTGTGTAAAATAACATCTCCCACTGTCCTAGAGAGAACTTTGCAAAGTAGCTAGATTTTTTATATTAGAAATATATGCAATTTTGTTATGAATTGAGCTCTTTCTTTTCACAGACACTAGCTCTTTGTTTATTTCAGATATGAACAGCTACACAGCTGCTCTCCAGCTCAATATTTGCAGCATATTAGTTATGAGAGATAACATTGAATTATTAATATAAATAATGTGTTAATACTGCTCCACCTGTATGTGTAAGGGGTCTTGGAAAACAGTCTCCATACCTAGTTGAAAATGACTTTCAGGACCAAATTTTCATAGAGGAGAGAGGGCACACTCGTAACAACCAAGCTCAAGTAAGTTCATTTCTCCCTTTCCAATTGGTTCAGGTGAGATGTGCCCTTCAGTCTTTCTCTGCACGTCCATTCTGAACATTTGAATGCCAGCCATCATGCAGACAGATCCATCTTAGAGTAACTGAACCAAACAATGACACAGTGGCTCGGTGTTTGAACATTACAGTCCTTATCTGAGAGCTGTGACTTAGGAATCTAAAGAGGTGGAAGCAATCAATCATGGAGCAAAGAACTTAATAAGAAAGTCTGGTAGGAAGTGGAAGACATTACAAGAAAACTTCATTAATCCAAAGTGTTGAGGAAAAACCAATCTGATGAAACGTGACTTATAGAAGAAAGAGGAAGATGACAATCCCCTGACAAACCTAAATTCTTGTAATTCTGTCTCTAAGCTGTGTCTCTTGAAGCAGGATTAAATGTTTTCTAAAGTTCCATAATATGAGAACTATAATATGAATCCTAATTAAACAGCGAGAACTAAAGTTTTTCTGAGGTCTTATGGTAGACTATTTTATGTATCTCTCTGAAGTCAGGCTTAAAAAACAGTCATCTGGACACAGTTCACGCAAAAATAAGAACTGTCAAAGTAACCTAAATTCTTTATTTGCATTTTTAACTCTTTGAAGAGGACTGTCTCCAGTAATACTTTAAGAAAAAAAAGAAATCCATTTTCTGCTTTCAATCACTGACTTACGCATGGAAGCCACTTCCGAGGAACTTTCCTCAAAGTAGCAAGAACATATTCCACTCTACACCACCTATTCTCCAGACATTTACTCCTACTTTCTTTCTTCACCACTTTGTCACTTTTTGACAACTGATGGACTGCCTTTTGCTAACCCTTTCCCTCCTCCTCTCAGCATTCAGGTCCAGTTCCTCTGCAGTTATGCTCTGGTCCTCCATTACAAATGCTGGAAGGACTGGTCAGACCCTCTACAGATAGCAGAACTGAAGGGGCCAGAGTTCTCTTTAGCATGCAGGGGCTGTGAGGGACTGAACATGCCCAGGGGAATGGTTCTTATCCATTACAATCATGGGTTGTGCATGTTCTTAAATAGAAATGCTATACAAAATCCGTAGCCTATCTCAACAGGTTTTCCAGGTAGAAGTTCTACACTTTGATGAATTATTGTGAAGAATTGTAGATTGAAGCAAACTATATAGCATTTGATGAAAATTAATGAACTAGAGTTATATGTATCAATGTGTAAGATTCTCATGATTCCTTTCTCTCCCAGTACCCTGTCTTTTTAATACCTTGCTCTCCCCACACTTTCAGCTCTGTCTCCTCTGCTCAGATTATCTACCAAGGTCTGCCTGGGTTCTCCCTCCATGAATCTCAACCTAAACTCTCTCTCAAGGCAGCAAACTGAGAAAATCATAAGGCTCACCGCACTTGTTTCCTATCTCTCAGTTATCATTGTCTTGATTTACCTGATGACTAATGTCTTAAAAACTAATCTCTTCATATAGTTTGTCCGATTTTTTTTGGTTACTTTAGGTAAGCAGGTAAATACATTTTATCTTACTCCATCTTAGCCAGAAGGAGAAATCCCATTAGCCACGAACTTAACAGAAACTCAGGCTGTATTTGGTGAATTACATTGCTAAAGCTTCAGACACATAATGAACGCCCCTTCCACCACCAAAAAAAGGTCTCAAAAAAAATCAGATATACCACATTATGCTTTGTACTTTTAAAACACTGTATGACCCTTTATGTGTTTACATAAATTTTAATTTAATTGTCAAGAGGCTTTCCTATGAAAGTGATTTCAGGTACCAATTTTTTTTATGTAGGGATTCCTAAAACCACTGCCAGGTATGCAATTCCAATATGCCTATAAGTGACACCTGGCTCAGGAACAAACAATGATTTTTCCACTTAAGCAGAAGTTACCAGAATGCCAAACTAGAGAGATTTCACTGTTTTATATGCCACAGAAAAAGATGAAATGGTCTGTATGAAACTATCCACTAAAGCTAAGATGTTATCAATTACAAAATGCATCGCTGACTTCACAGATAAATAAAATATGAAAGATATTTGTCTTAAAATCAAATATATACAGTGAAGGCATATGTTTTGTATGTGAGTAAATGTAAACATATTTACATGCAATAGGTACTTCGGAGTTGCGAGCCTGCAAGTTGCCATTTAACCTGTCCAGAGAATTCCCCCAGCTTCCTACACTATATCTGCCCATCCTCTAACCCTTCCGCCCCCACACATTCAGCCACACTATAGCTCACTGACCCAATCTGGATTGGCCAATCATATTTGAAATTTAAAACAGAAGTACCAGAGGCTGGAAATCTTTGTAGCCAAGTCACATTAATGGCAATCGTCTGACATATGGTGCTGGGATGTTGCATAACTTTCCTTTAACCTACCCTTTCCAAAGACTTAGGGATTTCACCCTGCTTGAGTTCCACAAAATACCCCTAGCATCCTTCCAGTAAATTCTTTTTTGTGGCTTAGGTCAGCCCGAGTATATTTTTGTGGCCTGAAACCAAAAGAACCTTAACTAATGCAATACCCTAAGAACATTTTGGAAAGATATACAAGAAATTAACACTAATTACCTCTGAGAAATGAATGGGACTATGGATCTTGAAGGTGTCAAGGGGAACTTCCATTATTACCTTTTACAACATTGTATAAATTGAACACTGTGTCACTATGGCTTGCTTTAGTTGGATTGGGGATGTTCATTTTTCATCATGAGCCTGTGTTACCTGCATACTTTTTCTTTTCATTGACTTTTTTTTCCTATTGTCATATCTGAAAAGGAATAATATGATAGTAGCTTTCTAATTTTCCTTGGCTCAACTTTATCCCTACTCTTTTTGAATCTCCTCACTTCAGGGCCATACACGCTGAGCCTAGATTAGCTATGACATGCCCAGTCACTTCACAGCAATGAGAACCATGAGGTCATTGTTCTAGACCAGCCCGATATGATTCTTACCTTGTCATTGGGTGAATCATGATTTTATTTTTAGGTGCAGTAGATATTAACTGATCAAACATCTTTCTGTAAAGCTGCTCCCTTCTACTTAATCCTCAAATTTACTCAGTTTGAGATTCTTCCTGGTTAATAATCTACTTTGAAAAGAACACCAAGGTTAGATGAGTTGGTTATTGATCATTTCACACTTAAATGTGAATTGTCTTAACCAGATAAATACATCCAGACACTTGGATAAAATCATTCATTCAATGAGTTGGGAGTTCTGATGGAACTGTGATAAATTTAGAATATTAGAAGTTTCTAACTCCCTCCTCCATCACTCCCCACTATAACTACTTTTAAAAAATTAATATTGTCAGAAAAATCTCACCCCCTAGAGAGGAAATTAGCACGAGTCAAGACAAATGGGCCAAATTAGCCATCTGTGGAAATAACCCATCCTGGGAGGTGACCTGTAAATGCCTTGTAGATGGAAGCAAAGAGTTTCCAGTCCTGAGAGGGATTAGGAAAACCTGACTGGCATGTAGTAATTGTAAAGCAGAAAACAGCAGTTGTGTTTTACCTTAGGATGATGTCATGGTGCTTTAGCAACTGATTTTAAAATAAGAAGCCGAGGGTAGGAATGTGTCGGTGTTCATCCAGAATTCTCTTGAAAATCACAGCACTCCTCAGAATCTGTCTGATTCTCCAGGAGGGATCACAGTGCTTTAGACCTGGAGCAGGTGTTTCCTAGAGCACTAAGCTGCAGGGAATCAGGGTCACAAAGAAAGAGAGAAAGGAGGGAGGAAGGAAAAAGTGGAGGGAGGGACACATCAAGGAAGGGAGGAGAGCAAAGAAAGGAAAGGATTAAGGGAGCAGCCTTAGGAAAAAGGGCAGAAGGAAAGGGAGGCCCCCTTCTCCAAACACAAACATAATTTGGCTGCTCAATATGTTGGAATGTTTCCAAGGTGGGGGCAGTTGGAGCCTGGATCCTCTTCCCCCTGGTCTGTTATAACAGCATTTTAACTGATTTTCCTGATGCAAATTTACATTGTTTCAGAGTGAGATCTAAAATCCTGAAGTTATTAGTTCTGTCCTGCTTAAAATTCAAGACTATTCTTCTGCCTCCTTTAGCATAATGTGGTTTATCAGTTAAGGCTGCCTTTCCTGTCTCGGGAGCTTCTCCTCCCACACCCCTCCCCAGAGCTCTGGTCTTTTGTTGATATTTAAAGTTCCCATAAATATTTCCTGCTTTTTCACACCCTTGACTCTTTTCATATTCTGTTCTCTCTAGGTAGAATGGAAAGCTTGCTTTTCAACCCCCACCATCACCTCTCTTTTTCTTACTGGTGAGCTTTTCAAACAGCAAGACTCTGGTCAAACAACATTTCTTCTGAGGAACCATGAATGCTCTTCCATAAGAGAATGATGCATTTATCAAATGAACTCTATAGTTATTGGAGTATGTCCTCTCCTCTATCTAAATTTTTAGCTCTTAAAGACCATATACCTTTTCATGTTCACCTGTGTGCACCAGTCTCTAAAACATGCCCATAATGGACAAAGAAAAATACTCAAATTAATGAATGAAGCAATAAAAACTCTTGTTGGGAAAATTTATCCAAGACTTAGAAAAAAAATTTTTCATTACTTCTTGGCTATTTAAAAATTCTGTAGGGGTGGCTATTCATTTGTAGAAAATAAATAACAATGTGAATGATTCCTGCTCACAAAAGAACAAATGAATTATATAAATCCCAGTAAGTCAAATTCTTATTTGACCTGTTTTCACATCTTACTGGTTCCTTTATTTATTAACGAGTTAAATAAAATCTTTGACATACATTCATTTTATATGTATGAGTCATGACTTTGCCTTTTTGAAAATTACACTTGAACAGACTAACAGAATATCTTCATTTAATGTGTCTGTACATAAACTACCAATAGAATAGGCTGAATGTCTGTTAATAGAATATAAAGAATGTTTTTTATTAAACAGCTTAGCATAATAGTTGCGGGGTGATAGGAAAGTGAAATGAATATATCTGTTAAAATAATAACACTAAATGAAAACACCAACAGAATAATACAATAGGGCCCTTTAAAGCAGTTGGTTGCCTAGTAGATATACATATGTAATATAGACACATATGCATGTACATGTGTTTAAATGTAACTGATATATTGTAGCCAATATATTTTCCATATAGTAATTCTGAGTTTATAGGTTTCTGCATCACAAGTATGGTATCACACTTTATTAAACATGTGGTCATAAGGGCACCATGTTAACTGTGTTGCTTAACTCTTTTAATCATTATTACTCACCCTTGCCTATTATTTGTTTTTCCATCATTCTCCCTAACTAAATCCTATGTATCATCTCCCCAGACATGGTCCCACTCATTCAAGTGAAATAGGGATCTGAGCAGACCACATTAAGTGAAAAATCGAATTGCTGTTAGTCATAGACTGACCAGGTAACTGGGTCAACTGGCTCAAGGGAAGGGTTTACTAAGCCAATAAAGCATTTCATTGGGCCACTCAAGAAGCCCTTCTCCGCCCTACCCCCAAACACACACACACACCCAGAAAATGTGTGTATTTAGTAGGGCTGTCCATTCCACTCCCTAAAATGGGAGCGGCTCTCACTCTTCAAAATGCAAGTACCCCAGGCTCAGCCTCCATCCACAAAGATAGCCTGTAGCCTCAGGAGCCACGTGGCTCATTGCCTGTGCAGTGTGAGCTTCTCATGGAGATGTGCACACTTCGAAGGACAGAGAGTACACCTCTTCCTAAGACTGAAGTTCAGATTCCCTCTAAGAGAAGGGCATTGCTATGTCAGCAGTCTAGCTCTCAGGTTGGAAAAAAAGAAAAGGCACCGTATCACTTCTTAAGATATATATCTCATATGATGAGAACTTTATTCTATTTTTCTCCCTCTCTTAGCTGGCGTTCCTTGGGAGTGGAAAAACAATCAAAGCATTCTCACACAAAAGTCCACATTGAAGTATATTTTAGTGTAAGATTAAAACTAACAAAAGGCAGGAAACAGAGAGCTAAGACATTACCCAGTCCTGAACTCACCCTATTGTGCCTAGGTACCAAGAGGTCAGGAAAGAACTCTTAGGTTCAGAATTAGCTACTTCTGTTTCCTTTCACTGCTGAGATATTAAACTTCAAAAAATACTAAATGGACAAGAAATCCCCAAATGCCCATAACCCATACAGGGTGGTAATCTATGCATATCTCTATATTTGAAAGGCATGTTTCAACTTTATACCTTTTCAAAATTAGAAAAACATCTGTTCCCTTTGGTAAATCCCATTTCCTCTGTATCTGCTTTCTGGCTGCCTAAGTCCTTTCCCTTTAAATACATACATACATACATACATACATACATACATACATACCACACACACATACATATGGAAAATAAAAGATGCCAGGTATAGGAAAAAGCAGGGATTTCTTATCAGATAATGACCAACAATTTATTAATTTTTCATTTTCGTACATCCAAGCTTAATTTTCTAATCCAGAATGACCTCTACTACCAGGTATGATTCTGATTCCTCCTGGTTATTTTCCTAATACGTCCTATAGTAATAATTTTAAAATGTGTCCAGCATATCTGTGGGAGTGGGGGCGGGGGTGAGGTGGGAATCCATTTCCTCTGCTAGTAAGATAGATTGTCCTTAGGGACTGTTGTATGTTTGCCTAGAGTTTCTTCACCCCACTTCTTGGATAGATAATGCTCAGGTATGAATCTGAGCAGTTATGTGGAACTGAGAACACAGTTTGTATTTTGTGTAATGATAAAATAGAGCTAGCCCTCCATGATCCATAATATTACTGAGAAAATTAGCAGAGGTTAACAATAGTCCAAGTACCATGTATAACAACAGGCCTACTTGGGGAGAGATACTCAGTGTTTTAACAACTCAGGGTCCCGAAACTCTTCTTGGATGTTCTGCAACTTGAGACAGATGTTCCAGCAGATTTGTCTCTCCAGGTAGGAGAAACTGTAGACTGAGGGTTCCTGATGGTACAAATCCTTCGGTTATATTTGCAGAGCAAGCCTATGTTTGCCACCCTCAAGGCCCAGGACCAATTCTCCTTTCCCACCACTACTTTTGTCCATTTGTCTCCTTTGTCAACCCCCAAAAGAACTGACCATGTCACCATTTTTTCCTTAGACCAAGAATCACACAGCCTTTCTTTACATCTACCAACAATACAAGGGAGCCATGTGAGGTAGAAATAGCAAACATAGGAACAATCACAAAGTTTAAATAAGAAATAAACTAGTGCCCCATCTCCTTCAGTGGGATAAGAGCTTAAAATTGCTTCCTGCTTGCTGGTTAACACCTCTCACCCCCTCTTTCCCCACATGCAAACACACATCTTCATTTTCACTTAAGTCTTGTAAAAAGGAAGCTCAGGTATTGAGGAGAATGTTGTGCATCAATCCTTTCAAGAAATAGCTCAGTACATTCAGAAGATGATAAGGGCCACAAACAGGAAATAGCTAGAGATATAGACAGTGATCATGTAGTTCACCATTCACACTGGTTCAGTTTTGACAGTGAAAGGGGGTGGGACAAATGCTAAACTGGATTGAGCACTAGGACAACTGGTTTAAATGGGACTATTTCAGGCCAATGAGGATGTGGGGGTCTCTCCATTAAAAGTTATAAAGGTGTCTGGGTCACATTCAGGCATTTGTACTGAGAGAGGCAGTGGGAAGACAGAGGGTCTTGAGCTAGACAGTGCCCTACTGAACTGAGTTTTAGAAAGAGCCTTGCAGAATTCAAATGCAGGATGGATTTGAGGAGCCCCAGGGAAGAGGTAGATAATTTTGGTTCTTACACAAGACCTTTGAGAGGTAATGAAAGCTCTAACTGGCTGATACCAATGAGATAAATGTGAAATATTGTTGATGTAAAATGAATAGACATCTGTAACTTAGAAGATGTGGGAAATTTCACATAGGGTGAATCAGAGGTGATTTTTCTAGACAACTGAGTGATGCCTTTAGCAGCATTTTTGGTGAAACTATGGCCAAAAGGTCAAGTGATGTGCACAAGTTCACCAACTAATAACAACATGGCCTTCCCTCTACCCTTTAGTAAAAAAGATGATTATATTTCAATGTGATATAGAGATATGTACAGGAGACTCTGAGATATGAATGGCCTCTATTTTTGCAAGGTATGGTAAGACCCTACACTATAAATCTGAAGATGTCCTATGAGTTTTTCTCACTTAATCTCCAGCTTTATTATCTTTGGAAAATACTTGTCCTTTTATAGGGCTCAGTTATAGCTTTCGAGTCTCTGAAACAGGTATGTTTTTTCATTACTAAGTACCTTGGTATGTGCAGCTCTCCCTAACAGAATGCCCTTCCCATCTTTTCTATTGAGACGTCCTTTGTCAAACCCAGTTACTGCCTCTGTGAGACTTTCCCTGAAAAATAACCCCCAGGAGGATAGCCTACCAGTTGATAACTGTTTCCTCCTTGTGGAGACACAACCTCCTTCTTCCCAAACACCTTCCAGCCAAAGGATAACCACGTTGTCAGTCCAACAACACAGAAGTAGAAATCTGTGGAAATGGAGATCAAGAAAAGCTTTTACTACTCTGGTAAAAATGGACAGCTGTCACACCCTTTTGCCCTTTCCCCTTCCTTCTTCAAACTGCCTTGGACACCATTATGATTTTGGCGATGAACCAGCCAGCCATCTTGCAACAATGTAGTTTCCAACGAGAGAATGAAAGCCAATGCACTATTGGCATGGAAAACATGATATATGGGTCACTTATGTCATTCTGAAGCACTATACTAGCCTTGTACCTAATTCTACCTTTCCTTTACACAAGACAAATAAATTCCTGCTTTCTAAGCTCCTCTGATCAATGTTTGTTTGTTTATTTATTTATTTATTTATTTATTTATTTTTTACAACCAAAAGCAAAGGTAATCAACATACCTTCTGTCATTAGCTATTGCTGAATAATAAACAACCCCACAAATCTACAAGTTACCTGGCCTGTTCTGCTGATCTGTGTCAGGCTCTGGAGGCATTGGCAGTCTGGCTTTTCTAAGAAGACCTCAGCTAGGAGAACTGTTCTATATTTCATGTTATTTCTTATTATCCACCTGGCTAGCCTAGACTTGCACATAGGGGCAGTAGGGTTTTGAGATAAAGTAGAGCTTTCAGGTCTCTACTATACTCTTTTGGTTGAGACAAGGCACAAGGCCAGCCCAGATACAAAGGGTAGAGTGGAGAATTGGAGCCATTCCTCACTAAATCTATCTTACAATCATAGAATATGCGAGTTTAAGGACTGGGACTGCGAGATTATTTGTAACTTCTATATGAAGACTATCCTAAATCTATTTTTGGCCAAATGTTTGCTCTGCTTAATTCACAGAGCTGTTGAAAGAACCCTTTGTTTCTGATTTACAGTAGATTAAAGGGGAGGTCTTTGGAAAGTCAAAGAAACAAATACTTTACCACAAATTGAATTGCTGCTGCTATAATTAGATCTTTGGATACACACTTTGAAGGCAAGATTTCACCCATCTTTAGGGACTTTGGAAAGAGAGAAGGAAACCAATTGATGGAAGAGTTTTAGCTCCCAGATGATGTTTGAAAGTTGAGTTAACATAGAGTAGACCTTATCTTTGCCATCCAGTAATGGAAACTTATTACCAGTGGGCAGCATGTTGTGCCTCAGTCATCAAGTTGGGCAAAAACTTACCTTTGCCTAGAAGGAAAACTTCTCACCTCATTTGTATAGGACCTTCCAGAATTATCTTAAGCAAACTTTCTCACTTAGAAAACTTGTGAAATGTTTTACAAAGGAACATTCTTGACCTTGATCAAGTTGGGACGAGACAACAGTGTGTCCACTGTCTCAAAAAAAATCAATAAAACCTCTAGCCCTGATACATGATATGTGAGAGACTGCTAGATGCTCATTCACCAGAGTTTCCTCTTCTTGGGCACACAGTCAAACATCTTCCGTCTGACATCTTGTGTCTCGATAGGGACAGGTTAGTATTTCTTGCCAAAGGAAAGTGAATGGAAAACATTCTTTCTGGTTTAATGCAGGGGTCAGCAAACTAGCCCACAGGCTAAATATGGCTCACCACTTATCTTTGTAAATAAAGGTTTTGTTTTGTTTTTGAACAGAGCCACCTCCATTTATTTACACGTTGTCTATGGTTGCTCTCACACTGTAATAGCACAATTAAATGGCTGTAACAGGTAGTATGTGGCCTGTAGAACCTAAAATATGTACTGTCTGATCCTTTGCAGGAAAAATCTCCCAACCCTTGATTTAAGGCATCTTAAACCTGAGTACCTGCTCTACTCTCTCTTCTCCTTACCTATTCTCAAGATGTCAGGGCAATTTTGAAGCCATGATTGGACTATGCAGAGGGCCATCATGAAAAAACTTGGGTTCTTGAGTGACTGCATGGAGCAGGGGCTCCTGTCTAAACAACCAGCGAACCCCACTCCTTTGCAACCCACATTAGACTATGATTTGAATATCAATTAAAACTAGTATGTTAAGGTACTGAGATCTGGGGCTTATTTTTTACAGCAGCCAACATTACTTACCTTAACTAATATAAACGGGGATACCATAGTGCCCTGTGCAAATATTACAAATTTGGATAACTGCAGCACAGAAAAAGTCATTTGTCCAAGGTCTATATCAAAACTTGGAAGAGTCAGGAATGGTTACCATTCCTCCCAATATTGAGATGAGATGAATTGGCAGAGAACCTTCAGAGACTAATACAAGTACCACCCTTAAGGTCTTCACCGTGTAAACTGATTTGAGGAAAATTGGAGGTTCAAACCTAAAAGAATATCTCCCTTGTTGCTAATTCCTGCCTGATTTTTTTTCTTTTTTTTCTTTCTTTCTTTTTTTTTTAGTTAAAGGCTGCCTCACTTTTGTATTTTTGTTTTTAATATTATTTTTTAATTTTTCAATTACAATTTTCCAAGATGTTTTTCATAGCCCTCTCTTTAATAGATGCCTCTCTTTTCTCCACATCCTCACCAAAACTTATTGTTTGTTGATTTATTGATAGCCATTCTGACAGGTATGAGGTGATATCTCATTGTGGTTTTAATTTGCATTTCCCTGATAGTTAGTGATGTTGAGCATCTTTTCGTATGTTTACTGGCCATCTGTATGTCCTCTTGAAAGAAATATCTATTTAGGTTCACTGTCCATTTTTTAATCAGATTGCTTGGGCTTTTTGTTGTTGTTGTTTTTTGGTGTTAAGTTGTATGAGTTCTTTATATATTTTGGATATCACCTACTTACCAGATATGTAACTGGTGAATAAATTTCCCATTCAGTAGGTTGTCTTTTCATTTTGTTGATAGTTTCCTTTGCTGTGCAAAAACTCTTTGGTTTAATGTAGTCCCATTTGTTTTTGTTTTTGTTTTTGTTTTGTTTCCCTTGCCCCTCCATCACTTTTGTTGAAATGTGAACATCCCCGAGAAGAGTATATAAAAAACAATCAGTTACTCCATATTAAGAAAGACTTTAGCACTCTTTTAAAAGGAAAACTAGATAAACAAGACAGAAATATATTTTTATGATCTCAGGGACAATTAGAATCCTAGACACCTGGAAGAGAGGGCTATAAAAAGAAATGTGGGTGCATCTTGGAAAATTGGAAGATTGCCTAACTTTGCCCTTTGCACTGGGTAAAGTATGACTCTGGACTCTGAGATGTTGTAAACAGGTACTGGGAACCTAGCAATTGCCTTGAGCTCAGAGGCCAGATTGTTTTCCCTGCTGCAGTATTCTTGTCCTTCACCTGCCTTATCACATCCTCTTCACCAGGAGTCACTGTCTCTGGGAATTCTTCTCTGGCCACTCCAGGTATGTCTTTCCATTTTCTTCTGTAACCCTGGCAATTAATAGATGCCTCAGGAAAACATTAATTATACTACATCACAAGTATCATTTTACACATCTGTTTCTCCTACCAGGCATCAGGCTGGGTCCATTCCCTGGCATACTATCTAGAATACAGAATATGCTCAATAAATACTTGTTGGATTAATGGGAAATTGTTATCTAGGATAATAAGTCTCCAAATCGGTTTAAGAATTAAAATCACTTGGGGAACAAATAAAAATGTGGATTCTCAAACTGTATTGAAACAGAATAGCCAGGGGTAAGACCACAAAAGTGTATTTTCCACAAAGTGATTATGCGGCATTGAGTTCTACACTACAGTCCTTCTAACCAGGAAATCTTCCAATCCTAGGAATCTAGTTGAGCTGTAGTACTTTTCTCTGGTGGTTCTGTCAGAGCCTCATACAACATTCATTCAGTCAGTCAGTCATTTATTCATTCAATCAGTCAGAACTATTGAGTGCCTCCTATGTGTTGAGAACTATTCTAGGCTTTGAAGATATGGTAGGGAATAAAATGGACAAGATTCTCTGCCCTCATGGGGTTTATACTCTAGGAAATTAGGGAGTAATCGTAAACAAGGTAAATAAGTACAGATCATAATATGTTTGTAATAAATGCTGAAGGGAGAAATTAAACCAGGAAAGGCATAGAAAGTATTTAGAGAACAGTTCAATTTTAAATGGAGTCGCCAAAGAAGGCCACAGTGAGAAGGTGACACCAAGTAAATATCTGAAGGAAACGGCAATGAGAATGGCATCTTGAAAGGAGTACTCAAGGAAAACATAAAGTGAATAGATCCCAAGGAAAGAGAATTCCTGGCAAGTTTGAGAAAGAGGCAGGACGCCATGACTGAGTGAGAAGATGAGTGACACAAAACAGGGTCCCCAGGTTAAAAGGCCACATCAGAAAGTGCTTCCCCAGCCACTGTAAGGTGTTTGCCCTTCTTCACTGTGAGATGGAGAGCGACTGGAGGGTTCTGGTCAAAGGAGTGACAAGATCTGATATACCTTTAACAGCTTCACTATGGCTACTATGCTGAGATTAAATTGAATTGAAGTGAGGACAAGGGTTGAAAGGGAAATCTGTTAGAAAACTATTGTCTGAATTCATGCATGAGATGATAGAGGTCAGACCAAGGTGTACGAAGGCAGTGGTGAGAGTGGTCAGATTCTGAATATATTTTAAAGGAAGAGCCAACAGGTTTTTCTTGTAGATCAGGAGAGTAATAAAGAAGGGAGTCAAGGACAACTTCAAAGTTTGGGAGCTGAGAACTGAAAGGATGACATAGCCATTTACTGAAACAGAAGAGACAGGAAATTGGGCAGATTGGGGATGGATATCAGAAGTTCAGTTTTGGATTTGTTAAACTGAAACACTCACGTGGAGATATGAATAAGTCTAGAGGTCATGATTAACCTATGAATTTCTTCCTCACTGACCTTCTCTGGCTTGGACCTCCAATGCTCTAATTCAAATCTCCATTTTCTAAGAAAAAAGATAATTACGTATGTCTGTAAAATTGCTTTGTGAAAACATATAGTACAATAAAGAGAATGTTATTACTGTTTATATATGGAAATCCCAGTATGATGTCATCAACCCCAAGAAGGGCCTTTTATTTGGTCTTTGGAAAAGCAGCCTGTAGGAAACATACCA
This sequence comes from Rhinolophus sinicus, assembly GCF_057876585.1. Lineage (NCBI taxonomy): Eukaryota > Metazoa > Chordata > Mammalia > Chiroptera > Rhinolophidae > Rhinolophus > Rhinolophus sinicus. The sequence goes on from NC_142513.1 coordinate 28,886,182, forward strand.
GACTCCATAGACCCTCTGGTTTTGGGGCCAGAAAAGTCCAGGCTGGGTTATTTACAAGTAAATATAGTGCCCTTTCTGGAAACCTTCACAGTTTGCTAAACTTTTGGAAAATTAAAAACCCACCATTAAATCATAACCTAAGGGTACATGAAGTAACAACTAACCATGTATACCCACCTCTTCTTGCCCAGGAAGTAAAAGAATTACTCACATCTAGAGGAAATATGAGTTCAATTGAGAATATCTGAAACCCATGGATTTCCTTTTTAAAGAAACTATCGTCCATTCTTTCAATCCATCTCCCACTTGCATCCCGTCTTGCAACCACCAGCTCTGCCCTCACTCCCACCCATCACATCTTGGTAGAAACAGCTGTCACCACAAAAGTCATAGCTAGGCCAGGACAACCAGCTGGCTCTCTGATTCACAAACAAATTAACCTTGGGATTTTATTTTGAGCAAAGGGGCTTCCTATACTATGTTCTTAGCGGCCACCCATATTTTTACTCTTGGATAAACAAACACCAACTCAAATGTCACACAAGTCTGAGCCATATTGTGGGTTTTCAGGGCCACTACCAACCACTGCTTTTCAAAAATGTTTCTTCTTAATCAAAAGCTTTTTTATCTCTTGATAACTTTTCCAGTAGAAAAGTATAATACCCAGTTTAAGTGACCTGATCCAGGCCTGGGGCTTCACTTCTCAAAAGGGAAGGGGTGTGAACATCATTGCTCTATTAACAATTTAATGATCATTTCTGAAAGTATAGGCACAAGTCATAGAATTAACAGATGACATAATATGATATTTAAAAATTTTAAGAAACCAGCAAATACATGTGTTGCAGCACAGCACCATCTACTGACCAGATAAGGAAAGAATGTGAGAGAGAGAGAGAGAGAGAGAGAGAGAGAGAGAGAGAGAGAGAGAGAGAGAGAGAGAGAGAGAGAGAGAGAGGTGATGGAAAGAGACTGGGAAGAGAAAGAGGATGAGAAGCCTAGAGGAGGAGGGGAAATGGGGGATAAAAAAGGAAAGAAAAGGAAGGGAAAGGAAGAGAAGGGAAGAGAAGTGAAGGGAAGAAAAGGGAAGGGAATAAATGGAACGAACTTCAGATTTCTACGAATTGAAGTTCTTATTACATAGATAAAGACATTGAACTCTGAAAGTTTAGTTAAATTCACAAGGGTCCAAAAGACTTCTCGGATAATCTATAACAAAAACACTTACACATTTTCAAAGATTAAAAAACAATTAGCTTGCTGTGGTATTGGAAAATGAATAGACATAAAAGATGAAAGGAATTGGATAAAGAATACAGAAATAGACCCACACTTTGTCTGTTATTTTCTACAAAGGTTGCAAAGTCAATTAATAGAGAAATGGTAGACTTTTCAAAAAATTATGCTGTAACAAATGTACAAAACACATACAACCTCAACCTATCCCTTGCAACTTGCATAAAAATTAAATAAACGTGAATCACAAATCTAAATAAAAGCCATTAAAATGTAAAACTTCCAGAAAAAAACATAGCAGAAAATCTTTGTGACCTTGGCTTGGGCAAACAACTCTTACATATGACAAAATCAATAGAGAAAAAATTATAAAATGGACACTATTGAAAATTAAGAATTTCTCCTCTTTGATAGACACTGTTCAAAGCATAAAAAGACAAACCATAGACTGGAAAAAAAATATTTGCAAATCACATATCTGATAAAAAAAAATGTGTACCCATAAGGTCTGGTCAAGATGGTGGAGTAGGAGTGGTCAAGATTGTGCTCGGATCCTCTCAAGACAACAGCAAAATTACAGTGAAACTATACAACAACCATCATTGATAATTGCCTGAAGTCTATCTGAACAGAAATCCTACAACTAAGGATATACAGAAGAAGCCATGTCAAGGCTGGTAGGAGGGGTGGAGATGTGAAACAGGTTAGGCCCACACCTATGTGTGGCAGTTAAAAATTGGGAGGCATATCTTGGCTTCAGTGGTCCTCCCTGAGGAGCAAATGATCCCAGCCCCACACCAGTTTCCTTAGCCCAGGGTTCCAGGTCCTGGGAGAAAAGACCCCACAACTTCTGACTGTGAAAACCAATGGAGATTGTGGCAGGATAAGACAGAGGACTGCTGAAATCCCAGGCATTCCTCATAAAGGGTCTGTGCACAGACTCACATGCTGAGTGACTCACTCACTGTGAGCTCCAGTGCTGGGGTAGCAGCTTGAAAGTCACCAGAGACATACAGGGAGGAACTGAGTTGTCTGGCTGCAGGGTTGAGGCTGGATAGGCAGCCTTCTCCCAGACAGAAGCGCTGGCAAAAATCGATTGTTTCTTTGTTGAGCCCATCCATCACCCCACGTCCAGATGCAGGTGGCAGCCATATCTGAGTCTCTGACAAACAGGCTGCCCCACTTTGGTGATTCAATGAGACCCTGCCCCTTCCAAGCAGCTTTTTCATACATATGGCTTGTCTTGGTTCATGCTATGGACTTTCCTAAAATCTCTCAAATGTTCACAAAACCCAAATATACAATATCTAGACTCAGCATGCCCCATACCTCTTGCTAAGCAGCCTCAAGCCCAGAATTGGTGGCAGCTGGCCTTTATTTAAGGTTTGGCCTCTCTCAGGTACCTCCAAGCCAAGCATGGGTGGTGGCCATCTGTATATTGCTTTGTTGCTCATTCCAGGTAACCCTGGTAAGGGCACAGGCTGTGGCTGAACCTGGTCTGAGGCAGGCCCCATCCCAGGAAGCCCTGGGGCTGGCACACCAGTTAGGGACCAGGCTTGGGACCAACCTGGAGTACCACCTGACTGCATCTGCAAATGGCACAGTCAAAGGGCAGACTAGGCAGGCACCAGAGCCCTGCTAAAGTGCATCTAGCTCCATAGTGTCAGCCCCAACACCACAATTCCTCTACTTTAGTCAAGGCCATTCCTCACAACCAATCACCCCAAGGGTCACTCCCTCCCATTGACATGCACCCAAGACTCAACTACAATAGGAGGGAACACACAACACAGACAAGGGTCACACCTGGAGTACTCAGCTCAGGTGACCAAGGAGACTGTGCCCCTCAATTCCACAGGACACCTACTAAATAATGCCACTCTACTAAGACCAGGAGGCATAGCAGCTCTACCTAACATATAGAAACAAACACAGTGAAACAGCCAAATGAGGAGACAAAGGAACATGTCCCCAATGAAGGAACAGAACAAAGCTCCAGAAAAAGAACTAAATGAAATGGAGGCAGGCAACCGAACAGATACAGAGTCCAAAACACTGGTTATAAGGATGCCCACCGATCTTAGTGAGAACTTCAAGAAAGAGATAAGAAACATAAAAATGGAGATATAAAACACACAAAAGAACCAGTCAGAAATAGACAATACAGTAACTGAAATAAAGAATATATTTGAGGGAATCAGCAGAGAGTAGATGAAGCAGAGGATTAAATCAATGATTTAGAAGATAAGGTACCAGGTGGCTGGGTGGCTCATTTGGTTAGAGCATGAACTCTGAACAACAGCGTTGCCGTTTCGATTCCCTCATGGGCCAGGGAGCTGCGCCCTCCACAACTAGACTGAAGACAACGAGCTGCTGCTGGGCTTCTGGAGGGGCAGCCAGATGGCTCAGTTGGTTAGAGCATGAGCTCTCAACAACAAGGTTGCCGGTTCAATTCCCACATCGAATGGTGGGCTGCACCCCCTGCAACTAAAGATTGAAAACAGCAACTGGACTTGGAGCTAAGCTGTGCCCTCCACAACTAGATTGAAGGACAATGACTTGGAGCTGATGGGCCCTTGAGAAACACACTGTTCCCCAATAAAATTTTAAAAAAGAAAGAAGATAATGTAGCAAAATACACCCAATCAGTACAGCAAAAAGAAAAATGATTCTAAAAAACAAAAGAAAGAAAGAAAAATGAGGAGATTTAAAGAGGCCTCTGTGACAATATTCCAGCATAACAATATTTACATCATATGGGTACCCAAAGATAGAAAAGAGAGCAAGGAATTGGAAATGTATTTGAAGGAATAATAATGACAACTTTCCCTAACCTGAAGAAGGAAATAAATATACAAGCCCAGGAAAAAAACAGTGTGCCAAACAAGTTGAACCCAAAGAGACCCACACCAAGACACATCATAATTAAAATGCCAAAGATTAAAAATAAAAAGATACTCTTATACTCAGGAAAAGAGAAACAGTTGCCATGTTTCCCCGAAAATAATACCTAGTCGGACAATCAGCTCTAATTTGTTTTTTGGAGCAAAAATTGATATAAGACCCAGTCTTATTTTACTATAATATAAGATCAGGTATATAATATAATATAATATAATATAATATAATATAATATAATATAATATAATATAATATAATATAATATAATATAATATAATATAATATAATATATACTGGGTCTTATATTAATTTTTGCTCCAAAAGACACATTAGAGCTGATTGTCCAGCTAGGTCTTATTTTCGGGGAAACACGGTAGGTACCTACAAGGGAGCTCCCATAAGACTTTCAGTTGATTTTGCAACAGAAATCAGGTCAGAACAGATTGGCATGAAATATTCAAAGTGATGTAAAGCAATGACCTACAACCAATATTACTCTCCTCAGCAAAGCTCTCATTTAGAATCACAGGATAGATAAAGAGTTTCTCAGACAAGAAAAAGCTAAAGGAGTTCATCACCACCAAACCCATATTACAAGAAATGTTAAAGGGACTTCTTTAAAAAGAAGGACAAAAGAAAATTAAAAATATGAATAATAAAATGGCAATAACTACATATCTATCAATAATTATTGTAAATGTAAATGGATTAAGTGTTTCAATCAAAAGACATCGTGTTGCTGAACGTACAACACCAAGAGTGAACCACAATGTAAACTGTGAATTTTGGATGATGATGTGTTAATGTAGGTTCATCAATTGTAACAAATGTACCACTCTAGTGAGGGATGTTGAAAACAGGGGAGACTATGTGGTGTGTGGCAAGGGGTATATGAGATATCTCTGCATCTTTCTCTCAATTTTGCTATGAACCTAAAACTGCTCTAAAAAAATTAAGTCTTTAAACAAACAAACAAAAACTAGAAGAAAATTCCTATAGAATTATTCACAACATGGGAGAGACTGGAAGAAATAAATGAAGGAACCACTGATTCACCTAACAACATGGATGAATCTCAAATACAGTATGTTAGGTGAAATAAGCCAATCTCAAAGAGCTATATACTGCATTATTTCATTTAACAACATTCTGGAAAAGCGAAAAATATAGGGACAGAAAATATATCAGTGGTTGCTGGGGTGAAAGGAGAGGGTGACTACAAGGGGCATAGGGGAATTTGGGGGGTGAGGAAACTTTTCTATATCTTGATTGAGGAGGTGATTATGCCTGCGTGCATGTCTCAAAAGTCTACAATAGAAAAAGTGACTTTTACTGTGTGTAAATTATACCTTAATAAGAAACGTAAAAAGTAATTAATCTGTAGTCCAATGTATGACATGTTGAAAAAGAAAAGATAGAATTAAAAGCATTTACTGCCCTCACACACTATTTGTTTAACCAATCAATTTATTCTTAAAAGAAAGCACTTGCTAAATAAAAACTAATCCTACTTCTTGTCTAAAACATCCTACATTTAAAAATAATAGATTTTGACTTAGAAAGTTTGTATGTAATATGAACAGTTATATTGTCCACATTTTAGTGATCAAAATTTATTACAGAGAGTGGATTGTACTGACATTTAATTCAATCTTTGAATACATTTTTAGCCTGAATGTTTATCTCTGTGACATGCCTTCAGAAATTCTTTTCAATAGCTTACATTATATAAGTAAATGAATACACAGTTTTGAATACTGTCCCTTTCATTTTAAGTTCCAAGTTCCATCTTATTTGCCTTCTGGAGACATACATTTGCTCTTAAAACCCAGCTGACTTCTCAGTCTCAAAAAGAAGAGTTCAAAGGTAACCACCTATAGGCAGAATCTTTAATGTATTGAATTTATGATGCCAGGATTAAGTGTCAACCAGAGGGGTGGGGTGGGGGGGATTAGTAAAACCCTTGCAATATCAAAGGCCACTTACCACAGTATCATTTACTTCATCATTGATTTGATCACTGTTTCGCCACAGTGGATCCTTCATCCACTAATATGAGTCTTGGGCTATATAAAATTCATTTATTTAACAATTATTTTTTGTATGTCTGTTATGTAAGCTACTGTGCTAAAAACAAACTCTGGGTATAGTGGCAAACAGAAAGACAAAAAGGAGCTGTCCAAAGACAGCTCATCATCTTTGGGAGGATATAGACACATGAAGTCGAAATGATGGCTCAATAGGATCAGAGTTATGATGGCATCCAAGGAGTACTAGGAAGGAAGGCAGATTCCTCAAAGCAGGGCTCCCAACTAGGGAGTCATGGCTGGTAAGAAAACAGAAAATTATGAAGCGATGGGCATTAACTTGTTTGATGCCTATTTACCATCCATTAACCCAATTGATTGGGGAATATGGACAGTAAGAAAAGAAAATATGAGCAAAGCCCTAAAGGCTTAGAAATCTATAGTTTTATATAATCATGTAATTAAAGTTTTACCGCATGAAAAAAATTATGTTTAGAAAATATAAAGACTCAATAGAGCTTTGTAAAAATTCAAATCTATTTAATTAATTTGTAGATATCATTGAAGTAACCCAGTTGATGCTAAGTGGAAACATAGGGAGGAAATCTAATTTAGAGAAAATTCTATCCCCAAATCATTAATGTGTCTTTAATTGGGGAAAATATTTTGACATTAGAGTGACTTATGCTAGACAATTAAATTCTCACAGAACATTGTCAGCTGAGTAAAAAGCGAAGTGCATTCAAATAGACGTTATAACCCTTTCTAGTTCTGAAACTCTGCACTTGGAAGTAGAGTCTGACCAGACGGGTTTTGGATAGATATCATTTTAGAAATAGATAGTAATCTCTTACTTTTTATCCATTTCCTGCAACAGAAATATCTTGCACATTTAGTCTTGCTATTTCTTCACATAGAAGCTTATTGTTCATAGAAAAATCATTCATTCAACAAATCTTTATCTGGTGCCCACAATGTGCCATGACCCAGAATCCTCATTTGTGTTATGCACTTGAGTAATTGCTCTCATCGGTCATATAAAGGTCTGAAGATACATGTAGAATTACTTAACCAGTAGCTTAAACGCTTAGGTAAGCTCTCCCTGAAACCTCAAAACCAATAATAAAATGAGGGCTAAAATGTCACAAACCTAGCCATATATTTTTGATCTGTACTATTTTTTCAGATAGAGTTTCAATAAATATTATTCCTTTAGCATACCATAAATTTTCTTTTCTGTAGCTTCAAAAGCTTGGTCCTAGTTTTATGGCTCTCAATTTTTGTGAATTTGTCCATACTCAACCATCAGTCTTTTGCCTTTTCCAAAATATTCATAATAAATAATTCAGAAATGGCAGCCCCTTGTTTTTTCTCACGATAAACATTTTTTGTTATTTTTTTTCTCCTCCATATTTCAGGTCTCATTTCGCCTCCATTATCTAAAAAACATTCTGATGCTTAACTGTGGTGGTAACTTAGCAAAAGACTGAGGTAACATTTTTGAAAATTTAAACTCATGAGCAAATAGACAGTTGGCTGACATTTAGAAAGAGTTTAAGAATTATCAGCTCCTTGATTGTATTTTTTCAAAGGACTAAACAATAGTAGAAGTGAGAGTTCTCTTCTTTGTGTCCCTATACTATCAAGCCAGATACTTTTACAACTATTTACCTGGAAACCATTTCTTCGAGTCCCTGTTTCTCCAAAGCAGTGATACAAGGTGGGCTGCCTAAGACATCCTTTCATAGAGATAATATATTGCTTCAGACAGAAGGAAACACTCCTACAGTAAATCTTCTGGGTGAGCTTGCTCCATAACATCTTGAAAAGCTGAGAAAAACAACAGAATAAATATGTTTAAAACATGAGGCTGTTGTCATTGCCAACACACAGTTAAAAATCACTCACACCATTTACCAAGTTTACCTGCCCATGCTAGTAATTTGGCCCATTTTCACTCACTGTCTATTATTTGTATAAACCAAGAAAGGAACACAAGGGGAAAAAATCAAACTTTTTTGTTTATAACTCATGAAAGGAATGCAAGAAAAAGGTGTATTTTACAGATTATTCACTACTTACTTTGGGCAGTTATTGTTGACCCTTAGAAGTTAAATTAAAAGAATTATGGGATTTCAACAATCATGGACAATGGGAGAGAATATTTGCCCTCTGTCTTCATCACATATATGAGATGCACTTTCAAAATTAGACATCACAGCATCATGGAAGAAAGCAGCATGTTGGAGGAGGTTCACTTATTATGCCCTACCCATTTGACATCTACAGATATTTTCAAGTCCACTCTGCTAATTTCTAATTTACGGGTTGGTGCCCAGTTTCATTTAAGTTTTAATATTTTCTTCAAAAATCTGCTTGTATGTCTTGACTATTGTTGAAGCAATATTCCAGAGTCTTTAAGTCCCACTACAACTGAGAACTTTATGTATGTGGAGGATAAAATAAATACCTTACCTGAGATTCCTGCCCTCAATCTCACATCTGAAATCATCTCTACCAATACCTAGTTGTTGCTTAGAGAACCGGTTATATAGGAAGTGACTGCTGTAGGGGACAGTTGAGCTCCATCCAAAGGCCCTTAATTTCCCTACGCCACGTCTATGTGCCCTTTGGAGGGCCTTCCTTCATGTGGCCTGCACCTGTTTCTCTCATCAGAAGGCTGACTTTGGACTCCTGGAGCCACTTTGTTACTCAGAGAAACCAGAGCGTCTGGGAATTTACAACTTTCAAGGATGACCAGCCCAGTTTGTATGAGATTGAAAAGTTTTTCAAGATGTGGCATTTTTAGTGCTAAGAGTAGGACAGCCCCAGGCAAACTGGGGTGGTTGGTCATCCAGTGCACCACCAACACCACTAGTGGGCAGTCCTTAGCCAATATCTAACTTGTGCAGGAATATGAAAGCCCAATTCCCTTGCCTCAGGTTGGGACAAATGTTCAGGTACAATTATGCTCCAGAACTCCTTTCAGGATCCAGCTGAGGCTGGAATTTTCCTTACTTGGCATCTTCCCTTTTGTGTCTTGTCCCCCTCCCTCTCACTTCCCCATGTTTCCTGGAAGCACTTCCTTCATAAACCACTTTCATTCCTTCCTCATCTCACTGAAACACTTTTGGATATCCCCACTGAAGACACCTGCCGTTCCGTGAATGTTAAAAAGTCAGAGGATGTGCTGTCATTGAAATCCTCAAGGTGGTCACAAATTTCACTGTAGCCAAATTTTGAGCCTCCTCTCCTGAACTAAAACTAATAACGGAGATATTAGCAGGTGGAAAAATCCCCTCATCTTGGTGTATTTCCTTTTCTAGTCCCATAGCCTTGGGTCAACTTGGGAGTGGTAAAGATGGCAGAAATGGCCGCAGAGGATATAGGTGGCTCTGATGGGCAAAGAAATAGTTAAAAGTAGAGATACAGAATTTAAATAGGAAACCCCAAGCGATTAAGATTTGATTATTTCTTAAACAGTGGGGCGCAAGGGATATTTTTCCTGAAATAAAACTAAAATCACTAGAATATTTTAAGAAAATAATTTTTCTACTATGATAGTAATAGAGTTATGTAATTATATTTTTATATACACTTACAGATATTTTTCTGAAACTGTAAATCAATAAAATATTAGCCTGGTCTGGGACTGTCCTTTTTTATATATTTAAAAGCTCTCCTTCACTGGCTTGCTCTCTCCTTGAACCAATGAAGTTACTATACGATGAGGAGAAATTTGCAATACTTTAGCTAATAATAATAATAACAATAATAATGTTGATGATGTAGCTCTTTATCCTGTGCATTTGACTTAAGGAAAAGGGTTTCCCTTTCAGGACCCCATGAATGTACAAGGTTCAAACAAAGTGCGGGGCGCTAATGAACAGACTCTGTTTTCCTGTGCAGGGCCCCTGAACAGAATGACTTCATTCAGGGCTACTGCTCGCGCATGGAAAGTGTTGGTAAGAAATCCCACAGAGTTCAGACGACCTTTTCCTAACTTTCGTTTTTTTTTCCCCTGTTTGTCTTTCGGGTCTAAGCCAGGGATAACATAAATATTCATCAGCTGATATTTGCAGTAGCTGTGAAGTTATGAATGAGGCCATGCGGCACCGCTCCTCTCCCATCTACAGAAGGGCAGCTTCTCCACTCAGGTCCCGGCCAAAACGACACTTTCCGAAATCCCCAAAGAGTGCTAGTAGGCTTTTCAAATTCAGTCTTTCTTTTTTTTTTTTTTTTTTTCTTTAATGCTCAAAGCAGAAATGCTGTCTGCTTAATGTTTACCCTGGGATTATAGAAGAAGAAAAAGAAAAACATTACTCTGCCAAGCTTCAAACTTTCAGATGCCTTGACAGAGCAGGCAAATGTGTTAGCAGCTCAAAATAATGGCAGCATATATCAATGGTTGTGATGGTTGTAGGTTTCCTTTTTATAGTAAATACCAGACAGATACCCAAGGTGTTTATTGTGTGAAGAACAGTGAAAATAACCACAGCTTTGATCTGTTTCTGATGTTTTTTTAGTCACCTAACAAAGGTGTTGAAGAGAAATGTTGGAAAACACTTTGGAATAAAACAACTTCAAATAGGTCCTCAATGTTGAGACACACAAACATGAAAATTATGGTTGTCATAGGGCTTGAAATGGGCCTGGTCTTCCTATAATCCAGATTTCCAACAAATCAGAACTTTAGAATCTGGATTTTTATTTTTTTTCAATCTTCCAGGGCCTCTCACTCAATAAAACCTAAGTAGAAGGTGAGTGGTAAATGGAAACAAGAAACTGCAGTAGCAAAGAGCCAATTGATAAATCAATCCCCAATAGCTAATAAACATAAATAAAACATGTTTTTCTAGATACAGGATAAATATTGTCAGGGGTCAATGTTCTCTTTTTGACTTTGCTCATCAGTGTGTTTTATTCAAAACCCAACAATTAGTCTGTCCTTGTCTCTGTAGAAATATTACCTACACGTATGAGTTAGCTGGGTAATTCTAGGACATGAGGATCATTTTTAATAAGTGTTTTTCCAAGTCATATACTTGGAAGCATCTTCTTGGGAATGTTCTGTATTTCTGAATTTTAAATAACAATTGTAAATCAAAATCTCCTGTAATCATTGCTCTGTTTTGTTTTTGTTTTTGGTTTTGTTTTTTGGTTCAGCTATCTTACCCATACCTGAAATAATTGTCTAAATTCCCAAACCATAAAGAAGAAGAGCAGGATCTCAGGTGTTCAAATAAAGATCGGATACCAGAATATCAAGAAATCTGAATGGGGGTTAAGATGGCAGAGTAGGTAAATGCGGCGCTCACATCCTCTCAGGACCACATCAATTACAACTAAACCACAGAACAACCATTTTTGAGAATTGCCTGAAGTCTAGCTGAACCAAAGCCCTACAGCTATGAACATATAGAAGAAGCCACCTTGAGACTGATAGGAGAGACACTGAACGGGATGGTCCCACACCCATATGTCACTATTAAAAATTGTGAAGGATATCTCAGCTGCCAAGGTACCCCCTGCCCCAGAGGGGTGAAGGGTCCCAGCCTCTCTGCATCCCAGAGTTCCAGTGTGGGGGAGAGAAGTCCCCATAACTTCTGACTGTGAAAACCAGCAGAGTTTGTGGCTGAGTGAGAAGGTGGCCGCTGAACTTCCAGGCACTGCTCTTAAAGGGACCACACAGGAACTTACTTGCTGATGGATTCACTCACTCTGGGCTCCAGCACTGGGAGAGCAGTTTGAAAGGTGGCAGGGACATACAGGGAAGAACTGAATTTTCTAGCTTTAGGGTGAAGGCTGGAGGGGCAGCTTTTTCCCAGATGGAGGAACTGGCAGAAGCCATTGTTTCTTTGTTGAGTCGTCCCCCTCCCTGCGTGCAGACACAACTAGACGTCATATCTGAGTCTCTATCAAATTGGCTATCACCTTTCACCTGCCCCACCCTAGAGGTGCCTTGAGACCATGCCCCATCCAACTTTTGGGCACACCTAAGCTGCTTCCAGTGACTTTACCGTATAAATGGCCTACCTTGGGTCATGCTGCAGACTTTCCTAAAATCTCTCAAAGGTACACAAAACACAAACAAGCAGCATCTGCCTTGAGCATGTTACATACCTCTGGCTGAGCAACCTTAAACCCGGCACTAGCAAGAGCCAACCTTGGTTTGCAGCTTGGCCTCTCAAGACACCTCCAAGCACAGTGCAGGTGGTGGCCATCTGTGGATTGCTTTGTGGTTTATGCCAGGTGGCCCTGGTCCCCAGAGCTGGCAGGCCCAGTGGCAAGCTTTGGTCTGGGCTAGAGCACCACCTAGCTACCTGCGAGGATAACACATCCAAAGGTCAGACTGGGCAGGCACCAGAGCCCCACTAAAGCAAACCTTTCTCTGTAGGGTCACCTACTGCACAACAGGCCCTGCAGAATAGTTAGAGCCAGTCCTCACAACCAATCAGCCTGAGAGTCAATCCCTCCCATTGACATGAAAACATCAGTCAAGTCTCAATTATAACAGGGGGGCATACAAAACACACACAAGGGACACATCTGGAGCACCTGACTCTGGTGACCAGGGAGACTGCACCACTGGGTCCCACAGGACACCTACTGCATAAGGCCACTCTACTAAGACCAGAAGACGAAGCAGCCATACTTAAAAACAAACACAAGGAGACCTCCAAAATGGGGAGACAAAGAAACATTTCCCAAATAAAAGACCAGCTAAAAGCTCCAGAAAAAGAACTCTACAAAATGGAGACAAGCAATTTACCAGATGCAGAGTCCCCAACACTGATTATAAGGATGCTCAATTAGCTCAGGGAGAACTTCAACAAAGAAAACATAAAAATGAGATAGAAAACATAAAAAAGGACCAGTTAGAAATGAAGAATACAATACCAGAAATGAAGGATACATTAGAAGGAATCAACAGATGATTAAATGAAGCAGAACATCAAGTCAGTGATTTAGAAGATAAGGTAGCAGAAAACACCTAATCAAACAGCAAAAAGAAAAAAAGAATCCAAAAATATGAGAAGGGTTTAAGAATTCTCTGGTATAATACAAGGTGTTACAATATTTGCATCATAGGAGTACCAGAAAGAGAAGAGAGAGTGCAAGGAATTGAAAACCTCTTTCAAGTAATAATGACTGAAAACTTCTCTAACCTGGGGAAGGAAATAGACATAGAAGCCCAGGAATGAGAGAGTCCCAAACAAGATAAACCCAAAGAGGCCCACACCAAGACACTTCATAATTAAAATGCCAAAGGTTAAAGACAAAGAAAGAACCTTAAAAGGAGCAAGAGAAAAGCAGTTAGTTACCTTCATAGGGAGCTCCCATAAGACTGGCAGCTGATTTCTCAACAGAAACTTTGCAGGACAGAAGGGATTGGTACCAAACATTCAAAGTGATGAAAACCAATGACCTACAACCACGATTACTCTACCCAGCAAAGTTTTCATTTAGAGTCGATGGACAGAAAAAGAGTTTCCCAGACAAGAAAATGCTAAAGAGTTCCTCACTACAAAACCAGTATTACGGGAATCTAGAGAGACTACATTAAGGCCAAAAAAAAAAATGAATAACAAAATGGCATTAATTATTAGTAACATAAACCTATCAACAATTACTTTAAATGTAAATAGATTAAATGTTCCAATCAAAAGATAGAGTGGCTAAATGGATACGAATAGAAGACCCTTACATATGCTACCTACAAGAGACACATTTCAGATCAAAAGACAGACAGAATAAAGGGATTGGAAAAAGATATTTCATGAAAATGGAAACGAGAAAAAAGAAAAGGCCATGGAAGCAATACTTATACCAGACAAATAGATTTTAAAACAAAGGCTATAACACATGACAAACAAGGACTCGGTGATTTCACTTCTGGGTATTTATCCAAAGAAACCCAAAATGCTACTTTGAGGGGATGTGTGCATCCAAATGTTCATTACAGCATTGTTTATAATTGCCAAGACGTGGAGGCAGCCTGGATGTCCATCGATGGATGAATGGATAAAGAGAAGGTGGTACACATATACAATGGAATGTTGCTCAGCCATGGGAGGGAATGGTTTCTTGCCATCTGTGGCAGCATGGATGGACCTGGAGGGTATTGTGCTCAGTGAAGTATGTCAGACAGTGAAAGACAGATGCAATGTGATTTTGCTTATATGTGGAATCTAAAGAACAAAAAAAACAAATAAATAAAATAAAAACAAACTCATAGATACAGAGAACATTTTGATGGTTACCAGATAGGAGGTGGATTGATAGGGTGAGTGAAAAACTGGAAGGGATTAAGAAATACAAATTGGTTGTTACAAAGTAGTTATGGGGATGTAGGGTATAGCATAATGAATATAGTCAATAATATTATAATAACTATTTATGGTGTTAGGTGGGTACTAGATTTATCTGGGTGTTAGATGAGGGGGGAGTTGAGAGACAGGGTAAAAAAGGTAAAGGCATTAAGAAGTACAAATTTGTAGTTACAAAATAGTAATAAGTGTGTAAAGTAAAGCATAGGGAATAGAGCCAATAGTATGGTAATAAATTTGTATAGTGCCAGGTGGGTACTAGACTAGTGGTTAAATTACATAAATGTCTAACCACTATGCTGTACACCTGAAATTAATATAAAATAAATAATATTGAATGTCAACTGTAATTGAAAAATTATAAAGGGGGGAAGTTGAAGGAGAATAAGAGGTTCGAATTTTCAGTTATAAAACAAATAAGTCACGGGGATGTAATGTACAGCACGGGGAATATAGTCAATAATATCGTGATAGCATAGTACAGTGTCAGATGGTTGTTGGGCTTATGGTGATCACTTCTTTTAGGTATATAAATGTTGAATAACTATTGTGTACACCTGAAACTAATACAATATTCTATGTTAGCTATATTTTAATAAAAATCTTTTAAAATACACACACACACGCACATAAGAAATCTATCTGGAAAAGATCCTCATGGATGTATCTTCCTATCTCTGCCTTCATCCTGGATTTTAGTCTCTCAAGGGCTAGAATGGAAGCCAGGGGCAAGTGCTCAATTATATTCTCCCTGGCTCCAGCCTTTAGAACAAGACCTGATGAACTGCTGTTGGGGTGTGTCAAGTCAATGACCTTTGGCAGGAAAAAACTACACAGTAGACAGGAATGGTGGACACAATCCATGGACACACAGACAATCCATTTGGGAGGCCAGATGAGTTAGACCAGGTAGGAAAGCATTTGCTCTCCCTCTCGTCCTTTTCCAATACTGAACATTCCAGCATGGAAGTAGAAGAGAGGAGAATTACTTGTTGATCCTTCTCCATGAAATTATTTTTGTTCAAAGCACATCAGATCACAGTGTCAAAAAGAATTCCATTAGATACTCATTACTCTTATGTTATCAGGAAAGAAAGTAACCTGATTCAACAGTGGCTTGTAAAATGTTGTGTACAAGTGATTGTATGTTTTGATCTTGGGCACAGCAAGCAAATATATATATTTTTAATCTGATTATTTTCTTTGTTCTCAAAGGACTATTTGCATATCAAAGACCACTTCCTGGGTTTTAGTCTTTCTTTCATCCCTCTGTATTCCCCAGAAACACTATTTTCCACACCAATACCTCATCTTTCGAGTACACAATAGAATTTTCAACAATACAAAACAACTTCAGATCAGTTCAGGCATATCACAAGTATAGTTCACATTGTCCCATCAAAGTGGCCCATGTAATTTATAATTCAAAGAGGGCAACTCTGGAAGTAAATGGGACATTGACACTGGGAGAGTGAGTATTAAACTGGGACTGTTGAGGCCAAACTGGAACACATGATCATCTTACACATGGAGTCTGCTAGCTAATTCTCTCTATGCTTATTTAAGTTAAAAATAAAAGTTTACCTTGGTTCTCTGGATATGAGTTGCTTTCCTTTTAGGAAATTTAATGCCACTTTATTTGGCTGATATACCAAATCATCATCAATATACCTTACTCATCCTGCGTCCTCCTGAGGTTGCTTTGGAAAATGTTGTCTACCTTCTGTCTTCCCCTGATGACTTGAATGATTTTGAAAGCATAACATGTAAACAACTGTGTGCGCTGCCTGTGTGTAAGGCCAGTACTATCTCAAGAAAAAAGAGAAGTTTAGATTGTTTGTTTCCCTTGTTGCGTAATCTGGGAGACTACTCAGTGGATACCGTATATCCAACTGTTGGTTCTCTGACAATTTCATTTTTGAACTTGTTGCTAACCTTTTTTGATATCAGAGGGATTATTCATTATGAATTTGTACCAACGGGACAAACAGTTAACCAAGCTTATTATTTGGAAGTGCTCAAACGGCTGCGTGAAAAAGTTAGGCGAAAATGACCTGAATTTTCGCCAACAATTCATGGCTCTTGCATCACGACAATGCACCAGCTCACATGGCACTGTCTGCAAGGGAGTTTTTTAGGCAGTAAACAAATAACTGTATCGGAACACCCTCCATACTTACCTGATCTGGGCCCCAACGTCTTCTTTCTTTACCCGGAGATAAAGGAAGTATTGAAAGGAAGACATTTTGATGACATTCAGGACATCAAGGGTAGTATGATGACAGCTTTGATGGCCATTCCAATAAAAGAGTTCCCAAATTGCTTTGAAGGGTAGCCTAGGCACTGGCATCCATGAATGTCTTCCCAAGGGGAGTACATCGAAGGTGACCATAGTGATATTCATCAATGAGGTATGTAGCAATTTTTCTAGGATGAGTTCACAAACTTGATTCTCAGACCTCATCTGCTCAGCTTCTGATAGCAAGATCAGGATAATTAACAGTGTACAAGAGGGCCTCAGACCTCTTCCATGCAGTTGGTGTCCACAGATGTTAGAGAAGAGCATCTTGATAGAATAGTGACTTCAGCACACTGGTTTTGGCTTGAGGGCTCCGTGATGCCAGCTGATTTCCAAGTCCTCTACGGTGAATTTCCTTGACTGTTTGAAGATCCACTGTATCTCTCTTGCTTTGTACAGTTCCTTCGGTATTGTTATGTAGAAAATAAAATGGTAACACTACAAAGTTCATAACTTTTTAAGTAATAATGACCTGAAGTCTACCGATACTATTTAAATTGATGAGTATTCTCTCGGGGATTTGTACTACACAAGTTTTTAAATTTCTTACCATTGGACTTTGTTTTGTTATTAAAACTTTATCAATTATCTACTCTTACTACTAGCTGACTGACCTTGGGTAAATCATAATCCTTCTGTATCAGTTTCCTAAACTAAAGATGAAAGGGCTGGATTTTTAGTATTTCTCACACTGCATTCCACAGAACTTTAATTCTTTATTATATTAATTGTAGACATACATGTAGTATTTATAGAAAATACTTGGTTTAACAAAGGTAATTAGATTTCTTTAATATAAGAGTTCAAATATATTAATAGGCAGATGTGTCTTATCAAACCATGTCTTAACTTTAAATATATTTGATTAATTCATGCTCTTCAACAATAAAGCAATAAAGAAAAGTTAAATTTGCAAGAATGAACACACTAGCTTTGAAATAACATGTTAAACCTACATCAAACATTCTGTGGTCATAAACTGACAGTTTGGTTCTGGATCACTGATGTGTGGGCAAGCAAAGTAAGACACTACTCACAGTGGGATCTGAGGCAATTCTCTGGCCAGCATCAAATTTCCCCATTGCCAAGTGATGCTGCACCCTTCTGGTGTTACAAGATTAAGGTCAAAGAACTCATGTGTTTCCTAAGTTTCTTTTTATATGAAAATATGACCAGAAAACATGAGTTAATTAGTGAGGATGTCCACAAATTTAGCGCATACACAAATACACACACACACACACACACACACACACACACACACACACAAAATGCAAAGTGCTAAGTTAAGTTTGCAGATCAGATAAACAACAAATAATTTTTTAGGTTAAGTATGTCCCTAAATATTGCATGGGATATACTTATATTTAAAAACAGTTTATTGTTTCCATAGGGAACACCTATTGTTTTGTTTCCAATAAAATGTACTCACTCTGGAAAGAGCATGCCTTCAATTCCCTTTTCTCCATGTGTGAATCCATTTAGGATTTACAGCAGCCCCATGTTCATACTGTACCATTTCTCCTTGACCATGTTTGATTGGTCAAGGCGTATGCAAGTGACTCAATTAGAATTCTCTTGGATAAACTTGAACTGAAGGTGGAACAAAAGCATGAATTCTTGTTTGCAGAGTCAGGAGATGTGACTCTGGGGAGCTGCACATAGCTATGTGACCCCCTAAGTTGAAGTTGTTGGTCGGCAGTGAGAAAGCAGTAAAGCCAACACTCTGGGAGAACAAAAGGAAAAAAAAATGACAATGAGTCTCCATTTCTTTCCAATCCCTAGACCCAAGTTTTCCAAGATGCACCTGTTTTCATGTTCGTCCTGTGGCTCTGTGATCCAACACTTCCTATAATACTGTGATGTACTAAAACCCCCTGCTTTTGTTTGACTTCATTCAAGTTGTGTTTTGTTCTTTTCAACAAAGTGCCATGAGTTATAAAACCTCAGTGGAACACTGTTCAGGATATTTAAATAAGATAATAATTTTCTCAGAAGGACTAAAGGAATCTGAATTGCTCATCACTTTTTAGGGACTAGCATTATTGCATAATTGAGATGGGGAACAGCCACATCACCTAACTCACCTAATGTGGCCATGACCCCATTGTTCAGAGAGCAGATCATAGAGCTTGCTCATTAAATACATGTGAGTAACATTTGGCCATGTGATCTAACCTATTCCAAGCAACTCCAAAATTCTATGACTTTGTGACGTTTCAACAATTTATCAGTCTCAGTTTGGTAGTTATTTACTATAAAAATATAATCAAAGAAAAATTTAAATGATGAAATCGGTCATTGAGAAAATTATAGTTTTTAATATTATAACGTCCCCTTTTTATTTCTGTTTTGAAAATCAAACACAGTTTCACAATAGCAATTTATGTTCATAAATACTCATGTATAAGGGCGGTCGGATGGCTCAGTTGGTTAGAGCACGAGCTCTTAACAACAAGGTTGCTGGTTCAATTTCCACATGGGATAGTGGGCTGTGCGCCCTGCAACTGAGATTGAAAACGGCGACTGGACTTGGAGCTGAGCGGTGCCTTCTACAACTAGATTGAAGGAAAAAGACTTGGAGCTGATGGGCCATGGAGAAACATACTGTTCCCCAATATTCCCCAATAAAAATATTGAAAGAATCAAAGCTTTTTTTAAAAAAAATTCACGTATAAAATCAGTATTCTGAGAATATTTCATTAAATATTGTGATTTAAGATTTTCTTAATGGAAATCTTTAAGGATTTGCTATGTATGATGCCAAGTATAGAATGTCAGACTTGGTACTAAAAAAAAAAAAGAATTCTAACATCCCTGACAAGCGTTCATTGATTAATTTAAAAAATATTTATTAATGATAATTTTTTAAATATAAGGTGCTAGTAACACAGCAAAAAACAAGACACATAGATTCTCTGCCCTCATGAACATAATTCAGCTTCTAGTACTATTTTTTCAAAAGTTTTCCTTATTGGTGTTTGTTTTGTTCTGAGGACATTGTGTAAGTTTATGAATATACTTACTTAACAGCATGTAAGAAAGTAAAGATCTTCAGACGTTAACCCCAACATTGTCATACATTCTGTAAGCATCATTTGATAACTGTGCATCTTTCCCATGTTGTTTGCTCTCCTTTAAATGTACTCAGTGTGACCAGAACTGGAAGCAATACCACACAAACAGACAGAACAGAGTTGAGGGAGACTCTTTCTATTGTCCTTGACACTGTATTTCTGTTATTCTACTAGAGGATTTATAAGTATTACAGTTAGTGATAAGAGATCTCTGTCCTCCCTGAGATAAATATTGAAAGCATCAAAGAGCAGGGCAAAAAGTAGCGTGCCATAACAGAAAGAGTTCTCTGTCAGGAGCCCAAAGACCTGGATGGCAGCTCTTATTCCGGTATTCTTCCTGGCGTGACCTCAATGCTCAGAGAAATACCAATGGCATCTAGGCATCCTCTAGGAAATTAAAGGTCATGTCCACAAAATTCCACTTCCCTACTCCTTTGGACTCTCTACATGAAACTGGTTAAAAGATTTTTAAAAATAGTATATTGTTTTAGTAACTGATATGTTATCATGTGATACTGTAGCTGGTGGGAAATGTAATTACTCATTTTATTGAGCTGCTTCAACAGTGCAGACAAGGTGTGATTATGAGTATTTTCTAACAAGGTTCTGATGTTTCTCAGTTTCATTCTTAACCCTTAGTTGGGTGGATGCAAAAATGTAAGAGGATCTATATTAGGAAAATTATGATAGCTCTTATATTGGACTGAACTTCTGAGAATACCTGTTTTATGCTTTGTTTCTGAATGACAGCCAAAAATTCAAAAGGGTCAGTAAATATCAAGTAAATTGAAATTGATATGAAGAGTTGTATTCTTGCACGACATGACTCTGACTTTGTCATTACTTTGTCAATCATCTCTTATTCCCCTCCATTGGGCAAAGCAAAAAATATTGGGGGACCATGTGAACCTTCATCATTAGCAAGGTTTGGATAAGCAACAGGAATGCCAACATTAATGAAAATTATTAAAGACTATATAATTTTAATTAATTCATCATGTATCATTTTTAATTAACTTAAAAAACATATTTTGATATTTTTTACTTACCTGAAGCTTTGGAGA
Source organism: Rhinolophus sinicus (assembly GCF_057876585.1). NCBI lineage: Eukaryota > Metazoa > Chordata > Mammalia > Chiroptera > Rhinolophidae > Rhinolophus > Rhinolophus sinicus. Next base: position 28,907,116 of record NC_142513.1, read on the forward strand.
ACTTTGGAAGTAGAGGTGTTAACAGAGGGGATATTCATTAGAGGGGAAAGAGATTCTCATTCCTGAAGTCCTAGGAGGAGGCATCATAAATGGGGAGTCAGTTTGGGCATTAATCTCCCATGCCCTTTTAACCACTCCCTTCCTGAGAAAGGGCCAACAACTATGGGGAGTGCCTTACTTTCCAAAGACCTTTCTTTCTGTGTTTATTTGCTTGCACTTGCATCATTTTCTCCATCATTTGCCTGCCCAATAAAGGATGGATAAGAGATGGCAAAAGAGTTGAAAGCCAATCAAATCATTCTGGATAAATTGTTAACAGACCTGGAATAAGATTAGCCAAGAAACACTTAGCTAAAATAAGGTTTGCGGGGAAATCTGTGGAATTCATTTAGATTGTGTTTACATGACAACAAAGCATCTGGTCAATTTAGTGGAAAGCAGGCAAATTGTTTACACAGTTGTGTGGACAAAACCATCAGTTGATCCAATAAATGCATTTTCAAATTTATAGATTCTGGCTTTCATATACACTGCCTTGCCTATAATTATGAATATTTAATATTTTGGACTAATAAATCTCTTTTTTTTGGTAGATTAACAGTTTACTAATGCCTGAATCTTCAAATTCAAATATATATGTATTTACGAGTGTTGGAAACAAGTGAATTTTAACTTTATTCAGTCAGATTGAGAAAGTTTCATCCTGATTGCTTTTTTAGTGTATTTTTTAAAAAAATCACTACTTAAAACAGGGATGTTCATGTCATGACACATATTAAATAACTATTATTTAGAAATTCTCAAAAATATCAGAGTGATATTGTTCATTAATATTTAAACTAGATACCATGGTTATATCAACTAGTATTTGAACCAAAAAATATATTCTTGACTAGGGCAAAGCTATTATCCACTTTATTCAGAATTTTTCAAAAAAATTGGAAAGATTTGCTTATTAATATTAAAACCAGATAGCATGGTATCAAGAATAAAGGAAACTATAACCAAAAGCGTGTTCTTGATTTGGGCAACGCAACGTGTTCATATGGTAAAGGAATTTATGCTCCTGCATCAAGGTGATGCCAAAGTTCCTTAAAGAAAGACTTTATTGGTACCAGTTGGCTATTTAGAATACAGGATTTTGTCCACTCTACAGGATGCATTTCACTATGTCTAACCAAACTTTGCTCATTCTTTTCCAATTGCCAGGATGTCAGTCATTACACTACATGCCATACATTCTTCCTACTGTCATTGTTACAATAGTTTACATATACATAATTTCTTACCATTTGAAAGGGCATCATTGCTCATTATTACATATTATTAATTAGTGATATTACTACTCCACCTAAAGGTTGAAAATTAACATTCAAGATTACTTTCTCAAGATATTGTGTTCACTCAGTGGCTGGGCTGTGCCATGCACTCAAGACTTTAGACAAAATTCTTGGGATCTTCTCAGTAAATCACAACTGAAAAGATTAATAAGAAAAACAAACAAAAACAAAGCTGCTTTAGATTAAGATAGTAGTTCCTTCCAAATAATTTTAAACATTACATTTATTATTATAATCGAGGTTCCTACCACACAAGTAAAAACTACTGTAACGTTTTATTTTTATTTATTTTATTTTCAATTACAGTTGACATTCAATATTATCTTATATTAGTTTCAGGTGTACAGCATAGTGGTTAGAAATTTATATAACCTATGAAGTGATCTTCTCCGATTAGTCTAGTACCTACCTGGCACTATACATAGTTATTACAATATTATTGACTATATTCCCTATGCTGTACTTTACATTCCCGTGAATATTTTTAACTACCAATTTATACTTCTAATCTCTTCACCTTTTTCACCCAGCCACTCACCCCTCTCACCTCTGGCAACCATCAGTTTGTTCTCTGTATCTATGAGTCTGTTTCTGTTTTGTTTGTTCATTTATTTTGTTTTTTAGATTCCACATAAGTGAGATCATATGGCATTTGTCTTTTTTATTCTGACTTACTCCACTTACCTGATGCCCTGTAGGTCCATCCATAATGTCACATGTAACATTTTATTTTTAAATTGGAAAGCTACATTGAAAAGACTTTATGTGACTTGACCAGGATAACCATATAGCAAGGTTGGTCTTGAGTCTATTAGATAAAGTTTTTTGGTACCTAAGGTTCTTCTGAACATTTAGATCTGTACTATCCAATACAGTACAAACTGGCACATGAGACTACTTAAATTTAAATTAATTAAAATTAAATAAAAAGAAGCACTCAGTATTAGGCACATTTCAAATGTTCAACAGCCACATGTAGTTAATGGCTACTATACTGGACAGCACAGATATAAAACATTTTCATCATCACAAAACATTCACGGGGCAGCACTGGTATGGATGCTAAGAATCCTTAAATGTTTGTTTTAATGGAGCAAATATCCAAAAATGTATAATAACTGCTGATATTACCATTGTTGTTACATTGTTGGTAAGGCTAACAGAAAAAGAGACAGCAATGTTGTAAAAACATACGTAAATAATTGCTACGAGATATAATATTTCATCTAAAGGTATTGAAATTAAAAGATAAAGAAATAATTTTTCAAACATCAAGTTTCAGAGGGTGGGGTTCAGTTGACAACAGGGGAAGAAAGCAGACAGATCTCGATTTCTCCACATCCAATTCAATGCCAGATAGAAACCTGAAATGCCTACAAAAAGAAAATGTAACCCAAACATATTATATTTAAGCTAGCAGTCAAATACAAAGGCATCAGGCAGGTTTTTAAACACGCACAAGCTCAAGGAATACAGCTAATCTTGAATAATAAAATTTACCAGTGGAATCCATGAAACCAAGAAGAAAAGAATCAAAGTTGACCAGGGAATGGAGAAGCTATGAAGATTATAGTAAGTACTGAGCCCATTTCAATGAAAACTATTAAACAATTTTAGAAATTATTGTTACAGAAGAGGATATTTTATACTTTGATGATATAAAAATAATATATAAATAAAATTGGGACAGAAAGGGGAAAAATGAAATGAAGTGTAGGTGTAAGAGACTATTTTTTTATAGAAATGAGTCAACTGATATTGTCTAAAACTGAAACATGCATATGTGAAAAACAAAAATTTACTCCAACCTCTTAAGCTTTTCATAATTTTTTAAATACAATGAGCAAGTACTTTTAAACTATGATATTTATTTTCGTTTGAAAGAAGTACTTACCTTAATTTAAAGAATTCCTTCAATTTCACTTTGTCTTCTATTAAATTCAAGTAAAACTAAATTGAATATTTTATTTAAATGTAACATGTACCTATTGTATAGTCCTAGTTTAGTAAAGCCCTATCTATCTATCTATCTATCTATCTATCTATCTATCTATCTATCATCTATCTACCTATCTATCCACATATCTATCCAGCTGCTGTTTATTATACACATATAGCAAAGTCTGAAGTGGTATTCACCTAATACAAATAACAATGATCTCTAGGTAATAAAACCTGTGGTGATTTTTATTTTATTTTTCTGTGACTTGTTTAAAATATTTAACCAGTTTTATTAAAAATTTATGTTTTCTCCACAGCCTCTCCAACACTTATTATTTGTCTTGTTGATGATAGCTATTCTAACTGGTGTGAGGTGATATCACACCATTGGTTTTTATTTGCATTTCTCTGATGATTACTTATGTTGAACATTTTATCACATGTCTAGTGGCCATTTGTATGTCCTCTTTGGAGAAATGTCTATTCAGGTCCTCTGCCCATTTTTCAATTGGATTGTTTGTTTTTTTATTGTTGAGTTGCATGAGTTCCTTGTATATTTTGGATTTTAGCCCCTTATCGGAGGCACTGTTTGCAAAAATCTTCTCCCATTCAGTTGGTTGCCTCTTTATTTTGTCAATGGTTTCTTTTGCTTCTTGTGCAGAAACTTTTTAGTTTGATATAGTCCCATTCATTTATTTTAGCTTTTACTTCCCTTGCCTTTGAAGTCAAATTCATAAAATCCCCTTTGAACCCAAGGTCCATAAGTTTAGTACCTATGTTTTCTTCCATGCAGTTTATTGTTTCAGGTCTTATGCTTAGGTCTTTGATCCATTTTGAGTTAGTTTTGGTACATGGTGACAGATAGCAGCCTAGTGTCATTCTTTTCCACGTGGCTTTCCAATTCTCCCAGCACCATTTATTGAAAATGCTGTCTTTTCTCCTTTGTATGTTTTTGGCTTCTTTGTCAAAAATTATCTGTCTATATTTATGTGGGTTTATTTCTGGGTTCTCAATTCTATTCCATTGGTCTGTGTATCTGTTTTTCTGCCACTACCATACTGTTTTGATTATTGTTGCCCTGTAGCACAAGCTTAAGTCAGGGAGTGGAGAAAAAGGAACACTCATACACTGTTGATGGGAATGCAGATTGGTGCAGCTGCTATGGAAGGCAGTGTGGAGGTTCCTAAAAAAATTAAGAATAGAATTACCATATGACCCAGCAACCCCTCTCCTGGGTATCTACCCAAAGAATCTGAAAACATCGATCTGTGAAGATATACGTGCTCCGATGTTCATTGCAGCTTTATTTACGGTGGCCAAGACATGGAAACAACCAAAGTGTCCTTCGATAGATGATTAGATAAAGAATTTGTGGTATATATACACAACAGAATACTATTCTGCCATAAGAAAACATGAAATAGTGCCATTTGCAACAACATGAATGGATATTGAGATTATTATGCTAAGAGAAATAAGTCAAACAGAAAAAGTCGAGAACCATATGATTTCACTGATATGTGGTATATAAAACTGAAAACAACAAAGGAACAAGACAAACAAATGAAGAAACAAAAACTCATAGACACAGACAATAGTTTAATGGTTACCAGAGGGTGAGGACGAGGGAGGTGGTAGATGAGGGTAAAAGGGATCAAATATATGGTGATGGAAGGAGAACTGACTCTGGGAAGTGAACACACAATGTGAGATATAGATGATGTACTACAGAATTGTACACCTGAAACCTATGTAACTATATGAACAATTGTCACCCTAATAAACTATAATTTTAAAAAAATAATTCTTCAAAATAAGTACTATAAAACAAAATGCATATTGGAACTAGTTATATCATCTCTCCTGATAATTATTGTTCATAAGACTTTGAATGTTGATATGTAATTCATGATACATTCTGACATATTTCACCATGTTATATTCTCATTTCCCTGCTGAGAATCTGAGGGTCTTTAGGGGAAATAATGGTTTACCTGGCTAGTCACTCAGATCTTCAGGACAGTTAGGCTTGACCTTCGTTTAGTGAGATTAGTAATGAAGCTCTAACATATAATACGGAGCACGTTACCATAAAAAGCTCTACGAATAAGAAGACTCCATTGTTAGAAACAGATGGAGCAGTTTTACCATAATGAGAAAAAAGACAGGGTTAAAGATAAATGATCTAACCAGAAAATACAGGTAGGAAACCAAGCCAGAATCTTCTCCCCAATGATGTGGAATCAATGGAACAAACAAAATCAAATTTATTGCTCACTTGAATTCCAGGCCTTGTTTTGGCATCATTCAGGGTAACACAATTCTTGCTTTTCAGAAGATCCTGGAAATTTTTCAGTTGAACCTATGCCTATTATCTAAAATAATATTCAGAAAAATTTCAGTGGAGAAACTGATAACTGACTAAAAATAAGCATTTCTTATTTCCCCAACCAACAATGGACAACCACATTAGGGAGGAAAGATAACTATTGCTCAAGTTAGATTTGGATAAGGACAGGAAATTGCATCTTTTAAAATGGATAAGAGTTTCCATCACATAAACATATAATCATAGCCTTCTATCATTTGGGTTAACATTATATTACCTAAAATAAACTGTCATCCTGATGTTGTTCTATAATTGGCATGTGACAGAGTGCACACTGAAGCAAATATAAGTTCAGAAAGCAACCTCTATCTTTATGGTATAAGAAACTTTCAGATTTTCCTAAATAGACAGACTTTATTTTGTTGCTGTGCAACTGACACGCAATACAGCCCATCAGACAGTCAATAAATTATGAACTTTACAATAAAAAGTCTTTTCTCCCTGTCTGAAAATAAGCTACAACTTCCTTTCATGATATACTAACCACCACAGCCCTATAAAGCTGTTTCAGAAACACCAAAGTTTTGGCAAGATAAACAAATGAATGAATAACACAATAGTGGCACAGATGCAGTTTGCAAAATACTAAGAAGTGTCAATACCATTCGATTCATTTCTATAGGCCTGGGAACCTGGGCTCCCCATGCCTGGTGGAGACAAGGAAGATTATTTCACACTCATATTCTTCCAGGTAGTGGAATATAAAACTTAAAAAATATTCTGGCAAATTCTGTTGGACAAGATGTTACAGGCATAGAGAATTTGTGACTCATGGGGCAGACATGGGAAACAACCAAGTTGAACATGACCTGTTCAGTGTTCAAACATTAAATATTCTCCATTTAAAATCTTTACTTAACAATGTAGATATCTATCTTTTCTTGAAAAATCAGAAAATTCACTGGACTTGCATTTTCACTAAAATTAGTTGGAATCAGCTTCCACCAAAAACGTTGCAAACAATCCAACCATACATTTATACAGTGGAGTACGATAGATAGATTAACAGAACTAACTACTGATCTATTCAACAACATGAATGGACTTCACATGCATTGTGCAAGAGAAAACAAAAATACATACTGTATAGTTCCACTTATATGAAGTACAAGAACACAAAAACTGACCTGGGATCCAAGATGGCAGAGTAGATAAATGCTGTGCTTGCCTCATCCAGTGAACACATCAAAATTACAACTAAATTATAGAGCAATGAACCTGGAGAGCCATCTGAAGTTTAGCTGAATAGAAGTTTTACAACTAAGGATATAAAGAAGAAGCCTCATTGAGACGGGTAGGAGGGGCAAAGATGTGGAATGGGCTGGCCCCAAACTCCGTGTGGCAGATGAAAATTGGGAGGGATATCTCAGCCACAGAGGTTCCCCACAGAGGAGCAAGGAAGCCTAGCCCCACACCAGCTTCCCCAACCTGGAGTACTGGTGCCAGGAAGAGGAGCCCCCACAACATCTGGCTGTGAAAAACAGTGGGGATTCCAACCATCTCGGTGGGACAGAAGGCTTTGGGAAACCCAGATGTTTTCGTAAAGTAAGCCCACACAGACTGTTCACAGGCACTCACCCTACGCTCCAGTTGAAGGACAGTGGGAGGTGGGGGAGCACTAGAGACATACAGGGAAAAGACTGATGTATGTAGCTTCAATGCAAGGGCTAGAAGATAGTTGCCACTTTCCCTGTGTGGGGTCTATCACCCATGCAGCCAGCAGATGGGTGTCATCTTTTCTGTGTTGAGACCCTCCCCTATGCCCACTGCTAAATCTGTATCTGAATTGGTCTGGTGAGCTCTGCTTGTTCCACCCTTCTGACCCACTGAGACCCTGCCATGCCTAACTCCATATCACAGGAGGCTTAAATAGTACCTGAACCTTATAGGAACAGCAGGCCTCAGTGTATTCTGGCTTTTTGTGGAGCTACCCCAGACCTGGTACTAGCGGCCGCCGGACTTAGTTCACAGCATGGCCTCTCCCACACACCTACAGGTCTAGCACAGGCAGAAAAAAAACATGGATGGCTTTGTACCCCCTACCACACAGTGACCAACAAGTCACAGGCAGTGGGTGACCTGGGCCTGCACCGGAGCCCTTCCCAAGAGGCCCCAGAACCAACATAATTGGAGGTTGGCTGCGGACTACAGCAGAGCACCACCTGATTAGCCCAACAAGTGGCACACTCAGAAGGCGGTCTCAACAGGCACCAGAGCCTGCTGGGGCAAATCCTGCTTCATGTGGTAAGCTCCCTGCATAGCATCCCATAAGCTATGGATGTGGCCAAACCCCACAACCAGCCAGCCTGAAGGTCAATCTCACCCACTGATATGCCAATAGTAATCAAAACTCAAATATAAGAGGAGGGCTCACACAACCCACACAAGGGACACACTTGGAGGACCCAGCGTAGAAGACCAGGGAGACTGTGCCAGGGCCCCATAGAACATCTACTGTATAAGGCCACCCAGCCAAGCCTGGAGACACAGCAGATCTACTTAATACATAAAAACAAACACAGAGAGGCAGCCAAAATGAGGAAGAAAAGGAATACGTCCCAAATGAAAGAACAGAAGAAAACTCCAGAAAGAGAACAAACTGAAATAGAGGCAAGCAACATACCAGAGACAGAATTAAAAAACACTGGTTATAAGGATGCTCAAGGAAATCAGTGAGAACTTCAACAAAGAGACAGCAAACATAAAAAAAAAATATAGATACCATAAAAAAGAATAAGTCAGAAGTAAACAATACAATAACTGAAATGAAGAATGCACTAGAAGGAATCACCAGCAGACTAGATGAAGCAGAGGATCAAATCAGCAATTCAGTAGACAAAGTAGCATAAAACACCCAATTGGAACAGCAAAAAGAAAAAAGAATACAAAAGAATGAGGATAGTTTAAGAGACCTGTAAGACAACATCAAGCATAACATTTGCATCATAGGGGTACCAGAAAGAGAAAAGAGAAAACAACGGATTGAGAACATATTTAAAGAAATAATGACTGAACACTTTACTAACCTGGAGAAGGAAATAGACATACAAGTCCAGGAAGGGCAGAGAGTCCCAAACAAGAAAAATCCAAAGGGACCCACACCAAGACACATTATAATTAAAATGGCAAAGGTTAAAGACAAAGAATCCTAAAAGCAGCAAGAGAAAGACAACTAGTAACTTATAAGGGAGCCCCCATAAGATTGAAAGCTGATTTCTCAACAGAAACTTTGCAGACCAGAAGAGATTACAGGAAATATTCAAAGTGATAAAAAACAATAATGTAAAACCAAGATTACTCTACCTAGCAAAGCTATCATTTAAAATCAAAGGACAGATAAAGAACTTCCCAGACAAGAAAAAGCTGAAGGAGTTCATCATCACCAAACCAGTATTACAAGGAATGTTAGAGGTAGTACTTTAAGACCAAAAAAAAAAAGAAAAATCCAAAATATGAGTAACAAAATGGCAATTACTTCATTTCTATCAACAATTACTTTCAATGTAAATGGATTAAATGCTCCAATCAAAAACATAGGGTGGCTGAATGGATAAGAAAACAAAACCCTTACATATGCTGCCTGCAAGAGATTCACTTCAGATTGAAAGGCACACAGAGACTGAAAATAAAGAAATGGAAAAAGTTATTTAATGAAAACGGAAATGAAAAAAAAAAAAAAAAGCTGCAATAGCAATACTTATATCAGACAAAATAGACTTTAAAACAAAGGCTATAACAAGAGACAAAGAAGGACCTGGTAATTCCACTTCTGGGTATTTATCTGAAGAAACCCAAAGTGCTACTTGGAGGAGACATGTGCATCTATATGTTCATTGCAGCATTATTTTACAATTGCCAAGATGTGGAGACAGCATGGGTGTCCATCGATGGTTGAATGGATAAAGAGAAGGTGGTACATATATACAATGGAATGTTGTTCAGCTATGGAAGGGAATGTTTTCTTGACGTCTGTGGCAGCATGGGTGGACCTGGAGGGTACTGTGCTGAGTGGAGTATGTGAGACAGAGAAAGACAGATGCAATGTGGTTTCACTTATATGTGGAATCTAAAGAACAAAACAAACAAACAAAACAGAAACAAACTCATAGATACAGAAAACATTTTGATGATTGCCAGATGGAAGGAGTTTTGATGGAGTGGGTAAAAAATCGGATGGGATTAAGAAGTACAAATTGGTTGTTACAAAGTAGTCATAGGGATGTAGTCTATAGCACAAGGAACATAGATAATAACCATGTATGGTGTCAGATAGGTACTAGATTTTTCAGGGTGAAAAACGGGAGGGGTTGGGGGACAGGGTTAAAAAGGTGAAGGGATTAAGAAGTACAAATTTGCAGTTAGAAAATAGTCATGGGGATGTAAAATATAGCATAGCGAATATAGTCAATATGGTAATAACTTTGTATAATGCCAGGTGAGTATTAGACTAGTCTAAATTATATAAATGTCTAACCACTATGCTATACACCTGAAATTAATATAAAATAATATTGAATGTCAACTGTAATAGAAAAATTTAAAAAGGGGAGAAAGGCGAAGGGGAATAAGAGGTTCAAATTTCCAGGTATAAAACAAATAAGTCATGGGGATATGATGTACAGCATAGGGAATATAGTCAGTAATATTGTGATATTGTGGTATGGAGTCAGATGGTTGCTGGACTTACGATGATCACTTTAGGTATATAAATGTTGAATAACTATGGTGTGCACCTGTAACTGATATAACTTTGTATGTTAGCTATATTTAAAAAAAATAAAAATCTAAAAAAAAAAAAAAAAAAATAGAACAGCCCAAACTAATCAATGGCAATGGAAGTTAGCATAAGCTTACTTCTAGTAGAGAGGGTACTTTGGGGATGATGGAAATGTTCTAGATCTTTATCGGGGTGGTAGTGATCACATGGGTGTATATGTAAAATGTATCCACCCATGCACTTAGGTTTCAGCATTTTACACAATTCACTGTAAAGTAGCTTATACCTCAATAAGAAATAAAATTCAACAAAAAGAATCAATTGACTAAGTAGAAGTTGGCCTTAGTAAGTGGAGCATGTCTCACCTCCAACAGCCAGCTCATTACGTGATCAGCTTAGCAAATCTGACTTGATGCTCCTTGCTCTAGACTAGACCAGTGTTTCCCAAAGTGTGATGCCCAGACAAGCAGCATCAGCTTCACCTGGGATTACATTCAAAATGCAGATTTTCAGGCCTCACTCCACACCTGCTGAATCAGAATCAATGGGAGTGGGGCCCAGCAATCTGTTTTCACAAGCCACTCAGTGACCAGGATGCACTCTACAGATGGTGAAACGCTACTCTAGAGTACTACATACATTAAACAACATACAAGAAAAGCTGACTTGGACCGTATTAGACTATCCAGGCCCTATTACTCTACCCCCAACCTATTTCAAGAAACTCAGGAACAGAAAAGTCGATTGGCTTCCTCAAAGAATTTCTCTCAACTTCAAGCAACAAAACCTCCAGAAATGAATGTTTAAATAACCCATCCCTCCCTGTCTTAGCCATAAGATAGCTTTGGTTTTAGTATTGTTACAACTGGACCAGAAACCCTCTCAAAAAATTAAAAGAAAAACAACAGTCTACCATTTTGATTATGGAAACAATATACATCATACAGCATTCTGTTATATTACAACTCTGAAGATAAAACAGAAATTGACATTCACGGAGGGAGCATGTCTCTGAGGATCATAAAAGCATCTAGACATTAACAAATCAAGACCACAAATCCCCATTCTCTTGTAACTTGAATAAAATTTACTTAAAACACAGTATGTGGATCTTCACGTACTGTGGGAAATTACCAAGATTTTAGGACGTCACTGTCCAACCACCTACTATGACGTAGCCCACGGGGATGTTCTTTACCAACAGCAAAGGTCTTTCTGAATCATCTGGGGAAAAATCAAAGAGGTGCTTACGATGTACCTATCAATTGATCAATATTAATTCAGAAGCATAAGACAGTTACACGATATGACAGTAATATTCTCTCTTTGTATTTGGAGAAAATGTGAAGTGGTAGTAACTATTCCTTTTGATAAGATCAAATGATTCTTCTTTACCAGACTTAGATATAATTTCAGAAAGAAAGTTCTGTGTTTGTGTGGAGCATGGATTTAGGAATGCCCTAGCATTTAAAGAAAGAGAGGAAGGAAAGGGGGGAGAGGAGAGAGACAGAGACAGAGAGACAGAGAGAGAGAGATTGAGAGAGAGAGAAATTGGAGAATAAAAAGTATAATAAGAAAACATAATGTAATAATGTTATTTTAAGGTAGTGATTGTATCAATTGTATCATTTAATACTTCACAGTGATTGAATACCAAGGGAGATGGTAAAAAATTAGTTTCAAAGTTACATTGGCTACCAAGGTCACCTACAATCTGTCTGTCATATGCCTGATTTGGAAATAAATCTAAAAGTCATGTGACCAGGGCTTCATGGACATGCAATTAGTGCAGTTGCACAGGACTCCACAGTCAGAAGGGGGCCTTATGCTTGGGCTTAATGCTCTGTGGTTGTTGGCTTGAAATTCTTAATAATTTTATTGAGTTCATGTTTTATAAGCAAAGGCCAAAGGAGGTCTTTACTTGCTGGGGGCTTGAAGCCTAGAATCACACATTGTCCCATCCCCCACTTCCCCTGGATGAGTCCTTGATTGCTGGCTCATCCACTTGCCCAGTGACAGTGTCACCCTGCACCCCAAGGGTCCTGGACCTGGGCACAGAGGAGTCAGGGCAGGTCACAGGACAGTGTCCCAGGCACCTGTGAAGGTCTACACTTGCCCTGTGACTATCCCTGTGCCCAAGGAAACGTGACATTAAATAGCAAATAAAAGATACCATAACATGTTAAGAGAGAAACTGACAAGAAGGAAAAGGCTTTTTTCCTGTTTTTTGAATAAGGGGCCAACATTTATTTTCATTTGGCATGACCCTCACCAATAATGCAGCTAGCACTGCGTGTGAATGGAAAGAAGCAAAAGACAAGGAGAGGAACTAGGTGGTATGATAATTAATGCAGTATGCATAAGGGGAGCAGGGAGGTAATTAGCATTCCAAGATTAAAATGGTTGAAAACCATATTGTTACAAATGGACCAGATAGATTATTTTTAAAAAAGATGCTTTATTTATTTCTGATTAAAAAGCAATATATATCATGAAATATTCAGATATATTCAGATGCTAAAGATGTGAATGGAAATTTACATTCAAAGAAGTAGCACAGCTCAAGGTTTTTAAAAGTATCTAGAAAATCACAAATTACCACCAATTCATTCCAATTCTATCAAGTGCTACCTCCTTAGTACTCTGAATCCAAGTCGCCTGTTTCTCCCGGCACATCCAACCTTTTGAACCCGAGCTTACAACTTAAGAACATTGTTTTAAGGATATCTAAACACAATGCAGGTTAATAAACAGTGAGATCATTATCTTTTCACCTCAGCGTTAGCTACCTTCAATTTTACCAAAGGGTATCTTTTGTTTTTCAGCACTTTAGCTTGCCAGGGGATGACGTTGTCTAAACACATTTTCAATGTTTTCTTTTTAACAGTTAATATATTTCCAGGATGCAAGTCCATTTCTTTCTAAAAGGTTCCTAGGACACCCATTGAAAAGTCAAAAGCAATGAACTAAAAGGGATTGCGATTTTGTTGGAGAAGAACGACATCCTTTGTATTGAAGTGGGGAATTACAGACTGTGGTCACCCTTTGCACAGTGTCTCTTTGTCAAGTAATACATGCTGAAAAAAAAATAATACAGATGGGAAAATATTGTGCACTGTCAGATCCTGGAAAAGGCCAAAGGATTTTTCCTCACCAATGTCTTGTCGATGACTTTCACATTCTGGCACCCTGAAAAAAATAATGCATACATTTAATATGAAATGAATGCAATAATAATCAGGCAGGTAATCGTTTTCCCAAGGAATGTAAAACTTGACAAATGTAAGGTTTATGATTCAAGGTAGCCTTGCCAAATCTTATGTGGCATGAGACCATTTTTATTACCTAAACAGTCCTTAACACAAAATGACTGGCACATATTTTTATTAACACAAAGAGTATATTCTTTCTGCCACATTTAATAGAGAGTCGGTGGCTGAAAGCTCTCTTTTAGGATATGTCTGTAGCAAATGAAAACGTGTAGTGAGGATTCACACAATGACATTCTTCTCACTGAGGCTGTGTCTACACAGGCTCAGCACAGCAGTGAGTACACATTGATCCTGGGGTTTCTATCTATGGGGACAAACCCCCTGGGGTTTCTATTTATGGGGACAATCTGGATGATATGGATCACAGAAAAGGAGACCCTCACTACGTTCAAAAGTGAAGGAGTTGATAATTAACTCAAGGTCATTCTTTGCATCTGGAGGTCCATCTGAGTCACATTTAAAGCAGTGACTAGTAATAATGGTACTTATTTATTTATTCATTCATTCAGAAATTATTGTTTATGTACCAGGCACTCCTCTAGGCACTGGGAACATTGTAGTGAAGACAAAACAGATTCCTGCCTCATGCTTCTTACATTCTGGAGAGGAAAGAGATAATATATAATGCATGTAATTTAAAAATTAAATTATATGATAGATGATCTATAGGAAATGAGAGGTGCTAAAGGTGGAAAAGAATGAAATAATAACAGGCAAAGGAAACTGAAAGGTGATTGGGTGGATGAAGAACAAAATGCCATTTTTAAATAGAGTGGTCAGGATGGACTCCTTTGAGAAAATACAGTGTATGTGTGACTTGGAGGATGTGAGGGAGTTAGCCGTGTAGATATCTGGGGGAAGAGCATCCAGGCAGAGGGAACAGCCAGTGCAAAAGCCCTGTGCCTGAAACATGTCTGGCATAGTCAAGGAACAGCAGAGAGATAAAGGAGGCCTGAGCAGAATAAGCAAGGGTGACAGTAGTAGAAGCTGAGGTCAGAGAGGTGACAGAGGTCAACCCTGTATGGCCTTGCCCACCATTATAAGCACTTTAGCATTTACGCTGAGTAAACCCAGAGCCATTGGAGAATTCTGATCAGAAAAGTGCCATGATCTGAAATAATATTTATAAAGTTCATGCTAACCGCCATGATCAGAATAGGCTGGAGGGGGAGGCAGGCAAGGACAGACAGAGACAGACCTGCAATACCCAAGGGAAAACAGATGATGAGAAGGATACACAGAGAGACTGTCGCAATATCCAAGATAATGAAAGCTGATGACGGCTCTGGCCAGAGTGATGGCAGCAGAGGTGGTGCGTGAGGTCAGATTCTGATTACGTTTTGCAGATAGAGCCTCTGTGGATGTGAGGGTGTGAGGAAAAAGAGGAGTCAGTAATTACTGAGATTTTTGCTCTGAGCAACTGAAACAATGGTATTAACATGAACCGGAGAGTCCACAGGTGGAGCAGGTTTAATAGGAAAAGTGAGCAGTTTTGTTTTGAACAGGTAGTTTGAGATGTCACTTAGACATCCAGGTGGAGGTGTTGACTAGCCAGGTAGGTGTATTGTTCATATGTTACAAGAAGAGGAAGAGTATGATGTAGCATTCACCCTTAAGGTACTCATATTTACCTAACTATCCTGATAAGACCGCCAAAGACAGAGGCTAAGTGTGACAGATTGTGCACATTGCAGTCACTCAGTTCAGAGTCTCTGTACTAGATCTGTAAAGATTGAGCCAACTTCAAATTTAATTCTACCCCCAAATAATTCCATCCTCTTCCCCTTCAAATTCACTTCTTCCTGTCAAGAATCCTGGCTTCAAGACCTCTAGAAGGAAAGGAAGTCATCAATTGGAATAACAAGTCTTACCACTCAAAGCCATGGCCAAACGGAATTCTTCCTTTAGTATCTCAAGGACATCTTGGACACCTTTCTCTCCCTAAGTAAGTAAAAGACACAGATCTTTTGGGTAAGTCATTCTGACTTGTTTCATGTATTTATTTCACTGTCGAATCATCCTATATATTTATTTCTTCATCCTCCAATTACCTGGGAAGCTAAGCCCCAAATGATCGGTCTCCCCACAAACACAGCCTTGGCTCCCAGGGCCAGAGCTTTCAGAACATCAGTGCCTTTCCGAACACCCCCATCCAGGAAGACTTCCACCTTTCCTTCCACAGCCTCCACAATTTCTGGCAGAGCATCAATCTGTGGAGAGAAGAGGTCAATAATGTCACACGATCATGATGAACTGCAACCTAACTCAACCTCCACAGACCGATGACCCTATGACTGGGGCTCAGAGTAAAAGAAACCAAGTAGGAGTGGAATCAACAGTAAAATGATTCCCTCTGGAAATAAAACAGGGACAAACACTAGTAACTGAAAAATCCACTGCTTTTGGAACTGAGTGGCTTATTTTTCTTTAAAGTCCAAGACTATTTTTCTGTTCCTGATACTCCAATTCAAAGACCATTATTTTTAAAAATATAAACACAATTTAAAAATGCTTAACTTTTATATAGTTATTCTTTATAAATGCATAAAAGTAAATGAGATATCTTGCTCATATAAATTATTCTGAATATTATTTACTCATTGAAAATCAGTTGTTAAAGTTCGTACTCAGATGGTAGTATAAGCGGTGATGTATAAAAATGCAAACACGGCTAATAATGAAAAACTTGGTCTCTGATTTCCCTGTCCAACACACTTTGCATTCAGCCAATACATTAGAGAACTCGCCATGAAAATATTTTTCTTGTTTTTAAAGGAATATGACCACATGCATCTTGAAGTTCCTTGTCTTGACTGACATTTGATGATGGCTTATAGCACCACTAGAGAACACACAATCCTCTTAGAGGTTCATCTGGTGGATTGTGTTATTATTCCTGATCCTTCACACCACTCTGAACCCATTTCCTTTCCAAGGCAACTTCTCAGTATTTCCCGCTAAAAAGGAAAAACAAAAACAAAAACAAAAACAGAGTGCACTTGCCCACTCTTTGACATTGGCCTTAGACTTGCAACCTACTTTGGCCAATAGCATATGAACAGAGAGGGCAGAATGTCATTTCTGGGCATAGGCCTTAAGCAACCTCTTGAGTCTCAACTTTCTCTTGTACCTGTGCCATTTGCCAGAAGAGGAGATTCCCCTCGGCAATGCTTCCCCTTTAGCTGGGCCCCAAGATAAATATTCAAGCTACAGAGGTAGCCCAGCCAAGTCCAGCTGGACCTGAAACTGGGAGCACAGCCATCTAACCAGTACCAAGTCTGTATCAGCATGCCCCCAGTTCACACAAAGTTTCATGGGAATAAATTACTGTTGATTTAAATCACTGAGCTTGAAATCTTGTTTTATAACATCATGTGGCAATAGCGAATATAGTTGGCTAATAGTCAATATAGTTAATAGCTAATAGCTGATGCAGTCGGCGACTTTGATGTAAATTTTTGCATTCGAGAATGGAAAGAATTCCCAAGGTGACCTGTAGGTCAAAATCTGTAGAAATTACCCACGTTCATACCAAAATATTTCAATATAAAATTAAGTCCAATCCCCATTTAAAATGCATGCTGGAAAAGCTACCATACATTCAAGGGCAGTTTTCTTGGAAATAATTGTAGTGAAATCACTCAAAGTCTTTCCCACTTCTCCCCTAAAGTTTTAGAGGCTAAACTTAAAGGGAGTTTTATGTAAAAGGCTGAAGACCAAACCCAGCAACAGATTTGGAGGAAGTGAAGGCAACATTTGGCGTGCGGCCTCTAAATGTTTGGCAAGCAATGTGATTTTCCCCTTTTCCTTTTGGCTTTCCTGCCTTGCCACACATGCTTTGGATCCATTTACATATGCCCCCTTACTTATACATAGTCCTGCTTTTACAGTCAGGCAAGTTACATCAACATATAAATGCTACAATTTTCAAGCGATGATGCAAGCTATAATTAAGCATATTTCCCCATTTGAAACCAGAACCAAAGAAAAATATTAGCTAGCTTGGGTTCAATACACATTTTTCAAACTTAGCAAGTCTCTTTAGTTATTTCCAATGCCCAACCCGGCCTAAAAGGAAGCTAATAAGGATACTGAAAATGTGAATCCTGGGTTATAAAACGGAACCCAGATTGGTGTTTCATGTGTCTGTGGACAAGGGGACTCTGTCTGTTGCAGAGCAATCCTCTCCTTCTCTCTTTTTCTTTCCTTCACTGCAGTTTTTACTGGGTGTGTATTTCAGAGAATAATTCTGATCAGAGGGGATTAAATAAATAAGTAAATATAGTAGACAAATCCACTATTTTATGACTGTTATGTTTCCTTCTTTTCAGCGTGCTACACATCTAAGAGACCATTCATTGCAGCTCTCTTTTCCTTAGCGGTTCCTTAGACAACTAATTGTGGGCTTAACTCCAGTGGGGTTAATCTACAGGAAAATATGGTAAGATCCCAATATACTATTGCTTATTTATCCACCCATTCATTGACTTATCAAACACTTTACTGAGGACCTGGTATATTCAACATGTATGCCAGGCAGTTTAAGGGATCCTGAAAGAAAAATCGCAGAGATGCAGGGAAGAATCCTACACAGATCTGACTCACAGAGACTCCTGCTCAAGTCATACTCTTCCAGCGTGCTCCTTGTTCCTCCAAACTTCCACTCACAAGGAGCTCTTATCTTTCTATCTTCCTATAGCATTCATTGTTAGTACTACTGATTTCTGACACTTTAGTCATGGAAGCCTTTGAAGGTTTCACACCAAAGAAGTCGAACATAAATCAAAGCAGATAAAGCCAGAGCTTCTTTACTTAAATGTCATGGAGACCGAGTCCAGGCCACAGGCCATAAATCCTTCTCTGACTCTACCCTACTCCATCCATCTCCACCTACCATGTTTCCCCAAAAATAAGATGCATTTGCTGCAAAAGATGTATTAGAGCTTATATTCAGGGGATGTCATCCTGAAAAATCATGCTAGGGCTTATTTTCCAGTTAGGTCTTATTTTCGGGGAAACATGGTATCACACTTCACCAGGCAGCCCTGGGGTGGAGGGGGTTCTACTAAGCAAACTTAGACAATCACGGGCCCATGGAGGCTTGGCTGATTGTTTGCAATTGCAAAAATCGGTACAATTATTTCCCTTCCTATCTTCATTTCCTTGCAATGTAACATTTCATCTCCTCCCATCACAGGGCAGAAATGGGTCAATTTCCTCACCCCTTGTATCTGAACTAGCCCTTGTGCCCAACAGAATGTGAGAGAAATGACAACTCGTCTGTTCTAATCCTAGATCACAAGAGGCCTTGCATGCTTGCACTTACTGTGGAGGAACTCTCCCACTGCATGAGAACCAGCCCACTAAGTACTAGAAGTGAGACCAAGCAGAGCTGTCCCTGCTGAGGTCATCCTACACCAGCCTGTCCTAGTAAACCCAAAAGCTGACCACAGGTTCACAGGAGTGAGCCCAGCCAAGACCAGGAAAACAGCCCAGCTAATCTCAGCCCAAACTGCCAATTTACAAAATTGTGCCGTAAGTAAATGGCTATTGAATTTAGCCAGTAAGCTTCAGAGTGGTTTGTTACACAGTGAAAGCTAACTGATACATCAAGTGTTTCTCAAAGGTAGAATTGCATGGATCCTGTTTAATAGGAAACAAATAAAATCTCTTAGATCTCATAGAAGACGCCCAAGCAGTCAATTTTGGAAACCCACATACTTATTTTATGAAACTGTTCAACAGTTGACAATTTTCACTGGAAAAGAATGTCATATTTTTAAGCTTAAATCAGTTTGGGTCCCATTAGCATGAAAACAAAAATGAAAAATAAAATGCTGCTATGGTTCAGACTCCAGAGAATTCGTCTTTACAGCCCAGTTTGAGATGCTGCAATACGGGTTTTGGAAGTCTATTTGATTCGATCATATTTTTCTCTAATTACTTTAAGACCAATCTTGGACACATTATTGTCCTTGAGGGTAAGGAGCTTGATGTGAACTTAAATTTTTAATTCCTTTTGGGTATAGCAGAGGTCTGGCCGTAGTTCTCAGTAGGCTGGTGTTAAGACGAACTAAACTTAAACTTCTATTCTAGGAGTACTAGTGCTAAGTATTTCCCCATCCAAGGGAACTCTGTAATGTACAGAAATGCACAAATCACATAGTCCAGTCACTTTTTTCTTTCAATCAACACAATACTATGAAGAAGCTTAGGTGGAAAATTTAAGCAACTTGCTCACTTAGCTCTCACACCTTAGGAGAGGCAAGACAAGAACTTGAACCTAAGACCCTAGACCATTGCAGTGCTCGTCCTATGACATCACTCTGCCTCTTTGATTCTGACTTGTGATGTCACGGAATCTGTGGGAGAACAAGTCTTTCTGTGCATCTACTGAAAAGTTTTATACCACAGCCTCCTTCAAGCACTTGACCACTCACCTCATACTAAGGAATAAAACATCCTCTCTGTCAGCCGAATCCTTTCTCACATTTCTCTCACCATCATTGGCCTTAAATTTGCTCTAAAGTATGAGGCTAAACTCAAGCAACCATCTCCTCTCTTGCATACAGCATGCAAAGGGGGAGGGTCATAGTTTTTTTAAAACAGTCCGGAGACCACAGGTCAAAAAGCCTTTTATATAAATTTCCGTATCTCCTCAGCCAGAGGAAAATAAACCACATCATTTAGATATTTTTCTCTTAAAATCTAGTTAGATTTGATTTCAGTAGATTTAGATATTATTTTTAGAAAACAAACCTAATTTGGCCCGCACACAAAATCTATGTCTTCATACACTGGAGAGGCATAAATCCACAAAAAGCCTTGAGCTGTGACCAACCAACTTCTCCCTGCCCAGAGGAGGTCTTCACTCTCCAACTTTTATTTATCTGCCGACAACATTTAATATCACCTAAGAAGATAGGTCTCTATAAGTTTAACTGAATTGGAAAGGGTTGAAAGCTTCCAGTTTTATGATTTCAATTCTTGACAATGTAATCCTTCAGTATGCAAAGACTTGGTTCATTCCTACCATTAGTGCTTTAGGAAAAACTATGAGTACAGATATGTACACCCAATATTCCCTTGTAGTCATTGAATCTCCCCTAAGACCTACACAGCTGGTCTATGGATTTAGTTAAATCAACCTGCTAGCTCAATGAAACAACAATCCATTACTACTTGACTAAATTATTTGTTCTATTCTACGTAGAGTTGTTTGAATAAATTCAACTGTTCACCCCAGTTAAAGCCATCCATTTAATAACTATGACTGAGTGATTCTGATAAAAAGGGGGAAAAGGCACATGATCATCCATTTGAGAGATAGTGGTCTAGAAAGTCCATCCACATTATTTGAATATATTATTTTTAAGTTTTGTTACATGATGCTAGCTTACTTTGCCTATAATAAACTGGATTATAGGATATTTAAGTATAAGGCTCCAAAGAGATAATCTAATGATGTTTAAACTTTCAAAGGTGAGAAAAATAAGATTTGGAATGGAAATTGATTCCCTTTGCCCTGTCTCAGTTCAGGTGCTTCTCTCTTTCCTCGGTTATCATAAAAATCTAGGCCACCTAAT
This sequence comes from Rhinolophus sinicus, assembly GCF_057876585.1. NCBI lineage: Eukaryota > Metazoa > Chordata > Mammalia > Chiroptera > Rhinolophidae > Rhinolophus > Rhinolophus sinicus. Next base: position 28,928,361 of record NC_142513.1, read on the forward strand.
TGATCTTCCTGCCTCCTGTCACACCAAAATCCAATTTATAAGACTCATTGCTGCTAAATCAAACTCTTCTATTACATATCCAATGACTCATCATATTCAAGAACCTCCTCCCTTACCTGTCCAGGTAGGCATATTTCCTAGGACTCTCCCACCCCCACCAGGTGCTGCAAACAAAATGGATTCCTTGGAATTCCCCAAACACATCCCATTCTTTCTCAGTCCATATTTAGGCTCACACCTCTAAAAACAGGGGTCCTATGAGGACAGAGCAGAGGTGAAAGGCAACTGCAAAACCACTGCCTCATCTAAATGCATCTTGGCCAAGTGCCCACAAATGGGCAGCATGGAAGGGAACTACTTTTTAATACCCCACCCCACCTACAGCTCCTGGCCCTCACTCAGGATCATGCATCCATGAAATCCACCCCAGGATACACGTATGTGTCTGTCTCCATGACTTTTAATCCATTTCTGGGCCCCTAATCCTTGCCCTTAAAATCTGCCCCAGTGCCTCTGTTGGTCTCCTTGGCTCTTGGCCTTCTTGGGGCTATTTTCCTTCACAGTTTTAACTCAGTCCCAAACCTTTCCAGACAGTTTAGTTTACTTTTATATCTAGATTTTGGACTCTGGTTTGCCTAGCATAATGTGTATAGTGTATAAAAGCCATAGATGCACACTGGGAATCTCCTGGGCAGCTTTAAAATATACTGACGTTTATGCCCCCAGAGATTCTGACGAATTGATCTGGGAGGCAGCCTGGGCATCAGGATTCTTTAAAGTTCCCCAAGTGAACTTTAAAGTTCTCATGTGCAGCCAGGGAGCTCATAGCTTAAGTAGAGTAGCCTGCTTGCAGCTGGTCTCCCCGCACATGGACCATAGGATTTCCATCTCTTTTCCCACCCAGCCACCCTCTCTCGGCAGCTCTTCAAACCCATGTCCACAGGATATTCTAGTCTTTCCCTCCTCCTGAATTCTTGTCACAATTTTATCAATGATCTCAAACTCCACCGAGTTTTTACATTAGCTTTTAATTACAACTATCTGTTAGCACGTCTCTTTTCTTGGACTTTTATGGCATAATCACTCCATATTGTACCTGTCAGTACACCTATGAATACAAAAATAATCCCTACCCACAAATGACTTGTTATTTAACAAGGGCTTTCATAAATTTACAAATAAATGTATTGGACTAATTAAAGATCTAATTTAAGTAGTTATGTGCCACTAAACTTAAAATTCAAGATCTCACATACATATTCATATATATGTCACCTTGAGCATTCACACAAAAATATTCACAGAGAAGAGGCAGACACAGAGATAATCAAAACTGTGATGCAAATGAGAACTCCAAAGAGAAACCCCGTCATACGCCGCAACTCACAGTGGCTGGCACCCCGTCAAGTTGTCGAGCCCCATGATTTGACACCAAGATCCCATCCAAACCATGTTTAACTGCCTCCACGGCATCGTCTCCTAGAAAAAGCAGGACAAGCATTAATGGAAAAAGCAACTTAACAGATGGCTTGGGTTTAGAGGTTGAAGCACCGCTGTCAAAGGGAGCCTGACCTCACACATACACAAGTATAATTTGCTGGGAACCTTTAGGACAGAAATATACCCAAGCATTAGATCTAGAGCAGTCGTGATAATTTCCTTGGCGAAAAAAAGTTAGCACTTACAATTTAATTATAAATAAAATTACCAGTAGATACCAAATTGACATGCAGTTAAAACTTATTTATCCTCATAAAGAAGTACCTTTGCTAAGTATTTTTTATTACTGTTAATAAGATCATGCCATTTAGCATTAAGCAGAATTACTCCTCTACAGTTTCAATAGCATAAAAGAATATATGTGGCAAGTGCTTTAGGTGTAACAGGTAATGAACAAGTCTAATTCAAAAATATTTTTAAATACAGATTTATAACTTCAGTAATTATTTTAAGTTATATTGTTCTGTAATTAAATGTATTTTGACCATTGAAATCTGTCAAAAGGTAATATTAAAATTATGTTAAATCTCTAATCATGCTTCCAAGTATATTGATTTCTGAAACTATAGTTTTAAAATACATTGTTCTCTTAAATCAAGTTCCAACATTTTTTTTTTATGTTTTATATTTTAAACTATTATTTTCAGCATTCTCCCAGTAACAAATGATTTGTTAACAGAATGTAAGTAATACTAGTTCTCAAATTTAACACTAAAAATAATTGGTGTAAGGTTGTAATGAAAATCAGATTTTTGGAAACTTACGCAGATGGGTACAGAATATTGTATATATTTATAAATTCAACAATGGAGGTGAAGGGCAGGCCTGACTAAGAATAATAAGATTCATAGGAGAATCTGTAACTCTGATGGTTTTCAAATTTTATGCTAAAACACCATTTCCAAAATGTGTTTCATGGAACACCACTTTCCAAATATTCTAAGTTTTTAAAACAGTGCTGATATTATTTTTCTTCTAAAATTATAGGTATATGAAAATGTTAAATCCATGTTTTATAGACTGAATGTTTGTGTCCCCCCAAAATCCATAACCTCCAATGTGACAGTATTTGAAGATGGGGTCTTTGGGAAATAAGTATGGTAAGATGAGGTCATTAGGATGGGGCTCTCATGATGATATTAGTGCCCCTATAAGAAGATAGCAGAGAGCTCTCATTCTCTCTCTCTCTCTCTCTCTCTCTCTCTCTCTCTCTCTCTCTCTCCAAGTTCCTACAAAGAAGAGGTCATGTGAGAACACAGTTAAAAAGTGGCCTCTGCAACCCAAAGGAAGAGCCTACACCAGAAAATGACCATGGTGGAACCCTAATCTAAGACTTCCAGCCATCTGAATTGTGAGAAAATAAATTTTTGTTAAGCTACACAGTCTATGATATTTTGTTATGGAAGCTAGGCTAAGACATCATGTCATCAGGTGGTTGTTGTTAGAATCCACCTTTAGGAAATGCTATGAGAGACTCTAAAATGCAATTAAATAGTATGAAAGGTGTTCTGATATATAAATATCAGTGTTTACCAACTAACTTCTTTGTATGTTATTTATTCATCTGTAAGCCTGAGTTGTTAGGCATTTTATTATATACTCAAATGATTGATATTCTATATTTATTTCATATTAAATATAAAATCTAGTGTTTCTATGAGACTGTTTTATGGCTGTTTTAATCCAAGTTTTACATTTTATTTTAACACAGAGAGAAAACCATGCTGCCTTAATGAGAGGATCAAACTGCTCTGATTTAGGAAAATGTTCATGAACTTTTGATATTTTCATTAATGCTTAGAGTTTATGAATATGGCATTCCACATTTGTTAATTGCCAGTCACTACGTTAATTGATTGACAAATATAATAGTCAATAGGGAATAGTAGTGTTTGCTATTTTATTAATACATTATTTCCATATTTAATCTAAAATACCAAAGTGAAGTGTAAATATTCAAGATTTACCCTCACGGCCTCGGGGCTTTTGACCCGGACTCTGTTATATCTTAGCTTTTGACCAGGACTCTTTTATATCTTACAGGAATTTAGTAACTCAATCCTAGATACATGGTAGCAGTTTTGAACACAATCCAGGAACACTGAGTGAATATCCTCTGAGAGTGTCTTGAAAAAAAAATTGTATAGAAAATGAGCTAGTTAGAAAACAGTTTCTGAGAAACAAAAAGCCACTATAGAAGTGAGACAACCTAGTTAAATATTTTAACTAAAAAAAACCCAACAACTCTAAAAAGCATTATGCCTTTGCTCATAAAGCCATTTGTTTGTTAGCGTGAGTTCTAGCAAAGACCAAATCCTGTCTCAAATACATGTTTGGAGTTTGTGTTGAAGTTTTCCAAGGGCAGAGTTTAACCACAGGAAGAGATTACATCTTGTACTCCAATTTGCATTCATTAAAATGCAATTCTTAAAATGGTGGTAATAGATATTTTTCCAGTTGCCCATGATTCCATGTGCCTGCAAACATAATCTGCATCTTTCTGGTTAAAGAAAAATGAAAGAAGATAGGCGACTCTCAGTCAATCCGTGTGACTTAACTTCTCAGTGAAGATCTGTGAAATAGTGAGTACTAATTAGCCCAGAATGGGCCCCGCCATCCTTGAACTGCTCCCCACCCCCATCCAGATTGAGGCTACGAACTACTCCATGCAGTTGTTGTCATAGAGGTGATTCTTGTTTGTTAAATAAATGAAATCAATAGTTACAGAAAAACTAGACATTCTAAACTGTACTTGTATAAACAAGTTATTTCCTTTCAAATGCCAAATGTCCCATCACTCTTTCTTTTGCTTTTGAGCATTCTCTAATTTATAGACTCATCTAATTTTCACTGAGGATTTTGCTTAGTAAACATCTGGGCTATTTATTGTGTGCAAAACATTGTGAAAATATGTAGAAACAAGTCATACGATCCATATGGATGCGAAGGTGGTGGTCCTGATCAAGATGACAACAGAATGAAGTTCTAGAAGCCAAAGTATTTTTAACAAAACACGTGATAGTAAAGTCTAATTCAATAGATTTCCATCATATTCTAGAGGACCAACTTGTAGAAAATGATATATATTGGGAATCTTAATTGGAAAAGTTAGTTAAAAAAAATGCATAATCTCTTTCTTATATTTGTTCCCTATTAAACATAGACAAATATGGGACCATACTAAAATTTTATTCTTCCTTGGTGTTTTCAAGTCAGTTGCCCTGGGCTACCACTATGATGTGAGTGAATTAAATGCTTGAAAATGCATTAATTTTCTAATTCAATTGCATTCTCTCAGTTCCTTCAAGTCAGGCACAATTATGTCTTGACTGATCAACAACAGTTTCTTAAATGTGCTATCTGCCCCTAGTTTTGCCACTTCCATCCATTAGTTCCATTATAGAAAGTGTGACTTTTCTAAAATGCTAATCTGATGATGTTCCTTGCTCCCTGATGAAGATCCTTAGTAATCCTCAAACATCTTACAGTCTACCTTCTCTAATATGGCTTATATGTTTTATAAGTTGTTACTTATAACTGCCTTATTTTACCAGTATTTCAGTCTGAGAGTCATTTGCTCTGATATCATAGCAAAACTCAAGCATCATCTTTCATTCGGAAATGAAACCTTCCCTGACCTACTCTTATAATTGCCCACACCCTCTTTTAAACACCCTTATACCACATACATTTTGATCTCAGCACTTATAACAGCTTATTGCACCCAAATTCTTGTTTATATATCTGTCCCTTTTTGGCTAGGGACCTCAAATAATAATAATAATTATTATTTTTTTTAAATTTAGCACACGGTAAGCATGATACATGTTTACGTAAGGAATGGCTGAGTGAATGAATAAGTGATTTGACAAGTGCATGAATGGGGCAGAACCTTCAGGCTAATGTTAGAACCTACAGTTGAGTGCAGCTATAGGAAGTAGCACTAATAATCACGGATGACAATATGGATGTGAGAAAGGGCAGTGAAACTGTTGTTTAAAAGTGTTTGTAACATCAGGCTATACTCACTGAAATTTAATTTTTCAGAAATTTTGGACTAGGACAATGCTCAACTGGAAAGAGTGCAACAATATTTTTTTAAAAGCACAGATTAAGACCGATTTAAATATATCCCCACTACTTGAAAGCTTCACTGGACCCATTCTTTTACTTTTATTAGCTTCATTCTGCATACGTAAGATTAAATAGATAAAGTCAGTGGTAGACCTAGAGCTTTACAAATAGGGGCCATGGGACTCACACGTATTCAAGTAAAACCTATAAAAAGTTTTGATTCTAAGTTGTTGTTAAACCCTGAGACAAGTTAATAGAATTTCTCACCCCCGAGCCATTTACATAATTTTTTCCATTTAAAATAATATGTATTTGGCAGTTATCTATTTACTCATACTGAAAAAAAAAAAAGGTTTTCAAAGGCAAGAAAACATTTTGATGGGTGAACACATTTACACTCCAAATTATTACAGTCACTGGTACATTCCTGTGGGATTGAATACATGTGGGATTGAATAGTGGGGAAGTAGTTCCTTAATACCCATGGCTGGATAACTGAGGATTTTAATGTCCTAGTCAACCATTCTTTAAAGGGAGGTGATGTGAGATCACCACACTCAAAAATCAGTCCTAGTCATAAGTACTTGGAGGAAACAGGAGAAAAATAGAAAAGGCTCTTAAAACAGGTCTGGGCTGTCATAATATCATCCTTGGGGCTTCTCATTGGCCTGAGAGAAACAGTTGCAGCCTTCAGTCAAAGTAGAACCTTCTAGTAGGTTGGTGCAAAAGTAACTGCAGTTTTAAAGGTTAAAAACAATTGCAAAAACCGCAATCACTTTTGCACCAACCTAATAGATCTTGCCAAGATCCATGATTTGGTGACAGCTCCAAAATAAGGCAACAGCATCCCAGTGCTTTAAAAAGGGTGAGTTCTTACTTCAGGAGAGTCCTGCTGTCCTTCAGTATATTGCCTAAGAATGAGGAAATACTAACTTCAAAAGAGAGAATTGAGAGATGGAATGTCGCTTTCGATATCCATGTTAATTCTTCCTGATTGTTTTCCCTTAGAAACATCACGATGATATCTACAAAGGATCATAAAATCAGTATGAACTCAAGTAGAGAAAGAAACAAACCTCTCAAAATGCCTTTTGCGACAATTGGTAGTGATGTCAGCCCCCTCAGCCATTTAATATCCTCCCAGCTGATAGATGGGTCTATCGCTTTAGCCACATAGGAAGCAAGTCCGCTGTTGTCTCCAAAATTCTCCTTAGGAGAAAATGCTAAATCACTGGTTTCAAAATTTTTCATTCTGAAATAAAGATATATATGTAAAATGAGAAACTTCCCAAAGTTAGAGTTATCTTTACAATGACTCATTCAAAGGGGAAAAAAAAGTTACCGTTTTCAAATCAATTGGCTGTTCATGCCTCAACCATCGATAGGTTGGTTGCATGCATATTTTCCATGGTTTGATGTAGGGTTCTGGGATAAAATGTGACAGTCTAGTGGACTTAACTGGTTATTTAAAGTTTAGCTTTCATCTTAGGCTATTTTTATATAAATAAATCAGTTTCAAGGAAAAATGTATGTTCACGTTCAAATAGCTCCACCCATTTAAGCCAGTTTATGATACAGACAACACATTTGATGCTATTTTCAGCCATCAATGCATAGTAATTGTGATGATGAACTCTTTCTTAGTACATTACAATTTACAAAGGGCTTTCATATACCAATATTATTACAATTTAAAACAATTTTTAAAAAACAAAATTGATACTCTGTGATTCCTGTTTTACATGGAAAATAAAAACAGAAGTACAGAATGAGATGCCACAAGTATAAAACTAGCTCAGGCCGCATTTGGTCTCCAAACTGGGTCTATTGACTTCCGATTACGTTCTCTTTATTCAGATCTCAATTGCAACCTGGCAATTGCATTTGACTTCAGGAAACCTTCCAATGTCCTTTGTAAAATTCTAGAGAAGATAGGAACTTCAATAACATGTTCTAACCTCTTCTGTCTGTGGCCATTATAGACAGTTTCCTCTTACTATTATGGTGGGTTTAGGAAGAAGTGGAATGTTTCTCAGAAGGTGAGTTATCAGTTCTTGCTTTTCCTTTCTCAATTCAGGTGCTGTCTTTGAGGCTTTCCACTTGCTGACTCAAACTTCCCAATCTTCCAGACAATCTTCAGCAGGGCATGAGCTTTCCGATTATCAAGACCTTCATTTGTTTGCCTGCAGTGTAATGGTTAATTTTATGTATCTACTTAACTGACTGGGCTAAGGGATGGTGAACATTTCTGGGTACTTCTGTGAGGATGTTTCTGGATGAGATTAGCATTTGAATTTGTAAACCGAGTAAAGATGGTCACCCTCACCAATGTGGTTGGGCATCATCTAACTTGTTGAAAGCCCGATTTGAACAAGAAGGTGAGGTGAGGGAAGGACAAATTTGTGCTCTCTGCTCGAGTTGGGATATCCACCATCCCCTGCCCTTGGACATTGGAACTACTGGTTGTCAAGCCTTCAGACTCAGGTCAGGACTTATCCTATTGGTCCCCTGGTTCTCAGGCCTTCGAGTTGGGACTGGAACACCATCACTGATTTTCCTGGGCCTCCAGCTTGTGGACAGCAGATCATGGGTCTTCTCAGCCTCCATAATCATGTGAGCTAATCTCTCATAATCAATCTCTCTCTCTGGTTCCCTAAGCAGCTCCTCAGGCAGCTCCACAGGTTTCTGTAGCTGATTTTTTTTCTTTTTTGGTGATTTTTTAAAAATAGCTCTACTAAGATATCATTCACATACCACACAGTTCAAGTAATGTTTCTTATATATACACACACTAGTATATATCCTATTGGTCCTATTTCTCTGGAGAATCTAATACACATGTCATTCTCTTGTTCCTGGAGCCTGAGTCACCACCCACACAACAGACTTAAAATGTCAGGTATTTTAATGTATACATACCCCAGCTCCTTCCCCAGCTCCTTACCCCAGCGTAGGCAGACTAACTCTGAGATATCTTCTACATGATATCCCAGACTTTCCCAGCAGGATTAAGCTTCAGTTGACCACAGTTGTAACTGTCTTGGTAACATGACCATTGTTCACTGCCTTCCCTCCTCTGCATCAGTCTCCCACTCCTCTACCTGTATTCCCTTCATCTTCTGAAGGAACTGCAAGCACTTCAATCACTGGCTCCAGTCTGCTCCCACAGGAACCCAAACTGAGACACAGCTTCACTGAGTTGCTGTCTTCCCCTATGTCGAATTTTGTTAACTCAGCTTGGCCCGGAATTTCTCTAACTCACCTCTAAGATGCTGCTACTGGCTCACTCTATACCTGAAGTCTTTTCTCTTGGTCTAATGTCCTGATAGCCTTACTAGATTTTGGGAATTTCCTAAACTAGGAACAAAGTCTCTTCTGCCTGCAACTGTGACCATTAGTTGGATGGATGGCCATCTGGATACACAATGATATCATAAATATGACTTAGCTGCCTACAGTCTCAAATCCAATTGTGAACTTCAGTTCCTCTGAAAGGTATCTTTGAATGATGACAATGAGCTGGATTCACATTGCTCTTCTGCACATTATAAACGACCCTGCTAGCAAATCATCTCTTTGGGCAAAACAAACAAAAAAACAGCTATGCATTGATCTCTGGCTTTGTCATAGCTCTTTTTCCTTTCCACTAGCTCTGCCACTGAAATATAAAAAGGATCTTGGAGCCATATGTATAACCATTTTTATATCAACCTCGAAGTGCTCAGACACACTATTTTAAAACTATTTTTTAAAAGAAACATAAGACTTCCGTTAAAACAAAACTAAGTTTAATATGTTTTACATTTTAATGTACTTTCAACTGAAATAGCTGATTGGGTAGCTTAGATGGCATATATTATCATAGGACATGAACATTCACAACCCACATAACTGTACTCAAGCCACTGGCAAAGTTTTCATTATAACAATTAAACAGTTAGTCCTATAGCTTCATGAACTTGGGTGGCCATTAAAAATCAGAGAAAATTCCAATTCCATTAGAGTCATACAGGTACTCATCTATTTGGTGAACTTTGGTAGGGATTTTAGCTGAAATAGTTGCATATCTTTTCACCAAACTACTTAGGGTTGTACATTTTATCACTGGGGTCTTCTATTGTCATTCTAACTTGAATTAAGCTAACTTCTGATCGATAAATATACCCTGATTATGGAGACCTATTCCATTACTTAGGAATGATATTAAATTCCAAAATTTCAAGTAATATTGTTAAGAAAAAGGTCCGGTCTGTCTCTCCCATAGCAAGACCAGAGGTGGAGGGGGGGATAAGAAAAACATCTGTATGTGTATATACTCTGCATAGCACCCCACCCCCTCCCAAACAAGCTACAGTGTTTCAGCAGGGGCGGGGTGAAAGGGTGAAATGGATAGGAAAAAACAGAAACATGGATAAAATTATATAAATAACTGTTGTTATTCTTGGACGGTGAAATACAGATCAACACTTGAATGAATGTTGCCTTACAGAAATTTCAGTGCACAATGAAGCCTTGTTGTTACTCTAAAACGTTGTTCAAAGCCAGAAGCCAAGAAAAAGTTTTCAGATATCTTGACAGAGACCCGCGATGGAGTGTTTTACCAATGGCTCTGAAGGAAACCTCCATGAATGCTATTTTTATTTGAATTATGACATATACACAAAAAAACACTTAAAGCGGCTGCTGATAACCAAAGTATTCCATTTCATAAGGAAGGAAAGGGACAACATCAAAATAATAACATGATTACTTATGATTTAATTCTCTGAATCCCAATCTATTTAGTGACTCAAAGAGAAGGGATAGAATTTCTTCTTCGTAAGGGACTCATTGTGCCTTGAATGTTCCTCAAACATACTTTTTAACCTAATATAGAAATTATTTTAGCTTTTAGTAAGTTACATCATAAAAATAGTAACAACTACTAAAAGAAACATTAAGAAGTTAAACATTATTAAGTCACCAATAGTAACACTAATAATAATAAAATATTATTGAGAAATATATATTATTTAAGTATTGGTAATATAACATTAAAGAAAAAGCTATGTGTCTCCATAGTGGGACACAAAGTGAAAGATAACAACAAATATGAGAGAGACATATAGATAGATTCGTAATACATACAGGAATTGGTACATGGTCCACCAGCCTTTAATTCTGTGCTTAGAAAAACACTTATATTGAAACCATAACCCTGTTAACTTTCTCTTCAGTGTGGCTAGGTAATTAGAAGAAAGGTTCAGAGCATGGATTTTAAGTGTGAGATTAAACCATTGTTCAACTTTTTACTGGTCATGTTTTATTGGGTTAATCTCATATGCTCCCATATATTTTATTTATTTATTCACCATTACTTACTGAGCACCTACTGTGTGCTGGTGTTTTAGATGCTTAGGATATACCAGTAAATTAAACAGTCAAAAATCCCTGGTCACATTGGGTTGACACTCTAGCAAGGAGAGACAGAAAATAAACAATAAATACAATCAGTAAGTAATTTATGGAGCATGTTAGCACATAAGTACTATAAAAAATAAAGAAAAGAAAAGTAGAGCAGAATAAGAGGGAAGTGAGTTGGTAGAGGCTTAACTTGAAATTTTAAATATGGTAATCAGACTTGGCCTCATTGGGAAACTACCTTGTAGAGGAAATAGGCAGAGCAGCGTTGTTGTATATGCTTCCTGTTGCTGTTATAACAAATAACCACAAACCTAGAGGCTTTAAAATGACACAAGTTTATTCATTACAGTTCTGGAGGTCAGAAATCCAACATGATTCTCACTGGACTAAAGTCATAGTGAGAATAGGGCTGTTCTGGGGGCTCTTGAGCAGAATCCATGTCCTTGCCTGTTCCAGCTTCTATAGACCACCTAGGTTCCCTGAGTCCTGATACTATGATTCCAACCTCGGCTTCTATCATCACATTTCCTTCTCTGGCCCTGACACTCTGACCTCCCTCTTATAAGGACTAATTACATTAAGCCTATAGGGTAATCCAGGATAATCTTTACATCTCACATCCTTAGTGACACCTGCAAAGTCTATTTTGCCGTATAAAGTAATATTTGCAGGTTCCAGGGATTAGGACATTGGCATCTTTGGGAGGGCATTATTCTGTTTGACACGGTTTATATTGTGAATGGTTTTCTAACCCAAGAATTCAGAGGCAATTAGACCATGTATCAAGTCCTCCTTCGAAAATGTTTCCCTCCCCACCACCTCTTCAAGATTCCCACACGTATTATGTCTCTATTCTGATCTCTGCTGTTTATTTTTATTTTGGTTTCCCAATGTACAGATAGGTAGACCCATTCCCTGATATCAAGAGGTAAAGAAAGTGAAGACGTTAGTGTAATGTTGATTTTGAGAAAGAATGTTACAGGCAGAGGGGTGATTCAGTACTGAGGCTATACGGCGTACGTGCTCTTGGCAGGTTGCAAACACAATTAGGGAAGCTAATGTGGCTCAGAAGAGTGAGTAAAAACGAGGGTGCTAGCAGATGAGGTCAGAAAAGTAATGGGGGGCCTGCTCATGTAAAGCTTCACAGGCCACTTTTATTGTCAGAGGGCTGGGAAGAAAGCAGCAGTCTGACCTGATTTTGAGTGATCTGTTCTGGTTGTTGTGATTAAGAAATCATTTCAGGGCTTAAGGAAACATGTCCCCAGGCAAATCATTAAAGGGATACGTGTCATGATTTACCGTGATCTTAGTCAGTGATTGGAAATTACTTTTCTTCTTTTTCAATTTCTCTGGCACTACACCGAAGAGCCAAATCTTTATCCAGAGGAAATGAACCGTTTCCATGGGATAGAGAGAAAGACAAAAGCCCCTGCCTCAAAACCTCAGGAATCAGTCTGGTGAACTGTCTTCATTCCTTGCTTCTTCCAAGAGCAGACAGGCATTCTCCCTACTCCCTCTCAGTTTCAGGAACCTCCATCTCAATCACAATGTACACACAAATATGTGTTTTGCATACAGATCAAGCAGAGACTACCAAACTCCTGAACTCTGGCTGGTTCCCAGATGCCAAAAGTCGGGACCCTCCCCCCACCCAGGCAGAGGAAGTGGCAAGGGCTGGAAGGAGCCACTGCTTTACAGACTCTTTCTCCTCTGGATTTCCTGCCTCCCTCGCCTGCCAAACCTCACTTCTGAAAAGCCCGGCTTCACCTTCTATGAGTCAGGTCAGTTTCAGAAAGAAACCTGATTTCATATCAGGCTGTAACAGATGAGCTTTTCGGTTGTATGTGGCCTCAAGCGGAAGCCTGGGCCTCCCATTTGTGTGGGCTGCCTTCGACTGCTGAATGTGGGCCACAGAGGAGCTGACCCGAAGGTGCTGGCCCGCCCTGAAGGTCACCAGGACAAACAAGGCCAGCATGCGCTCTGGGGCTGGGGTACCGGGCTGTGGGGTGTTTCCTGTGTTCCCAGTCATCTGGGTGTGTTGTTCATTATTTGCTCATCTTCAGATGGGAGATGTGACAAGCTGTGAAGCTGTGGCCCCTCCTGTGCACATGGACAGCTGAAAAGAGCCTTTGTCTCATGGTCTTTCGCATCATCTGGGTGGGAGCCCAGGAGCAGCGCAAAAAGGAAAAAAGCAAATCAATCTTCCCACTCCTGACTGAGTGGCCGTGGCACTGAAGGAGCAAGAGATACCAGCCAGAATTAACAACTGTGTCATCTCCCCTAGCTAAGTAGATATCACCGTGAACACCTTTTGTTACCCAGAACAAGAAAGTGCTTATTAAGCTGAAAAAACAAAAACAAAAACAACTAATATGTTATTTATTGTTGTTGTTGTTGTTAGTAGTAGTATTAACAGGAGGCCAAAAAAAAAAAAAAAAAAAAAGAAAACGAACTCCTTTTCAAATGGCCAAAGGGAAATAATGAGAAATGTTTGCTGTCAGAAGACTAAATAGGGGGAAACTAATTATTTTAGAAAGTCTGAAAAATAAGGTAATCAAAATAGAGAAATAATGTGAATACAGATCTCATATTAGGGAACTTTGAAGCCATCCATTTTCTGATGAATTTGGCAATAAGTAGGACTATGTCAGGAACCTTCTGTTTTTGTTTTCTTAGAATGACACACCCTGTGTTTGGGCAACCCTGTGTCTGGGATATATGGAGCAGGTTTACTGGCAGGTCTGACAGGAAGAGCATTCTCTCTTTTTGTCATTGGTCACTAAAGGTACCATGTGCAGAATTAATATCCTAAACCTGCCTGGAATTATTACAGAGATTACATCACATAGCTAATTTACATAAGGCTCAACAGCAAGATTTTATGCACAACACTTTATACTCAAATAGGGGTGTGGTCACACAGTAGCCTAGCCGTCTGTCCCTCCCAAAAATTCCCTAAGGAAAGAAGAAGTTGTGGTATTGTGCCTTTCTGGGGTTGAGCTTATAATATCCTGAGTCTTTCCATCTGGTCTTCAAGAGAAGGGTCTGTGGTCAAAGACGAGTAAGATTCCTCACGGGAGGGACAACTCAAGCCAGATGGGACCCCGTTGAGACCCCAATGAGCTGCTATAAGAAATAATAAATTCCATTCGTACTTTTTTTCTATTTGGAGGTTCCTCAAAAAATTACGAATAGAATTACCATATGACCCAGCAATCCCTCTCCTGGGTATCTACCCAAAGAATCTGAAAACATTTATACATAAAGACACGTGTGCTCCAATGTTCACTGCAGCTTTGTTTATGGTGGCCAAGACATGGAAACAACCAAAATGTCCTTCGATAGATGAATGGATAAAGAAGTTGTGGTATATATACACAATGGAATACTATTCGGCGGTAAGAAAAGATGATATAAGAACATTTGTGACAACATGGATGGATCTTGAGAGTGTAATGCTGAGCAAAATAAGTCAGACAAAAAAAGCAGAGAACCATGTGATTTCATTGATATGTGGTATATAAACCAAAAACAACAAAAGAACAAGACAAACAAATGAGAAACAGAAACTCATAGACACAGACAAGTTTAGTGGTTACCAGAGGGTAAGGGGGGTGGGGGGTGGGGGGTGGGAGATGAGGGTAAAGGGGATCGAATATATGGTGATGGAAGGAGAACTGACTCTGGGTGGTGAACACACAATGGGATTTATAGATGATGTAATACAGAATTGTACACCTGAAATCTATGTAATTTTACTAACAATTGTCACCCCAATAAATTAAAAAAAAAAAGAAAAAAGAAATAATAGGAGGGAGCCTTGCCCCTCCTTCCTTTTGTGGGAAGCTGCTGCTGGCCTCTGCTACTCCCTCTCACCTTATTGTGAGAGAGGCCCATTAGAGCGATAAGATCTAGCTCTTACTGCTCAGCTCAAGGGACAGTTTCTCCGAGAGAGACTCTCTCCCCCAGGGTGGTGCATACCGCACCTTAGTCATTTTGGGTTGACATGCTTCGGCTATTTTGGGACAAAGAATTGGGTATTGAAATCATTTTTTTGAAATGATGTAAGAGTTTCATAGACCCTGCCTCTAATCATGTGATGCTCATTGTTTGTAATCAATAAATACTGTCCAGTCTCTTGAGGCTGCCAGTCCCTTGGTCCTCTGTGATTTAACTGTATATGAGTCTTTGTCCCTTTATTATAGTTTAACCCTCACCGCCTCCCTCGCCTTCCCATGGCTTGTGTTGTGCAGGTCGCAACAAATAGGTATATACTCAGCAGAGCTATATGTAATACACAAGACTGTATATGGATTTATGTGATGGTTGAGATACATCCCACTCGATAGCATTTATGGAACTCCTGGCTTCCAACAATCTTTTTGTCCTTATATGGAATGCGGATTTGATTTTGAAACTTTCAGATTTTGGATCTTTTAGAAGGGTTAACTTTATATGTAGATAGAGTAAGCAATGGTCCATGTGAAGTGAGGTCTAGGATCCAAGGAAACTTCTCATTGTTCCACATACTGCCATGTATGCGTTGACATCCCATCATCAAAATCTCTTCTATTAGAACTAAGATTTTGATTTCTGTTCAAATACTGTTAGCCCTGAGGATATCAGTCACACATTGGAATAAAAAACTGAAGAGCAGATTTGAGTGGGAACTGGGGAAAGGAAAAATGCAAAAGGAAAAGAGCTTAGCGATGTTGGGGTCTTTCTCCGTAAACACTGAATTCCCATCTTAGAATCAAGATGATTCTTATCCTAAATTATTACAGGAAAAAGGAGAATTCCCTGCTACTGGGCTAAAGCTGAATGACCCAATAAAACTATCATAGCTCATTTATAGATTACTAGATATATTGTTTTTGTTAAGATAAGTGAGTAAGTGAATGAATGAATGAACCAGTAAAAGAATGAATGAATCTTGATCCACAATTAAAGAGGAACATTGCTGAAAGAAGAGGTAGGAGATAAGGGATTAAACATGTGACTCCTTCTGTCTCAACTCTTTAAGCTTTCTTCAACCTTCAAACCCACAGTTTTTTCAAAATACAATGAAAAATAAAGTTAAAAGGTGGCTCTTTGATTTCAGCAAAGAACTAGGGTATTGGGATCACAATAAAACTGTTGCTTGGGCTGTATTATCTTCCATCTATGTGGCAATTCACACTTCTAAAAGCCCTTAATGCTCTCTGGTATGTAAGTTTATTTGACTTTTATAAGTATATGGGTAATTCCTATTTCTGTTTTATAGCTCAAGTATGTGACATCCATAAGGGGGGTGTGACTTGTTGGAGATTATGTATATTTGGCAAAGATGCTATCTCTAGAACCCAGGCCCTATCATTCCTAGATGAGATAGATCCCTTTCAACCATACTTTGGGACCAACGTTTTGTGAAGAAATAAATCCCCGGGGCACCCACTTGGAAACTGCAGCATATCTTTGGAGCTGGCTTATGACAAGAGCAAAGAGCATTAGAAAACCATCTCAGGGGCCTAGGGGATCAGATACCATTGGTTACCTGAGTTGGGGTGGCAGCTTGAACCTGTTACGCACATCGTCAAAGCGGTTGCCCAGGTAAGGGGTGTCCACTGTCACAAAGATGGCTTTGTAGCCCATGCGCTCGGCCCGTTGCACTAGCTGCTTGGTGACCTCACGATCCTTGTAGATGTACAGCTGCAGCCAGCGAAGCGCCTCATGACCAGCCTCTGCCACTTCTTCAATTGAGGAGGTGGCCCAGGAACTCAGCATCATGCCGGTTCCCAGTGACCTGCAGGCTGAGGAAGAGAGGGAAGATCAAGGCATGCCTGACATTTTCCTCACTTCAAAGACTTTAGTTGTAGTTCAAGGGGTAAAGACATCTAAAGGACAATCTGGCAATAAGAATCTTGGTAAAGTTAGAAATAGGCATTCCTTTCCACAATTTGTGAATTGATCTTGAAGATAAAAACGAGATAAATAGCCAAAGATGTGCCATATGTAAGGTGAAAAAAATGGGAACAATCTGAATATTCCACCTTAGAGGATTGGATAAAATGTAGTTCACATACAAGATGAAATGTACACATCTATTAAAGGTACTATTTTTGTGATGGTTTATTTTATGTGTCAATTTGGCTACATCATGGTATCCAGATATTTGCTCAAATAAGTCTGGGTATTGCTGTGAAGGTATTTTTGATGAATTTAACATTTAAACCAGCAGACTTTGAGTAAAGCAGATTACTCTCCATAATCTGGAGGGCCTCACCCAATCAGTTGCAGGAGTTAAGAAAAAGATGGACCTTCCCTGAGGAAGAGGGAATTCTGTCAGTAGTCTGTCTTCAGACTTGAATTACAATATCAGCTCATCCCTGGGTCTCCATTCTGCCAGCTTACACTAAAGATTTTGGATTTGCCAGCCTCTACAATTGCATGAATTAATTCTTTAAATAGCTCACTAGATTTTGGTAGATAGATATTCCTCTCTCTCTCTCTGTCTCTCTGTCTCTCTGTCTCTCTCTTTCTCTCTCTGTCTCTGTCTCTCTGTCTCTCTCTCTGTCTCTGTCTCTCTCTCTATGTGTATACATATGTGTGTGTGTGTGTATGTATATATATATATATATATATATAATATGTTATATATCCTGTTTCTGACTATTACATTAATGAAAAAAGATTAATGAAAATAAAGAGATGTTCAAGATATATTAAGGAAGCAAAAAAGACTACAAAATGACATATATAACAGGATTCCACATTTGTACAAATGTGGTTATTGGTATATGAGCCTAAATGAACTAATTACTAATGATATGTGGGAGAATTATGGATGAGATTAATTTTTTCTTTAAATTTTTAGTAAAGTTGTGTTCTACCATTTATGTCTTTTAAAACTTTATAAAATTCATATGCTAGACATCCCAAATAGACAGCAGTTTCCTCACACCCTTTTGAGCAAGATATCAAAAAATAAGCAAATAAATGAAAATTAGATAGAGTCCTCTAACCACTTGTCTTAGAGAATTTGAAAGAACATGGGTAATAAGCTTTCATCCAAAAATAGGTAGTAAAATTGAGGTCAGCTTTAGTGGAGGACAAACTGATACAATGCATATATGCCACATACCAAACATGCAAAGAGATAATTAACATATGAAACTGACTCTATGACACTGGGTCATTCGACTTATCTGTGTGTCCACCACATATCAAATGAGTAAAAGTAGTTGTCCAACGGATATTCATAGGGTGATGAGAGAATCAAGAGACATGAATGTTGAGAGGTTAAAAACTTCCATCCTTCTCAAAGTGGACCATCAAATCCCTTGGAGTGTTTGTGAAAACTCAGGTTCTAAAACCCACCCCTAGAGTCTCTGAATCAGTAGGTCTGAGATGAAGCCCAAGAACTTGCCTTTTTAACCAGCTCTAGGTGATGTGGATGCTGCTAGTCTTGGACCCAATTTAGACATTTAAATAGTAGCATTATCATTTGATTGTAAAACGCTAAGTTCAAATGGTCATAAAATGGATTTTGTTTCTGATAAATGCTATTTTTCCTATGACTTCGAAGGTGTTTTTCACCCCTGTTCTTCAGGTCATCATCCATGTAAAGAAGACCTGAACAGGAGATTATATTATCTATGTGTCACCCTCTGTACCCTCTGTACCCTCTGAGTGTTCCTTTGAGAATTTCTCTCATCGGGATTCAAGGTTTGCAAAATGTTGTTCAACAAACCACATTTTATTAAGTAATAACACATATGAACATCTGGACCATTGTCTGATCTTCATTAAGATTTGCAAATATGGAAAATAGCTTCAGGCCATCCACTGCTGTTAAAAAGGAGCACCAAGGGACATTGATTCCTTGGGTCAGAATTCCCTAACCACCAATTTCCCCACAAAGAAATTATGTACTGAGCAGAATGTGACCTTTGTTAGGTCACACAGAAATGGGCAGCAAAGTTGGAGAACCCAGTATGTTTGACCATCACCACCATCCCTGGACTCCCCTCCCCGCCATCCCCCTGCCTAGGGCAATTATCTTTCTTTCTTTTTTTTTTAAATTAAATTTCTAGTGCTCCCAGATGCCCAAAACACTCCTCTGGTATCAAGAAAGCATAGATAAATGCACTCCCCCAAGACTTCAGGGCCATAACACCCAAGGGAGCAGGTTTGCCACATGCCTGAGGGACGCTATCATGCCAACAGGTTTGGGAAGGCACAGAAACTTGGAATCCAGTGGACAAAGCCTGCCACATACTGTAGGTGCAAAGTGTGGCTATACAAAGTAGTCCTGCGAAAAGGACCATCATGTGACAGAGCACTGTTTTGTAGTTTACACAAAAGCATCATGCAGGTGAGCAGCAGCTTTGCCAATAAAGATAAAAAAAAAAATCCTCAAAAAGATCTTTGATTCATAAGAAATATCTACAGACATTCCATACAGATCATTGAAATGATACAAACCAATGCATTCAGTCCTATCTACTCCACTTGAATCATTAAGCTTGCAGAGGTGTCAGCCCTCACAAATATTTTGCCTTCATATATACATCCAGAGAAAAGCAAGGCCAGTCCATGCCATCTAGTTCCCGAATCTGCTGGTTCAGATACTAATGGCTCCTGATGTTTACTGGTGCTAGATGTTTATTTTCCAATGATTAAATCAGATGAGGCTGAAATATTGAATCAGGGCCCTCAAAATTCTAATTTACCATTGTTTCCAGTTGTAGGCATTCAATAAATATTTGGTGATTTAATGAATTTAATGAGACTCTCTCCCCGAATGCAGAGGAAATATCAGAGTCTGTACTGACATATTATAAGTTGAGGATAAGATATTACTTCCAGAAGAAAACAAGAGCAAAACTTAGAAGGCTCCATTCTCCTTGGAACATATATTACTGATTACTGTGGTCCCCATTCATTTATGATTATTTGCTATAATATAGGAAAATTATAAATTATACCCATTGTTTTCAACACAGCTTTATGTGAGAATGAGATAAGGTAGTCTGGGATTTTGCAAGAACCACTAAGAGAGACAATCATACCTTTGCCTAAATCCACTACGGGCAGATCTGAGATTAAGTTGGTACATGCCAGGATGACAATTCTGCTTGTTAAAATATTGAAATACTTCCATTCTGTTGGTAAATTACCATGGCTCTGAAGTAAATAATCCCCCTCCAGAGTCCCTTCAATATGTCATCCCCAAAGAATCCCTGGACCCTGCCTCCATTCTACCAAATCCAGCAATTTAAAAGTTAATGCCTGGCAGAGCTGGGGACGCCCAGAGCCCTGTTAGAGCACTAAAGACAGCATCTGAGACTCTCTTCTAATTGGTCAAGTGCTTTGCTGTACTGGTTGCTAAATATTTTACATGTCACCTTTGTCTGAGACGTAAAGAAATACCCTTCTAGCTCACATCACTCTTTTGGGGACAAAAATTACAAGCTTTTAAATTTTATAAATAACCTAGCATAGTCAGACTTTGTTAAGAAATTCTAATTAGAGTTATCCTAATCTAGTGCTTCATAGCAGCAATGTTTTTGAAATCTGTTTTCCTTTCTTATTCATTTCCCACAATGAAACTCTGACCTCCTGCTCTGAAAAACAGCAACTGTCAGATTATTTTACAAAGGACAGGAATCAGCTCAGAGTCCTGTTTCTAACTTGTGTGGCACGAATGGAAGACGCCACTACAAGTTGCATTTTTGTAACTCCTGGCAAAATGGAGATCACCTCTGAGGTGATATTACTATAAAGGCAAGGTCTGGCTCTTGCCCACGATGAAGGTCCCTAATGTTGATCCAAAGCTAAAACTCTTGGCGATCAGACCCAGGTGACTACACCATCATGTAAACATCGATCCCATATGACAGGGCTCTATTTCCTCAGTTTCCTTACTTCCATTCATCTCCTCTTTTGTCATCCCTAAGATATAACTTCAAGGATAGAAACATAAACTTTTAATGCTCTAGATGATGTATTCATACTGTTTATACACGACATTACTTCTTCTTTTTATTTAGAGGCAACAGTAATACATTATGCCATTGATATAAGAAAAATGAGTAACACACAAGCATCATCACTAAAAGAGATACTAGTAAGGTCTCAGGCATTGAAGCATCAAAGATAAACATATAAACATTATATATATATATATATATATATATATATATATATATATATATATATATATATATCCTAGGAGGTAATATCTATATCTCAGAAAGACAATAGGATACAACGGAATGACAGTCAGAAGGCATGAACTACAGTCTCAGCTGTGTCATCCACAAGGCACATTTCATTTGCAAAATAGCTATAAACACAGATGCTACCCTGTCTACTCATAGCGTTGCCTAATAATCCACTGAGACAATGTTTGTGAACATTTTCTCTGTAAACTCTGAACCCATGCAATTGTAAAGGGTTAAGTGAAAGGATGCCTAACACTATTTGGGGAAAAAGTCCTAGGTAGCTTTTTAAATTTTCCTAATTTTACCAAAAACCTGGATTTTTCAACATCTAATTTCATTCATAATCTTCTCCACACTGAGCTTTCTTATGGAATGGTTTTGCCACTCAAGACACCCATTCATCTCTTCTCTTGCAAATAATGTCAAATGTTTAAAGAAGAAAGCTGTTAAAAGACAAAGAAGTTTTCTCTAGGTCAAGGAACTCCCTGCTCCATCTGTCTTATATAGGGAAAGATTATCAGAGGAGATAACGCCTACATTCCCAAGGTGCAAATCCCAGAAAAACCAGGAACAAGACAACAGCTAATAATCTAAGAGGTACAATAAAAACATGCCTTTCACCATCCCCACTCCCTCCCCTTTATGTGTCTACAGGTTTCCATAGAGAGAACCGCAGAGTAGATCTAAAGGACTGTCAGTGTTTGCTTAGACCAGCCATCAAACAATAATTCCTGAAAGAAAAAAATTTAAAATTCTCACTACATGTTTTTGTTTCCCTACCCTTTCATTTCCCTGCTGGGGCACTTACATTTCATAGGCGTTTGGTGATGGTGACACCGCGGACCAGAGCTCATGTAGTTTGGATTCACACAATGTGTAGCAGAAAGCAATGGTTAAACCACTGCTGCGTTTTCTTTTCTTATTTTTTTCTCTTACGTTTTACTTTGAAAAGCATATGAGGCAAGTCCAAAATGAAACAAGAGAAAGTGCTGAAAAATGAGAATCCCCGGTCAGAAGGCACTGAAACAGTCACTGGGGAAGAGCAGAGTACAAGTAAGGAACAGGCATGTGTCTACAGGAGCTGAGGACAGGACATTGCGGATGTCATTCATTCACAGGGTCACCAGGAGCTGGAGCTGACTCAATAGCACATAATATGTGTACTCTTTCATTAAATATAATTAGATGGAAACAAATGAGATTAATGTCACTTTCAACTATCACCCATCGCTCCTTCCCCAGGCTGAAATGAGCTATGGGCTAGTGGGAAACATTGGTGCGTTCTGTTTAACAGAAGAAAAACTATCCCCAGACTCACTCACAAAATAAAGTTTCTTATTGGAGTTACATCACATTTCCTAGGGTGGGGAAACACTGCAAGAGTCTATAGTAATTTGCCATATGATCGAGGGTAGTTCAGCATCCCCAAACCACCATTCAAGTAGAGCGTGAACTCAATTTCCTAGGCTATGGAACCTGTAATTCACTACAGAGGTTGACATCAATTCCTATTAGATAAAATTCAGCCACCTCTTGGGTTGACACAAATTCTAAACTCCAGTATGCAGTGATTTAAATGGGCTAGAGCAGGTAAATAACTTTGCAAAACAGCTTGAACTGGCAGAATTCTTCCTATGGCTAAGAAATCCAGTTGTGCTTCTAGATTTTGGCAGGGTTCTACTTTACCCCAGCCTTAATGAAAATGTTTATTTCTGATCCAGGTAATGTGAATGTGGAGGAGAGAAGACAAAAAACCAATTGTGGATTTAAGTTTTAGGAGAGTGGACCCTAAGCCTGCCTCTCCCACGGCTTTAATTGAAAACTACTTTGTACACGTCTCTCATTTATTTAGAGTCTGCTTCTTCCTTCGTGCTGCATTTCAGGCATTAAGGTGGTCCTGCAATCAGCTGGCTCTCAGAACATTTTAGAGGGTCTTCCAATGGGAATGCAAGTTGCACTGCATCTAACACTGTTTTATCTTTGGGGATTTGAACTATGCCTTTAGCTGGGAAACACCAGGAACTTTCATGCAAGGCTCTTCCCAGTGCTTCTCAAGCTTTGCTGTGCACAGGATTTACGTGGGGATGTTGATAAAATTCAGATTCTGACTCGGTAGGTCTGTGTTTACTAGATTAAATCATCTGTTAGTTTGAAGGCGCTCTTGTGAGGTAGTGGGAGTTGAGAGTTTGAATTTCTAACAAGCTTTCCAATGCTACTGATATTTGTTTCATGAACTATACTTTGAGAACGACAAGGTACAGTCCTTTCACAAGGACTCATCAAAGTTAATGGGAGATATTTGATGGCGCGAGTAAAGACATGACATTACAAACAATGGGAGGGGGAAGCATATTGGTGGTGGTAGGGTGGGTAGTGGCTGGTGCCTCCCTTGCTAATGGCAGTCACATCCTGCTAATGAATGTGTCTTTCTATCCCACCTGTGTCCCTCTGGAGAGAGACACAGGCACATTTGCCACATTTTCTTATGCATTCATCTCTTACCAGTTTTAAAGTCAAGGCATTAAATTGCGTTATATCAATAGCCCCTCAGCACACTTAAACATTATCAGACGTATTTTATAAACTTGCTTCCATAGGATTTGCCCAGCTTCCTAGATTTTAGATTAGATGCAAAAATAAATGATAAAATAAAAATAAAATGGCAGAAGGTGAGGAAGAAGAGAGAGAGGTTCCTCAAAGCTGAGAAGGTACAATTTACCAATTGCAAAATAGCTCTCGAATGTTTAATATCAGGCCCAACAGTCTTATACATATAAATAAGATGCTGAATCATCAAGTAAAACTAAAGTTCAGCGTCATGCCAGGATTGACAAGGAAGGGGGTTATAATACATCTGAGAATGATGTTCACCCACAGCCACTACAACAACAAACAGAGGAAAATATGTATTATCAGTGAAAGTGAATGTCTATTATTTGAAACATTAATCCATGTGGGACAAAGCACATACCCAGATTAGAGCAGAACAATGAAGCAACGTGCTACTTTGGGTCCAAATGATTTCTTTGAAAATAAGCTTCCTTTAGGGGAAAAATGACTTAAGTTTCTAAAATTATATGTTTGAAGGCAAAGGGGTCATATGTTCAAAGGGCCTAAAGTTGTTTTTTAGGTGCACTTGATTAAAAAGCTCCTGCAAAATTTAGTCACCAAAACAGCTGGCTGAAATTTTGTTAAGAAATTGCATTTTGTCATCTGCACAGGAAGTCATTATATAATGGGGAAAATATGCAGTGACAAAGTACCAAGCAGTTATGTGGTTCTAAACTCAGAGTCTGACACACCGAAGGGTTTGCATAAATGTGCATTCTCATATCCATTGAGCGTGTCAACCCTTTTGGCACAAGAACTATCATTATACCGTTTGTTAAAGACACAATTAACATTATTCTATGAATGTCTAAAATTACCATTAAGGTTACCCAGAAAAGATAAAAAATGTTCTGAAGTCAGTCATCTAAGAGAAGAACAAAACTTCCATTACAATTATGCTTGAAATATTTAAACATGGTCAAACAAATCTTAATTTACTATTTAGGGAACTTAACAAATTTAAACATTGCCAAGAAAGACCCGGAAACCAGACTTCATCTTTCCAGTGCTTTCATGATGGTCCATTGTCTGAACTTGGAGCAGTAAAATCCTGAATGATCATACTGTCACTACACCTCAAGAACTCTGTGTTTCTGTATGAAAATATTTTCAAGCAACAGTTAGTCCTAAAGACATCTTAGCCTTCCCTTCCTTGCTTCCACTTTATCTCTTGGGCTGAACTCTGTAACAGACTACAACATGAGTTGTAGTGTAATGATTCCCAGATTATCATTCTGTCATTTTGTTCATTTGTCAAGTCCGGGCATAACTGACAGATGGCATGAAGACCACACCTCAGTAAGAAGACTTTTAAAAGGGTTTCAAGGAATATCAAGTTTGCACATGACATCTTCAATCAACCTCCCTCGGTTGAAGAACCTCAGAATTGGGATACACACGGGAGCCTCTGACTTCTCAGTGTCACACTTTATGTCATAAGGAACATCAATATTTCAAGAAGAAGCAATTTCATGATCTAAAGAAAGCTGCCCAATAGCTTAAATTACGGTGCAAAATCATAGAAATCATATCATTTGATGTGTTGGTCTTTAATATGGCTAGAGTCTAATTTTTTAATAGCTACTTTTGATTAATGAAGCTTATATCATTGTAAAGTGATTTAAACACTGAATCTATCAGTTTTTTGAAATTTTTTAGATTTGACTTATATACTTTAAATATAATATACATCTATGCATTGTACATCAAGGAGGTCCAAAACCTTTTAATATACATTCATGTATATGTATAATGTACATGAGTATGTATGCAAAAAGAGCATGTCCGCTGACTTTTAATTGTTGGAAAAGAAGATTCAAAACATAAAACAGCTGATGTAGGTTGAAAATAAAGGTGAGAAAAAGTGTGAATTGCTCTTTTTTTTTTTTTTTTTTTTACTATAATGATGAAAAGAAGCATTCCCTTTCAAACGTTTAACTGATGTCATGTGGACAAAGTTTCCGTGAACTGTCCTTTCTCCTTTATTCCTCCTTAGTAAAAACGGATAAAACACGTAATGTACCAAGACAAAGAACTGGGTTAGCCTCCAGAGTGAAATGGCCCAAAGCCGATCTTCACCGC
The DNA here is from genome assembly GCF_057876585.1 of Rhinolophus sinicus. NCBI lineage: Eukaryota > Metazoa > Chordata > Mammalia > Chiroptera > Rhinolophidae > Rhinolophus > Rhinolophus sinicus. Next base: position 28,954,235 of record NC_142513.1, read on the forward strand.
CGACCAGCTCTAGACCTTGGTAAAGCGCGTCTTTCTTCTTCATGTCAAGCGAGGAGAATGATAAATGATAATCACCTCGCAGGTCTATTGTGAGGATTAATGATAGGAATGTAAAGTCCAAGTTTCTGGGGCAAAAAAGACACTCACTTCAGAAAGAGTAAAAGTTTCATTTAAAGCAAATTGGGTGCTTTTCCTGGATTTAGGTAAAATTGAGAATAATGGGGATATTTTCCTCATAGTTATGCTGAAATGTATATCTACTCGGTCACCTAGAACACATAAATATATAAATCAATAAAGCTTTCAAAAATACGTCGTTTGGGTCTGGAGCAAAGGAAATGACAATTTTTCTTGCTGAATGGTCTTTCACTCAATGTTAAGGTTGATCACTTAATCTCGGAAAATCCAGAAAATTCAACAGCTACAGCTCTCACCTATACCCTAATTCAGTTCTTTGGGGTCTGTATGGCTCTTTGTGTTATTGTGCAATCTGTTCCACCTGCACCTTAATAGGTGGTCAAGTCATAGCTCAGTCCCAAAACTTCACTTTGGAATGTTCTGGCCTTTTAGGCTCAAAAAGAAAGTGTTTAGATTTAATGGTTTTATGGCCCATCAAATCCTGTGTGGTAGCCTCTAATTGCATCCAGGGGCAGGAATTTCTTTTAAAATCTTTTTTTTCTTTTTTCTTTTGACAGTTTAATAAGAATTTGCTAATATGCTGAGCATTCCTGGAACGCATTAGGTGGGTTTTAATTTTTCTCTATTTGAGGTCCCAGCACTCCCTCATGTGGCACTTGTCCATATAACAAGTCAGAAGCAAAAGGATAAATGAATATTTAATCTCTTTTTTCTCTCTTCCTTTTTCACTTTCCATGTTTAAAGGGAGAAAAGAGCTAATGTAGCTCCATGGAGGATGAAGCAAAATTTTATTACAGCCACAGTGTATAAAACAAGAGAGTTTCCATGATGATGCCCTAAAAGCCTCAGTGAATAGCAAACACTCTATGATTTGGTTTTTGAGAAGTCATAGATGCTCTGCCTTTTGTTGCAAGATGGAAATTTAACCTCTTTTATATACTACTCAAATTTATGTTTATTATTGCTATTTCCTTCAATATGTTAAATGTTGGTAGACATGATTTTATATTCATCCCTGAAGTGTATATGAAGGAGAAACCTTAACACACACACACACACACACACACACACACACACACACACACACAATAACTCTATCCAGAGAAATCCAAAACGCTAATTTGAAAAAATATATGCACCCCTATGTTTACTGCAGCGCTATTCACAGCAGCTAAGACATGAAAACAACTAAAATGCCCATCAGTAGACAACTGTATTAAGGAACTGATACATTTATACAATGGAGTATTACTCGGCCACAAAGAAGAATGAAATCTTAACCATTTGCAATGATATGGATGGACCTAGAGAACATCATGCTAAGTGAAATAAGTCAGATGGAGAAAGACAAATGCCATATGATCTCACTTATATGTGGAACCTAAAGACCAGAAAAAATGAGCAAACTAATCAGAAACAGTCTCAGAGATATAGAACAAAAACTGAGGGGTGCTAGATGGGAGGGGGGTGGGGATGAGGGAGAAGGTGAGGGGATTAGAAAGCACAAATTGGTAGTCACGATATTGCCACAGGGATAGGAAGGACAGTTTGGAGAATATAATCAATAATGTTGTGAAGATTTTGTAGGGTATCCGATGGTCACTTGTACTATTACAGAGACCACTTCATGGATGGTATAGATGCCTGACCACTGCGGTGTACACCTGAAGCTGAATAATAATGAATGTCAACTATAATTACATATATATATATAATTACATATATATATATATATATATATATATATATATATATATATATATATATATAATCTTACAAGAAGCGGAGTACAGCATAAGGAATAGAGAGAGTGGAAATGTAATGGCTGCATGCGATGTCAGAGGGTAGAAGATTGGGGAAGGGGGGTTATCATCTTGTGAGGGGTGTAAGTGTCTAACTATTACATTGTTTTGTACACCTGATACTAATAAAAAAATAACAACCTAACAGAATTTCAAATGAATGTGCCATTACAAGAAGCATTTATGAATGCTTAAATATTATAACAATTGTCAATTATTAAAATGTTGACTAAATCATCTATTGCAATGAATCTCTTATTCATAACACAATGCATGGCACACTGCTCTCCTCTCAGGGTTTCCCAGCTATTTTCTTTCTATCTTAAGGGTGTTAAGGGTTTTAATTTTTGTTTGTTTAAATTTCAGGCCCCTTTATTTATGCACCTGAATTTTGCACAAGGCTCATGTTTCCTAATGAATTTCATGTTCTTTGGCTTGTTCTATTCCAGCCTCTCAAAACTGAAGGGATAAAACTGTAAAGACAGAACATTTGCAGTTAGCATAGAGCTTGCCCTAGGGTTCTTGCTGCAGTTAACGATATTTGGAAATATCAGTACCTGAGCAGGTTATTACAGACAACATTTCATAAGTGATCAGTAACTTTGAGCAAAGTAATTAACCTCTCCAAGCTCGGTTTTCACATCAACAAAAATTGGAGAAAGATCCTGAGGGCTTTGGCCTCATACATTTTAAGATGGAGGTCAGGGATATATGAGTTAATGAATTCAAATTGCCTGGCACACATTAATTACTAAATAAATGTTGGCTATCATCATTTTTCGCAAGACTTTGAAGTATCACTTTTTAAATTCATGCATCACTTATTAAACACCTATTTGTGTTCTCAGGAAGATCCAGAGATAAATGCCTATCTGCTTACTCTCCTCTCTTCCAAGAACGAAGCTCTGAGAAATGAAAATCAAAGGTACACAAATGCTCACTCCACCATCTATGTTCTCCCGGGCTGGCATAAAAGTTAGAAGGTAGAGGATAGAGATGGGATTTCAGAAATATAAGAAGGTCAGTTCTCTACTTTGAATGCTCTCTCTTTTTATATTTGAAAAAATTTTAAATGGGGACAAAACTATTTATATATACATTGTATATATATTTATATATACAAAAAAGAAAATTATAAAGATCATGTACTCCTGTTGGGAATTTTCTGGGTTTGCCTCACTGTGGTGCATCATTTTTCCCCTTTGTTTTTGTCTTAGCAGAATTCTTTCTTTAAAGAACTGTTCTTTTGAACTTCAGCCTGTAACACAAGTGGCTGTGTGCTCAGCTACACACCTAACTTCCTGGAGATCCTTGGGGACAACCCCCCCTTGGGATACAGTAAGCATACCACTGATCTTGCTTAAGTAGCTCACTTTATCAATGAGGAAACGTAATCCTAGAGAGTGAAAATGACCTGCCACAAGAAGTGAAACTAGTTAGTGGTGAGTTTCCACATAAATCAGATGTCCCAGCCGGACAGCCCAAGGGATAGTTGTAGCCCACAAAAGTATTTGCTTTGGCCCACTCATTGTTGCCCCAAACAGTGTTTTAGAGAATTTTGATTTATATGCCAACATTTAAAAACCAGGAGATTGCACATAAAAATCAAGGTTTCTGGCTTCTCTTAAAATTTTTGAAGATTTGGCAACCCCATATCCTCACTCCCTTGGGGCAACAGTTAGCTAGCGCCAAGCAATGGCTGCCCCCTTTCGATGGAACTTACAATCTCAAGTTTGCTGGTCTCCACTACTGAGCTTGCATTGTTGTTTTCTTAACTTCATCCATCTTTGGATACTTACATTACCAACCTGGCTCTTAAAGCCTTTTTTTTTTTTTTTTTTTTTTGAGGTTCCTGCATAAAGCTTAGCGAAAAGAAAAATATCTTTGGTAAAGTAAAAAGACCAATTTCATTCCCACTAAGATGGAAATGGAGTGTACTTTCCTGAAGGTGAGGCTTTTCATGAGTAGAAGATTTGGGCGACTCTGAATTCTGATAGGCACATAAAAGAGTACCCCATTTGGGGAATCTTTCCCTAGAATTTATATCATGAAATCCTTACAAGAATCCCTCAAGGTAAAAGCTTTTATTTACCTAGGACTGCCAGATATAGCAAATAAACATACAGGGCACTCAATTATAAATGATTTGTTGTTTATCAGAAATACACACATAACTGACTCCCTGTATTTTAGTTGGCGACTCTATTTTCATTGCCATTTTGAAAATGAAAAAAAAAGTAGCTCCATTGGTCACTCTATAACTACATAGCAGTGTAAAAAAGTAGAGTTCTGTTCTCGGGCCCAGTTTATACTGGGGATATGGCCCATAGTAGTGAGAAGAAAGGCCAAAAGATCCTCAAAGCAGAGTTCTGTGATGAAGCCTGGAGAGCCAACTGTGAAGTATGTAGTACTGTGGCAAGTTCCAGAACTTTCTGGATGCCCATTTTAATTATTCAAGCCAGACCAATCTCTGGCGATTTGAATGACCCTCTCCTACACTTACTGACCAGGCTGATACCAGGGAATACTTTCTTCAGAGAAAGCTCAGTAACTAACCCCTGTCCTCTGAACTTGGCACTCATTTCTCCTTCTAGCTAGGGACCAAGGCCCTGGAAACAGGAAACCTTGATTAGGGGCCAGATAATTAGGAGGGTGGGGAGAAAAAGTCCTCCACAACAATGTCCATAGATTTCACAGTCTCCCAAAGGATCAGGCTTGCTTGAGAGGATTTCCACATTTTGAAACAATAGAGTAAATCAAACACACACTGAATAATTCCATGTTGTCTTTCTGAGTTTTGAGAAAAGAAGGCAATCTCTACCAAATATGAATGTTCTCACACTCTTACTTAAATTTGCCTGTGGCTGTATCTAGTCTTCAGTTAGCCATTGTCTTTGTTTGCATCCTTCCAGAAGCCAACAATGAGACAAAGATGTAAGTGCAAGTCTTTTGGGGGAAAGGGTCACAAGTGAATTGAAGGAATAGGGAAGTGAGAGAGGGATGGGAAGGCAGTCAATGAAGGATGTGTTAACGGTCAGGTAACATCCGAGGGCAACTGGGGCTCAACCCCATTGGGGAACACTGGGAGATAGAATTAGGAAATGCTTTAGTTGCAGTGATCAAAGAGCGCTGGGGTGTCTATCCACCAATTCCTGTACATCGTTACATGAGGGGTCCCTCCCACTAACCCACTCCCAACCCACCCGTCCTAACATTTGTCATTCTATTGCCGGGGAAAATATCAGACAAAAAGTTGCAGGTTCTGATAGAAATGGGAAGTAACAAGGAAATATATGTCAGACACCAAGAGTATCTACTCTAGGCCCGTATCCTTTCCTTCCAAGTCACCCAGCCATCCGAAAACATACGTACCAAACAGGGAATACTCTTTGTTAGGAGCTGATCACCACTGGCTTTTAGGATCTATCTAAATATTAAATAGACTATCAACCCATAGGTGGTAACTGGAATATACTTGTAGGAGAAAACTTAAGAATGTTGAAATCCTTGAGGAAGGTTTCTACTATAAATCTGGAGCATAACATGTGAGGTCACTGCCCTGACAAGAACCAGATCCCAGATCTTAGGTTCTTGAGGGTATTGCCAATTCCCCTGTTTTCTGTGTCACCCCACCTTTGTTCTCTCTGTTCCACCCATCCCAATGTCTATCAGCTTTCTCCCTCTCCTGGGGGGCCTGTTTGCATGCACCGAAAGTGATAAATTAATTACTTTTAGGAGACTGTATTTGACAGAAAAAAAAGGGGCTTCCCTTCATGATATTTTATGGGATTTTCTGGAAATTAAAGGCAGCACAAGGTGGTTAGAGGCCCAGACTTTAGAGCCAGACTGCCTGGGTCTGAATCCCGCCTTTATCATTTATGAGTTGTGCAACCCTGGGCAAGTTATTCATCTGCTGTGTTCCTCAGTTTCTGGTGTAAAATGGGCTTAATTTAACTACTTCTTTGGGCTGCTCTGAGAATTTGATGCTTTAATACTTGTAATGTACTTAGAATAGTGCCTGGAATTCGGTAATTGCTTTATATTTGATAAATAAGTGCAAAGTAATACTATAATTGGTATTTATTAGCAATAATGCCTGGTGGTTAGGACCTGGAGGAATGACATTGGATAACATAGTCCTACCTAGGCTTTTAAATTACTGTTTCTAAGTAAGTTTTCTTCTCGTTTTTCTTCCCATCCCACCCCCACCCAAAATAAGGAGCACTGATCTTGGCACCATCGGAAGTGAGGTAGAGAGTAAATCCTGTTATTTACTAGCTATGAAAACCTGCTTTCTCTGGAACTCTAGCTCTTTGCCCGCAAAATGTGGACAGTGACACCTGTCAAACATACATCTACTAAAGTAATAAAGTTTTATATATACATATACAATTTGCAGGCTTCAGAGTGTTTTATCAAGTGAGTTCTGCTTACTGCCTTCTTTTACTTTCTTTCCATCATTTCCATTCTCTTCATGTTCTCTTTTCCACTTTTCTCTTTTAAATTTTTGTTTTTATTGTTTCCTTCTTACAAAATAATTCAGTGGGAATTATATAAGTACAGACCAAAAATAAGAATACAAAGACATGAATAATTTCATCATCCATAAATAAATACTCATAAAATGAGGTCTGCATTCTTTGTCCTAATCTAAAATAAAATAAATGCATTTTAGGACCTTACTATTGTTTGTAATTGTTTTTTAAAAATTATTATTTTGTCACTTCTCGCCATACCATTGTTTTCTTTATATTATTTAATTTTTAAAATGTGTATCCCATTTTTAATGCACCCTCTTTTATGCAACCAATCTCCAATTATGGGACACTTGGGTGTTTCTCCCCCGCCCAACTTTTCTAATATTAAAAATAACAGAGGCATAACATGTCTCTTTGCAGAAATGTGTTTCCTCAAAATCATAATTATTTCCTTGGAATTTCTAGAAGAGAGGTTATAGCATCAAATAGAATTTACATTAAAAAGCTTTGATATGCAGTGCCAAATTATTTTCTAGAAAGATTATTCCACTTTATACTCTTCCCATCTCATTTGAAAATGTACATTTTCCTTCTAACCTGATTATACTGTGTAATCTTAAAATAATTTGATATTCAGAAAACAAAATATATGGTTATAATTTACATTTATTTGATTATTAGTGGAATTGAATACTTTTCATACATTCATTGGGCATTTTTATGTCTCCATTTGTGAATTTTCTATTTATGTCCTTTTTCATTTGCATTTTTAAAATTTATTTTGTGTTATATATTATTTTATTATTCAAATGTAAGTGCTCTTTACACAGAAAGGACATTAACCCTTTACAGTGTCTTATTTTTTCAGTTTTTAGTTTGCCATTTGTTTTCATTTTTTATGGAAATTTGAGAACATGGAAGTTTCATTTTTCTTTTTTTATGTGGATCTGTTTGCTTTTGTTTTAATGGTTGTTGTCTCTGGCATGCTTGGGAAGTCCTCTGCTATCTCCATTTTAAATAGACAAAATACCCATATAGTATGTCTCCTCCTCCCTTTTATTTTCTTCTCCCTGCCCATATTTCAGAATTACCATAGACAAACAGGCCTTACAAGCCTTAAAAGCACTTACCTGCGTGTGGTTCTAGAATTAAAGAAGCTCCAAGCTCTGACCTAAGCTAAGTCTTTTCAGTGTACCCTGACTGTGTCATGCTGATATCCCTGGCAGAATTCTGTGGAAGACATTTCAAGGAGGGAAGTGAATCCACAAGGTCCTTATTCCTTAGAACTAAACTGCTTTAAAATAATATTTAGTTCCTGCTCTTTGGGCCTGAATTTCCTGCCCTTCTTAGCATCAAAAGAAGCCAGATAGAATTCATTACCAAGTTTTATATGAGTTTCTGAAGTAGAATGTGGGGAGATTAATCATTGTGCATACCTTCTCAAATGTTCCTAGCTGCTAGGGGGCTGGGAAGTTAATAAATTAGCCCTAATAAGGAATTTCTTTACATCATAGTTGAATCTCTCATCACTCCTCCAAAGGCCGTTGGAAATGCTCTACTGGAAGTATAACCCAGCCATAAAAAAAGAATCATGGTCTAAAACCATGGCAGAAAGCACAACCGACCAGGTCATTGCATTTGCTCTTTCATTGTGAGAATCATGTGGATTTATGGGAAGCAGGAAGGGCTTTAAAACAATGTCACCACGAGGCTGAATTCCATCTCTGCTACTACCTAGCTGTATGACCTTGGATGAGTCAATTTCTAAGACCTCCATTTTCTGAGATGTTGATATTAATGCTCATAAAATAACTAATAGTTATTAAGCCACTACCCTGTGCCAGGCACTGATTTAAGCACTTTATATATGTGAATTAATTTAATCCTCACAGTAACCCAAAGAGGTAGGTACTATTTTTACCCCCATTTTACACCCAATAAAACCAAGGCACAAATTGTATCTTTCCCGGAGTCATACAGTTAGAAAGTAGAGGAGCAGGATGTATAAATCAGGCATTTTGGTGGCAACGTCAACGAGCTTAATTTTTATGAGTGTAAAAACACCCAGGGAAGTGTTTACTTGATGCATACAGAGAAGGGAGTCACTAAATGTTATTCTCTTCTGTCCTTTTTGGGGAGGCCCTTATTCCTACCTCGTACAGTTGCAAGTTCCCCATCCACATGAGCCATGCACTGCATGGCGGTAGCCCCAACGCATATCGGCATGCTGACTCTCTGCCCTAAAACAGAAGTCGACAGGTCTATTTCAGCAACATTCTGGAGCATCCGTGGGTACAGCTTCCATCTAGAATTAAAGAAAAAAACGTTTAAAACTTTTAAAAGCATAACTAGAGGTTTGGCATTATCATTTTAGTTAAAAAAGAGAAAATATTCTTGTAGTTTTCCCATGAGGCAAATTACAAAGCTAAAGGGCAATTTTAACGCTTATTAAGATGGAAAGTTAACAAGATAACAATGAATTTCTCAAGCCATTGCTCTTAGTGAGGTATAATTAACATACAGTAGAACGTGCCCATTTGAGTGTAAAGTTTTGTGAGTTTTGACAAATTCATATAGTCATGTAACTGCCAAAACTACGAAGATCTAGAAAGTTCACCGGCCTGAAAAAGATTCCCCACTTCCTTGGGTAGTGACTCTCCTCTCACAGACCCCCTAACAACTACTGATCTTTTTCTTTTTTGTCCCTATAGTTTTACTTTGCAAGAACATCATGTAAGTGGAATCCTACACTATGTAGGTTTTTGAGCCTGGCTTCTTTCACTTAGCACAAAGCATTTGGGATTCATCCATGTTGCTACAGGCATCAGCAGATTGTTCTTTTGTTGTTGTTTTTGCTTTTTTTGGGTTGATGAATAGTATTCCACTGTAAGAAGATAGCACAGTTTGTTTATCCATTCCCCAGATCAGAGATATTTGGGATGATTCCAGTTTGGTGCAATTATAAATAAAACCACTACGAACATTCACTTGAAGTTCTTTTATATGACAATAGCCATTCTGAAGATGGTATACAAAGGCATGAAAGTTAGATTACAGTTTAAGAATATACGCTATGGCTACATTGTCATATATACTGGGGTGCCAAAAAAATACATACAAGTGGACACTTTGGTCAAAGTAGTTCACCATAATCAGAAGTGTCTGGAAACTGATGGTAACCACTTTGAGAAACTTGAGCAACTCTTGTAATTGCAGAAGTCAATCATGACTTGTATTCATCTTTTGTTATCGGTATATATTGAGTATTACAATTTTAATACAGTTTTCCTTTCTTAAAATGTGTATACATTTTTTTGGCATCCTCTGTATATATACACACACATACATACATATACATATATACATATGTATATACACATTCGAGGACAATTAAGTTCTCAAACTTGTTGTAACAATGTTGCTAATCTTTTTTGATATCAGAGGGATTATTCATTATGAATTTGTACCAATTGGACAGTTAATCAAGTTTACTACTTGAAGTGTCAAAAAGGCTGCATGAAAAAGTTAGATGACCTGAACTTTTCGCCAACAATTCATAATGCACAAGTCGTAAGGGAGTTTTTAGCCAATAAACAAATAACTGTGTTGGAACACCCTCCCTACTCATCTGATCTGGCCCCCAATGGCTTCTTTCTTTACTCAGAGGTACAGGAAATGTTGAAAGAGAGACATTTTGATGACATTCAAGACATCAAGGGTAATACAATGACAGATCTGATGGCCATTCCAGAAAGAGTTCCAAAATTGCTTTGCAGGGTGGACTAGGTACAGGAGTAGGTGCACAGCTTCCCAAGGGGAGTACTTTGAAGGTGACCGTAGTGATATTCAGCAGAGGTATGTAGCACTTTTCTTGGATGAGTTCACGAGCTTAATTGTCAGCTCTCATATATATATATATATATATATATATATATATATATATATATATATATATCCGTACACATATATATAAATAAAACAGACTAGCTTCAGGCAATTAATTTTAAAATTATAACGAGGTTTTTTTTCAAAATCCTTAAGCTGAATTCTGTATCCACTGAAGCATGATGATGAAGGAAGATTTTTTTTCAGCTTGAGTATTTTATTCAAAAATGTAATTTAGCAGAGACTGGAGTTTTTTACAAAGTATTTTTCATTACTGAACATTATTTTAAATGCCTTTTTCTGTGATCCTTTTATATCACAATGAAAATTACCAAAATCCAAGAACAAAAACTTCACTAGTAAAATTTTCAATAGAACTAGTTTTCTTTCTTCTCAGAAAAATTTATATCTCCTATTTTCTTCAGGATTATTTTTCTCCTCATTAGTAACTGATTTAAATGGAAGAAAATACAGCCCTATTTCTAATGAGCACTAAGACAAAAAAAAAAAAAAAAAAAAAATGTGTGCCTAAACAAGCATACAAACACCTAAACAGAACTTGCCTTTCGTCAATTACCTAGATGTAACTCTGTTTCCAGAGAGATCAAGAGTTTTCCTTAATATAGTGAGTATGGTTTAGTAATGGAGTAATACCAAAATAAATGGAACCTCCAAAGTCTTAATTGAAGCCCACTTCCTACAGCGGAAGAAGAAATTCTGCCTTCATGTTGCTTTGAGGAATCGCTAAGGGTCTGTAATCTAACCCTTCCTCACATAATGAAGTAAAAACATCCAGACCCTGAAAAGCATAATAAAGAAGTTTTACTGGGCGATTTCTCTGAAATTTCTTTGAACATCATAATTGTCATTATTTTCTGTCATACCACATGCTCTGCTGTTGTAAGTTTTTTCTTCTCCACCGACCCTCACAGCATGATTCTTTGATCTCCATTTTGAGGCGGGAGAGGCAGAAGTCTTGAAGAGAGTTTTTATTACCAATCATCTCTAAGTGTATTATGAGAATGAAAGAAAAAGATTTTAATAGCAGCCATTGGCACGCAGGCCTTGGAAGGCATTAATATTGACTTAGAGCCGAGGAAACAATGGAAGCTTTTATGAAGAGCACACACAGAGCTGCGGAGTATCAGTTGTGTGTGTGTGTACGTGTGTGTGTCTTTCTATGAAGCAGAAGGGGACTTTTTTTTCCTAATTTTTTTATTAGTTTCATGTGTACAAAACATTGTAATAGTTAGACATTTATCATTTATACCCCTCACAAAGTGATAATTCCCCTCCCTCTATCTACTACCCCTCTGACATTGCACACAGCCATTACATTTCCACTATCTCTATTCCTAATTCTGTACTCTGCTTCTTGTAAACAGTAATGAATGTCAACTACAATTTATATATATGTATATACATATATATAAATTGTAGTTGACATTCATTACTGTTCAGCTTCAGCTTCAGGTTTACAGCTCAGTGATCAGGCATCTACATCATCCCTGAGGTGGTCTCCCTAATGAGACAAGTGTCCATCGGATACCCTACAAAATCTTTACATTATTGATTACGTTCCCCAAATTGACTTCCGTATCCCTGTGGCAATCTTGTGGTTACTGACTGTGCTTTCTAATCCCCTCCCCTTTCCCTTTATTTCCACCTCCCCTCCCATCTAGCAACTCTCAGTTTTTCCTCTATATCTCTGAGGCTGTTTCTGATTAGTTCATTCATTTATTCTTTTCTTTAGATTCCACATATAAGTGAGATCATATGGTATTTGTCTTTCTCTGTCTGACTTATTTCACTTAGCATAATGTTCTCTAGGTCCATCTGTATGGTTGCAAAAGATAGGTCCAATTCCCAGTAATAAGGCAAGGTTCAACCCTTCTATCTCCAGGCAGTAGCTTTACACTTGTCCACATGGTGGCACAGTCACTTTAAGAACTGTGTATTCTTTCCAAACACGTATTTTCTATTCAGGATGATATTGCATTGCAGACTTGTCAGCTAATGCACGAAATGCAATTCCTAGGCAAAATTAGAAGCCTCACCCAACGCCACCCCCAATTTAAGTGATCCCCCCTCCCCCAAGTCTTACATAAAATAAGAGCTGATTGTAACCTTGGGCTGCACTCTTCTGGCACATCTACTCTGGAAAAAGGATATGAAGATTGACAAAACATTTGAACAAGCTGAATAATTCACCTTTTTTAAAGGACGGAAAATAAGATGTCTGAGTAAAGGAAGTAGGGTAAAGGTGGGGATCCTTTAACATAACTTTTGACCCACGCTTTACATCCAACACAGGCCTTACATTTAATTTATTAAAAAATCAGGTGATATGCACTTTCTAAGAGGAGCTATTCTGTTGAAGGTAAACACCAACCCATCGTCCAGCTTTTAAGTTGTGTGCTGTTACTGAACCCCACCAACTGAACATAGGGAATTAATATTTTATAAGTCTTGTAAGATGATCATATTGCGTTCCAAGTTCTCCACATTATTTTTCACTCTACGCATTTAAAACATAAAATATATGTATATAAAATATACAACTTTTGTCATCCTATATCTTACCATTCATTTTTTAATGGTTTCACAAGAGCCATTAACCTCCTGAAATGGTACGATATTGTGTGTGTGTGTGTGTGTGTGTGTGTGTGTGTGTGTGTGTGTTAATACTTGTCTGGATAAAGATGCCACAGCTTTGAGGTGGGGATGGGGAGAAGGGAAGAAGAGGAGAGGACAAGGAGAAGGAAAAGAAGGAAGAGGAGGGAGGGAGGGAAGAGCTGGGATATGAAATCTCTTTCCACATGAATCTTAAAAAACAAGAGACAATTAGCTGCTCTTCGTAATGCAAGAGCAAAAAGCAGCTTACTTACCCATTTTTCAAACTAGCAGAATGATTCTGTGACATTTACGTGTTATGAAAAGAACACTGAAAATGCCACTGGTGAGTTTATATTGCTTCTCAAATATTAAAGAGGGAGAATAATATCACTTTTACCATCTGTTATTTAAAAGTGTCAATAAGTGATGCAACAAAAATAATAGCTTCATTTTATAATATCATGAAACTTCTAAATGCCCAAATTGTAGAATTATTTTCCACCAATGATAATTTCACCAGAAGCCACAAAATACATACAGACCATGGTTAAGGAGAATACACTGAGTTACTGTGTAAAAGAATCAAATTGCTGTTCTTTTTAAACTCCAATCAGGTCAGACCATGCAAAATGTAACATAACAAGCTGACATTTGTTGCTCTTGTCATGTTTGCAATAAAAAAAAAACTATGTTCTTCTGGGTGGTTCCATCTATTTGACTTTATTTGTTCAAAAGAACAACAAAATTGGGGGGTGGTGAGGGAGGTGGTGGTGGCACAATAATATCAATCACATGTCTTATCCAGAAATGTCGCCAATCAACTACCGGGTCACATAAATGTCCCATGTCCCCAGAACTCCAAAATGTGGTTGTTGGAGCTGAGTGCAGAAAGATAAATGCTGCCACTGTGAATGACCTTTTGTTTTACTTATGGGAGGGGAAGGTGCATAAATTTCATAAATGTCTTTAAAATACCCTGTCATTGTGTCACAACAGGCTATTTGAGGTCTAGTTGTTCTTCAGTCTCCTTTTGAATTTGAATGAGATTTTAGATTGATTCCCTTCATCCCATCAACCCCAAACCAACACAACCGTGGCAGAAAATCTATTCTTACTTCCACGTGATCAGCTCGATGATACAGTGTGAGGTATAAAGGGTCACCCAGCAAATTACACAGCAGAAGAGGAACTGAGATGTTGGATTGGCAAGTCTCCCTAACATTTGTTGCAATAAAAATCCCTCAAGTGGCTAGTAATAAAATAGTACGAGCCGTGCTCCAGAGAAAGTGGAAAGGTGGCAGTGCAAACTCGTTCTCATATCTGTGTTCTGTCCCTAAATCACTCAGTACATAAACAGGCTGGGAAGACTCATTGGAGCACTGTGTAATTCACACAAGCTGGGAGGCACTGCTCAAGTCCACAACTTGGAAATCACCACAGCCTTCGATGTTTCACAAAGTTTCTGGAATTTCTAGGGCTGCCGAGGTCATCTGTCTGCTTTGTTCCCTCTTGGAGGCCTCCACTGGACCAGCTGTTTGGGGTCCATTTTGTATCAGTGCAACCCACCGGCCTTCTGGAGGCCAGTTCCGTATGCGTCTATTGGAATGTAAGCTCCCGTGGACAGGACCTTTCTCTGACTCACCACTCTATCCTCAGCATGTCCAGCCGATAGAGATTCCTAAGAAGTGTGGACAAATGAATTAACTAGCATGGAGTGAGGAAGATTAAGGGATGAGGAAGGTTGTACATAAATGGAATAAGTTGTGGCCTGAGCATTTTGACCTAAAGAATGCTAAGAGACACCAACTCCATAAGCCTGAAATTCCTTTGGTTGAAATGACCTATTTGGGCTAAGGTGTTGTCTTCAGTAGACTCCTCATAGGCAAACCACATTACCTGGTGAACAGAGTTGACATGGGCCCAAAAAGGGGCACTTCCCAAGAGCAGAAAATTTTGAAGGGGCCCAAAATACTAATGATTGGAAAAGATGCAGAATTTTAAAGCTTCTCCACTCTTAAACCAACTTTTTCCCTCCTCGTGGCCTTTCCAGCATTTTTTCAGCTCATTTGGTTTCCAGCAAAGATCTGAGACAAAGTCAAGGCTGAAAAGGGTTTGAGGGAGGACCCATTCTCATATTCCTACACTGATTTGCGAGTGAATCTGTGCTGCTTGCCAGGGAACACCTTGGTTAGAATGCTTACATTTCTCCTAATGTACATGTGGAAATGTGACTTCGAGCGATTTTGTGTTAGACTAAAAAAGAAATCAAGATCCTTTCCCCTGGATATTTTCTGCCTTTTTTTTTTTTTTTTTTTAAATTTATCACCATCGATGAGCACCTACAACATTCCCTGGCTTTACTAAAAGCTATAATGTAAAATGGATGGGCCTGAAAGAATGTAGTATATTGAGGGCTCTCCTCCCCTACTGGAGCAAATAAACCATTTTTGTAACTACTGAGAGATAAAATATTCCTGTAAAGTTATTTTGGTTTTTGTTTTTATTACAAACAGAAAGCATAAACCATTACGCCCACCATCTTGTACTTTGAAATATGGAAGTCAAGGGAAAACTAACTGGGGAAGAGAGCTGAAGCTCTTTGGAGCAGAGATGAAACAGCAGTTGAAAGATTAATGCTATATAGCCAAATTGAAATCTAAAGTGGAAGTTTAGACAACAGAAATCAAAAGGAACGATAAGGAAAAAAGCCAGCAGGATGGGAACATTTTAAGGGAACAATCTGTTTTGGTTCAACCAGAGAAGATGCCTATCTTCCATTTTATGCTGTTTACTACACCAGGAACAGACTCTCACCGTCATACTCAGAGAAAAAGAAAACAGGGCCATCAGAACTTATTACTATTTTTATACATAGTTAAATTAATTATCCACATAATTTCAAGTAGGGAAACTTAAGGTCGGCTTTGCCAGTCAACTGTTCACGATTCCCAGGCTGAGACTATTTTAAAACAATTTAAAAGTCCAAGATTTCTCATAACCCCAAGGATTTTCTCTTCTCTACTAAGCATGTATCTAGATAAATAATTCCACATCATCAACATGAAACTAGGAGATCTTATTTGGGCAGAATGTCTTCGTGTAATTTTAAAACATAATTTAAAAATAAGTAAGTTTTCTTACCTGGAAAAAGCTGCAATATTATCAGCCAAGGTTTCCTGATCATTTGCCCCAGACCGATAATAGTCATATACAGACTTTTGAAGTACGGATTTAGCGTGTTGTTCATAATCACTGATACAAACCAGCCGGCTGAACATTTTCTTGTGTTGTTACAAGCCCAGGTTGGTTTTATTTTTTTTTCTGGTGTTGCCTTCTACATCTTGACAATTCTGTTATTTGTCAATTATTAACGGACATTTTCCAAAGTTCAGACTTAGTTCTCTGGCGATTGATCACATTAAGTGAGCAAACATGCTTAGATTTTGAAATTTCATTTGCAGCTGTCTGCCAAAGGGCAGCACCAAAGCCATAAGAATTTGGGTTGGGGTGGCAGCAAGGTCTGCCACATGAAAAAGGCAGAGGAATGAGTCAAAAATTAAGAATTTAGAGAAGTAGTTGCATGAAACCACTCTTGGCTCAGTTCTGCCTACAGCTGCTTCTTCTGCATGGTACGTGCCTTTGCTCTTTCCTTGGCACCAAGAATAGGCTGCCAGTCATGTTTTCCACATTTGGATTATGCACATATTCTGTGGAAAAGAGCTTATGAAATGAGTGGGGCATCCAGTAAATACAGAGTGGCTACATAGTATGAAATTCAGTTGATTTTAAACATTTGGCTTTAAAGGAACATTAAGCCCAAATATACAGCTAATTCTTAAAGGGCCTTATCTACCTCTGGAGAGGATGTAATTATCCTCTTTTGCAATGAGGTACCATTCCAAAAGACCTTGTGGTTTTAATCTAAAATTTCGCTTAATCATGGAACACCTGGAGAACGTTCACATTAATAAGACAAGATTCAGAAAGCAATGGCTTTGACATCGGCCAGACCTGGGTTTCAATCTAGGGGTCTCCACTTAAAGCTGCTCACCAGCTGCTCAGCAGCTGAAGTCCAACTGCCTACACCTGTATCAGAATTTTCTCTTGAACTTGGACCCTGCTTTTCCATGCACATGACATGCTAAAGTGCTATGAAATCAAGCCCCCTGGAAGAGCATTCAAGCAAGGATTTATAAGGTCTGACAATTAAGTTCATGAATTCACCCTCTAAAAAGTGCTACAAACCTCACTGCTGAATATCACTACGGTCACCTTTGAAATACTCCCCTTGGGAAGCTATGCACCAACACCCGCGCCTACTCCACCCTTCAAATCAATTTTGGAACTCTTTTTCTAGAATGGCTATCAGAACTGTCATTGTATTACCCTTTATGTCTTAAATGTCATCAAAATGTCTTCCTCTCAATATTTCCTTTATCTTCAGGAAAAGAAAGAAGTCACTGAGGGGCCAGATCAGGTGAGTAGGGAGGGTGTTCCATCACAGTTATTTGTTTACTGGCTAAAAACTCCCTCACAGACAGTGCCATGTGAGCTGGTACATTGCCATGATGCAAGAGCCATGAATTGTTGGCGAAAAATTCATCTAACTTTTTCACACAGCCTTTTCAGCACTTCCAAATAGTAAACTTGGTCAACTGTTTGTCCAGTTGGTGCAAATTCATGATGAACAATCCCTCTGATATCAAAAAAGTTTAGCAGCATCATTGCAACCAGTTCGCGAACTTAATTGTCAGACCTCATATACTTTGCAGGTTTCACCTGGCCAGTGTTAGCTGGTTCATACCCCACCCTGCACTGGTTGCCTTCCCTTCCAATCTCATTTTCCTACCCCTTAATTTAATTTAAAAACAGCTTGTCATGCAGATGTCATGTGGGGTCTCTGGTCCCGCTCCCCACATAAGAACGCAGGACATGGTGAGGCCAAAAAGGAACACCCACGGCGCCATAGATAAGGGAGTCATACTACTATAGTCTCGCTGGCGGCTGGGTTGGAGACACAGGAAACCGGATCCACACAATCTGCAACCTCCTGTCCACTTCTCTGCCAACCAACCAACCAACCAACCCCACTTGCTAACTGCAATCCGCGTTTGCTAGCTTAGCCACCATCTTCTTGCTAGCCCCCATTCTCTGCTAGCATAGCCATGGCAATTATATTAGTGGCCAATGGCTCACTGGTTAAAGCTGACGACCAACTAGTCACAGCTGATGGCCATCCAATCACAGTTGGTAGCCCTTTACTACCTGAGCCAGCACCTTTCCACGTGAGACCAAGAGTCTGGAAACTGCACTCCTGGCTCTGTCCCCACACAGCTTTATGCTACTAGAATTGGCATTGAATTATCCACAGGTTTATTCCTAAAATTCACAAATGCTTACTTTTTGCATCAATGGAGACAGGTAAAATGACATTAAAATTGCTTCCGAAATGCAAAAATCTGTTAATATAAGGGAATCCTGTAAGAAATGATTCAATTTTTCAATTAAAATCATGCAAGTTGATCTAAGAGAACTTAGTTGCTTCTGAGAATTGAATAAAAATTTGCATACTAAAAGCATGACCTTTTATTTACATATGCATTCATTTGCAACTTTAATAATTATTAAAATTGTTAGCACCCTGCATCTAATGTAACTTTTATGAAGAGGCAATTTAATATTCTAGAATGAACCTTAAGCAGGCCAAGTCCTGATAAAACTAAGGAAGACAAGGATCAGTACTTCTTAAAGGGTAGCTCAGACCAGCAGCATCAGTCTCATCTGTAAACTTGTTAGAAATGCAAATTCTCAGGCCTTGCCCAGCCCTGCTGAATTGGAAACACTACAGCCCTTTTTGCTGTAACAAGCCTTCCAGGTGATGCTTATGGACAATATTGCTTTTTTCAAGATAGAGAGTAAAGGAGGAATTTTTTACATAAAATGTTTGAAATAAATAAATAAATAAATTCCACTCTCATTCTTTCCTATTGCAGCCTACCAGCTCATTTGGAGTTCCATCTTAGCAGACACACTAACATACAGTTCTCACATTGTATAATTAATCTCTCGGTAGAGAGAACTAAAAGACCTGGTTGGAGTTTAGAACAGTTTTTGTACATCTGTGATAATTACATCAGTTAAACACCAAATTATTTCAGAGACAATACCTTCTATAAAACTCCTTTTTGGGCCTCTGTGAAGTTGTAATAGCGGAACCACCTCAAAATGGTCCTATCCTGTTTAATGAGGTACTGAGTTGCCTTTCAGAGACAACAGACCAAAATCGCAAGTCATAGAACCCAAGCATGCTCAGAGAAGAGAACTTTGACCTCCAGCTGCTCCGGAAACCAAAGTTTCGACCCCTCCCCACCAAGCAAAGGACAGGGACATGACTAGAGCTTGAACACTGGAGACTTTTCCGAAGCAAAGGGTCTGCTGCACAGGAAGATCTGGTACTGAAGCCCCTTGTCATATCTGACCACAAATGGCCAAGTTCCAAAGCTCTCCCATGAAAACCTGCACCACCAGTGCTTCCACTCACCAGCCTGTTCCCCCGAAACCCTAACACTCAAACTGTGCCTTTAAAACCCCGTATAAGCCTTTAGGGAGTTTGGATTTTAAATGATAACTTCCTGTTCTCCTTGCTTGGCAGCCTGCAGATAAAATAGCTTTGATTTCTCCATCGCAAACCTCAATGTTCATTGTGTATTAATAGCTTTGCTGTGCATCAGTGTGATGCTTGGTGGCTTGCGGGGTCTCTGGTCCCCTCCCCACATAAGAACACAGGACATGGTGAGGCCAACAAGGAACACCCACGGAGCCACAGGTAGGGGAGTCATACCACTATTGTCTCACAGGCAGCTGGGTTGGAGACACAGGAAGCAGGAGCCACACTATCTGCAACCCGCCATCCACTTGTCTCTGCCAACTAGCCTCACTTGCTAGCTGCAATCCGCTGTGCTAACTGCAATCTGCTCTTGCTAGCTCAGCCACCATCTTCTTGCTAGCTTCCATTTTTCTGCTAGTGTAGCAACAGCAGTTATATTACTGGCCAATGGCTCACTGGTTACAGCTGACGACCAACTAGCCACAGCTGATGGCCATCTAATCACAGTTGATGGCCATTTACTACCTGAGCCAGCACCTTTCCACGTGAGGCTGAGAGCCTGGAAACTGTACTCCTGCGTCTGTCCCCACAATCAAGCAGGCAGCCTCTCATTCTGTTCGGTTCAGTTTGATAACAGAGTGAGATGCTGAGGGCATTCACATGACAAAACAAGTTCAGGCCTTGTCCAACCTGCTAAAACAGGGGTGTCCAAAATTTTTTCAACATTTTTCACCAAGGGCCACATACGGTAAAATACACAAACAGCCGGGCCACTCACTCAAGGTGAAGTACGTATTGCCTCACCTGGTTTATTTAAGTAAACTAAATATATTGGAATTTGCTGTGGGCCAATTAACAATGGATCATGGACTGCAGTTGGCCCGCGGGCCGCAGTTTGGACACCCCTGTGCTAAAGGCTACACTTGCCAGCTCTCTCCACATGCCAATTTGGGAATCAGGGTGGTAAATGCCAATACGATGGCATCTGCTGAATTGGGGCACTGTCCTTCATAGTTTCCAAAAGACTAGGGATTTCTTTTACACTAGACTTACCAAAATCTTAACTCACTTCCAGCCCTCCCTAATATCCCAATAAAATGCATCACCATCTCCACAACCCTTGGCTATTTTCCAAACCATGGGAACCCTTTTCCTGCCTTCATCGCAAGGGAAACCCAAGTGTGAGTTAGAATGAAGTGAGGAGAATTCCATATCCTCAACTGAGTCTTCACTCTCATTTGTCTTAAGATGTAATTTAGAATATCACTCAGAGAATGACTTATTTCCTGTTTTCATCTTTGTCAGAGTCTTCTCGTTTTCAATGAGGTATAGAGTTGGTGGAATCTTAGTCCTTTCTACCATTCTAGACACTAGAAGGGGATGTTTACAGCATCTCCAGCACTGATGTCTAGTGAGACACCAGGATATCCTGGCCAGCCAATGAGAGTGCCTCTTCCAAGGGTCAAAATTATTTTGTTGTGTCTTTACTTTGCATTTCCCTGATTACTAATTGTACTGCAGAATCAGCTCTAAATGTTTCTAACAAGATACGGAGCTGCTTTTCAGAGACAGACAACAGACCAAAACCACAAGTCATGCAACTGAAGCATGTGCGGAGGCAAGGATTTTGACTTCCAGCTGCACCCCAAAGTCTCACCCCCTCCCCACGTGACCGAAGGACTGAGACACAGCCGGAACTTCAACACTGGATCTCTTTCAGAAGCAAAGTGTCCATGGTCCAGAAAGACCTGGTGCTGAAGCGCCTTACCACACACGGCCAAGTTCCAAGGTGGTCCAATTAAAACTTGTCCCATCAGCATTTCCGCATACTTTCCCCCCAATCCCTTAAAAACCTTCCTGAATCCTGGATTGGGAAGGCATGTGTGGGCTTTTTCCCCTTCTCCTCATTTGGCTGCCTCTTGAAATAAACTCTTTTCTTGTTGTACACTCCGTGCTTCAGTGATTGGTCTTACAGTGCGTTGGGCATACAAACTTGTGGGTTTGATTACTTAACAATTTTGATCACTTTTTAATATGTATTTTGGCATTTTATTTTTCTGCTTTCTGAAATAAAAGTCCTTGGCCACTTTTTATATTAGTTGTATTGCTATTGATTGCCAGAATCTCTTTATATACCTTGGACACAGATCCTTATTTGTGTGTAAGGTAAATTTTTACTAAGTTCTTGACTTTCTTTCACACACGAATAATGTAAATGTCAGCCTTAAAACTGCATGCTTAATAGCATGTGGTTAGATATTCTGTTTTCTTTCTTCCTTCTCTCTCTTCCTCCTCCTCTCCTTAACACTCTCTCTTCCTTTCTCCTTTCTCTTTGTTTTCATCTTCAACTTAGTTTCCTTTGTCTTCTTCTCTTTCTTCTTCCTCCCTCTTCTCCTCATTCTCTTATTATTTTTCCTCTTCCCCCTCCCCCACCCCTGTTCTAATTAGAGCTAAGTCCTAGATAGCAAGTTGCCTCTAGTTAGGTGGATTTTTTTTTTTTTTTTTTCTGCTTCACCCACTAAATGTGTTAACTTTGAGGTCTCGGTTTTAAGCTGGGATGAAGGGTATGCAATCGTTACCAAGGAGGCTATTAAAAAATAGAGCTTCAAGACAGGGTTCAGCACTTGCCCTTGGGGAGGGGGGGGGGAAGTAGCTTTACGACTCTGCTTACTTCTCTGCTCTCTTGACCTCACCCGATATTTGGTCTGTTTATTCCTTACTCTTCTACGAACACTTTGATGCCTTTAGAAATATATGTGTTATACTTAAAATAAGTATAGATTATTTCAGCAGGATGATTTGAATCAACATTTTTTAGATCACTCAGTACGAATATGGGCAGCAAATCATTTGACTCCTAGCTATTGGTCATGAATTATTGGCTCAGTTTTGTTTTCATTTCTACCCCAGATCCAGTATGTGTAAACAGGGCATTTTCCTTGCAGGAAGGGATATTTTTCTCCCACTGTCCTTTCACTGAGGGTGTGTCCTTCAGGTTCCCATCTTTATTTATTTATGATTTTTTATTAGTTTCAGGTGCACAAAACAATGTAATGGACATTTATCATTTATCATTTATATCCCTCACACAGTGATAACCCCCCCCCCATCTACCACCCCTCTGACATCTCATATAGCCATTACATTTGCCGTCTCTATTCCTAATGCTGAATTCCACTTCTTGTAACCATATATATATATATATATATATATATATATATATATATATATATATATATATATATAATTGTAGTTGACATTCATTATTGTTCAGCTTCAGCTTCAGGTGTACAGTGCAGTGATCAGGCATCTACATCATCCCTGAGGTGGTCTCCCTAATGAGACAAGTGTCCATCGGATACCCTACAAAATATTTACATTATTGATTATATTCCCCAAATTGACTTTTGTATCCCCATGGCAATCTTGTGGTTACCGATTGTGCTTTCTATTCCCCTCACCGTCCCCCTTACCCCCCACTCCACCTCTACTGAGGTTCCCATCTTTATATAGGAGTCTCCATGGCTTTGTTTCCTCACCCCATGCAGCTATAAACACTGATTCTCAGTGGACCCCGCTTAGTAGATGTCCTTTGGGGAAATTTCAACTTCAGTACCATTTACCAATGTGTTGGGCTTTTGTTTTGTTTTGAGTTCTTTTTGTGGGATTTTTTGTGTGTGTGTTTATTTGTTTACTTGTTTGGCTTCTTGAGAATATCCATTATTTTCTTGCCTTTTTTTAAATTTTATCTTGCATATGTAGGCATTTTGTGACTTTCTGAGTAAAGCTAATCCACAGTTTTCTCAAAAACTGAAGTCTATGCCTTTTCTTTAACTATGGGCCTTTTATCATATAGAAATTCAAATTTTATAATCTAGTCAAATTTATCAATAGTTTTACTGATGGTTTGGGCTCTTTAGTCTAATTTAGAAACATCCCCCAGAGGTCATAAAGGTGTTCTCCATCTGGAGCTGATCTTTGTACACTGTGGTAGTCGTTATTGCTCTTCAGCAAGTAGGTCTGTTTGTCTTTCAGGCCACCTTAGGATTTTGTGTCCTGATTTGCTTGTGGTAAGGTTTGGGCAGAGACCTATTCTGGCCAAAGAATTGTGTTGGTGTAAAATTAACCCCTGATCATTCGCAGAACATGAAACCATTCATGAAACTGTACAAGAGTAAGAAAAGATTTATTGAAAGTCAAAAAAAAAAAAAAAAAAAAAAAGAGAGAGAGAGAGAGAGTGCCGTTTGTAACTAGCAAAGGAGTTTTGCCAGGGCAGTCCAATAGAAAGAGCTAGTTTGCAGGGGGTTGCTGTTGTGTTTGGGAATAGTTCTGTTCCTACCTATGATGGATGTAAGGTGCTTGTCAGCTTGCAGGTGCAGTGCTAGCCAGTGGATTCAGAGCC
The DNA here is from genome assembly GCF_057876585.1 of Rhinolophus sinicus. Taxonomy (NCBI): domain Eukaryota; kingdom Metazoa; phylum Chordata; class Mammalia; order Chiroptera; family Rhinolophidae; genus Rhinolophus; species Rhinolophus sinicus. The sequence goes on from NC_142513.1 coordinate 28,978,163, forward strand.
AAATGGTTAATATTAATTTTTAATGTTAATTTTAAAGCTCGTTCCTGCTAACTCACAAGCTTGTTCCTGTTAACTCTTTGCCTGTCCCATCCTGCCAGCTCATAAGCCTACCCCTGTTAACTCTTTACTTCTCTCAACAAGAATCATGGGTGGTAGTGTAATGTGTCACTTCTGGGAATTCAGTTGTGGACTGAGACCCTCTGGGGCTACTTTCTTTTGACACATAACTAGCAATATTACAAATACTGGTTACTCCATCAGCCTGCGTTCCCAAAAGTGGGCATCATGGCACATTAGCCTTTAACCAGTTCAAAAATACTATGCAGTATGAGCACGTGTAAATTTTGTTGCTTTAAGACACTGAAATTTTGAAGTTTTTATTACCACAGAATAATCCAACCCATTCTGACACTCTTAAAAAATAGTATTAGAGAAAGAATAAAAATGTTGGGTATTTGGTTAGGGGTGAGTGCTAGGAAAACTTTTACCAAAAGAAAGATGGATAAAATTTTGCTATGCTGTGCAGTGGCAAAACCGTTACTATTCATGCACTTGCAGTAAATTGGAAGGCAGATCATGTACTTAATGAACATATACCCGAAAGGGAAGGAGCTGGAAAGCAAAATATGTAGTACAAGTTGGCTACTATTAGGTGCATTGGGTGAATTATTACAAGAAAAATAAATAAGCTCATACATCAAAATTAGCTGGTTTATAGAAAGGAAAACAAGATTCTCCAAAGAGAGAATCCAGAAATTTGAGAACTTGAAACCCTTGTAGAGGCTATTGGTTCCCAAACCCTGTTGATAAAATACAAATTTTCAAAGGTGTTGAATGATAAAGGCCATTTCAAATTCAGTTCTATGCAAGGATGAAATCTAGCACACAGCCCTCACACTCCTTGTTAATACAACTGAATGAAGTAAGCCATCTCAGAGCAAGACACAAATAAGAATGTGATGCTAAATAAATCCTTTCAACCGGACAAGATGGCTTGGAGAAAAGAATAAAAGTGTGGCTGATGTACCCAAGGTATGCTGTTCTAGTTAGCCAATGCTACATAGCAAATAATCCTAAATTTAGTGACATAAAGTAACATCCATTTCGTTGTACCCATGGATTTTGTAGTTAAAGAAATTGAACAATGCAAGCAAGAATCACTTGACCCTATTCCATGATGTGGTACCTCAGATGATATGATATAAATGGATTAGGGATAGAATCATCTGAAGGCTAGTGACTCACATGTCTGGCCCTTGGCTGGGATGTCTCACAGGCTCGGGTCAGCTGGGACCACCACCCAGAGCATGTACTACATGAAGCGTCTTTATGTTGCTGGGACTTCCTCACAGCATGGCAGCCTCGGGTGACTGCACTTCTTACATGATAGCTTAGCACTCCAAGAATGAGTGTTCTAGAAAACAATGTTTATACAATCCAGCTTCAGAAGTCACATAACATCACTTCCTCTACTTTTGGTCAAAGCGGTGTCATGTCCACCTTGATTCAAAGGGAAAGAGAGACTTCAACTCTCAATGAAATGAGTATCCAAGAACTTACAGCCACGTCAAAAGAGAGATAAAGAGCAGCATGGTGGCAAAAAAAGAAAGGTAAAGAAATGCAAGCATCTTCCTCTTAAATACAAATAATCCATTCTGGAAAATCAGAAATTGTGCAAATTAAGAACCTATTTCCTATTATTTAAATGGGGAGAATTATAATACATTAAAGGCCAACACTCAATCCTCGACCAATTTCCTAATAACAGAACTAAAATAGAGTAGAACGTCTGCATGTAAGTGCTACACTATCATGTCAGGAAGCAAAATGCTTAAAATATCACTTCCTGATGATCAATTTAAAAAGGTTGTTAACAAACAATTACTTTGTACTCACTAAAAAGCGACACATCCCACAGACCCTCAGCACATTTTTTAAAACATCTGCTTGTGTTTCTGCCATTTAACAAATTGTGATCAGAATGTAATGCAAGACTTTTCACCCATATCATTTTGTTTCAAATGTTCAGTTGCATTCAGGAGATATAAATATAAACTTTTGCTTATGAACAATGTCCAAAACACAATTGAAATTATACAAGGTCTGATTACATTCGTGAACTTGCTGCAATCATGCTGCTAACCTTTTTTGATATCAGAGGGATTATTCATTATGAATTTGTACCAACTGGACAAACAGTTAACCAAGTTTACTATCTGGAAGTGCTGAAAAGGCTGTGTGTAAAAGTTAGACGACCTGAACCTTTCGCCAACAATTCATGGCTCTTGCATCACGACAATGCACCAGCTCACACAGCACTGTCTGTGAGGGAGTTTTTAGCCAGTAAACAAATAACTGTATTGGAGCACCCTCCCTACTCACCTGATCTGGCCCCCCGATGACTTCTTTCTTTACCCAAAGATAAAGGAAATATTGAAAGGAAGACATTTTGATGACATTCAGGACATCAAGGGTAATACAATGACAGCTTTGATGGCCATTCCAGAAAGAGTTCCAGAATTGCTTTGAAGGGTGGATTAGGCGCAGGAATCGGTGCATAGCTTCCCAAGGGGAGTACTTCGAAGGTGACCGTAGTGATATTCAGCAATGAGATGTGTAGCACTTTTTCTAGGATGAGTTTACGAACTAAATTGTCTGACCTCATATAACTAATAGACCCTAAAGCTCATCCTTTTGATTAACAAAAAACTAACTTTATGCTACAGTATTTCCTATGTAGACATAAGGATATTCCCAAGATTATGAAAAACTATGGATGGTAATGTTAGAAATTACACTCTAAGCAGTGTACAGAAGGTACACCAGTAAACTCCAAAAGGAACTATTCTTAAACTGCCACACTTGGAACACATGAGCAAAAGTAAACTGATCAATAATGAAATGTCATGCTCTCTGATTTTAAAGATTAAGAATCAGAATTGAAATGACCTCAAATAGTACAGTTTTGTTTAAACCCTAGTCTTCTATTAGGAGGATACATTCTTGACATTTAAACATTGAAACATTACATTAATTTGTATAATTAATATAATATAATTTGTATAATGTTTAATTACATTAAAACAAGATGTAATTCTTCAGGTATATAATTTGAAGCTGTACAGCAATGATAGCTCTACCTAAAAATTGTTGTTGAAAGGAAATTACTCCTCTTGGATGCCCATACTGGAATAGATTCTCATCTTACAAGCACTTTGTCTTAGCGGGTGAGACAGAGAAGTATGTAGTGTTTCTACATGTGTTCAACTATTTGACCCTTTTATAAATGTCATAGATGAATATTAATAGCACATTCCTTATAAATCATTCCCCATTGCTAAAGGCTGAAAATCACATAGCCATGTACATGTCAAATGAGACTGTTAGCATATTTGAAAACTGGAATATTGTTGGGGCCAAGACCTTTTGGGAACTGCTAAAATAAGAGAATATTTTTGGGAGCAATGTGTGTGGGGACCATGCAAATTTATTGAAAGCAAATGGACTTGGGAAAAGGAACAGTTTGAATGAATTTTCATCCCTCCTTTCTCATTTTGTTGATAATGATAAGGTTAATAGAATAAAAAAAAGACTCAGTTTTTTAATATTGTATATAATATGACATTTTAATGTAGAATATTATAGGTTTATTGATAAAAATTTATACAGATCTTAGGCTAAGGCAAAATTGGAAAACATTAATTACTACTTATGAAAGGCAATTTCTTTGTGGTGGTCACTTCTTTAGAAATATTGGGTCCAAGTGGGATGAGGGGATATACAAATAATAATAATAAGGGATCCCTTTCTTTTCGTAATGCAAAACCACAACTACTAGCCTAGTCTGTGTAGAGAGTGCTTCAGCAATGTCTTCCACTGGTAACTCTGATATTAGTATATTGGCAAGTATTATTTTTTTAAAAGTTAATATTAACTATAGGTATCACGGGGATCTTTCAAGTATTTGCCTATTTCTTATTAAGTTTTACATTGTCAGGTTCTAGGAAAAAGAAACCATGGTTAAATTTCATGTAGTACACTATGCTACTATGTGTTTTTTTATGCATTAAAAAAAAAAAAAATCCTGCCTGTCACCTCTCACCTTCCCCATGGCCCTCCCCTCTAAATATTCCTTGATGGAGGCTGACTCAGCTGGCAGGCCCACCTTTGCCCTTTCCACATTTTTTCCTCTTTATGCCTGAAATGCAGACAGCTCCAACAGTCATCTTGGGACGATGAGGTGACCTAAGGATAGAGACCAGAGATAAAGGTAGCAAGGCAGAATGAGACAAGAAACCTAGGTCCTGCGGCCTATAAAGCCATCATCTAACTCCAAACCAACTGTTTCCCATCTTCTTTTATATAATAGAGCATAATCCTTTATCTTTTTTAAGGTCTTCCCATTTGGGATATTTTTTGCTAGTTTCCAAACACAGCTTTTCAATGATCCAGGCCTCATTGATTCAATACCCCAGAAAGGAAGTAATAAGTCAATAAGACATATAACATATTATATATACACATATACATACATATATGCTATATATATATATACACACAATATTTTGTATATATGCGAATATATGAAATTAAAGTTTACTGTATATAATAAGATTAGCTGTGATTTAACTGAGCATTAAATATAACTTAATATAGTATCTATAGAACTGGAGGCATTAGAAATTATTGAAATGAGTCTCACTGAGTACAAGCCCAGAAGTAATCATTAAATGTTGGTTCTTTTATTTTTTTAATTAAAGTTTATCAGGGTGACAATTCTTAGTGAAGTTACATAGGTTTCAGGTGTACAATTCTGTAATACATCATCTATATATCACATTGTGTGTTCACTGACTCTGGGTGGTGAAACTGTTGGTTCTTGTTGTTTTATTTTCTTTTCTACAAATTTACTGAGATGAGCATGGGTGTGTGTGTGTGTGTGTGTGTGTGTGTGTGTGTGTGTGTGTGTTCTGTGATTTTGACACTCAACATTAAAAGAAAAATCTCAATTTTTGAAGATTCTGTTTTGGGTCTTATCAACTGACATTTTTCTGTATAATCAAACACTACCAATTAGGGCAGAACAGAAACTATGAGAATGCTCATAGGGCTCAATTGTAGCTTCTGATGCCAGAATGGTAGAGTGATTGATTCCTCTTCAGTTTATTTATAAATTACTATTTTAAAGCCATGTGTCCCAAAACTGGAGGACCTCATAGTTTCTTAGACTGGAAACAGGTAATATATCTGATCAAACCAGGTCACTTGTCTTTTTAAAATCCCAACAGAAGAAATGTTCTGGTCTGTACAAGAAAATAGATAAAAGACGTCTTCTGACCCTGGACCCCAGTACCTCAGGCGGACATTAACCCTCACAGCTGAAGCAGGGTAACTAATGTGATTTTGTTCTCAGTAATGGCTCTTTTTTTCTTAATTAACCCAGCCAGCAGCTGTAAAGCTCAAAGCAAGACTCTCAATCTATTGAATGAAACCTTTACTATCTCAGCTCTCTCCTCAATAATAAATAATAGAACATTCCCACGGTTCTATAGGTTATTATAAATTTACCTTGTGCCAATAGCCTCATTATAACCAGGAAAACAAAGGCTGCTTTTCAACTTCCATGCAGCACCTGAGTGAACTCTACCATTATAGACTTTTCTACCATTTTCATCATAGAAAAACAAAAGTGGACAATTTTTCAGGTGATCAATTCTTTACATCTCTGAAAAACCCTGGTAATGGGCAGCCCCTTGATTGAAAAGGAAAATCGTGTTTCTGCCATGGCTGGCTTTCTTTCCCAGCTTGAATGAGATAATGTTATAATGAAACCTTGTAGCTCTTTTCTTTTCTAAGCCATGCTTTACCTGCTATAGAATAACTCCTGAAATTTAAATATGTGTACAAGAATCTTTGTATTCCTTGTCTAAGAGAGAGGAAAATCACAAAAGAGATAGGAATCATCGAAAAGAATGTGGTGAATTTGCAGCAGAATGACAAATTGAAAAGATCTCTCTTACCATGCTCTACGTCATGTGGCTTTCAAAAACTGTCCCCTTTGAGCTCAACATCGCTTTTGAAACCAGTAACAATAAATTAACCTTTGGTGTTTTCTCACACATCCTCAACACATGCACGTCTACCTTTTTCTCCTCTTAGTATCCACATTCATCTCTTCAGTTCAGTTAGACAACATTAGGAACCAGGCCAGCCGCGTACTTCTCAGCCCTTTTATCTTAATAGGATTTTCCAGAAATCATATGGATATGGATTATACAAATTATGCTGCCCAGCAGCTCTCAGTAGCAAGAAAGTATCTGTTAATGCGATTTCAGCATTGATAGACACCAACATTTTCCAGAAAGGAGATGGCATCATTTTCAATGTGCAGGAAACAATTTCTCAAAGGATAACCAAATTTAAATAGTACAGGAAATATAAAATGATAGACTTAAAATTATGGTCATGTGGGCAGGTTATTTATTTTTGGCCAATATGTCTCAGCAGAAAGAAAAATGTGTTTTGTTATTCTTCCAGTCTGGAGTTACTACCTACTGATCCAAAAATCAACATTTGATAACATCAAATAATTCCTGCCCATAGAGGAGACATAAGTTCTCAAAATGTTTGGATACATATAAAATGAGCAGTACCTGGAATTCAAGTACACCGTCTGCCTTTTTTCATTTCCCCGGATTGGCACACATACAGAAAGGCAGCAACTTCTAAAGTCATTTCCCAAAGGGAGTTCCATGCGTCACTGATAGATATTCCTTGACAGAAATATATGTAGGAAAAAAATAGGTCCTTCCGTGAAAAAGTATGATTGTTTAGGTGACAACCTTCCAGGTTATCTGATTTTAGTCTCTCACTGTCTTTGAGCTATTTTATAGTTCTGTAAATTGTAGACATCTGAAAGAAATGCAAAATAATTCTTGTCCATAGACAAGCAAAGTCAGTCCTGTCCTATATGTCCCTTCCCCTGTTGTAGAAACAGCACTATTACTTCTATTTAAACATTTATCTTGTGATCCAGAAATGTGTGTTTTTTAATCTTTTCTATCTGGTTCTTTCATTGATTATGAGGTAAATAAAATCTTTAATATATATTCACTTTTATATCTGTATGTGAGTCCTTTTACCCCTTTATGAAAATTGTCTTTTAATGTGTATATATATATATATATATATTTAATAATACAACTTTGGAAAAGGCTGGCAAAGAGGACAGGGCACTGAGCTGAGACCTTGAGAACTAAGCTCTTTCCTGGACTGTCACTAATAGGATGGCTATCCTTTAACTTTTTATTATGTAAAATTTCAAACAGAATCAAAAGTAAAAAGAAAAGTATAATGTCCTTCCCTCTAGTTAACCACTATCTAGCTTTCGCAATCGACAGCTTGTGACCAAGCTTGTTTCTTCTAGCCTCTCCCCACAGCTTCCTGTGGGATTATTTTGAAGCAATTTCTAGACATTGTATCACTTTGTGTATCTGTAAAAGATAAAGGCTTAAAAAAAATATAGCCATGATACCATACCTCAAATTTAACAAAAATTCGTGTAAATCATCAAATATTCAGTTTTTGTCCAAATCGCAACTTATTGACAAGTCATTTTCTGGCTCTGAACAGCACTTCTTTGGCAAAGGGAGGCAGAATACCTAGGACCCTGTTCCCCTCTGCCATGCTATGTGAAAATGCATCTTCAGGGATATGTTGATTTTATGCAGTAGCTACACTTCTGAAATATTGAGTCTGGTCTGAAATTTTAGAAATCAAACCCTTATTCAAATGTGCCACCATGAATTACTACTTCAAGAAAAGAGCAGTAAACAATTCTGAATGAGCAACTCACATTAATGTGTTTGCATGTCTAGATTTTTAGGTGTCGGCTTTCCTAAAATGAGCCCCTCCTTCACTATTGATCTACTTCAAGAAGTCTTATAAAATGACTATAGACTCTACTTCAAAGCACAGGCAATAACTAAAATAGGGTCTCTACATTTCTCTACAAGGTCATGAACAATAAGAGGAATTCATTTCCTATCTTTAAATTTTCCTCTGACACATAAGTCAGTAGGAAGTGCTCTGGAATCAAGAGATAAAATTGTCTTCACTGTTAATGGTTGGAGGCTGTCTTAGCTTGGGCTGTTATAACCAAATACCACAGATTGGCTACATAAACAACAGAATTTTATTTTTTCACAATTCTGGAGGTTGGTGGTTCCAAGATCAAGAGGCCAGCTCCTTTGCTTCCTGGGGAGAGCTCGCTTCCTGGTTTGCCAAGGCCACATCTTCACTGTGTCCAGACAATTCAGAGAGATAGGAAAACGGGGGAAGAACTAGCACTTCCTCTTTCTATAAGGGTGCAGCCCTATCAGATCATGGCCCCACCCTAATGGTTTCATCTAACCTCTCACCTTCTTACAGGCCCTATCTGGAAATACATTCACATTGGGGGTTAGGGCTGCAACATATACTTTTGGGGGGATACAAACATTCAGTCCATAACAGTAGCTTAATTCTACAGTTTCATCTTTCATGCATTATTCATCCAAGTGCTAAAAAACCTATTCATTGGGCATCTTTTCAGAGGCTTTCCTTGACAGCCCTATTTAAAATTGCATCCTCCTTCCCTAACTCTGCCCCTTATCCTGCTTTATTTTCTTCATAGCACTTATGAATTTCTGAAATTAAATCTTTTACCATTTATGTTTATTTATTATTATTGCTGCCCCTACTACAAGGTAAACTCCTTGAAGTCACAGGTGCAGCTCTCTTTTTGACAGTTGACTCTCCAGTGTCCACAACTGAGCGTGCCATATAGGATGTGATGGTGGGCTTAATAACTCTTTACTGCATCCTTGAAGATTTCCACATTCTAATCCTTGGAATTTGTGAACATGCTACCTTGAATGGCAAAAGGACTTTATAAATGGGGTTAAAGGATCTTAATATGGGCAGATTATTCTGGATTACTGGGTGGGCCCCAAATATAATCATAAAGGTTTTTATGAAACAGAGGAATAGGGGAGAAGGTAGTGATGTGATGACAAGAGTAGAGATTGGAGCCAAAAAATGCTGACAGGCTAGAAGCTGGAAGAAGCAAGAAAACAGATTCCCTCCTGGAGTCTCCAGAAGGAAACAGGCTTGCTTACACTTTGGTTTTAGCCTCGTGAGATCCATTTGAACTTCTGAACTCCAGAACTGTAAGATAATACATTTGTGTTATCTTAAGCTACTAAATTTGTGGTAATTTGTTACAGCAGCAACAGGATACTAATAATAGATGCATTTAATAGATATTTGTTTAATGAACCAATTCTTCACAGAGGCAACATAATCATGATTGAGAGCTTATGTTTTAAACTAAGAGTTCTTGGGCTCAAATCTAATCCCTTAGGTTAATGAGATAGTACATGTACTTTATACAATCACTTAATAGATGCCGGCTGTATTATTATTACTATGTTTTTAGTCCAAAGAGAAGTCCTAGTCTTAGTTTTGTGTTTTGTAACCCTTGGTGGCACATTAAATTCACCTGAAGAAGTTTAACATGCTCATGCTTTATCTTCCAAAGGCAGGCCCAGTAGCATAATTTGCAGGGTCCCTAATAATTGATAAATTATTAAGAATTTCAAAACAGCAACAGCATAGCAATTAAACCAAGCTTTGAGCCCTTCATGGCATGGGACTCTGGATGACTGCAGACGTTGCATTCCTGTGGAGACCCCCTTGTGCAGTTTCTGAAATAACTTTTCTAGGGTGACATTCTGGTATCTGTAATATTTAAAAGCCAAGTTATTCTAGTATAAAGTCACAGTTGAGAACCACTAGTGTCCAGCCATATCATTTAATAAATCAAAAATGCTGAGCCCATGTTCAATGCTGGCTCCCCAGAATATCACTGAAACAACCCACTGAGGAGACAGAGTTGAGTTTATTCCTTCCTATGTAAGGCAGAACACTACCTCTACAGACTCTTAGTAACATTTTAGAGGGGAAGGGCAAAACTGGGATATTGATTGAAATTTGGAAGCCTCCTTTAAAGCATTTATTTTTCATGAGGCAAGACTGGGTTAAAACTGGGTAAGAATCAAAATACAGTAGTTTAGGATCAGTGACCACAGAAAGCCAAAAAGACTTTTCAACTACTATTTGATGTCTTCTATTGAAGAGTCTAATGGACCTGTTAGAAAGTTTCTGGAAATAACCAAGTTATTTGCAACTTTTAACTTCCTGTGCGTTTCCAGGAAGTTGATAAAGATGAGAACAGTAATAAAGTCATGTTAATGTAGACAATAAGCTATGTAGATAGTCTGGATTCTCACACAGAAGGGTTAAATGATTTGCATGGTACCACACCAGTAATGGGTGAGTCAAGCTAGAACCTAAAGGTTCTGATTCTGAAGAGAGTGCTCATACAGGCTGCTTCTATAGAACACATGCCATGTACAACCATCTAATTATAACCTCTCTAGTTACATTCAGAATTTTCACAAAACGTATTTCAAAGACAATATCTACAATAAGTATTAAAGTTCCAGGAAAATTGTAAAATAGTAACTTCCAATTGGGTTTTATAACAGAAAAGCTCAAAGTATTAATTTTTCATCACAAAAAATAATATTTTCAAATTTATAGGTAAATAATGAGAACAATTTTGAGGACTTTAAAATTGTTATGCCACATATGTAATATATCTACAAACCTTATAGCTAAGTTTGTATCCACGAATACTGAATTGGTTCAGGAATCAGATTTGAGAAGGCTTCATAAATCGTGGTTTTTATTGTTAATTGAAACATATCCCAGTTTCCCAGTCTAAGTGTTTTCCTTTTTACAAATGATGCAGCAGTATGTTTTAGAAACCTTTACAAGAAATTCTCATCTTTCCATGTTGACTGAGTTACATCAAGAAGTCTTTCTTCAATTTTACCTAAACTACAGAAGTTGTTCGAAAAATCAGCCCATATTTTTGCATTTTTACAATAAATTCTATCTAATTTCCTATTGGAGTTAGCTATCTTTCTAAAAGAAAACTAGTTTATAACGCTTTCTTTGATGGAGAGACTGTTTCCTTGAGTTGACAATGGTGTGATGCTGAGAAGAATGTAGCTCTCTGGAGAGATTTTTTTTTTTTTTTTTACATATAAAATCAAATTGTATACAGAAAACAAACAAACGGTATCCATTGTACACTCTTTATTGGGAATTTATAATGGTGACATGGAGGGAAGAAGGGGAGAGGAAAATTCTTCCCATGTTGTAACAAGAAAATGTGAGATTTTCTACACACTCAAGGCTAATTTACTTTGAGCAAACAGAAAGAAATGAATGGAATTAATATGAATGGAACTAATTTAGGGAACCCATTGTAACATGTTTCACTCAAATGTGAAACTTGCTGAAAGGAAGAAAATACATTTTATTTCTAGTTTTAGATTGAAGACACAAAGTGTCAAATTCAAAGAGATAAAAGGGAGAAATGGGGAAGGAGGTGATAGGCAAAAATACGGTCCATAGAGACAACAGATTATATCAGCTGTAATTTACTATTATTTCATTGTAATGCGACAGGGACAATATGTTAATTTATGAATGTTTGATGATTCTCCCTAGCAAGGAATGGCAATAGCCATGTCCCATTTCTTCCTTCGTCCTCCTTCTTACTCCTAGACCTTGTTATGTAAATTCAGAGCAGTCAGGTGGAGGGGGTCGGGGTGAAGAAAGTAAAAGATAAAAATATTTGTACCAGAAAAGAATGAGATTTATTTGTAAAAGGAGAAAAAAATGAGATGTGGAAGAAAAAGGGGAGGAGGAAGAAAACAAGAGCTTATGCAGAGTCCGGGGTAAGTTTGTAGGGAAGAGAATGGAGGAGAAAGAGGTGGAAGTTGAAGGGTAGCCCCATGCACCCAGGTAGGAGACAGTGGGAGAATAAAAGAAATAGGTAGAGCTTTTAAGAAATGTTAATCTGGATAATGAATTGGGACTTTTCTTAGTATTTTCTAGAGCCAGAATTCATTATTTATGTTTGTGTCGGCTGGAAAGACTAAACCATGTGAGCCACTGAATTTGGATGGGTTACACTTTGGGAGTGAATTTCCACGTCTTTGGGTTTGTGATGTAGCATCCAACTGCACCTTGAATTAAATTATACCTGAGTCAGCAGTGCATTTTGGTATGAAGGCCAGACTCTTGGAACAATGAAATAAAGAAGCAGGAACTGAAGACTGTGCTCTTGAATGAGCTCCAGAAAACCAGAGCAATGTGGTCTTGAGGTTTTGCTGAAATGCAAACTGTAACGGGGAGGCGGAGGAGGAAACATAGTTCCAAATTGGAAATCAGACTTAAGAAGTAAATATAATGCATTAACTTGAGATTGTCTTTAAAAGAAAAACATTCCCTTCAGAAATTGCAAACTTGGACATTAATTTTAAGACAGCTTCGATGGCCATCCAACTTCTTAAGAAATTATATTTAATTCTCAACAGAAAAAGGCGGCTTATGTCAATCCTGCTTGGAGCTGTCCAAAGCTGCTGCTGTGCTCCACTAGTGGTGAACAGATTCATTCCAGGGGATCTGGCTGCTGCCTTGGAAGTCAACTTCAAGCCGACTTTGGAATCACTAAAACAGGATAATAGCTCCCAGAAACTTGAGAAATTTGTGGGAAACACCATGCCAAGGAAAGGCCAAATCAAAAAACCTTGAGTTGTGATTTGAGCATTCCACCAAAATGATACAAAGAACCCCACACACAAAAATAGATGCTAGTATCTAACATTCTACCCCAGGGGAGTTATGAAGCAAAGCTAGAAAAGCTATCATTAATGGCATGGATGGTTTTGAGAGGACAGGTCTATAAGAAGTAAGTGGCTGGAAGAAGTCCTACGGAGAACTGTCTGCCAGCGGTGATGGGCTTGGCAAATCTACCGGTTCGAGCAAGTGGGTGAGTGAGCCATGATTTGCTGAGTTTTAATCCCGAAGCAAGAGCTTTGTGAATTCTCACTATTGGTGAAGCAGACCTAGGCTGAGGAGGATAGAGAATGAATTGTAATGGCCTTTGGATCACCTAACGGGGTTCACAGCAGACACTTTGAGCAGATTTAGGGAACTGGACGTGATCGCAGGGATACTCCATCTTCTTAAAGTCTTCTCAGGAGAGCATGAATAGGGTCCAAACCTCAATTAGGGACCCAGCGAGACAGCTCTTCTTGCAGGCTGTGCACCAATTTGCTTCCAGTGCAAGTAGGTTTCCTGCGATGAAAGGAAATTTGAAAGACCAGGCATGTGGGGATCACCCTCCCTCTGCCTGATCAGACTTGGAAATCTGGATGTGGCCAACGTTGGCTTCTGTTTTGAAGAGGAGCATCTAGTGGTCTCCTCCACCTCGAGGGTGTCTATCAGATGAATCACCTTCACTATGTGAGGAACAGAGAATGGAGAAAAGGAGTGGAGAGTCTCGGGGTGGGGAGAGGGGATTAAATATTAATACTAAATCTGACATGTTGCTCATCAGGGAGTTTTCCCATTCTCAGCCTCCAATGTGTGCAGAAAGGACAATGATGACTTTTGGCAGAGGCAGCTGAAGCTGACAGGGAGTTTGACCTGCCCAGCATAATCTAGAGAAGTTGGGGCAGCAGATGGAAAGTGTAATAGGCACAAAGGCACAACTTCTTTTGAGACGTGGATATTCATGGCCTCCCTCTTACCTCCCCTCCCAATCAAGGAGAATTTTGGCAATGTCATTTTGGTATTTACTACTTTCCTAAAGCTCTGTAGGCTAATTGTGCAGTAAGAAAACCTTATAACCTGAGATGGGGTATCTGTATCAGAAAGGATGTTTTCCCAGAAAGGGTAAACATGGAGAGTTAGTAGGTAGAAGGAAAATGGAGGGGGAACAGAACAACTAATGCTCTCACTTTGGGAACACCGTAGAGTGTTTTTCAGGGATAGACTAAAGAATAAAGGAGGGTGGTTAGTGCTGGCTTGAGGAAGGAATATAACAAAATCAATGTTCACTTTTGATTGTTAGATTATGGTCCTTTGAATGATACAATCCACAAAGACAGGGTTATAGGAGCCCCAGGATTTATTTAGACCATGAAATCCCCCTCATAGCAAAGTAAAAAAGGCGAGAGAACCCACCACTCAATTTAAAAACTCAACCATTACCACTTTCCTCCCTCCCAGCATTTACGCTTGCTTCCAGGACCACATCACCCTGTTTTGAGGAGCTGGATAGATCAAGGCTGAGCTGTGGGGGCCTGTCTCCTTCTGGTTCATCCTTATTCCTGTTGTGGGTCCTTTCAGAGACCCAACCCAAACAACGGAGTTTCACAGGCCTTCCCATCCTGAGCCAATCCTTGTCTACTCAGCCAGACAAGACTCTCAAAAGGATCACTCAGGCTTTATAGCACATTCTCCACTCCGTTCCAAGAAACAGCAAATACCCTCAGGAGAGAAGCAGCCCCAAACACCAGGATCACATTCCTGACCTTCCCATCTTCTCTAGATCCTGGCCTGGTAACCTGGTAACCTTCATTATCTTTTAAACTCTGATGCCTTCAAGAACTTCATTAGTGGATGTGGCAATCCCTTGCTACTCCCACTGTAAAAATGAGGCACAGAGAAGTTAGGTAATTGGACTAAGTTAACACCCCTGGTAAGTGGTGGACTTGGGATTCAACCCCAGGAAGATCTGCTCCAGTATCTGTTTTCCTCAGCATTCGCTCCCTGTAAGGCTGGTTGGTATATATTGCTTTCTGGTGATACAAGAACAAATCTTGGAAAATCCTAAGGAACATATTTCTAATATTCCAGTATTTTTATCAAAGATTATTATTAGTAAAGTAGTTTTGGGAATGTCTTATAATCAAAAAAGTCAAAGGGCCAACCAAGAACTGGAAAATCTACATGTCTGTCAATTCATTTTGTAAAATGAAGAAACAATGTGATACATATTCATACAATGAACTACTACACACCAGTAAAAGAATTGACATACTATTGAGACATGTAGCATGGATGAACCTGAAACGCATTATTCTAAGAAAGTACCTTATTCTGTTGTGTTTTATGTCCCTTCTTTTAGGTTTTTGATAAACTTTAAAAGTTTAAAGTTTTTATCTGACAATATTATTTCAAAGATTAGGGCAAGTCTATTCCTGCTGTCTGATGAACAGTTTCCACATGTAATTTTGAATTGTGAGTTCACCTTAAGCAGGGCTTTATCTGTAGGAATCTTTACACCAGGTTTAGGGTGTTTTCAATAGAGTTCCTTCTGTGTTTGCCCCTCCTCCACTAGCATTATTTATGAGAATTGCATGGTTTGGAGACTCTGAAGCTAGTGTAAATTCAAACTCCTGTTTGCATAAGCTCAGGCCCATATGATTTCTCAGGGAAGTCTATTGTTTTCCAACACGAACACCAGGCCAAGAAAGATGAGCTTTCTTGTAGTCTCCATGTGCTAGTGAGCAGATTTTTTGGTTTCCATGAGGATGTAGCTGGGAATTTTAGGCAGTTTGAATCCTAACTTCCCACCTTGTTACAGCCAAGACATTGCACCCTCTACCTGTGTGGCAGGTATAACACACTCTCTGGTTACGTAGTGCAACAGCTCTCCACCATCACCACGTGGGCAGTCCCAGGTCATGTTTATCTGCTTCATGGATTTTGGCCTCTGTGAATTTTTCTTTCTTTTGCGGTCAGCTCTGCCTTTAAAAAAGATGTCTACATTTTAGCCGACATTTCCAGTTTTTGTAGTGAGAGGTTATTCCATTTTTCTGTTCCACAATACTTGTTGTCAAATAAGTCTTGGAAATGCTAAAGTCCTCCTTGGAGATTCCTATCATTAGCCTGCTAAACAGCCAGCGATTTAACCCTGTTTGCAACAATGTATACTAAGATCTCCCGACTTGAGTTTACCCTACATCGCCATTTTGTTTGTATATTATAAATTAGGCAGTTCTCCTTGCTCAAGAATAGGCATGAGCTTAACTGTTTTTTGAAGTTACTACTACCTGCCAGGAGGATTGTGTTGCACTCACAGGGAGGGGTTCTCTTTCTGCTATAGCATGAAAGCAGATCTGCAGTTTTAAAACTAATGCCAACACTATTCACGTACGTTAAAAAGCACAGAAGAAAAAGAACTCACCCTATTTTATGCCATCTAAAAGGACAATTTGCTCTGTTAGGAGGTAACTCTTTTCCAGTTAGTAGAATAAACACTCTGAAGAAGGGTCAATGAGTTGATGACATACTATAATCATATGGCTTTGTCCACAGACAGTTCCCATTTATGGAGCAGTCAATGACATGAAAAGTCTTAGAATACTCCGTGCAGTACTGCTATTAGTCAAAATAGCTCAAAGTCAATGGTCAATGCACAACCTGCTGGTTTGTAATGATTGAGACTCATGTTCAGAATTTATTGCACAGAGAGCTAGAGTTCGAAGGGCGATCCCAACAGAATGACAGCTCTATAATTTTGCGAGCCTAGCCATTTGTCCCTTTGGGGCACAAATGTGCTCTGGCTTTATCCTATGCTCTTTACTCCAGTAACTAATTATAATAAATAATTTTAGGATTTATATGCCCCATCAGTGACAACAGAACACAAAGAATTCTAATGGCATAAATCTTTCCAAAGGGAAATCTTTAGATTAACATGATTAATCAGATGTCTTAACTAGAATCACACGTAGGGAGATTTATGGAGTCTATAAATTACTGATTTCAATATGTACTGATTTCAAAGACATTGAAACAGGAATAAAGCTCATGCAAAGATTATGCCTCCATTGCTTCCCCATAAAAAAAGGTAAAAGAGGCCCACAATCTACTCTAATGGCTCCACAAAAAACCTCCCATTGAGATAAACACTAGTCGTATCTTTCTACACGTGTAGCTTAAAGGTTGTTTTTGTGCACCTAAGGGATCCCAAATCCACCTCGGCATCAGCAATTCCTAATCTTGCTTTCCTGGTCACATGTAATGTCTAAACCCTCAGCCTAGATCAGGTTCCTTTTTTATTAATTTATATAGCATCTCTTAAGTTTTTCACTTGTAACTTTATCCGTGTTATCAATGTCCATCTTCCTAAGAACATACCACTCACAATTTGAAAACTCTGGTATTTTAAAGACCAATAATGGTAAAGTCCAGAAGGAAGACAACCAGTGTTTGGCCCATATGTATTCTTTCCTCTCCTGCCATGTGTGTGTTCATACTACTAACATTTCTCAGAAGCCTACTCTTTGTGAAGCTCTTGGGTTACAAAGATAGGGAAGATTAAGTCATTGTGGCAGATATTAGCTCTCAAATTTCCCTTTGTTCTTAAAGGCAAGATGATATATCCCAGCCTCCCTGGGATATATCACAGAGGCCAAAATATAAACAGAAGTGGTGCACCTGTGCCTCTTGGCTGACTACCTTTAAAATCTCCCAGGAAAGTGCCTCCATGTACTCTCCCCTTCTGACCTGTTGGGATGAAAATGACCACGGCCACCTTAGAAGTCACATGTTAGAGAGCAAAGCCTCTCTTGACCTGAGTTCCAGAAACACCTGCATGAAGCAGAGCCACTGCTGCCTCAGATGCCGGACATGGACTAAGTGATACAGTAATAACATTTTTGTTTTTAAAGGTCCTAAGATTTGGCAGTCTGTTAACACAGTCTAGACTAGCCTAAAACAGTTATCAATCTCAAGAAGTTTACATGTTCTAAGAAAGAATTCCTATTACTGTGGAATAGTTCCAAGGAGCCTTCAAGACTGGAGCAAAGCAGGGGGTTGCATTTTGCAATTCAGTGTCATTGACTTCAGAAGTTACAGGTTTTGCTCTGACCAAGGATGTGTGACCAAGTTCATGTATGCTGAGACACAGCATAATGGATATATTTTGCTATATAGACAAACAAGCATTCTGAGCGTTTCTCTGCGGGAGGGACTTGGTAGTATAAAAGTTTAATTTTTTTTGCATCCCATTGTTTTTCAAAAGTGAAAAAATCGCATCTCCATTATTTCAGTCTCCAAGGGTGCTAGGAAGAGCCACACCTCCTTTGTGTTTTTCCATGGCCATACAGGTGTAGGCCAGAAACTTCTGAATACCCTAGGAGACCAGGTCAGTCCAGTGTCTTAATGGATTCTGTCTTGCCACCTGCTCCAGCCTTGGCCACCTCCAGACCTCAGGACAGTGGTGACCTGAGAGGTGAGTACAATGAGTTTCTATAGACAACACAATGGGCTGCAACAAGGAGGAACCATTTGATCTTTGGTTCCTCCTTGGCTTTGTGCACTTTTCAGAGCAGCTAAAGGCACATGGTTTCAGTTTCATTAAGTCAAGGAGAAGGCGAGGTAAAGAGGGAAAAGGAACAGACTGGATGGAGGGATGAACACAGAGGAAAATTATGTTTTTAACAAAGTAACCTTTTTCACTGCCTAGGCAAATGACTTCTGTGAAAATGTTGATAGGAAAAGCAATACACTGTTTTGTTTTTACTTAGTTACCACTGTCATTAGGTTTCCATTAGGCAAATGGAAATTTACAATAAAATGAAAACACACAGGATCAAGGATTATGTACAATTTTGTGATTAAGGTTTTTTGTAATTCAGGCAATGTACTGCTAGAAACTCGTATCTTGAATTCTCATTCCAGTTGGTGCAGATGCTATTTGAGGAAGCAAGGAATACATGTATGAAGAGAAAAATAAGTATCACGTGGTTAAATAATGAAGACCATTACAAAGAATATAAATAATAAATTTATAATGTATTGCAATATAAATAAGCAGTATTTTTAGTATAAAAATTGCATTTGCACAAAGAAGCTATTTAGTAACAAATACGATTAACCTATATTGGAAACACGTCAAAGTTGTATGAGTCACGCATATACAATGTCACAGTTCACATGAAATTTCACTGAGAATAAGCCATTTAAAGGCCATCTCCTGGTTTGAAGCTATCAAAAAAGGGCCTTTCAAATGAACCTCCAGGTTCAGGAAAGCTGTTCAAACAGATGCCCCATTAGGGTTCATCAGATTTGATGATTCCATGTTTGGTTTTTCAAGACAAGCTATAATTCTCGAAAGGATGAAAATGTAGGACTGAGGTAACGAGAATAAACAAGAAGGAACTTTTCTGTTGGCATAAAGGATTTACATGAATACTTTCCAAAATGTTATTATTGACAGGATGGGTCAACCATACATTTATAATACTGGCAGAAATAACCTCAACACTGAGATAAAGGACAGATAAATATTGATACACATTAGTAAAGCATCAATTTCTCCTTTATTTTTCTCACTTCATATCAATTTAAGGCTGTATGCTGAAATGTCAGGCGTACCCTATCTTTTCTTCCCTTTTATTTTTTGACTCTTTAATGTTCTCCATCCTGTGAATCAACATAACAAGCTCCACTCTTGAAAGACTCGGTAATAAAAAGTCACATGTTAAGTACTTGCCTTACAGTACATTTTTATCATCTACCACAGAGGTGGTACAGGATGCAGGCTCTGCAGGCTTATATATTCCCAAATCATAGCAACACCATAGCTATCAACAAGGGTTTGGGGCCATAAAAAAAAAAGTCAAAATTTGGCTTTCTCCAGTGTCAAAAGCCAACCCGGCCAAAGCTTGTTTACTTTTTATTACAGCAGTTATTTTGAATTGCTTTATGTAAAGAGGTCTGTGGCTAACAGGGATCATATACGTGAGCTCAGGTATTAAGCACATGCCCATGCAGTGAGCTGAATGCGCCCTGCTTCGGCCCATTCAGTGCTTACACTTCAAAGGGAAAGAAAGACGTGGGATTGTCTATATGTTGCCTCAATACGAGATCTCTAAGCAAGGTGGGGTAGGGTAGCAGATCTAGCAAGACATGAATAATAAAAGGAACTAAGAGAAAGGTAGCTGTAAGTTTCAACCTTTCCTCTACTCAATGAAAAGGCACCCTGCGCCAACTACTCACACATAAGGCATTGTACCTCCATTCTAAAACCCTGGTACTTTTATTTATTTCACCTACTTTTAATTTATACAAAATACTATTGTGCAATTAAATAACCAATACTGCAATACAGGGAAGCATGATTATTTTATTTTTTAATCAAAATCATGTTTCCATGCACTTGACTTCTAGAATAAATATATTATCTACAGGAAATGTCCATAGAATCCTACTGAAATGTTAATCCAATTTCAAATTATTTTAGTTTGACTTTTTCCTTTAGTTGTATATTCAGTGAGTGTTGAAAACAAACCTAAAGGCCAAAAATAAAAAGAAATTAAATTAGATGTGTACTTATTAGACTTTAGTAAAAACTCCATCTTTTGCCAGGATGTTAAAAAAAAACAAAACAGGAAAAATGGTTTTCATAGCCAGACACTTAAACTTTTAATGAATCTTCTTTTCCAAGATGTTTTTCTCCCCTCACATCAATTTTTTTTTCAGTATTGCTCAGAAAGAAAATAGATTAAAAAATACATATATACAATTAGGTACTATTTGGGGTCCTATTGGAAATTGGCCTTATATTTATGAAAAGCCAACATAGATTTTATATCTTCATTCCCTCTCTTCTAGTCACTCACTCACTTAGAAAAAAAAAAATTAATATGAGGGAGGAGGAATTATACCAAAAAACCAAACTATGAAACATTACTTATTCCATACCTCTGAACTTGAACTTAATGACCTTTGAAAACCTGCTTCAGCTGATTAAGCGAAAGCAATCCAGTGACAGGAGGGGAGCTCAGCAATGAACCAGAAAACTTCCTGGTATCAGGGAGACAGAGCTGCCACATCAGAATGACGGTGCTCTGTGTGAGGATGTCAGAGACCTATACGGGAGGGAAAGGAAATGAGTCAATGTCAAGATTTTCCCAGCCTCTCAGTTTTGTGATGGCCTCAAATTTGAGGCCATGTTGTTTAAAAACTATTGGTGACTCTTAATGACCCTCACAGTACTGGGGGATGCGACTGTCAGGTAACTGAGTTGGAAAGACGAAAAATAGCCACTTCTAAAACTTGGATTCTTGCAGAATAAAAACTCTCTTTGTGCGAGGTTTGCAACAGGCTCGTTCAAGCACAGGAGGATAGCAAGTTTCAGAACCTCCCCCGTCCTCCAGTGATCCCGTGTTCAAAGTTAATACAAGGAAAGGGTTATCTAAACAGCCAGATAGGAGTGTACTGCATATTTCTTTTTTTAAAAAAACTTTCTGAATTTCATAAACCTGTACTACTTATTATTCTGTCTGGACCCAAGGGGTGTAGAATCAACTTAGTCATCTTTCATAAGCTTGGAATCTAATTTTATGAACTTATTCTACGACATAAATCAGGTAAGGCAGAAGTAGATGGATGGATTTTTAAAAAGAAATTGGGCCCCCTGGGTACATTTAGTAGATTGAGTATTGAGAGATTTACAAGGATGAAATTCTTTACAAGATTAAGGAAGAAGGAAATGAAACCAAATCTTTCATTTCCAGATATTCACTTTCATTAATTCTTTCACCAAAAGCACATCTCTAAAGGAAAACCAGAAACGGTTTTTCAGTTATTAAAGTGGTTCAAGACCAGGGAACCCCTTGAGATGGAAACAAAACAACACAGTATTCAAGTTTTCTTCACAAGACTACCTTGTACTGGCAAGACTTAGGGGACTTCTGGGTTTAAGAGGAATATTGCTAAAGGAACTTTTTGAAGAAAAAAAAAGTTATCACATTTTGGCAACAAAAACAAAACTCTCTCCTGTAAAATCCCTACTTCCTTTTGAATCACCAAAGGTGACAACATTGCATTTGAGAAGTTTGGCTGTTATAGCTTCATGGGCTGTGGTTCTTGATTATCTAAACCTTACGTTGAATAAACTTAGTTGATGTAAACCCAGCTGCTGTCTGCTCACTAAGCAAGTATTGTGAAGAGCGTGGAGAGGCTGAGGCCCACAGTGGGAAAGTTGGACATGTTAAAGGTAAGAAATAAAACAAAGGAGGTTTAGAGTCACGATGACTTCCAAGCTCTTTCCTACAGTAATTCCAGGGCCCTCTCAATTTGTACCTCTAAAAAAGTGTCCCTATACTATGGTGCCTGATGTTTCTTAATTTGATAAAAACACTTAACCCAAGAGGAAGAAGCAAGCTTCTGCTACACCTGAGGATGCTCAAGCAGCTTTGCTTTGCCTGCAGCCCCGTCAACGAACAGTACTCATAAAGGCTGAGGTTGCTACCTCTGCTCAAAACTCTCTAGCCCCCAGCACATGAACTTGTGCCCATCCCAAGTCCCCAAACAGATCCTAACACCATGTTTGTTTTCCTGTATTCTGATTGTCATGCCTGAAAGTCTCATTAATATACATTAGGCTTAATGCCATGACACTACATGACTAGAGATCATTTTTTAGAAGACTTGCTCACTCAGGACAAAAAAAGGATTTGGTTTAAACCGCAGACCAGAGGGAAGCATATTCCTTAATACTGTCCTTAAACCTATGGTCCCTTGTCGGCGTGCTGACTTTTGCGCTGCCTCAATGTGTCTTCTGCCATCTCTGTGTCAGCTGAACGCCGGGGCTGCTCAGGGGCGTCGTCTTCTTCAGTCTCATCAGGTTCTACTTCCTTCTGGGTCTCCCTCAGGGACCCCTGGTCCTGGGGGTCACTCCGCTCCTCTTCCATGCCAGCAGCCGGGCTGTCCTCTTCCTCTTCTTCCTCTGCTTCCTCCTCATCCCCAGAGTCTTCTTTTTCCTCTTCATCATCTACAAGGCTGTCCTTGATTTCTTCTTCATTTGAATCATCTTTTTCCTCCTCTGCCGCCTGCAACTGTTCAGCCCGATAAGCCTCCTCTGACCTCCGACTCTGTTCTGTGGAGGGAAGAAGGGGATATCCTGTGAATAAACAATGGTCATTCAGTCATCAATGGATTGTGTTCAGCTGTGAAATGAAAAGAGGGCACCTGATAGTTTTCTCCATCTTGAAACTACGTTATTACACAGGACAGATCTCTGGTTGGTGTCCTAGCTCCATCCAGGGCTTCTCCGTCCCCCTCTGCAGATTTCACTGACCATGTTGACTTTGGAAGAGCATGTGGGCAGGGAGGGCAAAGGTTTCCTCATGCTTTGTGTTTTGCACCTTGTAGAAGACTCAGTGACCCAATTGCCTGTCATGGTAATCGGTTCACCATGTGACTTAAGCTGAGCCAATCAGAGCACTGCCCAGCAAATTTGGCCAGTCAGGAGGAAAAGCTTTCTCTCTTTCTACAGGGATAGCTATTGCTGCTGATAGCCACTGAATCAGTGACATGGAAACAGAAATCTAACATCCTTTGGGCGGTGTTTAAAGTCAGAACATCCCTGGACTTTTGAGTTACGTGAGCTAATAAATTTTCCTACCCCACTCCAAGTTGCTTTAAATTGGGTTTCTGTCACTTTTAAGAATTCTAATTACACTCATGTGCCACATAACGACGTTTTGATAAACAGCGTACTGCATATACCACAGTGGTCCCATAAGATTATAATGGAGGTGAAAAATTCCTATGATAGCTGTCATAACGTAGCAGCGCAATGTACTACTCACGTGTTTGTGGTGGTGATGTAAAAAACCTTCTGTGCTGCCAGCTGTATAAAAGTATAGCACATACAATTATAGTAGTAGTCTACACCATCTGTGTTTGTGTCAGTGCACTCTACGATGTTCACACAAAGGCCTAACAATAAAATTGCCTAACAACACATTTCTCAGAACACATCCCTGTCATTAAATGGTGGGTGGCTGTAGCTAAGGAAGTCTCAAAGCCTTGAAAATTTCAAGAACTAAAAAGAAATATAAGCATATTTAAACTCCCACATAGAATTCAACAAGTATAGTCTCAAAAATCGGAAGAAAAACATGCAAATCCAGAGTTATTTGGTCTCAGAAACAGTGTACAACAGTGCAAAGATTGCGTGAGACTGCTTTTAAAGGGTTTAAAATAGTTATTGGTACACAGTAGAGGCTTTCTCAATAAATGTGAGGTCCCCTCCCTCTCTTCTCATTCCAGTTTAAATGAAGAAAAAGGTGTCAACTGAAGGGCATACAGTTAAAGGAAAAAAGAAAATTACCAAAATGAAATATTAACTAATTTAAGAGTGGGAAAAAGAGAATTTTTATTCAAGTCTATCTAGAGAACATATTTTGAGGAATTTGGTAGTGGTGATGGTATGGTAACCAAGCAAAACAGGGGGAAAATCCATGGCCTATAAAGGGCATACCACAGAATTCCAAAAATACTCTATTGCGTGAGTTTATCACACTTACCGGAATGTTCAGATAAATGCCTTGGAAGTGGCACATAGAAACATTCTGATATTACGACCAAAATCTGGAGGGGGAAAAAACAGTGATTTTATAGTGAGTAGGTAGGATATTTGTTACCAAAGAATGTCAAAATTAGGCTTTATTTCTGTAACCAGATATTCATACTCAAATAACTAGCAGTTAGTCGAAAATCCTCAAAAAAGAAAAGGGTATAACTAAGAATTTCCTATTTTTTAAACATGACACAATATAGAAAAATACTATTAATTGGAAACAGGGGTTACAAAGTCAAATGTCTACAGAAAGCCCACTAAAAATAGATGAATCAAGGATGTATAAGAAAATAGACACTATTCGCCAAGTGTAAAATGGCCTTCTATTATTTATCTATTTATTCTTATTTTATTTTTTGTTTTTATTAAATTTATTGGTGACATTGTTTAGTAAAATTATATAGGTGTAAAGTGTACATTTATATAAAACATCATCTATATATTGCATTATGTGTTCACCACCCAAAGTCAGTTCTCCTTCCATCACTATACATTTCACCCTCTTTTCCCTCTTTTACTAGCTACCCTCCCCCCTTACCCTCTGGTAATCACTCAACTGTTGCCTGTGTTTTCTATAAGATTTTGTTTGTTTGTTAGTTTGTCTTGTTTGTTTGCTGCTTTCAGTTTTATATCCCACATGTGAATGAAGTCATATGGTTCTTGACTTTTTCTGTCTGACTTTCTTCACTTAGCATGATAATCTCAAGATCTATCCATGTTGTCACATATGGAGTATTTCATCTTTTCTTATGGCCAAATAATATTCCTTTGTATATACGAAATTGAACAATTAAATTTGCGAACTCATCCTAGAAAAAGTGCTACCGTGTTTCCCCGAAAATAAGACCTAGCCGGACAATCAGCTCTAATGCGTCTTTTGGAGCAAAAGTTAATATAAGACCCCCATCTTATATTATGTTAGATAAGACCCAGTCTTATATTATAGTAAAATAAGACCAGGTATTATATTAATTTTTGCTCCAAAAGACGCATTAGAGCTGATTGTCCAACTAGGTCTTATTTTTGGGGAAACATGGTACATACTTCATTGCTGAATATCACTATGGTCACATTTGGAGTATTCCCCTTGGGAAGCTATGCATGGATGCCAGTGCCTAGTCCATCCTTCAAAGCAATTTGGGAACACTTTTTTTCTGGAATGGCCATAAGAACTGTCGTCATGTTACCTTTGATGTCCTGAATGTTATCAAAATGTCTTCCTTTCAATATTTCCTTTATCTTTGGGTAAAGAAAGAAGTCATTGGGGGCCAGATCAGATGAGTAGGGAGGGTGTTCCAATACAGTTATTTGTTTACTGGCTAAAAACTCCCTCACAGACAGTGCCATGTGAGCTGGTGCATTGTTGTGATGCAAGAGCCATGAATTGTTGGCGAAAAGTTCAGGTGGTCTAACTTTTTCACACAGTCTTTTCAGCACTTCCAAATAGTAAACTTGGTTAACTGTTTGTCAAGTTGGTCCAAATTCATAATTAATAATCCCTCTAATATCAAAAAAGGTTAGCAACATCATTGCAACAAGTTCACGAACTTAATTGTCAGACTTTGTATCTACACTTTCTTTATCCAATCATCAATGGTAGGACACTTTGGTTGTTTCCATGTCTTGGCCACCATGAATAATGCTGCAATGAACATCAGGTACATATATCTTTACAGATAAATGTTTTCAAATTTTGGGGGGTAGATACCTAGGAGAAGGATTACTGGGTCATACAGTAATTCTATTCTTAATTTTTCAAGGAACATCCATACTGCTTCCATAGCAGCTGCACCAATCTACGTTCCCACCAATAGTGTATGAGGGTTCCTTTTTCTCCGCAGCCTCTCCAACACTAGTTATTATTTGTCTTGTTGATGATAGCCATCAACAAGACTAAGAGTAAAATGGCCTTTTAGAAAACGCTCTTCTGGACAAATACAACTCATCCGTACATGGGCTGCCGCTCAACAACAAATAGGAGTGGTACTTCAGACATTAGTGCTTTAAAGGTACGCTACACCATGTTAAAGAACTCAGCCATAGTCCTTTTGGTTCCATTTTATAAACATCAAACGTGCATCCTACTTTGTGTTTAGGATTATTACTATCTGTATTTCCATTTATTACTTTACTCGGGATTTGGTTCATTAGGTTCAAGGCATCATGTTAACATCTGGGGGGGCAAGGTTCAATGAGAGGAAAAAATGGCAGTTTAATTACAAAGCAACATGGGACCTGTGCTTCATAAGAAAAGTAAATAAAGCACTTCAGGAGATAAGAGATACAGAGATGACAACCAGGGATGGCACTGGGAAGGATCAAGAATGATTACTTGAAGAAGGCACATTTCAGGCCCCGGGCATAGTCATGAGCAGCTGAGTAGTACTAGATGGCTGGTTCCTCTAAGCTACACCAAACTTGATCTGGAGGCTCTTGGATTTAGAGAAAGCTATGAATACCAGGCTGCAGAGACCCCTGTGGTGGGGCAACAAGCTGTACAAAGTTCATGGGTTGGGGAGGAACAAGCTCCAAGCCATTAAATTGATTTGAACACCCAAGAGGAAAACATTTCCATCTGAAAAGACTGAGGTTGAAAACTTACATTTTTAATGTTAGTCTAGTGCTTACTCGGTACCTATTCCTGGGACATAATATTTTTGTAACTTTTTGTTTTCTTTTTCATTTCTTAATTCAACCTGGAGGGGAAATTTTTGTCCTGACATATTGCAAAAGAAAGAAAACAAACATCTGCCAGTGCCAAGAAACACTGGCATTCACAATACATGGGGGTGGGGGAGTAAGACCTACTTGAGACATACCTTGGCCATCTAGAGGCTGGGCAAGGGGGCCTAGAAAAGACTTATGGGACACTAGTCTCAACTTTGTCTCTCAGTAGCTGTGTGACCCTGGACAAGTCACTTAACTGCTCTATCATTTGAAAGGATGGTTTTGTGCTGGCCTATCACCGATGTCTGTTTTATGTCTAATAGTACATAATTCCATTATATAATCTTTATTTTCAGAAACTAGGAGTAAAACCCTCTCATTCTCTCAGTTCCAGATCTACTTTCTGGTCTGGAGAACAATTCCCTTGGAATGGGCCACTTTCTGAGCCACTAAAGATGGCATTGTTTAATAACAAGGGTCCTCTTCATCTTCCCTTCAGGGGTTACATTTTCAGGTTTCAGTTTTTACCCAAGGAGGTGCAGACAGCCACACCGCTAAATGAGGAGAGTAGGGAGATTTACTACCTTTCGTGGAGAGTAACGTGCCTCCTAATACTGGGGTCCCTTCTCTGCGGGAGGCTCTGTGCTAGGCACTGGTCAACAGCAGGTAGAGAAATAATCTACCTAAGCAACTAAATGTAGACAGCGTCTATGCCAGCTGAAATGGGGGCGAGATCCCAGAGGTAAAACACTGCCGCCTGTGTTTCCATTGCTTTTCTGCTTTTCTAGAGCTTTGTTGTCTTCCGTCCTTCAGAGCAGAGTCGCTGATGGCAGAAAATGATGCTGCCAGAGTGACCTGATATATAGACTATGCAGCTAAGGATCTTTTCCATTGATTTAAAATGCAAAATATATAGTTGATTTCTAAAACTGAGCCCTTTGTTTACATGTGAAAAACAATTTAGTAAGATTATTTCAACTATCACTATGTCAATTGAAAAAGTAAACAAAAATCAAACTAGTAGCCTTGTTTTGATTTCCCATCTTTCAACATTAGAAAAAATTAGGAAACATAATAAATAATCAGACTTATGGGAAACCATGACTTCATCAGGAAATCACTTCTCTATGGAAAACATCCTGCCCCTTCAGGCCACTGCATAAATTAAACTCCATAAAGACTCACAGAGGGAAGGAGAACCTCCAGCGTGGCCAGGATGGAGCTTCACATGACTACATGCCTGGGCTCTACTTTCAGCCCCCAGTTAAGGGCAAAGGTGACACAGAACACTGAACTACACACCTGGAGACCTCACTGACGGCAAACATTCCAGCTGTTGTGTGTTTCTTTTAACATATATTGCAGCTGTAGAAAAGGTTTTTAGCAGAGATATTTGTATGCTATTTTATGGAAATGTATTAAAAATGTATGAGTCTATTACTGTTTTAAAATTATTATTATTTTGTTAAATAAAGTTCTCTTCCAAACTTTGTATAAAGGAATAATATTCTATACCACTTCAACACTTGAACAGTCTAGAATCAACTCTCTTGTTTAGTTAAGCCTCTAACAACCTTCGTACACTGATTATTTGAATCTAAGTTTCCAAATGAACTTAGAGCACAGGCAGGACTGATTTCATTTCTTAGACTTAAAGTCATCCTCAAAGATAAAATTCTAAAACTTTTTATGCTGAGAAATATAGTTTTCAATGGTCTTCCAATAGGCTCATACTCAACCTATATTCTCCATAACTCCACCTCAGAGTCTCCCAGGATCTCATACTATTCCCCTATAAAAGCCTCAGTCATGTGGCTCCAAAATGCATTGCTAGAAAAATCTAGCACTAGGGAGTAGTACATTTATATTCAAAGTCAAATCCTTTCCGGCCAGAACATTAGGGACGTGTTAATTAATAATAAGATTAATGTATCAGAGTGGAACATATCTAATGAAAGACAGACACATCCCATGTCCCATGAAGTTAACATCAGCAGTAAAATCTCAAATACAAATCATAATATGAAGAAAGCATGTTCATGGCAAAATAAAATCAAGCTTCCTTGGCTCTATGGAATATGACTGCGTTGTACTAAGTTATGACTTGTTATGAAGGCGATTGCTAATATTTTGAGCTTGTTTTTAAAATGACATTGCTAAAAAGAACATAAGGGGAGAAGGGATTGGTAGATGAGGGTAAAAGGGATCAAATATATGGTGATGGAAGGAGAACTGACGCTGGGTGGTGAACACACAATGTGAAATATAGATGATGTATTACAGAATTGTACACCTGAAATCTATGTAACTTTATAAGAACTGTCACCCCAATAAACTTTAATTAAAAAAAACAAAAAAACAAAATTCATTATAAAATGTAAGGACAGTTTTTTAAGATAATCTTAACTAAAATTTTGTCCTTTTAATATAATTTTTTGGTAATCATCAATTAGTCCTATCATACAGCATTTGGAAGCTACATGATTAATATGTAGTATAATGGCTTTTAAGAATTTATCTTAATTAGTTTAAAGCTCAATTAAATTGATCAAGTGTAAGTAAAGAGAAAAAATTTTAAAATTATATCAAAGAGTAAAACATGCCAAAATACTTATCATTGCCTATATAGTTAAGTAAATAAATTCATTATTTCAACACTTACCTAAAATACCAAGGGAGAAAACACACAGATACGTCCCTGATACTGATCATCATGTCAAAGAAGACACAGCAATGTGCTTTGTATCTTATTTTTTTTCCACGATACTGACTTTTTTTTACACATATTAACTGGTAAAATCCACCACACACCAGAGTGTATGTATAAGCAGCTGGCCAGGATTAGAGGTTGAATTGAAGGATATGAATAAGAAAAAAATCATCTTGCTCACTCAAGGAACAAATTCACAGCTTTGGCCTTGTTGCCACAATGTTCTAATTGAGTAGGCAACGTATGAAATCATAGACGACTCAGTTGTACCGGAAACTATCAAGTAAGGTCTATTTCTTCTTTCATCACTGCCTATATTTGGGGCAGCACACATCTTCAAAATATTTTAGGGACAGGATTAGGAGATAATAATTTAATGAATTTTCCATCTCAAATTACCACTGAAAGCAGTATCAAACAAGGAAATGCTACTTAACTGCTTAGATGACACACAAAATGATATTTGTTTATGTGCTTTTTCTTTCTTGGCTGCTTTCTAATTTTGCATGAAACCTATTTAGCTTTAATGATATGAAAAAAGATTGGCATTATCTCTTACCAGACCCAAGAGAAGCCCAAAAATCAAGGTGGCTATGACAAAAATGACGTAAGAACACCAAGCAGGAATTCCAAGGGTCACTGTGAAATAGTTGTGAAGATGCTGTAATCAAAAGAAAAAGAAAAAACTACTTATAATAAGGACCAAAAATGTTTGAGACTCTCTCTCTAGCTATAACACAAGTCTATAAATTGTTTCCACATATAGGAGCCCCCACAAATTTTACAATATCAAGAATCTGAGAGTAATACTGAAGGTTCTATCTAGTAAAAGTTATACTTCTTTGGAGTACATGATCTGATAGAACTCTGGTAGAACTGGTTTTCTAGTCTCTTCTTCCATGATGATAGATTTGTGGGTTTTTTGGGTTTTTTTTTGGTCTCTCTCCCCTAATAACTCTCCCCTAATAACTATATATACCTCAATTTTTACTCACTATATGGCATCCATAAAAAAATTAAACTTGGGCCTTGACCAATTCGGAAGTACAACTGAATACTACTTACAGAACACCAACCATTTAAAATGTCTCCATATTTCCTTTATCTAGTCAGACTCTCGTTGTTCCCCTACCCATCCTTGCTGTCTTTCCTAAATCACCGTAAAATCTAAAATGTAATAGCAGACAGAAGAAAGTTAGTACAGTTAATTCATTATGAGGAAATGAGATTTCATCGGGCTTTGAGGAGAGGGCACATTCCTTTATGCTTACTGTTCCCTGGAACTCTATTTAATACCAGAGACTGAAAAAATGAGTGACGAGATACAATCTGAAGTTGAAATTATTTCCACACTAAATCACACAGGAAGTACAGACTATGTATTGGTGTTTTAGAGTCAAATTCCAGTTAGATGTGGAGCTGCAGGAGCGATGCTTCCTCAGATTGTTTAGTGATCACTGGTTTCGGGCCATTACAGCTTCACAGTCATTCACTATCATCTGAGCAATAACTGGGCACAGGATGAAATGGCCCCAAGCTAAATGCCATTAGCAGGCGAGATCAGGACCAAATGACTTGCCTGGAACAAGTGAGATAACCGAAAATGAGTCCAAGTTTCTATTTTAATTTAGTATTTTTCAAAATCTAAATTACTCAAGTGTCTCCCATTGGTTTCTCAGTTTACAAATGTCAATACAATTAAATAATATATTTCATTCTGGCTTAAGTCTGAATGATAAACAAAAACGTTTAACTGATTTAGAATAATCTGAGATCTCCTCTCGCCAACTTCTTCAGCAGAAGAGATGGTTCTAAAGACTCAGCAAGTATTTTAAACACTGACAAAGTGTTTAACAAATATTAATATTTGTTGAGTGAGGAAAAGATACTAGCAAATCCTTAAACTATGCACAGGAAATACAAACAACTCTTGATTTGTAAAACTGTCCTCTGTCCTTTTGGTGGCTGCACTGTTAATCATTCTGTCTTTAGCCAGGGCAATTGCTTACTAAGAAAAACCCAGTATTCTGGAACCCAGCAGGCAAAAGAGGTATTGGGGTCTCCAAATGTTGTTTCATTCAAACTCTTTTCAACGGAAGTTCTAAAATGTACTGCACAAGTCCCTGCTTTAGAAAATTCTATGTATTGAATACAGTTGATGCTTTTCTTGATAACGCAATACCATCATCAAGATTAAACTTTGAATGTGCCAAAGAATTAGAAGATATGAAAAGCCAGTCTTGCCTTAATGCTGACCCATGAATGTACAGGTGTGTACGCTGGAACTTGCTTTATAAATAATACCTGCCCATTTGCCTACTCTTAGGGTTAGAATGAGTAACGGGCAGCTTTAAGTCCTAGTCGGCATCTTATGCCCTTCCTGCAAAATAAATGATTAAAGTAACCCTTAAGAAACTTTCTATTTTCTAGAATACTGTAAATCCACTTCTTAGCAAATTCAAAACACCCTCTTGTTTTAATAAACTCCACTTCAATTTTCTTACATCAACGTACACTTCAAAGGATGAGAAACCCTGCCATCTTGTGGTCTTTTAGGTGATTATTACTAAAGTCTCATTAGAGTTGTGGTTTTACAAATGCAGACATAAATCTTCATCTGTTTATTTGACTTTATCTTTATTTTATTTGACCCCACAATAGTTTTAGAATACCTTAAGAGTGTTAGGGTTCCTGGTACTAAGTTTTGCTGTATATATGTTTCTGGGTAAACACTGATTAAAATTGATCTAATTTAGTTTTAGATTTCTGTTTCTATTTCTTTAGTTGCCAGGCAATGACACTTTTCACTTGTGGACAACACTGATCCCTGTTCAATATTATATGTGCTCCTTACAAGGAAGCATCTTATTCTGTTTCCTTAAAATATACAAAAATGGTGCCCTTATGGGCCTCATACCTTATGCTATTGTAACAGATGACTGAGAGCCAAGATTTGAGTAAGAAGAATAAATGAAGACGCCATTATGATAGAATATGTAAGAATATTCCAACCACTGGTGAGACGGATATAAGGACTGAAGCCAGGCCAAGGCTCCACGGATCAGAAGTAGAGCCTTCCATCCTCAGGGAGGCCGGACTCCCTCTGAGACCTGAGCTACAACAGGACAGGGCAGACTGGATGCTGCCCTGGACACCCACCCGTCCAGCCCAATGTTGCATGGTCTCACTCAGAGCTGGACTGGCCAAGGAGGACAGGAAGCCTTTTGTATTTATATTACTTGGACTTACATAAGAGAAACCCTATGTTACAGGGTATATATACTCTGAGAGGTTTGGGGACAAGCCTATAGTCCTTTCATACACAGGTCAGAATCCTCAAAATATAATCCCTGTGTGGGAGCAGCACAGAAAGACTTCTTCAGTGATGGCCAAGGGTTCACTTCCCCTTCCATGTTTTACCCTCTCAACACTTGCAACAAGACACAACCATGCAGCCTCTTATAGGCATTAAGAGATATATCTTGGGGGTGTACACCATCTCACTGTAGTATTGTTCTAGATATTAAGAAAAAAAAAGTAAGAGAAGAGGTACCATTATCTAAAACACAGGGGGATGTTTGGAGTTTTAAAATACACTCTTATTATTCTCCAGTCTAAATACTCATGGCCTTTAATTCTCATCATGTGGTATGTATGAAGCATTAGATCTTCTCCTCACACAGGTTATCCTCCCAAGAAGGCAGCGCACCTTACTGTAGCTAAAATGTGCCATATGCCTGCATCTTTCATAACAGTAATATTGAGAAGAGGTAAGTTACATACTATGTTACCTCAGTGAGCAGTACAAATTCGGCAAATAATATATAAGTACACTGAAATGCTAAACCTAGTTAGCAAAAGTGCACATTATATAACTGCCGTGGAATCCTATTTTAATCCTGCCATCAGACTTTGTTAAAAAGATAAATGAATAAAAACATGAAAATATTCCTTGTTGCTCAGTTACAGGAGAAAAGGAAAATAATGACAACAATAATTAATGGATATAATTAACAAAAAACAGTTATCAAGTACATATGAGGTGCCAGGTTCTATGCTAAGTATTCAAAATGTTCTAGTAACAACAGTTTATAGCAGGAAAAACAGATGGGTTCAGAGACATACACACAAGGTGGAGAACAATGACTTGTCTCTCGGGGAGAAAGATAACACCTCCCTGCATCATTCAGGCCCACTGTGAAGAGGGACGAGAAGACAGAAAGGCCGGAACGTCTCTCCATACATGTGCCACGGACAAAATCTCAACCCCAGACTTCCTAACCCCGACCTGCAGCACCACCCCTGACAAAGGTGCTTTCCAAGTTAGGTCTTCTGCACATGGCGTTCAAAGCATTACCCTCGCCTGGTACTATCCTTTAGCTTATTAACATTTCTCATTAAGCTGAGTCACTGGTTTTTAAAGTTGAATAAAATTGTTAAAAAATTTTTATGTAGCTATATAAATAGAAAATCAGTATCAATTCCATAGATGCCTGCCCTGAGAAACTCCTCCAGGTGTGTATCCTTCAGGCTTCAGTGACTTCTGTGAGGTGGGCAATGTCAAGACTCTACATGAGGATAGGTATTACAGCTGAAGTGGCAATGACTTCTATAAGTTTATATAAAAATTAAAATACATAGGTGATACCTTCATGACTAGATTGGAAAAACAATTTGAATTTTGGTGATGGAATGAACACTTGAGATTGTCTACCCTTCCCCCACACTGCGATACAAATTACCTATCAAGGATCCCTAGGATTCCAGGTGACAGCAGGAAGCTCACAGAATGCGGCTTATAAAACATTCAAGAGACTTCCTCACCTCAAGGGTTTATTCAAGCAAGAGGATATGGGAGGTTGACGTAGAGTTAAGAAAGCCAAATGCAGAACCCAACGAAACCCCTGAGTTCATAGGGATTCAGCTGTATGGTTCTCCTCACCAAGTGATCCTGACATCCTGAGAACCAGCTTTTATTTCCAGAATGCCAGACACAGCAAGTTGGCTTCACTCCTAAGGCAGAAACTCAAGGACTTTAAGGGCTCACTGGATCAGTAGGCTCTGATCTTTAGATAGTGCGCTTGTTTTTGTTTTATCTTTTTCATTACAGACAAATTAGAAAGACAGAAACATAAGAGTTTTTTTGTTTGTTTGTTTTTGCTTTTTTAAATCAGGCTTAAGTTCAATATCAGATAGTTATTGTTGATATCTGATTAATCTCTCTAGGCATTTTCCTATATACACATAAAACCTCCATATAAACATATCACTACACAGACTGTTTCTTTTTTTGTGTTTTTTTTTTAATCTTTTCCCCCACTTAATAACATACCATTTTCCCTATGGATGTATTTACATCTAACCAGCTACCCATCCAGGGGAGACTGTTGCTGAGGAAAGACTGACTCCTATCTGTGGCCACAGAATCTCAGTGGGATAAAAGAGATTGTGGATGGCCTTCGGAAATCTTGTCTCACTGGCATTAGCCACTCTGTCTTTCCTTCTTCACTGTTTTTATCTTCTTTCTTGTAGACTTTACACTCTTTTAGTGCTAGCCATGCTTTCTCTCTCGGTCTCTGTCCCCCGCCATGTGCTGTGTTTCTTCTCTTTATTGTTAATACAGTTGTACTACAGCTTTATACTGTCTAGACATGTTAAAAACAAATTATGTTCCCCACAGTTATATATTCAAAATTGATGAAACGATCTCTGGCAAGGAAGAAGAACAGTTAAATAAGCTAACTGAGAGAGTTGGGTAATCAGAAAAGAGGACAGTAACATCAGTGGTTCTGTCAGAGCAACAAGGCAAGACTGTCCTAGACATTAGAGTAGAAACCAGAGACCTGACAGGTAGCCAAGGACTGTGTCCCACCAGGCCAGAGATCATACCCTCCGTGAACAGAGGACGAGGGCTGAATTCTAGAAACACAGGTGGTGAGAGCCCTTCCCGGAGATTTCACGAAAGGCTAGGAACTTTTTTCTAAGAAATAAACCACAAAGGCTGTCAAGAGGCTTGGGGAAGCTACATGCTGATACAGAACATAACACCAGATTTCTACCACAGGTTTTTAAAGTAATGTATACATACACATGAGAAGATTCAAATCATCTGCAAACCTACTATATATGTTCTTTTAGTCAGGTACTCTCCTCCCCTCCACACATCCCCACACAATCTACAATCAGGGCAAATGTGTTAGTGAACCCAATAAATATAAATGGACTTAAGTTCATGCGTTAAAATAATTACTTCCTGCTATATACTTTTTACAAGACTCACTAAAACATAACAAAAAGGTTGACAGTGGGGAAAAAAAATCTAGGCGAATGCTAACCAAAAAGAAAAAATACATATGGTATTAATATTAGATAAAGGCAACTTTATAGAATGTATAATGTAATTTTTTGTCAAATTTTATAGTTTATCTTATAAAACTATCTTTTTTTGTTTCCTTTTTAAATATCTGGAAAGACATTCTAAATACGTGTAATGATAAACACCCACTCCTGGCCTTGATGTGACAATGCCACACATTGTAATCATTTGCATGATATAATGAAAAACTGTTAACTCCTTGTTTAAAACTCTTGTTTAACTGAATATTAAAAGCCAAGTTATATGACGTCAGAGTAATTAGTTTTGTTCCCTGATACTATGTTTGAAAGTAAAACTCTTCCATGACCGACTTCCATCTCAGCTCTCCTTAACCCACAGAACAAATGCACTTCTGGACATGCAATTATTATAGGTTCTGTGTTAAGATCTTGCTCTCAATGATTCCTGATATCCATGTATTACCATGTTTCCCCGAAAATAAGACCGGGTCTTATATTAATTTTTGCTCCATTATGGCTTATTTTCAGGGGATGTCTTATTTTTTCATGTACAACAATCTACATTTATTCAATTATAGTCATGTCTCTTCTTCTGGAACATCGTCACAACGTACTAAATGCACCCGTCTGGCTGAGATCTTAACTGGGACTTATTTTCGGGGTAGGTCTTATTTTCGGGGAAACACGGAATAATTACCCCGTTAAGTCAGACATTATTAAGGCTACAAGACCCTCACTTGGATACCAGAACATATGACTGTCAACCTTTAGTGTCAACATACTGCAAAAGGCAAAATCCCTTACTCTCAATTCCCAGTTGGCAATTCATAATTCTCAGCCCTTGAATAAACTTGTCACCAATGTTAAGAAAATGGTAGAAGGAAACCATATGAAACTCATACTATCTGGAGAGAGGAAACAGGCGAGTTATTGTTTAATATCACACAGAATTGCCAAAAAATAAAATAAAATAAAATAAAATAAACAAACAAACAAAAAAAACAGTTAACAAATTTTAACCAAAAAATACTAAATCCAAGTGGCCAATTTAGTTTCTGTTGTTAAAAAAACCTAAAGTTGGTATTCTATCTCACAAAGAAGAAAATAAAATAAAACGGAAAAGCTGGGACATAAAAGGTTGTTCTTAAATTTCCTTCCACATATATCAGTATGCATGAAAAACAGTAAGAATCTTCATGGGCCCCTTGAATATTAAGTTCCTAATATGACACCATGACCTATAATCATAGCTTAGAAAAGACAACTATAGGGACTCATTTCTAAAGATTTGAAATACTTTAAAGGTATACATTTAAATCCACAGTAGTTGTGTTAAATCTGGCAGGATTTAGTCTGCTCTACACAAGAGCAAAAGGGAGCAGGAGGATTTTTGAGACAGTCAAGATTATATAATTGTTCAGTCTTTCAAGCTAAGTAACAGTTCTAAGTCACTGAAATGATACAATCACATATAGCAGGGATGTCCAAACTTTTCCTTAAAGGGCCAGAGTGTAAATATTTTAGGCTTGTGGGCCACATGGTCTCCGTTACAATTACTCAACTCTACCATTGTAGAATCAAAGCAGTCATAGACAATAGGTAATGGATGAACACGGTTGTGTTCCAATAAAACTTTATTTATAAAATCAGGTGGCCAGCCACCAAGTGGAAGTTTGCTGATCCCTGACTTATAGAATCACTTTCAGGCTTAGATAACCTTTGATCTGTTGGGAGATTATGACAATAGGAAAATAAGACAAATTAAAAACAAAAGCCCTTTCAGCTTTGATAAAGGGATTCATCACCAATCTAAGAAAACAGGACTTTGATATAATACAGGTCCTTGTTCAATTTATTCCCTTCTACACAAGGACACATTTCCACTGGGGAACCCATCTGAAAGTAGTAGTGTGGCTTAAGAAGAATAGCGAAATTATAAAAGTATTTATAAGTGTTTATTTTTCTACTGTTTAGAAGCTACATTCTTACTCTTAAAAACAACAACAAAAAACCCTCTGCAAAGATAATCACAAAGGATGTATTTACGATTCCTTACCCATATCTTGCCAGAAATGCTGAAAAGACCAGCCATACCAGACATCCTAAAAAAAAAAAAATGAAGACAAGGAGAACCATTGGTGATGCATACTATGGAAAAACAAAACAAAACTGAGGTCACAAGGATCTGCCCTCCCACTTTTGTAATGCATTGTCTCTCTGCTGGATTCACAAGCATTCATATAGAGCTTAGAGTCCACAGCCATCATTTTAGTCACTGCTGTAATACACTCAAATCCCCTGACCTGTTTCTCCCTCCATTGTACATACCTGGCA
Organism: Rhinolophus sinicus; assembly: GCF_057876585.1. Lineage (NCBI taxonomy): Eukaryota > Metazoa > Chordata > Mammalia > Chiroptera > Rhinolophidae > Rhinolophus > Rhinolophus sinicus. The sequence continues at coordinate 29,016,559 of NC_142513.1, forward strand.
AAAACCTCAACCTTGGGCAGCTGCATGTCTCTGGGGAAAAATCAGATGACCAGCTGACTGTTCTCCCTTCACAGTCACAAACCTCAGTGAGCCCTCAATACTGCATTTTTTAGGCTCTACCTGAGAGGACAGCTCGTGTCCTTTTTTCCTCTCTTCACACCCTCCCTTCATCATGCACTCTCAGCTAACAAATGCTCCTCGCTTGTCACTGCGAAATCAGAAGCCGTTGTGTGATCTCTCTTATCTCCTCACCAGCAAATCTGAGCCTGGTGTACACTCATCCCCCTTCTCTTGTTACGACAGAGAAAGTCTATCTGCCCTACCAGTCTAATTCCTCCACTTGTGCTTTGGATCCCATCCCTTTGGCTTGTTAATGACTTGGTTCTTTCTGCCATGCCCTCTTCCTGCATTAGCAATTTCTCCCTTTCTGCTGGATCATTTTCACCGGCATGAAAACATGTTCTACCTTCTCTCATCTTTTAGAAAGAGCATCCTTGGACCTCACCTGGCTCTCTGGCTTCACAGACAAACTTCTCCAAAAAGTAGTCCGTGCTTGCTGTTTCTTCTTCCTTAAGGCATCTTTAACCCATTCAAACCTGCTTCTGTCCTCACTACTGCACTACTACTTGTCAAAGCCACAAAAATCTCGCCTTGCTTCATTCAACATCCATGTCTCCAACTTGATCTTCTTTCACCCCTTGGTAATTAATATGGGACACCAGTGACAAGGTGGCTCTTAGCAGAAGAGACTGAGGAGGGCAAGAATGGATGAGTTCAGAGAGAAGGCTGTGTGGTGTCTGGCCCAAGAACGGTGCTAGTGCATATCAGGGTGGCACCGGGGGGAGGGGAATGGTGGTGGAAAGAAGGGGGGCATGTAAAATGTGTTCTGAAGGTAGGCCTGGCTATAAGGTGAAGGAGAGGGAAGATTCACACAGTCTCACCCAGAGCAGTGTTCTAAGAGCTCATGCATGCGTGCCCTCCTCAGTCTCTTCTCCTCAGCCCCCCTGGCATGGTATGCACTGGTAACATCCAAGACCTCACTGCGGTCAGAGGCCTTCATGGTCTGCTCCTCCCCTTCCCCACGCACGTGTGACTCTCGCTGCCTTTCACTGTCTTCACCCCACCACCGTCCTGGTCCTCCGCATACCAAGGTCCTTCCAAGTGGGGCCTCATGTGCATGTGACACCCATTCCTGGAAATATTCCTCCTGCTGCGCTTCACCTGGCTCGGTGGTTCTGTCCTTCAGGTTGCACGATCCTCCCCTCACAGCCTCTCCTAGCCCCTCATCAAATGGAGGTCCATGCCCCCAGTTAGTCCCTGTCTTAGTAAAAGTTTTTGTTTGCTTGTTTGTTTTTGAAATAGCCCGTATCCAAACTATGACTCTTTGTAGCCCTAGTTTCTTTCTTAACCTGCCTTACTTTAAGTTACTTGAGGAGAGCAGACAAACCTTGTCTGTCTTGTTCAATTTTGAATACCTAGTACCTAGAATAGTATCTGGCATAAAATCAGTACTTAAATATTTGTAGAACGAAAAGCTGCTTTTAGAGGAAGCGCGGTGTTTCCTGAGTATTATATAAATGCTACTAGATAATTTATTCCTGAATATTATAAACTTTGATCCTTTTTGAACAAGGATATTCTTTATACCTGTATATACCAACAAGTGCACTTAAATTACAAGTGTAATATAATTAAGTAAAATTAATTATAAATATGACAATTCATTCAAAATTAAAACCAACGGTGGAAAAAGTTATTACAGTTTGGCCTAATCTACCTCACCCGTCATGCCATCATGACCATGATTTCCCAGTCACATTCTGCTAGGCCGACAAAGACACCACACATACAGTAACAATTCCTTCATAAACTATAATTTAAGAGTTACATCCATATCTTATCAATAATGCAAAAGAAAGAAAGAATGGAAAATGGTGTTCAATACCATATTTTGTAAAGAGAAAACAGCTGGCATAGCTTAGTGCAAAAGCTAGGGGAAAGGCTTTCTTTTATTAGTAACCTACCTGAATCTGGATACTTAATTCCCAGTGTACTAACAACTAGCTGAAACATATGTGGGTCAACAGAAACACAACACGGTCTACGTATGGTCATATGTATTCTGGGTAATTAAGAGAGAATATGAAGAAAACTGTAGACTTTCAAGGTCCATGGACTGCTCACTTGATACCTCCCATTTTATAATAACATCCTCTCATTAAAAAATAACACCTTACGTTAGAGAAGCTGGGGATTTCCAGCCAGTCAGAGGCTCAACTGATTGCCATTTCTTCTCTAAGATATAATTCTGCAGGTCTTCATAGATTCCTGGGCCGCGGTAACGGCGGAATATCCCATCCTTTGCACTATAAATTATAAAAACAAATAAAAAATAAACCCATTAAAATAATAAATGTGACAGATAACAAAAATCAAAATAACTAATGGTTTTACACGTGAACTCCACTCTGAATTTTAACTTGGCTCAATTGAAGAAAAATAATTATACTTAGGCATAAATCAGAAAGCATGTATAAATATTAATCCATTACAAATGAGAAATTCCAAAACAGAAACTATTAAACATTCACTGCACAGTTTGCGACTATAAGCAAAGTTTGGCTGTGTCTAATCTGCCAAGTTACTTTTTATTATTTTTGCTACCAATTATTTCATTTTTCTCTTAGAATAGCAGACCACCAGTTGTTAGCAAGTTTTGAAAAACTGTATCCACATTTCCAAATTTATGTCATTCAAGTTCCTTCCCTCAAAATTAACAAAACACCTCCTATTCTCACATGCCTCTTCAGTCTTCCCTTGCTCTTGCTTTTTCTCCCCACAGTCAAGCTTCCTAAGGGAAGAGTCTACACTTGCCATTTTCTCCTCTTATATTACTCAGTCACTGCTCGTGCAACTTGCTTTCTGCTTCCAGGACTCCATGGAAACTGCTCATATTAGGGGGTCTCCAATGACTCCTAAGTGCCATATCCAGAGGGCATATTTCTGCCATTTTTGCTTGTCTGTCATTGGCCCTGTTTGCTACTAAACACACCCGTTCTTCCCTCCTTTCCCTTGGCTTTTATGACCTGAGCTCGCTGGACTTCTTTCTGCTACTCTGACCACCCCGTCTTAGTTCTGTCTGTCTGAAGTTTGACCAACCCCAAGTTCTGTCCTAGACCTACTTTTCCTCCCATTGTATGTGTTTGTTCTAGATATATTCCAACTGTTATCTACGTTGATGCTGAGAAATTCCCAGTATGTATCTCCAGTCTAGTTCTTTCTTCTGAGATTTAGATCCTGAAATCAAACTATCACCTAAACTTCTCTACTTGGAATTAGCATAGTCACTTCACACTGTCTTCTCCATTTTGGCCTCTATCTTCCAAACCTCTTATTTTAATGGTTCTTCAATAATTGTTATTAGTTATACATGTCTTGCTGGTAGTCATCACAGGCTCTCCCTTCCTTATGGCTAATAGGTCACCAAGTCCCAATGATCCCACCTCCTAAGTATTTCCAGAACCTATCCTGTCCTTTTTCTTTGCCCGCTCACTACCTGACCTCTCTAGCCTCATCATCCAGGATGGGCCAGCCATACAGAACTAGTTATAGTGCTCAGATGGTATTTCATTTTCTCTTGGGCTTTTCCATATCCTCTATCTGGAAAGAACTTCACCTTGTCTACTTAACCAATTCCTACTTATCTATTATGAATCATCCCACCTTTATGTCATCAGAAAAAATCTTTGATCCCCCTTCTCATGGCTGAAATTAGATTTCGTCCCTGCAGCACTCCGGGTGTCTGTCCCTCTGTTCTAACTATCATTCAGTGCAGACCAATCTTTCTCCCTTCAAACGTCAGGCTGAATGAATGATGGTTAAGGAAAACAACTTAGAATTCCTGGTATACATCTACTGAGTTTTAATATTTGCAAGACCAGAAAATTATTTCAACTTACTGAAAAAATGCTGGGAGAGTGGTAACAAAGAAGCGGCCACTCAAACCTATAAGAAGAGAAACAAAAAAAGTTACAAGTCAAACTCAGACTAACCCAAGCACCTAACTCAAGTTAAAAGAGAACAGGAAGCTTGGAGCTTGCTTTTATAACCACATTATTAAATCACATTTATCTATTTTTTTGACTTAAATAAATTTTATTTTTACCCATTTTTATTTACCTAACACTTTCTGGTCACTGACATACAACTCGCTTATTTTTCATGTGTTACACTGAAGTTTTCTGTCTCGTGCGTGACTTGGAATTATATGGTGGCTGAAAGGATAGGTTTTAAAGTCATGCGACCTAGATTAAATACTAAATTCTCCAATTACTAGCTTTATGACTTAAGATAAATTTCTTAACATTTCTGAGCCTCAGTTACCTCATCTGTAAAATGGGTATATTAAAGCCTAATTGAATTGTTCTGAAGTTAGATTAGATCAGTATGTTTCGTGCTTAGCACATATTAGTAAAGGACTAAATAAATTATAAGTATTATTATATCAGTTATAGGTTTAAAAATAACAATAAAGAATATGAAATAATAAGATCATTTGTAATCTTTGTACATTTATAAAATCTGCAAGTACTATCAAGGGACTCTATGCACATTAAACAGAGTTCTTCAATTTGTCTTAGCAAACCTTTACTGAATACTAACTACATATCAAATGTTATGGTAGGTATATGTGATGACAAAGACAAATAAAACCCTTAGTCACTCAGCAAATATTTACGAAGTACCTTTTTTGTTCCAGGGACTGTTCAAGACACAGAGATAAGCAAAAACATATATTTTCTTTGTTCTTACAGAGCTTACAGTCTATTGGCAGACCGGAAAGAACTTAATACTCACAATCATGACTATAAACAGAGATAGATGACATCAAGAAAGGGGCATGCAACAAAACCCTGAATGAGACTAGGAGTAAAAAACAGAGCCCTGCTCTTTAAATGTTTACAATAAATAATATTTATATGTGCACCAAGAGTGAGCAAGCCTGGTCCTGGCAAAGAGTAGGAAAGTTAAAGGATCCTCCTGGCCAGCATGGAAAAATGACAGACACATCATTTTCACGTTTCTTACCACTTCTGCCTTTCCCACTGAAGAACGATCTGGACAAAATCAAAGATCTATTCAAATAAAGTAGCTCAAATTTTACATCTCTGTGGTCACTTGCAATTTGAAATACTGAAGGTTTACTTTTAATAAAATATAAATAAAATTTGCTTATACTCATTTTACAAATTAAACCTGTATTCAGCATAATAATTTACTGATTAATGAAGAGTCTTCCCAAAGAAGGATTCTCTATTTTTTTCTCTATCAAACTAAGTAAACTAAAATAGTCCTATGGCACTTAAAAGAAAACAGTACTCTGAAGGCAGTAAAACTCAATGTTATAAAAAGAAACACTTACTACATACATTTATCATTGTACCTTAAAAACAAAACAAAACAAAACAAAATAGCACAAGTGACCTGAGAAGTCAACTGAGGATTAACAAGCATCTCTGTCTACACGGCTAACACTGATTGGAATTCCACCCAGCAGGGAACAAGGGTATCTTTCAGTATATTTCCAACTCTAAATTGCCAAATTGCCATGGAAAAAGTATTAGTAATCCTAAGGGCTTAAAAATTATTATAAGGTATGACCCAGCAATTTCACTCCTAGGTATCTATCCGGAGAAATCCAAAACTCTAATTCGAAAAAATTTATGTACACCTATGTTTATTGCAGCACCATACACAATAGCCAAGACATGGTAACAACCGAAATGTCCATCGGTAGACGACTGGATTAAGAAACTGTGGTACATTTATATAATGGAGTATTATGCAGCCATGAATAAGAATAAAATCTTACCATTTGCAACAATATGGATGAACCTAGATAAGATTATGTTAAGTGAAATAAGCCAGACAAAGACAAATACCATATGATCTCACTTATATGTGGAATCTAAAAAAAGAACAAATGAATGAACTAATCAGAAACAGTTTTGGAGACATAGAGGAAAAACTGAGGGTTGCTAGATGGGCGGGGGGGTGGGAATAAGGGGGAAGGTGAGGGGATTAAAAAGCACAATCAGTAACCACAAGATTGCCACGGGGATACAAAAGTCAATTTGGGGAATGTAATCAATAATGTTGTAAAGATTTTGTAGGGTATCCAATGGACACTTGTCTTATTAGTGAGACCAACTCAGGGATGATATAGATGCCTGATCACTGCACTGTACACCTGAAGCTGAGCAACAATGAATGTCAACTACAATTTTACATATATATATATATATATATATATATATACACACATATATATATATATATACACACATATATGCACACACAAGTGGAGTACAGCATTAGGAATAGAGAGAGTGGAAATGTAATAGCTGTATGTGATATCAGAGGGGTAAGTAGATGCGGGGTGGGGGGTTGTCACTGTGGGAGGGATATGAATGATAAATGTTTAACTATTACATTGTTTTGTACACCTGAAACTAATAAAAAAATGTTAACAAAAAAATTATTATAAGCTTTTGTTTGAAATAATTATTATAAACAATTTCATATCTTACTTCTTTTCTAGATATAGATTCTTATGATCATCCAAAAATTTCATCTCAGGAAAGTGACAATGTTATGGAATCATGCTTTATTTATATGGTATTTTAAAATGCAATGAACAAATAGCATCCATCACCTCTTTAAGTTTCTATTTAGGTTATATTTTTATCAGAATACACAGATAGAATTTCTAATGTTAGTTATCATTGAACACAATATTTGAACTCGTTCTTTAAAATTCTTCATATGTTCTTGGTCATCATTGGCCACAGCAATAAATTAAAAAGTAAACAATACGTATAACAATATTTCATAAAATATATTACAGAGTCAAACAGTCCTTCCTGACCATTGTACTTAAAATAGTGGCTCACGATATTTTCTACATTTTCACCCCGCTTTCTTTTTCTTCATAGCCCTTGTTACTATTAGACATTATTTTCCATTTTACTTTTGTTACAGTCTATTTCCTTCACTAGAATGTAAGCTCAACGAGAAGCCAGGTCTTTGTCTTCCTTATTCACCTGTCCCACTCATTGTTCACCTGTATCATTCACCCGTATCACTGATATCCAGAACAGGGACTGGTGCATGGTAGAAACTCAAATATTGTTGAATAAACACATTAATTGAAAGCATTAGGATTGTAATTTAAACTTATAAACATAAAATAGTATAATTTGAAGGGAAATCTTTTCTAAGCCACTCAAACTGGCTGTAGAATTTTGTCTCCTAATTTTTACTTGTGAGTTATAAAGTTTTTATCATTTAAAAATATTCTAGAGCCTCTACTTTAAAAAAATTGGTCTAATACATAAAATAATTAATCACTTTTCCTTTTTGGACTTTGTTTCTTGACTATTCTTATAGAATACTAGACCAGAGACCTTTTTTCCTTCTTTGATAAATATTTCAAATATATACTGTATAGTTTATTTTTAAATAAATGCTATAAGTCAATGATGAATTTGTTTTAAAAATATTTTACCATAATCAACTTCTCTCTTACTTCATTATCAAAAAAGCCAATCCATTCACAATGGAAAAATAACCATAAATTTACATTTTAGATGGGAAGACTATATTCAACTAGACTTTAAGTTTGTGAATCCATCACAAAGCTGTTTAATTCTGTTAATCCAAATTATGCGGTGAATTCATGGCCTAAATGGCTGAAATGTGAATAGGTCATCTGAATTTCCAAGAAACTCCTCATAAAATGTCTGGTGCCCGCTAATTCACAAGGCTTACTTACACCTGATTTCATTGGACTCAAGCCACTAAAACATGAAAACAAGTTTACAGCAAAAATGTAATTGCAATGACTTGACCTCTAAACAGAATAACTCACTATAAAAGCCAAAACCATGAATTAGTAACTATAATTTTCCATCTCTAAACAGCTAATGGGCAGAAGTGGCTTTGATTCAAATGCTTAAAAAAGGTAGAGGCATGAAGACTAATTGCTTTTAATAGAAATCCCTCTCCATGGGTTTGGCAACACATTGATCTTAACAGACACCATCAATTTTGTTGCCCAAATAATTGGTAATTCAGTACTTTGTCTTTTTTAAATTCATTTATTACAGAAAGGTAACAGCTGCATTGCCATACCTACCTTCTATTTTTTTCCTTGTAAAGGAATAAAATGGATAGAAATAGAATACAGATAGAAAAAATAAAGTTTGAAAATAGTCAAATTTGAGATTTGAGTCATAAAAGCTCAACTTTTCTTCTCAATTTACGTATAACAATTATTTTTAAACTACAAATACAAATTGTATATATCTTTTCAGAATTTAAGATTCCTCTATCCCCCTCTTTCTCTTGAAAAATCACATTAGCAACAGCTATTACATGTAGCTGGAGCAACAGAATTAGAAATTCATCATTCTGGAAACCACAATGAAATATTCGATTCAAGTAAGGTCATGTATCTTAAAGCCCCACAGATTACTTGCTAATCACAAAGTGGGATCTTTTCTTCATAATTGATGTTTAGTGTCAGCACGTTAATCAAGTGCTCAAGCTCAACATCACTCACAGTGACAGTATGTGTCTTCTGATGGGAGAAAATGTAAAGTCACAGCGTCACCTATGAAGTAGTCTTGCCATAAATGTCTAACCCGAATCATGCCTCTAGGCTAAGCTCCAAGTTTATAGACAATGAAGAAAAAATAAGTTAAATGTCACAATAAGGAAACACCTAGCCAAATCTCTGGTCTGCTCTCTTGAGAATATCAGTGTCATGAAAAAAACGGAGACTATTCTAAATTGAGGGTGATTAAGACAGATAACAACCAAATGCAAATGGTGAACCTTGATTAGATCCTGGTTCAAAAATTATAAAAAGACATGTGGGAAATAATTAGTGAGATTTTAATATACTGAAGTATTAAAGAGTAAAGTATCATGTCTGCAACTTATTTTCAAATGACTGAGCAAAAGAAAAAGTAATAAAAATATAAATACATATACTCATATGAATGTGTGAACACACACACGGAGAGACCCAGGTAGGCCAAAATGTTATCTGTTGATTCCAGGTGGTCAGTTCATGGGTATCAATATCCTAATCTTCAACTTTTTCATATGCTTGAAAAAAATTCAAAATAAAAAGGAACAAACTTTTGTATTTAATGTTCAACATTTACAGTACCTGGTTCTTGAATGACATCTACCTTCCCCACACTGATATGAAGTATTTCACCATTCTTTGCAAATGTCTCCCATTCTGAATCAGTCTGCTGGCAGGATGGACACCAAGGGGCATAACTATAAAAGAAGAATAGCTAATCAGTATAGACATATGAAAAATGTCTGTGAAACAAAATAAATAGAATATTTAAACTAAAAAAGTAAATCCTTAACTAAAGGGAAGCACAAAAGCAAGCTTTTACACAGTCATTTGATATAGGAAAAACAGAAGCACTGCCCTCCCCCCATACTAGAATTTAATACATCAATATTAATTCCCTGGGAAAAAAATTAGCCAAAGTTTAAGATTTTCACAAACTCTTGTAATATATAAAATATATTACAAAATATTTTATTTCAAAGTCATTCTTACCATCAACCCAAATTTTGTCATTTTCTAGGTTGCTTTTTGATTTTTGAGGGAGAACACTGTTTTGACTGTCCCACTGAAAGACAGCAATTTTCACAAGGGTGTCCCTCAACGAGCCAAACCAGTTTCAGATCCATCAAAGTTAGAGCTCTGATGAGCAGAGACAGAAGACCTGTTGCTAGTGAGTCCACGACAGTGTGAGTCATTTCTGGCAGTTCTGAACTAGTCCAAGGAAGACAGTAGAAGCTATGGACTCAACCAGCTCTACCAAACACTTTCTTCAATAGGAGTTAGAAATAACAAGTCTTCAACCAGAACCGTGGTTTTTACATTTATTTTTTCATTAAATAAACATGAATGGAGCACCATGCTAGAAGCTGAGGTTATTACTGTGAACGAGGCAGACATGGCACCCCCTCTCCTTATGGATACAATCCAGACATGAACATTGGTAAGTACAGGAATGACTACACTCCAGGTGGCAAATGCCCGTGACTGAGTGTGGAGTGCTCTGCAGATGGTCAGGAGCTGGGTGAGCTCAGAAGGGCCCACAGAGAAAAGGCATCTATGCTAAGCACTAAAGTACAAGTGACAACCAGAGAGGGGTCGAAGAATGTTCTAGTCTAAGCAGAGAGATCAGTATATGTGAACCTCCAGAGTACTGAGAGATGAGAGTGAAGAAATCTACAGCCCTTTAAAATTGTATAAGGAGTAAGGATTTTATTTGAAGTTCCATGGTAAACCCTAAAGAGGTAAGAGCATTATGATCAGATTTACATGTTTGAAAAATCACCTGGCAGCTCTGTGAATAACGGATCAGGGAAGGATAAGATGGAAGAAAAGAAAAGAACTGGATGGCTGGGCCGGCCTCCTGGCAATATGCTAGTGGCCTCATTCTGCCCTCCCATAGTACTGGAAAATAACACAAATATTCAGACTTAAAGCTCTGAAGTGGTCCAGGATTTCACCTGCAAATGGTAAAATGGAAATCCAGAGAAGTTTGCTGTTTAGAAAGTATAGTGGATCGCATAGCATTCTCTTAAAAGATACATCCAAGTCCCAAACCTCAGTACCTGTGAATGTGACCGTATTTGGAATAAGGGTCCTTACACATATAGTCATTAAATTGTGGATCTTGGGATGAGATCACCCTGAATTTAGGTTAGGCCCTAAATCCAGTGACTGGTGTTCTTATAAGAGAAAAAAAGACGGAGATTTGACACAGAGGCACAGGGAGAGGCCATGTGAAGATGGAAGCAGAGATTGGTGTTAGGCAGCTACAAACCAAGGAATGAGAAGGATTGCCAGGAGCCAGGAGAAACCAGAAGAGGCAGGGACTGGATACTCTCATAGAGACTCCAGAGGGAACCATCGATGCCAACATGCTGACTTGGATTTTTGGTTGCTAGAATTATGAGGGAATAAATTTCTGTTGTTTTAAGCTACAAAGTTTGTGGTAATTTGCAGTAGCTCAAAGAAACTAATATAGAAAGGGAGATGTCATTTGAAATTAGAAGAAATTGAGATCAGATATTCCTTATGAAGACTTAAAGAGCTAGCAGGCCTATGCTTCATATAAATTATTATGGAACAAATAAAACATTTGCTGGAAATCCGTATTAAAATACTAACATAGGACACAATTAAAAGGAAAATTAACATTTACAGACTAATGTCACAAAAACATACTAGTACAACTGGAGAGACATTTTGTTTTTCTTAATGATACTCAGAAGAAAAAAGCAGTAAATAAAAGAAATTAATGAATGCTCACAAAATAGAACAGGATACTCCAGGGGGAAAAAAATCTTTAGGCACTTTGAATAATATTTCATGATATCACTAACTAGACTTTATATATTTTAAATCTGCTTAAATTATACTTTTAAAAATCTTTAACTCAAGTCAAAATATGGAGAAAATAAATGCAGTAGATATTTAAAAAAAAGATTTGGTATCACTGAATTGTTTACGCACAATGGGTGAAAATGTTTTCATAAGTAAATTATGCTACCATGGAGTAGAGAGCAGAGGGTGCCAAAAAAATGTATGCAGTGGACACTTTGGTCAGCGTTGCTTAAGCAGTGGTTCACCGTAACCGGAAGTGTCTGAACGTTGATGGTAACCACTTTGAGCACCTCCTGTAATTGCAGAAGTCAAATATGACTTGTATTATTCATCTTTTGTTATCGGTATACATTGAGTATTACAATTTTAAGTTTTACTTTCCTAAAATGTGTATACATGTTTTTGGCACCCTCTGTAGATGAACTAAGATTGGCAATATATTGATAAGCATTGAACCTGGATGATGGATGATGGGGGATTCACTATACTACTCCTTATATGTTTTGTGGATGTTTGAAAATTTTCATAATAAATAGATTTTTTCAAAGACTTGCTTAAAAGGAAAGATATAACCAAGTTCTAACTGGGCAGGCTCAGCACTGTAAAACTGTCAATTTCCCCAATTTACTCTCTATTTTTTCCACTCCGGAATTATTTTTACAAAAATTCAGCATCTATTATTTCTACATTACAAGAGGAAAGGGGCAGGGGTGAAACAGAGGTAGGAAAGAATGCCTGGAAAAGAAATCTCTCTCTCTCTCTCTCTCTCTCTCTCTCTCTCTCTCTCTTTCTCTCTCACACACACACACACACACACACTCACACACAGTAGAAAAAATGCCTTAGGAATGGAAACAAAGGGGAAGAGTGCTAAACAATAGATCAAATTCTGTAATAAGATTTAGGCTCAAAGGTGCTGTCAGGTCATCACTGACAAATCTTTTATCCTGAATTGAGTAGAAGAAGCATGTATTGTGTAAGTGCCATTCAAAACTCAATGTAATCATGTATACAAACCAACTTTGTTGCAGAACAACAACAAAGGGATAATTGGGCAAGATTTTGATCTTTGACATTATAAAAAGGGTTAAAGTGTTAAAAAGTCAAGGCTAGGGGGAAAGATACCTTTATTTCAGGAACAGTGCTGAGACTGGGCCGAGCGCAGAAGAGAAAGGGCTGCCCAAAGCAAGGTGTGCATTTCTCTCTCCTGCTAGGCACTTGGCAAGCACAGCTGTTCATCCTCTCTAACTCCATCTCTAGAAAAGCCTAGTATCGTCAATTCCAAGATCATCGTACAAGGTCATCCATCTTCCCATTACAGTTCATTGTCCAATCCCTGAGATGCCAGAGACATGGACCAGAGATCATGGTCCTAAATCTTTGGATTTCTTAAAACATTCTATCTCTACATTTCCAGGGCAAAGTATATTCCTGGTATACAGTAAGTATTCAATAAATGTTCGCTAAATAAATGAACAGAGTATAAAGACAATTATTTTTTTCATCTGGGAAAAGTTATTTTCTACATTTCCAAATAGTAGGTGAGACTGGGGAAAGCAGTTGTCAAACTTTAGGGGAGGAAAAAAACAACACTTTATTATTAAGTACTCTACAAAGGCATTTCAGTATACTGGATAAGAGTTCTACAGGAAGATTCAGTAAAAGCAACCACAAATTAACCATGTGACTTTGGGCAGGTTAATAATTGCTCCGTGCCTCAGCTTCCTCAATTGTAAAATGGAGTAAACAGAAGCTACCTAAGAAAGTTACTGGGTGATTAGATGATACATGTAAAGCAGGCACATATCAAGAACAATCATTAAAACAAATTATATTTGTAATGTACTACTTGGTTTATGTTAAAAAAAAAAAAAATCAACCGAGTAAATCTGAAGATCTAATTTGGTTTATTAAGTGATTCATGAATTGGGGAGAGGAACTAGACCAACTGGGTCTACCAACTAGACCAGACCTTTAAGGGGTTGTATGAAATGGAAAAGTTTTGAAGAAAGAAAGGTGGGGCAAGGGAGCTATTAAGAAAAGAAAGGATTGTTTTTGAATCAGGACATCTTTTCTTTGCGGGAAGAGAATTGGAAGGCTTTTTATCATACAGGTTACCTCTTCCTTGGGGTTGGGGAGTGGTTGCATGGAAAGATTACCTGACTGGTGCTTGACCAGAAAATTCCAGACTGGTTAAGATTATGTTTCTGGAAGAGTATGAAACTGCAATTAGAGCTAGTATTGAATTCAAGTTTGGTATCATGGGCTTTTAGCAGAAGTAACACCATTTTGGGCCTGCGGTTTTCTCTTTAACATTTCCAAGACACTTATGACATTAGCTCATCTGAACCTTACAAACTCACTGTCAGACAAGGCAGGTTTAGAAAGACTTGCTAAAGGTCACCTAAAACCACACATAACAAAAACCCAGATGGAGGTATTTATGTGATTAAAAATCTCCAAGGAAAATAAGAACTAAGATCAACAGACAGGGAAAGGGAGGGAGAGGGGAGAGAGAGAGAGGAAGAAGAGTGAGAAGACAAAGAGAAGGAATAAAAAATAAATTAACAAAAATAAGGAAGAAATCTTGAAGTATAATGTAATGAACTCTAGATCCTCTTTGCTTTGCTTCCCTAGGCCTGTTTTCACATGCAATTCATGGACACATTTGCTACCTCAGTAATTATTAAATCTTACAAATTTCATCATTAAAAAAAAAAACAAAACAAACCCAGTCGCTAATCTCCAGACAGGCTATTATATAAATTGGGTTTTTTGTGATATTGACCCTTAGACATACAAAGGCCATTGAGGTAATTTTAGATTTTCGATTTTCTATGTAGCTGCTACCCACTGGTCTGTAGTATAGTTAACACCATTCTTTCTGAGGGTTCATCAGAGCTTATTGTGTTGGATCGTTCATTCACTTAGTGTATTCTTTTGGTGGTAGAGATAAGCCAGCTCCAAGTCTCAGGTGTGGGAACTGGTGCCCTTTTGTTGTTGCAGCTTTTTAAAAATTATTGGTATTCTTTTGTATTTAAAGGACAGTCATTTAGGCAGTAATTTAGAACCTACTATAAAATACCTCCAGGGACCAAATGAATACAAAGAAGGAAAGTCATGTGACTTCTATGCTCTTCTTTCTCTGTCTCTTTCTGTGTATGTATACATATGTATATAAAAATGTAATTTTTCATGTACATATGCATGAATAAAACTCACCAGAAAGGACTAAGTATAAGCTTCATTTATATTAGTTAAAACTAGTTCACAGTGGCAGTCTTCTAAAAACTATAAATAACTGACTCATCTGACTTCGTCTTTTACATATAAATTAATCCTTCTTCAATTTAAGAGCCTCCAAGAAGAATTAGTACCTTCATAGTCATGGAAACTGTAAGACAGTATCTTTCTTATTCAAACTTTTTGCAGATGTCAGTGGTACATAAAATTAGTAAACTTCATAAAAAACATTTGAAACATTCCAGATAGCAGAAACACTGTTAAGTCACACTAACGTGGATATTAGTCCACTGTTTTTCACTATTTCTGGGAAACAAAATTCAACAACATGCTTCCGTTCGTCTGCACATACAAGTTACACCTAAATTCTGCTGTACGAAAGATGGTTAAAGGTCCTTGATTCTTTCATTGTATTAACTCAATTTGGCATGAGATTTCATTAAGTGTACTTACTAAAACACTTCAGGGAAGGAGTTACTTAAATATATTTCCTATAAATAAAATTTGACTAAAAATACATTTTTATTCCCCAGTAATGGGCAATTTTTCTTCTGCCTTGGCTTGAATTTTACCAGTGTTTCCCAGCAGATTTTCTTTTCCTATCCTTGCAGAGATGATATAAGCAGTGACAAACAGTCAATTTTCACTCAGAACTTAGTTTGACCAAAACGCTCAGAAGAATCTTGAGAATGAAGATGAAAGAGGTATACCTGTACTAGGTTCATCTTTCTATGATTTAATAAATGAAACTAAATCAAAATGGCAACAATTAAACCTTTACTACATCAAGTGCTATTCTTTTTTCTGGAAAACCTCTTCATGACCCAAGAGTTGAAAGTCTTACGCTCAGATGTATTTGTTTAGAAGATCATTTCTAGGAAAATCATAAGATGTAAAGGAAAAATAAAAATTGACGGCTCTACTAAAACCGTAACACTTGCTGAAGAAAATGGCATTCACTACTTTTACTAGAATGAACACTCCATGAAGGTGCTGCCTGGTGCACGGCTTATCTAGGTCAGAGCATAGCAGGTCCAGGCCACGGTAAATGTTTATTACATCAATGAACAATGGTAGATGACCTAGACAGTGATTATCCTTAATACCTAAGAAAATATATACAGAAGTTTCCTTCAGCAACATACTTGAGGAAGCTCTTAATAAAAAGTAACAATTAAAGTATATTACTGTAAGGGTGAAATTCAGTAAATCATAGACTTAGCTAGTTTGCAGTTTGACTCACCACATAGCCACCTATCTAGCCCACCTGTAATTAAACCTAGCTAGTTTGCAGTTAGAGCTGCCCTGATAGTCAGCTATTTCTGTTTCTCCCCTCACTGATTAACTAAAGAATTGTTTTGTTCCCTTTCTCAAGGCTACACGTAGCTCATTAATCCACTTAATTAACAAAATCCTAACCTGGAAAGGGCAATTTCTTAATCCCCAGGTACCCAGACATCATAATACACATAAAGCCCCAGGCCAAGCGGCTGAGTCTCAGTCCATAGTCCGGAGATAATATCTTAAAACAGACCAGGCCCCAGGAAGGATGTCAGCCCTGGGTGACCGACTTCCCCTTTCCTCTGTTCTTCTTGTTTACCTATAAAACCTTCTGAGCTGTCTAGGAACGGGGAGGTGGTCTTTGGACAGGGGTCCGCCATCCTTCCAGAATGCCAGCATTCGGAATCAACCTGCCTTTCTTTCCACCAACCATGTCTCTCGAATTTTTACTTTTTCAAGCAGCAGGCAGCCAGACCTCAGCACAGTTATTCATTCATTCACCTAGTCGAAAAGTATTTATTGAATATCTAGTACTTGATAGTTATTAAGACTCTTGGGAGAAACAGAAAGAAGAAAACCTTAGTTCCTTTCCTTAAAAGCTTATCGTCTAGAGGAGGAGTCAGACAAAAGCCTAGTAAAAAAAACACATAAACTGATTTATAATTAAAAGTTGTAATATGGACTATGCTAGATACAAAGAAGGCACAGTGATACGGACCATGCTAGAGACAAAGAAGGCAACCCCTTGGGGGAGTTGGGAAGACAGAGCACCTGTTTGAGTGCTAAGGAGTGTCAGGAGTGAGCATACAGCAATAATGTTCTCCATTTGCAGAAACTAGAGAAATGCTAAAACCAAGGAAAGGCCTCTGAATCCCACAGGGTAAAGACCTCCCCTTATTGGGCCAGGGTGCTGGCTAGCTGACAGCCTAAGCATGAATCAGCCAGATTCTGTACCTTCCTTCAGGCCTCCCCACTACTCAGCTACTCTCTCTGGCTTGAACCAGGAAGTGCAAACCTCAGGCCTCCATTCTAGTTCTGCTTTGCCTACAAGTTAGGAAGTAACCAGCCTTCGTGAAAACTTTAATCTTTTCAAGTTTTCTTCTCTCCTAATGAAAGAGAATGAGAATTCTGCCTCTGTCCAAAGGTCATCTCCCTGTTCCTAGATTGCTGGGATGCTCAAATAACACGGCGGCATTCAGAACATGTGATGGACGCAACGTAACCGTTTACGGTGACAAATGATGATGATGACGACCACTGATATTGATGCTGATGGAGGTGATATGGATGAATACCCTTTGGAGGAACAACCTGAAATCAAATACTATTAGTTGGCTTATGAGCTCCTCTTTTGCAATTTTTGAATACCCATGACAATATCTAGGGCAGTGGTTTTCAACCAGAAGCATCCGGAAATGTGCATAAGGGATGGAGGTTGTTAAGTATTTTTGATGTCACATGATTACTAAAATGTAATTAATAGCCAGGTACTCCAAAGGTTCTGTATTGTACTGTGTGGGCCATCTCCACATATCAAAGAACCGTCCAACCCAAGATGCCAACAGTGACCTGGTGAGAACCACTGCTGATTGCTGGACAGACAAGAAGCATTCAGTAACTAGTGGCTGAATAGATGAACGCCACATATAATATTTAATTCCTTCAGAGCACAGTAGACAGTGAAGCCCCTGAAATCAAGGAATACAGCTCATTCATCTTCATCTTCCTGGGTCCCCAAACCTGAACCTGACACACAACAAGCAGTTAATGGCTTTCTCAAACATTCAATCAACAAATCAAGATAATCGGTTAAAGTGCAAGAAATTCTAACTATTTCACACTGGTAAGGTAAGGCAATGATGTTGAGCATGTTCTCTCTAGGTATCAGGACACCGGAAAACAACATGAAAACCTCGAGGTCTTAGGGAAATAAATGAGGTTTTCCTCCATCACCAGGTGACTAATTTCAATTTTGAAACATTATCATCCCAAGAACAAAGTCACAAAGAGTAGTGCTTTATAAAAATCTATATACGTTACAGAAGTAATTTAACCCAAAGACATTCTTTTCCTCTGGATATCAGTCTAAAGGTAGGAGGTCAAAATTAAGCTATTTGGATATCTTCATATTTCTTTTAGGGGGAAAAAGGCACCAGAACAGTAGACAGAATGTATTATATTCCATACTTTTGTGTTTCAAAAGAACACAAGTAGTATTCTCAAAAACTGATAGAATGAGAACCAAGCAAGTGTTTAAAATAGCAAAAGGTTACAAAGCAACTGAATGAAGTATACTATGGAACAATGGAAATAGAGAAAAGAAAACATTAGAAGGCATTTTAAAAATAGATAATCTTTCCTAACCCTGAGAAAGAGCAAACTTTTCATCAGAGGTTAAGGATGAAAAAAGCACAGCAAGCCAATTACAGCGACATGGCAAAAATAGGGGTAAAAATTATAAAACAATATATGAAGGCAAACAAGAAGATAAAAAACAGAATATACAATAACTCCACCGCATTAAAGAAAATGTAAATATGTAGTAATGGAAGAATTTTTCAGATCTTAAAAAAGGTTTCAGAATTGCAAATATATTTTTAACTGCTAGTTCTCCTTAGCAAAGAAGTGCTTTTCTAAAAACTGAAATTTGCAAGGATCCCCTGCAAAATTGACTGAAAGACAAAATAAAATAATAATAAAGTAATTCAATTTTACAATAGTAGTTTTCATGTCTCAGAGCAGACAAACATTGCTAGGTCCTTAAAAATAAATTAGTGATACCAGTATAACCAGGAATTACATTATAGGAGCTTTGTATAATGCAGGACATAAAAAATTCTGAGAAAAGAGGCAGCATATAAGCAAATGAATAAATAATTGTCATTCAAAGTAATGTCAAATTTTTGATACTACCAGAAAGCCTATACTTACTTCTTTAAAAAGTTAAGTACATCCCCTGACAATCTGGATCCCTAAGAATCTCCATTTATTATGACCAGTTAGCCTGAACAAAGTGTTAACATGGGAGCTAGTATTAACACATTTTGTTTTTTTTCTTTTACATACATCAGGAAAAAATATCTGATAACTTATTGACTACTTGTTTGACTTCTTAGAAATTTATAGTAGGCCTATAATGGTGCGGGAATATAATGAATTTTATAATTTTTAATGTGTTAGATTTTGTCAAAGGGAAGAGAGGGAGTATCACAAACAGATGAGAGCCACAATACTTCTTCAGCACGAGCACCTAAGTTCTGGTATATAGAAAGTTGGATGCAGCGATGTAAATCCTCTTTCCTTTCAAGCCTTGCATCATATTCTGAAGTGTACTGGATCAAAACAGAACTTATACTAAAATGATCACACTGTCTACACAGCTTACTCCTGGGTTTCAAGTCTCATCGTGCATCACAGGCCAAACATATTCCATACAAAGGACATATGACAAGCTTAGAGCAACTGATTACTATACCCAGGCTTGTACAAGTCAAATGAAGTAAAATGTGAAATGTCAACAAGGCCAAATATAGGAGTTGTTGATTGTTGCTCATTTATAAGCTTAACTTGGCTTACACTTACCTCAGCTTTAGTGTTCTTAGTTCTTTAACTTAAAAAATACATACATATAGCTATTCCAAAAGGAACTAGAAAGGAGTTGAGGCCTTTCTGCTTTGACTTTCATCATGTACATACACAAACTCAGTTTTAATTAAAAAAGTGACAACTAGAAAAACTCCATTTTGTAAGCACTTACTGAATAAAGAACTTTCTGTAGTGCTGACAAAATGCAGCCTCTCTAAAACTCTAAGAATTATTATAAACATGACAGTGCAGAATAAAGCTCCCTTGACTTTAAAAGTTTCTCTCTTAAATGAAAAATGATCTGCTCACCTCCATCCAAAGTCGTCTATTTTAATAAATGCTTCATGTCTACAGATCTCTTTAATAATTTCATTGATTTATTGTCATACCAAAGGCATTTACTTCAAAGTTTAACATATTTCCTTCTTTGTGACCAAAAGGTAAATGCATGTTTCAACAGGCAATGTGCATGACATTCTTCCAACAATGTCATCTGCTAAGTGACACAACTTTTGCCCCTGATCTCACATGGGGTGCTCCACAAGCACCTGCTCACAATCTAAATTGAAACGTCCAAAATTTGGTCTTGGACATATAAAGGAAAGATCCAATTCTGTGAGTGTCTGTATCATCAACAAAAAATTAATTCTCAAATAGTAGGGATCAAGTATGTATGTTGCTGAGACCACAGGCTAAGGAGATTTGGTATCAGTGATCATCTCTCCATTCTTCCTTTTCTCTGCAAGCCCATCATGATGACCTCTCAAGCCTATCCTGACATCTGTCCACTGTCTACTTCCAATCTTTCAAATGGTCACTTCTTTCTAGAAGTCAATTTTAATCTAGGATAAACAATCTCTTGCCTGCCCCTAACTCAAAACCGTACTTTCCCATCTCCTTCAAGGAAAGGCACGATCCACGATTTACCTACTTATTGTTCAAAGGGGCAATTTACTAACGTTCTTTTCCTTATCACATCAGCACAATTACGTTTTGATATCTACCCATAAAGTCCTACTTCTAAAAACTACATCAACGCTTATTTGAAATCGTGTTTGAAAACTTGAAAGTCACCCATATTTGTTTTACTTTTCACAGGGACATTTCGGGGTCTTCAAAACGAAGACTAACATACTTTATACACGCTCTTCTGCCCAGGACCGTGCTGCAATTATTCATTCAACAAATACATTGCCTACCCCACGTTATGTATGTGTATAGCATCAAAATGTCATTGAATGACCGCCCTTTCTCCTCTACCTATATACCTATATCAAAAGCACGCAATTTTCTTGCAGATTTTCTCCGTTGCCCCTCCTCCCTTGGGTAAACTGCTCACCCACCTCACCCGTAAAACTTTTCCCTAAAGCAGAGGGCGAGCAACGCGGGGGAGTGGAGGGAATGCGACAGGCTCAGCTGTCACCGCGGGGGGCCTGGCGCGCATGCGCAACACAAATGGCCGGACCCTCGGTGCCGCAGGTCGGTAGCAGAACCGGCCCGGGGCCTGAGATCGAGCCCAGCCGGTCGTGCAGCTTCGTGAGCGGCCCTCTTGGCTGTGGGAGGGCAGCGCCTGCGAGGGCAGTGTGGCGTGCGGGACGGGCATCACACTCACAATTTCAGCATCCACTCTCCCTCCATCACCAGCGTCCAGTTGGAAGCGGTCATGGGCAGCACCAAGCTCTGCTCCTCCGGCATCACGGCCTGCTTGGGACCGGCCTCTGACGCCGCCGCGGTGACCCAGGCGGCCAGGAGCGCCGTCAGCAGCGGGCCGCAGGGCCCGCCCGCCATGTTGGTGCGTGGAGCAAGTTTCCTCAGCAGGGCGTCTTGGAAAGTGAGCAGCGGGCTCGCAGCCTCGTTCGCCGGCCCAACTGGGCCTTTCCAAGTAGTAGAAGGGGATGGCGGGTAACCTCGCCTACGCCGGGCCGCCCAGATAGGCTGGTTTCTTTAGGCGGCTGGCGGGCACCGCCTCTTAAGAGCCTGGGCCCGCCAAGGCCACGCCCCTTCCCGCCTCGACTGATTGTTGCCCGGGGTGTCGGTTGCCTAGGCAACGGCGCCCTTGCTTGCAGACCCCTACGCTGAAAATAAACAGAAGATCTAATGTTGCCTTAGTTAGAACTTAGACCAGACCGCACGTGCTTGGGTACCCAGTGAGGAGGGTTGACGCGTGTGGGTTTTCTATAAAGAAACGGCGAGTGTTTTAAAACCTCACCCCCTTTTTAATAGTAGCATCAACAACAGTGAAACTGCAAAACACTGCTTAACGAAAAATGGAGGAATATAGTAGGCATCTCTTGCTGAAAGGGAGAGGAAAGTTAAAGTACTGTCTGCCTGTGTTTATTGAAATATCACTGTCTAATATTAGAGGTGATAGCGAAACTAGACTATGCAGTTGTATTTTTTTACAAAAATAATTTTAATTTTATAAAACCTTTATAAACGTGGGTACTATATTGCCAGTTGGAATTAAATGCACCTCTCACTTCTCTAGGCTACAGTTTTGTCAGATCTAAAATGAAAGTATCCTTGAATGATTTCCACATTTCTTTCCAGATACATATTAGGTGCATCTATACCTCCAGGCCACCGGCACCCTTAGTGTGTATGACTGAACTACAATTAGAGGGTTGGAAAGCTTTTCAAAGTGTGCTTTATAAGAATTTATTTGGTGTTCAAAGCATAAAACGGAGTAATGTGATCAATATATTATGGGAAAAAATGTGATTTCTGTGCTAGACTTAAAACAAAGACAGCTATACAACTAAGAGTATTGCAGGGCAGGAGATTAATCTCCAATCGGTGCTTATAGGAAAGAAAGATTAATTTTTGTCTTCAGACAAGGTTTTACTTGAATTAGGTGGTAATTAGTAGTAGCTAAATTCTACGTGGAACCTGCCCTTATCAAAATATAACTCAAATTTACAAGCTATTGTAAATTTGGACAATGTTCTTGCAATAAAGTTTACTAAGAGATACTGTTATTGTATGCAGATTAATCCTATAAACTCAATGGAAAAAACTTATTGTGCTTATAAAGAGAAAGGACTCATAATTGGTATTCTATCATTCAGTACAGCTTTTGTATATAATAATGTGATTGGTTAAAAAACTTCTTAAAAATTGCATCTGATATTAAGGAATGACTGTTAGTTTTGTTGGGTGTGATAATGGTGTTATGACTATATATTTTTAAATTTTTATTGGTTACAGATAAATATTTATGATTGAAATAATATGATGTCTAGAATGTTAAAAAACTTTAAAATACTCGAGAAATAACATTGGAGGAGTGAAAGGAGGATGGACAAAACAAAAATGGCACAATGACAATTAGTGTTAAAGCTATTAATAAATTCATTTTTGCTATTGTATCTACTTTTCTGTATGTTGGGCAATTTGTAAAACTAAAAATTAAAAAGAGAATATCTGAAGCACAAAATAAACTGATTTCAGAAGCCTTTCTTATATATAAAACACAAATATGTGTTCAAAAATTGCAATGGGGTAGCATAGATGAGGGACAGAGTGATTGCTCTCAAACCATATTAACATCTCAGCCTGACACTTCCTACCTGTGTGACTTAGGGCTAAAACTAGTTAACACCAAGCTTCTGTTTAAATGAACATAATAGTAGAACACACTGCATATGTTGGCTATGAAGATTCAAAGAGATAAGTAGAATGTCTAGCACATGGTGTGGTTCAATAAAGGTTATGTATTGTTATTTGGGGGCAATAACATACTACAATGCTTCTAAGCCTCTCTATTTTTCCTAAGTTAAAGTCAAATTCACTGACCCAGGCACCCAAAGTCCTTCACAATCCAGCGTCAGTTTTGCCCACTTCATTATCCACCATTCCCCAAACACGTGAGGAACTGAGGCCTCAGTCTACAGCTCTGAAGGACTGAATCTTGCAAACAACCACAACAGTGACCTAGCAGCAGATCTTTCCCCTACTCTTGAGATGACTGAGCCTTAAGAGTAACCCAGAGCCCGAGGGAACAGCTGAACTGGGTCCTCTAACCAACAGTAACTATGAAATAATAAATGTTGTTTTAAGCCATTAAGATTTGGGGTAATGGGTTATGAAGCAATAGGTAACTAGGTCAGTGCTCATCCTTTTCATTTTTAAAGAATAGAATTACAGTTTTAAGAGGACTGGTACCTGGTACTGAAAGAAAGAACTTTTGTTCCTAAAGTAGTTTCTAATGGTGGCCCTGAGGGGCAGTTATGGTTACACAAAAATACATGGCTGCTAGTAGGAAAAGGAATTCTTTGGATTCTGATGAGGTGACGCAATAGCAGGAGAGAGAGGATGAATGTGGTAGGTGCATATCCAATTCTATTTCCCAGCGTATGGAAGAGGGTAACTTCCATACCCTCTCTGAAGTTAAGCCTACATTGTAAAAGTTCTGTCCAATGGGCTGCAAGCACCAGGGATGTGTCTGTACCACTTGCAGGTTGAAGGAATTAATCACTGGTGCAAGATGCTCCAGTGTTCCTTTCTCCTGCTGTGGAACTTTTAGTAAAGGATCATGATCTAAGAGTCTACAGGATCAGAGAAGCCTGAATTGTTAAGATAGGTCATGAAGAATAGTTGCCCTGAATGGTTGGTCCCCTGTATTCTTAAAGGACTCTGCATAGGCAAGAAATACATTTTTATTGTGATAAGCCTATTCAGGTTATCCATTGTTATATAACTAACTTCTCCAATATTGGGTCTCAGGGTTCTGGGGGTTGATGGGCTCAGCTGGGCTGTTTTTCCCTGGGTTTCTTCATAGGGTGGCAGGCACTTGGAGACTAGGGCTAAGACTTTGAAGTCCTTTGCACTCACATGTCTAGCACCTTGTAGAGGATGACTGGAATTGGTAGAGGATGGCTGGAACAGCTGGAGACTGATAAGACATCTCTCTTATCCAAGCAGCCTCTCCATGTGGCTACTTGGGCTTGCTTCAGCATGGCAGCTTGGGGGTTATACTTATTTTTTTCTAGAGTGAGGGTTCACAGAGGCCCTAGTGGAAGCTACATTGCTTAAGATCTCACTTCAGAAATCTGAAAATGTCACTTCTGTCATATTCTATTGGTCAAACAAATCACTAAGGCCCAGTTCAGATTAAACGGAAGAGGAATTAGATTTTGCCCCTTAACAAAGAGCAGCAAAATAAATCTTTCATCTATCAAAAAGCTACTCTGAAAAATTGGAATTGTTTGTCACTGAAGCATAATTTACCCTGCTCTGACTAATTTACTATCTTCCTTTGATGATGTAGCCCAGAGCAGCATGGGGAGGTTTAGGAGGGGTGATATTTCCAGAGAGCAGAGTGGAAACTACCTTTCCCCTTTTACCTTTTGTGGGTAGGCCTGCCCTGTGAGGTGCCTGTTTGGGCAAAAGGTATTGGAAAGAATGTTTTTCAAGCCTTTGGGTAGCCGCATGCTTTGACACCATGGTATTTAAGCAGCCATGGGGCTCCACAGGATTTGTGTTAAACTTGTCCCCAAAAGACTCAAAAGAATATGGTGAAATTTATATAAACAGACTCATAAAGATCAGATATCTGTTTTTTGTACCCTGAACCCTTTTTACACATTGAATAGTGAATGTGAGAAAACAATTTACCAAGCAAGATAAGAACATATATTTCAGTGGTAGAAACTTTTAGCACATAGTAGCAAAAAAAGATCTTGATAAAATTGGCAACTTGGGACTTAATATTAAGAGGATAATCAATGAGAGATTAAGAGAGTGTATTCAGATTACAAATTCCATAATAATAGGTATGGAAATAATAAATAATGGTTTTCTTACTGAGCATGGTGAAACTGGTAAGGAAATATTAAATAAACTACACAATGCTGTAAAATTAGTTCAAAGAGTAATAATAGTACAGGAATTTAATTACACAAACAGATTTGCTAAATGCCTTACAGGAACAAGAGGTGGAGGGAGAATTAGAATTTAAATAGGACATTTCCTAGAACAGATGGTAGAAGAAACCATAAAGGATGAAAATGCACTGAATTTTCCCAGGCTAATGATTAGAAACAATTCCAGAAGGAGCCTTGATAAGCCTGTAAGAAATAACAACCCTAGGACCACCTCTTGGTGAAAAAGAATCAACTAATTTTTTCTCAAACTAATAAGTGAGCTCAGGAAAAGCTGCATACAAGAGAAATATACACAAATCAATTATCTTCCTATATACCAATAAGAATTAATTTTAAAATGTAATATAGGCAAATATCTTTTTCAAGAGCAACGGAAACTATTAATAAAGCTAAAGAAACATGTAAGACACACAAGTGTGAAAAAAAGCTAGAAAACATTATGTGGTGGAGATACCAATTTTTCCAACTTAATCTATAAATCTAATGCAATATGATTTAAAATTCAACCAAGGTCTTTTATATAGAATTCTAAAAAAAAAAAAAAAAAAAAAAGAAAAACTATCTTAAATAGGTAATGCTTAAGACTAGCCAACAGGATTTTGTAAAAGAACAATGATGTAGATTTTTCTTACCCTTTCAAATAGTAAAATCTGCTATGAGTTACAATAAAATGGAGAGGTATTGGTGTAAGTAATGGACAGATTAATGGATCAGAGTAAAGACGCAAGAAACAAAATGATATGTATATTTACATATGTTAAAAGGAGTATATTAGTCAAGATAAGGTAAACTTATGCTGCAGTTAATTCACAAAATCAGAGGTCTGACTCATCAAGCTCACTTCTCTGCGTGCAAAATCCACCTTTGATCTCAGAGGCTCTGTAGGGAAGCTGAACACCAGGGAGGATCTTCATAATACATCTGCTTCAATGTGATAGCTCTGCCAACTCCACATGAAGCCACCTCCATGAGAGTAGCAGGGAAAGAGAAAACGAAAATGCTACAAGGAGCGTTTGGCTTCCTTAGTCCAGAAGCAGCACATGCTCATTCAGCTCATAATCCATTGGCCAGAACTAGTCATAAGACTGCGTAATTTATAGGAAGGGTGGTTGTCCACGGGAATATTGATGTACACTAATAACGTCCATAATGGCATTTCATCTCAGTGGGAGAAATTGCATTAATGCAGAATAGTTAGGACAATTTCCTCTTCATCAAGAATATACACACACATACATACAATATAGAGAGGGTGCCAAAAAATGTATACACGTTTTAAGAAAGGAAAAAACTGTTTTAAAATTGTACTATTCAATATATACCAATAATGAAAGATGAATACGAGTCACGTTTGACTTCTGCAATTTCAGGAGGTACTCAATGTGGGTACCATCAAAATAATTTTAATACAGTTTTTTTCTTTTCTTAAAATGTGTATACATTTTTTGGCACCCTCTGTATATTATATATACACACACACCTCAATCTATACATCAAAATACATTTCATATCGACTAATGAAAAAGCACAAAATAACAAATGTTCTTGGAAAAGTTTTGGGAAAAATACTTTTATAATCATCTGGTAGGCAAAGCCTACCTAAGTAACAAATGAAACACTGAGGTCATAAAAAAGATTCTGGTAAATTTGCCACACAATAAAAATAATTTTTAAGTAAAGCCAAACCAGGCAAAATGACCTGAAATATACACAACACACAAAGGTTTAATATACCCCAAATTCAAATTCATAGTTATTCTATGAATAACGAAGAAATAGACATACAACCCAATAGGAAAATAGAAAAAAATGTTAAATAACCATAAAAGAAGAAATACAACTGGCAGCTGAATATAAAAACTGCTTGTTCATACTGCAGATCAAGAAAGTATATTTTATACTTGCTAATACATCAGTTCCCCTTTATCCAGTTATGTTTTCTGAGGTTTCAGTTACCTGAGGTCAACTACAATTCGAAAATACAAAATGAAAAATTCCAGAAAAAAAATTTGTAAGTTTTTAACGGCATGCAGTTCTGGGTAGAGAGATAAAATCTAGAGTCCCACGCCTTCCAGCCCGGTACCCTTTGTCCAGCGTCTTCATGCTGAGTATGCTCCCCCTACCCATTAGTCACTTAGTAGCCATCTTGGTTATCAGATCAAGTGTCTAGGTTTGCAAGTGCTTGTGTTCAAGTACCTTATTTTACTTAACAATGGTCCCAAAGTGCATGATTAATGATGCTGGCAAACCAGACATGCCAAAGAGAAGCTGTAAAGTGCCTCCTTTAAGTGAAAAGGTGAGTAGGGGCAATAAGATATTTTGAGAGAGAGAGAGAGAGAGAGAGAGAGAGAGAGAGAGAGAGAGAGTCTACATTCATACAACTTTTATTGCAGTATATAGTTATATAATAATTGTTCTATTTTTATGGTTAGTTATTGTTGTTAATCTCTTACTTTGTTTAATTTAGGAATTAAACTTTATTACAGGTATGCGTGTGTAGGAAAAACATAGTATATAAAGAGTGCGGTACCATCTGCAGTTTCAGGCATCCACTGGGGGTCTTAGAACGTATCTCCCGCAGGTAAGGGAGGGTACTGTACACTTTATTTGATAATTTCCTCTGATTTTTCTTGGGGTTCAACCAACCGTTATTAGAACAAGTCACCCCAATAGTATAAAATCCTCTTCTATAACTACTTGCCCCTAGTACTTTTTGATTATACTCTCTGATTACATGATATTTGGGAACCTGGCATGTATATATCAATTTTAAAGGAGGATTAAATGGAAACTGGACATGAGGGAGGCATACATTTTATTCTATAGCAATTGTTTCCCTCAAATCTGGCAAATTGTGCACAAAGGGCAAATAACTTTAATGAATGTAAGTATAAAAATTGTCAATAATGTTTGGCGATCTCTAAAAATTACGAGGCCCTGAATATTGGAACATACCTGCTGGTGTCTTCATTTCATTAAAAAAATTGTATGGAGCATATATTGTGTACAGGTTTTGTGCTAGATTCTGTGGGAGCAAGAGAGGAATGAGCCTATTCTTAATGAGCAAGGCACTAATTAATAATGTGTTAAATAATAAAAGTTAAGTGATGTAAAGAAAATACTAAGTGTTGAATGGTCTAGATTATTTCAGAATCGTAAGGCTGAGAATATACCATGAAAGACATTGAACTTTAGAGCTACTCTGCTATGAAAGTAGGAAAAGGACAGATAAAGAAGAGGATCACAGAAAATTCCAGACAGAAAAAAATGCCATGATAACATGAAAATATAATAACTTCTCAGTTTAACTCTCAACTTAAAAAAAAAAAAAAAAAAAAAGGACAAATATCCATTGTCTTTTGGCATTGAGAGGTTGGGAAATCAGGAACTATTGTCTACTTAACACATTCAGTCAAGATTTATTTTTATCGTAGAGAAGAAACTGGAAAGGAACAAAGATGTCCATTGAGTTTATTGTTCTGCTCCAAGGCAATAAAGCATATTAACCAGATTATTAGTTTTTGGTATCTACATAGGAATTTATTTTACATATCCCATTTTAGTAAATATTCTTGATATTTAACCAAATAGTTCCCAAGGTATTTAAATCATGCATTTAAATTTTCTTTTGTTCCGTTTTGTTCACATTTTAGGGAAAGTAGAAAACTGTTCTTTATTTAACACAATTGATTTTATATTTCTAAGTATGATCTTTGTCCCTATTTCAAGCTCTTCTCCCTTTGTCATCATATAAAATTTTGAAATCCAAAATTAGATACAGACACACATTAAAATATTAGATAATACAGGCCAAGTATTCAACATCTTTCATTTTACCTAACAAAATACTTTGGGATAATTTCTTGTCAGGAATTTTTATGTTCCTGATAGAAGCTGGGAAAACAGTTAAGGTATATTCTGTAAGAGAAAACATAACTCAAATACAACTAAAACCAAAGTCCATAGTTCACATAAGTCAGTGCTAAATTTACTACTAAAACATAAACATAATACTTTAAAATCATAAACATAGTAGGATAGACTCTACGTAACACCATTTAGACCAATCACCAGCAGCATGATGGTGTGTGTTCAACAATCCACATCCCTGAGGCCCAAAAGTCTGATTTGTTGAGTTTGCCAATTTCTGTGCTCTAAGTACTCCCACCATTGCTGCTTTCAAACTACCAACTTGTCCACCAACTAGTAAAATTTCTGAAAATGTATCAATTGACTCTTACAAGCTCGTGTAAGACGATTCCAGCATCCCATTGCAAACACTGATAATACTATACTACCACTTAATAAAATGTTTACCCTTTACTTATTATTCCAAGTACTAAAGAAATGGGTTTTAAAAACTCTAAAATACTTAGAAAAATATGTGAATATTGGTATGTGTGTATATATGTTTCACATATTTATGAAGCTAAAATACTATACTTGATTCGATCCTATGCTTTTAGGCATTTATTAACTGTCTTTCTTTTAAAGTTTTTTTAAAACATAACCAGAACATATATGTTTTTAAGTAAACTTTTACATGTAATTGTAACTGGTGTTGAGTTACTGCTTGCGTCTGTTGCTGCGTGTACACACACACACACACACACACTCTTGAGTTTTTAAGTGACTCAATTTAGTACAGGTGGTTGGGCTATAGCAATAATCCTCTTTCCAACATAACTAAATGACGCTTTTCCTATATCCCATGACAGATTTATGACACTGCCTAAACCATAATGAATTATATTAGTTTTTTTCTCAAAATGCCCTTAAAAGACAACATGTACTTTAAAACATCTGTTATACAAAGCATGCACTGTTTTAAGTTTTCACCTTCTACATTTTTTAACTAATAAAAATGAATATAAATCTAAGTAACACTTAAAAATACCTGTCTTTCCCATAATAAAGGGCCAGAAATGTTAGGCTAGTTTTATTTTCTGATGTTTAATTTGAAAGAATAAGTACTTTCTCCATTGATCTTATTCTAGTTCATGCAAAAGAGAGCATTTTCATCACATGATTGAAAGTGTTTAAAAAGTCCTCTTCTAAAGAACACTGTCCCCTAAATCTCTCACAGGATAAAGGAACTAGAGAATAGAAGCAACCTCAAAGAATTAGGGTGAGCAATAGAAAATGTTCCTTCTGGGAAAGGTACACAAACACCCCACCATTTTTTACTTATGTTAAAAGTAGAAATTGATGTTGGCTCCTGTGAAAAAGTAACAATCATTCTTCTAATAGTAGAGATTTTCATTAGAAAATTACTATATAAGTGTTTCTCAATGAAGCATTGGGGAGTAATTTTTGCCCTCCAGCTGACATTTGACAATGTCTGGAGACATTTTGATTGCCACCACTTGGGAGGATATTACTTGCATCTAGTGAGTAGAGACCAGGGATGCTACTAAATCTCTTGCAACGCAGAGGATAGCCTCCCACAATAAAAACCCAAAATGTCAATAGAAACCTTTCACTGCCCAAACGTTCGTATACATGTAAATGCACACAGGTGAAGAAATGGAATATCAGCATCACCACTGAAGGCTCTGACATGCCCCTCTCCAATCACAACCCCCCAATCCCCTCTGATGTGACTTCTATCTCAACTTATGTGGCAATTATTTTCTTTCCTATTTTTATTGTTTTTATATCTACACATGTATCACAAAACACTAGAGATGAGTTTTGAATTTCATATGAATAGAATTTTTATATGAATTTTCTCCCTTCATTAGGTAATCTTTTGCATCTTACTTCTCTCATCCAACATTATGTTAGGGAAGTTTATACATTTTGTTGAATGTAGCTGTGGTCTTTTCCTTTAAATTGCTGCATTATATTTTATGAACAAAATATGATTTAATTATATCATTTAATGTAATTTAATTATGTAATTTAATTATATAAACAATGTTTCCATTGTTTCTAGTTTGAGACTGCCACAGGCAATGCTCTATGGCCAATCTTGTATATGAACCTCGGGACACATGTGTACCAGTAATTCTAAGCATAGGATTGGAATACCAAATCCCAAAGTATGCATGTTTTCAGCTTTCCTAGATAGTATTAAATTCTTTTCCAAAATGGTTGTATGAATTTTTATTTCTACCTGCGGTATGAGAGCCCCTTTTGAATGACATCTCCAATATTTGCTATCGTCAGACCTTTTAATTCTATCAATCGGGTGAGTATGTAATGATATCTCATTGAGATTTTAATTTCTATTTAGCTGATCACTAATGAAACTGAGAACATTCACAAATGTTTATTGGCCAATGGTTCCTTTTTAATTAAGCGCCAATTCAGATCTTTTGTTCATTTCTTTTTCTTCTGGGTTGTCTGATATTTTCTTATTGATTTGTAGTTCTTTATTCTGGGAATTAGTCATTTCTCTAAAGAAGTTACATGTAGTTTGTTTTTCATTAATTTTATTGTGTCATTTTGATAATAAATTTTTTGAAGTTTAAAGGAGATGTATTTACCTACATTTTCCTTTTTGTTAGTGATTTTTATGTCCTATTTAAGATATTGTCTCCCAGTATAAGGCCACAAAGCTAATTTTCCTAATTCTCTTCTATGTATTTTCCAGTTACACCTTTAATTAATAATTCTAATGTTAAAGCAGCCTTTTATTCTGGGGGAGGGGGGGTGCAGGAAGCAATTTCATCATCCTTTTACAAATTTTTGGATTCAGTTCGCCAATATTTAGTCTAGAATTTTTGCATCTATTTTATAAACATGAGTGAGAATAATCCTGAGTTTTTCTTTCTTTCTCTTTCTTTGTGTTTTGATATCAAGAATATGCTAGTTATCAGAAAACATTTACCGTAAAGATATAGTATGTACTCTGATGTTCATTGCAGTATTATTTACGGTAGCCAAGATATGGAAACAACCAAAGTGCCCCTCAATAGATGATTGGATAAACAAGATGTGGTGCATATATGCACAATGGAATACTATTCTGCCATAAGAAAAGATGAAATAGTGCCATTTGCGACAATATGGATGGATCTTGAAATTATTATGCTAAGTCAAAGAAGTCAG
Source organism: Rhinolophus sinicus (assembly GCF_057876585.1). Taxonomy (NCBI): domain Eukaryota; kingdom Metazoa; phylum Chordata; class Mammalia; order Chiroptera; family Rhinolophidae; genus Rhinolophus; species Rhinolophus sinicus. The sequence continues at coordinate 29,049,103 of NC_142513.1, forward strand.
ACAGAAAAAGCCGAGAACCATATGATTTCACTGATATGTGAGATATAAAACTGAAAGCAACGAAGAAACAAGACAAAAAAATAAACAAAAACTCATAGAGACTGACAAATGTTTAGTGGGGAGGGGGCATGCTTGAAGAGGGTAAAGGAGGGAGAAAAAGAGTATTCTAGTTTATGCAATGAGTTCTCTGAAAAAGTTTTGTGAGACTGCCAGTTTTTTCCCCTTGATTGTAGTTTAGAACTGAGTGGTAAAGTATATTGGAAGGACTGCTGAAGAATTGGATATAGTGTCTTCAGGTTGTCAGGATAAATATGTGAAATATGCTAAAACATAGATACACTCAAATACAGCAAACTTGATTTCTTGGTTGATTACTGTTGCAGAAACATGTCTGCCAAAATTGAATGGGACTCGAAATCAGTGCTCCTTGAACTTATTTGACCACTGAACTCTTCTTGCATCTTAATTTGTGAAATAGAGTATATTTTGTTAATTTAAAACTTGTTTCAGTCAGGATCCAAAGGAGAAGTTTGTTTAATATAGTGTTTTACGTACACCAAATCCTGAATGATATGACAAATACGTGCTGAATTTAAATATTGAAATGGCATAGATTACTTAGTTAATGCTACTTATGTAGTAAAAGCTCCGATGTTGAATTCATGTTATGCATAGAGGAATAAACGGTATGGTTCAGTTATGGAGCAAGAGAACAAGGCTACACCGGAAAGTAATGTCGAAATAACTCTACTTGTATTTCTCAAGTCTTAATGAAAGAGGCACTTAAGCCACGCAGTGCTTCTTTAAAAAATAAAATAAAATAAATTATTAAATATGATTTCTTCTCCCACCCAACCCCTCACACATCAGAGCTGCACTCAAATCTCTCTGCCTCACGCAACTGTCCCTGAAATACATATCCTCCTTTTTTATACTTTGGCTTCCTGTTCTCTTTCTTCAACAAGAGCCCTTAATGTTACTGGCTCACTTAATGGTGGGAGCAAAAACAAGACCGGAGGACACAAAGCCAACTTTACTTCAAAGATGAAGAGAAAACTGAAAAGTCATTGATAAACCAGGGGCTCTGTGGACTTACTGATAGTTACTGATAGATCACAGCATTCATAAAGGTCAATTATGACATGCTAACAAGAACAATTATATGTACATATGAATATTTTACATTTGCAGAGATTTTCTAAGAAAAATTTTTCTTATATTTGACTTCTTTTCTTCTAGAAGTTACCCATCAATTTCTGTGGAATACTAGGTTTCCCAAAAACACAATTTTCACAAAATTTACTGGTTTTTAAAGCATCACTTAATATTTAAATGTATTTTTTATAAATGTATTTTTTAATCATTTCTTTCAAAGTATCATCTCTAAGATGCTTTACATATGCCTTGTTGAAAGTGCACTAAATAATAAAATTGGTAGTTGCAGGATATACCATGTATGTCAACCATATAAAACATATTCAGAAATTGTTTGTGGCCTTAATTCATTAGAGGACTATATCACTTTTAGCCAAGTGAGTTTATATGAATAGTTTCAGCTTCACACATATCACATCAGACACACTTCATAAGCTCGATTTGTAAATGATCAGCTGATGTTTTAGTAAGAACTGTGCTGTAAAATAAGTTTCAGTTGATTCGTTTTCAGAAATTAAAGTCATAACTGGCTGTATATTACTAATGGAAAATACGAGATCTGATGATTAAGTTTGCAAACTTGTTGCAACAATGCTGGCTAACCTTTTTTTGATATCAGAGGGGTTATTCATTATGAATTTGTACCAACTGGACAGTTAACCAAGTTTACTATTTGGAAGTGCTGAAAAGGCTGTGTGAAAAAGTTAGATGACCTGAATTTTTTGCCAACAATTAATGGTTCTTGCATCACAACAATGCACCAGCTTACATAGCCCTGTCTGTATTGGAGATTTTAGCCAGTAAACAAATAACTTGGGAATACTTTGAAGGTCACCATAGTGATATTCAGCAATGAGGTATGTAGCAATTTCTCTAGGATACGTTCATAGGCTTAAGTGTCAGACATCATATTTTGCAATCTTTAAAATATAAAATTTGTAATACATATAAAACACTTCCATTTGTTAAAGTAGGATTTATTCCAAAGAGGACTGAATTAATAAACAAGTCAGAAGAGTGTAGGTAGAGATTGCCCAGGGATCTGAAGTGAGTTTGCTCATTTTGTGACAACTCATCTAGTTGTACACGTGTAGATTGTATGCTTTTCCATGTATGTGTGTTACTTTAAAGCATTTGAAAATTTCATGTTCTTACAGTTTATTTAACATATGATGATGTTGATCATATTGGAAAATATAATAAGTTAAGTAGGTTATGAAATCGCACAGATAGTATGATGGCATATTGGAAAAATACATGTGTTCATGTACACACACACACAAAACAGTTGAAAATATACACCAACAATTTCTTAGCACTTAATAAAATAATTTTGTAATGTATAGGTATAACTAACATAGCTTGTAGATAATGTTATATCAGTATATAAAAAGCTTCCTCATTTTTTTACAGCTTCTATATTTATGTGCAATATAATCAGTGTCATCTTGATGGCATTTAGATTATTTTTAAACTTACTCTCCTAAACAGTGTTGCAATTAATAATCTTGTACACACAGTATACTGCATATATGCAAGTACATCTGTAGACTAGTTTCCTAGAAGTAGAATTGCTAACTTAAAGGAGATATGCATTTATAACTTTGACAGCTAGGGCCCAATGGTCCTTCACAGAGGTTGTGTGAATTTATGCTCCCATGAGCAATATACGAAAATACCTGTTTCCACACGTACCCTCAACCCAGCTTGTATTTACTCCATTTTTTCCACCAAAACTTGCATAATGCAGAAAATATAAAAACTACACAACAAACAAATATTTTGGTGGTATTATAAATTAACCCCTGCCCCTTTTTGGGTTTTTTTTTTTCCCTCTCTGCCTTTTTAAGATTTTCAAATTAACAGGAAAAATTCAAGTTCCAGAACAATGTGTATAATATATTGCCATTGGTATGAAAAACGATGGGAGGAGAATACAAGTATGCAGCTGTTTATATTCATAGTTCTTTAGAACGTGAGGTAACACAGAGACTCCCGTGAATCAGAGAGATATTTCCCAGTATCAAGTTTTATTAAGAATGGGGCTTACACCATCAAAATGCTCAAATCGTGCAGAGAGGTCTGTGATGTTATGGGGCTCCCACCCCCACCATCATCTAGAGATGCATTCTCTATGTGAGTGTCACAGGGTCACCTCTCACATTTAATTATGAAGCTTCTCCGTTTTACATGGTAGAGGTTGCTTGACATCGCCCAGGAAGCCCACCTCAAGATTCTGGTTCAATTACAGGCTACCCTTAGCAAGGGCCTCTCAGAGACAATGCCTCTTCCTCTTAAACCAATCCAGTAAATCTATTTGCCTGGAGATCCAGATGAAAAAGTTTGCCAAGTCTCTTGCCTTTTCCTTGGGGGCATGTCCCCTGTAAAGGAAGCGAGTACATCTGAGGCATATAATATAACAATTTCCTCCCAGCAGTGTCTCAGAAAAGTTGGATGGCTTGGGAATGGGGTATCATGGCGATTTTAAATGGAATATCCTTTTGGTCCATGTGGATGTATTACTTTTTAAAAATAATCACATAAATACAACTAGTGAAAATAATAAATTAGAAACATGCAGTTTATAATCAATAGAATGTGATATTTCTGGATTCCTATTTTGTCCACGTTCATAGAAAATGCTTCTATGCTATAGTTAAACATTGCCAATTTAATTTTGGTAATGGAATATTTGGCACGGGGAAGATTGGGAGTGAGGAAGGGAATGTAGCAAGATTAAAATCCTTTGGCTAAGAACAGACAGACCCTTGTGTTTGGTTTTGGAGCTCTGCCTAATAACAACTTTTTTTTTTTTTTTTTCTCTTGAAGTATGTTAGTGGATTTTATGTGCTTTCTGAATATATTAATGACATTTCCATTTTTAAGTTTGACCATTGAACTTTATTGTGCTTTCTGAAGTAATAGCTAGGCTTCGAGACATTACTAATCTGTCATTGTCACTATGCTGTTTTAGCAAGGCATAACTGCTTTGCCTCAGGTACAGACATAGTATGTTACAGGCCTAGGATTTGGCCTGCCCCTTGCTATTTATGTGACTTCAAAGTTACTCAGCTTCTCTGAGTTTCACTAACATTATCCCCATCTATAAAATGAGGATATTAACACAACTGTTTTAGCCCAAGTTCCCGAGAAAACAGAGCCTGAGGCCAGGTTGAAAGCACTGATTGTGTGTGTGTGTGTGTGTGTGTGTGTGTGTGTGTGTGTGTGTGTGAGAGAGAGAGAGAGAGAGAGAGAGAGAGAGAGAGAGAGAGAGAATCTGGAGCAGCAAGAGCTAAGTGAGGCACAGGGAGATGCAGAGCCATGGTAATCAGCCGATGTATTCACATGGCACATGCACAGACCAGTCCATCAGAGGGAGTAAACCGAGGGAATATACTGGCTGGGCTTCAAACATGTCCTCTTTCCCACCGGTCAAAGTTTGTGTCAATGGAATTTAACACCCCCGTCACTCCCCCACACACACACACTCTGCCACACACACTGCCAAATGGCTTCCTTTGGCCGTTTTAGCTGCCTCTTGGGATGCCGTATCCCAAGCCCTTTGGTGTGATATTTCATCATGCTTGGAGGAGTCAGGACTCCTTGTTGGGCCTGCCTGGCTGCTTTGTGGTGGCTGTGAGGAAGGTTCCAGCATTCATGGGACAAGTCACTGCCAGCAACAGGCAGTGTGTCTGAGCTGGAGCAGAGCTGACATGGCACGCATAGTGGCTGAGGTGCCTAGAGAATTGAGGATTTGCAAAACAAGGCTGCATCTAGTATGCCCACTCTGTGTGTATATGTGTGTGTGTTGGTTAAATAAAATAAACCGTGTTTCATGCCTGATGCATTGAGGTATTCAACAATGCTAGTTCCCTCAAATGGTTATACACCTATTCTATTTATCTCCTAGAAATATGATTAAAATTAAGAATATAGTAGGTATGTTTATCCTTTGAACACTGAAAAACATCTTTTCTGGAAGTTACTAAAAGTAAAAGTTCTTATCACAAAGATAAAACACATTTTCCCCTTTTTAGTATCGATATGAGATGATGGCTGTTGACTAAACTTACTGTGTAATCGTTTCCAATATACATAAGTCAAATCATTATGCTGTCCACCTTAAACTTATACAGTGCTGTATGTCAATTATATCTCAATAAAACTGAAAAAAATTAATTTTAACTTTACCTAGCAATGTTTTGCCAATATTGCTTTGTTACTATCTTCCTACCCATTATTATTATTATTTTTGGCCACAAAGTTTAAAGCAAATCCTTTAGTACAGTACCATTTTACCTACAAAAGCTCAGAATTTATCACTAACAAATGACATTTTTTTTAAAACCTACATTGTTATCATCATACATAACAAAATGAACAAAATTTCTTAATATCATCTCATATAGTCTGTTCAAATTTAACTGTTGATATGATTAGATTACAGACAAGGTCAACATGTTGCATTTAACTGATACCTCTCTAAGTTTCTTTTAATCAGTAACAGTTCCCTTTCTTGTATCCTAATATTCTTCTATACCATTTATGTTTTGAAGAAACTTGGTTATTTGTCCTATAGAAGTTCCTCATTTGTAATTAGGATAATGTAGTCATATCTACCCCCATCCTTAACCTCTGGTAATTACTCATTTGTTCTTGGTCCATATAGTTTTGTATTCTCCAGAATGCTGTTAAATGGCGTCAGAGTACGAAGCTTTCTAAGTGTGACTTGTTTCACACAATGAAATGCATTTGAGATTCATTCATGTTACTGTATTAATAGTCTGTTCCTTTGCATTGCTGAGTATATTCCATTGTTTCTGTATGTAGTCCCTAATTAAACACCATTTGGGCTATTTCCAGTTTGGGGCAATTATGAATAAAACTACTATATACATTAGCATACAGGTTTGGGTATTTTCTTTTGACTTGAATAGGATTCCTGGGTCAAACAGTAAAGGTGTGTTTAACTTTATAGGAAACTGTCAAACTTTTCCCTAGTAACAGCACCATTTTGCATTCTTAAGATCAATGTACGAGAATTTGAGTTGCTCCAAATCCTCACCAGCACTTGGAATTGTAGGATTTTTCATTTGTTCTGTTGTTTTTAGTCATTCTAATAGGTATGTAGTGGTATCTCATTGTCATTCTAATTTGCGTTTTCCTATGATGTTCAGCGCGTTTTCATTTGCTTATTTGCCATCTATATATCTTCTTTGGTGAAGTATTTGTTCAACTTTTTGCCCAATTTTTTATTGAGTTATTTTGTTTCCTTACTGTTGAGTTCTTTACATATTTTGGACATAAATCATTTACTAGACACGTAATTAGCAAATATTTCTTGCCTCAGTCTGTGGCGTCTCTTTTCATTGTCTTCACAGTTTCTTTCACAAAAGAAAATTTTTAATTTTGATGAAATCAAATTTATAATTTTTTTCTTACTTAGATTATGCTTTTAGTATTCATCTGAGAACTATTTACCTAGCACAAGGACAGAAACATTTTTGCCTTGTTTTATTCTAAAAATTTTACTCTTGAGTTAATTTTTGTATAGGGTGTAAAGTGTAAGTCAAGTTCCATTTTATTCCATATGGATAGCAAATTATTTCAGGATTGTTTGTTGAAGAGACAAAACAATTATTTCTTTATTAAATTGGCATTGCACCCTTGTCAAAAATCAATTGACCATATTTGTCTGGGTCCATTTCTGGGTTCTCTATTCTGTTCCATTGATCTATATATCTATCCTTTACCCAATACTTCATGCTCTTGAAAGACCTTGACCTCTATCCCTTCTCTTTGCCTGCAGTGAGAACATAATGTCTAGGGATGCAGGACCACCCTGTACCTATAAGGATTAAAGTAGCATCCTATGTATGACTGGATGAAAAGACAATAGGAACCTGATGTATTGCTAACTTCATGGAGACACAACACCAGCCCTTCTGATTTTTGTGAGAAAAAAATAGCACTTATTTTGTTAAGTCACTGAAGCAGTACTTTCTATTAAACATTAACCCAATTCTCATTGATACTTTATTCCTCTCATCATGTATAGCAAATTATATTGTTATTGTTGATTTCCTTGTTAAAACCTCAAAAACACACAGAGTGTAACATTCAGCATTTACCATGGCTGAGCATATAGTGTACTCAAGGAAAAACAAAAAATCCAGAGCCCTGGAGATAAGTGAGGGGGAAGGTAGCATAGGAGGTAATGTCAGAAACCTGAGCTGATGACAACCTGAAAATGCACCTTTGTAAGCCATTATAAGGAGTTAGCTTTTACTCTGAGATAAAGGGGAAACCATTGCAGGGTTTTGAGCAAAGGAATGTCATCATTTGCTTACATTATAACAGGCTCACTCTGACTGTTCTCTGATTTCATAAAAGACTCCAGCAGTGGCACTCAAAGTTATGTGTGCCTTAAACTTATCTGAAAGTCTTGTGTCTTGTAAACACACACACACACACACACACACACACACACACACACACACACACACAGATTGCTGGCTTTCACCTCCAGTTTCTGATTCAGTAGCACTTAGATGGAGCCTGAACATCTGCATGTTTAACAAGTTCCCAGGTGATACTCTTGCTGCTGGTTTGGGTACCACATTTGAGAAACACTGGACTACAGGGAGCAAGTGTGGCAGTAGGAAAGCCTTTAAGCCTCTCTTCCAGTCTAATAAATACAGCTACATCATACTTTTTAAAAATCAAACAGAAAGTAGCTTCCTACGTAATAGCAGTCCTAATTCTTTTCTTAACTTTTCTCAAAATGGAAAAATCAAAGAGTGAACATTATTGTGTCACTTTATAGCAACCACCTAATTTGATTGTCTTTTGGTTACTGACAAAAATTTAACTAGATACATAATCCAGGGTCATAAAATGTCTATTTACTCCAGGGGACAAGGGGTTTTTGAAAGCTCGTTCTAAGAATTAACTTATGTGCCCTTGTTCCCTCTGAGGTAGCATGCATTGTTGCTAAGACCCCTCGATACATGAATTAGAACACAGGAAAGATTAATGGGCTGCACCCTTGAATGACCTCTCTGTAATAGCATTCAGAGTTAAGGTTCAAGTGGGGTAATACATGAGAAAATCTTGATAGAGGTTAAAGCTGTATATAAATGGTATGTATTGTTATTACTATTGTTGTGATAAAATAAGGCTGAGTCAGTGAATCAGCTTGTATCTTTAGCACACTCACGTTAAGAGAGAAATGAGCAGTGTGATGATTTGTGTGTGTGTGTGTGTGTGTGTGTGTGTGTGTGTAATCCTAGCTGGTTTTAGGACTAGAAAACTCTGATACATTTCCTTAACTAGTTCCTAAAATATTGTGTCATTACTGTATTCAATTTTATTGACATTTTTGGACACGATAACTCTTTTTGTGGGGGGTTGTCCTATGCATTGTAGGAAGTTTAGCAGCATCCCTGGACCCTACTCACTAGATGCTGCTAGTACCACCTCCCCAATTCTGACAATCAAAAATGTCTCCAAACATTGTCAAATGTTCCCTGGAGGGCAAAATTGGCCAGGTTGAGAACCACTGCTGTATATGTAGGTACTTAAATCTTGATTCATTTATAACAACAACAGCATCCAATAAAAGTGATCTAACTGTCACCTAATTGGACTATTGCCCTAGAGGGATGCTAAGTGAGAGATGCTTCAGTAGTGGAAAGCAAGGGAGATATTCAATGTGCAGTAGTAGATACCAGAATACCTAACACAGGGGACATTTGCACAACTAAGGGAATCTACCAAATAGGATGAAGATTTTCCAAAACCAATTCCAATCTTCCCCCTCCCTGCAACCCCAGGTCTTTTTTCATCTCTAGTTTCACTTTCTTAGTCCTATCCCTCTCCCAACATTGCCACTGACACAACAGCACCAACGACACAGAGTAAGTCACGCTGGTCAAAGGATCGCATTTTCTCCACTTAGGAAGAAATGGGTAATATTTTTCATTATTATTGTTTTAATCAGTTCTGAAAAACTGATAGAACATCAAGGCAGCTGTAAAAACTCTAAACTATAACCTCCCTCTTAGTTCTCTGGTGTGGTCAAGAAAACATACTACATATTTATAGTTAATGTAGATTTAGAAAATCTCAGTATTTTCTGCTGTTGTTGTTTTTAAAATAATAATGTGGAGTTCACCCTAAGGTGCACGAAAAACTAAGGTGCCTTTTCTTTATTGGTAAATAAAAATAATAAGAGCTAACACCGGCATAGAGTGTAACTCCAAGAAAGAGAAAACTAATGATTAATACATACATATACATAAATACATAACTTTCTATTTTTAAATAATTTTAGATGTACAAAAAAATTATAAAAATAATATAGGTAGTTCCCATTCACCCCTCACCCAGGTTACCCTAATGTTAACATCTTACAATGATCAAAACCCGTATATGAACATTGGTACATTATTAAACACGCTGCCTTATTTGCAGTTCACTAATTTTTCCACTAATGTGCATTTTTCTGTTTCAATATCTAATTCAAAATTCTACACTGCATTTAGCTGTCATGTCTGCTTGGTCTCCTCCAATCTGTAGCAGTTCCTCAGTCTTTCCTTGCTTTTCATGACTTTGGTGGGTACAGTATTCCTCAATTTGGGTTGATGTAATATTTTTCTTTTAATTAGACTGAGGTTCTACATTTTTGGCAAGAAAACACCACAAAGGGATGCTGTGCCCTTCTCAGAGCACCCTATCGGGGCGTTCAAGATGAAAATATATCTTATTATCAATGACATTTAGCTTGGTTTATTTTGTTAAGGTGGTGTCTGCCAGGGTTTTTCTCTGTAAAGTTACAGTTTTTCCTTTTATAATTAATTAGTATCTTGGGAAAGACATTTTGAGACTGTGCAAAAATCCTGCTTCTTGTACTTTTGCCTACTAATTTTAGCATTTGTCAATGGGTCTTGCCTGCAACAATTATTTCTCTGGTGTTTGGCTTGTCTTGCTCTTCTGTTCCCCCATTCCTTCTACATTTATTAATTCAAATTCTCCTCTAAGTAGAGCTTTCCATTCTCTCCCACTTATTTATTTATTCAAATATTTGTTCTGTCAGCATGAATGCATGAATATTTCTTTCATTGTATGGGTTATAATCCAATACTGTTATTTGTCTTGTTGCTGAAATTGACCTACTCTTAGTTTGTCTGTTAAGGGTCTTTTCAAGCTGGTGCCTATGTCCTTTTGACATACCCACATCTTTTGTGAGCATTTTCTTACTTTTTATTTTTATTTTTTTAGATTAGAAAAGAGAGTAGTGATAATTCCTTCCTCTATTCCTTTTTTAAAGATTTTTATTAAAAATATAGCTAACATACAATATTATATAAATTTCATGGATATACCATAGTTGGTCAGCATTTGTAGACCTAAAGAAGTGATCACCATGATAAGTCCAGCAACCATCTGACACCGTACCTCACTATCACAATCTTATTGCCTATATTCCCTATGCTGTACATTACATCCCCATGACTTACTTGTTTTATACCTGGAAATTTTCACCACTTATTGCCTTTTACTGTTTCTCCCTTTTTAATTTTTCAATTACAGTTGACATACAATATTATTTTATATTAATTTCAGCTATACAGCGTAGTGGTTAGACATTTATATAATTTAAGAAGTGATCCCCCTGACTACCCACCTGGCATTGTACATAGTTATTAACATGTTATTGGTTATATTCTCTATGCTTTACTTTACATCCCCATTTATCACCCACCCACTCAACCTCCCTCCCATCTGGCAACCATCAAAATGTTTTCTGTATCTATGAGTTTGTTTCTGATTTGTTTATTTGTTTATTTTGTTATTTAGATTCCACATATAAGCAAAATCACATTGCATTTGTCTTTCTCTGTCTGACATACTTCACTCAACACCATACCCTCCAGGTCCATCCATGCCTCTGCAGATAGCAAGAACCCATTTCTTTTCATGACCGAGCAATATTTCATTGCATTTCATTGTATATACCAGTTCCTCTTCATCCATTCATCCATCAGTAGATACCCAGGCTGCCTCCACATCTTGGCCATTGTAAACAATGCTGAAATGAACATATGGATGCACATGTTCCCTCAAAGTAGCGGTTTGGGTTTCTTCAGATAAATATCCAGAAGTGGGATTACTGGGTCCTTCTTCGTCTCTTGTGTCAGCCTTTGTTTTAAAGTCTATTTTATCTGGTATAAGTATGGATACTGTAGCTTTTCTTTCTTTTTTTCCCATTTTCATGAAATACATTTTTCTATCTCTTTACTGTTCATCTGTGTGTGTGTCTTTCAATCTGAAGTGACTCTCTTGTAGGCAGCACATATAAAGGTTTTATTTTCTTATCCATCCAGTCCTCCTATATCTTTTGATTGGAGCATTTAATCCATTTACATTGAAAATAATTGTTGATAGATATGTAGCTATGGCCATTTTCTTATTCATAATTTTGATTTTTTCCCTCCTGTCTTAAAGAAGTCCCTCTAACATTCCTTGTAATACTGATTTGGTGGTGATGAAGTCCTTTAGCTTTTTCTTGACTGGGAAGCTTTTTATCTGTCCTTCAATTTTAAATGATAGCTTTTCTGGGTAGTCTTGATTGTAGATCCTTGCTTTTCATCAGTTTGAATATTTCCTGCCAATCCCTTCGGACCTGCAAAGTTTCTGCTGAGAAATCAACTGATAATCTTATCGGAGCTCCCTTATAAAGTATGTTGGTTCTGGGGCCTTTTGGGAGGGGCTCTGGTGCCAGTCCAAGCCACCGGCTGCATGTTACTGGCCAGGGACTACCTGGTAGGAACTGCAAAGTGATCTGCAGTCCTTCGCTGCCTGTGCTAAATCTTCAGTCATATGGGAGTGGCCACACTGTGAACTGCGGATGGCTGCCACCATACCAGGCTTAGGGTAGCTCCTCAAAAAGCCAGGACACCCCAAGGCCTACTGCCACTTGCTGGCTCCCTTAAAGTTTAGCCATTGACAAAGCCTTGTGTAGTATATGAGTTGGGTGAGGCTGAGTCTCAGGGAATCACTAGAGCTGCTCAAGAGAAAGTGCCTCTGGCGCTGGGAGAGTTGGGTGGAGTAGGATCCCAGTGAGTCAGCAGGGTGGATCCCTGAAACTCATCAGACCAATCAGATTCAGATTTGGCCATAAGTGTAGGGGGTGAGTTCAACACATTAAAGATGGCACCCACCTCCCTGCTGCATAGGAGAAGGACCTCACCCACACAGGAAAAACGGCAACTCTCTTCCATCCCTGGCCTTGAAGCCACACACCTCAGTCTTATTCCCTATACACTTCTGATGCTTTCTGAGTCACTGTCCCTCTGCTGGAGCCAAGTGGGTCTGTGTGTGGGCCCTTTAAGAGGATGTTTGGGTTTCCTGCAGCCTTCCATGCCACTTGAATGGTTGAAATCCCCACTGTTTTTCACAGTCAGATATTGTGGGGTCTCTCCTCTCCCAGCACCAGCACTCTGGGCTGGGGAGCCTAGAGTGGGGCTGGGGTCTTTTGCTCCTGGGTGGGGGGAACCTCTGCAGCTGAGGTATCCCTTCTTATTTTTAACTGCTACAATGAAGTTTGGAACTAGCCCAGCTCATGTCTCCACCCCTCCTACTAGTCTTGATGTGGCTTCTTCTTTATATCCTTAGTTATAGAACTTCTGTTCAGCCAGTCTTCAGATGGTTCTCCAGGTTAATTGCTCTATAATTTAGTTGTAATTTTAATGTGTTCACAGAAGGAAACAAGCACAGTTTATATCTACTCTGCCATCTTGGATCTCTCCTCTGCATTTCCTTACATTTTGGCACACAAGAGATTCTAAACCCATTTTGTATTTTTAAATTAAATCTCATTTTTCTTCTCATTTTGAAGTGTTGGATGAAAAGGATCTTTTATGCAGTCAATAAAAAAGAAGGAAAATTTACAAAAGCCAAATAAGTATCCAAAAAAAAAAAAAAAGATGTCATCTCTAAAGAGCGGGGAGATGGTAAATTTTGAAAGAAAATATGAAAGGAACATACAGATGAGCAATGCAAATGACACCTAAAGGAAACAGTTGAGCTTCAGAAGAGAAACCAAGTAAGTGGGAGCAGAGAGAAATAAAAATATTTTTTAAAAATTTAAATGACTCTAAAGCATAGTAAATGAAAAAAAGAAAAGTAATTGAAAAGGGGACGTGCAATGAAAATTGAAACAAAGAGTAATTCACATTTGAGTTTATATAACTCTTGGGTACTTTATAATAGTAAAGTTCAGTACTTCATTTGCACAATGATAACATTTATGAAGATAGGGAAAATATTAAAAAATTCCAGTCTTTTATTGCTCAGGTTCTTTTAGTTGTAGAATTTGTGAAATTTGTGGATGGTTCCCTTCTCTTAGATAGAATATAATTTGATTCTTTTTAAATTTTTTTTTTTTTTAAATGTGGAGGAAATGAAATGGCCACAGGATTTGACAAGCCATTTCTTTATTATCAATTGCAATACCAAGCATTAGTTAGCCGCCACCTATTCTGATTTTGGTTCTCCCCCTGAAAGTAGTAATCTTAAGTTCTAGTTCTGGGCTCTAGAGCTGGTGCCAGTCCCCTGGTCATTGGGAATTGATGGCACAGGGGTTGCTTTGCTTTCCAAGCTTTGCATCTGCTGCCTCTCTGCCTCTCTGTTTTAATCTAGATTTCCACCTAGGGTAGGAGCTCTGGGTTCTAGGTGAAATTCAATTTATCTTCCTTCTGCATTACTTGGAACATAAAAGAACAGTTTCATCTTTATATATATATATATATATATATATATATATATATATATATATATATATATATCAAACTATCAAGGCCTGCTGGCCCCATTCTCCAACTCAATCTGGGACATGTCGCAAAGCAAGACCAATAAATTTGAAAAGCTAACTTCAAATCCTCAAATCTCAGAAATCCCTGAAATAAACAAAGTGTATTAGTTATTGTTCACGCATATGTAGATCAACTAAGAAGTTCTGCAATCATTTGCTGGTCACCTGGGGTTGGCCTACCATTGCCTCATCACATACTGGGGATGCCAAAAAATGTATACAAGTGGACACTTTTGTCAACGTTGCTCAAGCAGTAGTGTCTGGACGCTGATGGTAACCACTTTGAGCACCTCTTGCAATTGCAGAAGTCAAACGTGACTTGTATCTTTTGTTATCAGTATATATTGAGTATTACAATTTTAGTAGTTTTTTTTTCCTTTCTTAAAATGTGTACACATTTTTTTGGCACCCTCTGTATACAATCACTGGTGTTGACTATCAGTGGAGACAATGGGATGAGTGGGCCAAATGCCCTCATCATGCAGCAGGCTTCTAGATAAATAAATATCTGAAAAAAACAAATGTTTAATGCAAAAATTAGACTAAATAAATAGAAAACTTATTAGGAAAATAAGTACTAAGAATGCTCCATGGCTTTCAGGTGAGTTGTGTACACTTTGAATGAAGAGATAATCTCTGTTTTAAAAAGGAAGCCTTATTAATATTTTTTAAATGTTCATCCCCCCAACTTACTCCAAAAGTTCCCATCAAAATCCCCACAGGATATTTTAAGAAACTTAAGACTTATTCTTAAATTTATGATGAAAGAATTTACACATACAAATGATTATGTTGATTTTGAAAAAAGAAGAGATAAGAGGGAGAACATGCCAAACTAGACATGTGTCTGCTGCTTCAAAAGAGTCTCTGTTCTAGACAGGAGTTGTCCCAAGAGAAAGAACCCTAGACTCTAAGTGAAATCCCATATCACCAGAAATAAAGACATGTTTCAAAGACATAGTAATGAAAGCAAAGTTCTGGAACTATACAGAAAACTAATTAAAAAAAAACAACAAAAAAAACACACAAAAAAATGGTTCATGTGTATATGGAAACTCGGTATTGGATAGAGGGGTACCTCAAATTAATAGGGAAATGATGACTTG
The DNA here is from genome assembly GCF_057876585.1 of Rhinolophus sinicus. Lineage (NCBI taxonomy): Eukaryota > Metazoa > Chordata > Mammalia > Chiroptera > Rhinolophidae > Rhinolophus > Rhinolophus sinicus. Next base: position 29,064,241 of record NC_142513.1, read on the forward strand.
CTTACTAGAAGGTGTGTTAGGAAAGCTGGATAAACATGTGGAAACAAGGTTGGATCCCTTCCCCACATTGTATCTTCAATGAGTCTGGGGTGATTAAGGACTTCTTAAAAAATACTCAAAAAAGCACAAACCATTAGGTAAAAATATGGATAGATTTACCATACCATAATTAAGAGTTCCTGTTCAATGTAGGAAGTTATAGACAAAGTTTGGCAGAACTTAAATGCTCTGTCAAAAACCTATAAAATATTAATATCAATAATATGCAAGGACCTAAAGAGTGGACACCCAATAGAAAAAGAGTCTAAATATATGAACAAGCCATTCATAGTAGAGACAAAACAGCTTGCAAGGATATGAAGAGATATCTTACCACTCTAGAAATCAGATTAATAGAAAGCAGCAATAATGATCCCATCTTTTTTGGCAAAAGACAAAAACAAAACAAAATGAAAAAACACCCAGTGATATTATATCCAGTGTTAGGAAGGCTGTGGGGAATAGGAGGCCTCAGGCACTCCAGGCACACATTTGGACAGTGTAGCATTCAGAAGAGACATAAATCATTATTTTATGAAATTGTATCTGTAAAATCCTTATAAATTACCCCTGAGACTATAAACCAGAGAAATTCCTGCATGAGGGTCATATGTAAGGATGCTTATCTAAGTATTACTTACAGTACCAAGGGTAAGAAGAAATCGGGTTGTCTACCACTGGGAAAAGATGGAAACAAAAGTGATGAATGCTGTGTAGTAGTTAGACACCAAGAACCAGAAGTAGAATTAGGAAAGGGAAGATCCTAAGAAGAGTTGGGGTGACAATAAGTGAGAAACTGATTGAGATCTAGAGCAAAATACTGGTGATAGGAGGATGATAAAGCAAGATAAAATAAGAGAAGGGCTTTGTATGAAATAATGATAGTGTCCTAAGAATCAGGTGCATGCTTATGTTAACTCTGCACCCAGCTACACCAAACCAAGCACTTTGGCATTTTTCTCCACTGCAGATATACAACCTGTCTTATTTAACCTATCCTTTTGTCCGACGTCTACATGATAGATGATCATTAAAGCTAATGCCAAAACAAGTTTCTATCCTATACATCTCCTGTTTTTATACTCAGCAACATTTTTTAAAATCATTTTTATTATAACGATCAACACATGTGCTTGCAATTTTAACATAAATTAGGAAACCCAAGTAGAAACGTATTTGTTAACTCATGCACATGGCCTTTCTCACGAGGTTAGTTATGGGTCTTCCAAAGCTTAATGGATGTGTCTTCTTAATATGATGCCAAAATAACCTTTAAAACAAGCGTTTATTTTTACTTTATTTTTGAGGTCGATGATATTCTCTGAATCTGATGATAATTCTGCTAATTCCTATCAAAATCAAGAAAACAAAGCCTTGGGAAAATGTTCTCTAAACTTTAGTTTAAATTAAAAGGAAAAAAATAATCCTATGTCTTCAAGTAGTTTAAATAAAACCATCGGTAATTTTCATATTTTTATTTAAAAGAAATATTGTACATATTATTTCTGAAGCAACAAATACCCTTCATGTGCTGAGAAGAAAAATTCAAAAAATCCTAAAATTATAACTTAGTTTTTTTTACCAAGTGAAGACACAAATACATTTGTATTCCATGGACATGATTTCCTTCCACTCCTTTCTTTGATAGTCCAAATAAGGAAGCCTATAACTAATATATTAACACCCACACTACCACTCTACTGTATACTGATCAAGAGAAAAAGAAAGAAAATTGCATTCTATGGCGTTTGGTTCCTGAGAACGAGTGAAGCTCAATGCTTCCTAGCAGGTGCGGTTCTAAAATTATTCTGCTGATTGGTTCTTGCTGGTTTTTAAGATTTGTGCCACTAGATGGCGATAGAGTTTATAACTATGCAGTCAATTCGTGGAGACAGTGGAGTGGGATCGTTTCTGTGCTCTGCCATTCATGCTTTTGATGTAGTTATTTTAAATTATTCTTTATTATACGAATATAATTATTACTCAGATAACTTCAAGGTACTATTAATTTTTAGAGACTTGTATCTATTTCTTTTATAATCTTTAATACCCCACATAAGTATTACATATATAAATACATATTTTTAAATGATATATATTTAATGTTATATATTACATATAAATGCAACATAAAGGTAGGCGTCAAGCAGCAACATGTACACTTTTGTTCATTGTCTTATAAATAAAGTTTAATCCCAGGACTTACTGACCTTGAAGAAGCAATTTTTCATTCACCCATTTAGTAATCTGACAAACAGCAAAAACTTAATAAATGTATGTCAAATGAATGAATGTAGACACTTGGCTTTTATCTTCTCCTCCATTCTACTTACACTAATAACTATCACTTCAACAGTATGCTATTTCTTTAAAAATATGATTAAATGACTATTGATTTTGACAGTTGTAACAGGGTATTAAACTCAATTATTACCCTGAATTGAATCTTTGTTACATCTCCTAAAAGAATCATATTTTTCTACCCTTGTTTTAATAGTTTCCCTGTCATAGTAATCAAACACACAAGGGGAAGAAAAAGAACTAGACTTGACTTCAAGTGTCTTCAACTGGATGAAGCTGAAATGGATCATGTGGTTACAAATGAGAGGTAGAGTGAATTCCACATCTGCTTGGCTTTTGTGACTTCCTGCGTGACTTGGAAAAGTTACTCAACATCACGTTTTAACCATATAACAGAAGAGGCCCACTCACTTATGTGAGGGATGTGTAGAATATATTTAGTCAATGGCTACATTTTCCCTATATTCTAAGATTAGAGAGCAGGAAGAGAGAGCAGGCCATTTCTGACCCAGTGCTGAATTTTGGAGTAAACATTAATATGTGCCCAAGTTTTTCTCACTCCACCGCACCCCTCCTCTTAGTCCAGACATGCCAGCACCATCTACCATGCTCCTCTTTAGACGTCTGGGTGCCAGTCCCCTAGCGGCCCTCATCTAATCCCAACAGGCCAGTACTCCCTCTGCAAAGGTCTGAGGTTCAGCTCCACAGAGTTCCTTCTCTAAATTTCTCATTTCAATTAGTCCAGTACTTTCCCTTTGTGCCCTTAGCCCTGGGGGTGCTAGTTGCTTCCTGCAGTTGCTAATTCAGTGATACTCTTTTTTTTAATCTTATTTCTCCAATGCTGGGTTAACAATTCTTCATATTGAATTTCCACTGTTAACAAAACTGACGTGGTTTCTGTCCTCTGAGGAGACACTGACTGATACACCTTCCCATTTGCCTGAAGTGCTCTCCAAATCTTCTCTTTTGAAATCTTGGTAAATTATTCATCCAGGATAATAAGAACTGAACCAATTCATAGTAAACATTCATCTTTCTTCTGAAATTAATATAAGAGAGATTCCTAATGACAGGATAGAAAAACACCAAGGGAGATTGAGCAAACATTTCAGTTATTTTGGCAAAGTATATTGATTGACAGTGAAAATATATTGTTACAAATATTGTTACTTAAACCAACTGGAAAAATACAGTTCAATGACTTCAAAAATGGGAACACACTTTGACCCTGAAAGTGGAAGTATCAGTATCCCATAAAATAGTGAAAGAAAGCTGGATATGTTTAAGGAATTCTGTTACATTGTCCATAAAGTTAGCAACAACACCTTGTGTTTTATATAACTTCTTGCTTCTCAGAGATGAAGGAAACCATTTGGACATTTCCTTCTCATTCAACAGCAGGCCTTTCTCAAAGAGTAGTCATGGTTTAATTGGGAAGAAGTTCTGTCAGAGGAAAATTAAATTAGCTGAGATTAAGATGTAAGTATTATGATTTCTTATCTATTTTGATAGCTTCTATTTATCTGTAACATTTCCCAGATAATGCCCTAGGATAAATGGCTTAGTTTTATTTTCTTTTGTTATGTTACCATGGCTACTATTTTTTGAAGATTCAATTTTTTTTCATAATGAACATACCTTTAATGAGCTTTTTAAAGATTACATAAATAATACTTGCTTTTAAAAAAAAAATTCGAAAGCTGCATCAAATTATATAGAAGAAAGATCCCCTGAAATTTCACCACCCTACCTTATTATGCATTCACATTAATTTACATATTTTTATGTAATATCTATGATAGAAACATTTTTATACCATTTTGTAAAAATATTTGGCATTATTTTGTAAAGCTAACTAAATCTGTAGCCTGCAACCCAGCAATTCCAGCCTTAGATATATATACCAGAGAAACTTGCTTTAGTGCCTCATACATATGCAAGGATGTTCATAATTGTCCCAAAGAGGGAGAAACATTTGCCCACTGGCAGGAGTGGAGGTAACAAATTGTGGTAACAAATTGTGGTATAATTAAAAGATTATACAGTCATGAAAATGAATAAACTATGCTGCCCATCAACATGCACGAATCTTACAACACAACGTTTGAAGGAAAAAAAGCAAGTTGCAAAAGAGCACATATAATTTCAATTTTATGATGATCACAGACAAGTGAAAATCAATTTTATTTAGGGGAATGTGGTTAATCTATAAACAAAAGCAAGAGGACAATAAAGCACTATAATCTTTTCCCTTTGTCACCTCTATCTCCTCCTCTCCCCCTCTAGCCTCACATTTTCAGTCCCTACCAAAACCTTGGCATATGTGCAGCCATGGAAGTGTACTGCTTGAGTCTCCCTTTGAAAAAGAACTCACCATTTAGCTGTAAGGAATAGAGTTAGCTACCACCAGAGATTAGGACCTTCATGCTCCACCTTAGCTTTTGAGTTGATGCTACGCTTTTGTTGGGGCAAACTCCTGCAAATGCCTGGCCATGTGTACCTAGTATGGGACCCCTCCAGTGGGCAATCTTTGCTCCAGAGGTTCCCATTGGGTTGGTCAAGATTTTGACAGAGCTGAATTATAATCTATGGCTCTCTGTATCCAATCCTGCCTCTTTCCCCTTTTATGTTTCACAGGTGCTAGCCCTCCAAAAACTTCTTGTACTCTTAAGCCCATTTCAACATTTGCTTACCAGAGGGCACAACTTCAATGCTCACTTTCTCCAGTTGACCTAATTATGATACAAATGCACACATTAGAGGGTTTAGCATTATTTACCTTACAAAACTGTGATAATATCACATACGATTCTATTCATTTTGCTTTTGTCACTTCACTTAAGATAGTGTGGCTATGGCACCAAGTCCACGTTGGAGATCTAACTCATTATTTTAATAGCTGCATAGCATTTGATGGCATTGATGACCCTCAGTTTTCCCACTGATTGGAATTTTTGTTTTCAAATTTTTTATTTTTTTTTTTTTGCTTTTCAAACAATGCTGCAGTAAAATCACTTGTAGGAGTATATATAATACATTCTTGTATACCAGATATTTTATTTCAATAGGATATATTTTCAAAAGTATGATTTCAGGAGCTAGGAATATGTGAATTTTGAAATGAATATTGGCTGATTGCGTTTCAAAAGGCCCTAAAAAGCATAAATTCACACCAGCCAAATTCCCACATCTCTACCAGTAGCAGATATAATCACACATTATTTTCCAGTCTGAGGATTATAAAGTGATGCCACTGTCACTTATATTTCTATTCCTTAATTATTGGAGAAATTGAGCATTTTCTTCCGTGTTTATTGTTCATTTGTATTTGCTCTTCTATAGATTGCCTTTTCATATCACCAATCTATTTTTCCTATGAACTTTTTCTTATTAATTTGTAAAAGCTCTTTGAATATTATACAGTGTAACTACATATGTCTTAAATTTATGTATAATCAAACATGTTTATCTTTTTTCCTATGGCGTCTTGATTTTCCTATTTTGGTTAAAAGGTTTCCATAACCCCTATTTTTATTTTTGAAAATTGTTTTCTAAATTTCTCTTCATGATTCATATTGTTTTTCATTTTCTTTTTAAATTTCTGCACTTAATCCAACTGAAATTGATTTGGCTATAGGATATGAGGTTGGAATCTAGACTGTTATTTTTCATATGTATAAATAAATATCCTATGATCATTTTAAAAATGCGCCATATTTCCCCCATTATTTTCATTACCATCATTGTCATTTATTTAATTCTTACATATGATGTATTGGGGAGATTTTCAGTCTATTCTGTTCTCTATATTATTTTGACTGTAGTGGCTTTGGAGTAAGTTTTTTTACTTGAGAAATCAAGTTGTGAATCATTGTTTTACTTTTTCATAGTTTCCTGTTGCTTTTAATATTTATTCTGTCACATGAACCTATTTTAAATCTTTTAATATGATTTTATAATTTTCTTCGCATAAGTCCTTTACCTTTTTTTGCAAAATTGTTCACAAGTGTTTTATAGATTTTGCTTCTAATATGAATGTAGTATTTTTCTATTTTCTATTTATACTTGGCTATTTCTATTGATTATTATAAACTCTTCTTCTAATTAGCTATTTAATTTCCTTAAAAATCATTTTAATTTTAATAGGATCTCTTTTGTTTTGTAGGTAAAATAAATAATTCTACACATTTTTAAAATAACATTTTATTCTCTTGCTTTTTTGAATTAATTGGAATTTCTAAAGTAATGGTGATTAATGATATTAGCATAAGATAATAATGATATCTTCTCATTGCTTATTTTACTGGGGATGGAGTTAGTACTTCATTAATTGGAATGGTGTCCGTTAGTTTTTGAAGTTTGAGAATATTCATTTCTTTTTTTCCTTATTTTATTTAGATTTTTATTGTCTTAATAATGACTACTCTGAATATTCTCAACTCCCTTTTTAATATCTATGTGATTTTTTTTGCTTTCTCTTTAATTTGTTGACAAAATCATAAATGGAGAGATTTTTCTGAGATTGTACCATAAGAGTAATCCTGAATACCACCCAATTTTTTCAGTGTATTATTTTTGATATTCTGACTTCATATAAAGAAGAGGGAGGGTTTCCAAGTTTTTTCCTCTACTAAGAAGTTAAAAAAAATTATTCTGAAAAACACAGTACCCACTTGGTTTTAGTGCCATTTTCATGTTTCTTAAAGAATAATTATGTTTTCAATCTCTTCTCAGGCAATTGATCCTTTGTGTATTTTACAAATTTGGAGGTCAATTTTGGTAATTTTCATTTTTCTAAGAAAGCATCCATTTTCTTTAAATTTTTAAATTTTATATCACAGAATTACATATAAATTATTTTCACTTGTTTTATCTCTTCACCTACATACTTTCCTTTTATACACCTACGTGCATTCTTATTAATGACTATTTTTTTATTTTCCCTTTTATCCACTAATAATATTTACATATTTTAGGTCTAGGATTTGTTTATCCATTATGCTACATTTAAAATTTTTTTCTATTTTTAAAATTTCACTTTATGTCTTTATTCATCCTCTTTTCATTTTCATTTATGCTGTGTTGTTTCAACTTCCTAAGATGACTTTTAATATAGTGGTTAAGAGTATATATTGAAACCAGACTTCTCTGGCTTTGAATACTGGTGCCAACACTTGCTAGTTGTGCTACACTCGTCAAGCTGTTTAACCTTTCTATGCCTCAGTTTCCTCATCTAAATAATAGGGATAATAATATCTACCTCATACAGTTTTTGTGAGAATTAAATAATTTAATATATACAAAGAACATACATTGTTTAGCATATACTAAGCATTCCGAAGTACTGGAATGTTTTTTACTTTATTCTTTCTCTTTTGATACTAAGGGCATTTCAGACTCTATGTTTTCCTGTGATTACGTTTTAGCTATATCTCAACTGATGTGAAGTGTTCTTTATAGTCCTTTATATGAAAATTTTCATTTACTTTGTTTTCCCAATTAACTCAAAGGTCATTTGGGATTATGTTTAGTGATTTTAATTGTTCAATTTTTGGACATATTTTTATTGTGTTTAAAGATTATGATCAGACGATGTGCCTTATAAAATTGATATTTTCATTTCTAAGTGCTCAATTATATGATCAATTTTATACATGTCTCATATATATGAGAAAATTGCATCTTCTCTACATATAAATATTTTCTATACCATGAAATAAATTTTTGATTGTGTTACTCATTTCCTGTTCAAGGGCTTACTAATTCTTAAAGTGATATTGATATATTGTCTAACCATAGTTCTGTTTTTAGTAAGGTCTCTAATTGTTTTCGTTTTGTATATTTATCTGCCATATTCATTGATTTATAATCTTTATATCTTCTGCAATAATTATGCTTTTTATCTTACATAATATTAGTTTATCCTGTTAGTGCTATCAAACTTAAATTTTCCTTCTTTAGATTGATATTATAAAACTCATGTTCCTTTTATTTTTGTTTGTCGTGGAGCTACAATGCTAGTATTTCTGTACAATTTTTCTCCTTTTCTTAAAGGAATATTTTTTTGCTTCTTAAGTCTGGTAGAAATTTCTATTCTTGAAGTTCAGGAATTTACCAGGATACACCAAGTCTCATTTCATCAGCCCCATGAGAAGCTCATTCAGTCTTTCAGCTATGAAGATTTATCCTTCCTCCACTCAGAGTAAATTTCTTCCGTTATTTAATTACCTCTCCTACCTTTATTAGTTCCTTCATCTCTATTTGGAGTTCTTACTAACTGCATATTCAAGTGCTTGGAGTTATACTCCAAATGGCTTTTGATTTACCTGATGATTTCCAAATATTTGTAAATTTGTTTTGTATTTAGAGATTAATTACCCAGGGTCTTTCTGCCTGAAATATCTAGTCTCAGCTGTGTTTGCTATCCCTTTGAAGGTCTCTCCTGAATCATAAAATTTGAAAATCATTTGTTTTTGTGCCCAAAAGACCTTTATGTTTTATAATTGAATATCTTTACATCCTTTATTTATTTATTTATTTAGTCAAAATTCCATCTGTTCTCTGCAGTAGTTCTTTTTCGACATAAACCACCTATTCAGGATGATCAGTCCCATCACCGTCTTTTTCTGACTTCTGGGTTCACATCTCTTTATTGTCATTTGGCCACTTACTCATGGTTGACTTACCCTTAGGACTCAGCCTTAAGAAGATATTTGGGATCTACCAGAAACTTCCAGCAAAAATCATAATTATGGGTGAAATGTAAGAGGAATTTCTATTTAAGTCTTAAACAAGGCAAGGGCAGCTGCTGTCATGGTCACTGTGTTGTTGATTATAGCCAATGTAATATAATAAGAAAGAAATGAAATACACTGATTAGAAAGGAAATGATGAAAGTGGCATTATTTGCAGATGATATCATCTGCCTAGAAAAATCTAAAAGTACCAACCAAAGTATTATTAGAATTAATAAGAGAATTTATCAAGGTGATAAGATATAAGATTAATGTACAAATCTCAGAGAGCATTGATAAACACTAATACATATTCTAAAATGTCTAGAAATAAATCTTTCAAGAGTTAAGTGTAAGATATATAAGAAGAAAACTCTATAAAAGGAGAAAATGCGTGAATATATATACACAAAAATCTTAGATAAGAAAATTCAATATTATAAATATTTCACTTTTCCATACATTATTCCTTAAATTCAATACAATAATAAATAAAATCCACATTGGAGTTTTTATATAAATTGTCCTATAAACTTGAGAAAATATATTTAAATTTTATCTGGAAGAGGAAATAAAACAAATATACAAACAAAAGAATAGCCAATAAATACACTTTTCATTAATAATAATAATAATAATGAGTAACTTGCCTAGCCTGGTAACAGAACTTATTCTAAATTTATAGAGTTAAAAAAGCGTGACAAAAATTTTATAAAATAATATTAGAAGAGTTAGATAGACAGAATAGATCAATAACAGATCTATCTTCAATGGGAAATTCAGTATATAATGAAGGTAACATTTTAAATTAAAAAGATTAATTGTTCAGTAAAAGGTACCGATACTGTGAATTCTGCATTTGGAAAAAAAATAAATTCAGGTAACTACTTCAAATTTATGGCAGGTCAAGTTCCCCAGGAAGGAGTTTTTGAGACAGAGATTCGTTGGCAGGAAGTTTATTGGGGATTTGCTCTTTGGATCAATATCTGAGGGGGATGTGAAGGAAGTAGCAGTGGGCAGAGGGAGAAATTGAGCTGCAATTTAGTCTCAATGGCCTCAACCAACCCTAAGTGGAGATCTGAAGCCAGGGTATTTACATTTAGTGTCAGCTCTGGGGTCAGGGAGCCACGTCTTATAGTCCCAGGTGGATCAATCACTGGACGTGGGCTGCCCCTGGGAAGGGATGAGACCTTGGCTGAGGTAGCTCTTCCCAGTTGAGAGCGATTTTCCAGAGAGGGTGGGCACTATTACAATAGTCACAAAATGAATTCCAGATGTATCTAAAAACTAATTATAGAAAACTAAAATATGGGACGTGAATTTGTGAAAAAAAACCCCACAATACAGAATATATTTATAGTATTAGGGTAAGAAGTTCCTTCTATTGATAGATGAATTGGATGACTTGTAGTTGAGAATGTCTATAAACATATTATAATATAAAGAAAGCCAAAGAACAGACTGGGGAAAAAAATATCTGCAATGCGTTTTAACCAATACATGATGTATGGGATGTAACAAAATGTAACTTTACTTTTGTCCCCCAATGGACAAATTATTTAAAGATTAAAAATTATTTAAAGATTTAGGAGAAACTTCAATATGTTCCATGCCTTTCCTATGCTATGTTTACCTTAAGTTAAAAACACATTCTCATTTCAGTTCAAGATACTAATCAACACTTCAAACTTTATTCTAAGATAAGATTTCTCCTCCTCCTCTCCAGCTCTGCGCTGCTTTTTGTGGAGACGCTGGCCTTTGGGGAATGGGATGTGGTTGGCTTCCGTTTGTTCTTTATCTCTTCTCACCTCCTACCCTTTGGCTAGTTGTGGTTTTACACACTGCCTGGTGGTAAAGGTTAAGAAGAAGGAGAGGTAAAAGGATAGAGCCAGAAACGTCCTCTGTCACAGCTACTTCTCCTGCTCTGGGCCTGGCTGATGTTTAAAGGGGACTCTCATAGGAAATGTGGTAGAGGCTTTGGAGACCTGGATGATCCCCCTCAACTCCAGTCATAGCCTTCATGCCTCTTTGGTTCATGCCTTCAGTAACGGGTAGACCACTCCTTAGTCTCTCTGCCAGTGATTTTGGGCACAGTTGGGAAAAACTCCACCTTCCTGGATCCACTGTGAGTGGGAAGGTAGTTACTTCCACAATGCAACCCTCTGCACACTCTCTCACTGGTCCATCTGTCACCTTCTAGACATCTTTAGCAAGGGACAAACAGCCATCCCCTTTTCCCTGCTGCAACCCCATGGAGGATGTAACTCACTGGTGTGAAGAGAAGAGAGCATTTACATGGGACAAGCGCTGGGGTGGGGATGATACTCACACTGGACAGAGGCTCTCTTAAGAACCCCCTTACAGATTGCAAACTGGTACAGCCTCTATGGAAAACAATTTGGAGCTTCCTCAAAACATTAAAAGTAGAACTGTCCAGCAATTCCACTTCTGGGTTTTAGCTGAAGAAATCCAAAACAGTAATTTGAAAAGATATACGCACCCCTATGTTCACTATATGTAAGATAGCCAAGATATGGAAGCACTAGCTAATGCACTAGCTAAGAGTGCATTAATAGACGTTTAGATAAAGAGGACATGGTAAAATGAAATATTATTCAGCCAGAAAAAAAGAAATCTTACCAGTTGTGATAACATGAATGGACCTAGAGGATATTATGCTAAATGAAAAAAGTCAGACTGAGAAAGATAAATACCATATGATCTCACTTATATGTAGAATCTAAAGAACAAAATAAATAAAAAGCTAAAACATATATGGACTCATAGACACAGAGAGCAAACTGATAGTTACCAGATGGGAAGGGGTTTAGGGCACTGGGTGAAAAAGGTGAAGGGGTTAAAAAAGTACAAATTGGTCATTTCAAAATAGTCACAGGGATGTAAAATACAGCATAGGATATATAGTCAATAATATTGTATATAGTGCCAGGTGGGTTCTAATCAAGGGGATTACTTCATAAATTATAAATGTCTAAGCAATAGGCTGTACACCTGAAACTAATATAAAAATAATATTGAATATCAAATTTCATTGGAAAAAAACCACAAAACAACTTTTCTTTTTATCTAAAAAAAAAAGAGGATATCCCTTTCAAATCCCTGACCATCTTCTCAACCCCTGTGGATAAGGTTGTTTATTTGTTTGTTTTAGGTTCAAATGTATTCTTTTTAAAAACATTTCATCATACTTACCTGGCAGGGGAGATACCATGATCACGAAGGTGGTTTTCCCAGGGCGAGGCTTATCCATTGCACTCCGGATGTGCTGACCCCTGAGATTTCCCCAAATGTGGGAAACTCGACTGCATAATTTGTGGTAGTGGGGGACTGCGTAAAAAAAAAACAAACAAAAAAAAAACAACAACAACAAAAAACAAACAAACATTTCATCACAATATATATAACAGAAAAATGATTAATATCCAGAAGATAAATACAAAAAGACAATTAAACAAAGATAAGATTCTCAAAATTGTTGATAATCACCAGAATAGAATTTAAACTCATCAAAAACAAAAAGATTCAATGCACATAATTTGGCAAAGATGTGGAGAAATGGGGCTTCTCGTTAACTCCAGTTGGGCATTGGGGATTTGACAAGGATTATTAAATGGTAAAGGGTAATTTGGCTATAAAATTAAAATTTTACACCTTCACATTCTTCAATCTGGCAATTCCACCAGAAGTAATTAAGTTTTCCAATGATGAATGAAAATGGATCACCAGAGCTCAGGAAAATATACACAGTTGTAAAATAAAGATTTACTTCTGTATACATTTGATTTGTGACTATCAAAGTTACATCTGTAGCATAGGTCTTACTGGAGTTTTTTACAAGAATATATTCCTATAATGCTTGTGCCGTTAAAATATTTTTTAAGAGATCATTCCAGTTTATTATTGTTTTCCAATAACAGTTCCATAAATACAACATTTTTAATAAGGCATAAAATGATGTCATGAACATACTCTCTTTTGCTTTGCTCCAGATTACTAGCTTCAAAGAAGGTAAGCAACATTTTATCAACCATTTTATTGCATGGAAATGATTTAAAAAATGGCAGAATCAGAAGGGTGAGACATTCCTTTAAGCCTTAGTTTCCCAATTTCTCTAGTCCATCTCCTACATTCTCTTAAAATTATAAATACCAGCTACAACTCTAATTTTCACCATTAAAGTTGTTTCCTTGACCAAAAATGAAATAATTTTATTTCCACAGCCAATCTATGTTAAAATGGTCTCCTAATTAGGTGTCTGAAGAGCCTATTTCCCCCTTTCTTTAAGCTGTTTTCTAAAAGGTCTTGGGCTATCAACAATAGTGTTTTGAGTACAGGACCCTGTTCCGCGTGCTTCTACACTTAATTGGATCTGAATGTTCACACAACCAAGATCTATATTCAGACCATCTTTCCCTGGTATTTAAGATGAGACTGAGAGACACTAAAGAGTCTGAACTGGTTGCTTAAAAAGAGGATACAAACATAAGTAAAACAGAACAGCAGTGTAAGATGTGCTTTCAGAGAGAAGGTGACACATTCTGCAAAGAGGAGGGGAAGATTAAAGCAGTCACAGAGAAGCTGAGAGGGAAACAGGGAACCGTTGCCTGCATTCATAATAATTTTCCTTGTGTTGTAAATAATAACTTGGAGTAATAACACTTACTGAGCATTTACTGTATTCTGGGAACTATTCCAACCACTCACATATCATATAGTATCTCTTTTAATCTCTGTAACAGTCAGACAACTAAATACACTTAGCAACTCTATAAATGGAGGGCAAGTTTATTTACCTAGGGTCTCAGAGCTAGCAATGAGAAGAGCAGCATTTGAACCTCTGATGAATGACTCCAAAGCCTAAGTTTGCTCTCTCCTATCGCTCTTTTAACTTTTATTTTAACTTTGCTTCTTTTTTCCTAACAAGATTTTATTTTGAAATAAGTCTTTTTTTGTCCCTAATATTTTCTTCAGAGTTGTCTTTACCCCCAAAGATACAATCAATATCATGTATTGCATTTAGTTGTCAGATTCCTTTAGTCTACTTTAATCTAAAAGAGCCCTTGATGCTTTGTTTTGTCTCATTTAGTTTTGTTTTGTGCTCTGGCTTTTTTGTCCCAGACCTGTTGACAGTAGTTATCTACTGTTTCATAACAAACTGCCCCCACAACTTAGTGACTTAATGCCATTAAACAACCACCATTTTATTATGGCCAAAGATACTGTAGGTCCGAAAAAATAGACAGGGCGCAGTGCAGATGGCTTGTCTTGGCTCCATGATACCTGATGGCTTAACACTTATATGTCTGGGACTGGAATCTGAAGAACTTTTCACTCACATATCTGCTGCCTGAGTTGTGATGACGCTAAGGCTGGACTCAGCTGTGATTATCAACGAGAACACCTATATGTGGCCATTCCAGGTGTCTTAGGCTTCCTCACAACATGGCAGCCTCAGGATAGTTAGGCTCACGGCTCCACCACCAAGTGTTCTAGCACTACTTGTGGAAGCTGCAAGGCCATCAGTGATCTTGCTTCGGAAGTCACACGGTGTCACTTCTGCTCTACTGTGCTGATCAAAGCATTCACAGAGAAGGTGACACAGACTTCCCACCTTTTAAAGGGAACAGTGTCATTTATTTATTTATTTATTTATTTTATTAGTTTTTTATTAGTTTAATTGATAGACATTTATCATTTATATCCCTCACAAAGTGATAGTACTCCTCTCCCAATCTACTATCCCTCTGACATCACACACAGCCATTACATTTCCACTGTCTCTATTCCTAATGCTTTACCTCACTTGAATAAGCATGAGGACATAGGACAAACCAATTTTTTTTTTTTAAAATACTGAACGCTTCTCATAAAATAACTTTGACTTGGATACGATCTCCAGATTAGATAACAGTATTACATTAATATTAATTTAGTGATTTTGATTACCATATTGTATTTATGAAAGAGAATGTCTTTATTTTCAAAAATATACACTAAGGTATTTAGGGATGAAGAGATACCATAGTTGTAATTGTTTTCAAATGTTACAGAGAAAAATGGCATATATAGATAGAGAAAATAATAAAGCAAATGTGACAAATCGTTAACATTTGGGATACCTGAGTGAAAGATATCAGGAATTCCTTGTATTCTTACAATTTATCTGTAATTTTGAAACGATTTCAAAATAAAAAGTATAAATGGGGCTATGTCATGCAGGGCGGCCTGCGGGGTCTCTTATCCCACTCCCCACATAAGAACGCAGGATATGGTGAGGCCAAAAAGGAACACCCACGGAGCCATAGGTAGGGAAGTCATACTACTATATTCTCGCTGGTGGCTGGGTTGGAGACACAGGAAGCAGGAGCCACACTGTCTGCAACCCGCCCTGCTACCTGCAATCCACGCTTGCCAGCCACCATCTTCTTGCTAGCCCCCCATTTTCTGCTAGCATAGCCACAGCAGTTATATTAGTGGCCAATGGCTCACTGGTTACAGCTGACAGCCAACTAGCCATAGTAGATGGCCATTTACTACCTGAGTGAGCACCTTTCCACGTGAGGGCGAGAGCCTGGAAACTGTACTCCTGGCTTTGTCCCCACAGGCTATTCTATATTAAAAGAAATATATCATTTTAACTGTAAAAAAATAAAATAAAAAATAAAAAACATAAAGGGAATAGTGTCAAAGAATTTACATCATGTTTTAAACCACCAGAATATCATTGATCTCTTTGAAGAATCCAGCTGTTAAATAGGTTCTAACCATCATGTCATATTATCACTTTCACAAATTATTCTATTAGCTTTCCAATTTATCCTCCCTAATCCAGTTTGAAGCAGATTTGCTAGTTAAAACTAAGAGCGCTGCAAAAAATAAGGACCGTATTTCAGAAAATGTAATTACATTGAACCCTAAATCTGTTGTGTTGGTAATCAGCAGGCAGGTCTTCAACACAACTGCCCTGCATTGCTTCAGGAAAAGGCTGTGACTTTCACTTCCTCTTATGTTACCAAATCAGAGCACCATGTAACACCTGTAACTCAGAAGGAACGTTGAGCCATAGGACCTCATATGCATCACAGCATATTGCAGGAAGAAACAAGAGTAGTGTGCTGTTCTTTCAACGAAAATTAAAAGGGAATATAGATTTTAAAAAGAACAACTTTTTCAATAGAATGAGGTCTATTGATGTATAATTTATATACAGTAAAATTCACCATTGTTGGTGTCGTGCAGGGTGCCAGGCTGGGTCTCAGCTCCCGCTCCCCACATAAGAACGCAGGACACAGTGAGGCCAAAAAGGAACACCTACGGAGCCATAGGTAAGGGAGTCTTATCACTATATTCTCTCTGGCGGCATCCGCCTCTCTGCAACCCGCTCTTGTTAGCTCAGCCGCCATCTTCTTGCTAGCCCCCATTTTGCTGTTAGCATAACCACAGCAGTTATATTAGTGGCCAATGGCCCACTGGTTACAGCTGACGGCCAACTAGCCACAGCTGATGGCCATCAAATCGCAGCTGATGGCCATTTACTACCTGAACCAGCACCTTTCTATGTGAGGCCGAGAGCCTGGAAACTGCTTTCTGGGGTTCTCTCCCAACAGTTGGTATGCCATTTTATGAGTTTTGACAAAACATAGTATATACTCATGGTCAGGTCACCACCACCACAATTAAGACGTAGAACAATTCATTACTTCAAATGATTGCCTACTGTGCCTTTATAGTCAATTCTCTTCCTCCATTCCCAGCTTTTGGCAACTACTGATCTCATTTTTCCCTTTAGTTAGAATTTTTCCGAAGACCATATATATGGAATATACAGTGTGAAGCTCTTCCATTTGCCATAATGCATTTGAGATTCATGCATGTTGCACTTACCAGTAGCTCATTTCGTTTTATTGCTGAGTAGTATTCCATTGTAAGAATATGCCACTTTTTTTTTTTTAAAGCATTCATCCAAATAAGGAAATCTGGGTTGATTTCAACACACAACATTTTTAAAATAGCAGAAAAAGACACAAATGAATCTTGTCATAGAGTTTTTAATTTCTTAACTATCTTCATAGTTTCAGGTCATTTTGAGTTTATTACCAGCAAAAGTTAGAAATCATCCATCTGTAGGAATCATGCAAGTTTTGTGGGGAGCAATGGTCTCTTTCTAATCAATCATTTTCCCACGGAATTCCTTCAGGTTTGATGTAATTGCTCCTGTTTCTCAACCAGTATGTTTATGGAGAGTGTTGAGAGAGGATTATGTTCCAATGGGTAACAGCTGGCCTCATAGCAATTGGATGACAAAAGGATTATCCAAGTGTATAACTTGCAGAAATTGGACCAGGAGCCGGGTCAGAGGATGCAACACCCTCTTTGGCTGAATTTTGAGGCTCAGCTCCTCAATAATGCTTTCGATTAGGCAATCTTGGGCTTTCTGCAAGATGAAGACTGAACAGGCAAAAGCAATGGAAGGCCCCATGGAGAAATCACACGGATATTTTTGCTTTTTCCATTATCCAGCTCCCTTTCAGCAATAACTCAGAGCTAGATATTTCACATGCTGTGCAAGATTTCAGTAGGTTAGAAACTAATTTTAAATCCATTAAAAATGAGTCCATATCAGCATTGTCTCCATGACCCCTTGCCTTTAGAAGAACTGAGAACAATGCTGCCTCACTGATTTTCTCATGCTATTGTATCATTTGCATAAAACAGGTGTGCCACAAACGTTTCACTGCCAACTCAACATAATGTGCCCGCACAATTCTCTAATTTCACTGTCAATGCAGTAATTTTTCTCCTTTGTTAAAAGGCTCTCAAAATTACTGTAAGTAATGCCAATGCATACTGAATTTAAGTCAAATAATACAGTTGCCTTTCCCGCTAACTTTGAATCTTGAAAAAGCAAGATCTGAAAAATTAGAGATGGGGCCTGGTGTGAGTCACTCAGTACAAAATCTGGTTTTGTGACTGCCAATATTTCTAAAAAGAAGAAAAACAATACGAAAAGAAAAGTTCTTCATCATGCTTGAAACCTCAAATTATATATTTTATTTTTGTTTCTTTTTTTATTTCCAGTCTCTTTCATTTTATAATAGTCCTTTCCTTTAAGGAGGCTCCATAGAAAAATGAAATGAGTATCAACTTAGATTTATATATTGACTATCTCTTTTCCTTTTTCCTCTTCCAAGTAGCTTCCCAGTAATGCTGTTTTCTTAGTAACTCTCATGAGCAGTGCCTTGGTTATAAATGACTAGACATTTACAGAATTATTCACAGGTACTTCAACCAGGATCACAAAATACACACTTATTTGTTTACACTGTTCATTTGTGCACAATACTGGGAATGAAAACAGATTCTACTGTCCTCATCACTTGTTAGTGTACACATAAATGCATAAATAAATGTATATAAACATATGTCGTGCGGGAGACCCTGCTCGCTGCACCATTTGTCGGGCGGGGTGGCCTGCGGGGTCTCTGCCCCCGCTCCCCACACAAGAACGCAGGATATGGTGAGGCCGAAAAGGAACACCCGCGGTGCTATAGGTAGGGGAGTCATACCACTATGGTCTCACTGGAGGCTGGGTTCACCGGACGTGCGACCTGCCGTCCGCCTTTCCGCCAACTGACGGACGGACGACTCTCCTCCACTTTCTCACTCTCTTCCACTCTCTCCTCGGCTCTCCTCTTCCACTTTCCTTGGCTCTGCTCGGCTCTTCGGCAATCCTCGGCAGTCCTCGGCAGTCCTCGGCTCTCCTCCGTAGCCGCAGCAGTTATACCAGCGGCCAATCGGCTAACCGGCCGCAGCCGACGGCCAATCAGCCACAGCCAAGCCAGCACCTCTTCATGTGAGGCCGAGAGCCTGTAAACTACTTTCTGGGGCTCTGTCCCCACACTATATACCTGTATTTATGAAATCTATGTCTAATAAAACACACATGTATAGATATATACACATACATATATACAATGCATGCATAATTTAAAAAATAAAATTAGGCTCATGGGATTCCCCTGATAGAAGCTCCAGTGGCTTCCTGCCCAAGGCTGTACCTGCCCCAGGTCCTGTGTTCCTCTCCCAGGTCCTGTGTTCCTCTGACTGCATCCTTTTCCTTCTTTCCCGTGCGTATTTCCCTCTGACCACACAGGTCTCATAGTTTTTTAATTTAAACACACCAAAGTAATCCCTACTTCCTGGTCTTTGTCTTGGATATTCTCTTAGCCCCAGAAAGCTTTTCTGCTGATGTGAGCAGGACCAACTCCCTCTCATCTTGCATGTCTCAGCTTAACATCACAGACTTAGAATGATATTTGTTGGCCAATTTAACAGCTCCTCAATAAGTCCAATTCTTTTGTTTTCCTTGGCCTCTTCTTTGTCCCTCTGTCGCAAAGGGTGGGTGCCTCTCTAATCGCCCCTCCCTCCCGCAGTTCCCACTCAGTCCTCTGGCTACCACTCTAAGCACAAGATCCCCTTTGCCTGGGGGCTTCCTCTGGCCACAGGCATACACTCAGCCTGCACAAAGGGTTGAGCCAAGCATGTCCCAGAAGTAGCCCTAAACCAACGGTGGCTGAAAGTTGATGGACCCTTGGGTGAGACAACTCTGAGTTGTATTGTGTGAAATATCTCAGAAATCCACAGTAGCACTGAACCATAATTGCCCAAAACAATTGCACTTAACACGCTTTTATAGCCTTCCTTCTCTTCCCTACTTTCCTTTCCCTTTCCTCTAACCCCATCATCTCCCAGGGCAACCATTTGTACCTATATACTTGGGTCTACTTCTGAGAGAATTCAACCTAATGCACCTTCTCAACTAGACTAAACGCCACTAAAAGGAGAAAACATTGCATATCCTTCACCCCAGTGCTAGGCACACACTATAGATGTTTATTGAATGAGTAAATGATCACATATTTATGCATATCTATGTGACAAGATATAATTCAGATATTTTAAGTGGTCCTGCCCCTGAATCTAAGACCTACCTACCTCCCAATGTAGGAAAGCTCTTTATTGCCTTGGGGCCCAAGTATCAAAGAGAAAACACAAAAGCATATGGAAGAAATGAAAAGACAATTTGGACTATTGGGATTCTAAACTGATGTTTAAAACTGTGTGTGAAAGTTGAGGATTTGATTTTTGAGAGAAGGCATTTTTGAAAGAGAAGAGGTTGTTTGCACATTCACATTGTGAGAGAGGTCATCACAAATTAAATTTCAGGATGTAAGGACGACGGGTCCGTGGACCTAAGAACCTGTAACAGTCCACCAGTATTTCTCCACTGACTGTTCTCTGTTTCAACCTAGCAGAAACAGGAACAATTGAATTTCCTGGAGATTGTCAGTGGCTTTAATGAAGTCATATTTTAATATTATTTAATAAAAAATTGTTATCGTAGGCCTTTTATATATTTCCAGGAACTGTTTTAGGCCTTGTGGTTATCACCATGAGCCAAACAACACAAAATTCCTGCCCTGACAGTGCTTATGTATGAGTAAACAGAGGCAGTTCAATCAGCAAATTAAAAAAAAAAAAGGCAAAGATAATAATATCAGTGGTGAGGGTAAAGGTAAAAGTGCAGAGAGAAATGCTGCTATTTTCTATGGAGGTGATATTTGAATGGAGACATAAAGGAAACGAGGAAGCAAGCTCTGCAGATATCTCTGGAGAGAGAGCATTTGAAGCAGATAAAATATCTCAGGGCAGAAGCTATGAGGCAGGAGTGTGCTTGGCACGTTTGAGCAGCTGCAGGGAGACTCTAAGGCTAGCTGGGTGGGGCAGAGCAAGATGGTGGGGGATGGGACTAGAGACATAGCAAGAACCCTCTGGTGTGAAATTTAAACTCTCCATTATTATTTCCAAATCATCTTTATTTGACCTCAAGCCAATTAATCTGACAATTGTGCATTAATCGAAGAAGTTGCTTCAGAGTCACAAGATACCGCTGTCCTCCAGCCTCAGGCCACAAGGTAAAGAAAAACAGCAAATGTTTCCTCACATCAGTAAAATTTTGATTGAAGAATAACATGCACATTGAAAAGTGTAAAAATCGTAAGTGTCTGTGCATTGTGACAAATTTTTCACAAACGGAACACATCCATGCAGCCAACATCTAGGTCAAGAAATGAAACGTTACTCAACCTCCCAAGGGTAACCACTGTTTTAATTTCAACCACCATATATTGTTTGCCTCTTTTTGAACTCTATAAAATGGAATCAAATGGTATTGATTCTTCAGCATCTGATGTCTTTTGCTCAACATTATGTTTATAAGATACATCTATGTTGTTATCTGTAGTTGTATTTTGTTCATTCTCTGTGTTGTGTGTGAATTATTTGGGGTGAATATACTACAATTTATTTATCCATTCTAACATTGGTGGGCATTAGTATTTTTTAGCTTGGGCTACTACAAATAGTGCTGCTATGAATATCCTCGTCCATATCATTTGGTGCCCATTTTTGTGGGTATTTAACTAGGAGTCAAACTGCTGGGTTAAAAAATATGCATCTTTTTAGCTTTAGTGGTTTCTGCCAGTTTTCCAGAGTGACTGACCAATTTTTTTTCTTCCATCCACAGTGTATTAGAATTTCTATTGGTCTGTAACAGACAACTGGTATTGTCTGTCTTTTTCATTTTAGGCATTCAATATAGAAGTATTGGATTGTGGTTTTAATTTACATTTCCTTGATGATTAATGAAGTTTAGCACTTTAAATTTTTGCTGGCAATTAAATGTTTATGTTTTAAAAGTAGCTTATAAATCAGTCCAAAGTAGTCTTGGGAAATATAAATGAGGATAATAGCACCCACATCAGAGGGTCAGAGATAATTGCATGAAAAGATCTATGTACAAATACTCAACATGATACCTGGCAGAGATTAATTACATATTATTATTATTATTATTATTATTATTATTATTTTATGTGATAAACAGTGAATAGCCTAAAATATGATGATCTTTGCTACTAAATATTCAATTTGAAGATGAAGTCCAGAGGAACTGCTGAATGAAAATGAAGAAAAAAATGAACCACTTTGATAGAGCCAATAAAAACAAAAGGACATTGGAACAGCAATAAACTAATCAAAATAATATCAGAGTCTGCACTATATTCATTTCAATGATAAATACAGTCTTAAATGTCAAAGTAAGAGTCAAAATAATTACATTAAAGTCTTCATCTTTAAAAACTTGTCTGTACTTTAGGATTGATTATTGGTGTATCTATTGAGCTAGACATTTTCGTCTTGGGCCTGTGAATTAATGTTCTCTGAAGATCTATGAAATGCATTTGGTTATATTCAACACAATTCATCTGAAGCTTATTTTCACAGCTGTTACCATTAGGTACCAGCTGAGTCATGAAGTAGAGTCTGGAATGAATTATAGCCAACCTAATGCATAGAAGAAACAGGAATCAACATGGTGGAATGTTCATACTGAACTAGCATTGATCTCAGCCTTAAAGTATGAGTAAGATTTATTGAGGTAAAGCCAAGAAGGATATATCAGTCATCAAAATAATAACAACAAAAAAACTGACAAGACATTGCACATGTAATGTTCAGAGGATCATACGTTCTGGAAACACAGATATGCAATAGGTAGGTAGAGGTATGTAGGTGGCAAAGATTATGATGAATTTTGACTATCATGATGGATTTGGTTCTTTAGCCTTTAGGGACTTGTGAAATGATTCTGAATTGAGAAATGGCATGCCTATATTCTGGAAAGTTAACCTTGAAAAGAACGGATGAAGTGACATTAGGTTTGGGAGCAAGAAAACCCTAATGACTTTTGCAAGAGAAGAGTTGGTAGATGATGAGAGAACCTGACGACAGGTGATAACAGAGAAAAGGAACAAGAGGTGATTAGTTTCAAATACATTTTTGAAACAAACTTGATTAAAGTTGATGACCTGTTAGATGAAGAGAATCGTAGAATGACATTGAGGATTCTGAGTTAGTTCTAGTAGTTTCTAATTGTAGAAACTATTAATAGGACTGAATGGAGATTAAATTTGTGAAGAAGATAATGAGTTTAATTCGGGACTTTTTAAAAATAAATTGTATTGGGGAATATTGGGGGACAGTGTGTTTCTCCAAGGACCATCAGCTCCAAGTAGTTGTCCTTCAATCTTGTTGAGGAGGACGCAGCTCAGCTCCAAGTCCAGTGGCCGATTCCACAATTGAGAGCTCGTGCTCTAACCAACTGAGCCATCAGCTGCCAATTTGGGACTTTCTGATGTTGCTAATTTAATTCCTTTGCATTTGTTAACATAATGGAAACAGTAATTAAAAATAATGGAAGATCAAAGGTGAAAGCATTTGTGGGGGAACAGATAAATTAGAGAAAGAGTAGTAAGATAAACAGTAACAACTGTGGGGTAAATTTATGAGACAAACAGGCTTGGACAATGAAACAAATTGAGATTCTGTACAGATGACACGATTTATGATAAAAGTCTACAACATAACACAGATGTTTCTGTAAATACATAGATTCTCCTTCTTGGTGTCTTCATTCCAACCCAATCCGAATGGGGAGTCATTAGCACCATTATAAGAGAGTAATTAAGAGAAATCATAATTAACCTCCATATTTTTAATATTCTTAAAATTGGAAAAGAGCTCTTCCCAACAGATTGTCTTTTTAAGTTATTCTTTTATCAATGCCTTGTGTTACTAGAATTTATTCATTCAAAACATGTTTTAAAAATATCTTACTGTGTTTCATGTACTATCCTAAGCACTGGGATACAGCAATGCACACAATCGACTCCAAGTCTCAGTCTTCCTCGAGAATCTTTTATTGGTTATCCAGAAAGAAATTACTCCTACCCCTCAAAAAATTCACAGCAAGTTTTTCTCTATTTTCTTTCTTCTTCCCCTCATCAAAAGCAACTACAGCCAAACATACCCATGATTATAATATAGAACGCATTAGAGTTGGCAATTGCAATGAGCCAAGTGACATCTGCCTATTAAAGATAAGTGGGTATTGTGATTTCATCACAACTATGCTAACTGTTAAATGCTAAGTAAACATTTCATATACCTCCTGTAATTCAGTCAGTGTAGCCAGTATTTTATGAATAGATATTAATCCACATTGATGACTGCTCTAATTTTTCACATCATGAGAGCTTTTGACATTGCACAGTTCATTTTCCCAGAAAGGACAGCAAGTCCTCAAAACAATTATTTAACTAACCTCTGAGTGAACTAGCTCTCCTGTCACTGCAAAAATTTGGGTGTACTCATTGTATTAATAGGTTTTGGCTCATTTCTGCCTCTTTATTTCCATCTGTTTTTTAATTGAAGTTTTTTGGGGTGATAATGGTTAGCAAAGTTACATAGATTTCAGGTGTACAATTCTGTAATACATCATCTGTATATCACATTGTGTGTTCACCACCCAGAGTCAGTTCTCCTTCCATCACCATATATTTGATCCCCTTTACCCTCATCTACCACCCCGCCCCTTATCCTCTGGAAACCACTAAACTATTGTCTGGGTCTATGAGTTTTGTTTCTTCATTTGTTTGTCTTGTCCCTTTGTTGTTTTCAGTTTTATATCCCTTCCATCTTTTAAGAATAAATCTTGTTCTCAGTGGTCTATATTGTGAAAAGATAAAAGGAATATTTTAAATAAATCTACTGCTGCTTTTTACTGTTACTTCCCCTTAGAATTTGATTTTTGAATCCCACATACGGTAGTTAAATCATAAAATAGAAGGCATTGAGGACTCTTCCTCACTGTGAGAAATTCCCTTCTATAATGTTGGCTCACACTGTTAAAACTGCCTGATATTTTATCTTTGTCCCAAAAGTTCCCAGGATTTGAAAGTAAATATATACTTTTCCTTAATTGTCATTTAAAAATCAAAGTGTTTGCTACCAACATGTTAATAAATACTTATTTTAAAATCATATTCAGCCATGTTTTTATCCTATTTGAACTATGGCCTCTGTGTATTGCTTTAAATAAATCTTGCTTTGAAAATTCATTGTTATTGTTGTGTATTTTTTTCTGCTTTGATTAGCACAATTCAAGATTCATAGATGTACAAGTTGCCTGAAATACTAAAATTTCACTAAAATAAAGCAAAACGTAACATTTCCAAATAGTCATCTGGAAGAAATTCAGAATTTAAGAAGATATTTTCACCTTGAATGAGTATCATTTTTGTGCAATTGCATTTATAGCTTTCACAGATGCGTTGAAATATGTGTTTTTCCTCTGAGAGAATATGGCGAAAGCTAAATATCTATAGGAATCCTTGAGAAAATATGTTTTAAATAAAACTATCTATGCAAAAAGAAAAGAAGGAATGAATAGATTTGTATTTTTCTCAATGCTCACTAGTTTCTTTTGAAAAGATTCCAGTAGGGGAAGTCATAAAATAAATTTATAAATAAGGTAGCTTGCTAAAATTATTATGGATGAAAAATTTCCCCTATAGTGTGTTCCAAGACAAAAAAGATTTATATTCATATTTCAATGTTAGTCATACATTCATTACATAATCGGTTCCATTTCATTACATATTCCACAATCTTCAGATTAGATCTTGAATCTTTGTATACATTATACCTCCCAGATTTTATTTGAAGTATTGGCTTAATTTTTCAAAACATATAATTAAGATGGTTTGTGTTCATTGTTTTTAACTTCACACTATGTACATCTTTATAGGCTTACCACATCTAAATGTGATAGTTGCATGACAAACATTGCATGGTCTTGATTAAAGGAATGATACACAAACTTTCTCACTCTACCATAGGTCAAATTTTATTTCTCACTCTACTGAAGTTCAAAGTTAATTTTTCACCTTGCTGAAGTTATGAATTTATTTCGCACTTTACTGAAGACTGAAAGGTATAGTATAAACAAATCTTTTTAAAAATAAGCCACCAAGAGTGAGTGCAGTGTAGATGAATAGCACTGGTATTTCTTTGAGTGAAAGTCAATCATGTGACTAGACCTTCCACAGTCTTTAAAAACAAGTTGATTGCATGTGTTGTTTAAAATATCTGAAAAATATTGAGGCATGTACCTTTTGACCATGCCTTTGGATATTAAGAATGCGCTAAAACCCTCCGAGTCATGTATAAACAGCCATATTGGTTGACTGAAGCTGTTGGGAAGGTGTTCCATAGTTTATGGCTCCTGCGAAGCCACTGTATTTTGAGGCTGCCGCACGTAGGTCAGTAACAATCTAGTTCCTTGTTTCTACAGCTCTGGTAGTTGGAGAAAGTCAGCAGCTTTGAGCGGGGTATGGGAAGATGGGGGGATCTTGTGTCCCTTTTCTTCTGAGACCTATAATGTTGCACTTTCAACTGCAATAGACGGAAACCTTCAGACTTGTCTTTCACCAGAGTGTAGCAACCGAAGCAAGAAAGCCCTAAAATACTGTAATGAAATAGTATGACTTTGGAGTGAAAGTTTTTTTTTCATTGGGATATAAAATTTTAGAGGAAAGAATTAAGTATAAAGACAACATTTCCAGTTTTTAGCTGCCTACATAAACTATAGCAAGTAGCTGCAGGTGCATTATTTTAGACATTTTAAATAAATAATACATAGCTTGAAAATAGTGTTCGTTTTGTATTGACTTCCTCCTTATTTTCCAAAGACGCTAATTCATTTCATAAATATTAAGGGCAAGTGAATTTGCAATCTTTATATGTTAAAATTCAGGAACCAACTATTTCCTTTATTTACAGTGGTATAAGCAAAAGGTTTTTGAATGTCCACTAAGTGCTAGGTACTGGGGTGTAGAAGATCTATCAAAGTGTGAGAAAATGGGTGCATAAATGTATGAATGATTACAAAGTAGGAAATGATTATTACAAATAACTAGTACAGACAATAACTAGTATAAACATTTAAAGGAGATAGATTTCTTGAGGCCAAGCAATCAGATAAATGTTTATGGGGCGGTAGAGAAGGAAAGAACTGAAGAGAAAACAAATAACTAAAATACATTGTGATAATTTTATGTGACAGGTGCGTATAAGAGTTCTGGCATCACTAATAAGAGAGGTCTTACAGGCAGGATTAAATCTTTAGTGAACCATATTACTTCACATTTGTGCTTATTCTAGGACATCATGAACATGACTGGATTACAGAGTAGATGCCATCACTACCCTCTCTATAGCCCTCAGATCTTATCACTTCCATGCCTGTTGGCCTGCTTTCAATTGCAAGTATCTGCATCACTGTGCTGGAGGGCTTTCTCCAAAGCTGCTGATGTCCTTTCTGTTCACGCCCAGCACATGGAAGTCTGAAAATGACAAGGAATTAACACTCTTTGGTAACAGCCCTCAACCAATAGCTGAGGGAATTGGTATAGATTGGGATGACTCTTAGTTGTATGCTCTGCTTTATTTCCCAGAGTTCCCCAGCAAGACTGAGCTCCAATAAACTCATGGTGATGACTTGCTATTTGGCTAGCACACCCTTGATTGGCTTCTTTCTCTTCCTTGTTTCACTTCTCCCGTCCACTACTGATACTTTCTAGATCACCTACCAAATAAACTTCTGGCACAAATCTTTATCTTAGAATCTGCCACAGGAAATCAATTAAGACAGATGGGATATATTTAATTGATTTAGTGTTAGTCAATGGAGTCATGTTTGAGTAGCACTGAAAATTATGCAGGTACGAGTATACATATAAGTGATGGGAATGACTAGAGAATAGCCTACTGAAATGAAAAAGCTCTACTGACTCACATTTTTATCATTTTTCTCTCTTAAGATGCATAGGGTTCTGCTTTAACTTCACCAATAAATTCAGAATATTATATTTTATGGTCAATGATATTCCATTTTAGCTCATCCTCGTAAAATCAAAACCTACTAAAAGAGATTTTACAATGCAGAAATACGTATTTTCAAAAAACCCACAGAATTCACTTTGTATTTCTTTTGTTTTCCAGGCATTACCAAGTTTAAGGCTGGATATGATGGCTAAAATATATATATATATTCTATAACTGGTGATGAGAGAGAGCCCTTAGCATGAGTGAAAAACCATTTTCCATGCATTTGACTCATTTTTTTTGCCTTTTTCTTTCAGCCTGTGGATTTGCAGAGAATAACAAATTTGATTTTATAAGAGTGATCTCAGATTCCACTACACAATCATTTTTATATTTTTTGTGAAATGATAGTAATCCCTTCGTCTCATGTTAAAAATAGTTAAAAGAAAACAGAATTAAAAACAGAAGCTATTACAGGGGTAGATATGAGAAGGCATATTCACTGATCATAGTTAATTATAATCGATGGATTCCAAATTACATAACTGGTAGAAAATAAACTTTTTGTCCAAGAATTAATCATATTAATCACATTCCCTAATTACATTTGCTTCCTGAATAAAGCTCCCATTCATTGCAAGTCACTTTATTACCAGCACTGTACATCTCCTTTAACGCAAGTACACACAGGAGTAATGTGTAATGAATAGACCTATTGAGTGCTGGAAAACAGATCACTCAAAAAAATGACCAAAGGAATACACAAGTATGACTCCTGTCCTCAAAGGAAGGATTAGACGGTGATCCATAAAAGAAGCAATGACTTTCTTCTTATGCCAGAACATCAAGAGTACTCTGGTCAAAAGTTGCATTGGTGTCCTCCTTAGCTGCAAAATATAATACTTATATCAAATCAAATTCTGGAGAAGCAATTTGCAAATATTAGTAGTTCTTATGTAGCATAACCTAATTAACCAAATTACTTAACAGTGTCTGTCAGAGGTCCACTTTAAAAAGTTGCTGTAAACTGGTATCATTTTACCGAAAATGAAACTGAAAAGTTAAGAAACTCTCCCAAAGTCTCAAAGCTGGTAATTCTGGATCTAGAAAACTGCCCTTTGTTATTATGCTATAGCAAAAGAGAAACAGGACCCACGAAAATTTGACAGAAGATCTGCTGATTTGAAAAAGTGGAGATTGAGAATATGAGGTACTGCCCTTATAGGCGACTACAACTCTTTTGAACAGAGGAAAATAGTCTTAATTTTATTTGATTACTCATAATTTATCTACTGTTTTCAAATTTATGAAAAGACATTGTTATTAGCCTTTGAAAATGTAAGAATTATTTTTACATCATTTTTTGTGTCTTTGTTCTGTGGCCAATTTTATATATTTAGGGGGAAAAACAAACAAGTAAGGGAAATCTCATTCCAGAAACTCTCTGTTCAGTGATTTTCCAACCTTTTGTTACTTAAGGTCAGTCTTGAAAGCAAAATATCATCTGATCATATGGGAGTTTTCACGTTAATGAATAGACTGATAATATCTAACTAGTCATCAAAAGCAACAGTAGCTCATACTTTCATTTAGTTCCATTATTCTTTTGCTTCCATTGTTTACTTGATTATATCTTTGAAAGATAAATAACTGGGAGAAACATAAGCCATGAATGCAGTGTAAATCTTTTAGTGAAACTATTTAGTTCCATAAAGAGCAACAGATTGTAGTCAAGTTGTACCAAATCTACTGATTAAAACTTTAATAAATTCTTGTATCAAAACTTTAATAAATGCAGGTAACTGTCTAGCAAGCAGTAGCTATATACCTATCAAAGAATGAAAAACATTGAAGTAGGAACAATTTCATAGGCCTTCTTTCCTGGTACTTTTTTTTCGCTCTAGTGACAGGAAGTCTAGTCACAAAGATCCTTGTTTCTCTGCCCCGATCAAAAGTACATCTCAGATTAAGCCGTCGTATCAAAAAATGACAGAAAGTAAAAATACTGGTCACTGGGACTGATTCTTATTAGTTAAAGACACTTGACATATTATATGGTGTCTTTGATTGTCATCTCCAGAAACAGCCCTGTGCAAATGATGTATTAAGTGAGTGTTCCCAGCAAAACCAGTAAGAAAGAAACAGAACAAGGCGGGAGAGAAAGATATGCACAGGTATGATTTCAAATAAAATCCCATACTTGGCCCGATCCCTCAAGAGCACTGGAGCATAAGTCACACATTAGAGTTGGTCCCTGCTCAAGACAAAGGATGTGTCTTTTAAACTCCTGTGCCTGTCAATCATTGGCTACAAATTGTCTTTCGGGAAACAGGAAAACCTAACTACTTCAGATTCTCCAAGAACCTGATGCAACAGCCTAATGGTAGTCTTTTGAGGAAAACTAAAGGTGTGAGTTGTTAGGAGTAAAATATAAAATCAGAGGCATGGGCACACAGAACTAGTTAGTATAGGGCATATGAGGGGTTCAAGGTGAGGACAGTGACAACTCCTACTACACATAGTGGTGTGTAGTTCCAGCACATTGGACATGATAGTATTAGCCGCTGTAGCCATTCATATTTGGAGTCAGTTGTGCTACAGGAGCCAGCCATCCTGGTTAAATAAGAAAGCCAGTTTGGTTATTTTATTTCAGGAATGGTTTGGTTTTGCCCAGGCTCTGGACCATAGCCTGTTGATCTCTGATCAAGGTTAATGGTGTAAAATGAACTTGCTGCACAATTGCATTGTTGTTAACACTGAACATCAGGATTTTCTGCCTAAGCTGAAAAAAAGGCAAATCTCCTATTTTACCCCCATGGCTGGGGTGTTGCCCATCACACCAAAAATAGAAATTCAGGCTGTGAAGATCAAAGAAATCTTTTATTAATTTTTAAAATTGTTTGTTCTCATTAACTCTGCATTTACTTGTACTCTGAACAGGAAACTTTGCAGGAGAAAGAAACAGTTTTGGGGTCAAACTGGATAGGGGAGCAATTAAATACACATTTCTGCTGTAGGATTTTTTAGCACTATTAATGTGTGTTGTAAATCCCCAAGGAGGATGATACTAAATACAAAATTGTCATATTGAAATGACTATGTAATCCTCATTGAATGGGGCATCTTTTAAAACTAATGTCTGTGGATACACTTTAGTGAATTCTGTTATGAATGATTAATATAGAAAATTTACAGATCCATTTGGCTCATGATCATAGATGCAAATATCCTAAACGAAATGAATGCAAATTGAATCAGTGTATAAAAAATGATAATATGCCATGACCAAGATGTTTAAGCTATAACAATATGTAAATATTTCATCACATTAAGAAAAAAATACATAATCATTTTAACAGTTGTAGAATAAGCACTATGCAAAATATGTACCCATTCATAATTTTTATAAAACACAATTCATTAAATAGGAGTAGGAAGAAATTTTAAGTTCTACCAAAAATTAAAAACAAAAAACAAAACTAGATCAAACATCATTCTAAATGGAGGAACATTTAAAATTTCCTCTTTAAAATTAATTATAGGGGTCTCTACTATCATTACTTTTACCGATTGTATTGGAGGTCTTAGCTAGTGTAGGAAGAGAAAAAGAAACCAGATTTGAAAGTAAAAATTACCTCTCTCATTATTTGCATGGGATGTTTGTTGACATAGAAAACAAAAGAATTCAAACACGTTATTAGATGTAATAGAATTTATTAAGGTGGTTATTTATATGATTAATAATCAAAAGTTATTTGCATATTTACACAACAGTGCAAACACTTAGAAAACAAAATTAAAGAATAAGATTCCACATACAGGAACATCAGAGAAACTGATCCAAAGTTATCCCCATTGTAGATGTGGTCCATATTTCCACACATAAATCTTAGTTCATTCGTTAAACTACATTCATTAAAAACACATGAGACATAATAATACATGTACGTGAACACAAATGAATAGTACACCCCCAGCATCAATGCATTCATGAGCAGGCCCCTGCTCAGTACCCACCTTGGGCCAGGCGCAGTGCCAAGTACTGAGACAGGACGTCAAATTTGACATGGTTGTTGTCTTTGAGTTGCGGTACAATTTTTAGGCAAGAAAGGCTGTAGAAAAAGAGTGAGAATTTTGCCATGATTATATTGTTCCTAATATTATACAAGTAAATACACATCGTTCTTCATCAGAGCTCAGAGTGAGAAGATAATTTGTGTGCCATTCACAAAGCTAACACACGTTGTAGGCCTGCTGGGATTCTTTAAATAAAAATTTCAGAACAATTCATCAGAAGCAGGCCTATTGCATACTTGGAAGAGATTACCAAGGTTAGTCAACTCCTGGCTTTTTCTTTTGATATAACTCAGATGACTGTGATTTTGCCAAAGTTATAAATAGCCAACAGGCCTTTGAAACACATTTTCTTTATCATGAAGTATAAGTGTTATATCTTCTACTTCGGTAAATTTTATAAATGCTAACTAGAAGCAGCTATTTTGAAGAAAAGGCATGGGCCCAAGTTTAGCAGAAATTCCTATCTCTTTGGGTCCTCAGTGATTGTACCTTTTCTAAGTTATATTTCTGGAAATTATCCGCATACATAATTATTAATTGATAGAGTGTCATTTCAGCTGATGTCTACATTCAGAACTAAGGATTTTTATTAAATCTCTCCCCCCTTTTTTGACCATTAATGATTTCACTTTGAGCAAGGATTGACAGCTATAGAGACAACTGAGGATTAGCACATCATTTCACTCTGAGTAATTTGAAACATACGGTGATACCAATTACTGTGGGTCATACTCAGACCTAAAGTAAAACAGACTGAAGCAGAGTAAGGGGTGGGGGGTGGGGGAGGAGAAAGAAAGAAGGAAGAATTTTCTATCTATATTCCAAAGGTAGAAAGGGGTTTAATTCTTTGATGACATTAGAAAGAAATAATCTTTTCTTCCCACTCACTAGAGTGACCCTTGATATATGGAAAGAATCTACTATCACATCTTAAGGGCCAGAAGCACAACACTATATTTAAAAGCCTATACTTAACACTGTTAGAAAGCATGAGACATTACAAAAGAATGCAAATCATAAAGCAGAATCATTTTTCAAACTTTAAGTAATTAATTTCAAAGCTTTAGGAAATTGGGAACTGGTATAAATCAGTCTCCAATAACTGATATTGTATTTGGCAGAAATGATTTTAAGAAAACAAAAATGAAAACAAAAGGCTGAGGTCAGCCAACCACCAGCAACATTTTAGGGTCAGGAAGAGCAGTAACATTTAGGATGCTTAGTAGTAGATCTGGGCTACACTTTTAGAGGAGCTTTGAACACATGGTTTGATACATCATGTAAACATCTTTAAAAATGAATGTGGTAATTTTCCAAGATGAAAAATAAAGATCATTTGTTCTAGCAAGCAATAGGACTACTGGGAATTCAGTTGTTACACATCTTTTTATTAATGAATGTTTCTTATTGAAACGACATTCCTCTATTCTAGAAAGAGTTTTAAAATATTAATAGATGTTCAACTGAAAGGTTGGCATTCTAAAGGATGGCATCCGTTTCTGAAAATTAACAATTTTCTAGTTAGTTTCTATGCAAAGATTTATTTTGCTGGAGGACACCGATCATAAACTCCTTTTGACTCTCGGAGAAGCCAAGCAGCTGCATCCCTCTGTCTGTCTAGCCCCAGGAAATGACTGACTGAAGTGGGAACCATGAACAGACAGTTATCACAAACCTTCAACATTGGGGGAGAAAACATCTGATGTTATGAGCATTCTTATCTTTCCTGCTTTCTGGAAATGCCTGTCTGATCGCCTATGGACACGCCTGAGAAGAAAATGAGCAAATAGGGATTTAAAAATTATTTAGTGGAAGTAATGCTTTCAATTATTTATTCATTTATATTCCCCACCATGGCATTTAAATTTATTTTATTTAACTTATTATATGGGTTGTATTGACAAAGATTGTGTTTAAAATAGCAAATAAAATGAAAGCCCTTTGAAGAATCACCAATCCCAAGCCCTCCACAATGTATTTTTTCATTCCTTCTCCTAAGTGTATATGTGAGTGTGTGAGGGTGTGTGGATGTGTGTGTATGCATTCGTATACTTATAAAAGTATAGGCTATAAGTGCAGTTGAACATATTTTCCATGTAGTTATTGGTCATTTGCATATCCTCCCCTATGAATTTCCCACCTAGAAAATTCAAATGAATTACTTATAGAAATATAAGTATATAGGAATTTTTGATATATGACTGGTTTCATACGCTTGTTTCCCTGTCCGTGTCACTTAGAAATGTTTCAGATCTTTCCTTGTCAGAACATAGAGAATACTAATTTCTTTTCCACTGCTATGTGTAGCAGGTTTAAAAGGTTTTGTTATTATCCCTTGTATGTGCCTCTCTGCATGTATCAGATTTTTCCAGCATAACCAGAAGGACAATTGTTTAGTCAAAAGGGATTCATATTTTAATTTTTAAGAAATTTGGCCCAAACTCCACCAAAATGGCTGTGGCAAATTATTCTCACCAGTCATGCATAAAAGTTAATGTATCTCCCACCCTTGCCAACACAAGGTTAACATTTTAGTTTTTGCCAAGCCAATACAAATCATTGCATCAAACTTTGTTTGAATTTTTAGTTCCCTGGGTAACAAGTGCAGCTGAACATATTTTCCATATAGTTATTAGTCAATTGCATTTTCTCCCTTTGAATTTTCTATTTATGACCCTTAAGGAAAAACATGCAATGATTTTGTTGAAGTTTATTAAAATAAATGTATCTTTTAGTTGTATTTTGTGAAAGTATTTTCTTGTGGAATTTAAAAAGTTATTTATATATCCTGGGTATCTATTTAATTTGTGTTATAAATGCTTTCTCTTATTTTGTGAAGGCTTTAACTAAGAAATTTTGATTGTATGTTATATCCATCAAGGACAATCAAAAGAAAACTTTTAAGTATAAAAAGGACATGGTCAACATGTGGTTTCAAAGAACTGACACACCTGGAAACTTTGAAGGCAGGTCTCCCTAGAGAAAAATCTGTCTTCTTTCCTTTAATTTTTCTTTTAGAGGCCCCTCTTCTCTCCAAGGTGCTCAGTGTCATTGGGCTGACACTTCTTCCTGTGGTAGTGCCCTTTCATATTTTGGACTTTCCAGAAATACTAACTGTTCTTCTCTAATTGTCAGCCCCAAAGAAAAATTAAATAGCATCTGTTACATGTATAATGAATCTAAAGATGATCTATACTCCTGGATTAGCATGGCTGCTCCAGAACGTAACTCTCCTGTGAAATATATTTGCATTTAACATCATTTGCTGAAGGGGATCAGGAGGTGGAAAACACTTTATTAAAAAGTATGTGAAAATTTCAGATTCTGAGGCAGCCTGGAAGGAGAGATACTTTTGTTTCAGCGCAGTTTCAGATCCTGCGGTAGCCTCTAAAATGGCTCCCAGTGATTTCCATCTCTGGGTTTTCATACCCGTATGTAATCCTCCTTCTTTTGAGTGAGTATTGGGCTTAATGACTTGATTCCAGCCAACCACATATGGCAAAAGTAATGGAATATCATTACTGAGTTCAAGTTACAGAAGATTAGCTTTCGTCCTGCTCATTCTCCTCTCTCTCTCTCTCTCTCTCTCTCTCTCTCTCTCTCTCTCTCTCTGTCTCTCTCTCTCCCCCCACACTTAAATGCAAGGCAATGCCATGCTGTAAACTTCCAGAGAGAAGGGCCCATATGACAGAGAACACAGGGACTTAGTCCAACAGCTGGTAAGGAACTGAATCCTGTCAACCACCAGGAGTAAATTCTTGAGTGGAGCCCTGACGAATGTCATCATCGTAGCCTGTGAGAAATCTTGAGAAAGAAGACCTAGTTAAGGCACAGCTGGATTCCTGACCCACAAAAATGGGTGAAATAATAAACATTTGTTGTCTTAAGCCACTACATTTTGGGTAATTTGTTATGCAGCACAGAAAACTGATACAAGCCACCTTGCAATAGAACATTTTGTGGGTATTGTAAAGAATCACAGAATCTTGGGACAGGAAGAGACTTGAAAATCAACTAGCTCCATGTTTGAGACTCATAATATTCCTGCTAATGATGGTCAAGTCACACTCGAACAACTCCCATGTTCTGAACATTTTAATACTCTTTTCAAATGGGCTTGGAAGATTTCCCTGTAATAGTCACTAGATAATGATGAACTTTCATGTGTCTGTGATCAATTATCATTAATGCTGGTTTCTCATCCAGGATAAGGGAAATTACATTATTGGTTAAGATGGATAGAAAAGTAAAAGCATGTTATCTAGGAAAAGGTCATGTATGTTTGGTTCTAATGAGTCTTTTTGTGGTTAAGTTTCCTGTATAAAACATGTCACCTCAGAAAATTGAAATGGAAAAATGGCTATTTAATAGTGCCCTGAAACCATAATAAAGAGTGAAAAATGAATTATTCCCAGAGTTGTAATAAAACCCACAACCATTTTTTAAACATAAAATGCATGTGACAGTTTGTTTTGACGCGTCAGTGATTTGGCTTTTTAAGGAAGAAAACCTATACGATGATAATCCAGCTCCTTCTGATCTTGAATGACAGGGATTGTAAGCAGAAGAAAAAGAGGGGTCCTTTTCAGTCAAAGAAAATGGCCAGTTAGAAAAGTGCTGCAAAGGAAACATGAAATTTAGGGAGATTTTTCAGGATACTGTCACTAGAAGGGCAACGACTGACAAGAGCCACTGACCTAGTCAACATGTTAAAAGCTGTAAGTCACCTCGGAATCCCACAGTGCTGCCCAACTTCAATGCTAACACACTGAAGTCAGACACCCAAACAAGGCAAAGCAATTCATTCAATAGCAGCTGTGAAAGACCGGTCAGCTTAAAAAGACTCTAAAGATAATATACCTGGCAAGAACAATTGGAAAAAGCCTGCAATCCTGCATGATTCATGCAGCCAAAGCTATTGAGAGCCTGCTCTTATCCCCTTGGGACACATCACTATGCTATGAAGGTTGCTTATTGCAAACACCTGCTGCTCTCCGCCCATGAGTTTAATTCTAGCCCGTGCTTTTGGCAAACTGGAAATGCCAGAAAGAGGCTAATGTTCTGGTTGCAAATTCCATCCAGTGTTGGAGCAGAGCTTGGAAGACAGATACACAATCTCCCCTGCTGCTCTGTTGGCATAACTCTAATGCATGTTCTACATTGTCTTCCAGAGTTCCCCAGCCGCATTTAAGCAGCAGTTGTCCACAGTGGTAACTCTCTTGGTAAGTAACCTTTATTACTTGATTTCCCCTCCCTATGTTGGTTCCCTACTCCGCTACCAGTGATTCCCGAGGTCACTTCTAATAACTATCAGTGTCGCCCAAGCAAAATATTTGGACTCAAATCCATGTCTCAGTTTCATTTACTAGTTGGGTTCAAATCATGTCTCAGGATCCCAACCTAAGACAATTATTATAACTTGACAGTTGTGCATTTAAATCAAGTGTTACACTCTGAAAGAATTTGGGAGAATTTTATACCCACTGAAATGCTTAACAGTAGAGCACACAAAATGCACTGTTTTCTTGATATAGGAGCCAAAACCATTATTGGGACCTCCCTTAACATATTTTATGATTGTTACAGTTTCACTTTCCCATCTTTAATTTTAAGGTGAAGTCCATCTGCTTGTATTACAACAAGGATTTTCAACATGGTCTCCAAACTTTCATGAAATAGAGGGTAAAATGTAGTATTCCTCAACCCGAGAAGACTGTGGATTCATATAGAAAGGTTCACATAGAACAATAACCATAACTTACTGGGTACTTACTATAAGTCAGGAATTATGCTAAGTGCTTTATATGTATTTCCCATTCTATGCTCAAAATAACCTTAAACTTTACGTATTGTCCTTATTGTCCTTTTTTTGTCTATTGTTGACATAAAAACTCCACATATTTACAGTATACAATTTTATGTCTAAATATGTAAAATATGTATATGTATACATCTGTGAAACCATTACCACAATCAAGATGGTGAATATATACATAACCCTGAGACGTTTCTTCGTGATTTTTTTATAATTCTTCTCCATTCCTTACCTCTTCTCCCTCATTCCTCAGGCAATTGTCACTATAGATTGGTTTGCATTTCCTAGCATCATACATAAATAAAATAATAGAGAATACTTTTTTATTGTCTGGCTTCATAATTATTTTGAGATGCATCCATATTGTTGTCTATATCTATAATTCACTCCTTTTTATTGCTGAGTGTAGTGTAGTCATTGTATGGACATCTTACAATTTGTATATCTACTCACCTTTTGAAAGACACTGGGTTCTTTCCAACTTTTGACTATTACAAATGTGAACATTCATGTACAACATCTTATACGGACACATGCTTTTGTTTCTCTTGGGTAAATACTCAGGAGTGGAATGATTGGATTGCACAGTAAGTGTATATGTCACATTTTAAGAAAAGGGCATTGTATCATTTTATATTTCACCAGCAATGTATAAGAATTTCAATTTTTTAACATTCTCACCACAACATGGTATGCTTAGACTTTTTATTTTTAGCAATTCTTACAGGTGTGTGGTGCTATCTCATTGTAGTTTTAATTTGCATTTCTTAGTAAGTAATGATATTGAGCATTTTTTTTCATATGCTTATTTGCCCTCTGTATATCTCTTTGGTGAAATATCGGTACAAATAATTAGCTCATTTTTATTTGGTTGGGTGTTTTCTTATCATTACTTGGGTTTGAGAGTTATTTACTTATTTTAGATACAAACCTTTTATTGGATATTCGATTGGCAAATATTTTCTCAAAGCATGTTGTATGTCTTTTCATTCTCTTAACATTGTCTTTTGAAGAGAAAAAAATTTAATTTTGATGAAGTCTAATTTGTCAATGTTATGGATTATGCTTTAGGCATCTTATTTAAGAACTCTTTACCTAAACCTAATATGACAAAGATTTTCTACTATATTTTCTCCTAGAAGTTTTAAAGTTTTAAGTACCATTTGAGGTCTATGGTTCATTTTGTGATAACTTTTATATAAGGTAAGACATATGGATCAAAGTTTATTTTTTGCTTTGGATATCCAATTGAACCAGCACCATTTGTTAAAAAAGATTTTCCTTTCTCCATTAATTTGTTTTTGCATTTCTACCCAAAATCAGTTGTCAATATATGCGTAGGTCTATTCTGCTCCATTGATCTATTTGTCTATCTTAAACATAAAACACTGTCTGAATTATTATAGTTTTGTAAGTATTAAAATATGGTAAAGTAGTGTTACTCCTTCATGTTTGGTCTTGTTTTTCAAAGTTATTTTGGCTATACTAGATCCTTTGCATTTCCATATGAATTCTAAAATCACTTTGTCAATTTTCACTAAGAAGCCTGCTGAGATTTTGATTGGGATTGCATTGAATCTATTCATCAAATTGGAAAGAATTACCATCTTAGCACTCTTGAATCTTCTGATACATGTCTTTTAATTTATTTAGGACTTCTTTAATTTCTAGTTGATTCACCATATATTGTAGTTAAAACCATAATTTCCAGTGATTAGGACTTCCACATATTTTCCCAGTCTTATCCCTAAATGTGTCATATTTTTGATGATGTTATACATGGTGTTATCTAATTTCAATTACTAATTATTCTTTGCTAGCATATAGAGAAACAATTTTTGTATATTGATCTTATATCCCAAAACCTTATTAAACTCAGTTCTAAAAGTTTTTTTGTAGATTCCTTCAGATTTTCAATATAGATTATCTGGTGTTCTTTGAATGAAGACAGTTTTACTTCTTCCTGTCAAATTTGTATGATTTAATTCTTTTTTATTTAGTCAGTGGATGGAATCTCCAATATACTGAAGAACAGAAGTGATGAGTGTATACGTCTTTGTCTTGCTGCCGATCTAAAGGAGAAAGCAATCTTGCATAATTAACTATGATGTTATCTATAGGTTTATCATAAATGTTCTTTATCAGGATAAGGAACTTCCCTTTTATTCCTAGTTTGCTGAGAATTTATATTAGGAATGGATGTTTTATTGATGCTTTTTCTACATCTATAGAGAAGGCCATGGAGTTCTTTTTTGATCTACTAATATGATGAATTACATTGATTTGTTTTTGAATGTTAAACCCTGCGTTCATGGAGGAAACTCTAAGTGGTCATGGTGTAGTACCTTTTTTATTTATCAAATTATTTAATTTGCTAAAGTTTTTGTATAAAATGCTTGCATGTGTATTTCTGAGACATATTGGTTTGTAGTTTTCTTTCTTAAAACACCTTTTGGATTTTGTATCAGGTTAATGCTACCTCACAGAATGAGTCTGGAAGTATCTTCTGATCTTCAATTGTCTGGATGTATTTATGTAGAGATGGTATTATTTCTTCTTTAAATGTTTGGTAGACTTCACCAGTGAAGCCATTTAGACTTGAAGTTTTCCTTGTGGGAAAGTTTTAAATACAAATTCAATTTTATTTAAGTGATATGGAACTATTCAGTTTATTTATTTCTTCTTACAGGAGTTTTAGTAATTTGCTTCTTTTGTATTATTTTTGCATTTAATACATTGTTGAATGTATTAACATAGAGTTTTTCATATTTCCTTATTCCCTTTTTAATATTTATGGAATCTATAGTAATTTCACCTCTCTCATTCTTGATAATTGTGATTTGTGTCTCCCCCCCATTTTTTGTGTGTGTGTCTGTCTGCCAAGAGTTATCAACTTTAGTAATCTCAAAAAAAAACAACAACTTTTGATGTCATTGATTTTTCTCTGTTCTTTTTCTGTCTTCTATTCTATTGATTTCCACCAGGATTTTTATTATTTCCTTCTGTGTACTTTGGGTTTAATCTGTTCTATGTTTTTTAGTTTCTTGAGGTGTAAGTTAAGGTCATGATTTGAGACCTTTCTTTTGTAAACACTAGTTGAATGCTGTAGAATTACTATTAATTAATGCTTTAGAGGCATCTCACAAATATTGAAATGTTTTGTTTTTATTTTCATTCAGTTTAAAATACTTCCTAATTTCTATTTTGATTTCTTCTTTAACCTATGGATTATTAGAAGTATGTTATTGTCAAATATTTGCAGATTTTTCAGAGATAGTTTATGTTATTGATTTCTTTTTTTATTCCATTGTTGACAGAGAATATAGTTGGTATGATCTGAATTCATTTTAATTTTTGAAACTTGTTTTCTGGCCCAAAATATTGTATATCTTACTAAGTGTTCTATGTGCACTTGACAAGAATGTGTATTCTCCTTCTTTTGGATGAGGTGTTCTGTAAATGTCAATTAGGTCAATTAAGTTGGGTGATTGTGTTGTTCAAATCTTCTACTTTATATTCTTGCTGTCTTCCTGTCTACTTGTTCTATCATTTCTGAGAGAGATACATTGAAATCTTTGACTATAATTGTGGATTTATCAATTTTTCCTGCAGTTCTACCAGTTTTCACTCATATATTTTCAAACTCTGCTATTAAATGCATAAACAAATTATTACTTTCTCTTGATGAATTGACCAATTTATTAATATGAAATGATAGTCTTTATACCTGTAATGTTGTTTATTCTAAAATCTCCTTTGATATTAATATAGCTCTTCATTTTTCTTTTGCTTAGGATTAGCATGGGATTTTTTTTTCCATTCTTTTACTTTATACTTATTTGTTATTTCATATCAAGTTGTATTTTTTTTATTGTACACAACACATAGTGCAGTCTTTTTTTTTTTTTTCTCAGTTTAACATGCTTTGCGTTACTGACCCTTCTGGGTCAGGGACCCAAGCCAAAGTCTTTCTGCCTGGTGCCTCTTGTGCCAATAGAATGAGACTGAGTTCAGTAAAGCAGAGCAGAAACTTGATTTTTTGATCAAGGAATGGAGAAAGGTGAGTTCATGCTGTAACAGCACCGTCTCCCTTATTGAGAAGGAGCCTTCTGTATTTATAGGTTGTGGCTTGGAGTGATTATATTCTATTTCAGTTATTCTTCTGTTATGCTCGGACCTTTTTGCACACGATGCCTCATTGTCATCTGGGTTTTTGCACTCAGAACCATGATCTTTGTGGTGGGGAATCCTTTTCAGTTCATATAAGCAAGAATAGCTCCTGACATTATTTAGGTACTGAGAAACATTCGGTTCTTTTAGATGATAGCCCAGTGACATTTGTCTTTTAATTAGAGTGTTTGAATCATTTGC
Organism: Rhinolophus sinicus; assembly: GCF_057876585.1. NCBI lineage: Eukaryota > Metazoa > Chordata > Mammalia > Chiroptera > Rhinolophidae > Rhinolophus > Rhinolophus sinicus. Next base: position 29,106,388 of record NC_142513.1, read on the forward strand.
ACTTAATGTGATTACTATAATCTATTTCCCATTTTTCTCATGTGTTCTTTGTTCTCTTTTTCCTTTGTTTGAGTATTTTTGAAATATTATTTAATTTCCTTTGTTGGCTTATTAGTTATAACTTGTTTTGTTTGCATAGTAGTCCCTTTTGGGTTTATGGCATGAACCTTTAACTTAACACGTTCAACTGTTAATGATGATTCTACCACTTAGCATAGAGTTTACGAATTTTACAATAGTATGCTTCCATTTCTCTGCCAGATTTTATGATTGTTGTCATATGTTTACTTATAGATATGTTATAAAGCCTATATCACATTGCAATTATTTTTGTTTAAGCAGTAAATTATCTTTTAAAAACATTTAAATAAGAAAAATGATCCCTATATATATTTACACATGTAGTTTCCATTTCGAGCACTCTTTATGTAAATTTATATTTTTGTCTGTGTCATTTTTCATTTGTTCAAAGGAGTTCCATTAGGATTTCTTATGGTGTAGTTCTGCTGGAGGTGAATTCTTTCAGATTTTGTATGTCTGAAAAACTATCACTATTTTATCTTCATCTTTGAAAGATTTTTTTCTGTGTACAGAACTCCAGGTCGATAGGGTTTTCTCTCAGGGTGGGGGAAGACAAAATGTTCAGTATTTTCAAGATGCTGCTGCATTATCTTCTCTCTTGCATTGTTTCTGACAAGAAATTGGCTGTCAGGTTATTTTTTTTTTGTTCCTCTACACAGAACATGTCTTTTTATCTCATGCTGCGTGTAAGATTTTCTCTTAATTACTGATTTTGAACAATTTGATTGTTCTGTACAAGGTATACTTTTTTCATGTTTCTTGGACTTGGTGTTCTCTGAGCTTCTTGGATCTTTTCTTTTTTAGTATTTATCAAGTTGGGGGAAATTTCAACTTTTGTTTTCTTTAAATAATTCCTTCACCTTTGGAGTCTCTGTTTACATGTATAAGTGGGACACTTGATGTTCCACAACTCACTGATGTTACTTTCTTGGTATTTCATTGTGGATATTATCCCATTTTTGGTGAAAGCAGAAAAAGGAACAAGTAATTCCTTATTGTAATTTATTACGTGATGTCATGCCGGGATGTCATGCGGAGTCTCAGGTCCTGCTCCCCACATAGGAACACAGGATATGATGAGGCCAAAAAGGAACACCCACGGAGCCATACATAGGGAAGGCACACCAGTATAGTCTCTCTGGTGGCTGGGTTGGAGACACAGGAAGCAGGAGCTATACTATCCGCAACCTGCCATCCACCTCTCTTTCTGCTAACCCACCCCACTTGCTAGCTGCAATCCGCGCTTGCTAGCTCAGCCACCATCTTCTTGCTAGCCCCCATTTTGCTGCTAGCATAGCCATGGCAGTTATATTAGTGGCCAAAGGCTCACTGGTTACAGATGACGGCCAACTAGCCACAGCTGATGGCCATCCAATCACAGTTGATGGCCATTTACTACCTGAGCCAGTACCATTCCACGTGAGGCTGAGAGCCTGGAAACTGCACCCCTGGTTCTGTCTCCACACTCTACCCCTACAGGTTCTCGCCTCACAATCTACATGACAAGCGTCTTCTGCGAGGGACCCTGTGTGAGGAGCCTGGAGTTGAATGCAGTATCCTGGACACAGCCAGGCTCTCTGGACACAGCCAGGATTTCTCAGGGCATCACCAGTCCTTCTGGGCACAGCCCGACTTCCTGGGCTTCTTAGGGTACCACCAGTCTCTCTGGGCACAGCCAGGGCCTCTCAGGGCACTGCCACTCTCTTTGGGCACAGGGAAAAGAAGATGGTAACCTACAAAGGAAAGCCCCTTAGATTATCATGTAGATTTTTCAGCAGAAACTCTACAAGCCAGAAGCGAGTGGAACCAAATATTGAAACTATTGAAAGAGAGAAATTATGAACCAAGAATAATATACCCAGCAAAGATATCCTTTAAATATGAAGGCAGAATAGAGACCTTTCCAGACATACAGAAGCTGAGGGAATTTTCTAATACATAACCTGCACTACAAGAAATGCTGAAGGAGGCTATTGACCACCATCAACAGGGACAATTTGTGGCAGCAAAAACATAAAAAGGGGGAGAGTAAAGGCCTACACCAGAATATGGGAATGGAGAAAGTAAGCATGCTGAAGAAAATGGAATACTCTAAATATTAAACTTTCTTTTACATAAACTTAGTGGTAACCACTCACAAAAAAATCCAAAACTGAAATATATACTGTAATAAAAGAAGAAACAGAGGGAAACATCATAGAATACCACCACACAGAAATAATAGACAACAACAAAAAGGCAAAGAAACAATGGAGGCACAGTCTTAGAAGAAAACTAAAGATAGAATGATAGGAAATCCTCACATATCAATAACCACTCTAAATGTAAATGGACTGAAATCACCAACAAAAAGGCACAGGGTAGCAGATTGGATAAAAAAACTAAACCCAACCATATGCTGTGTCCAAGAGACACATCTCAGCTAAAAGGACAAGCATAGACCCAAAATGAAAGGGTGGAAATTGATACTCCAAGCAAATGGTATCCAGAGAAAATAAGGTGTAGTCATACTGATTTCAGATGAAATAGACTTCAGGGTGAAAAAAGGAATAAGAGACAAAGATGGATGATTCATAATGGTAAAGGGGACCATACAACAAGAAGACATAACAGTCATCAGTATTTATGACCCCAATCAGGAAGCACCGAAATATACCAAGTAACTACTAACAGAACTAAAGGGAGAAATTGACCAAAACAATTGTACTAGGTAAAATATACTAGATAAAATGGCCATAATTGACATTTATAGAGCACTTCACCTAAAACATCAGACTATACATTTTTTTTCTAGTGTACATGGAACATTCTCAAGGATAGATCATATATTGGGACATAAAACTAGTCTCAGCAAATTGAAGAAGATTGAAATCATACCAATCATATTCTCTGATCACAAGGCTTTGAAATTGGATATCAACTGCAAAAAGAAATAGGGAAAAAACACAAACACATGGAAATTAAACAAGATACTTTTAAAGAACGTCCAGGTCAAAGAAGAAATTAGGGGAGAGATCAAAAGATACATACAAACAAATGAGAATGAAAATACATCCTACCAAAATTTTTGGGATGCAGCAAAAGCAGTTTTAAGAGGGAAATTTATATCATTACAGGCCTATCTCAAGATAAAAAAAAAAAAAAAAAAAAAAAAAAAAAATCCAAATAAATAACCTCATGTTACACCTTAAAGAAATAGAAAAAGAAGAACAAATGAAACCCAAGGTCAGCAGAAGAAAGGAAATAATAAAAATCAGATCAGAACTAAATGAAATAGAGAACAAAAAGACAATAGAAAAAGTTATTGTGACAAAGAGCTGGTTCTTTGAAAAGATTAACAAAATTCATAAGCCCTTGGCTAGACTCACTAAGATAAAAAAAGAGAAGACAGTAATAAACAAAATCAGAAATGACAAAGGGGAAGTTGTGACGAATACCACACAAATACAAAGGATCATCCAAGAATACTATGAAGGACTATATGTCACCAAATTCAATAACCTAGAAGAAATGGACAAGTTCTTAGAAACATATAGCCTTCCTAGGCTGAACCATGAAGAATTGGAAAATCTAAACAGACCAATCACCAGTAACGAAACTGAATCAGTCATCCAAAACCTTCCCAAAAGCAAAAGTCCGGGACCAGATGGCTTCACTAGTGAATTCTACCAATCCTTCAAAGAGGATCTAATACCAATCCTGCTCAAACTCTTCCAAAAAATGGAAGAAGGGACAGTACTCCCTAACTCATTTTATGAGGCCAACATTACCCTGATACCAAAACCTGGTAAGGATAACACAAAAAAACAAAACCACAGGTCAATATCTCTGATGGATACAGATGCAGAAATCTTAAACAAAATTCTAGCAAATAGAATGCAACAATGCATTAAAAAGATTATTCATCACGACCAAGTGGGGTTCATCCCAGTGGCACAAGTATGGTTCAACATATGCAAATCCGTCAATGTGATACATCACATAAACAAAATAAAGGACAAAAATCATATGATTTTATCAATAGATGCAGAAAAAGCATTTGACAAGATACAACGTCCATTTATGATTAAAACATTTAATAAATTAGGTGTAGAAGGAAAATACCCTAACATAATAAAGGCCATATATGACAAACCCTCAGTTAATATCATAATTAATGGTGAAAAACTGAAGCCCTTTGCTCTACGTTCAGGAACATGACAGGGCTGTCCCCTATTACCTCTGCTTTTCAACACAGTGTTGGAAGTTCTCACCAGAGCAATCAGGCAAGAGGAAGAAATAAAAGGCATCCAAATTGGGAATGAAGAAGTTAAATTATCACTCTTTGCAGAAGACATGATGCTATATATACAAAACCCTAAAGACTCCACCAAAAAGCTATTAGAAACAATCAACGAATACAGTAAGGTTGCCGGCTACAAAATCAATGTACAAAAGTCCATTGCATTCTTATATACTAACAATAAAATCTCAGAAAAAGAAATAAAAAAATAAATAAATTCATTTTGCAATTTCAGCAAAAAGAATAAAATATCTAGGAATAAACTTAACCAAGGATGTGAAAGACCTATATGCTGAAAACTATGAGACATTTTTAAAAGAAATTGAAGAAGACACAAAGAAATGGAAAGACATTCCGTGCTCATGGATGGGAAGAATCAACATAGTTAAAATGGCCATATTACCCAAAGCAATATACAGATTTAATGCAATCCCCATCAAAATCCCAATGGCATTTTTTAAAGAAATAGAGCAAAACATCATCAGATTTGTGTGGAACCACAAAAGACCTCGAATAGCCAAAGCAATCTTAAGAGAAAAGAACAATACTGGAGGTATCACACTCCCTGACTTTAGCTTGTACTACAGGGCTACAATAATCAAAACAGCATGGTATTGGCAGAAAAACAGACACATAGACTAATGGAATAGAATTGAGAACGCAGAAATAAAACCACATAAATATGGACAGATAATTTTTGACAAAGAAGCTAAAAACATACAATGGAGCAAAGACAGCCTCTTCAATAAATGGTGCTGGGAGAATTGGATAGCCACATACAAAAGAATGAAACTGGACTGCTATTTGTCACCATGTACCAAAGTTAATTCAAAATGTATCAAAGACTTAAGCATAAGACCTGACACAATAAACTGCATAGAAGAAAACATAGGTACTAAACTTACGGACCTTGGGTTCAAAGAGCATTTTATGAATTTGACTCCAATGGCAAGGGAACTAAAAGCTAAAATAAATGAATGGGACTAAATCAAACTTAAAAGTTTCTGCACAGCAAAAGAAACCATCAACAAAACAAAGAGGCAACCAACTGAATGGGAGAAGATTTTTGCAAACAGTGCCTCTGATAAGGGGTTAATTTCCAAAATATACAAGGACCTCATGCAACTCAACAACAACAAAAAAACAAATAACCCAATTGAAAAATGGGCAGAGGACCTGAAGAGACATTTCTCCAAAGAGGACATACAAATGGCAAATAGACATATGAAAAAATGCTCAACATCACTAATCATCAGAAAAATGCAAAAAAAAAAAAAAACCCCAAAAAAACCCACAATGAGATATCACCTCATCCAAGTTAGAATTGCTATCATCAACAAGACAAATAGTAACAAGTGTGAGGCTGTGGAGAGAAAGGAACCCTCAGACATTGTTGGTGGGAATGCAGACTGGTGCAGCCACTATGGAAGGCATGTGGAGGTTCCTCAAAAAATTATGAATAGAATTACCATATGACCCAGCAGTCCCTCTCCTGGGTATCTATCCAAAAAATCTGAAAACATTTATACATAAAGACACATGTGCTCCAATGTTCATTGCAGCTTTGTTTATGGTGGCCAAGACATGGAAACAACCAAAATGTCCTTCGATAGATGAATGGATAAAGAAGATGTGGTATATATACACAATGGAGTACTATTCGGCGGTAAGAAAAGATGAAATAGGACCTTTTGTGACAACATGGATGGATCTTGAGATTATAATGCTAAGCGAAATAAGTCAGACAGAAAAATCAGAGAACCATATGATTTCACTGATATGTGGTATATAAACCAATAACAACAAAAGAACAAGACAAACAAATGAGAAACAAAAACTCATAGACACAGACAATAGTTTAGTGGTTACCAGAGGGTAAAGGGGGTGGAGGGTGGGAGATGAGGGTAAGGGGGATCAAACATATGGTGATGGAAGGAGAACTGACTCTGGGTGGTGAACACACCATGTGATTTATGGATGATGTAATACAGAATTGTACACCTGAAATCTATGTAATTTTACTAACAATTGTCACCCCAATAAACTTTAATTTAAAAAAGTTTAATTTATAAATTCAGCACTGTCAGAGATTAATAACAATACATGATAATAAAATAGAGCAATTATAACAATATACTGTAATAAAAGTTATGTGAATGTGGTCTCTCTCTCTTTCTCTCTTTGATAACTGGTCTGGTAACCCAGATAACTGCTAAGTGACTAACAGGTGGACTGCATATATAGCATGAATACACTGGACAAAGGGATGATTCCCGTTCCTGGCAGGACAGAGTGGGGCCGAGAAGCACAGTGCTAGTTCACACAACTCAGAATGACACAAAATTTAAAATTTATTAATTGTTTATTTCTGGAATTTTGGACTCAATATTTTTGGACTGTGGCTGACCATGGTCAACTAAATCCTCAGAAAGCAAAACTGTGGATAAGGGGAATATTGTAGTCTATTGTCACATTTTTCTTTATTTTTAAGAAGGGGGCATCATTATCACTTTGTTTCCGACGCATATATAAAATGCATACAGAATTAGTATATAAATGTATATATATATATATATATATATATATATATATATATATATATGTATTAGTATATATACATATATGTACTATATGTGTATATATATATGTATTAGTATATATACGTACATATATACTAATATATATATATGTACTAATATATATTTCCCAATCCACAAAAAGCTGATAAACCTTGAAGTGACATCATACAATCTCTTCCAGCCCTATGATTCTATCTAATTAATTTTAATAATTTTTCATGGATTGTTGTAGCTGGCAGGTAATACTCTGCATTCGGCAGCTGAGAAAGTAATATTTATTGCAAACCTTGAAGTGGGGAAAAAAAGAAAAACTGAAAGAGTTTTCCTGTCTTACTCCCTATCTGTCTCCATTCAGCTAGCGAAGCTGGCATAATGCCTGGTACAGAGTAGGCGCCTAAGAGGCACCCTATGTTTCTGTAAATGAAAACTGTTTTGGGATAAAAATATTGGGGGGGAGATAATGTGGTATTTGAGAGAAAAGGGAAGATAGCATGAGAGGGCAACGTAGCATGGCACTAAGAATAATTTTGCATCCACTCAGACATATAAAACAATATATAGAAGTTGTAGATAAAACAATGAAAGACATAAGCAATCAATTTTTCTTTCAGATCAAGGTCAAATTAGGTTTCATCACACGTCCAAAGGCTCCAAAAAGGAGGAAGTGCTCAATAAGCATGGTTAACCACCATCTCAATAGACTTTTGGGACCTTTATTTTAGAAGGGATTTTGAGGTTACTGAATCAAGAAAAGAAATGCAAAACTGAAGGTTTCAATTGGAGTGGGGTGGGGAAATGAAGGAGAGGGGACTTATATTTTAAAGGCAGATATTTCAGGATAAATGATACATCAGGTGTGGATGACAAATATCTCTCCCACCACAATCTTTCTCCATCTTTGATAATTCTAGGCTTACTCTAGTGTCTTTGTATTAATTTACGTACGAATGCTTCAATTTCTAAACAAAATGTTTTGCTTATTTAGCATAATTGAAACAGGCATTGAGTATATAAAATACTACAAATATTTAATAGACTATTTACTTATTTTATCAATTTTATACAGAGAATATAAATATCCTATTACTTTTTCCTTAAAAAAAAAAAACTACCTTCAAGTAGTAGCTCATATTACCACCTCTTACAAAATTTCTCAGCTACGATTTGCTCTTTTCTTTTGCAACTTATTAGTAGTTTTGTTTCAAAGCCCACTGCACTGAATCAGTTTTCACTCACGTCTCTAGTCGTCTCATGTTTTTTCCTCACCTTTTTAGATAATCGAAATACAAATATTATAGGCAATGGGGAGTTATCTGAAACTCCCAGAAGACACAATCCCTTAGATATTCTAAGTATTTCATTATAGGCTACAGCAATGTACATTTAGGAATGAACTGAAAAGAAGTGAGTGTCCACTTGTGCAAGATATTTCTGTGGTTGCAAAAGTTATTCTGGAGAAATTACATTTTTCCTCCTCCTTCTTATCATTTAATAGCTTACTCTGAAGTAAATAAACCTTCAGGGGAGATATGCTCTCTGTCCAATGGGGTTACTACTGAGAGAGGGCTCTCACTGATTCTTTTCATCAAACCCAAATTGACCCTTTTTCTAGATGGACTGTTTTTGTCATATATGTATTCAGCTCTGAATTGGAAAATAAATGGTATCTGGGGTTGAGTGATTTACAAACAAATGACATGTGGAAATTGTATAGCCATCTTCTTTCTTGAACTGTCTCACAACATTAGTTTAATGCGATGGAGACAACAATGATCTTTTCCAATGATCATTTTTCTTTCTTTTTTAAAAGAGTTTTATTAAAATATATCTAACATATAAATTATATTAGTTTCAGGTGTACACAATAATTATTCAACATTTATATACCTGGAGAAGTGATCACCATAATTTCAGCAACCATCTGAAACCATACCATGCTATCACAATATTATTGACTATATTCTCCATGCTGTACATTCACCCCCGTGACTTATTTGTTTTATACCTGGAAATGTGAACCTCTTATTCCCCTTCGACTTTTCCACACTTTTTAATTTTTCAGTTACAGTTCACATTCGATATCATTTTATATTAACTTCAGGTGTAGAGTATAGTGGTTAGAGATTTATATAATTTAAGAAGTGATCCCCCTGACTAGTCTAGTACCCACCTGGCACTATACATACTTATTACCACATTATTGACTATATTCCCTATGCTTTACTTTACATCCCCATGACTATTTTCTAACTACCAATTTGTACTTCTTAATCCCTTCACCTTTTCTCCCTGTCCCCAACCCCCTTCCATTTATCACCCCAATAAATCTAGTGCCCATACGACACCATACATAGTTATTACAATATTATTGAAGTTCTCCCGAGATCATTGAGCATCCTTGTAACCAGTGTTTTGAACTCTGTATCTGGTAGACTTCCTGTCTCCATTTTGTTTAGTTCTTTTTCTGGAGCTTTTTTCTGCTCTTTTATTTGGGACATATTTTTTTGTCTTCCCATTTTGGCTGCCTCCCTGTGTTTGTTTCTATATAGGGCTGCTATGCCTCCCAGTCTTAGTAGTAGGTGTCTTGTGGGACCCTGTGGTGCAGTCTCCCTTGTCACCATAGCCGTGTGGTCCAGTTGTGTCCCTTGTATGATTGTGTGTGCCCTCCTGTTGTAGTTGAGATTTGATTGCTGTTTGCACATGAACAGGAGGGACTGATCCTTAGTCTGATTGTTTGTGAGGACTGGCTATGACTACAGTGCAGGAGCTATCGTGCAGGGGCTGATCCCAGTCTAGCAGGGCTTTGGAGCCTGACCAGTCTGTCTTTTAAGTGTGTCATCCTTGCAGGTGGTCAGGTAATGCTCCAGCCCGGTTCAAAGCTGGCCACTGGGCTGCCAGCCCCAGGGCCTCTGGAAGGGGACCCTCTGCAGGCCAAGTTCAGCTGCAGTCTGTGCCCTGTCTAGGGCCACCTGGCATTAGTAACAGAGCAATCCAGAGATGGCTGCTCCCTGCACTGTGCTTGGAGGTGCCTTGAGAGGCCAAGCCATGAACCAAGGCTGGCTGTCACTAGTGCTGGGCTTAGGGTTGCTCAGCCAGAGGTACAGGACATGCCAAAGCCTGTTGCTGCTTGTTTGTGTTTTGTGAACCTTTGAGATATTTTAGGAAAGTCCACATCATGAGCCAAAGTGGGCTATTTATACAAAAAAGCCACAGGAAGCAGTTTATGTGTGCCCCAAAGTTGGGTGGGGCATGGTCTCATTGAATCACTAGGGTGGGGCAGAGGAAAGGTGATTGCCAGTTTGATGGAGAGTCAGATATGGAGTCTACCTGAGTCTGCATGCAGGGAGGGGGAGGGTTCAACAAAGAAACAATGGCTTCCATCAGTTCTTTCTTCTGGGAGAAAGCTGTCCCTCCTGCCCTCAGGCTGAAGCTAGACAATTTAGTTCCTCCCCTTATGTCCCTGATGTCTTTTGAGCAGCTACCCCAGTGCTGGAGCTCAGAACAAGTGAGTCCATCAGTGAGTAAGTCTCTGCATGGTCCCTTTAAGAGGAGCACCTGGGGTTCCAGCTCTCTCTGTCTCACACAGCCACAATCTCCACTGGTTTTCACAGTCAAAAGTTATGGGGGTTTCTCTCCCCAGCACTGGAACCCTGGGTTGGGACCCCTCACTCCTCTGGGGGAGGTGCCTCTGCAGCCAAGAAGATATCCCTCCTGGTTTTTAATGGTTACACATAATTGTGGACCAGCCCATTCTCTTCCAGTCTCAAGGTGCCTTCTTCTGTATGTCTGTAGTTATAGGGCTTTGGTTTAGCTAGACCTCAGGTGACTCTTAATAATGGTTGTTCTGTAGTTTAGTTGTAATTATGTGGTCCTCAGAGGAGGTGAGCACAGCATTTACTGACTCTGCCATCTTGACTGGAAATTCCAATTATCAGTTTTCTAATTAAACATTCAGTTACTGTCAAAGAGCTCTAGAAATCATTCAGGGGTCAATAATTTAATACCCTGACCAGAGTTTTAATTTTTTCAGTTTCTGTTTTAAAAATAAATGAGGATAATTTTTTTAACGTGCTTCTCTCCATTTCAAAATATTTGGCCTGTAGGTAGTGCCTCTCCTGTACTACAAAACACAGAGGAAAAACATCTTTTTGAAGTCTGAGAGCTTCAAAGAACTTCTTTATCTAGATAGGGAGAACTGCACTCTAAGAATATGACATTTGAGATCAAGAGAAACTGGATATGAATCTTCCCTTCCCAGTTGTGCGATCTTAAGCAAATTGGATGGTCTCTGGTTCCTTTAGTGGACAATAGTAGTAATATTATCTATTTTACAGAGCTGTAATGAAAATCAAATGAACTAACATATATAAAGCGCCTGACAAAAATCTATTCCTTCTGTTATCATGGTAAAACACAATACTGTAAGTTCAAATCTTGCTAACTGCCAAAGGTAGAAGAATCAGGAAATAGCAATATCAATTCATGGTGTGCAGTGATTTGCAGGCCAATTTAGCATAAGGAATCTTGCCCTCTCTCAGCATATGTTTTCCCCAAGGAACTTGCATAATTCACCGTAGTATTCTCAGTCCATCACAATCCCCAAGGCAACTAACTGCTGTGGGACCTGTAGGAAAAGAGAAGGAAAACCTGATGGTTTAGCCTACCTCATTCTTTGACTCTGTTAGTCTACCCTAGAGGCATCTTCTGATTCAAGTCTACTTTTAGTTTTCAGAGGCCCCCAAACCACATCTTATCTTCTAAATCTGCTGTACCCAACATTATGATTCCCAAGTGCTTATCAGTAAACAAAAAAATGTACATCTATCTTTTAATGTACATTTATTTATAAATGATATGTATGCATTTCTATACTAATGGTGTTTATACATTTTAAAACATAGATAAAAGCAAATAGAACCAAAAGTTAGTTCCCATATTTTCTTGCCATGTTCTAATAGGTCATCTTGCACATTCTTTGGTATGCATTCCCTTTGAAACTGTTTTTACTGTTCAAAGTTATGTGATGGTGGGAGACGAATGGGGCAGAGCAGTTAATGGTAGAGACTAGTACTGCTTTATGTTGGCCGCATTTGCAGATTCTCCTGATTTCATTTTACAGGTAGCTGAGTTTCTTTACTTTGCCAACAAAGGCTGGAGGAAACTGGACGCTTGGCTGAGTGCCAGCCGATTCTTTCGCTAGCTTTTTGTTGTTATAAGCAGACATTACATTATGTCCCTTGAGATTTACAAAATGGTTTTGAATCCCCACTCAGAGTCCTATGCAAATTTTCTTGCCCTGTCTCAGATTGCCACAAGTTCCAGGGAGGTTTATTTCTCTCAGATTTCCAAAAGTTCCAGGGAGGTTTATATTCCAATGGTTACTTCTCCATCCACTTTCTTATTCTTGGGAAATTCTCTATCTTGTTTACTCTTGTCACTTTGCAGGGGTTCTCTCCTCTTGCCTTGTGCAACCCAGGGGAAGGACATGAGGCACCAGTATAGGAAATAATAATAGCAGCTGAGGAGGGGAGTTATAGCACAGAAGAAGAGATATTTACTATTAAATATTATTATCCTGTGACCTTTATTCTTAGATTCTCCCAGTCTTTATCTGTCTCTGTGCTGACTTTGCTTTTAGATGTCCCTGACTTTCCACTATGGTGATATGTTCATCTCTTTCAAGACTATCCATTCATCATCCACTATCTCAGGCAATTTTTTTCAGAGGTGAATTTCAGAACAAGGAGGGCCGACACCCAATCTATGTGACAGAACTTCTTGTAACAATTGTTGATCCTTCTGTCATTACATTGATGTGACACAATTGTGAAGTGAGAGGCAAGTAATGTATTACTATCACACTGTGGATAATCTTTATTACTAAATGAGAATAGATTCAAGGTTGCTCCTATAATATGTCATTATTTCTTCTTTGAATTGTGATATACATTCAAGAATGAGAGTGAAAGGGATAGGGTTGCACCAAGTGTGTTAAGAAATGTGCATAAAATTGGTACATCCATGAGAGTGTATCCCATATGTAAATATCAACCATTATGAAGGCTTTAGCAGGGAAGTATATCTCACTTATTTTTATACCAGTGGATCTCCAATGAGGGGTCCATACCCAAAGGAATTAACAAGATGATTCACTGGGGCAAAAGGAGAATATTGCAACTTTTTAAAAAATTTTTTATTAGTTTCAGGTGCACAAGACAAAGCAAAACTTAGACGTTTATCATTTATATTCCTCACACTGTGTGAACCCCCCTCCCCCTATCCACTATCCCTCTGACATCGCAAAGAGCCAATATATTTCCACTGTCTCTATTCCTAATGCTGTACTCCGCTTCCTGTAACAATATACATACAAATATACAAATATATATATATATAAAATTATAGTTGGCATTCAGTATTGTTCAGCTTCAGGTGTACAGTGCAAAGATCAGGCATCTACGTCACCCCTGAGGTGGTCTCGCAGATGGGACACATGTCCATCGGATACCCTACAACATCTTTACATTATTGATTACGTTCCCCAAATTAATTTTCAAAACACTGTGGCCATCTTGTGGTTACCGACTATTTTCTAAACCTCCCACCTTCCCCTTATCCCCACCCCCTGCCCCTCTAGCAACCCTCAGTTTTTCCTCTATGTCTCCAAAACTGTTTCTGATTAGTTCATTCACTTATTCTTTTCTTTAGATTCTGCATATAAGTGAGATCATATGGTAAACATCAATATAAGTTGCAATATTCTCCAACATGGATGGACCTAGAGAACATTATGTTAAGTGAAATAAGTCAGACAGAGAAAGCTCTGTTTGCAGAAAGCTCTGTCTGACTTATTTCATTTAACATAATGTTCTCTAGGTCCATCCATATTGGAGAATATTGCAACTTATATTGATGTTTATATCTATACTTTTAAATTTATATTTTGAGTGTATTAATGTGTGCATGCAGAAGTTTTAAAACATAGCCATGAGGTCTTTGACACTTCCTTCATGAAAATGTAGTTCCTTATCCCCCGCTCTTGTATTTGAAGTTACTTGCATCAGTAGAATATGGCAGATGGAAGACTATGTGATCTCCCAGGCTAAATCATGAAAGGTCATGAAGCCTTGATTTTGTTTGCTGAAGCACTTGCCCTTGCAACCCTGAGCCACGATATAAGAAGTCCAAATACCGTGGGACCACACCATGCTGCGAGGAAACCCACGCTATAACCCACCCTGATCCTTTAAAAGTACCGGTTGAGCCCAGGCTAGGTATCAGACATATGAGTAAAGAAACTTTCAGATGATTGCAGAACTCAGCATTTTGTGTCACTTTCAGCTATTTGAGACTTCCCAATTGATGCTCCAGAAATTATGGCGCAAAGACAAACCATCCCCTGTCCAAATTCCTGACCCACAGAGTATCTAAGCATAAGAAAATGTCTTTTGTTTTATATTATTAAGTTTTGTGCTATTTTCTAATGCTACAATAGATCATCTGACAAAATAATATATTAGTACATATAAGTAATTTATAGACAGATCTACGCTGTGATGATGTATGAAAAAAATAATTTTTACTAATGGAAGGCAAGGTCAAGAAATTTGGAGACTGCTGAGCTACACATCAGATAGGGCATACAGAAACTAAAGGTAAAGATAAGAAGTTTGCATAACCAGATAGGCCATTATGGTTTAAACATAGAGCTGAACAGGAGAGAGAAAATAAAGTGTATTGGCCAAGCAGGTAGTCAGAAATCAAACTGGACAAATGCAAAAATCAAAGGCTTTGTAGAAATTGGGTAAAACAAAGTCAGTTGCGTAGGTGAAGTAGACAAAAGACCTCAGATACTTTAAGGTGATCTAGAGACCTAGAGCAAAATTTAAAGCCCATCAAGAGCTCTCATGCATTTCTTGTTAGGGTAAAAATAAACTTCAGGCCAGTGAAAAAGTGAAAACAGGAAAGCGGATGCACCAAACTGGGAAGGAAAGAGGGGAGCTGTACTGATGAGAATCCTGGCAAGTTAGGATTTTCTTGACCAGAAGAGACCTATTACTTTCTTGTAGGATTTTTCACATTCCCTTCAAAGAATCGAGATATAATTTACATACTATAAAATTTACCCATTAAAAATGTACAATTTAGTGGTTTTCAGTATATTCATAAAGTTGTACAACTATCACCACTATCTAATTTCAGTATATTTTCATCATACAAAAAACAAACCTTTGAAAAAGAATAAAGTGGGAGGAATTGGTCTGTGTGATTTCAAGAATTCTTATATAGCTACACTAGTCAAGACTGTGGTATTGACAGAGGAATACACTCAGAGATTAATTGAACAGGAGAGCCAAGAGATAGATCCACACAAATATGCCCCACTGATTTTTGACAAATTTGCCAAAGCAGTTCAACGGAGGAAAAATAGCGTTTTCAACAAATGGTGCTGAAACAATAAGCAAAACATCCATAGGATAAAATAGAATAAAATAAAAATACAGTCTATCATAAACTTGACCTCATCAAATTTTTTTCTTTTTTTGTAAAATTTATTGGGGTGACAATTGTTAGTAAAATTACATAGATTTCAGGTGTACAATTCTGTATTACATCATCTATAAATCCCATTGTGTGTTCACCACCCAGAGTCAGTTCTCCTTCCATCACCATATATTTGACCCCCCTTACCCTCATCTCCCATGCCCACCCCCCTTACCCTCATCTCCCATGCCCACCCCCCTTACCCTCATCTCCCATGCCCCACCCCCCTTACCCTCTGGTAACCACTAAACTATTGTCTGTGTCTATGAGTTTTTGTTTCTCATTTGTTTGACTTGTTCTTTTGTTGTTTTTGGTTTATATACCACATATCAGTGAAATCATATGGTTCTCTGCTTTTTCTGTCTGACTTATTTCGCTTAGCATTATACTCTCAAGACCCATCCATGTTGTCACAAATGTTCCTGTATCATTTTTTCTTACCGCCGAATAGTATTCCATTGTGTATATACACCACAACTTCTTTATCCATTCATCTATTGAAGGACATTTTAGTTGTTTCCATGTCTTGGCCACCATAAACAAAGCTGCAATGAACATTGGAGCACACGTGTCTTTATGTACAAGTGTTTTCAGATTTTTGGGGTAGATACCCAGGAGAGGGATTCCTGGATTATATGGTAATTCTATTCTTAATTTTTTGAGGAACCTCCACACTGCCTTCCATAGCGGCTGCACCAGTCTGCATTCCCACCAACAGTGTATGAGGGTTCCTTTTTCTCCACAACCTCTCCAACACTTGTTACTATTTGTCTTGTTGATGATAGCCATTCTGACTGTGGTGAGGTGATATCTCATTGTGGTTTTTATTTGCATTTCTCTGCTGATTAGTGATGTTGAACATTTTTTCATATGTCTATTTGCCATCTGTATGTCCTCTTTGGAGAAATGTCTCTTCAGGTCTTCTGCCCATTTTTCAATTGGGTTGTTTGTTTTTTTGTTGTTGAGTTTCATGAGTTCCTTGTGTATTTTGGATATTAGTCCCTTATCAGAAGCACTGTTTGCAAAAACCTTCTCCCATTCAGTTGGTTGCCTCTTTATTTTGTCGATGGTTTCTTTTGCTGTGCAGAAGCTTTGAAGTTTCATATAGTCCCATTCGTTTATTTTAGCTTTTACTTCCATTGCCTTTGGAGTCAAATTCATAAAATGCTCTTTGAACCCAAGGTCCATAAGTTTAGTACCTATGTTTTCTTCTATGCAGTTTATTGTGTCAGGTCTTATGTTTAGGTCTTTGATCCATTTTAAGTCAATTTTGGTGCATGGTAACAGATAGCAGTCCAGTTTCATTCTTTTGCACGTGGCTATCCAATTCTCCCAGCACCATTTATTGAAGAGGCTGTCTTTCCTCCATTGTATGTTTTTAGCTTCTTTGTCAAAAATTATCTGTCTATATTTATGTGATTTTATTTCTGGGTTCTCAATTCTATTCCATTGGTCTATGTGTCTGTTTTCTTGCCAATACCATGCGTTTTGATTATTGTGGCCCTGTAGTACAAGCTAAAGTCAGGGAGTGTGATACCTCCAGTATTTTTCTTTTCTCTTAAGATTGCTTTGGCTATTCGGGGTCTTTTGTGGTTCCACACAAATCTGATGATTATTGTTCTATTTCTTTAAAAAATGCCATTGGGATTTTGATGGGGATTGCATTAAATCTGTATATTGCTTTGGGTAATATGGCCATTTTAACAATGTTGATTCTTCCAATCCATGAGCACGGAATGTCTTTCCATTTCTTTGTGTCTTCTTCAATTTCTTTCAAAAATGTCTAATAGTTTTCAGCATATAGGTCTTTCACATCCTTGGTTAGGTTTATTCCTAGGTATTTTATTCTTTTTGCTGCAATTGCAAAAGGAATTGTTTTTTTTATTTCTTTTTCTGAGATTTCATTGTTAGTATATAGGAATGCAATAGACTTTTGTATGTTGATTTTGTAGCCAGCAACTTTACTGTATTCGTTGATTGTTTCTAATAGCTTTTTGGTGGAGGCTTTAGGGTTTTCTATATATAGCATAATGTCATCTGCAAAGAGTGACAATTTAACTTCTTCATTCCCAATTTGGATGCCTTTTATTTCTTCCTCTTGCCTGATTGCTCTGGCAAGGACTTCCAACACTATGTTGAAAAGCAGAGGTGATAGGGGACAGCCCTGTCGCATTCCTGAACGTAGAGTAAAGGGCTTCAGTTTTTCACCATTAATTATGAGATTAGCTGAGGGCTTGTCATATATGGCCTTTATTATTTTAAGGTATCTTCAAATATTTTGCTTTGTGAGAAATCTTGTGAAGAGGATGAAAAGACAAGCTACAGAATAGGAGAAAATGTTTGCAGGAGAACAGATTAGTGGTTGCCAGGGTTAAGGACAAGGTGGAATTAGAAGGTAAGTGGACATGGCTGCAAAAGGATAACCTGAGGGATTCTTGTAGTGATGTAATTATTCTATATCGTCACTGTATCAATGTCAATATGTTGGTTGTGATATTTCACTGTTGTTTTCCAAGATGTTACTTTTGTGGGAAGTTAGACAAAGCATACGCAGGGTCTTTATTATTTCCTAAAACTGGATGTGAATCTGTAATTATCTCAAAATAAAAAGTTAAATTTAAAAACTATTGATAGAGGTAGACTTGGCATCTGCATTTGAAGCATTGTGGGACACTTTAGCCTGGATTCAAACATGATGACTTCAGGATGACATAATGCTCTTGATTTGTTACTGCAGGACAATCTGTTCGGCAAAGAGGAAAAAGAACTAAGCTTTCAATGGGCAGGTGTGTAGTTGGTAAACAGTATCCCTACAGGTGCAAGGCTACTCTGGGAACAAAATGGAGTTTTCCTCTGAAGACACTACCCACTGAGGTACATAGCTTGGCCAGGGGAGAATGGAGTAGATTTTAGCCCCAAATGGCTAAACATATGAGGACAACAAAAGTCCTTCTGATCTTGGATGACAGGGATTGTAAGCAGAAGAAAAAGAGGGGTCATTTTCAGTCAAAGAGAAGGGCCAGTCAGAAAAGTCCTGCAAAGGAAACGTGAAATTTTAGGGAGATTTTTTCAGGATACTGTTGGTAGAAGATAACTGACAAGGGCAACTGAACTAGCCAACGTGTTAAAAGCTGCCTCGCTAAGCAGTGCACACAAGCTACCAGGAATTTATTTTACCTTTAATGAATCATTTTAGGTTGGAATTCAGCAGGGGAAATTACTAAGTGTTTTTACCACATTCACACTCCAAATACCCCTATGGTATTCATATCTTGTTTTCGCTATTTTAAAGGACTCATTTCTAAGCATAATTTTCCTTATCTGAAAAATGCCTACCACCTAAAGTTATCGGAAAAGTAGAAAATACGCACAATTCCTTATCACAGTGACTGACACTTGGCAAGTTAGAACTTTCCAGAGGTTTTTCTCTATTCTTGATCTTATCATTCATATTCAATAATGTTTTGAATTATTCTCTGTAAAATCATTTTCTACAATTAGCTGGGACAAGTATAATATATGATGGGGTATTATATGTATCTTCTAAATATGTGTTGTTTTAATGGCAACCTCACAAACTAATAATACTTTAAAATGTATTGTTAGATCAAATAGCTAGTTATGTCTGCCCTACTTACTTATTGTATTCCAGACAGCAACTTAACTTTGGGGAAAGGACATGCCTTTTTAGTAGATAGCTTTTCCAAGAACTCAAATATTCCATTCCATGATATTTTTGATGTTCATCAGTGACCATTATAGTCATGCATTAGATATGATATATCACCCATAAATGCTTTTTTGGGATTTCTTTGTAACGCATTCTACTATTTTAAATGTCAAGGAAAATGAGAAACAGACAACCAAAATTTAATTCTTTTGTTATTTTTTTATAAAAGTAATATACATATAAACAAAAGTTCAAATAACATGCAACAGTATAAATGAAAAGCAACTGTCTCTTTTATTCTGTCTCCTTAGCTCCAATTCTTAGAGAGAACCGTTTTTTAACTCTTATATTAGTTACTTCCCTAATTTTAAGTAAGTATGTTAATTTTTCTATTTTCCTTTGCAAACTTTAAACTTTCTATTGGCATTGATTAAGAAAAGTAATTTACCTCATTTCTACCTACTTCCTTCTCTTTTCAACTTTTGTTAGTTTTGTTTTAATTTTGAGTTATTTCATTGGTTATCATTGTGATTTCAAGTAATATACTTATTCCTGGTTCTTATTATTTCTTTGCTTCCAATGTACTCAGTGTTCTTGAATTTCTTCTGTATTTGGCTGACATACATTCTCAAGTAGAGTTTTCAGAAAATCTATTTGATTCTTTTCATGTCAGAAAACATCATTTATTTTTCCCTTATACTTACTTGACTGATAGATGGTTTGAGTTGAAATTCCTAGTTCAAAGTAATTTTCTCTCCAAACTTGGAAGGCATTGTTATATCATTTTCTGGCATCTATTGTTACTGATGAGAAGTCTGATCTCACTCTTGTTTTAATTTCTTGGGAAATCACCTTTTTTGCTGTTTTTCATCTTTGAAAGCTTCTGGGATGTTTTATTTTTCTTTAATTGATTTCAGACGAGTCTTTTTCATCTATCCAAATCTCAGTAACCCTTTTAGGTAGAAGACTCATGTTTTAATTTGGCTATGGGAAATTTATTGCTATGATTTCTGTTACTATTTCCACCAATCACCAACTCCGAACCCCCAATTTCTGTTTTCTCTTTCCGGAACTTCTATTGTGTGGATATTATATCTCCTAAACTGACCCTTGATGGTTTTGACTATTCTTTAAAATAATTTTCCTCATTTTTCTTTATATTTGTATTTTTAGTCTTGGCATTTCACATCTTCCCAAGTAGCCAGAGTGAGCCAAGTTTAACATAAGTCAGATCATGGCATTCTGACTCAAAGAAATGGGTGGCTCTCCATTCTCTGAGAACAAAACAAACTGCTTGCTCCTGGTACCCCTCTGGCTTCACTTTCCAGTGCTCTGACCCTCACTTATCCCAATCCAGCTACACCGCCTCTTGGCTCGGCCTCTACCTTCCCAGGCAGACTCCTGCCTTACAGACTTTGCGTAAGCTATTCCCTCTCTCTGGAACTCCCTTTTCCCCCAGATACTCTCTTGACCCACTCCCTCATCTCTCCCAATTCTTTACTTACACCTTAATTTCACAGTAAGGCAGGCCCTGATGGTACCATTTAAATTCCAAAACCTGCCCCTTCCCACAGTATTTCCAATATCGGTTTCCATGCTCCCTTATCTGTTGCCTAGTACTCTGATGTTCACCTGTTTATTATGTTTGTACTTATTTTATGTCTCCAGCAGCTAGAAGGTCAGCTTTGAAGGACAAGAGTTTGTACCTATTTCCACTAGTATAACCCCAGCACCTAGCACCTAGCATCAGAACCAGACACATAGTAGGTATTTAACTAATATTCATTGACAAAGTGAATAACCATGTCCTGGAAAATTAAATATTCTTTTCTTCCAGCTCCTCGATTAGACATTTTATTCAGTAATTATACTTTAAATTTACAAAAACCCTTTATTTTCTCAAATTTTTATTTCATCATAGCTTTCTGTTTTTGTTTTACAGTTGCAAAATCATTTAATATTGCTCTGAAAATAGTAATTAGAATATTTCTAAGTTTCTTTTTCCTCATATTTTCTTAAGAAAAAAGGTGAAGCCTAATTACCAATTCATTCAGTCATTTTCATTTTAAGTTACATGGCAGTATTCAATAGTCAAGACTTGATTGTCAGTGCCAGATATCTAAATCAAGTTAGCTTAAGCAAAGAAAGGATTGCGTAAAAAGAAAGGAAGGGGAAAGAAAACAAGACCCATACATATGCTGCCTACAAGAGAGTCACTTCAGATTGAAAGACACACACAGACTGCAGTGAAGAGATGGAAAAAGATATTTCATGAAAATAGAAACAAACAAACAAAAAAGCTAGGGTAGTAATACTTATATCAGACAAAATAGACTTTAAAACAAAGACTATAACAAGAGACAAAGAAGGACATTACTAATGATAAAGAGATCAACCCAACAATAAGATATAACCTTTGTAAACATTTATGCATTCAACGTAGAAACACCTAAATATACGCGTATAAAGCAAATATTGACCAGAGAGGTCGACAGTAATACAGTCATAGTAGGGGACTTTAACACCACATTGACACCAATGGATAGATCATCCAGATACAAAATTAACAAGGAAACAGCAGCCTTAAATGACACATTAGACCAGATGAGTTTAACTGATATTTTTAGAACATTTCACCCCAAAGCAGTATAATATACATTTTTTTGAAACCTCACATGAAAGAAACATTTTCCAGGATAGACTCCATGTTAGACCACAAAATAAGTCTTAATTAATTTAAGAAGATTGATATCATACCAAGCATTTACTCTGATCCTAATGGTGTGAATCTAGAAATCAATTACAAGAAGAAAACTGAAAACACACAAATGCATAGAGACTACATAATGTGCTACTAAACAATGAATGGGTTAACAACACGATCAAGGAAGAAGTCAAAAGATAACTTGAGACAGATGATATTGAAAATACAATGACCCAAAATCTATAGGAAATAGCCAAAGAAATTCTAAGAGGGGAAACTCATAGCAATAGAGGCCTACCTCAAGAAACAAGAAAAATATCAAATAAACAATCTAGTTTTACACTTAAAGGAACTGGAAAAAGAAAAACAAACAAAGCCCAAAGTGAGTAAAAGGAGGGAACTACTAAAGATCACAGTGGAAATAAATGAAACATAGTCTAGAAACAAAAATACATAAGATCAATGAAACCAAGAGCGGGTTCTTTGAAAAGATAAAATTGATAAACCTTTAGCCAGACTCATCAAAGAAAAAAGAGAGAGTACCAAAATACATAAAATCATAAATGAAAGAGGGGAAGTGACAATAAAAATTTCAGAAATACAAATCATTATAAGAATATACTACAAACAATTATATTCCAACAAATTGTACAATCTGGAAGGAATGGATAAATTTCTAGAAACAGACAATCTTCCAAGGCTGAATCAAGAAGTAACATAAAATCTGAACAGACTGATAACTACCAACAAAATCAAATTAGTAATAAAAAAAAAGTCTCCAACAAACAAAAGCCTTGGAAGAGATGGCTTCACAGGTGAATTTTACCAAATATTCAAAGAAGAATGAACACATATCCTTCTCCAACTTTTCAAAAAATGAAGAGCAGGCTCATTTTATAAGGCCAGCATTTCTCTGATTCCAAAACCAGACAAAGACATTACAAAAAAAAAGAAAAAGAAAAAGAAATTATAGGCCAATATCTCTGATGAACATAGATGCAAAAATCCTCAACAAAATATTAAAAAAACAAATTCAGCAATTCATTTAATAGATCGTACATCATTATCAAATGGGATTTACTCCTGGCTTCAAGATTGGTTCAGTATCTGCAAATCAATTAACGTGAAACACTACATAAACGAATGGGACTACATAAAACTAAAGAGTTTTCACAGTAAAGGAAACCATCAACAAAACAAAAAGATAACCTACTGAGTGGGAGAATATATTCACCAATGACACATCTAATAGAAGGTTAATATCCAAAATATTTAAGGAACACATACAACTTAACACCAAAAAAAAAAAAAAAAAAAAAAAAACGAATTAAAAAATCGGCAGAGGACCAGAATACATATTTCTCTAAAGAGGACATACTCATGGCCAATAGACATATAAAAAGATGCTCAACATCACTAATCATTAGAAAAATGCAGTTAAAACCACAATGAGATATAACCTCACTTGTCAGAATGGCAATCATAAAAAAATCAACAAACAAGTGTTGGTGAGGATGTGGAGAAAAGGAAACCCTTGTGCACTGCTGGTCGGATTGCAAATTGGTGCAAAAAGTATGGATGTTTCTCAAAAATTTAAAAATAGAACTACCATATGACCCCACTTCTGGATATTTATTGAAATAAATCCAAAACACTAAGATATATACATCCATATGTTCACTGCAGCATTATTTAAAATAGGCAAGATGTGTAAGCAACCTAAGTGTTCATTAATAGACAATTGGATAAAGAAGATGTGATGTAATGGAATATTACTTGGCCGTAAAGAATACAGTCTTACCATTTGTGACAACACAGATGGACCTAAAGGGTATCATGCTAAGTGAAATAATTCAGACTGAGGAAGACAAATACCAAATGGTTTCACTTATATGTGGAACCTAAAGAACAAAATAAACAAGACAAAAACATACTCATAGGTACACAGAACATTTTTAACGTTGCCAGATGGGAGGAGGATTCAGGGTCTGGGAGAAAAAGGTGAAGGGATTAAAAAGTACAAATTGGCAGTTACAAAATAGTCACGAGGATGTACATTACAGCATAGGAAATGTAGTCAATAATGTTTTAATAACTGTGTGTAGTGTTAGGTGGATATTAGACTTATAACGGGGATCACTTTGTGAATTATGTAAATATCTAACCACTACGCTGTTCACCTGAAAGGGAATATAATATTGAATGTCAAATGTAATTGAAAAATAAAAAAAACTAAAATATTAGTTTAAGCAAGGAAAAGATTTGTTTCTTTTTCAACTGACATAATTGCAAAGCCCATGGGCATTTCTGTCATAATTCATGGCCTAATCATCTATCTCACCCTCCACCTTTTGGATGGGCTCTCACCTCGTATTGGGCAAGATGTCCATTCTGTCAGATTACCAACCCCAGTGATAAATGGGAGTATTTCCAAGTAGTTGCAGCAGAATAATTTCAGTGAAGATTCTGATTGACCTGTATTTGGCCACATGGCTAATGTTAAACCAAACATTGTGGCCAGGTGTTTGGGATTCTCGGATTTTTCAGACCTGGTTCTTGTGTCCCAAGATGAAAAGATATGAAAATGAGCAGCTTCACTTAAATGACATAGATAAAGTTCCCTTAAACAAAGAAATATATATATTTTTTATTGCTATAAGAAAGGGGAGACAAAAATTATGAATCGGACATAATCTCTGCGTATTTTGAGGAAAACATTGATTCCTATTTTTTTTAATGGGATATTTTAAGCTGGAAGGTTAGATAAAGATAGAGAAGATGATTTATATTCAGGGAAAGCCACCTCAGTAGAACCAGTAAACTATTTTCTTAATTGCTTTTTAAACTAGTTGATGCAGTATCTTCATACTCCTCTCTGGGCAGAGTTATTTATGGCTCAATGGAATCAACAGGATTCCATCGACATTGTGAGTTAATTTTTATAGTCTATTATAAAAACTGCTGGCTGAATGTGAGGTTAAATTCATAAGATTAGATGTTCAAGATATTTATTCTTATTTATTTAAATTCATGCTAGGCAAAGACTTTCCTGGAGAGAAGTCATACCTAAGTTACTGATAATGCCATAGAGGAATGAATACTGTAATTAAGTCATTTAAAAGGGTAAGAAGTAAAGCAAGTAACATAATAACATAATAATAATATGATAGTAATGCTTCTACTAATAATTTTACTGTTGAATATTCTTAATTATTTCAAAATATCTCACCTATATCATGTAATGGCTTGTTTTCTCATCTTATACATCAGCAGGATAGATATTGTGCTCATTTTCCAAATAAGAAAATTGAAGGTCACTGCAGGTAAATATAATAGCCATATAAACCACCATATAACTTTTAACATATTGTATTAGAGATCTTTATTTATAGTCTCTACTTTACCTGTTAGGATTATGAGCTACATGAGGGTAATATCTTGTATTCTTTATTTTTGTATTTCCAGGTCCTGGCCAGTGCCTGGCATATATCAAATGACCAAATATATATATAGATAGATAGATAGATAGATAGATAGATAGATAGATAGATAGATAGATAGACTATATTAACTGCCTGTGGTCACAAAACTAAGTCACATGTGACTGGGATTAAAACCAAGTTTTTATGCTTTTCAATGCAGCATGTAGACCTCTCATTAAAATGCAACCAACATGACAAATGTGTTTTTAAATAAATGAACACAATAACCTTGAACAGGTCTAGTGAGACGCCATCCAGAAAAGTATGAGTCGGGTCCCAACCGGAAGCAGATGACACTCTCAAGCTAAATCATTGAGGAAGGTTTTTAAAGGGACTATTATAATGATTAAGGAGGAAAACAAGGGATAGTGCAGGACTCTGGGACTTGTAATAACAGCAGGGAGCTGTTACCACTCCTAGACCTGAAGAAGGAAGGAGATATAGTTTGCAGAACCCATGGAGAGAGCTCTAAGGGCAACTTAATTGGAGCTGGGGTCCTCAGTGGATGGAGCCAGCTAACTTACATAGGTCCAACAGGCAGAAAGCTGGGAGAATTAATAACCTGACTTTACCTTTCCTCTTTTCTCCCATCTCATCTTGGTATACCCCATGGCTGAAGCCAACCAAAGACAGAGAGCATAACACTCCTGTTGATAAATCCATCCAGATTAGCATTCTAGGGTCTAGAACAGAGAGCAGGATGGAGAAGAATGGAGAGTCAATCTAGAGGGTCTCCAGCAGACGTGGAGAGTTTTCTACCCCATGTGTTAAGTGGTAGAAGTGAAAACTCACTTGAGCACTTAGCCTATATTTGACTGAAGACTAAGGAAGCTAATACACTACCAAGGACCTGGTGTGCTGATAGGGCTGCTGCCAATCTTTGGAAGAGTAACATGTTCGTGTCAAGAAGCATACAGAGAATGGGGTCCATCGTTTAACTCACCACTTACACTGTGTACAGCTACAAGTTATGGTTACAGTCCTGGGTTCCAGGGGATTGCAGGCTGTAATTTGTATCCAAGATCTTCTAGAGAACAATTGGCACACTGTAGGCACAGTAAGTACAAGCTCAATCTATCCATACTGTTAGTATCAAAAGATAATCTTCATTAATTGAATGTGACAGTGCATTTACCCCTCCTTTTTCAGAGAACAATATACTGATTCAAAGATCGTTCTGACTATGAACTCCAAGGAACACACACAACAGAAGCCAATGAATCAATTTTGTTTATTTCTTCATGAATAGAGTCTTCTGTGTGGTGTGTCTGAGGGAGTCCTAACTTGCAAAGTCTCAGCACTGCTCAACCCTGGCTAAACCGGCAGGAGACTCTCCCCTTTAACTTACTTGGCACAGCTTTTCCTCTTAGGCCATGATGATCTCAGCTGTATTGGTGTGTAACTTGTACACACAGAATATTAAGGAAATGACCTGAATGCATCTCTTTCAAGCTAAGGGTCAGGCTCAGGCTTCTAGTATTGATGTCTACAAACTGGGATGAAACACATCTGGTTCCATCATTTTATGATCCTAGTGAACTCATTAACCTCTCTAAACTTTGGCATTTTCATCTACCCAAAGAGACATTTAACTTCCCTTCCTATACCCTCAGGGTTTTGAAATCTCTGAAGTGCTACCTAATTATACGATATTGCAATCACATAATATATAGCTATCAAGCAAAAACATTAACATTAAATATTTGAAAGGTATTGAAACAAAGTACAAATATTGTACTTTGTTTTCTCCAGAATAGTCCATGGGACTATTAGCATGTCCTAATTAAAGTAGACGAAAGGTACTTTTATTTCAACCTTTTGTGGTAAGTTGCATAAAAATGGAAAAGTCACTTACTAGTTTTAAGATTCAGATTTCCTGTGTGAGAAATGGGGAGGATAAGAATATTTACTTCCTGAATTTTCTCTAGAACTAAAAGAGTAAGGATTTGAAAAAATCAAGCATCTATAAAAATGGAAACTACTCTTAGGTTAGTGTAGATGATGAGTCATAACATTTGATACGTCAATTTATTTTTATGTTACGTAAGTAGTTCTTTGTTACTCCTGACTCATATTAGAGTCAGATTTTGTGAAAATGGAATTTTTTAGAATTTCTATAAAGAAAATAGGAAAGTCATGACCTGGATGACTTTGATCATGTGGAAGAAGCCCTGGATCCGCAGAGAAAGAACTAATTTAAAAAACAATAACAAAAAAAAGTATTCTATAAGTTTATTAACATTTTGGTTTAACAGCTAGGGATAGCCATGCTCATATCACTTATCTATTGGTGCTACAATGCTGTGTTATAAATTATCCCCAAACCCAATGGTTTACAACAGCAGACATTTATGACTGCTTATGAGTATGTGGGTCAGCTAGACAGGTCTTCTGATATTAGCTGGACACACTCATATGTCTGCGGTCAGTTGTGGGTTGGGAGGCAACTCGCTTGACCTTTGCTGGGTTCTATCACACATTTGGGGGTGGGCTGGCTATAAGCTGGTTTAGGATGGGTTCAGCTGGAATGACTAAGCATTTTTCCCTTGGATTCTCACATCCATCCAGCAGGCAATCTAGGACTTATTCTCATGGTGGCTGGACATGGTTGAGGTTTAGGCTCAGACTGTCATATTGCCACTTCTTCACTATTCTTCTGGGCAGAGTCACAATACCAGCCCAGATTTGAGGAGTAGACAAAGTCTCCACTGCTGGGTGCGAGAAGCTGCAAAATCACATTGCAAAGGGTATGGCTACAGGGAAAGGTAGAGAATTGGGGTCATTTTTGCATTCAATCTACCATACTACTCTACTTGAATTTTCTTATGAGAAATAGTCAAGGGCTTACGAACATCTGCGAAGCTTTAAAAATTTGGACATTGCTACACCAGCATGTCACTATAACAAGAAGCTTTCATAGAGCAAGCCAACTTTGTACTTAGAGGGGTCTATAAGACATGCCAAGTATTTTTATGAATGTACAAGTTTGGCTGACATACATTTATTAATATCTGAAACGTCCCATTTGTGCTACTTGAGCAATTGAATCAGATGCAGTAACTGGTAGTGTGACAACCTTCTCAGCCACTACTTATAACACGATAGTTTATAAACTGCTATTTACTTTACATATTGGATTTAATTTATAGAATAAATATATGTCATTGTCTGAAAACTTCCATCTTACTTGCTTGTATTTTTTTAGAGGGAGGAAAGTTATCTTAGTCATATTTGGAAATATGAGCCTTAATCCAAAGGGCAGTTATATAACATACTTACTTGTACCTCTAATCACTAAAAAGTTTGTGTAGGTCGTAGAGGGTGGTGGTATTTACAATTCTTTGCTTCTGCAGCTGTAGACTATTTCTTCATTTAAACATGGAGTTTCAAAGAGGAATTTAGATCAAGGGCCATAACGTTTTTCTTGGCCTTTGTTAGCAACAATTTATTTTTACTTGTGTAAATATTAAATATGGAGAAAAGAGAGTTAAAGGATATTATTGGAAAAGTAAAACCAGGTAATTAAAATGAAATCACTAAAATCACTACAGACAATATAAAATTAGATAATTAAGAAAACAGTGACTGTAACTTCACTGACGGTTTTCGGTATTTCAGAATTTAACAGAGGCAGCTGTCTGGCCATGGTCACACACAGGAGAAAGTCAGAAGTTATAAAACGTAGCAGTAATACACTTAGAGGAATTGATAGCTTTCAAAGTAGTCATGAAGTAGGAAAATAATCTTTTACGTTATTCTGCAACTTGGAATGGTTTTGCTAGTTTTAGTCAGGCTTTAAAACATCAGTTAATGTATACAGTGTGTATGTAGTAGGAGTTATGGGAAAACTACTGCTAGTCTAATAGTTCACTCTCCTAAGTTATAATTAGAATTCTTGTTTCTCTCAAGTTCTCATTCTCTTTAGGGAATGCTGAGTTGCTTTTGAACCCAAAGGCCTGAGCCCATCTACATGCTATGTGTGGAGATTAAAATCATGTTCCAGCCTTCGGTTTCAAAGTTCTATTTTGGCTTTTATTTACTGATTATCTATCATAACCTC
Source organism: Rhinolophus sinicus (assembly GCF_057876585.1). Lineage (NCBI taxonomy): Eukaryota > Metazoa > Chordata > Mammalia > Chiroptera > Rhinolophidae > Rhinolophus > Rhinolophus sinicus. The sequence goes on from NC_142513.1 coordinate 29,135,790, forward strand.
CTATTGACTGAATTCATGTATTTATTTAAGTAGGATATTTATAACATTTTTAAATAATAATAATGATTTTAAGCCTATGTTGGAGAAAGCTGAGTTAAGCATTCAAATCCTGGCTCCTACATCCCTAGTGATTGCATTGATAAGGGGGAGAGTTCACCTCCCTAAATCTCATTTCCTCACCTTTAAATTGGGGATAATAATGTTACTCATCTCATAGGATTATTATAATGACACAGAAGGTAATGTGCTTAAAGTAAACACTTAGTAAGCATTTTGTAAATAATGATAGAAGTCACGCTTACTTTAAAATATACACATATCCTAACCCAAGGAAGAATCTTTGCTGGGAAATCTGACCAACATAAGGGAAAAGGCTAAAAATATTGATACTGAAGTTACCCAAGGAAATAGTCCGATCTGATTAACCTACAGTATGAGCCACACTCTGCCCAGGCAGTTAGAGCTTTCCATCAGCCTTTTTTGTTTCTCCACTCTTTGCAATAAACCAGCAGCCAAAGATCACCAGGTATTTGTGGGAAGTGTCTGATATGCAAACTAGAGAAGAAGCAAGCAGGAGAAAGCAATGAGGTTGGAACAAAGACTAACCCCTAGAAGAAGACTTCAAAAGTAAAGTAAATTAACATTATGGAGAAAATTTGAAATGAGGCTAGGATGCCATAAAAATGATCATCTGAAGAACAAAACCTGGCACTTCAAAATAAAAAAAACATGACAGCAGAAAGGAAAACTGAAACAGAAGAGTTGAAAAGTAAAGTTAGAAAATGCCACAGAAAGAGCAAAATGACAAAGACAGGAAAGAAAGGGTAAGAATATTAGAGGAACAAACTACAAGGTCCAATATCCAAAACAGGAGGTATCCCAGAAAGAGAAAAAATTGAGGAAGTAATCAATGAAATAAGTCTAGAACATTTCCCAGAACTATAAGACATGATTTTCTAAACTAAAATAGCCCAATGAATGTCCAGCATAGTGAATGAAAATAACCCAGGCCAAAGTCCAAAATTCATGTAGATTCAGAACACTGGGGACAAAGAGAATGTCCAACACATTTCCTGAGAGAAAAAACAAATTTTTCTCACATGAAGGATCAAGAAAGAGAATCTGATTTTTCAAAAGCTAAAAGACAATGAAAGAAAGACTTCCGAATTTTGAGAGAAAATGACTTTTAAACTATAAGTTTCCTGTTTAGCAAAAATATCAATTAATTGTAAAGGACAGAATACAAGCATTTTCATACATGTCAGCTCTCAAATAATTTACCTCCTTTTTACATTTACTCAGAAATCCACATAAAGGTAAAATCCTTGAAAATAATAGGGTTAATGAAAAATGAAGAAGCAAGTATTGGAAGTTCCAACCATAGCAATGAGGCAAAGAGAATTCTCAGCTTGATGATGAAGGGAACCCTCCAGGAAATTGGTACAGACACCCAGAGGGCAGAGAATCCAGATTGGATTCCTAATTGAAGTCTCAGGGAAGATTTCTGCAGGAAAAGAGAGTGAGAGAATCCAATGTATTTGCAGATATCACAAGGAGATTTTAATATTGAGGCTCTATTTATCTTGAATTAGTTTAAGTACAAAACAAGATGATCAAATGATACAACAAGGCATAGGGAAAAAAAACATTGTGCAGGAAATGAAAAGTAATTATGACAGTTGCATGACAGCTGTAAATAGCACATATGTACACATATATACAAAGAAATAATATATATATTTATATATATATACATTGTTATTACTATATAAACCAATATAGTAATAAATAGTGGTTTATATAGTAATAAGAATGTAAACATGAAATATAGACTAACCAAACAAAGATAAATCTACATACAATTTGGGGATAATGAGGGCAAGGAAATGATGAGGAAAATATATTACAAAAAGCAAATTACTCATCTTCCATATTGATAGTGAACAACAGATAGTGGACAAAGTGAATTAAGTAGTAATATAAATATATTATTTAATGATACGGAGCCAAATGGTAAAATAATTGAAAGTACTTATATGTGATGAGAGGAAATTTGGTGGGGTTGGGACAGGAGGTTGCTTCTACTTCTAAGAAGCTTTCCAGATTTACTTAGAACTTAAAAACTGCCTGTTTGTGTAATTTGATGAAAATAAAATATAAATATTAAAAATAATGTATCTATGACATTGCTCTTATTGGTTCAATGTTTTGAAAAATGAAGATAACTATTTCCCAAAATAAACAGGTTTGCTTTTTAAACATGAACACACACACACATACACACACACACAGGCACGCAAACACGCATACACACTGACAACACCATGATTACTTAGCAACCGTTTTCTAGAAATGAAACATATTTTCCCCTCTTGTGAGTATTGCAGTTCTTTGTCTACCTTTTATCTGTAGATTTAATCTGACGTTATTGAGAACCCAAACCTGTCAAGCAACTTTATAACTAAGGATAGTCAACAAGAAAGTAGTGACCAGCCTTCTCCTTCTGACCCTTCCTTTGAAATTAAAAAAACAAGTACAGTCATGTGCTGCATAATGAACGTTCAGTCAATGGGAGACCACACATACGGTCCCAAAAGACATACAATGGAGATGGACAATTCCTACCACCTAGTGAAATGGCCACTGTTGTAATGTTGCAACGCAATGTAGAACTTGAGTGTTTGTAGTGATGCTGGTATAAATAAATCTACTGCACTGCCAGTCACATAAAAGTGCAGCACACCCGATTATGTACAGCACATAATACTTGATAACAGGTGATTATGGTACTGCTTTATGTATTTACTATACCATTCCTTTATCATTATTTTGGAGAATATACTCTTTCTACTTATAAAAAACATTTGCTGTTAAACAATATGCTGTGTTGTGCCAGCAGCAGACTCATACATGTCATGTTTACCACATCCCTTGATTGCATCATCTTCTCTTGTGCTTGATTTAATCTTGTGTTGTTTTATACAATAACATGCTGCACAGGCTTGTAGGCTAGGAACAATGCACTATACAGTATAAACATATATAAATATAGGATATATTTTATTACAAAAGGAGAGATGCTTCCAAAATGGACCAAGATAATAATTGGTTTCAACAAAATTTATAAAAGTCTTTGACTAAATGAGGGATTAAAAATAAAATATATACAAAGGAGACAATTACATAAATAAGTAATCTAAATATTTAAAAATTCAAGTATCAAATATTAGCAACTTAGAATCATGTAGTGCCCTTTTTCCAAGTAGCATTAGTCATTGTACTATGAGGACAAAAATCAATTCTCTCAACATTCAGGGATGAAAAAAGGGAAGGCATTCAGACAGATGAATTCTCTGAGTATCGAAATTTAAGCAGTATGTTAGTTTTCTCATGTGTTTCAATCTTAGTTTTCTACGACAGCACATAAAAACAAAATTTAACATAAGTCACTAGCTGACTGGTATGTTACCCACGGAGTGTGGAATCAACATGGATTTTTTGCCCAAATTCATCAGTCCATCAAATGTAGCATATGATTCCATTACACGGAGTTGGCTTCAGCTATTTTGTTAGGAATACATATCACACGAAATGAGGCTTAACATACATGCCTAGAAGGTACTATGATTATTTTATATATAATAAAATGGTTAGATTCTCCTCAATGCCAAGATAATTCCTTGATAAGAAATTAGTTCCTAAGGAAGTTGGAACCAGGACTCCAGGACATTGAAGAATCACTTACTTGACTGTGGAACTAATACTCTACACAAGCACTTCTCAACTCCAGTTTGCATACCAGTCCCTTGGGCTTTTGGCTGAAATGCACACTTTGATGCAGTAGGTCTGCGGTGGGATCCAAGAATCTGTATCTTTACCAAGCTTCCAAGTGGTGCCGATGCTGCTGGCTTATGGACCACATATTGAATAGCAAGGTGCTAAATGATACCATATATAAGCTTAGCATTTACTAGATTGCAAATAATACCATACATAAGCTTAGCATTTACTAGGTTGCATAGGTTGCCATAAAAGAGAGATAACTGATAACAAAGTCCCATAGATTGCCTATCACACAGTAGGAACTCAATTAACATCTTCTGAGTGACTATGCTATTCTTGGACACGTATGGAGTTGCAGAGAAACCCCAGAGACCATATCTTAGCCATATTTAATGAGAGCTAGGCTATTATCTATATATACTTGATGCAGTTTTATATTTCATTTATACAAATAATGCTAAAGAGAAATGCTATTTTAATAACTGTATTTCTCACATATTTGCAGGAAAGATTAATGTGAACAGTTATAAATCAGATACATCAACCACCATTTTATGGGGAACACGTATTTTGCAAAGTGATTTCCTTAGATTTTTCTTTTTGTGGGTTTTGTTCTTGCAGGCTGTTTTTGTTGCTATGGCATTGTTTTGGGCCAAAATTATATATTCACCTAGTTCAGACGGTTGTTTGTCTGCATATATGAAACACATCCTGCTTCAGGTCTGCTGCATTATGTGGGCTTACTTGTTTATAGTATATTAGTAGAATTAATTAAAGCTATGCTTTCCATGCCACAGAGAAATAAACGATAGACTTATGAGGCAATACATACTCAATTACTTTAAGGGAAAGGTTCAAGAAATTGAACTTCTTTCTTCCTATAAAAAAAGGGGTTTGAAATGTGCAGCCTATTGGCCAAATCTAGCCAGCCACCTGTTTTTGTAAATAAAGTTTTATTAGAACACAGACACACCCATTTATTTACACATTGTCTGGCTCTTTTCAGTCTATAATGGTGGAGTTGAATAGTTGTGATAGAGACTATCTGACCCACAAAGCCAAAAATATTTACTCTCTGACTTTTACTTAAAATGTCTGTCCATCCCTGCCCACAGAACTAAGGATTATATTCTCTCTAATAAATTAATTTGAATAGGTAACAGGAGATCGAATTATTATCTTCAGGTAAGATTAGAATTAGAATGTAGAATCATTGCAAATTACACATTGTTTGGAAGGTGCAGTGGCAACAAAGCTCCAATAACAGATTATAATTTGTTGGGGGTGGAGGTCCTCTTCATTGTCTTTATTCGCAACTCAATTTTTCTCTTTTTTGTTAACCAACCCCCAAAACAAAAGTGACTACTTGTTTTTAAGGCATTTTCATTTTCCCTCTGTAGTCAAGCACAGGGGATGTGTTTTGCATCTTCACATTGATGATTTGAAAAATTTTTACAACAATTTTAAATAAACCATTTTCCAAGTTATTTTTCTTTTTAATTTGTAACATAATCACTGCTGTTACTTGGTTTAGCTCTTTTTCTCTGCTATTTGTACATATTTGTGTATCAGAATCTGACATTCAATATGTACCAATGGAGGTAACATATAGTAAGAAAATGCATATATGTTTATAAAATATCTCTACTTATCTAACATGTAAATGTACAAATTGATTCAAATGTTGATTTACCTGAAAGTTCTAACCTGTACTCTTTTTGTGAATGCAAAATCCTACTCAACATTATCATTTATCTATATGACTCAGTGTGTTATTTATCTACATGACAGTTTGGCGTCACAAAGCTGGGGCAACAATGATATGGGATTATTTAATTATTTTAGTATTTAAAATCTGAAGGACGCTGAAATATATTTCTTTATTTTGAGTCGTGCTATTTAGTTAGAGAAGAATGAGATCATCCAAACCCTTCTTCTGTTAATTTCCTAGCATATTATAATGTTAGCATTAATGTAAAAGATGGTATTCAAGTAAGAAAAAGCAAAACTTTACCGTCTCTGTAAATCATCATAGATTGACATAAATGGCGACACCTATTTCTAATTCTGTAGCTGCTGCAGTAACATTGGACTTATTTTTATTAAAATGCATCATTGTGCTAGCTCCCTCATTACCTATCCTTGCAAATACTTTGAATATGATTTTTTTCCATGAAAACCAGTATTTCTATACTAATTGTGAATTGTTGGAACAAATGAGAACCAGCAATTTCTTCAGGGGAAATACATGGAAAAAACAAAAGACCTTTTCACCTAACCTGCTGGCACAGAGCATTGAAAGCCCTTAGAGAACGGATATGGAATAAAAACAATAGCACTAGAAGCTACCTGAGTATTCTGTGTTTTGCTGTTTGGTTCTTGTTTTAAATTCCTTGAACGGTATTTGTTTCTACGACAGTTAAGATTAGTTGTGGCTGAAACCCCCCAAATTATATGAGTGTAAGTAAGATAGAAACATTTATTTATTTATTTTTTCAAGATTTTATTGAGGAAGGGGAACAGGACTTTATTGGAGAACAGTGTGTATTTTCAGGACTTTTTCCAAGTCAAGTTGTTGTTCTTTCAATTTTGGTTGTGGAGGGCGCAGCTCAGCTCCAGGTCCAGTTGCCATTGTTAGTTGCAGGGGGCGCAGCCCACCATCCCTTGCGGGAGTTGAGGAATCGAACCGGCAACCTTGTGGTTGAGAGCTCACTGGCCCATGTGGGAATCGAATCAGCAGCCTTTTGAGTTAGGAGCACGGAGTTCCAACCGCCTGAGCCACTGGGCCAGCCCCCAACTTACTTTTTTTCTCATTTAAAATTTAAATGATCCAAGGTGATTGATGGCTGGGAAACCCAATGATTTCTATTGTTCTGCTTTACAGCCTAGCTCATGGCTTCCATTCTCAAGGTCACCTCCGGGAGGAATTTTAGGCATCAAGTGAACATTCCATGGAGCAAGAAGGAGGAAGGAGGTGAGGTGAACAAAGCACGTTGCTATTCCACATTAACTTGGAGTCTGTCGAAAGACATCATCAAGAGGACATTACCACTGGTTTGCCCCTTAAGCTGGACCTGGGTAATTGTAGGCTCTTCACCCCTCCTCCGTCCCTGGGATATGTGTATGTTCCACCCACTATTCCCACAGTGGGAGCTGTTTTCAAGGATGCAGCCTTCAGAGAGCAATGTGTTGTTGAGCTAATCTGGACTGGATACATGATTGAATCCCATTAATATATACACTTTTAAGATTCTGGCAGGCAAGTGTAGAGATCTATTTGTCTTGTGGTTGCCCAGACAAGTCTCATATGTAAGTGTCTTGCTTAGTAAGCCTGCCATGTACCAATCCGGAGTGGTCTGCCTCTTTCTTTGTTCTCTTCCTGCCCTCTGTGGAAGGAGGCCAGTTCCAAATTTCCCCCCTGGGAACTCCTGAGGATTTGAGCCACTGGGGTCTTGTTAATGGACTCTAGGAGAATGGATACTGGACAGACTAGAGCCTCTCTAACAGAGCCTCCTTGAAAAGCAGCTTCCCCACACTGCCTTTGTATGTTTTACATAATAATATCAGTAGTTCTAACCAAAGAGTTTGCTCTTAGATCTCTAAGGTGGGGCAACTAAAGTTGAAATGAGAGAATGCCAGAAAAAAAGAAGTCTTGATCTGAAACAAAGTTATGTTCTTTGTTCTTTTACAAAGTCAAAATCTTGTAAAAGCCCTGGAAATTGAAAAAGATGGTTACCCATATTTTAAACTGTTATTGTATTAGTAAATGGTGATTAAAATCTTTGTACAAGAATAAGAGGTAGAAAATTGTAGACATTCACTAGGAAGAGGATTTAATTAGGAAGAGGATTATTACCTGAAACCATTCAATAAAATAGAAGATTTTGTAAAAATGTGAATCCATTCACAGTGTTTAAAAGCTCAAATAAAAAGAAATTTCCTTTAAATTCTGTTGAGATATCACTAGAGACACACAGCTTGGTGGTTATATTTGAAGTGAGAAGATAGAGGTGTGCTGATGTTTATTTTTATAGAACAAGGAAGGTATATGTCTGGAAGATAAATTGACTTCTAAAGATTATATATTGACACTTGTGTGTCTCAGTCTACATGTTGGAGGGTTTTCATGCTTCTTATCAGTCTTGAAGCACTGTTTCCAGGTTCCTCAGTCCCAAACACCTGCATTTGCTGTGAAATCCAGATTCTGCTGAGAGAGTCTGTCCTTAAAAATTTTTAGATCTGGGCTTCCAAATTCTTCTTTTCAAAATGGTGTTTAAGGCGATCACTCAGATTTCAATGAAAATGTTTGCATTTGTTATAAATGAAGGGTAAAATAGAGCCTAAACGAATATCAAGTCATATTTCTTGTTTTTCAAGAAAAAAAGAGCCCCACCATTTTTGTAACATCATTAAAGCAATCTGAAAGGTTTTTTTCTTTTATGTGTTAGAATTTAGAGAAAATACACTGTGCTATTAAGAAAGGGTCCAAATAAGAACTTCCAATGGTAGAAATAGTATAGCTTTTTCCCATGCACCAGTGATAATTTTAGGTTATCTTCTTTTGAATCTCTGTAACTCAATGTTTTACCTGAAAACAGATCTCACTGAGTCCAGAACTTGGCAATTTCACCATGACTCATGTTCTTATTTACCATCTAAGATGTACCAACCTTATCTCACACGTGAAATGTAATGATGATAACAGTGATGCTAATGACATTTATTTCTTAGCTTAAATACTCTAAAAATGTATTTCTGGTTCATGTGACTATACTGGGGAGGTGAACACCCCCCAGTATAGTCAGGTGACCTTCGCCCTGCAGTCATTTAGTGACCCACAGTAACAGAGGCTCTGCCTTCTTCAATGCCTGGCTCCCAAGGTCACCATGGGGATCACCTTCATTTCAGACGCCCAGGCAGGGAAAGAGTATGGAGCAGCACACATGGAGGGTTCGATGTGCCAAAGACTATGTAATGTAACCCAGATGTAGTTATTATAAAGCTAGTTTTGCACAGTTTTTCTTCATGTTTCTCTGTTATTTCAAAAAGGATAGAGCTAGAGGAAGCCTGATGCTTAGATGCAATTAGAACTCGTTTATTCCTAATGGAAAACAGCTTTTGAATTCTAGAAGGTTAGAGATGAAAATGGATAGGATTCAAGTTTTTAGAATCAATGGAGGCGAAGGAGTTGACAAAATCACAGACCACAGAATTAGCATGCCGTCTTTGAATACTGCATGTAAAAACTTATTCTAGGGCACATAAAGCAATATAGTACAATTTTAGAATAATTATAAATTCATTAACTACTACTATTTAGCACTATATGACAGAGACTGACATGCATAATTTCATTTGATTTTTACAATAATTCTTCAAGATAGTGCAGTGTGGTGATTAAATGTGCGGGTTCTAGGGCCAAACTGCCTGGGTTTGAATTCTGGTTCTTCTACTTACTAGCTGAAAAATCTTAGCTAAGCAATTAACCCTTCCCTGACTCAGTTTTCTCCATTATAAAATGCAGATACTAATATAATCCAGGTCATAGGGTTAATTAATGTGAGGATTAATGCACTAAAAGTTTCAAACCCTGAGAACAGTACCTGTCACATAATAATAAGCTTTCATCATCATTATTATTTATCCGTTAACACATGAGACATTGTATTTCAGAATGAGTAAGAGACTTTCCCAATGCCGCATAGTAATTGGTAGAACTGGCCATTAGAACATATGTCTGCTCAAATCGAAACACCTATCCTTCCCACTGTGGCAGGACTAAAGTGAGTTATGAACTGATAAAAGATGGGGCTACATAAAACCACGATCAGTTTTTTAGGGTAATTGGGAATATTTACACTATAATATATTGTGGTCAAAAGTAGGGAGAAACTGCTCAGATCTGAGTTGGAGGTTGTAGAAGTGCCTGGTATTGTGGTCAAGAGACAAGTTCTACAGTCAGAGGGCCTAGGTCGTGATCCCAGTTTCAAGTTGGATGGCCTCCTTGAGCAGGTTAATTCACCTTTCCATGTCAGTTTCATAATTAGTAAAATGGGGGATAATATTATCCACTGGATCAGTGGAGAGTAACCATAAGGTTTAAGCAATAAAGACACTTATTGACTCACTTATCAGGGAGTCTAGAGATGGTTCAAAAGGGTAACAATCTCATAAAGGACCAAGATTCTTTGCATCTTTCCCCTTGGCTATCCTCTTTACACAGCAGCATACTGAGAGAAGGGAAAAGGGTAGGGGGGAGAGGAGATAGAGATAGAGATAGAGAGATAGAGAGAGAGAGAGACAGACAGACAGAAACAGGTTTCCCAGAAGACCCATCTCCCTCAATCCATTGGCCAGATGTGGGTCCCTTAATTACCTCCTAAACCAATCATAGACAAAAAAAAAAAAAAAAAAAAAAAAAAGGGATTCTATAATTGGTTTAGACGAGGGGTATCCAAACTTTTTTCAACGTCTTTTACCAAGGGCCATATGCAGTAAAATACACAAACAGCCGGGCCATTCACTCGAGGTGAAATACGCATTGCCTCACCTGGTTTATTTAGGTAAACTAAATGTAGTTTTGGAATTTGCTGCAGGCCAATTAACAATGGATTGCAGGCCACAGTTGGCCCGCAGGCCGCAGTTTGGACACCCCTGGTTTAGACTAATAGACCAATTATAGTTCATTCTCTGAACTACGCACATTGTCACCTGAAACAAATCAGGGTTTGCTTACAAGAAAAAGAGGAGTGGAGCATGCTGTTGAATAGTAAGGATTATGCTACTGAGGGTTTGGGAAATGCTTATCTTAGTACTCTGGCTTAGTGTGTACTCGATAAAGCTTAGCTTTGCCAACTCCCTGAGGCTGACGTTCCAGAGGGCAATTCCGTGCTTTCTCTCTCTCACACACAGATACACAAAAACTAGACCTTACTATTGTTTTAAAAACAGAGCAGAGCACTGAACTTGATGGATCACAGGCCTGGCTCACAGAATTTTGGATGTTCTTACAGGTCCCTCTGCATGGCAAAAATCCCCCCACTTTAAAAATGTTTCTGTCTTTTATCTTTATCCAGAGGTGTGGAAAACGAGGGAATTGGATCAAGCTGCTGTAAGCTTCATCGTACATGTTGAAGGGGTTTATCCCACAGCCCTTCTGGATTAAACTGCATTCTTTTGCTGGCAAAAGAAGCTCCTGTAACCCATGTTTGTGTTGAAAACAATCACTGTTCAGAATTCTACAGCTTTATTCTCTTTCTTACAGTCAAATTCACAACAACAGCTGGGAAGGATCAAGAATACTAGATGAATGACTCAACCAGTTATTGCCACAATAATGGTATGTAACAAATGCCCCCTCCACCCCAGCTCAGTGTCATTCAACAATGAGCATTTATTTTCATGCTCATAAATCTGCAGATTGGCTGGGTTCTGGCTGATGTAGGATGGATTTTGTTGGATTTCTCTGCAAGCTGCAGATTGAGCCTAGGTCTGCCTCACATAGCTTCCATGAGATATGTTTATCTCATGGCAATGACAAGCAACCCAAGAGGGCAAGACCAACCTCACAAGCATATTTCAAGGCTTTGCTCATGTCACATCTTCTAGCATTCCATTGGCTAAACCAATTCATATTGTCCAACATCAGTGGGGTGAATAAATACACAGGGTGTCTAATTGAAAACTGCAAGGTCACATGGAAAAATGTGTGGCTGCAGATGAGGGCAAGGAACAGAGAACAATAATGCAATAAGCTCTCGCAAAGAGGCTCAATCTTCTTTCTCATTTATCTAGATCCCATTTCTAATTCTCCACTTTCTTCTGGTAGAGGGTACATCTCTTGTCTGTCCTGCTTTCCTAAGTCACTCTGGTGAGTAAAACCTACTTGACCAATAATCTTTCCAGGAGATAACTGAGAAATTGTTGGTAGGGTGGGAGGATGGTGGTGAGAAAGGACAGAAAAGAAAAAAGAACACCTGTGGTATGATCAGCTGTAAGGATAATTGAGAAAGCCAGGAACTCTGGAAGTGGAGGATTTTTTGTTTTTTGTTTTTTTGTTTTTTGCAGTCTTCTAGAGTAAAGAAAAGTGATGTGAGAATGTGACAGGTGCCTTCTATGATGTAACTAGCCAAGCCAAGGCTGCTGGTTAGTTCTATGGACAGTATTCTCAGGTTTTGGTTTAGTGACATGTGATCAAAATGAAACAAGTCAGTCCTTAAAGGCATTCTTTGTATCAAGTGGCTTCCGAGAACAAGGCAAGGTCCCCAGATGCGAGCAGAATTTGGGTTGTGTTCACCAGGTTATCTATGGTGACTACCATAGTGCCTAGCATATAGGTGGTGATCAATACACACTTTTTCAATGTTTCTCTCATTCTTTCTTTGTTCATATTCTGTTTCTTCTTTCTAAAAATCAACTTATAATTTACTTCCAATAAAATGCCCCAATTTTAGGTGTATAGTTCTATGAGTTTTGACAAAAGTGTACACACATAACATGGAACATTTCTGTCACCCCCAAAACTTCCCTTCCCTGTCAATCCTTGCCCACTCCAGGCGACGGGCAACCACTGACCTGCTTTCTGTCAACAAAGGTTGATTTGCCTATTCTAGAATCCCTCAAATGGAATTACATAGTGTATTGTGTCCAGTTTCTTTCTCTAGGCTTAAAGCCTGTATGATTTATCATTGTGGTGGCATGTCCATTCCTTTTTATTGCTGAGTATTATTCCATTGTGTGGACATACCACAATTTTTCATTCACCTGCTGATTGATATTTGTGATTTCCAGTTTTGGCTATTATGATGAAAGCTATAAACATTGCTTCACAAGTCTATGTAAACATGTTTTCATTTATCTTGGGCAAATTTACCTAGGAGTGGAAGTTCTGAGTTCCATGGTAAGCAAATGTTTAACTTTATAAGAAACTGTTCTCCAAAGTGGCTTTACCATTTTATACTTTCTCTGGCAATAGATGAGAGTTCCAGTTACTCCACATCCTCACTGGTATTATCAGTCTTCTAAATTTTATCCATTCTGATGGGACTATCCCTTTCTTTTTAAAAAAGAAATGAGAAATGTTTGTTGAATGAGTTAAATAGAACATTCTTAGACCTATGTTCCTAAACGAGCAAGTTTCTATAGGAAAGACACCTTTGCCTTGCGCGCGCGCGCTCACACACACACACACACACACACACACACACACACACACGATAGGGCCTTCTGTGTCTCTGGGAAATAAAACCGTTGCTTCTCTGAGGACAGGCTTTCTACGTTAAAAGCATAACTGCATGCCCGGGCTTCAACACTAGCGCGCTGCAAACTCTCAGGCGCGGCGCTGTTTCCCCAAAGAGCTCTCACGCCAAGCCTCTCAATTGCTCTCTTCTCTACTAATAAATAATAATTGTCTTTTCAAAACGCTGGTTGTGGCCGGCGCTGGAGAGCTCCAGCTGGAGGGGAAAGCTGTGGGTTGCCTCTGTGATCCCTCCCTAACGAGCCCTTTCCCCCCCAGTTTGGAGCTAAAGACACTCACAGGCTCCCGCTTAAGTTCCCCAGAAAACCCCAGGGAACGGAGGGCTCTTGGACACCTCTGGCACCCCTGCAACCCGGGCACCGGGCATGCTCAGAGGGCGCATAGGAGGTGCAGGCGTTGGCTGCAGTGGGGCCCAGGAGCCGGAAGGTGCCGCTGCGGTCCCACTTCCCGGCTCCTGACCCAGCGCGCAAAGTTGTGCTGGAAGCCACGGGGGGAAGGAGGGAACGAGCGCGCGCGGGTGGCGGGGAAGGGGGGGCGGGAGGAGGGAGGAGGGGAAGGAGCGGGGGGGGGGGTGCCGAGCGTGTGTCACTCTCTTTCTCCCTCTGTGTATAGAGGATGTGCTGAATGGTGCGCTTGGAGGCGACGGCGGCTGAAGAACAGTATCCGGCGGCAGCTGGCAGCCTCGGCTGCCCGGCTCGGCTTCTCCTCGCCCTCCGAGGCTCCGCAGTCACCGCGGGCGCCCGACCCCGCGTCCCGCCCGGGGCATGGCTGGGCGCCTGGTCCCCGCGTGCTCCGCCTGCTGAGCCGCGCCTGAGGAGGTGCGGAGGCCAGGAGGCCCGCGGAGGCCGGCGGAGGAGTTGAGTCGAGCACCTCGCGAGCAGAGAAAGGAGCCGGTACCCCGCGCCCCGCTCCGGGTCCCCTGCCGCGCTCGCCCGGGCTGCCCGGAGCCCCGATGAGCCCAGATGGCCGGGGCTCAGCCCGGAGTGCACGCTTTGCAACTCAAGCCCGTGTGTGTGTCCGACAGCCTCAAGAAGGGCACAAAATTTGTCAAGTGGGATGATGTAAGTATTGGGGGGCCAGATTCGGGGCGCTGGCGGGGACACTGGGCAGAGCAGTGGGGCGGGAGGCGTGGGGGTGGGGCGAGGGGCGCGTTATGCAATGGGCGCACCGCGAACCGGTAGGGGCGGCCTCCCCGGCACAGGTTGGCGACTTCCCAGGCGAGGGGCAAAGAGCAGGGTCTTTGCGCGTGCTCCTGTGTTCTCCGGGCTTAGGTTGATATTCCTACTGGGTCCGGCAAGCTCCCTTTGCGGGTCTTCACTCTTTGGGGCCAATGGACTAGGAAGGGCGGGCTTTGCCTTGTGGCGGGTCCTGAGAGTTTGGAAAGTGGTGTAGTGTGAAGTTGGGACCAGCTGGAAAGCGCTGAGGTGTGAACAAGACGCGCCCCTCTCCACCCGCAGAGGAACCCCTATTACCTCCTTGCCCTCTTTCAAGAAGGAACAGCTGCGAAGTCCGAAACTGTTTAGTGACTGCTAACCCTCCTAGAGCTTTTATGGGAGCCCACGCGGCAGAGGACTCCGTGGTCCAGCCGACAGGTGGTCATTGATACCAAACTTCAGCGTTTGGCTCCGCAGTGAGGTGCCCTGAGAAGGGCTGGGGAGGACACACCCGAGGAGGGCTAGAGAGAGAAAAGGGGGGGCATTGAGGGGTCCAGGAGGCTCAGTGGGCCTGCTGGCAAATGGGGAAGGCTGGTCCTGAGAATTGAACTGGCTGGAGTCGTCAACTTGAAACACATCTGTCAATACATCCTTCCCCCACCCCAGTTTACCCACATCTTTTGTCGGGTGGGGCAGAGCTTAGCCCAGCCTCTGATCTCCAGTGTTTCACGTGAGTCCTGAACCCCAGGAATTCAAGTGATCCACGAGTCCTCCCCCCGACAGTTGCCTTCAAACACTGAATTTAATGTTGCTGAAAACACGGGCATCTTCAGGTGGAGGACATTACCGTATCAATTTTGTGTTCTGAGTGCCATTCAAAAAGTTTGACAAGAACAACCCACTGGAATTAACCTGAGCTGCCAGAATCTAAGGAAATTCACGTTCAAATGACTAAGACATCTCCTTAAACGGGGAAATTACAGGAGACTGAGGTGTACTTCTTGCCGAAAAGATTTTCCACCTAGTAAATTATAGCCTATTATCCTCCAGAGTATTTTTCTTTAATCTTCTTAAGTCATTTTTCAATGTCTGAGAACAATTTAAATATTCCAGGTAGTGAATCCAATTACTTAGCTGAGTGGGTCGGTGTGTATATTTTGTCCACTTGGAAGTGCAAATGGAACTTGGAATATGAGCCACAGCTTCCTTGAAAGCTCAGGCGAATTATTAAACGCTGTATCCAGGGGCGTAAACATACATCCTTTTACTGCAGACTTTACGGTTTTCTCCTTCTGTTCCAATCTAATGACCGGATGTTTTTTGTAAATGGAATAGACAATAAGTTCAGACATAGATTAAACACTTTGTGTCAAGGGAAAACAAAAAAGGAAAATGCAGTTTAACAACTAAAACCATCCTGTCCATCTTGAGATCCTTGAATAGAGAGCTGCTGTGATGATGGATTTACTGAGAAAGAATGAAGGGCAGAAGGAAAAGAGAAAGAGACTTTGCAGAGTACAAAAAGCGTATTCCAACATAAGCTCGGGATTTATTCACGGTGATAATTTTTAACTGTATTTTAAATAATTCTCCAGAATGTCTTGTTTGGAAGAAAATATCCTGTGTCACTTTGAAAGTGAAGGTCTTCTGTGGAAACATATTTTGATATATGCAGGTAGATGATTTTTATTATTTGCACTTGTCACATATTTCTTCCCCAGCTTCCAGTGCCAGGTCCTGAGCTAGATCCTCGGGTGGTGAGGAAAGTAGACTAAAGTACCTAGCATGGTACAGAACTTACATAGTAGGTAGAGGAGACAGGAAATGATCAAGAACACAGTTGATACAGAAATTATGAGTGATGCAATGAGAGTAATGGAGAGGCCACCAGTGAAACACCATCTGAACAAAGTGAGAAGTACTCCCTCTGAGCAGTAGAATCTCTGATCTTTTATAAGGAAGAACTCAGATTGCACCCCAGAGTCACAGTATCCGGAATATGATGAACCATCCTGCAAGTTTCTTGCCTCTCTTGGCCTCTGTAGTGCTCGGTGGACTAAGAGGGACCCAGACTTTCTTAGGTTGCCTGCATCTTCCCCAGGTGTCACCCCTCTACTCCTCCTTCTAGAATCAAGCCAGTTGAGGTGATCTGGCTAGTTATATTGCATCTAAGTGAGATTGTGTGTTGAAGATGAAAAATAACTAGATCTTGAGTCCAAAATCCTGGATTTAGCTGTTCGTTCTATTGTGGGTCAGCTGTGTGACTTTAGGTTAATCAGTTAAACTCTCAATCTTTGCTGCCTCTTGCACAAGACTGAGAATACCACATTTTCTACCTATTTTAGCTAATAGTTCGGAGTAACCAGTAGGATAAAGCAGCCCTTCTCACACTTAAGTTCACATCAGAAACATCTGGAGGGCTTGGTAACAAATTGCTGGGTTTCACCCTCAGTTTTTGATTCAGAAGGTCTTAGGTGGGGCCTGAGAATCTGCTTTTTTCATAAGATCTTGAATGAGGCTAAAGCCGCTGTTCTGGGGAAACGCACTTTGAAACCACTGAGGTAAGGTTTGTGAAAGAACATGAAAATTGTGATAGCACAATCCTATGGGCCTCTGTAAGTTTTTGCTGGTTTGGGAATTTAATTTTGTCTCTCCATTTGCGTTTTGAGAAATTCATCCAGTTGGTACCTAAGAGGTAGAAAGACCTCATGACATAATCCTGGACAATCCTGTCTCTGATGCTCTGACTGGCTTAACCCACATTCACACATTTCTTTTCAACTTCTCATACGCCATAAAAAATTTTCAGCATTTTCACCTGCTTGTAGTGAGATTGTCAGAAAGGGAAAGGAAAGAGAGAAGACTCTTGTGAGGCCATCTAGTCTGACTTCCTTTCTTTGAGCAGAGGAGGCCTTTTGACCCTGACTTTGGAAAATACCTGCTGCCCTCTGCCCTAAGAGTACATCTGCATCTGCTTGTCTGGAGGAAAAGTAAATGCTGGAAATAATTTTAAAAATCTCTCAAATATCAGATCTCGCTTCAAAATTATAGAACATTGCTCTATGGTCTTTAAGAGACAGGCTGGGCAAACTCATAAAACAGATTCTTAATTGCCCATTAGAAAGCATAGTGGAACATTTGAAAATGAGTTTCGGGTTAATTAGAATTGTGAAGAGATTATCTCTTGTTGCTTGAGTGGCTAAAGCGCTTTAATTGTCCTGACCATCATATGGAACGGAAGGTGTCACCCAGAGGTTCCAGTGCCCCGCATAATCTGTTGGCTACCTGCCAAAGTCATGGTGAGATTGTAGATGCCCTAAGGGTGGTAGTCAAAATCTTTGAGATAGGCACTACTCATCACAACAGACAGTAGGTGGATAATGGAGCTGGAGTGGGGTCTTGGAGACACCAGAGCCAGACATTAACCTTTGAGAGGTCCAGGGAGTCTGCCATGATCCGTAGGGGCATATAGAAATATTTCAATGTTTGAACAACTAGTAATGGTGTATACAGTCTCAACACCAAGGCCAAACTTTGTCCTTCAGAACTTGGCCAGACAATAAAGACCTACCTTGGCTACCTGTTTCACCAGTGATATCAAGGATGCCACTTTATCCTTGCTTTTATTTTGCATTTGTGTATTATCAGGCTCTGGTGGTAAGAGGTGGGTATAAAGGACTTAAGCCATTGTGAGAGAGTCCTGGTGAGATGGACGGTGGAAGGGGTTACTTTCTCCATCTCAGTTAGGGAGCTTGGGAGATTTTGAGTCTGGCCCTTCTTGTTATTGGTGTTTGGCCTTGCTTTGTTTTCCACAGGGTGGGGAGGGAAGGACAAAAACCATACAGTAGGGCTCCCAACCCCTGATTTTCCCGGTTGAACATCTGACGACCCAGAAGTTGCAGTGCAACTTTGTTCCACCACCTCTGGGGCATGGGAGGCTTCTCATCTGTTTGTCTTTTCTTTTTCTCCACTCTCGCCCTCCAAATTCAGATCTCATTGGGGTAAGTTACTTAATGCATCTCAGCCTCAGTTTCCTCATCTGTAATGTGAAGATTTTAATACTTCTTGCAGCACAAAAGAGCTGTTAAGGTTAAATGAGTAAAGGAATATGCATTACTTTGTATAATGTCTGACATACAGGAAACCCTCAATAGCACACGCTTTTAAAACTGATCTTCTCGGGGGTGGCCTGTTAGCTCAGTTGGTTAGAGCATGGTGCTAATAACACCAAGGTTGCTGGTTTGATCCCCGGCCACTGTGAGCTGCGCCCTCCTTGAAAAACAAAACAAAACGACAACAACAAAAAGTTATTCTCTCCCCAATAATTAGAGGGCCATGAATTTTATCAAAGTAGTCAGTGTGTTAGATGACTCTTTTATTCTACGAGTGAGACGATCCAGATCTTCCTTCCATTCCCTTTAAAGTGCACTTTGATTTTCATATTTTATCATTTGAAAAGAAAAAATTCAGTTTTTATTTGTTTTATTCAGTTTTTTCAGAAAAAATGAATCTACATAAAAAGCAAATCAGTTTAAAAATCATCCAAAAGTTTTACTTCCACTTAAATTCCTTAAAAAAATACATATATATAATATATGAACATATTTATATTTATATATACATATATAAATATATGTATGCAGTAGGTGCACAGATATGATTCTGGGAAGGAGGAAACAGTTAAAAGAAACTCTTATAATTTAACAAGACTGTGTGTATGTGTGTGTGTGTTTGTGTGTATATATATATATATATATATATATATATATATATATACACACACATATAGAATAATTGTACATCATACATCCTGTCTTATAAGCATAGTCTACTATTCAAAATTCATAATTGCTAGACTGGTTCAGTTTGAGAAGAAGGCTGAGGGAGCTCAGGTTTGGATTTGCATTACTGTCCTGTAGATTTAAAACAAGAAACTCCCTCCTCCCTTTCCACCACAACCCTCTCCCCCCAAAATGCCCCACAGCTAAAACAAGTAATAATACTAATAATAATGATAATAATAATAATAACATGCTAGATATTGCACATTTCCCAGCTTCCTAAACTAAGCTTACTTAGAACTTTCGCATGCATAGAAGCTGCAGTTACAGATTCCAAAATTATGACAAGAGAATGAAGGAAGATGATACTGACAAGACTAATGAGGGAGCAGAGGTGGGCTTTCAGCAGCATTCACTTTGTAAAGGTTATGGGAAATCGGGAAGAAACAGCTCTGGTTGGTAAGTTGTGGATCCAGATGGGGCCCTCACAGAGTGAGAGGGGGATTTTAGACTGGAAGGCTGGCAGGTACCTTCTAAAATGCCACTTACAGATGCCCAGCTATGTCCTTTTTTTATTTCCAAAGTGCTTTTGTGAATTTCTCATTGACAGTAATTATGGTTACCTAAATGTGAGAATATTGCTTTTCCAAAGTGAGTCAATAAAGGTTTTTGAAGCTTTTTATCAGTGTAACATGTGTACAGTTAAACACACAAATCTTGTGTCCAGCTGAGTCAGTTTCCACAGTTCCTTCAAGGGAAGATCAAGAAACAGCATTGTCAGCCCCTCAATTCCCAGAGTGCTCCCTTCCAGTCCCTACACCCACCCTCCAAGGGTAACTCCATAGATGAGTTATGCCTGTTTTGATCTAATAAGACTATTTTTTAAATTGTCAATGAAAGCAAAACGAAACAAGCCCTCTTTTACCTAAAGCATTTTTATGATGGCTGAACTCTCTTGAACAATAGCAACAAAAGTGACTTATCTTCTATTTAGATGATACTTAATTGGGTCCTTATGTGTCCTAAGGTGAAGTCTGAGAAGTGAGGCAGGTATAATACCCTAGAAGAGGAAAGAGTTAAGCCAGGCTCTAGTAATTTAGCAAGGAAAATGCAAGCCCGCAGGCTGTTATTGGCATAGCAAAGTAGACTAGTGGAGTGCTGTTTTTGGAGTATGTTTTTCTCTCATTGGGTTTCTTTCTTATCTAGCCTGACTTTGATATTCCCACCTATGGTACATTAGGATAATTTGCTCTGGCTATTAGCATATCTCAAATACTTCCCTTGAAAGTTTAATCTATCAATAAATAGCTTCAAATTATGTTTACCTGCGATGACATTTAAATGGGACGGGAACATTTTGCTTTTTATGTTGAACTGATAACCTGGAGTTAAATGTTTCTTTATCAGGGTTGTTTCATGTTATCATGAACAAGGAAGGAGTGCCAGTGTAAAATGGAATGTGATTGATTGTGAATTGTGGGTCTCTCCTAAACAACAAATCCTTGGTAACTGAAAACGTTAGTTTCCATATTGTCCAAGCTAATATTTGGCTCATGCAGCCTTTTCAGGTCGTGTCATAAATTCCATCTGCTCGGACAGATTTCATAATGCTCCCTTTCCCCATCTATGCCATGTTTGATTCCCCAAAAAGAGCCATGTGTCCCTATGTTTCAGTAGGGGAAGGAACATAGATGAGACATATTTCTGAGATCAGTTAGAAATGAGACCCTAAGAACATCATCAATTTCTGTAAAACAGTAACTGAAATAGCATAAAAAGAAGGTCAGACTCTTTAAGAGGCTTTGGGATTCCTCTGACTCTTTAAGGTCTGATATTTGATGATTTAATTATCTTCTTCACATGCTAATTTTAATGTTTGGAATTTTTAAAAACATTTGTATTCTGAAAATATGTTTAGGTATGTATGTTAATTGATATCGACTAAATCTGTATATTTATTAAGAAACTAAGTTATTGGAAATGAGGAAACATAAAATGAGAAAAAATATTAGTATTAAAACAGAATTAAAAGCATCCTACATCTATTTTACGCTGCAGAGGCTCTTTTAGTTCACAATATTTGCTTAATATTGTTTCTTTTTATTGCATTGAAGTTTTATGAGCAAGTTCAGTGAAAATGCATTAGTTAGCAAAGAAAACAATTTTACCTAAACGAGTCATGATGGATCTCAATATATAATATTGATATTTAGGAATTAAGAGATTATTTTTCTGTTAAAAATCAAATTTTCTTAGGAACTTGTGTATGGATTAGGTAAGGGGAATTTAATTTGATGCATTTTATAGAAGAGGCCATATGAGCTCAAAAAGGAGATGGAAGACCACAGAGCAAGTCCGTGCGTGATCTAGTAGATTAAAAAAAAAAAGAGAGGTGAACCAGAATGCTTTCTCAGGTGTGCTGGTTTGGATATGGTTGAGTCTCACTTAGCATCCATTTTTACATTCTCTTAGTAGGGCTTTTTATAACACAGAGTCTGGAAATCCAAAGCTACATTTTTAGATAGACTCCCTTGAGGAGTCTAATATTATGGCTGCAAATTAAGCTCCACCAGTGTGAGATACACCCATATGAGATTTGGAGGGCAGAGTGTGCAAGAGGCTACCTTTCTGCGTTCTTTGGGTTATTTCTACAGATATGTGAGATGTTGAAGAAAGAAGTGTCACCTTCTGGAATCGTCCATGGACTCTTTCTTTGTCTTCAAATGAGCTGGCATGTTTTTAACGCCAGGGGCTCCTTCTTGATTTCTCACCTTTCCCAGTGAAGGAGGCAATAGCTCTGAGGGGTCAGTCCTGAGGTGTTCTGGGCTCATTCATGGAGGCTCAACCTGAAGCCCACTTCTCCAGTCCATCTGTCAAGTGCTCAATTTCCTGTAATTAAATTCCTTTATGTTCACAATTTCCAGAGAGGTTTTTGTTTCCTTCGTGAACCCCTACCCGATCTGGCCTTTTCTGGATGTAGGATTTCATGACTTTTAGCCCTAATGTGCAATAACCATCTAGATATCCTATGTAATTTTCTCCTTCAGTATTACATTTGAATAAAATAGAATTTTGCTGTAATGCTACCTCTGGAGTTCAACATGAGAGTGACATTTACAAGTATAACTGACACTTATAGTTGTAAAGCACTACTATTTATTTACATTTATACCCATGCAGTCATCAAGACCACCTGAGTGGTAGGAAAAGAGCAAGTGTTGTTATTCTTTTTTTTATTTTTTTTTAGTTAAAGTTTATTAGGGTGACAATTGTTAGTAAAGTTACAAAGAGGTCATCTATATATCACATTGTG
This sequence comes from Rhinolophus sinicus, assembly GCF_057876585.1. Classification (NCBI taxonomy): domain Eukaryota; kingdom Metazoa; phylum Chordata; class Mammalia; order Chiroptera; family Rhinolophidae; genus Rhinolophus; species Rhinolophus sinicus. Next base: position 29,158,077 of record NC_142513.1, read on the forward strand.
TGGTCACCACTATTATTCCTGTTTCACATAGGAACAAACTGAGGCTTGTGAGTTGTGACTTGTCCAAGGACACACAATTAGTTAGAGTCAGAGACAATTTAAAACTAGGTCTTCTGGTTAAATTCAGGGCCCTTTCCAGTTTGCCATGGCACCCCCAAACAGGATTCTTTGGGTAACAAAAGACTTTTAATAGAATCTAAATTATTACAAGTTGAAAGAAATTTGTTGACTTTTCCAAAGAATCTTTCTAATTTTAGGATTCATAAAAATGAGTCTTGGATCCCAAACTCATCCCTTTTGGCTATTTTTATGGTATATATACAAAGCCCATTTTTGTCTACACTATGTAGGACGTGGGGACATAGGAAAACTTCATGCTGATTTGAGCAACGGAGGCCAGTGTACACTGTAGTCTACAAATGTGCTACATCAGTCAGTCACTGATGTTTCTAAAACATGCACGTAGAAAGATATTCAGGAATGGCGTTAAAACAAATGTCACTTTTTTATTTCATTGCCTAATAAGTGACAGACATTCTTGTATCTGGCAAGACTTATTATATGTGCTTCTCCACCATTTTCTCTTCCAACATCCTTGCAAATGTCATTTGTTGCATTCCCATGAAGACTGGCTTCTTATGGGAATATTCGATCTTGGAAGATTAAGGATATGGTGGGCATCAAGGAAGTGTGGAGGCTGTCACCTGCCCCCAAGCAAGACCCAGAAGGGCTTGAAATTCACAGCAGTGTCAATCGAGAGACTGGGTTTGGATCCAGTGCAGGAAGTTGCATACAGAGAGGTGCCATGCCTTGTCCATATTACAACTGGACCAGGGCTCCTTTAGCTTTAATAGTATTCATCTTCTTTCCCTAGGAGAGACCATAGACCCAGCACTCAGTAGGTGCTCAGGGAATGTTTGTGGAATGAAGAAAGGGTCTGGCATGTGTCTGGCTCACAGTAGGTTTACAATGGGGAGGGTATAGTATTAAAGCAGAGCTAGAGGGCAGTCATGTTCCTAAGAGCCCTTCGAACACACAGCACATGGAGTTGGCTGGAAAACCCTGCTCTTCATCCTTCCATTCCATCTGCCATCTCCCACAGTCCGGGGGACTCTGTGGCCTTCTTAACTAGGGTTTCTGCATGTGAGATCAAGAAGCAAAATGTTTATTGTCAATACAGGGCTGACTGCTGTCACAGCACTGATTTCCTGTAAGGTCTAAATATGGCTTGAGGTTGAGTGTGTACTCACTCAATAATGATTCAATATTTGTTGAAAATTATAATGCTTAATGTATTTGCATTTCATATCCTGAATGTTACCAGTGGCTTCTGTTTTCTGATAAAGATGTTCACACATTTATCCAGATATTGCAATGAAAATTTCCCTTAAAGAAATTCAGAGGTCTTGGGGGTGACAGAACAAGTGATTGGTGGTTGTGAAAACATTCTCTTTATCACGGTAATGACTAACAAAGAGAAAAATTAATATATGAGCTTTATTGCCAAAATGCAAAAAATACCAAATAAAAGATATAGAATTTTAAAATATTATTTCTAATAAAGCTCCCACTTACTTTATTCCCTCTGTACAGAGGAAATGGGAGTCACTGGGGCAATTATTGACTTCCTCTCTTTTTCACTTCCAGTTTAATGTCCTGGGTCACCTACATTCTACCATCTTCCCTCCTGTCCCTGGGAAAGCAACCCAGCTGTGTTATGGATGGAGCCCATGCTTCCTGGTTTCTCTGGATGCTGGCTTCATTATTATTCCCCCTTTGAAAGTATCTGTGAAAGTTTTGCCTCTGTTGAAGCTCTTCTAAGAGCATATCAATATACTTTTTAGTCTTAAAAATTCCAACAGAGAGTCCAGCACAATGCCTTTAACCTTCCTTCTTCCTGTAGTTACTGTCCTCTCCCTGATCACCTCCCTTTCACAATAAATGTGTAATTTCTACTCACCATGTATCTCCTTTTCCTCACATCCCACACACTCCTGCTCTGCCCTCCAAAGCCTTATTCTGCCTTACTACTGTTTTAAAATTCTGTTGCCAAAGCTACTGGCAACCTGCTAGGTGCCAACTCCAACTGATACTTTTCAGTCTCTACTTTGCTTCTTGTCCTGCAGTATCCTTCCATCTACCTATTTAGTATTCATTCACTTTAAATATGCATTGATACCTCTCATGAGCTGAACATTTTGCTAGTGGTATGAGTTTCTGATGAAAAATGATTTGGTTCTTGCCCTCATGGTGTTTATATTCTACTGGAGGAGATAAGTGCTAAACAAATAGAGGTATATTTTTTTCATTGTAAATGTGACAAGAGATACAGAAAAAAGTACAAAAGGATAAATGAGTATACCAAGTGTGGACAGTCTCCCTAGAGAAATTCTATTTATGAAAAGACCTGAGTTGTAAGTAGGACTTGGGCAAGGGGAGTGTCAGGCCCAGGGAACGGTGTACGTGGGCATTCCAAGGGAGGAATGAGCATTTGGGACTTTGAAGGACAGAGCAGAATAAGCAAGTGGGGAGATTCATGGCTCAGGTAACGCAGGCGGGATGGCCATAGCCTGCAGGTATATGCTTAGGCCACTACCAGATCTTTTCCTAAAGTCAGTGGGAAGACATTTAAGCTGTGTTCCTCAATCTTCACATTTGGTGTCTGATCATTCTTTGTTGTAGGGGTCTGGCCTGTGCACTGTAGGATGTTTAATTTAATAGTATCCCTGGTCTCTCTACCCACTAGATGCCAGTAGCAACACCCCAGGGTGAAAAACAGAATTGTCTCTGGACGTTGCCAAAATTTCCCAGGGGTGAAAAATTGCCCCTGGTTCAGAACCACTGATTAAAATTTAAACCACTGGTATTATGTTACTGGACGTGTGTGAGTGCATGTACGTACACACACACACTCACACACACACACACACACACACACACACACACACACACACACACACACAGCCAGTAAATACGTGAAAAGATATTCAACATCATTAGTCATTAGTCATCAGGGAAATGTAAATTAAAACCACAGTGAGATGCCACTTTACACCCCACCAGAACTTTATCTTTCTGAAATGATTGGGTTTATTCATTTGATGCTCCCACTGAGTTGTGAGCACCTGGGATGGTTGGGGATCTGAGTTTTTGTTTGAAAGACTAGTGGGTATCTTAATACAAGTCCATGAATCCCTATAGTGTCTGAAGTAACCTGCATAATATTTGAAGAAACAAGCTTGCTACTTTTCTCCACATTGTTTTAAAGGGATTTTTATACTTGTCCGTAGTAAAAGGCAAATAGTTTAATGAATCCTTCTCTACTGTTTTTGCATCCTCTATTCTGGACCTTCTTAATCTTCTCAGCTTTCCTTTATTTGGACGGATTTCAGACTGGACACACCCCTGCAAGAAAATTCTCTTCAATGCTGCTGATGCACGTATAAGTTTTACTTAACTGATCCCAATCTAACGTGCTGGTATCCATGATTTCCTTTATTGTGTGTTTTTTTGTTTTTTGATTTTTGTTTTTTTTCCATAATCAGGGCTGCATCACTGACATGTGATAAGGCATCACATCTGATGTTCTGTGACCCTTAGAATTCTTTTCCCCTTACATAGCTGCTTGCCTCCAATGTATATATTTGTCGTATTTGTCTCTACTGCTTCCCCATGGAATATTGCATGTTATTTTTCCTTGCTGACTCTAATATTGATTAGTTTAGAAGTGGATGTCTTGATTCATGTGTGCTCTCTTGTACTAGCATAAGAACACAATCACTGTAGAGTCAAGATTGCAGTCAACCTTGGCCAATAGACTCTCTGACAGTGATGCTAAGGAATGAGCTGTGGGTTTGTAGATGGGTCTTTGACCTTAATCTTAACGTTTAGGGTTATGATTTTAGAAGGGCTGCCATACTGAAACACCACAGACGAATATCTTAAAGAACAGAAATTTCTTTTCTCACAGTTTTGGAGGCTAGAAGTCTGAGATCAAGGTATTGGCAGATTGAGTTCCTTCTGAGGGCCCCGAGGAAAGACTCTGTTCTAGGTTGCTCTCCTTGGCTTGTAGATGGCCGCCTTCTCTCTGTGCAGTCACATCTTCTTCCCTCTGTCTGTGTCTGTGTCCAAATTTCCGCTTTCCATAAGAACAGCAGTCATATTGGATTAGGGTCCACCCTTATGACCTTTTGACTTAGTCACCTCTCTAAAGACTGTCTCCAAGTAAGGTCACATTTTTGAAGTACTGGGGTTAGAAGTTCAACATATAAATTTGGGATGGTGTTGGGGGCGGGCACAATTCAGCCCTTAACATACCTCAGCCTGGTTAAGTGTAGCTCAGAGTGTGGCAACATGTTGGATCTATTTAGATAGTTGAGTAATTGACACTTAGAGAAGCAACTAGATTTATTTTACACTACGTTGATGTTAAAACTAGATAGAGGCTGCATGTATGGAAAACCCCAAAACTTTCTAACTGGAATCATCTCACCAAATTTGCTTTGTGAAAAAGATGTCCCTATTAACGTGAAACCTTATTTCCCCTTTTAAAAAGGTTTATAGCTGCACTGCCCAGTAGACTTAGAAGGTGAGCCACATAGGAAATGTAAAGTTTTCTAGTAACCATATTAAAACAAGTGAAAAGAAACAGGGAATTTTAACAATATAGTTGATCTAATCCAATGTGTTGATTTCAAAATATAATCAATATCAAGGATTATTAATGAGCTGTTTTAAATTCTTGTTTTCATTCTCAGTTAAAATCTTACAGTATATCTCAATCGAACTAGCCATGTTTCGAGCACTCAGAGCCACATGTGGCCAATGAACTCATATCGGACAGCACAGGTCCAGAGCACGCGTTCTCAGATGGGGCCACATCTCCTCCAAAGACATGGAAAATGGTTCCTGAGGAATAAAAAATCTTCCTCTTTATTTGTCTATTTTTTAAAGCACAGATATACGTATGGCATATATACAGATATTCAGATATTCAGAATATCTGTGATGTTAAAATTTCATGGAGGATGATTAGGAAAATAAATGTTGAAAAAGGCTCTTTAGCAGGGCAATAATGAAAAAAAGATTAAGTAGTACTAGTCTAGGGCATATATGTACTTGAAGGTTTAATTTCCGACACTTCCCTTACTAGCTTAGCTGTGTTTCCGTGGCAAGTTATTGAACCTAAGCCTTAGTCTGTAAAATGGGGATACTAATAGTGTCTGCCTCTTTAATTATTGTAGGTATTAAAGGAGAAAATCCATTTAAAGTTCATATGGAAGTGATTGGCTCAGAACCAATGTTCAGGATGTGTCCATTATTATACTATCAGAGATTTTTGTAAAGAATATTCTGGTATTGGAAGGGAGTTGGACGACTCGTGCCTTTGTCATTTCCTTCCAGTTTTTTTAGGCTGTATATGTTTTTTAGTTTCTTAACAGTGATTTATTTATTTTCCCAATTCATCTTTTTTTATTGAGATATAAGCATCATATAACATTATATTAGGGTATAGGATTGATTTATATCAGTACATTGATGAGAAAACCATCGAAATAAAGAGTTACTTTGTAATGTTAATGTTGGTTCCAGTGACTTTTTCTTGCTGAAATGTTTCTCATTCTTTTGGATCTGGAGGTTTTGTGGAAGTCCTTTACTTTGTTCCTTGGCCGTCCTTTATTTGGCCTAAAGATTTTTAGGGGATTCATGTGAATTGCAAAACAGCAAATTGCAAAACCTTTTACACATGTATTATTATATTAGTCTCTGCTATTGATGAGTTAAGGATGAGAGTAAAATGGTTTCTATCAAATAAAGAGGAGTAAATGGAAATTTACTGTATACCATTCAGTATTACTAACTTAAAACAGGTATGTTTATTGGTGTTCTCTTTTTCAAGGTTGATGTTTATTGGAAAAGATACCTTATAACTATCAATAAGCAAATTCAAGTTGAATTCTTAGAGGCTACGTATTTATAAAACACAGATTTGCCTCCATTTTAAGCTCACTCGTGCTCTTCCGGCTTTCGCATCATTGTATGACTGATCTAGTGCCTCACTCACTGTGGGCCTGGGTCAGTGGACCTCATAGTGTGGTCCCTGGACCAGCGGCCGTGGCAGCAGCACTAAGTGCTTATTCAAAATGCAGATTCTCAGGCTCCCTCCCAGACCTGTGAAATGAGAAACTCTGGGAAAAGGGCCCAGCTATCTGTTTTAAGAAGCCCTCTCGGTAAAATCTGATGCACTCCCAAGTTTTAAAACCACCATGTTGTGGAATACACCTCTTACAGGTATTGATGGAGAGATCAAGAGTAAAACATAGACCGTTTGAAAGTTGTCTCCATTATTCTGTAGTAAAATGCTGCAAGAGTTAGTCCATCAGCATTTGTCTTGGAAATGAAGGAAGATCATGCATTTCAAACGTCAAAGTAAAGCATATGTTCTGACAATTAAAAATACTTGCGATCTGGGTTGAGCGGCTACTTTGGTATGGGGAGAATATAGAGACTTGCGGCTATGTGGGAGGTGGGAAAAAAGCAGGTGGAATTAAAAATGGATATTTGTGTTTTTCTGGGTCAAATCCTGTGTAGCATGGCAAGAATGCCAAGTTCCAGCTGATCTTGGAATGTTAGAGGTGATTATGGAGGAAGCCGGCAGAGTGCCGAGATAAATGATCATTTAACAGAGGCACTGTGGCCGGAAGTGTGGGGTCAGAGCGTATTGAATGAAGGAGCTTTAATTTTGAAGGAGGAGAAGGAATAACCTAGAAATAACAGCATCTGAAACAACCAGGCAGCCTACCATGTTCCCATATAGAAATCTGAGCAGCTTCACTCGGCTCACTTTAAATATTTGATTGCCTGGGACCTTTGCAGTGAACAGTTACCGACATTTTGATTAGAATCTTGTCATACACTCTTGTCAGAGACTGATAAGAAAAGGAACTGACCTGAGAATAAGTTACATCTACAGGTTAATTCCAAATTCACCTGGAGGTGGACGTGTGTGCAGCCTGTCGGAAACTTGTATTTTGCCCAAATCTAGAAGAGTAAGTGATGAAACAGTATGGAAAATATTGCTATGATTTATTGGAAATATTGTTGCGAACGTTTACGTGTGTAATCTCACAGGAGAAGCTTAAAATATTTTTTAAAGTATTCTTTCATTCTAATATTGTTTCCAAATGTCTTTTTTGATACTTAAAAGTGACTTTGAAATTTCAGATGAAGTTCTATGTAACAGCAATATCCTTGGAAAAGATATTTCTCAAACTGCATGTTAAGAATGAATCTTAACTGGCCTGCCAGTGAGCTCAGTTGGTTAGAAGGTAGTGCTTTTAACATGGTTGCCAGTTCCATCCCCACATGGGCCATTGTGAGCTGCACCCTCCACAATTAGATTGAAACAACTACTTGACTTGGAGCTGATGGATCCTGGAAAAAACACACTTAAAATAAAATTTAATTGTTGGTAAAGTTACATAGATTTCAGATGTACAATTCTGTAATACACGATCTATATCTCACATTGTGTGTTCACCACTCAGAGTCAGTTCTCTTCCCATCACTATATATTAGACTCTTCTAGAGTCCTCCTCTCCCAACTTTAATTAAAAACAAACAAACAAACAAAAAAACAAATAAGTTATGGGGATGTAATATACAGCATGGGGAATATAGTCAGTAATATTGTGTTAGCATAGTACTGTGTAAGATGATTTCTGGACTTACGGTGATCACTTCTTTAGGAATATAAATGTTGAATAATAATGATATACTCCTGAAACTAATATAATATTGTATGTTAGCTCTATTTTTAATACAAATCTTAAAAAATAAAAAGAAAAACCCTAAAAAATTAAAAATAAAGTAAAATGTTTAAAAAGTTAAAAAAAAAAAAAAGAATGAATCTTAAGAATATAAGGATAAAATAGAATGGCATTTTCTCAAAAAATTAAATATAGTACTATCATATGATCCAGCTATTCTATTCTGGGTATATATTGAAAAGAATTAAAAGCAGGGATTCAAACTTATATTTGTAGACCCATGTTCATAGCAGTATTATTCACCATAGGTGGATAGCCAAAAGGTGGAAATAACCCAAATGTTCATTGAGGATGAATGGATGAACAAATTATCTCACACACACACACACACACACACACACACACACACACACACACTAGACTATTAGCCTTAAAAAGGCAGGAAATTCTGACACATGCTACAGCATGGGTGAACCTTGAACACATTAGGCTAAGTGAAATAAACCAGACACAAAAGGACAAATACTGTATGATTCTACTTATTTAAGGTTCCAAGTGCAGTCAAATTCATAGAGACTGAAAGTAAAATGGTGATTGCTAGGGGTTGGGGGTAGAAAGGAATGGGGAGTTATTGTTTAATGAGTATGAAATTTCAGTTCGGGAAGATGAAAAAAGTTCTGAGATGGATGGTAGTGATGGTTGCACAAAAATGTGAATGCAGTTAATGCCACTGAACTTTATACATAAAAATGGTAAATTTTATGTTGCATATGTTTACCACAATAAAAAACGCTATGATAAACATTTGCTATTTTAGTAAACCCATTTAAACATAATCCACTATAATAATAAAAAACATTTTTATATGCCAAGCAGTGGCCTAGGTGCTTTCCCCAAATTTTCCTACTTAATTCTTATAATAAAACCCTCTGAGATAGGAATTATTATTATTTCTTTCTTTCTTTCTTTTTTTTTTTTTTTTTTCAGTTGTGGTTGTATAAAATGAGGAACCAAGAGGAGACAGGCAAGACTTTGAACACAAGGGGACAGCCTCCATAGCCTGGCTCTTGCAGTAAAACTTACCATGTAGACTAAAACCATCAATCTGCTGTGTCCACCAGGAAAAGAATCTGAAATTCCCAAATTGTCTCTGCACATTCTAATTTTCATTACAAGTCCTTTTGATCAAATAGAGGACATGACATACCACAGTTAATGTGTTTGAAAAGTTGAAATAAACTGGTAATTTATGCCTCTTTTTAAAAAATGCAATTCCTGCAAAGGCCTAAGTATTTCAGTGTAAAAATCCATGTCCAATGACATGTGTTTTCTTGTGCAGATGGTATGCCTTTCTGAAAATTGCCAAAAGGAAAGAACACAGATTTTAGAAATGTTTAATATTATAATTATAGTACATGCAGTTTTTGCTTTACAATATGCATGCTTTAAACTCAGAAGACAGTTTGTGACGTTTTGTTTTATTGTGTGAAATTTAAATTTGTTACAATTTTGTGTATATCCTTCCAAATATGTAGAAGATGGCCTTGTTTACTGTTACCTTGGAAACAGCCATGCCCAAATTTTATGTTTACTCTCTTTAGCACCATTAAAAATCATTTTATAGAGCAAATGTAATTTAAAATACCTCAAGCATAGATATTAATTAATTTTAATCATATAAAATATGTTATGATATTTAGTATCAAAATTTAGAAAATTAAATATAGTTGTTTTTAGTAGAAAACTTAAAAGACTTGTCTTAATCAAGAAATACATACATCACAGGGACTTTTCCTTTACAAGTCATGTCCAAATATTATAATTATTAGTAAAGTAACTGAATTAATGTAATTAATAATTGTGTGACGTTAAAGATGCCATGTCTTTTTTTGTTTTGAAGTTTTCATTAATAATTGACTATCTTGGAGACACTCTTAATGATTATTACTTGTTAAGTAACTCCTGGGTAGGACTTCCTACAGTGATATATATTGATATACATGTTTTTTTCTTAACATTTCTAGGACTCCACTATCGTCACTCCAATTATTTTGAGGTCTGACCCTCAGGGATTTTTCTTTTACTGGACAGATCAAAACAAGGTAAGAAATTATATTTGTCTTTCTTACATTTTCCAATTGGTTGCTAATTTGCAAGGTATTTATCTTATCTATGTAAGTATATCCATTTCATAGATGACCCTGTGTAACTTATTTAAAGAGTCTACTAAAAAAGTATATTTAAGGTCGAAATGTCAGGATTTCCAAGGTTGCTAGTCTGAAATATTAGGTGTGCTAACTCCTAGGACAATTGGTGTTTTTCAGGAGAAGAATATGGGAATGTGAATTATATTTGTTGTAAAGGAAAATTAGCCAGTATTACTGATTTAAGACCCCCTCCACTCCAATGATAAAGAATGAAGAAAAATGATGAGAAAACACTTTTGACCTAATGACTGTAACTTTGGTTTTTCTTTTCTCTTCCTTCTCCCATTTACTACTTATTAAGAGTTCTCCCAGCCTCAGCTGGAGTTTGGACTTGATTATTTGTTCACGTTAGAAAATCAAGAATAAGATTCCTGTAGCCTATATGTTCAGTTTTTCGGGAATTTCTTCCCACATTAACTTTTTGTCTACCATATCATGAATTTCGAATGTCATCTATTATGAAACCAATTGAGATGATTCCACGTTGAATTATTAAAAAGTAGAATGTCTGCACATTATAAGATTGATTTGGAGTTTAATGGCTAGTTAGACCAGAATATTCATAGAAAGTGGTTATTATTTCAAGAGGCAATGCCACGGTTCTGTACTTGAACCTATGAGGCCACAGAACACAGAATATTTTGGCCCTATAAGTTCTAATAACTGGAGAGATGGCACAGGCTTTATTGAGAGTGCCAACTACATGTTGAAACCAATAGAATACTTGGCACCAGACTGTAAGGTGCTGTTAGCCTTTTCATATCCCCATGTTAGGTCCCTATATCCAAAATTACTGGAGTTTGTCAGTCTCACCTTCTGCTTTCTGGACAACCTGGATTTCACCTGTAAGTAGTGGTATGGAATTAGCCCTGTCCAATGTTTGGTTTCAGGGTGGAGCCTGGGGAAAAATTTTAGGGTGTTAGAAAATAAATGTGGACCTCACAGTCAGTCCTGAATGGGGCTGTTTACACCTCATGAAAAAAGGAAATTTTAGGCTCCTGGCCCCGGAATCATGTCAGGACACATATGTGGGACAAAATCATAGACCCCAAGTAATGTCAAAAAATGTATTTGAGTAAGATTTCATCCTTAATGTTCATGTTTATTACTGGGTGTGTTAATCACTTTGGCTTTGACGTTCTGTTTGGTTTCCTGCTGTTATGTATAAAACAATGGCTTGAAAGAGGTTTTTTTTTACTCCTAAAGGCTATTTTTAGAACTGCTGAAGCTATATTCCTGAAAGACATATTTATAATGCTAGAGCGTTTTAAAAGGTCGAGTATTTGTATGAGAGACTAAACTGTCAGTTTGATTTTTCAACTGGTAAATCAAGCTTCCATAAAAGCAACAGAAGATATTTTGGGGTTTTTAAATAATTCATGGCAACTCAGTTAAGCTCCCCTCTAAGACCAATCATAAATATTTCTTTGCTTAAGACAGAGAAAAGGTTTAGGACCGAAGTCTCTTTGATGCTTCTCTATTGTACAGTGAACGCAGTATTTTGACTCATGCTTATTTCAAATGTAAGAACATTTCTTTCAGTTTTTTTATACTAACCATTTTCTCTTGGTTGTAATGCTATTTACGACCAATTGAAACAAATAATGTAGCAATTCCTTTTATCTCTTTATGACTTTTCATGGATATTAATCTTACAGTTCTAGCCAAGAGACGGTACATTTTATTTTTCACTTTTTAAATACCTAAGTCATTCATCAGCCATATATCAGAGCTTAGAAGCTTATTTTTTAGTCAATGATCATATATCAGTATCCAAAAGATGAGAGGATTTGAGAAAAAAATAAACTTTCCATGCTTTCAAGGTTGTCATTTTCTTCTGGCTTTAAGCCCAGTCCTGGAACCAGGAAGAGTGATGCATTCACTTCTAAGAGAAGGACTCCTGTAAGTGATATATTAGAGTAAATGTATGCTAGAAGAAATAAATGGTACACACAAACGAGGATGGTATGCCAAGCTTTTAGTCCATGTTTTGTATAAGATCACTTGAAGGTACTGGCCGAACAGTGCAGTCACGATGTTACTTAGAGGCCCACTTTCTTTACAATATTGTTTGTTGACAATTACTCTTAGTGATGTGAATCTATCACATGTATTATAGAGATGATAGCTTAGAGAAAAAAATATGATAATTTTAAGGTTATCCCTTGATTTTACACACTGTGTTCTCCACTGGTTTGGAAGCTTGCACTGGTACTTGTTGTAATATGCCTCTCTTCTCCCTTCTGACTTCCCAACACGTTTCTCCTTTGTCCATGAAGCCTGTGCGCAAACACTTTGATTTTGTAAACATCGGATGCCTCGGCTGCTCAGAGGCGAGCAGAGTGGCTTTAAGTAAAGCATATCGTTATAAGATCTCTCTCTTTATAGCACTGGAGGAAAATCCTAACATTTTACACAGCATCTTACCCAGGTCTTCTCTCTCCTGTCATGGATGCTTTATACCACAAACCAGAGCCACCCATTTCAAGTCACTGATTTCGCCCTCCATAGACCATGAGATGTTCCCTTCCCTAAGCCCATCCTTTGATTTGTCACCATAGAAGTGATAGGTGGCAAAGAAAACACACAGCTCAGATGATAGATTTAGGAATTAAAAACCAGAGCCAGCAAGTAATTTTGAGGTAACAGAAATGTGCTTCGGTGAAACATTGAAAGAATGTTTAGGATTGGTGGAAGCAAATAAATATGCGTATCATTTTTTTTTTTTTTTTTTTACTTTGTACCAGCTCTGCAGTTATTTTCATCATTTTTTCCTCTGTAAATCTTAAATTTCCACTGTGAATCTTATTGGCCATAATTAGCAAAAACGAGTTTCTGAATATGACTATTGTAGGCCTGGAGTTTTTTCTTGTCAGTGTGTGCTATGTGACGAGGATCTGCTTATTTGTAATCGTGGGTGAGAAGGGGCTTCTGCACAGCCTGAGTATCTAAGAGGTTGTCTCCATTAGGTTATGACTTTTCTCTGGAGCGATGCCATAGTGGGACCAGAAACCAACACAGGAAGTGTTAACCCTGAAAGCCATGTGAACTATAAGAAAATCTGCATCATAATTTTGGAAGAAAAGCTAGAGAAGAAAAGGGGTCAATGTTAAAGAGCTAATAAAAACCGATCTTGCGAGAATATGAAACAAAGTAGACCTTTGCCTTGCAACTTGATGCCCTGCTTCTCCGCCAAGGTTGGTGTAAAAATAAAACGAGTCACTACTAGTTCAGATCCAGGAAGTTCAATATAGTTCAGTAAACTCTTCCTTGTATCCCTAAAACAGGAGCGTGGGGAACGGGGAGAGAAACACATAATTAAATTAAAAAGGAATAGGAGGAAAAATACGCATTTTGAGTGAAGGACTTCTACTTTCCCTTTTTGTTACGGATTTTATTGATTTTCAATTTTGCAGATAATGTACGAACATGTTCCTTGTGTAAGAGAGTAAAGTGGTATAAATGCCCTTAACTCCACCCCACCATTGACCCCAATCCTAGTTCTCTCTCCAGAGTCAATTACTGGTAACAGCTTTATAGTATCTTTTAGGGTCTCTTTTTAATGAAGTTGTGTATTCATTAATTATGGAAATATTTCATTTTGTTTTGTTTCTATCCATTTGTATCCTAAATAACATCATGTTATTTTTACTGTTCCACAAATTTGCTTTTGCTTTTCATTTTACACGTCTTAGAGAACTATTCCTGTAAATACAAGTGTGTCTACCTCACTTTTTAAAATTGCTGTCTCATGTCCCATGGAATGGTTTACTAAATTTTATTTAAACAGTAAAAATTTATTTTAATGGCTGGTTGGTGTTTCTAATTTTGGGCTACAGAAAACAGTCCTATAATATAAAGTAACATGCAACCTGTGTAGCCCTCAGTGGGTATATGGGTCAGAGTTTCCCTGAGGTAAATTCTCAGAAATACGATTGCTAATTGAAGGCTATACAGATCCTAAGTTTTATTTAAGAGTTGTGTCATTTTATAATCCTGCCAGTCTTTGAGAGGAGCTGTTCCCTCAAGTTCAACCAACACTATTAAGAAACATTTTAATTTTTGCCAATCTGATGCAACCATTGTATCTCTTTGTTTTAATTCACTATTGCCTGATTTTCTAGTAAGCTGTGTATATTTGCATACATTTATGGACCATTTCTGTTTTCTCTGTCATGAATTACCTACTTCCCTTGCTTTGGGTTGAGAGTTCTCTGTGCATTCTAGATGTTACTCCCTTAGCCATAAAAGATGTTGCAAATACTTTCTTCCTGTCTGTGGCTTGTCTTAATTTCTTAACTTTTAACTTAATGGATGTCAAAAGATGACTTGACATTTTCAATTTTGATGTATTCGCATTTCAACTTTTTTTTTCTTTTTGCTTTATTTAAAGGCCTTTCTTATTTACCAGCCTCATTGCCATCGATATTATCAATATAGATTTTTAATGCATATAAACGTATCTTAGTCTATTTGGGCTACCTTAACAAAATACCACAGACTGGGTAGCTTATAAATGACAGATATTTATATGTCACAGTTCTGGAGGCTGGAAGTCTAAGATCAGGGTAGAGTGAGGGCCCTTTTCCAGGATTCAGACCTCTCTGTATCCTAACATGGTGGAAAAAGCTAGGAATCTCTCTGGAGATTCTTGTATAAAGGCGTTAATCCAGTTCACAAAGATTCTGCCCTCAGGACCCAGTTGCCTACCAGAGTCCCCACCTCCTAATGCTGTCCTTGAGCATTAGGTTTTTAACATATGAACCTGGGGGAGAGGCAAACATTCAGACCATGGCAATCACATAATGTACTTCGTGAACTGGTGTGAAGTGGGGCCCTATATGGGTAGTCCTGCGGTGGCTCTCTGTTTCTTCTGGTTGGAGCCAGCTATGATAGCACCCTGTCTTGGGGCTTTCTTCTAGCTCAGAATGTGAAGGACATGGGAGATGTGAGTTGAGATGGCAGATTGACCGTAGTTGATGCTTCCATTTTGCTCCTAATGCTGACAGCTCCACCACTTGGTTTGATGGCCCATAGATAGACTCTTATATTTTAATGCCTCAGGGCACTAATTACTTCATTTTTATACCATTTATCATCTGCCTTTTACACTTTCTGATTCAGCAAGTGTGACCCTTTCTGTTTACCCACGATCCTAAATTGTAGACCTAAGTTTATACCTGCATATTCAGTCATTTCTAGGAACTCAGGACAAGAGGGATGGGCTCTCTCATCTGCTCCATTTGCCATCTTGCGCTGGCCTGTGAATTTACATGAGACACCATCTGAGATCCTTGTACAGAGTGATGATTAAGTTCCTATTAATAGCAACTATAGGCTGCCTTGTCTTATGGTAACCTTTTACTTTTTTTTACAAAGTTCAAAAGCAAAGTTCAAAATTAAATATTTACATAAGCCATAGTGACATTTTTCAGTATAAGAGTCCAGAGTGTTCACAAATATTTTAAACGATGCATCATAAACTTCTACAAGAAAATCTAGGAATATCCTATGGTATTAAAAAAAGCAGTCTGGCCCCCATAAAGAACCACTGGGTACCACCCATTTCATTCATCATTTTTTAGCAATGGTGCTTCCTCTTTTGGACACTCTTCTCTACTATATTCCAGAAACATTAATATTGACCTTTCCTGTGTATGGTAAATGGGGGCAGGGCACTCAGTAGTCGATTAGGTATAATGATGGTGTTTTAAATTGAGAAGATGAACTCTGTTCATTTTTATTTGGTAGCTTCCCCCCAAACCTGAAACAATACCTGAAATTACCTTTGAAAAAAGCAAAATGCATGTGAGCATTGCTTTTGGAGGACTGGGATTATTGCTTGGCCTCGAACAGTACACCAGTCATTGCCCACTACTCAGCAGCATCTATGGACTACGTCTTTTCTTTTCCCCTCCCTGAATTTCTTTCTTTGTTACTGAAGAAATTAATAGCTACAGCAGACAAAGCATGAAATCCATACTGAAGTCCTTACCACTCTAGAGGCCACGAGTTGGAACCAAGTGGCCAGCACTTGCATCCATTCCTTTGCTTTTTCTGGCTACTAGAGCTCACTTTGCCACCCACACCGCTGTCCGGAAGTTTCTGGAAATTAACACCCAACCCAACCCAAGGAGTTTGAAGGGTAAATACCACAGCTCCCTCACCTCTTGGGTGGGAAGACTCACAGGTACTTGCTTTATGTCTTTCCCCAGTGCTCTCCACTGGGATTAAGCCCATTTACCCACAGTGGTAACTGGCTTGAAAATGCACCCTTTGTGGGTTTCCTTCCCCACGTGTCTTGATTCCCTACTCCCGATGTATCCTGGAACCACCTTTAAAATAAACTAATTTTACTAGAATTCATGGCTAGGAACTGCTTAATAAAGCTGTTTGATGATTGACAACTAAGACGCCTCCTAATTGAGGGTATTATAAGGATTCCTTAGTAAGATGCACTGGATGAATACTTTTATTTTAAGCCAAGGCAATTTTCTTAAAACAGTCCTAATTTGGGAGGCAGAAAAGTGGTTAACAAAATCAGGTGTGAAGTCAAATGTGGTTTTGAGTTCTGGCTCTACCTCAAATTAAATGAGTCACCTCTGGAGAATCTGTTCAACAATCTGAGTCTTGGTTTTATCATCTGTAAGGTGAGGTATTACTTTTTAGAGTTGTTGCCAAATGTGATACATGCAGTGTCCAGCACAATGCCTGTCAGTTTGCAAACTCTCAGTCCTTTGTAGTAGCTTTAAAAAAAAAAAAAAAAAAAAGGATTAATTTTTATTTTATTTTTTAAATTTCATTTTTATTGAGGTATAATTGACAAAACTAAGATATTTAAAGTGTACAATGTGATGATTTGATATATGTATACATTGTGAAAGAATTCCTCATCAAATTAATTAATATATGCATCACCTCACATATTTATCATTTTTTTGATGAGAACATTTAAGTTCTACTCTTAGCAAATTTCAATTATGCAATAAATACAGTGTTATCAACTATAGTCAGCATGTTATAGACTAGGTTCTCAGATCTTATTTATCTTATAACTGAAAGTTTGTACTCTTTCACCAAACTTTCCCTACCCCCCCATTCTCAAGTTTCTGGCAACCACATTTCCACTTTTCTACTGTTTCTATAAGTAGTTGTTTTTTTGTTGTTTGTTTTTTAAGATTCCATTTATAAGTGATACCATACAGTATTTGTCTTTCTGTGTCTGGCTTATTTCATTTAGCATAATGCCCTCAAGCTCCATTGTGGTGGCTTTTATTATTGATATATAATAAACAATTAGTCTCTGACTAAACAATTAGTCCCTAATTGTTAGGGACCACAATTGTGCTGTTTTGAAAGCCAGCTGACCATTTATCTACATATATCTTTAAATCTCTATTTTTTTCTTCTTCAAGGTAATAGTGACTTCTTTTCTGTTTAGACAGTGCTGTGGTCTTTTGATCTAAAGCATTGAAGCTTAGATCTGTTTGGGCAAACAAGATGTTTATGTATTTGCTAATGTTTCAGGAACAGAGCCATGGGAGGCAAAATAATGGGTTTATTGTGTAGAAGACTTCCTTTTAGGATAACTCACTATTAAATAGTCCATCATAGGTGAAAGTTTTTTTGGACCCTTGAGAATTTGAAACATCCTATGGAATAAGCTTTAAGATGATTTAAAGGTCTTGGATAGGAGAAAATTACATTATTCCCAAGAATAATTGGACTCCACCATGGTTGTCTGTTCTTTTTCCTAAGATAATCACTTTAGGATGATCACAGCTATATTGGAATCAGGCAGCTGCCCTTCCTTCATATGTACTAGATCCTTGGACATTAAATTTTTAGTGTATTTTAGCATAATTTTGATAATCAGCAATTTGTCGAATTGCTGAGGAACAGATCTCTCCTCATCAAATCCACTTCCAGATTAAACTCCATTTATTCTCAACACCACCTTCTTTTCACTGGCATAAGCCCCAAAGTTTTTGCCTCAGTGAACTCCAGCTTGTGTAGGATAACCAAATGTTACGATTGCTTAGCCTATGTAGATTCCACTCTTATTACAAGTTCTTTCTGGAGGTTGGGATTCATGGTTTTGTTTTTAGTCGAATTTCTAATAATGAAATGGTATCATTGCAGTTTCTTTGGAATCAGTGTTAATGTGTATGTGCATTAATATGATTTTCACGTCACCATCACAGCACTTCATCATGCGAAGAACAACAGCAATGCTTATTTAAATACACTCTAAGCAGAGTGTAGAAATGTATTAACACTCTCCGGTTTTAATTCAAAATATATTACTCCTAATGTAATTTAATTACTAAATTATGCCTCAGCTTTTTGAGTTGCTTATATTTAACTGTTCCTAGTTTTATGGGAGAAATTACATTGAATGCTTTCCATGAGCTGAAGCTATTGTGATGGGACATTTGTACCTTTTGATAGCAAAATTAGTTTGAGACACTGGGTCGGAGGGATGTGCAGAGGGATGTGTGTATTGTTCGTAATTTTATTTCCTGTTATATGGAAAACTCATTTGCTTTGTTGTTAATAGAATTCCCAGACACTTGGTATTGATATGATGTCATGCTCCTTTGTTTGAATTACAAATGTAGATGGAGTGAGCATTTTCAGTTCTCTAGCTCATTTTCTTGCTGATCCAAGATTGTTTGACTTTACTGATGGAGTCTTTGTCAAGTTTTCTGTATTTAATCAGCAGGACAAGCCTCTTTTTTTCTTCTGGGTAGTGCAAATTGCCAGTTACAAAAATAATCACGGGGATGGAAAGTACAGCATAGGGAATATAGTCAATAATATTGCAATAACTATGTATGGTGTCAGATGGGCACTAGACTTATTGGGGTGATCACTTTGTAAGTTATGTAACAGTCTAATCACTATGTTGTACACCTGAAAATAATCAAATATTGTATGTCGACTGTAATTGAAAAAATTAAAAAAACATTGAAAAACAAAGAATAAAGCTTTTGTAAACAAAAACATTTTAGATGGACAGTTGAGGCATTTAAGCATTTATCACAATAAAACTAAGCTAAAATAAAAATATATTTTTTCCAGTTTTCATATTTACCATTGTTTCTTTTGTTTAAATGATTTTAAAAGGCAAAGACACAAACTTTGAGCAACCAGTTTATTAGGAAGTTGGTATTCACATAATATAAATAATTTTTTTAATACGTTATAATTCATTTTGTACATCCTTTACATTTTTGTTTTTATTATCATTATTACCACTAATAGGAAACACACATGGTGTTTTCTGCATGCCAGGCAATGTTCTGATACATATGTACACACATGTACGTACACATACACACATTCAATCATTTACATAAGCCTATGAGGTCAGGGCATGTACACAAAGGTTAAGTAATGACCCCCAGTCATCCAGTTGGTTAATAGCAGAGGCAGGAGTAGAACCCATGCAGTCTGGCTGTGTGTCCTGGCTTTTAAGCTTTTGCTTTTTACAGTACCTGTTTAATGTGCAAAATTAAGTTTCCCTGTGAGATTTTTTTTTTTTAATCCCTTAGATTTATCTGAACATAAACTTCAATAGGCATATTACATTTGCGAGGAAGAGGCAACCAGGGTGAAGTGATTCTCAACTTGGGCTTCACGTTGAAATCAACTTGGGAACCTGAAAAATGCTGATGCCTGGGCCCTACCCCCAGAGAGGCTGATTTAATTGCTCTGCGGTGTGGACAGGACATTGGACTTCCTCATTCGATTCCAATGTGCAGCCAAGGTGAACACCGATAGAAAGCAAGCTGACATCACAAATTAATTCAGTAAACTTCCTGAGAGGATGTGCTCACTCAGCCTTTCCTGTTTGTGGCCTAATTTCTATCAGAAGTAATACTCAGCTTGAGCACCCAGAGACTCTACAAGATTCTGAATTATTTGGCTATGATTGAATAATATTCCCTATACTGTACTTAGGAAGGCAGGAAATTGCTAGCAATTTTTTGGAAAGATTCTCAATATCTAAGATTGAATCAAAATAGATATTTTTGTTATATTCAGTAATGAAAATGTGTTTAATTTTCTGTTCCCTGGATGTTCTAGGTATCAGCTATTTGTTTTATCTTTACTGAATGTATCCCCAGCATTCAAACCCTACTTATTAACCTTTATGTTTATGTTTTACTAGATCCTTTGTTAGACCAAGATGCTATTTGAATTCCATATTTAATTAAATGAGCTACACTCTTGAATAAGCAAATGTGGTTCTAAAAATCATTTTCTATAATTGTTTTATATCTTAAATTTGTGTTATGGATAGAAAAGCAGATGTCATGTTAAATTATAATGTCTCATTAACTTGTGGGACTCCTTCTTTTATTGACACATAAACCCACCAGGGAACAGAGAGAACCAGATCACATACAGGTGTGACAGGAAGCTTGTGATTTAATCGCCTCTGCATAATACATTTGAGAGGGGTGAAATTCATGTTTCTCCCATTAGAATTTTGGGTTTTCAATTCTGTCTTCTATAGGGAATGAGTGTTGTGATGGGAGTGCTTTTGCATTAGATCTCTCTTCAGCATTGTGTACAACTCCGCACTGAGGCACCAGGTCTGGAAATTGTAGTGCAGCATGGCAAACAGAGCACCCGTTGGAAGTGAATGCTTCGCTGACAAGTTCTATGGGGCAGAACTAGTCGCTGTGCTGAGAAACTAAGTACTGGGCTGGTATACATAATGGATTCTATTTTGAGGTGAGCATTTGTTTCTGTAACGTGGCTGCATTATGCAAGAGGGCAGCAGGCCTAGCACTGTATTGTGAATATTAACACATCAGAATACCAGAGTAGATGGGACTTTAGACTATGTTGTGAACTTTTCATATGTTGTAGCCCTGGCATGTTTCATTACTAGAGGGAAAACATTTAAAATGAAATAGAAAACATCATGCTAAAACAAATTCAGGTTTATGATGTCTGTGGGTTGAGTTCTTCTACCAGCTGACCCCAAGACAAGGATGCTAGCCCAAGTAAATTATTTGGAAGGTGACCCTAGGAAGCATGGACAGGGCAGTGGAGAAGTGAGACAGGTAAGGGAAGGCAGCCAATAAAGGGAGAATTATTAAATAATTTATACTCTGGGCAACTGAAGCTGCATCCCACTGGGGCATTATGGGAGACAGGGTGGTACACTCCTCAGAATTATTCCAATTGAGGGGTGAGAGAACTGTGGTATTTACCTACCAGTTCCCACCTGTCAGTGTGTGAGGGCAGCTCTCTCTGGGGCTGTTATGTCCTCAGCACTTGTGCCAGTCCCTCGATAGTCGAGCGGGCTCCAGAGCAATGGAGCGAGGAAACCCTCAGACATAGTTGCAGTTGGAAGCTATCAGTTGGCATGCCTGGGGGCACATGGGCCCCAGCACCAGCAATGACTCTGAGGCTTTGATTTTCAGGTCAGACTTTATACATCTATACCACAAACTACAACATAAACCCATTTACACACAGATCTTGCTTAGCCTAACATAACATATTAAAAATTTAAGCATGAGTTGCCAGCATTTAAAAATCTGGCGAGTTCATATACAAATCTGGATTTGTTAGAAAATCAGAAGGCATAGCTACACTGGTCGACATACCTTTATGGTTATTTTTGACTGCCTGCTTTATATAGGGCATGTGGTATCCAATCGGCCACAGTCCCCGCCACACCAGCCTACCTCGTTTACGTTACCTTTTTGGCTCATTTAGACTTTTGAGTGTAAAATATTGGGCCTTTATGGAAACATCCATTACTGGAAGCTTCACTAAGCTAATGATTATGAAAATTCATGTGGAATGAGGTTAATTCTGTCACAGTGGGTTTATTGGTATGCGGTGTCATAAAGACTGAATTTTCCAGAGGAAAAATGGCTGAAGGTCAGCGTGTCCTGGCCCTGGTCATAAAAGCCATAAGCAAAGCAATTGATACTCCCAGCCCATTTCTTTTCTGTGAAATATGCATCTGAAGTGTATGAGCCCTGAGGTCGCTCTCGGCTTTAGAAAGCTGTTATTCCAAAGTGACTTTCATGTGGCATTGTGCTAGGTAAGATTTATAAATATGACCCCTTGGCAAAACGCTTCCTATTGAATTGGGCCATTAATCTATGGGAAATAAAAATGGTGGGCTCCCAGGACACCAGGCAGAATGACTTCTCTTTGTGAAATGAAGGGGATTAACTTCCTCCCCAGCTCAAGGCCGTGGGCACTGACTAGTTTAGCCAACCAGTGTAACGCACCCTTCCTTCACTGCAGAGCTGTGCTGTCCAATACAGTAGCCTCTAGATATATGTTGCTTTTTACATTTAATTTTTAATTAAAGTAAAACTTAAAAAAATAAAAAAAAATTATTTCCTCAGCCATGCTCGCTACATTTCAAGTGTTCAGTAGCCACGTGTGGACAGATATAGTTAAAGGACATGTCCATCACTGCAGGAAGTTTCACTGAATGTAACTGCATAGGCATTGGATCAGGAATGGTCTTTTCGGAGCCAATGCAAAGTGAGGGAATGTTTCCTTGAACTTAGGAGCAAAGAACCTTTCTCTCTTGCTGATTCGTGAACTGCAAGGATGTTATATGGACCTGAATTTGTTGTTGTTGTTTTTCCCCATGAATGAAGATGTTGGGATACTTCAGATACCAGTTTGTGGGCCTACAGGGTAAGCTAACCTTGCCAAAGACAAACCAGAGCAAATCAAATCCCTGGGGACATCATTTGAGATGCCAGATCAGGCCACTTCAATTCCACGAGCTAAGCAGTCCCCTGCGTTGTCTAAGCCAGTTTAAGTTGGGGTGTTATCCCTTTGCAATCAAGATTGATAACTGATACATTGGACATTTATTTATTTAAAGGTAGGCAGGGACTCAGATATCTAGGATCCAGCTGCATCTAACTCATAAACATGAAAGAGAAATGAAAGCAGGGATAGAATTTGTGCAATCTTTATATATGCAGTGGCTACAACTCCCTATGCAAGACATTATTTTAGTTGTTTTATATATTTTTCTAAGTTGGACTTTAGCTGGCAGGGATAGTTTTAATGACTTCTAGCCATCGTTAGGGAAGAATAGGTCTTGAAAAACATGGGGAAAAGTGAAAATGTGTGCAGAAAATGGAAGTTTGTGGCAACTTTATATATTAGCCGAATAGTCTCAGTTGTACCAAGAAGATTTCAAGGGAAGCAATGTTGAATACCTTGATAAACTCTTGTAGACGTCATGCTGAGGATAACTTATGTAGACTGTCTTATTACCTTCGAGTTGATTGATTTTCCCCATTTTGCATTGGGGAAACTGAGGCTATAGCTAAGTTGATTTCCCTAGAAGGCAGTCTCTAACCTTTCCAGTCTAGAATGGAGCCCCTTTTCTGTGCTCCTAGCATGCCTTATGCTTTCCTTCACCTTAGCACTTGTAATCCTGTGTTAATTTTGTCTGACTCATTTTACTGCCCAGTGGATGATGAAATCTTTGAATTCAAGAACTTTATCCAATGTTTAACATTTCTCATACACTGCTAGTATACAGTAATTGCTCAGTCTGTGCTGGTCAAATAAATGAGACTTAGCAAAGCTATGTCACGTGTCTAAGGTTACAGGCTACTGAGTGGTTGAAAGCCAGGGCTGTCCAGATCCAAATCCATTCACTTTTCCTACTATTACTCATTCATTAACACCTTTTCCTTATTTGAATCCCCAGCTGCCCCACTCTTAGCAGTTTAAATCACCTCCTACAACCTGGAGGAGAAAGAAGGCACTGGAGGGCATCTCCACCTACTTCCTGCCACCAGCCCCTGAAGTCCACCTTCATCTTTAGCTTCTCTCTCCTCTTGTTCCCTGACTGCTCTCCCAGGCCATCCCTACCTCTTTGGCTTGTACCCTGACTTCTCAATGATTTTACACTAACATTTATCTACTTCTTGTGTTATCAATATTTCCCCCGTAACCAGATCTATATAATAATATTAAACATGACAAGGCTCTCCCCTCTTAAAAGAAAATCCTATATCCTCTCTTGACCCTAACTGGCTGCTTTCCTTTCTTTCTCCTTTTCATATACAGCAAATATCTTTCAAGACTTGTCTATGCTCTCTGCCCCCATTCTCACCTTTCACCAACTCCTCAATCCATATCAACCTGGATTCTTTTTCCATCACTCCTCCAACTATTCTTTCTAAAGCCACCAATGACCTTCATATTTTAAAACATATTGGCCATTTTTAGCTCTCTTTCTGCTTGATCTTTTATTAGAATTTTACATTGTTAATTGCCCCATTTTCCTTGAAACTTTTTTTTTTTTTTTAATTCCTTGCTCTCATACTTTTTTCCCTTCTCTCTGACCACTCAGTTTACTTTGCTGGCTCTGAGTTGCAGTCTTTCTTTATTCAAGGAATCTTATCTGCACTTAGAGCTTCATTTACCATCTGGATACAGTGGCTCCCAGTTTGACATCACCATCCGATGTCCTGGAGAGACCTGGAACCTAGCATTTCTACGATTGGCATGGTTCTCTTCCGCCTTTCACCTCTGACCTGGTCCTGCTGCCTTATTAATGGCACCACCCTTCACAGAGTTGCACGTTCTGAACCCTGGAGGTCTTCCTTCACACCTTACCATCTTTCTTTCTTTTTTTTTTCACTTGAAAAATCCCATTTTTAAAAAAATTTTTTGGGGTGACAATTGTTAGTAAAATTACATAGATTTCAGGTGTACAAGTCTGTATTACATCATCTATAAATCCCATTGTGTGTTCACCACCCAGAGTCAGTTCTCCTTCCATCACCATATATTTGATCCCCCTTACCCTCATCTCCCACCCCCACCCCCCTTACCCTCTGGTAACCACTAAACTATTGACTGTGTCTATGAGTTTTTGTTTCTCGTTTGTTTGTCTTGTTCTTTTGTTGTTTTGGGTTTATATACCACATATCAGTGAAATCACATGGTTCTCTGATTTTTCTGTCTGACTTATTTCGCTCAGCATTTCCTTCAAGGTTTTGTGCTCCAGCCACACTAACTACACTAGCTTTCTTCCATTTCCTCAGATGCGCCGTATTCCTTTCTGCTTGAAGTCTTCACAACGCTTTCCCTCTGCCTGAAGTATGTGTTGTCTATGTATTACTCCCTCCTCTGCTTTGCCACACTTCTTAAAATTGGAATCAAATCTTTTGTACATAGTTATATAAAGTTGAGCTCCCCTGTTAGAATGTTGACTCAATGAGAGAGCAGTCCAGTGGTGTCCTGGTAAATGTTTAACAACTGGCTCTCTAGGAAGGAAGAGTGATTTATAGGATTTTCTCATTTCCGTGGTGTAAATACTCCCCCTATGGCTGATTTCAAGCTACCAACACATTGTCACTGAAGACAGATTTGAGAATAGAAGGACACAGCTGGCTCTCATAAGCTCGGAAGGAGGCTCGAGCACACCCTAGGGCATGTTTGTCCTCTTCACTGCTGTGTCCTTATGACTTGGGCCAGTGTTTGGCATCCTGAAGATAATGACCATTAGTTGGAGTGATAAATGCAGTGTTTTTCATTCCATCATAGCAATATAGTGGTAAAAAATGCTAATGTTTCAGACAAAAATGACATCAAATCCTTCATTTTGGATCTGGACCAAGCAATAAAGGTTATCACATCCAGTCTCTTCATTTTTCGCTCTTAAAATTGAGGGTCAGGGAGTGGCATATGCCACAGTCGCAGAGCTAGCTGGTGAAAGAGCCCAAGTTAAAAATCCCGTTTCTCAGTTACCCACCAACGTTCTTCCACTGTATCACATTGTCATTTCAAAAAAAAAAAAAAGGTAAAATTTTTAATACTAGTGATTTAATTCAGATTGTATTATTATATAGTGGTATAGTTAAACATATGGAAAATAAATCTACTTTACAAGAGAAAACTCAATATTTGATCATCCCTTATTAACATTTAAGTTGTCTGTTGAGAGATTTCCCTTTATCATTTTCCCCTTCATTATCTGATGTAGTTATTTATAGAATAAACATATTAGTCAGCTTTGGCTGTGTCGCAAAGCACCCCAAAACTTAGTGCCTTAAAACAACAACCATTTATTTCAATCACTCCTGTATGAGTTGCCAGTCTGGTGTAGGCTCAGGTGGATCATTTTTCGGGTTCAGCTTGATTCCTCTGCAGTTAGTTGTGGTATGGGTGTGTCACTCAGCTGTTCATGGCCGGCCTCTCATACCCGAGGTTGCAGATGGTATGGATGAGCTGACATGACTTGGCACATGGGGTCCCTCATCCTCCAACAGGCAAGTCCGGTTGGTTCTTGTGGTGCATTGGCAGAATTCTCGGCGAGAATGGAAGTTGCAAGTCCCTAGAATCAAAATTGCCATATTGGCACTTTTGCCACATTTTATGTGCTAAATCAAATCATTCATAGGGTAGGGAAATAGATACCAAATCTTGATGAAAAGATCTGCAATGTGACAGCACAAAGAGGCATGATACCCATAGAGAATGATTTGTGGCTGTTATTGCAATCAGATACAGTAAAGGAATTGTTTTCTCAAATTGCAGGAGATGTTCTCTGTAAGAGTGAAGTGTCTCCACAGGTAGAAGTGAGCAATGGTTTCCTTACCTTCCAGACATAACGAGACAATGCTATTCGGTGGTGCAAAAGTAATTGTGGTTTAAAAGGTTGAAAAATAATTGCAAAAACCGCAATTACTTTTGCACAAACCTAATAAATCCCTTAGCCAGGCAATTGTGGTAATTGCAGTCACCCAACGTTAGAGTCCTTATGCTGCTGTGAGGTAGGGGTCTCTCTCTCTATACCCTAGACTTTGGGGTACTTGATTGATGTTTGAGGAGGAAAAGGTCGCTGCGATGTGTTGGGGAAGTAGAGCCAAATTCCAACCCAGGATGCAGGCAGGCAGCACCCTCTCTGAGCAACAACTCTTAAAATCAGAGAGTGTTTTCAGGAACGTGGCTGGGTGGGGGCAACTGCAACAAGAGAAGGAACCTTTAATTAATCTTTAAGGCTAGCAGTTTGCTGTGATCAATCTCTCACTCTTTGTGCAATTTATTATTATTTTTTCGTCTTTATCTCTTCCTAAAAGACTTTGAAGTGATTTTTCTGTGCTGGATGTAGCCTATTTTTTTTTTTTTTCCTTTTTTTCTTTTTGAAAAGTATTCCTGTGTTGGGAACATGGACATAAGTCAAAATTTGTAAGAACACTGGCAAAGCGGAATTTAAACCTCAGAATTCTTTACTGTTGGAAAATGATCATGGGTAATTTTTTGTAGCAGAGAAGTGGAAATCACTCCAAATCTTTTCTCCTAGCTTGAGCCACAACATGCATTTCTCTGGGATGAGAAACACATGAGTTTGACTGAGGGAGAGTTTGGTAGGTTTTGTCAATGAAGCATCAATCCTTACTCTGAGCTCATCTTTTTTTAAGCTGAGTGTGCTCTCGGAAGGTGCTGACATCAGCGTATTTGTATCTGATTGAGGCAACAGAGCATGCAGTGAAAGTCAAGGAAGGCCGTTATCTGATGACTGTGTATTGGATGGGGAGCCACTGAGGTTAGAACATCAGTTTCTTGCCATGTCTTTATTTGTGCTTTGTAGAATTAGTTCATGACCTCCATAACTGTTCTCTCATAAGATAACCTGTGTAAGATCATGAACTCTGAAATCCAGCTCCTTGGGTTCAAAATGTGGCTTAAGTACTGTACGCATCTTCAAGGAAGGGATTTTACCACACTGAGCTTCAGTTGCCTCTTCTGCAAAATGGGAATAATGCATCTACATAGGAATCTTGTGAGGATTAAATGAGACAACATCTGAAGCACATGACATAGTACACAGAGTAAATATTCCACACGTATACACACATACACACAGTATACACATACACAGTACAGAGTAAATTCTCCCCCCCCATATATACTCTCTCTATATATATGTGTATATATACATATATATACACATATACAGAGTATACTATATACAGAGTACACAGTAAATATTTCACATATATATGTGTAATGTGTATATGTATGTATAATGTGTGTGTGTGTGTGTATAGTGTGTGTGCATGTGTTTGTGAATTTGAACTATGACAGGTGTTCAGGTATTTCTGGTTTATGTTTTAAATTTTTTGCACCCATTTGACTGAAAAGTTGAGGTGCCCAAAGAGTAACAATGTCTCAGATTGCAGAGGCAGTCTGGAGGGAGTGTTGGGGGCTATCAAAGTACTAACACACCTACCAGACTCTGGGATGCAGATTCAGATGCCTGAACTCAGATAACGCGGGGCACGTGACCTACGTCAGTGGGCCTTGGGAATAGAAAGCTGAGGGGACAAGACAGTTTGTCATCCCAACCAAGGTTCTGGATCAGCCTGATGGGCCCACTTGCTGGGTTCAGCAGGCCTTGCAAAATGAGATTAAGTTTCTATCTTTTTGAAAACAGGAGCCATGTGTGACTCCTCTTTGTGTCTCTGGCGCTTTCCATGCAGCTTTTTATGTTAAAAGAATGGCACGTTTATGTTAAGTTCTTTAATATATTAAGACCTTTATATTAAGGTCTCAATCAAGATGATCTGAGTCACTGCATACATTATATGCAGTGTAACCACTATGCTGTATACCTGGAACTAATATAAAATAATTTAAAGAATTAAAAAAAGAGAGATGATTTGGGGCAATCAGTTAGAGAGACACTGATTTAGTCCCTGTACTGGTCATTGTCAATTAATGTTCCACCCAGGTTCCCTGAAATCTCTGTGCACCTATCCACCCTTTTCTAGATGTGCTTTTCTAATGCCATGATGTGCTCTTCCCTGTTTTATCTGGGGACTCTAGCGAGGGAGGCCTGCTCCAATGAAGAAATGATTCCATCTGCCTGAAGGACAAATAGAAAATTTTACTGACTCTGGGAAAAATGGCATATATTTATGTTTTTTTCAGAAAGGTTCTCAAGGCCTAAAGTAGCTACGCTTGGATATTTACAGAACTCATGTAATGAACTCTATTTAAAAATGGAGGAAGAAGGGGGAAGCATTTGAAAGTATAACTTTGGAGCAAATCACAGTTTCATTCAAATGTAAGTGGGAAAATTGAAATAGGAAATAATACCATTGGCAGATTTATTTTAAGTCATATTTAAATTTTCAGTCTTACAAGGTGTGGATGGGAAAAAAAGTGTTATTGCTTAGAACTTCTTAGGTGAACAAATCAATATATCGGTAGGAAATAGGCGATGCAGTGGGCATTATCCGGGTTTCTGCTTTCTGAACTGGAGGAAGCATAGTATATTAAAAGGGTATGCTTCGTGCATAGAATCAAGGTGACCTTTAATCTCTGACGTTATATAAACATAAAAACCATGACTAGAAAAGACTGATTCTAGGAAGAACTTAAAAAATTGATCTTTGAATCTACTAAATTGAGCCATTTAAAATTGCTGTAATTGTAGGTCGAAAACGGTCCAACACAGACAGTTTCACATAGTTCAACAATATAGTCATTCAGAAACAGTAAATGTTACTTTTGTTAAATGGCCTTCTAATGATGACAGTGCAGAGACTGGCATTGACGTGGCAAACATGTGTTAACATCCTATATTGTTGATGGCTATGATTTTATTCTAATACATTAGTATATGGTGTAACATTTCAGAAATAACAGGAGAGAATATGGTACATTTAAGAATCTGTACAGGCTTCTCATAGTTAATTATATGCATTTAATTGAGTAATTGAGTGCAAGTACAACTTTTGCTTAAGAGGTTAGCTTCAAATTGAAGTTTGGGGAAAATGAACTCGGAATTAATTTTTATTAATATTTATCATTTTGTTTGCTCATCAGTTGTGTTCTTTTTTGGTTGTGTATGAAAAGAACTCAGTTAGGTCACTTCTTTTGCAGTATAGGGTGGAAGTTAAAAGTATAGACTCAGTAATTCATCAGCTTGGGTTTGAATCCCTGTTCTATAACTTGTGAGCTGTGTCACTTTGGCTAAGTGACTTAACCTCTCTGTACCTCAGTTTTCACATATGTAAAAAGAAGATAATAATAGTACTTCCTCAGAAACTTTTTGTGGAGATTACATGACTTAGTAGAACATGTTTAAATCAGTGCTTATCATGTTGAACGCACGTGTAATTATTATTATTTTTCATGTAGTTTTCTTTATGTAACTTGTTTATATGGGCTGTCTGGAGTATGACTACTTGTCTTTCAAAGGGAGAAGCTGTACTAATTCTCTTGTAGTAACAGAAATTCATGGGTGGGGAGTATCACTTCGTCACTATAAAGTCCACACAAGCCAGGTGAACCGACAGGGAGGGGCTCCCTTCATCAGTTTACAGTTAGTGAGGATTGGTTGGTGGGAATGAACAGACTCTGAGTGTTCCCTTGGCTGGGAATTATCCCACCTGCTGTTGCCTTTTGTATGTTCTCGTGCAGTTTCTTTTCAGGTGTGTTCTCTCCCACAAAGCAGTTTGGGGTAGCTGTTCTAAACTGCAGTAAGTGATGTTTAGGCCTGTGTGTGTGAATGTGCAGCGTATTATTCGCTTATTTATTCAACACAGTTTTACTGAGCACCTACTAAGTGTCAGGCATTGTTTTAGACATACCTTGCAAATAGTACACAACTGCCTAAATGTGTAGTAAGTTGGGTGGCATGCTATTGAGAGTGAGATCAGTGATGGGAAGAGCTGAGAAAACGGGTGGTGGTCACTATGTAGGTACTCAGGGGAGGCATCCCTGAAAAGCTGATTTTTTCAGCAGAGATTTAAAGGAGGTAGAGGACAAGTCATGTGGCTATTTAGAGGAAGAATATTCCAGGCAAAAGAATTAGTAAGTGTGAAGGTGCATGACTTCTGGAATAGTTTGATGAACAGAAAAGTGGCCATTTGGCTGGAGCAGAGTAAGTAGAGACCTGGGGTGATAATAGGAGGCAAGGTCAGAGAGGTCATTATAAGGCAAAAATAATTTATGTTGGGCTTTTAGACCATTTTAAGGACATTGGCTTTTCCCCAAATGACATCTGAAGCTGTTGTAAGGTTTTGAACCAAGGTATGATGTGAGTGGACCTATAATTAAAAAAAAAGGATCACCCAGACTTACAGTCTGGACAAATGGTGTAGGTTCATTTCTCTCCACTCTTCTCCACTAAGTATTACTGTAATTCCTAGAAATCATGCAAGAGGCAACCAGTGGAGAGCTCTGAAAGGTGCGAAGAGAAAGGCAAACTGGTTTGTGACATCAGGACTAGAGGAACAGCACAGTGGCAGGGCATCTTATGTTTCCTCCAATCAACCGAAGAAATGACCCAGTCCAGCACTTCATGACTCCTGACCTAGAGACAGAAGGTGGCCCAGGGAAGCTACTTCCTTCTACAGATTTAACAGGAGTCTTTCCAACGTCACTGGGAGAGCCCAGCACCACTGGCGAAAGGGATCAATTGGGATCTCAGCTGATAATAAGTGGCCTTCCAACCAGGCCTGAAACTTCTCTCTCCACCAGGAGACCTAACATGGGGTAGCTGGGTGGCACCAGCCAATGGATCCCACTACAACAAGCAGCTTAGCCTGGGAACCCTTTTGACCCCATGGGCCTGAGACTTCCGTCCCATGCCCAGAGACACTGGGACTGCTGTGCGTTATCAGTAAGAGGGTTTCCACTGCAGCAAGCACTTGGCCTGGAAAATCTGCTTGTCCCCACAGGCCTGAGACTCCTCTTCCTCATCCGGAGACACTGAGGACCTGAACTGAAGAAACCCCTCTGCCCTCTCAAGCACAAGGGCCTGGGGCAGTGCCAGAAATATCAAATTAACCAAACAGACCAAAATAACAGCAGAGGTCTGAAAATTAACTGTCATGGGAACCACAGCCCACAAAAGTACACCAGGACCCAATGATAAACTAAATAGGGTGATTGCCTGATAAAAGATGTAAATAGGATTCAGAATCTTCTAATATTATAGGCAAAATATCCAGGATACAATTGTGTAGAATATTTGAATGCCATGCCAGCCAGTGTTAAATTAATCTAGGCATGTTTTGATATTCTGACATCAAATTTGAAATTAGCTAGAGAAGAAAATTTCTCAGTTTTTGTAAATATGGCTTACAGAAGAGGTCTTTAAATAAAATAAAGCAAAATAAGCTTTGATTTATTCAAGGCAACTTTTTACTTTAGAATGTCAAATATGAGTGACAGTCTCTAGGCACATCAGGGTATGAACCCCATGCACCCTTGAAGTAAAAATTGCATGCTCTAATTGGGTAATGTCATGTGCCGATAGGTAATTAATTATAAATCAGCTCTATTTAAATACATTTGCACCTTTTTGTTTCACAGCCCACAGATCCGTGTATGATTTTCAAATATAGGAAATGATTTTTCAAATTAAATCTCAACATTCAGAGCTGTTTTATTTGGAGCCATAGAGATAAAAGTTGACTCATGATGTCTTTAACTAGTTTATTATTAGAATAACCAGAATTATTACTCTTTTATCCTTATCTTTCCAAGAAAAGAAAATGGCTTTCTTGGTTTGGCTATAAATTGCATTCTTTGCTCATATCATCTTGACAATTCTAATTATTTTTAGTTTTGTAGCCTTTTTTGTAATAGTGATAATCATTATAAAATTTGAAGTAATAAAGAAATTATAAATGAATAAAATAAAATTAAAATTTATCCAAATACCTTTGCCCAGAAATGTACACTGTTAACTTTTAGAAAATGTAATTTCAGATATCGGCCTACTCATCCATACATATAGAAAGATAAAGTATAAATTGGGATGCTTTTAGAACAACTGGAACATTGATGCATACTAATTTAATTTACATTTTATATTGAATTTTACTTGAAATTAAGCATAAAAAAGAAGCTGAATATAATCTAAAGGGCTGAACTCCAGATAACAGCTTCACTGAAGGAGAAGTTGTTTCTAAAATTAGAAAAAAAATGATTATAAAGAACTTGAAGTTCAAGTCATTACTTGTGTAACTAAAATTTTGCCTTTTAATCATATCTGATTCTTACTGTGAAAGATGAAGAAATTAGATTATGTGTGCTTCTTTTTTCACTTTACTCTGTCATCCCCTAAATGTATTAGTTATAATATTATTTTTACATTTTTAAGGCTTCTACCATGCCATGATACTCTATGGTAATAATTCTTGACTTTTTTTAAAAGTAAGTGTGTCAGAAAATCAGTAATCCAATTAAAGTGGGAAATGCAAAAAGTGTTCAGATATGAAAAAGGAAACCCAAATTCATTTATAATAGTAGAAATGCACATTTTGACCACATTTAATTTTCGTTTCTTATCAGATTTTCAACAATCTAAA
The DNA here is from genome assembly GCF_057876585.1 of Rhinolophus sinicus. Lineage (NCBI taxonomy): Eukaryota > Metazoa > Chordata > Mammalia > Chiroptera > Rhinolophidae > Rhinolophus > Rhinolophus sinicus. The sequence continues at coordinate 29,191,413 of NC_142513.1, forward strand.
AGTCTGACAATGTTTTCTAATGGTGAGATTATGGGGAAATAGGTCTTATCATGCATTGCTGGGAAAAAGTGCAATTAAGCACCCTCTTCTGGAGGGTAATTTAGTAACATTTACTAGAACTGTAAGTGCATTTATCTTTTGGCCCAGTAATTTCTCTTCTGGTTGTTTGTCTTCCTATGTATATCTGCAGATGTACAAATGTACAAGGTTATTCATCTCAGAGTTACTTATAAAAGCCTATCTTAGGAACAACCTAAGTGCCCATCACTAGGGAACTGGTTGAATAAATTATAGATCATTCATATAATGAAATATTTTGCAGCTAAGAAAGAACGGGGGAAAGAAGGGGAAATGAGAAAGAAGAGCTCTTTGTGTTGATGTAGAAAGAACTCTTAAGATATACTTATTAGTAAAATGTTCATCTCCAGAAAGTGTGTAATAAAGGGAATTCATGAGAATAAACATGTTTGTATTTCCATATAGACTGATGTATATGACATTAATGAAAGTGTTGCCTGGTGTGGAAGGGGATGGGACAGAAGGGGGCACTGGTAGACTGGTCACTCTAGTTCTTTAAATTATTTTGATTTATTAATCAGTGACCATTATTTATTGCAAAAATAAAAGTAAAACGTTAGTTAAATGGATTCAGTTCTCAACAGCACTTCTTTGTCTCGGGCTTTCCATTCATGACTTCTTTCATTTGATTCACTTTTTGGTTTGCTGGATTTTGTCATCTAGCTAATTTAAAAGGAAGATTCATGAGTGTTCTATGCCCTACATTGCTACATGAATGAGAATATCTGTCTATCACAATTTTGTTGGAAAATCTTCTCTTGAAAACCTTTAAAATCCTTTGGTCACACTTATTTCTACGTCAAACCTTTGTTAGCATCATTCCATTTTCTTCTGGAATTGAACCACCACATCTTCACCAAAGTGGAAGTTTTTTTTTTGTTTGTTTGTTCACCCTGTACTTTCTCTTTTGGTTGTAGTGTTGACAATTTCTTTTAAGGTGGAGCAGTTCATTAAAAATGGCTTGTTCTCTTTAATCTTACCCAGAAGTTAGTTTGGCTTTCTTTTTAGATTGTCTTTTAAAATTTTATTATTTTGTGGGTGTTAACTTTATGTCTAACTTTCTATTATGGAACATATTCAGGGAGGAATTTTAGCTCTTCAGAGATTTAATTCAGAATTTTCTTTGTGAAATTATTCATATATTCTCCATGAGTATGTAAATGAAATAGAATAATGTGAAGTTTTGTATTTGTTTGAATTGCATATATCATGAAACTGAAGTCAATTGTCTTAACTCTTTACTACGTTAAGTTTCGAATTGTGTAAGGGAGGTAGGCTACTTAATAGCTTTATTCTATACTGACTGCGATATAAGCATCATAGATAAAATTTTTGTTTTTGCAGAAGCTACAAAATGTCTTGCAAACTTCTCTGGGTTTGCCTCCGTGATGCTGAAACAATTTGACTGAAACAATAAGGGGATGAAAGTCACCCAGTTATCTCTATGTACCTGTGGTAGTCCAGATTCTCTGAGAAGCAGATTCTCACTGTGATATAAGTTTGACCTTGAGTGAAAGAGAGAGGGAGAAGAGGTTAGTTGGAAATGTCTTAGGCCGGCACGCATTCTAAAGAAGGTGCAACAAACCTGAAGGAGAATCCTTGAGTCAGAGGAGTCCCAAGTCTCCTAGGAATAGGCCTGCCTTAATTTCTCTGTTGGAGTTAGTCATTGGCTGAAAACACCCGTAGGGGCCATGGCCTTAGCATAAGCATAGCGATGGCTTTCAACGGTTAGCAGGCTGAACCCCCGGTGCATCTTTCTAAGGTTTATACTGGGACTCCTCCTTTGTTCTTGAGTGATCTCATCCACTCCTAGCATGTAGACTGTCACTAGTCTCAGTCTGCAGTCCTGATCATGCCAAACCTATTTTCCAATTGCCTTTTGTCCATCCAAACTTTGCTACCCTCCAAATTCCACACCCCACAGTGAACTCATTCTTCTTCACAATCTGTGCTTGACCTCCATGATCCATGACCTTCTATCAGTGTCTTAATACACCACACATCTTCCTTCCCCTTCCCAAGTTAAAAATCTTGGAGTCATCTCTACCTCTTCACTACAAATATCCAACCAGCCACCATGTTCTTTGCTTGTTTCTAGAATTCTAGGTTCTGGTTCCTCTTCCCATGTCTATTGTCACAGCCCTAATTTGATCCACAGGTTCCTCTTCAAAATTAAATATATTTAATTAAGTTAATTTGATACACTTTTTGGTCACCTAGATTTTGTCACCCACCTAATTTTAAAGGAATGTTCATGAGTTTTCCATTTCCCAGATTTCTGCATGAATGAATAGAATGGAATGGATGGGGCCTGCCACTCGTAAGTCCATCCTCCATTTCTCAATGGTAGTAACAGGCAGGTATCTCTCCATCCCTAGAATTCTCATTGCTGATCTCACCTTTTTTGTAGTTCTTTAGCACTTGTAATTGTAGAAATGGTCAAATTCTGCAAAGATGGATGTAGGCAGAGAAATGGCAATTTTTCTACCTCTGCTTGTCACATAGGTACTATGAATGTGTGTGTGTGTGTGTGTGTGTGTGTGTGTGTAACACACATGTGTATATGTATATGTACGTATATATACTAGACATAATAAAGCCTTATGTAATTGATTACTGTATTAATCAGTTATTTGTGTAAAAAGTCACAACCACAGAATCTCTGTGGCATAGAGCAGTGATCAATATTTCTAGCTCTTTTGTATGTAGGTTGGCCAATCAGACTTGGCTCAGCTGAGTTTGACTTCAAGCTGTGTGCTAGACCTGGTCTACTCCCGGCTCCGGCAGTGGATTAGGCTCTGGTGTTCCCTACACTTGTTCATTGTGGGGTCCAGGCTTAAGAGTGAACAGCCATTCTAAAACGGCTCTTCTCATGGTGATGGCAGAAGTACTAGAAAGGAAGGCCAACTGCACAAGAACATTTAAAGTCTGCTTTTGTCATGTCCACTAATGTTCCTTTGGTCAAAGCAAGATACGTAGCTAAGCCCAGCATTAAAGGGTCTAGTGGGAGGAACTGCAAAGGAAGTAGATACAGGGAAGGGTGAACTACTGGCAACAGTAATGCAATCTAACACAATTACCATGATTGCTTTCCATAAAAAGAAAACAAATATAAAAAAATCCTAGGCTCTGTGGTTTGTGTCTGCCTTTCATGCTGTATGTTTAACCTTATTAGTGACTAGGGGGAGATGTATTTTCTTATTAAAATTAAATTGGAATCTAAAAGAAGGGCAATGTGGATTTCTAGACACAAGGAGATTTATGGCATTATTACACGATAGAACTCTGGTAAGAGTAGGCACAACTTCTGAACAACATTCACAGTTCTTTTGGAAGCTTGTTGGGAATTGTCCATTTTCTTTCACATTTGCAACACTTGACCCAATCAAAGAGCTAAGTGTAGTGTGATTTTTTTTTTAACTTTTCAAAACTAGTTAGGGCCTTATATAATGAGCTGAATAGTCAGACATTAACACATAAGCATTGACTATATTAGGAAATGGATATGCAGAAGGTGAATATATAACTCTTACTATGTAGTTGCCTACTACAATTATTATATAATTGGTGCTATTATAATTCGATTGTCAATTAAAATATTTCAAGTGTTTAAGAGGAGGAGAATTCTGTAAAGCAAATGATTTAGAAATTAAAATGAGGTGTCCCAAGAGGCGTGTAGTTGTAATATTTAAAAATAATGTTGCCTGAATGAACAGAATATAAGTTTTCTTTTATTAGTGTTAGGAAGACTTTTATTGTGTATGTAGACACAAGACATTTCCACTTGAATTTTACAAGAAGCAAAGCTATTATACAGGGAAATAGATCTTTTGCTTCTCTACCAGAAATATTTGCAGGTATACTTTCATCTAGTCAAAGGAGACACAATGAACTTGTGGTTGAATGTACTAGAATTTTCTATTGTAAAATTTGTCAAAACTGCAACACATTATCATCCATATCTTCTTCAAAAACATGGATATGATAATGTATTTCATTTTCAGTCACTCAAATTTTCTACAGTCGTATTATTCATGGTGAATTTAATTTAACAAATTGATCTGTTTCAACTTGGAAAGATTCAAGAACTGACAACTTCCTACCTCTTTGATATTTGTCATCCTTGGATTTCCTTTGAAACCTCGATACCTAACCATTTACAGTGCGTTAAGGGAATGTTTTGTTAGGAAAAAATAATTGCACAAGTGTGAAAGAGAAGAAATTATAATTTTACAGAATATTCAAGTAAAGGTCATGATGTGAAAACTAGATTGCATGTTCCCAGTATGTCCTGAATTTATAGTGAACACATGGCTTCACTGATTTTTCCATATACTGATATATAAATATATGAGAAACATAGATTCCATTCCAGGCACTAAAGTCAGAGTTCTTATATAAGTTATTCTTTGAAAAAACGAAATCCTAAATGGCCGGTGACACCAATCTGAGTGTGTTATTGAAGTACAGTATGCATTCCCCATTTTGCTCATAGCGTACATTCCTAATCCCCTTTTTGTGAAACATGATTAATCATTAAACAGGTCAGAGAGTATGCACCCTTTGAAAGTCGCAGTTAAGTACTTTCTTAGTATCTCTTTTTATATTTACTGTTTAAAAATTTAGCATTATCTTTGCTTGATTACGTGAAATTGTTCACTTTTACAGCTTTCTTTTTAAACTCATTGTTCCTAAGTATCAATACTGTGATTTGAAATGCCTTCACCTCCCCTGTCGTGGACAAGTTATATTTTATAGTTAGTGATGCAATACCCGCATACTGCTCTGGGTTTATGATGGCACAGCAAAGTGAAGGTTTCAATTATCTTGATAGTGAGTCCTCCAGGTTGGCTGGCTGCTGTGTTTACAGACAAAGCAAGCTAGACATTGGGCAGTCTACAGGCAACCTGTTAAGTACATAATGCTCCAATTGCCTTTTATCCTCAGTTCCGAAGTCACTTGCTGGTATAAGTTGGGTGTTTAAGAGCAAGCATTAACTCTCGTGGGTCACCAGGGAACCATTTAATAAGTAACTAGAGGCCTGGAGATGTTCATGTATGCCTCTAAATGCCCTGGTTTTGTTACTGGTGCAGTTCACTGAAGGTCACTCCACAGTTTCAAATATTTAACGTCCTTTTCCAAGTGAGTGAGCCAGGTCTGGTAGACAAGCTGACTGATTCGTTATTTGTAGCCAGCCAGTACATAGTCAGCTAATCAAGTTCACAATTATTATATTCTGGCAAAGAAAAGCTGATCAACAGATGTAATAGGAGTTCAGAGAGGCAAAATAAATCTGAGTTATGAGAGAAACAACCTCATTAGATAAGAGTGTATATATGCATAAGGATTTTGTGGCTATTTTGGGGGAAACTTTTTATTTTGATATATTTCAAACTTACAGAAAATTTGCAAGACTAAAACAAGGTACAGCTGTATCTCCTTCTCCCGTATTTACTGATTATAATTTTCCTCACTGTTTCATCATTCTACCCACCAAGCTATCAATCCACATACTTTTTTTTTTTTTCCCTGAACCATTTCGGGATAAGTTGCAGACGTGATACCCCGTACGCTCTAAATAATTCAGTATATCTATTCTAAGAACAAGGACATATTTTACATAACCACAGTGTATAATTATAAAAGTCAGGAAATTTAAAAATGACAACATTCTATTACCTAATTGTAAGGTTTTTGTTTTGATTTTTGATAAACTATTATATAGAGAGAAACAAGAAAATGAAAGTGAATGACTTCAATTCCAAAATGCCATCACATGAGTTGCACTGGAGCAGATTGTTACGCAATGTCAGTATGAACTAAAGCTGACTTAATTATTTAATGGTCACATGTTAGGCTAAATTTCAGTTATAAAGTTGCTAGATGATCCAAAAGGTGATTAGATGAGGGTCACTTATTCAATAACTCCTTTGCATATTTTAGTCACTTTGCAGGTTTCTTCCCCCCCCGACCCCCCACTGTCTTACCAATGAGATAATTATTGGCATTTACTCAAGTTCAATTTTCACACTGCATTTGTAAAGCAGATTTGAATTAAAAATGCAAGGAAGGTTGACTTTGGCTTCAGTATTCATCCATAACTGCATCTCTTCACAGCTGAATATGTATTTAGATGAACTTTCTTTCTGGCATCCTTGAACTTGATCACCATCATACTGGATTTCTGGTTTTAAGTATAGAATTTAGTACAAATATAATTAATCTACAATAAAAGGCTGTCACAATCCATCTAAAATAAAGAGAACTGATAATTTAACAATTTGCAGGAAAGTCTGTATAATACAAACAAACACACTATTTGGATGCTGGATTTTAAAAAAACGTATATGTATTTTTCAGATTTTCTAATGTAGCACGATTGTAGCAGTAATTAAGAAGGTTAAATCCTACTTCCTGAAAACTTGAGGGAGATACCTGCACTTTAGGATTGTCTGTTCCCACCTGGGTAGCTCATGTTTATTTTTACAGTCTATGTTTCAAGAAATGGCATTAAGCCATGTAGAGTTCTTGTGCCTTAGAAGCCAATTCAAAAACACATATGTCTGAACTGTAGACTGCTGAATGGTGGAGTTAAGATGAACAGTAAAGCACCGCATGAAGGGCAGGTTGAGCCAGTAGGAGTACCCACCTGTGTGGTTGGGTCAGATGTGCAGGAGAGCCCTCCTTGAGCTATACCTCCTGAATGTCTTAAAACAGCTAAGCCGCTTAGATGCCATTAGGAGTTTTGAAAAGTGAGTACATCACCTGTAGTCAAATTAGTTACGGAGGCAGGGCAGGCATCAGCCCTAAGTCAAGTATGGAGGCAGGACTGCACTCATATCATTTACATCCATAACTTTGCTAACACATTTGCTCACTCACCTCTTACCACAGGGGAGTCCATCCCAGGAATGTCTGCCTTTGCGTATAGAATTTATGATACATAAAATAATGGGATACAGTAAGAGTCTGACAGAACATTCAGAATAAAGAGAACTGTTAACTTGACACACATTTTATAGGAGAGGTTGTGGGAAAATAGGCCTGTTCACATGTTGCTGGTGGGAGTGTAAATCGTTACAACACCCGTTGAAGAACAATTTAGCGAGATCTATCAAAATTGCAAATATGCCTTTTGCCCTGGAAGTCCAGCTTTTATAATTTTTCTTACAGATTCACTTACGTACCATGCAGAAGAACTTAAGTATACTGTTTGTAACAGGAAAAAAGATTGAAACCCAAACGAAATGTTTGAAAATGGGGACTAGTCAAACAAAACCTGGTAGATTCTGCCATGGAATACTATGCAGCTGTAAAAGAAAAATAAAAAAGAAGAAGAATGAAGACATGTTCTGTGTGCTGTTTTGGAAATAGCTCCTAGAGGAAAGACAAGAATAATCTCATTTGCATGTATTTGCATAAAGAAACTGGAAGGAGATATAAAAATGAATAAAAGGGTTGTGTGGTGGGTGGAAACTGGCAGATGGATACAGGGGTGGATGTGAAAATCTTCACTGTGTAAATTTTTTTATACTTTAAAATTTTTGAACACTGTTCATGTACTAGTTAATGAATAAAATTAAAAAGAGGACTGTTGTATCCTTATAGGTATGTCAAAGACTGTTAATTTTCCACCCCAACATCTATTCTCCTAATTGTTTTGATTTTAAGTCAGAACTTTGTCCTCTAGGCTTAAAATAATATTGTCACAGCTTTCCTTGCAGCTAGGTGTGGCTCTGAGACCAGTGGGATATAGTAATGAGAAGTGTTGTGCTACACATAGTACTTTTTACATAGATCTATTCACCCATGAGGACCTTTCCTTCTTCCTAAATATGGATTTGATGTCTAGAGCCCTAGCAGATACCTTGGACAAAGAAATGACCTTGATGTTGGAAACTATGTGCTAAGGCAGCAGATCAGAAAGATAGAAACATGAATCCCTGATGACACTATGGAGCCCAAATCCAGGTTGCTTCCTTGTTTCTTATGCAAAAAACAAACAAATAAACAAACAGACAAAATGGCTCCTCTATTGTGTATACCTCTCTTATTTTGATTTGTATGTTATTGATTATACTTTGGAATCTATCCCAGTATTTATCCCCAGTGTTGGAGAATTATTATTTTTTAAAGATCTTTTCTTTTGTGAATTTTGCTAGGGCATTCTAAACCTGTGCCCTGATTTGAATTCTAGTCCCTTTTCGGGTTAATTTAATATGGCTTGTGATAAGTGTTTCCAGAGAATCATGAGATATGACTTATTAACTGTCTGTGTTTTGCAATCCAAAGTGGTAATGTTGAAAAAAAATTCCCATAAGTGCATCGTCATTTTTCTTTTTAATGTAGATATACAGCTAAATTTTGAATATTTAATATACAGTTAAAATAATCATACTTGCCATGTGAAAATAAATAGTCAGATGCTCAATCATGGACTTAACGACATGGAAATACATTGATCTTATGAAAGGTACATATCTGTGTTATTGTCATACCTATAATTCAGGCAAAAATGTATGATGAGTAATAAAGGGTTTGGAGACATGGATGACATTTATTTTTTAGCTTCATGGGATATTTGCTGAAGTGGTAGTGGGAAGGGCTGGTGTATTTTCAGCCAAGACATCTTGTAATATAACTATAATAAACTATGTATACTAAGTAAACATTAAACTTTTTTTCAAAAATATTTGATAAAAAAAGATATATGAGTATCTCATTGCTAGAAGATTTATTCATATTAGAAGGGAAAGGGAATTCCATCAGTGGTCACCCAGTATCATCTATTTAAATGAACTTTTGCTGGCTGAAAAGTGATGTAATAATCCCATCAAAGAGTAATCTTAATAGACTGAACAAGCAAATTCTCCTGGTATTTCATAATATCTAATTTCTTTTAGACCTGGGATGACTTCTTCAGGGGCCCCTTATACTGATTCTAAGTTGCATAACTTATTTAGCAACCGTTTCTCTGCTTTAAGTAGAAAAAATATTCTAAAACACATTTTTACATAATTATTTTACATTATGGAGATAATGTAGCTTTCCCACATGCTGTTAAGTAGAAAATCTTTTAGGAAGGTAAAGAAGAAACTATACAAAAATGAAATAATTTTTTGAAAGAAGATACAGCCATAATTTGTCTTTATGTTATTCAAGATAAGGCTGCTGCTCCTCCATATAGCATAATAACTTGCAGAGAGAGGGGTCATATGGCCTTTATACTAAATATATTCTGTACTCGCTCATTTCTTTATTCATCATTCTGAAGATATTTATTGATCATCTACTTTGTGCCAGAATCTTGCAGCTGTAGATTAAATAGAATTGTTGCCTTATGTCAGAGCTTTGTAAAGGAGTCCTACAATGAATGAATTCCTCAATAAATGCTGGTGATTGCCAACTGAGATAGGTGCTATGGAGGGAGAGTAGGCCATTCTGCAAGAGCGCAAGACAAACCTGACTCAAGCTGTGGAATCAGAGAACTCTGAGCAAGAGAGAGCTGAAGTATAGGTAAAGTGTGGGTGCATGTGGGATGCATCGCATGTTCTAGGTGGATGAGTCCTGTAGAGCTTTGCCAAGTTGGGGAGCTTTACTTCTGCAACCCGTAGAGCTTTACAATGTGAGGCCAATGTAGGTGGAGCTTAGAAAGCAAGAGGAAGAAATAGGTGAGGTAAAGGGAGAGAGATGGGGCAAGACCACTTAAGGCCTTAAGGATTTCCTTCTTTATTCTGCAGTCATATATATCTCTTAAACTTTTATTTTGAAATAATTTTAGATTTTATGAAATTTGCAAAAATAGTGCACTTACCCCTAATGTTAATATCATACATTATAATATGATATCTTACATTGTACCACAGTACAATTTTAAAAGCCCAGAAATTAACATTGGTACAATACTATTAACTAATCTACAGATCTAATTTGAATAAAACCAGTTTTCCAGCTGATATCTTTTTGTTCCAGAATCCAGTGCAGTATCCCATGTTGTATTAGTTGTCATGTTTCCTTTGTCTCTTGGAATCTGTGGCAGTTCCTCAGTATGTCCATGTCTTTCATGTCCTTGCCACTTTTGAAAGTGTCGGTCAGTTACTTTGTAGAATGCATCTCCATTTGGGGTTGGAGATTTGGAATGTTTTCTCATGATTATGTTGAGGTTATGCATTTTTGGCAAGAACACAGAAATGCCCTCAGTGTATCATATCAGGATTAAAATAATATTTTGAAGTTATCATTTGGATTTTGACTTTTTGGCCATTTTGCCTTTGAGCTCTGCATCATTACTGAGAAAGCACTTGATGGCTTGGAATTTTAGCTGCCATTTTACTCCCAAGTGCATAGAGAGAAGAAGGAAATATAAAATTACTTCTGTCATTTAATCTGATATTTTTTTCCCTACATATGTAGAAATGGGAAATTAAACTGCATCTGAATATTGCAAGTGTTCTTATAAGTTTGGGTAAGAAGAAGGGTAAAAGGCATTTGCACTGAGGTGAGGTTGGGGAGGGGGATGACTCTCAAGCTTATCTCCTTCAAACAGCCCAACGGGTCCCTTGCAACCTTAGGTCAGAACCCTGTTCCTTTTTTGGGGAGCCTCTTCCCCATCCCAGGTGTTCACTTGCTTTTAATGATATAAGCAATATCATTATGAATACAGAGCAATATTATCATTTTTCAAGGCTGAACAATATCTATTTCTGTGGATGATCCCTATTGGCTTTAATTGGTCTCATATTGATGGAAATGTCACCATTGTCAACAGTGTTACAAGGACATCCTTATACGTCGATTTTGCATTCTGCTCGGATATTTTCCTATGGATGAAAGTCTAGAATTGGAATTATTAAATCAAGTATATAAATATTTGAATTTTTGGTGGCATGTAGTTAAATTCACTGCTAGAATAAGAGTGTTTCAATTTTAACTCCCACTGATAATGTATGAACGTATCCACTTCCATGATGTTTGCCAAAATAAGAAATTTTCAACAATATGGAAATATCTCACTGTTTTCTCAGTTTTATTTCTCTGGTTATTTTGAAGTTGGAACCTCCTTGCATACGTTATTCCTTCTTTATTTCATCATGCTTTTGGTAACTTTTTGGTTATAGTTTATTTTTCAGTTAGGTTGTCTTGTTCTTATTGTTTTTATATACTAAGCACATTAATATTTAGCAGTGATATTAGAAATAATTCTTTTGGTTTGTAACTTATCTTTCATAATTACCTAAATATTACTTAGGAAAGAATTAAAAACATAAATAGCATAATGGACATATTTGTACCTATGAGTCATATTTAATATATAATAATGAAACAAGTAATTGTGATTACTATGATAGGTACTGCTCTAAGAATTTACACATATTAGCTTATTTGATCCTCATAAAAGTTATTTAAGGTAGGTCCCGTTATTATCTCTATTCTACAAATGAGCATACTCAGGCACAAATAGGCTGAATAAATAGTCTAAGGTGACATAACTACTGAATGCAAAAACTGGAATTCAAAGTCAGATAATCGGCTTTAAAATTGATGCTCTTACCACTCCATTTTATTATTGATTACAAAGATCTTTACTCTGGATACTAATTCTTTGTCAAATCACTTGCATTGCAAAAATCTTTTCCCACTTGGAAGACTCCCTTTTAATTTTGTTTATGCTATCTGTTGACATGCAGACATGTCATAAACATTATATGACCATAATAATGAGGTCAGGTTTATCAGTCTTTTCCTTCCTGGGTTATGCTTTTTTTGTACCATGCTTAAGAAATCCATTCCAACTTATATCATAAAGATAGGCTCCAATACTTTCTTCCAAAACTCTTGAATTTTATTTTTAACATTTAGAGTCTTAGTACACATGGAATTGATATTTTTTGCTTGGTATGAGGAAGGAACTTAATTATATCTATGTTATTATAGAAAACTTATAGTCTCAGCAGTATTTATTAATATAATTTTCTTTATAAATGTGTTGGGTCTCATATTTTACTTATTTCTAGGTTTTTTAAAGTTTTATTGTTACAGAGAATGAAATCATTTTGTTTGCTACCATTTCAAATTGGTTAATCTAGTGTATAGGAATGCTATTGGATCGTAGAATATTGATCAAGTAACCATTAACCTTCATCAACTATCTTTTGCATCTAATTATTTTTTCTGAAGATTCTCTTGGCTTTTTTAATGTGGAAAATTAATAAATATATAATCTACACATGATCACATTTTTCTTTTCACACCCTTTTACCATTTAATTTTTTCTTGTCATCTTGAATCATCTAGGACCTCTGGCACAATACTGAATAAAGGCAGAGCTGTCTGGATCTGTGTATTTTCCCTGATATCAGAGGGAAAGCTTTTCATGTTTTACTATTAAGCATGATGTCTGCTTTAGATTTTTAAGATGCTCATTAGCAAGTTAAGTTCCTTTCCATACCTGATTTTCTCAGAGCTTTAGAATAATCATAAGTAGGTCTTAAACTTTGTCAAATGACTTCTCTGAATGTATTGAAATGAGCTTTTCTCTTCTCATATGTTAGAATAACCCCTATTTGCTCATTGCTCAAATCTGCTTGCTAATACTTTATTTTGCTTCTATATTCACAAGTGAGACAGACCTAGAATTATTCTTTCTTGTATTTTCCTTTTTGAATATCAAAATAATATAGCTTCATAAAATAATTTGGAGAAATTTTCTTATTTGTTTAGTAATTATTTAATGTTTTTTTTGTTTTGTTTTATGCTCCCAAATCATTTCAGTTATTTTTCTGGTCTTCCCAAACTTCTGTGTTATACTTATTAAGGGAAGTCTTCCCTGCCAACATTGTAAAGAGAGTCACCTCTCATTTTCTTATATTTCAGATATTGTATTTTATTATGTTAGTCTTTCAATCTTAAATAGATAACTTAAGGTTAGCTCCTCCATATACTTGACCAAGATTGGGTTATGCAATTCTTGTTTTAACAGAGAAAAAAATTCAAAGCTGTTTTTAGCAGAAATATCAAATATATTCTTCATGGTACCAGCTGGTGTTCCCAGAAGAATTGGTATAGGTTTCAGGCTTTAAATAAGCTCAAATCTCTACCTAATTCAACAATATGATTCTGTACTTAATGCAGAAGTACGCCTTCGTCAAGAAATATAACTGGAGAAGGAAATTTACTTAGGGAATCTTTCCAACTCATATAGACTATTACTCAGCCAGAGCGAAGGATTTATTTTAGCAAGCAGTTGGAATTCCCAAGCGTATAGAAGCAAGGTGAATAGCTTGGGAAAAAATGTTATATTTTGCATCTCTGCAGAGAAAGTTTCTCTTTTGGATTTGCAAAACATAGTTTTAGATTAATGTTGAATACACTTAAAGTGAAATAATAACTTTTTTTTAAAAATGGGCAGAAATATGAAGAATATAATTTACCTACAGCATGAACGATGACATATAGAGCTTTTTCTGTGTTGGTCTTTTTAGGTCCTCCTTGATTCTTGCCCCTATTTAATACGTGTGTTAGAATGAAAGTTTCCAACATGGTTAATCTTAATATTCATTTTATTCCTCAGCCAGTGTATTCTGGAAGATAGTATTTTAGGATGTAGTTCTTTTCTTCTTGACATTTGCTTACTTGCTTTTTTACTCTGTTAATGTCAGTATTATACTATTTGGAACTTGAGCCATTTTATGTATTGTGTGTGTGCGTGCATATGCTCACACTTACTACATAGTCTGTTTCTACAATGGCATCTGTCTGTCTGTGGATACTTAATGACAGATATGCAGACATTAAAATGCAGAAGATGTCTGAGTATTTGTTGGACTAGATCATTCTGATATGACACGTGGGAGGTTGCTTATCTGTCTGTTTAATTCAGTGGCATATATTGAGATTACATTGTGTGCCAGGCAATGCATTATATTTTGGGGTTTTACACACAGAAAAAAAAATCATAACTGAGAGAGGGAGATTGTCTACAAGAATCACATCAGATAATAAGATGATTGATATTGCAGTATCATGAATAATGTGTTAAGTTAGCACAGGGGAGAAATCTGTTTATCAGAGTTTGGGGGTGGTTATGGGAGCAGGGATGACGAAAGACACACAGAGAGAAAGTAGAATTTGGTCTAGGCCTTGAAGGGAGGTGTGTTTCAGGTAGAAAGGGGCCAAACCACTGAATCATGGATGAAATTTGCTTCTTTGCGGAATGGCAAGGAATATAGGGTGTATGTAGTGACCAGTGAATGGTGATAATGGTACATTGAAAGGATGTGCTGGATGGGCTTGTCCATTTGTTTTTTAATAAATTAATATGGCAGTTGTATGGAGGATCATTTGCAATCTGAAGAGATACTACAGAGTTAAGGATGCAGTTCAGAGGCTGAAGAGCAGTAGTAGTAACAGGAACATGGAAAGACACGAGAGAGATGGAATTGATGATAAATGTAAAATGGAGAATAAGGAGGAGAAAGAAGCAAAAAATGATGTAGAGGGGTCTAGTTTGAGTAACCAGATAGAAAGTGATGTCATAAATGGAAAGGAGAATTAAGAAGAAGAGATTGTTTGTTTTATTTTTAAAATTATTTCCAGCGCGATGGTAAAGAGAAAAGGCAGTGAATTTGGCTTTGCACCTTCTGAGTTCAGGAGCCTACCTAACAATTTAGGTGGAAATGTCAGAATGCAGTACAGAAAATGAGTTTGTTGCTTGGAAAAGAATGAGAAGTACAAATTACCAGGACATGGGTCATGGTTGTAGACAAAGGAGAGGTTGAGCTTGTCCAGAGAGAGATATGCACAGAAAAACCAGGTTCTTGATCAATAGAAACTTTTAGGGAGTATGATGGGAAGGAGCTAGCCTGTAGCTGAAGAAAAGTCAGTGAGAAGTGGGAGAAAAGTTGGAAAATATTTTCTTGAAAATTGAAGGGCAAGTGTTTCTAAAAGGAATAGCCAATAAGGTTATAGATGGGAGTTGTTTGCTTTTCATTGGGTACAACCCTGAAGCAAGTTCCACACAGGCTTTGAGAATTCCTGTCCAGGATTCAGCCCCAGTTTCCCACAGTGAGTAACTTGCTCATTAGAACACCCATCATTGCCTCTCCTCCCTTCCCTGTCTCACTTAGTCCTCTGAATGCTTCCTGATGTCACCTTGGGATAAACTACTTGCAATCAAATCTTTGAATCCAGACCTATTTCTGGGGGGAAAGAAACCTAAGGCAAATTAAATGGAAGTTGGCTTTTTCCTTCCTAAAAATGAAAGCCTAGAATGGGTTAGAAGGAAGATAAACTGTGGAAAGAGAGAACGTGGGTGTGACTGGGTGAGAAATAATTGAATAAGTAATAGAAGAACTACGGAGGATCAGGGGGTCTTTATCCCTTTAACCACAATTGTAGAAATTGGAATTAAGAATTTTTGAGCTGTGATCATTCTTGATCATTTATCGTATCATTTCTCACAGAAGGAGACAGAGTTGTTTATTGAGCATACCCCTGGGATAGTCCATTCATCCTGTCTGTTGTCACTTTTCATTTAACAAATATTTATAAAGCACAGACTATATGTTACACTTGTGGTTTTCTGTCTTAAAAGATAGGGTCGCCTTCCATCTTTTTTTTCTCTTGTCACTTATTCACAATGCTGGTTGCTTCTACTTTTCTGACATTGAACTCGCTTAACCTCAGTCTGCTTTTGCCATCTAAGATAATAACTTATTGTCCTAGAAATATGTTTCAAATTTAAATTGAATATACATCTTGAAGTTGCCTTAAATTCATTGGTCAAAATAATCGGGGAAGACAAAGTAAAGAAGTCAAATTGTTTAAAATAATCAACTTAATAATGTTTCTATGAAATATAGGAGGACTATAGAAAGTCATGTTCTAAAACTTGCAGAAATAGAGTAAAATGAGGTTTTTTTTGTGTCTGACTCTTATTTGGTTCTTCTCTGGCTTCTAACTTTATCAGCATGCATATGAAGCTGTGATAATTAAGTTTACGAACTTGTTGCAACGCTGTTGCTAACCTTTTTTGTGATCAGAGGGATTATTCATTATGAATTTGTACCAACTGGACAGTTAACCAAGTTTACTATTTGGAAGTGCTGAAAAGGCTGCGTGAAAAAGTTAGACGACCTAAACTTTTTGCCAATAATTCATGGCTCTTGCATCACAACAATGCACCAGCTCACATGGCACTGTCTGTGAGGGAGTTTTTAGCTAGTAAACAAATAACTGTATTGGAACACCCTCCCTACTCACCTGATCTGGACCCCAATGACTTCTTTCTTTACCGGAAAATCAACGAAATATTGAGAGGAAGACATTTTGATGACATTCAGGACATCAAGCGTAATATGATGACAGCTCTGATGGCCATTCCAGAAAAAGAGTTCCAAAATTGCTTTGAAGGGTGGACTAGGCGCTGGCATTGGTGCATAGCTTCCTAAGAGGAGTACTTCAAAAGTGACCATAGTGATATTCAGCAATGAGGTATGTGGCACTCTTTCTAGGATGAGTTCGCTAATGTAATTGTCAGACTGTGTATATATTGCCAGTATTTTGAATAAGATGTCTAAGACTTATATCCTGTCCCTCCATTAAATTTGCTTAGTTTCAGAATTGTAGGATTCAATAAAATGAGACAGGAGTGATGGGTAATTTAATAATGTAGTATGTAGATATTGTCATTGTTATGTTTTAAAAGGAAATGTCCTCAGTCTGACTTGGAAATCATTACAATCTCTCGTATAATATAATAATTTGGTAAAATTAATAAAATTCATGTTTGGAGTTTTATTTAGATTTTGCTTCTGCTTAAAATAATATGAAATACAAAATAAATAATACCTTGTATTAAGTTTTAGCTAACAAACTGAATTTTTAATTATTTCATTACTAAGACTGGTATTAAGAATTATCAGACTTCCTATGCTAAATCTAAATATATCCTAAGAAATTATTTCTAAAGGAAAAAAAGGTAAATATGTACAAAAATAATCACCATGATATTTTCAAGACTAAAAAAAATAGACTTCAATGATAAAAAGTTGCAAAAAGTAAAAATAAAGTATGACATTTCAGCAAAATGAATTGTTGAACTACTGTGAGAAATAATTTTTTACAATGAAGCAATATGGAAATATTTAGATGTAAAATTAAGGAAAAGTACAAGCAGAAAAAAATTATACTTTCACTTCACTAACATATATGTAATATATAAAGACTGGAAAAGGATTTTCAAAAATGAAGCCAGCTGTTGCATTATAGTGCTGGTATTAGGGTGATTTATTTTATTCTTTAAAATTTCCTTCTGTTGTTATAATGATATTTATGAAATGCTGAAAAAGTGCAGAAAACAAAAAATTAAATCTGCCATTAAAATCGCTAATTATGTTGAATGAATAAAAAGGAAGATTAATTTTATGTTAACCCTAAAAAATGCAATGAATAAATTGCAATTAACTGCCATGTATTTTAAAGTCTAGTTTGTATTCTAAGAGATGATGCGTGGCATCTCATGGCTCTGTCCTCCTTAAACAGAAAGGGAAAGTGGCTGTTAAATCCCACACTCTTAATGAATCATTGCATGACTGAGAAAATGAGTTTGATCTATTTTACCCACACCGATGGCCCAGTGTCCATTCCAGTGCCTGGCCCTAGATGGCCATTACAAAACACTAATGGACTGCCAAAGGGATGCTGTGAAGTGCTTTTATCCCATATTCAGTGCTTCCCAGAAGCTGTACTTTCTTTGACAGTGTCGCATTTTATTTCTCTTTTACTGAGTTCCTTTTTTTCAGTAACTGCCTGTCTTCTCCACCTGTATGACAACTTTGGAATTGTAGATAAATGTTTTCAAGTGCTAACATTGAGTCCCTCTCTTCCCACATTCTTGAGGGGTATTTACATGTTGGTGGAAGGAGGAGACTGGGGAAGGAGTTGGCTCTTTGCTAGAGGTTATTGCACTGGGAAGCATTTTGAGAACATCTGGATGTTTGCTCTCCATTGTAAGGATTCCAAAGATTAGAGAGCTGTTTGAAACAAACACTAGGTAACTGCTTTTCGTTTTCTTCTCCCCCCCCCACCCCCCGAGACACTATAGGTCCTCTGCTAAAGTCCCAGTGATTTTTTTTCCATTCTTGGAAAGTGGGATCAGAAGGGAAAGTCATGAAACTAGATGAAGTGTTTCTTTAGCTAATTTCTTTTTACTTTACAATTAAGTTAAAATAGAAACTCTGAAAAGCTGGCTGCTTTTTAAAAGGAGATTATGGACACAACCTTTGATAAAGGCTGGCAATGGAAAGGGAAGGAAGGAGGTAGTCATTTATCTATATATTAGTAAATCATAGACACGCTTGCTTTATTCCATTACTAGGACATTGCTGCTGGGAAACAAATATTACCCTGTGTCTTGTTTATGCAGTGCATTTTTTCAAGTTAATTAAAGGGCTTAACAAGCATTATCTCACCAAACACACAGAAATCTTAATAAAATGTAGACCTATGCTTAGCATCATATTACATCAATTTTATAGATGTCATGTAGGGTGCTCTAGGACTATAAAAATATGATCCCTGTCCCAAGAAATTTATATGTATTTTTTGGTACACATATTATATAGATATCAAATATGAGGAAATTAGCAAATCAAATTAGAAACGAGGACTGAAGCACTGTTTTTTTATTTTTTCATAAGATTATTGAAAATAATTTAATAAAAAAATGAGAATACTGTTTCAGATGCACTGGTGTATAAAATAAGCATTTTGCTGATGAATTTAATTTGTTTAATCAAAGGCACAGATCAATTAGTTAAGTAAAATAGAGAATGGAAGGAAGTTTGGACCTGAATGATATTAAATCTTCCTCCGTTTCTGTCTTGGCTTTTCAGGGAAGATTATGATCAGGTAGTCAAGACTGAATTAATGTGTTTGTTTCTAAAAATGCTTTGCTGGCAGTTATCTTTGGAGAAGATGATTAATAGTGGTAGAGATAACATTAAAGAAAAGCTGGTTGTATGCACTGTAAGGTGGTCTTGGAGGGGCAGCCACCCTGACTGTAGGAACTCTGATTGCAATTTTAATTAAACTTGAGAGCAGCAGGAAAGGGACAATTGCTTTGCTTTGTTTTTTGAAATAGGTATTGAGGTTACACAATGTGTTTAACCTTGAGTGTTGTCAACAGTTGTAGAATAAAATGAACAGTTTACAGGAACAAACCAGTACGCAGTTTTTCATTTCAGCAACCAACGACTTTTCCATTGTAAGTGAAAGTAGGAAATACATTTTCTTGGCAAATGTAGCATTTGTTCTCAGAGGAATTAGTTATTGTCTTAAAACAATGGGTATATATAAAGTGTAATTTAGGGAAAGAAAAGGAATGTGTAATCTTATGGTAATTTTACTGTACTGTGTTATATTGTTTTACTTCCCTGAACTTAAAAACATGTTTTGGTCATTTTCTTAAATTATAAAAGTAGTACTTGCTTATTGAAAGTATTTGATGATTTTTTAAGTTCCAAAGTCATAATCCCTGTTGGAAAAGAAAAAAACAAACATACCTGTATTAGAAATATGTGAAATAAAAAGTATGATTCTCCCTTCGTTTCCTGGCTTACCCAGAAGCCATCACTGGGATCAATTTGATGTGTTGCTATACAGAGTATTTTTACCTTAAGTGGGAATAGCATTTTATGTGAAGTAAGAGGCATGTACACATATATATGTTTATATGTGTGTGTATATTTATATATGCATAATGTCAGACATTCCTGAGTGTTTATCCCAGCTCTGCCTCTATTTAAGTGCTTTTGCACACATTTATAATTTTCACTTTACAACCCTCTATAATATAGGTGCTATTATCCACCTCCATTTTAAAGACGGAGAAAAGAGACAAGACGGCAAAAGTAATTTGTGTAAGCTCATGCAGTTTGTAAAAGGCTGAGTTGGGATTCGAACCCAGGAGTTTGTGCTCTAAGGCAAAATGCTTAATTACCTTACATAACCCTAAATACATACATTGAATATCTGTGTATGTCCAGATTTATACTTTTTGTATATTTGTAAAACGGTAGGATTACTTTGTACATCTTGTGCATTTTCCTTTTTTATTTAACAGTTAATCAAGCAAGTTCTTCTTTCCATGTCTATGTATATAGCTCTATCTTACTGTTGCTAAAAGTTTTATGACTTGTAATAATTCCATAGTTTGTATACACCATCATTTATTTTAGAGATCATCTTTTTATTGAAGGCATTGAGAGTGTTTCTCTTTTAGTCCTACGAAAACAGTGATGGACATTCTTTTACATACATCTTTGTGCTCCTGTGAAGATATGGCTACAAGCATAGATTCTTAGAAGTAGAGTTGGGTCAGAAACTGTGTTGATTTGAAATTGTGAAAGGTACTGCTAAATACTCCACCGATTTACAGTCCCACCAAAGGGGCCGTTTATAATAAAACAGGATGACCCTCCCAAAATACAATCATTTATTCAAAAACCAATTGAGTTATATATTGTGCATTTGGTAGTTCTATCAAAGAAGAAAAGAACTTGATCCTTTTCCTCTGGAAGCTTCCAATTCATTTATGTAGGCTAGAAATACACAAACTGATATAGGCAATTTTCACAGGAAAGCAAGCCCATAGTTAATGGTGTTTCATGGTTTCTTACCTTTGACCTACTTCTCCTAGGGTCACACATAATAGGCAGCAGAGACTTGAATTCCACTTAGCCTGGTCTTTTAGATCCAACGTGATCAGATGTTTTAGCTATTGTACCAGGGAAATAATTTTGAAAATATTTGCATCCCTTAACAAATGTTTATATTAATATCTACATTTTTTTCATATGAAGTTTAGATAGCCACAAAAGATGTAAATTCTAGCTATATTATAAATATGAACATTAAGAAAAACTATCGGGTCACCCTAATGTATCTGATGGAATCTAAACATCACAGTTATTTCATGCCAAAATTATCCATTTAGAAAATACAGAAGAAAAATTCTCCTTTACAAGAGATTTATAATTGTTTTTGTTTGAACTTGAAATTCTATACCATTTCTACCATAGAATTGTAATCTAACATAATATGTTTGTGCTTGAAATTCTTATACTAATTATTTTATCATATTTTTCTGCAACAAGTATATATGTATGTGTGTGTGTTTATATGTGAATTAAAAAAAACATCTGTGACTCTAAGTCTCTAAGTATTAAAAACATTCTGGATGCATATTTCAATTATTAGTATTTACAATTGACTAAACAACTGTTCTTTTATAAATAATTATTAAATATCCTGTAATTTATATATTACAATAATTTTAATATAAAAAGTAAAATATTTTTGGAGGTAACATTTCTTAATGAGGTGAACAGATTATCTTTTAAAAATTTATGTGTCTGGGATGAAAATTATAATTATTAAAATGAAATAAGCTTCAACATCAATATTGTTCTTATTATTATTGTACATGCTGAGAAGTATGCTGAGATAAATAAGTGGAGGGTAATGGAAGTTTTTTTTTTTTTTTGTAGCAATGCTCCTCAAGTCTTTGAACTCCTAGGTTATACACCAAAAAATACCATCACTGATTTATCACCAAAAGTCATTTTATTGACCTATTAGCTGACAACTTAGACTTTCCTTCAATTTTGTTAAATCTAAAGAATTGGGAACAACCTGACTTGTAAAATGATTTGTTTACTAGTATTAAAGTCTTTTACTTTCTCAGTTTCTGGGAAAGGCATCAAGAGATCATTCTCTATACCAGTTAGTCTTTCACATAGAGGCCATCTGTGTAACTTAGAAAGGTTTCAGAAAATCAGAATATTAGTAATGTCAGTACACTTTGACCATATAATGTTTTCTTTCGAGAAAAGCTTTTATCATATTTTATGTCTCGCCAAACCTTGGAGTAATAATTTTCACTAATTCAATTTATGTGAAATGTTCATCATACACATATATAATCTAACTGGGAAACCCAACCCTCATTGTCAGAAACGGCTGGTTTCATTTTTTAATTGAAATAAACCTGTTAACACATACTGCCATGATCCTCACCTCTTTCTGAATTCCGAAGATGGGACAGAATAGGCACGAGGCTTTGCCATGTGTTTTTGCCTTGGTGAAGTAACCTCTGCTGCTGTCAGGATGGGTTCCCACTCTGTTTCCACTTGTTCTCATAAGACTCTCCGTCAGGATGGTTGCATTCACTCTCAGTAGTAGGAGATGGAAGAGGCAAGTGTTTTAAATGAAAATTGTTACCCTCCCACCACCTTACTCTACAATATATCTGAACTCAGAACGTATGTATGATGGACATGGGAAACCCATAGCATCACTACACGGATTTTACTACCTGGAGTAATGCCCTTAGTAAGGTTCTCATTGGATGAGGAACATGGCTTTGCTTTGTAAAGACTGAGAAGGGTGCGTGAGAAAGGAGTGGCCAGCATTACTACAGGTATGTTCTCAGATTTGGGGAAGTTGAAAACGTGTTGGAGTCTCCCTTAAAACGCTCCAGGCCCATGCTTCTCTTGGAAAATATTGTGTACTATCATAATCTCCATTTGAGCAACAGCATTCTAGGTCATTTAAATGGAAGATTTAATTGGTTAATATGAGAAAAACGCTAGTGAAGAGCATGAACAAATTTTACGCAATTTGAACTTTTAGATTCTCAACCCGTAATCATATTCAAATAAAGTTGTAAGGAGTGTGGATTGGTCTATAAAAGCCTTCAAAAAATAAAATGATGCAAAACTATGGTGAAGTAAAATAGGAAATGAATGAAGTAAAATAGGAAAATATTAGCCATGTTGTTTGTGGCTGCTGAATTTGATAGTTTTTCTTAATTTTGTATTTTATAGTGGAAGACATGTTTACTCTAAAATCTGTTGAAATCTATTACAATTCTTCTATGATTTATGATTGAAAAAAGGTTGAAAAATCTCTTGGTGTATCAGTTTTCCTAAAATAAATTATTCAAAGCAGTTCATTATCTATAATTCTATCCTGAGTTAAAATAAAAATCTGCTTTCTAGGTCAATCTTCATTAAGCTATTAATAACCTTTTCATATTATGACTTCTTAATTTCTTTTATTAGCAACTGCACATAGCTGAAACATGAATGTCATTAGCTTGAGTATTTACTGATATTTGAATTATCTTCTGCAGTTTTGCTCTGATGTCAGCAACCTTCTTTCTAGTACATAAAGGCACAGGGGTCTATATTCACTGAACCATATTTATGTTTTTATTTTACTTCTGCTGATAAGCATGCTCTTTCCTATTACTTTCATGTCAGCAAATTCAAGAATTGTCATGGGGACACTCAGTTATTGGTGAATCTGGAAAAGCCTGAATTTTATTCCGCTCTATTTTCAAGAACATCAAAATCTTGTGAGCATAAATAAATGAGAAGTCAATTTACAAAGTTCAGAACAGTATCTGAATTTTGGGTTCATTAATATATAGTTTCTTCAAAAATAATATCTAAACATTTTACTTACATTTTATTCTTAGCAAAATACATGTCAAGAAAATATGATTGGTAGGAAGAGCATGGGAGTAAGAGTCTGGTGACAGAATTTTCCTTTCTGCTCTGTGACCTCTGCCAAGTATACCTGTCTTGAGTCTCTTTGTTCTAATTTATAAAATGAAATAGATGAATCATGGTGATTATTTTTATTCCAAGCTCTGTTTTTTAGGACTTCATGGAGTAATAGTTTTAATTTTGTGTTTCCCCGAAAATAAGACCTAGTTGGACAATCAGCTCTAATGTGTCTTTTGAAGCAAAAATTAATATAAGACCCGGTCTTATTTTTCTATAATATAAGACCGGATACACTATAATATAGTGTAGTAGAGTATAACATAACATAATATCGGGTCTTATTTTACTATAATGTAAGACTGCGTATAATATAATATAATATAATATGTGGGTATAATATAATATAATCCTGGGTTTTATATTAATTTTTGCTCCAAAAGATGCATTAGAGCTGATAGTTCGGCTAGGTCTTATTTTTGGGGAAACACAGTTGTTATTGTGTTTCAGGATTACAAAAGTGGTGTAAAATAGAAAACACAAACCATATAGGTACAGATCACACAAAAGGCAAAACACCTTGGAAATTTCCAATCTTGGCTGAAGGCACTATTCACTGTTTGCTGATGGCTGGGCGATATATCCTTACATGAGTATGCTATTGTTTATTTACCTATTCAAGGACATTTGGAGTACTTTCAAGTTCAGTTACACCCCACATGCAGAGACTCCCAAAGAATATTCTTGTACATGTTTTTGAGTTTTTATGTGAAAATGCTTTATCATGTATGTGAAAAGTTAAACTTTAACCTTTGCTACCATAAAACTACACCAAAAACGGACATTATGGGTTTTTTATTTCTTTGCACATTTGGAAGTTGGAAAACAAGGCCTCTCTCTTCTTGGGTCCCTTCCTCCAACCACAGGAGCCCCTCCAGGTGCCGTTTGGATTGTACACCATATTTCCTGTTGGTACTGGATGACTCTATTGTCTCAAAGCTTGATGGTGACCAAAAAAAAAAAAAAATGTATTCACTAGTCCACCCAAGAATTTATTGGGCCCAGTGTTACAGGGAGGCTGAGGCTCTAGAAATGGACAAAAAGCACTATCTTCCACAGTTACTTTCCTGGAGCTTAGAATCCAGGTGGTCAAAGACAAAGGTATTACTTAGATAATGGCACGAATGCATGTGCATTTCCCAAGTGAGAAGAGAGACCTGTGAATGCAGAAGGACCTGTCTCAGTCTGATGGTGGTGGCTGACAGGGAAGGGCTCACTGGGTAGTGATCTTAGCTCTGAAGATGAGGAAAAGCTAATTGCCCAACCAATAGGGGCAGTAAGCGGGCTGTGAAGAAGAGCTTTTTCATCACAGGAGACTGAACATGCAAAGCTTCTTTGGCAGGAGGCAGCAAAGCAAGTTTGAGGAGCTGAAAGGAGGCCATTGCCTGAGCCCAGAACACAAGGTAGTTTGATGAAGGATGAAGATAGAACAGGGGCTTGGATAAAGCCTGCCCTGTTGGCCATTTTTTATTACATCTTAATGCAGTGGGAGAATTTAAGCAAAAGGGGAAGGACACGTGATGTTGTGTGTGTATCCTCAGGCAAGTAACATGAATTAATTTGCATTAAGATAAATTGTAATAAAATACGAAAAGAATGCTTAGACTTTAAAAAGGTAGGATCTTGCTATTGTGTACTAGTTACCCATGGAAGCAGATAATTTATAATTCTTTTGTAGGTAGTTCTCTTCAACAATACAGTTACTTTCTAGGGTCCAGCAAGGAAAGACTAATAAAGTCACTTTTCCTACTGCACAGACAGTCCCCGTCCATGTTAGTATCCACAATGGACAGTGTTCATATAATTTAATCCTTAACTAATGGACCAAAGGAAGGACAACAGTAAATATGTTTTACAAGTGTTCCTGATTAAGGCTACTGAAAAGCAAAAGTTAAACAAAGGTGGTTGTAGTAAAGAGCAGCGTTAGATGTAGTGTTTCTGCTTTGGGGATGATGTGCAAATAATGACTTTGTAGAAATGTGTCCAATATGTGCTGATGAAAGTAGCTGTGTCTTCATTTATTAAAAAGCTACTGAACTGTGTCTAGTGCTCCATTTTTGCAGCCTTGCTTTTCGCCCATTTAGGATTAATGCCCTTCATTTCAAAGACTAATATGGCCTCATTCCTTTTTCATATGATAATATCCTCTGTGTGGCCTTTGAGTTGCCCATTAAGCAATTACGGGGTTTGGGATGGTGGTTTTGTGGATAATGTGCTACTGCTCCTTTTCCTCTCAGATATATAAAAGGCCTGCCCAGGCACCACTCCTGAATTATTTGGGAGACTGTTTGTGCTTGAAAATGGTACAGTTATTGCTAAAATATGTCTCCTACCAGTAAATCCCTTTCTGTGCTACTACTGGCTGAGAAAGTCTTTGTTCCTTTCCAACTCCACACCAGCTTCTTCAGGACTGAGATTGATTTATGTAGCTGGGCCAAATGCAGAAGCGATGTGTTAACCATATGAGTCTGAGGCCACTTAGAAGATTATTTTGTTTTTTTGATCTCTTGATTTCCTGAAAGCTCCCATCAGCTTTCTTCTCCCACCTACCACCACACTATAAATAAAAGAGCCCACAGGCATCCACTGGGATGTATCCGCTTCTTACATTTCTGGTTCAATTTATTAATCTCAAAAGGCCATAACAAACCTGAAACCTTAAATAGCTGACAGAGGGGAAAAAACAGAAAAGGTAAACCATTTTCTGGATGACTTTGGAGCTACTATGTTTGGGGGAGCATCTTTGTTATTTGTTGAGGGATTAGAAATATGACAAAGTCATATCACAGAGCAGGACATACGAGAGCTTTGAATTACAGCCAATTAGGAGCCCTAGTCTGTTTTTGTAAAGTGGTGAAAGCCAGTTTTTTCCCCCCCCTTTAAATAGCTGACAGTTCACTGCCTCCCACCCTAACCTCTTTGGAGCACTACAGCCCTAGATTATGCAATCCTTTTGGAATTCTCCATCAAAAGTCTAGCTTGAGGCTTAGGCTGCATTGTGAACATTAAGAGCTTTTGGTCTTTTTGACAAACTTGAATTCATTGGATGCTCTGTGACCAGCGGCATTGTTTTGGTTATACAAGTATAGACCAAGTACTCTGGGCTCAGATCCAAAACTTGCACAAAATGATCAACTCTGGAAGACAGCCTGAAGATCTTTGAGAAGTACTTAAATGGGACAAAAATGTTAGATAA
The DNA here is from genome assembly GCF_057876585.1 of Rhinolophus sinicus. Lineage (NCBI taxonomy): Eukaryota > Metazoa > Chordata > Mammalia > Chiroptera > Rhinolophidae > Rhinolophus > Rhinolophus sinicus. The sequence goes on from NC_142513.1 coordinate 29,218,317, forward strand.
TCTATATTTAAAATTATATACATATATAAATTTATAGACGGGAGCAGTACACATACCATGAATATGGGATATACCTGGTGTATGCAGAATTAATTTGATGATATACTAATCACTCAATAATCCAGTGTTGGGCTTTCCTTAATTTTTTAAATTCTTTTTATTTAAAAAGCTATTTATATGATTTTTGAGGAGTGTGTTAAAATTAGCTGATATTTTAAGATCCTTTTGACATTTTACATGATTATGGGACATGGGGACATAAGTTCAGAAAAACTGGAAGGCTCTCACAGTTGAAGAGCTGCCATATTTGGGAGTTCTTGGGAAAGTTTTTATGTAAACTGTATGCTTTTCATTTAGGGAGTCTTTGTAATAGAATTAAAAGCACCCACTATACTTCGTACATGGACTTCTAGTAACAGAATGAATATAGCGAAGCTGTTGAGCAATATGGCATTTGAAGTTAGAAAACACAGGGGACAATTACAGATCTAAAGGCATTGTGGATCGCAGATTGAGCACAGGGCTGCAGAAATTACTCCTTGAACTTGAAAGAAACAGGAATGTGGGACTACAGATAGAATCCTGAAGTTCCCTTCCTAAGAACCAAAGCAGTTTGTTGTGTTCTGTTTTTGGTCTCCACAGTTTGAGAGAGACTTCTAAAACAGACAGAACTTAGAGATAAATTTGCGTTTAAAAATACAATTCTGAGTGAAGACAGAAAGTGGGTATATTTAAGTAGAAATAGAAATCTGATCAAAATTCATGATGTCTACCCTGGGAAGTTTCCTGGGAAGTAGAAGATCCTTGCCCTGAAAGACGTCAGAGAAGGGACCTCACAAATGCTCATATTTCGACATAAATTACAGAACCACACAAAAAGTGATAAAGCATAAAAGCAAGAAATTTAGGCTATTTCCCTCAATATATATAACACAAAAAATATTTACGATCTAGTGTGGCTATTTAGAAACCTAAGTACTTAGAGCTCAAAGTCTACTAATGGAACATTCAGAAGCCTGAACAGCAACAAAAAATGGTAATGTCAATCTGACATGATACACAATTAGCAGAGCCCCCGTCCTTCTGCCTCCCCAGAGACATCCCCCCAAATGTGCCCTTTGTACACGACTCTCCACTGAGGTGCTTTGAGTCACTCCATTTTTCTTTATAATTTCAGTCTCCTAAGGATGAGTGGCTACAGTGAAGCCTTGGTGTACCATTCCCAAACCTTGTTTACTGAAGGTGATGTAATTCCCAATCATTCCTAGAACACATCACTTATACACTTTTTTTTTTTTAAGAAGCTGGAACCTTGACACAAGTCAAAGTGTGTTATGTAATTCCTAGTAAAGACCACTTCAGATAAGAAGGGTTTGGGTTTAGTGTCAGGATTGGGTCTCCACAGCAAGTGGGGGTGAAGAAACAGGGTCAGAGTGTTAGGAAGTAATAGATTTGAAGAAAATATAAACTGATTGATTAGCTGACCACAGAGAATGCTCTCAGAGGAGACAAAAGGATTGAGTCAAGAAGAAAGAAAAATGACAGATGACACACCCCATCTCTCCTGAGGACGGAAGGAGGGCAGATAGAAGAACAGTACAGAGAAACTTCCAGGAGAGATGGGTAGAGCTGTGCAATAATCTGGAGGGGACAGGAAGGAATTTACGGGAATTTGATATCAATGACCTTAAACTTCTTACCAAAGTAAGGAATGAAGTCATCTTCCAGTAGTATGATGTATAAAGTTGAACGTCCTGCGGAGAATTTGGAAGGGTTTTGCTAACTATTGAAGTGAATTTTTAAGTCATATGTATTCATCCATCCCTTCAACAATATTTAGATTGCTCGTCATCATTTATCGGAGGTTCTGTTAGAGTAGGTGTGGTCCTAGTTTACATCAGTGGGGAATGTAGTGGGGTAGCTTGCTATTTAAGACTAATGAATAGATGAGCAGTGTCTGCATCCTCTGGGAGAATGTTAGGGATGGCCATCTGTATGTGCATTAAAAGTGAAAAGCATTGGTACAGCATAGAGTGTTGATTCTACAGCTGTACTGCCTGGGTTCAAATCCCTCCTTCTACCTCTATAATCTTGGGCAGGTTTTTAGTCTCTGTTTCCTCTTACAAGTATGTAAATTGGGAATAATAATAATAATACCTACTTCATGGAGTTGTTTTGAAGATTAAATGAGTTCACATTATAAAATGCCTTGGCACATAGTAAACACTAAATAAGTGTTGATAAATAAAAATAGGCAGTTAGATAGACAAAATCCAGATTATAATAGGAACAGAGAGCATGAACTAGTGAGTCTCAGAGGGGATAGTACCACTCCATAGAATAAAGTGGACCCCCTTATTTATGGTTTTGCTTTCCACAGTTTCAGTTACCTGTGGCCAACAGTGGTCTGAAAATATGAAATGGAAAATTCCAGAAATAAACAATTCATAGGTTTTAAATTCTGTGCCATTCTGAGTGGCATAATGAAATCTCGAGAGTCTCACTCTGTCCTACCTGGTTTGTGAATCATCCATTTGTTCAATATCTCCATGCTGTACGTGCTACCTGACTGTTAGTCACTTAGTAGCCATCTTGGTTATCAGATGGACTGTCATGGTATTGCGGTGCTTGTGTTCTAATTTTACTTAATAATGGCCCCAAAGCACAAGAGCTCACAATTTGGATAGGCCAAAGAGAAGCTGTAAAGTGCTTCCTTGAAGTGAAAAGGTGAGTACAGGACAATAAGACATTTTGAGATAGAGAGAGAGAGGCCACATTCACGTAACTTTTATTACAGTGTATTGTTATAATCTGTTTATTATTAGTTATTGTTGTTACCCTCTTACTGTGCCTAGTTTGTGAATTAAATTTTATCATAGGTATGTATGTATAGGAAGAAACATAGTATATGTAGGGCTTGGTACTATCCATGGTTTCAGGTATCCACTTCGGGTGGCGGCATTTTGGATCACCTGTTGATAGGGGAAGGTGTTCCAGAATGTTTTGGGGGTTTGGTTGTTCCGTTGATTAGAAATGTGGTAGGAGAGGGTAGTACATCCTGCACAAGTTTCAAATTTCCTAGCAGTATAAAAAACAGGTTGAAAATGTTCTGAAGCGCCATATAACTCTATCTTACATGTAATTGCAAGAGTTCAGTATTTCAGAGTTTTATTGTACACTGAATTTTCCAGTACTGAAACTTTCTTGTGAATCGAACAATGAATGTATTTTGTTTTGTTCAGAATGTTATCAAGAGTTATTCACCATTTCAGAATGTCACTAAGGCACCACCAATCCCAGCGTGAATCCCCACGCACCTCTGTCGGCATGTGGTACTTATGGTGGTTCTCCTTATTTGTACAAGAATCCAAAGACTTCCCAGGACTTTTAGTAAAGCTGTGACCAAGCACTGATACGTAAAACTGCATGTGCTTTTAATTTACTTCCCTTTTATTTCTTTGTATTATTACAACTAGGGCATTATGTTGGTTTTAAGATGTTATATCAGTAGATAGATAGCTTATGTTATCAATGAATTTTATTTTACTACAACTATTTCTTAGACAGAGGCAGAGTTGGGACTGATATAGGGAGGAACCACTGGAAGAAGCAAATGTCCTTGGACAAGGTTCGGTCATAGGTACGGAAAATGGACAGTTGTTGGAGGTTGGACAGTGGCAGCTGTCCATGAGGAAGGTACTTGTTAAATGGGCACAAATTGTCACATGAGGGATTTAGTGTACTCTTAGGCTTGCCCAACTCTGTTTACTCATATAAGATATGGACAATTCTCTTTAAACCTTTATAAAGGTTTCTGGGGGAGAGCAGTCATCACACCTAAATCAACATTGGATTTCTGTCCAAACTCATTCACATAGTCACATACTTCTGGAGTCAGTCTCAGTTACAATAAACACGAGAATATTTATTTATTCCTTGATCACTTCCTTCCGCACATTAGAGTGACATTATTAGAGGGATAGATAAGAATTTGAATTAAGTTATGTGTTAAAAGCTTATTCTTTCACAAGTTTGGTGCATTGTTATTTCTGATACGTGTATATATGAATAGCTTAAACAGTGTAACAGTTTCTCAAGTGATTTTTTTTCATCTAGGTTGCAAACTATTTGCAAACAAGATGTTAATTTTGAACACCTTTGTGCCACTGGTAACTAAAAGAATGTCTGGCATAGAATAAGAGCACAATATGTCTTTGACGAATGAACAAACACTTGAGTGCGGGGCTGTTCAGTTTGGGGAAATAAACTGAGTTGAAGTCAATGCATTCTGGGTTCTACTTCCAGATTTGTCACAGAGCTGAGTTTTGAACTTGCATACGTGGCTTAAAATCTTGGTTTCATCATCTGAAAACTGAGGTTACCAATTTTTGACCAGATAATGTATAATGTTGTTAAGATCAAAAGAGAGAAGTCAGATAAAACCATTTGAAAACCACAAAACTCAAACCAAATGCAAACTTTAATAGTTCCCACAAAAAGTGGAGAATTAGATTTGGGCTTATTCAGAGAGGAATGGTGCCTTCATAAGAGCGTTGTGGGCTGAATAGTGTCCCGTTCACAACCCATGTCCACCTGGAAACTCAGAAAGTAGCCTTATTTAGAAATATGGTTTTTGCAGATATAATCGGTTAAGATGAGGTCTTTCTGGATTAGGATAGGCCCCAAATCCAATGACTGGTGTCCTTATAAGAAGAGGAGAAGACTTGAGAGATGCAGAGAAGATGGCCATGTGAAGATGGCAGCCGAGACTGGCATGATACAGCTACAAGCCAAGAACACCACAGATTGCTAGGGGCTGCCAGCAGCTCAGAAGGAGTAAAGAAGGGTTCTTCCATAGAGCGTTCAAAGGAGCATGGCCCTGCTGACACCTTGATTTTGGACCCCAGCTTCCAGAACTGAGAGAGAACAAACTTCTGTTGTTTAAAGTCACTCACTGTGTAGTACTTTGTTACAGTAGTCCTAGTAATCTAACACAAGGATAATTTTTTTTTTCTTCTTATGAAGAAAGGGACAAGATCAGAGGTGAAATGATACTTCTGAAAATTTGCCTGGTGTCCTGGCATTATATTATTATCATTGGCCGGACCCTGTTTATGGAAAGAGAAGCAAGGAACATAAAATTTAAAAGCGTGGGCTTTTGAGACAATTAGAGGTGGGATCCTGGTTCCACTCTTTGGGCGCTCTTGCATACTCTACCTCCCAGCTGTAAAGTCCAGGTAATAATAGCTTGCATACCATTCATTGATCTTAAAAATAAATGAGGTAATATATGTAGCTTGGAATATATGTGTACAAGTAACTTGGAATAATACCTTCTAAAGCTTACCGGTTATTACTATACACTATGTAGACTAGGTAGCTGGAGGCAGCCGTAGTTTGATTCTAGATAGTTCTACGTTACCAGCCTATGAGATGTGATCAAACAATATGGTGAATGCTTAAATAAAAAAATAAAAAATAAATTATTACAGTAAAACATACATTGCCATTAATCCCCCTCAATATACACCCTCCCCTCTTCGCTTTGAACACATTATCCCATTGTTCTTGCCACTTTATAAAGCAGTTCTGGAGGTCCAATTTTGTGAATGTCTTTAGTTGCGCTGTCATGGCTGCCTCGACGTCCTGAATTGATTAAAAATGTGTACCTTTCATGGTCATTTTGACTTTGGGGAAGAGCCCAAAGGCACACGGTGCCAGATCTGGTGAATAAGGTGGATGAGGACACATCGTAATGCATTTATTTCACAGAAACTGCCAGAAGCGATGTGTGACATAGAACTTTTCCATTGTGATCACAAAATACGGTGAATGCTGCTGCTGAGTGCCATCCAATGGAAAGGCAGGGATCTTCAATGTGGGAAACCATGCGTCAAACCTTAGTAACAGTGTGTGACAAGTTTCAATTTGTTCAGTGCAGTCAGTCGGGTGTGAGCTACTGTTGAGTGAAGGTGTGTTTTAAAGTGTGCCATAAATCATCCTCCATCATGGCAACATTCCATGTCACACATTGCTTCTGGTATGGCAGTTTATGTTAAATAAAAACATTATGGTGTGTTCTCATCTACCTTATTCACCGGATCTGGCAACGTGCCACTTCTGGCTCTTTCCCAAAGTAAAAACGATTAAGGACATCGAGGCAGCCATGACCAGTGCAACTAAAGACACAAAAGAGGACTTCCAGAACAACTTCAGAAAGTGGAAAGAATGATGGGATAAGTGTGTTTGAGGCTAGGGAGAATATTTTGAGGGGGATTAATGGCAATGTGTCGTTTACTATAATAATTTTTTAATGTAAATATTCACAGTATTTTTCAATCATACCTCGTACTTTATTAAATTGAAGCAAAAAGATCAGCTATCTGGAAATTTAGGCTTAACTTTCTATTATTTTTCAAACAGTTTATTATTAAAAATTTTAAAACAGCATTACTATAGTACCACGTAATATAGTATCATCCATATAGGTCCATTTACCTCATTCTTGGTTCCACACTAGTTTGATATTAATTACATCTACATACATTCTGAATCTTATAAGGTAGTATTATAATTTTGTTTTAAACTATATAATGATTTTGAAGAAATTAAGAACGAAACCACATTAAAAAAATTATATATACTTAACATATACTTACCACTTATAGTGCTTTTTATTTATTCCTGAAGATTCAGTGTTCCATTTTTATCATTTTCCTTTATCCTGAAGAGTTTCTTTTAGATTTACTGTGGTAAGGTCTGCTAGAGAAAAATTTTCTTAGTATTATGCTTTGAAAATATCTGTATTTTACCTTCATTCTTGAATGATATTTTTTCATGCTATAGAAATACTGCATGACATATTTGTTCCCTTTCAAGACTTGAAAGATGTTTGTCTGCTTCTTGTCCCCATAAGCCATCATTCAAGTCATTGTTCATTGTTGGTAATATCTTGTTTTACTCTACCAGTTTTCAAGATTCGTTTTTTTTTATCTTGTTTTAGAATTTTTTATATTTTATGTTATTTTTTTGACATTCAACATTATTTTATATTAATTTCTGGTGGTTAGATATTCATATAACTTAAGAACTGATTCTCCTGACTAGTCTAGTGCCCACCTGGCACTATGCATATTTATGACCATATTATTGACTATATTCTCTATGTTTTACTTTATATCCCCATGACTATTTTGTAACTACCAATTTGTACTTCTTAACCCCTTCACCTTTTTCACGCTACCTCCAACCCCTCTCATCTGTCACGCTGATACATCTAGTAGCCATCTGACACCATGCATAGTTATTACAATATTATTGACTATATTCGTTGTTAGGCCCTACATCCCCATGATTACTTTGTAACAACCAATTTGTACTTAATTCTTTTCAATTTTTCACTCCCTCCCATCTCGCAACCATCAAAATGTTCTCTGTATCTGTGAGTTTGGTTCTGTTTTGTTTGTTTATCTTGTTCTTTAGATTCAACATATAAGCAAAATCCCATTGCATCTGTCTTTCTCTAGCTGACATACTCCAGTGAGCACAGTACCCTCCATGTCCATCCATGCCACCACAGATGGCAAGAACTCCCTCCTATCCATGACCGAGTGACATTCCATTGTATATACGTACCACCTCCTCTTTATCCATTTGTCCGTCTATGGACACCCAGGCTGCCTCCACATCTTGGCCATTATAAACAATGCTACAATGAAAATATGGATGTATTCACCCCATCAAAGTAGCATTTTAGGTTTCTTCAGATAAATGCCCAGAAATGGGATTAATGAGTCCTTCTTTGTATCTTGTGATAGCCTTTGTTTTAAAGTCTGTTTTGTCTGGTATAAGGTTTTTTTGTTTCTATTTTAATGTAATATCTTTTCCTGATCCCTTTACTTTCAGTCTGTGTGTGTCTTTCGATCTGAAGTGAGTCTCTTGTAGGCAGCATATGTAACGGTCTTGTTTTCTTATCCATTCAGCCACCCTATCTTTTTATTGGCACCTTTAATCCATTTACATTTAAAGTAACTGTTGATAGATACATAATTACTGCCATTTTATTCATATTTTACTTTTTTTTTTTTCCCCTCTTTTTCTTCTTAAAGAAGTCCGTTTAACATTTCTTGTGATACGGGCTTGGTGGTGATGAACTCCTTTAGCTTTTTCTTATCTGGGAAGCTCTTTATCTGTCTGTCGATTCTAAATGATAGCTTTGCTGGGAAGACTAGTAGTAATTATAGATCATTGCTTTTTATCACTTTGAATATTTTGTGCCAGTCCCTCTGGCCTGCAAAGTTTCTGTTGAGAAATCGGCAGTCTTATGGGAGTTCCTTTGTAGGTAACTGCTTTTCTCTTGTTGCTTTTAAGATTCTCTCTTTGTTTTTAACTATTGGTATTTTAATTATGATGTTTTTTGGGTTCATCTTGTTTATGACTCTGCACTTCCTGGGCTTGTATATCTATTTCCTTCACCAGCTTAGGCAAGTTTACAGTCACTTCTTCAAATTGGTTTTAAATTCCTCTTCTCTCACTTCTCCTTCTGGTACCCCTCTATGTTGGAAGTGTTGGAATGCTTGATGTTGTCCCAGAGGCCCTTAAACTATCCTCATATTTTTGGATTCTTTTTTCCTTTCTGCTGTTGTTCTCATTGGGTGTTGTCTGCTACTTTATCTTCTAAATTGATAATTTGATACTCAGCTTCATCTAATCTACTGTTGATTCCCTCTAATGTATTCTTCATTTCAGTTATCGTATATATTTCTGACTAGGTTTTTTTTTCCTTTTTCTTTTTTTCTCTCTCTTTTTTTTAAATGTTTCCTATCTCTTTGTTGAAGTTCTCCCTGAGATTATTGAGCATTCTAATAACCAGTGTTTAGAACTCTGCATCTAGTAGATTGTTTGTCTCCATTTTGTTTAGTTCTTTTTCTGGAGCTTTGTTCCGCTCTTTTATTCTTTGTCTCCGCATTTAGGCTGACTCCCTGTGTGTTTCTATGTAGGGCTGCTGTGCTTTCCAGTTTCAGTAGACTGGCTTTATGTAGTATGTGTCCTGTGGGACTCAGTGGTGCAGCCTACCTGGTCACCAGAGCTGGATGCTTCACATGCGTCACTTGTGTGTGTTTTTTTGTGCCGTCCTGTTGTAGTTGAGCCTTGTTGCTGTTTGCTCATCTGTGGAAGGGATCACCCCTCAGGCTGGTTGGTTGTGAGGACTGGCTGTGACTACAGTGGAAGAGCTGTGGAGGAGCAAGGGCTGAGCCTACCGAGCAGAATTTGCTTTAGTGGGGTGCTGGTGTCTGCCTCGTCTGCCCTATGGGTGTGTCACTCTTGAGGAAGCCAGGTGATGTTCTGGCTTCATCCAAACCTGGCTCCCGGGTGTGCCAGTCCTGCCACCTCCTGGGAGGGGCCCCACCTTACGCCGAGTTTAGCCACATCCTGTTCCCTGCCTGGGGCTACCTAGTATGAGCCACACAGCAATCCACAGATGGTCTCCACCTGCACTGGGCTTGGAGATACCTTGAGAGGCCCATCTGCGAAGCAAGGCTGGCTGTTGCTAGTGCCCGGCTTAGGGCTTTTCAGCCAGAGGTATGGGGCACCCTGAAGTCAGATGCTGCTTGTTTGGGTTTTGTGAATCTTTGAGAGATTTTATGAAAGTCCATAGCATGAACAAAGACAGATTGTTTATACAGAAAAGCCACTGGAAGTGGCTTGGGTGTGCCCAAAAGTTGGGTGGTGGGGGGTCTCAGGGAAGCACTAAGGCAGGACAGATGAAAGGTTATAGCCAGTTTGTTGGAGCCTTAGATACAGTGTCTGCGTGAGTCTCCATGTAGTGAGGTGGAGGGCTCAACAAAGAAACAACGGCTCCCACCAGCTCCTCCCTCCAGGAGAAAGCTTCCCTTTCATCCCTCACCCTGAAGTTAGACAGTTCATTTCCCCCGTGTATGTCCCTGGTGACTTTCTAGCTGCTGCCCCAGCACTGGAGCTCAGAGCATATGAGAAGTTTGTGTGCAGGCCCTTTAAGAGGAGTGCCTAGGACTGCAGCTGTCCCCTGGCTCACTCAGCCACCATCTCTGCTGGCTTTCACAGCCAGAAGTTATGGGGACTTCTCTCGCTGGCACTGGAACCTTGGACTGGGGAGCTTATTGTGGGGCTGGGACCCCTTTCTCCTCTGTGGGGGACCACTGCAGTTGAGATATCCCTCCTGATTTTTAATGGTCACACTCGTGTGTGGGACCAGCCCATTCGGCGTGTCTGCCCCTCCTACCAGTATCCAGGTGGCTTCTTCTGTATGTCTGTAGTTGTAGGGGTCCGTTCAGCTAGACTTCAGGCAATTCTCGATGGTTGTTCTGTAGTTTACCGTGTTGACCTAGCCGGACCATCAGCCCAAATGTATCTTTTGGAGCAAAAGTTAATATAAGACTGAGTAATATATTATATTACATTACATTACATTATATAAGACCTGGTCTTATATTATAGCAAAATAAGACCAGGTCTTATATTAATTTTTGCTCCACAGGATGCATTTGGGCTGATGGTCCAGCCAGGTCTTATTTTCGGGGAAACACAGTAGTTGTAATTGATGTCGTCCTGAGAGGAGGTGAGTATAGCATTTACCTACTATGTCATCTTGACTGGAAATCCTTTGGCACTTTTACAAGGTGAATCTAGGCATGTTTTTCTTTGTATTTATTGTTTGGATTTTGCTGAGCTTCTTCAATCTTTCACCAAATTTGGAAAAATTTAGCCATTCTTTAAATATCTACTTTTCCACTCTCTCTTCTTTCCTGTGACTCCAGTTGTGTGTTGGACTTTTTTATATTGACCCACTTTACATTATTTTTAATCATTTTATTTAACATATATATTCAGTGATGTAATCAGGTATAAATAAATTGCCTTTCTCAATCTTGTTTATCTTAGCATTCTTTGTAAAAGAAACCCAATCCTTTCACTATATTCATTTCATATGGGTTATTTGTTTGAAAAAATACTGTTCACCTATCCAGTAATTTTGTGTGACCAGGCCTTTATGTTAATCCACCATGGCGATTGTGTTTGATTATCTAAAGCACCATTTTACTCACGAGTGATGTAAGTATCTCGATATTTATTGACTATTCCAAATCAAACAGCTTTGTCCATTTACAGTTTCCACTGATTGGTAAATACTCATATTCCAACCTTACTATAGCTCTGAACAGTGGCTCTTTTAAGTGGAATTCTCTTCTGCGCCAACATCCTTAAGCTTTCTTGTTTATGTCTCTTATAAGGACTTGGTCGTACTTCTACTATAGAAATAATAATGCAGTTCTAAGGAATATTGCCCTTTTAGGGAATTTGTTCTTCAAATACATTGCCAAAGCCCCATCCTTCTTTGAGCACTTACACTGTCTCACAGCTCTACTTAGATGAGGCTGTAAGACCTCCCTGTCCTGAGCAAGACTCAAAGACTCATTTTTACCATCACGTTGCCAAATACCCTGGAAGCCAGCCATTTGGACGAACCCAAATTGTACAGCCAAACCTGAAGGTTTGGTAGAGTCCCAACACTGATCTTTCAGTCTTTCTTCTCTTTTTCTTAAGAAAACAGAAGAATGACTGGTTACTATTGACTGTAATGTGTATCAATTTTTGAGATTTAGCAGCTGAGCATTAAACTTGTTTTACTGTGCACATTTGCTTTTATTGAATTAAGTCCAGGTCTCCTCATTTCCCAGGGCATCAAATCTTGGTTAAATTCCATGGGAAAGGATTATATTCTGGGTATATAAACATCCAGCCAAATACTTGTAGAATTCAGAGAGATCATACATACATTCTTAACAGTGACTCAATTCAGACACATGCATGTAGATTAAACCTCTTCTTCAAGGAGGCATATTGTGTTAATAGTTTTGAAAATGACATTTCCCAGCCTGATTAAAATAATTCCCATTTTTTCCAGATAAAATACACCTTAAAGTCAGGTGGGAGAATTAGCATCACCCCTAAAGAAGTTGCTTGAAGAGAGGCAATTAAGGTCTAGAAAGCACAGGAGGAATAGCATCAGTAGGTGAATTATAGTGAGATTTGGCACATCTGAGATTTTGGAATTTTTAAAAGTAAACTGTTGCTTATAATCTCAAAGTGTTTTCATTTTGAGTTATTTTGGTTAAAAACAGAAACCAGAATTTAAACAAACAGCCTGCTTAATGTAGAATAAACATGTAATGTAACTTGCACATTTGTGGGAAGCTTGTTTTGGAAATCATTGTGGTAAAATGGAAATAGTCACATGGGCTTCTGAGCCAGGTGGTCGTAGGTTTGAATCCTGGTTGATTAGCTCTTTGGGTGACTTTGGATAAGTCACTTAACTCTTTGAGCCACAAGTTCCTTTTCTGTAAATTATAAATGATAGTGTCTATCTTTTAGGGTGGGTTAGAGGACTGGAGATTCAACCAATACCCAGTGTGTCTTCAGTAAATGCTATTATTATTGGGAATATACAAGAGCAGAAAAGAAAAGCTTTGTCTTTATGACTAATAATTTCTAGGCTATGTTGTTTTCATAATGGTGTTGCTGGATTTAGGCGCTTGAGACTATATTTTAAAATATTTTTATCAGTAAATATGCACCACACATACAATGTATAAACCATAAATGTATAAGTTAATAAATTTAATAGTAACCATCACTCAATGTATCCACTTAAAAAACTTTAAAAACTTTATGGAATTGTCACATGCATATAGAAGAGTACACAGATAATAAGTGTACAGTTTAAAGTAATTTTCACAAAACAAACAAACCCTTATATCCATTGTCTAGATCAAGAAATAGCACATTCCCGGCACCACCCAAAATACCTATGTGCTCCCTGCATCCATTACCTATCCTCACTAAGGGTAACCACTCTCCTGCCTCATATATTGGATTGGATTTGTCTTTTTTTAAACTTTATATACGTGGAATCATATAGTTGTACTCTCGTATGTCTGGCTTCTTCAGCTCGGTATCATATCTGTGATATTCATTTTTAAAAACCTATTGATTATGGAAAGTTTCCAACAAACATAAAGAAGGAGGAAGTATAGTGAACCCTAATGTATCTTCCACCTGTTTCACACCATCCTAATTTATAAATACTTTCTTTCATGCAAATATCCCCAAAGCACTGAATGGTTTTCCCCAAACAGCCTATCATTTCATCCATAAATATTTCACTATATATCTTTTTTTTTTTTTTTTTTTATAAATTTTACTGGGGAATATTGGTGAACAGTGTGTTTCTGCAGGGCCCATCAGCTTCAAGTCATTGTCCTTCAGTCTGGTTGTGGAGGGTGCAGCTCACTGGCCCATGTGGGAATCGAACCGGCAACCCTGTTGTTCAGAGCTCGCACTCTAACCAACTGAGCCACCCAGCCGCCCCTCACTATATATATTGACAGGAAAAGAATTCTTTTTGTCACAACTAAAAATTTAATAGTAATTACATAATATCAAAATACTGTCAGGAATCAACATTTACCCATTGTCTCAGAAGTGTGTTTTTTGTTTTTCCCCCCCCACAGTTTGATTGTTCACAAGAGGGGCCGAATGAAGGATGCACAACCCTTCTTTTAAACGCCCAGTTGTAAGATTGGGGCCTGGTCACCTCCTTCACCTTTACCATTGTATTGTGCCTGGGTCATACGGAGCACAGTCATGGTGATGGCTGAGCTTAGACTCCACACATGCAGAAAAGTAGGGGACCAGTAGTAATAGTTTTGAAATCCTTGAATCATAGTTAACCCCTTTGCCATGTTTTCTGGCTTTTCCCTGGAGAAATTACTAGGACTCTCTGTGCGCATTCCTCCCAATCTCCTTTATATCATAACCTCCTACTTCTTTCTCCATGGCTTGTCGCAAAACTCTATGCTTCTCAGTGTTCCAGGATTGATTCAGTGCCTTTAAGTTACATAGGTAATGTTGAATATTCTAGTTGCCACATTATGAAAAAATAATAAACAAGTGAAACTAATTTTAGAAATATTTTTAATTTAACTCAATATATCCAAAATATTATCATTTCAACATATAATCAATATAAAAATAATTATGGAGACATTTTACATTCTTTTTTCTTTTTTTGGTATAAATTATTGGAATTCTGGTGTATGTATTTTATACTCACAACACATCTCAGTTTGAACCAGCCACATTTTAGGACTAGTGACTGCCATATTGGGAAGGGCAGGTCTGGACTATCCAACGTCCAATATGGGAAAGCCTCCAGGTCATTCTAAAAGAATAACAAAACAATAAATAAGCTAAATTCTTTGAATGGTGCAGTTTTGGCTGCCTACCTTAGCTTCTATTCTTAGTGAGGACATTTTAGTTATCTCACAGCAAATCCCCAGTTCTACATACCCCACCCCCCAACACACACACAATTTCAGATTGCTTTTTAGTTTAAGTCAATATAGCCACAGTTGAAGAGCGTCATTTTATTATGTAGTGTTTGGGAATCAAGAAAGAAAACTGGAAGCTGTGCAATAAAAGTAGAAATTATAAGACGTAAATGAAGCATGCCCTAAAGATTTAGAAATGAGAGTGAGAAATGGTCAGTTTGACTTTAACACTCACAAAAAAATTAAAATAATGTATTTGGGGTTAGCACACTTCCTGGAAGAACCCACTCAAAAAGATGACATCAATGGAAGGATGAGGCTAAAGTGACTCCAAATCTTACCTAAAAATATGTCCAATGATATATGACAGTGATATATGAAAGTGATAATTCTAATTAAATGTATTTTAATATTTTGAACAAATCTAAGTAAGTTAGATCATAAATATCCTTTATGAGTGAGGTGTTAATTTAATGACAAACTGTGGAGACTTAGAAAAGTATGAAAAATGGAAGAACAGGTGAATCACAATTGGCCCATATTTCAGCCTCAACAAGAGGATGTTGGATTTAATGACCAGCATTGGTTACTGATGAAAGCAACCGCTTTCCCCACCAACACCGATTCAGACAGTCACCGGCTCTTGTGGATTATGCCCCTTTAATACTTATCTGTCCCCACTGTACACCTGGATTGTTGGAATGGCCTTCTAGCATATCTCTTTGCTTTCTATTTATATCCCTACCTCTACATTTTTCCTCTAAGCAGGGCTTCCCAAATGCTCCGTGAGGAAGATGAAGTTTTCCTCAATCCATCATAGACCAATATGTTTCTAAAACATAATACAAATGAGTTACTAGAAAAAAAAAGAAGCTCAGACATACAAAATATGAATCCCTTACAAAATGATTAGGTTATACAGACTTGAAATTGTGTGCTCAACTTGTTTTGCAAGTTTCTAAATGTTTACTTTCACTTTCTGTACTTGCTTCCCTGTGACTAGTAGAACAATTTAACGTACTCTGGTTAGCAATACTCTGGGTCTGCATAGTCTAATACCATACCGCTAGCCCATGTGGCTTTTTAAATTTAAATTTAAATGAATGGAAATGGAATTGTATTAGTGAAAAAATCACTTCCTCAGTTACATTTGTCACACTTGAGGTGCTCAGTAGCCATTTGTGACATTGCAGATATAGAACATTTCCAGCTTCATGGAAAGTTCTGTTTGACAATGCTGCTGTCTGTATATTCTTGCTACTCAAAGTGTGGTTTCTGGACCAGGAGCACTGGTTTCACATGGGAACTAGTTAGAAATGTACAATCTTAGGCTCAAACCTATTGAAGCAGAACCTGTACATGAGTAAGTTTCCCAGAGGGTCTATATGTACTTTAAACTTAGAATCCCTACTCCAGGGTGTTTCTAGAGTCATCTAAAACCCAAATCTGACGTATCCCCCCCCCCCCCCCGAATCTCTCCTAGTTGTCTAGACCAACCATGTCCAAAATGGTTAGCAGTAGCTCCATGTGGCTATTTAAATTGAAATTAATTAAAAGTAAGTAAAATAGAACATTATTTTCCCAGTCCCACTATCCACATTTCCAATACTGAGTTGTCACATGTGGCTGGTGGCTACTATATTGGGCAATGCAGATATATTTAATAAGACATTTTCTTCATTTAAACAAGTTTGATTGGATAGTGCTGATCTAGACTCCAGTTTAGCATCCAGAGGTCAGCATCATCTAGCCCCTCCCTCCTTCTCAAATTTCAAATTACATGGTGCCTCAGGTGACCCTTCTCTCTAATAGGAATGATCGTGTAATTTAGTTCCTGTGTGCCTTCACACCTGCTCTTCCTTTGTCTTGAACAAAACTTGTTCCCTTCTTTCTTCCCTACTTACCTCCCTATATTTTTCAACTAATCTATATGTCAAAGTTCATCTCATGGGTCAGCGGCTACACAAAGCTTTTCTAGCAACCATTCATACACCCCTCCACACAGACAGACACACACACACAATTTAGATTGTCCCTCTTCATTACCTAGGTAGAAGCCTATATATACATGCATTATACTCTTTGTTATTACTGATTTATTCTCTCCCTGTAGATCAGCATTTCTCAACCTCAGCACTTTTGACATTTTGGACCAGGTAATTCTTTGTTGGGACAGTAGGTAGCTGTTGTCCTGTGCGTTATAGGATATTTAATAGCATTTCTGACTCTACCCACTGGATGCCTCTGGCAACCCTAGTTGTGAACGCCAAAAATATTCCCAGATATTATCAAATGTCCCCTGGGGAACAATGTCACCAATGGTTGAAAACCACTACTTTAGACCTACATATTCTATAAAGGGAGTCTCTCAAAGTCCATGAGACACTTTGATTCCATAGCACTTCAAACAATTTCTACATATAGTTGGTACTGTGTTGACACAAATGTTGAATGAATGATTGCCTGGAAAATCTGTTATCATGAGGTGTTTCCTTTCCTTGCTTCCTTCCTTTGTTACTTCTTTCATTCTGCTTTTTTGCACAGTAAGCAACATGTTCTAATGTTTAATTTGATTTCCTGAGTGAACCCACTGACCAGGAGAGAGGGCCCTATAGAAAGGACAATAACTGTCAGATATGTCTCCCATGGCCATTTGGTTTGGTTGGATGAGCTACAGTAGCTGGATGGACAAAACCATCAACCTCCTAAACTGGAAACTGGGGCTGTGAGTAAATTGGAGGTGACAGTCTCCCTGTAATCTCAGTTTCTTATTTTAGCTATGACCCAGAGTTGCCAACTCTATCAGCTTTTCAACTAGCCATCAGCACAAATTGTAGAATGTGTAGGAAACCTAAAAAGATTATGCATTCCAGCTTCCTCATTTTATCGACATGTGGACACATTTGTTAGGTCCTACTCTTGTCATCATTAGCACTGTGAAAGGACATACAGTTTTGGAGCGCCATCATTTACAGCCAATCAAATACAGAGTTGTAAGACTGCGAAACTCATGATCTGAAAGGCATAAGCTTTGTAGTCTGCTGTTCTGCTGCCCACCAGGAAGTTCCCTGGCACTAGAATAATGTTATGGGATGGTGACCCAGCTTAGCATTGCAGTACTCCTCCATGCATATATAAAGAACCCAGACGTTATATACTGGGTCTTTCGCCGCTTTGGGGCCTGCTTTTCTGCTTTGCTCTACTTCCTAGAATTCTCTCAGAAGACTGATCCCCAGTCTTCCCAGTCTGACAACCTGAACCTCCTAATGTTTGTACTGCATGTCGTTCCCCAGAGGTTTCTTGTGTGTGTATGCCAAGCTTTAATTGTCCAGACATTGCCGTTCACTTGTTTTGGACTGACAGTAAGGTGGTTAAGTCCTCTCCTCTGTGTCGGTTCAGCACTTTTCTCACTGCCTTCCTAGAGCTTAATCCATGTCCGGTCCCAGCAGGTGTGGTCTGATACCCTTCCAGAAGCTTGTGCTGGCATCTCCGTGTGACACTGCCACAATGCTATGATCCAGGCTCCAAATGGAAACGTGTATACTTTTCTTTATTGTGTATTTTGTAAAATACACAAAACATAACATTTGCTATCTTTCCCATAAATTCAGTGGTATTAAGTACATTCATATTGTTGTGCAACCGTTATCAACATCCATCTCCAGAGATCTTTTAATCTCACAGAGCTGAAACTCTGTACCCGTTAAATAACAACTCCCCAAGACCGCCTCCCCCAGGCCCTGGCAACCACCATTCTACTTCCTTTTTTAAATTCTTTACTTTTCTCCCACTCCTCAAACTCTGGTAATCACTAGTTTACGCTCCTGTTTCTATGAGTTTGGTCCTTTTTTTTTCTTTTCTAGATTCCACATATAAGTGAGATCATGCAATATTTGTCTTTCTGTGTCTGGCTTATTTCGTTTAGCATAATGTCTTTCAGTTTCATTCCCATTGTCATAAATGGCAGGATTTTCTTCTTTTTAAAGACTGAGAAATATTTTAGTATATGTATGCATGTAACACGTTTTCTTACCCATTCATCTTTCAATAGACATTTAGTTTGTTTCCATATCTTGGTTACGGTGGAAAATATTACAGTGAACATGAGAGTACAGGTATTGCTTTGCGATCCAAAGGAAAGAAAATCACTGTCGGGAGGAAATGTGTACACATTTCTTCACTGCAAAAGGTGAGCCCCTTCTCCCACTCCAGGGGATGCCTACCTCAGCCCTAGCACACTCTCAGCCCCGAGTAGCTGCTTTTAGCTTCCTTTGTAACTCAACCTCATGGTCAGTTAGGTGGACCGAGAGAAAAACCACTGAGTCACCCGGGAGCCTGCTAATCACAGAGTCATGGAGCGTTCTTACAGATTTTTATTTAATCCCATCAAATATTTATCAATTATCCGCTCTGTTCTAGCCCCTCTGGATACAATTAAGATGTCATGTGCTTCAAGCTGCTGGTCATCTAGTGGGAACGGAAATGAAGCAAAAACATGATTACAGTACAGTAGGGAATGAATATACAAAGTGATGTGGTAACGCAGATAAGGGGCGAGTCAGAGAATGATGATAAGAATAAATACTTTTTTCTAAGGGCATATTTCATACTAGGCACCATCCTGGTCATTTTTTATATAGTTTACACATCTGTTTAAAGTCTCACAAGCATTTGGTTAGGTGGAAAGGTATTTGAGATCGGGGAAACCCCTTTTAGCTATTGATGGCTGGCTGAGCTTTGTTCTTTCATATTATTTTTAAACTTTTTTTGAAATATAAATAAATGGAAAAGTACACAGTTCTAGAGGGTGTAGCTCAGTGAATTTTCACAACCTGAGCACACCAATAGAACCAGCATTCTTGACTCCCAGTTTAAGAAACAGGACCGTTCCAGCATCCCAGACATCCTCACACCCTCTGACCTTACCCTCCTTCCCCAGTCCTGCTCCTTTCCAGATGCCTGCTGCTCCCCCCTCCGCCAAGGGAAATCTCCTGACTTGAATAACGTAGATTAGCTGTGCCCATTTTGTACTTCATATCAATGGAAATATACAGCATGTACTCTTTTGTATCTGGGTTCTTTCATGCAATGTGATATGTAAGATTCATCCATATTGTGACACACAATTGTAATTCTCATTGTTTTATAATAATCCATTGTGTGAATGTTCTAACATTCATTTATCCACTGTACTATTATGGGCATTTGGATAGTTTCCAGTTTTTATTATCAGTGGGTTGCTATGGATTTTCTAGCACACGTCTGTGTTGCACACATGAAAGCATCTCTGCTGGGTGTGTACCTTAGAGTGAAATTGCTGAGATATAAGCAGTCATGTGCTTGAATGCCGAGTAAAGAGATGCATACAATCGGCTCATGAGCTGGTAGGAGCCAGCTTGGCACACTGCGGGCTACAGGAAATGCATATATCCAGCTTTAATAAATACAACCAACCAGTTTTCCAAAGTGGTTTTACCCAGTGATGCATTTTGAGGAGCAAGTAAGAGTAGCCAGAGAGTTAAAAAAAAAAAAAAAAAAAAAAAATGCAACAAGCAAACAAGCAGGAAACAGTGTTCCAGAAACGTGCTGTGTATGATTGTCAAAATTGGTTGTTACTGGTTTAGCCATGTGCATGA
Organism: Rhinolophus sinicus; assembly: GCF_057876585.1. Lineage (NCBI taxonomy): Eukaryota > Metazoa > Chordata > Mammalia > Chiroptera > Rhinolophidae > Rhinolophus > Rhinolophus sinicus. The sequence goes on from NC_142513.1 coordinate 29,238,322, forward strand.
ATTTGAAATCCTGCCATGGTTTGCCTTGCTTATTCTTGCCTGAAATTTCCAGCCACTAATGGAATGTAACACTTTACCCTTTTTGAACTTTTTCCTTCTCAACTCGGTACCACATTAAAGGTCAACTGTAAAATTTCCACATCTTATTAAATGCTGTTCTTCGTGCTGAATATAATGCTTCCTAGTGCTACTCCTATTCAAAGACATACACATACTCGTTGTCATAGGAGATTTCTAGTTAACGTGAAATTTTTTGTTTGAAAATCCAAATTATTTTTGGCCTCAATTGTCTTTGCTTTGACTTTGTGGATCTGGCAACAACTGATAAATTGTTTTGGAGTAGAGGATTACTAGATTAAAAACAGTATTTTACTAAAAATAGACCCCTTGGCTGATTAACAGTGTCTCAAGAGACAATATGAGTGAGTGTCTGTTTATATTTACCACAATGTTAAATATCATCCAGAACATAATGCTGACTGGATTAACCCTTTTTTGCTTATGATATTATGGTTAGAATTTCTTTTTTCCTCTGTTAAAATCTACATTTGAAGGGTTCAGAACACATAGTAAATGTGCTAGATGAGTAGTGATTTCTTACGTAATGATTTAAAAAAATCATTTTCCATAAAAGATAGCAAAGGAATGCTGTTTTGCCCAGCCCAATTCATGTAACTTCTGTTTGGGTAAAGGGGCTGTTTATTGGACATTTCTGAATACATGTTCTATATATGATTTTCTTGGAAAACCTTACCTAAGGTAATATTACAGCCTTTGTTCCAATAGTGTAGAAATATATGGGGAGTTGTGAGAAAATGAAAATATTATATGTGATATTTCTATTAATTTATATAATGTATTCCATTTATAAACCATACTGCAGAATTATTTTATTAGGAGAATAAGATTGATGATAGCTACAAAGGAAATCTAACAGTATAATATAAGTACAACATAATAAAGTATAGGTTGATCCTGAAATGTAAGAATATTCTATTACAAAATTTATTTAACATAATCACTACCTCACCAGATGACAGGAGGAAAACCATATGTTGATACCAATAAAGTGACAAAAAGACATGTGATAAAATTCAATATCTATTCCTAATAATTTTTAAAAGATTTTACAAATTAAGACTAATAAGATATTATCTCAAACTGGCAACCAACTTCATACCTGATAGTAATATCCTGGGGTATTCCCATTAAGTTAAGAAGGAACCAGGGTTTTTTTCTGTCACTTGTATTAGTGAACACTGTTCAACAAAATACAATAAGCACTATAAATATTAGGAAATAGAAGCCATTCATAATTTGCATATGACATGATTGTCTACCCTAAAAACACAAGATCAACTAAAAAAATTAACCCTCAGATGAGTTGAATACGGAGAATATTTCCAAAATAAATTTATGAAGTAATTTCTCTTTGTTTAGTAATCAAAAATTTGTAAAGGTGACCCTTAAGATAATAACCCAAATGTAAAGTGCCTACATTTTTTAAAAACCTTATGGAGTACACAGAATCCATATATCTTTAAAAATTTGAAATGTTTTCAAGGGGTTAAAAATTGTTTTAAATAGAAATACCATATTTAAAGATATAATAACAATATTTTAAGCTACACATTATTCCCCAGTTAAATGAATGAAAATTCAGTCAAAGTTAGAAAGCTATTTCTCAAATTTGGGAAGTAACTCAAGTTAATCTGAAATTTTTTGAAGAAGTACTTGAGAAACATCAATCAAAATTTAAAACGTAGTATAAGACAACTAATACAGCATTTTGTTGACATAAAGCAGCATATAAGTAAAACAGAACAAAAAGTTTGTAAACACACATACATACTATTAAAAAAAACAACACAAAATAAAGGTACTAAATTCATTGTGAAAGAGTGGATTATTCGATAAGAGGCAGAATCTATAAAAGTAAAAAATAAATTTGGCAACATTATTAAAAAAATATTAAATTCCACGTAAAATAATTCACAAATTAAAAGACAAAATGCAAAGGCAAAACAAAACAAACCAAACTAGACGACATTAAGAACCTTTAAATCCTTATTTCATAACTAGAATATAAGAAAAACAGAAAAATGGGCAAAGAATATGAGTGGTCAATTAATAGCAATGAAAGAAAGAAAAGAAATTATAATTACACTTATTATAATTATATTATAATTATATACTTATTATACACTTATTATAATATAATAATATATTATAATATATTATAATACAGTATTATATTATATACTTATAAATTATAATATAATAAAATCATATGATATAATTATATTATATTATTATATTATATATATTATATTATATATAATTATATATATTATATTATATATAACTATATATTATACATAATTTACTATAATTTATTATAATATACTTATTATATTATATATTATATACTTATAAATTATAATATAATATATAATATAATTATGTTATAAATATAAATATAAAATATAATTATAATTATACCATTATAAGTATAGGAAAATTTTTAACTTCGCTAGTAACCAAAGAAAACAAATTAAAAGAGTAATTATTTTCACCCGTAACGTAGCCTTTTTTTTAAAATTAAGAGATCCAGTGTTTGGCAGTAGTGAAGGTAAAAACCACTCTATGCTGTTTTGCACAGAATTTAAATTGGTTCAGCTTTTCTGGATAGCTTTTCACAAATTTGTCAAAAGCATAAAAGTCCTCAAGTCCATTGATCCAACAATTTCACTTTTAATGTATTATTTTAAAGAAATTATGAAAGTGGGCAGAAATGACTAAGAAGTTCATCATGGTACTGATCAGTAGCATAATAAATTAAAAAATAAACTGTAAATATTAAATCAGTAGGAAAACAGTTAAATAATTATGATATATATCCATAATAGAACCTTACGAAGGCATTAAAATGATATTGCCAAATTAAATAATACATACAAATTTTCATGGTGTACTACCAAGAGAATTATGCTGACTACAAAGGAAAAGGAACAAAAATATCTTATTGTTTTAAAAAGAGAAAATGCCTAGAAGCTTTATGTATAAGCATCAAAATAGCAGTGGTTTACTCTGGCGGGTGGGATTATGAAATATTTTAATTTACTTATTTGTACTTGCCTCACGTTTGCAATTTTTTCTATAGTGGCCATACATAACTTTCATAATTCATCGTAATAAAATGATATTATATTTTAGTTTTCAAGAGAAGTACTTTGGCTTTTAAAATCAGAAATCAGAAATTGAATGATTGGAACTATTAATTAATTCAGAGTTTGAAAGAGTAATCTCTGTTCATTGGTTTCTCCATTACTGCTTAGTTGCAAAAATCTAGGATTTTTTATTAACTCAGGTGTAGACACAAATAGAATCCACAGAATAAACTAGGCACAAACCATGGGATTAATTAGCTAATTATTTACACAAATTGGATCCCAATTTCGACAATCATACCTATGCAAAGAATATCCTTTTCTTTACAAAACAAGTGAAGTACCAACTTTTAAAATTAATCCTGTTAACTTGTAAAACACTTGTGTAATGTCCCAAGGAAAGGTTTAGAATATACAAGTTAATGATGACCTTTGAAAGATAGACAGATTTGAATTCAATATTTAACTCTTCTCTAAGTATTGAAAGTTATTCTCAAACAAGAAAATGAATGGTCTGGAGACTCGATGAAATCTCTTCCATGTGAATTATGCACTCAGGGTGGCCCTTCTAGGAATTAAAGGGATGAATAAGTGATGATTTGTACTCTCAGGAAACACATTAGAGGAAAAGATGGCTTAGAGAGTGTTGGTAAGAATGGGCAAGGTAAGACTGTGATTTTAGGTAAGATGGTTTGAGGAGATGGCAGGTTACCCAGGTAGAAATATCCAGCAGGTATTTGGGAATATGGACTTGGCCCTTAAACCAGACATACCAGTGACAATGATTCTTATGTGGGAGTTAGTTGCCAAAGTGACAGCTGAAGCACTGTGAAAGCATGAATTCCAGGTGAGTTCAGAGCTCACTGGTTGCACAACTCCAACTCCAGGGCAAGCTCTTCTCATTCTATTCCTGGAATTGTGCTCCAGGGCAAATCACTCCCATTTTTGAATGCCCCGTCCACCTCTTCATCTTGCAGGTGGCCCATATTGGATGAATTCTCTCAGCATAGCAAGACAGAGGAGGTACAGAGTTTCACCTTAGGAGTGAAACTCCAAGGTGAGAAACAAGACAGAAGATGTATAAGAACTTGCTTTTACATGTAAAAGGGGAAAGGGGGAAACAGGGGTCAGGGAAATGGTAAAAACAGGATGAATGATGTAGGGCCAAATTTCGGTGAGCGTTTGGCCCTTGATGGCAAATGTTAAAGATCTAAGGCAGTGAGATCTAAAAGTATAAAGAAATTGGTAAATCTTGCAGATCACACAGTCCCTTGAATAAAGAGGAAAGGGAAGACATCAAGGCACCTGAAAGCAGAAGCCAGTACCTGAGGAATGGGAGGAATGAAACACTGGGTTCAGAGTGTAGTGTCATTAATTGAAGGACTTAATGTTTCCATTTAGAGAAACCTGAGCATGTTTCTGTGTAGAGCAAAAGGAATTAGGGGAGAAGGAGAAATTGGAGGTACAAGAGAAAGGGAATGATTGAGAGTTCTGAGTAAGGCAGAATGGCATTGGATCAATATACCAAAGCCAGGATTGGCCCTAGAAAACAGAAGAAATGCCCATTTCTCAGAGACAGGATGAGGCTGAGATGAACAAGGGACTAACTCTTCCAGAAGAGGAATGGGGTAAGTCATTGACTCCAACTTAGAATCGGGTTGGAATATGAAATAAAAGGAGAGGCCCAAAGTCATCAACAAGCTCTCTCATAAGCTTTTAGAGAGCTCTTTCATGAACTTTTCCCCGTTAACTTTCCTATAGTAAATATAGAAATAATTTTAAGACATCTTATGCAAGGGAGTACAAAATAACACACTTTATAATAAAGTCACCTTTGGATATAAGGACTAGGGCACCAACATAGAGATTTTTGCAAAAAGGCTAATGATAGGCATAGATACATTGGGGATAGTGCCAAAAGCAGTTTGCAAAAGTGTTAAATCTTGTCTCTAGTAAATTGTGTTTAGTATTACCAAATAGTGCTTCAGTGTTTTCTATAACTGTGTTTTCTTTCTAATACTACAAAAAAGAAAGGGTAAAGTTGCACCAGGTATATATTCTGTGATAACCCTTCAGAAAAAAAATATTGAATAGGATACTGAGTTTATTGGTTACCACTGTAGAAAGATATGCCTTACAGTCGACCCTTTTCATTCGACACAAAGAATAGTGTTTTATTCTGTGCTTTAGAATTTTGTGATAGAATTGGCAACCGCAATATACTTTCAGCTCTTTCAGTTCCAAAAAGCCACAGCACTGCGGCCACTAATGCACTGGAAAACGAGTCCTTTCTGGATGCCAACTTGGAGACTGGGATAAGTATCCTGCCCACGGCTCTAAGGATTTGGCTACCAACCTATAAAGCTATTTCACATTTGTTACTTCCTTTTGAGATATAGGTAGTTCCCAAATGATTTGCTAGTATCTCAGATCTGGTTTTACAAAATAGTCGGTGAAGAGATCTACTTATTAAGTGTAGATATAAGTTAGATATAAATTAAGATTTTCTAATAAATTGTTCATACTCTCTCAAGAAACATAGAACTGGGAAAAAACTTAGCAATTATCAAGACAATGACTCTAATTTTTTTAAAAAATTGTAATTGTTACTGCAACGTATCAATATCTTCTTTGTGTACAAACCTAAAGAATACAAATGACATCAGTGACCCTTCTGACACTTCTCAGTCTCCCAAACAAGCACAGAGATTAACTATGTTGTCAGTTTGTTGTGCAGCCTTCCAAACTTTTCATGAACATTGACATACAAATATACACATCTGCGGAAAACATCCAGTATTATTTAGTGTATATTAAATAAATAATACCATGTTATGTAACTTTCTTTTTATGTTTAAACATATATCTTAGAGATTTTTGCATATAACTACTTTACACTCTTTATCTGATGCAGAGTATTTAATCATATGAATGCCCCATAGTTTGTTTTATGTCATTCCATTTGGACGGACATTTGGCTAGTTTCAAAATTTTTCCTATTACAAATAATGCTGAATGCACATGTTTCATTATGCTTGCTTTCTTTAGGATACATAAAGAAGGGAAATGCTGGACCAGAAGGTATATGCATTTTACAGTTTAATAGGCATTGCCAAATTACCCTCCAGAAGGATTGTACTAATTTTCTCTCCCACCAGCAATCTTTTAATTTTAGAAATAAGGAAATTGAGGCACAAAGATTATATAGTCTACCAAACACCATAAAAATCTAAGGAATAGAAGTCAGATATCCTGTGTATCTGATAGATTTCTAATGCCTACACCAAATTTTCTCAACATTTGTAACAGAAGAAAAGAATATATATTAATCTAGCCCCTGTGAAACTTTGCCTATATTTTTCCTATTCTTTCCCAACTTTGCCAAAACCAGTTCTGATTGGTCATATAAATCAATGAATTGATGAATACCTGAAGTATAGTTATCAATTGAGGGGTTGTGGGAAACAACTATAAACACAAGATTCTTAACTTGTCTGTTTTAATTTGTTTTTCTAGGTTGTGTGATGCTGTAATCTTCCATCTGCTAAAATTTTCACGGTTGGGGTATTTCCTAATGTAATTGAAATTCTCTTGGTTTAGAAATTTTATTTTTATAAACTTATCAACAGAATTATCTTTATTTCTTCACTTGATGTATTTCCAAATGTATTCAGAGTGAGTTGATGAAACAAAAATTCAAGTAGTACACTTAAAAAATCGAGCCTTTACTTTATAGAAAAAAATAATTTTAATGGAGTTTGGGTTCTCTCTCCCTGAATCCTCCATGTCCTGGGGTCAAGTTGGGTCATAAACGTGTGGTGATTCAGGCTAGGCATTTATTTAGTTAACCTCATTTGGGTTCTCTTTGTCTCTTGATCTGAAAAAAACGCATCTTGAATTCTTGTATATTTGAAGATAATTGGCCCACATCATTTGTATTTCCAGATAACTGATATGTCTTAGTAGCTACCATGTGTCAGCTTGACATTGAAGCAAAGTTCTGCAGGAATTAAAAAAAAAATGCAAGAAATGCAATGTAATATTCAATGGGCACTGAGTGGAGACAAAGAACTGGGCTAGGCATTTTTGTTTATGTGAACTAATGCAGGCTTACAAGAAACTCATGTGGTAGATTTTATTTTACCCGATTTCCATATCAGGAAGGAGGGGAAGGTTATACAATGAGTAAATACAGAGGTTCTCAAGCCTTCCCTCCTTTCCACCACCCTGACTCCCACCGTGGCAGAAATCAGTGAAAGTTGGAGCAAAGAGAGCCTCTTGGAAGAAGTGGAGTTTGAGCTAAGTCCCAAACGGTGGACAAGGGTTAGATGAAGAGGGAGAGGGGCATGGCGTTTAAGAGGGGAGGAATCTGTACAAAGACACATAGATGAAGACAGGCATGGTACTCAAATGCAATTTTCTCAGATTTATCAACAAGAACAGATCCCTGTCTAATTGGCTTTGGGCAGTATAATTTTGGAGGAAAACAGGCCTTTGGCATGAAACTCACTGGGCCCTCATGAATAACAGCAACCAGAAGTTAGGATTCAGGAGGTAAGATCACTCCCTCTATCTCTCTAGAGAACTTAGTGTTAGTTCCCTACATTTCTTAATATTCCTGCCGCATACGTTGTTGTCTCTGCAGAATGGCGTATTTACTTTGCCCAGTGTGTGGCCACCGCTACAGCAGAGATGCACTAGTGTCTCTGAGTCTCAATGCCAGATTCCTAGGGCCAGATGTCCATTCTGGTCCTGTCAGCTGTGATGGGGAGAATGGCTTCAAGTGCTCACTTAACCTTGACCTGGGAGCAGGGTCTTAGGTAGGGTGGCACAGGCAGTTTCTCTAAGAAGGAGATGGTTGCCATTTGAACACAAGGAGCGAGAAAAGTGGAAGGTCAGTCTTACTATGGAATATCTTGAAGGACAGAGGAAACACATGCACTTGATTCACTGCTTGAGAGGGAAAGCTTTGCAAGGTGAAGGGGTTTGGTGCAGGGGAATTTGAAAGGGTGGAGAGACTGAGGCACAGGGGTGAACTAAGATAATGGCGTAGGGCATAATAACTAGACTTAGAGACGTGGGAGGGGAATGATGACTGGGGAGGAGACAAGAGACACTTTGAAAGGACAAGTAGGATTTCTTGACAGGTTGTAAAAAAACAAGGTGGCTTTGAGCTCCAAGAATAGGGAAAAAATTGTGTGTCTTTGGGAGATAAAAAAAGGAGATGGAAAAGGAACCTGATTTTCCAAGGAGAGAGAATGCATTTATTTGGGGGACTCTTGTCTCAGGTTCAACTGTTGTATACAAATACTGGCCATTAAAGTGGGGTGTACAAAGTGAATTGGGTAAGATATGAAGCCCTGTTAATTTGAAGTTAAGGAGATGAGGTGGGGGATGGGCTTTGGAGGAAAATGGGGCATCAACAGTCAATAGCCTTCCATCCAAATTTGCATCACTGTGGGAATGCTATCTCTGGGTTTGTGACAGTACTTCACTGAACTTCCTCATATCCAGGTCAGGTTATGAGGTGGTGATTCAAGACTGAAACACCTGAAATGTATCATGACCTAATATTGTGCTTAGACACAGTGAGAATAGATAATGTTCTTCCCATGATCTCTAGAAGCAAGACCAGTGTTTACAGTGGATAAGACTGATGAGGGAGCCTGATTCAAAGCCTGAGCTAGCCTGATGGCCCTGATTCCCCAAAGTATACCTTAGACCACCCATGCAAATGGGAAAAGGTTAAATATTCAAACACTGGGATAAATATTTCTTCCTCTTGTACTAGTGGGACCTCGCCATTCCCTAATGCAGACAACATTGGTCTGAACGAATGGCTGTGTTTTAGCCAAGCCATGAACTCTTTTTTTGATACTCTGCCAGTTCCTGGTGGAAGCCAGGAAATATATTTTTAGGCCTCTATAACTCGGGCTAAGGGAACTATGTACTGCCTAATGGTTGTCATCCACTGGCTATAAATAGAACCTTTAAGGAGACAAGCCATATGCTTTGTAGTGGTTACTTTAACTCCAGATCTGATTTACAATCACTTAAATTTCTAAAATCCACTCCATTTTATTCATGAAGACTATGTTACACATAGGAATGCTTTGTAACTTGGCTGTGGAATTAGAAATCAAGAATACTTTCCTCCCCAAAGCTTGTAATAAGGTCAAATATTGAAGGTTAATAATAATTGTTTTTAGCTGTTCTCTTAGAATTGAAAACAAATGTGTTCTAGTACTCAAAAAGTAGTGTACTGTTAAGTGTATTTGTATAGTATAATTTTAATTTTCTCATCATTTTATGCATTGCCTCAAAATTGAATGTGGCAAATGCATTAGTTCTCTAATATGGAAGAATTAAAGGAACTGGCTTTACTTATTAAATCAGATTTATACTTTTTTGTATTAGAGAATTTTGTGGTTAAAAATTAATATAGCAAATTTATAATGATATATACTTTAAACCAGTATAAATGTAAGTTGCATGCCCACCAGAATGACAGAATTGAAAAGACCGACAATACCACGTTTTGCATAGATGTAGATAATTGGAAGATAAATGTAGATGAAAAAAGATGCATTGCTAGTGGAAGTGTAAATTGGTTACAACCACTTTGGAGAACTGTTTATTATTTATTAAAGCAATATGCGTATCTACCATATGAACCTAAGAGACATGAACATATTTGTTCTCCAAAAAACAGTTATAATAATGTTATTATTATCATTATTATTTGTAATAGTCCCAAACTGCAAACAACCCAATTGTCTATCAACACGAGGATGGATAAACCCATTGTTAAAACAAACTACATGCCACAATATGGATGAAATTTCATGAACGTCATATTGAGTGTGAGAAGCCAGATACAGAAGACAAATATGACTCCATTTATAGAAAATTTAAGAAAAGGCAAAACAAATCTGTGGTAATGGAGATTAGAATAGTCATCTACTTTCCTCCTGGTGAAGGTAGTGTAGGAAAGTAGTACCTGAAAATTTGGGGTGATAGGGAAATGTTCTAGGTCTTAGTCCGGATGTTGGCTCCATAGATGTAAACATACATAGACATTCACCCAACTGTGCACTTAGAGTACTCAACCATATCATATTATATCTCAATAAGTGTTCGAAATAAGTGTTGTATGCCTCAAAATGATTCACAGCAAATTATTTTTTTCTTTCCAATTTCACAGAGAAGGGAGAGGCTAATTTTAGTGCAAAAGGTTGATCCCGGGCCAAACTGGGGAGGAGATGAATGCAATTTAAGTATTGAGGCAAATACAAAGGAGCTTTAATTTCCCTGTATTTATTGCAAAGAAGTAATTTAGTTCTATTGTGAAAATAGTAAAATATTGTGTCTTAGGACAGATACTATTTTTTTTTTGCCTGTAGAACAAGTAATAATATTTTTATATTTTATGTCACCATCATATCAGATATATTGAAAAAGAGAAAAAATCATTTCAATTTTAAGCATTTTTTATTTTAAAATACTATATCTATATATTCATACAACCAGTCCTGCAAACAGGATTATATGCATGCTTGTAGGGATTTTTAGTGCATTTTTTTTGTTTTTGGAGGGATGCTTTCTTTATTTCTTCTCCCTGTTTCATTTCCCCTCTTATTGTCACAACCTACTGTGTATCTTACATAATTTTCGTTAGGTTCACACAATAAGGCACAATTATATATACATAGATAGGTGGGTATATATTAATAAATGCATGTATATACCCCCACACTCACATTCATAGGTAAGTACAGGTTTCTTTGTTTTTGTGCTACAAAAAAAATATTATATCATACATGCGTTCCTGTATCTTGCTTCAATCCTCCCAATAAAACTCCATGAAAATTTCTTCAAGTCAAGTGGTATGTCATGGTAGCCTAATATACCATAAATTACTCAACTAGTCCTCTGTGTATGGGTTTTGGCATGTCTCTCATCCCTCAAAGGGGGATAAATTTATACCTGCCCACCTACATTACAGAGAAGCTATAAGAATCAAAAAGACGGCATGCAGGACTCACATGTTTGGTATGGGGGGAAGAGCTTGGCCATTGTTCATCATCATTGCTCACTGGTTAGTGCTTGCTGTTTGTGAGGCACTGTTTTAAGAGCTTTCAGTGTAATTCATTTAATAATTCAATAACCAAATGAGGTACTCTGTGCTATTATTTTTCCCATTTGCCAGATGAGAAAAGTTTACGTAACTTACACAAGGTCAGTGGGAGAATCTCAGATTCAAATCCTGCATGTCCTTGAGAGCCTGTGATTTTTATATACCATGCAACATTTCGTCTCAAATATGCTGTTCACTGGGCATTCTGTGCATGAGAATTTATGGTAACATAAAAATAGTGGTTCTTAGGAAAATTATTTAATTACATTGCCAATTTTAAACAATATTAAAATTTGGAGACAAAAGAAGAGAGATGTATTAGATAGCTATTTATGTGGAAGAAACCATCCCAAACGTAGTGGCTTAAAACAACAACCATGTGTTTAGGTCATGATTCTGTGTCAGCGATCTGGGCTGGGATCAGCTGCGTGGTTCTTCTGGTTTCATCTGCGCTCACTCAAGCACTTGTGTTAGCTGCTGGGTCAGCTAGGTAGCATTCCTGATGATGAACTAGGATAATAATGGGGACAATTGGACCATGGGGCTCTCATCTGCCCATCAGACTTTGTCAGGCTTATGCAAATGGTGGTGGTATGGTTTCAAGAGAGAGGGTGGAAACAGACAAAAATTCTTGAGGTCTATGCTTAGAACTGGCACATCATGACTTCTACCACATTCTCTGAGTGAAAGCAAGTCCCAAGGCTAACCCAGATTCAACCATTTGATGGGAATTACTGCCAAGTCATATGGCAGAGAGGCAAAGATATATGGTGGTAAGTAATTGCTATCTCATTCAGCATGGGAAGAAGAGGGAAAAAAAAAACATTTGCTACTTTCATCTCACAGAACCCAGGCACTGATTTCTTATTTAGTACTATGTGTGTGTCTGTGTATATGTGCGTTTTCTGCTGACAATCTCTCATGTATTTATTCCTTGATTTGCAAACAGCTGGTTTTCTTTTGCGTATGTGTGCAGGGGGAGCATTTGTTTCTAAAATAGTGGCTCAGTTGCTCTGATTATCTAAGCGGAATCAAACTTCTCCACACTTTCGAGCTAGCCTAATGATTTTAATTTCTAATTCTCAGGCAGCCAGAGGACATGATATTATGTGGTGGCTTTTCAAAGAAGCAGGACTATTTGGCTACATAATCAATGTATCAAAACCAAATTCTCTTACTCAGATTGCTTGTAATGTGTGTAAGTTACATACTTCCAAAGGAGCACTGTTGTGCTTTCTTTCTAAGACATGTACCGTTCCTACACCTTTGGCATCCTTTCTTAATGCTCTCAATTCCCAGCGTCCTTGCTCCATCATGCTAGAGAAGGACACACATTTAGCAGATGAGTAATCTGAGGCACAGGAAAACATCTATCACTTTTATACACGGTTCATGGACTGAGATGCAAGGGCTTCTCATTTCTTGACCTTTGGCCCTAGACATTGTCTAGTTTCAGGTTTTTCTAGGGGCCATATCTTTTTTCTTTTGAAGGCTTAAAATGATATATTTGTTAACTCATCCTTTCAACATGACATTTCTTCTAGTTACAGACAAATGATAGTATCTTTGCATATGAAACCTTAGAAAATTTGTTAAAATGCTTGTTTAGTAAATGTTCCTTTTTTAAATTTTAGTCATATGGCAGAGTACATGAAAGCATCAACTCAGGAGTTGGCCACACTAGTATTCATATTTCAACACCACCACTTACGTGTTGCATGACCTTAGGCAATTTACAACACACACACACACACACACACACACTATCTCTCTCTCTCTCTCTCTCTCTCTCTCTCTCTCTCTCTCTCAACCTCTTGTTGCTGCCAAGTCTTATTGCACAGCTGTGAAATTATATATACACACATGCACATACGAGTATACAGATACATATATCTACATATGTTAGGCTGGCACATGTATAAAAACTCAGTAAATGTTTATTATACTTTTTATTGAGGTAAATTGACATGTAATATTACATAAGTTTCTGGTGTACAGCATAATGATTCAATATTTGTATATGTTGTGAAATGATCACTGTGACAAGTCTAGTTAACATTCATCACCGTACATAGTTACAAATTATTTTTCTTGTTATGAGAAATTTTTTTTTGTTTTACACACTTTGCATGACTTTTTTTCTTTTTTTTCCCTTTTATTTTTTATTTATGTATTTATTTATGTATTTATTTATTTATTTTAAATTTATTGGGGTGACAATTGTTAGTAAAATTACATAGATTTCAGGTGTACAATTCTGTATTACATCATCTATAAATCCCATTGTGTGTTCACCACCCAGAGTCAGTTCTCCTTCCATATATTTGATCCCCCTTACCCTCATCTCCCATGCCCACCCCCCCTTATGCTCTGGTAACCACTAAACTATTGTCTGTGTCTATGAGTTTTTGTTTCTCATTTGTTTGTCTTGTTCTTTTGTCATTTTTACTTTATATACCACATATCAGTGAAATCATATGGTTCTCTGCTTTTTCTGTCTGACTTATTTCGCTTAGCAGTATACTCTCAAGACTCATCCATGTTGTCACAAATGTTCCTGTATCATTTTTTCTTACCGCCGAATAGTATTCCATTGTGTATGTATACCACAACTTCTTTATCCATTCATCCATCGAAGGACATTTTAGTTGTTTCCTTGTCTTGGGCACCATAAACAAAGCCGCAATGAACATTGGAGTACACATGTTTTTATGTATAAGTGTTTTCAGATTTTTTTGGGTAGATACCCAGGAGAGGGACTGCTGGGTCATATGGTTATTCTATTCGTAATTTTTTGAGGAACCTCCACACTGCCTTCCATAGTGGCACAAGTCTGCATTCCCACCAACAGTGTCTGAGGGTTCCTTTTTCTCCACAGCCTCTCCAACACTTGTTACTATTTGTCTTGTTGATGATAGCCATTCTGACTGGGGTGATATGATATCTCATTGTGGTTTTTATTTGCATTTCTCTGATGATTAATAATGTTGAGCATTTTTTCATATGTCTATTTGCCATTTGTATGTCCTCTTTGGAGAAATGTCTCTTCAGGTCATCTGCCCATTTTTCAATTGGGTTGTTTGTTTTTTTGTTGTTGAGTTTCATGAGTTCCTTGTGTATTTTGGATATTAGCCCCTTCTGGAGGCACTGTTTGCAAAAATCTTCTCCAATTCAGTTGGTTGCCTCTTTATTGAGTTGATGGTTTCCTTTGCTGTGCAAAAGCTTTTAAGTTTGATATAGTCCCATTCATTTATTTTAGCTTTTACTTCCCTTGCCTTTGGAGTCAAATTCATAAAATGTTCTTTGAACCTAAGGTCCATAAGTTTAGTACCTATGTTTTCTTCTATGCAGTTTATTGTGTCAGGTCTTATGCTTAAGTCTTTGATCCATTTGGAATTAATTTTGGTACATGGTGACAGATAGCAGTCCAGTTTCATTCCTTTGCACGTGGCTATCCAATTCTCCCAGCACCATTTATTGAAGAGACTGTCTTTTCTCCATTGCATGTTTTTAGCTTCTTTGTCAAAAACTATCTGTCCATATTTATGTAGTTTTATTTCTGGGTTCTCAATTCTATTCCATTGGTCTATGTGTCTGTTTTTCTGCCAATACCATGCTGTTTTGATTATTGTAGCGTTGTAATACAAGCTAAAGTCAGGGAGTGTGATACCTCCAGTATTGTTCCTTTTTCTTAAGATTGCTTTGGGTATTCGGGGTCTTTTGTGGTTCCACACAAATCTGATGATTTTTTGTTCTATTTCTTTAAAAAATGCCTTTGGGATTTTGATGGGGATTGCATTAAATCTGTATATTGCTTTGGGTAATATGGCCATTTTAACTATGTTGATTCTTCCAATCCATAAGCATGGAATGCCTTTCCATTTCTTTGTGTCTTCTTCAATTTCTTTTAAAAATGTTTTATAGTTTTCAGTATATAGGTCTTTCACATCGTTGGTTATGTTTATTCCTAGGTATTTTATTCTTTTTGCTGCAGTTGCAAAAGGAATTGTTTTTTGTGTTTCTTTTTCTGAGATTTCATTGTTAGTATATAGGAATTCAATGGACTTTTGTACGTTGATTTTGTAGCCAGTAACTTTCCTGTATTCATTGATTGTTTCTAATAGCTTTTTGGGGTCGTCTTTAGGGTTTTCTATATATAGCATCATGTAATCTGCAAAGAGTGACAATTTAACTTCTTCATTTCCAATTTGGATGCCTTTTATTTCTTTCTCTTGCCTGATTGCTCTGGCAAGGACTTCCAACACAATGTTGAAAATCAGAGGTGATAGAGGTTTTTTTCTTTTTTTTAATAATTGCTTTGTTTTACAATTTTAGTTGACATACAATATTTTATTAGTTTCAGACATTTATATAACGTATGAAGTGATCACCCTAATAAATCTAGTGCCTACATGATATGATACATGTTTTTTACAATATTATTGACTATATTCCTTATGCTATATTTACACCCCATAACTATTTTGTAATACCAGTTTGGACTTCTTAATCCCTTCATCTTTTTCACCCCCAACGTCCTTCCTAGCTGGCAGTCATCAAAGTGTTCTCTGTATCTATGAGTTTGTTTCTGTTTTGGATGTTTGTTTTGTTCTGTAGATTCCACATATAAGTGAAATCATATGGCATTTGCCTTTCTTTGTCTAACTTACTACACTCAGCACAATACCCTCTGTGTCCATCCATGTTGTTTTAGATGGCAAGATTTCTTTCTGTTTTATGACTAATATCCCATTGTATATATGTACCACCTCTTCTTTATCCACTTATCCATTGATGGACCCCCAGGTTGCGGTCATATCTTGGCTGTTATAAACAATGCTGCAATAAACATATGGATGCACATGTTCCTTCGAATTAGTGTTTTGGGTTTCTTCTAATAAAGACCCAGAAGTGAGATTACTGGGTCTTTCTTTGTCTCTTGTTATAGCCTTTGTTTTAAAGTCTGTTTTGTCTGTTATAAGTATTGCTACCTTAGCTTTATGGTTGTTTGTTTGTTTCCATTTTCATGAAATATCCTTTTCCATCTCTTTCAGTCTGTTTGTCTTGTTCGATCTCAAGTGAGTCTCTTGTAGGCAGCATATTTAAGGGTCTTGTTTTCTTATCCATTCAGCCACCCTATCTTTTGATTGGGTCATTTACCCATTTACATTTAAAGTAATTGTTGATAGATACATAGTATTGTCGTTTTATTATTTATATTTTTTATCTTTTAATTTTTCATCCTAAAGAAGTCCCTCTAAGATTCCTGGTAATACTTGTTTGGTGGTGATGAACTCCTTCAGCTTTTTCTTGTCTGGGAAGCTTTTTATCTGTCCTTCAATTCTAAATAATAGTTTTGGTGGGTAGAGTAATCTTGGTTGTAGGTCCTTGCTTTTCATCGTTTCATTATTTCCTTCTGGGAAATCCCTTCTGGGAAAAATAAGCTGACAGCCTTACGGGAGCTCCCTAGTTGGTAGCTAACTGCCTTTTTCTTTCTGCTTTTAAGATTCTCTCTTTGTCTTTAACCTTTGGCATTTTAATTATAATGTGTCTTGGTGTGGGTCCCTTTGGATTTCTCTTGTTTGAGACTCTCTGTGCTTTCTGGGCTTGTATGTATATTTCCTTCAGTTGGTTAGGGAAGTTTTCCATGATTATTTCTTCAAAAAGGTTTTCAGTTTTCTTGCTCTCCCTTTTTTACTGTTGGTACCCCTATGATATGACTGTTGGTATGCCTGATGTTATCTCAGAGGCCCCTTGTGCTATACTCATTTTTTTTTATTCTTTTTTATTTTTGCTGTTCTGATTGGGTGTTTTTTGATACCTTATCTTTCAAAACACTGATTTGATACCCTGCTTCATGTAATCTACTGTTGATTCTCTCTAATGTATTCTTTATTTAAATTATTGTATTCTTCATTACTGACTTTTTTTTTTTTAATGTTTTTTGTCTCCAATTTGATGTTTCTTGTCTCTTTGTTAAAGTTCTCACTGAATTCATCTACTCTTTCCCTTTGTTCAATGAGCATCCTTATAAACAGTGTTTTGAAATTTGTGTCGGATAGATTGCTTGTCTCCATTTTGTTTTATTCTTTTTCTGGAGCTTTTTCCTGTTCTTTTATTTGGGATATGTTTCTTTATCTCCTCCATTTGTCTGCCTCCCTGTGTTTGTTTCTATGTATTAGGTAGGACTGTGTCTCTGGTTTTAGTAGAATGGCCTTATGTATTATATGTCTTGTGGGGCCCAGTTGCACAGTCTCCTTTGTCTCCTAAGCCAGGTGCTCCAGGTGTGTCCTATGTGTGCCCTCCTGTTGTTATGAGAATTTTTAAGATCTACTCTCTTAGCTACTTTCAGTAATGCAATATATTATTATTAACTATATTCACCATACTGTACATTACATCCCCATGATGTATTTATTTTATGACTGGAAATATATACCTTTTTACCTCCTTTACCCATTTGTACCCTCCTCACCCTTTGTTTCTGGCAACCACCAATCTAATAATCTGATCTGTTCTTTGTATCTATGAACTTGTGGGTTTTATTTATTTTTATTTTTATTTTTTTAGATTCCACTTATAAGTGAGATCATATGGTATTTGTCTTTCTCTCTCTGACTTATTTCACTCAGCATAATGCCCTCAGGGTTTATTTATGCTATCACAAATGGCAAGATTTCATTCTCTTTATGGCTGAATAATATTCCATTGCATACATACCACATCTTCTTTATCCAATTGTCTATTGATGGACACTTAGGTTGCTTTCATATCTTGGCTGTTGTAAATAATGCTGCAGTAAATAGAGGAGGTATATATACATACATTTATTTATATATATATATATATATATATATATATATATATATATATATATATATATATATAAATAAATTAGTGTTCATTTATTTATTTATTTATTTATTTTCGATAAATACCTGGAAGTGGAATTGTTGAATCATATGGTAGTTTTATTTTTAATTTTTTGAGAAACCTCCATGCTGTTTTCCATAGTGGCTGTACCAGTTTAAATTCCCACCAACAGTGCACATGGGTTCCCTTTTTTTCTACATTCTTTCCAATACTTCTTATTTCTTGTCTTTATGATATTAGCCATTCTAACAGGTGTGAGGTTGTATCTCCTTGTGGTTTTGACTTGCATTCCCCTTGTGACTAGTGATGTTGAGCATCTGTTCATGTACCTTTTGACCATCTGGATATATTTATTTTTATTACTCTTGAAAACAAGGGGGAGGATAGGGAAACACCCTTCTTAGGTCAGAAGTGGTGATGACAGGGCAGAGGTTCATAGTGCTGACTTCCTTATGTTTCTTAACTTTAGCTTTAGAGTTTTCATAAAAGTGTCCAGATGATACATGAATCACTTTTGGGAAAGGTCCAATGAGATAATACATGCAAAGTGCTCAGTACAGGGTTGGGAATGAGTAAATGCTGTGTAAATATTAGCTTTCTTCCTCTTTTATTCCCTCTCCTCCTGGCGGGTGAACAGCTCTTACTACAGCCCTCTGTCTTAGTTTGGGTGCATCAGAAGCAGACCATGAGATGCGGGTTGCGTGCATTAGGCAAGCATCCAGGAGAGCAGGGCAATGGAATGGTGGGAGCAGGTCAGGGATGGGGAAGCAGCCAAATGATGGCTCCCTTTCAGGGGAGGTCCCAGCCTCAGCATGATCCCATGGCATGCTCTGGAGCATAAGTGCACCTCAGAATATGTTCTCCCTCAAGGAAAGCAAGGGAGCTTTCCTTTGAAGTCCTGCACCAGTCTGTCACTGGCTAGGAGCTCTCCTGGGGGGGGGGGGGGGGTAACGTCCCAAGCACTTCTAGCTCTCCATACTGATAGGGCAGCTCCAGTAGCCCAAGGAAATCCCCCAACGAAGGTTGTGGGTGCCATCATTTGCGAGCAAAGCATATAGAATCTGGGGGCGGAAGCACAGATACTGCAAAACGGACGGAGGTGGCAGATGTGGGTTGGCAGCAGCAATGTCCAATGTACCTCTCAGAGTTTATGGGGATCTGGTAAACACATCTCTTGTGGGAATAGGAAGGCTTCCACTTAGGTCAAAGTCACACATCGTTTTTGTGAGCAGCTGCTCAAGAAATATCAACCAACAGAAACAAGTCTGTCTGTGAAGATCAAACACCCAGGAAATCTGTGTCAAGCTTCTGTCTCTCCAGTTAATCTTCTGCCATACATGATCTGAATGTGGTTATGGGTATTTGATTAGAGCACTAATGATGAAAGACGATGGTATTCAAGAATCAGCTTCACTAAATCCCATGTAAAAGGAATCACCTAGTGATTAATTTCCAGGCCATATAGGACTATTCCTCCTAAAAGAATGGTTAATCTGGGAGATTTACTTCTCAAAGGGTACAGTCTTTTTGTTGTAACAAGAGCTTTAGGAATAAGCAGATTAGAAAAAAAAGCAAGGAAATTTTCAGAATCCGGAAGGAATTTTGAAATTCATCTCTTAGGAAATATAGTACTACGAGTTGCAGGGATATTTGCCAATATAAAAATTGAATGTTCTGGTTGCATAAATCTTCAATTATAGTCTTTTATTTGAACAAATGTAGAAAAAAAATGTGAGGGTTTAATTTAATCATGAAGTACTTATTAGAAATAACAAATTTCTAAAAAAGTTGTTCATAGTCTTTGATGTACTAATAAAGGCACTTACATTTGTGAAAAATTAAAATATTGTAAGATGCAGTTATTTCCAATGTTTGGGTCTCATGAGAAGTTAGAAATTACTGATAGATAATTTTCAATATTTTGGAGGTAGGTTAATAAAACTCTTTCCCTGGGATTTATGGCTCCTCATCCTTATTACATTCTTGTCTGGGTTAAGGAACTGTCCATCATTGGAAGCGATTGGGAAGAAAACTTTGCCTGAAGCTGCATGAGAACTGGAACCATAATTATAAATGGGGAATGGTGACAAGATTTCAAAATTGATTATGAAGGCTGTTGAAATGATGTGGCATCTTCTAACGTATTTTGACTGACAGAAAGCATCATAAATGGACAGCTCATTTTCCCTTTGTTCTCTGTTTCCCTGTGATTTTAAGTCACATCCACTCTGAAACTGAGCCTCCATTGAAGCCATGTCAATTTGAAGAGGTAAAGACGAGACAGCCTGTCAATGTACATGACTCCATTGAATCCCGTAACCAGAAGGCCTTAAGCTTCAATTTGTTTCTTTTGATTATTGGCAGATTGCTGTCTGTGCCATCTCTCTGATGTGCCTGTGTGAGCATATTAGCTATGCCCTCCCCTAATTATTCATGCTTCCATTGTTCCTTATTTGAAATTTATTACCATAAAGAGAGTGGATTAGAAGCCTGAGGAATTGAGGCTTAAATCTGTGCCGGAGATTTACTGTCATTGTTTTAGGTGCAAAGTATTAACAGGCAGGCTGAGTCACTTCAGTTCTAGGCTTAGTACATTTAATGTAGAATTATCTGAGAATGAGTACATTTCCTGAGACACAGCGAGAAAACCATACACAGGGAGTTGTTGTAAACTGGATTTAAGCTTAAGCCTGTCAATCCATATCTGATAGGCATAACCCCCGTATCTGTGAAAATTTGATGCTGGGGATGTGTAATGCACGCTGAGAGGATGCTTTCCAGGTGTGTGTCAAAGGCAGTCTTATTCCTTCCGTGTTCCCCATTTAATACTTTGCAGTTTTTCTCTAGTTCATTAAAAATTGCGTACTGAGCATGTAGCATAGATCGCCACTATAAATACCTCATCTTCTATGTTACAATATCTCATTTCTTTTACTGTGTTGTTTGTGATCTGTTGGCTTTTGTGACCTTGTTCTTCAAATGCATTTGCATCTGTAAGGTAGCTGGTAATTAGATAGTCTTTATCATACGTTTTGCCATCTTTGAATGGCCTTGTTAGCCTTTTCAAAAAAAGTCTCTTAATGCACAGTCTAATCAAAGCAGGAAAAACTAGGAATGATGTATTTTTACAGAAGTTCCATTTTAAACTTTTAGTGAACTGATGCATTTCATCTTTCTTTCTGTCCATCGGTCAACAAATGTTTGTTGAGCCCCGTGGTATACCAGGGACATTGCTGGCTGCTGGGTTGGGGGGCAAGAGCACTGATGCATTTCATCTTACTTTGAGGTCATTGGTCCACAAATATTTACTGAGTCCTAACAATACTCATACGTCAAGGGCTTTGCTAGCTGCTGGGGATTCAGAGCTGGAAAGACATACTTCCTTTTATTCACAGAATTTATAGAAGAGACACAAACAAGAATAATGTAGGAGATACCAGGTATGTACTCTGATGAAGGTCTAGGCCAAGTACAGTGAAATCCTCAGGGAGGAAGTCTTTACATCTGCCCAGGAGAGTAGAGAAGGTAGCCTTCTAGTGCTGAGATGAGTCGGTCAGGTGGATAAGAGCATGGAGAGGCATTCAAGGCAAAGGAAACAACACAGTCAAAAGCGCAAAGACCCGCAAGAGCTCCTAGGATTTACAAGTAACTCTGAATTATTGAAGAGGGACATGTGAGGCAAGGAGTAGCTCTGGCTGAAAGGCAGGGCTGGATGGAGGTCAGATCATAAAGAGCTGTATGTGCTGTTCAAAGTGGTTCATATATGACCTGCCTGCCAGTTGCCAGGAGTCATCTGTTTTGGTTGAGAGAGCAGGAAAGAGGATTTTCCAACAATACAAATTGCATACTTGTGAGACTCAGACCCAGATTTTCTCCCCTTCTCCTCAACTTTCAGAGTTGGAGCAGATTTTATGATGACAAAGTTTGAGGTCATTTGTTTACTGCAGTAAAGATGATTGGAATTGAGACTGGCCATGAAAGAAAGATATTTATTGTCTTAGACTTAGGGATCTAGGTATGAGTATTTTCTCATTGGTGGGTCCACACTGCCAATTGCCCTTAGCAAGCTTTTTGGAAAAGCAGGCAGTTCTGAAAGGCCTGGATGATGTTAACGGAGGGCTTAGTCAGAGTTACAGGTATTCAAGACTGGAAAAGTAGGTAGTAAGAAAATATGGACGACGAAAGAGCAAAATTAGAGTGGTACATCCATCATAGATTGGAATGGAAAAATGAAATTCTGAGGAAAACTTGGGGCCTCCAGATACAGCTGCCCAAATAAACATGAAGATATTTTTCTTGGCCAAGCTGACTTTCAAGGGGCGTTTGTAGGCATCAAGCAGCTGGTCTCAGTGTCCAATGGGAGCATAGTTCTTCCTGTTTGTACTGAACAATCACCCAGGTCTCTCAGATAGTGTGAAACTGCTGGCTTTACTTGGAAAAACTATAACTGAAATTTGTGACTCCTGTGTTGGAGCTGTGCAGAATCACTAACACCAAGAAAATCTGAAAAGGCACCTTATTTCTACTAAGCCTGCAGGGTGGTGGGATGGAAGAAAAAGGAATGAAAATAGGTTCTATAGATCGGTAATGACTAATTCTGATACAGTGATATCCTATACTATTAAAATAAATGTGAGCTTCATTTTGGAGAAATTTCAATTTATTAAATAGCTCTTTCTTGCGTAAGTAATACACCTGGACCACCACTGTTCCTAAGATTGTTTTTAATGATACCTCATTAGCACCCTGAGGCAAATTGAATCCTCACTTGATTAACCCTGCCACTATTTCTCATTTACCCCTGTAGTATGGAGCGGTGAGTATAGAATTTCACTGACCAATCCATCTATTATTTGCTACAGAAGTATATGGAGGAGACAACCTTTACATTACATTACACCTTGTCTTCCTCTCATGGCTAAAATTAGTATCAAGTTGGTAGGCTTGTAATGAAACAGTGTCTATGGTTACATTAGAGTTTTGTTTTGCCTTCCTTTAGATAATTGTATGTCCAGGTATATCTGGGACAGTCTTGTTTAAGTGACTTTACATGTGTGGGTCTATTATGGACTCTCTTCTGGTCCATTGATCTACCCTTATACCAGTGCCAGACTGCCATAATTATCCCCAGGTGACCATAATTTGCCATTAGGGTGGAGCATCACCGGTGCAGAAAAATCATGATTTATTGCCTGGGGCTGAATGCATTGCTTATCTAAATGAAATTGGGATTTTATCCCCAAAGAAGAAAGGGTGAGTATTGAATTGACAGACAACAATGTGTGCTATGTGTATGTTTAAGTTATATATTATATTAAGAAATACATTTTTTAAAATAAATAGTGCTTTTATCCTACTCATTTCATGGAAACTTTTTTTTCCACCCAACATCTTCCCATGACTTTAGGGCATATTGCTTTTGCTACCACTGGAGCATCTTTTGGAGTCATCTAATGGAGCTTTCCAGAACAAATCCTATCCACTTCTACTTATATTATTTGAGATGCTGCAATTTTAGAAACTTTCTATGATATAACCACTGGAAATTTTAGACCGTGCCATAAATAGCATTTGCATAAATGAGGATAGTTTTTTGCCATTAATCTTGTATATATTAGGACTGATCTGTGAAACCAGTTATTGTATTGATTTTTAAAGTGGTCCTGAAAAGCCTCCTTTAAATTATATACAGCATTTGCAATCATGAGGTCATGCCCACCTCGGAGTAATTCCTAAATCGGTGTTAATTTTCTTCACTTTCTG
This sequence comes from Rhinolophus sinicus, assembly GCF_057876585.1. NCBI lineage: Eukaryota > Metazoa > Chordata > Mammalia > Chiroptera > Rhinolophidae > Rhinolophus > Rhinolophus sinicus. Next base: position 29,262,265 of record NC_142513.1, read on the forward strand.
TTATACTAGTTCTGTTTAAGCTTCTAAAAGCATCCAAACTAGGATTAATTGAGATAATTTCAGTCTAAGGTATTTTCCCTAAAGATTGCTCTGTTCAAAATAAAGTAATCAACAAATTACTGGATACATTAGTGTCTGTATTAGAATTAGACTATAAACTGGGCCTCTCCTTTTTTAGGGATACTTATCAAGAAAAAAAGTCTCCATTTATATATAGGCTTATATAGTTATCTTCTGACTGCAGGTCTTTTGTTTTGTAACTTCTTTTGACCATGGTTCAAAGTGGTAACTTTTAAACAATTTGAAAACTTAGTCTAACATGGTTGGCTTGTTTTATATGGCTATGAGAAACTTTTTGGTTCAAATAACTGTACCTTTTCCCAGAAGAGCCCTGCATATTACACATTCAAAGCTAACTAAATTACCAGGACATGGGAAAATGGTGTGATATGTCTTACTTGGTGAAGGTTCACTTTGTCTTGAATAATAAAACTACAGATCTACCTAGAATTGAACTTAATTGCATAATATTGTGTTGCCTTTGCCAATTAACCCAGTGGAGATTTGAGGCAATATGTATGAAAAATGTTTTGTAATTGCAAAAGCATTAGGCAGTTATTAATCGTTGTCATTACTATATTAGAAAAACTACCTGTGGCTACTCAGAATGGAGAAAAAGTCTTAACTGTGAGCAAAGAACAGCTCAACCCTTAGGCAAGTGCTTCATCATCAAAACATTTTCCAATGACTGTGATTCATAGCATAAGAAAACTAACTTCTAACACATCTTTTTTGAGCTGGAGGTCTTGACCCATGAGTAGGTTGTGAAATCAGTTTGTTGGTTAAGGCCAGCATTTAAAAAAATGAACAGTAGACTAGAACGTAACAGAATAGCCTAGAAAATAGTAGAGATTGTAAGGATAAAGATTACTTTGAGAAGATTTCCAGGTATACATATATATAATTATGCATATATTTACATAAGCACTGGTTAGAAATATAAAATGTTCTTATTATGAATCACTGCTCAAAAACAAAACAAAACAAATCTAATAATAATGAATGCCGTTACCCTAATCCTTGCTTAAAACTTTTAAGAACACTATAGTTGTCCTAACACTTAGCAATTAGTATTTATTTTGTGACAATTTAAATTTTAGTTGTGACAAAAATGTTAAGGATTTTTTACATCATATATTTATTATTCATAAATCCAGGCAGAGTCTAAAGTTTCTCTATTCATATTCTTCTTATAAAAATAAAACATCAAGCTGTTAAACACAACCAGGTATCCAGTTCAATTCAACGCATTTATTGAGAATTAGGAATATATAATCTATCAAAGAAAATAAATTTAGATTATATAATTATAATTCACGTTAAATGAGACTGCAGTTTCTTCAATGGGATGTAACTATTTCGTAAATAGTTGATTTTTAAAAGGCTGATACAGATTTTAAAGTATTATTTGAATTATTCTTACATGTATTTCCTACAACAGAGACTCTATCCGTTAGTTATTGCTGTCTTATAAGCCATCCCCAATAATAGTGACCTAAACAGAAGCCACTTATTTAGTGTCCAATTTGTGGATCAGTAATCTAAGCTGGGCTATCTTGGGTTGCTTTCCTGGTCTTGGTTGACTTCCTTGTGGGTATGGTCAGCCATGAGTCTGCTAAGCTGCTCTGGTTCTAAGGGTTGGTTGGCTGTTGGCTGGGGTACTTCAGCTCTCCCCTACCCCATCTCTTTTACTCAACTGACTAGCCTGTTTAGAGGGAAGATAGGGGACTCTGAGTGACCCGGAGGGAGGGAAGGAGGGAGGGAGAAAGGCAGGGAGGATGAAAGACATGTTGAGGCCTGAATTGGAACTGGCACAGTGTGACCTTGGCTTTATCCTACTGGCTCAAGCCAGGTCTATGGAGTAGGGAAACAGGCTCTACCTCTTGATAGAAGAATGGCAAAGTAGTCACACGGTGAAGGACAGAGATACAAAGAGGCCATTAATTGGGACCATCAATACAATCAACCTAACAGTTGCTTTTTACTTGCCTATTCTTTCCTTTGGAGCAATATAAAGGAATCCTTCAGAAAAATGTCCATAAAGACCCCATTTCCTGCTTCTGTCTGAGCTTCTAGTAAAAAGAAGATTAATGTGGAAATTAATCTAATCCATGCATTAATAAGTAGAACATTCACTTAAACTGGTCAATTTTTCTCTCAATTTGATTGTAATGACTATGCTTTTAAAAATCTATTGCTAACAGAAAGATTGTGTTTGCTCTGAGAATACTATGAAGCATGACTTACTGAGTAAATGCTTCCCTCAAAGGGTGTGGATAAACAGAATTGTAACTCAAACCAGATTTTGTACATTGAGCCTAAAATTTAAAGAGACCTTTTTACATTTTCTTTTCTTTCCATGTATGTCTCTAAAAGTCCTAGTTTTCAGATGGAGCAGTCCCCAAAGTGACCTTCACCTGTAGAACATAATTGCTATATTTAGCCCAAAACTTGGGCCAGAAAGACTAACATATCATTTAAAACTTGCAGATAAAATGAATATAATCTGCTGAGAATAGTTTCATCAACTAAGTCTAGAAATAACCAGGCACTCGAGTGATTTTTACATAATCATTTGTTTCATTTTGACCAAATTAGAAAGAACATTTAAAAGGGTAGTGCTAAATATCTCCTCATACGGTAATAATTTTATAAGGAAGAATGGAGCAAAATATGGCATTTGTATATACCTACCTTGGCAGCGAATGTTGCAGTCTAATATAAATAACAAGGTAATATTATAAAGTAGTTAGGATGACTCCTAAGACAGACTGCTTTGGTTTGAATTTAAAGTCCTTCCTGTGTTACCTGTGCATCCCACGTTTCTTAACCTTTTTATACTTTCCAGTAGCAGGGAGCCGACTGAGGATTCAATAAGGCAGTGCGTGTGTAATATACAGGACGGTGACCATGCATGGTAACCACTGATAAATGATAAATCTCACTATTAGTGCTTATGGTTGTTTTTCAGTTCACTGATTCATTCAAGACTGGTTTGAACTCATCTGTTGTACACCTATGCTAAGGGCCTGGGAGACAGAGAAACAAATGACAAAGTCATTGCTCCTGAGTAGCTGGAATGATTGGACAATTGCCCTGACTCCCAACCACACACACAGATGCACACATGGTGATGCCACCCATATAGGGGATATCAGACTTCAAGGTCATTCAGAATGTCTATATCTTCATTCTTAAAAAAAAAAAAAAAAAAAAAAAAAAAAAAAGGATTTCACATACACAGTTTCCTGAACCAAGGTACATGCTTTTAGCTGTTAACTAAAGTGTATTGAATTAGTTGGATTTACTCAAGATTATACTCAGCCTCTATATGGTCTCAGAAAAATACAGGAATTACATTATTAAATATCATATTGTTAAATATATAAAATTTTTATACAGAAACTTCCCAATATTATGTAAAGCATGGTTTTTACATAGAGTATATTAAGCTTTAGAAAAGTGGTACATTCTTCACTCTTGCAGTATTTAAGCATTTTAATCTTCATTTGGTGGTTTCTAAATGTCACCTGAAAATGACCCCTTTTGTGCTATTGACTGAACTCTGCCACAAAGCAAAGGAAGTGCTTTTAATTCTCTTCGTAGATCTCTGGGCCCCAGGAAAAGCATTGATTGGTTGGGGAGCTTGTCTGGAGTACCGGCTGTGTCAATAACATAAAATCTTTACGACTGACCTACTACTCTTGATTTGGTTCCATCCCTTTCCCTACCTTGGGTTTACATTTGCTTTGGAAGTGATGAGCTGTGTGGTAGGAACAAGTGTGGCATATGAATTTGATTGGCTCATTGAAGAAACGAGTCTTGAGTTCAACCTTTTTTTGCCAAGTGCCAGGCCCTGTGTCAATCCCAGAAATGAAGAGTCTACAAAGACCTCCCATAACTGCATGTCTATCGAGAAATCAGAAAACGTTGGATTTAGTTTGTCTTTTTCTGCTCCTGGGTCATTAGAACAGGTCCAACACATGCCGTGTCTTGACTTCCTTGTAAAATAATCAGCATGACCTATTGAAAAAGGTATTTAGTTGGAATTAATTTTTTTGGAGGACTACTTTAAATATGTTTTCAATAAATTACCAATCTGATCTGCATAGATTGGAATTAATTAATTATGAAGAGGAGTTTATCATTGATTAAAGTTAACGAGGAGACAATATTTTGAAATTTCTCTTAGAACTCCATGTCCTGATGCTTGCAAATTAAAAAAGGGCAGAGATTTTTAAAGTTATCAATAAATATATTAATTATGTTTTTTATTTTAATTAATGTTATTTTCGACTTATGTAACAAAAGGTTTATTGCTAAAGCAGGCATAATTTTTTTTAAATTTAGGTATAGTTTTCATAGAGTAAACTTTTCACCTGTAAGTCTACAGTTCTGTAAATCTTAGCAAATGTATAGTCTTGTAACCATCACCATAATCTTGATATTGAAGAGTTCTATCACCCTCCAAATTCCCATGTACCGTTTGGTGATCGACCTTTTCCCTCAGTCCCTGGTAACCATGATTTCTTTTCTTTCCGTATAATTTTGCCTTATCCACAATGTTATATAAATGGAATCAGACAACATGTAGCCTTTGGAGTCTGGCTCCTTTCATGTAGCTTAATACATTTGACATTCATCGGTGTTGCATTTGTCAGTAGTTCATTCCTTTTTATTACTGAGAAGTATTTCATTGTATGGATAAACAGCTTATTTACCCATTCCCCAGTTGAGAGACGTTTATTTTCAGTTTTGTGTTATTATAAGTATAGTCACTTCATTATGTCTTTACTGTTTTTGGAAAACATCAAAAGATGGTGAGAGAAGTACATTGTGTATGTGTGGGAGTGGGGGTAGGGAAGTCTTAGTCCAAAGATGTTACTAGAACAAGTATCTGCTGTCATCTGGTATAATTGGGCACATCAATAGTTCTCAAACTTTGTTCTACACAATCACCACTGCTCTGTTGTTGCTTAAATCTAAGATTTGCCAGTCTTTTTCAAATTTTCACAATTAGGTTAATTTACATTGAATTTTCCCAATCTTAAGTTTTTCTCTCATAAACTGTTTTAAATACTTTGGTATTTCACAGAGCCTAAAATGGTGCCTAGTTTGGCACAAAATCATTACATTGGTTTTCCTGAAGTTGAATCTAAGACTTTTGGGATCTACCATGTAATCATGTAACTTCCAGGTGCTCCATCGCTCAAAAACAGTATGTCATGTGGAAATTATTGTAAATTAATGTATTAGAATGTTAAAATAAGACTCTTGTGCCAGTTTTGGCCAAGGCATGGAAACAATGGCAGCTACATTTCTTCCTGCAGATCGGCAAGCACAACTGAGAGAGGCTTGGAGAGGCTGAGAAAGTGGAGAGCAGAGTTTGATGGAGGACTTTTGGAGAGAGCTGATAATGCTCTCTGATTCCCATCATATACCTCTAAGGTCTCCTTATGTCATTTTCAAGGGGCCATCAGGAGGGGTGAGCACAGCCTCGCAGAGAAAAGCTAGGATTACTATACTTAGCGATGAAAAGGGAATAAACAATGAGCTTCAGGAAGATGCATCATGCCCATCAAAAAAGCTACAGACAAAAGGGCTCTAGTCCTGGGAGTGGGGTTAGCAGATGCCCTTAGTGCTCTGTCCACTTCTTTACTCCTCCAACTGCTATGGGTGGGTACCGGATGCTAGCATCTCCCAGATGCCGCCATTCTCTGGAGGACTGCCCTTTGCTTTCAGGAGCCCCCTCACCCAGTGATGCCTGCTAGTTAGTACCTCCCACCAATCTGGAGGCTGCGCATGGCCAGTGACTGAAAATTGCAGAGGTTTAAAAGCTCAGTCCCTCGCCTCAAGGCCTAACAATCTCAGCGTGGCAGTGCATCCTCCAGAGCTCTTTATAGGATCAGCTGGAGACTGAACTTTCAGCTGCAACGACATCTTTGCCAAATTCCTTCTCCTGTCCCATCCTGCTTCTCTCAGTCCCCTAGAGGTTTCTTTCCAGATCTCTTCCTCAAAAATCATTTGAATCCCTGTCTCAAGCTTTACATCTAGGGTGGCTAATGTAAGATAGGGGTTTCTGAAGAATTCACAAAAGCATGAGAGAGAGGGGGAGAAAGAGAACGAGAGACACGGGGAGAGACGAGAGGGTGCATTTTTAACAACTGCCAAGCTTACAGAGCGTAATTTCAGTTTACTACTACAGCAATCAGGTAAGAACTTTCCTGCCTCCCCTTAACTCTTCACTGAGTTTCTCTAAGTGTCAGAAACCATGTTAATTAGCAAGGTAGTAAGGAGATGTCTAATTAAGCTATTAGGTTGGTGTGAAAGGAATTGCGGTTTTTGCAATTATTTTTAACCTTTTAAACCGCAGTTACTTTTGCACCAACCTAATATTTCGGGAAAGAGAGCTTAAGTCAGTTATACCCTTTCCTTCCTCTAAGAGTCCAGCATTGTCATTGGCCTTGAGCCTTATGAAGAGAAGCCTGAAAATGCAACCAACATGATTTGTCCAGGATCCAAGACATTATTTACTGACTGGGGGACCTGGGAGAATGTAACTGGAAAATTCATGGAGCTTGTCTGAGTTTTCATCTAGGATCCAGAGAATAACCCACCGACCCAACCCATTTAAATAGATAGTGGAGAACAGAGCTTGGTGATATTTAATGAATCTTACCTGTGTGGTTACTTGTTATCCTAGAATAATTAAAAGGAGAAAAATATACTAAAATGCTGGATCCTGCAAACGAAGACAGAAAACTTGCTTCCTTTTTTATACAAAGAGCATGAGTATCCTAATTAGTATTGAGATGAATTCTTCGTGAAATATGTTCCATCAAACACACAAGTCTGTATATGTCGGTCATCCTGGCAGCCCCCTAGTCATCTCTTGATAGGAAACTTTTCTCCCCTCAACTTCATTGAAGTATAACTGATGAATATAGTTGTATATATTTAAAATGTACACCCTCATGGTTTGACTTACATATACATTGTGGAATGATTACCAAGATCAAGATTATTTACACATCCATCACCTCATGTTATTAAGTGTGTGTGTGTGTGTGTGTGTGTGTGTGTGTGTGTGTGTGTGGTGAGAATTCATACAGTCTAAGCGACTTTCAAGTATACAATGCTGTATTATTGACTATAGTCACTGACAGGGCACTCTTAGCTTTCTTCTCGGAAGTAGCTGGATCTTTTCCCTTCTCTTTTTAGCACCTGAACTACCCAGATATCTGGAAGAAACGAAGAGCAGGGAATGTATAATCCATGAAGTCATTTTTTATGCGAATTCCAATGAGGGGAGAGAAACAGGCAGATACAGCTTAGAACATAGGACTAAGCAGAAAAGAATAAAATTTAGAATTGCCTTTAGTCTTTGGAAAACCCTCAGTGTGACTGACTCTTAAATACCTAAATGACAAGTTTCATTTTTTGAACTTCTCATGTTCCCCCAATTTTTGGTCTTAATGCAGTAGGGGAATCCTAATGCAGAAGTAGAAGTAATGGAGTCCTCGTTGTAGACTGACTGCCTGGGTGAACTTAATCTCTCTAAGCCTCAATTTCTTCATCATAAAATGAAGACAGATTAGTTAATGTCTGCAACACCTAAAAATGTATCTGACACATAGTAAATATTCAGTAACTATTAATCATTAGCTTAAACTAAACTCTGGAGTAGTTACCATAGAAATCAAAACGACTTCATTCATTAGAAAGCTGAGCCTCGTATCATCAACACAAATTTCAGTTGGTCTAATATTTCAAATTGTGACATTAAATAATCCTTGGTTTCAAGTGCTGAAGTTATTTCCTCAAATATGACATCAGTTGACTCAACGCAATTCAGTAGAAATTTGAGAGCCTGTGCTACGCAACACAAAAGTTGAGAATATCATATATATATGGTATCATAGATAGCTATAAATATTTTTTCTCTCCATGCTTGATTAGGACTCTTCATTAATGTGATATAGAAGGTCAATATTTATTGACATCAAAGGGTGTTTCCACCTTAGCAAGGAACAGGTATGAAGTTTCATTCTAAAGATTCTTTCTTTGGTGCTTTTTTCCTGTTGCCCTGAGGAAATCTATCAATTTTGCCTCCAACATGTATGGTTTAGATACATTTTGGGAAGGCATGGGGAATGATTAACGAGGAAGTCTTGAGAGCTGGACCCAGGTTCTCTGGCTCTTATCTCAGAGAGGAAATTTCTCATAAGTCCAGGACCTGGCCATGTTGAAAATAACTTGTCATTTGTGTAGCATGGTACATAATTCTAAATGTTTAAGAGCATAGGCTTTGGTGGCAGACATACTTGGGTTCAATTCTAACTCTATTAATTACACTAGTCATTATCTATGTGATTTTGGATAGTGTCAGTTTTCTCATCCATAAAATGGGAATAGCAGTGTCTATTAGCACAGTTGGGATGATTAAATGGGTGAATGCATATAAAACATTTGATCCTAAATCTGGTACATGGTAACATTAGGGTAATTATTGTTGGCATTTTCTGATTCAAAATCATTTCATTTTACCACGGAATGATGAAGTAGAATTTAAGACTTGCCAAAGGGTGGGGAGCTATTTAATATCCAAATAATGATATCACTGATAATTTCTAAGTTGGGTTTATTACACAATTCTAGCTAGAAGGGAAATTGATGGAGTGTAGAAGCCAGGAGTTTCATAAGTATTTTCATTCTTTCATTTATACTTTCAAAAAATGTTTTTGGAGCACCTATTATTATAGGTAGCTAGGACTATCCCAAGCTTATATCTTATTGTTGTCTTGTACATAACCTTGCTTTTGATCTGCACTATATACACTTCACTCATTTCTAAAACAGAATTGTGGAGCAAAAATACATTTCTGCATTTCCAAACATGTTTGCTAAGTCATCACAGTATTATGTTTAAAAAATCACAATCTTTTCACTGGCAACAGTTACTTACCATTAAGAGCATATGCCAAGACAGCAAGTACAGTATTTACTGGTTTTTGAACCATTGTTTTATTTTTTTCTATAGTCACCAGTAGGAAATCATACAAGTTTCATGGTAGAAATAAATCATTGGGGTAAAGTGGAGAACTACTTTTTTACTGTCAAAATAACCATATTGACCTGGATATTTATGTAGTCTAAGTAAGATTGCCTAACTTCTTCAGTCCCTTATTTTATGTATCAAATGCTATACTCTTAAGCCTCCAGGTACAGCCAGTGTCAATGCTGAGGCTTTGTGTGTTAGTTACTTTGAATTGTGTATCCGTTGACTATCGCCACAATAGTGTTGTGTAACTAGCCACCCCAAAATTTCATGGCTTAAAACAAGAACTACTTATTGTTTCTGGAGATATGATTGCGGTGGTTCTGCTGATCTGAGGGCTCATTCATGTGTCTGCTGCAGTCAGCTGTGGGCTAGAGAGGTGGTGTCATTGAACTGGCTGGGCTTTCAAATGCCTGAGGTCTTCTCTGAGAGAACTGGACTCTGCTCCACATGGTACCTCATCCTCCAGCAGGCTAGTTCTGGCTTTTTCTCAGGCTAGCCCAGTCATGTTCTCATGGCAACCACATAGCAGGAAAAGAAGAAGTGGGAATTCTCAGGCGAGGCTCTATCACTGGTCCTGAGAACTTAGGTAGATAATTTAACTTGAGGCTTAATGTCCTAATATGCAAAATGGACATAATCATACTTTCTATTGTGAGAGATTATGTTGAGAATTAAGTTAAACACAATAATTCAGGTCAAAGGGCTTTGATAAGGGACCACTGAGATGTTATTTTTCTTTGCAGAATGCCAGTAAAACAGAGTAGTGGCATAATAAAGAAAACTGATTTTCTCTTTACTACTTTTTTCAAAAATTGATTTTATTACTTTCTATTTCTGTCATTTAGTCTATATTGAAACATAAGTTTTGTATCACTATCCAGGGGATACAAAGGCAGGTTTTTGGTTTTTATCACATCAGCTCAGTAAGATAAAGAAATGTTCATTTTAACATTATATTTTGACTTCCTTTTCTAAATGCTACTTCAGACATATGGCAAAATAAAATTTAAAATGAGTAAGCTTTCGAATAAGTAATGATTTAAATATTTATCTTTGTGAAATATAGAGAATTTTCTTAAAAAACAAACAAACAAAAATCCCAAAAAAACTCAACTAACCTTATTTAATGCTATTGAACCGTAGCAGTTTTTGGATATCATGGTTGGCAAACTGTTGATTCAAGGTGAAAATGACACTTTTCTCAATACCACGTCAGTGGTAGAATTTACCTGTATTTTGGGTCAGTCCAGGTTTAAATAGGAAATCATGCTCTTTAGGGTTGTGACCAGAATGATTTCTAAATAATCTCCACACAAACAACCATTTCTTCTTAATGAAAATCATACACTGCTGGGGATTTTACAAAGCACTGACAACCAGATTCATTCACTTATGCTTAGAACGCCAGTGCGCACAAACAGATCCCCTTTCACACTCACTCTTTTAATCACATTGCATTGACTTTCTTGACTTCTTTCTTTTTCCCTCTACTTGCTGAAATAATTACTGTATTTCCTTCCTTCAAAAATGTGTGTGTGTTCAAAAATATTTTCTTCAGAAATCTGAAAAATTCAAGGAAGGGAAAAATGTTAGTGTAAATTACATTCCAATGAATGTTGACGCTGATTATGATGTAATGGTGGGTGTGTAATAAATGGAAATAAAGATCTCCAAGATTGATGATACTAGCCAATGTTTGGAGAACTTTGGACACAGATGTTCACATATGTGACCGTGCCTTCATTTAATGAGAAAAAAAAATGTGTTTAGGTAGATAGATTGCTTGGTTGATCAAGCAACAGATTGATTAATCTGGGGGAAAATATAAGAAGATGGAATTTTGCAAAGAAAACCTAGTGATGAGAATTATTAAAACGAAGATTCCTAAATTCCTATTTCCTTGACATTTGCCCTCTGGTGTGTACTAATCCTAATGTTTGTGATTAAAATCTAATTTTTGCTATTCTTTTTGAAAGTGAAAACTAATGGGAAATTCTTGTTTATTTCTGTCAATAATGTTTGGGATAAGTGATTTGTCTTTTGATTAAAAGCTTCAGATATATAGCAGCATTTAAAAGTTATAAAATTGGTATATAACTGACCTCAATCTCATTTTGTACCCCTTCTGCTGATATAGCAAAACAAACCTACACAACTATGGAAGAAATTATCCACAGCAGATACCAACCCCCGAGCCACACAGTGGAATTCATTGTTGTACCTAAACTCAAGATGTAAATACTGAACATTCTTCAACCCAGGCCATGTGTTAATTGCCATACCATTGAGTTTTTTGTTATTTAAGAAAAAAAAATTATAATAAGTTTCACTGAAAGTAGTAAGCGTCATTCCCTTTGAAGTTTTGAGTTTCACAGAAGAAATGTGAGATGGGGATGACTGCATTCTAGGTTCTATCCATTTTTCTTCCTGGTGTTTAATCTTCCTTTTTTGTTGTTGTTGATTTTATAAGATTAAAATTTAAGACATTCAATAGTAGGTTACATGATTGAAACTTGGCCATTTGAATATGCTATCTGAGCTTTCATAAAGCTTTTATCTATACCCTTCCACAGTATATTCACAAAATCCCATTGTTGCATTTTCACCTTTGATAGAATTAAAAGTCCATGTTCTAAAATTAATGAAAACGTTAAAATTGATTAAATTTATTTTAAGGAAAACAATTTATATTTGTATATTGCTTTAAGTGTGTGATTAGTCTTTGCTCCCTACATTTTTATTACTTTCTGGCTCTCTTTTGCTCTAGTGTAGAGAAATTTCTGCATAAGTCATCCAAGAAGTACGGCATATATAATAGCAGGGACAAAAAAGAGTTTGACTAAGAAATTGTTTGACTAATAAAGACAAGAGACAAGGCAAGGCTCTTGTATTCAAAAATAAAGTTGTCCTTACAAATGTAAAATTAGAGCTTGAACATTTTGAAATCAAACAAGACAGAATAAAATTAATAGTTATATAGGTGTATGGGCTCATGCATCCTACAACCCAATTATATAAGAGGGACAAAATAAGGTAACCCTGGTATAACATCGTGTAAAATAAGAAGTGGTTATATAATTGGGCCGCATTGTGAAGTGGCACATTCCACCTACACAGTTTCTGAAGAAAGAGGAAGGAGGTGGGCAGGGCAGGATTTCTAAGGGATAATGAATAAGAACAGTTTCATATGTGCATTAGTATCATCCTAACTTTTTTTCTTTTTTCAATAGTATGCATAATACCACTCAGGTGCCTAATGGCCCACAGTTTGTTTTTTTTAAAGGTCTTGATTAAGCCAGTATTTAGGGCAAAAATAAGAGCTCATTGATTTGGGAAACAACCAATGCTTGCCCTTTAAGATGCAAGTCTAAGGTAAGGTCAAGAATCACTAAGAACATGCGATTTGGATAGATGGGTTTCAGCATCGCTAAGTAGTTAGGTGTGTATATAACAGAGCAAGAGAGCATGTCTTTTGTGCCTTGAGATGTGTAAGCCAGTTTTGATTAATGTAATATCATCACGGTTACATATAATATAGTATCTTTTATTAGTGTCATGAGAAGGTTCAAAAGAGAGAAAGAAAAATAAAGATGATAATAGGAGCTTTATTATAGTAATCAATGGTTACAGGAGGGCAATCAATACAGAAGAATCATTCTAACCACAATGCTTACAGTTGTTTCTATTTCTCTTATTCAGCAAGTCTTTTTTTATTTTATTAAAGTTTACTGGGGTGACAATTGTTAGTAAAGTTACATAGGTTTCAGGTGTACAATTCTGTCAACAGCAGTCTTAATAAGACTTTTTTCACTCCTGTGCTATGAAATCTGAAACAGCAATAATTCCTGGTGAAGTGTATTTTTCTAACTATACTTGAGTATATCCAAATTGGAAAATTAACCTCTTAAGCATTTTCCCTGATTGTTTTCTGTTATTTTTCTCCAATGTTGGAGTTTGTTGACAGGGGTGAACCTCCTAGGAATATGTCCCCATACCAATTCTGTCAGACACCAGAAGTTTAGTGCCTTTTGCTTGTTTCAAATTTGGGGTGACAACTTTTAGTTAAAAAAATAAGAATGTTAAAGTCCCTGTTAAATTAAATGGAATTGCTGGAACTGCCAACATTGTAATCCATACATAGCTACTCTGCTACCATTTGCATTTGTGTTACCTCTGAAAGCTAAACATCTGGTGATGAAGAGAAATGCATGTGTGACTTCCCTGTTTTCAGTGGAATCATTCACTCAGTGATAGAATTTTGAAACTCAAAGGAGAACAAATAAGAGTCAAGCAGTGCCAATAAACATGTAACAACAGTCCCTGAAACATGAGTTGATCCCAGTGAAAGAGGTAGCAATAAATGGAAAACAAAGATTGTCAAACAGTTGAGGAAAATTGCCTCCAATTGCACCCTTTTGAAATTGCCACTATTAATGTTGTATGAACGAAGTGTTAACAAGGGAGGTTGGCAAAGAACCAAATCCAAAAACATTTGGTGACTAATTTAATGATTTCATAGCATTTATCTCTCATTTTATGACTTAACTTTTTATTTAATTAATATTAACCTACAACTACTTACTTTTGGCTCTTGATGGACTTCATTCTAAATGTCTCAAAAATTGAAACTGGCAAAAGTGAATTGCTTTTTAAACTCATCCTTATTGTTAATTGTACTTGCTATAAGACAGAGACTATATTTTACATTTGTCATTTGGCAACAGTAATTTGCTTCTAAACTTTAACGGTGGAAAATAAATCACCAATTTGGTGGTAACCTGGGCAGGCACTACATCAGTGAAATGCTACCACTTTGCTGCTTCAAATCATCCATCCAGATAATGTTCAGAAGCAGGCAATCTCCCCATTGGCTGAACCCAGGTGAAGAACTGTCTGCCATGTGCTCCCTTAGATATGAATGTTTCAAAGCTCCTTCAAAATACTGCATTTTAGAGTGGTAACAATTTCCCTTTATTTCAAGAAATTGATTCCCAGCATACCTCAAACGTGTAACTTTTCCACGTGGATTTTTTTTTTTTTTAAAGTAGTGTAAGAAAATAAATTGTTCCTTATATGGGGTGATGTAAATACTGTGGGCACTGGCGGGAGACAGATCTGAGTTCTGATCTCACCTTTTCTGTAGGAGGTGTACTTGGACAAAGCTGTTTCCTGATCTGTAATGTTCTGATAACAATAGTTCAGAGAGGCGACGCGTAGGAGACGCGTAGGAGACGCAGATATAATCTCCATATATAAACACTGTTGAAAGCAACAGAAAGAGAAGTACAGGAGAAAAATCATCATATTGACATTAGTAGATGTGATGAGTGAAGACATTGGGACTTTCAATATAAGAACTTATTTTATACGATGAGTTACCAGTACTAACAAATTTCCATATTTGCTTTCAGTCCATTTTTTTTTTTTAAGCATCACATTGTTTTGTAATATACACACATATGTATATGTATGCATGTTTGTATGTCAGGTAATGAAAAAGCATAAAAATGAAGGTTTTTTTTTTTTTTTTTTAAATCACCTTAAATCCTGCCAATCAGACATAACCATCATTAACATTGGGTTAATGTCATTGCAAAAATGCTAAGGATATATGCAGATATAAATGTAGATGCAAGGATTAAAAATAGCTTCATAAAAATAGAATCATTCTGTCTATACTGTTTTAAAATTTCAATTTTATATTGATTGCCTCTCTATAAAGTGTGAGAACATTCACCCACTACTGTCTCTCGCTCTCCACCTGCATTCATGTCTCAATCTTTGTTACTTATGTTATTATTTATACATTGTGCATGCTTAAAACATTCACACTGACCTAAAAATGTAATTTCTATATTTGATTAGTATTAGCCCTATATTTCAGTGAAATCAGCATTCTCCATCCAGTATTTACTGTGGCTTTGCATTCCTAAAATATTTTGCTTCCTTTCTAAATTGACTGTTTTATCATCCAAGTCTGCTTAAAAAATATTTTTAGGAAAGGCTCATAGGTGTGTGTATTTCATAAGGTCTTCCATGTTTGCCAATGTCACTCTTCTGCCTAAAACATAAATAATACTTTATTTAGCTCAATGTAATATTCTTCTGTCACAGTTGTAGCCCTAGCTCCATGGGCTGCTAGCACTACATATTGCCGTGCAGAAGTCTTAAGAGAACCTGATTTTTCTCTGTGATGGGTTAGTTGCTTTTTTTTTTTTTTTTTTTTTTTTTTTTTAATTAGTTTCAGGTGCACAAGACAAAGCAAAACTTAGACGTTTATCATTTATATCCCTCACACTGTGTGAACCCCCCTCCCCCCATCCACTATCCCTCTGTACGTTAGTTGCTTTTTATGCTTGGATGCTTTAAAAATTCTTTTCTTTATTATCCTGGAGACTGGGATATTTTGCATAGTTGCTTTGTCGGGTTTTTTCGTTTGTTTTTCATCTTGTTTGAATGTCCCTTTTCAAACATTCTTTTTTCCCCCAATAATGTATTTGGTGACTTCTTGACTTTTTCTTTTTATCTGAGACCAGAGAGTTTTCCCTTCCTAGGCTATGGTTTGAGAGTTGAGTGTTTTAAGTTCTTTCTGTTTCTCTTTAGAAGGAAGGTTGGAGAGAGTACAGATGCCATGTACTGTACATTCTTTCTTAGAATACTGGGTTCCATTTTATCATCTGACATTTTGGTAAATGTCCTGTATTAGGTTTACTAGGTTTATATCACTCTGTGTGTGTGTGTGTGTGTGTGTGTAGGGGAGAGGGATGCCTCCTCCCATTCCCACAGGGAGACATCCTCAGACTTTAGCTTTCTCAGTTCATTCCAAAGCATTGGATGGATTCATCCCTTCAAAAGGAATCATTCTCTCCCATTTTCCTCACTCAGAGTCATTTCTGTTATTCCTCAGAAAAGGGAAACTCTAAGGACTCCTATCCAACTAGTTTCGCTCTCAATGTATGGTTATAGATGGGAATGCTCAGTGTATTTGGACTCAACCACTGGTTTGGGGTGGGGTCGAAGTTTGGAGTCAAACCGTGACTCCCACCACTCTCTGCCCCAGAAACTTCTGTGATTTTTCTTAGCTGTTAGAATTATTGCATTGGGTCAGGCTTCGTTCCGTGTGTGTGTGTGTGTGTGTGTGTGTGTGTGTGTGTTTAACTGTTCTTTTCTCTTTTTAAAAAATGTATTCTGTGAGCAGTTTTCATGCTCCATTATCACTTGAAAATCAGTACAGGAGTTTGACCTGAGCTTGGAAAATTGCTCCTCTGGCCTTTGCAGCTGGTGTGTGGTCCCTGCGGAAGCTGTTGAGAGAGGAGAACCTCTTGTGTGAGCTGAGCTTATGAGAAGGATATTTAACTGACCACGCTGGCTTTTAGATTTTTACTCTTAGCTCTTGCCAGTGTCAGTGTCAAGGGTTCCATATTTTTCCCATTTTTTTTGTTTTGTTGTTGTTTGTTTGTTGTTGTTACCATTTAAAAGCTGAATAAGAAAGAAGATTCACACCTCACCAACTTTCTTGTTATTGGGAAATTCTTATTTTTTCTCTTGATTTATTTTTCCTGATTCTGAGGTGATTAACAAAACAAAAGGGAGAGGGGAAATTCAGATAAGACACACTATCAAGATTATTTTAAAACACCACTATCTTTAATGTTTTGAAAGCAAAACTTAAAACAGAAAAACAGTAGCTAAAATAAAATGCACTTAAAATTTGAAGACATTTTTCTATCCAAAATGATTTTCTGTAGGAATTCTCACTGATTTGAAAGACAGAATAACACTGGATTAACGTCACCAGATGAAGGGCTAGCTTTCTGTGTTTTAGTTTCAAATGCTATTAATTGAATAATAACGAACATTTTTTTCTGAGCTACCTTCTGTTCAGATGTGAGAGTAATAATGTATAATTAGATTTTCCTGCTGTATTCTTTACTGTGTGTAGAGCATTGCTTGAAAAACCTGCCTCATCCTATGTTGTGAGTATATATAGAAATCACTAGGTAAGTGCTTAGTAAGAATTATTTGAGTGACAACCGCTGTTGTTATCATATTACCCAATGGGAATGTCCTCATTTGGCTTTGTTCTTATTTAACATTCTCTTTGAGGTCATTTATGCCTTAAATGAGATTTTGCATAAAACATCAAGTATAAACCCTGTTGGTTTTCCACTTGAACTTTTGTCTGAAACATATTGGCTTCATTTGTTAAAGTGAGATATAAGTGAAGTTGATGGACTTTGATAGGACAAACCTCCAACACACCCTTTATAATGGTCCCTAACAATGGTCTTGTCAGCCTGTGTCACCAGGCCCAGGGTAGTAAGGAAGTCACATCCACAGACCTTTCATGAGAAATGACACTGGAATGGAGGATTTGGATTGCTATAACTTTGATTTCACTCTGGAACTCACTCCTGTGTACCTCATCACTCATCATGTTGCCTTTCTCCAAGAGTTCTAGGCCCTTTGCACACTTGAAAATTATACATGGAGTTCTTTTTCTAGCAAGATGCCACTATACCTAGCCACCCACAAAAGAGAAGGTATTTTGAGCATAGCATTATAAATTTTAATTATTTTAATAAATAATTATTTTACTTGATGTTTTGCTTTGAATTCCTCTTTAAGTTGCTGCAAATGTTTCACACCATCCTTGCTACTCAAGTGTCTTCCTTGGACCTGCACCTTAGGCACCATCTGAGAGTTTATTAGAAATGCAGAATCACAGGTTTCAGCCCAGACCTAATGTATCAGAATTTACGTTACCAAGTTTCCCCAGAAATTCACATATACATGAATGTTTAATGTTATAATTCTAATGTAGCTAAGAGCTTCTTTGATGGGGGAAGCCATAACACTCAAAAGAAACATGGATATAAAAGTATTTTAAACATATGACACAGAAGCTCCCAACTCATAATGAAAAACTTGCAATTTAAATCTACAGCTAAGTACTCCTAATAGAGCAGTAAAAACGCAAAGGGATGACAGTACGCTTGTGTGTAGTAGAGAAACAGTCACATTGCTAGAGGGATGAGTGGGAATATCCCTAACAGTTTTGGCATATCTATGAAAGGTCTATCCATTACCCCCGCAATTCTACTTCTTGGAACTTATCCTGCAGGTGTACTTGCAAAATGATATATGTGCAATGCTATTGATTGCAGCATTATTTGTAAATGGGGGTCACATAAGGGGGTCCCTTGGTCAGTAAGGGATTGGTATAATAATGGCGTAATCACACAGTGAAACACTTTACAGCTATACAAAAGTGTGAGAAAGCACTCCTGTACTGATAGGGGAAACTCTTCAAACTATTTCAATAAAGGATAAGAGCAAGGTACAGAAAAATGTGTATGATATTTATTATCTTCTGTGTGAACAAAGAAACAAAACCAAAAATAAACATTTGAATTAGCCTGGATGGGTATTTAATAAAACAACTCTGAAAGCACACATAAGCAACAAATTAGGTCTTTGCAATACATGTAAATGATAAAGAGCTTGCCATGACATATATGCAACTTAAAACTCTGTGAGAAAATGACAGATGGTACATTGGGGGGAAAAATGGACAAGATTATTGGACAGACTTTTTATTATTCAATAGGCTGTTCATAGAAGTAGATATCAAGTAGCCAATAAATGTATGAAAAAGTGCTCAACCTCATTAATAATAATGAAAATTCAAGCCAAGAGGAGCTTTCACTCTGCATCTACCAGATGGCCAAAATTAAAAATCCTTACAACAGCAAGTGCACCAGGAATTACGGTATGTGCTGATGGAGTGTATGTTGGTGTAAACACTTCGAAAAACTATTGGTCATTTTCTAAAGTTGAGCATGCACATGTCCTGTGAGCAATCCCAGTTCCAGGTGTATAGCCAATGGAAATGTATTCTCGTCTGCTCTAGGGAAGAGGCACAGTAATGCTCTTATCAGCATTGTTTGCAATAGCCCCAGACTAGAAACGCCCCAAATACCAGCAACAGTAAAATAAACATGGTTACTGTTAAAACAAAAACAGAAAATAACAAGCATAGGTAAGGGTGTGGAGAAATTGGAACCTTCATGCATTGCTGGTAGGAATGTAAAATGGTGCAGACTGTGGGAAACAGTGCAGTGGTTCCTTCAAAAATTAGAATTACCATATGATCCTTCAGTTCACTCCTAGATATACACAGAATAATTCCAGGCAGAGACTCTAACAGATACTTGCATGCCATTGTTTATAGCAGCGTTATTCACAGTAGCCAAAAGGTGGAACACAATCCGTGTTCATCCAGAGATGAGCGATAAGCAAAATGTTTTATATCCATCCAGCAGTGTATTATTCAGCCTTAAAAAGGAATTAAGTTCTGATATATGCTACAACACGGATGAACCTTGAAAATATTTGTCCTGTAACAAAAGGACAAATATTGTATAATTCTGCTTACATAAATTACCTAGAATAGGCAAATTCATAGAAAGAGAAAGTAGAATAGAGATTACCAGGGCCTGGGAGGAAAGAAGAATGGGTAGTTATTATTTAATTGGTACAGCATTTCTGTTTGGGAAGATAAGATGAGAAAGTTTTGGAAATAGTGGTGGTGGTTGCAACATTGTGAATGTACTTAATGCAACTGAATTTTACCCTTAAAATGGTTAAAGTGGCAAATTTTATGTTATGAATGTTTTACCATAATAAAAAATAAACAAATTTCACCCCTAGGTAGGTTTATAATATATTTATAGAAAAGAATATTATACAATGATGGAAATAAACATACTACAGCTACATCAACATCTCTGAAATATAATGTTGAGTGAAGAAAGCTATATGTAAAATAATGTATAATATTAAATGTATGTAAGTTCATTTATATAAATGACAAAAAAGGCAACACTAAATTACAGAGTATAGAGATGAAAATGAATGATTAAAGTACAAGGAAAAAGTGCAGGAATTAAAATAGAAAGCAAGTTGGTGATTATCTTTGGAGAGGGGCATTTGGATCAGGAGAGCAAATGAGGGGTCTTCTGGCTTGCTGGCAGCGTTCTAGTTCTTTATCTAAGGATTTGCTTTATAGTCATTTGTTTAGGTGTACATTTTAAATGCATTTGTTTCTGTATATGTTATATTTCACAACACCTGTTTCATAAATAGTAAAAGTGGTTATGAGGTGAGGCTGTTACTGGGAGAACTGGATAGAGTGGGCATGATTCTCTTAATTTTATACTATTTGTATTGTTTAACTCTGAGGTTATTATATTTAATTTTTAAAATTTGAAATACTATACCAGTAAGCGATCAAATAACCTGATTAGGTAACTGCAAAAAATTTTGATTTTTGCATATTTAAACTAGCCTACCAGAAATTACGAAGACTCGTTTTGTATACATAAAAACCAAATATGTCTTAAACATAAGTATAAAATTTGATTTAACTTCAAAATCCAATAGTCTGTAGTAAGCTCCACTTTGAAACCCTACTTTTTGACCTAGGCCACTAAACCTTAGGCATTTTATTATCACAAATGAAAAAAAAAATATGAAGGAAGATGGATTTATTTGTTCCCTTTTCAGACTGAAAACTGCTTGGCTTGAGTCAGGGTAGCAGTTCACCCCCCGGAGGGGTCTCGCAGCCAAATTCACTTCCTTGTTTGGATCACACATGAAATTCCTGAATAAAGCAATTTCTCCACAGAGGATCTGGAGGCACTGGCATGCAAGAAGATTAAGCTTCTGTGTTGCTGAGCATGTCACCTGTGACTCTTGGCCCATTGGGCAGCTACTTCTTCTGTGCTCTGTGTGCCTTGTTCAGGCGTCCTTCGTGGCTATACAAAAATTAATAGCCCCTAGTAAAAGTAAACATCTAATTTTGGGGTAAGATGGCATTGAAAGTAGAATAAGTATATTATAGAATTGTACATTTGAAACCTATGTAATTTTATTAACCATTGTCACCCCAATAAATATAAATTAAAAATTAATTAAAAAAAAGAAAGTAGAGTAAGAATTAGGGTAAATACTGTCAGCTTGTTTCTGTCAAAACTATGCAGTTACATCTCAAACCAGTATCTTGTTGGGAATCTACAATATAGCTTATCAGTTTAGGAAAAGGTATGTTTTGGGATCTCATGGTTACATTTGGGCAGCAATTCTCCACCTAAAATCACTGGGACTTTTTATGTATATACAAAACCCTTTATTTTTCCCTCTTGTGCTATTTTTTGATTAAATTATTTGGTTACTTATGTTTCGATTATAGACACTATGAACTCTATTCAGTAAATAATTCAGAAAGTATAGATTTTTTAAAGTGCATAGAAAATGAAGATATTTGTTTACTAGATCCCTTTAAACTATCAGACTCATTTAACTATTAAATCTTTACACACCAAAGAACAAATAGTTAAGTCAGGTATCCCTTCCCTCCTTTCTTTAATTCATTTCCAAATTGACTTTGTGCTGTGGCCTAAAAAAATTCTCAAAAGCATAGGTAGAATTTATATGATGATGTTTGCTAGTGTTATTATTTTGGTATGGTTCTGTTTTAATTATTGCCTTTTACTTTTTTAAATTTTCTTTTAAATTAACAATACCTGATATGCTTATCATTCAATAAATATGTGTTTGCATTTAGAAGTTTACCTTTGTTTTATTCTTTAAGGTTCTAGTCTTGGGAGTTATAACATGCCTACTATAACAACAAATGCTATTTTAAATGTTGTCTATGTAGTAGTAATTCACAAATTTAGGGATGTTTGATTTTTCCTTTTATTTTTGTATATTCCTAGTATATTTTGTAGCTACGTATCACTTCCATTAAAGGGAAAACTTTGGATACGCTGTCATAGGAAAATATGACCTGGAATATTAATTTTTTTTAATTTAAAAATGTTTAAAAAGAAATGTATATATAAATGTATATATATAAAGAAATGTATATATACATACATACATACATATGTATATAATAACATTAAAATATTCTAGTTATAATTTTATATTTCATAATCATGTAACTATTGTATACATTGGTTTGTATCTAATACAGATCACAGTGATTTCATATTAGAATATACTATTTCTAGGTAGTGCAGTTTCTCCAGCAGCATGGGTAATGCCTACTATGGGGATCAGCTGTGTGTCAAGCATTAGTGATCTGCTTCCTGCTGGTTTTAGTTTTTATTAAAATGGGGCAAGCACAAAGATGAAACAGAAGCAATTTAAAGGCTGTAAATCGTCTTTTTCCCCCTTAGGATCCTACTCTTGACTTTTATTGCCTCATTGGGGTGTCGACAATACCCACACTGCCATGTTGAGTAAAAGATAGTTCTTTTGCTATCCGCGTTTAATTCATCTGATGTCTTCAATTTGCGTTTGGAGGCAATGAAGGAATATAACCAATATTTTCTGTTCCTCTAAATTTTCAGAAGGAAGCTGTTTAACTCTTTATTCAGATGTTTGGTCAATAATGAAATAGCCTTTATTTTGTGAGATATCCAGCAGAGAAAATTACAGTGCAATGTGGAGGCAGGATGTAAATAGATTTTATTGCCTCAAATCCACTCGTTTAAAAACTAAACAAGCAAAATTAGGTAAAATAATCAAAAGGGGTGTAGTTTGTTTTGTATTTTGACTACATGCCTCCAAATTGGGTCTCATCCCAAGTGCTTTCATTGAAACCACTACCTTTTTTTTTCTTTTTAATACTATTTTCTCCAATAAAATTAATAAGAGATCATGGTAACAATTTTGGAAAGTGTTCGTATTAGAATATGAGTCTACCTAGTGTAACAAAGATCCAAGTATCTTATGATTAGAGTTTATTTCTGTGCCACGTTACTCTGAGATAAGCAGTCGAGAGCTGATGTGATGCTCCATGGTGTTGAGGATCTGGACTCCTTCTGCTATTATGCTGCCATCTTCAAACATTGCTTTCACTTCATGATCTAAGATGGCTGCTTCAACTCCAGCACTCACACTCACCTTTCAGGAAGAAGAAGAAAAGAGAGAAGAATATTCTGGATACTCCCAGAAATCTTATACATCACTTCCATTTAAATTTCATTAGTTTTTGCTTAGTTACACAAGAGAGACTAGAAAATTTAACCTTAATTCCAGATAGTCATGTGGCCAGGTAAAATTAGTAGTGCTATTACTATAGGAAGAAATGAAGACTAAATATTGGAGGAAAGTCGGCAGTCTTTGCCACAATACATACGCGTAAAGGTGTTAAAGAAGAAAGGTAATCTCACCTTTAACTTTCAGCATATTTCCTTTCATTACCTTAATTCATTCAATATTTTAAAACAGAATTACACCATATGTCATAATGTGCTATTTTTATAATAATATAATATACCCTAAATATTTGCCCTGATATTTTAACATCCTCAAAACATAATTTAATGGCTACACAGTGTTACATATTATATATATATATCTTCATATATTTAACTGAATTCATAGTTTTGAATATTTAGGTTTGTTTTTCTAAAGACAAGTGTTTATAAATAGTTTTGTGGCTCTGTAAGATCTTTAACTTAGAGATTCAATGAATATTTTAGGGTTATTAATAATTTCAGAAAGGTAGTACAAAGTTATACTCCCATAGTTTATGTCTAAGAGTACCCATTTCATCAAACCTTTCCCATTACTAAATAGTATAAATTTTAACATGATTACACATTTAATGGTTAACAATTTATCTCTTATTGTTTTCATTTCAGTTTTTTTTAATAGTGAACATTGAACTTTAAATTTTTTTTTCTTGGTAATTTGTGCATCTAGTACAAATTTCCTTCATATTTCCTTTATCTCTTTTCCTATTTATTAATTTATGAAAACTCTATGGTAAGGATATTAAAATTTGTCTTTAAATATATTCAAATATTTTTCCCAGTTTGGAGCTTGTCTTCTGTTTTAGTAAATATTCATATTCTTGGATGTTTGTTCTGTTACTATATTTACAATAACTATTTTATGCAGATATAGTAAGCAATCAATAAATGTTCATTTGATGAGAGACTGAAAGAGTGAACAATTTGGTTTAGTACCAGATTTTACTGTACTTCATGCTTACTGCTAGTTTTTTCTTCTTTTAATCAGGACTCATCCATTTGGAAGCTTTCATTTTGAGTTATATCTTGAGCAACTAGAGCATATATTTTAGTGATACTTTAGAGAAAGATTTCATGCTAATTATTATGCTTGATATACTCATGCATATCAAAATATCCTTCTACTGACTTTACCCAAATACTTGTATGATTGTATAGAATTCTTTACAGCTATTTTCCTTCAAAGCTCTGTAGACCTTCTTCCCTTATCTTCTGGCATATGAAATGAAGGGTGAGGGTAGCCTGGTTTTTATTTCTTTGTAAGAGATTGTTGCTTTTTGTTTTATCTTCCTGGAAGTTCCAAGCACAAATGTTCTCTCCCTTGGAAATATTTTTAAAAATTCAGCTCATTATGTGTGGATGTTGAAAATGTTTAATAATTTTCGCCTGGCATCTTGGGACTTATGTTAGATAGACCTATTTGGAAATGTTTCCATCCACTCTGTCCTTAATTCTTATTTCTTCTGGGTCTGTCTGGCCTCAACCTCAGGGGCATCAGTTTGCACTATTTGGATTTACTTTTTATATGAATTATGTTCTTTCTCATTGTTTTTATGTCTTTTTGTCCACTACAGTTTGGGAGTGTTTAAAAGGTTTGTTTGTATACCAGTGGTTTGATTTTTCTGCTCTGACAGAAAATCACGTGTCCTGTTTCTAATAGATTTTAACTGTAATACATGATTTTTCTTTCTTGGCGTTGTCCTCTTAGAGCTTTCCAGCTCTTTTTTTTTTTTTTTTTTTTCACTCTCTGTGTCTTAGCTCCTGTTTTATCTCATTCTCTGGCCTCATCTTCTTGTTGTTTTCATAGTTCTTGTTTCAAGGGATTTCACTGATCCTATAAAGCAGATGCTTCACTTGTGTTTGCTTTAGTAAACATGTCCCTAAATGTATGCTACTCCTCCTCATTTTGTGTGTGTGTGTATATACACACACACACACACACACACACACACACACACGGGAGACTAGAAAATTTTTAAATATATATATTACAGAATCTTTAGAGCCCAAGCCTTATTAATATTCAAATGTATTAATAATTCAAATATATATATATATATATATATATATATATATATATATATATATATATATATATATATATAACAGAATCTTTAGGGCCCAACCTTCTAAAACTTTTTAATTCCTTGTAATATTTATTTATTCTTGAACAAAGAATCATCTGTCATGTAGACCTGACATTTGCCCATAACCATAAAATAATGATGGTTGGATCCTTGGCTCCTTTCATGTCTGTATATTTAAAAATATAAAAAGTTTTTTGTTTTTTGGCTTTTTTTAGGAATCCATCTCTGGATGTTACCTTAATATATTTACATTGCTATTTCGATGATATAATGTTCAGAGGGCATGGCAGTTTCCCATTTTTGGCCTGGCCACCTTATGAGGTACCCAGTGTGACTATGCCTGAGCTTTTTCTAACAGCTGCATCATTGAAATACACGCCCAAGTTGGGAAGATCAAAAGTTTGCTTGAGTAGGTGCTTCATAAGACTGGGGCCTAACCACTGGGGCGAACTACTCCCAAGGCCTCCTCACCTGTACCTAACAACTGTGGGGGAGGGGTTCCTAGGATCCTGCAAGGGTGTGTCTCCAAGCATGCTATATTTTTCAAGATGGAGGTGTGCAAGGTAGCCCTTGGTGTTTCCCTTTGATCAATTTCCCTTCTTATTAATGTATAGCAGAAGTTTGATGCTGAATATTGTTGGTATTGTTTCATGGCTGAGGTAGTATTCTCTGCATGTTATAGTTCCTTAGTCATTTTAGAATGGATCTGAGAGGCATAGCATAAGATATGTTTTCTCAGGCTGCTATCTTATGTTTAAGTGCTAAGATTATGTTAATGCTGTTGACTTAGATTATCTACTGTTCTGATCCCCATAGTATGTAACGATCATATTTCCATATTTTTGGCACTCTGGAAAAAAAATATTTTAGGATTTCTCCCTAGTCCATGGAAGTATCATACATTATTTTTCTACTTCCTCTTGTTGTTTGGTCTCCTCCTACCCATGAGAGTCAGTGATTTGCTGAGGTTGGCCCAGGAATAGATCTGTAGGTTTCCAGGTGAGGTGGCTCCCATTTGGATAAAGGCAGTTGTCAGCAGGGGCAACTCTGAGCTGTTTGCAGCCAACACCCTCAGGAGCTGAAGGGTGGGGATCAGGCAAGGCACCCCCAGCATCCAATGTATGAATTCTGTACATTTTCCTCCATTTGAAGTGTATGTGTATACTATTTGCCCATGTTCCTCTTTGTCAATAAATTGTTATTTATTTGTTAATTAGTGAGCAGATAGCTGTTGAGTGCTTATTTTGTGTTAGCGTTCTAGAACATTTCTAAGAGATTTCCTTCACTGAAATTCCGGAGATTTATTTGCCAAAGCTGTTTATATTTAGGAGAGGCTCTCTTTATAATAAGGCTATTATCCTTTTATCTGGTATTTGTAATTAAATACCTTCCTAGTTTTCTTTTTTCCTGGTAACTATCTACATATGATGGTTTTGGCTTGGAGAAGTTGAAAAGTCTCATGCTGTTGAAATTATCAATGGGTTTTTTGTTTGTTTGTTTGTTTTTGTTTTATGTATTTAAAAAAACCCAAGTCATCCATAAAGCTGATACTCAGAGTCATATTTTTCATCTCCTGTTTTAATATTTATCTTTTTTTATTCCAATAGGAATTTATTTTGAATTTTTGTGATAGATGAGATTTGAATGAATTTTTTTTTTTCAGAAATCACCAGCCCATATTTGCTATTTTTAAACTATTTCTTATCTGTTCATGTGTGGTTTCTTGACCCTATACACCAAGGGATCACATCTCAATATTAAATATATACACATATATGTGTGTATGTATATATATATGAATATATATGTATATACAGGGTGTGCAAAAAAATGTATACAAGTGGACACATTGGTCAGTATTGCTCACACAGTAGTTCGCTGTAATCAGAAGTGTCTGGATGCTGATGGTAACCACTCTGAGCACATCTTGTAATTGCAGAAGTCAAATGTAATTTGTATTCATCTTTTCTTATCAGTGTATTTTGAGTATTACAATTTAGTATTAAAATTTTAGTGTAGATTTTTCCTTTCTTAAAATGTGTATACGTTTTTTGGCACCCTCTGTATGTATATACATATGTATATTTAATATAAATGTATTCTTATGTACACATATATTTGTATAATATTATAATACTGCTATATAATATTATGTGACATACTGTTATCTATCATATATGATGCAATATATATGATATAATATTTGATATATTTTATAAATAAAAACTATATACTTGTATATATATATATTTAGCACAGTGTTTCAAGTGTTGGGGATATTTAATAATTTAAAATTTGTGATTACAATAAAGAAGGAGAGAAGATGTCACCAGCTTATTGATGAAAACTACCACCGAAAATACTTCATTCTGTCCCCAGGAGCCTTGTTGGGCGTGTGGGGGAGGGACGGAGAGCCAGATGGTGACTGTGGTTCTATGTCGATGATTCCTACAGGGATGGAAAGCAATTACTCAGTACTAGTCCCCTGGGAGGCTGCTGACAAGGCAAGCTTGTTCCCTGCATTCATCTCTACCAGGTATAATAATTACGCCAACAGAATCATAGCATTTGCCTCATGGATGTACAAAGAATCAGCACGGAACCTTTTGGCTTGTTCATCACCTTAACATCACCTACACAGACTAGTAATTGCTCAAGGAATTACGATCTTTGTTTCATTATTGCCTCAGAAACTTAAGATACAGACTGTAGGCAGTTAAAACCTGTATATAACCAATGAAGCTTAAGCATTGAAGGGTTAGATGGCTTTTACTGATGTTATCCTTAAGAAAGATTTTAGATGCTTTCCTCAAAAGAGGATGGAAGTATATGTTAGATTTGGCCATTTTAATGCTTGTAATTGGCAGCAGCTTATTAAGTGCATTATAAACTAGAGGATTTCTCTATTCCAGATGTAACTGTCAATCGTGTGTTATTCATGCCAGTTTCCAGGACACAGGGAATTCTTGGAAGACTTTGAACTGTGTTTCAGGTCTGTCCTCCACCATACATTCCCATCAGCAGGCCAGTGCAAAAGGAAATGGGGTCCTTTGCTACCCTGCTTCCTCTCCTGAAGGGGCCTGGAGGCTCTAAGGAAATGAGAAGTGACTGCTCATCTAGAGAGCTGGAACTCTGGTCCTGGGATGCTGGCAAGCAAAGAAAATTCTGGAGAGAGAAATTATTGTCATATGTTGGGCTCCCTAGAAGTAGAACCAGAGATGGCAATTCTTGTGCAAGTGACTTATTGAGGGAGTGCTCTCAGGAGAAAGAGAGTGAGGGAATCAGAATTGAGTAGGGTTCAAAGGTAAGCAAAGATAGAGCCGGAGAGGTCTCACCTGAGCCTGGTCCCGCAGAAAGCTCTGGAGTAGGAATCACACACTGTGTACTCTGTCCAGCACAGCATTGGCTTTCAGCAGCTTCCCCCTCCCTGGCGTGGGTGCATGGTCTCCCCGAGACCCCCAGCCAAGATAGTACTCCTCAGCCAAGGGCAATTCTCCCAAGGAGAGTGCAGGTGGGAGCTGTTAGCCAACACCTGCAGCATCTGTGGGATGGGCCACCAGCCACAGAAGACGACCTGAGTAGGGCACTGAGGCATCAACTCCAGCTTCCGACTTTCCCTTCCTTTCCCTGACCCCAGCAGTCATTCTCTCTGTTACTCTATTATTCTCTCTCTGTTTTATATAGTGATAGCACTTATCACTAGCTGGAAATATCAGATATATTTATATGTTTACTGCTTATTATCTGTCTCTTCTCCACTTGATGCCATAAGCCCCATATCTCATCAATGCTGTGTCACCAGTTTCTAAACAGTGCCTGCCACACAGTAGATACTCAGAACATAATTTGTTGAATGCATGAATGAATGAGTGGGATGGGAGAAGCAGGATGGCAGAGTGGCTCATTTGGGACCATCGGACAGCTGTGTAGTGCCCAACTGTAGTGAACACTGGGATTGCCCTGTCCAGATCACCTCAGACCCTGGCTTCTTGGTCCTGGGTTCCCCCACTCACCAGCTTCTGCGTGCTTCAGTCCTTATACCTGTTCCCTGCTTCAGAAGACAGCCCTTGGTCTGCTGTTCCAAGGTTCAAGAGTAGCTGGAAGTCTCCTCATGGAGAGGCCTTTAGCCAGTGATTGACTGGGGTGTGATTATGACTGGGGTGCACCCTCTCATTCCTCACGGCTGGAAACACTGACATAATTTATGTTCCAGAGTTCCCTGCAGGATCAGGCTGAGACCAGGGCTCTGCCTGAGATCGTAACTTGCTTGGCTTTCTCTTCCCCATCCTATTTCCCACTCTTCACTCTGTGTTTCTCCTTTGAGCACTGTGTTACTAAATCCCTGGCTTATGTCCCTTCCCCTGAAGGGTCTGCTTCTGGGAAATTGGATCTGTGACACCATTTAAGTCTGGGAGACAGACATGAATCAAATAACTACGAAATCACATGCAAAAGTACGATTGTGGTTTGTGCCATGAAAGAATGGTATTTTAGAAGTACTTACCAGATTCTTGGAGCTACTAAAGACTGTTCTGGGGAAGTGTCTCATTAGCTGAGATAATAATAGCTACAATTGATTGAGTGATCAGGAACTTTTGGCCTGTCGAGCTCTGCTTAAAGTACTTGACATGTGTCAAGTCAGTGCTTCTCAGGCTTGAATGTGCACACGGATCCCCTGTGGATCTTGTTACAATGCAGACTCTGGTTCCGGGGGTCTGCGTTTCTATCCCGCTAGCCCCAACCAGAATTGCTGATGTGCTGTTCCCCAGACCACGCAGTGAGCAGCAAGAGGTTAACTCATTAATCCTCAGAACAGCTCTCTGATGTAGATTCTATTATTACTTACTTTTTACAGATGAAGAAAGTGAAGCACTGAGAGGTTAAGTAATTTACTTAAAATTACACAGCTGGTTAGAGTTGGAACCAGGATTTGAACCCAGGCAGCCTGGATCCCAAATATGTCAACTTAAATCTATGAAGGAAGGTCTCTGTTGGAAGGTGAAATTATAAATGGTGTTGCCTAGGTGAGTAAACAAAAACAGTGCATCGCTGTGATTGATCTCAAGATTAGTAAAGCCTTGATACTATCCCAGGACACTCAGAGAGTCATCAAGTAAATGTGTTCTAGTTTTGAAAGAGACTGTTCTATCATCAGTTTCTCTTCTAGGCTCCCATGACTTCCAACCATTAGGCTGCTGTGTTCTGACAGTGTTTCCCAACTGCTTAAAAGTAGCTAATGAGTGGGTACCAGTGCCTAACAGAAGCGAATGGCAGCAGCTATAATTTTCCAAAGATCACTTGATCTGTCTTTTGTGATATTTTAACATGTGAAACAGCAGACAACTAGAGATTTATAACCTGATTCACTGTAATTGATTTCTTGGCTTCCTTGGGTCTAATTAATTTTTCCTGTGTACCCTAAAATGGTATAGTAGGCTTCCTGAAAGCTGTAAGAAGACAGCTGTATCACAATGTATGAAAAATAGAGACTTGGCTTTTATTTGGTTAGCAACTAGAAATTGATTTATCTATTGAGGTCCTGATAGGAAGGAGGAACGTTGACTCCAAATCTCAACAGAGCACCCTGGGTTAGGCTGTCTTAGTTTGAATTCTCCCAGGAGAAGCCTCTGAGAAAGGATTTCTGTACAAGTAATTATTTGGAAGGCAGTGCCAGTAAATCCTGTCAGGAGTGGGAAGTGAGACAGGGACAGAAGAGTCAGTAACACTAATGGTGCATTATCAAACTAGTTCGCACTTCTCCGGGGTTCTCTGGGGGACGGTATGGATCTTGCACTTCAGGGTAATTCCAACCAAGGAACAAGTCAACTGGAGTATTTATGTGCCACTCCCATCAGCCACGGATGGAGGGCTGCTCCTTGGGAGAAAGAGCGTTAAACCCCACCATTTCTGGGCATCAGCCATGGCAGCAGAGAAAACCCTCAATCAAAGAAGGGGAAGTGCTTATTTGGAGCTAGCTGTAGGCTTGGGCCTACATGGGAATGGGCAATGCCAAGGGGATTTGAGCAGGGCACCTCCAGCACCTGTTACAAGGTCCATATGTAAATTGTGTTGCTTTGATTCGTTTGTGCACCAGCGACTTCCCCCCAGTTCCAAGCCTTTTGTGCCTAACCTAACATGGAACCCATAATCTAGACTACCAGTGCCACTGACTTGGAGACATTTAACTAAAGCAGTTACCCATTGTACACTTTATAATATAATACTGTGCCCAACTCAGAAGACTATAAATGAAATTAAGGTTATTGATGTGATTATGGAGAGTAAAAAGTACTTCGGGATTTTGTTCATCATTTTATTTGGAATGCCCATAACAGTGACGTGGCTCAGTGTGACCCTCAATAGCAATTCAAAACATCAAAATAGAAAAGAATGCCCAGCGCAACTGAAAATTGAATAGAAGCCCCTGTGTTGCAATAATTTTTAATAGGTTTAAAAATTAGTCTTCAAAATGTAACATTCAAGATCAGACAATTCAGTTTGCGAACTTGTTTTCAACAATGTTGCTAACCTTTTTTGATATCAGAGGGATTATTCGTTATGAATTTGTACCAACTGGACAAACAGTTAATCAAGTTTACTATTTGGAAGTGCTGAAAAGACAGCATGAAAAGGATTATTTTAACTTTTCATCAACAATTCATGGCTCTTGCATCACGACAATGCACCAGCTCACATGGCACTGTCTGTGAGGGAGTTTTTAGCCAGTAAACACATAACTGTATTGGAACATCCTCCCTACTCACCTGATCTGACCACCAGTGACTTCTTTCTTTACTTAAAGATAATGGAAATATTGAAAGGAAGACATTTTGATGACATTCAGGACATCAAGGGTAATATGATGACAGCTCTAATGACCATTCCAGAAAAAGAATTCCAAAATTGCTATGAAGGGTGGACTAGGTGCTGGCATCAGTGCATAGCTTCCCAAGGGGAGTACTTCGAAGGTGACCATAGTGATATTCAGCAATGAGGTGCATAGCACTTTTTCTAGGATGAGTTCACGTACTTAGTTGTCCGACCTCTTATATGTTCAGCACTGTCAGAGGGGAAGGAGAATAACAAAGTACATTCCAGGTTAATGAAAACTACTAAGCTCAACTCCTTCCCAGGATCCGCTGTCTCTGTGGTGTCATCACCTCGGTTTTCTGACTGGCACCACATAGACCATCTTGCAATCCCCCATGCCCAGCTGCTATTTGCCCACCTGGGTGTCTTCTTCCCGCCTGCGGGATGGGAAACAAAACAAAAACAGTGTGGTCACTGACCCCAGGCTCAAGCTTCAAGAAAGGCTTTCCCCTGAGGTTCTGTTTTCCCAATTGTGAAGCTACTCCTAGATGCCCAGGACAACTAGTTATTACCCTGTACTTCTCACCCATTTCCTTAGGAGCGACTTTATAGACACTGTAGACCAGGAGAACGATTTCAAGACCTAGCTCTGATTTACTCTTGATATTTGGAAATACACATCTATGTTTGTGTGCTTCGTTATGTAACTCAATGACCCATTTTCATTTTATGTTAAATAACAAACCATAGTGTTTACCATATGCTAGACAATATCTTAAACACTTGGCAAATTAATCTCATTTAGTCTTCATAACTTTACCATGAGGTAGGTACTGTTTTATCCCCATTTTACAGATGTGGCAATTGAGGGACTGAGATGTTATCATGTTGATATTCTCATGAAAATATTAAGATTGATGAAATGTATATATTAATCAATGTTGACTCCTAGGTTAATCTTTCTTCCCCTCCCTGCTCCCACCCTAGATAGTGTTATGGATTTTTTTTTTTTTTAATTGGGGTGACAATTGTTAGTAACATTACATAGATTTCAGGTGTACAATTCTGTATTACATCATCTGTAAATCCCACCCAGAGTCAGTTCTCCTTCCATCACCATATATTCAATCCCCCTTACCCTCATCTCCCACCCCCCACCCCCCACCCCCCTTACCCTCTGGCAACCACTAAACTATTGTCTGTGTCTATGAGTTCTTGTTTCTCATTTGTTTGTCTTGTTCTTTTGTCATTTTTACTTTATATACCACATATCAGTGAAATCACATGGTTCTCTGCTTTTTCTGTCTGACTTGTTTCGCTCAGCAATATACTCTCAAGATCCATCCATGTTGTCACAAATGTTCCTATATCATCTTTTCTTACCACTGAATAGTATTCCATTGTGTATATATACCACAACTTCTTTATCCATTCATCTATCGAAGGACATTTTGGTTGTTTCCATATCTTGGCCACCGTAAACAAAGCGGCAATGAACATTGGAGCACACGTCTCTTTATGTATAAGTGTTTTCAGATTTTTTGGGTAGATACCCAGGAGAGGGATTGCTGGGTCATATGGTAATTCTATTCGTAATTTTTTGAGGAACTTCCACACTGCCTTCCATAGTGCCTGCACCAGTCTGCATTCCCACCAACAGTGTATGAGGGTTCCTTTTTCTCCACAGCCTCTCCAACACTTGTTACTATTTGTCTTGTTGATGATAGCCATTCTGACTGGGGTGAGGTGATATCTCATTGTGGTTTTTATTTGCATTTCTCTGATGATTAGTGATGTTGAGCATTTTTTCATATGTCTATTTGCCATTTGTATGTCCTCTTTGGAGAAATGTCTCTTCAGGTCGTCTGCCCATTTTTCAATTGGGTTGTTTGTTTTTTTGTTGTTGAGTTTCATGAGTTCCTTGTTTATTTTGGATACTAGCCCCTTATCGGAGGCACTGTTTGCAAAAATCTTCTCCCATTCAGTTGGTTGCCTCTTTATTTTGTCGATGGTTTCTTTTGCTGTGCAGAAGCTTTTAAGTTTCATATAGTCCCATTCGTTTATTTTAGCTTTTACTTCCATTGCCTTTGGAGTCAAATTCATAAAATGCTCTTTGAACCCAAGGTCCATAAGTTTAGTACCTATGTTTTCTTCTATGCAGTTTATTGTGTCAGGTCTTATACTTAAGACTTTGATCCATTTTGAATTAATTTTGGTACATGGTGACAGATAGTAGTCCAGTTTCATTCTTTTGCACGTGGCTACCCCATTCTGCCAGCACCATTTACTGAAGAGGCTGTCCTTTCTCAATTGTATGTTTTTTGCTTCTTTGTCAAAAATTATCTGTCCATATTTATGTAGTTTTATTTCTGGGTTCTCAATTCTATTCCATTGGTCTATGTGTCTGTTTTTCTGCTAATACCATGCTGTTTTGATGATTGTTGCCCGGTAGTACAAGCTAAAGTCAGGGAGTATGACACCTCCAGTATTGTTCTTTTCTCTTAAGATTGCTTTGGGTATTCAGGGTCTTTTGTGGTTCCAAACAAATCTGATGATTTTTTGTTCTGTTTCTTTAAAAAATGCCATTGGGATTTTGATGGGGATTGCATTAAATCTGTATATTGCTTTGGGTTATATGGCCATTTTAACTATGTTGATTCTTCCAATCCATGAGCACGGAATGTCTTTCCATTTCTTTGTGTCTTCTTCAATTTCTTTCAAAAATGTCTGATAATTTTCAGCATATAGGTCCTTCATATCCTTGGTTAAGTTTATTCCTAGGTATTTTATTCTTTTTGCTGCAATTGCAAAAGGAATTGTTTTTTGTATTTCTTTTTCTGAGATTTCATTGTTAGTATATAGGAATGCACTGGACTTTTGTACATTGATTTTGTAGCCGGCAAATTTACTGTATTCGTTGATTATTTCTAATAGCTTTTTGGTGGAGTCTTTAGGGTTTTCTATATATAGCATCATGTCATCTGCAAAGAGTGATAATTTAACTTCTTCATTCCCAATTTGGATGCCTTTTATTTTTCTCTTGCTTGATTGATCTGGCAAGGACTTCCAACACTATGTTGAAAAGCAGAGGTGACAGGGGTCAGCCCTGTTGTGTTCCTGAACGTAGAGCAAAGGACTTCAGTTTTTCACCATTAATTATGAGATTAGCTGAGGGCTTGTCATATATGGCCTTTATTATGTTAAGGTATTTTCCATCTATCCCTGTTTAATTAAGTGTTTTAATCATAAATGGATGTTGTATCTTGTCAAATGCTTTTTCTGCATCAATTGATATAATCATATGATTTTTGTCCTTTATTTTGTTTATGTGATGTATCACATTGATGGATTTGCGGATGTTGAACCATCCTTGTGCCCCGGGGATGAACCCCACTTGGTCGTGATGCATAATCTTTTTAATGCATTGTTGTATTCGATTTGCTAGAATTTTGTTTAGGATTTTTACATCTGTATTCATCAGAGATATTAGCCTGTAGTTTTTTTGTGTTGTTCTTACCTAGTTTTGGTATCAGGGTAATGTTGGCCTCATAAAGTGAGTTTGGAAGTGCTGTCTCTTCTTCAATATTTTGGAAGAGTTTGAGCAGGATTGGTATTAGATCCTCTTTGAAGGTTTGGTAGAATTCACTAGTGAA
Source organism: Rhinolophus sinicus (assembly GCF_057876585.1). Lineage (NCBI taxonomy): Eukaryota > Metazoa > Chordata > Mammalia > Chiroptera > Rhinolophidae > Rhinolophus > Rhinolophus sinicus. The sequence goes on from NC_142513.1 coordinate 29,298,047, forward strand.
GCCATCTGGTCCCGGACTTTTGCTTTTGGGAAGGTTTTGGATGACTGATTCAATTTCGTTACTGGTGACCGGTCTGTTTAGATTTTCCAGTTCTTCATGGTTTAGCCTTGGAAGGCTATATGTTTCTAAGAACTTGTCCATTTCTTCTAGGTTATTGAATTTGGTGGCATATAGTCCTTCATAGTATTCTTGGATGATCCTTTGTATTTCTGTGGTGTCCGTGATAACTTCCCCTTTTTTATTTCTGATTTTTTAAATTAGTGTCTTCTCTCTTTTTATCTTAGTGAGTCTAGCTGAGGGCTTATCAATTTTGTTAATCTTTTCAAAGAACCAGCTCTTTGTCACATTAATTTTTTCTATTGTCTTTTTGTTCTCTATTTCATTTAGTTCTGCTCTGATTTTTATTATTTTTTCTGTTCTGCTGACCTTGGGTTTCATTTGTTCTTCTTTTTCTATTTCTTAAGGTGTAACATGAGGTTATTTATTTGGTATTTTTCTTGTTTCTTGAGAGAGGCCTGTAGTGATATAAATTTCCCTCTTAAAACTGCTTTCGCTGCATCCCAAAAATTTTGGTAGGATGTATTTTCATTGTCATTTGTTTCTATGTATCTTTTGATCTCTCCTCTAATTTCTTCATTGACCCATTCGTTCTTTAGAAGTATGTTGTTTAATCTCCATGTATTTGTGTTTTTTCCTGCTTTCTTTTTGCAGTTGATATCCAATTTCAAAGCCTTGTGATCAGAGAATATGCTTGGTATGATTTCAATCTTCTTAAATTTGCTGAGGCTGATTTTATGTCTCAATATATGATCTATCCTTGAGAATGTTCCATGTACACTAGAAAAGAATGTATAGTCTGATGTTTTAGGATGAAGTGCTCTATATATGTCACTTATGTCCATTTTATCTAATGTGTCATTTGGGGCTGCTATTTTGTTATTGATTTTCTGTTTGATTGATCTATCCAGAGCTGTCAATGATGTATTTAAGTCCCCCAGTATAATTGTGTTTTGGTTAATTTCTCCCTTTAGTTCTGTTAGTAGTTGCTTGGTATATTTTGGTGCCCCCTGATTGGGGGTGTAAATATTGATGACCTTTATGTCTTCTTGTTGTATAGTCCCCTTTACCATTATGAAATGTCCATCTTTGTCTCTTGTTATCTTTTTCACCCTGAAGTCTGTTTCATCTGATATCATTATGGCTACACCTGATTTTCTCTGGGTACCATTTCCTTGGAGTGTCAATATCCACCCTTTCACTTTGAGTCTATGCTTGTCCTTGTAGCTGAGATGTGTCTCTTGAAGACAACATATGGTTGGTTTTAGTTTTTTGATCCAATCTGCTACTCTGTGTCTTTTTATTGGTGAGTTCAGTCCATTTATATTTAGGGTGATTATTGATATGTGAATGTTTTTCAATACACATTAGAAGGTTTATCTGTGTTCTCTCTGGATTATTAAAAGAAAAATGTTGCCCTGGTTTTGTTGCAGTGAAGGATAGGTTGTACATTCAGCACAAAAGGGAAAAAATGCCACAGAGTCAAACTTATCCTTGAAAATGCTTTCAAACACTTCAAAGTACTTCTGTGTGTACAACTCTCTATGGTAATTCTAAGGATGCTGAAGTTCTAGAACAGTGGCGCTTGACTGAACAAAGGAACAAAGAGAAAGTCTAGCCAGATGTTTGGGGTTTCAGATCAACAGCCTTTGAGATAGCCATCAAATTCCTTGGGATTAGTTTGGGGGTTGGGTGAACACATTAGAAACTTTTTGCTTGCCTGCAAAGTTGGTTCCTTTCTATTTTCACATTAGGCTTCTCTAATCTTGATGCCTGAAAATTTTTTTTTTTTTTTTTTTTTTTGTTACCTTGAGACAGTGAACTCAAGCATAGTTGAATTTTGCAAAAAAGTATAGCCTAATGGTTAGAAATAATCAATAATGTGGTAAAAATTATGTAGGGTGCCAGATGGGCACTGGACTTATTAGGGAGATCCATCATGGACTATGTAGATGCCTGACCAGTGCACTGTACACCTGAAGCTGAAATTGAATAATATTGAATGTCAACTATAATTAAATACACACACACACACACACACACACACACACACACACACATATTCATTCACAGGACGTGAAGTGCAGCATAGGGAATATAGTCAATGGAATAGTAACAGCTCTATACGATGTCTGAGAGGTAGTAGATTGGGAGGTTATCACTTTGTGAGGGGTGTAAATGTCTAACTCTTACACTGTTTTGTGCACCTGAAACTGATTGAAATAAAGAGAAGGAAGGAAAGAGAGAGAGAGAGAGAGAGAGAGAGAGAGAGAGAGAGAGAGAGAGAGAGAAAAGAGAGGTAGAGAAAAGGATCTCCAGCAGCAGAGGCCTGAGTTTGACTCCCAGACTCTTCTTAGATATCTGACACTGACAAATTACATAAAGTATTTGAACATCAGTTTCCTCATCTGTAAAAAGAACACTTAATCTTTACCTACCTTATAGTATCAGTTTGAGCTTCAATTCCCATGTTGCTCTTTGAAGGGTTCCTAGCACTGAGCAGGATGCTCTTGAATGTCAGATATTCTTATTGTTCTACGGTCAGAGGGTAATTTAAAGCACATATGATGAGATTCAACTGTATCATATTGTCCTGCACTATGCAACCGTGATGAATTGGCTTAATAAGGGCTTGGTTCCATTACTTACAAGCTTGTGACTTAATCATGTTACTCGGCCTCCCTATCGCTCAATTTCCTCAACTGCAAAATGAGGTTATTAATACTGTTTTTTCTTATAACATTATTATGAGCATAAAATTAATTAATATATGCAAAACTCTTAAGACAGTGTCTGGGATTTTGTCTATGTGTTATCACATGTGTTAGGTTTGTCAGAACCTAACAAGAGTAAGTGCTCAAGAAATATTTGATGGTGAAAGGAGTATCAGTACACACAGTGGGGAAGAACTTTTCACATTGAAGTGTCATCTTTTGGTTGATAATCTAGTTCCAAAGAGCTATTATTTAGTCTTAGCATGAACCGATGTCATATGTGGTCACATTCATTAATGTTACCAATGATCTCATCAGCAAATTCGGTAAGTACTGAGACGCTGTCAAGCTCATGATGGTAGATACAAGTTTTCCAAAATTCTAATTTTTACTTGGAACCCTAAATTTAATCATTGGCAACAAGTACTGTCAGTTATGTACCTTTAAGTGACAGACCCACTTCATTCATTTTTGACATGATGTCTACCACGTACCCAACTCTGAATAACCCTAGCTTACCTGTCAGTCATTCTTTCAGGAAAAATGACATTACATGAAAAGAATGATTACTTCAAAATTCACATTATCCCGTAAGTGCTTCAGTACACTGCAGAAGTAATACTCTTGCATGCTTTCTATTTTGCCACACAGAATACTAAACAGTGCTCTTAAGAGTCAAGGTTTAATAAAATTAATATTGTTTACTGCTTCAAAAAGGACATTTTTGAGTGTATACCGTGTTTCCCCAAAAACAAGACCTAGGAGGACAATCAGCACTAATGAGTCTTTTGGAGCAAAAATTAATATAAGACCCGGTCTTATTTTTCTATAAGACCGGGTCGTATATAATGTAATGTGATGTAATGTAATGTAATATAATATAATACTGGGTGTTATATTAATTTTTGCTCCAAAAGATGCATTAGAGCTGATTGTCTGGCTAGGTTTTATTTTTTATTTTCTTGGAAACATGACACACACACACACACACACACACACACACACACACACACACATTTTTCCCTTCAATGGCGAGTGTCTGAGAATGAAGAATGCAATGCCTTCTGTTATACTAGAAGTTTGGTGCCGTCTTCTTGATTTGTATGAAGGTACCGGCAGTTCTATCCACCTGCTTTTGTATAAAGTGTAAACGGCAACATAGTGAAAAAAGGATTAACCTCTTAGTATAATTATAAAATCACTTTGACCTCGGGGAAACTCTGAAAGGGTCTTAGAGAAACCCCAGTGATCTGTGGACTACACTTTGAGAATCATCGAGCTATAGAAACATTCCAATAAGTAAAATTGGCAGGACTCTGTTGTTAATGAATGACGGCACGAAAGGTACAGCTGAGTAAAGTGTGACTTAGTTTTCCATTCTGAGAATGTGGGTGGGCACAGATGCCACTGCAGAGTATGGGGAGACTAGAGGAGGAGGAGGTTTGGGGTAGAAAAGATGATGTGCATTTGGGGGCATGAGGTGGCTAGAATATATCCTATTTAAGTTGCTCACCTTAGGATATCTTGTGCAATTTTCATTCAGAAAAGACTTAGAGAGCACCCACTGTGTGCCAGGGACAATAAGAATGTATTTCATTTCCAAATGTTTTTCATGCAGAAGTCATTTTCTTAGTGAAATTGTAAGCTTCCTTACAGGATGACCTACATTATATATTTAGAAAAAAAACTTTTATGAACCTATCACAGTACAGGGACATGACAAGGTATGCCGGTTTACCAAAGCCGATGTCTCCTTGCCGCCTCCTCACAGTGAAATACAATTTTTCTTCCACCCTTTATCCCTGGACCAACTAATATCCACACACACTCTAACCTTCATCGTTGATCAGGAAAATGCAAACATTACAGCGAAATGTTGTATACTCAATAGATGGGTGAAAATGAAAAAGTCAGATTATACCAAGGCTTGAGGATAGTATGCATTGTCAAAAGTGCTTGTAGTCTGTTAATAAAGAGAGTAAATTGGTGCTTCCATTTGGAAACAGTTTCACACTATTTAATGTAATTGAACATCACATTCCCTGCAATTCACAACAATCTACTTTTAGGAATATACCCTAGCAAAAATTTAGCACTGGTGCACCAAAATAATTCTACAAGAAAATAGATAGTAGTGTATGTTCATATGGGACAGAAAGGTGGGAGGGAGAAATCTAAATGACCATTAATTGGAGAATAAATGATAAATATGATTCCTACACTGCAGTGTAAGTCAATGCAATGATATTGTAAACTTTTATGCTTTAAATTAGAGAGGTGTGTAAATGTGCGTTTATTTTATTGTAGTGGTTTATAAAATACACAAATGTATAATAGAGTGTACTATTATATTTGTAATAAAGGTAGCATTAAAATATAATAGAAAAATTTTCCTGTTAAGGCTTCACCTCAATATTCAGTCATTTTTGTATTTTTCACATTGTATTGCAAATGTGAGTTTATCTGCATGCTTCCTGATAGTTACGAGACCCAGTGAAAAGACCTTATTTTAGTCACGTTTATATCTGCCTTTAAAAAAAAGAAAGAATTTCTGGGTTATATTATGCACCAAATAGGTTTGCTGACCAAAAATAAATAAATAAATCTATTGATTCCACTGATTTTTCAATTATGTTTTTGAACTAAGGACTAATATCATGTGGCTATTAGTCAACAAATAAATAAAATCCTCAATTATCTTTTATATATTGGCTTTTAGGTATATATTCCGTGGATTTTATTTTACTCACATACACACGAAACAAGAATGTCTTTTTATATTTGGTTTAATGCGGTGTTCAAATTAATAAGACAGAATAAACTTTAATAGGAAAAAGATTAGTGAGCCATTTTGAGTAAGTTTATTGACTGAGTTTGCGTCAACCAAGTAATACAGGGAATTGACATCTATGCTAAGATAATTACTACGGTTATTTTCATGTTAGGGCCAGCTGTTAGAACAATACTAGATTTTAGAAACAAATAGGTGGTGGTCTGTCAGTAACTAGCCATTGAATAATGTCAATCTAATTGCATCAGTTAAGCCTTGCTATAGTTTGACAGGAGAAATTTACAATTTATTTAGTTCCATGTTGTGTCTTAAATTGTGTGTGTGTGTGTGTGTGTGTGTGTGTGTGTGTGTGTGTACCTATTCCTACAAAATTATCTGGAGTCTTTTCCCATAGCCCGTCAGTGTTGTTTAGGGAGCCATACGGATTATCATTGTCCTCATCTCCATCTGTGTCCTGCCCCACTTAACCCTGCATGTAGTCGTGACAGTGGAGAATAGGAACAAGTGTGTGCTCACTAAGAACTGGGAGTTCTCTACATCTTGTCCAGCTGAAGTCATAACGCAAGTTTATAGGCCTAGAAAACTTCTTTCGGGTCCCTTTTCCCATTAACTTTGTAGTTGTAAACAATTGTCTTGAGGTTAGGAGGAAAGATGGTATCAGAAAACAAAAGGAGGAAAGGGAGGGAACATGTCCATAGTCATTTTCTTCTAAATTATGTCTCTTTGTTTTGTGTTCCTTCCTGTGGTGTTTTGTTAGGTCAGCCAAGGTGTGCCCAGCTTTTACTGATTCTGTTCTCCCATCAGCCCATCATGGCATAACTGGAAGATTTCTGGAGTAATTAGGGATTCTCCATAAAGCATGAGGCAGGGACAGAGAAAGGATATACAAAGGTACTGTGTTGTAGTTTTGCACATGTTGTAGCTTCATCCAGACATTATTTATATCTGATGAAGCGATTATGTGTATGAGCACAACCATTTATATGGAAGATGAGAGAGTTGAAAGTTCATCTTTTGACATAAAACAACCTCTCTCATATGCAGCCTGACATATATTAGTGTATAGTGTATAAGATTTTCCCTTGTTTTGAAAAAAAACTTGGGTAATGTGAGTTTATACACACACACAACACACACACACTATATATATTAGATTGGTGTAAAAGTAATTGCGGTTTAAAAGGTTAAAAATTATTTCAAAAACCGCTATTACTTTTGCACCAACCTAATATATATGTATATATATATATATATATATATATATATATATATATATGTATATATATATATATATATATGTAAATACATATTATGTGTGTATGTGTGTATATATCAATATATCTATATCTATCTACCTATATCTATATCTATAGATACATTTTTAAATAAAGAATTAGATGGCCTTGGTATGGAACTACATTATCACTTGAGATTTTTTTCCTCCCCTATATTGAAAACTATTAGCTTTCCCCTTATCTACAGGAAAGCTAAATTTAAACTCAGAATAGGTGACTTTGGAGTAATAATGTTTAATGTCTAGAGATTAGCTGAGTACATTGATGTCTGAAATGATCAACACCAAAGTAGTATAAGAAAAAACACACTAAATAATATGTTCTCTTTAATTGTTTATTGATGAAAATTCCAAAGCGGTATGGGAGAAAATGGGAAAGGGCAATTTAATGCCAAGCAATAATAATTATAACCACTGAGGAATGGCTGAGAGAGAATGCTATTGATTGACAAAAAAAAAAAAAAAAAAAGCTTCTGGGGATTCTGAGGATGTCGGTATCATTAATTCACAACCATTGTGAAGGATTTTAAATGGTGAGGTATAGACACCACGGCTAGAAATAAAAGCAAGACATTTTTCAGGAAGGTTTGTGGCAGCCTATTTTGTCAAGACCTATTAATTTCAGTGCATTCTGCCTGCATTATACCAGCAGCACCCCAGAGGGGCCACCTTGAGTCCTAAACCTCATTGTTCATTTGCTGTCTTAACAGCTTAATAGCTTGCTCTTCAGGTTTGTTACCACAAGCTTTCCTGCATGGTTTTGCAGGCTCACATGCTTCTCATTTATTTACTATTTTAAGTCACGGTCCCACCAAATGCCTGTTCTCTCAAACAAGATGAAGTGAGAATTTGAATCAAGATCATAAAGCTCAAAACCCAGAAGAGTCATTGATAAAGTTTCCATTCTTCTTTCCAGAGCCCTTGGACTCACAGGTGCTGAGGGAAAAAAATGACATATTTTGTATTTCTGTTCCTCAAACTATTCATTATTGTAAGAAATATTACCTAGGGCATTTTTCTAATATTTATTTTTAAACTAATATACTTTAAAGTAAATGCACTGAAAAAGGTTTTATTTACTGACTGAACAGAGAGTTCTGTTTAGAAGTGTGGAATCTGAGGTGTTTTTTTTCTCTCACATGCGATGAGCCAGTGTGTGAAGTACGGATTCTTTACTCATTTGTGATTTGTGTATGTGAGTCTTATTTTGCTTTTGTTTTTTGTTTGTATGTGTGGGTTTTTTTTGGTCAGGAAAATAAATAATTGCATGTAAAAACCACCTATTTTTTAACTTAAGAAGTATTTATTTATCACTTTTTGTATACTAAGCTTTGAGGTTATTACATGGCACAAGGGAATTTAAATGTAGCGGAGCATTGAAAACAACCAAACAGATGACTGGGGCATGTGTTATGCTAATAGAAAAAGATATCTAAAGTAGCACTCTAAGTATAAACAGGTTTCATTTGAGAGAGAGAGAGAGAGAGAGAGAGAGAGAGAGAGAGAGAGATTGAGAATACTTATTCATTTATTTTTTTTACTGAAGAAGTAACAAAAGAAGACTGTAAAATCTCTTAAAATCCTCTTCAGGCGAAGTCCCACTCTTTGCAGTAGCTGTTATACCATGCTTCATCCCACCACTACTGCTTTCTAGATCTCTCTTCTTTCCAAAGGGTGTCATGTCTCTTCTGATGGAAATCAATTTTGACTTTTTTTTTTAACTATTCTCCTTTTCTTAGACTATTCTACCCATTACCCTGACCAACATATAAAGCTTAGGTCCCAAGCAACCAAATAACTATGCCTTAGAATAGTGTTTTGAGTTGTTTGTTTTTGTTTCTGATGAAGTCACAATAAAACCTCATTTTATCACGTAAGTCAGCATACAAACAAACACCACACACACACACACACACACACACACACACACACACACACACCTTTTAGGCTCAGCCTCTCTTACATTCTCAGTCAACTTTCTTGCTAATGTTCATGTCATTCAATTTCATGGGTGGAAATATATTTATTGTCCACTTCCAAATTCACATCACCATCCTCCATATGACCCTTTTGATTTTGAGGCTTTCTGTCCAACATTGCAACTTGCATGTCCCTCAGGCATCCTTCTTCCTCATCTGCAACTGAACCGTCTGTTTCATGCATTCCCGAACTGTTCCCCTTCCATCCTTCCTTTTAAATAAATTCCATTGCTGCCGTGTTTCCCTGAAAATAAGACCTAGCCAGACAATCAGCTCTAATACGTCTTTTGGAGCAAAATTACTATAAGACCCAGTCTTATTTTAGTATAATATAAGACCCGGTCTTATCTAACATAAGACCGGGTCTTATAGTAGTTTTTGCTCCAAAAGACGCATTAGAGCTGATTGTCCAGCTAGATCTTATTTTTGGGAAAACACGAAATCTACTTAGTTGCCCAAACTGGATACCTAGGGGTCATCCTTGGATACCTCTTAGACCCTCTTCTCTCCCTGATGTCCTATTGACTTTATGCCCAATATACAGCTGGAATTCACTCATTTTTCTCTAATTTCTCTTCCTCTTAAAGGCTCAAGGGTTTTCCTGGCTTTACTTGGATGATTCTTCCTCGGGGCTCGGCTTTAATATCATCTTATGTATCTGTTATGTCTTGCTACAGTAATGCTGTACAACACACAAAACTTCATTGGCATACAATACAACAGTAGACATTTGCTGTTCATAAATTTAAGGTGTGGGGTTCACCTTGACAACTCTGTGGTCTTGGCTGAGCTCTCTCACCTGTCTGGTGCTCAGCAATCTGTTGGCTGATCTAGGATAGCTTCAGTTAGGAAAACTGGGATGACTCAGTTCTGCTCTGCATCTCATCCTCCCAGTGGGCTGGCTGGAGAATATTCTTATGCTGGTTGGCAGAGATGCAATAACACAAATAGAGACACCAAGTATTTTTTTTCAATGCTCTGGTGTGTCACATCTCAGAACATTTATTGGCTGAAGCAAATGTTGGCTGAAGCAAATCACATGCTATTGGCTGAAGCAAATCACATTTCTGAACTTGAGAGCAAGTGGAAGAGTATTTATACTTTGCTTCCTGAGTGGAGATGTGCAGATTCCATGGTGAGTGGCATGGATAGAGGGAGGATGATGAATTGGGGCCATTAAATCAATCTACCACACGAGCTCAGAGAGGCTCAAATTAGAATCTCACCTCTGAATTATACTCTTACAGGATGTTTCCTATTACTTCCCAGCCATATGTTTCAAAGTGGCTATTTTTAATACCTATTTGTTACCCAAATGTGTTATCCCCGTGAGAGTGGAGGGTGTTTATTTGTTCACAGAGTCTAGCATAATGCCTGGTTCATTGAGCTTGACAAACGTGGAATGTATAACAGAAACATCCGCAGTAGAGGTCTCAAGGTGTCCCAGGCTAGGGTGCTGCTTACATCTACAGGTAGAGATAAGGACTTCAGGTCAATGAATTGGCCCATCCCTGAGCCTTTTGAGACATGCTCTAGTTCCTAAGTCTGTAGCCATGATGTACCTTCTCCCCGGGCCAGAGTTGGAGGCAGGCATCTGTCCTACAGCATTGCATCCAGAGGAGCTTTCCCTGCCTGTTTCATCTTGTTAAACTCCTGCCTGGAATCACAGGGACCAAAGGAGCTGGAGAAACCATTCCTCCTCCCTGGAAATTCTGCTCTCCTTCTAGGAATGTAATCTAAGACGATGTATACCCTGCTAATGGCACATTAGGCTGTATCATCTTCCATTCCAAGGGCAGCATTATTGTTAGTAAAACTTTTTTGCAGTTCAAAGAAAATAGGCCCCTTTCAAAATGCTGAGTTTGGTACCTCACAATTTAATAGTCAAGTCATTTGCTATCCATTGTAAAAGGTTTTCAGGAGAACTAGGAAACACTGAAAAGTCCCATAATAGTCTCCTTTTTTCTACCAAATATTGAATATAAGCCTTATTGGTACAATTGAGTACAAGTGTATGGATTCAAGAGGAATCTAAATCCTTTGAGAAAAAAGGCAGCCAGAACACTGGTAAGAAGCCCCCACCCACAGCTCTCCCCAGACCTGCCATGAGGCATCCTGTCCCATCCTCCACACACAGAAGTGAAGCTCCCGCTGCTGCTGGATCCTGACCCCCATCGTCCTGCTGCTCATGCTGTTTCCACCATCTGGAATACCCTATCCCATCTCTCCTGCCAGTCCAGAGTCTTTCGACATCTAGGCTCTAGGTATGATCGAAATTTAAAATGTGCATACGCTTTGACTCCGTAAATTTGTTTTGAAGGATTTATTCTAAGGGTATAATTGGAGCTGTTTTTTGAGGTTGCATAGCAGTACTCCAAAACATCAGCAGTACTTGTGTCATCTGTAAGGGTTGGGGATTTGGCCATCAAGAATGTGGCTTTGGCAGCAAACTGCCTGAATCCAGTTATTTGCTGGCTGTATTACCTTGGCCAAATCACTTAACCTTTTTTGCCCCAATTGTCTCATATAAAATAGAGTTAATATTAGCAACGACCTCTTAGGATTGGTGGGAAGATTAAAAGCATCCGTAAACTTGATGTACTTTGAACGAGTGCCTAGTGCCCAATAAGAACTCAGTACATGTAAGTATTTATTGTTTTCAGATGAGTTTTCATTATTTGTAGATTGTTCTTCTTTGTCTTGCTGCAGTGGCCACTAATAGCAGAGTGAGACCCTTCTCTCTGTAGTCCGTGCACACTTTTACCTGGTGCTTTAGCTAGTGTAGATGTTCCATGAACAATTGTTAACTTGTCAAGAAAAGTAATGATGATTCTTAAATTAAACTAATTTCTTTTAGAGGAGCACGTGCCAACTGTAATTTGAGGAGCTGTCCTTTTTCATTGGAGCATCTGCAGATGTCATGACAGTTATTCAAGACCAGGGCAACTTGGTAATATGGCCCAGATATGTGGCCAGTTTAAACTGGCTATGTGTCCAATTAAAACAGGCTCAACTGGGTCAAAATTAGCCTTTTAATTATACTTTATCTAACAGCAGGAGTCAGTGTTATGCTTCAGCTATTTAAAACTTTGGCTTTCAATTAGAAGTTTAATAACAATGCATTACATCTTCCCATTGTGTTTTCAGAATGTAACTAGCTTTTTTCCTCCTTCAATTAAAGAGAATTCTAATCATTACCGCTGATAGAAATGGCTAGTTTCATGCTCTAATGCCACTTTCAGTTTTCAGCTTTTTAACTTATTTTGTAACACACCTTTTTATCCGTGTACAGCGTGTGTCAGAAGACAAATTATGTGTGTTCTTTTTTGAGAAAAAGCTAGGATCCTTTTCATTTTCCAAAGAACAACTTCACTCATCAAATATGTTGTATCTTTAACATAGCATCTGGATATTGGGATGGAGCATTGAAGATGGTGGGAGATAGTCTTGGTATAATAAAATTTGAAAGGTATACAGACAAATAGAATTGCAACAAATTACATTGGCTGTAGTGGTATGTTGTGAGGTTGGGAATCTATTACAAAGCTTGGTGTACTTGAAGAGAGTTGGTCTCTACTCAAGAGATGAAATAGAGGTGAGGAATAGACTTTCCTATAAACCCAGGCTTGACTCCATCTTAATGTGCTGTGTGTGTCTCTGAGATAGAACGTCTGCTCCCATAAGCAGCTCCTGAAAGCGTGAGAAGAGCATCTGGGCTGGAAGGAGGTTTCCTATTCCCCCTTTTATGCATTACTCTTTATATAGAGCAGAGGTCCTGATTTTATCTCAGATGTTTTGTCTGTGGGCCTCGTTCACCTTTCTGGCAAGGGGAACTGCTAGTTCTTGACACTACCCAAAGAGCTATACCATACTTACCCTCTTAAGCAGAGGGAAGTTAGGAGAATGCCACAAAGATGAATATAAATTTTAAAATGGGTTTGGGAGAGAAATGAGGGACATTCTTGGGCAATAAATCTGTAACTTTTCACTGTCCTTCTTATTCATGGTCCATTACTTCTTTCATGAAAGGACTAGAGAAGCACCATATGAAGCAGGTCATTTTTAAATCTCCAAACAATGAAAATACATTTTTTTCCTTCAAATTGGCCTTTTTTATGTCCAGTCCTAGGTGGCCGTTTTTTTTTTTGTTGTTTTTTTTTTTTCCTGGCAAAATCAGCAGGAACTTCCAGGTGGCTGAAATACACCCTGTGCATTGTTGCTGAGAACATTTATAGCACATTGTTCAGAAAAGAATAGCTGAGAACAACAGGGCGCTCTTCAAATGTGCCTCATCCAGCCCCAAATTGGAGACATGTTTTCATCATTTCAAAGTTTAGACAGTAGGGTACAGGATTCAAAGCAAATACCAGCTCCAGTGGAACACAAGCCTTAATTAATTTCCAGCAGGAGATAAGTGATTGCCAATAATCCATGAATTAAAATGGAGCAGTGCACCAATGGTCAGGTTCTTATCTCAAATGAACAGCATTTCTTGCTGTTTTCTTGAAAGATCAGACTGAGGGGTGAGTAAGCTACCGGGCCAGCCCTCTGACTCTAAGGGGATGCATGGGCTAGTACAAAGCAATGAATTCTGGCATGTAAGAAAATGGGGACCACATCTGATGGACTCAAAGACAGTTTTCAGAGTCCCCAACACTAATAGCTATAATATTTATGGGACATTTATTTACCTGGCCCTGTTATTTCTCCTATCATCTTTAAACCTCGATCTTGGGAGGGTTTGTAAAGGCCAGCTGTTCCCATCACTCACTTGATGCCTATAGGGGCCACTCGGCCAAAGGTGTGTCCCGATGTTGCTTGAACTCCTCCTGTGACCAGATACTTTATCTCCCAGGAGCCTCTTGATTCATCTCTGAGCAGCTCAGCCAGTTTCCATTTTTTTTCTTAAAATTGCGCCAAAATGAATCTCCTGCGGCTGTGATCCATTGACATTGATTTGTCCATGAGGGTGAATCAAAAATCTTTTTGTGCTTGATAGCTCTTTAATAAGAGGGGAAGGCAGGTCTCACACTTCCCATGACGGGCCTCTTCTATGGACAAAACATCTGAGTCTTTCAAATATGCTTCCTTAGGCATGATCTGGTGTGTGTGTGTGTGTGTGTGTGTGTGTCCACTTGGTCTTGTGCAAATGATAATATTAGTTTGGTGCAAAAGTAATTGTGGTTTTTGCAAATATTTTTAACCTTTTAAACTGCAGTTACTTTTGCACCAACCTAATAATTATTATTATAATCCTAAATAGCCAGTCCTTAAAGAACACTTGCAGTGGGCCAGTGGGCATGTTCTAAGTGCTCATTTAATCCTCATAACAACTATATGAATTTGTTACTAGGATGATCCCATTTTACAGATGAGGAAAAATGAAGCACAGAAAGGTTAAATAACTTGCCTTCTTAGATTTGAATTCGTAATTCACACTCTAACTGTGGTATTTTAATGCTTCATAATTCCTTATTTGTCTATTTCAATCATACCTGTCTGTAAGATAGAAGCCAGTTCCAATTCCCTGTGGGAAACTGACATTTCTAACATGTACTGTACTGGACATGTGCTAGTCCTTTAGCTGTGTTGTCCTGATTAAGTAAACATTATTAGCCCCATTTTCTTGGTAAGGAATGGGTTCATAGTGGTTAAAGATAACAGGAAGCAGCAGAGTCAGGATTTTACCATGCACTTCTGAGTCAAAATCATGGATTTTCATTCAACCAACTTACCTTAAGGTCCTTCACCAGTGGAGGCTTGTTGTAGGGACCAACCACCCCTGGTGAATGAAGGAAAAGCTAACAAAGCAGAGCCCTGCTACCTAGAAGTAGAGCCCTCTAGTGGTATGAGAGAAGGGAGGGGGTAGGGCAAGCTCTGGTTTATGGTTTGACTTCAGGCATTCAGAGGAGCTTACCAGAATGTTAGCTTCCCCTGAAGCCCTTGCTATTTATCTCTTCCTCAATTCAGAGGTGCTCACCTCACGTCTGCTGCAATATAGATTCAGCCGTTAGCAACTGTTAGGATTATGTGCTGAAACATTCATTTATGTGCCAATTTAGTGGTTAGCTTTGATTTTATAGAGCTGCATGCAGAGGACAGAGTCTGAGAGCAGGAAGCTCATCTGTAGACTGTTAAAGTAAACTGAGTCCATGCCACCCTAATGATCAGGGGACAGAAGCGAAGGGTGGGCAGGATGCTACCTGGAATGAGTTCCAGGAGCATAAATGGAGGCTTCTTTTTTTACATCTACCATCAAAGGGATATTTAAGGATTTGTTGAGATGAATGCATTCCTTTTCTGAAGTTTAAGCACTCTCAGAGGATGCGAATCTGGTGGACAACTCTCATTGTGGAATGAATTGCTTCGTTGGGCTGCAGTTTGCAGCGACTGGCTGCAGGGAATAGGTGATTTGTTGGAAAAGGCCGAACTATAAGGGTAGAGAGAAGAAATGCCCAATGTCTCTGACATGTCTTCTCTTGGGTTTTTCCAACTCTCCTTTCCATCTTAATTATGAATCCATTACGACTGGGAGGTACCCGATGGATTCCTGGAGACATTTAGAAGGAGTGGCCCAGAAATCCCACCTGCAGTTCATTGCTCATGTCAAACTGTGGAATCTTCTACACAAGTCAAGTATAAGAAAGAAACTTGTTACTTTTTGGTCAAATTCTCTTAAGTATTGGATTGACTGCTGCGTCGGCTTCTCACTTTGGGCAAATTCCTTAGTGCTTGCAATCGTCAGTGTTTTTTGTCTAAAAGTGGGGCTAGTAATACTTTTTGAAATTGAGTGTGATAATGTCTCACATTATTAGTGAAGAAACTAATGCCAACACATAATAGATAATCAGTAAAATATGATACCATTAAAATTATTGTTGTTTTAAACATTGAGTGGTGGATTTATTGACAGGCAAATGAAGAACTCTTCCCTTATACAATTTTCTTTTTGATTTTTACAGGAATTTTTAAATACGTGATTTGAAAACAGAATATTTAAGTGTTTTACTGTGAAATGTTACCATCAGGTTACAACTGCTGCTGCAATTTAAAGCATTAACCAAATTCCCAATAATTAAACTAGAACTAAGGGCATTCTTAACAAGTCTTTTAAGACACATTTTTGTTTGTTTGTTTTCCCCTCCAGCTCATTTGCAAATACTTATCTCTGATTTAAATCATTCAAATGACTTCAGAAATACAATGGAAGCAGAGCAGAACTAAGTGTTTCCAACTGTCAAGTCTGGTGAGGGATGATGTAAAGTGGGACATTTAGCTGGCATCCTGCATGGTCTCTAAATAGAATGAACAAAAGCATCCATGTTTCACTGGCTAAAAATAGTGTTTATTGTAAAGGCAGCATGCCTGGAGACCTAATGGTGGGGAAGCGTGCTGGTGGGTATGGGTGAATATGCTTACAGGCCGAGGCACTCTGAGGGGTCAATTAAAAGGACTCTGGAGTCAACTTTAATTGGATTCATTAATATGAAGCAAAAACGGTCTTACTTCTCTCTCTGGTGTCATCTTGAAATGAATTACAGACTGAATCTGCAGAGGTAAAGCTAGTTAAAAAATTGAATAATTCATCATTACAGATTATCTATTGGAATAGTCGGCCCAAGACATGACTGCTCCCCTTTAACCATTAGACAATATTTCAATGTTAATGAAGGTTGCTTTTTTTTGTTTTTTTGTTTTTTTGTTTTTTTTTTTGTACAGCAATTTCCCCTGCCCTGTTAATAGTTAATTATGCTTAGTTAAGAACATGTGTACTTGACTCATGGTGGTTTATTTCTTTTCTACAAATTATACAGTAGAGCTATTTATTGTCTGTATTATAGGGAACTTTAAATATCAAAGTGGTTAATCCAGAAACTTTTTACTTGAGTTGAACAAGCAAAATGCATTACTGCTTTATGCACAGACCTCTTTTCAGTAAGGGGACAGTTTTTCATTGCCAACAATGAAAAACCATATGAAATAGGAAAACCATGCCCAAATTCTTTCTAAGGAGACCACTTGCTCTTCATGAATTATTCAGTACGTGCATATATAGCACTTACCATCTGTCAGGTAATCTATATTATTTGCAAGTAATCCGCATAATGACTATGAGTGAAGCACTGACTTTTCCCATTTTATAGATGAGAAAACAAACACACAGTGAGGTTAAGTAACTTGACCAAGATTGCATAGCTAGTAAGTTGAAGAGGTGGGTTTTGAACCCAGGCAGTGTCTGTGAGTTTAATCAGTACTCTCTCAGTACTTTTGTTCATACCTCTTAGATAAGTTTAATAAAAATGCAATAATAATAAAGACTGCCAATATCAGCATTGTACCTCTTTTGCCTATATAGTGCTGAACCCCAGATAGGAAATCTCATAGATTCTGTAAGTAAAACTCTCTTCAAATTTGATTTAAAATTAAAATCCAAATAGAAATTTAAAAAAGTGGGGCGGAGCCTAGAACTGAATATTATTGGGAGGAAACATTGTTTTAAAGTAATATGCTCCATGGGATCATTAACTGTTAGGAGTGTTAGTATTTTCTTCCCCTTTATTTTTGGAGATGATAAACCTGAGGTGGGGAAGCAGGAGTGGCTGGAACAGGGTCACAGTTCCCAATGGTGACAATGCTCTACCTGGACACTTGGCTCCCAGCTCCTAGTCCAGTCTTTCTGTTGAGCCATTTTCCTGAAAAAAAAATGTCACACATCACAGCTCATAAAACATGCCAAGAACATGCTGTAGTCTGAAGCCAGTAGTTGCCCTTGGTCTTTCCTGTATTCCTCAAGCAACTTAAGAGTTTGTCCATAGGATGTAGAGCTGTGTGGATGCAAGGGCTGTCTGGCAGGAAGGAGCCAGTTGCTGTTTGAAAAGATGGACAGTTGGTGGGTATTACCTGGGCTGGTGTTGTGTGACTGATGATGAGTTTTCTAAGGGGGTCCAATCTTAGTTTCCTCACCTATAAATGATGGTGTTGGGTCAACTCCTAGAATGAGCCTAACTGGTGCTTGATTTTGAAAACCCAGAGTTAGGACACCCTTTGATGGGACACAAATATCATATGCCCCTTGCCAGTTTTCAGAGGTGGGAAAGGCCATTCCAGGGTTGCGGGCTCCACTGCTGCCCTGGCTCAGTGTGGGATGTCACCTTGCCTTAGCTGGTAGGAAGATTTTCTCTCAAGCAACCATGGCTTTGCAAGCTGCCAAGGCATTCCTCCCATCCAGCTTGGGCAGGGGAATTGGAGGCACAAAGAATCATATGAGTATCTTGGGCTATGATTGGAAGTTGTCCACATGGAATGGGTTAACTGGTTGGGAGGCGTGGAGAGATTCTCGGAGTAGAAATGTGGTCACTTAAACTGCACAATTTATGAGTGCAGGGCTGATGTGGATGATGGGTGGCAACTCAACGGTCAGTTTGGTACTGGTGTAGCTTTCCTGAAGCTCCAAGTTACTGTTAGGAGATAGGGTTCTTAACCTCTTTTGAATTATTAACCCCTTTGTATGGTGAAGGCTGTGGAGCCCTTAGAATAATGTTGTTTTCAGTACTTTACTGAAGTAAATTCATATATAGTAAAGTGAGCAAATCTTATGTGCAGCTTAATTGTGACAAAAGTATACATAGTCACTACCATCCAGACCACAATAGGAGCATTTCTAATATCCTAGAAAATCTCCTCATCCTTTCCCCAATCAGTCCTCCCTACCCTAGAAGCAACCACTACTGGTTTCTATCAGCAAAGATAATTTTGAACTTCATGTAGTGGAACTATACTGTAGATACTCTTTGCATGTAGCTTCTTTCCCTCCTTATGATAATTTTTACTTTAATTATGTTAGTATGCATATCAGTTGCTTGTTGTTTTTATGACTGCATAATTGAATAAGGTTCTTAAGTATATAATTATATACATACAAAGGAAACTACTTATTTTGAAATACAGTTATCAGCATATTTTTAGAAAACACTTATATTATTCAGTGTGTGTCCCGCTTTATTAATATATTAATAGCAAGCTCTAACAGTGGGTCTATTAGTCTAATAACTACTGTAATTTTGAAGCAGCAGTGAGCATATGCAGTGGACATCTGCCACATCTGTAATATCATGAAAACATCTGTTATTTTTCCTTGCTGGCAAAATAATATTACCAATATTAATGTGGTTTATTATCTACGTCCTTAATTAAAGAAAATGGTTAGTTAGAGGCTAGTAAAAATAAAGGCATTTTTGCCATCCAAGTTCATGGACCCCCTGAATTCTGTCAATGCCGTGTTATAAACTTCCATAACATACGGTTGTTACATGGGATGGTTCTCCTGGATGCATGGTTCCTTGGCTTCTCCCTCAATTTTTGAATTTTGAAACCTCTAATACAGTCTCTGTGGGCTGGCCAACTCGTTCCATTTAACTCCTCTCTTATACATGGATGGGACCTTCTAGCCAAGTGGTTGTTATTAAATTTCTGGTTTTATACAACAGTAAGTTTCCCATGGCTATATCTCTTTAGTGAACTGGGGAGGCACTTGGGATAACAGAAGGACTTCTATGAACAAGGAAGTATGGTTTTCTAAGAACATTTTGATTAGTCCTTTGGAAATATCCCTCCATGAGACATTTATAGAGATTTTCTTGTCTGTCCTCAGAAGAATGCCCAAGTCCTTGCTAGACCACAAAGAGCATGCAAATAGAACCAAGGACAAGAGAATTCCTATACCTACATAACGGCTCTCATAGGAAAACATTTATTTGATTTTTTTGAATGAGAAAATCTAATATTTTGAAGATATCTATACATATATTCCTTATACTGGAAGTAGTAATTAAAATAATGTCACACTTGGACGTCTGTATTTTAAATGGCTCAGACTTGTGTTAGTTGGGTCTGTGCTTGAGAAATAGAGGCTCCATGATAACCTAGTCCATTGAAGTGTCAAGTTTGTCTCCTAGCATTAAAGGGAGCCACAGGGTGAGATCAATCTGCGTCCATAATCCTGTTGACAGCACCTTTCTTCACGCTTTGATTCATAGCCCATCTGCTCCCTGCAGATTGCCCTGAGCTCAGCAGTGCCATGACAGTTTGCATGGTGCTGATTTGCATACCAAACCAGGACTTGTATTTTTGTGTTTGCCTCACACATTTCCAGTGCTAAGTGTTCTTCTACAAAAGGGATTAGCATACTAGCCAATTAAGAGATTTTTGCCAGAAATAAAGCACCCAGGGATTTATCCTTCAAGTTATATTGCTGCTGCTATGCCCAAGAACAGACAACATGGTTGATTGGTTTTCTTAGGCCGGCACTGAGTCTAAAAGATAAAATGTCTATAGTGAGATCCGTAGTGGTTTCTTCTTTTATTCCTGCTATATGTTTAAGGCAGTTTGCAAATAATTAAAACATTTTTATTTTATTTTATTTTTTGGTGGTTTTATTATGGAGCATATATGGATTTCTGGGAGTATAGATTTGGAGATTCTATTTTTGTTGATGTGGGTCTCTGTAGTGGAAAAATTTTGCCCTATCCACTTAGAAATATTTTCTTACACACATTGCATTTTATAGAAAACTTTCAAATTATCTAAATCAGCATTTTTAATGAGCTCTAATCATCAGAACAAAAGCTAGAAAATGTTTGGTTCTAAAATTTCTCCATTAGATACTAGTTTAGCAACACAAAGTAATGAATGACTGATACAACCACATGGATGAATCTCAAAAACATGATGCTGAGTGAAAGGAACCTTTTATGAAACAGTGTATACTGTTTGATTCCATTTAGATTAATTTCTGGAACAAGAAAAATTAAGCTATGGTAAAAAAAAAAAGGAATAGTGATTGCCTCTGGGTAATGGAATCAAGGATCGAGGTGATAAAAATGTTCCATATTTTGATGGGGTTTGGATTACGTGTACGCATTCAAAACTCCTGAGTGTATACTTAAGATTTGTGCATTTCACCCTATATAATTTTTACTACCAACAAATGAAAAAATAAGTTCTCCATTGCAAAATCTAAATGTTGGACATTTAGAAAAACTAGACATTGAGAAAAAGTGGTATGATTATCAGTTCAATCAGTACTATTTGGAAATGATGTGTGGAAATTTGTCCATTCTGTTACTTCAAATATTTACCTGAATCTCTAGATCCCAGTGGCAATATGCCTGCTTCCAGAAAGCACTGCCTTGATTTTTATGTGGTCAGCAATGATTTGATTGAGTTGGAAAGTGGATCATTTGGACTTAATTTTGATCCATCTTCTGTTTTAAAGATGAGGAAAGGCATCTGTGATTGTGCCAATGATAGGGTAGCATTTCATAATCCTGTTTCTTAGGGCAAGCTTAGTTTTTATCTCTGTGAACTGCATCAGTTATCAGACACTGGCATGCTTGATGGTTCAGAAAGTCTTGGCTTTCTGAAATAACTGCCATAACTCCAGAGTGTTCTTTTGCTTTACCAATGCTTTGACTTTTCTAAGTAGCCACTTGAACTTGGCTAGGAAGCTGAGGAGGTGGTGCCTGAGATAGTTTAATCTTGTGAAAGGTGGCTCCGAATTCCTTCCCTAAAGTTATGGTTGGTCCATATTACACAATTGAGCGAAACATGCGTGTACTGATGTGGTCTTCAAATGTGAACGATGCCGTAAACCTTAAGTACCGTCTATATAGGAGGAGAATGAGTCCTTCATCTCCACCTGCTCTGTGGATTTTCTTCTCTGCTGATGCCCCCTCTCTCTTCTCACCCCTCATCCCCAGAGTTCATGCTGCTGTGTATATGACAAGGCGAGCTGTAGAAGACATGGTAGGTGGCCCATCCAGATTCCCTTCATCCAACTGTCCATCTATATCCCAGCTGCTGGCAGGAATGGTTTCTAAGGCTCACAGATGCCTCCCTTCTCAGAGAATTACCCTTGGATGATGGAAGCAGTCTAGTCAGGGAGGTTACAGATTCACCTTCCCAGCACCACACACACACACACACACACACACACACACACACACACACACGCACACACACGCACACACAATTCTCTCTCTGTCCCCAGCCAACAGGCCTGTCCTGTCACCACAGGTAGCCACAACTCTGTGGTGTGATTCATGCTGCAGAGCTCCCTGTGGGATCAGGTCAAAGGCTGCACCCAAATTTTGGCCTTCCGGTTTCTCTTCCCCATGAAAATGGTGAAGATCCTCAGGAGAAGTTCAAAGGGACCAAGGTGGCTATGTTAAGACAGGATCAATGATGACTGCCTCTAAGGTGAATTTCCCTGTGGCTATTTTGGTACATGTAATTAGATATTGGCTATTTTCATGTTTTTTCTGCTCTGAAACCAGCTGAATGTTGTGCTTGGGGAGTGCAACTTTTCTTGTATGAAACAGAACCAAGTGTAATTACCCTCCCACATATTAATATGGGTGGGAAAAACAGGAAAAGCATGTTTTTAACATTTTACTCCTCCTGCTTCCTTACCCCCTCTGAAAGGGCATAATTTATACTCATGCCATCTGTAGAACTTTCAACGGGAGGAACATATACAGATGAAACATAAACCCTATCCTGGAGTTCCTAGAATATGCCAGAGAATGTGTAGCTCCTGGCAGCCAAAAGCCTCCATGTTTCTCTCGGGGCGGGGAGGGGGGGATGAGGAGAGGATGGGAGGGGAATGATTTCAACCATTGGTCAGCTCTCCTGTGTTTGAAAGTGCCACCATGTGTTGCAGAGTGATTGTTCTCTTCAAAATATTTGGAATTCTAGAGTTGCACAAAAAGCATAACTCTTTACCCTGCTTATTTGCTTACACTGGAAATGATGGTTATGTATATTTGTATTTTACTTCATTGTGAAAGAAGGGAAAACCATTTTTCTTTCTCTTTAGAGTAATATTTTGGTGCACTGGAGGGTTTCACAGTAAAAAACACCAGGAGTTTTTCTTTCTTTCTTCCTTTTCCTTCCTTCCTTCCTTCCTTCCTTCCTTCCTTCCTTCCTTCCTTCCTTCCTTCCTTCCTTCCTTCCTCTCTTTCTCTCTTTCTCTCTTTTTTTTTAAACCATAATACTGCAGATTTTTTTTTAACTTATTGGGGTGACAATTGTTAGTAACATTACATGGATTTCAGGTGTACAATTCTGTATTACATCATCTATAAATCCCATTGTGTGTTCATCACCCAGAGTCAGTTCTCCTTCCATCACCATATATTTGATCCCCCTTACCCTCATCTCCCATCCCCCACACCCCTTACCCTCTGGTAACCACTAAACTATTGTCTGTGTCTATGAGTTTATTTCTCATTTGTTTGTCTTGTTCTTTTGTTGTTTTTGGTTTATATACCACATATCAGTGAAATCATATGGTTCTCTGCTTTTTCTGTCTGACTTATTTCGCTTAGCACTATACTCTCAAGACCCATCCATGTTGTTACAAATGTTCCTATATCATGTTTTCTTACCCCCAAATAGTATTCCATTGTGTATATATACCACAACTTCTTTATCCATTCATCTATTGAAGGACATTTTGGTTGTTTCCATGTTTTGGCCAACGTAAACAAAGCTGCAATGAACATTGGAGCACACATGTCTTTATGTATAAATGTTTTCAGAAATTTTGGGTAGATACCCAGGAGAGGGATTACTGGGTCGTATGGTAATTCTATTCATAATTTTTTGAGGAACCTTCACACTGCCTTCCATAATGGCTGCACCAGTCTGCATTCCCACCAACAGTGTATGAGGGTTTCTTTTTCTCCACAGCCTCTCAAACACTTGTTACTATTTGTCTTGATGATAGCGATTCTGACTGTGGTGAGGTGATATCTCATTGTGGTTTTTATTTGCATTTCTCTGATGATTAGTGATGTTGAGCATTTTTTCATATGTCTATTTGCCATTTGTATGTCCTTTGGGGAGAAATGTCTCTTCAGGTGCTCTGCCCATTTTACAATTGGGTTGTTTGTTTTTTGTTGTTGTTGAGTTTCATGAGTTCCTTGTATATTTTGGATATTAGCCCCTTATCGGAGGCACTGTTTGCAAAAATCTTCTCCCATTCAGTTGGTTGCCTCTTTATTTTGTCGATGGTTTCTTTTGCTGTGCAGAAGCTTTTAATTTTCATATAGTCCCATTCGTTTATTTTAGCTTTTACTTCCATTGCCTTTGGAGTCAAATTCATAAAATGCTCTTTGAACCCAAGGTCCATAAGTTTAGTACCTATGTTTTCTTCTATGAAGTTTATTGTTTCAGGTCTTATGCTTAAGTCTTTGATCCATTTTGAATTAATTTTGGTACATGGTGACAGATAGCAGTCCAGTTTCATTGTTTTGCACATGGCTATCCAATTCTGCCAGGACCATTTATTGAAGAGGCTGTCTTTCCTCCATTGTATGTTTTTAGCTTCCTTTTCAAAAATTATCTGTCCATATTTATGTGGTTTTGTTTCTGAGTTCTCAATTCTATTCCATTGGTCTACGTGTCTGTTTTTCTGCCAATATCATGCTGTTTTGATATTGTTGCCCGCAGTACAAGCTAAAGTCAGGGAGTGTAATACCTCCAGTATTGTTCTTTTTTCTTAAGATTGCCTTGGCTATTTGGGGTCTTTTGCGGTTCCACACACATCTGATGATGTTTTGTTCTATTTCTTTAAAAAATGCCATTGGGATTTTGATGGGGATTGCATTAAATCTGTATATTGCTTTGGGTTATATGGCCATTTTAACTATGTTGATTCTTCCAATCCATGAGCACGGAATGTCTTTCCATTTCTTTGTGTCTTCTTCAATTTCTTTCAAAAATGTCTTATAGTTTTCAGCATATAGATCCTTCACATCCTTGGTTAAGTTTATTCCTAGGTATTTTATTCTTTTTGCTGCCATTGCAAAAGGAATTGTTTTTTTGTATTTCTTTTTCTGAGATTTCATTGTTCATATATAGGAATGCAATGGACTTTTGTATGTTGATTTTGTAGCCAGCAACTTTACTGTATTTGTTGATTGTTTCTAATAGCTTTTTGGTGGAGTCTTTAGGGTTTTCTATATATAGCATCATGTCATCTGCAAAGAGTGATAATTTAACTTCTTCATTCCCAATTTAGATGCCTTTCATTTCTTTCTCTTGCCTGATTGCTCTGGCAAGGACTTCCAACACAATGTTGAAAAGCAGAGGTGATAGAGGACAGCCCTGTTGTGTTCCTGAACGTAGAACAAAGGGCTTCAGTTTTTCACTGTTAATTATGATATTAACTGAGGGTTTGTCATATATGGCCTTTATTATGTTAGGGTATTTTCCTTCTACACCTAATTAAATGTTTTAATCATTAATGGATGTTGTATCTTGTCAAATGCTTTTTCTGCGTCCATTGATAAAACCATATGATTTTTGTCCTTTATTTTGTTTATGTGATGTATCACATTGATGATTTGTGGATGTTGAACCATCCTTGTGCCCCTGGGATGAACCCCACTTGGTCATGATGAATAATCTTTTTAATGCATTGTTGTATTCGATTTGCTAGAATTTTATTTAGGATTTTTGCATCGGTATTCATCAGAGATATTGGTCTGTAGTTTTCTTTTTTTGTGCTGTCCTTACCAGGTTTTGGTATCAGGGTAATGTTGGTCTCGTAAAATGAGTTCGGGAGTACTGTCTCTTCTTCAATTTTTTGGAAGAGTGAGCAGGATTGGTATTAGATCCTCTTTGAAGGTTTGGTAGAATTCACTAGTGAAGCCATCTGGTCCCGGACTTTTGCTTTTCGGAAGGATTTGGATGACTGATTCAATTTCGTTACTGGTGATCGGTCTGTTTAGATTTTCCAGTTCTTCATGGTTCAGCCTTGGAAGGCTATATGTTTCTAAGAACTTGTCCATTTCTTCTAGGTTGTTGAATTTGGTGGCATATAGTCCTTCATAGTATTCTTGGATGATCCTTTGTATTTCTGTGGTGTCCATGATAACTTCCCCTTTTCGTTTCTGATTTTGTTAATTAGTGTCTTCTCTCTTTTTATCTTAGTAAGTCTAGCCAAGGGTTTGTCAATTTTGTTAATCTTTTCAAAGAAACACCTCTTTGTTACATGAATTTTTTCTATTGTCTTTTTGTTCTCTATTTCATTTAGTTCTGCTCTAATTTTTGTTATTTCCTTTCTTCTGCTGACCTTGGGTTTTACTTGTTCTTCTTTTTCTAGTTCTTTAAGGTGTAACATAAGGTTATTTACTTGGGAGTTTTCTTGTTTCTTGAGATAGATCTGTAATGATATACATTTCCCTCTTAAAACTGCTTTCGCTGCATCCCAAAAATTTTGGTAGGATGTATTTTCATTGTCATTTGTTTCTATTTATCTTTTGATCTCTCCTCTAACTTCTTCTTTGACCCAGTCATTCTTTAAAAGTATGTTGTTTAATCTCCATGTATTTGTTTTTTTTTCCTGCTTTCTTTTTGCAGTTGATATCCAATTTCAAAGCCTTGTGATCAGAGAATATGCTTGGTATGATTTCAATCTTCTTAAATTTGCTGAGACTGATTTTATGTCCCAATATATGGTCTATCCTTGAGAATGTTCCATGTACACTAGAAAAGAATGTATAGTCTAATGTTTTAGGATGAAGTGCTCTATATATGTCAATTATGTCAATTTCATCTAATGTGTCATTTAGGGCTGCTATTTCATTATTGATTTTCTGTTTTGATGATCTATCCATAGCTGTCAATGATGCATTTAAGTCCCCTAGTATAATTGTGTTTTGGTCAATTTCTCCCTTTAGTTCTGTTAGTAGTTGCTTGGTATATTTCGGGGCTCCCTGATTGGGGGCATAAACTTTGATGACCGTTATGTCTTCTTGTTGTATAGTCCCCTTTACCATTATGAAATGTCCATCTTTGTCTCTTGTTATCTTTTTACCCTGAAGTCTGTTTCATCTGATATCCTTATAGTGACACCTGATTTTCTCTGGGTACCATTTGTTTGGAGTGTCAATTTCTATCCTTTCACTTTGAGTCTATGATTGTCCTTGTAGCTGAGATGTGTCTCTTGGAGACAGCATATGGTTGGGTTTAATTTTTTGATCCAAACTGCTACTCTGTGCCTTTTTATTGGTGAGTTCACCCATTTACATTTAAGGTGATTATCAATATGTGAGGATTTCCTGTCATTCTATCTTTAGTTTTCTGGTAAGGCTGTATCTCCATTGTTTCTTTGCCTTTTTGTTGTTGTCTATTATTTCTGTGTGGTGGTGTTCTTTGATGTTTCCGTCTGTTTCTTCTTTTATTTCAGTATATATTTCAGTTCTGGATTTTTTTTTTTTTTGGTTACCCTTAAGTTTATGTAAAAGAAAGTTTGATATTTAGAGTATTCCATTTTCTTCAGCACGCTTACTTTCTCCATTCCCATATTCCGGTTCAGGCCTTTATTCTCCCCCTTTTTATGTTTTGGTTGCCCCAAATTCTCCCTGTTGATGGTGGTCGAATAGCCTCCTTTAGTATTTCTTGGTAGTGCAGGTCGTGTATTAGAAAATCCCCTCAGCTTCTGTATGTCTGGAAAGGTCTTTATTCCTCCTTCATATCTAAAGGATATCTTTTCTGGATAAATTATTCTTGTCTCATAATTTCTCTCTTTCAATAGTTTGAATATTTGGTTCCACTCCCTCCTGGCTTGTAGAGTTTCTGCTGAAAAATCTGATGATAATCTAATGGGCTTTCCTTTGTCGGTTACCGTCTTCTTTTCCTTGGCTGCCTTGAGGATTCTTTCTTTGTTGTTGATTTAAACAGCTTGAATGTAATGTGTCTTAGAGAAGACCTGTTGGAATTGAGGTAATTAGGTGTTCTATTTGCTTCTTGGATTCGAGGATCCAGTTCTGAACACAAGTTTGGGAAGTTCTCACCAACAATTTGTTTGAATATATTCTCTGTTCCCTTCTCTCTTTCGTCTCTTTCTGGTATGCCCATTATTCTTATATTGCTCTTTCTGATGGAGTCAGAAAGTTCTTGTAGAGTTCTTTCATTTCTTTTAAGTCTCAAGTCTCTTTCTTCTTCCATCTGTGTAATTTCCAGGTTTCTATCTTCAATGCCACTGATTCTTTCCTCCATCTGGTCAACTCTACTACCTAAGCTGGTTATTTCATTCTTAATTTCTTCTATTGAGTTCTTAATCTCCAGAAATTCTATTTGGTTCTTTTTTAAAATTTCAATCTCTTTTGTAAAATGGTCATGCTGTTCTTTGGTTGTGTTTCTGAGTTCATTATACTGCTTTTCTGTGTTTTCTTGCATCTGATTGAGTTTTTTCAGAACTGCAATCTTCAATTCTCTGTCATTTACGTCACGTAGTTCCATATCCTTAAGTTCCTTTTCTGGACACTTTTCACTTTCTTTCTGAGCTGTCGTATTGCCTTGGTTATTCATGGCAACTACTGATTTATTATTTCTCTTCCTTGACATCTACAGTAGTGGCTTCTGCAACAGGTAGATAGGAAGAGGTCTTTCTTTTGTTTTCCAGTACTTATTGATACAATGTTTTATTTTCTCTCTGACTGCAGCCTTTTTTTTCTCTCACACACAGTAGTGCTATGTTTTCTCTGCACTATTCCAGCTTCTCACACAATGGGGGGATTTCCTGGGAGATGAGCTTCTCCTCTGTTAATAGTTCACCTGGGTCACAGGGCGCAGTGTCTGTGTGGGTATGCGGAGAGCTTTTGAAGTTCCAAAGCTCTTCCTGCACCAGATTCAGAGTCCTTATGTTTCAACAGTTCTGTTTACTCCTGCAGGGATCCGCCCAGATAGGTGGGGCCAGGGGCGGGGTGAGTTGTGAGAGGTGGCCCAGAGCAATGGTGGCGACCACCACCACAGCCGGTCCTGCTTCCACAGCTCCCTCCCCTTTGCTGGAACTAGTTGGGCTGCGAATCTGTGTCTGCGGTCCACAGTTCTCAGATCTGCAAATATTCTCTTCTTTTGATTTGACACTGCTACTGTTCCGCTTCTAGCACCAGGTAGGTGGGGGCGGGGCGAGCTCTGGGAGGGTAGGGAGGGGGCGGCTAGTCTCAGTGCCTAAGGCTTCCGTTCTCTGCTCGGCAGTGAGGGCTTAAACCAATTTTCAGCCTTCTTCCCTTGGTCTTTTCTCCGAGGTCTCTGCCGTGAGTGTTGGGTTCAGCCATGTTATATGCTGCCCCCTCAGCCCTGTGGGCCATAAACGGAGCCCTAGCAGTCCGAGTTCTTCCATTTTCCCGCAGCTGTAGTAGTTCCGGGATGCAGCGAGCTCGGAGCACTTAGCTAGGTCTGCATCCTGCGCCCGCGTGTCTCCGTCTCCACAATTCTCCCTTTCCTCCTCCCCTGCTTGCGTGATTCGCCCACCTTTAGGTGAATTCAGTAGTGTGCCTCTTTGTCTTGCCTGTCTGCTGTGCAGGGAGTCCTTTGTGGAGTTATTGTTGTTCGATTCGTAGTAAATTCCAGGGGAGCTTTATAGAGGCTCACCTCACGCCGCCATTTTGATGATCTCTCTTTCAACAACAAAAAAAGGGGAAACAACAAAAAAGGGGAAGGATAAATTATCTATTTGCAAATAGTGCTAGGTAAAAACCTCAAATTAAATTAGTTTAGTTATCCCAGGAGTCCCTGGTTCACCAATAGTCACTAGACGCACCTGGTGTTTCTTCTGGTCTTGACTGGGCTCATGTGCCTCATGGTCACATCGCTATTATTTGGGGCAGTGGGGACAACTGAGCCATCTTTATTTCTCTCTCTCTCTCTTTCTCTCTCTCTGTCTCTCTCATTTCCAGCAGCCTAGTCTGAACATGTTCTCATGATGGTGGCAGAAAAGCCAGAATGAGAGCAAGCAACTTAATTTACCTACTTTTCAAGTCTCTGCTTGTGTCACGTTTGCTAAGATCCTATTGGCTAAAGCATGTCACATAGTCAATCCTTGGGTTGCTGTAAAAGAATGCCGCAAGATTAATGACTAAAGATGTGAATACTGGGAGGGACAAGGAATTGGAGACACTGAGCACTGACTTGAGGTGTCTCCATATATATATACGCATATATATATATATATATATATATATATATATATATATATATATAATTTTCTTTTCAAGTAAAAGATGAACCTCAGTAGCTGGAACCCTAAAGCTCCAATTGTTACTTCATATTTTTTCTGTCTTCTCTTTTCCAGACATTGGCCCCTATACATTTTGATCTTTTTCATTTGTCATCACAAATTTTGCACACGTCATTTCTCCTTTTTGGAATATTGTTTTGACTTTTCCCTTTATCTATCCAAATCCCAAGTATTTCACAAAACCCAACTCAAATTCACACTTTTCTGGAAACCTAATGGCTTTGTCTTTGTTTAACACTTATATAGGACCGGATATTGATGCTTATTTTAATGTGTATAAATGTCTTGTTACTCCAATATAGTATACATTTCTTAAAGTCAGGAACCGTGTCTTATAATTTTTTGTGTCCCACAAGTGGGCTTATTACATAGTAAGAGCTTAATAAGTATATTAATTGACTGGTGGCCAATTTTCCAAGTTCTATGCTGATGTCCTCTTCCTTATCTCTACCAACATTATCTTCCTTCTACATCTGAGTTAGCATCTTGAGTGTCATTTTCAGCAGTTAGTAATAGCTACTTTAGAGTACTTTATTGAGAGCTCTACAGGCTTAACTAGGAGGAGTTGGAATGAGCACCATTACAGATTAGTAATATCTGCCATGGATGAAAGAAAGGAGAGACCATTTGTATTTGATACCAACAATTTGTGTGTGTGTGTGTGTGTGTGTGTTATCTTGTTTCAATTTGCATTTCCCTAATAATTAATAATGTTGAGCACCTTTCCATATGCTTACAAAGAAACCACTTCTTTTTGGTAAAATACCTGTTCAAGTCTTTTATTGATTTTAAAAATTGTGTTGATTGTGTTTATTGAGTCGAAAGAGTCCTTTAGCTATTGTGAATACAATTCCTTTACTGAATGTTTGATCTGCAAATATTTTCTCCTAGTATGTGGTTTGTCTTTTCATTTTCTTAATGATGTCTTTTGATGCAAAAAAGTTCTTAATTTCAATGAAATGCAATTTATTCTTTTAGTGTTAGTTACAAATTTTTAAATTGTTCAATTACAGTTGACATTCAATGTTATTTTACATTAGTTTCAGGTGAAAAGCATAGTGGTTAGATATTTATATAATTTAAGAAGTGATCCCTCTGATTAGTCTAGTACACACCTGGCACTATACTTAGTTATTATAATACTTTTGAGTATGTTTTTTTATGCTGTACTTTACATCCCTGTGACTCTTTACATCTTCTAAACTCTGGAGGAAAGTAGTGGTGATACTCATTGAAGGGAAGCTATGGCAATGCCAAAATGTTATGAGATATTTGAGAAACCATACATTCAAGCAAAAGCTCTTCATAAGAGGCAGTATATGGTACTAATAGTGGACCCCCACCATCAACAAACCTGACTGTAAATTCTTGTTCTGCTGATATCTAACTCTGTGTCTTTGGGCTGATATCATAACCTTGGCTTGCCTGAGTTTCTCCATATGCTAAAAACAATGGCACCATATGAAACAAAATGCTTAGTGTTATTTTTGGTCTATAGTAAGCACTGAATAAATAGTAGTTACTATTTTATTAAGCAGTAGTACAAATTACAAGTAAGTAAAACATACCTTTAAAATGAAAATAAACTATAACTCATGAATTTTTGAACTTTAGATGGTGTTGGTTGATGAGAAGAATGGAAGGTTAGGGCTAGGCCATACCCAAGACACCAGGAACCACCTTCAGTAATGATTCTATCAGCCACAGGCACCTAGTTTCAATGAAGTTCATTTCAAGAATCATTAATAAGGGTTTGTTACAGGAATTAGATCTCACCTAATTGTAGGAGCTATTAAACAGCTTCTGTAAGTCTGTTGTTTTCACATCTGAAGCTGGAGCGTTAAGCCTTCAGGGAAGGGAAGATGGCCACAAAGTGGGGGAGAGCAAGGAAAAGCTAGAACTCATAAGCATGAGTTGGACCCCACTAACACAGACTTGACTCGTGTCAGTTCTCACTTCCTCTGACCTTGACAAAGCAGGTGTCCTGCAGGAGAAGCTTTCTCGTGGAGCGGGACACTTGACTGACCAAAGAGATGGGGAGCATGAGAGGGTGAGAAAAGGTGGGGCAATTGCATGCCCAGTAAGTAAGCCTTCAAATAAATGACAGTGGACGTGGACTGCAAAGCAATGACTGACCTTCTGACTGTGATGAACAGTACGACAGCTTCTTCACTTCCTTCTTCCAACTTTCCTATGAAACCTCTCTTATGGCCCACCCTAATCAGAAGCATACAGGGAAGGAAACTGAAATTTTGTTCAGCACTAAGTTGATACATTACTGAGTCACCACACACTTCTAGTGACCATATGCTACAATAGAAAGCGAACTGGCTTTCAAATTTAGAGCTGTGCCTGTCTGACTTTGGGTAAAACCACTTAACCTTTCTCTCTGGGTTTCAGGTGTTAATATTCTCATGTATAAAAGAGAGTGTGGAGTGAACTAAGATCCCTTACAGCTCTTAAGTCTATACTTTTGTCATCTTACTTCCTACCTCCATTAAGTTTCTGTGTCAGCCAGTCTTGTTTACATACTTTGTGTGATTCTGTCCCAAGGCAGTCAAAATGAGCGTGAGGCAAGTGAAAGGAGCCCCACATGTTTGTCTAAGCTCTCAAAGCTGCCGAAGTAAATGCTGAGGGCAAAGGGCAATTGTAAGTGATGCGATTAAATATTTACCACGTTAACCATGACCATTCGTGGATTGCAGAGAAAGCTGACCATACTGATTGATTGAAATATTTCAGTCCAATTTTTCTTATGATATGCAATTTTGACTAAATTTGCCAGCTCTCGTGGGGCTGAATACTATTTAGCAACATCAATTTCTTTGCCTACTTCCAGTTACAAGCAATTATAATCTTGGCAGTTTTACTCTCCTTGAATAAGCACTTGTACGTGTTATTGATATCTGGCAGGGCTGATTTCTTCCACACAGACTCAGTTATGATTTTGACGCTAATTCTACACAGTGCTGATCAACATTGCTGGGCATTCTGGGGGAAGACATTATCATGGAATATGCTGGAACAAAAGAGATTCCAAGAAAGCAGAAGGGGATTGTTTTTTGTGTTCTTATTTATATCTCTCCCCTCCTCCTCAACTGGTGAATTAAACAGTCCTGGTAAGGTACTAGGTATAGGTTCACAATCCCTTATTGAATATTCTCTCCCTGGGAATTGATGTAGTCTGGAGATGAATACTTGCCTTGTCCCCTTGTCATGCCCCCTTCCTGCAGCATACATCCAATGAGTGTTGATTCCAGTATCTAAGATTCAGCCCCCTCACCCCAATTCAGAATAACTGTAGGGTCATCTCAATTCAGAGCTCCAGCGAGGTAGGCTGAGATTTATTTAGAAACTGTATCACAGCCTAACTTCTCCTTCTGCTTCAACTTTTCCTTTCCCTTCCCTTCCCTTCCCTTCCCTTCCCTTCCCTTCCCTTCCCTTCCCTTCCCTTCCCTTCCCTTCCCTTCCCTTCCCTTCCCTTCCCTTCCCTTCCCTTCCCTTCCCTTCCCTTTTCTTACCCTTTCCATTTTGCTTTCCCTTTTCTTTCTTTCCCCTTTCCTTCTCTTCCCTTCTATAGGTGTCGATCGTATAAGCATTCCCTAATAAATGCTTGTATAAAATGTTTATCTCAGTGTTTGCTTTCCAGGAAACCAAAGCTGCAACTGCAGTGACATGGAGAGAGATCAAGGTTTGGGAGGCAGAAACACCGGGGGAGGGAGCTACCTACTCAATCTTAGATCTTGGGGAGTTGAATTTCTTTTCCCATTTATAAAATATTTTTTGGGAAGGGGGCAGGGGAGGAGCAAAAGAGACTCAGTTAGTTCAGATCTCCGGTCCCTGTTACACATAAAGACTCTTTTTACCCCCTCACAGCATGTGTCACTTTCTAGCTTATGTAATTTGCTGTTTTATTATGTTTTTTTTCTTACTTTCTGTCCACCCTTCCCCTTGCCCACACATCCACAAACAGGAATGTAAATCTCATTCCTATTTAACAAAGATCTTTGTTTTGTTCACTGATGTTGCATAAACACATAGTAGGTGTCAATAAATCCGGATTGAACAAGTGAATGAAAGTGTGAAAAGACAAAGAGACACAGGAAAACCAGTGGGGAGGCTGTGACTCTAATGTGGGTAAGCATTGATAAAGGCTTAATTACATGAAAGAACGGAAATGAGAAGGAATGGGTAGATGCTATGGGTTTAGGGCAAGTAGACTACACCGAAGTGCTTAAAAAAACCCCAAATTCTCAAACTTCAGGGTGCATGAGATTCCCCTGGAAAGGCTGTTTGTTTATTTTGTTCTTTAGATTCCACATATGTGGAAATCATATGGCATTTGTCTTTCTCTGTCTGACTTACTACACTCAGCACAATACCCTCTAGGTTCATCCATGTTGTTGTAGATGATAAGATTTTATTGTCTTTTTTTATGGAAGAGTAATATTCCATTGCATATAGTACCGCCTCTTCTTTATCCATTCATCCATTGATGGAGGCCGAGGCTGCCTCTGTATCTTGGCTATTACAATAATGCTACAATGGACATATAGATGTTGTCAGATGGGGACTAGATTTATCAGGGTGATTACTTTGTACGTTATATGAATGTCTAATAACTATGTTGTAGCCCTGAAACTAACAGTATTGTATGTCAACTGTAATTGAAAAATTAAACATTATTTAAAAATTAAAAGAAGGAATGTAATCAGAAAATAAATAAATAAAACAATTAAAAACAAAACAACAACAACAACAAAACACACCCATAGATCCCTGAGCCCTTTCTGGAAGTCTGGATGGAGTGTGATAATTTGCATTTCTAACCTGTTTGTAAGTGATGTTACTATGCTGATCTGGGGTTCACACTGACTTAGAAGAACCTGCCTCTGGTTTCCCCTCAGGTTTTCAGCCTTATCCTCTGTCATCGTGCCCCATGCCCGTTCTGCTCCCTTCACAAAGGTCTCCGTTCTGTCTGTCATACTCTTCAATGTCATTTGTGAATTAGGCACTGGGAACATGCTGTTTCTCCATGACAACATCTGGCTTTGAGGTCTTTGTACCTTTGATAGCTCAGCTCCCTTGGCAAGTCCTTGGGGAAGCCTTCATGCGCCTCCCAGACTAGCGTAAGACCCCCCTGTGAATCATTGCAATAGTCATTCTTTAATCACAGCCTCATTTTAGTAATTATTTCTTTAAGGGATGTCCACCATCATAGATTGTAAGCTCCATCCATGACAGCAGCATCTGTGTCACTGTTATCACACGTACTGTCTCCCATCACCTACTAGAGTCCTTGGCATAAGTGGGTACTCAGCAAGTATTTGTTGAATTAGCACTTTTACCCCCCCACTCAAAATAAATCTATACAAATATGTGAAATTGGGAAACTTGCAAATCCTAGTATCACGAAAGGAAATGCAAATCCTAAGGAATTCCCCAGTGATGGCCCCAGTGATGACCAGATTTGATAGGTAAAGATGAGTGGAACATCCAAGCAAATTAATTGATAAAGCTGTTCAATGTCAGGATCTGCAGGCTTTCTTGGTCCCTGCTTTTACTATTTGTTATTTGCCCATCTTGATTCAGTTTAATAAGGTTTTTGTTATTTTGTTTATTGCAGAAATAAAGAGTAAAAATGTTAGTGCTCACCTGGTAACAATAAAACTTTATAGTTTTAAAGGCAATAATCAAGTAACTTATTCATCTGCCCACTTTTAGTTCGACACTCTCATTATTTCTTTTTATTTCCTCTCGAGAACTATTGGCATTCTTCTTCTTCTATTGAGAGTTCATTAACAGTTATTTCTTTTGTTTTCTTCCTCTTTTTTCAAAATCTAGCATCTCAACTTCTACATTAGAATGCAGACACCAACACTAAGCTCAGAAATCATAAGTCAAATGGGAGTTATAACCAAATATTATTTATTCAAAGCCTTGTCTCTGTAGTATACCCTAATATTCATACTAGGTCTTTAATCAAAATTTTTTTTTTGGTAAATTTTTATGCAACTTGTATGACCTCCGAGATTAAAAACAAAATCTTTAACCATATCACAGATATGTATTTGTAATTTTTTTCTTGGCTTTACTGTACTTCAAGTTCATTATTAACTCCTAGTTTGATTTTCTGGTGATGGTTGTGGGGGGAGGAGGGGATTTTAATGATTATAGGCACCTGAATTGAAACCCTTTTGACTAGTCAAGTACAGATCTTTTGGGTCTTCTGGACCTTTCATTTCAGAACATTCTTCATGTACTAAGCTTAATGTTATTTTATAGAAACTGCCCATTCTTTTTTGTTTTTCTTAATAGTCATTTGTATTGCTACTCAGTTACACAGATAAACCAGGAAAAGATAGAGATTGTTTTATTCATCCCTGGGTTCCCAGAGGTTAGCATAGTCCTTTCCACAGTAGATACACAGTAAAAATTTATTGAATGATTGTCATTAACCAAGCTTTATTATTATTTATTTACCCACGGGCACCGTATTTTCTTGTTTGTGTGTTGTTTGGGTTTCATGACAATATTATGTTCCTTGAAGAGCAGATTAAAAAAAAGTTTGGAAATTAGATGTTGCTTTTTTTGGTGTATATTTTTGTGGTCTGATTTCCAAATAGTATGAGACTCAAAGAAGAAAATCCTCCAAAAATAGTAAATTTTAATTTGTTAAGATTCAAAGTGAGAGTTGTGCTCCCTTGTTTTTATAAAATTGTCAGGTTTTTGGTTTGGTTAAAGTGATATATTTTTACCACTCCTTTCTACAGCTAATCCCTCCCACTTAAAGTAGTGTTTGTTGAGCTTATTATATTTACATCTACTCAACATGTATTTTTACAATGTGAATATATATTGTATAGAGACATATAGACGTTTTCATTATTCAATGACTGCTTTTTTATAGCTTGGAGAACATAGGTCTTCGAGTCACAAAAACTGGTGGTCGCATCTTACCTTCATTCTTGGATCTGTTATCTATTGCCAAATAATGCTGCATAACAAATTACCCCCAAACTCAATGGCTTTAAACAATGAGGATTTATTTAGCTCATATGTCTATGGATTGGAGGTGGGCAGGGATCAGCTGCTGGACAAGTCTTCTGATTTCCTGGTCTAGCTGTCTGGTGGTCACTGCCTGCAATGACAAGAGTGACTGGGTCATGTGTCTGTCACCATCCAGCAGGCCAGCTCAGGTGTGTTCACGTAACGGTTGGGTAGGGAGCCAAGAGAGTGCATGCAATGCACTCCACATGACATGCTGTCACTGGTGGTGCAATCTGGTGGCCAAGTAAAATCACAAGGCCAGCCAGATTCAAGACGTGGTGAGAGGAGACTTCACTTCTGCATGGCAAAGGGTATGGTTCTAAAGAGGGCAGTGAATTGGGGTCATTTCTGTAGTCTACCACAGCTGTTCACAAGCCAACTTTGAGGAATTTCCTCAAACCTCACCTGGGTATGGAAGACGAGTTCACACTTTCCTTTTCTTTATGATGACCCCTTGGGCGGCTCATTACCCTGGTGAAATAAAGACCCTGCTCACTCACAACCAAGGCACTTAGTGAACCACATGTGTAGGGTCACTATGCCACGCTGTAGCAGCCTCATGGAAAAGATGAGCACCAGGTTTTCAGCAACAATGGTGAGATGTAGGATACAATATTGTGACATTTTGGCGACCTGTATATCCCAGGATTTAGCAACTTTTCAGTAAGTATGTAGTGCGTGAATGAATGCTTTTCTCTGCATGTCATTATTGTGACGTAATTAATAAATTAAGTGTGTTTTCATACTAGGATCTTTCAGCGCAACATAGACACACATACATATGAAATTGAGGATTGTGGGAATGAACACAAAACATCTGAGTGTCAATGTAACAGCAGTTAATACTTACTGAGTGTTATATGTCAGACCCTGTTCTAGGTGCTTCCTTCTATTAACACATTTTTTATTTGAGGAGGTATGTATTAGGCAGTATGAACATCCTCGTTTTGCAGATGAGGAAATTCAGGTTCACTGTCATTGTCTTGCTCCAAGTCACACGGCTAATAAATGGCAATGGCAGGATTTTCCCTCGGGCAGAATCATTCCAGGCTCAGAGCCCTAAACCATTGTTCTGCAGCTGCTGCTTCAGTTAGGACTTCCATATGTGGTCACTCGTGTGTTTCTGGCTGCCTTCCTTTAAGCCAACTCTCAGGGAAACCAAACCAAATCATTCCATGGGCATTTTTCATCCAACTCTGGCTTTGTCCTAACACCCACTCAGTACATAGCTAATAAAACTTTTCTTTACCGTACAGTCATGTGTTGTCAAGGCATGCAAAACAGTTTGAACGAAAAATAGGGTTTTTCCCAGCTTTATTGAGATATTATTGACAAAAACTGAATATATTTATGGTATACACATCATGTTTTGATGTACGTATACATTGTCAAGTAGTTACCATAATCAAACCAATTAACAAATCCATCACCTCACATAGTTACCTTTTCCTTTAATTTTTTATTGGGTAATATTGGGGAACAGTGTGTTTTTCCAGTACCCATCAGTTGTTGTCCTTCAATCTAATTGTGGAGGATACAGCTCAGCTCCAAGTCCAGTCACCGTTTTCAGTTTTAGTTGCAGGGGGCGCAGCCCACCATCCCATGTGGGAACTGAACTGGCAACCTTGTTGTTAAGAGCTTGTACTCTAACCGACTGAACCATCTGGCCACCCCATCGGGTGCTCAGCAGCAGCTTGTTGTCTTCAATCGAGTTGTGGAGAGACAGCTCACTGGCCCATGTGGGAATCAAACCCGCAACCCTGTTGTTAAGAGCTCACGCTCTAACCAACTGCGCCATCCGGCCGCCCCCAGTTACCTTTTTCTTAATAATGAAAACTTTTGAAATCTACTCTAACATATTGCAAGTACATAATACATTATGATTAACTGTAGTCACTGTGCTGTATGGTAGGTCTCTAGTACTGATTCATTGTATAACTGATAATGTGTATCCTTTGATCAATATCTCCCTTTGCTCCTTCCTCTTAGCGTCTGGTGACCACCATTTTAAAGAAAGAAAGAAGGAAATAAGGAAAGGAAGGGAAAGGAAAGGAAGAGAAGGAGGGAGGGGAGGAGGGAAGAAGAAAAGAATGAAAAGAAAGCAAGCATAGAGATTGTGATATTTTTCTATCATCCTCAAGTTTTGGCTTATCCACCTATCAGCCTGCCCTTCTCTGTTAGGACACACATAATTGAAATAAATTATTTAGGTAGTAAGCTGATTTTTTAGTGTGCCAAGAAGATGACACACAATACTAGTAACTCGCAAAAGTATTCTTCTTGGTGTTTTTTATTTGTATGGGTATGGACTTATTCCTTTTTCACAGTAAAATGTAAATACATGTGAGAGAAATTCTGATTCAAAACAGATTTTAAACCAGGCAGGCCTTTGGCTGCTCCTAATAGTTATTCATCAATCCCCTTATTGACATCTTCCAAGCACTTCATAAATTTGTTTTTCAGTCCCATGTTTCCTCATATCCACTACCATGTTCTGCTGCCTATGTGTTGGTATATGTTAATGAAAATCAACTTTTTAAATAAACATTCTTGCTGCCCTGGAGGTTAAGAGAGACTTTGAAGAAACTGGAGGGGTGATGTAGGTCCTGGGATATGGGAACAGTAGGCTTCTGATAACAATCCAAAGAGGGCAAAAGATCCTTTAAATAGTTTATCAGTACGCTGTAGTTCTCAAAAATCTCACATAAAAAACTCCACTGGTAAAGGATCAACGACAAAATCAGACTGGCTTTGATCATAGGACATGGTCTAAAATTGTGCTACCAAAATGTTCCTAAATAAGTAAAAATCCCCAGTTGAAGGTCGTCACCCTCTATCGTCTCAGCCCCGAGATGGTGTGTGGGAGGCCTTCGGCCCCTCCAGCAAACATGGCAGCGTCCTTCCATCCTCCCTCGTCGTCCAGTCTGTGCTGCTAATCTCTCATTATAAGTACTTGTGACTCTCTCTAAGAGATCTCTGTGGATGCTGGAATATTCTTAGCCCTGTGCTGGGCAGGCTGGTAATGAAAGCCCCTGGAAGTAGCACTCCACCAATTACAGGTGGGATTTGGCAGAAGAATACCCCACGTCTCTCAGCTTTCAGTTGGGACATATCTGAGATATTTTCCCCCCAGCAGGGCTGAACTGTTAGCAACAGTTATCTGCTCATTAATTTACCTTCTTCTGGCTTCCTTCACATCCTTGCCTTGCAGCCCCACTCACCTATCTGCTTGCTGTGGTCACTTTCCCCAGATAAACTTCTTGCACTCCAGCCCTGATGTCAGGGTGTGTTTCTAGGGGGACCGTACCGAAGACATCTACCATATATTCCGAAAATTAGATTACTGAAGCCATCTTAATTATTTTATTAGATGTTTCTTTCTGTCCTTTTCTTTCCTCTGTCAACCCTACTCCATTTCTCTTTTTCCCATGAATTCCAAGGTCATGGAGTCCCATCCTACAAGGTAAAGTTCTTTGGAAAAATGTATAAGGAATACCCCGAGCAAAGAATAATGTGTAAAATAAGAAAGTAGGTAAATAGAATACAACAGTTGAATCTTAATAATTCTTTGGATGGTGGCCTTAAGAAAAAAAAAGCTCATTAAATTCAAAGAGAGGAGATGTTTATACAAGTAGAATTAAAGGTAGGAGATATTCTACAAGCACTTCCTAAATTAGTTTTTTTAAGAGGCTTAGATCATCAGACATAAAGTAGAAAAAACACTTATCCAAATCAATACAAGGCATTTCTCTGAAAATAGAAGAGCCCAAAATTTTACTTCCAAAGTTTTGAATTAAAAATGACAGACGGAGGCGTACATTTGGAAAAGCTTCCTCAGAATTCTCTTTTCCTTGCTCGAGTGGGCAGCCTGCTGGGTCTGTCAGAGGAAAGGAAGTAGACGTTACTGACCGGACATGTGTTGAGTTGTTTGGGGCTGTACTGCATGTCAAGGTTTGGCAGAACCGACATAAAAAAATATACCTCACATTGTGTTAGAATTGAAAGGAACGGCTCCTGTTCATTATAGAAGCAAAGCTTTTCAAAAAAGCTGCCTGCAGCAGTCAGATCTCCATCCCACAGAGTGAAAATGGTTTCATTCAAACCAGTTCACTGATTGCTTTGGAAACAGTCCCAAGAGGGCTTTGATGCCAGAATGAACTTTGTTATATACACACACACACACTTGAAGAATTTGGCGATTCTTTTCTTTCTCATATATTTTTATCCTTTCTAAAATATAGTCATGAATACTTTAAGTTATGTAGAAGGTCTGCAGGAAACTGTATTTACAGAGTACATAAAGTTCCAGTTCTCAACTGCTATGAAACATGCCATCCCAACCTCAGTGGTGCAAAATAGCAACAGTCATTTGTTATTATCTATTACGGTTCTGGGGGTCCATTAGATCCAGCTAAGTAGTGAGCACTGGATTCTCTCATGAATCCGCATTCAGCGGGTGCCTTGGGCTAGAGTTATCCCAAAGGCTTCCTTTTTTGCTCATCTCTCTGTTGTCTGGCTGGGGAGACGTGAGCAGCTGGAGTCTGGAACAGCTGGGGCTCCTGGGCTTTGGTCTGTGTGTCTGTATGGTCTCTGTCTCTGGTCTCTCCATGGGGTCTCCCCAGTAGAGTGGATTCGGGATAGCTGGGCTTCTCAAGGTTCCAAAGAGACATGTCTCGAGAGAGAACCAGTCAAAGCTGCGCTGCCCTTGACAACCTAGGCTTCTGTAAGTTAGAAGCAAGTCACTAAGGCAGGCCATATTCAAGGAAGGGGCACAGGTTCTACCTTTTGATGGAAGGGTTGTCAAGGAATGTGCAGACATTTGTTTTTCGTTAAACCACTACTTTAAATAATGATGCACTTTGATAATTTCAGGGCCTTATCGATGTTTGTAAGCCCACTGTATCCAAATTGTAATACAGCAATACTTTTGCTAATTTTATGTTCATCCAACTGTTCTTTTAAATATATTTATGTGGAGGGAAGGGTTAAGTGAGGGAACGAGTGACGTAGAAGTAAGATGACAACTTCTAAATCAAGAAAAAATATGTACTATGGCTGCATGTGCTGAATTCAACTGATATCCACAGTAACTGCTATGAGTGTAACGCTGTGCTGAGCTGCTGTGATTAATACAGCTGGGTATAGGAGGTTTCAAAATTATGAACAGAACTTAGTGTTAAGTCTTTCAGGGGCTTGCAGTCTCTAAATAGGGAGTGTGCATGTGTGCAAAATTCATTGACAAGGATTATTTACCCACCATTGCAGAAGTGGCAGTGTGAAATATTACTGAAAGATGTGCATTCATTTTTGATATTTTGCAGAAGTGTCAGGCAAGAGTTCCTGACATTCTTCCATGTCTATAATTGATCCAAAGGAGACGATACACAACAGACTTTGTATTGAGAGAGTACAAAAGGGGTTGATCGCCTCAGGCAAGAATTACCTGTTGGT
The DNA here is from genome assembly GCF_057876585.1 of Rhinolophus sinicus. Lineage (NCBI taxonomy): Eukaryota > Metazoa > Chordata > Mammalia > Chiroptera > Rhinolophidae > Rhinolophus > Rhinolophus sinicus. The sequence goes on from NC_142513.1 coordinate 29,340,474, forward strand.
ATTTTTTCTGTACTATATATACATAAGTTTATGTATCACAAGTATTATGCAAATGTTTGTTGAATGCATGAGATTTTATGCAGTATCATGGTGCAAATCCTGCCATTGATAGGTCTTTAGGGACTGGGGACTTCTGAACTATTTTGAGGTAGACATGTTGAAAGAGAATAAGAAGATTAGTTCTCTCGCTCTCTCTCTTTCTCTCAATAAAATGTAATCAATGCTAAGAGGCATTTTCTCAATGTCCTTCAGTGTCATTTTGGTTTCATGAATATGTAAATGTCAGCATCCCAATCTGTTTCAGAATCACTTTCTCATTGTTCAGACATAGGTTGTGTTTATTTGTTAGGAACTTTCTCCTAATTATTAAGGTTTGTTTTTTGTTTGTTTGTTTAATCTCTAGAGTTTATTAATAAACATAGAATTAGCTAGTATGGGCTATTGTCAGTACCACATCCATATCCTTCAAACCTTTCCCTGTTCGCAGCCACTTTCCAACTGCCAGTATCTGTGTGTGTGCCTGAACGCTGCTCCTTTCATACTTTCTTGAAACTCTGAAGGCTGCCCTGCCAGAGTGTGTAACAGTGCAATGTGCCATAGAATGTTTATAACCACAGGGCAGTCCTCAGACAAGGACTTTGTGAATTGCCAGGTGCTCATAGGGTCTTTCTACTTGGGAAGAATTTCTAAACAATTTTCAAAGAATGAAAATGTTAAAGCTTTGATATTAGATGCTGACTCAGTAAAGATGCAAACAGATTTTTAGGTACTTTTCTCATGAAACTTTGTATTCAAATGGAAATGTTCTTCTTGTAACAATCACGATACAAGCAATTAGAAGACACCAACTAATACATAAGAGTGGAACTTATGGGAGTTAACAGGTGAGATTGAAAAGAAGGGACATTTCCTACATTCCCTGTAGTAAATAAATGACTTAAAACTACAATATCAATTTTCTTGGTTAGATAAATTAATGCATATTCTGAAAAGCGGTGTTTTAGATTTCAAGTTCCCAGTCTTCAAAGGAAGGACTGCCATTCTGATCTGAGATTGCTACATTTTAGACCATTATTCTGGAATCTTCTCTGATGAGCCCATGAGATAATGCTGTTGGATTGTTACCATCTTAGTGTTTCGTGAAGTTATGCTTTCTTTGGAAAAGTTTTAAATATTTTAACAAGCAACACTTGCTTGTAAGATCCATACCATCTTATTTATGGTGGCAAGATATGGAAACAACAAAAGTGTCATTCAATAGATGATTGGATAAAGATGTGGTATATACACACAATGGAATACTACTCTGCCATAAGAAAAGATGAAATACTGCCATTTGTGACAACATGTATGATCTTGAGATTATCATGCTAAGTGAAATAAGTCAGAAACAGTTAAGAACCACATGACTTCACTCATATGTGGGATATAAAACTGAAAGCAACAAATGAACAATACGAACAAACAAAGAAACAAAAACTCATACACACAGACAGTAGTTTAGTGGTTACCAGAGGGTAAGGGGGGAGAGGGATGGGAGATGAGGGTAAGGGGGATCAAATATATGGTGATGGAAGGAGAACAGACTCTGGGTGATGAACACACAATGGGATTTATAGATGATGTAACACAGAATTGTACACTTGAAACCTATGTTATTTTACTAACCATTGTCACCCCAATAAATTTAATTAAAAAAATAAAAGAAAGGTAAAGATTCATACCATCCTTGAAGTTGGCCTGTTATAATGTTAATCCACCTTTCTGTTCAAATAACTTTTTATTAGACACCTAGAGAGTCAGGACCTGACTTGATAAAACACTTACGTGGCACTTGCTTACGTGCCAGGCACTGCACATAGAAATTTATTGTGTATTAACTCATTTAATTCTCAGAGTTGCCCATTTAATAATTTCACCTATTTTAGAGCTAAGGCTCAGGAAGGGAAAGTAATCATGTGCATATGAATTGGTGGAGCGAGGATTTGAACCCTGCCTGTCTTTATACTCCATGCTGTTGAACACATGTGAGGCTCCATCTAAGGTCCTCAAGGAATTCCTAGTTAAGTGGGAAGCAGGGTGGGCAAACAAATTATTATGGAAGTGGTAGAGCAGAATGTTCAGGAAGTGCTGGAAAGCACACAGGGTGAAAGTCTTGACTTTCCCTGGGGATTTGGAAGCTCCACAGAGGACAGTACCCTTGACCTCAATTGGAAAGGGCATAGCCCATTGTAAAAGCTGTTGTTTCCAGGGAACAAGATATTTTAGAATATTTTGAAAATCTGTTTGAAGCTACAAGTACTTCTAGCCACTTTCCTAATCTAGTTAAGAGTAATTAAAAGTTTATTCTTTCAAAAGAGATTTACCCTTTAGGATTGCCTAAGTAAATATTTTTCTCTTTGTTAAGTGTTCCTACTTAGAAGTGTAAATATCTGCTGATGGATTTACATGGGTCTGTCTAACTTCAGAAAAATTCCTCACCTATTTTCTTCCAACTCTGGAGTATTAATTTTCTGGGAGATTGTAGAGTGATACATTGACCTCTGCAGGATAGATTTTTTAATTGTCAAGCTTTTGTCATTTGTCAAGCTTTTAAGTGTTCACCCATGCTCTGAGCATAAATTTCTGGAGCTGTAAGGTTTTCATTCTAGCACAGCTCCTACAATATAGCAGAATGGTGATGTCAAAGGCCAGAGTAGGAAATTTTCAATTGTTTTAAAGCTTTCTAGGAATGATAGGTTGAGTTCCCTTGGCCTATGACTTAAAAAATACATTTCTTTCTCATGACCCAGAAAAGTGTTCTTGGTGTGGGTTATCTGCTTATTCGAAGTTTTGCTGATAACTTAGTTCACCTATGAACCCATGGAATTTTGAATTCACAAAGTGCCTATTACTACTTGTATCTTCTGTCCAAGTAACTCCCACTGTCTTTTCCTTAAAAAAAAAAAAAAAAAAAAAAAAAAAAAAAAAAAAAAGTATATATATATATATATATATATATATATATATATATATATATATGATAAGAACCATGTTGTATCTTACTTTTATTTTACTTCTATGGCCTTCCAGAAATTTCTTAAAAAGCATATCTGGTTATCAAGACAGAAACACGACACTGAAACAAAAGCTGATATTTGCCAGAATGTTGGCATGACTACTTTCTACTTTCACAGGACCCAAACAAAAGATCTAAACAAGATGGAAGGCTTATTTCTTTTTTTATGCTTAGGTCTGAACCAGTGGGCATCTTAGGGTGACCCTACTCCACATGGTTGTCCATGTGTCTTGGTTTCTGCCATATGCTAGAGTATTCATATGGCTGAATCATGTCCTCATTCCAGCTGTGGGAAAGGAGAAGAAAGTGTGTGTGTGTGGGGGGCCATTCAGTTTTATTTAAAGACATGATACAGAATGTTAAGACATCATTGATGCTCCCGTCCTGTTGGCCTGAGTCAGATGACCATGCTTAGTTACCAGGGAAGATGGCAAGTCTCTAGATCGGTCACCAAGTGTCCAACCAACACTTAGTGGTTACTCTTATCAAAAGGAAGAAAGGTAGCATGGCTATTGGAGAACAGCTAGCAGTTTCTGCCATAGAAGGCCTGCTTATTGTAGTTTAGTTCAGTGGACATCAGGGTCTTCTTAATTTTACTTTATGCACAATTCTTTATTCCAATTTTTAAATTAATTTGTGGTTCACTTTGGCCGGAGGATATTTCTCTGAGGCTTTTCTGGGTGTAATACGTACTCATATGTGCATGTGTCTGTGTATGCAAGCATGCACACAAAAACATGACTGGGGTAGTTTTCACAAAATGTTTTTCTTCCTCTCATATCTCTTGCTAAACTCCTTTGCTACAGCATAAATTTGAATTCTGCTGCTTCTGCAGAGGGCTTAAAATGGAAAGAAGAGACAGATGCAGGAGTTGCTGGTATCTGTAGCCAGCTTCTTTTGTCACTGTGTTGGCTTTTCTAATCTTAATTTTTAAGTATTATGACTAGTGGTGTACTGCTTGATGGTGTTCCTTCCCAATCCATTTTGATTTTAATATTAGTTCTGCATGATTTCTGTTGGTATGGTTTATTCGTTGTTACTTTATTCTTGGAGGACTTATAAATATATACTTTATGTATTGTTATGTAGGCATTATATAATTTTATGAATTAAATAAGTATATATGCATATAAAACAATAGCTGTATGGTACTTTGGGCAGATTAAAGTTGGTGCTATTTTTATATGTTTTACAACAGATGTCCCAAAATAAAATATCTTAGAAATGTCTTGCACTCCAGGGTTCCTAGAAGACTCCATGGGGTGACTGACTTGTTCAGAAAGGAAAATGAACCATAAGCATAATATTTTGTTATGGCCAACTAATCATGGACATCTAGTCAATTGATGAACCAGATACACATAAGACGCAGTGCTGGGTGCAAAATGAAGGAAAAGCTGTCAACCTTGAACAGCCCCCAAATTTTCAAAATCTAGTGTCAAATCAGAATTCAAGTGATGATCCTAACTCATTACTATCACTCAATTGGTTAGCTTTGGGAGATCTGAAATAACAAAATTTCATTCTGTATTCACATCCAATATCCTATTAAACAAGTTGGGTGAAACGGTTTCACACATGTACCTATAAATCCCAACCTCTTTCAAAGAAGACTTCTAAAGTGTCTACTTGCTTTTCTACCAGATATGTTTGGAAATGGTTGAAAGTGTCTCAACCTGAGTTGCCAGGTCTTTGAGTACAGGCAGCGTTTTGTCCTAAATTGAGACTTGTTTTTATCCACCACATTTGCAGCCATCATTTCCTTTTCACCCTCGAGTGCCGACAACTGGAAAATTTCCTTCTTTCAGCTGCCAGAAATGACAGTGATCAAGTTCCTTCCCAAAGCTACCAAATTTTTTCCCCATGTGCAATGATACCACCACCAATGGCAGTGATACCTTCCTCTGCTAGTGGAGCCCAAAGCCAGACTTACAAAGAGACTGTTCAGTTTTGTTCCCTTATTAAAATCATTTGATTTGGTCTGTGGTTCCCTTATAGAGCTTGCTTCAGAGTCCACCTATGCAGTACTCAGAGCTATGCTCCAGCATGTTCTAAATTAGGGTTCGATCTCTTCAACTCCAGTCTGGCTCACCACAGTGCAACTGCATGAGAACGCTGCGTTATGAATTTCACACAATCTTACAGCAGAAATGTGCAATAAAATTAGCATTACTTAAATGTTTGTAAAAGGAACTGTGTTTCAGTTTTCCCTCTTGTCATTAAATGCTGACAGATTTTGCAGTTGAAAATAGAATAGGTAGCTGACAAGCAGGTATTCAGGAGTAATTCTTTCTTGGGCAAAAATCTACTTAGTTGTAGACAGTACCCCCTGTCCCCCACACCCTTCTCCTGCTAAAAAATTATAGGCTACAACTATGAGACCTTAGAATGAATGGAACCAATGATATTGAATCAATAATAATAGCTAATATTTATTAATTGCTTATCATGTTCTGAGCCTTGTTCTTAGCTCTTTACACTGTATTAACTATTACAGCAACTATCGGGGGCAGATATTACTCTAATTTTTTTTTTACATAGGAAGCTGAAGCATAGAGAGGTTAAGTAACTTGCACCAAGTCTCAGCTGTAACTGTAAAGCTAAGATTTGAACCCAGACAGTCTGATTCCAGAGCCTGTATGCTTAACTATTGTAACAAGGACACAGTTCTTCCAAGTGTTGTAGTTAAACGCTCAAGAAGCTGTATTTCATAGCCATAGAAGAACCATGCTGTGTTAATAGAGTGTTCCTTAGAAGGCTCTCAAATGTTACTCTAGCTTACTGGAATGGAAAATCTATCCTCTTCTCATTGGTTCAGTCGCATCAGACCAGCACTCATATCTCATATCCAACGACCAGCTTTTGGTTCTGTAATTCTGATGAACGTATGTCATTATATGGAGCTTTCTTGTTTCTGTAGGAGAGAATGGTTCAGGACTTCTTGTTTCATTATAGTATTCAGGTTCCTGCAAAGTCAGGAGAGTGTTCCGCAAGTCTATTTTGAGGACAAACTTGTTGGCATGTAACAGATTCAGAAAGACCATGTCTGGGCATTTTGATGGTATTTGTTATTGGCTGAGTTGAAAGAATATTATCTCGATCTGTGGTAACAGCATCTGGGTCCTTGCTGTGTCATAAAGAATAGATATAAAATCGAATGAAGAGTGAAAGAGAGAAGCAGGAAGTATGATGCCATCTTCTCTCAGGGCATAAAGTAGGTTTTTAGTGTACGTTGCATATTGCACGTATATTAAGCACTTCTTAAATATATGAGGTTGAACCCTATGAAATAGCCATTTTTGTAGGTCAAAACAATAAACTAGCAGAAATTTCATTCCCATACATGCACACGGCTATAGAGACTCACGTGTACAGACATATCTGAAGATATTTATGCTTCCAACTAAGTCAAGAAGACAAATAAACAAAGCTCAAAATTACTTAGTGGGATTTTGCTTGACGTCAAGATGGTACTAAATCTTGCATAACTGAAATTAGGAGCTGGTTCAGGAACCCATTCTTAGTGTGCTATTGGAAAATAATGTTTTCAAGACAGAGACTTTATTTTGGAATATTATGCTCCCCATCATATTCTCAAGGCAATGTTTATGCCCTGAAAAAATGGCACTAAATCCATGTGAAATTTTTTTTCATATTAAAATCAGTAGATGCATGTTACCCAAAGCTGACATTTTGAGATTTTTAAAAAACTGATCTGCTCAAAGTGAAGGCACGTCTCTTGTCTGGTTGTTGTGGCATGTCTGTGCTACAGTGACAGGGGCAGTTTTTCATGTCCCATCTTTTTGACAGAAATTACTGAGGTGTGGTATCAGCGTCCACCAAACCATTATATCTTCAGTTATGATGAACCAAACTGAATGAGGGGCTTTAGAATATTCTGATCCTAAACAAAGAGATTGTTATTATAAAGCAGTCATTTTTTTGTTCTCTCTCTCTCTCTCTCTCTCTCTCTCTCTCTCTCTCTCTCTCTCTGTCTCTCTCTCTCTCTCTCTCTTTCTCTTCCCCCAGCCCTCCTCTCTCTTTCAGCCCAAGTGCTCACAGGAGGTGGGACATACCATCAGTTTGGGGGAACTATCTCTTAAAATTGAAGAGGTGTTTATATATGGGAAAAATTGGCAGCTTCCAGAAAGATACTCTGTAGACCATTGTGTTTGCCTCATGTGGTTTAATAGAACTTTACTCTGTAGAATTATATTACTTAATTCTACACACATATGAAAGCAGCACAGATAAAACAGTTGGCCCAAGAATGAACAAACATGGGTTTGGGACTCATATCTCTTATTTGGCCACTCACCTTGCTGGACCTTTACCTCCTCACCTGTAAAACAAGATGGTACAAAACTATGAACTGAAAGGTGAGGTTGGATGCTGGGTTTGTATTCTTGGCCCTAGAGTTTTTGGCTGCTGAACTGGCAGAAGAACACACAAAGCATTTGACCTTGCTTCCATCTTTCATAATGCTCATACTGCCCTTGGTATTTAAATGAGCGTGATTCTACTGACTTACTGTCAGTGGGGCTTGTGCTCTGGGCTGCTTTCCAGAGATGGGGATAGATTTATGCAGATTCATTTCCCAGAGGCCTCTTCTTTCGGTTTCTACAGTAGAATTAAGTAAATCTACCGAAGTCAATGAGAGTTTATTTGTTCTTAGTAAACAGGCTAACATGGAAAAACCTAAATAGACCCCAAAATAGATGGAACTTAAGTGTGATGTATATTAGCAAATTTTGTAAATTTATAGATCGTGTGTTAGTTATCTCTTGTGGCATAATATCAGTAACCAAAATGCATTGAACATTGTTTTAAGTACTTTCCACATATCATCTCATTTAGACTTTATCACTGTCCTATAGTAGAGTAACTGTGCTTATCTCCAGATGTGAAAATGGAGGCTCTGAGAGACTAAATTTCTTGTTTAATGTCATGTACTACCACTCAGTGGCAAAGGCGAGACTTGACCCAGTCAGATTCCAGATACAATGCTTATAACATTGTCCCTCTTTTTAGCTAGTGGAATGCCCTACTTTTCTGAATATGTGCCACCTGTCTTCTGAGGTAGGAACTCTCAATTCAGTGTCTGGGGTCCTAGCTCTAGGATATTAACCCCAAGTGAGAGGTACTATTTGTATCCAAATTTCACCATGCATAAAATGGAGAAATAACACATATATGATTGGAATCATATTTGCCTAACTTCTAGGATTCTTATTTGGCTGGAACATTTATGCATTTGCTTTGAAAGGTACAGAGCTATTGCACAGATGGCTAGAAGAACACTAAAAATTCATACAACTCTTCCATAGTGACAGGTTGTTGCTAGAAAAAATCTTCCTAGTGAAGGACTACATGACCATGACTTACCAATGGAATGTCAGAAGTGATGTACACATGTCATTTCCAGACTGATGTGGTTATAAAAAGGATGTGCCTTCCTTACCATCTTTCCCCAGCTCCTAGCTGAGTGGAGGGAGTTACAATCATGTGTTGCAGATGGTGGAGCCAAAGACATAAGAAGCCTGGATTCCTGAGTGATCACCTGGGGGAAAGCTATTTGACAGGAACACTTACATTGGATTGTAACATGAGTACGAATGATCATGCAGTGAATTAAGACACGGGGATTTTTGAGGGTTATCTGTTATAGCAGCTAGAGTTATTCAGCCTAACTACTACTAAAAGCGCAGTATGAAAGTATTGTTGCTTTAGTCTAGATCTAGAGTAAAGACTACAGATTCTATTATTTGTTCAGCCTTTAAATTGCTGAGCAAGTCATTGAATTTGGCAATTGTCTTATGTTATTCTTCAATAAAGAAAATGTTTATTTCATGGCCTCAGAACATGTTTCTCAACTGGGAGGAATGTTTCCCCCTCTCCTCCTTGCAGGGGGCGTTTGTCAATGTATGGTGACATTTTTGGATGTCAAAATTTGAGGGAGGGTGCTATTGGCATCTAGTGGGTGGAGGCCAGAGATACTGCTCAATATCCTAGAATGCACATGACAGTCCCTTACAAAAACAACAAAGTGTCAATAGTGCTGAGATTGAGAAACATTAGAAGCACATTTGGAGCCACAGAGGTAGACACCATGACAGTGCTCTCGTGACATCTAGCCAACTTGAACTGGTAGAGGTACTGTCCCGTCCCTACTCTGTTAGGATCCTGTTTACCAGATATATCCTTCAGGGCACATGCTCTTGATGTCAGGACTCTTTTTGTTCTCAGGTATCTTGTGGTGGAATAAACATTGGGTGCAGTAGAAAACTTTGGCTCTAAAGCTAGATCTCTCTGTTAATAGCTATATGTTTTGGGGCAAATTAATAATCCTCCCTAAACTTTATTTCCTTTATTTGTAAATGAGAATAACATCATATACCTCATAGATTTATAAGAATTAAATGGAATTATATATGTTAAAACACTTGTTATAATTTCTGACACACAGCCCTCACTCAACGTACTTTTGTTTTCATTCCAAAGACTTTATAAATGTGACAAAAATAATTTATTAACAAGATTTGAAACCATAAAGTGGAATAAATCAGAAATAATTTACTGATTGGCATAATGTATTGACCCATGTATTTATATATTGTTGGTTTATTAGTTAAATAAATAACTGGTTTTAAAAAAAATCAGTAAACCAAAGTTAATATTCAGCACTAACTCATATAATTCCAGTTTTAATTCCAGTCCCTTCACAACAAAAAATTGGTAAACCCTCTGCCAGAAGTGACTTAAGGAAGTGTTACTATCTTGATACAAGTTCAAGTTGTTTTCTCCTGTGGTCATTCTGCTTCTATGTGGCCCTTTTTCCTTTTGTTCCTTTTTCACATCCTAAGTTAGTCTATGTCCCACACTTACCTCCACCCCATGCTTTTCCATGTATGGTTGCCTATGTCCTCGTATCATGGGTAATAGGCCATTGCAGAACATTCTTAGGTGCTCTTTGCAATGGCTTAAAGTTCAGACCTTGAATTATAAAGACTTCATCAACTTTCTTGTATCCATAGCTATTTCTGTACCAAAATAGTGTCAGTATAGATAAATGCAATGCCTTAATGAGTGGTGGTCTACCCATCGGTGTTTGCACTAAAAATATCTTTTCCTGTTGCCTGGGGGATATTTTGTATGCTCCATTGCTATGATATATGTTTTCAAAATAGCACTGGAAATTGACAGAAAAATAATATTTTGTATACCAGTATTTCTAAACTTTGTGTGTGTGTGTGTGTGTGTGTGTGTGTGTGTGTGTGTGTGTGTAGTGTGTGGGGAGGAGTGGTACAACATACATAGGAAAACTATAAGGTGTTTATGGAGCCCTTGGTGCTGGATATGACCAGTTGGGTGTCTCGAATCGATCAGGCCTCACCCAGCTATGACAAGAGGTAGACCTGTCACAACCTAGTCACGACAGGATGACTTGTTGGGAAGCTCTGTTCTAGACTGCCTTGGCATTGAACCATAAAAAAGAGATAATTTTTAACATAAAGTTCTACCTACCCTTTTGTAACCCTCAACCCCTAAATAGTTCACATTAAAGTCTTGTTTTTTAATTTTTATTTTCTGGGTTATTGTATCATTGTCACCTTATCTGTAGGAGCTCAATTCATAGTTCACAGTTGCCCCTGGGAAATACACTTGAGTACTTCTGCATGCACATGAGCAGATCTTTCCCCCGTCAATGCTTGTCCTCCTGTCTTGGGAATTGCTCGGTGGTCCTGTGTTGTCTTCCTTCAAGCACGACACACATGATAACTGTTCTCTTTTGCTTCAGAAATGAATATTGAGTTCTGTGCAATTAATGCCGTTACAGGGATCTTCGTAACATCTCCAAAACATTCAGATCATCACAGAAAAAAAAGCATTATAATAAGTTTTGTGACTTAACTATTTTTTTCAATGACTTTTAAAATGACATTGTAAAATGAAGAAATCTTGTCATTAGTCAAGAAGAAAGCACTCCTGGAGATGAACCAATTGCTCGTAATAGTGCTGGTCAGGGAGAACTGGGTGCTGGTACTGCTTCTGAGAGACCTGTGGATATCATAGGGGGATCCAGAGGGGGAGGTAAGGGTGATAGAACAGCGAAACCAGTGGGAACATTTGGAGCCATTAGCCTGGAGAAGAACAGTCCAAGGAGAAGCAAGAAACTATTGCCAGCTCTCTGAGGAAAAATTAATAAAACTGATTTTGAATTCTCCAGCTGACAGAACTAAAACTAAAGGGTAAATAAAAAGTAGTCACAGTAAGAAATGCAAACAACACATTTAAAAATTGCTTACCGGTGTCAAGAATTGGGTGTTATCCTTCCAGAAATTTTCTGTGTAAACCTAAACCTATATGCATATACATTTATACATAATTTATATCATGCACCCTTTTTACATTTTTTGAAAAAGAGGAGCATAGTATATGTATTTTTCTTAAACTGGGAGGCAAATTTGAACTCCCTATAATAAAGACATGCTATGAACTGGGAATATGTAATCGTGGAACAGCTGCCTCATGAGCAGTGAGCTTGCTGTAGGTACATGTAATTAGAAATCCTATGGACCAGCTGCCTCCAAATTTAAATATACATGCAAACCCCCGGGGATGTTGTTAAAATGTAGATTCTCACTCATTAGGTCTGAGGGGGCGGGGTGAGATTCTGCTTTTTTTTAATAAGCTCCCAGGTGATGCTAGTTCTGGGACCACACATTGAGAAGCCAGGGTCTAACTGAGCATTGCTCTGGATGCCTAGAATGGTTTCCTGTCTTGGGGTGGGATAAAACACTTTTTTCTTCTGTCTCTTTATCTATTTTATTTTTGAAATATTTTTTTATTAAAATACATCTAACATACAATATTATATTAGTTTCAGGTGTCCATCATAGTTATGCAACAGTACCCACCAAGCTCTACACAGTGTTATTACCACAGTATTGATTTTATTCCCTATGCTAAAGAAGTGATCACCATGATAAGTCCATCAACCATCTGACACTATACCATGCTGTCACAATATTATTGATCTTGCCCCCCTTTTTAATTGGAGTTGACATTCAATATTATATTAGTTTCAAATATATAGCATAATGGTTAGATATTTATATAATTTTGGAAGTGATCCCCCTGAATAGTACTACCTGGCACTATACATAGTTATTACTATATTATTGATTATATTCCCTATACTTCACATTCCCATGACTATTTTATAACTACCAATTTGTACTTCTTAATACTTTCACCTTTTCCAGCCTGCCCCAACCCCACTCCCATCTATCTCCCTGATAGATATAGTACCTATCTGACACTATACCTAGTTATTACAATATTGTTGACTATATTCCTTATGCTATATCCTACTTCCCATGACTACTGTGTCACAATCAATTTGTATTTCTCAATCCTCTCCCCTTTTCACCGACCCCTAACCCCCTCACATCTTAAAGAAGTTGCCCTAAGATTCCTTGTAATACTGGTTTGGTGGTGATGAGCTCCTTTAGCTTTTTCTTGTCTGGGAAGCTCTTTGTCTCTGTCCTTCAATTCCAAATGATAGCTTTGATGGGTAGAATAATCTTGCTTGTAGGTTCTTACTTTTCATCACTTTGAATATTTACTGCCAATCACTTCTGGTTTGCAAAGTTACTGTTGAGAAATCAGCTGACAGCCTTATGGGGGCTCCCTTTTAGGTAACTAACTGCTTTTCTCTTGCTGCTTTTAAGATTCTTTCCTTGTCTTTAACCTTTGGCACATGTTCCCTTTTAATTTGAAGGTTTTATTTTAGCTTGATTACATATGTGATGTGTGATAAAAAAATATGGTGAATGTTTAAATTTAAAAAAATGATTACAGCAAAAGACATATTGCCATTAACCCCCTCAAATACTCCCCCCTCACTTCAAACACACTTATCCCCTCATTTTTGCCACTTTCTGAAGCAGTTCTGGAAGTCTTCTTTTGTGAGTGTCTTTAATTGTGTTGTCATGGCTGCCTTGATGTTCTGAATTGATTCGAAATCTTTTCCTGTAAAGGTCATTTTGACTTTGGGAGGAGCCAGAAGTCTCATGGTGCCAGATCCAATGAATAAGGTGGATGAGGACACACTGTAATGTTTTTATTTGACAGAAATTGTCCTACCAGAAGCCATGTGTTACAGGGAGCATTGTCATGACAAACAATAAAATAAAGACATTCAGGAAAGAGGACTTCCAGAATTGCTTCAGAAAGTAGCAAGAATGATGGGATAAGTGTGTTCAAAGCAGGGGGGAATATTTTGAGGGGGATTAATAGCAATGTGTCTTTTATTGTAATAATTTTTTTTCAATTTAAACATTCACCATAGGTTTTGATCATGCTTCATACATCTATGGATAAAAATGTTGATTACATATAGATGTTTCATTTACTGTTTCACCATTACTAATCAGTTATTTCTTTTTTCTCTTTTCTGTAGTACAGTCTACAGCACTATGATGATAACTATTATTATAGCCTTTCCTATTTTAACATTCACCGCAAACATTATAGTCCTTATCGTCCACTGGTTCCATATAGCTTTATTTAGAATAATATGTGTCTATAAATTTTAGGATCATTTCTATGTATCTAAGTTCCCACAGTAATAGAGCCCTTATAGTTAATGATATCCTTAGTAATCTAATAGAAGGGATCAGAATGAGAATAATAAATCACGATAGCTGAAAACAGTTAAGCACAGCTTACATGCTAAACACTACTGTGTGTGTTTTCTATGCATTACATTATTTTATCTGAAATACAGACCTAGGAAACAGTCATTATTATTATCCCATTTTATAGAAAAAGAAAGTGAGGTACAGGGAAATTAAGTAATTTGCCTAAGGTCACCCAGCTAATAAATGGCAAAATTGGGATTTGAACCCAGTCATTCTGGCTCCTGAGTTGGCAATCTCAACTATTATAACCACATTGGGAAAATAAACTGGGATAATGTGGAATAAGAAAGTAACTTAAACTTATGTCAAATGGTGGATTTTCACTTTATTATCATTAGAGTACCTTTTTTTCTTTCTTTTTGATGATAACTTAGTCTTGTAAATATATATTTCTTAGCCATTGAGTGCATCTATGCTGCATTTTGTAAATTCCAACTTATCTGTGGAATTGTCTTTGACATATGGATCTGTTGGAATATCAATTTCATGGAATAAAACTTAAAACATCATTTATAAGATGCCTTTGAGACTTTTTAAAGCTCATAATTATAATTTTATGATATTTGCTAAAACTAAAGTATACTTGAGTTTCAATATTGGTTTGAGCAATTTGAAAAATGTTTTTTGCAACATTACACCTAATGCCTGAAGTATTCCACATCATCTTTAAAAGGGAAGTTAATTCAGATATGCAATTTCTTTTCCAAAGAGGCATATTTCCTTAGTAACTAACCTATGCTTAAGACCTAGTATTTACTCTTGAAGATTTTGTTTTGTTTTGTTTTGTTTTTCTGTCGGCAAGAGAAGGAAGAGTAATTAAATGAATAAGAGTAAGTTTCTGGCATCTCAAGCCACAGAGTTGTTCATAGGGAGTAGATCTGCCCCTTCCGGCACATTGTAACCATTAGTAGGAGTTGGAGAGAAAGGTAAGCAGTGAAATAAGGGCAGCCGATGTCCAACAAGGTATCTGTGACCAAGATTCTGGTGTCCAAAGAGCTCGACACTGGAGTGTCGGTGATGTAGGGGATAGTAGTGGTCTTTCTGGAGTGATTCACACACAGTTCTAAGAATTAACAGGAGCTGTTTGTTTCTATTTTCAAATACTTGCATTTAGTAAATTTAATAATAGATGGTACATTTACGTTAGGGTTTCTGGGCAGGAATTCCCACCCGTTCTCATGAAATATTTTTCTCTTTCCTATTCCCGAATCCTGAGAAAAGTTGGTCAGGAAAATGGGCTCCTTGAACCCAGTAATACCAACAATGGGAACTAAATGTACTACTCACAATGTATCTCTTACACATTTTTCCTATTTATCCCTAGGGTTTCCAGGCGGGAATTCCCACCCGTTCTCGGAAACTTTTTCCCTTTTTTGCATTCCTGAATTCCGAGAATAGTTGGTCAGGAAATCGGGAAAATCGGCTCCTTGAACCCAGGTGGTTGGTAGTATCGGACGTCACTTTGTAGAAACGATTCATCGTAGAGAACAGAAAACAGTTTATATCTTGGGATTCGGGAAAGGGAAAGAGAAAAATATTCCTGAGAATGGGCGGGAATTCCCATCCAGAAACCCTAATTTACGAGGTTCAAAATATCCACAAGGCAGGAATTCAACAATGAGAGGCATGTCTGCCGATGGTGTAACTCTTCATGGAGTTCGGCACATCATAACACTGTCCTGTTTCTCTGCGGGAGTATATCCTGCCCATGGAGCTCCAGTATTATAATCACATTGTTAAGGTTGAGGGCATCTATGCCTTTTTATGCCTCCCTCTTGCAGAGACAAACAATAATGTGGTCCTGTACCAGGATAATGGTTGAACAGAAAGTGCACCTCTGGTGCAGGTTCTCTGTAGTGTTGGTTCTCTTTGAATTTTGTGACGTCTGGTGATGGTCAAGGGCCTAATTGACAGATCTGAGATCTGTCAGATGATAAACTTAAAAGTAAGTAACGATGAGTTTTACTTTATTCAGCTATCAGAGCAAGGAGCATTTAAAAATTATTTTAAATACTAATGGTTCTTCTTTGAGATATAATTTAAATACAGTGTGGGGGCAGAACCCCAGAAAGAAGTTTCCAGGCTCTCGGCCTCACATAGACAGGTGCCTGGCTCAGGTAGTAAATGGCCATCAACTGTGATTGCATGGCAATCAGCTGTGGCTAGTTGGCCGTCAGCTGTAACCAGTGAGCCATTAGGCCACTAATATAACTGCTGTGGCTACACTAGCAGAGAGAGGAAAAAAAATGGGGGCTAGCAAGAAGATGGTGGCTGAGCTAGCAAGCGGCAGAGTGAGGCTTGTGGATCGTGTGGCTCCTGTTTCCTGTTTCTCCAACCCAGCCGCCAGCGAGAATATAGTGGTATGACTCCCCTACCTATGGCTCCGTGGGTGTTCCTTTTTGGCCTCACCATGTTCTGCGTTCTTATGTGGGGAGCGGGAGCTGAGACCCCGCAGGCTTCCCTGCACGACAAATGGTGCAGCGAGCAGGGTCTCCTGCATGACAACAGTCATTTCAGATATATCACTGAATGAATTTTGACAAATATATACTATATACCTGTGTATCCTTAGTGCCGCTCAGGGTAGGATGTTATCAAAATAGAATGTTATCACGGTCCTAGAAAGTTCTGTTTTGCCCTTTTCCAGGTGATACCTCTCCCTGCTGCCCCCACACATACATGAATACCCAGAGACAATTATCCTATCACCCAGCTTAGTTTTACCTACTTTTGTCCTTCATCTAAGTGAAATCCTATGGTATGTTTGGTGTGTCTGGCTTCTTTCACTCAACATAATGTTTCTGAGATTCATCCATGTTGCTGACCATCGTGCCGCTTCTGTTTATTATTGTGTAGTATTCCTTCACATGAGTTTACCACAATTTGTTTATCCATTCTCCAGTTGATGGATATTTGGATCATTTCCAGTTTTGAGTTATTATTAGTAAAGCTGCAATGAACAATCTTGAGCAGGTCTTTTTTTGTGGACCTAAGTTTTTATTTCTCTTGGGTAATTACCTAGGATTGAATTTGTTGAGTCATAGGATGGGTATCTTTTTAACTTTATTGGAAACTCACAAACAGTTTTCCAAATTGTCTGTGTCGTTTCACACTCTGACCAGCAGTGTATGAGAGAACTAGGACGGTCCTGATCACTGTGCAAAGCGGCCACCTGCTCCTTGTGGCGGTTGTTCCTCTATCTTATTTATCACTAAGCTGGAGAAAGTAGGCGAGCGCTTTAGTCTGGGGATGGGAGGCAATGCAATTATAGAGTTAATACCCTGCAGACGTAATTCATCCTGCCCCCGCCAGCAGGACGAGCTCATTTGCTCCCAGACCCCCTCCTCAGCCCAGTGATGCCTGCCAACCTTCCATTAAGACTTACACCATCCCAGACTGGCTGTGTGACAGAATTAATTCCAGGACTGGCTTTCAGCCCATCTGCACCTTGACCTCATCTCGACTTGTTCTCTCTTCACACACACACGCACTGCATTCATCCAGCTTCATAAAAGCGCTGTCCTTGTGTGTTTTGCGATTTGCTTGGTTGGTTCTTGTATCACTGAAGCTTTGCTGTCATGAGTTCTCTCAATAATAGGTGCAAGAGTAACTTGGTGCAAGTTGCTTCACATCTTCTGTTTCCTTGTCTGTAAAATGAGGATAAGAACTCTGTGATCTTTAAAAAAATTAATGCAACTGTTAATGCCTAAAAAAGGGACTCTGCATGGGATCTGGTGCACATAGCATACATATGCTCAGTAAATGTTGACGGTTCTGTTCCCAGCATGGCCCCATCTGCTATACTTCTTACATAGTGTCTCTCCACTCCCGTGGGTCTCCTTAATTGATGTTTTTGGTTAAAGACACTCCTTGGAACTGCTTTAGGATTTTTTGCCCAGTTCCCTGCCCTACCAAGGCCCAGCCATGAATTGTCACTTTGAGAAATAGTTAAGATGACATGGGAACCATTTCTACTACAGACTTTAAAGTTCCTGCCAGGTTGTTCTGGGGCCTCTTAGATTGCCTATTCCATATTTCTCAGGCTGAGGATTAGGTTTTAAAGATTATGTGCTGAATATAGATTCCCATTATGCATTTTTAAGGATTTTAGTATATTGTGAAAGTCTAGTTTGACTCGTAAAAGGTACCTGCCCTTTAAAAATGAATTGTTAGCACATGCCGAGCACCCGAACACTGTTGTCCTCTGTTCAGGTGTTCCTATGGTCTCATGGATGTGTAGGGTGCTTTTCCCATTCACAACAGAGAGGACTTATTGAGTCATGGGAACAGAAAGGTCATTGTTTCCATCTTGAATGATGTCTTCTAATAGCTGCTCACTTTCTTCCGGCCGGCATCTTGCTGTGTTCAGGCAGGATGCCCATGAGCCAGTCTGGCTTTTCACACTCATCTCCTACTGCCTCCTGCTCCAGCGTGATGCTTGGGTCTCACAAACCTGCATGTGGACGTCCCTCCTTGTCCTGTCCCGCCGTGATCCCTCCCCTGGCACACGTCCTGATGCTCCTCTTCTCCATGCCTCAACTCAAGTTACCCTCTCTCTGGTTGGTACCTCCCTTTCACCAACATGAAACTACTATCAACTACTCATTTCTAGATGTTGGTGCTCCCCTTTGCAGCAAACCTTTTAGAGAGTGGTCTTCACTCAGAGTCTCTCCTTGCCCTTTCTCCCCTTCTCACCGCAACATACTGCTGAAAAAGTCATCACAGATACCAATGTCCACAAACTGGCATCAGTTTTCATCTCACTTGACCCCTTAGCGTCGCTTGACATGGTTTATGGTCTACTTCTTCCTTGAAATTCTCTCTTTTTGTAGTTTCTTGAGCACCATACTTACTGGCTGCTTTTTGCTCCTGAGTTCCTTTGCCTCGGATCACTAAGGTGGCGCTGTGTTTCCTCCTGGATTTAACCAGCTTGTGGAAGCCTTCCAGTCCCAGGCTATCCTAAGCAAAGCTATTTCCTTTACCACTCACCTTACTTTTTACCTTTTTTTAAAAAATTAAAGTTTGTTGGGGTGACAATTGTTAGTAAAGTAGTAAAGTTACATAGATTTCAGGTATACAATTCTGTAATACATCATCTATATATCACATTGTGTGTTCACCACCCAGAATCAGTTCTCTTTCCATCACCACCATATATTTGATACCCTTTACCGTAATCTATCACTCTCTCCCTCCTTACCCTCTGATAACCACTAAACTATTGTCTGTGTCTATAATATTTTGTTTCTTCATTTGTTTGTCTTGTTCTTTAGTTGTCTTCAGTTTTATATCTCACATATCAGTGAAATCATATGGTTCTGAACTTTTTCTGTCTGATGTATGTCATTTAGCATAATAATTTCTACCGTATTTTTTAAAAACAGCAGTTATCCATACCTCATATTCTCATTTATTGATATGAATGTTAACATTTCATGGCACAGTTTGTAACTATCAAATAGAACATTTGGCAATAATGTTAGCTGGCATTTATTGATGACCTGCTATGTACTAGTTACTGCGCTAAGCACTTTGCATACCTTTGCTCATTTAATATTTGTGATAATCTCATGAAGTAGTCTTTATTTTATAGAAG
The DNA here is from genome assembly GCF_057876585.1 of Rhinolophus sinicus. Taxonomy (NCBI): domain Eukaryota; kingdom Metazoa; phylum Chordata; class Mammalia; order Chiroptera; family Rhinolophidae; genus Rhinolophus; species Rhinolophus sinicus. The sequence continues at coordinate 29,359,834 of NC_142513.1, forward strand.
TGGACATTGAGATACAGTAAGCTTGCACTTCGTCCCAAAGCTGTAGGTATCAAAGCAAGGAGTCAGACACAGCCATTCTGACTCCAGGATGTGTAATGAAAATCACTGAGGTGAAAACCACTGAATTACGCTGTTTTCCCATGCTTCCTGAGAGTACACTGAGAGATTTGGTGGGATAAACATCTTCCATGACACCAACTGGAGAGAACTAATATTTTGTGTTTCCTCTGGAGCCCTGAGAATTTCAAGGTTTGGCTTTGTGATGACACAAGAAGAAATAGATCATACACAGTGAAGTATTCATCTCATTTTCCATTGAGTATGGGAAGGGTTCATTAAATGATACAGAAGTGCATTGTAAGTCTCATATAGGTCTTAGAGTAAGAATGTAAATTTTTAAAACTTTTATCTTACAAATACAAGACATACATTAGTTTACTTGTTAATGAATCAATAATCCAATAATCTGGGGTGAATTGTAACTAGTTCCCAATTATAACAAAATAAGGAAGAAGATGAGCTGGTCTGTATTTTCTTTCCTTTGACTCTCCACTTAATCATTAAAGCCCAGGCCTTCACAGATTATTGGCAAAGAAAAACAGGTTGGTATGCCTTTTCCAGCTAGAGAGAGCAGATGTTTCCCACCTGTTCGGTACCGCCTCCCAGGCTGAACTTTGCCTTCTGTCCGCGAATCCGCAGCACAGGATCCCAGCCTGTTAGCACTCCTGTAAACGGTTGATCTGTAGCTGGCAGGCCTACACAGCCTGAGCCAGTGGCAACCCTCCCAGAAACCTTGAACTGGGACTAACGTGTTCCCAGTAAATCCCATCTCTGCCTCTTAGCTGGCTCCCATGGCACCCTCAACACCCACCTGCTGCTTCCCAAAAAAGAGACCCCAAACTCAATGGAAGTGTTATATTAATGACTTCATATATAACCACTTCCTAAAATGTTTGCATTTGGGGGAAGAGGACATTACAAAAGCCACTGTGGAGCCCCGCAGGATGAAAAGTCTTTATTATTCAGCTACCGTAGACCCTGGGGACCCTCAAATCTCAACAGGCCAGTAAACTCAATCCACATGGTAGCTGAGGGGTAGTTTTATACAACTGGATCACAAGTGAAGTGTCAGCGCTTTTCATTAACTTTCCCAAATGTTGCTCTGGTCTGCACCTCCTCTACATTTCCACAGCAACTTCTTCTTTTAGGATCTCATTTCATCGCCTAGTCCAGCTTTTCACTCTAATGTACCAAGCACCTGGGCTCTGGATAATACACAGATTCTGACTCAGCAGGTGCTAGGTGGGGCCTGAGATTCTGCATTCCTAACCAGCCTCCAGGGGATGGCAGATGCAGACCACACTTTGCATAGCAAGATCAGGTCAACAGTTCTCAAAGCAGAGTCTGCGTCAAAATCTTCCCAGGGCTTGTTGAAACAGACTTTTGGGCCCCAGTGCGAGACCTTCTGATTCAGTAGGTCTCGGATGGAGCCCAGGGATTTGCATTTCTAACAAGTTCCTAGGGGATGCTGCTGCTCAGTGTGGACAGGGACCCACACTTTGAGAACCACTATGCTAGATTATTGTAAGAGCCCCTGACTTGTCTCTCTGCTTCCTCTACTTTGTTATTTCCCCACCACTAGAATTATCCTTCAAATTCAAAAAATAATAAATTTGTACTCTTTCTCACCTTGCTTATAAAACTGCTAATGATTCCCAACGGTTTGTTTAATATGCTTCTAGACTCTTTGGAGTGCTGTAACACTGTTAGAAATAAACATCCCTAAGACAGAATTTTGTCAGGGGCCTCTCTGGTCATCCAGTGGCAACTATGAGATATACGTAGTCTTCCTCCTGAGTTTCTCTGTATTATTTATCAGTGCCTGAAGCAATTCTTTAATTCAGGGACTTATGCAGACAATAAAAGCATTTGTTCAGAATGAATAAACATATACTATAGATTGGCATCTAAAGGCTTTTAGTAATCCATAACTGAGACATAATACCAACTACGGACTCATTGTCCTATACAAAAGGATTCTTCTGTCAACCCTCACGTCCAATGTTTCAAGAAACTGGCCAGTGTCAGCAACAGGAGCTGCTCCATTCTTTTCTGACCTGAACTTCTCTTTGCTCTGCCGTAGTTTTGCTAATTACCTTCTGTGAGACTCATGCCATTTCTTTTCCAGGCTGCTAGATGCAAGGGTTATTTGTTGTTGCTGATGTTTGCTTTGTTGTGGGGCTCATGGTCCTCATTCTTTCTCTTTGAATCTGTACATACTCCAAGTGCAGTCCATAAAGAGGTTTGACTTGCTTCCAAGATGTACTGCCAGTTGCTGGCTTCCAGCTTTACTAACCAGCCCAAGAGATGGATTTAGTGGGTTTGTTTGGTTTCAGAGTTTGTGCCAACTGGGCACTCTGTCCTTAGTCCACCTTCTTCTTTGCACACAAGTACCCAAGCGAACATTTTAATTCCTCTCTCTTGGGTGGAGCAGTCACTTTATTTATAGGGTCTGAGCTAAAATTTGATTTCCTCATGCATGATGCTCTCTGGCTTTATCTGTGTAAATTCACTCCTTTGACTGTTTTGCGGTTGCACACCCAAATTCTTCTAGTTCTGATGGCATCTGAGCCCTTTGTGACCTGGGTCTTCCTTGCCAGCTTCAGCTTCTGGTATTGCGGTGCCTCTACTCCAGCCGTTCTCAGAGATGTCATATACTCTTATACCCCCCGATCTCTCCATTTTTAGTTCCCTTTTCCCAAAATGTCCTCTGCAGTCTCTCCTCTCACGATCCCCACCCCAACTTACTTGAGCCCACACATGCAGGCCAACCCAGATATTAAACTGAATCTTTTTAAGCTGGATGAAAATCAGGTGGTGTGTCCTTGAAAGGCAATTGTCTCTAACTAGTCTCAGTTTTTGGTCTGGTTTCATAGGAATGTGTGTGAGGGAGGAAGGAGGTATTTGCTGCAGGCAAATGTTTGAACATTCAGGCAGAGTTAGGGGAAGAAGAATATGAGGGTTGGTACATGAGGGCACAGTTGCTGCCGACTTGGAATGCCGAAAAGAATTTTTGGCCCTTAATGATCTCTGCTTTCTTTTTGTAAGATCTAAGGCAATTAAAAGCAGAAAACTAAGCATACTGACATTTAGTTTTTAGTATACTTGGTACACGGTATACTCAGTTTCCATATTTATAGAGTGTCTGAAAAGTAAAGAAGCTTTAAAACTGTCAGAGTCCGCTCTTCACGACGCCTTAGTAGGAAAAAGAAAAGATCTGGATTGTTTGCTCTGGGGTTTTTTATGCTGTCGTCACAGATGCATTTGAAGGATTTGAAATGGATTGCAGCTTGAAACTTGAGTTTCTTTCACTCTTTATTTTCTTTCGTTTTTTCACTCATTGGTACCCCTGACTGACATTCTATATTACTCATGGCAGGGGACAAACCACAGGTTCAGAACTTCGATGTTCTCCATGAATAACTGCGGAATGTCCCTACACCTAAAAGAAAGCTAAAAATTCATCAGGCCTGCTGTTTAAAAATAGTTTATTTTTAATTATAACATATTAATGAGCAACAGCTTCCCTTTTCAGGCCTGTGAAATCGGAAGCCTTGAGGAACAGATGATATAGTCACCTGACCAGACCCCCTTTGGGGTTAGTACACCTGTCCTCCCCCTCCCCCCTACACCGACTGGTACAGGTGCTATTCTGGGCTTTGGAAGATGTTCAGCAGCACACCTGCCATCTACCCACTAGATGCCAGTAGCACCCCACCGGAGTGACAACCAAAATGTCTCCAGACTTTGCCAAATGCCCAGGACAGGATAAGGGAGTGTCGGGCAGCAAAATCCCTCCCTATGGAGAACTGTTGATCTATTGAGAAGCTAAAGGTAAGCTGAGGAAAAGCCAGTTCTCTCCCTAAAACTTTCCCAAGTACAAAGGAGAGCAGAGATATTCTGCAAAATAAACACTACAGTCTTTTAATGATATTGCCATTTCCCATCTTCCCAATTCTAGCAAAACCTTTCTAATGAAATCTTCCTCAAGCATCTAAAATGGCAGAGAGAGGTGACATGATAGCTACTTGGGAGAGTCCAGTGAGGTTAAGAACAGCCCTGGTATAAAGCTGGGAGGCCCAGGATATTCACGTTTGACATGGATCATGGCAGGATGCAAAATTTTAAAAGAGATTTAATAGTGTCCCAGACTTCTGTTACGTTTTTAAAAAGAAAAGAACATTGAATATCACTGCCTGACACTATAAAGATAAAAACAGTAAAACTATTCAAAATGTTCCCCCCAAATGATGGGCCTGACTAATTTTGACTTTTTTCTGCTGACAAACTTCCCCCTTCCATGTACTTCATTGGTTTTTGCCTGCCTGTACAACTCAATTCTTCATATTTATCTGCAATGGAAGTCCTCCACGTGATATAATTAAGTCAATCTTATTTTAAAAGCTTGAATAATTAATAACTATGATTTTGACATTTTAAGAATGTTATGTTGACCTTGTTCTTTGCTCATTGATGGGGATTAAATGTAAGAAATGTGCATCAAGAGCAGCTCCCTTGGCGTAATAAAGATTTAATTTATGATGTTTCCTAACGTTCTCCTCTTTTTAGTTTACACAGCCCACATTGTGCCTTTCCCCAAAGTAATCATTAGTTATTATTTGAACTATTAAACATACACCTCCTTAACGGTGTATTATGTTGTTACATTAATCAGGGCCGTGACAAGCAAAATTTTGTCCCAGAACTCTTAACCTGCTTTAAAATAAAACTAATGTTCACTTTTAATTGAACCATTAAATAAATTCACTGCCTTTTGGGGTGAAAAGCATTTTCATTTTCCAGGAGCTAAAATTTTACTTGATGGTTGCCTGTGGAAGGCAACTGGGAGTGCATTCCTTATCCAGAGAAAGGAACAGCAGTAGGAGCTGTGTCCCCAGAAGGCTTACTGTTTAGTTCTAAAAAGCAACTTCATTCCCCTCCAGAAAGAAATCAAACAGGAAAGACAAGAATCGTCCAGAAGAGAACTCAAGAAGAAAATGCACCACTCAGTAGAAAGCCAGCTCACTAGAGAGATAGATGGAGGATACGGAACTGTGAGAAAAAAGGGAGTTTTAAAGTGTTTGTGGGGTGAAGAGATAACTGTAAACAAAGCCAAGTTCTAAATATAGAAACTATGGAAATAAATACCCCAAGCTCCCTGGATAGCCTTGGCTTTGATGTTTACCAGCAAAGCAGCTCCAAAACGGTTTCTCTGTAAAGCTATAAACAAGAAAGAATTAAGAATATGCTGATGAGGAGAAACAAACATGTTTTACCTCTTGATTTTGTTATTTATGAAATAGATGGCAAGAATGTCAGAGCAAGCGCTTTTGTATAATTAAAATTCTAGAGTGTATGGAGGGAAAAGGCATATTGTCCACTGTCTTGAAACATCTTGAAATTTGTTGCAAGGGAGCTTTAATTATTTATTTATTTTTTGATATATTTTTTTTCAATTACAGTTAACATGCAATTTTATATTGTTTTCAGGTATACAACACAGTGATTAGACGTTTATATAAATTACAAAATTATTTATATAAATTTGACACTATACAGTTGCTATAACATTAATGACTATATTGTTCATGCTATGCTCTACATCCCCGTGACTATTTTGTAATTACCAATTTGTAACTCTTCATACCCTCCCCTGTTCACCCATCTCCCACCACCCCATCTGGCAACCATCAAAATGCTCTCTGTATCGATGAGGTTGTTTCTGTTTTGTTTGTTTATCCTCTTCTCTAGGTCCCACATATAACTGAAATCATATGACATTTGTCTTTCTGTCTGACTTACTCTGTTCAGCACAATACCCTCTAGGTCCATCCATGTTTTTGCAGATGGCAAGATTTCATTTTTTTTTAAGGCCAAGTAACATTCCATTGTATATATGTACTACCTCCTCTTTATCCATTCATCCGTTCATCCATTCATGGAAAATCAGGTTGCCGCCATCGCTTGGCTATTATAAATAATAGTACAATGAACATATGGATGCACATGTCCCTTTGAAATAGTGTTTTAGGTTTCTTCAGATACATACCCAGAAGTGGGACTGCTGGGTCCTTCTTTGTCTGTTGTTTATTTATTTATATATTTATTTTATTAGTTTCAGGTGTACAAAGCAACATAAGAGTTAGACATGTATACCCCTCACAAAGTGGTAACTTACCTCCCCCAAGCTACTATCCCTCTGATATCTTCTTTATCTGTAGTAATAGCCTTTCTTTAAAAGTCCATTTTGTTGGTTATAAGTATTGCCGCCTCAACCTTTTTATTGTTCATTTGTTTCCATTTTCATTAAATATCTTTTTCCATTTGTTTACTTTCAGTCTGTGTGTGTCTTTGGATCTGAAGTGAGTTACTTGTAGACAGCATATGTAATGGTCTTATTTTCATATCCATTCAGCCATGCTATGTCTTTTGATTGGTGCTTTTAATCCATTTACATTTAAAGTAATTATTGATAGATACATAGTTATTGACATGTTATTATTCATATTTTTATTTATTTTTCTTCTTCTTTGTCTTAAAGAAGTCCCTCTAACATTTCTTGTAATACTGGTTTGGTGGTGATGAACTCCTTTAGCTTTTTCTTGTCTGGGAAGTTCTTTATATGTCCTTCAATTGTAAATGATAGCTTTGCTGGGTAGAGTAATCTTCGTTGTAGGTCCTTTCTTTTCATCACTTCAAATATTTCATGCCAATTCCTCCTGGCCTGCAAAGTTTCTTTTAAGAAATAAACTGACAGTCTTATGGGAGCTCACTTATAGGGAAATAACTGCTTTTCCCTTGCTGCTTTTAGTGTTCTCTCTTTGTCTTTAACCTTTGACATTTTAATTATGACGTGTCTTAGTGTAGGCCTCTTTGGATCATGTCCATTTCCTTCCCCAGGTTAGGGAGGTTTTTCATAATTATTTCTTCAAATCGTTTTTCAATTTCTTGCTCTCTCTTCTTTTGCTGGTACCCCTATGATGGAAATGTTGGTAAGCTTGATGCTGTCCCAGATACCCTTTAATCTATCCTCTTTTTGGATTTGTTATTTTTATTTTCTTTTTGCTGTTCTGAGGGGGGTGCTCTCTGCTACCTTATCTTCCAAATCACTGATTGGATCCTCTGCTTCATCTAATCTACTATTGATTCCCTCTAATGTATTTTTCATTTCAGTTGTAGTCTTCATTTTTGAGTGGTTCTTTTTTATGTTTCCTGTCTCCATTTTTATGTTTTCTATCTCTTAAAGTTCTCACTGAGGTCACTGAGCATTCTTATAACCAGTGTTTTGAACTCTGCATTCTGGTGGATTGCTTGTCTTCATTTTGTTTAGTTCTTTTTCTGGAGCTTTGTTCTGATCTTTCATTTCAGACATGTTTTTTTCTCTCCCCATTTTGCCTGCCTCATTATGTTTGTTTCTATGTACTAGGTAGAGCTACTGTGTCTTCTTGTCTTAATAGAGCGCCTTAGGTAGTTGGTGGCCTGTGGGACCTAGTGGCATGGTCTCCCTGGTCTCCTGAGTCAGGTGCTCCAGGTGTGTTTGTTGGGTGGGTTGTATGTCCCCTCTTGTTATAGTTGAATCTTGGTTGCTGTTTGCACCTCAGTGGGAGGGATTGACCCTTAGGCTGGTTGGTTATGAGGTTTGGCCATGACTGCAGTGGAGGAACTGTTATTCGGGGGCTGACCCTATGGGGCAAGATTTGCTTTAGTGGAGCTCTTGTGCCTGCCCAGTCTGCCCTTTGGGTGTGTCTTTTGTGGAAGTGGTTGGATGGTACTCTGGTGTGATCTGAAGCTGGCCACGATGTTTGTTGGTTCTGGAACCTCTTGGAGGGAGGGGGGTTCTTTTGTAGGCCAAGTTCAGCCACTGCCTGTACCCTGCCCAGGGCTACTTGGTATGAACTACAAAGTAATCTGAAGATGGTTGACACTTGTGCTGAGCTTGGAGGTGCCTGAGAGAGGCTGAGCTGTGAACCAATACCAGCTGCCAGTAGTGCCAAGCTTGAGGATGCTTAGCAAGAAGTACAGGGCATGCTGAGGCCAGATGCTGCTTGTTTGGCATTTGTGAACCTTTGAGAGATTTTAGGAAAGTCAAAGCATGAACAAAGACAGGCTATTTGAATGGAAAAGCCACTGGGAATGGATTGGATGTGCCCACAAGTTGGGTGGGGTGGGATCTCAGGGAGTCGCCAGGGAAGGGCAAACGGTGTGAGGTTGATGGAGACTCAGATATGGTATCTGCCTGAGTCTGCATGCTGTATGGGAAAAATGTTCAACAAAGGAATAGTGGCTTCTCCTAGCTCTTCTGTCTGGAATAAAGCCGCCCTTCCATGCCTCACCCTGCAGCCTGAATTCAGTTCCTTCCTATATGTCCCTTTGCCCTTAGAGCTGCTGCCCTAGTGCTGGGGTGAGTGAGTTCAGAGTGAGTGAGTCTGTCAGTGAGCAAGTCCGTGTGTTGTCTCCTTAAAAAGAACACCTGAGACTCCAGCAGACCCTTTTCTCACTCAGCCACAATCTCTGTGGGTTTTCACAGTCAGGAGTTATGGTGACTTCTCTTTCCTGCAGTAGAACCCTGGACAGTGTAGCGTGGTGTGTGGCTGGTACCCTCTAGCTCCTCAGGGGGTACTTCCACAACCGAGATATCCCTCCTGATTCTTAACTGCCACACTTGGTTTCGGGACCAGCCTGTTCCATGTTTCCATTCCTACTACCAGTCTTGACTTGGCTTCTTCTGTATATCCCTAGTTATAGGACTTCTGTTCAGCTAGACTGCAGGTGATTCTCAATGATGGCTGTTCTGTAATTTACTTGTAATTTTGATGTGGTCTTGAGAGAAGACAAGCACAGCATTCACCTACTTTGATATCTTGACCAGAACTCTGCAAGGGAGCTTTAAAAGTATAGATGCCTTATTCTAATTATGCTTGCTAACTAATAATGAAACCATGAACATGATCTATGATGAGCAGGAGTGAAACCAAACCAGAAGGTAGAAGAGGAAATGAAGGAAGAATCTAATTGGAGCTAGATGATTAGTATAAAGTATATTTCATGTGTGTGCTATTCTTTTTCATTTCTTGGATTGGTTTTCATGGAAATTTCTTTTAGTTGAGTCATACTGGGTGCATAATAGACAGAGGTACTTAGTTTCTTTGATGTTGAGAATGAGGCTATATTAAGGGAGTTAGAATGGTGAAAAAATATAAGTGGAGCGGTCCATCAAAATATTGTTGAATCTGCTTCTTTTACAGCTATTGATGCTACTATTACAACGGATGGACTTAGATCATAAAGTTAAGACAAAAGATAAGGATGATGAATTTTTAAAGTTAAATTTTGATTTAATTCTGTGAAATCTTGTTTTAGTGTCAAGGAGTGAGAAGTCAAAAAAGGCTTGGCTCCTTAAAAATCTAGGTGGTAAGATGGTAAATCATTTCACAGGAGAAACAGATTGGGAGTGTTTTGGGAGGAGATGTGGTTGTAGGTACATTGTAAGCTTCTGTGGAAGAAGACTGTTTATAGCCATGACTTAGAATATTCTGGAGCAGGTCATAGGGCAGTCCCAAAGAGAGGAAAAGTTATTCTCAGGCAGTGACTTCATGTTCTTTCAGTAAATGCTTATTTGATTATGACTGAACGTAGAAGTTGTGCTGATACATAGATATGCAGCAAGGAATGTTCTTCCTCTAGATAGAGGAAGCCTGCTAGCAACTGACCTTGTATCGATTCTCCCCTTATACTTCCCAGCATACCTTGTACCTTGGTGTGCCTGTGAGACTAAATTCTGGCCGTGAAATGTTAACAGAAGCCTGTGAAACTTCTGGACTATTTTCTTAGGGGAGAGAGTATGTGCTTCTTCCACATTCTGTCTTTGCTACAGGCAAAAATGTTGCCAATATGAATTGTGTTTGGCAGCTGTGTCTACCATGAGGTAGATGCCACATCCTGAGGGACGAGAAGCTGTGGGATAGAAAAAGCTAGAACCCAAACAACCTTGTGATGCAACCCTATGAAGCCTGGACTCCTACCTCTAGCCTTCTTTTATGCAAGAGAGAAATAAGCCTCTATCCTGTCTACGCTACTGTTATTTTGCCGCCTCCCCTTTTTTGAACTTATAACTCTAAAATGTAAACTTAACTGATACACATTCACTATAATTATAAGTAGGATTAAAATATGTTTAATTCATATTTAGAAACTTATGTTGTCTCCCAGTTCGTGCTAAAACTAGGGCAATATCTTTGCTTAAAAAGAGATATCAATCAATTAATTTTAATTGATTGTATATGGATTGCAAAGAAGTGTGAAATAGAATTTTGACCTACAAACTACTTTCTTTAAAATGAAAAATGAAATTTTAGTAATGTGCACACACACATAAGCATACATACATACATACATACATACATACATAACATGCAATTGTATAACAGTTCAGTCTAATAGAACCAGTGGTGCAAGGAGAAAAAAGATTGGCACAGGCAATAGAATTTTCAGCAGTTCACAGGAAACATCTGGAATGGACTGGAGAGTTTGGGTAGAAAATTCAGTTTTGAAGATTAAGAGGAAAATTAGACAGATGACAAGAAGAGGAAATAGGATACAGTGAATATATTGCCAACAAAATGAAAAAAGTTAGGTTGTTATCTTAATATGACATATTTGCAACCAAAGTTCTGAGTAAAGGATCTTTTACTAATGCTCATTTCTTCCGGCTGGTCCTGACGGCTGCATAAGATGTCACGGCAGACTGCACGGTTCCACCGGTGGCATTTTCAGGAAAACTGTGCAATTAGTGTTCGCAATTTTCCTTTGAAGAACTGTTTACATTTCAACTTGCAATTCTGTGGTCAAAGAGATGAGTGAATGATTGCAGTGTGGTAATTGTGTCTGGAAAGGAGAAAAGCATGACAGAACGCTTTGGTTATTGCTGGCAGCATTCCAGTGGAAATGAGAAGTTTAGGACATTTTAAAAGGTGTTGTGAGGGTAGTTAAATAAGATAAAGAAATGTGACAAGAAGGTTTGATAGGAGGAAGTGGAAGATCAATACTCTGAGAAGGAAAAATATTGGGGTTAGAGTGGGCAGCAGACAAAGTACTACGTGCGCTTCATTTGAGGAGGCAGAGAATCCGTGAATATTAAAATGAAAAAGTAAATAAAAAGAAGGAAATGAAATGAAGAAATAAAACTGTCTTTACTCAAAATTGTCATAGTTTATGTAGGAAGCCCCAAAGAAACGACAAAAAACAAATCCACCTAGAATGAATAATTGAGTACAACAAGATCACAGCATACAAAGTCACTGTATAAAAGTCACTTGCTTTTCTATATTCCAGCAATGAACAATTAAAATTTGAAACTTTAAAAACTACCATTAATAATCACACCCAAAATTGAAATACTTAAGGGTAAGTCTAACAAAATCTATCAAGCATCTACATGTGAAAAAACTATAAAACACCGATGAAAGAAGTCAAAGAAGACTTAAATAAATTGGGAGATATAGTTTAAGTTTATGAATGGAAAAATTCAAATGGTAAAGATGTCAGTTTTTCCCAACTGAACTGTCGAATCAGTGCAGTTCCAGTTAAATTCCCAGAAATCGTTTTTAAAGATACCAACATACTTTTGAAAAGTTAATATGGAAATGCAAAGAACAGAATAGGCAATGCAGTATTAAAAAGGAAGAACAGATTTGGAGAACTCACACTATCTGACTTCATGACTTTCTATAAAGCAATAGAAATCAGGACACTTAGAGAATTCTTACTGTAACTTCAATGACCTTTTGTCTACCAAGTCAGTGAAGTAGGTTAAGTTAGGTATGTTGAGGTATCTGGGGTATTAGCCTTCACAGTCATCTCGAGGTCTCTGTTTCACCATCTATAAAACAGGGCTAAAATTAATTCTTTACTTACAATGTTTTTTCCCCATTTTTTTTTAACATTTCATGTATGTGTTAGTCCTCAGAAAAAGAGAGAGATTATGCAGAACTGGCTAATTCAATTATGGGGTCTGAGAAATCTTCCAATCTGTTGTCCAAGGCCAAACGCCTGAGAACCAAGAAAGACAATGGTGTCAGTCCCAGTGTGAGTGCAGAAGAAGACTGATGTTCCAGCTTAGTCAGGCAGAGAGTAAATTCTTTTTGTCTCCACCTTCTTGTTCTGTTCAGACCCTCAACTGATTGAATGATGCCCACTTACATGGGGTGGACAATCTGCTTTATGTAGTCTACAGATTCACATACTAATCTCATTGAGAAACACCCTCACAGACACACCCAGAATAAATGTGGGGCCAATCATCTGGGTACACTGTGGCCTGTTCAAGTTGACACATAAACTTAACTATCACAATGTACTTGTGATGTTTTATGACCTGAGGTAGTGAAATTTGTCTTAAAGAAAAGTCATAAGTCCTGTGTTAACGAAAGTATCCTAACATAAAAGATACACTCTAGAATTTCAATGACTTAACACAAGTACTTCTCTTTTACCTAAGAGTCCAATGTGGGTGTTTCTGGTCTGAAGATGGCTTTCCTCTGACTAGTGATGCAGGGACCTAGGCTCTGTGCAGTCCAGTGGTTCCAGCGTTTCTTAGGGTCTCCTTAGGGGAAAGAAAAACTCTCAGAAATGACTGTCATCTCTTCCTTTAACATTCTGTTTTTGAGAACTACTCAAGCCCCTCCATAAATGAACAGGTCTGTGAAATGTGGCTTATAATTAGGAAGTGATTTTTCTGCAGCTCTCTACCCTGGGTGAGGCAAGGTGCAAATTTTGGTGGAGAGCAAGCCACATATGCCTTAAGGTCTGCATGACCCATTAATGCTGACCCACACAAACCCACTCAGCTGTGTACGGAGAGAAACGTGGCACCATTATAATACAGTAATCACCCAGTGTAACAGTGACAGTTAACCCCTTAGGTTTCTGTGCCCTTCGAATGGTTTAGTACTAATTCCATCATGAAATGTTTTTAAAAGCTCCTGGGAATACTTCTATGTTATTAAAATATTAAGGAAGTCACTAGTTCACAGTCTCAGCATTAACTGATCTTTCATGTAACAAAGAATCTCTTCATGCTGTATTTTCTTCTTAACTTTAAAAATAGAATTGCAGAATGGGTATGATATAAAGTGAGACTTCATCATAGCTGGAATTTTTTTTTTTTGTATCTACCCTGATATTTGCATTCATTCATTCTCTCTCTCTCTCTCTCTCTCTCTCTCTCTCTCTCTCTCTCTCTCTCTCTCTCTCTCTCTCCATCCCCAACCCCAGCATCTTAATTTTTCAGTTTTTCACATGTTTTGTTTAAAAATAGCACCTGAGCATCATAAAAATCAAATAGTTTCTTTAAATAAGACATCCCTTTCCTGCATGCTTTAACAACAATATGAGTGTTTGTAAGTAAGGGGATTATTAAGAACAAACATCCACATGCTATTTGTTACCAACCTGTAAGTGTCAATTCCAGTGGTTCTCAAACTTGAGAATGTATCAGAATCACCTGGAGGGTTTGTTATGAGACAGATTGCTGGATCCCACCCCAAGAGTTCCCAATTCAGTAGGTCTGGTCTGGGACCCGGACATTTGTGCTTCTAACAAGTTCCCACATGATGCTGTTGGTCCAAAGACCACACTTGGGGAACCACTGATCATTCTATCAAATAATACTACAGGACATAATGATAAATGTATTAAATCTGTGCAATTTCTCAAAGATTGGACTATTTGATGTGTCCCAGCTTTTGCACTAAAAAAAAAAAAAAAAAAAAAAAAAAAATGCCGAAAGACTTACAGTGCTTAAGACTCAAGTTAATTTAATTCCATAATCATAAGGCAGAATAGTACCAATTTTGGTACATGGAGACTTCTGTACTTAATTTTGACTGACCCACATAGAGCAAATGTGATTCATCTGACTTAAAATTGAAAACCCAAATAACCTAGGCTGTGAAACACAATAGGTTTATACAATGGGGCCTAAAAGGAGACAAATGGGTTATTCGAGTGATGGGAGTGATTAGGCCAAAGATGTACGGGGAATAAGTTGCACAGACATTACAAAAAAAACACAAGAAAATCACAAAAACTATACGGATAATCAAGGTAGACTATTTTCACGAACCATGAGTCCAGGGTCTGAGCTGGGCAGATTTAAGAATTTTGTCCTGGGTATTTACTTTCATAATACAGGAGATGTAATTCTGAGGAAGATTTATTTTTAGAGTTTACTTTCATCTGAGCAAGAAGAAATATATTGTGCAATAATGAGAACATGATCTGTCCTCTGGGTGTTCAATGCCTATGTTAACGATTCATGAGTTGTTTACTTAGAAAAATTATATACCCAGGGATAGTGACCCTGGTCAAAATTTGGGCTTCATAAAAGATTATGAAATTCAGTTGCTCTAGACTCTAGAGAATAAAGTAATTTATCACAACATGAAAAAGTGTGGAATAAAAGAGCCAAAGTTACAGCGGGTCCCTTTTTGAAAGTCTGAGGCCTGCCTGGAATGGGTGCGTCGGACTCACTTCAAAAGGTGAACAATGTTGACCAAAAATGTGACTCTCTGAGGAAATGATCTGGAACAAACTGCTATTGCATACACCAGGAAGGTAATATTCAAGCAGCTAAAGAAGCTAATTAGTATTTCTTATGACTATTTTGCCCTTGATGAGAAATTCTAACACAATTGTTCGTTTTTCTCAACTATATTTGCAAAGGAGGCATTAACAATGAGAATGTCTTGATTTGAAGGAAGGAGAGGATGCAAAGAAATTCTGCCCTGCATTCTGCCAATGATAGTGTTATCTGGGAGTAATTCCATTCCCAATTGTTCCTCATTTCGTCACCCGATTTAGTATTTCAGAAAAGTTATCCACGGATTGATTTTTGTGGTTGTCTCTCTTGGCACCATCCTATGGCTTCTCTGTATTTGCAGAGTGCTCTTCTATCTTGAGAAGGTGACAGTCATGCCTAAGGATGTGCAGAAACCCAAAATCAGGTGCTTTTCTCAGTGCCCTAGGTGTGTTTTGATGTATAACACAAAAGTAAAGACCATAACAGGAAAAAAAAAATGTCTTAAATGTTTTTGCTTTAGTTTTTTGCATTACCTCAAGAGCTTTACTCATGTACTTTGTTTTCAGGAAACAGTTTTACTCAACTTATTCTTTGGTCTCTCTGTCATTGTACTCACATTCTTTCCTTAACTCTGTCTCTTCTTATTTTTCTCATTTCCAATTTCCCATCTTTGACTTCTTGAAAGATTCTGTACTTGTCACCAATTGATAGAAATAAACCACACTATTTTGCCACTTTGCAAACTTTTTAAGGAAGGCAGTAAATACTCATATATGTGTTCCTCAGGGACTTTCTCCATGAAGGTCAAGAGAAGGATGTATTGGAAGATGTCTTCTCTAAGTTGCTCTCCTTTATTTTGTTTCTACCTATTATTCTGAAGATGTAATTGGAATAAACATAAGGCCTTGTAAAAGAGTTTTTACACAATACAATTTTCTTTCTTGTTGTTATGGAACGCAAATGTGAAACATACTTGCATATCGATCCCTTGTTTTCCTTTTCTTCTCCAATCTAAAGAATTCCAACAATATCATTTACTCAAGCTTCCTCTTAACAAGTACCTCACTGCTCATCTCCCAAATCTGTCCACATCTTACTCTGATAACTTAAAATCTTGCACCATCTCTTTAAAACATCTTACTTTTTAGTGAACTTACAGAAAGGTAAAAAATTACCTCCTTTCCACATTAGCTATTGAACTCTTATTCCTATAAAATTTAAGTCCCGTTTTCATCTCTCTTTTCTAAATCCGTGCCATCTCTGAGTGATCCCAAGATTCCTGGTGGGTAACCTTCATTTAGACACTTGACTTGTCCTTGAACTTTATCCTTGTCATAAATGTCAGTTTGATCCTTTAATGATTGTCAGGTCTTTTTCTCTCTCTTGCTATAGGGCTCTCCCTTTATGAACTGTAACTCTTTAATTTTAGTCTTCCCATTCATTGTCTTTCAGATCTTTCCTCATCCCACTCTGCCTCTAAATGTGATTGCTTTTCAATGACACCGTCTCCATTCACAGAGAGGTGGTAATACTAAATTAATAATGTTTGTGACAATACCTAGAAAAGTCATGTTATTTATTAGAAAAGCTTTTCTAAAAATCATGTTTATTCATTTTTAATAAAAATTTGATAAAACGATATCTATCGATATATTATATATCTATAGATATCTATATATAGATATCTATAGATATAAAAATAAGGGACACCGGAGTAGGTGATTGAAAATGAAATATAATTTAAACAAAAAGAAACCTAAGATATAGTGGATATGAACATATTTCTTTTCAGCTCTGAATATCATAAAAATGAACTCTGGTTTGGGAATTAGGTAAGCTGATGTTTTTTATAACTGTTCATTTTTTTCAGTAAGAAATATCCCTCCCTTAAAATCAGTCACTGTCTCTGAGATTATGATGTGACAAAGCTGAGAAAATTATTTGCAAGATAGATTAGATGATACATATTCATATGTCTATTTCCCAGGAAATGGTCAAAATATTTTAAAACCCTATTAAGGATGATACAAGACAAAATATAATGTACAGTGATTGAGAATTCAGTCTCAAAGAATGTTCATTTATTTCATATATTATAGTGATTAAAACTGTTTTCAAAGGAAATTTGAAAAGAATTCCAAAAATATGCAAAACTATATCAAAAACCAACATATATCTGTGATTTTTAAAAGTAGTATGTGTTTGATTCAGAATATTTTAAGTTTAACATTTTCTAAATTGATAGTTGTTGAATCATGTTCTCTAAATAGACCCAACTACAAGTGGTTTATGCAAAAGATTTATTAAAGAAGGACTTCCTGGAGACAACAGTAAGAGATTGGGTAAGACAGGACAGTAAAGGCGGAAGAAGCCAACTAAAGGCAAGCTTTCAGGTGAAATTCCAGCCTCAGCCTGGAGTTTGTTCAGCCCCAGGGCAAGGTTACTGAGCTTTCATGGTCTTGTAGCTGTTAGTCATCAGCTGTAAGCTCTCTGAAGGGACATAACCTCCTAGGCTTTTCCTGCTCTCTGTGCATCTACCTGGGTGAAGTAGCTGCAGGAGGCGAAAGGTAGCCCAAGGCCACAAGGTCAATTGTTAGGAGAGAAGCAAGTGTCTACTGGTGATGGCTGTGTAGACAGTAAAGGGAACCAGCAGGTATCCAGGCATCAGGAGAGTTTCCAACAGGAGCTTTATGAAAATTTCCTGAGTAACTGGAAAATGGCTCTGGATTTAGCAAACATTTGCAATCATTTATAGTTCTTAATATAAACACTAGCCTCATTTTGTGTAGTTGCATTTTGTATTAAGGTTGCTTAACAGTTGAATGCAAAGGAGTTTACTACTGGTGAATTCATAGCACATAGGCAGGACATTGGGGATGATTTGTTGATTGACTCAGTGAATGTTCCTCTCAGGAAAATTCATTAAGTACAATACTCCCTATAGACAGAGCTAGTCCTTATTCCTACTAATTAGCATTGGGAAAAGTACAATTGGATTCCTATCGTGTTGCCAAAAAACCAAAAAGTGATCTTAAGAAGAAAGTCTTCTTAGAAAAAGAAAAAAGAAAAAAACAAGACATTCTTGCACACTTCTCAACTTAAAATGGCTTATTGTGGAAGATAGATTAATTCCTTGCATATTCAGGATTTCATGTAAGATTAAAATGTCATCAAAATTCTGGGGTGGCTGCTTTTACTGCATCCCGTAAGTTCTGGTGTATTGTTTTTTTGTTTTTCTCAAGATATTTTCTAATTTCCCTTTTGATTTCTGCTTTGATTTATTGGTTCTTCAAGAGTGTGTTGTTTCATTTGCATGAATCACAGGTTTAAAAAAAAACACCCTTAGGATGTCCTTGATGAAGCAGTAAAAATTTATTAAGTCTTTTGAAAAGCATCCTGTGTTTGCTAGAACCCAGAGAGTGACTTGGGAGGATAAAATGCAAACTTTCGGGGAGAAAAATTTGTGACATATGTTGGAGTAAATAATTGAAAGAAAAACATGAGACTATATGGATAAATATTACAAAGTAGCTATTAGGGAAGGCAAGGATAAATGACATTTTTGTACACCTTGGAAAGTTTGGAAGTTACCAGGCATGTCAGGCTTATGTGATTAGAAAGCAAAGGAAATACGTCAATTGCTAGCCCAGATGTCTCGTGCACAGGGTTGAGACAGAACATTTGAATCTTTAGAACTGCTCCATGACTGTTTCTGTCCTCTAGAGCCCCATGTCGAAATCGCTGTTTCAGTCCATTGTGAAAGTGATGCTACTGACAAGCACAGTTGTCTGAAGACTTTTCTCAAACAGTCGCATTATCAGTTCTCTCATTGCTGTGGCGACGCTGATGCAGATATTTCTTAAGTGGATCGAGGCAGCTTCTCTAATGTCTTACAGAATGTCCCACAACAAATTGTAGCCCTGGTGAATTAGCCTTCTCCATGGGTAGCGGTTGTCTCCATTTAATATCTAGGACACAGGTTCTCAGACTGCTGATTGCATCAGAATCACTCCCCGCTTAATTAAAATGGATTGCTGGCCCATACCCCAGAGGTTCTGATTCAGTAAGTCTAGGATAGGACCTGAGAACTGGCATTTTTCACATGTTCCAACATGTTGTTGTGGCTGTCACTGCTGTTGGTCCAGGCACCACACTTTGAGAAACACTGGTCTAGAGAAATGAAAGAATTTGTCACGTACGCAGATAAATGATATGCTCAAATATTACATTAAGATTAAGGCACTAGAAGCAGCTTGGACCATCAAATATCAAAGCTTGGCTGGCTGTTCAGCCATAGTAAAATTGTTATAGACCAGAAACAATATTTTAGATGATTTAAAGAGAAAATCTGGCTAAGTTTAAATCATCTGGTCTTTTCAAGTGGAAACAGCTTGTTTGCCTGATGAATCTGTATCATTTCCATCTTTCTTTTCAAGGGACTTTTTATGGAGATCAGGTTCTATGCTCACCGAATGTTTACAAAGATAGTTTTTAGCATTTGGGGAACTATTTGCAAAATGATGGATACTGTTTCTAGTTAATCTGATTAGCTTGGAATGAGGAGTTTTGCAGAGTACAGGCATAATAGATAATAGAAAACTGTGACAATGCAATCTTCATCATCATAGTTACAATTTACTAAAAAGAAAGAAAAACTGAATCCTTAACTAATGCAATACTGTTATTCATCTATAAAAATGCAGTGAATCCTTCTATGAGATGTTTGTTAATAAATAAGAGCTAGGAAAATAAAACATATGGGTCATAAACATCCAATATACTCTTGATATTAATCCTCTTTAGAATATAAATAGATTTTCCTTGTGATTATGGAGACTTTTTTCTCAGTTTTTTATGTTAACCAAATAAAGTTAAAATAAAGCCAGTTACTGTCACTTTAAATTCCACCTGTCTTTCATTCATCATTTTAAAAACTTGCAAGACTTTTCCAGATATGATATGCTCCATAAACGTGGACGCTTGTGTGGTGCTTTCCCTCCACAGTCATAGATGCATCAGGTTATATAAGCACCAGATTATAAACATAAATGCCATTGCAATTACGTTTTATTAACTTTATGTCTTAATAAAGCTTTGGTGCTATGGATATAATTTTATGTTTAGCTGCATTAACTTTCAACATAAGCCACTTTTATTCTTAGATGAATATATAAAAGTTTTTCAGGGATCTGGAGAAGGAAATAAGAAGGAGAAAATTTAGCTGTTGCATATCCAGAGGCTGAACTATCTTTCTGATTATCTACAAAGAAAAAATTAACTATATATTTGCCAATATATTTCACATTGCCTTGTGTAGTCTTTTAAAACTAGTGTTACATTCTATTTATTGGTAGAGCTTTTCTTATATATGAACAAAGACATAACTGTTCTTTTTTTCCCCATTTGTATTAATACTCCTGCTATTTTGTCAATACTGAAAAATATTTTTTTTAGGGAAAAAATAGATTTAGGGTGAAATTTAAGGATTATTTTTCTATCTTGTACTCAGTCTCAGTGATCTTGGGTAATTGATGTATTTTCTCTGGGATTCGGTTTCCTCATCTGAAATATATTCCAGCTCTAAAAGTCTATGATTCAATTATAACAATTGTTTCATGTTGGACATTTTCAAAAAAGATGACAACATTGCAGTCATTTTTATGATGGATTAGCGTGCCAAGATAAGTGAATTCATTCACGTTCCTTTTTAATTAAATGCATTAGCACTTGGAAACAACGGGGGTAGTGTATTGGTTATCTATCGCTGTACAACAAGTTACCACAAATGTAGTGGCTTAAAACAATGGACATTTATTATCTCACAGTTTGAATGGGTCAGGGTCTCACCTGTTTAGAATCTCACAAGGCTTCATTAAAGGTGTCTGCAGAATTGCTTTCTCATCTGGACCTGGAGCTCCTCTTCCAAGTTCTTTCAGGTTGTTGCCACGTGCAGTTCTTTCTCATTGCAGGACTGAGGCCCTTAGCTCTTTTCATAGGCAATACACAACATCGCCGCAAGCTAGCATCTCTGCTGCTCAAGTCTCTCTAGCATCTCTGCTGCTCAAGTCTCTCGTTTCTCGATCCTCTTTTGAAAGGCTCATCTCTCCTGAGGTTAAATTTAAGTCCTCTGCTTGAATGCTTTAGTTACACCTGCAAAATCCCTTCACATTTGCCATATAAGGTAATATAATCATGGGAATGATAGCCCATCACCTGTGCCATATTCAGTTGGTTGGATTCTTTACCTATCCATTTGCGCTTTTCTACTAGGATCTTTCCCCTGTTACACGGAGTGGGAAATATCACAAGCCTAAGACTTTATCTGTAAGCAGCTCTTCCTGCTTGCTATGTGGAGATCGTAGTTGAATACCTCAGTTGATTTAAAATCAGCCCAATGAGGAAGGTGTTGCTGGCTTCCCTATTTGACAGACGAGCATAGGAGGCACAGACGTCATGGTAACTGGCTTGATAATGCAGAGTCCAAATGACAGTTCTAGGGCACAACTTAAGTTTTCGGCCTCCTTGTTGTATGAAATTCACAATATATTGAACCCAGGTTTGTTTAAAGAAGAAATCCAGATGTCTCACCTTCCCCTTTTCTCTACTGTGGTTGGTGTTGATGACTTGTGCCTCTCATTTCCGTTGGTGTTTTCTACACTGAGGGTCCCTTGCAGACTGTGGGGGAAAGACAAAAATCAAGGCAAAGGAACAAAGGAAACAAGAGACCAGGTGAGAGAGAGTGCAGGGTTTATTTTTTGAAAAGTACACTGCACAGATTTTTCACTCCCTCAGAAGTGGAATAAAGTTAAGCAACAAAGAGTTGAGTCTATTTCATCTGCTTCTCTTTAATTTAAAACCCTTTATTTAAAGGACTCTAAGATAGCTTTTTCTTTTTTCCCCAACATTGGGCATTTTAGGGAGGTTTGGCAGCCAATAAAACGTATTAATGTCTTCTACTTTTGGTAAATGGAGGTTGAACAACTTGATGAATATACCACACGTGGAGGTATACATAAGCACCCCACACATCCAGCCATTAATATCTTCCTTGTGAAATGTTTATGACTGTAATTGCTGCTCTGATTATATATTATGTAGACTTGAAGCACGTTATTATACTGGGTGACTAATGGAATTTAGTGACAGAGCACAGAAATTGGTATTCTGGAAAAGACTTGAGTTTTAAATTGTCTTCTTTCCTGAGTTTGCAGTGCATTTCATGGCTCATCTACCTCACAGTGTGCTTGTGGCTGATGGATTGAAATCTTTCTGCTGAATAGTAAACATCAGAGACAATTTAGTCTTTCTTTAGCTTGCATATCTCAGTTCTCTCATCACTCATTCAAAATATCAAAAATAAATTCTTGATTAATGTTAAGTCACTGTTATCTATACTGACTGACAAAGGGAAAAGTCACATCTGTCAACACTTCAATGGATGAAGTGGGGGTCCTAGGAGTGCGATCTCCTAAGGGAGCCATTGTGTGCCTTTGAAATAAAGGGGGTACGTTAGTTCATTGTTCTTTTACTGGTCTAGGTGGCCCACATCCTTTGGGCACCCCCTACCCTTTCCATTGTTGGGTGAGCTGAGAGATGAGAGAGAGCCCAAAATTTCCTTCTTTCACTTTTCTAAAGCTGTTATGAACACAAAAGGTATATGGCATTTTCAGCAAACATAAAACGGTTTCAATGATTGCTGAAAGTTCTGAATAATGAGAGACATTTACATTTATTAGAATAAGAGTTGATGGCATTTGTCATTCAATAGTTTTTCTTCAGTTAAATGAAATTTAAGCCTAGATTGTTTCCCATTAGGCATACTTTTGCACTTAGTAGGTTTAATGTTTTTATTTCACAGTTCCGTATATAAAGACTTGACAGTTACAGAGTCTTTATACGACATACTGTAACACATAAGTAATGTATAGTTTTATCAGTCAGGTTCACCTAAGAGGCCTTACAATGACAACCCTGTGAATGAGTATATGTTACCACTTGTCAAACAGTGGTCCATGGACCCACAGCATCAACATCACCTGAGAGCTTATTAGAGACGCAGATTCTCAGGCCTGTTCCCATCCCACTGAGACAGAAACTTGGATGGTGCCTAGCCAGTCTGTGTTGTAACAAGTTTTCCAGGTGACTGTAATGCAGGCTAAGATTTGAAAGCCAGTGGTATAGAAAGTATTATCACACTCCTTGTATAGATTGTAAGAATTGATACTCAGGGTGGTACAATGATTGGTC
The DNA here is from genome assembly GCF_057876585.1 of Rhinolophus sinicus. NCBI lineage: Eukaryota > Metazoa > Chordata > Mammalia > Chiroptera > Rhinolophidae > Rhinolophus > Rhinolophus sinicus. The sequence goes on from NC_142513.1 coordinate 29,382,719, forward strand.
GAATACCTGACGAGTGAATTTTAGAGCCCAATCAGACCCAGGTTCTCCCTTAAAACATCATGTGACTTCCCTCTGTTATAGCTGGAAAACAGTAACTCTTAAATGAATTAAGGAAGGAACCATTTCACTGCTTTCTAATAATGAGAGTGAGCTGTTAAAACTATTAGCACAAGAAAATTAACCTAGAAAAAGTTTTAATGACACAAATGACATTTTGTGGTCCTGTGCATTGGGTCCCTCATTTTCTTTTTAGTGGCGGAGAGATTAGGATGTAGTTAAACTCAAGAGGGGTGGCTATTGCATGTTAATAGAAGTGAGAGACACTATTTTAATCATCACTTTCTAGTCGAATGAGTCCATGGACAGATTTTCCACTTGGGTCTTTCCCATGCCCATTACCCGCGTTGATAGTGCCCTGCGGTGGTTTTCCTGCACACACAATTTTATGCGCTGGTGAGAATTTCTTAGCCGCTGTGGTATCGAAATGAATCCCTCGGGCAACTGGTGTTAACTACCCCTCTGTGAATTGGGGAATGAACATTTCCACTTGAGCTGAAACTAGAAAACAGTGTTCATTATCTGTAGTATAAAAGTCTATATAATATTACCTGCTAAGATCTAGTTCTGTGTGAACTCAATTTGGGCTTTGTATGTATAAACAAACAAGTTTAAGTCTATTGTTTATTCAACTGGGAGGAATTTCCTTGAATAGAAAATGTTGCTATAAAATTAAGTAAATGTATTGTGTATGTGTGCGTGACTTTTGTTCTGCATATGTGTAAAACATCATGCAACATCTATGAAAATTGCATCAAATATAAATGTCAGCATTTTATGAATGTAAAGTGGACAGGCCCATAACAGCTAAGTCCAGGAGTGATTGTGCTAACTCCATGTACCTGTGCTGTAGATCCTGAGTGACTTGTAGATTTGTGCACACAGTTCCTGCCTCTGTGCATTTGCACCTGCTTTCTCCTCTCCCTGGACACTCCCACCCCCAGCACAGAATTATAAAGCTGGCAAACTCCTTCTAATTTTTATGGATTGGCTGAAAAGATTCCATAACCCTTTGTAGCCCACATCTGCAGCTCACTTTGAGATGTCTCATTTAAAATATACTAGGTCTTGTGCATGTACGGCTCAAAGCAGAAATATGACTTTGTATTTTTTGGTGTCATTGCTTAGTACCTAGTCTGTAGATGACATATTGCATCAATAATGCTCAAGTGAATCAATGCTCAAGTGGCCTTTCCACTTGGTGAACCCCTAAAACCTGCATCTCCTTAATGCACTGTCATTTTGCCCAGACTTCTGAGTCCCAGTGAGGCAGATGGAAATCCTAGAATTGTTTCTGACTTCTCTCTTTCCTTTCATCCATTCTACCTCTGTGTTATCTCTCATCTTTCTTCCTAATCCTGTTGCCTTCATTTGGTCTCTCCTCTTTCAAATTTCTTCTCAGGTGTGGTCTTCTAGATTAAGCTTCTTCAAGCCTCATTCTCTTACTGTTTCTCCTATTCCAACAAATGTTTTGGTTGTCGTTGCTGTGGAGGTGAAGAAACCTGGGCCAGATGCTCCACCTCCTTGTGGCTGAGGACTTTATTCTGTGTTTGCCTAAGGGAAGCATGGAGGCTGCCGTTGATACTGTTCTTTTCTAACACTCCTAAGGTGACCTTCAACATTGTAGATGGTGGGGCCTTAGGGGAACCATGGCACCAGTTCCTATGTCCTGCAAGGTCCTTGCTGGTTGCTGCCTGTCACACCCCAATGTTTGGGAGGATTTCCACAGAGTCATACACAATAGGGAATGGGCTCAGGAATCTGCTAAAATGGGGAAAAGCAAACTTACAAGGGCAAGGTGAGCGATAGAAGAGAAGGCACTATTTCCTGTCCGCCCTTCAGTCCACCAAGAGGTGTGCTGGGGCTGGGAGTTCTGTTGGACCTACCGTGTGGGTTTGCATCCCAGTGGAGGGACATCATATCCTAGTTGACCGTTATTGTACTGCAATCATGAGATCCACCTTAGGCACAGAAAAATAATCAGACCATGTTGCACCAAACATTTGAAATTGGTGGCAGTTGTATGAACTTGTATGGGAACCCCTGCTGCTGGTACTTGGGGACGTTGGGGCCTATGAGAAGTTACAGCCACTCCTGTCCAGAGAGTCTATGAGTGGCTGAATTATGATGCAGTGCTTCCCGCTGGAAGAAGGCGACTAGATGCCTTCATTCCCTGGCACATTATCTAGAAAACATAGGTTGGATAATTGAAGTCCCCTTAAGATGATTCTGCTCATTGCCCCACAGTCCCATCTGGCTGGTGATAGAGCCCACTGTATAACTCTGTGATGTGTGCCACAAACCTCATGGCTCAGTGTCCTTCACTGGACTTGCAGGGTTTCCATCCTTTCACCTATTTCCCTTTCTGGTGTCATCTCCCATGACTTTTCCTCCTATATTGTGTGCCCCAGCAATGGAATACTGAAAGTTGCAGTACTACCATTATGGCTTCTCTTGTGCTGTTGGTACTCCTGGATGCCTCTCCATTCTCCTCCGTCTCTCTACCTCCTTCTCCTGTAATGTTCTCCTTCTCTAAGCATCTAATAGCCGTGAATACCTCAAGGTTCCACCCAAACCTCTGGTCCTTTCTTTTCTGAATGTTTGTTTATGTTGTTCCCTCCAACTGGGATGAGCCCCTCCCTCTCCACTTCTCTTCTCCATGCTCAGTGATTCCTCCGTGGAGTTTTCTCTGAGACTCTAGGGACAAAACTCTCTTTTCACTGTTGGTGATTTCCATAGCAGTTAACTTAAAATTTGGCATTAACACTCTTTCTCTGGTCTTACACATTTACATTTCTTAGTCTTCTATCTGATGACAAGTCCATCCAGAGAAGTAGTCATATTTTATGTCTTGTACCCTAGAGAAACTTGCATATTCTAGGTTCAAAAAAGAATAATGAATAAATGAAAAGATCAGGGCAGAAGGTATGTATGCGGAAGGCTTGGGTAGGGGTGGGTAGGGGAGAGAGATCCATCTCTTTACCTTGGCCAGGTGAGCTGGGTATTCTGTGAACTGACAGGAGCATCACCTCCCACCCCTTCTCTCTCACCCCCCACCCGAACTCACATAGCCTTGCTTTCACCTGCAGTGATTCTCAGGATTATTTTTCAGCAGGGGAACAGGAAGGCCTGATTCATCATGACTTAGGAATGGCTGGTAGGATAGCCAGGAAACCCAAACCACACACATTATACGGTACTTACAAAACATAGGAGACTATATATTAAACTGAGCAGTGAGCAGTTTACTATGGTTTTGTTTCCACTCCAATTCAATTAATCAGTGATGTAAGATGAAAAATATCTCAACTGCAGAGAAATCATCAGGCAGGTCTCAAGATAATACTACTTTATTTTTAAGTGATGTCAATGATATAAAGCAAAGAAAAGAGATCCATGTGGATGCGTAACGATTTCATATTTTTGCCTTCCAGGAGACGGAGCTGTTAGATCTCAGCCTGGTCAAGGATGCCAGATGTGGGAAACACGCCAAAGCTCCCAAGGTAGGAAGTAGAGCATTGTGTTTGCACCAGATGCTACCTTGATTATTTATCTCTGTCATGGCATCAATTAATTACCCTCATTATAGTTTCTCTGTTTTAGATGTTGTAAAACACAAAACCACCAGTCCTTCCAGAAGCCAGTATGCCCTGAACACTTCCACTGTTGTTAAAAGACTGAAACGATGAGCAAATATATAGGCAGTTGAAATGGGGCTTGCTTTAAGCCTTCTAATTTTATTTTTGTTTGGAAAAAAAAAAAACAATGCCAAAGTTACTGGGTAATTCTAAATAGTTAAAATGTGCTTGAAATTACTTAAAAATTCCTGGAGTCTCATAAGCATACATGTATCAACCCTTTGGATGTAATAAACAAGGCTCTATAGTTGAAATGCTTTGCAGTTGAAATCATTCCATTCATGAAGCCAAAAGGGAGTAAGACTTCTTACAAAAGGATGTAAGGCATGTTATTAGTGAAGACCATCAGACTTTGGGATCATTGGGGTATACTGTCCGTTCATTTTGGTTTGAAAAACTTGCTGAAGAAATATTCAAAGCAGTGTTTGCAGTTTATTTTTTGAAGCTTGTCTAAAAATGTTCCATAAAGGATATACATATATTTTTTAACTTAGATTTTCTGGTAGGGTATAGTAGCAGGATGTGGGAAACTGCTCTTTATTGTATTTAAGTTTTAGTACTTTAAGTTCTTCCTTTCTAGCAGAGAGAATATTGACAAATAGAGAAGAACAGGTGTCCTTCAGTTCTTGCCTCTTTCCATCATTGATACAAAAGTAGCAATTTTGCATTTGAGTATCTACCTGCAACTTTTGTTTTACTCTTTAAAAGTCAAAATACTTTCTTTGACATCAAAGATGATCTGTCGCTGTGGAGATGGAGGAAGAAAGAAAATGTCATCTGGAATTATGGTTCTTCAGATACAGAAAGTGTAGTCGTTGTTGGAAAGTTTTGCCGTAGAGCAAACACGCCAATACTGCTTTTTTTGCTGAAGGGGTTAACATGACTTATGGGAGAATGTTGGAAAGAAAAAGAAAGAAAAATCAAAATTATTTTCATGAAGGTTCCTATACGCCTTTCATGTGAAAACGGTCGATTATTTACATTCTCCTCTTAGGAATATAATGAAATTTCAATAGTTCAGTTTTTCAATTTCTTATCAGGCTATCGTTACTAATGTTTTGCTGATGATTCAACATTGTTTACAGTTTTCAGTGTAGGAACAAATATTTTATTTTTCTTCTCCCAACAACATTTGAGCCAAGTGTCATGTAAGCCTGTTAGTTCCAGGAACTATATTGATGACACGGTAATAAAGTTTTCCTTTTAACATAAGTTTATTGGCCTAACTTGAAATTGCATTATCAATATTTGTTAAAGACATTTGCCCACACGGTATTAGTCCTCCCTTCATCCCCAGGCATCGTGAGGTACAGTCAATTCCTCTGCCACAGAGAGAGTTTGTTTCAGGCTTGAATCTGTCTTTTTATTGCATGACACTGCCCGCTTATCAGTTAAGTGTCCCATTTATGGATGCGGTTTGATAAACGTCTATGGAATGATGATAAATAAAGAGAACTGGGGTCTGGACTGTGCTCAGCTAGTAAACCACTATTATATCCTAAATCTAACCACTATTAGATTCTCCTGAAGACACACGTATACAAGTACACTTAGAATACTCTGGCTTTCACTGTTTTTTTCCACCAAAGATCGCTTTGTTGGTGGATTCTCTATATTCTTGGCCTTTTCCCCTTCCCATTCTTTGTTGGTGTTCAAGAACCTCAATCGACTTTAATATTTTCAAAGCTAAGTTCTGTTGCATAATATCTGTGTGACCTTCCTGAGACTCCGATTTCTTCCTTATTGGCTAAGTGGTGATGCTATTACTATTGCTGCTGCTACTACTATTACTGCTACTAATGATGATGATGGTGATGAAGATGATGGAGTATGTCATAGCATTGCTGTAAGGATTTAATGAAATAATTCATCAGCACACCTTCAGCAGAGGACTTCTCAAATTTAACTGCTTGTAGAATCACCTGGAGAGCTTTAGAAAAAATGCTGATGCCTGTTGCCTACTGGCATCTGCTGCCTCAAGAACCTAATTGCTGTAAGTGTGGCATGGACATCGGGGTTTTGAAAAGTAAATTGGCAGCAAAATTTGAGCACCGGCGCCTTAACTTATCGCTGCTATATGATAAACACTCAAGAAATATAAGCCACAATTGTCGGTATTATCATTGTTATTTTTGTATTTGTTATTACTGAAAATTGCATGTCAGATTTGTAGGAAGTTGGTTTTCATTTTGCTTACTTAATTTGTAAAAGTTTATGTTATAAAGAGAGATTGGACGAGGGGCTTGGCTGGAAGGGCCTTTGTGGATTGATAGGCAAGAAAGAAGCTGATAATCATACCAGTTTAAAAGTCTTTAAGTTGTAAAAGAAAAGCCCAGCTCAACTGGATAAATAAAAACAAAATTTATTTTAAAATGATGGCAATGTATTGAAAATTTCAATGGATGTGCTTAGTTCTGGTAATATCTCATTCAGCTGCTCAAAAAACATCACCTCTTCCTCTCACCGGTCTCGTTTCTAAGGTGCTGGAAAGGACCCCCTTCCAGCATCAGGATCCCATGGGGGCATCCCTGGCAGATCTTGGCTTCCCCAGCAGTACTCCTATACGGCAGGTACTAGAAGAGAGATTAGCTTCCTCCTGAGTGTTCCAGAATGATTTCAGTATAACCAACTTATATACGGGGGGCATATGGCTCAGAGGAGGAAAACCAAGTAAGAGGAGACCATTGCATTGACTTGGATGAAAGTAGCAGGACTAAGTGTAGAACAATAGTGTAAAGAGAGCAAATAATTAAACGTGTGAAGATAACAGTATGGAATGAGAAAAGCTTGGAACTTTAGGGCAGAAAGGCAATGCAATTTTAAGACAGACTGAGGGGAAGATTTTCTGTGGGGGTTCCTAGATCCTAAAGGAAGAACATCTGTGGAGCTGATATTATTGATCAAAATACCCAGGCACCTCACAAATATGTATCTGTGTATTCATATTATTTTTGTTTTTAACAGCATCTCATTATGTAAAAATTCACAGTCTACTTGAAGATAGACTGTTTTCTATGCATGCTGTGATTTGAAATAACATTTGTAAGAAATGGAAATGCTTTTATGAGTTACGCTGTTAATGAATTTTAAATGTCGATTTCCAACACAGTACATACAATTCCCGATCTGGTTTTCTGTATACAGTCCTTGTTCAAGTTACCAGTTTTGAAATTTCTCAAATTCCAAAAAAAAAAAAAAAAGAAAGAAAGAAAGAAAGAAAGAAAGAAAGAAAGAAAGAAAGAAAGAAAGAAAGAAATTGGGAGTTTTTATCCAAATGTAAAAGCTAAAAGAAAACAAAAAATCCTTTGAAATCTACAGTGTATTTATGTTTCCATTCTTGCTTTCTCCCACCCTCCCTCCTGGGTTTATGTGGCACATACATGTAAAGGGAAATGCTATGCTATATGCCTCTTGTCTATGTGTAGACACGTAGTCTCTGGATCTTCATTATAAAAGGATCTTTGCTTTTAAAAAGAGTGTTTATCACTGTGGTTCCGGATCAACTTAGTGGCTCACGCGCAGCATTAATGAAACAGGCCTGACGAGAATGAAAAATATCGTTGTCTTTTGTGGTGAAGTTGTTTTGTGAACCTTTTTTCATGTATGTGAGTGTGTGTTCTGGGTCACAACATGAAGGGTGTTTTTTTTTTTTTTTTTTTACTATGGGCTATGTCAGAGAGGTTTCAGAAATGCTGCTGGAAAAGATAGTTTCTTTATACTCAGGATTCTTAGGAAGTATTTCATCCTTAGGTATATTGAAAAGTAGATGGGATTGGGAAAGGTGAGATGTGGGTTCGGTGCCAGCTCTGCGCTAAATGAGCTTAAGGAAGTTGTTCTTTCTGTTGGTGCCTCTACGTCTTTATCTATGAAACTGGATGTGTGGGGGCACATGATTTTAGGTGTTAATAGAGTTCTGTTAACCCTTGATTCCAATTAAAATGGGAAATTAATTAAGCAAAGGCTCTCCATTTTACAGATTATAAAATTGATGTCCAGCTTGTTTACAAAACCTAAAACTTCTTGCCTTTGTTATAGCAGATCAGGTGAGCTTAAAAAAAAAAAATCCAGGTCACCTTCTAACCAAGGTAAGGTGCTATGCAAACAAACAAACAAACAAAAAGTAAAGGGAGAAAGACTTATGTCGAACTTTGCACATAGCTTCTTGAAAACATTTCTAGGATTGCTTTGAAATCCAGAGGGGATAGCTCCACGGTTAGATGCTCTCCCAGGTTTTAGTATATGAAACTATAGGCTACTGACATTCAACTCTTAATAGCACATGCAGCAATATCATTGAGAGTTATTTCTATAGTGTTACTTTCAAAGTGTGTTTTGTGCAAAGAAAACTGCTTCATGTGCTTAGCTAACAATTAACTAGTACATTCTATTGGTTACGGTCAGTTTATTTCAGATGTGTGAATGTTAATTTGAATACAGATTTCTTGTAAACGTCCAGGGCACAGTCCTTTAAATTCTAGGTGGTATAGAATATCACTAGAATCTCATAAGGTAGGTTAGGGTAAAATTAAATTTTAAAAATTGATCAGGTGTAGTTTTCCTAAGCCCTACACGAGAATGATGGTTTTTAAATTTCATTTTTTATTGACTTGAGGAATGGTCACTGAGTGCCTGTTTTTGCCAGGCACTGTTCTAGGCACTGGGAAAATAGCAATAACCAAAAAACACAAACAACACTGCTCTCGTATAACATTCTATTTAGGAGTGAGGAACTGGTGGTGCTGGTCCACTGACTTTCAAAAAGAAGAAAAAAAGAAAAAAGAAAGAAATCAAATGCCCAAATTGTTGTGTTTCCTGATTTCTTTTGGGTAAATATTCTCAGCCTGCTGGGTTTCAAGCCACAATCTGACATCATTGAACACAGAATTGGAAAGCAATATCTGTGACGGCCTCTAGCGCTTTGAGCATGCTCCAGCACCCCTCTCGATGGGGGACAGAGACAACAGAGAAGAATAGAGACAACTGAGAAGAATAAAGCAGGACAGAGACCAGTGACCATAACTGGTGGGGAGGCTTGCTGTTTTTTAGAGCCATAATGGAGTAAGTTCTCTTGATAAGAGAATGTGGCCATATTAGCAGAGATATGCGTTAAGGGAGGAAAGAGCATTCCAGCAGAAAGCACAAGGGCAAAGGCCCTGAGGTGGGAACATGCTTGGCATGTTTGAGGAATAGCAAGGAGGCCAGTGTAGTTACAATGGAATGCAAGAAAGAAAGGATGAAGTCAGACAGGAGGTAGCCAGGGGCCACATTATTTTGGGCTTCCTTGGCCAACCTAGTGACTTTGGCTTTTCCTCTGAGGGAATTGAGAAGGGATCTGAAGTTTCCGAGGAGAGGAGTGACAAGATCTGATTTTCACTTTTAAAGATATCACTGGTCGCAGTGGTTGGGGGTAGACCACAGAGGACAAAGGAAACAGCAGGGAGACCAAGTCAATGGCTGTTACAAATATGCTGGGCTGTGTTGATGATGGGCACGAGGTGCAGGAAAAAATGTCAGAATCTGAATACATATGTTTTGAAGGTGGAACCACAGGGTTTGTTAATGCATTGGTTGTGAGGCACGAGGAAACGAGTTATCAAGAGCAACTCTTTGTGTTTTGACCTAGGAAATTAGGAAAAAAAAAATGAGTTGCCATGTCCTGAGATGGGAAGGAAGAAGCACATTTAAACAGAAAAATTCGGTTGGGTTTTCAAATATTTAAAGTTAGTGATGCCAGTTAGACATCTCCCTGATGATGTCATATTTGCATACAGAAATCTGGAGTTCAGGGGAAATGTTGGCCATGAAGTTAAAACTTCAGTTATTCAAAGCTCAAAGCCAATGTGAGATCTCCTAAGGAATGTAGTTGTAAAAGAAAGAGGTCTGATGTCTGAACCCTGGGATCTCCATGTAGACTTTGAGAAGCAGAGGAGAAACCAGTAAAAGAGACTAAGAAAGGAATATACCCAAAGAATTGAGAGCAGAGACCTCAAACAGATACTTGCAGTATACTAATATTCATAGTAGCATTCTTCACAATAGCAAAAGATAGAAATAACCCAAATGTCCATCAATAGATGAGTGGATATACAAAATATACTATATACATACAATGGACTATTATTCAGCCTTGAAAAGGAGTGAACTTTTGATGCACGCTACAATATGGATAAACCTTGAAGACAGTATGCCAACTGAAGTAAGCCACACACACAATGACAAATATGACATGATGCCATTTATATGCGATAGCTTAGAGTATTAAATTCATAGAGCCAGAAAATAGAATGGCAGTTTCCAGGGGCCAGGGAGCGGGGAATAAGAAGTTATTGTTTAATGGGTACAGAATTTCAGTTTGAGAAGATGAAAAAGTTCTGGAGATAAATGGTGGGATGGTTGCACAACACAAACATGTAAATTTACTTAATGTCACTAAACTGTACACTTGACAGTCATTAAAATGGTAAATTTTATGGTATATGTATTTTACCTCAATAAAAGAAGTGAGTGAGTGAGAATGAGCAGCCAGTGAGGAGGGAGAAGGGGCGGAAGAGAGCATATTCTGGGCACCTAAAAACAGTATCTCAAGAAGGAGGGAGTAGTCATTTGGATGAAAAGCTGGAATTTCCTTCTTTATTCACTTTTGCACACTTGTAGCTTTACTGAAGATACCATTTTATACATGTTTTAAAATTTTCCCTTATATCATCAGCGTTTCCTGCTTATATTTAAAATAGGCTATTTATTTAAGTGTTGTCAAATCTCAAATAGCTCCTCATAGAATCTGGATGCCAATATATAAATCTCATAATGAGCTGTTATTTGGATGTTATACAACAGTGGTTTCAATGAATTGTCAGTGAGGGCTGGAATTGAAATTAGTGCTTTATTTATTGTCCCCCTTTTCTGATCAAAGGCTGTTTCCCTGACTTTGGACAGATTTTGCCATTGTGTGAAGCCACAGTTGTAAAATTTGATGTAGATATTTGAGGTTTAGGAAAGAAGAAGAAAACCCTTTATACAGCAAAATAAAGGTTTCTGTCTTTTTCACCCAATTGCTAAGAAGATCTACCTTTGGCCCACATTCTTGGTTCCAACTATTTCTTAATTTACCTGACATGATGCAATAGTTGTCTTTTGGGTGTTTTTTAGTTTTTGTTTTTGTTTTTGTTTTTTACCATTTTGTTTCTATAAATATATGTTTATTTACATCTTTACTAAATAGAGAAAAATAGCGCTAAAAATTCACTGAATTATCTATATATGTGTAATGGTTTTGACAGGAAGCTAGTCACATTTATTTCCAGATGTGAATTATATGGTATAGTTCCTTTTTTATGTTCATTAAATTCCATAGATGTCAGTGGTTTCCTTGGAAACAAAAACCTTTATATAACTAGTCAGAGATTTGGTAACAGAAATATCAGGATGCAGAAGGGGTAAGGAGCGGTTCCCTTGGTAGGAACCATTTGCCTTTAAAACTCTCTGCCTTATCCACCTGCCCCTAACCCTAGTAAAGAGAGAAGATTTTTAAAACTTACAAACTTACATTAAAGTATCGAAAATCTTCTTTAATGGTTCAAAGCTTTTTACTTTTTTTGTGTGTGTGTGTGCAATCACAGATAAGCAAAGTCTTTTCTGGGGTGCTGGTGTAAATTCTCAAATTTAAGAAGTGGTTGGTATGTCTCTTATCAACCATTAAATCTGAGCATTTGCTCAGTATATATGTGATCCCATCTGTAAAATATAGTGAACTGAACATGTGTGTGGCTGAATAAATATTCTAGTTTTTTTTATAATAGCAAGCATCTGTCTTAGTACCTTACTTGCCAAAGAGTTCAAAAGGTCACTAAAGGGTCGTGGAGATGGAAGGGGGAGGCCACAGTGCTGCCAAGAGGTAATATTAGGTGAAAGACGTGTCAGCCAATAGCATTCTCAGTGTTGGCCAGAGTGGACCTCTTGTTGCAGACAGGATTAGTAATATGAGTTAACTAAACTTCAGATCTTTTGAGAAGGTCGTGACTCCTTTTATCAATGCTTCTATCTGGTATAATTTCAATCTAAATACAATTTGTTCTACATGCAATGGTACAGAGTTGCGTTTTGGAAACATTACTCAGTTTTTAATTCTTTGAAATGCAATCATATGCCACCTTGTGGATATATCTGATATTAATTTTTAAGTCAGTTCTGTATCCTGAACTGCTCTCTAAGACAGGCTTTTCAATCTTAGGTTCTAGGTAATGTAGAAATATGAGAAGCACTAGGGAGCTTTTAAAATCTCTATGCCCAGACCACACCCAGTTCAATTAAATCAAAATGTTTGATGTGGGGTTCCAGTACCAATATTTTCTTTAAAGCTCCCCAAATATTCCTGTATTCAGCCAAGTTTGAGAACCAATGTCCTAAGTGAAAAGAGCGCCATCTTCAGTGGAGGTTGGAAGTATGAGATCAAGGTATCAGCAGGGTTGTTCTGAGGCCTCTCTCCTTGGCTTATAGGTAACTCTCTTCTCCCTTTGTCTTCACATGGTCCTCCTTCTGTGCCTATCAGTGTCCTAATTTCCTCTTTTTATAAGGACATCAGTTATATTGGATTAGGGCCCACCCTAATGACCTCGTTTTAAATTAATTACCACGTTTAAAGACCTTATCCCCGAATACAGTCACATTCTGAAGTACTGAGGATTAAGGCTTCAACATATGAATTTAGGGAGATACAACTGAGCCTATAACAATATTTCCTCATTACATTAAAAAGCCAAGTTTATGATTTACTTCCTTATAAGAATAACATTATAGGATTATGTCACAATTGATGTAACATAGGTTTTGTTTTGTTTTTCCTTCATAATCAATATGATTTACAAAGTAAATAGAAATGTGTAGTGGGAAAAATTTCAGAAATAGACATTGTTGTTTCTTCAGAGTGCTTTATTGCAGAACACATTGTGGGATTTTTTTGTTTTGCTTTGTTTTGTTTTGTTTTTTGTTTATCAGCATATTCATACTTTTTTTTTTTTATACTCCGGAGCACCCAACATGTGTCTTTATCATCGTAAGTGCCTAATAATATCCAAGTTTTTGGGTCAGATGGCCAAGCCTCAAAGCGAATAACTAGCTGTATAACTCTACAAGTTATTCCACGTTTCTAAATGTAGTTTTCCCATCTGCATTTTAGAAATAGTCTCCATATTTATTTTATCTGGTTGCTGTAAGAACTCAGTGATAAAACGCATGTAGCTCTGGTATTTAAACCTATCTATGAAAATCTGTTTTTTATATGTAAACTGTAGAAAAATGAACTTGAAGCATATTTATCTTTGTAGCCAAACACCTGGCCTCACATGACCATCATAGCAATCCATTGTACTAAGACTTAAATTCTTATTTAGAAAACTGTCCAGATGTGGACTTAAGTGAATTTTCTCCATAATCAAAATAACTTTAGAGCAATTTACTTTTAGTTAAGAATAGGTTGGCATCTTTTTCTGCAACATGAGACCATTGATGCAAAATCTGAAGTACTGTTTTGAAATGGAAAAATCAGTTTTGGGGTCAAACAGACCCGGATCTATGCCCAATGTGCATATTAACCAAGAGATCACAAGAAAGTTTTCTTAGTTTCTCTGCAGGAAGAATAATACCAGCTGAATAGGGTTGTCTGGTGCACTGGATTGGGGTTGGTAACAAGAGTACAAATCACAATGTTGGGCACACTTTACAAGCTCATTCATTGTTATTTAACTTCCTGTCTGCCTTAGGTTCTCTTTCCGTTTAGTCTTCTTAGAACTCAGTGAGTCTGATAATTAAGTGTATATATATATATATATATATATATATATATATATATATATATTACTTGAACTGTCTTCTTGTTGGAGATTAGGTTCTAAAGTAAGTTGGCATATCATATGACACATGGTCCAACAGCAGAAAATACTAGAATGCCATTTGACACATGATGTAACAGGAGAAAAGGTTTGGGGACTGCAGGTAAGATCTATGTCTACCATGGAGTTATTGTGAGAATTAAATGATGTACAAACCTGAAATGAGGTTGTTAGCCATAATGTGTGGTTTAGTAATACTGATTTCTGAGGCCACTTGGTAGAGTGTAAGGAATTTAAGAATATGCACTATTTTTTTTTTATTTTTTTTTTGGAGAAATTTATTTTTATCATTTTTGGGAAAGAGCTAAAAATTCCTGAATTCTTCCCATTTACCATAAAAACATGAAATCCTATGTTGTAGCCTTTGGATGTGATACCTAAAGCATGGTAGGTATTTTCAGGAATGAAAGAGTACTTTCACCATAGTTCTTTTCTCTTTCCTGAACATAAACACAGTTAACATTCTTAGCTATTTATATGTGAAATTTCAAGTACCCGAAGAAATAGCATTGATCTTATGTAAAAAGTGGCAATTAAAAGTCAAAACACTGTAGTAAAATATTTCCTACTTGACAGGTATTTGTTAATCGCAGAAAAAAATATTTTCCAAGACTATTGAAATTAATGTCCATAGAGATTTCTAGAAGATGGAATAACCACATTAATTAAGCAGAATAGTGTTGGTGTTTCATTGTGGCAAAAGATCATTGGGTTGAACAAGTCAGAAAACTCACCTTTCAGCCTCACACACCGAGACGTTTTCTCTTGCCTGTTGGGACTTCATGATCCAGATGTTTCTTGATATTTCAATTTGTATCCAAAAATTACTGATTTCAGGTAAGACCAGTGGGGCTGGAAGACCTTGCTGATCATTCTTGCCATAAATGGGCATCACCCTGTAAATAGTCACTTTATTTCCTCTCAGGGACAGAGGATACTATTTAAAAACAATTAACTCAGTATTCTTCAGGTGAGTTCCTTGGAATACTAACAGGGGCTATGAGATAAAAATGTTGACTGAAAAAGTTTGGGAGACACTGGGTTTCTTTATTACAAATATGCGACTTCTCAGAGCCTTTGAATGTTTTGGCTATGGATTGGGGTCATTATCCATTCTTTTTCGACGATGGACTTCTTTATCAAGCACGTCACACAGGATAAATGTTCTGCTGAATTCACTTTGCTAAATGTTATATAGTGTTTCCTTATTAAATTAATCATACTCCATACTGGGCCTGAAACACCAGTGTAAGAGTGAGGCATATTCCTTCAATAGGGCAGATACCTAATTAAAGATATTTAAAGACAAAGTTCTTGGGTGAGCTAAGCCAAAAATGTCTTTCTTTACTTAAAATTCTCTTGATAATATAGAATTAAATTTTATCTTATATCATCGATTATTTTAAGTCTTTAACTATTATCATTAGTCCCACTTTTTTTTTTTTTTTTTTTTACAAATTTAGACCTTGGCTTATGAGACAAAACCATCAGCACCGCTGCTATATCATTCAAAACACAAGAACTCCATAATTTTCACAGTCGCTACTGTGTTTCCCTGAAAATAAGACCAGGTCTTATATTGAGGTTTGCTCTAAAAGACCCATTAGGGCTTATGTTCAGGGGATATCATCCTGAAAAATCATACTAGGGCTTATTTTCTGGTTAGGTCTTATTTTTGGGGAAACGTGATAGAATGTAGTTTGGTGTTTAGGCCAGCTTAATGCATGGTACGCTATTAGGATAGGATTCCAGAGCTACCAGTTCTTTCTGAAGATCAATTTCCTTGGTTTTACATCGTATTACTTGTGTAAAAATCTATACCATTCGGATTCCTGGAAGGATCTGAAGTCAAGATAAAGCTTGAATTGAGATTAAATTAAAAGTGAATAGAAGTTACTTGAGGAGCAATACTTTGTAAAAGCCATAGCTCCTTCCTGGTTCCCTTATAAGGGTGGGTGGGTGGGTGGGTGGGTGGGTGTGTGTGTGTGTGTGTGTGTGTGTGTGTGTGTCTCTCAATGCCCTGACTGATATTGAGGCTTTAACACTGTAACCTCATATGGAGGGAACAGCAGTGGTTCAGAGACCCCACTAATGTTATCTGTGTGGCCACAGTCAGTAGCTTAACTTCTCCATATCTTGATTTCCTCATCCGTAAAATGAAGTTCATGATACAGTTTCGCAGGGTTGTTGGGAGGATTAAAGGCCATAAGATATGTTTTATAGTTAGCACTTTGTAAGTTCTAGCTATTGTTATCCCTAAAACTAAAGGTTATTAGTGCAGACGTTTAATAGGCTTGAAGTCGGGGTCATTATTTGACCAAGTAGACTCTTT
The DNA here is from genome assembly GCF_057876585.1 of Rhinolophus sinicus. Lineage (NCBI taxonomy): Eukaryota > Metazoa > Chordata > Mammalia > Chiroptera > Rhinolophidae > Rhinolophus > Rhinolophus sinicus. Next base: position 29,398,633 of record NC_142513.1, read on the forward strand.
CCTGCATCAGCCAGTCTGTTTTTTTCCTTTAAACATTTACATTTGCCATCTATCTTAGGTAGGCATTTCAGTGTCTGGCAAAGTTTTCTCTTTTAATGATCTCTTGACCGTTTTTTTTTTAAAGCTTGCTCATTATTAATATTTCAAAAATACTGGATAATGTTTAAGTTTTTACATTAAACATTTCCTTGCTGGGGAATTTCAGGATTGGTAATATCTTGTTAAAATGTGTTTGCCAGCATATGTTTTTCTTTTTACAAATGTTAAATAGAAATTAAATTTTACTCTCTTTAGTTGAAATAAGTCATTCTGTTGTATATGAATTATATTGCTGTCATCCTTACAGTATCTTGATGTGAATAATAAGAGTTTAAAAAGAAGTCTCATAGTACAAATAATCTGGGAAATTAACTATTGACTAAATTATTTTTGCCATTAGGTAAATCTCTGCTGTTTAAAATAGGGCTTAATGCGAGAAATCTATTTTATTTGGGGTGGGGGCTCTGAAGACATATTTCTGTGTTGATTAGTTTCCACTCATGCAATAGTGTTTAAAGATTAAAGTTTAGAAGGAATTATTTATATATTTTTATTTGTGAATATGGATACTAGGTGAAAATTTAAATACAATTAATTTAAGATCTAATATTAGTTCTATCCCATACATATACCTAAGAATGTGGAATACCTGATAATAGCAATCAAATTTTGTTTATAAATTTTTAACATCCATAACCCTTTCAAATAAATTATCAATGGATAATATTGAAAATGAATAGCTTATACAATACCTAAAGTAAAAAAAAATAGATGGTTGAGATAGTTCATATGATTTAGTCATTAATAGAAGTTTTGAAAATTATGTTAAAGAATAAATTGTGTAATAGCAAACTAGACTCAATACTTAGTTTTATGTCTAGCTGCTCAAATTTTCATGTTTCCAGTTGATAGTTCTTAAATCACATAATTTATTTAAAAGATGCTGTAGAGCATTTGAAATACTGTTGCAATGTGACTAGAGTTCTTATTTTTCCATTATAAAAAACAACACAAGTTATTATTCTAGTGTGTAAAATACCAAAAGTCATAATATATTGATTCTCCGCTCTGTACATATTTTCTTCCTGATGCTTCACTGTGCTACATTATTATAAATTCTTTAAGAAAATTCTTAACAATGTTCCAAGTAACTCAAAAATCATCAAGCTACTACTTGCTATTCACATCCTTAAATGTTCTGCTTTTAATCTACCAATATTTATGCCCAATTCAAGATTATGAATTGAGAAACTGTGAAGTTGTAAAAGAAAATTAGTATGTTAAGCTGAACCAGGTCCTGCCTTTTGTAAGTTGAACTAGTTTCTCAGCAACAAGATGTTAGACAATAAATCATGTAATCAAAACCACATAGTTGCAGAGGCAGTGGGGGGAAGGAAGTTCAGGAGTGTCATCTGACTGTATTGGTGGCATCCTTGCCGAAATTAATAAGATGTGGCCTTGTTAACTCAAAGTCAAATTTAGGCTGTGGTGAATCCAAGTCCATTCAAAATATTTCTTTTAATTCTAACAAAACGTATTGCTTTAATGGCATTAGTCGGTATTAGTTGAATGGGGCAAAAATTTCAGACACTATTAATTCTCACACTCCATTGGAACACTAGACTTATGCTTCCTTGGCTCTAAATAAATTCTTCAGGTTGTATGATTGAGAAGAGGAAAACAGTTATTTTAGGGACAGTCCTGAATTATTGCCTTAATAAAGGTTCAGTTACCCAAAATGGGAGATTGCATAAAGAATAGTTTAAGAACAAGGTGGAAGAGCAATGGAAAGGGTATCTTTTTAATTTTGTCAACATCAGAAGCTAATACCAAAAACTTCTGATATGTGAAATCTAAAAAAGCAAAACAAACAGACAAACAAAGCAAAACAATAATAGCCTCATAGAAATAGACCAAAGGGATGATTGCCAGAGGGGAAGGGTGATGGGTGAAAAAAGGATGAAGGGGAATAAGTCAATAATATTGTTATAAGTTTGCACGGTGACAGATGGGTACTAGAATTAGGGGGGTGATCACATTGTAAGGTATAAAAATGTTGCGTTACTATATTGTACGCCTTAAACTAATATAACTAATATAATATTGTATACTAACTATACTGAAAGAAAAGCTTAAATTGTAGATCTTATGCTAGTATATTTTAGCACAATCAAAAATTTAAAAAATGAGAAACAAATTCTTTAAAAAATGGAAACTTAATAAATTGCCTTAGAGCTTGAATTATTTCAAATATACACACACAAAACAGACCCCATTACCTTTAACCTCTGAAAAGATCAAACTGTGTTCATTTCTGTATTTGCATAAGTGACATATTAAATTTCTCTCATTTAATTTATATAGATAAATACTCAGAGAAAGCTCACTCCTATCCATGTCCTTTTCATCCTATTCCTACCCACCTTCTGTTTTTTCCTTCCCATGTTTCTGTTTGCAAACATAAGGAAAAACACACACATAGCAGCCAGTCCCCTCATGTATTTAATAAAAAGCTCAGCTTTTCTCATTAATCTGAGACGCCAGTTTTTCAAAATATATATAAAATGTCCATATCTTTGTTACACAAAATGTAGTATTCTGTCTATATGCTTTTACAGCTTGCCTTTTTCACTTGATGTAACCTCAAAGCCACTCCATATCGGTCCTGGGGATCTTCTTCATTCTTTTATACAGCACCATATTATTTCACTGCATGGTGTACTGTACTTTATTCAACTAATCTTCTGTGGGTGAGCATTTATTTAGGTTGTTTCCAATATTTTGTTGTGAATTTCAGGCTATAATCATTAAAACAAAACAAAACAACTTTATCTATGCCTTGCCTTACATGAGCAGAGGTCCAGTTCCAAGATAAATTCTTAGTATTGTTTATTTTGCTAACTTCTTCTTCATAGGATTTTTTGCTTTGTTTTGTTTTTTATCATTTTCTATTCCCCCTGCAATTTGTAAGGTGATCTTTGCCCCCTCACCTTTCAGCCTTACCACAAATTATATTGTGTGTTTTTTTTTTTAATTTTTGTCAATTTGTTGAGAAGTACTATTAATGTATTCTTAACATGCATTCCTCTTACTATGCAGGAAAGTAAGCATTCTTTCTCTGTTTAAGAGCCATGTATATATACCGGGGGTGCCAAAAAAATGTAAAGAAGTGGATACTTTGGTCAACGTTGCTCAAGCAGTAGTTTGCCATACTCAGAAGGGTCCAGACGCTGACAGTAACCACTTTGAGCACCTCTTGTAACTGCAGAAGTCAAACGTCACATGTATTCATCTTCTGTTATTGGTGTATATTGAGTATTACAATTTTAATACAGTTTTTCTTTCTTAAAATGTGTGTACATTTTTTTTGGCATCCTCTGAATTTATCTATGAATTTCTCCATATGTTTTGTACATTTTTCTATGTGTTGTGTGCCCTTTTATTCTCATTAATTTTTTTAGAGATGTTTAGGAGAATTAGCTCTTTATCATAGAGCTGCAAAAAATGTTATATCCCAGTTTGCCTTTTGAACTGGCCATGTAAATTTTCATTTTATTTTTATATAATCAACTTATTAATGGTTTCCTTTATTCTTTTTGGATCTTTCCATATCTAGAAAGTCTTTTTCCATATCTAGTTTATAAAGAAATTTACCCAGAGTTTTTTTCTAGTATGGTTTCATGTTTTTTACATTTAAATCTTCATTCATCTAGGAGTTTTTTATGTTGTATGTTGTGAGGTATGAATCCAATTTTATCTTTTTGTAATTTGATATCCTTTTGTCACAACACTTTTTTTTGTTTTTTTGAAGTCCATCTTTTGCCTTAATCTGGTATCAAGGTGTTCTAACATCATTTATTTAAAAATCTAATTGTATGTTTTTCTCATCTTTCTATCCAGTTGTGCCAACATAATTTATTAAAGGGTACAACTTTTGTCCTAGTGAATTGAAATACCGTCCTTTTTATATACCATCTTTCCATATGTACCTGGGTTTATTTTGGGGCTGTTTATTCTATTTTATTGTTCAGTTTAGCTATTGATGCATACTGGAATACTTTAAATTCAAGTTCTATAAAGAAGAAGTGGATTCTTATTCCAGAATAACAAAATAAATAGCAAGTTATATATTTTTATCAACCCATTATATCTACTAAATTTTGCTCTCAATACTATTCTCTCCCTTCCTCTCAACAGCCACCCCTCATGGAAAAAAAAATATATTTTCCCTAAGGTAATTTTTGTTTATTTCATGTATATAGCTACAGCATGCCACTTTTTAATTAAAAAAAGTTTTTAATTTAATTTTTCAAAGTCCCCAGATAATAAAAAACACAATCATTATCAGTTAAGCAATTGACTTTATCTTGTAAATTTAACCACAAGGTCCAGGAAATAAAAATAAGAAAAGAACATTTGTGGTTACTCTGTTTGTCTTATAAATTTGACGTTTAGAAAACTATGCCATCATTGAGTTGTTCATCCTATAATTTCTGAACACATTTTATATAAAAATCACTCCTATGCATTATTCATGTTGACAGGCCCTTTAAATAGTCATAAAACACGTGGGAGCAGATTAATGCTGCATCTGCCCGATGCTTTTTAAGTCTATCAATTTTATGGCATGGAAGTCTTGCATAATGTCAGACGTTTTCTTATCTGATTGACTGCTTGTGGTGGCATATGGAAGTATCTTCACTGCATTATGTGGGCGAAAATGTCACATTTTCTGATTGTACTTTTATCTAAGGAAGGTGAGGGCTGTCAGTTTCATTTCCTAACTGTTAGAAAGATGTTTCAAGTGAGTAAGTTTTCTTTCAAATGAATGTCAGGAGTAGCAACTGTTTGTGACCTGTATGTACTCCTATTTGAGCCAGAATGTTTCTTGATAGTGATCACGAGAAATATAATCATTCTTGCCATTTATGACCTTTGGGACATGAAAATTCAAATAATATTAGCCATTTGGGTAGCACTGGAATAGGTCTGGTTTAAAGTATTTAAATTATTTTTATTTTTTGAAAAAGTTAATTCATGCATCTACTGAAAAATAACAGTGTTGAAGGTTATCGTTAAAAAGTATACCCTCCCATCCTCGGTTCTTCTGTTCCTTTCCTAGAGGCAACAATTCATAGTCGTTTCCTATTTTTATTTCCCAAGATACTATGCATATACCACTGATTTCAAAATATTTAGAAATTTTACATAAATGATGGCATGCTGTCAAACGCTACTGAAACTTAACAGTATGTCTCAGCAATTATACCATATTAGTACACATATATCTATTTCATTCTTTTTTGAGCCTGTAGAGTATTTTATTTTATTGATGCACTTAAATTTATTTATTGAGTTGCTTCTTAATAGGTATCTTAGCTGGCAAATTTAATAGGTATTTTAGCCAAGTTTTTGGCTGCTCCAAACAATGTCTCACTATATATTTATTAAATGTATATTTGGGCATAATATGGGTATATATAAATTTCCTATGACTGAAATTCCTGCATCCAAATGCATGTGCATTTTAAATTATGATATATTTTACCATATTGCTCTACAAAGAGTTTGTATTGATTTACATTTTGACCAGTACTATTCAGAATTACCTATTTATTCACATGCTTACCAACTCAATGTTTCATTAAACTTTTTTGATTTTTGTAAATGTGAAGGTGAAAAAACGGTAGCTCTTTATTATTTAAGTTTGCTTTTCTTCAATTATGAGTGGAGAGGAAACTTTTCCCCTGTGTAATATGTTTATATGTCTAGCCATATTCTTTGACCATTTTCTAATGGATTGTTGTAATTTTTAACATTACTTTATAAAAATTTTTGATATGTTAAAAACATCTGTCTTGTGTTATCTTGAGCTTTTTACTTTAATTTCACTTCGTAGGATTTTTGTTTTCCAAAGAATATTTTGTAGTTAAGTTTATTAATCCTTTTGTTTATGAGTTTTCAATTTGGAGTGCTGCTTAGAAGATCTATCCATTCTAAAATAATAATGATAATTTTGTGATTTCTTCTGGTGTTTTTACATATTTTTATAATATCTTTGAGCCATCTGGACCTTAATTTATGACAGTGACAAAGGGATCTTTATCAGTCAGGATGGGCTAAAGTAATCATCATAACAAACAACCCCTCAGTGTCAGCTGAATAACACATCAAAAGTGTCTCTCTTGCTCAGCAATTGCAGCCTGTTGCTGTCTTGGGCTATGACATCTCAACAGGAGTCTTTTGTATTTTCTGTGGAAGAAGAAGTATAGTAGCTGGAAAATCAAGAGGGGATTCTCAGTGTGTCAGCCTGGAAGTGACACATACCCCTTCTGCTCACAATTCATTGGCTAAATCTAGTCACATGACCCAACCCAATTGCTTGGGGGTTGGGAAGTATATATAGCCTCCAGTATTCCCAGGGAAGAAAGCAGAACCAGATATTAGTGAACTAGTAATGTCTGCTACAAAATCAATTTTATTTAACTGTAGATGGCTGCTGAGTTGTCACGCATTAATAATTGCATACTCCATGTTTTTTTTCTGATTGATTTGAAATGCTATCTTGATTTTATACTGAAAGCCTCTCTGTATTTCCATTCTTCCACCTGGTATCATTGACCTTTCTATAAATTTTTAAACTAGCAATAAAGTGTTTAATTATTGTAGCTTTATAATATCTATTATTTGGTAAGAATAATCCTACTTTATTAGTTTTTTTATTTTTGTTTGTTTTTGGTTTCATATGAATTTCAGAATCAATATATAGTGTTATCCTAAAAAACCTGTTGATTTTTTTTTATTGGTGTTACTTTAAATGTTTAGATTTATATAGGAATAGCATACTGAGTATTTCCATCCAAGTAGAGAGTATGTCTTTATTTTATTCAAGCTATCTTTCATATTCATTCTTAATGTTTTAAAGCCTTCATTATATAGATTTTAGACATTTAAAGTTAAGTTTTCCTGGCTATTCTATTACTTTGATGCTGTTCTAAGTAGAGCTTTCATTTATATTTTTAAGTGCCTGGTACTTAATAAAGAAAAATTTGCATGTCATTGTATATCCAGGAACTTCACTGAATCTCTTTATAATAGTTTTCCATTGATTTTCTTCATTCTAACACGTTTACAACCATGCCCTATATAAAAATGATAATGCTGTCTCCTCATTTATAAATTTTACATCTATTTTTCCTTTATCTTTGAACTTAAGTTTATATATTTTGATAATTTCATAAAATTATCTTCCCTTTGTGGTCGGGAGAAAATTAATCAGTGTTGTATATGATGTCATTTTATTAGATTCTGAACTCTTTGTGAATTGGAACTATTTAATTCAATAAAAATATTGAAATTTTCTACAGGAAAATCCCTGTGTTTTGTCCCAACTTCTATAAAAAGAGAAATAAAACAAAGTCCTTACTCTCATAGTTCTTGAACATGAAACAGGAAAGCAATAGGAAGTACACGAATGTCTATAATTCAAAGTCAAATGTGGTAATGATAGAAGTGGGATGCAAAAGAAGTGTTTGGGGATAACAAGATTTTAATTTTGCCCAGTGGCTGACAGCCTGGAATGCGGGAATGGGGGGAGATGGGTACGGTTTCACAGCAAAGGTACCATTTGAATGGAATTTTGATAGATGTGCAGAAACAAGAGAGGAAGTGCAGTACACAGGTGGTCATTCCAGATTCTGATGTAGCCTCATTTTAAAGCTTAATTTTATTCAGCACGTAGAATAAGTATTCCCATGGACATGCAACCACATTTGGAGACTGCATCTATGTGGAAATAAGGCACTAGTAACTCTTTTGTACATGTCTTAATTTGAAATTTCAGTGTCTGTTCTATTGGAAATTAGGACCTTTTCTGTCTCGTCAATTGAGAACTGTGGGGTGTCTATAAATACATTTACTATTCGGAATCTGTCCTAGACTTCATGTTATAACTCAGTCTTTCGGAGCTCATAAGTGTTTATGTATAGACAGAAATTGTCTACTTTCTATCAATTTTTTTCATAAGTGAAAAATGTGACATTAATTTTGTCACAAGAATAAAACTGTTTTATCTTTGCAATCACACTTAAATTAAAGGAATATTGCAAGTCAACTTTCATTATAAGAAATGAGTTTTGTTGGTGGAAAGAATACTCTGTGCTGAGTTAACTGAACTACATTTTTGTTTTAGAATTTTGGCCAAATTTCTGCCTATCCATAGGTAGAAAGCTAATTGTCCTCAGTTTCCTATTGGGTACAATCAAGATATGGGATCACTAAATTCCTAGGTTCCCTCTGTCTTGAGAATGGTGTTAACTAATTCTAATTTTGCCCTGTATGTCAAATGGTTTGCATTTATCTGTGTAAAGCACATCTCCTGCTCCTGACCTTAAAAATAAGAAACTAAAAAGTACCTAGACAATTCCCAAGCTTATGTTGCATTCCCTTTCTTCCTTCCTTTTCCCCTTACTCTTCTGGGAAACAGGATGTTAAGCTCCTTGGGAAACAATAAAGTTCTATGACAGTTATTGTATTTTAAGTTTAATACTCAGGATAAATGATGTGATATTTGAGAGTGGGAAAAATTAGACTGGTAACTAAGTAAAGAATCAGGATTCTATTTCTAAGCCTCTGACAGCTCTAAGAAAGTCATTTTCTTAACTTTCAGTCCATAGTCTCCTGATGTTTTAACTGTTATAGGTAACCAAGGAGTGAAAGCTAGAATGAATTTTGTGATCCTAGAAAGAGACATCAATGTGAATCCATGTTTAGCTTAATGTAGATGCAGATAGATGGATTAATAAAGAAATAGTTATAGATGTGTGTACATATGCAGGTTAGTATACACATATATACTCTCAAGCTCTGTCCATTAACAGAATCTAGAAGCAACCCTTGGAAGCAATAAGCACACCCAGTGCCCAGATCTTGGTTTCTAATACTGTCTCCAATAAAAGAAGCTCTTTGGAGAAGTGGGTGATTATAGGGCTGTGACAGGGAATTTACAAGATGATCCTGGACCATCTTGTAGTTCTAGAAAGTAGGGAAGCACAGTTGACCCTTGAACCACCTGGGTTTGAACTGTGTGAATCCACTTATGCATGGATGTTTTCCAGTAAATATTTTCTCTTCCTCGTGATTTTCTTAATAACAGTTTCTCTTCTGTAGCTTACTTTATGTACGAAGTATGTAATACATACACGAAATATGTGTTAATCAAGTATTTATGTCATCAATAAAGCTTCCATTCAATACTAGGCTATTAGTAGTTAAGATATTGGGGGAGGCAAAAGTTATAAGCAGATTTCGACTGCGTGGGGTGTTGGCATCCATGCCCCCTCGATAAGGTGGAACATAACTCCAGCTTTTAAGTGTGGGCTTCTCATAGTGAATGTCTTCCAAAGATAACAGTATGAAAAGGAGGAGAAAGAGAAACTTTACAGTGGGGCAACCTGACAAACACTACCTCAGATAGGTCAGCCTATCAGTATGAAGTCATGTTGATGGTATGTAACCTTTATAATGTCATGAAGATGACACTTTAGCTTGTGGCCTTCCTCCCCAAAATTGATAATTCCAGTCTAGTTATGAGAAAAACACCAAACAAAATCAAGTGAAGGGATATTTTAAAAAAATACCTAAATAAGGAAAGTCTAAGGAACAAACACTCAGAGTATAGAGCACCCTAAGGAGCCCTAAATACTAAATGTAATGTAGTATCCTGGAAGGGATCCTGAACAGAAAAAGGACATTAGGTAAAATCTAAGAAAATATTAATAAAGTAACGATATTCAAAATAATGTATCAGTATTGATTCTTTAGTTGTAACAAATATATGATACTAAAGTAAGATAGGAACAACCCGGGAAACTAGAGGTGGGTGTAGGAGAATTCTCTCTACTACCTTTGCAACTTTGTTGTAAATCTATTGACACAAATCTATAGTTGCTATAAAAATTCAAAATTACAATTTTTTTTTATTTTTATTGATGTGTAATTGGCATTAACATCTTAGTTTCACATGTACAGGATAATGATTCAATATTTGTATATATTGTGAAGGAAATTTATTTTAAAAAAAGATTACAATGACATAAATATTAGACTTCCTTACCAAGTTTTCTTGCAATTTAAAGGTATTTAGATGTGTTATATTATTTGGTTTTAAAGTTAAGTGTCTGTAGTATAACTGTAGGTAGTAGATGGCAACACATGCTGAGTACAATGATTCTTAATTTTGGAAAGGTTTACACCTCTCAATATATTAGCATTTTTATCTAAGTAGCTGAAATCACACTGTAAAAAATCAACTGTGTTAGGGTCTATTTCTAGCTATGTCACTACCTGGTGTGGCAACTGAGACAAATTACTTCATCTCACACTCATCAGCATTTCTGTCCATGCCACACACACATGTTGTCAGGACACTTGAGAGCCATGTATCTCTAGTAATGATAATAATAATTATTTTTTGATTGCTGATAACCATGTCATTTCATTACCAACATTAGTTTTTCGTATTCTGTGTGAATAAGGGCTCTAGAATCTAAAATCTGTTGTGTGTTTTTATCAAATAAATCTAATTTTCAGTATTTTATATTGTTGAAATATGAAATTTAAAATTTTAAAAACCAAGCATTTTAGTGGGTTACAGACTGATGGGAGAGATCACACTCAACATTCACTCACCATATGGTCCCAACTAAATTACCACGCAGCAAGAACCCAACGGACAGGAAGTCAGTGCTGGGGTTGAGGCAGTGCCTGTTGGTGGAGTCTGAACCTGGTAGGAAAAGTAGCTTCCTATGATGCGTGCTGCCCATCACACGCTTTCCACCGGTAGGACCCTGACAATATTAAAGACCATAACTGGAACTTGCTATGCTATGAGCCTTTTATAGGGGAGACTTACTTCCCCATTCCAGGTAAACTTACATTAGCAATAAGAGAAGTCTACCTATATTGTATTCTTAAACCAAGCTTGACATCTGCGAGGACAAAGATACTGCTCTTGTGAAACTTATAATCTGTTAAGAGTGGGGGATAACAAGCGAGAAAATACATAAGTGTACAAATAAATAAGGTCAATTAAGAGAGTGATATGAAGTATTAAGAAAAAGAAAACAGAGTAATGGGACAAGGAGGATGAGGGATGGGGCCCACACATTGAATCTGATTAATACAGTGATTAATAAAATGATAATTTTATATAAATAAGTTCATACTATGTATACTTTTTTTGTATCTGGCTTTTTTTCACTCAACATTGTGTTTATGAGATTCACCCATATTGTTGTGTGTAAGGAGATTGTTCTCTCTTTGCGGTGTAGAATATTTCACGTGAAGGGTATTGTTTATCCATGACACAGTGGATGGCTGTTTGTGTACTTTCTGGAATGGTGCTATGACAAATACTGTTGCTTTCACCATCCTAACACATTCCTCTTGGTGAAAGGGTGGAATTTCTGAGTCACAAGTCTGGGTGTGTTCAGTAGGATCAAACATTTTCCCAAAGTGGCTGTACTAATTTACATTCCCACTGATAGTTTAAGAGGAATCTTGTACTCCACATCCTCACCAAATATTGTTAATGTTCATTTTTTTGCATTTGAGCCCTACTGGTGGGTGTGTCATACTATCACACAATAGATTGTTTATTTTATTAATATTCATTAAATTAAATTTTATTTGGTTTTTATTGAATTTAATGTGCATATTTTGATAAGTTATCCGTCTTGATTCATTAACCACATTCCTCATTGACACATGCGCATTCTACTTTTATTTTGATACTTGTTATTTTTTGTTGTAGATTGAACAGTAACCCCAAAAAATGATTTGTCCATGTCCTAATTCCCAGAAACTGTGACTGTTATCTTATTTGGAAAAAGGGTGTTTGCAGTTGTCATTAAGTATCTTGAGATGAAAAGGTAATTTTGGATTATCTGTGTGGGTCCTAACTTCAATGACAACTGTGTTTGTAAGAGAGACAAGAGAGATTTGATACAGATAGAAGAGGAAGAGGCAAAGTGAAAATGAAGGCAGATTAGTGTGATGCAACACAAGCCAAGGGAATACTTGGAGCCACCAGAACCTGGAAGAGACAAAGAACAGAATGTCCCTTAGAGATTTCACGGGAAGTATGGCCCTGCTGACATCTTAATTTTGGACTTTTAGCCTGCAGAAGTATGAGAGAAAAAAAACTTCTGTTGTTTTAGGCATCCAAGTGTGTGGCAATTTGTTACTTCAGCCACAGGAAATGAATCCATTAAAATAGACAGTTTGTAACGTCATCCAAAACTGCACCGTCCAATATGGTAACCACTAGCCATATTTGAAATGTGGCTACTCCAAATTGGATGTACTATAAGTATAAAATACACAATGGACTTTGAAGACAGTATGGAAAAAAGAATGTGAAGTATTTCATTACATTATTAGCTTCTTATATTAATAATGTGTTGAAGTGATATTTTGGATATATTGGGTTAAAATAAAATATATTAATAAAATTAATTTCATGTTTTTAAAAAATTTAGTTACCAGAAAATTTAAAAGAACACATATGGCTCACATTATAATTTATTGGCCAGAGCTAGTCTAAAACAACAATGAAACCATTTAGAGGTCTGTTTCTAAGTACAACCTAGCTCCTGCCAGTTCGTCATCATCATTCTTTTACTCTTTATCCACCATATAAAAGAATAAAGACTTTTATTGTGTTACTGTTTTCAAGTCCCGTTGCAAAGATTGTTTGGGGTACAAATTCAGACATCCTGTTTTCCATTTCTGTAGTTGTACTATCTGACTCTATACAGAAGATCCTTTAAACAAAAGAGCATGTGGATTTGTTATCTGACAGAGACATTTTCCTTCATGACCATGTCAAGTAGAAAGTTGATTTTCTCATTAAAAAATTGAAAGATCTAATAAGAAAACTATGGGTCAGCTTGCCCTCATTATTGCATGCTAGTGAATAGACTGTAAGGTCTGTTAGTCAGTTATTGCTGTAATAACACTGCATTTTTAAACACTCAAACTAGCTTACAAAACATACATTTTTTTTTTTTCTTGGTCAGGAACGTATGGTCAACTGTTATGCTGTACTATGCTGTGTGATGCCTGAGTTTGGCTCTGATCTCAGATTGGTTTTAGATTTTCTCTTCTGGTCTTTATTATCTCCATGAAGCAGCACCTATATAAGGCTGTTCTTCTATGGCAGTGCCAGGAAATCGAAAAGATGCACAAAATTCTTCCTGCCTCTTAAGGCCTTAAGTCATGTCTGGCACACTCCTATACCACATTTGAGGGGTGGAAATCAGTCACAGAGCCAAACCCAAAATCAGTGGGACAAGGATATAGACTCTACCTACTGGAGTGTGGGGTCCCAGGAGCCATGAAGTGAAGAGCTGAGACTAGTAATCCCATCCTCCACACAAGAAAACACTGTTTGCCTTCTCTAACAGACTTTCATTTCAATAGCAAGTTTATACTATCTAATACGTGATCAGATGCTACAGTGAGAGAGGTGGGATGTCAGACATGAATATATAACCAGGTCTTGTCTTATAGGATTTCATAGTCTAATACAGAATAGAATTCCATTATTTAAAATCTTGTGCTTCCTCACCTGTAAAGCGGAGATAACACTGTTGCCTACCTTGCATGGTTATCACGGAGATTCATGAGGTAACACACGTAAAGGATGGGTACAGCACCTGACAGAAAGATTATGAAGATTATAGCTGTCTGTATTTGTATATCTAGTTCATTTAACTAGTCAGTTTGAGCTTAATTTTTGAGAATAAAGTAAAGCTATATTTATATGTACGTTGCAAAGAAAAACAATATGGAGGAAACATTAGCATGTTAACGGTGCCTATATTTGTGTTTTGGTATAATGAAGGATTTTTTCTGCATTTTGGTAGTTTTAACATTTTCAACAGTGATCGTCTGTGACTTAAAAAGATGAATACGCCTTTTAAAAGGTAATGTGTTACCCATTGTATTGGATCAAATTTGGAAAGTTCAGCTCCAACATTTGTTTGTTTGCTAAAGACTTTAACCAAATTATGTAGATAATTATACAAATATTAAAGTTTATTTTGTTTTCACAGATATCTCTTGGAATTTTCTAGAAATGTTTTACTTTTTATATATTTATGAGTTTGATTTCTAATAATTGATACAAATTTTATTTTAACATTATATCTGTTTAAACTAAGTAACCAGTAAAATCATCTATTTGTTTCTTGCCTTACTCTACTGCTTAAAATTATCAAGTAGTACTTGATTTCCTTTCATGGACAAAGGCAGGGTGTACTGCCACAAAAAACCCTCATTATATGGAGGGTCTCCCAGGTTTACTTTAATTGTTAAAACTTGTACTTAACAACATGAACATAAAACAGTGAAAAATCTGAGTGTGGTTTTTTTTCAAGTTGTCACTGTAAATAAGTAAAGGTGTTTTAAAATATGAAGATCTGCTTCCACTAGCAGTCATGATAATTAATGTTCAGAAGGTTTATGAAACATGTGAAACAGGCTCAGTATTCTACTGAATTTGTTACAGCTCTTGGAGTTGATTCAATCACTAATTGCTGCTTTTCAGAGACCCCTTCAAAGTTCTCTAGTTAAATACAGAAGCTAAATATTTCCATCACCATATATTTGACCCCCTGGTGAGCACACAATGTTCTATAGATGATGTATTATAGAATTTACACTTGAAATCTATGTTAGTTTACTAACCATTGCCACCCCAATACATTTAATGAAAAAAATAAAGTAAATAACAGAAGGCCTAACATTAGAAGGCTCCCCTCACTGCTGTTTGACCACAAAGGAAAAGGACGCACACTGGACATCTCAGTTCTACATCCTTCTTTACTTGCATTTTCAGAAGCATTGTAACATGTTCTGAATCTTTTAATTTTTTTTTAATTTTCTCCATTTCAAATTAGATTTTAAAACTCAAGAGCCAGAATGATCGAACTGGTTCCATCTCTAGCACCTTCCGTAGAAAGTGTTGCCTACAGTGTATTCTGTCATCAGCTGTAGTTTTCTCAACTGAATTGCATTTGATTATAATCAAGCAATTCATGCTGCATTTGAACATCAGATGTATCTTTTTCTCCCCAGAAAGATTGTTATCAAATAGCCAATCCTCACTTCCTAAGGCTAACAGATTAACTGAGAAACACACTAGTATATTTCTGCTGCATTTTTAGCTATTAGAAAGTAAATTACTATGTTAGTCAATAAAAAGTATCATTTTTATGAAAAGGTACATTAGGAGAGTGTTATCGGGACAGAAAAGCAAAAAACCCAGAATTTTTTTTTTTTATTAGAAGAGCTCTGTGTTCTCAATCTCGACCCTAAGAGATGAGTGATTTCTGCACATATTTTTATTTTGGTTAATAAAATTGAGAAGGATAACTTCTATAGCTAGTATTCTAAGAGCACATTTAAGCTACCAAATTTCATGCATTTGCCCCAAACTATTATATCTACCTGACGGAATATTTATTATTCACCAAATCTGCAAAATACAGACTAGGAATAAGAGTAGTTATGGAGGAGGGCCTATGGGGTTATAGCCAACTCTTTTAGAAGAAATGTATCCATCAGATGACTTACAGCCCACCCCCACTTCAGAATCCTTATGAAAGTGTGAGAGAAGAAAAAACTCCACCGACGTAGTGTGAAGCATTGGAGGGGAGTGAGGAAGGTAGAACAGGAAAGATTTAAACGAGTGAAAAATCAAAGAAAAATAAAATATCTGAGAGCATTTCTCCAATGTTTAAAGCAATTCTATCCAATGAAACATTTGCACTGCTGGAAATGTTCTCTATTTGCCCTGTTCAATATGGCAGCCCCTAGTCACATGTGGCTATTTAGCACTTGAAATGTGACCAGTGTGCCTGAGGCAACAGAATTTTTCCTTTGATTTGATTTTAAATGTAAATAGACACATGTGGCGAGTGGCTGCCGAATGGGACAGCACAGATTCACAGCTTTACCACTCAAAGTGTGCTCCTTGCACCAGCAGCAGTTGTATCATCTGGGAGCTTATTAGAAATGCAAACCTTAGCTCCCACCCAGACCTACTGACTTACAGTATACATTTAACAACATCCCCAGGCAAATGGTCTGAAAGTTTGAGAGACACTGACTGCCGTAGAGTAGTTTTCACTTGCTAATTAATCACCCATTCAGAAAAGCTGGGAATTTTCTAGTTTTATCAGGGCTTAAGGAACATTAGCAACATACTCATTCTACACACAGAATAGTATCTGATGCAGGAGGAGAGTCAATATATGTGAACAAAACATACCTCATTGATTGATCCGTTGATTCATCCATTCATGAAAGAAAGACAGAGCCCTTACATGGCAGGTGCTGTCTGAGGTTTATTGAGCATCTCTAGTTAAATTTGGGTATGTGCTTTATTTATCTGCAGTGAAGGCGAAGGGAGAGATATAAACAGATTACTGTGTTCAGTCTTGGGCCTGGGATTTCAAAAAAAAAAACAAAACATTAAAAAATTTTAAAGCAAGGAAATATCATAAGAGTTAAAACTGAAGAATGATGTTGATAAAACAGTTTATTGCATTTGGCCTCTGTCTTAATTTGTGTTCCCCCCATGTCTGACTCTGAGACAAATACTTGGTTACAAGAAGTCTGTTTGACAGCAATCCCAAGGATCACAGTGAGTGGAGTGGGGAGAGTGAAGCAGGAACCATAGGCAGATCAATAGCATGTCCATTGCTGAGTCACAGATATGGGTAACTGGGGTTCGGTCGCCCTTGAGGGCCATTTGGAAGACTGTGGGTAAGGCAGAAAGACATCAGCATGTATGGGAACTGTCCACCTAAGCTTCAGGTGACCTCCTTTTGTGGTGGATGTGGTGTGGGGCACCGGCAGGGTCTTCTACTCCACAACAGAAATTGCTTACGTAATAGGAAACTGACCTCCAGAAAGATATCAAGGGCTGTTAGAACTGAAAACTAGGACACCCGAACCTGACCTAGGTCTCCTATTGCTTAATTACTTGGCTAAGGTAAATTGCTTAGGGCCCAGAGTACAGTGAAAACTTTGGACTCAATAATCAGAAAGATTATTCCCTGCTCTAGGGTCAATATTCTTCTGCACCCTTCCTCACCAGTTTTGTTTTACTGAAACTGGCCCTTTGCCTCTCACTGTTCTTCTAGAGAACACTAAAAATAACCTGTAGGCTAATGAATCTCCAAAACACAGGTATGATTTGTTTGAAATTCCATTTGGTCCATGTGTGTTTAGGTTCTGAGTTCAAGGTATTGTGAGTATTTGAATGACATTTTCAGAACTAAGACAATGAGCAAGCATGGTATGACAAAGGAGATTTTCTGTTCTTTGTATGCATTTACTTATGTTTATTTCAAAAATGATTTAAAACAGCTTACATAGGTACGTAGTACAGTAAGTTCTGGGTAGAGAGAAAATAAGGCCAAATATTTATAAGGAAAGTCTTTTAGATGTAAAAATATTATATTAAGTCATAGTTAGTTATATATGAGGTCTGCCAATTAAGTTCGGAAACTTGTTGCAATGATGTTACTAATCTTTTTTTATATCAGAGGGATTATTCAGTATGAATTTGTACCAACTGGACAAACAGTTAACCAAGTTTACTATTCGGAAGTGCTGAAAAGACTGTATGAAAAAGTTAGACAACCTGAACTTTTCACCAACAATTCATGGCTCTTGCATCATGGCAATGCACCAGCTCACACGTCACTGTGACGGAGTTTTCAGCCAGTGAACAAATAACTGTATTGGAACATCCTCCCTACTCACCTGACCTGGCCCACAATGACTTCGTTCTTTACCCGAAGATAAAGGAAATATTGAAAGGCAGACATTTTGATGACATTCAGGACATCAAGGGTAATACAATGACCGCTCTGATGGCCATCCAGAAAAAGAGTTCCAAAATTGCTTTCAAGGGTGGACTAGGCACTGGTGTTGGTGCATAGCTTCCAAGGGGAGTGCTTCACAGGTGACTGTAGTGATATTCAGCAATGAGGTATATAGCACTTTTTCTAGGATAAGTTCATGAACTTAATTGTCCAACCTCGTATTATCAAATTGGCTTTTTTACATTTAACAAAATTCTAAAGACACTACTAGAAAATCTAAGGCGTATGGTCACACTAACTACAGAGGATGCACAGATGTGTTGACTTACCTTAAGCAACTTAGTGTCCCTTTGGGAGGTAAGCTATATCCCCAAGAACAGGTAAAATAAGTTTATAAGGGAGCACATTTTACATAGTCACATGAATAGGACTGAAAAGAGATTCTGTGAATATCAGGGTCAACGTGTGTGAGAGAGCAGAGGAGACACAATGCTGTAGGTCATGGTCGGGAAGGACTTTTTTGGTGACGGAAGCATTTGAACCAAGTCTTAAAGAATTAAAGACATGTGTGGAGACTTCCAGGGAACTTACGCAAATAGAATTGAATATGATTGTGCTGGGTTTAGGGGACCATGTGTAGAGTCTGAGTGAAGAAAACTATGTGACAGATAAAAGAAGATACAGTTGGAAATGCCAGGGAGAAAAATGAGGGCTAGGCATAGGACTTTAGCGGCATAATCCTTGGTGTCTCTTCTATAGCTGAATAGACTAGATTTGCTATCTATCTATCATCTATCTGTCTGTCTACCTATATCTCTGTTAATTTTTATTTTTTGCAAAGCAGAATTGATTGTGGCTATAGGACTTTATTACCGCAATAGTTCATTTTATTTTTTGTTCCATATAAAAACATTATTTAGGGTTTATTCATTCATGAATTTATACATTTACTTGCTTTGCTGAGTGCCTTGTACCAGAAATACAATGTTGAACAGGATGCGTTCTCTCTTTGAGAAGAACTTACCCTACAGATAGACAAATGGTTATAATTCAATGCAATAAGTCTTAATGAAATTACCCATGTAATTATATACAGTCTAATCAGATTCTTTCATCGATTTGTTATTTAATTCTTATTTTCCATGACGTCCAATATACTTTGTAAGAAGACGATGTCTGAGCAGAAAATCTCATGAGAAAAAATCCAATTGGTCAAATACTAGAAGCCCGTTTTTATTCATGAATAATATTTCAGTCTAGCAGAATGTCCTGATGCAAACTGAAATGGACCTACAGACCCATCACTAGGAAAACCAGGCCGCTAACAAACATTACAAACCGGGTATCACTGGTCTGCTGTCACCTGGCTGGATGAGGCAGCAACCTGCAGTTCTTGAGCTCCAACTGGATCTCTTACATCAGGTCCAAGGCCAAGGCTCATGGGCGGTTCCCTGGTGATGGTGCCAGTGTCAGCTGAATTGCTGAGGTTGGTGACAATCAGAGTTATGTTCTGGTTTGCCCTCACTCTCACCCTTTTTGTGGAGCTTTCTTTTTCAACTGCTAACCCTTACCTACAGTCACTTGTGTCCCACAAGTAGATGCAACAGCACCAATTTTCCATAGACTTCTTCACCAGCTCCCACAATTTTGTAACATGGAATCACTCTGATAAACCCTGATTACATGTCACCCTGAATGGCTCTGCATTCCTAATCAGGTGCCAGCTGCATTAGTGCCTGTTAGCTCTTCCCCAACCATCAGGCAACCTCCAAGCATTAATTGTGTTGTATACCTGGGTTTGAATATCTTCAGAACGTGCAGATCATGGCTTTTTGTTCACCTGCCCTAAAAAGACCTCAAAAATGCATACACCATAATGTGTAGATTCTTATTTTATTGAAATCTGTAGTGAGTAATGAATGGAAGTCCCTTATTGACTAAAGGAGCACTTTTGCAAAACTTTCTTTGTTCTCCCTTTTTCTTTATATTTTCAAAGATGATCTTTGGATTTTGCAAAAGTATGCTATAATGAACAAATCAAAATCTTTACATTTTTAGAAAAAGAATAACTACTTTGTTTATGAGTGTCTTAGCTAATTATAGTCTAATTTTCACACAATTATTAAGTACTCTAGATGCATGGGTTGGTTCAAACACACTGATGACTTTGTTCATCCTAATCCAGCCATCCTGGAGAGAGGCTGGTTCTTCTGGATGGAATGCTACCCTTTTCCCAGTACTCCTGGAGCCCCCTGCTTACACAGGAAGGGACAGGCACTGAGATTTCTCAGTCCCAAGGGAACCATTTTTGTAACTCAGTCTGTATAAAATACTTCTTGTATGTTTCCACCAAAGCTCATTACTGTAATTTTCACATGATTATTGCAGCTAATGATTACATAAGCAGCTCTGATCATGTGGAAAATTAAAGATATTAAATTAAAATATTGACAGTGATGTTAGTCAGTAATGGCTGCTTCTAGTAAGATGTCTGAATTTCCGAAGCATTTTTTACTTACTCTTTCAAAAAAATCAAAGTTAACATGTCTGTGGTGTATAAAATTAAACACATGATGCTTCTTTTGCATTTCATACAGTGCTTAGCAGCTTTTATAATACTTTTGGGTGGCTTCTAAGTTTGTCATGGGAAAGGTCTTTTTACCGAATCATCTTATATTTTCAGAAATGTGATTGGAGTCACAGGCCTAGGATAGTGCATGATGGATAAAAACATCCCAGAATGTTACCGATTATTAGGACCATTTTATACGGAGGCAATAGATGGAAATACTACCATTTATTGAAAAGTCTAGTTTATTTGTAACTCAGGTGTTTATGTGTCCAATTTGCTTATAATGCTTGAAATATTTAAGGTAACTATATTAGTTACAATGTTGAAGGAGGTTTGTCATTGTCTTTTATTTGTAGACTTCAACTATCTATTTGGACAGCAGTTTGTATCTGAAATTATTATTAAATGAATTTCCATATTAGAAATGAGCCTGTCAGAGGTCCATTATTCAATAAGGTCGCAGTGGTAATTCTGATTAATGAGCTGATTGTTTACAGCTGTGAGGTGACTTACAAGGCATTTATAAATACACACTTTCGTAAGACAAAATGCCTTTGGTTTCCTTACCTGTAAAGTATGGGTAAGAACATCTGTCCTGTGGATTGTAATAAGAGAATTTCCTAAATTAGCTGAATGAGAACCACTGAGCAGGGCTGAGATGTGGTGCTGGGTGGTCTGCTAGCCACTTTCACTTGTCTAAGCTCCCTGCTCCTACCTGGAACCTTGCAGAGAACAGGACTCAAATTTGTAATTTTTAAATATTCTGTGAACCCTCAGGTTTGTTTGGGATTATTTGAAACCATAAATAGTAAGTTGATGCAAAAGTAATTGCAGTTTTAAAGGTTAAAAATAATTGCAAAAACCTCAATTACTTTTGCACCAACCTAATACTAAATTGAAGTGTGGCAGGAGTCTACTGAATAGCTACAGTGTCCTTTTTTAATGTTATCTTTTTCAATGAATACAGTTTTGAAAGCTTCAGCTCCATACCTTAGATCAGTGCGCTTAAGTAGCTTAAACAAGAATGTTGCAATGTGAGGCAAGACTGTTCTTCAAAAATTCCAATTGTATCTGTGAGAGTAACAGAAAGATCTGAATTAGAAAGAAAAATTTGTCATCATCGCTCAGAATTTTGTAAGCTTACTGGCAGTGTGTATTTACCAAGTCTGTTTTGATTTAAGCACCCTGATGGAGTAGACCAGTTAGACAATATGAAAAAGAAATGTAAAAATTCAGAACTGTCAGACAAATACCATTTGCCTTGCAAAAGAAATATGGAGGGAAGGATATAATTTGGAGAAAGAAGACAAAGACTCAGCTTTCCCAGTTTAGCTAGTGAGAGAAATGAAAAGCAATGTGAGAAAAAAATGAATCCTATAACCTTATCATTATTTGTGAAACTCATTGACGTAATGAATTTGCTTACATAGTTTTATATGTACCTACTTCGCTTTGTCCTTAAGTAGTAAATTGCCAGTAATGTACAAACTAGCCCTTCTTGCTATAAAGTTTATGGAACCTGTCATTATAGAAAGACAAGCAAAAACAAGGAGTACAAAACAATGGAAAGCTTTTTGTTTTTGGTTTTCAATACAATCAAACCCTTGAAGGAGCGCCTTTGGAAATAATAGAAGTTTAGGATCAGGAAGAATGTCCAGTCTCCTTTCCCCCTATTGGATGGGTTCTGGATCCATCAAATTGTCTGCAAAATAGTGTTTCATGATCTAATTACTTGGAAAACATCTTATACCATATTACTCTCTGGAGAGTAACAATTGACATTAGCATGTTAAAAGTTCTGTTAAGGCCTGTATTAAAGAAACCGTTTTAAGTGTAAGCAAGTGACTCCCACCCTTATCTGACCAGAGATCCCTTTCATGACTTAAACCCTTTGAACACTGGGAAATTTTTATTTAATCCAAACTTGAATTTGTCCCCAGTACTGTGTTCCTTGGATTGGCAGCATCAGCATCACCCAGGGCTTATTATAGATGGAGAGTCTCAGGCCTAGCCCCAAACCCACTGAATCAGAATCTGCATTTTAACAAGAGCCTCAGGTGGTTCATAGGCAAGCTCAACGTTGAGAAGCACAGGTCTAGCATTCATTCTAATTCACCACCTTCGCTTCCATGAAGTTAGGGGCCTGCCAAGAACTATCTCATGCACAGAATCTAAATAATTGGGGAACTGCAGGGAAGTCATTGAACCAAGTGGTGTCTGCGCTTGCCTCCTCTCTAGTTTCTGTGATGCTGGGAGTTGTCTTTGGAGGCCTGCGTGAGGCTTTACAACCTGCTCCATTTGATTAGGCGCTTGTGAGTGATGAACCTCTAGGTCACTAACAGCAGACACACAAGCCTGTGCCTCTGCCCAGGCACAGTGTCAGCTGGTGGAGTTTATAAAATCAGATGTATTTAACAGAAATCAAAGCATGACTAACACTTCCAGAAGGAGATTTGCAAATGCACAAAAAGGGCAGGAAGTAGAGAATTGCAGCTTGCTCTTGAAAAATGCAATTGATATTATAGCTTTCAATTATGATTGTTTGAACAGGTGAAACATTTATGAGAAATGAAAACACTGTTCATATACAAAATACCCTCAGAAATATCTCTACCAGCACCAACTGAAATGTATACAGTTAACGGACAAGGGGCAGCAAGGACCTTCTGTGGTGATGGAAATGGTATTTATCTTGATAGAGGTTACATGGGTATATGCAGTTGTCAGATTCGGTGAATTGTTTGCCTAAGATCTGTACATTTTACTATACATTAATTATAGCTCAATTAAAAAGTAAAATATGTTTTCTTCTGAAATTTGAGTACAGTTGATATTAGATGCAGCAAAGTGGGCTGTCAAGGATACATTGATGAAAATGTGCACTTAGAAATGTCCTTCACGTGGTAAGTTGGAGAGTATTTTATTGTTGGGTATAGACAGCCATGCACATTGTGTAGGCTGATTAACACTGACCTCATAAGCAGGCCAATCAGTGATACTGGCTCTCAGAGGAGCCATGCAGGGAGGTTACAGCATGGGCTCTTGATATAGACTGGGTTCCAGTCTGGCTCTTGTCACCTGCAATCCAGGGCATGTGACTTGACCTTTCTTAATTCCCTTATCCGTAAAGTGGCAATGATAAAAATATTTTCTTTGTGGAGAAGTTGTGAAGACTGAATGATTTAATATTTGTAAAGAACTTAGAATAGACCCAGCACATAGCAAACACTCTATATGTGTTTATTAGATACAGGATAAGTAAAATGGCTCCAATGAAGTAGCTACTACCATCATTACTATCACCTCATCCAGCTTTATTTCCTTAGCAGCACTTACCACTATTTAAAATGATCCTATTGTGATTTTTTTGGTATTTTTTTTTGGTCAATTACCCACCCTCCTCCTCCTCTTCCTCCTCCTCCTTCTTCTTCTAGTTAAAATTTATTGGGGTGGCAATTGTTTGTAAAGTTACATAGATTTCAGGTGTACAATTCTGTAATACATCATCTATATATTGTATTGTGTGTTTACCACCCAGAGTCAGTTCTTCCATCACCATTTATTAGATCCCTTTTACCCTCATCTACTACCGCTCTCTCCCCTTATCCTCTGGTAACCACTAAACTATTGACTGTGTCTATGAGTTTTGTTTCTTCATTTGTTTGTCTTGTTCCTTTGTTGTTTTCAGTTTTATATACCACTTATCAGTGAAATCATATGGTTCCCAACATTTTCTGTCTGACTTATTTTGCTTAGCGTACTAATCTCAAGATCCATCCATGTTGTCACAAATGGCACTATTTCATCTTGTTTTATGGCCAAATAGTATTCCATTGTGTACGTATACCACATCTTCTTTATCTAATCATTTATCGAAGGACACTGGTTGTTTCCATGTCTTGGCCACCATAAATAAAGCTTCAGTGAACACCAGAGCACATATATCTTTATGGATAAATATTTTCAGATTTCGGGGAGTAGATACCCAGAAGAGGGATTTCTGGGTCATACGGTAATTCTAGTCATAATTTTTTGAGGAACCTCCACACTGCCTTCCATAATGGCTGCACCAGTCTGCATTCCCACCAACAGTGTATGAGGGTTCATTTTTCTCCACAGCCTCTCCAACACTTATTATTTGTCTTGTTGATGATAGCCATTCTATCTGGTGTGATGTGACATCTCATTATGTTTTTTATTTGCATTGCTGTGATGATTAGTGATGTTGAGCATTTTTTCATGTGTCGACCATTTGTATATCCTACCCACCTTCTTCATGAGCCGCAAAGATATAAGGAATTATTCTGTTTTCTTTATTGCTGTAAACCCCACCCTGCACAAGAATAATGACTGACACGTAGCAAATGGTCAATAGCATATTGAATGAATGGATACATTTTAAAGAAAGTCAGTTCTTAAAAAAGTGAATCCTGAGATGGAATCTCATTTCCTTAAATACTGAATAAATTATTCTGCACCTATCCTGTGCACTTAGTGATAAGTAAACAGCTTACTGAGGCTGAGATGGAAGTCTCTTGAATAATGAGAAAGACTCAGTAATTGGAAAAGCCAAGACATGAGTATTTCCAGGTAGAGGGAACTGCCAGTGCAAAGCCCTGAGAATCAAATGGTTGTAGCATGTCCCAGATCTGGGGAAGGTGCATAAATCAATATTTAGACTAAGATTTGGTTTCCAGAGAAACAAAAATTTTGTTTTTAAGAATACTTAAAAGCTGAGCTGAGACATTTATTTATTATACCATCTAATCGTGCTAAATTTACCTTTTTTTCCCTTTAGGATAGTACACCAACTAAGATTAAGCAATTTGTATTATGATTGGGAGTAAAGCCAAATTAACAACAGAAAAGTTTTGACCTTCAAATTTGGCAAACGCTGTGTTTCCATTAATTCCTGCACCTGGCTTCAAACTCCATGAGGTAGGGACCTAATCATGTTCACCTATGTGTCTCTAAGAAGCTTCTCAGAGTATCTTGAATTTAATAAACACAATTAATATATAATCAAGTAAAATGAATTGAATTTGAAAATTTAGAACACCTGCCCGGAAGCTTGAGACCCTGGATTAAAAGAGAGGTTTAATATTTTGCTGACAGCTGGAAGGACAGAAGGGTCACCCACACAGCCCAGAAGTTGTTGGACACACTCCTTCCTTACATCTCACAGTTTTCTTATTGACCTTGCTAGGCCAGCCATTTATCACCTTACCCATCCCCCACCCTCCACCACACAAAAAAGCCACCAAAACATAGTAGTGAACAATGGATTTGCTTGGGGTACCGTACCGTGAGTTATAAGATAAACTGCCCAGGGCAAGAGTTTACAACACTTCAGAACATGTTGTAGTGAAGATTCATGTTTGAGTCATAGGACAGGAATTCAACTGTTTATTTCTAAGAGGCACAGATAACATATGTTGACATTCGAAAGACGACGGTATTTGTTCAATAACACATTAAGTATTCCTTATTTTGTTAAGCCTAACTTACTCTCTCTGATTTCCACTATGCAACCCTGTTTTAATAAGGGGGGGCTCATTCTAGTGTTTGCAAAACTTTTTAGTGGAAAATATTTAATACAAGACCAAATGAGCGTCACTTTTCACCATGACCTGCCCTTGTGAATTTTTTCTAACATAAGAACACGTTAGCCATCTGGGATGCCTTCTGCCTTCCTCAATTTCATTTCTATAACCTGAATTGAACTAAGATGGTCTAGATTTAGCAGAACAATTCCACCTCAATACTTATCTGTGCTCAGAGAGACCCATCAAATCATCTAGGGTAGTGCTTCTCAAACTGCAGAGTACACTAAGATCCCCTGGGGAAGCTTTGACAAGACCAGTTCTGATTCAGCAGGTCTGGGTGGGGCCCAAAATTCTGTGTCTTTAACAAGGTCCCAGGTGATGCCATAGACCACTCTTGAGTAGCAAAAGGTCTAGAGCAGTGGTGTCCAAACTGCGGCCCGCAGGCCAACTGTGGCTCGCGATCCATTGTTAATTGGCCCGCAGCAAATTCCAAAAATATATTTAGTTTTCTTAAATAAACCAGGTGAGGCAATATGTACTTCACCTCGAGTGAGTGGCCCGGCTGTTTGTGTATTTTACCACATATGGCCTTTGGTAAAAAACATTGAAAAACGTTTGGACACCCCTGGTCTAGAGGGAAATACGTTTGTCTTCTGGGAATGAAACCCCTGTTTGTCTTTTTGTGTTTTCTTCTTTTTTTTAAAGCAATCTCATTCTCATCCTTAAAACATAATTGCATGTCCTTAGTCTCTGCAATGGCTGAATATAAACCTCCTAGGCAATGAGAGTAAAAGAAACTCCTCCTACACAGTCAGCAGCAGTGTCCACTTATAGTTGAGGCCTTAATTTCTGGATTTTCCCTTGCAGTAAACTGGCAGATCATGCCTATATTGCATTCAATGTTAGAGGAAAAAAGTTTTTGACACTTTCTTCATGAGAAACTACTTTGGTGCTGTTTTGAAAACTTTCTTCTCACTTTTCTGGTGTCTTACAGCAGGGAGTGGGGAAACTTACTGAAGCTCACCCCTCCTGTACTTGGAGCTTTGTGGTGATGCTTCTGTGGCACCATTGTCAGCAGATCCTGCTTTTATGTGGCCCTGAAAGGACCATGGGCAGTCCTGCTTCATTTCTGTCTGGAAAAGTCAGGGACCCACTGACAGTGTGATTCCTTCCCCTGAAACATGGAAGGATAATTGGTGAAAAATGAAACATAGCAAAATGATCATTCTTCACTCAGGGCCCAGCCTATGAGCAATGTGGTACTTTAGCTCTCAGTAGTTTCTGGACAAGGCCTAAAATAAATCATAATCCTAAGGGAAGAACAGTTCTAATTCTTTCCAGCGATATTTGAGAAAATAGGAAATCCATTATAATTTGATTTTCACATCATTCATGGAAAACCAAACAAGCTGACGACTTTTGCTAATTTGCCTGTACATACAAGTGCATTCACATGCACACACCCACACACACACACAGAGATTTGTAGTTCAGAATAGAAAATTGATGAGCAAAATGGAATTTAAATTTAAACCCTTCTTTTGAAGTCTAAGTTCCGGACCCTCATGTAGACTAAGGTGTTCAGAACACAGAGGGGAAAAAGGAACTAAATGAGGAAGAGAAAGTGCCAAAATGAAGATTATTCTAACAAGGTGATTTTAGAATAATGAAGAGTAGGAATCTGGACATACCCAGATTCGTAGTTTAGATTCATGGAAGATGAAAGTCCAGTTTGATCTCCTAACTAGAAAGTCTAAAAGGGAACCTGGCTTCTGAGGATTTGAAGATTTAAACCTTGAATTTTGATTCTCTAATCACAATTGGTCTTAGCTCAGTTGGAAAATACAGGGTTCAGATGGCGCTTGAATGGTGGTTACGGCTGCACACAGAGCTGTTTAGTAAGGGAGACAATTTAAAAAGACTGCTTTTGAATAAAACTGAGGACACGGAATAACACCAGGGATGTGCCCAGACAATTCAGTATCTCTTCAGCTACAGCTTCCCTGGCCTAAGACTCAAAATACAAATCTGAGCACAACTGTAAGGGCTATTATGGCTGTGTTTAGATAAAAGAATAGAAAATTCCATTGTCAATAGGATGGGCAGAATTATTCACTCCTGGTTAATAAAACCACCAGTAAAAGTCTTTCTCCATTGTTTATCTTTATCTATGTGAACTATAAGGAATTTATATTATCACGTATTATGGGTTACCGTATATAATTATATATTGATTTAATATGTATTAATATCATGTTACACATTAATAAAATGATATTGCCATCTTCAATTAATTCTAAGCTCCAAATGAAGTGGAAAAGAAAAGCAAACAACCAAAAAACTACTCAGCTTCAAGCGCTATTCCAGATGTTGAAGTTCTCTAGGTGAATTGACAGAACCTGTAAGATCAATATCAAGAGGCTGTTTTCACTGACTCCTGGTGGATAGGAGGCCTGGATTGTGGTCATGATCTGAATAGCCAAGTGTGGGGACAGAGTCCCTAGTTTCCAGGCTCTCAGCCTCACATGGAAAGGTGCTGGCTCGGTTATTAGATGGCCATCAGCTGTAATCAGATGGCCATCCACTGTGGCTGGGTGGCCGTCAGCTGTTACCGGTTAGCCATTAGCTGCTAATATAACTGCCGTGGCTACGCTAGGGGTTTGGCTGGTTGGTTGGAGGGCAGAAAAGCAGGTGGTGGGTTGCAGCTAGCAAGTTGGGTTGGTAAGTTGGTTGGCAGAGAAGCAAACGGATACTGCACATCATGTGGATCCTGCTTCCTGTGTCTCCAGCCCAGCCACCAGTGAGAATGTAGTGGTATGAATGTCCTATATGGCTCCATTGGTGTTTCATTTTGACCTCACCGTATCCTGCGTTCCTATGTGGGGAGCGGGACCAGCGACCCCACGTGACATCGAGTTATAGTAGAAAGATGGTTACCTGAATGAAATCATCTCCCTTTTGCTTTAAAAAAACAAAAACAAAAAAACAAAACAAAACAAAAAACAGAAGAAGCAAAGGGAGAGGAAGGAGAAGAGGAAGGAGAAGAAGAATTATTTCCAATAAAACACAATACATGTGTGAACCTTCACTCCACATGTGATTTTTAGATACTATCAATTGTATCTTGATAAGTTTTGCCACCAAATGGGTTTGCTGCAAACTCATGACCAGATTTGTGGTTTTCAGAGGCTTTAGGATTTCCAAATTATGGGTTTGTAGACCTGTATTGGGTATGTACAGTGTTGGGGAACTTGAGCATTCATTCTGATTGGCCACATCTTTGGGTTTCTGTTTGTGTAGGCACATTCTACACATTGATGTAAAGTTCTCCAGATAATTAGTATTGTCAGCCAAGATTATTTTGGAGCTAGAGTTTTCACGTGAGAGTCTTGGAAAGGACAAAAGATTAGCTGAAGTTTAATTTAAAATTTTTGAGTTGAAAAGGCTTGGATGCTATATTAGTCTGCTTGGGCTGCCATAACAAAATACCATACAAGGAGTGGCTTAAACAGCAGAAATTTATTTTTCACAGTTCTGGGGGCTGGGAAGTCCAAGATCAAGGTGCCAGCAAGGTAGGTTTCATTTTGAGGCCTCTTCTCTTGGCTTGTAGACAGCTGCCATCTTCCTGTGTGCACATATGACCTCTTCTTAGTGTGCCAAAGGAGAGAGAGGGGAGCAGAGACAGAGAGAGCTCTCTGATGACCTTTCTTAAAAGGTCACTGTGGGGACAGAGCCAGGAGTGCAGTTTCCAGGCTCTCGGCATCACATGGAAAGGTGCTGGCTTGGGTAGCAGATGGTCATCAGCTGTGACTAGTTGGCTGTCAGCTGTAACCAGTGAGCCATTGGCCACTGATATAACTGCTGTGGCTATGCTAGCAGCAAAATGGGGTGCAAGCAAGAAGATGGTGGCTGAGCTAGCAAGAGCAGATTGCATTTAGCACAGCGGATTACAGCTAGCAAGTGGGGTTGGTTGTCAGACACAAGTGGACAGCAGGTTGCGGATAGTGTGGCTCCTGCTTCCTGTGTCTCCATCCCAGCTGCCAGCGAGAATATAGTCATATGACTCCCCTACCTATGGCTCCGTGGGTGTTCCTTTTTGGCCTCACCATGTCCTGCATTCTTATGTGGGGAGCAGGAGCTGAAACCCCACATGACACCCTGCATGACAGTCACCAACCCTACAATATCAGGACCCCAGTCTTATGACTTCATTTAATTTTGGTTACTTCCTTATAGGCCCTATTTCCATATAACAGTAACATTGGGAGTTAGGACTTAAACATATACATTTGGTGCAGTGTCAGGGGGTACACAATTCAATCCATTTCAGATGCTAAAATTCGGAACTGACTTTTACTGCTTTATCAGTTGATTATGTGCTATGACTTGTGGCGGTTTTTTTCTTTAACCCTATTTTCTTTCAATTTTATGTTTGTTTTCTTTGCTAAGAAATTCATCCCCCTCATGATCAAAGAGACAGGAACCTCGCAGTGGCATTTGAAGTTGCCAGCACTGGATCTTTGATCAATTGAGCCTAGTTGCCGGCAAAACAAGGAGGAGTGATAGCGTTCATCCATCTAAATTCACAACCGGAGGTGTAGAAATCCAGCTGGCATGAAAAACATTTCCTGGTCTGAGTTAAGTTTAGCACTGAACCTACCACACCTGAATTATTTCTCCCTGCAGTGCCCTTGGGGACAGGATGGTGTGACCTTCCTCTGGCTTTGCTGTCTGTAGGTTTCCCCTTTACATGAGGCGTCCATTCCATTCACCAGCCCTGGCTAGAACCAGTTTCCTAGAGTGAACAGCTTCAGCCTCATGGGCACAATCAGCTGAGGTTAACCAAACTCCTAATTAGACCCAGGAAGTTCTATTAATACAATTAGCTTTAGGGAGAAGAGTTACAGCAGGAAACATTCCTTGCAGCATCCTGTCCTTTTTGTGCACATGTTAGTTGATCAAGAGGGGAAAGCCTCAGACTTCAGAATCAGGAGTGTAATTGTAAACATGTGGAAATTTAACTTTCTAATAACTGTAGAGCAAGAATGGATTCTTGAAAAATCTCTGGGAGATTGTTAATGGAGTGCTGAAGGTTTTAAGTTTGGAGAGAATACGGTTATTTTGATTTGCAACATGGACGCCATTTTTTCCATGCTTTCTGAAGGTCTCCTTTTAAGAGGGACCTATGCATTGCAAGGTTAAGTGCGGGCTGTGGAGTGAAATTGTTGGTGTCATATTCCATCTGTGTGACATTTGGCAAGTTTCCTAATTGCCTGTGCCTCAGTTTCCTGAGTTATACATAGACGTTATAAAAGCAACTGCCTCACAAGTTTGTTGCAAGGATTGAATGAGAAAATATATAAAGAACATAAAAGGGGAGCTGGCACCCGATGAGTGTTCAGTAAATGAGGGGTAACATCATCATCACCAGTATCACAGCCATCGTCATCATTGTGACCAGTGGGTTTTATTAGGTGATAATGGTTGCATCCATCTGATAATATTCCACTCTCAATTGTCCTGGGAGTGGTATGAATGAAGTCTGTTTGTATTTGGATGATGAAAGTGTTTAATTATAACAGTATGACTTCTAGAATAATTGTTGTAGCACCAGGGGTTAAGCTATTTCTCTGAAAGAATGGTACATACTTTCTTTTGAAAACACGAATTAGTCAACCCATCATATGTTTCTTTTTGCCCTTATTACTGGAAAATTACAATATGATTTTCAATCACAGTGACTATTAATTTCTGTGACTAATATGTTTATTTCTTTCCCATTCTTACGAATTTGATTTTCTATTCTTAAGTTTAAAAAGCACAATAGATATGTTTGAGCACACCGCTTTCTAGAATGAGTCAGGAGGTTCACTGACCATTGTTGAACTCGTGTATTCATTCCAGTTAGTACCTACACTTCCTTCTGGAATTTAAATATTTTTGAAAGCTTGGTCTTTATTGTGTTATATTTCATTTTTTCAATCATATAAAACTTTATTGAATGCCTATATGTATCCAAAACACAAGACACTAAGGTTTCACAGATAAGACCTGGTCTCTATCTTTAATGATGTTAACATATAGCAGAGACATAATTATAAAATAATAAGAAGAACCTACTATGTATATAAACACATAAGATCAGGAGGCTAGAAATGTATTTCTGTCTTATTCACTGCTTTATCCCTACTTCTAAGACAGTGTCTGGAACAGATTAGATGCTCAATTAATATTTCTTCAATAAATTATTATTTTAGGCATTTTGTATATGTTAAAAATATTAGAACTTGTGTTTACTGAGCAACGTATCAATATGCCAAGCACCATAGTGAGCTTTTCAACAATACTATGTACTAGAAACAACTATTAATGTTATAAACAGAAGTGAACACTGAGGTCTAGAGAGGTTATATAATTTTCCCACGGTCACACAGCTAGTAAGAGCCAGACAGAGGTCCGCCTGGCTCCAGAGCCCATGTCCTTAACCAGTACCTCCCTCTATTACACTGTCTTACCCTGCTACTGCGGCGGGGGGTTGGGGCAGGTAGTTCCCCCACTTCATGAATAACGAAACTGAGATTTCCTAAGGCAACACCTATTTAGTGGGATGTTCAAACTCACATTCTCATGACTCTAAAGTGCACACTCTTTTTAATATTCCACTCAGCCTCTAAGGCACGTAGACAATTAGGTATATAAATGTTGTACAAAAATCTGTACAAATTGTACTGGGACCTAACCATGTAACCACAGTCCATGATTCCATGGCATATAACATGCCTCATCATAAATAATAAAAATATAACATAACTAAATATACATGAATATATTTTCTACCTTTTATGTATTTATAAATATACATGATATATAAACATAAATATATTTTATTTCACATATTTATTTTATATATTTATATATTTTATACCTTCATGTTAAAGATCTTAATTTTGTTTTGTTTGTCTTATATATTTATATATGTTTGTACATAATTTTACATATGTTTATTTTTGCTAATTAAGTATCAGATGTAAGTGAAATTTCTAATTAATTGGGAAATGGTGTCTTCTGTAAGGGTGTTGGGGCAATGGGTATCCATATGTAACATAAGTAATTTTTTCACTATATCGCACATCATACAAACAAATAAATTCCAGATGAAATAAATATCTACAACACTGAGGGAACTCTAAAATTACTAGAAGATGTGACAAGTATTTTCTATAAGAGTGGGAGAAGACATTTCTAGACATGATACAAATCCCAGAAACTGGCAAGGAAAACATAGGCAGATTGTCTGCTTAACATCGTTAAATGGCAAAAGATACAATAGACAAAGGTAAAAGAGAAGTTACAGGTCAGAAGAAAACACACGATAATCAGAAATAAACTAAATATAACGCCTTCCCTAACATAACACAAATGGCGCTTAGAAATCGGGAAGAAAATGAGGCTCTCAGGCGTCGCTGGATGCCAGCCTCACGTGTTTCTGAGCCACAAGGTCTAGAGTGCTTCAAGAATCAAATGCCTGCAGCCCCTGCACAAGGGCTCTGGACTCTGCTGGATGACATGGTCATCCAGGAGGCCATCTTCTCTGCAGTTATTTTTAAGTATTGCTTGAGAGCCTTCTACACTGTAAGATTCCTAGTCTACCTGAGTATCTGCAGTTCTAGGCATTCAGTAAATATTTCGGCAAGAGTGAGCAAATGACTGAACAGTTGACAGAGAGCAAATTGCCAATGGCCTCTGTCTTTTCGATCCACAGGCTTCAGGGTCTGTGGCTGAAGTAGTTGTAGTCAAGACCCCAACCTTTGAGACATCTAGCGGGCATTAGCACACTGAAACTTTTCTTATGACTGTGGAATTCTTTTATTAGTCCTTTACAAACAATACCTAAAATAGAAACCTGTTCTATTAAAGGCTTCAAAAGATGACAGGATGTATTTTTTCCCCTAAAATCCATAAATACAAATAGCTATAATGTTACAATTTCATAAGAAAAGCTAAGCTACAGAAATACTTGGACGCTTAACCAAGGGAGCTAGATTTTCCAATAACGTTTTTGAAGGCTTATATGGCTAATAATCTTCAGACCACATCCCAAATGGGCATTTATAACTCTTTAAAGTCATGTAAAATTTGGATATTTAGATTTGTGACATTTACATATTTATGTGTAGATAGATGATATTTGGATATTGGGATGATATGTGGATAGCAGATTTGTAATAAAACTTGGATCTTTTCTAATATTATGCTTCTACTGGATTTTCTTGCCTTATATTTGATTTAATTTTTCCGCTTTTTTGGTTAGATTTTCTTTGCTTTTCTTTTTTCCCCTAGATTATTGGCCTTTTTACAGGTATAAAAATCTCCTCTTACCATATACCAAAGTTCTTAATTTTTTTTAAAAAATGCCTTTGACTAAATCATTCCTTGCTGTCTTTTGAAACTGTTATGACCTATACTTTCCTTTCTATTTTACAATATTTTAGAGATTTTCAGACTTCTCTGTGGGTTCATATATATTATCTTGTTAAGTGTACAGAAGTGAGTCATTTAAAAGATTGTCATTTCCAGACAATGTTGAATTAAAGGAATGATGCAAATCCTAAATAACAGGATGTCACATATTAAGAGCTTCTTTCATAAAAAGCGTTTGAAACGTAACTGATCACACCAAGGTCACCATGAAATGGTATGGTTTAGACTCATTATATTTGGACAAAAATCCCTCGTAGCTTGAAAGCCAGCCATTAATCAGTGGCTGGAAAACATCTCTCTTAAGGTTGGGAAATCATTTTAATGGTTGCCAATATTCTGATGGCAAAAAAAAGTTTGCACATTTATGAATCCCATAGCTAATATTGACGCAGGTGATGGAAAATAAGGATAGATTCTTTTTAGTGTTTTGCTTTAATTTTTATAAAAACCTTTGGACTTTTCGAAATCACATTTTTATTGTCTAAGAAAACTGCTTAACAATTACAGCTGAACACTGAAAAAAGAAGGGAAACTTAGCCCACGGGGACCTCAGTGATTCCTTGTGGCTCCTGGACTTCTGGCAGGCATTGACTGCTATTCCATCACACACGTTATTACATCACACACCTTTTAACCAGTAAACCGCTTGTCTCTTCAGAGCCTACTCCTGAATATCTGTATATCTGATATCTGTTTCCATGTATAGCTGGAAAGTGTGTATATTACAGCTAGAACCAACTAAGAAATTAACCTATTTCAACCTAAATCAACCTACTGGAAAATCACTACTCTACAGTAGAGGGACTTGAGACTAAACACCTTCGAGAGACTTTACTGTTCTTGTTCAGCTGAGTAATCTTTTTCAAAGGGTATCAGAACAAGAAATCCAGTTCCATCCCTGCAAATAAATAGCTACATTTCTTGGCAATGTTCCCTTTATTATTGTTGTATACAATTAAAGGAATCATTGTTTCTAACTGGTAACATTCCAATTAAAGCATTATCTTTATTGGCTTTACAGAATTTTCATGAGAATTTACCAATGTGATTCTCTTTAACAAAAAATAAATCAATAATTACATGGTTATAGTGAAAACCCTATGTGAAAGTATCAATTTTCCAACTTATAGGCCATGATAGGATACCTACAGAAGAGCCTGGTATCAAAAACCATCAGACAAAGACTTTCTGAATGTGATAGGAATTTTTGAAAGGTAGAGTGATTTGCTACAAGAGAGAATTGCTTTCAATGCATGTTCAGGCAAGATTTTAGCACCTTGAAATGGACTACTTGCAAGATAATCTGATCACAAAGTAAGAAATTTGATCATTGTAATTCCAACACTTGTCAATAGGACATAATAAATATTACTTATTCTGGAGGTTGTCTGAGTGGCTTAATATTTATCTAAATACAGATGCTTTTGCTTGAATACTGGAGACTGAATGAAGCACTGTTTACTAATGAGCCAGGCAGAAATGAAACATGAACAATGACTGACCACAACATAAGATATTTCTAAATTATTCATGCTTCCAACAGAAATAAGAATTCCTGTGGGGAGACAGGGGTGGGGAAGGGAAAGGATCTTCTTCAAGCTGTCTTTTGTAAGGATGACCATCCAGCCTGGCTTATTCGGCTATGAAGCTTTTTGTATTGGACTATTTCTTTAGATCACTTTAAATATCTATCTTGGAGGATTAACTGAGCAAAAACAAAGAGGCACCTTACCATAGAACTGTTATATAATCAACATAAAGAAGCATTGTATTAAGATAAATGGATATAGAAAATAAGGATTTGGTTTTCAAGAAATGTATTTTGTTCTAGTTCTGATTTCAGGTAAAAGCAGAAACACTGAATATAATTGAATCCAGAACATTTGCAGAAATAAAATAACTGAATGTATTTCGTGTGTGTGTGTGTGTGTGTGTGTGTGTATGTGTGTACAGATAATGGTTTAATGATTCTGTAGTCTTTTTATTTTCAGAATTGTCAAGAAAAATCTGTGTTTTATGTACTTAATTTTTACCTCTATATTTTACAGAACTTTCCTGATTTTTTAAAAATGTAAAGTCCAGTTCAATGAATATCTACATTACAAGTTAAATGAAGGCCCCAAGCTAAAATCATCTTCTTTTACAAGTAATTCAGATGTATCTTTCTTAACATATATTATTAAGATGCACAATACTATCTATTTAATTCTTCTGTGTTTTGTTGATGAAACCTAGGAGATTAAAATACCTTTGCCATGCTATAGATACCAGTAAAACAACCAAACATGGAAACCAAGCATGCTGGGATAATAACTATTTAATTATGAACTAGCTACTGAGTCACCTTTATTCTCGTGAATACTAGTACAACTCAGAAAACCTCAGCAAAGCTCAGTTTTCTGGAGAGAAGAAAAATTGCAGCTGACATTTTGATTATAAAAGTATATTGTGAAGTTTATTGTAAATGGCACTCGACTCTGGGTCCTGGACTTGGGCTATATTTTTCTCAAAAGTAAAATTATTGGCTGGTGTGGAAGAGGCCAGCTCCTCCATCTTGGTAAGACAAGACCCCGGATTATTATTAAGTAATGGAAGAGTATACCATTCAATATCAATTTAAAAATAGTTTTTACCAAGTTGGAAAAGAAGTTGGCAGGGATACCTATTGACCATTAGCCAACTGGAGAAGGGATACATGTTTTTTTTTCTGTATTTGCTTCTGCCCGCCAAGTCCTCTGACCCCATTTAGTTTCCACCATTGTCTTATCTGCTTTTTGCTCTAGGAAGCTGACTCTCATGGACAGTTTGGGTTTGGCCAATGGGAGGCATGCTCAGGCTGTTGGACGGCAGGGCAAGAGAGATGTGGGGTGTTTATCTTCTACTCCCCCCCTCTTCAGCATCACATTTCTAATAGTGACTGGGTGTCTCCCCAACTACAGCTCCCAACAAGCATCCCCCTTTTAATGGATCCAGTTCTCACCATTTATAGTAATTCTATTTCCATCACACCCCTATCTCCCACTCCAACCAACCTCTTCAGGCCCAGGGGTAATAATAGCTTTCTGTGATGGCTAATCCTGGGTGCACCAACTTCCCTTGTTGGTTCTCTGAACGTGCCTACACCTCTAAGATTTCCCTTCATTAAATTCTCTTCACTTAATTTATTTGATTCAAAAGAAATTTCCCCCTGGGATTTTGACTGATGCAGGATGTTTAACTCCTAGGTTGGAAACACTTAAGAAAGAATAAGGTGAGCATTGGGAGGGAGCATGAGCAGATTGTTTAATCAAGCAAATTAGTATCTGTTTGTATAGTCGTCCCTGATGAATGGGTGTTTATGATGGATTATCTCTGTATTATATCCTTCCTCTCCTTCTGATCTGTTATTTTTATTAAGAAATTCTGTGAAGTCATCATGGAAGATGTTTTCAAACTCTGTTTGATGCACAGTTTGGAGATATTGTTAATTCATTGAATAATGGCATCAAGATTCAGAGATCTCAAGGGTCTGGACTCCTGGACATGTATAATTGGAGTTTATATTTGCATTACGCACACATCACAAGTCTGCATGTATGAAAGCACATAACACCAAGTAATTTGCTTTGATCATAAATTCAGTGTGAGGTAACACTGTGATTTGGTTGTTTTGAAATATTCATTACATTGTAGGCATCATTAAAATAAATCAATGGCCAACTATACTCTGTACCAGTCAGATCACATGTGGTGAAGTGCTTCCAGTTTGGGGCACTACCATGACCAGGTAAACAAGAGAGCTGTGTGGCAAAGGGCTCCAAGCACAGGGTTTTGAGTGCTGGATTTTAGCAGCCTGGATTTTACTCTCAGCTCTTTCACTTACCAGTTGGGAAAACTGGACCAGCTGCATACCTTGTGTTCCTGAAGTAGGGATCCTGACTTGGGGAGTATTCATTAAGACACTGTCCATAAAGAGGTACCCAGCACATTCTAAATACCTAGAATACTGCTAGTAATTACTAGGGTGTAACTGGTCTGGAAACCATGTTACATGAGTAACAGTCCAGGGAACTAGGAACAATTTAGTTTGTGGAAGAGAAGATGTACTGAGAAATAGGGTACACTTATTTAGAAATGTGAAAGGTTGTCCAAAAGGAAAGAGAATTGCCCCAGGAGGTCAGAAGGAGATACTCTGTGGAAATTACAAGGAAATATAATTTGGCCCACCAACAGAAATACTTTTTGTTTTTAGTTTCTCAATCTATCCAACAAGGAAATAGGCTGAGGAGAAATGTCTTTTTGAGGGATTTGTAAACAGAAGCTGGATAATCACTACGTGGAATATGATTTTAGCAGGAATTGCAATGAGGGCTGGAGTGGGGGAGGAGCACGAGAAAGGAAAAAGGTGATAAACTGACCTTTAATTTGCCTTTGAGACTCTACAATTTTGGACTCTGTGTATGTTGGACAGAATATCAGGAAAATGGCTACAACCTTTGTTTGTTTTCATGGTGCCATCTTTTAAGTCAGCATTTTGGCAACAGCCCTGAGACATGTTGTCCTAATTCGGTTTTGACAATCCCACCTATATTTTCCCGTTCAGATGGTTTAGCCTGCCAGAGACTCTTTGGGTAGCACACAATGGCTTCTGTGTCACCAGCCTTGCAGACTTCGCTAAGAAACTGTTTTGGGGGAGTAGGAGCTTACTCACTGGACCAAATCTTTTTCAAAGGTATACCTTCGTTTTTGTGACCAGAATGAAAAATGTGTTGAGCAGGGGAAGAAACCTCACAGTGTTAGTGTGTGTATTTTTTTTTCCCTTGACCCTGCCAGGTATTTTTACCCTATTTGAGCAGGCTCTGAAAGCCTTACACGCACATCAGTCTTGCGCCTGTTTCTATTTGTCCCACTCGTAGTTGATAACGATAGCTTTTCAAAGGTACTCAGCACATGCCATGTTTTTGGTGGAAGCAGAGCCTTTGTGTAGAAAAATGGTTGATACACTTCTAAGTAGATCTGTAGATATGTTATGTTTAGAAGGCCAAGGAAAAAGCCTGAGCTAGCAGAGTAATCGCTGTATTATGGAGCCGCTGAAGACAAATAGTGTACCCAAGACTGCGAAAACCCTGTCTTGTAAAAACTTGTTTCAACATCAGGGCTCCTACTGGGAGGAAAATAACAATGTCTACCATTTCTGAGCGAACGTGGAGGAAATGTCCATGTAACACATCCAGGATAATTCATTTTTGAAAAATGAGCATCCTTTCTACTGACTGCTTCTTTTCGGAGGGACCTTTTTAGCTTTTCCAACTGTGCTTTCCTCCCCTGTCTGGATTTCAGCCATTTGTATGAGTGGTGATGACATCAAAGGAGAGAAATGGATCTCACACAAATCACTCTTAATTGTTTAAGGTCAACACGTAGCTTCTAGATAAGGGACAAAATTTCACCCATTGAAAGGTATGGCACAGACAATTGAATGGGATGAACTTGGACGTTTCTTGTAGTCCTGAGGTTTCACGATTTCATGAGCACAGCCGCTACCTGTGAAGATGACACTTTGTAACTCATCAACTGTCTATTTCAAATGCCAGTTGAAGTGAGATGGGGGATGGAAGGTTCTTCAATGCAAATTCAGTGAAAAGACTAGCAGAAATTGGATACATTTCATTGGTTTGGTGACCATTTAGGGTGATTTAAAAAAAAATGTTTAGGAGTATTTATTTAGGAAAATAAAAATGTTTTATTGAATGCTTATTACATGCCAGGTCCTCTATCAGGCATTTTGCATGTATTATGGATTCCATTATTATCACCATTTTATGGATGAAGACACTGAGGATTGTAGATGATCCTAAGTAGTGTCATGAAGCTGGCACTAAATAAACACTGTCTTAGCTACTATATCTTCCTTTTTCTCTACAGCAGACACTAGTGATTACCCACGCAGGACACCTCCTTGGCCTCCCAGATTTCAGAGCAACTGTCATAGACAGTTCCTTGTATATTGCCCACACCTCACTTCAAGTGCCCATGGGAGAGAAATTACAAGACCTCTCAGTGAGCAGGAACAACACAGAATATACGGGATTAACCTACTTGATGGACAGCCCTCAACCAAGGGGATGATAAGGGGTGGTTTCTCAGTAAACATAGTCTGTCTGTCCCCTAAGAGAACAGTTCTGAGCCACAGTTCTACAGAGTGCCCCCAGCAAGACTGAGCCCCCAATCAATGTGAAAAGTAGTGACGACATCACTCCTGTATCCTCTAGGAGTAACTCTTCCTTCCCTAGGTCATGGTTCACGTTTATCTTTTCTGAGATCACCTTCTAAATAAACTTCCTATACTCATGTCCTCATCTAAGGTGCTGTTTTGGGAGGAGGCCAAACTAAGACACTCCCAAAGAATATGTAACTACTATATTTGTTACAGGCATAGTACTGTTAATGGACTACAAAGTCCATCTCACCATGGGGTTATTTATCACAAAACCTAAGTTCATTGGGGACCATGGTAGCAAATCTGTAATTATATAATGGACGTTAGTATAATATATTGAAATTTGCTCTTTGGAATTCAATTATACAATAAAAGAGAGTCTTCACCACACATTAGCATGATTCTTTCAAAAAGCCTAGTCCTTTAGCATGAATATTTCAAGATAATTTTTCCTAGACTTCCTCCCACCCCACTCCCAGCAGTGTCTGCCATCAATTTCCTTTGTGGTCTTAGATGAGTCAGAGGTTATAGATTAAATGATTGTCTTCTCATTCCTTTGGGAAAATTTCACACCAAATCTCTTTCCATCTACTCCAACCCTAATATTTAGCTGAAATGGATTAAAACAGCTACATCAATTTGGGGAAGCGTTTCATTGAATGCACTGAAAAAGTCATCACATATGTTTTTCGTCCCATTTCTCGTCAATCACTGAAATTAATGGACTGGCAGAAGCATCCATTCGTTGGGATCATTCTTAGGTGGTGTTTTACATGGGAGGACAGTGCAATTCTACACTGATAGACTTGCCCTCAGTTCTCATGTCAGTATTATACGAATGTACATCTCTGCTTTCTTCAATCTCTGCTCCTCAAATATCTGGTGTCTTTGCTTCATACCTCAGGAAAGTCCTTGCGTATGTATACCTTTTGTCCTTAGTCTTAGAGAAAACAAGATCCCTTCTTAAGGACTCTGTTTTTAGTGGAGCATCCACCAGAGATTTCATACTTTGTACCAACAACCAACGTAGCTGGAAGATTTTATTTGAGCAATGCTACCACGCTCCATTTATGATAAACGACCAACTCAATAAAATTGGGCTAAAAATAAGAACTGGTTCCTGGGACTAACGCTACATTGGACAGTTAACCAAAAAAATGAAAGGGCTGTGGAGTTAGAACAAATACCAACTAAAAGATGTCTTCACATTAGAATTCATCAGTTTGCTGCTAAGTTGTAAAGAGTGGGCTTGTACCTGATGAAAACATTCAGCAAATAGGTATACAATGCCAGTGGGAGATAGGCACCAAATGGCAAGATAAGATTCTCACTGCTGCCATGCTCAAGAACTATATCAACAGTGAGATAATTGCTAATTTTTTATAATAATATAGAAACCGTATGCTTCATTTTCATTGGTGATAACACATTCTTTTCTTTTTTGAAACATATTTTGAATACCAGTCAATGGTGTTCATTCATAGAGTCTGTATTCAGGTGTCCTATAAGTCCATGTCACAGTTATTTTCCTATTAAAATTTCACTCTGTCCTTGTGGTGAGAAATAAAATAATTAGTTTGCAGACAAAAAAATAGAAAATTTGTATTTGGATAGAAATTTTAAATGGACTTACTTATTTCTGACTCATTGTGTGAACCCCTTCTGCTTGCTGTATTTTAAAAATGTATTTTAAAATTACTTTTTGTGGGCATTTTTTTCCTTCTTTTCTACCCCCTTCTCCTTTCCTCCCCTCACACTCCCCCGCTTTCATTTGCTTCGATTTTCTTCTCCTCTCTTTCCTTCCCTCCCTCCCTCCCAAAATCTTTCCCTCCTTCCCTTCCCTTTTTCTTTCATTTCTTCCTTCTCCACTCATCTAAAAATCCTGTAATATAGGTGTTTGAGATAATTATTTTAGTTTTAATTACTAC
Source organism: Rhinolophus sinicus (assembly GCF_057876585.1). Lineage (NCBI taxonomy): Eukaryota > Metazoa > Chordata > Mammalia > Chiroptera > Rhinolophidae > Rhinolophus > Rhinolophus sinicus. Next base: position 29,441,298 of record NC_142513.1, read on the forward strand.
TGCAAGGTTCCCTGGAAGCCAGGCCTGGAATTCTGTTCTATTTTTTTAAATTGCTGCCATCTATAATAAGAGATCTACTAGGAAATTTTGAAACAATTTCAATTGTGAGTTTTTGTTACATGGAAATATTCGTGAAACAACTGTACTTCAGATGGTTGTCAATTTGCAAAATGTCGTTCTATTTTCATTTTTAACTGTTCTGATGTTTCTGCTAGGAAATAAATACTTTCTGGTAGAGAGAGATTATTCCTTCTTTTATTTTGTTTCTTCATTTTTACTTCACCTCTTAGCCTTTTTGCCAACGCCAGAAGTTCAAGAGAAATGAGAGCGGGACACTCCTGGGATTTTGTTAGTCATGTGACGACTTATGCTAAAATGACGTAAGGGGATGCAACATGGTCTACTAGAAAGACATTGAGATTTTAGTGAGGAGAGTTAGATTCACATTCCAGCTCTGCTATTAGGTAATTGTGTTGGGCATGCAAAACAACCTTCATCTGAAATTGCAAGTTCAATTTCCAAACAATGATTGCGTTCCCGCAAAGTGCTAAGCATATGCTGGTGTGCTGGAGATGTAAGATGCATGGCATATAGGTAGTATCTTTGAGGAATATCATAGAAGAGGATGAGCTAAAACAAATAGCGATTTGTGTGCTAGAGTAGAGTCAGGTCCTACCATGGGAAGCTTGATTGTACATTGCTTAGTGAACCCTGTAAAATAAGCATTGGTTTCTGTCCAGAGAGACCGGGGACAGAAAAAGCCAAAGAGAAACAATGCTATTTGATTTGAATTTTGAAGGATGAATAGGATTTTACCAGATGAATGCGCTGGGGCAAAGCATCCAGGTAGGTACAGCATGAGTTGAGTAACTGTAGGAGCTAGGGAGGGTCTGTGAATAGAGGATCTGAGATAGAAAGTTCGTTGGCATAATAATGATCTGTAGTGAGCAGCACTGTATTTACTTCCCCCACTAAATGTCCCTGAGTATACCAGCTGTCATGGATGCCAGAATTCCAGCTATGAGAATTTTCCTCTGTTCATTCCTAACCTATGTACAAATCTGCTCACCTTGAACCCTGCTTGACTTTACATCCTTTATTTTATTTTATCTACTCCTTTGTGAGGACGATAACCCAACATGGGTTATCAGATAACCCTGTTTCTGGCATAGCAAGGGTGCTCCTCCCGCAGCTGCCCTTTCAGCTCCAATTATTGGGCAGGAAGACCCTTACCCCTGGGTTTCAGTCTTCCCCTCACCAACGCAGCACAGTGCCCTGTGGGTTCTCATAGAAACTGAGGAATAACAGTAGCTCCTGTAGCCATATTACAGGGCTGTTGTGAAGAATAGAGATGATAATATGTGGAACACGCATTCATTTTGGAAGTAAACAGACTTAGATTTAAATGCTTGTTCTGAGTGAGTGAGCCAAGGCAAATTAACTTCTCTGAGCCTCAGTTTTCTCATCTGTATGCTGGGACTAATAGTACCTCCTTGGTACAATAGCTCTGAGAATTTTTATTCAACAAATATAGGTTAAACACTTGCTATATAAAGGTTACTGTTCTAGGGTAGGGGACAGAGCAGAGAATAGAGTCCCTGCGTCCCTCCTGGGATTAAGACAGGAAACAGCAATCAACTACACAATACCATGTCAAGGGATTGGAAGGGGATTGGAAACTGAAAGAAGAGTAACAAAGGATTGAGAGAGACAGAGAAAAATAGAGTGAAGGTAGCAATATTGCAAAGGGCTCATACCCACGTGAAGTGAAGGAGCAAACCATGCAGAAATCTGTAAGAAGAGCATCTTAGGAAGAAAAAACAGCAAGTGCAAAGTTCTGTGATAGACTTTAATTGTGCCTTTCCCCCCCACCTCCCAGTGCAAACCTGGAAGCCCTAACCTCCAATGTGGCTGTATTTGGAGGTAGGGCCTTTAAGGAGGTCATTAATATTAAATGATGTCGTAAGATTGGTCCTCTAAGCCTATGGTCTGGTGTTTTTATAAGAAAAGGAAGAGATAGCAGAGAGCTTCCTCTCCCTCTCTGCACAGGCATAAAAGGAAAGGCCATGCAAAGACACAGTGAGAAGGCAGCAGTCTAAAACCCAGGAAAAGAAGTGTCACTGGAAACCAACTGTGGGGACAGAGCCAGGAGTGCAGCTTTCAGGCTCTCAGCCTCATATAGAAAGTTGCTGGCTCAGGTAGTAAATGGCCATCAACTGTGATTGGATGACCATCAGCTGTGGCTAGTTGGCTGTCAGCTGTAACCAGTGAGCCATTGGCCACTGATATAACTGCTGTGGCTATGCTAACAAACAATGGGGACCAGCAAGAAGATGGTGGCTGAACTAGCAAGCACGGATTGCAGCTAGCAAGCGCGGAGTGTGGTAGAGTGTGGATTGCGGATTCTGCGGCTCCTGCTTCCTGTGTCTCCAACCCAGCCACCAACGAGACTGTAGTGAGATGACTCCCCTTTCTATGGCTCCATGGGTATTCCTTTTTGGCCTCACCATATCCTGCGTTCTTATGTGGGGAGCGGGAGCTGAGACCCCCACAGGCCGCCCCGCACGACACCAACCCTGATGGCACTTGAGGAAATAAGATTCTGTTGTTTAAGGCATCCCATCTGTGGTGTTTTGTTACAGCAGCCAGAGCAGACTAATGCAGCCTTTGAGGCCGAAATAACCGTGGCTGCAGAGTAAGTGATGGGAGACAGTGCTGAGAAATTAGGCGGAGAAGTAGTCAGGATGCAGGCCACCTGTGCCATGAGCAGGAGGAGTCAGGATTTTATGCCAAAGGTGATGGATGTCTTTGGAAGATATGCTTTAGGAACTGAAGGGTTATGACGTATGTTTTTGAAATCAATCTGGCTGTGGAGAACTGACTCTGGGCCAGAGATGGCTTGGCACTGGGGAGAGCAGTAATGTGGACTAGAGCATGAGCCTAGAGTAGAGATGGTAAAAAGTGGTCAGGATAAATTTACGAGACGGAGCTGACAGAATTTGGTGATGGATTGGATGTGAAGTTGGAAGAAACAAGTCAGGGTGACTCACAGGTTATTGGTCTGAGCAACTGGGTGAGTGATGGTGATTGGATGGAGATTGCTGTTATTATGTCTGGAACACTATCCCTTAAACTCCAGCATGGCTCTCTCCTGTCCTGCATGCCTTTGCTCAAATGTCACCTTTGCATCCAGGCCTTTACTGACCAGCCTACGGAAAATCAGTCTCTCCATTTCCTTTTCATGTTTTACTTTTCTCTACAGCATTTATCTTCTTCTAACATATTGTATATTTATTTTACTTTACATTTTGTTTTGTTTTCTGGAATGAACACTTCTTGAGAGCATGTATTTTTGTCTGTTTTGGTCACTGCTTTTTGGTTCGTTGTGCTTAGAACACTATTTGGCACATAACAGGTGATCAATAAATATTTTTGAATATGTGGATAAAGGAAGAAAGGGAGGAAGGAAGGGAAAAAAGGAAGGAAGGAAGGAAGGAAGGAAGGAAGGAAGGAAGGAAGGAAGGAAGGAAGGAAGGAAAAAGGGAGGGAGGGAGGAAGCCTGAGGAAAGAGAATCAAGAATTCTATTAATATGCCTTCTAAACAGCCACATGGAAATATACAGTAGATCATTTGCTATATAATTAAGTGAGTAAGGTATATACAGTGACTAGTATCTTGCCTACCACTTAGTAATGATTTTTATTACAAGCATTATTATTCTATTACTAACCCCATTGTGTCTACCTCTTACTGCACTTTCATTGAAATTGTCTAAGACCTGTAATTCCTAATTCTGTGGCTCTGTGCGTATGTGGTTAGGGAGCAAGGGACAAGAGAAGTGGCTGCAGCCCAACTTTGTCCTTTTGTAGCCACTCACCCATCACTATCACACCAATGGACGCTTATGCAGATTTCTGCTTCCTTCCGAGGCTCTCATCTCTGTGCTGAGTATTAATACCCATCTGTGTGTAAGGACTGTAATCAAGCAGGGGCAGTAATCAAAATGACGTGCACAGCAAAATCAAAGCTTTTTACATCAAAATCAACACCACACAGTAAATTATAGGAATATGTGGCACGGTTTAATCAATGGTTATGATCTTGCTTACACGATGGATGCAGAAAGAATCCAAGATTTGGTGTGAAAGTGGCCAAGAGGAACATGTGATGAATTTATCTCATAAAACTTAGCATACTGTGACTTATTTTTTAAGTAATAAAGTTTTGCTATATGCCTAACCATACTACTGTTCTCTTTTGGCACCTGAGGACCCCCCGCCCCCACAAAACAGCCCCAAAACAAAACTCTTTTAGTATTTGACTTTATATAGTGCTTTGCGGAATGATCTGCCCTCTAAAAAGTTTTTTACAAATTCAATGACATAGGCATGCGCTAAAATGGCTGATGTACTTCTGTATGAGTGTCTTTGCTGTGAATTACAAGCAAAATTTGGGGGTGATTATTTTGATTCTCTCCGAGAAGTAAAATAATTGTTAGTTTGTTTGGTGGCTTTTTTTTTTTAATTTTCAAAAATTACATAGTTGATATTTTACCTGCCCCCCTCGTACCCTCACCATCCTTAATAGTAGCAGTAGGTTTGTCTTTTAAGGGATATACTCTCTGCTTTTAATAAGCACACAAGTTACATAAAGAAAAGTAAATCAATTTTAATACAAAAGAAAGATTTAATTTGTATAGAAGGAAAAAAGATCCTTTTACCTTTTTCACCTTGATGTGTTTCATTAAAAATTAATCGCCCTTGCACTTGTGTAGACATAGATTTTTTTTAACCTATTGTTCTTTTTACAAGAATATATTTTATGTGCACAAAACTGGTCTGCTAATGAGGTCACACTTCTTTACAAATATACCTAAAGTTCAAGGTGAAAGTTCAAGCGGAGCACTGTATGCTGTGATTCAGTGTCTGTGTGTATCTGGAGACAGGGCACATTCAGTGGAAATAACTTGAGTTTTCCAGGTGTCATCTTGACCTTGCATCCCACCTCCACTACTCACCAGCTGTTGTTATTTAGTTGTTATTATGATTTACTTCCTAACCTGTTCTTTTCTATGAACATGCCACCCAGAAACCTGGAGTAATTCTCAGTTCTTCTTTTATCATAACCTCAAATCATGTCAGTTGTGTGTCCTTAACATAAATATCATCCCTTTTATTGTGTCATCTTTGCTGTTCCCATTGCCATTATTTAGGGGTTCGGCATCTCTCACCTGGACCACAGTGATGATTTCCTAAGTAGACTCACCTCACAGACAGCCTACCCTCCATCTATCTTCCATCCTGTTGCTAGGATACCATTTCTAAAATTCAAGTTAAATCCCATTAGTTCCCTATTTACTTTTTATCACTGTTGTCCATAACTAGGCAATAAACATATATATTTGCAAGTTCATCATTAAATGTCCTTCATGATTTTCCTGACTTCTTTGTTCAAAGGCACCAAGTACACACACACACACACACACACACACACACACACACACTCACTACTCTCCAGCCACACTCGGCCACTGGTATTATCCTTGACATGCCAACCTGTCCATAACTCTCAGTGAATTTGTTCTTTGTAAGATTTGTAAAATCTCCCTCTCCATCCTCTTACTCAATTACTTTATAAAGTTGTGGTTAATACGCATATGTTCTGCTTGTGGAAATAAATGAAGACCTCACAAATGAGAAAAAACAAGGGTTATTTATTTAGAGCTTATAAGAGCATCTGCTACCATCACTTGCTTTTGGTAGAAACTCAAAGGCAGGCAGTGGAGTAGGAAACCTTTACGGTAAAGCAGAGGGAGTCTCCTATGCCCTGACTGGAGGTTGTTGGCATGGGAAAGCTGGAATTGGGCATCTGATGTGGTTGCTTTGGGAAGCAAATGTGACTTTCTCTCATTGGTCCTGCATTGAAGTAGATTGGGGTGCAAAAATAGGGAAAGTGGAAGTCATTGACCAGATCCTGACTGTTTTAGGCCAGTTGCTCCAGAAGTGATGGCTTTGCTTCCTGGTCTGGTTGCTGGAGAGATTGTGGTTTGGCTTCTGGCCGGTGACCATAACGGTTGTGCTAAAAGTTCTATTGTACATGGTCTGGCCATTGCCATTTGTATATTCAGTCTCTCACGGCCAATCAATAGTTGTTGAAGGAGCAAATGAACATTTCAACTTACTAAGTGTTCATTCCTTCCTCTTCCACCTTAATGATAAAATTCTAACACCCCGGTTTCTTTATCTCTTAAGAAATTATGTCTCTTCCTTAATGTATGGAAAAGGGTGCTTCCACACGGGTCTAGATGTACTTAATTCAAGAGAAAGCAAATATGCTTCTCCCAAGAAATTTCCCAAGCCTTTACCCTTAAACACTATGCTACACCACCACCATCCTTAGATGAAACAGAAACTTGGGAACATGTATTTTCTCATTTTCCACAGCCCATTCCACAGCCCATCCAATTTTGCCTGCTTACCTTATTTACATTCCATGACTGGGATGAAATACATATAAAGTTTTAATTCTGAACTCTTATGTAAGTTCTTTCTTTATAGGTAAAAAAAAAAAAAAAGTTGACCTTTAGAGCTAACTTTTCCCACTTAAAAGCAGTAATAATAACATGCCATCCACTCTAGAAAGGCGATCACACAGATGAATGAAATAACATTTTTACAGAGCTTGACACTCTACCGAGTAGTCTAATAATATGGTGTCAACTCTATAAAATGTTTAGATTCTATTTAATAGAATTAAAAGTCAATGTAGAATACAATGCGAATTTCTTGTCTTGCTCTTACATGAAGTCATAAAGCTGCATTGATGCCATTAGACAGTTTAAAAGCTGGGTTCTAGCGAAGTTTCTGAAGAATGTGATTACTTTGATGGGAGGAGGTGATGGTGGTATTTATTCTCAACCATCTTTATAGAAAAACAATTGGCTACAATGTAAATCAAAAAAAAAAAAAGAAGAAGAAGAAAAAAAGGAAACATTTATGCAGCTAAATCATGGAAATCTGTCTATTCATCTCCCAGGGAAAGTTTTGACTAAGCAAGTTAATTTTTTCTTTGGGCATTTGCATAGTAATTGTGTTGGGTCTAAATGTCCCTCTGCATGGAAATCATTCTTTTTCTTTTAATCGTATTCTTTAGACAAGGATTAATAAAGTTCCTGACAAGTTATTAAATGATAAATTATTGATCTTGAATGCTTAATTCCTTTTGTGGTTGGCCCTTTTATAACTTGATGCTTGAGACCCTAGTCTGCAATGTGTTGCTGCTGCCTTTATTGTTACCAGGTAACAGTCACTTGAGTTTTATGTGTGAACTTGGTGTAAGGGTACTAATTAATGCCCTCATGTAGTGTAGAGTTTCCAATATTATTAGAGAACAGTTAAATGTACTTGATATTAAAGAGTCATGTGATGTTGCATCTGACTATATGCTCATGTCATGCCAATTTCAGTGGCAATATTTAGCTTATAAATTGTTTCTGAATTAATGTTTTCTCTTCCTGAACCAGTTTGTTCTCTGTGGATAGAAAAGACTAATTTCTGCAGATCTCAGAACTTGTTTTTTGTTAATTAATTGAAAAATGGTAGAAATAATTCTACTACAGTCAAGATTGGCATGAGGCAGTGTTGGAGATATTAACAGGGTAAGTTCTGTTCCCTGGTACTTTTTTTAATCCTTTTTGGTAACTCATAACATTTTTCTAGACATCTTGGCTACAGTTACATATTGACGTCATTTAGTATCCATCAGAAGAGACTCTAGAACTGTTTTTCTGGCATTCAGCTAAGGTCTGCGAGGCCGTCCTCTTCTAAGGGGCTTAGAATACCGTTTCTAAGGCCTGAGTTTGTGCTTTCTAACATTCAATGCATCTGCCTTCAGTGTCCCTCAGTCAGACTGTGTGAACTCCTCTGCTGGTTCTGCCTGCTCAGCATTCACTGGAAACATTCCCTCTTCTCAAGCATTTATCAAGACAGGAGGTGAATGCATTATTAGCACTAATCACTATTCAGAATTCTCTGTCCAAAAGAAGTGTTTCCTTTCACAGGTGCACAGTCTCTATGGCGTATAGGTCATCGATATCTTTATTATTGACCTTTTAGTGTTGATTCTGAATGTAAATTTCTCTGTATTCTGCTAAATGTTCCTCACTGTTGCCTGCACCAACCCACCAGCCCACATATTTTATTTGATTGTGAGAATTTGGGGAAAGCTTTGAAAGCTTTCCAAAGAAAGCTGGAGGCACTTGTTATTATTCTGACCTAATAGGTCTACACTAGGTCCTGAGACTCTTCATTTCTAACTAGCTTTTCAAGTGCTGAAAACACGCTTTGAGTAGCCAGGCTCTAGAGCAGTGCTTTCTAATAGAACTTTCTGTGATGACGAAATGTTCCATATCTGCATTGTCCAAAGCAGTGGCCACTTGCCACATCTGGCTATTGAGCACTCAAAATGTGTAAATGAGGAACTGTAATTGATTTTTATTGAATTTCAAGTTATTTAAATTTAAATAGCTACCTACCACATTTAACTATGCTAGAGGACTTAATGTAAGACTTTATAGTTCATCGGTTCACTGTCAAGAAGGGTGATCTTGAGGTCGAGGGCTTCTTCTTACTTGTCCCTGAGCTTCTAGAATCTTGCATAGGGCCAAGAACATTATGTGTGCATAGTAAATGGCATTTCAATTAAGAGAGCTACTCTACCGTTACAGGATCAGATTCATAGAATTGTCATATAATAAAAAGATTTGACTATAAAGTCACAAACCATGGTGGGTATGTAGTTCTGACTCCACCAATTAAAGGATAACTTCTGAGAAGTCACTTAATTCCTCTACACATCAATTTCCTCATCTCAAAATTTCAGTCATGACTGTGGTAATACCTACTGCAAAGGGTTTCTGAGTTGTTCACCAATAGAAATTTGACAAATAGAAATTTTTGTCAAAGTACTTTTCCAACTAGTATTAGCTGTATAAATGCTAGGTTTGTGTTGTTATATTAGTGTGTGTTCTTTTCGTCCCCTAAATATTTATATTTTTGCTAAAACAATATTAAAAAGATGCCTTATGCAGACACAACTGCAGTCTGATTAGGAGGCTAAGTAATAACACAAAACCATGTGCAGTGTTGCGCCTTTCCTCCTATGGCGAAAACAGTTTTGTTACTCAAGGAGTAAGGCTTTAGCAAGTTTCTTTTATTTCACTGTGTTGCATTTTATTTTACGTGGAAACAAACGTAATATTTATGTCTGGAATTTCATGTCGTTTGATTTAATTCCCTCATAAAAATGTGTCATAAATGTTTTGCTAAGTCTGATTGGAATTGTATAAATCCATCTCGTCTTAAAAATACCCCATTCCAACTTGCCAAATATTTAATTTCCCTCTTGTTTATAGTGATAAAATAAATAAAGCACATGTTTTCTTTTTCTTGAGGAGATTTGCTTTAGGATAAGCTTTTTTTGTTTTGTGCAAGCACGTGTGTGTGTGTGTGTGTGTGTGTGTATCATAAGAATTGCCTGCTTCATGAACTTAAATAACAAGAATCACACTGGCTAATATTTAGCAAGAGTGCAGAACACTATTCTAAACATTCGATACTGTATATAAACTCAGTGAGTTGTCACTGAGACTGAATAAACCTTTAAGCTCTTTCACTAGCTTCTAATGTGTTAAGTTCTAAAAATATTGATAGTCCTCTTATTACTGGTGGTGACACGGAGCAGTCATCCAGTCACCTTTCTACAATCATGATTTATAAAAAGGTTGAACTGGGAGCTGCGCCGAAATGATTTAAGAATGATTGATTAAGACAAATCGAGGCATTTTTTAAGAGGACAGATTGATTTTATGTTTCTTAGTGTGTATAGCTTATAATGCAGCTGTTTGCTTTTAGGTATTCTTAAACAAGCTCCCCAGATCTTATCACATAATTTAAATGTTTTGTTGAAAGCTTGATATTGCAGCGAATTCAACTTCCTATTTCATTTATCAGTTGTTTTTTTAATAGACATTTTTCCTTCATTCTAGATTATATTTTTAAGTGAATCAACCAATCTGGATAAATGCAAAAGCCAGCATGATATGTTAACAATCTCTTGAGACTGAATCAGTGCTGTGCTGGTTCTGAGTTTCTATGGCAGGAAAACAGATCAGCGTTTAGACCGACTCTGACCATCTCTTTACCATGTGTTTTCCCCACCACCCTCTGCAGTATGGCTTAAATGCAAACTTGATTTTCCTAATCTGCTCTTAAGCATGATAGGCCAGGTAATCTCCTGAGGGCCAGTAAGCAGAAAGCTACTGGAGAAAACCTTCTTTCATGAATAAAAAGGCAAAGAATTATAAGAACACCTTCCTGGGTTATTCAGCCTTGAGTGAATGAGAGTTGGAGGTGGATCAGCCATCTTGTGACTGTTACTGTGCAAAAGGTCTGGCTGCTCGCTGCAGGAAAGCAAAACTCAAGAGGCGAGGTTGGTGGAAAGGGAAGCAGGTTTTATTCTAAAATGCCAGCATTAAGGGAAGACAGTGGACTCCTTGTGACAAAGACTGCCTTCCTTCTCTTCATATCACCAAAGTTTTATAGACATGCGAGGAGGGGCAGAACAAATGAAGGAGAAGTTAGACAGGCAACTCCAGAAAAAGGTGCTTTCTAGAGGCTGGTCTGCCCCAGGGTCAGGATTTAATCCCACTGATGCCAAAACCCCTCCCAAGTTACCAGGCCAGGTGTGCACACTTGTCCGAAGTAAACAGAACCATTGGAACTGGTACGCATAGTAAATGTACGGTAAACAGAGTCATGGAGGTCTGGCAGGGAGGAGAGACAAACAAAGAAAGGAGAAGAAAGTTTTCAAAAAGTCCCAAGCCAATTCACTGTCAAATCAAATTGCATCAGAGGTTTAAATTTCAAAAATAGAAGATATAGGGTCACCATTATATGACGATGGAGACAAAATCCAGAGACTAAAATTATCAGAGCATAAAGACATAAAGAGCCCAGAACCCTAACAGCCATGACAGCCCTACATACCTGCAGACATCCTGTTATGTAAGGAAAAGAAAACCCTATGGGTACTGGTAGTCAGGTTTCCTTTTATTTGAGCCAAACATCCATAACTAGTAGTTTTGTAATTGAAGATGAAACCAGAAAATTGAAGGCTAATGTAGACATATGGTATACATAATGACTATATCGATATAAAAAATGACCAGAGCATAGTTCTAGAGGGCCTCTGAAAACTTGGTCTCCCTACAGCAAGAGACCGTGAAGTATAAAGTGACCCAGATGGAATTTTTTATAATATCTGAGGAGTATAGCTATTTCAAAAGTTATCTAATGCCAGAATCCTTGTAAGAAGCCTACATGTGTCCTTGTGCAAAGACTTTACCCCTCCTAGGTTGCCATATTTTATCTTTGGACTATGGCTGAGAAAGAGGGCAAAATATTTTCCTTTTAATGAACCTAAATCTGTTTCCCTAAATTTCCATGGATTGGTAGTAACTTTGCCCTTGGATCTATCTAACCAATTGGCCACATTTCCAAATATTTGAAGACCATTATCCTGAAGCCCTTTTAACGTCTCCATTCTCTGGTGGAAAAACTCCAGTTTGTTCATGGATTTCTTATGCATTCTGATTTTTAGGCCACTCACTATCCTGATTTTTTTTTTTTTCCACTCTGAATATTTTTAGTTTTGCATTAATTGTCTGTATACATTCTGCATACTTTTAATTGTGTATTTATAACACACAGGTATTTATAATATATGTAAAAGATACAAAGAGTAACAATAAAATGAACATGTGTATAACTACCACCAGCTTGCCCTAGCTTAGAAAACCTCTGTGTACCCTTCTCTTATCCTTTTCTTTTCTATCCCACCACAGCAACCACTGTTCTGAATTGTGTGCCTATTTTTCTCATCTTTCTCTTTATAATTGTATGACATACCAAAGCACATATCATTAAACTACATATTTTAGAAACTTTAAAAAAAGAACCCTACTGAATATAAACGGAATCATATTGTGTATATTCTTATGAAATTTGATTAACACTACTTGAAATTTATTTATGTTGAAGCAGTTAGCCACAGTCACTCATTTTTCACTGCTCTATATTTTCAGTTCAGTTTTGCCAGGTTTCATTTTTTTCTCTTTTTCTTGTTGAACTAGTTCGAAATTGTATACTGTGCTCTTTTTTTTCTAATCTCCTGGTTACCCCAGAAATGTTAACATGTGTACTTAATTTTTACTTAATCAAAATCGTATGCTTCTATTGAGTAATACAAATATGTTAAGCATTTAGGCATCAGCCATTGTCTAGTATTTAATTTTATCTTCTTGAACCACACAAAGTAAACATTTTTAATATCATTGATGTTTATTTAAGTTCACTCACTTGTTAGTTTGTTGGTTCACCTATCCTTGCATCTTTGACTTAGCATTTGGGCTTTACTTTCCTTGTGCCTGGAGTGCATTCTACAGAGATTCCTCTAGGAGCATCTGTTGTTACACATTTCCCATTTTTTTCTGGAATAAAAATGGCCTTCTTTTACCTTTTATAGCGAAAGTTGGATTCACTGGGTTTTAGTTTCTAGTTGACATTTGTTCCTCCTTGGCACATTAACCGAAGCATCCCACAGCCTGGTACTCACTGTTGCTGTTGACAAATCAGTTGACAGGCTAATTGTTATTTTTTGGAAGTGCTCTTTCCCACTGTCTACTTTTAATATTTTCAGGTTGTCTTTGGTCTTCTGAAATGTCACTATAGTGTCTCCAGGTGTGGGTTTCTTTTTAAGTATCCCATTCAGGATTTGTTCAACTTCCTAAATTTGACAACTGACTTTATCAATTCTCAAGCATTTACAGCTATCATTCCTTAATTACCTCTCTCTCCTTCCATTTCTCTTGGCTCTTGGGTATATACCTAGGAGTGGAATTCCTTGGTCACATGGTAACTCTATGTTTATACTTGAAGGAAGCTCCAGAATGTTTTCCTAAAGAGTTGAACCATTTTACATCCATACCATCAGTATATCATAATTCCAGTTTCTCCACATCCTCACCCACACTTGTCATATCTGTGTTTGTTTGTAGCTTTTTCCAGTGGACGTAAAGAATCCTGCTGTATATAAATGGAATCATATTGTATATATTTTTATGAAGTTTGATTATTTTGTTTTTTATTTGCCTTTATCTAATCCTTGTGATGTGAGCATCTTTACATATCCTTATCGGACATGTGTGTATCTCCTTTGAAGAAATGTTTATTTAGATGGTATACTAAAAATGGTTCTGTGGCTGAATAAGTCTGGAGAACTTCAGACTGAATAAATGGAAGCCTGTGCCATAACTAAAGGGTTCCTTGATCCTTTAATATGTAAATAAACATTGTAAGTGTTCAAGAGGGTATCTGACATGAATATGAACCCCTTTTTCTTTCCCCAGTAATTTCCTTTTCAGAGTTGTGTTCTACAGAACACACTCGGGGAAGCATTGCTTTAATGCATTAATTTCCCTAAAGAAAAGAGTATTTCCATAAAGACCTCTGATTATGAACAATAGGACAGGAATGAAAGGTAGATGGAGAAGAAGCAATTGATAAATTGCCTGTTACCAAGGAGCCTGACATTTTACCAAAGGAAAATTAATATTAATTAAACAGAAAGAGAAAAAAAAAACTTCGGAAGATTTGAGACAGACAGCTTGATTCCTCTCAGCTAGCTGGTATGTTTATTTTTCACTAGCGTTCACAATGGACCCCCTGCTAGGTGAATTGGATTTTGTAGGCTTGCTTTGTTATGTATTTCAAAGAGCTCTAAATTTAACACATGCTGTTCTTTCAAGGTGCAATCTTTGAACAGCCCTTCATTTATGGGCTGTGCTCTAGCTGGATAAGTTTCTCTATCTCTATTAAATGAGAATAATAACTTCCTCAATGCAGCAATTTAATTCTGGGGAGCTTCTCATTTATGCAGTATTTTGGTGAATTTGATGTTTTCTCATAAATTTGTAGACAATGGAGGTATTTCTGGGAATTGAGAGTTTAGTAGTTCCTGGCTCTCTTACTGCCCTCTCCAGAAACACAAAAAACAACCTTTGCCAACTTCCATTGCTTCAAGGTGGCGATATAAAATATTTTAAAACTATTTGATGTTCATAACAAATGCAAAAGTGATCATTTAAAATTTTTCCCGAAGGATACTAGCAATGTATGCATTAATAAATTTAGCTTCGTTTTGTATTTATTTATTTTTTTGGCTAAATAGTTGAACTTTCGTTTCAAGGAAAATTAAAAATAGATTATTTGATTGTATAGATATTATTGTTTTCAAACCTTTGTGGAATTGATTTTGGCCCAAATTAAACCACGACATATAATTCAAAAAAATGGTTCTTTTGTCATTGCTATTTTATTTCATTTTACTTATTTTATTTTATGTATGTTATTATTATTATTTTACCCATAATACCAGTGACGGGGTCCTGGTGGTTACTTCATTTAATTGTTAAGTAGAAGGCAGATGATGATGCATAAACCAACCCCTGATATAATAGTTAAAACCATCTCAACCTGCTAAACTGATTGGTTAAACTTAGCCTGTCCCCAGACATACCGTAGTTGTACAGAATGACTGTCTTTGGAATAGAAAAGTTCTCTTTGTCTTTGGGATCTTATACTGGTCACTCAAGTATTTTGGAGAATTAAAGAATGATGGGTCAAAATGCTAGATTATAAAGACAAGAAATTGTAAAGAGAGGAATGGAGGAAGGCATGGTCCTCTCTGGTGCTGGATGCCATAAAAGATAAATGCCTAAATCTCAGTAGATTAACACTAGAGTGGTACCTCAGTTTTCGAACGTAATCTATTCGAGGAGACCGTTTGTGTTCTGAAACATTCGAAAATTGAGGCACGGTTTCCCATAGAAAGTAATGCAAAGTGGATTAATCCGTTCCCGACCTTCAAAATTGACCCCTAAAACGGCAACTTAGCATGAATTTTACTATCTAATAATACCATGGATCCATAAATGATAGGCAATGAAAGCAATAAACACAATAGACTGTACTGTAAAAGCAATAATAAATAAACACAATGTAAAAACAGTACTGTAGATGATAAAAATGAAAATGTAATTTTTTCTTACCTGCAATGATGACAGTCATGGTTTGGATGGCGGGTCCCCTTCAATAATCGCAATAGGTGACTGTTGTTCAGGTGTTCTATAGCCCTCTTCCATAATCACTGTAGGTGACCCTCTCCTGCCATTCCTTCCCTTGATTGTTTTACACCGACACCTGGTTTAGACTCACTGGATCTTTTCCTCACTAAAAGTTTTTCAATTGACATTTGCTTTTTCCGATGTTTTAAAATTTGTCTAAAGTGAGACATAGCATTATCATTGAAAGTGTTAGTGGCATGACTTACAGCAGCTTTATCAGGGTGGTATTTTTCAACAAAAATTTGCACTTCAACCCATTTTGCACACATTTCTTTGATAAGTGCAGTAGAAACACTTTGTCTTCCCTCCTCCTCTGAAGACAATGCCTCAGTTGCCCCCTGTTGCTGCTCCGTCAGAAGGTGTTGAAGTTCTTCTGTGGTGAGTTCAGCCTGGTGGTCCTCACTGACTCCTCCACATCATCACTACTCACTTCCCAGCCCATGGACTTTCCCAGAGACACAATATCCTCAACAACAGGAGCATCCTCTTCAACATCTTCAAATACACCTTCAGGGACAGCGTCTGGCCACAGTTTCTTCCATGCTGACTTCATTGTTCTGTGAGACATCCCTCCATGCTTTGTCTATGAGACCTAAGCAATGTAGGATATTGAAATGATTCTTCCAGAACTCTCTGAGGGTTAGCTCTGTGTCCAAGGTCACCTCAAAGCACCTTTGGAACAGTGCTGTGGTGTAAAGCTTCTTAAAATTAGATATGACCTGCTGGTCCGTGGGCTGGATGAGAGGAGTCGTGTTGGGGGTCAAAAACTTTATGTTAATAAAACTGAACTCTTCCATCAACTTGTCCTCCAAGCCTGGGGGGTGAGCATTAGCCATAACAAGCAGGCACTTCATTGGAAGATTTTTGTCTTGGAGGTATTTTTTTACACTTGGCACGAACACTTCGTGAACCCACTCAGTAAAAAACTGCCTAGTTACCCAAGCTTTGCTGTTTGCCCTCCACATCACATGCAATTTGCTTTCTATGACATTGTTTTTCTTAAATACCCTGGCGTTCTCAGAATGGTAGACTAGCAAAGCCTCTTAAAATCCTACTTGCAGTCCCACAAAATAAAAGGGTTAGCCTGTCTTTCATGGGCTTGTGTCCTGGCAGTGATTTCTTCTCCTTTGTTAGGTAGATCCTCTTTGGCATTTTCTTCCAAAAGAGGCCTGTCTCATCACAGTTGAAAACTTGTTGGGGAAGGAAACCCTCTGCCTCTACATAATCTTTAAATTCCAAAACAAATTGGTCGCATCTTCTTTGTTGGCACTGGCAGCTTCACCATGTCTCACCACATTGTGTATGCCACTTCTCCTCTTATACTTTTCAAACCACCCTCTATTTGCCTTGAAGATATCACTCTCAGCACTTGTTCCAGGGGTGTTTTTGATGAGGTCAGCATGTAAATGTAAAGCTTTTTCAAAATTATGCTCTCAGAAATGCTGTCACTGGCCAACTGTTTTTCATTTATCCATATGAAAAGCAACTTTTCCACTTCTTCAGTTGTCTGTGTTCTTTGTCTTGTGTTTTAACACCTCTTGCAACATTGGCTCCTTTAATGGCTTCTTTATTTTTTAAGATGGTGCAAATTGTAGATTTGGCAATACCAAATTCCATTGCCAGATCACATACACGGACACCACTTTCATGTTTGGAAATAATTTACTTCTTCATGATTCTCTTGGCTTTGCAGCTTTTATCCATTTCTCACAGCAAGGGGTGATTGGCAGAGGGCTCCTGAGATGACAAGAACACAGATTGATTGCACACAGTCACAAAAACAAATTGGTTGCAAGAGGACTACTTAGATTAGATGAACACAGATTTATGCACTTGGTTCCACACAGTCACAAAAACAAATTGGTTGCAAGAGTGCTCCTGAGATGAGATGACCACAGATTGACTGCACACAGTCACCAAATAAGCCCAAATATCACCTCCATGTTGCGAGGGTGCTCAGGACTCAACAGCCCACAGCTAGGCCTCAGGATCTTGCACTCAGCGGAAGCTGCATGGCATGTTCGACTTCCGAGGTGTGTTCGAAAACCGAAGCATTTACTACTGGGTTTATGGCATTCTTAAACCGAAATGTTCGTCAACGGAGACTTTCGAAAACCGAGGTATGACTGTATATCAAAGATTATTTTGTTGTTGAGAAAAAGCTTCTTATGGAAACTACTCCCCTTCAATACATGGTTCATAGACCCAGAATCTTTCAGTGTTGTAGACTCATCATCTTCAAATGGGGACTCCCAATTTACCCCACTAGGCTACTCAAGCCAAGAGGGGAAAGAACAAAGAACATGGAGAATCACCAATAGAAGGTTTTTGTGAACATACACTTTAGTTCTTATTCCACTTGCTAGAAGTCAGTCACCTGGCTACATCTTTCCACTGGGACTTGTCGTCCAACCATATACCTAAAAGAGGAAATGGATGGTTCTGAACATGCAACTCTCTGCCCCATACATTTTTTATGTTTATGATGGTAGAATTAATCTGAGTAATGAAATGGAGTTAGTTATCTCTGAAGAAAACACAATTACACATGCACATTAATTATACATTTAAATCCCAATCTAACAATTAATATGTCAGCATTTTAAGTAATTTCTTTAATAAGTTCTCTTCACATTAGTTCTGTTTTTGGCATTCCTTGAAGGCAGTTTTTATTGAGCAAAAGATCTGTTCTCAATTTTCAAAACAAATAGGCAGCTCATATTTGTATCTCCTGAATCTCCTTGTGATGTCAAACTGAGTAGCTAAGCATCACACATAGCTAGAAAATGGATTTTGACAACCTGGCCTTGTTAGTTATCATTTCAACAGGTTTCATTAGCATGAAGATGAGGCTGCCTGCCATAGCTCTAGTATGCTAATGGGAAGTAAATATTCATCCAAATGCCTGGCCTCCTTTTGGAAATAGAAAATGACATCATGTAATTGGTTTTGTCTGAATTGGTCAGTGGGTGAAAATGTGATTCAGATGAGTTAAGGCATGATGTCATTATTCCCAGAGCAGATTCTTGAGGAAGCTGGGCATTCAGTGACCTGATTCTTGGAGCTAGCAGCAGTACAAAAATCTAGTGTAGAACTTTAATCTCGTTTGTACGATGTAGTGACTTTCTCCTCAGATGGACACGTGGCAGGTTATTTTTTAAAACAGGAAATGATCGTGTGCTTCAGCATCAGGGACACCACTGATGCCCCTGAGAGAACTTGTTGAATTAAGGAATTGTCTGCTATGGTCTCAACTCCCATTGGTCTCTCACCTGAGTATGTAGTGTAGACTAGGCAGGAATATCATTATGGCCTTCAGTTCATTCCCAGTCCTGAGTGGCAAAGGGCTGCAGGGCTTAGAGATGGTTTTTTATTTATTTAGCAAATACTGACCACCTGCTATGAGTATGGTAGTGATCTATGTACTGGAGACATAGTCATGAATAAAATAAAATAATTCTTACAGATAGTAAATGAATAAAAATACAATCTAGTGCCAGGTAGAGCTCAAGAGGCATGAAGATAGATAGAGCAGGGTGAAGTGCTAGAGAGGGATGGGGCCATGGCATGTCATGGTCTGAGAATGTGATATTTGAGCAGAGATCTGAAGGAAATGACGAAGAAAATCATATGGAAACCTTGGGGAAGAAGATTACAGGTGTAAAGAAGAGCAGGTGCAAACACCTTGGGTTATGAGTGTGCTTGACAAGTTTAAAGATCAACAAAATGAGTGAGAGAGAGAGTGGTAGGGAATATGGTCAGGATGTGACAAGTGTGGGAGCAAAACCTACATGGCACAGCTGTGGACTATCATAAAGGATTGTGTATAGGACCATAAAGTCACCCTGTTGGAGGCTTCTCTTCCATTGTTGAGCATCAGAACAGATGACACTCTGCAGTCTTTGGGCTCTGCCTTTGGGCTGGACTGCTATTGGCCATTTCTGAGCCTTGGATGATGGGTGAAGGTTTGGAGGTCCGAGATTCAGGCAATGCAGAGGTGTATTGTTCATAAAGAATTTTGCAACAGTTATAAGTGTGACCCAAGTTGGTCTACCTTTTATTATCATAATGCTTCAACAATTTCAGTGATAAAATACTCTCCGCGACAGAGCCAGACCACCTTCAGCTCCCTGCATCCCTTGCTTACAATACTGCTTTTCCTGAAGTTTGCCAGGCACAATCAAACATTGACTAAAACAAAACCTCCAGATATCCAGTAATAATATATAGTTCTTTAAAAAAAGACTGTGTGTGTATCTGTATACACACATACGCGTGCATAAATATTTAGCAAATATATTTCATTGACTATATTGTAAATGAAATGATATATTTGGATTCAAAAGATCCTATGTGGAAAATGTGAAATTGCTAAAAGAAATTAATATTACTCCGTACCTTTGATGTCCTGGGAAGGTTTTCAAAATTTTATTCATTTGTTCAAAAACCATTTTGTGGAGCTGACTCTGTGCTACTGAAGACATATTGAAGAAAAAAAGGGATGCCCAAAACCGCAAAGTGTGATGATTATTCCAATTTTATAAACAAGAAAACTGAGGCATGGAGGAATTCAGCTAGTTCTCATAGCCACTCAGCTGGTAACAAAAAGCTCAAACTCAAATGCAGTTTTTTTCTATGTCTTGTCTCTTGTTTGAAAAAATAAAGTTTAGATACTTGCACAATTTTTAATTTTTTGAAATAATTGGCATATGTGAAGTATTTCTATCCATATGGACTATTAGGATGGGTATGTAGTATCTAAGAAGACATAATTAATATCAAATTAAGGAGCAATGTTGGTATGTAGTATATAAAAACAATAGGATAATCCAATGCAAGCTAGAATCTGGTAACATGGAATCAATTAATACTGAGATAACTGGGGAAGAATTTATGATCTTTTATTTAAGAGCAAGTTTATATAATATATATATATATATATATATATATATATATATATATGTAATATTAATATTAATAATTCTGTGACTTGCAACCAGGCACATGGCTGCTTCTCCACACCTCTACAGGAACAATATCTAACACAAGGTCATTATACTATTGCTTCTCAAATTTTAATATGTGTATGAATCTCTTAAGGATCTGGTTAAACTGAAGATTCTGATAGATAGGTCTGGGTGGGGCCTGAGAGACTGCATTTCTAACAAGTTCCCAGATGCTGCAGATGCTGCTGGTCAGTGGGCTACACTTTGAGTTAAGGCTATTAAATAGTTGTTTCTGGCACCAAAGAGCTGTATCTTGGGCCCCATCCCTTCTGTTGGTTACTTTTGCATCAATGTTTGCACTACCTTCCAGTAGAGCGGCTTAAAGGATTTGAAGAAAGTATAGAGTGATGGTGGAAGGGATAAAAGGGAAGAAATGAAAGTGTTACAGTGGATTCTGTACCTCATTCCTAAAGAACTCACAAACCAACCATTCACTCCTTGTTCAAGTGTATCAACTTGATTCAGCCCAGTTCATCTGAAGACTCATGCCCTCACACAGCAAAGCTGGCGATCACCTTGAGGAATTTGGTGTAACCTCAATTTTGCCTTGCTTAAATAAAACAGAAAGAATCCAATAATACATTCCCTCATATTACTCATTCTGGCTGGATGCTAACATTAATTTTCTTAAGTGCTTTGGCCACTATATTAAAATAAGTCCTTGTAGGAAATGTTTCAGTGTGAATCTTTGGAAAACATGCAAGGTAATTTCTTCATTAGAGCATGATCCTGAAAGTTTAATGAGCCCACAAATCACCGTAAAATCTTATTAAAAATATAAATTTTGATTCAGTGGGTTGTGGGAGGTGGAGTGAAATTTTGCAATTCTGAAAAACTCATAGGTGAGCTTGATAAAGCAGACCCTTGGACCACTCTGAGAGGCCTTACTTAGAATGTTTGATCTTACCTTGAATTAAGATGGCGTGTGTGTGTGTGTGTGTGTGTGTGTGTGTGTGTGTGTGTGTAATTCAAAGCGGTGAGGAAGTTATGTATTTATAAGTAGCTTGAAATGATAGAAACAAGGCCTTTGAATCATTACACAGGCCGCTGATCAAAGATTCCACAATCACATTTTCTCGCTATGAAGGATTATTCAAGCATCAGCTATATAAAAGGTATTTTTGTCCGTAAGATGACAGTCTATTCAAGCTTTTCTGAAATCAGGCTCTATTTTAGATCGTTCAGCAGGTTTTAAGAGCATCCATGTTCAGGGCCCACACCAGACCGACTAAATCACTATGTTTGGGCATGGCTAATGAGTAATGAGTAACCTGTAGACCAGCCACATCACCCAGCTTATTCGACATATAAACTCTGAGGCCCCATCTAGATCAACTGAATCAGAATCTACATTTCAAAATGTAGATACCCAAGCAATTCCAATGTTCAATTGGAAGAAACACTGCCAAGTGGGAGACAAGCCTGAATAGTTGTCACAGCCATGTCATTGTAAGGCATTAAACGCCTCCTTTCCTGTCTAGTACTTTGGGCCTCTGCCTGATATTAGGACCAAAAGAAGACAGACAGACATAATGGACCCTTCGAAAGCATGGTACATTGACTAAACCTGAGGCATCTTGCATGGTATAAAATAACTGGGCGAAAACACAGAAAATATATCCAGTTCCACGTAATTAGTGCTTTCGATCAGTAGTTCCATCTGTCTTTGGCTTCTTTATCATGGTTTTTGCCTCAACTTTTTTCCAGAAAAATCTCATCACTTGCTTCCAGTGTAAAATCTGTTGAGTAAAAGCTTAGCGGAAAGAAACTGAATTGATACCTTAAGTCTGAAAATGCTTGACCACAGAGACAGCTGTGCTCATTTTCTTGCTACTTTGCAGTGATGCATTCCTTATCACTGGGTTAAAACTCAAGCAAAGGAACGAACAATCATGCATTTATTGAGAAACTA
The DNA here is from genome assembly GCF_057876585.1 of Rhinolophus sinicus. Taxonomy (NCBI): domain Eukaryota; kingdom Metazoa; phylum Chordata; class Mammalia; order Chiroptera; family Rhinolophidae; genus Rhinolophus; species Rhinolophus sinicus. The sequence goes on from NC_142513.1 coordinate 29,463,458, forward strand.
CTTTGTTCCTGCCATCTTGCTACAGATGACAGTCACAAATGGAAAGGGTTAGTTGCTTGAAACTGGCTGAAGATATATGTGTTTAACTCACAAATAATTCCCAAATACTGTGTTATTAAGTTCTGAAGTAGTGAAAAAAACATGAAGTACAAGCTTAACACTGGGGCATAAATAGCAAAAAAAGGTGAAATAAGAGCGAGAAAGAAGAGAAATGTCAGTTTGAGATGAGGCTTCACAGAGCCAATGGAACTTGAGTAAATATAAGATGTGGGACATTCCATTTAGAAGCAATAGCTTGAACAAAGGCAAAATAATAATAATAATAATAATAATAATAATAAACACAAAGACAACAGGAAACAAATAATATAAAAGCTTGCTCTTAAACATGCAATGCTACTTTATGGTTTACATTTTTAATTTGGGTCCTAAAATTTTACATATATTGGGGAATTTGTAGCAATTTTTCTAATTCTTATTAAGGAAGGTAGTTAGTTCTAAAATAAATATTTTAAATAGTTACAATTTTCATTAGTTTTTCCTCAAGGGTATAGATTATTGTGTTTCCTGGTAATTTGTGCAAACGTTAAAATGTAAAGCATAAAGGTTTTATGAAATATTAATTCTGAAAAAAAAAGCTTTCCTGCTAGTAATGATCTAAGAATTGCAAAGTGTTCATTGGAAATGGTTCTTTCCATAAATTAAAAATGCTTAAAATTGTTTTGTACTGATGTTTCATGATCTTAATTCTATTGTACTTGAAAAATGTTCACTATGTGGTTTATAGAGCTAAGTTTGCAGTCTGGCAGTTATGTCTGATTCTTTAAATAAATGCCATTTGGAATTTTTGTTGTCATTACTTTTCAATGTGGGAAAAGAGATTTATAATTCCAATATAGGTAAGTATTTTCTATTTGGGGGTAATAATATTAATATGTTAATAAGAAGTGCCTGTATTCAAAATAGTACAGAATGATATGCACAAAAAATTCACATATTTATTTAATATCTTTACTTTTTGCTTTTTATTATTAACTACTTGTTTATTTTACCTTATCAGCTTTAGAATGCTAATTAATAACAAATTGCATCATTATACACTAGATGTAGGCCATCAAATTTTACATTTGTATGTGAACATTGTTTATTTACAGTATATTAGTTTGGTGCAAAAGTCATGGCTGCTTAAAAGGTTAAAAATAATTGCAAAAACTGCAATTACTTTTGCACCAACCTAATAGATAAATGCAGTATATTCTCAACAATAAGACAGTGTTGAAACATATCGTATTTCAAAAGATACTATATTTCTAAAACTCACCAAGAACTTGTAAAACACCAACTTCCATGATGTAATTTCCATGCTATATGAGCTTTGATATTATAAAATCCACAGCTGTTGACTGACACTGGAAAGTTGCAGGAGGATTAGTCGTGTGCTGTATCTGTGCTTCCATTAGTAGAAAACATTATCGAATATGCAAATCTTACGTCTTTAATCATGCCCATGTATGATTCACTTTCACATTCCTGGCATCTGTATAGATAGTGGTACGTATTCACAATTCTTTTTTTGCTCTCGTCTTTGCTATGGTTGAAAATGGCCCAAGTAAACAATAGTAGAACCAACAACAGTACAGATCATACAGACACCAGTCTACTCGTATAGCCATAAAGTGCATTCCATGCTTGCATGTCTTAATTCTGGAATTTCTGGGTACAGACTGAACTCTGGCATATGATGGTAGTGGTGAAATGTCTAGACATGGATATCTAGAGGTTTTCTGAGTAGTAGGACATTAGCCAAGAAATAGAGGAGGAATTGGCGAGGCCAGCAAGCTTCCCCATCTCTGAAGTCTCCAGGTCGTAGTTCAAAATACTTCAGAGATACAAAGATGCAACATTATGACATGGCTTCCCAGGCCAGCAGGGTCAAGTGCTACCATAAGATTTTATAAGCTTAACGTGGCTTGAGTAGGTGTCAAGCCAGCATCTCTGTCCCAGGGAGAGCAGAGATAAAATCAAGGATGTGATTAAGCTTATATCCAGCAAGACAAATGAACAGGAAAACGCCAACATGAGTTTGTTTGGTGATTGGTAGCTTAAGGAATGAAAAAGGGGTAGAAAACAAATTTGAAGCATTGGAAAAACAAAACATAAGTCCTGAAACTGGGTGTTGGAGGGGTTGGGGTGGGGGGTGTTGTTCCAAAGGAGATCACTGAGAAAGGGATATTTGTCCTTGAATAGGTGCACTGGGATCTGATTGTAAGTTTTAGGTTATTTGGTGTGGACAGGGTACAGCTTTTATGTGTCACAAAGGGAGAGGATTCCATACGAGGTCAGACAGTTACATTCACGAACTCATCCTAGCAAAAGTGCTACCTACCTCATTGCTGAGTATCACTACAGTCACCTTAGAAGTACTCCCCTTGGGAAGCTATGGACCCATGCCAGCACCTAGTCCACTCTTCAAAGCAATTTTGGAACTCTATTTCTGGAATGGCCATCAGAGCTGTCATCCTGAGTGTCATCAAAATGACTTCCTTTCAATATTTCCTTTATCTTCAGATAAAGAGAGAAGTCATAGGGGGCCAGATCAGGTGAGTAGGGACTGAGTTCCAATACAGTTATTTATTTACTGGCTAAAAACTCCCTCACAGACAGTGGCATGTGAGCTGGTGCATTGTCGTGATGCAAGAGCCATGAATTGTTGGTGAAAAGTTCAGGTCGTCTAACTTTTTCATGCGGCCTTTTCAGCACTTCCAAATAGTAAACTTGGTTAAACATTTGTCCAGTTGGTACAAATTCAGAATGAATAATCCCTCTGATATCAAAAAAGGTTAGCAACATCACTGTAGCAAGTTCACAAACTTAGCTGTCAGACTGCGTCTCTACTGATAACTGCCATAGAAGGGTGGGTTTTTTATTAAATTCTCCAAATTCTAATCAAGCAACCCCAGGGAATCTGACAGTGCCTAGATTGAGGGAACCTTCTGAAAACTAGAGTAGTGCACACTTTGAGAAACAAGGTAAAGACTGAGCATTGTAGTAGGCTTTAACAGAAGTAAAATAGACTCATAAAACTAGTTCTGTTTTGGAAACTGAAACTAAAAGTTAAGTATTGCATGTAGACAAATTTTAAATGCATTTGTTATTTTGAAATGTAAGTCGTAGTTAACCTTTAGCAATAAGTTTTTGTACTATGTTATCATCAGGCAGACAACAAAAATGTTCACAGAGAGTACTTTCAAAGTGTCTTGAGGTGTCTTCTGATATAATTGCTAACAAGTTCAATAATGCTAATTTGAAAATACTAATTACTTTGAATTTTTGGATGACTTCTATTACACATATTAATTTTTAAAGTATTGTTTTCTCTAAGAATACTGACGCTCGATATCCATGTTTTCCTTGTAGATGGTTATTGTGTGCTATTTGTCCTATAATTATAAGGTAGGGTATGAGGAACTCGGTTGCTGCCAGCTGGTGGTTGTATTTAGTTTTACCAAACTGAATGCTTAATAAACATTTCATACGCGTTCTTCCTTGGCTGTTCATTTAATTTAGTTTGTTTTAGTTTATTTTCTCAAAACTAGTCATAGACTAGCTTATATAGCAGTCCTTACTTAACATTTTGGAGGGGACTGTTTTTATACGCTAGTTGTTTTTCCCCCACTAGATTGTGTGTACCTTCTTTATCTCTCACCTTGACAATATCACATTAAAAGTCATGTAGTAGGCACTAAACAAATAAATAATTTGAACTGGTTCTTTTCATCTGAAATTCGCAGATAATGAAAGCAACTGTAAGTCAGTGCTTTTGTGAATAATGACTTCTTTGTTTTTTACCAAGTTGGAGGTGGCGTCTATTTAAATATCCCTCTCTTACAAAGGAGGAAGAATTAAATATCAGGAAAACTTTCAGGCTTAAAACAAAATAAATAAATAAATTTAATAGTAATGTGAATCTTCATGAACGTTCATGGCTTAAAGAATTATTTTAGGATGTCATCTCTTCATAATTTAATAAAATCTGTGGTTTCTCTACAGTTCAATTTATTTTTTGCTTGAAGGAAATTATTTTAAAACTGTTATTCTAGAAACCCAGGATGAAATGTGTGTCTTCTGTTGAGCTTCACAAAGTGGCATACCTTTTAACCTATAGCAGTGAATAAAAAGAATATTTCTCAAAAAAACATGTTTGTGTAACATCCTATTATACCCCCCATATTGAAAGTAATAAGAGCAATATTTTCAAAATTATTTATCCAGTCAACTCCATACAGTCTCAATTACAGGAAAATGTGTTTCTTTTTTAAAATGCTGCTTGCTGTTCTCCTTTTCACTCAGAAAAATAAAAAGCAATTTAATTACAAAAGACTCAATTTTATATTTTGGAAAAATACATATACATACATATATATATATATATATATATATTTGCAGACTGCTTGCCAAGTGGGACTTTGTATAATAAAGTGAGTTTTGAAAACTTATGCTTAGAACATAATCAGAAAGTCACGGAGTGTGAGGCTGTTACTAATGAAAGAAATGTTAGGCAGATGTAAACTGGGCAGGCAGTCCTGCTTTCTTTTTCACCTCTTTTTCTAAAGGTCCTTTACTGAACTGAAGGGAGTTATTTGGGAGTGGGGAAATGATGGTGAGAAAAAATGTGGGAGAAATTTTCTCTCCATTTATCTGAAACCTGTAACATCACTCTATTCATCTATAGACACAATGAGAAATAAGACAGGCTAAATAAAACCTTAGTTGATTAACCAGGCCAGTATTATTGAGGGCACACTTCTCTACACCAGCTTTGTTTTTCTATCCAGTAAACATTAAACTCAGTAAATAAAAACATATTTTTCTCTCCCTAATTCTATTGTAAGCTCCTTGAGACGAAACCTAAGTCTTCTATTTTGTCCTCCTAATTAACCGAAACAATGTTCTATCCATGGAAGACCCTCCATAAATCTTTTCTGCTGAGTTTACTGATCTAACTCTCTCGCAATGTGTGACCTTTGGCATTTAACGAGCCTCGTACTTCAGGCTTTTCAACCATACAATGAGGATAAAAATTCCACCTGCAGTTAGTATGACAGCGAATGGATGCCCAGTACCTAGCATACGAGTAGAGTAGCGCTTCAAAACTGATGGGTCCTCTGTCTTCTACAGACAGCTTCTTGATTATGCTTGTTTCAGCCTTTCCTGCTGTTTCCTCTTTTGTACTCCCTTATCTGGCAGTCACATATACAGTACACATGCACGTATTTTCATAGTTTCGTTAATCACATGCCACACGGTAACATACCAGCTTAACATTGTTCCATCAAATCGTTACAGTTAATATTAGTGATATCAAGTTGGTCCTCAAAAGTTAATGTATGGAACACATTTTTTAGAGTGATTTATTGTTCAAGAACATCCTCCTAAATGTCAGCCAAGTGACTCACCTGATTAGACCTTCTCTGACTCAAATCTTAAGTACTTGAACAAATAGTTCTTTGGGGACCTTCAAATAAAAAGTATTGAGTTAATACCTTAAAAGTATAAGTGACTCTGGGGCATTGATTTGAGTTCAGGTTAGAAAAATACTGTTCAATAGAAATATAATGCTAGCCACATATGCAATTTAAAATTATCTAAGTAAACAATGTTGCAGAATGCTATAGTACTGCAAACAAAGACTGGTATCTTATTAAAAGCTTTCCATTATTTTGAGGATCAAAGACAACCGAGGCAAAGCATATACAATAATATAATGGTAAAGCAAGAATTGAACCAAAACAATAGAAATAAATTAGGAAACTGAGAGCAAGGCAAAGAAAACAAATGAACACAGCTAACTGCCAAGCTGGCTGCCTCTTAAGGCCTTTGCCCATGCTCTTCCCCCATCTTGCACCCCTTTCCAAATCTTTTGATAGCTTCTTCTCTTTTTCTCATGTTTGTCTCTTTTGAGATGTCACTTTCTGGGGGAATGCTCTCACTGACCATCTTGTCTGAACTAGCTTTCCAGTTACCTTTGACACCTCCCTTTGCTTTATTTTCTTCTGAGCATTTATCACAATCAAGTAGTTTCTTGTTCACTTACCTGTTTATGTTTTGTTATCCCTCTTCCCCAACTCAAATACTAACTCCAGCATCGTACAAGTCTTATTGAGCTTGCTCACGGCTGCGTTCCCCCAGTTTTGCTAATGCTTCCCAGTACAAGAGGATTCTCTATAACTAGTTTTAAGTGAATAAATGTTCTTATGATTTTTGTCATGTAGCTCTAAGCATTATGGAAATCAAAATGAAGAAAGCGGAATTAGAGAGGAGAATGCTTGTCATTGCCTCACAGGGAGGAAAGCTTTTGAAAAACCAGCATTTAATTATATCAGACTTGTATAATTCAGGGGGCACTGACTGATGAATGAGCAAGGCTCCATAAACTCTTATAGCAAACTTGGAAACATAAGCCTTCCAACTCTTAAGATTTTTTTAATTAAAAAAAAAGAAAGAAAGAAAGTAAAAGGTATAATTGTCAAATAAAACTTTGTAGAGGAGACAAGCTTAAATGGTCCACATCTGGATCTTAATGTTAGTCTGGATTCATCAAAACATAGAACCTAGATTAAAGGAATAGATAATTGCATATCCCTCCACCAGTCCTCCACAAATTTCATTTATCTTTATTGGATTTTTGATTAGAACTGGACAACAACAACAAAAAAATCAAAACGTCTTGATAAACTATTTTTTTAAAAAACTTTCCTTTGTTCTTGTGTTCCTGATTTGTTTTAATTCCTCAGATAAATTGTAAGCTGCTTCAGAGCAGAAATTGTTGCACACTTAATTATTTCTTCTTATTCCTAGGACATGAGATGGTCCCTGGGCATGGCAGCTGTTCACTAAGAATCAGGATTTGGTGATGATATTGCTACTATATGGATTCATTAGTCACGTGGAAGTCCATTATGTGCATAAACAAAATTGATTGTCCCACACACTTCCAAGACAAGTTCTGAGAAACGTTCGCCAGAGTGAGGCACAGAAGGTCAGAGCCAGAGGGCTTCCTCTGGTGAACCTGAACCTGAATGAGCACAGCTAATTAGAGGCAGAGCCTCATTCTGCCAGACCATTGTTAAAAGATAAAGTGAGTCAGATTACAGTTTTCAGAGTTTATTTAAACAAAAACCTATTAGAATAGAGAATCTCCAAACTCAAAGTGGTAAGGAGCACTCCACTGACAGGAACTAAAAGAAACACTTCTACAAAGATGAGAAAGCAAAGCAAGGGACTTATTAGATTGGCTATCACATAAGTGGTGACTTATTTGGGAAAGCCTAGTTACTCTTTGTGATTGGTTGTCCTTAGGTTTTGATTTCTTAGCCTTCAGGCGTTACAGGCTTAGGTTTTCAGTTTGCTCACAGTGGGCAACTAAGGCATTAAAGCCACTGCCTTAGTCTAATGGCCTCCTTGTTTAATACCAACAATTCTTCAGAGTTAGTGTGTATGTCAATCACATATAGAAAGTATTAGAAATATAGCTATCTGGACTCTACTCACAGATTCAGAACCTACAGAGGTGTTATTTAAACCCTCCCTAGATCTTGGAGGGATACACTGAGATACAATAGTGTATGTGAGGTGTTGGAGGGAACAAGTGAAACCCGGATGGAGGGATCTGGTTATCTACTACACATACAAACTACTCCAACACTTACAGGCTCAAAACAGCCGTTTAATTACTGTTCATCATGGCCATGGACATTATAGCATGGTGAAGGCTTGTCTGAGCTCTACAATATCTACTCCCTGCTGAGGCAGGGACAGGAAGGACCTAGAGGTCATCAAGCATGTTTCTCTGTTGTCTCAGATTTCTCTAGGAGGCTCTCACATCACCTTTCTAGCATGGCAACCTTGGGGCCGTTGGACTTCCTGTGGCTCGGGGTATTCAGGGACACTAGTAGAGGAAGCTGTCAATCTCCTAGAGCCTTGGCCCAGAAACAAGAACAGCATCACTTCTCCCGCATTCTATTGGTCAAAGCACTCACAGAGCCTACCCAGAATGGAGAAGAGATAAATCCCTACTCTTCAGGGAGGTGTGTCAATGAATCTGACCATCTTGAATCCACACAAGGGTAGTAAACAAGTGTAGCCTTGGGAAATCTTGCTTCAACCTCACAACTTTAGCAGTACTTTTTTTTTTTTTTCCAGCTAACCAAATCAAGAGCAAGAATTGAAAAGTTTTATAACAATACAGAATATCAATTCTATGCCATAAACCTTAGAATATGTGCAATAATTTGGAAATGCTTTTAAAATTAGTCTTGGAAAAATTTGTTTAAAAGAAGTGTTTTTGTAAATGTTTATAGTATAAGATTGGTAGAATAATTAGTCCTATGTTAATTTATTATAGATTTATTTCTATTTTCATTTGAATTTATAACAGGGAAAGAAAAAAAATAAATGACAGATAAAATGATGTTTCAGTATTGTGTTAGGAAATGGAAAATTGGTTAGTTATTTTAGGAGGGTTTTTTGTTGTTATAGCCAAAAAAAATAAATTGTTATGAGGAAAGAAAATATAGAAATTAAAATTTACTGGATTGAATGCAAATGGCACCATGGTCAATGTTTATATTGTAAGTGTCGAGTGGAAAAATAAACTAGCTGGAGTTAGAAAACTTAATTTCAATGTAGGCATAAAAATTTCTAGAGCATTTTATACTGAAAAAAAAAAAAAAAAAAAAAAAAATACCTAAAACATTTCCAGGCCAATGAGAATGCCATTGCTGCTGGCATTTGTTGTGTATCTTACCCAATTCCCTAACTGCACCTTAAACCTATACTCTCAGAGTTTTCACAGGCTTGAATAATCACTTATTGTTGTAAACTTGCAGGAAACTTTTAACTCAACAAAGGGTTCTAGGAGGGGTAGTTTTTCCCCATGCCACTGCATTTTAGCTAATTGAAAGTTAGTCCACTTTTCCCACACTTTAGTCTCTTATCAGATGAATCATCTATAGTGGGAGGTTTCTGTTTTGATTTTTGTTGTTGATATTTTGGTTCTTTCATTAACAATATAAGTTAGAGCACTCTTGAATTCCCGATTAAATGCCGACTCACCACTTTAACTTTAGGTGGCTCTGTGGTGTATATGGTTTTGTAATTGGCAGAGGTTCACTGTGTAGATCTAAGATTAGAAACTAGATAGAAAGCACTGAAGTAGACTATTTATGTGGATAAAACCAAAATAGTCATTGTTTCCAATGGAAATGCAATTAGTTGTAGAATTTTATAAGCAGATTCTGTGTACTATTATTTATTTCTTAAAAGTGGCTGTTGTAAGTGCTGTTTGCAAATGTCCAGCATTTGGAAATAAACGACATTGTGCCATTTTGAAATGCACCGGGCTTTTTAAATGAGAGCATATGATTTGATTTAAGAAGTGTCCATATGAACTGACTCACTATGGAATAGGTGTCAAATACAGTAAGGTCTTGACTGTTCAAGCTTGAATTATTGCAAATATCTGTAACAAATCCATTTTCTCTGACTTCCCTATATTATCCAAATCTTTTGTATCACCTACTTCTCCATCAGTTGCTGTGTAATAAGCAAGTAAACAAATTTATTATTCACTTTAACAGCATAAACTAATCTGTTCTTGATAGATGCACAATTGTCTCCCAAGCAGATGGGAACAGACTAGGATCACATCTAACTGGCTGATCAAACCCAGTGCCGTGAGCGCTTGAAAGACAATTAGATTATGTTTATTACAGTACTATCAAAGTCCTTCTATCTGAAATATTAAAGGAATTACAGGCTTTTTAGTCCTGAAGTTTATCAATAGGAACATATTTAGAAGGACCCGTTTTTTAATGAACAATAAAAGTGAAACTTTTAGTCTTCCTAGGAATGAATAAAAGAGAAGTAGCTTGATGGTGTCTATATAGCCATTATTTAGCGTTTCTAAATGGTTTTCTAGGAACAAAGAAAGTTTGTTATTAAATTAAGTAATATATTCTGATCTGTCTTGAACAAACCACTGTAATGTACACTCTATAAAAGGGAGATCTTTGTTTTGTTTTCTGTGGTTTCTCCAGAACCTAAACCAATGCCTGGCATTTAAGTGCTCAATATCTATTGGATAAATGAATGAAACTCAGTGCTGTAGTGGTGGTAAAATCTGGGCATTAGTCTTATAACTATATAATTTATCTACCACATGATGAAGCATGCTAAGTTGGTTAAGCTATCTTGGCCCACTAATTAAAAAGAATGCTAATCTATTCAGGACAGACAAAGCCTAAGAAAAGGCAAACTCCAATTAATTGAATATCTCAGATTCTACCCCAGTGGGTGATTTTAACCCATTCAGATATATAACTTTGTCAAATGCCACAGTTACTTCCCCAGTTTAGATATTCAAGTTGGGAGGGGGGGGTGGAGTTGAGATTCAGAAAGATAAAATAACAACCATGTATTAAATGTATTTTTTTCTCAATTGCTTTTATTCCAAAATCTTCTTTGGAATAGAAGATTTGCTGACCCTGCTGTAGGTATGAAAGAGAGAAACTGTTTGGTCATTGACATTCTCTGTCAAAGTGCCTTCTAAGCGTTTTTGTACTTCTAATGTGATCAAGACAGGATAGAGGTCACATAATATTTGCTATATCATAAGATCCTAGCCCTTTAAACCCCACCATGGAAAGGAAACTTGTTGGCTCTGCAGTGATCAAGATCTTGACAGAAATGTGAATGTTTCGACTGCTTTATGCTCACAAATTATTCTTAATCTTTCTTTTTCATATTACAAAACAGGAGTGATATGACAGTGTGCACATGTATGCATATGTGTGTGCGTGTGTCAGAGAGAGAGTTCAAAGTCTTCTCTAGTTATAAGACAGAATCAGAAGATCGAATCCGTGCTATTCTCAAGTTATTCTTTCTTTGTTCATATATTTTTTATATTTACATAAAAACACTTTTTCAAGACACATTGGAGATGTTTTGTGAATAAATCCTAGAATTTGCAAAATAGGTCATGCACATTTTTTTCCCATTTGGGTACTGCTTTGGGCATACATGGTTGTATTTTTGAAAGTAAAGAGTGGATGTTTCCTCCCTACACCCACATCAGTGACTCCAGAGGACATAGGAATGACTCCAGATACTCTTGTGCTGGGCTTCAACCTGGAAGTAAGAACTTGCTTTGCAATAATTATCTGTGGTGACTTACCCAGGTTTAGAAAGGTTTTATAATGTGGTATCGGCTGTCCTTTCCTTCCCCTGGTATGACTGGGATACACCAGGAAAAGACAATATCTTTTTTTTTTCCCATTAAGAAAAGCTTTATTTATTTATAAAAAAGCTTTATAATTCACATACCATACAATTCACCCACTTACAGTGTATAATTCAGTGGATTTTAGTATAGTCACAGAGCAACCATCATCACAGTCAATTGTACAACATTTTCATCACCTCAATAAGAAACGCTGTATCCTTTAGCACCCCTCTAGCCCCCCACTCCATCCCTAAGTAACCACTAATCTACTTTCTGTCTGTATACATTTCCCTACTGCAGACTTTCATATGAATGGAATCATATAATGTATTCTTTTGTGACTAGCTTCCTTCAGTGAGCCTAAAGTCTTCGTGATTCATCCATGCCCTACCCTGTATCAGTACTTCATTTTTGTTAAAATATAGCTAACATACAATATTATATTAGTCTCAGGTGTACACCATAGTTATTCAACATTTATATACCTAAAGAAGTGACCACCATGATAAGTCCAGCAACTATCTGATACCATACCATGCCATCACAATATTATTGACTATATACCCTATGCTGTACATTACATCACGATGACTTATTTGTTTTATACCTGGAAATTTGGACCTCTTATTCCCCTTCACCTTTCCCCGCTTTTAAAAATGTTCCAATTACAATTGACATTCAATATTATTTTATATTTCAGGTGTACAGCATAGTAGTTAGATATTTATATAATTTAAGAAATGATCCCTCTGACTAGTCTAGTACTCACCTGACACTATACATAGTTATTACCATGTAATTGACTATATTCCCTGGGATTTAATTTGCATCTCCATGACTATTTTGTAACTACCAGTTTGTACTTCTTAATCCCTTCACCCTATTTATCCTGCCCTCCAACCCCTCCCCATATCTCACCCCAACAAATCTAGTACCCATCTGACAGCACACATCAATATTATTGATTGTATTCCTTATGCTATACCCCACATCCCCATAACTACTTTATAACAACCATTTTGTATTTCTTAATACTTTCCTCTTTTTCACTCACCCCCCAACCCTCCTCCCATCTGCAACCATCAAAATATTCTCTGTCTGTATGATTTGTTTCTGTTTTGTTTGTTTATTTTTTCTTTAGATTCCACATAGAAGCAAAATCATTTTGCATCTGTTTTTCTCTATTTTACACTCTACTCAGCACAGCACACTCCAGGTCTATCCATGCTACCACAGATGGCAAGAACCCATTCTGTTCCATTGCTAAGCAGCATTCCATTGTATATATATACCACCTTCTCTTTATCTATTCATCCATTGATGGACACCCAGGCTGCCTCCACATCTTGGCCATTGTAAACAATGCTGCAGTGAATATATGGATGCACATGTTTCCTGAAGGTAGTATTTGGTTTCTTCAGCTAAATACCGATGTGAGATTACTGGGTCCTTCTTTGTCTCTTGTTATAGCTTTTGTTTTAAAGTTTTTGTTGTTGTTGTTGTTTTTTGTTTTTGTTTTTTTGTTTTTTTCTGGTATAAGCCTTGCTACCCTAGCTTTTTTTGTTGTTGTTTCCATTTTCATGAAATATCTTTTTCTATTCCTTTACTTTCCATCTCTGTGTGTCTTTCAATCTGAAGTAACTCTCTTGTAGGCAGCATATGTAAGGGATTTGTTTTCTTATCCATTCAGCCCTCCTGTGTCTTTTGATTGGAGTATTTATTCCATTTACATTGAAAGTAATTGCTGATAGATATGTAGCTATTGCCATTTTATTATTCATAATTTTGATTTTTCCCCCATATTAAAGAAGTCCCTCTAACATTACTTGTAATACTAGTATGGTTGTGTTGAACTCCTTTAGCTTTTTCTTGTCCTGGAAGTTCTTTATTTGTCCTTCGATTCTAAATGATAGCTTCACTGGGTAGAATAATCTTCATTGTAGGTCCTTGCTTTTCATCACATTGAATATTTTATGCCAATCCCTCTGGCCTGCAAAGGTTCCATTAAGAAATCAGCTGACAGTCTTATGGGAGCTCCCATATAAGTTACTAGTTGCCTTTCTCTTGCTGTTTTTAGGATTCTCTCTGTCTTTAAGCTTTGCCATTATAATTATTATATAATGTGTCTTTGTGTGGATCTGTTTGGGTTCATGTTGTTTGGGACTCTCTGCACTTCCTGGACTTGTATGGCTATTTCCTTTGCCGCGTTAGGAAAGTTTTCAGCCATTATTTCTTCAAACAGGTTTTCAATCCCTTGCTTTCTCTGTTCTCTTTCTGGTGCCCCTATGATGCAAATGCTGTTATACTTGATGTTGTCCCAGAGGTCTCTTAAACTATCCTCATTTTTTGGATTATTTTTTCTTTTTGCTGGTCCAATTGAGTGTTTTATGCTACCATGTCTTCCAAATTGCTGATTTGATGCTCTGCTTCATTTAGTCTGCTAGTCATTCCTTCTAGTGCATTCTTTATTTCAGTTATCATATTTTTACTTCTGATTTTTTTTTATGTTTTCTATGTCCTTTTTTATGTTTGCTATTTCTTTGTTGAAGTGCTCACTAAGGTCCTTGAGCATCTTTGCAACAATTGCTTTGACTTCTGTATCTGGTAGGTTGCTTACCTCCATTTTGTGTAGTTCTTTTTCTGGAATTTTCTCCTGTTCTTTCATTTGGGTTGTAGTTCTTTGTTTCCTTATCTTGGCTGCCTTTCTGTTTGTTCCTATGTATTAGGTAGATCTGCTATGTCTCCCAGTCTTGACTGAGTGGCCTTATGTAGTAGGTGCCTTGTGGGGCCCTGGCACAGTCTCCCTGGTCACTTGCTCCCATTGCTACAGGAGTGTCCCGTTTGTGGGTTGTGTGTGCCCTCCTGTTATAGTTGAGCCTTGATTGTCATTGGCACATAATTGGGTGGGATCAACCCTCATACTGATTGGCTGTGGGGTTTTGCCACATCCACAGCTTACCGGCTGCTGTGCACGGAGCTAACACCACTGAGTGGGATTCACCACAGCAGGCTCTGGTGCCTGTTGAGACCACCCTTTGGGTGCCACTTGTTGGGTTAATCGGGTAGTGCTCTGCTGTGGTCTGAAGTCAACCTCCAAGTATGTTGATTCCGGGGCTTCTTTTGAGGGGTCTGGTGCAAGTCCAGGTCACCCCCCTGCCTGTGACCAGCCAGGGACTATCTGGTAGGAGCTACAAAATAATCCATAGTTGTTCATTGCCTGTGTTAACCCTGGAGGCACATGGGAGAGGCCATGCTATGAACTAAGAATGTTTGCCACCATTGCTGGGTCTGGAGTAGCTCCACAGAAATCCAAGACACCCAGAGACCTGTTGCCTTCTGCTGGCTCCCTTAACGTTCAGCCCATAATAAAGCCTCGTGTGGTACTTGCATTGGGTGAGGTCCTGTGGACTCCAATAGTTTTTCAAGAAAGAGTGCAATGTAGGGAGGGCTGGCTGCTCTCAGAGAAAGTGCCTCTGGTGTTGGGCGAGTTGGGTGGGGCGGGGTCTCAGGGAGTCAGCAGAGTGGAGCATACTTGCTCACTAGGCCAATCAAATTCAGATTTGGCCTGTGGGGGAGGCCTCAACATAGGAAAGATGGTGCCTACCTGCTGGTTGCACGGGAGAAGGACTCCTCACTGGGAAATTGGCAACTCTTTTACAGCCCTCACTCCAAGCTATACACCTAAGTCTGCCTTCCATAGGCCTCAATGCCCCCCCCCCCCGCCCTGCCCAGTTACTCTCCTTCCGCTAGAGCCCAAGGTAAGTGCCTGCAAGTGAGAGTCTTTGCAGGGGTCATTTAAGAGGATATCTGGGTTTCCCATAGCCTTCAGTCACACCCAAATGATCAGAATTTTCACTGTTTTTCACATCCAGATGCTGTGGGCTCCCCCTCCTGGCACCAGTACTCTGAGCTGGGGAGGCTGGAGTGGGGCTATGATCTCTTGCTCCTCCAGGGGAACCTCCATGGCCTAGAATTCCCTCCCTGTTTTCAATCGCCACACGCAGTTTTGGGGCCAGCCTGTTTTGTGTCTCCACCTCTCCTACCAGTCTTGGCGTGGCTTCGTCTTTATAGCTTGAGTTATAAAACTTCTGTTGAGTCAGGTATCAGATGGTTCTCCAGGTTGATTGCCCTATAATTTAGTTGTAATTTTAATGTGTTCATTGAAGGAATCAGGCACAGTGTTTATCTACTCCGCCATCTTGAATCTCTGCACTACATCTTTCTTAATTGATATGAATCAGACGGGGAGGGGACAAGTGAACATGTGGAACTTCTCGGTCTGATTTGTTTTCAAGCTCCTCAGAGAACTTCTACAGTGGACCCAGGTCTAAATGTTTAGATAACAGAGGTGTTTTGATGAAATTATACATAACATAACCCACTTCAGAAGTTGGCCTGAAGAAGGTATTGTGTTTTAAAGATAACCATTTCGTTTTTAACAGTCTTAATAATGTATCATTTATATACATGTTTATTTTTGTAAGAACATTTGAGGGCCAAATATGAAATACATATTCATTGTAGAAAACTTGAAAGTACAAATAAATTTAAATGGAATTCTCAGGTAATTCTCTTAATATTTTGATCTAGTACCACCAATTTTTTCCTCTGCAGAGCTATATATACTTAAAAGTAATTGGGATAATATTTTATATAGATTTTTGTAATGTGTTTTCACTTATAATATGAAAATTTTAAACTTCTATCATAAGTTCTTCAAAAATCTTATAATAATTTTATGATTAAAAACTACATGATGTTTGAGATTTACTTCAAAATAACTAGGGGAGTGAGACCAATGAATGAGGTATAGCTAGAACAAACAGTTAAAATTTGTTCAAGTTGAGTAATGAGTACTTATGAGATTTTTATGTGTTTCTTCTTTCATATGTTTGATGTTTTCCATAACCAAACAATTTAAAGCCTTATATTTAGTAGTTACATTTTATTTCAATTTAGATGTGTATTAGAGATTTAGATTGCTAAGAGCTCCTTACTATTGTAAACATCTTACAATTCCTTACTATTTTAAACTGTGATAAGCAGAGGGTAGGGTGTTTTTAATAGAAATGTGTTGGTGCCGCACCCATATCCCTTTCACTGGGCTGGTGCACCCAGCCCTCAGCTGCTATGTATGTTGGCTGCTAATGATTCACCCTTGAGAGCCCTGATAGGTTATGTTAAATGCCCCCCACACCAAGGGTGGCACCACAGGCAATAACTGACTTACATGATGGTGTAAATGTACAACTTTCTTGCCTCTAGGCAGGACTTTTGCTCCACAGCTCACCAAGGCTTAGGCTTATATAGATTCCAGATCTTTACCTAGCTTTTACCCCTACTCTATCCTTATTCACTCACTCTTTTACTGGTTTCTCCTGCCAGCCTTCCCTCAATAAATCATATTCACAAGAATCTCCATGTCTGCCTCTGATTCTGGGGAACCCAACCAAGAAAAAAATAACTAATGTGGAAGCATCAGGTAGCTGAATGCAATCAGGGCTGCCTCTAAACTCAAAGGTTCATGCTTGAAATGACCTGAAACTGCTAGAAGAAGCTATTTTACCTTTTTTGACTAATGGAAATTTCTCTAAGGAAGCTTTGATTCACTCGAGGAATGTATTAGCATTCCTGGACTCACCCAGATCATTTAAAACTTAATTGCTCTGTAAATGATAAATGGGCATTTTTGGAATTTTTCTGTCTTCTCATAACACTGTATCAAAATTTATCGAACTGCATTTGGTAACTATATTTATACTATAAACACAGTAAACCTCCAAATAGAGGAATTCAATGAATCTATGTAAATTTCCTAGATTTAATGACTCTGTTCTGGACAGTGTTGTCATAGAGATCAACATTTAATTGATAGCTTATATTATGAAAAATATAGCATAGCAAAGTTTCATAGTCCTGTTTAATCTCGGCAGTGGCATGTTAAGAAGACAAATGGAGATTAGGAAACATTTTCCTAAATAAAATACCTCATTTTATGTGGTACTGATAAGCAGTGTTTACAACATTAAACAATTTAGTCCTCATACATTTACTGAATACATTTAAAGTATGTGCAACTCTACTAGGGGCTGAGAACCCAGAGTAGAGTAATATGGATACTGGTCCCAAGAGGATGCCAGTCTATTGTAGGGAGGGACCAGGGGTGTTGAGGGTGAGCTGAGACTCCTCACCTGTAAGTAAATATCTGTCCATAAATCCTGTCTATGTACCATGGTGAAACACAAGATACGACTTCTGCAGTGGAATGAACAGAGTAGGAAGGGAACTCAGGGAAAGCTCTGCTGGGAGCTGAATATTATAAGGTGAGTATTATATAACTAAAGTATTTCACCTGAATCCCCTATCGGCAGAGAGATAAACAGTCATAAGAAATGAAAATATCTTCATATCTTTATGTAACTGCTCATTTTGTAAAAAGCATAACTTGGCTGCACAACTTTTCTGTTTTCTCCTTCTTCCACTAAATTCTTGGAGTCTGAAAGGTATCTTTGATTTAGTGGGGTTTTCAAAATGTTTATGTTGTAGCATGTTCTGGTTTGGGCAAGCAGATGATAAAAATCGTAACTGGCACCAGAAATCAAGTGGGTCCAAGCCATGGAAGCAGCACAGGGCTTGGCAGAGTCCTGGTGACCTAAGGTCAGCCAGAGTACAGATGCAATGCAGTCAAATAGTTAGTACCAGGATAGCTTTTCAAAACTCACTGGAAGTACTAGTTCGCAAGAGTTGTTTAGCCTGATCGTGGGCATCATGTTCAGACATCCCCAGAAGCAAGAAAGAGGAATCTGAGTAGAACACTCTATAAATTGTCTTGAACCAGGAAGAGAGGACTCAGGTACTGTGGTAGGTTGTATTATTTATTAGTCACACAATATTTGCTGCCCCTTCCCATCTGTCCTTCCTTATAGAGCTCCTGTCTTCTAAAAGATTATCCTTCCTGCCTCATTGCTGTAAGTCTGGAATATGTGTCTGGCTTTGAAGAATGAAACGTAAGAAAAGCAATGTAATCCATTTCCCAGAAAACGTATGAAAGACTGAGTGGTTCAGCTGTGCATTCTACTGGGTTATTCAGCCAGAGTCTGAATGAAGTTTTAGAATCATTCAGTCAATTTCTACGAAGAATTTGGGATTTTGATTGGGATTAGGTTGAATATATAGATGAATTTGGCGAATATTTACATTTTAGAAAACATTGAGTTATCTGACTCATGAGCATGGTATATTTCTTCATTTATTTAGTTCTTTAATTTTTCAGTGATGTGTTGTAGTTTTCAGTGTACAAATCTTTCATGTCTTCTGTTTCAAATTTACCCCTATACATTCCACATTTTTGTGCTATTGGTTTTTTTTTTTCAATTTCCAGTTATTTGTTGTCAGTATGTAGGTATAAATTTAACTTTTATATTGATATTGAATCCAATAATTTTTCTAAACTTCTTTATTGGTTATAATAGCTGTTTTAGATTCCACTAGATTTTCTACAAAGACAGTCATGCCATTTTTCCTTTCTAATGTAGTTGCCTTCCCTTATTGCACTGGCTAGAACTTCCAGGACAATGTTGAATAGTAGTGGTAAGAGTGAATACATTTGTCTTGTTCTTTATCTTAAAGACAAAGCTTTTTGTTTTTTATTACTAAATATGATATTAACTGTCGGCTTTTCATAGATGAATCTATCTACTTGAGAAAGTTCCTACTTTGCTGAGAGTTTTTCTCAGGAATATATGTTGGATTTTGTGGAAAAAATTTTTTGCATTTGTTGAGATGATAATATGTTGGGTTTTTTTTAGTTTTAGTTTGTTATAATAACTTATATTGATTAATTTTCAAAAGATAAAACCACCCTTGCATTCCTGGGATAAAGGCCTCACTTGGTCATGCTGTATTCTTTTATTGTTATTGAATTCAGTTTGCTAAAATTTTGTTTCCAAATTAATATCTCTACTGATGAAAGATATTAATGTAGTTTTCTTTACTCATGAATTTTTTTCTGTTTTGGCATTGAGGTAAAGGTGGCCTCATAAAATGAGTTGGGGTGTTCAGTTTTCTTTCAATTTTCTGTTAAGAGTTTGTAAGTAATTGACATTACTTGAATGTTTGGTAGAATTCACCAGTGAAGCCATCTGGGCTTGGAGTGTCCTTTTGGGAAGATTTTTCATATCACATATTGGAGTTTTGACTTCTAGAAGCTTGATTGGATTTTTTTTATATTTTTTATGTCTCTGTAAATATGTAACATAGTCATGAAAATTGTTTTAAGGATGTTAGTCCTTATATGCTAACATCTGTATCAGTTCTGGATCAGTTTCAATTGGTTGATTTTTCTTCCCCGTATGTATTCTATGTTCCTACTTATTTGAATGGATACCAGACGTTGTGTTAATACATTTTACATTGTTGTGTGCTGATATTTCCGTTTCAATATTTTTGGCTTTCTTCTGGACACAATTAAATGACTAAGAAACTGTGTAGTCTTTCTGGATATTGCCTTTAAGATTTTTTTTTAGACCACATCATTGTTCAGCCTGCTGTTAATTATTTCCCACTAGTGAGACAAAATCTTTGTTATTTAGCTCTAGCCAATACTCCTTGAGTGGCCTATTTTAGTCTGGCTAATGGCAACATGTACTATTCCTGTGTGAGTGTTAACCATCACTACCTGTGGCCCTCATGCGTTGTTGTGTACCCAGCCTTGGGTAGTTTCTTTATGTGCATGACCTCATCAGTACTCAGGTGAATACTGAGTAGAGGCCCTATACAGATCTCCAGAGTTCTTTCTCTCTGCAGCTTTTTCTTCTCCAGTACTCTTGCCTTAGACTGTCTGAATTCTCAGTTCTATCTCCTCAACTCAGGGGACCCCTGGGATCAGCCTGGGTTCCTTCTCTGTGCACCATGGACTGTCAGCTCGCTAGACAATAATTTGTGTTATACATGGGACTCATCTCACTGTCCTTTGTTATTTGATGTTCTGTGTCTTGAAAAGAGCTATTTCATAATTCTGACTTGTTGTTTCGGGTATGAGAATAATTCTGCTCCCTGTTATGCCATTTTAACTAGAAACAGAAACGACTAAATATAATTAGAAGTCAGTACGTATTCTTGGTTCAAGGTGTGGTATGTTAAAGAAGTTGTCTGAAAATTGTGTCGTATATCTTGACCACATCATTTACTAGCAAACCTTTCCATTTTTAATGAATGGTTGCTTTGCCAACCATTCTTTCCAACCAGCCCCAATCTGTTTTTTTGTTTTTTTTTGAAGTGTCCACTTCCTGTTGACTTACTTAGAGTTCCATTATTTAGGCTTCTGAAAATAGCCCTCTGACATGTAAATAACTTATTTGACTGTATATGTGAGTCACTCACTTTTATGTAGTTTGAATAGTTAGCTGCATCTTCCAAATGGAATTCTGGTGACATTGATAAACTGTCCTAATAGGTCTTTTGTAAGTTTGCATCAAAGTTTTATGGAAATGGTTGGCATAATTAAATATCTTTCCCCTTCTTGCCTTTTTAAAAATAATATTGCATAATATGAAATAATTTAAGCAGGAAATGTTTGTTTTTGTTGAGTCAGATTTCCTCCTGTATCTATATTGGTGAGTAATTTAGTGGCTTATAGTTCAGTGTGATAAGATGGGGGAAAATGATACATTTCCTCTGTGTGCCCAAATGATGATGTAGACATAAGTCAGGAACTAAGAATATCTGCCTTGGAATATATGATAGGATTAAGTTTAAGCACAATATATTTCTTTTGCAATAACTTAGTCTTGAATTTGGAAATTTGTTTCATGCTTTAATTTCTATAATGCAAAGGGTATTTTATATACTCGTATGTTCATTTTTTTCTGTTTATTTCTTTAATTATTTTTAATTACATAGGTGCATGAGTAATAATAGTAGTAGTATTGTAAGGAAGTCAAACAACTTAGATGAAATCAAATTCCCCTGGTATCATCTTTTATCGCTAATCTTTTTTTGTCCAAGGACAGAATCAGTGAAATGAGTTTGATGTGACTACCTCCCAATGATGGCCCCAGTATCCCCGACTGCACCCCTTACCTGCCACTTTTGAGGGTTGAATACTCAGGAGCAGATATCTCCTTTTGTAAAAGCTTAACCTTGCACTGATTTTCTGTTTCAGTTAATCTTGTGTTACTCATCTTTCATTGATTTCTCAAAATTTCTGGTCATCAAGGGCACTGCTTTTTAGTCTATCGCGTGGATGAGAAAGTGATACAAAGTGAACACAGATTTAAAAAAAAACTTTATTCCTATTGAATTAACAAAAACTTTATTCCTATTGAATTAACAAAAATAAGTCTATCACTGATAAAAATTTTCTTGTCTAGATTGTACAGTGAATTTAATTTTCATCTAATTTCAAGATTGTGATTATACATCATTAGATTTTAACTAATGGTTTGATTTTATGGTGGGTTCCAAAGGAAGTACTATTTAGAGTAAATGAAGGCCTCTGGTTTGCTCTCGGTCTCTGGAAAAATTATTAAATCTCCATATAATTTTCAGAGCCTAGCAAATGGGAATATTGTGATACTTTATTTCTCATAAAGTTTTTAGAGTGCAAGATTAAAAATAAACCTTAGATAGTCTTTCCCTTGGATGAGTTTACATTTTCATCTTAGAAGATTCTGAAAAGGAATTAGTAAGTAGTATCTTGAGCATTTGATAAACTGGAAGAATATAAGAGAGTATTTTGGAATGTTATTTTCCTTCTGCTTTTAAAAGTTTCTATTTCTTTTTCTCTAAATGTTCGGAGGTATTTTAGGTTGAACTATTATGTGTTTAAAGAATTCTAAGACAATAATAACTAGGAAATTAGCTCAAATTGCATAAGAATGTTTTCTAGACAAGCAAGGTCTTGTATTGTTGCAGTGGGGAACATGCAATGATCCATCACAATATTTTATAATTAGTAATGTATTTTATGTACTTGAACATTTTCTTTCATTTCAGAAGCTAGCTTGCTCTTAAATCAGAAAACAAAAGCCAGATGCCAGAGTGAATGAAGTACTTCAGGAACTAAAAGAGGAGAGAAAATAGGCTTTTCTCAGCCTGTAATTCAGGGTGTTCTATAAATGTGTCAAAATGCTCCCCTTGTCATTTTTCTGTGGAAATTTCTACTTCTTTCCTTATTGCTCAGAAAGGTCTATAATTCTCCTCCCTCCAAAGCAATTAAGTCATTTACTCTTCCCTCCCTGGCTGTTTCTTCCTTCTTTCCTTCCTTCCTTCCTTCCTTACTTCTTTCTTTCCTTCCTTCTTCCCTCACTCCCTTTCTTCCTTACTTCTCCACCACTTATTTGCATACTAACTCTATCTCTGGTTTTTTGTTTTTGTTTTGTTTTTTGGACCTTGGGTGATAATTTAATTTTCACTTTCAGTCTTCTGTTCTGTACAACGCAGATGATACTTACCTATTTCACAGAGTTGTTATGATAACAATTGAGCCACAATGTGAGATAGCCAACATCATGCTCTCTGTTACCTCTCCCTGAATACTAATTTTCCATTCCCTTTTTGTTTTCTGTCCTACTCTGAGATATTTTTTTTCCACTCAAGATTTAGGTCAAAAATTTTTTTAAGATCTTATGGAGAAGAAGAAGAGAGCTGAAACCATGAGCAGGAGGAGAATAACACCAATAGCAATAAAGAACTGGTAGAATCAATGTTTATTGAGCTCTTCGTATAGCTAGCCATTTGAAGCCCTTTACTTGCATAAATTCATTTAATCTCACTGCAATCCTATGAAGTAAGGGCTATCATTATGTCTGTTTTATACTTAAGGAAGTGAAGCCACGATCGCACCCCCAGCATGTAATGAAGTCAAAATGTAGACTTCAGCATTTTGGCTTCAGACCCTGCATTTTTAATTTTGCTTGTGTTTTGGAGCAGGACTGCTATTCATCAAAGGTGAATCTGGTTCTGCTTGATCTGGCCTTACCAGCCTTTTTTTACCAGTCGTGTCACTGATCTGCATTGGTCAATACCCAAACTGTTTCCTACCTCAGGGCCTTTGTATATGCTATTTCATCCTCTCTGCAAATTTTACAGATCTTCCCAGCTTAGCAAAATGTCATTTCCCCTAAAAGCCTTCTGAGATCACTCTATTCAAAGTAATAGAGTACTTTCCCATGGACTGCTTTTATGTTTTCATGGTTTGCTTTATCCAGGATACTTATTACAGTAGGGTATTATCCTCTATATTTATTAGATTTCTTTCCTTGTTTTCTGTCTGCCCCCTAAAAGATGTAAGCTGTAACAGGAACATTGCCTTTTTATTTACTACTTTCTCTTCAGTGCCTAGCATTGTTCCTGGCACATAATAAATGTTCAACGAATAAGAGACTTATATTCTATATTGCAATGAAGGCAGATCCCAGACTTACAATCTTTAAAGAGTATTTACTCTCCAAAAATGTGGGGTAATTTATATGTATCCCAACTTTGTAATGATTGATAACTAGAGATTTTCTCAGTTCTCTCTTTCTTGTGGGCCTCTTAAGGAAATGCTGATGGACAAGGTCAACAGACCACACCTTAAAGCCACTTATGGAGGTAGATGTTCTTCCCAGGGTACTTGTTGGTATGAATTGGCTAAGGGCCTTCTTAAATGCTATCTGCCATTGGTGTAACTTGGAAATTAGCCGGGGGAAGACTGTGGTAGGGTGGCCCCTGTGTCAATGCCTGAATCAAATTGACATGTACCCCACAAAAGAGAGATTTTTGTTCAGTGGTATATCTAGAACCAAATCTTCATTTCCTATCAATACTTTAAAAATTAGCCTTCATGCTCATTTTTATAATAATGCTGAAGGTTAGGCAAGAGATAATCTCAATTTGTAGGTGAAAGAATTGAGTCAAAGAAATAAGGAACTTCCATAAATAAAAACTAGTCTACCTGAGGTCCCTACGTACTAAGTCTGAACTATCTGGAAGATATTAGAAGCTAACTTGATATAAAATTTTAAAGGACTGTTATGATTATAGTGAATTGATATATAGTTATATATAATATGTGTGTGTCTGATAACCATACATTAGATGTGTAGGTAAATTTAATTGCTTGGAAATGATGTTTACTTCTAGATTTCAATGTAACTCCTGCCCATATACTAATAACAAAATGTTTAGAATTTTTTAATTTATTAAATTCATTGTTGAATATTTGAAATATGCATCTAATATTTGTTACTGAACTTTAAAATGATATATGAGGATTTAGGTCAGTACCATCTGTCTAAAAGTAATTTTAGACAGTAATTCAGAAGATAACATTTTGAATAGAAGTCTGTCGGCAATTATTAAATATGTTTTAAGGAGAAAATTAACAAAATTACCCATCTTATCCTTGGCATTTTCTGAAAAGCAAGACTTTTTTTTTTTTGGAAGTTTTTGAAGGCTGCTCACAATAGTTACAAGCCAATTAATTGTAAAAGATTTAGTCATAAAATTTGACCATAAAATGAATTGGTAGTGGCTGCTAGATTATAGTTTTAGATCATTTTATGTCGATCCAAACATTGTTTTGACTTACTGATGATTGCAATGATTATCTGCGTGAATGATTAAAAAAATAAGATTAATAAGATTTTTTTGGATAAAGATACAGACAATGTTTTGAATGAATAAATAATTTATGGAAAAATACCTTAACTCTTCATGAATTTTAAAAAATCAGTCATAAATAGTAAACAGGCATGAAGCTCATTAACTAAAGAAATTTAGCCTTCAATTGGGGAGTGTGTCTTTTTAATCACTGCATTCAATTGCTAGTCTAGTGCATAATATTTTTCACAAGTATTTAACATCCATATTTGTCTTTTTCTGTGATGACTTTCTGAATTTTTTTTTATATCTTGATGACTATTTAGCTTTTAAGAGGATAATAAAGTCAATAACAATAATCTATTCCTATAGCAAACTAAATGCCAAGAATTGCAATATTCATGTTATAGCTTATTTTATTTAACCTTCAAAATAACTCTATGAAATAGAGTTAATTATTCACTCCATAAATATTTGTTGAACAACTAGTAAGTATGAACTTATCGACGAGCTTGGGGTACATGGTAAAATCAGGTTGTCTGAAGTCCCTTCGCTCCTAGAGACTACGTCCATAAGGGGAGAATCATCCAATAAAGAAGACAGTTATGCATTATAAGGGACATATGACACTGTAGTGGTGACTAACTCATGGACAGTAGGTTAGCTTTTGCTACATCACAAACTACCCCAAAATGTAGTGACTTAGGACAACATTTTATTTAGGCTCATGTTTCACTGGTTGCAATTTGGGCTTAGATTAGTGGTTCTGCTGACAGAGGTCAGGCTGAGCTGATTGATCTCAGTTGGAGCAACTTATGAGCGTGGTTGCAGCTCTCAGATCAGTTGGAGGCAGGCCAAGGGTGTCCTCGGCTGAGATGGCTTGGTCGCTCACATTCTAGCAGTTGAGCCCAGATTTTTCACATGGTGCGTTCCAAGTGCTGCGGAAGTCATTGGGAAATCAAACACTCTGACCTTGGTTTTGTTCTTCTCAGTGTATGCCATATAAAAATTGACCAGGTCATCTGTAAATCTTGCTGTATCACTTGTCAGCCGGGGGAAGTCGAACATCCCATGAAAAAGAAGTAAAGCTCATTCTGCTGATGGAGTGATATTAGTGAGCTTGTCGAAGTCTACCTTCGTGCCAAGATGTCCGTCTAATTTTGATCCAGTACGCGATTTTCATTCAGAAAATAAGTATTTTTCTATGATCTTCCTAACTAATAAGAACCACAGTACTTTAGGAATTTATGGGATAGTTCAGGTGAAACAAAAATATTCTAAAAAAAATACAAGTGTTTTTCATAGAACTTTTCTGCTTCCTTCTTTTGTACCTGCCATAGAGAGATGACTTCTCATCTACTCACTAGCACAGTATTAAACACTGGCACAATATTAAAACTAAACACTGAACAGGAATTACATTGGGAAAGTCAAACAACTATACATTTTTTTTTGTTGTTGTTGTCATTAGGAAGCCAAAAAGACAGACAAAATCAGTACCAATTACTTTGTATCAGGCATTCAAAGAAGAGGGTAAAAGAAGGTCATATAGCAGAGAAACATATTTCTATATGCTGGTCCACAAAATTGGGGGTATTTGGGTTGTTATTATAATTCATATAATTTTGCATTCTTGGTATATTTACCATTATTTCCCCTTCAAAGTCTGTTGTATTAAAGTATTTTAGAGGGTGTACTTAACTCTCCTACGGTTCTAATAAGGGAATAGTTATGCTAATTTACTGCATTTTAATAAAAAATAAAAATTTACATAAAGGTAAATATTTTTGGAGACTTCTATGTGATTCACAAAGTTTTTCTTTTTACCGGTATTTTTCATTAATTCACTCAACAAATATATGTTAAATGTTTGTTATGTGCTAGGCACTGTCTCAGGTGCTGGTGCTTAGAGCCTGTTAGATATTAGATGGACAACTTAGTCTTTCCTCTTTTTAAAAGCAACCTGCGGATAGTATTTTTAACAAAAATCTTACTAAGAAATTTACTACAGGAATTCAGAAAGATTACATGACTCAACTAAGCTGGATCCAGTATTCCAGTGACTTTTTTTTTCTAGCTGTTTATTAATTTAGAAAAAGGCCATTTATTGGAAAATCTATACAATCAGTCCATGAGGTATAAAGAAGCTAAAGACAAAGAAAAGAGTCTAAGGAAGTACACAGAACATTTAAAATACGTTTAAACTACCTTTCTGACTATACAAACCAATCCCTTTGAGAATTCAAATATTTTAAAAACAGTACAACAAATGTTTCAGTGTGGGTTCTATATATTACTCTCGGTTTGTAAAGATATTTAAGATGCATGAGAAACTAGTCCTTCCTAAAATTCTGACATCTTTGCTGACAGCCTGGAGCTTAACATGATCCATTGTGATATGAGCAATAATGGGAGGGATCACAGAAGTCGTACCTGAGAGTTCCCTACGAGCACAAATATAATAGTTCACACTGTCTTTAAATATTTTTTCCTGCAACTTAGGAAAGTAAACCATTACGAAATCTCTGTTTATCTTTATGATACATCTGTTATTAGTGATTATGAGCCCATGCTCAGACGTCATCTTGCCTGAATCCAAGTGCTGGAGTCACTCTTCCTATTTTTACGGACTTGAGCAAGTTGGCTTCACCTCCTTCAGATTTAGTTTCTTCCTCCTAAAGGGGAATTTGTGACATCGGTCCTAACTTGCTGGTGGGGTGATCTTGAGACTTAAATGAGATCAGACCTGAAACAGCTTACAACTGTGCCTGGAGCACCACAGGCCTCCCAAAATCTTGGCTCTTGGTGTTCTTACTTGTATTTGTATTCCTAATTGCATTAGTCCTATTAAATATGCATACAATGTGTCATTGTTTCCTCATATAGCTTGAAGGAATAGTTAAGAAGAGTTTTCTCTCTGTTTCCTGCTCTTAATTCAGGGCCTAGCAACTCACTTATCCTGTGTGCTCTCTTTGTAAGATGTGTGAGATACCCTAACAGTTCACATGCAGACACACTCTGGTACATCTGAGAGTGATCCCATCACCCCCACTCCCCTTCTCAGCCAGCTGCACTACAGAAACCCACTATGGAAGCATGGACCCACCAGATACAGGCCACTTCCATTTATGGTCTGGGACAGATAGTACTTTTTGCACCATAAAGATCAACATGTGCCACACCAAATCATTTAGCACAATTTCTACCCCCAAATTCATTTATTCACTTATTTACCTATCGTGTTTCCCTGAAAATAAGACCTAGCTGGGCAGTCAGCTCCAATGGGTCTTTTGGAGCAAAAATTAATATAAGATCCAGTGTTATATTTTATATTATATTATATTATATTATATTATATTATATTATATTATATTATATTATATTATATTATATTTATTATATTATAGATCTGGTCTTGTATTACAGTAAAATAAGACTAGGGAAACACTGTAGTAGGCTCTCTTCTCAAGGGTCAGGACAACCTGGGAGAGACTGTTGGATGGTGCCTTGCACGCCAGCATTCCCCAGGGGACTAGCACAGTGCCTGAGGCACAACAGGCACTCAGTGTGTGCTCCTTGAAGAAATAAAGACACAGATGTGCCCTTTGCATTGGAAGCGGTGACTGGATCCTGGTCACCACCACTGAGGGCTTACTGAACTCTCTCGCCTCCTGATGCTGCCTCTGGAGAGAAGCCTTTGCCAGCTTGCTGTCCAGTCCACCCTGAGATACTGGGCAGCAACCCTGATCGTGCTGGATTTTCAGGCTGGATGAAGTGACCAGTCTGTGACCAATTCCACGCAGTGGGCCACAGGGCACACCCCCACGTATGGTCGTGGCATGCTATGTAATTCCTCTGTGGAGTTGAATGAGGTCCTCTAAATTGGTGGCTTTTCTTGGAGAGTGCAGTCTTAAAGTCTTAGCATGTATTTCCAAAGAGTCTCTTTTTTTAAGATATTAAAAAGCGTGGCAGTGTATATCGCATGCTATCATTTTGGGGGGGAAATATATACATACTTTGGGTTTTTCCTTGTTTCTATTATGCCCATGTTTTGTTTTATTTCTCTTCAGGTTGGTACTTTCTTTTAAGGCACAGGGAACGTGATCCAAAAAAGTAAATGAACAAATAAAGAAACGAAATTTATAGTTAACAGCTTCACTCCCTTTGTTGAATGTATTCAACTTATATATCGTTTTTATTACTAAGATTATTTTCCATTTCAATGTATATCATGACTACTACATTAAAATATGCTGTTTTCTAAAGTTAAAGCTAAAATTAACAGTGGGTTGATTCTAAAGATAGCATAACTATTAAAAATGTATATTCTTACAGCATTCCTGAAAGGAAAAGTACTTGACATGCACTATTCTGGCATTTAAGTCTTTTCTTATCTTTGTCAGCACCGTTACCATAAGTGATAAATGTGGTATTAATAGCTACATTTCCCTGAATATTAATTTTCTAACATCTTTCAATTGACTAGGCAGATGGACATGTTTATAGTTTGAGATCTTTTATTGTATTATTTGCACAGTTATTAATATACATATGTTCTTGTTTGGAGGAAACGCAATGCTTATTTATTTTCTGGCACATTGATTTGCATTTGATTAAGTATAGTTTTTTCATATGTAAGTGCATTTATTCATTGAACATTTTCATCTTCTCACTATTCTTTGAACAACTGCTTTCTCATAGATAAGAAAATTTCCAAAGGTTTGCTGATCGGTTCATAGTAACTCCACTGTTGGTTCTGAGTAGTTTTCCAAGTGTCTCCAACCCTCGGAGACAATATTTTGTTCTTTGCACATCTTTGCAGAGTTCTTAGACTATTGGCTGGTATAATAGTTGTACAAAACTCTGATCCCAGACCATATTTTTGCCACTTTGCTGATAATTCCTAGAGAGAATAAATTTGAAAAATTAATTTTATTCTGTTCCTGTGTCTCATGTTTTCCCATCTCCTTTCCTGATGTTACAGAAAATCCTTAAGCCTTGGACAGATTTAGTCTCCAATCAACTCTTTTCCAGCCAATCATCTTTCTTCCACAATCCTGGGTGTGGCTGAACAGAGGAGGAATTATGTGATCCTTCCAGTGACCATCTATGTGCTGTACATTCTTGGCACCTGAGTTTACTATTATCTCAAAAATGACAAAATGAGACCCACCTTACAGGTTAATATGAAGATCAAATTAGTTTATGGAGGGGAAGGCACTCTAGATAGTGAACCACAAGAGCCAACAGTAGTAGTAGAATACTAGGAAGTAATCATTCTAACTACCAGTCTATTCAAAGGTTTTCTCTAACTCATCTTCAACAGTACAACTCAGTCTAACTTATTTCACTTAACATAATATTCTCAGGGTCCATCCATGTTGTTGCAAATGGTAAGATTTCTTTTTTTTTTATGGACGAGTAATATTCCATTGTATAAATGTGCCACAGTTTCTTTATCCGATCGTCTATTGATGTACATTTCAGTTGTTTCCATATCTTAGCTATTGTGAATAGCGCTGCAATAAACATAGGGGTGCATATATTTTTTTGAATTAGTGTTTTGGATTTCTTTGGATAGATACCCAGGAGTGGAATTTCTGGGTCATAAGGTAGTTCCATTTGCAATTTTTTGAGGTACTTCCATACTGTTTTCCATAGTGGCTACACCAATCAGCAATCCCACCAACAATGCACAAGGGATCCCTTTTCTCCACATCCGCGGCAGCACTTGTTGTTTGTTGATTTATTGATGATAGCCATTCTGACAGGAGTGATGTGGTATCTCATTGTGGTTTTTATTTGCATTTCTCTAATGATTAGTGACATTGAGCATTTTTTCATACGTCTGTTGGCCATCTGTATGTAAACAAACAAAAATACAGTGCAACTCATCTTGAAATAACATTCAAGCTAGTGGCTGCTTGGACAGGCTGTTTATTCTATTTCTTAGTGAGACTGCACATGATTTTTTCTTTCCTGGGGTTACTGGCAAGATGCCTCTGTCCTCCTACTACATAGAATTCAACATCATCTTCTCCTTGACATTGCCTCTTCCCTCCAACTCTTTCCACTTCTCTTTTACCTGAATGGTTAGCAGGATACCTTCCAAATGCTAGATGATTGTACATGAGCCAAACTTCACGGAGTAAATCTTAAGAGATATCAGCATTTTCCCTTCTCCCTTCACATGGGCAATTTACTGAATGTACATATATGGAGAGAAATGAAAGTTATTTTATTCCTTATCTCACAAACTTTTAATCAAGTTCTATTGATTTATTTTCTCCTTTCCCTGATAAATAACAATGATTTCGATTGCTATCACATATTTACAAATAGTCTCCTTTTAAATAAGTATTTCAATGTATGACAGTATATACAGTATTGTGCTGTTAAAATAAAAGATGCATATTTGTATTTCTTGTACATTCATCTAAAAATCTCTAGAAGCATACGTGAATGTTAAAAAAAAAAAAAAAGAAAAAATTCAGGAATTGGATGTTAGGCCCTGGGCTGATATGATCAGGGGTTGATGGGAAACTTTTTGTTGTATACTTTGGTTTTACTATTTGAATTTTGAATGATGGAAGTATATTTCGCTTTCGAAATAACAAACATTTAATATAAGAAGTATAAATTCTAGGAAAGTCAAATGTGCAAGTTTTATTTACTTAATGAATTTGTAAGTTACCTTACTTATAAGCTTTCAGGGGAGAAAAGAATGTGGCCAGCTTTGTCACTATTTCCACCACTTGTCTGTCTATTTTTCCTGTATTACTCAATATGATGCTTTTGACACTGTCCCCCAGAAGTGACACAGCTGACATTTGCTTATTCAAAGCAAATCACCTGGCCATACCTAACTTCAAAGAAGGCAGACACATGCAATACCCTACAAATACCAAAAATAATGACAAATAAGACTGATAAATGTTTCCTGAGAAATATAAGTCGAGTGGGATTCCTTTAAAGTTTTAATTTAGTTGTAATCTGGGCCACAAGATGTTTTGAGGTTATACGTGAAATTCACATAATTAAAAAACAATATGTGACAGTGCCTCAGCCCCCACCTCCATCCTTTTGTCTCTTTTCTCTGTTCTTTTTTTTTTTTTTTTTTTTGCATCCTTATGTTTATTGCAGCACTATCTCTGTTCTTTTCTTCCTCTCCTATTTCTCTTATGTTTTCCTCTAACCTAACCCTAAAAACACAGTTTAACCCATAGGTCACCAGAAAATATTTCGTTCCTAAAAAAACATTGAAAGCAGAGTACCACTAAATTTTAGTCTACTATTACCAGTGTGGCATTGAGAAATGGGTAGTTATGCTCTTTGGTAGCCTTTCTCTTAAGAAGGAGAGTGCTGGGACGTTCTTACTGTGGTGAGAAAGAAGCAAGTCTTTTCTGAAGGAGAACCAATGGCAGTTCTTTTTGCCTACTTTTCCAAGAATGTTTCCACCGGGCCTTTGCAATTTCTTCAGTCTGTTGCCTCCTCTCTGATCGAGCAGAGAACACTCTTGAGACTCAGCAGCTTGCTCCATGTCAACCCACTGTGACTAGTATGGAAACAGTCTGAGATGCAGGGAATGGCTATTGGTTTTACTTACCCCATCAGAGACATTTAGAATTAATGCAATTGGTGAATAAAGCGGCAATCAAATATTTATGTCCTTCTCCAATTAGTGGAGGCAAGGAGTAGAAAGAATTAGAGAAATGTAGCCTACTAGTCTGTTTGATGTTTGTTTCTAATATAAATTTAAAAGTCTCTAAAATCTTTGTACTGACAAATTTCTCATCTCTATGTTATCAGGCGGAATGCTCTGTAAAATGTATCCTATTTTGCTAGATGTGATGGGGACAATTTTCTGAAATTGTCAAATTGCTCAATGAGATTAACTCTCCTCCAAGGGACCACTGGAAATTTTAGCATCGAAAAAAAGAGAGGAGGGAAAATAACATTTGGCTCAGTTGAGAAGCAATCTTTTGGAGCTGGTAATTAGGTCACGTCTGTTTGGAGAAACTAGTTGATCTTTAAGGGAGTGAATGGGGTAACAATTTAATTAAAGATGGGTTAGACTATATGCAAATTACTTGCTATTATTATTGGAGGAATCTGTCAAATGGACAACTGGGAAAGCACTGCTTTCCATTTTTTCTTGAGGGGATGATTCTTGTTACAGCTGGAGAATTTAACTTGCTGTTTTGGAAGTAAGTTTTAACTCTGGTTTTGGACTGAGATCATTACACTGAGTCTGTGCATTTCCCTGGTTTCTCTTTCCTTCTTCCTTTTTTACTCAGGTACTGGTCATTCATAACCTGATTTAATATAATATTGGAAACAATATACCATGTTTCCCCGAAAATAAGACCTAATCGGAATATAAGCCCCAGCATGATTTTTCAGGATGACATCCCCTGAACATAAGCCTTAATGCATCTTTTGCAGCAAGAATTAATATAAGACCTGGTCTTATTTTGGGGGAAACATGGTAGCATTATTTGATTTTCGGTTGCCTTCTTTGGTTTGTAAGAATTTTAGAAATAATCATTTACCTTAAAAAAAGTAAAAACCTTGATTTAAAAAAAATACATTTCTTTGTTAACATCTGTCCAGTAATTCTAATCTAGTATTTTTAGCTCTGTGGACTAACACAACTGAACTTCCTTACCTAATAATAAATTGTTTTATTTCCCTAATATTGTCTTTGAGAAACTAGCAACTCATTCTTCTCAGAGTGAAATTATCTGTATCAGCCTTGTCTGTGGTATTCTCTATATTAAAGATGGAAATTCCATATTTTAACGTGCCTAACAACTAGCAAAGAACTTCTCCATGAATAATGAACTTGAAAATTATACATTTTCATAAGCCAAAGCACATCTCAGCAAAAAT
Organism: Rhinolophus sinicus; assembly: GCF_057876585.1. Classification (NCBI taxonomy): domain Eukaryota; kingdom Metazoa; phylum Chordata; class Mammalia; order Chiroptera; family Rhinolophidae; genus Rhinolophus; species Rhinolophus sinicus. Next base: position 29,497,215 of record NC_142513.1, read on the forward strand.
CAGAGGTTTAATGAAGCTATAATTGTAGATGTGTTTAAAAGGAGAGTAGGCCGTTTGTAAATGAATTTCCACATGTTGGTTGGTTATTTATAAGGGGAATTACCAATCAAAGTAGAGTTCAAATAATCAGTCAAACCATAACTGATCTAGAAATTGTTTTATTTCCCTAATATTGTCTTTCTGTAAGCCAAAGAAAGTTATGAAAAGAGTGACCCTTTACCCCATTTTATCTGATGTAATTTCAGATGACATCTGTTGTCCAGTTTATCATTGGCCCCAGATTTTTTATTTTTAATAGTATACCATTGGAATTTTATTTTTAAATATAGTTTTAATAGAAATATTATATATTGTAAATGTACATTTATAATATATAATGTAAATATAAATAAATATAAATATATGCAATATAAATATATAATATATAACTATCAATATAAATTTAAAAATAAAATTATATATTATATAATATAAATAAATATAAGTAATATATAATAATAATATAATTATATCATAAAACCAATTTCTTAGTCAAAGATCTTTTAGTCTCAGAAGTATCATGGTTTCAACTACAAATTGTAAGGTCACATTGATCACACTAGGAAGAAATTTATTGATATCAATAAATTGAATGTTACTTCATGATAGTTGGGATCTGAGGAAGTAATAGTAATTGAGAAAGTAACTAGGAAGTAATAGTTGCCAAAGATCATAGTAAGTAGTAAGTTACAAAGCCTTTAGCATAGTGAAAGTTTTTTTGTTTTTTTTGTTTGTTTTGTTTTGTTTTTTTAAAGATTTTATTGGGGAAGGGGAACAGGACTTTATTGGGGAACAGTGTGTACTTCCAGGCCTTTTCTCCAAGTCAAGTTGTTGTCCTTTCAATCTGAGTTGTGGAGGGTGCTGTTCAGCTTCAAGTTGTTGTTCTTTCAGTCTTAGTTGTGGAGGGCGCAGCTCAGCTCCAGGTCCAGTTGCCGTTGCTAGTTGCAGGGGGCACAGCACACCATCCCTTGCCGGAGTCGAGGAATTGAACCGGCAACCTTGTGGTTGAGAACCCACTGGCCCATGTGGGAATGGAACCAGTAGCCTTCGGAGTTAGGAGCATGGAGCTCTAACCACCTGAGCCACCAACCGGCCCCTAGTGAAAGTTTTAAGGAGTATGATTTCTCAGGTGCCACAATCAGCAATAAGCAAGTATCAAAGTCAAGACAGAAACAGAATAACAGAGGTCAGTGTTCATCAAGAGGCCGAGAATCCATCAATTTAAGATTCAAGCCAAGAAGCAGGATTTCATAGCTGTCAGAGTAACAGTAGAATTTGACTGCAGGAATTTTCACTACAATCTGCTTCAAGTAAGTGGTAAGCTAGAGCTGCCTCATGGAGTAGACATAGGGGTATTATTATTATTATTATTAGTTTCAGGTGTACAAAACAATATAATAGTTAGACATTTACACCCCTCACAAAGTGATAACCCCTCCCCCAATCTACTACCCCTCTAAGATCGTATATAGCTGTTACAGTTCCACTGACTCTATTCCCTAAGCTGTACTCCACATCCTGTGACTATATATATATTAAATTATAGTTGACATTCATTATTCTTCAGCTTCAGCTTCAGGTGTGCACTGCAGTGGTCAGGCACCTACATTGCCCATGAAGTGGTCTCCCTAGTATGACAAGTGTATTTTTATATTTCCTACCAAGGAACAGACTGGAGAGATTGGTGACAGAGCATTGGGTAGAGAAGTTAATGCAGTAATTACAAAGAGATTCAGAATGCACTACTTGAAAATAAATGTTGTAATAATATGCATTGATAAGTACAATACAAAAGGAATGGAATAAGAAATACATTATTATCAAACACTCGTCACTGAATTTTAGGTATCTCCCTTTCTAAAGCTATGATTTTACCATTCATTTTTATTTGTAAGTTTGAGGTCTGCATATCAAAGTAGACTCTTGCAACACCTAACCCTATAGCCGCTACTCTAGGCTCTGTATTATTTTATCAACAATTCATTTCAAAAAGAAAGGGTTGCAGTTATGCCAGGCATCTTTCCATAGCTGTGTATTGTAGTGTCCAGGTAATTTTAAAGTTTTTCAATTAGTTTAAATTTAAAATGTCACAGAAAGGAGGATTAATTCAGAAAATTATAGAATTAACAAAAAACAATCTCTTTACATAATTTAAAGGCATGTCAAATGATTCTGTACTTGCATCCTAACCCTATTTGGAAAACAGTCCCATCTATCAGTGGGGCTGGCATACGAGTAGATTTATGACAATGAACTTACCAAATAAGGATAATTTTGAATGTGTTATAAGTAAAACAATATGTAGATTTGATTTTGAACAGCAACCCAAAATACAACAAATATATTCATATGTGAACTACAAGTTTGGCTTCCCTAACAAGTTTGGCTTCGCTAACAAATATGTAACACCTCAAAGTTCATACTTTAACTGCTTTACATTTTAAACACAGATAAAATACCAAAGTGCTCATATGAAATGACAGGCTTGAAGTGACTCAAGTTCTGTTCTTCATCTTTACCATCATTGCACAATCCTTGCTTATGTCTAATCTATTGCGTAAATTCTAGTGTAAGTAATACCACAGAGGCGACAGACGTGGCCTTTGACCAAAGTGTGTGATTCAAACCAAACTGTTACTTGCTTCTTGTCCTGAAAATAACCCTATGGTACTGAGTCTGTATCTGTCAGCAGTGTGTTGGGAGTCAACTGTAAGTAGGAGTTCTCCAAAAGAGCCTCCATGTAGAATGTAACGGTTATTTAAAAAGTTAAGTAATAAAAACGTACACATTTAAGACATATATACTTTTACATGTAAAATATATATTTAAATAAATGTGCTGAAATATATAGAAATAAATACAATTTCAAATAAATATATATTAACAAATATTTATATGTAATCTAGTATATAAATATACGTAAATAAATTATTTTTATACATTACTTAAATATATACTCACATATAAATACAATACACAGAGAGAGAGTTGTATTTCATCAGAAAACCCAACAGTAACCCAATAACTGTTGAAAAGTAAAACCAACAAATGTTTTTTTACATGGGGGATTTTATTACTGACATAAGTAAGAATTTCTAGGAAAGGATGGTATAAAAAGCAACCAACTTTAGTTACAATATTTTTTGGACAATCTCTCAGATAGTACATTCCTTTGTTATCTGCACTTGGGGACAGACAACTCCCTCTGCCCTCCCCTTGTATACATTACTACCTAACCAGTCTCATATTTTAATTACATTTTTCCTAAATATCAGTAGAAGAAACTATAATCTATTGGCCATCAAAGCCTAATGTTTTTGCAGTAGTAGCAATTTAATGCTGAAACTTCACTGGTATCCAATAATACTTTGGGTCTTCGCGCCCATTCTGCTTCAGAGGGAAACCACACATGTCCCCTGCCTGTGTCTGTCTTGACAGTAGAAATGGTGCCGTGATTCAAAGTGCTTCCAAAACACATTTCACAAGAGAGAGAGCACTAATCCTGAGACAAATCGGAAATGAAGTCATAATTTTGAACTGAAGCAAGGGAGATTATTGAACAGATTTTTCACGTGCTTTGGAAATAAACACAAATTCTAATGAAAAATCTTTCAATGAAATCCAATCAATCTGGGGTAGAAAGCAAAGGCGGTCGATGTTTACCATTTTTGTATTCTAAAAGAAAGAAACTGACTGTCCTTGATCAAACTCTGTTATGCTTTATGCTTATAAAATACAGGGAAAAGAAAGTAAAGAGCAAGTAAATATATCAGTTAATTAACCTAGAGTTTTCGTTTAGATTATGTCACCCTCTAGTAAGGATACTGGCATGAGAGAAGCCATTAAAGATAGGAGAGGTCAGTTAAAACTATACATATTTTGACAGTATTAAGACTGTTGAGGCGACTACTCAAATAACCTAGGCTTCCTTCTGAAGGCTCAAGACTCATTGTGATTTTGCAAGTGACTGCTCCATCTGCTGTTGCCCCCTTAGGCCATATGAGGGCTAGAGGAGGTACAAAAAAGCATTGCCATCTGTTTTGTTTCTTGTGTCTTTGCTTATATCTCTGCTTTCTTTTGAGGGACTACATTAAGGAACAGGTTTTCACCACCATTTCTGGCAATGATTATCACACATGACCCACAGTGGAGGACTGCATAATGCCTTGATTGACTAATCAATGTAGATTTTATGGAGAACAGGGGCTAAGAGTCTAAGGAGATTTTCTAGGAATGTAAAACTCCTCATTTTGTTTACTGTGTGTGAGATCCAAAGATCATTGTTCTGACAGTATTAGTGTCAAATATAATGAGCTTGTTTATTCTGTCAACCAAATTATTTCAGAACTCAGGACAGGTTACTTTCATGTTAGAAATTTTCCACTAGTCAACTCTAATCCTCTATATTCACAACAAAAGTAATTGTCTGAGTTGTTTTCTAAGGACAATACTGTTCTTTTGTAAATTGTAATTTAAAAATTGACTGTTCTCACAGAAGTGAATTTATTTTTAATTACTGTTCTCTGAAGCTAATTAAACTTCAAGTGGACTATTTCTGAACCAGAGGGTTTTTACCATGTATTCACCTAAACTTTGTCAGATAGGAAAACCATTATTTTAAATAGAAGCAGAAAAAACGGTTTGCATTCTAAAATTTCAGTCCATATGATAAAATATTTATTAGGTTTGGGATTAAACGATCAGTTGTTTTTTAATTAAAGCAATGATGAAGTTTTAATCAGAAATCTATGAAGTTAAGTGTGCCATCATCACTTTTCATACATTTCTGATTCACTGAGATAGTTTGAGAATTTATGAAAAAAGCCTATGTAAATAAGCTGTAAATAAGTCAATATTTCAATATCAAAAATCAAGATTTAGACATAGATGCTATATTTCTAATTCTTGTGTTCTTTTAATATATTTTATACATTATTAACTACTATAGTTTAAAATATATGATAGATTAAAACATTTATTTTTACTAAATAGTTCAATTCCCTTTTTCTCTGTGCTTTGTTTGAGGGAGGCACTGAAGCTTCGTAAATATAAACCTACTAAAACTTCCAAAATATATTTAAAAGAAGTATTTTTAGATTTTTGAAGTACTTACGTGATGTCACCTTCCTCTCCTTTTTTTAAACTTTGTGGTTGGGGGTGGGGGGGTATTTAATGTTTAAACAAAAGGATTCAATATATAAATCTAGACACAAACAAGTACATAATGTATTATTCCATGTATATGACGTACAAGAAGAGGAAATATTAATCAAAGGGAAGAGACAAGAGGAAATCTTCAGGGGTAGTGGACATATTCTTTTATCTAGGAGGAGGTCATACAGGGGTATAGCTGTGAACAAATTCGTTAAGCTATGCTCTCGGTGTTAGAGCCCCTGGCTGCATATGTGTTGTGCAATAATGAATACACACCAACTCATTTACACACAAGAAAAGTCATCTGTTAAGCAGTATCAGGGCACAGAATGAACACTCCTTTCAAGTTAAGTTGCAGTAAGACAAATTACATTTTCTTACAGTGTAAATAGCTATCTTCATTTAAATGCATCAAGTGTGTTGGAATTCATTGGAAAATTAGAAATGAAGACATATGCAATATATACAACCATTGCTGAAACCAAGAGTTACATTCCCATTAACGTCTAAGAATTCTATTTCCATTCTGCCAGTTGCTATCACTAAATATCCCCTGAAATAAGATAGTGTCCCCTACAACCTCCTGGGTGAGGATAGGGCCAACATACTTTCAAAGGGTGATAAAGTGCTACCAGAGCTGAAGATACAAAAGCATTTTAAACTTTACCATTAAAAAGTAAAATTATCGTAACAAAGCAAGAGATCCTATCCCTAAACAATATTGTGTCCCATAGAATAAAGTCCTTTCTATTGTCTTATAGTGTCATTTCTGCCCTCACCACAGAAATCATGGCTAAAAGTTAAAGCAGTTTAGTTAGCCTCATGATATATACTAGTCGTATGTATGAATGAATGAATATTCTTATATTATTATCTTTTGCTTCACAGGTAAAGTAATTCCTTGGAAAGGATATGTTAGAACAATGCTTCTCAAACTTTAGTTTTCATACCAATCACCTGAAGATCTTGTTAAACCTTATTCTTCTGCTGTCCTGCAGGGGTGGGCAGGGATCCTGGATTTCTAACTAGCACCCAGACAATGCTAAAGCTGCTGACCCATAAACCACTTTGTGAGCAATAGGACTTTAATTCAGTTATATAGAAATGCCTCCAGAATTTTTCATAGAATTTTGGATATTGGATTATAATACATCTTCTTGATCATAGGAAGGAACTGTCTTTTAGAGCAGTGCTTTGTATATCTTAATGTGCGTACGAATTACCTGTGGTTCTTGTGAAAACCCAATTGTGGTCCTGATTCTGCAATTCTGGGCTGGGGCTTGAGATGTGACGTTTCTAGCAAACTCCCAAGGCTGCTGCTGCTGCTGTTGGCCGGCAAGCTACACTTTGAGCAACACAGTCTTAGGTTAAAAGATATTTTGACTCACTGACAGTCATCAGAGGTGGGGCTAGGGAAGAGAATGAAAGTCAAAGTGTCAGTCAAGGCACAAAGTATTGCTATCTATAAGATAGAAGTTTCAATATGCAGTATTGTGGGGCTGCGGAGGAACAGCCCCAGACTTTTAATGGTACTACCACTTATTTACTATTTCTATTTTAAAGTGACGATAATAATGTTCCTTCAATCAGAGAGCTGTTTCTGTAATAGCATCTGCTTTATTAGAGCAGTGGATTTATTAAACTAATAAATGTTAGCATAAAGACACCATTACCTCATAGATGATGTAATACAGAATTTTACACCTGAAATCTATGTAACTTTACTAATGATTGTCATCCCAATAAACTGTAATTAAAAAAGACACCATTGCTTTAAATTACATTTGTAATTATGACACTGAATATACTCAGGTTTTATACAACTATTAGAAATATTACCCAGATCATTTACCTCTCCCACAACTCTCTTTCTACCACATACACCCTGTGAATTTGTGTCAGTGGATGCAAGCTTTCATATGTAGCTATTTTCCTGTATCCCATATGATTATTCAAACTGATGCATGGTCTGCCTAAAACTTGTGTTACCAGCTCAGCGCATAGTTAATTAGAAGTTCCTTCCCAATCTCTGCTTTCCACAGTCTGGGTCAGTCCAATGTTTAATGCCTCAATCAGAAATAATTTGCTGTCTAGCTGGCATGGCTTTGAGGAAAGCACAATATGAAGTTTATGTAAGAAGCATACACATTAAACACTGATGCATAATAAGCACCCAACAGTACAGTGGCTTAAACCAAAACCCATTTATTATCCCTCCTATCAGAGCAGCTCAGGGTGTTCATCTAGAGATGAACTGGGTGGATTAGACGAGATGAATGGTCCACAGGTATCTTGTGTGCCTTCTGTGAGCCGTGCTCCCCTCCTGATAATGGTCCATGCATATGAGAGCACCTTCAACCATCAAGCACATTTTAAGCTTCTGCTGCATCACATCTTCTAATATTGGTCAAAGCCAGTCACACAGTTGAGCCCACTGTCTAATCACTGTGCTCATGATGAGGCCAACGCAAGTCATGGCCAAGCCCAACTTAGAACAGAGAGGTGTCGTCCTCCTATGGAAGGGAAAGGGGACGAGTGACCCTTCCAAGATGCCAATCTAATCTGCCAGAGGCAGTTTTCCTCTTATACATATCAGTACAAGTTAAGTCTGTGAGTCAGTTATTTTTATAACATGAGAAATTGTCATCACTGTAGTTAGCCAAGTTAGAAACATTGGGTTTGCTTTGTTTCTTTAAGAATCTCAGACTTTTATAGAAAGTGAGAAATTGTGGTCCTGACATCCACTTCACTTATATATTATTTTTTTCAGTTTGGTTCTATGTACTACTAGTCAGATGTAAGGGTTTTAAATTCCAAAAGCTCTGGTGACTAAAGTCTTAGGAAAGATAGATGCAGTAACTGAGTTATCCACAAAGTGGCCAGGCATTCATTCAACCAAAAAACCATTCATCAAAGATTTTCCATGTGCCCTTTGTTATGGCCCTGGAGATGAACACAGCATAGTACCAGGTTTTACAGTTCTTACAATGTTTACAGACAAATGAATAGGACATTCAATATACGGTGGCGTGTCCTATATACTCTGTGTATGCCACTTTTCACAGGGAGTATATTGAATTACATGAAAGAAGAGTGGGTACCTGAAAGAAGATCTGATTCTTGAAGATGAGAAAAACTCATTTGGATTGCAGTTGCCTTTGGAGGTAGGGGGATAGAGGAGTGAGTCATTCTGCACAGATAGATGACATCATGCTCCAGTCAGAGGCTGAAAGTAATAGAGTAGGAGTGTTGGTGTCTAATACATTCTTCAGGTGCTAGACCCTGAACGGCCCTCTGCGGTGACCCTGGAGCCTGGTCAAGATACAGGGGCAAGGCAGGATTTCCCAGGACATTGAAATTTATGAAACAGAAGGATATGCTCTGAGAGGCATTGACTACATTTGGAAGTGGAACCAAAGCCAGGTTGATGATACAACAGGGTCGTCAATCAGAGCCTAACAACCAGTGAAAGTGTGCTTTTTTGTGAGTGGTATTAGTCTGATTCAAGGTGGAGAGAAATGAAGAAAGAAGATTCAGTGATTCCTGTGTAGCAGCAACAGCTCCAACAGCTCCAGCAACATTCATGTCCTTTCCCCTGCTTCCTGGGCTCACACGAGGCTGCATTTTTGAGACTGCCTTACACTTAGGGGAGCATATGACTGAGCTCTGGTCAACAGAATAGGAATGGAAATGGCGTACCCCAGCTCTAATCTCAGTCATCTGCTACTTATCAAATGCAGAAGATTCCAGGACCTAGAGAACAGAGGGGCAAGATGGAAGGAGTCTGGGTTCCTGGGTGACTATGTGGAGAACAGAACCACACTTTTTTCAACACACTTGGAGTGTAATGTGAGCTTAGAAAGTAACTTTTGTGCCACTTGGATTTGGGAGTTGTTTCTTCATATCATTAGCCCACACTGACGAATCAGAAATGCTGAGTTTGATTATTATATCCTCTCTCCCAGCTTCAGGAATACTATCTGGTTATTGGTTATTGGTTAAAGAACTTTCTCATAGGTCACAAAGGGTCTTCTCAGAGGCAGGATGCAGGATAGGACTGAAGGAAGGAACTCAACTGGGGAGAAATGGCAATTGGAGACTGGATATCATGAGGCAGCATCTCTACTCTTCGCTAAAGAAATTAATGTTCTCACAGTTTAAGTTCAGAACCTTGTCATTTTCAGGGGGAGGTTTCATTAATTTGTTGATTTATTCATACGTTTATTCATCCCTATTTACTGAGCATTTAATACAACTTGCCAGGCAATATAGCTGGAGCTGAAGTTGTGTAGTGAGCAAAAATCAATACAGTTCTTGTCTTCTCAGTAGCTTATAGTTTGTAGAGTAAGAAAGATATTAAAACCATAGTGAATATTACAGAGGAGAAATAGACGATATATGAATGCATTTAGTATGAAAGAGGGAGAAACCTATGGGAGGGAAAGAAAGGTAAGGAAAACTTTCTCTGATGAAGGGACTTTGAGCTGAGATCTGAAAAAGGAATAAAACAAAACTAGATGAATCAAGATGGGAAAGAAGGAAAGATTATATATATATATATATATATATATATATATATATATATATATCCTGAAATAAATTAAAAGTAGAAATAAAATTGCAAGCCATAGAAGATATGTCTGTCTTATAAATAAGTTCATCCTAAGTACTTTTTAAGTGCAAAAAGAAAATGCTAATTATAAATTATTCTCATTCATTCATTGAGACTATACTGCCATAAGGGTGAATCCTAGGCAATGCTTCATTCAATAACTTTGTATCAGTTACTTGAATTTCAAAAATTCATTTTTTCAGTAATTTTTATTAATTCCATCAGAAATGTTCGTTAATTCAAGGAGGCTCTCCTCATTCATACAAATTAGTAGGGAGCCCATTTATAGGCGGAGTTCTGCAGATTCATCTTAAGACTTAAGAAAGAGAAGGAAGAGAAAGAGAAAAAGTAAATGTGTTAAGGGCCTACTCTGCACTTGTGGTCTGAAGTATTTATTATCTCCTACATTGGTAAATTAAATCCTTCTAATAAATTGTGACACAAAAAAATGTAATGCATCCAGTGGAGTATTAGTTCAAGTGCATTGGTACTTAAGCACGGGCTGCATTCTAAAAGTTCGCCTCAAAGTCACTATTTTACCATTAAAACATAGATATAAGTAAAGATTACTTTTCTAGAGTGGTCTATACATCCTGTTATATGCATAATATGCCATAGTTTATCAAATCTAAGAAGCCATTGACTATAAAAGTACCCCTATTTATGCAACCAGTACTAAAGGGAAAAAGTTGCCAATTATTATGGTATATCACATTTTAATTTCTGAGATGTAAAGTGTGAGAAGATATAAAATGTCTCAGAGTTAATGAAACACTACTTATGTAGAACTGGAATCAAGAATATAGCCTAGAATCGGAGTGGGGAGGAGAATCGAAAACTCAGAGCAATTAAAATATTTATGCAAGGCCTCTTACAGCAGAATTAGGAAAATAAAGAGATGCTGGGAGAGTCCAGTGCCCTGTACTAAAAATAACAACAACCAAAAGGAAGAGGAAACATAAAAGCCTCCAGCAAAGGATAAGATTGCATTTAAACCATACAGAAACCAAGCAAAGTTCAGGATTGCAAAATATCTCCTTTCTTTTTTTAACACAGGACTTCTCCATTGTAGCAAATGTGGTTGACGCCCTTTCTGAATCACCCAGCTTCTGTGGGTGCTAGTGCTAAACCTTAAATTTGCAAACGCCTCTGGAAGATTACCCTGGAGCAATTGGATTCCCCTTCCAAGGACTTAGTGGGAAGTCCCCTGCTATCCCCATGCCTCCTAAATCTTATAAGCAAAGAACATCTGATCCTGTATGAAACCCAGCCCCCTTGCATCAAGGCTAGACAGATTCTGAGATGCTGTCCACAGTCCAGAGCTTCCCTTGGGGAACAGGCTGAGATTCTTCAGCTTTCTGAACCCCTATCTCCACCTGACTATCTTCAGCCCTATCATGCTTTCCTTACTCTTTTACAGGTTTCTCCTGAGAGCCCTCCCTCCCCCAATAAATCACTTTAAAGAATTTCTATCTCAGGCTCTGCTTCTGGGGTACTCACCCTAAGCTGCCCATTTTATCTGGGCTGTCATCCTCATGCCTGGCTGCTACACCCACAATTGTCTTCTCCCAGAGTCCCACCTAGAAGGACAAATACATTCTGGATGGACCAGTAAAATCCAGAGCTGTTCTTATTCCACCATCCTATTCTCCGTGCTTCCTCCTCTACTGGATACTCGTAGTCAAAGCAACATGCAGTGTCCCTTTCTTGGGGCAAGGAAAAGACAACAGAAAGAAAATGATTTTGCAGTGATGAAATAGATAATCTTCTGTGCATGGAAAGCAGACACTGCCATTTTAAGAACAAGTGATTTAGAAACAAGGAATGAAATATCCTTTACCTTAATAAATAGAAGAATAAGAAATTTATAAAACAAGTGTTCTAAACCATAACATGGTAAAAAATATATCTTTGCTTGTACATTATTCTTAACATAGGAGGATAATTAAGATTATGAAATGAAGGCTTATATTTATTTGCAACAAATCTACTGAGGCAAGAAAGATAGGGGACTTCCTCTGCTTCTCAACTGAAGCCGTCTCAAACTAACGCATGGCCACATCAAGCCGGCCTTGTAGCAGAACTGGCTGAAATGTGCAGGCCAAGCTCTCAAATGGAATGTTGGCTGCAGGTGTTTCATGGTCCTCAGTGGAATAAGCAGTTCAGGAAGAGAGCACTGTAGAGTCTCACCATCCTCTACCAGAAGAAAATGGTCCAGTGTGATGTACTGGCACTATATATATCTGAGTGCCTGCTCTGTGCCAGGCACTGGCCTACACCATCGGGACATGGTGGGGGAAAGGATGGATAAGGCCCAGGAAGCTTGTGATTTTGTGAGGATTCAGAAAAAAAGATAAGCATGTCCATGGAACAAGAATGAGAGTCGAGAGGAAGCTTTTAAATGATCCTAACCCTACTAAAATACACACATAAGTGCCAACTCAAAGATAAAAAAGTAAGTAAAAGGAAGGAAAGCCCATCAACAACAAGAAGGCAATAGTATGAGGACTTCATTGAAAGTCTCAGGAAGGTCCGATAGAGCAAATGTTTGGCTACAGTGATGGTAGCAGTAAACATTTGAGTGATTAAACCACATTTTAGGTCCATTGGAAGAGGACAAGTGGAAGTTACTCAGTGTCTAAGGATCCAGATGACTTTCAGGTAAATGTGGAGTAAGAAGGAAGGAGATGATTGTTCATTATGAGAGTGTTGAGGCCTGGAGACTCAGTGCCTGAGAGATGCCCAGTGACCCACGGAGGAAGCAACCTGGGGTGGGAGGGGGTCTGAAATCTATGCTTGTGGCTTCTTGTGCTCAGAGGCCAGCATGCCAAACATGTATTCTATGGAATAAGGCAGGGAGTGTTAATACTCAAGATTTTACAATAGTTAGTTAGTAAGTTGTTTAGTTAAATTTAAAATACAAAAAAAAAAACCACCAAAAATCTTGAAACATACATTTCAATGTTTGGTTAAAAATAGTAGAGAAATAAAAATGACAACAGCAACATAACATAGATATAGAAGCTAAAAAATAAAAGTATCCATTCATTTCAATGGCATGTATTAAAAGCCTTCATATCCCCAAAATAGAAAAACTGTTATATTCAGATTCTCTAAACACAACTGTAATATTCTATAAATTAATATTGGACAGACATTTAAAGACAAAACAAGTATTTAAAGACGTTACGACTTTGGCAATTCGGAAAATTCAAATAAGTCATGAGAAAAACTAATCTCTGGGTTTTTGGGGGAGGGACAGGAATAATGATTTTTTTTTTTTTCTTTTGTATGTTTCTTCAAGCTACCTGAGCCTGGGTCAATTTTTTTAATAACTCAATTTTGCTAATCGGTTATGGCACTTTTTCCCTTCCTAAATGCAAATCAGGATGAGAGTAACATTGTGTCTTTGTCTTTTCAAGGTCATGTTTGGCCAAGACTATCAGCCAGGGTTTCTTTTTCCTTTTTAAGCAGACAGCAATGATCTGATTAAATATTTATAAATCTGGTTGGGTAAAGTTAAATGGAGCAGAAAATGAGATTAAGAAACAAAACCAAGTGTCACACTGCAGGGTCTACTTCAATGATACAAACGTTGGAATCATGCAACTTTTTTAGGGCACTGTTTATAAGCCAGAGTTGGGTTGTTTGGTATGAAAAGTGAACAGTGCTTTCCAAGATTTATTAATTGATGTTCAGAAGTCATCTAAAAATACTGTGTGAGGCATTCATGCCCTCTCCATTTTCTCCAGAAATAGTTTTACTCTCCCCCAGCAGGGGTGGGATGTAGGAGAGGAAGGTGGTAAGTGTGATGTTTTACTGCTAGAGCTGTGAACGCTGGCACACCCTCGGGCCTGTGCGAGCACCATCACTGGCGCCTTTGGGGCTGGATGAGAATATTTGGAGAGGTGTGAGCAGAGGGTAAATGTTCAACCACTTGCTTTCAGAAAAATAAATAAATAAATAAAACATTTAAAAGAAAATCACGATTTTCTACATCCCTTCAGTTGCTTTTACAAAGCCTTCCAGTGTCCGGAAAGAATCTGCTGACAAAAACACATTTATGTAAAAGAAAAAAAAAAAAAAAAGCTAGTTTTCAGTCTCAGATTGAAGGTTACTGGATGAAAAGGGGAAAATGAATGCGTTATAAAATATCCTGCTAACCCATAAAAAGATAGGGGGGAAAAAAGCCATCTGCAGACCAATTATAGAAAAAGCTTAATCTTGGCAGAAATGTATGCTATTCAATTATAATTAGCATTATGTATTCATAAGCATTTTCAAGGTTTGAATTTATTTTGAGTTGAAATGTCAGAAATATTTGTATGGTAATATTCCAGTTAATTTGATTATGATTTTGATAAGGCCAAGTTCAGTTAATCAATCTCAATTAGGCTGGTTAATTTCACACTAAAAAACTGAACCAAGGGTACACAATTCATTCCAACTCTGATTGTGTTATGCCTTTAGGCACCCAGAGATCTTGAAAAGCAGACTTCAGGGAAATTTTTCCATATAGACACTGGAAAAACTAATTCAATTTTCATGTCCTACCAACCAGTCGGTTGTATTGTTGTCATATGATAAAGAACTTCAAAGACATAAAAAATGAAGTGCACTTTAGAAAAAAGTCAATAAAAAATGAAGGAAAATGAACTTTTCTTTCTGCTTGAGTACTGGAGGGGGATGTCTAATTTTCTTTCAGTAACTCTGCTGTTAAATTGTTATGACATTTGTTCAACTCCTAAAATGCATGTTGGGATTGGATAACAATTGTCCTTGTTTTTTTCTAAAGCACCAATATGTTTACTTGAAGTCCTGTGTTACTATGAACAGTTACCCTTAGGGGTAGAATAGTGGTTACTTTGGAGTGGGGTAGTAAACAGGAATGAAGCATGTGGGTGGCTCCTGGGACATACTATATGTTCTGTATCATAATGTGGGTGGAAGTTACTTGGTGTGTTAACTTTGTGAAACTTCATTGACTTGTGTATTTATGATGTATGCACATACAATTTTCTCTCTTTTATAGTCCCAAACATTTAAATAGTAATTTATAAAAAACCCAGTTGGGTTCCTATATTCATCCCTATGAATGAAGTTATCACAAAAACTTAAAAATTTTATTTAAGTACCGGTGCCATCATTTTCTTTGATGATGACAAATTTCCTGGATGTGTGCATTTTTATCAAATGTGATCATAGCATCTTTCTTTGATTTTTTTTTTTTTACTGGGAACTTGTTTCTGTAATGCAAAAACCTCTTTGCAATTTCCAATCCATTATACAAATTAATATCGTCTTCCCAGATGGGATTAGAAAATCTCTTGCATGAAGTGGTGCCCCGTGCTTCCAGATGCCTTCACATAGAAGCTCTGGCTTTGTCTTACCTTTCTGTTATTCTTTTCTGAGTAGTGAACATCCTTATTGTCCTCCAACATGGTAAAATGTTCAGTGTAAGAACTGTTTTTCCTCACAGTGTACTTTTTGAATACATGCTGTTTTTCTAGCCTTGGCACTTCATTCATTACATGCTATATAATTTTGTACACTGATGTCGTGGGGGTAATAATTGCATTTTAATGAAAAAATGACCTCGATTAGCAGTAATATGGCTAGCTGTGGGCTGCAGTGTTAATATACACCTACTGTTTCAGTTTTCTAGTAAAGCTGATAATGACTGAAGGACATGATTGATTCAGAAAATCATGCCTGGCAATAGCATCAGTCAAGTTGACTTTTGATCCTTCATCTCTGGCAGCATGCTTTTAGCTTTTATTAAAGAGCAGAGAAAAGCAGAGCCCATACAAGCATCCTCTGATACTTATTTAGATCTTTCATATGATGAGTGAGCATGTGCAATTCTAAAGGACTAGTGTCCAGGGCTGTGATGTCAAACACAGCTGGATGATGTCAGATACATCTGGGTATGCATCGTTGCTGAGTTACATTCTAGCCTTGTGAAACTGGGCAAGTTAATTTCAACTCCTAGTCTCAGATTTATTATCTAGAAAATGCATATAATTATACCTTTCTTATTGGGTTATTGAAAGATTAAATGAGATTATGGATGTAAATTCTTGAGGTAGCACCTGGTGTGCATTCCAGAGCTCAACAAATGGTAACTATCATTTTTATTAAATGGTGCTTCTCATTCCCATTAATATCAGAAATTAAGGTTGGACTTGAATAGTAGCTCTATTTTGTCTTTTAAACCTTGCATATGAGAATAAATAAGTATAAACTATATGATTCAATTTCTATGAAGTGTAAACACAAGCAAAATCATTTTATGGGCCATTATCAGAATAGTAGATGTCTCTGTGAGGTGTGACATAGTCTCGGGGAGGCACAAGAGTTTATAAGGTGCTGAAAATGTTCTATTTCTTGATCTAGGCCATATCTGTTGAATTTTACATTTGTAAAAAGTCATCGACTTGTACACTGAATGTTTGTGCACACTAAAACTCAATAAAAAATAAAGAAGGGGTTTTAAAACAATAATATTTCTCAAATTTGTTGAGAAATATTATTGTTTTAAAAGTATAAACTACTACAGACTTTTGGAAAATTAAGAAGTCATGACAATGCTCGGTATCTCTGCCCCTATTATCTCAAGTATATATTCCAACAGCATAAATATTCTAGTAAGAGATAAAAATTATTTGTGTGAAGGTGTCCATTGCAGCATTTCCTATTTTTTAAAAAATCAACATTGAAACAATATAAATTAAGTGTCCAATAATCTGGAAAAATTACATAATAGATGCTGCATTAATTCCAGAATTATGCAGTCATTAAAAATAACTAAAATTGTTCAGTCATTTTTAAAGGATTCCTTAGCAGTGTTTCATAAAGCTGAACCTACATTAACCATATGACTCAGAGATTTCACTTCTTTTACTCAAGACATATGAGGACACAAAAACCTGTACATGAATGGTCATAGCATCCTTATTCATGATAGCCCAAAAGTGGAAAAATCCAAACATTGATCAATAGTGAATGAATAAAGAAATGATGGTATATTCATGCACAATGCAGTACTATCCAGCAATTGCTATAACATTAATGAGTCTCAAAAACAAAACAAACAATCAAACAAAAAACATGTGGAATGAAAGAAGCCAGACACAAAAGATTGCATACTGTGTGATTCCATTTATATGAGGTTCCAGAAAAGGCAAAATTAGTCTATGGTGATAGATATTAGAACAGTGGTTGCCTCTAGCAGGAAGGTGGGGAATTGCCTGGTGATGGAAATAGTCTTTATCTTGTCTGTCAGGATCTGCAGCAGCCATCATGTGATGACCTTGAGGGTCTGCCCAGTAGAAATGTAAAGATAACAGACTTGAGATTGTTGAACTGGTGAACCAATGCCAGGACCCATATACTTGCATACTTCTTGTGTAAAAGAACGTTAAGTCCTATTCAGCGTTATTCAACCACTGTACCTATAGCATCCTATAAGAGAAGACTGAAAGAAATGCTGCTCTAATTTGTGTCAGTGTAGAAAGGAGTTATTAATGAGGGCTATAGGAATTCCAGAAGCCTTGTGGCACTCATTCTGGCATTATAGAATGATAGGCTTGGAAGGGACATTAGCATCTATACAAAATGACATTAAAGCCCAGAGAGTTTATGTGTCTTGCCCAAGGACACACATGGCCAAGATTAGATCTTATATATCCAATTCTCAGTCTCCTTAAGGAGGAAAAAGAAGTTAAAAGGGCTGTGACGATTCCCAGACAAATTGAAAGGGTATTTCGTACATAATGCTAAATGGACATTGTGAGATAAGAAATATATGACATAAGAAAGCCTAAGGAGAAGTTGCTAAAATATGATGCTTTGACAGTGAAAATACAGTTTTACACACGATCCTCCTAATGATTTCTTATGGTGGATGTGTAGAAGTCTTACACTTCCAGTTCCTGCAGTATCAGATGTTTATCTATCTCAGACTGACACATTTAATGTTTTTACTTTTTACTGAATTTTTTTCACTTGTTTGTTCTCATTCTATTTCAAGAAGTTTTGATAATAAATTTTGAATTGTGTTTTTGTCAAGGAATTTATAAAAATTTGTAGTAATTTCATGATTGTATTTAATTATGTATCCGTTTGTTATTTTCCTAAAGATTAAAATATGCACAAAAACACCCTACTGTTTTCTTTATGGCATTATTAACAGTTTCATATATTTATGGGAAGAATATAATTTTAATTTTCTCCTGTGTTATTTTAAAAGTATTTTACTACTCTTCTTTCAAGAGGGTATGCACAGCAGTGCTTCTCCACACAACTTCCAACAAACATCCAAGGAACATTTGTAGGGGTTTTCGATAGCCCTGACAATTTGGGGGATATGTTTTTTACAAATAAGGAAAGTTCCATTTTCAAGGAAGTGACTTTCTGTGGTATTCCACTAGTCATAGAGAGATTTTTGGTTCAGTCTCATGACAGAATCCTAGTGAGTGAGAACTGGATGGTTGTGTTGTTGATTGTTTTAATTTAATTTTGTTTATTTTATCAATCATTAATATAAACATTGTATTGCAGTCCCCAAACTCAAAAGGAACAAATAAATGATGAATGCTAAAACCAGTGTCCCTCACACCCTATTTCAGCCATGCTGTTCCTTTCCCCAAAGGTAATATGTTCATACAGTCCAACACAGAAAATGTATAAAATGATAAATAGAGAAAAACCCCTTTTATCTATGATTCCCATCCACCCTGATTACTTCCCATCTAACAATGATCTTAATTTTGCATATACCTTAAACTGTATTATTTTGAACTGACATACCTATTTAAATATATATTCTTCATCCTAGTTTTATGCAAATGTAGACATAAAATACACAATGTTATAAACCTTTTTTTTCACTTACCAATGTTTTCGAGGTCTTTATATATCAACTCATAAAGAACTCCAGCAATCTTTTGTATTGTGTTCCACTGCATGGAGGAACCATAACTTATTCTACCAATCCCTTAGTGATAGACTATAGACTATTTCCAGTATTTTACTATTACAAATAGTTCTGCTGTGAATAACCTTGGATATTCATTATTGTGCATGTGTGGGGTTATTTTTACAGTATTTTTTCATATAAGGGGATGTGCTTTGGCAACTTTAGTAGATAGTGTCAACTTGCTCTCTGTAGGGCAATTCTGTGGTAACAAAGGATGTCACCGTAATTCTAGTCACTCCCTATAGGCCCCTCCCAAAGCCCATCCCTGCCATTCTTCCTATTTCCAACAGAGCTAAGCACTATACTGAATTTTTATTTGTGACTCCCCTTTTCTCTTTATGCTATTACCACTCATATATGTATATATGTATTTATTTATATATATATATATATATATATATATATATTTATATTTATATTTATATATATTTATATTTATATCCCTAAATAGCACAATTATATATGTATGTATAGATTCCTAAATAGCATATTCTTTTTAATATATGTAAATTGAACCATACAGTATAAAATCTTCTGTAATGTGCTTCTTCCTCAGAACATTATATTTTTGAGATCATTCATGTTCATGCAGAGAACAGCAGTTCTTACGTTTTCACTTGTACGAAGTGCCATTATAGGAACACACTGCAATTCACTTATCCATCTAGTGATAGACATTTGTGTGCCAATTAATTTTTTTACTGTTTCAAAAAATATTGCTGTGAATATTCTTGTCAATCTCTTCCTATGTACATGTATTTCGAAAGGTTTTTAACTCTTGCCATACAACTAGGATTCAAATTTCTGTTTTCTGTGCTATGGGTGTTTTCAACCTAGCTACATAATTATTAACTTTTCCAAAGAAGTAGTCTAATTTATCATACCATGAGGAGTGGGTGAGACTTGTAGTGGCTCCACATCCCTGCTAATACCTAGGGTCAAGCTTTTTAATCAAGTGAGTGTGAAATCATATCTTGCTGTGGTTAAAATGTGTGAGTTCTGTATGCTAATAAAACTGATCACCTTTTCAGATGTTTATTTAGGTTTCCCTTTATGTGAATTATCTCTTAAAGTATTCTGCCCATTCTTTTTATTTTTATTGGGTTGTTGGTAATTGTTTTCTAATTGACTTATAATGTATTCCTTATACATTTTGGATCTAGGTATTTGCCAGTTATAGTTTCTCAATCTTTATGTTGAATTCAGCACTCTCTAATTTTAAACCTGACTTATTCTCTAATGTAAATATTTAGACAATTTAATTTCATTGAAAGTATTTTAACTTCACCTTACAAACATTGGTGCATACTCGTAGTATGTGTACCATAATTCACTTCTTAATATAGTCTTATTTCCACTATTATTTCTGCTTTGACTCATGAATTGTTTTGAAATGTGTTTTTGTATTTGTAAAAAATTGGGATATGTCTTACAATTTTTTATTATTTTTTTATATTAGGTTGTATTGTAGTCAGAGCATGTGTTCAGTATGATACCAATACCTTGAAATTCATTAACGTTAGCTTTATTGCTAAGATGTGGTCAGGTTTTATAAATGCCCACTTTTGCTTGAACATAATGTATATTCTCCACTAAATCAAAATTGTAGATTACACTTTTCATCTATTTTATGTCTTTACTATTCAATCCATCAATTACGAAAGAGTCTTATTTGCCTATTATTAATATAACTAATGTTTTCAGTTTTTCTATCCAAACATTTGGTTTGTTATGGGTTTATTCACATCAAAAGTGTGAGATAGAAATCCAACTTTTTTTCCAGATCCCAGTTGCAACAGTATCTTTTATTGGTAATCAGTCTTTCTCCTTTTCTATTTATGTCATTTTTATTATATGCCAAATTATTGTACTTTTGATTTACTTGTGGATTTCTATCTGATTCCATTGATCTGTCTATTCATACAATGATGGGACTTTTTGATTAGATGACAATCAGTAATAAAATTTCAAACTGGGCCCTGATATAATGATATACTGAGGGCCCAAGTCAGAAAAGTGAAGCAGAGACTTTAGAAAGATGGGAGGGTCCTGGTCTTTTTACCTAAAGAAGAGTGTGCAAATAATGAATGAAAATGCAAGTTTCAACAGAGAAAAGTGCACATTGTTAGCAGTTATTCAAACCCATGTAAAAAAGGACTCTAACTCTTTGCTCTGTAAAAGGCATATTATGGAGATAAACATCACACTAAATTATATGTCTCCAGAGAAACGGGTGAATATTGTTGATGCATGTTTTACGGTGTTTTGACTCTAGTCTAAACCAGCTAAATTAAAGAAATTTACTTTTTGAACAAAAACAGCAAGACATAATAGTTGCAATTAGAATGTGAAGTTAAAGTTAATATACAAATATATTCCTCATAGCTAAAACACTCCCTGCTAGTAAATTAAGCCAGTGTTCTATGTTTGTACTTTTGGGGGATATGCGGTACTCATGCAAATTAATGCTCACTTACAGAGTTTCAGTAATATGTCTTTCACCTCTAGATCTCCCCTCCTTATGCTTTTAAAAAATTAATCCTGACCACCCCAGGGGTTTGTGGGTAGAAGGGAAAGACAAATAGAAAAAATAGTTCAAGATCTTACAAATTCTTCCAGACTATATATATATATATATATATATATCCTTGAAAATGTTGTGATACTCTTATATTAAAAATTGTTACTACTCATCCAAGATTTAGGACCCACGAATTTGTTAAAGCGTAAGTTATTTTGTTTTATAACTTTTGGTTTCATTTCATTTGAGTATAGTTTATAAAAACCACACATGAAAAATAATATATATACTTACAGCAATAAAAAAAATAATAGCAAGTTTAATGTTGAAATCTGATTTCCTGGGCACTGCTTAATCCAATACCCAAAGCCCAAGTATAAAAATGAGTAAGCTGGGATATGGAGAGATCTATTACCTTCTTTGGGACATTAATATTTTGTTATCCACCTTAGTCTAAAGAGTGCCTTATTTGTCCACCTAATATTTTTTATGTACCATTTCTATGTTGTCTGCATTTTGAGAGTATTTCTATCTAAATAACACAAAACAAGTATTTACGTTGGAAATCTATTGAATTTTTCTGAGCTATAGGTAATAGCAGATCCTTCAGCAAGAAAGCTGTTTTATCAGTTACTAAGTAAGTACACAGGCACTGCATAATCTTGCCCATTAAAAGGCAGGTCAGGTACACAGTTTGGTTGCTAGGTAGCTGATAGGGAAGCAATCCCTTCCAGACCTGTGGCTCTTGCTGCTTGCATTTCACACCTACCTCCCCAAACTTCCCAGGGAGTTGCTAGAGACGTTCTCATGTTCCTTTCTTTGTTTTTCATTTCCCTGCCAGAACCGCTCCATTTCTGTGTCAGCTTTTATCAGGGACATTTCTGGGCAGTAAATATGGTAGATTTATAGTAACTGATTCTAAATATTCACATTAAACTTAAATCGCATAAAGCCATTAGTGGAACTTGAGAGTGTGAATGAGAATAGATTAAGATGAAAAGACAACCCCTGTTACATTTCCATTTTCATGAAATTTGGTAAAAACACTTTAGAGGAAGAAGGAAAAAATGGGACAGTGAGGGGGAGGGAAGAAAGGGAGGAAGAGAGGGACTAAAGGAGGGAGGGAAGGTGGGAAGGGAGGGAGGGAGGGAGGGAGGGAGGAAGGAAGGAAGGAAGGAAGGAAGGAAGGAAGGAAGGAAGGAAGGAAGGAAGGAAGGAAGGAAGGAAGGAAAGAAGGAAGGAAGGAAAAAAGAGGGATAGATGAAAAGAGGAAATGCTCTTTTTTATCACCTTGAGAAATGTTATATGTGAATGTAAACTGTCGTGAAATATTCTTTGTGTGATAGACTTTTTAGACTCTTTGGTTACCTGTACGAAGTCAATTCTTCCAGCATGTACACACCAGTCCTTCTGGTGGTTAAGAGCTTTGACCATCATACCCTGAGCAGGAGTGGAGTGAAAGAGGCAGTCCTGTAGGAGGGGCGTGTGGACTTGTTAAAAGCAGAGGGTATTGGGGATGCCAGCGGAGAGAGATCTGCCCTACTCCTTATACACTGTGGGACTGGAGTAAAACAGAGGTATAGACACAGCCTGGGAAACCTGGTCTGTCTTCCCTATTCATGAAACCAGAGCAGGAAGCCTACAGTTTTCCCATTCCAGAAGTCAATTGTGTTGAAACAGTTTTACCACTTGCTTTCTCAATTCCAATACAGGCTTTTCCCTGTGAAGGGCTAAAGCAAGCAGATGGTAAGGAAAACAACAAACTAGAATGGTATCTATAAGTCTCTTCTCCAGGCTGATGGAAATAGAGCAATTCTTTTCCAAAATAGAATTTTTAGAATTTTTAAATAAAAACAAATAGAAAGAATCCATCCAGAATTTTTTTTGCTGACCATTCTATAGGACGGTAGACTCTCAGACAATAGACAATAGTTTATTAACCAAATAAATGGCTTTAGTATTAATATACAGTTTAAATATGCTATTTTTATGATTAATTATAATATTTAATTATAATATATTAAATATATCTGCATCTATAGTAAAATGTGTTGCCCTATATTTCACATAACTTATAAGCCTCTTGGAGAAGGAAATTTGTCAGTATTCATCAAAAGCCACGTCAGTACCATTCTTTTTAACATAATAATTCCATTTCTAAGACTTTAACTTAGGGAGAAAGTTAAACATTGAATAAAATCATATTCATGAAAATATGTTTTGATCCTGATGGGGGAAAAGGGAATGACATAGCAATCAGAGTAGGGGATTTATTAGGGCAGTGGCTATCGACAGGAGGGGCAGCTTGGTCCCCTAGGGGTGAGTCATTTGGTAAGGCAGAGGACAGTCCCTGACAACAAAGACTTACCAGACCCAGAATGGCAATAGTTCCAAGGTTCAAACACTCTGAGTTAGGGCAATTAGAGTGCACTGATTCCAGAGAAAAATATGCAGTCTTTAAAGCTCATGTTATAAAGACTAAGCTTCGACAGGGACACTTATTGTGATGTAACAGGAGAAAATAACAGCATGTAAATGTATGTACATATACTTATGGGCCTCTCATTTACACAAGCCTCCTCTGTCCCCAAAGTTCTTAGAGTTTGTAGTAATGTGTTTCATATAGTTACTGTGTTTCCCCAAAAATAAGACCTAGCCAGGCAATCAGCTCTCATGCATCTTTTGGAGCAAAAATTAATATAAGACCCGGTCTTATTTTACTATGAGAGCGAGTCTTATATAATATATAATATAATATAATATAATATAATATAATATAATATAATATAATATAAAATAATACCAAGTCTTATTTTACTATAAGACCAGGTCAATATAATATAATATAATATAATATAATATAATATAATATAATACTGGGTCTTATATTAATTTTTGCTCCAAAAGATGCATTAGAGCTGATTGTCTTATTTTGGGGGAAACACGGTACAGACTTTTGTAAAACAAATTTTAAAGGAAAATTATTTTAAATTTTTCTTTTTTCTTTTTCTGTTAAGTTATACAAGCTTCAGGCTTCACTAAACTAGATCCACCTTTGGTTATAATTTTAATGACACACAATTTAATATAATTTTAATAACACACATAATTAAGGAAAGAAAAACAAAAAACTGATGGGAAATTACCAAATAGCTGACTACAATCATGTAAGGATGGTAGGCTCAGTGGGAATGTTTTCCTCTTCTCTAGTTTCCAAATGTTTTTCAAAGCTGTTACGTTAGTTTATAATGAAAGAAATGATTTTCAAGAGAAAGTATGTAGATTTACAAGAAGAAAAAAATGTGGACAGAAACTACCATTTTAAGCCCCTTGTGAGATTTTTTGTGGCTTAAATCTTGATCTTCTCATGCTGCCCTTTCTGTCTGTTTGCTTCATCCTGGTTTCATAGCAACCTATCACTCATCCTAGTGTTCACCTATTTCACTAAGAGGGCATATGTTCCAGTTGTTTGTTGCTCTATAGCAAACCACCACACAACTTAGTGGGTAGACTGGGCTTTACCAGGTGTTTCTCATTTGCGGCCTCTCACATAGTGGCAGTAAAATGGTAGTTGGAACTAAGTCGTCTGAAGTCTCACCTGGGCTAGACATCCCAGATGATCATGACTCACATGTCTGGTGTCTCAGTGCTCCACCCTGTGGCCACTCTTTGACAGTGGCGAGCCTGGCCTCCCCATATGGCCACTCAGTACTCCAAGAGGCAAGAAGCAGCAAGTACCAGTCCTCTTAACAACTAGACACCTAACTGGGAGAGTGTCACTGTTACCATATTCTACGGTTCACCACAGTCACAAGCCAGCCCAGACTGTAAAGGTTGGAAGAATAGACACCTTGTCTCCATGGGGGAGGGGGGGCGGTTATCATGTACATACAGAGAAGGAATGACTTCATGGTGGCCATCTTTGAACACAATAGCACAGCAAAGGACATTTGATTTCTGGAATTGCCATAAGGTAGAGAGGGGTCCACAATATAGGGTAAGCATCTTCTCTAAAAATATGGATGTGATGAAAATGCCTACCATATGGTTATTCCATATGCCCATAAACTGTAGGTATATAGAGTTCAAAACTTCTCTTCCTTAAGTCCAGGAAGAAAAACACTCAGGACTGGGAATAACTTCAACAAATGTCAGAATTCCATTCTTACTCCTCAATACGTTTAGATGTTCTGAATTCTGAAATATCGCATGCCCATTTCTCCTTTCTCAAAGTAAGACCCTTATCACTAGTAAACGATTCCCACAGTTGGTCACAGTTTACCCTTTCACTTATGGCAGTTGTATTGATTCTGTTTTTAAGCACGTGTTATACTTTCATTGTATGTGAGGAAGTCTTTAAAAGTTAATGGATGTATTACAAAGAAATATAGGAGAGTCTTACACAGGAATTCACAGTCCCCCTTTCCCCAAGTGTTTGGTAATGCAACGGTGTGAAGAATTTTGACAGATGGGTACTGCAGATTTACCTGGGCCTGTACAGTGAATAATTGTATGGAATTAAATTGCTTTCTCAGAAAACAGTATCAAGACATAGCCATACCTTTGACCCGCAGAACATCTGGCTAAAGAATTAATATATCTGGGAATCAGCTATAGAATGTAAAAGCTCTTACTTAAGTAGCACTTTGCCAAAGAATGCTCTAAAACGGACGTTCCTAAAATCCTGTAATATAATTTTCTGTTATGGAAATCGATCACAATAGAGAAGTAACATCTAGCTGAAATTCCCAAATATTTACTAGTAATAGCATTTTTATGTGTTTTTTAACTGGACAGTAACTATATTTGGATTTGAACATTTTTTTAAAAAAGAAGACACAAACTACCCTATAGTGAAGAAAGATGTATCAAGCTAAGAACACGACCTTCCCATGATTGTGGTGGGCATGGTAGACTACCAAAGGAAATGAATGAGACCATCTGAAGCCAAATTAAATTTATCAGAATCGTTGACTAGTGTTCCTCTTTGCTGAATAACAACATTCTTATTTTGTTTCTAGATGTGTGAATTGTCAGAGCTATTATTTGCATTGAGGGATTGATATTCAGTCAGTCTTCCTTGTAATTAATGAGCCAATTGTCAAGATAATTAAAATACCAGGGGTGCCAAAAAATGTATACACATCACTTGTAGTCATCTTTTATTGGTACATATTGAGTATTACAATTTTAATACATTTTATTTTTGTTCTTAAAATGTGTATACATTTTTTTGTCGTACTCTGTATATGTACATGTTATGAAATAAAGAGACATTTACAAGTATCAACAGAGGACAGACTCAATCCTCTTACTAGAATTATGCTAGTATATACAACAAATTAACCCGCACTTAGCATTATTTTACTTTCTTTGTCCCACATTTCTCTGATGTGTTGCATACTACATCTGACATTTTGTCAAAGATATCAAACAGTCCTATTTCTTGATATCAAGTGCAGTGCCTCAATTCTCTTAAAACTTAGGGGCAGCCGGTTTTCTCAGTGGTTAGAGCACAGTGCTCATAACACCAAGGTTACTGGTTCAATTCCCACATGGGCCAGTGAGCTGCGCCATCCACGACTAGATTGAAAACAATGAATGGACATGGTGCTGATGGGTCCTGGAAAAATGCTTTTCCAAGGAACCCTCATACACTGTTGGTGGGAATGCAGACTGGTGCAGCCGTTATGGAAGGCAGTGTGGAGGTTTCTCAAAGAATTACGAATAGAATTGCCATATGACCCAGCAATCCCTCTTCTGGGTATCTACCCAAAAAATCTGAAAACATTTAGAGATAAAGACACGTGTGCTCCAATGTTCATTGCAGCTTTGTTTACGGTGTCCAAGACATGGAAACAACCAAAATGTCCTTCGATAGATGAATGGATAAAGAAGTTGTGGTATATATACACCATGGAATACTATTCGGCTGTAAGAAAAGATGATATAGGAACATTTGTGACAACATGGATGGATCTTGAGAGAGTAATGCTGAGCAAAACAAGTCAGACAGAAAAAGCAGAGAACCATGCGATTTCACTGATATGTGGTATATAAACCAAAAACAACAAAAGAACAAGACAAACAAATGAGAAACAGAAACTCATAGACACAGACAATAGTTTAGTGGTTGCCAGAGGGTAAGGGGGCGGGGGGTGGGGGGTGGGAGATGAGGGTAAGGGGGATCGAATATATGGTGATGGAAGGAGAACTGAGTCTGGGTGATGAACACACAATGGGATTTATAGATGATGTAATACAGAATTGTACACCTGAAATCTATGTAATTTTACTAACAATTGTCACCCCAATAAATTTAATTAAAAAAGAAAAAAAAAAAAAAAGAAAAAAAAAAAAGAAAAATGCTTTTCCTCAATATTCCCCAATAAAAATTAAAAAATTAAAACTTACACTTTCCATTATCCATTTTATTTTTACAACCACCTTCTTAACCACCTCTCCCTAAAAAAAGTCATCAAATATTTTCACTATACTCGTAATTCTCATTTTTAATTTATCACAGCTATAACAGAAATACCATTTAGGATTAATAAAGAACAGTTTCTTCAGTCACTTATATGGAAAATGGAAACATTTATAAGAGTGCTAGGACCTGGTCTCATGAAGACTCTCAAGTAAAGAAATGCTCTAGGGAAAATAATTTAAAACCATTTGTCTCTGATTTCGGATGCATTTCAAACCAACTTGTCTAATATGTTTTCCCAACATGTACCATACCCATTTCTATTCATTTATTCAAGAACGTAATCAGTCACCCAATCGACACATACTTAATGACTCTTCTAGGTACAATGCTGATACTGGCAATATAGAATTAAAGATGATTAATAACTTATAGTCACTCCCTTAGAGGGCAGGGAAGGACTCACCTGTCTTGCTTGTTGTTATATTGTTATATCTGCAGTGTCTAAGATTATGCTTGGCACAGAGTAGACATTCACAGGTGTTCTTTCTTCCTTTCTTTTTTCCTTCCTTTCTTCTCCTCTTCCTCTCTTTTCTCTGTGTGTCTGTCCTTCTTCCTTTCCTTTTTTTAAATTAGTGACATTTTAAATACTCAAACACTGATGGAAAAAAGCAGAAATAAAAACATAAAAAGCTTAGCCAACCGGGATTTGACCAAATGGTCTTCCATATCTTAGCAGCCCTCATGAAGTTAGAGGTTATGTCAATCTTATTCCCCACTGAGCCTCCAGCCTTAGCCCAATTGATTACAACAGAAGTAATCAATTAACAATTGCTATCAAAATAAGTGATTCAGCATATTTTCCACACAGGACAATATAGTCATTGAAGTTCATAAGAATGATATCAATTTGTTAAGAAAATATTAAATGATACTGTCTATGCTCAAGAAAACAAGAAGGTTTGCAGCACTTTTCTTGTTATTTGTCTGCAAAATTTATTGATGCAGAAGTCCTTTTTTAACTTGGGTGATTGATGAATGAGCTATTCCTTGAAATTGTCTTACTTTGTCAATAACTATCACATCTAGAAAGCGGGGTGGGACATCCCATTTCTCTAGCTTTCTTGAGAAGGTGAAGCTTCTATCAAAACATGCTCTCTCACTGGTAACACAGTCTGCAGAGGCCCCACACACAGGTGGAGGAAACCTAACCCCGTTGTAATTCACAGCATGGAAAAAGTCTTGCATATTTTCGAAGAGAGAAAAGAAAATAGTTCGTCAGCCAGCAATCAGAGCATATTATATCTCTGAGAGCCTGCCCCTTGTACCTGTCAGGCTGAATGAGTCCTTTCACAGCAACCTTCTTTCCAATTCATGTGGAGCTTCCAGAAGACTTCCTCCCTCCTGTGTCTTTCAACTTACCTGACAACTGTTAGTTTTCCTTTGAAATGTTTCTAAACCACTGAAGCACACGTCATCATAGACTCTCACTGATGAATTGTGGGATGGAGGTTGTGTCATATATAACTGATGATTAGAATTATTCCCACCTTCCTCATGTTGTTGACAGAGCAAATAAAGACAACACTGTTATACCTACAACTGATCTATTGACATTAAGACTTGTTTTTGAGTCGTGAAATTACAACCTTTTTCCAGGGCTGTTCTAAGCCAGTGATTTACAGCCCTGATTCTCTTTATTTATTTTTAAATAATTCTCCCACTGCTCACATAATGAGGCATATAATTATTATTGCAGCCACCTGGTTCTGCACAGTGCACGTGTGTCATACACGCAAACACACAGAAAGAAAAGGCATATAGAGCCTGCATTATAGTTGAGAAGGGAAAGATGCCCTAATTGTTTTCTATTGTCTCTTCTATTTTAAGTAGTGAAGCTCTTACCTTGGTTAAGCATTTATGGATTAAGCATAGATTGTGTGAGAGGCTATAGAAGTAGAAATAAAGGCTTTAGAGCCAACCCCAGCAGGGTTGGTATCTGGGCTCCATCATTTAGTAGTGCTGCAAACCATGAACCCCCTTCAAACATTGAGGAAGGGTTTGAATGCCATCCCATGATGTTTAGACTTTCTTCCACAGGCAGAAAGCCTTGGAAGTTCATGAAGCAGAGGAGTAACACAGGAGGAGAAAAGCTTCAAGATAACTCATGAAGGGCAGACGTCAATAGCAAGAAGTCACTAAGATTCATTCTCCTTCTGGGCACACAGAGGTGCTCTGTCTGGCACTGCTGATTCTCCTAGTCTTATAAACAGTGCTGTAAATGACAGTGATGATTGAGTGATTGACTGACAAACCCATGCAAAGAAAGACAGATGATGAAATGGAGACATGGTGACTGACTGATGAGAGTTCAGGCCCGGGTGCCTAATTTACTTTCCTTTCAAATAATTTCTATTTCTATTTTGAGTATTAGCTGAATAAAATACATAATTTGCTCCATGCCTCATGTAATGGTTTAATAATCAAGTATTGAGTCAACACTGATCTTCAAGCAGTGTCTCAAATCTAGAAGCCACAAAGAGTTCTGAGATGTAACTTTCTTTTCAAACTTCCCTCCTTTTATGTTTGCATGAGATGTTGAAATAGCAGTACAATTAAGATCAGATAAAGAGAAATGCAGTGGCTTCAGCTTGCTGCAGAACACAGATGAGACTTCATCACCCAGCTGTGAGTAATTTTCCTCCCAATCGGAGGTAGAATTTTGAGAAGACGGAAAGCATTTTCATAGCAGGATCACTGCACCCAGGATGTTATGTCAAAGCAGGAACTCATTTTTTTTTTTTTTAAACTCGTATAATGACCTCAGATGGACACTCTTCTGCTTCTCTCTGTAATGCTGTGCTCTCTGAATGACCGGGTAAAAAGTGAACGGTCCCCGGGCTCCTGTGTTTCCACAACTTGTTCTTTCACAAACATGATGCTGGCCATTCCACAATTTACTCGTGCCTCAGGCACTCCCATAGTCTTCGACTAAGTGGAAAGGGCAGAATTTCTTGAACTCCAGCAAGTTAAACGCAGAAGCCAAGGTCAGTGGGAAGACTGACAATGGGCTGGCGAAATTGGCAGCTGCTTACTTTTGATTATTTTAAGCAACATGCGTTCCCCCCAATATCACATTCTCCCCATGAACAGTTCACTGTTGTCAAAAGCCTCACTGGGTTATTGTATCAATTTGGGTAAGATTCCTCACGGCGGTGAATATGGGCTGGGTCCTTCCTTTCCTTTTTTATAAGCTTCAGCAGACAACTGTTCTGAAATCACATGCAGGAAGCTCTTGACTAGAAATTGTTGAAAGCAGGGAGAAAGAATAGCACTTAAGGAAAAAAATAGAAGAGCTTTTGTGACATTTGTGAAATTGCCTTTCCTTCCGATTTGGTTGGAAAATTATTTTTCAGATTCTAGGGAGTTATTGTTTCTCACACGCCTCATAGAATAATACACTTTGAGCCAGAAAGTGTCTTAGAGGTGATGGGCAGTGTCCTCTGTGCAGATCAGGAAATTGAGGCCCGAAGTTAATTAATTTGGCCTACAGTCGTGGCTTCAGAGTCAATCAGTGAAAACAGAAACTCCTTCGCGAGTTATGCGTCATTTCCTTATATTTAAAAGTCATCCTGTCATATATTCATTTGGCCATTGACTGCTTCTTGAGCAGCTACTACATGGCTAACACTACCAAGGCACCGAGAATGCACCGGTAAACAAACAGACCAAATTTCTGCCCCTATGTTGGTGATAAATGCCCTAGCTCCTTGCTGGTCATAATGTGTCAGGATTATCTAGGAGTTTGTGAGAGATGCAGAATCCCTGGCCCCACTTCTGACCTACGGAATCGTATCCTTTAAATGCTATCTCTGGGGTCTCCTCCTATGCATATGAATTTGAGAAGACATAGAGAAAATAATTTAAAGAAGGGACATAGGAAGTGTTCAGAGAGAGCAGTAGGTAATGAGGTTAAGAGAGACATGTGAAAGTAGAGTCCCCAGAGCTCTGTGGGTCATTGGAAGGATGGAGTCTTTTGTTCCGAGTCTGCAGAGAAGCCTGGAGAAGGATTTGAGCAGAGGTCTGATGTGATCTGACTGAAATATAGATCACATGGAGCACAGCTTTAAGTGACAGGCAGACAGAGAGCAGATCATTGGTGGCCTCACAATGTGGGATGTGCTACAAAGGGATACAAGGAACTCTGGAGGGTGATAGAAATATTTTATATCTTGACTGTAATGAGAGTATACCAATGGATTCATTTGTCTAAAGTCATCTAATGGTGCACTCAGAATGAGTGCATTCTACTATATGCAAAGTATCTCAGACAGGTAAAAAGAAAAAAAAAAAAACTGCTAAGGATATCATAACCAGTGTATAACTAAATTATGTAAAAGAAAAAAATCAGGTAAGAGAAAAACTGTTGCAAAGCGTAACAGTTGAAACTAAACTTCTCTCTAAACAAGGGGAGAAACAGGGATGCATGGCATGTACAAGACTATACAACAAAAGGTCATTCCAGGACCCCAAAAGCTTGGGAGTTGTTGGCAGAATGAAATAGGGAGAATTCAAAGTGATACTGAAATGAAGAAACACACGGTCAGCATCTAGGAGACAGATTCGTATCTGCTTCCACCTCTATTACTTCCTAGCTTTTTGATCTTGGGCAAGTCACTTATTCTTCTTGAGAAGACAATTTTCTTCTCTTTCAAGTAGTGAGCACTTGTTCCCCTATTGCTGCTTATGTGTCAAGTGCAACATAAAAGCTGGGAAGGTGCTTTGAAACTTAGAAGGCGTTGTATACATGTAAGCGGTTGCTAAAACTTCCTTCTCCGAGTTGTATTCATATCAAGGAAATCAAGAAACTGGAAAGAACTCTAATTTTCAGGCATTAGTGACATTGACACAACATTAGGACATGGTCAACTTTTACTGATGTTCGATGCAAAATACTGTTTATTACATATGTTGACATGTTCCCAAAACAGGTTCAGCACGCACACTTCAAATGTATCTCTTAGATAGAGTCTTCCTGTCAATAAAAGACAAAACGGTGAAAGGCCAAATGTCTTTGGTAAAGAGAGGGCATATTAACAAAAAATTGAAATGGACAAAATAAATTTGATGTAGACTTTTACATTCATTAACATTTTCTTGAGCATGTGGCACTCAGTAAGGCATGGAAGGATATACAACGATGAATAAAACAGTCTTCATTGTCAAGGAGATGACAATTTGGAAATATGGATAATACATATCTAAAAATAATTTGAATGCAAAAACATGTGGGAAATATTACAAGAAAAAATTTAGTTAGTGTGATGGAGTTGGAAAAGGGGATAAACAGTTGTCTCTTGGAAGCCTTCATGAGAGCGGTGGTGTTTGAAGTGAGCATTAAGGAATGAGTAGGAACCCACTCAGAGCAAGAAAGGTATCCCAGGTGGAAGAAAGTCATGGAATCAGGCAAATACAAGGCATTTCTGGAATGATGTGCTGACCAGTTTGGCTGGGGGAAAGCTTATGTTTGGGGCACTGGTGTGGGAGATCAGTCTGAAGAAGGTGAATTGAGGATAAGACCATGGAAGGTTTTATGTGCCAGCCTTTCTTGGATGGAAATGAAAAACCACTGGATGTTTCTAAGTAAGACTGTGGTATGACTCAGAGTGTGTCAATAGAAGGTGACTTTGGCAACTCTGTTGTGTATATACTTATATTGGAAGAAACAAATGCTAGGGAGGCCAGTTAGAAAACAAATGCAATAGTCAAGGGGAGAAAAAAATAAGGATTTGAACTAGGATAGTACGTGTAGGGATAGCAAGGTAAGTATAAATACAAGTAACGTTGATATTAAAAAAGTTGTCTGGAGTTTAAAACCTGTTGGATTGGGGAGATGGGAAAGAAGAAAGTATGAAAAGGCCAAAGTGAAAGGCCTTGGGAGAACACATTAGGTAAAACATAGTGGACTTATTTTTAAGACATACTAACTTAGTGGTACTAGTGGAACAGCTAATATTATTCGATATTTCTTCTATACTGTACAAGTTTGCATGTATTATCCTATTTAATTTTCAAAACGATTTTGAGAGTAGAGTGAGATCATACCAGTTTACACAGAGAGAGATTGAAGCTCAAGAGGTAAAGCAACCGGCGTAAGGTGGCAAAATCCTTATTCAAGAAGAAATCTAAATATTGTGTTCTTTGTCTAGCACCGTTGCAAAAAACATCTAGCAGACAGCTGCACATGCAATCCGCATGTGGCTTTACCTGAAGTTGTTGAGAAAATGAATTTCTTGCCTTCCCTCACGTATTGCAGAGCAGTATAAAATCTAGTCAATATGACTGCTTAAACTGGCAAACTCTAGAAAGTAGGGATGACCTCCTGGTCCAGTGATCATTTCTACTGGATACCAACGAATCATTCCAATAGTGTTTTGCTAAAGTTAGTTTCTAAGCTGTGTTTTGGGAGTGCCTCATGATTCAGAATTTTCTTATAGTGCCAAGATTGCCAATCTGATTCTACGTGAAAACCCATATCATACACGTGAGATCTGAGAGAAAAGTAATGTAATGCAACCTGTGTTTCAAAGCTCAGTCACCCCCCTAAACAGACCCTGCTACAAAAATAAGCATATTCAGAACACAGCTGACAAATCTCAGTACTGTGGCTGATATGAGCGGTTGATGATATTATACAAAAAGCATTACCATTGTTGTATTCTGGCTGTTTCGTATTCAAGTTGTATGTTTGTAGGAAATGCCTAGTATCATAAACCTTCCTGACAAAAATTACATTTTCGTTTTACAAATAAGAGTTTTTTTAATGGCGTAAGAAATGAGTTGTTCTTTTGAATTCAGCTATGCTTTTCTGAATATTATTTTCTGCCAGTATCTCTGCCTTATCTCTCCTCTGCTGTTTCCAGATAGCATATTTCCCTATGTGTATCGGCAGCTTTATAATTGCACCTCCTAAGTGGAAATCAAGGGCTGACATTAATTAACAGTTGCTAGTGAAATGGCCCACTACTAAAGCAAATGCATACATTTCTAGAATAATAACTTTGATTCTTCTCTGAAGAATCGGAAGCAGCAGACTGTACCTCACAGAACTTTCCCCTTTTCCTCAAACTTGTAACAAAACCAGCGTATTGTTTTTTCAGGCTACTAAGTATCAAGCGATTTCTTTTCTGTGCTCATCCTGTCTGCTTAAGGCTTGCTCTTCTGTTCACTGAAGCCCTACAGCTGACTTCAGGATTATTATTATTTTTTAAATAAACAAGGATGACCCCCTTGGAATATGGATATTATTGAAGGAAGGAACTAATTGTCTATCACAGATTTGGACCAGACAGTTATTCCTTATAAAAACCTAAGTTTGAGACTCAGAAAATTAGACCTGAGAGGGAACATGTGTCAAATGCATTATTAAAGCATCGCCTCCTTGGTTTAAATGGTGTCACCTCCATCCATCCACTTTTGCTGGGAACTTATGAGTCATTATTTATATTGTCCTTTTCCAACCCATTTTCAACCAACTCTATGTTCTGAAATATCACTTCTGGAATCCATCCTAGAATGTCCTGGGTGCGTTCATGTTTCTCTTTTTCAATTGCCCCCACTTAGTCAGTCTACCTTAACGTTTTGCAATCTCTCACCGTTCACGTGTGCTCCTCTCCAGTCTTTTCTCCACACTATACTGAACGCGATATTTTCAGATTAATTAGTACATAGACTGAGCCCCAGGTTTAAAACCCTTCAATACCTTTCATTGCGCTGAATATCAAGACCAAAATCCTTATCATGATCTTGAAAATTCTGAATGTTCTGGGCCCACTTACTTCTCCAGACCATTTGTTACCATTCTCCTCTTCTCTGGGAGGAAGAGATCCCCTCCATCGAGACTGCTTCTTCTCTCCCATCTCTCCTCTTGGTTAATTCTTTTCTTCAGCCTTCATATCTCAATGCAGGTGCCACTTCCTCACAGAAGCCTTCCTAACCCTGCCCCACAACTCTGCCACCAGGATCACTTTCTTCTCTCTCTCTCTCTCTGTCCGTCTCCCTCCCTATCCCTCTCCCTTTCTTTCTTTCTTTCTTTCTTTCTTTCTTTCTTTCTTTCTTTCTTTCTTTCTTTCTTTCTTTCTTTCTTTCTTTCTTTCTTTCGTTCTTCCCTCCCTCCCTCCCTCCTACCCTCCCTCCCTCCCTCCCTCCCTCCCTCCTTCCTTCCTTCCTTTCTTTCCCGTAATTTACATGAATGTAATGTACATAGTCAGTAGGACTCTATCTCTATACTTAAGAGCACTTATTTTCTTTTGTAAATTTATATTTAATTGAGTCCATTTTTCACCACTAGACTGGAAACACCATGAGAACAGTGGTTGTATCCAGATGCGAATGAGGCGGCAAATGAAGCACAATGAACCTCTTCCCTCAGCGACTGTGATGTTGGAGATAAAGTAAAATCAGAGAAAAATGTCTAGTCCCAAGTTGCCATTGTTTGCTTTTCATTATTCTCATTTTTGTAGCCAGTTACTAATGAAGCAGCAGAGTATGAGTTCAGGACCCATTGAAAAGTCCGCATGGCCAAGGGACTGTACAATATTTGAGTCTGTTTACTAAACCAAGCCCTAACTCATACTCTTCCCCAAACCTCCCTTCTGTCTCTGGCCCATCACAGAACCTTGGGTATATTCTTAGGATTCAACTTTAAACCAGTGCTTTCCTTTTACTTTTTCTTTTTAATTTTTTTCTGTAATTTTTTGTACTCTTCACGTGAAATCCACCATGCATAATAAACTAAAGAACAACTCCTCACAGGTAAGTGGTTGGAGAACCCAGCTGATGATTTATTCTATCTCGATCTCTATCTCTCTGTCTCTGAATAATGAAATTTTTACCAGGAGAAGATTAAAAGATATACCCATCAGTTGGACAATTTAGATTCTATAACAGGAAATGACAAGTAGAGCGGACGAAAACAGACATTAAGGTGTTGCACCGAATGCAGTCTGGAGCTCATTTTCTTCTGATTAACAGGAATAATTGAATCAAGTGTAATTTCATAAAATATTAGTGACTACATTTCACTACCAATCCCTCATAAATTTCTCTGTTTCTAAACTGTGATATTTCAATTTAGTAGTACTGAAGGGTAAAAATTTTACCTTCAGGTTGGCTGTTACCAAAAATATGAACGAAAGTCTCTTTCTACTGGAAGTGACCTACTGTTAGATCTTTTTCCACTGGAAGATCAGAGAAGTATAGACTGGTTTGAAGGAAATAAATACCCTCAGATATTTTTTCTCATTTATAAGAAATGGTTTTTATGTTTATGGGCATTTATTCTCCTTCCTGGCTTCAGCCAAGGTGTATACTCAACTTTCCTTTTTAATGGTCATCATTTCTTCTGAAGGAGTGACAGAGGTATTTTATTTTGAAGGTGTGACCCTTGCTGTCTAATGCACGCCCACTGTCTTCCAGCCCCTGTACCTTGATCCTTTTGCCCAAGAGCTTTTTCTGGTGGACTGACTGTCCGTGTGGGTGCTGGGAATGAGCCCTCAGAAGCAGCCCTCAGACAAGGATCCAGGAGTGATTAGATAATACTCAGCTCTTCATCTCTAGGTGGCAAGCAACTACACCATTTCCAGAGGGTCCCTGAATGACGAAACCCTAGTTACCTGCCCTGGTAACTGCTCCGCAACATAGCTTTCTTTTTTTTTTTTTCATTCCCTTTTCTTCCCTTTCTCACTACGCTAATCCCCTATAAGTGTTTTCTAAGATCACCTCCCAAATAAACTACTTATGCTAGAATCCTTGTCACAGGCTTTAGATTTTTCTGTGAAAGAGAACAATTTTTGATTTCTGTAAATGGATCTGCTGTGGGGGAGAGTAGGGGACCCAAACTAAGAAGGAAAGCCTTGGTATTCATGAAAACCATAGTTAAAATGAGATTTGGTGCTTAAAGCAAGGTTAATTAGTAAGACTGTTATGTATAACCATTTATTAAAACACTGAAATGCTTTTATGCCATTTAGTAAATAGCTACTTTCCCAAACTCTCTAGAGGACATGACTACTATCCTGACTACCAGTCCCTTCCTATGATTCAGCACCTAATGACTAATACTTGCCATAACAGATAGCTTCCAAGACTCTCATCCGATGTTACAGGCACCACCTTTCCTGAATGATTCGTGTGCTTGCCATGTGGTCTGTTAAATGTTGTTAATATTATTTTTGGTTAATAAATCTTCCAGACCCAGATTTACAGTAGAGCTCTTTCTTTGATTATTGTATAGAGACCTTGAAGTTTTTGTTTTGTTTTTTTCCCTCATTCAGTTTCTGTCATTTCTCTGCATAGACATCCTTCATCTCTTGGCGTCCCACTGATACACGCTAGTTTTTTTAGGTAAGAAGACACATGAAAGAGGTAGGAAAAGCAAGAATGGAGAGATCAATACTTGATGATATTCTGGGAAGTTCTGTCAGCATTTTAATTTGAGCTGGCCCTACAAACAAAGCATTTTCTATATGATAATCCCATTGAATTTACCCTACTACCGTGCAATGTATTGGACTTCCTTGAGATTATACTTATATCCCTGCCTCTGCTTTTCTTCTTGATTCAAAATGTTCACAAGGAAAGAAATATAAAACCAAACATATCTCTCTATGTGTCTTTCTGTCTCTCTGTTTCTCTGTCTCTCTGTCTGTCTGTCTGTCTGACTGTCTGTCTCTCTCTCGCTCTGTCTCTCTCTCTCTCTCTCTGTCTCTCTGTCTCTCTGTCTCTCTCTGTCTCTGTCTCTCTCTCTCTCTCTCTCTCTCTCTCTCTCACACACACACACACACACACACACACAGTTTTATAGTGGATCTTTGCTATTTGGCCCAATATATGTGGCGGTTTTAATTCCAGGCCCAGAGCCAAATGCCAGAGCCGTTTGCCCACATTGCCATCCCTGGGCATCAGATACTTAACATCTGGTCCTGCATTCCCAGCTCCCCATCCAGGTTGTAAGCTTTATAGCTGGAAAAGCATTTTCACATTGATTTCCTGGCGATTATGTGTTAATCACCTTGGGGAGATCTTAAGAATTAAGGACAAATTTAGGTTGGGAAGCAAGGAAGATGTGTCCAAATGACAGCTATTCCTGAGCTTCATCCTTCATAGATTCGATAGCCCTTGAAAACAGTCCATTTTCCATCCATAATGGCATTCTAAGGAGCAGGCCTGAAGCTTCAAGAATCTGTTTTGTCTCAACATGCCCAAGAATAGGCCACAGATGAATCAGATATCAGAATCAGGGTGATCTTATAACTTCTTATGACACAGTATCACAAAATTCAAATGGCGCATTCTTACAAGTGTGAAAAAGGCAATTTCAGGGTTCCTTTTGGTTTTTGCTATTGCAAGGCAGGAGTTAGATATAGTTTCTCACCATTTAGATTTGCTATTAAAGTTGAGTGGAATGCCAAAAATTTCCATTAGCAAGTGTCAGTAAATGAGGTCAACACAACTCCAAGTTCAAGGTGGAATAATTTCTTGAAATAAAGCACCAATTTAGTGTCCAGACATCTTGTTTTAAGAGCCGCAAACTTCTCAACTCTTGAAAGTTCTTTATTTTTAAAAACCAGATTCTTATATATGTAGACATACAACCTTTCTCCTATGTGCCTGTTTCTAATATTTGTACACAAAGTCAAGATTATTATTTTAAAAACGTTCCTTTTAATTCTTGTCTGTGACTGCCAATAGCATTTGGGGTGTGGAAATGCTTTGAAAATTAGAAAACCAAGTAAAGAAAAATTCAAGCAAATGAGCCCAGAATAATAAAATAAGAGCCTTAATAAAATCATTTATTAACTTTCCAAAAAGCTATTCTAAAACTGTAAGCTCACTAAACGGCTAAAATTTTTAAATATACTGATAAGTATTTACTTATTACATATTTACAAGAATGTAGAATAATTGAACTCTCAAGCAGTGGTGATGTAAAATGGTAATACTACTTTAGAAAACTTTTTGGCAGTTTCTAATAATATTCAATATATACCTACCTATCCTCTGACCCAGCAATTCTACTCCTAGGTATTTACCCAAATGAGATAAAACATATATTCACATAACCACTTATAAAATACTATTGATAGCAACTTTATTGATAGTACTCTCAAACTGGAAATGACCTAAATGCCCATCAACTGGTGAATGAATAAACAAATTATGGTATATCACATAATGGAATACTACTGAGCTACAAATAGGAATAAGTTACTGATATATTCCACAAAATAGGAAATCATGTTTTATAAACGGTTGAAGAAACACAAAAGAGAACATACTTAACAATTCCATTAACATTAATTTCAAAGACAGGCAAAGTACTATATAATGATAGAAAGCAAAATGGAATGGCTGACTCTGGAGTGCAGGTGAATTGATTGGAAAAGAGCATGAGGAGAACTTTCTGGAGAGATGAAATGCCTTGGTCTGGGTTATGATTACATGGTCATATACAATTGCCAAATTGAGATTTGCATTATCTGTATATAAATTACACCTCAATAAGGTAGGCGTTGTTAACATTAACAAAAGCTATTGTTCAAGTTCTGAGTTCTTGTTTGACAATATTGATATTATCTATTGTTTTTCTATATTAGCTCAGAAGCTAAATTCAAATTCACCATATGGGAGGATCTCATTCATGTGAAATCACTGGGACAGGTACTGTTCCATTTAAGGAAAATCTTCAGAAAATTGAAACTTCCCCCTTCAAGTAAGAAACCTTAAAAAAAAAAAGTTAATCCGTTTTGTGGCAAAGTCTCTTGCGATTGCTTCTTTCTTTTGGTAGCATCTCATATTGGCCGTCTTCTCATGTGGCATTGAAAAAAAAATTCCCACATATTTAATATTCCTTCAGAGTAGCTGGACAAGTGTATTCTAAACACTAGGACATTTCATATTTTAGAAAGATTTTCACTGTGTAGAATGGACCACAATTTCCTTTACTTGTGTCTTTCTCTAGCTCTGTTGCTTAATATCAACTAATAGGTAGAATTCTCTGGGATTTGGTAAGGCAAAATAATGAAATTGGCAGAGGAGAGATGGATGTGATCATAAGGTCAAGTTGAGGAAAGCTGAAATAATTTTCTAATCCTGACATCAACCTAAATGTTTTGATTATTTCTAGATAGATCTTTGATCATGCCAAGATGGGCTGACCAGCACATCAGCAGGCATTCATCATTACTTATTAAATATCTTTTCCTTTAAAAATCATTCCTGTGACTCACTTTCTCTTTCATGTAATTTTAGTGAGGTCTAGAAATGATTTTTAAAATTCTTTCTGAAAATATAATCTTCTATTGATGGAATAGAGAAAATTGGCTTCATCTTTATTGGTAAGAATTGTCTAAGTTGTCAGTGACTCATTATTTGGGGCAGACATGGAAATTATACTCTATTTCCATCCAACTCAAGCTATTTTCTGATGCTTTTGATGAATCCCTGACAAACAAACAGCTCCTGTTACATTTATGATAAGAGCATGTGTCATATGCTACCCTAGACATATACATTGGGTCCTACCTTATCATTAAAACAAAACATTACACTTGCTTTTTATATATCAAAATTGAAAGAAACAATAAGAATTGAGAGAAAGCTAGAGACTCATAGAAATTACAAATACATGACCTTTCCAAAGAAGACATAAGACCAATCAGGAGGTATCAAGCCTTCAGAGGTACTTAAATCATAAAAGCTGCCTCTAGAAGCTCCCATTTTGAGTAAGGTGCAGCATTCTGGATTGTGATGAATGGTCTTAGTCTATGAGCTGATGTTTTTCTCATGTTCTGGATTATATGATGTGAATGTGGGAAGGATGGGGAAGAGAGAGGGAGTATGTGTCCAGATTGTGTTAGAACTGCCTCTTTTACTTCAAAGCTCACTCCATTGGCTTGGTATCATGATTCATTGCCTACCATGCTTTGAACCCCATGAAGCCTTACCTGGTCTTATTTTATGGTAAAATAAGACCTGGTATTATATTATATTATATTATATTATATTATATTATATTATATTATATTATATTATATTATATTAATTATATTATATTTATTATATTATATTATATTATATTATATTATATTATATTATATTATATTATATTTATTATATTGTATTGTATAAGACCAGATCTTATATTATAGTAAAATAAGACCAGGTCTTATATTAATTTTTGCTCCAAAAGACCCATTACAGCTGATTGTCCAGCTAGGTCTTATTTTCGGGGAAACACGGTATGTATTAAAGAAGTCCCTCTAAGATTCTTTGTAATACTAGTTTGGTGGTAATGAACTCCTTTTTCTTTGTCTCGTCTGGGAAAATCTTTATTTATCCTTTGGTTCTAAATGATCGCTTTGCTGGGTAGAATAATCTTGGTTATAGGTCTTTACCTTTCATCACTTTGAATATTTCCTGCCCATGCCTACTGGCCTGCAAAGTTTCTATTGAGAAATCAGCTGATAGTCTTATGGGAGCTCCATTGTGTATAATTGACCACTTTTCTCTTGCTGCTTTTAAAATTCTCTCTTTGTCTTTAACCTTTGGCATTTTAATTATGATGTATCTTGGTGTGGACCTCTTTGGGTTCATCTTGTTTGGGACACTCTATGCTTCCTGGGTTTGTATATCTATTTCCTCACTGAGTTAGAGAAGTTTCCATCATTATTTCTTCAAATAGGTTTTCAATTTCTTACTGTCTCTCTTCTCCTTTTGGTACCCCTATGATGTGAATGTTAGTACACTTGATATTGTCACAGAGTCTCCTTAAACTATCCTTTTTTTTTTTCCTTTGGGGGGTATCCTTTTTTCCTTTTGCTGTTCTAATTGGGTGTTTTCTGCCACCTTCTCTTCTAAATCACTGATGAACCTCTGTTTCATCCAATCTACTGTTGATTCCCTCTACTGTATTATTTATTTCACTTATTGCATTCTTCACTTCTGACTGGTTCTTTTTTTATGTTTTCTTTCTCCATTTTTATGTTTCCTATTTCTTTGTTGAAATTCTCACTGAGATAATTAAGCATCCTTACAACCAGTGTTTTGAACTGTGCATCTGGTAGATTGCTTGTCTCCATTCTGTTTAGTTCTTTTTCTGGAACTTTGTTCTGTTATTTCATTTGGGACATGTATCTTTGTCTCCCCATCTTTGTTTCCTCCCTAAGTTTGTTTCTATGTATTAGGTAGAGCTGCCCTGTCTCCCAGTCTTAGTAGAGTGGTCTTATGTAGTAAGTATCCAGTGGTGTAGTCTCCTTGCTCACCTGAACTGGGTGCTGCAGGTATGTCCCTTATGTGGGTTGTATGTGCCCTTCTGTTGTAGTTGTGCCTTGGTTGCTGTTTGTACATCAATGGG
Organism: Rhinolophus sinicus; assembly: GCF_057876585.1. NCBI lineage: Eukaryota > Metazoa > Chordata > Mammalia > Chiroptera > Rhinolophidae > Rhinolophus > Rhinolophus sinicus. The sequence goes on from NC_142513.1 coordinate 29,540,363, forward strand.
AGGGATTGACTCTCACGCTGGTTTGTTGTGAGAATTGGCTGTGACTACAGTGAAGGGGCTGACCTGACTATTGTGCCAGGGCTGACCCTAAAGAGCAGAATTCTATTTAGCAAGGTTCTGGTGCCTGCCCAATCTACCCTTTGAGTGTGCTGTCTGCAGAGACAGCCAGGTGGTCCTCCAACTCTGTCCAAAAACCAGCCACTGGGCTTGCCAGGCTTAGGGCCTCCTGGAATGAGGAACAAAGCAATCTTCAGATGGCTGCCACTTGCACTGGGCTTGGAAGTGCCTGGGAGAGGCTAAGCTGTGAACCAAGGCTGGCTACTGCTATTGCTAAGCTCAGGGCTGCTTAGGTATGGGAAAGCTGAATCCAGATACAGATTGTTTGGGGTTTGTGAACCTCTGAGAAATTTTAATGAAGTCTCAAACATGAGCCACGACAGGGCATTTGTATAGAAAAGACACTGGAAGCAACATGGGTGGGCCTGCCAGTTCAGTGGAATGGGGTCTCAGGGAATCACCAGAGAGGAACAAATGGTGTTGTGGGGACAGAGGCCCAGAGAGCAGTTTCCAGGCTCTCAGCCTCATGTGGAAAAGTGCTGGCTTGGGTAGTAGATGGTCATTAGCTGTAAATAGTTGGCCATCAGCTGTAACCAGTTAGCCATTAGCCACTGATGTAACTGCCGTGGCTACACTGAGGGGTTGGCTGGTTGGTTCATTGGCAGAGAAGTGGGCAGCGGATTGCACATCGTGTGGAGCCTGCTTCCTGTATCTCCAACCCAGCCACCAGTGAGTCTATAATGGATGAATCCCCCATCCATGGCTCCATTGGTGTTCATTTTTGCCTTGCCATAGCCTGCGTTCTTATGTGGGGATCAGGACCAGAGACACCACATGACAGGTGTTAACCAGGTTGATAGAGACTCAGATATGGCATCCACCTAAGAATTCATACAGGGCCTGGGGAAGGCTCAACAAAGGAACTATGGCTTCTGCCAGCACTTCTATCTGGGACAAAGCTGCCTCTCCAGACTTCATCCTGGATGCAGAAAATTCAGTTCCTCCCCATGTCCTTAGTGCCTTTTGAGCTGCTGTCCAGTGCTGGAGCTCTTAGCAAGTGAGTCCGTAAACAAGTAAGTTTGTGTGCAAGCCTTTTAAGAGAAACACCTGGGACTTCAGCCACCCCTATTTCACTCAGTCACAATCCCTATTGGTTTTCACAGCCAGAAGTTATGGGAACTTCTCTTCCTGGCACTGAAACCCTGGGCTGGGGAGACTTATGCGGCACTGGGACCCCTTGCTACTCAGGGGGACCTCGACAGCTGAGGTATCCCTCCCAATTTTTAACTGCCACAGGTGGGTGTGGGGCTACCTGTTCCACATCTCCACCCCTCCCACCAGTCTCAAAGTTGCTTTTTCTGTATGTCCTTAGTTGTAGGGCTTTTGTTCAGCTAGACTTCAGGTGATTCTCAGTGATGGTTGCTCTGTAGTTTAGTTGTAATTTTGATGTGGTCATGAGAGGATACAAGTATTTTTCTACTCTACCATCTTGAAATCAGTATGGTTGTTCTTAAAAAAGTTAAACATAGACTTACCATATGATCTAGCAATTCTACTTCTGTGTATATATCCAAAAGTGAAGAAAGCAGTGACTTGAATGCATATTATTACACTCATGTTCATAACAGCATTATCCATAATAGCCAAAAGGTGTAAGCAACCCAAGAACCCACTGATGAATGAATGGATAAACAAAATGTGGTATATATGTACAATAGAATATTATTCAATCTTAAAAAGGAAGCAAATTCTGATGTGCCACAGCAGGGATGAACTTTCAAAACATTATCCTAAGTGAAATAAGCCAAACACAAAGGGACAAATATTTGTATAATTCCACTTAAATAAGGTACCTAAAGAAGTCAAATTCATGTAGACCAAAAAAAAAAAAAAAAAAAAAAAAAAGAGGATGTCAGTTGTCATGGGTTGTTATGAGAGGAGAATGGTGAGTCACTGTTTAATATGTACAGAGTTTCAGTTTGGATGATGAAAAAGTTATGAAGATGACTGATAATGGTGGTAGCATGATGCAACAATTTGAGTTTACTTAATACCACTGAGCTTTTACATTTTGAAATGTTTAAAATGGTAAACTTTATGTTATATTACACAATAAAAATAGTTAATAAAACACAGAAAATCTCAGCCCATATAACAAGCAGCAAAAACAAACCCTGAAGAGGGGAAAGAAACTGATTTCCAGAGTTACCACATCATAACATTCAAATGTCCTCTTTTCAACAAAGAATTATGGGGTATGTAAAGAAACAAGGAAGTATTATCCATTCACAGGGAAAAAATATTAACAAAAATGCTCCCTGAGGAAGCATAGACCTTGAATTTACAAATATTTGTATAATTCCAGACATATTTGTATAAATATTTGTATAAAGTCTAGACAAAGACTTTAAAATCAGCTTTAGATTTTTTTTTTTTTAAATTAAGGAAACCATGATAAAGAACTAAAGGAAACCAGGAGAAAAAAAAATGTATTGATAAATATAGAATATCAATAAAGAGATAGAATTTATAAAAAGAAAACCAAATAGAAAAATTCTGGAGCAGAAATATATATAAACTGAAATGAAAATTTTATTAGAGGGGTTCAACAGCAGTTTTGAGCAGTCAGAAAAAAAGAGTCAATAAAGTGAAGATCAGTCAATTGAAATTATTTAATCTGAAAAAAAGAAAAAATAATTGAAGAAAAGTGAACAAAAATTATCAACATAATGGGAGTCTAAGAAAAAGAGGAGAGAAAGGAGCAGAATATTTGAAGAAATAATGAATGAAAAGTTCCCAAGAAGCTTTATGATCCCCAAGTAGGATAAATGCAGAGAGCTACATACTGAGACACATCATAATTAAACTGCTTAAAATACAAAAACGAAGAGACACTTTGAAAGCAGGAAGAGGGAAACAATTTGTCACAAAGTTTCCTCAATAAAATCAACAGCTTATTTCACGTCAGAAACCATGGAGGCAAGATAGCAGGTGAATGACATCTAAAAATGCTGAAAGAAAAATATCGTCCAGCATGAATTCTGTATGTGGCAAAACTGTCCTTCAAAACTTAAGAAGAAATGAAGATATTCCCATATAAATTAAAGCTGATAAGAGTTTACTGTAGTAGACCTGCCCTACAATAAATGACAAAAGGACTCCTACAAAATGAAATTAAAGGACATTAGACAGTAACTTGAAGCCATACAAAGAAAAAACCACAATGGTAAAGGTAACTACATAAGTAAATATAAAAGCCAGTTTTATTGTAATTTTGGTTTGTAACTCCTTTTTTTCCTATGTGGTTTAAAAGATAAAAAACAATAACTATAAGTGCATATTAATAGTCACATAATGTATAAAGACACAAAAAAATGTAAAGGAGGAGGGAAGGAGAAGTATAGAAGCAGAGTGTTTATATACTATTGAAGCTAAGTTGGTATGAATCCAAATCATGTTCATTGTAATCCCCAGGGTATCCACTAAGAAAATAACTAAAAATATATACAGATAAAAGATGAGAAGGAAATCAAAAAGGTACACTCTAAAATCAATTAAACACAAAAGAAGATAGCAATGGAAGAATTCAGGAACTAAAATAAAAATTATATCTATATATATATAACATTTTGCTCCTTCTTCCTCATCCATGGCTACTTTAATTAGTCTCTCCAGTTAAAAGATAGAGATTGGCAGACCAGATTTAAAAAAACAAAAACACAAAAGATCTGACTATATGCTGTCTATAACAGAGTCACTCTGGAATCAAAGATACGGATAGGTTGAAAGTGAAAGGTCAACAGAAAGTATTCCATGCAAAGTCCAATCAACATCAAGATCATCAATATAATTGACTAGAATCCTTTAAAGAAAGTCAAGCCTACAGGTAATAGAATTTTTTTTTCTATAAAATTAAGAGCATTCACTATAATCGGCATATATAATAAGTGTGGCCTCCATCCACCACATCACTTGAAATTGTATTTGATATTCATACAGAGATTTTCCTGGCGTGAGCTAGAACACAGTCTGGTTACGTTTGCTGGCCTTTTTCCTTTTAGCAGATCCCCTCTTGGGAGAAGAAAGATAGAGGAGAGGGAGGGGTCTTTGCTAGGTTCACTCTTAGCCTGCGCAGCCACATTCCTTCAGAGTTAAGTACAGAAAGACTTAAGTACAGAGTTAAGTACAGGAAGCAGAAATGAAGACTCACTCCTACCCACATCTTGAGTCTCATATCTTTATAACAGTGGTTCTCAATGTTGGTTGCACAGTGGAATCACCTGGGGTGCCTTAAATATTGTAATTCCCAGGCCCCACTCTAGATTCTGATGTACTTGGGCTGGGGTGCAATCCACGCACTGAGAATTGAAAAGCTGCCCAGCAACCTAAATGTTCAGCCACCTTTTGAGAGCCACCCAATTTACAGAAAGCAATGCTTGACCTGTAGCCTGGTAAAGCACGGATGTACCTGGGGACTTTGAGAATGGAAAGGAAGTCGTCTCAATAAGAGCTAAAAAGCAGGTTAAGTGTCCCCTGCTCATCAAAATATGTCTCCCTCTTGTTGCATGTGTAAGTACTAACTGTGCCAAGGCAATCTCATTTGCTCTGGCCACATGCTAATAATGTTTGCATTAAGCCAGCCGCCTAATAGAATGGTGCCAAACAGTACACTGACTCCTCTGTGGACTGGAAATTGCTCTTTCAAAAAATGGATGGCGTTTTTAATAAGCATGACCCCCATTTAAATATAACCAACTGAAATTCTAAGCAATTGGGCAATGCAGCTTCAGATGAGGGTAATCTTAACATTAATAATACTAAAATGAAGTAATTTCTAGACTATTTCTAACATCAAATTCCTACCTTTGGTAACATTTGGGGCAATGCACTATTTTTACTAACTCGAATAAAGTCTAAACCAGGAAAAGTACATAATTGAGGTCTGGGTTTATGAAATAAACAGCCTTTCATCTTTATTAGATACATGTTGCTGACCAATCTGTAGGCCATCAGTGGCATTACTTCCACCACTTGCATGAAACTGAATCTTCTTAGTGGCTTATAGTGTATAAACCAAAGAGACCTATGAGACTGATGGCCACAATAAAAAAAGAAGGGGGAAAAAAAAGGAAAAGGGACTGTACATATTATGTTAAATCACAGGGTAGGAAGGTAGCCAGTTTATAAATAATTCTCAGTCAGGATAATCCTTGTGTGAATTGGCATATAAGACTTGCATTCACAGAACAAATTGAAAAGTTTGCTTACGAATTAGAAAACAGTTCTAATTTTCTTAAAATGGTGTGAGAGAGTAGTAAGTAGCATAACTTTATCAAGAAGAAAAAACAAATCAACGTAAAAGGTCTCATTTGGAAAATAAGTTAGCTCCTATCTACAAGGTCTCTGGCCTGAGCTAGGAATAAAGACCCCATCATTTAATTTTCTCCGACCTTTCAGTCTCCTACTGGTTTGTCTCCTTGTCCAAACTCAAAGGGAAGCCAGAGGGTGAAGGCTGATTGATGATGCACTTTATAGTGGTCTGTTCCCTGGGGCACAAAAAAAGATGGGGAAGGTTGGAAACTGCATCAGAATGGGCAAACAGACAATATACAGTATATTTGCTTAATCAGCATCCCTTCCCTTCTTTTCCTTCAGTAACTTACTACATTTTTATTCATGGTAGTAATGTAATGAGCTGAAATACTGGATTTGGCCATGTGAGTAATTTCTAACCAATATGATTTAGTAAAAGTTGTAAGGTGGAACTTTAAGGAAGATTTTTTTCTAGCGGGTATAGACAGCTGGGGCTTGCCTTTTATCCTCCCTCCCTTTCTCCTTCCCGATGCTTGTAATGCAGAAGTGAAGGTTGAAACTCCAACTGCCGTTTTGGACCATTAAGCAACCTTGTAGTTAGTTAGAAGTCGTTGCTAAGAATAATAGAGCGGAAATTTACAAGGGGCATGAGTCTCTGATGATTGAAGCTACCACACCAGCCCTGGATACCTATTCTGGGCTTGTTCTATAAGAGGGAAAATTAATCCTTATACATTAAAAAAAACAACAACAACAACTCAACAGTTCAAAAAGTTTCATGTTGTTATTTATTTACTATCAATTACATAATTAAAATATGATGTAGGCATTTTTAAATCATTATTTCTTAATTTTTAAAGTTACTTTTAGGCCCCAACCTGTTTGTAATTTTACAGACTATAGATGACTGCTTTACAATAGGCCATTGTCTGCTTATGGGCTGTGTTTATTTGAGATGAAGTTTGTGCCTTATCAATGGATAGAAACATCATTCAATATGAAAACTATCTGCTTCACATAGCAAGTGAATGGATGAACAAAGCATCCCAACTTATCTTGGTTTTTCAGCATGGGAACCAAGTGCATACTTCATCAAAAGGTTTCTTGTTTCCAATAAACATAACAGATAACCCAGCACCTTCAAAGTCAAACAGGGTCGGGAAATGATGTGTGACTTGTCTTGGAAATGTGAAAGACAACATTTCTTAGAAATCACATGAATATGAATGAGATGTTTAAATATCACCAAATAAATATAACATTTCCATTGGACACCTTTTAAGCAGTTACATTTTCCATGGAATATATTTTAGCTTTGTTTTGCTTGGTTGGTAATTATAGCACTGAATTTAATAAATAGACATTATTGCATTTTCTTGGAATGTTCCTGGTGATGTAACACAAATTTAGTGCACAACTGGCTGTGATACATGACTACCTATCTATAGTACTTAAGGGTAACGAAGCCTGTTTTAGATTTTCTGGACCTCATTTACCTAGCTTGCGCTACCTTGAGAGTATAAATCACTTCTGAGTTTTAAAAACCACACATACAGGAAATATAGCATCTATATAGAAGAATGCTTCTTTGATCCTACCACTTAAGACTATTTTGATAACTACAATTTTATTAGTATCGTTTGTACTTGGGTAGAGGGGACTCCTCAGATTGGTATGTAATAGACAATTAATATAGAATTTCTAGGTGGAGAGGGAAAAACACAGAACTTGGAATTCTGGCCCTGCACCAGTCAGTTGAATAACTTGATAAGACCACATTTAGTTTTACTCAGTGAGGGTGTTATTGGCATTTGGGGCCATTATTTCCTGTTGACCAGGACGTTGGTCTCATAAACACTGGAGAGAGGTAGCATTTTCATTCAGCTAAAGTTCTAGTGCCGTCCAGGGTAGCCTCTTGATTTGTAGGTTCTTAACCTTGAGCTCCTCAGAGGATGGGTCAAGTCTGGGAGCGAGTCCTGGGAGTTTGGCAAAAGCAATACAGTTACAGTAGAAGTACAGCTCAAATGGTGACTCTGATCTAGGTGATGATTTAATTTCATCTCCCCACCTCTCTTGAATACTTTCACTCAATTACATTAACAACTTTTAGCCTAAATTATCCAGACACCCAAATCTCCACTTCATTTTGTCCTTGTAGATAGCCTGACTCCTGAAGACATGATGTTTATAAATTAAATATTCTACAATAACGTGAAGATCTGGTGGAAGATCACTCTAAATTGTGAAGGCAAAATCTTGTTTCCAAATTCCAAATATTTTGAATTTATATCAGGATGCCAATAAATCTGTAACACCAGAAACTATTTTATGTTACTTTCATCTAAAATAGGTTAAGCAATAATCATTATTAGTAGGTGGTATATGCTCCTATTCTGCTTAAAGGCCACTAATGTTGAAATGCCCATTTGAAGTTTTTAAAATGTTGTTTTGTATAAAAAAAAAAAAAAAAAAGAAGTTTTGACTTAGCAGCCAAAGCTGTGGCTTTGAAATAAGTTTATACTTTAAAGGGAATTTATAATCAGCTGAGTTTCAGATCTCATACCCAAATTAGAAATCTGAAGTTAGAAGTTCTAAAACACCATGTTTGGAAAAGACATGCGTGTGTAGCTGTGATATGGTCTCAGCAATAAACTTTCTTTTAAAAGAAAAATTTCTTCTTACATTATCAATCCTTAAAATGGGAGGTCATGTATACTGGGAAAATAGGCTGTACATGCAATCTATGAAACCATCTAAACTCCAAGTGAACTTCAAACAGCTCAAACCAAATATATGCTGGATAAAGTGCATTGTGGTTGTTGGAAATTTTTAAAATACGAGAAGTTCCCATTACTCTTGGTATTTTACCTCTGAGAATTTTCTAGCCAAAGTTCTGTTTGAACTGAAGTCAAAACTCAGTTACTGTGTGGGCTTTTCTTAAGGGATAAATTTAATGAAAGGGCCTAGTTATTGCAACATATTCAGCCTTCATTTCAAAAGATTTCCTTAAAGCATGTTGATTAAAGCCTAGGGAGAAATAAATTTGTACTTCTCAAAAGCTCTAACAAGTACCCACAGGAAAAAAAAAAAATCTAAGTCCCGAAGGCACATATATAAAAAATAAATACTCCTTTTAGCTTACAAATCATTAGAAATAGTTATTTTTGCTCCTTTTTCTTGAAAGTGATTTAAAATTTTTTCAAAGTCCAGTGTACATTGCATAAAATACTTCTGCTTATTTCCAAAGGAAAGTGAAATGCTTTATTTTGATTTTTTTCTATAGAGTAGGGGAGATTTCTTTCTTTCTTTTTTTTTTTTTTTTTTTGAAGAAGAAACTTCTCTTTCTCTTTTTTTTTTTTTTTTTTTTTATTGGGGGATATTGGGGAACAGTGTGTTTCTCCAAGGCTCATCAGCTCCAAGTTGTTGTCCTTCAATCTAGTTGTGGAGGGCACAGCTCAGATCCAAGTCTAGTTGCAGGGGGCACAGCGCACCATCCCATGAGGGAATTGAACTGGCCACCTTGTTGTTGAGCGCTTGCACTCTAACCAACTGAGCCATTGGGCTGCCCTTCCATAAGCTCAGCAGCAGCTCTTTGCCTTCAATCTAGTTGTGGAGTGCACAGCTCACTGGCCCATGGGGAATTGAACCAGCAACCCTGTTGTTCAGAGCTCATGCTCTAACCAACTGAGCCATCCGGCTGCCCCAGTTGATTAAATATTTTTTAAGGCTTAAGTCATTACACTGTAGTAAATCTCATATGATGGGTGTCTTAAGTTGGATTCCCAAGAGGTAGAGCCCAAGAGAAGATTTTGGCTGTGGAATTTATTTGGAAGGTAATGTCGACATGCACCGATATATGAGTGGGGACTGACACAGTGAAGGGAAGGCAATATAATGTGAGTCATCAAGCAAGTTGCCACTGTAGACAACTGGAACTTGATCCCATTAAGGTGCTCTGGGAGAGAATGGAGAACACAGACCTCAGCTTTATACCCCATGAAGGCCAAGGGAGATGGGGCATTTATACACCAACTCCTATCAGTCTTTGATTGATGGATGCTTCTGGTTTGTGAGGGTGGGTATTTGACTCAGTCACTTCCTGCTTATTGCATACTGGGGCCTAGTTTGAACCAGCAACAGAGCCCTTAGGCAGAGAACTTCAGTTGTTGTCTGTGAAAATCATTGGTCTGAGTACATAGGAATGATGGGAACCCAGAATATATTGCTAGGATACTAACAGTATCTGACACAATGAGTCCGAAAAGCTTAACTATAAGTTCCAACTACAAAGTAACAACTATTTCCCAAAAGAAGAAATATCAGTAAGTAAAATACATATCAGACATTATACAAACCCTCCAGTAATCAAAGAGATGCAAATTAAAACCTAACATGAAACCAACTATTGGTGTATTTAGTTGTTAAATTTTTGTAAAAAGTAAAATTGTGGGACAGCCAGATGGTTCAGTTGTTCAGAGTGTGAGCTCTGAACAACAGGGTTGCCGGTTCAATTCCCACATGGGCCAGTGAGCTGCATGCTCCACAACTAGATTGAAGACAACAACTTGAGCTGAGCTGCCCCTGAGCTTCCGGAGGGGTGGCCAGATGGCTCAGTTGCTTAGAGTACATGCTCTTAACAACAAGGTTGCCGGTTCAATTCCAGCATGGGATGGTGGGCTGTGCCCCCTGCAACTAAGATTGAAAATGGGGACTAGATTTGGAGCTGAGCTGCACCCTCCACAACTAAGGCTGAAGGACAGCAACTCAACTTGGAGCTGATGGGTCCTGGGAAAAACGCACTATTCCCCAATAAAGTCCTGGAAATATACACTATTCCCCTTCCCCAATAAAAATCCTTAAAAAAAAAGTATAATTGTGATGAAGTCTAATACAGGCAGGATGCTCATGGTATTAAATATATTACAATCATTTTAAAAAGCAATTTGACATTGTGTTTCAAGAGGTAAAGCAATTTCCATATACTTTGACCTAATAATTAAATTTCTGGGAAATAAGTATTAAAGAAATAAATCAAAACATGAGAAGAGTGATAAAATGCCCTGTGTCCAAAAAATGGGAAATGGTTAAGTAACTTATAGTATATACCATCAATGGATATTTATATAACCAACAAGATTATAGTTGTGAGAGTATTAGCATGAAAATGTATGTTTATACTGAAACAATAAGTAGAAAAAATAATACATAAAAGTATATGTACATTCTGGTTACCACTATCTTATCTTTTTAACAGCATTAAAAATTATTGGAAGGAAATACACCCAAAATGCTAACAGAGATTAGAATTTAGTACCAGTGTCATTTACTATATTTTATTTCCAAGTAACAGAAACTTCAGCTCATACTGGCTTGAGCAATGAAAAAATTTATTGCCTTGTGTAACTGGAAAGCCCAGCAGTCAGGTTTCAGATTTGATCCAGCAGCTCGTCCAAATCTGTAAGTGTCCAGTTAGTTTCCTTCTCTTCACTCTGCCTTCTGTAATGTCTGCTTTATGTTCAAGCAGGCTCTCTCTCTTCTTGGTTGTCACTTTGAAGCCAACAGAAACCAGAACTAGATGCTGCCCTGGTCACAATGAGGATCAGAATAAAGGCTTTTCTTCCTCAAATGTTGAATAAAATCCCAGAGTTCTGGATTATATGCCTATCACTTAACCAAAAATATGGCCGGCAGAAAAGATTGGCTTTAAGGTAATTAGGGGACCCTTCTGCAACTGTGGGTGGGTCAATTCCACTCTAAATCCATGGCTGCTACACAGTAAGGGAAGCATAGCATGAGTGCTAAGGAAGTAATGCCAATATTTACTATGGTATATAAACATATGTGTGTATACATATATGTATATGTATAAGTATATATGTTTATGCATGTGGACACATGTGTACAGGGGTATAGTCATACATGCACACCCACCTGCAGAGGAAACAACTGAACTATCAAGCTGATTCATTTGTCCATTTACTCATTCAGTCGACACATATTTACTAAGTACCTACCTTGTTCCAGATACAATTCAAGGCACTGCAGACACAACATTAAATGAAAAAGATGAGGTTCCCAATCTCATGGAAGTGACATCTCAGTGGGAGAAGACTGACAATAAACAAGTACATGAATAAACAAGAAAAATTATGTGAATGAATTAAAGCAAGATGCCCATTGGAATAACAATAAGGATTTTATTTTATTTTATTTTTTTGAGTGGTTAGGAAAGAACTCTTTGAGGAGGAAATATTTAAGCTGAGATCTGTATGAAAAGAAGTGATGCCCAGGCAAAGATCAGGATAGAGAACATTTCAAGAAGACTAATTAGTACAAAAGTCCTAACGGTGCAAATCATCCTGGGATTCTGGAGAAACCACAAGAAGTCTTGTGAGGCAGAGATATGGGGTATGAAAATCAGAGTGGACTCAGAAGAATTTGGAGCGGTACACACATATCAGGTCATGTACAAGTTTGGAAACCATGGTAGGAATTTGAGTTTCATGCAAAGAACAACAAGACACATTGGAGAATATTTAGCAGAAAAGGGCAAATATCTATTTATGTCCTTAAAAGATCTCTTTATGGGCTATTTATAAAATTGATTGTGGAGAGATAACAGGGAATCCAGTTAAGAAGCGGCTTTATTAGTCCAAGCAAGAGATGGTGGTGATTTGAACTAAAGGGAATGATGGGTGGAAAGAAATAGACAGCCTGAGAATATGCTTTGTTGAGGTAATGCTATATGTCATACTGATGGAGAAAACAGAAAATAAAGGCTACCTTTTTTTTACTTGAGCAACTGGTGGATTTATGGGCTGTGACTAAGATTAAAAGACTTAGGGAAGAAGATTTGGAAGGAAGGGAACAGGGGAACTAAGAATGCTTTATGAAAATTTAAAGTTTGAGATGCCTATTAGTAATTCATGCAGGCCAGTTATATATTTGTGGGCTCAGTGCAAAAATGAAAATTGGGGCTACTCATTCAAACATCAGGAAAAAAATGCCATTGAAGGAACTAAAATATAAAGCCTTTTTTCTTCTATGGTCCCTGTCTTGATATGCTGAGGGGTTTTTATTGGCTACATAAGGTCATTCTATAAGTAAAGAAACGTTGAAATTTTATATTATTTTTAAGGCGATAATCTCATTATTTTAGTCACTTATTTGCTTTTAATATTTATTTATTTATTCATTTATTTATTATTAATCACAGTTGACATTCAATGTTATTTTATATTTGTTTCAGGTATATAGTGTAGTGGTTAGATATATATATAATTTCCAAAGTGATTCCCCAATAAGTTTAGTGCCTACCTGACACCACACATAGTTATTACAATGTTATTCACTATATTTCCTATGCTGTAGCTTACATCCCTGTGATGATTTTGTAATCACCAATTTGTACTTCTTAATCCCTTCACTTTTTTACCCAGTTCCCAACCCTCCTCCCAACTGGCAACGATCAGCTTGTTGTCTGTATATATGAGTCGGTTTCTATTGTGTTTATTTGTTTATTTTGTTCTTTAGATTCCACGTACAAGTGAAATCATATGGTATTTGTCTTTCTCTGTCTGACTTATTTCACTTAGCATAATACCCTCTAGGTCCATCCAGGTTGTCACAAATAGTAAGATTTCTTCTTTTTTTGTATGGCAGAGTAACATTCCATTGTGCGTGTGTGTGTGTGTGTGTGTGTGTGTGTGTGTGTGTGTGATCTCTTCTTTATTCAATCATTTATTGATGGGCACTTAGGTTGCTTCTATATCTTGGCTATTATAGATAATCCTGCAGTGAACATAAGGGTGCATATGTCTTTTCGAATTAGTGTTTTGGATTTCTTTGGATAAATACCCAAATACCCAGGAGTGGAACTGCTGGGTCATAAGGTAGTTCTATTTTCAAATTTTTGAGGAACCTCCGTACTGTTTTCCGTTGTGGCTGCATCAATTTGCAGTCCCACCAACAGTGCATTATGGTTCCCTTTTCTCCACATCCTCACCAACACGTGTTGTTTGTTGATTTATTGATGATTGCCATGCTGACAGGTCTGAGGTGATAGCTCATTATTTTGCATTTTTAAAATTTGCATTTCTCTGATGATTGGTGATATTGAACATCTTTTCATATATCTGTTGGCCATCTGTATGTTCTCTTTGGAAAAATGTCTATTCGGATCCTCTATGCATTTTTAAATTGGATTATTTGGTTTTTTTTAGTGTTGAGTTGTATGAAGTCTTTATACATTTTGTATATTAACCCCTCATCGGACATATCATTGACCAATATCTTCTCCAGTTTGGTAGGTTGTCTTTTCCTTTTGTTGGTTGTTTCCTTTGCTGTGCAAAAACTTTTATAGTCCCATTTGTTTGTTTGTTTGTTTCCCTTGCCTAAGAAGATACATCAGAAAAAATATTACTGAGAGCAATGTCAGAGAGTTTCCTGCTTATATTTTCTTCTAGGAGTTACAATTTTACATTAACGTGAATTTTACCACTCATCTTTTATGGTACAATGCCTTTTAAAAGCAAATATAAGAGCATTTAACTAATATACAAAGTCATCAAAATTATACAATTCATATTTAATAGTTTCTAAGGCATATATATTTTCATTGCCGTATCTTTCCCACTTTTTCTGTCATCATTTTCAGTGTAGTGCTTGGCTAATATAGGAAAATGACACACATAAGCTAGGGCTTCTTGGTCATTCATGGTTCTCACAATGCTATTATCTTTTTTGCATTTGAAGCACATTTGATTCTAATGGAAAGTGTGGCTTCTTATGGCTGTCAGTGCTCCTAGAGAACACACTTACTTTGGGCTCACTTTGAGTCTCACCAAACTCTTACGCATTGTGGGTCCACAGGAATTCTGTGCTCTGGACATTGCAAATACTATGTGTGCTTGGGACAAGGAAGAGTGGACACACGTATTACACATATCTCCTCTGCTCATGTGAATTCTTCATTGTCCCGCTGAACTTCGGCTACAAAACATATGTTCAAAGATAAAATGATGAAGAATTTCAGGATGGTGACTATAGAACATTAAACCAAGCATGAACCCTTCTGAGGACAGTTGCGTAGAACCCCACACCCATGAAACGAGTCCTACATTCATGTGGAAATGTCTAGGAAGTATATATTTTAGTCTGGTGTTGTGGGCAAAGATCATTGTTGGAGATGTAGACTTAGAAATCATTAGGTTATGTGTTACGTATCTATGGCCATGGACAGGCTGAGACCACCTAGGGGGAAGCATGCAAATGTAGAAAATGACTCAGGAAAGAATCCTAGGCACTCCTGTAACATAAAAGTGCATGGATCAGCAAAGCATATTAAAAAGGAATGTTGATTAAAGTAGGAGGAAAACAGGAGAGTGCAAAATCCTGAAAAACAGCAGACGGCTGTATTTAAAGTTGAGGGGTATGGACTTATATTGAAAGCTGCTATGCAGCTAAGCAAGGTAAGAACAGAATGTCATCATTAGCTTAGGCAGCGTGGATGTCATCAGTGATCTTGATGGCAGCAATCTCTTTGGTGTAGTGTGAACAACTGTTCAACTGAATGTTTAGGAGATAATGTACCATGAGAACAGAGACAGCAATATGCACAGCTTTTTCAAGAACTTTGGCTAGGAAAAGGAACGGAGAACTGGGGCTGTGTTTGCTGAAGGGTGGGGTATCACGGGAGTGATATTTATGTGTATGGCTAAAATTCGTTTTGAATTTTATTACATTCTGTGAACCTACTGCAAATTGTATATATCCTTTCTAAATTATTGGGCATTTGGACTAGTTCTAAACAAATTTTGTATTTTAAAACAATACTTTTATGAATGTTGATATATACATGTATTTTCCAAAGTACTTTTACCAATTTTCACTCCCATCAACAGAGAAGATTTCCCAGTTATTCACATCCTAATTCATGAGTCTGGTCAAATAATCTGTCTGAACCCTCTATAAAAAGCCTAAGTTCTAAATGGTCTCACTTTGAGTTTCACTTTGATCTCTGCTAATCAAGCTTTAATCTAAGGACCCAAAGTAATAAAGGACTTTTAAAATTTTTGTTTGTTGTTTCCCTCTGAGCAAGACTGAAGTATCAATGGATGATTAGAGCAAAAGTTTCCTTCATGGCTTTCAGGCCATGATCAAATGAAAACATAACAAAAGCTAAGAATTCCATGTGTCGTTAAGCCTGTGATTTCAGAGCAATCAAGCATTTACATTTTACAAACTATAGTTGATGAACATCATTTCGTGGGCAAAAGAGGGATAAGATAAATGTAGATCTTTTTAGAATTTCCCCTAAGACTTTGTTTTTAAAGTCTGATTCATGTTGGAAGCATATAGATTAGATCTCAAAAGTTTCCAGCAATCGGTTTACATAGCAAAAGAGAAGGAATCAAGAGCCAGAGAACACTCTGTTAAAAATGCTCAAGTTAAGATTAGGGAATCCTAAGGTCGTAGAATTTTAGAGTCATTACAAAAATAAATAAATAAACACTAAGTACTTATGGTTCTTAATAATTTCCACCCCAAAACACATAATGGTGGGAGATATCTTAGTTCAAGTTGCCCAGATGCAGGTCCTAAGTCAAGGATTTGTATGAAAGTAGTTTGTTTCTGAAAGATATTTCAAGAAATAGAATTACAAGTGTGGGGAAGTTAGAGGTATGAGGAAGTGAGATTGGCAAGGGATGTACTCAACAAAGGATGTGTTATCAAGCCGGTTACCACTGTGGACAAGCAGAGTCAGTCCAACTGCGAGCCAGGGTCAAAATCAAGTCTCAGAGTTTTCGCAATTGAGATGCAAGAGAGGTGGGGTATTTATTCACCAATTCCTCAGTCACTGGTTGAGGGCTGTTTATGTATGGCCCTTCTAGCCTGCTAGGCACTAAGCAAGCTCTGGGCACAGAAAAATCATTCTAGCCAAAAAGATACTGAGGCTGACAATTGGAAGTTAAGTCCAAGTGCAATAAAATGTAAGGGGGAACATGAGCAGGGCACCAACAAAGGCTTAGGATGGGGAGACACAATAGTTAAACAAAGTTCTTCCAGTACTTGTTTCTGTTACTTCTCTGAATGGGGCCCTCCCACAACTGCTTTGGAAATCAGCCATTGAGTCTAACCCATTGATTGACATGGAGGCTCAGTGATATTTCATGTGACTTGCACAAAGACGCCAAATCAGTATCTTGTATTCTTATATTTGGATATGCCTCTGATGAACATCAGCAAATTGTGTGTTTGTTTTCAAATATTTAGACAGCGAGGAAGAAAATAGCTGTCTTGGATATCCAAGTGAAGCATTTCAAAATGGAAACTGTTTAGCTTCTATTTAGCCCCAGCCAGACTCAGCAACGGACAAGGACACTAAACTAGACAACATCCATGATCCCAGCAAGAGTTTTCCTTTTGCCAAGGTGGCTGACTGTTGTATCCACGGACTGTCCATGGGTAGACAGAGTCCCTGTGACTCCCATGTTTTGTTTCTTGACTCAAATATAAATTTGGCAAAGGAAAGTCGTGGGAATGAGCATAACATTCTTTGGTCCTTTAAACTAGACCAGGAGTAAGCAATGATCCAATCTTAGCACTTCATCTAGAGATAAATTCTCCTGTCCTGGGGTTTGGGACATCCATTTGTCAGGCAGCTTTGATTCACCAAGTGGGAAAAGTCCTGACTGTTACTCTACTCACCCTTAAAGTGCTGAGTTGATTCATGTTGATCTGACTTATTTACATGGTAAGGCTGGGTCAAACTTCAAAGTGGAATTCGGACTTGTAATCATCTCGATTTGATTTTCCTTTGGCGTAACATCACCTAAAAATTGATATCCACCTCACCTCCAGAGATTGTAATTCGTGCTACCTTTTTCTAGCCCTTTATTTTATACCAACAACAAGCTTAGAGACAGGTATCAGTCACCATTTGAAACTGACTGAGGAAGAAACAAACTTCCTGCCTCATAGAGGATGCCCATTCTTCAAACATTTACATATTAATCAAGTCATAAATACAATAGACATATTTATACAATACAATAGAATACCCCAATTAAAAACCACACATACTTACATATATTCAGGTGCAGAATGCTTTTTAAAAATTGTTTAGAAATATAATTTCTTCTTTAATTTGATACTTCACGGTGGATCAACTCAATATTTGAATAAAATCTGATAATTGGTGGGCATTTCTGCCTAATTTTCCCTAAAAGCAGTAATTTAGCCTGTCTTCTTGAAGCACTTAACCTGATTTCATGTCTTAATAAAAGAATGCCATTTAGGAGTTCAGAGACTCTGCTATGCTGTTCAAGGCATTCCTAAGAGCCTATCTTTGTTATTGATGAAATTGCTCCCGTCTGGGATGAACAAAGTATAAAGCAATAAATGAAACACCAAGGAGAATAAAAGAACTCTTTCTGACCAGACATTCCTAATTCTAAATATGGGTTAAGAATCCCTCTTTTCAGTTTTAGAAAAAGGTTTGGAGATTACACTTAACACTGATGTACTTCCAGAAAATATTTCCAGACAGTAATTTAAATTTATTATTTTCCAATGTTTAACATAAGTACACACAAACACAAACACACACACACACACACCTATTTGTGTATACTTCAATAATGAAAGCTGATTATAGAAATATTTGGGGAATATGTATCTATGAAGAATCAGAAAATAATTAAGTACTCATCTCTTCTAGTAGTATTTTTTAGCATTCATGTGTTGTTGTTTTTTATTTTGTGTAGCTCTAGTTAAATGTGGGAATGTATTTTCTGTTGTATTTGTTTTAATTTTTTAAGTTGTAGTCATCAATGAAAAACGACATAATAATCCATATATCATCTAAATTTCTGAGATTTTAAAAGCTATGTATGATGGTGAATAAGACCTTTAGTTAAAGTGAAGGACAAACACAGGGCACTGCAGGAAGAAAAGAAGTAATATCGAAGAACTGACTTTAATTCTATAGAGCCAGGTCATGGAAAGGGAGTAGAGAACACCAATAGAGGTGTTCAATAATAAATACTATTAAGCAGTAACAAAAAAGAAAAAATATCCTGTACTATCTGTAGCCATATCAGAGATAAATACTTTTCAGAGTCTTGAAAACAACCATGTTGAGTCATAAGACAGCTTCACATATTCTGTGAGACCTTCTAACAATCTTAGCAGAGAAGAAGAAAACATTGAAAATTTCCTCATGATATGGTGTTCTACTTTAGTTTGTAAGCCTTAGAATCAAAGGGGTATAATGAGAACTGACATTTAAAATATCTTTTAAATAAATGTAAAAGGCAAAAAGTAAATGCATGGGCAATGCTAATTCTCTTCTCTTAGCTAATTTATAGATTATCAATTACTTTGAGCTCTCCCTCCCCCCAAACCCCCAGACCTCCCTGTTTGATTTTGTTTTCAAAGTGTAATGCCAAGGAGCTCATTACTACTTACTGTTTGGGGCTGTCCTATGAAACCCATTTGTGCTTTTATATATACCAGATTCTCATTATAACTAGGTCTGTGCAGTGTGGGCTGTGGGGCCTCTAGCTTTGTGAACATGTCTTTAAAAATTACTCCAGTAACTAATAAACCTGACTTGTTCAGCCCATAGGGATCTCTTTCATCTCTGTATGCTAATAAAACTTATTAACAATTAACTCATAATGTTAACCTTTGTAAGCCTTTGTGATTTATTTTTGGTATACTCATTTCTTTGTCTTTACTGATTAATAGTTTAGGTAGGGCAAGGAAAATGTGAATGTGTGTGTGTGTGTGTGTGTGTGTGTGTGTGTTTTCCAGACACCAACCCACTGCTTGGCTCATATTATATCTGTCATTAATATTTTTGTTGAATGAGCCAACCTCCTTTGGATGGCATGAGATAGCCATCTCTATATAATAAATCCTTCTCTCTAGGAGGATTAAAGCAATATTCTAGCATGGGAAGTTAAAAGTGATCAAATCTGAGCAGTTCTTGATCTATTGAAGCACAGTGAGTAAAAGGAATGAAGCTGTTGACCACTAAAAATTAATTAATAAAAAATAACCTCTCCTAAATAAGAAATGAAATACAAAGTGAGTGTTGACTGGTCCCAAGAACCATAATTAGAAGTCATTTGTAAGAGGAGGAAATATATAGTACATACAGAAAGTTCTATGCAAATATTGTTTCTTCTGATATTATTTAAAGGACTATCCAGAGTACAGAAATTAGATTAAATTCTTAGGAGAAACTGCCCTTCCTTGTTCCCAGTTATTTCTCTGGGTATTTTAAACACTATACTTTTCTTCTGCATCCATTACCACTCAGGGTTATCAAACAAGAAATCAGCAATGACCTGGATTTTGAGAAATAAATCACACTGTTTCTTATCATCCTCCAAACTTACTTGAAGCAATGATTTAAACTCTTCTTTAAACTTATCCTACGTAATCACAAGCCGGTAGATCAATAATAAGATGGATATTCATATACAGATCTGAGGAAATTTCTTAGAGCAATCATGTCTTGGTAGGAACAAATATTAGTTCAATGGAAATAGTTTAATCAATGTACGTCTGGATTCCCAAGCGTTACAACAGATGATAGAATATTCCAGTTTGTTTTCAGAGCCCCTACTTTCCTTTAGGTATATTGCTAGTGTTTTCTTTGTTGGAAGATTGCTTACATTACAGGCACCAATTCTTCACCACCACCACCCTGCTGCAACCCTGCCCTTAGGCAGGTACATTTATAATTGCCTTCTGCTTTGACTTTGTGCTCAGCAATGTTCTCACGTTGGCAAATGAGATGTTGGTAAATGTGACATTCACAGAGACATGAATTCACAGTTGGGCTTGTTCTTAGAGTTGCTTTTCGACACTGCCATGAGAAGGATATGCCCAGGCTAACCTGCCAAAGAGGAAACAAATGGAGCAGAACAGAATACCCACAGTTGTCACAGCCAAGGCCATCCTGGGGCAGCCAACAGCACGTCCCCCTGCATGCATGTGAGCAGGCTTAGTCAAGTCAGGCAGAACCACACAATCCGCAAAAGTCTAAGTTAAATAGCTACCTGTTGTTTTAAGCCATTATGTGTGGGGGAAGTTTGTTATGTGGCATTAATATGACGATACCTGACTAATACACCTTGATTTCTCAATATTCAAATATAATTAATCATGTCTTGTTAGTTATATGTATAGGGGCATATGGATAATGAATAGTGACACCTTGAATATGTTCATAATTTTATTCTAAGAATATGATGTCAAATTAAATTAAAAACACAACAGACCTTTTTCTACAAAGTTCTGAGAAGATTTTGAACTATGATCTCATCATTTTTTCCCCATAATAAAGAATTGAGCAACTACAGAAGGATCCAGCTGGCCTGTATCTTGTGTTCTCTACAATTATATAAAATTTTTTCAATGATACTATGACAATAGACTTTAGTAATGCCCTGGAAGGCAGTCTCCTCAGCTGCATGGAATAGAATGGAACAATAAATGTTTATGATTTCTCACTATTTTGTGGGTTGACTAGGCAGATCTGGTCTGGGGTAGCTCAGCAGCTGCTTGAGAGCCAAGGATGGCCTCACTCACATCTCAGGCCTCAGTTAGAATAGCTGAGTCTTCTCTCCCAGAAAACTTTTATCCTCCGGTAGGCTGGACAGAGCTTGTTCACATGGTAACAGAAGGATTCCCAACATCAAAAGAAGGCAAGCCCCAGTGGACAAAACTTTTAAACCTCCGCTGGCGTCAAACTTACTATATTTCTTTTGGTCAAACAGGGAATGGGGGAGAGTCCCCTCAAGGGCATTTTTACAGAGACTAGAATTATGGCAGCTATTTCGTAAAGAGTCTACTTCTTAGGTCATGCTTATATATTCTTGATGGGGGACCAGAATCCTTACATGTCCATTTCTCCAAGCTATTCAATAAGCCAATAAGCCCTATACCTTGGCCCTTAGAAGACATTCCATCCCTGTTTTTAAATGTAGATGTTATTATTATTTAAATATAGTGAGGCCAAAAGAGCAGGAGATGACTGCCATTGAAAATATGAGGTCATTCAAAACAATCGTAAGGATGCAAAGTATAGCATAAGAAATACAGTCAATAATATTGTAATAAGTATGTATGGTGTCAAATGGGCACTAGATTTATCAGGGTGATCACTTTGTCAGTCTAATCACTGTTATGTGCCTGAAACAAATATAATATTGTTTAAGTCAACTTTAATTAAAAAATAAAACATTTAAAAAAAAAAGAAAAAGAAAATATGAGGTCAGACAATTAAGTTCGTGAACTCATTCTAGAAACAGTGCTACATACCTCATTGCTAAATATCACTACAGTCATCTTCAAAGTACTCCCCTTTGGAAGCTATGCACCTATGCCAGTGTCTAATCCAGCCTTCAAAGCAATTTTGGAATGGCCATCAGAGCTGTCGTCTTATTACCCTTGATGTCCTGAATGTCATCAAAATGTCTTCTTTTCAATATTTCCTTTAGCTTCAGGTAAAGAAAGAGTCACTGGGGGCCAGGTCAGGTGAGTAAGGAGGGTGTCCCAATACAGTTATTTATTTACTGGCTAAAAACTCCCTCACAGACGTGTGAGCTGGTGCATTGTCCTGATGCACGAGCCATGAATTATTGGCAAAAAATTCAGGTCATCTAACTTTTCACGCAGTGTTTTCAGCACTTCCAAATAGTAAATTTGGTTTACTGTTTGTCCAGTTGGTACAAATTCATATGAATAATAAAGTCAAAAAAGTTTAGCAATACCTTTGCAACAAGTTCGCGAACGTGATTGTCCAACCTTGTGTACTTTGCTATTCAGTTCACAAGAGATGGGGGCACACCATGCCATGGGGGATCATAGCAGAAAGTACCATAGTCAGTCAGGAGACAGAGGGAGTAAGGGAAAACCTGGACAAGAGCCTTTATTCTGGTTTCCACTGGAAGAAATGGGCAAGACAGAGTTAGAATTGGCAGGCTTCGGGCTATATGTGCTGGCCCTGCGAGATCAGTACAGGGAATCGTTAGAGTCCATCAGAGGAAGTGGGGGGATCCACTGGGTTCTAGATTGGTTCATTTGCATATGAACCTCTAGCTTGAGTTGTTTACTATTCAAGGAATTAGCTAGCCCTGGAAGATAAATCTCCCTAACCTTAGCAAGGCCCCAGATGTCAAAGCATCAGTAAAACAGAAACTAAAAAGGCATGGTTAATACAATCCCACTCGGAAATTTTATTCCTGAGCCAATAATATATTATTGTTCTAAGAAAGAGAAGTTAAGGGAGTCCAAACTTTACATCATAAAATCATGTTATTTAACCACAACATTCTCAAATATTTTAAAAGGATTTCTCATTTTTATCTGAGGTTGACAGCATTAACTTCTTGCTATCCTGTCCCCTTTCTAGTATTTTCTTTCCTGTGTTCAACATTAATGTAGGACCATCTAAGCATTCTGCTAAGTGTCCACTCTGCATGTGTGTGAAAATATGGCATGTTCTCTGCATAAAATTTTTTCATGGGAAGCAATATGAGATAAATAGAAAGCAGTGTCAGCTTAATGCACTTTAACAGTGATTTATTGGGCACCTACTATGTTCCAGGCACCATGATAAGTGCTGGGGAATTTTAATCAAATGCCATATATGCTCTCAAGGGGCTCACAGTTTAGTGAGCACAAATTATAGGAAAACAAATGATTGAGCAACTCTGCTGACATCAGTTACAGACAACTTCAAAGTCGAGCTCTGCAAGAATGAGTTTGACAAATAGCTGTAGATAGCATTTCAGGCAGAGGGAACTGTATGTGAAAAGGCACAGAGGTCAAAATTAACATGTCACAAGGAACTGCCATCACTTCCTGTATGATCAGACCTGGAATGTCTGCAGAAAAGTGGTGAGAAATTAGGCTAAGTAGGAAGTAGGTCATGATCAAAGAGGGTCTTAAATGTTATGCTAAAGAGTTGGGTGGGGCTTTACTCCACCAATGATGAGGAACAATTTGTGAGTTTTAAGCAGAGACATAATATGAACAGCCTATACTTTTAAAAAGTTATTCAGGCCCTTCTGTGGAGGACTGTAACTGCCTGAGGGTAGGGATCTCATCTGTCTTTTTCACATCTTTTTCAGCACCTAAGGAAGGGTCCAGCTCATAGTAGCTATTCATGTGGCTGAGACCACTGTGCTAATTAAATGTCCCACCTACTACCTATATTCCCCAGGTCTTCTTACAGTTAAATTGGAGCCCCATGATTAATTTTGGCCAATGGCTATAAACAAAAATGATTTGGTGACCATTTGGATATGGGAAGTGAAAATGAGAGATGGACCTAGAATGACTCGCAAAATCTTGCTTGGGTCTTCAGAAATGGTTATATGGAATAAGTTTGGGAAGAAAGATAATTGGCTCAATTTTGGATATCCTGAGTTCAAGATGACTAGGATGTGAAGTTTTATTAATAATTGGAATAGAGCTAAGTGCTGTGATGTATGAAACAGGCAGCGGTTGCTATGGACAATCAGGAAGAAAAAGTGTCAACACATGTAGCACTTTACGGTGACCTGCTAGAGTTACTCACCATCCAGACTCCTCGAGACTGAGGAGTTTCTTTGGATGCAGGAGGAGCTTTCAGTGCCAAAAATCTGAGACAGTACTAGGTAAACCAGGATGGTTGGTTACCCTATGTTTGCTGTGCCATACCATCTGCAAAGAAAAGCTATGGAGTATTTGTCTGCTGAACTCAGAAATTTGAATTAGAGAGATCTGGACTCCTCTTTTTCAAACTTCTATATCTACACTGTCACTCAGTTATATTGATAGTGAATCCTGATTTACAAGGGTAGGCAAGAAACTGCTGTAAGCCAGGGTTCTAGAACCAACTCACACCAGCTCACAAAGTTGCTTTTGCTTATTTCTTCCTACCTCCACATTTAGTGAGTCACACTGACAGATTGTAGTTGGCCACCATGAGAGAATTTACACGATGGAAATCAGCAAATACTGTAAATAAGGGCTTTTCTCCTCTACTCCCAATCCCAGAGCTGGTTTGAAACATTTTTTCAGCACATCAATGCCAGAAGCTGAGTTGATAAAGTTTGGCAAAGCCAATGTAATTTAGTTGGTGCCCCACTCCACCCCTTTACTAAGACAATGGGTCCATCTCCCAGATGCTGTGTGTGTTGGCCACTAACAACTCAGAGCTACTCCCTTTTAATGAGAATTGTCCTCAGCTGACAGGTGCTATCTTGCCCTGAAAAGCTTGTGGTAATGACACCTTACACCTAGGGGTGACCTGTAGCCAATGACTGACTCATATCAAAGGTAATTTGAATACCTTTTACCTCAAGTTAGGGACACAGTGGTACCATACATATTCCAGGGCTCTGCTTGGGATCAGGCTGAGATGAGTCTTCATCTGAAACCACACCTTTGCCCACCTGCCTCTCCTCCCCCATCTTGCTTCTCTTATTCCCATATATGTTCCTGTGAAAACCTTCCTCAATAAATGATTGGCTTAAGTGTCACCAATTTGGGCTCTGCTTCCAGGAAATGTGACCTAATATACCCAGTCCAGGAAAATTTCCACAGTTAAGCATATCATCTCTAGTATACCTCACATACTAAGCTAACAAACGGTGGAGAGAACTTTAATAATCTGTGCTTCCTTTGAACAAAAAGCATCCCTTTCATTCTGGAGCTTGCTAAAATATCATAATGTAATTTTCCCTCATTTCCTTCTCTATCCCTAGTACTAACCTCAAAATGCTTTGAAGGGAGTTTTCAATTTTGCATTTTGAACTTTGGATCCTTCTTTATTTAACAAGTTGAGAGAGAGAGGAACGAAATTCCAGTGTTATTAACATGACATTTAAGGTAGAGAAATTGAGTGGGATTAGGCGATCACGTGGGGCAGCCACTTATGGTTGAATCATACCATTTGTAGCCACTTATCATGCTGAACCATTCCTCTCTGTCTGGAAAAATCATAAAAAAGGGGGCCATCAGCATTCTGAGTCACTGCTAAGAAGCTTATGCATCCTCACACCTGCATTTAAATGAGTGTTTCCGGGGCACAAATATAAGGACCTTAGGGAAATGAAATGAAGCACTCTAGCAGAGAAAAACAATATTGGTTTGCTCTACCTTTGTAAATTGACTACAGGAAGAAGACTTCTGGAATTAGTTTATTACTAATCATTTTGAGTAACTTTTTTGCTTCATGTTTTTCAAAATGAGGAAAGAGCATATAAAAAGGATTATTATCAAGTGGCAAATTTTGACGATATCCAAAACGTGAAGTCATAGCAACTGGTATGGTGCCTTGTGCCATGTAAAAATTCTGTAAATATGTGGTGAATGCATAACTCATGACCACAGTAGGGTTCAGAACCAGGAATTGTTAATACCTCATCTTTAGTTTCTTCTTTCTTAAATTTTACTTTGCATTTAGATATAACTTTCATAGAGTACAGTGAGTAAATCTTAGGTTACATCTTAATGAACTTATAGACACACGTACGCACACACAGATAAATCACCATCCATACTGAGATGGAGTATTTCTAGTACTTCAGCAAAAGCTTCCTCAATTACCTCTCCACTAAAAGGTAAACACAATTCCGACCTTACACCATAATCTTCCTGGATTTCCATGTTTCAGTGGAAGAATCGTTTCCCTGAATAGCAGCAGGATTAATCTAATCATATCGCCCCTTGCTGCCTATTTCAAACATCTCTTTAGCCCACTATGGTCCCAGGAAATCACTAGCCTCTTGCTACTTAGAAGAATGCACCTTCCCATTACCCCCCTGGGCAGTCTCACCCATGCTACAGCCATGTTCTCAGTGTGATCCTTGGGGGTTTTGCTCACTTTCTAGGGGCAAAATGCTTCCAAGGTTCTCAGTGCTGCTGTTCCAGGTTCATATTTAGATGTGTATTCCAGGACCTGCATCTAGATCCTTTCAGATATCTCTCACGTGTCAGAGGTGAGACTCTGTGCACATCCTGGAGCTAGTGCTGCCATGCTGTCACACGAGCTAGGACTGTATAGCAGGGACAGATTCCATTGCCAAATTTCCGGTTTACTGACCATTAAACGTGCACAGCTCAGAAGATGTCACAGTTTGGCTCATCCTTAGAGTAGCCTCTTGCAGAATGTTCTAGATGAGATGGAGTTGGGAAATACTACAATCTCTTCTCTTTGCACGATGCTCGACAGACATTTCACTCCATTAATACTGAGTAGTTTCTAGTTCCTGCTATGCCAAGTTGGTTCATGTCTCCCCGCCTTTGATCATGTTGTTACCTCTTTTTAGGACTATCAGGTTTTTACCTTTCTTGACCTGGGTGCTTTTTCTTTTTCCCTCAAGTCTCAGCTGAGTTGATACATCCCAGAATCCCAAGTTCAGCTAAGTCCCTCGGAGTCTCCATGCTAATATGCTTTTGAAGAAGCACATTACTTCCCCTGTTTCCTTTTGAGGTGGCCCCTGCTTACATACTCCCAATGTCCAAATGCTATTCATCCTTTTTTTTTTAAAATTGTTCTCTCTGTTTAAATTTAAATTTGCATGTTATCTCCATGAAATGTTTCTAGCTCCTCTAAAATGAAGCTTATTACTTCCTCTCTACACAAGTTTGACAGTTTGTTTATACCTCTCCATGGTTTTTACATTTTATCTTTCCCACCAATTGTAAAAATTCCTTGAGAAGAGAAACAATGTTTTACTCAACCCTGGATTCCAATCCATTCCAGAACCCAGCTCAAGTACCTCAGATTCAATAACTGGCTGCTGAATGAATGCAAGCAGACCTGAGTGAATAAGCAAGCCTCATTGATTAACCACATCAGTTAAACTGGGTCAAAGACATTATACTGGTTCCATTATCTGACTTTTGGCAAAGCCATATGATCTGTAGAGTTAGTTGACATGCCTTTGATATCCCAAAGGATGTTTCTCTAAAGTTGTCTTCCTGGATCACTTCACCAATTCTAGCTGTTGGTTTTCTTTCCAGGCATATCTTTCACAAAGAAACAAAGTTGTTTAACAATAGTAGCAGATTTTTTATAAACATGATAAGGAGTAGAGAAAAACAAATTTGCATTTAAAAGCAGACACTGGGCCAGTGGTTTGAACATGCTTGCTAACTGCCTTACTCCCTGTAGCCTTGCAAATCCCCATGTGTCATAGGCCCTAGTGCCTACTCGCAAATAGGAAAAACTTGGAAAATTAAACTTGAAAATCCACAGGGTCTCTTTTCCACATTTCCTGAAAAATTCATTTTGATGTAAATTAGATATAGGACAATTTAAGATTCCCATGGAGGTATATCGTAGTCTGAAAATGCAGCTCTACTTTTGACTCCCTACATGTTTGTGTCCAGGTTCACAAATTTTAATTTCAGAAATCAAGAACTGTGGTATTAACTTAAAAGTCTGAGCTCTAAAAGCTGGCGCCTTCATCTAAATACACTGTGGAATCTTTGAACTTTAGATCGCCAGCATCAGCTGGTACTGTGTTTCCCCGAAAATAAGAAACTAACCAGAAAATAAGCAGAAAAAAATGATTTTGCAGGATGCTTGTAATATAAAATAATCCATAATGCGTCTTCTGGAGCAAAAATTAATATAAGACCCCATCTTGTTTTCGGGGAAATACGGTAGGGCGTATTTTATATTAGAGCTTATTTTATTTTACGAACATCCTGAAAAATCATTGTAGGGCTTATTTTCTGGTTACATTTCATTTTCAGGGAAACATGGTATGTTTTTGTTTAGGAGCCTGGAAAAGGGCAGAGGATGAGCGTTTGGTATAAATTATATAATGATGATATTTTTATTAAATTTGCAGGCCTAAAAATATCTTTTAATAGATGAAAGTATTTTTACTTGCCAGAAGTGTTATTTGGTTTGAAAAATCGTGCCAACATTTTAAGAACAACAACAACAACAAAAAATGATCTGCTTTCTTTGCTATTGTAGAGGACTAATTCCAGAGCTATCAAATATAAAAACCATTTAGAACTCAAAGGGGGATGATGTAGGATCTACTTAGCTTCGAGCAATAGCAATAGAGAATTCTCCCAGGGCTTATACTAAATGAGTTGGGTTATTATTAATTAGTAGGGATTAAAACAATTATCTGATCATGCACAGCACTGTTCTGAACATAGCCTGCCTTGGAGATGCTGTTAAGTGCGTGGCAGTTTGAGCTTCCTAATATAATAATAGTATCATGGGCCAAGCAAGTGGGGAATTCCAACAAGAATATATACCAGCCCATCCTAAGAAGCCTCTGTGGTGTTCCAAAGAGTTAAGGAAAAACAGGAAAGCAGACGTGCGAGCAAAGCCGTTCCTTACTGAAGACGTCATGAGTCTTTTGTTTTCGTATTTCCTATTTTTTTCTTTTCTATTTTCAAGAGTGCTTATTCATCCCTGCAAGGTTGCGTAGGGAAGAAAGAACACAGTTGGACACAGTTGTGGCCATTGTAACCAAGCTTATAACTCTCTTACTTAAGATCATAAATGTTTCAAATGAATGGTGTATTAATATACAGTTGCTCATACTGACATTTGTGTATATAGGATAATTAATGAGGTCCAAGAGACAAGCAACATTCAAACCAGAGGTCATGGGTCCTAGTTTTGCCTAGCTAAGTGGTCATTAGTTATTAAACATTACTGGATGTTCCAGTCCATGACTGTAAAATAGAAATGTTGAATGAGGTGACCACTCAAGCTAGTTATAATTTTGAAATTGTGAGATTTTACATCGTCTCCTCCAAACCCCCACCAAAATTTAAAAAAAAAAAAAAATTTGAAACTGAATTTTTACCATGTTATCCTGTATTGAAAATGTCCCTTTGAACAGCCATAACTATCAGTAAAAAATAGTTGAGACTCATGTAAGACATGATTCAATACATGATTATTGAGGATGGTCGTGCAAGGCTCTGCACTTGGAATTGTATAGAAATTTAGACTTTTTTAAAACGTAGCTGCTGGCATGGTATTGGGTCTGAAGAGACCTCTAGAGGAGGTGGGAAGATGAAAGGAATAGTTATCAAAATTGTTCTGAGGAATGTTGGAATAAGTCCATAGCACTGATCTGTCTTTCCACCAGATGGTGCTTACAAATTGCCTTGGTTTTAGTTTCTAACTTGATTATTTTTTAAATTAAGTGTGAAAGCAGGACAAATGTTTTATAACTTACATAGCTGATAATATGCATTGAACTGTGTCCCCCAGAAATTTATATGTTGAAGCCCTAACTTGCAAAGTGACTATATTTTGAAATAGGGGCTTTAAAGAGTTAATTAAAGTTCAATAAAGTTGTAAGGATGGGGTCCTAGTCCAGTAGGACTAGTGTCCTTATAAGAAGAGGAAGAGATATCAGGGATGTCTGTACACAGAGAAAAGGCTATGTGAGGACACAGCAAGAAGGCAGCCATCTGTAAACCAGAGAGAGAGGCCTTAGGAGAAACCAAACCTGCCAATGGCTCCCCATCTCCAGACCTGTGAGAAAATACATGTCTGTTGTTTAAGCCACCAAGTATGGTATTTTGTTATGGTATCCCTAGCTAATTAATGCAGCTGATTTCATGAACTTTTGCGTATTCAGCACTGTTGTGTTTCTGAGATTTATAATCCCTCCACCCCTTTCCAAGCAGGAAACTGGAACATGTATTTGGGGAAAGACCCCTTGTCCTTACCTTTTGTGTCACAGCACAAACATCCTGATACAATTATCTGTCAAAACAACCCACATTTGGTAAGTGTCTTGTGAGTAACATCGGGCTTCATGATAGGTCAGCATGGGGAAACCACTGGGCATCTAGAGTGCTCAGAGCAGACTCAAAGGTGATTTTGAGCTGGACTAAGTGAACTTCTGTTACCATATTTGCCTTTGAGCTAAATTGTGCTCTCCTCTCCACCTTATTAGGGGAGAGAGAATGGACTATCACTGGAACACCACAGCTGGACCAAAGTTAAAAATACAGATTAAAAAAAAAAAAAAAAACAACCTGTAGATCAGGCTCCTCAAATGTTCATGTGCATGCAAGTCAGCTGGGGTTCTTGTTAAAATGTAGATCTTGATTGGGTAGGTCAGGGGTGGGCCTGAGATTCAGCATTCCAGGGAATGCAATGCTGTTGGTCCACAAATTTCACTGAATCACAGCTTGGTGCGGCTAACTAAGGTAAGCTTTCTGAAAGCTCTGTTGACTCCCTACTGCCTCTAGTGTCCTTTTTGTACATTGCTTTGCAAGAATCCCTTAGTATGTCTTTGAGGAAATAAAAAAATGTCATCGTCTAAACACTAAACATCGTCCAGTGTTTAGACGATGACATCAGGAAGACCTCAGTGCTTTAAATGAATTTTGTAATTAGCACAGAAAATCCATTTAATCTTTTAGAAATAAAACCTCTAATCCAGTGTATCTTACATCCATTAAGCATTAAGCCTGTGTCTGGTTCATTCTTAGAAAACAGAGTCCCTCACCCAAACCGGTTCCTAAAAAGGCGTTTTTATAGGAATGCATTTTTATCTTAACTTCAATTTGTTTTAAAAGTGGGTCTTAAATTTTATATCCTATATTCTAGCAAGCAGGTACTTTTTGTAGGCTGTGTCTGTGAATTTTCATTCACATATATGTATCAACCTCTTAGGTGGAAAATAAAAGCAGATTGTTTTTATAGGCAACTAATAAACCTATGCAAAACACAAGGAGAAAAACAAGACTTTCAATGAGGCTAAAACTAACCTAAACATATCAAACAAGTAAAGAGAAAATAGAGAAAACTGACTTGCTTTTTAATTCGTGTCCCAGAGTCGTGATGCCCAACATGAAAATGTTTATAAATCACAGACTTCCAAATAATAATGGTAATAGCAGCAATGTTAAAGAAACCAGAGCCAGCAGACGTTTAAGTGATAAAAGTGAATTTTATTCAGGAACTATCGCAGTAGGGAAAGGAAGCTTCAGTATAGAACTGGGCTTAATTCTGAATAGAGCAAGGACAAGTAGGAATTTATACCCAAGGAGCAGGATGGGGGCCAGTGGATGGAAAATTACTAGGAGGAAACCAGGGGTGAGAGGGACTAGTGGCTACACTGATTTGAAATGATTCTTGCTGAAGGCAGGCCAGAGTGATCAGATATCCAGGGTAGATGATGAGGAATTTGATCAGATAGTGAAGGTGATCAGGTATTAAGGTGTGGGGAGTTCTCTCTAAACTGACTTAGCAAAATCCTTGTTACAGCAGATGAGACAGCTCTGATAAGAAGACACCAAGGTCAAGGCCTAGAGGGCTTAGAGGAACCTGACTAGAGTAGGTCAAGGAGGGCGTCTTGTCAAAAGCAATGCTAAAAACTAACATTTACTGAGCACTGCCTTTGTGTTAATATATACTAATCTCTATGCTAAGCATTAAGCCTCTGAGGTAAGTGCTCTCACCCCTTCTACAGATGAGGAAATGGAGAATTTGAATAACCACTCCTACTTACATGGTTAGTTCATGACAAAACCAGACTCACCCAGGTTGCTCATCCCTAAACTAGAATGCCTATTAGCAAGTAGTCATTGTACTGGAGTAAGGTGGAGGGATTCATCTTCGTTGGAAAACTTTTAGACATGGATGGAGAGCCGAGGTTGAAACATAAAATTCATCTAAACCTCCTAATGTTAACTGGTATGACCTGCCCTTGCTCTGAGACAAGGATTGTTCTGGAAGCATAATAGCTATTTACTTTCATCATTCTATTTATCTCTCCCACCCTCCTTCCCTCTTCCCAGTATCACCACCACCACCATCACCATTTTATCTCCTAGGTCTGGATGCGTACCAGACTTAAGGAAACCTGATGTCATCTTATGTCACTTAGCACGTTTTTACATTGGGCACCACCTTTTTTAGCCTTGTATTAGATAAGAATTAAAGTTCTCTGATGAGACTAGTTTGTCTTTTACGATCACGATCAGCTTTCAATGTATAATTTTCTAATATCCATAAGGATGTGCAGTGCGGGGCAGCCTGCGAGGTCTCTGGTCCCGCTCCCCACATAAGAACACAGGACATGGTGAAGCCAAAAAGGAACACCCACGGAGCCATAGGTAGGGGAGTCACACCACTATAGTCTCGCTGGCGACCGGGTTGGAGACACAGGAAGCAGGAGCCACACTATTCGCAACCCTCACTGCACCGCTTGCAGGCTCAGCCACCATCTTCTTGCCAGCCCTCATTTTTCTTGCTAGCCACCATCTTCTTGCTAGCCCCCCTTCTCTGCTAGCGTAGCCACAGCAGTTATATTAGTGGCCAATGGCTCAATGGTTACAGCTGACGGCCAACTAGCCACAGCCGATGACCATCCGATCACAGTTGATGGCCATTTACTACCTGAGCAGCACCTTTCTATGTGAGGTCGAGAGCCTGGAAACTGCTCTTTGGGGCTCTGTCCCCACAGGATGGTCTATATAATTGGGTGTGTGTGTGTGTGTGGGGGGTCTGATGCTGGTATTGGTTTTGTTGTTGTTGTTTTTATTGTTTTTTTTTTAACAAACAAGGATAAGGTTGACTATTGGAAATCCCAGAAGAGGGGCTTTTGTAACAGGCCTTAAACTGCCTCAATTTAAAGCAGGCATACAAAATGCAAAATTATATTTAAAGAGGTGTAGAGATATTAATTAAAATGGACTTACTGAAATGCCAAGGATATCATAACTTCTGAAAATTGAATTAAACAGTAAATGTCAATGGTGAATTAACATGAATAGACTTATCTATCCCTGTCCAAATGTATTTTATCCACAAAATGTGTAATACGCGACAATTAACCAGAGGTTGTAGATTCCAGCTGAAACCCAATCTAATTCTTCAGAATTCTAATAGAAGAGTGCATTCAGGTCAAAGAATATTAACAGAAAAGTTTCCATCACTGAAAGGGTAAGCAGAGTGAGCTTTTAGAAGAAGGGTTTAAAATTATGCTAATTGTTCTCTTCCTGACCTTTTGTTTTTTCATGATTTGGAAAACCTGTGTGCTGCAAGTTAAACTACTTTCATTACAGTCATGTCAAATATGTAGGTGTTTCTTTCTTTAAAAAAAAAAAGACTGTAATTTCTGTGACTTATGAAAGTTAAAGAAACTGAAAACACAGTTGAAAGTTGATTATCTTAGTTGAAAACTTTTCCTGTTCGCTCCAAGCAATAGAATTTTTCTAAATGCTTGCCTGATGCAGAGCTAGTAGCCAGCATTTTTGTTTTTCTGTTGCTATGTTTTTGTCCTCAGCACACCTTGCTTTTAAAAAGCCCCAGATATACACAACTCACTGTGAAAGTACTACATTGTTTGTATAGAAGGACGATTTACACTATGCTAAGGACTCAAACTATAGAGAATGATGAGGGTAAAGGGGATCAAATATATGGTGATGGAAGGAGAACTGACTCTGGGTGGTGAGCACACAATGGGATTCATAGATGATGTAATACAGAATTGTACACCTGAAATCTATGTAACTTTACTAACAATTGTCACCCCAATAAACTTTAATTTAAAAAAAATTATATGGATGTCTAACCACTATGTTGTACACCTGAAATTAATATAAAATAATAATGAATGTCAACTATAACTGAAAATTTTAAAGGTGGGCGGAAGGTGAAGGGCAATAAGTGATCCAAATTGCCAGGTATAAAACAAATAAATCACGGGAATGTCACGTATACCCTGGGGAATACAGTCGATAATATTGTGATGGCATAGTATGGTGTCAGATGGTTGCTGGACTTATCATGGTGATCACTTCTTTAGGTATATAAATCTTGAATAACTATGGTGTATCCCTGAAACGAATATAATATTGTATGTTAGCTACATTTTTAATAAAAACTTAAATATACAAAAACAAAAACAAGAAAGCAAAAAAAAAAAAAGAAAAAAGAAAAAAGAAAGATCTATTGTCTGTGAAAAACAGGATAAATACTCTAGCAAAAAATAAATGATTTTCACCCCAGGTTTAACCTTCAGTGCACTTATTATTCAAAGAAATGAAATGCTCTGAATGATTTTTTTTTTTTCACTGACTTTAATTCACTATGAATCAAGTGCCCTTCTTTTGTATACATCCCTTTAAATCTATGGCTTAGCTCAGTGTTTAAGGTTTTCAGAGTTGCTTTAATCCAAAACCGGTTTAACATTTGCTCTTTCCCTGGAGTGGGACTCCAAGATGTAGTTCAAACAACCTTTTGGGTAATCCTTGCTGGTGGGTTTTAGTATCACCAGCTGGCTCCAAATGGGCCTTTGCTCTTTCTATAAAGAGGACAGAATCTTAAATGCAGAGTCAAATCTGTCAAGTCAGCTGTTTCTGAATTCATAGATCAGTGGTTCCCAAAGTGTGGTTCCCTAGACCTGCATCCCCAGGGAACTGGTGAGAAAGGCAAATTCTCAGGTCCCACCCTACTGAATCAACACCTTTGGGAAAGAGCCCAGAAGTGTGTTTTTACAAGCCCTACAGGTGATACTGATACACGCTAAATTGTGAGAACCATTTTTGTAAATACTTGTTTCAACCTAATACTAAGCAATAATTCCACCATTTAGACTCAGCAGCTTTCATTTTTATGATCATTTATGTTGGACATTTAAAAGTGAATTATTTCAACTGCTTAAGGCATCAGGTTTTATTGTGGGGTGCTGAAAATGTTTTGGAACTGAACAGAGGATGTTGTCGCACATTGTGAAAGCACTAAATGCCACCGAATTCTTCACTTTAAAAAAAAAAGGTTGATTTTCTGTGAGTTGTACCACAATCTTTATTTTTTTAAAAGATATAATGACAATGAAAGTACTTTGAAACTTAAGTCCTTTAGACACACCAGTCTAGAAAATCAACCTACAAGTTAAAAAATGCTCCAACCCTAAACATTTGATTTTGAGTGCATACTATTTTTTATAATCATATAACATATGATGATATGATGTATTTTAATTACACAATTGCTGAAGTTTCCTGAGTATGCATGGAAAATAGAGTATCCACTAAACAGTGACTGGAGTGCTAGTCATGGGAAGTTTCTTGTTAGAATTTCTTGATAAGTCAAACAATAGTTTTAACTATAAACAGAACAAAGGAAATCATTATTTGTTGCCTATCATTGTTATAGTGAGTATTATAAAAGAGCAAGAAAGAATAAAAGCCAGGCTTTTAAAGTTAAATATCAGGAAATGTCTTATAGCACCCCGACAGTCAGTTGTATTACTTAAGAAGGTCTATTCATATATACTCTATGTATAGACTTCTATTTCTTACGGAATATAATATATAATTTTATATTTTATAATATGATCTGAGGGTGCCCCCCGGAGTTGTGCTATACAAAGGTCTTAAGTATTATGCTTTGTGGGCAGAGGATTTGTTAGCTACTAAACATATTTATTATAAATTTAATTGGGAAACTATTTTAGTAAATATATCAAAAAGAAAAAGAAAAGATTCTATGAAGGTTCACTAAATGTGGAAAACAATTGATTAAGGCTTAAAATAACATTTTGTTTTATTATATAACTTTATAACCTCCCCCCCTTACTATAGACATACTATACTGCAATACAGAATATTGGAAAATATTTAAAAATAGAAAAAAAGAAAACAGTTTTCCTGCATCCTTACAACTGAGAAATAATAACATCTGTTGTATCTAATGAGTGTATGTATACCTGTGTGAAAGCACATCACATATTTATGCGTAGACTACGGTCAATAACACACATCATATTCCATTTTGAAACCTATTTTCCGCTCAGCATATCATATTCCCTTTGACCAGAAGTGGACTTCCACAATATCAATGTCATTCTAAGGGCTGCATAGTATTCCAACTTATGAACTTAACTTGCTTGATTAATTGATTAATTTCCTCTAATGGATACAATAAGTCCTCACGTAACATCGTCAATAGGTTCTGTGACTTTAAGCAAAATGATATATAATGAAACCAATTTTACCATAGGCTAATTGATATTAACAAGAGTTAAATTCCTACGGCATCTCATCAGCTTTATAATGAAAACATTTATACCAATTACTTTTGGGTTTTCATTAAGGTGTACATCACTGTGACGAACATCCTTGCATCTGTATTTTTGTGTATTTGCTGGTTATTTTTCCATTTTATTGATTTGTAAGGTATTTGTTTATACTAAAAACATAAACCTTTCTCTTTGTCAAATATTTTCCCCCAGTTTGTCATATTGTTTTAAATTTGGTTTTAATGTCTGTTTTATGTTCAAAACTTTCTTTCATGGTATTGTTTTTCTATCCTAATATTACATAAAAATATACCTATAGTTTCATCATCATGGTTTTGTTGTTAACATTTAACTCTTTATTTGAACATCGGTATGATGTGTGATATGGTAAAAAGGTCTAAATTATTTTTTCCAAATAGTTAAAAAATTATTTCATCACCGTTTATTGAACAATACAATGCTTTCTCCATAAATTTAGAAAACAAGTTTATCAGACGGGGTGTGTAAAATAGAACAAATCACTTAACTTCTGTGTGCCTTAGTTTCCTCTTCTGAAAAGGTGAAGATACAGCACCTTCCTCAAAAGCTAATATATGGAAAACATTTAAAACACATATGACACAGAATAAACACTTGAGCATCATAAATCACTGTTATGATCCATACTATTTAATTATCATTACCCTCTCCAACTCGATGTGCTACTATCCTTTTTAGGATATTTACGTTTATATTCATAGGTGAGAAGGTTCGTGTTCCTTGTTCTTACGTTAACTTTGACAAATGAAGGAATTAATAATTTCATAAAGTAAAAAAGTTCTATATCTTATTATTTCTGTATTATTAAATGTAAAATTTACCTTCTCTATAATAAAGTAAAAGAATTCCTTCCAACACTTATGAGCCCTGAACCTATTTTTAAGATAAGACTTTGAAAACCATTTCAGAATTTTCCTTGATTTTGATCTGTTAAAAATTTCCTCTTCTTTTGGATCAGTTTTGATAAGTGAAATTTTTGTAGCATGAATTATTGGGAACATGAAGTTGTTCTAACAGTCTGGGCAGGAAATGATGGCTCTCAATCGTAAATTCATCCCTTTCCAAATAATCTCAGGCTCAATAAATGGCAACATCACCTTTCCTGTTGATCAAGTGAAAACCTGAGTGTCTTTCTTAATCTCCCACACCTTTTCCTTCAGCACCACCTACCACCATTCCCACATCCCATCCCTCCAAAAGGCCTACTGCCCCCATGCCCAAATTACCTCCAAGATGAACCAACTTTTCTCCATCTCCACTGATTGCACATTTGCTCAACCACCATGAAATAGACTTTGAAATAACTTCCTAATTGGTTTCCCTGCCTCTAACTTTGCACATGGCAGACAAAGTGAACTTTTTAAACTATAAATCAAATCATGTCACTCCCCTGCATTAAATCTAACAGCTTTCCTCCATGTTTCAAATAAAAATCCATGCCTATAAGAGCCCAGTGACTTGGCCCTGCATTGGGCTACCCATCCACCTCCTCACAGGTCACTGTCCCCATCTCTTCCTGTCTTCCAGCCTCCCTGGTCTTTATGTTCCTTGACCAAGCCAGTGCATTCCCACCTTAGGGTATTAGCACTGCCTAGAACCTTCTTCTCCAAAGTTTTGTGGGACTCCTCTTCTGTTATCTGGGTTATGTTACATGGGTCCCTCCCTCACCACATCTACTCCCAACTCATTCACTATTTCACCTTCTCCCATTTTATTGTCTTCATTGACTTACAACTTTCTGAAATTTTATCATTCATTATTGTTATTGCGCTTCTACAATGTAGACATTATATCTGTTGTTCACATAAATCTACATTTAATGACTAAATGAATGAACGAACGAATGCAATCAGGATGATTAAAAATGGATGACTTTGAGAGATTGAAAAATGAGAATTTTTAAAAGTTAGATATAAAAACGACTAGAATATACGTATACCAAGTTGTACACTTAAAATTCATGCAGTCTGTGCTCTTTAATGCATGTATGTTATCCCTTAATAAAATAAATCTATAAATATGCCTATAATGTTTTATATAACTTGTTTAAAATAGTTAGAGAGAGCACAAAGCTTAAATAACATGCCTAACTCAGGAGCTCCCATTTTTACATAAGCTAGGACCTAATATCACATGCAAATTAAAAATTTCTTTGAGAATGAGCTTTGGGATTTTGTGAAGAATTTGGGCTCTACCGCATGGTTGATAAATAAAATTGCTCTCTTTACTGAAGGTAGTAAGTGGAACTTAAAATGAGCTGGAAATCATCTCTGGCTTAAAAGAAAAGGGTATACCCACAGGGCAAGCTTGTTTCACCTCAAAAAACACTTTATCATGCTCACCTAAATTAGATAGCTTTACATTACCATGTAACATTTGTTAAATATCCAAATAAGAAAAAATTTTCTGATGTTTAGAAAATTATATTTAGATTTACAGGATGGTTTCTTGCATGAGACACTAATGCCTTTCATTAAAGGCTTCATAAATGCATTTTATAAAAACACAAATATGAACCAGTTGGCATAGTGGCGCTCAAATCTTTTCTGAATAAATAAATGAACAAAAGAGGATAAAAAATAAACATATTAGAGGTAATTATTTAGGTTTCCAAAAAGAGCTTGATTTTATTTACAGATTTTAATGTTTGAATGGATTAAAATTTTACTTCATCATAATTAGAAGATGCAATAATTATCAATTAATTGTACAATAGTGATGGGCTGTATAATTCAGTACTATTAGCATCTAAAATGTTCTGAGACATTATAAGTATAGACACACTAATCTTTTAAATGTACCCTAAAAAACTGGAACCAGCATTCCTGGGACTTTTGAGGTTGGCAAAAGTTAAATACCTTTCTTTTATTCCCTGCCAAAATAAAGAAAACGTTATTGATTTGAGAGTGTTACTTTCCTCCAACTTGTTTCCCACTCATTTTCTCTCATTTACATAGCAGGCAGGTCAGTAGAGCAAAAACAGTGTTAGCTATTGGGGATTAAGTTACTGATTTTAAATAGACTTATGCTGTCACTATACATTTCCCAAAGGAGCCAGACCTGGTTCAAGCATTTATATTTGTGGCTTAGAGCATAAGAATAGATTAAAAATTTGGAAACAACCTAGCATTTGGAAGAAATGGGAATGGGTAGGTTCAGCCAAAGAGAGTTAAGAATTAAAAGTCATTGAGTCACGGTAATGTAACCTTGAAAAGCTGTGCATATTATAAATGCTGATTCCATAGTATCCACCTAGTCAGCTTCTACTGTTTTAACCATCTTGCTTCCCTTCAGTTCACCACCTACCATAATTAGGCCAAGAAAACGCAATCACCCACCAAGAGTAAAAATATTTTGATTTTCTCCCAAAACACTAAATTCCGTGATTCACCCATGTCTTCTGTCTGAGACATAGAACAACTCCTTTCACATCAAGATGAGGACACATTGGTACTTTAGGGGGTACATGGATGGATGAACATCCATATTACACCAAAAAAATTAACCCTTCTAAACTGTACAGTTCAGTGGTTTTTAGTATATTCATAGTTGTACTACCATGACCACTATACAATTTTAGAATATTTTCAGCACTCTAAAAAGAAATCTTGTACTCATTAACAATCACTCCTCTTCCTGCCTCCCCCCAGATCCTGGTAACCATGAATCTACCTACTGTCAGAATAGATTTGACTAGTCTAAATATCTCATGTAAATGGACTCATACAACATGTGGTCTTTAATTTTAGCATAACATTTCCCAAATTCATCCATGTTGTAGCATGTAACAAAAGTACTTCATTGCTCTTAACTGTTGTATAATACTCCATTGTAGAGATTACACCCTATTTTGTTTGTACATTCACCAGTTGATGGACATTTGGCTTATTTCTACTTTTTGGACATTTGGCTTATTTCTACTTTTTGGCTGTTTTGAAT
Source organism: Rhinolophus sinicus (assembly GCF_057876585.1). Lineage (NCBI taxonomy): Eukaryota > Metazoa > Chordata > Mammalia > Chiroptera > Rhinolophidae > Rhinolophus > Rhinolophus sinicus. The sequence continues at coordinate 29,580,757 of NC_142513.1, forward strand.
GATTCTACTATGAACTTCCATGTACAAGTTTTTGTTCGGACTTGTTTTCATTTCTCTTGGGTATATACACAGGAGTATAATTGCTAGGTCACTTGGTAACTCTATGTTTAACATCATTAGAAACTGCAAAATTGTTTTCCAAATTGGCTGCACCATTTCACATTCCAACAGCAGTATATCTTTTAAGTTCTTTATCAGATAGAATTTACAAATATTTTCTCTCATTCTATTGGTTGTCTTTTCACTTTCTTGAGAGTATCTTTTGAAGCACAAAGTTTTTAGTTTTCATGAAGTCCAGTTTACCTATTTTTCATTTTGTTACTTATGCTCTTGGTGTCTAAGAAACCATTGCCTAACCTAAGGTCACAAAAATGTACACCTCTTTTTGTCTAAGATGTTTGTAACTTTAGCTTTTACATTTGGGTCTCTGATTTATTTTGAGTTAATATTTTGTACATAGTGTGAGGTTTGGGTCCAAATTCATTATCATAGTGATAAGTTTCCCTTGAAGTAAATGCATTTTAATTTAAGAAATTTTCCAATTTAAAGAAGAAACTTAAATGCTAGACTATAATCATCTATGAAATGTGCCATAATTTTTTAAAGATTTCTAGGAAAATCCATCTAGGTTCCACATTACGGAGGAGATTTTTACTTACATTTTTACTTTTGTTTATTTTTATTTTTATTTATGGACAGTAAGGATGAAATATCGGAGTGCGATTGAGGTTGACACCCATATACTTATCTGAGCCAAGCTCTATGTGGATTTAAAATTTTACTTTAAAATAAAATCCCTTGTGTTTTCAAGGTTAAGAATATGTATGCAAGATTGGCCCACTAGGCCCCACCTCCTTGAATTCTTAGTTATGAAATGCAAGGAAGTACTTTGGTTTTGATAATATTAAGCCTTAGTGTAAAAAGTTCTTATATTAAGTTAAAATTAAAATGCATTAATATAACAAAAAAAAAAGAAAAAAATGAAGAAATAGAAAAAATACAAAGAAAACTACAAAAAGAACAAAAATTTACAAAGACAAAAAACTAAAAAAATAAAATAAAAACAAAACAAATGAAAAAAAAAGATTAAAATACATCAATATCTTTAACAATGGGATCACCAAGAAAGGTTTCCATTGTAGTCAGTTCATTCACATCAAATTACCTAGTTGACAGCATGCCCTGACTATTCTAAAATGTTAGAAGCCTCTATTAAGACTTTATTTTAATAAAAAAATTATGAGTTCCTTAATCCCTGAGAATGTGACTTCCATGTTTTTCATTTCTAGAACCTGTAGAAACAACTTCTTCATGAGGGTGGATTACCAGGAGGGCTAATTATATGGACTGAAAAAATTTTATTGGCCAAAGACAGTTTATGGAGTTTTATTGGTTGAGTGTGCAAGAAATTCTTCATGACTCTTTGATCAACTTACCTTTGCACTATTCATGTGTCTTCAAACTCCTAAGAGGTATAGTCACCTCAAGTTTTCTTTGTTGACATACCAAGCAGCTTTATAGTTTACCCTTTTAACTTCCTTAAACAAAATTAGGTGGCCTTCATACAAGTAGTTACTCCATTATCCCCAAAGGATCTGTGTATTTTCTTTCTCTACCAGTACATTAGAACCTCAATGACAAAGACTATTCTTCATTTATAAACATAGCTCTAGCACAGAGAATGGAAATAAAAGTATACAGTTTGTTGAATGTATGAAAAAAGTGCAAATGAAAGAAGTATTTCTTTCTCTGAAAGAAAAAAGAACACATTTAAGGGCTGTTCAAGCAGTGTCCAGTACTATCCAATATTATTTGGGGTTTGTCATTTCCCCTATGCATTATGGAACTGTGTGCCTCTCATAGAGCCCAAACAGCAATCATGTAGAATGACATCAATGACCACCATTAATTATGGCATTTTTATTCAGGTGCATTATGGAAGTGTGTGCCACTCATAAAGCTCAAACAGCAATCATGTAAAATGACATAAATGACCACCATTAATTATGGCATTTTTATTCAGAGCATGACTATTGCACAGCCATTTCAAGGTCTTCTAGGAGTGATGATAAACATTTGAATACTGACTTCATTAGCTGTGCCCATTAAGCATACCTTTGAGTATTATAATAACCTCACAATGGTAAATTCAGAACATGAGCTAGCAGCTAGACCCCTTCTGTCTCAATATGTAATCTTCAGTCAATAGCAAAAGATTCTCTTACAAAGTCTAGCATTTGTAAACCCTCATGTATAAATGAAACGAAACTATTAGCACATGTTCCCATTTGAACAAAAACTTGATTTTTAGTTACTTTTTAAAAATAATTATGTTTTGTATTTTTCTCCGTCTTATAATAATGTGCATGGTCTTTTCAAACATTTGCAAAATACATAAGTGAAGAGAAAGTAAATTTGTATAAACTGAATATTTTTGTAATGTCAAGATAAGGAAGGCCTTTCCATACATGACAATAAATCAGAAAAAAAAATTTTAAAGATTGATAGAGTTGAAAATTAAACACTTTTTAAAAATTATTTAGGGGAAAAATGCATCATGACAAGCATTAAGAAAAATGATATATTTGGAAAAGATATTACAAAATGTTTTCCAGGCAAAGGGTCAATAAATATAAAGTCTTCTTTTGAATCAGTCAGATAAAGAGAAATGTCTTCTAGAACAGAGGGATAACAGCCTGAACAAACAGTTCACACCATAAAAGACATGTGAATGCCAATAAAGAACAGATACCCTCACTAGTAATTTTTAAAACACAGCAAAAATACTAAGATATTGTTTTTTTTCAGTAGACTGCCAAAGATGAAAAAAATTGCCAGTAAGTCATGTTTGTGACCTCATGTGCTATTTTGGGGCTGTGAACTAGTAAAGACTCTTTAGAGAGCATCCAGCAATATCTGTCAGCAGTTAGAGATGAATACCCTTTGGCCTTGCAGTGCCAAGTCTGGGAATTTATCCCAAGTAGATCATGAGTCAAGCACATGAAAGCACATGGTAATATATACACAAAGATGTTCTTTGAAGCATTGTTTATGACAGTAAAACCTATTCAATGATGAGACATGTGTCCCTATTATGGTACATCCATATAATGGAACACTGCAGAATCAATTAAAAGAGCAACATATGCTTGTGTATATAAACATCTCATCAGTATATTGATAAGTGGGAAAGTTACAAATATATATGTGCAGTTTGATCCTATTTGTACAAAATTATTTGTGTGTGTGTGTGTGTGTGTGTGTGTGTGTACAGAAATTTTGGAACTATACTCTAGTTGCTAGCCACTGGCCTATGGTGACTCTTTAAATTTAAATTAATTTTGATTGAAAATCCATCTCCTCAGTTGCACTAGTCACATTTCAAGTATTCAGTAGCCACTTGTGGCCAATGACTACCACATTGGGCAGCACAGATATGGAACAGTTCCATTATCACAAAAAGTTCCGTTAAACAACACTCGTCTAGAAAGATGTTCTGCAACAGGTTTTTCAGTGGTTGCTTCTGGCTGGTGGAATTCCAGGTTAATTTCATTTCATTATACATTTCTAAACTACTTGGATTTTTTTTATAAGAGTATGCAATATCTTCATAGTCAGAAGTTTCTTCCATCTGCCAAAAAAAAAAAAAAAAATCACCTATCATCCCACCATGTAGAAATAGACACTGCTAATATATTTTTTAAATTTTCTTGCAGTCTTTGCTCTCTCTACTCAGAGTTAACACCATACGTACAAGTGTTTAGTGTTGCTTTAACAGCTGATATATCATAAGCATTGTACTTTAATCTTTAAAATTTGTAATAAACATCACTGTTAACAGCTGCATACTATTCCATCCTATGTTTCCCTGAAAATACTACTAAAATATTTAAGAAGTTTGCAGATCACTTGGATTGGGGAAATCAAATTCATAAGGAAGACAGCGGTTCATTGTTCTTTTGTTATATGTAGAGAAACATCTAATATATCACACTTTGAAGATGCTTTTTTGTTCTAAATCACTACTCAAATCACCCTCGTAAACATAATAGCCTTTGAAATCAATGTTTTTGATAAAATACCTTTATACTTCAAATGCCACCTTCCACTACGGATTGTAACAATGCACAGAAATCTTTGCTACCATCTGTCTTCAGTGGACACTTATCCAACATGTGTCACCTCTGAGTCCCTTTAGAAGTGTTCTTTATATGTACATACTGCATTTGGCTTTCACAGGCTACATTTTCAAAGATATAATATGACTTCAACATGGGAATCTAAAGAAAAAAAGAATATTTGAGGGATTAAAGAACAATGACCTGAAATCCACAGAAGAGGAGAAAGTGTAACAAATCTATTTGACATCTTGCTCTGCCGGTTGCTTTTGCTGTATTTAGAATCCTTTCCAGGATAAAACTGAAACCAGGGGCTTCATTTTCTGTACCCATTCCCTAGTAAATAAGACCTTTGTAATCAGATTTATGATTGCGCGGTAGGAGTAGTCTCAAAGGCACTGCAGACTTAGCATATTAAAAACCAAACTCACGATCATACTATTTACTCCCCCAAACCTGTTCTTTCTCCAGGTATCCCTGTGTCTCTTGGCTATACCATTGTCTCAGTGGTTCAGAACCTGGGAGTATCGCTGACACTTTTATCTCTTCAACCCCAATACCCAATTCAGCATCAGGTTAAGCTGACATTATCTCCTCCTTGTCTCTCAAATCTGTCTGGCTGCACCACTATGCCCCTGGTTTGAGCTTCTAGCCTCTCCTGCCTGAAATGCTACAGGTTCCTGCCCTCTTTCTCTGCTTGAAATCATTCAGTGGTTCCCCCTTGCTTGAGGGCTTGGAACTCCTTAACAAGGACAAACCAACTTCCAAGCCTACCTATTGCTCAGGTACATTTCCCCCAAGTTCCTCCAATAATTTTTAACTTCCTCATGTGTGCTCCTTTTCTTCCTTCCACAGGGCATTTGAATATGCTTCTTACTACCACTGTTTCACCTGATTAAGACTCTTTCCCATTTTTCAAATTTCAATTCATCAATACTTCTTTACGGAAGGCCTCCGTTATGTCATTAATTAAAAACCCTCCTAAGCTTTCTTACATTTATTTAGTGACTCTCTGATTAATTTAATGCTTGTTTCTTCGCCAGATTGTAAGAACCACCAGGTATATAACATCTATTTTGTTCACCAAGGTAGCTCCATCAGCTAGCACAGTACCAGATAAATAACAGGTGCTTCATAAACATTTGTTCACTAGATGAATAAAGCACATGAGGCAGATGCCCACAAACACCAGGAATGTTCGTCCACAAAGGAGCCTTTGGATTATCAGTCAATAGCAAAGTGGCCCTAAAAACAGATTTGCTAACAAGGAGAAAAACATGCAAGTCATTATACTTTGGAGTGAAATGCCCTTATTGCATTTCCCTTTGAGGAGGGCTATATTGTATTTGAAGCTGATAGTCCGGGACCTGGCCCTAAAGGCATCGAGCCCAGGAAGCGGAGATCTGCACAAGACCATTCTTGGAAAGGACCCGGAGTGGGCACCTCTTAAGTACATCAGATAAGGCCGAAGGAGAGGTATCGGTGACAATAAAGCAACTGTGCAGCAATCTCATTCCAGGAATAAGAAAACCGTACATAAAGGAGCTAAAATGGAAAAATTAACGCCTACCGAGATTTGAGGCAATGCTGTTCAGATTGATATCTTGCCGTTTCCCGGTATCCCAGCAGTCTTTCTTCTAAGTTTTAACTTTTACAGACCACATCTGGACACAGCCAGTGATGTGCTGGAGCCAGCTCATACGAGTTAAAGATGGTCAATTATTAAATTTTGGGTAAAGTTGCTCCTGGTTGTTCAACACAGCCATTGTGATAAATTAAAGAATATGAATTTACTACTAAATAAATTATATTTAAAAAACAACAGGTTTTAAATACGTCAAAGTGTACTTTAAATACACCAAAAAGATAACAAATATTCAAAACTCATAACTTCCTAATTATTTCATTGTATTTTGTGATGATTTACGAGCTTGAACCTATTTATAGCTCTTGTATAAATTTAGGGAAACACTGCATAATAGTACATAATTTCAGTACACCTGCATATCTCTTTCGACTTCCAAATTCAGTGATGTCATTTGAGTAGACTATGGCAGAAATATTTATACCACGAAAATCAGTACATGCTATAATTTGGGACTGTGTGTGTGGAGGGGTGTTCTTGCTTGTTTGCTTGGGTTTGGGGTTTTTGTTGATTTATTTTCTTTGAAAGCCTAGAACATATACCAACATACCATGAGAGGCAACCTATTCATAGTTCAAGGTAATCCATTTTTTTTGTACTTAATTGTTGAAATTACCCAACAATGCTAGGAAATCACTAGATTGAAATAAAACTGTAAGTCAGCCTTCTAACTTCTTCTAAATTATATTTCATGAAGAAGTATTGAGTGGGAATCCCTAAGGAAAGAAAGATGAAAGTATATATATCCTCTTGCTCCCACTTTATATACTGTTCTGTTTCTTGAGTACCTAAGACTATGTTTGCTATAAATTAATCATAAAGCAAATATTTGAATGAATTAATTAGAGAACTGAAGATGTGGAATAATTTCAGTTAGTTCTTGACAATAGGATCATTTGAGTTCTCTTGATATGAATTTGGGTGGGAGACATTACAATTCATCCTAAAACATTTCATACATTAAATATTGTCTTCTTAGGATGATGTGAAAACTTTTGATTTGCCAGGTTCCAAAGGATTTACAAAATCCCCTAGAGAAAAGATGACTGAGAATGTAGAAAGGGGGGAAAGGGTGAAAAGAGGGCAAATGATATTTGAGAACAAAAGCAATTGCCTAAAAATTAATTAGGGCAGGTCGACAAGTAAAATGCAGAGAAATGGCCAATAGTGTCCTGGGAATACTTGCTATTTCTATACATTTTTTTATAAAATTAAGAGGGTTTCAATCTCCTTGAGTTCCCTTTTCATTCCCGTTTGTAACTGTACTAACAATTTCAGTGATGGAGTTATGGTGTAGAGATATTATTAACTTACCTAATCTTACTAAATAGACACAGTCGTATAACGCTCAAGATAAATGTTTCTTATTGAAAGTTGTGGTTTTAAAAAAGACAACTTTCGTCTTCATGTATAATGCTGGCTTATTTTGATGGATGGTAGTAAGGCATTTTATAGAAGACATTTTCTTACTTTCAAAGAGAAGCACAAACATTAAAAAGCATATTTTAGACTGGGCTTATTTAGATGCTACTAGTTATTTCGTATAAAAGTAAATGTGAGACCTCCTCCAGACTTTGAATTGTAAAGAATTTTATGTCCCTGTATTGCTGAAGGAGTAATACATTATGGAATAGAGTTTATCCACAGTAATGGAAAAGAAAGAGATGTAAATAAAACAAGAAGATAAATCTGAAAATCAAATAATATTTAATCTTGAAATATTTCTATAGTCTTTAACAAACATACATTCACATCTATATTCGGACACTTACAGATGAATTACCTATTTACTTCAAACACCTTCAGTTACCTATAGCAGATTGACAGGAAAATTTCTCTCCTTTAAACTCCTACAACTCTATAATTTTAATAAGAAAAAAATAAATAGCTAATAATTTTTTCACTGCAATTTTTCGTGTCATACTTAAACTCAATTAATGATATCATTAACTTAGTCATGTCATACTTTTCTGCATTATACTTAAACTAAGTTAATGATTACCAGTCACCACAAAAATATATGAATTCTTTCTCTACGTGTCACATAGTACAGTTTGCAGATTTAACTTTGATCACCACACTAACGCTTTAAGGTGAGCAGGCATTATTATCGTCCACATTGTGTGGAAACTAAACTGAAGCTCAGAGAGAACAAGTTCTCTATATTTCAAAGCTAGTTAAATGCACGAGCAAGAAACATAAAAGTTTTAGAAATGATTTGTCCTGTAACACTCCTTATATTGTGCTCCCCATGGAAGACTGAATTAAGAGAAATATAAAATTAAAATGCATGTGTTTAGAAAATAGCCAAATATACAGAAACTATATGTACATAAATGTAAAGAGAATATGTCTTACTTGACATGTCATAACATAAGGAGATATATAGCTACTGATAGAGATAGAGATATAAATGTTCTGGTGTCTAGAAGAGATTAAATTACTCAGTAGATGTTACCGTATTGTCTTTCATTTTCAAGCTGTTGATTGATTTTTCAACTACTCACAGCTCATTATGTGCTGCCTTGAGCACTTAACATGTAATTATTCATTTATTCCCATAATAACCTTTTCTAAGAGGGACACTACTTTTATCTTCATCGAACAGATGAAGAAACTGAGTCATAAAAGGGTCACATTGCTTTTAACTGGCAGAGCCAAAACTCAAAATCAGGCAGAAGGATACAATTTCTGCTGCCTCTTTCCCAGTGTTAAAAGCCCTTAGCATATACACATGGATTTTCCAGAAACTGCAAAAGGAACACTATTTACATTTGTCATTATCAAAGAATTGTTGGGCCTTCTTCTTTGATATGTTTGATTTTAATTTTTGTTCTGAGGTACCAGAAACCCCTTTAGTATTATCTAAATGTATCAAAGTGCCATGTAAGGAGGCAGACACTGCAACAAGATACAAAAATAAAATATAAAATAAAATAACTCGCCAATAAAGGACTCACTAACCAGGAGAACTTAGTAAATGCGCCTGCAGTCTTTTAACAAACAGGCCTCTTTGTTTTTCTAAAACTTGGGCAATATTAAAACTTATCTAGAAGCACTGACCCCCCTGAAAGTCTCAATGTACAAGTAAAGAAATCTATTGTTGGAGAAGAGGAAATTCACTTGACCTGGCTATGCATCTCCAACCAAAATAAAATAGCCTGAAAATATCAAGCATGAGTTGATTGAGCTAAAGCTAACACACTATTCAAATCTAAAAGAAAAAAAAAATGTGTTAGACATGCAAAGGCCACTATCCTGAAAAAGATTCCCTTTGCTCATGGGCCTATCCACGCAGCTAAAATGCAGTTATCCTTGGGAATAGCAATAGAGAAGAGATAAATAAAATTCAAGGGGATTCTCTAAATAGCATTCTAGCAGTTAATTAAAAATGTAACCGCTTGAGGAACAAGTCCGGGTGTGGTTTAGTGTAGTTTCAAAAGCTAGAAAGGAAGAGAAAGGGATGCTGGAGGCAGTCAGGCAGGCTGATATTCAGAAGAAGCAAAAAAAGGGGATTGAAATTAAGTGTCCAGATTTCTGGGAAGAAGTAAGTTAGTCCCAGGATATGGGGATGTCCAAGGGAAAGACACTTTCAGAACTGGACAAACCCTCTCGTTTCAAGAAGTTGCGTTACCTGAGTGAGGTTCCTAGGTTTCAGTAAACATGCATGGCCTATAGAAGGTTTGCCTTAATGCTCCAGAAGCAGATATGAGTCAAAGATCTCGGGGCAAGTAAGTTATTTTGAAGGTGATCACAGGAAGCACCATAAGGGAGTGGGAAAGGGAGACAAGGAGGAAAGAAAGCCAATAAAAAGTGTGTTAATTCGTGGTTTACCACTTTGGGCAACCGAGGCTCAATCCAACCAGGGCCACTCCAGGACAGTGTAAAGAACACACTTCAGAGTGTCCCCCAAAGAGCCTGGAAGCTCGAGTATTGATCTGTCAACTCCCATCCATCATTTGTGGACAGTCTTTACACCAAGGGATGCCAACTCCCTTGTATTTCCATGATCAGAACACATTCCCAGGACTAGGTGGGAACTCTGTACAGTAACCTCTGGGGTGGGCCAGTGGACTATGAATGAGTGCATTGAAAATGTTCCAGAGTTGAAGGAGTGACTATAAGTCATAAGAATATTTTACTGATTTTTGATTAATCTTCATGTATTTTATGGGATCCAAAGTTGAAGACATTTCATCAGGGCAGCAAAGAGATTTAGATTCCTAACGGTTCATTTCTCTATAACAATAGTAAATATAACTATATTACGTTCTTTTAATTAGTAACTTTGTGTCAAACACCATTCTGGCTGTTCGTTATTTTTCTCCTCTGTTTAATCTGCAAACTACAATCAAGAAGTAGCTATGTTTTTTGTTTGTTCCCCACCCCCCCAATTTTCAAATGAGAACTCTGAGGTTTGGGGAGGTAATTCTCCCAGTTTTATAAAATGGTAGGAAGGGACAACCAACTCCAACTACATCTGATTATGAAGGCCAAGCCCTCTGCATATCATATTGTTACATACCTATCAATTTAATGGAGTTTATTTCAAAATAGTGCAAATAGTTCAGTTGACAGCATAAACTTAAGTAAATCAGCATCGATCTGAGTCATCTCTGTATTGTAGGCACTTCAATAAAATAGAAAATAATCCAAATGTAAAATTATAATAGGAAAGAAATATGACCTTATGGCACCACTTGCCTTCCTAGGAAAGAATTGAAGCCAAAAGGTCAAGTTTAATCATTTGTACAATCATCCTTACTAAAAGTAAATGCATGAAATACATAGCAGTGAAAAAAAAAAGCCAACGGAAAAAGCAGCTAGTTTCCTTTTCATCATCTAGTTAATGTTTGTCAAACTTAAAAATTCTAGAGTATAGATAGTTTGTCACTCATGTTGAAACTATCCCCCCAGCTTTCTTTGACACATGCTGCCATCTAACTGCCTGCAAAACGTACATGTGCAGCCATTACTATTCCAGTGCGTAAAAATCCACAGGCCCCTGGGGTGCAAAGCAGGCAATTAGAAGTCATATGTCCCTTCCTGTTTAAACCCCCCCAAAAAGTGAGATGCATTCCACTGCCCAAGCTACTGGTACATCCTAAAGAAGAGAATGGTATTCCTCATCACATTCATAAAAAAGAGAGAGAAACCTTTAAAGTGAAAAGTGTGAGGATAAGTATTGATTCCGAGGGAATTTGTTAATCTGTTTTTTTGTTTGTTTGTTTTTGTTTAAGAGGCAATTACTAAATTCAAGGACTTGTTGGAGAATTATCCTGCACATAAGTTTTTATCTCTCGTTTACAACAGAATTTGAATAAAAGCCTAAAAAGAGTTTGCTCTGCTTTCAGAAAAGAGGTATCTTTATCCCTGTAAAGCTCGAGCATATGAATGTCACTTAAGTATAACAAGGAATCCATCTGTTTCATTTCCGACTGTTGTACTGACTATAGGAAGACTTGCGTGTTATACCTGATTCTCTATATGAGTGATGGGTTAAAGTTACATCCATATAACTGTAATTCCGATTGATAATATTGCATTAAGCGCTGGGAATAAAATTCACCTAATATACAAGTTGTTCATAAGCCTAAAATCCAGTAAATATATATTTCATGGGGATCAAAAATAAGGAAAGCATTTTTTCTGTGCTAAAAATGAAATCTAGAGGTCTTGAAAAGATATTTTATTTATTTATTTATTTTTTTGGCTATCTGGTATAAAAATAAAATAGTTTTTCTTAAAAGTCATGAAGGTTGAAATTGGCATTTAACTCTTTGAAAAGTTATCTCTTAGCTTGTGTTTATTCCTTCCATTAATTTGTAATATTTTGGATGATATATTACAATTATAGTAACACAGGCTGTAATAGAGTCCTTGTGTCTCCAGTGTAGAGCGGTCTTTACTTTCTTCAGTGGCCTATGACCTGGAAATGGAAATCATTAACTTGAGCAACTTGACTTTCTTTGCAACAGACGTGAAGTAAATTAATCACAAATCTTGGTGATTGAGACAAAGTGAGGTTATTTAGTCAAACAATCATCTCTATTTTGTAACTCTTATGAGACTAGAGGTGACCTAAAACTTAACTTTAAAAATGCAGTTAAACTATATCTGTCAGGATTCTTAGTTGGTCTGGTTAATTCTAACTGGGGAGACATATCTAGGATATCCTCTGGGAAAAGCAGGCCTTAAGTGGCAACTTAGTGAAAACTGAAATTCCCAGTTTACCTAACCTCTTATTTTTTGCTGAGCTATAATTCTTTAGTGTTTTCCAACAGAGAAATTAAACATTTTTACAGAGGTGTGTAGATCGCTTGTTTTCTTTTTAAAAGTTTCCAGGGATTTATAACAATTACAGGGACCAAAACATGTATTTGAGTCCGGTAGTAACCCGAGTAAGTAAATCTTTCTCTGAAAACTGATCAGGAGATTCAATCAATGAGAAACACTCAGACACAAAATTCCTCAGTAGAATAGGTTTTTGGAGAAAGTGGTTGTCATTGCAAATTGTCTGTAGGTTTTTATTGTTGTTACTATTTTGATTTTCTTTGTTTGATTTTTGACGTGCAACCATTTACATCCCCCGACATGGAAGTGATGTACCCTAGAAACTACTACTTCTTTAGTCATCTCTTTCCATTAATTTCCTTCCCAAAACTTGGAGCCTTTGCTATTTAACCTTCTAGATAATTCCCCCTTTGCCTAGTCTCTGAGGATCTCCTCTGCTGAAACCAACTGAGTGCAACTTTGCTACTTGAAAGGACAAATATCTTTTTCAGTAGACCCCTCACATAGCAATATGCTCAATAATGAGGAATAAGGTTTGAAGCCATCATTCAGCTTGGGATGCTGTGTTCAAAATGAGAAAACGTAAAAGTACAGGTAAAAAGTGAAGTCATTTCTAAAGGGACAGATTCTAATATAACAAAATTAAGTGTCATTAAAAAGGAAATAAATGAAGAAAAGGTATAGTTTTAAAGAAAATAAAATGATTAATGGTAGAAGAGAAATTAAAATATAGTTTAAAAATTAGTTGTGATCCATCATCAAGAAAAGAACATTAGGAAGGAACTTGTATATGATATATTTTAAAAGACGTCTGTTTACTTTCAGAACTATATAATTTTTAAATATTGTGGTTTCTATTGAAAAAATATTTCTCATATCACCTCATACCTATCAGATGGTTATCATCAATAAATCAAAAAACAAGTATTGGCAAGGATGTGGAGAAAAGGGAACCTTTATGCACTGTTGGTGGGATTGCAAACTGGTGCGCCACTATAGAAAATAGTATGGAAATTCCTCAAAAAAATATAAATAGAACCACTTTATAACCCAGCAATTCTACTTCTGGATATTTATCCAAAGAAAAGCAAAACACTAATACGAAAAGATATATGCACCCCTATGTTCACTGCAGCACTATTAACTATAGACAAGGTATGGGAGCAACCTAAGTGCCCATCAATAGATGACTGGATACAGAAGAAGTGGTACATAATATATACATGGAATATTACTCAGCCATAAAAAATGAAATCTTACCACTTGTGGCAACATGGATGGACCTACAGGGTATTATGCTAAGTGAAATAAGTCAGACAGAGAAAGGCAAATACCATATGATTTCACTTCTATGTGGAATCTAAAAAACAAAATAAACCAGAGAGAGAGGGAGAGACTCATAAATACAGAACAAACTGATAGTTATCAGATAGGACCCACTTTGGGGCACTGGGTGGAAAAGGTGAAGGGATTAAGTACAAATTGGTAGTTTCAAAATAGTCGTGGGGATGTAAAGTACAGTATAGGGAATATAGTCAATAATGTTATAGTAACTGTGTATAGTGCCACCACGGTGGGTACTAGACTTATCTGGGGGATCACTTCATAAATTATATAAATATCTAGCCACTACACTGTACTCCTCAAACTAATATAAAACAATATTGAATGTCAACTATAATTGAAAAAGAAAAAATATTTCTCAAATCGAACTGTTCCTCTCGTTTATGCTCAGTAATGTTTTATTATTTATTGTAGAAATGTTAACCATCTAAGATGTAGAGAGACTTACATAATGAATCCTCAAATACTTAACCCTCAGATTCAATGATTATTATTTTGGTAACCTGCTTTATCCCCCCAATTTCAGACAAAACCTCTAAATACTTAATTTAAAAATTTCGACATAAAATCCAATAGTTTTTATTTGTTTGTTTGTTTTTAATATATGTAAACAACCATTAGCGGGAAACTTTTTTATTTTATTTTATTATCTTTTTATTTTTTTTTAATTTATTGGGGTGACAATTGTTAGTAAAATTACATAGATTTCAGATGTACAATTCTGTATTATATCATCTATAAATCCTATTGTGTGTTCACCACCAAGAGTCAGTTCTCCTTCCATCACCATATATTTGGTGAGCGGGAAACTTTTGACAGAGATGCCACAAAGAGTTGGTCATCTTTCTTATAAGTTCCCGATGCTTGTACCTAACAATATTGTTAGGGACAGTAAGAATTCCAGAAGCCCTTTTCAGAATTATTTTCTATTCTGCCACCTCCTCTGAGATCTCTCTACTTGCCTGGAATTCCTATAGTTCAAGGAAAACTCAAGTGAACTACCTGACCCTCACACCTAGTCTCTGCACTTCTGAGAGGTGGCACTCTTTAATCAATCAACTAATAAGTGGACAAAAGTGTTTTGAATGGACATGAGAATTAGGCAGTAAAGTAATACAGACTGAACAGAAAATGCTTGGGAGAGAAAAAAGCCAGAGGGTGAGTCAATAGGTAAGAAAGAAATGGACTAAAGTACAGAATCCATTCATTCCCAAATATTTTCTTATTAAAGGTTACAGAAGTAAAGATTTGATGCACTCTGTAATCAATGATTTAAAAGTTGTGATTATAATTATAACTTTCAGGCAGTTTCTGAGAATTCTTTTTGTCTTCCAAGTATACAAAAAACATTTTTTTAAGTACTGATCAAATAAATTTTCTCTTCTAACCTTGCCTCAGCAGTATTAATAAATACACTGTGAAACAATTAGTTATTTCACAGAGCAGCTGGTATCATTCTTTAGTCTTCCTAAAAAGTCCATTCTTCTTTAACATTCTCTTGTAATCTTTCATTAATGCTAGAATGTTAAAAATGTCCCCTTTTGCTATTACTGTTTATTTAATACATTTTTTACCGTATTCCTCTCCTTTTCTAGTTCATGCAAATTGATGTTTTTGTGATATCATTTGATCTTTCTATGAGGCTTGATGTACTTGATAAATTTTCAACTTGTTAGTAGTCAAGTTGAAGTTTCAGTTATATTGGACAAAGTTCTGAAGTGGGATTTTCTCTCCTCATAACTTACCTGAAAATGTGCCTATTCATGCAGCCAAACTAAGAAGAAAGGTTTATTAACTAAAGAGAGAATTAATGGCACAAAATCAAATAACTCACCTGGAAAGGTTTTGTTTGTTTGTTTGTTTGTTTTATGACCGCTCTTTCTTTGTAAGGAAGGTGTATGTAAAAACCTCAGAAGGAAGATCAGAATAACCAACCTAAGTAATCCAGCCCTGTTGGCCCAGCATTTAGCTAAATAAATAAGAGTGCAAGTGAATTCCTTGCTCAGAAGCTGGCTGCAGATTTGCTGAGTGATTGATTTGATGCTGATTTTCCTCATGGACCTCTCATTTCCTTCAAGACCTGGCCTATGAAAGGAAAATAAATTCATCCAAGGTCACTGAGGTCCTATTTTCGGTCCTAATTTGAATTTGGAAGGTTTGGAAATTTCCTTTTCCCAGCAGGAGTATATCTCCAAGGAATTCTCACTTGGGATGTCCCAAAGAATGCAGCTTTTTTGAAAAGACTGAAGAAGTTTTCTTTTTCTAAATCCCAGTACGTTCTAAGGATAGAATTGAAATCCACATATTCATGGCATGTGTTGCCATTTTGCCCACTGTAACAGCCTATCTCTTTACATTGGTACTCCATGCTGGAGGAGGTCCAGGCTGTGGCCCTCAGCTATGTTTCTGCCCCACCTTCAGATGGCATTATCATGTCTTCATTCTAGCACCTTTGAGAACCATCTTCTTTGCATCAATGTGTCCAGGAATTGAGGAGAGGGATGTGATTTTCAATACATGATTTCATGGATGATTGGAGGAAATAAAGGGAGAATTATAGCACATAAAAATATGGTACTCAGTGTGAGGGATATAAATGGTAAACGTCTAAGTATTACTTTGTCTTGTGCACCTGAAACTAATAAAAAAAATATATACAGATAATTTTATTGTCAATACCAAAAAAAAAAAAAATGTGGTGCTTAATAACAGTTTGACAGAAAGATGTCTTGACTGAGAACCATAGTTTTTCCTTCCAGCTTGATTGAGATGTAATTGAGATACAGCATTGTGTAATTTTAGGTGTATAGTGTGTTGATTTAATACACTTATATATTGCAAAATGATTATTACCATAGCATTAGCTGACACTTCCATTATATCACATAATTACCATTTCTTTTTTGAGGTGAGAACATTTAAGATCTACTCTCGTAGTGTCTTTCAATTATATAATACAGCATGTTGTAAATTAGATCTCAGAACTTATTCATCTTGTATGTGGAAGTTTGTACTCTTTGATCAATCTCCCCATTTACACCATCCCAGTGCCTGGTAACCACTATTCCATTCTGTGTCTATGAGTTCAGCCTTTTAAGATTCCACATATAAGTGATATCGTACATTATTTGTCTTTCTCTATTTGATGTATTTCACTTAGCATAATGCCATGAGAGCCAGAAGTCTTGAGCCAGAAATTCTCTCTGCACACCTTTGGGTAAATTACTTCACCTCTCTGGACCATATTGGGGGTTGAGGGACTTCAACTCATACTGTTTTCTAGTACAAAAAAAAAGGCAACGTTTGAAGGCATTGTAACTCTAATGGTTTTGAATTATGCTACCATGTTGGAATCTTTAGTTATAGACTAACCTTATTCAACATTTATTTTCCAGGACCCCAAATTACGTGAACTTTTGGATGTGGGGAACATTGGACGCCTGGAACATCGCATGATAACAGTGGTGTATGGGCCTGACTTAGTTAACATCTCTTATTTGAACCTCGTGGCTTTCCAAGAAGAAGTAGCCAAGGTATGGTCAATAGGAACTTCTGAAAATTGTCACCTTAATCTGAATCCTTATAATACTCAACTGATGCCTGTGAAAGACCGAGTTTTTGTCATATTTAACAAGTGTTAAAATTCCGTCTAAAAATAATTCAGCTGCCAAATACAAGTGTAATTCAAATACTTCCAACTAATGGCATCTATTTAGAATTATGGAGATCTCTTTTCATTAGGAATAAGGCATTTGACATAATAACTCTGCAAAAGAAAATATAGGTGAAAACTACGTTCCATTTCATCTAAACATCTTATCCCAATTCATTCTCTCTCACCTCATGTCATTTCCAACCCCATCTCCTTTCCAACCCTCTCCTTAAGGACAGACATTTTAGTACCTTTTTAATTGGTACCTAGGCAGACATAGCCCATGACCATGCACATAGTAGCTGCTCAATTAACATGACAAAGAATGAAAAAATAACATTTTAAATTAAAAATTTTAATAATAAAGAATATTTATTCTAGTCTTGAAAGATGAATTAGATGACTAGAAAGATGAATTAGACATGGCTTCTTCATTAAGGAGTTGCTAATCTATTAAAATAGACAGCCTTTCAGATGCATACAGAACTAACTAAAATATAGGCGAGACACATCAAACATGAAACTCAGAAATTCTGGAAAACTTGACTCAAGTTTGATGCTTTCTCTAAAAATGTCCAATGCCATTAAAAGAGCATTGTAATGAACATGTTAAAAGGAGAGCTTTCTTCATCCATGTTTATAAGATACTAGTGATGATCCTTCATACAATTTTCTTCAAGTTAAGAATACAAATCTAAGAATACTTTGAAGTCTGTGTATTATATCTATGCCCTTACAGAGCTTCTCACATCATGGATCACAACTATGGAGTCACGTCAGGACAGTGTTCATTGTCTGGACATTATGATCTGTAAATTTTCAACCCTTATTGCTCTGACAGTCTTCTGGGCAACACTAGATGTACTGACCTGACCTCTGATTCTTTAGTGATGATAGTAGAGGTTTATTCCAACATTTACATAACATCAACTTCAAGTCTTATAATGGAATGAATAAAATGCCAGCCACTTTTAATACTCTGAGGCCTTTAGAAGCTACTCTCCAAGACTATGTTACAAACCTAATCAATTTTCTATCTTTGAGAACCAAGTCACCCGTTTGTTCTATGTTATAATTTGTGCTTGGAGAGACTTCAGTTCAATGAAACATTGTCTGTGTGACAGCGTTATATTTGCCTTGCAATAATTCTTATTTTAGCATCCTGTTAGTCACCTGTTGAGTTATACATATACTTCATTTCTCAGTATATAGATGGATGATGGGAGGAATGGATGAATATAAATAAATACTAAGTATTTGCAAAATATTTTTTAAATATCTAACTCAAATACAGCCACATTTCATTTTAAAACTGACCAATTCATGAGATTCACTAACTCTCAATTAAAAACATTCAGTAAGTGACAGAGAATCTCTTACTAAGAATGTATATAGAATTTATATTATAAATCAATCTGCATATCTTTATACTGCATCAACCCTTAATGCAAAATATGTGTAAAACATATTCAATTTCCCCCTCTCTGTGGGTTCGTACCAACTAATTTTCTCTAGGGGTTTTGATTTCTGAGCCCTGTAATATTCCCCGTTAGGACTACATCTATTGACATTTTTCTAGCAGCTGCTTGATGTTCCTGGTAGAATTAATTAAACTACAGAATATGTTTTGCCTTCCATAGTTGTGATATTCTGTAGGACATTTTCCCCCACTGAAATTGCTCAGCCAGAAGGTTAAGATTTGCTAACATCATTTCATTCTGAAAACATATTTTCCATCCTTTTAATTGTCAATATTGTCTTATAACATTATAACTTTAATCTCCAGGGCCAACATGCATAGTACCTTGTATAGTGCCTGCAGTAAAGGGACAGCTTTTGTTATTATGTATAATGCCTGACAGAAACATGAGCTTTTCTGAAAGTCAGTTGTCCCCAGAAGAAATTGTTTATAAAGGGATTCTGGCTCATTCATTCTTTTAACACACATTTGTTGTGTGCCTTATCTGTGTCAGCCAAAACTCCAGAGTTAGGGATACAACATTGTAGAAAACTGGGAGCAAGCATTCTGGAGGAAACACACAGGTAAATACACAGAAGTAAATGTGCTATAGATCAGATAGAAATCTATGTAGAAGAATAAACCAGAGGAGAGAGAATGTGAGGGTGGGAGAAGAAAATTACTTCTTTACCGGGTGTTCTGAGAAGGCAAAAATCTATACAGAATTGCTCATTGCAACAATTTCATAGATTTCTGAAAAATCTCTTGGATCAACTAAAATTTTTTAATCAGAACCAGGACTTCAACTTTCCTAAAAATATTATTCCAGATTTTAATGCTTTCTTTTTTACATAAATCACTTGAAATTGAATTATCATTTATTTTTGGTTAATACTTTTTTATTTTTTTAATTACAGTTGACATACAATACCATGTTTCCCCCAAAATAAGACCAGGTCTTATATTAAATTTTTCTTCAAAACTTGCATTAGGGCTTATGTTCAAGGGATGTCATCCTGAAAAATCATGCTAGGGCTTACTTTCCAGTTAGGTCTTATTTTCAGGGAAACACAGTATTCTATTAGTTCCAGGAGTACAACAAAGTGATTAGACATTTATATAACTTATGAAATGATTACCTCGATAAATCTAGTACCCATCTGACACTATACATAGTTATTATAATATTATTGAATATATTCCTTATGCTATACCTTACATCCCCATGACTATTTATACCTACCAATTTTTACTTCTTAATCCCTTCTCCCGCTTCATCCAATCCCTAATCCCCCTCCCATCTGGCAACCATCAAAATGTTCTCTGTATCTATGAGTTTTTCTGATTTGTTTGTTTATTATGTTTTTTTTAGATTCCACATATAAGTGAAATCATATGGCTTTGTCTGTATCTGTGCTTACTCCACTCAGCACAATATATCTAGATCCATCCATGTTGTTCTAGATGGCAATATTTCATTCTATTTTATGGCTGAGTAATATCCCATTGCATATATGTACCACCTTCTCTTTATTCATTCATCCATTGATGGATACCCATTGATGGACATCCATTGATGGATATCTTGGCTATTGTAAATAATGTTGCAATGAACATATGGATGCATATGTCCCTTCAAAATAGTGTTTGGGGGTGTTTTTTTTTTTTTGATAAACACCCAGAAGTGAGATTATTAGGTCCTTCTTTGTCTCTTGTTATAGCCTTTGTTTTAATGTCTGTTTTGTCTGGTATAAGTGTTGTTGCTCAAGCCTTTTTTTGTTTGTCCATCCTTTACTTTCAGTCTGTGTGTGTCTTTCAATCTGAAGTGAGTCTCTTTTAGGCAGGTTTTGTAAGAGTCTTCTCTTTTTATCCATTCAGCCACCCTATATCTTTTGGTTGGAGCACTTAATCCATTTATAATTAAAGGAGTTGTTGGTAAATATGTAATTGTTGCCATTTTTTATGCATGTTTTTTTATATTTTTTTCGCCTCTTTTTCTTTTTCTTAAAGAAGTCCCTCTAACATTTCTTGTAATACTGGTTTGGTGTTGATGAACTCCTTTACCTTTTTTTTCTATGGGAAGACCTTTATCTGTTCTTTGATTCTAAACAATAGCTTTGCTGTGTAGAGTAATCTTGGTGTTAGGTCCTTGCTTTTCATCTCTTTGATTATTTTCTGCCAATCCCTTCTGGCCTGCAAAGTTTCTATCGAGAAATCAACTAACAGTGTTATGGGAGCTCCCTTGTAGATAACTAACTACTTTTCTTTTGCTGCTTTTAAGATTCTCTCTTTGTCTTTTCAGTTTTGGCATTTTAATTATGATGTATCTTGGTGTGGGCCTCTTTGGGGTCATCTTGTTTGGGACTCAGTGCACTTCCTGGGTTTCTATGCCTATTTTCTTCACCAGGTTAGGGAAGTTTCTGTCATTGTTTCCTCAAATAGGTTTTCAATTCCTTGCTCCCTTCTTTCTCTTTCCAGTACCCCTAAGATACAAATGTTGGTACGTTTGATATTGTCCCAGAGGCCCCTTAAACTGTCCTCAGGTTTTGGATTCTTTTGTTCTTTTTTCAGTTCTAATTGGGTGTCTTCTGCTACCTAATCTACATTGCTGATTCGAACCGCTGCTTCATCTAATCCACTGTTGATTCCCCCTAATGTGTTCTTTATTTCAATTATAATATTCTTCATTTTGGACTGGTTCTTTTTTATATTTTCTGTCTCTATTTTTATGTTTCCTATCTCTTTGCTGAAGTTCTCTCTGAGATCATTGAGCATCCTTATAATGAGTGTTTTGAACTCTGCATTGGGAGTTTGCTTGTCTCCATTTTGTTTAGTTCTTTTTCTGGAGCTTTGTTCTGTTCTTTCATTTGGGATATCTTTCTTTATCTCTCCATTTTGGCTGCCACCCTGTGTTTGTTACTATATATTAGGTAGGGCGATGTCTCCCAGTTTTAGTAGAATGGCCTTATACAGTAAGTGTTCTGTGGGACCCCGTGGTGCAGTATCCCTAGTCACCTGATCTGGTTGCTGCAGGTGTGTCCCTTGTATGAGTTGTGGGTGCCCTCCTGTTGTGGTTGAGCCTTGGTTGCTGTTTGCAAATCAGTGAGAGGGATTGACCCTCAGGCTGATTGGTTGTGAGGACTGGCCATGACTACAGTGGAGGAGCTGTTCTTAAGGGACTGACCCTACAGAGCAGGACTCTCTATAGATGGGCTCTGGTGCGTGTTCAGTCTGCCCTTTAGGTGTCACATTTGTGAAGGTGGCCAGGTGGTGCTCTGGCATGGTCCAAAGCCCCTGGGCCTCCTGGGAGGGTACCCCACTGCAGGCCAAGTTAATCCACTCCCTGTGCCCTATTCAGGACCACATGGCATGAACAACAAAGCAGTCTGTAGTTGTCTTCCATGTACTTTGGGCTTAAAGGTGCCTGGGAGAGGCTAATCTGTGAACCAAGGCTAACTGCTGCTAATGCTGGGCTTGGGGCTGCTTAGCAAGAGGTACAGGGCACACCAAGGCCAGATGCTCCTTATTTGAGGTTGGTGAACCTTTGAAAGATTTTAGGAAAGTCTGTAGTAAGAGCAAAGACAGGCCATTTTTATGGAAAAGCCACTGGAAGTAGCTTGGATTGACCTGCAAGTTGGGCGTGGCAAGGTCTCAGGGAATCACCAGGGTGGTGTGAATTGTGTCAGCCAAGTTAATGGAGACTCACATATGGCGGCTGTCTGCTTCTGCATGTGGGGAAGGGAGAGGGATCAACAAAGAAACAATGGATTCATTCAGCACTTTTGTCGGGGAGAAAGCTGCCCCTCCAGCCCTTACCTTGAAGCCAGTCAATTAAATTTCTCCCCACATGTCCCTGGTGCCTTTTGAGCTGCTCCCCCAGCACAGGAGCACAGAGCAAGTGAGTCCATCAATAAGTAAGTCCATGTGTGGGCCCTTTAAGAGGAATGCCTGGGACACCAGTCACCCTCTCTCTCACTCAGCCACAATTTCCTTTGGTTTTCACAGCCAGAAGTTGTGGGCACTTCTCTTCCTGGCACTAGAACACTGAGCTGGGGAGCTGGGTGTGGGGCTGGGATATCTGTAGCTGAGATATCCTTCCCGATTTATAACTACCACACATAGGTGTGGGACCAGCCCATTCCACATCTAAGACCCTCCTACCAGTCTCAATGTGACTTCTTCTGTACATCTTTAGTTGTAAGACTTCTGTTCAGCTAGACTTCAGGTGATTCTCAATGATGATTGTTCTGTAATTTAGCTGTAATTTTGATGTGGTCATCAGAGGATGCAAGCACAGTGTTTACCTGTTCCTCCATATTGACCTGGCTCATTTATTCTTTAAGACCAGTGACTCCTTTAAAAGATGGACTTGGGCAGAAAAACTGTGTCTTTCAATTTTTCTCTCTGTAGCTGGAATAAAAACATGATATTTCTTGCAATTAAACAGCAATCATATTTTTTGTTACACAGCATGAATTTCCAACCCTTCTGTACCCTATGGATCAGCTTTCTCTGCTCCTTTGGGGCACCTTCCCTTAATGTACCTGGAAAATTAGTGGGTTTTTTTCATATTTGCCCGCTGAGTCAGAGAGGAGAAGAGAGTAATCAATGGGGTTAAATGCTGCTCAGAGATTAAGTATGATGAAGATCAAAATTAACCACTAGAGTTAATATAGAGGTCATTGATGACCTTGATTAGAGTAACTGCAATGGAGTGGTGGGGTCAAAAGCCTATTTTATTGGGCTCTGGGGGATATTGGCAGAGACAAATTAGGAAGCCAAAAGTAAGTGTTTTTTTGAGAATTTTTTATGTAAATGGCAGTAGATGTATGAGAAGAATGCTGGAAATAGGAAGTGAGATCAAGAGATGGGTTCTAGGATGGGAGAAACAATGATATATGTGTATGCAGGTGGGGATGATCTTGTGCAGACAAAATACTGTTCTGATGAGAGCATGAGAATTGCTGGAGCATGCCCTTGAATAGGCGAGAGCAGTAGGATCAAATGCAGAGCTCAGTAAACTACATCCTAGGGGCCAAATCTGACACAGCCCCTGTTTTTATAAATAAATTTTTATTGGAAAACAACAACCCTCGTTTATTATCTATGGCTACTTTAACTAGACAGAGTTCAGAAGTTATTGATTGCATTTACCACATGGCCCACAAAGCCCAAAATGTTAACTATCTGGTCATAAATAAAACAAGTTAGTTGACTCTCTCCTAGTTCACACATAGAGAGGCTGGGCTCAAACAGGAGCAAGAACATTTTTCTTATAAGAGGAGAGAAAATAGAGTTCATTGAGAGAGATGCTGGTAAGTGCTATATATGGTGGAGGGAGTTGTAAAAGTTTTCTGATTTCTTCTATTTTCTTAGTGACATAGGAGATAGAATTCAGTGAGCAGCTGAAAGGAAGGACTTTTGAATCCTCAAGGCTTTTTTAGTATTAGTTGGTGAATTTCTTTAAAGAGCTGATTGGCAAGGTTAACATGGATTACAAAATATAGATCCTTTACATCAACCCAAAGAATAGTATCATTTTGTGCAAGTTAACTGATTTAACAGATTGATACAATTTTTTTTCTATTGGTCAAGGAGTCTGAAGATAAATATAATTCTCTTCTTCCTGTCCAATTCTAGGCCCTCTTTTCAATATTCTGTTTTTCTTTGAGATTGGGGACTACATAGAAAGAGATTTCTAGTTGTGTATACTACTCCCTGCAGTCATGCCGTCTAAACAACATTGTGTAGGTTGGAAAACAGATTGCTCTGAACCAGGGGCAGGGGTTCACAGGATTGCCGTATGTTAGTGTTTACCTTCAGTTCTAATAGATCCTGTGTAACTGAAGGGAGATCACTTCATGTAGAGAATATTGGAAAGGAATGAAATCTGTCTTGTGATTAGTAATGAGGAATATCAGCATCAAAGGCAGCGAAGGTGAAGCCTTTCCTGTTTAGTTTTAGAAGACAAAAATGATTTTCAGCATGTGTTCCCCCTGGATTCTGGTCCATGTTTGGGTCCCTGGAAACTCATTCCCTACCCTTGTTCAATGCAATATATTACTGAGATGGCCTATCACTCTGAGAGACAGGTTTTGACAGTCAGGGTCTGATATTCAGTCCTACATATTTTGACACTCCAACAAGCTCTCTAGGTGGAAACATTATTGAATCACTGCCCAGTTTCATTTCAGCAAATTTCAGCCCAGATGTTGTTCTAGTGTATTAACACGTTGCGTACGGCGGGTTTAAATCCCTCGTGAAGATTCTCGTGATCCGTACGCAACGTGTTAAGATGCAGTAGTTGAAACATCAAGGATCCAGTGGGTTAAGATTGAGATGCCTAATGGCAGAGTCATGCAAGGGGAATTTTGTATGCACTTCTCTGCACAAGGATTGACAGATGTCATTGCTTTTAATCCTTAATTTTACACACACTGAATTCTCTTAAGCATTTATAAATTGGAAAAACAAAATTAAAAATTTCAGTTTTCTTGTTTAGCCTTGCAACTAGCAGGAACTCAGCCATATTTTTAAAAAATTTTGATTGAAATATAACATACACAGAAAAGTGCACAGATCCTAACTGTATAACTTGATAGCTTTTTGAAAAGAACATACCCATGTAAACAGCAGCCAGATAAAAAACAGAACACCACCAATACACGGGCTGTCTATCTTACTAACGCATACCTATTTTGACCTCCAAATTTATAGCTTAGTTTTACCTGTTTATAAAATTTATGTAAATGAAATCATACAGTATGTTTTCTTTTTTTGTCTGACATCTATTACTCAACATTCTGTATATGAAAGTCTTCTATGTTTTGCATGTGGTTGTAGTTTGTTTATTGTCTTTGCTAAATAGTATAAAATAAGCACCCTCCCCATCCACGACTTAGCTTTCCGTAGTTTCAGTTACCCTCAGTCAACTATGGTCCAAAAATATTAAATGGAAAATTACAGAAATGAATAATTTATAAGTTTTAAATTATACATCATTCTGAAAAGCATAATAAAATCTTATGCCATCCAGCTCACGTCCAGCTTCTCTGGAAGGGAGAGATGAGTCAGAGTTTGAGTGAAGGGTGACAGGTAACCCAAATAGTGATATTTGGCCACTGTACGAATTTGGCTTTCCTCCTAGTGACATAGGTAACTATTGCATCATTTTGAGCAAGGAATTGGTTTGGTGTGACATATTTTAATAGGATTGCCCTGGCTGCACTGTTGAACAGCCATAGAAGGGGTTGTGGAAACAGAACCACAGAGACAACAATGCTTGGGGTAGAAGTAATGAGAAATGGTTGATTCTGGATATATTTTGAATCCAAAGCCAAAAGATTTTTCTATGGATGAGATACACAACATGAGAAAAGGAGGCTACAAAGGATGATCTCAGGGCTTTGAGGAATTGCATTTATTGATACAGCCAGTTAGGAAGGGAAAATCAGAAATTGGAATTTGACGTAAAATTTAAAATAGTGTTTGCCCCAATTAGCAGAATGAGTACAGGTGTGACCTCTTATCTCTCTTGAGATGCTGTGAAGATGATGGTAAAGAAATGTAAGTACCCAATGATGACGAGAATGTGATGGGTCACTAGGAATTCACGTATTTCAATAAATTTGTGGAAGAAGAAAATAGAGAGAGGAGGGTACCTTATGAAGTAGAGGAAACCACAACCTAAATTACATAGAGAGCTACAATCGAGGAAGACACTGACTTGCTCAAAAGCAGTTGAGAGAGGAGCCAGACTTGAGTACGACCAGCTCAGCAGATTGTGAAGCAAGTATTGGTGAAGACAATGTCAAGGAATTAAAGGAATCAGGACAAAACTCTTAGCTACTCCACTCCTTCCTCCTGCTCCACATGTAGAATAATTGATAACCAATTACTTCTCAGGTCCAAAAGGTGACAGTTGGTCTTCCATAGACTTGAACAAACTATTTGAAAAGTACTATGGTGGCAAGTATTATAGTTAAGGATCCAGAGTAAAGCTCTTCTCATTTTAGCGTTTATGGATACCACACCATAGCAGCTGGCACCCATATGATCACCCTAAAGAGAAGTCTGCAAGCCAATAAATCAAACATACATACTCTGAGCTCCTTGTCAATCTAAAATATGAACTAAAGACGAAATATCCACAGGCTATTGAGAAATACTACAACATTGAATGATTGAGGAAGACTGATGAACAAAAAGATAAATGGTATTAGAGGACACAGGGATAATTCAAGAAACAAATAATTTTAAAAAAACACAACAGATAGTATCTTCAGAGAGAGTTTTCGATCTATTATATCCATAAGATAAGAGCAAGATACTACAAAAAATAGGTAACAAAAATGAAAATCAAAGTCCTACAGAACTGTTGTAAGAGAAGATGGAGGAAATCTTCCAGAATATGGAACCAAACAGCAACAACAATGAAGGCAGCAAACAAATATCTAAAAAGTCAATGACAAAAAGATGGCAATAAGACAGAAAAGATAAGAGATACAAGCACAGTCAATCTAGGGAGTGCAGTAGCCAGTGAAAAGGAGAAAACAAGAGAGGAAGATATGAAAGACAATACAAGAAAATAAGTGTCTTTAAGCTAAAATAGCAAGTATAGAAGTGGAATAGGTTGAGGCAATTCAAGTAGGAAGCTGGAAGATATTAGGTAAGCGGGAAAAAAAGCGGGGGGGGGGGGGGGGGGCTTAAGTTGCTTCTCCCCAACAGAAAATTAAGGTAGAAGGAAAGATAAATGTATGAGAAATGTATTATCCAAATATAAGCCATGCTATAGCATGCAGAATTTTGAACTATTGGAGAAGCAGTCCAAAAACATCCATATTATCTTGGTATTAGGAATGTTCCCTTTTGAAATCCATGTGTTTCAAGGTGTTGGAACAATAGCAAGTAAGATAATCGTAGTCTAATATATGGCCCTGAAGGAAATCATATTTGGATTTTTGTAATCACATAAATTTTTATTTCATTGGTTTTAAACTTTTGAAATCAATTTATATGCAGATAATTGAAGTCAATTTTTGATACTAGACAAGATTAAAACATTTCAACTTTGACAATTTAGGAAGTAAATTTAAGCTAACAAGTGTTGGAGGTTAAAGGATTGGCAGATAAATGTCCTCCTCTCATGAAGAAGGACAAGTGATATACTATCTTCAATTGGTGGGTCAAGAAATGGTTTAAGTATGTCGCTTGAGGTTGTAGAGGTGACTGAGGGAAAAAGAATACTAGAGATACAATTTTATCAGGAAGAAGGACAAAGGGCAATAGGAGATGGGATGACAGATTTAAAGCTTCATCAATCAGAGCTAGATAGCAATAGTTAAATTTTAAAATCAGTCAATCAAGAAAAAGCAGAACAAATATATTATTTAGAAGTATGAAAGTACCCCCAGAAATTTAAGAATAGAAATGTTGAAAGTAGTTCTCAAGAAGCCGAACCAGGGTAGGAGTGCCATAAGCAATCATTACCATTGTTATAACCCCTCTGGACATTTTGTTTAAACTATGTATGTGTTTCTTTGATAAATAATATATTTTCAAAATTTCTACCATTTACCAACAATTTGTTGTGGTTGTCACTGGTTGAAGCATTTAACACGAATTATCCACTTAATTTTCAGAACAGTTCTATGAAGTAAGTCCTGTTATTAACTTTAATTTATAAGGCAAATGAATTTTAGACAGCCAAAAAAAAAAAAAGAAAGAAAAGAAAAGAAACTTGTACAAGATGATTCTATCAGGCAGGGGTTACATTTGGTCTGGAGTAACAGAATATCAAACCAAATGGTAGCTTATAAATAAAGAAATTAAGAATTTTTTTGTTTGCGTTTCATTTTTGATGCAGCAGGAATCCTGGATGTAGGTGGTTGCTTATGGCATCGATTCAGTGGTTCAAGGATAACAAGGCTGAGATCCTGTGATTCGCATGGTCTTTTCCACATCTATCAAGATGCTTCTGCAGCATCAACCATTCCATTTGTGTTCCCAACAGCAAAAAGAAAGGGGCACCCATATCAGGAAAACCATATTTTTCTAGAGCCTTCCAGCAGACTTCTGCTAACATGTAATTTACCATGTGTCACATTGCCACCTCAGCTGCTGGGGAGGTTGGAAAATTTTAGATTTTTAGTTGGATATATTCTTGGACTGAATAATGTCAGGTTTCTGTTAAGAGAGAAGGAGAAAATGGATATTCTCCAGCACTTAGCAGTGGGTCCCACAGCAGAGAGTGGCTGAATAGGATTCTGAAATCCAATAAAGTATATTTTTAAATAAACTAGCAAAAGGATCAATAATAGAAAGGTCAGTAAGAAGCATTGAATAAACTGATACCAGTATTTTACTTTTAAATTAGAAAACAATCACAAATTGTATTTAAGATTCACCCTTCCATAGGCTCCACAGTCCATGGGGATTGACAAAAGGTGAGGTAATCAGAGCTGGGCAGAGAATAGTTCTCATTGTAGAGGAGGGACTAACAAGATAGAGTCACTTACCAAGAACCAAATGTCCCTTCATATAAAGGGGAAGAATCTAGCTTGCCAACAGGTTTAAAATAAAGATGGGGGTCATAATTAACGTAATTAAAAGCAAATTTATTTCCAAATGAGAAAATTATATTTTAGCAGAATTCCATACGTTACAAGTTAATGAAGAAGTACCTGTGTATAATTGACTAATCAATTTTCAAGGAATGCAGTTTTAATTTTGCCAGGCAGATTTCATTTAACAGATAAGCAGCATCGTTTAATTTCCAAGAAATTGTGATTGCTTTTCTTTTTCCACTTGACATGCATCTTACTAAAGAAATTATCTGCTCTTGTTCTTTAAAAAAAAATTTATCTGATCTCCTCAAATACAATTACTTTTTTAAAAAAATAAACAGTGACATCAATTATAATTACAGACCCTGCTTACATACGTTTACTGTATATAGTACACAGCACTCTGGCAGATTCAAACAAAGTAATTATTAGCATTGATACTGCTAGGTTCATAAGACATCATAGCAAGTGTTTCCTTAAAAGTGACATGAGCCTTTTGGAAAGAACCATTTCAAGAATATGGAGGATTGACATGAAAGCCATAGACGCGGAAGTTTTGGGGTTTTCATATGTGGGCACTCAATTAACATTTTCCCAGTTGTACAAATGAGCAGTGACTCAGGAAACTAGCTGGAGGGAGAGGAGGGTGTCTGCTCAGCTGATGCTCAAAATACATCTGAGAGTCACAATGATATAGCTGATAACCTTTCATCATGAAAACTTAACGAAAGCTAACATCTTTCTCTTCCACTCTGTGCCATGGGTGTTGCTGTTTGGAGAGTTTTATTTTTTTTCCTTTTGAAGAATTCTCTTAACATTCATTTTAACTTGATTTCACTACATTAAACTTTTCGCATTAGGCAGGGTAATGTCAAAAGGTTTTGGAAAAGGACTAGGGATATACTAGACTTGCCACCTCTCAAAATTAGCCCAAAATGTGGATCCTTGCACATTCTAAGATCCACATCTTCTACACTGAGCTTGCAGGCATGTGAACACTTCCTTAGACCATCAGGGTGCCATTTAGCATAGTAGTACTTCACTTATCTGGGGAAAGGTAGTCAACAGTTCTTCAGAATGCAGTCCAAAGCAAAACAAAGCCTAAAGTGTGTTGATGTTCGACATAACTGCCCTAAGCCCCAATACTAAAGCTTCTGTACTTTATCAATTGGAGAGACCCCCTCAGGTTCCTATTACACACAGTACTCCAAGAGTTTTCATAACCTATTCCAGTATGGTTCAAATTACAGTAGGAAATGTGTAAGGCCATTATCACAAGTCCTGTAGCCAAGAATGGTGATTGAATACTTATAACAATAGAGTATACATTACAAATAATTTCAAAAGACAAAAAAAGCATGAATATAATTCTCTTTCATTTACACATTCATTCATCTCAAGTCAACAACTATAGGTTTATCATCCATTTTATAAACAGAATGGGATGTAGAACTATGATATCTGGCACAAGTTTTAGAATGACACAATCCTTTCCTTTTATCTGCTTTTCCACAGTACTCCTATGAATGAATATATGTAGTTTTTCTCTACTCTTTCATCCTTTTGTTCACTGCTTCTCCCCTAGGTCCAATGATTTGGTTTTTATGGACACTACTAGGTTCTTTCCTGAATTGATTTTTCTAGAAGTATATGAATCAGAGATTTTTTCCGGGATTTTTTTATAC
This sequence comes from Rhinolophus sinicus, assembly GCF_057876585.1. Classification (NCBI taxonomy): domain Eukaryota; kingdom Metazoa; phylum Chordata; class Mammalia; order Chiroptera; family Rhinolophidae; genus Rhinolophus; species Rhinolophus sinicus. Next base: position 29,611,519 of record NC_142513.1, read on the forward strand.
TGAAAGTGAGAAATCAGTCAGACTCTCTCTGGTGGTGGGAGGTGCCATATGTGACATCTCTTGATGCAGTTGGTGGCCTCAGGGAAGAAGTTAGCCAGTTCCAGAGAAAATAATGCCATCAGGAAAAGAGAACAGTAACAAAGCAACGAAGAATGTCCTCCTGCCATTCAGGCTCTAGGTTCTTGATGATGTTGTATAATGAATGCATTCTTTTTGCTACATTTTGTCCAGTTTTTTCTTTAATTACAGGAAATAACCCAGTGTCCTTGATAAATTCTCCTATTTCCCAGGGTAGTTTGAGTTGTGGTTTTGACCACTGTAGCCTAAAGACATTTGAGTCACATAGTCTGAAAATAATTACGCACCTTTCCTTCATATTACATTATTTGAGTGGTGGGATTTTCTAGTATCCCAATAATGATAATATTGGGTCCTTATATACTTCCTGGGTTTTGTTTTGTTTTGGTAATTATATTATATTTGACAACCATTTCTCTTTGAGTATGAGATGATTATGCGAACATTTTGACTATAAAATATAAGACCTTCACTGCCATCTAATACAGAGAAACTATACCAGAAATTTTACCAAAATTCCAAGTGCTCTGTAGTATTATAAATGCTGTGACTCCTTAGACAGACCTGTCTGATTTTAATGAAAGTCTTTACAGCTCATATACCACCTTTCACCGTGAAAAACTGCTTTACTGTGCCATTAAGATGGATGCTTGGCAAGATGAATTCTGATACATGCCAGTAGATGAGAGAAATGTGCTCAGCCAGGCACTGCAACACTGAATGAGCCGCACAATGTTCCTTCTTACTCAAATCCCAAACTGCTCCCCACTTATGAACAGAGGTAATGGGAATGATACCATTATCGGTGACGACAATAGGGGTTTGCCAATAAATTAAAAAGAAATAGAAAGCCAAGAAAAATTGTCCAGGACCTTCATATGCCTCACAAATATAAAAATACCTTGTTATAAATTATTATTTATTAACATAGCTTGTTATAAACTATGATTTATTCTAGAATTCCATCAAAAATTAATTAAATGCAATAATTGAGACTTCCAAGTCAGGCACACTTTAGAAATAACCTGCTTTTAGATTGTTATCATTTGTCACTCTTTTTACTTTATTCGGGTAACCATTGACTCACTGTTATTTATATAATTATATATCATAATTTTAATTATTTACACATGTATAGAGAGAGAGACAGAGATAGAAAGAGATTCAGTATTCCTTTTAGAATATTTTTGTTTCTGCAGAAAGCTCTTTGAATGAATACATGTTTTTGAGAGCAGAAATTACATTCTGCCTTTTCTCTGTAACGCCAGCAGTTTCGTGTCAAGTCACAGACAAGGTCTGTGTGCGTTGTGTGCCACGATGCCACGGGTGCCATTTAATATACACAGCCACTGTGTGGCACTTTGTTTCTATCAGTAAGACTGATACTGACCACTAGTCTGTGTTTGAGCTCAAAATGCAAACAAACAGAAGCCCTCCCATTTTTAAAGACCATGAAAGCAAATACCCAAGAAAAATGGGTTAAGAATGTGAACAGGAATTTTGCAGAAAATTAAAAGTGGAACAACTTAATGTGTAAAATGATGTTCACCTATGCTGGTAGATGAGAGATGCCAGTTAAGACCTCTGCAAGGGTCCACATTGCATCCATCAGGTTTGCAAAAATGTTCTGAAAGTCTGATAACAGCAAATGTTTTGGAGAACATGGGAAAATAAAAGCTCACTGCCAATAGGAACATATAGAGTGTCCTTGCCACTTTGGTGAGCAAGCAGTAGCATCTGGTACTGAGAAAGATGCAGGGATTCTAAGAATTTGTCATGATGTTCACCCTAGAGAACCTCTTGGATGTGGCCTAAGGCAACAGGAAGTACGTTTATGCAAATAGATTTTTTGAATGAAAAACAATAAATATCCATCAATAAAAATATGGATCAATTAATACTGGAATAGTGTAGTAGTTAAGATTTATTAATTAGATCTACATGCAGAAGCAAGGACACATTTTAAAGACATAATGTTGGTTGCAAATAGCTGTTGGCCAAAGGATACATACAGTATGATATAATTTATGCAATATTTTACACATATAGGGGTCCATACCAGGGAGCAGCAAACTTTTTCTGTAAAGGGTCAAATGGAAAATATTTTGTGTTTTTGGAATCCCTGAAGCAACTATTCAGCTCTGTCATTGTAGCATGAAAATAGCCATAGACAATATGTAAATGAACAAATGTGGCTGTATTCCAATAAAGCTTTATTTACAAAAATAGGCAGCAGACTGGATTTAGCCCTCAGACCTTAGTTTTCTGTACGCTGATCTATACCTTTACAATTCCATATGAAAATTGATGGTATTGGTATCTAACTTTCAAAAAAGAGCTTGCTCCTAGGGAGAGGAAAAAGAGTAGGATCAAGGAGGACAGCTCAGAATTAATCTGCACTGCAACTTCTTAAGTATATACGACGTGTGACAATTATGTTCGCAAACTCGTCTTAGAAAAAGTGCTGTATATCTCATTGCTGAATGTCACTATGGTTACCTTTGAAGTACTCCCCTTGGGAAGCTATGCACTTACTCCAGCACCTAGTCCACCCTTCAAAGCAATTTTGGAACTCTTTTTCTGGAATGGCCATCAGAGCTGTCGTCACATTACCTTTGATGTCCTGAATGTTATCAAAATGTCTTTCTTTCAATATTTCCTTTATCTTCGGGTAAAGCAAGAAGTCACTGGGGGCCAGATCAGGTGAGTAGGGAGGGTGTTCCAATCCACTTATTTGTTTACTGGCTAAAAACTCCCTCACAGATAGTGCTGTGTCCGCTGAAGCATTGTCGTGATGCAAGAACTCCTTCGGGACCATTTTTGCACACACCTTTCTCATGCCAAGATTTTCAGTTAAGAGTTTTCTGTTTCTCCATCAATGTTTACCATGCTTCTCACAGTCAGCGACAATTTTGACACACAATTCGACGAATTTTTGCAATGTTTTGTCAGTTCTGCTTGTTACTGGCTGCGCTGACCTCTATTCATCAGTGACATGTTTTCTCCCCTCAGAAAAATGCTTAATGTATTTGTACACCGCTATTTTCTTCATGGCATTATCCCCATAAACTTGGACTAACATGTCCCTGATTTCACTTCCACTCTTGCCAAGTTTAACAAGAAATTTAATGTTTATCCGTTACTCCAATTCAAACACAGACATTCTTGTGATGGCACACAACAACAATAATGAACACCACTCAGCAAGACACCACCACACGTTGACACAAACACAGCTGTGAGACACTGATATACCAAGGATATGAAACCTCACCTAGCTCTTTGTACAGTGCTGCCAGTGTAAGCAGGCAGTGGCAAGTTTGTGGACTTAATTGTGAGACCTCACACAGAGAGTGCCAAAAAAATGTATACACATTTTAAGAAAGGAAAATCTGTTAAAATTACACTGATGTCTTTGAGCACGTCTTGTAATTGCAGAAGTCAAACCTGACTTGTATTCATCTTTTGCTGTTGATATATACAGACTATTACAATTTTAACACAGTTTTTCCTTTCCTAAAATGTGTATACATTTTTGGGGGCACCCTCTATATTTGTGTGTGTGTGTGTGTGTGTGTGTGTGATTTTTTGTTAGACTTAGATTCATTTGTTTCTGTTTGTAATCCATTTTCTCACTATCTTTGTTGATCTTATTTGATCTATTTGTCTATCTATCTACCTATCTACCTATTGAGTTATTTACTAATGGCACATTATATACTTATCATTATAAAATTCTCCTCTTTATCCCATTCTCCCATTTTCCCCTTATCTTTCTTTTGAGTTTTCCTTAATAAGTAAAACTTTGTCCATTCTTTCTATTTTAACATTTTCAAGTCATTTTATTTTGGATATTTCTTTTGTTTCCAACATGTAGTTTATAATTTTTATCCACTTCTAAAAGGTCTCTGTATTTAGTACATAAATTTATCTCATTTACATTTATCAGTAGGCAGATATGTTCAATCTTAATCACATCATTTTCTTTTGGGAGGATGTTTACTACATTCTTTTTTTTAATAATTATTTTTTTCAATTGTAATTGACACACAGTATTTAAAAATATTAAAGCAAATATGGCAAAATGTGGGCTTTTAAAAAATTTGTATCTGTGTTATTTACACCATTCTGTATATTTCCGTGTAACAGATATACGTAATATGGAAAAAAGAAGAAAGATAAAGTCAATACATTAAAATATTAAAGATAATGTGAACCAGAACAATGGGAAACAAAAACATCTGACAGAATGACACTTCTTTCACAAGACCCTATCTTTGTCTGTGTACCCTTCATAGTCATAAGTTAGTAAGTTAGGTCAAAAAGTTAAGACAAGTTAATTACAAATGGAGAAAAGTTGTCAAACTGCTGCATGATGGATAATTGGATCTGGGGCAACTCTAAATCATGTTATAATTGAAACCCCATCTTTAGAATGGTTAAATCAAGTTTGAGTTGAATTTGTGACCACCTCTATTAAAGTTCAAGACTTTGTACCTTCATTTTGTGACTGAACTCACCCTTCTGTCCATCTTATCAGCTCCCCTGTCATTTCTCCTCTATCATGTTTTAGAGGTGATAGGTGTTCAGACATTAGAGGCAAACTTCCTTTGTTCAAAGCTCAGGTGTACCTATAACTAGTCATCTGACCTTATGCCAATTACCCAATGCTTCTGTACCTCAGTTTTGTCATTTGCAATATGGGGTGGTAATAATAGAATATATCTCATTCTGTGGTTGTGAGAATTAAATGAGTTAATTATTTGCAAAATGCTTAGAACAGTGCCTAGCCCATAATAAGTGCTACATAAGTGTTTTATACACGATAAAATTAAGTGGGTTTATTTATCTTTTATCTTGTTGAATTATATGATCAAAAATCCTAAAATTGTCTAGGACAAAATGACTGAGAGCACAATATGTAAGAGTAAAAGTTTTGGAGCCCACGAAACCAGTGATCTAATCCCAAACTGTGACCTTTGTTAGCTCTGAAGGACATAAGTGCTTTGAAACTGAATCCTCATCTGTAAAATGAGGCAAGTAACAGTACCTGGTGGGTAGTTCCTTTCAAGATGGCAGAGTAGGTAAATGCTGTGCTTGCATCCTCTCACTACCATATCAAAATTACAACTAAACTATAGAACAACCATCATTGAGAATCACCTGAATACTAGCTAAAGAGAAGTTCTACAATTAAGAATATACAGAAGAAGCCATGTTGACACTGGTAGGAGAGTTAGAGATGAGGAACAAGCTGGTCTCACACCCACAGGGGTGCAGTTAAAAATTGAGAAGGATATCTTGGCTATAGAGGAACCTGGGAGGAGCAAGGGGTCCCAGGCTCACACAAGGCTTCCCAGCCAAGTATGCCAGTACCAGCAAGAGAAGTTGCCACAACTTCTGGCTGTGAAAACCAGTATAGATTGTGGCTGAGTGAGATGGAAGAGTGCTGGAGTCCAAGGTATTCCTCTTAAAGGGCCCACACACAGACTTACTCACTGATGGAGTCACTCACTCTGAGTTCCAGTGCTGGCGCAGCAGCTCAAAAGGTGCCAGGGACATGTAGGGAGGAAATGAATTGTCTGGCCTCAGGGTGAGAGCTGGATGGGCGGCTTTCTCCCATGCAGTACTGTCAGAATTTATACTTTTTGTTGTGCCCTCCTCGCTGCCGTGGTACAGACACAAGCAGCCACCATATCTATGTGTCCATCAACGTAGCTAACACTGTTCACTCCATCCTGGTGACTCCCTGAGACCCTGCCCCACCCTTCTTATAGATCCACCCAAGTCAATTCTAGTAGCTCTTCCATCTAAACAGCCTGTCTTGGCTCATGCTGTGGACATTCCTAAAATTTTTCAAAGGTTCACAAACCTGAAACTAGCAGCATCTGGCCTTAGCATGTCCTGTACCCATGCTGTGCCGCTCCAAGACTACCATTGGAGGCAGTTGGTATTGGTTCAAGGCTTGACCTCTCCAGGATGGCAGCTATCTGTGGATTCCTTTGTAGCTTATGCCAGGTGGCTGAACTTGGCCTGTGGTGGGACCCCTCCCAGGAGGCCCCAGTGCTAATATGCCCGGTGGCCAGCTTTGGACCTAAGAGAGAACCACTGAGCTACTTCTGGAGTCTACACATCCAAAAGGACGACTGAGCAGGCACCAAGGCCATGCTAAAGCAAATCCTGCTCCATAGGGTCAGCCCCTGAGCAACACCTCCACCACTGCAGTCATGGCCAGTCCTCACAACCAAACAGCCTGTGAGTCAATCCCACCCATTCATGTGCAAACAGCAACCAAGGCTCAACTACAACAGGAGCGCACACTCAACCCACACAAGGGACACATCTGCAGTACCTGGCTAAGTTGACATGGGAGACTATGCCACTGGCCCCCCACAGGACACCTACTACACTTTACTAACACCAGGAGACATAGCAGCTCTACCTAGCATATAGAAACAAACACAGAGACATAGCTAAAATGGGGAGACAAAGAAAAATGTCCCAGGTGTGGCTGATTAGCTCAGTTGGTTAGAGCGTGGTGCTAATAACACCAAGGTTTCTGGATCGATCCCTGCATGGGCCATTGTGAGCTGTGCCCTCCTTTAAAAATAAATAAATACATACATACATACATTAATTAATTAATTAATTTAATTAAAAGGTTTTTTTTGCTTTTTTTTTTAAAGAAAAATGTCCCAAATGAAAGAGCGGGACAAAGCTCCACAAAAAGAACTAAACAAAATGGACATGGGCAATCTATCAGATGCAGCATTCAAAACACTGTTTATAAGGATGCTCAGTGATCTCAGGGAGAACTTCAACAAAGAGTTAGGAAAAATGAAAATGAAAACAGAAAACAGAACTAATAAGAAAGAAAGAATACAATAACTGAAATAAAGACTACATTAGAGGGAATCAACAGTGGATTAGATGAAGCAGAGAGTCAAATCAGTGGTTTGGAAGACAAGGTAGCAGAACACATTCAATCAGAACAGCAAAAAGAAAAATGAATCCAAAAAAGTGAGTATAGTTTAAGGGTCCTCTGGGACAATATCAAGTATACCACAACTCACATCATGGGGTTACCAGAAGAAGAGAGAGAGCCAGGAATTGAAAACCTATTTCAAACAATGAGGAAAAACTTCTCTAACCTGTTGAAGGAAATGGACGTACAAGTCTAGCAAGTGCAGAGAATCTTAAATACAATAAGCTCAAAGAGGGCCACATCAAGACATATCATAATTAAAATGCCAAAGGTTAAAGACAAAGAGAATCTTAAGAGCAGCAAGAGGAAAGCAGTTAGTTACTTACAAAGGAGCTCCCATAAAGACTCAGTTGATTTCTCAACAGAATTTTCCAGGCCAGAAGGGATTAGAACAAAATATTCAAAGTGATGAAAAGCAAAGACCTACAACCAAGACTACTCTATCCAGCAAAGCTATCATTTAGAATCAAAGGATGGATAAAGAGCTTCCTAGACAAGAAAAGATTAAAGGAGTTCATCACCACCAAACCATTATTACAAGGAATGTTAAAAGGACTTCTTTAAGAAGAAAAAAAATATATATGTATAATAAAATGGTAATAACTACATATCTATCAACAATTACTTTAAATGTAAATGGATTAAATCAAAAGACATAGGATGGCTGAATGGATAAAAAAACAAGACCCTTACATATGCTCCTTACAAGAGACTCACTTCAGAGAGAAGACACAGACAGATTGAAACTAAAGGGATGGAAAAAGATATTTCATGAAAATGGAGACAAACAAACAAAATCTGGAGTAGCAATATTTATACCAGGCAAAACAGACTTTAAAACATGGGCTATAACAAGACACAAAAAGGACAGAGTAATCCCGCTTCTAGGTATTTATCTGGAAAAACCCAAAACACTACTTTTGAAGGGATATGTGCATCCACATATTCACTGCAGCATTGTTTACAATAGCCAATATATAGTGGCACCTGGGTGTCCATCAATGGATAATGGATAAAGAAGAGATGGTACATATATACAATGAAATACTACTCAGCAATAAAAAACTAAATTTTGCCATATGTAGCAACATAGATGGACCTACAGGATGTAATGCTAAGTGAAATAAGTCAGAGAAAGACATATGTCATATGATTTCATTTATATCATATTTTTGAAATATGTTATCTTGCTGCAGCAGGTTTTAGGAATACTCTGCCCATATCCCCTCTGATCCCTTTGCCATTTTCACACACACTATCTCAATGGGCTTTTGCTTTCAACAACTAACATCAGTGTCATTTTGTTGATGGCTCCCTCTGGATGCTGGGGCCCTTTTTGCCTTCTATCAAGGAAAGCAGGAAGTGCTTGGGGATTTCCATTCCCTCCACCAGCACTTAACAAAGACTAACAGGCATAGGGATCACCTACTCCAGGACCCTTGCCCCTGATCAGAAAACACAACTTTGAGGTGTGACCTACGCAGAAAGAAATTACGACAAAGTTACCAGATGCCTGAGTTTGCTTGATATCCCACCCTCTGCCTTCTTCCTTTCTTGATCCTTCTCACTTACTATAATGTTGCAAAGAATACTTTTTAATAAACCCATTCCTCATAAATCCGTGTCTCAGGATTTGCTACTAGGCAATCCAATGTAAGACACATGCTATTCTAACTCACTGTGATATAGCTGGAGAGTGATACCCAGCCAAGGGTTGGGTAATTTCTAAAGTTCTTTTGGTCACTGCTTTTCCCCTGAATCTTTATTTAGCCCGCATCAGATCTCTGTTATATCTCAAAAGGCTGCAGGAGGCCGTTGGATTCTAGGAATTCCATACTTGGAAATTTAGATGTTCTCATTCTGAGAATGTGATGAAAATAAATTATGCTTTACTTTTTGAATGAACTAACTGTGGCTGTGCAGTAAAGGTGGTGATGCTGCTGTCCTACAACAGGCTTTATGAAGAATCCATAGAAAGAGCAACGGATCTAGAAGACCTACACTGACCAGTGAGGCAGCCACAGCCACCAGCCATGTGTGGCTACTGAGCATTCGAAAGGTTGCCAGTGCATATTGAGATGAGCTATAAGTGTAAAATGCACACCTCATTTCAAAGACTGAGCACATAAAAGAATGTAAATTACCTTAAAAATTTTATACTGATTACACAATTAATGATATTTTTGAAATATTGGGTTAAATATATTATTAAAATTAGTTTCACCTGTTGTTGTTTTTTTTGTATTTTTTTAAAAGGCGGCTACTAGAGACATTTAAATTACACATGTAGTTCATTTTATATTTCTATTGGACTAGACATAATAGAGGCCTTAGTTTTCAATCTAAAAGGTCAGAACCAGTTAAATTTCCCCAACTCTTTATAATGCCTTCATTGTATTATTTCTGGTGTGGAATTGGCCCCCAGTAAACATACAAAATGGTACATTGCCTTCAATTATAAATACTTCTACCAATGCATAAAGTTGCCATGCAGGTAGAAATGTCTAAAGCTTGATCCTTAGTCCAGAAAATATTATACCAGAAGTATATTTTAAAAATCAGTGCCAGTAGTTATTACTCTTAGTTTAAAATTCATCTGTTTAAGGAAACTTTATTTTAAAGCTATTAAAAGGTTATTTCTATGATTTCCTCTGTGTACACCAGTTTGCTGTTCACTTATTTTGCTTCACTCACAGGTATTCTGTGATGTCTTTCCCGAGTCTTCCACCAACAGTGTATAGAGTTCAAAGCCTCTGTACTTCTCACCTGCACTATTACAACTTTCTAACTGAGTTCTCCTTTGGTTTCTCGGCTTCAAGTGCATGCTTGCCATGGCTGCCAGATAATCTCCCCAACGTACGGTCTAGCCCACAGTCTCCTCACCCCACACCCTTAAATAAAAGGCCTTCAGTCATATTACATTCTTCTGCTAAATTATCCTACAGATACTTGAATAGATGTTGAATGCTCTCCATACTCTGGGCCTATACTTTCTTCATTGCAACTTCACCTCTCTTTTCCAATTAACATTAGACTATTCCTCATCCCTTCTAAGTCCTGCCATGTGTGCTTACCTCTGGTTCTTTTTCCCAATTTTCTCTGCTTAGAATGCCCTCTTCCCTCTCCCATCACACTATGCCCCCATTGCTCAAGTCCTACCTCAAATGTTATTGTATTACATAGTGGCATATTATCAGTGCCTTAAGTTGGGATGCAAAAAACAAAAGACCAACAAACAACAGTAGAAATAACAAAATTAGGTGGAAAAGCTGTTGAAATAAAAGACATGATTTCATTGAGGAGAGAGACAAGTCAACAGCAACATTGGATAATTAGATTACTTCGCTCTCATGTCAGCTTCTCTTAGAAAATTTTCATTTTTGGACCAGAATGCTAATTGTGTGTTCAACATTATCATGCAGAGTCAAACTTCAACTTTATTTGTAGATTTGCTTCTTTCCATTTTCTTGGAAGCCAAGTGAGATCATTGGTGAGTGGGGTGAGGTAAAGATTAAGATTAGGAGAGTTGTGAGGGATTGACAGAGTTGGGGGAGGGAGAATACTGGACATTGTATGACATTGTGACTGCAACTGTTTTAGAGAACTTCTAGAACTGCAATTAACAGATAAAGATCCCTGGTATAGCTGCTTTGGCTTGCGTAGTAAAGTGGGAAGATTATATTTGCGTGTGTGTTAAAAATATATTTGACTATATTTTAAACTTTTCTATAATTCTCTATCTGTTTATAATGCAAGGAAACTAGTAAAAACTGTTCAGTTATTGAAAGGTAACATACAAGTTCCCTATCAGTAGCGATTTTAAAAAGCAGGGAAAAAAAAAATGTTTATGTGTAAAGAACATTTCCTTAGGAAAAGAGTAGTCACTCAGGGATTTGAATTTAATTATGTCATTTTTACAAAAAGAAAAAAAAAAACCCTAAGGCATACAAATTGAACTAATTTGTCTTCCTGGTAGCCTAACTAACATGTGTCTAATGACTGTACAGTATTTAAGCTAATGCAAGTGTGATTTACATTTTCCAGGAATGGACAAATGAGGTTTTCAGTTTGGCAACAAACCTGCTGGCCCAAAATATGTCCAGGGATGCATTTCTGGAAAAAGCGTAAGTGGCTCTAATTTTATTGCTAAGGGTGTTGCTTCTTCTGAGTCAGTTTCCTTGCTCCTTTGTGAGTCTTTTGTTTGTACTGCACTGGCTTCTCACATTGATAAACATAAATTTCCCTTTGGGATTTGTTAGAGAACTGATACCTCCACTGTTTGAAATTGGAAGACTTCCAAGAAAGATCGCTCTTTTTTTCAAGCTGCAAATCCGTGTTACCCTGAGCTCTCCCGAATGTCAATGCTTTTGGCACACAATGAGGAGACACTCCCAAATCCTGGCATTGGTGCTCAGAACCAAAAATTGTTAATTTCAGATAGTCCTCTGCTTCTACATCTGCCTGTGTCATGTCAATTATTAATCTGAAGAAGAGAATGAGCGACATATGGTATTGATTTCTCTGGAGTCTTAGATCTCTGATAGATGCTACAATAATTTCCCTGCCTACTTACATCAATAGTCTGGTGTCCTGATTCCTGGTCTTGTAACCAATCACAGCAAGTGTCAGTAAGGAAAGAGAAAGAGAAAGGATGTAGAGGAAAGAGCAGAATTTAAAAAGACGGAAAGGAAAGCAAATCAGGATTACCCAATCACCCTGGAATTACCGTCTTTCTCAAAATTATTTGACCAAGGCAAACAATGATTTCTGCCAGATGCGCAGCAAGGCATTGGTGCGTTCACTTTGGAAGCTGTGCAGGTCCATGAGATTGGGAGCCTTGAAATCAAAACCACAAGTGGAAACATTTTTAGGTGGTCCTCTTTTTTATTTCATGACTTTCTCTCTTCTCTCTTCTTCTGTAAGACATAGCCATCATTCCAGACCTAAGACTCCAACCCACATTCCTTTTTTACTCTTGTATGAATTCTTTCTACTTTGAGTCAGTACCTTACAGGTCTTCACTTAAGTGCTTTCTCATGTAATCATTTCGTCTTAGTTTGTCACCTTGAGGACCTTCTACATACCTCCTTCTTTATCCTTTCCTTTCTTTCTCTTTCTTTTTACCATCTTCGATCTTACCATCCTTTATCTAACAGACATTTCGAGAACACCTATTGTGTCAGGCACTGTTAGTGGAAGGGGACACAGAGATAAATAACATGTTTTACCTCAAACATATCCTGTTATAGCTAGTAAAACATCTAGTTGGCTGATCGTTGCAAATGTCTGTTCCAGATTGGTGGCTCCCTATAGCTGTTATGGACATTCTAGAACATGCCTTTTGGTGAACATGTAAGCATTTCTGTTGCATGTACACCTAGCTATGGGACTACTGGGTCATACCATGTGCAGTTTCTTTAAGTGGCAATCCCAATTTATACCTCCATCAGCAGAGTTTGAAAGGTCAGCTGCTAAGTCTCTCTATCCTCATGGCCAGAGGCAGATGAAGAGATAAATACAGTTGTTACATTCATATAGTAGAATATTATACAGTGATGAGAGTGAATGATCTACAACTATAAGCCAATATATGAATGAACCTCAGAAACATAACATGGAGTGAAAGAAGCCAGACACAAAACAACGTGGTTTCATTTGTATACAGTGCAAAAACAGGCAAAAATAATCTATTTTGTTTAAAGTCAGGATCAGGGTTCCCTTCTGGGGGGTAGATTCTAGAATGGGGCTTCTGGGATGCTACTAAAGTGATAATGTTCAATTTCTAAATCTGGGTGCTGACTGAAGAGACTTGGACAGTTTGTGATAATTCAGCGAACTGTACATAACGCACGAGTCCTTTTCCAGTGTACTTTATTCTTCAATAAAAGCATTTTAAAAATTAAACATTTGTTTTTCTGTTTCTCCAACAGCTATACTAAACTTAAGCTGCAAGTCACTCCAGAAGGGCGCATTCCTCTCAAAAAGTAAGCTGCATGAACATTTTCCATTATTTATCTTCTTTTCCTCAATGATTTGAATGTGTGCCATGACTCCGTTTTGTTTTCCCATGGCCCAAGTGGGAGCATGGAAATGTGCAGTCACCCCTTCTCCCTCACACTCTATGTTAACATCAGTGCAGCTGGTTTCCTCATAGAGATTTTCCCAGGCTTCCTCTTTCTGTGGCATCATTTTCAAGAAACACCAAAGCAAGAAGGGGATGGAGCGAGTGGTGGAAACCTTCTGATAACCCAAAAGATCATCTGAGATTAAGAACAATTCTAGTGACCACCAATTTCTTTCTACCAAGATGACACCAACCGTAAAGCAGGGGTTACAAACTCAAATGTCAACAGAAGCCAGGCAGGGAACATAAAAGATGGAGCAGGCCAGGAGCCACAAGCAAATCTGAAGAGTGAAACCCCACCATAAGGAGACAACTTCAACTCAACTCTGTCATATTCCCTGTGGGACTGGGTGGGCTCCAGACACTAGATTTTCTAATGTTTCAATAGAACCAATAAATCCAAATTATTATAGTAAATTGTCCAGAATTTGTTATATTTTTAAAAACCAAATTACTGACCAAAGAAAGCACATGTTTAGACCATATTTAGCCAAATATCTTTAACATTTGACTTACTAACTACCAGTGGGCTCTTGTTAATAAAAAGTTAAATAATTAATTATTATGAATAATATTAACAACATTCACTTTTAGAGCAATGAGTAGCAGCAAGGGGACAGAGTTGGCAAGGATATTTATTTTAGTGCTTAATATTAAAGGCTACTTAGTGCAATGTCCTTTAATCGAGTCATCACCATCGTCTCAAAATATTGATTTTCTATTAGACACTTTGATTATAAAAAGCCATGCATAGATCTTTCAGAACAAATACGCAAATGAATGGAGCTATGGGAGCTTTTTACTTTAAAGCTAAATAATACAGAGGTTTGATCCAATAGAATATTTTGGGTTGGTGTCATCTGCAAGTGCTGTGATCCATATGCCTTTTAAACATCTCTCATGTGTTGTGCTTTCACTTTACAGCATCTACCGCTTGTTTTCAGCAGACCGGAAACGAGTTGAAACTGCTTTAGAGGCTTGTAGTCTTCCATCTTCAAGGGTGAGCATATTGCCTTTCTACAGTTAGCACTACTAAATAGCTTTGAATAATCTTACTAAAATAAAGCTTGCCCAAATTACCCCAACTTTTTTTTAAATTAAGAGGACCATAGGACTTATTTGTTAATATTTACATTATATGGGGTCACTGCAATTATATTTTCTTTCACTCCCATTACTACAATATTTTAATCTAGAGGGACCCTATGTTTTGTAAATAGTAACAAAACAAAACAAAAAAATAGCCATCTAATAAAAAATATTGGCCAAAAAAATCAATGTTATCAAAAATTTAAACTTCTCAACAATAAATTGTTTCTTGATGTCCCTTAACATATTATCTAATGACTATGGGTTATGATTAGGAAGATATTTGAAATATTAATTTCATTTTTCTCATCCTTTTAAAATTTCTAGTTTTAAGAGTTATAAGTTAATAGCAATTAGTATGGTAGTACATGTTTATAAATAAATATGTATAGATGCTGTGCAGGGCTATGCTCAAGAAGGTTTTCTGAGAGGGAGGCAGGATCAAAGCAGTTTGGATACCAACCATCTACAGTGTTCAGATGGTGGAAAAGTAGATGAGAGGTCAAATATGTAGCATGCTTTTTGTTTTATGCCCAACACATTCAAGGCACTCAATATATATCAACCACCTGAAATAATTTGCCTTCATTCCAATGCATTTCTACATACCTGGCTCTAAAATGATTTGTTATCATTGTTTCTAAGAGAAATTAGTCTGTTGCATAAAACCTTTTTCTCACACTATATGCTGAGCTCTCTCCTTTCTATTATAAATTATTTTTATCCTAGTATCTAAGCAACAAGTAAGCACTTTCCCAAGGATAATACTTAACACTATAGGGAGAACTTCTGAACCTTTCGAAGCCCACTTGCCATGTTCAAGTTGCACTGAACAAAGTTGAAAAGCCAGTCTTAAATTTAAGGTTAAATTATGAAAAGGCATTGAGTGGTCTTATTAAATTCAGCAGCCAATTCTGGTTGTAAATACTTTCAGATAAAAAAAAAATGAAGTTTATTAATGATTTGGGTAGGTTACAGGAAAGAAAAAAAGAGTATGAGTCTCCTCTACCAGTTTCCTGCTATAGATGCCAAAAGCTGATGATGCTGTAAACACTGGGGCAGAGCTGTGGAAAGACTCCCCCAACATTTTAACCTTCATTTTAATCAGCAAAATAGAATGATTGAACTTGTTTATTATTGCCCTTTCATTAGATGCTTTGGAGTAGGAAAAATATAATAGTCAAGGTCCTGTTGTTGGCTCAACAAATATTTCTTGAACTCTTACTGTATACCCTCACGCATTGGGAATAAGCATTGAGTGAACAAAGTGAAGTGAACAGGATTCAAGGACCATAGAGTTTGGTAATGCTAGTCAAATGCCTCTAGTAACACGTATAAATTGCGGGGGGGGGGGGGGGGGGGATGCTGTGAACGAAAGCAATGGAGTGCTGCCACTGAGAATAAGGGAAACTCATTCCAGTAAAAGAAAACAATTTCTTCCTGAGGCTGGAAGGAATTGACCAGTTTGAGTAACTAAAAAAGAGACCACTGTATTTAAGCATAAGAAGAAAGTGTGGGAGATTAATTTAGAAAGATGAACAAAGAATTTTTCTCTGCAATTGCTCCTGATTTTACCTTTACTGGATAACATCTTGTGAAACATAATGATCAAAAATTTTAACTTCTTTTTATAAATCTAGCTAAGGGAAAGAAGGAAAAAAATGAAACTAATAGAAAGTCAAATCCATCAATCAATACTCTGTAAATTACAATTTTCCAAACAATTGGATTCTGCGAATTCAGTCAATAAATATGAACTGAGGTTTTTACAATCCAGTATGTCTATTGTAGGTTCATGCTTTCAGACCAATCGTCACCTGGAGACATTTTAAAAGGAAAATGAGATTCATATAATAGAAGTTATGTTTAAATTTAAAAATATTTATCTTTACTAAATTAAATGTTATGACAATTTTCTGAAAACAAATCAGAGATTTTTAAAAAATATAATCAACCTCCATCATAAAGTTTTGAATGATCGTTACTCATGGTAAAGTGTGCTTTACTTGGAGGAGTTGTAGAAATAGAATGCTTTACAAGACCTAAAAACCAAAGACAGTTTCAGAGCTAAGAGATAAATGCTTCCGCAAACTGACTGTATTTTAAAGCCTTGTAATTTCACATCTGCAGAACAGAGGCTCCAGAAAATATCTACTAATTAGCACAAAAAGATTCTGGATATCCTGGCAAGAAGTGTTTTCAACACTACACAGAAGAAAAGGTTATATAAATAAATGGTAGATAATACTGCATATCTGGAGCCTCATTTCATAGCCAGCAGTCGTTCATACTAGATTTAATTGTGTTCTATAAATAGATACATTACCAGAAACACAGTGGATATCCTGTTGCGATTTTTTAAAACATTATCTTTGTGCACATTGTTAGGGATAATTAATGCACTGGAACTTGTATCCCGGCCAACGTGATCCATTGTGATTACACATTCCTTAAGGGGTACTCCTTTAGAGATTTTCCTTGCTTACCCAAAGTTACCTTAGTTGTTTAAAAGTTGTACTATATCCAAAAGAGAAAGAAAGCAATTACTGTCCTACTATTAATAATGCAAATACATTTTGCAGTGAGACCTTTGAATATTCAGATATTTGAAGACCTTTGCATATTCAGATAATTGCCACTTTACCTACAAACTTTTTGAGCACCAAAAATAGTTTACTTGTACCCAAACTCCCTTTGATTTAAGGCTTATTAATTTGAAAACAGCTCAGTGACATTTGGAATTGTAATGTAGTCCTGGCATAGCATCGGCATATGTATTTTATATGCATTTTAATGAATGCATTTTATATGCATTTTAATGAAGAAGATAAGGAATAAATCCATGTATTTGTTTTAAATAATAAAATGTACCATCGTTAGGAACATATATGCAATACTGAAGAAAGCAGCAATTATTTTGGATTAAAAGAATACCTTAAATTTTACTAAAGAATACTATCAATAAAACTTATAAAAGAACTTCTCACAAGATAGCTGTAATATTTGCCATTCTCATGTTCCTTATATCCTAAACATAATCAGAAATATAATCATTTCTGTAGCTGTGATTCTTAAAATCACTAATATAAAAATTCCATTCTAACCACATTAAGTAATTCACTATGAGTAGTTTACTTGTAATTATTTCATGTACTGTATAGCTAACTCAACTTTTGATTTATAGTTTTAGAACAACAATATTGAGAATAGGTAGAAACCCTGCATTTACTGAGAAATAACCCATCATTTTGTGAAGATAAAATCTTTGTGTGGATTCTTTATCCATTAGGGTCTGCTTAAATAAATTAATATTTTTTAAAATAACATTATTCTGAATGCTAAATACCTGCTTGTTATAGAATTATTTTTTAATCTATAAATATGTAAAGAAGAAAATACAAACCACATCTAAAAACTGATGTGACCATTTAGTTTGCTGGATCACAGTGTTACTTACTGCATCAAGTAAACTTGATTCAAACATATTGGCCCCCCACCCACCCACTTGCTCACCAAGGACCTCAGATAAGTTTTATAACTTATCAGCTCCTTAGCGTCCCTGTCTATAAAATGAGGACACTAACCATGCCAACCTCGTAGAGTTGACTTGAGATGAAATGGAAACATTCAAGTAAAGCTCATAGAACCATATACTTGGCATACAGTAACAGTAAGTGCTCAATCACTATTAATTCTTAATATCCTCTGAATATATATATATATATATATTCTTTTTTAACTTGGCATGTCGATATGTCGTAACTAGGTCTCTATGGAATCTAGAAATTCAAATACAAATGCCATCAAGTTTTGGGGTTTTTTGTTTGTTTTATATTTTATATTTTTCCTTTTGAGATTCGTTATGTACAAATATGGAATTAAAGCAACCCCATTTTTAAAGTTTGCCAATACTTTGTAGTTTCTGCAATAAATGGGCCTGATTCAAACACTATTGGCCTTCTTAATTCTCTCTCCAAGATGTTCTGGTAACAATAGCAACAAATAGTCACTGAAAATCTGTTCTGTATTGGTGGCATGATGAGGTGGGCCAAGTCCTTAGACTACAAGACAGAAGAACCTAAGATCTGGTCTCATGTCCTGGGTTTGTCTAACAAACATTGATTAGGTGTCTGTTATACGCCAGACATCATGCTGGGGACACAAATAAATTAAATAAGAGATAGTCACTTCACTGAAAAACTCATAGTCTGGTAGAAAATCAAACATACAAAAAGTATTTTAAAAATAAGACATATGGAAACTGTGTGATGGATGTTATAATGAAGGCATATAAAGGTAGATTGTGGACACACAAAAAAAGAATGTGTCACCTGTAGGTGGTATGGTCAGGAAGCGTTCACAGAAGAATATTTAAACATTGGGTATGATCTTTAGAGTATCAGACCTTGGGCTTCCTTCTGCTCAAACAGGACAAAATGAATCCGTTTCATCCACCTCACCAATTATGAGATCCAGGAAAATAAAATATGTGACTAAGCTTTGTGAATTTCAGCCTTGTTTAAAATGTAAGGAATTAGGAATTGTCTGTAGCTTGCCCCTAAATAGCTCCCCTATTCGCTTTCACTTAAGCTTTCGATCATGCTTATTTTAACTCATTTTTCCAAAATACTTTTTCTCCCACTTTCACCCACTGACCTCAAAGGCTTTAGGGTATCCTCATCAGTCAAGTTGGGCAAGAGAAAAATGAGACAAAGAAAATCAGCTTCATTGAACTCTTTTCCTTTTTCTATGTGCTAACATTCAACTGGTGATGATGATAAATTATGTGTATTCAGATTATGTTATTAATTTGTCTCTTAGTAGAAGTTCTAATTCACAGCTGGTAAATAAACAATGGTTAGAGTTTTAGTAAAGCATATTGTTCTATGAAATTATGTGTCTGGAATTTTATGTGAATGACTGTAGTTGAATCTGATCTTCTACAGGAAATAGAGAACACACGAGTCCTTGCTATCAAATTCCACCTTTCTCATAAATTACACTCATTCATTTGCTAAATATTGTAAACCTGCTGTATGTTACACACTAGAGATCGAGCAATTAACAAATTAAACACAAGTCCTAGCTTGTGAGATGTGCAAGCTGGCAAGGAATAGAGAGAACTGTACAGCTGGGAGCACAATATAGTTAAATGGGTGTCAAAATATGAGACAAGCAAGGTGTGAGTGCAGCACAGAATGGAAGACAAAACCCAGTCTGGTGAAAGGAAATTCTCCCAGAGGGAGACATTTTGACTAAGACAAGAAGGGAGGACATAAAAAGGGGGGTCAGGAAGACAATTATTGATATACTTAGATAAAATCCATTTACGTTGTGTGTGCTGGGTGAGGTTAGGATGGTGAAAGGAGTGAGCTCTAAATAGTAACTAAATAGTAGGGAGAACACACTTGGGGTTAATAAAATCCCATAAAGTCAAATGCTTGAGTTGGCAAACAGAGCCATTGAGTATTTCCTTGCTATTGATTTTTAAAACTTTCTCTTTCTTCCCTGTGTCTCTCAGTCAAAGAGTAAGGGAGACACAGTCATTTCCAGCTATCTACAAAACTACAGAAAAAGATGTCAGTGTTTAACTCACAGAAAGGGTAACACTGGAAAATGTACATATTCTAGGCAAAGCAATTCTTCCATTTTGTAAATCGAATAGAATTTTGGAAACCTCTTTACAGGTGGGATCTGTCCCCATTTTATGGGTGGCAAAACACCAATGAAACAATCCTTGAAAATTTCCCAGTGTTCTTGGATTTGGCCATTTGTGCTCATGATTTCAAAAATTGGTGTCCATGTAACTACGCGTAATGGTGTAATGCATCTTTCTATGTGTAATGATAAATGTATTGCATGGTTCTCTCAAATTTCTATTTTGCAAAATAGATATATTTTTCCTGCTCTATAAAAGGATTTAATAAAGAAAATATTATTTTATTTGTTCATTCCACAAATGTAGGAATTCTGCTGTTTGCCAAGTGGTAAGCTAAGTTTTTCTTTTTAGCTGTTAGCAAGCAGTGTGCAATTTCAGACAATCATTTTTAGAAACGTCTATAAAAGTACATTTCAAAATCTATGAATATTGTAAAAGGAAGGCTGTTTTCTTTGCTTTAAGGGTTTGAAAATAAAAATACTTATATAAACATATACCTGAAATAGGAAAATGGTACGAAGAATGTCCTTCCTGTTAACAAAGGCTTGAATACACTCTTCCGGTTTCCATGGCAGCCCGACTAAACAGAAAAATAAGTCATAGAAGTAACTTTTTATATCAGTGACTTGTTCCCAAACAATAGAACCAGGAGGAATCAGTGAGAAATAATGGTTGGTGCTGTATTACTTGAGAAAACTATTTTACAAGTTATCAGACTATTTAAACCAAAAAGAAAATTATTTTTTAAAAAAGGCAAAAAATTGTAATTTATGTTTTCATTTTGAAAATGTTTGTCTCCAGGTATTTTACATTTTTTAAACAATTTTTAATTTTCAATTACAGTTGACATACAATATTATATTTATTTCAGGAGTATAACATATTGGTTAGAAATTTACATAACTTACAAAGTGATGACCCTGATAAATCTAGACCCATCTGACATCATACATATTTATTACAGCATTTTTAACTATATTCCCTATGCTATAATTTTTATCCCTGTGATTGTTTTGTAACTACCAATTTGTATTTCTTAATCCTTTCCCCCCTTTCACTCATCCCTCAACCCTCCTATTGTCTGACAACCATCAAATTGTTTGCTATATCTATGAGTTTGTTTCCGTTTTTTGTTTGTCTATTTATTCAGTTTTTTACACTCCACATATAAGTGAAATCACATGGTATTTGTCTTTCTCATTCTGACTTATTTTCCTTAGCATAACACTCTGAAGTTCCCTCCATGTTGTTGCAGAAGGCAATATTTCCTTCTTTTTTATGACTGAGTAATATTCCATGGTACCACTTCTTCTTTATCCATTCCTCTACTGATGAACACTTAGGTTGCTTCCATATCTTGGCTATTGTAAATAATGCCACAATAAGCATATGGATACATACCTATATCGTTTTGAATTAAAAGGGATTTTGAATTAAAACCTTTGTTTTTGGTTTCTTTAGATAAATACCCACAAGTGGGATTACTGGGTCCTTCTTTGTCTCTTATTAGCCTTTGTTTTAAAGCCTATTTTGTCTGGTATAAGTATTGCTATCCCATCATTTTTTCTTTGTTTCCATTTTCACGAAATATCTTTTTCCATCCTTTTACTTTCTGTTTGTATATGTATTTTGATCTGAAGTGAGTCTCTTGTAAGTGTCTTGTTTTCTTACTCATTCAGCGACCCCATATCTTTTGGTTGGAGCATTTCATCCATTTACACTTAAAGTAATTGTTAATATAAATAAATAAATAAATAAATAAATAAATAAATAAATAAATAAATAAATTTAAAAAAATAAAGTAATTGTAAATAGATATGTAGTTATTGCCATTTTATTATTCATGTTTTTTTATCTTTTTTCTTCTTCTTCTTCCTAAAGAAGTCCCTTTAACATTTCTTGTAATACTGGTTTGGTGTTGATGAATTCCTTTAGCCTTTTCTTCTCTGGAAAAGCTCTCTATCTGTCCTTTAAGTCTAAATAATAGCTTTGCTTAGTAATCTTGGTTCTAGGTCTTTGTTTTTCATCATTTTGAATATTCCGTGCCAATCCCTCTGGCCTGCAAAGTTTCCATTGAGAAATCAGCTGACAGTATTAAGGAAGCTCTCTTGTAAGGAGCTAACTGCTTTTCTCTTGCTGCTTTGAAGAGGCTCTCTTTGTCTGTAATCTCTGGAATTTTAATTATGATGTGTCTTAGTGTGGGCCTCTTTGGGTTCATCTTGTTTGGGACTCAGTGCAATTCCTGGGCTTGTATATCTATTTCCTTCACCAAGTTAGGGAAGTTTTCCATCATTATTTCCTCAAATGGGTTTTTACTTCTTTGCTTTCTCTTCCCCTGTTTTCACCCCTATGTTATGAATATTGGTATGCTTTATGTTGTCCCAGAAGCCTCTTAAACTATCCTCATTTTTTATGGATTCCTTTTGCTGTTCTGATTGGGTGTTTTCTTCTACCTTATTTACCAAATCATTGATTGAGTCCTCTGCTTCATCTAATCTACTGTTGACTCCCCTAATGTATTCTTTATTTTAGTTATTGTATTCTTCACTTCTGACTGGTTCTTTTTTATGTTTTCTGTCTCCATTTTTATGTTTCCGATCTCTTCATTGAAGTTCTTCCTAAGATCACTGAGCATCCTTATAAACAGTGTTTTGAACTCTTCATCTGGTAGATTGCTTGTCTCAGTTTCCTTTCGTTCTTTTTGTAGAGCTTTGTTCTGTTCTTTCATTTGGGATATGTTTCTTTGTCTCTCCATTTTGTCTGCCTCTCTGTGTTTGTTTCTATGTTTTAGGTAGATCTGCTATGTCTTCTTGTCTTAGTAAAGTGGCCTTATGTAGTAGGTGTCCTGTGGGGACATGTGGTGCAGTCTCCCTGGTTTCCTGAGCTGGGTGCTCCAAGTGTGCCCGTTGTGTGGATTATCTGTGCCCTCCTGTTTTAGTTGAGCCTTGGTTGCTGTTGGCATGTCAGTGAGAGGGATTGAGCCTAGGGCTGATTTGTTGTGAGGACTGGCTGTGACTACAGTGGAGGAGCTGTTGTACAAGGGCTGACCCTACAGAACAGGACTCACTTTAGCAGGGCTCTGGTGCCTGCCTAGTTAGCCCTTTGGGTGCATCATTTTTGGAGGTGGTTGGGTGGTGCTATGGTGTAGTCTGATGCTGGCCATCAGGTATCTTAGCTATGGTTCAGGCCAAGATCAGCCACTTGTCTGTGCCCTGCCCAGAGCTACGTGGTATGAATTTCAATGTGATCTGCAGTTGGTTGCCACTTGTGCTGGGCTTTGAAGTGTCTGCTACTAAGGCCAGTTGCTCTAGTGTCAGGCTTGGAGCTGTTTAGCAAGAGGTATGAGGCATTCTGAGGCCAGATGCTGTTTGTTTGAGAGATTTTAAGAAAGGCTACAGCATGAGCCAAGAAGGCCGTTTTTATGGAAAAGCCATTGGAAGTGGCTGGGTGGGCCCAAAAGTTGGGTGGGGCAAGGTTTCAGGGAATCACCAGGGTGGGGAGAATGGTGTTAGCCAGGTAGATGGAGATTCAAATATGGTGCTTGCCTTGTCTTGCAGGCTGGGTGGGCAGGGTCAACAAAGGAACAATCTGGGAGCACTTCTGCCAGCACTTCTCTCTGGGAGAAAGCTGCCCTTTCTGTCCTTACTCTGAAGCCAGACAATTCAGTTCCTCCCCCTATGTCCCTGGCACCTTTTGAGCTGGTGCCCCAGCTCTGGAGCTCAGAGCGAGTGATTCTGTCAGTGAGTAAGTCCTTGCATGGGCTCTTTAATAGGAACCCTTAGGACTCCAGCAGCTCTCAGTGTCACTCATCCACAATCTCTGCTTGTTTTCACAGTCAGAAGTTATGGTGACTTCTTTTCCTGGCACTGGAGCCCCAGGCTGGGGAGCCTGGTGTGGGGATGGGACCTGTCGTTCCTCAGGGAGACCCGCTGTAGCCAGATATCACTCCTGATTTTTAACCACCCTATGGGGGTGTGAAACCAGCTGGTCAGATCTCTATCCCTCCTACCAGTCTCAACATGGCTTCTACTGTATATCTTTAGTTTTAGGACTTCTGTTCAGCTAGACTTCAGACAATTCTCAATGATGGTTGTTCTGTAGTTTAGTTGTCATTTTGAGTTGCTCATGGGAGGTGGCAAGCACAGAATTTACCTCCTCACCCTCTTGACCAGAGCCAAAATTCTTTAATTTTCTAAAAAAATTATTCATTCAAAAGTCTGCTAAATAGCACATAAACAAATATTCATGTATAAACATTCATATAAACAATGTAAGTGTTCTTCATGATGATGATCTATAAACTTAAAATGGTTAAAATGGTAAATTTCATGTTATGTATATAACATAATTGTGTACATATACTTAATCACAATTAAGAAAAGTTTAAAGCCAAAAAAGAGCAAACTAAAAGGAAAAAAAAAATCTGCTGAACACTTCCTGTTTTTACTAGTTCTAACTTACTTTAGTAAATATACTTAAGAAATTGCCTTAACACCTGTTTAGAAGAAGAAAACTCTTCAACTTAAATTATCATGAAAAAGCTACAGAAAATAAGGCTTTTGATACCTTGAAGCCAGTGTCCAAATGTACTCTACAGCTGGTCTCATAAATATCTTCTGAATGTTTACCCTGACCTCCTAGAATAAAGAAAATAGGAAGGAGGGAGGGAGGGATGAAAAATGAGAAGAAGGAAGATAGGCAAAGAAAAAGAACATTAACCGACCCTGTTGTTTTATTTCCCAGAATGATTCAATACCTCAAGAAGATTTTACTGCAGAAGTGTACAGAGTTTTCCTCAACAACCTTTGCCCTCGACCTGAAATTGATAACATCTTTTCTGAATTGTAAGAGAACACATTTTAACCCCCTTTTTTTGGCTTGCAGTTGTCCTCAGGCTGATTAGGGCAGGATTTTGATCAACAGTGGAAGAAGAAAAAAGCTCTTCATACAACTATGTATAATAGCGGCACTTCTGTGTAATTTGTTGGAGAGAATCACACATCCCCACCCATGAGGTGCAACCACTGCCTTTAATGAGTTTGCTGTGATAAGAAGTTTGCTGTGATTGGTTGCTGGCTGTAGCGCTTTCAGGAACCTCAGGGGCTCTGTGTGCTTTAAAGAGTATGGCTAGAACAGACAGGCATCTTGGCTTAGTGGAGATAGACTTGTGTTGCATAAAAAATTCTGAACTGGGACCCAGTCATTTTACCTCTCTGAATTGCATTAGTAAAATGAGAAGTTAGGATTACTAAGTACCCTCCTAGCTGAAAATTATTTGCTTTTATGTTAAAAATTATATAGGCATTAATAAATTATAATAAGAAAACAAACAAAATATCAAGGCAAATGTGGGGAGGTAGCAATTTACCTTTTTTGATATACTGAAATCTATATGATGACAGAAAAATCAATGCAAAATTGAGAAACAAAATTAGGATTACTTCATATGGAAGACAGGCAAACAGTGCTACTAAGAATTACATTGGATATACTCACTTGGTGATGTTCATTCCCATCAATAATTTATCAAACATTGCAGTATTTGTACCATTTAACTTGACTTTGTGCTGTTAACAAGATTAAAATGGGAAGTTTGAATCACACTATTTTGAAGATTTGTATACTCTTGATGAAGTGTAACTTTAATGAAAAGAAAAATGTCCCCAGATTGTTTGTTTATTTGTTTTTAGTGATGAGTAATAAACACATCTTTAAATGATTAAGTGGAATATGGGAATGTGATGACTAAACCAGAAGTTTAGTGACATAATCTAAAAACAACCCATACCTCTGTGTTCAATTTAAAGTGGTGCATCTTTGCACACAAGATGCAGTGTTTTCCTACTATGGATTTACTCATGCATGTGGTATTGTTCAAGGGCATTGGAATTTAGTGGCAGTGATATTTGTAACCCATAGAGATCCAGCAATTGTGCAGCAGCACAGTGATTTTAGAGCAAGATAAGAATTTCAACATAGCATGCTCTTACCACATATGGCGGGATTTTGGTTCCCCGTAAGCTAAATGCAAATAAAAGAGTGAGACGTGGTGGGAAAATATTCTAATTTCTTGTTTTTTAATTATTTTTAGTGGTGCCAAAAGCAAACCTTACCTTACCGTTGATCAGATGATGGATTTTATCAACCTTAAGCAGCGAGATCCCCGGCTGAATGAAATACTTTACCCACCTTTAAAGCAAGAGCAAGTCCAAGTATTGATTGAGAAATATGAACCCAACAATAGCCTCGCCAAGAAAGGTCAGTCCACTTTGCCCCACACCATAGGGAAGTTCTGGTTTCTCATTATGAATGGGTCATCCACTGGTACTTATTGACATGTAGGATTATTTAGGTCAGTCTCCTACATTTGTATGCCTGCTTTCCTTTCTGTCTTAAATCACTGGCAGTTCAATCTGAAGTAGATTTTTTTTTTTAATTTTGTGTTTAATTTTTGTTGTTTTATATATATGCATGGATGTTATTTTTTTATTTAATGTCAAATCATTTCTTTTGTTTTACATTTACTCAGTGACTGAATGCATCTTTCTCAGACAGGAAATTCATTATCTTATAAGTTGCCCCTTTGGGTCTGTTTTTAGAAGTTCTGAGAAATGACCCATATATTTTTCTAAATTTCTCAAACTGAAAAGAATATTCAGTCCATTGGACACTTATCTTATTCTTGTTTACACTATTGACACAATTTCCCACTTTGGAAAATATTATAAAAATTTGACTTTCTACATAAAAAAAAAATAGTGTTTGTAGAATAAAAAATGAGTCTAAAAATTGATATCAGCAAGACAGCTCTAGGTTGCCTGGAAGTTATTAATAAATTTATGTTTTTGATTTGTGAGAAATGAATTGCCAAAATAAGATTACAACAATTTAATTGCCAGGAGATTTTAATTATATGTGGCATCATAGTCCCTGAAAAGGATATTCACATGTTTCTTTATCACTAAGACCAAGTCTCATAAGGGCTGAAATATCTTCACCGAGAAAACTGGTGTGTTATCACTGAGGTTATTGTAAATTACCTAGATATGCCAGAGAGAGGAAAATAAAGTACAATTAAACAATTATTAAGAAGAAATAAATTGCATGTTAATATGCAGGCAATTTATAAATAACAGAAGTAGCTCTAGCAAGGTGATAGTCATTAATAAGAATGGTTATCATAAAAGTAGATTAAAAAGTCTTTTAATCCATTGTATTTATTCTGGAACTGGTCCTCTAAATAAAAAATGAAAGTATTTATTAGGTATAAAAGTCAAATCTTATAATTAATTTTATCCTATATATTATTAGTTGGGAATTTGTAGATGAAATTTTTTAGTTTTTCTTTATTTTCTTGGTCAGGCACTTCACCTTTGTCATTGTCATCATTCTTATTGTTGCCAAGGTCAGTGAAAGGAAACAACTGACCCAACAGTATGTGTTGGCATTGCCAGACCTGCCCCTCTGATCTTACTTAGTGCCACAAATATGGGATTTCTCTTTGTCATTAAGCAGGGAGCAACTCCTTGGAGATTTCACCCCAATATCTTGACAGTTCCTTTTTGAAATCCAAACTTCACCAAAAATAACTAACAGTGTTAAAATAAATCCAACAAGACGTCTAAAACCAGCCCATGACACTAGGAAAACCAAAAGCTGTTGTGAAACCAATGAGGCACTTCAAAACCTAAACTTTGCCATTTTCTCCTCGCTTCACACCACACCACTGATGGCCCATGCTTCAGCTAGCATATAATGCTCCCATACATCAGACTCTGATGATTTGGACAAAGTAGAGGATACAAAGGGAAAAAAATTACAACAGCTTGTTGTAAAACTCAGCAACCCTGGAAGAACCAAGTTTGATCTAATGAAAATTAAGATGACGTCTCTTAGCTTTTGCAAGAGTATTTAACACCTTTATAGATTTACCAGATATGAATTCCATAATCACAACAGGCACACAAAATTCAGGCATATTTAAAATGGCAACTTTATTTTTCTAAAACTTAATATGATTGATCATGAAGCCTCCATGTCAACCTTGATGTGATTTTTTTAAATCACAGAATTCATTTCTCAACCCAAAAACTCCAGTAAGAAAATGAACTTGAGATATTTCACACCAAGTCATTTTGTTTGATGTTATGTGAACAAAGAAGATAAAATTGTTTTATTGTGTTGACTGTTATTTCATGGTGAAAAGGATAATTATTTTGAAATCTTTATTTGTAAGAATAAGAAATTATTGGGTTAGAGCTCAATTCTTTAGTAACTAAGAATTTGAAGTATTTTTTCCAAAAATGAAAATCAGTTTTTTAATTTGATTTTGCAGTTTGACTTTAAGATCTTTTAAGGAATTTTTTTGAGGGTCTGCTTAAATGCAACAAAGTGCAATTTAAGAAAGTATTATTTGACTTCAATATGATGACCGATGAGCAAGGAAATTAGCTCTCATTTATTATGTGACTTTCAAAATGTACATTATCATTTTATAAAGTAGCAAACCAAGGCTTTGAGGACAAAAGATTTACCTAAGGTATCACATGATGTTCTTCAAGAAAGGAGAGTTTTTAACTTTCAGTCAACTAGTTAATGCATTTTGATCAATAAACATATAAGAAAATAAGTAGGGAAGTTTAATATTATAATACGTTATAATTTATTTCTTCTGCTGCTTTAAATTGGACTCATTCTTCAAATATGCCCCAGCATTAGTTAAACTGAACTACAAACTCAATCCCATTTAACTGACAAAGACACTTTCATGTTTCCTATATTTGATAAAATGCTAGGAATAAAATACATACATAATGTGTGTGTGTATTAACATACTTAATTATATAAATATATATACATATACTCTCTGATATCAAGAAACATATTTCAAAGTAGGTGTTAAACAAATAAACCATACACAAAGTTGACATATACTAATACTTAGTTTTTATATGTATTTTATATGTTTTACTTAAAAGGTAACTTAAAATTAAATTAAAAATTTTCAATGTGGCCAAAAGCCTAAATGCTAAAGATGACCAGAGGTTAACTGACTAAAACTGCAATACATAGAAGTATGAAATGAATCCAGGAGATTATTGATTTTGATATTTTGTGGGCCTGCTGTCATTAGCATATTAGCCATATTTCCACGGTGGAATTTCTGTTTCCAGATGTGTATATTGGTTATAAATAATCAGAGGATTTCTGTGCAGTCATTGATACAGAGGGATACAAATATTCATTCACATGTTTGGGTTCTGCAAAGAAAGGGCTTGCATCTTGTTTGTTTCAGAAGATGTTATTCTCAAGGGAGTTTGATTTATTTCTACAATTTAAAACCACACATTGAAAAATGCTGTGGCTCCCACATCAGCGAATGTATCTTTCTTGTTGTTGCCCTGTAGACCTAAATATGCTTAACATAAGGAATATCCAATGACCCTTGATTCTTTCCAACAAAAAGGTCATGAATGTCAGAGTTTGAAAACTAATATCTCCTGAGCAGTTATTTTTTTTTATCACTTAAACTCTTTAGAAGAAAGCAGTGAGTAAAATTAGCATGAAAATAGAATAGTTTCATTGGTGCCCTTGGTAACAGAATGCAGATCTCTAGATTCAACAGATATTTCTGTAAATGAAGGCCTATTTTGCTCCAATAAAATGCGAAACCAAAAGAAAACTTTTGAGTTTGTTAATATATTTATATTCCTGTGAAGAGCAGGTGGTCATGAGTATTGTCAAACAACTGAATTAATTTCATAGATTATAATATTAACAGATGTTTCAAGCTACATTCCTTTTTTATTATTAGCTCTCCCTCTTAAATTTTTATAAGGTGTACTATATAAAACTTCCCCACTTTGTTGCAATTAAATCATAAAAGTGAAGCTGTATAATCTCTTTTAGATCAGTACTCCCTGAGTTAATAGCATAATAGTTGAAATGAATTTAATATTAATAATAGCAAGGCAGTCTGGTTTTCAGCAAAGCAAATAAAAGTTCAGGTGAAGCATTTTCACTTCAAATAGACCTAAGCATATAATAATTGCATCAGTAAAAATAACCCTACTGTATTTTCAGTATTGTTTTATTTTTAAATACTGATACAATTGAACTATATTGCATCATTATTGTCAATAGCAAGAAGTACCCAGTGTGCTAGAGAGAGCATTGCACTTGGGAATCTTTCAACCTGTATTAAGCAGAGCTCCTTCATTTGAAAAATGACAGTTTAACTCAAACTGAAGCACAGAAAGGAATTTACTGTTGCATATAAGCAAGGTGTCAATGACTTCAGGCATGACCACATCGAGTGGCTCAAAGGATGTCATCAAGAATTGTCTGTCTTGATCTCCCATCATTTTCTTGGTCCTATCTATAATTCTTAAGCAGTCTCTCCTAAAGTGGCAACAAAGCCACCAGCAGCTCCTGGTCTACTAATCTCAGTATGCAGAAATTCTTTTTACTCATATTTCCATCAAAAGTCCCAGAAACCTGAACATGGCTTAAGTCACTCAAGGCCACTCCTGAACTAGGACCACTGTAGTCTGGAGGATGGAATGTAATAATTGAACAGACGTAAGTCACATGACCCTCCCTAGAGCCAATGAGGAGTCAACTGCCTAAACCACCTGGACTGACAATGGAAGAGATATGGTTCCTTGAAATTCAAATGGAGTGTGCTACCTAGAAGAAGGAGGAACGACCACTGGGGAGATAAACACAGCAGGTCCCATTAAAACTGGGTCAGAAATCATCATTACTGTATACTTTACCATAGGAAGCCATTTAATGTTTTTGACTAGTTCCATCCCCTATTTTTCTCACTGAAAAAATTCCCTGTGAGAATGTCTGGGAGAATTACATAAGTTGATCCTGGTAAGAAGATTGGATATATTAATTGTTGCCCACTAAACCTTTATTGACCAGAACTAATGAAAAGTGATAATTGGCATTTACACCAAATAATTTTAAACCTCTAATTAACGGGTGTGGAAGAAGTGAGATTCAGAACATTGGTCAGAGGCATTTCTGAACATTGTTGCAACTCAGCTAACAGGCTTGTTTAACTTCTTACAATGCAAAGTATGTTAGAACCATTGAAGGATGAAACCTGAAAAAAATATGCATGTTGTATCTGTGCACCAGTGTTTATTTCTGACTCAATCATTCTTTTACATTTTTTTTATTAAAATGGAATTGTAGTTTAAAATTGTAAAAATTTACACTGGAATCTTACTGTTTACTTCATCACTTACTTTTCTAGATTTTAAAATCTCATTGTTTTCTCAGCACCATTTGTCTTTACTAGGTAAAAATTATAAAAATAATGATTATTTTATTTTTTTAGTGGGGAATATTGGGGAACAGTGTGTTTCTCAGGGGCCCATCAGTTCCAGGTCATTGTCCTTCAGTCTAATTGTGGAGGGCGCAGCTCAGCTCCAAGTCCAGTTGCCATTTTTTTTTTAATCTTTAGTTGCAGGGGGCACAGCCCACCATCCCATGTGGGAATTGAACCGGCAACCTTGTTTTTGAGAGCTCACCCTCTAACCAACGGGCTAACGAGCCATCCAGCTGCCCCTCTGGAAGCTAAGTGGCAGCTCATTGTCTTCAATCTAGTTGTGGAGGGCGCAGCTCACTGGCTCATGTGGGAATCGAATTGGCAACCCTGCTGTTCAGAGCTTACGCTCTAACCAACTCAGCCATCCAGCTGCCCCATAAAAATAATGATTATTATTTTCTATTGTGCATCCTTGAGAGATCAAACGTGCCATAATTAAAGAAAAGGGCTGGCATAGTCTTATGGCCAAGCTAATTAACCTCAGGCAAGTGACATGACATGCTCATGTTTTAGGTTCCTCGTCTGTAAAGTGGGATGAGACCAGCACTAGCAGACATTGGTCCTCTTCCCATATCTCTTGACATTCATTGTTCCATACAGTCAACAGTGTCCTCTGCAATTCTCCTGGACTTTCAGCCCAACCACAGGCAACCTACAAGTGCCCGGAACTCCACAGCCCCAGGAGTGCTTTTCATCCAGGAAGTATTATCTCATCTTTCTTGCCCCTTGTGTGGGACAGTTTGGATGCATTTTTCTCCACTTCCTCCTGGAGTTCCCCAATGGGATCGAGCCCTAGTTGTCTGCAACTGTGACCTGCTTGATCACCTTCTCTTTATTAGCTTCCTTTCCTCCCTTCTCATGTCTCCACTCCCCTCCTGTTACATCCCGGGGTTACCTCCCAAATAAACTCCTTGTACTCAAATCCTTGTCTCAAAGACGACTTTTAGGAGAACCCAAACTAAAACAAGTGCTTTTCTATAAATAGCCCTGACAGAATCAAAAGTGAAAGGTGATTAAGGTCAGAGTATATGAGCATTGAAATGAAAAACAAAAACAAACAAAGAAACAAAAAAATGGAAAGGAGTTGTGCCCAAGGCTCATTGCTTCTGACCTGTCGTATAATTGCTTCAGTTTGTCACATTCATTAAAGCCCTGGTCGATGGTCTTAAATCATGGGATCTGTTGTGTGTTAGGGACTTAACCATTTAGCCAAAGTCTCAGCTCTTCGAAGAGATAGCTGAGGACGTGACAATGTTGAGAGTAGGACTATGTTTTCTGTGTCCCAGTGCAGAGTCTTCCCACTACTCCGGACTTCCGCATGGAGGCCTCCATCAGGACATGCTGAGGAAAGAGATTCAGGGCCAGCTATTTAGAAGTTAGCAATTGGTATCCAGCAGCGGTTTTCAGACTCGTCCTCAATGTAGCATCCTTTTATTTGTGTTTGTTTCTTCTAACAAAGTCTCACAAGAAAGGCCAATGTGCAGGAAAAACTTTAAAAGTGCTAGTTTGGTTGCACAGGGGAGCCAGGAGCATAGCTGGTGATGGCTGCCCTTCTCCTGTTTCTTCTCCTGCCTCATCCCATCCCTGCAGGAACTTCTGCCAAAACCCTGGGAGATTCAGATGCACAATTTACAAACCACTCATCTGGGGGAAGTATTGACTGGTTTAAAGATCTGCCTCGCAATTAAGGTGGCATCCATTTATATATTTTGATACAGATTCCTTGTAAGAAGTAAAAGAATTGAAATGAACGAGATAGATTTTCTTCCCAAAAGGCAAGGATAGATGAAAACTATATGACATAGCCAATTCTTTTTATACCTTAATGAAGTTACTACACTAAGAAAGCTGCTGAAAAGCCACTCCAGTATTTTATTGATTAAGATCCTATTTAAATTCCACCTATTGACTTTCCAGCCTTTGTGGAAGGTCACAGGAGAATGACATTATCATCTGTGAGTATATTTGAAGCTCCTCTTAACTCTGTGTTTCATATATTCATAGACTTCTCCCAAACACTATGAGAGACTGGCTAAAATGAAAAAAAAATATTTTAAGATAACCATTATAAGTCCCTTGATTATTAGTTGATTTGGTAACTTTCTTCACTTTCCCTTCCTTGATTGTGTTTCCTCCTTTCTCAAGAAGCTGGAATTGGTCTGAGGAGAAGCAAATGCTGGCCCTGAGTCCCATTTTTTTCCTTCTCCAGCCTTTCTTTCCATGACCTCAAAGTCTGCTCAGAAGCCAGCTCTAGCCACAAAGTCACAACCATGTCCATTCACAGCTGAAATGGCCTTTGTTCAGAAAACAACCAGTCAGGAAAAGTATAAATAGTAACAGACAAAGTCAAATGCCAGTTCCAAGAGGTAGGGAAGTGAGGTTGGTAGTGTAATCCACCCTCGTCTGCTGAATTTTATTAAAACCTGTTTATCCCATCAGAGCATACATTCCTAAGACTCCTTGCTATTTCATGTGAGAGCTGTTGGAACAAAGCAGATAATGGCTATTCCCCCCCCTCCCATCAGAACACAGCATTAATAATCACTGACTATTACACCTCTCACCTTCTCAGCAAGTGTCAGTTAATAGGAACAGCTTCACAGATTGCACTGTGCTGGAGAAAGGCCACAGAGCCACAGGAATTTGGCCCCCAACATCTGCATTACCCAGGGTCTAGTTTTATTACCAGTTGAATTTACACCAAATAAGAGGGAGGGAAACAGGTCAAATGCAGAGAGAATCAAGTCCATGGAAAACAAGCAATGACCACAGGGAAGCCAGATGAGGTGAGGTGTGGACTGTCCACCCTAGCACTTAACAAAAAAGCTAAAAATGTGCCATGGCAATGGGAAAAATAATGTCAGGAAACTGAGAATGACCGATAATTTCATTAATTCATTATAGAGGCTCTAAGAGCTCTGCCTTATCTCTGAACCATTGCAAAAGCAAAACTACCTAGAGTAGGATAGCATTATCTGAAGAGGATGCCTTAACGGAGAATGATTAACAAAGTTAACTTTCTCACCTAGTACTCTACCTTAACAAGTAGAAAATGAGCCAAAAATGCTTCTTGTTAATGTTGCTGTTTGTCTTTGAGTTCCCCCAGAAGCTGACCCTGGTTGAAGAATTCAAGGTCAAAGAGTTTATTTGAGAGGTGAGCCCAAGTAGCTCCAAGAGGGCAATTTAGGAAGTGAGAATGAGGAAAAGAAGGCAGCCAACAAAGGTGGTGTGATCAAACAAATTACCAGTGTGCATAACTGGATCTCAGTCCTGAGACAAACTCTAGAGGCCAGCGCAAATGCACACCTGAGTTTCCCAACCGCAGTCACTGTTTACGGATGCTCTTAGGAAACGTTCATTCTCAGGCACTTCCAGCCATCAGACCAAGACATGCAGATGGAAGTCCAGCCCAACAATAGTTCCTGGTGGTCCAACAAATACAGTCTGCTAACATGTCATTACCAACAAAACATTTGCCTTGATCACAATGGTATAAAAAGAATTTTTTTTCCATCCAGCTCTTCAGCTATAACAAGAATTTCCAGCCTGTCAAAGGAGAGATCCTCCAGTGTATCTGATGCCCACTGAATTTTTTTTCTTTATTCTAACATACGTCTGATGCAGTTGCATGGATATTTTATAATCAACAAACATGTATCACCCACCTAACTTAAGAACTACGAAAAGTGGACAAATCAAGATAAAGTCTTCATTCTCAAGGAGACTATAATTCAGACAGATGCTGATATATACAAATAACTATAATACAAGATAGAATGTGATACCCCTTCATTTGTTCATTTCACAAGTTATCTATTGAATATCCTTTATGTGTCAGGGAAGCATGGAGGAAAGGGAATGTCTTACTTATTAAGTTTATAGGGAGTGTCAGGAATAACTTCAAGCTCTTTATCTACTAATTATCTTGCAGAACCTCAGGACGAATCTTTGAGTCTGTATTATCCCCATTAGACAGTGAGGAAACTGAGTCTTTGAATGGTCAAATAACTTTATCACTTTGAGAAGGAAGTAATGAGAAGTAATGCTGACGGAACATAAATGCCTTGATGCTAATCTTGGCTCATTCATTCAATTACTCAATTAACACACATTTACTGAGCCTTGCTGCCCATGTCCACCCTTGAACTACAGAGTAGAAAGCTGCCATTCTTCTCCTCATGGGGCTGTCAGTGTAGCTGAACCTCCTCTGTGAGGAAGGATGTCATGAAGGCTTTTGAAGAAGAAAGTGACATTCAAGCTGTGTTTTAGGAATGCTGCGGAATAGAGGGTTGGATGAGGGACAGATTAGAGTCAGCTGGCATTGAAGGACTAAGAGAAAACAATGTTCGAAGTAGTTTATCAGAAAGCATTAATGAACACATATTCTGGACGTGCTTTTATGCAAGACACGGGGAGAGAGGTAAACAAAGAGAAGGTCATGCTCTTTGACCTTAGAAAGCCAACGTCCAGCTTGACCAAGGAACATGACCTTCTGGTTAAGGATCTAGAACATTTCTTCCTCCTTTGTGTTATGATCAGGAACCATTGTGAAGGGTCTCTTTTGATAGAGCAATGTGGCAGTGCACCGATAAAATGCAATGCATGTCTTTCCTACACTCTACAACCTCTAACCCTAATTGATAAATTAGCCCTTATACAAGCCTGTGTTTAAGAAACTAAGATTCTAATGTGGATGCTGTCTTCAGGTAGCCATGTCAACTTAAAAGGACTGTTTAACCTCACTGCATCAAAGTTTATCTGTCCTGTTAAATAATAAAACCAAACAGAACAGTGACGAGTAAATAAATTGCAGACATGAGAATATTTTGAAAAAGTGAAAGTGCTAAATCCAAGTTAGGTGTTGTTATTATGAACTTTCACACAAAACCATCTTAACAAGTTCAACTTAATACAGAGGGACCTACAGGGACACAGAAAGCCATGACAGCTGGGTAATAGTGTTCATCTGCAAAGGCTGCTGAGAAGAGCCATTTAGTGGAGATTATTACACAGTATCTTGAACTTGTATTTGTTCATATGGTAATAGAACAGTTTTTGCAATCAAGGTAGAATAAGAATGTATGATACCTTTCAACCTCAGATAAAATAATAATGCATGAGAACATATATAGAATATACTGACTCCAGCACTAGTGAAGAAATTGATAAAATAAAGAAACCACAAAGTTCATATACTCTACAAAAACACAGTTAGTTGACAAATGTAATAGGAAAGCTTGTGCCCAAGCAAAGACAATTGAAAAGGGAAAATTTAACAGACTACCTCTGAAAGCTGGCAAATAGATTTTGGTGAGCCATGGGATAGTAAAGCCATCTGCACTTACTTTCTCTGAATTCACAGTCACAGCACCAGGAATAGACATGAGCCAAGGAAACAGCTTCTCAGTGCTGTGCTTGGAAGTGACGTAAGGAGGTGCTAAGTAAACCATTGGGCCAGTAGCTTTCCAACATGCTCTGGTGTCATTACATTAAGAGTGGGGATTGAATGATGATGAATGGATTCTCAGCTACCTAATCCTGGTGACGTCCATACATTTGAGTGCCAGATCCTGCCTAATTGACATTTGGCTCAGCAGAGTGAGGCTGGTGGCCGTGCTAGCTGGCAGACACCTTGTCCACTTTGCCCATCTCAACTGTTTGATGCTCTCTGTGGATTTATAGGCCATCTGTCTTTCAAGGCAGAATTTGTAGAGAATTCTCTGTGTTTCCGGGATCTGAAAGATGTTTCTCGCCTGTGTTGGGCTATTTTTATTTCGTTAAGCTAACCTGCATGTTTTTTGCAAAACCCACAAAACACTGTCACATCTTCTATTTAGCATCTCTTTTGTCCTCACATTGACAAAGTTTTTTGTTGCATTTTATTTGTCTTCCTAAAAGTTCGACTCAGGGCTTGGAGAATAAAAATCCTAGAGGACGCCTTTAAATTACTTGCAAAGACTAGCATGTAAATTCAGTCTGGAAAAGAATTTTCGACTGTGATAGACAAATCCAAATCACAGAGCTAATCCTCACACCTCTGCCAGATGGATCATTTGTCCTGCCTGAGCCCAGCTTCTTTTAACAGAAAGATTAAAGTAGCACATTTTAGTGAGATAAGTAAATCATAGGGAAAAAAAAAAACCTCTTCCTTGGACACATTCAGGACTATTTTTAGGACTAATCCAGGTGCCCTGATTGACTGCCACAGAGGTAGCACCCTCCCCTTTCCATCATTCATGTCCCTTATCCAGGCCAGTGCTGGGAAAGTTATGCAGATAAACATAATCGATTGTACTCACCACTCTCTCTCCTTCAGTTGCCCTGGCATGGGCTCCAGATCCAGCTCTCACACTAAGTACCCCTGTGACCTCAGACAAGTTGCTCACCTCTCTGAGCCGCTGTCTGTTCAACTGAAAAATGGGAGTTTAAACGTACCTCTCTTGTCTGATTTCTGTGCCTGGCACAGAGTCAGTTCTCAAATAATGGTAGCTGATGATGATGATGATGATGATGATTATTATTATTATTATTATTTACCTTATCCTAGTACTAGATTATGTGCGATATCTTCTACAGCAGCATAGTACTGTGGTTAATGGCTTGGTACATGAAGCCTGGCTACCTTGGTTCAAATCCCAGTTTATCCACTTACCAGCTGGGTGACCTTGAGCAAACTACTTGCCTCGGATCGCTCATCTATAAAATAGGCATAAAAGCAGCACCCGCTTCATAGTTATTATGAGGATGAAACGAGTTGATATCTGCATATAGCAAGCAATATATAAAGGTTTGTTAGATGATACACTGAATGGAAATATATTAAATTCATGAAGCTCTTCAAAGGCTGGCTCTCTCTCTTCCTTTCCTGTCCTGCTCCTTCTTATGCAATTTATTTCCCTTAAAGTCAGAATCCATTATCAAAACTAAAAAACAAACAAACCAAATGACTATGTTTGTAAACACAGCCAGCCGCATTTTCTCTCCTTGAGCCTCTGCAGCATTTCTTTTTTTTTTTTTTTTCTTTAACACTTTGCTGCTGCTGCTTCACATAATTCTTTTAGGACAAGCTCAGGAGTGGTTCCATGTTGGTGTTTTGATGCTACGATGGGGTGATTTCTAAGGTAACTCCCTCCTACCCCCCAGTAAAAAAACACGGACTCAGCAGGAAAGATCCTGGCTTCAAGGCACCTTAGTAATGTGCCATGAATTCTATTTTGAGATTAGCTTTCATCGGCCGTGCTGCACTTTTTCCTTCTCCTAAATCACTGAGCTCATGTAAAGTATCATGACAGAGAGTATGGTGCAGAATACTCACCACCAGGCTCAGAAATTTTAGGGCAGTGAGGAGCATCAACTGTTCCCTGACCTATGGAAAGTCACTTTAGTGTGTAGGTGAGGGCCTATGGATTTATTTCATGTACTTGTGACTTTAAAAATAAATTCTACCAGAGCTGATCAAAGATGTTAAAAGGAGTGGGTATTGACAGGGCAGTTAACTTGCCTTGTGCGATATAATGAAGTACAGTAACTCTTCTATTGTTTAAGGATTGATTTGCCCTATTCTGAATAATCCTAGTCCCCTTCTTCTGGTCTATTTTGATGGCTTTAGACATTTAATGCTGCTTGATTAGCACTTCTGCCAGGGGCTAGGCAGAGGGAGGGAATAAAGATAAAACTTGCAATCTCTCCAGGATTCTTGGTTGGCACTCAGCTCTCTACAACCTTCCTGGGATTCTTAAGTGCAGTTGTTGACTATAACATAACATCAGTCAAAGCCAGACCAATCCCCTTGGTTCTGGTCTGTAAGCTTGTAAGCTCTTATTGCTTTTCTTTGATATTTTTGTCTTAATCCTTCCTTTGCAGTGTCATTAATGGCTAAACTCAGAATTGCCATTTTCAGTTCTCTATGATACAAATTAGTTTCAGGGATTTAGTTGCCAAGGTAATACACAAAACCACTTGTGCTATGTATTAATACATAAATGTTACTATTTGTCAAACCCAATAGTCATTCTTTCAGCTAATATTTATGGAGCACTTATGTGTCGGTCACTGTTCTGTGTTCTGAGGATCAGCAATAAACTGATGAAAGTCCTGTCTGCTGGCTGGTCTTTCCACTGAATGCCTGCCTCTCTTTGCTGGAGGCTTCCTTTGGCTCCTGGAGCCCTCTCTCTCTCCCTCCAGCTTCCTCTCCCCTTAGGTGGGACAACCTGCAAGTAGTTGTTTCACTCTATTTGTTAGTGATTCCCCAATGAGATTAAATTTCAGTTGCCTACCGTGGTCATTTGCTTGATAATGCATTATTATTGATTGCTTTCCCCACTTCCCACCAGTGTTTTCAAGAGACCACCTTTTAAATAAATGAATACCCAAATCCTGGCCTCAGGATGTGTGATTTAAGGGAAACCCAGAATAAGACACTCTG
Source organism: Rhinolophus sinicus (assembly GCF_057876585.1). Lineage (NCBI taxonomy): Eukaryota > Metazoa > Chordata > Mammalia > Chiroptera > Rhinolophidae > Rhinolophus > Rhinolophus sinicus. The sequence continues at coordinate 29,651,223 of NC_142513.1, forward strand.
TCCTCATGAAACTTACAATCTTGTAGCAGGAGATCAAAACTAACAAACTAGTAAATATATAGAATGACAGATGGTGATAAATGACATGGAGAAATATTAAGTAGCATATGTAATAAAAGTGCCAGCAGGACAGGTCACTGCTTGCATAGGATGGTCAGGGAAGGCTTGGGAAGGCTTGATGTTATGGTGACATTTGAGGACACTGTCAGTGTACTTGAAATAATTTTTCTTCCCTCTGTCTTAATTTCTATATTGAAATAACTCAGGATGGTTCCTAAGTGCTAGAAGCCTTACCTAGTGTCTGTGCATCAAAGGAGGAATCTTGTATTTGGTCATCTACCCCTGTACAGCCTCATTTCTTTCTGGTCTTGGCCTTTGCTCATCCTTTTCAGGACCATGGGTTCATCCACATGTTTGCTAGTCATGGGCGAACCACGAAGGGACTCTCTAAGATCAAACCCCGGTTCATCTATTTAGACCTTCCAGACAACTCTGCTCCTGCTTGTTCTGGCCCCTGGGGAACACCATGGCTTGTAATTTTCTGGAGCATCCCTTGGGAAAGGAGCCATAAGCTTCTCTCTTTAGGACATCGAACTTGTCTGGGACTTCCCCTAAATATGGGGCCAAGGAAACCTTGGTAGAAAAGTGGCTTCAAAGCCAAGCAGGAAATGTACCCTTTAGTTCTCCCTTCTTTGCCATCACTTCCTTCCCTGAGGCAAATTTAGAATATTTTGTTGCTGCCTGTAGTGGAGAAGAGTGAGAAGGACTTTGGAATAATAAGGGAGGAAATATTTGCTAAATACTGCCAATTATTGCGGTACAAATACAATATGCAATTTATTTCAGCTGCCTTAGAATTTAGTTCCAGAAGTGTCCGTATTTTTTTTTTTTTTTTTTAAGATTTGATTGTATAATTTCTCCAGCAGTGCTTTGAACTCAAATTGTAACTTTGCATAAAAGAGTTGGGAAACAGAACTACAAATATGGACATATTTTCTGCTGATGAAATGAGGTCATGAGGGACACATCCCATGACCACATGAAGGGAGTTGGTCAACTCAGCAACACTCATACAATCAAAGGTTGATTTGACTCAGTCATGACTCCTGAAGAAGCGCGGGGTGTTGACAGATCCTTACACACACTACCATACCTGTTCCACAAAGCAGCCTGTGAGGTTGGCAGGAAAACCAAGAGGTCCACGGAACTTCCCACCTGATAAGTACCTGAAAGCTCAAGCGACCTCTCTGACACTGACTACACTCTGCCTGGAAAAAGATGTAATGAGGAAAATCTGACAGATAAATTATCCATGCAGTGCCATCTGTAGGTGAGATATTAGCCACTGCATACTTTTCATTAAAGATGTAAATAAAATAAAACCAGTGAACCCCATGTTAGGTCCCCAACAGGCAAAGCAGGTCTATGACAGAAAACCTTTGTTCTATGAAATAAATCCCTCCTGATTTAATTTTACCTGAAAATACTAGGATCAAAAGATAACACCTGTAAAATATGACTTTTAAAAGGTAATCAACAAAAATGTCTGCATTATGGTATAGTAGAAAAACCATGGAACTTTAGGACAAATATGGTGAACTGAATATATATATCTAATTAAACAAGAAAACAGAGAGTTTAAGATGACACAGGCCCAAGGGAAGGCACTGCTACTGTTTTGGAAGCAAGGAGATAAAGTGATCATAAGCATACTGAGTGCTGAGACCTCCAGCCTTCTTTCCCCATTTGGCTCTAGAATGATGGCATCCAGGTCCTTACTCTCTTAGCAAAAGATTAAACAGATCTTCTCTCAGGACTCTGATCACCCCAAGAAGAAAGACCAAAAAGTAATGACATTATGGGTTACTTCAAAGAGACAAAGACTGATCCCTCTACAATGATGCCTTATTAACTCTCTTAATTTTCATGGCATCAGATGCACTAAAAAATTCAACATGTACCAAAATTAATAAAATAGATCGAAGACCTAAACATAAGGCCTGAAAAAATAAACTGCATAGAAGAAAACATAGGTGTTAAACTTATGGACCTTGGGTTCAAAGAGCATTTTATGAATTTCACTCCAAAACAAGGGAAGTAAAAGCTAAAATAAATGAATGGGACTACATCCAACTAAAAACCTTCTGCACAGTAAAAGAAACCATTGACAAAATAAACAGGTGACCAACAGAATGGGAGAAGAATTTTGCAAACAACACCTCCAATAAGGGGCTAATATCCAAAATATACAAGGAACTCATACAACTCAACAACAACAACAAAATAAACAATCCAATTAAAAAATTGGCAAAGGATCTGAAGACACATTTCTCCAAAGAGCACATACAATGGCAAATAGACATATGAAAAAATGCTCAACATCACTAACCATCAGAGAAATGCAAATAAAAACCGCAATGAGATATCACCTCACACCAGTCAGAATGGCCATCATCAACAAGACAAATAATAACAAGTGGTGGAGAAGCTGTGGAGAAAAAGGAACCCTCATACACTGTTGGTGGGAATGCAGATTGGTGCAGCCACTATGGAAGGCAGTGTAGAGGTTCCTCAAAAAATTACTAATAGAATTACCATATGACCCAGCAACACCTCTCCTGGGTATCTACCCCAAAAATCTGAAAACACTTATACATAAAGACACGTGTGCTCCAATGTTCATTGCAGCTTTGTTTACGGTGGCCAAGACATGGAAACAACCAAAATGTCCTTTGATAGATGAATGGATAAAGAAGTTGTGGTATATATATACACAATGGAATACTATTCAGCCATAAGAAAAGATGAAACTATACCATTTGCGACAACATGGATGGATCTTCAGATTATTATGCTAAGGGAAATAAGTCAGACAGAAAAAGTAGAGAACCATATGATTTCACTGATATGTGGTATATAAAACTGAAAACAACAAAATAACTGGACAAACAAATGAAGAAAAAAAAACTCATAGACACAGATAATAGTCTAGTGGTTACCAGAGGGTAAGGGAGGAGGGGGATGATAGATGAGGGTAGAGGTTATCAAATATATGGTGATGGAAAGAGAACTGACTCTGGGTGGTGAACACACAATGTGATATATAGATGATGTAATACAGAATCGTACACCTGAAATCTATGTAACTTTACTAACAATTATCAACCCAATAAACTTTAATTTAAAAAAATTAATCAGCTTTTAGTCCACCAATATGAAATGTAAACAGACAATTGAATATTACTAGACATATGAGGAAAACTTCTTGAAAAGTAGAAATAAGCAGGAAAAAAATAACTGTGGGAAAAACAATGACTATGTGGTGTGAAGTTTAAGTATACATATATCATTAAATCTTTAGAAGATAGCAGCATATTGCACCTAAAGAAAAGAACACAATGATATTTTTTTAACAAAATGTCACAGAACAAAAGTGGCTCTTAGACATTAAAAAGAAGGTAGCAGAAACAAAATGCTCAAAGAAGTGTTGAAAATAAAGTTGAAGAAATCTCTGAGAGTAGAATAAAGAAATAAAATGAAAAATTGGAGATAGAATGTATAAAAATTTTAAAATTGGCCAATATTCCAGAAAGAGAAAACAGAGGAAGTAATCATAGATGTAATTCATGAAAATTTTCCCAAATAGAAGGATAATAGCTTTCAGGCTGAAAGGTCTCAAAAGGTACCCAGCCCAGAGGATAAAGATAAACCTATTCTAAAGTATATCATTGTGAAATTTCAAGAAACTGGGACTATTCTAGAAATTTTCAAAGAGAAAAAAGAAAACAGGCCACATTTCTGTTTTGGGGATGACATATCACTAAGTCTTCAAACCTCTTAACAACCACACCTAGAATATTATACCTAGCTAACCTAGCAATTGAGTATGCAAATGTCATGAAGCCAGTTTTAGACATTCAAGGCTCAAAAAAGTTAACACTCATGAACCCTTTCTCAGGAAGTTACTTACAAATGACCTCTCACTAAAATGAAAAAGCTAACTATGAAAGAGAAAACATGGTATACAAAAAATAAAAGAAATTTAATGAAGAATAGAAGTAAAAGAAATGAAAATTAATCAATAGAGATTGAAGTAGGTCATTAGACGCCAAAAAAAAAAACCCTCAAGAAAATTAAACTGGGAAAATATTTGTTGGGTTTGAACATATTCCAATGAGGTTTAGATAACTGGTGGAGATTTGGAAGTTGCACTAGTTATGTGCAAACAAATTAAGCAAAGGACAAAACAGGACAATTATTAACTACAGGGAAAATTAAAAATCGTTCATGAAAGGCAAAATAATAGTTGGTTTACTATATGACTTAGCCTTGAGTAGAATATATCTTCATGATAAGTACTGATTACCAATAAAACTAAATTATAATATAACTATCTCAAAAGGATGGGAAGAATTTGTATATGTACTGTGGGGTAGAGAGAAGAAAAAGTAATATCTTCATCTCCCATCATGGAATCAAAAAAATAGTAATACGAACATATTACTTTGAGATACAGAAGTAAATATCAAAAACATCAACTAAAAGATTTGGAAGCATTTGCTTCTATCCAAGGAAAAATAAGGGAGCTTGTTTCTACCAGCTAGTCTAGCACAAGTAGTTCTGGCTATAGAAATAGATCTATATTTAGAAAACAACCCTAGCCAATTGCTTACGGATCATGCTCTTTTCCCCATAGTCATCTACTACATCCTGTGTATCAAGAGCAAATCATATGGGGCATCTTAACTTCACCTTGGCCACTCCACCCACTGGCCATTCTCAGCTTCTCACCATTCCTTTCTTCTAAATTCAGCCCAACAGCAATCAAAATTGGGTGATTTTCCTCCATCTTCTGCCCAACTTTGGCAACAGAAAGGTGAAAGAGAAATTGGAGCACAACTGGACCAAAATGAGTTGATTGTCTCTGAAATTTAAATCTTTAAGAAGCCAGAAGGCTCCTATGTGGCCATCATGAAGTTATTATGTTTGTCTGCTACTGGGGCACATTGCTCTGACTCCAAACTCTTTAGCTATGTCTGTGTTAGGACACTACTAAATAAGTAGAAACGTGAACTGCACATCAACAGGCACCAAGAAGGAATTTTCCATGATACGTTTTATAAATGCTTAAAGGTCAGGACTCTGATGGACACTCCAAAAAGGAGTGTCCTAGCTCCAGGGTAAGTTCAACATCTGTTGTTCTTCCTGGAGAGATGTGAGCTGAAACATCTTTTCTCAGATGCCTGGAACAGAATGATCAAGCTGGAACATCCTGTTGGAAGTAGGTTTTCTAGACCTCGATAGATAAAGGGGTGCGGACCTGAGAAGATGGGAGAACCAGTCCATAAAGCTCTTTAGACAATTCTTATGTTCTATCTCCAGAGCTCCCTTTTCTGGACACAAATCCTCCTCATTCTTGATTGCTCCCAAGATCTGTGGGATTGCCTCAGGTTTAGAAAAAGCACTGGAGTAGCTCATACTCCAGTAAATTATTCAAAGACCTTTGCATGCACTTGTAAGCATGAAAATACGTCCATTTGATTGTCAGTGGATCTGCCCGATTTTAAGCCATCCCTGGAATCTATTGTTTTGTCACAGCAGAATTTCGAATTTCTGTCTTCTGACATGTTCTGGAGGCCACCAGCGGAGCCTCAGTCATTATCTACCCCCAGGGGAAGGTGGGAGGCATAAGGAGGCAGAGGCCCAGTTGTTACCCATGGCATTTGTGCAAAGCCACGTGACATTTGAAAGTTTCTTTGCACAAATGCAAAATGAAGTATGAGGAGACATATAAATGGCAATTGGGGAAGATCATTTTGTCATGCCTCTTTCCTCTTGTGTCTCTTTGAAGATTATTTTTCCCCATTAAAGTCAGATCTTTTCACTTTTGCATCACCAGTTTCCTTCTTTGTTGAACACCAGAACTTCTTTTGAATGGAAAACCTCATAGAGCAGTTTTTTGTTCTTGTTTTTCATTCCTTGAGGGATTTATATTTTTCCTACTTTGGCTTTAAGTGTTTCAAACAATATATATGCTTATGAAGACCTTTAGGTAACATTATATGAGCCACATATTCAATTGGAAGCATATCGATATTTTATTAAGAAAATATGTAACAGGCTTTATTTTTAGCCTTTGCCAGCTGGCCTTATCCTTCTGAACTTAACTTTTCCTGTTGATTTTATTCCAGAAAATTGTAGCATTGCTTTTAATTGTGGTTTGATGTTTCATAATCACATTTTGTTTTAATATAGCTAGTAATCATCCCTAATATATAAAACCACTTGAATTCATAGAATTTTAGAGCTGGAAGAGACTTAAGAGCCCATATAGTTTATTCATCTGATGGTTGAGGAATTTGTCCCTAATCAATTGCTGCTGGCAGGAATGGAAGCTGGATTTCTTGTGCTGTTACTAATTTGTTTAGCAAAGCGATGTTTTTTCTATCTTAATTCTCAAGGTTTTTCGTTTTTCTGTGCTCCTCAGTGGACCAGAAAAAAAAAAAAAAAGTAAGCAGTTTTGCAAAAATAGTGCAAGGTTGGTGGAAAAGGACTGATGCATTTAAGTTAACAGCAGCAAATATTCAGCTGTATGTTATACGCAACAAAGGAAAATGCTGTATGTAAGGTTCTGTTTTCTGTCCCAAAGCATTTACTGGTCAGAACTATTTTTGGCAATGAATTCCAGACTCCTTAGGTAACACCTTGAAAATTATAAACTAGCTACACCTTACCCTCACTTTTTCCTTGGCTTTTCTTGAGTTTGACCTATCTCTGCCGAGTCATTTGATGCATGAAAATCTTGTACATTTGTTCTTTTAGTTAGCAAGGCAAAGCTTTGGGGTTGAAAGGTCGTTCCCATTGTCTGCTCACCTACAGTCTGCAATCATATTCTGAACTATACTCTAAACTCATTCATTATTCTTAGTCCAGGTTAGGTCAATTCATCACTGGAGATTTTTAAATTATTTAATATGATTCATTGTAAATAAGTTTCATAAACACTGATTCCCCTAACTCTTGTTTTTTACTGACTTTAATGCATGCTTTAAAAAATGTTAAAATTTTCAATTCCTATGAAATAATAAAAGTAGAGAAGATAACCTGAAAGTTATGTTTAATTGAATTATAGGACATTAACCAGCTTTGTATTCAATTTACCAATATTTTTCTAAGTTTTGGAATTTTGTTTGTTTGGGAGGGTTGCTAATACTCGTGTGTGTGTGTGTGTGTGTGTGTGTGTGTGTGTGTGTGTGTGTATTAGTGTCTCATGATGTTTTGAAATGGCTTTTTCATCTTTCTTGTTTCCTTATTAATGAATTAAATAAAACTTTGACACATTTTTTGGCATGTTGCAAATTACAAATTGACTTTAATTATAATATCCTCATTTGAGAATGACAAATACATATCTTGTATACCCCCACTTTTCTGTCCCATACCTATGACAGACATCAAAATTCATCACAATCATGGTTCAGAAACCTTCTCAACACAAGGACCCATAATGTGCTAGAGGCAATAAATGGGAATTGATGCTGAAGTTCAAATTAATTCATCACGTCTGCCATATTGGCATATGTTTTGTTTTCATTGCCTTTAAAAGTTGCTAATGAGGCAAAATGATATTTATTCTTGCACAATAACAGACACAAGCTGACAACCTCAGGGTCAAATTCAGCACCATAAAGATAGTACATTTGGTCACACAATATTTTATTGCTGTCATTTGCATGGCTTTGAGGTGTACACTTGCAAGTTTTCCACCCCCACAGTTCTTTGGTGCACACATTATTCCAGCAGTCACATTACTTTTCTTTACTGACCCTTAAAGATATTTGTATTTATTGCCAGTCCTCTGAGGAATAGCTGTAGTTAGAGATTGAGTTGTATGAAGTTGCCATTTGCATTGGTTAAAAATGCCGAGTATTAGCAATTTCATATGATTCTACCTAACCAGAAAAAAAGAATGTAACAAAATTAGGCTATCCTTGGTGATCTGCCAGGTTTAAAACAATTCCTTTTCTATTTTGAATCACTAATCATCAAAGAGAAGTTCTGACACCTACTGCACACAAAGCAGTGTGGTAGATTCCAGGGATGACAGACATAAATGCGCACCCTGCTTTGGAGGAGTTCACACCTGGTTTTCAAGGTGTGAACTATCTTATTTTCTATTAGATTATGAGCTCTTTGAAGGCAGAGGCTGTGCTTTACTGTGTTGTGTTTTTCTATCACATGGCAGATGCTGAATAAATCTTTGTTAAATGAATGGAAGGTAATGAGAGAGGGGAGAAGGAAAGAAAGGGGGGAGGGAGGGAAGAAAGAATGGACACTAGTTACAGATGAAGCTAACAAATTAAAATTGACTTGTAGGAAAAAATAATACTGCAAAGAAATTCTTTTTTTTTAAATTTACCTTTAAATGAGTTTTATAATACAAAATATTTTTAAAGCCATCTATTGAAATGGCTCTAAGTGGTATTGACTTTGGTTTGTTTCCAAAAATTGAAACCACTCTGAAAGGTTACATGAATTCCACCTAAATGAATTTTTCAAAGGCAGTAACCAAAGTGATTTCATCAATAGCATCATGACTGGAACGATCACTCTGTTAGATAATTGTTATTTGGAGGTAAAAATTAGGTATCTGTTAGAAATTGATCACACAGACATACCAAGGTGAGGACTTTTTTGTCACATTTCTTATTTCTAATGCAACAGAACTTCTTAGCACGGTTTCCTTTTGTCACTATTAAAATTATCAAGGTATGTATTAGAGTTGATTTTTAAGATTTTCATAGTGTGAATAGTTGTTCCTATTTAAAAGTTTGGTTAGGAAGATTTTTCTTTTTATAGAACTCAGCTCCTCTCATCAAGAGCCAATAACCCAAGTTGTTTATTTTTATTTATTTATTCCTGAAAGATATTAGGTTACTTATCTATAATGTTTCCAGAACTGGGAAAAGTACTATCAGTCATTTTGAGAAATTTATTGGATGTGAAAAAATTTATGCTGTGGTAAATAATCAATTGTATTTACAGATGACACGCCTCTTACCATTCAAGAATAAATAATGCTCAATTTTTTAAAAAAAATTACAATTATTGGAAATCATGTTTTTACCTATAAGTTTGGTGGAGGGGTGAGGAGAAGAAAAACCACTTGTGAAAGGGTAAATTGCTGGTACTTTAAAAATTAGTTATGTGTACTAGAAGCCTTAAAACTATGTATAGTCTTTGGACCAGCAATTCTATTTCTCTGAATTTATCCTACGGAAATAATTAAGAGTTGGTACAAAGAGTTTATAATATATTGTTCATTAATGTAAACAAAGGAGGCTACTAAATATCATTGCATCCATATAGAATAATAATACACACATATTTTTCCTCTGGAAGCATACATACCTAAGATTTTAACAATAGTTACCTCTGAAAGAAAAGTTAGGCATGTTCAGAAAGTTTTATTTTTCCTCTTTGCTTATTTCATTTCCTAATTTTTCTTCAGTGAACATATACCACTTTTATATTACTACAAAGCTATTTCAACAAGAAAAAAATAGTTAAGATGGCTCTCTCTATGTATTTTATAAAAATACTATGATAAAGATAAAGAATTATCTCAATATTTAACATTAGTTACCTCAGGAAGGTTACCACAGAAAAAAAACGTCCAAGTAGGATCTGAGTAAACTAAAATGTGAATCATAGTTCTTCAATTTGAAGTAAAGTTATTCTAAGTAAGAAATAGAAAGATCTTTCTCATCAGCATTTGACTTTTTTATTCCTAAGACAGATTCATTTGCAGTCTTTATTTTCTGTTTCAGGAAAAAAGATCATTCTTTGAAAACACTTTCACTTCACTTTAAATAATAAAACCACTTGTGAATAACTTTTTTGATTATAAAAGTAACATATATTTGCAATAAAAATTTGGAAAATCACCCCTAATTCTATTACCCAGAAATAAGCACTAATAACTTCATGTCCATCCATGAAGTTGATAACCATTCTTATATTTAAAAACAGGAGGTTGGTGTTTAGATACTTAAAAGCCTCTGAAAGTCAGTGAAGCTCATGTAACTACATTTTTCTCTCTTATCTGTGGCATTTGGAGATAATTATAGTGAAATAGAATAATCCAGACTACTGTTTACCTATATTAAAATGCAATTGTGGCTATTGTCTTCTACCTTGGATGCTACCTGAGCTTTCTGGGGAAAAAGAAAATTAAAACAATGTGATACCAGCAACACATAAAAAGAATGCATTCACACTCTTCATAACTCTTTATTTCCTCCAGGACAGATATCAGTGGATGGATTTATGCGCTATCTGAATGGAGAAGAAAATGGAGTCGTTTCACCTGAGAAACTGGATTTGAATGAAGATATGTCTCAGCCCCTTTCTCACTATTTCATTAATTCCTCGCACAACACCTACCTCACAGGTACGAATTCATGGTTCTCTGAAAGTTACTTTAGCCAGTTCCACCAAGGTCTACTTTCTATCACTCATAAGTGAAAGTATATTTTCTTTTGTTTTCTGTGAAATGCCTCTGAGAACTGGGGTTCATGACCAGAGGCTCCACCCGTAAGCAGTCATATCCTTATTTGTGAAACAATATTATTTCTCCACACATATCTTTTTCAAAGTTTTCGTGTCTTCTATAATGCTTCCATGTCCGGTGTCTTCAGACGCATGGCATTTTTGTGTAACCGAACTCATTCTTGGTGGACTTCATGCCATTTACAATCCAACTTAGTTCTCTGGACTTATTTTATGTACAGAAAAATTCCGAAGAGCTTAATTTCTGCACAAAGCACATTGCTAATTTGCCCAAGGTGGAACAGGGCTTTAAATATAAACAAATTGCCCTGTTAATGACAACCTTTAGTCGGTTGCAAATACAATAAAGGAGAAAAAAAACATGTTTCCTAATTTGATCCTAAATTGAGTATTGCCATGGTTTTGAGTAGATCATTAAATTGAAAAACATTAAAACATGTATGTGCGTACATATATACATATGCATATATATCATCTCAACATAATTTAGAATTAAAGTTTTCAATAAATGAAGATTTTAATATGCTGAAAATGTTTTTATAATCAAAATATATTTCCAGAATACTTTCTGTATGGCAAATCTCTAATCACTGGGCTTAGAAAGAATTTGTAGAAAATTTAGGCAATAAAAAAGACAAGAAATGCTTTTTAAAACCACATCACTCTCTTGCTTCACACAGTCCGTCATCCAAATGAATATAAGCTAGACTGACCTTAAGACCCCAGCACAGCCAAAAGCTTGGTTCTCGTTTAGTATCTCTGAGTTGTAAATGTTCCGCATGCCTTGGGGGAGATTTTGATGGCTCATGGCTCATTGTCCAGGGGTATATGATTAGTGTTGTGGGGTAGACAAGCAAATCTATCTAAATAATGACAAGAGAGAGCCAGGCACTGAATATTCAGGGACATGTCCAAGAAAATCTCCTAGGATTCAGCCATCTGGCAACTAAGCAGTTCTGTCTTCTGACTCCCTTAAGGAGGCCTATTCCTTCTGGCTCAAACATGTGTTGGTATCAAGTCCAGCCTTAACCTGGTATCCCACATTCCATGAAAAATAGGTTAGAATAGAAATGACTCTTAAACAGAGATAGCACTGTAGCCTCCAGACAGCTGGAATGGGCTATCTCAAGATGATTCCAGATAATCTGAGACCATCTAGTCAGGGTCCTATAGTCTGAGTTGTACAGTCGTTTGCACTGCAACTTGCATGTTCTTCAGGAAAAATGGATTGGCTCTCTGACTACTTATGGTCGATTTTGTTTCAACTGACATTATTTGCTAAGAGAGATTCATGCCATGAAACTAGATTCGTGTTTGACTCATTCTAAACCCTATTCCGGTCATCTCTTGCTGCATTAACAAATCATAGCAAAACTCAGTGGCATAAAAAAAGCCACCGTTTTATTTTGATCCATATTCTGTGTGTCAGGAATTCAGATAGCACACAGTGAAGATGGCTTGTCTCTTTCCCTGGTGCCTTGGGCCTCAGCTGCGACGTGAATAGCAAGGGTAACGCAAATACCTTCCTTGCATGCTGGAATCATCTGGAGGCTTCTCTACCAACATGTCTGGCATTTGGGCTAGAATAATACAACAGCTGGGCTCAGTTAGGACTGCTGACCTAATTGCCTACAGGAGGCCTCCTCATGTTGCTTAGGTTTCCTCACAGCATGGCAGCCCCAGAATAGGTGTACTTCTTACATGGCAGCTCATGGCTGCAAGAACAAGTGTCCCAACAAACAAGGAGGAAGATGAATTGCCTTTTTGCACTTAGCCTCAAAGTCCTGTGCTGTCACTTCTTTTATTATTCGTTAAATCACTCGCAGATTCAAAGGGAGGGGACATAGACCACAGCTCTATGGAGGGAAGGAATGTCAAAATCTTTTTTTCAGCCTTGTTTTAAAACTACTGACTTTAAGAAGAAAGTGTCCACTTAGCTCACTTCCTTGCATTCAGTTTCTTACGCCTATTTCAAAAGTTTTGCAGCTCCCACTCAAGTTAAAGGATTTGTTTTTTTTCTTCTCACGTGTTCTTAATCTTATTTGGTACTATTGATCTATTCGGCAGTCTGGTAATGCCTAGGAACCTTTCTAAGAATAGCATTAAATGTATAAAATAAAGTACATAGGATTTAAAGGGAAATAAATTCTTCTGAAATATTTTTATCAAATATTAAAAAACATTTGTGTGATGAAATAATTGTATTAACACAATTAAAAATTACTATAAATAATATGTTGTGATGTTTGCAACAATTGGAATATATTAAAATATCTGTGATTTCTACTTGTGACAAAGTCACCGGTCCTGCTAGTACTACTATGATTTGCGACCCACATTCATAACAGAAGAGAATGTTAAATTTCATATAGAGGTTAAAATGAAAGATGTAATCTTTTTTCTCATTTAAGTTTGAGGAGGTTTATAAAACTTCAGGTTAAGCATCCATATCTTTGACTTGATAGGATCCTAAGAAATATAACTTCAAAGACCTTGACATGTGATGGAATCAGGCATTTATTACATAGGACCACAAGACTCTTAAAAATACATAAATGTATGTACAGTTAAATTTTGGACACTGTAAATGGTTTCATCTACCTGGAGGTCACTATATGCAGTAATTTTACTAATAGTCATTTTAAGTCCAAAAATGCTTCCAATTGATTTATTTAATACAGTTTTTCTATTATTTGTCATATAATAAATGACCCAGTGATAGCAAAATGATTGAATGACAAGACTGCCTGGGTATACACTCTATTATTTCCACCTTCTTTCAGAATATATTAATTTTTCTCTTTCTGTGTATCATTATGGACTTACGGTTTTCAAATTTTATGTTTGTTCATTCAACCACAGCCACTATTCTCCTTTCAGTGGTCAAATTGTCTCAGCTTTAGTTGGTGGCAACAGTTTTTTAGGCTGGCTTCTATGTCCTTTTGACAATGACCCATTGATCTTTGAAAATGTCCTTGCTTTCTAGCATATAAAAATCTTCCATGCATACCTTGCTTCTTTCTGCAGAGCACATGGAATCAGAGTTTTCCCCAATGAGCCCTGGTTCCTTTTAGTGAGAAATAAATTGTATGAGTAACAGCAATTTGGATGCTGCCCTATGGAACTTTGTTTCTAGACCTTTTCTGTGATCAAAACAAGAGAAGATAAATATTTCCTTTTTTTTTCTTGTTAAAGCACAAGTTCACGTAACTATTTACACTCTTATCTTCCAATTGAAATTCTTGATTCTATAGCTGTGCTGCCTTTTTAAATCTTGATACCTAACAAATTATACATAATTACTCATTTGCTTAACTGACAACACAATAATAGTTCTAAGAAAATTGTTCAATGTTAATACAAACAAACTACACAATACTGTTAAATTTTTTCTCTGCAGTTTTTTTTTTTTAAACTGCATTTCACTAAAGATTTTTAGTCCAATTAATTTCTTCGAGAATCTGTCATTTGCCCTCTGAAAAACTCGGTAAGCACAGATGTGGTAGAGAATTTGGCTCTATTTGTCAGTTTGGTTTAATGTGTTAGCATATTAATGGCCAATAATTCTCAAAAGGTGGAGCTTCCAGCTACTAGGAAAGAGAAGGGGCCACTCTTTTTTGGTGTTAAAGAAATGACTCAAATAGCTGTCTCCAAATTTCTGTATAATGGTTTCATATCACCACCATCTGATTCATATGCATGATTTCTGACCACGTCAACCAATTCTCTCTCCAATTATTTACTAGTAGTATTAGAATTCACATATTTCAAATATTCATTTTTTTTAAACTGTTACCTATATTAAATAATGTTCTGATCTTTAGGGGGATAATTTTATTTTGCTTACTTTTCTGAGCTATGTATTATTATACCAAAGTTTGCATTATATAAATTCACATTCTAACATTACCTTGTCCCAGTACCAAAGTCTTTTCTTTCCCTGCAGAGGAATTAAGCAGAATTCCATATAATTAGCCAAAACAAACAAACAAACAAAAAACTTACATATAAATATTAATAAGGTTCTTGAGGTTTTGCCTGAAATCCTCGTTAGACTTACGGGTAAAATTTGTTTTTAGTTCATGTAATGTTAGTATCCTTGTTTTAATTATATATAAATCTATGTAGAACTCATAAATATAGACATCAATAATATAGAAATTCAAATTTCGCAAGACCAATTAAGAAAATTATAAAATAAAAATATAACCAAATTATGCATACCCCATTAGACTCCAATTAAATGTTGAAATCAATACCTAGAAAATTAGTTAGATTTTGTACTTCACAGCCATTTGTGGGACAAGTGAAAACCTTTTCTATCGAAACATTATTTTATATAAAAGGTGTTTGGTGGAAAAAGCAAAGTTTTCCTATTCAAATGAGTTTGAAACGTGCTAGGTACAAAGACTGGAACCTACTGCAGTATGTTTTCAATATAGGAATAAAGTTTCTCATATTCATAATCATTAAGGTTATGACCAACCCTCCTCCCACTATCATCACCCTATTTAATTTCGTGGAGCATTTTAGGAACTGATATTCCTAAAAAAAAAAAAAAAAAAAAAAAAAAAGGAACTGATATTCCTGAGAAATGCCAGTCTAAATTCAAATAAGGAATATTTTTATATTTGGAATGTTCTCTTTTGAGCATTCAAAGCAACTGTAAAAATTAAATATACAATATGAAAGCCAATCAATTTAACAATGCATTATTACTATGTCTATTTCTCTACTCATTATTGCCCCTTTGTTAACTATCAAGACACCCAGGAGGAAAAATAAGTCAGATGACTGAGAGAAATATTTGCACAGAATGAGTTGATTTTTAATTACGATGGTCATTTTCTAATGCTTGGATAGTCTCGGCAGTGCATCAAGTAGTGATTATGTTTTAAATTATTGTTTTTCCTGAGAAATCTAACCTTATGATTCAAAACAAAATTCTCTCCGGATACAACAGTATGCAATCATTTCAACCTATAGTTTTTCACTCTTCATAAATTTTCCCATATTCTAAACCATTAGGGAGATGATGACTCCATATACACGAGCAAGCAAAGTGGTATAACTGAATAATTAACATCCTTATTCAGCTTAAAAGAAAAAAAGAACTTTAGGTTTTAGTTACTCCTCTTATGAATTACATTATCTGATTGAATGTATCAAATAATTATTCCACTTCGCTCCTTACGTATATGTTCTTGACTGCAGTAAATGTCTAGAAATGATTCAGGGCATATTTTTAGCCTTGTCAGTCATCCACTACCAACCCAGTCTGAGTGTCACTCCCTTCTTTTACGCCTCTCCCACTTAGTTAGGCCTTAGCATATGCAACCTTTTATAATTTATTTTTGGTTTAGCACACAGACAGACCTCTGAAAGTTGTATGGTAGGATGGAAAGAAGATAAGTTTAGCAAATAAATAGACCGAGTTTAAATTTGCCTCTAAGTAAATTACATACTTAACTCTTTTAAGCCTTAGTTTCTTCATTTGTGACATGAAGATACGTTGAAACAGCCAGGGTATTTGGGGTTGTAATAGGTTACTAATAATTAATGGCTTAAATGTTAGGGAATTTATTATCTCAAAAAAACAGGAAGTCCAGAAGCGGGGGTGGTTGGGGTTGATTACATCAGAAATTTATTGATATCTTTGGCAACCCAGATGCTTTCCATCTTTTTGCTCCATTATGATTTCAAGATGACCGTGCACACTGAGCATCACCTCCTTGTGAATTAAGACCCACATGTGGAACAGGGAAAGTCCCTGTCTTGTGACACTTTTAAGAGTGAGATTCCTTCAACCCCACCAATTAGACTTTCCTTTATGTCCTATTAATCATAGCCCAGAATTACACCACACAGTAATGCCCATTGCCATGGGCTACAGAACCACTGTGACTGGCTGAGGAAAATTAAGATTTACCCCAGGGCTTGGGACGGGAACCTGAAGCATATCAGAACCTAAATAAAATATTCTATTAGGAAGGAGAAAAAGGAAGAAGAGAAAGAAAGGGCAACAAAAAATGTAAGATTGGGGTGAGTTTAAACACCCTGGCACATAAGAACCCGTCTGCTTTATTTGTACTTGCCTCCCAACCTAGATGGTGAAGGTAAGGAATATGTGTCATGTCATTTTTGTATCTCCCAGTATTTTGTCTTCCACAGAGAATGTTATTTGGGAATATGCACAGAACCTGATGGTGAGGCTCCTGTAATTAATAAGGCATATGCTTAAAGTGGTTTTCCCCTTTTCTTATCTAAGTCATCTCATGGCAGTTGGATCTATGTTCAAGAGAGTTCCATGGTCTCACTGAGGCAGCAGGCAGACACTATGGAAGAGAGAGATCAGATCAAACTGACACCCGTGGAGACAGTCAAGGTGCACAACACAGCCTCAGTCTTTTGGAAAGTTCTTTCCAGTGTAGCTGGGATTGTGACCTGAATGGATATTAGAGCATTGAAAGTGAGGAGAAATAGTCCCCATTTCCATTTATGGAAAGAGACAATGTTTATGAAAGGTCACTGAAGTAACAAATGCATTGTGTTCTGGAATCTTCTTACACTGGAGGTTGAAGAGAAGACAATGAATAATGTTAAATATAAATATAGACAAATATCACCCTCTGTAAGATGAGAAATTCCTCCGAAGCCTTTGTTAATAGAGGGATTGTTATTTCCAATTTTACGGTCTCTTCCATCCGTGGATGCCTTGGGTGATTCTGAGACAAAGCTCAAGTGAATGTAGCCAGCTGCCCAAAATGAATGCTGTCAAGCGAGAAGTTGCAGAGCCATGACTTGGGGCAGTATTGTGAATTAATCTGAGATGGAGCATCAGCTCCCAAGGTCCATCATGGGCTTGGAATGTACTCCAGGGGATGTTCACAGCCAGGCAGAGATGATGTCAGATACTAGTTTCAGAAATAACAAGGGTTGAGTGACTCATTGCATATTATTAATCCCAACCCCCGGCAATGCCTTGGCCCCAGAAGCTGTATTTATTGGCTCTAATCAAATGGAAATATAATAGGGGAATTGGATAGAATAATGAGGAGTTAGGAACTTTAGGAAAGAAAAATAAACCAGCTTTGAGGTTTTAGGCAGAAAAGGAGAAAATAATGAAGAATATTAATACACACATCTAGGGGGGAATAACTCCATAGATGAAGTAAAACACACAGGAAACTTAATGTGCATTCCAAAGAATAGGACAATTATGGAAATGTGTGAGTTTTCTCAAAATATGCTTTTGTTGGGAGACTTTCATTTCTAATAAAGATTATTTGTTGTAAGAATGAATAGTAAGTTTACTTTGTAGGGAATCTGTTGGGCTTAGGTGTTGGACAATAAACACTACACACACATATGCTCCCATTCTTTAAGTGTTTTTCTTTTTTTTTAGATTCCTTTGTATCTCATAAACCCAACCTCATGCCTTACCATGTCTTTTGAAATACTAACTGATCAACATTTAGAAAGTACATTAAGTTTCTTCTATTTCTTTTAAGGATTAATAAAAATTGCAAGCAAATCCAAAGAAATGTTTCTAGAAATTCTTTGAATCTTTTATGACAGAACATTCTAATGTGGGTAAGGAAATTATTTACTTCAATCTACCATTAAATCTTATCTAGCTCATGAATCTATGGCAACTTCCCTACTAAAGTTAGTTAAGACATAACAAAGTATTAATGAAATAAACTCAGAAATTGCACATTGTGTATTGGTATTGGATATAATCAGAAATACATTTAAACAATTTTCTAGATAGTATACAAGAAAATCTGCTTAACTCTTTAACATTAGTGCACTTTTCTGCAAGAGCTATGATCTTTAATGTGTTAACCTCATAATTATTAGAATTCTTCACTTTCTTCAGCTAAAGTATCACTCCTGTAAGCTTAAGAATAACATGTAAATTGTTATCTTTTCCCCTTCACTCCCACTGCCTTTTCTTCCCTTTATGTAGCAAAGATCTTTATTACAACAAACTTTGAGGCAATCATAAATGGCAAATTGATGATCTAGCATCAGGAACTTTCTAGATTATTTGGTCAGCATTTCTACTTTTGCAAACACATTTCTGTTGTTTAAAATGTCCTATTTTTCCAGTAGAGAAAAGTGATTATGCACACTTATTTAATCAGCCTTTCAGTGAATTTACTAGGCCTCTATAGAACTGGAGAATACCATCCTTTTATTATGCTGATGTGGGTATTGTGACATGCATATAGAAGTAAAATTAAAGCAATAAAAAGTTAAATTAAACCAGAAAATTTAATCCCATTTTCTCTGTACTGTGTGTCTCCACCAAGCAGATCCAGTCCATTTCAAAGTCATTTCGACAGTTTTCATCAATATGTCACCATTTAACTATTTTTTTAGAATAATGGAGACTTATAAGATATCAATCAGAGAAAATCCTTAATGTGGAAAACCAAAGACTTCCATTTGTGTGTTGATGGTGGGCTTATCTCAAAAGTTATTTATTATTAATCTTATCAACTAATTTATCAATAAATTAGTGCCTTCCATTGACTTCTTAAGTGAAACAGGAATAGTTTGACTTCGATTCCTGCCCTCAGACTTCTCAGATGCCTTGATTATTACAATTCTCATCACTTCACTAGAGTGCTTCAGTTCTGTTCACAAAAGTTTTTAATTTTGATGAAGTTTATCTATTTTTTCCTTTGTTGCTTCTGTTTTTGTTTTGTTTTGTTTTTTGTTTTTTGTCACATCTACAAAATCATTGTCTAATCCAGGTCACAAATATTTACCACTATATTTTTGTCTAAGAGTTTTATTATATATATCCAAAACAATGTATACAAGTGGACACTTTGGTCAACGTTGCTCAAGCAGTAGTTCGCCGTAATCAGAAGTGTCTGGATGCTGATGGTAACCACTTTGAGCACCTCTTGTAATTGCAGAAGTCAAAAGTGACTTGTATTCATCTTTTGTTATCGGTATATATTGAGTATTACTATCTTACTACAGTTTTTTTTCTTTCTTAAAATATGTATACATTTTTTTTGGCACCCTGTGTGTGTTTATGTATGTGAGTGTGTGTATTTTTAAAATAGCCATATAGTTTTTGAAAACCATAGATTTTTTTTTTTAATTTACATTTAGAAACTTAATCCATCTTGACTTAATTTTTTTGTATATGATACGAGATAAGGATCCAACTTCATTACTTTACATGTGCCTATCCAGTTGTCCCATCACCATTTGTTGAAAAGGTGATTCGTTATACAATGTATCATCTTGGCACCCTTATTGTAAATCAATTGACCATGAATGTGAGGGTTTATTTCTGGACTCTCAATCCTATTCCAGTCATCTATATTTCTGTCCTATCCTTATGCTAGTACTACACTCACTGTCTTGATTACTGTAGCTTCGTAGTTAAGTTGTGAAATTGGGAAGTGCAAGTCCTCCCACTTTGTTCGTATTTTTCAAGACTGTTTTGGCTATTCTGGGTCATTTACATTTTCGTATTAATTTAAGGATCAACTTGTCAATTTGCGCAGAAAAAACCAGCTAGAATTTTGATAGGAATTGTCAAGAAATTCCAGAAGACCCTTCTGGGAGGCGAAAGAGAGATTTTTATTTATATATGGTCTGCAAGCCAGGGAATCAGGAGTCATAGCCCGGAGCATAGACCAAAAGAGGGAGGGGTAGGGTAGGGCAGAGTATTTAAGGGCAGTAAGCACAGAGAGCTGATCTTTAAGGGGATTGGTTGGGGCAAGCAGCAAAACTGTAAGTATGTGCAAGCAAGATGGAGATTGGTCAGGGCTACAGGGCATCTCCAGTTTGCCAACTCGTGGTTAGCAGGTAGGGTCGTGAGATATGACCAAGGTTGGAATCAAAACACATCAGAAGCAGGGGGTGTCATAAGATATGGTGGGGCAGGAGGAAGTGGTCACAAGTCACTTTCCCTTGAAGTCTGCAAAATAAACTGGTAAAAGAAGTTTTGTGGTGAAAGGGACAATGCAGCAAATGCAGTTTGCAACATAAACTGCTTAGTCACTCGCAGGGCCAGAGTTCAAATTGCAGAAAGGTCTAGATATTTGATCACACAATTATGATGTTAGAATCCCCAGAATTGAACTTTAGATCAATTTGGGGAATAGTACTATCTTAACAATATTAAGTTGTCCGCTCCATGAATATGGGATGTCTTTTTATTTATTAAGGTTGTCTAATATTTTTAACAATATTTTGTAATTATTTGAGTACAAGGTTTTCACTTCTATCAAATTTAAGTTTATTCCTATAAAAGAGCACTTTTGAAAAAAGAATGTTTAGATTTTCTAAGCATTTGTGCTTTGGACAGACATGACAGCAGGGTTGGGTTGTAGAATAAAATAACCTGTCAACAGTACTCTCTCACAGAAATGCAATCAGAGTTAAGAGAATGAGTTTTGAAGTTATAATCCTGGATCTTCTTCTTAACAGCTTTGGAAACTTGGGTAAACGAACTGCTCTATGCCATTTTCATTATCTGAAAATAACTATGTTTTTTAAAAGGTGTTTATACTAGAGAGATTTGTGTAAAGATTAAATGTAGTAATACATATAAGTTTCAAAGAACTATAATGGGCACATGCTAAGCAGTTAATAAACATGAGCTACTCTCATTGTTACAGTGCTTTCTTTCTTAAATTCTCTCTTTCCCAAAACCTCTGCTAAGAAGTCACAATTACATTTGTGATTGTCTCACTACCTTCTGGTATGTTGAGGCAGAAAAAAGGCTGAGAACACCTACTCAAGCTCTTAAATTTTTTGTTTTCCCATTGTTGAAGAGCTTTTCTGGGAAGCCACCAGTGTGTTTCTCGCTTTCTGGGATTCTGGGGTTCATTTTGTTGGTGTTTTTCAGCTGGTCAACTGGCTGGAAACTCCTCCGTTGAGATGTATCGCCAAGTGCTCCTGTCTGGTTGTCGCTGTGTGGAGCTGGACTGCTGGAAAGGACGGACCGCAGAAGAGGAGCCAGTCATCACCCATGGGTTTACCATGACAACGGAAATATCCTTCAAGGTAGAATGAATGAAAATGGCTAAAAGAGGCACCTGGGGAGATTGGACCCCTTTCGAGGAAAGCCTCCTAAAGTAGACAGCCCCAGGGGTTACAGTTAAGTCCATAAGCTATTAATCATCTTTGCCATTTTAGAGGCTAAAACTTAACAGTTTATCCATGGGTGGTAGTTGGGATCAGGTGAACTGATTCATGCTAACCAAATCTAAAGAAACTGTTTTATAAAGGAAATAATAAATTTATTTGTCTATTTAGCACTCTTATTCTTTTTTTCTTGCATTTTGTCATTGGGAATTACAACATATATAACAAAGAGTTCATACAACTTATTTGTACAAGTTAACAAATTGATACAAAGTTTGCACTCATGAACTACGAACAAAATCAAGAAATAGGAATGTACTGGCACCCCAGAAACACTCCACATACCCATTCCCATCAGAATGACCCCCATCGCCCCAGAGATGACCACCTTCCTGACCATTACTGTGATCAATCACCCTTTGCATTTCTTTAGAGCTGTACTAGTTTATGTGCAGCCCTAAACAATGTAGTTTCACCAATTTTTAACTTGATATAAAGGTATTCATACTGTAGTATGCATTATTTTGTGTTTTGCTGTTTTCACTCCACATTATTTGGGAGATTCAATATTATTGCATGTATCTCTAGCTTATTTGTTTGCTTGCTTGGTGATGATGATGATGATATTAATGAGTACTATTTAATTATTATATAATATTCCATTCACAGAATATACTCATATATGGAATAATAATAATAATAATATATGGAATGGAATACTGGCTATGATATGCCATCTTTTGGCACATTGATACCTAGGGCTCAAAGACCCCTAGGGCACACATGTAGTCAAAGTTGGGTTCATTGGCTTATGCAACAAGAGAGCACAAATGTCATGGGGAACTCTGATGCCTCTGTAAAAGTGTGTTAGAGAGAATTTACAGAATTTAGGCTTGTATTAGGTGATTGGGGTGAGGGTGAGTCTAGTAAGCAGGGTCTTTCTATGGATAGGATGCTGTCAGGAAGGAGAAACAATCATGATTGGGTGTCTTAATAAATCCCATCTAGGAAGCAAGACAAAGCTGAAATTTATAAAGAAGCATCAACCACTCTTATTAGTCAGTGATGAGGGTGTTTGGTCATCTCTCCTCTCTTCCTGTTCATGGCTCTATCATACACCATAAAGGGCCTCACATTCATGCATATGGACAAATATGAGTTCTGTTCAGATCCCCTGCAGAGAGCCATCCTCAGGAGCTTGGGGGCATTTGAGTGGGGAAATCTGTGGCCCTAGGTACCCTAGAAAGTAATCTAGAATGGGGATATGTGGGGTTTAGGAAACATGTTTTCTTGGCTGACTCAGGTTTCTCACCCCTTTGGAAGGGAATAGACAGAGAAGGACCAGAGGACATCCTCTGGAGCACAGGTCCCATGGTATGAGCCCCATTACCTGGGTTACATCAGTCTCAGGGCAGAACTGGCTCTGGGTCACTAACTCTTGCCCTAAGCAACCACAGAAACTGAGCCCAAGTATTTGGCTAACGAAGGTAGTTAGAGTGAGGATAGGACCATTGAAAATGGGGAGGTCAGAGTGTTAAGAGGCCAGAATATTGAAGGAATTAGATAGATGTTAATGTCACCAAGACTGGTGACAAAACTTTGGATATAGAACACAATGCACCATTTGCCAAAGTCTTTGCTGAATGAGGGGGATCTCAGCAGATGGCAGAAGTGAAGAAATAGTTAAAGCTTGTTTGGCTGCTTCACGAGAACTCAGTTTTGTTTTGTTTTAAAATAAGAAGATTGAGAGGTAATGTTTCAAAAGTAACACTGGGAGCAAAACGTTCCCAATCTTCAGCTTTTAGCCCTGGGACACTTGTGATGTGATAAAATAAACAGCTATCACTTGAAAGAGCAGCAAAAAAGAAGATTTTTAAGGGACAGCCAGGTTTCCGTTTAGGTAAATGGATTTCTTGATCAAAAGTACTATGTTTGACAGCAATAAAAATGTGTTCAGACGTAATATCATTAGCACCTTAAAATATGTTTAGCGTGTGTGTCTAGGGAATTTAACTTTTCATGATTTCTTAAACTTAAGCTACAATACAACAATTAGAGAAAAATAGCGCCCTTTACTAAATTTTACAACAAAGTTTAATGACGGGTCGACCTTAATTTTGATCAAAAATCTTTAAAAGTTTATCTGCCCCTTTTGGTTTTCTTTAATGGAAAAACAATGGGTTTTTGTTTCATTTTTCATAGTCTCCCACCCTCCCAGCTCCTGCCATTATCCTCTGTTAGATATCTAAGGCATCAACCCAAACCTGGTTGGGCTGTTAAAGAAAAAGTAGGGGATAGATGACCCTGGTGTGGGGTGAGTGCAATTTGGGCTTGCCTCTCTGCTAATGGATGAAGGTGATCCAGGAAAGGGAGACAGCACATTTTGATGGATCCATTACTGAGCTAAGGGACTGATGGCCTTGTACACCAAAACATTGCCAGGAGGACCCACCCACCCCCTTGCCTACTGCCCCTCAGAGTTCATGTGAGGGGCAATTATGTTTCTTAAAAATTTATAATCCTCAAGGTACTTTTTTTTATTAAAATGTATTGGGGTGGCAACAAAACTACATAGGTTTCAACTGTACATTTCTATATTACATCATCAGTATACTGCATTGTATGTTCACCACCCAGAGTCGGTTCTCCTTCCATCACCATATATTTGAGTTCCTTTGCAGGGGGTTGGGGTGAGGGTAAACACCAAGTTTTAAGCATATTTATTTTATGTGGAGCATTGGCTTTTTGGCCTCAGCCATCAAGTCCACTTAGAGTGACTCTCCCTATGCACTCAACAGTACAAGTGGTTCTTCAATCTCATCTGTGATCTCTGAGCCACAGGCTGATTGAATATCTATTCCTGGGCTCCAGGAATAGCACAGCTTCTCAACCACATCCACACACTTGCTGACAGATTTAGAGACTAAAAGACTAAAACTGGCCCAGAACACTGCTTCTTCTCTCTCCCTGCCAGAGTTAGGGGTAGGAGGTGGCCAAATAGAGCAGGAAACCCTTCTCCTCTGCTGGTTGGTTTGTCCAGCCACGCTCTCTGCTAATGTGCATTTGCAGGATTTATCATTCTTGCAGAGATGTGGACAGTGGTGAGAAAGGATGAGTGTGGGGAGTAGAAATGCCAACCTGTTTTGTGGACAAATATACAGAGCAAGAATTCTCTACATCAGGACTAGGACTAGGGTGATGCACCTGAGGCACCTTACCTGCAAAGTTTAGGGAGGAGCTTACTCTCAGTGTCATGTAAATGCAGAGTGGACACCTGCGAATGGGTGTTTCTTTACCTTTTGCATTTAGATACCTCATTTGCCTCACCCTAGGCCCAGCCCTGCCCTGCATGATTATCAGCATGTGGTCTGCTTTTCCAGAAACTACTTTGTAACAGTGACTTTGTAAGAAAGGGTAAAAAATGAAATGGGGAACAAGGCCCTACGTGATGTACCCCGCCCCCATTATCACTTTCCCCCTCATTCACTTGGCTCCAACTCCATGGGCCTCCTTGCCATTCCTTGACTATGGTAGGCAGGTTTGACCACACAGCCTTGGCACAGGTTGTCCTCTCTGCCTAGAATGCGCTTTCCCCAGGCATCGGCGTGATTCACCTCTTACTTCCTTGAAAACTGTCAAATGCCACCTTCTGAACAAAGCTTAATGTGACCACTCAATTTAATACTATAACCAGCCATCACGCCCACTCCCACACTCCTGATACATTCCCCACCACCTCTTTATTTTTTCTATTTACCAGCTGGCACCACTCTGCTTAACTTAATTATTGTGTTCCTTGTTTATTGTCTGTCTCCTTCTACTAGTATGTAAGCCCCACAAAGACATGATCTTTGTTTTGTTCCCTGATCTGTCCCAAGCACTTTGAAAGAATCTGGCATATAGTAGGCGCTCAATAAATGTTTTATAAAAGAATTTTCCCATTCCAACGCAAACAGACCAATTACAGCATAGCTTTCATTTTTAGTTTTTCTTGCCTCTGCTTATCACATGCATGAATTTTGTCTTTCTCTATTTTCACGTGTGAAATTCCATGTGTAGTATATTGGAGGGCACTGAAAAGATTCTCTCAATGTTTGCCAGTTTGGGCTCTCCCATATGTTTTGACCTGACCTTCACAGTGCAGTTAGACTATATTCTATAGCCACAGGTGTATTGCAGCAGCAAAATAAACTAAATGCAGAAGTTTATCATTTTTATGTCACATAGTTTATCTACTCTCAGCCTATGCAATCAGAAAAGCTTCTGTGAGATATATGCCCCAAAGCGAAAGTTCCTATTGGCATTTACCTCCTATTTATTGTATGAGCCAAAGTAAAATGTTATGTTCTGGGAAAGGGGACATGCTATAATTCCCCTTCTCTCTGGAGGGCTTTTTATTTTGCAGTCTGGGTTTATTTATTATTTACCCCATATATCTGCCCTTCTGTTTCTCCGCCTTACTGCCTGAGCCTTTCTGATGGTCAGGGCAGTAATTTCACCACTTAGGCTTCATTCTCTCTGCTCCCACTCAGTCTCCTTCCTCCCACAGTGGGCACCCACCCACCCTCCCCCATCCCCACGCTGCTCCTTTGTATTCCCTCAGGCAGCTCCTTTGTAATCAGCAATTGTACAAGATGGAAAACTGGATAATGTGATAACATATATATGATGACAATGTATTAAATATGAGTATGTGGTTAAATGGAGCATTTCTGAAAATAAAGCTTCATTCTCTGAGAGAAATAATAATTTAGGATGCAATTTAACTGCTACATAAACGCTCACATAAAATGGATATCAAATACACCCTGCTGTTGTCTGTCAAGGATAAAGGATTTCAAGGGCAGTTTTTTTCCCACTGGAGGTTAGTAATTGAGCCATATGGTTTGTAGATTATTGAATCCAGTGTTAGCAGTCTCTGAAAAATGGTTTTGGCTTAATAAGGAGCAATTGCGCTGTAAGGTACTTTCACATTCCAGTGTCCACTAATGACAGTTTATGTGAAAGAACGAAACTTCAAACCTGTAACAATTTTTCTCATCTGATGGATCATGTGTACTGTGCAAAATATTCTAAAGATATTAAAAAAAAAAAAAAACACAAAAGTCCTACAATGGACCTTCTGGAGTTTTCAGGTACTCCCTGCTAAAATGATTAGATGAAATTCAGTAAATGCTTTCTTTGGTTTTAAAAGTTCAAAAGGGTGTTCTAAGCTGATGGCTAACCTTATGGTAGAGATGAGAAGAGACAGATAGAGGGAGGAGGGAGCAGATAGAGGAAAAGAGAGAAAAGAGACTACAGAGGGTAAGAATGCAGCTCTGGAGCTGATGTCAGGGTTCTAATGCCAGCTCTCCTATTTGCTGGCTGCAGACCTTGGAGAAACACCCTTACTAGTCTGAGCCTCTTTCTTATAAGCAAAATGGAGCTGATAATAGAGCTTACCTCCTAGGTTGGTTGTCAGCATTCAAGGATGCTACTTAATATACAGACATTGCTTAGAAGAGTGCATGGTACTCAGGGAGTACTCTATAAATGCTAGCTACTGATATTATAATTGAAATTTAAGAAGTCACACTTTAGCTCTCTTCCTATAAATATGAAGGCTGTGGTATTATTTATTCAAGGAGTTATTAAGTCAGGGTGAGGGCAGGGGGTGAATTAAGTCATTTATAAAGCTGCTGTGGTAGAGGCTGCGGGTGCCCTCCACATACAACCCCTGGCATCCACTTTAGGAAGAGGCTAGAAGGCTAAACTATGTGGCAAATTAAACACAGCCCAGACTCGGTTAGGGACCCAGTGGGAGCTGAGAAGGATATGGCAGATAAGCGTGGAGAATCCATTGCAAATATGGGTCCTAAGTCAAGTGCACAAGATCAGAAGTGCACAGCACCAGAGACAGAAAAAGGGAGAAGTAGGGGACACAAGATAGGAAGGACTAGGAACCAGGGCCCAGCAGCAGTTCAGGCCATACCAGCATATCCACTGTGGGGTAAGAGAAGCAGACCCAGGGAGCTAGGAAGACAGAGAGGCATAAATTCCCTAGTGGTCTGAGAGCAGGCCCATAAAAATACCCACATTTAATTGGCCAAAAATAAGGAGAAAGGCCATTGTCCTGGGACAAAATACCCACTTTTCTAAGATTGAAGGGGTAGGGTTCTCACTCACCTTTAGGCCTGACTCTTACTGGCCCAAATGCTGATGGGGCAAGTCTATAGTCAAGCTTCACTATTAGAGGCAACTGGAGATATTCTCAAACAGCCAAAATCACCAATTATAATCAGAAAAGTTATCGAAGTCTTTTACTTAGATTTACATTTGAGAGACTCTTTTTCAATGTAAGGCTGACTCAAGCTTGAATGGAAATTTCAGCCATGAAAGTGTTGAAGGCTATTGAGTATGGAGCATTCAAACTTCTGTAACACAAAGTTACATTTACCTTTGGTTACAATCAAGTTTTAAGCTTTGCTTAAGCCAATGATGAGACTAGTCCAAAGGTTGACAAACTATCCTCTTTAGGCCACATTCAGCATGACACCTGTTTTGGTGAATTAACTTTTGTTGGAGCATAGCCACAGCCACGTGTTTACTTATTATCTGTGGCTACTTTGGGGCTACAAAGGCAGAGTTGAATAGTTGCCATAGACACCATTTGGCCAGTAAAGTCTAAAATAGTTACTATCTGGTCCTTTATGGGAAAAGTTTGCTGGCCTTTGAAATACTCAATAGAAAAATAAATGGGATCATGAATAGATAAATGATGTTTCTCTTCTATTAGGAATGTTAAGAGTTCATTTATTTACTGGAAAATATTTAGTGAACATCTAGAATGTTCCTTAGCACTTCCTAGGCCCTGGAGACAGAGCAGTGGAGAAAACTGAGTGCTTACCCTCAAGAAGCTTCCATTCTAGTGGGGAAAAGTAGATAAAAATAAACATACAATATGGCACATGGAGATATGCCCTTTAAGGTTACATAAGTTAAGTATTGAACAAAAGAGGGGCTAGAGGTATGCCATTTTCAGCAGTATGGTGGCAGAAGAACTGTTATTACAAGACATTTGAGCAGAGACCACACACCCCTCAGGTATGGAAGTGAGTCCTGCTTTCAGGTAAGAGTATTCCTGATACAGGGAACAAAGATAAAGAAATGAAAGCGAAAAACAAGGAGATGAAGTCATGTTCGGTGTATTCAAGGAAAAGCAAGAGGTCAGTGAACTGTATCAGGGTAAGCAATAGTGAACAGGTAAAGGAGATGAATCTAGAGAGATAGCAGGTGCCAGATCTGATAAAGAATTTGGATTTCACTCTGAAATAGAAGGCCAATGGAAAAATTTTACTCCGAAGTAATGAAATAATTTGATTCCTGTTTGATAACAATCAATCTGGCTATCGTATGTAATATATGGAACAAACACAGAGGGAAAAAAGCAGTTAAAAGTTTCTATCAGTCAGTCTCTGCTTGGTTTTGCTGCAATAACAAAAAATTACAGAATCTCAGCGATTTAGAACCACAAAGGTTTATTTCTTGCTTGAGTTTGATGTCAGCTGTTGCTCTGATATTGTCTATAATCCACAAAGAAAGAATAGCCCCAATCTGTGATATCACTGAGCTCATGGCAGAGGGAAAAGAGAAATGGCAGAACCACATCATGGCTCTTGAAGACTGCTCAGCAGATGACCATGCCATTTTCATACATATTTCACTCCAAAACACGTGGCCATGCCTATTATCAACTGATCTCAGAGAAAGGGGTAGTGAAATGTGGGAATTATGATAAAATCTACCACAGCAGTTACTGCAAAGGTTTTTGGATCAGGATAGCTGAGATGTGGTTATATCCTGGACATGTTTGGGACAGGATTGCTGATAAATCAGAAGATGTGAGAGAAAGAGGTCAAGAATTGCTCCAATGTGCCTTGCCTTTACCTGATACAATAGGGCCACATTTATTAAATGAACAAAATCTAGACTCACCCCCTCCGCCCGCCTTTTCTTTGCATTTATCACTCACTTGCTTTATGATATCTCCTCTCAATTATTTTGAGGGTTTTGATCTTAGGTGGTTAAGCTCATTAAGCTAATTTGCTGCATGGGAGCTACTGCAAAGGTTAAGAGCATAAACTCTAGAGTCAGATAAAGTTTCCTGGGGTTTACTAGATGTTCCTCTCTGTGATCTTAGCAAATTGGTTAATATCTCTGAGCCTCCATTTTATAATCTATAAAATGGTGGATACTACTTTTCTTATATGTATAGCATGAGAGAAGATATGTGTCTGGAACATAATAAATGCTCGTTTAATGGGGGCTCTCGTTCGTATTAGTAAGAGTCTGAGGTAAGATTTAGGGTGAGTGAGGAGGAAGGTACCAGCAAGGTAAGTAACTTTAGTTGATTTAAGAATATATGCCCATCATGAGCTGGGTTCTTTATCTTCTCTCAATGCATTCTCACAACAACAGACTCATGGAATGAAGTATCTCACCCCCACTCTACAGTCAGTAAGCGAATGCACAGAGGCATTAAGTGAAATTTCCCAAGGTCACACAGCTTGGAAGTCTAAGAAGTAAGACTCAAACACGAGTCTGTTTGAATTCAAAGCCTGTGCTCAAATAAATCAAAAAAAGAATTTAAAATCTTGATGCAGCTTGCTATTTATAGTGCACTTATGTTTGATGGCATCCGCTATCATAAAAGTTAAACTGATCATGTATGAAAGGCAATCTGTGAACTCACTTCTAAGAAATGATGAAAGCGGTTTTTTGCTCCATGCAGGCAAATCTCTCTTACAGGATATGTGCAAATATAGTAAGAATTAGAAAGTCTTATTTATACTGTGGGGCCAAGGAAATAGCTTTCTGGCTTGGAGATAAAGAAGGCTATGCATTCTTTAAGGAAGGTAGGGAAGATAACAGAGAAGGCTCGGGCACAAAGAATGAGAGTAGAAATTCCTACTTGAAAGGAGGATATGAAAAAAGTAAATGCAACTAAAAACAAATTAGGAGTATGTGAAACCACAGTGGCACTGACAGTGATATAATTAAAAATAAATGAGATCACACTTTAATACCAGTTCAATGAAAAAAACATTTTGAAAAAATAATGCCTAAAGCTGGTGAATATGCATTGAAATCTGGTCCTTCGTTACATTACTCTAGGCAATCAAAAATGAAAAGTAATTTGGAGAAACACGGGAGAGTTTAAAACTATTCGTATTCTTTAATTCAATAATTCCCCTTCTGAGACTTTATTCCCAGAATAATTCAAAGTATTAGGAAAAAATGAAGATGTGCTTTGTAAAATTATTTGAATGATAACTTTTAAAATATGTCTATCCCACAGCTGGCTAATGGTTAAATCAATTATGATACTACTACTCCCTAGAATTTTATACAGATATTAAAGCTTATGACAGACACATTTTTGAAAAATATAGATTGAAGAATAAAGTACTGATATATGTTACAGCATGGATCAATGAAAGCGTGCTAAATGAAAGGTGCCAGACATAAAAGGCCACGTATTGTATGATTCCAATTATATGAAATGTTCAGTATATGCACAACTATAGAGATAAAGGTAGATTAATGATTGCCTAGAGCTAGATGTGTGAGGTGGGATGGGGGAATTGGGAGTGACTGCTAATGGGTACATGATTTCTTTTGGAGGTGATAAAAACGTCCTAACTTAAATTGGGATGATGGTTGTACAACTCTGAATATACTAAAAATCATGTAATTGTACACTTCAAATGGGTGAATTCTATCTCAGTAATGTTATATATCATAACAATATTAAAAAACACAAATAGAGTAGTTACTATAATTAAAACTCAGTTATACAAATACATGAAATACAAACTAGAAGTAATATAACCAAATGCCAACAGTGGTTTGGTTCAAAGGGTGAATTTATGAGTGAAAATGTTTGCCTGCTCTTGCCCAAATTTTTTATAATATGATTGACTCATTTTATTATTTTTAAAAAGTAGGTTTAATTAATAAATATTAGAATCATTCCACAGTTGTGTCTCCCCCTCCACTCAAATTCATTCTCCTTTTTCTTTCCTTGCTAAGTCAAGAGTCAGAAAATGTACAGTGCAGCAGCCTTCACAATCCCTTCTAGTCATTTCAGGCCACTTGATACAATTCTATGAATGAAAAAGGTGGCCATATTAATGTATGTAGCTCCAAAGAAAAACATACACACATTGAAATTCTGACATACTGAATATTCATGTGTTCTCATTTTTAGGAAGTGATAGAAGCTATCGCCGAGTGTGCATTTAAGACTTCACCTTTTCCAATTCTCCTTTCGTTTGAAAATCATGTGGATTCGTAAGTATTTAAGACATTTAATAGGGAGTCTTTTTCCCACATAAGTCATGTTTAATAATTGTTCACTCGATGTAAAATTATTTGAGATTATTAGTGGTGTTCTTAGATTATGTTATATATGAGGTGGCATGCTTTCAACCGTATGTGATGGAAATTCATTGAAATCTCATTTACATTAAAATAATCCATTGGACTTGTGAAATCTATTTTCATGGCACAGGAATTTTCAATTAAGGACGACTCTTTTTACAATGCAGTGGAACACATTTCCTTATATAATACATGTCTCTATTGCAGTGGGCCGCTTTTGTACGCCTCCGTCATTAGCTCCTTCTGTTGCATGCAAACTTACAGTCAATTTTGCCACGCACTAAAATGGCTGGTTCCGTATGCATTGGAGCTGGTGGAAAAACAGCTGTAAATTTTATTCTGCTACTCCGCACTTAAACAAAACCCAGACCGCCAAATGTTCCCTGCATCCCCTTCCCATTGGTTTCCCCTGTTTATTAGTATTGGCAAATATTTGCCCATTTCAGAATAGCCCGCACTTATTGCTGAGCTACATAAAGAAAAGGTAATTTTGACTTGACTGTTTTATATTCTTTTTATGACAAAGGACCAGAGTAAGATACATTTCTATCACACACGCAGATATTAGTTTATCATGTAGTTACTCAGTTTAAAGAGCTTCCAAATGAAAAATTCTACATCAGTTCAAGATACCAAAATTCTCGTCCATGGAATTAGTGCCTGAAGACTCCGTAGTGGTACCATCATTGCTCAAACAAGCATCTGTGAAGTAGTCCTCTCTTTCATTTCAACAACCTAAACTGGTTTTCTCAACTATAAACCAATAGCACCTGCCCTAATCTGACTCTCAGGTTCCCTTCCCCTCCTTCTTATTTAAGTCTTTCCCGGGTCACTAATGTGCTCTGCCCAACTAATTCACAACAACACATGCTTCAATTCACTAATTCTTACAGAATTCACTAAATCCTAGAAAAGCGGTTTGGTCACTGTCGTGCGGGGAAGCCTGCGGGGTCTCTGCTCCCGCTCCCCATACAAGAACGCAGGATATGGTGAGGCCAAAAAGGAACACCCACGGAGCCATAGGTAGGGGAGTCATACCACTATACTCTCTCTGGCGGCACTATACTCTCACTGGAGGCTGGATCCACACTGTCCGCAAACCGCCATCCACGCTTGCCAGCCCAGCCGCCGTCTTCTTGCTAGCCCCCATTCTTCCTCTTTCTTCTCTCCTTCCTTCTCCTCTCTGCTAGCATAGCCACAGCAGTTATATTGTGGCCAATGGCTCACTGGTTACAGCTGACGGCCAACTAGCCACAGCTGATGGCCATGCAATCACAGTTGGCCATTTACTACCTGAGCCAGCACCTGTCTATGTGAGGCCGAGAGCCTGGAAACTACTTTCTGGGGCTCTGCCCCCACAGTCACGATCAAATTTCAGTTTGAGGAATTTCTAAGGAGTTAAGTGATCATTTGTCAATTTATATGAAGAGAGAGACCTTATTTTTTGACACAACCAATTTTATAATTGTCTGTATTTCTAGTTTGCCCCCAGGAAATCCATATTACATTTATCGACTCATGATTCTGTTTCATTAGGAAACGGACATTCAATGAGTGTTGTAATCATTTGGCACAGTTTTTCTCACACTTCTGAGGGTCGATTAAAGAGAAAAGAATTTATTCTGTTTATTCTGTTTCATTGCTATTTCTCTTCTAAATAAAGGGACCACCCCTTTAGTCATTGTATTTTGTACCTCATTTGCTGTGACAGCTCTGATTTGCAGATAACTTTTCTGGAGTATTTTTTCATCTGCCCATCCATTTGTAACTGGGCTCTAAAATACTTTAGTACCTTTCTTCCAGGCACTATAGTTCCCAGACTTGTTGATGTGTTATTTTCTTTTTGTAGAAATATCTCCAAACCTAGCACATTTGTTTTCTTTAAGAAATGTTTCTATATAAATTAGACAAAATGAAAAGCTGTTTACAAAATTTACAAATCCATGCTTTATTGTCACACCTGGTACAATGAGCTCTCCCTACGGTGGCCAGAGAGGTGTCAATAACCACCACCACCACAAACATACTAACAGGTAATATTTACTATGTCGTGAGCAGTGTTCCAAGCATAAGCTCATTTAACCCTCGCCACAAACCCAAGTGCTCCTAAGAATAAATACTATTATGATTATCCCTATTTTACAGATGATGAAACTGAGTCCCAAAGAGGCTGAGTAACTTACCCAAGGCCATGCAGTTAAAACGTGACAGAGCTGGATTCAAATCCATCCAGTCTAGCTTCAAAACTTACATGTTTAACCAACATCTCTTATACCTAAGCAGAAGCTCATGAGCCTTCAAAGCATCGAATGAAGGCAACCAGAGCATCCACAAGGCAACTGCCAGCAAATGTTTACATTTACGTGGTTGCATCCACAGGACATTTTTTGCAGTCTTTAACACCAGTCATACAGAGAGCCAAAACTGGGCATGAAAACTAAGCCCTACAGTGAACACAAAAGAAAAAAAAATAAATAGTGCCATAATACTGCTCTTTCTGGTATAAAATTGAGAAATTTAGCTATTAAAAGTTTATTAATAATTCATACGTGACAAAAGAAAACAGGAAAACAACCCTCCCAGGATGCCATGATATTTATCTCAAACCATTGAGATAATCTAATGGCAGTGAAATACAAAGATACTGAATTCTACTGTGAGAGGAAGTTGTGTGCTTCATATTTCTGTTGTCCTCGAGCTCCACATATCAAAATCGCTCCAACACCATTCTTTCCTGGGAGGACTATCACACACCCAAAGAAAACAGATAAACTCGATGCTTGACTTGTGGCCACCTCGCCTCATTGCTGACCCAGGTGGCGGACATCATTCATCAGCTGTGCTCTCTTTCCCACTAAACCTAGATCTAACCTCAGAATCCTCCTCAACACAGTGACCCAGGAACATGTCCACCTAAAACATCTGAAATCTATGTGCCACCTCTAGTGAACCATTTTATTCTCCTGTGTGCTGCAGGTACAAAATGTCAGTCTCAGAACTCTGGTCCCAGCTCATTAGAGCCACACCTCCAAAACAAACTCACACTGGAAGAAAGAAATCCACTGAATTTTCTGGTATTCTCTCCAAATATTTGGAATCGCCTATTCATGGACAACAAAGGGGAATCTGCCAGTAGCTGCTGGCAACTTATCCTTCTCCCAGTGCTATGTCAGAATCCCATAAAATACAGCTTCCTGAGCTCCACCCCATCCCTGACTTCGAATTTCTAGAAATAAGACTTCAAAAATCCCTAGTTAACTCTGATGTTCCACCTGCTATGTAAACTAGCACTTTCATAAAAAGAATTCTACACTGAAATCTAGCGAAGTAACCTCTAGCCATGGTTCAGCTACAGACAATGTGAGATTTTAGACAAAGTTCTTAATTTCCATGCATTGTATACTCTTCATCTATAGAGGAGTTTGATTTAGTTCAACTTAGAGGATTTAACCCATGAAGTGCGGCACGTTTGTTGGTCAGAAAACTGACCACTTTGCCAGGTGCCTACACTTTATTAAAATACTACAGGTATTTTAATATGTCCAGATATGTCTGCTATGGCCTGAAGCTCAAAATGTATTTGTGAATATTTTCCTCTCACTTCATCTCCATAGTAGCCACTGTTTATGCTCTAAATGCTTCAGGACTTTTTTTTTCTCTCTAATTGCAACTTTAATGCCTTTTATTTCTGCTGTTCTGACCCGCAATTAAAGGTGGTTTGTTTTCCACTGACTTTTTCTATTCACTTGGCTCTCTGCTCTGTTTCCTGTCAGGTGGGCATGTGTGTTTGTGGAGACCATAAATTGCCTGATTACCAAATAGTGCATTTTACTTTTCTCTTGGACACTTGCCTCTTGTTCTCTCCATCTCAATGGATTTTGAGGCAGGTTTTTAAATGTCTAGGTCAGACATAGATTTTTGCTGTACAAAGTCTGGTAGGGCCATGGGCCATCACCATCGGCGTCGTTAGGGAGCTCATTAGAAATGCAGAGTTTCAGGCCCCACTCCAGACTCTACCTCTGAATCATTTTCTTAAGATGCCCGGTGATTTGAATGAAATATTAGAGCACTGCTCTAAACACTGCAGGCTGTTAACCATCTGCGTCAGAATTACCTGCAGATTTGTTACAAATCCAGGTGCCAGGTTCCACTCCCGACTCAGGGAATGGGAGGACTGGGAACTAAGCCCTGCCACCTGCAGCATTAACAGCTCCAGGTGTTTCTCTAGTGGAATCGCGTAAGATTGTGCTCCAGAAACTACCTTCTCAGGATTGGTGGCTACCTAACAGAGGACAGAGGACTGCCTGTCACCTGCTTAGGGACACCTGGAACTCGTCCAGAATGGGAGCTGGTGAGAATATGGCTCCCTGAGAGACCCCAAAAGCAGGAGATTAGGGTAAAACCCTTCTTTTCACACTAGGTCTCTGATCAAAGGAGCTTGGGGTTCCCAAGTTCCAACACTCAAGAAAAATGTTATCTACTTCAGCACCTGTTGACTTACTTTAATCCATCACAGCAGTTTTCAAACTTGGATGTGAGCCAAGATCATCTGGAGGGCTTGTTAAGACCCAGGCCCCAGGCCCCACTTCCCCAGAGCTTCTGATTCAGAGTCTGCAATGGAGGCCTTACATCTGCATTGCTAACCAGCTCACATGCTGTTGCTGCTGCTGGTCCGTGGACCACGCTTGGAGTAGCAAAGCTCTGTCACATTTAATAGCGTCATTCTGCGAAAGTGAAATGGAGGGTTTGGACGATTTCTTCCATGCAACCTGGAATGTGGGCACAGCACAGGTGGGCATGTTTCAGGTACAGCCTGCTAGCTTGGTTTAGCCCCTGAGCCATTTATTCTTTGAGCAAAAGTGTCTGAACAGAGGATGCCCAGGCTGCCCTGCCGAACCAGCCACATCTCTGCTTGCTCCCCAACTTCTAATACGTTGCACCCCCAGTGTTTTTCAGGATAGCTTCTCCAATTGGCAGGTTTTGCTCTCTCCTTGATATTGCTAAGGAATGCTGCAGTATATTCTGAGGGCTGCATAAACCATGCCATTAAATCTCATATCGGTCAAGAAAGGCAGGTTGAGAAGCTGGGAGGTTGTTATGTATTGATTGGCAAGTTCTATGACTCTATCCTTTGCCTCTCCCTGCAAGTCCAAGAAAGCACTGACCTTGGGCTCATATTTGAACCCCAGAAAACTCACTTGACCCCAAAAATATATGCCTTGTTATTTTTTTAAAAAAACAGAGGGATATAAAGAGTACTTTTTCCTTGTGGACCATTGCAATATGATTTGAACCCCCAAAGCAACCCCCTTCCCAGAAAAAAAATCAGTCCATGATCCAGGCTGAACAGTCACGGAAGAGAGAATGAAAATAATCACATTTTATAATCGCTTGGAATTGTAGTAATGAAGGCTTTTGATCACTCCAGTCCCAGTTCTGCTAAAACGTATTCACATTGCGGCACGTAGAGACAACTGTTAGAAATCGAGTTTGGCAGCCTGTAGATCAAAATCACAGTCCGGAAAACCCAATGGATTTGGATACCTTTATAATGATATTTAACACTCTACAGAATGGAAAAAAAAAACTATTGCTTTGTGAAAGGTC
Organism: Rhinolophus sinicus; assembly: GCF_057876585.1. Lineage (NCBI taxonomy): Eukaryota > Metazoa > Chordata > Mammalia > Chiroptera > Rhinolophidae > Rhinolophus > Rhinolophus sinicus. The sequence continues at coordinate 29,688,948 of NC_142513.1, forward strand.
AAGGGAAGCAGGAGTATTGAAAGAATATGGATGTGCCCTCATATTGGCTGTGTTTCTGTGTGAGCAGGCGCACAAGTGGTCTCGTCTGGCTGGCGGGTGCTGCCTTGTCACACTGGGATCATCTTCCCTCCACCCTGATCTTTCAGTGTTTCAAAGGCGTTTGCGTCCTTTACTTCCCTTCATCTTCTCAGCATCGTCTGTCCCTTTCCAAGAACAGTTATTATCCTCTTCGTTCTACAGATCAAGAGCCGTTCAGAACTGGAGCTCAGCTCAGCAAAAGCTCCAGCTCCAGCTCCAGCTTTTTTCCAGGTTCCTATTGGCACATAGTCAGGCTGACTCCACGTTTGCTTCCCTGTTATGCCCGTAAAAGTTGCAAATACCTTTCCCCAAGGTGCCTGCTTCTTTTACTTTTCCTCCAGGACTCTCCTTCCCAAGTGGACACACTTCTGCTTGTCTGCCCTTTTTCTTCTACATTTTTAGATATTTTCTCTCTCTCTCTCTCTCTCTCTCTCTCTCTCTCTCTCTCTCTCTCTCTCTCTCTCTCTCTCTCTTTCATTCCCTACCTCCATTTCTCCCTCTTCTCTCCTCCTTCACCTCCTTACAAACACTCCTTTGCAGCGCAGCACTCTCTGTCAGTTGGACAAATTTCATCCAAGAATTCACATGAAGTCATGAACAAGTTCCACCCCCAAGTGTTTTGCATTTGACTTAGAATCAGGAAATTAAACAAAAGGAACTGAGTCTCTAACTCTGGGACATTCCAGAATCCAGTGACAGGCAAATGACCTGCCATTCCCTCCACCTGTGTTTGTGCAGGTCCGCCTTAGGAATAGCCTCCACTGTCCTGTGTGTGGTGTCCAAATTCACGTAAGGCAGGATAGTACAAATGGGATTCAAAATGATAAAAATGGATCCTGAAGAGTAGGATGAGGGCATTACCTTTCTGTAATTAATGACACAAAGTAATACTTCCTTTCCAACCTCTTTCAATAAGCCTCCTTGCTTTTTCTCTTTCTTTCTTATTTTCCTGTAGCCCAAAGCAGCAAGCCAAGATGGCAGAGTATTGCCGACTGATCTTTGGGGACGCCCTTCTCATGGAGCCACTGGAAAAATATCCGGTAAGTAGTTTTGATGTTTACCCCTGAACGAATGCACATGTTTATGACTGGAGTGAGATGAAGACTTCCTTACATCCTTTCCATATTTATCTTTGTTGGTTAAAATTATGCAGTTAATAATTAACCCTTTGACGAGGAGGACATCGGCAGTGTGCCCTGCTGAGGGCCGGAGACAGGAATCTATTCTCTTCCTCTGCCCACAGTCTCCCTCCTCCCACTGCCTGATGTGACCCAGTCAAGACTGCAGAACCTCCACAATCACAGTCAGCCCACAGAGACATCCGAGGATACAGGGCTCTGATCACCTCCCAGAGAACCTTATCACACCCTTTGAGAGACATGGGTCTGCAAAATGGGACATTGCAGGTGGGACAATGGCATCCCGGCCTGTCCCTGCTGGCCACTGCTCACTTCCTCGCATGCTCCTCCTGGTATAGAACTCAGGCATCCCATTGCCATGGTAACATCCCTGTTTTGGGAGGTAAAGCAGCAGAAATGTCCTAAAGTAGCCTCTTAACTCTTCAATCCTTTCTCCCATTCTCCCCACATCCTTACATGATTTCATACCAGTCCCTGGATTCATTGAAAGCAAAGAATACAGGACCAACTTATGGGAGTTCACTGTACTTTCTAAAAATAGCCCATCTTGGGACTTGCACACGTGCTCTTTGATATCTAATAACCCTCTAATGGGAAATTGATTTTCCCGCTAGATGTGCACGCTTGAAACACTAGAAAAAAGGGTAGCTTGAATCTCAGAGCTGTAAGGAAACCTGAAGCCATCTAATCCACTTTCACTGATGCCAAGAGATTGCAGCTTAACTACCTAGTGCCTGGATAAGGCTTTTGCTGTTTTTAAACTGTGTTGAAAAGTGGATTCTCCAGGCTTGCCTGGAAGCTCCTGCCTATCTTTCCCAACTCTTTCTGGCAGATGCCACACTTTAACTGGCCTCCCTCCTTGGAAAATCCAGGCCAGGGCCTCCTTATCGGTCCAAAATCAAGATGGCTGGATTTATGTGGTCCATTGGAAAACTCAGGAAACTTCTCGTTAGCACTCCAAATCTACTGGTGCATTTCTATGGTCTTATTCATGTGGATTTCATTGTGGGAAAATTTTGTACAGTAAGTGAAATATAGCTTTTATGTGAAAAAAGAAAGGGCTATGAGCCAGCGCCTATGTAGGACACAGTGCAATGGTGGTAAAGAATAACCTGGAAGCTCTTGTTATCTAAAGCTGTCCTGAGAGGTTGGGAAGAGAATCTGAAAGGAAGAGGGAGTATTTTTCAAGACTGTGCGCTCTTTTTTCCCCCCTTAGCTGGAATCTGGAGTTCCACTTCCCAGCCCTATGGATTTAATGTACAAAATTTTGGTGAAAAATAAGAAGAAATCGCACAAGTCGTCAGAAGGAAGTAGCAAAAAGAAGCTCTCAGAACAAGCCTCCAACACTTACAGCGACTCCTCCGTCATGTTTGAGCCCTCGTCTCCTGGAGCCGGTGAGGGGCTGATGGGCTCTCGTTCTCCTAGTATGCATGGGTTTAAGAATTGCTGCTCTGAAATTAGTTTATGAGGACATTTCACATTCATATTTGGGCACAGTTTTAAACTGTATTGGTTTTCTTTTGCTACTACAAACTTGGTAGCATAAAACTACACAAATTCTTATCCCCTGGTTCAGGTCAGAAGGCCAATGCAATCTCACTGGGCTAAACTGCATTCCTTTCTGGAAACTCTAGGATATCCTATTCTAGCTTCTAGACGCCACCCACATTTGTTGGCTAACGGCCCCATTCCTTCAACTTCAAAGCCAGCAATGTCATATCTCACTGACCCTCTGTCATCATATTTCCCTCTGACCACAGCCAGGAAAAGTTCTCTGCTTTTGATACCTCAAGTCTTCACACTGGTCCCAACTGGATAATTCAGGATAATCTCCCCCATCTCAAGGTCCTTAATCCCACCTTCAAAGTCTTTCTTGCCCTGTATTCACAGGACACAGGACATAGTCACAGGACACAGACATTTGTGGGAGGCCATGATTCTGGCTACCACGTAGACCAAATAATCTTTAGAATGACCTCATGATTTTAAGCTTCTCAAGGGCAATGATCCCTTGACATTAATCACAGGACTGGATGCAAGATATTCACTCAATGCATTCTCAACGATGATGCCACAGTTTAAACTGTTGTTTTAAAATGTGAAGTGGTAAAGTTACTTGAATTATTTATCAAAGTTACTAGGTGATGCTTCACATCATTAATTTTCCTTTTAGATTTAATTTGAAATAGATTTTTGTGGTTGATGAGAAATTAATTCTATGTTGCCACCCATTTCCTTTGAATTACTGGTGATTTAATCTAATTCATTTTCCAAGTTTAGTCAGAATCTCTCAGTAATCTGAAAAGTATATTGTGTAGATCTCCTGATTAGAGAGGGTGAACAGTGGAGGAAACTTTAAGCTTGAATCTAGGAAGTTCTTCAATGAAAAGTTTAACTAACATTGGAACAATCACTTTGGAAAACTGTTGGGCAATAGCTATAAAAACCGAACATATGCACCCCGTATGCCCCAGGGAAGTCCATTTTTAGGTATATGCCCAACAGACATATACATAGGTGCTCACCAACTGACATGCACAAGAATTGCTTAATGCAGCACTATTCAGAATAGCCACAAACCAGAAAACAACCAAATGCCCGTCAACAGAGAAATAACTCATGGTACATTCACACTATGGGATACTATGCAGCAATAATGACCTACAACTGCATACCTTAGTATGGATGAATCTCAGAACCTAATGTTGAGTGAAAGAAATCAGATACAATGTAAGTATTTATTGTAATATTCAATTTATACAAAGTACAGAAACAGATAACTAACCTATGCTGTTACAAGTGAGGAAATGGTTACCCTTGGGGAAGAAGTAACTGGGGGAACCCAAGGGGGCTTCTGGAGACTGGTTATATTTCATTTCTTGATCTAAGGCCAGTTTAGTTAGGGTCAATTCCTTGTACTGTAAACATATGGTATCTATATTTCTCTGTATACCTATCATATAACAATTAAAAGATTTTTAAATAATTTTTAAAAATTAAAATATAAACTCTATGGCAATCAGGACAAAAAAAAGTTAGTTAAGACTCCGACTTTTATTTTTCCATCTCAATTGTCAATTCCTTTTATTGTTTAAATTAAAATCCTTATCAATAGACATGATATAATTCTTTGAAAGTTTTCTTTTTTGGTAGATCTTGTATATGTATTTCAAACATTACACAATTCTGATTTTTTTTTTAAAATAACGTTTGTTCTCAGTAATGTTCTTTTTGAAGTCTTGGAATGAATATTATTAACAGGCCACCTATTTCCTAGAACAGTTCTACCCCTTGAATGCTAGCAAGTAAACCATGTCTTCCTTTGCACGTGGGAGCTTGTTTTACCATCTGCTTTTCCCACTACCAGCTCTTTCTCCCTCTTATTAACTGGATGCAAAGCACAAATAATGATTTTTACAGGCAGTGAACATTATTGCTTAATGCAGAGAAAGAGCAGCAATCTGTTCGTAATACGGTAGATTTCCTAAGCTAGTCCCGTAGTCTATTATGCAATCTTTATTTCAGTGGAAATTTTTGGACATTTTAATATGTAGGTAGACCCGTGAATAAAGAGCACTGCTAATTTACTACTTGGTTTGTAGTTACTCTCAATATTGAGAACTCAGATAACTTGGAAAACGTGAAATGGTTCTTATTTAAGCTAAGTTACTTCTCATGGCCCTTGTCGGCCCGATGACTCTACAGGATTCAACCCTTTGCCAGTACGCTCATCTTAAAGAACAAGGGTAAAGTAAAACACACACAGACACACACACACACACACACACACACACACATATATATATATATATTTTTTACATATATATACATATATACACATATATATGTGTGTGTATATATATATATGTGTGTGTGTGTGTGTGTGTGTGTGTGTGTGTGTGTGTGTATATATATATTTACAGTTCAACAAGATTCCTCCAACATCCATCCAAAGACTTACAAGGGAGAGATCAGGTCCCTGCTCATAGGGTAAAGGAAGACAAATTCTTTCTTCTTTTCCACATAAACCAAAGAATGACCTGATTGAGTCTTTGAAATGACTGGTTTATAGTTGTATCCCATAAAGCACTGTGCAGAAGATTTTGCAAAACAACTTTTTAAATTACTTGTCAAAAAGAATCCCCTCTCTAATTAAAAAACAAAAAATAGTTACAAGAACTTGAGACAACAAATAGGATTATAAAAACTTTTGTATCAACCTCCTAAAAGAATGTATCTCTAATATAATAAGACATATTTTCTATCTAAAATATAATGGATTCACCTGATTAACACAATATCAGCACCATAAAGTGGTTGCAAGTGCCTCTCTTTAATAAACAAGCCATAAATAATAAGCTTTGTTGGTCCCAGCAATCTATTCCCTCTAAATATATTTCATGAATTCTTTGCTCACTGCTATCATTCAGTAATCGATTTCAACTTCATCAGCCAAATGAAAACATTTATAAGCTTCTTGGAAAACAGTGCTGTGGGCGCTGTGTCTTTCATATAGATTGAGGAAGGTAGCTACCTTTCAGAAGGCGGAGAGAGGGAGACGTACTACCAAATCCAGCCACAGCAATGTTGAGCCAGTATTGCCATCTACTGGGCTGGTCACGCTATTGCACTGTGTGAACCCTGAAAGCAGTAGTCAAATCAAACAATTTAGAACTATGCTTACTTTGATTTTTATTTGAAAATCTTTTTACATAACCATTATTTCTGGGTCTGATTGAAGCCCAGAGATGTGAAAGAACATAATGCCTCATAGTAAGTGAGAATATTTAACCTAGCAGAATCATCCACTAAATCTGCAGTGAGAAAAACAACCCAGTGAAAACGCCTGTACATTGGCTAAATGTGAAGCTGAATTATGTCTGACTGAGGTAGGATTCCATAATGTAGAGTGATTTAAAGGTTTCACTCATTTTATCCTACCCTGTTAAACAGAATTTCACCATTTTCCAAGATACTGTATGTGCGTTGTTTAGACAAGATTGCATTCATCAAATAAGCTTGCAGGTAAATCATAGGATACAGTTGGTACCTTACAGTTTTTGTACAGTCAGCTGTATTACCATAACCCCACCGTTCCTGCACCAGCGCATATCCTCTTTCTTGACTTCTGTGAGGTCCTCTATGGCCTTGCAAAAGTAGCTGCAAGGTCACTGAGCGCTGACCAAGCATCACATTGAAGAGTCAGGGCTGAGAAAAAGAGGGAAAGATGGAAAAGTGATAGTTCATCTATCTGTTTAGCGTGGTGCAGACCTTGAGAGAGAATGTATACATCAAGATGGGATACATGTACCATAGAAAACTAACTATATGATGCCATATGATTTTTTTAAAACATAGATAAAAAGTTAAGCATTTTTAATAGAATTTGGACATTTCAAATGGTATTCACAAATGAGATTTAGGGAAAAAATCCATATTCAAACTGTTAGTACAATTCTCTGTAATTAATAAAATTTAAATACCCAAAAGAGTAATTTTAAAACAAACCGTGAAAGGCCAATTTCCAAGGAAATTTTGGGTAATGCACATGTTATGTGTACGTCAAATCTGTAAAAGTTTACTTCATGAGCTGTTATTAAAATTTAACAGGGGAAGCGGATACGGAGAGTGATGATGACGACGATGACGATGACTGTAAAAAATCATCAATGGATGAGGTAGGTTATCTAGGGCTGGACCTCTGGTCACAGATGCATTCCACTAACTTGTCAACAGGCTGCCCCCTCTGGATATAGTCCATGGTCACCTTCTGCCATCTAGTGGTGAAAACAGTCACAGTTCACTTTTAAACTTTTTCACTACCCAGTGAACATGACATGAAGATGCAGACTTAGGTCACTAAAGGAAGAAGAGGGGCACTGAGAAAAGTTCTCTACAATGAACAATGTTGTTGAGATTGCCTTCCATCAAAATGGGTAGCTAGAGGGTAAATTCAGAATCTGTGATATCCAACTGCCTGCTTCAATTTTTGAGGCCATTAAAGGGATTATCAAATGGTCCCAAGTTCAAAGACATGAGGTTTGGAGAAATGTTCAGAAATATGACAATAATTCCATTGTTGTATTTTGGAACCACTGCAGATACCTACTGATATAAACTCAAGCATCCCAAATAACTTCATGAGCTCAGAAATATTAATCGCACAGAATCTAGAAATGAATCAGAGCTAGGTCAATTGGAATTTTAAAACTTTGTTTTAGCAGGAGTGCTGGTCAAAAAAATTACACTGAATTTGCTTTCAAATATGTTGGAAAGTATCTATCTCATTACTTGTATCTTTGCAATTTAGTTAATAAGGATAAATAGCAAATAATAAACTGTTCTGACTTCATATTCTTTCTCTTATAATTATTTCCTCTCATGTAGTCTTAATTTTTTATTATGTTTCCCTACTATATTCCAACTTAATGTCTGGAAGGAAAATTGTTACATTGCCTGGTAAAGTACTTCTGCCTGAGAATGATTTTAATTGTTTATAAATTTGTGTATCCGTGTTTTTTTGATAATTTAAAAATTGTCTTACTAACTGGATGGTCCAATTTCCAAATGAGTATTTCCCAATTAATGTTTAACCTAAATATTGCTACAAGGAGTTTTCAAAAGAAACCTTGGCTCCACGTATTCGCTCATCCAAAAATGGAGAAAATATTAGATCACTCTATTGAACTCTCTCTATGCCAATACCGCAGTATTGGTTTTCTTCTTTGTTAAAAATTCTATCAAAATAATATGTAATAGCTAATAACAGTTAAAGTAACATGAGGTTTTACCAAGTGCTGCTCTGAGCTCTTTCATGTAAATTAATTTATTTAATAATCACAAAAACCCTATATGCTATTGGAACTTATTTTATCCTAATTTTACAGATGAGTAATCTGAAGCACAGAGCAGTTAAGTAACTTGTCCAAGATTGCACAGCTTCTAAGTGGTGAGCTTGGGATTTTAAATCAGGCAATTTGGCTCTAGAGCCTGAGCTATGTATTGACCCCCTATACTATGCTGCACTGCTTACCTAATAGGCTCACAGGAACCACGAAAGGAGAGAAGGAGGAATGCTTTTTATATAAAGAAAAACAATAGTTGTTGGCCTACCCCAATCCACAAGGCAAGCTTTTTTTTCTGTTTTAAATAAATTCAGTTAATCTTGTGGTTACCCACAGACTAATTTTCTCGTTGAACAGTGAGTTCTTGCTTTATTAACTTTAGTCGTTCTTTTTGGACTCCTTGCTTTGGCAGATGAGCTGTAGCTCAGTGCTTCTCAAACTTTCCTGTCCATTTGAATCACCGTAGTAAAATGCAGATTCTAATTTGCTGCATTTCTGAGGACGCCCAGGGGAGGCTGATGCTGCTGGTCCCAGAGCACAAGGGGAGCCACCTCTAGACCTCCCTCCTCCCACCCCACACTGGAGTAACATGAGGCGTTGCTTTTTTTTTTTCTGTAATGAATTTTCTGTTGGTAATAATCATCCTCTGAAGAGGAGGAGGATTTTCTGCTCTCATGGGTCACATGATCACTGCCTTGGGAAAATAACCCTCAATAATATAATGTTAACTCTGGGAATGTTATTTTTATTCTTCCTTCTAGGGGACAGCTGGGAGTGAGGCTATGGCCACAGAAGAGATGTCTAACCTGGTGAACTACATTCAGCCTGTCAAGTTTGAGTCGTTTGAAATTTCAAAAAGTAAGTTTTCCTGGAGGATAACCCCAAATGTAACATATAACAAGCATATTTTAAATGGAAGGTAATTAGACCAAAAAATGTTACCCTTAAAAAAACTACTCTGTGCTGGTGAAGTCTTTAATATATGCATGGTTTGGTTGACTATCTGGTATATGTGTGTGTGTATATATATATATATATATATATATATATATATATATATGCACACACATATATATATCATATATAATAACCATATATAATAACCATAATATATATAATAATATCCATATATATATAATAATAATAACCATATGAAAAACTATTCCATGATCTTTCCCCAAAATACTTAATAGGGCTACAGGCCATACATGGTTGTCTGACAGACATTAGACGAGAGCACAGCTAATTGAGAGAGTTTTACATTTGTCTTTTGTTTGCAACAACCCAGTGGACTGCATCCATTATATAAGTGACAGTGTTGAAATAAACTATCTACCCATCCCCCCGAGAAAGGAAACAGCCAGAGACTGGTCAGCCCTGATAACTTGAAATAGAACCAAATCAACCAATTCACCCACATTCCATTTGTTCAGCCAGTTTTACACATTTAGGAGAATATACCATTAGCTTTGTATCACTTTGTGTTTTTGCTTTATCAAACTACATATCCATACTAAATGTAAAAAAAAAAAAAAATCATCTTTCCTCCCCCTAGAGAAAAGAGCCCTTTTATGACGTTGTCCTTTATAGTTGCATGAAATGTAAGATGCTATCAGGTTAGGAGAACCCTTGAGACTTTTTAGCTGCTTATAAGCCTGTGCTCTTAAACACTAAATTTTTGCTTAAACACAGCAGCCTTTTATAAAGGATAGTTTTACAGATACATCAAAATCTAAGTTTCTACATAACATACATGTATAATTGTATAATTTTACCCATAGTATTAACTTAGTGACATATGGTATCTAGATCTCTACAATAAAGAATTTAATTCCCAGCGCAGTTTATAAATAAAGATTTCCACATTTGCTTTGATGTTCACAATTATTGATGCTGCTTAGCACAAGTTGTTCAATGTGAAATGTCCTAAAGTATTATGTTTATATTACTGTAACTTTCAGTGGCTGTAAAACAAGTTTTCTTAATCAAAAACTAGACAAGTAGCCACACTGAGAAGGAGCTGATGCATTTAAGTCCTTCAGAACCTGAAAACAAGTGTATGAGCCAAAGATTTACAAACAAGTACTTTTCTCCTTGTGTTTTATATTATCACGTTTAAGAAACAATACTGCCCATATTTTACAAAGCACCTATTCAATTGACTTAATTTTAATCAGCAGTCATGATTAAAATAATTAGTCATACAGAAGTAAATTTTTGATGGATGGAAATAAGAGAAGTGAGAGTTTACCTTACAAATGTTTAAACTGGGGAAGGTGAGGAGATGGATAAAGGAGTCTGGGAACGATTAGGAAGAAGAATGAGATTTTAATTACGGAAAGTGGGTATCAAAGAGGGAAAAATGCCTCAAAGCGATTTCAGTTTTAAAAACTGAGTGCTATCTAACTTCTCTGGATGACACTTGTCATAATACTGTATCTAGCAGTTTGATTTTTAGTTGAGAAGAGGACAGAGAAGCTATTTGATGCTTAGTCTTTCCAAACTAAGATAATTTTGTCTTGTTTCTCTCACTCTAATTGGAAGGGTGGATTTCACTTTCAAAATGTTGCTCTGTGTTCAAGGGTATTGAGACCTCCAGCACATTCACCTCTCTGACCTTGTTATCTAATCTGAAAATGAGGCCATCCGACTGGGAAATTTCCAAGGATCCTTCTGCTTTAAAAATATCATAATTTGAACATCACATTAATTGTTTGAACCAAAGAGTACGTATAAACTGAAGCCGTGACATGTGGATAAGAAATTAATATAAGATCCAGTATTATATTATATTATATTATATTATATTATATTATATTATATTATATTATATTATATTGTACGATACTATATTATATCATATCATTATATTATATAAGACCCGGTCTTATATTATAGTAAAATAAGACCGATCTTATATTAATTTTTGCTCCAAAAGATGCATTAGAGCTGATTGTCCGGCTAGGTCTTATTTTCAGGGAAACACGGTGAAAGAGACAGTCTGTCAGCCTCTGTGGAAGATACCCACGGTCTCTTTTGTTAATCCTCAGCAATGACTCCAAGAAAACAATCTAAATGGATTTAGAACAAAAGATTTCCTCAGGGACTGTGCTCTTTTGACAAAACAGCCCACATTGCCCCACTACTCATGATTAAAATTAATTTTCCCCACTATTGCCACTATGTCCCTAACTTATATCACCATAAACGTAGCTGACCCACATAGTAAATACTAGAAGAGACAACTAACAAGGCTCAACTTTTGTTTCGAGTAAACAGTTCACTAAAAACAAAATGAAATATGAAAGTTACATTGAAAATTAATCGCAGTAAATTCACTGAACCTTTGGCTATTTCTCATATGTGATAATATATAATGTTGAATTTTATTTCTCTCTTTGTTGTCATTAACTCAGAAAGAAATAGAAGTTTTGAAATGTCTTCCTTCGTGGAAACCAAAGGACTTGAGCAGCTGACGAAGTCTCCAGTGGAATTTGTAGAGTATCCTTGATTTGACGAATGTTGACTGAATTAGCACAGTTAAAGGCATGTGCTGTTTAACTTTTGTTTTAAATAAGCAGGACACATGAAGTGGCTTAAATCTGTCACATGAGTGTAATAAATAGTTTCAGGTTTCATATGCAATGCTGAATGAGGTAGCATGGTATACTGACAAGAAAACTGGCCTTGGAGTAAAGGATTTCAAGATTCTTTTCATACCATCAAGTTCTTTGTCCTTTGGCAATTTGCTTAATCCTTCTGAATTTACTCATCTGTAAAACAGACATAATGACATCAGCTTTATGGCTCACTGTGTGGGTTACAGACTATATATATATATATATATATATATATATATATATATATATATATATAAAGTGTATATGTGTATACTTTACGTACATGTAAGATGTAATATATGTAAGATGTATATATATGTTATATATGTAAACCTAACTTAGCACCTTGCATCCTTGGACATGTAATAGATGTCCAATCACAAAATAATTGGATGATGATATGAGAATATAAGTATATATTACTAACAATGGTTTTGTTACTACTTCTGACAAAACATTTTTATTATTTTCCATGAACCAAAATAAAATGAAACAGGTCTTTAAATATTAGGTTGGTACAAAAGTAACTGCATTTTAAAAGGTTAAAAATAATTGCGAAAACCGCAGTTACTTTTGCACCAACCTAATATTTTTCATAAAAGTAATACTACATGTCCCAAAGAGCTCAATTTCACTAAGCAAGTCCTAGAATTAAAAAGTCACCCACAACTTATCAGTAGGAGAGAGAACAAATGTAAACTCCATAAACACAGTTACACTATAAAAATCATGATCATTAGTACTGATTAAGTAACTGTCTATGTGATAGTCCTTTCATTATATGTCTTATCTCATTTAATCCTTACAAAAGCCCTATGATGCAAGAATTGTTCATTGTGTTTTGTAGAAATACAAAATATAGAAACTGAGGCACAGAAAAGTGAAATAATTTGCCCTAGATTATACAGCTAGCAAGTTCAAGAGTTAAGGTTTGAACTCTAGTTGGCCTGACACCCCAGCCCAAGCTTGGAACCTTAACTAACCTCTACCTAACTTGGTAATAGGAATAGTCATTTGTGTTCTGAAGACATAGTTGTTGTTCAATAACCAAAATATTCTCAGGATGGAAAACTGATGGTAGGAACCGAAATACGAAACAAGGTCAAAACCTTCTGTGCTATATTTACCCTGTCATCAATCATAAAGAGTACCACAGTCTTGGCCAATATCATTCCCAGAGAAGGTTGAGAAAATCAGCAGAGAGCATTTCAAAAATAGCCATACAGTTCATATTATCTGTTTCCGCCAAACTCAGTATCATCCTCACATGATTTGACACGCTTGAACTTCCTGTGTGTCCTTAGTCATTAAGCCTGTCCTTAATTATCTCCACAAAATCAGGTTGACCTTGACACAACTATTTCTGCTACCTTGTTAGTTTTCACTCACAAGGCTCTGCAGAGTTGATGCTACATTTATTTATATGATAAAAGCACATTTATTCTGTTTGTTCAGCAAGCTTTTCACATATTTCACTCACTAGCCCAATGAGATCATGAATATTTAGTTCATTTCCCCAGTGGAGAAAAAAGAAAGGTGGCCTCTGAGTTAATATTATTGGCTAATTATTTTTATAATTGTATTCACTACTTAACGTGATGGTCCAGATATAACAAAATGCAGCTTAGCAGGATATATCCAAAAGGAACACGTGTGGATTCATCCAACTATATGCCTCAGCTCTTCTGGAATGCAGGTTGTCAGATGGTTGCACTTAATTTCCAAACAGTTGGTAAGTAGCACAGTTCATGCTCATTTCCATTCTGTTACAAAGCCACATTTCCAAGTGTCCAAAAACCATTCCCAAGGAGAAAAAAATTGACAGACTTGATTGAAACAAATAAAAGCAAATTTCAATGAAGGAACTATGAATGCAAAAAAAAAATTGAGAAATTATCTGTTATTGTCGCTTCTCGGCCTTTTGGCTAAGATCAAGATCTGTTATAAACAAGTCTATTTCTACTGGTTTTGCATTATTTTCAAATATATATATTACTTTTTAAAGTAATATGTATGTATTGTACAAAAGTTGGAAAATTCAAAAAAGTGTAAGAAATAATAAAACTGCCAGAAATGCTACCACTCAGATTCAGCACTGTTAGCTTTCGGCTTTGTGATTGAAGTTTTGGGAGCTATGTATATAAATGCTTTTCCACTTAATTCCATATAGATATGCTCTACAGAAACATGAATTTAATATCTATATATTAAGCACATTTCTCAATTCACTAAAACCCACTTCCTGTCACTGAACACTAGGGAATTTTTTTCTACTGTAAATAATGCTCTGAGAACAGTCTTGAATATAAATTGTCAAGTCTATCTCCTAAGGTTCTTTTGGAAAAGTTCCTAAAATAGAGTTACTCTGTTAAAAGATATGAAAGTTTTAAGAACCTTTGTGCAAAATGCCAAATTGTCCATCAAAAATGTTGCACTAGATTTCTCCTCCATTAATAATGTATGGTGTGAGGTGTTCCCGCTCATTTGAGATCTTGGTTAAGTATTATCATTAAATAATAATAATACAATTTCAGACAACATAGTTTCTCACTGTTGTTTTAATTTCATTCCTTGATTATTATTGATGTTGAACATTTTAAATATGCAGGTTTTTTATTTTCATATTTCTGCTTTTATGAATATGTTTTGATTTTATATTTCTGCTTTTATGAATTTCCTTTTCAGGACTGTTGCCAATATTCCTATTGATATTTAACAGCACTTTTTATATAAAGGGCACGTTGTCATATTTTGTGAAACAGATGAGATCAGATTGATGTTTGCTATTATGGAGTCTTGGTTTGCTGCTATGATTACAGGCTTCCCACTCAGAACTAGATTCGTATTTACTGCTATTTATCTCCTCTTTCTTTTTCTAATTTGGAATTTTATTGTTTCATCCTTTCAAATTTAATTTTGATATATAATTTCAGTAAGACATCAATCCTTTTTTACTTTGACCTGGAATTACACCTTAATAGCCTTTTATGTTATTGTTAATGGACTTGGGTCCATTTTTTTTATTTATATTCTTCTCCATTAATAAATTTGTCTGTGTTCCTGGAACCAATAACTTACTGTTATTATCGTAATGTCTAATAATACAGTTTAATAGCTGGAAGTGGAAATTCTCCTTCAAGGCTATTAATTTTCAGTTCTTTCCTTCCCATTGCCAGTAGGATTCCTGTTCCAAATGAATTTACTTTAATTACTATTATATTTCCCTCTCCCCCACTGGAAACAAAATAAGATTTTGATTAAAATCACATAAAATTTATATTAGTTTAATTGTCATTATGCTTTCCTCTCCCCCATAGAAAAAATATTTTGATTAAATCACATTAAATTTATAAATTTATCTAAAGAAAACTGACGTCCTTTAATTTTTAAGATTTTGTGTTTTTTTAATCACAGAAAGAATGGTTTTTTTATCTTCACTTTAAAAATTGTTATATTAAGTTCCTCAGGAAAGTCACTGGTCTTCTTTTCTTACATGAGGTCACATGGCTAATATTATAGTTCAAATTTTCTGTATTCTTATTGATTTCTTTAACTAGCTTATTCTATCAACAGAAGAGTGTTAAAACCTCTCAATATGATTGTGGATTTAACCATTTTTCTTATAATTCTGCCAGTTATTCTGCCGATATATATTCAGGCTATGTATTAGATAAATTCAAATTTAGAATTGTTAAATTTTCCGGGAAAATTGAAACTTTATGATTATGAAGGGTCTTTCTTGATCTTTAAGGATGCTTGTTGATCACTGGTCTTCTTTTAGAGGTCTAGTTTCTTTAGATGAATATTTATTTTTAACATTATATTTTTAACAGATTGTTTTTGAATATTGATATTTGTATATTTATTTTATAAATAAGTGCATTTTGTAAATGATCATCTTCCTAAGCTCTCACAACAGCCTATTTTACTAGTAGAGTCTATTAGGTTTTTCAGGTACACAATCACAATAATTTAATCACATCTACTTTTTCCCTCTCCTTAGGACTTTGGACTAGTCAGTTCTCAGATATTTGGACTGTTCTCAGATATTATTAAATAATAGTATTAAGAGTGGGCACATTTCTTTTCGTCCTGACACTAATAGGAATTTCACCATTGTGATGCCATTGGGTAAATATTGGCTGAGACTTTGAGACAGATGTTCACTCATTAAAGGAGTATACACGTGTCCTAATGACAAACAGTATATTAAGAAATTATGTTAAATGTTATTAAATGTCTCTGACTTCTTTTGGGATGATGATGCTTTTGTGAGAAAATGTGATAAATTATATTAATAGATCTCCTAATATGTAATTATCCTTGTGTTCCTGGGATAAATTCTACTTACTTGTTATATATTATTTTTAAAAACATGTGAGTTGCTAATGTAACTTTTTAGGCTTTTGGAGTTAATTTTTTTCAAATATGACAAGTCCATAATTTTCTTTTTCTTTTTTTTGTACTTTATCCAATTTTAGAATCACTTATTTTTCCTGCTCTAAAAGTAGTTTGCTTTATGGAGCTTTTAAATATGTCTACCATCACCTCTTTGTTGTCCACCTCAATAGAGATGAATTGTGACTCAGATAATCTGAAATAAATGACAGCTTCCCAGATTCCTTATGACTTTAAAATGTTGGGTTTATTTAAACCCTAGTAATTCAGTTAGTGTGGACATTCATTTCATACTGAGTCTTAGGAAAACTCTGACCAGTAATCATTGTGCATTAGTAACAAGTCAGTGTGTAATTAGATTTTGGTGGTAAGTAATCAGAGGAATGCAAATTTTAAAAACAAAACTTTATTTTCTATAAATTACAAATATACAAATACACACACACACACGCACACACACACACATATATCATCCACTGTTAGTGAGGTGTGGGGAAGTCTATCCCCAAAACATGGATTAAAGGTTTAAAGTGGTTTAAGCTTCCTGAAGGGCATTTTAGCAAGACTTATCAAAAAGCTTTTCCAATGTGCACATATTTTGACGCAGAAATTTCACTCCTAATAATATCATTAACGATATCTTCAAAGATTTCACAGCAACCGTATTCATCCAAACATTATATGTAATGTGAAAATTTAGAAGAGACTTATAAATGTGCCCAAAGAGGGGTCTGGATTAATACATTTATTCAAAGGTATCTATTCAAAAGTATCTATTCAAAAGAATTCTTCTGTTAAAATTAAAACAGACAAATATTTAATAAAATGGACATACTGCATGTTCAAAATAGATTTGGAATAGAAAAACAGAATATACACTAAACTGTTGGCAGTGGCTTATCTCTGAATTTAGAGATTATAGCTCTTTTTTTTTTTTCTGATCTGTGCTGTCTAAGTTTCTACAATGAATAAATATTTCTTTCCAAAAGGGGAACAAAAGTGGACTAGAATACAATCTTACTTTCTTGCTCCAAATATAAACAGTCACAATAAGATTTCTGTTTCTGCTCTGCAGACCTGGCTATGCAGATAAATATGGGAATGTATGAATACAATGGGAAGAGTGGCTACAGACTAAAGCCAGAGTTTATGAGGAGACCTGACAAACATTTTGATCCATTCACCGAAGGCATCGTAGACGGGATAGTGGCCAACACTTTATCTGTTAAGGTAAGTACAGCTGTATTATAAAATTGTCACCCACGAAAGTCTTAAACATTACCTGTTTTGCGTAAAGAAGTAGTTTAGTCACTAAAAATGTATTTGCTAGCAAAGTCTCCACTTCCTTCATTTTTTTTTCTTTAAGGACTGAATCTGAATTAGAAATTCTCAGAAACCACATGCATGAGAATACGGGACTAAGCCCCACTGTCGAATAGGATAAAAATTTGACCCTAAATCAATACAAGTTAGTGAAATTCACCATAGCCAACCCTTCCTTTTGGTGTAAATACCCCACAGTGAAATTTACAATGAAAATTAGTGACTCATATTGGAGAAATCTAGTCTTTTTTCCCCATTAGTTCTAGGAAAATATCCACACTGAGCAAAATTAGAGAAAAAAGTATTCTCTCGATTAATTTTTGAGAGAATATTGAAGAAAAGCTTTCAAATTACCATAACATTTGAAAATCTATGAAAGTATTTAGGGATTTCAAACACATAGGAATGATATTAAATAAAACAATCACTTTATTAAAAATTCATCTGACCCTAAAAATTTAATTCCAAATGATCTCTGCAGTCTGAAATTGATGTTACAGCAGATATAATTTTTTTAGCTGTGAGAAAATATTTTTAATACTATGAATGGAAAATCATTTTTATAAAGAGCTTTTTACATGAATTCAATAAATCTTTGGTTGTAGCTAAATTTCATTTACTGTTGTAAAGTTTTCTGTTTAACTGGATAACTGAGAACTAAGCAACACTTTTATTGGACGTAAGTGCAATTTTTTGATAACCCTAAACCAAAGGCATGTGAAAAACTGTACTTTCAAATGCTCTGTAACAGTTTGACAAAATTATATCTATACTAGGCTTGTTGCGCCCTTTTTTACTTTAAAATTTATGTCAGTTTATACCAAGGATTAAAAATAAAATATCAGTGAAGTGTTTCACAATTATATCTTTTGAAATTACTTCACAGCATATATCTGAAGAGTGGAGCTGGCAGAATTAGAGCTTCAAGATAATATTTATTTTAGGAAATTGTTTTCAACAAAGGATGTTTAATTGCTGTCATTTGATTAAGATAAACTCTTAAGCATCACACACTGATAAAGCGTTATTTTTAGAACCCTTGTCAATGTTGTTATAGTTGGGTAAAACTAATATTTTGTCTTTGCTGATTCATCTTGTTTTGTACATGTTGGCTTGCTTATTTATATTTTTCTTGAAAATTCTACTGTGGCAGCATAAACAATTATAAAACAATTACATAGAAACAGGAAAATAAATTGAGGGGAAACAGTTGAGTCCCAGAAAAATGTGAACTGCTGCCAGAGTCCAGGATGGAAACACTGTTCTAGAGTTGTCAGTATCCACTGAATGGATGGGCCATGATGCATTCGAGTCCTGCCTTTTATAGATCAGCTAGAACCAAGATGTAGCTCATATCCATCCAGTGGTACCTTTGTTTTGATCCTCTGACAGACTTTGTAGTGCCAGAATGGACTTGTGAGCGCAAATGGTGTTCCACCATCCTCTCCTACTGATGAGAACATGAAGGTCTGTGTCATTAAATTTAGTTAAGGACTTCTTTGATCAAACATAAGCACACAAAATCTTTCATGCATCTGAATTCCCAGTGTGACTCACGTAATTTGGAAGTTTCAAACATGTTGTACAATGTCTGTTAAGTTGGTCTCATGTAGAACCTCAAATTAAACAATAGATTGCTGCTAGCAGGTCCCATGCACTCAGGCTAAAGAGAACACTCAGGAGAAATGAGTTGAGCATCTTTTTATATTCTATTGGCCATTTGTCTGCCCTTTTTGGAGAACTGTCTATTCAGGTACTCTGCCCATTTTTTTAAATTGGATTGTTTGTTTTTTGGTGTTGAGTGTTGTAAGTGTTCTTCATAAATTTTGGATATTAACCCCTTATCGGATGTATCAGATGTGAGTATCTTCTCCCATTTGGTAAGATGTCTTTTTATTTTGTTGATGGTTTCTTTTACCATGCAAACATTTTTTAATTTGATGTAGTCCCATTTGTTTAGTTTTTTCTTTTGTTTTCTTTGCCCAAGAAGATATATCAGAAAAACTGTTACCAAGAGCAATGTCACCGTTTACCGCCTCAGTTTTCTTCTAACCGTTTTATGGTTTGGGGTCTTATATTTAAGTCTTTAAACCATTTTGAGTTTATTCTTGTATATAGTGTAAGAAGTGGTCTAGTATTATTTCTTTTTCATATATCTGTCCAGTTTTTTCAGCATCATTTATTGAGTAGACTGTATTTACCCCATTGCATATTCTTGCCTCCTTTGTCATAAATTGACTATATAGGTATGAATTTATTTCTGGGCTTTCTATTCTGTTCCATTGATCTATGTGTCTGTTTACATGCCAGTATCATGCTGTTTTGATTATATAGCTTTTGTAGTACAATTTGATATCAGGTAGTGTAATACAACCAACTTTGTTATATGAGATTTTTCTCTTGTAATATTTTTAAATATTCCAAAAATCTTTGTACTCAGTTACCGCTAAAGAATAATTTTTAACATTTAATAGACATCTCTTTAAGAGCAAAAGCATAATCTCATCAAACTTTTGATATTTGTTCATTTATTTCCTTCTGTAAAACTTTGTCTTATTGGCTCCTTCTAACCCAGCATTTTTAATATTCCTCTACTAATTCTTTACCCGAAAGAGAAAGTATATTTGTACTCTTGCTTCTGTTTCATTTCAATTATGGTTCAACATTCACCATCAGCATTTGTGCTTCCCTAAAGCATTTTCTTATATCACTGCTATTCTTTTATTAAAAGTTCCTTTTTTATTATTTCCTAGATTATTTCAGGTCAGTTTCTTTCTGATAAGAAAGTTGGGACTTATGTGGAAGTGGATATGTTTGGTTTACCTGTGGACACAAGGAGGAAAGCATTTAAGACCAAGACATCACAAGGAAATGCTGTAAATCCTGTCTGGGAAGAAGAACCCATTGTGTTCAAAAAGGTTGGTCTCGTGTCCTTGACAAGCGATGTAACTACATGTTCTAGGTGTTTTACACTAAGAAAAAAAAAATGAAAGCAGGATTATTTGTTGCTTAATTGGGGGATTTACACATTTATAAAGCAATAGCATTTTCAAAGCTATTTTGAAAACTAATCAAGATCTCTGTGAATCACTTGTTTGGATTTTCAGTATTGTAAGTCAATTAATTCTAGTACACCTCATTTGGCAGACCAGAATAACATGTAAATCTAACTCATATCCTCTCTCAATACAAGCGATAAATGGTATGTTTTCCTTGTGATTCAAATGCGGTAGAGTGGGAAGTAGGGAATAATATGGTAGCTGAGAGCAAGGAAGTTCCCACTTCCTTAAAAATATATGAATTAAATTCCCTAGCATCTCTAATCACTGGCAGCTGGTCATTCTAGCTTATCTGGGTTCTGGCTGATAGAATTAAAACTGTTTACATTCAACTGGCCCTTCTATCTGCCTTCACCAAAAAGCAAATCTTCTTCACACTTGCTTATCACACAAAGGAAGACAGGAAGTCCAGTGGAAAGTAGAGTAGACTTTCTTACAATAGCCTTTACTTTTATCTGGCTAAAATATCTACAAAGGCAGTCTTCTGCAAAGAGAATGTCTATATTAAAGATCCCTGTGCCCCACCATTTTTAATAGGTTAATTAGATTTAATAATTGTGTCTACTTCATAGTTATAATATAAGTATTCCTTAAGACTGAAAACATATAGAAAATGTCTGGCACATTGAAAATATTCAATAAATATCAGTTTGCTCTTGTTACAAAAATACGTTTTTAAGGATACAATTGGTCTCATGTTCTTGACATGGGATATAACTATGTATTCCACATGTTTTACTTTGAGGGGGGAAAAATGAGCAAATACTTATTGCTTAATTTGGGAATTTACAAATTTATAAAGCAATCTCATTTTGAAAGCTACCCTGAAAGGTTTTTTTTTTTTTTTTTTTTTTTTTGCTTCTGCTTTGAAACTATACAAGTAATTTGCTTTCAAATTATAGTCGGAGGGGAGTGGGGATGAGAGAGAAGGTGAGGGGATTAGAAAGCACAACTTGGTAGTCGCAATATTGCCACCGAGATATGAAAGACAGTTTGGGAAATATAATCAAGAATGTTGCAAAGATTTTGTAGGGTGTCAGATGGGCACTTGTGTTATTAGGGAGACCACTTCAGGGATGGTGTAGATGCCTGACCACTGCGTTATACATCTGAAGCTAAAACTGAATAATATTTGATATCAACTATAATTATATATATACATATATATGTATATATATATACTATTATATATATATATATATATATATATATATATATGGACTATATATATATATGTATATGGAGTATATACAGGATGTGGAGTACAGCATAGGAAATAGAGTCAATGGAATTGTAACAGCTGTATATGATGTCAGAGGGGTACTAGATTGGGGGAGAGGGGTTATCACTTTGTGAGGGGTGTAAATATCTAACTATTACATTGTTTTGTACACCTGAAACTAATAAAAAAATATAGAAAATACTGTTTTAAAACAGGCAAATGGTCTATGTTCTGAACAAATTCCTCATTAGGACAAGGTGATAAAACATAGATGAAGCTATATCTCTGATAACCCTTCTCCTTTTGAGAACCTAAATTATAGAGCAACAATTTAACTGTTTATCAATTAGATAAGTAGAAGCTTCTAGTGGGATTTTAAAAAGCAGGGCCTGTTTGAATAATACCTTTCTAATTCTTTTTTGCTGTTGTTCCTTCTTGTAACCACGTGTGTCCTTATTGTCCTTATAGGTGGTTCTTCCTTCTCTAGCCTGTCTGAGGATAGCAGCTTATGAAGAAGGAGGTAAATGTATTGGTCACCGGATCTTGCCAGTACAAGCAATTCGGCCAGGTATGGATAGTGTGGTGAGAAATATTTTGTCAAAGTTATAAAGAAAATCATCGCTGTCTTACATGATTACTGAAGAATGGTTCAGAAAGCTATTTGCTGCTTTGGTGTCTTGTTATATAACAAGGGCTATAAGACTACCAAAATTTGGCAGTGTCATGTTTTTTTGACATGCTACGGTGTATTATCAGTCAACTCTTACCATGATCACTGTGTATAACAAAGTATCTGAAAACTCAGTGGCTTGTGACAAGTGGTTATCTTGATGCTCACAAGTCTGTGGCTTGGCAGGGCTAAGCTGTGTAGCTCTGCTTCAGGCTGTGGGCTGGGTTACAACTGTCCCACACGTGTTCATTCAGGGGCCCAGGCTGAAGGGGCAATGGCGCCACAATGTGGACTTCCCCCGGCAGCTCACTGGAATGCATGAGGGCAAGGCTGACGCTGCAAGTGCATTTTAAGCCTCTGCTTGCACCACATCCCTAACATCCCATTGTCCAAAGCAGAGCATATCACTAAACCCCAAGTCAAGAAATCAGGTACAAGGGACGAATTTGGACCAATAAGTCAATCTATGATGTACTGTTTTAAATTCTCGTTTGTGGAGAAAAGCATGGTTAGAAAGAAAAAAAAATCAGAATCAACATTATTTTCCCATCAGGTGAGAAAAACAATACCTTATCACTCAAAACCAATGATTAAGCTGAGGAAGAAGTGACCTGTTTGTCATCCAAAGTCACCTGAAATAAACACTTCTATCACATAGATGTTCCTGTGTTATAACTAACAATGTGAAGAAAATCTGTGACACAACATATTATTGTCATCCTCTAGGCTACCATTACGTCTCTCTGAGGAATGAGAGGAACCAACCTCTGATGCTGCCAGCTGTCTTTGTCTACATAGAGGTGAAAGACTATGTTCCAGATACATATGCAGGTAAACAACCTAACCCAAAGGCTTATTTTCGTCTGGGAGTCATCCATATTTTTGTGGAAACAAAGGCAGGAGTTCCTGGCCTCAGAATCACTTCTATTTTGTATATGTGTTTAGAAGCTAAATTGCCCAAGCCTTTATGAATAAGTTTTAACTTAATTTAGTTCAAGTCCCAATAAAGTATTGAGTATATTTATGTACTGGTAGTATTATTTTCACAGGCGCAACACTTTCTAACCCCATTCTCTGTTACCACAGCAGTCTGTCTAGGTCTGTGCAGTTAATTTGCCTTGAACCCAGTTTAGAAACCAGATTCTTTTCATGTGTGGAATCCTAAGTTTAGAGGAATTAACTTATGATGATGCCAACCAGGAATCATAAATTTAAATACTGACAGTGCTAAGTGGTCCGAGTGTAGGATACCAGGGAGTGGTGGAGATCGTGGCAAACTCGGAGCATATGTCCCATCCAAAAACGACAGCCATCACTCACTCCAGCCAGACAGTATCGTGTGCTAATGAGGGCTGTACTGCCAAATTCTAGGTTGTTTTTAACAGTCTGGAAAGCATACTTTTTATGTGAAATGTCTCCATTTATGAAACACCATTTGGGCCAAATAGGACAAGTGTGTGGGTCATTGCTGGAATGGATGGAACCCTTAAAAAAGAAACTAAAGACCTGAAGTATTGAGACATCCTGATTTGGAGCTGTCAAGTTTGGCTCTCATAGCTAACCTCCTTCGAGTTCTCTTTTCCTGAGGTTTCAGCAAAGTATCCTGACTCTTGTCTATTTCCAAAATGTTAGATGGATAAATGGATAGTTATATTGGTAGATGGAAGAATGGAAGATGTATGATGAATTAATGCATGGAGGTGGATGATGGATGGGTGGATAGATAGAAGGATGGATGGATGAATGGATGGATGGATGGATGGATGGATGGATGGATGGATGGATGGGTGGTGGATAATCAATAGCTCCAGGATCTTTGATCTAAAATGACTCTTCCCTCTTTAGATGTGATTGAAGCTTTGTCGAATCCAATTCGATACGTGAATCTGATGGAGCAGAGAGCTAAGCAACTGGCTGCTTTGACACTGGAAGATGAAGAAGAAGTAAAGAAAGAGGTGAGAGGGTGTTTTGATCCTATGCATGGCATTAAGCACGGTTTCTACACCTAGTGATGACTTTGTCTATCAACATCACACCTCAGGAGAAAATAGCACATTAGAAAAACATGTTGATGGAGTTCAGCACCATCTCACAAAACATCTAGATGATTGACTGAAATTTTCATATTTCATTCTCTTCTGGCATTCTGTGCCACCACATGTCTAATTCTGTGTCCGCATTTAACAGCACACATCTTGCTATTTCCGGTGGGAGTTTCTAGATGATGCCATATTGATTAAAGGTGATTAAGGCACTTAGAAGAGAAGATTATCAAGTCATTTAGTATTATCTTTAATTTAAAGTGCAGGATTTTCAAAGGCTTTTGTGAGTTCTTACAATACATAAAGTACTTAAAACAATATCTCATGGGTACTGTGGGCAATAAAGTGTTTACTATTATTATTACATTGAATATTTATGTATCTAAATATATATTCCCAGAATAGCTAGTATATTATTCCAAATTACATGTCACAATACAAAGAACAATTAAGGAAAGGTCTAGAAATACTAGAAGTGCAGTTTAATAACATAAAGCTTCTATGTAGACTGGTGATCCTTTGGCTTTTAAAAAAGTGAAATATAATTTAATAACTATTGGAGATGACACTAATATTAAAAATAGTGATAGAAATTAGCTATTTTCATATTTCACTTAAATACTCAGAGGATAAAATCATGGAAAGAAGAGAAATATGGATAACTATCAGTATGGGGAGGGATCTTGAAAATTATTTGGATAACTATAACTAATAATAAGTCCATTTAAGTTGATATTATTTATTAAATAGCCTTTTTCTTATTCTAAAAGCGACCTAGGTTTATCATAGAACATTTTAAAACTGAAAATGAGAAAAGAAAGCCCCAAAAATATAACCTGTAATTTGAACACCCAAGCCACCCAGAGATAGCACTATATGAGTAAATATGGGGTGCATATATAGCTAGTCTTTTTATATACAATTATTGCTTTTTCATAAAATGAGATAGTATTCACCATCTATGTTTTAACTTTTATTTTCACTTAATGTCAATATTTTCCATGTTAATAATATTCTTCTATGATATGACTTTTGATGACTTTATGGTCTTCTGTCATGTAGCTATATCATAATTTATATTTCCAATCCCCTATTATTGGATATTTGAGATGCTTCACATTTTAAACAAATCTTTAGTGAACATCATGTAAATACATTTTTGAGCACATCTATGATTATTTCTTCAGTTTTTATGTAGAACTTTTTTTTTTTTTAATCTAAGATGAGTTAGTTGAACGTGAGAGAAAATAAAATAAAGTGAAAGGAAAGGAAAATATTTAACATAAGAGTAGAATTTTCCAGGCTCTTATTACACTGCAGGCATCATATCCCACAGGACCAATAGATACATCATCCTCTAAGATGAAGTTTCAAGTGAAACTGGAAAGTTCCATAAATAATGCTTTTTGTGGTATGCAGTAAATTGGGTGGTAGGGAACTTTTACATTGCCAGAAAATTATGCCTAATGATGGGCATGAATATACTTCCAAAGTTCTTTGTGCCTCTAACATCTATGCTTAGCATCTGCAGAGGATAAAAAGAAACAATAAAATAACCATTTTGGCCCCCTGATTGAATTTTGAGGGATTAGTCTAAGCAAGCCATGTTTGTACAGGGCCCACAGAAGGACATGTCTTTACATGCTCCAAGTAGATACTGTTGGCGTCTTGGCCAAATGTCCATTGCAGGGTTGCTGCAGGGGTGGGCTGCCAACACCTCACAGCTCCAGACTTCTCCAGAGGACTCTCCAGGGTGATAGGAGACACCTTTCCTGGGGATGCCTGAAAGGAGGTGACCCATGCCCAGCAACTGAAATATCCAGAGTAACAGCCCAGGTCCCTTGGCTCTGGGTGGGCAACTTCTGTACTGCAATTCATGCTCCCAAGCCCCTCAAGAGGTCAGGCTGAGGCTATCCACCAGTTGAGAGCACATTTTAGCTTAACTTCTTTCCTTGTCTGACCCTGCCTTCCTCACATCCCTACAATTTTCTCCTGAGAGCATTCTCTCAATAAATCTCATATGCAATAATCCCCATGTCCAATTCTATTTATAGGGAACCCAACATGCAAAATAGCTGTGGTTTTGTAATTAAATTCAAGAACGAGTGCCGTTTTTGAATTTTTTGTTTGGGAGCTAGAATTTAAATGTTTGACAATAGTCACATCTTTAGAGATAATAGTGTTTCTTCAGAGATAATAGTGCTTTTTTCCTTCCAATAGACTTTGAAAAGATTAAGACCAGGTAATTCAATGAGTTTCTCATTTTGCACATATAGACACCAATGTAAAATTAGGGGCTCTTAGAAATCCACCAGAAGCTCGGAAACTCTTTTCTCTTCTACCTGCTTTAGCTTAGTAACATATTTAATAAAATATAATTCCAGGTAAAGATAATTTATGTATCTATAAATAAATTACTATTAATAGCATTTTTCTTTAATTAGAAAACAGGAATCTCTTTAATCAACTGGCTGTATTTTTATTTTCTAAGAAATAGAACTTCAAATGGAAACATTCTCAAGTAAAACTACATGTATTGTCATTATTTAGAAGTAGTACTTTGTATATCATCAATTTCTACCTATTCGTTAGCCAGGTTCCCCAAGGTAAGCACTCACTTGAAGAGAACTTTTCAAGACACCAGCAATTTCAGCTTATATAGTGCAACAATTGAGGAAAAGTCTCTTAATGAAACATTGTGCTGATGGTGCCTCAGAGAGACCGTTTCTCTCTGAGGCACCACAGTAAGGAATGAGAGAGACTTAGGACCTTTGAGACAGCGGGGATCCCTTCACATTGCTGTCCTTTCAAAGCCTTATCTTTGCACCAGATATCACATATTCCAAACCTTTTGGGGGAGAATGCAACACTGATGGAAATTTAAAATACAGAAGTAGAATTTTAGGTCAACTTTATTTTTGTTTCTCCTCTAAAAATGGTGACCAGAAAGGATTTTCAAAAAATGGATAATGTTGGTTTAATTTAGAGAAAATGTGGACATTTTTCAGTTTGAGAAATAATTTAAAGACACGGAATCATATAGATTCCATATGATCTAACAGAGAAAATACATTTTTTTTTTCCTTTGAAATATCTTAAACCCTTAACTGACCTCATTTTCGAAACTCAGGAAAAAACTCATTTGTCCTTACCATGTAATACTAGGAATGAAAAGTCATTTCACACCTTGAACACCAGCATGCCCTTTATCTTGTCTTGCAGTGATGTAAGTTTATTTGAATGAGGCCACTGAAAATAAGGAGCTATGGTTTTCTCAGATGAAAATTCTATCTAGGACATGACAGGCACTAGAGACATTATTTTAGCAACAAAGACTTTTTTAGTAAAATCCTTTTAACTTGGTAGGTAAAAAGGTCATTCCTATTTGAAAATTAAAGACTTCATTGGACTGCAAAATATTCCCAGCTTTGTAATAGTCTAATAAGTTATCTTCATAGAGTAATTTGCAAACCAAATAAGGAGAAAAGGTGAAAATTCCCCCATGCTTTGAAAAATAGACATTTACTTCAGATCATATATATAGGAAGTTAAAGCATAATAGATATTTGAGTTGCTGGATCTATTGTATCTCCCTTAAAGTTGTCATTCAAGGTGGTAGGTTAGTAAAGTTGTAGAAAGTTGTGTAATCTGAGTAATAGCAAAGGCTTTATAATATGTATAGCTATTTGTCTAAATCAAAGGTCATACAAAATTTTAAAACAATAAACAAAATAAACAACAAACAAAAAACCCCTTAGTAATATTGCAGGTACTGTTAAAATTTTTGATGTATGTCATTCTAGCGTGTCTTCTGTGTATATGTGTGTGTGTATGTATATATATATGTATATTTTTTATCAAAAATTCTTAGTGTTTAAAACATGTTTCACAGCCCTAATACTTTAATGTGCTTATAGAGATGCCTAATGAGACATCAGTAATACTTTTTACTTTCTATTTTCAAAATATGCCCGTAAAGAAAAAAAAGTTACTATCCAATTTATTGGTTACAAAATTATTTGCTAACGTTCATTTCCAAATGCAGTACTTGAACATGACTTGTTTTGGCACATCAAGGAACGGAGAGAAAAAAGAATAAATGCAAGTAACAAATATTTACTGAGTACTATGTACCTGGCTCTGTTCTTAGCCCTTTAATATATGAACACACATCTTAAAATATCCATGTCTTAGTTATTATTATTATTCTCAGTTAACAGACGAGGAAAGTGAGACACTGAGAGGTTGAATCCTTGACCAGTGCCACACAGCTAGTAAGGAGCAGAGTGGGGATTGAAATCCAAGCAGTATGACTCCAGAACTCATAATCTCCACGCGTCTCAAAGTTAATGTGCAGCCCAGGGCATTGTGACACAATGATGATCCTTATTCAGTGAGCCTGGGTAGGCCTGAGGCTCAGCAACTCTCACAAGCCCCAGGTGATGGGGTAATGCTGTTCCGTGAGCACACAAGGAGTAGCAAGGGTCTACACCACATCACATTCCACTACGTAACATCAGTAACAAAACTAATTTTCCAGATTTGTAACCTTTAACAAACTTCATTCACCTTCCTCTTCTCCACAATGGGTTGGCGGGATGATTGAGCACAGAATATAAGACAAAGGTTTATATTCTAATTTATAGAAAGAATAGTTTCTCACAGTCCCTGAACTTTAAAGCATCCAGTAAAGTAAGAAGAGAAAGTTTTCCTTAAGTAGTAACGTCCTTTGAACTGAACTTTTTCTTGAATCAAATGTCAAGATTTCCTCCCTTTGAATCACTGGATAGTATCAGAACTTGTTCTTAAATCAGTTAGGTTTATATATGTGGGCTTATTTGATGAGTTTGTACACTGGCTGTTGGCCAAAATACATATCGCCCAACTCAAAAGTTCCAAGTTACAAAGGCTGCATTCATTCACTAAGCATGCGGGAAAGTTACGGTCTAAGACAGACTTCATGTATACCTCAGTGATATTTCAAGTTAGCTTCCAGACTACTGTAGAGTGAGTATCACAATAAAGTAGGTTGTAATCTTTTTGCTGGTGGACAGGCTTGCCTTCAGTTTGTAAAAAAAAAAAAAAAAAAAAAATCTCAACACCTATGAAGCACAATAAAGCGAGGTATGCCTCTACCTGAGGCTCCAAACCTTACTCATCCCTCAAGGCCAAAACTTCTGCTCTCAAGAGCTCCCTCAGTCATCTACCTGTGCATGACACGAAGGCAGGTGTGTGAGTGATCTTCACATCATTTTGATGTTGAAGAGAAAAACTTATTTGGTAATACTAAAATTTTATTTGTCCCAGATGGCCTATTTTTTAAGTTGTCAGACTCATAGTTCTTATAAGTGAGCTGAAATTTATCTAAAATAGTTTGTTTCCTAATTCAGTGTATGGCACCGTGGACACCTTCAATGGGATTTGATTATTTGAAAAGAAATAAAAGTCCTATGGTCTGGTGTGAGTTTCACCAGTAAAATAACCCAACAGCCAAAATCCAAGGTGGTCGTCTCATAAGGTCACAGCACTTAAGTCAATAAGGCTATGGGTGTCATTTAATTTTTCCAAGACAAGAAGCTTGATACTTCATCCATGGTTTAAGAACCTGGTGATAAAAATCAAAGATGAGGTTTACCGGTCATTTTGGATTCTCCTTAAATGAAAATCTTCTTCCTTAAATAATAGTTTAGAAAAATGCTAATTTATAGAAAGAATAGTTTCTCACAGTCCCTGAACTTTAAAGCATCCAATAAAGTAAGAAGAGAATGTTTGCCTTTTAGGAGATGGCCTTTAGATGACAACACTGCCCCTTTCATTTCTACATGGCCTTGGAGTTTGCAAGGCACTTTCACTGGCTGCCCTGGATAAAAGTGGACCCCGAACAGGACAAACATATAGTTCCCATTTTTAGAAGAGGGAATGGTTCCTTACAATGGTAGAGTGACTTGCCTAATATCAATGGCCAATAAATGGAGGAATTGGGGTCTTTTAAATGGAATTTTAAGAGATTATATGTTCACTTGAGTTGAAACTACTCAATGATTGGATCAATTACCCTGCTTTTACAAACCTCCTCCATAACAATTTTTTTGTATATTTCAATGGATTCTAATTAGTGGCTTCAGGTTCATCTATCTAAAACAGTAATGGATCTAGAAACTTGAATGTTGTCATCCATGCCGTACCGGATACTATAGGAATTATAAATATGACTCGTAATGACAAAGTTTTTCACTCAACTTTATATCAGGGCTTCCCAAATTTTGATGTGCATGTAACTAACCCAGGGATCTTGTTACACCGCAGATTCAGATTTAGTAGGTGTCATTCGGGGAGTCATGTGGGGTCTCTGCTCCCGCTTCCCACAGAAGAACGCAGGATATGGCCAGGCCCAAAAGGAATACCCACGGAGCCATAGGTAGGGAAGTCATACCACTATGGTCTCACTGGAGGCTGGGTTCACAGGATGTGTGACCTGCTGTCTACTTTTCTGCCAACCGACCGACGATTCTCCTCCACTCTCCTCGACTCTGCTCCTCTAGTCTCCTCCGTAGCCGCAGCAGTTATATTAGTGGCCAATGGCTCAATGGTTACAGCTGACGGCCAACCAGCCACAGCTGATGGCCATCTACCACCCGAGCCAGCACCCCTCCATTTGAGGCCGAGAGCCTGGAAACTGCTTTCTGGGGCTCTGTCCCCACAGTAGGTCTGGAGCAGGGGACAAAACTGTGCATTTCTAACAAGGTTCCAGGTGATGCTGCTGCCACTGGCCTATGGATGATATTTTGAGTAGCAAGGCTCTCAGACTTTAGCTTGTATTAAAATCACCTGGATGGCTTCTTAAAGCACAGATTGCTGGGGCCCACCCCAGAGGTTCTGATCCAGGAGGTCTGGGGTGAACCCAAGAATTGCATTTCTAACAAGTAGTGGTGCTAATGCTGCTGGTCCAGGGATCACACATAGAGAATCATTGCTTTGGAGCTCTGCATCTGTTTCTCCCAAGTATGTGGTTCTCCCTAGATGAAAGCCATTAATTCCATCCACTTTAAACATCAGCTTTATCACAGGAACCTGGGAAGGGCTCCAGGAGAAACTCTCTTCTCTGGGAATTGTCCATAATCTGCTCTATGAGTCAATGGCCACAATCCTTGCCGAATGATTTGTCTTAATTAATTTGAAATGTACATTCTCACAAGATGAATGAATGTAAAAGTGGTTGGTCTATCTTCTCTTTAAAAGCGGAATCCATGATTTCTGCCTAACTGCAGAGTTTATTTCTGCTGAATCCTTTGGAGACTGTATCAAAATATTTCTAACAAATTAAAGTTGATAGGAACGGTAACACATATAACATACATGTAAGATAGTCAGCAGAGCTATGTCTTTTCATCCTTTAACGTCTTCCTAAATAAACAGCTGCAATTATGAGTCAAATGCATTTTCTCTAACTACAAACAACAGAAACAGCAGCATCTTTATTCTTTTCATTGATTTATTCACATAAATTTTTTTTCTTATTTTAGCATAATATTTAGATGATTCTTTGGTTACAGGATTTTGTCATTAATAATATATCTATTGATTATACATGAACAGGAAACAAAATATGGATTTATTCATTTATTCAATAAGTGGTTTTCTTTATTTTTTAAACAAAATTGTGTGTCAGTTACCATGCTGGGCACTATATGTATATGTAATTATGAGAAAAATCAGATGTCTCATAGACTTTACAGTCTGAAGGAGGAGGCTGACATTAATAAAAAAATCCACACATATCCATATTAATTGCAATAAAAGACAAAATCATTTTATGGGTAAATGTTAATCAAGAACCTTTAGAAGCTGAAGACAACAAATGATTTATTCATCTCCTTAAAGCTGTCTTTTGCTTCTAAATCATACTGGTAGACTTCACAATGTAGGAGTTTTGCCATATTTTATTATGAAAATTTTCAAACCTATACAAACATTAAAAGAATTATACCATGAGCACCCAAATACCAAGCTCCTGAATTCCACAATTAAAATTTCAATGTATTTGCTTTAGTACTTATATATCCATCTATCCATCCCTCTATCCACTTAGTATTCCATCTTAACTTTTGATGCATTTCAAAATAGGTTGCAAATATTAGTATGTTTCATTCTGAAAGATTTCAGAATGCATATATCACAATATAGTTTTTAGAAATGGTCTGAATTTCTTTGAAATTGGAGCAGATACATTATCTTATTTCATCGAGTTAATAGAAATTTCAAGTACAAATTGTACGTGTGTTTGAGGGAAAGACTAGCTCTGACAGAGCCACACTCACTGTCCCAAGTGGGCTGGATTTCTGCATGATTAATTATGAGTCTCACCCTTATATTCTGGAAAAACTAATACCTTGCCCCTTACCCATCTGGGGTCCAAATCAAGATGCTGTCATCCTGACCACTACATGGAAGGAACTGCACTATTTAGATGACTCAGGCAAGGACAGCATGCTGCAACATTTTTCAATAGCTCAGTCACACATTGGATATTTAGAAGACCCTTTACTTACCATATTAACCACTCAACTAAATTTCCCAAATTCTGTTTCTCTGTTGCTTGATCATCAGATCCAAATTTTCAACGCCCAGGATGGAAATATTTCAATAGCATACCAAACGTCATCTCCTTCTGTAAAACTTGTCAAAATGGACTTTCCAGTTACCCTTTTACTGATCCACTTGTAATATATTTCAAAAACACTTCTGTTTATTTTTATTTATTGATTGATTTCTTAATTTATGTTAAAATTAAATCTATTGTTAATTTTTAAATAGGAAGGATAGAAGTATTATTTTCTATAAAATTTTGGCTTTAAAAAGTCCACTCTTCCGTGTTTTAAAGGAAAAAATATTGTAATGCTCACGTTTGGCCACTAGAGGGCAGGGACCTGCTTCTGCTGCTGTTCATTCTGCACAGCTAGTAGTGCACCTAAACTACTAGCTTCTGAATTTCCTTTTCTTAAAATTTGTTTAATTGGATCCTAAGAGTCTCTCCATTAAATTGAGAAAACTGACATTTCTAATTCTTTGGTTTCTAACATAATTTCCAGTTTGCTATGAAAGGATTTCATGCTTATTTTATTCAAATTCATAAAAAAAAAGAATATTTGGGAGAAAACGAGGGAGAATAAAGTCCCAAGTGTTGACTTGTGCTGATTCTTTTGAGTGGGACAAGGAATTTTGTTTTTGCATTTCAGCTCATGTATCCATAATATGGAAATTATTCAACATTTCATTGATGATATAAAAAATTAATTATAGTATTGTGTTTTTTATTTGTTTTTTTGTTTTTCAGTGCTTGTATTTCATTATTTTACTTAACTCATTTAACTTTTTATGTGGGAATGCCTTTTTAGGGCAACAGAGTGAGCTCTTTGAGAATGGTGTTTACATTTATACATCTCTATATCTCGCAGCAAGTGAAGTTACTATTGTGGTTCCTTAAGTTGCTGTTATAGAATACAGAGTGAACTAATGCAGTAGAAAAATTTAGACTTTAGAGTATAACACATGCTCAAACACCAATCCTGCTCTTGTGTGGCCTCTAGCAAGTTACATGCTTTTTAATAGAGTTTTAGGTAAAGGCCATTTAGTAATGCCTCCAAGTTCTTCGCTTTACAGTGGAGTTAAGAGCGCTACCTGTCCTGACTGGTTGCCGTGAAGCTGGTGCATGAAACAGTGTCTGGCACACACTGATCTACAGCTGCTTCTATTATCAGTCTCCACTAGAGATGTGTCAAAATTAAAATCTTTACATGCTGTCCTTAGTTAGCAAAACATTTTAAACATCAGTCTTCTATATTTGCCAGTATAGATTCTCACTAAACTAATAAAATTTGTTTCCAAAAAATCATAAGAGGCCCCTGACAAGTGTCAAACTACATGCAAAGGAACCCCAAATCCTTTAGCCTAGCACTCAGTGTCCTCCTTACCCGCCCTCTCTTTCAACCTTTGTTCAGTCGCTGGGATGAGGAGCGGGAGAATGGTGGGGCTGCAGACCTGCTGCGTTTCCAACACACCCCTCTCCCTTCAGGGTTGCTGTGAGTGCATTGCTCACCTGACACTATCCCAGAATCTCAGGCAAATTCTGCTCCTAAGAGCAGAAGGTATAGATGGGCAGTTTCTAGGCCAAATGTAGGCTGAGACTGTGCTTTCTTTGGCCTCTCAGTGATTTAAAAATGGGAAATTTCATGCAAAATCTCAGTTCCCCAGCTTTCCTCAAAGCCTGGGCTGAATATTAGGCTGAAACAGAGTGACAGCCACCCCCTTTTCAGGAGCTGCCTCTCTAGCTCTGAGCATGGCCTCACTTTGCCTCCTTGCATTAAATCTAGTCCACTTCTCTCATTTCTATTATCTCTGTTAACTGCCTATTAATGTACGGTTTCAATGACAGCCCTTGGGGTTGTGCAAAGCAGTCCACCCTGCCTGGAGGCATCTCCAGCTCTGACCCCTGAACTAAGCATTTCTCCAAAGCTTATCTCAACACGCAGCACCAAACCTTGACGATCTCTTTATCCTCAGCTGTAACTATAAAGTGTTTGCCTATAGGTTCTACTCAACAATAATCTGCTTTTTAAGAAATATCTCTGAATTTCTACATTATGTCAGTATCTGGTATGTAGGGGCTTTGTCTTACATATCTTTGATAAGCAGAGATTTATTTTTCCTTCATTTGGACTCAAGCTGATTGAATTTGGTTTCCCTAGTGCACACAAGCTGCTAGCCTAATACAAAGTAAAAATAAGCTGGCTGGATACATTTTGATAACCTCAACATACTAATTCTAGTTGCCAAAAAGAAGCCACACATGATAACCTTTATGGAAGCTGGCTTTCCATCACCTCCATGCTTTCCTTCATCAAGATTTTATTTTCCTCTTAGCCTTCTCCAGAGGGCTAATTTCAGCCAGTTGTCACATTGGAAAGAATCTGGTTCATTTCCCACACGGTTCCAGAAACATACCTGGATATAAATGGAGAGAGTCATATGCCTATGGAACAGGGGCACCTTCCTCCCCTGTTTCCAAAGCTGCTGAGTTTGGCACCCCCAGGCACACCTTTCAGCTGGGAGTCTGGGAAGCTTTACAGTATTTAAGTCAGAGGGCCCGCCCCAGTGGGTGACTTCCTTAATGACCTAATGCTCTTTCTAACATTCCCTTTATTTTAACCCCTCCTGCGCAGTGTAAATGCATTTTCTTTATGAATTTTGTGACCAAACATATATGACATATTTCTCAAGTGTCTCCCACAAACCTCAATGTCTACAGGCAGGATGCAGGGATAGCTAAATGAGTAAAGAACAGTTGTAAAAGAGCAGAAGCTTCTCAGTTATAGCCCAATGTAGGAATGCAGGCTGTTGCCCTATCTGATTTTTCAAGAGAAGGAAGAAATCAATTTTTTTTTAATCTTCTGGATTTAAAAATTTGGCAACATTGAGTGAGCAGTGCACTCCATTTGGACTCTAAGCCTCCAGTTTGCAATTTCTTGCTAAACAAAATAATATGCAATTTCACCTCTTGGCATAGTAATTCTAGGGAGAATCTCCTTGATGAATGTAACTAAATAACATGAGTACACCAGAACTTATCCATCCAAAGCAGCCACTTTGCAAAAGACATAATTCTGCATGGTGAGTTCTACAGATGCCTACGTAACCAGTTTAGGTTCCCGCCTCCACCATGTGATTCCTCACCACTGGTCCCAGGACTCATCGCCTCCCCCTCAGTGCCACCAGCACTGGACAGGCCATGGTAGACAAGCAGGGATTATGTGTGGCCTTAAACTAAGTTCTGCCATCACACAAAGCAGTTTTGGGACTCATGTTTTAAAGATGCTTTGGGGACAGATCAAAAGCTACTTGTGGCAATCAGTGTCATTATTTTCACTCTCATCTTACTTTTTATAAACATGTTATCATATGACTATCTGCTATCTATAGTTAAATGACAAAACATCACAATGTTGGGCTCCAAATGACTTCTGGCTATTTCCAAATATATACCGTATTTTCAATGTACTACAAAGTAGAACACTGGCAGAGCCTCACTGTCAGTAAAATCTGCCATGGGCCCAGAAGGCAATTCTAAGAAAAGAGTTGCAGAGCATTTTGAGCATTGAAAAGCATCATTGAAATGCCATGTAATTACTGTGGTAATCATTTTATAAAGACAAGCATTTATTCAACAAACGTTTATTAAATGTTTACTCTACACAGGGCACAGCGGACTAGCTGCTGGAGGGATGAAATAGAGATCTCATACGTTTCAATGCATTTATTATTATTATTCGTTGGTAGTGTTGTACAAGCTTCAATGCTTTATTTAATTATTTAACACACATATTTGCTCTGTGCCTGGAACTATTCTAAGAACTTTATGAATATTAACTTCTTTGATCCTCTAAACAACCTTACAATATAGCTATTATGATCCCCAGTACATACATATCATCATCTACAAAGAGGAAGAAACTGAGGTACAGAGAGTCAAGTGACTTGCTCAGTATCAAACTATGAATAAATGGCAGGGCCAGGATACAAACCCAAGCAAACCTGGCTCCAAAACCTATGCTAGAAAACACCGTATCAATTAGCTACTGCTGCATAACAAACAGTGCCCAAATTTAGTGACTTACAACACCAACTGCTTATTATTTTTCATGAGTCATTCAGTCACCTGGGCAGTTCTGTTCATCTGGACCAGGCTCAGCCCATCCTAGCTGGGGCTCACTCATGTTCAAGTGGTCAACTGGGGCTGACTGGTCTAGGATATTCTTGCCTCGATAACTCAACTCTCCTCCACATGGTCTCTCAGCCTCCATTGCTTTAGTAGGGGTCTGAGAAAGGAAAAAATCACAAATGGCATTTCAGTTCTCTGCTTGCATCAAGTTTGCTATGTTCTCATTTAACCAAAGCCAATCGCGTGGTCAGGTTCGAAGTCAGTGTGCGAAGCTCTACCTAGGGGCATAGATATAAAAAGTCATAAAAATTGGGCCTTTCTTACAATTAACCTACCACAGTTATGTTTCAATACCATGCTGTTTTTACCATGCTTTCCAGACAATTTCAAATTTGATATTTCAGACTCCAAATGAGTTGTGAAAATGCTATCAAATGTAGCCTTATTGGTTTAGGAAGGTAATAAAAGAACAGCAATAAATGTGGAAAATGAAAGGATGTTTGTGATTTTTAGGCTGACCCTGGGGAGACACCGTCAGAGGCTCCGAGTGAAGCCAGAACAACTCCAGCAGAAAATGGAGTGAATCACACTACATCCCTGGCACCCAAACCACCCTCCCAGGCTCTCCACAGCCAACCTGCTCCAGGTAAACACTCTGAAGAGACAGGTGCATAACATGACTAAGGGCCTACACTTCATTCATGCCACTGAAGGAGGTAGCGTGATTCAGTTAGTTAAAGCATCACATGAGCAAAGGTGCATGGACTTAGGAGGGCTCCAGAAATGTGTGATGAATGAATGAATGAATGAATGAATGAATGAATGAATGAATGAATGAATGAATGAATGCCAGGAGCGATACATAAGTGCTCATCTGATCTGCTGATGACTGATGGAGCCACAATGAAATATCAGCCAGGTTTCCCGTATCTTTGTTTAGTGATGGATGATGATCCGTCCGCTGGTGGGGTGTGTGAAGAATTGTTCAAACATCTTTTAAATCGCTATGCTTTAGAAGCATATTTGTAGTTCTACCTCTCTAAGTTACGTCTATGCAAGGATTTCTTTCTGTCTTTCCCCAACTTACTTTTCAAGAATTGTAAGTGTCTATCTACCATGTACTGAACTCTTCGTATTGATTGTCACATTTTACTCTTATAAAAGAATTTGCCTGTGAGGCTAGATTCTATGAGTGTCCCCATTGTGCAGAAGAATAAACTGCAGTTTTGAGATGATAAAACACGTTTTGAAGGCCACATAGCTAGTGAGGAGTGAAGTCAGGACAGACACAGTTCTCTATGATCCTAAAATTCTTGCTTTTATCTTCTCTGCTCCTACCAAAGCTACACACATGTCTCACTTCTCAGTAAATTCCTTTGATTTTTAGGCACCTAACTCTGACATTAAATCTAAGACTGGTTTAGGCCATTATCTCTCATATGTAAATCCTATCACAGGGTTGCTGGGTTAGGCTTCAGTTTTATATTTCCTTTGCAAATTGCTGAGGAATAGCATATACTTAATAACTTTTTGTTGAATTGATAACAAACTAAATAAAAGGGAAAAGAATTTCCTTCCATGAAAGAATGGCTTCATGTCTCCTCCCTTCCTTGCCATGCCAAGCGCATGGCAGGGATGAAATCCAGGTGCTTTATTTGGGAGGGGAGGGGTATGTCTCATGGGAGGAGAATGAAATTTTGAAAAGAGCAAATTATATTAAATTTCTATCAGATGTGACCGGGGCCTATGCTTCATGAAGGTTGTTGACACAGTAATAGTAAGATAACTTTATCATAAACAAGAAGTGATATTTTCAAATGAAGATTTTTATATACCAACTACGATCATTTTGAGTGCTTCTGGGATACAAATAAGTCATTTAAACAAGTGAGTAAATAGAGTCTTGTGCTTTGAGAATAAAGGAGAACTAAGACTAATAGCATTTGTTTTCTTTAACTTGATGTTTTGAAATAATTTGACTTAAAGAATCATTTTTTTTCAAATGGCACAGAATACGTTTCAAAAATGGTTTCGTCTTCCCCAGTGTTAAAATCTGTCAGAATCATGGTGCAGTGGTCTGACCAGGAAATGAGCACAATACCCTGAACTGAACCACAGACCTTGTTCGAACTTCATCGGCTTCCCGCTAATGTCATTTTATTGTTCCAGGTTCCAGCTCAGGAGCCCACACTGTATTTCATTGTCATGTCTCCTTATTGTTTGTGACAATCCCTCACTGTGTCCTGTCTTTCATGACCTTGACACCTTTGAAGAGTACTGGTCAGTTATTTCGTAGAATGTCCCTCAGTTTGGGTTGGTCTGATGTTTTCTCCTGATTAGATTGAAGTTATGCATTTTTGGCAAGAACATCACAGACGTAATATTGTGCCCTTCTCAGTGCATCATATCAGGGGCGCCTGTTGGTATGTCTATCATTGGTGATGTTGGATCCCTTGGATCACTGATGACTGCCAGGTTTCTCCATTGAAAGTTATGATTTTCTCTTTTATAGTTAATGAATATCATGGGGGAATACTTTTAGATGATGCCAATATCCTGTTTCCCTTTAAACTTTTGCCCAGTGATTTTGGCATCCACCAATGTCTCCTGCCCGCAACAATTATTACTGCCAAATGGTCTGCATTTGATTTTGAAAAGACCACTTGCCATCTCTGATTTTGCCAGAAGGTGGCACTTCATTGCCGAAACTGAATTTGTTGACAGTTTTGATTCAAAGTGAAGGAATATTTTTTTTTTCTACAAATGGAGCATATAGATTTGCATTTAATTATATTTGCCTCAAAGTAACAAAATGAAGACCTTTCTTGGAATTCTTTTGTAATAATTTTCTCCCTAAATTTGTCATTTTTCCATAAAGAGATTTAGATTCAAGGGCCAAAAATTGTTGTTTTACAGGAAGAACAAAATTTAGAAAGTTAAAACAGGCTATTTATTTTATCTTTTTATTTCAGGTTCTGTAAAGGCACCTGCCAAAACAGAAGATCTTATTCAGAGTGTTTTAACAGGTAAATACCACCCTTTCCCCCATGGAATTTGGCTGCTGAATATTATTATTGAGTGTAAGTATTTAAAGGAAAGGAGACCTCCATTCATCTCTGAAAAATAACATCATTAAAATGTCTTCCCTAAAAATATCTACAGATATACAATCCTAGTTGAGGCCACATTACGTGTTGTGATCACAGAGAAGTAACCACACTTGGCAGATAGGATCCTATTGTATAAAAATAATATAATTTCACAAGATACCTATTTTAGAATCCAAGAATAGTTTCATACCGGAAATGCGATGTAATAAACAGAAATGCATGTCTTCCCAAAGTGATGACAATAAACTATAGTTTAGAAATGCAGAATGTGATTCACTGGGACTATAGAATACATAGTGTTGAGAACTACGATACAATTTCGATATATTTCATATTTGGTTAGTTCCATCAACTATGGGTCTAAAATTGGTACAAGCTTTCTTTAATACAATTAGCACTACATAGTAGAGTCTGAAAAACATTTATAATCCTTGGCCCATACACAACAGAAATGTATACACATATTTACCCAAAACAGCACTATTGGTAAGAGTCCCAAACTGTAAACAATCCAAAGCCCATAAAGAGCAGGGTGGATCAATAAATTGTGGTATAATCACAGACTGAAATTGGATGCAGCTCTAGGAATAAATAAACCGCAATCACACACAGCATGCATAATGTTGAAGACGAGAAGTCAGACACAAAAACACACATTCTTTATGATTGCATCTACATAAAGTTCAAAAACAGGCAAAACTAATCTACGCTGTTCGAAACATAGATTTGGATTATACTTGGTGGGGGCAGTAACCAAAAAGAGGGCCTCTGGGTTGCTGATAATATTCTGATTTTGTTCTGAGTGATGTTTGTTGAAGCATGCTCTCTTTGTGAAAATTTATAGGGCTTTCTTTACATTTATGATTTATGTACTCTTATGCGTATATTTATGTTTCACCAAAATAATACATAAAATATGCATAGAAAAATTACTTGAAGCACGAATTGAAAAAACACATGTTTTTAAAGATTTAGCTCCATGGAGAATAATACAGTGTTAACACGTAAAACAAGAGACAGAAATGTAAATAGAGCATGATTCCAAT
Organism: Rhinolophus sinicus; assembly: GCF_057876585.1. Classification (NCBI taxonomy): domain Eukaryota; kingdom Metazoa; phylum Chordata; class Mammalia; order Chiroptera; family Rhinolophidae; genus Rhinolophus; species Rhinolophus sinicus. The sequence continues at coordinate 29,730,215 of NC_142513.1, forward strand.
GTTATTTAAAAACAAGTAAACTCATAGGCAGAAGGCAATGGGTCTGTACTACTATATTAGCAGTGATTATTTCTGGGTGACTTGTTTATGAGTGATATTTGTTTCTTTATATAAATGGACACCCTTTATACTTAAGAGTATATTCAAAGAACAGCCTTTCATCAACACAATTTTTTTTTAAATTGTATTGTCTCTGTTTTTTTTTTGTTTTGTTTTGTTTTTTAAATCATAGGTTGGAACATCTTGAACCTAGTAGCTAAGTTGGCCATAACTGATTGTTGCACACAGTTTTTAAAGAAGTGGGATTGAATCTGTCACTAAAAATGCAATTCCTTAGGATTATAAATTCTTAATATAATAAGTTATTATGCAACCATAATGAGTCCATTTGGGCCTGAGGGAAACCATTAAAGAAATGTACCTGATTTTCTCCCTGGCCTCTTTATCAAAAGGAATCGAATGTCAGGAGAATAGACACATTATGAAAAAAAAAAGGAAGCATATTTCAATTGCTTAAAGACTTCAGCATTTAGGAACATATATTATTATTCTGACTTCAACATTTATCTATGAGATACCTCATTTTCTATTCAGGTCTGTTGTTATTCATGGCATATATTATTTCTGAATATCTTGACAGTTCTAAATATTTATGATAATGTACTTTTGTTTCCAGAAGCAAAAAGTTCAAATCAAAGCATGGAAACTTGTGAGCTATGACTTGACCTAGGTCCAAATAGATGATAATTCATTGCAGTTAAGACATCATCAATTTTAAGGCACCCCACTATTCGTGGATTGCTAAGAAAGAAAAACACTGACACACTATTATACCATTGACTATAAGATGCATCTTAATTTCAGAAATGTAAACATATTTTAAAATTCATTTTCTAAAATTGATTAAACATGTCACTAAATTACAGACTGTTTTAAGGTCAAATTCTGTCACATTAAATGTTTTCCCAGCATTGGATAAAATATGTAATAATGTAAGCTGCCACTAACCCTTGTGGTACTTCGGGAAATTACATATAGGAACTTTCCTTCACTTTACTGCTTTATGCTGGAACACTTAGATAATTACACAAACCTATGATGTCTATACTGTGAATAGTGCCCCTTAGAGTTGGTGCTGTAGAACCTGTACAATCATTTGTTAAGCATCTACAGGTACATGGCCAGAAACTGTGTTAAATACTTTGCAGGGATTCTTTTATTTCATCATTATAACAACCCTAAAATGTGGGGAAGTATTATGATCAATGCTATTGGTGCCGCATCTAGATCCCCTTTACCATCTGGGGCACCCATATACCTGTTGTGGTGAGTGTTGGCTGCTAACAGCTCATAGCTTCCGCTCTGGAAAATTGCTCTCCACCAAAAGGAAACCCCTCCTCCAGTAGGCTATGCCTCCCCCCTCTCCCAAATACGGAATATGCTGACCTTTTTGTCTCAAGGTGAGGCTGACTCTGGTACAATTCACACTCCAGAGCTCCCTGTGGGATCAGGCAGAAGCCAGACTCCCGCTAAGACCACATCCTTGCTTAGCTACTTCCCCTTCCCTGTCTGCTGCCCTCATTCCCCACCCCCTGAGAATCCCCTCCCCCCAGCCAATAAATGACATGCACCTAAATCCCTCTCTTGGGCTCTGTTTCTAGGGAATTCAAACTTTTTATAAAGTTGTGAGTGAAGAAACTGGGTCTTTGAAAAATTTGGTAACATGGTCACAAAGTTAGCAAGTGATGCTTTGCATCTGTGCTTTCGGTCTTCCATGTCTGTTAGCTCTTATACTCATTTTTGCAGAAGTGGAAGCCCAGACTATCGAAGAGCTAAAGCAACAGAAATCGTTTGTGAAACTTCAAAAGAAGCACTACAAAGAAATGAAAGACCTGATTAAGAGACACCACAAGAAAACCACTGACCTTATCAAAGAACACACTACAAAATATAATGAAATTCAGAATGACTACTTGAGAAGGAGGGCAGCTTTGGAAAAGACAGCCAAAAAGGATAGTAAGAAAAAGTAAGTTGAATGTGTAATGGTTGTTTGTTTTATGACATGAAGGAAGAGTTATTTACGTGGATTTTTGATGTTTTGTACTGTATTTTGGACCCATACCACTACAAGAAGGAAAGCCACCCAACTCCTTCCATTCTCTACAGCTCTTGTGTCACCTCAGTTCAGTTTTGCCTGTGGACTGAATTTCTTTATTTGACCAAATTCTCAGAATAGATATGCAGGAAGTCCTGTCTCAGAATAGATATGAGTTCTAGCCTACGAGCCCAATACCAGTTGGCTGACTTCCCATATTACAGCTGCCAACTTGGACTTGAACTGTTTCACATACCTAGGACCTTGTTGAAGAGGCAACTTGTCTTACAGAAAAGAGAAAATTCAACTGTCCTTTGCTGCCTCATCTAAAAACCACATAGCCCTGTTCCAGGTAACCCTTGTGTTTGGACTTAGGGGTCCCCACAGCTCCTTATACCCAGACTTGAAGGGAAGAATCCTCTTTCACACATTCATTCAACCAATATTTACTGAGTGCCGACTCTATGCCCGTGGGACACAGAAGTTAACATGAACTACACAATTGTCACCCTCAAGTAGCTGACACGGAAATGCAGAAAACTATGTCAGCATGTGAGCTACCTATCAGTGAGCTCAGAGTCAGGCAGGCTGTACTATATTCCTTTCAATTCTTTAATGAATAATCTTATCTCGATGCCAGTTGATAGAGACAGGTAAGATACATTTTTTAGATCCATATTGTGACACATGATATAACATGTGCTTAACTAAAAAGCATATTCAAAAGCCAGTACTTGGATTTTAAAAATCAACTAAAGTGTCATTTTTCAGAGCTGGTACAGCCTTAGAAGGCATCTAGGTGAAATTTTGTCACTTCTTCAAGGAAGAAGCTGAAAGCTATAGGTGTTAACGTTTACCCGCAGTTACACAAACAGTTCCAGTAAAGCTTGGCCTGAAACATCTCCTAAATTTCTATTTTAGTAATATGTATGTAGTTGTCTGTTTGTTCACATATTTATTTACTTATAAGTCATATCATGCAAACTTCCAATAGAGTACTGAAGTAACTTATTTTAGAAGGCATGTAAAAATCCTGCGAAAATAGAAAAAGAAATACAACACATACACATACATACACATAGACTGAGTGGCTGCCAGTTATTTAGACCTGCTGTCCAACAAGAGAGCCACATGTGGGTACTGAGCCCTTGGAAAGTGTCTCATAAAAATTTAAATGTGCTCTACGTATAAAATACATACCCAATTTCAAAGACTTCATTAAAAAAATGTATAAAATAGCTCATATTTTATATGGACTTACATTGATTATATTTTAATTACATGTTGAAATGATAATATTTTGGGTGTATTGGGTTATATAAAATATATTGTTAAAAATAATTTCGCTCATTTATTTTTCACTTTCTAAGGACACTACTAAAAATTTTAAGCCACACATATGTAGAAAAAGATCAAATACACAGACTCGCATTATATTTCTACTGGACAGCACCAACCATTTAATGTAATTTCTGTCCTTGGACATTGATTTTAGCTCTTAGCTTCTGAGAAAAGGAAATATGGGTTAGATAATTATTATCTGACTAAAGGAAACTTGCTTGCTTTTCCAAGAGAGACATTTTCCCAGTATTAAATTATGAAAGAATTCATCTCATGAATCTTATACAGGCAACATTAGGCAACAGGGGATATTTTCAACTCTGGTTTTACAGAAGATACAGAAACATTGCTCCCTTGGTTATTTTGTTATACTTTCCCTCAACAAACAAACAAAAATATCTAAGCTTCTAGTATCAAGACATTTCAGGAGAAACTTTCCTTCAAGAGGCAAAGCCACTGGGGTCTGATTATGTCTATCCATCTCCCATTCCCCCTTGACATACCTTAAAATCCTGAAAACACCTCAGAGTAATAAATGGACAAAATGTTCATTAGTTTCTTATTCAAACATCCATCATCTCAACTGAGCTTTCCACATCTTGTGAAGAGCAGATCATTCAAGGATAGTTTCTGTCCCCACACTGGCATGCAATGATTCTGGGTTGTACTTAAGAGCACAGACTTTACCTTGCCCTACATGTCTGCCCTCAGGTAAGCTTCACTGCTGGCCTCCCCCCCACACCTCCCATCCCCCATACTGCATCCTTAGGTAGATTGTCTCAGTGATCCCCAGTTTACTCAAGTGTTAACTGGAGATGGCCATACCTACTGTCGGGTTGTTGTGGAAGCCTAAAGTAAGGCAGAGAGTGGCTGGCTCATGCTGGGTGGTCAACAACGAGAGTGGTTGTGGTGGTTGTGGCTGATTGTTCCGGCCACACTCACTTCCTGCTACAAAAGATGATAAATGTATTTCACATTCATACCAGGATGGCACTCATCTCACCAATGCTCCTCTATTGTGATGCTGATAAATAAACTTGCATTCATGCCAGGATGGAGGGCCATCTCAGTGTTGCCATGTGATTCTCGTGTATCAGGACCCATGAGCCTGACAGAGTTCTCATTCTCATTTGTTATTAAACATAAAAAATGCAAATGGAAACTTTTAATGGAATTCTGCATTCCTTATTTGACAAAACAGGATCCGAACACCAGCTTCAACCAACTGCCTGTCCACGTGGCACCACTGATACTGGCCTAATTCAAAGAGAAAGCAAAAGGAATTTGTGCCAGCTGAAGTCTAAGAAATTTCTTCTACCTGTTCCACTTGACTGCAAGTTAGAAACATAGGGGCACAATCTGATGTGCTGGATATCTTAGGTGGTTTAGTTTTCTTTCTGCAGAAGTTTCCGTGTAAACAAAAAGAGCTGATCTGCTTTTGTACCCCGATCCCAACACTGTCTTTTTTCTATTGTGTCCTATAAGAAATAAGAGCACAACATTTGAAGGAGCCACACCATATATTTTAACACAATAATAAGTTAGTGAGAATTGCTTTGATTTATTTCAACATCGGTCCTACATTTCTAAATATCTGTATAACTCTCTGACTACGAATAACTCAAAGAAAGTCACCGAGCACAGAGAAGCTTCAGTAAATATTTTAGAATGAGCTAATACGTCTTTCTTTCTCTTGTAACCTAAGCATGTTGGGGAAAGTGCCATTTTGGATAGAGAGATCAATGAAGTTGGTACAGCACACCTAAACAACTTATTTTAATAACATATTCTTGCTATTAAAAGATGTCAAGAAACAGAACATGGCCGCTGGGAGGGTTGCCGGCACATTGTGTCTGCACAAACTCTTGTTTTCAATCCACTTCACCCAGATGCAAAATGCAGCACCTGTTTCACTCCTCTGACAGAATCTAGTCAACTGCTGAAGAGTACTGCTGAAGTTGTTACAGGAGAAATGCAGATGGGAATTACATTAGACAAAGACAAGACTTAAAAATCCTTAATAGACACTGCTTTCTCCAAAAGGGATTATCCATCTCTCCACCACCACTGCCAGGGCCCCCAGCCATCTGGCTTTTTTTTCTGCATCAACCTCTTTCTGGAGCAACACAAATTTCTTCCACTTTTGGGGTTTTGGGATCCTCTACTGCTAAGCTTGTCCTGGGGTATCAACTGGTACCTTAAGTGGTTTTCGAAATACTTATTTCCAAACGCAACGCTCTCTCCAGGAGGAACTCTGGTGAACCACCTTCCCCCACATCCTGCTATGACCTGCATGTTTTGTGAGTTAAGCTCTGTGTCTCTGCAGATCGGAACCCAGCAGCCCTGACCATGGTTCATCAACGATTGAGCAAGATCTTGCTGCCCTGGATGCTGAAATGACCCAAAAGTTAATAGATTTGAAGGACAAGCAACAACAGCAGCTGCTTAATCTTCGACAAGAGCAGTATTACAGTGAAAAATACCAGAAGCGTGAACATATAAAACTGGTAAGCCTGAGAAATACGATTTATGTTTGTACAGCTGGAACCCTCTTTTATATAGAAAACATTTAATGCCCTTGGATAACTTAAAAGGAGACAGCATCAGGTCTGGCTGGCACCTTCCTTTCACTTCCTTATCCAATAATCTTATTTTAATGCTAGGTTATAGAGAGAGGTAAGATGCATTTTTTAAATCCACATTTTGACATATGATTTAACATGTACTAAACTTACAAGCACAATCAAAACCTGGTACTTGGGTTTTCAAAAGCTACAGAATCATCATTTCTTAGAACTGGAAATTGCATGATATCTACCACTGTGATATTTTATAAGCCCCACTATTCTAGCATCTTTACCAAGCTCTTCTCTGTCCCCTAATGAAGCTATGGTTTATTGTTTTTATTTTCACTAACATATTTTTGAGTTATAATAATTTTGGGGGGCGCTTGAAATCTCACAAGGAATTAGAAAACACTTATCTTTAAGAAAATTAAGGACATGCTGCAAATAAATGTTCACTTTTTTTGTACCACTGGGCTTTTCAAGAACTAAATAAATTATACAGTCTAGTCTCCTACAATTAGGAGTGTTGCCCACCCAATCGCTGAGGCTCTCTATGAAAGGAAATGCCATCGTCTCTGTTAATGATCAATTTTGTCCTCCAAAATGTTTTCTCGTGAATTGTGACATTCTTTCCATTGTCGTTGATGCCTTGACACATAGAAGGGATGTGACAAGTATTTGGTGACAGATAAATTAAATGAAACAATAAATGGCCTTGAAAACAAGCTTGTGCCAAAAATAAAACAAATGAGTAAGCTTAATAGAAATTAAAGTAGTGCCCGCAGAAAAAATGGGTTCTGAGAGGTGTTTGTATGACTTGTCTATTTTTTTGCTGAAGAATTATCTATGTGAGAAAATTCTGTTTCTGCTTGTAGGTTGGAAACCAGTGGACGGTTTAGCCATGACTATGTATTAAGCAAGTCAGTGCAATGTGTTGTTCTAGTACTGGTTCCTGAGTGACAATATGCAAATAAGCAGGTCCAAATCATATCAGGAGCTTATCAAAAATCAGATTCCACTCGGTCAATATTGTCAACTACAGCATTCATCAGAATCACTTGGAGGGTTGGTTAAAACAGATGGTTGGGTCCCACCCTGAATTTCCAATTCAACAAGCCTCTTGTAAGGCTGGTGATACTGATATTTGTGGTCCCAGAACCACATGTTGAGACCCACTGCCCCATCCCTACGTTGAGACTCCAAGATTTATCTTCAATAGGTTCCGTACAATTTTGATGGGCCACCTTGTTTGTGGAATAAGATCAAAGCAGTGAAAGAACACTCAGGCAGCATTCAGTTTGGTTTAAGGAAGGGATTAACTTGACAGAACTGAGGAAGTGAAAGTGAATTTTAATGGGAGATAATGGCCTTGGGACCCAGCTACAACCACTGCCATCTGACTTTTTCCAGTATTCCCCATCCCTAGTATTCCAGAAAATAATAGTAATGTAAAAATTAAAATAGCACCATCCACCGAGCATCCACAATGTGGCCATACACCGTGCTAAGCCATTTACAGGAATTGCTCAATTTAACCCCTATTATAACCACTGAAGTTTGTTACTATTGTCAGCCCATTTGACAGATTAACAATTTTACCAAGAAGGTGACTTTCCCAAGGTTCCACAACTAGAAGGTCGTGCAGTTGTGATTTGAACCTTGGTCCTCTGACTCGAGAGCGTCTGCTTTATAACCATTGTGCAGATACCTCCAGTAATTCAGAGTTCAAGCCAAGGTTATTATAATGACCTCACGTCTACTCAAAACACATAGCCAGTTCCTTCATTGTGATGACTGGGATACTGTGCCTCTCTCTTTTCTTTTTATTTCATTTTATTCTTTTTTCAATTATAATTGACATTCAATATTATTTTATATTAGCTTCAGGTGTACATCATAGTAGTTAGACATTTATATAACTTATGAAGTAATTCCCCCAATAAATCTAGTACCTATCTGGCACTATACTTAGTTATTGCAATATTATTGACTGTGTTCCCTATGCTGTATTTTACATCCCTGTGACTATTTTGTAACTACCAACTTGTACTTCTTATTCTCTTCATCTTTTTCACGCTGCCCTCCAAACGCCCTTCCATCGAGTAATCATCAATTTGTTCTCTGTATCTATGAGTCTGTTTCTGGTTTTTTGTTTGTTTGTTTGTTTTATGTTGTTGTTGTTGTTATTGGTTATTTTGTTCTTTAGATTCCACATATACTGTGTTTCCCCGAAAATAAGACCTAGCCGGACCATCAGCTCTAATGCATCTTTTGGAGCAAAAATTAATATAAGACCTGGTATTATATTATATAAGATCCGGTATTATTGTATTATGTTATGTTATGTTATGTTATGTTATGTTATGTTATGTTATGTTATGTTATGTTATGTTATGTTATGTTATACCCAGTTTATAATAAAATAAGACCGGGTCTTATATTAATTTTTGCTCCAAGAGACACATTAGAGCTGATGGTCCAGCTAGGTCTCATTTTTGGGGAAGCACGGTAAGTGAGATTATATGGTATCTGTCTCTCTCTGTCTGACTTATTTCACTTAGCATAATGTCCTCTAGGTCCATCCATGTTGTTGCAAATGGTAAGATTTCATTTTTTTAATGGCTGAGTAATATTCCATTGTATATATGTACCACAATTTCTTTATCCAATCAACTATTAATGGGCATTTCAGTTGTTTCCATATTTTGGCTATTATAAATAGCACTACAGTGAACATAGGGGTGCATATATCTTTTCAAATTTGTGTTTTGGATTTCTTTGGATAAATACCCAGGAGTGGAATTGCTGACTCATAGGTAGTTCTATTTTACAATTTTTGAGGCACCTACAAACTGTTTTCCATAGTGGCTGCACCAATTAGCATTCCACAGTGCACAAGGGTTTTCTTTTCTTCACATCCTCTCCAACACTTGTTTTTTGATTTATTGATGATAGTCATTCTGACAGAAGTGAAGTGGTATCTCATTGTGGATTTAATTTGCATTTCTCTGGTGATTAATGATGTTGAGTATTTTGTCATGTCTATTCTGTATGTCCTCTTTGGAGAAATGTCTATTCTGGTCCTCTATCCATTTGTTAATTGGATTTGTGTGTGTGTGTGTGTGTGTGTGTGTGTGTGTGTGTGTGTGTGTGTTGAATTGTATGAGTTCTTTATAAATTTTGGATATTAACCCCTTATCAGATATATCATTGGCAAACATCTTCTCCCATTCAGTAGTATGAATATCTTTTTCTTTGCTGTGCAAAAAACTTTTAGTTTGATATAGTCCCATTTGTTCATCTTTCCCTTGCCCAAGGATATATATATATGTTGGAGAATTTACTGCCTGTGTTTTCTTCTAGAAGTTTTGTGGTTTCAGGTCTTACATTTAAGTCTTTAATCTATTTTGAGTTTATTCTTGTATGTGGAGTAAGAAGGTGGTCCAATTTTTCTTTTCTTTCTCCTTTTATGCATGTATCTGTCCAGTTTTCCCAGCACCATTTATTGAATAGACTGTTTACCCCATTGTATATTCTTGCCTCCTTTGTCATAGAATAGATAACCATATAGGCATGGGTTTATTTCTAGGCTTTCTATTCTGTTCCATTGATCTATGTGTCTGTTTTTATGCCAAAACCATGCTGTTTTGAGTACTATGGCCTTGTAGTATAGTTTAATATTAGGTAGCGTGATGCCTCAAACTTTGTAATTCCTCAAGGTTGCTTTAACTCTTTAGGGTCTTTTCTGGTTCCATATACATTTTAAGATTATTTGTCTAGTTTTTTGAAAAATGTCACTGGTATTTGCATTGACTCTATAGATTGTTTTGGGTAGTATGGACATTTTAACTACTTGTATATTAATTATTCCTATTCATGAGCATGGTATGTGCTTCCATTTATTTGTAGCTTCTTCAATTTCTCTCTTCAGTCATCTATAATTTTCCAAGTACAGGTCTTTTACCTCCTTGGTAAAATTTATTCCTAGGTATTTTATTTTGATGCAATTGTAAATGGGATTTTTTTTTTTAAATTCCTCTTTCTGATAATTCATTGTTGGTGTATTAAAATGCAACCAATTTCTAAATATTGATGTTGCATCCTGCTACTTTACTGAATTCATTTATCAGTTCTAATAGCTTTTTGATGGAATTTTTGGGGTTCTTTCATCATACCTGCTTTATTTCACGTACCAGGAAATTTACTCATTTAAAGTGCGTATTTCAGTGGCCTTTAAGTTGAGGATTTTGGTTTCAGATAAAGCCGCAATGCCTTTGAATACACATGTGTGGGCCTTTGTTAAGAAGGCAAATGCCCAAATGCCTTGGATTTAGAACCAAACAAAGTTTATTTTATGGCTATCTGGGAACATCCACAATTTACTCTACATGCCTTTAACTAACATATATATCAGAACTTTCCATCAACTATATTTGTAATAACCAGAAATTGTTCTGTTAGGAATTATTTTGACTGAAAGGCATTCAGAAAAGTCAGTTCTATCTATGGTTGGAGTTCTGATTTATGAATAGGACTTTTAGGCTAAATTAGACAAATGGAAATGTAATTAAAAATAAAGTAGGCCCCAAGTAAAAAAGGAGTATTTGGGTGATGAAGAAAATTAAACAAAAGGTATTTCATCTCCCAAAATTGCTTTGGGAATTAAATACAAATGTGTTTTGGTTAAGGATAGTACATTTCAAATGCAAGCACCCACAGTTCAAGGTTCTAGAGAGAAGCCATTGTATTGACAAACTCCCTGCTAAATGTTTATTAAAAATTAATATTTGCAAAATGTTGATAGACACTGGAGATAAAGATGAAGAAGATATCATCACCACACACTCAGGGAGCATGTATTATAAACAGTTATATTACCATGTGATACATGAAATAATAAAGATATCAATAAATTGATATGAAAACACAGTTGTGAGAACAATTTGCCTAAATGGATAAACTGATAAACACCAAGAGAATATTTTTGATGTAATTATTTATATTATTATGGAAGGTATAAATGCACACCAAGTAACATAGACTCTGTAGCTTCAAAGATTTTTGCGTACCTGTCCAAAAAGAATCTTCATCCTTAAAGCTCTACAGCCAAATAGCTCTGCAGCCTGGTTGCTCCAAGTGTGGCCCCCAATCACATGGGAGCTTATTAAACATGCAGAGTCTCAGGACCCACCCTGACATGCTAAATCACTTTTTGCATTCTAATAGGAGTTTCAGGTCACTTGTTACATGTTCAAATTGAAGAAGAACTCTTTTAAAACCTATGGATCTTTATCATTGTTCAAAATGTAGTTTTGAATAAGCTTAAAATTCCTTCTAGTTGAAATGGGAAATACATCGTGCTCTCCACTATTGACAGCTTGATTATTAAGCTGGATGGGTATCTAATGGTGTCAAAGGCACAGGTCCTATGGAATTCCCACCTATATTCACAATAGAAGAAAATGGTTTCTTTCAGGTAGAGGTGAGTAAAAATAAAGATGTAAGTTCCCTGACCCCATTCAAGTTCTAGCACCCCCTGACATCTCTCCATAGATATCATGAGAATCTCTGGACTCCAGCTAAGGACCCCTATTCCGGGAAGACCTTCAGGGTTGGAGAATCAGGTCTAACTTGTTTACCTGTTTTCATTAACTGCCATAGGTGGATCCTGAGTTTTGCCAATATCATTAAGGTTAGGTTATACTTTTAAAATGACTTTAGTAAGTGAAGGAAATTCTTAGAGGAGCCCCACTGAGGGTTCTTGATCATTCTCAGTAATTAGCCCTTGCAAGACATTCAAGGCTAAATACCCTCAGCCTAGAGAGAAGGGATTTTGTGGTGATGTCCATCGGGTCGCTCCTCAGTTGCATCTATGTTTTGCCCTCCATTTTGTCTTGTTTCTTTTTCCTCCTTCTTACTGGCTCCAAGAAAAGATTTCCTCATTTTCTCTCACAGGTGCCACACTCTTTATCCTTTGCAGAGGCTTGTTTTGTTTAGCTTTGCTTGGCTTCCTACCTTTACTCCTCTTTCTCATGTTTTAAGTCTCCCACATGTTCTAATCTCCTTCATTTCTGCCTTCCTTCACATTGATTTTAATGTCTCATAACCAACGTTAGTACCCATCTTCCCGAGTTCCCCAAGTCTCTGCCAATCCCAGTGTTTCATCGTGAAAGCTCTGGATGAATACTGATCAGCTGTGAAGAGATGGCCCATCATGATATGAGTGGTGATGAGTGTGGGTCTCCTGTGAAATGTCATCATTTCTGGCCTGTGCTTCTCCACTGAATAGCTAGTTATGTGACCACTCTGAACTTCAGTTTTCTCATTTGTCCAGTGGAGATAAGAATTATCGTCACAAAAAAAAAAAAAAAAAAAAAAGTCCTTATTTCATTGAACTGTAAGAAGGAATAATGGATATTGTACACGAAACATTGTTTTTTACTGTAAGCCTTCTTTTTTACAATATATGAATTGGCTAGGAGATCTTGAGTTTAAATATAAATGTGCATTGCAATTTTTGACAACCTGCTACAGTCTGAGGGAGCTCATCATTCTTCTTTTTGATGGTTCTTGTCAGCGCCATTGGCTGTTGCTGCCTGTATAGGAGTCAACCTTGGATTTTCTCCCTTTTATGGTCACCCGGCTGAAGCATGTGCCAGCAGTAATTGTAGTGTCAGGAAGTATCTCTACTGTCCTTGTGGTACTGTTCTCTGTCTTCCTCCAATAGTCTGTCTTTTTTTCCTGATAAATAAATGATTTAGCTTGACAAAATAAAAAAGGAAAACCGGCTTTACATTCTTCACCATCCAAGACATGACAAATAAAAGAATTTAGTAGAGAAATAAAGAATATAATAATTGTCGAAATATGTTCTTGTCGGTTTTCCTAATCATCCTTAGGTAGCCCTAATGGAGTCAATGTTATTCTCCGTGTGTGTGTGTGTGTGTGTGTGTGTGTGTGTGGTTAGAAGTGGTATTGATCTTAAATTCTATTGCTTTAATTAGCTGCAAAAATAAGCATATTTTCATGTGTGTACTGGCTATTTGTATTCCTTTTTTCCACAAACTGCATATTCACATCCGTTGCCTATTTTTCTGTTGGATTGTGTGCTATTATTTGGATCCATAGAATTCATACTATATCTCTTCATTTATTATTTTAAGATGTTGGACCAGTTAGAGAGTATAAAGTAAGCTAACATAATCATTCACTCACCCAAAGTTAGTGAAGATTTACTGCAGTTCTCATCCTGGGGGTGGGATTCCATGTAGACCACGCCTAAATGTGGTCCCTGCCCTCAGGGGTTAGAGCACAGTTTGTGAAGTCAGCCCTTCCTTATGTTGGCTTTGTTGCATAACAAACATCCTAAAACTTACTGGCTTAAAACAACAACCATTTAGTTAGCTCATGATTCTGTGTGTGGCAATTTGAGCTTGATTTTAACTGGATGATTCTTACAGTCTTGGCTGGGCTCATTCATGTGTCTTTGGTTCAGCTGTCAGTCACCTACGGGGTCGGCTTCTGGAGGTCAGCTGAGTCAACACAGATGACTGATCTACATCTCTCATCATCCAGGTGGCTAGCCTGGGCTGGTTCATATGGAAGTTGGAAAGCCATCCAATTGACAGGAAGTGGAAGGGGACAAGCTCTCTTAAGAGATCTTGTTTTTTCCTCCTTCTGTGACCAAACCAAGTAAAATGACTTGACCAGATTCAAGATATAAGGAAATAGACTCTATTTTTTGATGAGGGGAGCTGCAAGTCATGTTTCAAAGAGCATGGATACAGAGAGCAGTGGAGAATTATATATATATATATATATTCAGGATGGAATGCAATAAGTCCTGTAATTCCAGAGGGCACAAACTAAATTATCAGACTTACGGATTCTATTTTGGAACTTTCCTTTCAGCAGAATATTTTGTGTTCCCTAAGCATCTTTAAGTTGACACAAGTCATAACTATTATTTACTTTGTCTTTGGGGATGGTTCTGTTCACTGCTCTTTTTTTTTCACCTTTAATCTTACCTAAACAGTCACCAATTAGCACATTAAAATATATTAAAATTTATATTTTGCACATATACAAAAGAAAAACCAAAGCTGAAAAGTATGTTGCTTTAAACTGAAATCCCTACTTATTATTTTAAAAGGTCTGAGAGTTGAATCACCTCTGTATTCTATAATTTAATTGAAACCAGCATGTTAAGGGAAACTTAACAAGAATTCTTGTACAGACTTTTTATTTTAGAAATTAGAATACAAACACTCAAGAGGTGAACTACTCTAGCTAAAGTTATATAACTAAAAATGAAGTCATGTCTCCTTACCCTAAATCCTGTGCAAATTGTCCTTTGTTAAAGAATGATGACTATGTTCTAGGCACTGTGTTAAGTTCCCCTGGATTGTTTTATTGAACTTCACATCCGTGTAGAGTTTGAACAACAACAAAAAAAGTATATACATATATATACATATATACATATATATGTATATATGTATATGTATGTATATATATAGTAAGTGAAACTTCCTTTATCATGAAAGTCATTTTTATCATTAAAATAAATATTTCATAGCCATAAACCCTTACTTTTTTATTATTTCACAGTAGTTTAAACCATCACTGAATTCTAAAAACACTTATAACCATAGAATAATATAATTTTACAATTTATCAAAGAAACTTTATAGATAATTTAGATGTTATATTTTACTAGTGAGGAAACAAGGCCCAGAGATGAGACAGCAAAGCTCCAAGTATCATCTAGGCTGATAAACTAGAGAGAACAATGAGAACGCTTTTATCAAATTTCTTGAATTTTTTTTTAGCTTGAAGATATTTCCAGTTGATAGGTTCACGAAAGAGTACCCAAAAATATCCAAATCAAGGGTGTGTGTTACACTGATCCATTTACATTTTCCAGAAAGCTACAAAGGTGACATTTACCTCAGCATAATTTAAAAGTGGAAATTTTAAATGTTGTACATTCACTGGGCCGATGTATTGACCTTGACTAGGAGTCTTAGTCAGATTTTGACTTTCATTTATTTCTTTGCCCAGCAAGAACAACAAAAAAGGAAAATTCCAAGGACCCTCTAAATATTTAGTTTCAAAGAGGAAGCTATACATTTTATTTAGCTATGGAAATTTAAAAAACATAATTTTATAAGAGAATATCTCAGGGAACAATCAAAATGGTTGCCCTTTTGATCTAAGCATTTCTCCTCCTGCTAAAAAGAGAAGGGAGTTAGTGCATAATGTCAGCTCCACGTGCACAGGGCCTGTCTGTCAGCTCACCACAGCTGGACCATCCACACTAACTCAGTATCTACTACTGCATAGGTGCTCAGTAAATATTGGTTGGTGAATGAATACTTCTCAATTCAAATGGCCAGGATACACCCCAGTATAAACCTCCACCTTGTTTATAAACTGTCAGTAATGTGCTTAGTCTACAGATCATTACTTGGTTTAGAAGCATCATAAATTAATTCTTTGGAGAAGAAAAATAATTTACAGTGAAAACTCAAGAGTGGGCAGTTTGACTAGCAAACAAGAAAGAGATGTCTTCTCTAGATATTAGCTGTAGTGGAAGGAAGATGTGTGTGTCTGAAGTGTGAACATTCTATACTTGAATTTTTGCCCATTTTCCGAAATAATCCTTCTTAGAACAGACTCCAACGATACCAAATTCTGTCCACATATTTTTTTTTTTTTATCCATGTTCAGCTAGAGTCTAGAAATTATTCTCTTCCATGGAAATCATTCTCTCCCGCAAATGACTAAATCAAGTGAAATTGAGCATGTATTTGAGAACAAACATGAAATTATATTCCCCGGGGGCTTTTCTTTTTCACTCCTTAAAAGGTTTGGAACATTTATCTACGAGAGTAGTCATGAGTGGTAAACAAATAAGCAAAATTATTAAAATGTGTCTACCCTCGGACCAGAAAAAAAATCATACTAAAACTTAAAATTAAATGTTGTTTACTGCATTTCAGTTTACCACATAAGCTCATGGTTTATTTCCTAGAAATTCTAAACTCATCTTTTCTTCTTTTCTATCTTCAGTGAATTTGGTGGCTAATACATGATTGATAGATAGGGTCTTTGAGCACAGTCTATCTTTTAATAAATAGACCAAAAGTGAGTGTACTCTTATGTTAGTTAAAAAGCATTTCTATTATTGTGTAGAAAATTCCTCTTCCGGGTCCTATTTTCACATTTCAAGCACAGAACTCAGAGGTTCCTATTTGGAGGTTAAACAGTAAAATTTTTAATTTTTATTTATTTTATTTTTTGGTCAGGATTCTCTTGGTTGCAAGCGACAAAAACTCATGTTAGACTAACTTAGACAAGAAGAGTATATACTACAAAAATACACATGGAGGATCACCTAAAAAAGAATTGACTCCAAGAAGGAAAACATAGAGAGAGATGGAGCCAGAAACAACTCTACAACTCTCTCTCTCTCTCTCTCTCTCTCTCTCTCTCTCTCTCTCTCTCTCTCTCTCTCTCCCCTATTTCTTTCTCTGTTTCCCTTTCCCTTTCTTCCCTTCTCCTCATTCTCCTCCTTCTTCTCCTTCTCTCTTGCTCTCTGTTCTTCCCTCTCTTCTTTTCAGTCAGTTTCTCTCTCTCTCTCCACATTAGTGTTATTCTTCTGCAAAGCAGCAGATAGGCTTCTGCTTATCAGAAAATGTAGGCACTGACCCCTTGTAAGTTATATTTCTTTCTTCAGTGACACGTTGGAAAAATCTTGGGGAAAGCCTTGTTAGGGTCATATGATTGCCAAGCTTGCTACCTTAAACCAATTACCTATGGCCAAAGTCAGGGTATGACTGGTCCAACTTGGATCAATGCCTCCCCTGGACCAATTACCTTGGCCAAAAGATGGGAGTAAATAACACAGCAACTCCCATGGGAACCACATTGGACACACAGTGATTTCTCAGAAAGCAGAGAATGTTCTTCCTGGAGAAGTAGTGCTGGGTAGAGAAAACCATAGATGAACACAATTCTCTCTTTTTTTAGGGTAGGAAAGAGATCAATTATTGATTCATATATACAATCCCATTGTCAATTTAATGTGAGTCTGACAATAAGGGCATATTATTAACAACGTCATTAATCATTGTCTTCCCTGGACTTTAAGTAGAGAATGTTTAAATGAAAACAGTAAATGTTGTAAGGGCAGAGTTACAGTAAAAGTGATGGTCTTTCGAAAATATCTGGAAAGGTAGAATGTTATAGAGAGGGGTCTGTAGTACGAGAGAGTAGAAGAGACCAAGGGGAGCTGAGCACAACTAAAGGACATGTACATATGTGTCCTATTAAACACAAAGATGTTGTCCTTTTTGAACACATATTCTTCGGGATTCTAAGGAAACAGTATTTTTATTAGTTGCAGGCAAAAACCACATTTAACAAAATATGCCTGGATTTCACAATAAGGCATTTTTTTCCCAAGGGAAGAAAACTTAGCTTCTTAAGTCCCAAAATTATATAGTTTTGAAAGTATTTCCAATAAGACAGCCCACAACTTGGACACGATGCTCCATAGCTATCACCAAGGTCAGGGGCAGTGTGGTTTTAAAATTGAAAAGATTTCATTCACATTTTTTGAATCTACTGCATGTAGACCCTGGGGTTCCAAAAAATTATTAAGAGATTGCAGTAGTGGCATCCTTTTTGGAAGCAATAACAAAGTATGTACACACAAAGGTAATTATTGACAAGTATAAGTGATATCTTATAGAAAAAGCCAATTAAGGTGCCAAGGTCTAGTGTTATCTGGGTCATCAAAGGGGACAATCATCAAAGGCTGGTTTGGAAGGGAGAGGGTCATGGACAAGGGGAAATCTTGGCTGATACCCTTTCATCAGAAGGGGTTACAGTAGCACAAGCCAATGGAACTTTCTGCAATCATGGAAATGTTTTATATTTGCACTGTCTCCCATTCAGATGGAAATATCATCAAAGTAGAAAAGTAACATGACAGAAAGTATAGAAGCAGGGGTGTGCCTGGACAATTCTGAGAGCAAAATACTGCCTAGTCTATTGGGTATGTTGAATGATAATCAGGAAAGAAAATTTAGAGCTGGAGCATAACATATTTGCTGATAGAGAGCCAGTTAAAGATTGAGTACATACAAAAAGGAAGAATATTTGGGATGGAGTAGAAAGACTCAGGAGAGACTGAAGGCAGGAAGGGAATACTTATCCATACTGGACCTAATGAAAATCTACACCAGAGTGCTGTTAACACAAAACCGTAAGATACATGGTGACAGAAGAAATTTAAAAATCTCCATGACTCATTAGTTGGGGAAAGAACCCAGGAGAGAAATAAAAGATAATGTCAATTTGGAAGTGAATGATGATATTTGGTGGGAAAATACATTGACTTGTCTTCTGTGAAAGACAATCCTAAACTTGCTTGTAACCATCCTCACCTAGAGTTGTTCAAAGGCAGTTGATGATGCTGAAATGAATTGAAACCTCTAAAAGACTCAAAGAATGTAATTGCTGGAGATACTATAAATTAAGGAAAGAGTTCTGTATAGAGTGGTTGACAACTGGCATGCTGTCAAGAAGAGAAAGTTAAGATTCCCAAACTGTGGACAAAGGCACCCTGAGGCACCATGTTGAACTCTCAGGGGAACGGTGGGATATTTTACATTTTTGAAGGAAACAGAGCAACATCTGTTGGACACTGTGCAAAGTACTACTGTTAAGTTGTTTGGACCTAATTATTTAATAAATAAATGAAACTGTTCCTTTATTTCTTTTAGCCTAAGGTTGCCGTGAAAAAAATTACTCAAATTCTAAGCGTACTGTGAACTAAGAAATTTTTAAAAAATATTTGGAGTAATAAAAGTTACGTACTGAGAAATGACCAATAAGTTTATTAATGAGAAAGTTTCTGTGATCTTAAAGCAAAATCAGGTGAATTCCAGAAGTGAGATGGTAGGCTTCAAGGATACAGGGGTGGAACATTGCATCTTTGGAAGCAGCAGTTAGTCTTCCATTTTAGGGATAGAAATTAAAGGAAGGTCAAAGATGGAACAAAAGTTCAGGGTTCTGGGAGGATAAGGAAAAGAAAGAATGTGTTTTTGTGCAAAGGGAATGTGTCCAGTGCAGAAGAAAGTTTGAGAGCACAAAATGAAATGGTGGATTAGTTCCTGCCACAGGTGGGAGAAAACAGGATGGAAAACAAAGGCAAGAACCTTTCTCTTGGAAGGAAGGGTAAGGAAACCAAGTTAAGAACTTTCAATGTGGTCTATTAAGACTTGCCTGTGTGTTTTCCCTCTCAGCTTTCACAACCGCCCCAAGGGAGAAATATTATCCTTGTGTCACAAGTGAGGAAGCTGGGTTTGAAGTAATGGAGAGAATGCAGAGAAAGTCCCAAAGATCTTTTGAGGCAGAGAACAGGGAAATTAAGAGGGTGTCTTAGTCAGTTCAGGCTGCTATGACAAATTACCATAGACCGAGTGGCTTAAACAACAGACGATTATTTCTCACAGTTTTGAAAGCTGAAAGATTAAGACACCTGCAAATTTGAGGTGTATGGAAGGCCACTTCCTGGTTCATAGATGGCTGTCTTCTCACCGCATCTTCACATGGCTGAAGCGGCTAGATGCTATCTGGGGTTCCTTTTATAAGGGCACTAATCCCATTTATGAGGGTTCCACCTTTATGACCTAATCACCTCTGAAAGGCCCCACCTCCTAATACTATTACACTGGGGATGGGATTTCACTATATGAGTTGGGGGCAGTGGGGGACACAGACATTCAGTCCATAGCAGAGAGCTTCTTCTAAAGCGTCTCCATCTTCTGCAATAATCTAGACAGCCCTTCTCAAACTATAACATGCGTAAATGTCTCCTGGGAATCTTGTTAAAATGTAGATTTTGATTTCAAGTTGACCTGGGATAGGGCCTGAGAATTTGCATTTCTAATGGGATCCCTGGCAATGCTGATGTGGCTGGTCCATGGACCACACTTTGAACAGCAAGATCTAGAAAGTCAGGTCATCAGCTCAAAGTTTCTAGGGTAGGGCCTGGTATTTAGTAGGTGCTTGATAAATATTTGTTGGTTTGAGGCTCACTTGAATAGTTTAGACAAAGCTGTGTGTTCTGGGAGCAACAGAAGAGGGAACTAGTTCTGAGAAGAGTAAAGAACAAGTGTAGAGGGTCTGTGGGAGGGGCAAATAGGAAAGCCAGGGGATGCAGGAGACAGGGAACTTCTGGGGAACCTTGAGAGCGTGTGGTCCTGGCAATTGTGTGGGGGCTAAAACCAAATCAAAATAAAAGTCAGAATTGAGTGAGTAGAAGGGCTGTGAGATCTCCAGCTCAAAGGCTTTATTGACTGGATATCGATGCTGCTTGGATGAGGGCAAGAGGTGGTAGGAAAGCAATAAATGTGAGCAGGTGCTGGCCTAATCAAGAAAATGAGAAAATGCTCTGACATCAGAAGAATGATAGAGATGATGACAGGGAAACAGAAGTATAATGCCATTGAATTCAAAGCATTGCTGGGAGATTTAACAATGGTCAGTAGAATGAAAACAGGCCCATTGAACCCGCCCCCCAATTCTAGCCGAGTATCCAAATCATCTGTGGAGATTTTTAAAATACTGATTCCCAGGCCCTGCCCCTAGACATTTAGAGTCCATAGGCCTAAGGACAGACCCTGGAATCTGTATTTTTAAAAAGTTGCCCAGAAGTATTTTGATGTTGTAGCCAAGGTTGGGGATCCCTGGATAATGCTCTGTAACTCCTTGGGGTGAATGGGAGAGAAGAAAGTTCCCCTAGAGAAGGAAAGATGCTGAGTGAACACCCTCAGCTGAAATAGAGGCATTGAGGGAATCCGTGAGGAAATTACCAGAGTCTGCACACCAATTTAACACCCAGACAGCCTGATAAATGTCACTACTGCACCGTAATATTTCATGATTTCTGTAATTGTGGCAGTCATGATCAGCAATCTCTTGAATGATCAAATAAGTTTTCTGCTGGCCCAGCCCCAGTTAATATTGTTCGGATTTAATCTACTTCACAGGCAAATGCATCAAATTTCATGTTCATGTTAAGTTAATGTGGATTCGTTATTGGATTCCTGTAAGAGAATTTCTCCCTTGACTTTTATTCTCTTAGTTAAGAAAGAGGTTTTTAAAAATAATAATAATAATAATTTCTATAGTCATAATAAAAAGACAGCATGGGAAAGCAGTAAGGGCCACAAGTCTGATTTATTTGGGTTGGTACCCAGCTCTCTCACTTACTACCTCTGTCGCCCTAATCCAGGCACTGGAGCCCCATGTTTCAGTGTCTTCCTATGTAAAACGAAGGTGATAGCCAACCTCACAGGGCAACTCTTAGAACTGAGTAAGGTAATTCATTTAAAAATCTTCAAATTGTCCCCAGCGTATATAAATTGTCAATGAAAATTTGCTGTCATTATGATTGTATTGCCTGTCACTGTTGTAGCTCTAGGTTATATAAAACTACCTAGAGCTCACCCTGCCATATCTGAGAATGTCCATCTCTGGGGAACAGTGGTGGGCCTTTTACAAGCCCACACCATCTATTCGGTGTTTAGTAAGAAGGGCTGAGTCCAGTGGCTACTGCTGCCTCTACAATTGCAGCAGGTTGTGCACGTCTGTTCTTCACATGGAATAAAGAAAGAGAAGGGTTTATAAGAAAATAGATGCATGACAATAAAATAATTGCTTTCCTGGTGCTGTATTAAAACTTAAGTGGTAGCACAGAAGAGGATTTCTGATGTCCTTTGGAAGTTACCCACACCGGGACGTAAACATTGATTTCTAAGATGTGTAACTCATATCATCCATGAAGCAATTAAACAGTAAATGATAGCTGGAAACGAAGAATTATAATTCACAGTTAATTATGACTCACGTTTGTGTCATACTCATTTTAAGCTTCACAGTACTTCCCAAAGATAAAGGCATCGATAATCTCATTTACAAGCAGGAAAACAGAGGTTCAAAAATGTAGGTCCTTTGACCAAAATCATACTTTTAATACTTCATAGAGTGGAGATTGCATCCTGGGTCCACACTGTTGGTTGTCTTTGCACTGAGCCAACCTGCAGTAACCAGCACAGTAATCTAAGGAATCCTATTTAATAAAAAAGAGATTAGAAGAATCTCCTATTAAAACCTAGATAATATGATGGTTTTAAATTATGTCCTCAGTGCCTATGTTAGGTGTCTGGCAATTCTAACTATTGTTAAACATCAGTGACAGATTTTCTAACTACAGATACTGTTGTTTGGAGGAGCAGAGGGAGAGGGTGCTTTGTTTGTCATCATGTAAAACAGCAAACTGGTATTTTCTTCCCCCAGCTTATTCAAAAGTTGACGGATGTTGCTGAAGAATGTCAGAACAATCAGTTAAAGAAGCTCAAAGAAATCTGTGAGAAGTAAGCCTCTGTTCTCTTTACAGTGGACTTGTAAACATAAATGTACTAAACACAAACTGCCATTTGATTTGCCTTTTTTTCCCCTTTTACTTCCATTTTGACTTCAGAGAGAAGAAGGAATTAAAGAAGAAAATGGATAAGAAGAGGCAGGAGAAGATAACAGAAGCTAAATCCAAAGACAAAAGCCAGATGGAAGAGTAAGGAGAAAGCACCCCTTCTCCCCCACCTTTTACCTGGGGGTTATTTTATTCTGTATCTTTCTTAACCATAAAGACCCATCTGTGAAATTTCTCCTCTAATTAACCTTTCATAAGATCCCTTTTGTAAGGTTTTTAACACAGAACTCAAAGAACAGTGCAAAAAAGACCTTTGAGATAAAGACTGAGTAAAGAGCATCCCTTAGGAAAAGGCTAAATATTCACTTCTATTGTCAGGCAGCCTTCCCAGCATTTGGTGGAAACAGCTTCGCTCTTGGGGAAACCCCGCCTTTGTCCAGACCTGCTGCATTGTACCTTCCTTGCAGCAGTAATAAGACTGTAGAGTTCTGTAAACTGTCATCTGGGAACCTGAGATTATTGTGTTTGTTGATGCCTGATTAGTTCTAATGATCTATTTGTTATTTGCTTTTAGGGAAAAGACAGAGATGATCCGTTCATACATCCAAGAGGTGGTGCAGTACATCAAGAGGGTATGTCGGTTGTTAAAAAACAAAAATTCAACAGAGTTTAAAGGTCTAATTCATTTTATTCAGTGATTCATGAACTGGGCAGCATCTCATGTAGTAAATAGAAAGTTGCTCTGAGGAGTTGAACGAAGTGGAAGGTTTTTGTAAGCAGAAAGAGGGTGGGACAAGGGAGTTGATTATTACAGGCAAGGTTACCTTCCCTTAGGGGATGGCAGGGGGTTTTATCAGGCTGATTATCTCACTAATGTTGAAGGTGGAAATTCCAGACTGCTTGGTTTAAAATTCCATTTGTAACAGTGGCTGCAACTGCAATTAGGTTAGGTATTAAGTCTTGGTGGGACTTAGCAAAAGTGACTCCATTTTGGGCCTGTTATTTCTTTTTAACACAGTTAATCCCTCTCACCTTCACAAACCATGTGTGAACGTTTGGCAAGCACAGTGTGAGCCTCTGGAGGGAAATGCCTTGTCTTCTTGTATCTGTTTATCACCGGCACCGAGCAAAGCGGCTTCACAGAGCAGGCACTCCTTAATTAATGTTTCTGCAAGTGTAATTGCAAACTTGTATATGAAAAGGCTCATTTAAACATAGACATCAAGAATCATTTCCACAGTCAGGAGCGCAGAAATATGATGTCAATGGGAGATTCCCCAAAAGAACTCTTAGTTGTTATCAATGGTAGAGAAGATGACAACCTCCAAAGGCCATTGTATTTTTTATTTTCATAAATTTTTAAAAAGTGTTATTATGGAAATTTTCAAAATTAATAAAAATGTAAGAGTAGTGTAATCCATTGATCACACCACCCTCACTCCTGTGTAGCCATCACACGGCTCCAACCCTGACCAATCTCCTATACCTGTAAGGGCAGTTCTTGACCAGGGTATGAAATAATTAAATGTACGTCTGAACAGCTTTCAGTTTTTTTCTGAAAACATTCACTTGAATGTTTAGATAAAAATGACGTTCTTTGTAACTTACTTACAGTTAGAAGAGGCACAAAGTAAGCGGCAAGAAAAACTTGTAGAGAAACACAAGGAGATACGCCAACAGATCCTGGACGAAAAGCCCAAGGTAAACTGAACTGAATAATAACACACAGTAATTTCATCTTCTTTCCATTCAATTAGAATAAGACTTCCCTAGTTCATGTACCTTGCACACAATCTCAGATCACTTCCCGCATGTGAAACTCATGTATCTTTTTCAATGATAGTAAAAAATCTTTATAGCCATACTCAGTAAGCTTTTGTCTTCAACTGGTGAGGTTTACAAATTGCAAATACACAGAACCCAACTCCAGAGGTTTGGTTTTATTTGGTCTGGGGTGTGGTTCAGGCATAACTATTTTTGAAAGCAACGTGGTTCCTCTCCCCTGCCAAGATAGGGAGAATTAGGGAAATTAGCTCAGCCTCTTCAGCTTTAAGATGCAATATTGTAATGGCAGACTCTGTCCAGCAGAGGGTGTCCTGTATCAATATCACCCTGGTTTCTACCTAACAGAATATTCTCATAAACCAGATAAAAACAAAGAATTTTCTCCTATAATAATAGTTCATTGGGGCTCCACTTTAAAATTACCTGTGCTTATTGTTTGGTCCAAATCAATGTTTAATGAATATTAACTTTAAACGAACTGAACATAAATAAAATACTTTTAAATTAGCAAACAGCATCTCAGCTTTTAGATGATTCCATCCATTTTGATTCATGAAGTAATATTTTTCTCTTTGTGAAAAATGTGCTTTTCAGTTTTCCTGTCCTTCAATCTTCAGTTTAAAATATCTACTGTAAAAGGTACTGCTGTTCCATAAGAGTATTTTTTAAACTTATAAAGCTCTAAAGTATTTGTTTTGTTTCATTATATAGTCCACTCATTAATTTATTTCTTATAGATTTCTTGTGGCTAGTTCTAAATATATATTTGGGGTTATTTATGCTCTTCTCCTTTCACATTTATTAGCTAAGACATTTATTTCATATTTTTGACTCCTAAAGTTTTAAGCTTGGCAATATAAATTCACAAGCAGTAATGAAAACCCAAGAATTATTAACTACTTAAATATGCTTTTGTTTTTCATATAAATATACAATTTAAATATTCTTAGTTACCCTCTCCGGTTTATTATCATTATAATGTAAAGTAGAATAATTACATTATTATGTAAAGTAGAATAAATTTTAACATAATTTTAGAAATTGCTCTGCTTTCCATTTAGGATTGATCCTTTAAAAATGCTCAAATACTTGGAATAAAAGATCCAGGTTTGACTAAAATTTAAGAAACACCTTAACAATAGTCAATCACAGGTGATATATTCAAATACATACCTTTTCAATCCATGCTGTCTGAATTCAAGTTTATCATTACTTTGTACACTGACATAATATACTTAGCTTATGGTTGATATCTCACTCGTCAGTTTTTGTATTTCTAAGAAATCTCTCTTGGGAAATATTATTCCCACAGAGTTTCATTTTGCTTTGTTTTGTTTTGGTCCAAAAATGTCAACGACTTTACTCATTGATAAAATACAATCACAAATATGTTTTAATTCTACAACTCTCAATGTAAATAATCCTACAAAGATTTTATGTTACTGGTCTAGCTCATCATGATTAAAATCAACTTTACATCTCTTAAATTTCCTCATTGGATATAACCAAACATTAGAACTTATAACTGTTGGACAATTTATCAGTCAGGATGCATTCAGCAGCAACTTTACAGAAAGCTCAATTAAAATTGTCTTAAACAATAATTAAATTTAGTAGGTCACAATACTAGAAGTTCAGAGATATTGCAGTTTGTAGAATGGTTATGTTAGTGGCTCAATGACTTCATCAAGAACACAGGTCTTTTAAGAAATTCCACCATACCATCTCAGTTTTTTCCTTTTCATCCCCAGGCTGTAAACCCCTAGTCACAAGATGGCTGCCATAGCTCCATGCATCGCAATCCTAAATGAAATTATTTAAAGGCAGAAAAAGGAATGTCTTTATCTTATAACCCTTTATAAGATTGAGAAACACCTTACTAAATCTCCCGAATAAGCTTCCCCTTGTTGGCTAGAATTGTGTCATATGCCCATTCCTAAACCAGTCATGTACATGAGAGCGTACTTTTCATGATTGGCTTAGAGTAATTAAGACTCTTTCAAAAGGGTGGAGGGAGTCCAGTTCTCCTCAATTCCATGGTCATCAGGTACCTGAACTAAACTGTCTTCTTAGCAAAGAAATAGAGGTGAGATAGCAGTTGGATAGGTAATAAATGGTGTGTCCTATCACTTTTATAGCAATTTTTTGTATCGTTTTTGGCCCCTTCAAAAGAAATCTGAAGTTTGTCTATGAATTTTTAGTAGTTCTATTGCCTTCATTTTTTTTTCTTTAAATAACAACCACTATTATTTCTCTTTGCTTTTCATCCATGAGTTTCTTATGATCCTCTTATTGTGTCTGGATTTGAAGTTTGCCCTTGAAGATTGCTGGTTCTATGTCAAACTATCTATTGAGGTGTTCTTCAGGGCCTAGAAATATTGTGCTTTGGAATCATGACTTTAATAATAAAAAAAAGAAATCATTGCTATTAATATTGTAGGACACAATGGCTAATCAAGGGAAATGACCATGACAAGACAGAGCAATAATAAATAGTGGAGTAAAACAATAAGATCAAGGGTAGGTCATGTGGAGAAAGATCAAAGCACAGGACAGCAAATGTAGGCAAATAAAAGACCATAGCAGTCAGTCACAGTCTTGGATTGTTAGGTTTGGACTAGAAATAGAACAGCACTAGCTTTGAAATAATCCATCTTCACATTCAGTGTTGGAATGGCCTTTGAACATGGCATAGATATGAGGGAAATCAACAAAAGTAGAAACATAATAGAAAGAGGAGCAACTCAAGGACTTGAAACTGAACAATAGTATCTATAAAAGAGGTTAACTGCATTAGCTCAATTCAGTCAGTAAGACGTGAAGGCAAAGTGATTTTATGGCATCTAGAAATTTATGGATTCTACCATCACTGAATGTTGGGCAAGGAAATTGTGTTGACACTCTAGTAGGTAATATTAAAGATAGTTGCAACCTTCTTATGAAGACCAAAACATGCCAAATTTTGCCAGATGTTACTAAAGGGAATAGCATTCTTCCTTCAAGCATTTTACAAGTGGGGTGAGTAGTTTTCTAACTAGAAACCAATAATGGCTAATCTCGCTTCCAGCAAATATACACACTACGTGGTGTCATATTTCTTCCCATTTGTCAGTATTCTTCACAATATTGTCAAATAAATCATTTACTTCCACTTCAACCACTTATTCTAACTAATGTAATAATGTATTCTATGTTCCTAACCTCCTCCTAAACAGGTAAGAAGCTCTTTTTACATTCCTATTTTCTCCTACTATTTTGAATTGTTCTGAACCCCAATCACAATCTGTATAATTTCCCAAGCCTTTGGTAACCAAACCACTAAATTTAAAAGTTAAAAAAAAAGTGTAAAAAAAAAAAATTTAAGAAGAGAAATTTGAAAAGCCAATTGTTGCAAAACAACAGTTCTAATGTGGCAAGAAGTTTTGGCTTGATTTAGAGCGAGGTGCATATGAAGATTAATTCAAAGTACCTTTTTATTCCACCATGCACTTGTGATATGGAAGGATCAATTCAAGTTCCCCCAATTTTTACCATCCTGCAACAGAACAGTCATAGGACTATGTGCCTTAATCAAAACCGGGTTAAAAATCCATTTCATTTCCACATGGACCAACAACTTCCATCCCGCTGGTTCATGTTTGGTAGGGATCCAAATTTGGCCAGCCACAATGTGAAATTTATTTTAGAATGTCCCACTTTGTGACATGCTCCTGGACTTTTTCATATGTAGAGTCCGTTTTTTTTCCCCAATAAACAAGTCAGTGAGTGTATTCTTTATATGTGTAATTTTTGAGGATATTGTGGAAAATGAAAGTAAAGGATCCCTACAGGCAACTTATACAGTAGATAAATATTTGGCCCTCAATTGGACATGAAATTACACTGTGTATTCCTGTCCATAAGTTCCATTGAAATTTATTAAGTTATAAATTCTCTTAAAAGAGAATATTCAGCTCCTTTTCAGTAGGGTTCTATATTCTGGAGAAGTATTCAGCTGCGTGTTTCCTGGCAGTGAAATATTGGATTCAGTCCCTGAGAGTATACTGTTTTCAGCTCTGTTCAAGGTGTGTCTTTTTATGAAATCTCCAGCTGCAGAGTTCTTAAGACGGATGCAGTCTTTCAAGTCAGTGACATAATTGGTTTCCTTGGGATTTCCATACCTGGGTTTGCCAAAGTCAATAGGAAAGGGTTTATGTGTATAAGAGGTGTGAGAAACAATTCCAGAATCCAACTGTGAGTGGAGAGAAACCATACCTTTTGTGGTGGTGCTAGACTCTGAATTGATTCATTATAAAGAGGACATTCTGCCTTTTCCCTAAATATTTCAAAGGGATTTAACATGTTGAAATATCGTTAATCAGGAGTTGCCCTGAATCTGCTGTGAATATTCCAATGCATATTGATCACTTTGCAGCTATAGGCTCTCATTACAAGAAGAATCATCTTTTGAGGGGACTTTTAATGAACTGTCTGCGTAACCTCATAAAACAGTCGATAAATGTATAATTTGCATTTTCTCTGACACTTAATTTGTCTTTGTTGCTTCTTAGAATGGAGGTGTTCTGTTTTAATTTAGCTCATCAGCAAGAGAGAATTCCAGGAACCTTTAGGGCATTTTAATTTATAATCAAAGAACATTTCATCATGTTGGTTCTTTTTTTTTTTTCTTTTTTTTTTCCCTTTTTTTTTTCCCTCCACCAGGGGACTATAGCATGATTTTCCTCATTTCCCCTCTGACATCTTTGTAACAGCGAGAGTGACTCATCTCTCTGGGTGAGGTTCGTCTTGTCAGACCTACCACTGGGCCCTGAGAACCCCAAATGCTGCTATTTCAGTTGTGCCTTCCCAGTGTTCAGGGAGAAAAGAGACTAACTTGGGCATTTAATGTAAAATCTTCTTTCCTACCTGATTCATTTGTGCTACCTCTAATCCTTTGCTACTTGCGGGGAAAATGCAGATTCTCCTTGCCAGCACCCATTGGACCTTCTCATAGAAGCCAGACCACAGAGTGTAAACTCATTGCCTATTGACTACCTTTTGCTCATTGTCAAGTCCTGGTCGACCCACCCAGTGGGTTTTTTGTTTGTTTGTTTCTGCATAAGAAATTTCCTTTTCATTTTTATCAATGCAAAGAATTACCTTTGAAGAATATATCTAGTTCTTCATTATTTTTTTGAAGGTAAAAACTTAGACGTATTTACTCTCCTGGGCAATACTAGAACTTTAGAAGAGTTTTAACTCCATTTGTCTCTCTCAATTTATTTTTGAAATTTGTTTTCATTCTACAGACTTCTATACCCATAAGACATGATTATTCTGTTATATAGTCAATATTCATTTAGATTTATACATATTCACAAGCTTCGTTACTGCATTCTTGTGTCTCAGACTGTTCATTTGGGATCATTATCTTTAACATCCTTTAGAAGTTCCTTTTATACAGTCTACTGATGGTAAAGTTTTTGGAGTTTTTGTTTCCATTTTTGTCTAAAATTATATTTATTTTACTTTCAGTCTATAATGATACTTTCAATGGGTATGGAATTTTAGGTTGGCAGTCATTTTTTATCATTGAAGATAACATTCCACTGTCCACTGACTTCTCTTCTTGTTGAAAAGTTAACTGTTAATCTTAATTATTTTGATGATAACTTGTATTTCCTCCCCCTTTGCATGCAGTTAGGATTTTTTTCTTACATTTTATATTATTTTTCAATGTGTTTAAATATGTGTTTGAGGTGACTGTATGGATAACTTTCATCAGTTGTGAAAAAATTCTCAGCTATCATTGTCCGCAAAATAGCTTCCATCATATTTTCTAATAATTTCCTTTCATCACATTATTTACATATAAAATGACCTTCTTATTTCATCTTCCCTGTCCTTTAACTCTTTTCAATCTTTTTTTCTATCTGTGCTACCCTTTGGACAATTTTTTTCTGACCCTTTTTCTAATTTTTTATTTATACCACTATTCAACTCATTCACTGAATTTTTAATTTTGGCTTTTGTATTTTATTTAATTTCCAGAAGTTCTATTTGGTTTATGTTCTAATCTATAATTTGTATGCCTTCCTTATTGTAGAGAAGGTTTCCTATGAGATTCCTTATCTTAGGCATGCCACAGGCTTTGAGTATTGGCCTCACCCTACAAGGCTATCAAAAATGAATTCAAAATTTTCAGCATTTGTAAAGGCCTCTCAGGACAAAAGCAGCTTTCCTACTTGTTAGCTGTCTAGGTTTGATGTCCCTGTAGTTTCAACTTGATCATTCTTTAAATTTTTGTGATTCTTAGGTTCTTTAAAGAAGATAGTTTGAATATCCAATCCAGCTTTTTTATTTGTTTTCAATAGAAAGGATGGTTCAAATACCTTAACCAGCCATTATCGGTAATAGAAAGTTCTTACATAATGTTTCTAAAGTGTTTCAATTAGTTAACATCTATGTCAATCAGGTTCAACTACAAGAGCAGAACCAATGAGAGAGAGAGAGACAGACAGAGAGAGAGAGAGAGAGAGAGAGAGAGAGAGAGAGAGAGAGAGGTATTCAGGGAATTGGCTCATTCAATTGTGGGGGCTGGCTGTGCAGTTTCCACATGGCTGCCTCCCCATCTAATGCTGATCCTAGCAGGCAAGCCATCTGCAAGGGACAATCATGAGCAAGCTTGGTGACTAGAATAATCTGCAGAAGCTGAGATTCTTTGAAACAGAATTGAACACACACACACACACACACACACACACACACACGTGGCCTAGGAGTCAGAACAAATACTCAAGGGGAAGGGGAAGTGATTACAGGCTCAGCTGCTGCTTCACCCCATTAAGACAAGTCAACAAATCAGCAATAGTATGTGTGTTACACAATGGCTGCCACCTCCCTCATCAGCCCTCTAACTCTTGAAAAAGTCTCCCTTTAACCCACCCTAACGGAAACATATAGAAAAGAAACTCTGGGAAATGTGGTTCAGCCTTGCCAAGTTGGCACATTATAAAACCATTGTACCACTCTTTAAAAATTGGAAATGTTCTTATTTAAAGAAACATTTAATTTCTCTTGGAAATTAGATTATATAATTACAGTGAGCCAACATGGAAACAAACCTCTAGAGCTGAGAAGTGGCTGCCCTTTAGGCTTCCATGGCATTCTCGAGGCTGACTTATGGGTTTCTATTATCTACTCGCCCCTGTAAGGCAAGTAAGTTTGAGATTTAAAAATTGGAACTGAGATTCTCATGCCATTGATTCCTTCCCCTTTTTTCTACCCCATTAACTTTTTTCTCTTCTCTTGTCCTTATTTTTCTTTCCTAAGGATGAGAAAATGTGAGAGTATGGTGATGGATGTATTGAATGGAGGGAAAGGGATCCAAAGAGAACACTCACCACCTGCTAGAATAGGGTGTATATGTGTTGATGGGGTTTACAGTCTTCCCAGCAAGAGCTGAGGTTAACATAAGGAATAAGATGAGATCCCATTGACTTTCATCTTCCTACCTACCATAAACAAAAAAAGTCCACACAACCATTAATGGCCCACAAAACCTTTGGGCTTAGTGCCTGTCATTGTGCATAATTTATATGAATTTCTCCAATAGTAATTAGATGTTTTATTCCTAATGTATCTCTAGTTTGTTTTTAAAGCCCTTCTTTGGTATGACCAGGATAATGAAACAGTCAAACACACATACCCTAAACACTTTTTAAAGCACAGAATGTAAAAGTTTAATTGATCACAGAAAACCACTACCTGATTTTACTATGGCCTTCAACATTTTAAGGGGAAGGGTGGCCAAACTCATATTTACCTGTAGAATATCCAAAGAGGAAGTGGATTAGGTGGTTTGCAATATTTGATGAAGCTGTATGTGCACACTAGACAAAAGGCTATTGCAGAAGGGTAAATGCAGGGCCACTGGGCTGAAAAAAAAAATGCTGGAGAAAGTTTCAGTTTAAAATAGAAAAAAAACTGTTTCAAAGAGCAAGAGTCACATTCTCTATTGTCCATGTATTGTGCCTAAGGCCAAATTAAAGTGACAAATCTACCACTTGGAGTCTTCCTTATACATTTTCTGTCAACAAAAATCAATTAACACAAGTCTTCTACATTTATTATAATCATTTGCTGAGGATAGTCTTTGAATTTAACAAACAGGTCTTTGAATTTGTAGCTGACACCAGGCTCAAATAATATTTTCATATTTCCAAGTCTTATCAGTAGAGGTGGTTTTAGGTTTTGCTAATTAATGATCTATGATAGAAGAGTAAACACTTCATGATATTTGTGATAGTTTGGATGGATTCTTCACTACAGACCATCTGTGACCATCACACATACTTGTATACATTCACACACTCACACACAAACAACTTTACACAATGGGAGGAAAGCTTAGCATGTTTAATCATTTTGCCCAGCTAATTATGCTAGTATATGGAAATTCATGTCTAAGAGAGTAGCCAGCAGCATGTACATGTTTTGATGACATAAAAATAATACGAAATATATTGTATTCTAGCTTTGGTTTTTCTCTCTTTCCATTTTCTTATAACCTGACACATTATTTTTTTTTCATTTTTATAAATTAAATTTATTAAGGTGACATTGGTTAATAAAATTATATAGGTTTCAAGTGTATAATTCTATAATACATCATTCAAGTGTATAATTCTATAACACATCATCTATACATTGCATTGTGTGTTCACAACCCAAAGTCAAATCTCCTTTCATCACCATATATTTGACCCCCTTTAACTTTTTCTACCTTCCCCCCACCCCCTTATCCTTTGGTAACCACTAAACTCTTGTCTGTGTCTATGAGTTTTTGCTTGTTTGTTTGTCTTGTTCTTTTGTTGCTTTCAGTTTTATGTCCCACATATGAGTGAAATCATATGGTTCTCACCATTTTCTGACTTATTTTGCTTAGCATGATCATCTCAAGATCCATTCATGTTGTTGCAAATGGTAGCATTTCATCTTTTCTTATAGCGGAGTAATATATACATTTTTAAAATAGTTCTTAAGTCTGGGAAAATACGTAATAAGCTGATGTAATTCTTAAATTTATTATTGGGTCTTTGTTTCAGATGGAACCAAAAACCTCTAGGGCTTGCAAAGTATTATAAAGCACTTACGACATCTTTATAATTGTTAAGGTACCAGCTGCACCACAGCCAACGCTACTGTTATCTCTCATCTGAATTTCTAAATAGCTTCCTACTGGTCTTCCTGCTTCCACATGTTCCTACTCACAATCTATTCCCAATATGACAGCCAGAGTTATCCTTTTAGAACATGAATCAGGTCGCTCGTCTGTTCAAAACCCTTCCATGGTATCCGTTTCTCTCAGAATAAGTTTACAATGTCCAACATAATCTGACCCTACTTTGTTGTATCCCCTCTTTGTTTCTTCATTGACCTACTCTCTGCTCAGGGCATGCTGGGCTCCTTGCCGGGCCCCAACAAGCCAGGGCCATCCCATCTTGTGCTGTTGTAAGGCCTATTTCTTCTGCCCAGAATGACCATCTCCCAGGTATCTGCTTGAGCAACTCCCCCTGTCTTTCACATCTTTGCTCAAATCTGTTTTCTCAAAGAAGCCTTCAGTGACCACTTTATTTAAGTTTGCAACACCCACCACCCCCACCACCACTCTGCCATCACCGGCACCTCCTCTCCCTTTTATTCTGCTCTACTTTCTGTTCAAAGCATGTATTACTTTCTCTTTTTAGGTCATTTACTTCTTTTTTAAGTGTGTCATTCAATGTTGGCCCCTCCCATTAGAATGTAAGCTCCATGAAGGCAGCGGCTTTGACTATTTCGCTCAATGAAGTTCTTGAGTTCTAGGCACCTGAGAACAATGCCTGGCACATAGTTGGTGCTCAATACATAGTTTTTGAATGAATGCCTTATGTAGAGGACTAATGAAATTAAATTTGTGTATTAAAAAATATAGTTCTCTCTCTTTGAAAGAGAAAAGTATATCCATTAAGCCCAGACTCATCAGGCTGAATTGTTCAATAATTATCCATAATTCAATAAAATCTTTTCTCAGGTTTCTTGACATTAGTGGGATTTTTTGGAGAATTTCTCAAAAGTAATAGTTGTGATCATGTTTAACAACTAATTCCTGCAGAGGGTAGGGAAGAACCAAGGAGAGTTTAATTGCCAGTTCCATTGCATTTGTGGTAGGAAGTGTTGGAACAGATTTTTAAAAGTTGGAGGTTTTAAATCTCCATTTTAGAAGGCACTCCAAGATAGTTCCCAGACAAATAATTTGAAACAATAAATGACTTAGAAATCAATTTCAATATCACAAAAATGACAGCCTCCCTTTTTTTCCACACAGGGGGACGGTTCCTCCTCATTCTTGTCGGAAACTTGCCATGAGGATCCCTCTGTTTCCCCCAACTTTACTCCCCCCAACCCTCAAGCTCTCAAGTGGTGACCACCATCCTTCCGGCCAGGTAGGACTGGATGGGAGGGGTCGCTTTTGAGAGAAGGGTGGCATGTGGCCATTTTGTTTATAGGCATCATGGACTTGCTCCTTTGTTCTTCACCCTTGCTTTCTCTACATTCCCATCTTTTTCCTGCTGTAGTTCCCAGACACACTCACGATACTCTCCTCATCTTTACCCACCTTCCTCTGGCATTTATTTCTTCATCATTGTTCTCTCTCTTCCTGACATAGATTCCATTCTTCCATATTGTCTTCTTCCCATTTCTTCTTTTTCTTTCTCTATTTGCAAAATTGGCTTCCTTTTTTACCTTGATCTTTCGTTTTTACACTCACACTATTTCCACTGTGAGACATTTTTTAAGTTACTACTTCTCCCAGCACTGGTTTCCTGGTCTTATTATCTTAAAATCCAATGGGATTAAATTAACTTTCAGGGGATCTTCTTGCCCCACTCCACTCAATTTACCACACCCCTCCTTTTAAAAATCTAACAAAAGTCATTGTATTCCTACATGGTATTTTGAGTTAAAGGGATATCTCAAGATTTTCTGATTCTCTACAAGCAAGTGCTCTTAAAAATACCTCACTAGTAGGGATGCTTGGGCCAGTGGCTGCTGGTTAGAGCAAATTGAAGCTGGAAAATTATAGAGGACTTTTAACTTGCTCAAGGAGACGCATTATGAAATCTATTGTACTCCTCTTGCTAATAAGAAAAACTAGCCTATGCCATTCTAATGGGTGTGCATTTCAGGGAGAAAAGAGGCTTTGCAGTGATTATAAAAAAGCAAATGTCTATTCTGATGTATTGAAAATAAAGTTTTACAGTTGAGGCTTACAATGTTTTTGTCTTCAAGCACTTGCTGATCTGTGAAGCAGTCAGTTTAGAAACATGTTGAAGAATTAGTGAAAACAACTTTACTGAGAAAGTGGTGTAAGTTCTTCCTTTTCATCTATATCAGTTGCCACTCACAGTGGTGTTCAAACTCAGTGCTTTTCAAATTTTAATGAGTATGTGTATTACCTGGAGATCTTATGAAAATGCAAATCTGATTCAGGAGGTCAGCATAGGACTTGAGATCTGCATTTCTGTCTTTCTTTCTTTTTTATTTTTTTTTTATTTTTGAGTTTTACTGCCGCATTTCCATGGACCACATTTGTTGAGCAGGAATCTAATACATTCCTATATTCTTGCTGGAAGGAGAAGCTTTATGCTGCCATCATGGTATTTTATTGTATTTTAATTTATTTGGCCTAATCATGAGCCTGACACTTTGATAGCATCACTTTTATTTTCTACTTCTGACTGTGACACTAGTAAGAGAGAGGCAGAGAATGTCATTTGAGAGTAAAGCCATAGCCTGGCTATGAATTCTGTCCCTGTCTTCCCAAAGGTGAAGATCTTGTTCCCATGGTGACCTTGTGATAAAGCCCACAATGGATGTTGGGGTGGAGGAGGGGCAAGTAATATTGATTATTCCGGGAAGTCATCAGGGAGACCTTGAAACTGTCTTCTTCATTTGGCTATAAATGTTTAAGCTATCTCTTAAATCAGCAATTATAAGCATCAGTAGATTTTTATTGTTGTTCCACTTGTTACTGTTCTAGTAGTTTTGAGAGTTACTGTGAAACATTTAATATCACGGTAGAATATTAAATTTTCTCAGAGGAGGTAAATAACAGTGGAGCTCAGAACACATGACTTGGGTTTTGTTTTTCAAAACAAATGCAATAGGGAAGTAAATGTTACATTTCTGTCCTGTGTTCTATCAGGCTTGTGATAGCTGGTTCCCAACTTGGATTCCCTTCAGAATGTCAACTGAGCTTCCTGCTTAGCAAAAATACTTAATTTCAAAAGCGATAGATATTCCCACAATACCTGGACATGAAAAAAATCTTTAATCACACACTTAGTTTGGTCCCTTTAGCTTCCCAAATATACAAGGCAACATAAAAATAAACCAATTTCACACTTTCTATGGAAAAATAGGCCTCATTGCAAAAACAGAAAAAATATAACAGTATTTTGTCTTTGAAAAAGAACAAAAAGTTCTTCTTTCCTACCAGTATCTGTAAAGTAAATTTTGTACGAAGTTTAATATTTCCTTAAATGTTTCTTCCTCATCTTAAACGTCTCCATTGATAGACTAGAATTGAAAACAAAGTGAATGAATAAAAAGCCATCACACATTTGCCAGAAAAGAATGATTTTTGTACTATAGGATTGATTCCAAGAATACTCATTACATTAATACTTAAAATTTCACATTTTTAAATTTGTGAATACAAGCCTCATTGATGGTAAATATATTCCTTATTATCAGATAGAGATTGATAAGTGAAGCTGAACAGGTTACCCATACTTTTAAAACCCTGGTAACTTCTATTTTATAATAAATATAAATAATTTTAGAGCAAAATTAAAAACAAATAAAAAAGCTTATCTGCACATTTTGAGTATGTATGAACCTTTATGTAAAAAGCTATAGAATGACCAATTTCTAAAATTACTGATGATCTATTATTGGAAAACTATAAATTTATGCCAAGCATTTACTAAGTTTCTGCTTTATTCTAGGCTATGCCAATTTCAATAGGGAGCACAAAAGAGCAATAAACACAGTTCCTACATGCTTTAAAATAATAAAAAGCAAGTGAAGGCCATAGAAGGGCATTATTTATTTTTTTTCTGACACTTTAGTAATAAAAACAATAACAACTAGCATTTATTGAGCACTTACTATGTTGACAAGCACCTTCAAAGTACATCACCTGTATTATCTTCTTATTTCCACCATTGTGCACTTGAAGAAATTAAGGTTCAAAAAGGTTAATGAACTTTGTACTAAGGTCAGACAAGAAGTACCAAACCCATCGGGTCCCTTGGGGCCCCATGTATTGTGTCCGTCAGCTTTCTCAGTAAATATCTGAAGGCATGATTTTATAATGTACGTGTCAGAGATGTAGTATCTCTATCTCGCCTTTCTTGGACAGGCCAGCACTAAGGGTACACTCTGTGCCTCAGTATACTCATCTGTAAAATGGAGAGAACACCAGCCTCTCTGTTGAATGAAGCAGATCACTCAGAGTGATTAGAAAGGATAAACACAGTCCTATATACCAAATGCTATTTCATTTTCTGGTGGCATACCCCAGCCTCCGCAAGATCACAATTATATCTTGCCAGAAATTCGGCCCCCAAACCTGTCACAACAGCAAGAAGAATTAAACATCATAGGCAGGATGTTCAAGTTTTTCAAAATCACCTGTTTTAAACAGCTGTCTTGGAGAACATCTCCCAGGACTAGATGTTAGAGAACCTGCAGCCCTGTGAAAATAAGA
Source organism: Rhinolophus sinicus (assembly GCF_057876585.1). NCBI lineage: Eukaryota > Metazoa > Chordata > Mammalia > Chiroptera > Rhinolophidae > Rhinolophus > Rhinolophus sinicus. The sequence goes on from NC_142513.1 coordinate 29,768,305, forward strand.
CTCACCTCCAGGAACCACCTCAGGCAGCAGCTCCTATCATTGAGAGGCAGGCAGCTGTTTTTTGTGTTTATCACATCCAGTAGCAAAGCAATGCCAAGCAGAGGGGGAGGCTCTGAGACATGGTGTGGCCTGCACGAGTGGCGTAAAAGGATTTGGACACCACCTTCTCTGTTCATGTTTGCTCTGAAGCATTGGGACTGAGGACAGACACCCTCAGCTCCTCCCAACCTTGACTTTCCTCCTCCCTCCCTCCTCTACTCCCCTGCCATCTAGCTTATATTGTTGGTGCTGACTTCGAACCAAAGGCTAAATGGGTTTGCTTCCCTTGAGCTCTTCTTATTTCTCTCCACACTCACTCCTCTTCACTCCTTCTCTTCCCGCAGCCCTCGAAGGCATCCTTGTTAACTAAAACCCGCTTCTCCCACTGGAAAGCTGTGGGCTGGGTTTATGAGAAAGGAGTTAGGTTACACATTGGATTTTGCACCAGGGTCTATTTTTATTTGTTAAGCCATTGTTTCTATGGTTTTCATTTATTCATTTAAATAAAATCTACTCAACTCTAGGACTTACCCCTGAGGTTACTAGGAAATCTAAAAGAATATATTGGAAGAGATACATCTCCCTTTAGATTGTATTAAATCTCAGTCATAGCACAGAGGGGCTTCTCCAGAGCATGTGACAGATGACCCTATTCTTCTTTTGCTTTGAAGTTAGAGTGAGGGGAAATGCTTTGGGCCAAATTATGAAAGATTTAAGCAAGAAACGAAGAAAAGTTTCTAAGAGTAAGAATATCTAAATACAGTCGGCCATCTATATCTGCAAGTTCTGCATCCACGGATTCAACCTAGCGCAGATGGAAAACATTCGGGGGGAAAAAATAAGTGTTAACATTGTTGCAGACGTGTATTATGTAGTTTAGCCTACCAGGACATGTCTGTATTGAAGATGTACAGACTTTCTCTTGTCATTATTTGCGAAACAATATAACATAACAACTATTTACATAGCATTTGCATTGTATTAGATACAAGTAATCCAGAGATGATTTAAGGTATATGGGAGGATGTACGTAGGTTATATGCAAATACTACATCATTTTATATAAGGGACTTGAGCATGCACATATAGATTTCAGTATCTTGGGGGTGGTGGGGTACGGGATAGGGAGTTCTGGAACCAGTCCCCAGGGAATACTGAGAGATGACTGTAGTTTTACAAAGGTTATTGTGTGTCTCTTTGAAGATCTTTAAATGTGGTGACCAAGAGGCTGGCTGTAAGTAGAGTTGTGTACAACTGAGTCACCTTTTTGTGATCTCCTCTGAGTCCATGAAGAATACGATTAATTAAACTCAGAAGTTTGCCACTAAAATAATAGGTATGAGATCCAGAGAATTCAAGGTGTTGGAGGACTCATTAAATAGGGTTGCATAAATACCATGCTGAAAGATTTAATGAGTCCATAGGGTCACTTATAGAACAACAGAGCAGAGATGACCTAGAAAAATAAATTAGAATCGATATTGTGCTTCTGAATTAACAACTATAGATTGCTATATTAACACCTGAGAGATGAAGTCTATAATTATATCTTAATAATGGATGTTGGTGTTCTGATCCCAGGGAAAACGAAAATTGCTCATTTTATTTTTTTTTACTTGTCCATAATAAAAATAAATTTTATATGCATTTATTTCTGTGGTCTCCAAGAACCATGAATGTTTTCAATAGCTACAACTAAGTAAACAGTATTAATTTTTTTCTCTTATTAATTCAACTAATACTTATTGAATGCCTACTGTGTAGCAGGCACTAGGCTAAGTGCTTAGAAAATAAAACTGCAAAAAGATGTATCCTGTGCCCTCCATCTCAAATTGCTGACAGCTTCGTCCAATAGAATTTTCTGCAGTGATGGAAATGGTCCGTTGTTGACTGTCTAATGCGGTAGCCACTAGTACCAGTGATTATTTAGTATTTGAAACGTGGCTAATGTGACTGAGGAACTGAATTTTTAATTTTACATACTTAAATTGTATTTAAGTGTAAATACCCACATGTAACTAGTGGCTAATATATAGGCAGCACAGGTGAATAACATGCTGAACCTTAATTTCTCATGTGTAATCTGAAGGGTTTGTGTTGGGACAAAACAGTATGATCATCATTGTAATAGAGCCGTTTACAGGGGAGCTGTTTACTTACTTAGGGAAACCACCCAGAGCTTCCCAGAGGTGGTAACCCTTGACCTATAGGGTTAGGTAGAAGTTTATCAAGCACAGGAGCAGATAGGAAGGAATTTCTCATGACACTGTGATAAAGCCTGAGGTCCAAGTAGCATGTGACTGCTATGGAATTGCATGTGATTTCATTATTTACATGTTCTATTATTCTCCTTGGGCTGCCGTAACAAAATATCTCAGACAGTGGCCTAAATAACAGAAAATGATTTTCTCACAGTTCTGCGGGCTGAAGTCCAAGATCAAGGTGCCAGTGGGACTGATTTCTGTGAGGCCTCTCTCCTCAGATTGCAGGTGGTGCTTTCTTGCTGAGTCCTCATGTGGCCTTTGATCTGCACTCCTGAAAAGAGATAGAAAGCTCTGGTGTCTCTCCTTTTCCTTATTAAAACGCCAGTTATGCTAGCAATGGGCCCCACTCTATGACCTCATTTAACCCTAATTTCCTCCTTAAAGACCCCATCTCTAAATGCAGTCACATATGTTGGGGCTTCAACATAATGAATTTAGAGGGGACACTGTTCAGTCCATGAAACATGTCTTTCAATAAGCAAATATCTTTTTCTCTGTTGTCTTTTGTTTTTGTTTTTGTTTTTCCTAAGAGGTGATACATATCTCACACTCAGTTCACACAAATTGACAAAAAACTATCATCAATTGATCGAACATCTGATGATTTTAATCACTGCTTTTGATTTACCTGTTGACAGATAACAGAGTTTTAGAAAATCAATAATTTTTATAAAAATCCTAAAGCAAAGTGTCCACCTCTCAAAACTCAAATGTAATTAAATATTGTTTAAGCACATTTTACTATTAATTTTTCATTGCTCTTTGAGGACAAACCAATGGTGAGTCAGAGCTGGTCACACTACCTCACAGGGACTCATTTTTTAATTTTTCAGGGATTCTGTGAGCCAGTTGTTAAACATGGCCATTATTTAAAAAGTAAATTATATCAACTTTACAATTAAACCAGTTATATTAACAACAGAGATAGCAAATACCCCAAACTCACCACTTGCTAATTATTTAAGACATTTCACTCTAGTCTGGGCTCTCGATGTAGTCTATAACTATCGCATCTGTATAGTCACCAAAATGAAGCGCTACCGGGCACCTCTTCCTAACTCTGGTCAAGACAATCGCTTTCGTAGCTTGAAGTCGGCCATAGTGGAAGTATTTACACCACGGAAATCAACAAACACTATAAATGAGGTACTTTTCTTTCCTTAGGAGAACCACCTATTAAATATTTACCAGCACTCCACTGGCACAAACGTTACTGTTTTACGGCATAGGGTTTTCCCAGGATTTATGCAGACTTCCTGTTGCAGTTATTGGAGTTGAAAACATCATTTCCCATCCTTCATAAATAAAACAAAACTTTCTGCTGCAAAATAATTTGTTATCTTTTGAAAACCTTTTTTTAAATTTGTTTCCTCTACCAGAAAGGTGCAGGGCTGCCTTGCTGACCTATGGACTGTCAGGCCCGCCATATAAAATAGTTTGGGGGCAACAGAAAAATCCCCTAAAACATAAATCTGCCATTGACAACATTCTTCTAACCCATTCAGCAATTTCTACCTGAAAATTGCCTCAGTTGTAATATTATATCCCTCCCATTGCTAATACTAACGTTTGCCTCATTTGTTTTAACAAGGTCACTTTTTTCCCTACTAAAAGTTTTAAGTGACAGTAAATGAAATAGAATAGAAAACTGCTGGGGTAAATACCAGTTTTCAGATTAAATTGTTTTTTGGCTTTTCTTATTTTCTGTAGGAAACATTTCTCTCCAATGTTTCCCTTTTATACCATTTCCAAACAAGCAGTGTTTACTCTGTCTCCAGGTGTAGTTTACATGCGCGAGAGAGAGAGAGAGAGAGAGAGAGAGAGAGAGAGAGAGAGAGAGAGAGAGAATATCATGGACCTAGATTGAATTTAAGCATATCATAGATAAAATGCTTGGGATATAAAGGGAAAAAGAGAAGGGTTTCCAGGAGTTAGGTCCAGATAACTCTTAATTTTAAGCGAGGTCTGGTGGAGGAGAAAAAGCCTGAAAACGACAGGAAGGGGACAAGCTGTGAGGTGGGAGGAAAACCAAGAATGCCAGAGAAACCAACAGGAAAAAAGGCATCAGTATGAAGTGAGTGACTCATAGTGTCTACAGTGACTGAGCGGTACAGAAAGGTGTCCTTGGACTTTAGTAACCAGCAGGTCATTGGTGCCCTCAGTATTAAGGAGGGGTCACTGTGCAGGTGGGAGTGGAAGCCAGATAAGAATAGGATGAACAGGAGGCAAGAATAGGAGACAGTTCATCTGATGCTTTTCCTCAACTCCAGACTTGAAGGGAAGCAGAAATCTGGAATAGCAATGGGGAATGTAGAGAATAAGGGAAAACCTATTTGAGAAGAGATTAATTAGTACTTCTAATTTATGGTCCAGTCTAGTTTATCATGAGATTACTATATAAAATGATTGCCAAGGAAGAATAGAGAAAAAGAAATCTCATCTATTAATGGTTGGCAGAGTTGTGTTTTCCCGTGATGAATCAATATTCATTGGAAGAATGATTCTTAATGAGTGTGCAGCATAAACTATCAACAATAGTAAAGGGTTTCCCTAGACCCCATCTAAATGTTAGGTTGTTTTCTCTTGCTATTTAGTACATTAAGGATAATACTCATACAACTTACATTATATCTTTATAACTAATCCACAAACAAAATCTGCATGGCTGCTGTACTAAAGCATCTGCTGATCAAGAGGCTTCCACATTGACCATTCTGTAATTAGAATTCACTCTGCCTTGTGCAGTAGTGAAACTATTTTCACTATTTAAAAGAAAATATGATATATTTTCTTTTCCCTTGAAGTATCCTCCTTCCTCTCTTCCCCACCCCCCAGGCTGAGTCACAACTCAGAATGGAGAGGAGAGGAGGGGAGGGGAGGGGAGGGGAGGGGAGGGGAGGGGAGGGGAGGGGAGGGGAGGGGAGGGGAGGGGAGGAGAAGAAAGGACACCTAAGGGAGAAGATCTTAACAAGGCAGAAAACTTGAAAACCAGAGACTTCAAGAGAGGAGGGATTTTTCCAAATTCCTTTAGCTTCTTTTACCACATAAGCCAGGCCTGAGAGGCTGGAGCCTTACTATACACCCAGTGAAGACAGAACTCAGAATGTGACATAGAGGAAGAGGAAAGCCCACCTCTTCCAACCCCAGGAACTGTGGGAAGAAAAAGAGGAGAGAGAATAGAGCATGATGTGAGATTTGTATGTAGCTCTTTGGTTTCTACTCTTCAGACAAAAATTTGGAAGGTTCTGGATAGGGCTCATGGCTCCCCATATCATGTGTGTCTTAGAAGGGACAGGAAAATTTCTATGCCCCAATGATGGGAAATGGTAGTGTTGAGGGGGCTGGTGGAAACCTAAGAACAAGACAAAGAGGCTCCCAGTGGTCAAGTGAACCCACAAAACCGTGGGTTCAAGCAGTGCCTGCCAAATGGCCAGCAGCCACTAGTCCATGGAAAAATCTAGACCAGCCACTTCACGGCAGAGACCTGTGAGGATATAGAGGGAAGCCTTGTAGATCTGAGCATGCTGCCTCCTCTTTTCCCACTTTGAAGAAACACTGAGTTATGTAATAGACTCAGCCACCATTTTGGGAAGCTAAAAATGGGAAGGACATCTTTGGAAGACTGAACTTTACCCAGAGACTGATTCATGCAAGAAACTTTTAAAATCAATCTTATGGGAAGTGAGATTTTGAAGCAACTCTAAGGAAATTGTCTATTTCCTTTAATAATTAGAAAGGCTAGGACAGCTTCCCTTTTTGTCACTCGAAGTGTAGCTCCTATACCTCCAGGGAGGTGAGCTTGGAGAAGTATTTCTGTGGTGACTTAACAGCAATTTCGTGGGCAGGCAGCTCAGAGTTGTGGTTGGCAGTGCCAGCCACTCAGAGTCAATTGAAAGGGAATGGTTCACCTGGGAGTTTTCTAACCTGATTACAGGTTTCCTGGACACTGTGTCCTCTCCTGACCCAACACCTGCTGTGACAGAGAGATATTTGTAATGAGATGAATAACAAACAGCTTCATGAAGTTTGGGTCACATGGGAACAAAAGGCACAGTCACCTAGATGGAGCCAGCCTTTTCCTGTTTTCTCTTATTATTTTCTCTACCAAATTGAACTCTTGTCAAAAGCTCTGGCAAGAGTTTTAGTCAAAGCCTTTAAACTCATATTTTTAGAAGAAATGTTTGCTGTTTCATGGCTGAAAATTATGCTCAATTCTGCAGAGCTATAACCAGAACTTTTTAAAAAAATACCTGTTTTATATGTAAAGGCTCGGGATACCCTTCTATTAAGATCAGCACTAAAATAAAATAGTCCTAGTAAGCAAATTAACTAGACTGTCTCTTGACAACCACTTTTCTGGTGATATTTCGATAGAGTTAGCCTGTACATATATTCATAGGTGAATGTATGCCCCTGAGAGGGCACAGATTCAACTTTCCATGTGACCTGCAAATTTTCTCTCTGTCCTGATATGACCATCAGAACTGGGGCTTAGCTGGGGATTTTAGAAATGATGGTTTCCTTTTCTTTAAACCTTGTGCCTACATATATTGTTTGGCATGTTTGGTCAGTTTTATTATGATGATTTACATTTCTAGAATTCTTCCACATTTTAGTCTTACTGGCAAACTAAAATGTGAAAAAAGCTATTATGTGAGATTTTACAAGAGCCCAAGAGGGTGAGTAAAGACACCTAGGGTGGTCATCACCGCACTATACTCTGCCATGGTTTTGACCAGGATTCTGGCCTTTCAGAACATTCTATCTAAAGACTAAAGCTAATTTAGTTGGAAAACAGAGATCACATATTGAGAACTATTTATCACCTAGATTTCTAATCTTGGAATTATAGTGCTCACTCATTTATCAAAGAGTAGAATGGAAAATAGATTTTTAAAAAAAATATCTTTTATCTCTTGAAATTGGAGGGCAGTAGAACTGAAAGTAGCACTCCATATGTCTGTCTGTCCATCCATTCATCCATATGTATCTGCATTATATATATATACATATTAATATATATATACATACATGTAAATTTATTTTTAAAAGCCTGTGTTGGTATTTAATAGCTTATTGTCAGTAAAACTGTATGCAATATAAGGAGGGAATGAGTACCCTGAATAGCCTCTTATCCTCTTTGAATTTTGCATAATGTGCATTACATTTGTCTTAAACTTTTTAATCCATTAATTTTTTTGCAAAATATGTAAATATTATTAAGCACATCCTCTACTTTGACACCAGCAAACACATTCCCAACCAAGCACACCTACCTCCCTGTGTCTTGATGCCCAGCTATGTTCACACTAGCTATCCAGGTAACTTGTCCATTATTTTAAAAATTCAGTCCCTTTTGGTTTCAGATCACATGCTTCCCTTCTCTACAGTGCAGATGTCAGGTAAATGCAGTTTCTTCTCTATTACATTGTTCCAATCTTCTTTCCTCTATTTCCTCTGTGTTCCTTCCTTTGTTTTTAGCTGCTATTCATTTACACACAGTTAAAAGGGGAGGGAAGCATACTAATTGAAAAATTGATTATATAACCCTGAGGGCTTTGCTTTCATTACCTCCAGAGTCCAGGAATGGCATTTCTCCAGATTTATCCTCCCTTACTTAATAAAGGATTTTTCCACTGAACTCCTGACAACATCTTGTGTTCAGACTATGGTGCCATGCTCTGCTGTTTTCATTATTTACACGAAAATATGTTGATGGGCCATGGGCAAATGCAATTTATAATCATCAAAGGTGGGATAAAAGAGCTATTGCTAATGTAAGCAAACTAAGACAGAGAATTTTAGAAAATTACATAGACAATCAGAGATGCAAAGAGTTTAAAATAAGCTAAGATGACACTTTCATTTAGCAAATATGGAAAGAGAACCAGAGAGATCTGCCTACGTGGGCAATGGTAAGACTAGGCCACAAATTTAGTCTTCAGCCTTCTTACTTTCTTCTCCCAACCGCTCTTTTATCCCAACCTAAGATATTCCATCTTAGTGAATTACAGAGCAACAGAAAGAGAGAATTAAGACCTATAACTATTTGAATACTAAATATTATCTGCTGATTATAAGATAATTGGAAACTTGCAGACAATAAAACAATTGAAAACTTATATAATTAAAAAGAATTTTATGAGGCACTGGATGTTAGTCAACAGTTTTCCTCTCACAGCAACAATAATCTCTCTCTCTCTCTCTCTCTCTCTCTCTCTCTCTCTCTCTCTCTCTATCTCCACACACACAAATACACACACAAACACAAACACACATAGGTATGTATATGTATATATGTAAAGCATATCTACACATAATTATGTATAATATAAAACAACAGAAACCATAAAATATGTAACACATATATAAACTATGTATAAATATTCTTAAGAAATATTGTGTATTTCTGTGGGACAGATTCTTATAAATGATATTTAAATGGTTCCTCATAAAATAATTGAGAAGAAAAAAAGCATCAATTAATACAAAATAGGAGATAACTGTGCATAGAAAATCAATATATAATTAGAAGACAGAAGGCAAATGGAACTGATTTTGCAGAAAAAAGAAGGGAGAACGCTAAGTGCCCAGAGCCCCAGACCCTAGCTAAGAGGGGCACCAGAAAGAGGAAACTGAGGGAAATAAATTATCAAAGAAATATAATAGAAAACCTTTTTTCACAACTGAAGAGCATTAGTTGCCATAGTGAAACACCAGTCTGATTGCCCAGCAACAGGAAAAAAATAACCCACAGTAAAGCCCAAAGCTGAGAAATTTTAGAACACCAAAGACAAAGAGAAATTTCTAAATATTTCCAGAAAGAAAACTACAGGTCACAAATTGAACTCAGAAAGTGATCTGGCTTCTCTACAGAAAATTTGGAAGTTTGAAGACAGTGAAGCAAAGCTTTCAAAATTACAAAATGATTTAATGGAGAATTGGACATCTGCACTATTAATCAAGAGAATAGAACTCAAAAACATGTTTAGATATGCAAAATACCACACCACCTATATATTTGTCTAAAATGCAAAACAAACTATGTTTCTGTCTGTTTGTGTACATAAATATGAATGAGAATAAATAGACAAGTTCTGGATATCTAAAACAAACTTTTTAATTATTGGTTAACTTGAAAGAGGGGGCTGGGACCGGAGAGGTGGTGAAAGGGTGTTTCACAGCTAAATATATTGGTGTTTCCATGTGTTTCTGCAAATAAAATATTTATATATTATCCAGATGATCAAAGATGTTCTAAATTTTAAAGTAAAAGATTCCATTACTGCTGTGTTAATTTTAAACAGGAAATGGTTTGAAATTTTAAGCTTTTCTCTAACTGTTCATCTGGATACATTTCTTTTCAAGTGCACTTTTTCTTTCTATTTCTAGCTTTAAAAAATACAATTCAGGTTTAAACGAGCCATCATGGTTCCTTGATATCATTGCATTTCTGATAATGAGCCCTTCAACCTTGATTGGCTTTTAATAGAATGACAGTGATTCTGAAGCAATCCTGAAGTCACCTGTTTCCCTCAGCCATATAAAAACTTACATCTGTTGCTGATATAATCTAAGATGCAAAAGCATCAAAAAGCAAGCTGGAGATATCTGAGTTTCCAATAAAAACAAAAATTATATAACTTTAAAAATATGTTTAAGTGCATCAGTGAATGGGAAAGAAATTAAGCAATGCTCAAAGGACAAGGTCCAAGTGAAAACAGGTATGCAGAGAGGTAGACAGAACAGTAAAGTTGTCTTTTACCTTGAAAGTATCTGCCAATTTAACACTGAGCTTAGATTTTTCATGATGTGTGGGTGGTGAGAAAACAGGAAATTATGCCAAAGTGAGGAGTCTAATAAGAGACCTCTACATAAACCTAATACTACAAAGGGCCACACAACCTTAGAATACATATGAATTTAAAAATGAACCTCTCTCGGGTTGGCCTGTTGGCTCAGTTGGTTAGAGCAGATGCTCTTAGCAACAAGGTTGTCAGTTCAATTCCCACGTGGGACGGTGGGCTGCAGCCCAGCAACTAAAGACTGAAAACAGCCACTGGACTTGCAACTGAGCTGCGCCCTCCAGAGCTAGAATAAAGAACAACGACTTTATTTAGAGCTGATGGGTCCTGAAAAAAACACACTGTTACCCAACAAAATTTTTAATAAATAAACAAACCTCTCTCAAGGAATTACAAGAAAATCATTGGTATCAAAACTTGGTGTTGAATAGAGGAAGAAAAAATTCTGGAGACTTTATGATCACAAGCTGTCCCTCACATGAGTGTGAAGCCTGACAAACTCAGGATTTAGTTTAAATGTGTCTCATCCTGGAAATCCTCTGGACTTCTAGCATAATTAAATTGTCTGTAAAGGAGCCCATATTCAAACAAGGCCTTAAGCTATTACTACAGTTAAAATTCCAATAAATATCAGCCCATCAAAGCAATTACAATGAGTATAAAAAAGTCTAGGAGTAAAAACCTCAGAAACAAAAGACAGCAGAATGAGCCCTACAAAAAGTTAATATTTTGGAATTACGAGAAACAGAATGTTAAGTACTTTCAAGATTGACAATAGGAATAAAGATCAATTGATTTTAAAAAGTGATGACTTCATATTTGAAAATAAATTTATTTTCTATAAATTAAAATATAATTACATTTATTAATAAAATTAAATGCATCATCCCAGCAGTAGAGAGAGAATTAGTAAATTTAAAAAGAGATGTATAATATTACCCAGAATATAGCAGAATTTCAAAGAGATGGAAAATATGGTAGAGAGATTAATAGATATAAAGGATAGAGTGAAAAGAAGAGATGAAAGAGAATGAAAACAACAGAATATTGTTTGTTTTAGAATTGATGAAAGACACAAATTCATAGACTTAGAAATCCTAAGCAAGATACATTTGAAACAATTCCGTATCTAGATACATCATATTGAAATTTCAGAAGACCAAAGACAAAGCAAATATCTTAAAAGCAACTAAAGAGAAATTACTTTTAGAGCAATGACAATTAGATGAAAAATTGATTTCTCAGCAGTAACAATAAAAGCAATAAAACAATGGGATAATATCTTTAATCTGCTGAAAAAATATATTTGCCAATCTAGAGTTTATACCCAGATAAAGTATCACTTAAGAGTGAAAGCAAAAAACAAAAAAACAGAAAAAAAGAAAAAAAAACATTTCAGCTCAGTGTCTGGAATAACATGAGATGGTGGTGGTAGGGGTTGCAGCAGGGATGAATGAATGTTTGCAACCAGCAGACCTTCACTAAAGGAAATTATAAATCAATATGCTAGTCAAAGGAAGTCTGGACAGAGACCAAAGTAAACAGCAAATAGGTAGATAATTCCAAATGAGCACTGACTATATAAAATAATGATAATGTTTTATGGGGCTAAATTAGAACTAAAATATAAAACAATGCCATATCATTCAAGAAGAGATTATTGTGTTAAGGTATTTTAAGTCCTTATGCTGTTTAGCAAGAGGGTAAAGATAGAAAAATATTGAAATGTCTAATGCTACTATTAGAATGAAAAGAGTGTATAACTTCATTTTCAGAGGGAAAAAATATGAGACTGGAAACAGTAATCCAAAAGAAAATAAGAAAAAAAAATAAGATGAAGAAAAGAATCCATTAGAATTAATAACTAAAACATATTTTTAAATATTCTACTTACAAATATCCAAGGTTGTCAGCTTTTTTTTAACTCAGAAATATGCCACTTAATAAGGACATGTCTGAAGTATAAGGGTTTAGAAAAGGAAAAGGAAAAAATGCCACGTAAATAATAAACAAACCTGCTCTTGCTATGTTCATATCAAATAAATAGATTTTAAGGCAAAAACAAAGAGGGCTGCTATATAATGATATAATGTTCAGTTTTCGAAGAGAACATAACATTTTTAAACTTATATGTATATAATAATGTACTATTACAATATGTCAAGCTAAATATTGACAATACAGAATCTACCTCTCTAGTAAAATATATTCACACTTCTTTCAGTAATCAATACATCAAGTAGACCCCTCCAAAAAGTATCACTGAGATACAGAAGATTTGGATAAGACAGCACAATTAAAAATTTTACTAATGTGTGTGTATATGTATGTTTGTACATATTTCCGTGTGTGTGTGTGTGTGTATAGCAACACAAAAGCAAATCTAAGGAAAGCCTCATACCTGAAACATTCACATTAGACAAAAACTATTATTCCCTCTAATCCAAGAGAAAGAAGAAAAAGTTATAACATTTAGATATTAGATGAAGAAAAATATAATTTGCGAATTATATGAATCTATGTTCAAAAGGATTTTCAATTAAATCATTTAACAAGAGTTTGACAAATTCACTAAATATGAAATCAATATACAACAAGCAATTGCATTTCTACAAATAACTTTAAAATGTACAATATCACAGCAGATATACCAAATAATATTTTAGCAACATATATTGAAGACTATGGGAAAATGTATAACATTTCATTGAAAAAGATCAATGAAGGTCTATTATAATATGCTAGTGAATCACAAGAGCCAATAGATATAGTTGAGTTCTTTCAAACTGATCTATAGATTAAATGCAATGCCACCAAACCCTCAACATTTACAGAATTTGACAAGCTGATTCCATAACTTATATGGAGAAGTAAAGTCCTAGAACTTGATGAGACACTCCTAAAGTAGAACAGAGAGTAAAGACATTGCATATCAAGAATCATGAAAATATAGTAATTAAGATATTGATGGAACATTGGCAAATTAGGCATTGGTACAAATAGATGGCCCATAAACAAATGCATACAAATGTGAAAACTTGATTTATAATAAAGTTGGCACTAGAAATCAATGGAGAAACTCAGGATTTTTGATAAATGCTGCCAGGACTATTGATTATCAATATGAGGAAAAAAACAACAACAAATGAAATTGGATCCCTACCTCACACCATACACAAAAATCAAGTCCAAGTGGTTTCAAGACTTAAATGTAAAATATAAAACTATAAATCTTTAGAAGATAATGTAGAATATGTTTGTGAATTTAGGAAAGGGATGGATTTCTTTATCAATATAAAAAAAGCATAAAAGGAAATATGGATAATTTAGTCTAGAAGTGCTACCCATATAACTTAGCAAAAATTAGCATTTATAATATATATAAAATGACTGCGTACTAAGAAAAAGATAAACAATAGATAAATCTGCTAGAACTTAAATAGGTGCTTTTTATATAAACACAAATAGTCAATAACATAAATAGGCTCAACTTCAATAGTAATCAAGAAAATGCAAATTTAAACCATCAGATTGGCAAACATTTTTAATCTGATCATAACGAGTGATTGGAAATGATATAGTGCATCTTGGACAATTGTAAACTGCTGGTGGGAATGTAAATTGGTACAAACATTCTTGAAAACAACTTGATACTATCTAGTAAAGTTAAAGATGTGCAGTCCGTAGGATCAGAAATTCCTTGCCAAGGTAGAAACTCCCTAGAGAAATTCTCATATCAGTGTATCTGGAGACTTGTGCAAAAATGTTCATAGCGATACTCTTTATACTAGCCAAAAAAAAAAAAAAAGGAAATAATCCAGCTGTACTTCAAGAGTACATGAAGAAATGCTAATGCATACCTACAGAAGGATATTGCACAGCAACTAAATAGATATGACAGCGACCCACAACCTAAGATCAGCAGCACATTATTTAGTGAAAAAACAAGTGGCAGGAGAACATATACGGTGTGATTTCAATTCTGTACGTTTAAAATCCTGCAAAGCAAGTGATATGTTGTTTAGGGATACAAGCATACTAAACTATTATTTTTTTAAGTGTGGGAATGATAAACCAAAAAAAATCAAGACTGTCATTTCCTGTGAGGAATCAAGAAGGAGATGGGATCAAGGAAAGGCACAGTGGGAACTTGAAGCCTGGTGTTTTGTAAATTGATCAGTGGGTGTTTATTGCTTCAGTGTTCTTTATATCTTATGAATATTTTACTTTCTTTTATATCTACTCAGTATTTAAGAGACAGATTTTTTTTTTTTAATTTGAAAAAAGGGAGTAGTCATAATGTATTGGTGCACTGATTATAATTTTGACAGAAGTGTATTTTCATGTCAGCATCTTTTAACATTTTTCATTATGTTGAAATGATTCACCATAATTACATATAGAAAGTAGAAATTAAACTCATTCTGATCAAATCACCAGCTTGCTGAAACCCTCTCCTCCGGGCTTATCGGAGGTGTGGAGCAAAGTCCTATCTTCTCAACAGGCTTCTATATGGCCCTTGAGTCTTCTGCCTGCCACTCTGCACCTTGTGCACCGCGGTCCAGCTGTACCAGCTCTCTGGGCCTCCAAACAAGCTTATGCCTTTGCTCTTTCTGCTGCTGTATTACTATCCCTCCAGATTTCCCCATGGCTGCTTCCTGTTTCTTCAGTTCTCTGTTCAAATGTTATCTCCACGTAGAGACCTTCTGACTGCAGAATAGGCTCTCACCTTTCTCTGATTTATGACTTTTCACTCTGAAAATATCCTATTCACTTTGTTATTTGTTTATTGTCTGTTTCATCTCCATACAGGGGCCACATCCCTTTGTTTATTATTGCCCCAAGCACCTGGCATATAAATACTCAATTAAAATTTATGGAATGAATTAATATGTTATGCCTAAATATTTGGGCAATAGAAAGTTAGCATAGAGATATAATAGATAGATAACTGATAGATATAGATAAATAGATGATAGATAGATAGATAAATGATTGATGGATGATAGATGATAGATAGATAGATAGATACATACATACATACATACATAGATACATAGATGTAAATTGACAGATTTTTTTTTTCTTTTGGGAAACAATGAAGTTCAAAGAGCCACTCCATTCATACATTCAAGTATTTATTGAGTATCTCTATGTGTGAGGCATTGTGCTAGATGCCAGAGATACAGAGTAAATAGGAAGGTAGCCAGAAACCTCATACTGGCCTCCATTTGTTAGGAGCAAGGGCCAAAAAAGGTCAGAGTAAAACAAAGACCCAAGCAATTTGGAGGCCAATTTATGGCAGAGATAGTGGTAAGATTCTGGGCATTTCTCCTCACTAATTCTATAGTGATTCCTAAAGAAAGTATGGGGGTTAAAGTATTTGAATATCAGAGGAAAGAAGATCCTTCGGACACAAAGCCAATCATTTTATCAATGTGAGAATTTCCATTAGAAAACAAATTAAAGGCTGCAAAACCTGAGTCACTGGATCAGTTTCTTAAGCAATGGTCCTACATCTCCCCCAACACTCCCTCAGAAATGGCATTGAAAACCCCATTGAGAAAACCCTTCTGAATATTAAGACTGATTGATGAAATGGTACTTCGACCTTTGTTCTGTTGCAATAAAATTATTAATAAGAAATGAACTGGGAAGAACAGAGATGTCTCTATTATATTCCTTGATACAGTATTTTATTAGCTTCCTAATCAACTAATGTACACTTTACCCAGTTTAATATCAAACTGAAATATAAATATTTGACTTGACATGTTTAAAGCCATATTGAACCAATTATGTCTTGATATGGGGGCACATACTCTAATCACATCTTTGTTTCTATAGGACACTGATTCCGTTCTTATCTTTCTTATTCATACGCTGTTTCTAATAGAGAACAGGCTTAAAGCGGCAAGGCTTTTTACACAAGGATGCATTTAATCTCTGCTGTCTCTTAGCTCAGAAGGCCCTTCAGGATCTTGCACATTCTAAATACCCTGGGACACTTCTGACCATGTCACAAAGTCATCACAGTTGTCTGCTAGTGACATTTTGTTCCTGAGGTTCCTAAATGTGCACTCCTCGCTCTCAATGGCTTTTGTTCAGCACCTCTCTGGATCGGCATTGACACCCACCACACATCCTGTCTCCCAGCCTTGGGGAATCAATTTAGCAACTTATCTCCTTGCTTGTTGGTACTGATGCATCCAGCTTTCAGACTGCTGATGCCACATGTAAGGTGACTAACAAACCAAACTGCATTTTTTAAACTCAAAGGCTCAGTACTTTTATGTGGTATTAAACCACAGCTTGTTGGACCTGTAAGTAGGTCACACACTGTGTTGAATGACCCAGCTTTGTCTTTGCCATCTGGCTACATGAATCAATGTCAGAGGGATGCAAATGTATCTCTACAAGGGATCCTTGGAAAACAGACCCCAGGACAGTTACCTGTTCCCAGAAGAATGTTTTTAAGGTAAATCCAAAGACATCACAGCACAGGGTTAAATACCAGCTATATAATTTCACTATTATTTTCATTGGATGCTGGAGTCTGAATGGGCACTATCTCTACTTCATTTATCTGAATTTTATTGCATCCCCAGAAATTCAGGGGGATTCAGGGATGGCAGGGAGTGGATGAGGAAGAATGGGTCATAGAAACGATAAGAGGCCTCCAGGGCAAATAATAATAATAATACTGAGACAATGAGGCTTGTGTATCCAACTGGCTACTAGATTGTCACATAGCCAACAGAATTGGTTCCCAACTTGGACTTTCAAGCTTTAGTGGTACAATAAGGATTAGGATTAATAATTATAAATGTTATTTATTTAAGAATAGCTTTGTTCCCAAAAAGATGGGACACAGATGACAATAGCGCGTGCAGAATAGAATGATGAAAATCCATAGAGAATAGTGGAGGAAATGAGATAAGGGGAAAATAAGAAAAGTAATTTGGAGGCAGGAAGGAGTAAATTAGTAAACCACACACAACACACACCCCATAATAGCCTGCATATTAGTTAGTGTTGGGCCACACAGGTCCATAGGTTAAAACTAGCCGTAGAGGAGAAATAGCCTTAGAGTAGCTTGGATTTGCAAGGAAAGTTGGCGTTATATATTTTCCCATCCCCCGATGCCTCCACATACTCACACTATCCCCAGATCCTTGTTGTTGAACTCATTTATCGATTCAAACATTTATTGAATGTATTCATTGTGGCAGCACCACACCACGTTCTGGGGAACCCCTGGTTTGTAAAAGCCGACATGGTCCCTGCTCTTGTGGTGCTTACAGAGAAGTGAGAGGGATAGGCAATAAACAAATGATCACATAAGGGACATGTTGATACTAAGTGAGACACCTTCTCGGAAGAAAAGGAACATGGTTCCAAGAACTTATTACAGAAAAAAATCCCAACTTGGTCTAGATAGATTTGGTATAGAAGAGGAAAGATCAGGCAGGACTTCTTACAGCAAGTAATGTTTCAACTAAGCTGAAGCTGAGTGGGAATTAACTCAGTAAATGATGTGGGGTCCACTGGAGTGAGTAGGAGTGTAAGGATGGAGGACAACTTTTCTTGAGAGAGAAATTAGTACATGCAAAGGCCCTGTGATCTTAGAAATTGAAAGACCATGGTAGATAGGGCACAGAGAGCAAGGAAGAGAATATAAAATGAGGCCAGAAACGTAGACAAAAGTGAAACCCATACAGCCTTGGTTGCTATGTGAGCAATTCTGGTTTATATCCTAAAAAGACTTAATCCTGGGTGTAGGTGGTTATATGATGAGATATAGGTTTTGAAAAGATTTCTACTGATTGAAGTGGAGAACAATTGAAGGATGGAAAGGACAAGCAGAGTGCAAAAGATTAGTTAGGGCTATTATATTAGTGCAAGCAAGAGACATTGGCAGTGTGGACTTGCTTGGTTTGTGACAATGGAAATGGAGAGAGGTAGAAGGATGTGAGAGATAGGACATGGTGTTGAGTTGGCTGTAGGGTGGAGGGAAAGGGAATAGTCAAGGGATTACCTGGGTTTGTAGTTAGTGCAACTGAACAGATGTTGGCACCCATCACTGGCCTAAGGAATTGCAGACGACAGACAAACTGGTAATGATGGGAGGGAGCCATGAGGGCAGTGTTGGAAATGGCATGATGTCTTTGAGGCATCTAAGTAGATAAGTCATGTAGATGGTGTGCTATACCAATTGGAATTATTATAGCACAGCAAAGGACAGAGGGCAGAGTATAACAAGAGAAACAAAAGGGGTCATATGGAGCCTTGACAAGCTTTCAAGGAGCTCCTTGACCTGGCGTTATTCTGAACACAGCACTAAGATTGTAAGGACAAGTCTTTGTTTCATCATTAATTTACACTTAGTTTTGTTGTTGTTGTTGTTGTTGTTGTTGTTTTTTAGTTTTACCGAAGATGGACAACTATCACCCATCTCTCACTCTAGAATTTCCTTAGTTTACCCTTGATCTCCCCTTCCAGTGATGAGAGAAGTTTCACCATAAATGGGCTTAATGAAGATTAAGAACACTATATAATAGGGCTGGTTTTTAATGAATAGGACTTTATATGTGTGCTCAATGATGCTTGTCACCAAAACCTTGTACGCATTAGTGATTTTATGCTTTTGTCTTTTACTGGCCAGTTACTCTGACCTTGATCTGTGAGATCAGCATGAAGTGCTGCTCTGAGATTTGATTTGAGATGACCTGAGGTTCACGTCCTCTCATTTACTTAAAAATGATCGCATTGCCTATTTTAGAAGATGACATATCTTGGGTCAGGTTTGCAAGTTCATCATTGGAAGCTATGTCTAAGGAAGTATAGGATTTTGTAACAGATAATTGAGGAAACCAATGAAAAAGTTTAAGTTCACATTATACAATAATTTTCATTGTCCAATACTGTGTTTTAATAGTAGACTCTGAATAAGAGGGTAAGATTCTTATTGACAGGAATGGTTTTCTTTCCATGATATTGTTCACTGAATGGAGGCATTCTAATAAAGAGTTTCATTGTGTTCACGTGTGTGTTTATGCACATGTGCACTATGGATATTTGCATGTACTGTCTGTGTTCACCTGTGTTTACTATGTAAACCAAGACATCAGCTCTGATCGTCACAGAAGGAACACTAACTATATAACTTATGCAGCAAGTGGAAGGATTATTTAATTATTTATTATAATGTAAGCAGGATTATTTAATTATTTGTTATAAAGTAGGCAGGAGATAAGAATATTTTTTTCAGGTTAATATGAAAAGATTATGTCCAACATGGTAGCCAATAGCCACAAGTGGTGACTCAAGTTTAAACTAATTAAAATTAAATACAATTAAAAACTAAGTTCTTTTGTCACACTATCCATGTTTCAATAGTCCCATGTAACTAGTGTCTACAGTATTGGATGGTGCCAATAAATAACTTTTCCTCCATCACAGAAAGTTCTGTTGAATGGCTCTGGGCTACAGCTGGAATCAAATCCAGGCTGCTGTCATTTTGCATAGCCCATGAGCTAAAAATGATTTTACATTTTGAAATGATTGAAAAACAATCAAAATAAGAATAATATTTTAAGAAACATGAAAATCATTTGAAATTCAAATTTCAGTGTCCCTAAACAGTTGTATTGAACACAGCCATACCCATTCCTTTATGTACTGCCTATGACTGTTTCCTCACTCCAATAGCCGAACTGAGTACCTATGACAGAAACCCTGTACCCTGCAGAGTCTAAAATTTGCTCTCTTGCTCTTTACAGAAAAGTTTACCAATTCTTGAGCTAAAGGAGGGAAGGAAGCCATGTCACAAATCACTTTAATGGAGACTAACTAGTCCAGGTGTTTCTGGAAAGGGAAATTAGAGGAAGAGAATGTGTCTCCAGAGCTCATGCCCTGATTGCTGTAGGAGACCCTGCATTTTAGGATTTGATGGTGGAGTGGGGTGGAAGGTTCCAAAAACACCAGGTAGCCTCAGTGTCAATCCAAAGGGCTTCATCGAACCCTCAGCATTCCCAGTGTCTTTTTGTAATTTTTAAAGATACTGTCTAACACTCACTTCTCTCTATAATCCGCTCTTCTCCCCACTGTCAAAGAGCAAATTAAGTTCTCTCAAAGATTTGACAATATGACACAAGAAAACTCACTGACCCTCTTGACAGCAATGCCAATTATCTTTTTAAACTTTCAGGGGACTGACTAAGACAATGAAAACTTATTTGCAGTGAGACCTGAGCTGACTCAGCATCAATCTGCTCTCATTACTATCATCTCTCTCCATCTCTTGAGAATGGGCTCACTAATAAGAATATGGCATCTCTTAATCCACCAGGCTTAAATACATGCAAAAACATCAATTACGTCATTCCCTATCAGAAAAGCCACAAGGCTATTGAGAATTTCTGCAGGACTAGGATTGTATCTTCTATACCTATGAATTGATCAGTGCCATGACAAAGTACCCTAGGCAGCCTAGCCAACCCATTTGATGATGTTGATGGACAAGATTGTATTGGGGGGAAAGAAAATCATCAAGAAATGCAATTCTTCTTTACTCTTCTAATTCCTCAGCATTGGCCTTAAGCCTAACTAATTTCATAGGCGTAAATCATCAAGAAAAGGCTGTGACCAGATGGGCTGCTGTCCAACTTTTCTTGGACGTGGCTCAGGTTCAGGCACAAATGCAAGTCCTCACCTGGCTAGTGTGTGTCCAGGGACCTCCCCATGTGAGTTCCACTCATTGCCTGCTAGGGGGTGATTCAGATGAACACCATGGTGCAACAAAAAGGACATGAGCACTTATCCTTCCTGAGCCTGATTTCTGAGCCTGATCCCCGCATACCTACTTTAGTTTGTAATGTCTTTCTTCACATCCTCAAGCAAACAGATGTTTTTAGAGTGTTCTATATGCAAATTTGAGGAAATCTAATTGCTTCGGTGTAGAATGCCATGTTGCTGCATGCCTGGAAGGAGTCATTGGACCAATAGTTCCATAGTAAAAGGCAGTTAAAAATCAACCATTTTGATATTTAGATTTCTCATGGACACATGTGTCATTTATTTAATTCAATTTATTATAGTATTAAATACTGGGAGGGAAGGACAAGCCATTTAGGAATATATAAACCATTCAGTTTTAAGCAAGAAAGGAAGAAAGAAGGAGAGAAAGAAAGCAAGCAAGCAAGCAAGAAAGAAAGAAAGAGAGAGAGAGAAAGAAAGAAACTTAGAGTAAAAAGTTGCATTACTGAAAAAGTTTTTAAATTATTATTGAGATCCCTGAAGCACACAGAGCAGGTTTGGAAATGCTAGATGGTTTTTTGCCACATAGGATATCTAATGCCAGATGGATGGTTTTGTCATAAAAAATCATGAAGCCAATCTTTCTTGCTTCAAATTGTATACATATGTAATCTTAAGTTTCTTTTTAAACCCTTATACGATCAGTGGTCTTCGATTTATGAGCACTGGACCAAGAAATAGCCCATTCATAATAAAACAGAGTCTAATCTTCACCATGCCTCATTTCTAGAATAAGTGAGGTCTAACACAGTGACAAACATGTGAGTAAGGGTGAGAACTCTAGAAGTTATAGAAGGAGGTTTCAGTCAGAGGGAACAGTAGGTGTGGCTTCCCAGAGGCAAGGGGACCATTGGAGGAAATGAAAGAAGTCCATTACAATAGAAAGATACTAGGCCAGGGAAGAAAATGGGGCCAGAACAGGCAGACCATTGGGGGAACAATCAGGGCATGGAGATTTGTTCAGAGGACAATAGCAGCCACTGAAGACAATTTCTGTTTTAGTAGAATCTCTCTGTGATGTGGATAGTGAATTGGAAAGGGAAACTGAACCAATTAGAAGGCTATTTCCTATAATCCCTAAAATGGTGATATTCTGCATTTATGTCCTTGAGAATAAAGCACAGGTAGGGATCATTCAATGCATGTTCGGTAGAATAAGACTATTGCCTAACCAATGTGTAAGGAAGATAAAACAATTAGGACCACTAACCTATTACCTCCATTTTCCTTTATTTTTCATATCAAGTAGCCTTTCTAAATGCAAGTAAACTTTATAATTGTCTTTTAAAATATATTTAAGAGTCTCATGAGAATCTACTGAATGTGAGTCTCCATGAATTAATCCTAACCAAATCTCTCCAAAGGCTGGCATTGATATATCAAGGCAGGGGGTATATTCTAACCTAGATTTCTCACGGGTAACAGCGGGAGTCCCAGACATAACCTGTACAAGCAGCGCTGTTCCTCACAAGTAGAAGCCTCCACTGTTTTCAGAGTATATTACATCTGCTCATGTTCAAAGCCACCTAGACAGGAGGTGAGGGCACCCCTACCTTTTCACTGGGCTGTGCAACTCTCTGACACATGATTGACAGTCACTCAGGTTTCGTTAGGATGTTGACCACAGGTTAACCAGTGACCTTTCTCTCAATTCTTATTTAACATCTCCCTGTTTTTGTTTCCAACTGAATGATTCGGCCTTGGTTTTTAGTGCCTTAGAGTCATCAGCATGGTCAGGTGGGAGCTTTTATAAAAGGGTGGGATCTGTCACTAATTATCTCAGGGCATACCTTAAATAATGGGATGTTGAATAAAGCCCACCAGTTCCTTTTATTATAACGTAGCTCGTTTTCTTTAAAACTAAGCCGCCAAGTAAAAAAGTTTCAATGGCATTTTATTGTTTGACAAATGAATTTTTAAAATAAATTTTACAAATACTTCCCATTTTTCCAGTTAAAAAATTAATTTTCAAGGGGTTTTACAATTTTCAAGGTCAGGTTCAGACGTAAGAACTCACCGAGGAGGTATTACCATTTGTGTATGACCTCTTAATAGACATTTTATTGACCTACGAATGCTAGTGACTGAGACTTCAGTGGTTCTATTTCTAACAGTAAAAAAGAAGCTGTTACTGGCTGCAATGAAATGTAGTGGTCTTAAAATTTAAATAGAATAGTTGTTTGTACTCACTTAGGGAAATGGAGAGTTATATGGTCTACTTTAATAAATTGTGGAACGCTGGGTCCTGAAAAGTGCACATTATAATACTTTAAACAAATTACATTTACTTTAAAAGTTTCAGGTCTCCTGAATGTCAGGAGAATGAAAATGCAGTCATGGAATATAGAGACAGCACCAGGAAAAACAGTCAGAAATTTTGAACTTGGATCTCTGTGTGCCCTATTGTGCTGTGCTGTCTTTGCTGAAAAGATTATTTTGATGACCACTGACATTTTAGAAACTTGAGTGAAAAGGGCAATGTATTCCTTTTCCATGGATTAAAGCACATAATAGCTCTTGATCCACATTAAAAGAATCCCTATCGTAAGATTATGAGAAACGAGAGGAAAGAATCAGGATTAAGAAACCTGACCCACAGATGACTCCCTTGTTTAAAGAAAACGTTCAATCTTGCTTTTAGTGCATGGCTTCCTGAGCAAAGATCTTTACTATAATACGTAATTGTTTAAAACTTTACCACGTGGATTAATCTGAGTCCTTAAGGAAACCGAAAAGGCTTAGTTATTTGATGACAAAGGCCCACATCCCTCCAAAAGCACAGAATGTTGGCAGCTAGACAACACAATCAAAAATTGTCATTGTGGAATCATAGTAAATTCCAACATTTTCTCAGAACTGTAGTAGGTCGAGTGGTGGTCCCCAAAAAGATACATGCAGGTTCTAATTCCCTGAACCTACGAATATTACTTTATTTTGGAAAAGGGCCTTTAAAATGGCAATGAAATGAAGGGTTCTGTGATGAGATCATCCTGGATTTTCCAAGTGGGTCCTCAATCCAATGGCATATGTCCTTAAAAGAGTGAGGCAATGAGAGACTTGATGCAGACAGAAGAGGAGGAGGCAACGTGACCACAGAGACAGAAATGATAATGGTGCCAGCCAGTCAAAGAATGCTGGCAGCCACCAGAAGCTGGAGGAGGGAAGGAACCAATTCTCTCCAACAGCCTCCGGAGGGAGTAATGCCCTGCCAACACTTTGATTTCAGATTTCTGGCCTCCAGAACTGTGAGAGAATAAATTTGTTAAGACACACAACTTATGGTAATTTGTTACAAGGGCCCCAAGAAATTAATACACTAACAATGGATTCTATTCCCTCCATTTATTGGTACCCTCCCTAATTTCTGCTTTCCTGGGTGAGGAAAAGTTATTTTTCCCTTCCATGCTCCTGTACATCTTTTTGGAATATTATCTTTGGCAATACAGTAAACTATTACAGCCACCTTTCTTAGAGATTTTATGTGTGAAATCTACAAAACTCAAAGAAAATATTTGACCAAAAGCAACGCTTAAACTAGTGAATTGTTTTCTTCTTAAATTCATTCCTTCAACAAATATTTTTTGAGCGTCTGCTCTGTCAGGTATTGCTCTGAGTGTTGAGGATACAGGGGGATAGAAAATGGATGAAAGTCCCTGTTTCCATGAAATTTTCATAGGTAAGCACTAAGTAAAATAAAAGCATGTTGGGTGGAAACAAAAACTACAGAGAAAATTGAAAGAAGAAGGAGAGATAAGGAGTAGATTTTCTCTATTCTTAATAGAATGATCAGGGAAGGTTGTGTGGAGAAAGTGACCTTGGAAACATGGTTTTTTAGAGAAAAAAACCCAATAGGAAATACAAAAAGATTTATTATAAGGAATTGGTTCATGTGATTATGGAGACTGGTATGTCCAAAATCTGCAGAGTAGATATCCTAGTTCTAGTCCAAAAGCCAGAAGCTGCTGTGGAAACAAGAAGATGCTTCAATTCAAAGGCGATTAGGTAGCAGAATTCTCTCTTACTTGGAGGAGGGTCAGACTTCTGTCTTATTCAGGCCTTCACCTTCAACTGATTGGATGACCTGACCCAGCAGATCCAATGTTGTTTAGGTTTAATGTTACATGTCATGTCCCAGTAAACCTGGGAAATAGATATTACCAATGCATACACACACACACACACACTTACAAATGAAGAACCATAGAGCTCAAGACAGTTACGTGACGAGGCTCACAATATATAGGTTACCGAACTAGGCATCAAATATGACTATGGCAGACTCTAAAGCCTACTTTCTTTTCATCTTTTTATTAGACATTTTTTTTTAGTACTTCTGAAAAATAGTGCTTGAGCTGTGGACTCCAAAATATTCAGAGCTGATCTATGTGTTCTCTTTTTTTGTACATACTTTCCCCAATGTTCTGTTCCTATCTCACAGAACCATTGAGAATTTGCCAGCATTTGCTGTGCTGGCTGTAAGGGCCCACAAGGACCTCACAGACTAAATGAAAGAGAGTGGGTCTCCTCCTATATGAGTCCAAGCACAGCCCTGCACCTCAATTGGCCAATCCAAAAATAATGTGAGCTTCTGAAGACGAAAGGACATGGTCCCTTCTTTCAGTTCACTGGTAATCTCATTAGGTGATATAACCAAGTGAAATAATGAGATGGGATAGGAGCGAGGCTGTAGTGACATTGACCATAGGTAGATGGGAGCTCAAAAAACAAGTGACTGGTCTGTGGACGCTACATAGGGGAAAGGACATTGTAAGTTGAGTGGGAAAGGATATTGCAAGAGGTGTAGGGAAGGTGGAAAGTCTGCAAAGGAATTGGCTTGAGCAAATTACCTTAAGCAAAACATGGACTCCCTCTTTTAAAGTTCTAAGCTTTTGTAACTTCCCAATAACTTTGGCCTTTTTTTTTTTTTTTTGGAAGCCATAAATTCATAAATGCTATAAGAGCGAATTCAACACGGAACCCTCTGTTGATTTTATTTTCTTTTTTAATTTGGTAGAGACCTTTTCAGACTGGATTTCATCAAGAATAATGTGACCTGAGCCACTCATTGTACTGAATGACTCTCTCCTCTTTTTAAATTTGAAATCAGTTTTTATTTTATATGCAGTCATAGCATCCCACAATTTAAAAAAAGAATAAAACATTTTCAATCAACATTTTCTATAATTGCAATCTATATGCAGAAGTAGCCCAGTGTTATCTCACAAAGCAGTTTCCTTAAAATGTGTGAGTAATGGCTATTAAGTCATTTTATGGAGTCATTTTTAAAACTATGCTGTGTCACGCTACCTTGATTACCTTTAGCTGTGGCTATATTTTAATGAACAGATCCCTTATCATGACTGTCTTAATACAGACCAATTATTTTTCACTTGTGAGAATCATGAGGGTACTCTGTTTGCCTTTTTCCTTCTAAAACAGATCTTTAATAAAAGGAAATCAGCACAATCATCGTAATTAAGATCAACAGTTCTCTGAATCCAGTATTCAGTTAATCCTGAGTTTTTCTGCCTTTCTAGTTCTATCCTTCCTTAAGATAAATCCTTTTGCTACATTGGTAAATGTGTACATGCAACTCCTGAGTTATAATCTCTGCTCTTATGCTTGTGCTAATAGATATTAAAATCAGAATTGCAGGGTAAATGCCAAAAAGAAAATAAATCATGCAGACCACGAGTTTTGATAGTTGTATTTGTGCGCAAGGGGCTATCAAGCTCTGCAGTTCCAAATTCAAGTTCTCCACTGACTCTGAGCTCATGACCTTGAATGTGTGACTCATACTTGTGGTAACATCTTAGAATCATTTTATAGAAATGTTGAATATTTTTGGAGAGGCTTTAATTGGATTTTCAGTTTTATGCAAAGACCTAGTTATTTGCTGTGGTCTCTGTTTTAGAGTAATAAGGGAGTAAATGTAAATAATCATTAGCATTGTCCAACCTCTGTGCTAGTTAGAATTAATACCCTATGTCTGTCATTTTGAAAGCATCTTGGCTTACATGGCCACTGTTGCAAACTGTAATAAAATTGGGATAAAGTAAGGAAATGATGCCATAAGTATAATAGAATGAAATTTGGCCACTGCAAATGCTGTGTTTTACAATATTTTGAAAGCCTGGAGAGAATAGTCAGGGCCAGCTCCCTTAGGCACAGGGATAGAAAAACAATCAGTAAAAATGCTTACATAGAAAGTGAATGAAAATTTTTAATATATATATTTAATATTTCAATCAATTTTGGAGTTTTTTTGGTCAATCTTATATCAAATAAACCATCAAAATGATTTATTATAATTTCTTGCTAACAACGACTGGTTTGACCATTTGAAGGTCTAACCTTACAATTTATTCAGAAGTGTGTTTCTGAATCACATAAAATGCTTTGTGGCGCTGCAAAATCTACTGGAGTGTTCTATATTATTTCACATTGAACTAAAGCGATTACGTGGATTCAGTACCTAACAGGTTTAATTGATGGATTTGACAGTGCAGTGATTTCAGTATGACAATACACAAAAATACGAAAGGGAAGAAATCATAAATTCTGAATATGTATTCTTTAATTGATATTAACTTACACAGAGTTTTAAAAATCTCAGAAAACATACAAAATTTACTGAGATGAAACTATGAGGATCTGAACTTGGAGAATGGCAATATTTCACCCTTTTATGTTTGCCATGTTGTGAAGAAATCATGACCTGATAGCATCATCTAGACAGAAATTTTGGGCAACTTCTACACTATAAAAATACAAAACCTCTGTAAGGCAGTATTTCAAAGTTAAGACCTCCAGGCTTTGGAAATTTTTATTTTGTGAAAATTAGACATTGGCTACCTAATGGCTTTTCCTTTTTTGCTGGAACAAAATTAAATATTAGGCCCGTAGTTTAGGGCAGTATCATCCAGATTTTTTGATTTCATACCCTTAAAAACTGAGTACTCACCCTCCCACTTAAGCTTATTCATTCATTTTTTTTGTATTAGACTAACAGGTAAATACATTATAAAATTATAACAAAAAACAATAGCAAGGATGAGATAAAGGTGAAAATAGTGTTTTATTTGTTAATGATTAAAAATACTTATTTTTCTCTCAAAGTGAAAACACATGTGTTTGAATAGACTTCGTTATTTTCAAACTTGGATTAACACTTTGATTCAGAAATTCAAAGTGCTGGCTCTTCATTTCAAAGCTTAGTTCTTTTTTAATATTTGGTTTTAATGGCTGCCACTGCTGGGGTAAAAAAGATTCCTCCCATAGATTTGAAGATTGAAATGAAAGAAGTGCATCCTTTGTTGTGTTTATTGCATCATCACACCCCTTTTATTCTCTCCTTTCCACCAATTATAAAGGTTTGGCTTTATGATGGATGCTTAATTTTAAGTGCTGTGCTAATTGTGATGGCTTCACACTTTCATTAGCATGCTGTACACTTTAGGTAACGTTTGCTGCTAGCTAGAGAGGAAGTAAATACATATTTCACAGAATCTTCTTAATATTATTTATTAAATTGATTCTCCTGTGATATCTGATTGTTTTCACCTCATAATGTAGGAAAGGGGGAAATGTCAACTCCTCCAGTTTCTTTTTGTTTACCACGTGCATAATTGTTCATATGGTCCATCTCTATTTTTTGTAGGGGTTAGTCCATTTGGCAAGGGCTTGTATAGTTAAAATAGGTAACTTAGCCTATAAGTCCACTTAACCTGGCCATATGTGGACTGATCATATTGTACATAGCAGAAAGTAACTGTACATGCAAGGACACTGCTGTCCAACCCTCAAAGATGGGGCACCCCCCCCTTTTCCTCAGAAGGCCTTTAGCACCATCTGGCACTCATAATCATCTGACAAAAACTAATATGGCACCAGTGTCAAACTTTATAATAGATATACGTAAAGCTAAATTTCCTTCCAAGTGGAAGTTCTAGTACTCATTCCCCATATTCCAATGGATCATTTGTCTAGCTATCCTCTGAGCATATACATGGCTCCTTGAAGGCTACCAGTTTAGGACACTAGATTGCTTTTTAATTCCCAAGAAAACAGATCACGAGTTTTTTTGTTGACTACAGAGTTCTGGTATTTTGGAGGCAGAAAAGATACTACCATGTTTCCCCGAAAATAAGACCTAGCCGCACAATCAGCTCTAATGCGTCTTTTGGAGCAAAAATTAATATAAGACCTGGTCATATTTTACTATAAGTAAATAAGTAAAATAAGACTGGGTCTTAAATTATAATATAATGTAATATAATATAATATAATATAATATAATATAATATAATATAATATAATATAATATAATATAATATAATAATATAAGACTGGGACTTATATTCATTTTTGCTCCAAAAGACGCATTAGAGCTGATGGTCCGGCTAGGTCTTATTTTCAAGGAAACAGGGTAGCAGTGCCCATATTGTAAGCATTATCTCTTTGAACATACCTAAGTATATTAGATGTGTTCATTTTTGTTTTATATAGTTAAAGGTGCAATTATAGGGTGCCTACATAGTCAGCATTTTTATGTTTCACTATTAAACTGAGCCTTTTATCCCGGATATCACAAAGAACATTTCCATGATCTCAGAAATTTCTATTGGACAGGCCTGACTTAAAGCTACTTCATCTGATCTTAAAACAACCACACTAGGTCTCTTTTTGTTGATGATTGCATGGAAAATTAGACAAATCCACAATTGTTGATGGAGATTTTAACATACCTCTCTCTCTTACTAACAGAACATGCAGGGAAACACAATCAATAAGGACACAGAGGATTTTAGTAACACAGTTAACCAACATGATCTTATGTACACATATAACATATTACATCCAACAATACATATTCTTTAAAGTACACATTAAAAATTTTTACCAGTGTAGACTATGTACTAGGTCACAAAGCAAGTCTCAAAGCCTCAAATTATTTAAATCATGTAGAGTATATTTGACCATAGTGGAATTAAGCAAGAAATCAATCACAGGAAGATAACTAGAAAATACCCAAATATTTCAAAAAATAATCAACACACTTCTAAAATCAAAATTAAAACAAGAACATATTTTTGAACTGAACAGTAAGGAAAATAACAACATACTAAATATATGGGATAAAGCTTAGGCAGTGCTTGGGGGGAAATGCATAGCTTTAAATGCATGTATTAGAGAAGAAGAAAGGGTGAAACTCAGTAGTCTATACTTCCATCTCAAGAAACTAGAAAGGAAACAGCATATTAAATCCAAAGAAAGTAGAAGGAAGCAAATACTAAAAATCACAACAGAAATTATAAACAGAGAAAATCCAGAAGGCTTAAATTTGGTTTATTAGTCTAAAATGATTAATAAAGTTGATTAAAAAAACCCCTGTAAAACTGATTTTTCGCTAATGGACTTAATTGCATTTGTTGCCCAGAAAAAAAGAAGTTTACTTTGAAACCATAATTTGCTAAACTTCCATCCAAGCCAATTCTCTTTCCATTATGCCAGACTTTCTGAAAGCCTGCTTTTCATCATTTAAGTTGAATTATAATGATCAGAGCATAATCAGGATAACAAAAGTGCTGGGGGAAGAATGCTGAGAGAAAGCAAATCTGTGAACATGCTGAGCATAGGTGACATGCGTGACATTGAAAATGCATCTTTCTAAGGGCCTTAATGGACATTGTGGGGAAGGAATGACTTTAAATATTGATTTTTTTAAAAGATGTGTCATGTAGGGTGACAGGCAGGGTCTCTTCTGGGGTCTCTAGTCCCGCTCCCCACATAAGAACGCAGCACATGGTGAGGCCAAAAAGGAACACCCACGGAGCCATAGATAGGGGAGTCATACCACTATAGTCTCACTGGCAGCTGGGTTGGAGACACAGGAAGCAGGAGCCACACTATCAGCAACCTGCCATCCACTTCTCTCTGCCAACAAACCTCACTTGCTAGCTGCAATCCGCCGTGCTAAATGTAATCCGCTCTTGCTAGCTCAGCCACCATCTTCTTGCTAGTCCCCATTTGCTGCTAGCATAGTCACAGCAGTTATATTAGTGGTCAGTGGCTCACTGGTTACAGCTGACGGCCAACTAGCCACAGCTGATGGCCATCCAATCACAGTTGATGGCCATTTACTACCTGAGCCAGCACCTTTCCATGTGAGGCCGAGAGCCTGGAAACTGCACTCCTGGCTCTGTCCCCACACCAGCACACACATCTAAGATCTGTTCTTACTCCTCTTCAAATACCCACCCCTTGGTGTATCAAAATGATCGCAAGGTCTGTTCTCATTAGGATGGACCAGGGGAGGAAGACAAGGAGGGCCTGGAAAGGGGGCATGGGGCCAGTTGGAAAGGAAATTCTGGTTTTCCAGTGGGGTGTTTTCTGACACTGACCAGTTTTTTGAGGCTGGCTGGGTGTCCTACAATTCAATTTAATTCTAAAACTAACTACACACAGAGTTAGTGCAGATGCCATAGCTTGAAGGTTCAGTACCACAAGTTTGCCCCCACTTGAGATGCTAGTTTCAAGTCTTGCACCACCCATTCTTCTAACTACACACTATAAATTGGAGGTTCTCACTACCCCCTCATCAGGTTTGAGAATTTGCTAGAATGGCTCACAGAACTCAGAAAGTCACCTCACTTAAGTTTACCAGTTTATTAGAAAGGATAAAAATGAAAAGCAGATGAAGAGGTACATAGGGTGAGGTCCAGAATGGTCCTGAGTACAGGGGCTTCTGTCCTGAGTTTCGGGTGTGCCACGCCCCCCAGCAAATAGATGCATTCTTCAACTCAGAAACTCTCTGAACACTGTTGTTAAAGAGTGGTTATAACTCAGTCTCCAACGACACCCTCCCCTGCGTGGAGGCTGGTGGTATTGGCTGAAATCACTTAGTCTTTCTGGAGATCAGTCCCATCCAGAGGACATCTAGAGGACTTACCCTAAGTCACTTCATTAGCATAAGCTCAGATGTGATGAAAGGCAATTATTATGTATCATGGATCACAAACTCCACAGCTATCACTTGGAAAATTCCAAGTATTTTAGCAGCTTGCCAAGAATTAGAGACAAAGACCCAATATATTTCTTACGATCAACCTGGATACCTCAGCATTGGGGAGGCCGTGTTCCCAGATGAGCTTGCCCCATGAGAGTGTGTGCACGAAGGACGGCCTGAAGGGGCCATGAGGGCCCAAGGAATAGGAACCCTTCTCCCAGATCTAAGGATGGCCTCATGGGAGGTCTGGGATGGGCCTGAGAGTCTCACACACAGATCCTCCCCCAGGTGATGCTGAGGCAGATGGTCCACAGGGTAGGAGAGTCAGAGGTGAAGGAGAATCACTTCCTCTCCTCTTCCTCCCTAACAGTTCTCAGTACTAGTCAGATCCTGGAAGGCACACTTGGAATGTCAAACCAGGAATTTGTCATGCTTTTGCAGATGGAGAATGTTTTGGGGGCGGAAAGCCAAACACTCAGAGTCTCCAAACAGCTTATCCCAAGAAAGAATGGCTACAGGCCTTGAGGGAATTAGGGAGAGATTTAGGCTGGCTGTACTCTCTGCTTCCAGGAGTTCTTTCTGCTAGATTGTCATGTGTGACAATAAAAATAAAATTTAAAATATTATCTTTTAGAAATAAAAGCCAAGTGGGCACTGAGCCTATCTGGGATTTCCCCCAGAAAGTAAATTATGCCCTGGCTCCAGGATTTTGAGATAATGAGAGCTTATTTGATTGAGTTCTTTCTAGGTACCCAAGCACTGAGCTGTCTCCTGTAATGTCTCATGGTGTCTGTGAGGCCGACTCCATCACCCTCATGTTATGCAGGGAAACTGAGACACGCAGACTGGCTGCTGGCCAAGATCATGCCACACTTCACTGGCAGAGTTGAGATGTGAATCAAGGCACCTACCTGGACCTTGAACTCATATAGTCTCCAAACCACTGCCCGGCACTGCTCTTTAAAACACACGTGTATAAATGTGCTGCAGATTTCAATTGAGAGCTGTGTGACTCCCAGCAACTTTCTTTTCCTTGAGTTCAAAGGAGAGGACACTGAATGTTAATTAAGGGTTGTCACAGCCAAAGCAGACTCAGAGCCTCAGGGCCAACCAAGATGCTCAAAAACACCCACAGGCACAATGCTTCCTCTTTGGGCTTCCAGAGCCAGGAAATGTGCTGGGTGTTTAAGCGGCTGTGGTTGTACCAAGAGTGCTCATGAACCGTGGATGTACAGAAACTTCCAGGGCCAATCGATCCTGAGAAACCAGTCCGGACTCCCTTTTACTGGGTCAGGAAAACATAAAAGGTTGAACTTCCCAGGGCAGTTGATTGCTGATTCTCATCCTAAATATCTGAAGAAATAAGAATACAAATTCCCCAGCCTACTCCAGGAAGCCATCTCCAACCATCTCATTCCAAGCAAAATCCATGAGCCAGAAATTGCAAACTGGCAACCAGGTTGAAATAATTTGACTCACACATTGTTACAGTACTTTCCTTTACTATTCTTTTATTTTCTTTTTCAATTGCTTTCCAGCTTTTAAAAATCAGGGCATTCCTCATTGAAAAATGTTTCCAGGCTTTTTTTTTTTTTTAAGTATCGGAAGACATAGCTGCATCAGGTCAATGTTCCCACTTGACATTAATTATCTGGACCTGAGGAAGGGGTTACCCCTTTAGACGGGTATATGAACTCCCTTTCACCACAATCACCATCACCCACTGTTGCCCTATAGCCACACACCACCATTAGCACCACACTACTTTTTTTTTCTTTGTTTTAACTTTTGTTTATTTAAGTGTGTTTTTCCCCCGGACCCATCAGCTCCAAGTCAAGTAGTTGTTTCAATCTACCATGTTTCCCCAAAAATAAGACCTAGCCGGACAATCAGCTCTAATGTGTCTTTTGGAGCAAAAATTAATATAAGACCCAGTATTATATTATATTATATTATATTATATTATATTATATTATATTATATTATATTATATTATATTATTAAAGACCCGGTCTTATATTATAGTAAAATAAGACCAGATCTTATATTAGTTTTTGCTCCAAAAGACGCATTAGAGCTGATTGTTCAGCTAGGTTTTATTTTCGGGGAAACACAGTAGTTGTGGAGTGCATACCTCACAGTGGCCCATGTGGGGATCGAACCGGCAAGCTTGTTGCTAAGAGCACCACACTCTAACCAACTGAACTAACCGGCCGCCCCCTGCCACTGCTTTTTACTCTTAACTTTACCCTCTCTTCCTCCTTTAGGTATTTGCATTTAATAACTGCTAATTTCCTGTTGTTCAGGGTCCCTTGTAGTGGATGACATGTGTGTTTGTTTATGTAAACCTTGCTTCAACAGGCCCCACTAGCCTAGAAGATAGTCATTGGGTGGGGATCTATACAGGACTGCAAAATAACTGTGGGTGTCCGCCCAACCTTCAGTCCCCAAGCACCTTATCCTGACGGCATGCTTTACTTTTTGCATGCCAACACCAACATGTGGAATAAAGTAGGTTATGAGTCTACAGGTGGAAAGCCTGAGAGAAAAAATTAAATGCCTAAGTCATAGGGGCAGAGCTTGACAAAATTTTGCTATGAACACTCATACAGTATTCCCCCTTACCTGCAAGGGTTACATTCAAGACCCCCAGTGGGTGTCTGAAGTGCAGCTAGTACCAAACCTGATATATACTATGTATTTTCTTATACATGCAGACCTATAAAGTTTAATTTATTAATTAGGCACAGTAAGAGATTAATAACAATAACTAATAATAAAATAGAACATTTGCAACAATATACTGTAGTAAAAGTTCTGTGAATGCGGTCCTTATCTCTCTCTCTCTCTGATAACTAAGTAACTATCAGGAGTGTACATAGTGTGGAGACACTGGGCAAAGGGGCGATTCACAACCTGGATGGGATGGGGCGGGACAGTGTGAGATTTCACCGTGCTACTCATCAGAAGGGTGTGTAATTTAAAATGTATGGATTTAAAACGTCTGGACTTTTCCATGTAATATTTTTGGACTCCAGTTGACTGCGGGTAACTAAAACCATGGAAAGTGAAACTCCAGATAAGAGGGGGGAACGACCGTACTGCTGAGTAAAATGTAAAGACTTACGGATAACAGCCTGTAAAGGATAAATTCAATACACGCAAGGAAAAGAAAACATTTCCCTAGAAAGCTTCTCTCACTGCTATGTGAATCTCTTAAATGAGAATGGGATGCTTTCTGCCCCTTAACAATCTCCTGTGCTGAAACATTTTATGTGATTGTGTGCGCTCCGGCCAAAGCATTATTCTACAAAAAAAATGCTCTCGGAAAGCTCTCAACATTTACTTGGCGTAAAGCATTTCTAGTGAGTTAATGCACCATTTTACCACTAGAGGGCAAGAGCGACTCCGCAATACAAGACTTAGCCAGACCTAAAGTCAAAATGATTAATAATGGTGAAGCAAAAACAAGAAGACAGAGAGAAAAGGGGACGGGCACACGAAGGCAAAATAAACATCCATAAACTTAAACTTTCTTGGGTAGAGAGGGCATGAAAAACGTCACCCATAAGTCACTTTCAAACTTTTTTTCTCTCTTTCCTTTCTCTTTCCAGTTTTAAAAAATCAATTCCACTGTCCTCAGTTCCTGAAATTACTATTCAGTGGTGTGGGACTGGGTCAGACAGAAGTCAGAGGGCATTTTTCAACACAGCCTAGAGCTTTGACTAGGGAAGGAGGAAAGCTTACAACCCCTCTTCCCCAACCCCAAAACTCCAGCGGCTCTGAGTAAGCAGCAGGGAGTCCTGCCACCTCTTCTTCCTAACAAGTGATGTTTCTTCCAATAAAACCACCATTTTTGCGAAACAGAAGGCACTGGGGTAGGGCTAGCAGCTGCGACACCTCCCCTCTCTCTCCCTTTCTCCCTCTGTCCATGCCCTTTCGCCTCCCACAAGGTTAACCAAGATTACAGACCTAGACGTGTTTTTTTTTGCAGGGGGAGGAGGAGGAGGGATATTCATTATGAAGCTGAGTTGCCTGTAGACTATTTATAATAAATTTCTACTAGGAAAGGACATTTGGCTGACAACCGTTTTCTTCTGCCTCGGCATGACCAAATACAGTAAGAATTCAAAATGAAAACTGAAAAGCAGGGAAGAAGAGCCTACAGCTGGAGAAGTCTGTTTTCACATCTCAGGCTGGCGAATGACAAACTTGGGAAGCAGCCTCCTGTGTATTCCCTGTCCCCATTATCTCCTTTCGCTTCTCTGAAGGGCTAAGAAGGCTTCACTCTTAGCCAAGACTCCTTCGTGCTGCAGCTTAATTTTCCTTGTATAATTTTAAATACAGATCATGTCTACAGTGCAGCAATTAATGGATAGCCTAAAGACTTATTATTTCAAACTAATTGATATGCAGGAAAAGTTTAAATAACATCACAGGGAGAGGAGAAATTTTAAGTGATGTGTGCACAGTGAATTTAGTATTTCTCTCTGTTGTGGAAATAGCAAAAACATCTGCTCACTAAGGGGAAGCGACCAAAAGGTAGTATTGACCTGGAAATCTTTCCCTATTGGCATTCTTAAGCACATGATTGGAAAAGAGAGTCAGACATTTCAGAAATCAGAGATGGCAGTGGTCAGGTCCCCCCACCGCCACACCCACCCTTACCAATTCTAGGGAATCATCTCATGAGAGAAAGGAAGGCCAGAATGTATTTGAGTGGTGCTCGTGGGTGAGCGATAAGAAATGGGAAAACTGATGCCAGTATTCCCATTGTAATTCTGTAGCCAAATCCCCCTCTTGATTTAAAGTTGAGAGGGAAATCTATAAAGGCCAAGTTCACACAGCTGCAACAGAACTTATTCCAAATTGCCAGCACTTCCAGACCTAGGATTCCCTCCAACTTCTAAGAAATGTAAGAAATATGCTGCAATTCATGACAGTACAGGCAAAACAAAATAAAACAAACCAACTCGCCTTTCTAATTTCCCCATTCTGCCTTCTAGCAAGTTTAACAGGAAAGTCCAGAACATTGATCTGAAGAAACAATACTCTTCAAGTGGAAGAAAGCAAGAACATTTTATTTTAAGAAACTAGACTACAGCAGCAACGTTTTCAACATCTGAACGGGGCATTTGTAAGGAAACAGAATTCACACCAAACATAAACCATAGAGAAAAAAAACAAAACACCTCTAAAATTCACTTGTTCAGACTGGATTCATATCATGAAAATATATGAATAACTTTGGCCAAGTCTCTTAAACCTTGTGATCTTCGGTCTTTTCAAATATAAAATTGCCACATAGATTGGTGACTTTTTGGGACCCTTCAGTTCTAACCATCTACTTTATTTAGGTGGCTCTACACATTAATAGACATCAGTTATACAGAACCGAATACATAATAATCCTGGCACACCCTTCTCACTGGTCCATGCAAGACCATATTTATCTACTTATAATGTAATAAATATCTATGAAATAATTACACAACACGAAAACTGGAACACTAATTTCTACCCCATCTAGTAGCTCTGCCTCTCTCTCTCTCCACCCTCTATCATCCAAGGTAGCTATAAATCTGAATTTTGTATGTATAATTCTTATATCTTTATATTCACATAAGTATACAAGTAGATATATGCATGCATTATATATACATGTATGTTTATATGTGTATGTATGCATGTATACATTTATAGGCACGTGTATATACACATCATGTGCATATTTACATAACACGTATTTTATTTTTTGGTTTTAGTTATTTTTAACTTTATAAAATGGCATCATATGAAATTAAACATTTCATGCTGAAGTATGATAATATATGTAAAAGTATCATAATGAAGTATACTGTATGTTTTTCACTTAAAATAGAAATATGTGCATATCTTCACCAAAAGACACAGACTAGAATATTCATACTTGCAGTTTATAATAGTCCCAAATTGGAACTAGTCCAATGTCCATCAAGTGTTACATCAATAAATAGCGTATAATACATTCACACAATTAAATACTATATAGCAATGAGAGGGGACAGTCCACAGTGATACACAACATAATAGATGACTTTCACAAACAGTATATTGCATGAAAAGGGGCCAGACACAAAAAAAGTATACACAATATTATTACATTTATATGAAGTTAAAATGATAGCTACCTTAGGTGGGGAATGGGATGGCTTGTGACTGCAATGTGGTAAGAGAGGAACTTCTGTAGTGCTGGTAATATTCTCTTTCCTGATCTGGATGATGATTAAATAGGTATGTTCACCTTGTGAAAAAAAACCCACAAATCCATACACTTATTGTATCAGGTATTCTTGTATAACAAATACCACCCCCAAAACTCAGTGGCCTATTGTTTTAACAAGAAGCATTCAATATTGGTCACAAGTTGATGAGCAGGGACATTCTTTTGGTCTAGATCAGTCTCACTCATGTGTCAGCTGAGAGTCAGGTAGGCAGCTCTGCTGAACTTGACTGGACCCCCTTCCAAGTTCGGGGGTCAGCTGGATTTAGCTGGTCTAAGACGGCCTTAGCCATCTTAGTTCTACAACAGGGTCTCTCCATATGGCCTTTCATCTGCCAGTAGGCAATCCAGGCTTATTCATCTGCTGGTGACATGGTTCAAAAAGCAAGAGTGGAAGCACAAGAAGCCTTTTGAGAAATAGACTCAGAACTGGGACAATGTCACTTTTGCCGTATTTTGTTGACAAAAGTGACAAGTGAGGAGTAAAGAAGTGTGGTCTTTGTTTAAATCAATCTACCACACTTCTATGCACTTTTCTCTATGTATAATAATAAAAACATTTTAATAAAATTAATTATATCTCTATATGATTTATCTATATGGTTAGATGTGGCTCTCATTTATTTTGCTTTCTAACATTCTATTCTATGAATATATCACAGTTTATTCATCTACTCTCCTATCAATGGGCATTATAGGAATTTTTCAGTTGATTGCTGTTATAAGAAAATCGTCTATAAACATTTCTGCACATATCCCCTAGTGCACAAATTCTGTTCAAGGGTTTTCCTTGGTTGTACACCAAAATGTGGAATTGCTGTATTATGGGGAATATGAATCTTTACTTTTACAAGATGATGCTAAATTTTCTTCCAAAGTAACTGTACCAGTTTGCATTTCCCTCAGCAGTATGTGAGAGACCCTTTCCAGACACTTTCCAATAGTTAATTTTCAAGTCAAACTTCTTAGTATTTCCCATTAAGTTCGGTATAAAATGGTATTGCAGTGTGGTCTTTATTTGCTTTTCCCGGATCAATGAAGAGAATGATCATCCTTTCATTTTATTTGTTTGTTGTTCCTTTGGTTTCGGCCACGTGTGTTTCTTAACTACAATACCTATTGGTATCTTTGCTCATTTTTAAGTTGGGTGATTTTTCTTATCTTACTGCTTTACAACAATTCCTTGTCTGCTTTTGTTAGATGTGTATGTTGTGAAAATCTTTGTCCACTTTATAATTTCTTTCTCACTTTATTGAAGGTGTCATTTGATTGACAGCTTTCTTAATTTTACGTATTTAATTTTTGTTTTAATGTTTATTGTTAGCTATTGAGGCTTTTTAAAGTGATCCTTATCTATCCCAAAGTCTGAAATATATTTATTAATATTGTCTTCTAAAAGTTTCAAAGTTTTGCTGTTGGGTTTTAAATCTTTATCTGGAGTTTATCTTTATGCATGGTGTATGTTGAGGTGCTAAGTTCACATTTATTTATATAAATAGCCATCTTTTAAAGCTTTATTTATCAAAAGATTCCTCTTTTTTTCCACTAATTTGCCATCCCCATTGAGGAATTTTCATAGATCAGAATTCCATACATGCTGGGCCACTTTCAGGGTTACCTAGTCTATTCCATTGGTCACTTAACGTGACTATCCTTGCATCTGCACCAATCTCTTGTTTACTGTAACCTCATCACACAACCTGCATCTGGGAAAATACCCCTTTCCTATTCCTAATTGGTTCATCCATTTCTAAGGCCAGCACTTAAGAAAAATAAGCCCATTCTTGATTGGCTCAATAACTTCGATTCATTTGAAAGAAGCACCAAATCTGGAACTTCCATATAAATAACATCTGCTGACAAACAGAAAATATTTCCAAATAGCACAACCTAACTTTTTCAGCTTAACTCTTTATATCTACACTAAGAAAATCATAACAAATATCTTTAAACTCAATGCTTCTTGAGCTTTAATGTGCATGTGCGTTACCTAGAGATCTTTTATAAAATGCAAACTCTGATTCAGTGGGTCTGAGGTGAGCTTGAAGTGATTTTGCTGGTCTTAGGACCACACTTTGAGTAGCAAGCCTTTATAAAGTGATGTTATTCCATGCAGCTGCGTTGGAGAACATTTTGTTTTAATCTCTCTGGACACTTTCAGAATCCCTTCCTAATTCTGAGAATGGTCAGATAATTCTTGTTGAAGTCTCTTTTCCAGTGTAGACTCCAAACTGAAGTCAAGTAAAATATTTTCAAAGGTTATGGATTATTCAACTGAATAAATGTGTATCTGAATGTGGTAAGACCTAGATAACACAGTGGGAATAGGAGAGGAAAGAAAAAAAGAACATAATATCCTGTTCTGCACTCTACCACGATAATATGTATCATTTTGCCTTTGTTATTCTTTTATTCTATATAAAAGTTTCCATCAGCTTTCTAGTGAGTCACTGAGAAAATATAAATATGTGGGCTTCTTGCTAATGCTTGGTAGGAGAGAAGGTTATTATACATAATTGAAGACTGTGGTGTAAGAATAACTGAGTTTGAATTCTGACTTCATTACTTACCAGCTGTGTGACTAGCTGTGTCGCTTTGCCATTAAATAATACTAGTATTTACCTCATAGAATAATACGAGAATTCCAAGAGGTTCTCTGTGCAGATAATCCATGCCAGTCGCTTAACCTAATGCCAGCATATAATAAATGCTCGGTAAATATTCATAGTAATGGACATTGTTATTGACAACTATTACAGAATAGTTGCTAAGAGCCTAGTGGAAGAAAACCTTTGTGTTTAAGACACTGGCAATTTGTTTTCATGTGTGGTAACTGGAGGCTTTGATTTCATGGATTAACTCAGAGGCTGGTCTCCCCACAGTGATTCAAGGTTCCCAGATCAACCATACATACTGATTTGGCAATTCATCTTGTATGCATATCTTGTGTTGTTATATAATTTTGCCTTGGCTCACCAATTATAAGTTTCTACATTTTAAGTTGTCTATTCTTCAGAGATAACTGTTATATACTATTCAGGATTTCCCAAGCCAACCACCATAGAGCAAGTCATTTACGTTATTAGTAGGTGTTCAATAAATATTCATTAGTTAATTGAATGATTAACTGAAGTAATCATACACCTCCTCAGGGATTCAAGCAGGATGAATAAGGAATAACATCTAATGGACTATTTTCTTCGAGAAATTAATATATTATCAGTGTGTTTTCATTTGTTTCTTGAACATGATTTTCCTGATATCTTACGAGAACTCATGGGAAGAGTTTATATACTGATAGAATAACCATTAATTGGTTTTCAAGTTCAGTTAGAAACTAAACAATTTCAATCAGTTGCTTCATTTTCAACTCATTATTTTGACCTCGTGGTAGACATAACTTTCTTAAAAGAGTCCATGTTTGACTTGCCAGACAAATTTCCAAATTTATTCTATGTTTTCCAAAGAAGTTGGTTACTGATTTATTAAATAAATATTAGACATAAGAATAAATATTTTAGGGGGGTAGGAGAAGAAGATGAATAGAAATTTATGGGTGAGTAAAGGGGAAAGAAATCCAAATAACCATTTTTTCTGATTATATTTTAATCCAAAAGACTATTTTAAATCAGGTTTTATGTCTTGATTAGTGACATTTCTGAAAACGTTGATTGCATTTGGCTCCTAAGTATGAAATAGAAACATACTTGTAAAAAGGAAATGAGTTTAATTTGTGTATTTATATTAGTAACGTGATCCAGGCACAAGAACTGTTAGTAAAGGACGATGAATTTACTGTTTATTTGAGATGTAAACGTAGGATAATTCATTAATTGATGAAATGGATCATCTTCTTTGAGACAAAGCATTTGATTAAAAGGCAGGCTAATGAGGAAAAATGTCAATTAACTTTTGATTTATTAGCAAAACATTGAAAATATACATTGTGATGGTTAGATATTATATACTTATTTTAAAGCAGAAGCCTTTACCTTTAAACATACATACATCTCTGGTATTG
The DNA here is from genome assembly GCF_057876585.1 of Rhinolophus sinicus. Taxonomy (NCBI): domain Eukaryota; kingdom Metazoa; phylum Chordata; class Mammalia; order Chiroptera; family Rhinolophidae; genus Rhinolophus; species Rhinolophus sinicus. The sequence goes on from NC_142513.1 coordinate 29,810,522, forward strand.
CTATTCAATTATTAATTTAATGCAAAAGCCATTTCTTAAAGATACCATTATATCATATTTCTTCTATTAAATGCAATAACATATTTCCTCTTGTGGAATACATTTGGTCTTCTTTTGAAGGGATAAAATGCTTTTGAATATGCTCACTATGTCATACATTATTTATTCATCTTAATGTTTAGCATAATTTTTCTTGACAGCCTTTCTTTCACTTGAAATGTTATGTAACAAAAACACCAGAACCGACTGGCATTTAGGTTTATCCCTCTGTTCCACATGCTGCTGGAGGAAGAGGGAAGAAAACATCATGCATCATCGTTATGCTGGGCACATTTCAGCCACAGCCTATCTTTTCTCCTGTACATCAATTTCTCTTCTCCACGGAAATACTTTCACAGCAGTTTAGACTCCTGTTACGTTATACATGACCACAAAGGTTAAGGTCTACATAGCAGGGACCTAAAGATATCCAAATTCAAATTTACTTGGATTGCTGCATGAATTTAATTTAATGGTTTCTTTAAGACCACTTAGGTCTGTATAGATTCAGAAAGGGATGGATAGATATTTTTCAATCTAAATATTAGCATTGAGTGATTTATGATAAATCTTCAGCTCAAGTAACTTATAAGCAAGTCAAATGATATCAACATGAATTAGACACTAGGGCACATCAATCTATAAACTATGAGAAAACTCCTGTGATTTTTACACCTAATATACGCCAGCTAAATAAACTCAGACTAAGTTAATGTCTTAGATTGGGTTCCCGCAGAAGCCAACCCTGAGATAAGAATTTGAGTACAAGCAGTGCTTCTGAGAAGTGAGCCCAGGAAACTGCTCGGGGGTAGAGAAGTGTGGCAAGAAAAGCAAGGCAGCCAATATACAGTGTGTTTGTACTCAATCCTACTAGGCAACTCTGGGATACTTTAGAATATGCATTTTAGGGTTATTCCATGCAGAGGGTAAGGGAGCAGGGGTATACATATGCCAGCTACTGTGTAGCACTTCCAGCCAGCTGTGCTCTCCACTAGAAAAAGCCGGCAGTTGGAACTAGGTCAGTCTGCATTGCAAAGATCAGTCCAAACGGGTTCTAGGTTGGGCAGTGACAATCACTTCTATAGTTAGCTTCAGAATTGGACAAGAAGCTCCCCTAGATTATAACGCTACAGTCTCAGTAATTCCAATTTCCATGGCATTGAACCCGGTACGTGGTATCTGATATATGCATCTTGACAATAAGGAAGTGTGTTGAAGTTTATAAAATATTTTCCAAATCTGACACTACTTTTTTGGCAAGCCCCATTCATTAAATATATGACTGATTCTCAAAAATTCATGTATATACTCGTAAAAATCACCTGCCAACTTAAGTTCTAAAGCATTGGTTCTCAAAGTTGTGGATTCATTATACTCGACCAGAGTGTTTAATAGCACGTAGATGACAGAGCCGCCTCCCTGAGTTTCTGATTCAGTCAGTTTGGTGTGGGCCTGAGAAGTTGCATTTCTAACAAGATCCCAGGTGATGCTGATTCTCCATGTAACTGCACACTGTGCTTGCTCCTGCCCAAATCATTTCTGTGTTGAACCATTCTTTCCAAAAGAAGGAGGTTACATTCTTCAGATAAAGAAAGTATATCTTGAAATACATTTTCTGTCTAATTCTAACTGGACGAGTTCAGCAGAAGAAGTTTTTTCCACCTCTGAAAAAGTCAGACAACTGGAGGTTGGAGTCTTTTATCCACAGTTGAAAATTCTGTCACATTTATTTAATTGACATATACTGAAAGATGGTCATTCATGGTAAGGCCTCAGAGATAGGGATTAGATTGATAGGTTTTTCTGATTGGGATTTTATAGAGCACTGTAAAAGTTGTGCACGTAATAATGCTTTTCATTATTGGTAGGTCACTGGTCTCTGTTCCATCAAGAGGTATTTCGAACTTTTATGGTGTTTTAATCTACTTAGTGTACAATTAGGCAAAATAGCACTGTGTTTTTTTAAAAAAAAAAAACAATTCAGAGTACTCATATTTTTTCTTTTTTAGTTATTTTGGAATAAAATTGGCTGTGCTACAGAGAGTAAGGGGTAATGATATGGACGGGTCCTTGATACAGTGAAGTGGCAGTCACCTGGACAGGTGTGCAGGTGATGTGTAATGGTGTCCAGTACTTCCGGTCTCAGGTAATTGCTGTTCTCTGATACCAGGGAGAGGTGATCACTTCCTCCTTTGTGCTACCACTGTATGTTGGCTATAATTTTATCATAGTACTTGTATCAGCATCTCACATTGTTGTTTTATGTTTCACATTTTCCCACTGGTCTGGGGACTCCTTCAAACCAAGGCTGTTTCTCATTCACATCTCTATGCCTAGCATTTAGTTACAGTGCCAGGTACATAGAAGGGCACTCCATAAATTTTGGATAAATGAATGAATAAATCAATGAATATATGAAGGATTAAAGACAAAAAAGTGAGTAAATGAGCCGTGACTCACTGGCATGTGCTGTCCAGTTCAGTATTGCAAGCATTGGCATAGGTACAGTGATCTGGGATTCAGATGGCTCTGTGGCTAGCAAGGCAACTGAGAACCACCCAGAATAGGCTTGATAGAACCTACTAGACTTTTCTGTCACCAGTAGCTTTCCCTAAAGCCATTTATCCCTGTGTAAGTAAGGATGCCTATGATCCATCAGAAGGGGTTTTAAACCCCTAGATTGGGTGAGTTGAAAAAAAATCACACAAGTTTTAAGAAGCAACCGTAGAGTTGTACGATGTCAGGCGATGGCTAGCTGATGGGAAGCTGGCAGCAGAAAGTAAGATTTAGCTGACTAGCTCCAGCCTGCTATCTAAGCCAAAGAATAGGGCATAATGTCTTACAATTGATTTGCAATAATACTTAATTGAAGTCACCCATTCCTGTCCTTATAAGAGTAACTTCTTTATAGCCGTTCCCTATAGGTTCTACATATACTTTAATCCAGTCATAGCAATGGAAGAAAAGGGATTTTTTTCCCCCTTTTTGCATTTTCCTTATAGAAAACAAATAGATAAAGATTGATGGAACCCCAGGGTTTTATAACACTAGCTCTTTTTCTCTTATAGCTATAAAGTAGCTACTCAAGATTTATTGTTAAGATTATTCTCTAATTCTACTTTAAATCTAGAATAACCAAATAAGCCCCAAGCAACTTTAAGAGGCCATCTTTATGGTATAAAATTTGGCTAATAAAGATGAATCATAAAGAGGAGAAACCTACATGTATATTCATCATTCCCCTAACTTTAATGTAAATCCCACAACACAAACTACATATGTGAGAATGTATTGGTTAGCACAACACTAACTACTATTACAAGCTACTACTAATACTACTACAAGGAGCATCAAAATGTCATTGGCTTCATACAAGAGATTTTGTTTTTCACATAACAGTTCATTGTTGGTATTTCTGGTTGGTGGACAGCATGCTTCACATAGTAATTTAGAGAATCAGGTTATTTTCATAATGTAGCTGTATCGTCTAGGGCCCTGCTGGAAAAGGGAAAGAGACAGTAGAGATGCCTCTGAACATCCCCACCCTGACATTTCATTGGCAAGAACTGGTCACATGTCCACCCCTGGATACAAAGATAGTGAGGAGGGCTTACAAACATTGTCTTTGTCTAGGCAGCTGCCATCCAGGCACAGCAGACACCATGAAAGAGCACAAGTAAATTTGGGGGATAACTAGTCATGTTCTGCAATGTAGACCAAGATAATGGAATTCAAATCTACTATGCCTAGAATTACTCTAACTTGTCTACCACTCATATAAGACCGTAAAGATAAAGTCAGTAGAGTAAACACTTGTTTTCCAAATGACCTCTGCAGATCACTTAGAAAACAAAAAGTGGGGCGATCCATCAGTACAAAGATCTGGCCTAGACTTAAAAAGGAACATTTCTATAAAAACACCTTGCAATGAGGTTTATCAGATGTCTCATTCCAAACCCTGTGGATGTAGCACAGTCACATCACCACTTTGATATGAGGAAATGGAAAAATAGGGGGACATCCCAAATTATTTAGCAAGTGCCTTCAAGAGGAGCTGACTAGAATAGAGTCAAAAGCTTATCTTTGTGCTCGCTTCGGCAGCACATATACTAAAATTGGAACGATACAGAGAAGATTAGCATGGCCCCTGCGCAAGGATGACACGCAAATTCGTGAAGCGTTCCATATTTTTTCGAATATATGGTGATGGAAGAACTGACTCTGGGTGATGAACACACAATGGGATTTATAGATGATTTAATACAGAATTGTACACCTGAAATCTATGTAATTTTACTAACGATTGTCACCCCAATAAATTTAATTAAAAAAAAAAAAAAAATCTTATCTTTGGTTAGACTAAAGTGTCTTCTTCCCAGGGATGAGTGCCTTGTCAAAGATCCAGGACACCAGCACAATGTGGTAATGTCTCCTTCACACAGCAAAGAGGATGGAGTCCCATCCCTGAAAGGGGAGGCCTCAGTAGACTTTGGGGTAGTTATCTATCAAGTCCAAAGACAATCCCAAAGTGTACGAGGTGTGACAATTAAGTTCGCAAACTTGTTGCAACAATGCTACTAAACTTTTTTTGATATCAGAGGGATTATTCATTATGAATTTTAACAAACTGGACAAACAGTTAACCAAGTTTACTATTTGGAAGTGCTGAAAAGGCTGCGTGAAAAAGTTCAGTCTGCCTGAACTTTTTGCCAACAATTCATGACTCTTGCATCACAACAATGCACCAACTCACAGGGTACTGTCTGTGGGGGAGTTTTTAGCCAGTAAACAAATAACTGTATTGGAACACCCTCCTTACTCACCTGATCTGGCCCCCAATGACTTCTTTCTTTACCTGAAGATAAAGGAAATATTGAAAGGATGACATTCAGGACATCAAGGGTAATATGACAGCTCTGACGGCCGATCCAGAAAAAGAGTTCCAAAATTGCTTTGAAGGGTGGACTAGGCGCTGGCATCAGTGCAAAGCTTCCCAACGGGAGTACTTAGAAGATGACCATAATGATATTCAGCAACAAAGTGTGAAGCACTTTTTCTAGGATGAGTTCACGAACTTAATTGTCCGACCTCATACATTACTCAGATGTTCCAGAAGTTGCAAATTGACCTCCACAGTATTGTTGTGTTTGTGGTTGTGGTGGTTGTTGTTTTCCCCTCTTTGGAAAACCATTTTTTTACATTTCTAATGTAGGTGCCAATATTGACAAACCAGATGGTTTAACATGAAAATACAGATTGCTAGCTTCTTTTGAAAACTCAGATGTGGCAACCTTGGGCATACACGTGGCAGCAACCTAGCTGGCAAGATCAGATAGCTGTTTTTTGCAACAGAGGAACACCCTCCTCAATCACCATAGTTCCTGCCTGTTCCCAGTCCTTCGTTTACCTTTCTACTTGGCCCTGTTTCAGTTTGCTCTCTCCGAGAAACTCCATTATAGTTTCCAACTTCACCTTGGACGGAGAATTCAGGCATGGCAATCAGGCTTCCCAAAACACTCATAAGGCCAATAGAACAAACGTCTATTTGCCTCTCAGATGAAGCTGTAAACGGACAACCAAAACCCACAGCAAGTTAAGCAGAAGGCTAAACATCATATTTAGAAGGCGCGACTCTATAATTAGGAAATCCTCTCTTCCTAAGCATCAAAATCAATTATCTTGATAAAAATCCTACTACAGCTAACCACTCTGGAAATATACATTTATAAAAAGTAAAAGAAAAACCAAAACTAATTTTAGGTGATCGGGAGAAGGGCGTTCTCCAAGGATATGGCTGAGTTCATTCCAGGACATTTGACAAAGCCGCTCTCCTTTTTTTCAAATGTGATGCACAGGCTGTAAATCAAAAAAAGAGCGGTTTTAGCTACTACTTAAGTTGGGTAATAACTTATGCTTGGCAAGTCCTAAAAGGAGTTAAAACAAAGGTGTGTGCAGATGAGGAGATTCTGATCTGAAGGGAGGCCCACGCAAGGGTGGGGCCTCAATGAGAATAAGTCTTCAGAGACCACTTACAGTATGTCTTAAAGGATCCCAGCCCAAGATTTGCCAAGGAGGATATTTCATTGGGACTCCCACTTATCTGAGATGGTTGCAGGCACCATCTGAACTACAGACATTTCTTTCTAATGTGACTCAGTATGGAATTAAATTCATAATGTAAGTTCAATCCTTCCCTGCTGGTGGCATTCCACTTGATTGAAAAGAAATACACACTTCATCTAAAAATAATTAGCTTAAAAAAATAAATAAATAAAAATAGCTTTTGAAAAACCTTTTATTTCAACTGACTTGAGGCTTTTCATTTATTCTTTTAGGGTTTATGTGGTTGAGAGAATGGGATTCTCCTGGTGTTGTCTTTCTTAGCCTCTCTCCAGTGGATATAAATCACCCTTTACTATCATGCCTTTCCTCCTCATAGTGTAGCTAAATCAGGAACCACAAACCGGTAACTTGCAGACTAAATTGAACCTTTTATTTGACTCTTGGTATGTATTAACATTTTTTAATTTGAGTGTTTTAAACATGCAATACAATTCCAGTTGGCCACAGTTCTTGGTATTTCTCTATTGCCTTATACAAAACCTAATTCACAGATTTATGTTGTTTCTTGGGCCCCATAGATATTTGAATTTAGAAATTTGAAAATTAATGTACGTGTATTAAATTGGTTAGTACATGAAAAGTCTTAAGAACAGTGCCTGCCACTCAGTAAACACTCGGTAAATTGTAATTATTACCATCCTTATATTACCATCATTATTTTTATGGTTTTATATTTCCCTGCAATTTACTAGCAATATTTACTAAATTGGTTCTAGCCCAAGAGATTTTTGTTTTTCCTTTGAAGCTAGGATTGTTTTCCTTATCTCAATTTTTCCATTTGCTGATTCTTTCTTGTAGTATCCGACTCTTTACAGAAATAATCTGATTAAATTAGACTGCATTTAATGGCAAACAGGAAAACAGCCAGCTGACCAAACAAACAGATGCTAAGAATGATGTAGGGGATAGTAAAAAGCCAGTGTCTTCCAAGCATGACAGACACAAATAGAAAAGCCCATGAACTTAGAAACAGACCAGGCTGATTACACCTGGGTGAGTCATTGTTTTCCATGAGCCCTACTCCATTATTAAACAGGGCAGCATGTCAGTAAGACCCCATGCCATGGAACACCAATCGCAGCATCACTTTCAGTAAAAGATACTCCCAATTACTTTGTGAAAGCAAATGTGAAATTCTAGACATGCAAGAAAAACATACTAGTGTTATTTCTTATTCTTCTCTCAAAACACAGAAGAATAGTGGAATACTGTGATCTTCACAGATCTTGTTTTTACAGAGTGAGGGGTTTGCCAGGAATGGTGGGGACACAGGCCTGGATTGGGAGGCAAGAGTTTGGTGGCCAGATATTGATTCTGTACTAAACCACTTGAGTGGGAGTCTTCCGTTTCCTTATTTAAAGAATGATGGTTAATAATGTGCTGAATGTGTGTTCACTGGAAGTTATAAAACAAATCTCTTAGCTTCCTTAGCCCAGAGCACAGGTCTTTAAAGATTTAAACCATCTTTTGGTATTTCACATACGATAGTAACTTTCAGTTTAACAAGGTGTCTCTGGACTATGATTAATCATTTTGATAAAATCAAAGTTGTTTTCCTCATTCACAATCATTTTTATTCCCAGCTATGACAAGTCCCAGCTGAGTTTTCCTACAGAAAGCACCCAACTAAAAATAGAAAACTCCTAGGCAGACACCTATAAGAGGAGAGGACTTAAGTGCTGACACAAAAATTTCAAGGCCTGGAACACACACTTTAGCTGAGATGAAGTGGCTTACCAAGTAAGATAATTATTGGCTAACGTTATAGTGTAATTTGCTTTTAGATGCTGAATGGTTATTTATATAAGGCAGCAAGAGTCTGGCTCCTGGGACATGGCGGACAATTCATTCCATGTCAAGGCCATAGAATTTCATACACACTTTTGAGAGAAATTATGGGAGTCATGGGAGAAATACTACAATAACACTGTGTAACAAATAAAACTTCACTGGCAGGCAATAATAAATATTCATTGAGTACACCAGTTTGTAGGTTTCGGCTGATCTGGGTTGAGCGTAGCTGATCTTAGGTGAGCTTGTTCATATATCTGTGGTTAGTGATAGGTCAAGTAGAGGACCCTACTAATCTCAGCTGGACTTGCTTACATCTCTGGATGCCATCCAGCTGCTGATTGATCTTTGGTGATTTAGGCTATGTGACTGGGATGATTGGTGTGGCTCAGCTCTGTTCCATGTATCTTGTCCTCTACCAGACTAATCCAGTCATGTTCCCATGACCATGGCAGAACAACAGGAGTGAAAACTAAAATGCACAGGTGCTTTTTCAAGCCTCTGCTTGGGCCGTGTCTACTAACATCCTATTGGCCAGAACAAGTCACATGACTACCTCACAGTCAAGAGGTAGAGAGATAGACTTAAAATCATAAGGCAAAGACTATGGCTACAGAGAGAGGTAAAGTATTGGGGCCATTAATTCAGTCAATCTATTGCAGAAGAGAATTAGCTAGGTTCTGGGCCTAGTTTTGCTATTAATAAGCTGTATCTTTGAGAACACCGCTTAACTTCTTTTGGCCACAGGTTTACGCTAAGTAAAAAGAAAAGGTTTGACTGTATAATTTCCAAAATCTCCTTCCAATACTACTAACTCTTGGAGGGGTTGAGTATATAATTACTAAAGTCCCTTTCAAAGGTTTCTACACTAATCTCTAGATGCCTGTAAGATGATTACAAAAGACATTTTGAAATCCTTTTTAAAAATCAGAGTAGGTTTAAATTATGGGTTAAGTTAGGAAATTGAAGCATTTCAAGAGAGGTATGCTGAGGAAAGGACAGTGGAGAAGGGATGAGGATGGAGCTGGGGAAAAAGTCACAGGAGTCTATGTTCTTTGCTGTATTAAGAGCAAATTTCTCCTGTAGGTAGTTTCATGACATATATGAATTATAGAGAAGTTTACACATAAGAACTATGTCAGAATGCATTTGGCTTTTGACTTGAAATAAAATTTAAAAAGCACATTACTTGTTACCCTGGGAGGATTCTAAGTTTTTATCCTCCACAGCACAAAAGGGCCTTCCACCAATCAGATAATATTCAAAGATATTTGTTGAGAAATGTTTCAAAATCAACAACAATCCAGCACATATCCCAAGAAGACAAACTAACAAATACCATAATTGTGTTGTATTGACCACATAACTACTCAAATGATATAATTGGAAAGAACAAAGTCCTTATATTACCGTGTTTCCCTGAAAATAAGACCTAGCTGGACAATCAGCTGTAATGTGTCTTTTTCAGCAAAAATTAATATAAGACTCAGTATTATATTATATTATATCATATCATATCATATTATATTATATTAAAGACCTGGTCTTATATTATAGTAAAATAAGATCGGGTCTTATATTAATTATTGCTCCAAAAGACGCGTTAGAGCTGGTTGCCCGGCTAGGTCTTATTTTCAGGGAAACATGGTAGACAGGGTTCCTGATGTTTTCAGCTGCAAGTTCTTTTTGTTGCCTCTCTTTACAAATAAAGTTATACAAAATTAATTAATAAGCAAGCACAATATGTTAATTACTTAACATGCATGATCTCATTTAAATCTTTTAACAGCCTGTGATAACTAACATTATTATCCCCATTTTATATGAGATGGTTTAAATTCCAAGGGGTTAAATAAGCTACCTACCGTCATATTTGGTAAAATGCAAGCACCTTCTGTGGAGAGAGAATCTTATCTATCCCTCAATGAAGTATCCACTTATATAAACCTTATATGGCAGCAGTTTAATTTGTGATTGCCTCCCTAGCCTTTTTCAACAGTCTAGTTGGTATTTATTCAAAAAATGAAAATTAATTTTAATATCATTTTCAAACAAATATATTTATTTAGGAAAAATCCGCCAAAAATATAAGCATACACCACACTTTAGCACTTGATTAAAAGTCTCAGGAATTTACACCTATTTTAAATGAACTATTATTTTACATTGGTGTGAACTGTCCGAATTATTTCTATTTAGGTTTGAAGTATTTCTTTATTTTGCCCTAGAAATACACAGAACACCATTTTACTCATTTTCTTTGTATTTCAGTTGCCAGTGGCAACCTTGAATTACAAGGTTGAACAAATGCTGCATTTTATTTGAGTGGTTTGTAATTTTAAGCTTTGAGTTCATGTTCAGTGGGAATTGTTTATCTATAGGGGATCACTCCTGCTTTGGGTAGTAGACAATCCAAACAGTCTGAATTATCTGTGTCTCTGCTGGGACTCCATGGGTTTTTCAATTTTTAACTTCTACATACATCATCAGTCAGAAGTGTTTGCTTCGATTTATTGGCATTGGATACCCATTCACAGGGATAAGGTGAATTTGGAAACTGCACTCATTCGTGGTGTTGGTTTGGGTTTCGATTCCTTATTGCTGACTTTTTTCCTCCAATAGGCCCCATGAATCACTAGCTTCTTCGCCTTGTCCCCAAGATTATGGATTATGATTTTCTCATCCCCGTTTTGAGTGTGGAGACTCCTGGCTTTGTGCAAAGACTTCATTTTCAGCCCTCCAAGACCCAAAATTCTTAGGCCCATTTCCCATCCTGTTAGAACATTAAAACCCAGTTCCCCAAGATGGAGAAGCTACTCTGCCATACATGGGCCTTTTAGCTTTGCATTCTTTTGTTATTCCTGTGACATAGGGATTTCCTTTTCTCATATCAAAACTCAGTTATAAATTTTAATAAATGTATGTGTTCTGTCTCATTCAGCATGTCCCTGTGTTTGGAGTAGAAGAATTTCCCACCCATTCAGCCATTTGACTTAAACTCTCATTGCAATTTATTCTAAGGAAATTCAGAAAACAAACAAACAAACAAACAAAACTGGAATGGTTGGGATATATAATGTAGTCCTGTTTTCCCACATGCTATTTTCCAACAATCCTCCAGTAACCTGACTGACCTCACTCTGTAATTTTTATATGACCCTGTTATTTCTGTTCTTGGTTGAAGTAAAAATTCATGAGATCATTCTAAAAATAAGATGAGGGTTTGCAAGATTGCTCAGCCACCCATTCTATATATGTACCTTTTAATGCTTTTCCCATTGTTTTTAATAAACTCTTAGCTAACTGATGATGTAGAAGTTAAAATACCATGATCCCTGCAATAATTCCTCATAAAATTTTCCTGGTCACTTTATCCTACATTCAGCATTTTGTATTTTTAAAAATATAATACATTTTATTTTTATTTTAGAATACTATTTTTATGCTAAAAAATAAAATAATTACATTGCCAATAATCACATTACCATCAAAATGAAAAATAGAAAAAATAAAAATACTCATAATCCCAACACAGTTTATATTATAGTATTTCCTTTCGAAGTAATTTTGTATTCTTAGAAAATATTGTTGTAGTTATAATCACATTACATACACAACTGTGTGTAGACTTTCTTAATTTATCATAGTAATATAATCATTTTCCCCTGTTTTTATAGTCATTTTTGGTTCACATTTAGTGGCTCCATTATATTTCTTTAAGTGGAAGCCTTTATTTTATTTTATAGAAACGCTAAGTCTTATTGATGTTTTTGTGTTTTTGTTGTTACTTTGCTTGTTTGCTTGTTATTCGTATTATTATCCCTAATCTTTAGCAGTAAATTTCAAAATATTTTGAGCAAGATAGTCATGGTACTCATTTACCATTTCCATTTCCCAAAAGCCAGAGATATTTTTTAAGAATTTAAATACTGTGAGGAATTAATTTTTTTAAAATACAACAAAGAAAGAAAGAAAAAGTGAAATATATAAATTTTTCCCAGAGAAAGGAAAAAAAGTGAAATAATATAAATTTTTAAATGAGAAAACAAACTGAAATAAACGATCCTATGGGTATATATCAAAGGTAACATAATTATGCAAAGAGTATAATTATTTCAAGTGAATTTTAGCAGAGTAATATTATGGTGGATCCTTAGTGGGATATATTCTGTAAAAAAAAAATCTCAAAAAAGTCTTAAGTTTCACATGGTTATTTATTGATAGGTTATAACTTTGAAACTACTTCTGTATATTGCAATGTATATAAGCATATAAGTAAAATATACAAAATTAATTACAAACACAACAGATATACAAATATAAAATCAAAATAGTTAAGAACAAAAATCTATACTGTGACATTTAAATTTGAAATATCAATATGTACTAATGGTTTTTCAAAATACGTGCCATAACTGTTCACTGAGATGGCCTAAATGCAATGATAGTCTGGTAGCAGTGAGCACTTTTAGCACCCAGAGATTGATTTATGAATGCCTTCCCTACTAAAGGCTCTTTGGAAAAGTGGCTGATTCCAGGTCTGAGGCAGAGAAAGTGCAAGAGGTATCTGGGGTTATCTTGTTATACCTAGAAAACCAAGTGCTCAAAAACTAATAAGGACATGTCAAAAGAGTCCAGAAGTCTGCATTGAGAGGGTTTCCACTGACCAAATGTGGAAGAATTTGACCTCAAAAAATAACTAAATAAATAAATAATGGCTGTAACTGATTTAAAAAAATAAATTAAAATTAAAATGTATTGCCCATAGTTATTTTCAGAGAGAGAGAAAAGAAGAAGAAAGCTCATTTGCCATCTTTTGAAATTATTATTGCCCCAACTCCTTACTCAGAAAATTCGTAACTAAAGGAAAAAAATTAAATGCTTATCCTGCCTTTTTAGGAGGAACGCTAGTTCATCTCCACATGATGAGCAAAAGCTCTTTCTTACAGAAAAATACGAGCTGTAAAAAGAATTAGAAAATTACCATTTACCCCCAATAAGATAGGCAAGAATCATCAATTTCATGAAAATGTACTAAGGAAAATTTATGTGGATCCAGAGTTTCACCCTACAGAATAACTGTTCATTGCAAAAGGAAAAATATTTGACAAAAATTGAGGTCTGATCTTTACCACTTTTAGCCAACTGATCAAACTTAGAATCACTGATAATGTGACACCTGATACTGTGCCCACCAATATGTTACAATATGAGCTATAAAAGAATACCTATTGATTATTCTTACTCCAACAAATGTTTAATCTCCATCTAATCGAGCCTACAGGTTTAACTTCTAGTTTATAAGATGTGCAGGGTGTCCAGGACTAACTTAAATGACTCCGTAAGGAAATCATCAGACAAATTCAGAATGTGGGCATTCTATAAGAAAATTGAACAGGATTCTTCAAAACTCCAAGTCATAAAAGAATAGAAAGCAATAAATAACTCAAGTGGGAAACATGAAAAAGACACAAGAACCAAATGCAATACATGAACTTTAACTTGTGGTCAGAAAGATAAGCTAGAAAAATTGGGGAGAGGTAATACTGGGGAAATTTGAACATGGATGGGTATTAGATAAAAACTAAGGAATTATTATTAATTTCCTTAAAATCATTAAGATATTGCCATGATATAGGAAAATGTCCTTATTGGTAAGAGATGTGTGGTCCAATATCTATGGATAAAATGTCATGATCTCTGAAATTTATTTTTAAATGATTCACCAAAAATGTGTAGTGATAGACAATGATAATGCATATGTGACATAAGATTAAAATTAATTAAGGTCATTTTCAGGGGTTTTGTTATTGTTGCTTTTATTTTGTTTTGTTTTTGAGTGTGTGCATTGTCCTTCTTATAGACATTATCAGATTATTGCCTAATGTTTGAAAATTGAAAATGTCAGTTTCCCACCAGATGTTATTTCTATTTTAAAATACACACACACACACACACACATATATATATATATATATATATATATATATTTTTTTTTTTACCCATATAATGTCTCTTAACAAGGTGTTGTGCTATTGCATGTCCCTGATTTTTAATGAGAGTATCTTCTCATATATACAAGTATATTAGATATTTGTGTTTCTTCTCCTATGAATTGCTTGGGTTTTGCCCAATTTTTTACCAAAAAAGATTATTTTCATTTAGATAAATATACCTAATAAAATTTTCCTTTGTAGCTTACATTTTTTCTGTCTTGCTTAAGAAGGTCTCTGTACCCCATGGTTATACAATTATTTACCTAGGTTTTCTCTGAAGATTTTTATTGTTTTTTGTTTTATATTAAGGTTTCCAATACACTTCATTGGGCAAAATGACTTGAGTTGGACTTGAGGTGAAATTATGAAAAACTTCTTAAATATCTGTCTGTGCATTTCTTTTTTCTTTTCTTTTTTTAAAGTTTCAGTAGTTTTGTCCTTGTTATTTCACTGTAGCTTATTAGTCTCTGGTTTCAATTTGTTTCCTTAGAAAAGTGGCTTTGATTATATCTCTTTATAACTCAATATATAACTTGCCTTTTTTTGTATTTATGTCACATTTACATTATATTGAGGTGTTCTTTTTTTTTATCTGTTTGTAAACTAACCTTCATGAGTAACTGTTTTCTCCTTCATCGTCACGTGTATTTATACATCTAAAAATCTTGCTTAACTAAATAAAATCCTTGCTTTATTTCTTAAGGTAGTTGTAAAAAATGTCAGAGGTAGAATACCATCCCAAGTGCAAATATCTTTGATAATACAGTCAGGCAGGGCTGAACACATTTGAACTTGAGTGTATTGCCTTTCCTTTTTTATCTAACAGAGTTCACAGAAGTGATGAGTGGGCAACATCTTTTGAAAATCTAGTTAACAAAGAAATTTAGAAATTGAGTCTCACTCGTCAAATTGGAGAACTCAGCCTGGAATAAAACAAACTCTAGCAATGCTCTTATTTATTAATACCTAAGTATAATATAACAATCTGCCTTAAAATTAGAGATTAAATTTGATCCTGTTCCTCCCTCTTTTTTGCCCATTTTCTAAAAATATATCTTATAAACTTAAGATCAAGAAAGCTCATGTGTGCTAATTTAGAAAAGCTCTAAGGCATATCCTACAAAATCAAATTTCTCATAAAGATCTATTTGTCCTATGGTGATTTTCCATCAAGAATGTGTTTTGAGGCCACAGCAATGAAAAGATGGGGCCTGCTGAATTAAATTATGAGTGCTTTATGAAGCCAGACCATGTATGGCATGCCTTTGAATTCTTCCATTATATCAGTGAGTTATTGCTGCAATACTGCTGCCCAACAACCACAAAACTCAGCAGCATAAAACAATAAGCATTTCTAAGCTCCTGAGTCGTCTGGTCTGGGCCAGGCTCAGCAGATCTCAGTAGCCTACCACCAGCCTGTGTTTAGCTGGTGGGTCAGCTAGGGGCTGGCTGGTTTATAATAGCTTCACTTTCATGTCTGATAGTCAGTTGAGGTGATAGAGAGGGGTATAAGTAGGTCATATGTCTC
The DNA here is from genome assembly GCF_057876585.1 of Rhinolophus sinicus. Taxonomy (NCBI): domain Eukaryota; kingdom Metazoa; phylum Chordata; class Mammalia; order Chiroptera; family Rhinolophidae; genus Rhinolophus; species Rhinolophus sinicus. The sequence goes on from NC_142513.1 coordinate 29,825,999, forward strand.
CTCCGGCAGGCCACTGCTTCACATGACACCTGAGTAAGCTTTCAACAGAGAGTGCAGAAGCACACAGGGCCTTTTGAAGTCTAGGCTCACCAACTGCGTACTGTCACTCTGGCACATGTACTGAACAAAGCAAATCACAAGGCCTTCCCAGATTCAAGATGAAAAATACACTCCAGTCTTTGATAGGAGGAACTACAAAGGTGTGATTACAAGGAGAGGGGAAGAACGGCTGTCATTTGTGCCATCTATCTACCACTCCCACAAAACTTGCAGCTGGAGTTGCACAGAGTAGAAACGCAACATGATTTTGAGTACATGAACCAGAATATGACAATTAAATGAGATGTCCCTGAATCCCAGCAAATGGATGATCAAGAGCAATCCCTGGTATCCAGTGGGGGACCATCTGAAGCTCAGGATTGTGGGGAGGGAAAATTAGGAGGAATCCAAGCTGAAATTCCCTGGTTGGACCCAATCTCTTGAGTCCTCTGATCTAAACCAGATGTAAGTCTGCTAGGATAGAAGTTAGACACTCTCCACAAGCCCAGTAGGGATCATGAGTGTGGATTGAATTGATTGCCAATAATTTAAAAAATCAGGAGATCTTACACGAAAATTTGGATTTCTCACTTCTCTAGAAAAACAAAAATCTGTCAGGCATCAGCTAGAGTGAGTTTCAGGAACGTCCTTTAGACAGAACATGTCCGCCCACCACTCAGACTTCCTTGCACACAGCCTGTTTCTCTGATTTTCATGACTTGCCTTTTCCCCCTCAACATCTGAGTTTGCATCTAAGGCTATAGCTTAGACTCCTTAGACTCCATCTAAGGCCTTAGACTCCTGAGAGATGGGCTTTTTGGGAACAGAGCCAGACTTTGCTTTGCATACTTTCCATATTTTCTTACAATGAGCTAGTATTCCATTTATAAAAAGGAAAAATAAATAAAAAGAAAAGCTCTAACTTAAAATTTAATAATAAATGATATTTTATAATTAATTCATTAATAAATGAGTGACTTTTTCATAGAGTGGAATATATAACATTTAATATACATTAACTTAACTTAGTTAATACATTAAATATTTTAATTTATTAAAATAGTTTAGAATACAGTAACATCTATTACCCATGATAAAAGGAAGAGTCCACTAAAGTTATAATTTAGCCATAACTGGGTCAATTATTAAAAATTATTTAAAATAATAATTTAAATTTAATTATTACTATTGTGAAGTTGTGATTTAAAATAAGGAGTATATATTTTGTCTTAATCTCAGTTCCCAGCACAGAGCTCCTGAAACCCTTGGAATTTCATAAGTGCTGAGGCAATAAATGTGTCTTATCTTATGTAAATAAAGTGACTTTTGGAAAGCACCTAAGGATGGGAGCTGGTTGCCATAGGAACCAACCAGGTGATTAGAGGGTTGAAACTTTCAGTCTCCCACCTCCAACCTCCAGGGAGAGGAGAGGGCTGGAGATTGAGTTCAATGGCCAGTGGTCAATGAGTTATGTTGATCATGACATGTAACGGAGTCTCCATAAAAACCCAGGAGGATGGGATTTGAAGAGATTCTTGGTTGGTGAACATGTGGAGAATGGGGAGAGTGGTGCAGCTAGAGAGGCCATGAAAGCTCTGCATCCTTTTCCCATACCTTCCCCTACACATCTCTTCCATCAGACAATTCCTGAGTTATAGCCTTTTATGATAAACCAGTAATCTAGTAAGCGAAACGTTTCTCTGAGTTCTGTGAACCACGCTAGCAAATTAAGCAAACCCAATGGGGGTGGGAGGTGGGGTCGTTGGAACCTCCAAACTATAGCCAGTAGGTCAGAAGCACAGGTGACAACCTGAACTTTGATTGGCATTTGAAATAGAGTGGGGGTGAGAGGACTGAACCCTTTACGTGTGGGATCTGACGTTATCTCCAGGTAGATATTGCCAGAATTGAATTCAATTGTAGAACACCCAGCCGGAGATGCAAAGAATTACTTGGTGGTGTGGGGGTAAAACCCACACATCAGAACTAGGTGTAGAAATGTAATTGTTAAAATTAGATTATTAAAAATTATTAGAAAATGTTAAAGTATTTGGCATTTGGAATATATATATATATATATATATATGAATGAAATAGTATGATCAAGCACCATGGGGTCTTGTCCGCCAATGACCTAAGAAATTTACTTCTAGGTCAGGAACAATAGATCTATAGCTGAAGGTCCTCCAGTCCTCCTAAATGAAAACTGCAATCTGCTGTTCCCCAAACCCAGAGCCCCTTGCTTTTCTCCCCGTTCGCTACATTCTTTGGAAAAGAAACATTTTAGCTACATTTGTTGCTGTATTAAAATTGAGGCAAATTGATGATGAGGTCTGGATGGTAGTAAAGGGAAACCGTCAAACACTAAGCTGAGATTTTACTCGAGTAAAAGAGTATGACGGTGTAAAAGCCCCACCGCCTTCTAAATTGTTGGGACACCTGGGAAGAATTGGTCATTGTCTTGTGGTGTCTGATGCTCCAGAGGTTCGCCTGTCCCCCACACTGAGGGTGGGACTGTGTGTGATGGTGGTTTTGCTCCATCAGGGCCCCCTGGTACCCTTCTCATAGCGTGTTTCCTCTTTGGCTTAGAATTCATACACCAGCCAACGTAGTCATCAATGCCCCACATTTTATATCTGGGGAGAACAGGTGAGTTTTAATACTCAGGCCAAGCTATTTTTATCAGGTACTTTTTGCTATGGAAAAAAAATCATTCAAATAGATCCGCAATCCATTATCTGACACTCTTGGGGCCTGTTGTTTTTCAGAATTCATCATTTTTCTGATTGTAGAAAGATAATATGATATGTATACTATGGGTATCATACCCCAGAGAGGCCTGCGTCACACTCATAATCACACAAATTAATGTCTATAGGACTGTGCATTGGATATTCACATGAAGTGGCAGAAATAAGGATTAAAAATAGCCTTATATCCGTTAATATCAGTGAGTTTGCCAAAAATTTACCAAAAACGTTTGTATTTCAGAACTTTGGGGATTTTTAGAATTGCAGATAAGGGATTATAAATGTGCATTAAATAACTAAGATTTGGCAAAATCTCTCTGGCATAGAAGCAAGAGTGCAAAGGAGTTGAGGTAGTGGATATTCTCAAGCTGCAGGCAGAGAATGGGGTGAGGAAAGGCGGTCAAGACCGAGGGACAGGTGCCCTGAGCAGTGTCTCTATCGCAGAGAGTCCAGGGCTCAGAGCAAGTGCCAGAGACTGCGCTGAAGGACAGATGAAGGACAGATAGCCAGGGTCAAAACAAAGAGTACAACTGGGAGCTCAGAGTACAGCCAGGACAGGAAGTGATCAGTGTCCCAAGGGGACCTGCAGCGTTGGCATCATCACACTGGGGCGCTGAGAAATGCAAGACCTTGGGCCCCACCCAGATCTCCTGAATCAGAATAAAAAATCAAAATTTCCGTTGATATTTGTGTGCACCTTCAAGTTTAAGAAGCATGAAAAGAAATCCGTTAAAGGTTTTAAGGCCATATTTTAAGAAAAGCTGCCTCAATGCTCCTAGAGGGAGAAAAAACACTTAATCTCATATGTCATTTTGAAGATTGTACTCCCCCCTTACCACTCAATCAGCAAAGGGAATTTTATTTAAACTTCTGGGTTTTGAATCCACTCAGCACAGCAGAGCTCCTCAGCAGGCAGTACCCACCTCTGGCCTTACCCCTCAGCCCACTTCTCTGAAGACTCCGGCTTTACTTGCTTTGTGATGAGGGCCACCATGTAAGCGTGCATTTGAAGAAAGGGTTCTGTGACTTCTGAATGTGTGTAAATTCTCCAGAGCATTAAACATACAGAAAAGACAGTTTACAAAGGAGCTACAGCAGTTTACGAGGCAAATCAAAATAAGAATGAAAAAACGGAATCAAAATAAAGAGGTTAAAATGGAAGTTCAAGTTGGTCACATGAGAATGTTTGTTTTGGAATAATGCATCCAGCGTCTCCTTAGAAGCTCGGCTTCCAGCCTCTGGGTGAGGCTGCACTTCACAAAGCTCATACCTTGATCCCTGTCCACTCCAGTCAGCTTCTTCTCTCTCCCCGCCTCAATTCATGGCTGACTTGGGCACTCCCAGCTATCAGTAGCTTCCAACCCCTACTTTTAAGAACTTCAGATCATTGCATATTGCTTCTGTAAACTTTTTGAAAATACCTACCTCTGTGTGTGTGTGTGTCTGTGTGTGTGTGTGTGTGTAGACATGTTTATTTTTATTATTGCAAGTCTTCAGCCCTGTTCTGCCGCATAAAACCTGAAAACTTGACTTTCAGCTATGGACAAATGACATACCCAACTAAACTGTTTTGCATCTTCTCATAGGTAACCAGGGGATGATATTAAAATCACTTTGTTCCTCCTCATTTTTGTACATATCTTTCAAGAAGTTTCTCCACGGGTGGTTATGGAAACCTAAATGACATAAAAGCACCTCTGCTCTTGATCTCTCCCAGCTGCAGGTGGAGCTGGAGCAAGAATACCAAGACAAGTTCAAAAGGCTGCCCCTGGAGATTTTGGAGTTTGTGCAGGAAGCCATGAAAGGGAAGATCAGCGAGGACAGTGATCACAGTTCTGCTCCTTCCTCCCTGGCCTCCGAATCTGGAAAACTGAACCACAGGCCTCCTTCCAGTGAGGAGCTGGAAGGAGACCACGCAGGAAAAGAGTTTGATACTCCTCTGTGATTGTTCCTACCAGGCCTTCAGAACATGCATGGCCATTCAAGCTCCATTGGACTCTTATTACAAAGATCACTGCCCAGAGCATCTTCCTGAGAAGCGTCCCTTAGCCTAAAATCCGCACCAAAAGGAGAGTTCCAAAAGGATCCATGCAGACGTCCCCATGCCCAGGCTCCATGTGTGGAAACTACTGTAGGTCTACTAGTGGAGAGTGCATGTATATGGATGGGGTTTTTGTTTTCTTTCCAGTAGTAAATTCAAAGCAGGCTCCATGGACCATGTAATGAAGGACTGTCTCTTCTTTGAAGAAAATCTAACTCATGTTTTTATTTGAAGCTCTGGTATAAAGTATTTTAAAGTAATAGAAATAGTTTGAGAAATGCATATCACTATTTATCACTATTGAACAGCCAACTTTGAACACTTTTTTCCCTACCTGCCTCTCAACTACCACATCTTCGTTAACATGCATATTAAATTGTTTCATCCTTTGCTTTGCAAGCACTGGAGGCTTGCAGTCTGCTAATTTATTTAACATAGAAGCATCAGTGTATTTGTTACTGACATGGCTTTATCAGATACCACAGTGATTCAAATAAGCTTGTTTTCTTTCTTTAAAAAAAAATCACTTGATTGTGTCCTTGCCCAGTGAAGTTATTCTCAGACTTAGCAATGTGGCTGGTATATTTGGTTGCATGAGCAAGTTGGCCACACACTTTTAGACAGTGGGCTATCAGAGTTAACTATTTGCACTCAAAGTCTGAGTATTCATTGTTTGTTGGCCTGAAATGAATAAATAATTACAAAGAGTCTGTTCAGTTGAATAAAAATAGCTGAGCTGATAAATGTTGAGCAGAGATTCAATCAGAGTAAACAGGTTGCAATGGTTATTTTGCTGTCTGACATTTTTTATGGTTCATTTATTTTTAATATAGAGATAAAGATTGAATATTTATCTAGAGAATACACAGACCCACATATAAATTCTATATATTATCTCCATGTATATATATGTACACACTCAGCCATATAAATACAGACACATACACCATACATACACACACGCACACACACACGCACACACGCACACAACACACACACACACACACACACACTTTCATTTGAGTATGGATGTGTGTTTCTTAATTGGCAATGACTCAAAACTCTTCCTCAAGACCTAAAACCAAATTCATGGAAAAATGGATAGAGAAGACAGTGCTCAAACATCTATATTTTGTGGATAAATTATATTGATATTCTAAGAAGCAATTGACACAGTCGTTGATGCAAGTTGCGGTAGATTTAGAACTTAGAATATGAATTTGATAACATATTTACAGGATCAATAACTGGATTTTAAGCTTGTTTTAATCATCAAAATATACAAAAATGTATAAGACAGAAATATGGAAATTTATTAATATCTTCCATAATTTTTAAGTGAGAGATTTCAATTTTATTCTAACATAAAAGAATCTTTTGTTGTATATTTACTATGTACATTTAATTCATGTAACTGTCCTTTTGTTGAGTTTCTATGTTAGGTGGCATAAGAAAAAAATTATATTATGGTAAAACCGATCAAAAATATTATTGAATGGTCTTAAGTAAGAGAGAGTAATTATATAGAGGAAAATATAGTTTAGAGAGTACAACAAAGAACATTGAAGTTGAAACCCTGAAGCAAGATGCTCACAGCTTTATTTTACTTTAAAATAAACCTGTCTGATTGTAGCTTAGCAAAACAGTTTAAAACACAAAATCAATGTGTCTTGAAAACTGTGTTTCCAGAATTTAATATTTTTATGGAAATTATTTTATTTAACTTGAAGCAATAACTAAGGATCGCAATTAAGTTTTTATCAAAACGAAGGCCTAGTTCAAAACTAAGTGTTTGATCAGTGAAAAAAAACAACAACAAAAAAAAAACACGCACCTTGCAAGACACCAGGGGAAAAAAATCTCATTCTCTTTGGAGATGACGATAGCATTTCTATCTGAAGGATTTGGGGTGTTGATTCGATACTTAATAAAACTTAATTTCAACTGAAAGAGAAATATTTTCTAAATCATTCCACTTTTGCACTTTGAAAGAAAGGCATTAATCATAAGGAAGCAAGAATGGTCAAAATCGAATGCTGCATTTTTATAAACAAAATTACAGGCTGTCTAAAATTGCAGAAGAATGAACTAACAATAGCATTCATAACCAAACACAATGGTGATTATTACAGAACACTGTATCACATTTTAGTCCAGAAACGTACACAAAACTGTTTGGGTGTTTGGATTTCATTATCTTAGGGACTCTAGTCATTTTACAATACGTTTGTATTTGGCCATATCACATTTTTATATCTGTACAATGACACTTTCTGCGGTTGTGGGGTAGTGTGTCCATCTTGCATCATTGAAACTACTACAGTGATAGCATCATTTAATAATATTAATATTACTTGAAATAGACTAAGATAAAGAAAAGGGGTCTATATGATGTGCAGTTTTGTGCCTTTATGTATTTGCCTTGTTCTCTGTTGAATGTGTGGAATTCTGTACTGTGGTTTTTCCTGTAATAGAGAATAGAGCTGTGTATTAAATTAGACTGTGCCCCTCTGATACCTTTACACTACTGAGAATAGCGTGGTTTTGGCCGTGTAAACCAATTTTCAAAGTTCTAATGACTTGCCATGTGTTTTTGGTTTTTAACATTTCATTTTAACATTTCAAGATCACCAAACATTAATTAATACTCCAGTAACAGATAAGCAGTCATTAAATAATTCTGAAAGAAAGGGCCATTGCTTGCATTACTTTGAATTTAATGTTGTGCTCGTGCACTGTATAAATATTGTTTGTGATGGAGTGGACATTGTGACTTTTGCCTTTTCAGAAGAAAACAGATAGGACAAAGTATTTGAAGCTCTTAAAATGTACATATTTTGGTTCTTCTATCTCAAGTTATTTAAAATGCATAATTCACATTTTTGTAATAATTCTATGCAATTTTGTGGCATGATGTTTCTTCCACTTGTAATTTTATGTGCTTTCATCACAAATCCAAAGGAAACAATAAAAATTTCTTAACACAACACAGCTGTTATTGCTTGGGTCAGGGCCAACCTTCCTTTGATGGGCAAGATGATGGGAACAGTTCTAATGCCCGTCTTTAAGGATGTAATGCTCACCTGAGCGCACCACTTGTGCTTGTACAGAAATTTGAGATGCTTCAATGCTGTGCCAATGAGCACAGTATGCTGGTACCCTGCCGTTCCAGTACCTCTTTTCCTTGAATCCCTCCCCAAATACCAAAACATTGGTATCACACACACATTCAGACATAACTCTCTAGCTTTATCTCTTGGTCCTCTTCTCACACACCACACTCCAGCCTTATGGGTAATTTCACTTCCTTAGCTTTTTAAATAGTATTCCTTCAGTTAATTAGACCCTTCCTTTTTGTTTCTCTTTTCCTTGAATCCCTCCCCAACACACACACGCGAGGCACTGCACTTGCCTATTGCTTCCAGATAGAGCCTCCCTTCCTTTCTCCATTCCCCCCTTCCTTCCTTCCTTCCTTCCTTCCTTCCTTCCTTCCTTCCTTCCTTCCTTCCTTCCTTCCTTCCTTCCTTCCTTCCTTCCTTCACCAAAGCTAAGGAAGGCAAAACATTCAAAGGTTTATTGGCAAATAGTGGAAATGACAAGAAGTGAGAGAGTACTTGATGTAAGCTTTCTTGTAAAATAAAAAGGAATCTGCAACATTGATTTAAATATATATATATATATAATATATAATATATGATATTACATATATATATATATATATATATATATATATGTTTGAGAATGGTCTGTAAGCACCTCAAATGCAGTGTATTAGCTGTCTATTGCTATGTTGCACATTACTGCAAAACGTGGTGGCTTAAAGCAGTAAGAATCATCTGTTATCTCTCATAGTCTTTGTGGCTCGAGAATTCAGAACACGGCAGAGCAGAGATGGCATGTCTCTACTCCACCATGTCCGGGGCCTCAGCTGTAATTCTCTGAAGACTTGTTTACTCACAGATCTGGTGGCTGATGACATGTCAGCTGAGATTAGTTGGGGCTCTGGGCTACAACATCCACATGTGTCCTCTGCACATGGCCTGAGCTTTTTCACAATATGGTGGCTGGCTTCCAAGGATGAGCCTCTTGAGAGAGCCAGGCAGGAGATATGTCAAAAATTTTTGTGACCAAGCCCCGAAGTTGCATGCTATCATTTATATACTAGAACTCATTCATGGATGCTATCACAAGCCCCTTCCCAGATTCAAGAGGAGGGAACAAATATAGACGCCATCACACCTTGGGAGCAGTGTTGGTCACACTGAAGAGCACAAGGAATGGAATAAATATACAGGCATGACCATCTTTGCAAAATGCAGCCTTCCACATACAGTGTGTACCAAACTGAATTTGTAGTTACACTCAAACCTGCTCCACCTCCTTTGTCTTCTCCATCAATGAACAAAACCATCGTCAATTCAGTTGCCCAAGCCAAAACGTTGGTATCATCCCTGACAGCTCCCTCTCCCTCATTCCCTTTCCAATAAATCACCAGGCTGGATCACTTCTGACCCTGTGAGAGCCCTCATATTTTTTCACTTTCCATCCCCTTTGCTAGTATCCAAGTTTCCTCCACTATCCCCTCCCACCTACCAAGCTTCTTCTAAATGGTTTCCACGCCTTTAGTCCTAAATCATGTAACCATTTCCCCATACTGTAGCTACACTGATCATACAAAAGCAAACATAGGATTAAAAAGCCTTTAATTGACCTCAACTGTCCTCAAAATGCAATCTAAACCCCTTAGTAAATGTTTGAGATTTTACATGATTTGTTCCTACATAACTCTCTAGCTTTATCTCTTGGCCCTCTTCTCACACACCACACTCCAGCCTTATGGGTAATCTCACTTCCTTGGCTTTTTAAATAGTATTCCTTCAATTAATTAGACCCTTCCTTTTTGTTTCTCTTTTCCTTGAATCCCTCCCCAGCACACACACACACACACACACACACACACACACACACGCGCGCGCACACACATTCAGATTCTTTCTATTCCCTGGTTAACTCTTATTCATCTTTAGGTTTATAGCATAAACGGCACTTCTTCTAGGAAGCTTTCTTTGATCTCACTCAAGCTCCCATTGCATGCTATATCAGTCACCTATTGCTGCATAACAAACACCACAAACACTGTGTCATAAACAACCATTTTCTATTTGTTGTGAGTCTTCAGATAGATGATGGCTCTGTTGATCTGGGCTAGGTTCATTTCAACTGGACTCATATATACATCTGCAATCAGCTATGAATTGGCAGGTGGCTGACCCTGGCAGGACTCTTTCAATGACTGGGGCTTTGGATGGAACAACTGGACTGACTTGGCTCTTCTCCCTATGATTTCTTGCCCTCCAGTAAGCTAGCATGGCTTTTTACATGTCAGAGGCAGGATATGGAGAATAAGAATAAGTGTTCAAGGTCTCTAGAAGTCAAAACTCAGAACTGGTACACCATTACTTTCACCACATTCTATTGGTGAAAGTAAGTCATAAGACCAGCCCTGATAAAGAATAAAAGGACATGCAATTTTATAGGTGAAAGGACATAGACACAGGGTAATCATTCATGGTGGCCATTTGATGAATGCAATCATCGCACTAAACACCTTGTATTTTCTTCTACATGTAAAGTACATGCCAACCCTAATGCAATGGCCCTCTTAATTACATATGTTGTTTCTGTACTCCGATTGGTCATTCGGTGGTAACCCTCGAAGGAGGCTTGGGGGTGAGTGAAGCACTGTAAGGGATTAAGAAGTACAAACTGGTTGTTACAAAATAGTCATGGAGATATAAAGTAAACCATAGAGAATATAGTCAATAATACGGTCATAACTATGCATAGTGCCAGGTGGGTACTAGATTAGGTAGAGAGATCATTTCTTAAATTATAAAAATGTCTAACCACTATGCTGTACACCTGAAATTAATATAAAATAATATGAATATCAAAATAAATAAATAAAGTTTAAAAAAATAAATAAACAAAATTAAGAATAGAATTACCATATAATCCAGCAATTCGTTTTCTGGGTATCTACCCCCAAAAAAATCTGAAAACATTTATCCATAAAGATATTTGTATCCCTATGTTCATTGCAGCATTTTTCACAGTGGCCAAGACATGGAAACAACCAAAGTGTCCTTCGATAGATGATTGGATAAAGGTGTGGTACACATATACAATGGAATATTACTCTGCCATAAGAAAAGATGAAATACTGCCATTTGCAACAACATAGATGGATCTTGATGTTATCATGCTAAGCAAAATAAGTAAGACAGAAAAAGTCAAGAACCATATGATTTCACTCATATGTGGGACATAAAACTGAAAACAACAAACGAACAAGACAAACAAAAACTCATAGACACAGAGAACAGTTTAGTTGTTACCAGAGGGTGAAGGAGAGGGGAGGTGGCAGAAGGAAAAGGGAGTCAAATATATGGTGACAGAAGGAAGACTGATTCTCAGTGGTAAATACACAATACAATATATAGATGATGTATTATAGAATTGTACACTTGAAACCTATATAATTTTACTAAACCATGTCACCCTGATAAATTTAATAGAAATTTAAAGAAGGAAAACAAACATAAATCAATAAAACCAATAGAAACTCCAACCTTTAGAGAGGATTGCACTCAAAGTAACACCAGTCCAAGACCCAAAAAATAGTTGAAAGGGGGAGAAAAATTTGTACTGAAATCTCTAGAAAATGTGCCACAACAGGATTTGATTCATAATATACTACAAAGTCTTAAAACTGCTTTTTGCATCCTTTCTCTCTGTGTATGTGATTGTCACAGATATAGGAGCTGCACCCCAAATCTCCCTCAAACCCCAGCCTGTACAACTCTTGCCTTCTCTCCCCCTCATTTTCATCTTTTCATCTCTGGGTTTCTATTTTCTTTAACCATCTTTAGCCTTTTGAGTAATCCTTTAACCTTTTCAATGTAAATCATTCTATTCTTCCTGAATGCTCTAATTCAGTTCCCAAAAGGTTCTCAAGCAAAGTAAGGAAAAGTAGAATTATTCTTACACTGGGAGAGACTATAATACTCCAGTGTCAACATTTTTCTAGTAATGCATTTAGTCAACATAGATTTAATAAACACCTACTATGTTCAAGGCACTGGTTCTGCCCCAGGCTCAATCAGGTTAGAAACCAAGATTTCTTGATCATAATCATGCCCAGATAAGTATATCTTTAAGGCTACTCCCTCAAAATGAATCGTATTGCATGTCTTTACCTCAACACAGTTAGAAAGAAAGGTGTTTTCCCCTTTCATCATGAAGTGTTAATGCTACACACACACGCGCACGGACTGTGACAGAGGGTCTTCAGCATCAAATGGCATTTAACACCTTTTTATCCTCTAAGAGTTGCTTCCCTAAGCAACTTGCTAGCATCAGAGGGCAACCCCAACTTTTTGAACCTAGGATATGGTCCATATGCCACTGAGAGGGGGTTTATGAGTCCAACTGGTTTATTTGGCAGATAACTTTGTACTAAAATTTATTCTATAATGTCAAAGTAGGATTTTATTCACTAAACTCTATAGCCTCTTAAAATACTTTCCCTACTGATTTCTCTTCCTGCATTTCCTTGTCACAGATAAAATATTTGCTCCCGAAATCTCTCTCAATACTCAATTGACTTATTCTATTTTATTTCTTTATTCTATTTTCTTTAAGTAAGACAGGATGTGAAGAAAGCCAAGGAAAGTTGCTTTGCCCAGCAGGTTAGCACTGTGAGTTGCAGAGCTCACTCCCCCTGGGCAGCCTCAGAAAGCCTTGTGGAGCACCCTTCACAACTGACCCACCAAGACATGATCAATCTGGGATATTTACCCACCAGTGCCAATCTCTCTTTGGTTGAGTGTTTCTTCTGTCATTAGCTCCTTAGCTCTTTCAGCGTGTCCATTGGCCAAACATGCTCCTGTGGCCAAAAAGTATCCTCAGAGAGACAAGGGACTTTTTAGGTGGAGGGAAGATGATCTCAGGTGACCTCTGCAGCAGGCTAATAGCTACATTCTCACACTTAACACATCAAGGCTCCATTTCATCTGTAAGCAACATGCAGTTTACCTGGGAGAGTCAGGTAAACTGGTGTCTGTAAAGCTGCCTATGAAGTAGAAATTATAACAGCCTTTACTTATTAAACTTCAAACTTCCCCTTACCCATCTCTCAGACTTACGAGTGAACATAATCCCAACTTGATTCACTCTGAAGGAGATGATCCCAGGGAAGAGGCTTGTGCTGGACCTGGATTTGGGTTTGGGGGTATGTGAGCAGGGAATTCCGTAATGGCCAGCGTGGCACAAAAAGACTGTGATTTCTAGGTTGGCATGTCCCCTAGGCCCACCAAATTCCTCTCTATGGCAGATGCACAGCCAGAAAAAAGTCAGGGTGAGGCCATCTAAAGTATGGGCCCCAAGGAAGGGACTCCCTTTGGCTGGATCTAGGGCAGTACTGCTTCCAAACATAAGCAACTAGATAATTTTTAAAATATGAAACAATGTTGTCTTTTACCCCCAATATTTTCCCCATTTGGATTCTCCCTTTATTCAAAACTCTAAGTCTTTCTGTGCCCCATGTCTCAGGGAAGGGGAGCAGCAGGGTGGAAAGCTAGAAATCTGTGAATTTCTTTTCCTGAGCTTTGTCATTCAAAATCCTGTGCGCTCAGCAGAATGGAGGAGTTATGGACAAATGTTTGGGACAAATCATAAGCAAGGTAGTTTTTGCCTGAGCTGGAAGAAATAAAGAGATGCAAGGGGTATGCCAAGAGTATAAGTCTTAGGGGATTTTTTCTGAGAGAGAAATTTTGCCTCCTTATGCAAAACACCAAAGAAATAACAAGATTCCAGAGGAAGCACAGTCAACCTTACCAAACTACACTTGGATGGCTTCAAAAATTTCCTATATCTTACAGTGGCATGGAAACAACAGAAAAATTAAAGGACTCCCAAAGATGTGACAGATGTAGTACAGAGAACCAATGGGTTTAAATAGACCAGGAATACAGAAACCAAGCAGGACAACAGGTGACTCCATGGAGGCCTTACATAGAAAGATGAATTGAAGATGAGGTGAGTCCGCTGCAATATCTTGGCACTACACAAGCCCTCTGGGACATAGCTGCAACTAAAAAAGAGTTAACTGAGATTGTTTTTAGCAGATAGGTGTTGCGTCCAGCGCAACACGGGCAGTGAGGGTGCGAGAAGGGGCGGTTTGGGTTGTTTTTAAGAAAGAAACAAACAGAGACTTAATGTAGTTAAATCTCTCCAAAGGGCAGGGGTCTCTCAGTCTCAGAGGACTGGAGCCCAGAATAAGGCCGACTGAAGGTTTTTATTGATAGGTATACAAACACAAGAAAGTAACATTGTTTCTTACACGGTCTGTGAGACTCATACATCATAACAGAAAAATGTTTATTCCAATCACCCTTTATCTGTAAACAGCCTAAGTACAAGGTCCCATAATGTCTTACCTAAGGTACGTACCTTTTCAGGGTCAAGTCTCTCATACTGTAACAGCTCCGTTGAGATAAGTGGAGAGAACTGATCTTTGTTGTCCTCATGACTTCTCTCACAAACAGGTGCAAGGGAAAAGCCAGAGCTGGCAACAGCTTTTCCCAGGCAGGGGGGAGGGGAGGCAAGGCTCCTTCCCATGTTCTTCTAAGGCAGCTGATTGGGGGTCCCCACTCGGTTCCGCCTGGCTTAGGTTGTATCTACCATGAGATATCTTACCCGTCTTTGGCTGCAAACCATCTTTTGGGGACCAGACAGAGAGACATAAGGTGTAAACACAAGGATGGAACAGAGTCCCAGAAAGGCACAGTCTTACAGACTCTTCTTTCCTTAAGGAAAGACACGGGGGAACAGTTGGCTAGGCTGTTCTGTGACTACAGATAGGTACTCAAAAAATAAACTAATTTGAGTTATATAAAAATAATGCACATCCTACCAAAGGCTTCTGAATTCATGAAGATAAGTTTTTGTACCCAAAAAGCCTGAGTTCATCCAAAATGTCCTTTAAGACACACTTTCTATGGTACGTAAGAGAAAATGTTGTTCAGCTGGCCAACCATGGTGAAGCACTCCCTTAGAGATTCACATGTTGACCATCCACCCTGTTCTCACTGCTTGAAACCTTGGTGATAATGTCTCATGTAATCCCCAGATTTGCCCTTCTCTGTTTTTAAGACCTGGGCATACCTAAATTTTCACTTGAATATACTTAGATTCCACACTCTGCCTTTTTTATTCCAATGGCCCATGGTGCTCTGTAGTTCAATATATTGAAGTATTCAATCTTATCATGTGCTGGGTCCTAATGCTGGGGATATAAGACAATGTTTCATGCTTTCTGTATCGTTTACTACCTGTCTAAACCCCACATTCTCCAAAGGCAGATTGGATAATCCCATGGCTTAAATTAGTTCTTCCAGTTGTCCATCCCCTCCCATATCCTCTCTGCTCTTCCCAAATTCCTTCCTGTCTCATTCAGCACGTTGATTTTATAATGGTCTCTGAGAAAACTATCATTTTCAACTAAAATCCTAGTTTGCAATCCTTCTGACCTCTCTTAAGATTCATTGATCCTCTCTTCAGTTGTGTCTAATTTGTTGTTAAGACTGTCTATTGAGTTGTTTGTCATTTCAGTTATTCTTTTTTTAAATATATTATTTCTAGATGTTTTATTTAGTACTCTTTTAAAACTGTTAGGTCACTTTTCATAGAGTCTGTTCTCTGAAAATGATTTTTACTGGTCTTTTTTCCTTTTTGTGTAATAAGTTGCTTTACATTTGTCAATATCACAGTCTGATTTCTGTTGGTTCTGGCTTATGTTGCTTTATTTTCTTGTGTGCTTTATTATTTTTTTACTGTATAACGATTATTTTCCTTAAAAAAAAAAAGTGTTTATAGGCATTCCCTGAGACCTCAGATGTAGATGCTTTCTGACAGAAAGTACTGGTGTTTGTTTCTATATGGTGCCTGGGGAGTAGTTAACCCAGATACTTTTAGTGTTTTGTTTTGGTTTTTAATGTTTTTGAATCATTAATATATGTAATGGTCAGTTTTAAGGATGAAACTTATTATGAGGCTAGTTTGTAGATACAACCTCTTTAGGACTATTTTTTCCTCTAACTGAGACTCAAAGAAACTTTTTCTGCTCTATAATAAATATACAATTAGAATTACTTCTCATTTTCCTTGTCTGACATTAAACCCGTTTGGAAACCAGCCTAATAGGTGAAGGGTCTACTGTTAGATTCTCTCGTTTGAATGGACTCTTAGACTTTATCTGTCTTATCCAGTGAGGTCATCAAAATTAAAGTTCAAGTTACCCTGAATAGGTAGATATTGTCAGGATAAAGTGAGCTTTCCCTTAGGTTTTGGCCTGGTAATTACTTGCTATCTGTCATCTCTTCATTACCTTTAAGAAAATGTATTGGTTTGTATTTTATCTAGTATTTCAGTTGTTTTCTGCAGGAAAGTTACTCAGTTTCTATTGAGTATACTTTGAAATTTTAAAATTATTTCCCTGAAGAACACCTTTGATGCTCCCTAGACCAGGTTTTGCATCTGGATAACATGAAAATATTACTGTCAATAACCTGGGAAAGTAGCCAATCAAAGTCTAAAAGTGAAGTGGCTCATTTGTTTGGGAACATTCACATATCTCAGCTGAAATAGCAGTTTAGATAGAAAAATGTCAGATTGAGATAGCAAAAACTCTCACTATAATATAAAGACCTTCAAGTTGTCAAATGTATGTATGATATCCTTGTAAGCTAAATTTAGCATTTAGAGCTCTAATTTCTCTCTGAGATGTATAAAAACTCATCTAGCCTGACAGTTCCCTGTTGGCCGGACCTCTGAGAAGTC
The DNA here is from genome assembly GCF_057876585.1 of Rhinolophus sinicus. Taxonomy (NCBI): domain Eukaryota; kingdom Metazoa; phylum Chordata; class Mammalia; order Chiroptera; family Rhinolophidae; genus Rhinolophus; species Rhinolophus sinicus. The sequence goes on from NC_142513.1 coordinate 29,842,730, forward strand.
AATTATTCTCACCAAAGCCAATTTTAATTTATGCACATGAAATTACTCCTGAATTTTTAATGTGATTTTTTTATAGAAGTTGTAATATCAAATTAAAGGGCTAATGGCTTCAGAACAATGATATAAAAATCGATCTTGAGTCACCAAATTGCCAAAGAAACATGTTTTAGTTATGTGATATTTTTCACTAAGAAATAAATACCATATTTATTCTTATTCTTTATTGTATCCCCAGTGCTTATTGTAGCAAGGCATAATGGATAACAATCAATAAAGGTTGGATAAATTAATTAACCTGTAGTACATTGATTTAAAAAATTAAACTAATTCTTCCCAGCTTCTCTATTGTTTGTAATGTGACTTTGTAAATCCTGCCATCGAGAAGTGATATCTATATCCCACCCTTGAATCTCGTCTGGCTTTATGAAGGGCATTGGCCAATAGAATGAAATGACTCCATTTTTCCAGTTCCTAAACTAGACCTCTACCTTTTGGAATCCTGATATCTTATTTCCCCAAAAATAAGACTGGGACTTACATTAATTTTAGCTCCAAAAGACTCATTAGGGCTTATTTTCAGGGCATGTCTTACTTTATCATGTACAACAATCTACATTTATTCATTTATTCATGAACAAAAATCTACGTTCATTCAAATACAATCATGTCATCTTCTTCTGGAACATCGTATTAACTCTCCAAACCCCGAATTCCAGCTTGAATTTCTTGCGACTCCATTTCCTGTAGAACCACTGGCCCCAATCTCTCATGTCCAGCAATAGAGCTCTCCTTAAGTGAGCACTTCTTGTCCATGTAGCTGCTCATAGTGCACTGGCAACACAGCTGTCAGTGATTTTATCCCATGAATTCTTCACCCAAGTCACGACCTCTCGCAGGCTAGGCTTCACAAAGTTTCCAAGTTGATTTATCTCCCTTCTATTTTCAGTGTAGTCATTGATTTCCATGCACAAATGGTCCTTAAATGGCTTGTTTATTGTAATATCAAGAGTCTGGAGATAGGCAGTCATTCCTGTGGGGAATCATTATTTGATCTATTCTTCTCTCTGCAAGGAAGTTCTTCATGTCTTTAGCGCGGTGAGTGCTGGCTAAATCCCAGATTAGCAGACCTCTTTGGCCACCTCACAAAACAAGTGGCAGCATTAAATCGACCCCCTTTCTTATAAGCTTGTGTGCACCAAGCTTTTTCGGTTTCAAGAACATAAATGCCTGAAACACGTTCAACCTTATCTTTCTTGCCTTTAGTGATGACTAGAGGTGGGGCTTTCTTTCCATCCAGAAGAATTGCCAAAATACAGGTAACAGGTGCACTTTCGTAACCAGTGGAGGGAATGTAGATTGACAAGGCACCCATCTGATCGATCAATTGTCCTTTGAGATCCTCGGCCCATAAAGCCTGCAGTTTCATCCGTAGCAATCATGTTGGAGAGCTGGTATTTAGAAAAGTCAATGCCATCAACAAAGGACTTGAATGCAAGTGCACGCTTAATAACTTCAGTATCTTCCAGCTTGAACAGTGTTGTCCATCTTAGAGAGAGTTCATATCACTGAAGGAAGCCATCCAGCCAGTGTTGTGATGCTTTGAATTTTTCTGGGGATATTTCTAACTGTGGTGCCACTGCAAGGGCAAATTCTTGAATATCAACCCTGCACACAACCAAAGCCTTTGCTGTCCTGTCAGCACTCCATTCACAGATGACGTCTTCCAGCTCAGGAAGTAATGGTTGCCGACCCGACCCACACTTGCACTTCTTAGCATTTCCCTCGTCCACCTGTTGACTGAGTTTATCGTACTCTGCTTGCCATTTTCAGACTGTTTGGAGGTCCAACTTCTTCTCTTTGCAGAAAGCTGCAAGATTCTTGCCCCAAGAGTTCTCCATGATTCCTTTCTTATACTCGACGGAAGAGCTTTCTTTTTGCACTCATCTTGTCCGGGGGCCAAAATATTATTCCCTTTAAATCTACCATTAAATCAAGTGTTAATTGAAGACTTACGAGACAGAAGTGGCAACAAAAATGATAACAGAATGATTGTCCACACAAAAGCAACAAAAAATTGCAGGCACCAAAATTCAGATAACAATTCTTTATTTCACACCAGTGCATTAAGAACATCTGTTACAACACACGACATATTGAATTACGAAGATTTATATTAGACACAACCATGTCTGTTCATTATCAAGTGTGCACGTTATTCATGTGTTGTTTCTGTACTTCGATTGGTCACTCGGCAGTAAGCCTTGAGTTCATCTGTTTACATAGGTCTTTCCCTCTTGTCCAAAGGTGCCCACTTGGGTATATACAAATACTTAATTATAATTTATATTATCATTTATTTTAAGTATTAATGTCAATAATATTATTTACTTATATTTAATTATCTATAGTATTATTATTTTATAATTCAATACATCCATCGTGTGTTGCAACGGACATACTAAATGCATCCATCTGGCCGACAATCTTAACTGGGGCTTATTTTGGGGGTAGGGCTTATATTATGAGCATCCTGAGAAACCATGCTAGGGTTTAATTTCCGGTTAGGTTTTGTTTTCGGGGAAATACGGTATTACAATGAGAACAGTCTTTTGTTACCCTGCTGGAGAATGAGAGACCTCATGAAGCAGAGATCTACTCATTTTTTTAGCTGAAGCACCAGATGTATGATAGAGCCCAACCAACATTAGCTAAGCCACCTAGCCAACCAGCCACCGACCATGGATACATAAGTGAGCACAGGTGAGATAGTGGACCTGGCCCAAAGCAGCAGAGCCACCCAGCCAATCTGCAAATGTTTAAGCATTACGTAGTAAGTGGTTTTTGTTTTGAGCCAGCTTAATTTTAGGGTGGTGTGTTACACAGCAGTAACTGGTAAAAAATCTTTGTTACAAGACTTCCTGGGAGTGTTTCAGAGGAGAGGATCCCAGATTGGGAATAATAAATCCTCAGTTCCAGTTCAGTCTCTGCCATGAGCTTACCGGTCTTGCACAAAGCTGTCCTCTCTCAGCCTCAGATTTGAGATTCCTTTAAGTTCTAATTTTATATGTGGTGTGGAATCCCCCCAAATGTTTTAGTCTACATTCCTACCATCCTTAAATAGTAAGAAACATTGATTTTTCAAGATAGCTGAGTATTTACCGAGTCTACAGGGAATTTATTTGTACATCCAGCACGGGAAATTATAGAAAATTGAGGTGAATGTGTTCTTACTCTAAGCCACCCCTGAAAGTACGGTTTTAGAACAAATCCTTATTGGAATTTTCTGTGAGTTTTGTTTTCTTGTTGTTGTTGTTGTTATGCTATTTTCAAAGTAGTCATCAAAGAAAATTTATTAAAATAAGTGTCCTTGTTAATCCAGGATTTAGTGAACTTTATACTTTACCATTGCCCCAATTTGAGACAAAAAACAGGTTTAGCAATGGAACAAAATTACCACTCCAATATTTGTCTGATTTTTACTCACCGGTTATATTACTGGAGTAGAGAGATACGGATAATTGGACCTCACAGTCCTCAATGCTGTAAAGTATAATCGATTCATATATACAAATGGATCCAAACGCAGATTTATATTTATACAAGAGGAGTCCACGTGACAGTGATTCTTAATGTGTGGGGATTAGGGACCATCTGAAGATCTGATGAAAACTAGGAACCCATATTCAGAAAAACACACATGTGCACACATTCATATGGTGGACTTTTTCATGCTTTTTGCCTTCTCAACGCCTCATAAGCACTGTTCTTATGCTTGAGGATTTTTCCACCTTATTAATCTGCAAATCCTGAGCAGACACTAGAAATTCACTTCCCATAGCTGAAAATATAGCACAGACATATGGTGTAAGGAAGGTCAACCATTCAGGTAAAAATGAACGAGACATCAGGAAGCAGGCACTGCTCAGATCCATTCTGGCTAGGATGGAGGCAACGACACTGAGATTTCAGGGACAGTAATGGACGGGGGGTTCTGGCACACTGTGCTTCACAGCAGCTGGGTGAGTTGCGGTGACTCTGTCCAAGAGTAGAGGCAGAAGGGTCTGCAGCAGTCAGCAGTGTGATTTTGGAGGAGCTCCATGCTGTGTAGCTGCTAAGCCTGATTCTCAGACCCATTCAGAGATGCTGTGTTACCTCATGCTCTTTAATACATTCTTAAACTATGTCTATACCAAAGAACTCTGACTGACACACACTAAAAAAAAGATTTTGTACATAATTCAAAGATTTTGTAAGACCTATTGAAGACCATTTATGGGTTTGCTCTCTTATATTACATAGGTGCTCACACCTTATATTATCAGGTAGAGAGGTAGAAAATGGGATGGATAATGGAGGCAGATGGGGCTTCTTGTAATGGAAGAATAAGCACTGGGTGGAACAAGCAGACTTGGCTATAGTTTTCTCTTTGCCACTAACTACCTAGTCATTCAGCACTAGGTGGTATCTACGTCCCCTGCCTTGAATCTGGGCAGTACTATGACCAACTGAATGAGACAGTAGTGATGCTGCATGACTTCCAAGGCCAGGTCAACCAAGGTGATAACAGCTTCTGCCTTGTATCCTGGGACATTCTCACCATATAAGATTTCTAACTATCAGAGGTCACCATGTGGTGAGCAAACCCAGACCATATGGAGAGGTCATGTTACTGCTCCTGAGGTCCCAGCTGAAAGCCAGTATCAAGTTCCAGACAGGACCCAATTGTTTTTTCATGCAAATTGATAAATCAGCTCAGAATAATGGCCATAAACCAGGACTGTCCTGGACAAAACTGATATCTGGGCATCCTACTGAGCATCTACTCTGAGCTAAGCACTTGACCTTATAACAACAAGCATTAATATCCCGATCACAGACCTAGGGGTTGTATAATCAAGGTTGGGCTCAGCTGATGTCTCTGCTTTAGGAAGGGACTCAGCTCAGACTGTGGATTGAATTCAGGAATGCTCTCCTAGGAGCAACAGCTACCTCGCAGAAGCTCCTTTTACTGCAGATCACCTGAGGGGAAGAGGCAAGCTGAACTGCACAAGTTCAGTTAAGGCTTCTGTCCTCACATATGCTAATATGTTGTTGACCAAAGCAAGTAACATGGCTAACCCCAATATCGAATAGGCCAGGAAGTTCTATCTACCCACCATGGAAAGGGGAGAGAAGTGAGTACTTACTGAAATAAAATCCAAACTCTCACATACAAGATGCCTTTTTTAAAAGCAGGTTTCCTTTCTAAAGAATCCTCCGAACAACCTTTCTGCCAGGCCTTCCCGGCTCCCCGTGGAGCTGCTTGGACTTCACCACAAGTGGACTTTGGCCTGCTGCAAAGCACGTGATGGGGGGGCAGCAGATGTCGAAGACTTGGAACCTCTCAGGACAAGTGCTCTAAATTAGGAACAAAGCATTCCTCTGGCTACGTCAAACTTTAAAAATAAGCCTTTGCTCCATACACAGCTAATGACCTTGGTGAAGACATTCAAAATGCCTCATTTAAGATGTTCAAGTAAAGACTAACGAGCAGTTACCATACGGTTTTTCCATCCCATCTGTGCCCTGCCTCTCTTTCCCCTTGTTGTCTTGGGTCACTGCTCCCACAGGCTGTTCTGCACAGAACACGGTCCTCGGGCCAGTTCTGCAGTTGTAATCTGTGCAGGTGAACTTCTCAGGTGCATTTACAGACGCCAGCCTAATGTAAGAAATCTGCAGTAGATGGTGCCTTGGGAGGGGGGTGCGGTTCTTTGGAATGAATATTGCTTTTCACTCTGCTGTCTGATGCCTTGTAAGGAAAAAAGTCAACCACTGTCACGGTGAGTTATTTCTTCAAGGTTGAACCACAGGGGACCAGGGGATAAGACACAGACTCCTTGAAAATATCCTTTTCTGAAGAAACCATGGAGTAAAGTGACCTGGTTGCTGATTCAAGCCTGAGTGGAAACACACATACACACACACACACACACACACACAAAAAAAAAAACTTAATGTTTTATAGCAGACCCAGAGATCTAGGTGAATGAAAAAACTGGGAAAGCCATTTCAGTTCAGAATCACAAACTTGCTAAGTTAAATGGTATTGATAACCAACCCTCACTCAGGTTCATGATCTTGTCAGATTCTTAGAAATACACCAAAAGGAGAATTATATCTATTTTTGAATTGTTTCTACTATGAGTGTGTGGCAGATGATAGTTTCCAAAGGTGGCCACCAAATCCCATTTTATATGCTCTTCTTATGGTATGGCCATGACATCCCCCACATCGAGTGGCATAACTATGTTCTCTCCTCATGAACCTGGACAGATCTTTTGTGACGGCCTGGACTAACAGTATGGGGGAAGTGACACTATGAGACTTCCAAGACTGGTTTATAAAAATGACATTCACTTCCACCTTAGTCTCTTGAGATATTTGCTCTTGGAACCTAGCTGCCATACTGTAAGGAAGTCCATGCCATATGGTGAGACCACATGTAGGTGTTGCAACTGACAACTCCAGCTGAGCTCCAGGCCAGCAGCCAGCATCAACCACCAGACGTATGCCCAAGGAAACCTTCAGATGACCCCAGCCCCAGTCATAGTCTGACAGCCGCCTTAGGAGACATCCTGCCAAGCTGAACCCAGTCAACCCTCAGAACCATGAGAGATGATAAGAAAAGGCTGATGGTTGTTTTCAGACGCTAATTTGTTACACAGCAATGGATAAAATACTCAGCATCTTGTGTGAACTAGGACAGACAACCCTGTGATCCTGGGTGATCAACTGAATTTTCTGCCCTAAATAAGTCATTCATCATTAGAAGTGGATCGTATTAATTTTAGGCTATACTTAATAGCTTTCATTTCCTAAGGGAACCGTTGAACTTTGCTTATTTGCGCATCATTCTACCCTCATAATTCACTTGACTAATTTCTCCATGTTCATCACGACTGACTATTCTGTTATCAAGGCTTTCTGATACTTGATATTTGCAATGTCTTCTAAATTCCCTGGTACTAAAATTTCTCTAGCAACCTTCAGCGTCTTAACCTCCTGCCTCCACATTCCCGGTCCTACACGCTGCCACCAAGAGACTTTTTTTTTTTTTTTTAATTACATTGCCCCAAAACATTCCCACTATTTAACCTAGAGTTACAAACTAATATGCTGATAAGGGCCAGTCAGGCCATGCAAATGAGTAAATTAGGCAAGGTGTAAGACAGGGAGGTCTAGGAATTGTAGCAAGTTGGAATTTGTAGCTTCCATCTAAAGGAGGTAGATCCCCTCAAGTCCCAATCGTTGCCAAGGAGCAATACAGGCTCAGTATTTTCACATCATATAATTTTTCTCGAAGGAAGACATTGTTCCAGATTTCTGTGAAAAATCACTAATTTAATTTAATTTAAGTGGCTTAAAGCGACACTCTTTACTTAGTTGACATTGCTGCAAATCAGCCATTTGGGCTGGGTTCAGCTGGGTAGTATGAATCATAGTAACTTATGTGTCATCTTCCCTCCTTATTCCCCTGCTAATGACCTCCAAAACCGGTTAAGAGATTGGCACACAACACAGGCTATTCCAATAAGAATACTTCTCCAGGGCTTTTCTCATTGGAACTGACGGTAAAGAGCTACTTTTCTTCTTCCTTGTTCTTAGACGAAGCCCGTCCTGCCTTTCCCCATGTGCCTAGCCAAGTGAAGAAGCCTGCCTTCAGTAGTAAAGAACAAAACTGAAACTCAGAAAAGCAGACATGAAAGACCAAGAGTGCCTTGACACTGTTAGGTCTCAACTTCAGCTTTCTTTCCCGCAGCTTAGTTATACAAACAATGAATCTCTCTTTTGTCACTTATGCCAGTTGAGTTTCTCTCACTTGCAAGCAGAGAGTCCTGATAGACATGTTAGGGATAGCCTTCAGGTTCCAGCACAGCACTAGGCCCATGAGAGGCTATTTAATAAACACATGTTAAATTCAAATAGAAAAGAATACAATGCGATACCACATAACTCAAAAGAATGACCACATTTTAAAAAGACAAACAATAGTAATGTTGACAAAGATGTAGAACAACTGAGACTCTCACACGCTGCTGGTGAGAATGAAAGTTGAATCAACCATCTTTGAAACCTCTTTGGCAGTATCAGGTAAAACCAAATATATATATGTGTACCCTAGGACACAGTAATTTGAGCTCTAAATATAGACACAGTAGAAATGTAAATATGTTACATTTTCTTACCTGTGTAAGAAAACATTATTCATAGTAACCCCAAACTACAAACAACTCAAATGTCCATCAACAGTAAGATGGACGAATAAGTTGTAGTAATGAAATTGTAATGAAATATTATACAGCAGTGAGGATAAATGAATTTGAGTCAGTGTAACACAGATGGAACTCCTAAACATAATGTTGAGCAAAAGAAGACAAGGGTACATAGTGCATCATTGTATTTATAAAATACAAAGCAAGAGAAACTAATTTTCACTGTTAGAAATCAGGATGATCATTACAGTCGTGGGAGAGTTGTGGCTGGAAGAGGACACAACTTTCTGTATTGATTCCATGGTGTGTAAGCTCATGGTTTCTGAAAATTGTATTTAAAGAAATTAGAGTAGAAGTGATTGTGTGGTTCCTTGGACACTCATATGTTGGCCAGGTTGCTTGTCTCCGGCTGAGTGCTGTGCCTGACACCTCCTTTCTCTGTTATAGAGGGGGGGGAGGTGAGAACTGTGAGAAGCACAGCGATCCCCATAAAGGAGCAAAACCATCAAGAGAAAACACTTCTGCCACAAGGGAAAAACCTGTTCCCCGACATTCCCCATCTGTCACACCATATGCAGCAGCATCTATCAACACCAAATTTGCTGTATGTAGTTGAGGATGTTCCTTCCATGGAGGAGAATAACTTGCCCCAATTAGAGCTGAAGATTAAAATGTTTTGAGGCCTGATGCTCTGTGAGTCGAGTCAGTATCCATTTCAAGCCGCCTCAACCCAACAGAATTGGATCCTGAACGTATCAAAACCCAGACCTAAAACCCTGAATTCCAATAACCCCATCCCAGTCCACAATCTTTCAACTTTCTTTTCTCTCTCCTCATTTTCCTATACTTGTACTTTATTTAGACCTTGACCCTGGACCATTCTACTTTGGGGCATTATATGAACACCTGCTATGCATGGTAATTTCCCTAACCCATTCCCAAGGATCCAGTAATTCCAATTAGTCTAATCATTAACTTTTATTTGGTTGCTTTTTTGATCAATAATATTTGTCTAGAAAAAAACCTCACTCTTACCATTTCAGTTTTCTTAAGCCCTATAACTAGTCTTTTGAGATCTAGTAGTGAAAAATCGCAATCATATTACTACAAATTCATGGTCTCTGACCAATGCTGGGCTTTCATCCCTGTCCAGTAATTCTTTTTCAAGTCCATAGTAAGTTATCTATTCAATTCCCATTAAGGACAATTCCAAATCCACCCATTCTCTTATTTCAGCTACTCCAGTACTCACTTTCACTTCCTATTTCCATGAGAAAATCCATCTGGTGAGACGTCCTCCTAGGGATAGCTTCATGGGGACCTGTGCAGTCACATAGGGCCCCATGCTTATTTTAATACTGTTTCCGTTGTCTTGAAATTCTTAATATTTTGTGAACACGAGGCCCCGCATTTTTATTTTGCCCTAGTGATTTTCAGTATTTTCACAAAGTTGTGCCACCATCACCACTACCTAATTACAAAAAAACAAAAAAATAACCACCCAATAATATTAGCATCACTCCCCATTCGCCCCTCCCACCAGCTTCCAATAATCACTAATCTGTTTTTGTCTGTATAGATTTGCCTATTCTAAAGATTTTGTATAAGTAGAATCACATAACACAATATATAGCCTTTGGGGTCTGGCTTCTTTCACTTAGCATAATGTTTTCAAGGCCAAGGTGAATTCTTATATCCCTTCTTTGGACTTCTCCCTCCTCAGAACCTTTGTTCCAGAGTTAATTCCACTGTCTGTCATTTCTTCTACAGACTCTTCTCTGTGAGTCAGTGTCTTTAAATCCTTTCCAATCTTTACAACAAAACTTATTCCTTCCATCCCACAACTTTCCCACTAGTCCTTGCTCCCTGCATCTCTTCTTAGCCAAGCTTCTTAGATCTCTTTGTTTTCTCCCCTGCCATTTATGACCCAATCTTCTCCAGTCTCGTTTCTGCTCCCACCAGACTAAGGAAACCAAAGCAAATGGTTTCTGGTCCTACCACACCAAAGAAAATTCTCCTGCACAATCCATAGTAGCGGTGGGTTAGTTACCTAACTGACAATGTCTCTGCCCTTGGCTTTCTTGACCTCACTGTAAGGTTTGACATTGCTGACGTCTCCTTTTCCATTGGCTTCTTGGTTCTCCTCCAGATCTCTTTAACTATCCTTCTCACTATCTTTTTCCAGAATCTTTATGTTCCCCTCCACCTCTAAATTTCAGCACTCCCCAGAACTTTCTACTTGGCTCTTTCTTATTCTCACTCTGTAAATTTCATTGGGTCCTTCATCCAAACTGAACTGTCACATATACGTTAAGGATTCCCAAGTTTGTTTCTAGATCTGCCTTGTCTCCTGGGTTCAGAACCATATGCAAATGTCTACTGAATAGCTCTCCATCTGGATATCCTTTGACTTTTCAACCTCCTTAAGTGTGTTTATAATTAAACTCAAAATGTTTTCCATACTTATTTAAGTGAATGAGACTTTTGTCTATCTTTCAAATTATTTCACACAGGAATCAGGACTTAGCATGGACTCAAAACTTCCTTAGCCCACGCACAGTGAATCTCCACATCCATTCTCCCTTCTCCATCAATGTCTCCCAAGCATTACATTTGTCTCCATTCTCCTCCTTCCCATCCTCACATCAGCGTTCATCAAGACCTCAGCCTCACCCAATCCAAAAAAATCCATCTAATAGTGCTTGTAAAATGAGATTTCTGAAGCACATATCTTATTATACCTTTGTTCACTTAAACTCTTAGCTGTGCAAATAAGGCTCAAACTACCTCTATGACTTTATCTCCCACTGCCCTATTCAGAATATGCCATGTTACTTCACAGATCAATGTTTAAATACATCTCTCACCCTCATTTCTCAGACTAACTAATGTTTTATAATTCTAATGCTACAACACCTTTACCAGAAATTTAGGTTTACCAGTTATTTTTCCTTTCCCACGAGAGACATTTCTAGCTATGCTGAGTAGAGACCCCCCAAATGCACCATGTCACAAGGGTACTATGCTTATTGGGGGATCACTTCATGAGGTATATAAATGTTTAATCATTATGTTGTACACCTGAATGAAACTGGTACAATATTGTATGTCAACTGTAATCGAAAATTTTTTTCAAAAATGCACTTTGAGGGGTGGCCAGATGACTTAGTTGGTTAGAGCATGAGCTCTTAACAACAAGGTTGCCAATTCAATTCCCGCATGGGATGGTGAGCTGCTCCCCCTGCAACGAAAGATTGAAAACGGCGACTGGACTAGAGCTGGGGTGCGCCCTCCACAACTAGACTGAAGGATAATGACTTAGAGCTGATGGGCCCTGGAGAAACACACTGTTCCCCCAATACTCCCCAATAAAATAAAATAAATGCACCATGAAACAGATCTTCCTCTATCAGCAATAAAATCACATAAGTGACTCTCTCAATTATAAAAATGGAAGTCAGTTGGCACTATTGTCATAGGGAAGGGGGTTTTAAAATAAAATACTGTGTTTTCAATAGCTGGGCAGGGGGAAGAACTCATATATGCCCTTGGTAGGAGATGAAGGGGAAGCACTGATTGGGGTCCCATAAACTGTCCTTGCCTCAGTGTGAAGGGAGCTGTAATCCTTGGAGCTGGGACTGTTCTAATAGTTCAAGGTCACTGGCCTGAGAAATAGCAGACTTCACCTGAAAGCTGGGCAGTGGAGCTTTAGGTGCCATAACCACATTCCTGACCCCAAATTGGGATGGCTTTTCCAGCACAGATGGGACCAAACTTCACTGGCGAAACTTACACACAAGCCACTCCCACTCTTGTTCCCAAATCACTGTTCTCTGAATGCAGCCCTCATCCATCCCGGCCTAGAGGAAGTAAGCAATGCATCCTTGCCTATTTCCCCAATTCTGAGTTGAACTCAGGTAGCTTCAGTCAGCTTGGCTGCAAGTTCCCTGCACTAAATTCACCCCTTCTGAGAGGTATGCTACTATCAGAGTTGCTACAGTTAGGGCAACACTTTGGCATGTGGGGCTAATATGCAACCAAGAAGTCACTCACTCTGCACCAACTTCTCTCCCCTGTAACGATTCAGCAAGGACAGCTTCTATACCACAAGCAGGTTCCCTCCAGCATAGTCTGAGTACTGAGATGACATGAAAAGGGAAGGAATGATTTCCCCTAGATATAACAGTAAGTATGCAATGACACTTGGGCAGACAGAGTGTGTGTGTGGGGGGAAGGGCATGGAGCCTTGGAGGAGGAAAGAGTTGGCTGTTGTCCTACCTACTAGGACTGGCATTTGGAGGTTTGAAGCAGGGGTTGATCAGGAAACTTTTTCGAAAAAAAGCAAATATTTTCAGTTTTGTGGGCCATAGGGTCTCCATCACAACTATTCAACTCTGCCGTTTTGAAGACAGCAGCCACAGACTGCCTGAAAGAATGGACGTGGTGGGATTTGGCACCCTGGATGTAGAGTACCAACTCCTGGTTAAGCATTACCTTTCAGGAAACTGCTCGCAGGCACCACAAGTAGTGTTTGAGGATGCAGAGATTCACTCCACCCTTCCAGCCATTTAGCCTCTGATGGGATGTGCCCAGAGAAAAAGTGGAAGTAAATACTAATTCACAATGTTCAGATCTCTGTGGCTCTTAAATTAACAAACTTGGCTAAAGCAAGCCCACTCCTGGATGATTGAATCCATTCTGACTGGTGTTTGAGCTTCAGAGCCCCGGGCCATTTCTAATTCTCCAAAGTAATGAACGCCTCACATTTGAGACCTCTTAGGAGTGGCCTGTTTTTATTTGTTTGCTGGTAGTGGAGCATTGCTAGTAATATTTGTCTGCATTCTTGGTGAGGTAATCCTTCTGATGTAGTATGTAGAGAGAGAATGAGATATTAAAACTAATGTGATATGGTACCAATCTTAGCCAAGTCTCTAACTTGAGGAATCATTTAGTCCCCCATCTTTAGCTCCCTCACCTTCAATCAGTTAAGGCACATGCCCCTAGCATCCCACAGAGCATCACAATACTCAAGCAAGAATGATGTCCAGAAAGGAGAATTCTGATTCTTACACCAAATTACTCAGGATGCGTTACACCCTCATGTCTCATCTTTAACGGAGAGTTGGCAGGTTCCACATAGAATTGTGGTGAGGACTAAATGAGAAAGCTGTGTGAAGGCTGCCGCGTGGTCTCTGGCACCTTCTAAGAATTCAGTAAATGTTAGCCAATGTTTTTCCTTTGACCTTACTGTTGCCTTTGACCTTCCTGTTGTTTTAGAAGATGTCTCTGTCTCACCCTGTTTTAGCACAGTCATAAAGGTTCTGCGGTATAGGCCAAGCTACCCCCAGTCTTAATCCAAGACTAGTTTATGGCCAGTAGCATCATCACAAATAACCAGTGGCGGAGGCTACTCCAGATGAAACCACCACAGCCCACCAGAGCATTTCCTGGATCAGCTAAGTTAGAAGAGCAGGACAGGGGCAGCCAGTTGGTTCAGTTGTTTAGAGTGCAGTGCTCATAACACCCAGGCGAATGGTTCGATTCCCACATGGGCCGGTGAGCTGCGCCATCCAAAACTAGATAGAAAACAATGATTTGACCTGGAGCTGATGGGTCCTGGAAAAACATACTGTTCCTCAATATTCCCCAATAAAAAAGAAAAAAAAGAGAAAAAGAAAAGCAGGACAATGCCTTCTATACCACCATCTGAGCCATCTAGTTTAGGAGGCAGAATCTTAGGGTTAATTGTTCCATTTCTTCATCTGGCTTTGAAAAAACATTTCATTATTTACCTGCAATTTGCAAGGGACCAAGAATATGCTCTAGAAATGAAACGTTTTCTTTTGTGCGATGGAGAGCCTAAGGAAGGAAGACATTTTTAAAAAGAAAGAAAATCAAGGAGAAGCTGCCATTTCCAGCGTATCTTTAACCTCAATATGTGAGTTAACTCTTCCTTTATTTATTCATTCCTTCATTCATTCAACAAGTTTTAACTGAGCATATATGTGCAGAACCATTTATAGCAATGAATGGACTTTATACGCCAATGTAGCTGAAAGGTAATAAACAATAAAAATATAAGTGTATAATATTCAGATGGTGATAAGTACGATGGGAGAAAAGTAAGCAGAACAAACAGGAAAGAAAAGCTGAGGATGGGGGACATCTGGCTCTTTTACAGAAGATGGCTGAGGAAGGCTGCAAAGGTATTCAAGCCAAAACCCAAGGGACATGAGAGAGCAAGGCACTCAGATAAGTACAGAAAAGGTGAGTCGAGCAAATGTGAAAAGAGAGCTGCAATATGGTTTGTAAATTCTTGAAAGATGAAGGAAGCCGTAATGACACAGCAAGAAGATGGCCATGTGCAAGCCAGGAAGAGAGCCCTCTCTGAGGAAATGAATCAGCGAGCACCTTGATCTTGGACTTCCAGCCGCCAGAACTGTGAGAAAATAAACTTCTGTTATTTAAGCATGTGGTCTGAGGTACTTTGTTATGGCAGCCCAAGCAAAATAATACAGTGGGTCATGATATCAACTACGCAGCCCACTATCAGCATTTTTAAAAGGATGATTAGATTTTAAATTGTCAGAATATGTTGCATGCAGTAGAGTGAAGTATGGTTTCATGAATTTTTTGTTTGTGTGTGTGTCCTGGATCAGGGTGCAAAATGTTTTTCTTCTGAGGGTCTTGGTCAAAACGTTAAAAGTCACCTACTATAAACGCCAACTAAATGTGACGTTTGGAGACTAACCTGGAGCACAGTGCCTAAAAGATTCAGACCCGTATCCAGTAGTGGGCAGGTGTTCAGGGGGCTGTGTGAGAACTGTGCTCAGTACTGACCCCATATGCCAGCAAAACAAAAGCTGTACTGGTCAAAACATCCCATCTCCTCTTTGCCTGGTGATGGGAAATAAGGGTGGCCCGCTTGAAATGAGCAAATGACCTGTCTGCGCTGGAATTCTCAACAATTTGAGGAGGAAAGAGAATCCTCAAGAAGCTTTTTGCTCAGGCTATAGCCAAAGTGATATAATAATATCTCTACCCACCGCTAGTTCAAAAGTTTATGTTAGTTTAAAAGATTTTCTTAAAGATCTTTGTGAGGAGAAACCAGAATCCTCAAAATTGTGTCAGGGATATCTTGTTTCCGAGTAAAATTCCTTCCAGTGCGGAGGGAGCCAGGTGGCAGGGAGGACGCCTACAGTTAAGAAATTTAGAAAGAAAGGACACGAGTCGTATGATTTCACTCATATGTCAGACATAAAATAAAAGTAGCAAACGAACAAACAAAGCAAACTCATATATACAGACAACAGAAGGGTGGTTACCAGATGGGGAGAGGGGTCAGGAGAGGACAAAGAAGGCAAAAGGGGTCAAATACATGGTGACAGAAGGAAACTAGACTTTGGGTGGTAGGCACACAATTGAGTATACAAATATCAAATTATAATGTTGTGCACCTGAAATTTGTATGTTATTAGCAATTTACCCCAATAAATTTACTTAAAAAGAAAACTGAGAAATGTTACAGGCAGGAAGAGATTAATGACTCAGTGACTATGCCTTGGGGTTGGCTTCTGTAATATGACATGTATGTGACACCTGCTGTTCTTAATAACCTTAAGTTCTCTGCTCTTAATTCTGTACTGGGACAAAGAGTCATTATGTTCACTTTGGTGATATACTGCAAACCTGGCAAATCCAAACAAGGGAGTTCTTGTTTCAGCAAAGCAAAATTCCTTCTTTTCCAGCAGGCTACAGGTATTAGTGCCACTCCTGGTTGGGACAGCCTAGGTTTTTGTCCCAAAATAGCTGTTAAGAATCCTGATATTAAATGGCATATGTAGAGAAACAAGTATCTCAATTAGCTTTACAGAAACTGTAGGAGAAAGGAGTGTAGAGGAAGCTTTTTGGTGTAGATTCAAATCCTAGTCATATTTAAGTGTGGTCTCAGCCCCACCTGCAATAGGTTCCCCCACATAGTCACATAAATCTTGGGAGACAAGACACCACCTGAAAAATCTCTCTTCCAGGTAATAGTTGTTTTAAAACAAGACCTCGAATTCTTTGGGATTCTCTCCATCAAAAGGTGGGTTCGATGTTCCTTCCCTCAAATCTGAGCCAATCTTGGTGACTTCCTTGTAATCAATAGAACACCGCAGAAGTAGCACGGCTTCCAAAGCGGGCAGAAAAGAAAAAGGCCGTGCAGAATGCCCACGCAGCTTCTGTTACTTCTCCTGGGGTGCTTATTTTGGGGAAGCCAACAATCACGTAAGAAACATAGGGACCCCGAGGCCACCATGGTGGAAAGGCAATGTGAAGGTGCTCCCAACAGCAGCCCAGAGGGGCTCCCAGCTAACAGTTGGCATTCACTGTCAGCCGTGGGAGCCATTGTGGACATCCAACCCGGTCAAGACCTCAGAGGATTCTAGACCAGCCAACGTTTGACTTCGGCCATAGGAGAAAGCCCAAGGGAGCCCTTCACAAATTCCTGACCCACAAAATTGTGAGCAAATATTAAGTGGCTGTTTTAGACTGCTACGTTTTGTGGTAATTTGTTCCTGAATTATTGTGACAAAACAAAATTGTTATGGTTAACGAGTTAATGGTAACAAGAAAAACCTTGTAAGCTCTACAAGGGCAAAACCCAGCAAAAACCAGTCTCTCTTGTATACTCAAGGTCTGGTCCATAGCAGGTGCCCAGTGACTCAATAAGCAAACAGGGCCCCATAAGAAATTTGGAAACGTTTTTATTTGTCTTGTCCTTTCAAGTATATTAGGTTGGATTATTTAAAAAGATGGCAGAAATAAATTTTTACTAAGATTCTCTGACTGGCTTCAGGTGGTAATGTTTTCTGGTTAAAGCTGAAAAACAAACACCACTAATTAGGGCTTTTTCTAACTACAGAGACCTTAGAACATAAACATATATGTAAGAGTAAACTGTAGCTAATTTCTGAAAAGCAGGAACTAGGCTCGCTTAGCAAATCCACTGAGTAGAGTCATGTTTACACTTCTGCTTTCAGCTATAGTCATGTGTTTATTTGCACAGCAGATCCCTTTTGGTCTAGAGCCAGTCAGTGTATAACTCCACATCTCACATTGCGACAAACTCATGCCCGTGCACACAACTAAAATTTGCCTCAACACTTACAAAGCAGCCTGAGGTGGTTTGCAAAATAAAACAAATTGTCAAATAGCACAATTAGAAGGGCGAAAGTCACTTAACGGGAGCAAAAGGTTATGTTTCTAGATGAGCTAATTGCCACCGTTGGGCAAGGGCTTGGTCCAGAGGCAGTTAAGACAAAAAGGGAAGCGTATCCGGTTTGTAACCTGACACCAGCACTGTCTCTTCAGGCGAAGCTTTTCCCAGGAGCCAAAATCAACTATTAGCTGGATATGTGCAGAGTGGACAATGTCTCCAGTCACAGCATTGGACAAGCCATGAAGTTATGTAGATCAGATAAGTCATTCTTGCTCAGTCATTTAGAATGGCTGACAATGTCGTCAGTGATCCAGACACCAGGGAGGCCATCTTAACTAGTGTTACTGCAATCCTGCCCTAATGTGCAAGGTGTCCAAATGCAGACTTCCTGAAGGTGCACCTGTGAAGATGTTTCCAAGGACACAGTCCTCTGGTAGGAAGAAGCTCTCTGCTCCAAGGGGACCTCATCAGACGCCCCTCCATCTCTGCATCTTCAGCCGCCCAGGGTGTAAGTCACAACCTCCTGCTCCTGTTACCTCTCTGCCTCCCTAGTGATTGGGGTAACAGAAAGATGGCTTCTGATCAGGCTCCCATTGTGCACTGGCCCACACAGAAACTCAAGAACATTCCCTGTGCCCAAAGTAGAGGTGGGGCTGCGCCACTCCTCCTTCCATCTCACACCAATTACTCTAACCTGTTCAAAAGGCCCCGTGAGTAGAACGGGTGCACAAAGCATCCAGCACAGGGAGTGAGTACCTCTTTCTTCCAGGTTATCAGTCTTGTGAACCCTGCTCACTTGACTGGGTGAAAGGGAGAGTATCCCCTTTCCCATGTGTTATAGGAGGGAGTAACTTTCTACCTGGAAACTCTATCTCATAATCTCCAACAAATTCCACTCACATCTTTTATATAGGCTGGTAATAGGGGAGTGATGAGAAGATGGTTGGAGCAGTAAAGCTGGTCCTGTCCCCTTTGAGATGTATCTTGCAGCAGTTTAGTTTCTATGTAGTATTTATCTCCTAGTGGCTATCATTCAAAGACAGCAGGAAAAGTCCAATATAACATTCTGCTTATTGCATATTTCCCAATTACTCTCCATATTGGTCTAGCTATCTGCCTCCTCGTCCAGACTGTGACCTCCTTAAAGGCTGACATTGTGTCTTACTATCTAGCATCTAGCATGTCAATAAAATTTCAGTGAGCAGACACAATTTAAGATTGGAATTTCATTTACCTTGAAATCTTTACCACCAGCTTTCATCTTGGCAGATTTTTATGATGCAGGTTCTAAGAAGAATTAATTACACAGGTATTTCTGAGCTTGTTGAAAAGCTGGAATGGGAGAAATGTGTCCTTAGGAAAATCAAAAGCTGGCTGTGCGGCACTGATAGAACCAGAGAGGATATCCCCATCTGACCTCTTCTAAACTACTGTGCCAGGTGGCTGGAAGAAAAGAAATTTTGACTCCCTGAGCCTGCAGGAAGGTGAGCGGTTCCTAATAGGTAGGTCTCCTTTTCTCACTGTGAAATGGGGTCAATCACAACCTCAGCAGGAGCAGAGATGAGTCTGTCTGCGGGGACTTGGGTGTAAGTGGTCCCACAGCAACAGCATATGTCATTTCATGGCTTAGAATGGCCGGATGTAGATCAGGAAAGTATAAAGCAGCTGTGTTCCTTGAAGAGACAGGCTCAAAAAGGATTCAAGCATTCCCTTTAAATCCTCATGGTATGTGTTTCTAGAGAAGAATTTGACAACTGTTACTAGGAGCCTAAAAACATACACTTTTGACCCAAACATACCACTTGTAGGGATTGTTCCTAAAGAAATTATCAGAAATGGGACACCACGTGTATGTAAAAGGATGCTCATCTAAGTGTATTAATTAAATTATGATATCAATTAATACAACGGGATATTATGTAGTTGTTAAAGGCACATTATAATTAATAAAATATAAGAGTGTTCATGATAGAGTGAAAAAAGCCAGTACAAAATGTGCTGTGGTGTGATCTAATTGTATGGAGGATGAATGTATGGAAGAAGATAGGAAAAAAAGGTTAACAATGGTTATCTCTGGGGAACAGAGAAATTATGACATGTCTTACTTATTTCCCATACTTTTCTATTTTCCTATTTTTTTTCAGTATACGTATACTGGTTTTGCAATCAAAAGAAAACAATAAATGAGACCTTAAAGAAGTAGGAATTAAATTCAGATGAGCAATTAATTTATCTTTTATGTTTGAAGACAACAAGACTGAAGGCGATTTAGTACAGAAGGGATTTATAGGCGGAGAGAAGGATTACCAAAAGGGATTACTTTGATTTGATGATAAGAACATTTTTTGGATTAGAATCTGGAGGTAGGGTGAGTAATATTCCAATTGTGTGTGTGTGTGTGTGTGTGTGTGTGTGTGTGTGTGTGTGTTCACAGGAAAATTATTAAAAAAGAAAAGGAAGAAGATGATGAATTTATTGGCAATAATATCAATAGGTGAGGTTTTGGGTTGACTTTGTGGTTACCTTAAGTTATGTATGTCAGTCAGTATTTATCCGTATATCACAGAAGCTAAGAGCTTGGACTCTTAACTGAATTCAAATTACAACTCTTTTACTCACCAGCCATGTGACCTTGACAAATTATTTAATTGCCCTTGGTTGCCACCTTAGTAAAATGGGGATAACAAAAATAATGATGATTATGACACCACCCACTACATATGGTTGTTTTGAGGATGGAGTGAATTAACATGTAAAGCACTGAGAACACAGTCTAGCATATAATAAAATCTCAATAAATGTTACCGATGACTATTATTTTATCACAAATAAGTTCCTGGCATTTTGCATCAGAAAATCCCAACCCCAGGAATCAGAAAGCCTGAACTCGAAGACAGATGCCACCACTTTACAGAAGTGCAACTTGCACCAAGCACTTGTATTTTCAGGAACCCCTTCTCTAAGATGGCAATAACAGCATCTCTCTCTCCCTCCTCACAACACTGTTGTGGGGTGAAATGAAGTACAATTTTTGAAAATCCTGATCAATAAATAGGCTGAAGAGGTCCCACCCTTCTTCTCATAGGTGTTCAAGACTCCCCAGTGTAAAGGATTGTAGCGTAGGGTGGTTAGGGTAAGTCGAGGCTCTGGGATAATAACCAAGTGTCTGTTATAATAGTTTTTCAGCTCTGCCACCTGCATGGTGAAAATATCTCAGGCAGTTAACAGTTGTTCATCTATAAGAATCTGTTGTGGAAACATGAAACCCAGCATTTTCTCCTTTATTTATAATGACAAACAAGAAAACGTCCCTCAGCTGCTCAACAAAAAGTCTTGGTCAAATGAATTTCCATCTGTATATGCAATGGGATGTTTTGTGGAGACTAAAAATAATATTTTAGATATAAATTAAAAGGAAAGGGTATTTTCTCATTACATATTAAGTAAAAAAAAAAAAGCTTGCACATAAAGACACATCTTTATAAATTACATGATAGAGGAGTATTTAAAGAAAAAAGATATGGTTAATTTTTAAACAGGAAGATGCACCAAACTGACATCCTGCTGCATGGAATCGGGTTTAGGGGTGGGCTATAAATCAAGACCATTCACCCACCAACCTAAAGGCTGTCAGGAAAATCAAATTTGTGCAAGAAAAACTTCATAATGAAACCCAGGACAGGTAGAGGCAAAAGCTCTTTTAGCAAATAGGTCCAGAGCAATTTGTTCACTAGGGAAAAAAACGTCATAGTGATAGTACTAGAAGGATTACAAACACTGCAGACAGACCAGATGGGGATTTCAGAAGGAAATCAGCCTTATGAGGTGTGCTGTGCTTTATTTCATGTGTTCTGGGAGAGAAAACAAGAGTCCAGAGGAGGAGTCCCTCACTACCCCTCTCATCATACCATGCTTTGAGAGCTCGTCTAACCCTGCCTTCATCTTCAGATCCATCATAATGGAGAAAGGTCAGGAAGTGAGCACAGGCCCTTAGAACAGCCAGAGCATGCCCACTCACTATACCTGAGACTGAGCCCCTGATGTGGTGTAAGAGGAGATTTGTTGCTGGCCTAGATCACTATGCTGATGGAATTTTTTCCTCTCTCTCTGAATATAGAAATGCTTAAATCTTCCTTAGAGATAAGAGAGTGACTGTCCTTTCACTGGGGGAGAAGGGAGGGTGAAATAGACATTGGTAATCTACTCGTTTGGGATATTTGGGTAGTAAGGGGCCAACTCCAGTTAGAAAGCAGACCTTCTCCACTAAGAGGGGTCCATCCACCTTTCACCTTTCCAGAAGGTGGCTAGAGATTTATCCTATGGGATAGGAGAGGAAGAGGCTAAAACAAGTTGATGAAATTAATTCCAGAAGGATTGTTAAGTGGATTCATGTTTTGATATGCCCAAATGCATCTCAGATTAAAGTAAAATTTATTTATTACTGTGGAAGACTGTGTGGGTTAATGGCCAAATTATTTTCCCCCTCTAGATCCATGTCCCTTGCTGTGTGACTTTGCAATTCCTTCTACTAGAGAGACAAAGTCAATTCCCCCAGTATTTAAATCAGTGAGGCTATGTGACTTGCTTCAGTTAACAGAGTGCGGTGGAAGTGATGGGGTGCTACTTCTAGCCTTGGCTTCAGAGAACTTATGTGCTTCCATTGCTCTCTTGTGCATCTATTATCACCACGACAATATTTCCAGGCTAATGGATGAGACTTAAATGGAACGGAGCTGAATTACTCAGTCATTCTACCCAAGGCCAGTCTAGATCAGTTGACAACAAGCCTAACCCCAGATATATAAATGAGTCTCGTCGAGATCAGCAGAGCTGCCACCTGAACCCCAACTGAACCCAAACGTGTGAGCAATCAATTTATTGTTATATGTCCCTGTGGTTGTGTGGTTATCTGTTATATTGCTGTGTATTGTTGTTACCACAGATAACTCACATAATTACCTACCTTCTCAGTACTTAATTCATCACCATCTAAACTTCTCAATCATTTGTGAGAGATGTATCATTATTTCTATTCTGCCAATGAGGAAACACACATAGTGAGATTGAGTGATTTCCCAAAAGTCATAAATTTAGCAAGTCAGGGAGTTTTCATATTCCCAGGCCATGGCTCTCTCTAATGGACTGTAGATGAATTAGGAGAAGGCAGAATGTATATATCATATTTATTTTTTAATAAATATGAAAATGGACTGACTGCCTGGGTTAAAATCCTGGCCCTCCCAATTACTACCTTTGGAAACTTTTGCAGGATTCTCAGCCTTTCTTAATTACTGTATTCACATCTGTAAAATGGGTATTATATCATCTGTTTTGGAGACAATTCATTACACAAATATTTATTGAGTTATGACTATGTCCCAAGTACTGTTTTAAGTTCTGGGCATCCATAACTAATCAAAAGTGCAAAGGTCTGGAGGCATTAATATGTACATGTATCTTGCATGTTTGAAGAATAAGCTGAAAGGGAGAGATTGGGGTTTATACAAAGCATCTTGGTCAGAAACATGAAAGAAGGATTTCTTCTGTTAAGATTTCTAGCTAAACTCCATTTAGGGTTAGAATTAGGAGAGTGGTGCTTGATAGAAATCTGAGATCTCAGAGCAAAGAGGAACGACACCCTATTACCTCAGTGCTTCTTTTCTAGAGGATTCATTTGTGGGAAAGACATGGAAAACTTCGCATGCCCTGAGAATAGAAATCACTAGAACTAAAGGGCTTGACCTTTGCTATAGCAGACATCTCATAAGGACCTATGCGAACAAACGAATCAATGACAAGATTCCTGCCTTGACCCTCAACATTTCAGTAATTTGTTCTAGAACTTGGCATAAATTCTGGGGAGGGGATATCTTAGAGACCCCCAATTGAATGATCCTGCTGAGGGATACAGCTTCAGAATGGAAATTATTTCATGTTACAGGAAATAAAATTATATTTTTTGCACACCTAATTTTGAAGCCCTAGATTCTCATAAGTTTACTAAAAGTCCAACAAGTATTAGCTCTTGTTAACAATTGTTTCTTGTAAAATAAGGGAAAATGTAATACCTAACACTTTCTGTAGAAACAATGGCTAGCTCTCCACCAAAATGTGTGCTTCCTACTTTGTGATATGGTGCTAAATTAGAAAGCCACTGCCCAGCAGGACAACATTTCCCAGAACCCTCTGCATCCAGGCAGGGCCACGTGAAGAGTTCCCACCCATTGAGTGGAAGTGATGTGCATTCTCTCTTTCCAGAAACAAATGTGTTTTTTAGTCTCTTTTTCCTCATTTGCCATCTAAATTGCAAAGGACACTGAGGCTTCAAGGAGACAGAAACACAAAATGGAAGGAAACTGAGTTCCTGAATGTCGCCCCGAAGGCCCAACCTCTGACCAGGAACACCAGCATTACAGCTATATGAGCAATAAATAAATGATATGAGGGCTTATTTGTTATAACAGTTAATATTATCCCAATTAATACAAAATCATCCCCATGAATCACAAAATGACCCAAGCAAGAAGCAATGTCCAGATTTTAAGAAACTAACTCCTGTGTCTATGAGTGTTTTGTATTTGTTTTGTTTGTTCATTTGTTGCTTTCTGTATTACAGAATTATACATTTGAAACTTATATAATCTTATTACCCAATGCCATCTCAATAAGTTTAATAATAATAATAATAACAAACTCCTGAAAGAATGAATTCACCTTGTGGCAACACATAGAGTTGATGCTGGATTAATTAGAGGTTGCTGGGATAAAATTCTTCCTAAAATGACACTGCATAAAGGTGTGTGTTAAGGAGTCTAAGCAAATAATCACGTGGAAAAAATCCTTAACACAAAGTCCCCAAGCTTTATACAAAAGAAAAGTCAACTCGTCAGATGGAGGTCTAAGTTGTGGCCAGATGTCACAGCCTGTTCCTGCCCCAAACCCTTGTTAATACCAAATCTCCTTTGTGGGCTGCAGTCATCATTCCTGTCGGAAAGTGTTAATGAGCTTGCTTTTCTTCAAACAGGTGTGAACCGCAGGCATCCTGTTTCCTAATATGAGCCTAGTGTCACTTGATATTTTCACATAAAGAGAGTTGTCTCGTGGCATCGCTTCTGAAGCTGACATGAACTTACCCTTCACAAGCCCACAAAAACTGCAAACTGCAATTCAAAAATTTGATTTGGTTGTTCCTGTTATTTGATTTGGTTGTTCCTCCCATGAGCTCAATGATTTCCTTAGCTCAATGTTTTCCTTATCATAAACTTACCCTCAACAGGAACCATAGACATTTTTAGAGCTGTTTTCCAATTAATACTGAGGCCCAAAGAACTTCAAATGACATCAAATGACTCAGTATCATTAACATGCTAGAAATACAGTTTTTGGCCATTCCCAAATTCATCAAAGACAGTAGCTGCCATTCGAAGTGTCTTCATACTGGGAGATCAACCATTAGGTCATAGTGACTCCATATTCCAAAAAAAGCCACCACATTAGATGCTCAAGCCCTTCAGTGGACTGATTCTAACAACAGCTGAAAATTCTTCATGAAGGTCAACGAAATATTATAAATAAATCAAGACCATCAATAGAAGAATGGATAAATAAATTATGTATGGTATATTGGCATAATGGAATACTACACTGCAATGAGAATGAACTAATTTCAATTACATCTGATCACATGGAAGAATTTCATAAACATAGTATTGAAAAAAGAAGCCAGAACAAAACAATACATGATTCTCCTTAGACAAAGTTCAAAAAGAGGCTAAATTTATCTATTGTGTTAAAAGGTAGCATGGTGGTTACCTCGGAAGGTTGGGTAGTAACTGGAAGATGGTACAAGCGGGTGCCTGTAGAGCTGGTAATATTCTGTTTTCAGACCTGGGTTCTCATTCCCCAGGTATTTTCTGCTTGTAAAAGTTCACCAAGACATGCTTAGGGCAGTTTTTCTACATTATGTGTTATAATCCAATAAAATGTTCACTTAGAAATCAAACAAAAACACTTAAAGACCCTTGTGGCGTTCCCTCTAAGTTTAGAGATCCCAGGGAACAAATCACTATTTTACTCCTCATATGCTTTTGAAAAAATTCCATTTTGGATTTTGTTATATGTTGCCAATCAAAGTTAGCCAGGTTAAAACAATTTTGCTAAATTGGGGCTGGTACAGATATATTTATAACTGAGCTCCTCATTCCTTTCTCACCTCTTTCAGTTTTTTATTACAAGCAGATGCACACATTTTAATGTGGTGGCTAAGGTTCAGATGTGGTCTGCACTTAATAGGTATTTTGTGAAGGTGAAACCAGACCTTGGCTGACAGTGTTAAGTGGTCATGGTCATTATATGCTCAAAAGAGTCAATGCTGCCCTTGAAATATTATCTCCAATGCCCCAATGGAAATAGAAGGCAATCAAGGTTTGAACCTCAACCCATTGCTTCCATATGCTTCTCATTTGATTCTGTCCTTATGACACAAATAAGTCACAATGTGTATAAATCTAACATTTTAAATAATCTGTGTTGTTTTACCAGCACCACCATCAACCCTACCAACCACCCTGGTATGGTTACAGTAATAGTCACTTGCTCTTGTTACTGTAGGTTCTGCTTATTATTGCTGGCAGTATTGCTACATAACAAATTACCCTCTAAACATCACGGCTTCAGTTTTTTTGCTGTTGGTTTTGTGGGTTAGGAATTTGGGAATGGGCCAGCTGGGCAATTATCTCTTGGGTTGTCTCATGCAGTTGCAATCAGATGTTGGCTGGGCTACAGTCATCTGGAGGCTCAACTGGGATGGACATCCAAGATGGTTCACTCAGTATGGCTGGTAGGTGGTGCAGGCTGTTGGCTGGGCTCAACTGGGGCTGATGAGTGGAGCCCTGACAATTACTTCCCCACCATGGTAGTCTTAGGGTAGCTGGTTTTCTTACATGGTGCCTAACTTCTGGCTTCCCCACAATTAGTTCCCTGAGAATCCAGGGGAATTGATGTTGCCTCAGAAATCATGCAGCATTGTTTTTGCTGTGTTCTGTTGGTTACAAGAGAGACACAAGCAAACCCAAATTCAAGGGGAAGGAATTAGATCATACCTCTCATCCAGAGGAATATCAAAAAATTTTCAACCATTTTTTTTAATTGTCTCACTTTGTGACCAGTGCAATACCAAAGTAAATTTAATTGATTGCCTTTCTTTTACTGATGTTCTCTGGCGTCTTCACCCAGAATGTTACAAGCAGTCATGGAAATCCAAATCAACTAATCCAATTCCTCCATTAGATTTATTATCAAAGAAGCCATAAGATGCTCCCATTTAATGAAAAGAGGTTTCTGTAGACCTAGTATTTATAATTCTGTAGCAGAAGCATTGTTATTCCACCTGTTCCGTTTGAAACCTAGAAGGGCTCATAGTCACCTAGCTGCTAAGTTGCAGGGTTAAAATTTGAACTTATGTTTTCTGACTCTAAGTCCAATATTTACAACTATGACCCTGAGAGTTTAGAGTTTAAATGAGTTTCAGTCATTTCTGTGACATATTCTGCACCAAGTACCTGGATGTTTTGGAGATGAATATATCTTACATCCTAGCACTGTATCCTGGGACATTTTGACCCATTTGTTTAAGCTGGCATTGTACTAGTGCCAACTGAATGAAGTATTTGCTGCTCTTTTGAGCAAAGAAAATGGAATAAACAATTTTTAGATTCATAGAACTGTAGAAGAACCATGCACCCAGGAGGGAATGAAATTTTATTGAGTGTAGAATATCTTATCAATTGCCTGGCAGAAGGAACTCAGGATTAATACGGATTAAAACAGCATACAAAATGAAACTAGATGGAGTTGCTATGGACTCAAGGGACCAGACTAGCATTCACTATGATCCTGGACAAATTAAAAAGACAGCTTGTTAGAAATGAGACAAAATACTGTGGGAACAAATACAGGGAAGCTCATCTCGATGAAAATCCACACAGCTGCAAAGATGGGTAAGGCTGACTAGATACAACCATAGTAGACACTCACGTCAGGGCCAGTGTGCACCCTGCGATGGGTGGTAATCAGCAATATTAATTCCAGCTGTGAACTCATGGGACAGACTAGAAAGTATTACCTCAATATCTAAGGGCTTTCTCTAGCCCCCCCCCCCCCAAACTAGTAATACATACCTAATATTTGTTTGTCTTCCCTTTATGGCCTTTATCACTATTGTGATTTTTAAATTTTTGGTGTGATTATTTGATTAATATTGTCTTCCCACTACTTGTCAGTTCCATGAAAGCAAGATTTGGATCCGTTTCCATCATACACACAGTGCCAACCACAAATGCCTAATATATATCTGGTATATTCTCAATGTTTATTGAATGAATACATTTATATCAGGATGACACTAATGTAAACCAGGGGTCAGCCAACTGATCAAATGTGGCCTACCGCCTGTTTTTGTATGGTTTGTGAGCTAAGAATGGATTTTATATTTTTAAATGGTTGGAAAAAAAAAAAAAAGAATTGTATTTTGTGACATGAAGTTTATATGAAATGTAAATTTCAATGTCTATAAAAAAGCTTTATTGGAACATAGCTATGATTACTCATTTACACATTATGTACGTAATATGTAGCTTTTCTGCTTTTGGGATTTCTTTCTAAAATGACAGAGTTGAATAGTTGTATCAGAGACCATATGGTACACATGTCTGAAATATGTACTATGTCATCCTTTCCAGAAAAAGTTTTCTGATCCCTGAGATAGACAATCTGGCTTCTCTCATCCTTAGAGACGTACCCATACGGGGATACTAGTAAGCTTTTAGCTAAAATCTAATAGAGTGATTTTTGTGGCCCCTACATTGAAACATAGAAATTAGTCATTTTGTTTTCTAATAGTATGAAGGTCATAAAAAAGAAACTGCTCAAGTCTCCAGAATTGAGGGAAAAATTATTGAAGAAGTAAATTTACATTACAACAAAAACAATATAGACTAAGGTTTAGCAAAGGTGGGTAAGGCTGGCTAGATACAACCATAGTATATATATACTCACACCAGGACTAATAAGCACCATGTGATACTATTTTGTTTCCCCAAAAATAAGACCTAGCTAGACAATCAGCTCTAACACGTCTTTTGGAGCAAAAATTAATATAAGACCCGGTCTTATTTTACTATAATATAAGACCAGGTCTTATATAGTATAAGACCGGGTCTTTATAATGTAATATAACATAACATAGCATAACATAACATAACATAACATAACATAACATAACATAACATAACATAACATAACATAACATAACATAACATAATATAATACCGGGTCTTACATTAATTTTTGCTCCAAAAGATGTATTAGAGCTGATTGTCTGGCTAGGTCTTATTTTCGGGGAAACATGGTACTAGCTTTGGAGTCACGTGGACCTAGGTTCACATCCTCTAGACATGTAATCTTAGGCAAAATAATTCTCTAAGCCTCAACTACCTTTTCTGTAAAATGGGAATAAAAGTATCTTCCCAGTAGGATGTTGTAGTAATTCAGTTAGATATGATAGACACCTTTTTGGTGTGCTAGTCCTTCCTCCGAGAACTATCCCCCCAACCCCAGGTGCAACCTGGGCAACTGGTTCCACCTCTTCTCCTTCGGCCACAGTTCCCTGGACAAAGCATGGACACCTCGTGCAAAGTCTATTCTGAGCCAACTGGATCTTTCCCTCTGAACATTTGCAAGCAAAACATAGAAACTCCAGTTAGTCCATGGATTGGAACCTTCTTTTTGGACCATAAGAAAGGATAGAAAGAACTGATTTGTAGAAAGGATAGAAAGAACACATTAAAAGATATTTATGACGAGAGAATAAAAGTAATCCTTTCCTGTTGGGATGGAACACATTAGAGCTGATTGTCTAGCTAGGTCTTATTTTCGGGGAATCACGGTATGTAGTTGTTTTCTTTCCCAGTCTCATCCCTCTGGTGCTGCAAAGCACAAAACACCTGGTATTATATTATACTATATTATATTATATTATATTATATTATATTATATTATATTATATTATGTTATGTTATGTTATGTTATGTTATGTTATATGTTATATTATACCTTGTCTTATAGTAAAGTAAGACCAGGTCTTATATTAATTTTTGCTCCAAAAGATGCATTAGAGCTGATTGTCCGGCTAGGTCTTATTTTTGGGGAAACATGGTAGAAAGTTGAGAGACCCCAATAACATAAAACCAGAACTTTGGAACTTGAGCATCAAGTCCAGCAAGCCTTGGGAATGGTGTTGTAGCAACATATTGTTAAATTGAGCTTCGGATCCACATTGACATAACAACTCCTGACTACATACCATGAGAGGTCTGAGCCCCTTGGGCAGTTGCGTAAGTATAGGATATATGCAAGAATTTATAAGAGAACAGCAGCGAATGGGGCCAAAGATTTCTCTTGCTACAGATTTGTCAGAGAATCCCACAGCGGCTTGGGGAAGTCCCTCATGTTAACAACTTTCCATTTCCTACCTTTATTCCTTTGGATTCAACCTGACTACCTTTTGCCCTTGGTTCAGGGAGATATTTATGCATAAATCCCTCTTGTCAAACTAGTCCTAATGGACTTGAGTCTCATCACAAGCATGGTCTAACTGAAACAATATGTAAAGTTCTTGATACACAATTGTTGTTCAACAATGTAATGGTTATTATTATTATTATTATTTTAAAATTATCATTAATTGGCATTATTGCTTTGGAAGCCAACAGCCATAGTTTTATAGATGCATACTGCAGTATGTAGGCATGAAGTGACATGTCTGAGATTTGCTTTAGAATAAATCTGCAATAATACTTAAAAAAACAAGAGGTAAAAAGAAATAAATATAACAATTTTGGCAAAATCTTAGTAATTGTTGAATCTAGGTAATGACCATATGGGAGTTCCTTGCACTAGTCATTCTACTTCGTGTATATGAGAAAATTCAATAAGAAACAAATTATATTAAAATTATTTTTAGAGTTAAAATAATTAGATTTTAAACATATTAAGTTGTTTAGACAAAAGCTCTGAAAAGCCAATTCCTCATGCATGATGCAAAGAAAGCTTTAGATCATTTTATCCTTTCAGGGGAAAAAAAACAAAACAAACCTATTTTAGATGCTGTGGAATGGCCTGGAGACAGGTAAACGGACCAAATGACATTTTAAGATTTGCCCCCTCAGCACACAGAGAGACAGACAGAGAGACAGAGAGAGAGAGAAAGAGAGAGAGACTTTTCAGTTCTGCAATTCATATTGGAGATTGAAGTTTTTCTTGAAAACAAAGGGCAAGGTATTTTCCTTCCCGAGATTACTTAGAAAACCATCAATTATCCAGAATGTGTCAAAGGATCGCCATATTTCCTTAAATTTGAAGGCGGAGGGAAAGAACCACATTATTAATTTCTTCTTCTTCCAAGATAATGTGCCAATGGAAATGAGGGATTTGTTGTCTGTGTTCTCAGCTGTTCTGCTCTATGGCAGGTAAGTCAGCCCCTGGAAACTCCCTGAGCTGCCCTGGCTGGCTTCCTTCCGCAAGTACAAACAACCACCTGTGAGTCTTAGTTACTAAAGTCCATTTACTGAAAAATCTAGATTTTTCCAAATTTGGAAAAAACAGGAGAAATAAAGGGCAGGTATAGCCTAGCCTAAGCCAAGAGTATCACTTTTCAGCTGCAGATTTAAGGCTGAGAAAGAGAAATATGGGAAGGATGAGACAGAAAACAAAGGTACCAGCAAACTGAACATAGACATCTGAGGCACATGCCTCTCTTCTCTAGAGGCACAAGAGAAGGAGCTGCTCAGTCCATCCCTGAGAAGGAGAAGTAGCCCAAGTTTAGCGGAAAGTGTGAGGATGGGAGGAGAGATCTCAGTGCCTCTTAAATCCCCTTATTCTACCACCTCACAGCCATGGCCTGAAACTCCAAATTCCTACCCAATCAAGCTGGAAGAATTGAGACGAGGACCTTCTACTTTAAGAAAAGATGATTTCTGGAAGCAACTCAATGGAACTGGGTTACTGAAAGCCATCCTAAAGAAAGGAGCAATGTACCACCTGGCCCAGAACTTGGCCCATGAGGAGTTCTCCATAAATATATTTATTCATTTGAGAAAATGTTGATTGTGTGTCTACTATGTGCATTGTGCTAGGAAATTCAGTCTTGGATGCAATAGACATATGGTCCTTGACCACCTCGAACATAGTCTGGTGGAAGGACTGGTAGTTTTGCAGATAAATGTATAATTACTAAGAGTGATAAGCAGAACACCACTGATCTATAGGGACTCTAGGATTCTTTAACTGTTTTGTGCTCAGAGACACCCAATGGCAGGATAGCATGGTAACTAGATGCTCAGGCTTGGGAAAGAGACTCTCTGGGTTCAAATCCCAGTTCTGCCATCCTGCCTGGGTGACCCTGGGTTGGTTATTTAACCTCTCTGTTTTCTCTGTAAAACAGTGATGATAACAAAAGTGAATATGAGATCCAGCCTAGCTCATCTCTGTGACCCAGGAAGACGTTCTCTAAGACTATGCCACCCAACTCCCTTGCCCTCTGGCTTTGGGTTGGATTTGACCAACGAGAAGCCCATCCAGGAGGTTGGAAGGCCAAAGCAGTTGCCAAGTTTTCCTGTCTGGTGGCCCTCTCCTGGAACCCTTATTAGCCCTAAAACCCCATCCCCTTCAGGTCAGTGAGTGGTAAGGCTGTCGCTGGCAAGGCAACTTCTCTGTTGGTTTCCCCAAATACTCCTTTCACTAAACACCCTGCATCCACCCCTGTTGAGTATACCATACTTGTTACACTGGGACCCTGACCAGGGCACCTTAGCACAATACAGGGCCCTAGATAAACACTCAATATAACAGAAGCCAATATCACCCAAGTAAAACTTTGTTTTGAATTTGTGCTATTTCATAGAAAATGTCTATGACCCCCATGTTGAAAGCATATTGAGGGGAGGTAACCCATCTTTCCCAAATTCTCTGTGAACACATCAAAAGAGGATAGGAAAGTTAGGACCATGCAAAATGCTATACGTGTGTGAAGCAATAACTTTGATCTTTGCCTTGTATCCAAGGTCGCAGTGTCACTGTAAGAAATGATAATGCTGTAGGCCCTTTGACATGATGACAATGACGAGAAAGGGGAGATTTTCCAGCAAGAGAGCCGCAGCCAAATTTAAGGCTGTTATTTGCCCCACTTAAGACAGAAATGATTCTCTCTGGGCTCCTCGTGATCTAATCCTGTAAGCCTTCTCCTGGCACTGGAAACCATGGTAAGCTTTGGGATCAGGCTTTTTGATTTTTTAAACCATAGGAATTTGATGATAAGTTTGCGGAGAGCCTGAAAGTTCCTGACATGTAATTGGAGCCCAAGGGGAAAATAATTAAGATAGTCATGTAATTCCATCAACTCTTCTCGAAGACTCTGAATTATGTAAGTCCCTTGCTGCAGCTTCTCTCCTCTGCATGCCCCATTTTGCCATGGAACAAGACAACAGCCAGAGACAGTGAAAAGACAGTGAAAAGGAAGATCTGTCCAATATGACAGCTTATTAGCATCTGCTGTGACGGGATCTGCTGAGGAAAATATTCAAATTGATGACGCAAATGAGAGGCAGGAATCAGCATTAGACTGAATTTGCTTAGGCTTTCCTGGCTAACCCCCAACCTCAGTTATCCCTACCAAGGATAGTGACAGCTGCATCTAACAGAGAGCACATCTGATCCATTCTTACTAATCAGATTGGTGGGGGCAGGTTAGTCCTAATTTATGGTGGCTTAGGCTCCACTATTGAAAGTAAGAGGATGAAGAAAATGTTTCTTTCATGTCAGCTATAACTGTCACTGCAAATAGGGCATCTACTAAGAGAATGAACATTTGTGATGTTCAAGCAATGGCTATAAAAGGTTTAGTAAAACCTCAGAAAATGAATTCTTATTTCTCTAGTTGTCAGAGACACTGCCCTAAATTTGCCATCAAGAAGAGAGCCTGGGAAGAGCTGGGTGGGCACCTCTGCACATGCTGTGAGCACCTCTAAGGGGTTGGTGACAGGGAGTGTCAGCTGGTTTCAGAACACCCTCTGCACGTTGGCCCATGCTTGCATTCTGCTTCATTTCTTCTTCTCTCGCCTACAGTCTGATGAGACATTATCTGACTCATTTTTATTCCAACAGACTTGGTAGGAGCCTACATTGAGTCAGAAAGGAAACACCATCAAGAGTGATCCCTGACTTCCAAGCCCAAATAACTCTGATTCATATCTGGCCTGGAGTGTGACTTAAAAAATGTTTGCCAGACTCAAATAAAAATCAGTATGCAATTTTTGTTGTGAAGCAGACCAATGCATGCTGGTATGGCTTTCGAGGTGCCTCATCTTACAATAACCAGCATCCTGGTTGGCTTTTAAGCCATGAGGAGAACAGACTCAGCCACAAGTAAAAGTGAAACAGGTAAATTTGGATATATGGCACAATCTGAAGAATTGTTGGAGCCACTCTATTTCCAGCCTCTTGAAATTTCACTATTAGCAAATTACTTTTTGGGGAAAATCTTGCCTTCCCAAAAGGACTCCGCTGCGGAGCAAATCTCAAAAGAGCTCATATTTTTACAGCACTCTGGACATTTCTGTTTGTTTTCTCATCCTTTAACTTACTTAATTCTCAAAATTGTTTTTTGATCTAAGTAAGACCTTTATTGGTAACCACTATACAGATTAGGAAACTGAGGCCGGGCCATTTTGACTTTGACAGAAATGCCTTTTAGAAATTTGACTTGGGCATTCCAGAAAAAGCCTCATGTGAAGTGTGAACTTATTTTGCAGAGCAATTTCTTCCCTAACTGGACAGGTTGAGCAATGGGAGGCCTCAGGCCCCCTGGGTTGGGAGCCGGAAGTGGAATCCATCCAAGTTCTTCGAAAGAACTTCACACTTCAATCTCTGGTGCATTCTGAATAATTTAGTAAATTTATTCTTAAATTAAACACAGAGGCTGACTCCAAAATGATGAATAGATATTAAGAAAAACACCTCACTTGGGTAATGTCTGTTCACTCTGCAGGAGTGTTTCGCGTGCAGCTTTCTTTCCAACCAGTTGGCAACAGGGGTTCCTGTTTGCAGTCTCACCGGGGAGGCTACTTCTGTACCTTCTGCTGGTCATGCCACCTTGCAGACAGGCTTCATCAACTGGCTTGAATGAACATTATGCTTGGAAAGTTCTTATGCAGAGCATATGGAAATTAGCTTCCTTGATCAGTCTTGTGGTATGTGACTTCCAGAGGAAACATGCTTGCTGACAGTTTCAAAGACATCCCTCAGTGTCCTATGCCCCCCAGACCATAGCTTATTGCACCCATCCTGATCCAAAGTAGCCCAGAAGTTGGCATTTCAGCAGCTTGTGTGACCCCGTTGACTAACATAGAGTGGACCAATGAGATGCAATTCTTGGGAATTTGGCTTTGGAGCCAGTGAGACTAAGACCCTGAGAGAACTCGGCCCACAATAGATAGACGCAGGGACAGCATGATGGGTGCCCAGCAGAACCCATTTTATTGACTAAACATCCTGTAATGTTTTTACTCCATTGTTTCTGAATGCATGACATGTAGAAGAAATGTAATCAAACTTACCTTTCTGCCATCCTGTCACTGAATAATGTAAACAGTCCTGTGCCCCTTACTTTGTTTTCCTGGCTACACTGTATTTTCCAGTGGGAAAAATTAGTTTGGGGAATAGTAACATATCCACAGTGCCCTTTGTTTCAAGAAAATGGTAGGGCAGCTTCACAGATGCTGTTTTCCCCCTTGAAACCGAGGAAGAACAAGGTAAAAAAAACAAAACAAAACAAAAAAACCCACGGATACCTAATTGTAAAGTAGCATGAATTTGGCCCCAGCACTCAAGAAAGGGTAGGGCAAGCTGGGTGTGGGAGATGTTCCCAGCCATGCCTTCCCCTACATAGACCTGACTTTTGTTTCTTTACCTCTGCCAAGCAGAGGGCTGCCTAGGAGGGAGAGGAGGGCAAACAGATGGGATGCAGTCATTTTGTTTTTTGACACTTCAGTTCTTTTTCACTTTCCCTGGGCATTTGAGATACACTTTGCAGGTGATAGAATGCAAAGCCGAAATGTTTACTCATTTGAAATGCTGAGTACAAGATTATTTTCCCTAGTACATCTATTTTGGGTCTAATTAAATGCTATCTCAGCTGCTGTGTACCCCACGCCATGGCCCCTCAGCTCCCCACGGAGTCACCTGCAGCTATGGCGGGAACAGTTTCTGATCATCCCATCAGCTCCCCACCTAAGGCATCTGTTTCTTTTTCTCTGTTTGAGGGCTTTCTTCAGAGCTTCGAACACTTGGTTCCAATTTTAATTCTTGTTTTCCTAAGGATCAGCTAGGCCGAGGTCCCTGCCCTTGGATTCTAGTGAAAATTCCCACTGCGTTCTCTCTGCCATTAAACAGAGCTTGAGTATATCTCTGGCCTTTAAAGCAACAACAGAAAAAGTCTTAAGTCACCCCTTTCAATTACTGTGGATAGGGCAGGACCCGAAGTGTCAGCGGTGGAATCAGTAACTAATTTTAAAATTTGTCATGTGGATATTGATGAACTCTACATAGAAAGCCAGCTAAATAACTTAGATCAAATTTAATTATATCAACTAATTGCATAGCATACAATTCTTAATGCAGAATAGGTTTGTAATAGTGTTTTTCTTCATAAAAATATTTATGTGTATTAGTTAGGTCTCTGGTTATAATATTATATAACAAACAATCCCAAAATTGTATTGGCTTAAAACAACAAACATTTATTTTATTGTCATTTGTCTGCTGGTTGGTTGTGGCTTGACCATTTTTGGCTGAGCTGAGTGGGGCTGGGCTGGTCCCCAAGTTGTGAGTCAAGTTCTGGTCTGCACTACATTCTTTCCAGGAGTCACAACTGAAGAAACCACAGCTACCAAGGGCACACTCTTCTCACAGCAAAGGATGGGAATGTAAGAGGCCAAGGCAAACCAGGCAAGCACATTAAAAGGCCCTGCTTGGACATTTCATGTCAAGTCGACTCACATTCCATCGGCCAAAAATGTCCTTAAGCTGAGTCCATTATCTAAGGAGAGGGGATGTACACCATGCCTAGCAGACTGGGAGGCACGGCAAAAATACCAAAGGGCACGCACATGTAAATCTATTACTTAAAGGAAGCGAAGAATTGGAAATCTACCACAATATGGAAAATTTTAAACATATTCCAAAGTAAACAGAATGTCACAATAATCCCCAGGGCATTTATCATGCAGCTACAACAATCATCTCACTACTAATCTGGTTTCACTCCCCCTCCCTCCCTCATTACTTTGAAGCAAATCCTGGATGCTATGAGTATCTTTTAAGGGAAGAAAGTGGATCTATATTTTTGCAGGACATGGGAGATTATTTAGACCTCAAAGAGTTTACAAACCAATAAAAAGGATTTACTAGTAAGTTAACTTGATGTGAAATAAGCACAAGAACAAATTCAACAAGATTGAGAGTCAATTCCAAGATGCTGTCTTGGGCATTTTACACTGAATGTTGACGAGTTTTACATTAACTGCCTGGCTTAGCTGAAAGAATGAATACCACAAAAAACTAAAAGTAAACACCTAGTCTTTATCTACTTTATTAAATCTACGGACAGAATAGGAGAAAGAAGAAGAGAAAGTTTGAAGTAACAGAATTTTAAGATGCAAACTCAAGTTGCTTATCTGTGGATGAGAATTGTATTGCTTTTGGCCAAACCCTCACTTCCTCAAGACACTTTACTTTCATCTACTGGAACATTTTATAATATGAAACAATCACAAAAATAAACTTCAAATGAGTTACAAATGTCAAAGAAGAACAAGACTTTAAACAGTATAAAAATAAGAAATATTTCAGAGTGTTTTTAGTAAAATAAATCATCAAATCAATTTATTAAAATATCGTTTTTAACTGATATTTTAAAAAACGTCTCAATTTCTGAAGCAGCCAATGGAAATATATTTTTAAAGTCATGTGCGTGGTGACTGTATTAGTTTGCTAGGGCTGCTAACAAAGTACCACAGACTGGGTGGCTCAGACAACAGATGCATTTTCTCACAGTTCTGGAGGCTGGATATCCAAGGTCAAGGTGTCAGCAGGTATGGTATCTGTTGAGGTCTCTCTCCTTGGTTTGTGGATTGCCACCTCCTTGCTGTGACCTCACGCGGCCTTTTCTCTGTGTCTTCATAACTCTCTGGTGTCTCTCCCTCTTTTTATAAAGACACCAATCCTGTTGCATTAGGATCTCACCTTTATAACATCATTTAATTTTAATTACCTTTGTCAACATCTTATGCCATATAGTCATGTTGAGGGTTAGAGCTTCAACATATGGATTTTGGGGGGAGACACAATTCAGTTCATAATAATTACAAAAGTCAGTAAGGGTTATTATAACCACTTAGAACCAATATCACTACTAATAATAGTTAATAAACTAATAATATAACAATAGTCAATAGGTAGTAATATAGTACTCATTATGTGTTATACAAATATTGTTCTTTGTTTTTATGACCTACATTAGTACCTGTTCTCCCTAACCAAAATGAATCTGTAGAGGACTTTCGCTTTTATGAAAAAAGCAAAAACAGTGTTCAGCATTTGTTTTGCAGCATATACCATGAACAGCGAGAGTGGCCCTGCCAAGCTCCTTCCCTGGGAACAACACTCAGCATCTCAGCATCAACCTGCCATAGCTCTGAACTGTGTCTGGGAGCATCTGTGATTTACCTCAATTTATTTTGTGCATTTGTTAGCAAGATATGTTCTCAGGTAATTGTTTCTTCTCTTTATGCCATTTTGGGTTTATGAAAGTCTTCACAGGAACACTCTGCTTTTGGATAGTGGGGGAAACTTCTACTATAAAAATCAGGTCAATCTAGCTGATATGTTTACGAATGATATTGCTTTTTTCTTGCCTTTTACTTATTTACACTTTCTTGTGATATGGATTATTTGTGGTAAAAAGAAATTAGAGTGTCCAAGCAAATTAAGAAAATATTTTCAAAGAAGACTGCTGTGATATAATCTAATTTTTAAAACTACATGAAAAGACAGATGTATAGTCATATTCATTTAAACATCAATTTTTGCATTATTAGCATGGTTTGGATTTCCTTCCCTTTGAAACTTTGAAAGAGATCCATTAATAGAACGTTTCAAAAACATAATTATTATAAATAAGAAGACAATCCTTTCACATTATTTATGACATCCACAGAAATAGGTTAGAAATCACGTCCCTAGGAATGAGATATCTCTTGATCCAAACAGGGATTACCCTTTTTAGATACTTTTTGAATATGTAAAAGATGTGTTAAACAGATGCGTAGTTAGCGAGGCCAACGTGTGCCATCTTGTTTGATTGGTGCTGCCTACAGTAACTTCAGTTGCGTCTGCCTTGGTGATTCATTTGGGATTGGCATTGGTCCAAAGGTGCATCCCCAGAATGAAGAGAATTGATCTATGTCCAGGGCTTAAAGACTAATTTCCCAAAAGGGCCACAGTAAGACGAAGGTAGATTTCCAGGTAGAAGTTGGGAAAAAGTTGCCTTAGGAGACATATCAGGAGGCTTGGTGTTTTCCAGAAAGAATGAATCTCCACTGTCTTCATCTAATAGACATAACAACTGGCTTGTGAGAATCAACAATCAAAGTGATGGAGGCTTCCAAACACCCAGACATAGCACTAGCCAAGCCAGTAAACTACACTACACTAAAGACAGAAGAGGAAGGCCCGATATTATCCTAAGGTGTGAGTATTCAGAGAGACCTGCTCTGTACAGTTGTGTGATATGTGTACTGCACAATAGCACCCAGCTAAGTGAGTGGTAGCTTGGGCTGTAACGTGGCAGCTGTTTCCCCCGAAGGACAACTTTTTCTTAGTTTTACAAACTACGTCAGAGATTCCCCAGTCCTCTAAAATCAATTCAGAAACATCCAGTTAAGAACTGTGTGTTTAGATTGTGGTATTTGTGCCAGAGTAATGTTTTAATATTTTTTTCTTTTGTTCTTTATGAAAGAATAATTCATTCATTCATACTAGAGCCTTCCCTGTGTCCATGCCCTTTGCTTGTTTTGTTGTGCTTTGCTTTTGTGCACTTCACAGATAATTACCTTTTTTACAAATTGAAGGTTTATGGCAACCCTGCATTGAGCAAGTCTATCGGCGTCATTTTTCCAATGGGCTCAGATAACGGTTAGCATTTTGTGGCAATAAAGTATCTTTAATTAAGGTGTGTACATTGCTTTTTAGACATAATGCTATTGCACGTTTAATAAAGCCCCTAATTCAGTATGACTGGTGCAAGTACTGTAAGAAAAAGGGAAGAGACAGAGACACATAAGGGGAAAGGACCGTTTGAAAACAGAGGCAGACATTGGAGTTATGCTGCCACAAACCAACAAACACCTGGGGCCACCAAAAGCTGGAAGAGGCAAGAAAGAATCCTCCTCTAGAGGCTTTGCAGGGAGCACAATTCTGCCAACACTTTGATTTCAGACTTCCAGCCTCCAGAACTGTGAGAGAATAAATTCCTGTTGTTTTAAACCACCTCGTTTGTGGTACTTTGTTACAACAGCTCTAGGAAACTAATACAGTGGTTCCAGGAAACTTGTCTGTTAAGATATGAATAAAATAAAGTATAGGTTGTTTATGTGCTGAAAGGAATCACTCAGTAAAGAGGGAGAAATAGATGATCTAGGAGAGAAAGAGAGCGTAATTTCAGGAGTCCTTAACAAAGGAGGAGACAACACGGGATCTAGAGGAAGTTGGATCTCTTCATTAGCAGGAAGGGAGGCTGAGAGAGTGGGTGCAAGTGCCTTGCAGATTTGGGAAGAGTAAGATGTTGAAGTTGTGGTTAGACTGCTTCTTTTTTCTCACAGGAAGCTGGAGCAAGTTATCAGCAGAGGGGATAAAGACATTATATGTGTTTAGGGGTGGGGAGGAGATTGGGTAGGAAGTTTGAGGAGAGAGAAGAAGGTATGGAGGAGTTATTTTGGAAATCAGAAAATAGAACATCCCTGGCAAAGCATTAAGAGATTCCAGACCCACATTTGTGACAACATGGATGGATCTTGAGAGAGTAATGCTGAGCGAAACAAGTCAGACAGAAAAAGCAGAGAACCATGTGATTTCACTGATATGTGGTATATAAACCAAAAACAACAAAAGAACAAGACAAACAAATGAGAAACAGAAACTCATAGACACGGACAATAGTTTAGTGGTTGCCAGAGGGTAAGGGGGGTGGGGGGGGAGGTGAGGGTAAGGGGGATCGAACATATGGTGATGGAAAGAGAACTGACTCTGGGTGGTGAACACACAATGGGATTTATAGATGATGTAATA
Source organism: Rhinolophus sinicus (assembly GCF_057876585.1). NCBI lineage: Eukaryota > Metazoa > Chordata > Mammalia > Chiroptera > Rhinolophidae > Rhinolophus > Rhinolophus sinicus. The sequence continues at coordinate 29,883,641 of NC_142513.1, forward strand.
CAGAATTGTACACCTGAAATCTATGTAATTTTACTAACAATTGTCACCCCAATAAATTTAATTTAAAAAAAAAAAAAAGAGATTCCAGACCCATCTGAGATTTGTGACCTTAAATTTTAAGTAAGGCCCATCAGAGCGGTTGTGAGTTTCCCTCACAAACATTCTGTGGTTCTGGTGCTGGTGCGGACTGGACAGGTATCTAGCATAAAGGGAGGTTTTGTGTTGGGTTCTTTATTTATCCCCCCCCCCCCCCAGGTGAATATGAAGAAACAGGAATTTAAAAAGGTTGTGAGGGCTGCCAGATGGATACTGGACTTACTGAGGGGATCACTTCATAGACTGTGTAGATGCCTGACCACTGCACTGTACACCTGAAGCTGAAGTAGAATAATACTGAATGTCAAATATGTGTGTGTGTGTGTGTGTGTGTGTATTAATATATATATTCACGGGATGTAAAGCTCAGCATAGGGAATATAATTAATGGTATAGTAACACCTATGTACAATGTCAGAGGGATAGCAGACTTGGAAGGGGATTATCACTTTGTGAGGGGTGTAAATGTCTAACTACTATGTTGTTTTGCACACCTGAAATTAATATTAAAAAAATAAATAATAAAAAAAAGAAAAGAGTAAAATAAATACAAAGCTTGCAAGGGCATGGCTTTAATAATTCACCAAAGTGAACGATTTAGTGTGGATGGAAGACTTTGCTGAGCGAAGGGCAGCTGACGTGGAGTCCTGGGGTACTGTTCCCCGGAACCCCCTTCAGAGATTCCCTTTGTGTTTTTTTGTCTCCGGTCCAGGGCAGGCTACAGAGAAGTTGCTGGAAGAAAGCAATCTCATTTCTGACTTTTGGAAAAGGAAGGGGAGCGGACACAGAGGCAGATTCCTGGGGTTGGGAGAACGGGGGCAGGGGAGGGAGGAGAGTCCCCTAGAATGGCCAGCTAATGGAGGCCTAGAGGCCCTCACTAGTGAGGATCCAAGATGGAGCCTTAAGGAGGGACAGTCCCCCCACCCCCCAAGGCACTGCTGGAAGCACACCGAAGAGGCATTCTCAGGGCACTGTGGCTCTGTCCTCATCAGAGAGAAGTCCCTCATCCAGGAATGGCAGGGAGCCCAGTGGTCTGTTTCCAGGCATTGTGCAGGCTCAATGGGCCAACCACAGTGCAGTGAGGAAGGGAGGGCCCTCACCAAACGTCTCAGTGCCTGCGACCTCCCCTCCTTCCCTCCTCTCTATTCCAGATTGGCCGCGATCTTGTAGTTGAGGCTGGGCGTGTGGACCCTAACACTGACTCAGATGAATGTCTAGCAGCCCAGTGTTGCAGAGGCTCAAGGTCAGGTAATTTGATTTTTAAGAAAATTATAAAAGGTGCCACCTGAATCTCAAAAACACTGTGCTGAGTGAAAGAAGCCAGCCATGTATATGAAGTTCAAGATCAGGGAAATCTAAACTATGGTGATAAAGAACAGAACAGTGGTTTCCTCGGGGTAGGGATAGGGGACAAGTGACTGAAAAGGGGCATGAGGGTCATTCTGGGGTAACAGAAATGTTCTTGGGCTGGGAACTGTTTACACCAACATCAAACAATACGTTTAAGATTTGTCCATTTCACTGTACGTAAATTATGTCTCCATAAAGTATTGACTTGGCCCTCCCATGGTATCCCATGAAAGAAGGAGGAAAAAAGAATGGAAGAAGGAAACGGAGGTGCCACCAGTTACATATCCCTGCCTTAGCTGATTCATACCGTTTGTACATTTCCCACCATTTGGGCCACACACTTTTATTGAGCACCTAGTCTGTGCCAAGTGTCCACCAGAGAGACAAAAAGTGGAAGCGAACAGGTCAGCTCAGACCTGGGGGGATGAGTTCTGCCTGGGGTTGAGGAAGCTTTGCTCTTGGGACAGGTTTGAAGAGGAGGCACGTGAGCTGGAGGGACTGAGGATTCTCTGAGACCTGAATCCACCTGTGCTTACACTTATCTCTCTCCTTGAAAACCTGAATCTCAAAAACACTCAGCATAGTGTGTTTGAGATGCAGGTGGCACCACAGTCTTGACACCGAGGTCTTCCCTGCCACAATCCCAGAGAAAGGTGCTTGTGACTAGCACTGATGTAATGCTGAGCCTAGGAGCCACTCACAGCGAAACGGGCTGCTCTGAGCCCCAGCAGCCAAAGCCCACCTGGTCATTCACACAGATTTCTGCAGGTCCTATGCACAGGTTACTGAGTTTCCCAGTTGTCACTGGTGAACTGGAGCAGAGGGAGAAGGAAACCCTCTCAGACACACTGTTCTTTCCAGGAAACAAAAGGCTGCCCTGAGGAGACTTGGGAAAGTGACATTTCCTCAGACAGCTTGAGGCAACTCTTCAAAACACTGGGTTAAATTGGCTTGGTTCTTTATCTTCTTCAGCTCCCTTTAGGAAAAATAAATGTATATATATATATGTCCCTCTGGATCTTGATATCAATAAAGACAGCATCTGTGACTGTTATAAATACTGATAGACATTTTGGCGATAAAAGAAACAGCAACAACCCACACTGAAAACGGCAACGCACACAGCCTTCCAGCGAGCCATTTCTCTGCCCATGTTCTTACGGCTGAGTAACTTACCAACTCTAGCTTCTCAGCACTCTGCTCTCAGAGAAAGAACTCAGGACCCATCATTTCCTATGCATTTACGTGAAACATCACAGGATGCCATTCATCATGAGTTTGGAGGTAAAATGTAAAGGTGTCGGTAAGGCAGCATTTTGCTGACACCCTCTAATCCAGGGTGTGACACTGCTTTGTCAAGAGGCAAAGGTGTCTTTCCCTCTGCCCAGATGAATTGGAGATGTTCTGAGACAGTGGTTCTCAAAGTGTGGTCCCTGAACCAGCGGCAGGAGCATCACCGGAAGCTTGTTAGAAGAGCCAATTATCTGACCCCAGCCCAGACTTACTTAATGAGAAACTCAGAAGGTGCACCCAGTAATGTTTTAACAATCCCTCTGATGCTTCTTCAAGTTTGAGAAATACTGTTTTGAGCAAATCAGAAACTGAGCTCTCTCTGATATCAGTTCAGAATTAAACCCAGTTCCTAATTAAAGACTTTCAAAATAAAAGTGACTGAAACAGGGTAGAAGTTCATTTCTCCAACGTATATGAGATGGATGTTCAGGGCAAGTATGAACCTGCTGTGGTGTCAGATGAAGCCTAGGTTCTTTCTGTGTTTCTGCTATTCCATCCTTAGTGCATGGTTAATCTCAAGATGTCTTCATGGTTCAACATGGCTGCTGGAGCTCCAAATACCACAACTCTGTTCCAGGCAAGGAGCAGGAGGAAGGGGGGAGAGGAAAGTAGGGGCCACTCTAGCTGTTTGTATCCTTCTAAAGGAATTTTACCAGAAGTCCCACCCAACAATTTACACTTGTATTTTCAGCAACCCATAGTTTTTAAGAAAAGTTTGGGAATACAGTCTTTTGTTTGGATTAAAATGATAGTTGTTTTACTTTCTCTGTAACCACAGTCCCAGACCCTCCTTCTTATAAATACATACAATTCCAGAAATAAAGCAAGGTCAAACTCTGTGTTCCAAAGAAAGATCAGATATGACTATGAGTGCATTTGCATATATTTTATGAAAGAATATTAAGTCATATAGTCGGAATCTCATGATCATCTTGTTCAAACTTTTCATTTCACAGATAAACAAGCTGTGGCTCAAAGAGGTATATTTTCATGTCCACAGAGGACAGAGCTGATTAAGATCTGACCTGGAGTAGTAGAACCTGAGGGATATTGGAAGAGATCAGTGATGATTAATTTTATGTGTCCACTTGGCTGGGCCACACATGCCCAAATATTTGGTTCACATTATTCTGTATGTGTCTCTGAGGGTGTTTCTGGATAAGATTAACATTTGAATTGGTAGATTGAACAAAGTCCATTGCTCTCCCCAATGTAGGTGGGCCTGAATAGAATAAAAGGCTAAGTATAAAAGTTATCTCTCCTTAATCCCTTTACCTTTTCACCCATCCCTTCCAACCCCACCTTTGCCCCCCTACCTTCCCCCACACTCACTCACACACACACACACACACACACGCCTTGCATCTGGCAACCATCAGTTTGTTCTCTGGATCTATGAGTCTGTTTCTGTTTTATTTGTTCATTTATTTCAACTTTTAGATTCCACATATAAGTGAGATCATATGGTATTTGTCCTTCTCTGACTTATTTTATTCTTTGCCTATCTTTAGGCTGAAACATCTGTCTTCTGCCTTTGGACTTGGAATCACACTGGAACCATTGGCTTTCCTGGTTCTTAAGCTCTTGGACTCAGACTGGAACTATTCTATCAGCTCTCCTGGGTCTCCAGCTTGCCAACTGCAAATCTTGGATTTCTCGTCCAACCTAATTGTATGAACCAATTCTATATAGTATCTATCTATCTATCTATCTATCTATCTATCTATCTATCTATCATCTATCCATCTATCCATCATCTTCTATTTTTTCTGTTTCTATGGAAAACCCAATCAAATATCAAATCTAAGTCTTCCCAAAATATATTTTGAAGCAGTAATTTCATGAGAGACTCCATGAAAAAAGAACTCTCTGGTCAAGTGTTAACAATCAACATAGCAAAGAATCTGGAACTCACTATATGAATGAATGAATGAATGAATGAATGAATGAATGAATAAGGCTGCTCTTGACAGAAAGGACATCTACATACTTAACAGACATACTGCTTATCACTTAGCTTAAGTTCTTTGAGCAAAAAACAAAAAATAAATCATTGCGTTGAGACTAAATTTTATTGTAAATTTTCAGGAATTATTTCTGAACTGCTGAAGTCTGCTTAGACTACTTCAGGTTGCACTGATATAATATGGACAACCTGTTATGGTGCCTCAGCCTGGGGAGAATGGAATAAGTGCAGAGAGGAAAATAGGATGGAAAAAAAGTGGAAAGGGTAAGGAAAAGCAGTGTGCTTGCCTCCAGATAATTTGACATAAGAACCCTGATTAACGTATGCACGAACTAAACCATTTCCAGATTTTGTACAGTCTGAAAGTAGGCCATCTTCGCCAATACCCAATCACTCAAGGTGATTGCAATCCTACTGCAATCTCCTGCAATCCTACTGCAAATTAATACTCAAGGGTGCCTCCCCGCAAGGTAACTGCAGTGATTGTGTTCATTAGATGGTTCACTCCCTTCCTTACTGTGGACTCTCGCCAAGGCAGCTGCAGCTCTCTGGCAGCTGTTTAAATAATCAGCTAGAATGATAAGGCTGGGACTGCCCTTTTGTTATTTCCTTGGGACTCTGTGTTCAGGAAAAAGCTCCACTGGACTGACGGCTGTGGTCAGGGTAGGACAACATGGAAATTAAAAGTCGGAAGGAAGGGAACCACCTCAGGAACTTCACCTGAATGAGATGACAAGTGAGTAAGGCATTGGGTGAAAAATCACCAGGATCCCTTGGGAATTTTATTTTCAAGAGCAAAAATCAATGGTTGTCCACAGTGGTCACGTCCAACAACAGTTTAGAAAAGAAAATGACATCAGTTCGTATGGAAGGGATAAATCAAACAAGATACAATCTCTAAGTGAAAAAAAATGGCATCATGGGGATGACAACATTAGACACTATCATTGTGGCCCACCCAGCTCTCTTTACTGGGTAGGAGGGTTTGCTGCTAACAGAGATGGTCCCTTTCTCTAAAGAATCACCCTAGGACGAATAGGAATCATGTACCTAGATGTACCATCCCCTCTCAGAGCAGCCCCTAGTCAGTGACTGTCTGACACTGGGGTACAAAATGCCAGCACTCTTGCCTCAAGGTCAGACACCTCTATGGTATGATCCACGCTCCAGAGCTCCTTGTGAATCAGGCCAAGCCAGACTTTCCCTAAGGACATATCCTTGCTCAGTTCCCAGTCCCATCCTTCTTCCTTCACTTCCCTTCTCTACAGCAACCCCCTCAGTAAATTACACCCCCCGCCCTTCAAATCCTTGTCTCATGCTCTGCTTCTAGGAAACCCAACCTAAGACGGTCACTGAGTCCAGAAATCTTTTACGGAGCTATTTTACATCCCTCCTGCTTTAGGTGAAGACACAGCATAAATTTTTGTTTCTATTCTGTGGCCAGTATCCAGAGTTAAGAATTCAAATAAAGGTCTTCTTTTCTAATTGTATTCCTGCATCCTTGTATTTGGCGCAATTATTGGAGCCTGAGATGGCCAGTGCTTTCCCTGTTGAATCATTAACTTCCTGACTCATTTTACATCTGCTTTTGCCTCTGCGTCACACACAAGATTCTGGGGGATACAAAGCCACGGGGAATAAAAGTATTCCGCATCTTCCTGAAGCTTGATTTTGTTCAAAGATGCTGGAAGTTAAAAGGAAATGAGTTTATGTTAAGGTCAACATCAATATATCATGAAGTGGAGTGCAAAATTTACATGAATTTCTAAGATGAAAGAAGAAAACTTGAAAGAAATTACGGGCTTTCTATGAGTTGCTTTTGGTTCTGTCTAGAAAAATCTCAGACAGTACCCAGAGAGATCTAAGACATAGCCTTTCCAAATCATGGCCGTAAGAGTATTGCAAAGGAGGGAGACAAAAGTCTATATCCTTGAGACAAAATAGTAAACAGTCCTAAGGGATTGTTTCTGAAAGCTGAACTTCTGAAATAGTAATGCACATAGAAGTTCCCAGGGGTCCTGATTCAGCGGACTCAGATGTGTTCCAGGTTTCTGCACTTCTGACAAGCTCCTGGGTGATCCCAAGTTGACGGACCCTGACCACTCTCCGAACAGCAATGCTATAGAGCCCAGCCTCCCACCTGTGTTTTCACTGAGTTTCAATATATGGATTTTCCCAGCCTGTAGAGAGGGGATGAAGACAGGAAGGAGACAAACATACTGTTCCAGAGTGCCTGTTCTTAAGGCATCAGGCCCTAATAAGACACCAGGAGGACCACTGGTGCTAGCCCTGCCCTTCCCAAGACACAGCCAGGCTGTAGCCATGCCCTCAGGTTGGACCATGGGGCTGAGAGATCGAATTGCTCTTAGACATAGACCTCACGGGGTTAACACAGAGGTCAGTCTCCCAACAGTCCCCTGCGGGCAGAATTGATGCTCAGCCACTAAGCCTCAGGAAAACTGTCCAGTTGTTACAGATCTTGAAATATTCCCCTATCAGGTGGTAAACAACCCCTGTCCTGAACCCCCACAATGCCCCCTTATGACCTCAACTGCCCAGGCCCCTTTGATCCAGCCAGAGATGACCTGCCACTCTGGGTCTCCTCCAGACCTCTTCCTCACCGTGACTGCTCTCTGCATGAAGGTTGCTAAATAGTTAGAATGGCAACCCTGCCTGCAGGAAAAGGAGCGAAGGACTTCACCATCTGAATAATGCATACGCTAGCACATACTTTTTTTCAGTTGAGCTAATATTCACGTAAGTTAAAATTAACCATTAATCATTTTAAAGCTTACGATTCAGTGGCATATACTACATTTGCAATGTTATATGACCATCTAGTGCCAAAACATTTTCATTACCCCAAGAAGAAATCCTATACCCATTAATGTTACCCCATTCTCACTAATGAGATAATCACTGATCTGCTTTCTTTCTCTATGGATTTGTCTCATTTGTATATTTCATTTAAATAGAATCATACAATATGTGACTGTGTCTGACTTCTTTCACTTGACATAATGTTCTCAAAGTTCATCCATGTTGTAGAATGCATCAGTATTCTTTTTTAGGGCTGAATAATATTCCGTTGTGTGTTTATCCATTCATCACTTGAGGTACATTTGGGTTGTTTCTAGCTTATGGCTATTGTGAATTTAATAACACAATTGGAATTCCCACCTTGGAGCCCTTATTGATCTACAGAAAGAAAGAGAGTTCTGTCACCTACCTGAATCAACCTTGCTATTTAGACTTGGCCTGAATTAACTTTGGGCAGTTTAAAACAATTTGCTTAATGCATAGACATGAAAATCTCTGGAGATCTGAATCCAATATTCTGTGGTCACTGACAGCAGTTCAAAAAGAGGAGCTCCAAAAATGTGTGAGCAATGGCAGAGTTGGAGGAATAAGTGTAATAAGCACCAGCATTGCAGTCAATCTGCTTGGCCTTGGGTTTGTTACTTAGGGGATCCCTCTGTTACCCATCATAGTTAAAGATCTATTATATTTCTCTATAATCAGATCTCATGCATGCCCCCCTAAGCTGGGATCCCTCTAAATCAAATTCTGAGATAAGAACCTGGGTACAAGTCGTTCATTTGGAAGATGATTTCCACAAGCACAAGTGAAGGGTGGTAAAGTGAGAAAGAGAATGAAGGAAAGGTAATAAAAAATGGATTAATAAGCAGGTCACCCCCTTGGGCCCCTGGGGCTCAATCCTTCTGGGAACACAGAGCAGAATAATCACCCTGAAGTGTGAGGAACACAGGGTACTTTTCTTGTAACTCCTGTCCTTCGTTCATTGCAGACCTCTCCTTGGCTCATTAAATCCCTGGCTCATCCGAGCTGGGCACAGCCACGCTGAGCACCCTTCTCCGGGAAGGACACCATTCAGGCCAATGGTGTGACAGGTGCTTGAGAAAGGAGGCCATCCTCATGTGTCCCCAAGCTACAGCAGACCTCAGGCAGGGCATCAACAGTGTCTGCTGCAATGCTAAATGGTGGGGCACCGATGAGCGGGGAGACAGGAGTTGGGAGAGGAGAGGCAAGCTGGACTTGGTCATCAGAGAAACTTTCTTGGAGGCCTTCCTGAAGCAGGCGAGGCCGTGCTGGGTCTTAAAAGGTGAGAAGGAGAGCAGGGAGGACCATTCAGGGGCAGTTGCCCGAAGCAAAGGCACCAAGAAACCTATTTTTCATACAAGGCTCACCACTGACCATCCTAAGGGAGAAGCCACAATAGCAATTCTTTGTTTGCAAAGGTGATCATTTCAGGGAGAGGCAGAAGAGGAATTTCTTTGCCCTCAAGAAAGAGGCATCTTTGTGGAGTGGGGGTAGGCTGAAAAGGAAAGTAAGTCGCTGTTTCCTGTCCCGCCTCCCCCCCACCCCACCCCCTCCGGGTTTCCTGAGGAGCGCAGGACTTAACTGGAAATGTGGAAGGAAATTTGATACCCTGGAATAAGGAGAGATGGGTCAAGTGGACTCCTAGCCCCTTGCTTTGCTGTGTTTGCTGCTCTAGTTCTCTTAAAGTGACCCAGGAGAATTTCTCTGATACACTCCACCTTGTCAGTTCTACCATATATTAGTTTATTTCATGATATAAACTCAGTTACATAAACTCACAGTAGTTAGCAGTTCCCTTTTCCCTTCTTAATTTAAATCAGAACCTCTCCACATATTTATCAAACACAGCCAGAGGCAGGGGTTCTAAATTTGGTGTTTGTGCCTTTGGACCCCACTAGCAGTCTGCGGAAGCCTGTGAACCCCTTCTAGGAATAATGTTGTTATTGTTTTAACAGTTTTATTGGGTTATAATTTCCATACCATAAAGTTCATGTGTTTAAAATGTACAATTCAGTAGTTTTTAGTATATTTACAGAGTTGTACAATCATCACCAGAATCTAATTTTAGAACATTTTTATCACCCACCAAAGAAATCCCATATCCATTAGCAGTCACTCTGATTCTCCCCCTCTCCCAGCCCCTGGCAACCACTAATTTATTTTCTATCTCTATGGATTTGCTTATTCTAGACATTTCACATAAAGAGAATCATACCATATGTGATCCTCTATGACTGCATTTTCATTTAATGAATGAATACATACTTTATTCAAAATTATGTCTTACATGCATAAAAAGCATAGGATTACAAAAGAAAACAATTTATCGAGACAGTTAAAATATTTTTAAAACTAATTTATGATTTGTATTTTATGAATGCTTTAAACAACACCAAGTAGTGGTGGGTGTTAACGACTACTGTAATTACTAAGCAGTCAAGAATGTAAATGCTATTTTCAAAGAGCAGCCAGAATGTTCATGTGAAAAGAAAATATCTGCGATGTCTACTAACTACAACGTCACAGCTTCTGAAAACACTGCTGTGGTTTGTTGGCTGCATTCACAATTGAAGGAGTGTTACAATTCAGTTACAAATTACTAAAAGACAGAATGTTTTTCCCATCCCTGTATAAGAGTCTCCTTAATTCAATCGATGGACTCAGGGGTCTATGGATGCCAGGTAAGGAAGCCCTGATGAGATTAAGAGCTGGACTTGGAAGCCACACTAGGTACACCGCCTGGTTGGAAACCTGCATTAGCCACCTCCTGGCTGTGTGACCTCAAGCAAGTTACTTAACCCCCCCTGTGCTTCATTCCTCATTAGCAAAATAGGGAAAATAAAAAGTTTGAGAAGGTTAAATGAATTAGTGTAGAATAAATGAGTTATTCTTGGAATAACATGTGACCTGTAGTTAGTGCTCAGTAAATATCTAGTCTCGTTATTATTTGAGATTCTGCACTCTAGGCTGATCTTTGCCCTGAAGTAGCTCATAGTATATTTGTAGGGTGAGACACATAAAGAGGAAAAACTCCAGGCTACACATTACACAATGTGGCATGTCCACCTAGCCAAGATGGGGGGCTGTTCTCAGAACAGGTACTGTCTTTCACAGGCCAAAGAGAACAGGAAAGAAATTCCCAGCAGAATGCATGTCCGACGACACAGCCATTTGAAACAGCATGCATTGATAAAAATTCTAAGTACAGCATTCAATTCTAAAAGGTCAACTAGAGAAGGCTATCCTTATATGTACTTACTTCTTTTGGACCATATTTTGGAAGATTTGTGTGGGCTGTCACAGTAAGGATTCCAGGTGAGGTGAGAGTGCTGTAGGCCCAGGGAGATTGTGACCCATATAGAAGTACAGAGATCTCATGATACAGTCTCTGGTCCTTCTCATTGGAAGCCACTATTTCATAGTAATTTAAAAAACAATTCTGTAACTTTTAAACTAAAATATCTTTGTCCCAGTAGATCACAACTTTAACAGAGCAAGGCTAGTGAGCATGGTGATACATCTAGTAGGTGCTCAATAAATGTTTCTGGGAAATGGCAGAGAAGATGTAGGAGATTTCTTTCTGGTCTGCTTACATGCCAGGGAGAGACTGACTTCTGGAACATACTTGAGAAAAGTAGAGCCCACAGAGGTGCATAATAGAAGCCCTTGGATACACCCTTTCAGCCTCAAAGTGTGAAAGCCACTAAGGGCTAAGCCATTTCAAGCTTTGCTGAAGTGAAACTGCCCATGAAATGAGCCAACATGACCACCCTTCCTCAGCTCTACACTTGCTCTTCTAAAAGCCATCTTTCCTTGATGACAGTCACCTAAATCCTGCCGTCAGAATGATGAAGGGGAGAATCACAAGGTTGTACACCTGAGACTGATGTAATACTGTATGTCAACTATAGTTGAAAAATAAATTTTAAAAAACACTATGATAAAGAAGGCAACCATCACTTTACATGGTCTCTAAGGTTTTCCACCCCAATTTGCCCTGTAAATGTCACTGTACAAAGAATACTTACTCACCATAAAGATTACTGTGGCCACAGAGGCAGCAAGACTAATGGGAATGAAGGAGAAGTTGAGGTTTGGAAGGGAAAGTGTGTTGGTTGTGGTTCCCTGTAATCAGAGCCACAGACATAGATCCAGGAAACTATGATTTATGGAGGGAGTGTTCTCTGCAGGAGAAGGGGTTATGAGGGTCACAATGTAGAGGAGAGGAGAGAACTGGGAAAGGGTATGGCATCAGTTGGAGTTCAGCTTCAGCCTGAACCCCCGGGAGCTGGGGAGCAGGAACAGCATCACAGAGGCAAGGGCTGGCCTCCTGTCTCCCTGTGTCAGACCATCACCCTTACAGGCTATTGGAGTAGGAGGTGAGGCCGCTCCTATCAGGGCCACAGCAAATCTCTAGAGAAGAGACAGCTGTAAGTCATTGCCAATGAACAGTCACAGCTGCTGGGAGAGGGTACAAGTCCTGATAATGGAGATCCAGGCAGAGCACCAATTGTATCAAGTAGTAACCTCCCAAGTTTGCAGAAGTGAAAATTCCAATTAGGTGAGCTAATATGACCACCCTTTTTCATCTCTCAACGTATCCTTCTTTATATATAATATGAATGTATAGATACAGATAGAGTAGTGACCAAAACAGTGGTTATATATTCATCAGTTAGGGATCTTTGGTTACAAGCAACAGAAACCAACTCTTTACGACTCATTAAAAGAATAATTCATTTGAGTGATATAAGGAAGCTCACAGATGGCACTGGACTCTGGAGAACTAGACTGGGATGCAGAGCAACACAAGGCACCTAAGCAGTAAAACCTACTCAATTACCTGGAATGGGCACTATCAGTGGACTAAATGTAGGGTGTTGTTGTGATTTGTGTGTTTTTGTTTAGTGTTTTAGGTTCTTTGCTCCACCAAATAGATCTATGCTTTGAGTCACACAAGTTCTAAGAATATGTTTTGGGACTTTACAAAACATATTTTTTTTTTGTTTTTGCTATGAACAGGCTGTGTAACAAGCATCCCCCAAATCTCAGGGCCTTCAAAAGCAAACCTTTATTTCTCATTTGTAGGTCTGCAATTTTGCTGTAGAGTTTCTGCTCCAGGCTAATAATAAAATACACATGTTCCATCTGTCTTTCCTTCCAGGCTAAAGGAGCACAAACTACCTGGAGCATACCTTTTTTCACAACTGAGGCAAGGGGTACAAGATGTCAAACCATGTTGATTACAGAAGTTCATTTTGGATGTCTGCTTCTACTCCACTGGCCAAAGCAAGTCACGTAGCAAACTAATATCCGTGGGGCAGCAAAGTATACTCTCCTATGGAAGGGGTAGTGGACAGGGAGTATTTGCTGGACAATAATGCAATCGAACATACAGGACTCCTCTGGGGTGAGACAGAGGTGAGGGATCTGGCTCCCACCCAGACCTCACCCAAAGTAGTTTCACTTTGATCTGTTTTCTCTCTTGGGCCTGAGTAAGTTTTATTTGAAAGATGTATTCCATTGCTTTAAAACAAAGAGCTTGGAAACTACCGATTCCAAGTCTCTCATTTTGCCAATGAAGAATCTGGGGGCAGAGGGTCAACGCCTTGTTGATTTGTATCTGTGCCAGGAACAGAGCTATGGGACTTGAAGTCAGCCAGATCTGGTTTTTTAATCGAGCTCTGCTATTTCTTAGCAGACACACCTGGGGCATCCTTCCCTCATCACAAGCCAAGAAGCTGTTCAGTGCCCTAAGTCATAAGGCTGTCCCATTGCTGACCATACCAAAGGGATGAAACGTATGACTGGCACCTCCAAATGGCATGATCCACACTCAGACTGGGAAAGGCTCACTGTGCTCAACAATGACCCTGGGATGAAATGTAGCAATGTACTGTTCCTGATGCTAATGTTCCTACTTGTCATTCTGCCAAACTGCTGGGTTTCCCACCTTGCCCTTCTCTCCCCCTTTCCCTTGTGGGAGTCCTATGCGTGACTTGGGTATACGCCTGTCTCGTCAGTGGAACACTGGCATTTTTTGAAGGTAAAGGTTACTCATTTCCTGTTTATTTCTCCCCACCCTATACCTCACACTTCTTTCCCATTCCACAACACAACAACCATAGTGGCTTCACACAGCAGGGACTCTGTAAATGGTTATAAATTAAAGAATGCTTTGCCTTCCCATGACACAGAGGCAGCTTTTTGGAGAAGACATGATTTCCCAGATATTTTGAAGTCCTTGAAACTAGAGACGAAAATCTTGTGCTACCTGAAAAAGCTTGTTTGCAGAATCTGGTCTAGCCTGAATGTACAGAAACAAAGAAACTCTTAGAGCCAGTGAAAACCATTAGGGCCTTTTAATCTGATATCAAATAAGCAGAATAAACAAATTCCAGTCCAAATAGGAACTGGTTCTGCTGTCCTCTTCTTTTAAGCTTTCTAAAGCCAAGTTACAATGTTTGAATGTTTCAGAAATATCCTCCTAATGGATTTCCCTTCATTGTGTGTTCCAGGTGGCCAATGGAACCTAGGACAGTAAGACATGCCCATTTTAAATTTTGACTTAATCTGGTTAGCAGTTTTTTGGCATCCCTTGTTTATATTGTAGAGGGGGAAAGGTGTGGCTATTACATTGTTCTATAATAAATCCAGCTGTATTTTACCTATATTGTTACTCTAAACATTGTGACTTCTGGTTACACACAGGTTGACAATAAGGCCAGTAGGAGTGTGTGTGTGTGTGTGTGTGTGTGTGTGTGTGTGTGTGTGTGTGTGTATACACATATACTCGTATACATATCTCCTCCACCCAACACTCCTGGTAAGTAACCATATCTATCCTCCACCTTGAAATTCAATAACCTGTTAGTTAAAATGGATGCTTGGAGACAAAATGACAGATTCATGTCAAGTGCTCTTGTTCTTAGAATTCAACGCTCATTTCACTTTCCCATACCTAGCTCTCTTCTTCTACCTGCTTCTCAAAGACCAGGATATTTGATGAAACTACCTAATTATGAAAGAGCTCTTCCCACTCTACACACATATAAGCAAGAGAGATGTCAATTTTCAGTGGGTCTCTTATAACTCAGTAGGCCTGTCTCTCCATTGCAAATGTCGGGATTGTTCAGATAACCTGTTCACAATGACCCTAAACTGGACAATGAAGTCATGCCTTCCAAGAGTGCCTCGTGGCTGAACAAACTGTATTTTTAAGAAGTCAAGGAAAAAGCCTAATCAATGGGGATGCGTTTCAAATATCTCAGCAATTAGGAAAGCCGAACACATATACATGCCCACAACTTAATCCTTAACAGCTAAGATGGCAGGAAACAGGGGAGCCCTGAATAACTGAGCCCTCTGTTGCAGCAGAGGAGGGTTACATCTTGGCTCTCCTTGTAGATTCAATAGGGTGTACTGAGGGCCAATCCTTCAAGAAGAGTCATCTTAGAAAAGTCTTTCACCTCCAAACTTGGCCTTCAAATTCCAGTTCAGAAGTTCTCTTTTTCTGAAGACTTTCTTGTCTTACCCTCCCCAGACATAGCTAATTATTTCCTCTGTGTTATACCTATAAGCCTTGTATATACTTCCACTGCAGCATTAACCACATGGTATCGTCATTTTAAATTTACACATATGTCTCTTTTACTAGCCCCTGATCTTCTGAAAGGCAAGGACAGTATTAACGCACCCAAAGAACTTAGTACCATGTCTATTCCTTAGTATAAGATCGTGGGTCTTTCAAGTAACTCACATCACCTAGTATTAGTAGGTTATTTTTCCCCTTTGCAACAGTAAAATCCAGGAATCAGCAATTGTAACCTCTTCTGGAGGATTAGAATTAAGGGAAAAATGGACAAAATTCATCAATGGCCAATTCTATGGACCTGAGGTATTATCACGTCTACTTCTTCTTAGCTTATCCTGACCCTGCCCCTCACATCCCACCTTATAGCCATAGATGAAGGAGTAGACTCCTGTTACTACGGGTACCATATGTCCCTACCTCTCAATGGCCACAGCTCATTGGACTGACATTGTCATTTAACCCACAAGATGGGGGGAATTGAATTATATGAGAGGGTTTTGAATGAGGACACCTAGAAGCTGAGAATCACTTGGTAATAATCTTTCTGTCTAAGATTGAGTAGACTCAAGATGAAGCAGCCATTTACTACTCTATGGCCATATGCAATGAAGAATGACTACCCTGAGACACAGGACAATGAAAAAGACAAAGAAAGAAGCAGAAAATTATCTGTTCCACGTGTCTCCAGGGAAACAAAGATAGAGAGAGACACATAGAGAGAAGTAAATGCCTGTAGTTGTATTTTTCCCAATTCTTTTCCCATGAGAAGTCTGCTATTCTCCTGACTGAATTCCATGACCCACCCCTTTACCATATATTCAATATTTATTTTAACTAACTTGTATGGGTTTTAGTTACTCATGCATACTAAGTCATCCTGCAAGATAATTCAACCTTGACCTAATATATCTATTTATTGGTATTTACCCATAAATTAGGGCTTGATTAATTATGTTCACAGCAGTAAAAAAAAAAAAAAAAAAAAAAAAGTCTCTGTAGGGCTCACCCATGAATACAACCTTAACAAGTAAATATCATTTATTTTATATCTTACTTTTTGTAATGTAAAGGTCACATTTTTTTCTTTACTCAAACTGAGTTCTAATCTACCATCTGCTTATTTAATCACTAAACTGAAAAAGTTATATAACCTCAGCCTGCTTTACTTTTTTTTTTTTAAGTCTAGTTGGTATATAATATTATATTAGTTATGTTAGTTTCAGGTGTACAATATAGTGATGTAACATTTTTATAGCTTACAATGTGATCAGCCCACTGGTAATTATCTGTCATCATGCATATTTATCACAATACAGTTGACTATATTCCCCTTCACCTTTTTTACTCATCCCTTATCCCTTCCCCTCTGGTAACCATCCCTTTGGTCTCTGTTTCTATATGTCTGTTGTTGTTTTGTTTTGTTTTATTTGTTTGTTTGTTTAATTTTACTTCAACTATAGAAATTTTCAAACATGCCCCCCAAAAAAGAGAACAATACAATGAAAATCTAGCTATACATCACCCAGCTTCAATAATTACCTATATAACCTCAATCTAATCATGAAAAAACATCAGACAAACCCAACCTATAATTTACAAAATAACTGAGCATGAAAGACAGGACAGAATGCGGGCTTGTCATGGATTAACAGAGACTAAGGTGCCATGACCATTAAATACCATGTGGGACTCTGGGTTGGATCCTGCAATAGCAAAAGGCCATTAGTGACAGGGGGGTTGGAGGGAAAAGAGGAGGAAATAGAATAAAATCTCTAGGTTAGTTAACAGTGTTACAGGTTATATCAGTGTAAATTTTCTGGTTTTGATCATTGACAATACGAGTATGTATTCAGGACCTCTGTGCTAAAAATAGCACAACTTCTCCATAAGTCTAAAACTGTTTCATAATAAAGTTTTTAAAAATAATATTTATCAATACTCTGTTGATAAATTATTGTTTCTTCTACTTCTTCTCTACCTCCACTTTTTAATTATTTTTTTTTAATGGAGTATTTTAAGGCAAATCCTAACAGGACATAACTTCATCAATCAGTCTGTGACTGATAAGAGTTCTAGTTTATAATATAATTGCAATAACATTACCACACCTAAAAAAATTAGTAACAATTTTTTAGTAACAAATACTCAGCCCATTATCCATTTTACCAAACATCTGAAAAATGTGTATGTATGGTTTGGGTTTTGAATGTGTGTGTGAAATCAGATTTCAAACAACATCCTAGTATGGCATTTGTTTGATATGTCTCTCAAGTCTCTTTTCATCTATGACAGTTCCTGTCCCTCCTTTTTTCATGCCATTTATGTTTTTAAGAAACTAGGTCATTTTTCCTGTAGGATTTCCAACATTCTGCTTTGGATGGTTGTAAGCTTGTGGTTCGGTTCCTTATTATAAAATGGGGACAATAATGCTCTCCTCAGAGGGTTTTTGTGAGAATTATATGAAAAAAAGCCTCGAGCATAGTGAATGTCTGTCTCCAACCTCTATTCACCACTTCTTACTCGAATCCTTTCTAAAGGTTTATAATTTATTTGGTCTGAATAGTCACCACTTATTTAACATCAAATCTTTATTAGACTCACTCTCAGCACTCACATGGGCTAACAGACCAGTGTTCGCAAATGACGTATGATAACGACCTGACCCCAGAAACAAACAAAAGAAAAGTCTATCCCTCCTCTAAAAGTGACCACGTGCCCACTACTCGATGTGTGACCCATGGACCAGCAGCAATGCATCTTCTTGGATGCATGTGAGAAACGCAGAATCTCAGGCCCACCCCAGACCTGCTGAATTAGAATTTTCATTGTAATAAAACCGCTGGGATGTTTTCTGTATACACCCCAGACCATTTGAGAGGCACCAAACAGTTCTTTTAGGTGCAGAAATTAGGGATTCCCTTTCTTCTCCCTGACAGAGAAGGGTCTAGTCTACTCAAACTGTGGAGGCCTTAGAAAGTCTTGTCTCTTTAAATCCCCACATGGAGCTGGCCAGCTGGAGGACTTCTGTAGGCAGAAACCAGCAGGATGTCAGCCCTTGTGGCCCTTTCTTTCTCCGCTGACTCTTCCAAAGGAGCATCAAGGAAGAGATGGGGTTTCTTAGGGGCTGCAGGCAGCATTTGGGCAAATGAGCTATGAATTCTCACACTCCTCAGCTATGCCGGGAAAGCCTTTCAAAAATCCTCAAAAGTAGCTGTCATTTTTGCCCTTGGGCTTTTGCTCACTTCAGCACTTCTAGCCACAAGGACTGTAGGATAGAAATGACCTTGCTTTGATTTGAAGACATGCCTCCCCATGGGACACGGTCAGGTGACCTTGGAAGTTTTGCAGGGAGCATGGGCCATCCTGACCCCACAATGATGGTCTCAGGGGAGGAGTGGCGTGTTTCAATTATACCTGCACACATTTGTTACTTTAGGTATATTTGGTTTTATTTTAACATTGTCAGAGTAAACGTATAAGAGGAATTTTAACCATGCCTCAGACTTCAAAGGGGAACTGATATCTGACCTTAGAGGCAGACCAAATGAATGACTCTGGGTAGTAGCTTTTATTTAAAAGACACCTTTTAATTGTACAAATAGTATGTGAATACATATGGAGCCTTTTAAAGTAAATTCTAGACATAGTTTGTCAACCCTAAATGCTTAAGTATGAATAACCAAAAGAATAGTTTCATAACAAAAAAGAATTCACAATAGTCCTTATTAGCATCTAATAGCAGTTCATATTCAATTTCCCCATTTTCTCAAATTTTTTTCCTTTTACAATTAATCATACATCAGGATCCAATCAAGGTCCCATAGGTTGCATTTGGTTATTATGGCTCTTAAATCTCTTATTATATAATAGCTCCCTACCTGTTGTTTTTTATTTTTTATTTAATGCCATTTATTTGTTGAAGAAACAGCATCATTTGCCCTATAGGAATTCCTCAGTTCTGGATAAGGCTGATGGTTTCCTTGTGGTATCTTGTAATACATTTCTTTATCCTATACTTCTTATAACTGGTTAGATATTATGTGGTTTCATATGAGGCAATGCAAAATTCTAGTACTTAGGGCCTGCCTGGGCAGGGTGTGAGGGCCTGAGTATGACTTTGAAGCTCATCAGAACAAGACTCTGTGAACTTAAGTCTGTCTCTTGAAGTTTGCCATGCCACGATTTCTCATAGCATGCTCCTATTTCTCATGGCAAATAATGACTATGCAAGGGGTTACCATGAAGATTAGATGTTTACAAGGCATACTGTTGGTGCCATATAAATGTTTATTTGTTCTTTCCTCTCTGAGACTCATGCTTCTCAACAGTCAACTGAGACGGATTGTATAACCCAAGTTTTCTCTCCACCTAAAAAATTCCATGACTTCTGTTATATTTTAGTATCAGAGACTGAGTCCGTTAAATAGGTATGGAACAGTATCCAGTTTTTCCTTATGGTCCTTTCCTAATATAAACTTCTTAAAAGTAAATGTTTTCTTATTTCTTTCATTCAGTAAATATTCACTTGTCACTGTTTGTGTCCAGAGACACCCCTCTGAAGAATACAAAGATAATCAAGACATATTTCTTCTGCACAGGTAGCTGACAGTTTGGGAGTTAGGAGGAGGTATACACACAAGGTGAAGAAACTATGTCTGAGGGAGTTTCTTTCTCTAGAAGGGCAATAAAAAATGACATCATTTTGCATAATCAGCATTTTCTAAGCTGCACAAGGAAAGCAATGTCAGTAAAACAAACTCAGTTACATCAACAAGCATCTGACCTTGACAAGCGGTTTCCTGCTATAAGTTCTCGCCCTGAATTTTGTTTGTAGATTATTGCTTTTCACATGCTGTATGACATAAACTTACCCTCACACATCTATATACATGTAGCGTTTACACACCCGTATACATACACATATATGCTAAGGCTACTTAATATTATACTGCATATTATAATACTAATAGTGGGATGTTTATAATATTAAGTACACTAAAGCCATATGACTATGATATGTAAGTGTTAGGTAATATATGTTATCAAGCAGATTGCAGCTCTAAGATTTTTTTTTTTAATTCTTAAGAGTTTTCTCCATTTCTTCAATCCTCTCAAGCACAGTATTCACCAACTATTAAAGATGACTTGAGACAAACACAAGTGCATGAAGGCGTCATAATGAAAGTCTATCACTGATTTTCCGTAAGTCAGAACATAAAAATGCTATGAAATAACAGGATGATCATCTTAGTGACAAATGGTAGGCCTCAAAATAACCGCTTGTACCTCCTTCCGCCTGAGCACCCCAAAGAACCCATCTGAAAGTATTTCTGACACTATGTAGGAAATATCAGCAATGTGCAAATATCAGGAGAGCCTTTAAGAAAAAGAAAGAGAATTGTTTATTCTAAAAGAAGTCTATTTCAATGCTTGATACATTTTTAACACCTCATTTAATGAGGTATAATTAGATTTGAGATAATTTTATCAGCATGCAATGACAAATTTAATCGATACCCCTGTGACAATCATTTAGGGCATGAAGAACTTAGATGTACCCATGAGAAATACAACATCTTCCCACTCAGCCAATGGGTTGGAGCCCAAGCAGCTGAAACAAAAGTCAGATCACTCACATTAGGACATGTTCAGAAAATTATCAAAGACATCTACTACGACCCTCATCAACATGAAATGAAAACTTAAGTGTTCAGTCGGAAAAAAAGCACTGAGACTTGACGTAATGGAAGCATGCATTTAACTACCGGAAGCCCTCTGAGGTGACATCCCACTTCCCTGTATCTCCTGCATTGGGGGTCAAAATGTATTTCATGTAAAAGGGTAGATAAATATTTTTCAGGTTTGTAGGCCATAGAGTCTCAGTTGATTGCAGCTATTCATGTCAGCCATTGTACTATGAAAGCAGCCATAGAAACTATCTAAATAAATAAGCATACTGTGTTCCAATAAAACTTTATTTAAAAAGCAGGAAGCTGGCTGGATTTGACCCACAGGCTGTAATTTGTTAACTATGTTCCTGTGTAATTTCCTGTATTTTCTGCTTCATTGAAACAAAATTTTTTCTTAATATGCACATTTACACAAGAAAAATAAAGGCAAAAAAGACAAGCAAAACTTAATAATGTGAATCTGGTTTGGAATAAGCAGGTTCCTTGTTAATTACTTTTATATTATTTTATTTGGGGGAATGATAGAAACATGATTTCAAGTGAACTCTAGTCCTTGAGAGTTAGCCACATGCTGAAATTGGAGTTGAACATAATGTCCATTATTCTGATATATTTTGGTGGGGAGCATTTCTATTATGAACATTCGCGTTCTGTTTGCAACTTTGGATTTATAACACTAGATAGATTTTCTTCTGAATTAATGGAATCAAAGCTTGTGGTTTCACTGTACGCATTTGATAGAATCAGCCCATGAGATGACAATTTCTCTTGGATATTTGGTTCTGAAATAGCAGCCATCTGCATGATGGATTTGGCGTTCATACCAGGCTGATAACATTTGAGAACACAGATTTCTGATTTTCACCTTCCATTGTGACTCTGAACAAACTCTTCCAGGTTAGGACTATCATTTTGCACATTGATGATGTAGGATGTAATGTAAAAGAGCATCTTCTTTTTGCATTTTATTCTTGTTTTAAAAGTCCAGTGAAGGAAGATCCAGTTCTGAGTCACTCAAGGGAGACCCACACATACTGGGACTAAGTGGTATTCAATGTAGACAATGTTTCTTAATCAGGGGTGATTCTGCCTTCCATGGGACATTTGGCCAATCCTGCCAGACATTGTTGCAGACATTTTTGTTGTCACAACTGGGGTGCTATTGGCATCTGGTGGATAGAGGCTGGGGATGCTGCCATATATCCTACAATGCACAGGGCAACCCCCACCCACAACAAAGAATTATCTGGCCCCAAATGTCAATGTAAAAAACTGGAGAAATCCTGTCTAAAGCCACTCTTAGACTTGGTCAACCTGAGCTCCTCTTCTGGGCCCCATGTGTCAGAGAGCCTATTCTAGGACAAGAGGTGAAGCCCACCCAGAGCCCACGTCTCCTCTTATAGACACACCCGTATACCCAGAAACCCATAAATACCTGCACAAGGCCTCTTCCTGCATCTGTCCTCCTTAGAAAGACCTCTCTGGTAGTGTATGTACCCCTATGCCCAAGTGGCATGCAAGCTGAGAAGGCGGTGCATTCACACAAAGCCCCTCACAGCAGTGGAAAGAGCTTTGGGGGAGGGTTTAAACTCCATTTGTTATTGTGGCCCAACCATGCAATTGTTTGAAGTGGTCCCGATCATTTTATCCTGTGGAGGGCCTATAGAAGCATCTCATATGTCCATAGGCTTTGGGAGTCCAAACACCCAAGTACTTCCAAGTTGATGTGTGTGCATTTGTAAATTTGAGGGGTGACAACAGGATTAGCAGGGCATGCCAGCCTAAATACTGTCTCAGGCCAAACTGGACCAATAGCAACCCATTAGGCAAGGCTCTGAGTGCTACACAAATCCCCAGATAGCCAAAAGCCACTGGGACCTGAACCCCACTGGTCTGACTTCTCCTAAGAGAGTTCTGGGGTGGGCCTAAGTTCAAGGGCAGAGATTTGCAGAAAGGAATCTGAAGACCCAGCGTTGATAGGATATGGGCCCAATTCCCAAGGCCAATGTTCTGTTTTGGCCCTATTCTACATACCACTAAGGAATCAACATTCACTATCCTTATGTTGGGCAGTGGGCCACTTTTTATGACTTACTAGTTTATATTCAAGCATGCACTTACCAGTTATGAACAGGCCAGCATGCAGGCAGTGCTTTGCTGAAAATAACAGAAATGTTCTGCAAACGTGATTTGCAATGGATTGTTGTCAGTGGAATTCTATTTCGGCGCAAGCAGGGAGGTGACCATTTCAAGTTAAGATACTTATTGAATATTTTGGGCCCTTGGGCTAATTTATCTAGTCTGTATTTTCATATATAATGTTTGCTTCAGGCATGGTACAACACGGTTGCACCAAGGACATTTTAAAAATAAATTTATGTATTCCTCTACTGAATCCACCTTAAAAATATTTATGTTTCTTGAAGAAAAGATATTAAATACACACACATAGAAACATGCTTTCTATCCAGAGATACAGTGCATCCTAAAGTAACATTTTCAAGCTGGAAATGCCTTTTGATAACATCCTGAACTACTTTGTAAACTTTATAAGGTGTTATCAAAATGTTCATTTTTGTTATTATAAAATAGTCTCTGAGATTGACAGGAAATTCATTCTGTATGAAATCATCACTGATCTGTCCGAATGAATATCTAAAATACAATTTAAATTATGTCCTGCCCCAGATTGTGATTTTGTAGGGTGCTAGCCACAACCTGCAGACTAGTATCTTTGGTACTCCTACGACTCATGAGCAACTCCCAGTTGGCATACTCTGGCCCAGGGGCATCTCAAACTTGAGAATGCATAGGAATTACCCAAAGGGTTTGCTAAAACACAGATTGTGGGCCCACTCCCAGACACTGTTACTCCTTAGGTCTGAGATGGGGCTGGAAATTTGGATTCTGACACGTTCCTAGATGATGCTGAATCTGCTAGTCTGGAACCACCCTTTGAGAAATAATGTTTGGGCTCTTAGCAGGGGTCAGCAGATGTTTTCCATAGTGGGCAAGATAATACATATTTTAGGCTTTATAGACCATATGGTCTCTGTCATCACTACTCAACTCTGCCCTTTTACCCTGAAAGTAGCCACAGACCATATGTAAATAAATGGATGTGGCTGTTTTCCAATAAACCTTTACTTACAAAAAAGGCAAGGGCAGTCTTTGGCCAGTGGACTGTAGTTTGCCAACCCCTGGCCTACAGGATAAAGGGTCTTGAGGTGGAATATTTAATCGCGTTTTTCATTAGCATTCTACACTGGGTTCCAGCCATAACAGTCTCCATGCAATACCCAAGAGGCTCATCTCCTTCACAAGGGAATGTGTGTACATTCTCATTAATGGTGCCAACATAGTGTCATACAGCAGATAGGGAAGAGAATAGAGGTGGGTGAGAAAAGAGAAAGAGAACTAGCAAGAAAGAAAGCATTTTAACTATCCAAAGTCAGTCCCAAAGTAAGATTGGAAAACGTCTTTTAAATGTTCCCCCATCTTCCAATTCCTTTTCCTACTCTCTTAATTTAGGGATCACACACCCTTTCAAGGAGGGCAGTCCTTTGGATTTCAGTGCACGAACACTTTCCTAAAGCTTCAGTTTCAAATCTCACGGAAAAGCTTATTCTGAGTTATATGCTGCTGCTAAAACCGGAAGTAAAATGGCTCCAAAAATAAAACAAGAAGAACATGTAATGGGAAATAAAGGGAGGCTGAGGCGTTTCTGTTATTGATGTTGTCTTTGCAATATATCTGACACCCTTCAATGTTTCTGAGTTTCATCTCCCAACCTCTCAAGAAAAAAAGGCAATTTTAGTTTGTCTTTTGCCTTTAGCTTTTCATTCAAGCAAACAAACCAAAAATATTTAATAGATAACTTGTATTTTTAGTTCACTCAAAGGTGCTAAATCCACTAGATAAAAAATCATGTTTCAGTTTCTATAATCCCATTACAATTATGAAGGGAAGGACATGAATGAGTAATCAAATGAATTATTCATTTATGTGACCACAGTCACCTACTTGAATGTACTGTCTCCACATATAAGTGTCACACACGAGAAAGGTTAAATTGTCATGAACGATTTCACTATTTTTCATTTAAATCAAAACTACAAAGACACCAATGTTATCTTCCTATTAGCCAACTCAACAGCAAAAGAAAAGGTGAAAAAGATTAAAAAGAACATCTCCAGCTAAATCCAACTTTGTAATTTCATTTTTATGTCACTAATTCATGTTACATTACACATTCTACAAGCATCTATATAGTATCTTTCTATGTCTTCAGTTCAAAATCAATAATAATGTTCCCAGAGAAATGGCTATACACAGCAGTCTCCTTCCCTTCTTTATCTGGAATTCTGTGCATATTATTGAGAGAGTTGCCATTTCTCTGACTCTGATAGATACTTTGATAATTCTGTTGCTGACATTAGTACCAGCAATTGAAACAAGTTCCATGTCATTCAGTGCAGAGCCTCGAGTAATCAATATAATTTTAAAACAAAGCAGAAACATTCTGAAATTAGACAAAATTATAATGCAATTATTGTAGTGTAATTAAGAGAGTACAATAGGCTCAGAAGCAGATTAGAAAATATTTAGAATGTTCAAACACCTCCTGTGTCTGAAAAATTACTTTGGAGCTTGATATCACTCAAAGACAGTAAAGGATGCTTTATTATTTCTGAACACATTATACTAGACTGACACAAGACACAGAACAAATAAGAATCCACACTTGAAAGCTTATAGAGTAAATATAACTTACCTGTTCCCCTCAACTGCAGCAATTCCTCCTTCCCAGTCCATTAACCTGTAGGAGTCCAGAGATTAAGCACTACTGACAGTTCTTCGTCTCCCTTATCCATTTTGGTTTCATGTTCGCCTTTCATATTGTTCTGAAAATCAAAATCCTTAAGGGGAAAATCCTTCTGTAGGTTGTTCCTCAATGGCATAACAATTGAGCTTTGGTTCAACTGGAACATACCCAATGGAAAAGCTCAGGGAGCTGGACTGCTATATATAAATGTAGCTTACCTTCTGTGCTTTGGATATTGGAACTTTTTTAATAATATCCTTTTTCTTCATCATAACTGGGATTTTAGTTCTAAAGGGAAATCATATAAAAAGTAGGTTACCATATATCATTGTTCGTGCTATCTCTATAGAATCACCAATCTTATTCTCTAAGTCTGCAAGCAAATATTTTTTTTTTATTTTAGTATTTAAATAATCACTTTCTTGACAGAATTTTAATTTTATATATTACCGTAAGTTTATTTCCAATGTGTAGCTTCTTAGGATAGATATTGAGATCATCGATCTGCCCAAAGCGTTAAAAGCCGTGTGGTCTGTGTTTCACATTAAACCATTGATTCCTAACCACAGCTTTGTGGCACCACAGGATTGACCCCAATTATATCAGGGAGTGTCTCAAAGCCCTAAGTTAATTTATTTTTTCCTAATTGAACTGTATAGATACACATATAGTAGAGGGTGTTTTGAAGGCAAAGGAATAAGGGAGTTGTAGAATTCAAATCGCGAACTAACTTAAAGAAACTGTGACAATGTGTATAAATTTGAAGTACTACTCATTCTCAAATCAGCTATTTGAAAAGCTTTTTTTAATGTCAGCAAGATTATATAAAAATTGGCCTGTACTCTTCAAAACTATCAGTGTCATGAGAGACAAAAAAATGTAAAG
The DNA here is from genome assembly GCF_057876585.1 of Rhinolophus sinicus. Lineage (NCBI taxonomy): Eukaryota > Metazoa > Chordata > Mammalia > Chiroptera > Rhinolophidae > Rhinolophus > Rhinolophus sinicus. Next base: position 29,910,181 of record NC_142513.1, read on the forward strand.
GAAACTAAAAAGATATAACCAAAAAAAATTTTTTAAATAAGAAAATGTAACAATTAAATTAAATGCCTGATCCTATAATAAATCTTGGATGGGGAAAAATATTGCTGTTAAAGACATTTGGAAGAGACAATTGGAAAATTTTGAATATGTATTCTATATTGGATGATAATATTGTATCAACGTTAAATTTCCTGATTCTGATAATTGTATTATGGTTTTGTAAGAGAATATACTTGTCTAGGCAAATACATACAGAAATATTTAAGAAAAAAGATGGGTGAGGTCTGCAACTTATTCTCAAACAGTCCATCAAATATATATGTATGTGTATATGTGAATGCATATACGTACACAGTATATATACGGAGAGAGAGAGAAATCAAATAAATGTCACAAAATATTAATGAGTGAAGTCAAGTGAAAGATGTCTCTGAGTTCATTATACTATTCCCTGAACATTTGAATTTTTTCAAAATAAGTTTTTTAAAATTAAATTATCAACTGTGCTGACAGTTGATAATTAATTTTGATACTAGAGAAATGTTACTAAGATGTTTTCACATATATGTGCATTTAATTTATCTATTCTTTCCACCATGATTATAATAAATGTGTTGCATTTTTCCAGTGGATGAGCTAAGCCACCCCAAATTAGGGATTGTATCTTGGTGTTATGCACAGAAAGACAACGACTAACATTGTATGAGTAACTTCCACTGCGAAATGCTTAGTAACTGCTTGTTCTAGCCATAAATGGGTTTTGTGAACACTACTGAGGAATGATTCACAGGTTAAAAAGAGAAAATTATAAACTTATACTTAATATAGAAAACTTTACCTTCTCCCCACTTCAGCTACCTAATGGAAGGAAAGTAGAAGACAGTCTTTTGGGAGTATCAGCAGCTCAGGAGAAAAGACTCAAAGACACAGTCACTGGGAGTTTCCCAAAGAAGCAACCAGATTCACTGCCAGTTGCACCTCCCTGTGGAGTGGCTGTTCCCATCTTGCTGGAAGGCTGAGCAGCTTCCTGAAGCTCCAGCCGAGTCTCAAAGACAGAGAGCTGAAGACACAACTTGCTTCAGAAGCAATTGTATCAGCAAGAAAGCTGAGCTCACACAAAACTATCCACAACAACTGCAGCTGAAATCAGAAGTGAACCAAGAGATTGTGATATGGAAAAGTAAAAATGTCTGTCTTCTATAGGCCACACCCAGGAGGCGATTTGTACCAATACTTCACTTCCTTACCCTCCCATCCCTCATTTGCTTCTCCCCAAAGGAGCAATATGGTTAATCCAGTTGGGCCCATTTCACTAGAGGGGCAAGTTACGGTGTCTCAAAAATCTCAATATTTTCTCTCTTTAACCACCTGTTTAAACTCAGTCACAGCTGGCGCTATTGCCTCAGCTTACTCATGACAGGCACCATGCTTTCTGTCTTTATTTGTCAGGGACACCAGACTGTGTCTATCTGAGGACTCCCTCCATATACTCTCTTTCTCTGTTCTGGCTTCTTGTCTTGCAACTGGTAAGGTTAACCAGGTAGATCTGCATTGTGGGTTAAGAGGTTTTTAATTTAGCAGGAGGGAAAAAAATATTAGATCTTTGGTTTAAGTAGATAGACAAAGGACAAAGCAGGATGAGAGATCACCAGAATAAGACTTATAAAAACACCGGATGTTTACATGAACAGGTATGGAATAGAAAATAAATTTAATATTATTATTTTTAAAATCCAAAATGATACTGAGATAATGACAAAGGAACAAGAGACTATTATTGTTTATCAGCAGATTTGAAAAATAAACTGAAATCAAATGGATGGATTAAACAAGATTAGACAAAGCTGAAGAATCAGATAGATCTGAAGAAATTATCTAAAACGCAACTCACAAACCAAAATATGAAAATTATGAAAGAGAGGTTAGGAGATGTGAATGGCAGAATAAGTCCCAGCATACATCTACTCAGTTTCAAAAGGAGAAAACCAAATGAATGGGGGATAGGCAATATTTGAGAAATAATGCCTACCATTTTCCAAAACTGATCAAATTTCATGACATGTAATAAACTTCTAGTATCTAGACGTATTTTAGTAGGTACAAAAGAAAAGATCTTAAAAGGAACCAGAAATAACAGACATATTACCTATAAAGGAATAAAACTTAGATTAACTGCCAATTTCTTCTAAAAAACAATGGAAGAGAAAAACAGATATGTTAATACTGTCAAACAGAAGATATTGGTCAACCTATAGTTCTTTACTCAGCAAAAATCTTTCAGGAACAAAAGCAAAACAGACATTTTTAGACGAACAGAAACTGAAAAAGCTTAAACTGGGTGGTTGTTAGTTTTGATATTATACTTTAAACTACACTCATTATATACACTCATGCTATATTTCATTAGAGAGACAGAGAGATATATACAAAAGTAAACAGGTTTACTTATAACAATTCCTCTCTAAAGATCTTCCAAAGAATTTGCTTTAGGAAGAAAGCAAATGATTACAGAAAGTGGATTTGAGTTATGAGGTATAATTAAAAGATACAGTGAATGTTTAAATTTTTAAAAAATTATTACTAAAAGACGCATTGCCATTAATCCTCCTCAAAATACTCCCCCTTGCTTCAAACACTCTTATCCTAACATTTTTGTCACATCTGAAGCAGTTCTGGAAGTTCTCTTTCATGTCTTTACTTCATCCTCCATCATGACAATGCTCTGTGTCACACATCACTTCTGTTTCGGCAATTTGCCTCAAATAAAAACATTACGGTGTGTCCTCATCCACCTTATTCACCAGATCTGGCACCCTGCGACTTCTGGCTCTTCCCCAAAGTCAAAATGACCACGAAAGGAAAACGTTTTGAATCAATTCAGGACATCAAGGCAGCCATGACAGTGCAACTAAAAACACTCACAAAAGAGCCCTTCCAGAACTGCTTCAGAAGTGGCAAGAACGATGGGATAAGTGTGTTCAAAGCGAGAGGGAGTATTTTGAGGGGAATAAATAGCAATGTGTCTTTTACTGTAATATTTTTTTTATTTAAACATTCACTATATTGTTTGATCACACCTCATAAAAGAAGAAATTTTGAGCAAAGAAATTGATTAAAATATTCAAAAGCCAAAAAAAAATTTTCAGTGTAAATAATTTAAAAAGTACTAAATTCAAGACTGACCCTAAATACTGGACAACAAAACATATAACTTGGGTGGATGATTAGATTTAAAGTATCTTAAAATCATTGTGTTGTATTATTCAGGAGGTAGGTAAGTATATTGATATTCATTCTGAAATGAATACCCTATGATTAGGTTAAATAGTGACATTAAATTTTCGAGGGTATTTGCCAAAAGACAAGAATATTAATTATTTTTTTAGTAAAGAGAAAAAGTTAGAATTAGGTGAAAACTAATTCAAAAAATAAGAAAGGAAAACAAAAAGAAATATTTTTTAAAAAGGTCAAATAAAAAGGTCAAAATAAAATGGGATGAGTTCAAATATATAAGTAATGACAATAAATGTAAATGAACTAAATCTCCAGGTATAAACTAATATTATTAGACTAAACATACTTTAAAAGATTATCAAATATTTCAATTTGTCACATCTGCGGTTGCTTTGGACGAAGGGAAGAAATATGGAATTTGAAATCCTAGAGAGAATGGTATGGTAAAGTCAAATCTTGCAAATTATTGAATCTATTTCTTTTGAGAAATTGACTAAGTTTTGATGTAGAAAGCCAATTTGAAATAATTGTCTCAATCTCAGTGTTTTTTATTCAGTGCAGTGTGGCTTCTACAAAACTCCAAATAGCTCCATTTGACCAGCTTGAGATAAACATGCTAATGTGGCTCATATTTGTTTAATTAGTCACCCACAGTGAATTTGTTTATTCATTCCTCCTACAAGTAGTCATTCCACCCAAAGCCACTTACCCAGTGTGGGGAGTAAGTATTGTTAATACCATTAATTGTTTGACTTAATTCCTGTGTTACCCACATATTAGTGGACTGATATTCTTCAAAGGAAATTTTACGGCAGGGTTTCTATTAGCGTCAGACCTGAGGTTTAGATATGACAGTAAGGAGTAAGCAGTCTAATTCCCTTCATCCTCCACTCTACCCTCAATACCATCTCTGACATCTAAACACATCTAATATATATGTGAACCAGTGTGACCATGAAGAAAATAATTTAAATCCTGTCTAGATTGAATTTTAACAGCTAAGAAATATGTAAATACCATCTGAGAGTCTTACTGAAGGGAAAACATGGAGGTGGTGTGCAAAGATGAAAGGTGGTGCATGGAGACAGGGCTACAGAAATGGGAAAAAATTAAATTAAGCTAAGCCTGGCCTTGCTCAGGAATGCTGTGCCTGGGAACTTGATCTTTCATTCTTTTGCTCTAACCTTAAATACTTGGGGATGAGCCGCTGTTATTTTGTCCCAGTTACTATACCTGGCAAAGAGTTTCCAGAAAAAGCAGGTGGTTGGACAAAGAAGAAATGTAGAAATATATAAAAATGCCCAGTGGGAGAGCAAAATAGACTTGTGATCTCTGGTGAAACCCTCCCTAACTGGGATTGGAGCAGCAGCTGATTAGCCTTGTACTGACTTGGGGATGTGGGAAGTCTGCATCGTGTATTAGGAGTATGCTGTGGGGTTTTTCTGTCTCGTGTCACCATCTCCTTGGGTTTCCATATCCTTTGCCGTTCAAGAAATAGCTCCTCCTCTAACTGTGCTTGTTGGCAGCTCCATAAACCACACCACCATTCCTTCATGACACCCACAAGGGAGCTTGAGAGGAAAGACTCCTTAATTGAGAAAGAGTCTGAGGCCATAGCCTACATTCAACAGGTCCTGAATAGAGAAAAAGGCAGTGGGCCTACGGTTGGTGATTATGTAATCAGGAAATTTGGAAAAACTAGGTGTCTCTCTGTGCTTCACCTTCCTCATCTGTGCAATTAGAATAATAATCACTAGCTCTTAGACTAAACTCATTAATTCAACATAAAGCATGGTGACCAGTAAGAATTCGTTGTGTTCCCTAATAACAATAACTGTGGCTGTTGCGTGAGTGTATACTTTAACTGGTGCCTCTGGGACATTCCTATATGCACATGGGCTATATGGCATAGACAGAGCTATATGGCAAAACTGAAATAACCATATTAATTGAGGCCCAAACATCTTTGCTATAGGGCCTTAGTCTCAAAAAAGTTTAGGAGAAAGTGTGTTCTGACTGACCACAGAGAGAAACAAATACAGGAGATTCAGGGACACGTGGGATAACAAAAAGCAAGAACCCCAAGAAGAAAATATGATTGGGATATGGAGGGGCATAAAGGGTAGTTCAGCATCATCTCAGTGGCCCAGGCTGAGTGTTGGTTAGATTAGGGTTAGAGTTGAGGTATTGAGGTCTGGCAAAGCTAGTAATGTCACTAGAAACAAAAACACAGAAAATCAACAATGGCTCACATGCTACACAAAAAGATCCTTCTCCTCTTGGAAGATTTCCATATAGAGCAAATCTGTGTCTCTAACCAACTGTTGAAGTCCTGGTACCTAGAATGAGGTGGGAATACTTAGATGGAGTGTGTATTTTATAAATAGATGTGTGATTGTATTAAAGAATAGAAATAATTGCCTGGCCAGCGCTGATAAGAGCCCCTTCATTTTCTATTGAATTATCAGGATACACCAGAGTGTTCTGTGCCTTATGATCAAGGCATGAGCTGTAAATTCTGCAGTTAAGAGCATTTGCTCTTATCTAAGAAAGTGCAAGTGGTTTATCTATATTATTACTAGTTCCCTCTTGACAGAGGGTCAAGTTCATAGCCTCCCAGGGACTCATCTGAGGCTTTTTGTGAGTTCCAATGGATAATTGTTAATGGGATGAATGAAATCACTGTAAACTCTTAGACTTCCATCGTTGGGTACTAAAGATTTCAGGCTTCTTTGCTGCAGCTACTCCAAATCCTCATTTTTTCTAACCACTTAATAAGAAATTGGGAAAAAGGCAGAGAACTGGATCGTTAGCCACAGGAGTGTCCGGTAGAAGTACTTTAAAAGTCTCAGGCAATTGGAACAGTCTCTTGTACCAGCAGAGGACCCTTCCCCCATGGTAGTGATTACTTGTTCTCTGACTGTGTCTAAATACCCTGGAGTAAAAGATTTTGAGAACTACTGCAAAAGTCACATCAGCTCACAGTGATAATCACAGCCCTTCTAATGGGTGGTGAAACCAAGCTGGTTATACAATATATTTAACTGAGGCAGTGTCTATATATGTGTTTCTCAAAATGTCATTTCCAATCAGCAGCTGCAGCATCTCCTGAGAATTTCTCAGAAACGCCCATTCTTGGGCCCCACCCTTACCTATTCATTCAGAACTTCTTGGGGTGGGAGTTCAGCATTGAGTTTTAGCAAGCCCTCAGGTAATACGGATGCACACTAAAGTATGAAGAAACCTGATCTACAAAGACCAATCAGTTTTAACTGTTTTAACTGATCTGCTAAGTAAGCTGGACCAAAAGGAGTGGTTGCAAATCCAAAAGTCCTGAATTACTAAAAAGTTTACCAACTATAAAGTAAGTTTCTCAGGGGGCTCTTCTTCTCATAAAGTGGTGCCCCAGAGCTGGAGATAGAGCCTTAGATCATTGGCAAAAAAATTAAAGTTAAAAATAAAAATAAACACTGACGCCAAGTCCCACCCCAGAAATTATGCTGTAATTGGGGTGGTGTGTGGCATCATCTCTAGTGGATTTTCAGGTGCAGCTGTAGTGGGATGGCTGCCCCAAATGGTCACAAATTACGGCCCTCCTAGCATCCATATCCTTTTCTGTGTGCCTTTGTTGTTCCCTCTCATTAAGAGGAGGAATGATACTCCCTTGAATATGACCTTGGGACAGGTAGCAAATTTGACATCAACAGAGACTTGGAAAGTGTTTATACATTGCAGCTTGCTTATTTGTTGCTTTTGGAACCTGAGACACCATGTAAACCAGCTTGGAGGATGAGACTAGGTGGAGAGAGACCCCAGTTGGCTCAGCTGTAACAACCATGAGCATCGAAAACACAGCCAGTCCCAACCCACTTGCTGACCATAAATACCTGAGCAAGCACACCCAAGATATGTCACACTTGAACCAAGAACTGACCTTCCATATTATAAGCTTAAGTAAATAGTGGTTATTTTAAGCCACTAAGTTCTGGGAAGGTTGGTTAAGCAATCATGGGCAGGTAGAAGATAAGGCTTGTGGTCAACGAAACGGTGACTCCTGAAAGGAAAATCATCAAGCCAAGGAGATGGCTCCAGACACCCCTTCCCTTGGGGTTACTTGTTGCGGCTGACCAAACCACTGTGAGCTCCCTCCTCTCTCCTTTCAGGCAAGAATGTCCAGTTACCAGCACCTTCCACAAGTCTGATTCATTCGTCCATCATTCAAGACAGAAGGAGAACTGGACCATGACGGCAAAAAGAGGTGGAGACCTGGAAAGAAGACATAATACAGACATGAGTCCAAAACATGTTTCCGAAGGAGAATATTTATAGTTAAGCATCTGAGACAAAGCTTGGTTCCTGGATCACCCCCAGCAGGGATTAAGGAAAGTTTATAAGATTTGTATATTGAATCATCACCAAAAAAATTCAGTATGTGTAAGACGTATTTCTTGACAAAAAAGACCAGTAGGAAATGAATAATGATTGAACATAATCCTTTGTCTATAATAGATGATTGTTCCAATACTCTTCTGCCACTCGTTATAAAATAAACAAGATGACATTTTATCTGCAGTGTGTGGGGATTGGGGTTGGGGTGGTGTAGGTTTAGTTTGACTCACATTTGTCTTTACTTCTCTCTCCATCCTCATTTGGCTTACTCCCCTCCCCACTTCTAACTCTATTCTCTTGTTGCTATTGTTTCTACTTGGGCCTCTAGTCCCCTTAACCTTAACTAAATTTTTATTTTCAGGTTTCATCATGGATTTAACTATTCCCAAAAGCCCATCTAAGACTAAATTGATGATCCATTTAGTATTTGAATTCTTCCTGTATTTACTTTTATCATAATGCTTTTCACTTATATTGAGATGATGCTATGAGAAGCTTTGGAGTAGGAAGTATGTGTTATCAATTGTTGCACATTATATGTTAGGAGAGCATTTGACTGCAAGTGACAAAGACATGACTAGCAGAGCCATAACAAATGAAGATTTGGTCCCAACCCTGTCAGAGGTAAAAGGAATCTGTAGGTAGGTGTTTGGTGGCTTTGATTCCTATTGTTTCAATTGCCAGTAGGAATCCTGGCTCTTTCTATCTTCCTGCTTCAAGATGCTTAGCTCATGACTGATGACATTTCATCTTTATCGTTATTATCCTTCTCTTCATGGGGGCAAGATGGCTGCTATGCTTCCAGGTAGCATGTCTACAATTAAGTCAGGAAAAGAGGAAAAGGAAATACCAGCTAGCTTTATAATTTATTTTCCATGAAAGAAAAGGTCTTTCCAGAGATTGCCCAGCAGAAGCTTGTTTAGGTCTCCTAAATTAGAAATGTGTCTTCTAGGCATCCCTTGCTGCGAGAGTACTGAGTAGCAAGTTAGTGCAGAATGCTTGTTATGTGTGCTGCATGCATATTTGTTGAATAAATACATGAGAGAAGAGCATTTCAGATAAAAGAAGATAATACTGAACTTCTCCCTTTAAGAGTATTTGACACCATGAACACTACAAAGGATGATTGCCATGACTGACTCATTTGTGGCAATTCTAATAAAGTCCATGGATTCATACATTCAACTTTTTGTGTTGTGGGTCAGCAATAATAGGTGGTATAAATCAAGAAAATCAGTCATTCTATGGTCTGATTAAAGGGCTGTATATAGAGTTTGGATCTAAGAAAGTTAAGTCAACTTTAGGCAAACATCTTCTAAAAAAATTTCATGTGGGGATTTAAAATGTCTAACTCCTATCTTTTTACCCACCCAAATTTGGAACTCACTGACAGATGTAGGCATCAGTCAGATAGAGATCAAAATACAACTATTACAACTGAAAAATGCTAGTTCAAGAAAGTGCCTTCTATCTGCTATCCAATATGGCTCCTTTGACCGGAACTTACATATGAGTTACAGATACTTAGGGGAATACCAGCCTTCCCCATGGGGACATGGTCCTGAAAAACTTACATTATGGAAGAGATGAGAATGAATGCTCTTTGCTGGCAGGTAGATCCCACAGGGCAGGACTTGAGCCAAACATACTCAGCTTCTTCTGGACTTACCTGTTAGTTGAGTCTTTACTATTCTCCAGGGGAGGAATAAATAAGGGGATAGAGAAAGGCCAGAGTGTTATTCTAGTAGGAATCCTTTCCTTCCCAGTAGACCACAATATGAAAATGCTCTTACCTCCTTGTCGAGGTACAGCAATCAGCTGTTTTTTCTAACACATGCTGCTAAACTAGCCAGGTGTAAGGAACTTATATCGTAGGGGACTCCCTGGTAACAGGATAGAGAATTCTGTGGCAGATGGAATATATTTATCCAGAGAGAGTATTTGCTAGTGGCACCTTACAAAAGTAAATAATTGATGAAAATATGAGTAATGAGTCTACCCTGGAAGTTACTCCAGAAATGAGGAGAGATGTATTTTGAGTGAAAATGGAAAATAAAACCCAGAAGCATTAAAGGATATAAATTAAGAGAAAAATAAACAATGTGAGAGGATATGATGAAAAAATTATTGGCCAGTACAATTTGGTGCCAACCTTTACTTAGAATAGTATTTCTCAATGTTTTTCCCATTATTGCTTCCGTTAAGGAAACTTTTTTATACTAATTTCAACTCCCCTCCCCCCATGAAATTCTAATGCCACAGAAAAACTGTGTATCTGTTTATTTACTGTAGCTCTGCGGAGGCCTACAAGCCATTGTAACATCTAAGATTTTTATCACATCCCCCAAGAACCAATTTCCTCCCCTTTGGCCACAATTGCATTCTCCATTGAAAATGCAAGTTTTAAGATAACAACACATATTGTACTTTATATTCTCTGCCCATTCGGTCAGAACTTTTGAATTCCTTATAAGGAAACTTGAAACATATGATCCAGGAAGAAATTAAGAGTTGTTTTAGTGAAATTACCAGGTTTTTTATAGCAACCTACATCCATCATAATAATAACAGCCAGGTAGGTTTTATGTTTCATGATATTTAATCAATTGACACATCTTGCCTTGGCAACCAACATTTCTTCATTATGATCACTTTACACAGAAGTACTCAGGCAAACAAACAGTCCTGAAACTTAAAAAAAAAAAAAAAAAAAAAAAAAAGTTAAAGTGTTGTTTGGAAGCCAGATTCCAAATTCACTAAGTTCTAAAACCAACTCAGAAGTTGGTGGAAACTATGGTGGTTTCTCTATGTCAAACCTGTAACACCAGTCCCTAAAATAAGGCATGTATCCATTAGCTACTGCTGCATAACAACCTATTCCAGAATTCAGTATCTTAAAGTAACAAGCATTTATTATTGCCCACAAGTCTTCAAATCAGCTGTGTATATGTACTTATAGACGAATGGGCTCACTCATGCTTCTACAGGTAGTTGTACATCAAGGAGGCAGTTCTGCTGACAATGGCTCTCACATGTTTGGGCATTGCCTGGCTGGACGCTGGTCTGGTATGGCCTTGGGTGATACAGATGGGCTCTCTTCCATGTTATCTTTCTTCCTCAAGCAAGCTAACCTGCACTAGTTCACATACTGGTGTCAGGGATCCATGACAGAGATAGTGACATGGGTCTTAGTTAGACATGACAGGATCTTACTTAGACACTGCACTAAGTAAACTGAGTAGATTTTATTGTCTTAAAACAAATTCGAAAATAACAAATTACAAGTAAAAGAAACAAATGAAATAGCATTAACTACCCTAAGTACTGATTTCTTTATGAAAAAGAGAAACAGAATGGCATGGTGGAAAGGGCATTAAACTAAAGATAAGAGACTGGATATCTTAACTTTCCCAAGATGTAACTTTAGAAAAATAACATATTCTCTCAGTCTCAGTTTGTTCATCTGTAAAGTAGAAATAATCTTTTCTTCTCATCTCTTAAGCTTGTCATAGTGAGCAAATGAGATGATTTTAAACTGTGAAGCTTTATACAAATATGACATATTGTCCCCTCCTCCTATATATTTGCTACCTAAATTTATTTTACTAATTGTTATGCATAAATAAGCAGCTATTTTTTTTTTTTTAATTTGACTAAAGGATAGAAGAAACTCTTCCACAGGAAAGAATAAGAATACTTAGCTTAACATGTGGTTATATAAGTAAAAAGCCAAATGACTTTGGGAAATATATATGAACTTGGGGAAGCCATGTGACCTCTGGTCCTTAATTTTTTTCAAGGTAAAATCACAGTAATATATTTGAACATTTCTAAAATTTCTTCCATCACTCAGATGCTAAATGAACTTACTAGTCTTTCATTGCAGCATGTTAAAATATGTTTGTGTTGGTAAAGGCAAAAAAGAAAGCAGAATTTTATCTGATCAAGGCATTCTGATGAATTAAAAGGAATTTTCCTAATTGAGAATGAACCTTTGGAGATAAGAAGCAGGAGAGATGGACAAAGGAAAACAGGGTTGGGAATCATAGGAAGGAAGGAGAGTATTGAAGAGTAAGAATGACAGGAAGTAGACATAGGATTGGCAGCATTAGCCACAGGTATTTAAACTAAAGTTCTGCCAACAGACACCAGAAAGGTTTTGAGAAACCAACACAGTATTTAATTTTGTGTGCGGGAGACCCTGCTCGCTTTGCCATTTGTTGTGCGGGGCGGCCTGCCGGGTCTCTACTCCCGCTCCCCACATAAGAACACAGCATGTGGCTAGGCCAAAAAGGGACACCCACAGTGCCATACGTAGGGGAGTCATACCACTATGGTCTCGCTGGAGGCTGGATTCACACAACGTGTGACCTGCTGTCCACTTTTCTGCCAACTGACCGATGACTCTCCTCGACTCCCTCTGACTCCACTCCCCAGCGCAGCTGCGGCAGTTATATTAGTGGCCAATGGCTCAAGGGTTACAGCTGATGGCCAACTAGCCACAGCTGACGGCCATCTACTACCTGAGCCAGCACCTTTCCACGTAGGGCCAAGAGCCTGGAAACTGCTCTCTGGGGGTCTGTCCCCACAGCAAGTTACTTACTCTGTCAATATTTCCTCTAAATTATAAGCAGTATGTGTGGGGACAGAGCCCCAGAAAGTAGTTTACAGGCTCTCGGCCTCACGTGGAAAGGTGCTGGCTAGGGTGGTGGATGGCCGTCGGCTGTGGCTGATTGGCCGCTGGCTGTGGCCGGTTAGCCGATTGGCTGCTGGTATAACTGCTGCGGCTACGGAGGAGAGCTGAGGACTGCCGAGGATTGCCGAGGAGAGCGGAAGAGAGTAGAGGAGCAGAGTGGAGGAGAGACGTCGGTCGGTTGGCGGAAAGGCGGACGGCAGGTCGCGCGTCCGGTGGGCCCAGCCTCCACTGAGACCATAGTGGTATGACTCCCCTACCTATGGCTCTGTGAGTGTTCCTTATTGGCCTCACCATATCCTGCATTCTTGTGTGGGGAGCGGGAGCAAAGACCCCGCAGGCCGCCTCGCCTGAAAAATGGCACAGCGAGCAGGGTCCCCCGCACGACAGTATGTAATCCTGGTCTCTGGTCCCACTCCCCACACCAGAACACAGAATATAGTGAGGCCAAAAAGGAACAGCAACAGAGCCATAGGTAGGGGAGTCATACCATAGGGGAGACATACCACTATACTCTCGCTGGTGGCTGGGTTGGAGACATAGGAAGCAAGAGCCACAATCTACCATCTGCTTCTCTGCCAACAAACCAACCCCTTGATATCCGCAACCCACTTGGCTAGCGTAGCCATGGCAGTTATATTAGTGGCTAATGGTAACAGCTGATGGCCATCTAGCCACAGCGGGTGGCCATCTGATTACAGCTGATGGCCATCTAATAACCAAGCCAGCACCTTTCCACGTGAGGCTGAGAGCCTGGAAACTGTTCTCTGGGACTCTGTCCCCACACAGTAACGTCTAACTTACGGGGTTTTGAGAGAATGAAAAAGTGAGCAGGTCTGAAATAGCACAGTAGCTGGCTCATAAAAGTTACTCAATATTGATTGAGGTACTCGATATTGGTTCCATTTTCCTATCTCTGTCTCTCTTGCGTTTTGCTCTTCTGTCTGTTCCTCTCCTGCCCCATTTTATCCAGGGCCTCTCCTCTTTCTTTCTCCTCCTGTTTCTCCTCTCCAGTACTGCCTCTGCCTCAGGGGTTCCTGAGTTTAGCAACTACTCTTGAGAAAAGGCTTTGCTTCCTCCCTGATTACAATTAGTCCCCACCCCACCCTCACCTGCAGCAATGTCTACTGCAGGACTCATGCTGAAGCAACAAGTGGAAAAGAGGGGTTCTAGAATCAGTTTCACATCCATGGACAAAATCAGTATTTCAAATATCAAAAAGTAGAGAACAAAAAGTGATTTGAAAAACATTTCTACTTAAGGAGATAAAACCGTCCAGCAGCTGTATCTACAATATCAAGGGAAGTTATTTTAATTACTTGACTCTTTCTTCTTTAGTTGGAATTGTTTGATATGGCCAATTGTGAAATATAAATGCAAAAGCATCTAGGGCTTTTGCTCTTCAGTAGTTATCTTCTTGAATAATCCTACACTCACTGCCAGTTTAATTATTTCATTTATTTATTGATGGTGCTGCTTTTTATGTAAAGTTAATGGTGTGAAGTGATTTTAAGAAATGCAATTTGGATTTCTTTTAATAGTTTCTAAAATAATCTAGAAGATTGCTGTAACCTTTAATGAGACTCCTTTTAATTTCTTATTTAGTGGGTTATCTATTCTCTCTACACAGGACTTTTCTGGGTAATTGATTATGTTACTTTCAATCCACTTTACAGCTGTGAGATTTATGCTTGCTTACACCACTTGGGAAGATTTTCTGTCTCTGTCATTTCGCCCTTACCATTTTAAATATGTTTGTGTGCTCTCCTTAAAGAGAAAAATTTAAAATAAAGTTCACGCAATGTGTGAGATGCTAAGATGTCCTCCCTACATCCCATCTGATTAGCCTTGAAGCTACAAACTGATGTCGACACCCTCAGGGGCTACAGCCTTGCTACCCAGGATGAAGCTCAACATAGAAGTAGTAAGAAAGTGAAAAATGGCCCTCCTGACAACTAGGCCACTATGTTCCTCACTGAACGTAAACCACGCTCACAGCGTATAAACAGGACCAAGGCAAGGCCACTTGGCACCCACGACACACGACTAACCATGAACCCCCTCTGACTAGCTCTGCTTTAACCTTCCCACCTCCTAGAGAAAAACTATTCAGATACCCCGGCTTGGACAACATCCACCCAGAACTAGTCCCTGTTTCCTTAAGCCTGCCTTAGAATCATCCAACATGAACCCAAATCCCCTAAGAAGCCCTTTCCAGCTCCCTCTTACTGAGAGGCCCCACAGCTCCTCCGGCTTATTCTCTTTGATGCAGCAAGCTGAATAAATATCTCTTTGTTTGACTGAAGGTGTTGTCCTGAGGGACTTTGGTCAGTGAGCTTTAACTGTAGGTTTTTAATAAATGCCTGATTAATGAATTTTCTTTTTTTAAAAAAAATCAGCAACTTTTTATGAGCACAAAGATTCATCCTTTCCAAAGTTCCTCCAACAATGTCTATGGCACCATGTTCTCCTGACCTTCCTACTGTCCCCTCATCACCTTCTCTGACTCCTTTGCTCCTTTTCCTAAGTCAGCCAACCTAGAATGCCATCTATTTCTCTTTTCTAAGTCCCATTATCTTCATCTATAAAATGGATATATATATTAAATATACTGCAGTAGAAATTGTTAGTTTCCTGCCAATATCCATTCTTTCTATCTTCCATAGAAATTGATTAAATTTTTTTTAATTTTGAAAAATTTAAAACATACACTAAAAAATAGAAGTTAGTATAACTACCCCTATGTACTTATCACAGTTTAGCAGTTAAACTCATGACAAATCTGGTTTCATCTGAATTCCTCATCCTAACTCTGCCATATATTATTCTGAAGCCAACCCCAGAAATATCATCCATTATGACATTTCATTCATAAACATGTCATTATGTGTGTCTAAAAGATAAGGACCTTTCTCCAATGTATCGCACTAAAAAAGTAACAATGGTTCATATCTCCCAATATTCCATCAGTGTTTGACTTTTCCTCAGTGTTTCCTAACATTCTTTGTTTAAATCAAGATCCAGACAAATCTTTGTATTCGGCTGACATAATCTACTCCTTGAATTTTTTTTTTGTCCTTGAAATATTTATTGAGTAAACCAGGTATTTTGTCCTGTTTGGCTTCCCATAGTCTTGATTTTGATGAGCAGTACCACCTAGATGTCCTTTAATATGTTCCTATGTTCACTGTATTTCCTATGAACCAGTAGTTAGATCTAAAGGCTAAATAAAAATAAGTTTGAATTCTTAAAAAAAGTTCTCCTCGGTGGTGGTGTGTACTTTCATTAGGAAGCTTGTTTTTATGTTAGCAGATATTGATGATCATTGTCTAGGTCAATATGTATACAATTTTTAGGAATTGCAAGATGGTAGTATTCCATTATTTATTCTTCATTTGTTAACCAGAAAATGTTAGCAAGAACACATCTAAAAAGAGAAACTTCCTTTAACAACCTGTTCAGGTGACCTGAAGTATAGTTTATATTAACTTGCTTTCAAAACAATAATGTATTCCCTAATTTTCCCCAAAGGTGACCAAAGAGATGTTTTATTCTGTTATTTGGTTTGGGATTGTGAAATTACCGATGTGTTTCAATCTATTACAGTTCCTAGCTGTATTAATGGTCTGAATTTTCCATTTTTGGTCAGTGACTCTTAGAGTTTGCTCCTGGGACCTTTTTACACACACTTAGTAGCTTTGATGGCTTCCTTGTTCCAGGCACATCATAGACATTTCCTGCACTTGACCCAGAACCTGCCATATTGCTGGTGCCTTTACTGGAATGATGGCATTTAGAGATACCACTCTGGCATAAGGGGTACTTGCTTATGTAACTGAGTTTGTCATTGTATCCAGACCTTTTCAGCAGTGAGATCTATAAGACGTGTGTGTGTGTGTGTGTGTGTGTGTGTGTGTGTGTGTATTTTTTTAAGAGAAAATATGTTATAAATTCATAATGAACCTTCTAGTTCACATTCAGGACTACAGACTTTTTGGTCTTAATTGATTTTTACATCCTATGCCCTTTCTATCTAAAAATCTATCTAAAAAATCAGTGGTATTTAGCAAAATTATCCATTGCTTTATTCCATTGTCTTCAAACAGACTCACAATAATGATATCGAATCATCACCAATATATGATTACTGAAGATAATTTTTTATTGCAATTTTAGTTTTGTCCATAAGGTACAGACCACTAGGTATAAATTTGTAATCAGATTTGTTTCATTTTGCGTTTGATTTTTAGGAATTATTTTTAATTTTTAGTAAATTTTTTTGATTCTTAGTAAATTTTTTATGATTATGTAAGATATTTACAAGATTCCAAATCAGCACACATTATATTCAGATAAGTCGGCCTCTATCCTGGTCTCTTCTACCCTGTTCCTTTCCTCCTTCTACAGGAATCTAATTTTTAAACTGCACAGTTCATTTTCTAATATTTTCATAACAGCAAATGTATATGCATTTTATATGCCTTTCCCTTCTTAGATAAATGGTAGCATACTCTCCTCTACTGTGCTTTTTTTCTACTCATCCCAAAGATGCTTCCACAAGAGTTTATAGAACTATTCCCCATTCCTTTCTATAGTTACTCACATATACTACTCAGTGTATAATGTTCTCCACTGATGGACATGTGTGTTATTCCCAATATTGCTTTTACAACTACTGCTACAAGGACCACTCAGAATAAAGACTAGTCTTTCTTGGAGCTATATATTGACACAGACTAAATTCTTAAGAGTGGGCTATAAGTGGAAGTGACATTTTTCAACTTCAGGTCATTGCCTTAAGGGAATGGACATGTTTTTCTCTCCTCCTTCTCCTGTTTCTGCTGGCTGGACATAAGCATGCCAGTGAGTCTAGGGATGGTAGGACAACAAAAGAGAAGGACCCTGGGTTCCTCATACCACAGATCATCATACCTAGGGCAGAGCTGCTACATCCAGTTCAGAATTTTACATGGGAGAAAAAGAAATGTGTGTCTCTTTTAAGCAAGTGCTGATTTGGGTCTCAGTCACACATGGCTGAAGCCATGTTCTAACTAACACCTTTAACTTATAGTTAATTAATGAGTATTAATTAAAATGACACAGATAATATGCCTAGCAAAGGGGAGATATGTCCTTAGGCCACCTCACTTGGTTCAATGTTTCCTTTCCTGCTTATCAGCTGACAGTTTCCAAATCTCAATCATCAACCTAAACCTTTCCAGACCCACATATCCAATTCTTTAATAATCTCTACCTCAGACACAAAATGTTCTCAAGTATACGTCTCTCTCCCTTCTTCCTCCTTCATTTGTATTTGTCGGGAACAAGTCACCATCTACTCAATTGCCTAAGGCAGTAGCATAAAGCCACCTTCTAGGCCTTTATCTCTTACTTCCTACATCCAATCAATTCCCAGGTCTCATTAGTCTACTTCCTAAAAGGCTTATGCATCCATCCTCTTCTCTACCCCAATAAGCCCTCACTTTCTTAACCATTGCATTAATTCAGACCTTCAGCATTTTTCTCTTTAACTCTGAAAATCAACACCTATGTGGTTTCCATGCTTCCAGTCTTAACCTTTATCATATGAACGCATTCCTTGTCATTGTCAGCATGACCGTTTCCCAAATAGACTGGAAAACATTTGCAGACCGTGACATTGTTTTCCTTCGTTATAAGCCGATTGATTAGCAGAGTCATTGGCACGCAGTACAGGCATATGTATCTTGGAGATATTGCAGGTTCAGTTCCAGACCACTGCAATAAAGCAAGTATCACAATAAAACACAACATCTGTGAAGCTCAATAAAGTGAAGCACAATAAAACGAGGGATGCCTGCAGTTACTAAATAATTAATATGAATCCATAACACTTATCACCAGCTATCAGGCACAAGTCTGAGAGCTTTATGTGTATTAACTTAATTCACCCTCACTGTAACCCTGCAAGGTAAATAGTATTATTATTCCCACTTTACAGAACAGGAAACTAAGGCACAAAGTGGTTAGGTGATTACAAATATTCAACTAGAAAAAGATTGAATCGAGAATGAATCCCACGTGTTTTTGAATAAATAAAAAATAATTGTATGACAGGATGAATGAATCAATGAAGAAAGATAATCATTTTATGAATACCTAGTGAGCCTTTTATCTGGGCCTATTTGCAAAACCTACTCTTCCACAGGGCCAGAGAGGTATCTGGAAAAATCCACTGGGACCCAAAATGCACCTACAATCTTTCAATGGAACTGGAGATTTCGCCATCAGAATTCATTGTCCTAGCTTGAATCTATGCTCTCTTAAGTCACCAGTGCCCTTTTGAAGAGAACCACCTTTCATTAGTTACTGTCATTTGTTTTTTGGTGTGGATGAATGAAGGTTTTGTTAGGAGGAGTTGGGATGGGAAGGATCATGAGGATGGTGGTCTTCTGAGTTGGGTGGAAAAGAAAAAAGACTTTAGAATACAATGGCCAGCAACAACAGATACTAACTTCCTCTGTGTCTGGATTCTTTATGAGTTTTTATTGCAGAATGTTTATTGGCTTTTATGTTTGTTTTGATTTCTTTTTAATAAAAATGCTTAGATTGCTAGAATTGAAAATGAAAGGTGATAACATGGAAATCTACTGTGTCCATAAACTCGCCAGGGATGCAGGAAATCTCACAATGCCAAATTTATGAGATCAGACAAGGCCTGGCTACCAACCAGGAACTTTTCATCCTCATGCCTGGATGATAAATTACACCATCACATTCAGGGACCATTTGCTATAGAAAAGCAAATTAACCCAGTAATTTTTAAATTATACCTCTGAGGTTTCACGAAGATACATCTAATCTGGTTGTTTTGGTCCTGAGGCCCTGGCTTCCTGATTCTTCTCTGGTTGTACTAACTCCAGTTGTTATTTTATTCTGAAGGAAGTTCTATTATTTAAGTCTATAACTTAAAGCTCATAATGACAGAAGGCTAGGAATTATGAATATTTCAACCACCTCTTAATTTTCTAATGACTTTATGTTCTACCTGTCAGTTTTGAGTTTCCTTAAACTGAACTGATCCTGAAATGTGCATGTATTTTAAGGGGTTGGGATATTTGGTTTTATTACCTAAATTTCATTCATGTCCATGTAGAAGAGAAATTATAGCTTCTTCTATGATTGTATATTTTATACTATTAATTGATGACTATTGATAATGTAGTATTTGAATCAGTCTAATGGTTTTTAAATTAATATTTCTTTTCAGCTTTATTGAGGTATAATTGACAAATAAAATTGTAAGTTATTTAAAATTTCATTGTAGTAATTTGGTATACATATACATTGCAAAAGAATTCCCCTCCATCAACTTACTTTTGGGGGAGGGATGAGAACATTTCAGTTCTCTCTTAGCAAATTTTTAATTAATTTACTTATTTTTATTGAGATAACATTGGTTAATAACATTATATAAATTTCAGGAGTATACCTTATAATTTGATATCTGTATACTCTATCATGTGTTCAACACCCAAAATCTAGTTTCCATCTGTTACTATGTATTTGATCCCCATTTACCCAATTCACCCTTCCCCTTCGGAAACCATCATTTTATTGTTTGTGTCTATAAGTTTGTTTTTTATTTACTTTGTTAAGTCATTTGTTACTCAAATTTCAATTATACAGTACAATGTTAACAACTATTGCCACCATGGTTTACAATATCTCTATCCTCATAACTGAAAGTGTGTACCCTTTTCCAACTTCTCCATATTACACCCACTGCCACCTCAACCTTGTGTCCACTTTTCTACAGTCTGTTTCTATGATGTTGACCTTTTTTTTATTAAAATTTATTGGGGTGGCACTGGTCAACAAAACTACATAGGTTTCAAGTGTACAATTCTATAATACATCATCTATATGTTGCATCATGTGTTTACCACCCCGAGTCAGTTCTCCTTCTATTACCATATATTTGACCCTCTTGACTTTTTTTTTTTTTTTTAAGATTCCATATGTAAGTGATACCATGCAATATTTATCTTTCTCTGTCTGGCTTATTTCACTTAGCATAATGCCCTCAAGCTCCATCCATGTTATCACAAATGGTAGAATTTCCTTCTTTGTCATGGCTGAATAATATTGCATGGTTATATATACCACACCTTCTCTATCCATTCATCCATGATGGATACTTACGTTGTTTCCATGTCTTGGCTATTGTGAATAATGCTGCAATGAACTTAGGGGTTCAATATCATGTTTTCATTTTCTTTGACTATATACCCAGAACTGGGATTGATGGATCATGTAAGTAGTTCTATTTTTCATTTTTTGAGGAAATTCCATATTAATTAT
This sequence comes from Rhinolophus sinicus, assembly GCF_057876585.1. Lineage (NCBI taxonomy): Eukaryota > Metazoa > Chordata > Mammalia > Chiroptera > Rhinolophidae > Rhinolophus > Rhinolophus sinicus. Next base: position 29,930,840 of record NC_142513.1, read on the forward strand.
TTTTTTTAAAATATGAAAATGATAAAATATTCTGACTCCTCAGCTTAGCTAGATATTCCTTCCTTGTAGTTAGATAAAGGAAAACAAATTTCCTCCATGTGGATCTTTTTCTTTTTCTTTCCCAAGTCGTTCACTCACTCATTAACCCATCTCTTCTTTTATTTATTCCTTGGATAAATAAATACTCATTGAGCACCTAGTATGTCCCAGATGTTATACCAGGGGATACAGATCAATGGTTTCAATCTCATGCATGCTTGAATGATGGCAGCACAAGCCCATAAGAGTAATTACAGAGTGCTCTGGAGAATACAGTGGTACTTCATACCTCAAATTAAGCTCAGTGTATGTTATCAGTTCTCTATTTCCCTCTCCTGTCTTCTGTCCTCCTCTCCCCCACACCACAAGGCTTTCCTCCCTCTCTGTGTGTCAGTATCACTTTATCTTTGTCCAGATATGCTTCCTCAATATGGCCACCTACTGCCCCATATACACATACACATATCCTTCCAGCATGGCAACCCTAGCAGAAAACAACCTTGTTCCTCTGTGTATGTATGAATTCCAGGAAGCATTCTCATGGGCCCTTATTAAATCACGTACCCATTTCTTGGAACTATCATGGCTGCCAATACAATGGAGCACTATTTTTTGCCTTGACTGAGCTATATTATTTTCCATGTGAGGGCGTATGAGGTAATAAGATTGTTAATTCCAGAGAACCACCTTAAAAGGGAAACATCCATCATAAATTTCATCATTCAATTTATTCCCTCTTGTAACTTGTAAAATATTGTTATGTCTTGGTTGTTTGTTAAATGCCAGTTCCTCTAGACACTAACACCCATGAGAATAGGGGCTATGGAAAATACTGTAATACTGACACATGCACCCACAAGTTTATATCCTTATTCTGCTTGGATCCTATTAGTATATCCCTGCATCCCTAGTGCTTGGCACATAGTAGACATTTAATACATATTTGTTGAATAAATGAATAATTGGTATTATTGAATTACTCTACTCTCTTGAAATGATCATGTTTTTGTCCCCAAATTTTCTGTTTTAATTCTACTGGAAACCTCATATCTTTTTAGACCAGGATACTAGAGTGCAACGGGTAAAAGAATGGGGTTGTGTTGTGCATTCAAGCAAGTATGAGTTTGGATCTTTCTGTCGCTTCCTACCTGAGTGTCTGATTCTTCTACTGTACTATGAAAATAATGTCTACTTTGCATCGATAATTTGATCAGTAAATAAGGTAATGTTGCAAAGCGTTTATGATTATTCCTGTGGTGGTTTTAAAACATACTTGTAAGTAACTTGTTTGTCACTCTTCCTGTCATGAGATGGAAATGAATCCCCCTCCCTCAAAGATGGGCTGGCCTCAGTGACTTCTTTTTAATGAATAGAATGTGATTGAATGCACTTCTACCACATAGAAGTGACCCTGCATGACTTTTAATGCTCTTTCAGGTCATATACCTTTGGAGCCCTGAGTAGCATTTAAGAAGTCTGGCTGCTTCAAGCTGCCATGCTGAAGGGACCACACTGAGATAAAGAGAGATACAGACTCACCCACTCCAGCCCGCAGCTGTTTAATTCTTTCTAGCCCAGGCGCCAGCATGTGAATGAAGAAGTTGTCAGATGACTCCAGCCATGTTCTCACCCTAATTGCCCAGCCATGTCAGGCTGCAACTGTATCTGCATGAGAGGCTGCCAGCAAGAACCGCCCTGCTGAGCCCAGTCAAACCCCGAACCAGGAAACATAACAATAATAAATGGTTTTTGCTGTCTTATGACACTAAGGTTGTGTTAGTTTGATATAGACCAATTTTTAGATAATCAGGATAGTCACTGACCTAGTAGGAGGTCAATAAATGACAATTTTAAAGCATAAATCTTAAACCACACACTATCATTTCAGAACATAGCACATATTAGGTACGAAATGAAGCAAATGGTATGAGGATTAGCTATCATTGGAATTAATCCCCAATTATTGTAAATAAACTAGATTGACTTAATACTATGTGTATTTGATTTAAAGTAATAAATGTGAAACAGTGTAGCCATGGGTTTTGGAGACAGGTCACTTGGTTTCAAAACTTAGTCTGTTATTTCACAAGTGCAAGACCTTAGATAAGCTTCTTATCCTCTGTGATACTGTTTTCTCATAAAACAGGAATTCTGAAAGTAGTTTTATAATAAGCAGAAAATTGATTAATTCCCATAAATTTAGCCCACTGCTTGGGAAGAAGTGCATAATAAATGTTAGCCATTATTATATTGGACTCTACAACCAAGCAAACGCATGCTACTGCGCCAAATGGCCATGAACTTCTGAACCATGAGCTATGTTCATGAAGAAGGCATTGAATTAATTCTGAGAGCCTGACATGGAGAAAGCAGCCCACAAATAAAAATGCATACTTGATAAAATGGCCTGCATATGCCTAAATTATCCTAACGTAATAATTAACATTCTATAGCATGTTTTCATTATGCTTTTTATTTGATGATATTGTTGTTGCCCAAGCTGGCATTCCCATTGTGTCGTGTTCTTCTGCAAGTGAATTCTCTCCCTGTGCTTCATAAACTCTTTGAGAATTACATTAAAATGTTCATTTTCCTGGAACAAAATGTATGCCCATTGTGAAATGCTTTCATTTAAATTAGTGAAATCAGAGCCATAGGGCATTAATTTTTAGAATTCTGTCCTGTAAGAATAGATTGTAAAGCTTTGTCTGCTCAAGGGATGCTTAAGACTTTAAGTGGCCCTCTGTTTTGTGCTGTCCATCAATGTTCTTTTACATTCATGGCAGAAGGGACGAGCGCAGAAATATTGGTACAATTCTTGACTGTCCACTCAATGTTTTGACCCTGGGGCTGTACACAGGTTGGTAAGCTTATAGCTTGATAGGTATCTCTAGGTGGAATCAATGTTTGCGTGATTATTTTTCAGTGTTTAGGTTTGCTTTTGACTTTTTGGCTGACTTTTCTTCCCACTTGTACAAAAACAATACTACTGTTGAAAACTGACGAAGTAGATGAACAAAGAAGTGACTTAACAAAGGGAAGCCCCGGGAACTTCCCTCCCTTCCACTTCTCTCCGCCTAAGTCTTTCTGGGACTTTGAAAAAAGAACCCTCTGTCCCTGTTTTCTTATTCTTTAGTGTATCAAATGGAAACAATGGCTTCTCCACAGTCAGTGGATAAACGTTGATACTCGGGAATGAAAGCTTTAGAAAGGTGCATGTTCTTGCAATGATGGGCTACAATCATGGGAATCATTTTATCTTTGTCCAGATATGCTTCCTCAATATGGCCACCTACTGCCCCATGGACATATGCCATGTTTCTGAGGGCAGGACCAGTATATCATCTACGAAAGGATACAAGAGAGTGGTTGTTTTATATTCTTCTGTATCAGGAGACAGGTGGTTTTTTTTTAAATATTTGTCAATGGGTAGTAAGTGAAAAGTGAATAAAAATTTAAAAAGAAAGCTACCGAGGTATCTAAGTCTTTAAGGATAGGAATATATGGGGAAAATTTTAAAGAGGAGTATTTTTGACATTTGAACCATCTCAGATCTTCTTGTATGAACATCAAGCCAAAGAGAGTGCAGGGAAATATTTTACATGTGGATGGCACACATTGAGTAGACACAACGTATGTGCAAAATATTCTGTGCATACTTTATCCAGCATAAAAATAACAGGCCTCGTTCTCACAATTCCAGACTCAGAGGAGATATATATTCATTTAAGGATTTGACAGGTGGAACGTCCTCTTTTCTTTGGAGCCCACAGTGCTCCAGCTGAAGAAAATTATGGTGGAAACTGTGTCAAGTTTGACTCTCAAATTCTGTAAAAATGTGAGATTCTTTTCACTCCAAGGGGGACTTAGATTTTATGATTGCAGATTTTTTTTAAAAAAAAGCTTTTGGAAGTTAAGAACTGTAAATATGATCATAAATTTTATTTCAGAGTCTATGTTTTTACATCCTAACTGATACAGAATAAAAAGGGTGAAGAAAATAAATGTATATATTTAGAAAACTGGTTTGTCAAAATATATTCAATTGTCTCATTAGCCACTGAGTTACTTTACAAATAATAATAGTAAAATAACAACATACACTTATTATATGCCAAGCACTGATCTAATTACTGCAAGCATGTAAATTAATTAAATACTTAGAGCAACACTTTACTGATGAAGAAATGAGACATATAACATTTAAGCAAATTTCCCACACTCTCACAGAATTGTGGTTTGAACCTCAGCATTCTGGTTTCAGAGCTGGTTCTTTTAACTGCCATAGGTGTCTTAGCAAAGCTTTCATTGTAAATCTATGAAATAAATGAGTCAAATATTATGAACTGCTTCATTCAGTATATTAGTCATTAGATCCTTTTTGGATGCCTGAACATAATTACCAAAGTATAAAAATCCAAGTAGAGCCTCCTAATAATAGAGGAATTCACTCATTTGACAGATAAATCCTTCTTTAACAACTGTGTTGGGTCCTGAGGATACCATAGCAAACAAGAGTTCCTTCAACTCTTAAAGGGGCTCAGTCTTCCAGGGAGGACAGACGATAAACTGAAGATTATAACCCAGAGTTGGAAGTGCTAAGATGGGGGGAGGGGCATCACAGGAGTAGAAAGGAGAGGCTCCTGGTTTAGACTTTTCGGTGGAAAGAAATCAGGGAAGACTTCTTGAAGGAAGTGACCTCCAATCAGAGATCCCAGGAAAACAAGACTTTAACTCATGGAAAAGAAGCTGAGGTGTTGCATCTTTGGGAGGAGTATAAGAGTCCAGATAAAGAGAATAGCATAGGAATCTGGCACTTCTCTTTTAGTATGAAAAAAAGTTAAAGTTTTTTAAATATTTTGAATACATGTGCCCATTACTTTAAATTGGATTCAATAAAGTTAGCAGCTATTACCTTCTTATTTTGGAGGGGTATAGGAATAGTAAAGATTATGAAATGACTATTCCTTTTTTTCACTCCTTGTTTTTAGAATATTGTACCTTGAGATGTGAAATAGATCTGGGCATGTGTGCATGTGCTTATCCTGTGAGTGAATTATTCAAGATCTATGGGAATTTCAACACCATTTTAATACCATGTCAACCCATAAGGTGAAAATCGTGTGTGTGTGTGTGTGTGTGTGTGTGTGTGTGTACACAAATGTATTCTGCCCCAATATAACTCATATAAATATTCTTTTTTACATTATGAAAGGAACATTCATCATGTCTGTATGTAACCTCATTTAAAAGGCACAATTTTGCTTATCCCTGAATGGCTATATATGACCACTAAACAAAAAAATTCCAGTAATGTATTTCTCATTTGTTTCAGTTATATAAGTGGGTGTTCTTTTTTGCAATTAACAAAAGACCACATTTAGAGCAAAACTGCAGAGAATATTTTGTGAATTTTTAAAGAATGCATTTTGAAGTTTTAGCAAAGGTCATCAAATGCACCCCGTATCTTTCTTTTCTGTTGAAAGAAGACCTGTACCAGCAAGAACTAAGACACATTAGAGACTGTTAGTCATTGGAGCTGGAAACTCTCTGTGTAGTAGGTCAATGGTGCCAAGATTCTAGACAAAAACCCCAGTAGGTGTAAAAGTGAGGGCTCTCCCACCCATGGCAGGGTAGGTGTGCACTTAACCTGGCAGCAGTCTACCTCAAACGAACACGACCTTCTTAGAATAATGTTATTCCCTTTGACATTTGGGGTTTAGAGAAGACATCTTAACTTCTTAAAGCCACCAATGCATCATCTAGCTTTTTTGTTTGTTTGTTTATTTTTGTTTTGTTTTGTTTTACTGCTTGATAATTTAAACATAAATCACCAAGTAGCGCAGCTACTGAATAATGCTCATGGAATTACATATTTTAATGTATCCATTGTAGTTTTCCTTTCTGAAGGACATTTTGAACATATTCTTTTAGTATTTTTGCTCAGCTCCCGATGAGGCAGAGCAATATGGTGGGAAATTTTGTGTCAGTCTATGAAACTCACTAAAAGGAAATGAGAAAAATTTAAGAAAGTGAAGGAAAATCATGACCTGTAAGTGTATTCATAGGCGGGTTCCAGTGCCTTTTGTACAAATATTAACATTGTAGTTTTATTTATTATTTAGTATATATTATTACAAATAATAAAATTGTGGTTAAAAGCAAAAAGGTGTGTGGAGAAAGTGGGAAACTAAATTTCACGTTGTAGAAATATTGTTAGAACAAAACTGAAGAGTTTTTTGAAAAGAGCCATCTTTATGTAACACTGAAAGCTACTCTGAAATGTTAAGATGACTGTTTTTATTTTTTGCAAAGATTACTGTCTCAAAATAAAGTTTCAGATACCCTGTAACTGGTCCTACTACGGTAGAAATTTATGTCTATGATTTCAGGGTTATCCACAAGGTATTACTCTTGATTTAAATGAATATAATAGTGTCTCATTTATTCAACATGACTGGATAAATTAAATCTTTAGACAATGGAATTCTTTCTTTCAACTACAAAACTTTTTTTTAACCATTTTACTCTCCCACCTAGAAATGTAGTGACTCCGCATTACATAAAAGTAAAAAAGCCAAACTCCTTATATAGCCTGCAATGATCCCCTCACTGCCTTTCTATCATCTTCTCCACAGTAATTTAAAATCTATGCCCCAGCCAGGCAATGAAGTGTTTTGTGACTCTATGTCCTTACTAATATTGGCCTCTCTTACTGAATCTACCCCTCTTCACTCCTTTAATAAGACCTGTCTCTGCCTCTGTAGTACCTGTGGTTGTTTGTTTACTTTCCCCCCTCTTTTTCTTGTCATCAGTTTTACTCTTTGCTTCCTCCAGGACAGTAGACACAAAATTTGAGCCACATCAGAATCACCTGGAGGACTTGGGAACAACAGAGCTGGACCCACCACAGAATTTCTAATCCAGTGTGTCAGGGCTGGACAGGAGCTCTGTGTTTCTAACAACTTCCCAGGGAATGATGATAATGCGGGCCCCAGGATTACAGTTTGAGAGTCACTACTCCAGGAAATTGCTTTCCCCCTTTCCATTGTTCTTTCCAATGTACAGAAGACTTTTAAACCAAATAAGTAATCTTATTAGAGTAGAATACACAGCTGAAACAGAAACGTCAACTGAGAGAATCTGGTTTTATACACTTTGGGACACCTATATTTCAGCTTCTTAGAGATCTTTTGTTCACACCCAGTTCTAGGCTCTTGGTGGTTCAAGTTAGAGAATAAATGACCTCTAGATAAGAGAGTTATTAGGTGGTTCTAGGCTCTTGGTGGTTTAAGTTAGAGAATGAATGATCTCTAGATAAGTGAGCTATTATTCTTTAGTTTCTGTGGATTCAGACTGTCCCCTTCCAATCTTTGCAGTTATCAACCATGCAAAACTCAGCAACAGATGATCTTTGAGCAAGGGTCTCAAATTTTTATGTGTGTAAAAATCTCCTGGGGAATCTTGTTTTCAATGCAGATTCAGCTGGTGTGAGGTGGAGGCCAAGATTCTGCTCTCTAACAAGCTCCCAGGTGATGCCGCTGGTCTGGGGACCACACTGAGAAGTAAGGTGTCAGGGTGGTTTCCAATGGAGAACTCCACCCAAACCAGCTTTTCACTTGGTTAAAGAACAAGACACTATGAAGACAGCTGGTGACACGCAAAAAGAATAAACATTTTACAGATTAAAATGGTCTCTGGTGAGATCCTTGTGGTTGCTGGTGCCTGGTTTTTCAGTGTATGTTACACATTGGCGTTGTCATAACCAGGGTGGCATTTGTCTATACATTCAGCCTCGAAGCAAGTTCATGGTGCTCAGGTTAACTCCAAACACCGGGGAGCCTCTCTTTGAGGGACAGCAGACAGCTAGTTGCCAATGATCTTCTGTCAGATCGCTCTCTGTGGCATTTGTACACATCAAGGGAATTTGCTTGACAAAACAAAAAGAGTAGGTCTTCCACGCACCCCACGGTAAGATGTCACAGCATATGTTCTTCATTCTGGGATCAGCAGACCATTGTCTTTAGTTCCCTAGAAGCAGAGTCAGAGCCAGGGCTGCGTGTGCACATAATTTATCAAGGGAAGGCTCTCAAAAGACCCCAGTAAGAGAGCAGGAAGTAGGATAGAGGAGGGGAAGGAACCAAGCAAGGATGTGGTTTCAAAAACAGTGGCCTTAATCTGATGGGGGGTTGGGGTGGGGGGGGGGGGCTCTTGAGCATAAATTACACTGTTAGAGTTGTCTGACCTTGGGGCAAAGGGACCAAGCTTTTGTGCTCTCTGATCACTTGAGGGTGGGAGAGGTAACCTGCCAAGCACCTCCAAAACCGGGTGTCTCCCATCAGCTGAGGGCAATTCTCCAGAGAAGGGTGAGCCTGTGAGCCACTATCAGCACCTCTCACTGCAGGGACAAACACACAGCATGGTGAAAGGGATCTGAGCCAGGCACCAACAGTGTCCACTGTGAGGGAGAACAGATATGCCAGTGGACATAGATTGCTTCAATGGGAAATCCTCCCCCATAGGTGGATAAACAAGCCGTCTCTCCCTACAAGGCATTTAGGGGTGACATTGAAGTAAGAAGCAGAGATCAGAGAAGGCATGTGACAGAAGAAACATGGGTATATTTAGGACCCAGAAGCAAATCTACAACACCAGTCAGGAACTCTATGGTGGGGAAAAAGGAAGCTGTCCTGGGCAGCCTGCTGGCCTAACAAGGCAGTCTCTGTTCTGCAAATGCTTCCCCACAGAAAGCTTGCCAGGACTGCTGCCATTCTTTGGGGGTTTCCTATCCAGTTACCTTCTGTTGGTTTCACATTCTCCAAGTGTATACTCTCCTAGGAAATCAAAGAGAACTTCTGTCCTATCAGATGACAAACGTTTTATTATCTTGGCACCACCCAAAGAAGGAGCAAATGCCAGACTCCCAGGTTTTCATAAATGAAAGATTTTAAAACCTAGAAAATCCTTTCCTGGGCTAAAGAAAAAAAAGAAACTCTATCATAATTTACTTTTTCAACCCAAGTGTCTCTGCATTTCAAAGTTAATTGCTTTACTTTCCTATATCATATCTTTCTAGTTTTAAACAAACTCATACAAAATAAGTGCAAATTTATTTTTAAATATCCTAGCAATAAGCAATGTTTTGTCCCCAGGATATATACATTTTGAAAGTCTCTTTTGTGTTAAAATTGTGTAGTGGTGTCTAGTCTGGGAATGTAAGTACCTTGGGGAACAAACACAATGTATTCAATCTAGTCAACACCTTAGAATTAATTTTTTTTAAAAAACAGAACTCTATTAGCAAGGAATGAAAGATATTGTCTAGACAGTTTCCTTCAGGCTGAATAAACAGTGGCCGGCACAGCTGGATGGTTTGCCCTTTGGGAAATGGGCAGTCATGGACAGCTGAGGGCTCAGGGAGGAGGGGAGGTGACTGGGGGGGACCTCCACCCCTTGACAGAGTCCCGAGCTCGCTCCAGATTATCATGTTTCTCTGGGTCCCAGAAGGTGGGCAGTCAGTACCTTCTGCTGTAATGACAGAGCCCTACATCGCTGGAGCTGGAACAGTGAAGAGGGTGCATTCATTCTTCATTCTTGATTTGGATTTCTCAGATGCCAAATAGAATTCCTGGTTGGTTCTCCATTCTGCCACATCCACACTCCTGCCCAGCTCAGTGAACAGCCACTCCATGATTCCAGTGCCCAGGCCAAAATAATTTCAGTCATCTTTGCTTCATCTCTTCCTCTTATAGCCCATGGTTAATCCATTACCTAATGTTGTTGACATTACCACTTAAACCAGAATTGGCTCATTCACACTCCCTTCACTGTGACTGTGGTCCAAGTCACCACTACCTCTTGCCTGGATTGTTGGGATATCTCCTTACATGGTCTGACATCTGCCCTTGGCCCTGAGCCCTCTTAACAGGGCAGCCAGTGATCCTTTGAAAAGGTAAATCAGATCATGCCACAGTCCTCTGTTTGAAACCGTCCAGTAATTCCCATCAGTCTTTTTAAAAAACAAATAGGTTTTACAGGAACCTCCTCCTCATCCCCCATAGACACCACATTTCTCTTTTAACCTCCTTATTTTTGTCTCTCCACTTGTTCCTTCCTGACACAAAGCCAAGCTGGCCTCTTGCAGTTTCTGGAGCATTCCAGGCGTGATCTCACCTTGAGGACTTTGCTTAGAATATTCCCTCCCAGATATCTGCGTGGCTAACTTCTATGCCTCAGCAAGCCTTTACTCACATGTCAATTTCTTACTGCCTGAGCTCCATATTTAAATAACAACTCTCATACTCCCTATCCTCTTGATTTAATTCTCTCAATTCTTATCATCACCCAACATACTGAAATTTTTACTTGTATTTTCATTGTGTATTTTCCCATGAAGACAATGATTCATTTCTGTTGGGTTCATGTGTTGATGACCAGGACCCAGCACAGTGCCTGGCACATTAGTGGCCCAATAACTATTTAAAGAACTCTTGCAAGTTGCCAAACACTCAGCCAGTCACTGTGCTGGGCCTTAAGAGTAAGTAAGTCAGCAAGACAGACCTGGCCCCTGCTTTTATGGGGTTTATAATTTAGGGTTGAACAGTCTGATACAGTAGTCACTAGTCACATATGGCTATTTAAATTAGTTACAATTAAGTAGAATTGCAGATTCAGTTTTCCATTCATATTAGCCACACTGCAAGTACTTTATAGTCTCGTGGGGTTACTGGCTTCCATTGGACAGACCAGGTGTAGAGCATTTCCAACATCACAGAAAGTTCTACTGGATAATGTTGATAGAGATTTTAACCCTTGATAGATAATTTAGGGTTCATCTACTCCGACTTCCTCATTTACACGTGAGGAAACTGAGGCTCTAGGAAACAGTGATTCTGTTAGGTAGAAGTTAGAAAATGTAGAAGGAGGAGGGGTGGGAGGGGGTGCATGGTGCCTACACAAAAAGCTCATAAATAGCGTTGATTCAACTGCCTCCAGCCATATATCTGTTTTTATGACAGATGACAAGAGGTGGCCTGCAGCAAGATAAGGATCTGAGTCAACAGACCTCCACCCATCTTAGGAGGTCACGCCCTCCCGTGGAAAAGTGTGCACCACTTTTCCCGCCAAATCAATATGTAACTCCCTCACCCCACCCAGCAAACTGTAAATCCTAGGAACAAGGGCTCTCTCTCTCTCTCTCTCTCTCTCTCTCTCTCTCTCTCTCTCTCTCTCTCTCTCCCCCCCCATCTCAGCTAGGCCCATTCACTTCCCTAAGAATGTATCCCTAATAAACCCTGCCTGCATATTAATCAGCTTGCTGACCTTTGATTCTTCACTGTGTCAACAAGAAGAACTGAGACTCCCGTAACAACTTGACCAAGATCACACAGCTAGTTCATAACAAATCAGTACTAAACCCAACTCTTCTGATTCCCCAGGCCAACTGATAAACATGATATTGAAGTGCTATCTACTTCTTCTGACACATCAAAATATGAAACAAATAAATAAGCGAAACAAGAAAAGCACCCCTTTGCCTTATGGTATGTATATATTCAATTATAAAGACAGAAAGGATTATTTAGTGAGCATTTCTCTCTTTTCCTGCTATTGTCTGAATCCTTTTCCTATTTGGGAGGCATTTCCTACTGTATGACAATGGTGAAATGTAGACTGTAACTTCTTTTTAGAAGCCAAAAAAAGCCAGGTGAATGCTTTTCCCTTCCTTATATGGTAGTTGGATGTTGGGTTTGTGACCAGGCTTGATTCATCAGATGCTCCTACCCAGGACTTTTCATGGGGAGCTGCAAAGACTAAAAGAAATTTAGCAGCTGCTTACATTCCCTCAGGCCACTGCAACTGCCATTTGAAGAAACAGTTTTCAGACTTGGGCTCATCTCATTTCCTGTCCATTTTCAAGTTCCAACTATCTATCCTTCCTCCATTTATGTGAGCTACCTGCTATTCCTACATATTTTTACAGCTCAAATCAGCCAGAGTTCATTTCTGTTTCTTGTAGCTAAAACCCCTGACTAATAAAATGCACCAATCACATTAAAATTCATTTGATTTTAAATGAATGCTTCCTGGTATTTCTGTTTATACTGAACCTTCAATATCAGGCTTACATGGAAGCAATAGATCATGGCTGAACAGCTGTAGAAGATGTACTCAGGCCCTTGAGCTTCTCATTCTTTTGGAGAAATTAGCTGATTCAATTGGTTGTGCATTCAATGATGAACAGCAAAATGTAACCATTCCCAGATTCATGAGTCACTCTAGCTTTTGGAAAGCCCTTCAGGGAAATACTTGGAAAGCTTAAGCTTAAAGTGTTCTGATACTTCAGTGGTTCTGATGAGAAATACTTCCTTGTGAGTTGTATAAAGTTAGGCAACGGTAACTGTCAGTCATTCTCATCTACTCAGCAAAATGTCTGAAGGAAAAATGCAGCGAGCAATGGTGAGCTGGTAAGAGAATTTTCCAAGTTTGAGAATGTCCAGAGTAAAATTGTTCATGAGTACTTATGAATAAAATCACCTTATATATGAATCTACCATATTTACTTTCCATTCTCTAAATGATTGGGCACTGAATTTTTTCTAAAACATAATCGTCTATATCAACTACATTGACCTAATTGATATTTATAACCATTTTACCTAATAACTGCAAAATGCATATTCTTTTTAAGTGCAAGCAGTAGGTTCCTTGAAATAGACCAAATGCTGGGGCATTAAAAAATAAAAGAAAAACAAAACTATAAATTTTAAGTGATTGAAATCCTGCAGAGTGTGTTTTCTGGCCATGATGGTATTAGATCAATGACATAAGATGTAGAGAAACACTTCAAATATTTGCAAATTAAATAACAGACTTATAGATAACCCATTGGTCAAAGAAGAATCATAGTGGATTTTAGAAAATATTTCAAATTGAATGATAAAAGTAAAAGTCTAAAGGAATTCAAGTGGAAGAATCTTTTAACATCATACTCAAAGATAACAGAAAATGATTAAAATCCACCTAAGGTTTGTATAGCACTTTACAGTATGTATATATATATATATATATATATATATATATATATATATATATATATATACATACATTTCATCTTAACAACCACTGTAGAAGATATTAATATACATGGACAGGACATTAAATACCTCTACACTCTGAAGGAGTCATAAAGAGGCCTGTCAGTCCACTGGTTGGCCTATGGAAGGGTGATCTGGGCCCCTACCCTGGCTTCCAGCCTTGCCCCTTGCTCTACCCCAATCAGCCTCCACGCTCTCTGCACCTGAGCTTATTCTGTTGCTTCCCTTGCAATCCATAACAACATTCAAAAACATTTGTTTATTGATTCATATATCTACCTATTTGTTGGATAGTGTAAACCAAGGTCAGCTGTGACTTACCCTCTACTCCTCAGGAAGTGGGCCAGCACCCATCAATAGTCTCGTGGGGCAGGTGGCTTCCCTGGGGGAAAGACCGGATGTAGAGCATTTCCATTATCACAGGAAGCGCTATTGGGTAGTGCTGATCTTTGATCTCTTGATAGATAACTCAGTCCAAGGCCTTGGCAGGAGAATCTTGCTATTTGAAAATATTTAGTACTGCAAAACTTAATTCCACTTAAAATAGTGACTCCATTTTCAGAGGAAAGAAAGAGTGTGATGTTGAAGTAAGGCTGAGAAATGAAAGGAGAAAACAATCATTTAAATAAATTTATTTTGTATTTATTTAAACTTTGGTTAAAATCGTAGTTTTGCACTAGTTGTTAAACCAGGCAGTGAATAAATCAAACTCTGACTTCTGTGTATATGTAGTTATAAAGAATTATGTGTGGTACATCATTCTTTAAGTCACATTTTACTTTTGTAGCATGATCGTAAAAAAGCTAATTGAGTGCTTCATCAGTTTTCCCAATGGCTCCTCTTAACATTTTATATTTAAATTACTCACCTCTAAAGTACATATTTAACCAAAATCCTGTTCTCATTTCTCTTTTTCATTTGTCAATCCTGTGAACTTCTCATTTATCAGATTTGGGGAGGGAAGTGTTCAAAAAGTTCATCAGTGTCACATGTGTTGACATCATAAAATCTAGCTTCTGCAAGATCTTTAATTTCCCTTGGCAATTGTTTATAATTTATTTACATGACATTATTGAATGCCATCTGTCACATGATTGAGAGTAGAAGATAATGTCAAGGAAGAAGAAACGTTTGATTCAGAATTAATTTTATATGTAGTTATAGGGATTTCTGTAACTGTAGGGAGGTAAATGATTAATATTCAGAAAACAAGGATTTCTCTTCCCTCCTTACTGCAGCTACTTCAATATGACACATTCAAAACAAAGGCAATATGTGATTTAATTACATATCACACTCAACGAAATATTACATTAAATAGCTAATAAATATTATAGTACCATATAAATATTAAATAATTGTCATCTCAGTAGCCAAGACTATTTGAGCTCAGCAGTGTGCACGTTCTCTGTTTGTTTGTCATACTACACTCACCAGTCCCTTGCAATTAGGCAGAGCCATGTGACTAGTTCTCACCGATAGAATGTGACCAGAGTGAGGTGGACCACTTCTGGGCTGAGGTGGTGAAGAACAGGTGAATATTGTCATGTTGTCTTGTTTCCTTCATCTGCCAGCCAAGTGCAAAGGATCCAGAAAAGAATACGGACACATTAGGGAATGGCGATTCTCTCCTTAAGAAATAAATCTCTATTGGGTTAAAACATTGAGATTTTAGAGATTTGTTTGTTTGTTTGTTTGTTTGTTTGTTATAGCCAAGAGTCTACTTTGAATAGTATCCTGGGTCAATCCATACACTGAATGAATTAATGTATCTATATGGGATTTCTGTTAAATATTCATAGACTAAATTTGCCCTGGAATTTGGCAGATTTTGAACAGTTACAATGATCCACTCTATGCTTAGCAGTACACTGAATATAGCAGGGAGTGTCTAGACAGGAGAAGCTGGAAGGGAAGGATAAATAGTTATTGAATCCCATGCCACACAAGCTCACCCACCATCATTTCTTTCCTGGGTCATTCATTTCTAGCAACCACTCACTGCTCTTCCTAAGACCACAGTGGCTTACCCAATCCATGCTTTAAACCACGTCATAGTAATGTCTCCAAAGCTCCAATCTGATCACTTATCTGATCACCTAAAAATCCTCCAGATGTCCTTCCACTTTGTTTATGAGATAAAGTCCAAATTCTTATTATGATTTACAAGGTCCTCTGTTTGCCTCTCCAGCCTCATTTCATGTGACCTTCCCACCCCTTTACTTTGTGTAGTAGTTGGATCAGGAACCACTTGCAGTTCCTTGTACAAAACAGGCTCTTGGAAACCTCTGTGCTGGTGCATGTTCTATTCATTCTGTCCACATCGTCTCCTTTACCAGAGTGGTTCTTTCAGGTCTCAGCTTGGGATTGTCTGTGTTACATGTCCCTCCCATCCCATGACATACTGTATCTTTCACTCATTCCTCTTGTCACCACACCATATTAACATAGTCTATACACTTAGTATATCTTCTACCAATTTCCAAAGTCCCTTAATTGGTGTGATTCACAACTGTTTACCTTTACAATCCTATATAATGGTAGCATAGTGCTTGTCAGAGACAACATATTGAATAAATAGTTGTTGAATGAATAAATGATTGAATGGCATCAGCATTCTATATGATCAGAACCAATGAAACAATTAGAGATCAATACAAAGTGATATATAATGAAATTCTGAATTAAATGCAGTAAGCTTCAAACTTGTATTCTATGAGACGTATGTGCAATAGGAAAAAAAAGTCTTTGCCGTTGCGATAAAGTTAAGCATTTTGAGATTGGAAGATTATTCTGGATTGTCCAGGTAGGTCCTAAATGCAATCACAAGAATCCTCATTAGAGGAAGGCAGAGGGAGGTTATATCCATACAGAGGAGAAGAGTGTGAAGACAGAACAGGAAGAGTTTTGAGAATGCTGGTCTGGAAGACTGGAGTGATATGGTCACAAACCAGGAAATGCCAGCAGCCAGCAGAATGTGGAAGAGGCAAAGAATGGATTCTCCTATAGGGCCTCCAGAGGGAGAATGACTCTGCTGACATCTTGATTTTGGCCCAGTGATACTGGTTTAAGACTTCTGGCCTCCAGAACTACGAGAGAATAAATTTTAGGCCACCAAGTTTGTGGCAATTCATTACAGCAACCACAGGAAACTAATATAAGGTACTAAAAAGAAAGAAGTCTATGTTTTCTTAGTTAGCAAGAAAAGATTCAGGCAAGAGGTAGAATTTGAACTTGATCATGAGGTAATTGGTAGATTTTGTTAGCTTGCATGTTAAAGGTTCATTCCAGGCATAAATAGATAGCTTTTACATTGGCAAAATTTTAAAATTTTGAAAGAGAATAATAATGGTATAAATGACAACAATGTTAGCTGCTATAGGAAATAAACCCTACATTGCAGTGGCTTAACATTGTAGAAATTTCTTTCTCACACGAAACTGAGTACAGATGTCCATCGTCAATACGTGATGGGTGCTTCATATAGTCGTGTAGTTCATGCTGATGGAGGATCTACCATTTCTGACTTTGAGGGTTGCCCAGCATATTAACCTTCAGATGGTGCACAAAGACAAACCATGGAAAATCACACGTGGGAAATCTTTATAGGCCAGGCCTGAAAACTTTTGTGAACATTCCATTGCCTACTGTTATGAACCGAATGTTTGTGCCCCTCCTTCCAATTCATATTTTGAAATCTAATCCCCATGTGATGGTTTTTTAAGGTAGAGCCTTTCGGAGATAACTGAGTCATGAAGATGGAACCCTCATGAATGGGATTAGCGACCTTGTCAGAAGAGGCCAGTAAACTCACTTGCTGTCATTCTACCATGTGAGGACATAACCAGAAGTCAGCAGTCTGCAACCTGGAAGGGAGTCCCCACTATGCTGGCACCCTGATTTTGGGCATTCAACCTCCAGAACTGTGAGAAATGAATGTTTGTAGTTCATAAGCCACACAGTCTATGGTACTTTGTTATAACAGCCCAAGCTAAGATAGCTACATTTCAGTCACATGGCCACACCCAACTTCAAAGGAATCTGCAAAATGTAGGCCATGTGTGAGCCCAGAAAAAAGAAGAAACCAACTGGTGAACACACATACTCATTCTCGCGTTCTCAAATGTTTACTTTGTTTTTCTTCCCACACAAGGACATATTCCCTACCCAAGGGGGATAAGTCAAATCTCCAATCACTACAACCAGCTCTATTCCAGGACCACTCCTTCCAGATGTGGCTTGTCGTAGTTCAATGACCTATTATCTAAAAAGACAAATTATCTGTAAACTCCCGCAACACACACAATAGGAGGATCCTGCAGAGATTGACGAATCCTCCTATTCATAAAAGCGAATACTGGGAGACACACATACAGCAATTATGAGGTTCTGCTAAGCAGGCATTATTTACACTATCCCCCTGCCAGTACCTTGAGGGTGGGGGGACATCCTTGATAGACCCTGATTCTGCTGTCTGGGAGCATCCCCCTTGTTCATGTTTCCCATGAAGTATCTTTTTCTTGTCCATAAACCTCCGTGGCCATGTCCAAGGTGCTCAGCGAGTATACATTCCTTGTAGAAACACAGCTTTCATAGCCTGATTCTAGCTGGTGCAACTCTCAGGTTTCTTAGGGTTGTATTGTTTTACTTTATTTTTCCCAACACATACTGATGAAGTTTAGACTCTGTGTGAGGCCCAGTGCTAGGCAAAAATGTTCTTCTTTTCATGTATCTTATATTCTAGTGAAGGAGACAGAGTAAAGGTTGTTTTAAACTTCAAACAATCCAAACTTTTTCAGTCCTGGCTCACAGTTTCTTTGGCAATGTGATTTCTCCAAAAATTTCATGCACTCGTGTCATTCATTACATAGTTTTGATCCTAAACATAGATCTCAAGCCTTTTTTTTTTTTTGTTAGTTTGTGTCCTAGCCCCCATGTCTTTCTCTTTAGCTAATGGCAGCAACTTTGAGACCAGGTGAAACAATAGGCTCAGGAGGGAAGAAGGTAAGGCCATTTATGTGATCTCGGTCAATGATTGGATCACTTTGTTCAATTATGAAGTGTTCCTGGAACTTTCTCCATCAAAGCTTTTTCAGTTTTATCTATTACTATGTTAGGGTCCAAACCTATAACAGGGATTATTTCCATTTCCTTTGATATTTGATTTGAAACCAGTCATTTATTGTCTAACTCTAATGTGATCTTCTAATACTTTGCTAAAATAAATTTGCAGTTGCCCACAAACAGTCTTGTTATGCTGACATTTCCATCCACTTTCCCTACACCAATGATTTTCCTAATTTTACCCCCAGACCAGCAGCATCAGCATTACCTAGAAAGCTGTTAAAAATGCAAATTCTCAACCCAGACCTACAGAATCAAAGATTCTGTGTGTGGTGCCCAGGAATCTGTTTTCACAAGTTCTCCCGGAGACTCTGATGTACATGAAGCTGAGAACCATTGTTCTACAGCTACAGGGATGTGCCTTCCACATAATGACAAGTGGAAACATATATGGTTGGGACAGGGGTACATGTTGGTGATAGAATAATGCAAAATCATACAGAGAAAGAAGCGCAATCAACCAATATGTTAAGTTGATTATTTTCAGATATTGAGAAAGTCATCAGGTTTTTCCTGACCAAATTTTTTCAGTTAAGAATTACACGCTCTTTGAAGATAACCCTATTCTTCTGCAGTCATTGTGCATACAGTTGACATTAATAATTTCCCTTTAGAAGATGTCATTGCAGAGTGCTCCTATATCCCTTGGGATCAGTTTATTTCCCATTCCATGTGGTCCCACGGGTACTGCTAATCATGGAATTCCATGCCTTTGGCTATAAGGGAATTACAGTGGTACCTCGGTTTTCTAACATAATCCATTCCGGAAGACCATTCGAGTTCTGAAACATTGGAAAACAGCTGACAGCTAGGCCTCAGGATCTTGCAATCAGCAGAAGCCACATGACATGTTCAACTTCCGAGCCATGTTCGAAAACCGAAGCATTTACTTCCGGGTTTACAGCATTCATAAACTGAAATGTTCATCAATGGAGATGTTCGAAAACCGAGGTACTACTGTATAGACAAATTCAGGCTCAGCTGAATTTGCTAATCTATCCATGTGACGTTAGCAATTATGATGTGACTCAAGCACAGTCAGTTAGAACCCAATCAGAGCCAGTAACTAACTGAGAGTTGGCATTGAGAGCCATGGTTGTCTGCTCACCTCTTCACCTGTCCATGAAACTGAGCACAAAGCAAATCTGGTCTTCATTATACCTTATATTAATTGCGGCAACAAACACTGGCTGTTGTAACATACAAATCCCCAAATTTCAGTGCCTTACCACAAACAAAACTTATTTCTTTCTTGTGCAAGAGCCACAATAGATGTTTTTTTGGATAGCAGGCAGCCTTTCATACAGTCATTCAGGGACCTAGCTTCCTTCTTTCTTGTTTTTTCATCATCCCCTTAGCCTGGAAGTCTATAGCTTGTTCCCCTGCATCTGTCCAATACACAGGGGAAGAGAGAGCATGAGAATGATTGAGTAAGGGAGGTGTTCATAGGCAAGACCTAGAAATGACACACATCACTTTCTGCCACACTCCATTATCCAGCACATGGTCACATGGCCATATCAAACTGCAAAGGAAGCTGGGAAAGGAGGTCAGGCTATGTGCCAGGAAGTAAAGGAAAAAGATATTTGTCAACCCAAAGCATTCTGTGTTATCTACTCCACTCAAAATAATTGGTCCAAGTGGTAGACCTGCTACCCAAGGCAACCAATCATAGTTCTTCCTCGGGATTTACATATACTGAAGGTGAGTACAAAAAAATCCTGTCTTAATTCTAAGATCATTAGCTAGGATAAGCTTGAAGTTGTCTGTCCAACACTCTTCCCTCTCACCCCATTCACAGAGTAAGAAAAAGAGACCAACACTTAGAGAGAATTTGTGCCAAAGTACTGTCTTGACCACTTTGTTTTGAGTCCGGCAGCAGTCACCTTATAGGTCATCTCAAAACTCATCCTTTCTAGTGGCCTGAGACAATAAGATCTCTCTTCTCTCAAGCAAATTTGAGTTGAGTCCTGATACATACAGCCTTGGTGAAATACTTGACTTCTTTCTTGATGTCACTTATCATAAAATCCTAGAAAAGAAATAGGATCTGAGAAAGTCCCAAATCTGGGGAAAGACTTGGACAGGCAAGTTCATGAAGCTAAAAATCATATGATCATCTCAACAGATGCAGAAAAAGCATTTGACAAAATTCAACATCGATATATGATAAAAACTCACAATAAATTGGTAATAGAAGGAACAAACCTAAACATATTAAAGCCCTTATAGGAAAAACCCACAGCCAGTGTCATACTCAATGATGAAAGCTTAAAAGCTTTGCCTCTAAGATCAAGAACAAGACAAAGGTGTCTACTCTCATTCGTATTCCATATAGTGCTGGAAATCCTAGCTAGAGCAATGAAGCAAGGTAAACAAATAAAAGGCATTCAAGTTGGATAGAAGGAAGTATAATTGCCATTTTTTGCAGATGATATGATTTTATATAGAGAAAAACCTAAAGACACAACCAAAATATGACTGAAATTAATCAACAAATTTAATAAAGTTACAGAATATAAAATCAGTATACAGAAATCTGTTGCATTTCTATATACTAACAACAAAATATCTGAAAAAGAAATAAAGAAAACTATCCTATTTACAATAGCATTAAAGAATAATAATACTTATGAATAAGTTTAACCAAGGAAGTGAAAGAACTGTTTTATAAAAACTACAAAACTTTAATGAAAAAATTGAATAAGACACAGACAAATGGGAAGATACCCTGTGTTCATGAATCGGAAGAATTAAAAATAAAATATTGTTCAAATGTTTATACTACCAAAAGCTATCTATAGATTCAATGTTATCCCTATCAAAATTCCAATGGAATTTTTCACAAAAATAGAACAAACAATTATAAAACTTGTGCAAAACCACAAAAAGACCATAAAGAACCATGGCCATCCTGAGGAAGAAGAACAAAGCACTGTTATTTTCTTGCCTGTGGGTCTGCAGATTGCCTGTTGCTGAAGTTCCCTACTATCTGCCAGGAGCCCCACTGGCTTTGCCTTGCTGGGCCTCTCTCATACTGAACCCTGGGGAGCTGGACCACTAACTTTCACCTGCCACTGAGCCTCCCTCTTCCATGTTTCACCCACAACTTTGCCATGGATCACCCAGGAGCATCCATGATGTGCTGTCTGGTCCTCAACTCCTGGCTGCTCTTCACAGGCCTTGCTGTACTTCACTGCTCAGGATCTAACACATATGTAGGCTCGAGAATGCCTACAACCTCCTTGAGTGACCTTCTCTGCTTAACTTTCTGATTCCTGAAATTAAGCTTTCATAGATGTGGTCCTTTGGTTCACATTAAAATATAAATTCCCTATAGGAGGACCCTATTAAGCCTTGCAGGGAATTGCTAATTTACATCTTAATGTGAATGAGGTTATTGGATTTTTCCCCCTTAAAGCAAACTTTGATGGGTGTAGGGGAAAAGTAGAGGAAGCATGAACACCAGATAGAGATGTAAGAGGGTCAGAAAGACGGCTGTAGAGACAGGAGGGGACACAGGAAAGGAAGGTGAATTTTGGTCCACAGTTCTGTCTGGGGCATTTAGTGTATGTAATAGTTCCAGGTGCTTTTTACAAATTTTGATGGGTGCATTTTTTGTTTTCTTTTCTTTGCTTGATATTTAACTCTTACTGTGTTGTGTCTGTGATGGAGTAAATAAAATATTTTGAAAACAAAAGGATTAAAGATAAATATAGATACATTCTTATGAGGAAAATTAGTCAGCATGTGGAAGACATCAAGCATACAGGAAAATGGGCATAAATAAATCACAAAACTGTCTGGCTAATGTGTTGACTGTAGCTAAAGCAACTCAAGAGAGTAGGTTTCTATGGGGAGGCTGATTTCTCTGCTATGATAATACAGTGTTTTATTTGGTCATTCCATTTTAGGAGTTGGTCCTATTTGTGCATTTTCAGAGACTCAGTTTTTCCAGTGCATACAATAAAGCAGCCTTAAAGGACTGACGCTTAACTCTCAAATTCACAAGAGTATGATGAGAGGTAGACCTTTCTAGTATGCATAATATTTTACACACTGCCAGCACACATGCTTCCTAGAACCAGGATTATTAGGAAGCCAAATCAGTAGCAAGATGGTAGCCTGGTGGGAATGAGTGTTGAAGAAAGGCTTATCTTCATAGCTATCATTGAGTTCTTCTGGGTACCACAGACCACACTGAGCACTTTATTTCTCATTTAATCCTGAAAACAATCCACAACTGAGGTGCTTTTATTATCCCCTTGTTAGAGATGAGTAAGTGAGGCTCCAAGAATTGAAGTCTTTCTCCAGATCTTCAGTTTAAAAGAGCCTGAGTTGGATTCAAACCCAGGGAAGTGAGTCTGTAAAACCAAACCAAGTGGTCTCCTGCTACATGGAAGACCTGAAAGTGGATCTGGACATGGAAGGATGGGCAAGATGTGAGTGGGCAAATGGAAGGGAAGATACCCTAGAACCTTGTTCAGGAGGAATAAAACCAAAGGGTTGTTAAGTGTGGGCTGGGTAGGTTAAGAAATACACTTGGTCTGCATTGAATGTCAAAAGAACCAAATCACTCATTTTCCTTATACATGTCTACATGTGTTGTGTTCTGCCTATGACTGGAGAACTATTTGGGTGAAGTAGAAAAATAAATAATAAAAATGATAACGATAATAGCCAAAAAAACAAATAAAATAAAGAAATGCTCACCCGCTACCATGTGATGCCCCACTTCACATACTTGAAACAAATTGGGAAAGAGAGGACAATTTGAAGTTTCTCTAGAGATGAATCTCTATTCTCAAATTTTAGTATTGAGATTTTTGTTGTTATTTATTTTGAAAAATTTAAAGTAAACTTTATAACTTTATAAAAATTATCTAAAACTTTATAAAAGATATAAAAACATAGTTTTAATCTGATAGATTTATAAGAAAGAAAAATGAAATCAAGGATTGAATTTTATGTCTAAGGATATCTTAGATATTTGGGGGAGAGATACTTCACAGAAAAAACAACAACACATAATATGTTCCATGTCAATCACAGGGAAGAAAGCATCCAAATATAGTACACACAAAATATCCTTATTTCAAAACCTTTCTAATTGTATCTATTCTATTCCCTAAGGCAACATAAAATTTCTATATTAATTGGGGAACTGAATTCAGACTTGTTCAAGCAGGGCTATATATCCAGTAAGAATTTAGTGAGATATTTTAAGCTAAGTGGATTATGAGTAATTTGGCAATAAATTTTTAAAGAATTGAGTGAAAAATGGAAAAATCAAGAGGTGACTGCATTTGATACAACTTAAGACAAATGAAGAAACTCCACTGACAAGCAATGAAAGTTTAATAAACACATTTATATCTCAGTACTTACAATATGATCATTCTTCTGCTATAATAAAACTTACTATTTTTTCCTAACTCAATTTCAGGAATAATTTTTAGAAGTCAGACTATATCATCTAAATATATAAGTATAAAAATGTGTGCTGAGTGCATGCGTTTTACCTACATTTGAAGAATTCTTGACATCTACTACTATTTTCTCTTAGTGTTTTCAATTAGCTATTCTGTTTTGAACCCGATAAGGCTCTAGAAAATGAGATCTAAAAGGACCTTTTGAGATAATGAAATGTTCTATATCCACACTGCCCAATATAGTAGCTACCATCAGAAAGTGGCTACTAAGTGCTGGAAAAGTGGCTAGTACGACTAAGACGTTATATTTTAAATTTTATTTACTTTTAATAAATTTAATCTAAATAGTTATACGTGGCTAGTAACTGCTATATTGGTCAATATATATCAAGAACATAAAAATATGTCTGGTGACAAATGGTTACATGTTAGACATCGTGGTGGTGACTTTACAGGTATATAAATGTTGAATCACTCAGTGGTACACCTGAAACTAATATAGATTGTATATCAACTATAATTAAAAATAAATTTTAAAAAAGAGAGAGACTAATCAAACGAATGAACAAACAAATAAAATAGCTCTGCTTAGAGAAAGCCAAAGTGGAGTTTTATAAGAAGGCCTTTGTCATAAAACATCCATGAATGTTAGTTATTATTGTTCCACATGAGACACTGGTATTCATAGAGACTAAGTGTTTTGCACAAGGTTTTACAGTTTGAAAGTGAATCCAGATCAGAGACATCAAATGCTCAACTTTTTCAAAGAACCTGCACTACTCTAAATGTGTGAAACCATGTTTCTACTAATGGGCATTCTTGTTGGTCTCAGTTTCTTATTTTTCAGAACTAATTATTTATTGAAATGAATCTTTTAGTGTATAAGTCACTGCTCTCACAGCGAATTATATATTTAAAGAGACAACTATAAATTAACTTATAGTGGTAGAGAATATAAATTTTGCAAATTATTTTCAGGAATATTTACACTCCTACCAGCCAGGTTAGAGACATCTGTTTTATCCACATTAAATATGGTCATTTAAGAATACCTTTGCCAATTCAATGAGTGAAAGATATTATCTTGTTTTAAATTTTTGTATTTACTTAATTACCACAAGTGAGGCCAAACATTTTTCCGTTGTTTATTTCTTCCGTAAATTGTCTGTTCCTGCTCTTTTCTTGAGACCATAGCATTTTTCTCCTGAGACCTTCTAGGCTGCAGATCCTCTGAGGTTACAAACTATTGGAAAAGTGTTTTCATGAGAAGCCAGTCCTTTACTGAAACTTTTTGCCTTTTGAATTCAGAGACATAACTTTTAAAAAAGAGACTACTTTGAATAGTTGCATGGGCAGCTGCCCAAATATTTAGGGACTATCTCCAAGTTTTCTGTTCCTGGGCATCTAAGTACTAGGAGATTCTTAAAAAGTTTGTTGATATACAAAAATGAAAACTAAATAATGATAATAATAATAATTATAATATAAATCAGCAGTGATCAGTGATTCTACTACATAATGATTAAACATGAACTATCCTAGTATCTTTAAATATTTATTTAGATTCCTACCTCCTTATAAGATTAACCAGGGGCCCTAGAAATTTATTAGGTGCTACCACTTGAAAAGATGCTACTGCTTGAAGATAAATAAGAGAAGATAAAAGAGCTCCAAAACATAAATAAATATGATTTGACAATAAAAAATTCACGTTTTATAAAACTTCAGGAATATATCAGTGAGTAAAGTGAATTACACCTATAGATTAAAATTCAGTGATGATAATAGAGGTTAGTTTCACACTGAGGTTAGTAACTAATTACTGATTCTCAAGTAATAATTTGTAGGTTCACAAGGTATGGGCATCTTCTAGATTCCACTTTATTTCTTTAGCACTATTGTATTTCTTAAACATTAAGCAACAAGTACACATGCTGATTTTAATGAAGTTTTTCCAAGTCTCTAATATATATATATATATATATGAAACAACAGTCTGAAATAGGAGTACAAACGTGAAATGATTTCCATTTACCCCACATGCAACTTCAAACGTGCTGGGCTGATTTGTTCCTTACTCCTAACGGCATCATGGAAAGATTCTAAAACTTACTGGCCACTTTCTGATTAGTCAGGATAGGCTTGGTTAGGTTAAGGCGATGAATGAACTTTAAACTCTGAGTAGATTAGCACATCAAATGTGTATCTTTCACTCATACAGTCTGTTGAGGATCTGGTGGTTCTCCAGGGCAGGTGTCTAAGTGGTGACTCAGGAATCTATCCCCTTCTACGTTCTGTTTCCACCATCTCAACACATGGCTTCCAACAGGAAAGAGAGACTTGTCCAACTCAGAGCGAGTGCTTCTCTCCTCTCACCCAAATCTTGGTCCATGGATGCTGTCTTAATTTAAATTTTTGATAGTTTATTTACCATGGGTTTCTTTGCATTTGTTTGAACTTTGTAAAATATTTCATTAAAACATTAGTCATCCTGATTACTGAGTTTTTTTGCAGCCCTCTAAATTTGGTGCCAGAAGCAAGTGTCCCACTTGCGTCACCCTCGTGCCAGCCCTGCCTTGCACAGAGAATGTTCCTTTGTCAGCAACCTGTCCGTGGGACCTGTGGCTGTGGATTCTGACCTCCAGAGCTGCTTCCTATTCCATCATCCTTTGCAGCCACACTTCGGATTGGCATTTGGGAAAAACTCCCGTTAGGGGCTCAGTGGTTACTTTGTATCTGAAACAGTCTGTCATGCAGGGTTTCTGGTCCTGCGCCCGCTCTTGGCGGTGGACACAGTGTATGGTGAGGCTAAAAAGGAACAACAACAGAGGCATAGATAGGGGAGTCATACCGCTATATTCTCAATGGCAGCTGGTTGAGACATAAAAGCAAACATCCACCAGCACCCCCAACAAGGGGTCTTCCTGCACCCCAGTCTCGCTGTTGGCCGGGGGGAGACACAGGAAGTAGGATCAGCATGATCTGCAATGCAATCCGCTTGTTAAGCGCACTTGCTAACCACAATCCACCATCCATGCTTGTTAACCCCTTGCTAGCTGCAATCTGCGCTTGCTAACATAGCCATGGCAGTTCTTTTACCGGCTAATGGCTAACTGGTTATAGCTGATGGTCAATTGATTACAGTTGATGGCTACCTGATCACAGCTGATGGCCATCTATAACCTGAGCCAGCACCTTTCCACATGAGGTCAAGAGCCTGGAAACTGCTCTCTGGGACTCCATCCCTACACATTCAAAGACATGTTTTCTTGGCAACACATGTCTCTCAGAAACCTAGCAGGCTTATGATCTAGTATTTGCCTGCAAGCAGTTCTGTGTGACCACTGACCCCAATCAAGGTCTTTCTTGATTGTGATCCTGAGGGAAAGAGTCCCAGAGAGCAGTTTCTAGGCGGCTCTTGGCCTCATGTGGAAAGGTGCTGGCTCGGGTAGTAGATGGCCGTCAGCTGTGGCTAGTTGGCCATCAGCTATAACCAGTTAGTCAATTAGCCACTGATATAACTGCCATGGCTACGTTGGTTGGGGAGTCGGTTGGTTGGCAGGCAGAGAAGCAGACAGCCGGTTGCAGATCATGTGGCTCCAGCCTCCAGTGAGACTATAGTGGTATAACTCCCCTATTTATGGCTTCGTGGGTGTTCCTTTTTGGCCTAGCCATATCCTGTGTTCTTACGTGGGGAGTGGGACCAGAGACCCCGCAGGCTGCCTCACACGACAAATGGCGCAGTGAACAGGGTCTCCCGCATGACAGATCCTAACCCTCTTTCACTTAACTAACCCAGTATCATGCCTCCTCTTCAACTTCATAGGGCCTATATTGAAGGCATAGGGTTTCAGTAAGAAGTCTACCCACTTACTTTTATTAATATCTTTGCTTTGAGTCGTTTTATCCAATGGTGTAATGCAGAGCTTCATTTCCTGCTCCCCACACAAGGACGCAGGATATGGTGAGGCCAAAAAGGAACAACAATGGAGCCATGGATGGGTGTTCATACCACTATATTCTCGATGGCTGCTGGTTGAGACACAAAAGCAAAATCTGCCAGTACCCCAATGAGGGGTCTTCCTGTACCCCAGTCTCGCTGGCAGCGGGGCGAGACACAGGAAGTAGGATCAACATGATCCGCAATCCACAATCTGCTTGCTAATGACACTTGTTAGCCATAATCCACACTTGCTAGCTTAGCCACGGCAGTTATATCAGTGGCCAATGGCTAACTGGTTACAGCTGATGGCTATCTTATCACAGCTGATGGCCATCTACTACCTGAGCCAGCACCTTTCCACATGAGGTTAAGAGCCTGGAAACTGCTCTCTGGGACTCTGTCCCCACGCCTGTCCTTGTTGGGTTTGATGATGGAGGAAGGGAGCCAGAAGTCAAGGAATATGGGAACCTCTGGATGCTAGGAACAACTCTTAGTTCACAGCCAGCAAGAAAATGTAAACTTCAATCCTACAACTGCAAGGAACTGGATCCTACCAACAGCCCAACTGAACAAGGAAATGGATTCTCTCCTGGAGTCTCCAGAAAGAAGTGCCATCTGCTTTCACCTTAATTACAGCCTGGTGAGATTTATGTATGACTTCTGACCTACAGAACTTTGATATAATAAATTTGTGTTGTTTTCATCTAAATTTTAAGTAATTTGTTACAGCAATAATAGAAATCTAATATATCCCCAAGCTACATCAGGGAATGATTTTAACAAATAGTTTGCTCCTGCATACATCCATCACTGTCTTTCCAGACTCTCCTTCTAGGTTCCAACTCGTTCATTTGATAGGGTGGATGAGGAAACAGGAGAAATGGAATCAGTACCTGGATGTCTATTGGTAGTGAGATGTGTACCCGGCAGACAATACTGCTGGCGGCCTACACTGAGGTTATCTCCACCAGGATGGTGGTGCATTGTTTCTTGGGGTAATGTGTAGCATCCTTCTGCCTCTACTTCACTGAGGACCCCTTGGAGATCAGAAGTCAAGTCTCCCTTGTCCCTTACCACTTCACTCAGTGGGGCATTGCGATGCTTGAAGTGGCCATTTGGTTTGCTTCCTTTTCTGTCCTTTATGCTTATTCATGTGGAGTCATGTGTATTGCTGAGGCCTTTCTCTGTGGACTCTAGAGTCTCAGAGAACTGGGACATGGTGAAGAGTGCCTCCATCTTCTTACCTTTGTGCTACACCTGGCTCCCTCACAACCGACCTTAGTTCTTGTCATTGCTATGTATCTCACTGTGAGAAGTAGACATTATACTTAATGTTCATTGGGCTTCTGAACTTTGGGGCTATATCTCAAGCTCTCCCAAGAACTTCCTCCCCAAGCCCCACTTAGCTGTAATAGCACAAAGTGAGTCTACAGGTTTGTGTTCAGCTGTTGCCCAACCAGATGTGCAATAAGAGGCCAATCACCTCTTTTGTTGGGCAAACCCAAATCTTAAGGAATGGTTTTTCCCCGAGCATCTTCCTTTCCTAGGCTTGATTTGGGACAAGAACCCCTTTCCTTTCTCTCACAGATAGGAAGGGTAAAGGCATAGTTCTTACTAATTCAACAACTGAGGATGCCAATGATTTCTTATTTTTTTTCACCTCAGTCTGTCTAGGTGTCAGATATTGAGCTAAGCATTTGTGATTGGCCATGCAGTGCTCAGACGTTTGTCCAAACATTATTCTGGGTGTGTCTGTGAGGATGTTTCTGGATGAAGCTAACATTTGATTCAGTAGACTGAGTAAAGCAGATTGCTCACCGTAATACGGGTGGGCCTAATACAATCAGTTAAAGACCTGAATCAAACAAAAAGATTGAATAAGAGAGAACTACTGCTTGATTGCATGAGCTGGAACATTAGTACATTGGTCTACTCTGGCCTTCGGACTTAGACTAAGACACCAGCTTCAATCTCAAGGCTGCTAGCTTTGAGACTGGAGCTTATACCATCAGCTCTCCTGTTTCTTAGACTTTTGAACTCTGACTAGAACTGCACATTGGATTTGCTGGGTCTCCAGCTTACTGACTGCAGATCTTGGGACTTCTTAGTGTCTATAATCATATTAGTCAATTCATTATAATATTTATATTCATATATAAATATTATATGTATATATGTATATGTATATATATGAGTATATATGTATATATGTTTATATATATATATATATATAAATGTATATAAATATGTGTATATATATTTTATATATGTATATACAGAGGGTGCCAAAAAAATGTAGACACATTTTAAGAAAGGAGACAACTGTATTAAAATTGTAATACTCAATACCGATAACAAAAGGTGAATACAAGTCATGTTTGACTTTTGCAATTACAAGAGGTGCTCAAAGTGGTTACCATCAGTGTAATTTTAATACAGTTTTTTCCTTTCTTAAAATATGTATAGTATATATTTTTGGCACCCTCTGTATAAATATATGCACATAGAAATATAATGTATATAATACATATTTATATATTTATGTATATTTACATATGTATATATAAATATGTACGAGGCCAGACAATTAAGTTTGCGAGCTTGCCATCGTACACTTACATTGGCAGCACTGTACAAACAGGTCAGGAAGGTTTCACAGCCTTGGTATATCAGTGTCTCACAGCTGTGTTCGTGTTAACATGTGGGAGTGTCTTGCTGAGTGGCGTTCATTGTTGTTGCGTGTTCTTGTGTGCCTTCGCGAAAATGCCTGAGCTTGAATTAGAGCAGCAAACAAACATTCAATTTCTTGTTAAACTTGGCAAGAGTAAAAGTGAAATCAGGGACATGTTAGTCAAAGTTTATAAGGATAATGGTGTGAAGAAAACAGCAGTGTACAAATGGATCAAATTTTTTTTGATGGGAAATAACGCATCACTGCAGAAGAGAGGTCAGGGCGGCCAGTAACAAGCAGAACTGACGAAAACATTGCAAAAGTTTGTCGAATTCTGCGTCAAAATTGTCAGCTGACTGTGAGAAGCCTAGAAGGCCAAGTAAACATCACTAGAGAAACAGGAAAATCTTCACTGAAAATCTTGGCATGAGAAAGGTGTGTGCAAAAATGGTCCTGAAGAAGCTCACTGATGAACAAAAACGAAGGAGAGTTGAAGTTGCCAAGACCTTTTGGAGAAGCAAGACGATGTTTTGGACTATGTTATCAATGGTGATGAAACATAGGTGTACCAATACGACCCTGAAACAAAGCGTCAAAGTGCACAACGGAAGTCAGCCAATTCTCCACGACTAAAAGAGTTTCATCAGTCCAAATCCAGAGTCAAAAGAATGTTGCTAACCTTTTTTGATATCAGAGGGATTATTCATTATGAAGTTGTACCAACTAGACAAATAGTAACCAGGTTTACTGTTTGGAAGTGCTGAAAAAGCTGCGTGAAAAAGTTAGATGAAAAGACCTGAACTTTTTGCCATCAATTCATGGCTCTTGCATCACGACAATGCACCAGCTCACATGTCACTGCCTGTGAGGGAGTTTTTAGCCAGTAAACAAATTAACTGTATTGGAACATCCTCCCTACTCACCTGATCTGGCCTCCAATAACTTCTTTCTTTACCCGAAGATAAAGGAAATATTGAAAAGAAGACATTTTGATGACACTCAGGACATCAAGAGTAATACAACAACTCTGATAGCCATTCCAGGAAGAGTTCCAAAATTGCTTTGAAGCGTGGACTAGGCACTGGCATTGGTGCATAGTTTCCCAAGGGCAGTACTTCGAAGGTGACCATAGTGATATTCAGCAATGAGGTGTGTAGCACTTTTTCTAGGATGAGTTCGCGAACTTAATTGCCACGAACACAGCTGTGAGACACTGATATACCAAGGCTGTGAAACCTTCCTGACCTGTTTGTACAGTGCTGCCAATGTAAGTGTACGATGGCAAGCTCGCAAACTTAATTGTCAGGCCTCGTACATGTTTATATATACATATGTATATATAAACATATGTCTATATATATATGCATTTCCTTTGGTTTCTGCTTCTCTGAAGAACCCTGCCTAATGCAATACTTTATCTCATTTAATTTTTAAACCAATCTGATGAATAAGGTAATTTCATTATGCCCCTTTTACAGATGAATAAACTGAAGTTTAGGTCACCTAGCTAGATGGTGAACCTATCTTTAGAACCACCCAGCCAGCAGCCTTTGGCTACATGAAAGAAGAAAGAAAGACCTGGAAGAATGTGACAGGGCAGGGAGCAAGGAGAGGGAACTCCCTGGAGAGACACTTAACAGAATGGGGTGGAAGTAAACACTCTGTGGGCCAGGAATTCTAGGAGACTGCCTTGCCTGAGGTCCCCATGGAGCTTACATTGTGGTTCATTGGAGGGAAAACTTGTGTAACTGGAAAAAAAGACCCCCTAATCTTCTGCAGCAGATTGCAAGAGGAAAAAATACAGCAAGCAAAGTTACGTGTAAAGAAAGTTTCTTGCGGATAAAATCTTATTGAGGCATGCTCAGAAGTACGGCTCCCACATAGTTCAACATCAGTCTAGGTATCGATAACGAACCAGTATTTTTTTCTGATATCAACAAAAATGTGGAGAAACTGGAGTGAGAGAATGTAATGACCTTGATAGTCATTACCTACAAATTCACCAAAACTACAGCTGGAAATTCCATTATGGCACTAGCGTGTCCCTCATCTCTACCTACATTTAATTCTACTTAACTCATTTCTACGTCTATTTATTCTTATTTTTCTAAACTTAGCCCAAGGCCTGACTCAACCTATCCTAATGCCCATAAACAGTTGGGGTCGGCTCACTGAAAAAGTGTTGCTCTGCCCTCATGGAAATGACATTAAAGTAGGCAAAAGGAAAATGTATTCAAAGCTATTCAGGCCATTAAACAGATGAAACTAGAGTCGTGTTTCCTTGGGGGAAAAAATCAGCGTGATATTAAAAATAGTAAGAAGCAGTGAGTAATTGATTCTATCTATCCCAAGCTTCTGGGTCTGCATTGGTGGGCTGGGAGCTATGGGCCACCTTAAAAAGCAGCATAGAAGCTTTTGAGATTTCAAGTAATAAACAAACATAAAACCTTTTCCACATGCTGTGAGCAATTTCAAATAAACGGTTTGCTTCGGAATTCTCAGTAATCTACATGGTGATTCCCAGAACTAGTCTTCATTCTCTGTTTTAAAATAATGAATGTATTTATTTCTTGAAGGGGTCAGAAAGTTAATTCAAGTTGTATGCAGTTTTACTCTTTTAAATACATTTTACCACTAGATTCTAGATGTTTTCATTTGCATAAGTTCTGAATGTCACTTGTGTTAACTTAATATTTTTTGTACAGTCTGTCTGTATCAAAACTTCCCTGTGCTTCATTTTATTTCTCATGGTAAATTCAGATTTCAAAAGCCAAGTTTAAAAATACCTCTTTTCATCATCACAAATTTGAAATAATTCCTCATTTGCTCTCAAGGTTTGGTGTTTCTATCTATCTGCCTTTCTATCTGATATATTTAAATTTATATTTCATATTTAATTTAAACTATATTGTACAAGGGCAGCCAGGTGGCTCAGTTGGTTAGAGCGTGAGCTCTGAACAATAGGGTCGCTGGTTCGGTTCCCACATGGGCCAGTGAGCTGCGCCCTCCACAACTAGACTGAAAACAATGAGCTGCTGCTGAGCTGCTAGAGGGGTGGCCGGATGGCTCAGTTGGTTAGCACGTGGTTACCAGTTCAATTCCCGCATGGGATGGTGGGCTGCACCCCCTGCAACTAAAGATTATAAACGGCGACTGGACTTGGAGCTGGGCTGTGCCCTCCCCAACTAGATTGAAGGACAATGACTTGGAACTGATGGGCCCTGGAGAAACACACTGTTCCCCAATACTCCCCAATAAAATTTAAAAATAAATTAAAAAATTAAAAATCAAATAAAAATAAAATCTTTCCTTTAAAAAGAAACTATATTGTACTACTTTATATTTATATTTAGTTTTATATTTATATTTGACCTCTTGTACTATTCACTACATTGGCAAACAGTACATTTAGAAAATGTTTTAAGACTCTTCAAATTACGTGTTTTAAATCATATAGTTTATTCTTCCTTCCTGAAAACAGGATTAATCAAGATAGCGATCTGTTTATATTGTCCACAATATCATTTTCAACCTCACTCTGTAAGGCACAAGATTTTCATTTATCTCACAGATAGGCCATAGTGCTTGAGCACTATGAAACTGTAAAGCCCTTATTAATGTCAAATATAACCTCACTATTATAGTATAGAATTAAGTTTGCATAAGAACAGGTAACTTACTTTTTCCTTCATTCCCCTTCTCCCTCTGTGGAAGACAGATAAATGCCCCTCAACCCACCAACATGTCCACATCTTAATCCACAGAATCTATTAATATATTTCCTTATGTGGCAAAGGGACTTTGTAAGTGTGATTAAATTAAGGACTTTGAGATATGGGAGATTATCCTAGATTATCTAAATGGGCTCAATGTGATCACAGATTTTCTTAAAAGTAGAAAGGAGAGGGAGAAAAGGAGGTCAGCATGATGGCATGTGAAAAGTGATTCAGCCTCTGTAGTTGGCTTTGAAGACAGAGAAAGGGGGCCGTGAGCCAAGGAATGTGGTAGGACTTTAAGAAAGTGAATAGGCTAGGGGACAGATTCTCCCCTGGAGGCTCCAGAGGGGTTTGTAGTCCTGCTAGTTTCTTGATTTTAGCCCAGTGAGACTCATTTTGGACTCCTACCTACAAAACTATGAAGTAATAAATTTATGTTATTTTAAGCCACTGAGTTTATAAGTAGTTTTTTACGATAGCAATAGAAAACTAATAATCTTCCCTTCCTTCTTTTTCTTTTAGCAAATGTTTATTAAGTGGTACATACCACACTGGATCTTGGAAATTAAAAGAAAAATTAGTTAGAAGATGGAAAGTATTGCTATTCTTCTCCTATTTTAAATTTCCTAGTAAAGAAAATGTTGTGTCCCTTTCCGCTTACAAATCTTCCTAAAACAAAAGAAAATGAGAAAGCCCATAACAAGTATGTAACTAAGAACTGTCACATTCAATGAAGATCAAATAGGGAAACAGAAAATGCTGAGAAGACACCCCATAGCAGTAGATCAATTCTGCAAAGTAGATGGCCCACCCTTTGGGGGTAGGGTGTGGTGTATTTTTTTTCAGTTGAGGTATAATTTACATGTGGCTTTGTTTTGAGCAAAAACAGGAAGGAGGATTATCAGCTGATAGTGAGAGTTTCCCTGGGCCATATTTGTTACCAGAGAATCAGGGCTGATGAGGATTTACACATACAGAGCATATTTGTAGAAAGTGGTCTCTCAGAGCAACAGGGTAGAAAGACCCCGCCTTGAGAGTAGCCCTGATGATGCCTTTTTGTGGGCTGGAAAGAGAGAAATGCACATCTATTTTACAAAGACCTCAGAGAATATGTCATGAGACACAACAATGAGATAAGTTAGCATAGGTAAAGGACACAATGGAAGAGAACAATAATATCTCAAAAATGAGAATCACAAAGAGTAAAAGATCTTGCTGAATTACACAGTAGCAGACATGGAAGATGGGATCAAGAAAAGTGAGCAAAATTAAATGTAAAAAACAAAGTATTAAGAAGGAGTAGAAAGAAAATGAAACATAAAAGACCAAACAAGTCAATCTAATGCATATACAACTCATCTTGGAAACAGAGAACTGAAATAATAGAACATAAAATATTTAAAGATATAATCCAAGAAAATGTTGCAGACATAACTTTGAATGAAAAGCTTGAAAAGGCATGCTATATCTCACCATTAAATATTATCACTGATGCAAACATATTCTAGTAAAATTATTTTACTTCAAAGATGAAGAACAAATTCTTTGGGAATCTGTGTATACAAATTAATCACCTGTCAGGGGGAAACATGCTGGCCTCAGACTTCACTGCAACATTAGATCCTAAAAGCAAGGCCTATAAAGTCCTCAAAGAAAGAAAAGTTAAACAAAGAATTTTGTACAAAGTCAAATAGTCATTGAAATAATAAGGTGAACAGATAGACATCTTGACACATAATTATTAGAGCATACGGGTCCCATAATCCCTTTAAAAAGAAATTGTTAGAGGCCAAATGTCAGCAAACCAACTTACAAATGGAGAAAATTGAGCGAATGGACTACCAATAAATCCATGCAATTGTAAGACTAAAACTAAATCAAATATCAATTAAACCATGAAAATATAGGAATAAGTAACATTCAGGAAGGGAAAGAGGAGAAAAAGTGGAAAGTAGTATTAGTATATTATAACCTTTACAGCTAATATCCTTTACAGGTGTCAAGGATATTATAAACCAAATGAAGCAGGTAATAGGAGTGAAGATATACTATTTAAAGCTATAAACATAAACACTGAGAAAAATAATGTAAGCAATTAAATTTTTCAATGGTGAAGAAGAGGAAGAGGAGTGGGAAGGAAGTAGAAATAGACTTTCCTTATTTCTTATAATAAAGAGTAGTAATTAATCCTATAGATATAATAAATTATGGCACATCCATACAATGGAATGATATGAAACTATTACAAGATTGTGGCTGTTCTAGGTGTATAGATATCCTTTCCAAAACAGATGAAATTTAAAAAGCAGAAGAGTGTGTAAGAAGAAGAAAGAATATACATATATAAGTTGGTATGGTAAAGATAAATAAGGCACAGGAGTATAATGATTTCCTTTTGGTACTTGAATGTTTGGGGATAGGAAGCAGTCTTTATTTTCACTGTATACTTTTTGCACCTTTTGAATTGTATTTTGTGTGTGTATTACCTATTTTAATATATGCATTTCTCTTTCTTTTGCAAGAAAAAAAAAATGAGTTAGAATCCTGATTTTGCCCTCCAGAGTTTCACACTCCTTTAAGGTGAAACAGACAAACAGATAACTCTAAAACAATGAGGCAAGTGCTATAAAATAGAAATATACAAGGTTCTTTAGGGAAACACAAGAGGCTTAATTCCTCTTGGAGGGGTTAGAAAATTTGAGTCTTAAATGGGAAGAATGGTTTAAGAGTTATTTATAAAATGGAGTCGATCAATACCACTTTATGACTGCTTGAGGTGTAAAGTGAGGCTGTGGAAGAAGTCAAAATATGACTCACTAGTTCTGTTTCCAGCCACTCATTGGATTGCAGGGCCATTAATTTTTTCAGTTCAGCAAACGTTTATTACTATCTCACTGTGTTTCAAGCACTGTGTCGAGCCCTGGGGATTAGAAGTTAAACAAGAAATGATCCTTGCCCTCAAGAAAGTGAAATCAAATAAAGCAGTGTGGTAGACAGTAATGACGACCTCATTTACTTACCACTCCCTTTGCAACACCCTCCCCCAATGGGCAGGTCACCTGCCCTGTCTCTAGACGCTGGGCCCAACCTAGTGACTTCCTTGGGCCAATGAGATGTTAGCAGACATGACACAAGCAGAGGTTTGAAATGAACGTTTGCATTGGCACTTGTACCTCTAGTACCTCTGCCATTGCCATGAAGTTGAGATAGAATCAAGACTTGTGTGAACCAGCCAAGATGGACACACTCATTTCCAGTTGCATTGACATTATTTTTTTAAAGGGGTGGGGAAGCCTAAACATCACACAGATCCTTTGCTCTTAATATTTTGTCTGCAAGTCTGCTATAATTAACAGAGTATTTATTGTATATGTGAGGGAATTCTGGTGGCTGCATCTGTTTCATAGCATCAAGACTATGTCATGACTGTGCAAATCAGAAAAAAAAGTACTCTTTTTTGGGGGCAGATATAGCCCAGTGCCAGGTGAAAGCTTGGCAAGGGGCACATCTCAGTAGCCACTTACTGCACTGGCTGGGCATCCCTGTCCTACCACAGGTGGTAGCCCTGCCCAAGTCCGAGATAGGACTCTCCAATATCAGAAGCTCACGCGGGTGCCAGAAACTGAGTTTTCTCATTGATTAAGTGCTAGCACATTTGTCAGCTTGTTTTAGAAAGTCTAGAAAAGGAAATGTCTTTGAGGAAACATCTATAAAATACAAGGAGAAAAAAGTTTTCAATCAAGAGGTAAACTCTAGACATTGCTGAGTGCTGTCAATATTTAAAGAATCTTGTCTTCTTTGTTCTGTGACTCGATTTTGTTCAACTGATATGCCTACAACTTCTGACATGGAAGGTGGGGTCTCAGTATGTCATCAGCTGGGCAGATAACCTGAGCAAGTCACGCAACCTCTCTGAGACTTAAAATGTTCATCAGCTTGTTGGAGTGATTGGATCATGATCCTTTAAGTCACTTCTTGGTGCGCAATTGTAAAAATCTATTATTTTTATCTTGGCCAGCACGAATCACAATGGCAAAAATGACTGAAAAAGGAAGGTCGTAGAAATTTATGTTTGTGTGTGTGTATGAAAAATTTGGGCTTCCTGAGACACAGAGGAACAATAAATTTAACCAGGTTGTACATTTGTTATGATTCCAACCGCATGGAGTCAGTGAAGGAAAGAAAAGAACATTGAGTCTTGTTGACTGTGCAATTCATATTTATATTGTAAGCTAATGTACTTTTCTAATCTTGTTACAGCATAGCAGAGATGGTAGGAACGAATCTTTATATTTACAAAACTGATTTGTTCACATTTAAAGAATGGAGAGAAACATAAAACCATGCAATTAGGCCAGCACTTTAGCAGCCTCATTAAGCAGTGTGTATAGTTTCCATATGCTCTCATTTCATTTTATGTAATCTTGTCATAAACATCAGGTAAGTAGGAACAGTGCACTCACTTGTAAATCATAAACCATAGGTTAAATGCTGATATCCAGGTTTGAGGCTTTGTAATTTAAATCTAACACTTGTTCCTCACACGTTAATGAAATGATTACAAGTATTTTGGCATCAGGAAAAATTACTTAATTGTCCTTTGACTTATTTGGGAAAAATCCTTTATTTTTTATCCTGAAGTATGTCATAATTTTAGTTCTGCAGTTTGCATAAGACATTTAGCAATTCACTTTACCATGGCACAGAATAACCTTTATTTTCATGGAACAATCCATTAACACAAGTATGAACTTAAGTGCTTAGTACACTACATTGAACTAGTAATAGGGAATATTCCAAGAAGTGGTATGGGAAGATGGGACCAGCTTTCAAGGACCTTCAAGTGCACTATATTAAACCCCCAGCAAAATTTTCCCATCATGATAGATTGCTTAAATATAATTTGCTATATTCATACAATGATATACTACCCACCAATAAAAAGGAATAAACTAATGATACAAACTGCAATGTGGATGAACCTTACAGACATAATGATGAGCAAAAGAAAGCCAGACACAAGAAAAGTACATTCTGCATAATTCCATTTATAAAAAGTTCAAAAACAGGAAAGCAATTCTATGGTATTAGAATAGTGATTACCTTTGGTGATGATGATGGTGGTGGTGGTGGTGGCGGCGGAGGTGGCGATGGTGGTGGTGGCGGTGGTGGTGGCGGTGGTGGTGGCGGTGGTGGTGGTGGTGGTGGCGGTGGTGGTGATGGTGGTGGTGGTGGTGTGAATGTGTGTGTGTGTGTGGGGGGCGTATTGATTGGAAAGATAAGGAAACTGTAGTGCTGAAAATGTTTTATATCTTGAGCCAGGTGGTGATCATGTAGGTGTTTCTATAAGTGAAAATTCCTCACTTGAGATTTTCATCCTTTATTGTATATGTTATACACATACCTCAGTCATTGCCGACGTCTTCATTGTCGTCATATCATCACACAGCATGTTCGAATCTCTGCAGTCTAATCTTAACCTAAGTTTGGCTCACACATAGAAAATTCTATTCCTAAACCAAATTGTTTGGAATGGAATTAAACTCTCTATTGTACTTTTCTTTCTATTCTCATTTTATACTCCAATCAACAATTGATTTAACAGAAGTTTAATGGTTTTTTTTTTGTTGTTTTTGATTGCCATTATATTTTACATAAACTCAGTCCTTGGGCGATTTTCTTCATTATCGTTTTCTTTGGTTCT
Organism: Rhinolophus sinicus; assembly: GCF_057876585.1. Lineage (NCBI taxonomy): Eukaryota > Metazoa > Chordata > Mammalia > Chiroptera > Rhinolophidae > Rhinolophus > Rhinolophus sinicus. The sequence goes on from NC_142513.1 coordinate 29,970,566, forward strand.
CAGTGTCTCTAACAAGTTGTTTTAGTTCTTGGCACATAGTGCAACAAGACACAAGGTTCGGGAGGAGATACCCTGGGGCTGAGACAGCCCATGTCAGGCTGGTTTTTGCGCTGCTCACTTTTCAAAGATATATGTCCCTAATTAAGGCAAAATGGACAAATGGACCAGTCGTGATCTTTTCATTTACAAAGGACAGCACGCAAAGAGCTAGGTGAAACTGTGATTAATCTATCATTTTAAATCAGGACAAGAGACGTACTGCTCTTTCTCTTAAAAGAATACAATGTGATCTTTTGCGAATACAGTTGTGACTAGTGAACTAAATAGAAGTCTTTATTGTTGTTATCCTCCTTTCAGATAAAGCAACAATAACAATTAAGACATTATAAAAATCAAATAAGGAACTGGTTACATTGACAGTTTGCTTTGGCCCTTCCTGTGGTGAATGTTAATTCAAATAGAAGATGTTGCCCTGAATTGATGACTAGAGCCTATGGCTGAGCACACAGAGGGTTCAGGGACCTACAGTCTAGACAGGGAAAGCCTCCATAATTGGGTCTAGTTATCCTTCTCATGGCAGAAACAATTCTGTTTACCTACCAACTACCAACCCGTTAGCCTGTCTGGGATGGGCAATTTTCTGTATTTTCTCTGTGCTTCCAGTGGACACTCTGGAAGGCTGCTGGGCTTACCTTTCTTGTGGGTATGCCACCCAATAGGGTGGCCTGCTTTGCAAGTGACCTCCAGCAGTAAGATGTGCTAGGCTGGACCACCACGTAGTGAACCATGGACTTGGAATAAAAGAAGTAGAGTTGGGGGTTGGGAGGTGTAGAAGAATTCTCCAAGGGCATTGGGGACACCTGCTGCAGTGTCTCTTGTCTCTTACCCAGAGATGCAGATACAGTGAATTTAGAAATGACAACGATGGTCACAGGTCAAGGGTAGAGACACTTCTCCTTTTCCTTCTTCCTCGTTCTTGCCCATAATGCTGGAGGAACAGGCCTTGAAGGGCAGGGGCAGGAGAGAAAGTGTGTAAGGGCCAGATTCTGTGCCACCAGCCTTTCACTTCAAGGAGAAAGGGATCCAGCTGGAGCCTGCCATGGGGACAGGGAAAGATTGAATTTAATTAGAGCTTGAAATTGGAAGATTTAACATAGTCTGAGTATTAATACTGAAAATTATAAAATACATCCAAGTGGAAAGATTGCTATATCTTTTTTTTTCAGCTTATTTTCCATTTTATTATTAGTTTCAGGTGTACAAAACAACATAATGATTAGACATTCACTCACCTCACAAAGCTCTCTTTTTGTATTCTTGCTCCTATAGGCATTCTATAATTTTAAAATTTATTTTTCAAATATAGTTGACATACAATATTATATTAGTGGCAGGTATACAACATAGTAATTAGACATTTGTATAACTTAAGAAGTGATCACCCTGATAAGTCCAGTACCAATCTGGTATCGTGCGTAGTTATTATAACATTATTGACTATATTCCCTATGCTGTACTTCACATCCCCATGACTATTTTTATAATTGCCAGTTTGTACTTAATCCCTTTCATCTTTTTCACCCATCTCCCCAATCCCTCTCCCATCTAGTAATCATCAATTTGTTCTCTGGATCTATGAATTTGTATCTTTCTTTCTTTTCTTTTTTTTTTTTTTAATTGGCGGACTATTGAGAAACAGTGTGTTTTTCCAGGACCCATCAGCTCCATGTCTAGTTGGTATTTTCAATCTAGTTGTGGGAGGCTTAGCTCACTGGCAGATGTAGGAATTGAATTGGCGACCTTGGTGTAATGAGCACTGTGCTCTAAGCACTGAGCCAACTGGCCACCCAGTGGCAGCTCAGCTCCAAGCTCAAGCCATTGTTTCTCAATGGCCCATGTGGGCATCAAACCAGAGACCTTGGTGTTATGAGCACTGTGCTCTAACCACTGAGCCAACTGGCTGCCCCTTGTTTCTGTTTTGTTTGATTATTTTGTTCTTTAGATTCCACATATAATTGAAATGATACCGTATTTGTCTTTATCTGTCTGACATATTTCACATAGCATAATACTCTCGAGATCTATTCATATTGTTGCAAAAGGCAAGATTTCATTCTCTTTTGTGGCTGAGTAATATTCCACTGTACCACCTCTTCTTTATCCATTTGTCTATTGATGGAAACTTAGGTTGCTTCAATATCTTGGCTATTGTATAATCCTGTAATGAACACAGGGGTGCATATATTTTTTCAAATTAGTGTTTTGGATTTCTTTGACTAATTACCCAGTAGTGGGATTGCTTTGTCATAAGGTAGTTGTATTTTAATTTTGGGGGGGGGGGGAACTCCCTACTGTTTTCCATAGTGGCTGCACTAATTTACAATCCCACCAACAGTGTACGAGGGTTCCCTTGTCTCCACATCCTCACCAACACTTGTTGTTTGTTGATCTATTGATGATAGCCATTCTGACAGGTGTGAGGGTCTATCTCATTATGGTTTTAATTTCCATTTCTCTGATGATTAGTGATGTTGAGCACCTTTTCATTTGTTGTCCTACAGGCATTCTCAATACCAGCTCTCTGAACCATCGATCAGATCATGTCCCCACCTTGCTCAACATTGCATCCTACAGTGGGTTCATATCACACTTACACTAAAGCTCAAGGTCCTTTAGGGGGCCCTCTGCTGCCTCTGGGACTCCAATTCCGCCCACTCGATGTCTTGCTCTGCCACTCTGACCTCTGTTCTGTTTCTTGAACATACCAAATACATTCTTGTCGCTGTTCCCTCTGCTGTAAATACTGTTCCCCACATATCCACATCTCTCTCTTCATTTACGAATCCATTTAAATGTTGCACCTCCAGGAAGTTTTTACTTTTCCTTTTCACCACAGTCAACACTAATCCATGTCATATACTTTTAATAAGCTAGTCATTGTCTGTCTCCTCTGATAGTATCTAAGCTTTGTAGGGGCAATGATTTGCCTCTGTTGTTTACCTCAGTATCCTGGGCAAAGAATAGTGCCTGGCATATAAAAATTCTCAAAAATGTTTACTGAATGAATGAATGACTGTCTAAGATGTGATTAAATGCAGGAAAATAGAACTTTGGCAGAATCTAATTGAACTTACTATTTTGAAAAAAAAATTGACTATTTAATGCTTATACTGTATTGAGTCGAAATTCCTTAATAAACTCATATTAGATTGAATGCCTAACAATAACAACAAAAGAGGCTGTGATTTGGTTTACAAATATGTAAAATTAAAGATAGGCTTAATCTATAGAATTTTGAGTGAGCTGTAGGGCAGAAAAGCTAGTTACATGGAAATTGGTATATGTGGTAGATTGGGGGGAAAAACACCAAGAACCACCTTTCTATTTTGCATCTCCTCTCATCAAGTGAAGTTTATTATTTTTCCATGCTTTGAACCCGGACATGGCCATGTGGCTTACTTTGGTCACTAGGACCTCAGCAACAGGAAGTATGAAATGCTGTCTTAAATTGGGGTTCGCCCTCTCTTGTTGCTGGGGACCATGAGTTCACCATAGGAACACTTTGTCATCTTAGCCATCTGGATGAGGCCCCAAGTTCCACATGTCTGCGACTGCATGAGTGGACCCAGCAGGAAAAAGCAGAACTGCTCAGCTGATTCCAGCCCAAACTGCTGATTCACAGAATTGTGAGCTAATTGTTTTAGGCCACTAAGTTGTGGTGTGGTTTTTACACAGGAGAGACTAACAGAAATGCCTGGGTGTACTATGTACTCAATGAAATTCCACTGGTAAAAACAGTCAAGACAGAGATGCCAGCTTCTAGCTCATCTATCTATGGGTCTAGAGGAATACAGGAATATACCAGGATGTCCTGGAGAACTAGGTTTGAAACTAGTTACACTATTTATTGGCAATGTGACCTGGAGCAAATTGGCCTTTCTAAGAGTTGTCTTAAAATATAAATAGAGAACAGACTTAAAATACTGCCCTAAGCTCTTGCTTCTCAAAGTCTTTTCTGAAGACCAGCAACATTAGCATGACATGGGAGCTTAGAAATGCAGATTCTCAGGTCCTACCCAGACCTGCTGAGTCAAGAACTGCATACACTTTAACAAGATAAAGACTTGTGTGCACATTATGATTTGAGAAGAGTTGCCATAACACCGTGGCATCACTCAACATCATCACATCTTGAAGCCGCCTGAATGGTGAGCAGCCACACAGCTTTTCCCTGGGACCTTTGTTTCCTTTCCAATCTGGCAGGGGAACTTGGTCTAAGCTATTTTCCTTGGCTTCCTCATAAGCAGACAGGCTCAGCTGCTTAGGAGCTTGTTTCGGGGCTCAGCTGAAATTGCAGCTGAGCAGTTTAGTTGGGGAGTTGTCAGTGGGCCCTCAGACTCCTCAGGCTGACGGACACTCAGTTGGTAAACTTTTGATCACCCGGGAAAGGCCAGGATGTAAAAGGAGAAGTAGTCTTTTGCATGTACAATTGCTTCTGCCCCCTTGAAGCCTGGACTATTGTTTGTGCATACATTCACCCTCCATTCCCCACATTGCATGAGCGGCCAGGCTCACTCTTTCCTCCTGGCTAGCCGGACCTGCCCAGGCGGCTGAGCATGCCCAGTGCAGCTGTGAGCGTGGCCCCAGTCCCCAGTGCGCAGGTGCCACGTCTCCGGGTTTTGGTGGCCGCCAGCCGGGAGGAGGAGGAGGAGTGGCGGGGGGTGATCCCTGCGGGGAGTCCCGGAGCGGCACATTAGGAGGGTCCCTACAAAGGGTGGTGCTAGGCTGAACATCTGTACGTGAGGATGACCCGGGGTCACCTGGGGACCATTGGAGGGCAGGGGCGAGGGGCCGGGGCAGGGGAACTGGCTGGGGCAGGGCCCCAGCATCCCAGGGACCAAAGTCTGGGAGGTTTGCCTCTCTGAGGTTGCACTTTGGGGAATACTTTTGGAACCACTTAATCTCTCCCTGGCTCAGTTTAAGTCTTGAGGGAGAAAAAAAGAGATTAACAGTAGTACTAGCTTTGGAAAACTGTTTTAAAGATCACATGAATAAAAAAACGTATAGAACAGTGCCGAGGTGAGCGCTTGTGTTTATCAAACAAATAAACACTTCCCCTATCCCTGCCAGTGGCTCTGGGGTACCAGTTTTCGCCAGTCCCGACACCCCTCTACTCTTTACTCCCACCCCCGCCTCACGGCCGACGAGGGGGCTGCAGGTCTCCCAAGGAGAGGGTGCCACTCCTCCCTTCCCCCAGGGTCCTGCGCCCGGCGACACCCTGAGCGCACCCAACCCCAGGCCTGGAGCACGTGCCGCGGCGCTGACTCCGCGGGGGGCGGCCAGGGCGACCTCCGAGGAGCGCGCCGCGGGGCAGTGTCCCCAGTCGCCCCACCCACCTTCTCCCAGCTCGGCCCTCCACCCGCCCCAGGTTGTCGGCAGGGCCCGCTGGGCTGCGCCCCCTCTCCGCTCGGCGCCCCTTCTCCGCCCCGCCTGCTCGCAGCAGCCGGGAGGCCAGCCGGCCCCTGCCCACCCCCAGCCCAGCCCGGGCGCGCCGCACTGGGCATGCTCCGTAGCCTGGGCAGGTTGGGGCTGTGAGGCGACTGCTCGGGCTCTGGAGCCGGGAGGCGAGAACGGGGAGGGAGATTCGGGGGCTGGGGAGGGGGGAAGCGGCGGGTCACGGAGGGGCGGCGGGGGCCGGGGTACGCCAGGCCCGGCAGGCGGGCAGGCGGGCTAGCAGGCGGAGCGAGCCGGCACTGCCCGCGGGTTCTCGGAAGAGCCCGCGGAGACCCCCGCCCTCGGTTGAGGTAAGGACTGTTCGCCTAGGAGGCGGGGAGGCGGGGGCAGGCAGGAGGGCGGGGCTGGGCGCGTCCGGAGGGGGCTAGGCGGTCCGCTCTTATGGGGGGAGGGGGGCGGTGGCGCCGCGAGCAGTAAGTGAGCTGCACCACCAACAAGATCTCACACACACACACGCGCGCACCCAGGCGCGCGCACACTCGGGGGCTCCTGGCGGCTGCGGTGGCCGCATCCCCGGCAGCAGATCCAGGCAAAGTGACAGGTAGGAGAACGCATTTCGGGGCCCGACTGAGGATGCTCCAGCCCGCCCGGGCCCGTCGGGCTTGTTTGCTCCGGGCGGATGCGTCCCGGACGCGCGCGCGCGCGCACCCGGATGCCCTGCCAGGGAGCCGGTGCAGGTGCGGGGTGCCAGACGCCCTGTGCGCACGAGAGGCGAGGGTCCCCGTTGCCACCCTCTTCCCCTGTAATCATCGCCTACTTGGTTTCCTCAGACTCTGTCCAGATGTTCACCACTTCTGGCTAGAAATAGCTCAGCCCGACGTGTATATGATTATTTTGGTTGGCAATAGTTGGCACCGTGCAACGCATGTAATTGTGTATGCGTGTGGATCTTCTTACCTCTTCTGGGGAAATAATAGATGATTGACCATTTCCACTTAAAACAACACTGACAGGCCAGCCCTCGTTGGGGGCAGTGTTCTGCCCTCTTAAAAGCATACCAATAGTTTTATTGCAGAATTTTGAAGTTGACTTCCCTTAACTAATTAGACCCTGTCCATGTAGTACAGTACTTCTGATTGTAGACGTTGTAGGCAGCACTGTATAGAAGTATGGAAATATGGAATTCGCCAATTTCCAAGTGTGTCTAAGTACAACTTTATCTAGAATCATAAAATTAGCATTTTTCAAGAGAAAAATGCAAATGCCCATTATATTTTCATAAATATGCGTGTATTTGAGACATGGCCCTCTACCCTTTTTTTTTTTTTTTTTTTTTTTTTTAACTCTTTTAGTGATTCTAGCTATTGTTCGAAAGCAGGTGTTTGAAATTTAGTTTTGGTCAAAACATTTATGGAAGGTCGCCATTTTTCACCGTAAAAGTGATACATGGTGGTCTATAAATTATGAGTATGAAGAGATAGCTGTTTAATAATCATGTATGGTTGGCAATAATACCATTCAAACACAGGCAGTTGTATAATATATAAATTAGAATTGAGTTTTCCCCTTAAAGAGAAATCATATTCATAAAGTAAACAGGACCAAGAAACGAAACTGGTGACTTTACCTGGGCAGTTTACAAGGAGGTTAAGAAAGTGTGTGAGCAACTGTGTCCTTCAGAAAAGAAAAACTGTGTATGTATAAAATTTTAACTTTGTCCTTTTAGTTTATTTAAGACTATTGGTTTCAAAAATATGTGATTGAACTGGGAACTTAATATTATGTACTCTTCAAACTTCAGTGGCCTGTTATAGAATCATGCAGAAGAACACAAATCTAGCTGGGCAGGGGCTTGTGATTTAATCTCCCATTATCCCTGTTATGTAATCTAGAATGCTGTGTTTTTCATAGGACAGTCTTACATATTTTTCAGCTGGTGTTTTAATCAATTATGTCATCTTCCTTTTGAACTGTAGAAGTTTAATAAATGATTGCCATCTTGGGAGAACACCTGTTTTCATAAATGTTCACTTTTTAAATGGAATAGCATTTGTTAATTGGTATTTTTATGTACATGAGACTTTTGCTGCCAGAACCAGTAACACTTTGCATGTAATATTGTGTAACATACCTAAAGGTACCCTTATTAGAATTCTGATTACACTTCTCTCCAACTATATTATTGCTCAACCATCCGAACATAGTTTTGATTTAGCTTTGATGATATCATTACTCAGTTCTGAATTAATCACTGGAGAAAATGCTATTCTACAAGTAACTGTCAAAACAGAATTTCTATGACTCCATTTGATCACTGGGTACACATTTATATCTGTCGGGATAATGCTACCTTTATTTTACAAATGCACACCCATGCTGAAGAGCTTTGTTCTAAAACACTCTTTTCTAAGTTTTATATTTGCATGGAAATGTGAGTGATGTTAAACGACTTATATGTCCTGGAATCTTGAGATGGTATGTTTTTGAGTTATGAGGTAGTGAAATACGGAAGTTTAAAAAGTGTTAAGGGTTACTGAAAAGCATTTGCAGATTTTTTTGTTTTTCAAATCTGTATTACCTCTTTGAAATATTTCATCCCAGTAGAGACCTAGCCAGTGCTGAGAGCGTCGATATTTTGTCTTTTCCAAGAACATATCCAACTGTTTTTAGATTAATGTATACTGCCGATTTTGGCAACAGGGAACATTTATATTTGGCAATCCAAATGATCAATGATCATGGTGTTTTCCTAGGATACTACTAAATCCATTTGGGGGTTTGATTTATTAAGAATTGAAATGATGACTAAGTGCTTGCCTAATATTTATCCCTAACCCACCCTCCCTCCAAGTTAAAATTGAGGTGAAATTGACCCTCCATGCTGCTGTGTTGTTTTTGCTGAATAAATTGCATTGGTATGCTAATTTGTAAAAAGATGTGACCTGAGGTGAGCTTCTTGATTTTGTGTCTGCATATTCATCCCCAAACTTTCAGATATAGCTTGCAAACTCAAATATCAGAATGGATGAATACTTTTTCTGGATTATTTAAAAAATACATTAGTGGTTAGCTGTGGCGTTTTTGATTTTTTTAATTTTGAAATCTTTTGTTGAGAATAAATTTTATCATTTTGAATCACAGCCCTTAGGTAATATAGTCATGGGAAAGAAATATTATGTATTTCTCATGTTCTCCACAAATGCCCTTAATAGTGAACTCAAATATTTTTTGGAAAGCAAAAATATTCTTTGTAACTTACAATTATATAGCAGATTGTGACTAAATTATCGTTGTTTGTGACCACTTATAAAGGATGAAATAGCATGTTTATTAGCACGGATGACCCAGGTTTTTCATGAACTGTCTATCACAGTGTGTCCTGTAAAACCAAGAACTTCTGCGTTTGATATGCAGAATGAGGTCAAGGACTCATGGAGCCGCTTTAATGATCACAGTAGGTATTTCTTGTCTAGACTGAAGTTTTTACCTCGTAATGTGAACTTGTAGGCCTTATTAGTGTCTGTCAAAGAGACTTACCTACCCGTGAGAAATAAATACAGCTTTTCATCACTGATGGTCGGCAGCAAGGACTTTCTGTGGTTTTGCTGTTGGTGTGCAAATGTTAACTGTGTTTGCCAGGACACTACTTAATTCTCAGTGCTGTCCATCCTACATTTTTTCTGTTTTCCTGTAATAGTCAAATAACCTTGTGTAGGTCTTTCTTCCATTCCTGCAATGAAAAAAAATAGTTTTTCTTTTGATAAAGAGGGATATTTAAAGAAGAAATACTTCCTCAAGGTAATATTATTTGTCTTGTTATGCCTTAGAATGATATAAAGGTTTTGCACTTTCAGAGGCTGTGAGCTTTAGCTAACCACATACAAAAGTGGGTTTACTTCATCCCCGGTGGAAGTAAAGCCTGGTGGTAACGCATTACTGAGCAGATGAGTGAGAAGCTTGCATTGTTCTTATTGGAATTAAGCCTGCTTTTGGTGGGGGTGGGGGACTGTTATATCTTTGTGAGGGTGTAAATGTCTAACTATTTACATTGCTTTGTACACCTGAAGCTAATAAAAAAATAAAATAAAATAAAAAAGGAGTTGAAATGTTGGGGGGAAAAAAATCACCCGAGTCAGTTTTCTTCTCAAGGCCCATTTTACTTCTTTACCCACCCCGCTTTCTAAAAGGCTGGCTGCAAGCTCATGCCTTTGGGTTCTTTTCACATGCTGAAGGTGGAACCCAAGTTCATAGAGGAGAGGAAAGCAGTGATGCCCTACCTTTCAAATCGCAGCTGGGAGATCCTTATGTTCAACAGGATGAATGACCACCAGAGTTTTTATTTTCTCTGCATGAACTCCATCTACTTTTCCCCCCCCTTTTTTTGGTGGAATCAAAATAGTTGAAAGGGACATAAATCAGAAAGAAGTTTTTCTCTTAACACTTCTCTTGCCTACTACCTATAAAACCTTCAAAGAGAAGGTCGCACACCATGTGACCTCCAGATAGTGTTATCTTATCCCCTTCATTGGGAGTCTCCTTCACAGCTCTTCTCCCATGATCCTTTGGTGTGCTGAGGGCTGGGAAATTCCACCTCTAACTACTGAGCCATCCTTGGCCCAGGTGAATCATCGCTTTAAGATACATTGTCCTTCTTAAAGCATTTTCTCCCTGAACAATTAAAGGATGTTTTTGGCTCCCTGACATGAATGAAGTAGCCATTTCCATAGAACAGGAGGAAGACAGGGACTCAAATTAATTAATTGTAAGTACCTCATCTAGAGAGAAGAGACCACAGACCGGTAGATTTACCCTTGACATCTCACTGTCTCCCTCAGAATAGTTCTTAACCTAAGGTCCACCGGATAGTGGCCTAAGAATGGAATTTGGTGGGTCCATGAATATACAAGGTGTGATAAAAAAATACTGTGAATGTTTAAATTTAAAAAAATCGATTTCAATAAAAGACACATTGCCATTCCCCTCTCCCCCAAAATACTCCCCCTTGCTTCAAACACACTTATCCCATTGTTCTTGCCACTTTCTGAAGCAGTTCTGGAAGTCCTCTTTCGTGAGTGTCTTTAGTTGTGTTGTTGTGGCTGCCTCCATGTCCTGTATCATTTTGACTTTGGGGAAGAGCCAGAAGTCACACGGTGCCAGGGCCAGTGAATAAGGTGGATGAGGACACACCATAATGTTTTTATTTGACAGAAATTGCCAGACCAGAAGTGATGTGTGACACAGAGTCTTTCTGTTGTGATCACAAAATACGGTGACTGCTGCTGCCGAATGCCATCCAATGGAAAGGCAGGGATCTTCCATATGGGAAGCTGCACGTTGAACCTTAGTAACAGTGTGTGACGAATTTCAACTTGTTGGGTGCAGTCACTCGGGTGGGTGTGAGCTACAGTTGAGAAAAGGTGTGTTTTAAAGTGTGCCATACATCATCCTCCATCGTGACAATGCTCTGTGTCACACATCGCTTCTGGTATACGACAATTTCTCTCCAATAAAAGCATTACTGTGTGTCCTCATCCACTTTATTCACCGTATCTAGCACCATGTGACTTCAGGCTCTTCCCCCAAATAAAAATGGTTCAGGACATTGATGCAGCCACGACAGTGCAACTAAAGACACTCACAAAAGAGGACTTCCAGCACTTCTTCCGAAAGTGGCAAGAACGATGGGATAAGTGTGTTCGAATCGAGGGGGAGTATTTTGAGGAGGATTAATGTCAATGTGTCTTTTACTGTAATAAATTTTTTCATTTAAACAGTCACTGTATTGTTTGATAACATGTCATAGCTGGCAACTGAGTCACATCCTTGTTTTCACTTACTTTCGAATGACAATTAGGGCAGGTATTAGTTACTGCTGATCTTGGAATTTAATGGGTTAAAAAAGAAGCACATATATTACTATGTGTGTCCAGTTTTAAAAATTATTTTGATATTTCAATATAATTGCCTTCCTTTTTAGTTTATTGTATGCATTTAAAACATTAGGCTGAGAAAGGTCTATAGAATTCACCAGATCAAAAGGGGCTTCATAACCCACTCAAGGTAAAGGACAACTGCCCAAGAAACACTTCCTCTTGGAAGCAGCTAGGTGGGTATTGGGGAATTGCACTGTGGGTTTGCCTTCAGACGTGTGAAGTTGCTAAGACCTTCAGGTGTTGGCATCAGGCCAGATGCTAGCTGGAATCCTGACTGTGTTTTGTATTCACTATCTGACCCTGTGCATCCACTCTGGGCCTCAGTTTCCCCATCCACAACATGAGAATAACCCAATAGGGCAAAAAATGCCTGGCACTGCACTAGGAATGGCTAGGTGTTGTGTCACTACTGCTGTTGCTACAACTGCTGTTAGTGCTTCTCCTACTATTGCTACTAGTATCACTGCTTCCCCCCTCATTCTCCTCCTCCACAGGGACAAATGCCATTGACCTATCCATACAAAGCAGGCTGAGTCAATTACTATAAGGGATGCTTGCTCTAACAAACCCCTCCCCGCCATACCCCGGCAAGTACAGAAAGTTCTGGTCCCCTTTTAGGGCCACGAAGACGTGCCGCATCTTCCTCTGGACTTACCTGACCCAGTGACCGCAGTTGGACAGAGGGACCTAGCATTAACTCAGCCCTAAAGCCCTCAAAATTCTGTGACTGTGGGGTTTTGCAGTATAACTCAGTAAGCCAGATGCTGTCCCCAGGGCATCTGTGTCTTCCAGCCAGGCTTTTTAAAAAGGCCGCATAAAGCCATTTAGCTCTGAAAAGAGAGAGGCAGCTACTAGAATAATTGGGGGATCTGTGATGTTTAGGGGGAGGCTTCATGGCTCTGGTTTTCCCATGGGGCTTCAGTGGGAGCACTCCCCTTCTCTTCTTTACATAGTAATAGCAACAACGATAACAAAACAACAGACATCTGTTGAATACTTAAAATGTGCCAGGTCATTTAATCCTCCCAACAGCTTTTTTTGGTGGTTACTAATAGTATCTCTATTTTACATTTGGCAAAAGCGTGGCTTGAAAAGGTCCAGTTACTCACTTGAGGGAGTTAAAGTTAGAGATGGGGTTCAAACCCAGATAGACTGACACCAGAATTCCAACTTTTAACCACTATCCTGTGTTACCTGCCTGCCACCAAAGTACATGCTGCTGAAAGGTTTGTTACAATAAAAAGTTTTGTGACCATTATTTTAAGTGACTGGGCTGAGATATGACTGAGAAGCTTCTGGCAATCCTGCTGTCAGATGGAATTGAAATAGGAAGTTGAGGATAAAGCCGTGTGTCCTCATCTAATTAATTCTAGGTGCTTTTGTTGCTGCAGTTGCATGGGCCAGAAGTCTGAGAGAGGAAGGCTACTAAATGCTACTCTGGGGGAGCTTGAGAAAGAATTTGTTTTCTGGAGGGCCAGCCTTTTACCTGGTGAGATGTCTCATGGTTTCACTCAGGGTATGGCACACTGATTTCTGGGAGGGCCAGGTAAGCAACATACGGCTGCCCAGGTGTCAGAGACCTTAGGAGTGGAGGGACCTACAGCGTCCGTCAGGGAGCTCTGCTGTGCCCCTTTCAGGGAAGCAGGTCTGATGGATTTCTGCCAGCGCATGGGGCTTGGGGTTGCCAGCACCTCTATATTTTCAAGAGAAATATGAAATCAAGATTTAAGTGTGAAATCTTATTTTAAAATGTTTAGAAATAATTACATTAAAAACAAACGTGTCAGCCCATGGGCTGGCCAAACAAAACATGGTTATGGGACGAATACAGCCCATGAGCTTCCATTTTGAGCCTTTTGTCAACTGTAAGTGCTTGGAAACACTGTGTGTGAGAAAATGTCGGTTGCTCATCTTTGAGTGAGCATGGTGTCTCCTTTCTTCATGTGGATTTTTTATTCCCTTTTAAATTTCTTACAAAGGTTGTTACGATCGTTTATTTCTAGTGCATGTTAATTTCAGATTTTGAATTTCTGCCTGTTTTTCCTCTCCCTCGTTTTTTCTAAGACATCAGCAAATATACAAAGTTGAGGGAAGCAGACCTTGGTTTTCTGTCCTATTCTGTGGTGCTCCTTTAAAATAAGAAGACCGGAATGTGGAGAAATGGGTGACTTCATTTACGGGGACATGGAGCTTCTCTTGCCTAAGTCACAAATTTGAACTCTTAACCAGTCACTGAATGTCCCCACTGCCATTTGGCAGTTGCCGTATTTGTCTTGGACATAGAGAATATAGATCTCTTCCTGCAGGTTAGTGTTTCAGTGTGCAGTTACTGAACAGCTTGCATTTTCCTTTGGCTTTTAAATGAGTGGTCCCCATTGGATCAAGTAAAAGTGAAATTCCTTTCCAGATGGGGTTTGGATGGGTTTCTCATACATCTGCTGATGCAGTATCATTGGACACATCACCAAAGCCCTCTCTAGAATTTCTATTACATTTTCATTTTTTAAAAATGATGTATGTGATACATTACTGTGTTCCAGTTGAAATGATAATGCAGAAATACAGAAGCAAAATGTAAAATACTCTCTCCCACCTACACCCATACCCAGATATAACCATTGGCAACAGCTTAGGGCTCCTCTTTCCTTTTTGTGTGCATTTACATATATAAGTATATATACTACCTTTTGATTATTACATAAACTGGATCATGCTGTATATATTTTTCTGGGACTTAGCTTTTGTCCCCTTAAGTGTATGTTATGGAGACCTTTTCATGCCAATATATAAGTTGTCTTTTTCTTTCTAACATTACATAAACTTTGGGAGTATGGATGTACTATGTTTTGTTTAATCATTCTCCTGTTTTCACTGTTGCAAACTGTAAGGTTGAAGATCTTTGTACATACATCTTTGTGCACATGCGTGAGAAATTCTTGTAGCTAAATTCCTAGAAATAGAACTATTTGGTCAAAAGGATATGCACATCTTACTTTTGAGAGAACACTGCCAAATTGCTTTAAAAAAGTTCCCCATGGTATTTCTATCTCGTGGAACCTCAAATTATGAACATATCCTCTAATTGAAGCATGTCCCACATTGTTACATTGCTTTACTAATTCAGTCAGATTTCAGTTATATACAGTACACCAGGAAATGACTTTAGAAATAGTCTATGTCCTTAAAACGCCTTGAAAATACAGTACTTAATCAAAAATAATTTACCATTTAACAGACTATTTTAAAAACTCCTTAGCAAAGAGAGATCTTGTAGAATCAGAGTTGAAAATCTGTATTCCGATCAATTTGGTTAGCTGAAACCTTTAAATATATGGTCAAAAAAGTGAGGTTTTGTCTGCTCAGCCAAGAGAGGTTGATGTTGACCTGGGAAAATCAAGTTAATTTCATTGCTAAAAATTCTGTCCAGGTGGATTTATATTTTTGGACTTCCAAATACTTAATTATTTAAGAATCTATTTTACCTTCTACTTAGAGAATTAGAAAGTATGCAGATACTGTTATCTTATTGAGTTTTATTCTTTAATAGACACCTAAAGTTCATTTCCATGACATTTAGAAATAATATACCGACACAGGGCTATATAAATTAGAAACTGCACTATATTTTTGTTTAGAGAGATAACAGGGAAAAATACAGAAAATCTAGGTCACTGATTTCCAACTATTTCCAGAAGTGACAACTTCGATAACTCAAATAATCAACTTTGATATCATCAACAATATGAAATGAATTATTAGTTAATTTTTAGAATTTTGCAACATCTCTTGAAAAACTTGGAATCACCCCTAGTAAATCTTGACATGGGTAAATAGCTGAAAAATGAAATATTGTTTCTGTTTTCAAAGATGGATTTGCTTCTTTCATCTGTTTCTCCAGATATCCATTTTTAAGAAAAAATCTGGCATGGTTGGCAGTGACATTCAGATTCTCATTGTATGCCTTCTGCATATTTATTTTTTACAGCACACTGTGAATTGTAGAAATATGGTAGGATTCAGTTATATTTCTTTGGCATTGAAACCTTGGATAGTCAAGAAAGTCAATACGAGGTTTTGCTTGTGGGAATGTTACAACATCCTGCAGTTTACGAATGATTTCCTTTGATAATGTCTGTGAAAGCCACAGTGGAGGGCCCCACCTGCTCACTGTTACCCTGTGTCGTTCAGGGCCCTGCCAGGGAACAGATGGCATGTGTAAACCGAGTCCTTTGAGGAGGGCTTAATAAAGGGATCCTTTAGAAGGTGTGAGCATGGGTAAGGAACACAACCAGAGTGAATGCACAAGAGGGACATAGTGACGATGGGGAGGCAAGAAGGGCTGTCCAACAAGAGCTATGTCCTTTTGTGGAGTAGAGGGACACAAGCAACCTGTCATGGCCAGAGCAGGGGAATAAATAGGCCTACCTCACTCTCCGCTGCCCCCCAAACTCTGGCTGGTGCCTTCCATTAGCTGAACCCCAACCGAAGCCAGAGGGAAGGAGGAGAGCGCAAGGGTGGAGAAGGATGGAGAAGGGGTTTGGGGAAGCCAGTGGCAGACTCTACCCACCGGCCATTCTAAAACAGAGGTCCGGCCGGGGTGGAAAGTCTACAGTATGGTTTTGTGGACAAAGAAAAGCAAACGGCAGCTACAATGATCAGATTGAAATTGAAGTTGGGAATGTTCTATAACACCACGTGGCCGATATCAGTGAGATTTGTAATGGGCCTTACAGTAACTTTTAAAAACAAATTTGTTTAGTTCATTTGGAATGAATTGTGTTTCTTGGGAAACGCAGAGAATGGGAAACTTGATGTGTTTATCGAAGAATCAAAAGTGTGGGCTATAGACAGGAGAGACAGAAGGGATTCATAAAGCTGTCAACATGGAGTTACTTACATACCTAAGCTATCATTCCTTTACTTTTAATATTTTATGAAAATATGTTATCTAAAATGTCAGGTACTTGGGGGAAGAGGCTAGGAGGAAATTAAGGTTATTAACAGTAATTTTCCTTCAAAGAAGTCAATTTAACTGAATCATTAGCATCACTGAGTAGGAACGAACAAGCTTATTTCCCCATTTGTTCAGCCTGGCAGTCAGACTCCGAGATTTCAGGCTCATTTATTCTCTAGTTTTCTTGGCCCTGTTGTTTGAAAAGGTGAAGACTGCTCTGTTTGGTTTGTGTACTTGTCCTGAATGAACAAGCAATGAAACTTGATTAGAATCATAAAATCATACTGCTGGACGGAATATCAGAGTTCATCTCTTCTTACACTCAAATTTTACGGTGTAAGAAATCAAGACAGCAGCTATTAGCAGCTGCTACTGTGCAAATTCCCCGAGTCGAGGACTCGGGGGAAGTCACGTCACTTCTCCAACCTGAAAGAACTGCACTAGATGAATGTATTTTTGCCATTTCCCTTATAGAGCCCTGAAATCCTGGTTGCTAGAGCTTGCTGGTCCCTTCTATTCTATTTTCAGTGTTAGAGGCAGAGCTTCCTAAACATCTTGTCCACCACCCGGCCATTAAAATGGTATTTTTTGGAGGTCTCTCCATTTGTCTTGACCCTTGTCACTCTACAGATTCTCTCTGTATGAAATAACTCATCCACTTCTAGCATTTTCACAAAGTCACCGATGACTCTTACGTCCCTGACCTCTTGTCCAAGCTCCAGTTATCTCCAGTTGCCCTGCTGGAGATCTTAACATTGAAGTCCTGTGGGTACTTTCAAATCAGTGTGCCTAAAACAGAAGTAGTCTACTTTACTCCAAACCTGTGTCTCCTCCTGGGTTCTAAATTTTCATGAATCAAGTCACCATCTGTTGAGTCTACCCATTGGTATCTTGCGTTCCCGTCTACTGCTCTCCATTTCTGTTGCCACTGCCTAAGTTTATGTTCTCAGTGTTTCATGGTCATTTCAGTACCTTTCCATCAGTTTCCCTATTGTGCTGTTTCTCATTCATTCTGGCATTCATGTATTCTGTTGGCTGTTAAGGGAGTATTGGTACTGTAATAGTGATCGAGTTGCCGCTCTTGCCCTCGGGTTTGCAGAGGAGATAGACAAATAAACAGCTACTTTTAAGTTTACGTCTTTGTCCCTTTCCTTCCTTCTTCATACTCAGCGAAAGTAATTTGCACAAAACAAATCTTACTATAGCATTACCTCTAAAAATGCTTCAGTAGCTCCCCATTGCTTTCAAGACTTAATTCAATTTCCCTGATTTGCCAAATACAAGCCGTCCACGGCTGGACCACTCCAATAAAGTTTTAACACCTTTATTTGTGTCTCCTATCCTAAGTTATATTAAAATTCCAAGAACATAAAGTCTCTGGCCACAGTGTCTTTGCTGGTTTTGTACTCAACCCCCTTCTTCAACTGGCTGAATCCTACAGGCCTTTACAGACCTGCACAGTTGCCATCTTCTCCGCAAAGCCTTCCTTGACTTCAACTCCTGGTTGGGTGCCCCACCCCCGTCCTCCTGTTGAATGGTTTGCAAATTTTAGCCATAGTATGACTTTCTTGGAGAGGGAAAGAATCTGGTGCGTATTAGAGACTAAATCAATGTGTCTTGAATGAATCACTAAATGCCATCATCAAAATTCTGCAGATTGGGCAAATTAGGAAAGCAGTCTGATGAATAAGCAGAAGAGGTGTCATGTTTAATAAATGGAAGCCATCTGCAGACTTATTACAGAGGGAAAAAGTATTCCATGATTATTTCCACTGGGCATTGGTAAGTAACACAGTGATCTATTTGGAAAGATGATCAATAAATTGAAAACTCTGTATTCATTATTTCTGCTAACAGAAATTCTAATACTGCAATTTATTAGTATCCTAGAACCAGAGGAGACATTTTCCTGAAGATCAGTTTACCATTTATTCCTGGTGGGCACAATCTCACACTGTTTTCTATTTATGATTTCGATTTTAATCAAGTTATGCTTATTTTCCTTACAGTATGTTAGAACGCGGAATCAGTGACGTTTCCTTATTTCAAACTTGGCTGGAAATTTCGGGTGAAAACGCATTTATTTAATCAGATTATTTTATTAAGTGGGACTCTGGGTAATATAAAATGCTTTGTATTTATTTTCTTGTAGCATTTTATTCTCAAAATGACCTGTAACTATATCAGTGCCAAAAAAAGAAAACAAGAGAACTATTAATTAATTGAAGAAATATATTCTGCTGAATGGTGGTTTTAAGAAACCATCTTTTAATTCCCAAATTAGGAGGGAGCATTTTATTCATGATGTCATGATTTCATGAATCTTATGAAAATAGTGGCTTTGACATTCTCAACTGTGTCCCCCCGCCTCAAGATTGGGATGTCAGTTGTGTTTGAGAGGTTTCTTCTTCACAAGTGGCATCTTTTTGATATAGCAAATTTATTTTAATTTTGTGCTGAAAAAGTGCTGGCTAAGTATGTTAATTATTAGATGTATCATTATTCAAATTTGAATGGAGACAACATTTAGAAGGATTATAATTTAGTTATTGCAACTGCTGAGAAAATATTTCACAACACTCTGGGAAATAAAGATGGATAATATTTCCTTTTATTTAGAGCCCTTTTAGACCTATGAGGTCCTCTGAGAATCTTAAGTATGGCCTCATTCTGTCCATTTTTCATTCTGTTTGAAAGAATTTCAGAGTAACTGGTTGGAGTTTCTCTCCTATCTGCAGAAATTTCTTGTGCAGTTACCAGATGGAAAGGAGGAAATTTAAAAGTGAAGATGATTTGGGTATTAATACCTATCATGAAAGTGACTCTGCTTGAACCAAGCTCTCCTGAACCGTTCTGTTACATGTTAGTTTTTATCTTCACAGCTTGAATTTATAAACATGGCAGACCAATAGGTTTTACATCAACATTGAAAACCAGGAGGATAACACTCCTCCATTACGAGCAATAAATGCCTTTTAAAAACCTTCTAGAAATGTTCCACTTTTTATTGAACCAGGGCTCTCCCAGCTTTGTTGGAGAGGTGAAGGCATAAATCACCTGGAAGGTATCCCTCACTTCTAAATAGGGTTTGTGGTCTAGACTATCTCAAGAGAAAGTTCTGCCCATTTCCTCCTAGAGGGGAAAGCAGCCTTTTTATTGCAGAAGGAATATGATGTAAGGAACACAAATGCTAGTGAATGAGTGCTTCCTACCCTCACGCAAAGTGCAAGACCATTGGAAAGAAAGTCTCTCTCTCTCTCTCTCTCTCTCTCTCTCTCTCTCTCTCTCTCTCTCTCTGTCACACACACACACACACACACACACACACACACACGCAGTTGGAGACTATACTCCCTGGCCACCACCCTGTGGGTTGGGATATGTGAAAAGTCACACCATAAAGAAATATAATCAGTGCTTTGATCTTTTTGAGTCTTTGCAGGGTGGCTTTGTGATATTTTAAAAGGTTGAGATTTCCCAGTGTACTGTGAGACCGGGCCCCAAACCCAGCATCTTTTAAGCTTAGGTAGTGTGCCCTGCACCTTAGAAATGAATACAACCCTATTTAATTCTCTCAGTGACTCTACAGGTTAGGTATAATTCCTATTGTTTGATACTGAGAAAACTGAGTGAGTAAAGCACTTGGTTAAGGTCACACAATTGATCAGTGGTCCAGACAGACTTCACACTATAGTTTGAGGTTCACCTGAATCTGTGCATCTACATCTGTGGTCAGCATGGTGCATGGGACACAGTTCTCCTTCCCTCCTTGCTTATAGAGCTGTGATTTTGCATCAGGGTAGCAACGTGTCCACTTAATACTTCCCTCTTTAGCCTGCCCTGCAGGTGGAGTGCTCATGTGACATAGTTCTGGCCAGTGAGATGTAGCTAGACATCTTGTGTAGGTTTTTTTTCTTCAGGATTTCTTCTTCTCTTCCTGGACACGATGCTTAGATTTGCAGCCGCTATCTTGTGGTTATGACAGTGAGAACCACACACTGAGGATGGAAGAACAGGAAGTAGAGGGTCCCCAGTTTCTTGATGACTTACTTGCATGGCCTCATCAGTCCTGATCAACTTACCTGTGAATTCCTTGTTAATTGAAAAAAATAAGGAACTATTTCATTAAGACACTTTGATGGGTGTTGTGGACTGAATGGTGTCCCTCCAAAATTCATATGTTAAAACCCTAACCCCCAGTACCTCACATGTGGCTGTATTTGGAGATAAGGCCTTTAAAGAGATACATGAATTTAAAATGAAGCTCTTAGCGTGGGACGTAATCCAATCTGACCGGTGTCCTTTTAAGAAGACATATTAGGACACAGGAGAGAAAGCAGCGATGTATGCATGCCTACAGAGGCAAGGCCATGTGAGGACACACTGAGAAGGTGGCTATCTTCACGCCGAGGAGAATTTCCAAAGAACAACCCTGTTGGCACCTTGATCTTGGACTTCCAGCCTCCAGAACTGTGAGAAAATACGTTTCTGTTGTTTAAGCCACTCAGTGTATGGTACTTTGTTATGTATGACAGCCCTTGCAAAATAATACAGTGGGGTTTCTTTTACATTGCAACTGAAAGCAGTCCTACTGAAATAGAAACCAAAACAAATGAAATAATACAGTCCAAAGTAATACAAATAATTTATTCTACTCTTTTTTGAATGCTGTCCAGATAGCATGACATTATGCTTTGCGTGCGCACACACACACACACACACACACACACACACACACACACACACACCTCTACCTCTTCCTTAGGCTGAGATTGCCTATTTCTGTTTCCTCATTCATCTAGCACAACATAGCAGGCACTTTATACTTGTTTCTTGAATAAACTATTTAAGAGAACATCCTTGGAAATATTTAGGAAAACAGAAGGGGCAAATTAGAATAATGATAAAAAATTCATATGCTCTTTTATCATTTCAAAATAATAATTTTGGAATTTGAACATATATTCCTAATTTCAAAAGGTGATTTTTGTCTTGAGCTGGCTTAGTTTACAGGGTATTTGCTTGCACTGGACTTTCATAAGTCAGGTTGTTTATAGGCAGGGATTAGGTAAATCATGTACATCCTTTAGTCTGTCTGTCTGCCTGTCTGTTTGTGTATCAATCTATCTTCCTATGTGAGTTTTACATACTTCTGTAAGGAGTCTTAGAGTTGAAACATTTCATTTTAAATAAGCTTAAATAATTTTCCTTAATTAGGAACTTGAATCGTTGCCCAACTTATAATATGATAAGTGATGTATACTTATTGAATATCTCTGCTGTCAATTGAAGTCCTGAGGTTAAGTTTTTTTAAACAGAATAAAAATGGTCTTGGTTGTTCTTTCTTAACTTTTAACTTCTAATTTAACTTTTAAGTTGTCCAGAAAATGTTTTACCTTTTTTCTCTTTAGGTAAGTGGTACTTTTCTGATATTCTTTTGTGTGGGGGAATACATTGTGTGGCCTTTCATTAGGTGCAATGTAGTATTTTGCTTGAATTTGGTGCTTTTGAAACAGTATAGTGCTATTTTCTTAAACCATACAGAAATTTGATCGTTTAGACAAAATCTATTTTGTTTAAAGTACTGTACCCAGAACCTTACATAGCTACAAGATAGCCTGGGGTCAAAGCAATAAGATGCCTTTATGTATGTGTGTGGAATTTCAGTGACCTCATGAATTTATTTGAATAAAGTAAGTTTAAGCCATTTGGCTCTTGTGATCATAGGTCATTGTCAATTTTTAAATCAGATTTGTACCATAGCTCACATATAATTAGCTCTTAAATGTGCCCTAAAATGAATATATAAGATAGGAATACTGACCACATGATGTAATTCTACTTCTCTTCCTTATTTTATCGTTTTGTGTGTCCTAGTTTGGATTTGTATGTATTCTATGGTTTCTAAAATTTGTAGTTAAGCAATATACTTTAAAACATTAATTATCAAGTTTTGTCTTACTCTTAAATTTCATGTGGTTATGTGAGGCAGACAGTGGGCATCTATCTACCTTTCTGACACCCACTTTCTTGAGTTGAAAATATAATGACCTTGACTATAACCTTGACATTTAGGAGAGTTGATTAGACTCTAAAAACATAAAGCCCAGTGTGATTGTAAATGCCTATTCCTGTGACATCCTCAATAATGTAATAAAAATAATCCAGAAAATTGTCAAGATACTTGAATATTTTATATAGAGATCGGCGTTGTACAGCACAAACTTACCCACAAGAAAGAGTTCATTTTATGAAGAATCCTTAAACAAGCAGAAGGTTGGGCATCCAGTCCTGAGGCTGTGGTTCTGGTTATTATAACCGCAACATCTGGAGGAATGTCTGTTTCTTCCTTTGAACAAAATGATATATTTAAACTTTTTTTTGTTGTTTGGAGGGATGTTATAAAATGTGTCCATTGCATGAATCATTTTGGAGTGTAAGAGGTGATATGAATTAAATTATCATTGAAATTTTTGCCCTGTCCCTTTTATTCACTTAGACCATATGAGCTTATAAAGAGTTGAGCAAAGCCAACATGTCAAAAGAAAATGTGATCATCTGAAACTCATTTATCTAGATTGAAAAGGATATATTTTATGGCTGAGGATCTCACACAGAGAATAGCTTTCTAAAGTTCTCTCAAGAATAGCATCAGTGTACAGAGAAGGAAACCAGGATTTCTTTAGGTGCCTAGTAAAGAAAGGTCAGGCATTCCATTTGGTAAGTTGATGACTTTGACCAAGTAGGCTGGTTGCTTTCATGTTGAATGAGCTCAGATTACGGGAAGTGATTATGTGAAAAAAAGCTATGAAAAAGCGTTTGGAAGAAGTGACTTGTAGCTGCCATTCTCCTAGTTGACTAAGTGTCCTTGAGCAAGTCCTCTGTCCTATTTTGCTTCATGTCTTCAAAAAAATTTAAAAAACAATGAATGACTGGATAAAGAAGATGTGATGTATATACAGAATGGAATACTAGTCTGCCATAAGAAAAGATGAAATAGTGTCATGTGTGACAACATGGATGGGTCTTGAGATTATTATGCTAAGCAAAATAAGTCAGACAGAAAAAGTCCAGAACCATATGATTTCACTCATATGAAGGATATAAAATTGAAAGCAACAAAAGAACAAGACAAACAAATAAAGAAACAAAAACTCATAGACACAGACAATAGTTTAGTGGTTACTACGGAGAAAAGGGGGAGAGGGGTAGTAGATGAGGGTAAAAGGGAAAAAAAAATATGGTGTTGGAAGGATAATTGACTCTGGGTGATGAACACGCAACGTGATATATAGACGATGTATTATAGAACTGTACACTTGAAACCCATGTAACTTCACTAACCATTGTCACCCCAATAAATTTTAATAAAAATAAATTTAAAAAATTATTTTCAATTGTAAGTGAAATGCTTAGGCTTGTAGATTTCTTTCAGACTTGCCCTTTTATCATCATAACGTGTTCCTTTTTGTCTCTAGTAATACTCCTTGTGTTGAAATCTATTTGTCTTATATTAATGTGCTCAGTTCATCTGTCTTTTGCTTAGTTTGTATGCATGGTATAACTTTTTACTTTTTTCCAACCCATATGTGTGTTTCTACTTAAAGGGTTTCTCTTTGCAGAGAGTATATAGTTTATTCCTGCCTTGAAAATAATAATAATAATTATTATTATTTTATTATATCCATTCTGACAATACTCTGGAGTTAAAGTTTTAAAAGGTATATTAAATTCTAATTTTGATTTTCGTTATGTTCTCAGTTTTCTTTCTGATTTAACTTTATGAAAAAACAATCTTGCATAGGTTGGATACTTGTTAGTTTAACTTGTTTGTTGAATGGGTCACACTTAGTAAGACACAAATAGAAACTCGTTTTATTCCCCCACTTCTATTTTGAATGATATTTTCGGCAGATCCCATAGCTTTTGAGTCATTTTAAAGTTCTGGAACTACCAAACTTTCAAATATTAAGAAAACTAGTACAATGTAAATCAAAACTTCCATTCTGCTGTCCAGTGTATAGCTTCTCTCTTTTTCCATCCTCAGGCCTGACCCGTGGCTTTGCAGTCATCAGTAAGGAAGAAAGGTCACTCTTAGTTTAACTCTTCTCTCTGCTCCTCCTTCTACCCAGTGTCTCTGGCTCCTCTAGAATTGGCAGGGGGATTAAAAAAAGGGGCCAACAAACTTTAATTAAAAAAGGGGGGGGGGAGGGCAGGGCTGCTGTACTTAGCTGGTGAGTTTGTTTTTATGGCCAGCTCTTTCCCATCCACACCCTGATGAGATCTTTGGCTGTCCCATGCAGAGGCTCCACTGACACCATGCCATTATTGGATGTGTGCAATGCAACTCTTGGGTGACCACTCACGACCTTCAGCTGCTGTGCTCTAGTGCTATATCACTGCAGTGTCTCTGAATCCCTGTCCTGTCAACCCACGTGGGTAGAGACTTTTCAGGATCACTCACACCTCACTACCCTCCACGGTATCCACTTGGTCCACAGGAAAACTCACATGTTAGTACTATTAAACTGAAGTGTAGCCTATTTCCAATTTTACTGAGGCTCCGTTGCCTTGCTCTACTATTGCAGGCAGCATCCACCAGGCTTGAGAGCTCCAAGTTCACACATGCCACGTGGAGCGGGCTTTGAGGTTCTGCCGGAGACAAACATCTGGCCAGGAAATAGCATACCAGCCTCTCTCATTGCGGAGAGCCCCAAGGTATGAGGGGTTGTATTAGGCAGTTGTTCTGAGCTGATAGAGAGGGAAGGAAAGGGAACCACTCTTTTCTCCTGTGAATTCTCTTTGAAGAAGTGTCTTCTGCAATGCAAATTCTTATAGATAGATGACGGGGTGACCTCTGGACTGGTTGGCCTGTGTAGCAAATCGTAAGGTCCTGTGAAGAGAACTCATCATCTGTTGTCTTTACATTGAGACTTTAGCTGAACATTTGAAACAATGAAGAGACTTCCCTTTATATTTCTATTTAAAAGAATTTCGAAATTATTGGCTCAATAGCAAGATGCATAGATAAGTGTTATACTTTCAACTACATTTATAACTTGTGAACTACCACATTCTGTGAACTCCCTTCACAGTAATGAGAAATACTAGGTACAAAATAAATGTTTAATGAGTCAACTCATGGTGATTACAGGATATTGGTCTCTGGGGAAAGTAAGGGTGACCAATATAATAAGAGAAGTAAGGTTTCTAATGTGCAACACTCTTAATTTGGTTAAACAGTTGGTCACTTAAATGTAAAAATATAGAATTCAAAACTGTTGTTGGCTCACTCAGTCAAACTAATTGGTAAATAGATAGTTGGCCAAGGAAGATAAAACCTGAAATTGGGTTGACAGGTACTTTTGCTAGAAATATCTAAACAGTGCAGATATACACATATATATATTTATACATTGTTACATATTACATGTATATTTATGTATATGTTATATGTACAGATTATATACGTGTATGTGTATGCAATGTATATATGTAAATATGTTTATATAATGTATATGTATATATGCACGCATAAATCTATCTATTTATTTCTCTCTCTATATGTATATATATTTATAGTCCCGATATAGCTGTCAGAGAAAATGATGACATACGATGAAGTTAAATGTGTTTTAATAGTTAGCAAAGAATAAATAGCACAGATAAAGGAGAATGGTTTGGAACAATAAAGAGGTAATTTTCCTAATTTTTGGAGCAAATACAGATGAATATAAGATCAGTTCATTGCTTAGTTTATATTGAAGTAGAAAATAACCTTAAAACATTCAATATGGTTTTGTACTAGAATCTACAGGTGATAATATACTAAGTCATCTTAAAGTTATAAATTTAATTTTGACTAGTTAATTATAAATATAATTTCAAATATATTAACATCTCATTTTATTACACAATAGTGATTTATGTGAATAAAAAGGAGATTATATCTCAGTAGTGTCTAAGATTAAAAACTTTGTAGCTTATCAAATAATACATGATCATGCTGAAAATATTGGAGACTAACTGAAAAGCACACAGAAGGCAGCACAAATACTCTTAATCTAATCATAAATAGATAACCATTACAGGCCAGAATGAGAAACAGCAGATTGCTTTTTGTTTATTGTTACATTTTTTTCTATGAGTTATAAAAAATTGGTCTTTTCATTGCAGAACTTTCTTTGATCTATATTTAATCAGCTCACTTATTTTTCTGTTAAAAACTAAGACAAATTCCCTTTCATGGCTAGACTTCATATGTAGGAAGCTCTACCGAGATTGTGTCCAATATAATCAGAAATCTGCTAAATATAACCTCTCAAACTTTATTTGTAGAGTAGATTTTTGTGTAATTTTTTGAGCCTTAGTCAGTTGTTAAGAATTACTTTACGATGCAGAAAGAGAAATAAGGAAAGTGAGCTATAATTGCATAAGAAAAGGTATTTTAACCCTTAAGCATGTTTTTAGTTCTAGCTCTGGGACTGCGTGTGGCAGTTAATTTAATGTGGCTCTCAATTATTTCATTTTGTAAATGGGACGTGTCTGTCTGATTGTGGGGTCAAATGTGAGGGGGAATATAAATAAATGCTTTTGACCTATTTTGCGGGTATACATTAAGCAAGGTAAACATTCATGGAGGAGTCCCAATTTGCTAGAAAGCTTAGAGCTTTGAGCTATAGATTTTAAAGGAGAAGTTGTATACAGAGTTCTGCTTTAAATATTACCAGATACTGTCTTTGTAAAAGTATCTTCATCCTATTTCTTTCATTATGAAGCCCATCTTTTAAAATCATTAACCTTTGGTGAAGATTGAACGCTGAAAAATAACTTTATAGAAGAAAAACTGTGAGTTCTGTGGTATTATCTAGTTGCAAATACTGTTTTTTTTTAATTAAAGTTTATTGGGGGTGACAATTGTTAGTAAAGTTACATAGATTTCAGGTGTACAATTCTGTATTACATCATCTATAAATCCCATTGTGTGTTCACCACCCAGAGTCAGTTCTCCTTCCATCACCATATATTTGATCCCCTTTACCCTCATCTACCACCCCCCCCTTTACCCTCTGATAACCACTAAACTATTGTCTGTGTCTATGAGTTTTTGTTTCTCATCTGTTTGTCTTGTTCTTTTGTTGTTTTTGGTTTATTATACCACATATCAGTGAAATCATATAGTTCTCTGCTTTTTCAGTCTGACTTATTTCGCTCAGCATTATACTCTCAAGATCCATCCATGTTGTCACAAATGTTCCTATATCATCTTTTCTTACTGCCGAATAGTATTCCATTGTGTATATATACCACAACTTCTTTATCCATTCATCTATTGAAGGACATTTTGGTTGTTTCCATGTCTTGGCCACCATAAATAAAGCTGCAATGAACATTGGAGCACACGTGTCTTTATGTGTAAATGTTTTCAGATTTTTTGAATAGATACCCAGGAGAGGGATTGCTGGGTCATATGGCAATTCTATTCATAATTTTTTGAGGAACCTCCACACTGCCTTCCATAACGGCTGCATCAGTCTGCATTCCCACCAACAGTCTATGAGGGTTCCTTTTTCTCCACAGCCTCTCCAACACTTGTTACGATTTGTCTTGTTGATGATAGCCATTCTGACTGGGGTGAGGTGATATCTCATTGTGGTTTTGATTTGCATTTCTCTGATGATTAGTGATGTTGAGCATTTTTTCATATGTCTATTTGCCATTTGTATGTCCTCTTTGGAGAAATGTCTCTTCAGGTCCTCTGCCCATTTTTCAATTGGGTTGTTTGTTTTTTTGTTGTTGAGTTGTATGAGTTCCTTGTATATTTTGGATATTAGCCTCTTAGTGGAGGCTAATATCCAAAATTATATTGTTTGCAAAATTCTTCTCCCATTCAGTTGGTTGCCTCTTTATTTTGTTGATGGTTTCTTTTGCTGTGCAGGAGCTTTTAAGTTTGATATAGTCTTTTTTTTTTTCCTGTATCATGGGAAAGGATTAAAATGGGTTAGCTGAAAAAAGAAAGATTATGTTTATTTTCTTAAAGATAATTCAGCCATTATATGGAAAAAGACTCAATGTCCTAAATCATGATCCCCCCACCCCAAAGATCTGTGTATGGAAAATGTAAAAATAATAGATAAGTAATAGAAAGAGCAAAAATAGAAACATACTTTCAAGTAACTATCCCAAAATAAGTTTGGCTTCTAACACACTTTCAGGTTTTTAAAAAATGGGTATGAGATAGCTGTCCTGGTAGAAATGATGACTTGCAAAATACTCAGTATTGTTTAAAAATCGCTGGAAAGGTTAACCTGAAATGGCAGAGCAGAAAAACTCATGTGTGGGCCAATACGCTACAGGTAATGTTTCCATCTACGCACGTACATCATAGATATGTGCACATATTGAGTACAAATAATTACCACATGTTTTGGGGGTGGTGAGTCTATTTCTTCTCCATGAGAATTTATGAAGTTGTTAAATTAGGTTTCCCTGGAGTCATAACAGTTTATTTCATTAAGATGTTTACTGGATAAATATTTTCACTAAGGTTTTCATCGACTTCAAAGAGGTATTATTTATTCAATGAAAAGTGTTAGGAGGCTATTGCAAAATGCATCCATTTTTGTTTTCTTTCTACAGTGGATTTTCCCCTTTTTAGGTTCCAATGAGTCTATTTTAAACCGCTTCAATAGATCTGCTATCCTGTATGCATAGAAGCAGTGGGTTTTGTTTGTAAGTCCAGCCCCCCAACCAGGTCTCCAAGATCTTGGTGCCACATATTCTGTAAGCATTACATGAAATCCGTGGTGTCGTGTGTACTATACATAAGGAGGGGCAGTTGATTTCTGAGAGAATCGGAAGCCATAGACTCAAGGTTATTTTGTATCATTTCTAAGTCATGCAAGAACCTGGTGGCATGTTTTTTTTTTTTTTTTTTTTTTTTTTTTTTTTTTTTAAATGCTGTAGGTATGTAGAAGCTTTGTAATACCTTGTAGCCGTAAGATGAGCTAGGGAAGGTTCTGATCCTGTGTCATGGCACACCACATCTGGTTTCTGACATGGGCAAACAGGAATTGTGTTTGATGTCACAATGGATTCTCACTCCGCAGAAGCTTTTGAGACCAAAAAAGGAAGGTTCTAATGAATGTTATTTCAGCTAATATATACATACAGTTCATAAATAATATTTGAATAAAGGCCAAAGTGAAAAAGCAGCATGATATAGCAGAAAAGTGAGAGCTGGCATTCCTGGGTTTGAATGTCGTGTTTGCCTTTTACTGAATCTGTGATCTTAGGTGAGGTCCTTAGCTCCCTCTAAACGTGTCCTCATCTGACAGGGAGACCCTAGTGAAACACTGGATGTCAAATGCCTAACACATCAGCTAGCTTACAATAGCCATCTTGTAAGTGTAGGTCCTTTCTTTTTTCTCTATAGGCATTTGACAAATAAATGTGTCATGTTGGATCAGTTGAACAGTTCATAAAACTCATGATATTTCTAGAAATGAAGCTCATAGATTTTTTTTTTTTTTTTTTTTTTTTGAGGATGGTGTACTTTTTATTAAGTCTCTTGGAAAAGTAACCTGTATGTGGTTTTGCTCATGCATCCATTCAGTCAGCATTTGCCAGTGCTTGTTACATGCCAGCTTTCCTCAGCTCCATCATTTTATGTTTGGTTAAGAAAGAACTGACTGTAGAATTTTAAGTTTCACAGAAGGTACAATGTTGAGGCTTTGTAGAAGCACAGAGTAGCGGCATCTGAACCAGCACATCCCTGAGAGGTAACAGCCTGTTCTTGTTTTGTTAAAGATGTTTCATTTCTGATGATTACTTTAGCCATACCTCTACATATTTCCTTTCCTTTGTTGAAATATACAGGTTTCGAGGACTATCTTAAGTTAGAAGAGTCTCCATTTCTTAATCACTAGAATAGCCTTGCTCTCTTTTTTGTCATCATTTTCTTTTGTATCTCTTAACATGAGCGTATAGTGGTCCTAGGAGGGCATGTGCTAGAATGATGTGGCCTGTTATTTCCGATGGTTTTCATGACAACTGCTCTCTCGTAAGCTGGTTGGCCTTTTAGTATGAGGCATTCTCTTGACAAACTGAAACTGTTGATGAGGTCAGTGGTGATTACATAACCATGTTATTGGACAGTTATGTGGCACATAACAGTTAGTGGAAATAGGAACAGCTTCTGAAAACACAGGAGGAAACATAAATTATATCTGGTATATGTTAGAATATTTTTGGCGGTGAATTATAGAAAACAGCAGCATAAACTCACAGAAGTTTGTCACACCTAACATGAAATGCAAATTTAAGAATCTAACCATTTTGGGCAGGTGCCGTATTTTAGAGATGGCACCAAAAAAACAGCCACTTCCTGTGTTTCACTCTTTATTGTCTGGCTTTTGTCCTCATGGTTATGAGATGGTTCTGCACCTCCGAATAGCTATTTCCAGGAAAGAGGGAAGGGGACATGATCATCTGATGAAAGTAAACATTCTCAGAGACCTCTGTCTTGTATGTCATTGCTCAAAACAGTGTTACATGGCTACCCCTAGCTGCAAGGGAGTCTGGGGGAACAAACCATTTTAACCTGCCATATTGCCACCCAGAAGAAAATCAAGGCTATAAATATTGGTTAGACAAATAGTCATGAGTGCCATATTTGGGGATTTTATTTTTGTCATTTCAAGTGGCCTTAGGTTTAGAGTTCATGATTTGGTGAGTAGTAGTTGCCGCCTCATTCATGCATTTATTTGACAAATATTTATTAAATGCATAATACCTTGTAACACACTATTCCCAATTTAATAAAACTAGACCTCAAATTATGGCTGCATGAATAAAAATTCATGGATGATTATGGATGTAAGCTAATGGAAGTTTCTTTTAGTTCATGTAGTAAATTGCTAGAACTGTGATTTTCAGATTGAAAACATGTGAATTTTATTTAGCTGACCTCCGTCATGCAGCTCATTCATAATTATTATCCACACACTCCCTTCTCTGACTCTTGATCCTTTCACCCATAAATTTGGAAGTCTGCCTCATAAGGTTGTGTTGCTCTGGTTTTCCCATAATACTCCCTTTTCCAGCTTTTATGTGCTTATCCATTAAGTCAGACAAATTTCCTTTTCAGAATTTGGAATTGTTTCTTTATTGGAAAGGAAACAGATTGTTTTAGGTCAGGGAAACTTGAAAAAGAAAAGAGAACACCATCAACTACATTTTTTTTTTTTTTTTAAACATCAAATCTCATGTTGGAATTCACTGTTGGGTTTTGTGTATATTCTCTTCCGAGGGAACCCAAGTTTGTTCTTGCCCCTGGTTCACTTTGAAGCAGGCTTGACACCGATTTACACAAGTTGTTTCCCCAAACCATGACATAAATCCTGCTTTTTAATTTATGTCCAGGGTCAGCTTTTCAGTATTGGTGTGAAGGGTAAGTCAGTCAAATTCTGAGGCTATGAAGACGATTTTACTTGGTGTGACTTTCTCTGCTTATTGTGAAAGTTGAGCTCTAGCGTCATGTGATGACTTCTAGTGTCTTGCAAATTCTAGCCAAATTATTGGTATGATCTATAAAGTGCCCATCTTTTGGCTGTTACACAGTAGTAGATCACTTAGGTAGCCTAAGTGGGTTGGAGATCTGATAGTTTTTTATCTGCACTAATAAAGGATCTTTTTTTTTTTATGGTCCTTTCTCAGATCTCTTGTTTAGATTTTTGTTCATGAGATAGATCACGTTGATACGAGGCATGGCAATTAAGTTTGCGAACTCATCCTAGAAAAAGTGCTACATACTTCATTGCTGAATATCACTACAGTCACCTTCCAAGTACTCCCCTTGGGAAGCTATGCACTGACGCCAACGCCTAGTCCACCCTTTAAAGCAATTTTGGAACTCTTTTTTCTGGAATGGCCATCAGAGCTGTTGTCATATTACTCTTGATGTCCTGAATGTCAACAAACTGTCTTCCTTTTAATATTTTCTTTATCTTCTGGTAAATAAATAAGTCATTGGGGGCCAGATCAGGTGAGTAGGGAGGGTGTTCCAATACAGTTATTTGTTTACTTGCTAAAAACTCCCTCACAGACAGTGCTGTGTGAGCTGGTGCATTGTCGTGATGCAAGAGCCATGAATTGTTGGTGAAAAGTTCAGGTCATCTAACTTTTTCACGCAGCTTTTTCAGCACTTCCAAATAGTAAACTGGTTAACTGTTTGTCAGGTTGGTACAAATTCATTTAATACCTCTGATATCTAAAAAGGTTAGTAACATCATTGCCACAAGTTCGCAACTTCATTGTCTGACCCTGTAGCAATTTCCCTACTTATATTAATCAAAAGCATATTTAACTACCAGCAATTTCTGACAAGCATGAGATAACCAATGTTTCTATGTTGATATCATTTAATTCAAAGCAGAGATACTTGAAATAATAATAATACAAAGAAGGCTTTACTACAGTTAAATACACATGTACTTCTTATTTGTCTGTTGAAATAATGTAAGAAGGCTTCAAGGCCATTATTACTTCATTTATAAAACCCTAAGTACAGGCTGTTCATTTATCCTATTGTGGCGTTTAATTTTAAAAAAATTGGCTTATTTCCGTAGTTTTTCTATTTTGGTGAAGGGTGTTTGGAAGCAGGAAGGTTGTGATATTTATGATCTGTGCATTTCTCTCTTTCATATATTTTCAGACATAATTTTCACTGGATGATCATTTTTTAACTTTTTGGAAATTTTAAAATATAACATACAAGTACAGTGAATATAACAATGAACCTTCAAGTATTTATCATTCAACTTTCATATATCCATTATTAAACTACAACAAACTCACGGCCACTTTGTTTTATCTGTTGCATTTCCCCATCAGCAATCCCAACTGTATTGTTTTGAAGCAAATCCTAGATATATTATTTCTGAACGGCCAGTCGTGAACTGAAAATTTTCAAGGAGCTCTATCCCATTGTTACTATGCCATAGATTTTGATTTGGCTTCGTGTGTGAATGTTGATCCATATTTCTATATCAGTCGTCGATCTGTCTTGCCTTTCTTCTGTTAGCAGGATTTACCTGCAACTATAATTTCAGAAAATAGAATGGGCAGCTCTTACCTACCTTAATTGTACTATATTGGCGGTGGGAGACAAAGTAATGCTGGTTGACATCTGAAGTGAAAAGAAGCAGGAAAGAAAAGCCTCCAGATACTGGCTTGCTTTGGGGAGTCCATTCGGGGAATTGGTGCTGCTTTGAAGGAAAGAGTTTCTGGAATTAAATGCAGCCAAGAAGGGTCTTACTCAACCCTGGCTCTATGCAGATGTGGATGTGGTTGCAGGATTCACACTTCCTTAAGTAAGACGTTGGGAGAATTTCTTACTTAAAGTTTAAGAAGAATTGTTATTGTCTGAGAAGAAAGTGGCAACTGAAGCAAGCAGCAGCTAATCTAGGCGTCCGTCCCCCTTTGAGGTGTGTGCATGTGAGTGATTCTTTTGGAGCACGATCTCCTTGAATTGATGCGTTGGCAATCATTTCAAATCGTGGAGCTATTTTGGGTCAGAAATCTTAGTCATTGTTTCAGAATTTACACATCATTATCCGCATTGGGAGATAAATTACTTTACACATGGAACCTAGCATGTCAGGGTCAGAGTCAGGATTACATTCTTGCGGAAATTATTCCAATGGTTGTTTTAATTAGATTTCATGGAAACAATTTATAGTAGTAGATGATTAACTTGTATAAAACTAAACCATTTACTTCCTTATTTGGGCTTCCTATTTAACTTATGTGTATGTAAATTTAAAGTATTAGAATAATTCAATCTATACCAACACATGATTTTGAATACAAAAGTCATATTTAGTATTTATTTGTGACTAGCAGATTTCTATGCCTATTATTTATTGGAAATCATAAATGTAAAATAATATCAGAGGGAGCCCTATTTTGATTTACTTTCCTTTATATATTTTTCTTTATCCAAAAGTCTTAGCTAAGACAAATAGAAGTAAATATTTTAATTTTAATTTTGAAAAATTCCCACTTATTTCTGTCCATTTCCATTTGATTTTATCCATTTGTTCCTTAGAAATCAAATCATTGGAATCAAAATCTTTAAAATGTTTCATTTAGATAAAAATAAAGAAATATTTTAAATCTAACTTGAAAGGTTCCCATTATTTAATATTGTAAATGAAACCATTATATCAGGAAATTATAGCAGGTTTTTAAAGTTCACCTTTACTACTTTCTGTGGTTAGTGGATAGCCTTTCTTCTCCCCCCCCGCCCCCAAAGGAAAACACGGTTTCTCTATGATACAGAATCCTGAAATGTGATCTTTCTTAAAAAGGTAGGCATATGAGATTTTCAAAATTAATCTGTGACTTTTAAAACAATTTGTTAATCTGGAGTAAATGACATCTCAGACTATTTAATCCAGAAGCAATTTTTATGCTGCTAATGCCTGCCATTCTGAATTGAATTAAAATCTCAAATTCAGCTTTCTAAATTCAATATTGAATTTACCAAGCTTTTAAAAGAATGACTATTTTGAGTGAGTAGTGGATATCTACAGCAGTCAGAACATAAGATGTGTAAGTATCTCTAAGTAGATACTTTTTTATTGAAATCGATTAATTTCAGCTTATCTTGATGAAATATGGTCCTCTTTTTTCAGTGGGTGACATCATTTTAGGAAGCCCAGAGAGTTTGGAAGTATAAAATGGTCTGTGACCAGGAAAAATGGTCTTATTTTGTGGTTTGTTTGTTTGTTTTGTTTGTTTTGTTTTGTTTTGGTGAGGTTTCTTTTTCAGAGTGTAAGTTGTGATTAGCTTGATACTCTAACAGCTGTAACAAGGTTATGAGCATTCTTAGGTTTATGGCGCTTTTTGTAATCTATACATACTCTCCAATACGTTTTTGAATTTTGTGGACGGATCTCCTAACCTAGGAGTTACTTTTCTTTTCATCTGATAGTTTTTACTGTGTGAGATAGATCAACATCTGTTGGCTCTCCTTTTCTGAAAAGTGTGCTTGGGGACTTTGATTCTGGTGACAGCAGCGTGTCCAGAGAAGTGCCTGCAGAGACGGGGAAAGCTCTAGACACGAGTGCAGTGATGGGTCTGATGGGCTGTCAGCTCAAACCACAGGATCTCCTCAGACATTTTGTGATGTTCCAAGACCACAGTGGTCAAGCCTGACCTTGTAGCACCAGCCTTCAGTGTTTCCCTTTGGTCTCCTCTCAGATTGTAAGATTTTAGTTCTCAGTCTATTTCTGGGCAGAGACGTTACGGTGTAGAAACATTCTTTCCCCATTTTATAGTCACAGATTTGTGATGGTAATGGAGTATTTCTTCATTCTTCTGTCAGCTTCACAAAAGTGACTATTCGTCTCCAGCTTTTAATGACCTTGTCCAGCGTATGGCCATCTCCAGCCTGGGAACGGCTCAGTTCTGCTCTCTAACACAGCCCTGAAAATTAGTTACCCATATATTATAAGACACCACCTACCTGTAATAGTAAAAAGGGAGAATTATGGCATGTACTAGATCGTTGAAAATCTAGTATGAAGAACAGACATCTTTCTAATCTCTGAATTGGAAATAGAGGGGTCGAAGTTGGGGTGACACATTGGGCCTCTTTTAAGGTACATTGAAACACCAGTGTAAACTCAGCATTTGGACATAAATACTATAAGAGTGGTTGAAAGTAGAGACATCAAACAGAGAGATTACAGCTAGTTTACTTCAGAAATGGACTTCAGAAATCCTCTGTGTGCAGCTCACTTACAGTAAATGACTGCAAAGTTATTAAGTGAACGTTTGCTACATTTTTTCGTCAAGGTTTCTTCAGATTTTGGCTTCAAATGTGACACAGAGAAACATGAGTTAATCACAGGCAGAGAGAGAGGATACTTTTCGATAAAATGAGGATAGGAAGAGAGTTGCTGAACATAAATGTTGAGTTATAGGAAATTGAGTTATATAGGAAACCCAAATTGTTAGACCTTGATCTTCTTTGAAGGTAGAGTGGTCACTGGGCTTAAACTGCAGCATACGTTATTTATATTATACATCTGTTCCCAGATATACATTGGAAAAACTTAACTTCCAAACATTGGGAAAGTTGCTTTACGTCATTTGACTAACACCAATCCAAAGCTCCTCTTGTGAACAAAGACCCACATCTCTGCAACACAACATAACACGTCTGCTGGACATTTAGCAACACTGTCTTTAGAAGAGGGCTCCTAACCTACATAGGTCATAGAGCCAAGGAGGCTGTGGGATATTGTTAGAGGTCCTGGAGTCCGTGGCAATACCAAGGATTGCTCCCATATTAAATACACACCATCTTCCATGTTTATGTATGTGGCTGTTTGACAACTGTGTCATAGCTGCTGCTGTTACGAAGAAAGATACATGAATATAAAGTGTTACTGATTTAAGAGGAGCTTTCTGCTATAATTTTGTCTTAACAGGAGTTAAAGCAAAACTAGTGTAAATGGTTAATAATTTCTTTTGACATTAAAAATGGGTCCTCATAAGCAGAAAAGTTGAGAATTGTTGCTCTAGAACATAGTGAAGGTATCTAAATCAGGTTAGGAGTAAACCCGTATCTAACCAAAATAGAGCTGAGAATGACTGCCATCCCTAGGACTATTCCATACGACTTGTAGTAGCTTTCTGTCTGCGTTCTTGGCACTGAATGGAGAAAACAAAGCCCGGTTTGTCTTGTGGAATCTTGAAGGATTTTATGGACATGACTCCCTCATGCATATATGGAAAAGAAAATTGTTTTCCCCAAATGTTCTTCCAGTTCTCCTCCCTCTCCTGCTGCCCACATCCCATGACAAGTGGCAGGGGTCTGCGAGCCATTTTGAGTTGATAACATTTTATCATGTTTGTGGTTGATACGTGTCACCATTTGGGTTGCTCAGCATCTGAATCCCTTTCCTAAATTTGGGGGAATCCATCATTGTATGAGACTAGGTCGGTGAAAGTGCCCTGTTCCTTTTAATTTCCCAGACAGGCATTTCTACTTCTGTCTTTTCCCTGACTCTACCAGCTACGTAGCAGGAGCCTGGGACTTCAGGTCTGTCAGACATGGGACTGTGCCTCTGGAGCGATGACTCAGAGAGGCGGAAGAGGCTTTAGAATCTGCCCATTCCGGGTGCTAGCAGCAGCGTTGGTGGCCATGTACAGAGCCAGCTGCGGTGACCAGGGCTAGCACCTTCAGTGGTAGGTATAACCAAGTGGACTATCGAGAAGAAAAGAGAAGTACTGAGGAAAACAGCTTTTCTGCATATGTAAGGAGCCCAGACTAGCTTCACCTGTTCAAACTGGCATCTTCTTCTACATGCAGTAATAATAACCAGATAATTAAAGACCATCAAGAGAACCAGACATCAGTGATTCATTAAATTAGTCACAATACAAGTAAGATATGATACCTTCTTATGGAAAGAAATCCTTTTATTATACTTTAATGAAGGAATACATTTATCAAACATCCCACTTTGGCTTAGTAATAGAACAACTTTTTTTTTTTTTTTTTTTAAATGGAGATTGGTGTTTATAATTCTGTTTCTTCTTCGATTCTAATCAACACGGTTGCCTGTGACCAATCACATTTCTGATTCCTACTGGCAAGGTTGATCAACCTGTTTTATTTGTTTTCTGGAACAAGTAGACTGTGGCATATTATTTTATGTTATGTTTAAGCATATTGTCTGTTCTTCCTGTGCGCTGCTTCCCTACTTTGGTGCATACAGCAGCTGTGTGACCATCTGTGTCAAATCTGAGACAAGTATTCTAAACCCCATGCTCTAGCTCCTTTTCTCCCTCTGGTTGGGTGTAGATGATCGTGAAGCATAGTGAATGATGGGGAGACAGGACTGAAGAAACCTGGGTCTAAATTGTTGCGTGATGGAAGGCTCTTCACTAACCAGGAAAAGCCAAGTGTTCCTGAATAGATAATCGCTGATGGTCATGTTGCAGTCTTTCCCAGTAATAATTCTGTACAACGGAAGGAGCATAAACTATGTGAGCATGAGAGAGAGAAGCTTCTAGTGTTCTGCATATATATATTTTTATCTATTTGTTACAGAAGCTGACATTACCTTTGTATACCCTCATTCAGCCACATAAATCTCATAATTCCTTCTAGTCAGCTATTAGCTGAAATTTTTCCTTTTTTTGTTGCCCATTATCTGGAAACTTCCTCTCCACTGAACATTAGCATGCTGTGGGGGCAGAGCCCCAGAAAGCAGTTTCCAGGCTCGCGGCCTCACATAGACAGGTGCTGGCTCAGGTAGTAAATGGCCATCAACTGTGACTGGATGGCCATCAGCTGTGGCTACTTGACCGTCAGCTGTAACCAGTGAGCCATTAGCCACTAATATAACTGCTGTGGGTACACTAGCAGAAAGAGAAGAGGAGAAAAATGGGGGCTAACAAGAAGATGGTGGCTGAGCCTGCAAGCAGAGCAATGAGGGTTGAGAATTGTATGGCTCCTGTTTCCTGTTTCTGCAACCCAGCCACCAGCGAGAATATAGTGGTATGACTCCCCCATCTATGGCTCCGTGGGTGTTCCTTTTTGGCCTCACCATGTCCTGCGTTCTTATGTGGGGAGCAGGAGCAGAGACCCCGCAGGCCTCCCCGCACGACACATGGGTTATACATAGTTATAATGAAGTTATTGGAGAAGTTAGGTCACATAATTCCCTATATTGCCTCGTATTGCTTACAGATAGACCTAAGAGTTAAAAAAGGGCTTAATGCATCATTGGAAAACCATGAAGATTGTGGTGTCTGAGTATCCAAGTTCAGTGACAATTGTTTCTTCATAAGTATATAGAACATATTTGGCAGTCTGATTAGAAAGCATTTTCCAGGCTTAGGGGTTTCACGTAGGCTGTATAGGCAGACAGTGAAGGTGGAAAGGATGCTATGAAGTCATCTTAGACTAAAACAAGAAGTATGTGATGTGCATTCAGAAGTCTCAGATGTTCAAGAGATTGTTCTTTTGCCTTTGACGTGACATGTAAATGATTGCTTGGCAAAGATGAGGTATCATGGAATCGATGCTTCTGCTTTGTAGTTTACTATGTATTAACGGCATTTTCCTCTTCTAAAATGTGGAAAGAGCATCTGTACACTTGTGAGGTTACTAACAGAGGTTTCATGTGTGCTAATATATTTGAAATGTTTTGAATCCTTTGGGGGAAAAGTACTTAAGAAACCCAAACAAATATTTACGTTAATAGTTCATCTCTGTTGACTTAATACACCTCCATTTTCTCAATAATACCAGAGCATCTTATAAACACTATGTAGCACCTTGAGCAAAATATAAGACATTTTTAGTGTCAGCACTGTATAACCTGTGCCAGATGGTTTAATCTCTCCTGCCGTATTCTCTACCATTTTCAGGCACGATTCATCAAGATTATTATGAACAAAATAAAAAATTTGCACAAAGGAGCTACATGGCTGTCACTTCTGTCTAAGTTGTGAAAGTGGTAATATTTGAGTCTAGGACTTATTCTTGTAGGAATGCCACAAACTCATCCCTGTTGCTGCCACTCTTCTTAAAGTCTGCTTTTTCATTATACTTTTATAAATTTTAACACATTGGAGTGTACTCTGTGCTATCCTATAGGGAATACCTCAAACTTTTTTGTCTCGGCCCCCTTTGTACTCTTAAGAATTACCCAGGGTCCTGAACAGAGTTAGTTTATAAATGTTTGCCATATTAGGAAGGAATATGGAGACATTTAAAAATATGTATTAATTAATTTTAAATAACAATAATAAACCCATTACATGTTAATATAAATAACAGTTTTTTTAAAGGAAAAATTATAGTATTTTTCAAAACAAGATAAGTTTGGTGAGAAGAATGGCACCGTTTTATATGTTTGCAATACTCTCATTTCTGACTTAATAGAAGATATTGGGATTCTCTTATTTGCTTCTGTGGTCCACTGAGAGATCAAACATTGTGAGGCCCCTGAAAAACTCCCAACTTGTGAGAGAATGAGAGGGGAAAAAAGGCAAATATTGTCTTAGTATCATTATGAAAATAGTCCTGACCTTCTGGACTCCCTGTAGTGGTCGTGGGCACCATACTTTGAGAACTGCTGCCTTATACTAAATCCCTTCTCCTTGTCTTTAGAGAGTCTCTAGTTTGGTCACATTTACTACTTTGTACCACCACATAGCCATCCGGTGAGTGTGGTTACAGTAAGAAATCAAAAATGAGAAAAAAAATGCATAATGTAGTAAAAGATTCTCTTTTGGTTCAATTGACAGAAAGCCACATCACCCAATTGACCAAAATGGAAACATTTAAAATATCATATATGCATCTGTCTATACTGTACTAAATGAGCGGTATCTCTAAGTGCTGGTAATTGGGATTATGATGCTTACATTTGTGATGAAATGGTGAGTAGTTCCCAAATGTCAGTAACTATATTTGTCAGCTGCATGATTTCTGTGTAACAATCCAATACCATACAAGTAAATATTTATTTAGTTACTATAATGACTTATCACTTATTTATTTACAATATTTATTTCTCACTTGTGCCGTAGGTTGGCTGGGATTTGTCCTTCCTCGGCTGTGCTCTGCTGCGCTTGGCTCCAAGCTGTGGGTTGGGTTCAGGATTACTCCATGTATCTCTCTCCTGTGATTTCCATGGGGCATATTCTCTTGAGATGGCAGAAGTGTAAAGACTAACCAGAAGGCTTCAGTGTCTCCTGAGGCCTTTACTTGGCGCTGACTCATTGTCCTTTCAGTTCACATACCATTGATAAAGCAAGTCACATAGCCGAGCTCGATACCAGCGTGGCAAGAAAGTGTACTCTTCCAGTGGGAGGTAGGGGGGTAGGTAGGAAGAGGGAATAACTGTTGGCTTTAAAGTATTGTAATCTGCCACAGTGTGCAATTCGAAAATATTAGTAGATCATTATTTCTACCGAGTTAATTCCTACTCAGAGGAATAACTAAAGGGCTAAATTTTAATTTAAATTTTTCGGCTGCATTCTTCCTATTGATTGTATCTTCAGAATATCACTGGCATCTCACCTGTTTCCCCCATTCTCACAGCTACATTTCAGATTGTTTCTTGATCCTATTGATCTGAACTATTGTGAAAGTCTCTAAATTGGTCTCTGTCCTAGTTACTATTGCTATGCAACAAACCACTCCAAAACTAAGTGCTTAAAATCACAGCAGTCTTGAAGCTGCAGTTAGGGCAGGGTGCAGCAGAGAGGGCTTGTCTTTGCACCTTGTGGCATCAGCTGGGGTAGTTTGACTGGGTGCCAGACGGTTCACTTCTGAGATGATTCACTCACATGCCTGGCAAGTTGGTGCTGTCCTCTGGGAGCTAAGGGCCAGGAACCTCGGTTTATCTCCAGGTATGCTCTTCACAGACTTATTGGGCTTCCTCATAGCATGGTGGCTG
Source organism: Rhinolophus sinicus (assembly GCF_057876585.1). Classification (NCBI taxonomy): domain Eukaryota; kingdom Metazoa; phylum Chordata; class Mammalia; order Chiroptera; family Rhinolophidae; genus Rhinolophus; species Rhinolophus sinicus. Next base: position 30,012,400 of record NC_142513.1, read on the forward strand.
AGTTTTGAGTGAGTGTCCCCAGAGATATGATATGAAAGTCACCAATGTAATGCCGGGACTCAGTTCCCAACTCCCTGCACAAGAACACAGGATATGGTGAGGCCCAAAAGGAACAACAACAGAGCCGTAGATAGGGGAGTCATATCACTATATTTTCGATGGTGGCTGGTCAAGACACAAAAGCAAACAGCCGCCAGTACCCCAACAAGGGGTCTTCCTGCACCCCAGTCTTGCTGGCGGCAGGGCGAGACACAGGAAGTAGGATCCACACGATCCACAATCCTCCATCCGTGCTTGCTAACCCCACTTCCTAGCTGCAATCAGTTGTCTGCGTCTCTGCCAACCAACCAACCCCCTAGCGTAGCCATGGCAATTATATTAGTGGCTAATGGCTAACCGGTAACAGCTGATGGCCACCCAACCACAGCGGATGGCCATCTGATTACAGCTGATGGCCATCTAGTAACCGAGCCAGCACCTTTCCACATGAGGCTGCGAGTCTGGAAACTGCTCTCTGGGACCCTGTCCCCACAGCCAGTTTCTTAAGGTTTGGGTTTGGGGACTGGCCCAGTGTCACTTCTGCTCTATTATGTAAGTCAGTCGTCACAAAGTCCGGGTTCAAGGGGACGGGCATAGTAGATAGACCCCACCTGTCAGTGGGAGGGCTCAAGTTTTAAAACTACCATGTACTTTCTCCCTCAGCTCCTCTCACCCCCAAATCGCCCTATGTTTCCATCCTGCCCCCAGATTTATCTTCCTAAATCATAGCTCTCTTCCTTCTGGAGCTCCCTATTTTTTGCCAAACAAGAAGCAAATTTATCTTGCTTCAGAGTGATCCATTTATCAGTTTACTGCAATCCCTCTTTAGCATTCCCTGTGCTCTAGCCAAACTGAGTTTTTTCTCCCTTGGCTTTGACCATATGTTGGTTTCCCCCTTCTCTTCCTAGAATATTATGCCTGTGATCTTTTCATATTCTGATATTCTGTTAATAATAATGAAATAAATGCTACCTGCTCATGAAGATTTCCTTAAACTCTCCGTCCTTTTGTAACTTGCCCTTCTGTAGTCTCTTAAATTTTAACTAGATTCTTTTTAAAGACCTCATAGTTTCTATTTTATACAATAATATATGCATGTATATATGTTTTATATACTCTAGTAGATTTTACATCCCTTGGAGGGGCCCATATTTTTATATAATATTGATCTTCAATTGCACTAATACCTTGAGATACATGTAACAAATGCTTGCTTTTGCTTTTTTAATGAATGAATTGAGAGTATGCACTTACCTGAAAACCTACTAGAAGTACTATCATGGTTGAGTAATGTTGCTGATTGGCTATAAAGTACATAAAACTAGATTGATGACTGAACTACCAACGTGAATGTTAGAAAATATTACTAAAAAGAGATTCCACTTATAATAACAATATACAACTGTACAAAAGTTGGGAGTAACTTTCCTGGACAGGTGTAGGAACTAAGTGAAAGAAGACTATAAAATTCAATTGTAGGACATAAAGCAAGTTGCAATTAAGTTGAGAGGGATAATTTGTTCTTAGAATGTAAGATTCAGTACAATAAGACAGAAATATCAGTTTTTCTCACTTAAAGTACAAGCACAATACAATCCCTATCAAAACTGGGGAACTTGCCAAAATGATTCTGAAAATCATCTGGAAGAATGAACCTATAAAAACCTCCCAGAATTATAAGAAGTATTTACCCTAGGTATTTGGCCATCTCAAATATGTAGTAAAGAATATTGTAAGTCAGTGATGAGGTCAGGTCGATGGTATTGATACAAGAATACATCAATGAATAAAATATAGAGTCTATTTTTAGATAAGTATATATGGTAATTTAGTATGTGATAAGGTGGGCATTTCAGATTGGAAGGAAAGAGATGAATTATTCAGTAAAAGGTATTGGGACACTTTCCTAGTCATTTGGAAAAAGAAAGCAGAATCCCTACCAAACAACTCATGCAAAAATAATTCTAGAGGATACATTTTATAAATGTAACAACGTAAGCTATAAATGTGTGAGCAAAATAAAAGGGTGGATATTTTTACAATCTTGTGGAGGGAAAGGTATCTCTAAGTAGAAACCATGGAGGGAAGAATTAAAAAAATGAAACTACATGCAGCATTTGAAATCTTTATTATTTTATTTTAGCGTCATGGAATACCATCTAAACTTGTTTGAAAGACAGTATTCTGGGAAAGTATTTGCATAATATATGATTGACAAAGGGCTGATATCCTTAATGTACAAGCAGCTTTTGCAATTTCCTCTTATAATTTTATCAACAGGATTAACATCTTCATACAATCATGGGGGAAACATCATAAACAGCTAATTCATAAAATAATGAATATGGGGCCAGCAAACATTGAAAGGGCATGCAAACCTGCTAACAATCTAAAAGTGCAAATTAAACCAACAGTGGTTTATCTCAGTAACCAAAATGATGAAAGTAAAACAAAAATCTCTATAGTTGGTGATGGTGTGGAGAAGCGAGTACTATAATGTAGTTTTCCTCAAATTGTGGTGATGGACCATTTTTTCCCAGTCTGTTTTTGACTGATACATTTGTAAAATACACTAAACATAAATGGCCAGGAAAATAAAATGATATATATACAAAATCAAATCTCAAAAATATTTCTATAAAACATTCATCAGATATAAAATTGCTCTGTCAGATTCCCTTCACGGTTTCTAAATGTTCACTCTCAGTTTCTGAATCTGTCTTGTGGACCAGTAACGAACAGTTTGCATTCTGACTCACTCTGCAGACCACTCTTTGAGTAGCTCTGCCCTGATGTGCTAGTGGGAGCATGTTTTGGTTCAGATTTTCTGAAGGGAAGATGCGTAGTATGTATAAGGCTTTAAATGTTCAAACTCTTCTACCACTAGGAATTTATTGTAAGGCTATGATCAGTTGTGTAGGATTATTCTAGTGCTTTCAGTGATACATAAAAAGATGAAACCTAAATGTCCTTCAAGACACTAATGGTTAACTAGTTATGGCAGAGTCAGACAGTGGACTACTATGTAGTCATTACAGATATTAATAATTAAGATATCCAACTGCGGATGTTTAGCAGATGGTTGGATATAGGGTCTGGGGTTCAGGGAGAGGGCTGGATTGAAGGTGTGTAAATATGGGAGTTGTGAGTCTTGGTGAGATCATTGAAGAGGCGAAAGGTCTGAGGACTGAGCTCAAGGACACTCACCCTTACAGGGCAGGGAGATTAAGAAGAATCAATATTAGAGATCAGGGATAAGAGAGAGCTAATGAAGTAGGAGGAAAACCAAGGGCGCCGGGTGTCTTGGGAGCCAACTGACAAAGGTTGCAAGGAGCGAGGAGTAATCAGAGGCTGTCTGGGACGACACAGACTTGACTGAACAGGGTGCTGAGACCAGAGTCTGACCAACAGGTTGCGTCAGCCTGAATTCGTGATTGATGTGTGAATTGTGTAGCATGGAGATGATGATGATGATACTAATTATTGTTGTTTTAAGAATTTAAAAGGAACAGTGTCTTTTTATTTCTTTGTCTGGAATGTCAAATATATACCTTACCATTAAAATTGGTGATAGCAGCCAAAAACGAAACTAAAATGGCTGAAAGACAGTTTTTCCATGTCCTGTCAGATAGTTTAAATTAATTATAAAGCTGATTGATACAGATGCAGCTGCCCAAACTTGGATTACACTTTGGCAGGAATATCTGTGGGGAAAAGCCCACTGAGAAAGTGAAATTGAGAGAGAGAGGGAGGGAGGGCGGGAGAGAAGGAGAGGGGGGGAGAGAGGGAGAGAGAGAGAGAGAGAGAGGAAAACCCAGGAGGGTCAGGAGTGCTTGAAGCGGTTGATTATGGGAGATGTATAGGAAATAGAGAACCAAGTGCTTGGTAAATGTTGAGTCTCCGGAAATATGACACCAGGAACACTTACGTGTTTCGCTGAAAATAAGACCTAGCTGGACAATCAGCTCTAATGCGTCTTTTGGAGCAAAAATTAATATAAGACCCAGTATTATATTATATTATACTATATTATATTATATTATATTATTACATTACATTATATTATTACATTACATTAATAAGACCGGGTCTTAGATAATATATAATATAATATAATATAATGTAATGTAATGTAATAATGTAATAATAGAATATAATGTAATGTAATGTAATAATATAATATAATATAATACTGGGTCTTATATTAATTTTTGCTCCAAAAGACACATTAGAGCTGATTGCCTGGCTAGGTCTTTTTTTCAGGCAAATACGGTAGTTGCTTGAAACAATAGCTTTAGACTGAATAGACTTGAAAATATACATATTCTTTGTAGATCAATAGTTTTGTGATACTAAAAATAATATACAGTGATCCCCAATATACCGAGATCCTTTTCAGGTCAAAGGTGTGAATTCGTGTCTCTGGGGCCTAAGACAATGTTCAGGAAATAGGGCTACTAAGACAGTGAGAGTAGTTTTGCCAGAATTTCTAAGTATTGATTTAATAAAACAAACAAACAAAAAAACACAACTACCACATTTTTGGTACTTTCTCTAGAAACTATGGATGAAAATACTAAAATAATTTTTTTAGTAGTTCCCTATTTGGAAAGGAAAAAATCTCACCATTTTCAGTTGTAGGGAATTCATGTAGAGTCTGAATGCATAAGTATCCAAAATAAAATGATTTTTTTAAATGGTCTAAAATGATTGCTTCTTGATTTAATAAACATTTTGACCTCCACACCCCCCCCCCCCCCCAACACACACACACAATACACATATTCTCGTGCTTATCAAATCATGAAAGCTCGGTTCAGATGAAATAACAGGAGGGTTTTTTCCGTCATCAGCCAAGAGTTACTTGGAAAACAGGCTGAACAAGTTAAAGTGCAAACCTAATACAGTGAGGGGAAAGATTTGTGTGCCAGGCACAGATGGAATTAGTTCATTCTCACATAAATATTATCCCTTTGTTCTTGCCAGGGCTGAGATGCAGTCATTGTCTTAAGTAACTCAGGGAGTATTCAGTTAAGGCTCCAAGTCCTTAGTCTTCTGGAAACTATCACCTGGCTTCATGTTACCCTAACGAGCAGTGTGACCTTCAATGGGCCACTTAACCAATTTAGGCCGCAGTCTATTGAGGATGATGGGTGTGAAGGGTCAGGTTCACCTCTTCCAGATTTTAGTTCTGTGCATCCATTATTCAAGTTTATTGATACGTTTCAACAGAGAAGCTTAGCAGCTTTTCTGTTACTAATAAATGGATATTTTACTCAATAGCACTCGACCATTTTTTTGCAGTGTGTTAATTTGTAGAACATTTTGAAACCCAGCATAGAAAATGAACGCACTGTCAAGGCTAACAGACAGTCTTTCAACTATTTTGTTTGGAATTGTGGTCTTTGTTTTTAATTTTGCAGTAAAAATTACAGTTGAAGTTATGCAAAAAATATATATTTTGGTTGAAAAAGAACATTTACACTGATTAGCATTTATTTCAATAAAACTTGTATCTTTAAAACATGGGATCTAAACGTGTTTCCACTGATAATAAGCATACTGTCTCAGGTCCACACAGATGTCGTTCAAGGTATGATTTCTCCTCTGTCTGCACTGTCTTTTGCGGGGAGTAAATGAAGAGAATGAACAGCGTTTAGACTGTCTACACCTTTAAAATTTTCTCGCAAAGGCTGCAAGTAATGGTTGGCATCTGAGACAATAAACAGGAAATTAGAGGGGCAGAGGTTCTTCATCTTTTGCCAGGGCTGGAATCCTTGCTTCATTTATTTTCTTAGGACACCAGAAATCTGAGACCGGTATTTAAGCTGACCACATCTTTTTTTATAGCTGGTCTACACGTGGCAATCTAGAGATTGCCGAATCTTTCTACTTTTCTCCAAATTAGTATACTGGCATTTGAAGTATCCAATGTACTTTTCATCGATGAACGGTTTAAAGTAAAGAACGTGGAACAGTGTGGCACTCTCATCATCCTAAAACATTCCTTTTTTTTTCTTTTTTTCCAAATGATGAAAGGAATACATGTGTAGACATTGTAGACAATTTGGAAAATTATTTTAATCCAATTCTATAATACACAGATCACCGCTGTTGGTGTTTTAGTGTCATTTTCTCTAGATCTACTTGTATTAAGTAATCAGTCACTTTGTGTTTAACAAATTGTTTCCAAGGGGAGCTGGTAAGAATGTTAATAGGTGTTTTGGGGAAAAAAAGAATGCTTTTTCATGGTCACATAGGTTTGGTAAATGCCACTTTGAATAATGTTAGATTCAGCTTTGTCACAGATGCCCTCCTCAGGGCTGGACCTCCTCAGGACTCTCCTCCACCTGGGATGAATGGCATCAAAACCCTGCAAGTATTACAGATCTGCTTTGGCAGCACAACTACTAACATTGCACAGGAGTGGCCTGCAGACGGCAATACAGATGCATGTTGTTTTTGTTCGTTTTGTAAAATTGAGATCTCATGCTCTTGTAACCTGCTTTTTTCCACTTAACATATTATGAACACTTTGGACTTTCCAAAATGTTTTTCCAAAAATTGCTTGCCTCCTTCTTTTTCAAATGTTCCACTTATAAAAGTTCTGTGTATAAAGCTGGGGGCCTCAGCCAAGTGACAGATCATTTCAGCTCTTGGTGAGCATCTCGAAAGGTTCTGAGGTATAAAATGTTTATACTCATTTTGTTTCTGCCTTCCACCCACAAACCTTGAATTTGGACAACTGTTGCTGAAGCTTGTGGACTCAGAGTTCCCAAAGCCACTGCTAACTTGTTTGCTTTGGAAAGGTCTGACAAAAATAGGTTGCTTTTAATGCAAATTGCTTATTTTCTCCTGTTGGTGGGCAGCTCATTTAAGAATAGTGTTTTATTTATTGTATTGTAAAAAATAGCCTCTTTGAGGAGAATGGCCTGCTTCAAGTAACTCTCACAGATTGGCTTTTCTTCCATGCAGAAACTATGACTTTGATCTAGAATAGTTTATTGCCTTCCCAAAGTATTTTTTCCACCGTTAAGTAGAAATTTGTATTAGGTTGGTGCAAAAGTAATTGTGGTTTAAAAGGTTAAAAATAATTGCAAAAACCGCAATTATTTTTCACCAACCTAATATTTAATGTTTCTTAAAGCCCATTAATGTTAAGTATTGCTAGCACCTTTCCTTCACGGCTGATTATCTAAAATACTTTTCTACAATTAAGGGTAGACACATATTTACCTCGAATTTAGACCAAATCAAAACAGGGTCTTCATTTTGAATGTTCCTTTCACCCATCCTTTCTTTCCTTTGTCACAAAAATATCCTTGAATCATAGCATTTGACAGTTGTGACCATTTTTTATTGTCCTGTTGGAAGTGTTAAGAATATGAGGAGAAATGTATTTATCTTTTAAAATGTATTTACCTTTATGAACTAGGGTTTAAATACATTTTGGAGTCCTGTTGAAACAAATGCCTGACTCTATATTGGTTGCCTCAACCTTGATTGATAAACCCTCATTCCTCTAGCATTGATGGTGTATAATTGAAATATTTTAAACTACATCGTAAAGTCCTTTCTTTTATAAACAACATATCCGGGCAAGGCCTGGAATATATTCATAGACTGTTTCCCCGATGCAATTCCTGAGTAAGTGCTTCCCCTTTATCGTCTTGAGCTGAAAAGCATAATGTGTACTTTTGGCATGGGAATTCCTCATAGAGAAATATGCAAATTTCTTCAAGGAAAACTGAATTTGCATGCAAGAGCTGTCACTATAATTATAACAATTTCCTCCTTTTTTTTTAATTCAGCTTTTCAGTGTGCTAAGTATAAGGTTTCCCCCTTTCCCACCAAGACAGGCCTTGCTGAAGGAAATGACTACTGAAAAACCTCATGCCGACTAAAATGAGGTATTATAAGGTTTGAAATGCAGTGGGAGGGGTTGGAGGGAGGACGGCAGGAAGTGGTGATGCCTTGAGTATCATTTATGTGAACATACAAGGCACCATCTGACAGCTTCTACCCAGAAGAAAAATGAATGAACTCATGAAAGGGAAAAAAAAAGAAGTTTGGTAATCAAGTTTTCCTTTTTCTGAGGCCTGTGTTTGCATAATTTAAATTGTAATAAAAATTAACATGCCTGAAATGTTTCAGAGTCGGAATCCTCTGCTGCTTTAGCTCATGGGCACCTCCCAGAATGCTTCCTCAGATAGCAACACAAAACACTGGCAGCCCCCCAAGAGAACATTCTTTGAGGACCTCACTGGCAATGGGAAAGGGGAACTTCACATTCTGATTGTGCAAAGTGCAGGCAGGGTGTGTAGTGTCCATATTAAGGTTGCTTTTTGTCTTCCATGTAAAGTGTATAATTTTATTTTTTCAGATATGTTATAGGTGGGAAATCCAAATAAACAGCTTTATATGGGTTAGAAAAAACAGGGAATTGGTGCATTGAGGGAAAATCACATATTACTAGAGACACTTTAATTACTTTTGTGGAGTATTAGTTTTCTAATAACCAAAATTGTTAAAATGCTAAATTTTATTTGTTTTCCAGTAACTCAAGTTGCTAAAAGGCTATGTGATCTAATACACCAAATTACTAAACTAATACCAAATATAATTAAACTTCTATTTGATTCAGGATGTTTGATTCAGTGTCCCAGGGTCATTATCACTATTGCATTCACGTGGAATTCGAGTTGCTGGGTGTCCCTGTTAGTAAAAGGCGAAACACATGGAGCCAGGCGTCTGTACCTAGCATTGTGTGACATGCAGCAGGGTAGAAAAGGCAGGACACAGTCAAGCCCACAGTGTCACTTTTGCTCAAGATGTGACATCCAATCTGGAGGGACTTACTGCCATTGGAGGCACAGATTTCTAACAAGATAATTTGGGCTTGACATAGGACCATACTTAATAAATAAGATGTTAAATGGGTAGTGCAGATGCTAGGAGCAGAAAGGAGGATAACGGAATTGTTAACACATTGCGTACGGATCACGAGAATCTTCACGAGGGATTTAAACCCCGCCGTCCGCAACGTGTTAAGTTTTGAGCGAGGCAGTGACCAATTTGTGTAGCATTTGAAGGAGAAGTTAGAAAATAAAAGAAACAGCATAAGTAGAGGGTTAGAGGTATGACTGTTGAGTACATCAGGGAGAGTAATGATAGTTCATTTGAGCGCACTGCATGAAGAGCAAGTGTTAAATACTAAAGTTGAAGCTTGTTCCAAACTCTCAGACCTCCCTTTCCCTTCTACTATTTAGTCAGGAAATGAGTGAAGATTCTAATATGAGATTAACGGGCTGGAGTGGGGATGGGGAAGAAGATCAAGTTCTGTTTGTGCATCAAGGGCTTAGAGCAGTGGCCCATTGAGATTTTCACTATGGTGGCCTAGTCTGGGGCTCATCTTGGGCCAGGTCTTTGGCTGATGTCACCTGGAATCCTTCCAGCTTCTTTTAACTGCCTGCTTCTCCAATTAAAGGCAGCTTTCTGGAACCATTGTGTGGCACCCAGGGAGAATTTACATAGTTTTCTGAGATGCCTGAGTAATGACATTTCTTCCTGTCCAAGCATGCTGCTGTAAGAGGATACCCTTCCTTCTGATGGCCTTGACCAACCTCACATTTAAGGGCCTGTGCACAGTTGTTTCTGTTGCTTGGAGAAGGTGAGCAGTGACACCAGCCTTTAGTTGCTATTGTTCGATCATGAATCTTTCCCCGATGACCATGAACTTCACACAATAACTGGCTACAAGATCTCCCCCGCCCTTACTCTCATACTTGCAAAGGTATTAGTTCTACAGGGTGAAGGACTTACTTTGTATTTTTCCTCTCTATTCTGTATTTTAAACAGTGAAGTTTATTCTGATAGTTAGTTCCTATGCTGAGACAGTAGATCTATAGACTGTTTCAAAACTTCCATAAATCTTATTTTAGCCATTTTTTAAATATTCAAGTAATAAATTGAAACCACAACAATGCTGATGGTTCTGAAATAAATTAAAGTATGAAAGAACAAATTTGTTCATTTAGGTAACAAGGTATTCCAGGTGTAATACATATACAACTCTCCCCAAATTACTTCTTATTTAATAATAAAAATGTCTCCAACTATAGTGCCCAATAGAAAACCACTTATAGTATAATTGAAATATAAATTTAGTGTAATTAATGGCAATTTATTTAGTTATTTAAATTATTGACAGGTTTGATTCTCTTTAATTCTAGTGAATACTTGCAGACAACACGACCCTGTTCAGCATTGATAAAGTTTATCCTGAATTACATATTTTAAGTATAATTGTAGGCTTTAAATTTGGTATTTTTCTGATTCATAAAATGTTTTATTTACTAAATATTAAATACCGCTTTAGGAGTAATGTAATAGGAGTTTGGAACATAATACCATTGTGTTCCAAATGCTATTGTACATGTCCAATCCTCCATAGGGACTACACGTACGAGTATTTATAGTTAAAAATGGGAATAGATATGCAATTTTGACTTCTAAATATAAAATTATCATTTCTAATGTTGTGCTCTACTTGTGTTTATGACTTCCAATCTTTTATGAAAAAGAATTAACATGATAAGTATATTAGTCCTGATTCCCATCACTCCACTATTTATTTCACTCCCCAGAACTAACTCCTCTCCTTAGGGGGCTATTTTTCTTTTCCATTTATATTTTTATACTCTTGCCTCATGTATGTGTCCCTTATACATCTGTGTATATGTATGAGGTATGTGTATGTAACACATACACGTTCACGTCCACATATATACATAAACACACAGTATTGTTGTGTATTCTAAAAATGTACATGCCTGGCACCGTGTGGGCTGCTCAGTTCTACTCCGTCAGCTTTGTTTCATCGATCCTTAAGTCAATACCACAGTGCTAAGACTAGGGTGAGGCAGACAACGCATACAGGACACAGAATTTACGGGGGTACTTACCCTTAGGCTCCGGGAGCCTCACTTGACTCAGCCTTGTTTCCACCTTGATTATAGCTTTATAGTAACTTTTGGTATTTGGTAGGTCAAAGTCTTGGCTATTCTTGGCTCCTTCACTTATGAATTTCATAGCCTATCAAGTTCCATGAAAAATCCCCCCAGATTTTGACTTGAATTTACGTGGACTTTATAGGTTCAGAGAGCGTCAACCTCTCACCAGGACTCCTGCGTTGTGGTCTTTTCTGCCTTCTAAACTCCTCTTCCATTGTTCAAACTTGCATACCTCAAGTATACCTGCCTAGAACACCCCTCAGATCTTTGTACGACTACCTCTTTTTATTGTCTTTCCTGCTCAGATTGCACCTCCCCAGAGAGGAATTCCATGGCCACCCTACCTAAAATATTCCTTTTTGGTTACTCTCTTTCCTTTTACCCTACTTTATTTTCTTCACATAATTTTCATGATCTGAAATGACATAATAGTGCTTATTATTTATTTCTGTTTTTACCATGGGCTTCTTCCAGTAGAATGTCAGGTCCTCACAAATAGGGCTTTGTCTCGTCTTGGCTATCACTATACACCAAAAGTTTTAGTAGCATGTTAAAAAAGCAAAAAGGAAAAAGTCAAGTTAATAATTCTTTTTAACCCAATATCCCTACAGTGTTATTTCTCCATGTAATCAATATACAATTATTGAGAAGTTTTACATTCTTTTTTTTTTTTTTTTTTTTTTTCAGATTAAGTGTGGAAAATCTGGTGGGTCATTTACACATAAGCACATCTAGTTTGGACGAGCCGCAGTTCACACATTCACTAGCCACATGTGGCTGGTGTTTATCATGTGGGATAGTGGAGAGCTAGAACAATGCCTGACACATAAGAAGAAATCAATAAGTATTTGCTGCATAGATGAACAAGTGAATGAGTGAGTGAATTTAACCTGAGTGTGTGTAAGTTACGAAAGCCTGCGTCAAATGAAGAGTAAAATCAAGTTCCCATAAAGGGTGATGTATTGCACCCTATTGTGGTTTCTGAATGGTTTCAGTTACATGTCACCTTTCTGGAGGCCTTCGTGTGCTAAGCATCATACTGGGCACTGAGAACATTAAAAATGAGACAGAGTCCTCAAGATGTCTGATGTCTGGTGAGCTGGGGAGAAACTTGATGCCTACTCTTTTGTAAGTTTTGTGTGTTTTGGAACAGCTGTGTATCGTGCACTCAGTTTTCCCAGTCTAAACTTTAATAATATTTAAAAACTTAAGTTCAGAACTTAAGTTGCAGATGCAATTGTGGACCACCCAGTTGCTTTTCATTGAACACATTTTACGGGCACTTAGCATTATGGTAAGGTGCAAAGGGGAGTAAATATTAGCCCTAGAACTATTTTAATGTGTATTTCTGTAGGTTGGATTCTTAACTCACCTGAACTATCCTCTAAGCATGATTCTTAAGTATTTCAGCTATATTTTGGGTGCATTGAGATTCTAAATGTATATGCAGTATGGTCTTTCTTTCGTTTTCAACTTATAATTGGCAAGTTCCCATAGGAAAAAATCATTATTGGTGCTATAAAAGCACTTTATATCTGTCACATTTGGGAAATGAAAGTTTTGAAAGGTCAAAAGAAAGTGTGCCCCCAATTATGATGATGACTTGTACATCACAAATAGTTTAATAGCTTGGAACCTATCCTAGTCTCCGTTACAGAATAAAAAGAGAAAGATTAAAAAAAAAAAAAAAAAAAACCAAACCGAGTCACTCAATAGGTATTTTACCATGTATTATTAAAACAGATGAAAAAGAGCTCACTTAACACTTTTATCAACATCTTTCTATATATATTTTCTGTGATTTGGAATTATTTAAATTGTGTAAGCCCACAAGTTTATTAGTTCACCTTTATTAATTTGTCAAGGTTAATGTCTGCATAATGAGTTGAAGATAATTAAAGATTTCTTGGCATCCATCTGCTAGTGTTTACTCAGTGTAGAAAGTTTTATAGCTCTTACTGTAATGTTTCCTGAGATTTCTTTACCACGGATCCAATTTTTAAAACAGAAATCACGCTGCTGCCTTAGGCAATGTAAGGATTCTTTTTCTTAATCTTTCAGCACATGACAGCCTATTAGGGAGATCAGATGATGGACCTCTAAGAAGCCCAGGGCGTGTTTGCAGACACAGTTGAGAGGTGGGTGATGCCAGCCGATCAGACACATGACCTGGCGGCCCCCTTTTCCCTCAGCAATCTGCTTTGGACGGCTGTCTGTTGCCGGCTTCTGCTAATTATTCTGCCCCAGCAGCAGAGCTGTGGGCGCTGCCCTAAGAAAGATGTCCTCCATGCTGTCCTTCTGTGAAGGCTGATGTGCATTAGGGAAGGGAGCGAGCTGACTAAGCGCAGCGCTTTCCTGAGAGCCTACTGTGTGCAGCCTCCATTATCAATCCATAGGCTAAAAATGAAGGGTTCAGGAGGGACTTGGGGCCCTCTGTGAATATCTTACTTAAATCCCTTTCATCTGAACTCCTTTGACATGCTCTTTTAAACCACTCCCTCCTTTTCCACCCCCCTCAAGCAACTCTTGTCATCTTCCTTTGTCTCCCTCCATGTAGCCAGTAATTGCCAGTTGCTCCCTCCCTGCTCCAGTTCCCAGACCTCTCTTAGCTAGATCCTCTTGGCTCCATTTTCAAGGTCAATATTACCTCTTGCCTGCAATTACCTTTGCCTTCTAACTCCTTTCCCCACATTCTCCTGTCCTCCTATTCCCAAGCTCACCTGCATTCACCCCTCTCTTGGACTGATCTGATCGCACAGCCCTCTGCTGATATCTTCCATGGTTTCCCATTCGCCGGGGAATCAAGTCAAAAATTTTAAATTGGGCAGTCAGGCTCCTGCAGGCTGTCCTGCCTCCCCCGCCCTCCTCACCTTAGCTGCCTTCCCAGAACCACCCTGGTCCATAATCAGAATGGGCTGCTCTGTTACTGTGCGCGTTCCCCTAGCACCTGTGTGCCCCACTTGACTATCACTGTGCCTCACCTGTGTGAACCTGTCACTGCTCTCAACTCCAGTGCCACCTCCCCAAAGCCTTGTTCACACCTGACCCTTGGCCCAGCCCTTACCCGATGATAATCTCACCTTTCTTACCGTCTCTAGACTTTTTAGGCCTCTCTGGAAGTTCTCAAAGCTTTTCCCGTGGTGAGGACTCATCCACACATGATCACAGATCCTGCCTGTCAATTTCCAGAGGCACTGTGGCATCAGCCCACTTTTTTGTCTCCCCACAATGTCCAGTGAGCTCTTTGCATTCTCTCAACGAGTGGACAAATACTTCTGTAACTTCCATAGTCCCTGGCTTGGCAACTTCCAGCTCTGTTTTTCTGCTTTCCTTCTTTTCTTAACTGCCTTTTGCTTTTTTTTTTTTGAATGGAGGGTTTGTTTTGCTCAGTAACCACCCACAGTGATCAGAGTCTTCTCTCCGGCCTCTGGCTTCCCCACAGGGCCCTGGGCTTCTCTTACGTGTTGCTCCACCTGCTCTCTGTTTTTTGCCCTAGTTTCTCATCGTTTCTGTGAACAGTTTCCTCTGAGCTGCTGTATCTCTTCCTTTAGCTTCAGTGTCGCATTTGATGCTTGTTCCCAAGGTCTCGACCAGCTTATGTCTGGTGGAAGTGTTGGGAAGTAGCTTGTGTATAAGGATTATAACATTTCAAGAGTATTCTTCATTGGATAATTAGGTGTTTTCACTCCATTACTTTAAAACCGTTTCTGCTCCTCTTCAAGATGTGGATATTTAGAAGTTGTTATATGATAGTGCATTTCATAAGAAGATATAGAAGAATTAGCTGTATCCTTTTTATTTAAACATGCAGTATTTCAGACATTAGAAAAAATGATATTAATTTTGAGTAATGTTATAGCATGCAGGCATTTAAAAATCAAAAGCATTTAAGGAAAGGCCTAATTTTGCTTGCCTTAATGTTGGCCCAAGTTTGGAGACTATAAAGCGTTTACAGACCATTAGCTGTAATACTTCACTCTCGAGACCACTTGTTGTAATCAGCTGTCAATTATTGTGCATCTAAGGGTAGTTAAAGGGACCATTAGGCTTGCAGTTTAAAAGCCAGCATTTAAAAATGTGCAGGAATTAAATTATAAATGTGGTGGTTCGATGAGACTCTACTGCATCATGTCCCTGTCTGGATGTACTTACTGTCTGATCTCTGGAAGGTTTTAGTGTCCATTTAAAAATAGAAACAGTAAGAATGTTATGCACTTGAGCATATGGTCACACAATTTTTGTTCCATACATTATATTTTGGGGGGGAAAATTTTTAAACCAGAAGTTACAGATCAGTATTTCTTATTAAAGCACGCAATGAGTTGGTTTCAGCCGATACTTTGGAGTGAGAAGAAGGAAGGAAATTGGAGATATTTAAATGTTTTTTGTCTTTATAGGGGACTCAGTTGAAGCTACAATCTCTTAGACTGTATCATGTGTGTTACCTGTTTATCACTAGTTTCTGAACAGTGTTTGCCTTTTCAAAATCTGTGTGCTTTAAAAAACACTATACTAGAGCTTTTTTACTAATATAACTGGATAACATGTCACATTTTTTTCATGGTTAAAGATGCTCTTTGCTTTGAATGTGCCAATTCTAAATGATCACACTATTAACAAACTCTTTGAAATCCAGTTGTTCTTTTTTTGACATTTCAAATGTTTAATTTTAAGTTGTTCTGAAAGGTCAATATTTGGTGCATGAGAAGATCCTTTTAAACTTTGTTTCTTTTATTTTTATTTATTTTCTTATTATTAGTTTCAGGTGTACAAAGCAACATAATGATTAGACATTTACCTCCCTCACAAAGTGATAACCCCAACAAGTCTACTGCCCATCTGACATCGTAAATAGCTATTACAATACAATTGACTGCATTCCCTACGCTGTACTTTACATCCCGTGGCTGTATATGTGTGTGCATTATACGTATAATATATATAATATATATTATATGTATAACATATATAATATGTTATATATTATATATGTATAATATATATATTTTATACACACACACATACTGGGGGTGCCAACAAATGTGTACAAGTGGACACTTTGGTCAGTGTTGCTTAAGCAGTAGTTCGCCATAATCAGAAGTGTCTGGACACTGATGATAACCACTTTGAGCACCTCTTGTAATTGCAGAAGTCATATGTGACTTGTATTCATCTTTTGTTATCGATATATATTATTACAATTTTAATACGTTTTCCTTTCTTAAAATGTGTATACATTTTTTGGCACCCTCCGTATTGTTATAATTGTTCTGTTTTATTATTAATTACCCTTGTTAATCTCTTACTGTGCCCAATTTCTAAATTAAACTTTAGGAAAAAAGTATATATGAGTATAGAGTTTGGTACTATCCTTGGTTTCAGGCATCCACTGGGGATCTTGGAATGTATCCCCTGCAAATAAGGGGAACTACTGTATTTTTCCAGATCTTTCATCCAAGTTTTTACACAGATAGGTGGGTAAGTAGGTAGATAGATTGATGATGATACACAGATGATATATAGATTTTCCTATATAAATTACAGTGTCTCTCTCAAATAGGAACAGTATCCATAAAGCAGTATAATACAGGAATCTACAATCTATATTATGTGTTGCTATCATATAGGCCAGAGCAGGAGTTGGTACACTTTTTCTGAAAAGGGCCAGAACATATTTTTGACTTTGTGGGCTCTACACTGTCTATTGAAACTATTTAGTGTCGTAGCACAAAATAGCCATAGACAATACGTAAATGAATGGGCATGGCTATATGCCAACAAAACTGTATTCACGAATACCAATTTTTTTTTTAATTTATTGGGGTGACAATTGTTAGTAAAATTACATAGATTTCAGGTGTACAATTCTGTATTAATGAATACCAACATTTGAATTTCATATAATTGTCACATGTCCTGAAATATTATTCTTTTGATTTTTTTCAACCACTGAAATATGTATAAACCAATCTTAGCTCACGGGCTCTATGAAAGCAGATGGATAGCAGGGTGGATGTGGCCCAGGGGCTATGTAGTTTGTCAATCTCTTGTGTGGAGTAAAGGAAAAAAAGTTACTTACAAAATTAAATATTACTGTTTTCAGAGTTAAATATCACAGTGGGATTAAGTAAAATAATTTACAAAGAAAACACTTCTTTTATAGAAGTCACTTGATACTTTATAGATAGTAAGTGAAAGGAAATATTTAAGAAGCAAGCAAAGGTAAGAGCAAAAAGGCTGAGAGTGGGCTTCTGTGGCGTCTCAAGTTCTGAAGGATGAAACGGGAGTTTGGTGTTATGACCGATTCACAAACTTCCTTAGCTCTTTCCCAGGAAGAAGTATTCCTGATCCTGTTTCTGAAGCACAGCATTAATATAACACTTTACTTCACATGGAAACCTATATTTTGCATGTCTCATCTTTTTATATGGATTTTGTTTTGCTGTGTTAGTTGACAAATACCATCTTTGTAATCGACAATCTCTTATATACCCTGAATTGGGATTTTTAAAGTTTATCAATTATGAGGTTTTATATTCCTTGAAGAAATGTAAAATAGAAACATTGAAGATTGCCTAGGAAATGCATTACATTTTAAGGCTCCCTGAGTAGATGCTTTATAATGTTAAGGCCGACCCCATTAATCCATTTCAAGGGCTGTTGTCTGAATGGCTCTGAGGCTCTTGATTTGATCCAGTCGCCAGGTGTGTCTCTTGATGCCAATTCTGCTTTCAGACCAATGAGAACACTGTGATCCAGTTTTTCTGCCTTCTGGAGCAATTGCTAGTTTTACTATAATAAAAATAAAACAATAGGGCACCTGTTGTGATACTTATAAAATTGTTGTTTTACCCCATAATTGCAAAACACAACATATAATTCATAAAACTAAGAAAACTTATTTTTCATGAAATAAGGAACAGTTTATTAAGGATTATTCTATTTGACTTTATTTGCTTAGTGTGTGACTTAATGAAAGTGTGTGTGGTAAGAAGCAAAAATACATTCATTGTGTTAGGTTTTTTTAAACTACTTGTCCCATATTTCATTTTATTCACCTGAAGTGGAGAGTCAAATTGTATTTTATTTTTTCCATTGTATAACTTGCCAATTTGGGGAATAAAGGATATTCTTGTTAGATAACCAAATATAAGGGTGAAAATACACACACGTATGCACACATGCATATGTTAAGAGGGGTTATAGCTTTTATTCTTCTTAGAAGAAGTTCATGGTATGAAATTTAGACACTATGGAGCAGCATAAAGAAGAAAATAAAAGCATATATTTTCACCAGCCAGTCATAACCACTATTAATAGTTTGGGGAGTACCTTCCATTGTCTTGTGTCTGTTTCTACATACACAAGCACATACGCTTATATTCAGTCCTTCAGGTATTTCTCGGGTCATATTTGTTGCGTATCTATGTGGTAGATGCTGTGTTGAGGCACTGGGGACATGGAGGTGAACAGAACCGTCCCTCTTTTGCTGACGTTTACTTTGTTCTAGTTGGGGGAGACAGGAGTAACCAGCCAGTCACTGTATATCTGATGGTGGTGAGCACTATGCATAAAATTAAGAACAGGCGAGAGGTCAAACGTGTGTGTGTGTGCATGTGTGTGTGTGTGTGTGTGTGTGTGTGTGTGTGTGTAAAACTAAACATAGTAAGTGGTTATACTACCCACACTCTTCTATAGCTTGCATTTTTAAATTAAAAAAAGATAGCATGAATATTTTCTGTATCACTACACATATTTCTAAAAAGCGTTATTCTGATTGACATACTCTACTTTTATATGAATGAATGAGGTTTATTTAACTAGTTGTTCAATATCATAAACTAATGTTTCCTTCAAAAAACTGCTATTATGAACAAGACTGTGAGGAATATTAACTGAAGGTGAGCATTTTTGCACGTCCTTAGGATAAATTCCTAGAAGCAGAATTATTGGATCAAAGAATAATCATGTGTTAAGACTTTTGATACGTGCTGTAAGATTAAAAATGTCATATGGTGAATTCATAGCTCAATTTCTTTTCCTTTACCCGTATTCTTCCCTTTTTCCCTCCATATTTTCAAAGTTTCAGATCCAAGCAAAAGTAGGCAGTATTCCCCAAATTTGAAGAACTGTGTACTGTGATAGCATAGAAAGTGTTCTTGGTGAATTTTGTTTTTCATTTCTGAAACCAGATTCTTATCATGGGTGAGAGGGCTAATGCACTTACAATTGCATCATTGCACAAGCTAACACAGTCCTGTTTGTTGCTTACAAAGTTGGTATGAAATGAAGAAAAAAGACATTAAGTGCAAAAAACCAGCAAGCACTCTTGGAAATGCGAGAGGGTCAGTGCAAGTTTCAACATGTCATTTCATTTGCTTGTTTTTGGAGGTCTGAAGGAAGTCTAAGAATATTGAACTGTGTTACAAAAGAAGCATTCAGTCTTGGGAGAAAACCACTTTATTCTTTGCAGTTTGCTTTCGGATACATTTTTCTATTCCAGCAAAATAAAATTTAGTATTTTAGAAGAAAAGTTTCTAATTTGCTGTCACCGTCCACTGGTTTTCTTTCTGGCAACATTGTATGTAATACTAATACTAACATAATTGGCATAGACTTACATAGAATCTACTCTGTGCCAGATACTGGATTACCTCATTTTAAAGCTAGACAGGGATTGTTTTTCACAAGAGAAAGTGGAAATTTTAACACCAAGGCCCTAGAGGTTTAGCAACTCTAACCCTTTTCAGAAATCATAAAAGTAGGAGGGCCGTGTTAACATTCGGGTTGAAATGCAGCCTCTGGTTTAGCAAGTCCAGCATGGGGCCTAAGACTCTGCATTTCTAAAAAAAAAAAAATAAGCTCCCAGGTTAGGCTGATGCTGCTGTTCCATTGACAATACCTGGAGTAGCAAGATGTTTAGAGATCTTTGTTTAAAGCCTGCTGTTTACCTGTGGGGAGAGTGTGAGCAAGAGGGGCGGGTGGCCCCGCTCTGCCAACTGCCCAGGCCAGCAGAGGTTGGGAGCTGTACGATTTCTAGACATGTCCTTCTTGTACTTTGTTCTCCATGCCGTTCATCCCGAGAGAGCCACCTCAGCAATGAGGTAACGATATATGACTCAGATCTTCTTTTTATGTTCATGTGTCTTCTAAGTTTTCATTCATGATCATATATTCATCTTATAATTGGAAAGAAAGAGAATAAATTCATTTTTTAAGTAGAATAGTCCCCTTCCCTAAATTTCTATTGATGATTGTCCTTGGGCCGTCTCTTGCTTCAGCTGATCTCTTTGAAGATCTTTGAGGAGGTCTTTGAGAGAGTTATTAGAGTAAACCTGTTAGGTGCCCTGCCCTTATCAACCTTGGTACTTACCTTTAAAAAAAAAAAGTGGTAAAATACACATAACATAAAATTTACTGTTGAACCAATTTTAATGTGTGGTTCAGTGGCATTAAGTATATTCACATTGTTGTGCAACCATCTCCATGATTCATCTCCAGAACTTTTGCATTTGCAAAACTGAAACTCTAAACCCATTAAACAGTACCTTTTTTTGTTTGTTTGTTTTTTTAAAGATTTTATTGGGGAAGGGGAACAGGGCTTTATTGGGGAACAGTGTGTACTTCCAGGCCTTTTTTCCAAGTCAAGTTGTTGTCCTTTCAATCTTAGTTGTGGAGGGTGCCGTTCAGCTTCAAGTTGTTGTCCTTTCAGTCTTAGTTGTGGAGGGCGCAGCTCAGCTCCAGGTCCAGTTGCCCTTGCTAGTTGCAGGGGGCAGAGCCCACCATCCCTTGTGGGACTCAAGGAGTTGAACAGGCAACTTGTGGTTGAGAGCCCACTGGCCCATGTGGGAATCGAACCGGCAGCCTTCGGAGTTAGGAGCACAGAGCTCCAACTGCCTGAGCCACCGGGCCCGCCCGTAAACAGTACCTTTTTATTCCTGCTTTCTTTTAGTCCCCTGGCAACCACCATTCTCTTTTCTCTCTATGAAATTGACTACTCTAGGTTCCTCATATAAAGGGAATCACATGATATTTGTCCTCTTGTGACTGACTTCTTTCACTTAGCATAATGTCCCCAAAGTTCATTCATGTCATAGCATGTGTCAGAATTTCCTTCCTTTTGAAGGCTGCATAATATTCTATTCGATGTGTATATTACAGTTTGTTTATCTAGTCCTACATCGATGGACATTTCGCTGGCTTCTACCTCTTGGCTATTGTGAATAATGCTGCTGTGAGCATAGATGTTCATAGGACTCTTCAAGTCCCTGCTTTGGCTCCTATGTGTGTGTTTTTTTGCCCACTTCTGGCTGTCTGCATCTGTGTTTCCTTACCCGAGTGAGGGCTTTTTCTGGCCGCCTGCTCTGCCCATGTATGGGCTGTGAAGCCCATGTCCCTCTCCCTTCCCATTGAGGTCGGAATCGGTATACAAGTGCCCCAGCTTCCTTGCCTCTCGGGTGGGATAATTGGAGAGGCATGTCTTCACCATCTCCCCGAGTTCCTTAGTGGGCTTAGACCCCAGTCTCCCACAATGATAACTTGAATGACTCCCTGGTCTCATTTAGGGTATGCCTCAGAGGGAACCCAAACTAAAGAGTGTTGAGAAGGAACCCTGTGAATACCTACTTACACAGAGAGCTATTCTGTTGTTGGACAGCAATAGTGAGATTTGGATATTTGAGATGGGTTCTTGGTGGAGCTGCCTTCCTATCCCATCCAGCCAGATGTTCAAGAAGAAAATTCAACCTCTTCACATCAGCCTTTGAACTTCATTGTTTTAATATAAAATATATTTTCAAAGCTCTGTTTAAGCCTCCACTATCTCAGTGATATATTCTCCTAGTTTATTACCATACATGGAGCTAGATCCCAAAGAAAGAAAGAAACAGTTCTATGAGTAAGTAGATATTGTGTTGGTTGATATAATCGTTTTCTATATATAGATGCCTGTTGCTTGCTTCTGCTACCATGTTTAGCCTCTGGGGTTCTTCTTGGATGTGTCTGGTTTGTTGTTTTTGGCTCATTTTGACTTTCTCTGGGTATTGTATTTTTCATATAAAATTATGTATTTAGCAACAAGCTTGGAAACAGATTAAGTTTCTTGTACCAGAGTTGCTGCTCAAAATGAAAATGCAGCCGCAGGTGTCAGTGAGAGGTCTGCTGCAGTGTCTTTGGGAAGTCTGGCTTCTAGGGAGGTGTGAACTTTCATTAATCTTTGGGAGTTTTCCTAGTTAGAGGATTTACATGCCAACTCTACTGAAGGCAGCTACCATAAAACCACTGAGAATGACTCCTAGATTTGCAATTACAAACGGAAGATGTGTATGTCTGTGTAAACAGCAGCTAAAGAACACCCACCTCAAACCAACAAGTCTTTGACCATCTGTATGAAAACACAGTAGATTTGGAGGGTGGAAGATGCATGCCTACGTCAGAAAGTCTGTTTATATCTTCCTTTTGTGAGTTTAAAAGATAAATTACTTTAATTGAAATGTTGTCCAGGCAGTTCATAGCATGAATAACTTTCAAAGTAGAAAGCAGTTTTAGATACAGAAAATAGAGGGTAATGTCGTTGCAAAAGTTTCCCTTTAAAGTTATCAAAAGAGTATCACAGCAGATGTTTTTCTGTGTTTGAATTGTTTTCCCATGAAAACCGTGAATGATGTTTACACATGGTAGCTCAGTTTCCTAGGTCAGGAGCAAACTTATCTGACCTCACATGTTGGAGGCTGGAAATCTTCTTTGTTGACATTGCACAATGGCAACTATTTAGAAAGAAATCATGTATTTCTTGGTTGGATAAATTGAAGTGAATGAGGTCAGCAAAAAAATTAACATAAAGCCCAAGCAAAGCGAATGTAGTCCTTGTTTCTCTGTATTAACACAGATTAACGTATCCAGAATATAAGAGGGCTCATTTAGACTGAGAAAATAAAGTCAGCTCTTCATTGTGAAAGGAATCTCTGAGGGTTTCCTAGGAAGACGCACACCCTCCCTAAGCCGCTTGCCTTTCCTTCATTTGTGGGGCTCCTGGCGGGCACCTAACAGCATTGTGTGAAATTACATTACATTAGAAGACACTCGGGGGTGGTATTAACAGTATGTATAAACATTTTTTTAACGGCTCACGGAGCAGTAACCGGTTTTCTACTGTAAGCCAAATGTGCTTTGTGCTGGAGATGTTAAGCGTGATCCGTTCTGTCTATCATTTGATAGATGAACCAATCAACTAACTGATCTATATCACTGAGCCTCCCTTCCTCGCTCGCTCCCTCCTTCCTTCCAAACTAAAATCTAAACTCAACCTAGAGCCAGGCAGGCTTCTGCTGTAGAGGTTCAGCTCCCAATGAGATATCATCTCATCTCTGTGATCTGCAACCTCCTACCTATTGAGTGAAGGGATGAGATTGGCTCCTTTCAGTGCAGTGGGTAGTTAAAGGCATACATAGCCTCTGGATCTGAGTGCCTGCATTTAGATCCCAGCTTTATTCCTTCCTGCTTGTGTGATTGTGGGCAATTTATTTAACCTCACTGTGCCTCAGTTTCCTCCTCTGTGAAATTGGGATCGTGATTGTACTTACCAGCTGTTTCGAAGATCAAATAAGATATTACAGAGATATGTAAATTGCTTAGAACAGTGTGGTGCATATTAAATACTCAATAAACATGACCTTATTATGTATCTTGTCTCTATACAGCAGATGCTTGGCCTTCTTTCCTCTATTCAGTTATCTCCCCCTGCCCATCTTCACAAAGCTCATAGTCTGGTATTGAGACAAGCATAATTACCTGGCAAAAATAGAGGAAGAAGATGACATGTAACTTGGTATGAACGGATGAGAAAAGGTTTGGCAGGGAGAGAAGGAAGAGGGTCATTCCAAGCAGAGGGAACTGTGTTAGGAGGCAGGAAAGAGCTCAGCGTGCTTCGTGGACAGCAGTTAATTGGCTGTGGCTGGTGCATGGGGTGCCTGCTGGCTGTGAGGCAATGAGATCCTGCACCTCTGTTTTACACCAGCACACCTGAGTGGCACAGTCCTACCAGGGACGTTGACTTTTCATCACGGTGACTCCCCTCCATGTGGAATGGGGCAGCCATTCCAAGGGCTGGGATCTGAATCTTGGGGCGGCTATTAGTGGCCCAGTATGTATTGTAAAACCCTCACATTTCCTCCCAGGGATATGTGCTTCTCCCTTCCTTCATACTGATGTTATTTAATCTCAGGGCTCATTTACCCATTGGCCAAGCTTTGGGGGATGAGGTGCCCCTGTCTTTATGCTTTTCCTTTAATAGTTAAGCAGCTCCATGTAGCACACAGAACCCTAGTTGGGCTATTGTGAGGCTTCATGCCTGGGTTTGTTTCTAACTAGTGGTCGGACCTCAAAAGGTTCTTTCCTCTCTAGGTCATATTTCTTTATCAATGTGATGAGAAAAGTGGTTTGGGGGTTCTCATGGACTCTTTAGGCAATGTGGTGAAGCCTCTATGGACCCCTTCTCTGAAGAACGTTTTTAATGCATAGAATGAAATACATGGGACTACAAAGGAAATCATTATATTGAAATACAGATTTAAAAGTAATAAATGAATTTGTGACATAACATATGGACATCTTTTTAACACATGAAATGACATCACTATTATAATTTTTAATTACCTATGTGCCTAAATGATATTTTACAATATCTGCAATAATTCTAATTGAATTGACGTGAAAACTATCTGGAATTTCCATTGAAAAGCAAGTCGCAGGTGCTATTAATACTATGGTGGTGATTTATATTTATAATTGGAGGAAATGCCACACTTCAGTTATTGGTTAGTGAAAATAATCATGTAATTATTTTCCCATCCAATTTTATTGACCCTCTGATTATATCTGTGGGCTAGCTGACTAATGTGATGTTTCCTTTGCTGATTCTGTGGCTATGAAATTTAGTAACAATCTCATAATACTAAAAGATTTCCAAATAAATGAAAAGTGTTAAAGTCCCTATGTAATTGGTAAAGCACATGTCATTGGCTTTGAGAAAAACAAAGGTATTCTGGGGAATGTGAGGCACTTTTATATATGGTAATTAGTGGTGTCTGGTTCAAGAGTGCTAGTGGCTATTTTTGAAAGCCCTCAGTAACAACAAACTAAAGAGTGTAAATGGTGTTCAGTTGATCTCATTATTCACAGTAGTTATGTTCTATAAGTTCTTCATGAACAGTGAATTAGTAAATAGTGAGGCATTGCTCCTACTGGAAATATAGGGTTAGGTTCCTGTGAGCCTGTGGTCACATTTTCATCAACTGATCAATATATAAACCTTTTAAATGTATGTGTCTGTCTTTAAAAAGCTTCTTAATTAATATGTATTGTTAACATTGAACTCACGTCAACAGCACTACAACTCATGCCTGAAGGAAGCTTTCTGACACGTGTATTTTCTCCATAAAGCACATCACCAACTTCTCGTGGTTAGGACCACTAGACAGAACTTCAGCACTGCACTTAGGGGAACATTTTAAACAGTGAAATCACCGACAAAAAGCACAAAATTGTGAAAAGCATGGCTTGAAAATAGACTGAAAGAGACACCTGTCTACAGTACAAGAGCTGAAATAAGAAGGCAGAACAAGCTTTGTCCAACCTCAGGGAACGTGTGCATCAATGGCTCAAGTTTTTTGACTCTCTGTGCGTGTTTGCCAAAGCAGTACCTTACTGATTCTGCAGTTACAAATCAATTTTGGCAAGTAGGTGAATTTGCAAAGATGGGAATCCGCAAAAAAATGAGGATCGACAGTATATTGCTAATATTTCTGTCTGGCCCTGAGGTCTACTTGTGACACTGGCGATCTCTGTGTCTGACCTTGGTTTAGTTGTTTCACTACTCTGTTTTCTTACTCATAAAACAAGGATGTTGGCAGTAGATTTAAAAAAAAAAAAAAAAAGCAGAAGTCACTTTTATTCATGCGACAGCCCAAGGTATAAAGCAGTAGTCAGCCCCGTGTTCCTTGCGTCTCCTGTCCTTCACCAATTTTACCAATAATGTCTAGAAAACCACTGGGCTAGCTCTCCAAGGCCATTTTCCTCTGTCCCATTAGGTTATACTTTATTCATTTGACAAATATGTATTGAGCCTGATACAATTCTAGATACTATTCTTGTACCAGTCCCACCAAAAAAAATTTGATTAGAACTCTTTGAAAATAGCCTACAAATACTTTTAGTTGTAATTCTTATTAAAAAAAATTTTTCTAGTTTCATGTCTTCTGACTTTTCTAATATCGAGTGGCCCAAGTTAATCTTTCAGACTCAATGTTGTTTCAAAATATGTGTCAGAATCATTTAGGAGCTCGTTCCAGGCTTAGTTCACCCTTGTCTGGGCATCTTTCATCTAGGAAATTGGAACCAGGAAGGACCTCCTCATTAGTCATGTCTGAAAGCAGGCCGGTTTCAGGACAAACCCATTCAAGTGGACACCCAGTATTGTCAGGTCCCCTGGCATTTTGTGTCTACTACCCCACTAGAAGGCTGTCATAGTGGCAATACCTTTCCCCTCTGGAAAATGCATTTTTATAATCCACATGTGCATAAATAGTAAAATAATAAACAGTGTGCATTAAAACAGTCTCAAAGTGGACTTCCAGTTTAACTAAAGCAAATTATAATTTTTACATAAGACAATAGATGTGTGGTTTTTCTTAGTCTTCAGTGCATGAAAACCAAAAACACAATTTGTTAAAATTGTACTTCGTTCTTCAAAGGAGTTGCATTCCCCTTAGAAGAAAATTAGGAAGGAGGGAATTGATAGTAGATTTGGATCAGTTTGTTTTAATCCACTGAGTGTCCTTTAATCATGAAATCTTCAAATTTATCTCAAGGATAGTACCTAATCTTTAGTGAGGAAATCTTTCCTTATTGGCATTTCTATTCTTTTGGG
The DNA here is from genome assembly GCF_057876585.1 of Rhinolophus sinicus. Lineage (NCBI taxonomy): Eukaryota > Metazoa > Chordata > Mammalia > Chiroptera > Rhinolophidae > Rhinolophus > Rhinolophus sinicus. The sequence goes on from NC_142513.1 coordinate 30,039,376, forward strand.
GGAAAAATAGGATTTTTCTCTGAAATGCCTTTTTTCCTTAGGAAATTATGAGATTGAATTATTTCTACTCTGTATGAAGAGCTTGCCTTAGGAAGGCACCAAGGTTCACACAGCTTCAGTTTGAATGCAATGTGGATTGTTTCATTTCTACAATCACTGGCTTTTAACAAATCTGTTGATGCTTAGTCTAGCTGTGGTAGATTGTTACCTTGGTGGCCTCAGTGAACTCTACCTTGCATCGAGCTTGTGCCCTTTAGATTCTCCTCCTTCATTGATGTGAGACTTGGCCAAAAAACTTGTTTTGGTCAACAGGATACTAGCAAGCATGACACAAGCAGAGGCTTCATAAGCACTTGCCCTTTAAGATTAGGGTGTGTTCTCTTGGAATGCTCCTTCTTGGAAGCCCACCTTCGTGCCATATAAAAGCTTAGAGTAGACTATTAAAAGAGTGGCCACGTGGAGAGAGACCCTGAAGGATGAGGTACTATCTTGAATATTGCATCCCCAATCCAGCACCCAGCTGAAGGCAGCCTGTTGAGTGACGTCAGCTATACCATGTGAAATAGAACTGCCCAACTGAGCCTAGCCAACCCAGTGAATTGTGAGAAATAATAAGTGTTGTTGTTTAGGTCATTAAGTTTTATAGTGGTTAGTTCAACTTTAACTGAAACCATGTCCTACTTTTTTTTTTTTTTTTTATTAGTTTCAGGTGTACAAACCAATGTAATACCGTGTTTCCCCCAAAACAAGACTGCGTCTTACATTAATTTTTGCTTCAAAAGACGCATTAAGGCTTATGTTCAGGGGCTGTCATCCTGAAAACTCATGCTAGGGCTTATTTTCCGGTTAGGTCTTATTTTCGGGGAAACACGGTAGTTAGACATGTACACCTGTCACAAAGTGATAACCCACCTCCCCCAATCCACTACCCCTCTGACACCGTATATAGCTGTTACAATTCCACTGACTCTATTCCCGATGTTGTACTCACATCCCATGACTATATGCCGTATTTCCCCGAAAATAAGACCTACCTGGAAAATAAGCCCTAGCATGATTTTTCAGGATGACATCCCCTGAACGTAAGCCCTACTGCATCTTTTGGAGCAAAAATTAATATAAGATCCGGTCTTATTTTCGGGGAAACACGGCATATACATATGTGTGTGTGTGTGTGTGTGTGTATATATATATATATACATATATATATGTATATATATATATATACACACACACATATATATATGTATATATATGTATATATATATGTATGTATATATATACACATATATATATACATATATATACATATATATACACACACGTGTGTATATATTTAATTATAGTTGACATTCAATATTATTCAGCTTCAGGTGTACAGCTCAATGGTCAGGCATCTACACAGTCTATGAAGTGGTCTCCCTAATAAGACAAGTGCCCATCTGATCCCCTACAAAATCTTCACATTTTTTATTATATTCCCCAAACTGTATTTCATATCCCTGTGGCTATATTGTGACCACTAAATTGTACTTTCTAATCGCTTTACCTTCTCCCACATCCCCACTCCCCTCCCATCTAGCAACCAGCAGTTTTTTCTCTATGTCTCTGAGTCTATTTCTGTTTAGTTTGCTCATTTATTCTGTTCTATTAGATTCCACATATAAGTGAGATCATATGGTATTTGTCTTTCTCCGTCTGACTTATTTCACTTAGCATAATATTCTCTGGGTCCATCCACGTGGTTGCAAATAGTAAGATTTCATTCTTTATGGCCAAGTAACACTCCATTGTATAACTGTACCACAGTTTTTTTTCCAGTCGTCTACAGATGGGCATTTTGGTTGTTTCCAAGTCTTGGCTGTTGTGAATAGTGCTGCAATAAACATAGGGGTGCATAGATTTTTTCGAATTAGTGTTTTGGATTTCTCTGGATAGATACCTAAGAGTGGAATTGCTAGGTCATAAGGTAGTTCCATTTTCAGATTTTTGCAATACCTCCATACTGATTTCCATAGTGGCTGCACCAATCTGCAACTCTACCAGCAGTGTACAAGAGTTCCCTTTTTTCCACATCCTCGCCAGCACTTGAAAAGATCTGTGCAAAAGGACACATTCTGCAAAGATACCGTATATGTGTTTTGGTTTATAGAAAACTGCATTTCATAATGCTGTAGTGCCATTAAAAGCACAATGAACAAGGGCAGGTGTGTGTGTGTGTGTGTGTGTGTGTGTGTGTGTGTGTGTGTATGCGTGTGTGTGAGATAGATCGTGGCATTATTGCTTTCACTTTGCAGCCGAGTGTCATGCATTCAGTATTTTTATTTTCACAAAGGATATATACCTAAGGAAGGTACCTTGAAAAGTAATTGCTCTTTTATTCATTCACGTTGTGGAAGATACTGAAGAGTATAAGGAAAAGAGCTGTCATCCAGAATCCCATTACCTAGAGGCCAGCTCTGGAAAGTTTTCATATTGTAAAGACAGTTAACAAAACACTTTCCTTGGTTCTTCTTTGAAAGCCTAGTATATTAATTAGATCCAATTGAGAGTGTAGACCTCTGGTACCTGTATAAATGTGGTAAAAGCAAGAACACAGGTATATAGGTTCTTGCACTGGATTTACAGTTTGCAGTGTCTCACCACTCCACTCCATTCTCTACACTGCTATCCGGCTGCTTTTTCTAAAAGGCAAATTTCTGACATGCTTCTGCCTAGGGAAGTGGTTTTCAGCAAGGGCTGATTTTGCTCCTGGGGGGCATTTGGCAATGTCTGGAGACATTGTTGACTGTATTGGGAGTGTGGGGTGTTGCTATTATTTAATGAATAGAGGCTAAGGATGCTGATAAACATCCTACAACGCACAAACAGACCCCTAAAATAATAAATTATCTAGCCCAAAATGTCATTAGCGCCACTGTTGAGAAACCTGGCTCTAGGGTAAGGCCCAAATTCCTAGCTATTGCTGCCCTTTCTGACCTCACACCTCTGACCTCTGACCTCATACCTCTCATGCATTTTCCATATGCAATACTGAACAGCTCCCTATTTCATATTTTCTCACCTTGTAGCTCTTTGCTTATGCTGCTGTTCCTGCAGTCTGGAATGCACTTTCCCTAAAGGTTATTGTTCTCTTTGTATTTTATCACAATGCCTGCACTTACTTCCATTTTTCAATTACACTGAGTTGTAGTTACTTTTTAAAATCTGTTTTCCCTACAAGTTAGGTAAGCTAGGACCAAACCACATAGCTAGTAAATATGTGAGTGAATGAATGAATGTCTGAGTAAGACCAGTAAAAAGGGGGCTAGAGCTACATGTGTTGAGAGCAATGCATTGCCCAGTGTCAGCGAGATTTCTTTACCAATGGGTGACTCATTCCTGCAGCGGCACCGTGGACACCAGTTCTTCCTGCTGTACATGATTTTAATGTCAATGAACTTCCCGGTGGTTCTTCCAAAGGCTTCTTTACCTCTTAGCAGGCATCAGTATCCAGTTCCAGGCGGGCCTGATGGAGTAGAGAGGCAGCCTCAGACAGGTGAGAATGAAGACATGAAGATTTGTTCCCCAGATGTCCACCTGGAAGGACCATGTCAGGGAGGGTTTTAGAGAAGTGACGGACGGTTGCAAAGTACTATCTTTGGCTTCAAGCCACATTAACATTAAAGTAGCATAATGTAGACCAGTTCTCAGACTTCTCTGCATATCAGTGTCACCATGGCAACTTCAGAAAATACTGTTGTTGGTTGTCCAACCCCAAGAGATGTTGATGTCTTTGGTTTTTGGTATGTCCTGGTCTTCAGAACGTCTAAAAGTTTCTCTGGTAATTCTATTCTGCTCCCAACTTTGAGAACCACCGATACAGACAATTAGGTAGATTACAGCTATTCATGTTAACATTTCCAAAGTAATTTAATTTTTTCCTTCTTGATAATTTAATATTTCTTAACAATTTTATAATTTTAGTAAAAATAATATTTTAGTATTTATAACTTTGTTCCAATTTATAATTGCTATAAGATAATCTGATACCTAACTTTGTAGTAAATGATGTGGTGTAACCTCACTTTTTCTTTTCTCTTCCCTCTTGGCCTTGCAACTCAGATGAAATATCATAGAGAAGCAGCTGACCATTCTTCATGTTGGAGGAAATTGGAAGGAAACCGTGTTTTAGATAGTATGCCCACAAAGATACAAAATTAGAACTTTCCTCTTTGTTCTCATCGCGCCTCTCCTGTTTCCAGTACTCACATACCCTGAACTCGTGGTGCCGACGAGACAAAGTGGGAGGAGCCTCGTGGTCCCAAATAGTCCTTCCTCATTGTTACTTCAGGTTTTTCATTTTATTACAAATAGTGCATTTGTTATGAATCTGCTCCCTTTTAATCATCTTCCCCCTTCCGTCTTAGCCTCTGCTTCCTCCCACCCTCCTTCCAGAAGCATTTTGTTGGCTTGTTATATGTTTCCAAATGGTACTGAGATGAGGTCTTGATCACCTGTCAGAATGGTCTTGCTCATGACTGGTGGTTGGTATGATTTTTGGCATGATTTTAAATATGAGAGGTAGAAACATGGGCCTCATTCATGGCACTGCATGTCCAGCACTGAATTTTTTTTTTTTTAATCACTTTATGAAAGCTTGGGATCCAGTGGCTTCTGTCACTGAGTAGTAAGCACTGCGATAGGATGGCTGCTCTTGGCAGAGGCCGTAGCTTTCAAGAAGGGAATATAATCACTTTGAGCTGCGGAATTTTAGGTGACTGTTTCTGTTTCATTTCAAGAGGGAATGTTAGAGTAGGAAGAGATTGTCAAGATACTATAGATAGTGCAACCTGCTCACTCCTTTTTTTTGTTGAATAAAACGGAGGCTCAGGACCATTTAGTTCATCCCTTGATCACTGTTTATGGAATGCCCTTGGTTCACCTCTCTTGGAGGTGCTGCTGGGTGTGGGGAATAAGGAAGTTAAATGATTTTCCCAGGAGACATGAAGCTATGGCAGAACCAGAACTACAAAGCAGGCCTCTATCTTTTGAGTATTAATTTATAAGAAATTTCCAGTCTTGAATTTTTAAATAGGTATATCCTATAGCAGACTAAGAAGATAGTCGATAGATGTTTATACACGATTTATGAGTTTTAAAATAATTGATTATACGAGTAAGTATGTATGCTGTCAAATCTAGGAAATTTGATTTAAAATAATATCTAGTAGCCATTTGATTGTTGGGTTAAATTTTCACTTTCTAAAAGTTGTTTTCTTTATGGTGATAGAAAAGTGCTTTTTGCTTATTCTGAATTACCTGAGTTTAAAAACAAAACACAAATAAAAAATAAAAATAAAAACACTCCAAAGAATGGAGTTTTGTGTCAGTCTAACTGTTGAGCCACATGATTTATGTTCCTTTTACTGCTGAAAATTTTTAGCAAACTTTAAAGCTGGACAAGAAACCTAGAGATCCTCCTACCTAAGTTCATTTGACAGATGAGGAAATTGAGGCCTGGGGAGGTTGTTTGCTAAAATTCACAGAGCTAGTCCAAAGCCAAGTTGGAGACCAGAAATAATTTTTTTTTTATTTCAAGTTCAGTACATGTGTACTTTAGTGCAGAGTAAAAACTCTAGACGAGGTTTGTACTACACATATGCAGGCATATGCATGCTCTTTATGATGAGTCTGTTTTCAGAGGTGTAGGTTATTCATGCGTTGTTTTCGGTTGGCTTCTCCCAAAGCTGGCTAGCGACAAGGATTGGAGTGCAAGTAGCTAACCTGGGAAGTGGTCCCAGGAAGCACCTATAGGGAAGTGGGGAAGTGAGGTAAAAAATGGCAAGGCAGCCAGTATAGGGTTTGCTGACAAGCTGATTCCACCTTGGGTCACGGAGGCTCCTATCTGCTGGAACACTGTCTTTTGGAGACTGTGTGGAACATGCTTCAGAGTAGTCCACTGGAAGGGTGAGGAGCTGGGCTTTTTACCACCCTGTGTCACTGTTTGCAGGCTTACTCCTAGGCATGTGGTGCTGAAAAGCCCATGATCAGGGAGTCTCGGATCCTAGAGTCAGGCCTCTTCCATGTGCTTGGGAACCGAGTGCATAGGGAATGTGGATGAGCCACTCCTGCATGCTCAGAAGGAAAAGGAAATGGGTGTAAGGAGAGTGGTCCTAAACACAGTGTGATTCCGGCAAGCCCTGTGTCTTGGCTCTTTCTTATTCTTTCCATCTGTATGTCTAGTGCTACAGTACGGCAAGGATGGGGCCTGAGAAACAAGTACCCAATACGATACCATCAGTGTTCGATGTTCTGTTTTCCTCTCCAGACCCACTTTCTATTACACTGTCTCCAGCCGCTCTCGTCGCTCAGGCTGGGCATTCCATGCTGCATTATCGGGCTGCTTTGCTCCCTGGCTTCTGGATGGAGCTAGGCATTGGGACACTAAAGGGAAGAGGACGACCATGAGGCCATCCCGTTTATTCCCCCAGGGCTCTTGTTGCCACCAGGCTGTCGCCCTCTTGGAGGTGACAGGGTCCGTCAGAGGCCCTCTCCTATAGCTATAGCTCCTTTTCCTGGGTTCTTAGCTCTGTGCTCTTGCCCCTTTGGGCCCAGGGCACTTCACAATTCTGGGTTGTCTTCCCTAAGCCTTGCCCACACCTGATAAATAGCCCCTCAGTAAACTCTCCCGGTGGCCCCATGGGAGTGCTCCAACTATTTCCTGCTGGGACCCAGACTGAGAACCTTCTTTGAGGAGTTTACTTTCTAGACAGAATGGGAGGAAATGAAACAGCTAGAGACAATTTGAAGATATAAAATAATAAAGTGTAAGTTGTACTTGTGCCCTAAGGACACAGCATGTAGGATGCATTAACAAAAGAAGAGGAACTTAAAAGAAGACGTCTTTGGAGGTGTGTTTTCGGTTGTAATTGGTCATCTTTTTTTGTGTGTGTGTCTACTCTGTGGGTAGTTCTGTTTGAGTAGTGAATTAAAAGGTAGAAGCTCTGCCTTATGACCAGTCAATTAAAAGGTATTTGACTCTGTAAGATGGAATAACACGTAATTCAAAGAAACACCAGGGTGAAAAAGATCTGTCCATCGGGAAATTTCAGAGATTTCGCTCATGTATTCCAATTTTAGATAAGTAAGTCTTTTTCTTTTCAATTCTTTATATTTCTCATCCCTCTAGTGGGTTTATCTGAGGTTTTTATTTTTTATTTTTAAGCCATTTATCTGAGGGTTTTATTTTTATTTTAAGCTGGTGTGAAAGGCATTTCGGGCTGCTTAGAATAAGGCACTATAACAACAGAAAGCACTCACTCTGTGCATATTTACAGAGGGTCCCTTGTGATTCAGGCACTTTGCTTAGTACCATGGAGTCGATAATGAATAATATTTGATCGCTGCATTCAAGGAAATCACAATGTCATTGGGAAAATAGAAGTTCAAACAAGCAATTATGATAAATATTTTAAGTATGATAGGTATACACAGAGTATTGTATGTATCTAAATGAAAGTGTAGTTCAGTCTGTCAGGAAAAGGCAGAAAGGTTGGTGACTGTCAGATAATGCTTCATAGAGCAAGTGTCATTGAGTTGGGTCTTGAAGGATGATGGCGAGCTTACCAGGTAGTGAAAGTGGGGGAATGGTATGAAAGAAGGTGTGAAATGTCCCGGTAGGTTGAGGAATCAATGAGGCATGTGATTATTTAGCCAAAATGCTGGTGGCCTTTAGAGGAGTGCCTGGACTTGAGGCCAAGGAATAGAAATCTAATCTTTAATATTCATCCCTTGAAATAATACAGACACTCTAAAATTATTAGTAATTAAGACAAAACAAAATAAAAACACTGGCTTTAAGAAATCTTTAGGCACTTAACGTATTGCTAGACTTCATAGAGCACATGTTCTAAATACTGAGGAATGCATGTTTTTAATTCATGAGTATTTCTAAGTAGGGAAATAGACCCATTGGTATCTTTTTTTTTTTTTTTTTTTTTTTTTTTTTTTTACATTTTTATTGTGGAATATTGGGAAACAGTGTGTTTTTCCAGGACCCATTAGCTCCATGTCAAGTTGTTGCTTTCAGTCTAGTTGTGGGGGGTGCAGCTCAGCTTCAGGTCTCGCGGTTGTTCCAATCTAGTTGTGGAGGGTGCGGCTCACTGGCCCAGGTGGGAATTGAAGCTATGACCTTAGTGTTAGAGCACTGCGCTTTAACCACCGAGCCAGCCGGCCGCCTCCACCCCCTCCCATTGGTATCTTCTGTCAATATATGTGCCTTTGCTCAGATTTGTGTGTACTTACATGAAATCTATCACTACAGAATTAACTTGTATTACTTTAGAAATACTTAAAATGTGGAATTATGGATTACTTGGAAATACCATAGATTGCCTTTTATATTACAAATGATTATGTTATTAATAGCATCCAAATTTCACAGTCACCGTTTACTAGAACATATCTGATATATCCACCATATAAGAAATACTTGTGCCTTATACCTTCTCATTATTCCAGTCTCTAAAACTTTAGGGATCAGTGATCTTGATACCCTAAAACCGGTAATTAGTGAAGACTGTCTTGGATATCATGGGGTATTATAGTCAAAGCTTTTGTGAACAGAAGGCCCCTGAGCCAATTGTGTTAAAGGCCTTTATTGTCGAGAAACTGAGATCTCACGAATTACAGAGACAGGAGCTAGAACAGGAAAGTCTAGAATTAAGCTTAAACACCCTGTCGTGCAGGAGCTGCCCCTCTGCTGCTATTTGCATAGCTGCTTTATTTTTTCCTTATCTTATTTGTTTTCTTGCTCTCTTTCTGTTTTAGGTATCTCTTGCTTTGTAACAAACTACCCTAAAACTTATTGGCTTAAAGAACAACTGTTAAGTATCCCTCGGGATGCTGTGGGCTCACTGGGCTCAGCTGGGCAGTTGTTCTGCTTCCCGTGGTGTTGGGCGGGGCTGCAGTTATCTGGGGGTTCAGATGGTCAGATGGGCTGGAATGCTCAAGATAACTCGTGTGGTGGGACATTGATGCGGCTGTGGGAAGGGAGTTCAGATAGGATGGCAACTGAAGCACCTCAGTTCTCTTCCCGTAGCCCCTCTCCATGTGGCTTGGGCTTCTCACAGCATGGGGATTGTGTTCAAAAGAGGGAGCATTACAAAAGTGCAAAAGCAGAAGTTGCCAGTGCCCCAAGGCCAGCCTCAGAAATCCCAGATGACCACTCCCAATGCATTCTATTGATCAAAGCAGTCACAGGGCCAGCTTTTTTTTTTTTGCACATGCCTCAACGTGACCAATATCTCTCTTAGCCCCATTATTCATGGAAACTTTTTAAATTCAGTGTTCATCACTAATTGCACAAATTGGCTGTAGCCTTTTTGTCTCTTAATGCTTCCAAGTTCAAATGCTCCTAAGAGACACTCCTACTGGTTTACTTGCTGTCCGGTCATCTGTGGTTGACAGGGCCAAGTCTCGTGTTACTAAGAATTTCTTGGAGGGGCTGAGGCGAGAAGGCTTATCTCAACGGGACTGTGGATAGAGTAGGCAATGGCAGATGAGTCGAGAACATTAGTACACTGAAGATTATTTGCAGGAGCTCTCAGGGCTTGCCCATTCCTCTGAGGCTAGAGATTTCTTTTCTTTCTACTTTCCACAAAGCTCTGCTTGACCTACCTTACGCCTTCTAACTTCTTAGCCTCTTCTACCTCATTCTCCAGCTTTGCTTTTCTGTTGTTGTTGTTTTAAGTTAACTGCAGTGTACCACTTTCCCTTCTGCCCGTGTCCTGTCTGTCCTGGTCCCTGTGACAAGAAGGCTGTGTTCTCTCTTACCATGTGTCATTTAACTTATAACTTACTCTTCAGATCTTAGCTCAAGTGTCACTTCCTTGGGGGAGCATGGAACCCTTTGGCTTAAGTCTCACCCCCTGTTCCATCTCCGTTTCCTTCATCGCACTAATCATAGTTTGTAATTGTGTAACTGTGTGGCTCCTGGATCGTTCTTTGTCACCCAGTGTACTCTCTAGAAGACAAAGGAATGTGCCAGTATTCTTTAGGGTGGCAGTGGCTATGCATGGCTCGTGTTAGGTACTGGCAAATATTTGTTGTTTGCATGAATTAAAGATTGGAGGTAGTTGCCCTGAGGAAGAAAGGATTAAAGGGAGAGAATCTTTCCCTTGATGAAAGAAGTGAAGAGTGGCCTGTTTTAGGGACTATAGGGACATAATTACCCAGGGAGCCTCCCTGCAATGGTGATTTGAGTGTCAGTGAAGTCTTATCATTAAGAACGTACACTTGAAACCTATGTAATTTTACTAACTATTGTCACCCCAATAAATTTTAATTTAAAAAAAAAAAAGAACATACTGGTGGAGGCTGCGTGGTAATTTCTGAGATGTAGCAGGAACTGCTGCCTGGAGAGAGAGACCACAAGTGCCCAAGTAAAAGCCAACTCCTTCTTTTTTTCCCTCCACCACCATGTGGCCCCAGATCTATACCCAGAGAGCTGAGTGATGGTCAAACTTTATGACTGTGGAGCTAGAACTGCTCATTCCATTCATGTTTACTCTCTCACAAAGCCAGTATCTTGTTTGACTATAAAGCAAAGATCAATTAGATTACAACTTGGAAATGATGAGCCTGTCAGCATAGTCTTCATGAGATAACACCAGCCGTAATTTTTGTCCAGTTCTTCTGTGGCATACTGTCTCAAAACAAAGTTAGTGGAAGACTCAAAATGGCAGAAGGGAAACAGAAAGATAGAGTAAAAAAAAATGACTGAGGCTATTTTATTCAAAGGTTTTATATCCTTTGAATTCTAGGGTGTTTCAATTCCCTACTTTCAGAGATTAAGATGGAGGGCAATATGTGTCAGTTCATTTATTTCACTGAAATCATTTAATTTAATACTCCGTGTGTCTCGGTGAAGGGTGTAAAAATGAATACAAGTTGGTATATGACCTTGAAGTTTATACCTACCCAGGAAATAGGGGATGCACCTGTGACCTGAGGTCCTAATGAAAGGGTCAGATAAAGAGGGCCATAGCAGGACCTGAATAGGGGCTGGAGTAGTTAGGTGTGTTTATGTCGGGGACAGAATTGGAGCTGAGTCTCTCTGGATGAGTAGATTTAGGAAAGGTTGCACAGAAGGGAGAGCGAGAGGGCATTCTAGGCTGGGAAAGCCCCGTGTGTATAAGTTAAAGTGGGAGAATGAGCAAGAATACCCTTTCACATTCCAGAGGCAATGCATGCATATGGGCTGGGGATCTAAGTTGAGAAAGTAGAGAGCTATGACAAGCCATTAGGTGAGACCCTTGGAGGCCACGGTGTAGGGACTGAATGCCTGAAAGCAAGGGAAGTCACACCATAAAACCTGTGCTTTCAGAACATTGTTTTGATGGCACTTGGCAAGGTGATTTCGACGAAGAAGAGGTTGGAGTCAGTAGGTTGGAGTCAGTGAGACCTCCTGGGAGATTGTTGTGGTTGGCACCAGAGGGAGGGCACTCGAAGCTGAGAGGGAGAGAAGTATACAAAATAGAGTTCAGAGGAAGAACTGGTGGAGTGAGTGTCTGGATTTATAGTGGGGAAGATGGAGAAATAAGAAACAGGGATATTGAACCTGGGTGAATTGATAATTAGTTCCATCGTCACTAATACCAAGGTTGGGGATGGGTGGTCATGCTGCGGTTGAGTGGTCCAGAGGAACAAAATATCTTAGAAACAATGGCAGGTAACTGGGGGTCAGTTGGAAGATAAAGAGTGGAGGTATAAAATTAGTACATCATCAGAAGCTGTTGGATTAAATACATCTAGTTAAAACAAATTTGGTGTTTTACTGGGCGTTTTAAGTAGGAAAACAAAAAAGAGAGAGAAAACCTCTACCTTCAAATTCTACTACCTAGTACATGAGTAAATTGTATTTGTTCTGCATTCAAAACAGATCCCCAACTTAACCAGTCTGTGTTATCTTCATCAGTGTCTCTGGTCGGTCACCATCCTCCTTCACCTGAATTCTGCAGTAGCTTTCCAGCTGGTCTCCCTGCATGTGTCCTCGCCCACCTACAGTCTGTCCTCAACGCCGCAGCCCGAGGGATCCTGTTAATTAACATAAGTCCGATCGTGCCACCCGGCTCCTAGTCTGCAATGGCGTCTCACCTCATCCCACGCAGAAGCTGAAGCCCTTCCAAGGGCCCTCAGGGCCTGGCACTGTCTCTTGCTCTTTATCTCCGATTCCATCTGGTACTACTCTCCCCTGCTCGCTCCATGCCAGCCCCTGTGCCAGCTGTTGTTCTTCACACACGTTAGGCATGCCTCCCCTTAGGGACTTTGCGTATTCTCTCTTTGCCTGGAAAGCTGTTCTTCCAGGATCTGTGGGACTTGTTCCCTTACCTCCTTCAAATCTTTGCCAGCTGGGGGCCTTCCTTTACCCTCCTGTTTAACGTTGCCACCCGTCTTGTTCTGTTTCCCCACTGTAGCCTTTTTCCTTTATAGCCTTTAGTGTCTTCTAGCATCCAGACCATTTACTTACTTGTGTGTTGTCATTATTCCCCTCCGCAATGGAATTTCCGCAACAGGTGGGATGTATCTGTATTGTTCACTGTGGCATCCTCAGGGCCTGATACAGTGACACATAGTCCGTGGTCATTCTTGGGTGAATGAACAAGTTCGGTGAGAAGTTTCTTTTTTGAGCGGAATTGTGACTTCCTTGAGATGAGCTGTCTGTAATTTTGATCTTCATATCCGGGGATAGTCAGTGCTCAATAAATGTTGAATAAGTGAATGGAACCAGAAATACAACATGTTCACATTTTGCATTATCAAGTTCCAGAAATTTCCATTGCTCAGTGGAACATTTATAAATTGATAGGGGGAGGCGGGTGGAAGAATAGTTTTCTTCATTTAGCTGAGCTTCCACTTTGGGCTTCAGAATTAACATAGCACTTTGGCAATTCTTTCATTATTACTACGATTGCTAATTGGATGCTTTTTAAAAATTTGGCCTCTAAACTCTCGGCTGTTGTTTTAGGAGATTATACTATACAGGGTGCAGAAATTGCTGGGGCTGACTGTAACTATTCATGGCCAATTAAGGAATAGCATTGGCAAGAAACACAGGGTGCCTTGTGGAGTCCTGGTGGCGGTGGTTCCTGGTCTCTGGGAAATAGCTGCCGGGGCTCCCTTCTGCAAAACAGATCTTCCTGTGGTTGCCTGGTGGGTGCTTTTTATAAATAAAGAGAATAAGTAGCCTTGAGAGATTTAACTTTGCAGGGTGCTTATTAACGAGAAGGGGAAGAACAAAGTGAAGAAATTACTCTATATTTGGGAGCATTTACTTGAGAAATCCCTCCGAAGTTTGCTGTTTGTTTTACTTGGTATCACTTTCATCTCTTCCCAGGAGATGCCGATGTCTTTTGAAAGAATGCATGCAGAAAAATAGGCTGTAGGAGGCCGAAACAAATTCTTGAAAGTTTGATAAACTTCCAAAGGGCAGAGCTGCTCCAAGAATCTGGGCTGTTACCACAACTTGGAGGTTGAGATTTGAGGGAACCAACTATGGTATTCCCTGCTTCCACCACTGAGGTGGTTTGTGGGTGACACAACTAAATGGCCAGGTTCTTATTTATATTTTAGGTGGGGCTTAAAGGGTTTGCAACAGTATGGAAATATGACTCAAAGGAACCTGAACACATCAGCAGCAGATTATGGCTTTGGTTAACTTTAGGGTTAAAGCAATCCCTAGAAAATTGTTTTGGACTTTTCTAGCTTGTGAAAATATGGTACAGCCCTTGTTTTCAAATATAGTGTCTAAGGGGTCAAAAAGAAAGTTCAAATAAAATTAAAACCTAGAGAACAAGGCTGTATACATACACAGCCCGAAAGATCATCCATGTGACATTCCCTAAGGCTATTGCATGGTGTCAGTTGGCAGGATGCTTAAATCAGTGGCAGAACTATTTTCTTAGCTCTTCCAAAAGTGCCAGAAGTACATTGGGTGTTTGGTCTGGGGTCAAAAGGCATGTGAGAAGAAACATCGAAGACAAGGCGTTTCGGATTTTGAAATGTCTTATCTGTGTTTGCACTCATTTCTGTCCTCATTACAGAAGACACATCATGAGGGTAACCAAGATAGTGAACTTGGTGTCCAGGGTAAAAATGAATGAGAAACAAAAATATTTGTCCAGTGAGTTTTGTGATGGGAAGCAGGAAATCTGACCCCATGGAGCTCTAAAGAAAGCCGTTCCTACATGTTTGTTACATAGACGAGGTCACGTTCATTGCATAGCATAGTTCTTGGAGTGTAATCCTTCACTTTCAAAAATTAGTTAAAATGTTTATCTCCAAAAAATAAAAGATGTTATCTTCAGCAGATTTTCTGTGATTTGCAAAAGAAAGAGACTACTGTGCCCTACTTTTCTTCCCATGTTGTCTTATATTTTTGACAAGTGCCCTCACTTCAAAAATTAATGTAGTGCCCTCACTATATAAATTCTAAACTCATAATGATCACTCTTACCCAGCTGATAGGATTATCAAAGGTTTTTTTTCCCCTTGTATTCTGTCTTTGGGTGTTGTCAAATGTTTGTCACTAGCTTTTCTCGAGGTTGGGCAGGAAGAGGATAAGGAGAGAATATACCACAAAAATCGATCATGTTGTATTCATTTGCCCAAATTGCTTGTTCATTTCCCCATCCATCCATCCATCCATCCATCCATCCATCCATCCATCTGTCCATTCATCCACCCGCCCATGCACGAATCCATCTGGTACTCAGTGATCGTCTACTATGAACCTAGCATTATATTGGGCTCTGGATCTAAGATGGAATAATCTAGGATCCTTCCCCCTTGAAGGAGACCAAATAATAGGCAATTATAATGGGGGAAAATCTTAAAATAGGTAATTTCTATCACGGGACCGTCTTGGAACCTGTTCTTAGGGATTTAGGGATTTCAGGGAAAGTTTCCACGAAGAAGTACTGTCTCTACTGACACGAGAGATGAGTTGAAGTTAGCTGGGTGAACTCTGTATGCTTGGGCTTCTGTGTGGTTAAGGGATAAGTCGGAGTGTATAGCAGAAGAAACAGCATGTTCTAGAGGTCACATTTTATGTGAGGGTTGTGTTTCTGAAGTCCTTGCAAATTCAGAACTCCCATAATTCAAGAATAATTCTCACAGAAGATAGTGGGCATTTCCGTTTAGTAGCTAATATGGCGCCACCCTGTGGCCACTCTTTAAGCAGAATTTAGAGATCCCTATGCCCCGGCAGCTTCGAAACTACCATTCTTGAAGAATGTTAACGTTGATTCAAATGAATCTGACACCATATTAATGCTTTTATATCATAGTACTTCAAAGCTACATGTCAATGTCACATGAAATAGGACCAAACGCTGGAGAGTTTCAGAGCGCTAGCTCATGGCCCATTTGATGGAATGGGAAGTACTTCAGCCTGGGTAGCATGCATACCTGAGGGTGGCAGTCGGCTAGGAAGGAGATAGAGGGGAGAAAGAGTGGTGGGAGAGGAAATGGATAAGGAATCAGGGCCTGATCATCAAAGGCTTGTGAGCCATGATAAGAAGATGGCATTGTGGGAGCCTCTGAAGAATGTTGTGAGGGAATGACAAGGTCAGCATTAATTTCTGTTAGCTTTGATAGCTGAGGAAGTTGAAATTAGACTAAGGCTGTATATGGGTTTCTGATATTTGTGGAACATTACTTTTCATTTCTAATTAGATTTTGGTTATATAAGGTTTCGTGATTTCAAAGTCCCTTTAAGGTTTTTGTTTTGTCTGTTTTTGAAGGCCCCATTAACTATCTCAGAAGAGATGGTAGATGCATAGCCTAACCACTGTGTTTCCCCAAAAATAAGATCTACCCCGAAAATAAGCCCCAGTTAAGATCATCAGCCAGCTGGACACATGTAGTACGTTATGACGACGTTCCAGAAGAAGATGACATGACTGTATTTGAATAAATGTAGATTGTTGTACACGGAAAGATAAGACATCCCCTGAAAATACGCCCTAATGCGTCTTTTGGAGCAAAAATTAATATAAGACCCGGTCTTATTTTCAGGGAAAAACGGTAGAAAGAAGGTTAGATAGAGGTTCGATTCAGAATCAGGATCTAGGACTGGGGGAGAATTTGATTAGTGAATCGTACTTGGGGGTCTGTGGTAAAAAAATTGGGAGAAACACAAATTAGACCAAGTTAAATAGATTTCTTTACTGTGGGACTTCTGAGAGCTTTAAAACTATTAATATGTGTTGTAAACCTCTAAGGTAAATTTAAGGCATGCAGTGTGCCCCATACTTGTTTCACTATTAAGGAACCTTTTTTCTGAAAATAGTCATTATAGTCTGGCTGACAGCTAGTGTTCCAAGGAAGGTGTATCAGTTATGTATTGTCACAATTATGCTGAGTAACAAGCAACTACAAAACCGCAGCAGAACACAATAACAAAACCTTACTTAGCTTACAAGTGTCGGGAGCTTCAGATGATCTTGATAGGGGCTTAGCTGATGTCACTCATGTGTTTGTGGTCAGCTGTGAGTGGGGCAGGCTGATCTTAGCTGGGTTTGCTCACATGTCTGGGGGCTCAGTTGGCTGTTGGCTTATCTAGGATGGCTTTAGCTAGGAAGACTGGGGTGACTCGTCTTTGTTATATATGTCTCTCATCCTCATGCACCCTAGACCTAGCGTGTTCTTCTGGCCACGACAAAGGAGCAAGAATGAGAGCAAGCCCAATGGGGCATGCACTTTTCAAGCATTTGCTTCTATCCTGTTTGCTAATACTTTGTTGGCCAAAGGAAGTCACATCACTGGTCCCAGACTTGGCGGCCACTACAAGATTACATGGCAGAGGGTATAGATACGGGGAGGGAGAAGAATAGGGCTATTTTTGCCATCAGACTACCCTAGAACCCAACTTGAGAATTGCTGGGTGAGCTCGCAGTCAACTGAGAGCAAGGAATGAGGTCAAACTTTACTCTGTGCTATAGTCACCGACTGTACTTTTAATTCTGATAAGAAGTATCTCAAATGGATGTTTGGGCCATGTCAAGTGAGACAGAGCTCATCAGATGTCACACAGTACTTTTACTATATTTCTCTAGGATCTTTTCAGGGCTGCAAGGATTGTGGGCATCAGCGAGTTCTAGTTGCATCATGTTGGAAATGAGGAAACTGAGGCCCGGAGAGGTTAATTGACCAGCCTAAATTTACACAGCTAGCTAGAAGCAAAGCCGAACCTCGATTCCAGATTCTATCTCAAGCCATTTGGCTTTTCATTATCTCAAAGCTTTGTTGGGGTTGGGAGCGTGGAAGGGACTAAAATGTATTCACAATCTTTATACATGAATAATCACATTCCTTCTGGAGGGACTATAACACAAATAATTTTTTAAATAGATGTTGGATGTTTTTGGAAGAGCAAAGTGGATAGTTAAACATTGAGTTGATTGCTGAATACTGTGACTGGAGATACCTTTTTTTTTTTTGAGGAAAATTGGGGATCAGGTTTGAAGCGGGAAGTGTCCTCAGTTGAGTAAGTCATTTCGCTTATCAGAGCCTTCGTCATCCTACCTGTGAACATTAGAAAAGGAAAGCAAAATATGGAATGCTTCCGAATTTGCATGTCACCCTTGCACGGGGGCCGTGCTAATCTTTGTATCATTCCAATTTTACTATCTGCACTGTTGAAGTAAGCACTGCCTGGAGAGTCTTGCTAATATATTTTTGTTTTCAGAGTTTTTCTCTCCTCCATCCCCTCTTTACCCCCCCAAAATTTCTGCCACGTCAGTGAAGTCAGCAGGGAACTTCTGAGAAAAGAGCAAGAATTTGTGTTCTAGCTCCTACTTTGTCAAATAGTAGATACAATCGTGAAAGCATATCTAGCTTTCCAGAATTAGAGCTACATGAACACATTATTTAGCTGACAGTGCTGGGGAGCAATTTGTTCTATGTAAGTAAAATTTCGACCATGAAATTCTACTAAATGCTATCAAATAAACTTGCTACTTTTATGATGGAAATACTTTTAGACTATAGCGTATTTCCCCCTGATTTACTAACCAGAATAACTGAAACTTCTCAGCTTCATGCTTTGAGGCGTCAGTTATTGAAGTGTGCAATAGTAATACGGCAGCATGCCTTACAAAGAGCCATGCAAGCAAAAGGCATCATTATGTTATTGTTTGCTTAGGGACTGCTGCAGTCTAGAGGACTATTTGCGATTAAAGTTAAGTGTTCACAGATCTGCTTTTTTAATTCTTGTATTTTATTTTTGGAGTGTGTAAACTTCCTCGTTGTCAGTTGGTCAGCTGTATTTTGGAGGTGCTCAAACACAGGTTTGTTCTTAGATCGAGTCTGTGATACAGGGAACTACATTTCCCAGGCTCCTTTGCTTTTTGGTGTCCGAGGAGAGACATAAGGGGTATCTCTCTTGCTTCTCTCTGCTTTCTTTGTTATCTCCAGGAAGAGCTGTGTCTCTTCCATAGCTTCTGCTCCCACCTGACTTTGCCTTTCTCCATAGCAGCCTGTGCTGTTCTAGTCTCCAGTTCGCCCCAGTCTCTGGGCTCTGATAACATCACGTCCTTCCATTATCCCTCCTGCCTATGCAAGCTAGCAGCTTCTCATGATTATTAGTCTCTGGGCTGCCTCCCTGCTCCCTCTGTGGCCTCTCAGCCATTTCATCCCTCTGGAACCAGTCCCTTGGTTTGAAAGGGACTGTTTTCTGGTTGTCTTTGACGAATAACAGTTTACTGAGGTTGCCTTCTCTTTCAACTCTTTTCTCTCCTTCTAGTTTGCTCCTTGCAATCTACTGTGAGAACAACAACCACGTTACCCAGCTTATTTTATTTTACATAAAAATGCAAATTTGACTAAGCAGTAGAGCAGAGTTATTTAGAGCCTGGTCCCAATCCCAATCATATCTCTCATTGGCTGTGTGACTCTGGACAAGTTTCTTAACCTCTCTGAGACTCACTTTTTTATCTGAAAAATGAATGTAATTACAGTATCTATGCTGTCTCTTAAGATCCACACCTATGGAGGGGAAAGGAAGGATTCGGGATTAGGCAGAGGGAGAAGTTGAGCTGTGATACCATCTTAACAGGAGCCTTGGTCAATCCCACAGGTAGCTGTAAAGCACCTTGGCCTTTTTTGACTGATGCTGAACACTGATGGCAGCTGCCAGGGAAAAGGTGCTTGCCCTGGGGTGGAACAACTTTTTCCAGCTGCAGGCAGTTTTCTGCATTCTGCCTGTGGCACTCCCGAGCAGTGGAATAAGTTCTTCAGCCCTGAAGTGGGGTCTGGTCATCACGTCCCAGAGTCCACGACACACCTCCAGGTGTATAGTTGTGAAAGATAAATACTTCACCCATGAGAAGTGTGTTGCTTGGTGCCTAGTACCTGCTGAGTGCTCAGCACTATTAGTTATCATTATGAACAGATTCAGTACAGATGTTCCAGTAAATGGACTTTATGATGCCGCGTGTAGCTATTCAGAGAGTTTTTACTGGCTTCCTGTCCTAGAGAATGGAGAGAAAGCAGTGTGTGTGATCTGGGGGTATATGAGAGGCTACAGCTTCTGCACATAGACTATTAAGCACATTTGTGCTTTTCACTAATGATAATGGGGTATCTCTACATAGGACTTACCCATCGGTACTTATATGATCATTCGCCAAGGGATTCAGGGCATTTAGCATCCAATGTGGTGAGAATTAAGACAGCTTTTATTTATTTTTTTTTTTGAGCACTTAACGTAGCCGTGGTGCTAAGCGTGCATTGTGTCATCCATTCTCAGGATGACTCTCTAAGGTGCTGAGATGCCTGGTCATGATGGGGACCTGAGGTCAGTGAGGATAAGTGATCTGCTCGAGGTCCCCCAGCCAAGAAGTGGCCGCTGTGTTCTCCCACCGGGGCTGTAACCCCAGACTCCTGCCAGCCTACGCTTGTAACTGCACATTTGAATGATTTAAAAAGCAGTAGGGGAAACCTCCTCCTCTGAAAATAACTAGCAAAGTGTAGGTGTTGTTTTGGTAGAAACATTTCAGCTGCTGCCATGAAAAGCGTCTCCCAAATGGCTTTGTGAGAGCAAAGCTGTGCGCGTGTTTATGATGTGAGCCTTATGGCTCTCCCACAACACGCGGATTTGCTTTCCTGGCCTTGTTGGCAAAGCAATTTAATTTCTGGATTTCCCTGAGGAAAAAGTCTAAACAAATAAATGTCTTTGTAATTGGATGTTTAAAGAGGAGCCACACGGCAGTGAACATGGGAGGCCATGTACGTTTTCCTTGACGGAGTGATGCAGGAAGGCTGGTGGGTAAGGACATGGACGTCACTTGGTGGTTTCACTTTCTAATAGTAGCCTTTCTGTTCTTCATCAGAAAGTGATTATTATAATCAGCTAAAGCTCCATGAGCAAGGTGTGTGTTTAGGTTAAGTGTGTCTTCATCATTGGTACTGGAGAACAGCAAATTAGGTCACTGTTTGTGTATATCTTGTAATACAGGTAACCCCCCATCACACGGCACCTCTATGACATGCTTTTGCTCTAACACAGTTCGAGAATTGGGGTAACCCTTGTACAACACGGCATCCTAGAACACGGTTTCACTCTAACACGGTTTGAAAATTAGAGAAATCCCCGAACCACACGGAGCGTAATAAAAGCTTTTAAGAGCAAAAAATATCTCATGCGAAATTCGGGAAATCCCCGAACAACACGGAATGAAATAAAAGCTTAGTAATGATGATGAAGGAAACATTATTTAATGCATATTAACATGTTACACTTTTGGGGAAAATTGCTTTAATAAAGATATTTCTCTTAACTAGAAAAATATAACAGTATGTTTTTTTAGTTATTGGAACTTAACCCCTTTTTTGTACTAGTTCTTTGTTTCGTATAACACAGATTCACATAACACGGCATTTTCAGGAACTTAACAACTGTGTTACACGGGCCTTGCCTGCACCTCCTTTTCTGTAGGAAAAAAAATTTTTAAATTGGATTTATCGTACTAATGAAAAGTCTAGGAGGCTGTCGGGTCAGGGATTCCTAAGAGCGTGTTATGAGGAGCCCTATTTGTTTGATGTATCAGTTAGGATTAGTTTTGACTGTTTATAACAGAAAAATGTAAAAAAATAAAATAAAATAAATAACAGTGACTTAAACAAGATGGGAGTTCGTGGAAAAAGAAATTCAGAGTTCGGCACTCCATGATTTCACAGTATGGTCAGAAGCCCAGGATCCTGTCATTCTGGCCACCATCCTAGTCA
Source organism: Rhinolophus sinicus (assembly GCF_057876585.1). Lineage (NCBI taxonomy): Eukaryota > Metazoa > Chordata > Mammalia > Chiroptera > Rhinolophidae > Rhinolophus > Rhinolophus sinicus. The sequence goes on from NC_142513.1 coordinate 30,060,646, forward strand.
TGTAGCTTCCATTTTCAAGGTCATTAAGGGCCAGTTTAGTTTAAGCTACCATGTTCGCTGTCCCGATGTGCAGCAGAAAGGAATTAGAGGAAAAAAAGGATCCCTCTTAGTTGAGGCAGCTGCCTCAGTTTCAGCAGACTTCCTGCAAGTTCCATATAATACTTCCATTTGTATTAGGTTGGTGCAAAGTAATTGCAGTTTAAAGGTTAAAAATAATTGCGAACACTGCAATTACTTTTGCACCAGCTTCATATTTCATTGAGGCCAGTACTGGGTCGCATGGTCATAAGTGGCTGCAAGAGAGCCTGGCAGTGTAGGCTTTAGTTGAGCACACTGAAGGTCGTCTTACTGATGAAGAGGATGGATATTGAGTCGTCACTAGCAGTTGTGCTGCACTTGGGATTATAAACTAATGCTTTGACCAACATTTAGGTATGTTGGAGTTAACGTTAAAAGGTGACTTTTGTTGGTGTGTTATCCTAATAATCCTGAGATTCTTCAGTGGGCTCATGTGCATCAGAATATATAGAGCTCCTGAATGTGCTTCAGTCTGGCTCCTTTTACTGGAGGAAATAATATTCAAAGAAGCACACTTTCTTCATGTAATTCAGCAAATATTGATCAACCACCATGTGCAGTGCATTGGGCCAGATCTTAGCAGCGTCTAGGAGCTAGAGCAACATTTCCCACATTTATTTGATCACCTTCTTCCCCCCACCCTGTAAAGTCTATTAACACTTCAAGGAGGTAGTGTCTTACGGGACCTAGTTTGGTAAGTGGTCATCAGTCCTGAAACCTTGCATCCTGGCATCCCTAGCATAGGGATTGAAAGAGGAAAGTTATCTGTTGCTGCATAAAACCCTCCTTAAAGTTCAATACCTTAAAACTATAAGCTTTTATTTTTGCTCACATGTTCATGGTCGGCTGGGTGGTTCTTGTGGCCTTCGCTGGAGTCACTGTGAGCTTGTCTTTGGTCAGTTGTAGGTTGGGAGGTGTCACTGCTGATCTTGCCTGGACGTGCTCACTTGCTTGGGTGCCACTGGGGGCTGGCTGGCCTAGGATGACATCAGTGGGACCCTGTGGTTTTCTCCACATAGTCTCTTCACCCTCTAGCAGCCTAGTCCAGACTTCTCATGGTAGTCACATGGTCCACGAGAAAGAGGGCATGAAGCTCCTTGAGGCCAAGGCTTAGAATTTATACAATCTAACTTTTGCCAAAGCCAGTCACAAAATCAGCCCAGATATGTTGGGGATACAAGCTCAATCTTTGAAAGGAGCTGCAAGTCACATTGTAAAGAGTGTAGAAAGCCGAAGTAGTAGAGATTGGAGCCATTTGCAGTCAATCTCATACAGTGTCCCAGGGAGGAAAAGTTTAACCTGTGTGGATCCCTGATCCTTTTCTGTACCTTCTTTCCTTCCCGCTTTCCACCTAACATGCATAGTTGAAATTCTTATGCATCGAACATCTTGGTAGCTACTTTGATGGAATTAAATCAGTTGTCTTTACCCTCCTCAGTGTGTTGGAATCCCCCAAGCTCAGTCACCAGATGGTGGGTGAGACTTTTGAGTAGGTGTGCTTTGTGATATCACTTGCTGGCCTTTGGGATGGCAGGAGTGCTCCATTTCCTGTATGCTCTATAGCTAAACTGCCAGGGAGTAGGCATGTGACATAATTGTAACCTGTGACATCAATGTAACCTACTAGACTATAACTGAGTCATACCCACTTGTTCTTCCACACTTTTGTCAAGTGCCTTCTAAACACCTAAGGCTAATAAAAACAATATGGACAAGAAGTCACAAATAAGAGAGTAGTTTGAGACAGTCAATAGCAAACATCATACATAGAGACCATTTATCAGTCTAGTCACCGTACCTTAGTCTGTTAAATTGTTCTATTCATATGTACTGTGGAATGTCAGAATAAATTATTAACACTTTAAAAACTATGATAGTTATTAAGAAGACCTTTCTCTACAAGTTTCAGTGTCCCTTCAGTCATCTGCTGTGGGTGCTTTGGTTCTTAATCTTCAATTTGTTTCAGGCAGTGGCAAGGGGTGGGTCTGATGCTATATCTTGCCTGATAAGGTCTGTTACGTTGGGCGTGTTACAACATCTGAAACGTGCGGTCTCCTCATCCAAGAAGTGGGCATGTGGTGACACCTATCTCAGTGTATTCAAGAAGTCATGTAATGGCCACATATGAGCATCACTCATAATACCTAACATTGGCATGACATGGCACTAACCGTGTGTTGGGTGCAGTTCTCAACAAACCTGTAAGTTAGGTGCAATTATAATCCGATTTTTAGATGATGCGATCGAGGCACAAACAGGGTTGCACAGACCTGAGGTTTGTGCCCAGGAACCTGGCGCTGTGGTCCTGTCACAGAGTCAGACTGAAGCACTGCCTCTGTAGGTGTGTGTACATGGTTGTTTAAAAAATGAGAGAAGTAAAGGTCTAATTTTGACAGAATTGAGACGGATGGGCTCAATGACTTAGATTTTGAAAATTAACTTTGGACTCTTAATGCAAAGCCTGCCCTGGCAATTTACATAGCTATTTCTTGCAAGAATGTTTGACGTTCAAAAGTAATCAGATTGTAGTATCTGTTCTTTGAGGGATTACTGAGCTCTGTGCATCTTGAAGGTTACATTTGCAATCAGCATTAATTTCATTAGCCATTTTCCTTCACATTAGGGTCTTTTTTTTTTTTTCTTTTTCTTTCCTTTTTTTAAGTCTATCTGGATTCTAGTGGAGATGATAATTTGTGGGATTAGATCGGGCAACTCGAGTTCATTGTTCAGGGAGCCGTATTAGTTACAGAGAGCAAACGCAGAGCTTGCCTGAACCTTGTGGGTCTCTAATCCAGTATCCCTGAGCAGTGTTCTCTGTCCTTTCCATTTTAGCCCAAAATGCCCATTAAACTGCAGTCGGGTGAAGAGGCACATGACGTTAATAGGGAGTGACTTTCCTACTACATTTTATGATTCACTCAAGGGAGTCACACTAAAACTACGTGAACAGAGGGAGGAATTCCCCTGGGAGCCAAGGACAGAGAAAATCATGTGAAGAAAAAGATAAATAAGTGATGCCTGTTTGCTTTTATATTTGTCGTAGTCCATTGGGGCTGCTGTAACAAAATACTACAGACTAGGTGGTTTGTAAACAACAGACAAGCATTTCACTCAGTTCCAGAAGCTGGACGTCGTAAGGTCAGCGTGCCAACTTGGCTTCCAGATGGTCACACTCCTCAATTGGCTGCATTTTTAATTTAAAGAAAAACAAGGAGCTTTTCTTCTCACCTGTACGAGAGCCCATGAAGAAGTCTCTTTACTTTATCTTGTAATTCATAGGCCAGAAGATCGAGTTTGAATATATCATTATTTACCTTGACATACTTATAAAATTCTAGTAATTTTGCTAGTAATAACTAATTTAGGTGAGATTCTTGCCAGATGCCAGGTACCATTTTAGTACTTTATCTATAATAACCCTTTTTTCCTCACAATAACTCTTTGAAGTAGATACTATCATTATCTCTTCTACAAATAATGCAATTGAGTCACAGAGATCCTAAATAACTTGCCTAAGCTCACACAGCAAGGTTAGTTGTGAAGCTAGTATTCAGACCCAGACTGTTTTAATTGCTATACTAGTGTTTCCCAAGTATCAGTCATTCAGATACCACCTTCATGCTTTCTGCCATGATTATATTCCACTTCTATTATTATTTAATGTTTCCACTTTCCCCCTACAAATATATGTATTTAAAAAAGAAACCTCAAGTTGCTACCTTAAATTAAAAACTATTATGTGCCACAAATAGTAGAGATAGTCAAGTTAAATGAAAACCAAATAGTGTCATTCAATCATGAATAGATGACAATGCTTGCCGAAAAACCTGAGTCAGTGGCCTCTTTTTCTTGAGAGATGGATTGGATGGGTGGGGGTGAGAGGGAAGAAAGGAGGGAGGGAGGGAGAGAGGGAGGATGAAAGGGGGGGAGGAGGGTGAGAGAGATAGAGGGAGAGAGAGGGAGAGAGAGATATTGAGATTCCTATTGAAGCATTCTGTGTTATTCCAGGCTCAATCTATATACCACCTGAAATCATCTTATAGGTTACCAGTGACAGTGGCTCTGGAATCACTTGTCTAAAATATGAAGATGTACTCTCTTCCGAATTATCTTAGGGAGGGAGAAACAGAGGAGTGTTGAAATGAATTCAGGCCTTTATTAGTTCAGCCAATCGAAGAAAGCTATTATCTGAATTATTAAATTACTTACCTGGTTCCTAAAAGACCCTTTCAGATTGCTTTGCGGAAAGAACTGTGGGTAATTTTTACCCAGGTTATTATCTGTAGAAGAAGATGTGGTTACCCCTGAATTTTAAACCAAACTACTTGGAAAATGGTCTTAAGTTGAGCCTTGCTTCATCCTTGACCCATATCTATTGGTTTGAAATGTCAGAGAGCTTTAGGCCTCTTTCAAATACCCGTTGGAGATCATGTTCCGTTGTCTGTTAACAAGATGACATTCTCTGTGTGTATGTGCTGTGCATGATCAATATAGGATTATTATATTTGATGATGATGAGAAAAGTAAAAGGTGTCTTTTCATCTCCCACTTTATCGTAAATGATGAGACCTGTGTTTTCATGTAATGAACAGGGATCTTTCTTTTAATTCACAGGCCTCTGTAAAAGCAATTCATGGACATAGTTAAGACTCATCAATGTGAACAATAATTTAATCTGCATCTGAAGGTTTTACTGATTATCTGATCACATGATTTCCACATGTTCTGATTACATTTTTACATGATATGAATTCTTAATCAGGACGATTCTGTTTGCAACGCCTCTTCTGTACCTGGTGAGCCTTGTAGTGGAGAAAGTTCAGCTTGACAAAAGTGTTAACAGACTTAAAGATGGGGGATGAAACTGGGTTGATCTTGCTCAGCATCCCTACTTCTATTTTTAAATATTACAGCGAAATATTAATATTAAGTATTATAGCTGCGAATAGGCAGCAAGATATTAATTAAATGTGGCTTGTGTTGCTGGTGAAATATTACAGCTGTTTGCTGTTCAGTATGCCGGTGAACTTCAGAAAGCTTTCAATAGATTTTGAGCCTGTTTAGTTGCTCAGAAGAGGCAGGAGGCCATGTGAACACCTGTCCACCCTGTAGCTGTAGCTGCTGTGGGATCTGTATCCCTGGGGCCACCGTGCCATTCTAGCCAGGACGGTGTGTTGGGTTGGATCAGCCACTGTTTGGCGACATAATAGAGAGCTCCTTCATTTGCAGGTTTCATCTGGTAGTGCCATGGTACATTTCATCTGATTAGTAAATTGTGCCCAGGGCTGGTCTGTAACAGTTTTACTGTGGCTTATTTAGATGACGCTTGTAGTTGTCCTACTCTACCCTGGGCTAGGTTTTGGAAACCAGAACTAGCTCTGGAAGTGTGTCCTGATTTCTAGAACAAGAGTAGAGAAAGTCATTGGATAGTTAGATCCTCCAAGGCGTGGGCCATGTCTCTTTACTCAGCAGTGTACCTTGGCATCTGACATAGCCCTGGATGCGTGGTAGGTACTCAGTAAGTAATGTGTGGAATCAGTGAGGCAACAGAGTTAAATTGGGCAACTGATAATTCTTGGCATCATATCCTTTTTGCTTGGTGACAGGAAACCACAACAAAACTCTGAGTGTGTGTGTGTGTGTGTGTGTGTGTGTGTGTGTGTGCGCCCATGCGCGCACATGAGCATTTTACAGCTTTCTTAAGAAACAGTATCAATTTCAGTTTTTGAAACTAGAAAGAATACAGAGAGTTATCTTGAGTTAGCGGCTGGTTTCCTACAATAACAGCTTCCCTGATTGAAAAAGGTACTTTTTAGGTTCTTTCAGAGATGGAGAAAAAGATAGCAATGACTTCTGCTCCTTTCCTTTTTGTGTGTGTGCAAGAGGAAAGTGCTTGCAAGGATTTAGAATAGAGAGAAGCCATGTGGAAAACAGTTTTCTCCCAAACTTTAGGTCTTGAGGATTAGTAGAACATACCAGGAAATAAGGTTCTTTCTCTTGGGAAATTACTAATGCTGGCAGCTTGAAATAGCATGAAAAAGACTTTTAGTAGTGGCGGATTTTCAGATAGCTTGCTAGAGAGAAAGGCCCACATTGAGGAAAGGCAGAAAGAAAGCCCGAGTTACATTATCAAGTAATTAACACAATGCAGTCTGGAGCAGAATGGCAGCTGACATGTTCTTAACACCTTCTGTGTGTCAGGTCGTATAGTATATTATTTTTGAGACAGCTCTTATTTGAGATATTTTATATTTTTAGGTAGGTAGTATTATCCCTGTCTTACAAATAAGGACACTGACGTTTATAAGGATATCTGTACTTAATCCAATGCCACATTAATAGCTAGCACATATCATGGGGCTAGGGTTTGAACCCAGGCCTGTGGGATTCAAAAACCCAAGGTTTTCCCCAGGCGAAGCAGTTTCTTGCTTTTCTTATAATTATATTCTGTATTTAGCGATTATCCTGTGTATTTCATAGCTTTTACCATTTTTAAAGAAAGGTCTATTTTTACAGGGAAGGTAATGTTTGATTGTGGATTCAGCGCTATATGCCTGAGTGTGCATGTGTGTGTTTGTGTGTGTGTGTGGGGGGGGATATCCAGATGGTCCAAATCCTTGATACCTTGTTTCCCCGAAAATAAGACGTAGCCAGACAATCGGCTCTAATGCATCTTTTGGAACAAAAATAAATATAAGACCGGGTCTTATATTATATAAGACCCGATCTTATGTTATATTAAAATAAGACCGATCTTATATTAATTTTTGCTCCAAAAGACGTATTAGAGCCGCTTGTCCGGCTAGGTCTTATTTTCGGGGAAACATGGTTCTCAAAGTGTGGTCCCTGGACCAGCAGCATTGGCATCAGCTGGGAGCTTATTAGAGCTGCAGTGTCTCAGGCCTCACAGCAAACCTCCTGAGTCACAGTCTACATTTTTAACAAAATCTCTAGATGATTTGTGTGCATATCAAAGTGATAAGCTCTGGTCTAAAGTGTGATTCCAGGGCAGCTATCTGAGTGGTTGGCATATTGTATAAAAGCAGTAATAGTGCATAGTGGCCATACATTATTATCCCCGCTTACTGAGTACCTACTATGTACTAGATCATATGTTAAGTGTTTTATATAGATTTTCTTATTTAAAATTTTTCCGTAACCCTGTGCGGTGGTATTTTTGTTTCTGTTTTAGAGACGAGAAAACAAAACCAGAGAGAGTTTAGGTAGTTGTCCAAAACCAAATAGCCCCAATGTCAGTCCAGCTGTGTCCAATTGCACCCTTAATCTCATGCTCTCCAGCTTATCTTACAAATCAATAGATATTGATTACCAATGTCTGACTGGTGATGATAAGAAAGTTTACCTTATAGCACAGAGCTTTGCCCATTCACAAACCATATTCTGTGAAATGAATTTTATTTTATTGACTTTAAATTGTGAGATAAAAATGAAGTTAGAGCTCTTGAATAATATCCACCATCGCTTATATTATGTGGGGCTTTTTTTTTTCTTGGAGTAGAATAAAATTTTAGACGTGAGAACTTAGGAAGCATTTTTAGTGTTCTGTGGATTCTGTTCTAACTTTAAGGACAACTACCTTTTTCACTGGTTACTGATAATTATAATAACAGGATCCAATATTACTGATAATATTGATAGAATGCATTAATATTGATAATGATACGATAAAAGATGTTGAACGCAGCTCACATAAAGAGTTAGCGGAACTTTGGTGAGTATACGTTAATACGGTATTTAATTTTTGTTGTTTATTTCTTCCCAGAGTGGGTTTTTGTGTGTGTGTGTGTGTGTTTTGTTTGTTTGTTTTGTTTTGTTTTGTTTTGTCAAATGCTTTTGTTTCATGATTTGCTAGGTGCTTGATCCAGGTGGACAGAATTGGCACTGTTTATTAGAATGTCATTATGCTTTACAATAATGTTCTCTATTAATTTGTCCTTTGTTCCCTCGAACAGTGAGTTGACTCTACCCTGAGTATACTGAATTGTTGGTTTTAAAATCAATCTTTAGCAAGGTTAGAAGGAACAAAGGCACTATTAAATAATTGTTTTAGTCTTTCATCCATAGTCTTTTGGGGGGAAAGGAAGCCAAAAATATCTTTTTTGTGTGTGTTTTGGGATGTGGGGGAGAGGAAGGAGAAGGGAATGAGTCAGACACTAAACGTTTCTGCCTGAACCTGAGTTTGTTTGTTTATCATGTCAAGGTAAATGAATATGCTGATACTTTCTTAAATACTTAGGTAATGAGAATCAAACAATAGATTTAATATTCTATTTAAATCTAGGGGAAAATGCTATCTAAGCATATTAAAGGGAATTATAAAGGAGGGCATTTATTTGGAAACACAACCTGCATTCATGTTCACTGGTCCTATAGTAAAGTCCTCACTTAATGTCGATAGCTTCTGTGACTTGAAGCAAAACCGTGCATAGCGAAACCCGTTTTACCAACGGCTAATTGATATAAACAAGAGTTAACTTCCTACAGCATCTCATCAACATTATAAGGAAACAACTTTGAATAAAACATTATTTAAGGACCTGCTGTATTTAATTATAACATTAGTGTATCTTGTTGAGGTGGCTTATCTGGCATATCAGATATATAAAGCTTTCTGTATCAACTAATTATAAAAAAGGCCAAAATACAGTCATCCCTTGGCATTTACAGGGGCTTGTGCGTGGTTCCAGGAAACAAAATCCATGGGTGCTCAAGTCCCTTATATAACATGGTGTAGTATTTGCGTATAACTTATATTTACATATAGGCAACACATTACTTCATTGGAGTGGATTTAGCACAGTGCTCTGTGCCTTGCAAATTCAAGCTTTGTTTTTGGAATTTTCTGGGATTTTTTTTCTCACGGAATTATTTTCAATCTGGGTTGGTTGAATCCGTTGATGCAAAATCTGCAGATACAGAGCGCCGACTGTAGAAACATTTTCTTGTTCTCGGTAAAAATTGTATAGCCTTACTTTACACATAGTTTGAAAAAATTTGATTTTTTAATTGACAGACCTTTCCAGTCGTGTGCTGGTACATGTTTAACAATTGTCTCTGAAAAGGGGTAGGGGGATGAGGGGAAGAAGCTTGGTTTGTACTGTCTGCCAATTTCTGTGGTGTAAGTATTCCTACTGTGCCTGGAGGTAGAAAGAGATGCAGTTATTTTTTGCAGGCAGTGCGAGTTGGCTTAGCATCCTGGATAATTAGTACCAAGAGATTAGGAAGGGGAGAGACAGTTGGAGGGAGGCAGTGGAGAGACAGAAAAACTAAAGAATGTAGAAAATAATAAGAAGCTTAGAGCAAGTTGGGAGGCAGGGGTTTCTGTTAAAGGAGTTTGAGTAAGGTAGTCTGTTCCCTTCCCTGAAACTGTGGAGAGGGGTAAAAAAATAATGACAGTGGGAGAAAACAAATCTTCATTAAAAGTAGGAAATGGTGAAAGGCCAGACACTGAAGAACGTCTGCCAAATTTGTTGATCTTTGGAGCAAATCCAAGGAAAATCAAACTTGTTTGTCTTAGAGCACCAGCAATTGGAGGCTCTGCAAAGACCAGACAAGGAAGCCCTTACTCGGAACAGAAAGGTTGAAGGCACAGGTGGGTCTCCTGAGAAGTAGCGCTCATTCCTAGTTTGATGTTTTCTTTGTTTCTTAGATTATGCAAAACCCTCCATGTTTTTCCCCCCTATAATTTAGGTCTATATTGTGTTTTTCACTTTTTTGTAAATCATTTCTTGCAAATGTGAATAATGTAACAAAATCTTGTTTATTGATGTATTAACTTTAGATAATATCTATTGACTCTTAGATATGAAAACTTTTAAAAACAGCACATTCATACTTCCTCCCATCTTCTCTAATCTCTTGGTTGTATTCCTTGTTATAAGTCTTAACATTTTCTTGCTTATAGTTGCTGTGCCTGTATTTATCTTCCAGCTTTCTTAAGATAGGAACATAAAACATTGTATAAGTTTAAGGTGTATATGATAATTTGAATATTGAATACAGATCTATGGCAACAATGATGACCACAGTGAGGTTAGTTAATGCATCTATCACTGCACAGTTATCTTTTTTTTAATCTGTGTGGGTGGTGAATAGATTTATAACATTTACATTCTATATACCATAATTGTTTGGCTTCCATTTTATATTTACATAAATTACGTTGCAAAAACCGGAACAAAAGAAAGGATCAAACCAGGAAGCCTAACAGAATGAAAAGAATTAAGATGAACTAGCTGGTTGTTAGAAACCATAATGTAAAAGGGATAAACTCATTCATAAGAAGGGAGCAGTCTTTTGTCTATGAGTCATTTTAAACAGTCATTACAGGCACATAAACTGAAATTCAGCAGTGGTTGTGATTAATATGAAAGACAGAGGTTTTACTTTTAATGTTGATGCCTTCTGTGGTCTGAATTTTTAAAACAAACTTGTGTTACTTTCACAATTAATTTTTAAGACGCCGCAGCCTATATCCATTCATGATAAGACACAGATGTGTGTTCTTTGTAGTAAACAGTGACACTGTTGAGCTGCCTGGTGTTTGTCACATGGCAGGCCCTCAGTACGTAGTGGCTAAAGAACATCTTCTCAAGATACTGTAGTATTATATGTGTGTCACATCTGCCCAGAGCTTTGGAGTTTGTATTCTCATGCAGCCTTGTGACATGATTGTGATAAGAGAGTCTATTGCTATGTTTCAGATGAAGAAAATAAGCCTCAGGGAAATGAAGCTGCTTGCTCAACATCACACCATCCCGTATCATCCAGAATCATTTTTTTAAGTAAAATATTTTTGTCAACATTAATAATGTGGTCTCTTCAATAGAGTGTTATAGATGCCACTGAATAAATATTTATAATCATAAGTATACTTACCAATTAAGACATGTTTTTTAAATTGTATTAAATATCTTCGTATTAGAAAGATTAGAGGGATATACCTCATTTTAGAGAGATTTCCATCTTTCAACGGACATGATTTGGAAAACAATTTGTGTGGAGTGGTTTGTTTTGGGCTAGTCAGGGTAGCTGAGTGTTTAGTGTTGGCTTAATTATCTTGGTGGGACAGCTGTGAACTGCCAGTCTATCCCTGGTTCTATCCTGAAAACCCACTTCTTCACATAAATGAGAGTGATAGACTGTATGGGCATTGCTGGAGATGTGTGGGGGTTGCAGGACTCTGACTTGAGATAAATAGAAGCGTTTGAGGTCAGTCGGGTTTTACACAAGACTTGCTGGGGGCAGATGACTCAGTTTCTTCCTGTGTAAGTGGTTGAAATGTGCACATATGGATGCACTTGGTATCGTGTTTGTATGCTGTTTTTCAATTGTTACTCTGGGCTTGGCGTCAGTATTTTGGCTGTGGTGCCCACTCTGTAGGATGCATTGGGTGAATGTTAATCTCTGAGATCTGACTTTCAACTTTTGAGGACAGATGGGTAACCTCGGTACAGCCACAGCCTCACTGTTAGCAGCTGCGAGGTTCTACACAAAATGTTCAACTTCTTGACGGTAGACCTCACTTTGTCCCTTATATTTTCTAGCATAATGCGAGGAATAGCAGCTATTCATTAAATGCCTGTGTGGTATGGTTGCATTCCACGTGCTTCCATTTGGAAAACAGGTTTAGCTCTATAATATTGAGTAATCTAGAAATTGATCACAGTGTAAATTTAGAGCTATCAGTGCAAATTGGGATAGAAAGGGTGCCTGATAATTTAATGGCTTTTCTAAGTGCTTTGAAACTCATCACAGTGTCAGGTTTGTTGATTAAAAATTGGCAGGTCGAATCTACAGTTGTTAGCATTTCTCCAATCTGTCTCATGAAATACCATTCCCTCTGGATGAACAATGTATAAAATGTTTCTCAATAGATTGATGATGAATACGAGCATTTAAAAAACAGAGAAATCCTGCAGTATAGGACTCTGTCTACGTTAGTGTAGGCTGACCATACTAAAACTTCACACTGGAATTTTATTTTGCAAAACATTTTATATTCTCTGGCACATTTTGGGACATAGTGGATAGAATCTTAATTTGATGTAGAATTAAAATCCTTTTGAGATATATTTATAGGAAAAAAGTCTCCACATTTTGCTGTCTGTGCAAGGTAGATAATTTCCAGATCTCACCTTCGTTATTAGTTCTTATTTATTTTTCTTTATATCGACACAGCTAGTAACTTAAAAGTTTAAAAAATTCTGTTTCCTTGCTTGAAACCTGAATGTATGATAAAGGAGGAAAACCAGCTAAAGGTGGCAGCCAGATGGGGAAGTTGAGCCAGATTCTCAGCAGCTTACAAGTGACTATTACATTTCTTGAATCGTGAGCAATCAGTTTTGATTTCCTGTAGGTTTGTGTCTTGAAATTTTTGTGGCCTTCATTATAGAAAAAACAAAGATTTGTTTATGATGAGTTCAGGTGGAGGCTTCAAATTTTACACTTCATGTTGATAAACCCCAGTCTGTGATCAAGTGGCATTTCTTGTGCTGTGCAGGGCCTGTTCCTCATTCCTTGGCAAGATGCCTATGGAAAGCATTTGCTTCTATTTGGAGTTCTGCTTAGAATGGTGAAAAGAGTCTGTCTCGGCCACTTTGGATATTTAGTTGTGGCTGTGGGCACTGCTTGGCAACCTCTCACTTTGTGGCCGAGGGGAGGACCAGTCTCCTTACACTCACCTGGCTTCGTGGGCTTACCCATCCTGAGTTTCTCCCTTCTCCTCCCCTTCTGGAAAGTGTGTGCTTATCCAAGAACTGATTGCCCCGGTGGTCTTCAGCCTGCATCAGGCATGCTCTCAAGAGTGTGTTTCTGACCGGGTGAAGTTTAAATCCTACTTACTCCTCTTCAGGTAAGACAGCATCCTGAAAATGGCTTTATGAGTGGAAGTAGGTTTACAAAGGGGGGTCGTTTTGATAAGTTTATGTTTTTAATAGCTTGTAGTAGGGCTATCACAATTTTATTTTCGTGGTCCCTGAAGCGGTAGTGGTAAAGAAAGAAAATATTTCTGCCTGTAAATTTCTTAGACCACTCAAATTGTTCATGAAGATTACTTTATTTATTATTGATGTTTTTCTTTAGATTTTTTTCAATAAGTGAGAAACCTAAGACAAAATTAAGTCAACAAATTGTTTTAGACGCTATCGTTTTGTGTTAATTCTGGTTTTAATTAGATACAGATTTGTTTCAATGTCTGTTTATAAAATTTCCCTAAACCTAACTAATTCAAATAGATTTTTCAATAAGGTATTCACTGGTATGATTTGATTGGCTGGTAGTATTTTTTAAAGTCATTTAGCATTTCTATATTTTAAAAGTTAAATACACCTGTGGGGCCAGGGGGGCGATATAAGACATCTCTGTACTTCCCCACCCAATTTTGCTGTGAACCTAAAACTATCCTAAAAAAAAGTCTATTAAAAACTTAACCACTCTTGAAAATACTTTCTATAAATACCTAAATATGAAGCAATTCAGCACAGATAGTGTTAAATGTTTTTCCATCATGTGTTATTATAAAAACAGATTCAGTTTTGTTTTTTTATAATTAGGAATAAAAATATAGGATGTATTTCAATAATTTATGTTTTGATTGCCACTTTTTGGGTTCAACATTAAGATAGGCAAAATGATTATTTTAAAAAGTCTCTTTTCCCAAATAGGAAGTGAGAATGAAAATATAATTATTGTCTTAGAAATCTTACTTCTTCATTGTCTTGGAAAGTTTATCAGAAATTATGTAAAATTGCTTCCTGAAATAAGAGAGTGGAAATTAATAACTGAAAAAGTTGGTTAGTATATTTGGTAATATTTTTGAAATCATTTTTCATGTAATTACACATATTCGTAAACAAAGGTGTGATGCCGAAGAATGAAACTTGCAGTCAGGATGGAATAACTGACGTCAGATGGCTTTAGAAAAATACTTCATGTTTGTGTACTTTGTTTGGTCAGTTAGGAATATCTTTGTATCTTTAAAGATATCTGTAATCATGAAACAAAAGGTAAAACCTTTAGTTTCGTGTGAACCACGACTAGTCACAGCTATTTGAGAATAAAACAGTCTTTATTATAGCAATCGAAGTAAACAAACATGATAATTAAAATAAACTTATTTTAGATATAGATGTACGTAAATAAAATGCAACAGTCTGTGGCTGTTTTTAATGGGGAATAAAGAAATTCCACAGCTCTGTCTTTCAGCTGAAATGGGGACAACGTCCAGAGAACTCTTGGTAGTTACTTGTTGGAGAAAACATTTTATACACTTTTTACATTAAAGAGCATTTACATGTAAAATGATCCACTCACCAAAGGTATACGGAATATTTCTAGACCCATTGGAGAAGGTGAAACTTTCCCGAATGCTCAAAACAGGTTCAGCCGTGTTTTATTTTGATAGACTCTTTAGGGCTTCAGGGCTGGAGGAAGGTCTGTCACACAGGTGGAGGCTAGGACTGAAGCTTTGAAGCACTTGTCAGGGGAAGGTGCTTATAGGAGACAAGGTGTCCAAGACTTAATGTTGCTCACTTATTTACCTATACCTGTCCTCTGTATGAAGTTAAAGCTGCTACTGAGAAGACAGGTTACTGAGGGTCGCTCTGCAGACTTGATGTGAGATCACCCCACTGCATCTCACACTTGCATGTGTATGTGAATCGCCTGTGATTTGGTTACATAGCAGATCCTAATACGACAGGTGTGGGATGAGGCCTGAGATTCTGCATTTTTAACAAGCTCCCAGGGACTGCCAATGCTGCTGGACCACACTGACGAGCGAGGAGCTACACAATGTCAAATACCTGCTCAGATTCTTATTTTTACCTTAATGGACATTGTCTAGTCAACACCAAGCAGTCAGTTTGCGAAGCAGTTGACTGGGAATGTGATTGAAGTGAACTGACTAACTGTAGACACTGGCTCCTTCACAAATGATGCAACTCATGATGTGTGTGTGACCTGCTGTTTGCCCTGGAAGGAATGTGTGGTGTTGTAACCTCCGACAAGTTTCCATAGCTGTCCTTTTCCGGGACTCATCATCGTTGGTAGCCTTGCCTCTTGCCTCTCAGTGCAAGTCTCCCTTAGAATTTGCGCAGCCACCAAGGCCTCATTCACTCCTTCCCTCTGCCATCGCTTCCTACCCATCAGGAGCCTTTTGTGTGTGTTGGGTTTGATTTGTGTCTCGCACCTGAGTGTACTAACAGCATCTTCTGCCCAACCTGGCTTGCAGGTGACCCGCTTGAACTCACTGTAAATTTAAATATAGAAATTGTATATGTCGGGAGCTACTTCTTTCCCTCTCAACACGTAATTTCCTAACATAATCAACCAGTTTCAGGCAGTTGATTTAAAAAAGAAAACAAAAAACCTTCCATGTCTCAGCTTATTAGACTTGTGCTTTGAATTTTCAACTTAAATATTCTGCCAGGGTCCTAGAGACCATGTGAACTCTTGAAGGGAAGAAAGTGGGAAGTGGGGTGGTAATGAGACATTCTGAACCTGTCGGTAATTCCTTTCCTATTATATCTTCTTCCCCATTTTTTTAAATGAAAATTGCACACATATGGTAATTTGAAAGTTTTATAGTGAACAACTATATATTCACCACCTAGATTCCACCATTAACATTTTACTTCATTACATGTCTGTCCATCTGCCTATCTCTTTCCCCATCTCTCACCATTTTATTTTTCATGCATTTTAAAGAATCCACAGGCATCAGTTTGCATATTTCAGCATGCTTGTTATTAACTAGAGTTCAATATTGGTTGACAGTTTTAATATGAAATTTAGGAGGTATGATCAAACAATATGGTGAATGTTTAAATAAAAAATTATTACAGTAAAAGAGACATTGTCATTAATCCCCTGTTATGCAGAGTTTCATGCATGGTCTCTAGTCTCACTCCCCACATAAGAACGCAGGACATGGTGAGGCCAAAAAGGAACACCAATGGAGCCATAGGTAGGGGAGTCAGACCACTATAGTCTCACAGGCAGCTGGGTTGGAGACACAGAGAGCAGGAGCCCCACGAACCGCAACCTGCTGTCCACTTCTCTCTGCCAACCTACCTCACTTGCTGACTGCAATCCGACTCTCTGCAATCCGCAATCCACACTCTGCCCTTGCCAACTCAGCCACCATCTTCTTGCTAGCCCCCCCATTTTCTGCTTGCGTAGCCACGGCAGTTATATTAGTGGCCAATGGCTCACTGGTTACAGCTGACGGCCAACTAGCCACAGCTGATGGCCATCCAATCACAGTTGATGGCCATTTACTACCTGAGTGAGCACCTTTCCACGTGACGGCGAGAGCCTGGAAACTGCACTCCTGACTCTGTCCCCATATCCCCTTCAGAATATTCCCCCTTGATTGAAACACACTTATGCCATTGTTCTTGCCACTTTCTGAACCAGTTCTGGAAGTCCTTTTTTGTGAGAGTCTTTAGTTGCGTTGTCGTGGCTGCCTCAATGTCCTGAATCCTTTTGACTTTGTGGAAGAGCTAGAAGTCTCACCATGCCAGATTCGGTGAATAAGGTGGATGAGGACACACCGTAATGTTTTTATTTGACAGAAATTGCCATATACCAGAAGCATGTGTGACACGGAGCATTATCATGATGGAGGATGATTTATAGCACACTTTAAAACACACCTTCTCTCCACCGTAGCTCACACCCGACTGACTGGACCAAACAAGTTGAAACTTGTCACACACGGTTACTAAGATTCGATGTATTACTTCCCATATTGAAGATCCCTGCCTTTCCATTGGATGGCACTTGGCAGCACCATTCACCGTATTTTGTGATCACAACGGAAAGGCTCCGTGTCACACATCACTTCTGGTATGGCAGTTTCTGTCAAATAAAAACATTACGGTGTGTCTTCATCCACCTTATTCAACCGGACCTGGCACCGTGTGACTTCTAGCTCTTCCTGAAAGTCAAAATGACCATGAAACGTAAATGTTTTTAATCAATTCAGGACATGGAGGCAGCCACAACAGCGCAACTAAAGCACAAAGACGACTTCCTAAATTGCTTCAGAAAGTGGCAAGAACGATGGGATAAGTGTGATCCAAGCGAGGGGGAGTATTTTGAGGGGGATTAATGGCAATGTGTCTTTTACTGTAATAATTTTTTAAATTAAACATCCACCGTATTTTTTATCACAGCTGAACATACAGAGAAATGCATACATCCTTAGTTGTATATACTGTGTTTCCCTGAAAATAATACTGTGTCTTACATTAATTTTTGCTCCAAAAGACACATTAGGGCTTATGTTCAGGGGATGTCATCCTGAAAAAGCACGCTAGGACTTATTTTCTGGTTAGGTCTTATTTTCGGGTAAACGTGGTAAATTGAGCTTTGACAAATGGATGCACCTGTGGAAATCAATCCCATCACCATCACCTGAGAAAGTCCCCTCACATTCCTTCCCAGCCCTTATGTTCTTTTGTGTCTCCTTAAAAAAGGACTTCTTGACCACACATCAGTGATTTGTGATCAGTTTATTTCTTCAAACTACACTTCGATCGATTTTATTTCATGCAAGTTACTTTCATAGTTTAGAACTACATATTGTACAACACTTTCTAACAAGCTAATATTTAGTTTGGGCTAACTCATGGTGGTGTTCTTATTTCTAACAAAAGTAAAATTTTTACAACAGTAACAGATTATCTGAGTTTTACTTGGCAGAGATTACTTGCCAGTGACTTAATTGATTCTTATAACATTTTACAAGGTGGTTGGTGAGATCATATAAATTGAGATGCAAAGACCAGGAGTTAACAGCGTTGTAAGAAGTTCTTTGGGCTGACACACCTGGTTTCTCTGGATGCAGTAGCAAAAACCAAAACAAACAAACAAACAAAAAAAACAACCTGTGGGGACAGAACCCCAAAAAGCAATTTCCAGGCTCTCGGCCTCACATAGACAGGTGCTGGCTCAGGTAGTAAATGGCCATCAACTGTGATTGCATGGCCATCAGCTGTGGCTAATTGGCCGTCAGCTGTAACCAGTGAGCCATTGGCCACTAATATAACTGCTGTGGCTAGGCTAGCAGGAAAAATGGGGGCTAGCAAGAAGATGGTGGCTGAGCCTGAAAGCAGAGCAATGAGGGTTGACAATTATGTGGCTCCTGTTTCCTGTTTCTCCAAACCAGTCGCCAGCGAGAATATAGTGGTATGACTCCCCTACCTATGGCTCCGTGGGTGTTCCTTTTTGGCCTCACCATATCCTGCGTTCTTGTGTGGGGAGCGGGAGCAGAGACCCCGCAGGCCTCCTTGCACGACAAATGGCGCAGCGAGCAGGGTCTCCCGCATGACACAACCCTATTTCAGGCCAGGCATTTCCATGAAGATTATTTGAAGATGTATTCGCCTCATAATTCAGCCTGAAATAAATAGTCCATACTGCTTCTTCAGGAACAGTGTCTTCAGGAACAGGATTTATTATCCTGTGTTAATCTTAGTTCCTGACATTCCATGTTTGTACGCAGCACTTTGTGTCAACTTTACCCTCAAGTACTTCACAGACCACTGGGTTGATTTGGATGCACCCTGATACGGATACACAGTGCTGTGTAAAAACTCCTCGATCCAGCCCGCAACTCCAGCGGGCAACTTGCTTGAGACACCAGGGTCTCAAAATGACCTGCCGCTAGGAAGTAAAATGTCCAACCATGCCTTTGGTCACAAAGAAGCAGTTTTTAAATAACTACGTAGCAAGAAAGTAGCATAGCAGAAAGGTTATGGTTAAAACGAACTGAATTCATAAAGTTGTTCAGCGACAATAAAATGCTCATATTGAGTTCTCTGAAAGTGCCATGCAACTCCCATTTTTAATTTGCTTGTTTTCACTGTCACTTTAATACACTTTCAAGGAACATGAGACTCATCTTTTGAAAACCCACACAGCTCCTTTAACTGTTACTTACATATAGACTTAGTTTGCTTTTCCAGTGAAGACTGATTTATCAGCGATGGATTTATTCATCTGTTTTCAGTGAGAAAAATCCATGTAGTGTAACTCAGAGTTAGAGATTATATAGGAGGTGCTCAGAAGCTGCTTTTACTGTCTTCAGAATGAAGGCATGAAAAATTTATAGTAATTTTTAAAGGTACATCATTTCATGGAAAGTTTGTTTTCTTACTCATAAAGGAATGCGAGGAAATATGCCAGCCATTTTTAAAAGCACGATGTGCTTAGAACCAAATTGAACAAATATTCAACAGTGTGTGACCCTTAGAACCAAATTGAACAAATATTGAACAGTTATTCAAAATTTCAAACCAGAGACTGGGTGAATCTCGTTAGGGCTAATATATAGTTAACTACCTGTAGGCTAAAAAAAAAAAAAGAGTTCTTACATGCATATTTCCTCTCTTCTTATTTTCCAGAGTACTTAATTTATAGTTGCTTTCCTCTGACATAAAAGGACAGAATAGTTTTTGCAA
Organism: Rhinolophus sinicus; assembly: GCF_057876585.1. Lineage (NCBI taxonomy): Eukaryota > Metazoa > Chordata > Mammalia > Chiroptera > Rhinolophidae > Rhinolophus > Rhinolophus sinicus. Next base: position 30,080,214 of record NC_142513.1, read on the forward strand.
ACATTTGCTGAAGTCAGTTATGATAAAATAACAAAGACCCATGCTTTAAGAAAAATAAATTCGGTTATAAATAAGCAATTTTCCACTGGGTTACAACAGTATGAGACCTCTACTTATTATTTCATCTTCTGATGTAATTGGAGCAACCATAGGCATATCTCTGTATTTATTTGTACAATCATGTAACAGAGAATCATGAGAAATGGTAGTAACTGTTTCTCCTTCTTACAATTTTAAGCCCCAGTGGAATAGAGAAAAATATCAATTATCTTCTCCCATATGTTGCAGAACGCTTGCATTTGTTGTAAGTTCGTCTTATAACAAAGGGCCACCATGTAGGCAGGTTTTATTGTATTTTCAGCTTCAATTAAAAATTTAAGTTTCTAGGACAGGAGAGAAGTCACCAAGCCAATTTCTGTTGAGTGGAATATCTAACCCTTTTTCTACGTACATCCTATCTACCCTTGAAGGTTCAGCCTAAAACCCAACCATCCTGAAGTTGTCCTCACTGCTCTAAGTCAAATCTCTGCTCATCTCTTCCTTCCTTGAGTACATATTGCATTGACTTACAAACATTTTGACATCATTCTTCAGCACAAAGACTCTTAATTACTCTCTAATTGTTTTGTATATTAGCCTTGTCTTCCCGGTAATATTTTAAATTACTCTGTGTGAGAACCCTATTTTACACTTTTGCATTTCCTGCTTTTTCTTGTTTAGTGCTTTGGAGAGTCTTCAGTCAACAAATATTTTCGGCTGGTTGCCTGAATATTAAGAGAGGCCACTTGTATCTGCAAATGTGAGTAACTTCATTTCCCCCCTCTTCTATTAATTTACCCCAAGAATAGAATTAACAGAAGGATAAAATTAACAGAAGGATTACTTAAGGCAAAATAATTTAGACTTTTATGTTTCTTTTTCCCTTCATTTTTAAAAGTTATTACCATTTATCTGGCCATGTTTCAGTAATAGTCTTAACATTTAGCACTTTAATGATTCCTTTCATTTGCGAAGAACAAATTGTTTTTCCATAATAATTTCATTCCCCAGATGATTATAAAGCACGTTGGCCCCATCGATGATCTAGAATGTAAGAACAATCTGACACTCTGAAGTTCAGCTTCTGAATGACTTGGGAGCAGAAAATGGACCACAGATTGCTTTCGGTGCATCTGGGCCAGAAATATAGGAGTTTTGTCAACAGCAGAGCTGTTTGCCTCTGTAAGCTTTGGTCTATAGTCTGGAGTGGAGCACTGGAAAAGTCTGTTCTGTTGGTTTATCCATCCTTTGTCCATATTTCAGCCATGTCACATGATTGGAGCTATCCAATAAAGAAAATAAAGAGCAACAGCCATGTCACATGATTGGATCTATCCAATAAAGAAAATAAAGAGCAACAATCAGTGTTGTAGTCATACTTTGCCCTTCCCAGGGCTACTACTGGTTGCTAACTTTATGCAAACAGATTTTCTGCATCTCCTAATAAATTGAGAGATCCAGCAAAGCCTGAACGCTTGTTCTCCCTACTAGAGGAGGCTCATGCTCTCCAGTTCAACCCAGCATCCCCCAAATCCCTGTATTAGTTTCCTGTTGCTGCTATCACAAATTGCCATGATGTTAGTGGTTTAAAACAACACAAATTTATTATCTTACAGTTCTGGAGGTCAGACATCTAAAACAGGTCTGCACCATTACATCTTTTCTGGGTCCTCTAAGAGAGAATCTGTTCCTTGCCTTGTCTAGCTTCTGGATGCTGCCCCAATTCTGTAGCTTCTGATTGCATCACTCTGACCTCTATTTCTGTTGTCCTATCTCCATTGGTTTTACTGCCTCCCTCTTCCATTTTAGAAGAGCCCTTGTGATTGCATTGGACCCACCCATCTCCTCATCCCAAGATCCTTAATTTAATCATGTCTCCAAAGTACTTTTGCCATGTAAGATAACATAGTCATAGGTTCCAGGGATTAGGATGTTGACATCTTCAGGGAGTGGGGTGTTATTCTGCCCACCACATCCCAAATTCACCCCTCTTCCCCTAGTGATGCATCTGACCCGTTCAAACTATGACATCTAGAGTATTGAACAACTGTAATTGATTTCTACTAATGTGGAGTTGGATATTTATCCAAAAAAGATTTAAAATTTTTTTTTTAAATTTATTTTTCAATTACAGTTGAGTACAATATTATATTAGTTTCAGGTGTACAACAAGGATGGGGATATTTAAAAAATGATTCTTTTATCCCTCTTTCTTCACAAATCACTATATGTTGGTCTATCTTGTTTTCTGAATGTTATGTTCAATAACTTAAAAAAATGAACATCCCTTCTTTCTCTCTTGGCTTGGCTTTTCTTCTGTTTTTTTTTTTTTTTTTTCATTTTACCTGAGATCATTTTATATTTCAAGTCCTTTTTATATTGTGGTTTTCTTTTCATCTATAGAATAAACTTCATACTCAGTAAGTCATTTCTTCCTTTCTTGGTCCCTTGACTATAAGTCTCTCAAACCCTAGCTTTTTTTGCCTGAGGAAATTTCTGTGATTTGTGTTTTTCTTCTTTGTTTCTCCACCTTTTCGTGTAATTTCTTCTTTTCATCCTGTAGCCCTTCCCTCTCAATTCTCTTTGTCTTTTTCATCTGACAATAGAAAATTATATACCTTTTGAACTTGTGACACTGTCATTTATTGGCAGAACATAGTATAGTATAATACCCACTTTGACTGATAAGAGAGAGGCAAAATTAATGTCAGAAATATACAAGCTACTTAGTAACCTAAGAATTGAGAAAACCTCATCTATACTCAGAGGTATCTGAAGTAGGAACAATTTGTCCATCTTTTCCAAAGATCATGAAATTTTTAAAAATTAAAATTTATTGGGGTGACAATGATTAGTAAAATTACATACGTTTCAAGTGTACAATTCTGTAATACATCATTTATATATCATGTTGTATGCTCACCACCCAGAGTCAGTTCACCTTCCTTCACCATATATTTGATCCCCTTTACCCTCATCTACCACTCCCCTCCCCACTTACTCTCTGGTAACAACTAAACTATTGTCTATGTCTGTGTGTTTTTGTTTCTTTATTTGTTTGTCTTGTTCCTTTGTTGCTTTCAGTTTTATATGCCACATATCAGTGAAATCATATGGTTCTTGACTTTTTCTGTGTGACCTGTTTTGAATCATGAAATTTTTCTTTTCACCTTTCTTATTGTTTGTGCTGATAGTGTAGCTGTTGAAATTAATTAGACTTCGTTTTACTTAATTCATGGGTAAGGCTATTCCAGAACTATTTAAGGGCATTGTTCCAGAAAACCAGGGTATACATATACATATACATATACATATACATATACATATACATATACATATACACATACATATACATATGTCAGTGATTCTCAAAGTGTGGTGCCCAGATCAACAAATCAGTGTTACCTGGGAACTTGCTAAAATTGCAAATTACCAGTCTCCACTCCAGACCTATTGGATCAGAAGCTCTTGAGGTACAGCCCAGAAATCTGTGTTCTAACAAGTTGTCCGGATTCTGATGCTCAATCAAGTTTAAGAACCATTGGTACATTGTACTGTCACACTCAGGGGCTGCGGAGAAGGATAACTCTTCTTGGTCTCATTTGTACATTCACTAACCCTAGTCTCCAGGGGTGTTGCTTTCAATAAACTATGTTCTGTGAATATTTTCAATTCAAATAAACTGTCCAAAGTCACCTTATTTTACCTCAGAAATAGTCATCTATGGATTGCTATCAGGAAAAAATAGTTCGTAGTTGAAGAATCTACCCACAGGGCTGAAAGCTCACGTTTTACCAAACTAAAGACAAATTTCATCCCTGGGACTCACTACCTTGTTCCTATCATAGATAGGTCCATTTCTCATCCATAAAATGTTGGCAGTTTCAGTAAGTGCTAATGTTTCAACTCACTGAAATCTTTAAAATAAATGACTAACTTACTCCACATGAAAGAAAAAATTATATTCCCTCCCCCTGTCTGCTTCCTACAAAATCATTCAAAGTGAATTTCATATCTACCACATAAGCCTGTATCCATGGCAAATCAGATCATCCCTAATATTGTCTCCAAATATGATGAAGTGTCCATTGGGACATTTAAAAAATACTAACTTTATTACGCTATAATTTACATGTAATAATGTGCATCCATTATTGGTGTCCATTTTGTATTTTAATGACTGTCGAAACAAATGTGTATACCAGTGTCACCATTACCACAATCATGATACAGAATCTTTCAGTTCCCTCCAAAAGCTTGTTCCAGCCCCTTTGCAATCCATCCCTCCAAACCCCTGCACCCCAGACAACCACTAGTCTGCTTTCTGTCTCTATAAATTTCTTTTTGCATTTTCTAGGATTTCTTACAAAAGAATCATGTATTCTTTTTGTACAGCTTTTTTCCTCTCAGCCTAAAGTTTTTGAGATTACCCCATATTATGTGTATAAGTAGCTTTTTCTATTGCAGAGTATTAATCAATTTTATGGATATATCACAGTTTATTCACCTGTTATGGACATGTATTTTTTTTCCAGTTTTGGGCTATTAAAGTTGCCATGAACATTTGTATACAAGTCTTTGTATGGACATATTTTTCTTTCTCTTGAGTAAATATCTGAAGAAGGGATGGCTGGGTCATATACATGTTCAGCTGCATAAGAAATTCCCAAATTGCTTTTCAAAGTGGTTGGACAATTTTGCATTCATGCTAGTAATGCCTGAGAGTTTCCACTGGGCCATTTTTACATTTCGTGATGTCAGACAAGTAGAAATAAACTTAATTTTTTGCTGATATCTAATGTATATATGTTCACATTACACACATACGTAAGTATATACATACACATAAACATAGAAATGTGGGTGTGTTTCATTATGTCATACGAAGATGCACAGCACCAATTTTGCTAGTAAAATACAAAATAAAATACAAAATTCTGTTTTATACACACAATATAAAATTCTAACCTGTGAGCATGTATACAAAATCCTTCAATTGCATATAAGTGATTGGTTTCTGCGTTTTTCTTTAATATTTGTTTACTTTTGTCATTTGCTGGCCATTACTGCTGGTTAAATGACTTTTAAGAAAAATTATAGTGACGCTAACATGAGGAAATTATTATTAACTTGTTGCCCTCTGACTTGGGAAAAGGTAACTTGTCATATGATTTTGGTGTTTGGAATAGCCTGAGACCTCCGGTACCACCATGCAAAGTGTAAGAACCTCTGAGATGAACAGTGGGCAGAGGTTGGTGCAAGTGAGGGAAACTGAGGAAGAATGATCATGTAGGGAGTAAACAGAATGGACTGGAGGTGATTCAGGGAAGAGAGATTTTCAAGGACGAATGGTCAGGACTCCGGGATCAAATGAGGATGGAACCAATGGATGTGGCCACCGTGGAGACAGGGAGGCAAGTTGTACACACCATCATCGTGACACCAAACAAAATGTGCAAAAAATACCCAGTGCAAGGAAAAGCAACATGCATTAAGGACAGAGAGGGACTAATTCTGTAGCTGGAATGCAGACAGGAAAGTTTCGGAAAGCTTCAGAAAGAATAGTTCATAGAGGGACAGGAGAGCAGAGGAATACAAGGAACCTCACCTTTATATGTGAAGCACTGGAATTGTTGAAGAGTGTTTGTAGAGTATGGAAATAAGATACATGGTTGGGGGGTTTGTTACATAGGATTATATCCTAAAGGTATGATGCTGACTAGTTAAACTGCTGCTGTTTATGTCATACAGCCAGCAGAGTCCCTGGGACTGGCCTGAGCCAGGGGCAAGGTGCCGGTATAAATTTCAGTGACTCATCTCTGGTGTTTAAAATAGCTGCGGGCTAGGGGTCAAAGTGTAGTAAAGGAAGGAAGTCTTTCTGACACATGTTCCTATTGAAGGCAAACTTAGCACCAGTATATGTAATGCAATTTTCTCAATTTTCTCAAGGGAGTTGGGTGGAGAGGGGTAAGGGTGGGAAAGGGAACCTGAACCTGCATCAAATCATGAAAGGCAATGTGTTCTAGGCAAGGAAATTCTGATTTTATCCTACAGATCAGCCATTTTCAGGATGGCTTTAGGCATAGCTTGGGCATAAATGAAGATATTCTCATGGAGTACGTGCAAGGGCTCAGAGACTCTTAAGGGAATAACTTGACAGGTTTTTAAGTTCAGTATGTGTACTCTTTCCTAAAATTGATCTGCCTGAGAATGCATCTGCTCCCCCTTCTCACAGAAGGAAGGCATTCCTCTTGTCTTTCCAGAATCTTAATATAATACATTGTCCTGTGATATGAAAACACTCCAAGTGCTAAACAAAAGGACACTTAGCTTGTGTGAAAATTGAAGACGTATTTGAATCTTTAGTTTATAGGTAATTAAAAATAATTTTGGTGATGGATCACTGTCTTTGATGGCCTAAAAGTCAAAAGGAGTTCAGAGATTTAAGAGTCGATGGGATTTATCCTCTAACTGGATGTGGAGTGTAAATAGATGAGATTAATCCAGGCTTGTCTCCCAGGTTTCTGACTGGTCACCAGATGGATTGTGGGGCCATTTAGTGAAGTGAGCATCAGAGGATGGGTGGGTATGGTAAGCAGAATAATAGCTCCCCACAGGTGTTCAAGTCTTAGTTTCCAGAACTTATAAATGTTACCTTCCATGGTAAAAATGGAAGTTGCAGATATGATTAAGATTACAGACTTTGAAGTTGGTAGATTATTCTGGGTAATCTGGGTGGGCTGAATTTAATCATACGAGACTTTAAAAGTAGAAGACTTTAATTGACTGTTGCCAAAAAGAGAGAACAAGAAGTGCGGGTGGGAGGGATGGAGGGGCATTGAGAGAGAGAGAGAGAGACAGAGAGAGACAGAGAGACAGAGAGAGAGAGAGAGAGAGAGAGAGAGAGAGAGAGAGAGGAAGAGAGAGAGAGAGAGAGAGAGAGAGAGAGAGAGAGAGAGCCCAAAAGAGAGCCCGAGAGCTTGCATGAGCACAGATGTTAGAAGACATGACAGGAGAAATCCAAAGCATGAAAGGAACTTGGGACTGATTTACCATTATTGGCTTTGAAGGAGAAGGAAGAAGGGAGAATGGGCCAAGGAATGTGAGTGGCCTCTAGAAACTGGCAATGACTAGGAAACACATTTTCCCCTAGACGGGCCAGAAAGAAACACAGCCCTGTGGACACTTTGATTTTAGCCTGGTGAGACTCATGTTGCACTTTTGATCTACAAAACGTCTCAGGTCATGAATTTGTGTTTTCTTGAGCCTCAAGGTATGTGGGTTTTGTTATAGGAGCAACAGAACACTAAAAACAGCAGGTTTGTCCAGGTTTTTCACTGGGAAGGAGATGAGTTTTTCCTCACTTCATATTGCATTAGGTATGCGAAAAGTTTGCAGTGTGGAGTCATGGGCATTTGTCTCCAGTGCACGCTTCCTTTAGTGAATAAGAAAAAGTAGATATGAGGAGCATTTTCTTGAAAGCTTGCTTTTTTCAATTCTCTGCCCTTCAAGGTCCTCTTCCTCAGTGTTAGGGGTTGGAATAGATGATCTCAGGATCCCTTCAGTTTGAAAATCCTGAAACTATTTGCCTCAAATAAAACAAACACATTACTACCCAATATAGTCTCTTCACTGGCGAGGATGAGGAAAATACGAAGAAGCACATGCAACAATGAATGGTGAACATAGGAATATAATATTTACTCTAAAACATGAATGTGGGCTGTGCTTCTAGTGCCTTGTGTAGGAGAGGAACTTTCCTAAACATTCAACATAACTCAACACCTGCCCTGGAGTTTCTGTGCTGAAATCCCTCACTGTGCATCAGGGTATGTGAATTAGAAGGTTCTGAATAGGAGCATGTGTGGTCCTAATAATCTTGTGGGCCAGATGTTCATCATCATAAAAACCTCTCTGTGTCTGGGCATCACTGTGGATTATTACATAAAATAATCAGGTATTGCAGAAAGGATTCTTCTCATGAGCACTACAACTCATTGTTCAGAGGTGTCACTCTCACAAGGAGAATCAGCTTCTTCTCAATGGAGAAGTTTTCCATTATACTGGTAAAGCTGGTGCTACTCTTCGGATTCTGCAAGCTGAGAGGTTTGTCAGGTGTGATTGCGTTGGATTGCTGTAGGGAAGAAAGCATGCTCAAGTCAGTGCTTTGGGCTACCTCTGGCCTAAGCTCAACTTAGCATGAGTAGTGCTCCTACTGAAATCCCCTTCTGCCCAGGGGCTAATGTGTAATCTCTAACATAACTGCCGCCTTTCACACAAAGATGGGCACTCTCATTAACCCAAGGGAAAGATTGCAGGCGGTGGTGCCATGAGGGCCATCCAGATCACTTCAGCGTTGTTAACTGATCCCCTTGGCTGACGATCACATTCCTATCCATTCAAGGACTCCAAGTGCAAATTCTATGGGACATCAAGCTGTAGGTTTCCTAAGAGTTATCTCATTAAGAAGGAGTTTGTAATGTGATTCCATCTGGATCAGCTGTTGCTCTCATACCCTGGAAAACTGTGTTCTCGCAAAATTATTTCAGCACTTGAGCAATAATTGAACAAATGTCCTTGAACTTGTTGTTCAGACATGGGCTGCCAAATGCTAGAGTGACGTGTGGAGACGATAAGTCCAGTGTGAATGAGGCAGTTAAGCTGCAGGGCCCATATGCTCTGCCTGATTGTGTTGCTGGGCAAAGTTCTTCGGGAATCATGACCTTGACCAAACTTGGGAAAGCTGATCGAGATATGGCCACCAGAGAGGTCCAAATGGTTGCCTTTATCGAGTGCCAACACATGTCTTTGGCCTTGTACACTCTGTGCAGCTCTCCTGTCCGGGCATTGTGTTCATGATATTAGTCTTTTCGAGGAACACTGACACTGATCCACTTAATTTCTGTGACCTGACTACCAGTGTCATGGGGCATCTGTCATAGGAGACTCAGGGCAATGAGCATTGTCTTCTTGTCATATGATAGAGCACCATTCAAGGTACATCTCAGAGGAAGCCTTGATGAAGCCCCCGAGCAGATGCTTCCTTGAGGACTATTTGGTTATATGTTTTTCCCCCTACACCTCTGTTTTTGTTATTTCAGGGAACTCTAACAAAATACCATAGACTGAGTAGCTTAAACAACAAACAGTTATTTCTCATAATTGGAGGCTGGGAAGTCCAAGACTAGGGTTGCAGCAGATCCGTTGTCTGTTGAGACCCTGCTTCCTGGTTTGCAGAAGGTCGTCTTCTGGGTGGCCTCACACGGGGCGTGCACGTGGGGAGGGACAGAGATCTTGTGTCTTTTCCTCTTTATAAGGACATTAATCCCATCCTGAGGGCCCCATCCTCATAACCTAATTTAACCCTGAATTACCTCTCAAAAGTCCCACTTCCAAATACCATCACATTGGTGATTAGGGCTTCAGCATAAGAATTTTGGGGAACACAAACATTCAATCCATAACAGTCACACTAGGACAACAAAATGAGATTTAAAAAATAATTGTTCTATAGAGTTTCTTCGAATAACACTACTACATTATCCCAAAAGGGTGCCCATCCATCAATTTTATTTTTTTCTTAAGCAAGGAGATTAAGCTCAGTATTAATAGGACTTGGGAATTCACTTTCAGATCTTGGGCTCACTTCCTGATATCATTTTGAGAAAAGGAAGAGCAGAGTAAGTAATTGATTTAAGGACCAGGCATGAGAGCAGTGGTAGTTGGGAGTCCTTGTTCGTTTTATTGTTCTTTTTCCATAACATCTCACCCATATCTTGGCTGAGGGTAAATGTTCAAAAAATACATTTTGTATAAATGATTTGATCATTACAGTGTATCCTTGAAAATAAGACCTAACTGGAAAATAAGCCCCAGCATGAGTTTTCAGGATGACAGCCCCTGAACATAAGCCCTACTGCAGCTTTTGGAGCAAAAATTAATATGAGACCCAGTCTTATTTTCAGGGAAACACGGTAGCTGGAGTAGTTTTACATCAATAAAGACGACCTTGTTGAAGAGTTGATTCTTCTTTGTGTTTAAAAGCCATTGGGAGCTCGCTGCTGGCTCTCACTTTGTCCCACTTCATATAAGAACGGGTTATGGCTTCCTTCTCATCCTTAAGATGTCAGTCACCCGGACTGTCACAGTTAACGAACTCTTTAGTTGGCTAGATGAGGCCAAAGTGCCTAAGGAATGTTAGTGCTTCGTGGTTTTTTTTGCTTGTTTTTTTTTTTTTTTTTTTTTTTTTCCAGATTTTATTGGGGAAGGGGAACAGGACTTTATTGGGGAACAGTGTGTACTTCCAGGACTTTTTTCCAAGTCAAGTTGTTGTCCTTTTAATCTTAGTTGTGGAGGGTGCCGTTCAGCTTCAAGTTGTTGTCCTTTCAGTCTTAGTTGTGGAGGGCACAGCTCAGCTCCAGGTCCAGTTGCCGTTTTCTAGTTGCAGGGGGTGCAGCCCACCATCCCTTGCGGGAGTCGAACCGTCAACCTTGTGGTTGAGAGGACGCATTCCAACCAACTGAGCCATCCGGGAGCTCAGCGGCAGCACAGTTCAAGGTGCCGTGTTCAATTTTAGTTGCAGGGGGCGCAGCCCACCATCCCTTGCGGGAGTTGAACTGGAAACCTTGTGGTTGAGAGCCCGTGTTCCAACCAACTGAGCCATTCGGGAGCTCAGTGGCAGCTCAGCTCAAGGTGCCGTGTTCAATCTTAGTTGCAGTGGGTGCTGCCCACCATCCCTTGTGGGAGTCGAGGAATTGAACTGGCAACCTTGTGGTTGAGAGCCCACTGGCCCATGTGGGAATCGAACTGGCAGCCTTCAGAGTTAGGAGCATGGAGCTCTAACTGCCTGAGCCACTTGGCTGGCCCTGTGCTTCGTTTTTTTGTCTAAAGATATTAAATTGTAGCAGGAACATGGTTTGAAACCTCTCCTGCCCCTGGAGGTTGTTGTTCCAACACAAGTGGTCTCCCCGAGTTTTCTCTACTTTCCAGCCCAAGTGCCTCTGGGAGCTCACCCCCCCATGAAAATATGCTGTGTTGTTTCTGTCCTGGCCCAGATGTCCCTGAGTGTCCCCGGGATAATTTGGGATTGAATGACTGAGCCCATCTCTGACAACACAGTGGCAGGAAGCGTTCTCTTTGGCCATGTTTCTCTTCCTCCTTCAGTTAATGCTGTGGAGGATAAAATTATAAAATAATGATGGGCTGGTGGGGTTCCTTAAGAATCAGACAGGAGGCAACTCTAAAACAAGGTACAGCAGTAGCATGGGGAAAGTACAGTTAATACCCCAGAGGAAGGAAAAATTCTTTCCCGTGACCACAGGTAAGAGAGAAGAAAGATCTGCTAGATTTCTAAAGTTAGGGGTTGGAGCGGCATCAAAAGGACCATCAAGCTAGAGATAATTATTTAGATAAGAATGCTAGTCTAATCTAAAGTATCATTATTTTTAAGTTTTCCCTTTTGTATTTGCAATTAGAGAGTGGTGAGTAATGTTTTAAGTGCTTTTTACTTTTTTTGAAATATATACAGGTGTTTAAATTTGTATATAAATTGAATTAGGGAAAATGGAATCTGACTTTGTTATTCATGTGTATTATTAAGAAACATTGTAATTTCAAATTGGACATCCTGATATGTTACTGGTAAGTCTTAGGTTGAACCACATGAAATTAATGTTTTTGTTAGTCAAATGACTGAATATTAGTAATTCCATATGGTTCTTCCTAATATATTTCTACGCTTGGTCTTTCTGTCTAGATGCAAATAGATTGATCTGCAAAGCTATTACTCTTGTAAATATATTAAACTGAAGAATCTGCTTCAATAGTAACTACTCTCCCTGCTCTACCATTTTTGCAAGTACAAAATTTTTCCTGGGTTTCCTTCAAAAGAGACAAAATTTTAAAAGTTTAAAGCAACTGGAATGTACTAGAATATGGTAACTTGCGAAGAAAGGATGAAACTGAATGTAGAAGGCAACCTATTCCATTCAGTGACTTTAATTCTGAGCACCTTCTGTAAAGATTTTGAAGTCAATCTTCGGTCAAAGATGATCACTCCGGTATTATGGCAATGGAAAAAGGATTGACACCCTTCATCTTTTTTCTTGGTTTCAATTCAGTTTGATTTTTCCTATTTCATTGGAGTAGGTTGCTTAGATTGTTTTATTTGGCTCAGAATGAGCTCAAGGTGCTGTTTTTTTTGTGTGTGTGTTTTGTTTTGTTTTTTGTTTTTTTTTTAATATTCTTCACCTTCAAAAGCAATTCCTTTAAAGTTCTAGGTGAAACACCCCTATTGTGCATGTGCAGTGTCCTGATGTCATTGAATGTACTACATTTGGGAAGCCATCCCTAGTTTCTTTAGTTCTAAAAATAATTCAGATCAATAATATTACCATGGTTTTTCTGTTGTGTTTGGAAATTTCAATTAGTATCAAAAGATAGCATTTGAGGGTCATAATGAAGCATCCTGTCTCAAAAAAACAAAAAACCTCCCTGGTTTTTATGATAAGGGAACAACAACAACTTTTATACAACTTGTTGACCTTTAAAGACATAAAACATTGCCATACGGATTGATTTATCGGCTGTAAAGTACTTTTGTGTATTGTTGTATACATATGACACACATCTCTAGGTCCTGCTTTTATTAGGAAAAAACAGTGTCTTGACAGTCACACGTGTTAATTTATGTAATGCGTGCCCTCCTGCACGCCACTCTAGTTTTCCTGTTGGAACAGAACCATACATAGGTGAAACTTGCAGACCAGGAGTACACTCCTGCTTTGTGAACAAACTTGCTGGAAGGGAATCCCTTGCTGGAAGGGAATCCCCTGTTACGTAGCACGGACTAAATCGAAACCTAGTGTTTGAATGAATGGTAACCTTTTCTAGAGAGTTTTGGGGTATTTATACTGAAATTTAGTAAGGACATGTCATTCAGTCTTGTTTTTAGAACCATCCTTGACTCCTTTCTTTCTCTCAGTCCACACATAGCATGTTGGTAAATCCTGTCCGCTCTGCCTTCAAAATGTACCCAACTTCTTTTTACCTCTTCCATTGCGGTCATAACTCCCCACACCCACCCTCAGTCTGAGCCATTTTCTCCTTCGCCTGGAGATCAATTCCAGACTTGTCCCTTCTGTAGTCTGTTCTCACTCAACAGCACGAGTGGCCTGTTAAGCGTAAGTCCCTCCCTGCCAAGAATCATTCAGTGGGCCCTCATCTCACTCCCACTACAAGCCAGTGTCTTGACAGTGGCCCCTCAGGCCAGCGTGACCTGACTTCTTATGCCCTCCATTACCTCATCTCTAGCTCACTCGGTCAGCCACACTGGCCTCTTGGCTGTTTCTTGAACACACAGGCACACTCTCATCTAAGGATCTTTACTTGGCTGTTCCTCTTTCAGCAATGCTCTCCCGCCCCCTCTATGTACATGGCTAATTCCCTGACGTCCTTAAAGTCTTTGCTTAACTATAAACCTTCCCTACTTATCAACCCCTACCCTGTTCTCTACTTTTTTTTTCATAGCACTTAACACCTTTCAACTTCTTATATAATTTAACTACCGGTTTATTGGGTTTAGTGTTTACTCTTTTTCCCCTTTCTAGAATGTATGTGTCATGATGTGGGGTAGATTTTCTTTTGTTCACCCATGTGTCCCAAGCACCTTGAATAATGCCTGACACAGAGTCAGAACTCAGTAAATATCTGTCCAATAAATGAGTGCTCACGTAAGGGTGATGGGTGAACCCTTATTGTCCCTTGACCACAGGTGCTTCTTTTCTGAAATCAGATTTAACGAATCTTAAAGCCATTTTCTATGGTATTGATTTCCAACTTCACATTTTACATATCCACAGAAATGAGTCAAAAGAAAAATTTTAAAAAATAGTATTTGCTATAACCCATTCTGATTGTTTTGTTCTGTTGGTGACAGATTAGCCTTTGCCAGCACTATCTAGAAACTTCCATCTGATTTCTGGAGGATTTTGATCGGGGTGAGGCTTTTTTCAGGAAAGGGCTACTCTAACATCTGTGGAAAATAATCTTGTACCTTTGATTTCACTTCTCTGAAACCAGCTGATAAACCAAATAAAAACCTTGGGCATTGTAATTTTATGAAGTGGCTTGAATAGTCCCTGAGGTCATGGCGTCCATTGAACTCAGTTTTCTTCCCTTCCTGTCTGACCATTTGTGAGCCTTCTGGGTGTGGGAAAACACAGGCGATTTAGCAGCTGCCTCCCCTGGGATGGTTCAGACCCCCTTTGCACAGACCTGCTCTCTTCTATCTTGGCCAGGTTCCTTCTACATCTAGCTAGAATTACTTACGAATTAACTAGAATTAGTTATCTTATGCCTCTCTTCCCCACCCGCTTATCTAAATCAGTTCCTTTCTTTCCAGCCACGCTGCCTCCTGGGAAGGTACAGGAAAACCCACAGAAATAAAACCATCACTGCTGCCTCTGAGCTTTGTGTGTCAGTATGTCCTTTAAAATTAAACCGGAGCCAGTTGTCCCAGGGACTCAGCCATCGGTGCTGTGGCCCAGTGACTCTTTTACTTGCCTCCTGCCACTTTCTTACAGGTGACTTTTGTTTCAGCCAAATGGGAAGGCTGGCCACTTGCAAAACACAACCATGCCCTCCCCATGCTGGCTCTCCAATGGCTACCTCCTGCTCCATACCTTCCTGGTCCCCGTACCTGCTGAGGACCCCAATGATACTTTCAGTGTTCCTTGTAACCCTGAAACTCATCTGCCTTCTGTTGTCGTGGTTCAGTTCAGTTCAAGAACACAATTATCAACATCCACACCAGACTGGAAGCCCTCTGAGGGCAAGGACACGTATTCTTTATTGTTCTCTCTGACCCCATGTGTAATATGTTGCTGGGTACGGGCGCAGTAAGTATTTCATAAAACCATGGAATGTTACTGATTGGAAGGACTCAGGAAATTAAAAAAAAAAGCTTAGGCTGGGGTTTCTAGAACTGTCCTGATGTTTAAATATTCTGTCCCTCTATCCTCCATAGTTTTATTCTTCCAATGACATACATTGGTTTTTAGTTTGGAAAACTACAGTTACCACAGACAAAATCATCCAGTAGTTTACCCTGTCACTTGTATGAATTGTGACTGAAAAAAGTTTCAAGGGTGGGGGTTTAGGCTCCTATCACTACCCTGCATGCATTTGTCATAGTAACATTATAGAGTCAATTTGGGAATTGTTTTTATAGCTCTCTCTGTTTTGATACAAAACAGATTATAAATACCCTGTTTCCCCGAAAATCAAGTTTTATTTTCGGGGAAACATGGTATGGTCTTGGTAATAAATCTAAATACATACTTTTCGACACCCAATCTGGAAGCTTTCTCCCAGCCACAATTCAGGCACATCTACAAGGTAACATTCATACATTCATTCATTCATCCTAGCAAATATTTATTGAGGGCCTCCTATGCGCCAGGTACATAATATAAATAAATCAGACAAAAGTCCCAACCTTCAGGGAGCTTACATTCCAGGCTGTGGAAGAAGATAAAAAGCTTAGTAAAATGATACATGTGCCAGACGGTGATAAGTGTTCTGGAGAAAAGGGGGATGGAGACTGCTGGGCAGGAGTGAGGGGAATTGCACTTTAAAATAAACCAATTGACAGAGGTCTGAAGGTGGTGAAATAATGAGCCCTGTTGATAGCTATAGGAAGAACATTCTAGGCAGAGAGAACAATGACAGTATATGGAAATGGGTCATCATGTGCCAGGAACAGCAAAGAAACAGCATTCTGCAGCATGGAGAGGGCAGGAGAAGGGGACTAGATATGTTCAGAGATAGAAGGGTTCAGACCGCATCCGTCCTTTAAAGGAGGGTTTCTCCACCTTGGCACTCCTGACATTTTGGGCTGGATGATTCTTCTTCCGGTGCGTTGCAGGATGTTGAACAGCATTTCTGGCCTCTGCCTACTAGATGCCCGTAGCACCTCCTACTCCCCCCAAGTTGTGACAACTAGAAATGTCTCCAGACATTGCCAAATGTTCTCTGAGGTACAAAGTCAACACCCAGTTGAGAATCACTGCTTTTAGACCAAAGGAAAGATTGTGTTACTCGGAGTGCTTTGTTCATTTTAATAAGACTCCTCTGGGCTGCTGGATTGAGAATAAATTGAGGAGGGACACAGCAGGGAGCGGGAGAGCTAGGGAGAAAATTGGACTCAAGTCCAGGAGGGAGGGGCGAGTGCCTGGAATTCGGCTGGTTTGGGCTGGGGTTGGTGAGCCGTGATCAGATTTGGGACATTTTGAATGATGAGCCGTCAGGATTTGTGACAGACTGAAAATGAGGTTTATAAGGACGTGGGCCTGAGCAGTTTGCAGGCGAGATACGGGTTTCTGGCAGAACCTCTAGAGTTTGGTTTAACACGTTGTATTTGAGAACGTTGACCATTATCTGATTTCTCCCCCACAGTACCCCTGAGAGGTGGGTAGTCTCTGCTTTTACCATAAAAAGACACTGAAGCACATGGAAGTCAGTGAATGCCCAAAGTCACATCACCTGTACAGAAGTGAGCCAGGATTTTAATCCAGAAGTGTCTGACGACTAAGCCCCGTTTCCTTGATACACTTTAAAGTGATACGTGTGGTCCCAGGAGTCCCTAGAGTACTACTGTACCCTGCAGTATCACGTACCCTGCAGAGGTTAATCCAGTAGAGTAATTTTTCATGAAATGCGATTCTGCTAACCTTTCAAATAGAGACAGTCATTTCTTTTGCATTTTATAGCAGGGTTAAAAGAAACAGAAACCTTAGAATTCTGTAGAGTCAAGCAAATTACCTGGCTTATCAGGAAGTAGGATTTGTGGTTAATTGGAGTTTAAACATGGTCTCATTCACCGTTTCTCACAGTCCGTCCTGAGGAGCCCTGCCTAACCCTACCAGGTGCCTGTCCAAACAAAGGTTCTGTGGCCCATCATGCTTGGTTGGAAACACATCCTGAGTCCCCCTCTTGGGGAATCTACTGTAGACATTAGCGGACTGCTTCTCCAACTGCCCCTAAAACATATTAAGCATCTCAGAGAAGCAAGGGTTGTTAAACCATTTTCCCATCTTTGATGTATTTCCACAGATCTGCTGTAGTCTTCGCTGTGTCCTGGCATCCCCGTGATCTGTATGTTTCCCCAAATATACACGTCCCTGAAGCTTCACTATGACACTAGCAAGCCATCGTGCTCACCTTTCATTTTTCTGCCAAACCCTTCTGACCTTTTAGTAGCTATGCCCCCAGCAGAACCCTGAGCCATGAACCTGAATGGATTTTCTTGAAATAGATCCTGAGACCTTTTGTGTCCTCTGGCATCTAAAAGCAGGTCTCTCTCTCTCTCTCTTTTTCCATTATATAATTGTGTTTAAACGGTGGGACACAACAGGGTAACTGCAACCCCAGAGTTGTCAGCAGTTTGAACCAGCAGGCGGCGGGGAGCTGTAGGTCATGATTGATTCTGGGGGTTGGGAAGACTGAAGGAGATGTGAGAACTGCCCAGGGGCCTCCAGGCTATTAACGAGTTGTATAGTTTTGTGGTGGGTTAACCTAAAATAAAACAGAACACTGCTGTTTCTTCTTTTCTCCGAGAATAATCAATGCCAAGGGAGCCGTCCTTAAGAGGCCTCTGATGGGTTCTTCTTGATGGATTCTTGGCAGGGCCAACTTTATGGGTGTGTGCCTTGCACCTGGACTCAGAAGGGCTCTGTGTTTGGTTTAATGTTCTGCTGTCACCATCTTGAAAGTCTCAATAACAAGGAGTCCCTTGTTTACCTTTGGTTATGGGCCCTACAGATTATGTATCTAGTCCTAATCCTAAGAGCTGACCCCAGGTCTTGACTTCAGATCTTCCGGGGGAAGCTTCCAAGGTGCAAGGATTTTGCCTCTGGACATTTAGAAGTGACTTTTAATGGTACTCTCATGCTCATTCTTTATATGCCGCAACCTAGGTTAGGGTTAGAGAACGGAAACACATATTCGTTGACTTAAGAGAAGGAACATATTTCTAGATAGAGGACCTATTCTGGGATATCATCAGAGAAATAGTTCTCATAAGTAACACTGTTGCTCAAAAGAAAGCTATGTAGATCAACTCTAGTCCCTTTTCAGAGTCTTGTGTTCTAGCGGAAACAAGGACCAATCATCTCTACGTAAAACACGTTTTCAGATGAGACACAAAGTGCTACTTGATCAGCAGCATTGCCAAGGTGAAGGTTGACTATGGCAGTTCATTCATTCAACAAATATTTATTGAGCACCCACTATGTGCTGGGCACTGGGTTAGGAGGAAGGATGGGTGGTATCTTAATATGAGTTCCCTCCTAAGTGGATCCTGTGACAGAGTTCTAGGTGCGAGTAATTTATTGTGGAGGCAGGGAGGTGAACCCAGGAAATATTGGTGGGAAGTGAGACAAAGAAATGAAGAAAGTCAATAAATGTGTGAGTTATCAAGGAGGTTACCACTGAGGTCAGTAAGGGCCCCATCCCACGAGGATCTCGGGAAGACTGTATAGCAGTGTCCCACGGAAGGACTCAGAGGTTGGGTGTTTATCCACCACCTCTTATCTTGCTTTGGTTGAGGACTGCCCCAGGGGCGTTTCTGGCCTGCCACTCTGTGCTACTAGGATGAACACAGCTCTTGGGCCAGGGAAAGCTTTTAGGCGAAGTGCAGTGGAAGCTGTGGATGACTACGAGATGAGTGAGTGCTTAAGGGTGAGGGGAGGAAGAGAGACTGGATTTGAGGCTGCCATTTTGGACAAGCTGGTAGATGAGGTCTTTCTGAAGGGACATTTGAGCAGAGACCTGAACGAAGTAAGAGAGTTACATAGATTTTCAAGGCAGTGAGAACCATAGGTGCAAGAACGCTAGGCAGGAGCCTGTGAAGGGGTTTGTGGAAGAGCACCGAGACTAGACTGGATGGAGTGGAATCATCAAAGGGAAGAGACGGAGGACATGATGGTAAGCAAGGCACCCAGGGGCTGGGGTAAGGACTTTGGTTTGTATTCAGAGTGTGTCAGGAAACTATTGGAGAATTCTGAGCAGAGGAGTGAAACGACCAGATTAATGTTTTAAAAACAATAGTCCTACCTTCTGGGTGGAGAACAGACTATGGGTGACAGTGGGGAAACTGAGAGATGATGCTGAGAGACTGGAATTCAGAATTCAGGGGGTCTAGAGTTTCTTGTAAGGAGGACAAGCTGAATATTGCTCTATTAGGACAACAGTGTATGCCCCCAGCCCAGAAGCCTCTTCCCGACTTGGCTCCAGGTTCCTGCCTAAGTCCACAGCTCTCGATTTCTCTTGGCTCTGAGGGGCCTTGCATCTCAGCTGCTGCCCATGGCAGCGGGTCAGGCCACCCCTTCTCCCTTCGCAGCACCATTTGGCCTTAGCTCTTCCCTTCACCTCAGTCTGGCACCTGGGGCTGCTGGGCCCTTTTCCAGCAGCACTGCCTTCTCCGTGCTTTCCCCGGCACACTCATTCTTCCCTCGTGCCACGTCCCCGCGTGCAGTTACTGCATGGTGTGCAAGTGGGAGTCCCTGATGGGCGTTCCCCGTTTCACTGTAACATTTACAGTTGGGCTGCTTTTCTCACTTTTATCCCTCAGTGCATGGCAGCTGAACTTTTCTGTCGCTTTTTATTTGTAGCAAAAGGATTCATGCAACCAAATTCCTCACCCTCTTCTCAGGGAAGGTTTGCTCAGTGGGCTCGCTGTATCAGACTCTGGAGGCTGCAAGCCATGATCTTCTGATGTAGGAGCAGCGTCCACACAGGCAGGCACTGCCCATGGCTTTGCACTCTGCCAGCCTCGCCCTCCCTTGAGCACTTGGGCTGAGAAAGAGGGGAGCAGTGCTTCTGCCTAGGCTGCAGAGGAGCCCCTGGGCTGCTGTGGAACAAAGTTACATGAGATGCCACCAAGGGAGGGCCTGGAGGTTCCGTACACAGAGATGGCGTCAGTGGCCATGCCAGGCTCTGGGGAGTCTACAAGTTTGGTCCCTGTCCTTGGGGACTTTACACTCTTGTCACCCATCTTGCTGTGGTTCACTGAGCCAGCTTGGTGGGTCTGAAGGACCCTGGGATCATCATTCTGTTTCTTCTCCCCATGGAGAGGGAAAGGAAGGACCAGGGGCCAACTGTCCTGCTTTTTAAACAGCCACAGCAAGAAGCAACTTCCATTTCATTGTTTGTCCAGTGTGATAAAATGGCAGCTACTGAAAAATGAGGTAGTGATTTTAAACAAGAAACTCACTGAAAGACCAAAGAGAAAACAGAATCAGCATATGTTTGCGATTTTGGCTTTGTCCCAATTTTTTTTTAGCCAAAAAGGAACGGGGAATATGTCTTTTTTTTTTCTTCTTTCAAGAATGTGAGGTATCCATCAAGACAAATAGAATTCTAAAATCATATAGAATACATAACACACAAAAGATGAAAATATACTGTGATCTTTTGGAATTTTATTTGTGAAACCTTGTAGCGTTGAGATAGTGTTTGGTGATTTGATTGCTGGTATTATTGACAATATCTTTTTGAATGATGTGGCATCTTTTCATTTATAGTCTAGATTTTCTCAAACAGAGACTCTTAATAATCAGAATACTGAAGTTTTCTAAAACCAAAGTATTATCTTTAACGTGTGGAAGATAGTGTCCTTAAGCATAAATTGCCTTTTTTTTAAAAAAAAAAAAAGTGGAAACTACGTATTACTCTTTTTATGTGAGTTCGTTGTTAACTTGGTATTTCTTCATGTTTTTAAACAACTGAATGATAAGTGAAAGAAAGAACTGCCTTTTGTAGGACTGTGAAGTCACATAAATTTTCACATTAGAAAATAATGATTCTCGCTTATTTTTGGAACAAGGTCAAGATTATTGTTCATGTTAAAATGTTTATGATAAAATGATTCCAAAATGACTTACCTTGTCCAATCAATATATAGTCATTATTATTAAAGTGTTCATATTTTACAAATATGAACACAACTGCTGAAGGATGAAGAAATATTAGCTACATTTTCCTGTAAATCAGAGCTTCATAGAGCTTTAAAATCAACATATTTTCTCATGTCCTTACTTCAATTCAAATTGATGCAGTTATTTGATAAAACTGTATGTCTTGTAAGCCATCCTAATAAATTTTGCAGTAATCATAAAAGGAAAATTTATAGGGCTTGTTAATTATAAGAACATGTTTGTTTGCTTGCTTACTTGGCAATTATTGCATGCATTGCCTTAAGCTCATTTGTGAAAATCTCTTAGTAGTTAGTGTTCTCTCTCGGTGTACGTTCCGGGTCATAGAGTATAAACTTGAACTTCGGTAAGGAAGAGATGGCAGGATTCTAGGACCATGTTAAGAAATTTGATTTTTCTCTGGAAAGTGTTTTATCTTTAGTCCATTTTTAGGTTTGAAAAACAGGCTTAAACACAAATCACAACAATTCCTAGCATAATGGGAATTATATGAACCATTGCAGCTTATGAAACGTCTCGTCAATTATGAAATCATATGTCAGATTTGTTTCATTTGAGAAGACTTGGACCAGGCTTCTCACGCTGTGTTGTGGATACGATATCTTGTGGATATCATGTTGAAATGCAGATTCTGCATTTCTAACAAGCTTCCCGATTGTGCTGGTCCTGATGGTCCATGGGTACCCTTTGAGGAGCCAGGTTTTAGACAACTTCCTTTAGGACCCTTCTTGCATGATGGTGGGGCAAAGCTATACCTGGGGGAGGGGTTGACTGCTTTGGAAAAAGGAAATTTTAGAGATAAGTTAGCCTGAACATTTTTTTGATGCAGAAAACCTTTTTTATGCCGACATAACTACTGAGCAGCTATCTTCCCAGAATCAGATGAAATGGAGAGTTGTGGCTAAAGAGGAAGTTCTTGTTATTTTTTCAGTCAGGTTTGAGAACATCTGAACTGCTGCTTCTTTGCCCAAACCCACAGTTATCCAGGGAGGGTTCCTCAAAACTTGGAAGCCCCTTGAGTAACTGAGTTCGCAGTTGTTGAATTTGCAGAGGGCACCAATTTTTTATGACTTCAGATGTAAGCTGCTGAGCCTTGCTTCAGGGGTACAAAAGGCAGAGCTTACAGTATTGAGCAATAAGGGGCCTTAATGTGAAGGAAAGGGCTGGTAGAGATTACAGAAGAATTTCAGGTAGTAATTACAATGTCAGGACTCTGTTCTCCTTAGCAACAGTCTAGGCAAGGGGAGCAGAAGCTTGGAATAGCAGCGGTCCCTACAGAGAAATCTGTGTGCTGACAGAATCAAAAGCAATTGAAACAAGTTTGCACTAATGACTTTGGGGACCAGAGTTCCTTGAGAATGGGAGAGGAAGGCCTTATTATCAGGGGTGATCTCTAATTTGCAACGAAAATGACTGTTGGGCATGTAAGTGGACACCTGTGGGAGGATTGTGTAATGTGGGTGGTGCTCAGTGCATTTCTCTATCTTGGATTTAGATGGAGAAAAGGTTTTCTTCTGCTTCTTGCAAGGTCAGTAGTGACAGATGGTTCTTATTTTCCACCGGCTTCTGTTCCTAGAGGAATAAAGTTGGAACTGGCGTTCAGAATTAGGCCTATGCAAAGATGCTTGCATTGGGATGGGCAATTTAGGGATAAAAGGACATTGGCTGTCATTATTAAACGGAGGCAAAGAAGGGTTGTAGAAAGTCATATTGGTGAGAGCTAGACAGAGCTACTCCTGTGACCCTCAGCAGGTTATTACCGTCTTCTAGCATCGCTTTACTGTAATGAGGGTAATAATGTCACCCTTGGTGTGTTGGAGACGATGTTCATGGACTGTCCAGCAGAATATTTGGTAGATAAGTTTTCAATAAGTGGAGAAGTTATTTTAGAAAGATTACTTGAGAAATAGTCATGATTAGATTTCAAGAGGAGAGCTGGGGTTCTGAACTGAATTTAAACTTGAATTTCATCAACTGAGTGTAACAGCAAAGAACAGAGATTGCAGGGAATGCAGAATGGCCAGAAAGCAAGACGCTTAGAGTAGTAGGACAAGCGGTAAATTAGTATTTTTTCCACAGATGTTACAGAGCTTTTGCACATTGAGGTAATGAGTGAAATACCTGGCGCGGTTATGATTAGAGGAGAGTTAAGTTCTGATGATTATAAGAACTTACAGAATTTCTAGGTGCTTTCAGGCCAAGGGCTAAATGAGCCTCTCCAATTATTTCCCCTCTAATCACCTTGTAACAGAGAGTTTGCTATTGACAACTGACAGCTCATTGACTCTCCATTAACCAGTTGTGTAGATTCTCTCTAGGACCTGCCCTAGGACCTGTGCTGTCCAGTATGGGAGCCACTTACCTCTTGTTGCTATTGTGTAGTCCACGTGTGGCCAGCCAAGTTGAGATGTGCTTGAAAGTGTAAAATAGACACCAGATTTCTAAGACCTTGTATGAAAAAGAAAAATACCTCATTAATAATTTTTATATATGGAATAGTTATTAAAATGGTAATATGTTAGATACATTGGGTTAAAGAATACATGTTATTAAAATTATTTTGATAATTTGTTTTACTTTTCTATTGTGGCAACTAGGAAATTTTAAATTACATATGTGATTTGCTTTTACTTCTCTTGGGCAGCGCTGGGCTAGACTGCACTGGGATTGCATAGGAATTTCCTGGGGGGGTCTAAATCATCAAACTCTCCTGTCCCCAAAATGAAACAAAACAAAACTTGTACTTGCTTAGGGGTGCTTCCTGACCTGAATTCTGTTGTCCTTTCTCAGCAAAAGGAACCCTGATCTTGCAAATTAACTGTATTCTCATGGCAAACACATTAGGTCCCTCCAGATAGAGTCTCAAAGTTTTTACGTCATTTGTATTCAAATTTTTCTTAATGTTGTTCTAAGTCAGCATTTGGCAACTATTACCTAAAAAGCAGGGTTTTATCTAAGGTCGGCTGTCTCTAAAATACATTCTTCCCCTCTAGAAACAAACACAATAAACAAATATTGAAACAAAGGAAAAATCACACAGTGCACTTTTTGGTCAACATTTATCTTGCTGTAAAAGTGGAAGAAATAGAAGGTAAGTTTGCATCAATTAAATGCATCACATTTACTCTCTTTCTTCATGGAATACATGGAATCTGCAAAGTAAATTTATTCTTTCTGGTTCTAAGTTGTCAGGGAGTTATTGAAAGGGAACTGCGGTCCTATTTCTGCAGCAGAACTAATGTGAGAGGAGAATGGTAAATTAAATAAGGGCAAGATGATTTAGCTTGCTGCTTCAGTCTCCTGAATGACTGCTTGTAAGATACAAATAAATGTAGGGCTTTGTGCTGTTAAATAGAGTTACGGTTTTCAACCTAGAATGAATACTGTGATGTGGCTGAGTAGTCATATTAATGCGATATTTTTGGTCACTCATTTGTCCTTAGATTATCTCAGCTCCAGAGATGGGAATGATTAACATTGCACTCAAATCATGATGAATAGAGGGGATGGCGTGTTGATAAATTGGAATTGAAGAATGGCCTGTGAGTTCTTTCACCAACATATCACTGTGTTCCCGAATTTTGATTTAGCGTTTTATTTCTCTTTTTTGAAAGCCCTCTATGGAAATAGTAGAGGGCTTTTTAAACACTGATTCAACCTTTGATAAATCCTCAGAGTTGAGAGGGGTATCATGTGGGCTGTAATTGCACAGGAGAGCTTCGCGATTTCAAAGGTGCTTAATTATGGTTGGACTGTGTACTCTTATGTGATGTGGAGAAGGGGGTCAGGAACATGTATTACCAGTGGGGCTCTGTTAATAACTGTTACTAAATATTGAAGTACTTTAACTTTCTTGAGAAATTCCAAAATAGTCTCTACTTTCTTTTTTATTTGTTTCTTTTAATTAATTCAGTAGGTTTTAGGATTGTAACACCAAGTTGCCTTTACAAACACCAAAATTATAACTAGGGAAGTACATTGGGTCTGCCTTGGGAAAAGAAGGATTGTAAAAATGGAGGTGTGTTTACCTTCCTGCTCTGCCCAGTGTATTAGTCCCCATCCTAAGTTTTTCCTGGGATAACAGAAAGTTTCATTCATTCATTCATTCAATCAATAAGCATTTATTAAATACTGCAAGGTGTAGAAACACCATGTAAAGTAATGAGAATAATCTGAAAGGACAGTATGTTGAGGACTTGGTTCCAAATTACCCTTTTCAATATCACCATCTCTGATGGAGTCCTGAGAAATATGTCAGCATAGCGCTGACTGCTTCTCTCACCCATGGCTCTTAGATGGTGGGGACACTGAAATCTAGGGGAAACTCGTTCAGTGCTATTTACAATATCAGTCTCTCTAGTCCTTCAAAACCATCTTGAATTTCTTTAAAATTATTATTCTCAGTCTTGAAATATTAGATTATCTTTATAACAAATGGTTTTCATCTTGACAGCATTCTTAACTTTCGAGAGAAATGGAAAAAAATTTATATTCTAAACCCTAGTTCATACAGATTTTTACTATTACAGATAATTGATATAGTATATGAAACTTCTGAAATTATAATGTGCTGTTTGAGGCTTATCTCTTCCTGCATGTTGGTTAACCCCTCTCCTCTGCATTAATCTTCATCTATTTACATTTTAATCATCTTGTTTATCTCTTGTCAATCCATGCATCTGGATAATTCCCGACAAACAGCTACAATAGCTGATAGGGAATATGTTACATGAAAGTCATTAAGGGAAGAAGAGAAAGAATGATATTCTGATATTGATCTTTATTCAGAATTTTCAGTGACTCTCCCTGAGTGACAGATGGCAGCAAGTGTTTCAAAAGTTAGTTATAGAACATGGCAGTCTCAGTTTCCTATCGGCACTCCTGACTGTCAAAAATTGGGTGCCAGCTAGTCAGTAAGTTACTGTGTTTCAGTTTCCTAAAGATCTTTGTTGAAATGAAACTATTCATTGTTGTTCAGACTAAGTGATTTTGTTTCTTTAACCTTAATGATGCTGGTTTTCAACTTTGGCATCGTTTCTTTTTCTAACATTCCGCATGCAATCCATCAGCCGATTCTATTGCTTCTATATTCAAAATATGTGCTGAAACTGACCACTTTTCCCAAGTCAGCTGTTACCAGCATCCATCAAGCGCCTGTCATCACTCATTTCAACTCTTGTCATGTAGCCTTTAATTGGATTCTCTGTGTCACTCTTGCCCTGCTACACTGGGTTCCCCAAATAGCAAAGTATTCTTTTAAAACTTAGGTTGGGCTATGTAACTGCTACTTAAAATGCTCAGATTGCTTCCCATATAACCGAGCATGAGATTCGGTCAGAGTCTTTGTGTGATCTGACTCCCTTTTTTTGATTTCATCTTCTAGTGTCCCCCTGGCCCACTCCACTGTGCTCCAACCACATCAGTCTCGTCAACCTGTAGAACACGTGCTCCCCTCAGGGACTTTGCACCTGCTCTGCCCTCTTCCTGGAATCCTCTTCTTCCAGGTCTTCACAAGGCTTATTCCCTCACTTCCCTCAGGTCTTTGCTCATATGTCACTTCATTAAAGAGACCCCTCCTGAGGCCCCTATCTAAAACAGAAACCACTTCCTTCCAGCTTGCTAAAAATGCAATAAATATTTGTTGAGTGAGTGAGACAACGATTTTTCATGGAAGACATTTAATTTCCTGTTCTATCGATGGGAATAGATAAGGGATGCATAAAAGTATCCTTAGCAGCAGAAGATAGGTAAATATTACAACAGAGTGATAAAAAATTAGACACGGTAAAAATTCTATACCATATATTTAGTGTTCGTAATGTAAAGTACGAACAGTAACAGAACAGTCAATAAATTGTTGAAAAATGGAGCTCTTCCTTGGAGTAGCTCATGAATTTATAATCAGATCATTAATTTATATAAATATATAATATTACTGGTATAATTTGGAGTATAATTATTTTAAAATATTAGATACTCTTCCCTTTGTGGTCAAATTTAAACTGTCAATGTGTTTGACAAACTGCCTTTTATAATGAAATACATGTATGTGTATAGTATATATATATATATATATACAACTGTATATATACATGTTTAAATTATCAAGAATTTATGATTCTTACGCTAAGAAAAATTATTAGTTATTTCCTATTGTTAAATGGAACTGTATTATTGTTGTTATTATTATTATTGATGTGTTAGTATGATTTGTAGGTATTAGATATATTACATGCAAACTTGTAAAAGGAACATTTTTTCGGGAACCAGAAGATCTTCAACATGTTATAACTGAATTTACTTAACTGTCTGGACTTGTAGAAATATCTCCAAAAGAAAGATAGTATCTTACCAACTTAAAGATAGAGAAATATGTGTTACTCTAAAATCTGATAAATCTTGAAGATTCATAATTTTAAAATCACAAGAAGATGTCACCATACACCCATTAGAATGGCTAATAATAATAATAATTAATAATAATAATAAAAGTCCTGATTGTTCCAGTGGGTGGAGATGCAGAGCAACTGGGGGTCTCATTCAATGCTGTTGAAAATGCAAAATGGTGTAGCCAACTTTGAAAGAGAGTTTGACAGTTTCTTATAGTGTGAAACATACAATTAATGTATCACCCGGCAATCCCACTCCTGGGTATTTACCTAAGTGAAATGAAAACTTATGTGCACACCAAAATCTGTACAGTAATGTTTATAATCAAAAAACTAGAAACAACGCAGATGTCCTTCACCTGGGAAATGAAAAACAAACAGTGGTACATCCATGCAATGGAATACTGGTGAGCAGTTAAAAGGAATGAACTATTGAGGAGTACAGCAATATAGGTAGATCACAAAACATATTATGCTAAGTGAAAGAAGCCAGAGTCAGACTCAAAAAGCTACATAACGTATGAAGCCTCCATACACTTAGGGCAATATTACAGGAATGGAAAACAGATCAGTGTTTTCGTGGG
Organism: Rhinolophus sinicus; assembly: GCF_057876585.1. NCBI lineage: Eukaryota > Metazoa > Chordata > Mammalia > Chiroptera > Rhinolophidae > Rhinolophus > Rhinolophus sinicus. Next base: position 30,108,219 of record NC_142513.1, read on the forward strand.
ATTGGAAGGAGGGGCTGACTACAAAGGAGCAGCATGAGAAGGTTTTGGGGGTAATGAAACTGTTTTGTATCTTGATTGTGTTGTGTATTTGTATGCATTTGTCAAAACTCATGGAGCTATACACCAAGAAAGAGTGAATTTACCTGTATGTGAATAAAAAATAATAAAAACGGAATTTTCTCAAAAATTAATTTAAGAAAATTCCCTGTTTTTATTATTTTTTATTTACATACAGTTAAATTCACTCTTTCTTTGTGTATAGTGCTATGAGCTGTGCCTCTGAGTCCAGGCATTAATAAAGCCGAAATGTCCTAGGTGGGTATATGCATCCAAGTCTTATTCCTCATTTCATTTACTTAATTTGCTGTGGTTTCCTACAGGGCCCTTGTCCTGCTTCAGGCAGTCCTCGTAGCTTGATAGATTTTGACTCTGATGTCAGAGGTAGCAATGATAGAAAACCTTCCCATGTTTTCCCAGAAGCTGTTCCATATCCTCAGGGGGACATTCTCAGCTGACTAACCTAGCACAGGTGGTGGTAGTGCTGACAAACACCGGGGACTTGTCCCTCATGTTAGAGTTGTAAATAAATTGGCTGCTTTAGTTTCTTCAGAAAACCAAAGAAAAGTGAACAGTAAACAGAATCAGAGCAGGCTGTTTCCATGTAAATTACTCCAGGCTGTGCATTTGGAGCCCTTCTGTTCAGTATGGTACCCATCTCAGGGACCTGGCATCAGCGGTTCTGGGCATTGAAGAGTTTGCAGAGTTGAATTCCATCAATTAAAACCAAGTTATTTGCTGTATCCCACTCTATTGAGCCCCAGTGGGCTCATGATATAATTTATCATAGAACAGATGGTTGACCGGTTGTTTATGGCCAAAAAATATTTGACAAACATAAATACCACTATCAAAGTTATGTAATTCATAGAAAGAGAACTTCAGGCATTGATTGCTTCTTATAATATGTACCATACTCCTTTTTCTATTCTCGAAGATATATTTTATGTTTATGAAGAATGCGAATTTGTAAAGGTTCTTGAAGTCAGTATTCTCTCGTGACATCAACCCTGTTTCCACCTTTCTAGACTATTTAGGGGCCTTCACCTGCATTCTACAGCTATCTCAAGAGTGCTATAAATCTAGATTGATCATGAAACCAGCTTTTTACCATCAGATTAGAAGCGAGTCACAACAGATGAAAATAAAATGTTTTTCTCTTTGGCATTACTCCAGAACAGTAGCTGTTGAGTGTCTAATGTTACTATTCTTAGTTTAATTTGTATGGATCATTTTCCCTATATGTGTAGTTATTCGAGTGCAGAAATAAAGGAGTGGGAGAGAACTGTAATTGAACACCCACTCTGGATTGCCGGAATGCGATAGGCACTTCTGGTGTATTATTCCATTTAAGTTCACAACAATGAGTAAGGTAGATAATTTTGCTGCTTTACAAACAAGGAAACTAGGTCCTAGAGAGGTTAATTGACTGTATTCTCAGAGACAGAGCTCTTTCATTCCAAAACCCCGCTCTCTTTATACTCCCTAAGGCTCCATTTGGGAATAGAGTTTTCTCATCTCCTATCTCCTTCTCACTTCCTGTGGGGGATGGAGATTGCGCTGGTCTTCTGAGATTGATCCCTGGGCTTCTAGTCAGACCTGGTCTGAGAACCAGGTCTGCTCCCTGCTTTACTTTTCAGAGTCCCAAGAGGTTTGTCCTCATTTTATGTATTTTTTCAAAGCGGCTATCACATACTTATCACTTGTTTCTTTCTCCTTCATGACTATAGAGGAAAATTGAGTCTGACAGTTTCATGGCTCTGAAGAGCAACCCCTCTAAAATAAGCCTTTTTATTTTAGTAATTCTACTTCTGATCACCACAGGGAAATAGGAAAGCAAAAAGAGGGGAAAAAAAGAAAAAAATTATAAAAGTTCAAAATACTATATAGCTCTTGAAATTCCTCTTAGGTATACTCCTTAGAAGGTACTAGACGTCTTTTTAGTAGGGATTAGTTATTAATTTTTCTCTTAGAACTGTGGTCCAAAACAGATTTGGTTGGTACCACTGATGACATTTTCTCTCCTGGTCAGATCATATTTTCCATTGACTGTCTACGCTCAAAGGATTTTATTACGAAGCTGCTCTGTAAGAGACTTCCAGAAAGCAACGGTGTTTCGTGTTAGAGAGAATGTGCTCCTGAAGGGGATTGAGAAATGGATATTAGACTTAGTTTCAAGTATTTTTGCTGCCCAATACTGGGAGCCTCAGCCCTATGTGGCCACTGAACACTTAAATGTGGCCAGTTTAAATTGAAATATGTGTACATACAACTACACACTGGATTCCAAAGACAGAATGAAAAAAAAAAGTATATGTATAAATAAATATATATGTATACATAAAATATATATACATATATAATTTTATATTGATTATATATGTACTATGATTATATGAGAAAATTCTGTATATACTAGGTTCAATATATTATTAAACTTAAATGAACTTTTTTTATTTTTTATTTTCAGATTGCTGTAGAGTCACACACAGTTGTAAACTATAATACAGGGAGATCCCTTTATCCAGTTTCCTCCACTGGTACCATTTTATAAACCTATGGTATAATAGCATAACCATGAAATTGACGTGGATACAATCCACTGCCCTTACTCAGATTTTACCAGTTTTACACGCACTCGTGTGTTTGTTTGTGTATGTGTGTGTTTAGTTCTGTGCAATGGAATCACCTGTGTAGATTCTTATAACCACCACCACAGTCAACGTGCAGGAATCCATCCCAAGAATCCCCTGTACTATACTTCTATAGCCACAGCCACCTTCCTCCCTCTGCTCCTCCGTAACTTCCGGGAATCAGTAATCTGTTCTCCATCCGTATGCATTTGTCATTTCAAGAATGTCGTGTAAATGGGATCATATAGTGTGTAACCTTTTGAGATGAGCTCTTTGCACTCCTCAAAATTCCCTTGAGATCCTTCCAAGTTGTTGTTACCAGTAGTTCTCTACTTTTGTTGCTTTCAGTTTTATATCCCACATATTAGTGAAGTCATGTGGTTCTCAACTTTTTCTGTCTGGTTTATTTCACTTAGCATAATAATCTCACAGTCTATCCATCTTTTTGCAAATGGCAGTATATGGTCTTTTCTTATGGCAGAATAGTATTCCATTGTGTATATATACCACATCTTCTTTATCCATTCATCTATTGAAGGACACTTTGGTTGTTTCCATGTCCTACAACAAAGGAACAAAACAAACAAATAAAGAAACAAAAACTCATGGACACAGGCAACAGTTTAGTGTTTACTAGAGGGAAAGGGGAGAGGGGGGAGGCAGATGCGGGTAAAAGGGGTGAAATATATGGTGATGGAAGGAGAACTGACTCTGGGTGGTGAGCACACAATGTGATACATAGATGATGTATTACAGAAGTGTATACTTGAAACCTATGTAATTTGACTAACCATTGTCACCCCAATAAATTTAATTTAAAAAATAGTTCTTTTTACCTTTTTAGTGGTGCTACTAGAAAGTTTAAAATTCCCTATGTAACTCACATTTGTGGCTTTCATTGTAATTATTTTGGACAGTACTGATTTAAATGCATGTTTGTTGGGAGTAATCAATAAGCATATTTCTGTTGCATTTTCATTGAATTTCAGGCATTCTTTTGTTAAATGGTGCATTTTGTTCTGCTAACTCGAGATCATTTTATTTGGAAATGAACAAGGGAACAGTACCTTTAAAAAATCATTTCAGGAGAGTAAAATCATCTTGATATCCTTCTAATTACCTGCCCCCCCTTTTGGTTAGTTTTTCAGTAAGAAAATCTTTGTGTTTCTATCTACAAAAGAAACTTTTCGTAAGGTTGGGCAGCAAGGAGGGGTGCCTTGCAACTGCTGCCAGTGGCATTCAGTACCCTGGTTTGAGACTAATTAAACGGCTCATATTTATCTGATATTTTCCCCCTTGGGAGATTCAGAAACTTTTTTTTCAACTTAAGCTTCAAAAAGAAACCAGCTCAGTTAGCTTATGATGGAGGGAAGAAGCAGGACACAGGGACAAGGGCAGATTAGAACTGAGGTACAGGGTAATACAGTTTTCAATTAAAACTGCCTGGGGAAATTAGGTAGACAGAGAATAATTACCTGGATTGGCATATCTCCAAGTTTCTGAAACTGAGACCCTGCTTGAACGTTCTGAGGGATCCCTGACCACCACAGGCAGCGAAGGACCTTGAGGGTTATGTCTGATCTCACACATATTTGAGTTGATCTGGCTGCAGTTCATGACAATCTTAAGTCAAAGCACATAGCGTGAGAAATTCGAATAAAACTTTGTGAAAACCAAGACCCCAAACAAGCAATGCCACAAAACATCAGATTAAGGGGACGTTTCTCTGACAAAGTAAGTGTACATTTCTGTAATTTCTGCTGTGTGACCACGAAGACACTGGAGCTGAGATGGAGCCATGGAAGAACGTGCAGAGGACGGATTAAAGTTCTAGTCTCTACCTTCTCACGCAGAGGGGCCTGTCACGCTCACAGGCCTTGGTCATGGCTTGCAAGTACCAGGAAAAACCACTGAGTATAAAATGCCTCCTGACGTGTGGGCTCGTCCAACCTAGTTGTGGGAATGAGTCATTGAAAGCAAGGCTGCCTCTAACGCAAATGTCAAGATGTAATACTGTGTTCCCATCCCGGTTCTACCTCCTGTGAACTATTCCTACAACGGCTAAGCAGGGGTCTCTTGAGGTCTGTGCTGCTGGTGGCTGGTGGTACCTGGTGCCATGCTGCCCCCGATTTGGCTGGGTGCAATTGACGGCAAAGGTTTGAGGTTATTGAACGACAGATTTGTCCTTTCTTACTACCTAGAGAAAGGCTCACTTTCTCCTCTACAAAAGGAAAGGGAACCAGTGTTTTTTGTTTTGTTTTTTTTCTCTCTGCTTCTAGTGTTCACTTTTGCTTTGTTCCCATTTTTGCATAATCTCTCGATTTCCAAAATGTAGGGTACTGAAAAAGGGTTTGGCTGGTGTAACAAAGAGAAGGAAGGAATCAATTATGTTTTTCCTCTCTCCCTTTCCAACGAAAGACATAGGGGTTAGAAGAATGAATGCCTGGAGTTTTGTTTAAGAGGACTTCATAGGCTTCCATGGACAAAGCTGCTATGGGACACAGGGTGTCTTTACACAAATTATAGAAACGCGGGGCTTTGGCGGGGCTGCAGCCCGCACTCACCCCGGGGCCTTGGACACAAGCCAGATCTGTGTGAGTGTGATGCATAAGCGCTTGGCCGCCACCTGCTGCTGTTTAATAGGTGGAGAAAGTGCCCCTCGTTCACAGTGGGAAAGCACAGATGGGTGCACAGGCTGATGCAGTTCTTAAAAGGAAGGGTCCTGAGGCCCATCATCAGGGTTTGAAGTCACGCTTCTTTGCTAACTTGCCTTGTGGCTCTGGATAAGTGATGTCACCATTCTGTGCCCCAGTGTGCTCATCTGTGAAAAGTTTCTGCCCATAGAGTTTGGTGAGATTTAATGAATGAATATACATAAAACACTGAGAGTATTTACCTGCACATACTCATTTCTCATTAATTAGTAATTATTATTATTGTTATTTACTTTGCTTCTTCCAAATCTGTCAGACTATTTTGCTCTCTAACCAAACCTTTTTGGACAGGAGATTTTTTAATCAGTCTCATTTTTCTTTTCTGTTAAACACATCTTGACTAAGATGCCATGTAGTTATGGATGTAGTAAGCATGCGTTGTATTTTCTTTCCTTTTTCCTTTAAATATTATTGTGATTATGTATATATTACCTCAATGTAACTTCCAAATAACCAAGTCAGTGGAGTGAAAAAGCATGTAAATTGATTGACACCTTGTAGAAAATAAAATGTAATTTAAAAAATTTCAGCCCATGGTGTTGTTTGGACGCTTGTCTTAGAAACACTTTTTTTTTTTCTTCTAGGTAATAGATGTGTTTATTTTTCATCTCTTTCTCCTCCTTCTTCTCCTTCCAGAAGGTCATTTTCTAGACATCCTGTTTTATAAAGTTCCATTTAAGTTGAAGGAGAGAAACATCTTGCATAGGTTTGTAAATTGGCACAGTTCATAGAGTTATATAATGGAATCCTAATTACTCTAATGATGAATGAGAGAGTTATGGCAAGTAAACTCTCTGGTTTGAACTTCCATATATCCTCTCTACTTGCCAGTTAGCTTTTCTTGTGACGTGACCTCAGCTCCCAGCCTGAGAAGAAAGATGCATGTAGATGACAAATGAATGCTAGCAATTACTAGGTGTCCGAGGCAGAACTCTAAGACAGCCCAAAGACTCCACACCCTGTATGTTCCCAGGACTGCGACTGTGATGAAATGTCACTCCCGTGAATACATCATGTTGCATGGCACTGGTGACCTTAAGAAGGAGACCTGATCTTCAGTGAGCCTGTCATAATCAGCTAATGCCTTACAAAGGACCAAAGAAAGAGATTCAAAGAAAAAAAGGGATTCCACACGAGGGAGATTCTCCATTGTCAGCTTTGAGGACTGTGGGGCCCTGTGATAAGGAATATGGGTGGAATCTAGGACCTGAGGGAGGCCCCAGCTGCCACCAGCACGGAAACAGGTCCTTAGCCCTTTGACAGAAGGAAGTGAAATTGGAAAATAACCTGCCAGAGCTTGGAAGCAGATAATTCCTTGGAGCCTCCAGAAGGGAAGGAAGCGTAGCAGACACCTTGATCTTAGCCTTGTAAGATGCTGGACAGATAACCCAGCAATGGTACCTGGACTTCTGACCTACGTAACTATGAGCTAATACGTGTGTGTTGTAAGCCATGAAGTTTGTGTCCGTTTGTTATGCAGCCATAGAAAACCAATACATGAGGGAACAAGGCAAAAAGAATGTCAGTGGGTAATTGCAAAGCCGTCGCCATTATTTAGAGAAAAGAAATCCATAAAATAACTTGTAATAAACTCCTATAAAGAGCTCCCAGTTATGCATTTTACAGCCAGTTAGCCACAGGAAGTGACAGATACAGGAGCTGTAACTTTTCCGGGCATGTTGAGAGCAGTTTCTCAAACTGGTAGTTTTAGATTTAGGAAGGGGCAAACGCATGGTTACATTGCTCTCCTTCTGGCTATTTATACTGCATGATGGTAAAGGAAAAATACATGGAATAGGAAGGTGGAATCCACTTCCTTCCATGCTTATAAGTGTTGGTGACTGTGCCTTTCATTTAGGGCTCATTACCTCAGTGGTGGGGAAGGGGAAGTAGGAGAACATAGGTGAGGGGTTTATTGGGGTGGAATTGAGCGGGAGAGTAGGGACTGTGAGGAACTAGAGAGCTCAGGCCTTCTCTGAAGGGACATCTGCCTCGCAGCTGTGGGTGGCTTATCTGCAGCACTCTCGGTCCCTGTTGCTGAATCTTCCAGATATCCAAGAGAAACTAGGATTGCAGAGATTTCTATGAAATCTCCCATTTTAAAAATGTTAATACCAGCTTAAGCTTGATAAGATCACCATGGGGACATGTAAACATATATGTGGCCAGATAAGGCCCACAGCAGCCTCTCCTGCAGTGAGTACCCTGTTCCCCCGAAAATCAGGCGGACAATCAGCTCTAATGCGTCTTTTGGAGCAAAAATTAATATAAGACCCAGTATTATGTTATGTTATATTATATTATATTATTATACTATATTATACTGGTATTATATTATACCGGTATTATATGATATGATATGATAGTAAAATAAGTAAAATAATTACTTATAGTAAAATAAGACCTGGTCTTATATTAATTTTTGCTCCAAAAGACGCATTAGAGCTGATGGTCTGGCTAGATCTTATTTTCAGGGAAACACAGTATGTGTGAGCAGTTTGGGGGACTGAGAGACTTGGAGGCTGTGAGCTTGGTGAGGACCCAGAGCTTTGTTTGCTTTGTTCAATGCCATATCCTCAGAACTGAGCACAGTGTCTAGTACACAGTGAATGCTCGATAAATATTTGTTGAGTGACATTGAGGAGACGTAAACATATTCATATAACATATGAAAATGTCACATGTGATTGCATTGGTGAAATGTGTTTCTAAGATCCGATTGTATTTAATGTGGTGATGTGTTACCATCTGGACTAAGACAACGTACTTTTGGCTCAGCCATTTGCCTCTTAACGTACAATTCCATTGGAGGATTGTTTTGGAAGTCATTAAGTATGAAAGAGAGCAAAGCGAGAATCGAGCCCTTCTGTATAGCTGGTACCGTCCTGCATGCCTTGTATCTTTCATCTCATTTCACCCTGACCCAGATGTCTAAGGTGGCTCCTAACATCATCACCTGTATTTCACAGGTGAGGAGATCGCTTCAGAGGTGAAGTCAGTTGCTTGAGACCACACCATGTAAGGCTGGTAAATGATTGCCCTCAGCCTTATCTGATTGCCAGGCCTTTGACCTCCTCCTATGTGCTTGCTTCTCATGCTCCCTGAGCATGCTCTAGAACCAGCAGCATCAGTGTCACTTGGGAGCTTGTTAGAGATGCACAATCTCTGGTCCCACCTCAGACCTGTCTCAAACAGAATTTGCATTTCAACCAGATCCCTTGGTTTGCAATTGCAGTTAAGATGTTGGTACTTTCTTATGATTGGGAGGCAGTTCTGTGCATGCACTCTTCTCTGGTGAGGGGAAACTATCACTGCATTTCCCATCACAAGGAACCATGAAGAATTACAATACTCAGTCTTTTTACAAAACGTAAATATTCACCACTCATTGTGTTTTCTTGAAGAGTGTGAATAAATGTTTTGTCATTTTTGGAAGAAGTCAACTATTACAACATTCACTGGGAAACTCACTGAAATGCAGCCTTAAAAAAAATGCTTTAATGAAGTGTCATTTACGAAGCGTAAAATTCACCCACGTAAGATGTATGATTTAATAGTGTTTAGTGTATTCACAGAGTTCTGCAACCACTATCACAGTCTAGTCGCAGAACATTTTCGTCACCCCAACAAGAAATCCCACCGCTCAGGAGTTAGTCACTGCCTGTCTTCCCTGCTTCTCTAGCCTCACACAAGCACTGATCTGCTCTCCGTCTCTGGATCTGCCTGTTCTGCTGGACATTTCATATACATGGAATCATACAATATGTGGTCTTTTGTGACTGGCTCCTTTCATTTAGTATGATGGTTTTGTAAAAGTTCATCCATGTTGTCACATGGAAACATGTTGCATTCTTTTTATTCCTGAATAATGGATAGATCACATTTTGTTTATCCATTCATCAATTAATGGACATTGGGATTGTTTCCACTTTTTGACTATTATGAATAATGCTGCTACTATGAAAAAAGTACATGTAATATTTTTTGCATGAGCATATGTTTTCTTTCTCTTGAGTACATACCTAGGAACAGAATTACTGTGCTGTATTTTAATTCCATGTGTAACCATTTGAGTAACTGCCAGACGGTTTTCCTAAGTGGCTGCACCATTTTATATTCCAACAAACGATGTATGAGTGTTCCAATTTCTCCAGATTCTCAATACTTGTTATAATCTGTCTTCTGATTATAGTTTCCTTAGTGAGTGTGAAGTAGTACCTCACGTGGCTTTGACTTGCATTTCATTTATGGTTCAGCATCTATCTCTTCATGTATTTTTTAGTTTTTTGAGAAATGTCTGTTCAGGTCATTTACCCCTTTTTTATTGGGTTATTTGTCTTTTCATTGTTGGGTTATAATAGTTCTTAACATATTCTAGGTACAAGTCCATTAGCAAATATATGACTTGCAAAAAATCTCTCATTCTGTGGACTGTTTTCACTTTCTTAGTGGTGACCTTTGAAGCAAAAAATGTTTAATTTGATGAAGTCCAATTTATCTATTTTTTTCTTGTGTTGTTTGTGCTTTTGGTGTCATATCTGTGAAACCATTGTCTAACCCAAGGTCACAAAGATTTACTGTTGACCCTTGAACAACACAAATTTAGGAGCCACGCATTTCAAACTCACGTTGTTCAAGGGTGAACTGTATTTTTGTTCTGAAGTTGGGAATCTGCTCATGTGGAGGGTCAGCTTAAGTTATATGCAGATTTTCCACTGTATGGGTGGTCACCGCCCCAAACCCTGTGTTGCTCAAGGGTCAGCTGTACTTTTTTTGTTATATTTACTCCTGAGAGTTTTACAGTTTCAACTCTTACATTTAGCTCTGTGATCCATTTTGAGCTAATTTTTGTGTGTGGTGTGAGGTAGGAAGGAGTCCACCTTTATTCCTTTGCATGTGGCTATCCAGTTGTCCCAACTACTTATTGAATCGACTGTCTTTCGTCATTGATTAGTCTTGGCACCTTTGTTGAATAAAAATACAGCTTTTGTTTACACCAGCTCTAATAGGATTTTTTGATTTGGGGATTTTATCTATTTATTAGGTTTCCTTCTAGGCCATAGAAAAATACCTTTCCTTTTTTGAAAGGCCAAATGCACACAAGAACACATAAACACACACAGTTTCACAGAGACTTATATACAGACACCAGACACCTACACTCACTCATCCAATCTCATCTTTACAAAAACTCCATTTAATACCTAGAGTTATAAAAGAATGAAAACATTAGTAGGTTGAGGTCTTGACTCACATATTACTACAACACCAAGTCAGTTGCCAATAGCTAAGTGCTTCATGACAGTTGATACTGCTTCACTTCCCTGTAGTTAAGTGTTTCAACATTGGTTTTCCCAAATGTTGCAATATCGTAGCCATGGACAGAATTAAAAAGGTTTATGGAACAACGCATTGGCTTTATGCTGGGCAGTCGCTAGAGAATTAGAGAAGGAACTAGAACACCTGTGTCCAGTCTTTAAGTCTTTGGTTACAGAAAGACTTGGGCAACCATAGTCTCTCAAAATGAGGAGCATGGTATGGCAGGGTCGTTAATCAATGAGCTTTTTGGGAACTCAGCTTGTTTCACAGCCCTGAGACACATAACACAGTTGGTAGTTTAACTTCCCAGCTCTAGGCAGGCCACTTAGTTATTTATCCCTTTAACACAGATTTATTGAGTACCTACTATGTGCTAGGCACTATGGTAGGTACTGGGGATACACATGATGCTGTCTAATACACAAATTTTTTATTTGGGGGTGTCCCGTCTTCATGGAACTTACAGTCTCATATTAATATATCATTATGAACATAAATGTAATATTGAAAATATGGTAAATGACATGGAGGAGGCAATACCATGAAGGCTAAACATGGGTCAGATTGCCTGCATTTGAATGCCAGTTTTGTGTGATTCTTGAAAAGTCACCAAACTTCTCAGTTTTATCTCCTATCAAAATGGGAAAAATCACAGTACATACATTTTAGAGTTTTTATGGGAATTAAACATGATGCAATCCATATTTAGAGCCTAAGTCTTAGTAAATATTCACTAAATCAGTAAACTAACTGTACATGATGCTATATACTCTCTAATTCTATATATTTAAAATGGAACTTTTTTTTTTCTATAATAGAATTTGGGATGGATTGGATTCTTTTTTCAATTTAATAGGTTGCATGGTAAAATATCGCATAATGGTTAAATGTTATGTTAAAATTCATAGGCCCTTTTTAAACTCCTTTCAATACCAGTTCTTAAGAGGCAGCCACATGCAAGGGTTTCTTGTTTCAGATATGTTCTCTGCATATAACAGTATTCCTAGCTGTGCATTTAGATTAGTGAGATTTGTTTTAACACAATGGGATCAGAGTATACATATTACTGCACCACTACTTGCGCTTTTAAAAATTAATACTATGACCTGAGAATTTTTTTTCCATTATCTGTCCATACAGATCCAGGTTCACGTCTTTCTTTTTAATGGCATCGTCTTGCATCGTGTGGCTGTACCATTCCGTCTGAGACCTTTACACTAGACATCTTCATACATAATGACCTTCACAAAATCCCACTTCAAATTTTACACACACAGCTTTCTCATGTCTTGATTGCCAGTTTTTCTGCCTCTACTTTCTTCCCAAATGCAGTTGGCCTTCCTCTTACCGTTATGTACTTCTGATACCACCACCTGGAACTCTCTCACCCCCCCACCCCATTTTGGAACGATCCTGATGTCTAAATTTCAACCAAACTAGAAATCCAGTGTCAGATTCAGAATCTACATAAACAACTTGTTAGCAAAGACAACACAAAAATACACATTAAAAACGACTCTTGTGGTAGATAAATGCAGGTCCATTGTAAATCTTTCCTTTCCAACACTGTTTTTTTTGAAAGGGTAAATTGTTTCTTACCATTACAGGTCATCTACGAACATTTCACTGGTAATCAGGAAAAGATCATTCTATTTAATTCTAAAGATTTTAGATAGCCTTGTTGTTTAATTGCTGCTTAATTATTTTGAGAGATTAAGAGGTTTAATTGTAGATCAGCAGCTTAGTAGAGAGAGTGTATAAACTCTGAAGGCTGAGTGTAGCAATAATATTTCTGATTTGATGGCTATATGTCTTTGTCGTCCATTTTGATATTAATGTCACTAATGTGTTAATGTGTTTCTCTGGTGTATTATTTTAAAAAATTGTAGACTCTGATTTTGAAGTGCAAAGGGCTGTTTCCATGAGAATTCTGAAAATCCTTTACATTGATTTTTCTCTGGTCTGTGTCTTCTTGCTTCACAGAGGACAGGACGGCACTGTGAGCTTGACTGAGCGGACATCACCTGCCGTTGGTCCGGAGCCGCCTGGTGAGTATCCTTCACACTGTGCTAAAGATTTGCTAGTTGTGGGGTTCTGGAACTTTGAGTCTGTAAAATGAATCCCTTCATTCATGCTGATGTCCCATCTGAAATATGCCTCTCAAATCTGTTTCATAGACATTTGCCTTTCTTTGGTGGAGCATTCATCCCATGGCACTTTCTAGATTCGAGTTTATTCATTCCACCAACCTTGGGCACTTCACGTTTTACTAAATTTTCTACTTGCCATCTGTGGTAGTATTACCTGCATTTAGTAAGTAAGCATCAGATATTATTTAAGTTACTGTTCTCTGAAGTTCTTTCTGAGGAGAAATGTATGACGTATTTCAACCCTGAGCAGAATTTGTTTAAGAAGATTCCCACAGATATGAAAAATCACAACTATGCTCATATCTGTGGAATGATGTAAATACATTCTTCTACCGTCCCTTTAAACTTGCATTTTACAAGTCTTTGAAGAAATGCTAAAATGGGAACCAGAAATATCTTTATATGGCCAATTCTTTTTATTTTAAACTATAACTTGCCAGTGTTTTATGCTAGAGCCAGAATCTTAGTGAATATGAGAGATTGTCCTTGTCTGACCCCGTAATCAAATTTCTATTTTCTAATTGATGTTGTAAGTAAAAAATGTGGACTATGTATCATTTCTTACTTAGCAGTCATTTTATAGGGACCACATGAACAAGATAACTAGCAACTTTACTGTTCATCCTGACAGGTGAACTCCAGGTCCCAGGCATTTAAAATCAATGTTCTTTTCTTCGCCGTGAGCACGTCATGGCGGACACTCCATTATCTCCTGGCAGGGCCCACGGCTGATTTTCTTCCGGCCTTTCTGCGAGGGAAGGAAAGAATCACACTTCTCTTAGTGATCAGTATTTAATGATGACACAAGAATATCAAGAAAGTAGATTTATTATCGAATGTTCCTACCTATTTTTAGTCAAGTGCACTATATTTTCCTGCTCCCCAAGGATGATTCATAAACCATGTTTTAGCAGACAATCCAAAGTTGGGGGAGGGGGCAGAGCTGACTAATTCTCTAGGGACTGTAAATCAGTATAGATGTGACATCTGTGTTTTAGTCTTTTTTTATTACTTTTTTCTGGACTTTCTCTGCATAATAGTCGTAGTATCCATAAAAATAGGTCCTTTTACATCAGCTGTATCTAAATGATTTCTATTAAGAATTGTGTGCTTAGTGAAAATACACACAAACAAAACAGAGCTTAGAGGTTCTTTGTTAAATATTTTAAGTACCATGAAGAAATGTCTCTATGTTAAGTGGCATAAATGTCGTGCATTTGATTTTACAATGACTTTGGATGCCATCGGGTCCTGGGACAGATAACAGTATGCGGGCTTCTCTTCCATCCCCACAGGTAATGGGACCTGATTGGACCTGGTTTCCCACATGTCATCTGGTGTTGATTGTCATGTCTTGTGTTCATCTTCCCCTCCTCTCAAACAGTGAATTCTTCTATATTTCTCTCTGTCCTCTCCTAAAAATAAAAACATTCTACTCTAGCAACATTCAGTTGTTAGCGATCTTGTATTTTGAGGTGTTTTTTTTTTTTTTTAAATTGAACTGAAATCTGATGCTTTTATAATGTCTGCCCATACTCAAAATTGAAAACATTTAGACCCAGGAACCTGAATTTTTCTGGTTGTGTCTTGAACACCTGCTTTATTCCCCCATGATTCCAACAGTACACTGTACATTAGCTCTGAATTGTTTTTCTTTTTCTTTTTTTCTTTTTTTTCTTTGGACTGTTACATCTATAATAGACTTTTAGAATGTATTTTAATTCCTGTAATAGCATAAGGTGTATTTTATTTCTTATTTATGTTACATTCAACTTAACTTTTTATCACTGTTAGGCAATTTGGGGGTGACTTATCCTCACCCTTACATTTCTCGCTTCAGAATGACTCTTGGTAAAAAAGAACTTATTACTCTGATCAAACCAAAGACTGTCTTCAAGTTTCATGAAAAGAAAGAAAACAACCCTTGATACCTTCTCTCCTTAATATTTCAGTTTGGAAGATGTATTATTACTCTTTTGAAAAATTTAATGTTGTGGAACACTTTCTTCCTTTCTGAATGATTTTAAATTGTTTTTATTAAATATGATGTACACAATTATAACATTAGTGTCTAGTATGAAGCTCACCAAACTGTAATGTTGACAACTCTTTTTACCTCTACTTTGGAGCCTTACACACCATCGTGATGTTTGGCACACCTGGAGATATATGTTTGACCATTAGCATCGTTTTTCTAGATCTAAGACCTATATTCTAGGGCTACTGCAATGATCTTTAGAGAAAAAAGGTACTTCTTATTAAACTGTGGAGAGTGCAGTTATTTTAAACTGTGAAGTGTTCTTGAAGGTCTTATCATGGTGCAACAGCAATAATCTGGCTTCATGTTTTCTTATAGCCCATTTGTGCAAGCCGAGAGTCCCAGGTTGAGCTCCCTAAGAGCAGACCTGAGATGAGCATTTTTGCACGAGTGTTTTATTGAGGCAGGGTTCCCAGGAAAAACTAATGACTTGGGGCAGAAAAGGGAAAGGGAAGAAGCCAAGCGGGGGGGATGATTTGAACAAAGTCCCTGACTCAATCTGATCCCTCGGGGAGCTCTGGAGCATAATTGCTTCTGAGAGTCTGTTCCTTCTGCTCAAGGCAAAGAGGTAGGCTTTCCCATTCCTGCATCGGTCATTGTCTGTGAGCTGGTGAGCTGTGCCCGGGAGCGCATCTATGGGTGAAATAGCTCCAGCAGTTGAAAAGTGTTCCTCTTAAGAAATTTGTGGGTGCCTTCTCTTAGAAATAAAACCCACAAAAGCTGAGAGGTGGGTACACAGGACTTTTAAAAGGGACCCAGTGGTATCTAGACAGGACACTGGAGTGTCTGCTTTGACTAGCCATAGGCTGTCTCATTTCCTCACTCCTACAGGCACATTTTCATTCTTTACACCATTTTCTGATGCAAGTTAAGCTCTCAGAAGATGTGTAAGTTCATTTTCTTCCCTTGAGAAGGTAATGAGTTACTGCATCAAATATCTTGCAGTTTGAGAGACACCTAGGTAATTTTCAGTGAGTAGAATTTCTACATATGTTAGAGTTAAAGAAATAAAATCTGAAATTTCAAATTTTTCCTTCAAATGAATGTCATCATGGGTGATGATTTCAGTGCCCTAAAAAAGAGGCAAGAATATTGTTTGATTGTATGATGGCGATTATTCTTGCTATTATAGAAACATTTTCAAGCATACATACTAACTCTACTATTTTTTCAAACTTGTCTCTTTTTTATTATTAGTTTCAGGTGTACAAAACAATGTACTAGTTAGACATTTATACCCCTCACATAGTGATAATCCCCCTCCCCCAATCTACTACCCCTCTGACATCTCATATAGCTGTTACAGTTACACTGACTCTATTCCACATCATGTGACTATATAAATATATATTAAATTATAGTTGACATCCATTATTATTCAGCTTCAGCTTCAGGTGTACACTGCAGTGGTCGGGCACCTACACCATCCCTGAGGTGGTCTCCCTAGTAAGACAAGTGTCCATCGGATACCCTATAAAATCTTTACAATATTATTGATTATATTCCCCAGACTGTCTTTCATATCCCCGTGGCAATCTTGTGGTTACCGATTGTGCTTTCTAATCCCCTCACGTTCTCCCTCATCCCCAACCCCCTCCCATCTAGCAAGCCTCAGTTTTTCCTCTCTGTCTCTGCAAACTCGTCTCTTTTAACCATCCTTTTAAATTTTGTTTCCTAATATTTCACCTTTGCCTTTGAAAGTATTTTTTTTTCACAAACTTTTTAGGGAAATATATGGTGTTTCCTTGGGCACCTTTAATTCAGTCTAGCATAAAAGTGCTATCCTGTAGAAATACCATGTGAGCAGCATGTGCAATTTAAAATTTTCTTGTAGCCTCATTAAAAACATAAAAAGAAATAGGTTGTTATAGCAGCCTGTGCTGGAGGCTGGGAAGTCCAATATCACAGTTGAAATTAATTTTAATACTATCTTTAGGCTTGCATACCTAATTATTATTTCAACATTATTAATGAGATTTTACCTTTTTTTTTTTACATTTTTCATCTAGTGTGTATTTTATACTTACAACAAATCTCAATTCAGACTAGCCATGTTTCAAGTACTTAGAAGGCACATTTTGCTAGTGGCACTGTATTGAACAGTGCACTTCAGAATGCGATAGAAAAACTCTGGTAAGAGGCTTACTTCCTTTGAGATAAGACGTTTTGTCAGTGTTCCTGAATCTTCCAGCTTGGTGACCCTATTCAGAAAGAAATGAGGTGGCACTGTTGTCCAAAGAAAGTGAGCTGGTCTGTCCTTGAGGAGCCATTACTGAACGTAATACCCTGTTGGCATGAATTATGATGATTTAAATGTTTGAGTTTGGCAGCTAAGATGTCACTGATAACTTTTCGAAGAGCAGAATTCTAGGGTTACTTTTTGGAAGAAAGTCAGTCTTGAATGAAGTGTAGAATGTAGAAAGATTTTAAAGAAGAAAGGAGGGCGTCTTAGGCAATAGAAAAAAATGTACTGTGTTTCCCTGAAAATAAGACCGGGTGTTATATTGAGTTTTGTGCTAAAAGACACATTAAAATCATGCTAGGGCTTATTTTCTGGTTGGGTCTTATTTTCGGGGAAACACGCGTATTTCCCCGAAAATAAGACCAGGTCTTGTATGAACTTTTGCTCCAAAAGACGCATTAAAATCATGCTAGGGCTTATTTTCCAGTTAGGTCTTATTTTTGGGAAAACATGGAATGAGTCACGTAGGTAAGGCGCAAGCTGCCCCGTTTCAAGGGGAGGAAACTTAAAAGCCCACCTCTCAGTAGAAGGAGTATTAAAAGTCATGTTATATGAAAAGGATGTTGGAAATAATCTGCCACAGGGACCCTCTCCAATGCCACTGCTACACCCATCTTGCCCCCTTTAGCCTTGCTGTGAGAATGCCCTAGCATGAACACACCATTCTCTCCTAGACACACTTGTGTACAATGGTTCTCTCTTCTTGCCTTATCTGGTAAGCTGCACAGCCCTTAAAGAAAATCTAAGTTCTTCTGCTTAGGCTATGAATGGCCAGCCCTGGCTTTCCACCCAGTTTTTCATTGTCTTCACTTAGTCTTTAATATTAGAGGCATTCTCAAGTGGTGAGCACACCCACGCCTCAAATGTTCTCCCTTTCTTGACTTGTGGAGGAATTGAGAGATGAGAAAGAAAAAGAACAAAAACAAAAGAAAGGAAGCATTTTCTAGCCCTTTACTCCTCTTACCGAAAGGTAATAGCGTTAACACCCAAAGGTGTCCTCTTCAAAAGAGTGAATTCTCCACCTTGGCCAACTGTGAGTTTTTTTCTCACAATCTTTCCATTTCTAGGGTGGTCCTCTGTTGCTCTCCTTCTTGGTCTCCAAGGCCAACTGGGCTTCTTTTCCCAAGGTGATTAGAAGGAGGGAGGAAGGCTATGGGGCCAACACCATGACTTTTGAGTGATAACTTTCCTAACAACGGCTAAGGCGGCGTTCTGCCAAATCCTCTTCTTCCCGGTGGTTACAAGAAGAGTCCATCCTTTGCCAGAGTCTCATCTTGACCTCAGCTTGGGCACTGAACCTAGGTGCATAATGAGCTTTCACTTACTTTCCTTTTCCTCCTTTCTCTTTCAATGTCACAACCTTCAACTAGAACAAATGAAAATGCCAGCAGCATACGAGTTTAGAGGTGAAGTGTATTGAATTCTGCAACTAATTTACTGTGAAATATGTGTTTAAAAAAGAGCTGTGGAACAGATAGAGGAATAGCAAAAGGGCTAGATATTCAGAAAAGCTAGGTGGTGGGAATAAGGTTGTTCACTATAAAACAAAAATCTTTCAACTTTATTTTTAAAATGACATGTTACAGAAGAAAAACATTCACCATAAAATTATAGTTGGGTACATTTCAGAAGAAAATGTCAGCAGATTTTTAAGGCTTGTGCTTTCTTTCAGTTCAAAAAAAAGTTTCAACACAAACTCTTAGTTTGTGTTAGCGATGTTTGTTCCCACTTGTTTCCCAAAAGATTTAAAGAAACCAGAAAAGGTCTAACAGCCCCGTATAGAATGTTTTAGCTCTTGCCCTTATATTTCTTATATTCTTTGTACTTTTTACATGGCCCTTGTGAGTGTGCTACTGGTGAAGTCATTGTGATAGTGAAAAATAGCTTTATGTGTTATCTCCTAAAGAACCTGGTGGTCGCGACAGTAAGAGCTTCTTACTCCAAAGACAGAATTTCTTGTCCCCACATGTTTCCTACTCTCCCATTTTGATTGAATTGGGCATCCTGTCTTTTCCAGACCTGAAATATGGACTTTTTCACCCAGCCATGGAAATATTTGCTTTGTGTGGTTTGTTTCTGTAAGAGGCAAGAAAAAAATAAATTCAAGTTAGCTTTTTATTTTGCATTTATCAATAAAATGTTGCAAGTCAGTGGAAATTGTTGCATTTGAAAAGTCCTTACCTATTTTTCTGAGAGGAAAAGAGGAGCAGGTATCTTTGTCTTTGCTGTCCTCAAGTGGGGAAGGGCAGCTTGCTAAGGCCTGAGCACTAAAATTATCCCTCCCTGGAGAGGAACCAGCCAATGACCTTGAGCCATAACCACCTCATAGATCAGCTGCTTTATTCCTTGCCATATTTTGTGGCCTGTGGAGGGAATCAAGTGTCACAAAAGCAGCAAGAGAGCAGTTTGAAGAGGACCCTAGTGACTCTGAGGGAGAAAAGTGCTGAGATGATCCACTGACCCTTCCCATATGGCTGGAGGATGTGTGGTTTTCCAGAGAGCATGCAGGTAGCTGGGAGAAGGTCATACTCATAAAAAATAAGCAGCAAGAAACTGATGCAACTGTAGTGTTTTTATACTCCTCGAATAATAATACAGAGGTGTAGAATTTGGATATTTTCTCATTGTAGATACGTATGTTGAAGAGACTTTGTTGAGCTGATAGAAAAATAAAGTCAAACCCTTCCCTCAAGCAATTAGAAGTTTAGTGAAAAACTAGATGATGCTCCCAGTGACTTTTATAATTGCTCGCCTGGCTGGATGCATTATGGCATGGTAGGAGGCATGTGAGCTGTGAAGCCTGGGGCCTTGGTTTTCCCATCTGGAAAATGGGCACAGGATCACCTGTTTCATCAGTTTTGGGAAGTATTTACAAGGAGATGGTGCATATATAGGACCAGTCTTGGAAGTACTCAGTATGTTCATTCCCATTTTCCTTTCCCACGAATGTTCATGAGGCTCAGAACTAATTTCTAGTTAAATTGCCTCTTTCTCCTTCTCTGTAGCCTTCTGCTCTTTCTTCTGTACAAATGTAAAGCAATAAAATGGTCTGCAAAGGACTAGCATTGAGGGGCTCTAGGTATCACATGGTCCTTAGTTGAAGGCCTTCTCCTACCTAATGGTGCTCTTCCCTGTAGGACTTTACCAAGTGACATTTCTGAGGGTTCCAGACTGCCTACAGATGCTGCTCTGCTGTTAGGAAGACCATCGCTATATTGAACCACCTTCTATTTTACGTGTTCACAATATTTCTACTTCCTCCAACCGTATTCGCCAGCACCACTGCTCATTTCTGCCATTCCCAGGGCCTCCAGTCCTGTTTAAAAACCGGGGCTGCTTTGCCTGATACGTCTTTTTAAATTCCTTCTGCCTTTTTAAAGAAAAAGAAAATTGAAGTGAAATTCACATACTAAGAATAACCATTGTAAAATGAATAATCCAGTGTCACTTAGTACATTCACAGTCTTGTGCAATTACTGCGTCTATCTCGTTCCAAAATATTTTCATCAGCCTCAAAGAAAACTTCATACCCATTTCAGCTGCTCCCCACTTTCCCCATTCCCAACCACTGGCAACCACCAGTCTGCTGTCTGACGGTATGAATTTACCTATTCTGGATATTTCATATCAATGGAGTCATACAGTATGTGACCTTTTGTATCTGGCTTCTTTCGCCAGGCATAATGTTTTTAAGATTCATCCATGTTATAGCATGTTTCAGTATTTCCATTTCTTTTTATAGCTGAATAATAATGTCCATTGTATGTATATACCACAGTTTGTTCATCCATCATCTATTAATGGACGTTTGGGCTGTTTTCATCTTTTGGCTGTTGTAAACGGTGCTTCTGTGAACACATGTATACATGTATTTGAGTCCTTCTTTTCGGTTGTTTTGGGTATATACCTAGGAATAAGTTGCTGGGTCATATAGTAATTCTGTGTTTAACTTTTCTGAGGAATTACAAAACTGTTTTCCATAGTAGCTGCACCAGCTTTCATTCCCACCAGCAATGTACGCAAGTTCCAATTTCTCCGCATTCCTGCCAACACTTTTTTTCCTTTTCTTTTTATTGTAGCCACCCTAATTGTTGTGAAATGATACCACATGTGGCTTTGATTTGCGTTCCCTAATGACTAATGACGCTGAGCATCTTTTCATGTGGTTGTTGGCCATTTGTATATCTTCTTTGGTGAAATATCTATTCAAGTCCTTTATCAATTTTTAAGTGGGTTGATTGCTTTTTTGTTGTTAAATTGTAAAAGTTATTTATATATTCTGGACACTTGATCCTTCGCAGAGATATGACTTGCAGATACTCTCTCCTGTTCTGGAGGTTGTCTTTTCCATTTTCTCAATAATGTTTTGATGCACAACAGTTTTTAACTTTGATGACATTGACTTTATGTTTTTGTTGTCATGGCTTTTGCTTTCATTGTCATATATAAGAATCCATTGCCAAACCCAAGGTTATGAAGATCTACCTGCTTTATTCTAAGATTTTTTGTGGTTTTAAGCTCTTATATTTATGTCATTGATCCATTTTGAGTTAATTTTTGAATATGGTGTGAAGTAGGGGTCCAACTTCATTCTTTTTGCATGTGGATATCCGGTTGTCCCAGCACCATTTGTTAAAGAAACTGTTTTTTCCCACATTGAATGATCTGGGCATCCTTGTCAATCAATTGGCCATGACGTATGAGTTTGTTTCTTGACTCAATTCTATCCCATGCTCTGTATACCTATCCTTACGCCAGTACCACATTGGTTGGATTTCTGTGTCTCTGTAGTAAGTTTTGCAACCACGAAATACGAGACTTTCAACTTCGCTCTTCTTTTCCAATCTTATGTTGGCTATTCAGGGCTCGCCTTTTTGCTTTTATTTTCTTTTTGTCCTGGAGTGATTCCTGAACTGTGGTGTTTCACCTCAGCAGGAAGCAGCAACCCAGGAAATAGTCATGTAGTTGCATGGGGATTCTTACAGTCACACTAGAATCCTTTCCTTACGTAAGGTCATGCCTAGGAATCTTGATGAGAACTGTGTTGGTGGTATGCAAAGCAAAACCATGCACAGGCTGTCGGGTGCAAGCTCCTTGTTAGAATTCCAGGGAGCCTTTCAGAAGGGAGCATATGTCTGACCTTCCTGTTTGCTGTGATAACTAGATGGTATTCTCTAGTTTACGCATATATTCAGTTGTGTTAGTCATCAACTTCAATTATGTAAATAATTTAAAAAAAAATCCTCTCTTGTATAAAGGAAAGCTGTGACATAGGCATCAAAATCAGGAAGAAGCCAGAAGGTGGTGAGACAGAGCGAGGAGGAAGGCAGGTAATTTTGCCGGGCTCAGCTGCTGGGATGACTCACATTTGTTTCCGGTGTGTTCAACCCCTGTTCCGTTCCTTTGAGAGTAGCAGGACTATATGGGATTTTCCTTTTGGAAATAACTCTTGTATGTGAGCTCTTTAAGTATTTGCAGATGACCCTTAAAGTCCTCATCTAATACCGTGTTTCCCGGAAAAATAAGACTCGGTCTTACATTAATTTTTGCTCCAAAAGACTCATTAGGGCTTATGTTCAGGGGATGTCATCCTGAAAAATCATGCTAGGACTTATTATCCGGTTAGGTCTTATTTTCGGCAAACACGGTAGGAACTGAAAGATTGCTCCTGGCAGGCAAGAGAAAGCGGCTTTAACCCCTAGACACTTGGGTAGTGAAAAAGAAACCTATGTGTTTCCCTCCTGACCGTCATTAGAATAGAGTTAGAAGCAGCTGTTTGTGTGTGTGTGTGTGTGTTTATTTGTATTAAACACTTGAGCAGTGAGTGAAAAGCCAAAAGAACTGCATGAGGAGAATTACTTGGATTAAGACAGATTAAACAAGGTAGCAAGAAACTGGTTAGGTCAGAAGACCGAGGGCCATCTCCAAGTATGTAGGAGGTAACTTCTGGGCTGGTACAGGACCTCCCAAAAGACGCTTCTTTGTATGCAGGTGTGGGGACAGAGCCAGCAGTGCAGTTTCCAGGCTCTCGGCCTCACATGGAAAGGTGCTGGCTCAGGTAGTAAATGGCCCTCAACTGTGATTGGATGGCCATCGGCTGTGGCTAGTAGGCCGTCAGCTGTAACCAGTGAGCCACTGGCCACTAATATAACTGCTGTGGCTACGCTAGCAGAAACTGGGGGCTGGCAAGAAGATGGGGGCTGAGCTAGCAGGAGCAGATTGCCGTTAGCATGGTGGATTGCAGCTAGCAGGGGTTGGTTGGTTGGCAGACAGCGACGCGTATGGCAGGTTGCGGACAGTGTGGCTCCTGCTTCCTGTGTCTTCAATGCAGCCACCAACGAGACGATAGTGGTATGACCCCCCTATCTATGGCTCCGTGGGTGTTCCTTTTTGGCCTCACCATGTCCTGCGTTCTTATGTGGGGAGCGGGACCAGAGACTCCGCCTGACACCCCGTGTGACAGCAGGTGAGACAGAGGCTTTCCTTACCGTCCCAACTAGGTGAGGAAAAGTTTGGGGGGGGGGACATAGACTAGGGCTCCTGAGGCCTTCATACACTGAAAAGGCTGGACTGGAGCTTCTGGAAGTGCAGTCCACCCTGGGCAGAGGGCCTGGTGGGAGCTCTGGCCTGAGAGAACTCCGAGAAGCAGATTCTCAAGGGGCAACAGATATCACCAGGTCTGACTCCGAGACCAGCCAGAACTCACCTCTGACTTCGGTCAGATTATCTTGGTCTTCAGGATTTGGTAGGAGCTCAGAGCACGGCTGTAAGGATACAGTTCTCATCTGATGAAACAAACAAAAAACCACCAACACCACCAACACAAACACCATGCTCTTAGATGGTGCCTGACACAATCAAAGGTAGCCATTATTTTTAATAAATATATCAAAGGATGGTTCTTAAAGGTTGCTCCATAGAGTAGCCCTTTGCCAGGATTTCCAGGGGAAGTGTAGACAACAACCTGCTGTCTAATATACCCACTGTGACACATTATTTCCCAGTGGGAGTGGAAGCATGAGCAACAGTAAAATCTCATTAAACAGGTACAACAAGAAACTCCTCTACTTTGATCTGTGCTTTCAAATCAGTTGTGAGGGTAACTACCTGTCATTTTCAGCCACTAAAGTAGACTCAGAAATTCTGCAAACAAAGGAATGATTTTTAGGATGCTGTGCAACCACTGAAGGGGCTTTTATCCCCTGTATGGGCTCACTGCCTTTCAGGGAGTTTACCCTGCAGTGGGGAAAGCCAAGAACTAAAGCACCCACTGCAAGAAGACATGCCAAATGTTAACAGGGTTCCCTCTCAGGATGGCATTGGAGGGAGACATTTCACCTCCTTATTTTATTTTATATCCACCCCCCCTGCAAAGAGTTGAGCTTATTTTTCACTTTACTTGGTATCTTTACTACATAAAAAAATTTCTTACAATATGAATTCTTTGTGTTTAAAACTATTTCTGAAGACTTAAGAAAAGAATGATTAAAGTTATTATCAAGGAGAAAAGCTAGGAAACGTATTGCAGTTATTTTTCACAGGCAGTATGTTAGTCATCTAGAATTACCATAACAAAATATCATGGACTATGTGGCTTAAACAACAGAAATGTATTTTCTCACAGTTCTGGAGGCTGGAAGGCCGAGGTCAAGGTGTTATATGGATAGTGTCTAGCACGTACCAGGCATTGTTCTAAGCACTTGGAAGAAAGCAGTGAACAAGACATATCCCTGGTCTTACAGTTTTGCCTACGGCCTTTCTTGTTGGCTTACGGATGGCCACTTTCTCTCTATATCCTCATAAGGTCTTTTCGTTATGCATACACATCCCTAGTATCTATCTGTGTGTCCAAATTTTCTCTTGTCATGCAGGGTGTCATCAGGCGGGGTCGCTGGTCCTGCTCCCCACATAAGAACACAGGACATGGTGAGGCCAAAAAGGAACACCCACGGAGCCATAGATAGGGGAGTCATACCACTATATTCTCTCTGGCGGCTGGGTTGGAGACACAGGGAGCAGGAGCCACACAATCCGCAGCCTGCTGTCCGCTTCTCTGCCAACCACCCTCACTTGCTAGCTGCAACCCGCCATGCTAACTGCAATCCACACTTGCCAGCCACAATCGGCTGCTAGTGTAGCCACGGCAGTTATGTTAGTGACCAATCGCTCACTGGTTACAGCTGACGGCCAACTAGTCATGCTGATGGCCATCCAATCACAGTTGATGGCCATTTACTACCTGAGTTAGCACCTTTCCATGTGAGGCTGAGAGCCTGGAAACTGCAATCCTGGCTCTGTCCCCACACTCCTCTTATAAGGATACCAGTCAAATTGGATGAGGGGCCCCCACTAAGACCCTCATTCTAATTTAATCACATCTTTAAAGACCCTATGTCCAAATAACAATCACATTCTGAAGTACTGGAGGTTAAAGCTTCAACAGATACATTTTTGGGGAGACACAGTTCAGCTGAGAACAGGCAGCAGGGTGGCAAAGAAGAGCGTAGATAAAGGAGCAGATAAGCCAGGTAAGTGGATCGAAGATCAGAGCCACAAGGAATAAGGAAGAGTTGTAGGAGAGGAATCTGTGTGTTCCTGATGGGAAAGGAACTATTTCCCCAGCTGTATCAGATAACTGTTGCTGCATAACGCACTATCCCAAAAATGGAGTGGCTTAAAACAACAGCAGTTATTTCGCTCACAGTTTCATGGGTTGGCAGTGGGCTGGCCTTGGCTGGGAAGTCCTGGTGATCTCCATTGGGCTTACTTGTGTGTCTCTGGCCAACTGCTGGGTACACTTAGGACTGTCTCACCTAGGATGGCCTGAGCGGGGATGGCTCATTTCTCCTCCAGGGGGCCTGACTTCCAGCAAGCTAGTTTGAACTTGGTCACTTGGCAGAGAGAGAGAGAGAGAGAGAGAGAGAGAGAGAGAGAGAAAGAGAGAGAGAAAGAGAGAGAGAGAGAGAGAGAGAGAGAGAGAGAAAGAGAAAGAACACACCATCATTTTTGCCATGATATTCAGTAAAGTCACAGGCCATCCCAGATCAAGAGGTGGGGAAATACCGTAGACCCTTTCAGGTCAATGGTTTGAGACAAGGATTATGTGACTGCAGAGTTCTCTGGCCTATTATATTTTATATTTGTAACAGACTTTGCCTGTACTCATGAATCAGAAAATAACAATCTGGAAAGGAATTACCCGTCCATGTATTTACGAGTGGTGGGTCTCTTTTCCTAAATTGGAATGAATAGTTTACTTAGAACGTTGAGTTCAACTGTGGTGTCTAAGTTTCCTGCATGGCTTGGTTTAGCCAGCTAGCTCATCGGCAGAGATCGTAGTCTAGAGAACACTGAGTGAGAGCTCCGTTTCCTCCCTAGATGTAGCCTCTGGAAATAAAGTATGCTAATGGAAACCTCCAGCTATTATCGCATGGGAACAAGCCTCATGAACGCGGTAACAGGAGAACAGAATCTCTGGGATCTTGTGTAGAGGCTGCTGAGAAAATCCCACTATAACCCCTTCTATGGGAGAACGTGCTTCACATAAACCCTCTTAGAAGAGAGTTACCTTCCTCTCACTAGATATACTAGTCCCCATGTGGCACTTTAAGATAAATCTCCCTCGAATTAATTCAGCATTTCATATTTAAAAACACTGTCTAGCAGCTGCTCTTTGGCCTCACAGTGGTAATGCTCCCATGCACTGAATTTCCATGGACAAGGGGAAGACCCTGTTAACATCTTCTGGGTCAGAGAACAGAAACTGGTGTGTAGAGTCTAAAATTTTCAATATTAAAGTTTCATATTTGGAAAGCAAAAATAAACCTATTTTTTTAGTACCTTTACCTAGAAGAACGGTTCAGCAGATTCTTGTCAAGTTAAACATACACTTGCCATATGACTCCAGCAATTTCACGCCTAGGTGTTTTTTCCTCAGAGAATGAAACCTTTTGTCCACACAAAGACTTATAAAGGAATGTTCATAGTAGCTTTGTAGAAAAAACTGGAAACAACCAAATGTCTACCAACAGGTGACGGATAAGCACGTGATGCTATATGCATGCCACAGAGACTGCTTCGTAATAGAAAAGGGATAAATTACTAGTACAAACAACAACTTGGGTGAACCTCACAAACATTCTGCTGTGTGAAAGAAGGGATACATAAAAGGGAACCTACTGTGTTATTTCATGTATAGGATGTTCTAGAACAGCAAATGTAATCTGTAGTGACAGAGACCAGGTCAGTGTTTGCTTGCGGCTGGCATGCCTGTGGGGGTGGGGGTGGCAAAGGGGCCTGAAGGAACTTTTGTGTTGATGGCAAAGACTCTAATATCTTGATTGTGATGCTAGTTACATGGGTGCATTTTATTATCTATGACATATACCTCAATACATTTGGCAATTTGTGGGGAATTGCCCGTGTTTCTCATCAAACAGACATTACATGAGGGCATTGTAAAATTTTGATGATTATCACAGGAGCATATAGGTTTGAAAAGATTAAAGCTTTCTAGAAGCTACCGTTAGACTAGGCTTATTTGGTAGACTTATTTGTCTCAAAATTGCCCATTGTTAGAAACAGTGGGCAAGAACAAGCAAATGAACCATTTAGAGTCTCATCATATTTAGACCTGGCTCATGTGACTAAGCCAACATCTTTTTAATGAAAACCAAATTTTTAAAATTCTTTAACAGAAGTGCAGAAACTTTACTTATATTGTTGAACTATGGTAGCTCCAGCTGGGTAAAGTTCGTAAGTAGGTCATTTTCGATGTCCAATGCAGTTCAAAAGAGTAAAGATCAGGTTTATTGTTCATAAATGATATATTCACATCAAACAAATCTTATTCTTTGATGAACACCAAAGTGTCTTAAAAGTGGGTGTTTTTTGTTTGTTTGTTTGTTTGTTTTTTTGTTTTGTTTTTTTGTGTTTTGTTTTTATGTATACAATACAAGGTATAGAGGGGACAAAAGTAAATCAGACAAGAGAAAAACAGTGTCACAATTATTTGGATGTGTCTAATCATGTAGAACCTGCTGCTAAAGTCCTTTTAGATCTGCTCACTCTCTGATTGTTTAAAAGATAAAACTGAGAGAAAAATATGTTTGTCATATGTTGATTTGGATTCAATACTGGATATAACTTAGTAACAGCAACTTCTTTTCTTTTAGCATCAAAGGGTTTATTAATTCTCAGATGTTATTCCTGCCCCAGAGTGCTAGAGACAGTGATTTCTATTGTCAAAGTCTGGTGATGCTGAAACGGAAGCAGATTTTGGTTGGCTTTTTAGCCAAAATATAGTCAGCTTGGAGTGACTAAAATGTATCTCATTTTAATTTTGTTTTGATAATTCAGAAATGAGTTTCAGATTTTATCTTTTTAAAGTTTAAGTATTAAATGATGGTGAACCCCCAAAATTTTTACAGTTCCCTCTTCATTAGTGTTTTCTAAATGGCTTTTTTTTTTTTGTATTTTCTGTGATTTATTCAGTCGTTAAGCAAATGTTTTTCAAGTGTCTGCCATGTGTTAGGCTTGTTCTAAGAACTCGCAAGCAAGCAGTGAACAAGATATATCCCCAATCTTATAGAGTAATATTTTCTAGGAGGAGGAGATAGATAATAGAAAAGTAAACAAATGAAAGAACAAGATAATTTCATGTAGTGATAGCATTAAGGGAATAAAATGAGATCATATGATAGAGGCTGACTGGGGTAGGGTAGGTGATTCATTTGAATTTATAATCAGGAAGGTTGTACTAAGAAAATGGCATTTGAGCTGAGACTCAAATGATAAAAAAGAGCCAGCCATGTAAAGGAGGGGCTGAACTTTCAAGACAGATGGAGCAGTAAGTGCAAATGTTCTAAGGTAGAGATGAACTTGGTATATTCAGATAACAGCGGCCAATGGGGAGCAAATGGTAGATGAAGTCAGAGAGGTGGGCAGCAGCCAGAGGGTGTGATTACCTTTAGATCTTAGAAAGGAGATCTTTATTTTATTAATTAATTAATTATATTAATTTTTAGTTGAAGTTTATTGGGGTGACAATGGTTAGTAAAGTTACATAGGTTTCTGGTGTACAATTCTGTGATACATCATCTATATATCACATTGTTCACCACTCAGAGTCAGTTCTTCTTTCCATCACCGTATATTGGATCCCTTTCACCCTCATCTACCACCCCTCTCCGGAGATTTTTATTTTTGATATTTCTGGTTTTTTTTAAAGGAATGGGAAGTCATTGATAACATGGTCTAATTTATATTTTAGAAAATCACTTCTGGGAGTGAGAATGAATTGAGGGTGTGGCGATGGAAACAAGCTTGGGAACGATAAGCCAGTTAGGAGGTTGTTATTGGATCAACCCAAGAAAAAAAGACTATGGTGCCTTTGACCTGGGTGCCAGCGGTGGTGATAGAGAGAAGTCGGCAGACTTGGAAGCCATGCCAGCAGCTGATGAATGTGGATATGTACAGTGAACAGGAAGGTCAGGGAGGCATTGGAGATGACTCCTAAGGGTGCCATATTGAACCATGGGTGAGAAATTGACTGATGTGGGAAAGACTAAAGGAAAAACATAGATTTTTAAAAATCAAGTGTTCGGCTTTAAACTTTAAAATTTTAAAGTATAGCATTACTATATGCTTAGTAAATATTCAAGTGTAAATATCAAGTAAGAAGTTGGATATATAAATCTGGAGCTGTTGGATATATGAGAGCTAGGGATAGAAAAGTGAATGATGGGAATAGAGATGGCATTTAGAGATTTGGGACCATCGGAGATCACCTAGGAAGAGAGAATGCACAGAGAAGAGCCCCAGGTCATTCCAACATGTAGAGGTTAAGCTCGCAAAAGAGGACATGACTGAGGGCAAATGGCTGGTGAGCTCAAGAAAAATTAGGAGAGTGGGGAATTGCTGTCACCAAGAGAAGAGAATGTGTCAACAAGGGGAGAGTTGTTAACTGGGCCAAAACTGTTAAGATGGTTGATGGGGACAGAAAGATGACCCTCAAATTTCACAATATGAAGTTCACTGAGAACTTGGACAAGAGAGGAGATTTCTAATTGGAGAGAGAGAGAGAAAGAGAGAGAGAAGTGAGGACGGAAGTCTGTTTATGTTGACACTTTTAAGACGTTGGATTAGAGACAATATTATCATTGAAAAGGCGTACGGGGAGGGGAGGCTAGAGGTTTAAAGACACCATATGAAATAATCATTTTAGAGAGAAGAGTAAAAATACTAAAGAAGGATTATTGGACAATCTTTGAATGATCCATG
Organism: Rhinolophus sinicus; assembly: GCF_057876585.1. NCBI lineage: Eukaryota > Metazoa > Chordata > Mammalia > Chiroptera > Rhinolophidae > Rhinolophus > Rhinolophus sinicus. The sequence continues at coordinate 30,138,653 of NC_142513.1, forward strand.
GAGATTTGTGGTAGAGTCAATGAATGGTAGGTCTCAGAGAGACTGGGAATTGTTGGACTTGGTGTTATAATAGTAGAGAAGGTAATGAATGGTTAGGCAGGGAATGGATGCTTGCACATGTTTTTAAAGGGAGTACAGTGGCTGGTGATTTCAAGGTCAAGCAAATGTCCATGTACAAGGGTGACAGAAGCTGGGTGGACAAAGATACCATTTGAGGTTAAAAAGTTCAGGGTCTTAACCTCGACCTTTGCTTCTATTAGGCCATAAATGTTAAAATGTATTAATCCATATTTTACAGAAAATTATATAATAGTGTCTAAGACCCCTTGATATAAACCAACTCTATTTCTGTAAGAGAGACATTTCTTTAATGGAAACATGACTTCCAGTGGCCAACAAACTATACAATTATAGCCTCAGGCATCCAAAAAGACAGACCACTTTCCCAGTTCTCTTTTCAAAAATCCCTGGGAAGATAATGAATGGCCTAACATTGAGCCTGGGGTTTACACAGTAGCAGTCAGCCTTGGCTGGCAAGGTTCCCAGATGAAGAGGCAGGTTATTGGGCATATAATCCCACGAATGCCTCCGACAAACACCAGTTGGTTTACGTCATTCAATGGGTAAGAAAGGCTCGAGCTAGACGCACTTCATGGACACACTTTTATTGAAGAAGAATTAATGTAATTTAGACTGCACAGTCACTGTTTTTGGCCTCTTTCACTAGTGGTCTGGATTTTATTAACTTACCTTTCCGGTTTAGTTCAGCAGGAAATTTAGCAGGCTCTGATCGCCTTTATCTATTCCAGGCCAAAAATCTCCGTTGTCTAGATACCTTCGTTGGTCTATTATTTATTTGTTTATAACATCTCTTTATTACAAGATAACGAACATACTGTGAAAGTACACACATCGTAAGTGTACAGTTCATTGGATTTTAATAAAGTGAATGCATCCAGGTAACCTGAAAAAGACAGGGTATTCCCAGTACCCCAGGAGCCCCCCTCATGACCCCTTCAGTCACTGTCCCTTCCTTAAGGGTAACCTCTCTTGTGACTTCTTACTCCATAGATTCATTTTCTCTCTTTAGGTTTTGACATTTGCCTAGGAGAACCTGGTTATGGTGAGCAGGTATGCTGGAAAAAACGAAGAACATTTAAATGACCTATTATAGATCTGTGCTTTCTTCCAAGGCCTGACATTTTTGCTGCTATTCCCCTCCCAGAGAAAGGAAGAATAACCTTCCAGCATAAAGAACGACATTACCCTCAAAGGCTGCTAGTAATTATGTCATGATATGAATTGATAGGACACATGGTTCCTTTTCTAGTGTCCAGGCTTTCTCTCTTGCTTTTGGTTTTGGTTGTTTTTTGTTTTTTTTTTCTTTTTCCAAAGACAAATCTCAAGAACCTTTTCTACGAGAGTCTTACAGGGAACAGCCTAGGCTGATGGTACAAGGCAGTGTTTAATCTTTCCTTCGTGTGTCTGTAATGGAGACAGCTCTTCTGATAAAGGTTACAGATGCTGACTTAAGTGCTCTTCTGTCCTTTTGTGACAGAGCAGGGCTGGGCGATGTCAGACGCCAAGGCAGGGTTTTCCTGGACTCATTTTGAATTGATGGGAGAGGCACTTAGTCCAGACAAGTGGGAGCATTCTACACAAGTTTCTATGGAAACTAACAATGTCATAAGAGCTCAATGGCTGGATGCTTTTTCCTCTAAAGGTGGCTTAGGTTGTATGATTTTGAATAAAACTTGGCCTGGAAGAAACAAAAGAACAAGATCCTGTGTTTCATGGAAAGAACAATTGAAATATGTGCTATTTACCCAATAGCATACAGATTGTTCTAGTTATGCATCTGCCCTCATATGTCATCATGATATCTATGTGATAGTTGTTTTTATTCTACTAACTTCCCTGAATAATTCCTGAAGGATATATTTGGTATATCACAAAAATACAGATTGTGGAATAATGGGTCACTTTCCCACAAGTCTTGAGGTCTTAAGAGAGAATGAATGAAAAAAGACAAAATAAGAACTTTAAAACATAGTCTTTCTAAATTATATGTTTTATTTTTCCTCACATTTACCCTCTGTCTTTTATCTACTGGAGTATAACTTACATATGAAAAAATACATAAATCATAGTTTAAGATTTTTTGATTTGTACATATACATCCATATAACCACTTCCCAGGTCAAGACGTATGTGTGTGTGAGTGTTTAAATGACCTGTAGTCTGTACACACACACACCCCTCATAGCCTTTGTTAGCTTTGTGTGGTTAAGGATTATTTTGTCACATTCCTAATTTGTGCCACCATATGCAGTCACTCATGTTGTACAGTATACAACCTGGGAAACCATTCGGGGCAGCCTAATTTCTAAGCCCTCCAACATGCTTCGTAGATATTCACTGAATTGAATTTGAGTTTAGCAGAGTTCACTAACCAGAACAGGTTTGCGTATCTGGCTTGCAATTTAGGGTTAAGAAGGATCTCCCCTAATTCAGATCAGCTGCTCTTGTTAGCTGTGCATTCATTTACTCATCAAATACTTATTGAGCCCTTCCTATTTCTAAAGCCTTCCTCCAGATATTGTCATCTACAAACATAAGTCAGACAGAGAATATGCCTTCCCACAGCTTCTAGACTACAGTTAAAGTTAAGCAATGCAAATAAAAAATTACAAATCAGGATAGAAAGTTCTACAGTATGTAAAGAAGGTAAAGACAAGCCAGCTAAGCATCCGTCATCTTGAAGATAGAAGGGTTGGGCAGAGGGAGAATGGAGGCCAGAAAGGACAACAAGGATATAGGAAAAAGGAGGCAGTTCCTTGGGCTGCAGCCTAAGATAACCAGAGGGAAGTTATGGGAGAAAAGGAGGGTGACGAGGGTCTGCTTCAAATAAGAAGGGTCCTGAATATCATGCTAAGGAGTTTGGATTTTTCTCCTGCAGGAGCCTGTTACTCGTGGTATTGTTGAGGGACCAGCAGCTTCCCCGGAGCTTGTTAGAGATGCTGAATCTCGGGCCCCACCCAGTTTACTGCCTCAGAATCTCAGGGCTGAGGCTCAGTAGCCTGGGTTTTTCCCAAGTGCTGCCGGTGGTCCTTACGCACGCTCCTGATTGAGAAGCACCACACTAGCTAGCCCACAGCTCCTGAGAACACAAACCAGTAGTGTGGACAAAGTTGCTCAACAAAAGAGGAATTTTAAGTAGTGTTAATATATTTTTTGTGCAGAAGTGAAGTGTTGAATTTGACAAAGCTAGAAACTTTTCTTTACCATGGGATTCCCAGAACCCAAAGCATGCTAATGTAGATAGTGAATCTCCCAGTGGGAGTTACGGTATGCAGTGTTTTCCAAATTGTTTTTCCATGGAAACCTTTCCCTTTTTGTTTTCTAGTGTTTTCATAAGAACTAATGGGGGCCTTAATATTGCTTGGGATACTCTTGGGGACACATGACTGTGGGCAGTGATGAGCCAAAGAAAATTTTTCATTAGGAAAGGAACGGAATAGATGAAAGAAACAGTGCTGTGTGAATAGTCATTTCAAAGCCTGTGGGTTGAGCCAATTGGGTTGGTTGGGAGGCTGGAAGCAGGGGCTGGAGGTTTGAGACGAAGGAAACAATGAGCTTGCACAGCAGTAAGCAGGTTCCTGGAGTGGTCCAGGTGACAGCGTGAGAATGGCTGTATTAGAAAGGTGATGCTGGGGGGTTTGGGGGTGGGGATATTGCAGGAAGGACTTGGAGCCTATGGAAGTAGCACCGGCATACATTATCTTAACATTCAATGGTGAAGGCATTCTGCTGTCACTTCACTACCAGAAAATAGTTCGTGGCCTACAACGATGGTTTCTAACATTGGAAGTGGTCCGGTGCTGAGAGTGTAAGGGACTGCCGGGTCGATGGACATGGGCCATGGCACGTGTGCTGTGCAGCAGGAGGTGGATGCAACACCCTAGAGGGACAGCTCCTCCGATGTGGGTGTAGTTGTCTTTCCGTGCAGAGCAGGAGCTCTGGAGGCAGCAGAGCCTTTGACGTCCCAGTCTGATCTTACCGTTCGAGTCCTTTCTCCAGATGACCATATCACTGGGTAGGTAACACCATACTTGTGCATGGTTGCTGCCTTCTTGATTTTCCAAGGCGTAAAAGGAAAGTGGAAATTGGCAGCCGTGTCTCATTACTGAGGCTTTTAGTGCAGTGTTCCGTGCTCTAAATGATGGTGCTCAAAGACAGTGAGGTTGTATTTGAGGGACTTTCCAATTTATCTTTAAAAATGCCCTCTTCTGCCCCTGGATTGCCAGCTGGGTCATTTATGTTCAATAATTATTCAGTATGGAAAGTGTAACATTTTAGTTATATTTTTAGTAAGAGGAATGTATGCATATGTAAAAAAAAAAATAGTGAAGAAAGACGTGCTGAAATGAATCAATTCCTGCACGATCACACATCCAATTCTTTGGAGGCAGTCACTGTAATCATTTCTGTCTTGAAATCTTGTCCTGCTTGTTGCTCTAACCTAAAGTATATCCTCTTCCTTCCAGGACCCAGTTGATGAGTTTTGGACATTAATTATTGACTTATTGAATCAATTATGAATTTAACTCACATAAATGACAGCCTAGCTTTTTGATAATTACATTACCGTCTATAGTTCTTCCGTCAGTGGCCTCTGTTCTTGAACCTCTATTTCTTATTCAATATTTGAAAGTCTGCCTTGCCTCCCGCTCCGTGTAAGGTGGTAGGTAGTAGTGTTTGGTCCACTGTCCTTCCCTGGAACTTTCTTTCACTTCCTCTTCTCTAAACAATCCTCTTACTTTTACATTGTCAAACATTAGAGTATTTCCTCTGTTGTTTTTTCACATCATATATCATGATAGTTTTCCCATGTCATTATATATTCATTACAAACTGGATTTTTAGTGGATGCACAGTAGCGATTGTTAAACATGCCTCATGTTTTCCTTAACCATACTGTTTCCCTCTATCCCCCGTCTGTTCAGTTTTTCCTTCCATTCTCTGCAACACAGTCCATTATAAATAACTTTATACCCTCAGTCTTTTAGCCTTTGCTCTTTCTGTAACTATTTAGAAACCTCCCGTGTTTGTCTAGCTTGACTCTTCCTCCTGTCCTCTGCACCAGCCAGCGCCAAGCCATGCCCACTGCCACCCCCTCCTCCCGTGTTCTGGACGGCAATTTTCCCTGCGCTGACCTCAGCACAGTTTTACCTCCCTTTTAGTCTCTACCTTCTAATGTTGCTCTGGACTTTTGGTCCTCTTCAATTATCAAACAGTTCTCTTCTTTATTCTTTATGTTCACTTCATTTGGCGGCTCCGGGGAATCTATGGGGGAAAAGAGAGAGGAAGGGAGGGGAGACAAACATATCAGTTCGGTCCAACAACCATAGCCACTTAGGATATACTTTTGTTGTCTGTCATGGGCTGTGGTACACATCAGCGCTTTTTTATTGTGCTTCTGCATGGTAGCAAAGAATTGAATTATTTTAGTCACAAAAATATTATCTAGCCCACTGAATCAGTTACATTCCTTCCTCTATAACCCTTCTTAAGGTTATAGAATGAAAGAAAATACCTGTGGAAGAAATATTTAAGCTTAGTTTTCTTTGAAATATGAGCAAAACAAGTAGTAAATAAAAAATAGGTAGGAAAAATTTTCCAGTGGGATTAATTTTATTGTCTAACCACAAAGGAACTACTCACACGAATGGGGAAGCCTTCTCCGATTTCTTTGATTCCAGTAAGGATTTTATGGGTCAGGTAAATACTGTTGCCTGTCTCCCCTGGTTCCTGTTTATTGTGCCCATTCACACCCCTCCTTTGCATTTCTTCTTATGAGTGAAGCAGGGATTGGTGAATGAGTCTGCCAATCATTCTTTTATTCATCTTACGGCAAAACAGTAACAGTGCCTGCACACCCCCCCAAAACTCCTTAAGAGAAACCAGTGAGCCAAAAGCAGAATGGGAAACAAAATTGGCCAAGCATAAAAGAGAGGGAAATGAAAGAACTAGATTAGCGTTGACCAACATGGAATATGATTTCCAATTCAGGATCGTTATGCGATGAATCAGCAGATGCATTCAAGCACTATGCCCAGAGTGCCAATGGAAACCGGAAGCTTGAAGCCAAGGGCATAACTTGGAGAGGCCCAAATGAGGATAGCTCCTTCCCTAGAGAGCAGGTCTCGGTAGGAGCCAGACAGGGAAGAGTCTTGATGAATTTCTTAGAATCAGAGACTTGAGTGGAGGCATAACTAGAGTGTCAGGCACTGTATTAGTTCTCCATTGCCACAATAATGCTGCACGGTCATCACCCCAGAGCCTCAGCTTATAATAATTAACATTTATTTTTGGTCACAAACTTATGGGCCAGCAGGGCCTTTTTGCTGGTGTGGTCTAGGCTTGTTTGGGCTGACGCATGCATTTGTGGCCAGCTAATGGGTCAGTTGGGGGCTGGCCTATCTTGGGTGACTCAGCTCTGTTCCATGGGGTCTCTCATGCTCTGTCAGGTTAGCCTGTGTTTGTTCATGTCAGCTGAGCAAGGTGCCAAGAGAAGGAACAGAAGCGTGCAAGGCTTCTGAAGTCCAGGCTTAGAACCGGCACATGTCACTTCTTCAATTGGTTAGCCAAAGCAAGTCCCAAGGCCAACCCCTGAGTCAGAATGGGAAGAGACTTCAAAGTTACAGGACAAAGGAAAAGGATGCAGAGAGGCTGTTAACCGGAAGCATCAAAGCAATCAGCCACAGGCTCCTGTACCAAATATTGTGTCTGGGGGACAGGGCAGTTATTTGGTTAGACTCATGGGAGATGAGATTAACCAAATAACTGCCCTGTCCCCCAGGCACAATATTTGGTACAGGAACCTGTGGCAGATTGCTTTGATGCTTCCTGGGAGATTCACCAGGATGCATCAGAAACAATCATCATGAGATCAGATTTTAAGAAGAGGAATTGGGATGGAACCCCCTCCAGGCTCCTCCTTGGGGAAAGGAGTACATTCTCCTACAGGCAAATAAAAACAAAGGGAGGGCTCATGGGTCCCTTAACAAGCTTTTCTCAGGATGATAATTTATGTGAACCTTGGAGAGGTCCTTTCCATCTTAGGGAATCTAATCCAATATGAACAGTGGCTCAAGCTTCCTAAGTTTGGCATTTTCTGATTTCCAAGGGTTGAGGGAAGAGGGCTCAGGGGGCCTAGATGAGACTCTCACACTCTGTCCTGGGTTCATGCAGATTAGCTGGGGCTTTTGTAGATGGAGGTGCTCCTTCCCCACACTCTACCCAAACGAGCGAATTAGAGTACTGGTTCTCCAGGTGTGGTCCCAGACCTGCCTGCGTCATCAGCAGGACCTGGCCACCTGTTAGAAATGCAGGTTCTTAAGCCCCACACCAGACCTACCTCTGGGGCTGGGACCCAGGAGTCTCTCTTTTAGCAATTCTTCTGATGATTCTGATGCATGCTCAAGTATGAGACAGCTGAGTTAGAGGACCGAGTGTGGTTTTGACAGATTTAAAAGAGAGAGAATAGTAAGATTTAGTAAATAAAAATACAGGGTATCCGGTCATATTTGAATTTCTGATCATTAACACATCATTTTTTTAGTATAAGTATGTCCTCTGTCATATTTGAGACATACTTATGTTATATACAAGACATACTAAAACACCATTTGTTGTTGATCTGAAAATCAAATTTAACTGGGTATTCTGTGTTTTATCTGGAAACCCTAAAAAGAGGCATAGAAAAATTGTTAGAGGGTTCAAAGAAGAACAATGACAATCTTTAGCAGGATAGAAATTCTAGAAAGAAACGTTCAAGAAATTGATTTTGTGAACCCTAAGAGGACAATGGTGGGATTAAGAGTTTGAAGGATTTTATTTAAAGGGAATGAAGCTGAGCTGTTCTTCATGGCTGCTCAAATTAACCCAGAAGAAACTTCTCTTATGAAGAGACAAGACTTCCTGTCAATAAATGACTTCAGTGGGGGTTCTGAGTGATGTTGTGATTCTCAGCGGTCTCAGATGCATTTGGAAATTTCATGTACTCCTAATGCAGCCAGACCCCCAACCTGTATTTGTGAAGGAGCAGTGTAGAGAGACGTTTGCCATCAGGGGGCTGGAGCAGATTAATTAATTCTCAAGGCCCTTTAATGACTTCTCTAAGATTCTTTGAACCTGCAGTTTTACGTCCTTACTTTTTATACATTTCATAGTCTTTTGGTTGTTGTTTTCAATTTGAGCTTAACTGGCAGGTTGGTTTTTCAGAACTTGGATATAGAGGCAGTTGTTAAGGGGATGCTTTAGAATCAGACTTCTCATCGCCACATTGTCACTTCTCAGCTGTGTGGCTTTAGGCTAGGTACTTTGTGCCACAACTCTCTCATCTGAAAGATGGGAATTATTAATTATTAATTAATATCTCATGGGTTGTCACAAGGCTTAATTGAGCTCACTTATCCAAAACGTAAGAACTGTGCCTGGTACATAGTGAGCCCTCTTTAAATATTACTTTACATTATTCAGAACTTGAATCTGTATGTATCCTGGGCATTCATAGGTTGTTTTAGTCAAAAGCTGGTGTTGAATGGTTAGTTCATTGTCATGTGTGGGAGAGGAGTTGTCCCTTGTGAGCAATGATGTCTTGTCCCTCTCTGTGACCCCTAATCTTAAGGTGTCAGTGTAAGCTTTAAAGGATGATATTCTGTAATATCACTACATCTTAGTCATGAATCATTTCTCTTTCTTTACCCAGATGAACTTTCCCACATCTTCCAGAAACCCCCAAGAGAATTAGGTTTCATTTCCCATTGCAAATTAAGTTCAATTAAAAAGCTGTAAAAAGAATGCCATATAATCTCACAGAGAACATAATGACATTTCCAAAATATTTTTGAGAAACTTGAACTCTAAATCAGTTTAGCTCTGCTAGTAAAGACAAAGATTTAGTCATGGGAAATTTATAATTCGACCACTAGCTTTTATCGGAATTATGGATTCAATTGATCAGTTACTTTTAAAAACTTAATTTCGGAAACGAAAATCAACTAAAATTCTTTCTTAACTCCCAAAGAAAAAAATTAGGTGAAAATAGGTAAAAATAGGTAACGTGACATCATTTCAGTCTACACGTGATTGAAGCATCAGGCAATAAATCTCATGGTATTGTTAAAAAAACAGGTTTGTCAGTTTACTCAGGACTCTGTTATATATTTACTTGATGAGCAATAAAATAAGGAGTATTTAGCAAGAGTTACATTTTTTTGTTATTGTTTTGCTGAAAAGTTTAAATTTGTTCTTTAAATGACGTTCCCTTTTGAGTTTGCAGAATAACAGGCACTCAGTCTTGCAGTGCTCAGATTCCAACAGTAAGTGGTAGTGGTTGTTATTTTTCTTTCAATAAAGAAAATGCACCATGGTACCTATATCAGTAGATTAAGTATTTAAGCATTTATTATTAATCTTGAGTCTGTGAGGGTATTGGTCAGTTATGAGTAATGGATTTGCTTGGTTGGTCTCAGCTGGACTTGCTTATATGTCTCCATCATCTGATGTGTTACTTGGTGGCTGTCTGGTCAAGGATGGCCTCCCTCACACCTCTGGGCGTTTGCCAACTATAGACTGAGGATGTGTTGACAGAACCATGTGCCTCTCATGCTCCGGAAGGCTGCCCCAGGCCTGTTCACATGGTGGAGGCAGATTTTTTTGCATAAGAATGCGTAATTTATATTGTTATTCTAGCTAAACATTTTCTTGTTATTCACAATTAGAGAGAGAGAGAGACAGACACTGGAGGTGGGCATTGTCTCTTGAAACCTAGACTAGGAATTGGCGCAGGATTACTTCTGCAGCATTCTGTTGGCCAAAGCAAGTCCCAAGGTCAGTCCAGATTTAGCAGGCAAGGAATGGAATCCCCCCTTGATAGAAGGAGCCACAAAAATCACATAACAAAGAGCATTGTGGTTGGCTGAAAAGTTGCCCCAAATCCATGTCAAATCCCTGGAATCTGTGAATGTTACCTTATATAGCAACAGGTGTGATTCAGGATTTTTAGAGGAAGCGTTTATCCTGGATTATTATCCAAGTGGGATTTAAATGCAGTCACATGAGTCCTTAGAAGAGAGAGGCTGAGGGAATTTGAGAACCACAGAAGAGAAGGAGGTGATGTAAAGACAGAGGCAGAGATTGGACTGATGTGGCCTCAAGCCAAGGAACGCCTTAACCAACGGAAGTGGGATTTGAGCCTCTGTAGGAAATGTGCCCATGCCAACACCTTGATTGTGGACTTGTGACCTTCAAAACTGTGAGAAAATAAATTTATATATATATGTTTTTAATTTTTGTTGGGGAATATTGGGGGAATAGTGTGCCCCTCCAGGGACCATCAGCTCCAAGTCATTGTCCTTCAAGCTAGTTGTGGAGGGTGCAGCTCAGCTCCAAGTCCAGTCACGGTGTTCAATCCTTAGTTGCAGGGGACACAGCCCTCCATCCCATGTGGGAATTGAACCAGCGACCTTGTTATTGAGAGCTCACCCTCTAACCAAATGAGCCATCCGGCTGCCCCTCTGGAAGCTCAGCGGCAGCTCATTGTCTTCAATCTAGTTGTGGAGGGACAGCTCACTGGCCCATGTGGGAATCGAACTGACAACCCTGTTCAGAGCTCACGCTCTAACCAACTGAGCCATCCAGCCAGCCCAAATTTATATTGTTTTGAGTTATTCCGTTTTTGATAACCTGTTATGGAAGACACAGGAAACTAAAACAGGTGTGGATACGGGAAGAGAGAAAGACTTGAAGCCATATTTGCAATAATCCACATATCCTTATAAATTTGTATGATTTTCTATAGTGCTTTTTCACATAACATGACAAAACATTTTCCCATGTTATTATAAGCCTGTTGAAAGCACTAAATAATTGCACGCTACAATATGTGTGAATATATGTATAATGCAATACATAAATAATCACATGATAATACATAATATATCTTAAGTTAGTCTAGTTAAACATTTCCTTGTTATTGACAATTAAATTCTTTGGGTGTTTCAGATGAAGCCATGTGCATGAGGTAACAGCCCTATGCTCTGAATCACCATTCAGTTTCTCTCTTGGCACTTTACTCCATCAGGCCCATGGTATCTCTTGTTAGAATTATTATTATCTTCTCGATGACCTCAACCTCGCTCCAGCCCACTTTACAAACTGCCCTACCAGGTTAGTTTTCTAAAGAAAACCTCGTTCAAGCCGCCTCTGGCTAACAACTTTCAGTGATGTTCAATTGCAAATGTTAGTTCTTTAATCCAACACTTAATACCCTTGAAGTAAAATTGTTTGTGTACTGGTATCTGTATAGTTCTTTATTCTGAGGCTTTGAGCTACTTGAGGACAGCATTACTTTCTCCATCATTGTATCTCCCACATCACCTGCACTGGTTTATTCTGCTGTCTGCTGCATGAATGAGTAAATGAGTCGAAAGGGGAAATACCTCTAATTGCTTTGTCCTTTATTTAATGATCCCAGTCATTCGATTTGACTAAAATTGAAATTGATTGGGTGAATTGACTAGTTGTTCTAGCTTGGGGTGGGGGTAGTCTTAATATTTTTGTGTCATAGACCCATTTGGCATCTGGGGAAGCCTGTGGATCCTTTGCAGAGTAATACTTGTTAATGCATACCGTGTTTCCCCGAAAGTAAGACTTAACCGGTCCATCAGCTCTAATGCGTCTTTTGGAGCAAAAATTAATATAAGACCCTGTCTAATATTATGTTATATAAGACCCGATCTTATATTATATTAGACTTGGTATTATATATTATATTATATCCGGTATTATATTATATTATATTATATTATATTATATTATATTATATTATATTATATTATATTATTAGTATATTATATTATGTTATATTATACCCAGTCTTATGTTAAAATAAGACCGGGTCTTACATTAATTTTTGCTCCAAGAGATGCATTAGAGCTGATGGCCTGGTTAGGTCTTATTTTCGGGCAAACACGGTAAAATAAAATATGTAGGATTACCAAGGAAATTGTGTTTATTGCACTACAACTATCAAAGTATTATGAATTGTAGTATAGGAATATGCATAAAATAATAAAGTCTAGTAGTAGGTTTATGAGCTACTATAATTTCGAACTAGTAATGAGAGTATACAGCATTTCAAGACACTTCAACAACCATAATGTGATATTAAAATATCTGTGGTTTCTATTGGTGACAGAATCACAGATCCTGCTAATACCACTATGGGTTTGTTTGTTTGTTTGTTGTGTTTATTTATTTGCTTGTTTTTGCCTCTGCCCATTATTGAAGAAAATTGTAGATTTTAATGGTAAATTAGTATAAATGAAGGTGTAAGTTTGTTCCCATGTTAGTTCATGGAGCTGCATGAATTCTCTAGAGCCCAGGTTAACAGAGGCAGAAGAGCTTGTTTTAGAAAGAGCTCTCAGACAAGTCTGTGCAACTCAGTTGTCAGCATGTAAGTCTGAGCCAACATTAAGCGTTTCAAAGTAATTTATGAGGTTATAGGTAGGCAGGAAATTGTAGGACATTTGCATGTGTGCTGTAGCACCTAAGGTACTATAGACACATCATGGAAAACTTTTTTGGAAAAGTAGCACAACCTCTGTAAGTGCAGTGGGAACAGAAAACTCTTCCGTATCCCATCCCATATTGTGGAAACTGATGCCTCCTGGGTCAGCTTTAGAACTGCCTGATATGTCACCCATGCTCCCCACTCGGACACATTTCTGTTTCTAACCCTGCCACGCAGTTGCTTAGTTGACTTGAGTTGTTTAGTTGAATGTTCTCTAAATGGCACTGGATTGATAAGTTGCTTGCATATAGTGTGCTCTGAATAATCACTTGTGATAGTTACTTGTAGAGTTTATTCCCTCTATTTACTTTCAAAGGGCCTTGGGGCAGCTTGCCATCTGAAACAAACTGCAGAATACAGCAATTATGATAAAACACACTGCGCTATACACCTAAAGCTGAAGCTGAATAATATTGAATGTCAACTATAATCAACACACACACACACACACACACACACACACACACACACACACACGGTCACAGGATATGGAGTACAGCATAGGGAATAGAGTCAATGGAATTGTAACAGCTATATACAACGTAGGAGGGATAGTAGGTTGGGGAAGGGGGGTTATCACTTTGTGAGGGGTGTAAATATCTAACTATTACATTGTTTTGTACACCTGAAACTACTACTACTAATAGTAATAAACACATACACACACACACCCCAGGTCTCCTGGAGTTGCTGAGGAGGCAGGCCCTCCAGGCCCTTGATCAGATTTCTACTCCTTGACGTTGCACTATGGTCTGATTTCTGTGGGCTGACATGTTGTTAGTGCAGTTTCCATTTCCTCTCAATAGAAATTATGGAGAAATATTTTTACTCATTCTTTGGAAAACAACACATTAAAAACCCTTCATTGTTACAAGGCACTGGCTTACAGCATTATATTTGTCATTATAGTCAAGCTGAGTCAGTACAGGAGTCCTTATAATACTAAGAACTACAGTATTGTAGACAGTGTTTCTAAGTATTGTAGACAGTGTTTCTAATTGCATCAATGATCCATTAGCTCTATAATTCTGTAGCTAAGATAAACATCTATATTACATATCTCTATATATGTATTCATTACGGTATCTATATGTATGTGTATATATGTATATATGCATATATACACACACATACAGAAAATGTGTATTATATATACATATATATATATATATACTATATATGTATACTATGATTAAAACTCATGTAGAATTATGTTGACATGAACATTGGCAGTTCTTTATATGATTGACATTTACATTATTTTAAATCTTCAAAGGCCTCTAAATCTTCTTGACTTTGAGGCTTTCTGATTTGGTTGAAACTAACACCACATTTGGAAATCTTTTAACATACCGTAGTAACCGAAATATGCATAGTTTCTTGATATGGATGGGATAAAAAGATAGTTTATAAGATTGGGAATAAAATGTAGTAATCACTTCAAGTTATCAAAGCAGTACCTAGTTTTTCAGTGATTAATTTTGACATCTCTTATACATATCATTAAAGTATAAAAAATTCTGTCTCACGTTAATTACAGTAAAATTTGCATAAAGCATTTGTGTTATTTATTTTTATTTCATTGGGTTTAAAATTTAAATCTGATGTAGTGAATCCTTTAACACTTTAAGAACTACATATATTGATTTTTGATTTGTTGAGAATCACACTATGTCTTCAAATTCCTTAAGGCCCGACTTCTAGGCTGGTTCATTAACAAGATTTTCACTGATCCCTTGTATTCTTATTGCTGCTGTAGGAAATCACCACAAGGTCAGTGGCTTAAAACAACGTAAGTGTATTATTATCTTACAGTTCTGGGAGTTAGAAATCAGAAATGGGTCTCACTGGGCTAAGACCAGGGTGTCGGCAGGGCTGTGTTCCTTTCTGAAGGCTCTAAGGGAAAATCTGTTTCCTTGCCTTTTCCAGCTTCTAGAGGTCACCTGTGTTCCTAGGCTTGTGGCCGGCCGCTCCCATCTTCAAAACCATCAATGTACTATGGAATCTTTCTCACAATGTCGTCTCTGCTTCTTACTCTTCTGCCTCCTTCTTCCCCATTTAAGGACCTTTGTGATTATATTGATTCCACCTCGATAATCCAGGATCATCTTTTTATGTTAAAATCAACTGATTAGCAATGTGAATGCCTTCTGCAACCTTAATTTTCCTTTGCCTTGTAACATAAAGTATTCACAGATTCTGGGCATTAGGAGGTGGGGATCTTTAGGCAGCTACCAGGTCGGACAGTTAAGTTTGTGAACTCATCCTAGAAAAAGTGCTACATGCCTTATTGCTGAATATCACTACGGTCACCTTCGAAGTATTGTCCTTGGGAGCTTGAATGGACGCCAGTGCCTAGTCCACCTCAAAACAATTTTGGAACTCTTTTTCTGGAATGCCCATCAGAGCTGTCATCGTATTACCCTTGATGTCCTGAATGTCATCAAAATGTCTTCCTTTAAATATTTCCTTTATCTTTGGGTAAAGAAAGAAGTCATTGGGGGCCAGATCAGGAGAGTAAGGAGGGTGTTCCAATACAGTTATTTGTTTACTGGCTAAAACCTCCCTCACAGACAGTGCCGTGTGAGCTGGTGCATTGTCGTGATGCAAGAGCCATGAATTGTTGGTGAAAAGTTCAGGTCATCTAACTTTTCCACGCAGCATTTTCAGCACTTCCAAATAGAAAACTTGGTTAACTATTTTGGTTAAGTGTCCAGATGGTACAAATTCATAATAAATAATCCCTCTGATATAAAAAAAAGTTAGTGACATCGTTGTAACCAGGTCGTGAACTTAATTGTGAGACCTGGTATTATTCTGCCTACCACATTCCCTAAACCAGAAATGATCCATGTGCATTTCATAAGGTTTTAAAGACACACTGTCTCAACTGGTTATTATTCAAGTACATGCTTTATTTCCCCTTTGTCTTTTAACCTAGACAAGACAGAATCATGTCTACATCATATTTGTGTTCTCAATATACAGCAACATTGAAAGAACCACGTAAATATTTTCTTGAGCAAATGAATGATTTTATATCAAGCTTTACCCAAAGATACATCAGCTAAAAGAGAGGGAGGTCAACTATAGAAGTATAGAAAAAGAAGCAAACAGAAATGGACAGATTATCATCGGTACTACCCACAAGAGAATAGTTTCTTCGTATGCATTATTGTCTGTAAGCAGCGAATATTTTCACTGGTCAAAGAACACAATCCACTTATGGGTTGTTATAGTTTCTCTCCTTATAAATTAATATTTTGGCATTAAAAAAACTTCAGTGTCCTGGCTTTTTAAATGTGAATCAGTTGCTTGAAGCCTTATGAAGTCTGAGCTCAGATCTGAACCTGCAGAGTCTGGAAAGCAGTGGCCACCCGTGGAACGAATGCTCTGTGAGGAGGCCTGTGGAGTAGCTAGCCTGCACTTGTCAAGTGGTACCCGCAAGCCTTCCCCAAACTCTAAGAGCTTTTTGAAGTTAAAGCACTTGCAAAGTACACTTAAGAGCAGAGGAAATTGAATGATTTCCCCATGATATTTAGGCAGCCAAGATTTTCCCCCCAGGTATTATTATCTTTACACTGCATGTGAGTTGTATATTCTACTCCATGATTTATTCATTTACTCGCATTTATTCACATTTACATAATTTTTCTCTAATACTTATATTGCAGTAAAAAAAGAATATGGTGAAAAATTCCCCATGAAATTTTTGGTTATTTGTTAGAAGTGGTCCAGTAGGCTGTTCAGAGAAGGTCCCTGAGAAATGTGGTGCATATGGCTGAAATTATGTGTAGAACAGCAAAATATTAAAAGTATAATGTTAACTTCCTCGTATTAGAATTAAGAAATATCAGGAACCACCTAACAGTTTAGAGGGCTAGACAAATTTTGACATTTCTGCAATAAAACATTGTATTCAATAAAAGAAGGAAAGCAAATAATTAAATACACATGCTATCTAGTAAAATATATATTTCTGCCTGCATGTATAGTGAAGTATATCTAATTTACCCAATAATATACAGAGCACATGGGTATGTTGTGCCTTGCCATGTTGATAGAACTTTCAGAAATAATCTCACGATCTTCTGTGGCCCTAGGCAGAGCTGGTAATACGTTGGTTCCAATAGACAGATTTGGAAACAGACTCAGAGAAGAGCAATATATACCCCAAGTCTCTGGGCTTTCAGACATTAAAGGATTAGCTAGTGAGTTGAACGCTCCACGGTTTGTTAGATCACCCTGAAATACGGCTTCTCTCACCTCTCTACTACAGATCCTCAGTCCTTTTTATCCATAATTCTGAAAGCATTAAAGCTTTGAAAACTTAGTTTTTCCTTAAGTTTGGCATAAATTCAGTGGCGAAATTATGCCTGAATGAACAGGAGATTATATATAGTATTTATTTATCCCCCTTAGAGTGAATAGTCATAGGTGTCACTGCATAAATACTGTTGTATTTACTGGAGATCAGAAAGCATTTTCTCTACAGGGCCAGATATTAGTAGTAAATATTTTAGGCTTTGTGGACCATCCTGTCTTTGTGGCAACTACTCAGCTCTGCCGTTGTAGCTAGCAGGAAAGCAGCCTGCGACACTATGTAAATGAAAGCATGGCTGTGTTCCAACAAAACTTTATTTACAAAAATAGGCGGTAGGATGGACTTGGCCTACTGGCCATAGTTTATGGCTAACCCCTTAACTAAAGGGTGATGCCTTGATCTGTTGGGGCTGTTGCACAATGTATAATATATGTACCATATTTCATTTCTGAATTTGAAACATATCAGACCTGAAGGGGTTTTGGTAAGGGATCATTGGCCTGTATCTAAGATTTAAAAGAAATTTTATAGAAGAGAGTCATCTCCATTTTGGTCAAGCATTAAAGTTCTTGTACACAGATAACAGGAGCGGTAATAAAAGCTCAGGTATTATCAGTGCATTAGTCAGGAGTGAGTTCTGTGAACCAGAAAGTATTTAAACACATAAGTTCATATTTGTTCCACATAACAAAAAGTTCAGAGATAGGTAGTCCAGGGCTGGTTCAAGAGCCAAATCATTTGCTTAGGGATTTAGCCTCAGTTTATATTTATCCTCCACCATCCTTAGTTGATAAGCCTTTATCCTGATGCTCATTGCCTCCTGGTTACAAAATAGGTGCAGCATCTCCAGGTATCACAAGCATACTCCCAGCAGAAAACATAAGAAGGTACAGGGAGCAATCGTATCTATATTAGAAAAGCAGAAACTTACCCCCAAATCTTAACATATCTCCTATTGGACTAAACAGGGTCACAAGTCTACCTCTAATTATAAAGAAGCATCAGAAATCAAGTATTTTTAGCAAGTATATTTTAATTGTAGTTCATTTTTATCGCCCACTGAAATCAGGAGAAAGGATGTTGAGTGGGCAAGTTGCACATCTGCTCAAGTATCTGGTCTTGTTTTGGTGACTGTTACATTTCGTTATAGATATTTAACAATGTACAGTCTTCTCCTCTGGACAGCATATCTTTGTAAATATCCTCAGTCTTAGTAGTGTTTTCCATCTGAGTTGGAAAATTAAATAACATTATTCACATTTTTTATGTGAATGTTGTGTAATATGCATGTATAATCACTTCAGAATTGACTTCTTCAAAAATATATTTTCGTGAGGATTTCAGTTTTGGAGAACTTTGTTTAGATGTGACCCTTAGTATAAGAGATAGCAAGGTTTGAGGAAAGAGTGAAGCTGACATAAAGAGAAGGCAACTTATACATTCAGCTTTGTAAACAAATCTTTGTTCTGATGGGGGATGATCGCACATTAGAGCAAGATTTGATGGCAAGCAGTAGTGAACTTGCAGTACTTTAAGAGAGAACAGTTACTCAATAACATTTTAAAAATATGGTTCTCATACAAGTTTGAGAGAAAAGCAATAAAATAGGCACACAAAGACCATTTTTGTTTTTACTTACGTATCTCTTGGGATTTTTGCCCTCCCCTCTCAGGGGGTATTTATTCTCTTTCTAGAAGTAGGTCACTTGCTGTTTCTTTGGCATAGACCTCCATAATCAGAAAGGATGGAGATATGTATATAATTTTAAATGTGTCTTATGGCTTTAGTAGGATATCTTCAAATGGTACAAGTGGGAATAATATGAAAATAAACACATTCGTTCATTGATTTGTTTAGACTTTAAATGTAAGTGAAATGAGTTTTGCTTCAACAAAGTTCTGTAATACTGAATTAATTCCAGAATCTGTTTCAATGTAGCCATTATGACTAAGTCATAACCCGACCCTTTGTCTCTCAGATGAAACCTGATACTGAAATAATGTCCATTAAACCCTCATCTGCCATACTCTTGGGACCGCAACAAGAAAACCCAGTTTTAAGTCAGAATGGTTCCTAGTTCTTAGGGGCACCAGGTTTAAGGATCACAAAAACTTATTTCAGAGGTGACCAGAAATTGATGGTCCCCATTTTGGGGAGTAGAAATGGGGAAGCCATATAGATAAGGATTTGGATCACATTCCTGTTTGGCTTCCGGGTCGTTCATTAATATGATCGAACAAACCGGAATCAACAGATATTCAGGCAAAAACAAACAGCTAAAAGAGAAGGATCAACATGAACAAACCTACTGACTGAGAGAGAAAAACCAGAAATAAATCAGCAAAAAGATAAACCCTTAAAATAACTCTAAAATTTATCATTAGGGATAGTTAAGAATAACAGATTCCTATGGAAGAGGAATAGTTCAAGAGCAAGAAGGAATTCTTGGAAATTAAAGTAAAATTGATGCCTTAAAAAAAATAACATGGTGGCTGAAAGAAAAGGTGAAGAAACCTTTGAGAAAAGCAGAACTGAAAGACAAAGGGTTGGAAAATTAGTGCAAAGTTGAGATTCTAGATCAGTCCAGATATAGATGCTCTACATCTCCCAACAGAGGGTCTAGAATAAGAAAATTGAAAAAGAAATGGAGGAAATAATCACACACACACACACTTAAATTCTCCAAATCTTCAGACCACAATGGCCCTCTGAGTGCAAAGTAGGATGGGTAAGAATAAGCACATGAATGGACCAGTAACTAAACACATTTTCATGGTATTTCAGGACACCAAGGAAAAGGGGAAGATGCTAAAAGATTCCGGAAATGGGAGTGGGATAGGAAGTTGAACACAAAGATGATTTCTAGTAGACAAGAGAATAATGCCTTCATGGTTTGTAGGGAAAATTATTTTGAACCCGCAATTCTGTTCCCACACTTCAAATTCAGTTAGAAGGGAAAATAAAAGCATTTTAAGACAAATAAGAATTAAAACATTCGATCACCCCAGATCATTCCTAAAAGAATTAATGCAGCAAACAAAAGAGAGAAATATGGGTTCCAAGGATGGGTAGATAAATTGAACCAAGGAATGCAGTTTAAAAATGTTTTCAAGGCAAGGGTTTTTTCCTAAATCTTTTTTGTGTTTTTTTTTAACTGTCAACCTCAGACTTGGGTTTTTAGGGAACTCTAAAATCTTAAAAGCAAATGAAATTCTGTAACAGAATGTGTGAATCTTCTCAATGAGCAGGTAAATTTACTATATTTAACTAGGGCTCTCCTCAGTTTCCTTGTTATGGTTCTTTGAGTCTTGCACATTTAGTGACAGTATTATATGGCCTTCTCTCTACAGTCATAAACACTACTTATTTCTGCAGAGAATAATTGTTACGTAATTTTCATATTGTAAATGTTTCTCATTTTCCAATTTACAAAATCAGTGTGCAAAAAAGTTGTAGTACAGCACAAGGTATATAAATGGTGAAACTTTGACAATGTAAAAGTAATAGTTTTCTGAAAAAAGGTTGGGAGACACGAAAGGGAGGAGAGGTGTAGGGAACTAGTGGAACCCTAATCTCTCATTGTACAGAAGAGGGGGAGGTTAAGACTGTCTCAATTTGGTGAATTTAAGAAAGAGAAGTTTAAATGCAAGGGTAATGTTCAATTGAAAAACAAAATATTGAAATAATACTAGCAGAGATGGAAAGAAGGCAAAATAGAGAGAATGGCCTACTATGGAGTCAAATGATAATTTTTAAGTTGACTGACCAAGAAAGAGGGGTCTAGCATATTATCTAGAAGTGCATTTTCCAATTCAATAGCCACTGGTCACGTGTGATTATTGAGCGGCTGAAATGTGGCTCATTCAAACTGACATGTGCTGTGAGTATAAGATGTATCCAGATTTCAAAGACTTAGTACAAAAAAAAGAATGTAGACTATCTTAATAATTTTTATGTTAATGACATGTTGACTTGATGATACTTTGAATATATTTGGTTAAAGAATACATATTGCTAAATATATTGCTAAAATTAATGTTACCACTTTTTTTGTTTTTCATGTGACTACTAGAAAATTTTAAATTACACATGTGGCTCACACTCTATTCCCACTGAACAATCCTTGCTGTGGGGATCTGGAGGGACACTAGAAGAACTGAAATCAGAAATGATCGATTGAGGAGGTGGGCTGGGCACAGTGGAAAAAGAAAGCGTTTTCTTTTATAACTTTCATCTTTTAGAAAATTATTTTTATTAACTATTGAGCAGTTTCAAAAGGATATTTGTAAGACATATGAACAGCATGAGGAATAACAAGATGGTAAACACTCTTACTCACCACCCAGTTTAAGGGGAAAAGAAAAACACACCCCATTTACTTTGAAAGCGTTTCTCCCTCCCACTCCAGGCTACTGGATTGTTTTAGTTTTTATTTTTATTACTTTCACAATAACAAACATAATCTTACTCTTTTTTAAAAAGTTTTAAGTGAAGGGTTATCTTGCAGGGTTTTTTGTTTGTTTGGGTAATTTGGCTATATTGAATTTTAAAAAGTGTATGCCATTCGATTCAATAGCTCCCTTTGAGATACGTGTTTTGTGTTCTGAAAAATGCGAACTGCAAAGAACTATGTAAAGTTTGATGTCATTTTAATTTTTTAAAAAGCACATATGTTTGTATATCTATTCTGTAGTTATGCATGTACATATACATGTATATGCTTCCGTACACATATATGTCATATACCTATGTGTACACATATGCAATAACTGGTAACATTGTGTCTCAGAAATCTGATTGAAAAGGCAGAAGGTGGAGACTTTATATTTTTGCTTTATAAATTTTCAGAGAAATAAATTGCTGTTAGTAGTCTTGATCATTTTCTGTGTTTTCCACATGAAAATACTTAAAGAAATAAAGTAAATATTTAAATATGTTCTAATAGGCAGGGCTTTCATAGAACAGAACATATTTAGAAATTTCAAAAAAGATACATTATACAAAAAAATATTAAAGCCATCATTTTTCTTCTACCCCACCCCAAATATATTAGTCCAAGTGGCAAGTGTTATGACTTTCAGACCAACCCGACAATCTACTCCTTACCTCATCCTTTCAGTCTGAGGTACTTTGAAAGAACACAGCAGTCTTCCTCCAATGTACTTTATTTCAAACACATAATTTAAGAAGCATGTGAGCAAATCAAGTTAATGTAATGACCTGTGTTTCCAGCCGGACAATCAAAACAAAGGAGATGCATGAATCCTTTTAATTTGCTGAATGTGTGAGTGTAACGTGCCATTGAGTCGGCTTCAACACCTGGTGGCCCTATGCCTGAGTGATGTCTACAATGCCCTGTCCTCAGCAGCCCTGCTCAGTTCCTGGAGACTCATGCCTTTGGCTTCTTTTATGAAATTAATCCGTCTTATACTTGGTCTCCTTCTTTTCTTGCTTCCTTCTATTTTTCCCAGCATTATTGTCTTTTCCAAAAAACGCTGCCTTCTTATGATATCACAAAATAGGACAGCTGAGGTTTTGTCATTTTTGCCGCCAGTGATGTTTCAGGCTTAATTTGCTCTGATTTTTTCATCTTGCTGGTAGACCAGGGTATCTGTAGGGCTCTCATCTAACACCATATTTGAAACAAATCAATTTTTTCCTATCAGCCTTCTTTACTGTCCAACTTTTACATCTGTACATAGTAATTGAGAATATGATTGCTGAATGTAGACCATGTATATAAAATGTTTACTTTTTCTCTACTTATAAGTGTTCATGGGTATTGAAAAGATTTTTTTCATTCATAAAATTACAAAGAAGAAATGAAATATTCACTGTAATCCTATCATCCAGACATAACCACTAGTAATATTTTGTTGTATTTATTTCTAGTATTTCCAGACATCCATATAAACTATGTTTTCAAACTTTGGACATATACTATGTATATATATATTACTTTTTCCCCGAAGAACATTATGATGTGTGTACATTTTCATGGGATTAAATATTCTTCATAAGCATACATTTTTAATGACTTTGAAATAGGTTATTTTACAGTAATCAATTAAAATATTCTAAGAGTCTAAATTACGAATGACTATATTGCATTTTTATTGTGGTTGCGAATGAACATATTTATTACTCTGCTTGAGTTTGAGTGTGTAATTGATACTATAAGTAAAAAGAACAAAATGTTTACCTTGTCATATTCAATAGCAATTTTCTAAGCTTTTACTATTAGGTGACTTGGAAGTATTCCCTGTAGATGTGAAGTCATGTTCAAGGACATCTAATGAAAACAGATCAGTTGTGCACTTTTGTACTCACCAGTAGGTGAAAAAGCGGAAACTTCATTAATGTAAAGTGGGATGGAGTTATCACCTTGAGGGCTAGGACAAAAATGACAGCTAGATTCTATCCTTGTCTCAGGGAGGCAGAAGGTTGGAGGTTCATCTTTGCCAGGTTATTATCTTTTAATGACTCATTTGGCATCAGCTAGCATTATTTAGGTGAAGTCCACGTGGGCCAAGTCTAATACACGTCATAAAAGATAGGATGTGGTGGTTAGGGAAAGCTGGGTCTGTGGAATTATATCTTCTACAGTTAAGTTAGTGAATAGGGTAGAGTGGGTGGAGGAAGTAATGGTCTTTATGGTAGATAGGAATCCAGGAGCTGGTGCCATCTGAGGAGAACCACTAAATTTTTATAAAAATGGAAGATCAGAGACATTTGCAGGGATCACAGTAAGAAGAATATGATAAGGCAGGGTAGCAGGAGCATAGTATTCAGTTGAGTGAGCACATGGAGAGAGAAGTTTATAAAAATCATAGACCCCCACCTCCTAGATGCCTTCTGTTGGCCAGCCGCTTATCTCCCATGGGGTAGGATGGAAGTCGCCTGCAGAAGTTATGAATAATGGAAGACTAGGCAGGGTTTCTTTTTACTTGGCATGTAAGGATAACAAGATTGAAGGAGATGGGAAGGAAGGAAGTAGGTTGAAATAAACAGTCTTAATTACTGGAGGAGTTTAAAGAGTTGACCCTGTCTGACATTCCATGAGGAAATGAAGGCCTCTTTTTAATGACTCACAAAAGGTCATAGGATTGTTCACAGGTAGCCCAGGAAGCTGCCCGCCACTGTTGGACATGGCCGTGAACTATTTATTCCTCTAAGGACAGAGCCTGGATGTTTTCTAGAACTTCTGGACTGACATGTCAATGTATTGCCTGATGAAAAGTGAAACTACATTCCCTTGGCATTGGAATTTATAAGCTCCCTCTCAAGCGAGTTTAAGCAAGAAAAAATATTTTTTATTATTATTTTAAGGATCAGGGATATTTCCGGGAATCTCAGGGTAAAAAGGGAAGGATCTGAAAATATGAAAAAGCTTTCAAGAATCTAGGCAGCAACTGATATTCAGGTGCTCTCTTACCCTTGCTCCTCCAGTGCTGTTTTCCTCAGTCCCTATTTCTCTTTCCACATAAGTTACAATGACTGCCCCAGATGTCTGCATCCCCTAGTTCAAGCATCTCATTGACTGGCATCTCTGAAGTCCAATCCCAAACTCTCAAGAGAGGAAGAAGCTGATTGGCTCAGCACTGAGCACATGTCCCTCATTGGTCCAATCATGTCTCATCAGGGGCAAGGCCCCAGCACATATATGGGTGCCACTGATATCTTGTGGATAGGGATCTAATGATAATTATCAAAGAATAATTATCAAAGAGACATGGGCTCTCCAAAATTGACCACTACCACTGATACCTTAGCAGAAGTGGGACAGGGAACATAGTCTTTCACTATCACTGTTTTCGTTTCCATCAAGGATAATATCTGGTTCCTTGCTATTGAAAGTGTGGTTCATGGACCTGCAGAATTAGCATCACCTGGGAGCTTAGAAATGCAGAATCTCAGGCTCCACCCTAGACCTATCGAACCAGATTCTGGCAGTTCACAAGATCCGTGAAAATTGTAGGACATTAATATTTGAGAAATGCTGATTAGATGGAGGAGCAAGTTAGAAACCAGCCATAGATAAGGGCTGTTGGCATGGCTTCTTCCACCCGTGCCTGACAGTTTACTTCTGGCAGGAAAATTGTTTTGGCTGAGCTTCAGCTGAAAGCCTTCCCCAGCCCTCACTGTGCTTTCTTTCTGAAGTAGTTTTTGCTGGAAATTCAGGGTCCAGGACAAGGATGGAGTGAGATGCCTGTGTCTGATGTGGGAACCATAATGTGTCCTGTTCTGTGTTGGCACAGTGACCGCAGGGATGAAAAAGGGAAAGACAAAAGCAATAAAAGTGTTAAAAGCATTGCAAAAACAGAAGTATCAGCAAGCTTGCTTTTAATTAGATAGTCATTATCTTGAAGTAATAAATATCACATATATCAAATCACTATCCTACCTCTATTTTTATTTCCAGCTCTGAAAGTTTTCACAGTCTTAAGAAGCACAATTTTAAATAAAGCTTAAGCTCTTTTTGAGCAAAACTGACAACTTTTGATTATGGAGAAATGACTAGATTGTTTGTTTAGAGCATAGACACTCTTAAGAAACACACTAAGTAAGGTATCCTTGGCAACAATTCAGAAATCCATGCCATTAGTGTTTTGGACTTTGAAGTCTAAAAAGATAAATTTCAGACACTCTACTTTTCAAGAATTCTGTCTCCCTGCAGTTTCTCTTGTTCATTCCTTTAAAGAGCCCTGGGGACTAATGTGGATCACTAAAACCTGCCATTACCATTAAATCAGTCTGCTCATTTGCAGGGCAGCATTTATTATTTAGTAACTGAACCAGAAAAATCCATAAAAAATATTTTCTTATAAAAACCCTTACTTTGTAACTGCCAGAAGTGAACAGGTGGAAATTAAAAGAATTTCTCATTCTCTGGGCAAGTAGGAGGTCCCACCTTGGAAGAACCTTTCTTTAAAAAAAAAAAAAAAAAAAAAAAATTAAATGTATTGGGTGACATTGGTTATAATAAAATTTTATAGGTTTCAAGAGTACAATTCTATAACACATCATTTGTATATTGCATTGTGTGTTCACCACCCAAAGTCAAATCTCCTTTCGTTACCGTATATTTGACCCCCTTTACCCTTTTCTATCTCCCCCGCAACCCCCTTTTCCCTTTGGTAACCACCATACTGTTGTCTATGTTTATGTGTTTTGTTTGTCTTGTTCATTTGTTGCTTTCGGTTTTATATCTCACGTATGAGTGAAATCAAATGGTTCTCAACTTTCCATCTGATTTATTTCACTTAGCATGATATTCTCAAGATCCATCCATGTTGTCTCAAATGGCAGTATTTCATCTTTACCTGTGGCTGAGTAGTATTCCACTGTGTATATGTACCACATTTTCTTTATCCAATCATCTATCAAGGGACACTTTGGTTGTTTCCATGTCTTGGCCACTGTAAATAGTGCTGCAGTGAACATAGGGGAAAATACATCTTTATGAATAAATGTTTTCAAATTTTCCAGGTAGATACCCAGAAGAGAGATTGTTGGGTCATATGGTTGCTCTATTCTTAATTTTTCTGAGGACACTCACTCCATACTATTTTCCATAATGACTGTACCAATTTATATTCCTACCAGCAGTGTATGACGGTTCCTTTTTCTCCACAACCTCTCCAACACTTACTTGTTCTTACTTGTCTCGTTGGTAATAGCCAATCTAACAGGTCTGAGGTGGTATCTCATTGTAGTTTTGATTTGCATTTCCCTAATAGCTTGTGATATTTCATGTTCTTGGATTGGAAGAATCAACATAGTTAAAATGACCGTATTACCCAAAGCAACATACATATTTAATGCAATCCCCAGCAAAATCCTAATGGTATTTTTTTTAAAGAAATAGAAAAAAAATCATCAGATTTGTATGGAATTCCTTTCTGAGAAAAATTCAGAATTTATTTTGTTGGAATAGAAACCGATGGCTTTCTTGTATCAGGTTGGAGTTGTCAAAGCCAACTGCTCTCATTCATTTGGTATTCTAGGGGACCCAATTTCTATATTCATTAAAACAAAGTATCATTTTGTTGGGAGGTTTAATGTCCTTTTATTAGATAGAAATATGGAAGCATTTGGAGCTCTTTGAAGTACTGTTTCTCATCCGTGGCTCACATTGGAATCACTGGGGAGCTTTGACAACTGTGGATGCCCAAGCTGCACCTCCAGAGATTCTAATGTAGTTGTGTGCCTGCAGCCTGTGCACTGGGGAATTTTATACCCTCTTCTCCCCTTAGATGTGTAGCCAGGGTTGAAAACCATCATCTTATTGACCTGTTTGTCAAACAATCCCATAGGGATGCTTGTCAAAATGCAGATTCCCAGGTACCAGCCCAAGAGAATCAAATTCATTAGTTTTGGGACAACTCTGAATCTGAATCTGAATCTGAATCTTTAAGCAAATCCCAGCCCCAGTGTGATTCCAATACAGGAGACCCTTGGGCCACACTTAGAAACACTTTCTTGTAGAGTATTTCTAGAAAGAGAATGTGTGGTAGGACTGAAATGTATTTTACTATTGGGTCATTATGGATCCGTAAGTAAGTGGTTCAGCATCTTGAAAAAAATAAAAAGCAGTTATGTCGTGGTGTAAGGGCAAGACTCCTGAGGTAGCTATGAAAGAGAGGAGTTCTGGTACTCATTTGGCTTCTCTAACCAACTGTGGCCCCAGGTAAGACACCCAGTTTTGCTGGTACCCAAGCTCTTTGCCTCTCAAAGGAAGGACTCGGGAAGGATTAATCTCAGGTCTTCTGAAGCCCCAGTACTTTATGATTCTCTCTGATGCTAAAGATTTTCTGTTGGCATCAGTTCTTGTGGAAATTTTCAGCGGGACTCTTGATGGATGCACCGGAACAGTGGGTCAACAAGCATGACCATGGATCAGCAGCGTCTCCATCACCCAAGTGCTTGTTAGAAATGCCGATTTTTGAGCCCTGCCCCAGACTTACTGAAGCTGAATCTTTGGGAGTAAGGACCCTGTCTAGAAGTAATACTTGGAGGAAAAAGTTGAGAAATGTTCTTTTTATCTATAACAAAGGGAAATCACCTCTGTAATATGAACTTTTAACACTATTAAAAAATATGATGATATATATGTTGGCAAGCTGATTCAAATTGAAGGGGAATCCATGAAAAAACAAAACAAAACAAAAAACCCTGAAATATAGAGCCTTGTGACACAAAGTGAATATCAACGTCACCTGAGAATTTGTGAGGACTGCAAAATCTCTGGTCCCACCCCAAAAGTACTGAATCAGAATATGCGTTTTTTTGTGGGGTTTTGTTTCAAACAACATGTCTTGGTAACTCATTTGCAGGTTAAACTCTGAGAAGTCCTTCTGTTGATAAAGACATTAAGATTATAATGTCAGGTTTCTCTTACCTTCATAATATTAATTATATACCTATGATTAATTGGTTCTACCCACACTTCTATAGTCAAATCCAGGAAATTTTTTTTTCCTTTAAATTGTTCTGTGCTTATTTCAATTTAATAGTTGATAGCTATTGTTTTATCTAGTTGAGTCTTTTAAGCATTTTTTTCTTCATTCTTCCTTGAAGAAAACTCCTTAACACTTCTGCTTTTTTTCTTCCCTTTTTTTCTCTTTTGAAGCTGCCATTTCCCAATACCTGGATCCCTATAATACCTGAGAAATTTTTTTTCTTTAAACTTATTTTTCTGGTATCTGACCCACTTCTCTAAAATGGAGGATGTGCAGAGTATTGGTGGGTGTTTTATTTTTTATTTGCTTTGATTCATTGTTATGTCTGTATGTCTGTAAACTACCAATAAAATTACAAATAAGATTAACATTAAAGTGCAACAAATTATAAGATTGACATTAAATTGTGGAATTTCCCTTTAAAGGGAAAAAAATCATTAGGGATCCATTAATTCAAGCAGTAAAACCTTCTGTATTATTAATAACAATAAAAAAGAACCAGCCCTATGTAGTGATCACCGTAGGGTGGGCAGAGACAACTTAAGATTTCACAGTCTGAACAGGGCAAATTTAGTATAAAGTAGATGGAAATGGAGACGGCACACTATATGCTTATTCTTATGTAGCAACTTTTTAAAATAATCCTTTTAATCATTTTTATCCTTTAGGTATTCTAGTCACAGTTCCTAGGATCAAGGACATTTTCAGCCTTTTCAAAAATTGTGTGAATTCTGAAAAAAATGTTACTGGCTCCAAAATATGAGATGAAAACTACAACATTAAAATAACTGTTTCATTAATATCTCCTAAATAAGACATTTCATTAACTATTTTATCAATTATGACATTATATCAACTTACAACTTAAATCATCCTTATGTACTTACATGTAAATAAGCTACATTTCCTGTGAATGCCATTCATTATGTTTGATATGATTTGGGGTGGTGTGTCTGAAAAATAAGAATTCTTAGAGCAACAAAGATCTTAAAACCCTGACCTTCCATCGCTAATTACTTCCTTCATCTCTTCTATGATTATTCCGTCTCTATTTTTTTTCTATTTAGAAGTAGAAATGGGTCAAAATTTTTTTGTTTTGTTTTTCATTTGTAAAAATAATGTGCCAAAAAGGGCAATTTTTATCATTTTTTTGTCAAATTTGAGGTATTGCTTCTCTCTGGAAATGTAGTTCTTGACCTTTTAGAGGCCTACAACTCATTTGAGAATCTCATGAAAGCTGGAGAACCTCTGCTCTAGAAACATGGAAGTATGCACAAAAACATACATTTTGAGCTGAACGTTCATCTTTCAGTAAAGGCTCTTTATATAACAAAAGTAAATAAACCAACAAATAAAATTAACGAATATGTTGACTTTAGAAATTTTAAGCAAGAAAAGGACAACTTGTGGGTTCACATGGCTGACAGGTGCTTCAAGCATAGCTGGTTCCAGGGTCTTTATCAGTCTGATTGTACTTGTTTTCTTTCAGTCTCTCTGACATACCTTCTGCTGTTTGGATAATCCTCTAACTTCCCATATTAGTCATTGATAGCTCTAGGCTGATAACCCATAATATCAAACCTAGCAGAAGAAAGACTCTACTTCCCAGGTATCTCAAATAAAGTCTCAAAATTGAGTTTGTTAATCCCGATTGATGAGATCCAGTTTTCTGTCCATTCCTGAACCATCCCTACCTGTGGAAAATCATGGCCCAGCTCAGAAGCTTCATTCTGCGGGCAGTATCACTGGCACCTTAGGGACTGAAAGGAGGAGAGGGGAGGATTGCAAGATAAACATTAGGGCACTTTTTTCTATAGAAGGATGAATGGTGTTAACGGGCAAAGACAACCAAAATCCACTGCCATCAGCAACCCCTGCTTTAGAGATAAAGAAATCATCTAACTGAGGCCAGCCTTTTTTATTTCTATAGAGCACCAAAAATATGTACATTTTAATTCATTCCTTTAATAAAAATGTACTGTGTACCTTTTGTACAAGGCATTTTTAACCACACATTCATGATCCTTACCCTCAGTGATGCATTTCCTTTGAATCTTGTCATTACTTGCCTTGTCCAAAATGCTGTGCTTGTTTTAGCATTTGAGCAAGGTGGTTATGCGTGTTGAATTTGCTCAGGTATCTTCCCTAGAAGTATGACAATTCAGGGAGCTCAGTCTCTAGGCATCAAAAAATTAGACTTATTCCTAATAGTACTCCAGGCTACATTTGCCAAGCCTCCTGGGAAGTGTGTTTTTTGTTTGTTTGTTTGTTTGTTTGTTTAAAAAAACAAGTCTGCAGCACTTATTTTAGGCTTAACTAATGTGGTTAATTGTTACCAGAGCAGGAAAGATGCATTTAAAATCAACAAATAATGAACAGCCTATGAAAGAAACAAGTAAAAGAAACCTATGAAGAACATGCCAACAGTTGCCAGTAGGTGAAAGGTTTCATGTTGTGTCTTCATTTGTTGGTGATGGGAGTAACCTGCTCTATGACCTCCTATAGCTGGGGATGGAATGGACAGAATACCTGGATCTGACCAACCAGGATTATCAAGCCCAATTCTGAGACTTTACTTAAAGTACTTAGGATATAGAGTCTTTCTTCTGCTAGAGTTACTACTATGGGAAATCAGCTTAGAGTTGTTACCTTTAAGACATAATTACTTAGGTTAACATATGTCATCATTCCAACACAGTGAGTAAGGACTGAGTGGTACTGAAAAATCTGGAAAACAGAAAGTAGTTCACTTTGGCCATGGATTGCTGAATTTGAGTGGAACTTTTCTGAAACTTCCAAGTAATCCTGTCTTTAGGCACCATGACATGGGACCATTTTATAAATAAACTGTTTTTTATATCAACAGAGATCAAGGCCCAATAAAGAATTCACTATAGGTGTTTCAACCAGAAAAGATTTAATACAGGGAATTGGGTGCTTACAAAATGGCCTAAAAGGCTGGAAAATGAGAAGTGATGTGGCTACCACTGGATTTTTGAGTTCAGGATCACACCACTTTGCTATTGCTGCCAAAACCCCTTCTAAAACCTTTGTCTTTCAAACCTTGCTTGTCAGGAGCAGTTGCAGCAGTAAGATGACCACTACCCTTTAGATATTTAAGTGCTTCTAGTAGGTTCCAATTCTAATTGGAACCAAGCTGCAAAAAAGTCTTAGAAATTTAGCATTTATCTTTCTGACCTCCCCAACCGAGGCAGGATGGGATGGAGTACATAAGCAATCCACAGTGTATACTACAGTTTTACAAATGGGTTCTCTTGTTCCTCAAAAACTTTAAAAAAATCAAACTCCATAGGATGCAGCAATCCCACTTCTGGGTATGTATCCAAAGGAAATGAAATCAGTATCTCAAAGCGATAGCTGCACTTCTGTGTTCATTATAGCATTATTCACAATAGTCAAGGTACAGAAACAAACTAAGTGTTGATGGATGAATGGATAAAGAAAATATGATACACACACATGCACACATAATGAATATTATCCAGCTTTAAAAAAGGAGGAAATCCTGCCTTTTGCAGCAATATGGATGAACCTAGAGGACATTATGCTAAGCAAAATAAACTAGACACAGAAAGACACAGACTGCATGGTCTCACTTATATATGGAATCTTAAAAAAAAGTCAAACTCATAAAACAGAGATTAAAATAGTGATTGCCAGAGGATGGGGAGTGGTGGGAATGGGGAGATGTTAGTTAAAATGTACAGTTTCAGTTATATAGGATGAATAAGTTCTGGAGATCTACTGTGCAGCATGGCAACTATAGTTAATAATACTGTATTGTATATTTAAAGTTTGCTGAGAGTATATCTTGTGTTCTCATCACACACACAAAATGGTAACCATGTGAGGTGATAGCTATGTTAATTAGCTTTATTGTGGCAATCATTTCAAAATGTATGTATATGTCAAAACATATTGTGCACCTTAAATATATACAATTTTCTATTTCCATTTTTATATTTCCTATCTCTTTGTTGAAGTTCTCCCTGAGATCAATGAGCATCCTTATAACCAGTGTTTTGAACTTAACATCTGGTAGGTTGCTTGTCTCCATTTTGTTTAGTTCTTTTTCTGGATCTTTGTTCTGTTCTTTTATTTAGGACATATTTCTTTGTCTCCCTTTTTTGGCTGCCTCCCTCCCTGTGTTTGTTTCTTTGTATTAGGTAGGGTTGCTCTGTCTCCCAGTCTTAGTAGAGTGGCCTTATGTAGTAGGTGTGCTGTGGGGTTCAGTGGCGTAGTCTCTCTGGTCACCAGAGCCTGGTGCTCCAGGTGTGTCCATTGTGTGGGTTGTGTGTGCCCTCCTCTTGTAGTTGAGCCTTGGTTGCTGTTTGCATGTCAGTGGGGGCAACTGACCCTCGGGTTGATTGGTTATAAGGACTGGCCATGACTACAGTGGAGGAGTTGACTCTATAGAACAGGATTCACCTTAGCAGGGCTCTGGTGCCTCCCCACTCTGCCCTTTCAATGTGTCATCCTTGGAAGCAGCTGGGTGATGTTCCATCTTGGTCCAAAGCAGGCCCCTGGGCATGCCAGCTCTGGGGCCTCCTGAGAGGGAACCTGCTGCAGGCCAAGTTCATCCATAACCTATGCCCTGCCTGGTGCCACGTGGCATGAGCCACAAAGCAATCTGCAGATGGCTGCTGCTTATGCTAGGCTTGAGGTGCCTCGAGAGGCCAAGCTGTGAAACAAAGCTGGCTGCCACTAGTGCCAGGCTTGGGGCTGCTCAGCAAGAAGCATGGGACATGCTGAAGTCAGATGCTACTTCTTTGGGTTTTGTGAACCTTTGTGAGATTTTAGGAAAATGCACGGCATGAACCAAGACAGGCCATTTGTTTGGAAAAGCCCCTGGAAACAGGCTTTGTGTGCACAAAAGTCGGGCAGGGCGGTGTCTCAGGGACTTCTCAGGGTGAAATGAAGGAGCAGTGTTAAGGAGGTTATTGGAGACTCTGATATGGCAGCCACCCGTCTCTGCACACCATGAAGGGGAGAGCTCAACAAAGAAACAGTAGATTCTGCCAGCACTTCTATCAGGAGAAAGCTGTCCCTCTAGCACTCTCCCTCATGCCAGACAATTCAGTTCCTCCCTGTATGTCCCTGGCTGCTGCCCCAGTGCTGGAGCTCTGAGTCAGTGAGTCCGTCAGCAAGGAAGTCCTTGCAGGCTCCTTAAGAGGAGCGCCTGTGATTGCAGCCACCCTCGTCTCAGTCAGCAGCAATGTCCATTGCTTTTCACAGCCAGAAGTTATGGGACTTCTCTCCCCGGCACTGGAACCTTGGTCTGGGAAGCCTGGTGTGGGGCTGGGACCCCTTGCTCCTCTGGGGAGGAGCTCCATAGCAGAGATATCCCTCCCGACTTTCAATGGTCACACGTGGGTGTAAGACCAGCCCATTCCATGTCTCTGCCCCTCCTACCAGTCTCAAGGTGGCTACTTCTTTATGTCCTTAGTTGTAGGGCTTTGGTTCAGCTAGCCTTCCAGCAGTTTTCAAGGAAGGTTGTTCTATAGTTTAGTTGTAATTTTGATGTGGCCCTGGGGGAGACAAGCACAGCATTTACCTACTCCACCATCTTGATCAGAAAACCCAAACTAGGTGTACTTTATTGATGATTAATCAGGTTACATAGTATAATTATGATTCCTGAATAGGAGCAGGACAATTAGACCAATCTCAGGAAATGGAACATTTTGCATTCTGATATTTAGAACAAGTACCTAGGATGTAGCAAGTACCTATTTATTCCACTTCAGTGAGTTTTCCAGAAAATGAAATACTTTTAAAATCAGTTGTTGATTTGTGCTGGATTAGAACTGAAAGGCCAGTGAAGGCCGCCTAAATTTTTATTTCAAGAAGTGGAATCATTTTTGGCTCTATTCACAGACAGCCTTTTCTCTAGACCAGGGGTGTCCAAACTTTTTTCAACGTTTTTCACCAAGGGCCATATTCGGTAAAATACACAAACAGCCGGGCCACTCACTCAAGGTGAAGTACCTATTGCCTCACCTGGTTTATGTAAGTAAACTAAATATATTTTTGGAATTTGCTGCAGGACAATAAAAAATGGATCGCAGGCCACAGTTGGCCCATGGGCCGCAGTTTGGACACCCCTGCTCTAGACAGATTTCAGTATATTTTGATGATTCACTATAGAAATTATAAGAGAAAGCACTACTACCCAACAACTAAGAAAAGGTAACATTATCTAGTTTCAGGTTCCTAAAGGCCTAAATGGGTAGAATGTAATTAGCCAGCTTTGAATTCATTCAGTTTGAGGAGTTACCCTGCTCCCCATCTCTTTTCTGAAAGGTTCTACAATCATTCTCTGAAGTTTCTTGGTTGTCCATTTTATATCTTACAGTCAGCGTGTCACAAATTTATCAGGTAGATAGTTTTGTTTTATTGTTTTTTGCTAAAGCAACATTTAACAGTTAAGAAAGAGCTGGGTTGAAAGAAGTTAGGTACTTTGCCAAGATTCACTTAATCATCAAGAAGAACTTGAACCCCGTGCAGCCTCCTGACCAAGTCAATACTTTTAACCAATAAGTTTTAGGTTTTTCTTTGCGTTTCAGCTTGATGTCATTTCGGAGACATCAACTCTGTCAGTGCTATTTTGTGTGCATATAATTATGTGTATCTGTAATGAAGATGATGCCAGCTTATCCAGTTTACTTACCTCTATCAATCATTTCTGAACAATGCAAGGTAGGAGGAAATAATACATCCTGCATAAAATGATTGTGGACCACTGAGGTGACTAATTAGAAACACTGAGTTTCTTCCAAGAAGGGGTGCCCAAATGCAAATAGAGTGGAATTCTTTACAGCACTTGTACCTGGAGTTAGAAGTCATATTTAATGAAATTAGAAGTCACCTACATTATTTGGGGTTTTTAGACTATGTGTTTATTGGATTTTAGAGGGACATATTTTGACCTGATGTATAAAAACCTTCTCAATAACAGAACTTTATTTTAATGAGGTTCTGCTGTATCATTTGAAAATAAATTGATGAAACTAAATCAGATCAGGGCCTTACACCTAAAACATTATAGGGGCTTTAGTAGACATTGAAAAACATGCACTGCTGATGAGGATGTTGACTGGAAATCAGAAATCCAGGAATGGAACATTCCTGATGATTTACCTGTTGTTATGGTTATCGCTGTAAAGTGCTTACAGAGGGCTGCAATGTCTCCAGCTTAGACTGTCAAGACCCCTCCCCCACATTAAATGTAAGCCTAGACAACACTGTCTTAGCACTTTCTAAGTACATTTCATTGTGGCAGGTCATATACCTGCTAGGTTCTTCTGTGCAAAGCAAATAAGCTGCAGGAGCTCTGCCCTTGGTGCCATTAGTCACTCAAACTGTGTTCCAGTCCCGAGGGTGAGCAGGTGTGATACATTTTACAGTGAACACACCCTTAAAATAAAAACTGACTGATGTCAGGCAAGGTCACCTTCCTTTTTGGTCTAATGAAAAGACCCTCATAGCTTGTTCTGGCAGTAGTTAACTTGACTTACCTGTGAGCTTCTGGTTACAGGAATTAGTTTTCTCATTTAATTTTGCCTTTCTGGGTACCTAGCAGTGTCTGTTATTCAGCAGGTAGTACCGTGTTTCCCTGAAAATAAGACCTAGCCAGACCATCAGCTCTAATGCATCTTTTGGAGCAAAAGTTAATATAAGACCCGGTATTATATTATATTATTATTATATTATATTATATTATATTATATTATATTATATTATATTATATTATATTATATTATATTATATTATTATACCTGGTCTTATATTATATAAGACCTGGTCTTATATTATATTAAAATAAGACTGGGTCTTATACTAATTTTTGCTCCAAAAGATGCATTAGAGCTGATGGTCCGGCTAGGTCTTATTTTCGGGGAAACACACTATTAGCTGTCTCTGTCTCTCTCTGTCTCTCTCTCTCTCTCTGTCTCTCTCTGTCTCTCTCTCATATATATATATATATATATGTATATATATATATATATATATGTATGTATATATATAAAATAGGTGTGTGTGTGTGTGTGTGTGTGTGTGTGTGTGTGTGTGTGTGTGTGAAAGACTTTGAAGTTACTTGGGAGGAAATATACCCATGTAATTTAGAGGAGGCTAAAAACTCTTCAGGAAGATGGAAATCTTTGATTGGTTTGAATGCTCAGTTAGTATATATTTATTAAACAGCAGGGTACTGAATGTGTAACAGAGGTCGAGTACCATGCAGGACAGATAATGAGACACCGTTTTTGCAAAGCATGCAACCAAATGTGAAAGACCTACAGATGGAACATAGAATCAATTCTACTGCCACTTTTATTACTCCTGCCTAACATTTATTGAACAATAATTACATGTCAGACTCTCTTCTAAGCCATTTCAGTATTAACTCATTAATGCTTGAAACAGTCCTAGTGAAGTAGGTATCGTGATTATCTCCTTTTTAGAAATGAGGAAACTGAGGCACAGAGATGTTAACTAACTTGCTGAATATCACAGAGCTATAAAAGATGTAGTTGGGATTTGAATCCGGGCAGTCTGAGAGAGCCCATACTTGCATGTACTGGAGGCTGCTGGTCAGATGAGAAGCAGGGGATCTCAAATGAGCACCCCCACCAGTGCCAAGTTAGAGAAGGCGTCCTGAAATCAATGACATCAGTGTTAAATCATGGATGATGGGTGGGAATTAACTAAGTGAGGAAGGAGAAAGAGTGGGAGTAAAAATGTTCTGTTCAAATGGTACATCATATACAGAATTGGTCATAGTGTGTGAGTGTATGTGTGTGTGTGTGTGTGTGTGTGTGTGTGTGTGTGTGTTTGGGGTGGATAATAAAAGTATGATGTGAGAGCCAGATTATGTAAATATTTGTTAAACTGTCTTTTGGGTTTTTTTTTAATTGGGGAACAGTGTGTTTTTCCAGGACCCATCAGTCGTTGTCCTTCAATCTAGTTGTGGAGGGCGCAGCTCACTGACCCATGTGGGAATCAAACTGGCAGCCCTGTTGTTCAGAGCTCGTGCTCTAACCAACTGAGCCATCCGGCTGCCCTAAACTGTGTTCTTAAATAGGTTTTTGTCTTGTAGATGGTGGTGAGCCATTGACGTGTTTTAATCAGGTGGTGTGATAAAACTTGCATTTTTAGAAAAGTTATTTGGGTTTCTGTGTAGAGAATACAGGGAAGGGTAGGGGGCTTTGCTACAGAACAAGGGTGATGGGTACTCAGCCTGTGGGTGGGGAGGCGAGAAAGGGCCAGATGCAAGGGAAATCCAGAGGGTAGAATCAACGCACTTTGTAATTGATTGGATGGGCAGGAAAGAGGAGTTAGAGGGAAATGTTACATTTAGAGGATTTTAAAGAATAAAGTGCGAATTTTACAGTTCCTGCTCCAGGCCAGCACTTTATTGTTCGCACAGGTCATT
This sequence comes from Rhinolophus sinicus, assembly GCF_057876585.1. Classification (NCBI taxonomy): domain Eukaryota; kingdom Metazoa; phylum Chordata; class Mammalia; order Chiroptera; family Rhinolophidae; genus Rhinolophus; species Rhinolophus sinicus. The sequence goes on from NC_142513.1 coordinate 30,176,536, forward strand.
TCCATATAGAAAAGGGAGGGCAAGTTAAATGTTAGAGGAACAGATGTGCAGTTTTCTGTGGGCTTCTGGCCCATCTGGCTTCCCTTTAGAACCCAGCTATAGTTTCTTGAGTTCATGCTACTGGTGGCAGGTGTTTTGAGTAAACCTTTCATGTGTGCAGCCTCTTAAGAATAACAGCGCTGATCCCTCAATTTGCCATCAGAAAGAGAATGAAATGCAAAAGTAAGATGAAAGGAATTATATTAATCTTCTCTAGCATAATGGGTGCCCCATCTTTAAGTGTTAAGACTGAACATGTCTTTTATCCCCAAATAATCAGGTTCTTTGTTCTATTTTATACATGTAAACCCATGTTTGAAATGGGATGGATGGATGGATAGATAGATAGATAGATAGATAGATAGATAGATGATAAACAGATATGCTATCATGTTGGCAACAACAGATTTATTTCTATCAACTTTGAGTAATGTGTTTTTATAGTGGGAAATTCTATCCTTAAACATATCATTGTATTAAAGAGAAAAATGTCATTTGTCCAATGAAAACCATGCCTATATTTTTCCTTTGCCCTTAGTTTCTGGAATAAGTTTCTCGGACAATACAAGCTGTGTTTACCATTAGGGTTTATCTCTTGGCTGATAGGTTTAATCCATGGCTCAAGAGAGCAAATAAGTGTATCATATAGGTATCCCTCATTATCTGAGCGTCTTGCTGTTTCTATACAATCCAGGTTTTCAAATGATAAAATAACTGCCTTCTGTAAAATTTTGAAAATCTATACTAATTATTTTATCCTTTTCTTCCCTCACCCTTTTAGCTTTGTAATATTCATTCATTCAAGTGTAAAAAATGGAAAACCATGCATAAGATGCTTGAAAACCATTTTTCCAGTTAGCAACTCCATGAAAACAATGGAATCTCTTTGGAATTTTACTGTACAGTGGGTAATACTGGTTTTGACAACCACATGAAGAGTGATTTATGATAGTCCATATGAAAGAGCATTATCTGGCAGGAAGGAAGCAGGAGACATATTATCAAATGGGACCCTATTCATCTGAGGCCACTAGGATAGAAGAAAGATAGCTTACCTGTTTGCGGAGTGCGTACTTAGTCCAGTTAAAGTGCTGCTTCGAGGCTTATGTTTATTGTCTTATGTGACCTTCCTTATTGTCCTATGTGACCTTCCCAAGAGGTGAGCAATGACATGAGTATTTCTTTTTCATTGACGATAGTGAGCTTGGGAAATTTATCTAGACATAGTTGTCCAGTGCTGGACAAGGAAATGATGGAGATGAACTTGGACCTTGCTGTCCTCATTTCAAAGGTGATGCTTTTAACCAAGACACTGTAATTTAGGGTGCATGTGGGGCTATTTCAGGGGCGAGCACAGTAGGGAGGTAGGGAAGAGGAGGGATGCAAGGAAAAGGATGGGGAAGTTACTGCATAGGTAAACTAGCTGCTATAGCGAAGAAGGCTTACAAATATATAATGGCTCAAATATGGTACAAGTTTATTTTTTGCTCATCTAACAACCCTGGGCAGGTGAAGTGGGTGGTAAGGATGCCATGTGTTCTCAGTTTTTCAGGGATCCAGGCTGATGAGAGCTCTATCATCTTTAACATGTAGCCTCCAAGATCCCGCTCAGGATGATGTCCACCTAGAGGGGCAAACTGTATCGAGGAATGAATGTGTGGGGAAGGATTTTTTGGGCCATGCCTAAACATGACACACATCACTACCACTCACATTTCATAGGCCAGGACTATCATACAGCCGCACCTAACTGCAAGGGAGACGGGTAAATGTAGCCAGGTAGAGGATGTATGCATGTGTTTTGCTGCTGATCTGTCAGGAGCCAATACCACGTTTCCCCGAAAATAAGACCTAGCCAGACAATCAGCTCTAATGTGTCTTTTGGAGCAAAACTTAATATAAGACCTGGTCTTATTTTACTACAATATGAGACCCGGTCTTATATAATATAATATACCATGACATAACATAACATAACAAGACTGGGTCAAAAAATAAAATAATAAATAAAATAAAATAATAAAATAAAATAAAATAAAATAAAATAAAATACTGTTTTATTAGTATTTGCTCCAAAAGACGCATTAGAGCTGATTGTCTGGCTATGTCTTATTTTCGGGGAAACAGGGTAGGTCATGAGTCCCTGTTAGAATCAAGTGTCCGTATACATATTTATATTTTTTATTCTCCCATGCTTTGTGGGTGAGGGATCATTTGTCTCATTTTACAAAGCAAAAAATTGAGGTCCAGGGAGTTGCCTAAGGTCATGTGGCTGTTAAATGGTAGAGCTGAAACTCCAGCCTGGCTCTGTTTCATTCCTATATCCTGCTCTTTCCTCCCAGCATACCACACATATATTCATGCCTCTCGCTCACTGGCACAGACTAGTGCTTTGATGAGAAACAATCCAGAAAGTAAGATTCAAATCCCAGTTGATTCTGTGCTACTCAAAATACGGCCCATAGACCAGTAGCATCGAGACCGTCAGGGAGTTTATTAGAAATGTTCAGTTTCAGTCGCCATCCCAGATCTGCTGAGTAGGACCAGTCATTTTCACAGTAGCCCCGGGTGATGTGGATGCAAGATAAAGCTTGAAAAGCCCTAGGCTGAGCTCCTGTAAGCCAGCTGTCACCTGATCTTGTGTGACTGTCATCTTTCTTCCACGCTTGGGAAGAAATGGATTCACTCTATGTTAGTCACAGGATATCACCAGTTGAGTAAAATTTCAACCTTTATGCAGAGTAAACATGTTTAACCTAGAAAGGACTAGTACTTAGCAACATAATATTGAATGACCACTCAGCCCAATTTTTGAAAAGCATGAGCTGTTTCCATAGATAAGCCAAACAAGCCTGAGCAAAACAGAAGAAAAGAGAACTTTGCTCTTTCGGTTTGTGGACAACTTGATTTTCTAAAAAGAGCAGCTTTGTTTCTTTTCCTGAGAATATAAGAGTGCTGATATCTCAGCCCATGCAGTGTTCCTGTGTATAGTTAGGGCAAAAACAGATGAAAAACACACACTATCAAGCCATCTGATCGATTCTAAATCCCCCACCGTAGTCCAATTCCTAGTGTACGCACGGTTAACCTTGCGCTGCGGTTACAAAAGGGTGACTGCTGGTGAGATGCTTCATGGTTGATGAGTGTCAGGTGATAAGAACAGTTCCCTTGTGAGTCTTCGAATAATCATTTCCTTTAGATTCACTGCAGGGAAGGAAGGAAGAGGCGTAATTGCCAAAGGGCTCCAAATGCCATGACAGATGACCAGGGACAGCCTTCCTATGTAGGAGACACGGAGCCTGAAGTCCATAGCTCAAGAGACACACAGGCCAGGCACTCCTGTTTGGAAACAAACAAAAATAAAACTAGTTTCCAAAAATGTCGCTCTCTTGATTATTTTACTCCCTGTACGAATATGTGGTTCTCCTTAAGTAAACAAATGGGGAACGGTACCGCTGTTCCAGTAGATGACTGTATGCGGCCACCCCAACATGCCTCTTGCCTTAGAAGGTAAATTTGTGCTATTTTTATTCAATTAAATCTTACAAGCCACTTAGAGCAAATGTTTCCATCTTGCTTTGGAGAGTTGGACACTGAGAAGAGAAACTTGCTTAAGGTCAGAGCAAGCAGAATTCCAGTTGTATGGAATCTCTGGTTACAACTCTATTTATGAACTCATGGTAGGTGGGAGGGGTGGCTTGCGAACTCTGAGACCTTAATACTTGACAGTGACCTTCTCCCATAAACTTAAATGCTCTCTATAAATCAAGGAAGGTGTTTGCCGTTCTCACGCTAGTGTATTTTCTTACAAATTGAAAGAGAGCTGGTACTGATGTTGGCAAGAATTCCAGGCAGGATTTAATTTGTGAGGACAGCATCATGCAGGAGGGTGTACATTGCTTACACAGGACATCCAGAAACTGTTATTCTGCCTAAGTTTTCAAGTAGTTTTACTTAAGAGAAGTACAGAAAATATATTTATTTATAAAGTTCTAAAACTGTATTTTTTAGGAGAGGTTCAAGCAAAGATATTTGCTTACTAATCCATCCATGGTTATTCCAACAGGCTCTCACATAACAATTACAGCGGCCTTTCATGATATGCTTTACACATTGCTAGATGCTGTGTTCAGCCGGCTGCCTACAGTTATCTAATATCACCCTAACAAGGTCTTATCAGGTAGATATTATTACCTCTGGCATCCAGCGGAGGGAGCTGCGTAGGATCTCACAACTAGCAAATATGGGAGCTGGGGTTCCAATGTCATCTAATGTCATAATCACTGTGGGTTTCCAATGATAGCTGACATGTCAAATGAACATTGTCCATACATGCCATGACTACAGCAGTCATCTCTTTTCATTTGTTTAATAAACATGTATTGAGAACTTATCATGATCCAACAGGACACAAAAATGAGAAAGATTCATAGGTCCTGCCCTCGTGGAGTTCCCCATCTAGTACTTTATTAAAAGTTTTATTTTATTTTCATCCTTGGTGGTTGCATAAGCCACATGGATATGTTGTATGCTCGACAGCCTCAATTAAGCCAATTGCCTAATAACTGAAACGATGGACACCAGATTATGGGGTCTGACATTTGGCTACAGAATGGAAAAATATCTAAGGACAGATTACAAAATTAAATCTAAAATTAAATAATACACTTACTGATTCATTCTTTCAGCTGCATGATTCATCTGTATTCCTTTGTCTGTATGTATTTATTGAATGCTTACGACATGTAAGGTATTATGCAGGGTATACAAAGATGAATTTAGATTCCCATGCATCTAAAATTTCTTGCAGGGTACTACATGAGCTTGAAATAATTATAGTGCTAGATGGAAAGGATCATTGCCTTGAACAGGCATGTATAAAGTGCTGTGGGATTCAAGGGAAGAGAGACTTAGAGAAAACTCCGAGGGGGTAATGACAATTGAGCCAGACTTCAAAGGATAAACAGGATTGTAAGATAGGGAGATAGGTTAGGCACGGGATTCATTTTAGGGAGAATAGAGAAGACCATACAAAAAAGAGTGATTAGGAAGTAACTCAGCAGAACTTTGAGATACGAAAGATACTTTAGATATATCCACGATTGAGTTATTAAGCAACTTCCCAGGAGCTCGTCATCATGTTGATAACCTTTATGAAGATTGGAGTATTTTTAAAAATCCAAGTAAGAAACGATCACTGAAATATTTAGAACATACGTAAAATTATAAAAAAAAAAAAAAAAATTCAGCAAGAAACTTTCACCCAAATGAAACCACTGGCTAACATTTGAATATTTTCCTTCAAGTCTTGCGTTTTATTTCTGTGCATCTTTTTGAATAGCTAAACCCATGTTTTATGTTCTACCTTTTCATTTAAAATAATACTGCCAGCGTTTGCCTGTGTTATGAAAAACTCTTTGAAACCATGACATTTAATGACCTTGTGGCTTTGTCACAGTTGGCTTTACCCCACCCTATTGTTGGAAGTGTAGGGTGTTTCATATTTTCTACTACAAACAGAATGGCTGCTGCCCAGCTAGCCCCTTTTGTATTTCACAGATGGTAAAGCCAAGATACTTATAATAAGCTGATATGGGGACTCACTTGTTTGGTTGCTAGGAGCCAGAAGGAACCAAGAGATTTGTGTACACAAAAATTAACTCTCTGACTAGAAGAGAGGGCTGTGGAGTTCCTGGGGGTAAAGACTAATTTGCTATTTAGGTCATGTCCCCTAAGAAGTTCATCTAAGTATGTCACTGACCTTCTGGCCCCCAGGAGGGAGATTTATTGACTTTCAGGCTCAAAACCATTGGTTGCTTCTCTCATTTCCCAGGGGAGTTTGGGTTGTTAGTAAAGGACCAAAACATTGGCCCTTCACATTGAATTTCCAGGTTGGGAAGAGGACGCAGGAAGACCTATCAAAGGGCATGTATGTTCCACTCCCCTCTTTGACCTGAAAGATGGAATGGGCAGGGAAGGTGAGTAGGCATGGGAGGGGGGAGTCCCTGACCTAATTTCAGTGGCTTGCTCATCCTCTGTAAGCCAGAGTTAGCAACCAGAAAAGCATTCTCCTTAGGAAGAAAAATGGCAAGGAAACTTATGGCTGCCTTGCTTGGATTTTTAATATTACCAAATACCCATAATTGTGACTTATTCCTTGTATAGTGTGAGCCGCGTCTGTTCTTCATTGGCTCTTCTTATCTTTGGTTCCATCTTTCAAGAAATTTCACTCTAAGAGGAGCTAATTGAATTGGAGAGAGACACAGGTCCTCACTGAGCAAGCTTCAGTAAATTCAGCTTCTAAATCCATTGTAAATCCCGACAGTAGTATATCAGAAATGTGATTCTGTGTGTTGAATGTGTGTTCAGAATAACTGGAGGCCTCCTTGTGTTATGGTTCAGCAAAGGAAGGAGACCAGAAGGAGACTGTTAGCTCAGAGCAAAGAAACATCTGTTCCATGAGATCCCCCCTACTCAAAAAAAAAACACGTTTTACATAATAGATGCTGTTTTGAAAGTTTCTCTGGAATTTATTTCCCATATTCAGTCATGCTTCAAACTTTCTTAGGAACACCACTTTTTAAAAGCACCACTCTAGTAATTCTTTTGAGAAAAAGCAGAATTTCTTAAAAGTTAAGTGTACTAACATTGAGATGAGACTGTCATCATTCTAACATTGGCTCCATGTGACTTTGAACAAATGATTTAATTGTTCAAGGCCTTCAATTTCCAGTCTGTAAAACAGACACAATAAGAGCACCTGTGACAGAGTATTTCTACAGATTAGAGGTAAGAAAACATTTTAGAATGCAGTATTGGAAATAAAGTTAAACACTTGAAAATGGGACTGTTAACAATCTGGGAATTATTATGCAAGTGATACTATGCATGTAAAATAAAATTTTGGAACAGTAGTTTTCTTGCTATGAGCCAGGTGTGTAGGCTAAGCATACTAGCACATTCAAATTTTCAAAGTAATGCAACTGAACCATGAAGCTAAATAGATACATAAAGGCAACCGAATTCTAAAATGTTTTATGTTTATCACATGATATTTTATTACCTAAATTTGCTCCAAAGTATAGGTTCTTACATTTGAAATGACAGTCTGTATTTAGTTTGAAATGTGGAGCTGAATGATTTTGCAAAATTAGATTGGGAATGAGTTAAATTTTAGATTTTCACAGAAGCTGTCTATGGTTAGTTAGATGACTGATGTTCCTTCTTATTTAGTGTAATTGAAAAAAAAGTAGGTATTGAAACATTAAACATAGTCTAAAATTTCAGTAAATATTACATGACTGTTTACTTCTATATAAACAATATCAGCCATATGAGTTAAACAGAAAGTAAAACATCAGAAGTAAAAGAATACAGTAAATATTGTAAAATGGCTATTGTACAGTACTGCTATAAAATGCTACTAAAAAATTCATCTGCCTTCACTCAGCGCCTTCGTGATTCTTATTTATCACCTAATCTTTGCCCTACTTATTCCTCTGAACAGAATAAGAGCCATAACTAAGAACAGTTTGGGAGAAAGCAAAACCTGACATCAAAGGGACATGGAATAAAGTGTAGAAACACAACTTTGTTGTCACGTGGCATAACAATCAAGTCATTTCTTTCCTCATCCTCTTATTTGCTTCATCAAAGTTTCTCTAATCACCTATTAAAATACCAGTCACTCTGCTAGGCACAGGGTTTGGAGAAGCAGATGGAGGCGATTCAAAGATAAATAAGAAACAGATCTTTCTATGTCTAGTTGCTCACAGTCAAGTGGACAGTTTTGTGTTCATAATAACTAGTGTCATCCAGAAAAGTGACAGAACATTTTTAAGGCCTTGCTTTAAATAGTCACAGGTAGATGACTTTAATTTTATTATACTCCTATACTCACACCCTGGATTGCTTTGCAAGTTTCTAATTGCTCCCTTTTTTTCCCCTAGACTCCCTTTACTCTTCCCTGGATCTCCTTGATCCTCTTTAATAGCATCATTTACATAACATAATCAGAATAGCCACTTGCTCAGGAGCCATCTAGAGAACTCTCATCCCATTCATTCTTATTTTAGCAGGTATACTACTTAGTTTTTGCTGTGTAACAAGCCACCCCGAATTTTGTAGATTGAAAAAAGTTGTTTTATTTCTCACAATTCTTTATGCTGATTGGGCAGTATTTCTAGTCTGGGCTGGCTCAGCTAGGACTGGGTGATCTCGGATGGCCTTCCTCACATATTTGGGGCCTCAGCAGGATGGCTGGGTTGATGGCAGCTCCTTTCCATGTAGCCTCTCATCTTCCAGCAGGCTTTCTCAGCCTTTTTAACATAGTAGTAGTCTCAGGGTTCCAAAGAGAAACAAGAAATAAAGCCCCAGTGTTCAAGTACTTTTTATGCCTCTGATTTGCATCAAAGCAAGTCACATGCCCAAACCCAGATCCAAGAGCCATGAAGAGAAATAGTTTCTACATCTTGATGGAGCAGCTGCAGAGTCACATTGCAAAGGGACCTGATAAAGGGAGGGGAAGATTGTGTGGCTATTTTTACAAACGGTCTAAGGTACCCGGAGAAGGATTGGATCTGTTTCAACCCAGAAGGGTCTCACCTTTTCAGTCACAGACCATTCGTTGGAACTAGTCATATGTCCCCTCACCAAGGATGGACCCCCAGGAGGATGCAAAGTAAAGGCTTCTGTGTGATTAGGTGTTGCATTTGTCTCAAATGACAGAGTTATACCATGTTCATTTTCTCTTAACAAAATCCATTTGGGCCTTTGAAAGTTAGTCTTATTCTAAGACACCATGAGTATCCATCTTCAGCCTTTCAGGGATCAGAGACTGCTGTTCTAATAGATCAGGGATGTGAGGGAGGAAGGAGAGCTCTATGAAGTGGTTTACATTTTCTTAAATAAGATCGTGACTTGACTGCTGCCTGCTGATCACATGTCATCTTCTAACCTCTCAGACATTACATGTCACATTGCCTAGTCCTGAGGTCCCCTTTACCCATTTCATTTAATCAGAAGTTTGGTCCTTTAAGACCCAGCTCAAAAGTTCTCTCCAGAAAGCTTTTGGGCCCTTGTCTCCGATGGGTAGGGAGATCCCTATAAAATTTTATATTGCTTGTGTCGAATTATCTGCCTCCCTCTTTGCTCTGCTGGATTTGAGTTCCTTAGTGTCGGGCCTGTGCTTTATCCACTACTGAATTGTATACAGTGTCTAGTCTAGCAGAGAAACAGTGAAATAACTAATAGCTAAGCTGCTGGGGAAAAAGGAAGAGGCTATATTTACCTGCAGTGTCCTAGTTTATTCCCCTTGTATTGTAAATGTTAATGTTCTATTTGTTTTCTCTCCCCAAGTCACCAGCATATCACACCACTGTCATGTATGGATTCCTCTGTTAATTCCATCATTGCAGAAAAGTGAGAAGGAAGCAGTCATTCATTCTACACAAGGATATATTGTTCTCCAGCTTTGTGCATAGGTGTTTTAAGGGACAGAGACACAGCAGAAAACAAAGACACAAAGTTGCTATTCTGGTGGAGGGATATAGAAAATATATAAACAGAATATATAAAATACCAGATATCAGATATTAATGTGTTTTAAGTAGAAAAATAAAGCAGGTGAGGAGAGAGATCTTAGTGGTGGTGGTGACATCAATTTGGTAATGAGTGACAAGGAGGGGCCTCTCGATGTGGTGACATGTGAACAGCAATCTGCAGGTAGAGTCATGCAGATATGTAGGGTAGAGCAGTCCAAAATGGGAATGGTATATGCAAAGGCCCTGAGGCAGAATTATGAATGGGATCTGTGAGGACCAGGAAGAAAGCCTGTGTGGTTGGAGTCTAGTAAGTGTGGGAAAGGAATAAGAGGTGGGAGGAGTGAGGTACACGTCTAGCTAGATAATGAAAGGCCTTAAAGTGCATTGTATGACTGGCTGAGGGAGATGGGAAGTCATGTAAGTACAGGATAAGGAATTAAATGCATAGAGAATTATATGAGTTTGGGGAGAGAGATGACAGAGGAGCGACATATGTATCTCTGTCCTGTGATCTTACTTCTCCCTCTCCTCCAACATTAAACAGGTTTCTTACCTTGTTTCCTCCTGTGAAAAATTTAATTCCAAGAATGACTCTGTATTAGCAAATCATTAATATCTATGAAAATATATATAGTGGTATTTGGACATGTGTAGAAATACCTTCTCCCATCAGAAACAGATCAAAGAAAAATAGATTATATAGCTTTTGCTGGTACTTTATATCCTTTTAAAAATGAGTCCCATATTTATGTATTGTTTGTATTATAATTTAGGTTCTCAAAAAGGTAAGTTTTAGACACGTCTAAATAGCTTTGCTTAAGTAGTGTGGGTAAAATCCAACTAGCTATATGTTATAAATAAAAACAAATAAGCAGTTTTTGTTTTGTTTGTTACTTAAAATGGCCTTGATGTCATATGGCTGTACATGGGACGATGCAGAGGGGTGAGCATTGACTTTCTGGATGAAAAAGCCCAAACTGCATGGAGGTTTTGTTTTTTTTTTTTCACAAACTCATTTTCTATGAAGAAACCATCAAGAGCCAAAAGCTTTCAGGATTAATGTACGAATTATTATTTTTTTTTAATTTATGAAAAAAGTAACATATTTTAATAAATGTAAACAATGTCAAATTTTTTAGAGTTCTAGAAATGTAGTTATAGTCAATTCATATGGCATTGTTTTAACAAAGAAAACCAGCCTTGTTATGAGCACATTCGTTTTTTTCCAACATAATTTGGTTATAGCTGAGTTATTGGTTTCATGTGAGTAATGTTGGGCTATTGTGTGCATTGTTCAGTGAAAGGAAAAATGGAATTTCCAGTTTTGCTTGCTGCGGCCTTCAGTAAATAAAGCCTGATCCTTGCCCTCTTTGGCAAAATGTAGTCCTCCAAATACAGGATTTATAGGACATCCAGAGGTTAGCCGAGGTTAGAATGCTCTGCAGCTGCTAACAGCATCAGCGTCTGTTGTGAAATTGAGGGATTCCTTAAATGTGTAGGGAGCTACATTGTTCCAAGAGCATGTCATCTCTTCTACCTTGAGAGCCCCCTTTGAAGAGATTATAGGGAGGTCCTTTCTCAGATGAGGAAATTCCCTGAAATATAATTTGTGGGATTCTCTTTGGTTTTATAGTAATTGGTTGAACCAGGTCTTGAAAGTAGTCCTCCTCACTCTGAGTGCACTTTTGTCCACTAGACTGTGTCCATGTTTCTTACATACTCATGAGGTATCCTGTGGAGGTGTGTGTATTGAAGGATATTTGAAATTGGCCTGGAATTTAGTGTTTGATTTTTTCCCCATATACTATATATTTCTGGGATATAGATCCTTACAGTTGGGCTTATCAGTAATCAAATAGGCTAAAAATACAGAGGGTGCAAAAAAATATATACATATTTTAAGAAAGGAAAAAGCTGTATTAAAATTGTAATACTCAATACATACCAATAACAAAAGATGACTACAAGTCACATTCGACTTTTGCAATTACAAGAGGTGCTCTAAGTGGTTACCATTAGCGTCCAGATACTTCTGATTATGGCGAACTACTGCTTGAACAATGTTGACCAATGTGTGTACTTGTATCGCTGCACATGCCATTTCAGTATGTTCACACAGTACCATGTATCTCAAATTTATCACGAATGCTTGCAGTTGTTAGGCGTGTTGCAGGTTTTGTTATACTCACGCCTCCATTGTCGTACTTCTGCAATGTTCTCGAATTTCAAAATGGTCTTGTGCTCCTCGAACCACAGCCGTGTTCTGCCATTTTCTTTGCCCTGCCTATCGCATGGTGACGCTAGCATTCATTTGGTTAATGCCATCTTTTGAGCAACCATCATACTAGTACACGTTGCTACCATAATAATTCAATTCAACTTTGAAAAGTAATACATAGATAACATCTCTTAAAATGTGTATACATTTTTGGGGCACCCCTGGTATAATTAACCTATTCAGTATGTCTCCATCCATACATCTTCACACTTTGTAAAAGTTTTGCTAAAAAAAATGAGTCCTGAGTAACGTCATAGGAATGGCGGCAGCAGGGCGCACTTTTTGATTTCTCCTCCGGATCTTATCGCAAACGGGACATCTATAACCCATCAAATGACTCTCTGCTCATCACGCAGAACAGCTAAGAGACTTGTGCAAGGATTACTTGAAGGGCCCAGCTTAAGAGGCACAATATTCAACACACCCAGAGGCCAACTCCAGACCAAACCAGAGTACTACCGGGTTTGACCTACAAATGACACACCCAGAGGGAATTCTCTACAGGCACAAGAGCCCACAGAGGCCAAACCACATTTAAGTGGTCAACCCTCATGCAACAGAACACCCTGCGGTGGGCAGAGCCAAGTCTCATAACTAGTCAGCCTAGGAGTTAACCCCACCTACTCACAAGCGAAAAGCAAGGGGAACGCTAGGGGATCTACCTAATACATCGAAGCAAACACAGAGAGTCAGCCAGAATGGGGAAACAAAGAAACATGTCCCAAATAAAAGAACAGAAGAAACCTCCAGAAATGGAACCAAATGAAACAGAGGTAACCAACCTATCAGAGACAGAGTTCAGAACCCTGATGATAAGAATGTTTAAGGAGCTTAGAAATGACATAAAAAAGGTAGAGAAATCATAATGAACAACCAGTTAGAACTAAAGAACACAATTACTGAAATAAAGAACTCACTTGAAGGAATTAACACCAGGTTAGATGAAGCAGAGGATCGAATCAGTGACTTAGAAGACAAGTTAGCAGAGATCACCCAAACGGAACAACAGAAAGAAAAAAGAATAAAAAACAATGAAGATGGTTTAAGAGACCTATGGGATAACATCAAGTGCAACAACATAGGCATCATAGGAATACCAGAAGGTGAAGAGAGGAAGCAAGGGATCGAGTACATATTTGAAGTAATAATGTCCGAAAACTTCCCGAACCTGGTAAAGGAAACCGGCATACAAGCCCAGGAAGTGCAGAGAGTTCCAACCAGGATAAACCTAAACAAGTCCACACCAAGACACATTATAGTTAAAATGGCAAATGTTAAAGACAGAGAATCCTAAAAGCAGCAAGAAAAAGACAGAGGGTTACATACAAGGGAACTCCCATAAGACTATCAAATGACTTTTCTACACAAACATTGAAGGCCAGGAGGGAGTGGCAGGAGATACTCAAAGTGATGGAAAACAAAGGCCTACATACAGCCTAGCTTGCTTTATCCAGCAAGGCTATCATTTAAAGTTGATGGAGAGATAAAAAGCTTCCCAGCAAACAACAAGCTAAAGGAATTTATTACCACCAAGCCAGCATTGCAAGAAATACTAAAAGGACTTCTGTAAATAGAAGAAAGATGAAAATAATCTAACTACAAATTTAAAAATGGCAATAACTATGTACCTATCAATAATCACTTTAAATGTAAACAGATTAAATGCTCCAATCAAGAGACATAGGGTGGCTGAGTGGATAAGAAAGCAAGACCCTTGTATATGCTGTATACAAGAGACTCACCTCAGATCAAAAGACACACACAGGCTGAAAGCGAAGGGTTGGAGTAAGATATTTCATGCAAATGGAAATGAGAAAAAAAGCTGGAGTTGCAATACTTATATCTGACAAAATAGACTTTAAAATGAAGAACATATTAAAAGACAAAGATGGGCACTATATAAGAATAAAGGGTTTGATCTGACAAGAGGATGTAACCCTAGTAAACATCTGTGCACCCATCATAGGAGCACGTAAATATATAAAACAGATATTGACTGACATAAAGACAGAGATCAACAGTAACACTATCTTAGTAGGGGACTTCAACACACCTCTGACAACAAGGGACAGGTCTTCCAGACGGAAAATCAATATGGAAACAACGGCCTTAAATGACACATTGGACCACTTGGATTTAATCGATATTTTCAGAGCATTTCACCCCTAAGCTACAAAATACACATTCTTCTCAAGCGCACATGGAACATTTTCCAAGATAGACCATATGTTAGGCCAGAAAACAAGTCTTGATAAATTTAAGAAAATTGAAATCATACCAATTGTCTTCTCTGACCACACTGCTATGAAATTAGAAATGAACTACAGGAAAAAAACTGGAAGACACACCAATTCATGGAGGCTGAATAACATGTTACTAAAGAATGAATGGGTCAACCAGGAGATCAAGGAAGTAATCAAAAGATATCTCGGGACAAACGAAAATGAAAATACGACGACCCAAAATCTATGGGATGCCGCGAAAGCAGTCCTAAGAGGGAAATTCATACCATTGCAGGCCTACCTAAAAACAAGAAAAATCACTAATCAACAGTTTATCTTCACACTTAAGGGATCTGGAAAAAGAACAGCTAAATCAGCCCAAAGGGAGTACAAGGAAGGAGATCATAAAGATCAGAGCGGAAATAAATGAAATAGAAACCAGAAAAACAATACAAAAGATCAATGAATCCAAGAGTTGGTTCTTAGAGAAGATAAACAAAATCGACAAACCATTAGCCAGACTCATTAAGAAAAAGAGAGAGAGGACCCAAATTAATAAAATCAGAAATGAAAGAGGAGAAGTGACAACAGACACCGCAGAAATACAAAAAAATTTAAGAAATTTCTATGAGCAACTATATGCCAACAAATTTGACAACCTGGAAGAAATGGACAATTTTCTAGAGGCGTACAACCTTCCAAGGCTGACTCAAGAAGAAACAGAAAACCTGAATAGACTGATCACCACCAGGGAAATTGAATCAGTAATCAACAATCTCCCAACAAACAAAAGCCCTGGACCAGATGGCTTTACAGGTAAACTTTACAAAACGTTCAAAAAGGAATTATCACCTATTCTCCTCAAGCTCTTCCAAAAAATCCAGAAGGAGGGAAACCTCCCAAACACTTTTTATTTGGAGACATAGGAAAAACTGAGGGTTGCTAGATGGGAGGGGGGTGGGGATAAGGGGGAAAGTGAGGGGATTAGAAAACAGTCAGTAACCACAAGATTGCCATGGGGTTTTGAAAATTAATTTGGGGAATGTAATCAATAATGTTGTAAAGATTTTGTAGGGTATCCAATGGACACTTGTCGCATTAGGGAGACGACCTCAGGGATGATGTAGATGTCTGATCACTGCACTGTACACCTGAAGCTGAAGCTGAACAATAATGAATGTCAACTACAAGTTTGTATGTATATATGTGTGTGTATATATGTGTATCTATATACACATGTGTGTGTGTGTATATGTGTGTGTGTGTGTGTGTGTGTGTGTGTGTGTGTGTGTGTGTGTGTACTTACAAGAAGCGGAGTACAGCATTAGGAATAGAGACAGTGGAAATGTAATAGCTCTGCGATGTCAGAGGGATAGTGGATGGGGGACGGGGGTTCACACAGTGTGAGGGATATAAAAGATAAACGTCTAAGTATTACTTTGCCTTGTGCACCTGAAACTAATAAAAAAAAATGAGTCCTTATTTAGCATGTGAGGAGATTGTTATGGCTCTGGGGGAAGAGACTTATTTAAGTTTGGGAGGTAGCAGTTAGGGAAGACTCATTGGCTTCTGGTTTTGTATTCTTAGCATCCATTTCTGAGGCTTAAAGCCTTTGTGTTCATTGCCTGAGAATAGTTGACAACCAGCATTTTCTTCCAGGAGGCCGTGAAGCAAGAGGAAATTCCCATTCTATAGCCAATCATTTAAGCTTTGGAATGTAACATACTACATTGCTGAGAACTGGGACAGTATGAAGTACTACGTGTATGTTAAAACACAACCACAAAATGTAGTGGGAGTCCTAGTCTTAAAGATCATATCGAGGATGTCATCACGAGTCATAACTTCTTGGAGAGAGAATCCTAATCAATTATTAAAATCAGCAGAGAACTAAATAAGGGAAAGAGGGCCTGACGTCCAGTAGGAGAGAATTTTCACAAGCCATAAGCATCTAAGTATACACTTTCCATCGCCTGGAATCTGTATGCTCATAGCACCAGGACGGCTTCTTCCTGGACATGGGGCTGTGTGCCAAGCCGCATCTGCAATCTCTTGCCAGATCTCTAGTCTGTGAGTCAAAGAATGACTATTTATGGGGGACCTGGTGAGATTGTGGGTGCTCTGTAAACTTCAGGTAGTGCTTTTAATTTACCAGAGAGCATCATAATTTTCCAGCATGTTTGTTATCAAGGAAGATTTTATTTTTTATAAAAACATGATGGTAATTTCACACATTGCCAAATAACAGGTTGCTGCTATCTGATTACATCAGATAAGCTTTACACCTTTCCTGGAACATATGAGTTAACAAAATGTAAGATAGCAGACTCAGCAGTCTCAGGATCAGACATACCAGGCATTTCTGTTTAATCATCACTCAACTCATAGATGCAGGAATTAGGAGACAGAAGGGATTGTGAAGATAACTAAAGTTATTATTGGCACTTGAATTAGAATTTGTCTTAAAATATCAATTTACTTCCATAGATGCTACACAGACCTTAACCATGGTTCTAATTCCTTTGTGAAATGAAAATGCTAATAAAAATGAACTGTTTTGATAAGCTGCCTCACAATTTTAGAGTACATTTAAAGTTAAATCTCTAAGAACTAATATACAATGATGCCGTTTTCCTGATTGTATTTTTATGAGCCACAGTTTTATATCCCGCTGCTTATCTGATTCGAAAATGGTTGTAATGTTTGGAGAAAGTTAATATTGAGTCTTGCCAAAACCTTAATAAACTTAGTCTTGAACTAATATTTCAGGATCATGGGGGATTTCTGTATGCTAAGATAGGTTTTAATATTACAGAAATGCAACAGTGACCTTTTTATAAAACCTTAATAAAATTACTTTGTGATATAAACTGCAGAAGAGACGGGAACTTTCTTTAACGAGAGAATGTGTGATTTGTCTGCATTTCATGGTTTATCTTGTATCTCATTTCTTCAGATCTCTGGTGTTTGTCTTTCCCTTAAGCCAAACAGTAATTTCCATAATTTAAAGGCGGGAACAGACACAGGATTTTCAAAGACATGTTTTCCCTTTGCACCCGTGTCATTTAACTGCCGCTGAGGTGCTTGTTGTCTTGATAATTCTGATAGTCTCCATGCTGTTAAAAGAAGGTAAGATAGAAAATTTCACCCGTAAGTTTCAGGTATCTAAGTTTAAAAATACCGTTTGGTGGTGGCGGCACGTACCAGCTGTGTAGGAGCAAAGCAGAGTACAATGGTTTAGGACAGGTGTTGATTAAGGATACCGGATCCAGTTTATAAAATTCAAGTGATGAATATTTGGCAAACAAACTGCAACTTCACAAGTGGAAATGTCGGGTGGTATCCTGAAATTAAATTCTTTGTTTCCCAGATACTGGCATACAGAGGACCAAAAATGACCAAATTCTGACGGCCTGTAGCTTTGAGTTCTTAATATTTTTTGTCAGTTTAGGGTGGAAAAGGAACTTAAGTGTAGTTAGTGTGAATCATTGTTTTCTAAACTGCCTTTTGTGGTCTCCTTGAGGGCTTGCCTTTTTCAAGAGTCTCTTTCAAGTACACAAATCAAAGACAAGATGAAGTCTTGTCTGAGGAGTAGAGAGTTGTGCTTTTTATTAGCTCCAAAACTATCTGCTAATGCAAAATCGGGCAGGCATTCCCCAAGCAATCAATCACTGTGTCTAACTGTTTACCAGTTGAATTTTAATCAATAGTCTTATACAGGATAAACATCAAAAAACATTTCACTACATACTTGAGTTGGAGAGAGTTTAGGTTTCTTTGGGTCAGAGGAATTTGGAAAGAGGCTATTAGGTTCTCTCCTAGAGATGGACTAACCTAGCTTTATTTTCTGAAAAGACATTAGTATACCTTCTCGTCCAACAATCCCTTTATAACTTCCAAGAACAGAGGAACATCTAAAAATCCTTAAGGGACTGGAAGCATCTCCTCTGAAATCTGAAAATTTATAATTTTCATTGTAAAATAAATTATTATTTTCCTAATGTCAATTTAAAAGTTACATTCCTAAGACCGCTAATCTTTGGTACATAGTTTTACCTCTGAATGAACATAATGTCTATATCACTCCCTCTTCCACGTGAGTGATTTTCAATACGTGCCGTGAGTCAGAGTGGAGATGGGACGGGCGTCAGACGGGCAGTTCAAGGAGGTGGTTCTGTCACAGCTCCACCAGGAGAGCTGTGGAACTCTGCCCAGTTCACCAGTTCTTGGCCTCTGGTCCCACCCAGTTCCCAAGAGCTAGCAGTAATTCTGAAAGCCCTGGAAACTTCTTTTATTAATTTGTTGCTTAAATGGTGTGACTTCCTTCAGCAGCTCTCCATTTTGTTGATGTGGTTCTTAAAATTGTGGTATAAGAGTATACAAAATACTCTAAAGCAACGGTGGGATCTAGAAGAGTTTGCTGAGATGGTTATATCCCTTGATAGATGTCCTCCCCAAGACTACATTAAGTTTGTTAATTAAATTGGTTAATGTTTAAACTACCTCTTTACCATTAGCTCATTATGGTTGGAGTTCACCAAAAGTTTAGATGGTTTTCATATTAGAAAGCCGGTTTTTTGTCCTGTAGTTTGTTTGTTTTTTTAACCTCTGTGAAGACCTTTGTGTTGATCACTTTTGCATGGATCTTGGTACTTTGACCCATTGTTCCAAGCAGCCCTTTTGTAGCAGTGAGTTCAGCTCAGGACATATTTAGACATCTGAAGTGCTAGAAGGAACATAGTGTTTCCCCTAAAATAAGACCTAGCTGAACAATCAGCTCTAATGTGTCTTTTGGAGCAAAAATTAATATAAGACTTATAGTAAAATAAGACCTGATCTTATATTATATTGTATTATATAAGACCCGGTCTTATGTAATAAGTATTATAGTAAAATAAGACCAGCTCTTATATTAATTTTTGCTCCAAAAGACGCATTAGAGCTGATTGTCTGGCTAGGTCTTATTTTCAGGGAAACACGATAGATAAAAAGTAGAGATCTGGAGAGGAGGAAAGAATGGTGATGCCACAGAATTGCCACAGGAGGGAGGATACTGAGAGCAAAAAAAAAAAAAAGAGGACAAAATGGGGGTGAGGGGGTAACAGACACATGTGGAAAGAGGATCAGTAGAGTATAGGGTAATGGTAGGAGTTTAATTCTAGAGACGTTAAGAAAGATTAAGAATAAGAAAAGGACATTGAGTTTGAAGACTAAAAGGTCCAGCTACTCAAAAAGGCATTTTGGACAGAATATTTGAGGTAGAGTCCATATTTTAAGACATTTACAGTGAGTCAGTAGTTAGGAAATGGTAATATTGAGCAAAGCTTGTTTTTATTCTTAAAAGAAAATTGGCTATGGGAGGGTATGACATAGATGGCCAAAATATATCTTAATTACAAGCCTTCCTCTCTTTAAAACTCCATTAGATGCTTTGTCCACAAAACCCAATTTAACGTATCTTTCATGTAGTGATCATAATTGAATCCTATTTTCTTTCTCATTTTACCTTGGGGGTTGCTTCCAATTAGAGCAGAATAAAAATTAAAATATATAAAACGGCTTACTCACACTTGTGATTTCATCAGAGTTAAATATAGGCAACCACATTAATTTTGTTAAGACTCCCACCACAAATATTCCGAAAGAGTGTGTGGTAGGCCAACTAGTGTCATGGACCAAGTGGCTACATCTCAATGTTTTGATAAAACTAAGTTTTTCTCTAACAAATTTAGAATACTCTAAAAAGAAAGCTAAGAACTAAAGACATAGTGATCTTTTTAATGTGAAAATTATTTTATGAGAGCATTTAAAAATAAAATAAACCTTGATTTCATTTTTCTTTCGGATAAAATTCCTGATTTTAAAACTGAGGTAAACAAGGGTCTCTGCCTTCAGGTGAGTTTTAAACGGGAAATTGGATAGTGAAAGTAATATGGGCATCTCCTTTATGGAGGCAATTCTTATTTTTGGTTTAACTACCATGTTTCCCTGAAAGTAAGACCTAGCCGGACTATCAGCTCTAATGCATCTTTTGGAGCAAAAATTAGTATAAGACCTGGTCTTATTTTACTGTAATATAAGACCGGGTCTTATATAATTATATAATATAATATAATATAATATAATATAATATAATATAATATAATATAATACCAGGTCCTATATAAATTTTTGCTCCAAAAGACACATTAGAGCTGATTGTCCAGCTAGGTCTTATTTTCAGGGAAACACGGTACCTCTTATAAAAGCAGCTTAAATACAATCCTGGGAGAAGACAGCTTTCTCTCTCATTTTGGTGAGAGGCCATATCTTCAAAATGTTTTGCTGAATTTGAGGAACTTTCATCATGAGAATCAAGGTCAGACAGTGAGAGTTTAACGTTTAAGTTCTAGTTCTACTATAATTTGAATGAGTCTAAGCTTTCTGAATTCTGCTTTCCACATTTTGCAGTTGGGTTATGATTTCCAACTTAAAGAGACTTTGTGAAAATGCTTGGTAAAATGAAAGCCATTGCTTAGATGTTGGGTGCCCTTATTGTGAGAGCAGTTTGAAGCTTGGTGGATCAATGGTAAATAGCCCCCAGCATCTGCATTTATTGCTGAGTGGTGACAGGATGCACAGTTATTTCTCATTACTGCAGGAAGTCCAGCTTCTCTGGCCTAATGAGAATGTCATCCTCCTAGTTTCCAGGTCAGGTCATTGACTTCTCTCTGGTGTCTTTGAAATTTGCCTGCAATCTTGTAGCATTTTAGAATATGCTGGGTCAACTTTACCTCTTAAGAAACCGGATAATTGATTACAGACACCAGGCCCGAAGCAATTTTCAGTAACTTTGCTTATTAGTGCCAACACTTGAGGGAACCAAGGGCTTGTCTAACAAAGGGGCAGGGAATTTAGTTAGAGGTCCATTTGGCTCTCTTTTTCCCAGCCTGCTGATCTGGCTTGAATTAGAAGTTAGAGACATTTGCTAAAATAAAATACAACTGGAACTCTTGGGAATCACTTCACATCCGACTTCTCTGACCTCTGATATCCTTTCCTATTGCCTCCGGGCCTTGTTAGAGTGAGGGATGTTTTTCAGTGTCTATAAAAGCAATAGAAACAAACACATTTTAAAATAATCCAGTAAAAGCACACGTTGTATGAAAGGAATGATTATTTAAAGCTGTTGACCTTCCCAGAATTGGGCAAGCGTTTGGCATCTTGCAAGTCTGCTTTGATACTGAAGAGCTGTTCTAGAAATGTCACCATGCCGTTACCCTTTCAGTTGCTCTTCAATACACAATGGTAATACATTGTTTTTCATCTTATTGGGACCCATCTGAACGTGGCTTTCATTTTAGGAAATAAAACATATTTTCGGAAGGACATATATGATTCTTAAATAACATCTGTGTTTATTCGGAGCCCAAATAATGTTTAATCAAACTAATCAGAATAGAAACGATAAAAAAAATGACTATCTCAAACTCCTCTTTTTAAAGACAAGGAAACTAAGCCTCCAAGAGCTAAGGGGCTCCCTGAAGGTCACACAAGTAGTTGGGACAGAGCTGGGACTGGAATCCAGGTCATCCATCTCTGATTGCCCTGCTGTTTCCATTCCAGCAGGCTGCATAGGTCATATTAATTGAATATTAATTGTGGAAAAGATGTAATATATAATTAAAGTCAGACCCATTTTTGAAGTTTGGCCAAATTACTTATAGAACCATAAAATGTGGATCATTCTAATTCACTTTTCTAATATCACATTAGAAGACTTATTTCAAATCGTGTGAACATTGGTGCTGGTCTTTCTTAGGGGAAGGACGGGGAAACAGATGAAATGTTGTCTGCTGCTGGTCTATCAGACAAAGCCAAAAACAGCATATATTCTGATACATACACCTAGTTTTTATGTGCACTCATACTTACATAAAACCAATGCACACAGGAAGTTTTCTGCCTCATTGGAAATAATGGTTAATGCCACACCTGGGAGGAAAAAAAAAAACTCAGAAGATAACACTTCTTCCATAAATGAACTAAGATTAAGGATTAGGCTTCTTTTTCCTTTCAGAGTAATTGTTGTTGCCTTTTTTTTTTTTTTTTTTTTTACACTAATAAAAGAGGAGGAAATGTTTGGAGAATTTTGAATTTACATGAGTAGGAAAAATAAAATCAACCTCCTAAAACCTTACATTCCATGTAATCCACTATCTCTATTTTATTAGTTCCATCTCTATCCTTAGTTTAGCTTTTGAAGAGTGGAGGGAGAACAATTCTGAACATGTGAGTAAGGAGATAATTGAATTTGTGTGAGATTTGAGGTTTATTTAGGTTACATGTCTTTGACCATAGGTTATTTTCACGTCTTGAGGTACCCTGGTGTGTGTGAACATACAAAAGCTGTTAACTTTGGATGCCTTTTAGCTCGAAACCTGAGGAAAAATATTTTATTTTCTCCTTTTATGGTCTGGACTCAGTTCCAATATCCATGAACTCACACTTTGTCCTCATCTTCTGACTCCTGTATAATAATAATAGCAAAGATCTGTTTATAAAATTGCTTAGAGAATGTTTAAATATCAGGAATCTTGATGAAATTTAAGAGCCCATTGTCTGTGTATGTTTATTTTAATACAAAAGTAGTTTCTAAAGTAAAGCATTTTCCAAGCCCTTGAATTTGTGCCTGCTCCCAGTCCAAAGGAGTGTCCCTGTTTTTGTAAAGTCACATCTTGCAATCCTCAGACTTATTCCATACACATGCCTGAGGCAACATTCAGATAGATTATTCAAACAAAGATAACATTAAAATCTTTCCTTTGAAATATTCAGATAATTAAGACAAAATCAGGCCTCTAAAGAGAGCATTGTGTCTTGACGCATGATTCACGTTGGTGGTGTTTTGCCCAATAAATGTGGGAGAGCCAGTCCAAGGGCAAAGGAAGGGCAAAGCTGGGCACAGGAGAGAAGAGGACTTTATGAGCATACCAGAGAGTCTCCTGTAAAGACGCAGTCTCTGTGGGTAAGAAAACCACACACCCCATAAGGACATGTCAGGGTGTGGCCCCACCTTCCAAGACCCCAGTGCCAATCTGAGCAGTTCTCAAGGGGAATCAGCGGTCAGAGGTCTGAGCTAAGGGCGGGGCACAGCAGAGGTGGTATGGGGGTGCACAGCCAAGAAGTTATTCTTAGGCCCAACCAGGCTGCAGAACCAAGTGAAGAATGGAAATTGGTTTTACAGGCTGGGTTCCAGGGAGGCCACAGGGTATGCGTTGGGAACAAGAGACTGGGAACAGCATTTCAAGATTCTAGAAGGGAGAGCAGATACATGAAATAATGGTACCAACATGCCATTTGGGTTAATAGGAACCGAGTATGATTGTCCTCTGCCATGGTTGCTTTTAGGCTTTGTTGGGAGCTCCTCCACAGGGTAAGATGTCTATTCATTTATCCTGTCATTCATTCAGTGTTTACTGAGTGCCTGCTGTGTGGTGGGCACCAGCATGACCAGCAAGGCTGGCCTTCCCAGAGTTCCTCCTGTAGTGAAGATACAGGTAAACACGATGGAGTGTGGTGAGTTCTACAAAGAGGAAAGTACGGAGTGTGCAAGTGAAAACACAGGAGTGGTACCTAACCCAGTTTCTTTTGCTGATCCCCACAGGATAACCAGACCTAACCAAATTTGTGAGAGAGGTTCAGGAATGACAAGGAAGGAGAAATATGCAAAAGGCTAAGTGTATTTGGTGCTAAGTGTATTTATCAGTTAAGCCTGATAAATCCAGAGAGAAGAATGTAAATGAAAAAGTGATGCTTTTGGAGCATCTTTTGAAATGACGCTTCTATTCATTGCAGGCTAGGGCACAGTTCTCCTAAAACCCTCATGTTTTTTAACATGATCTTTTTCCTCAGCTCTTTTGTAAATTGTGGCTCCTTAAGGACAGTTTGCTGGTAAAATCTTTGTTTACCCAGTCTTTTCTTCCTGAGTATTAGCATTCATAGCTCATCAGGGGCCATAAAAGTTTAGTGTCTTCTATTTCTGAAGATCGAAATAATATTAAGCCAAGGACTTAATAAACATTTAGGCATATGACACCTCAGAAGGTAGCAGACGGAGATAACGCCCCTGCTACTCTCAACCTATGTCACTGAGTCCATCAATATTGCTCCCTAAACCTGGGCCTCTGCCTGAGACCTTCAGGGACTTAACAACGAGGGAAGAGGTGACTAGCAAGACATAATCAGGTCAGAGAAGCCCAGTCATAGGCAACTACTCTTAATATAATTTCAGCCACTTAACGTGTTCAAGAGGATCTTGGAGGACTGACCTGTGCACTCAAATGTCATTTCCAAGGCAATCACTGCTGGCAAACAACCAACATCCAAACAATCTTTGAAGCAAATCAGTTCTTTTCTTGGGAAACTATGTACTTCATCAGATTCTAATTTCTTTGAAAATTGCTCATCAAGATTTAATTATGTTAACAGTTATTCATTACAGTCAAATTAAGCTGGTCCTAAACATCCCACATAAGCAAGCATGGTTTAGACATGTTTTGTAAAATTCTGATATCATGAAGCCTATAAATGATCATAAGTATCATCTAATAAATTTATAAAAGCAATTCATTTTAATATTTTCATTCATCTATTTTGCAGTTATTAAATTTTATGAAAGTTACATTTGCCTCTTAATTATGATGAATGTTGAGATTGGGGAGATAGAGACAAAGATCAGATATATGCTGTTTTTATTTTATTCCTATTCAACTTGTGTTTTTAAAAAAGCCAGGAAGTCATTTTAATTCAGGTGGTGTTTTATTGATAAATAAGTATATTTAGTATATATTTAGAACAAATTTAATAGATTTGTCATGGCATAGGCCTTAGGTACTTAGTTAGGTATTTTTAGTTCAGCATTCACCAAATTCTAAATCCAGTAGCACCATAACCTGTTTTACTTCCATATATATATATATATATATATATATATATATATATATATATATTAGAGATTTCAGAGTTAATACCAAAGTTTTAGTCAGTATTATTAAGTAATTCCTTCCTGAGAGTCAGTCATATCCGGTATGTGTGAAAGCACCCAGTGTACAGTCAAGATTTTAAATCTTGAAAGAAAAAGGAGAATGTTTTACAGTTTCATTATTCTCTTCCTGCTGTTTGTTCTTGCCAGGAGTTCTAGTGGAAAACAAGGACATTATATTTAAAAATGATTTATATTAAGAAAAATAAAATAAGATTTTCATGTCACCCTCTAAATTGGAAAACATTTTTCATTAATATAAAAGTTCTCATCGCTATGAATATTTTAAAATACGGAAAATATTAAAGAAAATAAAAATCACCTAAAATTCTGTCACCGAGATGTAACCACTGCTTGTATTTTGGTATATGTTTTGCTAGTCTTTCCCTACTGTTAAAAATGTGTGTGTGGGTGTGTAATAAATAGGTATATAACACAGAAAAATTTGGATCATACTTGCATACAATTTTCTAATTAGCTTACTTGCTTAATAATATTTTGAGAGCATTTGTATTTGCTTGACAGGAGTTGTGAATATTTTTAGAAATTCTTCTAAATTTGCTGTTGTTCAGCAAATAACTATTCATTAAAAGCATTATTTTTAATGGGCAAGGAATATTTAAATACTATAGTATATTTAACCAGTTACTTAGTGATGCTCACATAAGGACAATATTTTTCTACCATAAATAGCACACCAGCGAGTATCTTTGTACTACATAGATTTTGTATGCATTTACTTAGGATAAATCCTACTAGTAGAATGGCTAGATCAAAGAATATGGACATTTTAAAGCTGTAGAAATGCATTGCAAAAGTCTTTTTCACCAAAATACATAAGAATGCCCTTACCCCCAACCCTCAACAACATCGCCTATGATCATTTTCTTAATCCTGCACCTTTTATATGGCATTTTTTTGAAAAGGTTATTAAATGGTTTGATGAAAATGGAGGTGTTTTTAGCAAATGGGCACAATTGTCATTAATGATGCAACATATCAGTGTCAAATTAGATTCTTACTTGAAGTAAAGCCATTTATTTAAAAGCTCTGGATGATCTGATATGGTTGTCCATTTGTTTTTAGAGACATAAGGATATCATATTTAAAGATTGAAGAGGAAGACATTGAAATCCACTTGATAGAGTCAATTAATTGACTTTTTGTCAGTGGAAATTTTATCCCAATCCTGTGTGATCTGGAAAACAACCTTGGTTGTGCTCATCATGGGGTCATTTAAGATCATGGGTTGTTTGGTTTAATGGGATTTGTAT
Source organism: Rhinolophus sinicus (assembly GCF_057876585.1). Classification (NCBI taxonomy): domain Eukaryota; kingdom Metazoa; phylum Chordata; class Mammalia; order Chiroptera; family Rhinolophidae; genus Rhinolophus; species Rhinolophus sinicus. The sequence goes on from NC_142513.1 coordinate 30,202,914, forward strand.
GGTTGAATAGGGAAAGGATTAAATCCTTGTGGAAATTTTTTCTTCATGAGGTTGAAAGTAAAAGATAAAAGTTACACTTAAGAAAATTCATAACTGAACCATGGTACGTTTTTGTTTACTTGAAAGCTATATGTTATCAAGTGGAAGCAAATGCTTTTTCAAACAAACTCATTTGTAAATAAATAGAAACCAAAAAAACCCACGAAATGTCTTAGTTGGCTTTGGAGAAGCTGCATGGTTTATTTAAAGTTTGTATTTATTGCTGAGGGGCAAAATTGTTTAAAAAAAAATGGATGCTGGGGAAAGATATCCTGTAGAAATGTCTTTACTCCTCAAAGGGGCTTTAGAATAGAAAGACAGGAGTTATCTGAATCCATTTCTAGAATCCAGATGACATTCTGTTCTGTACTTTTCTTTCTGTCTTTCTTTGATTCAGTTGAACAAATGTAGGTGGAACGTTCATCCCTTCCCGGCAGAGCTGTGCCTTCTCCTTGCTAGACCTTTTAGGAAGATGTCCATCTTCAGTAAACACAATATATTCCTCTCCTCGGGCTGCTGTGAAAGTTACCACAAAATAGTGGCTGAAAACAACAGAAATTTATTCTCTTGCAGTTTGAGACCAAAAGTCTGAAAGCAACGTGTGTTCAGGGTCATGCTTTCTCCAGGCGGGAGGGGAGAATCAATTCTTTGTCTCTTTCCAGCTTCTGGTGGCTGTCAACACCCTTTGACTTGTGGCTGCATCAGTCCAATCTCTGCTTCAGTGGTAACATTCCTTCTTCTTCTGAATGTGTCAAATCACTCTCTGCCTCCCTTTATAAGGACACTGTGATCGTTTTTTAGGGCCCCCTTGGGTGATCTGAGATAATCTCCCCACCTGAAGAATTTTAACTTAGTCACATCTCCAAAGTACTTTTTTTGCCACGTAAGGTAATACTGAGAGATTTCAGAGATTAGGATATGGGTATCTTTTGGGGGCCATTATTCAGCCTGTCTTTCCCAGGACCTGAAATAAACCTGATTTCGTGTACTTTCTTCTATCTGTTGTCTACCAGAAAGTAAAAGCTTATGTCCAGAAACACAAAATTTTTTTGCCAAAGTTTGACCCAACTGGCCTAGGAAGGCAGAGTTGACTCTGTCATCGAACCAGCATATCTGGGATAGGTGGTCTGGTCAGTCTTCAAGAACAACATGTAGGTGTAGCCGGGGAGATTAGACAGCAGACTGAAAGATGCAGGGCAGAGTAGGCCGACAAACAAAGAGCTGCTTCCTGGGTTCACACCAACTGAGTGGATGAGTGGACGATGGAAGGCCTCCTTTATGGATGGTGTGCATGTCCTTCTTTAATATTTGGTCCCCAACAACCTACCTGAAGTCCCTTGTGCTCCTCCTACTAACTCCTTCAGTTTCTTGTCATCTTCTTTAGAAAGAGCTTTTTGCCCCTTGCTGTGATGTGAAACTTAGCCTTCTAGGTCTCTTCTCCTTTCTTGTTTCCTTCCTGCCAAAGTCTGCAGTCCAGGGAGTCTTTTCTCTCAGCCCGTGCAATAGCTAATCCTTTCCAATTGCATAAGAATTTATAAACAATAAGACTATTTAAAAGTGCACTGGCCTCCTTCCAGTAGCTGCTCAAGGTGTTTACTCAGGAAAAGGTGCCGAGTGAAATATCCATTTTTTGTGTGAATTCTCCTTCACTTCCCGTGTTCCTCAAGAGGGAGGGCCCTTTCTTGTGGGCTCTATGTGACGAGGTGGTGTTATTCTAGGAGTTGGAGGAGGCAATTGAACCTTGAAGTATCTCTTAAGTGAGGCCGTAGGAGGCCTCAAGAAGACAAGCCGGAGAATTTGGCATGACACAGTGAAAGCGGTTTTTGATCAGTTAGCTGTGGGTGGGGGTTTGAGACCATTGCAAAAGGGACATCGTTACAGAGTGACCAGTTCCCCACTCCATGCCTTTTAAAAACAGTAACTGTCCCTTTAACTTTCTCTGGAGTCAGTTGGACTACAGCATGTACCTTCATTTGTTCCCATTTTAAAATCAATTACCTGGATCGAATTGCTGTTAAACACAATTGGCTGGGTCAACATTTTCTAGTGTGTAGGTCATATGAGAACCATCTATATAAAAGAATCCAGCTGCTGCCCCTCATGCCAGACCCTAGGAATTATTTAAGACACAGTGCAAGAAACAGCTCTCCGGTTCAGAAATTGGAAAAATTCAGGATACTCTAATGTCATTTTGAAAAAATGCTTCTTACCTTGTTCAGAACTCCAAAAGCTCTGAAAAAGTAATCAATAAAATGAACACCTACCTCCACTGCAGATCTCTTTAGAGATTAAGGTCAAAATTACCCTCCTTTTTCCATTAGCCCCCACTGAAATCCTTGACATAATGAGACCATTATGATGAAATTAGTACCCCAGGTAGAGATTAATATTTTAGTAGTAAGGATAGTAGTGAAATCTGAGTAACATCATGTACTGAGGACTTGTGTGTTCTTTCACTGAAAAGATTCTGGGACAACCAGAGTTAAACTAGTGAAATAGGATGCAAGTTGTTATAAGCTTTCTTTTTCTTTTCATTTTTGGTAGAGCTGTTTATATCAAAAGCCTCTTATTGCTTGCTGTTCCCTTTAAAGTGAAACCAAAAGGAAATACTGAAAGGGATAGTTGGCAGGAGTGAGAGCACATAAAGGTGTGCAGAAGATAGGTGTTTCACCCACTCTTCTCCACAGTCTGGTCAACCAGGGAGGCCACCATATTATTTTTTCATCTGTCTTGAATGCTAGCACTTGGGTCCCTGTGGTTGGTTATTCTTATTACAGGTCACTGTATGACACACCCATGACATCTGGAGAGGGTCTGCAGGTCTATTTTTGCCTGTAGTTCTGTTTTATGGCATAGAAGGCATGAATGCACATGATTGCACTACAAGCTTGCTTCTAAGCTGCCTTGGGTAAAGGATATGTGTGCGTGTAGCAGCAAGGGGCTACATTTTAAGTGGCCACAGAATTTGGGTGTCGAATACACATTCACCATGCACACTAAGATGGAGTTGAGGCAGCAAAACACTATTTATTAAGTGAGGCAATAAGTAAGATAGACAGAATAAAGCAAAGTAAGACAAAGAGCAACAGTGAGTTCTCACCACCCAAAGAGTGTTTCCAAGGTGCTAGGGAACCGAGACAGCGTCTTGGCTTCAGGTGTGTCCGGCGAGCGTCCCTGTTGGAGAGTTCCGATTAGGGCTCCCCCAAGACACTAATTATATAGGGTTTTTTCCAATAGATTATCAGTCAGGGAAGAATGCTAGGCTATAGTGACTACAATCAGCAAGCATGGGGACAATGAATCACAAGTTTCAGGGTAATTATCTAGGGTAGAAGGCAGGGGACATGATTCCGGCCGTTTCACAATGTACATGAGGTGACTGTGGCCACAGGGCAACCTACGTGATCCTATTCGTGCGTTCCACTGGCGGGTCAGCTATTGTTCAACCAGGGGGCTGGTAAGGCCTCCCCAAGTTTACTCCTGATGACAGGGAGTCAATGTCCGGGTGCCAACCAGACAGAGTGTTCCCCTGACGCAACAAGTAGAAGGCACAGAGGGGCACCTAACTCACATTACATTTCTTTACATTCGGCCCTTGACCCTTTGGGACTTCTGCTTGGGGTATATTTCTTATGGTTGTCGGCGGTGAGAATAGCATAAAGTCCATGCTTGAGGACACAATGGGCATAACTGAATACAGCAGCAGGTGCATAACACAGTAGCAATAAAAGCAATAATAAAATATATCCATTCTTTAAATTTTGACCACCGAGACCTGATCCAATTTGGAATAGCAGATAAGTCCAGGCCAAACAAGCCCTTTCTCTGCGTAATTCGTTCGGACAAAACATGCATGTCCTTGAGATAGTCTTCAATTAGCCGGGAGTTATCAGATAGATTAAAACAGCACATTCCCTTAAACTCTTCACATCCATGATTATGTCTCAGCAGAAGATAGTCAGTAACAGCCCTTTTCTCCAATACTGTTTCCCTAACTTCACTTAATTCTTGATTAATTTCTGATATAGCTTTAGAAGTGGCATTAATGGCCTTAGCCATGCAACATGCTAAATGACTTATCTCAACATTTAAAGCAATGGACATGGCTGGGAGAACGAACAAACTAAGGGAAACATATTCTGCGGGGCTAAATAAGGACAGGTCAGATACACAATTTGGGGGTAGGCTATGTCTTCCTCTAATTACAGGGGTCGTCACATTTATGTAACTCATTTGAGACATGAATACAGTAAATCTCCCTATTGTACAGGGCACACCCGTGGAATTAGCAGGTATATAAGAATAGGCCATCCTGCCACAGATTAAAAAACATCCAGAGTGTAATTTTATATAGGAAATTACTTGGCCTACCCTAACAATAATATTACAATCAAAATGAGATATATCCTTAATTCGTTTAAAACCTTTGGTAAAGAAAACACAATCACAAGGTGAAGTCACATTCTGAACCCGGATAGAAAACATATCAAATGTCTTACAGGCGTAAGGGAGGCCTAATTGATTTACATCAATACATTTTTCTCTCAGTAAAGGACCCTTGGTCAGATTTATAACTTGAGTCCAGTTGGGGAGGCACACTCCTATCAAACAAGAAGGTAAAGTTTGTTCAACGCAGGTCCCTTCAGTCAAGCAGAAATCCGAAGCATTCATTACAGTCTTGGCTAGGTAGATCCAGATGTTCTCATCACGTTGGAAGGAGATGGGTCTGGAGTCCGCTGGTGCCGTCCAAGTCAGAATCAGCAAGGCTAGGGCCGTCCAATTCCAAGACCACTGTTCCTTCCCGAAGAAACATTTGATTAGAGGGCAGAAGTTCAATTTTTTCTTGACCAGGAAGCATTACTGCTAAGGTATTACTTCCTGTGGCAACCACTTGGGCCTTAAGAGGAGCGGCAGTAGGGGTGGGCTTGACCCACACTCTTGTCTCTCCCTTTAGCTCAGAGGAGCCGAATCCTCCTGTTTTGGGTTGTTACAGGAGGAGGGGCATCTAACTGACGCCATTGCCCCTTCAGATAGGGGACTATAATTGTGCAATGCGGTCTTGTGCATTGAGGGTGATGGCTTCAGATGTAACATGCAGTAATACTTGAATTTCACCAACATAATCTGCATCAATTATTCCAGCCATTATGTGCAGTCCTTTCACTGCCAAGCTGGATCGAGGTGCAATCCAGCTGAAATGACTGGTGGGAATCTCAGTCCCCAGTCCTGTGGGGATGGTGACAATCTGCCCAGGCAGTGTATCAATCGCTTCCAGCGTCCTTAGATCATTGCTTGCTGACTCTAGAGTTCCCAAATATGGGGGTTGGCACGTTCATCTATGGCCCACCACTGTAAACTTTGTTCAGATGTTTTTCTGGTGGGCCATTAGGAGTTAACATACGGCCGAGGGGAGTAGTATCCCCTAGAGGTCTGTTGTTTAACTGTTGTAAGGCCATAGGTAAATTATCTTTCTAATGTTGATAAGAATTTTGTCCCAGTTTCCTTAATTTCTCTTTTAGTAAGCCATTCCTTCTCTCAATTAAGCCTGATGCTTGTGGATAATAAGAGATGTGATACAACCATTCTATTCCATGTTGGTGGCAAAATACCGGTATCTCCTTACCTTTAAAGTGGGATCCATTATCACTCCACACTTGAATTGGAATTCCATAATTTGCAAGTATTCTTTTGAGTGGCCCAAATAATTTGCAAGTATTCTTTTGAGTGGTCCGAGCAAAAGGAATGGCCACTAATACTCCAGAATAGGTGTCAATATAGGTGCAAATATATTGGCATCCTCTACTCTTTGGTAATGAGCCTATATAATCAATTTGTCAAATTTGAGCAGGCAGATTGCCTCTGGCCAAGTCCCCTGTTACAGTTTTTGGAGTGGACCATCGTGGATCCTTTTGACATATTTCACATTGATTATTAACTTCCTTTAATACTGAGTGGGGAACATGAATTCCCGACTGCTGTGCCCACCTGTGCACAGCTTGTGGCCCTAGGTGTCCAGTTTGGTAATGGATCCATTTTGCCAGTGCAGCTTCCTGTGATCGTCTTGTGAGGCAGTGGCTATATTTGCCAGTTGGTCAGCAGGTCGATTGTGCTGACATTCAAGCGTATCCTTCTTAGTATGGGCGTCTACATGAAAAACAGATACGTTAGTTTTCTGTACAATTTCCCAGATTTCTTCCCGTACTGGCATTCCCCAAATTTCTCTTCTGTGGATCTCCCAATTATTGTTTTTCCATGTGGGCATCCAGGTGGCTAATCCATTCGCCACTGCCCAAGAATCAGTACAAATATGACATTGCCCTCCCTGTTCTTGCTTAAGGGCCTGGTGCACTGCCTGGAGCTCAGCTAATTGGCTGCTTCCATCTCGGCCCTCTGTCTCCAAAGTTACTTTGGAGTGAGGGTCATAGGCGACAGCTTTCCAATGCCGCTCCTGGCCAATATGTTTGGCCGATCCGTCTGTAAGCTGTGCATGGTGCTTTTCTGATCTGACGGAGATCCATAAGGGAGGCCCCATTTTACAGGAGATTGTAATATTGGTCCTGATACAAGTGGGGGCTTAACAAAGCCATCCGTTAATTCCTCTATTATTTCACGTAATTTAGCAACCCCTCCTTTCCCTGCTTTTGCTGTATTCTGGATATACTAGCTTCTTGTGCATGCCCTATTTTGTGGGATACTGGGTCACTATCAATCCAGGTCATAATAGGGATACGGGGCCTTAATAGGACATCATGTCCTATTGTGAGTTGTTCAGTTTCAGTTAATGCCCAGTACGCTACTAAGAGCTGCTGTTCAAAGGGGGTGTAAGACTGCCCGCCTCTGGAAGCTTTCGTGACCAGAAACCAAGAGGCACCCTTTTCCCCGATTGCATCTGCCATACGCTCCAGTTAGCGTATTGACCAGAGTCAGTTACGTGAAACTCAATTGATCCATCTTGTATGGGCCAAAGATCCAAAGCTGTTTGGATGGCCATTTTCACTTGTTTAAAAGCCTGAGTTTCTTCCCCCTCCCCCAATTCAAATTTATATTTCTTCCTAGTAACTTTGTATAATAGCTGTAAAATTATTCCCAGATGGGGGATGTGGGCTCGCCAGTAGCCAAATAGCCCTATAAATTTCTGAGCTTCCTGAAGTTTAGTCCTCGGGATGGGAAATATAAAATTTTCTGCCTCGCTTTTGGGAGGATTTCCCTATGTCCCTTGTTCCAGTTAATTCCCCAAAATTTCACTTGTTTGGCTGGCCTTTGAATCTTAGCTGGATTAACTTCCCAGCCTTTCTGTCTCATATGCCGAATTCAATCTTCTAGAATGACCTGTGTATGCTGTTCTGACTGGGTCTGTATTAAAATATTATCAATGTAATGCGTGATCTGCAGTCCTTCAGGCAAAGGAAACTCATCTAAATGTTCTGTAACAATCCGGTGACAGATCGTAGGGCTATGGAGATACCCCTGTGGGAGACGAGTGAGTGTGTATTGTCTCCCATTCCACGTAAAGGCAAACTGAGACCAAAACTTACTCTCAATTGGAATAGTAAACAATGCATTAGCCAAGTCAACAACAGCATACAAGTTGCCTGGAAATTTTTGGACACACGTTCAATTGAAGTAATAGTATCGGGTACAGCAGCATGTAAAGGCGGAGTGACTTTATTTACTCCCCTATAATCTACAGTCATGCGCCAGGACCCATCTGTCTTTTTTACTGGCCAGACTGGACTATTCCAAGGAGAGGTGGTGGGCACCAAGACTCCAGCTTTTACATAATCTTGTATTGTAGCCTCAATTTCTTGGTGTCCTCCAGAAATCTGATATTGTTTCAATGTCACAATTTTAATAGATTCAGATAATTCAACTGGAGTCATATGTAGGTACCCCACCGTAACAGGCAGAATTTTGAAAGCCTCTACTGCAAATTGATATTTCCCATCTTCTAAATTTAGGGACATCCCTCTAAGAATGTCTATCCCAATTATGTATTCCTTAATGGGAACTATTACTACAGAATATTCTCTTTTGGGAAACTGCCCAATCTTCATGGTAAGAGTAACTTGTTTAGCTGTAATTTCAGCGCCCCCAATGCCAGTTATAGTCAAGGGGCGGCCTTTAAATTTCTGTGGATTCCCATAAACTAAAAAGGCTGCCGCTCCGGTGTCAATTAAAGCTCTAGCTACAGTATGGGACCCATTTTTCCAATGAATAGTCAAATCAATATGTGGGCGAATGTCTTCTAACAATGTTAATTGACACCGGAGTTTGGCCTGATCCCTATGGGGCAGCCTGGAGAAAAGGGTTAAAATCAGGGTATAAACCCTGACGTGGAGGTGGCCGAGCACTAGATCCCATAAGCTCCGGTTCTTCTATCTCTCGCTCTCTGTTCCCCTTTCTGACGTCTGCCTTTCTTGCGTGCTTTACCTTTTCCTTATATAGCTTCCACATATCTGAAGTTGGAATCCCATCTATTTCCTCTCTTTTTGCTCCATTCTTTAACAAGGCCTGAAACATGTCTCTTCTAGAGAACTTGCTGGGATTTGGGGGTTGCCCTTTGGAAGGATGTGCGCTCTCTCTCCAATCCCCCATATCCCCTAACTGGGTCATCCTATCTAGGACCGCTCCCAGTGTATTCCCGGTTTCACTCAGGAGAAAAGTCATCATCAAGTTCCTGTAAGCAGGCGGAGTGGTGCACACCAACACATTACGATGAGGGACTCCCCCACGCGGGTCTCAAAGTATGCATCCGCCTCTCCAACCGTTATAGCAGTTTCCATGCATTCTTCCTTTAATTTCATAATACCGTCTCGCAGCGTATACCATGGACGGTCACTAGAGGGTCATGAAGTGTCAGTGGGATATTGCTGGTTACAGCACTGTGCTGCAAGGGCTAACAAATTAGTCTGCCTGCCCTGATCTTGAACATGATAGTCCCTAAGAGCTGCCTGCACATGTGGGTTGGAGGTTACAGATATAAACTTCAAGCAATCAGTGAAATCAAACGTTATCCCTCCAGCCCCTGGATCCACTATTGGGATCATCCAGGTGATTAAGGCTTCACCTGGCCTTTGGGTGAATCTCGATAATGTTATTAATCTCTTGTTGGGTAAAATCTTCAATAGTTATTTTCCCTGCTACGTTGCCCGTAGCCATATCCCTTTCTTCCCTCGGGGCACAATAGGACGTGCACCAAACAGATGTTTTCCCTCATCTCCCCGTTAAGCCTCCTCCTCCAGTTCATCCCAATCCTCCTGATCACCATCTATATCATCCCAAATATCCCCATCCCTTGTATCGGGAGCCCAATCTGCCTTCGCAGAGGCTGTAACAGCATGCACCTTCTTAGATTTACCTTTCCTCTCCTTTTTTTATATTTATATTTTGCAACCCTAATAGCTGCAGTCTCAGCAATAGTCTGGTAATTTCCAGCCTGATCAGCCAAAATATAATTCTGACACTGTAACATGGACAAACGACTTTGTAAGTCACATTTTTTTTCCATTTCCAATTTTTCCTTAAGCAGGCTTTCCTTGTTTTCTCTTCATCTTTCGGTAGGCAGTTAGAATTGCCCAAACGCAGCAAGCAACTGACTTCTTTTCTGCAGTGCTGACAGCCTGCAGGCAGGTCAGCAGCTGCGGAGGCTCAGCATTAGCGACCCATGTATCCCAGTTTTCAGCGAGGCCAGAGCCCCGAGCCCAGTCCTGGGCCAGCTGAGAATACGGGAGTTCTTCCCAACCCAGCACAAGGGGCACGGGAGCCTCAGGGTCTCCTTTCCTCCCAAATGGCATGGTGGTTGCATATCCTGCTCACAGCGCCAAAATGTAGCAGCAAGGGGCTACGTTTTAAGTGGCCACAGAATTTGGGTGTCGAATACACATTCACCATGCACACTAAGACGGAGTTGAGGCAGCAAAACACTATTTATTAAGTGAGGCAGTAAGTAAGATAGACAGAATAAAGCAAAGTAAAACAAAGAGCAACAGTGAGTTCTCACCACCCAAAGAGTGTTTCCAAGGTGCTGGGGAACCGAGACAGCGTCTTGGCTTCAGGTGTGTCCGGCGAGCGTCCCTGTCGGAGAGTTCCGATTAGGGCTCCCCCAAGACACTAATTATATAGGGTTTTTTCCAATAGATTACCAGTCGGGAAAGAATGCTAGACCATAGCGGTTACAATCAGCAAGCATGGGGACAATGAATCACAAGTATCAGGGTAATTATCTAGGGTAGAAGGCAGGGGACATGATTCCGGCACTTTCACAATGTACATGAGGTGACTGTGGCCACAGGGCAACCTACGTGATCCTATTCGTGCGTTCCACTGGCGGGTCAGCTATTGTTCAACCAGGGGGGCTGGCGAGGCCTCCCAGAGTTTACTCCTGCTGACGGGGAGTCAATGTCTGGGTGCCACCCGGACAGAGGGTTCCCCTGACGCAACAAGTGGAAGGCACAGAGGGGCACCTAACTCACATTATATTTACTTTACAGTGTGTGTGTGTGCGTGTGTGTGTGTGTGTGTGTGTGTGTTTGTGTGTGTGTTTCTCAAACAGAAACTGAGAAATAGACATGGAAAGACACAGAGAAGACAAACTGAGAGGAACAGAGTGACAGAGATGGGAAGAGAGACCCAGTTACAGTTATTGTGGGAGAGACAGAAACATGGACCAACTAGGGAAAAGCACTTCCCCCTTCTCCCCCTCTGTATCCTGGCTTGTCTTCTTGGCTTTACATGGGAGGCCTTGGTGCTGATGAATGCAGGGCTGCTTCCCTCCTCAGCTGGCCTGGTTAGAATGCCCTTCATGCTTTCACCAGCTTTTTTCCTGGTCAGTAATGAGTAATGGAGTAATTCCTCCTCAAACAAACAGTGGCCATTGTGAGAAAGCTACTTTGAAACGTAACCTAGTGTAACCTAATGTATTCTTCGTCTGCTTTAAATTGTTTGGGACTAAAGAATAATACATTTACCTATCTGTATGTTTTCAACTTTTTTTCCTTTTTAAAATTTGCATTCTTTTTTATTTATACAATTGCACATAAATGTAAGACTATATTCCTATATTCTAAATATAGGAAATATAATAAAAACGTCCAGCACAGAGTTAACACTAAAGATACCCTGATTTTCAGCCCCAGTCCTTATTTCTACCCCAGAAATAAGCAGGGTCATAAAATTTGGAAGGTTCTTTCCAAACTTTTAAATAATTTATACACACATATATATACTTAGAGAAATACAAGGGGGTGGCTGGTTAGCTCAGTTGGTTAAAGCGTGGTGCTAGTAACACCAAGGTTGCTGGTTCGATCCCCACATGGGCCACTGTGAGCTGCGCCCTCCTTAAAAAACAAAACAAAACGAGAAATTCATATTTGTTTTGTGTGTATGTTTATTTACATAAATGGTATTACACTCGTCGTATCATCCTGTAACTGTGTTTAGGTAAATGGTATCAGAGTGTTCATGTTTTATATCATTCTGTAGTTTCCTGTTTTCATGTAATGGTATGTGTTAGAGACCTTTCACATTCAAGTTTACCTCACAAGGTGTGCCATGCTATGCTTATAATAGACTTTTCTCTTTAATCTGTTTAGTGGGTGAGTCACATTTTTTTGTTGTTGTTCAGTGTTGAAGCATCCCAAATTATACTCTCAGTAACTTTGTGGAAAATATTTGTTCATATTTTAGCCAGATTTTTTTCTCTGTGAGAATGAGCTGTAGAGTCAGTTAATTTGTTGTTGTTGTTGTTGCTGTGGTTTGTTGTTGGGCACCGTGGGGTATGGTTGTTAGGATCTGATAATGGGACTTGTGAAATGAGTTAGGTAGTAGCTTTACTTTTTTTTATGTCCTGAAAAAATGTGGGTACCCAGGATTGACCTTGAAGGTTTGGGAGAACTCCCCTGTAAAACTATATGTCTCTAATATTTTATTATTTTATCAATTGCTTCCTAGGTCACTGGTATATTTAAGAATTCTCATTTTCTTGAGCCAATTTTTTTTTTTTTAACTTTGTAAAACATCTACTTTTGGTTGTCAGATAGTTTGGTTCAGGTTACACTACACATAGTTACAGTTTTCACCTTTTCCTGTTTGTAATTACACCCCCCTTTTCATCATGAATGTTGTGAGTTTATACTTCCCCTCATCTTCTTTCTTCCTCTCCTTAATCTTTCTCGCTCCCCAACACTTGTCCAATTTTTAGCTAATATGTGAATATTTATAAAAAATTAACTTTTACTTAATCATTGTTGTACTATTTTTTGGCTACGTGTCGTATGTCTAGATTTTGATGTATGATGCTCCCATATTTTATTTCTAAGAAGTTTATAATTGCTGCTTTGATATTCTGCTTAACTCAAGAATTATTTAGAAGTATGTATATGTGTTTATGTTTCTTTCCTATGTGTATAATTTTGTGCACTTTCTGTCATTAATTTATAAATTGGCCTAGTTGTGGTCAGTGAGCATGACAACTGTAATTTCTACCTTTTGAAAAACTCTGAGATTTCCTTTATAGCCTAATCATGATTAGATTTTAAGATTGTTATATGTGTATGGAGTAACTGGAGTGCAAAGATGGAATGAAGAAAAGAGATATAGATAGATATATAGATATAGATGGTTGTTAAACCTTCTGTTTCCATTTTCCAACTCTAAATTTTTCATTCATGCTTCCTGTGTCTTTTTGTGGTGCTTTCTGTAAGAATTCGTTGTCTCTACTTCATCTGAGTTCTCTTTATGATTGATATTTTTATGTTCATTAAAATTATTTGCATTTTAAAAAATTCTTTGAATTAAAAAAATTCTTTATAACTCTATTAAAAGTTTAATTTTAACAATCTTTTTTAAAAATTTCGTGAATCTGTAGTTATGTTTTAGGAACAGAATGCATTCTCTCCTCCCTCTGAGGATATTAGCCAGACTTAAGCCAAAAGCAGGTTCTATTTGTCCTGTTGACTGTTTCTTTGAGTGTAAGTTCTACTTATTCTGTTTGGTGTGTATCTCCCATGTTCTTGGCATTGCTGAAGTATTTGGTGAGCTATGGTTGGGTACTCACCTTTTCATTTAAAGTGTCCTGCTTGTAGCTATTGTACATACACCACGGTGCATGATGCTAAGGTGGATAAAAGGAATGCCCTGTTATTCCCAGATGCAGACAGCCACCCTCAACAATGCCCAGACTCTCTTTCAATATCATAATCTCAGTCTTTGCTGGAAAGTTGACTTCTGTTGTTCCCTGAGTGGTCCAGGTGAGGAGTGGGTGAGAAAGGGCTAAAGAAAGGACTAAGGGATTTAAAAAATCCTAGCTACCCACTCTTGATTCTGCAGTCCATCACTCTGTGGACTCCTTCTGCGCATACATTCATCTTCAGGCTTGTAATACTCTAGGCTTGTAAGCCACTCGTACTTTTTGCAGCAGGCATCTCTATATATAGGTTTAGGTGCATGGTTTCTTTCTTTTATCTGATGCCATCAGATTTATTATTACTATTATTATGATTATTATTTTATATGATTTGAAGAGGGAGGGGAGCTTCCCAAATGATCACCTGTAGCATTCCTTAATGATATTATTTCTCCAGGTTTAGAGACAAGGAAAAGGGAAGTTGAGGTCAGATGAAGAGAAGAAGAAACAAACAATTTATGGACTTATTCTATGTGTGTGAAGAAAAGCTTTTGCAAACACATAAATAGAAAGTGATTAACCTTTGATCTTCAGTTGTTTTTAGATTTTTGTATACTAATGAGATATTCTTTTTCATTTTTAGGTCTTGAATATAATCATGGCTAAACCTTATGAATTTAACTGGCAGAAGGAAGTTCCTTCCTTTTTGCAAGAAGGGGCAATTTTTGACAGATACGAAGAGGTAAAGAAGTATTATTCATCTTTTCGCTCAAAACATTCTTATAATTATTTCATTTTAATTACAGGATTGAGTAAATAGTCTTTGACAGAAGTAGGAACATCTTTGAGATTTATAGGTTGGAATTGTTGGAAAGAGGCAAGTTATAAGATATCATAATAATGATAATGATACTGTAATTTATTGAACACTTACCACATGCCAGATATAATGACACCGATACTATAAATTATTGAGTGCTCACCGTGTGCCAGACAATCTTCTAAAGCATTTTATGTAATTGTGTAATTCCTCACAGTAACCTTATAAGGTTGTTGCTACTATTATCTTCATTTTACAGATGGGTTTCATGTAGCAACATTTTTTGCTTAATAAAGTGCTTTTGGCAGGCTTTCTACATAAAACTTTCTGTTTGTTACAAATGTAACAGTGATTTGACTTTGTGCTAGTCATTTGCTTTGCTTATTTCATTTATACAGAACATTTTGACCTAAGTTTTGCATGACTCTGCTCTGTCATTTATCGTTTGTGCCCTTGCAAGGTGGCAGTGGCTCCAGACGTTCCATAGAGCAGGGGCTTGGGGCTTTCCATCTGTTCAGAAGGTTTAAGTAGGTGGGGTGAAGCCTCAATAGCATTGTAAATGCCTTGTTTTTGTTAGATTGCACTTAAATTTGTGGTGAATTGGAGTTAAGAGTGTGTGATGAAACTATTGCCACTAAGGAAAAGTGAAATGTAAAACTTGTCATTACTTAGTTTAGAGTCAAAGTTGGTTCCTTTCAGAATCAGTTGAATGTATGTAGTGGCTAATTGAATGTATGTGGTGGTCCTCCCAGATGTTCAGATTGTCAGGCCTTTTCATGAGGTCTGTGGGCTGAAGTGACTCAGTATTTGTTGACTGGTTTTTCTAAAACGTGTATTATAATACTCTCTAGATTTATACCATAGTTGCTTTGTAAGTAAACAAAATTGAGAAAGGCAAAGGATGAGCCCTAACTAAGTCACTATTCCTTGTATTAAATTAAAGCACTGAAGTGACAGCTAATTTATATGACTGAAACTTTACTGCTTCCCAGAAAGGACAACTGCTATAAGAAGAAATAGAAAATATTTCTGTTTCTGGAGGCAACCAATGTTAGTTAATTCTTTGGCAGTTTTCTTTTAGTTTTGTTTTTTTGTTTTGTTTTGTTTTCTATTTGTTTTTCTTTTTTCCCCATAGTTGTGATCATAATCTTTTGAAAATATAAATCAGAACTTATTCGTCCTCTATTTAAAATGCTTCCATGACTCCATATAGTAGGATAAAGGAAACTGGTCAGAATGAGATCCTTTCATAATCTGGCTCAGGCTGATTTCTGCAACCTCATTTCCCACCAGCTTCCTGCACACACTCTCTGCTTCAGCCATAAAAATCCACTTACAATTCCCTCAATAAGCTATTCTGTTACGTACATGTTTTGTGCATGCTGCTGCCCCTGAAATACACCTGTTCCTCCTTGTTTGACTGGTGAACTTCTCTTCGTGCTTCAGAACTCAGATGAGAAACTCCACCATTTTGATATCTTCCTTGACTCAGTCAATAAGAATTTATAACTTCTTTGTGCCACTACCTTCCCTTGCACATATTACTCTGCATTCACATTTTATTTAATGTTTTTTCTCTCTCCTAGTATATTCTTGAGTCTCTTGAGGTTGAGAACTATATTTTACTTAATTTTCTCTGTTCAGGGACTAACGGTGCCAAACTCACTGTAGATGTCTAGTATCAAAAGGGATTTTAGATAGAATTGATTCTAATTCAGTCTGTTTTTGTTGTTTGTTTGTTCATTTTCTTGATAACTGAAATGGTGAGAAGACATGATAATCCTTGACATCCATGTGGGGATATGTACTTCAACAGATACAAAATATTAGGGTAAACCATATGACGTTTTCATCTTTTAAATTTAAAATTATCAATATCAACAATTTGATATAGTTCAAGCCTAATACAAAGTAAGTTTATTGGCAGTTGACTACTTTTAACTACTTTATACAACTTAGCAAAGGCCTCAGACTAGCTTGGACACGTTTCCAAGTCTTTCTCCCAGGTAAGCCAGGTCTAGGTTTGGCACCAGCATCACCAAGATGATTCATGGCCATTGCTCACTGTTATAAGCTAATGAGACACATCACTCCCTAAATCTACTAGAGTGTCCCAAAAGATTTGTGGTTTTCTAAGGCAGTTTCCCAGGCTCTGGAAATCTATAGAATCAGTAAAAAATGCTACATGCCTTCTAGTTCCTCAGAGAAGGTCTTTTTAAAGAGATTAAATGTAGTCACTGGCTGAGTATCTCTACTACTGTCATATAAGCAAAAACTTATTAGAGAAAAAAGTGCTTTTTGATAAAGTGAAATGTGATTTGATGAACTAGAAGTCCATCATCACTGAATTATTTTTATTTCTCATGATGATTTTATTAATCATCACAGCTCACTCACATTTAGAAAACACTGATTGCTTAGACTTCTAAAGGTATTTGCTTTTCTTCCAGGTTCTTCTACAGATGAGGTCATGTTAGGAGGAAACAAATCTTGAGCAAGTATTAAATACAATATAACTAAGCTTTCAACTTTCTTAAGTGCTGTTTCACTAGTGTTTGAAGCAAAAAAGAAAAAAGAAATGAACTTCATAAAGCGAATACTCGTATGTCTCTTTATAACAACGTATAAAACCAGAAAGCCAAATCGTATTTCAAGCTGGACTGTCCCAGTTTTTATTTCCCAATCCTATATAATTCTGCCCTTTGGAGCCACAGCCATTAAAATATTCAAGGCAACAAAATATAAGCAGAAAAGGTTCATTTCTACAATTTGTGCATGAGCAGCAGTGAGAAATGACAGCTGACAGTAAGTGGGAGGAACTGGAATTAGAGGAAACACAACCTGAGCGTCCCAAAAGCATCATAGAAAAGAGACCATTATTTATAAATGGGGTATAAATGCCTTCAGCATCATATGACAACTATCTCCATGGCCTGGAGGATCAGGTAAACATTCAATTATGTTCCATGGGTTGTTTTAAAGAAGACAGGAAAGTGTTTTAAGCAGTGGGTGAGCACTCACTAGGTCAGGAAAAAAAAGTGTTTGCTGGCCATTGTTTCTAAAACTATATATTATCTTGTCAGTAAATGTGATCAGTGCAACTGCATTTAAGCATGATTTTATTCTGCATTGCTGAGGGATTTCTTTTGAAGTAGCCCACAATTTCAGAAGCTGCCTAACGTAACAGCCTGCACTGTAGCCTCTGTATTCCCATGCCACTGCTAAATCTGTTTTTTAATCTAACTTTATTTGACTTAGAAATTACTTGAATGCAAACTATATTTTGTTTCCAAGCGATGCTTGTTATTAAATCTTTAAAAATAGAGATTTTTTCTGTTGCAGAGGAGAGAAACAGCAGTGCTTTTTAAAGCACATACAATCCAAATGTCTCTAACTCAGCCGTTCCTCTCATGTCCATATTGAAGGGCTGAAGACCCCATCCCCTGACTCCTCGAGGCCCTCCCCCGTCTTTCCTAGGATTCCTAGGTGCTTACACTTCTTGGTGAATATGCCTATTATCAAGGCCTTCTTACTTCTCTGTCCTCAGTTCTAGCTTGTTCCTTTTCCAAAACCCATTATATTGTCAAATCCCCAAAACAAGGACCTTATGTGAAGTAGACTTCTACTAATGACTGAGTGGTAGCACAGGAGAATGGCGGCACACAACAGGACACACTTTCAGATTAAACGTCAGCGATCACGCCGAATCAATTTCATTAGTCAGCCTGGCCAAGGGGTGTTTCTCATTGTCCTCTCGTTTGCCCCACTCTCCCACCAAGATGCACGTTACTGTTTCTTTTTTTTAATCTCTCCATCAGAGGCCTTTTCCAATTTACCCTTTTCCTCTTTTCCATAGGCCACTTTTCCAAATTAAAGAAAAAAAAAAAAAAATCCCCATCTCACGCCAAAAGAGAAAAATGGTAAATTCTAATCCCTTCTCATCCTGGGCCGCTTGCCTTCCTTTTCACCTCAAACTCTCCCATCCAGACTCTCTCAAGACCTTCCCTTTTTGCATAACTTTGAAGGGCAACGTAGGTCCTTAAAATAAACTACATTTAAAAAGATCTTTATCCTTAAGAAGAATGCTGCTTTCCTTCTATAGAAAAACAGTCACCTACAGAACTGTGCAATGATGGACATGCTCTATGTCTGCGCTCCCCATTACCATGGGTGGCTGGTCGCACTTGAAAGGTGGCTAGCAGAACTGAGGAACTGAGTTCTTAATTTTGTTTAATTTTAATTAGGACTTACATAGCTACCTGTGGGTGATGGCTATCTTATTGGACAGCACAATCAGCTCAAACTACATTATAACCAGATTTTAAAATACCATCTGTCGTGCGGGGGACCCTGCTCGCTGTGCCATTTGTCGTGCGGGGCGGCCTGCAGGGTCTCTGCTCCCGCTCCCCATACAAGAACGCAGGATATGGCGAGGCCAAAAAGGAACACCCACGGAGCCATAGGTACGGGAGTCATACCACTATATTCTCTCTGGCGGCACTATACTCTCACTGGAGGCTGGATCCACACTGTCCGCAAACCGCCATCCACACTTGCCAGCCCAGCTGCCATCTTCTTGCTAGCCCCCATTCTCTCTCTCTCTGCTAGCATAGCCACAGCAGTTATATTAGTGGCCAATGGCTCACTGGTTACAGCTGACGGCCAACTAGCCACAGCTGATGGCCATGCAATCACAGTTAGCCATTTACTACCTGAGCCAACACCTTTCTATGTGAGGCCGAGAGCCTGGAAACTGCTTTCTGGGGCTCTGTCCCCACACCATCCTTCTTTCCCAACAAAAAAGAAGCAGTTTTTAGTTCACTTAGTTGGAATCTACAATATCATCAGTCATGTCTTCTTAGTGGCAGCTGGAGTAGAGATTTAAATGTTTTATAAATGACTCATTTCAGTACCAATTGGCCTCCCTACATCACAGATCTCAGCTTGGGCCACCCCTTTTTCTCACCCATGGGACTTATTGCATCTGAAACAAGCTGCCCAGATGGAGTGTCTTTTTCTGGTAAAGCCTTGGTCTTTAGCCCCTCCCACCTCCCTCCTCCAACCCCCTCCCCTACACACATAAATAGAGCCAGTTGGTGCTTACAACTGCCACCAAGAAAACAGAAACAATTATGGCAATTGTCAAACCCAGAGAAATACCAAAGTGCAGGATCAACCTAAAGTTGGGCCGAGTGGGACAGGCCAAATATGGCCTCTTTCCAAGGCGTTGCTGAAATCAAAGTGTGGGCCACACAGTGAAGCTCCAAAAGACCTAAGCAGCCTACACACCCCATGCTGCTCATCAGTGAAGCGAAGAAGTTTCCAAATATAATTCCCCAAACACTAAAAGCACAACCCTTGTAGAAAGTATTTAGACTTAAAAATTCATTTAACTCCTCAGTGAGGACACCAGCAGAAGTTAGTTCTAAGAACATTGGAGGAAGAGAGTTTTCGTATAGTCCGGAAAGGAGAACTGAAACAAGTTTTATCAGTTAGATACAAAACTGACTGTTGCTCTGTAGGGCCATGAAACTGACCTCTGTGGTTATCTTTCCTACCAGACACAAATCACAAGCATTGCTATAGAACAAAACCAGCTGTAACTTATCTAACTAACTTCAGAGAATCTGGGCCCTACACAAGAGTAAGTCAAACAAAGTCATAGTCTACAGAAATAAGTCATTCTTCGGTGGGTCTCTAGATAATGGTCTTGTATAATGCTGAAAGGCTAGGTAGCCATCTTTCATCTTATTCCCAAGTTTTGGGTCCTTTAAACTGAATTGTATGTACCTACGGGATCAGGATATTGAGCTCAAGAGTAGAAAGTGGAATTGTGGCATTTTACTTGTATTTACAGTGAAGGATACTTACAAAGTCATCATAATGATGATGATACTTGTCTTTCAGCTTTTAGAATCAACCTAAAGGTAGGCAAAATATGTAATTATTATTGACAGGAGAATGAAAAAGGTATTAACTATGTGAAAGGTAAGAGGGCAGACAGATGTTGGAAAGCACAAGGAGTTAAGGAAATGGAAGAGACTAGAGGATTAATAGTCTCCGTGGGAGGTAATGTTGATAATTAGTTGATGGTGCATAACATAGAGACTTACGTCTATTATTTAAAGTGTAAAAGGTGCCAATTACAAAAGCAAAAATAATATAATTCCAAATTTGGAGTAAGGGGAGCCGGAGAAAAAGTAGGAAAGTGAGTTAAACAGAGTTCGATTTCTGAGTGTTTATTCTACGGGACCTATTACTACATATGCCTGGTGAATATTGGTTCAGTTCTTGGCTGCTTTGCCACAAGTCGCACTCTCTTCAGGCTCCAGTCCCTTTTAGAATCAGACATTTAAAGTAAAAGAAAAAATTTGCTGGTATCACTTTATTATACACCAAATTAAGTCCAAATGTTTCAGTTTGAAACTGCAGGCCCTCAGCATGTGGCCCCAGATGCCCTGCCACCCTCACCCCTGCACTTTCCCCCACAGTCAAGTTGTGATGAGGAAGGGGGGTGTTGGGCACTCCGTGGTGTGATGAGCTTGGAAGGATAATGGGTCCAGGGGACTGACCTGGGTTGCCTCAGAGAGCAGGCCAATCAATCAGCCAACCAAAGCACAGTTAAGATGAGGGCTAGTCCATGGCTTGTGTAAGTCATGCATGTGGAATGGAGGGAAGCGGCTTGTCCAGCTGGGACAGAGGGAGATTGGTGGAGGGCGGCAGCTGAAGCTGTAGAGATGGGCAGTGTCAACACCTTAAATGGCTTTACTTTCCAGCCCCAGGCATTGGCATGAGATCCTGAAAGTGACAGGAAGTCTTAGCAGGGACGGATGAGGTCTGAATGATGACTGGAAAGCGGGTATGGCTGGGTTCATTGTGTGAATAGTCTGGGAGGGAAAAGCTGGATTGAAGGACCCAGTAGACAGTCAGACATGTGCGAGATAAGGGAAGCGGTTGAGTATGAAAATCCATTAGAAGATTTTCTAACCCGGTGGATGTAGAAGGTGAGAGAGGGAATAAGACGTGTAAAATGAAGTTGAGATTTCTGGCACAGGAAGCTGGGCAAACTCTGATTCACACAAAAAGAACGCCAGAGAAGAAATACATATATGGATGCACTTACGTTGTTCCTCTTCCTGAGATAAACGGTATTTATCGTCATATCTTCTGTAGTAGTTAAGAAACATTTTGCATATAATAGAAATCACATAAGTTTTAGTTAAAAATAAATTGAACAAAAAGGGAATTGAAAATCATACTAAACTCTGCAAAAGCAGGAACAAATGGATGCATTTTCCTCCTTTCTCAGACCTCCACTCCCAGGGCCACTGCTGGCATCCTGGTTGGAGTCACATCGTGTGTGGACTCATGGTAAGAAGAGAAGTCTTAGAAGTGGGCAGATGCCTCATCGTGTAGAGCAGCAGGTCTCAAAGTGTGGTCCCCAAACCAGCATCATCAGCATCACTTGGAACCTTATTAAAAATGCAAATTCTTGGGCCCATCTCACAGATGAATCCGAAACTCTGTGAATGCGCCCAGCAATATGTGGTTTAATAAGCCCTTCAAAGGATTCCAGTACGAGAATCAGTGGTGTAGAATCAGGACAAGGAGTTTGGATTTTTCTTTCTGATTGTTAAGGGAAACCATTTCCACAGGGACTGACATGATCCGATTTACATTGGGAGACACTTTGGTAGCTGTGTGGAGCATGGTTTGTAGGGGGTGGGGTAACATGCATGAAGCAGATATGAGAGTGTGGTTGGAGACACCAGGAATTGAATTTAAGGAAGGTGAACTGGAGTTGTAGTTATTGGTTATATCTCTGTAGGCCATTTCCTTAACATCTTTGTGCTAGAAAAGAGGAGATGGTAAGACAGATGAGTCTGAAGAGTATATTTTTCACCTAAGGATTGTGTGATTCTATGGCCACCTGCCTTCAGTTACCTTTCTTGCCATCATAGCCATGTGACTTCTTCCTCACATGATAAGAAAGCTATGACCAGGCACCTGGGCACTTCATTGGTTTGAACACTGAAATCCAAAGCTGCAAGGTTACAAAAATCCATCAGCCAGGATTTTGCAAAAACACTCAGTCATGTTCCTTCCTCTAGTCTAGACAAACCTTTAAAACAGCAGTGCTGATAATGTTATCTATTCTCTCAAACCCTCAAAGCTTAGAGTTCATTGTCATCCAAGCATAAGGCATTTAAGAAAAGGTCTATATGATTTGGAAAGTTCCGGAAAGTAAGTTGACTTGAAGACAAAAGACTCTGGTTTGAGCTTTGACCCTGACATTTACAAGTTATGTCCTTGAGCAAGTCCTTTTACCTGTCTGAGAGAGCTTCCATCTCGCCTCAAATGAGGACACTATACCTGTGCCAGAGGCTCCTGGTAGGTGTGTACGAGGTGCCCAGTGTGTGTGGATACCTCTTCAGAGCAAAGACTCCACCATAGTTGAGACCATGTCTGTTCTATAAACTGTTCAGCCAATACTTCAATGCATACTGTTGGAAACATTCAAAAGCTATTATCACTCAACTCTTAGCACTCATAATCAGAATCCTAAAGTTTCTGCCAGTAAATGGCTTTTAACACCTTCCACCTTTCATTCTCTGCCTTAACTCAGACGGGGAGGTTTATTAACTGAAGTCCAGGATAATCCAGGTTTTCAATACATAGATTCCCTAGCCCACATTTGTTCCTTTACTTGTAGATAAGGTTAGAAGAGTAATTTCAAATTACAGAGTTTACTGACCTGCCCTCCATCACCATCAGCCTCTGAGGGTGTGAGCTGGAGGAAGATGCAGCCACTGCCCTTTATGAAAAGGAAGCTGTGCCTGATTCAAGCAATGGGAACGTGTGTTAAATGAGATGTATACCAAAGGGAGCTAAGTTGTGCCGACAGTTACCCAAGGATTGAGAGAACGGAGAAATCTAAAAGTACTAGAACAATCAGAGACAATTTCCCTAAGAAGGTATTACCGACCTCAAGCTTGACTGACTGGAAAATAAAGTTACAGGGAGGCTCAGAGGACAAGAGGCAACAAGCCTGAGACGGTCTTGCTAAGACCATCCTAAATCAGCCCTCATCTGGAGATGCAACATCAGATCTGTAATGAAGTGATGAGGTCGAAAGGGAGGAAAGAGCAGGAGTTAGAAATGTGAAGAAACAAAGGTTGAAAAGGATCAAATGTCACTCAATGATTGTATCAACTTTTGCTGCATAACAAACCACACCAAAGCTTAATGACAGAGGGGGAGAAAACTTTTCCTCTGCCCTCTTAGTTTCCAAGCCTGGGGCTTGTGAATTAAACTGGCAAAAGCCAGATTAGCAGGAGAAAAAGCAAATAAATTTTACTGATGCTAATACTTTTACATGCACAGGAGCTTCACAGAAAAGAAGTGAAACCCAAAGAAGTTAGTCTCAGAAGCTTATATACCATTTTAACAAAGGGCAGTATATCGTGGAGAAATGACTAGACAAAGAAAAATAGGATTTGGGCTTCTAGGGGTAGTAAATTGTGAAAAGGTCAAGATGTGGGAAAATTAATGGAGGATAAGGGTTATTTTAGTAAGGTTTGTGCAGAGTCATCTTAGTGCTGACTTTCCCTCTGCTTCATAGCCGTAAAGCTCCCCAGAGAGGGGATTTATGGAAATCCTCATTTCTCAGACGGTTCTGCTTTTAATTAGATAAGGGAAGCTCTGAGAAGGCTTCTTTCTGCATCTGTTGTTTCTCAATTCCCTTCAGCTCAAAATCATATGCCAAAGTGACATTTTGGGTGGCATATTCTAATCACCTTCAGTGGTTTAAGGCATCAACCATTTATGTAGTGCATGATTCTGTGGTCAGCCTTCAGGGCTGGGCTCAGCTGAGCACACTCAAGTGTTTGCTGGGCCAGGTGAGGGCTGATTTAGGATGGCCTTAGCAAGGCCGTCTCATCCCCACTCCAGCTGATCTGTCACCCTCTTGCAAGCAGGAGGGGCTTGTTCTCTTTTGGACATAGCCAGGTTTCTGCTGCATTCTCCAGGCCAAAACAAGTCACGAGGGCAGCCTAGACTCAACGGGTGGGGACCTACACTCCACTTCTTGATGGGAGGAGCTGCAAAGTCACACTGCAAGTATGTAGCTACAGGAAGGTTTGAAGAACTGTGGCTTTTTTTGCAATCAACCACAGTTATCTTAGGTACGTTTTATGTAGTTGGTTTTTCATGTTGAAAAGACTTCGAAGAGTGGTCAACATACTTTGTAAAAGACGACATATTAAATACTTTAGGTTGGATGAATCACAGTCTCTTTCTCAACTATTCAACTTTGTCTTTGTAGCACAAAAGCAGCCATAGAGCATAAACAATCTGTAAATGAATGAATGGGCTGTGTTCCAATAAAACTTTACTTTCAAAAACAGATCAATTTGATTTGACCCATGGGCTGTAGTTTGTACACACCTAGCTTAGAAGACAAATAATGTTACACAGAAACGAATAACAGATTAGTTTTGATGGTGCTGATGATACCTTCAGTTTCAGGTAATTTGAGTTCAACATTTACAAATGTATTATTATATTTATTTTAGTCATCCTGCATTTCTTTCGCTGTTTTCTATCATTGTATCGGCTTTTGCTGCATAACCAACCACTCTTGTCTTTTCTAAGATGCTCCACTTGTGTTTGTTTGAAGTGTAAATAGGAAGATGTTCCATGTCAGCCTCTTCAAGCCATATCTGTGGCTGCAGGTGTGCAGGTGCGCAGAAGCATGGTGGTCCAGGCATTCTCTTCATTAGAGTTGCTGAGTCAGCCTCACTCATTTTTATGTTTGTCCCCTCTCTGTGAAGTTTCTTTGAGTTTGCTTTTGTTCATTCACAAGAGTAGAAGATACTTATTCCTTGGAAAAATAGAAGCATTTCACCCATGAAATAGTGTCTGAGTCAGTCTCAGGGAAAACTCTAATACTTGAGATTGGTGCTATTCAAAGGTCAAGGGTACAGGAAGGACTGCTTATTCCTGGGAAGACGGGAGACGCATCCTTTCTGCAACTAGCGAAGGAAATCTGTCTGGGGTGGCGTTTGATTTCGAAGGAGCTTGTGGAAACAAAAAACTACAACACAAAACAAATAGAACGTGTGTAAATGAGTTGAGAAAATTAAAACATAAGGAACTAGTTGAGGAGCAACATAGGTCTCTGAAATACTAATGCGCTATGCTAAAGAATTTAGTTAAAAATTCAATGGCTAAAAAAAAAAATAAAAAAAATTCAATGGCTAACGTGACAGTGCTGGTTGTTTATTGCTTCTTTTTCGCCTGAAGTGTAAATAGGAAAATGTTCCGTATTAGCTCTTTCAAGCCGGGTCTGAGGCTGCAGGAGCACAGTGGCCCAAGCATCCCTTTCATTAGAGTTGCTGAGTGCAGCCTTGTGAATCTGCAGGCTGCTGGTGAAGGCCCAAAGGATATCCTGGCCTCATTCTCTTTGCGCATTTTCTTTGGGATTGCACTCTGCTAATGCATGTGGTCTAGCCGTTGAAGTAATAGAGTTCATTCAAGTGTCAACAAATGAACAGTCAAATGCAATACACAAGTACAGCATATTTTAAAGCAAATCATTTGGAAGACCCTTCTTGAGTAATAAAATTGCTTTTCTTTACACTCAACTTCATGTGAGTGAATTTTCTTGCTGAAAATTATGAGGAAAGATTTTTATGTTGCTTGTTTTTGTCATTTTCAGGAACGGTGGTTTTTAGTGCTTTCAGTAGACATGTCTGCCTCTAGTAGCACCTCACCAGGTGCTGTATAAATGGTGTTGTTTTGTAAGTACTACACAAACATTGTTTCATTTTAGCCTCATGTTACAGGTTGCAAAACCGAGGCTTGAAATGACATAGCTGGTCACACACAGCGGAAACATCCCAAACTGGCTAGCCTGCAGTGACTCACAAAGTGTGGTCCCCAGCCCCACCCCAGACCCACTGAGTCAGAAATTCTGGGGGTGGAGCCCAGCAGTCTGTGCTTTAAGAGCCCTCCCTTTGTGTGTTGCTGATGATATAGGTCAGGTTTGAGAACCACTAGGCATAGAGCAAGGTAAGGAGTTTCAGGGTTCCTGAGGAAGAAAAAAAATCCATTTAAAGTTCTCTACAGCTGATCTCCCCAAAACAGGCAATGCAGATAACCGGGAGGAAAAGAAACAGCTGTTCAATAAGAGACTTTTCTTTTTCCTGAGGAGTTGAACATACTAGATTTTACTGAGCTCTTTAAACTACTGACTTTTAATGTGCTAAGCACTTGACATCGATCACCTCTTTAAACCCTCAGATGGTTGTGAGGATTAAGTGAGATTCTGTTCCACATTCTGCAGATAAAGAAAGAAAAGCTTAAGGAATCGCCTACTATCTAACATGTAGTAATCGATGGAGCCAGTCTCCAGAACTGATGTATTGATAAAGAAAACATACGTGAATCACAGCCACTTGTATTATGACTCAAAATAGCTGCCATGTACAAACAATGGGATTCAGGTCACACTACCCTACAATATGGCACCGTGACATATTGAGTATTTATAAGCTGAAGGAGTTTGAGAAAACAGCAGAAGCAGGATCTCTCCCCACCTTTCCTGAAACAGGTCATAAAACCCTCATGTGAAAGATGCCCTCCCTATACCTGGAGGAAAGGAACATTCTTATGTCTCTGAAGACCAAGGGACTCCAAGAATTATCCAAACAAATACTCCTTGCTAAGTCTCCCCCAGTTTACTGCACTTACTTTATGCTCCTTGACCTTTGAACTATTATATTCCTCCGTGACTGTCCGCTCTTCATCAATCGTCGTATAAAAATACTCGGGTCTAACTGTTTCTGTGGGTCTTCATTTCCTTATGAAGCCTCCTGGATCAAGTAAACTTATTTTAAATAAATTTATATGTTTTTCTTTTCCAAATCTGTGTTTGTCAGTTTAATTTTCAGACGCAGCCAGGGGACCCTAAGAAGATCAAGGAAAACTTTTATCTCCAACTTTTTGTGTGTGAAAATATGTATTATGTTATATATATAGATATAGATGTATGACTTTTAACCTTTTTTCTAAAGTTCGGTGATGGAAGCTAGAACCAAACATCTCTTTAGTTCTTTGAGTCACCCATTTGCTTTATCTATTTTAAACCATAATTATTATACTATTACATCCAAGGGTTCTTAATTTGATTCTCTTAGGGAAATGAGGATGGAAAGAATTTATTTTTCATCTGTTTCCCTCTAAGTGTCCCTAAGAACATTAGTACCTCTAGTTTATGACCAATAGAGGGATAGAAAAGTATTAACCAGGACTTTTTTAGTCTCTAATTTTTTTTAAAAAGAAACAAAAGCAACATAAAATGTACTACATGAAAGGAATGTAATATTTTATTTCAGTCAGTGGAAATAGACATAAAAACATTCTCAGCTGGGAAGCCTGTCTTTTTACTATTTAATATTGATTCCAATAAATTAATTAAAAAACACATAGTTTTTAATCTACTTGCTCTTGAAGTCATGAATAGTAAGAAATTACTCTAAAATGGCATCTTGTGCGAAACATTGAGTGAAGCGTATGGGCTGAACCAGTATAGCTTCCTAGGTTATCTAGGATGACATACTCTTTCCGCCAAAGAGTTACCCTAAGGACAGTTTTTCTGGCATCTCTATTGTTATGCTGTGAGTTTTCTTCCCCCAAGCACTTAAGAGTGCAGGTCATCCTCTTAACTTTGGTGAGATGCGAAAAGGAGCCTAGTTTTTACTCCCCAGTGCCAAGTTGCCAGGATATTGTCAGCAAATAAAGAACGAGTTTTTGTCCTGAGTGTTATTTCAGGTGAAATCTTTTCCAGAGAGCTCTTTCTGGAAGAGTTTGAAATACCCATAGTTGGTTAAGGGCATGAGTTTGGGGTTAAGTAGAAATAGGTTCAGTTTTGGCTTTGCTACTCAAGAGGATCATGAGGCAGTCTTAAGCCCACTAAGCACTAAGCCACAGCTTCCTTGTCTGAAAAATGGGGGTGGTAATACCTACTTCACAGGGCCGTTATCAGGAATAAGTAAGTTGGATCTTTTTCGAATATGCCCCTCTTCTGGTTTAAGCCTTCAGTGGCTTCCTAGGTCATTCCAAATGATTTCCAAGTCCATCTTGTTCGCCTTATGAGTTCTCTACACGACCTTTCCTTTTACTTTCCCATCCATGTTCCCTGAAATACCAGGCAAACTCCAGCCTCAGGGCCTTTGCACTTTCAGTTCCCTCTCTGGACTTCTTTTCCCCATATGCCATCAGTTCTCATGATTCATTTTCCCACTTCATTCTGGTTCTGCTCAAAGTCACTTCATCCAAGAGGCTTTCGTGATCATCTTATGTTTAAGAAAAAAAGTGTGTGCATACATATACTCATACATATTCCCCTACCCTTTTAGATTTTTATCTTCACATTTATCAACTTCTGATATATTTTTGGTTTTTCGTTCATTGTCAACAACCCCCCCCTTGCCGCCCCATAATATAAGCCATGAGAGCACAGAGACTTTGTTTTTATTTACTGGTATATCCCTGGCAAGGAATTCATTCATCATTCAACAGGTACTTGGTAAACACCTAAAGTGATCCAGGAAGTCCATAGTTACATATATGGGACTCAAATATTTTGTTATTTAAATGGATCCTAATTTTTGAGGAATTTTAAGAGCACCAAGAACAGGAACTGGAGGTCCTTTTTGGGATTCTGGAGAAGGGTTAGCAAGAGATACCATCTGTGGCAGCCATGGAGGTGTGCCACTTAAGCCTTCCAAGAGAAAGTAAGTAAGTGAACAGCCCCCAGCTTTAGCATCTTCAGCACCCCTGCAAAGATCAGGCCAAGGTGCTCAGCCAGTGGGTGTCATGGCAAAGATACTGGAGCCGGCTGGCCCTTTCCTGCCCTCCTCTGGTGGGCAGTCCTGCTGTACGGCACCATCTGCCTGACAGAGCCATTCTCAGAGCTGTACTGCACTTGAGACCCATCCTACACAACCTTCCTTCCTCCTGTCTCTCCTTTCAGAGATGTTAGTCCTGACTCATGGTTTGAAGGCTCTCCCTGTCTAGTCCGGCTTCCTCTCCCCTTTGTCTTTCACAGGCATTTCCCCTGAAGATCTCTTACACTTCCAAGTCTATCTTTTCTTTTCTTTTTTAATTAAAGTTTACTGGGGTGACAATTGTTAGTAAAGATACATAGATTTCAGGTGTACAATTCTGTAATACATCATTTATATATCACATTGTGTGCTCACCACCCAGAGTCAGTTGTCTTGCCACAAAAGACCCTGAATAGCTAAAGCAATCCTAAGGAAAAAAAAAACAATGCTGGAGGTATCACACTCCCTGACTTCAGCTTGTTCTACACGGCAACAATAATCTAAATGGTATGGTACTGGCAGAAACACAGACACACAGACCAATGGAATAGAATTGAGAACCCAGAAATAAACCCACATAAATATGGACAGATAATTTTCGACAAAGAAGCCAAAAACATACAATAGCGAAAAGACAGACTCTTCAATAAATGGTGCTGGGCGAATTGGATAGCCACGTGCAAAAGAATGAAACTGGACTGCTATCTGTCACTGTGTACCAAAATTAATTTAAAATGGATCAAAGATCTAAATGTGAGACCTGAAACAATTAACTGCATAGAAGAAAACATGGGTACTAAACTAATGGACCTTGGGCTCAAAGAACATTTTATGAATTTAACTTCAAAGGCAAGCGAAGTAAGTGTTAAAATAAATTAATGGAACTATATCAAACTAAAAAGCTTCTGCACAGCAAAAGAAACCATCGACAAAATAAAGAGGCAACCAACCGAATGGGAGAAGATTTTTGCAAATAATGCCTCCGATAAGGGGTTAATATCCAAAATATATAAGGAACTCATACAACTCAACAACAAGAAAACAAACAATCCAATTAAAAAATTGGCAGATGACCTGAATAGACATTTCTCCAAGTCTATATTGATGTTTGTTCCTAGATGACCCAACTGATGCATCAGCCCTCTTCAATGCCCCTCCTCTTTCCCCCCACAACTCCACTCCACCCCATGTAGGGCGGTGACATGCTAAGTCTTTGGGACTGCCTGCAATTTTCTGAAGCCAGCTCTGTACTCACTGCAGAATTCTCTAGGTGATGGCAGTAGTCCTGTGTGCATGCTTCAGTCATTTCTGCACTTCTTTTAAACACAATAAAAAGGGATAGAGCCGGAATTGGTCCTGAAAGACAGTGGGAACTGTGTATCTTTGAAGCCTAAATTTAAGCTATTTCAGAAAACAAAAGTGGGAAGGGAGTGACATATCACGCAACTAGTATAAAGAATATCATTTTTAAAGCTGAATTATTTAAGTGGGAAACACATATATTTATAAGGAAATTTCATGGAAGTCATTTGAGATTCCTTTCCTTTTAGTGACTATTCAACCATGGCTGCCCTCTCCATATAGCAATAGTTTACAACATTCTTTCCTTGACCTACCTCTTCAGTTATATGTCCTCTATGTCACCGTATGTGTAATCACTTAGTATAATTTATTATTCTGGAAGTAATTGTGTTTTTATTAGAAGTCCTTTACTGAAAAGATGGATTTACCAGCTTGTAATCATGTGTTAAACATCAGCAAAGCATATCCCTTGTTGATTTTAGAATTTGGTGGTGGGGGGCGGGATGTTAAAGAAAAAGTTATTCATGACACTCGTTAAAAGAATGGCAAGGCAGACTGTATTCAGGAGACTGCTATAGTGAGGTTTTGCAGGAGGAGAGAGAGATCGAGCTCAACTCTGAATACAACAAGGAAAAGGGGATTTATAGCCAAGGAATAGATGGGGGTCAGTGGGTGGAAAATTACTAAGAGGAAACATCAGGGGTTAGGGGAGGTTTGGGCTGAACCAACCTAACAGGATTCTTCCTGAAGGCAGACCAGGTGATCAGACATCACCTGGGAGATAGTAGAGATTGCAAAACCCCATCAGATATCAGGGGTGATAAGATATTGAAAAGGGGGATTCTGGCTAAACCAACTTAGCAGGATTCTTGCTACCAATGGGCATTGCAAAGACAGACACAGAAGTCCAAAAGCTGAGGCCCATTGGGAAGAAGATTCAGAGGTGACTGACTAGAGTTTGCTCAAGGAGAGAATCTTTGGGGTGGTGGGGGAGGGGAAGGAGAAGGAAGTGACATATATGTATTTTTAACATTTATTGTAAATATTTATTACGAAACACTTCTTTTCCTCCCTGGCTCTGAGTAAGCTGGTCTTCTTTAATTTTTTTCTTATTTTAGTTGCTAAGGCAACTGTTTTCACTTACATAAGTTTTCCCATCCAAGAAAGTTACTTTGAGTGACCACCCACTCCTCCTAAAGGCATGCTTTGTTGACTTTGTTCTTTCTTCTGCAAGCTGCAGATAGTTGCCAAATATCTTAGGAGTAATTTCTTCAAGTTCTGTGGCAAGAATCTGGGAGCTGTCTCGGTACAACTGTCTCGCTACAACACAAAAGTGCTCTCAGAATCAGAGCGTTCAGGTTTGGCTTCAGAAGGCCCACATCAGAGGTGCTTCCAGGAGAGAGAGAGACAAAGAGAGACAGATGCAAAGCGTTCGGCATCTCAAACTGGCAGACCTTAAAACTTAAGTCCCTCATTTATCCGGTTCTTTAGATTCCACATATAAGTGAGATCATATGACCACTTCATGGACGGTGTAGATGCCTGACCACTGCACTGTACACCTGAAGCTGAAGCTGAGTAATATGGAATGTCAACTATAATTTAATATCTATGTAGTCACAAGATGTGGAGTACAGCACAGGGAATAGAATCAGTGGAATTGTAACAGCTATATACGATCAATGTCACAGGGGTAGTAGATGGCGGTGTGGGGTTTTATCACTTTGTGAGGGATAGAAATGTCTATAACATTGTTTGGTACACCAAAACTAATAAAAAAAAAATCAAGTCCCAAAGATTTAAGGGCTTTATCTGCAAGTAAAAGAGAAAGTGGGGATTCATAACTATTGATGACCATGAAGTAAGCAGTCAGAAACATAGTGTTTGACTCTCACGTGGCTCATCTGAGCACGTCCTTCCTTCCCCATATTCAAATCCCAGTTGACCTGACCACATTCCCACAAATCCAGGATATGGCAGAGACCTTGTCAGTAATAAGCACCATCAGGCCAAATTTCAGTTTCTTTTTAAAACACAGCAAGAAAAATCAGGAAAGCTGTTGTGCCTCCTCTTACTGCTTTTCAGTAGCATTCATCAACTCTTCTAAGCCAGGCCACTTGGAAAGTGGATGATATTCTTTATTTCTGAGATAAGAATAATATGAAATGAGTGGACTAAAACTTTCCACCTGCTACCACAATAAGGGTTCACTGTATCTCACAGTCATTGCTGAAATGATTGTTTGAAATGCTCCCAGTTGGTGATTGAAGGGGAGACACTTTCATTTAACTTAGAGCCCAAGGTAGATAGTGCGTTGCTAGCACTTGTAAAACTTGCCCAATAACTCATTTGATTGCCCCTCACCCTCTGCAAGTATGATCTGCCATGTCGGGGGGTTCAGGGCAGAGGCCCCCAACCCAGGGATTATCTCTTCAGGTCACTACTCACCAACATGCCCATGAAGAGGGAAGAAGATAAAACTGTTCTGATGGCTTGTCCTTTGTGCTGCATGTGTAAACTGAGGCTGACGCAGGCAAAGGACAAACACAACCTGACTTCGCTGTGCAAACACTAAACATTCAGCAAGTCGAGTTCAACAAAAATTTGCAAGCTCTGGGATTCGCTCATGCTTAGACTTCCAGGTGTGCCTTCTGGATCAGAGGAAAGAAGCACACAGCGGGACCGTTCTCATGGTAAAGCTCCACGTAACAGAAAGATTCTCACGGCCACAATGTCGATGTAATTCCGCCACATATTATCTGTGTCCATTTGGGCGACTTAGGACCAGTTAGGATTAGTTTTCTCATCTGTAAGGTAGGGGTGGTGGTATTTACCTCATTTGTTTCTTGAATGATTAATAATAATACTGGCAACATTGGTAATAATTACTATTTACTGTATTATTATATTAATCAATAATAATTTAATGGGTTCAGATTGTGTATCAAGCACTCTAATGCCCAGAGGTGACCTATGAGATAGGTACTATTGCTGTTGTTCCTGCTTTCAGAAATGAAGAAACTAAGCTCAGAAAAGCCTGTAAGAGTCTAGCCACGTCTAGGTCAGGTCTGTCTGACCCTAACACCAATGTAAAATGCCCATTGGTTTCCGGTGCTCATAAAATGGTTTTTGTGTTTATTTACACGTGTTTCTTTCACAATCCAAAGGAAACTAATACACAAATGTGTATCACTAGATAAAATGAAAGGAACAAGTATTTAGGTTGAAAGGAGGAAAGAAAAAAAAAAGCTTGGGAAAGTATATCAAATTAGGGGCAAAATTAGCAGGCAGCCCCTCTGTGGGTAGAAAAATGCCCCATAAAGCTGAAAGGAGCCACAGATTTGCTACCTGTGATCCTGGTGGTCGAAGCAATGCAAGAAAGAGAAACAATCCTAGTATTCACATTGTACATTAGATTGCAAGGAAAGACACTGATCAGGAAAAACGGTTTTTCTTGGTATTAGGATCTGAGAAAATTCCAACACGATGTATGAGATAATGAAAAACACTGCTCCATAACAACCCAGTAACAAACACAGTCTGTACAGTTACGAATTGCTCTCTAATTTCCATGGGTAGTTTGAATACATTTGGTGCAAGAATCTTCTAGTCACGGTTGACAAGCGTATTTTGGGCTTTGTCAGAAACCTTGTGTTTAGAATTGGTCAGAACGTCTAAGAGGTCCCACTGGAGAATTTCTGTTCTGGCAGTTGCCTCCTAATATCTGTTATGTTTTTATCTATGAACTGTGGACACTATATGGTAAATGATACTTTTTCCTTTTTTCCTTTTGTGGTTAGAAAGCCTAGAGACAAAACAGCATCCTGTGTTCACTCTGCAGGACCTCCTGACAAGCGTTTCTAAAAGCTATCTTCTACTGTCCTTATTTTGCTATTTTGCCTTATTTTTCTTCTTCTCACCCAGAGTTCTTATCCCATTTCAAAAATGATTTCTTTGGAGTGCCACTCAAACAGTACTCCTGGTCCAGCAGGGATTCCCAGGAGGTGCTTCAAAGCCACACTCAACCTTTAAGATTATGAATTAGAAACAGAGGCCACTTCCTCCAGGCCGACAGCCGCAACACATTGTTCCTGTATTTGTATGCCAACCCTTGACAGCCCTCAAAGACTGACCCTGATGGGTTCTGGGCCTCATGCAACCCCCTCAATTTGAATAACTTCGTTTGTCTTTTATGCATTAGCCTGCTATAAAAATATTTTATTTGAGAAAATGTTATTTCATTTCATTTCATTTCTTTATTTGAGAAAATGTTATTTCATTTCATTAGTGCATGAATTTAGTTTTAGTATGCTTTTGATGTTCTGGGTGCTTGGAACACAGATGTGAACAAGAGAGTTTCAAGGAATATGCCCTCAAGATTATACTCTGGCGTGGGCGCCAGGCCATAGATCAATAAACAAAGAAATGAAATAATCACAGACTGTGTTTGGTGCAAATAAGGAAATAATCAGGAGACTGTAATAGAGACTAAAATGAGAAGCCTGTTAAGGAGATCAGGGAAAACCCCCCGCGAAAAAAGGGATAATTAAGGCGAGGTCTGTAGGATGAAGATGAGCCAGCTAATGCTAATGGAAGTACCGTGTTTCTCTGAAAATAAGACCTAGCTGGACCACCAGCTCTAATGTGTCTTTTGGAGCAAAAATTAATATAAGACCCGGTCTTATTTTACTATAACATAAGACCGGGTATGATATGATATGATATGATATGATATGATATGATATGATATGATATGATATGATATGATACCGGGTCTTATATTAATTTTTGCTCTAAAAGGTGCATTAGAGCTGATGGTCCAGCTCGGTCTTATTTTGGGGGAAACACGGTAGGAAAAGACTTCTGCACAGGAAGAACTAACTGCAAGTGAGGCTAGAAAGAGCTTGAGAATTTCAAGAAGTATTCTGATGGTTGTAGTGAACAAAGAAAAGATAGTGCAGGAACAGAAAGAAAGATTATGCAGGACACTTCAGGCCTTGGCAAGGAGTAAGATTTTATCCTAAATATGATGGAAATTCATTGACTGGTTTAATGAACTGATTAAACATTTAAAGAATCAATCTGGCTGCTGTGGAAAGAAAGAGTAGAAGTGAGATGATCAAGCCATGGGAGAGAGGATGGTGCTTTGCACCAAGGTGGTGGTGGAGTAGGATGAATGCATATGAAAAATTGCTATGGAAGTAGACATGTTAATAGCAGGGTAATGGTGGGGTGAAGGAAAGTCAAGGACGACTCTTTAGTGTCAATAAATGGGTAGGTACTTAGCATAAAGGAAGTCTTGTGATGGACAGACTTGTAGAGAAATGGTGGGGAGTAAAGAATTCAGTTATGGACATGTTAATTTTTAAACATCTGAGTAGAGATGTTAAGTAAAGGGTTAGGTATCTGAATTTGGAACTTCAAGAGAAATGAGCTGCTGTTACAAATTTGGGTGTCATCAACAAATGGCCACGGGATTAAATGAGCTCTAGGAACACAGTAGAAATGAAAATTCCCAGAACCAAATCCTGGGGAAAATGTAGAAGTCTGGTAATGAAGGAAAAGAGATTAAAGGAATGGAACACAACCAGGATGTCAAGATTGGAGAGTGTTTCAAAAAGAAGGGAATAGTCAACCACTTAAAGATCAAACCAGATAAGAAGAAGAGCGTGCATACTGCATTTGGCTGCATGAAAGTCATGGTGAACTTGGCCGGAGAAGTTTTAGAGCGTGATAGGAATGGAAGACAGATGGAATTGGTCAAGGATGGTAAGAAAGAGAAGCAGTGGAGACAATGAATATAGAGAAACTTTTCAAGATATTATGCCCTAACAGGGATTAGAGACATGAGGTAGTAAGTGACGGATGTATGATCACAAAATACGGTGAATATTTAAATTTTTAAAAATCATTACAGTAAAAGACACATTGCTATTAATCCTCCTCAAAATACCCCCCCCTCTTCGAATACACTTATGCCATTGTTCTTGCCACTTTCTGAAGCAGTTCTGGAAGTCCTCTTTCATGAGTGTCTTTAGTTGTGCTGTCGTGGCTTCCTCGATGTCCTGAATCAATTCAAAACGTTTCCCTTTCATGGTCATTTTGACTTGGGGAAAGGGCCAAAAGTCACATGGTGAGATCCGGTGAATAAGGTGGATGAGGACACACCATAATGTTTTTATTTGACAGAAGTTGCTGTACCAGAAGCGATGTGTGACACGGAGCATTGTCATGATGGAGGATAAAGTAAAGACACTCACAAAAGAAGACTTCCAGAACTGCTTCAGAAAGTGGCAAGAATGATACGTGTGTTCGAAGTGAGGGGGAGTATTTTGAGGGAGATTAATGGCAATGTGTCTTTTACAGTAATAAATTTTTTGTTTAAACATTCACTGTATTTTTTTACCACGCCTTGTTTTTGTGTTCTAAAGGAATGATCTAATAGAGGGGAAAAATGAAGTGTGTTGGGTGGTGATAAATAAAGGACTGAAGTCCTTGTGTAGGCGAAAAAGGATCTAATCTGGAAGAGGATTGAATGTGGAGCAGAAGCGGGGGTGATTAGCCTTTGACAGTAGAAAGCATGCTTCATTAGGAGGAAAGAAGGAGAGAGGTTCTCATGATGAGAGCTTTTCTTCATTTAGTAAAGCACAGTAATTGACTGGGAGTAAAGGGGTTTGAGAAGAAGCAATGAAACAGTCCTTTCAAAGAGTGGGGAATGTTTTAAGAAATAATTAAAAATTTGAAAGTTGTTGTTGAGTATCCGTTTGAAGCTTGTAAATCTTGAATTTAAACGAAAGCCAGACAATCCAGTTTTGTGATTTTCTTCAAGTTTAGTGATAAAATATGGATAGGATAGACTTAGAAACAGAAAATGAAGACATTGGAGTGAAGGGTGTCTGTGAGGAAGTGATTGTAATACTGGGTTATGGAAATAAGCTAGACAAAGATGGAAGTAACGGGAAGTCTGATAGATAAAAGATTGGTAGCGTTAATGTACAGGAAGGTGCAAAGATGTCAGATGTAGGGGAATGAGGACTGTATAGCTAGGGGATCAGATGAAATGGTCCAAGAATTGGATGTTACCATAGGAATCAAAATTTCAAGGTAGTGATGATAAGCTCTGGGGGTACTGAGTAAGTGAGAAAGGAACAAAGAAAGAATCATTATTGCAGTTATGGAGACAAAGGAACTGAAGTTCCACCTCAAAATAAGTTGGAAAACCATTCTTATTCATTGTGCACATTTCATGAATCATCTCAAATCCTTATTTGGAATTGGATAGGTTGCACCTAAATAAATAATATGATGGTAGCTGAGTCATTGTGGGTTTACTCTGTAAATACAATTTTAGGACATACTGCACCAGAATTCTTCATTGTCATTAGGATGTTGCTTGTGAAATACTCTAAAATATGTCAATTCTCATAGTTTAATTAGGCAATAGTTTCCATTTCTGAATCAGTAATGATTTAAGACTCCCTATGACCTTTTGGGTCAAGATGGCCTTTTTGTCTGTTGTACAAACACCCTTCTGATTTAGCCATATTTATGTGCCCAGTCTCATCCCTGTCACTCCCTTGAGATGTTCTAACTACCTCAACTCCTCAGAAATCCCTAGTGTCAGGACAAGCCTTCATGTCATTACAAATGCTGCTCCCCCTGCCTGGCATCCTGCTTTACCTGGATAACTACTCCTCATTCTCTAAGACCCATCTAAAGGATCAGTGTCAGAGTCAAACGTTTTACGAGAAATTGAACCATCCAGAAGTACCTCGTTGTGGATCTAAAAACATCACCTATTGGCAATTTCATATTGTTAGCAATGTGCTACCACAAATGGAAATTTGAACCACCCATTGTTGATAGTAGCTACCCCTTGCTGAATTGTAACTGTGTGCTAAGGACCTTACATTTACCATCTCATTGAATTCCCACGGTAGGCCTGAAAGGCAGGTGTAAATACTTTCACTTATTAGACAAGGATTCTGAGACTTAGAAAGGATCTTTCTGGGAGAAGGTAAATAATAAATAAGTGGCAGACCTGGGTTTTGATTCTAAAGACAAAGGGCATACCAAACCCCTTCCTTTGTCTTATTCATTGGTGTGACTCCAGGGCCTAGCGCATGCATGGTACAGAGTTAAAATACGTATGATAATTCTTCATCTGTCGTAAAACTACCCAAACAAATGGGAAGACTAGCTTTGTTCATTCTGTCACTTGATGGTGGCCCAGGATCTTGACATTGGATTTACCTGATGAATGTTGCTGCTTCCCTAGAATTTAGAAAGACACATTTTGATAGATGAAGCTAAGAGTCGGAACTGGTTTAAAGTCTTAATCCCATAAGTACTCTCTGTTTGTTTTAAGTCACTACCTCAATCCGTGTTTGCCAGATAGGTGCCTTATTGCTGGCATTTTATTTACCTAGGAGGACAAATTCTTTAGGTCAGGAGACAAACTGTGGATTTGTTGACACATAAGTGCCAAGTCTTGGTGTAATGCAAACAGAGGTGGAGGGCATCTGGGTTCATTTCGTAAATACCCTTTTTTCTCTCAGTGACATAGAATTTTCCCGGTGTTCGTAAGCACAACGGTGCTTTCTAACTAAAAACCAGGAATCTTTTGGCAAATACAACATAGCTGCTCCAGGATCCTTGCATTTGGCCAGCATTCCTTCTTGATTTAAATTTTGATTCTGTAGTCTTCACTAGAGCATCGGGTGCCAAAGTCCATAGCAGTGGATCTCAAACTTCAGCGTGCCTCCGAATCCCATGGAGGGCTTGTGGGAACACACATTTCTGGTCCTCACCCCAGAGACTCTGATTCGGTCCTTCTGGGCTGGAGCCCTAGATTCTGCAGTGCAGTCAAGCTCCCCGGTGATATGGGCGCTGTTGTGCTGGTTCAAGGACTCAAAGTGCCCTCAAGTTCTGGTTCACAGGGCATCAAATGAGGTTGGATATAAAAGCAAAAATCTCAGCAGTGTTCTGAGCAAACATCTGAATGCTGAATTGTGTAGACAGAAAAACAAAAACGACGACTTTCAAAAATAGTATCTCCTGATTTTTGACATCACGTTAGATGCGGGCAATGAGTCCTCTTGTGTGGAGGGAGACAGGTGAGCAGGAATCTGGGGAGTCCTTCTTCTTTCCGGGAGCCCTTCTTCCATGATCTTAGAGAAACTTTCTTCTCTGTGACCTTTAGGACATCCGTGTGTTGTGTTCCTGAAGCTATTCTAGAGGAAGATGCTGCATAAAATTGGTCAGTCTTTCAATACAAATGTGAATGCAAAAAGTTTTCAAAATGAAAACATTTTATACTAAGTGTGGTTGTTCGATTCAGGATGCGAAAGGGTGATTTCTTGTTTTCCCTTGTTTAGAGGCTAAAAGATATTTGCATTTTTATTAGATTCAAAATGGTGTAAGTCATGCAGATCAACACGTTTCTTTTTCACAGGAATCCATTGTGTTCGAACCGAACTGCCTCTTCAAAGTGGATGAATTTGGCTTCTTTCTGACCTGGAAAAGTGAAGGCAAGGTATGGCACAGCGAGTTGTTCTTTTCTGTTGTCTGGGTTAAGCCATTTTATTTCTCGATGACTAGACAGAGTGCTTCTTGAGCGCATGGACCCTATGCTTACTCGTTTATTCAAGATTTTTAGAAATGTGCTTCCAGTGCCAGGCATGGGGATACAGTGGTGACAAAGACATAATCCTAGTCCTCATAGATTACAGTCTAAGAGCAAAATCAGGCATCAAAAACCAGAAAAAAAAAAAGGTACAAGTCATTGAGTGTTGTGAAGGGAAAGGTCAGACTGTTACAAGAGCTTAAAACAGGCAGGTCTGATTTAATCTTGGCAATTAGGAAGGTTTCCCAGAAGAAGAGCTGTTCAAGCTGGTCTCCAAGGTACACGAAGAGCGTGTTCTTCTGGGTACATTGCAGGGTTTAACTCAATGCATGACACAATGGACACATTTCATGAACCTTTGAGCTGAATTTAAGGAAAGTAAAATTGGAG
The DNA here is from genome assembly GCF_057876585.1 of Rhinolophus sinicus. Lineage (NCBI taxonomy): Eukaryota > Metazoa > Chordata > Mammalia > Chiroptera > Rhinolophidae > Rhinolophus > Rhinolophus sinicus. Next base: position 30,243,104 of record NC_142513.1, read on the forward strand.
TTATATATAAATAGTATTACTGCCACTTACTATTTCATGTACACCTATTATATGTAAAAAAAAGTACTGCATTTTGTAAACATTTTGTAAATAATTATTCAGAGGTGCATTTATGTGTGTGTGTATATATATATATATGTATATACACACACACATACATATATATGTATATATATATACACACATTTGAACTGGGATGTTTTGGGTCTTGACTATTTCTGATTGGTACAAATTATTATTGTTTTCACTCCCTCTTCTACCTTACTCTAATCAGTATTGCCTTCATCATCACAAACATTTGCTAAGTACCTTGTTTGTGCCATAGGACTGGCAGAACTTTGGCTCACTGCTGTATTTCACTCTCTCTTTTTCAGGAAGGACAAGTGCTAGAATGCTCCCTCATCAACAGTGTTCGGTTGGGAGCCACACCAAAGGTACCTGTGATTGGTGTTTGCTTCTAAACACAGATTTGCTTAGATTAGAAATGGTCTCCTAAATACTATTTAACCTGTTACTGCCCCCAAATCATCAGCTGGGAACTGAGAACAGTTTAGAAATCTTCTCATGAATAACTGTTGGGTGATTTGCCTTGCATTATGTTTAGTTATATTAGAAATGTTATTAACCCTTGAAAGCAAAGATCCTTGCTTGATACCAGCATCAAAATCCCTCTGCCCTTTTTTTTTTTAGCAAACAGTGAGTCATTGCTGGTCGTGGGTGATGTGGAAATTTACGTGGCGTGGGTAGTTCCATTTTTGTGCACCTATGCATGCAGACACTGGCTCACCTTGAAGGGTCGGTTTGCCTCTAAGGAAAAAAAAAAAATGACAGAGCACATAAGTCAGCCTTCTGTGTGAAGTCACTGTGACAGTGACTGATTTGTTTGAATAAGACGTTTGCATAGTGGTGCTAGGAATTTAAAAGATGTTTTTTTCTAGAATATTCTAGCACAGTGTTTATTCTCTTTTCCATAATAGCCCTGCAGGTTTTTAGATGTTCAAAACAAAATTTTGTTACAAACTTTGTTTTGTTTTTATTTTTCAAGCTATCCTCTTTTGTGTTAGTTCAAATTTCTGTGTAATTATGTTGGCATTTCCTCCTGAGTTCTTTCCGAGGACAAAGACACTCTTTTATTTGCTAATTAGGGTAAACTTACACAGACTTCATTCCAAATGTGGATGAGGAGGCTTCTAGAGGTGAACACAGTCACTCTTTGTGTCCAGGCTACTTGAGGGACTTAATCTCATTTCTGAGTAACCTAGGTTGCTGGCTGTGGCAATGCCGTGCTTATTTGTGTGAAACCTCGGTGACTGTTCTCCGTGAGAGACCCCTTCAATCTTTGTGGACACAAACAAGTCCCAGTCAGAGCCTTTCCATCTTGTTGCCATATTCCACACCTGGATTTCTAAATCAATAACATGACAGTGCCTTTCTTACCAAATGAGTTCCAGTAATATGTAGTGTTACCGATTTTACCTCTGCAAGTTTTAGAATAATGCGAGATGTCTGGCATTTTACATAGAAAACATTTGCATGTTGCATATATATATGTAAATTTTTTGTCAAATGTGGTTTCTTTTTACCATGTTTCCTCCACGCTCTGTGATCTAACATACTTTTTCCTATTTATCAACCTCTATACAGGATCCCAAAATCCTGGCTGCTCTTGAAGCTGTTGGAAAATCAGAAAATGATCTGGAAGGGCGGATCGTGTGTGTCTGCAGTGGGACAGATTTGGTGAACATCAGTTCCACTTACATGGTGGCTGAAAATCCAGAAGTAACTAAGGTAGCCTCAGTGAACTGCCTGCCTCCCTTCCCCTCCCCATACATGCGTATGTGGTACACGTAATTTTTTAAAATATAATTTCGATATATATATTTTTTTTATTGTATAATAGTTTAAATTTTTTTAAAATATATTTCTATTTTCTTGGTGGAATGTTGGTATAGAAAATTCAGCAAAGCACGATACCCTTTTAGCATGTCACTCAGATGCACCAGTAACCCAAATACCTTCTGTGATGTGTTGCAGGAAAAATTAGCCCAGCACCTCTCAGACTTGCGTGTGCATGGGAGTTACCTGAGTTTTTGTTAAAATTCATATTCTGATTCAATAAGTCTGAGGTGGAACCAAAATTCTCCCTTTCTAACAAGTTCCCAGTTGATGTGGATGCTGCTCGTCTGACAAGCACAGTTTGAGTAGCAAGGGGCTTGATCAGCAGTGGAAATAGAATGCAGGCAACAGATAAAATTTAGATTTATCTGGCAGCTACATTTAAAAAGTAAAAAGAATCAGTGAAGTTAATTTCAATAAAAGAATTTATTTAACTGAATATATTCAAACTATTGTCATTTTAACATGAAATCGATATAACATTTATTAGTGACACATTTTGTGTTCTGTTCATACTAAGTCTTTTCACAAGTGCTCAATAGCTACATAGGGGTAATGGCTACCATGTTGGACACACAGGTCTAGATGGTTAAGGTATCCAAGCCCCTCCCAAGGGGTTTGAAGTATTGGGTTATGATCCATCTTTTAATACCATGCCCAGCATACTATTGCCCTGGCAAACGAGTCTGAAAGAGATTTTGACCAAAGTAGACAGTCTCAAATTTAAATCATTTTTCTGCAAGCCATTTGTTTCACAGTGCTTTTGCCTCTGAAAAGAGCTCCCGTTATCTTTCTTTCTGTGATATATGTGAAGAGGCCTGCATCTTTGCTGTCCCATCACAGAGACCTGGGTTTTGGGGGATACAAGGGGCATTTCATTTTCCCTTTAATATTACAAGTAGAAACTCAGTTCAGGGTTGAATGACAAAAGCCATCATTAGAAGTATCGAATTTTAGAGCTAGAAGGGAATGTACGTAAGATCACCGGAGGAAACTGAGAGTAGAAGACTTAACCCTAGACCCAGAGCTGACTGGCGGCAGAGTTGAGTTCTGCAGACTCCGAGACAATAAAGGCTCTTTTACCCTCCCTCAAAGTGTGGTCCACATTCCAGCAGCAATGACTTCATTTGGGAGCTCCTTACACATTAAAGTCACAGGGCCCCCAGACCGATTGATCCAGATTCTTCATTTTTAACAAGACCCCCTCCCCACCCAGTAACTCATGTGTGCAGTGAATTCTAAGAAGCACGCCTGGCTTTGTAGCTTTGGAGCCAAGGATCTTACCTGAGGGCCTTTGCTTCTGTCCTCTGTTGGTTTTGTTGGTTTTGTGCTATTGTTCCAGGTCACCTCAATTTGGGAAAATAGATTTTGCAGTACCTTCACGTTCTTTTATTATTTTGCTCAGGTCAACACCTAGTTTGAATGGCTTCTTGAACCCTGATGATCTAAACCTGGGGTGTCCAAACTGTTACTTAGAATTTCATTCACCAAGGGCCATATGCAGTAAAATCCACAAACAGCCAGGCCACTCACTCGAGGTGAAGTATGTATTGCCTCACCAGGTTTATTTAAGTAAACTAAATATATTTTTGGAATTTGCTGCGGGCCAATTAAAAATGGATTGCGGGCCACAGTTGGCCCGCGGGCCACAGTTTGGACACCCCTGATCTAAACAAACGTTGTTCCTGCTTCTTGTAGTTCACACCTGCATATGTGCTACAGAGGTGTTTTTAGTTGCACTTTCATAGCGACATTCAGTCCTAGAGGTCCATGCTGACCACCCATGAATTAAAAAAGGCTTGTGAAATCACATACAGATATTTAGCCACTGGAAATTGAGCAAAACGGTACTTCCATAGACCTGTTTCCTGGCTTTTGTCAACTTGTCATATTGTAAGAAACAGTATGACTAGGTATAAGCTTTAGAATCTGGGCTTTGGGACCAGGTTGCCTTGGCTCAAATCCTTGCTCTTCCACTTATCAGCGATGCGACTTAGACATACAACTTGCCTCTCTGTGCCTCATTTCCTTAGTCTGTAAAATGGGAATAATACTAAAATAGCTGCGCTTAGGATTGTCATGAGGATTACACAAGTTATTACATGGAAAGTGCTTTGTGTACTGCCTTTCTCATTGAAAACCTTGATGTGTCTTAGCTATTATGATCACAGGGTCACAGAATGTTAGAGCTGGAAACGGAACTTAGGAAGGGCTTCCCAGCACCCATTTTTCAGATGAAGAGATGAAGCCGAAAAGTTGAAAGAACTCACCTAAGACTGCACACCTAAGGCTTGGCCAGAGTCTGACCTAAAACTCAGGCGTTCTGATTTCCCATGTTATGCTGCCCACTCCGCCCATGACCTCAGCAAGTACAGTCCTGGGAAGATGGTTCAGTTTAGTAAATCCCATGTAACTGTTTTGCCTTCTGTGGTTTGATTGCTGTCAGTTTTGGTCCATTTTGTTTAAGAACCGTGTTCTTATGTAGAACCTGTACTTATGTAGATATTATGCATGTGTATGTGTGAAGCAGGGGGTATATCATATACTTAAAGATAAGAGGTTTTTTTTTCTAGTATCGCTTTCCCTGAACTTTAAGATAAGCTAGCCAAACAAGTAAGGACTATAAAAATAATGCTGTCCTGAATTGTCATTTCAAACTCAATACTATTTAAACCTCCTCCTATTGAAGAAACTAAATGTTTCTGGGAAACTAAACAGTTCTGGGAACTGTTACTTAGAATTTCATATTTCATTAATAGTGTAATATGTAAATATAAATCTCACTGTCTAAACTAGATTTTCCATATTATTAGAGCCTGTCCTGTTGGCTGATCGAAACATAGAGAAGATATTGAAAAAATTTTTCACTAACTATATGTGTATGTGGATAATCTTGCCCACCTCTTGATTGTAAAACTTAAAATACTGTGTTAATCTATCTCAGAATACTTAACCACTTTCACCACTGCCAACATTTTCCCCGTTACTGCCATTTTGTTCATATTCTTCTACATGTGTTCTTATCCCTAACAGAACACACAAACCATCAAACTGAGAGGGTTTATACAAAACACACACAGATGTAATTACCTCACATCAAAGTGATGGCGGAATTCATAAATTAAATCAGGTCAAGTGAGAAATGTAGAGATCTCCCAGTGTACCTGAAATGGTGTTTGTGACATAGCTTGTGGTACCACTGTAACGTGAGTACAAGTGAGGAGTCTAGATCACGGCACCAAAGAATGGGCTAACTGGCCCTTTAGCCAGCGGTATTCCTGGTCATTTATCACAAAGGTCAGTTAAAGCAAATTATTATTTTTTAAAACAACACACACCTTAAACACTTTATTTTAACTCAAAGCACATAAATGTGATTCAATTCTTGGCTAGTCTTTTAAGGCCAAAGTGTTTTCATTAGGTATGGGGCTGTTGATTGAAGTTGATATATTTTCTGTCTGTTCCTCATCCATAATGCATTGTCTCAAATACACAGTTTGGTTTCTGTAAAGCAGAACTGAGACTACAAACACACTTATGGAGCAATGAGGTAGAGAATCTTACACTTGTATGACTTCTTTCCCTAATGCTTTAGTTGCCTTATTCATACAGAATTTAAAAAAAAAAATTTTTTTAGCAACTTGCCTTTAAAGAAATCTTTCCAAAATATTCAACTAGAGAAACAGCCACCTCTTTCCACAAGCATATTTCATTGGTTCACGTAACATTTTATTACAACAAACATAAACCAGTTTGAAAACACACATAAGTAACTCATGGTAAGCATGCAAGGTGAGAGCAAGAGTACATCCTTGGAAAGTAACTCATTAACTCTGAGAGTTCAGCACTTTCTGGGTGGCCAGGGTGTTTTTGGTGTTTCATGAACATCTGATATGCCTTGGTCTGAGCAGTGAGATATAAGTTAAGAGAGTCTTTAGTGTAGAACTTGCTTAGGAGTATTTATCCTATGAGATTCCTCAATCTGTTCTTAATGCCTTGGCTCCTACGGCAAAAGCTGACCATTCTGAGAAATTCACTTCGCCAAACATTTTATCCAGACAAATGAGCCCACTTTCAACTTCATGGACTCTCCCTGGAGGACCCTTTCCTGACCCTGAGCAAGCCATGTTACCTTCCTTGTGCATCTACTTCTCAAACTCGGCCTGAGTTTTTTCTTCTTTTTTCAAGTGGGTGTTTTAAGAGTCAGTAAAATTTTACATGAACTCTTTTTTTCAGGTTGAGGTTTCAAATAAATACAAAATGTTTCCAGTATACATGACTGTGAAAATATGATTGCGCTTTTCTTTTCAATAAAAGATGGCACCAGTATAAAAGACATTTTTGTAGCTCAGCTTGTATTTTCTTCAGCTGCCCTTAGTAATAAGCTTGCTTTGCCACTGTACCTCTTTAGAAGCCTTGAGCTCAGTTCTATAGACCTTTTCCCCCTGCAAAATACATGTCTAATAATATCGTACACTTAAGTACAAGTCCAAGCTTCTCACCCTTCTCCCACAGTCTTTTCAAGTAGTTGAGACCATGAGCACCTTCCTCGCGTGGGTTCATTAACGAACACTCGTATATGTAGAATCTAGCTGCTTCTCACCACCACCCAGGCCAATATCATTTCTTCCTTAACTGGCTTTTCTGACTTTGGCCTTGCCCCTTTAATCTGGTCTCAAAATAACAGCTGGAGAGCTGTTGTTAAAATGTAATTCAGATCACATCATTCCACTGCTCAGAAACCTCCAAAGCTTACAAGGCCCTGCAAGAAGCAACCCTCATTTCCGTTTCCCTTTCTATTTTCATCTCCTTCTTTCCTTCTTATGTCTCCTTCCAGTCTGAGGGACTTTGCATGGGCTGTTCCTTTCGCCTGGCACATACTCTTTCCCCAGTTACATGCCTGCTTTCTCCCTCACACTCTGAAGCCTCTGCTAGAATATCACCTAGTAGGCGCTCCCTACCTCACCACCCCTCAGCACTTCCTAACTCCTTAGCCTGCTTTATTTTTTTTCATAACTCTGTTAACATACCAAATATTTATTTGTTGTCTTTCTCCTTCCACACGAAGCCAATGTCCCTTTCACTGCTGCATCCCCGATATGTAGAACAGTCATTACTCAACGTTTAATAAGTACTCGGTAAATGCCTGTTTTATTGAGGTCTTTATGTTGACTGAATCAGTAAATTCTAACCTGGGTGATAAATAGGTATAACCCTTAATGCTGTAGACCAAGGTATTTTACAGTGGAGCTCTGAGAAAACTAGGAAAGTGATCTTTGGACAAGAAGATTGAGAAAATGTGATTCAGTGATAATCAAAAAGGTCTGGGATTCCATGGTATTATTTTTAGAGTCACTTTTCAGGATGTAATGGGCCTGTTGCTAAGACTCCATGTCAAGACTGGAGGTTTTAACCCTGGTGTCTTGGCCTCTTGCCAATTTCGATCATTATTTTCTGCTTACCTAAATCCTTCCTGTCACTTCAGTTAGAAAATCTAGCTTTCATTTCCTCTCCTTAAAAACCCTCTGTTAAAAGGAATTGCTAACAAAGTGCTGACACTTTTTCCTCAAACACAGTGTGCTGTACGTAGTACGGTAGTTCATTCTCACATGTCATGTAGCTTCAAACACCTATGAATAAAAGCAGCCACACGAAGAAGGTATTTTCCAATTTTTTTCTACACTGGAATAAAGCTTTTTTATGCTGAATCATACTCATCTCTTTGCCCACTGCTACCATGATAACACCGAACATGATAACAACTTTCTCTAGTTAGAAAAGCGACTCAGTTTCTCTCATGTATTTTCCTCTTAGAATGCAACTAGCTTGTGAGGATTTCAGTGTCTGGCGGCGACGGGAGTTCAGATGTCTTTCATTAAGTTGCAGCTGGGGCTACACATCAGACTGGAATTACAGAGTCACTGTACATAAGCTTGAAATGCAACCCCCATTTAAAATATCCACAATAAGTCTGGTATTTTATACCAAGTTGAATTTCCTTTTGATTACAAAAATAAGCTGCTCTTAAGAAGTTCAACATGCGAAGATTTAGATTGAGTTTAGATAATTTCCAGGCTACCCATTATACTTTATGCAGGTTATAAATATTTGGCAAACCCCATAATTATACTTTGTAACCAAGTCATCACATAGTGCGGTGAATAACTACCAAAGAAATTAAGTTACAAAAATGTTACGTGTTCTTTTTGTATACAGAAAGATCAAGTCAGGGTTTTATAGGTGATAAAATCTTATTTTAGTGAATTGCGTTAAATGTCAAAATCTCTTTGCTGAACTTCAATTATGTGAATGGAAGGCTTACTGCAACGGTTCTTGGAGAAGGGGTTTATTCTTTTTTTCGCTGAAAAAAAAAAATCAAGTTCACTATTTAGTAAGTCCCTCCTACTGGCTTTGCTAACACCCTGCAGTGCTTCCTTCCCTCAACTAGTTTCTCTGCCCTACCCAAGGTCAAGTTTGGAGCTACTCAAAGGGATTAGACTAGAGACCTCACTAGGAGCGTCTTAAAAATGCAAATTCTCTCTGGTGGCACTTTTGAATGAATCAGAAATTCTGGGGGTGGAGCCCAGTAATCTTTAACTAGAAGGTTATTGACCCAGGTAATTCTGATGCTGGGTGAAGTTGGACTCCTGTTGGCTTAGCATAAAAATGGATTTAGTCCAAAAATCATGATTTGGAGCCCAAACAAGTTTTTTTAGTTTGAGGTGTACAAAGCAATGTAATATATTAATAATAGTTAGACAGTTAAACCCCTCATAAATGATAACGCACTCCCCCAAACTACTACCCATCTGACATCTTATATAGCTATTACAATACCATTGACTATTGTCCCTATGCTGTACGCCACATGCCGTGACTAAGTATAGCTATATATTTAGTTATAGTTAATATTCAATATTATTCTACTCTAGCTTCAGGTCTATAGTGCATTGGTCAGGCATCTACACAGTCTATGCTGTAGTCAATCAATTTGGTAAAAACTTATTTGGTCAGACTGTGTAGATGCCAAATTGATTTACCAAATTGATTGACTACAGCATACAGGTAAATCTCTAGACCTATCTATTCCACTGGTTTAGAATACAAAAAGCACAATTAAAAAGAATTTGTTTCCATGACCCCAGAAAGAAGTTTGTTCCAAAGCACCCCCTTTTAAAATGCTATTTCTTGAAATGCAGTTTTAATTGTATTATATATGCCGGTGGTTCTCAAAGTGTGGTCCCCAGACCAGCAGCTCCAGCAGTACATGGTAACTGAATTAGAGATGCAGCTTCTCAGGCCATGCCCCAGCCCTACTGAATCATTAACCTGGGTTTAATTAGCCCTGCAGTACATTCAAGTTTGAGAACCACTGCCCGACAGAAAAGCTCTTCTCTGAGAGAAGCCTTGAAAAACTTACATTAACTTCCCTGTCTGCTGCCCAGGCTCTCCTCCGCCAATGCCAGCTGAATGGTAAATAGCTAAATTGTAATTCTGAATTTCCTATCTATCACCAAGCCCCAATATACAAATTGATTACAATTCTTTCACCACATTGCCTCACTGTTTTTTGAGGCTCAAGTCTGGTGTGGGGTATGTGTGTGTGTGTGTGTGTGTGTGTGTGTGTGTGTGTGTGATTTTTTTCATGTTTCCAAGTCTGAAAGTTGGCATGTTCTTGTTTTACTTTGGTTTTCTTTAAACCATTCTGAATTCATGGGAAATAAATCAGTGACATTATCTTAAGGGATAGAGCTGTGAATCAGAGCAGACAAGTGGGTTCTTATTCATAAACTTTAAATGCCCCAGCCGACCTCGGTGTTTTCTTGCCAAATAAAGATAAGAGGGTTTGTTTGTTTTGTTGCTGGATTGAACGTAGATACCATCAGCCTCTCTGCCTTGGGAGAGCTGTGTGCCTCAGTCCATCTGTGGAGCGGTGAACCATCTCAGTGGGCCTCCCACAACCACCTTTCATCTCTCTTGCTCCCTTCCTGCTCTTGCAAGACCATCTGTCCCAAAGTCCAGTACTTCAGTGTCTCATCCATGGTGGCACTCTCTGAATTCTGAAATTATTTTTTTATGTCACCAAAAGTTGTATTTCCTTTAGACCAGAAGCTGTGAACTCAGATGCCTACAGGAGCCAGAGAGATGGTGTGAATAATGAAAAAGTGCCAGGCAAAGACAAACAGGGAAGTGTGTAGACTTTAGTGAATTGGAGTGTATATAACCATGTCCATAACTTGGTGGGGAGAGGGGAGGGCAGCATCCACTTAGTTCCCGCCAGTTTCCAAACTGTCAGAACATGGGTTGCTCAATGGTGCTAGTGGTGGTGGTGGTGGTGGTGTTTTTTCCGTGAGATAACTGGACATCTGGATTTCTTACATGAAACCTCCTGATGTTAAAATGTTGACAAATACATTCATTTTTTTAAGCACTGTGTGTGCCAAATGACAAACACGTCTGTGGATCATTTAGAATCTTAGCACTAGACATCAGCCAGCACACAGCATGATGCATTTAACACCAAGGTAAATGCTAACGTTTACTTAACCTGTGTACTTCATTGACATTTTAAATGAACATGCCCATTTTTTTCCTTCTTCTTTCAGCTATTCACCCAAGAATTATTTTCTGATTAATTATAAACTGGCATGAATCATTCCACTACGCAGGCTTTTTATCCTCCTTTATAAAAGAAGGGAGCTGTACCAAGTGACCCTTGACATTATTTTCTCCTATAAGACGTAAGGATTCGTTTTGCAGAAGAGAGTGTGCTGGACGTCAAAGACGGTACCAGTGAATGGCTTTGACATGACACTTATATACACATAGAAGTCCCTAAATTGGCCTAATGTGAGTCATGTCACCATCTCTAAGGCCAGCCATCAAACGACTAGGGAAGGAAGCTCTGTGGTTGGAGAGGAGAGGAAAGTATTTCCATAGAAGGAGCAGGACATTGTACCCAGAAAAAGGAGGGCCCACAGGTCATCTTATGGTGATATCCATAGTGCACAGTCACAGTCCACCAGAGAAGAGAAGGCTGTGCAAAGGGGACTTCGGGCACGAGCAGAGATTCAGAAGCAGAGGAATGTTGGACCCTCAGTGTTGGGTCCGTTGAGAAGACTGGAGTGAACACTTTTTATTGGGAAATTGGTAAGTTAGGCTTTAGACCGTGGCCTGCCTTGAGTGCCAAGTTGTGATGCTTGTGCAATCTGGCCTGAAGATTCTAGAGAAGTAACAGACGGTCATGACTTGCATTGTGAGAGAGATGCACTGCGATCTTTCCATTCTAAGAAGATCAACATATACTAGTAATAACATGTGGCAGAGAGCATGGTTTCTCAAAGTATGTCCTGGACCAGCAGTGTCATCCTCACCTGGAAACCTGGTAGACATGCAGGATCTCAGCCCCCACCTAGACCCGCTGAATCAGAATCAGCACTTGAACAGGCAGGTACTTCCTCTGCACGTTGAAGTTAGAGAGGTCCTGAGATAGAATACAAGGAAATCAGTTGTTCTTGGCTTCAACCAGTCACTCGAGGAAGAAGACCTAAGAAACACTGGCATGTGGAATCAAGGTTTGTTTCTGTGTGAGGCTAGAGGAGAAATAAAGATAGAGACCAGATTTTAAGTCTGATTAACTGGGAGTATGATGATACAGTTAATCAGAAATTAAGGGACTGGTTACTTTGGGATGAGGGCGGAAAGGACAATGAATTCATTTCAAATACGTTGTCTTGGGAATGTGTCTGTCACAGGACGTGCTGTGTGTGGATCATGCAGTGCAAAGGATATCACATGCTAGTCGGGGCCCTTGGCTTGTCTGTGGGGCAAGCCCTGGCCTCTATCTCCCGTGTTCTGTATCTCTAGCCCCTTGACATACTGAAAACAGCTATCTTTGCTTCCTTTTGAAACCCTCCACTTTCTTAAGTAGTCAAATGTGGATTTCTTCCTGTCATTTTCCTTAGAACTGGACTTACTTAAAAGTAAAGCTCCTTGTAAAAAATGCATATTCAAGAACCTCGACACTGAAGCCAGAGGAGGTTTTGCTGTTGTTTTCAGCGAGTTTTGTCACTGGCCTCAGTGAGGTCTCCTTGGAGTGGTAATAGGAACAAAGTAAGAAAGAAACTCAGCACTGAGGCTTAGCGTCCTGCCCTGGTCTGCAACAACACCAAGCATCCTGGCAAAATCATTTTCAACATTTGCATGGACCATGCATTTTTGTCCTGTTCACTGGTGTATTCTGAATGCAAAAGAAGTACTGGCATGGTAGAGCCATATGTGCACTGCGTTCTAGTAGAAAGTACAGAACAGTAAAAACAAGAATATAACCCCCTTCCCCCGAGAGCATTCCCCCTTTTTCTGTGTCTTTTTTTAACGCGAAATTCACATAAACACAATTAACCACTTTAAAGTGAACAATTCAATGCCATTGAGTATCTCACAATGTTGTGCAAGCACCAGCTCTATCTAGTTGGAAACATTGCATCTCCCCTGAAGGAAACCCCGTGCCCATTAAGCAGTTGTGACTGTTAAGCCCCCCTTTACTCCCTCCCCACAAACCCCACAGCCACCTTAATGTGTCTTTTTAATACACACACAATTTTCTTTTATACACAGTTGAACTCATGCTGTTTATAGAGTTTAATATATTGTATTTTATCATTTGAAAATTCTTATCATGTGCATTTTTTGGTCTTTAATATTTTTCCTTGGGCTCAATGTAATTGTAAATGCCACGATCTCGGAGGTCGCTTTTCGTGGTGTTACCAGCTCGTGCTTCTTCAGAAACTTGTATTCAGAATGCTGAGGTCTTCACCCAGAACATGTTTGCATGGCCAGGGTCTCTCTCACTGTTCTGTTTCTTGAACCTGACAGGTTTCCTAAGAAGTGATTCTTTTTTTCTTTTAAGTATAATTTTCATTTTATTTTTTGTCTCAGAGAATATTTCTTCGGATCTTAAGGACTTAGCTCCTTACATGGGCTTTGGTGGAGGTTGTGGGCAGCGCTCACAGGCCTAAATTGGAGTGGGGTGTTTGGGCCTTCCGGGCTTCACTTGAACGATTCCTGACTACCTTGCTGTGAATGGCACAACTCACACAGTAATGTAGTTTCACATACAGCTTGGGAAGCACGTAGGCGGCGAAGACACTCGCTTCGGAGATGTCCCTAACGGCTGTGGCCTCTGCTATGTTTCGTTTGACAAACTTCTTAATGGCTTCATCCTTGGGCATGCATCAGGCGGCGCTGATGCAATGAACGGGCTGGACATGGCCACGGCCCTTTTTGGCACGACCATTGTTCCTTCTTTTCTTGGTCATCTTGGAAGCAAGGACCCAAGAGCCTAAGAAGCGATTCTATGCTCTAGGCCCAGCCCAGAGCAGCTCAGTTTGCCCTAATTGCAAGTGTTATCAAATGACTCTACCAAGGGAATGCAAAATGAATTACTCTAATTCCACCAGAAGCATAATATGAAGTTTGGATCTCACCTTTTGGCCCCTGGGAGAGAAAAATGGCGCTAGCTTTAAATTCCCTCTCTGTTGACCACAAAGCCCCAGTTTTTACTTCTAGTAACAATGGCCGTTGTGAACATAATGTGTGCGTAATGTGGGCCTACACGCGTTTGTATGTTTTCGAATCTTTGGGGTGTAATTGTAAAAGGGGATGCATGAGGAGGTGGGCAGGATGCCTACCTGAAATGAGATTGTTGCCTCCGAAGGCTAGGATCTAAAGCGAAAAATTTAATAAACATAATCTGAGGCTGGTAACGTGCGGCCCATGGACCAAACCCAGCCCTCAGCCTGATTTTATATGACCAGTGAGCTAAGAATGGCTTTTACATTTTTAAAGGGTTGTTATCAAAACATAAAAACTACACCAGAGAACCATATGTGGCCCCAAAGCCTAAAATATTTATTACTTCGCCCTTCCCTGAATAGGCTTACTGACCCCTAATAAGTATAATAATAAGAGCAGCAGCAATGAAATATTTTTAGTTTATATTGAGTAACAGACACTGTTCAAAGTGCTTGACATATATTATCGCATTTAATTCTCACAATTCTACGGGATGGGTATGACTATCTTGATTTTACAGAGGATGGAATAGGCCCAGAGAGGTTGAGTCATTTGCACAAGGTCACACAGCCAGTAAGTGGCGGAGCTGGTGTTTTGAACCCGGCAGTGGATCCAGTCCAGATCTTGCATTTTCCCACCACCTTAAGTTGCAGCTCTCAAGTTAGGGAACAGCCACTTCCACCTATAACATTGTATGACTTTATTGTACTTGTTAAGGTAAATGTTTAATATCCTTATCAGTGAGAGATGTAGGACTTGGGAAGAACAGCACTTCCCAAATTGGTGGTCGCAAAATGGGTTCCTCAGAAAAGTTCACATTTAAAGGGGGTTGCCCGGTCAAGCAAGTATGAGAAAGCCTTGCTAGACACGTTTCTTTACGGTTACTATTCTCATATCAATCTAAGCAAGGAGCAGGTTTAGTCAGCTATTTCCCAAACTTTCGTTTATTTATTTATTTTGGCCTATCGAAGGGGCACAAACGAAAAATCTTTCAGAATGACTGTTTTACAGGAAAAATCAGCAAATGACATCACAGATGCATTACCCAGCTCAGTATTTTTCCAGAAATATCAAAACAATGGAATCTAGGCATTCATGTATTCATCTTTCCCATAAATATTCTTTTTATTGTCTCTGTTTTCCTGCTGCCACATTTCTCCCCCCTCCCCTTTTATGGGACAGGAAGTGGAGGATAGAAAGTTAGGTAATGGATAGAAAGTCAGACAATGAAACAAACCCACTCATTTAGATTCTTTTTAGTACTTCTTATATTATGTCCTATTTCATTTATAGGATTACATATAGAGTTGATGTGCCAGAGCTCATAAATACTTATAGGTTGATGCTGCCTGAGCAACAGTTAGCCAGAGTCCCCTTGATTGATTATGCTTATTACAGAGCCTCAGCAGGTAGCATTTGTCTGCATGTTGAAATAGTGTTCATTTTGCCATGACTTAATTTGCCAGTGTTGTCAGCTGGTACATGTCAGGAGGACTGTGACCTCAGCCAAAAAAACAACTTCATGAACACCTTTTGATTCACCAGCTGTTTACTTGTCTCTTACCCACCAAGATTTGCAAATTTGACAGTTGAGACCAAAAATGCACTCTCACAAATCTGGTGGTTCCTGACTGGCATAGGATGATGCTCTTGGTTTTTCTCAAATCTTAAAATTCTTCAGTTAATTCAAAGTTCTCCACTGGATGCCAAATAAGTGTTATATAAAATAAACCACACATCTCATTTTCTTCTTGAATGATTTCTGGGGATTGTAGGAGTGGAGCCGCTCTGTCAACTCTGGGGCACTAAAGAACATCATATATTGTTTGTCCAAGGTCAGTGAACAGAGACATGAACGTATTTGAATGTACGTATGTGTGTATATATGATTTCTTCAGCCGAGTCTGCAAAATAAACTGACAACAGGCCAATTAACAGGAGAAAAGACAGAGATATATTATTTTTTTGTTAATTTAACTTATTTTTTTTTTTTTTATTTTACATGCACGGGAGCATCACAGGAAGAAGTGACTACCCAAAGGAGCAGTGAGATTTGAGAGATGATGTTACATCTTAACAGAGGAAAGAGGGCGGGCGAAAGGCCACTTAAAGGAGAGCAAATGATTTTTTGGAAAGATTAATGGGCCCTCAGGGGAGGAGATAGGAGATATAGTAGTTTTGAGACAATTTCTGTTTGGGTGTCCTGCCAGCTTTTCATCTTCCAGAAGAGAAGATCAGAATTGCTGCTGGGGGGATTTATGACAATTGAGTTCTTTAGGGAAGGTCTGCTTTTAGGCAGATAAGAGATTTCAGGAATTCAGATGGCTTCAGCTTAAAATAATTCCTATGCCAAAGTTGGATATTTTGGGGTGCCATATCCTGATTCCGTTCTACAGTGTACTTAGTGGAGTAGATATCTGGAATGAGATGTGGTTATTTGGGACAAGATTCTGTAAGTCCAATAGGACATAGTTACAGGGTATCTACAGAATCAGGCTTAGGCAACGCAAACGTTTTCTCTTAGAAATTATAATGAACAGAAACGCATCTGGAATGGGAATTTAATACTCCAGTTTCTGAGCGATGACCAAGAACAGCACGATGACCAAGAACAGCACGATGTCCTCTCCTTTCTTGTGACTATTTAGATGTCCTTTTTGACCTAACTATGCAGTGTTGTCAAGATAACCAGCCAGGCTGACAGACTGTTTTGTTTTGACTGTGTGTGTGACTAAACTAATTTTGACTAGGAAAGTACAAATATTATCCAGGCCCATCCAAATCCATCTTTGAAACACAGCCCCACATATTCATATGTGACAGCTTATTTCATGCCCAAAGTACTCATTTGCCAAGGTGATTTAAGAATCAGATGACGCTTAATACATTCCTTCTTTAACCTTCTTCAACTTCACTCTGTGAACAGAGAACAGCAGATGAAAAAATCGTATTTTCTGGGAGACACTCAGGCTTGCTCTCTCTATTTTCTTTTCTCAGTGTTCTTTTGGATTTGAAAATTTCATGAGAATTCTTATTGACTTCCCAAGGGCTTTTGAGATTACTGTTGAGTTGTCGCTCTACTGATTATCCCTTCTTTTTTAAACCTCCATTACTGTTGGCTACCAGTTTCAATAGTTTGGTCATTATCTAGGCTTATTAATTTAAACTTGCATCCTGGGTTTATCAACTGAATTTGTCTAAGATTGCGAGTTTAGCTCCTTTATTGAATTCTTTACCATCTTGTTATCTTATCCTCTTCTCTCTTGGAATAGCAGTTATGGTGGCTTTCAGATTTCCTTGCCTGATTTGTTCTCACTGTCAGCACTGTCATTGTCTGTTTGTTTGCCTTCGTCCCACGGCCGTGAGGGAGTTTCCAACATTGACATTTGTATCTTGTGAGGCTGACAGTTAGTACATTCTACCTGCACTTCTCCCTCACCTTAATAAAGCTGGGAAAGGTTGTTGAAATGAAAGAGAAAAGCTGTTTTAGCTTTCCTTCTTAACATATTAATGTAAAAATTGGTCTGTAACATACAAACAAACATTGGAAGATCTATTCCAATGTAATTTTAGAATGGATTTACCCTCCTAGAGGAGCACATTCGAAGGGTAAAATGTTACTGTTTTTTGTCAAGTCCTGCCTAAATCACCAGTTTCCCCACTCTCCTGCTTTTGCCTCAGGGGTTTGATAATCCCTGGGCCCTGCTTCAGACCTGAGCCAAATGCCAAGGGGATAAAGACTTCCTGCTGCTGTGTTGGCTCTAGCCTGAGTGCTCAGAGCTGATCACTGGACATTTGGTGGCCCAACTGGTGTTCTGATCGCGTACCCTGGTTCTGGGAAATGGACCTCTGTCGTCTTATTGTACCAAATAATCTAATAAGTGTTCTCCCAAGAAGCCCAACCCTTCCGGATCAGGACTGTCCTGATTTTGCACTTACCTGTCTCAGACCAGGGGAAGTTGCTACTTCTAACAGGCTTCCCCAAGCCATCTCCTGCTTCCTAGTGAGACTTCCCAGCTGGAACGTCACCAGCTCCTGAGTATCCTGTGGCTGTGAAAGATCCTTTTAGTCAGCTTTCCCATGGCCGCCTGCATTGCTTTTTCACAATGCTTGCTTTATACATACTTCTTTAAAATACGTCAGCACATCCAGTGATATGTCTGTGTGCATGAATGTTAATCCCAAACAGGGGAATGAAAATTTAAAATTTAAAGTGTCTCAATTAGTAGGACTCACCCTAAGGGTGCTTAGTTAAGATTTGAAAATCTTGAATCAAAAGCCTATAGGCCATTCATTATATATAAATTATACCTCAATAAAATTGATTAAAAATAAAACCAGACAAGTCTACCCTCCAGTGGCCACATTCCTACCCTCTTCAATTATCTTTTTCTCTGATTAGCACCAGATGCTCTGATACTAGCATAATGCAGTGAGTGTCGCGTTAGAGTCACCTGGAGGGCCTGTTCGAGTTCAGATTCTGGGCCCCACCCCCAGAGTGTCTGATTCCGTAGGTTTTGGACGGGGCCTGAGAATTGGCATTTCTGATAAACTCCTCCGTGATGCTCGTGCTGCTGATCTGGGGAACCATTTGAGAATAGCTGGCGTAATGGAAAGTAGAGCTGCTTTTTCATTGGTGGCCTTCGTAGTGGTATTTAAGATATGTGACTTGTCTGGAAATAATGTATAAGCCCTGCAAAATTAGCTCAGTATTATTGACTGTATTCCTCTTCCCTTTTTACCCTTCTATGTTACCCCCCTTTCTGGTAACCATCCCTTTGGTCTCGGTTTCCATGAGTTTGTTGTTGTTTTGTTTGTTTTGTTTTTTTAGAGTCCACGTATAAGTGGAACCATATGGTGTTTGTGTTTCTCTGCCTTACTTATCTCACTTAGCATGATACCCAGTAGATCCATCCATGTTGTCACAAATGGCAAGATTTCTTTTTTTTTTTATTGCTGCATAGTAGGGTGATCACATTGTAAGGTATAAAAAAGTTGAATCATTATATTGTATGAGTACACCTGACACTAATATAACTAATATAAGATGGTGTGCCAACTATACTGAATTTTTTAAAAAGTAAGAAAAAAAAAAAGAAATGCAGAATCTTCAACGTAGACACTAGACCTACTATCTCTGAATCTGCGCTTTAACAAAATCCCTAAGTGATCCAAATGCACATTAAAGTTTGAAAAATACTAAGATAAACCAAATTTAGTATATGTGGCCTAGTTCAGAGAGAGGTCCTCAGTTGTAGATTCATATTAAAATTATCTGCAGTGTCTAAAAAGTAGATTGATAGCCCACCCACACTCAGACTGTTAATGGGAATCTTGAGGGGTGGAGTCCAGGCTTCTGAAATGTTTTATAAACTCTGTAGGGGATTCTGATGAAGCTCTGGGAACTACTAATCTAGAGTCTGAGTGCTACCCACATAGTTTTCTTTTAATAATGTATCAGCTGGTAATGTCTTTCCCTTGTCTTGTCTTCAAATTTAAATATTGCCAGTTTAATGCCAACTAATACCTTCTTCTAACTGAACTGAAATGACTTCATTCACCTTGCTTATATATAAGAGAAAACATGTTGGGTTCTACCTACAGTGTCTTTAAAATCTGAGCCACTGTTGCAAGTAGTGGCAAATGCTCAAAATGCAGTGCGGAAGCTCAAATGCCCTCCTACAACTAAGTTTCTAGTTTACTATAAAGATGTAATTAGTCCACTGATTATTATTCATCTTGAGATTTGTGACATGCTGCAGTTTTACATTCTAAACACTTTATAAGGAAACTTCTTAGTGCAATATTAGACACTGGAAGTCTTACTTGAAAAGTTTCATGGTTTGCCCCAAGTGCATGGAAATAGGTCTTATTTCCATTCTTGAATGTCCTTCAGTCTTACCAGACTCACAGTACAAACAGATCAACAGCTGTATTCAAATTATATAAATTTCAAATTATATAAATTCCTGGCTTACGTTGTTTGAGCAGATGAAAACTAATTAGTTATTAGAGCAATTGGGCGCCTTATGAATAGCCAATCGAAAAATGCCCTGACTTTTTCTTATCCCCACTTACTTAAAGAAACAAAAACAAACAAAAAAACCTGTACGGAGTAAGGCTGATGAGTTACCGGTACCCCAAACTTCCCATATTCTAAATATTGCAGATGGCCCCATCCACTGATTATTTTCACAGCCCAGGCACAGGGAAGGTAAAAGTCCCTACCTGTAGTATCTTGCCTCCCCTTGTTTCCACACACAAGCGACCGAACTTCAGCCCCTACATGTGCAGGTCAGTCCATTCCAGTGAATGCAGATTTGTTCAGCTCAGGTGGGGAGGGATATAACAAAAACAAAGAGCAAATCAGGAACGCTGGGCTCTTTCCAGGGGCCTTACTAGAAGATCGCATATTCCAGCTGAGGGCACCACAGGAAACCTTCACCTCCCTTAGGAAACCAAACCCAGATCTTCCCAGGTGGGCAATGGAAGGAGATGCTCCGAGTTGGGAGGGACCCCTCTCCTAGACTGTTCTTCTCAAACGGAATGTACACAGGTGTCACCTGGGACTTTATTAAATGCACATTTTGTTCCAGTGCGTCTGGGATAAGACCTGAGATTCTGCATTTCTAACCAGCTCCCAGGTTATGTCGATGCTAAAGATTTAGGAGCCACCCCTTGGAGTGGTGCGGGTTTAGAACAGAGTTTCTTAAAAGTGAGTTTACAAAAGATTCACTCAGAAAGTTCATTTCAACACGGATTTCTGTTCCCCAGCCCTAGAGACATTTAATAGATGAAGCCTGATAATTTGCATTTTAATAATTCCCAAGTGATTCCGACGCTGCTGGTCCCTTAAGGAGGAAGCCTCTAGTTAACTTTTGAGCAGACTTAGTTAAGATGCCTCCACCACCTCCACCAGTCACCTCTCTGGCAACAAAGAGCCAGACACCAAAAGATTAGGGAGGATGCCACTGAGTCTTCTCTTGGGAGAAAATTACATAGCAAACTTGGAGAGAGTCACAGGGTGTCTGTTATTTTTTGCTTTGACAATACGCCTCTTCGGCTAAAGACTGAAAAAAAAAATGCTTCTGGAACAACATCTAGAGATAAGTTTGAGTTGAAGGAAGAATAATTCTGCCTGAAGTGATGCTGATTGTGTAATAATGATAATAATCGTTGTTTAAAATGACAAATCTATATATGCATAGAAAAAGGCTGGAAGGACAAATAGCAGAATGTTGTCAGTGGCTATCTCTTCATAGCAGTACAGCAAGACCTTGAATAACAGGACATTTTGTTCAGTGTCATTTTGTTATTACGTTGATGAGATGCCAAAGGAACTTAACTCTTGTTCATATCAATTAGCCTATGGTAAAATTGGTTTCGTTATGCATTGTTTCACTTAACGTCACAGAATTTATCCACAGCATTAAGTTAGGACTTTATGCTAAAGGGATTTGGGGCGATATTCACTTTTTGCTTTCATTTTTCTACCAAGGGAATCAAATATTACCTTCATAACCTTAAAACAACCTAACAAGTGTTTTTAAAGGAAAAAAGTGAAACTTATGCTCTGTGTAAATTCATATATTTTTTTGGTTTAGTTTTGTTACATTGGTGTCTCTATACATTTCTTTTTGGGAAAAGAATTGTATATGGGAAAGGGATTACTCTTGTCTGTGACAGTCCTCGTGTGCTGAGGACAAAGGAGACGGGTAAGGGTGAAGACCAGCCATTTGTCTGGAAAATGGACCCTGCCTGCATGGGGCAAATAAGTTGAAGGCGTCCCAGAGGAGAAGTTGAAGGTTCCCAGGAGAGAATTAAAGACAGCTCCTACTCCTCCCTTCTTTACCCCCAAACGACCCAGCACAAGCTCTCAAGAGTCCCTTGAAGCACCGTGTTTTCCTTCTCCTTAGAAGGCCTGAAATAAGCTTTAAGTTAATTTAGACAAAATTGGAAAAGAGTGAAAAACTGGAGAAGAGTAACAATTACAACCTGCTAGGGAAGTGCCGAGGCTGCCGATTTGGACATCAGAGCCAAAGCGAAGCGCTCCTGTGGGCTGGGTCCCCTGCATCCGGGTTACATATGCCCACCCAGGATGAGGGAAGGTGCCCAGAGTGGTTGGAATCATATTAGGAGAGTGTCACCATCCAACCAATGTATGTGCTCGACCTGTGTCAGCGACTGATCCTGCTAGAAACAAGGAGCCTGAGACTTGAAGATGCACCTCTCGGGGCCTTCTGTAGACTGTTCCCATGTGTACTTGTTTTCGGCCGTCCAGAAAAACATATCTCAGTCACATGTTTTGCTTCTGTTAATCTGAAAACATTCAAAGAGGTTTATACGCATCTAGTTCACTGCTGGCACAACTTTTCAACTAGACTCTCAGACTCTGCTGACACCTGCTGGCATTTCATCTATTTTATGTTAAAAAGAAAACAAAGCAAAAGAGCAAAATGCTTAACATATTTCCTACAGTCTTTTGGCCTTATTATGCTAGGTGTACATTACCTGAAAGATAATAAAGAGAAGGAAAGGTCTGATAGGACTTTCCCACGTCATGGAGAGAAATCTGTAAACAGCCATTAAGTGAAAATATCCCGGATGTGAATGGCATACTACAGTGTTCTTCTTGCCTTTCAGCCCTGAGCCAGTAGGTCTGTGACCTTGGGCAAAGCCCTTGACCTCACTTTCATCATCACAAAGAATGAAGCAGCAACCTCCCTCCCAGGGTGCATCAGGGCTTATGACGATTCCAGTGGCATTTTTTACTAACTTAAGCCTGGATGCTGTCACTGGGGTGATGACCTCAAAGGTCACTCTTAGGGACCTTTCCATCACAATAAACAAGATTCTTTACCAGCCGTATTTTCAAACGATGGATAGAAGTTGTTGAAGCCTCCTCAAAATGCAGTGTTTCTGTAATCTATTTCTAGAATTAAACTAAATTAGAATGATCACAAAAAGCCAGTGAACAGTCTCAGAAATTGTCCATTTTTCTGTCCTAGGAAACCATGGACTTTGTTTTGTGTTTTGGAACACATACCAAGCCTTCAGGTTGAGAAAATGCTTCCCAGTTAATGCCATTGAATTATTTGTGCTTTTTCTGTCTCCTCTTGGGAAACTGTGTGGGCCTGTGGTTTGTTAGACCAGTAACAGGATATTTGATAGTCCTCGGGGAGTTGCAGTCCCATATTTATCCTGACAGAGGAAGTAAAGTCTGATGATGAAAATAATTGAGGCATTTCTTTAATGGTACTATTTCATTTCTTCCTCCTCCCTCAGAATCCTGATCTCACTGTCATGCTTGCTGAGGCTTTCAGTGCTGTTTGCAGCCCTCAGAAAATGGCTGTTTCTAGTTTTGAAAGGAAATTTACCCCTTATAGCTGCTAAGTCCTCCCTCGGGAAGCTGTTAGGTATGATTAGAGTACAAAGAGGAAAGCAAAAATTCTGTTAGATTCACCTCCATTAGGATAGCTACTATCAAAAGCATTTAAGTAAATAACACGTGTTAGCAGGGATGTGGAGAAATTGGAACCTTTGTGTACTGTTGGTGGGATTATAAAAAATGCTACAGCCACACTGGAAAACAGTATGGTAGTTCTTCGAAAAGTTAAAAATAGAATTGCCAAATGATCCAACAAGTCCACTTCTGGGTATATATCCAAAAGATCTGAAAGCAGAAAATCGAAGAGATGTTTGTACACCCATGTTCACAGCAGCATTATTTGCAATGGCCAACAGGTGGAAGCAACCCAAGTGCCCATCAACCGATGAGTGGATAAACCAAATGTGGTAATACAAACAATGGAATATTATTTAGCCTTCAAAAGAAGGAAATTCTGACACATGCTACATGGATGAACCTTGGGGACATTATGCTAAGTGAAATAAGCCAGTCACAAAACGACAGATACTATATGACTCTACTTATATGAGGTTCCTAGAGTAGTTAAGTTCATAGAGACAGAAAGTAGAACAGTGGTTGCCAGTGACTAGGGAGAGAAAAAATGGGGAGCAGTTTAATGAGTACAGAGGTACAGAGTTTCGTTTTTGCAAGATGAAAAGAGTCCTGGAGCTGGATAGTAGAAATGGTTGTACAACAATGTGTATGTCACGTCATGACACTGAATTTTTCACTTAAAAATGGTTGAAATGATAAATTTTATGTTATGTATACCGGGGGTACCAAAAAAATGTTTACACATTTTAAGAGATGTTAACACTTTGGTCAGCAGTAAGTAGTTTGCCATTATCAGAAGTGTCTAGACGCTGATGGTCGCCACTTTGAGCACCTCTTGTAATTGCAGAAGTCAAACGTAACATGGATTCATCTTTTATTATTAGTAGTATCTATTGAGTACTACAATTTTAATGCAGTTGTTTCCTTTCTTAAAATGCGTATACATTTTTTTGGCACCCTCTGTATTTTACCACAATTAAAATTAAAACCACATACACACACACACACACACACACACACACACACACACACACACTTCTAGAACTCTGTTATTGCTTCTGGCCCTTACAGTGACTAAATCATTTGACTGTGTTAAACCTGGTACTACTTGCAGTGCTGTCCAATAGAACCTTCTGTGATGATGGATGTGTTTTTTATTTGCACTGTCCACTATGGTTGGCACCAGCCCGGTGTTGGCTTTTAAACACTTGAAATTGGACTAGTCTAATGGAGGCATTGAATTTTATTTTGATTCATTTCCAATTTGAGTAGCCACATGTGGCTAGTGGTTACCATACTGGAGAGTGCAGGTAGAATGAATGTCTATATTACTATCTTTTCCAAAATAGTTTCCTTTTCCAGCACAGAGCTTCAGCAGTCAGACCCATAAACCAAAGAAGGTAAGGTACCGGCTTGTGTGGAGGTCCCAGTTCTGTTTTAACTTTCAGGATTAATTTGGTACAAAACATTTTGCCAAGAGTGTGATTTTTAATTTTAGCAACTTGGTTTGGCATTTATTGGCACAGTATGGGACCCAAGGACAGAGTTGACCTTATCTCCCAGGCCAGCCTTTTCTAGTAAAATGCCCTTTAGAGACCCAAATTCCTTCACTGCCATGCACAATCTTCCTTCACTTTTCCTTGTAAATCCATGTGGTGATGTTATGAACTAAAACTGAGGTCCAAATCCTTATACAGATATTATGTAAGCACGTTGCTGTTTCCTCTGGATACCCTGGCGATCAGGGCATGTTTTACTTTTTAAGGCTTTGCTGGAAAACACAGACAGGTAAGATATGTAACAAACTCTTAGATTGAAATAGAATCACGCAATAAAATTGATGAATCCCTAAAGCATTCATCATCTAAAATAGGAATAGCTAAATATGTCATCTTGTATTGTATAATGTTACTTAGCAATGATTAAGATTGCCAGTGACTGAAAGGGGGCTTATATTTAAATAGGTTGCAAAGAGAAGGCTTAACAAGTCGATCAGTGGCAGCATTCCTTTGTGACAACCCAGTGTTTAATGATACTGCGGATGCCATGTTATTCCTCATGGAAAGAATGAAAGCTGTTTATTAAAAGAATAAAATATGAGCATGCGAAATGAAGATGGCTGTGTGGCGGGAAGGGGATAAAAGTTTATGTGATTATTACACAGAATGGATACAGGCTATCTAATAAAAACCGTGTTTAGCTCCAACAGATGTACTCACCACGAACTCTTTTTCTTCTCTCTTTCAGCAATGGGTAGACGGCCTGAGATCAATCATACACAACTTCAGAGCCAACAATGTCAGTCCAATGACATGCCTCAAGAAACAGTGAGTTTTGTCTGCATCCCCCTTTGTGCTTGTCTGCGCTCAAGCAAATGGTCAGATTAGAATATGAGGCTTAGGATGTGGCCAGACAATGTCTTGCTTGCCTTCCCCTCCATGCTCTTGACCTTGAAAAGGAAGCTGACCCAAACATACCTGTATTCTTTACATCACCCAGCAAGGCGTGTGTGATAAACCCCACAGCCCAAAGACTGTATGAAAGGAGTGGTTGATGGCAGCAAGGTGCTTAAACCTCAGCGCCCCCAGCCTCCTCTGGGTTGTAAGAACTGGCTTTTGTGTCCTCAGACTGAGTCTGCTGATAAAAAGCTCCATGTACCTGCGGCCACAGTTGGGTGTTGTTGTACTGGGGCCATGTTGTGCTCCTGCCTCTGTTGCATGAGACTGAGAAATGGGGAATGTGGCCAGGAAAAGCACTTACAAAAAACCTCCCATTGCTGTGTTAAAAAGGGAGTACTGGCCGCAAGGACTATTTACCACACAATCAGGGACCCAAAGGGTCTTTTGAAATTCAGAAAGCAAGCCTTGCCTCAGCTCACTGTATCCAAAATTCATGGGGGGGACTGTGGGGAAGATTTTAACCCGGCCCAAGTCATTCTTTCAAGGTGACGTGTAAGTTACTCAAATGGATAGCATAGCAAAAGCCAAAGCCAAATTGAAAAGCAGTGATCCACAAAGGAGTAGGACTGCCTGCAATCACAGGGCCACTGGCAGGCAGTTGTGAGGTGCAGAACTGAACCACGCTGAGAAATTGCAGTCATGACCTTGCCTCTCTCAACCAGGCCCAACACCAAGGATGCAATTGCTTGGACTGCTGGGCAGTGGGAAGAGACGTCAGTCCTTCAGGTGCTTTCACTCCTTGCTCTGGTCCCTTTAGCAGACGCTCTAAGAGTATGGGCTCTGGGCTGTAACTCCTAGCTTGGCCACTGTGTTCTCCTTTTCCTCTACAGTCGTGGTGGCATGTTTCTCTAAAAATAAAGAGCAACCCAGCAGACATTTTGATGTTATGACTTTGGGCACTGATGAGTCCCAAAAGTTCAAAGACCTTTGGAATGCCCAGTGACATCTGAGTGATCCACACACCCATGTCTAGACAGCAGATCTGATCTGCCCCTGTTGCTGTCCTTCTCAGATCACTGTATGGATCTGGTGTTCGCCCAGCCACCAGTTGCCGTGAGGGTTAGCTCATCAGGGCTCACACCTGGCCGCTTCTCCCGAGACGTGCTCTCTGACAAAGGGGAGTCACTGTGCCTGTGAGATTATTCTCCTCCCTCCTCCTGGGGGAAGCCCATGGCCAATGATGGGTTGAATCAGGATACAAAAGGCCAGCCTTCTTGCCACCAAGTCTGGTGTAAATCATGCCCCAGAGCTCCCCAGGGCGTCAGGCCAAAGCTCCAGCTGAGAACACAACTTTGCGTAAGTGTTCTTGCTGCCCTATCTGCTTCCCTTCACGCCTGTGGTACTGAAAACGCCCCCTTAATATATTGTCAGTCACTTGTGCTCCTAGGAAACTTGACCTCAGACAGAAACTTTACCAAATCATCCTATTGTGCAGATTGTTAGGATATTATTGACTGGAAACGGAGAATGGGAGTCATTAGCTAAGAATCATCCTAGCACCAATGTCCTGGGTCCCCGCGTGTCCTGAAAGCCTGGGTAAAGCAAGGAGTTGGTCGCTATCAGTTTGAGTTGCTGGACCTCTCTTACCACTGCAAATTAAGGAAGGTGCCCATTTGATCTGTACTTCACTGCACTGGGAGGTGGGAGTTGGGGGGTCCCCATGGGTCCTCTGTCAGTTGCATTTCTCATCACCTTAGTAGATTATTAAAGAGCAAGAATCACAGAATAAGTACTGACGATTTGTTTTGCTCAGTGCAAGCACCCAATTTGCTAATTCGTTTAGGGTAGCCAAAGAAAATATGGACTCCCAGTTAAATTTGAATTTCAGATAAGTAACAAATAAATTGTTAGTATAAGTATGTACTGTGCATATTTGGAACATACTTATAGTAAAAAAAATTATTTGTTGTTTATCTGAAATTCAAATTTAACTGAAAGTCCTGTGTTTTCATTTGCTAAATCTGACAACCATAAATTCATGTCACGGTATAATTGTCTCTGGTTTTCAGAAGAAATGGTCTTTGTTTGAATGAATGATCTTGTCAAGTTCACACCTGGATTGAAGCTGTCCCTCCTAAGAGATATTAAAACAATGTTGTTACTGTTGTTTTCCAGCTGGATGAAATTGGCATTTATGACCAACACAAATGGTAAAATTCCAGTTAGGAGGTAAGTCTGTCATTCCTGTGTGCCCTCCACACCCTGTGTCATCCCTCATGACACCACAGCAAAGAGAGAGCTCTCCATGAGTACTTGTAAACTGCTTTAACTAAACAAAAAATTCTGGAAGCTTAGCTTGAATCACTTCATCAAACGCCGTGTTCAATTTGTAAACATCATTTATGGACATAAAGTTGCATATTTCTTCAGAATAGGTAGTAGCATCAACTCTACTCTTATAAGTTAAAGAACATTGGAAAAAGTAGCATTATTTTTTAAAATCTTCAAATAGGTGGGGTTGTAAGATTTCAGTGCCTTTTACCTACTTGCCCGGAGCAACCATTGGCTAAAATTAAAGACGTTTATATTATGTACCTGCAGTGGGAGTACGTGGGCTGTGTCTTAGGAAGGGTGACGCCCCTGGACCGTGCAGCTCATTCTTCGTTGCCCCTTTGGTGCCCAGGGCATTGGTCTCCTTTTTCTTCTGGTCCCTTGCTCTGTGGCTGGACTGTCATGAACCACACACACTCTTCAGGGCCATCAGTTCCTCACCCTGCCCAAGGTAACAGTGACAAGGGAAAAATGGCAGTAAAGCTTGGGTGGAGTCAAGAGTGAAGAGAACATGAAGCAGATCCATCCTCCACACGTGTTCTTGAATACGTATGCTGATGTGTTTACCCTCTGAGTCCTCCTGCTCCCCTCTTTTTGGCCTCTCCCCTCCCTTTTAGGTGTTAGTGTTGCTGATGATTTGTGGGTACCATTGGAAGCTCTTACAGTGGTAGTGATGGGAGTTCTTTACCAGACTCTCTAGTATCGTTTTGGTTGGTGTTTGTGTAAACACTTTATGGAAATTCCAGAAGCGGGACTGGCCCCCAGTGTATCTGCTGTCCACCTGCGGTCGGGAGTGTGTTTGGACTCATGAACCTACACCCACAACCTTCATCAAACACAGGTTCCCCAGATACCAACCCACTCTTCTAGGAATCTCCAGCCTCAGGTTCATGTTGAATTCTCTGGGTGCCACGTTAGCAAAGAAACCCAGGAAAACCCAGAGCTACAGGGCAGTCACCACCTGCATAGCACTTGAGTAGACATACTTGACTGAGCAGTGGTGTGCTGGTCACGCGGTGCCATTCTTACTCTTCTAGGCCCTCCTTTCTGCCCAGTCACTTGATTCTGCTCCTCAGCTTCCATTCTGCATCCCTAGGAGAGCATCTTCATGCTCCCTCAACATTATTCTTTTAACAGAATTGGCCTAGAGGTCATCAATTTTCTTAATCACATGTATTATAACAATCATGAACTTAAAGTATCCATTTGACACAAGTGAAAGATCAATGAGAAAATAAAAAGCATACAAATCATAAAAAAGACCTTAGGAAGTATTCTTTCTATTTAACATTTTATTGAGGGCTTAGAGGGTTACAGACCTCATGCATTTGTTGTGCTCTTTACAAATCTATATGTAGGACTCTCTGCTTTTTATTTAATAACTTACTGGCAAGTCAATTTTATGCCTCCTTTACTGTTTTAAAGGATGCCCTATTAGCATCCTTGACTGATGGTTGTTGGCAAAATCACTTGACACTGATCCTTATTTTATTTAAAACCCTTTGCTTTGTTGAGTAATAGCAGGACAATTATTTTAATATAGCCCAGTGTCCTACAGCTGTTGCCAAATATATAGTACTGTTTATTTAAAACTAGTATTGAAGTAATAATAAGTTCAGACTTAGAGAACACAGATAGCAGTGTAATCTGTGTTACACTGATGTAAGTTGGATCTGTTTTTACGTACTTTACTTTCCTGCTTTTTTTTCCAAGATAAAATTCAGGAAATGGACAAAGTAGAAAATGCATAAATTGTGATCAGAGCACTTATAACTGGCAGCTCTGGTTTCATTTGTATGTATCCAACTAATCAAGCCATTCTTATGGGAGCTGGGCAGCTTTTCCGATTCCAAACATCTATATCTAGCATGTTCATATACAAAATTATTTCCTTTCTTTTTGTAGAAATAGCCTAGATATTTTGTCATCTTCCGTAGCTCTCTTGGACATGAGCTATTTGGTGCCTGCCAGTATTAACAGGTGGTGGACACAAGACATCTGTGATTCGGGGGCAGTTTATTAGAGTTGATGGAGAATTGATACCTTGCCAGAAAAAAGCAGATAAATCTCCTGGTGGATGAGCTGCCAAGGGCTAGGTGGAAATTGTTCTGAATGTTTTAATGGATGTGAAGAGTAAACACGTTAAAAATATCATTTCATCACTATCATTCTGGATCTTTTAAAATGGAAACTATTAGTATAGTGTGTGTGCATAATGTTAAAGGGGATCTGGCTTGGTAGTCATCGCTTGGGAATGGCCTCTGCTCTTTAGCATTAACCAAAATTTAATATCCAGGAAGTTTCAGGAATGATGAATGAGGAAAGTCTTACCCTTTATCTCCCTCATCTCTTTTCTTTCTATGTACGTAATCTTATGCAGTCTGTCATTCTCTCAGATGTACAAACTCACACTCAATTTATCAGATCAAAGCTTTGGATGTCACTCTGTGCTTTCACCATCTGGAGTTGGAACCAATGGCTAGAGACTTGGGAAATGGTAGCCAGACAATAAGTGTGGGCTAAGGCTGGAAGAAATCTAGAAGGGGATGGTTGTGTTAAAGAAGGCTCCGGTATGGTCATGGCAGCCCAGCTCCTATGTAATCCACTCACATCGTGAAGACTTCACCTGCCTACGAGGAGGGTCTGGTTCTGCTGGGCCTTCACTTTCATGAGTCCTTTCTGACGATTTCAAAAGATGGTTAAAACCATTAGACTGTAGACCCGTTGAGGGCAAGCAAAAAGTGAGACTCCCCTAGTTTCTAGGATCATTGCTGTATTAGTCACCTGTACAGTACCCTGGGACATGGAAGTTAACCAGGGCTGGGTATTACTTAACGGTATTTGCTTTTATAGCATTTCCTTTGGGAAAGGTCGCTTACTTGATTCAATAAAAACTCAACTGAACACCTAATAGCTATGAAGTACTAAGCTATGCTCTGTGGGCATGAGGCTGTATATAGACTTGACTAAGTCATCGTCCTTCACACACTCTACATTTCCATAAAATGCCCTAGGATGGTGTCTAAAATACCCCCAGCCTGTGGTAAGTGTGTTTCTCTCAGGACCCCGATTAAATGGAATTCTGCTGGGCCTCTGATGCAGCTGGAATCTCAAAGAGTTCACCTTCATTCTATAACAACCCTTTGCCCTTAAATGAAACCGTTTTAAGGCCCAAGAATCATTCCAAAAAGTGCCTGAAGCAAAGGCAATATAAAGGCATCACCCAGGGGAGATCTGTTTGACATCCTTGCTCCTATTCCCCCCCCCTGGGTTTGGTCTGTTTGATAGAGTGAGGTGCACATATCGGTGGTGAGGATGCCCAGCCCAAGTCCTCTCATGAAAAGATGGGCTTGAGCATGAGCCCCTCTGTCCGTAATGCCACTTCTTGCTTTTATTGACTCTTGGATGCAGTCAGGTCATTGGGCTCTGACTTTGCCCTCACTAGTATATTCCCACGTGGATTTCCCTCTGTACTGGCACTAGACACCCTATTTTCTCTCTCAAGTTCTTTGTCTCCCACAAATACTTGAACCTCTCTATTCCCATGAGGTGTTCTTCTTCTACCTCTGATTTCTTGCCACTTCACCAAGTCCTAGCCAAGAAATGCTGTTCCTATACACTCTTTCTTTCCTCCCTGTTCCACCCCCCACCCAACACCCAGGCGCTGTTTTACCAGAAAGGCTCAGCCCCTCTACCTGCTACATTCACCACCTCATCAGTCACCTATCATCTCCTTTGCAGGACTATTCAAACCTAACAGAAGCTCAAGTTAGCTGATACCCCTGATTTGCTATGCAAAGAGTTTCCTCCTGATTACGGGTGTCAGACGTCCCAAATCCTGCTGGGGGCCTGTAGCTCTCCCATTAACACATGCTTTTAAAAAAATACATACTGAATAACTACTTCCCCCCTGTATTATAAAGGTCAGATAAATTGCTTCTCAACCCAATTTAATGTATGCAATTTCCATGAACTCTGGAGAAGTAGGCAAATGTGGAAATAGCACCCACTGCACTAGAAAGCGTTTTACTGGATGTCAAACACATGTGCTCTACCATGTCTGTAGATTTGTTAAAGAGAATTCATAGGCCTCCCTATATTTGAATATAACTATCTCACAGCTCTCTTAAAACTGTACCTCTTGAAGCATTCTTGGACTGAGTATAAAACAATAAAGCTTTGAATGAACACATAACAATTCATTTACTCAAAGTCCGCTCTTCCAGATCTATTTTGGGAAGTTGTACTCTGCAGTTGAAGTGGTACTTTCTCCTACTTATGAAGATTTACGGGCGGTCAGTGCTTACGTTTGGAGCCTGCCTTCCACTTAACACGAATGGTGACAAGGTTGGGACTGGGGAGGCGCTGTCACAAATCCTCGTGTTCACGGGGATGGCATTCGAAAGCCAAGCTTCACAGAAAAGAAAGGAAGCTCTATCTTCAAGTGGAGGTTGGATTTCAGATTTAGAGTTGAAGTTGTCGTGGTGACAGATTACCACTCAGGGAGAGACTGAAGGCTCCTTTGGGTGTGCCCAAGGGATGGCTCAGAGCCAAGTGTGGATTCCAGGGTGCCAAGCCCTCTGCTCCGTACTGTTCATTCTGAGAGTCACCAATAGATTGATCATAGGGAGTCTCTTTTTCCTACTTTTATCATCGCTAGGAAATATGCTCAGACTCATTAGAAGGCAGCATCCTTGTGCAAAAATACCATGTTTTAGGGGAGTGCCAAGATTCTGTTGAAATACTGAATAATTGTTCCCCTGCCTACCCTCTCTCCCACACCTATCATTTTCATAAGAAACTCCCCTATCCTTGAGGCAGCTGACGTTTCAGAGTAGCTCAAGGATTCTTAGCTAGAAAAACAAACAAATAAACAAAATGTGTCTAATAATGCACATCAGCTGCAGCGTGACACCAGGGTAAGGGCATTCGGAGTCATGGACTGAGTTCTAAGGGGCCCCCTTCTTCTTCCCAAGGCCAGATATGGTCAACATGAGGTTTTTTTTCTAGAGCTACTGTCCCAAGAAAGTAATTTGGTAGCATCAGAATGTATCATTGTTTTTGTCCAACAGTACTATCCCCCAGTGTCTCTTTTATTCACAAGCACCCAGCGGGGGGAGAAGGGGGGTGGCTTGTCTTAGAATCCAGTTGCCTCACTAGCACAACAGGCTGGTGACCATGGGGACATTGCAGGAGCTGTTTTGACAAATGAAAAACACCTAGAAATGAGAAGTAATTTTATTTTCCTTTTCCTTCTCCCCCATCCCACCATCCCTAGTATTACTTGGATCTTTGCATCAGCGAAAACAGAATTAATTAACAATAACCTTTTTCCCCCCTTTCTTTTCTGCTCTAGTATTACTAGAACCTTTGCATCGGGGAAAACAGAAAAGGTGATCTTTCAAGCACTCAAGGAGTTAGGTCTTCCCAGTGGAAAGGTATTCATGAATTTAATAATGTGTTTCTAAAACAATTTTGTTTATTTAAGTTCTCTTATGTAATAAGCAAACTTATTTATATTAAATTGATCTCAATTAGATTCGGAATTAGATTCAGTCACATGCAGTACAGTTACTTTTCTCTTCATTCACTCTCCTTCCTTCCCTCCTTTTGTTTTCTGGGCATTTTAACCTCAATGTTTTCAAATTTAGGTAGTGTACTTCAAATTTTTTTTCAACTTTATTAAGAAAAGGAAATGACTTTTACACAGTTTATGGAAAGCTTACTTTAGGGAAGCCCATCAACACTGCCTCACTTAAGCACAATGTCAGCATGAAAAGCTGACTAATAAATTCAGTTCTTTAAGATGGCTGTGTGGTACTTGATGAAGCATCTTTCCCCACACAAACCATTTGTGTTCATGGCCCTTCAGATTTAAAATAACCAAAATTAATTTATTGACTGCAAGAAAGATTTAAGCCTGTTGCTGCTTTAACAAAGCCTATTTGAAATATAGATTTCAGTGTGCAAAGTAAAATCGTACAGGTTCTCCTGAGCCCCTTTATATGTTCTCGTGAAAATTCACAAAATAAACAAAGTAAACTTGGGGCTTCATTCATTCAGCATCCTTTAAGCAGGCACTTGCTTTTCTTTCTCAAGGAGAGAAGAAGGAAATGTTTCTTTATATTTGTTCTATGGGGTGTTTCCTAGAGCAGGACCAGCTGTAGCCGAGGTTTGAACACACAAACCGTGGCTGCATGATAACCAGAAATGCTCATTTCCACATGTTGTGTTCTAATGGCTGGCCTGGCCCAGGCTGGAGGTTGGCCTTCTGGCTTCTGACAAGAATCAGAGATGAAGACCCTAGGGTGCCAAGTGGTCCTTGCTTTATGAGCCTGTAGATTCTTCCCCTCCGAAGTGAAAATATGTTTCATGATGTATGACACACTTTTATTCTTTACAGAATGATGAAATTGAGCCTGCAGCATTTACTTACGAAAAGTTCTATGAACTGACACAAAAAATTTGTCCTCGGACAGATATAGAGGATCTTTTTAAAAAAATGTAAGTTCCATTGATGAGAAAGTGCCCTATCAATGTTATCCTTGTCCTTTTAGATTTTTTGAAACATTTTTTGTCCTAATACTTTATTGTAGTGTGTTGACAGTACCTAGGAATATCTAGTCAGGGTTATATTTTCACCCCTTAGTTTATCTGTGTAAAAGTTCTCTCTGATTTTTTTGAGAAGCTTTTATACAAGTTAGTGGCAGCACCTGGAACTTTATTTTCCCCTTGCATTGGCTTTACTAACTACCTACAATTTTAACCTGCTCCTTTAGGTATTAACCCATTATGTGAACTAACTAGATGCGATTTGGAATGTTATTATGTTGTTAAAAAGTTCATTCATTCCAGTTATCTCAAATGGATGACTTACATGTTGTTTTTTAAATAATGTCTTTTGATAATGCTAAAGAGGAATTGCAGACGTGTTCTGTGAGCTAGTGGGAGTGTTTTCTTTCCTTTGCTGTTGTTGGGGGTTTTTTTGTGTTTTGTTTTGTTTTGTTTTGTTTTCCTTACAAGCAGTCTCTGGCCATTTTAAGAATGCACCGCTATCTCAGGGTTAGAAAATAAGTTTAGAATTATCATCAACAAATGTCAACATGTAAATCGTACCTACTGTAGCATCATATACAAAAACTTACTTTTTCTAATAAATTTCTTTTCAGCAATGGAGACAAAACTGATTATTTAACGGTAGACCAATTAGTGAGCTTTCTAAATGAAGTAAGCTTTTTCATACATTAACTCCATAAAGTCTGTGTGCAGTGGCTTGCCTCCTCCAGTGTCCTCATTGCATGCCTGCGTCATACGCCCTCATTCGCTTTGCTTCTGACCTGCTGATCTTTCCATTATGGCTTTACCAGGTGCAAAAATCAGCTGCGGCCCTTGTGTGTTCATGCACTCCCTACATGTTGGCTTTGCACACTGCTTTTTTGTTGGTTTCTTGCTGTGATGTGTAGCTCTGGTTCTGTGTGTGTGTGTGAATTTTATATATTCATTTAATTAAACATGTCTGTGTTTTCGCAAGACGATATTTAAGGTACTTACTTTTTTTTTTCTATTGATCTCATTATATAGAAAGAGAATGGATTGAATTGACCCCATTATAGTTGGATTCTCCATTGCTAACTTTTTTCTCATACCTCTGCATGGACTGGAAAGCTTTATTTTTGTCTTTTAATGGATTGCATGTAAGAAAAAATATGTAGGTTCAAATAGAATATTTTGACAACAAGCACAACACTGGAGTTCCTGGGTGAAAATATAATACATATTAGGTCAATTGGACTGCAGGTTAAATTTTTACTTTTTATTTTTATAACATCCTCAAAGTTAATTTTAGAACATGATTCACTTAACAACCAAAACTAGTTGACAAAATTTGCTTAAGTACAATAGAAAACTATTTTAGAGCAAGTAAAAGTTGCAAATTTCATTCCAACTAAAATTAACTTCTTTTTTATTTCACATGTACAAACAAGGTCTTTCTTTTCACTTCAGTGAAATTCACTGAAGCTCTTACTAAATCCAAAAAGGAAAGTGTACTTTTTTTCCCCAACACATTAATAATAAGAAGAGTTTAAGTGAGGCATGGACAATATATTTTTGTTTCAAAACAATATGTGTTAACGATTATACTATATAAAGGGAAAACATTAGAGTAGACAGTATCATGCCAGGTATGAGGTATTGCCTCAAGAAAAGACAACAGGCTGACTGTGATTTGTCAGTTTGTAGAGACAAATCACATCTTGCCAAAGGGCTTCTCTTTTCTTTCCCTGTCAGGGTTCAGTGATTTCCAATCTGTAGGGCTGCACTTTAGAAGCTACAGTAACCAGAGCGTAAAGCATAAAGCACTGATGCAGGAAAGAGAAGGTACTCAATATATCAGCACAGATGCCTCCACTTTTAGATGAGCCTTTCAGTACAATACAGTATTTTAATTGAAAACATTTTAAGTTTTTTCACTCCACTCATTTTTGGTCACGTGAATAATCTTTACCCAGATAGTATCCACATTCTTATGCCACTGTTGCTCAGAAGTTAAATCACTTTCCTTTGTTTCCTTAATCTCTTTCTCCTTCCTCTTCTTTAAAAAAAAAATGTATTGTTTTATTTCCCTGAGCTTCTTCATGCCTGGTAGGACATTGATCATCTTAAGCTGTGGTGAGATGGGCAGGCATCTCGCTTTCTACCAAAGAGGGAAGACACTTTCAGTGGGGAGGAGAAAAATCTACCACGTCATCAATTTGCCACTTCCTGAAAAAAGACCTCTTGTGTGTTCTGGGGTGAAGCTGGCACCTAGTCATCTATTAAACATTACATAGACCTTAATATACATTTCACTGTGCAAATAAAGAAACAATTCTGAAGTCTGAGGATAGATGCTGCATTCGTGGGTTCTTATTTCATGCCTTTCTTTTTGTAGAGTGTTCTTGTAGTCCTACCCAGTGATCACTCTTATCATTCTTATAAATCCAAGACATAACATTCAATTTTTAGAAGATATTCACCCATACTTTCTTGTTTGGACATCCAAATTCTTTCTTAAAATACTTATTTAGTAAGGTTTTATCCATCATTATTACCATAACGAGTAGCGCTCATTTGTTGTTTATATTTCCTTCTGTTTGGCTTCTTATTACCAGTAGGGAAGCACCTTTAATTTGGGGATGGGACTGATGGACTCACTGTGATTTTATATTAATTGCTTTAGGTCATAGAGACTACAGGACAGTCCAGAAAAGTGTATATAGCCTTTATTTTTAATCAAAGTTTCAGCCCTGAATCTCTTCCTTTTCTATCCTAGTGACTCAACTGTAAGAGCTAGAAAGAAATCTGAATGTCTTCTTGAAGAAGCTTTGTCAGACTTAGGAAACATTCTGCCAGCTCCTTGTACCCTCTTCTTTGAATCCTACCATTGCCCCCTCATCTCCCCAAAATCAAAAGCACCTTTTAGGCAGAATCACCTTCAAAACCCATAAGAAAGGAGACAGAGTTCACTCCAGAAGGGAGCAGGCTTTGGAATGTAAGAGTCTGTGAGTCCAAAAGCTTAGACCTAAACATTTTCAAGATGCCTTAGCCACATAATCTCAACATGCCAGAATTCAACATTGTATTAGAAGCCCGCGATTGTGCAATAAGACTAGGAAAAATAAATACTGTATTTTGTCGTGTATAATGCGTACCCATGTTTTTGGCCCAAACTTTCAGGGGGGGGGAAAAATCTTTCGTTTTAATTTTTTAATTCAAATTTTTATTTGTTTACATTTAGGTATTTGTTTTTTGTACTATGAAGGAATTTTAACATTTATTTTTTAAACATGTTATGGTATAAGAAATTTTATGGAACGAATAATTACATAACACAAGAACAGAGAAAAGGTACAAGAAATTTTATGTACTGGTAACAAATTTACAATATTTACACATCATAGAAGGCCAAGAACTCTGTTGTTGCCAAGTTCTTTGTAAGTTCAACAAAACTGATTATCGTATTCCAAGATATTTTACATAAGGATATCGTTCTAGAGTTACACTGTTAACTCCTAAGCATAAATAGAAGAATTAAAAACATTCATATAGATATGGAATTAGTGCTACCTATATGTAAAATCGCATCCTTATTTTTCCCTCGCAAATTTGGGCAAAAAAGTGCACATTATACATGGCAAAATACGGTACCATTAGTCCCGGGAACATGAAAGGACAAGCCCCTGCTCTCATTATTTGCAAATGGTGATTGTATACCCTGAATATTGAAAACTATCAACTGAAAAACTCTTTGAATAAATAAGAAAGTTTAGCAAGGTAACCAGAGAAATGATCACAGAAGCAAAATCAATAGACACATGTACACCAGCATTAACCAATTAGAATAGGTAACGGGGAAAATGCTATGTATATTGTAAAAGCCATGCTGCCTTCCACCACCTTCCAGCTTGTAAATCCCTTTGCTCTTTATATGATTTTTTTGTTCAGTATATTAGTGTGTATCTCCAGGAAACTGGAAGGAGGGGAGGAGAGGCAATGGGCCGTTTACTGCCTTGGTTGCCATGTGGGGATTTGTACCATCTCTTCCCTAGCCATGCCATGGATACTCACTAGCTTTTCACAATAGCTTTAGCCCTGCTCCGCCTCTGCTTCTCAGTATCTCCTTGTTCATTGCTCCCCAAGGTGTTGTCCGTGGACCAGTAGCATAGGCATCCTATGGGAGCCTGTTAGAAATGCAGAATCTCTGGTCCCGCCCAGACCTGCTGAGTTGGAATGTGCATTTCACAAGATCCCCAGCTGATTTGCCTACACAGTAAATTTTGTGAAGCACTGTCCTAGTTAATTACTAGGGTTCCTCCTTGGAACGCATGGTGTGAATGGGAAGAATGTGAGAGCAGCACATACCTTCCGGTATTCACCATAATGAATTTACGTGTTTCCCCGAAAATAAGACCTAGCCGGACAATCAGCTCTAATGCGTCTTTTGGAGCAAAAATTAATATAAGACCCGGTTTTATTTTACTATAATATAGACTGGGTCTAATATACTATACTTACTATACCATCCCATACCATCCCATACTATAATATAAAACCGGGTCTTATATTAATTGTTGCTCCAAAAGACGTATTAGAGCTGATTGTCCAGCTAGGTCTTATTTTCAGAGAAACACGGTAGTCATGGAAATCCACCAGATCCAGTCAGATCTAAAAGTTTGCCACTGTTATGTGTCTTGTTCCCATCCAGTAGACTGAGGGAAACTTTCTTTGCTTATATTATAAAAGTAGCAAACTGGAGTCTAGGAGAGCTGGTGGGGGTACTCACCGGCAGCTGCCACTGGTTAGACACTGCTCTGCTGTCAACTCAGTCTCTGTATGTGGCAGAACTAATGAAAATGTCTGGGCTTCAGTTAGGTTCACTTCTCTTTTCCTGTTCCCAATGAGAAGCTTCATTGATTTAGTTTTACATTCATCCTCTGTTTGACTTCTTACAAAGATGGTAACAACTTAGGTTCTGCAAAATTGAGAAATGACATAAAGAACAAGAGAGAAAGATCAAAAAAGAAAGAAAAGAAAAAGATCTTAGATATCCATAATAATAAGGAATAAGCTTGTTTACTTGTTGCTGGTAATCTTTCCTGTGCATTGCACATATTATATCATCACATTAAGGCCAAACCTGGTTTTTTAAATTTATTTATTTTTTTATTTATTTTTCATTTGAAAGAATATAAGAAAGGGCCCGTGATCTCTTTACATTTACAGTATCTTAATTCTTTAATGCGTAGGCAAAGAGAGAGAAGGAGGTATTTAGGCTCACAAGGAAACCTCCCTTTGCCAATTATTCTTTTATTTTCTTTATGTCTCTTTTGAATATTATTTATTTCAACATCTATTTCAGTGCTACTTGGACTGAAGCCAGTCTATACCTTTTCTCAGTAAGAGTAAGGACGTCGTAATGGAACCGGATCCATTAACTCCCCATTCACTTGGGCACCATTCTGTGATCTATTTTTGGAAGCTATTTAGAATCTCATTTTACAAAGTTTGGGACATCATACAGTGAATGTCCTGGGCACATGGCTTCCCAACTGAAAATCCTTGGTCATTCAGAGCTGTGAAGCATTTGACCCACTGTGCTTATGTCTGTGTGGAACTTTTCTGCAACTTTATTCCTCTGAGATTACCTGGAAATGATCTTTCTCCTCTTTGCTTTTTCATCTAAAAGAATTATAGTTTTGTGACTCTAAAGTAAATCTTACCACTTGCTTCCTTGCCTTTTGATTATCCAGAGTACACTGTACTTTCTTTTGTTTTGAAACATGAAAATGTTAGGAAAAGCAAAAGATTATGTTACCTGGTGGAGCAGATGCAAAAACAAATGCAATTGTGTATTATCTGCTCTTAATGCTTATTTGCTACGCATGTAGAATAGGGGATTATGATACATCTATTTTAGAACC
Organism: Rhinolophus sinicus; assembly: GCF_057876585.1. Taxonomy (NCBI): domain Eukaryota; kingdom Metazoa; phylum Chordata; class Mammalia; order Chiroptera; family Rhinolophidae; genus Rhinolophus; species Rhinolophus sinicus. The sequence continues at coordinate 30,283,228 of NC_142513.1, forward strand.
TGGTTTTCTTAGCTATTGCTTCTGATAGGCAGGATGTTCTAGTGAATATCATGCCCTGGGACTAAGTTTTAATGGGGTTTAATTCAAACAACATCTTAAACATTTAGCATTCTTCTATCCTTGCAGGACTTAGGTACTTTTTTAAATGATATACAAATATGTTAAAAGGCGTACCTTTATATGTTAGGGTCGTAGTTCTTAAATTGGAGCACATCAGAATCACCTGAGAGGTTTGTTAGAACACAGATTTATGGGTTCCACCCCAGAGAATCAGATTTGGTAGGACTGGGGTGGGGCCCAAGAATCTGCATTTCTAACAAGCTCCCAGGTGAGAGTGATGCCATTTTTGCCATCCACAGACCACACTACTGGTAACGCCAGATTAGAATACACACACATATGTATATAAAAAGCACATAAGAGTGCCTGATTCCCTCTCCTCCTTTCCTTAACTTTATCTCTTCTCTCCCCTTTAGCTGAATTTTCTCTTTCTCTCGCTTTTTAATTCATATGGATTTGCCCCATCATCTCCATGAGTCCAGAATACAACCAACGAGCCTATCGTTAAATCAAAAGACAATTTTAATAAGGAAGAGAAATAAAGTGGCCAATCATGAACATAAATTGCATTGGGGTAAAAAGGACGTTTTATCCCACATCCATCTTCTTCCCTGCTGTTATTTACAGAGACAGAAGGGAGAAGAAAGGTGCCTAGAAAAAATTTTTTGTTCGTTTGTTTATTTGTTTGTTTTTAAAACAATGCATTCTCACCAGAAGGGTGGTGCTTGTCACTTCCTCAAATAGCAAGCTGTAGAATTGCATGACAGCATCGATTTCCTAAACAGAATACAGCATGCCTTCACTTGCCTGGCATTCCATGGTCGACAGTTCTCTGCGTACCCCATAACTTTTGTTCGTTATGGTCTCAAAGCCTGTTATTAACCTAACAGCTTCTGCTGTAGCACATGCATGGATGTGAGCTGTTGTGAGCCGTAATTTCTTTGATGACAACAGAAGCATGCTTCATTGGGATAAATTGACAAAAAGATATTGATTCCTTTTGAGTTAATACTCAACTCGGTGGAGAGGTGGGGGGACCAGAACAGGCTAGGCCACAAGTGCTTTAGGAAATGACATCAAATGTTCTGTTGGCCAAAGGCATTCATTCTGTGTAAACCACTTTTCAAATTACCATTTCAAGATAAATGGGGAAGCGAAATCCATATGAACTTTTAACAATTGTTTCTTAAATACATTTTCACAAGTGTTTTTCCAAAGTCTGTGCATATATTTGGGTAAAGAGTTATTGCCAGGATCCTACCTATTGACCAGGTTTTGCTCACATCTGCTTATCTGCCATTATTCCATTGAAGTTTGCTTTATTTGATGGAAGACCAGGGTCACAGTGTTTGGTCCTTTAACAGTTAACAATAAGGAAGTTTAATGGACCCACTGCTTTCAGGTCTATACAGACAGATAGATAGATACACACACACACACACACACACACACACACACACACACACACACAATGGTAGTTGGGTTAGGTAATAATTTGAACTCGTTTCATCATTGCTGTGAAGTTAGGCTGGCAAACTGCAGGAATATTACCACGAGCATCTAGTGCTGATTGGAAAAGCATGACATCACATGCTCCTAAGTACCTTCATCATTCATGTGCTCTCTGCCCAGAGAATTTCCTCAGGGCAAACAGGTAGATTTCATAGAGAAAAAGACTTTCCAAACTACTGAAATCGAAATACAGATTTTCATACTGTGTATAGCTTGTAAATATCCTTGTGCTGATTAATTTTCAACATTATTACAATTGGTTCATGTTGATCAATATTCGCTCAAAAAAATGAAGTTTTCAGAGTGCCCAAGAAATCTTTTATTGATGTACAAAGATATAATGGAACTGAAATGATGTTTGCCTGTCTTAGGGGATTTTGTTATTGTTGTTTTTGTTTTTGGCACTTAAATTAGTATATTATCTATTTGAACTATTTTTGGGGGGTTCGATTTTTGCTTTTGTTTTTCCTTTTTTAAAGATTTTTTGACCTCACTTTTTATAGACATTAATGCCAAATGTCTTACCCGTGGTATGACCACTAGAAAACAATACAAGTAACATGCACACCATATTAAGCATCCTTTAATTTTTGAAGGAAAAATAAAAGTATATTCTGTGTTCTCCCTCTCTAGCTCAGTGAGGGGAACCAACCAAGTACTTCCAAATTTGGAGCTGTTTTAAAAGTATATTATAGGGAGAAAGACAGGAAGACAGTGAAACCCTATCTTTGTAACTGTAAACATGATATTATAGATGTCTTTTGTTTTAGAGATTACATACTCTAGTACTGTGTAACGCCAGAAAGGTGAGACACGTCCACCTAAATGGAGTTCTTTTCTCATCATAGCATCAACGAGATCCTCGACTGAATGAAATTTTATTCCCATTTTATGACGTTAAAAGGGCGATGCAGATCATTGAGATGTATGAGCCTGATGAAGACTTAAAGACAAAAGGTAATAAAAGTGAAAAAAGTTAATGTTTCTTTATTAAAAATAAAAGCAAGAATGTATGCAATTTTTCAAGTCCTCTGATTTTTAGTTAAAAGTATTTTTAAATGCCTTGGAACGCCCTAGAGCCACGGATTGGTAACTGACTGATTTGTTTTTCTTGCTCTAAGATGGTATAAATTTTACCTTACATCAAGATTTGTCCATGCTACCTGAGGTAAAATGTTAAATTTATTGTATTATTAAATGCATTATAGTGGTATTTCCCTCCGGGTACTTTCTTATATTAGATTTTTAGTATTGCTTAATGCTTAAAATGTAAAAATGCCAAATACAGTCTCTATTTACAATGTTTGAAAAGAATTTCATTTTCTGTAAAAATTTACACCTGCTTTTTCTCCCTTTTGTTTTGCAAAGCCCAGTAAATATAATCCATTATTTGATGAGCCTTCTCACCCATCACTTGACCTCTGGTATGGCAGATACATGTAATTGATATGAAATTAAATAGGCAGGCAAATAGGCAACAATTCAGCAAATTGTTGGGGTTTTAGAACCGTTGCCCCTTTCAATGAAACTTTGGAAACAATGTGTTGTCCATTCCAATATTTGACAAATGAAAGGCATGGAAAGAAAATTTCAGGTCAGTCCCATAGCAGTGGGAAGGAAGATGCTAATTAAACTGGACAGGAGTGCCAGGAGATACCTGAGTTAGAGCTTCTGGCCTGTGTCTCAGCGGAGAGAGAAAGAAGATCTAGGTTGAAGTTCTGTCTGTCCCATGTGCCCATGAATATCATAGCTGCAGTTTCCTCCTCTTTTGATTAGGGGTTCTTTTTATTTTATATCTCAGAGAATGTGGCTCAAAGGTTCATACTCTATTCTCTCGGCTCACACAACCTGTTTATAAGCATGCCTGGCCCACCATACAGCGTGACCTCATCTTTGATATTTTCCCAAGTCCAGCAGAGTTTTCCCTGGGTTATAATCCTACGTTTGCACTTTCTGCTAGGGCCTCAAATACCTATTTTCAGCAAGACGGCTTCATTATTTGCCTCTCTATGAATATTCTGAGTATCACCATTTATTCCGTATTACATGTGATTCAAGTGAGGGGAAGAGTGGCTCCATAGAAAATCTAGCACTTTGCAGTGTTTGATTTGATGATTCTTGTTGCTACCCTGTCATTGGTGTGATCTTGAGCAAGGAACTATATTCCTGGGTCTCTGTTTCCCTGCTTATAAGATGGTGGGGTTCATGCAGTCATTCAGCTTGTATTTCTCTCCCCGCTTTCATTCCTTAAAGTTTGTAGAGGGCTGACAGGGTGCCAAGCTGTGTGCTGGATACTGGGGATTGAAAATTGAGTAAGGCAGTAGTGATCTGTTAAAAGAGAAAGACATATGACTCAGCAGTTCCTTGGCAGTGTGTTAGATGTTATGATAGAGGTATATCATTGAGTATTTCTCAAGTCCTTCCAGGTACTAAACGTCTATGAAATTACCATTGACATGTCTAAAAAGCACAGCTTCACCATTTTACCAATGATGGAAATTTTAAAGTCTGTCATTATCAAGTATGAGCGAGAATGTGCTGCAAAAGGCTTTCTTACAAACTTCTGGTGGGCATAAATTGGTACAAACAACCACCTTGATGAATATTTTGGCAATAGTTAGTACAGTGGAAAATATACCTCTCCTACAGCAAAGCCTTTCCATTTCCAGATATGTACCCTAGAGAATTTCTCATATATTTCCCAACTCTGGATGTCAGAGTGGCCCAAGCTCAGATCTCTGCTCTGTTTACAACTCACTCCTTAGGTGAGCTCATCCAGACCAATGGCTTTAAGCTTCTTCTATAAATACATGACTTTGTAATCAAATTCTCCATTCCTAACCTCTAACTTAAACTACAGACCTGTGAGACCTGTAGTAGAACTCTCCATTTAAATGTTGAATGGGCATCTCAAATATATATGTACATTGTGTTTTGGTTCTCCTTGCCCACAGACCTGTCCCTTTCTCAGCCTAGAAATTGGTACCATTATTCACCCAGCTTTTCAAGCCAAAACTCTTGGAATCATCTTCAACTTGTTTTGTTCTTTCATAGCACCTCTAATCCATCAGCAAAACCTGCAAGATCTGTCCTAAAAAGAAATCCTGAATAAATCATTTCTCATCATCTTCACCTTTATCAGACTGTCCGAGCCTTCCTCATCTCTCCCTGGACAATGCCAGTTGACTTCTAAGTAGCCTTCTCCTTTCTACTCCCTACCTTACAATGTGTGCTCCACCCAGTGGCCAGAGTAAACCTTTAAAACCAAATCTAATTGTGTCACTCCACCCTTCAAAATCCTCCAAAGGCTTCCCACCACACTTAGAATAAAATCCGAAGTACTTAGGGAAGACAGAAGTCCAACTGATACAGCCTTTGGCTGTCTCTCCAACTTCATTTCCAGTTAGTTTTCTCTCCTCCATCATCACTCCTGCATCAAGGTCTTTGCACTTGCTGATCCTTCTACCTGGGATGGGTTCCCCCAGGTGTGCAGGTGCGCATGTGGCTTGCTCCCCATGCGTGAGTGTGATGACCTCAGAACAGCTTTTGGGACCACATATCTAACACAGCCCCTTGGTCTTTCTCTATCACTTTTATTCCCTGCTTTCTATTTCCTTCTAGCACTCTCACGACATTGCATTATATTTGTGTGTTAATTTATTTGTTATTTTGCCCATAATATGAGTTTCATGAAGGCAGGACTTGTGTGTTTCTTCTATCACTATATCTATCTCAATGCCTCAAAAAGCACTTGCTCTTAGAATGAATGTATGGAGATAGAGACACAAATTTTTATCTAAGTATCCATCAACTGGATGATAATAAACCGATATATTCACATATGGACTACTGTACATTCCGTATACTACATACTACTATACATTATTCAGTGAAAAATAAATGAAGAAGAGGTACTTATATTAACTGGATAAGTCCCAAGAAAATACAGAGTAAAAATAGCAAGTTGCAAATGCAGGTAGTGGCATATCTTGTATATAATTTTTTTTTAATATTCAAAACTACCTATTGTTTGGATAAATGCATATGTAGTGATGTTACAAAACCATTTGGGGAATGTTAAACACAAAAACTAGGGTAGTGGTTGTCTACCATGAAGTAGAAAGATGGAATTGAGGGTGGGGTACACAGGGTGCTTCCAAGGAATCTGTAGTTATATATACCTTTTAAAAATGTTGAGCAAATGAAGTAAAATGTTAAGATCTGAGAAAATTGTGGTGTTGGTCTATGGCTATTTCTTATGCTATCATCTGTATTGTTCTGTATGCTTAAAATCTGTTCATAACTTGCAAATGTTTAAATAAAAACAAAAGCTGAAGCTGTAATGACTGATAGGATAGGAGAAGATGGAGAAATATTGGTCGCCTCTCCTGCAGTTACCGTGGACCCTGTCCCCATGTCAGAAAGGCGTGACAAATGAACAGGGGCTCTTGGGACCATATTTCAATGACCTTTGCAATCTCTTCTCACTAGTTCCATACCCTGCCTTTTAGATAAAATCAGAAAATCGAATTGTTTAAATCCAGAAAGGCCACTAATTCCTTCTCCAATCTGGGGAGAACAATAATGCCTCACAGTTGTCTGCATCCCAGTTTTTTAAGAGCACCTCTTATATGTATTGTCATTTGCCATCATGTTAGGCCTGGACAGCAGGTGTTGCCAGTATTTCCCCCCATTTGACAGAAGAGGAAGCTGAGACTCTGGAGCATAAGGAGTGAGTGGCAGAGGCAGAAAGATGGTGTCCCCTTGACTCCTGGTCACCACAGCTCCTGTCGCTATGCTTCTGAACTTGGGGAACTGTGTGCTCTGCCATCGTAGACATAAAAGCAGAATGCTACCTCTTTGTGGAATGCATTAGGTTACTTATAATGTGCAACTATGTTATGTTGTCCGAGTTCTGAAAAATGATGTGTCTTGGGAAAGAGACTATGAAGACGTTTGGACTCGTCCTGTTTAAGCTGCCTCAGCTTCCGTGAATAAAACACGAGATGTGTATCTTTAGAGCCACAGGTCTACTAAGATATTCTTTTTTTCCCTAGGCCTCATATCGAGTGATGGGTTTTGCAGATATCTGATGTCAGATGAAAATGCCCCCGTCTTCCTAGATCGTTTAGAACTGTACCAAGAAATGGACCATCCTCTGGCTCACTACTTCATCAGTTCTTCCCACAACACCTATCTCACGGGCCGACAGTTTGGCGGGAAGTCTTCAGTAGAAATGTACAGACAGGTTCTCCTGGCTGGGTGCAGGTCAGAAACTCAAGATGGCAATTGTGTTTTTTGTATACGATGCCTTTGCTGAAAAAAAAGGAAGTAATTGTCAAAATTGGTCCTTCTCTTAAATTACGATGGTCATTTAACCGTGAGAAAGGAAGGACAGTATCTGTTCCAGAACAGTCTAGAGGCCTCCTGTGGGTCAAAAGATATTTTCTACTGTAAATTTGAAATATCCTCCAAAAATTGCAAAAAAACAAAACAAAAAAAAACATGCATATTTTAAGAAGTCATGCTAGGTTTTCTATTGGTCATAGATAGACACTTGCAAAGTTAGCTTTACTTAATGTTAAAACTTCTAAATTTTCATTTTCTGAGAATAAAGATTATTGAACATTGTTTTCCTTTTACAGAAATTGGCAAAGGTTTAAAATATGACAAAAATGCTGAAAGTGAAAAATAAGAAATGTAATTACATTATGATTTTTTTCTTGGTTATTAGTAACCAATATTTTATTTTTTTACCCACTATTTTTTTCTTTAGTATGGAAATACTTTAAAAGAAATCAGCTATATCAGGACTTCTGTCTCTAAATACTTGATTACGAATCACTGAAACAATGAGAACGTTTTCCTTTATGGCCTAAGTAACATCATCCCACCTTAAAAATTATTCTTTAACCTTGTCTAAAACCTAGCCCATATTCAAATTTCCCCAGTTGCCCCCAAGTTGTCCTTTCTTGTGGCTTTGTCACAACTAGGATTTCATCCAGAACCACACTGGTTGTGATATCTCTGAAGTCTCTTTTAATCTTTGACAGTGCCTTTTGGATGACACTGAGCTGATGAAGAGAGTAATGTGATTTAAACCAGAATATTCCATAAAATAATCCTGTTACTTAATTCATTCCATTCTCCACTTCTGTCAGAAAACAACTTGTTTTGGTGTCTTTTCCTTTACTTTGTACACACACTGTTTTATTGTTAGGGTTCAATATTATAATTTCACTATGTTTCTAGATGTGTCGAACTTGACTGTTGGGATGGAAAAGGTGAAGACCAAGAACCGATAATAACTCATGGGAAAGCAATGTGTACAGATATCCTTTTTAAGGTAAGTTTTAAAATTACATAGCCATAGGGTTTTCCAAACTCTTGTGGCTCTAACCACGGGGGATTCGACTGGTAGTAGTTTCAGGGTAAATGGGTTCTCCAGGCCTGAATTGCCACAATTGGCTTTCTGAAAAGCTCAAAGTAGTCTGTGATTGGTTTCAGGTGCCTTAAAATTTGTTCTCTTCTCTCTCATTAACACTCTTTTTTCTTTAAAGGATGTTATTCAAGCCATCAAGGAAACTGCATTTGTCACATCTGAATATCCTGTAATTCTCTCCTTTGAAAATCACTGCAGGTATAATGATTAATTCTACTCCAAGTCTCTAAGCATTATTTCCTGATCCTCATTCCCCACTCCTGCTCTAGTTTTTTTTTTAAACAACCCAATAGTTTGTTTTGTCTTACGCAACACATAGTCAGTCTTATAAAAAAAAAAAAAAAAAAAAAAAATAGAAAGGAGACAGAAAGAAAGAAAACTCAAACCACTACTCTCCCACCTCCAAAAAAACCCCCAAACAAAACAAAACCCAAAGTCATCCTATGTGTATGTTTAGAGATGCTTCCTCTAAACAAAAAGCAGAGATCAGGACACCTTACTCCAAGTTCCATTGAGTTGGAAGATTTGGCAGTATATTTAAAATCAGACTTTATGAACTTGGAAGACATTTTTTATTCTGTTTACCGTCTCTTAGTTTGGGGGCAAATTCTACTTCTTTTTTAAACAACACTGGTTCAAGTTTGTGGTATGTAACAGTACATCTTACATTAATATCAAGGGGACAATCGTGCATTCTGTAGTGTGGGCGTTTTTAATTGCCTAGGAATGAGTGTTTCTTATTCTTGGACAGTTAATGGATGTTTGAATTTACAAATGCCAGTTCTTTCTCTCCAGCAAATATCAACAGTACAAGATGTCCAAATATTGCGAAGATCTATTTGGAGATCTCCTGTTGAAACAAGCACTTGAATCACATCCAGTAGGTATTTTTAGCTAACCATATTTCTAACATGAATGGATTTGTTTTGAAATTCATTTCTAAGGGGTCAAGTAGTTCTGGAGGACTAATGCTAAAGATCTCCATATTTATTTAAATTCATTGGTACAGAAAGCTTTCATTGTGCTTCAGAGGGATGTGTAGAGAGAGACATAAAATAAACATCTGGTTCAATTTAATTCGGAAGATATTGGAGTCTGTGGTTTCTGAGATCTCTTTCCTAAAATTTCATAAAGTGCCCACTGGCCAAGAGTCTAGACTCCGCAGTCATTCTCAACTTTAGTTATATGTTAGAACCACCTGGGGGAACTGTTAAAAATATCTTTAAGAGGGACCCACTCAGATATTCTGACTTAATTGCCCCAAGTTTTTTAAACGCTCTCCAGGTGAATCAAATGTGCATTTAGGGTTCAGCACACACAGGAAGTTCACAGATTAAAGTCACAGAAGCCTGAAGTTCAAGTTCCCAACTCCAAAATAAATACTTGGGCAATGTTATATGGACATCTTTTGAGCTTCATGTTTACATCTGCTAATTTCTTCGTCAAGCAAAGACTTTTTAAACTGTGGCCCATAGATAGGCTTTGTGGGGTCTGTGAACTCATTCTAACTGCATACAATTTCTTTTGTATACAAAGATTCCAGAGAGTTCATCACAAAGATCCATGAACCTAAATGTTAAGATCCACTGTCAAAGATGTTATGAGTAGCAAGAGAGCTAATGGAATTAAAGTAATAGAACACTGTGCAGTAGTAAAATATTTTGCCCCACTATTGGCAAGCAGCTGATGGGCCCAAACATGGTAGAATGAGGTGGCAGTAGAACATTACAATGACTAACGGGAAGAAAGGTGCTTTGTGTTACCTGTGAACACATCATGTAGTTGAACAATGAGTTTTTCAGAAGTCATCTATGGGAGCTGAAAAAAATATAAGAGACAAGGGTATTTGCATCCTTTGCACCCACCCCTGATTCTCTTCAGTTTATTGAAGCCATAGCTGCAGACGCCCTGTCCATGTTCATGCAGCACTTCCTATTTCCCTGTGTCCTGGCCTGACTTCCAGCTGAGTGCCAGCGCCTGTAGCTTTTGCCCTGGTCACTGGAGCCTGCTCTGCCTACATGTGAAAGAAAGGCTAGAAGTGCCAGAGAATTAACACCCCCACCCCATGCTCCCTACTCCCCAGGAGGGATAACTCTGAGCATATGTTCTCCACCGCCCCCAGGGTTCCCCAGCAGGATGGCACTCCAGTTGCCCACAGTGATAACTTGCCTCATAACACACCATTGATTGGCTGCCTATCTTCTTTTTATTACTTTTCTGCTCCTCTTGGAGTTTCCTGGGACAGCCTCCCAAATAAACTACTACGGGTGCATTAATCCTTACCTCAGAGACTGATTCCAAGGGAACCCAAACTAAGAAACATCCCTGATTTTTTTATTCTATATTTTTTTACCTAGGCCCTCTGTTTATTTTGGGGGCTGTACTTAAGTGCTTGCTGTTGTGGAAAGACCACTGTATTTTTTGTGAAGTGATATGCACATACGTTAAAGGTGCTGTGGGAAGCATAGGTATTATAAGTGAGAGTAAGACCTGCTCCCTGAACTAAAGACCTTTCAATATTGGGGAGGGGGCGGCGCACAGGGCACAAATGTAAAAACATAACTGAAAAAGAAGTTGGCCTATGCTGTGTTAAATATTTATTAGACTTATCCAGGTTCAAGAGCGATCACTTGGAAATGGACCAGTTACGATAGGCTTCTCAAAGGAAGCAAAATTTCAGCAAAATTTCGAGGCAACACAGATGTAGGAATGCACAGTGCCTTGCATTAAGAAGTAGTTTAAAATTTACTTTTGAAAATGAATGGAGGCCTGGATGGGTTGGTGGGTGGGTATATAGATGGATGGATGGGGGAGTACGGAATGGATGACTAGATATGGCACACTTATATGAATCAGAGGTAATAGGAGAAGGGACCATTTCCTTTGCAGACATAAGTCCAAGCAAATGAGAGCAAAGTAGAGGTCAGGTTTCAGTAGTTAGGACCACTCTCTTCTTGATTCCTTTATTGAACCAACAAAACCACAGTCCCAGTGTTGAGGTTGGATCAGCCTACTGGCTTACCGTACAGCCCAACACTTGGGAGGATCAGGGGAGACTCCTGACTTATGGTTGGGAAAGCCAGTTCTGACCCCAGCTGGCACAATGATCCTTTGTACTTGACCAGCTAGTACTTAAAAGGAGCAAGGCCTGAGGTTGAAGAGGAGCCCCTCCCCCAACACCACCACAGGTCAGAACCAGCTCCACTAGGGAAAGTGGAGCAGCTCTGCATAGCCTGGAGACTGTGTGGATGTCAAGTCTGCCACAATACTAGTATAAGGCAAAGTTGGATACTATAGGCTAATTTGAGTTGGGAAATGAAAACATAAAACTGTGCTGACTGCCATCTAGTGGACATGGGTGGTATAACTCACAGGCCTCCATGCTTATTGTGGGCTGGTAATGAGAATGGAGAAGCACAACCTGTCATTAATTCAGCCTTTTCTGTTTCTCTCTAGCTGGAACCAGGCAGGCCCTTGCCATCCCCCAATGACCTCAAAAGAAAAATACTCATCAAAAATAAACGGCTGAAACCTGAGGTTGAACAAAGTAAGTCAAATACATGCATCTATGATGGAAGCATACATACATTGTATATTTGGACAGTTAAGCTATCTACAATGAAATATATTTTAAAACCACTGATTTTAGTGATGCTACATATACTGATCAGAGCAAAGTTGCCATATTTACATTTAAGTTTAATTTCTGCGTCAGTTCATTTCTGCAGTGGGACAAGTATATTCATATAACAGAATTTGAAGGGATCCCGAGGAGAAGTGAGAATAAGCTGAAAGAGACATTTTAGAAATTATCACGATACAAGGAACTATCATTTTATCATTTTATACACCTAAACTCCTCTTTAAAAGTTTCCCTTTGCAGTTTGCCCATGTGATACATACATATCCAGGGATCCTAGGTAAAGATGAGAGTATGAATGTGTGTATGTATGTGTGGAGAGAGAGAGATTGAGAGAGAAATGATTTTATATGGACATTTTCCCCTGCATTTTCCTAGAACGTTTTCTTTGAAAATATTTTCTTCCAGCAAATCTCAGTTCAATAAATTAGTAGCATCATATATTGGTATGATTGCATTGTTTTATTCCCCTAGATATTCTAAATTAAAAATGTTAATTACATATATTATAGTTTTTATTACAAAAGCAATTATGTCATAGGAAAATGAAAACAACAAAAAGTATAAGAAACTAATAAAATAGCCCTAAATTCATGTATTTTACACAAGATACATGTAGTCTAGATATATATACACATGCACATGTTTAGACATATACAAACATTTTTAACAAAACTGGGATCATGTTAAATTACTAAATTTTTATTATTTTTAAAGCAACCAATTAAGTATGCTTACATGCAGAAAGATATAAATCTACATCGTAACTTTAATTGTAATGTATGAAACACTACGAGGTCAGACAAGTAAGTTCACGAACTTGTTGCACCGATGCTGCTAACCTGTTTTGATGTCAGAGGGATTATTCATTATGCATTTGTACCAACTGGACAAACTGTTAACCAAGTTTACTATTTGGAAGTACTGAAAAGGCTGCGCGAAAAAGTTAAACGACTTAAAACTTTTCGACAAAAATTCATGGCTCTTGCATCCCGACAATGCACCAGCTCACACGGCACTGTCTGTGGGGGAGTTTTTAGCCAGTAAACAAATAACTAATTGGAACACCCTCCCTACTCACCTGATCTGGCCCCCAATGACTTCTCTTTCTTTACCTGAAGATAAAGGAAATATTGAAAGGAAGACATTTTGATGACATTCAGGGCATCAAGGGTAATATGATGACAGCTCTAATGGCCATTTCAGAAAAAGAGTTCCAAAATTGCTTTAAAGGGTGCACTAGGCACTGGTATCGGTGCATAGATTCCGAAGGGGCGTGCTTCGAAGGTGACCATAGCGATATTCAGCAATGACGTATATAACACTTTTTCTAGAATGAGTTCGTGAACTTAACTGTCCGACTTCATATACAGAGTTTATTATGTGGAATATGGTATAATTTGACCAGTCCCAAGGTAATGGATTCCCATTACTATGAAAACAACAACGATAAACATGCCTGAATGTTCATTTTGTACATTTGTGCAACCTTCTCTTGGAATCAAGTGGTACAATTAGAGTTGGTTGGCCAAAGCAGATACACGTTTTATATTAGGATGGATCTTGTTATACTGCCTTTCAGAAAAGTTGAACCAATTTACACTCTGACCACAATATACGAGACTGCCTGTTTCCTAGCAGTATTCTTAATGATGGCTCTTGGTCATCTTTCATATGTTGCCCAATAATAGAAGAAAAATGGTGCTTTAATTTTTTATTTGTATCTTTTTGATAACTAGTTTGTTTATATATCATTATTTATGATTTACTCCCTTTTTTCCATTTTAAAAATTATTTCATTTGTCTTTATCTTACTGACTTATAAAGGTTTTTTATATATTAGGATAATAACCCTGGTTGTATAACTTATAAGTATATTTTCTAGAAATTTTGTCACTCTCCAATGGGCATGTTTCTTTTCTGTCACTTCACCTTAATTGTTCACCAAATGATGGGCTTTTGTTATTAAGACTTAAGTTTTTCACGATGATTGAGCCCCCCTTCTCAAACCAGTGACCACAAATTTGAGTAATTCGCCCATATTCCAGTAGTTCGTCATCACTTGTAGATAATGTAGTTGTTGCATATTCCTTCAGTTCAGTCACCAGGACTGGGTGAGACAGTGGCCTTAGGAACGTCACCAGTAGGAGTCATGATAATACATTTCCTGTCGATCTGAAAGCCCAGATTTTCTAAGTGACGTAACATCTGTCACTTTCTCCTTCTATTATTTTATTTATTTATTTTTTTTTTTTTATTAGTTTCAGGTGCATGAAACAATGTACTAGAGATTTACACCCCTCACAAAGTGATAACAAAGTGGGTGTAAATGTCTAACTATTACAAATGTCTAACTATTACTCCCTTCCCCCAATCTACTATCCCTCTGACATCGTATATAGCTGTTACAATTCCATTGACTGTATTCCCTACGCTGTACTTCATATCGTGAATCACCTTCTCCATCTTGTTTGATTTTAATAACAGAGCAGCTTGAAGCTTTGAAAAGCATGATGGAAGCTGGAGAAACTGCTGCCCCAGTTAGCATCTTAGAGGATGATAATGAAGAGGAAGTAGAAAGTGGTGAGTTGTTTTTGTTTTTTATTAGTTTACATGTCACAAAAATACTGTTTTAAAAATAAGAATGACATGAATGGGCCCGTTTATACAATGTGACATTTTAATTTTTAATAGGTATGTATTCATGCATCAAACTTAATATTTTGGTATTTTTCCAAATAGGATTATTTCCATTTTACCTAGGAGCTAAATTTGAGTGACTTGGTCATCGCTCTTCCTGTTGTACCTTTAGCTGTTCAGCAGAAATTCACAACCAGACTCCCTGAAGCACTTATTATAGAAACACTTACTATAGAAGAACATGAACTTTAGTGTTGTTAGTGATGATGGTATTAGTAAGGCAAGTTAAAAGGAAAGGATCATGGGTAGAGACCCTCAAGTAAATGATTGGTTTGTGTGCACACACAAAAGGAATTGGACACTCAAAGCCAATATTAAAATTTCAAGTTCAAATTCATTCAAATAACCAGCTCATCAGAACTCTCTATATAGATGATAATTTTAACAATGGCAGCCTTGCTTAAAATATTTGCATATTTGCTATTAGCTTCTATTTTACCTTGGCCATATAGCCACAATCATAATGTTTGGTTTTAAATGGGTCTTTTGAGAGGTTTGGAATGTTTTTAGAAAATTATTTGTTCATTATGTATCATGAGACTTGATTAACAAAATGATTTGGACTTGCATTGTGTGTCTTATCGGTTAGACAGTGCCTTGAATTTATATAGTGGCTTTGGGCTACATGATTTAGAAATACTTGTAGAAACCCTCTTCATTTGTTGCATAAACTTCTGAAATGCAAGAGTAGATTTTAGAAAATTCAAGAGTAGATTTAGCAAACTTTGATGTTATAGGTAAAAAAACCTGAATGCTGTGATAATTAACTAATCTTATTTACAACCCCTTAATAAAGACTTCTAACTATAGAACAGACTTCATAACAGTGGTTTATGTTGCATGTGCAAATCATGGGTTCAACTCCACTCCCAGAGAAAAATCATAATGACTTACTTTCATATGTTTTAGATGGCAGGATGACCTAGGAGGCCAAAGATTTCTAATATTATTCAATTAATGCCTATTATGTTTATCTATTACTGTGTAACAAATCATCCCAAAATTTAGAGGCTTAAACAACACTATTATTTTCTCTCATAGTTCTGTGGATCACCTGGGCTCGGGTTGGTGGTTTTCCCTTAGCTTTCTCATGCAGTGGCTGGCAGATAACATCTGAGGCTGGAGTCAACTAAAGGTTCAGTTGGACCAGTTGTCCAAGATGGGTCACTGATGTGGCTGGCAGTTGTCTGCTGGGAGCTCAGCTGGGCCTACTGACCAGAGCATCCCCATGTGGCCTCTCCATGTGGTTGGGCTTCTCACAGCATGGTGGCCAAGTTGCTAGATGGAGCAGTATGTGCCTGGAACTGGGACATTATCACTTCCTCTCTGTTATTCATCAAACCAATCGTAGGGCCCACCCAAATTTGAGGAGGTAGGTGAGAGACAAGATCACATTGTAGAAGAACAAGTGGGAGGGCAGATGTTTTTGCAGCTGTCTTTGGAAAATACAGACTGACACAAAGCCTGTTATATTATTTCACTTTTTTTGCAAATAATAAACCTAAACAAGATTTAAGAATAAAATATTGCAAAAAATTGTATTTCAAAAGGTTTGTAAAATACTTTTAAATTTGAAAAGATGAATATTAGGTGAAAACAGTTTTTTAGCTTATGTTTCAAGATGGTATTCAAAAATGTGAAGGCATTACTAGATACTAGATACCAGTAAAACAATCTGCAGAATAATGGAATAAATTAACAAGAAAAAAATCATAACAACTACCCTTGTTGTACTAACTGTGCCAACTGAGGATCAAGCAGTTTACATCACTGCCTCCTCTGATCTTTATGAAGCCTGATGAAATAACTATTATTACACTCATTTTTAGATGAGGAAACTGAAGCTTAGAGAGGTAACATATTGTACACATGATCCCACAGCTGGGAAGAAGGGGGACTAAGATTCAATCCTAGAATTGTCTTACAATACTGCCCTTCTAATATACAGGAATATGAAGAAAATACAGATATGCAAAATGGTTGTTAAAAAATGTTTTAAATGAGAAAGAATATAACTGATGAAAGTCACAGATGTGAAATTTTCTGAGCACATACACTCATGTAAAATGAGGGTCAATATGTTTCCCAAATGTTATGTATATGTTCATTATTCCTATAGACAAAAAATGTATACCTCTAGTGGCTGTCATGTTAGTTCAAAATATACTTGAGATTTTGGTTAAATTTTAATAGAAATAATCATTGTGAGATAGTACACATGTAGGAATAACTGAGAGGATAGAATCATCCACTTGAATTTCTCTTTAAAGGCACAGAGGTTCCTGCTATCCCAGTTATATATTTGATTGTTAGGTTCCCTCAGTAATACCTTAGTTCTGGGGTACCAATTGGCTGTAATTACCCTGGTATCACAGTATGATCCAGGAATGCTATACATGAATGACTAGAGTCTCTAATGTAAATACTTTGACACAGCAGGCAAGGGGAAACCAAGCATAGTTCAAGAGGACAGGTCTGCCTGGAGGCTGTAGAAATAGAACAGGCTGTCAGTCAGTGAAAGCATATGTCCCTTCATTAGCTGGATTCAGATTCAGAAGGACACGTGGCTCCAGAACTGTGAGCCGAGCAGTGGGGAACACCGGAATTGTATGTGGTTGTGGGTATGTCTGTGCATACTTGCACACTCAAGAGATGAAAGCATTCATTCATACAACACTTAAAGTAGTTATTACATTTCTACCACTTGTTTGGGATGCAACCGTTGATTTTAAGTAGTGTAGTGTACATCTGGCTGGGCAGGTTAGACTAGAGATGTATGAAATGGAAACTTAATAGTGATGGCAGGAAGTTTCAACATCTTGATTACAGATTGTAGGTCATGAAAACCCAGTGTCATGTTAAGAGCATTCTGCTAAGAATCTGGAAAAATCTAGGTCCATATCTTACTGTGTGACCTCACAAGTCAAATCATATCTCTGAATCTGTTTCCTCATCTGTTAAGTGAAGACACTAGAGTACATTATTTTAAGACCTATTCTAGCTACTCAAATTCTTTTTTTCCTGCCCAAAGCCTATATGACCTACTGTTTTGTTTTTGTTTTTGTTTTTGTTTTTGTTTTTGTTTTTGTTGTGTGTGAGGCTGTGTGTGTGAGTGTGTGTGTGAATGTGTGTGTGTGTGTGTGTGTGTGTTAATAATCTGCCTCCAGACTATCCCGTCATCTGTGCCAGAGAAGAAGGGTCTTTCTTGCCTCACCTTCATCTCATGCCTGCAATAGTACCTTGCGAAAAATAATCCCTCAAATTCTGAATCCAAGATACCATCAGTTGAAAGACATCAATATTTTATTATGACTAAGAAAGAAAAATGCTTCCAGTTATTTTTAAGATACCATCAATTGAAGGATACATTTCAGTGCCAGACAAATGGAAAGGGGCGGGGGGGGGTGTGGTATATGCATCTTAGAATCAAGGAAATAGTTTTCATTTACTCCTATTCTCAAATTCTCCATTGCACATTTTAAAAATGCTTTTTTCAAAAAAGTCTCTAATTCTTCTGGGTCTGCCCTTGTGAGTCCATACTTAGAAATTATTTCACTTATTTTTTTTCCCATTAAGGGTCCCTCATGCCCTGTGTTGTGACACTGTAGATTTCTGTTGCCCTTGTCCTGAGGCCCGTGGGTTTCTGCTGATGCTGGCCAGTTTTTAGGCAAAGTCTTTACCTGGGAGCTCTTGCAGAATGGGGATCATGGGAATCCAGATCTCGTGCCAGTATGTGGCTCATTTTCCAGTGGGTGACCTTTTTTCTACTATGGGCGACTTGGGTGGATACCAGAGTTCTTGTCACTTGCCTGGACCAGGACTGAGTATTTCTGCGCCTCCTGTCACAGCCTGGGCTACGCTCCTGTGCAGTCCCTTTGCTTGGCATCCACCCCTTGCTCCTCTACTAACATGCGCCCACAGAATGACTTCAGAGTCTTTTAAACCTGAGCCAGATTTGACAAATGATTTACAAGAGCAATACAACCCTTCCAAGTTCTTTCTTTTTTTATATCACACCACTCCAGGCCACAAGTCATTATGCCCATAAAATCCAAGTGGACATTTTAGTCTCCTTTTTCAAAATTATAAATGTATTTTCCTTTTCGTGTACCTTCTTCTTGTTTTCTCGAAAGAAAACAAGACCAAAATATCTCCCTATGAGCCACAGATATTCCTGAGGTGCTTGAGGCTTTAATTTTTAGGGTTAGTGTCCTGGGATGGAAATAATCATTAACGTAAGAAAAATGTATTCAGAATCAAGCATGTGAAATGCCATGCTACATGCAGAAGAAATATTAATAATAAATAACAACATATGCTGTTTGACCTTGAGTAGGTAGATAAGAGTTTAGTGAGAGTTTTATTTGAGGAAAAAAGTTTGCATATTCAAATGTTTCCATTTTCTTTTATCTTCCTTTTCCTCTGAAAATGCTTACATTCACCCAAGATTATGGAGAAGGTCTGACTGCTTGGTAATAATTTGGCTTCATGGGTTTTCCTTTTGTCTTTCATGCAGCTGAGCAAGAGGAAGAAGCTCACCCTGAATACAAATTTGGAAATGAACTTTCTGCAGACGACTTGGGTCACAAGGAAGCTGTTGCGAACAGTGTCAAGAAGGTCAGAGTCTTGGTGTCCCCCCTATTTCATGACTCTCAAGAGGCAGTATCTGCTAGTTAGGACATTTTAGAAATGTCACCACTATAAGGGAATAAGGTAGCCTATAATGACCCTTTGAAATTGGGTGACCAGATGTCTGCTAATACTCAGTACTTACCTTCATGCTGCATTACTACATAAAGCCTTTACCGATACCCAGACATGAGTATTGAATTGCTGAAGGGTGGTCATTCATGCTTGCTTCCCTTTACATATCAGGGGAGGTGACCACATTTATGATTTCCCTAGCCCTTGACAGAGTCACTAATTAAATCACTGTTAGCAAGGCTCTTAGGTGAACAAAGGTGGGAGATAGCATTAACATTAGTTTTTCTGTTACATGAGACAATTAGGCTGTCATATCTTTTCAGTATTCACTTTCGTCCATGTCTTTATGTCATCAATAAATTTCTATCTTAAATAAATAGAAAAACAAATGTACCTATATTTATTGAAATATATGGGTGTGTGTGTGTGTGGCTGATACATTTTCAATGCTGCCCTTTGGAGAAAGTAAACAAATTATTTTCATTCTCTAATTAAGGCTTCTGATGACCTCGAACATGAAAACAACAAAAAGGTAAGAAAATAATTTCCTTGTGCATTTTGTTTTCGTTGTAAGACATGGTATGTGGCCCTCTAATACTGACCATTTTTGTGCCAAACGTTTTCACTCTTATCTTCCCCCACCTCATGGAATGTCAGGCTTACTGTTTATGGGTATGATATTTATATGCTTGATGCATCTAATTATAAGAATCTTCAAAAGAAAGAATTAATCGCAGTTATGAAATGATTAAAATCCCAAGACTAGGGTAGGTAAAAATGATAATTTTCCTAAAAATAAGTGTTTAGTGCAGTTAGGCATTTTCTTAGCTGGGAGTAGAGATTTCATTCCTAGAATAGGCGTACATAATCATCAATACGCTGGATTTGAAAATACAAATGACCTACTAGGTCAGCAAATCCATATTGTAGTGAAATAGGAAGGCAGTCTTGATTCCAACTACTTTGACATTCTGAGAGATCGTTAGTTAATTTCACGTTGTACACATTCTAGGAATTTATTTGACATTATTAGGTATTGACTTTATTGTAAGGAAAGGAAAGTTCCAGCTTTATTTTCTCTTCTCCCCTTCAAAGTTCCTCGTGATATCAAAGTGGTCTTATTTGGTAAATGTCCATGGTTTGTTACAGTAGTGGCCGTCCAGGCAGAAATTTGCCTTGTAATTTGATTCCCACACTTCAGAGCATCAGAAAATACTACTGTGGTAGCTATGTGTTCCTATCTTATTTGGATCTTCTTACCGTCTAAATGTTAAGTCTGGAGTAATTATGGATATAGGGCTGATCCCAGTTCCCTTCAAGGTGTTTGTGAAAATTCTCCTCTCGTAGAATATCATGAGATATTGGGGTCAACAAAGGACAGATTAACCTTTGGTCACTGCTGTTTATTAGCTAAGTGGCTGTGACTGAGTTATGTTAATCCTTAAGGCCTCAGTCTTCTCATATGGTCAATGGGTAGCTGGGTAGGACTGATTCTTACTACGCATGATTACTGACAGTGATAAAGTTGTGAATGCAGGAATTCAGCCCGGTGCCCAACATGTGATACTGGTGTTACTAATTATCATTAAACACACAAGAAAAGAATCAGACATGGTCTCTGCCTTTATGTGGGGAGTCCGGACATGTGAAAAAATGACTTTAAAAACTGCAGTAAGTTACATTGTTTGACATTTATGTCATGAGTTTATTGGTGAAATCGGTTTGATGATTTAGAATGTCAAGTCAAATAAGACAAACAAATGGTCTGACCATTTTTTTAACTAATGAATTGATTCACATGACTAAGCAGTTTATCCACCTGTAACAATCTATACAGGAAATTTAGCTTTTCAGAGTCCGCCACAAAATATTGCTTACTTTTGAAGGCAGTATTTTTGTTGTTGATTTTGTTCAAATTTACCAAGAAATTAACTCAAATAATTTTGATTTTTTTCCTCTATGCAAAATAATGAAATTTCTATTTCAATAGGACAACTTAAGTTTCCTATATATATAGTAGGTCATCAGATGATTTTAAGAATAACCTCGTGCTTTTTTTTAAATACCATAAGCTACTTACGTATGTGGCTTACATTCTAGAGCAATGTTAAGCAGTGTGGTCCCCAGACCAGGTACATCATTGTCACTTGGAAGCTAGTTAGAAATGCAAATTCCTGGGCCTCACTCTAGATTCATTCCAGAAACTCTGAGGGCAGGCCCCAAGCACTTGGGGTTTTAATAAGCCCTCCCGGGGATTCTGATGAACACAAAAGTTGGAGAATAACTCTTTTTCACTTTGTGCCTCCATTTGTGAAAATAGGAATAATTCTTGCTATAAATATATTTCATAACATTGCTGTGAACCTCAGTGTAGTTTCTGGAATATGTTAAAATCATTTGAAAATCTGAACAGTGTCCTAAAAATGTAAGATAAGCTTAACATTTTATTACCTCCTTTTGGATTATTTCGCGCACAGTAGACATTAACTTTTAAAATGAGCCTTTGGCATAATTGAGGAAGAAAAGCGTCTTTATCTTTCAAGCTGTATGTGTGTAAATTGTCATAGGTGATGAAGTCTTTAGCATATGTGTGTGAGTCCCGCTAAAGTCCTCCACACCCCTCTTCCCTTCTTGTGCTTGCAGGGCCTGGTTACTGTAGAAGATGAGCAGGCGTGGATGGCATCTTATAAATATGTAGGTGCTACCACCAATATCCATCCGTATTTGTCCACAATGATCAACTATGCACAGCCCGTAAAGTTTCAAGGTTTCCATGTGGCTGAAGGTAACACCAAAGGTTAAATGCTATTGCCTTTTTTGTCTGCTTTTCTGTTGTTATGCTGATGAGCTGTGATCTGACATGTAGCCATTTTCTGGGCATGGGACTGTTCCTTGCCTTGTTTTTTGTTTCACAGACCACATGTCTTTGGCATATGATGGCATTTATGATGTCATTCCCTCCATCATCCACAGGGTGGCTCTGACAGACTGGATTTGTTAACACATGAAGAGGGTAGCCTACTGCATTCAATGTATTTCGTAAGACCACTTTTCATCAGAGCTGGTCTCCAAAAATGTAGAAAGTATTTTATAACGTCATAATTATGTCTGGGCTACAGAAGCTGCCACTACCACCACCACCATCGTCGTCATCATCATCATCAAATATACATATTTCAAGGGTGGTTGTGTGTGGCAATCGTGTACACATAATTTGCTTAATGACTCCAAATTTAATTCATCACACTTTTTTTTAAAGTCAGCTGTCACCATCTGCAGGACATTAATGAAAGTAGGAGCTACTGATAAGATAATGGAACATCTGCCTGCAAAGCTTCATGATTCAGGGTGTAATTATATTTATTGCTTGTCTTTCTGTGAGGGTTTGATGACAGGGTTTCTGAGTGCATCTTTGCTTTTCTTTACAGAACGCAATATTCATTATAACATGTCTTCTTTTAATGAGTCAGTCGGTCTAGGCTACTTGAAGACACACGCAATTGAATTTGTGAAGTATCCTTATGGAATAAGTGGAATGAATGGTTGGTGCACTTTGGGGAGTGTCTAAAATAGATAAGTGGCTAATACATAATTGTGGTTGTAGAGCTAATACAATAATGTGTGTGAAAGACCACAGCAGCTGTGAAAATCGGCCCAAATGTGAGTTATTTTCGTAATCCACACAGCAAACTGTGGTTTTTCTCTGAAATATCATTTATAAGTGTGAAATTTTCTCTCTGTGGTCTACGTGTTTGTCATTGTTGGTCTAGACCTTTATTGTTTGAACTCTTTGTTCTTTATTTATTGCTGCCAAAATATTCTTTTTTCCATTCTCCTTAATACATTACACAGTTATAACAAACGGCAAATGAGTCGCATTTACCCCAAGGGAGGCCGAGTCGATTCCAGTAATTACATGCCTCAGATTTTCTGGAACGCTGGCTGCCAGATGGTTTCACTGAACTATCAAACCCCAGGTAGGAACTGATGTCCAGTGACCTCAAATTCCACGGGAATGCTCTGACAGGATGGTGCCAACAGTTGCCATCACTTTGCTGTGGGCATTTTTTAAAGGAAGCAGACATATGGCAAAACAATGTGTTATTGGATTTATATAATGATGAGAAATTAAAAACTCAAAATAGAGCAATAAAATGATGATAGGAGACAGTCTATTTTGATTTAAATTGAATTTCCTTTTGTAAATGCCACGATTACTCTGCTAAACATTTTCCCTATTCCAGAATATTTCTAATTTTTCTTCCTTTGGGATCAAACTTATCTTTGTTTCCAGAAACAGTTAACTATGAGAAAAATTTGAGTATCTTTGTATAGTAACTATGACTCATTTTTACTTTGGAAAGTACCCTTCCAACTGTTAACATTCAGCAGATATCAATGACACAGTGGTACCTCACCATAAACGTGCAGAATATTATGGGGTAGACTCTGCTAAAATGATATATAAGGAGTTATATATTCTTAGAGATACTAATCTATTACTTTGTCCTCCAAAGTGTACTCAAAGGCAGGTTTCCAATACATAGTTTACCACCCCCTGGAAGGAGAGGAGTAAATTTTTATAAATGCATAAACAAATTTTGATAAGTTTTTGAGGTTTGCTTAAGAGCCTAGGATCACAATTTTAATATTAGAGATAGAAAAGCAATGGGTTCTGGATGCTTACCTAAAAGACATGAGAAATGTGTTACAAAACCTATTCACTTTCTTGGTTTATTCCACAGTGTGGTCCTTAAACTGGGAAAACAAAATAAAACAATGCTTTCTTATTCAGTTCTTGGCTTTATGCAGGTACCTCCCATGTTTCCCAATTTGGGGGCCTTTTCCTTTTCTAGTCCCTTTGCTATACTTTGAGAATCTCTCTCTACCTTGTTCCCTATTCTCTGGACTGATTGAAAGCCCCTTTGACATTCATCCTTTGGGCATGAATGTGAGCTGACTGTATTTCCAACCCCTTGGTAGAGCCTCTTAAGTGACCACAAGCTGGAGTCAATTTTTTTTTTTTTTTAGGATGTGTTTGTTTTTATTTTTATTTGGAGTCAAATTTATATGCACTGTCCCCATCAGCCCTTGCTATACTAAACTGTGACCGGGTGCCAGTACAATCCCAGAGTATTTCTAGCAGAGATAAAATAAAAACGCCCTGCTGATTTTACTTCCTTAAAAAGGTGTGAAGTTGTATTCTCAGTTGTCAGTGGGTCCCTTATATGGGTTAAATAATCCTAAAACAGTTTATTCAGTAGGTCAGCTTATGTTTTATTCTGTAATGTTAGGTTTCACCACAACATTTTTAAGAAGAAAAATATCCATCAGCTGACCCATTTCTTTTGCTGATGAAAAGAAAGCATGAAGATCGTATCTGCTTACAAGGGAAAAATCATGAGCCATGCCTTGTCAGTGGAGACCCCATTAGAAGAATCCCCTTTGAGTCACTGATCTTTACATGATCCTTACCTAGTTTCCTTTTGTTTCTTTTCAGTGCAGTTTTATATTCACATTCAAGCTGGGTACCTCCAGTATATCCTTCCTCTGGGGTCACAGGGCCCATCCTCTCCAACTATATCTGGTTGAACGTCTGTACTCTCAACACTAATTGAACAATCATATAAGTCATATATTAACTCCAAGTACTAAAGTAGTCCTAGCATGATCTATCTGAAAATCCACTTTATGTTTAATTTAAATTAAACACAAGATTATTTCAACATAGAAGAAACAGTTATGTGCCTTAAACAGACCCAGTAATACCTTGTGATATTAAAAAGACCGCTCAGCCTAGGATCAGTATCTGATTTCCATTGTTTAAAATCACCCCATCAGGATCTTCTT
This sequence comes from Rhinolophus sinicus, assembly GCF_057876585.1. Classification (NCBI taxonomy): domain Eukaryota; kingdom Metazoa; phylum Chordata; class Mammalia; order Chiroptera; family Rhinolophidae; genus Rhinolophus; species Rhinolophus sinicus. The sequence continues at coordinate 30,308,136 of NC_142513.1, forward strand.
TGTCCAGAGAGATAAGATACTAAATTACTTTTGTCTCTTGACAGATTTAGCGATGCAATTGAATCAGGGAAAATTTGAGTATAATGGATCATGCGGGTGAGTAATGTGATTTAAACTGTTGTCACCACTCCATACTACAACTATAATGAAACCGTGTCATTTTTAATTAGGGACTGCTGAATTTAAGCTGGGTTTCAGGGATGGGATAGAAGCAAATGAAATCCCTGGATAGTTTATATTTGCAAATATATATTCTTCATCTACCCCAGTTTTACAGATTTTTAAAAATATCTGAACCACAAGTCAAGCAGTGTAGCGTACACACTCTAGAGTTTAATGTTCTCATTTTAAATTCAATAATGGAGGTTTTTATAGCTAGGCGAGATAATGATCCCTGTTCATTTGGGCATTAACCGGACATTAAATGTGTATATTTTACCTAGGACAAATGGAGGAATGAAATTGATATAATATATAATGAAATGATGGGTGGCAAGTTGAATTTAATTCAGTTAGGAAGAAAGCTTTGTTCTCTCTTGATTCTTTTGCATGTCTTATAAATAGCAGTTATCAAAAAATAATGCTATGAATGTTGTTCTAGTTTACTTAAATAGCACTCTGAAATCTGTCAGCCCAGTAGTGAAATAGGAAATGTTAATTCCACTGAAATGATGAAAGGTTAAGTGAAAATATGAAGTTAAAATTCTATAGAGATGAAAAAGCTGTGTGTCCATTTTTCCTCCATGCACCTGTCCCCATGCAGCACGGCAGATAAATAACCCCAAACCACTGCCCAGAGGCCTCTAAAGTAGCCCAGTGGAGACCGTCCCACCCCATGGTGCTGCTGTCAGGAAGCTCTTGGCCTCCCTGTTGGATATCTAATTTTCATCCTCAAAACAGCCAGTTAACATCAAAGTTTTCAGTAGTTGTAGGTACAAAGTGCACATCCCCACCTTTCCTGTCTGCCACATTGTTCTCTGCCAGGGTAGCTACATGCCTGGGTGACGGTCCTGGTACCCAAATCACCCACTACACACATAGCTGGACCATACACAACATTTTTTCTCTGCTGTGTATGTTGAAAGAAATAAAACGTGTACATCTTAAACTAATACAATGTTATGTGTTAATTATATCAATAAAACTGGGGGGAAATGAAATAAAAATGCTGTAGTTCAAAAAAACAGCCAAATACACATTTTGGAGTTTTTTTAAAGCTATTTTGTTACTGAATGCAGAGTGTTCATAACAGGAGATTGTGCACTAGCTGATGGACCCCCGGTGGTAGGCTGAGGCAGTGAGGCCCCAGGGGCAGCTGTGGTGTGGGAATAAAAGCCCTAGGTTCGCATTTGAAGCCTGGGTTTGAATCCCAGCTCCTCCACGTGCTGGCTTCACGGCCCTGGGTAGGTGTGTTGGACTCTGAACCTCGATTTTCTGCTTGATAAAGTGAAGACAATACCACTTACCACACCAAGTTTGTTGTTACAGCTCAGTAAGGATGAACATGATTGTAGACGAAAATACTTTATGAACTGCGAATTTTTGTGCAAAAGTGAGGTTTAAGAAAAACTTAAGACCTTCTAGTAGATCATATGTAGAGATCACACAAGATTAAATGAGCGCTCTGATCAAAGCTGGCCTTTAAGTTCAGGGAGGCAGCCACTGTCCTCAGGGTTCATATTCAGACACATCAGGCCTGGCTGGGCTCCCTCCTTAGACCTTTCCCCGAGGCCCAGTAAAGCCAGAGCTTTCCATTCTTGTCTCAGCTGTCCCACAGCTGATACTGACACAGGGAGAATTGCTTCCAGATAAAAAGGGTCCCAGTAGGAGTTTTATGCGTTCATTACATTTCTTTTTAGGAGTTTACATTTTGCCATTGTTCGCATGTTCACTGTCTCCCTTTCCGCACCATTGTTTATTTTAAAATACGTTCATAAGCAAGGACGGAGCTACTTTAGCCTGAATTCTGTGCTGATATATTTGAAGCAATGTGACCAAAAGCCTAAGTCCCACCGGAGGCACAATCATAAAAAAGATGATTGTTCAGTGGGGCAGCCCAACTGGAAGAGGCATTGACAATATTGTTCAGTCTTGTGTGCCATGCCTCCTCCCTCTTCCCTTTTCCCCACATCCAACCTGGAGGCAAAGGTCGTCACCAGTGGGCAAAGGGAAGAAATCTCTCTGTGTGTTTTTGTGCCCCTCAGTGACAGAGGAGTCGTACCTGCCTGGTACAGGGCCAGCCTCTCAGGACACTTTTCCATGGAGCGAGGGCATCCAGAGTGCTCCGTGGCTTTCACAAGTTGCCCTTGACATTTTTCCACCCACTACCAGGCCCTTTTTTAAAAATCCTATGGGCTGGCTGGTTCTGAGCAGTGCATTCCTGTAAAGAGACAGTCTGTGCCTTTTAGGCGTCCAGTGGTAAAGAACTATTTTATCTAGAACATCAGTGTGCTAGATGCACACCCCTGAATCTAGCAATAGTAACAAAACATCAGAAACCCACCTGGGAAGCCCTCTGCTCTGTGGGCTGAACTTATGGGAGGCCATGCCATTGGGCCCAGTAAGTGTGACTTTTTTACCAAGGAAGTGAGCCATAGTTTATAACAGACTCATTTTTAAAGATGGGAGGCATTTCTCTAATTCCTAGTGAAACAAAATAGAGCAAATTAATTTCTTAAGTCTTTACAGGCTTTTAGAAGAAATTGGATGATTGATATCAAAATACTATGACTTCCTTTGAGTCAAAGATGCACACTTTTTATATAACTTTCTCAAATTGCAATGTGGTTTAAAATCCATAGCATCTTATAGTTATAATCAGCAGCCATTTTGCTTTCTTGCTGGTAAATAAAATAATGGATTGTTGAATAATTGATGGCATCTTAGGTGTGGGGAAGCAGGACTAATTTGTTAATGATCCCATCGTCTGATTCTTATGGCTCCTGTCTACCCCCCTGGCTGAAGATCCTTCTTTTCTCCCTCCCTTGCCTTCTGAGGCCCTACAAAGTTCACAGACAATTCTCCAGTCCCTTCTCTTGCCATTGTCTTTCTTCTCTGCCGATGTCCACCATGCAGACCTGGATGCCTGGAATGAATTCATTTTCTGAACCAAAAAACACCAGGCAGGACCAGCTACATAGTTTGCAGGGCCTAATGCAAAATGAAAACAAAGGGCTTCTTGTTCAGAAGTTATTATGATTTTCAAGACAGTGGCTACAGAACATTAAACCAAGCATGGAGCCCTTCTAAGTTCAGGGCCCAATGCAAATGCACAGATCCCACACCCATAAAGTGACACGGCTCCGGCGTCAGCTTCCCCATCACTGCCTGGGGTCCCAGGACCTGCACAGACACCAGGACTGTGAGTAGCAGCCCCTGCTACATCTGCAGGTGGCCTCGGGCCCAGAACAGACACTCCTTCAAGCCAAGCTGGCTAAGTGTCAGCCCCAAGCCAGGGCTGACCTCAGAATCCTGTCAAGCTCTGTGTGTTCTCTTTTGTTAAGTGTATAGAACAAACACGTTACACTGAAGGCTGCCTGCTTTGGAGAATTGGATTTAGGTTGCTTGCCCTTTTTCCCTGGCATTTCTTATTTTGGATCAATTCACTCTTTCACAGATTAGTTTTCTTCTAAGCGGGTCTGCCAGAAGGGTACGTGGAGGAATGTTTTGGGCACTGAGACAGCGTCAATATCGTATTTCTCTATTTTTGGTGAGAAGGAGCTCCTGACGTTAAAGAAATGCCTGAGGGGCATGGGGAATGCTGAATCTCTGGGCAGGCCATGCCCAAGGACATTCTGCCCTGGAAAGATGATGACAATCCTATATGGAACCCCGAGCCCCACCTTTCTCAGGAAGCAGAATCCCTCATTTCACACAACTGGAATCCCAATGCCGCTCCTCTTGAGAAAGGCAGAACCACCATCTGTTTCCTCCCCTTCTGGCTGAAGTCTGATATTTTGCCAGATAAAGCTGGTCGGCTTCCCTTGAAGAAGTGTGTATAGCATAGTAGTTACTCATCTGCTTTCCTTCCAAAGACTAGCTTTTGCTGTAACATCGTGTTTTCCAGGGGCTAACACAGAAATAGGTCCAAACCTAAAACTCTATGAATGTAGAAAACGTTCTCTCCTATGCTATGAGGGAGCTCTTATATTATATTTTGGGCTGAATTCTCTTGGAGACAGGTGAATGTTCAAAATCATCTTTAATATATGAACGTAGACTCTATCTGTGATGTAATAATCAGTATTGTCCCTCAGAGGTTCTTTTTTGATGCCATCCAAATCGAATGTGGGGTTTTTTTTTAACACGTTTTGTTCAGATTTAGAAGATAGCAAAAAGTGGCAACTTTGTCAAAACCAAGAACAGTGACTTTAAACTTTTTTTTTTTTGAACCGGACGTTAAGGCTTTATTATTGCATGTAGGAACAAATATCGCAAGACATCCATGGCATAAACAAATTCAAGAGAAGACGGTAGTATCAGGACGTCCTAGATGCCACTGATCCTAGAATCTAAAGAACATTCTTTGTTCCCTGCTTCTCTTTAGGATCATCCATAGCACAGGGATATTCTTGTCAGACCTTGGGGTCCTCTGCCTAAAAGCCTAGCTCCTAAATTAGAGATGGATCAAAGGAAGTAGTTAATGTCCTGAAGTGTGAGTGTTTTAGTCTCTGTAAAAATGAGCGAAATTAACTCCTATGCTTTTGTCCCACCAGGTACCTTCTCAAACCAGATTTCATGAGACGGCCTGACCGAACATTTGATCCCTTCTCAGAAACTCCTGTTGATGGGGTTATTGCAGCCACTTGCTCAGTGCAGGTAAAGCCCCTGCTCCTCACAGAACAGTACAAATGTGTATGCAGTTGATCCTGGAAAAGTCTTCAGAGATCACAATGAAATTGTTTAGTGTCAGCAGGCAAGATCCATGTGTTGCGCTCAACTTTGACTTAAAATTCCCCTTTTTTCTTGATATATTTTTTTCACTAGTAAAATTATTAGCTACTTTTAGTGAAAGTCACAAGATCAAAAAAGTACCTATTAGAGGATGTAGAGCAGCAGAAACTCTCACTCATTGCTGGTGGGAATGGAAAACGGTGTAGTGAATTTGGAAGACAGTTGGGTGGTTTACAAAACTAAACATACTACGTAATCCAGCAGTCACACTCCTTGATATTTACCCAAAGGCATGGAAAACTTATGTCTACACAAAAACCTACACTCGGATGTTTGTAGCAGCTGTATTGGTAATTGCCAAAATTTGGAAGCAACCAAGATATCCTTCAGTAAGTGAATGGATAAACTGGTGCATCCCAACAATGGAATACTATTCCGTGCTAAAAGAAAATGAGCTATTGAGTCATAAAAGCACATGGAGGAAACAAAGACGATTACTAATCTAAAAAGGCTACATACTACATGATTCCAACTACATGGCATCCTGAAAAAGGCAAAGGTGGAGACAATAAAAAGACCAGTAATTGCCAGAGGTCGAGGGAGAGGGGATGGAATAGGTAGAGTGTCGTGTCCAGCACGACAAGAGTTGTGGGAAGCGAGGAGGGCGGCACAAGGTTAAAAAAGACAGGAGAGGAGAGGAGCGTGCAAGTGGGGCCAAGGGACTGCAGCCTCAAGGACTGAGCCCCGAAACGCATGGCTTTTATTAGTTAGGTGTGGAAGCAAAAGAAGTAAAGCTTGTCAACTCAAGGTCTGTGAATCCCATACATTATAATAGGAAACTGATTTAAGCCAATCACCCTTGCCTGCAGGCAGCTGAACGGTAAGTCCCAGGATAACTACTTCACCAAGGGACCAAACGTTATGCATATGAATAGATGGAGAGCACATCATTGAATCTCTTTCCTTGCAGGTTGTGGGAAGGAATGCAACCACAGAGGCAGAAGCTCTCCTTAGCCAGGGGGAGGTGGGGGGCTGTGCCCACCTCTATCGACCCTTCGAGTTCCCCAGATGGTCCCCACATGGCTGTGTCTGGCTTGGGTTGCCCCCGCCGTGGGGAGTCGTACCCGTCTTTGACTAGCCAGCCATCTTTCTGGGGCCAAACAGGGAGACGTAAGGTGTAAGCACAAAGGTGAAGCAAGTCCCTGAAAGGATCCGTCTCACAGACTCTCCTTTTTTTAGGGGCAGGTACGAGGAGACAGACAGGTAGGCTGCTGCGTGGCAACAGTAGAGCACAGACAAATTTAATGCAGTGATACTATTCTGTATCATAGTAGATACCTGTCATTTTACATTTGTCCATTCCTGTAGAATGTACAACACCAAGAGTGAAGTCTAATATAAACTATAGACTTTAGGTGATAATGATGTATTACTGTAGGTTTATTGATTGCAACAAACCAGCCTGGTGTTGAAATATCCATAGTGTGGGAGGTTGTGTGTGTGGTGATGCATGATATGCAAACTCTGTACTTTCTGCTCAGTTTTGCTGTGAACCTAAAACTGCTCTAAAAAGTAAAATTTGTTAATGAAAAAAAATACCTACTATATGATTTCCTTAATACAAAACTTTAGAAAATGCAAACTAACCTATACTGACAAAAAAGGAAATCACTGGTTTCTTACAGAAAGAGATGGAGGGAGGGATTACAAAAGGGCACAAAAAGGGGTGACGGAAATGTTTGTTGTCTTAATTGTGATAGTTTCACAGATGTGTTCATATGTCAAAACTAATCTTATACATTTTAAATATGTACAGTTGATTGTCAGTTAGACCTTAAAATAAACTGTTTCAAATTATTAGCTATTAGATCATGTTTTAAAACCTGATAAATATCTATAGTCATTTGCAAAGTACATAAAAAATAGCTCCTCCACAGCTTTATAATAGATGGAATTTAATGCTGTTCTTTATAAATGTATAACACTGTCATAGCTAACCAGTGTCAATATCAGTAAAGAATAACAGGCAAGTTTTGGTATTACTTTTCGTCCTGTGTGTGTCTTTTCAAGACTTTTAAAACAGTTCAGTAAAAGGATGGCAGAATTTCAGAGCTGTGAAGTTGTCATCATAGGGCATATTTGAACCCATCACTTCATTTCATAGGTGTGGGCACTTAGGTAAAATGAAGATTCTTAGACAGTATTTCTTTGTATTTTATGATTCATGTCTACTCATATTTCCCTCTTTTTCTAGAGAGTTTTCCAAGGGAAACTCTGCCTAGGGTAGTGTTTTGCATGTAGTAGTTGCTCAATAATGTTTTAGTTTAATAAAGAATGAATACATTATTTCCACAAATAACTAACATTTCTAAAGATGAACCAAGGTTTTACTTCCTGGTTATTCTTTGCTACAGATGATTACACAGACTTTGCTTCTCTCTTGTCCTATTTCTGTCTTGCTACAGGTCATATCAGGTCAGTTTTTATCAGATAAGAAAATTGGCACATACGTAGAAGTGGATATGTATGGGTTGCCCACTGACACTATACGTAAGGAGTTCCGAACTCGCATGGTGATGAACAATGGACTCAATCCAGTTTACAATGAAGAATCATTTGTATTTCGGAAGGTAGGACATTTTCAATGTATCAGACTCACGCTGCTAACTTGGGAGCCACGTTTTAGCACATAGACACTACGTGATATAAGGGACAGTTATCCAACCCAAAAAGTCTTTTTTCCTTCTTCCAATGGTTTAAGTCCTTTAGCTGTCATATGATTGTTATTTCTCTTTGCCCCGTCCTTCTTTTTGCCCTCCTGTCCTCCTTGGAGGAAGTCCACCTCCTATGTGGCAGTGCCCAAGCTCCAGGTGTGCAGGCTACTTAGACTGCAATCTCCCTGGTGGACACCATTATATATTGGAGAGTTCCTCCCACCCTATCAGCAGCTGGTAACTTACACTGTTCCTTTAGCCAAGAGGGCGGGTAGGATGTTGCACCCATTATTAGGGCCACTAAATGTCTTCAAATGGGTCAGTTGGTATTGTCCTGTGCCTCCAGAAAGTGTGATACCCGTTGCAGGTTCTGTGCTTCATGTGCTGTTTTTGGTTTGGGGTTTGTTTTTGTTTTGTTTTGTTGTATTTGGGGCTGTTTTCCCCCAATACTATAACTTGGTCGTAAGAACAATCACCATCCTTTTCTCTAATGCAGTTTTTAATCTTGTAAGCATTTTTCACATTGTTTCTCTTCTGTCAATTAAAGATGTATGGAAAAGTCCATTCATTGGCAGGGCTATCGCCAAGGATGTCTGGTTTTTTTCTCTCACTTTTTCTTTATCTTGACCAAAATGGTTTCTTGCTTCTTCTTTAGGAATAGGTTTTCCAGGTGTTGCTGCTCCGTTTCTGTATCGTGCAACACAGATAACTGGCTTCTAGTCTTAACAAAATAGGGATTATCCACCTCAGAATAGAGTGACTAGTTTACAGAAACCAGTTTAGGAGAGTCCAGTGCAGGGACAATGAAACAGGTAATTTTGACATTTAGGTTCACCCTATGATGTGAATACCATTATCATGCAAACCCTGCCTTGTTACCTGCCCTGCTCCTGTCAGAGTGTGGTGTAAATTGGATACACAGCTGTGTTTTTTCTTTTTTTTCTTCCCTGGTTTTCCCAGTTTGTTATAGCTAGATCTGTTTTCAGCTTGGCTTGTGCTCTTTGACATAATAAATAATACTTGAACACGTTTCTAGAAATGCAAAACGTTAACTGAAGAACTGAAGAGGTTGTTTGTTTTTATGAGTGAAGAAATATCGAACTTGGTTTTTTCGTTTGTTTGTTTTTTAAATTTGTTTGTTTATTGATTGATTTATTTTTAATTAAAGTTTATTGGGGTGACATAAACTTGTATACCTGAAATACAATGTATACAACTCTGTAGTACATCGTCTATATCTCACATTATCTGTTCGCCACCCAGAATCAGTTCTGCTTCCATAACCATATATTTGATCCCCTTTACCATCATCTACCACCCACTCCCCCCTTACCCTCTGATAACCACTAAACTATTGTCTATGTCTGTGAGTTTTTGTTTATTTGTTTGTCTTGTTCTTTTGTTGTCTTCAGTTTTATATACCACATATCAGTGAAATCATATGGTTCTCTACTTTTTCTGTCTGTATCACATCACCCCAGTTAGAATGGCTATCATCAACAAGACAAATAGTAACAAGTGTTGGAGAGGCTGTGGAGAAAAAGGAACCCTCATACACTGTTGGTGGGAATGCAGATTGGTGCAGCTGCTATGGAAGGCAGAGTGGAGGTTCCTCAAAAAATTAAGAATAGGAGACGCTGCCTGCATCTGTGGCAGTGGAAACACGGTCTGATCTGCGGCTGTGGAAACGCAGCCTGCATCCGCAGCTGCAGAGATGCAGGGGATCCCACGACGGAACAGAGAATACAAAAGCCAGGAGGTGGGCTCTTTCCCTGCATCCCACAGCTGATCTCTCCCGTCCAGGGGCCAGCATATCCAACATTTGAGGCAGTAACCTCAGCTGAGACCTCCAGCTGGGCCTTAGGTCAGACAAAGGACACAAACTCCATACCTGGGCCCCTCCCCCCGCTCTTCCAATCCTACTCCCGCCCTTCCAGAGACAAACTGGCCCCTGAACTGAGGAGTAGTGTCAGATTACAGAGGAGCCTTAGTGCTCAGACTCTGGGAAGACTGGCGTGGAGCTCTGACTCAGGGAAGAGGCTGGGAAAACTGTGATTTTTTGCTGGGCTAGGAGAGAAGAGACTCCTCCATCCCCAGCCACCGTCTTTTCTGGCCTGCGGGAAGAGTGTGACACGGCTGGGCTGGGAGACAGAAGACCCCTCCATCCCCAGCCCCCACCCTTTCTGGCCTGCCTGGGGCAGGGCAATTACAACTGCGGAGACACTCCCAGGGATCACCAGTAGGTGGCAGATACAGCTCTAGGCTTTCAGCAGCTCAGAAATCTTCCACCTGTCACACACACACACACACACACACACACACACACACGGAAGAAGTGCCCTAAGACTCAGGAGAACTGGACACAGGACTGGTGGTGCTACTCTCAGTGCGCATATGTGCAGGCAAGGGCAGAAACTGCACTGACTTTGTAGAAACTACCATCCAGACCCCTCAACCCCACGCATCTAAATTTGCCGTACCAACGTCACTCTGGGCACCAGGTGACCGGCTCTGCCTACACAAAACACAGAGGACTCTTTTCTACAGCAGAGGACAACCTGGAGATTACTTGGTGGGCTTAAGCCAAGACTGGCACTGCTTTTTTTTGGTTATGTTTTGTTTTGTCTTTATATCTTTGATATCTGCCTGTGTTGAGTGTGGGTTGTCGGTTGTTTTTAAATGTGAATGTATTTGATTTTTTCTTTGTTGTTGTTGTTGTTGTTGTTGTGGTTGGTGATTTGCTTTGTTCTGAAATTGCCCTACACCAGGGCCTAGCTTAAGAGGCACAAGATTCAACACACCCAGAGGCCAACTCCAGACCAAACCAGAGTATTACCGGGTTTGACCTACAAGTGACACACCCAGAGGGAATTCTCTACAGGAACAAGAGCCCATAGAGGCCAAACCACATTTAAGTGGTGAACCCTCACGCAGCAGAACACCCTGCGGTGGGCAGAGCCAAGTCTCACAATTAGTCAGCCTAGGAGTTAACCCCACCTACTCACAAGTGAAAAGCAATTAAAGATCTTCTTTAACAGGACAATATACACAACACAAGAGTCACCTTTGGAGCACACGCAGAGGAGAAGAACGAAGTAGTGATAGTCAAATATAAAGGACACATACTACATAAGATAACCCAGCAAGAACTAAGAACTCTAGGGGATCTATCTAATACATCGAAGCAAACACAGAGAGTCAGCCAAAATGGGGAATCAAAGAAACATGTCCCAAATAAAAGAACAGAAGAAACCTCCAGAAATGGAACCTAATGAAACAGAGGTAACCAACCTATCAGAGACAGAGTTCAGAACACTGATGATAAGAATGTTTAAGGAGCTTAGAAACGACATAAAGAAGGTAGAGAAATCATAATGAACAACCACTTAGAACTAAAGAACACAATTACTGAAATAAAGAACTCACTTGAAGGAATTAACAGCAGGTTAGATGAAGCAGAGGATTGAATCAGCAACTTAGAAGACAAGTTAGCAGAGATCACCCAAATGGAATAACCAAATGGAGAAAGAAAAAAGAAAAAAAACAATGAAGATGGTTTAAGAGACCCCTGGGATAACATCAAGCACAACAACATGCACATCATAGGAATACCAGAAGGTGAAGAGAGGAAGCAAGGGATTGAGAACATACTTGAAGTAATAATGTCCGAAAATTTCCCTAACCTGATGAAGGAAACCAACATACAAGCCCAGGAAGTGCAGAGAGTTCCAACCAGGATAAACCCAAACAGGCCCACACCAAGACACATTATAGTTAAAATGGCAAAGGTTAAAGACAAAGAGAGAATCCTAAAAGCAGCAAGAGAAAGACAGAGGGTTACATACAAGGGAACTCCCATAAGACTATCAAATGACTTTTCTGCAGAAACATTGAAGGCCAGGAGGGAGGGGCAGGAGATACTCAAAGTGATGGAAAACAAAGGTCTACAACCTGGCTTGCTTTATCCAGCAAGGCTATCATTTAAAGTTGATGGAGAGATAAAGAGCTTCCCAGAAAATAATAAGCTAAAGGAATTTATTACCACCAAGCCAGCATTGCAAGAAATACTAAAAGGACTTCTGTAAATAGAAGAAAGATAAAAACAATCTAACTACAAATTTAAAAATGGCAGTAACTATGTACCTATCAATAATCACTTTAAATGTAAACGGATTAAATGCTCCAATCAAGAGACATAGGGTGGCTGAGTGGATAAGAAGGGAAGACCCTTGTATATGCTGTATACAAGAGACTCACCTCAGATCAAAAAACACACACAGGCTGAAAGTGAAGGGTTGGAGTAAGATATTTCAAGCAAATGGAAATGAGAAAAAAAGCTGGAGTTGCAATACTTATATCTGACAAAATACACTTTAAAATGAAGAACATATTAAAAGACAAAGATGGGCACTATATAATAAAGGGATCAATCCGACAAGAGGACATAACCCTAGTAAACATCTATGCACCCAACATAGGAGCACCTAAATATATAAAACAGATATTGACTGACATAAAGACAGAGATCAACAGTAACACTATCATAGTAGGGGACTTCAACACACCTCTGACAACAAAGGACAGGTCTTCCAGACAGAAAATCAATATGGAAACAACAGCCTTAAATGACACATTGTACCACTTGGATTTAAATCAATATTTTCAGAGCATTTCAACCCAAAGCTGCAGAATACACGTTCTTCTCAAGTGCACACGGAATATTTTCCAAGATAGACCATATGTTAAGCCACAAAACAAATCTTGATAAATTTAAGAAAATTGAAATCATACCAATTGTCTTCTCTGACCACAGTGCTATGAAATTAGAAATGAACTACAGGAAAAAAGCTGGAAGACACACCAATTCATGGAGGCTGAATAACATGTTACTAAAGAATGAATGGGTCAATGAGGAGATCAAGGAAGAAATCAAAAGATACCTCGAGAAAACGAAAATGAGAACACGACGACCCAAAATCTATGGGATGCCGTGAAAGCAGTCCTAAGAGTGAAATGCATAGCATTGCAGGCCTACCTAAAGAAACAAGAAAAATCACTAATCAACAGTTTATCTTCACACTTAAGGGATCTGGAAAAAGAACAGCAAAATAAGCCCAAAGGGAGTACAAGGAAGGAGATCATAAAGATCAGAGCGGAAATAAATGAAATAGAAACCAGAAAAACAATACAAAAGATCAATGAATCCAAGAGTTGGTTCTTAGAGAAGATAAACAAAATTGACAAACCTTTAGCCACTCATTAAAAAAAAAAAAAAAAAAAAAAAAAAAAAAAACAGAGAGAGGACCCAAATTAATAAAATCAGAAATGAAAGAGGAGAAGTGACAACAGATACCGCAGAAATACAAAAAATTTTAAGAAATTACTATGAGCAACTGTATGCCAACAAATTTGACAATCTAGAAGAAATGGACAATTTTCTAGAGGCGTACAACCTTCCAAGGCTAACTCAAGAAGAAACGGAAAACCTGAATAGACTGATTACCACCAGGGAAATTGAATCAGTAATCAACAATCTCCCAACAAACAAAAGCCCTGGACCAGATGGCTTTACAGGTGAATTTTACAAAACATTCAAAAAAGAATTATCACCTATTCTCCTCAAGCTCTTCCAAAACATCCAGAAGGAGGGAAGGCTCCCAAACACTTTTTACGAAGCCACTATCACCCTGATCCCAAAATCAGACAAAGACGCCACAAAAAAAGAAAACTACAGGCCGATATCTCTAATGAACATAGATGCAAAAATCTTCAACAAAATATTAACAAACAGAATTCAGCAATACATTAAAAAGATCATACACTACAATCAAGTGGGATTCATTCCTCGTATACAAGTGTGGTTCAACATCCGCAAATCAATTAATGTGATACACCACATTAACAAAATGAAAAATAAAAATCACATGATCATATCAATAGATGCAGAAAAAGCATTTGATAAAATCCAGCAACCATTTATGATAAAAACCCTTAAGAAAGTGGGAATAGAGGGATCATATCTCAACATAATAAAGGCCATATATGATAAACCCACAGCTAACATCATACTCAGTGGGGAAAAGCTAAAACCATTCCCCTTAAGATCAGGAACAAGGAAATTTTGCCCACTTTCTCCACTTCTATTCAACATAGTGCCAGAAGTTCTAGCCACAGCAATCAGACAAGAAAAAGAAATAAAAGGCATCCAAATCGGTAAGGAGGAAGTAAAATTGTCATTATATGCAGATGACATGATACAATATATAGAGAACCCTAAAGACTCCACCAAGAAACTATTAGAACTGATAGATGAATTTAGTAAAGTAGCAGGATACAAAATTAATATTCAGAAATCAGTTGCATTTGTATATACCAATAATAAAACATCAGAAGGAGAAATTAAAAAAACAATCCTATTTGCAATTGCTTCAAAGACTATAAAATATCTGGGAATAAATTTAAAAGAAGTAAAAGATCTGTACTCAGAAAATTATAAGACACTGAAGAGAAAAATGAAAGAAGATACAAATAGATGGAAACACATACCATGTTCATGGTTAGGAAGAATTGATATAGTTAAAATATCCATACTGCCTAAGGCAATATATATGTTCAACGCAATTCCTATCAAACTACCAATGACGTTTTTCACAGAAATAGAACATATAATCCTAAAATTTATATGGGACCACAAAAGACCCCGGATAGCCTCAGCAATCTTGAGAAATAAGAACAAATTGGGAGGTATAACAATACCTGACATCAAATTATACTACAGCTACAGTAATCAAAACAGCATGGTACTGGCATAAAAACAGACACACAGATCAATGGAACAGAACAGAGAGTCCAGAAATAAATCCATGCCTATATGGCCATTTAATCTACGACAATGGAAGCAAGAATGTATGGTGGGGTAAAGACAGTCTATTCAATAAATGGTGCTGGGAAACCTGGACAGACACATGCAAAAAAATGAAGCTGGACCACCTCCTTACATCATATACAAAAATAAATTCAAAATGGCTTAACGACTTAAATGTAAGATCTGAAACCATAAAATTCCTAGAAGAAAATATAGGAAGAAACTTCACAGACATTACCCGGAGTAAAATTTTTACTGATATATCCCCTCACGCGAGGGAAGTAAGAGAAAAAATACACATGTGGGATTACATCAAACTAAAAAGTTTTTTCACAGCAAAGGAAACCACGAATAAAACAAAAAGGGATCCTACTGAATGGGAAAAGATATTTGCCAATGATATATCTGATAAGGGGTTAATATCACAAATTTATAAAAAACTCAGCTCAACTCCAAAGAAACAAACAACCCAATTGAAAAATGGGCAGAGGACATGAAGAGACATTTTTCTAAAAAGGACATACAGATGGCCAACAGACATATGAAGAAATGCTCAACCTCACTAACCATCAGAGAAATGCAAATAAAAACCACAATGAGATACCACCTCACCCCAGTCAAAATGGCTATCATCAATAAATCAACAAACAACAAGTGCTCGCACGGATGTGGAGAAAAGGGAATGCTTGTGCACTGTTGGTGGGATTGCAGATTGGTGTAATCACTATGGAAAACAGTATGGAGGTATCTCAAAAATCTGAAAATGGAACTACCTCATGATCCAGCAATTCCACTCCTAGGTATCTATCCGGAGAAATCCAAAACTCTAATTCAAATAATTTTATGCACTCCCATGTTTATTGCAGCACTATACACAATAGCCAAGACATGGAAACAACCAAAATGCCCATCAGTAGACGACTGGATTAAGAAACAGTGGTACTTTTATACAATGGAGTATTACGCAGCCATAAAGAAGAAAGAAATCTTACCATTTGCAACACCATGGACGGACCTAGAGAACTTTATGTTAAGTGAAATAAGTCAGACAGAGAAAGACAAATACCATATGATCTCACTTATATGTGGAATCTAAAGAAAAGAATAAATGAATGAACGAATTAGAAACAGTTTTGGAGACATAGAGGAAAAATGGAGGGTTGCTAGATAGGAGGGGGGTGGGGATAAAGGGGGAAGGTGAGGGGATTAGAAAACAGTCGGTAACCACAAGATCGCCACGGCATTTTGAAAATTAATTTGGGGCATGTAATCAATAATGTTGTAAAGATTTTGTAGGTGTCCGATGGACACTTGTCCCATTTGGGATACCACCTCAGGGATGATGTAGATGCCTGATCTCTGCACTGTACACCTGAAGCTGAAGCTGAACAATAATGAATGCCAACTATAGTTTTATATATATATATATATATATATATATATATATATATATATATGTATATGTATATATATGTATATATATATGTATGTATATACTTGCAAGAAGCGAACTACAGCATTAGGTATAGAGACAGTGGAAATGTAATGGCTCTGTGCGATGTCAGAGGGATAGTGGATGGGGTAGGGGGTTCACACAGTGTGAGGGATATAAATGATAAACGTCTAAGTATTACTTTGTCTTGTGCATCTGAAACTAATAAAAAAAATTAAGAATAGAAATACCACATGACCCAGCAATCCCTCTCCTGGATATCTACCCAAAAACCCTGAAAACATTTACCCATAAAGACATAGGTGCTCCAATGTTCATTGCAGCTTTATTTATGGTGGCCAAGACATGGAAATAACCAAAGTGTCCTTCAATAGATGAATGGATAAAGAATCTGTGGTATATATACACAATGGAATACCATTCGGCCATAAGAAAAGATGAAATAGTACCATTTGCAACAACATGGATGGATCTTAAGATTATAATGCTAAGCGAAATAAGTCAAACGAAATTTGAGTTTTTTGTATGTAGCATTACCGTCCCCAGAAAAAATTGCCAATTCTGGATCCTTCACTGTTCTTCAGAAAT
Source organism: Rhinolophus sinicus (assembly GCF_057876585.1). Lineage (NCBI taxonomy): Eukaryota > Metazoa > Chordata > Mammalia > Chiroptera > Rhinolophidae > Rhinolophus > Rhinolophus sinicus. Next base: position 30,324,649 of record NC_142513.1, read on the forward strand.
TATATTATCTATCATTGTTGTCAAGCACTTTAATTTTGTTTTCTTTCTTGTTGTTATTGTTTTTGTTCTTTGCAGCAATCTCAAAAGGTAATAAACCTCCACTCACCACATGAGAAACACTGGAGTGGCTGAAGTTGGCTGAATTTTAGCTTTACTCCTTTTCATGTTGTTGAAGTTAAAATTAAATTATAACCTCTAGGCATAAATAGGCAATCAAACCATAGTCTAGTTTGAGACACAATACTCCAGTCAGCCAAGATGTCCTGGGTTGCTCTCAGCCAAAGGAAAGGCATTCCTGATTAAAAACATTGGATTTTCTCGTCTTATTGCTATTGTATATCTGAATAGGGATTCTGCAATCTGAGCTCAAGTTTTGTGTCCCTTTGTGCAGTTTGGGAATGGCAAGAGTTAGGTGTCCTGTGTATACATATGTGACTGTTTCTAGCTGTCCCATCTTACTATTTAATAGATGTTAAAATATGTTAAAAACTGAGGGGTGCAAGATAAAAGGAGAATCCAACTTTAGGTATAAGTTATCTTTTATACATGAAGTATTTCTTCAAGATACTCTCTACATTCTTAAAAACAGAGTTAGATGTCAGAAGCAGCCCAGATCCGTCATAGACCGCAGGATTAGAAGTCAAGGGCCCCACTTGCCAGGCCCATTTGTCTGAGATTAAGGAAAATCACTTTATTGCTCAGGGTCTCCTTTTGCTTATCCATTGTGGATGTGGATGGAAAAGATGATAAGTGTCGGACTAGCAGTTGTTCCCATCCATTGCTTCTAAAATTTCCAATGAGATGATTTCCGGAAAACTTGTTCAGTTGCCTTTCTCAATGGTTTGGGCACTGTATTGTATACAGTATACTTTAGGAATGCAAAGTATTGATCATGGGCCTGTGTTCACCATAAAGGAGCATTTAAGAGCATTGTGGATATGGTCCAGATTCCTAGAGTTGTGGATCTTGGGAGCTGCATTCCAAAATTCAATAAACAGTACCCTTCTTTGCGTGCAGGTAATCCTCCCTGACCTGGCCGTCCTGAGAATAGCAGTATATGATGACAACAACAAGCTGATTGGCCAGCGGATTCTGCCCCTGGATGGCCTCCAGGCCGGCTATCGACACATTTCCCTTCGCAATGAGGGAAATAAACCATTATCACTGCCAACAATTTTCTGCAATATTGTCCTCAAAACATATGTGCCTGATGGATTTGGAGGTATGTAAACATTTGGGTACAGAATATGATACAGATATAGATGTAGGTATAGATGTAGATATAGATATAGTCATAAGTTACAAGATTGTAAAATATTTCACCAATGGTTAAAACTAAAGTCTGTTCCAACTCTTAAAAGCCTCGAAGAAATCAAGGATAAATACCGTGTTTCCCCAAAAATAAGACCGTTTCTTATATTAATTTTTGCTCCATTAGGGCTTATTTTCAGGGGATGTCTTATTTTTTCATGTACAACAATCTGCATTTATTCAAATACAGTCATGTCATCTTCTTCTGGAACATTGTCATAACGTACTAAATGTGTCCATCTAGCTGAGATCTTAACTGGGGCTTATTTTTGGGGAAACACAGTAGCAACCTCAAGTTTCATAGTAAGGAATGAAAGTCAAGGCTCTATTTTCTTTCAGGTTCTTTCTTATTTTAAAATACTATAGTTTTATGTTTATCAATTTTTACGAATATGTTTGTGAAGAATATACTTACATAATCATTCAAAGGGGGCAAAAGACATAAGTAATGTGGAAGCATAGATCTCAGCTGGTATCACTAAAAGATTCCAATTGAACTCAACTATCAACAGGCCTGGATTTTCTTCCAACCCCACAACAGAGTTCAATTTCACACAAAAATCCCAGTCATCAGACCACAAAAGACCATCTTTGGTTTTGCTAGGGTAATCGATGGGAGGAATCTAAAGCTGGACCAAGTCATAGGATTTTGCTTAAAGCTAAACATATTCACTTTTTATAAGTCCCAACTAAGCCAAGAACATTAAAAGAAAACAAAGATTCTCTGTATTCTCAGAGTCTGTTCAACCATAAGAAAATAATACAGCAGAGTGATTGTATCAAATTAGCCAACAGTTCAAATCCTGACTCTCCACTACTGGCCAGGTGACCTTGGTATAGTGATATAACGTCTAAAACCCCTCATTTCCTCACCTATAAGATGAAGATACTAATAGTACCTCCCTCAGCCCTCTTGTGAGGTGCTCGTCGTTACAGTATATGCTATAGCAAGGCTCAAAAATGTGCACGCATGTGGATGTGGCTATAGATACAGCTGTGGTTTCTATACAATACTGGAATACATCACACTATGTGTCATGCAGGGTGTCATGCAGGGTCTCAGTTCCCGCTCCCCACACAAGAACGCAGGACATGGTGAGGCCAAAAAGGAACACCCACGGAGCCATAAATAGGGGAGTCATACCACTATAGTCTTGCTGGCGGCTGGGTTGGAGACATGGTTGGGCACATGATCCGCAACCTGCCGTCCTCTTCTCTATCAACCAACCAACCCCTGCTAGCTGCAATCTGCCCTGCTAACTGCAATCCGCACTTGCTAGCTCAGCCACCATCTCCTTACTAGCCCCCATTTTCTGCTAGCGTAGCCACAGCAGTTATATTAGTGGCCAATGGCTAACTGGTTACAGCTGACGGCCAACTAGCCACAGCTGATGGCCATCCAATCACAGTTGATGGCCATTAACTACCTGAGCCAGCACCTTTCCACGTAAGGCCGAGAGCCGGGAAACTGCACTGCTGGCTCTGTCCCCACTCTGTGGTTTGGGGATTATTTTGTTGTTTGTTTTTAACAATGCGTGCTGCTCTGGAGGACAGATGTTCTATGACTAATCCTCAACTTTAACAATCTGATTGCAGGTTCAAAAAGCCATTAGGATTTTTCAGTCACAATATCCATAATGGAGACTCTTGCCTTCCTCCTTCTCCTATGTTTTTCATTTAAAAAAAGAAAGAAAGACTATTAGAAGGCACCACATACAATAGCAGATGTAAAAGACATAAAAGAGAATGGGAGTGGGTGCCGTGGGCTGGGAAAGGGGATCAGAAAAGAGATAAGAGTCCTGCAGTGTGTATGTAGGAGCATGTGAGGTCATGAGGCATCAGCAGAGGAATGAAATCACAGTCTGCATAACTTGGGCTTCAAGATGGGCAGCACGTAACACATAATACATTTTTGAAAGTCAGATACACAAATATGGTGGAAGACTTAAAAGTTTTGCTTCTGCATGGGTTACTTTTCAAATGAAACTAATTCCTTCCAGGGAATTGGGCCATTTGAATAGAAAAGGGGAAAAAAAGTTTGTTTGCACTCCTAGCTTGTATCAAACACCTTATATAAAGAGTCCAGAAATGTGAAATTGTTCAGAATGGAGGTGGACATGCGTAGGTCCATGCTGAAGAAATATCTGTATTTGTAATGTAGCATATTGCCAGTGTCGACAATTATGTAAGTACTGATCCAAATTAATCTCTTTAAAAATAGTCCTGCAAGTATGCTTTCCTAAGGTGGTGTTTTTATCAGGAGCATTTGAAATTTCTGTACTGCGTTACCATTGATGGAATTCTGCAGTTAATGTTTCAACCTCAGATTTGACATTCAAAAACTTGCTTCAGAACATTCTCTCTCTGGTCATCACTTTTATATGTGAAGAAACTGAGGGCTGACATGATGAGTCTTAAGGGTCTTACCTGAAGATAACAAAAGGGGAATATGAGAACTTTCTTTTCCAAATTTCTGATCTTCTTTACAGCATCTTGATTTGTATAACACATTTATATTTCATCTGCTTAAGAAACCTTTCACTTCAGATCTGAACATGTCTGTGCTGAATCAGCATGGCAGGAAACCTACTGAGTCCCTGTTCCCAAAAGCATTGATTTTCTCCGTTGATTCTATAGGAAAAAATTTCAGAATGAAACTCTGCACATGACACACTCCAGCATTTTCTAGGGACAAAAAGGGGAGTTGTTGATACATATCATCAGATTTTTATTTGGCTAAAGAAAGAAAGAATGGATTCATTCATTCATTCCACGCATATGTTTAACAGGTTTTATTCTGCGAAAGGCAAAGTAGTTAAAATACGTATCATAGATTCTGACAGCACGAAGAATAAAAGAATAGTCATCCATAAATTTCACTGCCCGGAGAAAACTCCATTACCCTATTGGTCCCTTTATTCCCAATCTCATTTCTTGTCAATTTTATTTTTAATTAAATTGGATCTTACTGTACATCCTCATTTGGACTCATTACTTCAGAGAGATAACCTTTTTTTTTTCACTTAATAGAGAATATTTTCCTATGTCATAAAATATTTTTATTGGCTGCATTGGATTCCATTTTACATATACCATAATTTATTGATTAACAGTGAAACTGTTTTAGTTTTTCTTTCACATCTAAGAACCCTAAATGTAAAACTTAGGAAGTATTCATGATCACTTCCCGAAGGTGAAATTTTTGAAGTGGACTTGTCGTAGTAAGGAGTGTGTGCATATTTAAACCTTTAGATTCAGATGCCAAATAAGACATCAGCAGTGTATGAGATATAACTTTTGTTAACATTTACTAATGTAATCAGTAGAAAGGGTATTTCATTAATGTATTAAAATATTTTTCTCAGAGGAAAAGATATTGTCAACAATTGTTAGTACCTGCTCTATGAATGGCCTGAATAAGAGATGTAAAGTTAAAAAGGTCAGGTACACTTACCCTCGAGAATTTTCCAGTCTTATACACATATACATACACATAAGCAGGTACAGGCATACACGTAAATAAGTGTGACCTATTATACAAGTACGGAACATTGAACTAAGGGGTGATTAACCAGAGTGGGGGCGGGGGGGGGTCTTCAGTAGCTGTTTGGGCCTTGAAATATGCGTAATACATCACAGTGAAAAGGTAGACTGGATTTCTCTACAGACAGGGAAGCAGCTCATGACAAGCACTTAGTAAGGAAAGTGCTGGGCTTATTTATGCATTCTGAGGAAGCTGAAACAGAGGGTATTTGGTGTTAAAACTGAAAACATATGGTTCATATCTGAGGACACATCCTCAAAACTAGTGTTACTCAGCAAGAGGAGTATGCTGTTCCTATTGAATAATTTTGGCACCTTAAGGAAAATATGCACATTTTCAGGGCACGAAGTAATTTGGTAAATTATATCTTCTCAGTTTTCAGGCAGATCGGTTTGTCCACAATCACTCCACAAGTTTAGATCCAGTTATAGAAGTAAGACCTCTTATTCCTGACCGAGCTAATTAAGTTCCAACTTTTATAGCTCACCAAATACTTAACCTAGGAATTATTTATTACTTTAGTAAGATTGTTAAAAGCAAATTTTTAAAAACCCATGCAGTAATGTCATGCAGCATCATTTGTGTAAAAAATATCAGATACAACCTAAGTTCATCAATAAGGTCTGGGTAAATATGTCATAGCCATTCTCTAGACTGCTATGTACCATTAAAAATAATGACTCGGATCTCAGTGTTTAGACATAGAAAGATGACAGTGATATACAGCTGAGAGAAAAAGTGAATTGCAAAACAATTTCATAATTATTTACAAACACCTTAGCTGTTTACACATATACATAAAGTACACAGAAAAAAATTCTAGAAGAATACACACCGAACTTTCATAATAGTTGCTCTTTGAGATTGGGGGTAAGGGTTTAGTGGAACTAGCCCACTGCATTGGACAACTGCCAGGAACCTCACAGAGAATATTCTGTCCAATATGGCAGCCTGCTTTAGCAGGACTCCACTCCACTATTACTTCTGGATTGTTTAAATTTAAGTAAGCATATGTACCTTTACTTTCTGTAAATTTAAAAAAATATATATTTTGCCCTATTTTTTCTATAACAGCAAGATAATCTGAAAATAGCAGATAAAAGACTTTTTTAAATATATATTTATTTTGCGTTTGGAAAAGAATAAAGAAAATTAAAGCAGCCTATTATCCTGATACCTGGGTAATTCTTGATAACATTTTAAAATAAAAGAAATATATGAATGTCTTAAAATACTATATGTATTTTAAAACATAAAGCATATCTGTGTATATATAAGTACATATGTATATACATAAATATAAACCTTATATGTATGTGAGTGCATGTATATATATGTGTGTATACATATATATATATACATATATATATATATTTTTTTTTTTTTTTTTTTAATTTAACCAAACAAGATATATAATACACCCTGTTCTATGCTTTGCTTTCTTTACATAATATAGTGTGGACTGCATTTCATGTCAATGCACATAAAACTTTTGAATTCTTTTTTAAGATTATATAATATTTGTTTTGTATGTATATACCACTCTCTGTTTATCCTTTGATAAATATTACTTTGATTTGGATCAATATTACTCCCACACATTATTTTCGAGACTGCCTATTCTCACTCACCATGGCCATTTCTGGATTCTAAAAAATTCTTCAATTTTTCCAGTAAAGGTAGTAAAAGTGATATTTCATCATTTCAGTTTGCACATTTACAAGTTTGAATCAGATTGAGCATATTTCATGTGCTTCTTGGTCACTTGTATTCCTTTGCCAGAAAAATATGCTCTTAGTTCCCTTTTTCTATAATTGAGTTGTTCCTCTTTTTCTTAAGTAATTGTTTACATCAAATTTTAATTTACTCATGAGAGCTCTCATAATTTCCAAAGTGGTCTCAAATACATTTCAACATCTAGATAAAGTTCTATGAATGTAATGCTTGGGGATTCAAAGACGCTCTTTTTCAGCCTGATAGATGCTATTTCATTGAGGTCACACAGCAGATATGTAAGAATGCTGGCTAGAGCCCCACAGGTTACCAGCTATCTGACCTCATATGAGTTCGCAAAACATTTTACATTTCACTGTCCTCATCGCAGCTCAAGGTAACAGCAGCCCCCACCTCATAAGTGAAGATCAAATGAGCATGGAACAGTTCCCAACATTAGCAACTCCTCCGTTAATTTTTTTAAATTTATTTTTAACAAACTAAAAGAAAAATCCATTGGTTATAGTTTCCTCTCCCTAACTTTACCGTTTAGGTTGCTACAGTAAAATTTTTTGTCATAACAAGTCATCATCCTAAGAAACATCTCTTAATTTTGTGCCTAAGAATTTTCAGAATTCTCATGTATTAGTAATGTTACCATAATGTCTGTAAGTCCCAACAACTCTATGTTCTCTGTGATTTTTAAGTGTATTTTAAATCTTAGTGAACTCAGGTAGGTGGTTTCATTTTATAAAAACAAGAAAAGTGTTCTTAAAAGGTTTTTCTAAGCTGAGACAATTCCTTAGGCAGGGCATGGGCATTTACAGGAGCTGCTGGTCACTTATTTGTTAGGGTTCTGTTCCAATACTGGGGTTCTTAGGTCACTATATGATGATGAATACCTGCTGACGAGACAACTTGCCACTTTTCCAATTGCCCATAATTATTCCTACCTTCTGGCATATGGTGCTCTTCAGAGCTTTGAACTCTGGGCCACCCAGTTGCCTCCCAATATGAGATAGGTCTAAACCAATGTTATCCACCACGACCCTCTTCCACTCCGTTCAGATCCGTTTTCCTTCCTTGCCCCCTCAGGAGACAGAAGCAGGGTGGGGTTAGTGCAACTGCTTCTCCTCCTCATCACTGTGGTATAATAACTCCCAAGATACGCAAAGGAATGAGAGTCAAAATGGCTACTAGAGTTTCTGGACTGTTCCATAGATACAGTAGTCCCCTCTCCTTATCCATTGTTTCTGTTACCCACGGTCAACCATGGTCCGAAAATATTTAATGGAAAATATCAGAACTAAACAATTCATAAGTTTTAAACCACGCCCCATTCTGAGTAGCATGATGAGATCTTGTGCCACCCGCTCCATCCCACCCAGGATGTGAACCATCCCTTTGTCCAGTGTCTCCACACTGTAGACACTCTCCACCCGTTAGTCACTTAGCAGCCATCTCGGTTATCAGAGCAAATGTCATGGTATCTCAGTACTTGTGTTCAAGTAAGCCTTATTTTACTTAATAATGACCCCAAAGTACAAAAGTAATCATGCTGGCAATTCAGATATGCCAAAGAGAAGCCATAAAGTACTTCCTTTAAGTGAAAAGGTGAGTCCAATACAATAAGACATTTTGAGACAGAGACCACATTCACATAACTTTTATTATGACATATTGCTATAATTCTTCTATTTGACTATTATTTATTGTTGTTAATCTCTTACTGTGCCCAATTTATAAATTAAACTTTATCATAGGTATGTATGTATTGGGGAAAAAACAGTATTTATAATAGTGTTCGGTACTATCAGAGGTTTCAGGCATTCATTGGGGTTCTTGGAACATACCCCCTGCAGATAAGGGAGGACTACTATCGTTTTGTTCGTAAGTGGCCTAGATGTAAAATATTTCTGGGCTGAAGAACACAAATGAAGTCTCTTAACTATCAGAAACTAAATTGTGACATGAAAAAAAAAAATGGTAACACTTAGAAGAGGGATGATTAGGGATGAATCAGGAAGCCCCAGTTTTTCAATATTATTTTTCTACTGAACATAAAGTAAACAGTCCTCGTTTAGTCCCACTCTCAGGCACAAAATGGCAGTACTAGGTTGGGTGCTAAGGTGCACTTACCTGTGTCAAATCCAGTGAGACCCAGAGGACGGGGCTGTCTCGCTTTATCTGTAGGTGTAAATGCTGCTGACAGTGTCACTTCCCATTACAGCAGCTTTATCACTATTAGCCACTGCTTTTGGTGATGGAAACTGTTTCCAAAGCCGAGGACCGTTAAATGAGTGTCGGTATTTCTCTTTACCCACCCACTGTTGCTTGTAATGGGTTTTTTCATTTGCATTTCTTTCATTATTACTGAGTGGGTAGGGAGGAGAACAAATAAGAGAATTGATGCTATGCTTCCAGAATCTATGGAACATTATATTTCAACATTACTTGGAGTTGTGGTTCATGAACACTGTGTTCTTTGAGCCGTGCTTAGCACTGCTTTTATAACTACAGATTTTTGTCTGCTCTTCTGCAACTAGGCTAGTTTATGTAAGCAAAGCTGAAGTGGCCCTTTGTTTATTGGCCCAGTTATTCTTGCCACCTCCCTTATGACTAAAGATACATCACGAGGTGTTGGGAGGTTTGGAGGGGTGTTTCTTCTTCACTCTGCCCAGCATCTTCACAGGATTGCTTCCAACCCCGTGGCAAAGCTAGTTGGCCATTTCTTACATCAGATGGTTCCAGAGGAGGCACCTCCTTAACTAAGATGCCAAACCTGAGCTCAGGTTTTCCTGATACAATTGAAAATTGTTCCATATTGTCATCTCCTTCATGGATAATGGAAACGCCTTATCCTATCAAGTATTTGTTGAAAAACCAATTCGCGTAGCAGTGATACCCATTTCTATGGCCTCTTCTGACCTACAGAAAATATTAGTAAGCATGCCAAGAAAAATAGCTCCAGAGGGGAAGAGGTTGGAAATGGATTATGGTGAAATACATCAGGAATTGCTACGCTAAGTAGGCTCTTTATTGCATAATCCCTTGAGATGTACTGTGGCGCCTGACAAGAAGGGCACACGTGAACATTTCTCATGCCTGTTTCACCACAGGACATTTTTGCCCCTGAACACCTAGTGTATCTTCTAGCATTCGAGGAAATGAAGTTTGGGGAATCCTTAATCGTTTGGTAGAAGCTAGAAGGGCTCATGCAAATTCATAGTTATGGGATTTGTTGATGTTTATTAGCATCGCTTTGCAGCCAGTAGTGGAACATGTATTTTCTGCTGCCTTTATTTCTTGATGAGATAGAAAAAGTCAAGTGGAAAATGGGAGGGACCCTGGGCCAGGAATATGCACATGAGGAGTGTCCTAGGCGCCATGGTTTGTGCTCACCACTGAGGAGCCCTAATCAAATGCCTTGAAAAGCAATGGCTAAACAAACAAGCAAACAAAAAACAGAATTCTGAAAAGCCTGTAAGTATGTGGAAGTCTGTACTAAGGAATCTCTATCTTCTTTTCAGTACTTGGGAAAGCCTAATTGATGCTTTCAACTCTATGTGGAAGTGATGGGTGAAAGACAGGAAGGGGGAAATAGAATATACATGGAAAGTCTTCACCAGAAGAGACTAGCCTTTTGGAAATGCACTAAACTCCAAAATAGAGGGCATTTAAAAAAAAATACAAATAAGCAAAATTTCCATTATCTCCAGAAGGAAGAAGCAAATGAGAAAAATCAAATTGCTTTCTTTTTAAAAAAGGAATGTCCCAGAGCTTGTGCCGTGGCCTCTAAGTAGCTGGACAATTTTGCTCATCCTTGTGGGTTCCGTAGAGGCAGAGGCTTCGTTGACGTTCAGTGTGGCGAGTCCCTGGACAGACCTAGTCACGCACTAGTAAATGTTATCAGCCTTTAAAATTCATTCTTGCCACAGTGGTTTGTCCCGTGGAATGCTGAAATACGGGGGATATAGCTAGCCATCATGTTCCCACATGTGAGGGAAAAAGCCCTGTGAAATGTCAGGTGGTACCAAAGTAAGAGGCCAGGTTTACTGAAATATGCAAAACTTTGGCCAAGACTATACCAGATGTATTTAACTGCTTCCTGAAATCTTTTTTTGAGCTGAGACAAGGAAAAAGTAAGTAACATTCTCAAATAGACTTATACAAGTATATAAAGGTATGAGATATTTGAGATAAAGCTTCTCCTTCTCTGATTACACATCCTTTTAGATGTGGTTATTAAAAATCAGTTTCCATATTTGATATATACTGCATATCAAATAAGTGTGTGTGTGTGTATGTGTGTGTGTGTGTGTGTGTGCGCGCGCGCGTGCATCGTATATATTGAAAACTAAGGTATATATGCCTCTGGCCAGAGGAAAAACTGGGTCACAATAGAAAAATTATCCAAAAGATATGAGGACAGGCCTTGGTTCTCTAATCCCAAGCCTGTTTTCCCTTGGTTGAATAATTTTGGTGAACCATCCCAGGTGTACAGTTACCACCCTCTGCACTGATCTATGACTCTAACTGCAGAATGAGAGCCTGCTGACACATGGAAAAATTATACATCCTGGAGGTATCTAATGTATTATTCAGAATTGCCAGGAAGGAAGCACCTGTTTCCGATAACCTGCTAACATAACCCTTGTCCCAGGCATTTAGCCATTTTGTAATCTTTTTGTACCATGTGATTTAAACTGAACAAGCCTTATTTATACTTTGTGGGTTTTTGTTGCCATTTGGTCAAGATCACTATTATATTGTATTGTTATTGAATTCTATCATGTTGTATATTGTAAAAAAAATCATAAGGTATATGTAACTGCAAATAAGACATCTCATTTAAACTTAAATAATAAGGCAGAATTTCAGGATCTGGGGACATACGCTAGAATTCTAGAATTGGTTTTTGGAGATAGATTTAAGTAATGGTATTTAACATTTTTCAAACTGAGATATTTCTTGCAAAGTCATCTTTTATAGAAAAATTGAAAGCCCATCTCCATATCAGGCAGTGGGGAATAGTTTGGTAGATAAACTCAGCGGAACATTAGCCACTCACTAAAAATAATTTTCAGAACTATACAGATAAAATTTTAAGGAAACCATGTAAAATATGTATTTATATAGAAAAATACATAAGAATATACTAAAATGAAAGTTTGGTTAAGATGGAAGGATTATGGACCATTTCATTCTTTAATATCTTGCTTTATTGGCTTTATATTTGGTTTTAAGTGATTAAAAAATTATCTATTATTCCTATTTGAAGGACTACCAGTTACCCTTCAAAAATGCCATATACTCTCATCAGGCCCCCAACTGACTGTAAATCATTAAAGACAAACAAGTATTTGTTTCCTAACAAGCCAACCCTGTGGGTCATCCACTGCAGTGTACCAGTGGGAAGCCGACGCAAAGTGTATGCAATGTGGGAATGTACTAGGAGGCTTCCTGATAGGTCTTCTCCAGGGAAGGGCGGGAGAGCTCAGTGCGCACAATTTAAGTTTCATTTTCCCCCATAACAGTGTGGACAAGCGGAAGGAGAAAACATTTGGGAGACAGTTACAAATGGAACTAAAAGTCCTGAGCCACGCGACGAGTTTCACACCATGGCAAGTAGGGCATCCAGGCTTCATCTGCCTCCATGTGACCCTATCAAGTCACAGCACCTCCTTTGCAGTATTCTTGAAAAGAGAAAGTCAGGCCTTCGAGTTAAATGATACCCAGGAAACGTGGAGATTCAGAATGTGGGACATTTTATAGGACTCCTAATCTGTCTCTCCCCAACAACTCTATGCATTATGAAAAATAAATAGGAGGAACTATTCTATATTAAAATAGATTTCAGAGACATAGTGCAGACTTTGTCTCTTGATTCAAACAAACTAATTGTAAATACTCGTAGGGAAATACCAGCATGAGCCATGTATTATTTATCATCATAAGGAATTACTGCCAATTTTGTTGGATACAGTACGGGTATAGTTGGTTCTGAAAGAAAATGCCCTTCTTTTGTGGCAAAAAAGAGAGATGGCAAAAAAGAAATAATTAGGAGTGACATATAGTATCTGGAATTTGCCTTCAAATATTTCAGCAGAGAGAAGAAAGAAAAAAAGGAAGGCTAGATAAAGGAAATGTTGGCAGACTGTTTATAATTGTTGGGTCTTCACCATCAGTACATAGGGGATTGTTTTACTTTTCTGCCCACTTTATGTGTATTTGAAAATTTTTATAATTAGGAGTTAAATAGGTACATACATTCCTAGAATATTAATTTCCAAAAAATAATTCTCTGGGTTTTTTCCTAAGCGTGATTTAAGGGCTAATTTGTCCACATTCCCCATTATGAGGCAAAGAATTCTTAGGGACATGGGTGATAACTAGAATCAAACCTTTTCATAGACCACCGGTAGGAGAATAAATTGATGCAACTTCTGTGGGGGGCAATTTGGCAATAACTCCCACGAAGGACAAATGCCCTTACACATCATTCTAACTTCTAGGAATGTATCCTGTAGACATATGCAAAGGTCTCCTGTGAGAGATGATCAGGGAAGTTCACTGCAACACTGTTTATAATATCAAGGAACTGGAAGTAATCGAATAGTCTATCACTAAGGAACTGGTTAAAGGTATTACAGCCACTCAGAAAATAGAATATTTAAGCGGCCCTTAAAAGTAATGTAGTAGGTCTACATTGCTGATGTGGAAGCATTTCCAAGAAATTAAAAAATTAAAAAATAGGTGGAGAAAACTATGGACCCATTTGGAGTTTTAAAATATATAAGGATGCAAGAAATGGGTAACAGTAGTTACCTTCTGGCTGTAAATTTGGCATGAGAGGAGATTTTTACTTTTCATTTTATATAATTGAATATTTGTCATGTCATTATAAAAGAGAAAAAAAATTTTTTAACTGAGAAATGTTATCTTGTGAATGTAATTAGTCAGGTGATTCTGCTAGGGGGAAATTGATAAACATATAATTTTTAAATTCTGTAAATTGTATACTGTTTGAAGGTAACAAAAATATTCCTTCTATGGTATTGGTAAATTATGCAAAATTATATGAAATTCTCTTTGAAAGTACTTGGATCTCTTCAAATGATGTTATATAAAAGATGGAATTTTATTGTTTTTAAATGCAAATTATAACTGCAAAACCACCAGAGAAATATTTCAGTTTATCTACCAAGGAACAAAATTAGCTTTAAATATGCATTAGCCTTCTGTGTAAAAATCAGACTTAGGGCTAGTGGCATCTACTATGCTTCAAGCACTTTTGACATTCATCTCACTGAATTCTCAAAGTACTCCTGCAGAGTGGGTGGTGTCAGTTCTAATTATCAGATGAAGAAACTGAGGCTGGGGATATTATCAACTTACTCAAGGTCACAGGAGTAAATAGTGAGGAACCCAAAGCAATTTACTTAGCTCGCTCTACCACTCCGTCTTCTTAATTTGGGGAAAACATCAAAGGAAAATAAGAGAAAATCACCTAGCCTTTGATCCTTTTCTGTTTATTTTTCTATAACTAGATGTGCTCTCTGAACTTGTCATGTCCTAGGAGAAAATACTTAGAAGGCATAATGGGGGTCCAGGATTCTGAATAGTATATTAGCTGAATTTTCTTGGATGTTTTCAGTAAAACAGAATTAACAGCTCAGTGTTCTCCCCCCCCCCCCCCCCCCCAGATATTGTGGATGCTTTATCAGATCCAAAGAAGTTTCTTTCAATTACGGAAAAGAGGGCAGACCAAATGAGAGCTATGGGCATTGAAACCGTAAGTAGTGATAGTCAATTAAAGACAGCCAAGTAGAAGTTTAGTTGTCAAACAGTGACGCTCAAGTAATAAATTAATACAACAAGTTCAAAGAAGGTTTTTGAAACTGAACTTATCAATTCAACAAAATAGTTTCAAAGGTCAATGACAGTAGCATATTAAATAAAATATGGCCACCATCTGAAAAAAACCACTTAATCACCGTGGTTTAATGCACATCTGGGGACCCTTCCCCCACTAGGAATGAAATGAAAAGCATCCATGATGCTATTAAGAATGTTTAAAATACATGATGTTTTTGTGATATACTCAAATACCAGCAAGCCCAATTCAATAACTGAGTGAAATTGACAGTTATGGTTATTTCTTTAGTTTTTACCAGTCTTGCATCCAGCCTTCTCCCATTTCAGTACACACTGGTGTTGTTTGTTTCTTTGTATGTAAAGCTCCTTTTACCATACTCCTCATTTTGGAGTGGAAGCAGCAATCTCTCCAGTAGCTAGAAAAAGAGAAGGTGCGGACCAGGCCCGGTGGCTCAGGCAGTTAGAGCTCCATGCTCCTAACTCCGAAGGCTGCCGGTTCAATTCCCACATGGGCCAGTGGGCTCTCAACCAGAAAGTTGCCAGTTCAATTCCTTGAGTCCCGCAAGGGATGGTGGGCTCTGCCCCCTGGAACTAAGATTGAACACGGCCCCTTGAGCTGAGCTGCCGCTGAGCTCCCTGATGGCTCAGTTGGTTGGAGCGTGTCCTCTCAACCACAAGGTTGCCGGTTCAACTCCCGTAAGGGATGGTGGGCTGCGCCCCTGCAACTAGCAACAGCAACTGGACCTGGAGCTGAGCTGCGCCCTCCACAACTAAGACTGAAAGGACAACAACTTGACTTGGAAAAAAAGTCCTGGAAGTACACACTCTTCCCCAATAAAATCCTGTTCCCCTTCCCCAATAAAATCTTAAAAAAAAAAAAAAAAAAAAAAAAAAGGTGCATCCTACTTGTGAAGGAATTGCATCTTCTTTCCTTGGCTTCGTCTTATGCTTCAAGCCTGAGGAAATCATATAACATTCCCTCCTGCCAGGCAAAGATGTGTTAAGAGAGTTGAAGGAGAGAAGTTGAGTGGTACAGATTCAGTAAAACAGAGAATGTGCAAGACAGTTGAACTTGAGGTAGCATTCATTTGGGTTAATATAAAACATTTCTGTTCCAGAGTGACATAGCCGATGTGCCCAGTGACACTTCTAAGAATGACAAAAAAGGAAAGGCCAACACTGCCAAAGCAAATGTGACCCCACAGAGCAGCTCTGAGCTGAGACCAACTACCACGGCCGCGCTGGGATCTGGTATGGAAGCCAAGAAAGGTAAAGGAGGGTTGTTTTAGCTCCTTCTCTACTCTGGCAATTTTAGAATCTTTGTAAAGAGTCTTTTATGAAGGTATTTAGAATTGTTAATTTGCAATTTTCATTGCCCCATAAAACTGAAGATCAGCCTGTTTTCTTATGGCTTGGACAAACTGCATAATTTCCCTATATTTCACAGGGAGTCGGGATTTGGGTTTTTTCTGCTAGATTCCTGCACCCTAGTAGATACAATATCCATAGTTTTAGAAAATGTTTAAATTTGGTGTCATTTTTGGAAAGAACTTCACACATGGTAAACTTCACTAACTCCTCCCTACTCTCTCCCGGAAACCAACACAGAACTTATCTGGACAGGCAGTGAGTGGGCTCATGAACCAACAGAATCATTACTGTTCAGACATTTCTAGATCTCTTATTGACAGTTTCCCCCCACTAATACATATTTAGGATCCATAGCAATTCATTTGTAAAATTATAGGATGGGCAGTTGAAGGCCAACTTTATGCAGTTACTTATGGATTAAACAAAAGATCATAAAAGGTGTCATCACAAAGAATTATGTGTCCCGTGTGCTAATATTCAGCTGGCATGTCGAGGGACAACTGTACCAGTTATTCAAAGTTGGCTTCCATGCGTATTGGGCAGGAATCCTTTCTGATTGGATGGGGCCCATCCCGTACTGGTAATTAAACATTTCACATGTGCTCCTTGTCCATGAATCACTTACTAAACTCACTCTTTTTACTTCAATTAGAATTTCTTTTTTTTCCAACTGATGTTTTACTAAATATATATATTTCCCATTTATATATGAATTCACTGTCTTTGGTGTAAGGAAATCAAGTTGTTTGTATACTTAAATACATATAGTATACTTAACCGTGCAGTTTAAGGTAAGAAACCACAAGTTTTCCTAAACCAAAGCAACCTAATAGTTAATATAGCAGGAAAGTGTGCTCGGAGCTTCATGAAACAAATTAGAAAATGAGACTGCACAAAAGTAGCCCAAATTGTACTTTGCCTGAAGCTGTTTTTCTATTCTTCCCGGGACAGAACATGAAGCAAGGTAATGATGCAGGCTTTGGGCGTTCCGTACCAGCACTGGTCGTTGTTACCATTAGTCACTCAGACAGCGCTAGACAGTGGAAAGTGGAAGAGCTTCTGTTTAGTTAAAGTTCTTGTATCACACCTACTTAGTAAAAAGACACTTGTAATCATAATGACTTAAGTGGCCTGAAAAACATTGCAGTGTGACCAGCTTACAGAAGACAAAGTGACTCTCGTTCTAGAAGGGAACATGTTTGCATTTGGAAGTGCCTCACCCCTGGTTCCAAACAAGGCTGCATTTGAAGGAGCCAAGCAGCTCTCACTTCCACTCCAGTCTCCTTAATAGACACCCTGAGAAAGAGAGTCTACGTGCTGTTTCACTTTGGCTTTTTATGCAGGAGACTGGGAAGCCTCCTCTAAGCGACAGTACTAGCTTCTATAATAAATGCCTTCACACCGTCAGGGCCCTTACGTGGTCAGAGCAGTAAGATAGGGCAGGCTCCCACACAACGGCCAGCCCAAGAAGTGGTCATTGAGGGCTGACCCTCAGAAACAGAAGGGGAGAGGGCATCCCTTCCCACAAAGATCCCAGAGAAAACTTATGGATGAGATCCCAACTGAGCTGGGCATTGAAACATAGGTCTGACTCAAACAGGAAGAGAAGGTGAAGGACCCAAGAGAACGCAGCCTAGGAAGAAGCAGCATAGGAAGCAACCTAGACGTAGGAAAATGGGGCAGGGCGAATGCTGATGGGTAGTGGTGAGTAGTTCACTTATCCTGGTCTGGACAGGGTTCTAGGATCACCTGGAAAAGGCAATGGAGAATGACAATCAAAGGTATATTTTAAGATTAATATAGTCTTGGTAGAAGAACCAATTGAAAGGGGGAGATAGATGCTAAGAGCCAGTTAAGAATTATGATAGTCATGCTGCTATTATAACACTTACCATGTTAAATGTTTATATTATATTTATATAATGTGATAACAACCAGAGAAAGGGGTTATTGTAGGCAAGACAACACCTCCTTCATCAGTGTGTCTTTGGAACCATGCCTAGTAAAGATCTAACAGTCTCTTTTCTTAAGAAGTAAATGGCTGATTAATGAATGACCCATACTAGTAGCAAGGGGAGTCTGGATTAAGTGGAAAGTAGTTAGGGTGAAAGAAAGAAGGGAAGGGAGAATAGAAATAAGTTGGTAAAACTTATTGGACCTTAGGGAGGATGAAGCTCAGCAATAATTCAGAGACTTTAAGGACAGTTCACAAATAGACGATGCTATTGAGAGTAGAGAAGTGAAGAGGCAGAACTGCTTTTGGTGAGATGTTGCCAGTCCTGGATATCATCAAGTTCAAGGTGTTAATGATACACCTGGGTAGAAACATGTGACAGCAGAGCTATGATAGGTCTAGAGGATGGAGGAGGGAGGGAGGGGAGGGAAGGAGGGAATAAGAACGAGAATGAGAATGCTTGGAAAGGGAGAATGAATAGAAAAGCAGAGATCTATGTTATAGGAAGAATGAGTTTTGAGAAGGTTTATAGATAGTCCAGAGAAGTTAAGACTGCAAAACTAATGCTGAATTAGACATACTTTGATGGTGAAGGTGGAAATCAGGTTAGAAAAATTTGATGTTTTAAGACATAAAATGGTCGTTATGGAGGACAGTAGCATGCTGGTACGAACCAATGAAAAGAAAGAGAAGGAAAATGCACAGAGGGCTGTATATTAAAACAAGCCGCTGAGGAAGAGCTGACCAAGCCATGACCAGAAAAACCACCCAGATAACCTCATGAGCAATAATTCTCATCCAACCCACCAGTCAACCTCAAATGCATGAGCAAGACACGCAGAGATCAGCCAAACCAGCTCAGACCAACCAACCCAATGAAACATGACCTCAGTAAATGATGGTTGTTTTAAGCCACTAAAACTTGAGGTCATGTGCTAACTGGTACACCTTCCATCAGAGTTTTTTCCTTCCACCCTGAAACTTCTCTTCCCTCATCCTTCTTCTTGGCTTGGACAGACTATCTCTCTTCCCTCCTTATGCAGCAGGACCTCTCCCTTTCCTTTAATTCAGCTCTTCCTCAGAGGCTTGTTTCAATACATGGCCCTCTTGTGCATTTTCCTTCTCATTCTTTTCATTGGTTCCTGCCAGCATGCGACTGTCCTCCATAATGACCATTTTATGTCTTAAAACATCAAATTTTTCTAACCTGATTTCCACCCAAGATAAGGCAACACTGCTGATCTTAGCTGTACTCACTCACGTTTGGGGTTCAGTGAGCTTTAGGTTGATCTAAGTGATGTTGGCAGGACAAGTGTGCTCTCGCCCATGTGGACTCCTCTTCCGTCAGGCTAGCCTGGGCTTGTTTGCATGGCAGTGGCAAGGTTCTAAGATGGAGAAAGGGAGTGTGGAAGGCCCATTGAGTCCTAGGCTTAGAAGTGACACAAAGTCCTTTCTACTACATTTCTTTCAACAAGCAAGCCACATTCAAGGGTTGGGGAAACACACGCCATATCTTGATAGGAGGAACTCCAAAGTCACTTGGCAGTAGGTATGGAAACAGGGAAAGTAAAGAATTTGGGCCATTTTTTCAATCAGTCTACCACATTGATCGTAATATCCAGGTTAATACTCAAGTAGGGGTGATACTAGAGGAGAGAGAGAAGCTAGAAAAGGAAAAGGTTAAAGAAGCAAGGAACAGATAAGGGTAAGAGGATGTGCAGTGGATGTGAGGGAGTGAGTAAAGTTGACTGTATGTCATTGTGGGCAGAAAGAGGCACCTTGAAGTGACAGGTCTTGGAGGAGGGACAGTTTCAGTGTTAACACACCACTTATAGCTGTCAGCAGGAGGTGAGGTAAAACGGAGAAGGTTTCTACAATGGAAGGCATCGTAGAAATGAGAAGGAAAGTAAGGAAATGGGTCTTCTCATGGGTATTGAATCTCTCCGGTGGAGGCTTGGGAATGCTTCCGTAAGAAAGCCATGAGCCAGACGCTGGAGTTCATGGGGCAGGTTAATGTACAACCTAGAAGGACACATGTGGAGGTAGCAGGCTCAGCAGAACCTCATCTAAGTGAGGGGCCTGTCCTTTTGCCTGGTAGCTTTTAGGGGAATGCTATAGAAGTGCAGGAGGGAAATGTCTAGGTGTTCTCCCACTCCTCTCTAGGAATCGGGGGACTGGTTGTGTGGAGAGTGGGGAAATAAACTACTCCAGTGGCCTTTGTGGGAAGAGATGTCATTTGAGAAGGCAAGCTTCCATTTTCTCTCTATAGAACTGTCTTCATTTGGGTCACCCTGAAGCAGACCCTGAGATAAGGTTTCAAGTGCAAGTAATTTATTGGGGTTGGGGGTATACAGTGGACACAGACAGGTGGGTGTATGGAGAAGTGACACAAGGAAGAGAAGATAGCCAATGATTGGAGTGTTTTCAAGCTTGTTACCACTGAGGCACCTGGAGCTCAATGGCCCTGGAAATACACCCCAGCTTCTTCATCTGCCCTGTCCTGCTTCTCTTACCCCCTTAGGGATTTCTCCAGAAAGCATTCCCTCAATAAATTATGTGCACACGAATCCCCGTCTCAGGCTCTGCTTGTAGGAAACACAACCTAAGACAATAAGCATTTCAGTTAAGTGTCTATTTAATTGTTTTGTAATAAGAAATGCATATGTTTCTATTCCTAACATCACATGTAACGTTTTCAGATGAGATTTCAAAACTGAATTTTCAATTATCATATATTCTAATTTTTAATATACACAATGTGTAATCTTTTTTTTTAAGGTATTGAACTTATCCCTCAGGTGAGGATAGAAGATTTAAAGCAGATGAAGGTAAAACTGCTTGGTCATTTTCCAAGCACTCTTGTATTACTCATATTGGTGAAACCAGTATATTTTTGTTTCTCACCAAGTATAATCATTGTGGCTACAAAAAAAACCATATTTTGGGTCCTCTTTGTTTCTTCCACAGGCTTACTTGAAGCATTTAAAGAAACAACAGAAGGAGCTAAATTCTTTAAAGAAGAAACATGCAAAGGTAGAGTGTTTTGTGTGTGCATGCATATTTTGTGTGTAGCTTTGTTTTCCTGTTTGGATTTTTTCTTTCTTTTAGATCTTTAATGAAAACCTAAAGCTACTATTTTGTGTTATGGACCAGTGAATTCTTCACCAACAAAAGGAGAACCTGCTTCCAGACAACTGGACAGCAGTACCTGTATTTTAACTGGTTAGAAATAAAATTAAAGCATAGAATCCCTTTGGGATCTGTTGTCACTGATTTATAATCTGCATTTCTAACACCTACTATTTCAAAAGCATAACAAAGGTTCACCTATTTAAAAATTGTTTCATAATATGATTTATCTACACATGTGGCATAAAGACCTTTGAAGACCAGCTCACAATCTTAGCCTCTAGGTACTGAAATTCCCTGGGTCATTGGCAGACAGTATGTCACATACAGTGCGTGGAGGGAGAAGCTGACAAGTTCTAAACCTCTCACCCACGGCCCCTAGAGACAGAGCTCTTCTCACTTTTCCCCAATTATATAAACTCTGCTCCATGACCTACTTCTGAAATAGTTATTTTTTCCCTCTTACCCATAAGAAGAGGTCTTCTGACAGAGATTGGGAGAAATTATGCGAGCTGAAGAGAGCAGCAGGCAGTGGCCTCAGGAATTTTAGGGTGGGTTGAAAAACCTCACAGCACTCGGACACCGTCCTGCTCTCCAGCCTCAGCTCACAGAGAAAGGCGGAAGACAGAAGACCTCTTTCCTTCCTAAGATGCCTCACTACATGGCTGCTTCCACTGGCAGGACAATGTGTGTCCTCTTCCATTAAGGACAGTGAAAGCAAGAGAAACTTCATTTCTTAAAAGGACCTCTGAGTTCTTTTAAACTAATCCTGCATTCCCATTTCTTTATGTCTGACCCAAGCCTCAAACCACGGCATGTCCTACAGAGCTGGACTTTAGTGATGGATCTCTGAATCACTCCACATATTAAGATGCAAAGAGCATGGCCTGGAACGATGTCATTTCTTTAACAGTGTGCACTCCTTTGAGAAATTCAGCCTAATCTTGCCTAATAATAATAGTCCCTATATTATTGAACTGATGGCTTAATGGATTTGCTGATATTGAGGTCATTTCAAAGACTGTTTGCTCCTAAATTTCATGAACAATTCCAATCAGTGGCATTCTTTTCATTGTCCACAGGGAAAACTTTGTACAGGTTTTTTAAGTGTGCGACTATGGGAGAGAGAGCTATTTAAACTAGTGGTTTTAATTTTGCTGGTCATTGGCAATGACCTAGAATATGGAAAGGAAACAGGAAAGGAGAGAGAAAAGGAAATAAGAGAGTATACCTAAATGACTTTAATTATTAGGAATAGAGTTGGTATCCATATGACAAGGCATCATTCAGCAGATATTTCCTTCCATTTAAACTGGATCTCTGTCATTGAGACGGGCATTTCAATGGCCTTTGGGCTACTTGGAAACTTAAAATGTTTGGCCTCATCCTCATTTAATATTTCCTTGAGGCATGACCAGGAAATATGGTGACTGATAATAATAATAATAATGATGATAATGATGATAATAATAATAATGGCTGCTAGAATTTTTTCATGCTCAGTACTTTCCAGATGCTATGTTCAGCACTTTATAGTTATTATCTCGGTAATATTTGCTACCCTATAAGGTAAATTCTATTTAAGTCCCCATTTTGCATGTGAGGAAATAAAGGATTAGGAAGGTTATGCAACTGAATTAAGGTGCCAGAGTTAGAGAGCAGCAGAGCCAGTATTTGAGCCCAAATCATCTGAGCCTAGCACTGCATTATTCTGTGTAGAATATTAGAGGCTTCAATAGGGAAGCCAGTTCCCCTCGTTGTATGAAATGCAGTGGCAGCCCGTGGAATTCTGTGAACATCTCCATCTAGTTTGAACAATGTCAACATACGGGTTACTTACAGTTACTAAGAAAGAATGACCCTCAATTCTTTGCAACTTGACCCACATAATACTGAGCAGAATGGTCTGCTGATTTCCTTGTCTAAACCTTTGAGTCCAAACTGACTCAGGTCAATTAACAGGCCTATCTGCTTAATCAAAAAAGTGTCTAAGATGGTGTCCTAGCCTGGGCTTCTATAACAAATAGAACAGGTGGCTAAAAAAGCAAACATTAAATTGTCTCAGTTCTGGAGGCTGCAAGTCCAAGATCAAGGTGCAGCAGATTCAGGGTCTGATGAGAGACCCTCTTCCTTGTTTGCAGGTGACCTCCACCTGCTGTGTCCTCTCCTGTCTCTTCTTAAAAGGGCACTAATCCCATTCACAAGGGCTCCACCCTTATGACCTAAACACCTCCCATCACATTGAGGATTAGGACTTCAGCATAAGAACTGGGGAGCAGGGACACAAACATCCAGTCCATAGCAGATAAAAAATTCTTTTTCTGTGAGACAGTTTAGAGGTGGCCCCACATTATAAGAGAAGCAAAACCTAAAAGATGTTAAGTCTCCCTAAATCCTACCTAAATTTGCATGGACTTTTATAACAGTTCAGTGGGCATTTTTTGGAGGAAGCTTTCAAAATTCCTTAGGCCAACTAACAGAGCTAAATTCCCACAGTAAAGTATTCAGACCTTGACTGCTGCTTTTCAGAAGCATTTCTGAGGAGGGCCATACATTTCACAACTTGTTTTTCATACCTTTGTGTACTGCAGAAGTTCAAGTTACAAGTGTGTGATTACAAGTTTCTGAACGAATTCCTTCTTCCACGTTAAATACACAGGGGGCCCACTTTTATTGAGCTCGATCTGGCAGTATAATTTATTAACCCTATAATCTTTTCTATAATCTTTTTACATAAAACTACTACTACTAACATCTATTTAATGCCACTTTTATGCTTTTCAATTGTCCGATGTGGTCCAATCCTTAGAGGAAAAAATTTTAAACCCAAAGCTGGGTAAACCCAAAGTTGGGAACGTGTTAGATGCTTGTAGTGACCAAGCAGGAAGGAAGTTGGCCAGAAAACAGGGAGCACGCATTCCTGTCCAAAGGGCAAGGCAGCCCCAGCTCCCACTATTGGTGCCTCATGAGTCTATGGGCTTCATTCTTGAAAGAAGAATAATGAAATCTGAAATCTTTTATGAATTTCTTAGTATTTCAATATTGGCCACTGATTCAATCTTTCTTGAAACACCACGTAGGCCCCAAAACACAAAACTTCATCTGCAGATTGGCTATGAATCCTTCGTGGGCCACCAATTTGCAATGTCACTATTAGATGAGTCAAATGAAATGCCTGAGAAACTGACTAAACTTTGGCACTTCAGTAAAGCTACTAATGGTAAATTTGCACTTTGCTGTCAAGCAATTTAGCTGATAAGACCAAGACTTCTGTTAAATTCATCAGTTATAATGCATGGCAAGACCACAACAATAGACCTCGAATTCTGCCACCCACAGAGGCAGTTTATTGGTAATTTCAGAGGAATGTGCTCAGCAAACTTGAATTACTCAGATTTTTCAGCATCATCTGTGGTGTGGTAATTCACACCCACAGTCACATCAGTCACAAGAATGAACTGCAGCAGAAGTTTTTCCCACAGGAAGCTGAATTTACTCTTAAACTTCTATAAGAAACATTCAAATTCAGCTCAACGCTGTATATGTATTCCCCCAAAATGTCCCGGTTAAGATTGACTTTTAAGTGAACACATTTAATTTAAGTATTCTTGACATCAATGAATGAAAAATGTATAGCTCTTCTATAGTGTCTCATGATTTAATTAAGGACAAAGAGAATACAATCAATGATTTTTTTCTTTGATTTTTTTTTTTTTTTGCGTTAAAATGGGCTTAAAGATCATTTCCTGGCTCCTCTGTTTTACACAACAGGAAGTGGAGGCTTGACCCCTGTCACATGATGATCAGTAATTTGGATCCCTGTTCCGTTGTGAAAGGAGAAGGGGTGTCTGAGAACTAGATTATACTAGAACACTTTAGTAATCACTCCCTACCACACATGGATACAGTTTTGAGCACAGAGAGAAATACAGAGATAATTTTTCAAGACCAGCTTTCTTGTAATTCGTATTAACTGTAATCATTTTAATTCAATATGCTTCTAATTTTTCAGATTATTTCTACATACACTAGGTGACTTGCAGTTCATAACCAACCCATGAATTAGGTTAGGCAAGTGGATCTTGTGCAGTTTTCTCATTATTGACTGAGCTGGGACCAGGATCCAATTCTTCTTGCTACGTGCTAATTTTTTATTCATGAAACAAATATTTATTGGGCATCTGTTTATAACAAACTTTGTGCCTCATACAAAGAAGGATTGTCCTGCACTTGTAGAGCATATCTTATAAAGAAGTCCATCATAAACATCTTTATGGTACAAACAGCCTCATTCCTCATATCTAATTGGCTTACTAGGTTCACAAGAATCTATCCATAAGAAATACCGTGTTTCCCCGAAAATAAGACCTAGCCAGACCATCCGCTCTAATGTGTATTTTGGAGTGAAAATTAATATAAGACCCCATCTTATTTTACTATTTTACTATATACTATTTTACTTATTTTACTATTTTACTATAAGACGGGGTCTTATATAATATAATGCAATGTAATGTAATGCCCGGTCTTATTTTACTATAATATAAGAGCAGGTCTTATATAAGACCAGGATTTATATTAATTTTTTCTCCAAAAGATGCATTAGAGCTGATGGTCTGACTAGGTCTTATTTTTTGGGAAGCACAGTAGTCTGTCAGCTTACTTCTAAGCCTCAAAGCCTTTCCTTTTCCTGTGCTGCACTATCGTATTTAAAGAAATAATCTTCACCTTCCTTTCAATGATATTTGCAAGAGACATATGTTTTAATCTAGATTTGTATAGAGCCCCTTATTTGTTTGCCCAGGAAAATTAACACATGTGTTAAGCAGACAGGATGACGTCTAAATCCAGAAAGTAGATTGGTAGAAGGGCATTTTAGCAGAGATTTTTTTGTTTTGTTTTAGTTTTTTTC
Source organism: Rhinolophus sinicus (assembly GCF_057876585.1). Lineage (NCBI taxonomy): Eukaryota > Metazoa > Chordata > Mammalia > Chiroptera > Rhinolophidae > Rhinolophus > Rhinolophus sinicus. The sequence goes on from NC_142513.1 coordinate 30,350,461, forward strand.
CTAAGACAGTGCGAGAGTCATTAACTCTGTTCAAATAATGATATGTCAAGTGCTCATCTGTTTCCTGGGACAGTAGATTAAGCTTGGAGGAAAGGTTTGATTAAATTATTCTGGTTGCGGTCTCTTATTCCAAATCACTCTCTGAGTATTATCATGGAGATTGAATAATATAAATAGGTTCAGGCGTCACTATTTTGAATAAGGTGCAACATGCATGTATAATATGATTTATAGTATACTTACTTTTAATCCTAACAATCCTGTGACCGAGGTATCACTACTCCAATGATAAAAATGAATAGACTGAGAGGGTAAGTAACTTGTCCCAGAAGTTGAGACTGAAGAACCCATTTCCTTAACCCAATGCCATGTTGCAGAAACCCTGGCTGAAATGTGTTTATAACACAACAGTGTGCAGATAGCTAGATTTATGAGGTGTTCCAACCACAAACTAAACAATATGCTGTTACATAGAATTCCCTGACCCCAAATCCACAGAAAGATAATTTCCCTTTTGGCCACCCTCCCCAATTGTCCCCATTGTGAATTCCTGTTCTGAGAACCTTCCCATCCAGCGCCATTCTCTCCACAAGTTCTCCCAAAAGTATTTATCCACCAGGCAAGAATGCTGGGACCTTGTGCACCAATGCATTTGTGAAAAATATGTGCATAAACAAATTGTAGATCAAGTCCTTTGTTCATTAACTAACAGTTCTGGGAAATTGCAGAAATCTTGGTAAAGTTAAAAATACTTTCCTCATTTATATTTTATGAAATGTTTTAAAGACTTTTATGAATTAGGGTTGCTTAAAGTTGGGAATACCTTAGGAAGAAAATTAATTTTTAAAAAAATTGATCACTTTAAAATAAATAAGCAAAAAGAACTATGATTGTAAGGATACTATAAAACCTAAAAAAAAAAATCTGTCCATTCCAGTCTTAAATATACCATTTCATTTCTCTAAGTTTCTCAAGAGTAAGATCAAGTTTCATTTCGAGTCGGATATTACTGATTGTATTGATTTCCTCTATGAGAGACTGAGCAGCTAAGGAAATCTGACTGTGGGTAAATTATCAGGAGGAAAGATCTTTTTATGGAGAAATACTTCTTTTCAAAGTGTGCCCTATTTCAGTGATTGAATGAAGCAGGTAAGAAATAGTTTAAAGATCTATAAAACTGAAGACCAGAGCTCCTAAACACTGTCATCCTCGTGAATGCATCTAGATAAGGAGACCAGTGAAAATACCAAGTGACAAGGATTCAAAATCAGCTGACAGTGACAACCACATTGGTAATTCTCATTTTGTAGTGATAATGTTCAAGACCTTCCAAAAGGTGCTAGGTATTTAAAAGCCATGTCACATGATGAATAGTTATAGTCAGCATATAAAAAAGGAAATTTGGCCGCTGAAATGGTCAATATTATCATATTAACTTTGTGTGGGGACAGATGGTTACTGGACTTATTGTGATCATTTTGTACGGTATATAAATGTCAAATCAATATGTTGTCCACTGAAATTAATATACTTTTGTATGTCAACTATATTTTAGTAAATAGTCATTTAAAAAAGGAACTATGACAGCTAAATTTGGGGACCAATGTGTGTAAGGGGCAGGAGACTAATTGTCTCAGACAGCAAAACAAAGACAGATGCGTAGAAATTCTATGGTTGCTACGTGCGGAAAACGGGATTTTGGGGTGATTTGTGTTGCCCAGTGGTGGGCAGGGCTGTCTTTTGAGGTGGGCATGTTCATTAGGCTGAGGCTGGACGTTTCCTTTCTGGGGATACAAGCGACTCTTATGTTGCGTGGGAGATGGAAAGTCTTTCCAGTTCTCAGACTCAGTCACTTCCTGATTTCCAAACCAACACTGGAAAAGCTGGTGAAAATTATGGCAGCCACGCTGAGAGTCCAACTCAATACTGCAAATTCTTTTCATTTAGGAGCACAGTGCCATGCAGAAGTTACATTGTACACAAGTTGACAAAATCGTGGCTCAGTATGACAAAGAGAAGTCGACGCATGAGAAAATCCTAGAGAAGGCAATGAAGAAGAAGGGGTAATACTGTTTGTTTCCTTCTGGAGGCTCTTTCCTTCTTCTTCTTTTTTTTTTTTTTTTGTTATATAAACTTTAATCATCACAACATTTTATATTTTGTCTTTTCCCACAATTCAGCTGCCTGTTTAGGCCAAGGAAGAACTTAGTCTTGACTCCGTTTTCATCATTAAAAATTATTCCTGGAAAATAAGTAACTCATTCAACTGAAGGGAATGATTAAAGTAGAAAAGAGGAGACTTACTCAAGTTCTGCAGCTTTTGGTTAATGACAGAATAGCTATGTTTCATGTGTTTTCCACTCAAGTAGCTTCAAGATGAATGAGGGAAGAAGGAAAGACAAGCTTAAGTTGGGAAAATTCAAAATTGCAGAAATCATTTTGCATAGCCAGAAAATAAATAATAAGGTTGATATCCTCAACAAAAGAAATGCAATCTTGATTTTTAATATTTCAAGAATTTTTCGCTTGGGCCAACAGACTGTTGAATAAAACCTTTCATTGCATTTACTGGGAAAGATTTTTGTCTAGAATTAAGCCCGGGGAATGTTTCTGTAATGCTGCAAGCTCACTGAATAATAGACAAGAGAGGAAACATATTCAGTGCCAGCCATCGAGAAGTAATAGATTTGATGAGAGACCCAGCATTTTTTTAGAATAATGCTGTTCTCAGAGACACTCTCAATGAATAATATAATGAAGCATTCGGAGTTAGGCCATAAAAATCAGAGCACATATGCTGAAGACAGAAACTCAGAATCTGTTCTGGTTTCAGCAATGATATGGATATTCCAAAAGGAAAAAATAATCACGGAAATAAGCAGTAATGGTTGCTGGGCAATTTCCTATATATTTCCTACTCACAATAGAATAAGAAGCGCAAATTACCCTATGATGCCAAGAAATGCTATTTTTCTCCCTTACTGGCATGTGTCAAAGACAAAAATCTGGCGTTACAACCAAAACGGAAGAATTAAAAATTCACTTTAATGCGGAGGACCTCTTTTCCAGTTTTTATCGCAAATAATATTTCATTGAATAAATAAAAAATAGCTTGAAGAAAAGCAATAACCAAAATGGAAACTCTGAAAACACACCCTTGACAATGAAATAATTGTTAGGTCTGAAGTGTCTCTTTATGTAGTGGTTGAATTGAGGAATCATGATACAGAATTTTGTAAGGTATGCATCTATTACTAGAAAAACTGATGTTGCCAAATGAGCCATAGCATCCCATGTCTGATGAACAAATTGTCTCTTCATCAGAAAACTTTGTAGCAAAGGCCCATGGGAATGGGAGCATATCTAACTTCTGGCACACATTTGCGATTTTTCATTTTTCAGGGGAAGTAATTGTCTTGAAATGAAAAAAGAAACAGAAATTAAAATTCAGACATTGACATCAGATCACAAATCTAAGGTAAGAAAACGCCTACTTTTGCAGCAGCAACTTGCACAGTATACTTGGTAATTTTTTCAAAACAGTACCTAGTATAAATCAAATAACATTAGCCTGGGGCTCCTATGGGAAGTGAAGGGGTCCAGGCCGCAGACTCACTGGCTTTGGGAAGAGCCATTTCATGGAACATCTTTTCCTTCATCTGTAGAAATATAACAGTATTGCTAAACAAATATGATAAAAATGTTTGTTGTTTGCTTCAGAAACATCAAGTGAGATAATAAGTGAATATACTAAAAGGAAACATTGTATAAAATACGCTTTCCTATAGAGGTAACATTAAACATATGTCGGAAAACCACCCAACTAGGGGTTGAGTACTCTTTGATACTCCACTGTAACTTTGCTGCAGAAGTTTGTGATAAGAAAAAAATCGAGAGTTGGTATTCTAGGACAGGAGCCTAACTACTTGTATTTTCCCAAAGACACAAGAAAAGAGGAGTTTGGGAGACCCTAATTAACTTTGTGGACATTTAGAGAAGTGGATGCTAAGTTCCAGTCAAGAACATAAATAATTCTTCCAGCGATAATAGTTATAAAAGAAAAAAGAACTCTTAAAGAAAACCCCCAACTAGAGCTCATGGTCAAACCAGCCAGCCTCCATATGATGACATGCAATTCTGTCATTCAGCCCCGTGACCCTGCTGAATACATGGGCCAGCCACACTAGTCAAGTTGAAGTTCTCCTTGCTATAGACCATGTCCTATAGACCAGGAAGTCTATAGGAGCAGTAAGCCATGTGTCTTTGAGAGTTGATCTCCATTTTCTCTTTCTTCTTAACTAGAATGTTTGAGAATTAATACCTGTGCAACATGCCTTGATTTTTAGATGCTTTGCATAAATAGGGAAGTAGAAACCTTGGCTACTGTATCAGTTAGCTTTTACTGCATAAGCCAGGCCAAAATGTAGTGGCTTAAGACAACTACCATTTATTAGCTCACAATTCAGTGGATCTGAAATTTGAGCTGTATGCAAGTAGGTGGTTCTTCTGCTAATTTTGGCTAGGCTCACTGGTGTGTCTACAGTCAGCTGGGATTGATAGCGTCACTCTGCTGGTTAGCTGGTGGCTGATTGCTTTTTCCTACATCAGCTCTCATCCTCTAGCAGGCTAATACACAGGCTCAGACACAGGGTAGCCTCAGGATTCCAGATAGAGCAAAGGACAAATACTTTTGAAGCTTCTACTTGCATCACATTTGCTACTGTCTCATGACTAAAGCAAGTCACAAGGTCAGCCAGATTCAAGGAGGTGAGGAAAAAGACTCTAGCTCTTGATGAAAGGAGGTATAAAACCACATTGCAAAGAGCATGGCTACAGGGAATGGAAGACATTTCACCCCAGTGTCTGTTACGGTTGACACAGTAAGTCATGATCCAGGAATAAGAGAACCCACCTCTCTATTCAGACCTGAGGCCTGATGGAAATGAAGCTGGAAAGCATGAGGTAATGAAGAAAATTCTGATGGCATTTGTAAAGGAAACCAAGGCCCAGACAAACTGGAGTTCGCAAGACAGGCAGTGAACTAACAGGTCATGGTTAAATATTAGAGCCGAAGTGATTGACTTATTTTAATAAGTTATGACTTCTCAATTCCCATTGATTAGTACATATTTTTTGCAGGTCATAGGTGTCTACTGATCCATTAAGTAAATTGGTGGGAGGGATCTAAAATACAGGAATAATATTATGCTTGTAGTTCATACCTGAAATATAAGAATTCCAAGTGGCACCATCCCCTTTTTCCTACATAGGTCAAAGAGATTGTGGCACAGCATACAAAGGAATGGTCAGAAATGATCAACACCCACAGTGCTGAGGAGCAAGAAATCCGGGACCTGCACCTTAGCCAGCAGTGCGAGCTGCTGAGAAAGCTCCTGATCAATGCCCACGAACAGCAAACCCAGCAGCTGAAATTGTCCCACGACAGGTAGGAGAGTTAGCCATCTACAAGATGAAATCCTAATTTTTTAAAAACACGAATTTTGCATGTGTCTATGAGTGAAATCAACTTGATATATTATAGTGAGCTGTTATGTATATCATATCATATGTTGGTATGAGCAAGGTGAACTATAAGAAATGGACTCTGCCATCAAAGTGCTTACAGGTGTTGTCAAGATATGAACACTCACATGAAAAATTAAGTTAAATTACAAGTAGCATGTGATACATTTGGAAAAGTGTCAGGACAAAGGTTAGAGCTACAACTGGCTTGCGAAAAATGTCCTGGAGTGTCTTAAGAAAAGAAAACACAGGAGATAAAGACCAACCTTTTCTCTGGGCAGAAGAGCATTTATGTCAATTATATATTTTTATTACAGCTTTGTGCAGCTTGCTTGCTTCTCCCTCAGAGCCTGTTATATGCCATAGTTATGGTCTATTGATACACACAAAAGAGTAGAAAATAGAAGCATTATATAAATAAATCAAACAAAACTTTTAAAATGCCAAACTGCATAAATTATCTAGTTGCATTCCCAAGTTCCCAACCTTATTTTGGAGGGATAGATACAGCCATTAGAACATGAAGTGTTTTTTGCCACAGTTTCCAGTTCTCTTTAAAGGAAACTAAATAAGATGTACCGTGCTAAATTTCCTGTAGCTTAATGTTCTATACCCTATCCATTTTAAAGTATGGTTGACCCTTAAACAACACAGGTTTGAACTACACACATCGCCTTATATATGGATTTTTTTCAATAAATACATACAGTACTGTAACTGTATTTTATTTTCCTTATTATTTTCTCAACATTTTCTTTCCTCTAGCTTACTTTACTGTAAGGATACAGTATACAATACATATAACATGCAAACTATGTATTAACTGACTATTTTATGAGTAAGGCTTCCAGTCAGTAGCAGGCTATTAGTAGTTAAGTTTCAGGGAAGTCAAAAGGTATACACAGATTTTCAATTACACAGGGGGTCAGTACCTTAATTTTCATGTTGTTCAGTTTCAACTGTATTCTATTTTGTTGTATGGGATTAGAAGTTGTCTTTTTTACTTGGTTTGCTCAAGATGGCAGAGTAGGTAAAGGCTGTGCTTACCTCCTCCTGTGACCACATTAAAATTACAACTAAATTATAGAACAGTCAACCTGGAGAACCATCTGAAGATGAGCTGAACAGAAGTCCTATAATTAAATATATAAAGAAGAAGCCATGTTAAGACTTGGGGGTCCAGCCACCATTGTCCCTGTATTGAGACCTTCTCTCATGCCAAATCTGAATCTGCTTTGGCCTGGTGAGCTCTGCTGCCTCCACCCTGGTGATTCCCTGGGACCCCCACCCCACCCAACTCGCTCACTGCCAGAGGCACTTTCAACAGTGTGCACCCAACCCCATCCTGTGCTGCAGTCTTTCTTGGACAACTCTCAGTTGGCAGCTGGCCTCGGTGTGCTCTGAGTCTTTTGCTAAATAGCCCCAGGCTTAGCACTGGCTCCAAACCTGATCAGCATTAACCTGGTGAAAACCACTTGCTCCACTATGGTGACTTCCTGAGACCCTGCCTCCCCTAAATTATACACTGCAAGAGCCTCTTCCAGTGGCTGAACCTTATGGGCAACGGGCACGTGGCAGCAGGCCTCAGAGTATGCTGGACCTTTTGCTGATTTTCCCCAGGCCAAGTACTGGTGCCAGCCTGCATAGGCTCACAGTGTGGCCCCTTCCACGCATCTCCAAATCCAGCACAGACAGCAACCAACTTTGGATTGCTTCATAGCTCCTACCAGGTAGGCCCGGGCTGGTCACAGGCAGTGGCTGACCTTGGTCTGCATAGGAGCCCTTCCCAAGAGGTGCCAGAACCAACACACCTGGAGGCCAGCTTCAAACCACAACAGAGCACCACTCATCCAATTAGCCCCACAAGCAGCACACCCAAAGGGGTGGTTGGTAGGCATTAGAGCCCACTGGGGTGAATCCCACTCTTTGGGGTCAGACCCCACAGGGCATTTCCTATGCTGTGGGCATGGCCAACCCTTACAGCCAATAAGCCTGAGAGTCAAGTCCCCCCACTGATGTGCCAACAGCAATCAAGGCTCAACTACAGTTGTACACACACAGGAGTATACACACAACCCACACAAGGGACATTCCTGGAGCACTCGGCTTAGATGATCAAGGAGACTGTGCCACTGAGCCCTATAGGGCATCTACTACATAAGCCCACCAGGCCAAGACTAAGAGATGTACCAATTCTACCTAATACGTAGAAACAACCTAGAGAGGCAGCCAACATGAGGAGACAAAGAAACATGTCCAAAATGAAAAACGAGAAAATGCCAGAAAAAAACATAAACAAAATGGAGGCAAGCAATCTACTAGATACAGATTCAAAACAGTGGTTGTAAGGATGCTCAAGGAACTTAGTGAGAACTTCAACAGAGAGATAGTAAGCATAAAAAAGGACATAAAAAAGAACTAGTCAGAAATGAAGAATACAATAACCGAAATGAAAAATACACTAGAAAGAATCAGTAGCAGATTAGATGGAGCACAGGATTTAATCAGTGATTTGGAAGATAAGGTGGCAGAAAACACCCAATCAGAACAGCAAAAAGAAAAAACAATAATAAAAATCAAGATAATTTAAGGGGCCCCTGGGACAACATCAAGTGTAACAACATTCATATGGTAGGGGTACCAGAAGGAGAGAGAGCAAGGGATTGAGAACGTATTTGAAGAAATAATGACAAAAAAACTTCCCTAACTTGGCAAAGGAAATAGACATACAATCTCAGGAATCGCAAAGTTCCAAATAACATGGACCCAAAGAGGCCCACACCAAGACACATTATAATTAAAATACCAAAGGTTAAAGACAAAAAGAATCTTAAAATCAGCAAGAGAAACGAAGTTAGTTACCTACAAGGGAGCTCCCATTAGAATGTCAGCTGATTTCTCAACAGAAACTTTGCATGCCAAAGCGATTGGCAACAAACAAAAAAGCTGGCATAGCAATAGGTAACATCAGACAAAATAGGCTTTAAAACAAAAGCTATAATAAGAGACAAAGAACTTCATAATGATAAAAGGATCAATCCAACAAGAAGATATAATCCCCATAAACATTTATGGACCTAGCATAGATGCACCTGAATATATAAAGAAGATATTGACAGACATAAAGGAAGAGACTGACAGTCCTAGTATGTGACTTTAACACCCCACTGACATCAATGGATAGATCTTCCAAAATCAACAAGGAAACAGTGGCTTTAAATAACACACTAGACTAGATTTAGTTGATACTTGTAAACGTTTCACCCCAAAGCAGTATAATGTACATTCTTTTCAAGTACACATGGAACATTTTCTAAGATAGACCACGTTAGGCCACAAAACAACTCTCAATAAATTTAAGAAGATTGAAATCATATCAAGTGTCTCTGACCACAATGGTATGAAACTAGAAATCAGTTACAAGAAGAAAACTGAAAAACTAAAATTATGGAGGCTGAATAATATGCTAGTAAACAATGAATTGCTTAACAATGAGATCAAGAAAGATATCAGAAGATACCTTGAGATAAATAAAAATGAAAACACAATGACCCCAAATCTGTGAGGTGTGATCAAAAATTACGGTGAATGCTTAAATTAAAAAATGATTACAATAAAAAACACATTGCCATTAATCCTCCTCAAAATACTCCCCCTCACTTCAAACACATTTATCCCATCATCCTTGCCACTTTCTGAATAAGTTCTGGAAGTCCTCTTTCTTGAGTGTCTTTAGTTGCGCTGCCGAGGCTGCCTCGATGTTCTGAATCGATTCAAAACATTTACCTTTCATGGTTATTTTGACTTTGGGGAAGAGTCAGAAGTCACACGGTGTGAGATCCAGTGAATAAGGTGGATGAGGACACATCGTAGTGTTTTTATTGGACAGAAATTGCCATTTACCAGAAGTGATGTGTAACATAGAGTGTTGTCATGATGGAGGATGATTATGGAACACTTTAAAACGCACCTTCTCTCAACTGTAGCTCACACCCAACTGACTGCACCCAACAAATTGAAACTTGTCACACACTGTTACTAAAGTTTGGTGTGCCACCTCCCATATTGATGGCACTTAGCAGATTTTTTTTGATCACACTTCATATGTGACACAGTGAAAGCAATCCTAAGAAGGAAATTCATAGCAATATAGGCCTACCTCAAGAAATAAGAAAAATTTCAAACAATCCAACTTTTCGCTTAAAGGAACTAGAAAAAGAACAATAAACAAAACCCAGAGTAGAAGGAAGGAAATAGTAAAGAGCAGAGTGGAAATAAAATAGTGTCTAAAAAAAAAAAGATACCAAGAGCTGGTTCTTTGAAAAGATAAACAAAATTGATAAACCTTTAGCCAGACTCATCAATAAAAAAAAAGAGAGAGAACCCAAATAAATAGATTCAAAAATGAAAAGGAGAAGTGACAACTGACACCACAGAAATACAAAAAAAAAAAAAAAAAAAAAAAAATTAAGAAAATACCACAAACTATTATATGCCAATAAATTAGACGATCTGGAAGAAAGGGACAAATTCCCAGAAACATAGGATCTTCCAAGACTGAATCAGAAACAGAAAATCTGAACCAACCAATTACTACTAATGAAATCAAATCAGTAATCAAACCCCCAACAAGCAAAACTCCTGGACTAGAAAAATCAGTCCTGGACAGGTGAATTTTACCGGTCAAGGAAGAATGAACACCTATCCTTCTCAAACTATTCCAAAAATTTCAAGAGGATGGGAGGATCCCAGACTCATCTTATGAGGCTAGCATTACGCTGCTTCTAAAACCAAAGAAAATTACAGGCTAATATCCCTGATAAATATAGATGCAAAAATCCTCAACAAAATATTAGCAAACCAAATTCAGCAATACATTAGAAAGACCATATACCATGATCAAGTGGGATTTATTCCTGGGATGCAAGTTTGGTTCAATATCTGCAAATCAATTAACGGGATACACTGCACAAACAAAATAAATTATAAAAATCATATCAATACATGCAGAAAAAACATTTGACAAAATCAAGCATCCATTTATGATAAAAACTCTCAGCAAAGTAGGAATAGGGTGAACATACTTCAACATCATGAAGGCCATATATGACAAATCCATAGCTAACGTCATACTCAACATTGAAAAGCTAAAAGCGTTATCCTTAAGGTCATGAACAAGACAAGGACATCCACTGTCACCACTTTTAGTCAACATAGTATTGGAAATCCTAGCCACAGCAATCAGACAAGAAAAAGAAATAAAAAGCATCCAAATTGTAAAGGAAGAAGTAAAACTGTCACTATTTGCAGATGACATGATACTATATAGAGAGAATCCTTAAAGATTCCACAAAAAATTTATTAGACCAATAAATGAATTTAGTAAAGTAATAGGATATAAAATTAATATTCAGAAACCATTTGCATTTGTATACACCAATAACAAACTCCCAGAAAGAAAAATTAAGAAAACAGTCCCATTTATAATTGTATCAAAAAAATAATAAAACACCGAGGAATAAATTTAACCAAGAAGGTAAAAGACCTGTACTCAGAAAATTGTAAGTCATTGAAAATAATACAAATAAATGGAAGCATATACCATGCTCATGCATAGGAAGAATTAATATAGTTAAAATGTCCATACTACCCAAAGCAATATACAGATTCAATGCAATTCCTATCAAAATACCAATGGCATTTTTCACAGAGCTAGAACAAATGATTCTAAAATTTATATAGAACTACAAATGACCCTGAATAACCACAGCAATCGTGAGTTAGAAGAACAAAATTGGAGGCATCACACTATCTGATATCAAACTACAAGGCTATAGTAATCAGAATGGCATGGTACTGGCAAAAAAAAAAAAAAAAGGATACATAGACCAATGGAACAAAACAGGGATCCCAGAAATAAACCCACCCTGTACGATCAATGTATCTATGACAAAGGAGGCAAGCATATACAATGGGGTAACAACAGTCTATTCAATACATGGTGTTGGGAAAACTGGACAAATACATGCCAAAAAAAAATGAAACTACACCACCTTCTTACACCATATACAAGAATAAACTCAGAATGGATTAAAGACTTAAATGTAAGCCTCGAAACTGCAAAACTCCTAGAAGAAAACATAGGCAGTAAACTCTAGGATATTGTTCTTAGTAATATTTTTTCTGATATAGCTCTTCCAGCAAGGGTAACAAAAGAAAAATTAAACAAAGGTGACTACATCGAACTAAAAAATTTTTGCACTGCAAAGAAAACCATCAACACAACAAAAGACATCCTACTGAACGAGAGAAGATATTCGACAATGATACATCTGATAAGGGTTTAACATCTAAAATTTATAAAGAACTCATACAACTCAACACCAAAATAAATAAATAAATAAATAAAACAACCCTATTAAAAAATCGGCAGAGGACCTGAATAGCATTTCTCCAAAGAGGACACACAGATAGCCAACAGACATGTGAAAAGATGCTCAATGTCACTAATCATCAGAGAAATGCAAGTTAAATCCACAATGAGATGTTACTTCACACCTGTCAGAATGGCTATTATTAATAAATCAACAAGTAATTGTTGGTGAGGAAGTGGAGAAAAGGGAACCCTTGTGCACTGTTGGTGGGATTGCAAATTGATGCAGCCACTATGGCCAAATAGTAGGGAGGTTCTTCAAAAAATTAAAAATAGAACTATCTTAGGAACCAGCAAGTCCAATTCTGAGTATTTATCAAAGAAATCCAAAACACTAATTCATAAAGATATATGCACCCCTATGTTCATTGCAGCATTATTTGCAATAGCCAATATATGAAAGCAACCTAAGTGCCCATTAATAGATGATTGGATAAAGAAGAGGTGGTACATTTATACAATGGAATATGACAGCCATAAAAAAGAATGAAACCTTACCGTTTGCAACAACACAGATGGACCTAGAGGATATTATGCTAAATGAAATAAGTCAGATTGAGAAACACAAATACCATATGATCTCATTTATATGTGGAATCTAAAGAACATAATAAATGAACAAACAAAACAGCAACAGACTCATAGATACAGAGAACAAACTGGTGGTTGCCAAATGGGAGGGTGGTTGAAGGGCTGGGTGAAAATGGTGAAGGGATTAGGAAGCTCATATTTATAGTTACAAAATATTCATAGTGATGTAAAGTACAGCATGGGAATATAGTGAATAGTAGTGTAATAACTATGTATAATGCCAGGTGGGTACTAGACTAATCTGGGGGATCACTTTGTAAATTATATGAATGTCTAACCGCTGAAACTAATATAAAATAATATCAAATGTCAATTGTGATTGAAAAATAAAAATAGTAATTGAAAAATAAAAATAGTAATAAAAAAAGAAGTTAGCTTTTCTTTTTTCCCTTAGAAATGCTCTTGATTTATTACACAGAAAGGTCTGTTCATTACTCTGCCATTGAGCATTGCTTCAACACCAGATTTTAGGGGTCTACCCTTATTCAAAAATACTTCACAGAATAAGGCACTCTTTTCTAATTTTTTTTAATAGTTGAATAAAGAAAAAAATCACCCTCAACAGTAGGCAATGTACAAAAGAAAAAACAAAGTAAACTAATTGTTGCATTACTTAGGAAGTCATTTGAAGAGACCATTACCTAGTTATTAATCTATCTTAAAAAATAAATCTGTGGCAGGGGCATTTTTCAAAGCAACAGCAGCATTTAAGCTTTTTCTGAAAGGTTGTGTTCTTTTTCACCATTCTAGCTGTTGTCCTTGGTTAAAAAATCTTGCCTTCTTACCACTTATCAGCAAGATTTGGTTATTGATAAGTGTTTGCTGAATGAATGAATGAATGAATGAATGAATGAATGAATGAATGAAGAAATGGTTAATTTACTAACAAGTTATGGAAAATTTGAGGGCAATTTTCCTGATCACAGAAGTTTGTATATATATTTCTGCCTGTAGCCATAATATCTTAAATTGAAGAACTCAGTTACAGCATTGTCCATCCCTTTTTTAAAACCCTTTTTTTTAAATTAAATTGATTAAGGTAACATTAGTTAATAACATATAGATAATTCAATATCTGTGTACTCTATTGTGTGCTCCCCACTAGAAATTTAGTGTCCTTCAGTTACCCCTGTGACCTCTTTGCCCAATTAACCTTCCTCTCACCCACTTCCCTTCTAGTAACCACCATTCTCTTGTCTGTATCTATGAGTTTGTTTTGTTAGCTTGTTACTTTTTGTTTTATGTTCCACTTATGAGTGAAATCATAGAGTTTTTGCCCTTTTCTGCCCGACTTACTTCACTTAGCAAAATACTCTCAAGATCCATCCATGTTGTTATAAATGTCAATATTTCATCTTTTTACGGCTGAGTAGTATTCCATTCTGTGTGTGTATACCACATCTTATTTATCCAGTCATCCCTTAATGTACACTTAGCTTGTTTTCCATCCCTTCTGATGTGTAAACACTTCTTAGGTAACCTGACTCCTTCGTGACTCATTTCCAGGCAATGCCTTGAGTTCTTCATGTTCCAGAAAAAAAAAATCCTGTGTTAATAATATTCATTTTAGTATTTAAAATACAATTTAGAATTGTATGCCCTTAATGTACACATAAATTATTTAAAACTATGAGTCTTTGTCATGGGCACACATGCATTCACTCACAGAGTTATTAGTCACATGTAAACATCCTTTTTTTTCCTACTTCTTGTGCTTTTTGAAACCATTTAGTTCCCTTCATTTCCATGGACTGTGAGAAAACAGGAAAGTCACTTGTGAGGGTTAGAATATCCTCTCTCTCTCTCTCTCTCTCTCTCTCTCTCTCTATCTCTCTCTATCTCTCTATCTCTATCTCTATCTCTATCTCTATCTCTATCTCTCTTCCAGGCCATCTGATCCCCCAAAAAAATGTGGACAACGCTGGAAAAGCTTTGTATTTTATGGACAAACATAATGTCTCCTCTTCCCAGTCTATCATTATTACTTCACCACTAGGTGACCCACTGCCCTCAGGAAGAAGCATCCTCACGGATTGGGGCCCCCTCCATTGTTTTCACGGATACAAAACAACTCAATGAGCTCAATATGAAAAAGAAAATCTAATCCTAATGTTATTGTGGAATTTTTTGTTTTTTGTTTTTTTTATGTTTCTATTATAGTTAAATATCCACAACATAAGAATTACTGTTTTAACCATTTTCCGTGTGTAGCATTAAGAACATTCACACTGTTATGTCACCATCATCACCATACATCTCTAGAACTTTTTCGTCTTCTCCGGCTGAACCTTTATAGCCATTAAGCACTAACTCCCATCCTCCTCCCTGTTTATTTTTTAACACATAGGGAAAGCAAGGAAATGAGGGCACACCAGGCTAAGATTTCTATGGAAAATAGCAAAGCCATCAGCCAAGACAAATCTATCAAGAATAAAGCAGAACGGGAAAGGTAAGTCTGAAAATGCTCTCTGTGGGACTATAGCATCGACCTAAAGATGCAAGCTTAACGTTTATGTGTGTATACACACACACACACACACACACACACACACACACACACACACACTCACATATAAGATAGTAAAACCTTTGTGAGTTTTCGCTAAGAATGCTGCTATTATAACTGCTATGAAGATTTATTATTGCTATCGATTGTTTACTACCACTAGTAAAATAAATTTACATTCAGTGTATGTGTGCTCATTCATTTACAAACAAAATTGTATAAAATATGGCAAAATATCCTTCCCACATTCCACTGGGTCACACTCCTTGCCTCTCACCTGCTCAAGTATAAGCCCATTCTGTGCGGGCCGACTGAGTAGCAGACTGTCGGAGGACCATTATCCTCCCTTGATTTGCCTGATGCTTCCTTGACACCAGGAACCATCTCCCAAGCCCTCACCCTGTTTTTCTGGTTTGTCCTTGTCTTAGGTTGGGTTTTTCTAAAACCAGAGAACAGGGTGGGAATATGGGTGCATGTGGAAGGGATCTGCACAGAAGGGGAGTGAGGGAAACAAGAGGGGGCGAGGGCAGGGGCTGAGCAAGAGTATGGTCTCAGCTAGAGTCCCTCTCCCTCTTCAGCCTGATCCCAAGCTCTAGAGTATAAACTGCACCATGGATTTGAGTCTTCAAGCTTTGTACTTGTGTGTTAGCACATCAGTACAGCGTGCTTCACTTTACTGCACTTCATCGATGTTGCCATTTTTTACAAATTGAAAGCAAGACCCTCCACCGGCAAAGAGATTATGACTCGCTTTATTGCATCACTCGCTTTATTGCGGTCGTTGGGAAGCAAACCCTCAATACGGTGGTGTGCCTGTCGTCATGTTACCAAGAGAGGGGTTTAACAGCACTGGAATCCTAGTTCTCAAATTACCATAAATTCTGAGTTACTGATAAACTAACAAGCAATGTTATTTGTTTAATTTTCTAATTTTGACTTATTATGCTTATGTATTATATCTCTACATCTAGATGGCTCTAAAACCCCCACAAATGGCTGCTTTTTTTAAACATAATTTCCCTTTGCTAAATGGTTATTTTTGTGTGTTATCTGTATATGTGTGTTTATCTACTTTATCAAACTACTGAGAAGTAAAATTAAAAATTTATAATCAGGGAGCTAAGAAAGACATATAGAAGGTGAAAAACATTTCTGTTCTTAGGTCAAAAAAGCATGTCAACAGAAACTACACAATATTTATAACTGAATGACAGTGCAAGCAGTATTTATCAATGTGTAGCTAAAGTGCACAGCAAAAGAATCAACAAAATGAGGCCCCCTATGGAATGGGAGATAATTTTTGTAAACCATACAACAGATAAGGGGTTAATATACAAAATATACAAGGAACTCATACAACTCAATTGCTAAAAAGTAAAATAATAATCCTATTTAAAAATGGACAGAAAACCTGAATAGGCATTTTTAAAGAAGACATATAGATGGCAAAAAGGTGCTCAACATCACTATTATCAGGGAAATGCAAATCAAAACCACAATAAGATTTCACCTCACATCTATTAGAATAGCTATTATCAATAAATCAACAAACAAGTGTTGGTGAGGATGTGGTGAAAAGGGAACCTTGTGCACCATTGGTAGGAATGTCAATCGTACAGCCCATCACTATGGAAAACAGTATGGATGTTCCTCAAAAAATTAAAAATAGAATCACCATATGATCCAGCAATGCTACTTCTGAGTATATATCAGAAGACAATGAAATCACTATCTGGAAGGAGATAGCTGCACCCTTACATTCACCGCAGCTTTATTCTCAATGGCCAAGACACAGAAACAACCTATGTCCATCAATGGATGAATGGATAAAGGAAGAGTGATATAAATATATAATTTAACCATGTAAAAAAGATGAAAATACTGCCATTTGCAACAACACGGATGGACCTTGAGGGCATTATGCTAACTGAGGTAAGTCAGACTGAGAAAGAAAAATACTCTATGATCTCACTTATATGTGGAATCCAAAAAAATGCCAAACTCATAGAAACAGAGAATGGTGGTTGCCAGGGCCTAGGGCATGGGGATATGTTGGTTAAAGGGTAAAAACTTGCAGTTAAAAGTTGAGTAAGGGGGCCGGCCCGGTGGCTCAGGCAATTGGAGCTCCATGCTCCTAACTCCGAAGGCTGCCGGTTCGATTCCCACATGGGCCAGTGGGCTCTCAACAACAAGGTTGCCGGTTCAACTCCTCGGGTCCAGCAAGGGATGGTGGGCTCCGCCCCCTGCAACTAAGATTGAACACGGCACCTTGAGCTGAGCTGCCGCTGAGCTCCAGGATGGCTCAGTTGGTTGGAGTGTGTTCTCTCAACCACAAGGTTGCCAGTTTAACTCCCCCAAGGGATGGTGGGCTGCGCCCCTGCAACTAGCGACGGCAACTGGACCTGGAGCTGAGCTGTGCCCTCCACAACTAAGACTGAAAGAACAACAACTTGAAGCTGAACGGCACCCTCCACAACTAAGATTGAAAGGACAACAACTTGACTTGGAAAAAAGGCCTGGAGGTGCATACTGTTCCCCAATGAAGTCCTGTTCCCCTTCCCCAATAAAATCTTTTTTAAAAAAAAGCTAAGTTCTAGGGATCTATTATAATTACATATATTATGGTGACTATAGTTAATAATGCTTATTATATACTTGAAGGTTTCTAAGAGAGTAAATTTTAAATGTTCTCACCACACACAAAAAAGATAGCTGAAGTGATATTTAAACTGAAAATTATAGCCTAGCTGTATATATTTTAAAAAGAAATGAAAATTAATAAGCTAAACAATCAAATGTATAAAATAATAAAAAAGTGAACCCAAAGATCTCAGATAGGAAGAAATAATAAATAAACAAGCAGAAAATATTGAAATAGAAAACAAAAGGCAATAGACAGTATCAGCAAAGAGAAAACCTTTTTATTTGAAAAAAAATAAATCAGTAAACCTCCAGCAAGGCTGATGAAGAAGAAAAAGAGCGAGAAAGCACAAGTTAATAATTAGAATGAAAAGGGGAAATAACTGCAAATACAATCAATATTTTCAAAAACCAAGACTTCTATAAATACCACCGATGAATGTGAAAACTGAGATGGAATGGACAATTGCCTAGAAAAACAGAAATATTAAAAATGACCAGCAAAGAAGGAGAAAACCTGAATAGGCCTATAACTATTACAGAAATTCAATCAGTTTTAGGTCCATTCAGTCATGAAAAGCACTCCACGTCACCGGTAATCAGAGAAATGCAGGTTAAAGCAGCAGCATGATGTCATTTTACAAAACCAACCAACTGACAAAAAAGTAAATGTCTGATGGTACCAACAGTAGGTGAAGATATGGAGATGGGTAGCACCCAGACACTATGGATGGGAATGCAAATTGGGACAAGTGCTTTAGAGTCAAGATGAAGTTGTTCATTCCCTACCAACCTGCAAGTGTAGGTATCTACCCTGGAGAAACTTTTGCCGGGATGCACTGGAATATGGGCCCTATACTTCATTCATTTATTTAGTCAACGGCTACTTAGTGTGCCAAGCATCACAGGGCCCTATGCACCAGATAATTGTAACATTGTTTACAAATAACCGACTTTTCATTAACGGCAAAATGGAAATATTGTAGTCTATTCACAAATGGAAACTATCCATACAGCAGATGAAAATAATGGAAGAGTTTGAAACAGCTGTGTCTCTGAAACATAAGGCTAAGTGATAAGTTAAAGAAACCCAGAATGTTACCATTTAGGTAAAGTTGGAAAACACACAAAACAATATACACTTGCCGCAGCAGGTCACCCTGAGACGTTGTTAGAAATGGCGCGTAACAAATTCAGAATAGTGATTATGTCTGGAGAGAACAAAGGGAGAGAAATGGAATCAGGAAGAATGCAATGTGGGCTTTGATTATATCTATAACACTTTATTTCCTTTACAAATGTGAGACAAACATGGCAAATCATTCATATTGACTAATCTGAGTGATGGGTACACAGATTTTTAAAATATTTTTCTCTGTTCATTTTATGTTTCAAAATTCCACAATAAAAATTAGGAAAAGAAAGTGATAATTTTATCCAGATAATTAAATGAAATGTAACTCTTCTTTAACACTATGTTAATTCCATTTGGTTTCATATCACCTGTTCTTTGTACCTATTATTTTTAGGCGAGTCAGAGAGTTAAACAGCAGCAACACTAAAAAGTTTCTGGAAGAAAGAAAGAGAGTAAGTATTGTAATTTTCTTGACGCTCTTCCTTAAAAAACTGTTTAAAAATAACACATGCTTAGATATCAGACTTGTAGCTAATTTTCTTAGTTTGATTTTCTGTATATTAAACATTTTAGCTTCCCTGCTCCCTGAAAGCTAAAGTTATTCTCCCTAAAATCTTTAAGGTAATTATTTGGTACCGTTTTATATAGAAAATTCATAAGTACTCTATTATTTTCTAACATTTTAGCAGGAAAGATCTTCCCAGGAAGAATTATGGGTCTAAACTTTCCAGTTTTAAGACATTTTTCTTGTTTTTTATTATTATCTCACTCTCTTAAGTTGTAAAATTACCAGTCATTCCTCAACCATAAATTCTAAGATTACAGCCCAAAGTTTATCAGAATTTTCTTTCTTTGCAGCTCGTAATGAAACAGTCCAAAGAAATGGATCAGTTGAAAAAAGTCCAACTTGAACATCTAGAATTCCTAGAGAAGCAGAATGAGCAGGTATTTCACCTAAAAAGTATAAAAAGACATAGACAGCCAGGCAGCTTTGGAAGGCAAATACTGCGTGGCCTGCAATGACCCATCTGCTAAAGCCAGTGACCAGAGTAATGGTGTGGAAAAGTGGCTAGAAAATGTGGTGCCTATTAACTGTGATTTCCTTGTCTCATCCAACAAGAAAGTAGTCTTTTTTGAAGTGGGAAAGGGATGTGACTGTGGAGAAAAAAGAATCAAAAGTCATCATTTGAATAGATTATGGGAATTCTAAGAATGACGTTACTGAGAGGAGGAAGAAACAGGCTACAAATTATTTCTCTGTTTTCATTTAGAATTTTACAGTTTGCAACCTAGAGGCAAGTGATACTATGTTTAAAAGCAAATGAGAAAACCACCTATTTTCAACCTCAACCTGAAAATGAAGTTATAAAAACTTCTTAGGGCTTATAAGTAGGACCTAAAGGCATGAAGGGCCATAACTGCAAACCACTTGACCTGAGTGGATATACTCTTGGTGCTTTTTTCCAGCAAGGCAAAACATTAAATTGAGAAGTGCACACAAATGAAAAGATTTATCCAAAATCCAATTGTTTAGTTAGGCCATTGGGCGTATACCGACACCAAGATAAATGCATGTTTACTTCAAGCATAGTACAGATGGGCTCCATCCCAAATGGGCTACTGCCCATCAGCCATCACAGTCTCACTTCACTTTGATGGAAATAGCTGTAGCATATATGGCAAAATGACCCTCAGGAGCAGTTTAAATTTCAGAATATCTCAGTTCAAATTTCACTCTTCAGGTGTAGCTGGTTTGGAAGTTATTATTTCTAGATAATTTACTTCCATCTAAAAACTATAAAGATGTTTTGGTGAAATATGTCTTAGCACTATATTGTTCTTTCCTGTTTCCTCCCATCCATAAAGTAATCCTATTTAAGGTATATTTTTTCAGAGTAAAGCGCTGCCATTGAAGAGCACTTAAGAATTATGCTAAAAAGTACCTTTGACAAAGTAAAACAAAATCATAAGATCCTTTTTTTTTTTGGTATTACAATTGAGTAACAAATAAATCCATCCTCTGGTTTCAGATTCTTTACTTTTTGGTGGACAGGAGGGTTACTCATGAATCTACTTCTGAGTTATGTTTCACATTCCCTATTGAGCTAATGCCTCTATTCATGAACAGTCCACAGACCCCCAACAGCGACGATAAATGTTTATTGTCCCATGGGTCCAAGTCATGTGACCAACTCATAGATACATCACGTTCTGGTACAAATTACCTAGCTTGTGTTTTTGCTCTTATAGCACTTCTCAGAAAGTGTTCCTTGGGGGGAAGTGGGAATACGAATAAGGGTAAAGCCACCATCTCAAAACATTAGAATCCACTTCATGATTCAGAGCTGGGTGAGGATAAGGAAGGGTGCCTTAGAAGAAGGCCCAATGAAGGTAAGGCACAGTTATGTTTCAGTTAACTAAATTAAGAAACTACTTAGAAATTATTATGTTGCTTAGCAACAAATTTGACTAAAGAATGTAAATGTGTTAAAAATAACTCATCACTAAAATAGTGTTTTTCAGAGCTAGAGAACACAGTTACCTAGTGTTTTTGGTTTCAGAGCCAAAGTACGTAATAAAAAACTCACTTTGAGCTTTTGTATTAATATATGGAGAATTCAAACCACACCAGAGTTCTTACATTAAATATTGGATCAGTGGTAGTTGTATTGATTGGATTGTGTTGGGAGGATAGTGGCTTTGTGTTCCAAAAATACATATAATGCCTTTCAACATGTCATAAGTATTGTCTACCACCTACAGCTGATACTTTGAGTCACGGAAGCTTAGGAGAGCACAGAACATGAGAAGGCCTGAGGTTTGATTAAGATTAAATTAAATCCAATGAAAAGAAATTCAAGATACAGTGACACTTCTGGCAGATGTGGAATTTGGACTTGAATTTCTGTGTTAAGCTTTGCTTTACACATATGGCCTGTTCCATAACAAATTCAATCCCAGATGTTTTTAGCACATTTTTTTGCTCTCAATTCACAGTTACTCAGTATGTTAAAACACTGTTGTAGGTGCAGTGAAAAAGATACAGTGACTCCATTTCTTCCCTTGTAATAAATATCTGGAATCATGCAGGAGAGCTCCCTTTATAATCCAACATTTCATTGGCAGAAAACAGTTTCCTGTCTGCAAACAACCCCAAACTTTTATAATAACCTCCCAAACCATTGTTATACCCCGAGACCTTTCTGTTTCTAAGCCAATAGTAAATTACTCCCATAATATCTCCTTTTAAGTTTTCTTACTGCTTTCCTGTGACCCTGCTTCTCTAAGTTCTCCCAGAAACCCCAACGCAAAGCATGGAATGGGTGTCCTTAATTACCTGGACCAGTGTGAAGGGCACTGGCAGAAGGAACTCACGGTTTAATATATTTTGGTCCTGATTCTGGATCCTAACTCATGTGTCCTTTTTAAGCCACTACTTGGTCAACCAATGATTCATTTAAAACTCCATAGGTCTGTTTAATTTTTCCCGTAGACCTACCAGCCACACAACATCTATCTCACCCATCTTGACATGTACCATCTCAAACATTAACAGCTCCATTTCTATCGCACCCAAGTTTTCAGAATTCATTTTGTCATCAACGCTATCATTTAACAAAGAGAGGTGAGGGATCTTGCTAAAGGGAGGGCTCTCCGTTCACTGGCTCAGAAGAGAGGCACCATCTGGGCTAATAGGCATCGGTTGTTTGTTTTCTTTTTTTCTGTTGAGATCAACTCAGGGGAAATTTGTCACTGATGGTTGTAGACATATTTTATTCTTAGCCTTTTTGCTTTTCCGTATATGGTTTTTGCATTCATTTCGTAAATTCACTTCAGTATTCATTTGTTTTCTTTGTTTTGTATGTATGACTCAATTTTGACATTACTATTTTTGTACAAACAGCTTTTGAAATCCTGTCATGCAGTGTCCCAAACTCAAGGTAGGACTGAAACTCTGATAAGCAAGACATTGCTTTCCTTCTCAACTGTGTCAGTTTTCTCGGGGTAGTCTCCATTTATAATTCAGATCTGGTCATAACTAATATCGCCAAGGTTTGGATTTAAAAGCTTGATTATTTCATGCTTGGATTTCTGACGTAATGTTCAAACCCAAATGCCCAAAATCTTTAGAGAAATATTTCTGATGGAGTGTTACCTGCATTTCCAATTGCAGACCTGGGAAACACAAGTCATGCTGCTGAGGGCATACCCAGGCATCAAAAACAGTGATATACCGTTGTCATTTGGACCAATCACAGCTAAGACTGGGTCACAGAGTCAGACCTTTCACAAACACTGATATGACTACAATTAATTTTTAAAGCACCCACTGAAAGTTCATTGGTGGTTTTTAATGACAGAGTTATGGGCTGTATGCAGGAACATTATACAATGTCATTATACAATGACTCTTGTCATGCTTTCTACTAGATCCAGTCTTCCAAGCACCTTAGTCATTCCTAATAAGTAAGGTGACTATTTTATTGTCCCAAGCAGAACAGTTTTGAGAGTGAAAGCGGGTGCTGTTCATCATAGCATCAACTAGAACTGTTCCTGGCAAATGGGGTTCAGTGGTCACCCTGCTCATAGGAGAACTTTGCTTTTGGAATCATTTTTAGTGTCATATGATGCTTCCTTCTAAACTGTGTTCAATATTGCCTTTAAATGTTAAAAGGGGAGAAGCATAGGGATACCTTTATTACTATTTAATGAACATAAAAAATGTTTAATTTCCAGTGCTAATAATGTTTCACTGTCATCTTTTATGAATACTCTTTGTGTCATAGTTTCATGTTTGTATATTTTTCTCCATTTCTTCATTTCCCTATTAGAGTATTATTATACCTCAGACATAAAAAAATATTTGGGAAGGAACCATCCATCCCAAATGTGAACAGAAAGGAATAATTCTTCGGTGTTATTATATCCATCCTGACCAAAATTAAATTTAAAGCCACCATATAAAAATAATAAGAAAATCGCTGTATGGTCCATGGGTTAAACTAATTTTGTCGCAGGACTTTGGGACATTTAGATGCTCTTCATATGATCTATAGCGTTGACTAAACCCTACTGAGTGTCTGTTTCTGGAACATCTAAGTAGACATGAAGAATAACGTCAAGCACCTCGGGGCCTCCTCTGAGTTATCGCCTATTATATCCATGTTTCCATTCTCAAAAGTCCTTTATTTCAAAGTCCTTTATTTTCACTAAAAAGAGAGGGGTACTTTATTGTTCCTCCAAAAGACATGCATTGGGTTGGGAAGAAGCAGCCAGTTGGAAAGTAAAAGCTGAAATGAACCAATTAGTTTTCCTTATATTGCAAAGCAATTATTTGACACCAGAACCTGCACCCCATCTGACTCCTTTCCACCTCCTAAACCAGCTGGTTGTCTTAGAAATAGTCTTAATTCATGAGATCGAGCTCACCATGGCTTACTTCCTGGGGTAGCTGGTAAAAAAAAAAAAAAATGAATTACCCCAGAGAAATGAGCGCCCTAAGGATAGTTTTTGGACGATAGAATTCCAGGAACCTTACATATTCTTGGAACGTACTATTTGCAGGATACTCCAGCAAAAGCAATGTGATATCCTCCTACCTAAAGGTCTCCAGGAGGTAGATTCTGAAGAAATTACTTTTGATGAAATTTCAGGCTATTTGGTGAATAAATTGCACATAAGCAACACTTACTCTGAAAGTGATCAAATAATTGACACACAGTTAAGGCAATATGTCAATCTTTAGAAAGTAATTCACACAAACATTTTAATGTGACATGCTCTAAATATGAAGTGACTGGTTCAGCCTCTTTTCAAGTGGTTTTCCTGACACTGTGTAGACCAGTCCTTTTCCAACTTTAATGTGCAGTAAAAATACTTCCTTGGTATCTTATTAAAAGGCGGATTCTGACTCAGTAGGTCTGGGGTGGAGTGCAAGATTCTGCCTTTCTCACAAGGTCTCAGGTGACGCTGATGTTGCTGGTCCATGGACCACTCTTTGAGCAGCAAGGACATAGTAACAGCATCAGATTTACACAGGAGAAGAGAGGCCAGGTATGCTACATGCCTTCAGGAGAGGATTTCAACATGTAAGCCCATGTCTCTGATGTTACAGGCGAAGGAGATGCAGCAGATGGTGAAATTGGAAGCCGAGATGGACCGCAGACCAGCAACAGTAGTATGAAACTCCAAAACGCAAACTGAAGCAGCAAAACCACACAGCATCAAAAGTTCTCTCCCAAACTTCTGAACACAAAGTCCATGGAAGAAAATCGTTGTCTTTTGTGTTTCCTTTATGTATAGACAAGATGTTACCCAAAACCACAGACTTCCATACTTCTAGTTCACATTTTGAATATTGAATTTCCTTGGCCAACCCAAAGTAGCTACAAATCCACAAAAATGACCATTCCAATAAGGCAGAGTTTAACCATGGGTAACGCAACTTAAACATGTTTGCTACAAAATACCATCACAAGTAAATGAGCCTAGTGTTAACAACTCTGCTTTGTGATGCATTAGGACATGTTTGAGCTGCAGCAGAAATAGTGCATTAGCAATTTAATAGCAAGTGCATGCACTAGCAAAAAAAAAAAAAACTCTGTCAATAAATATATCAGCAAAAGTGAGGATTGGCAAAACAAATAATTTTGCGGAACTTTTCTACATCTAAGTTACCTCATTATTAAGTGCCATGTCTCTACCATGCCATGAGAAGCTTATTTTCTGTAAAAGTTGTGGAAATTATTAGAAAAATAGAACAGTATACCCGTGCCAAAACTCATCAGTGCTCAAAGGAGAAAACTCTGTTAGGTACATCTAAGGAAGTTTACATCTGACATTGCTTTCTAGGAATTGCTTCGGCCGATTCCAGATGTTATAATTCACTATTACACCTTCAAGATTGTGAAGTGGTTATTGGCAAACGTTTGTAAATGTGACCATGTATAAAGTATTTATACTCCTAATTCACACTGTTATAGAACAAAATCATCTAAGTATTGCCACATGACAAGATTAGTAAACAAGAATACTAGAACTATGTTTGCATGATACACAAGCACCAATTAGGACTAATCCGTACAGACACAGTTAACCTAATGCCAAATCAATACTGGTGGAATACATGTATGGCACAGACTATAATTTGACTATCAAGACTTTTAGCATACCGAAAAAGTCTATATATATGTGTATATGAATTACGTGGGCATTCTTGATACTTCAACTTCTAGTTTCAGAAAAAAGTACATAACTAATTTAATTTTACACAAAAATATTTATGCAGATTTTCAGAATTTCATATCAGGAAATAACCTTTTTATGTCTGTTAAATATCAAAACAATTTGCTACAGTGTTAATCTGCATGGTCCTTAAGCCTGCTGTGGTGGTGATACAGACAGTGCATGAAAAAGTATTCCGCTGGGAATTGAGCCAGGCCACCAAAGCTGAGAGGAGCGCATGGAAAGCTGGTAGCCTAGAACTAATCAGATTACTGATTTTTAGACACAAAATACCAACTGACATTGTTGTATATGCTTGTACAAATTGATTCTGTGTGTTCCTCTGAATAAAGCAGAGAAAATTATGTTACCATCAATAATGAAATTAAACTTCCAACTTCTCTAATAAAAATTTAAAACATGTAGCACCTGTCAGCGTATTTGCTCCCAAAGATGCTTTTCAGTAAACATTTTGCCTTTTTCATAAATGGTAGAGATCATTACTTTACTACTTTCAAAAGAGGCTTGTTCATTAAGTGTTGAAAAGGCTGTGGAGAAAAAGGAACACTCATACACTGCTGGTGGGAATGTAAATTGATGTAGCCATTATGGAAAACAGTACGGAGCTTCCTCAAAAAATTAAGAATAGAATTGCCATACGACCCAGCAATCTCTCTTCTGGGTATCTACCCCAAAAATCTGAAAACACTTATCTGTAAAGATACGTGTGCCCCTCTGTTCACTGCAGCATTATTGATGGTGGCCAAGACATGGAAACAACCAAAGTGTCCTTCAATACATGATTGGATAAATAAGATGTGGTACATACACGCAATGGAATATGACTCAGCCATAAGAAAAGATGAAGTGCTGCCATTTGTGACAACATGAATGGGTCTTGAGATTATCATGCTAAGCGAAATAAGTCAGACAGAAAAAGTCAAGAACCATATGACTTCACTCGTGGGATATAAATCTGAAAGTGACAACAAAAAAACAAAAAAACAGAAACTCATAGACACTGACAACAGTTTAGTGGTTACCAGAGGGTAAAGGGGGAGAAGGGTGGTAGATGGGAGAAAAGGAGGTCAAAAATATGGTGATGGAAGGAGAACTGACTGGGTGGTGATGAACACACAATGCAATATATAGATGATGTGTTATAGAAATGGACATTTGAAACCTATATAATTTACTAACCAATATCACCCCCAATAAATTGAATAAAAAAGGCTTATTCACGCCCTCAACATATTTCCCCAAAAAATGATACAAAACAGGCTGATTCTAGTTGACTCCCAAATGCAAAGTACTTGTTAGTCTTTTTCTCATATTGATAATTTGAACTGACTTCTGTGAAATTTCTCTGGTCCCAAATTTTCTTATCTGCAAGACAATGGAAATAGACTACATATCTTTGTGCACTAGCCTCCCAAGAAAAATTACGGCTATTAAAATAGCATCACATTGCCAATCTTCAAAGATTGCGAATGGCTCCTTCTCATCAAATCCAGTGGCTTCTTCCCAGAGTTCAGGTGAGTTTACCGTTCTGTGTAGCACCTGACTGAACATCACTTACCTCCTCTTTTCTCTCCTTCTAAAAGCTACTCCTAGTTTTCCCACTTTTCTGATTGTTTCTACTCTGATTTTTCATCCTCCTGCACTACCATAAATATTTCCATTTTCAGTGTTCTATCCAGAACAAATTTTTTCTTTACCCCGGATTACCTTAGGATTTAGACAACTTACTCTATCCTGAAAGATGTCATTGTAGTAGGATTAAAATGAACAACAAAAAATATGTGTTCTACTTTCTATTACAAGTTCATATTGTACTCAGATTCTGCCTTCTCACTTATAAAAGAAAAAAAAAATCTTGCCAATTAACACTCTTCCAGCTTAAAAAACACTTTATTTCAGAAGCGTATTCAATCAGTTCAGTCAACCCCTGTTGGAGTTCCCTCCCCATTCAGGAAGTCTCTGCTTTCTCCAGATGACATCTGGGTGTGAGAGGAAGTTCATGTGTCCTCCAGCAGTGGAAGGAGCATCTGGTCTCCCCAGTGGGATGGTCCTAAGTGCCCTGTACTGCAGCCCTGCAAAATGGGTCTTCCCATCCCAACGTCTTCAAATCTCTGCTCAGCCAAGTGTTCACTCTCGGCCCAGTTTATTCCAGCATTCTTCTAGCATATGCAGGAACTTCTGGATCTTCGTGGGTTATGGGTGAACCAGAGGTACTAGCTCAGGTCCATCCATTTATAAATCTCCTTTGGCCATTTGTCAGCTACTAGCACCATGTTGTTCCAATGCCATGGGGGTTTCTGCAGGAGACCTGCAATTTTCTAGAGCTATGCCCCAAGATGCAACAAGCATCCTGCTTGGGGTCCTGCTTTATACTGGACCCCAAGCCTATCTGGGTTTCTACTACATCTTGCTTCTCCCACCCCCAGGACTTTTTATTCCAATTTGGGAGTCAGGGTACTTGAGTCTCATTCTTACCCTTCTCCCTCCTCTCAGCTCAGAAAGGGTATTCAACAGCCTCTTCATGACTGATTGGAATGCACATACAAGACTCTACTTCCCTAAGTAGATTGTTCTTCCCTTTTGGGGGGAAGAAAAGCTTCGTGGAAAAGAAACCCGATTGTCAAGTAGGGAAACCTCAGGACGTACCATAGTTCATCACATCTCAGATACCACTGATTGTAACAGCCACCATTATTTTATACACCACAAAGAATGACATACTGCCAATTAAATTATGACACACCATCCAGTAATTGTAAGGCATATCTCAATTTCAAAGATGTTCAAATGTGAAAAATATGTGCATCTTCAAATCTGTGAAATAAATAGTATTTCAAAAATATAGAAGCTCTTTAAACCCCAAGACTTAAGGTGGGGGAGCAAATTTAAAAGATAGAGCACAAGACAAACATTATATCAGAAAACATAAACTACGAGACAGTTCTGCAATCGGGTCAAAATTTAGCAATGAGTTTCCTGAAAAGCAATTCAAAAAGGGAAATCTATTTTTTGTCATCTACTCAAAGTATCTTCTCTACATGGATTTTCCCTGAGAAGTTTCATTCAATCACATAGCTTCAATTTCTATTAATACTTCTTTGTATATAATACTCAAACCCATAACTTTATCTTTAACTTCACTTCTCCTAAGCACTGGTTCTTCCTCTCAGATTTTCAGAGTTAAACAAATGACCCATGTACACATTGTATGTAGTTAATCAAAAATAGAGACGCTTCCTCCATCTGTACTCTCTCTTTAACAATCCATAATGGGTACTTAAACTTGATGCCATCTTGTATCTTCTTTATATCATTTTCTCCCATACCCCATCTGTTGATAAAAACTGTGAATTCTACGCTATCTTGGAAACTCCCCTGTCCTCCCTTACAACTTCTCTCATTCTTCAACACTCAGAATTTTATCACCCTATTGAATTTCTTTGCCTTTCAAATTTTTTTCTACACATAGGTTAATCTCCACAAATGACAGCTCTGATTATATCACAATTCTGCTTGTAAATGTTGAACTCTTATCTACAACTGAAAGAATAATGTTGAAATGACAAATATCAGCATTCAGTTTTGACCCCAACCAGCCTACTTATTTAGACAGTCTAAATGCATCACTATTCTTTGTTCACACATGGCACACATCTTTTCTAGACCATAATATATTGATATTCTATCAATCCTTAAAAGCAACCTCCAAAAATGCCACCTCCAAAAGATCCCTTGTTCCCCCAAGCCAGAAATAAACTGCCATTCTGAATTTATCCATTTGTACTTTAAAAACTATTTAGATAATTCCGCTCGAGGTGGTGGTGTAGGTAGACGCTGTGCTTGCATCCACTCACAGCCACTTCAAAATTACAACTAAACTACAGAACAGCCATTATTGAGAATCACCTGAACTATAGTTGAACATAAGTCCTATAACTAAGGATATACAGAAAGCCACATGGAGACGGGCAGGAGGAGCGGAGACGTGGAACAGGCTGGTCCCACACCCGGATGTGGTGGTGAACAATCAAGAGAGCTATTTCAGCTGTGGAGGTTCCCCCTGAGGAGAAAGGGGTCCCAGGTTCACACCAGTCTTCTTATCCAGGGTTCCAGTGCCGGGAAGAGAAGTCCCCATAACTTCTGGCTATGAAAACCAGTGGAGATTGTGGTTGAGTGACATGGAAGGTGTCTGGATTCCCAGGTGTTTTTCTTAAAAGGCTTATTCACTGACAACTCACTGGCTGTGAGCTCCAGCACTGGGGCAGCAGCTCAAAAGGTGCCAGGGACATACAGGGAGGAACTGAATTATCTGGCTCCAGGACAAGGACTGGAGGGGCAGCTTTCTCCCAGACAGAAGTGCTGGCAGATGCCATAGTTTATTTGTTGAGCTCTGCACCCCCACCCCCACCCCCAGAATATAGACACAGGTGGCCACCATATCTGAGTCTCCATCAACCTGACTAACATTCTTCTTCACCCTGCCCTAGTGATTCCCTGATACCCTGACCCATCCAACTTGCAGAACACCCCAAGTCGCTTCCCAATACCTTTCCCATATAAACGGCCTGTCTTGGCTCATGCTTCAGACTTTCCTAAAATGTCTCAAAGGTTCACAAACCCCAAACAAGCAACATTTGTCCTTGGTGTGCCCTGTACCTCTTGCTAAGCAGCCCCAAGCCTGGCACTAGCAGCAGCTGGCCTCAGTTCACAGCTTAGCCTCTCCCAGGTACCTCCTAATTCAGCATGGGTAGCAGCCATCTGCAGATTGCTTTGTGATGCTAGGAGAAGTGAAGTTAAAGATAAAGTTATGGATTTGAGAATTATATACAAAGAAGTATTAATAGAAATTGAAGTTATGTGATGCCTGCCCAGTCTGCTTTTCAGGTGTGTGGTCCATGGAGGCAGCTGAGTGGTGCTCCAGCTCGGTCTGAAGTCAGAAACTGGGTGTGCTGGCCCCCCAGGGCCTCCTGGAATGAGCCACAAAGCAATCTGCAGATTAATAGAAATTGAAAGTTATGTGATGGAATGAGCCACAAAGCAATCTGCAGCCCAAGACACATCAAAATTAAAATGCCAAAGTTTAAAGACAAAAAGAGAATCTTAGCAGCAAGAGAAAAGCAGTTAGTTACCTACAAGGGAGTCCCCATTAGACTGGCAGCTGATTTCACAACAGAAACTTTGCAGGGCAGAATGGATTGCATGAAATATTCAGTTATAAAAAGCAAGGACCTACAACCAAAGTTACTCTACCCAGCAAAACTATCATTTAAATTGAAGGAAACATAAAAAAGCTTCCCAAACAAGAAAAAGCTACAGGAGTTCATCACCACGAACCCATATTACAAGAAATGTTAAAGGGACTTCTTTAAGGAAGAAGAGAAAACATGAATAATAAAAATGGCAAAAACTACATATCTATTAACAATTACTTTAAATGTAAATGGATTAAATGTTCCAATCAAACGACATAGGGTGGCTGAAGGGATAAGAAAATAAGACCCTTACATATGCTGTCTATAAGAGACCCACTTCAGATCAAAAGACACAGACTGAAAGCAATGGTATACAAAAAGATACTTCATGAAAATGGAAACAAGAAAAAAAAGCGGGGGAAGCAATAGTTATACCAGACAATAGGCTTTAAAATAAAGGCTATAATAAGAGACAAAGAAGGACTCAGTAATCCTACTTCTGGGTATTTATCTGAAGAAACCCATAGCACTACTTCAAAGGGACATGTGTAGCCATATGTTCATTGTGGCATAATTTACAATAGCCAAGATTTGGAAGCATCCTGGGTGTCCAACAATGGATGAATTGATAAAGAGGTGGTACACATATACAATGGAATATTAGTCATAAAAAAGAATGAAATCTTGCCAACTGCAACAACGTGGATGGACCTTGTCGTGCAGGGCAGCCTGCGGGGTCTCTGCTCCCGCTCCCCACACAAGAACGCAGGATATGGTGAGGCCAAAAAGGAACACCCACGGAGCCATAGGTAGGGGAGTCATACCACTACGGTCTCACTGGAGGCTGGGTTCACTGGACGTGCGACCTGCTGTCCGTTTTCTCTGCAACCGACCGACGACTCTCCTCCACTCTCTTCCGTAGCCGCAGCAGTTATATTAGTGGCCAATGGCTCAATGGCTACAGCTGACGGCCAATCAGCCACAGCTGATGGCCATCTACTACCCGAGCCAGCACCCCTCCACGTGAGGCCAAGAGCCTGTAAACTACTTTCTGGGCTCTGCCCCCACAGACCTAAAGGGTATTATGCTGAGTGGAATAAGGCAGAGAGAGAATGACAAATGCCATATGATTTCCCTTATATGGGGAATATGAAGAACAAAATAAATGAACAAACAAAACAGTAATAAAATCATAGATACAGAGAACATTTTGAGGGTTGTCAGATGGGAGAGGGGTTGAGGGACAGGTGAAAAGGGGGAGACGATTAAGAAGTACAAATTGGCAGTTACAAAACAGTCATGGGGATAAAAAGTATAACATAACAAATATAGTCAATAAAATTTTATTAACAATGTATGGTGTCAGATGGGTACTAGATTTATCAGGTTGATCACTTTGTAAGTTATATAAATGTCTAATGAGTGTGTTGTATACCTGAAACTAATATAATATTGTATATCAACTGTAATTGAAAAATAAAAAATTATGAAGTTATTTAAGTATATGACTTTTTTACCAGCCCAGACTAATGTCTTTCCAGGCTGTATTCATTTGATTTGCAGATAACAGGTAGTCAATAACTTTCAAATGAGTATTTAAATTATTTTCTGGACGATAGAATGAAGGATTTCTAATTGCTTGTATGGCCTCTTGGGCAGGCAATGTCTTTGAAAACCTGAGTGAAAGGTTAAAATAAGCTTTCTTGTGATTTGTCTTCTCAATTTCAAGAAAACAGTTTTCCTCTATTCTTAGCATCCTTTCAAAACAGTGTGACTATCACAGTGGCCAACAGGCACTTAGAGTGGACCCATCAGCATTAAGTGTGATTATGGAGAGCGATGAGGGAATATTTTATATTATTTCCGTGTTGAGGTTGTCTTATGGATGCCTCATTCCAGGCCCTCTATACCTTCTCTTTCATCATCACTTCTATCAATCTAACAGAACACCGTGCTTTCCTACTTTTCCTTGGTGCTTGGCATTTAATAGAATCCCAAGCACAAACTTTAATAATTGCATCTTTAATGTCATAATAAATTCTAGGTAGTGCCCCTGGGATGAATTTTTATGAGCCATCATCTTTAATAATATTTCATGAAAAGTGTTCTGCTTCATAGGTTAGAATAATGAAAAAATATTGAGGGAGGGAGCAGAGTAATGGTTAAAAATAGCATCATTGCTTTTATGTAAAAAGGAAAAATAGGTGGTTGCGCTTATCTTGATAAATGATTCAGTGCCTTTTCCTCTCATGTTACTTTCTTGGAAATTTAGGGCAAGGGACAGTCCCCAAGCTGCTTCATCCTGGAAAGTTTTGAGACTCCTTAAAGTCTCCATCAAGCTCAAATTTGGAAAAATATTCCAAAGGAGGCTAGTTTAATATTGTAGACCTAATCACTCACACCATGACCCAATAGCTTTAGGTGAATCAGAATGTACCAAAAGCATAAAGGTGTGGGGCAGAATTTGACTTTTGGTCATTTCTGAACTTTGATATATAATTTTAATGAGGAAATGTTATAGTGGTCCATCAAAATACTTATTGTTCACCCTTTTCAAGCAATGTATATACTTAATTTTCTCAAATTTTAGTCACAGCTTTTTACACTCTATCTTTTGCTTTTCCTTAGGAAAAAAAACCTAGTATTTGCATTAGAGTGTGGTGCTCATAACACAGTATACGGAACTCTACAGGCTATACCACTTGAGTACTATGAATTCTTACATACCTTGACTGCCTCACAAATTGTTATATTAGACACATCCTCGGCATTGAACTAACTTTATTTTTATACAGGTGCACAAAACAATGCAATAGACATTTCACCCCTCACAAAGTGATAAGCTCTCCCCCAATCTCTTGCCCCTCTGACATCGTATCTATCTATTACAATTTCATTGATTCTATTCCTTATGCTGTACTCCATATCCTGTGACTACATATATATTAAATTATAGTTGACATTCAATATTATTCAGCTTCAGCTTCAGGTGTACAGTGCAGTGGTCAGGTATCTACACTGTCCATGAAGTGGTCTCCAATAAGACATGTGCCCATCTGACACCCTACAGAATCTTTACAGCATTATTGATTGTATTCCCCAAACTGTCTTTCATATCCCCGTGAACTAACTTTATTTATTCATTGATCAGATATTTATTAGGAGCCCACTGTTATCCTCTATACTTTCAACTAGTGTTTTACTAGTATTGCACTATTTTTTTAAATTATCTATAATTTTAGTTTGGGGCCATGCCGAAATGGTAGATGGATTGCATTACTGGCCCCAATTTTGTAAGCCTTCCTGTATCATGTCCTTTGGTAGCACCCTTCTGTACTGACTCTGGGCTTGGCCATGTCATTTACTTTAGCCAATGGGATAGCAGCAAACTTGACACAAGCAGAGGCACATTTTTGTTTCTGCCCTTGGATCTCTGCCACTGCCATGAAAACAAGCTGGCCTGCTGGTAGATGGGGAAGACTTGTGGAAAGTTGAGTCATTTCAACCATCCTACCTACTGACAGCTAACGCATTGGGATGGATCTAAGAACAACTCAACCTTTCCTGGACCAATGGAACCATCCAGCCAACCCAGAAACTCATGAGAAATAGTAAATGGATGTTATTTTGAGTCACTAAGTTTTAGGATGGTTTCTTATGTGGAAATAGCTAACTGATACAGCCAAGCCTTGGGAATATGAAGACCATAAAAGTGTCATCTCAGTGCTCCAGAGACTGCACTTAAAAAAAAAAAGCCACTGGAATCACTAATGAGAGTGGGCCATAGTTTTCCATTGAATGATCCCAGACATAAAATAAAGGAAACAAGTTTTTTTATTTAGTAGTCTAGTAATGGAAATACTCATATATAGTATTGGGAAGTTAGACTGATTTTAAAGCAACATTTATAAAGAGACAAAATAGAGGCATATATTACATATTAATAGGAGAAATGTTAAATGTATGCTAAATAATATATGCTGAAATAAAATTCAACAATTAAAGATGTGTTCTGTGGCTTGGAAGTCTATTAGGCTAAACATCTGCCTGCTCACTTTCCAACAATTCCACTGCAAGAGAAATGAGTGCAGGTGTTCACCAAAAAATATATTCTCCATGCATAGTAGCAAAACCTAGAAACAATTCAAATGTGCACCAATAGAATGGATCAATAAAATATGGTGTATCTGCACAATGGAATGCTCAAAAGTGCTTACCTTATGATTCCATGTATATGAAGAGCAAGAAAAGGCAATGGTAACCTTGAAGGAGGGTGACAGAATAGCAGTTCCCTCTGTGGGAACTTTCTGGTATAACGGGACTGGTCTATAGAATTGGTTCTCAAAGTGTGCACCAAGGACCCCTTTGTGGAGCAGCGTATCTTCAAGAGCCTTCCAGAGGGTCTGCGAGGTCCTCTTGTCTCAAGTCCACCTCTGTGGGAAACCAGAGTTTCTTCATATACGTCAATGAAAATGACATAGCACAGCAGACGAAAGGAAGAAAAAGATACAGAATTCAGATGATTTCTATGAAGCGAGACACGAAAGAGATTTGCAACAATGTAAAAATAATTTTTAGAAAATATAGTTATTTTAATAACAATATGCTGTTTTAATAATACATTAGCTAAATGTTAATACTAATGGGTTTATTGTTATTTTTAATGATAAATATTCTGAAATTTCTGTTTCATTCAATTTCTAGCAGTAATATTGACAGATAAAATTCACATAAGCAAAAATTCTGTTTCTTAAAAATTTAAGAGTGAAACTGAAGATTTTGAGAACTGCTGGTCTGTAACTTGAGCTGAGTGGTAGTTACATGGTTGTTTACATGGGTAAACACTGAATGGTCTATACACTTAAGATTTGTGTACTTTGTTGCATGTATGTATCTTAATTAAAACCATGTTCTTAAAAGTATATAGGAAAATAGATATATGGTCATGATATAAAGCAAACTGGAAAAAAAATACAGTATAACTTAGTATGCAAAAACACATATTACATTCAGAAGATCAAAAGAAATTATGCCAACATAACAAAGCTTACCTCTGAAGCCTGCTGTTAAGCGGGAACCAGCTAAGAGGCATAATTATCTGGAAGAGTTTTGAGTAAAAAATTAAATCAGCAGGCTTTTCTCTTCTACAGAGAGGCTACTCCACACCTCCCATAAAGAGAAAGAACAGGAAAGACTATGCTCAATGAGAAGCAGAGCTTGATGCAGACCTTGTTCTCATCTCTCCCTTCTAGTGTTTTCCATGCCAACTCTCCAAGTTAGCAATGGAAAAGGATTTAAACAAATACAAGAGTAACTACCTAAGACAAAGACTGTTCTGACAAGGAATAGGAAATGACACACCCAGGGAAAAGAGTAAGAAATTCACTTAGAAAAGAGGCAGCTGTCAGACTATTAAGAACTGGAAGATAAATAAACAGTCCCAAGGGATTTTGCAACAATGTTAATAGGGTAAAGCAAAAAGGAAATGAGTAAAACTGCGTTCAGCTAAGACAGACGAACTTTGTTTTGTAGAGATCAGTGTGGCATCACACTGACCAGGGTTTAAATTCTAACTCCAGTATTTACTAGCTGTGGACTTCAGGCATGCTACGTAACCTCACTGACTTTGAGCCTCGCATCTGTAGAATGGACATAATGCTACCTGCCTCAGAAGGCTGCTGTGAGGATTAAATGAGATTTTGAATGCAAAGAGGATACAGTTCTGGGGATAGCTTAAATGTTCAATGGTATTTTTAAAGATTGTCCATGGCTGTGTTTATTACTTTTTGATTGAGAATTACACTTCACAGTAGAAGCCCTTCTAGGAATATTTAAATCCTGTTACTTCATTATTTTGCACAGTATGTGAAGATATGATTTTAAATTTTTGGAAAAACAAAGTATTAAGTCAATATATTATTAATGATTGATTAACAAAGTTCATGTCAATAAAATGTTTAATAATATTCATTAGATATCTTCAGAGAAGCAAACTGCAACTTTTTTCAATATACCAAGCTTTAAAGAAAGATAGCACATTTTATTTATCCACTTATCAGTTAGCAAACATTTAGGTTATTTCCAACTTGGGCTATTTTTAAACGATGTCGCTGGGCACATTCATGTACAAGTTTTTTTGTATGAACACGTTTTCATTTATCTTGGGTATATACCTAGGAGTGGAATTACTGGGTCATATGGTAACTCTATGTTTAACCTTTGAGGAAGTTCCAGACTTTCCCCAAAGTGGCTGCATTATTTTACATTCCCACCAGTAGTATATGAGAGTTCCCATTTCTCCACATCTTTGCCAACACTAACTGTTATTGTCTGTCTTTCTGATCATAGCAATCCTAGTATGCATGTGATGGTATTTCATTGTGGTTTTGATTTGCATTTCCCTGATATTAATGATATTAAGTATCTTTTCATGCGCTTATTGGCCATTTGTATGTTTTTTAGAGAAATGACTATTTAGAGCCATTGACCAGTTTTAAATTGGGTTATTTGTTTTTTTATTATTGAATTGTAGGAATTCTTTATGCTTTTAAAATACTAGTTCCATATCAGATATATGATTCCCAAAAACAAAATTTCCCATTCTCTCAGCTGTCTTTTCACTTTCTTTATGGTGTCTCTTGAAGCACAAAAGTTTTAAATTTTGATTACGTCCAATTTATTATTTTTCTTTCGCTGCTTTTGCTTTTGGTGTCATATCCAAGAAACCATTGCTTAATCCAAAGTCACTATGATTTATGCCTGTTTTCTTCTAAGTGTTTTATAGTTTTAGCTCTTATGTTTAAGTCCTTGATACATTTTCAATTCATTTTTGTATATGATGTAAGATAAGGGTCTACTTCCATTCTTTTGTATATGGATATCTTATCCCAGCACCATTTGTTGAAAAGACTATTTTTCTCTCACTGAATTGTCTTGGCACTCTTGTTGAATATCAATTGATCGTAAATGTGAAGGTAAACTCACTTTCAAAACTCCCATCACCCCCAATGACATTGCTCAAGATATGGATGACCTTCACCTAACTAAGATATGGATGACCTTCACCTAACTAAATCCAATGGTCATTTCTATGTGCTCATCCGAAGCTCTCAGTAGCATTTGACACACACAGTCAACCATTGCCTCATTCTTGAAACACTCTCCTGTCTTTGTATTTATGACTTCACATTATAGGGAAGCACAAACTTCCCATGCTGCAGTCCCACCTTCTCCAAGGGAACTCCTTCTGTCCTTCCTTCCAAGCACAGAAGGCAGACCTCAGGAACCTCCTATCTATGAAGCTCCCATCCCCTCACATGCTCTCTCATTCTGCCCTTCTCAGAATGGAATAGAGAATGTATGACCCAGACCACACCAGTTAGCAATTAGTTCTAATTGCTCTTTTATCTTTTGCTCTGATTTTTGTATGCTTTCTCTCATCACCCCACTTAGACAATAAGTTCACGTTATTTTAGGCTCCTATTGCTGCAAAGCAAATTACCACAAACGTATTGCAAACCTATGTATTATGTCACAGTTCTGTAAATCAGAAGTCCAGGCAGAGTGGTTGGAGTCTCTGGTCAGTCTCGCCAGGCTGAAATCAAGTTTCAACTGGGCTGCATTTTCCTCTATGGCTCAGGACTTCTTACAAATGCAAGTAGTGGTTTGCAGAATTCAGTTCCTTGCAGTTGTAGGACTGAGGTCCCCACTTCCTTGCTATCTGTTGGTCCTCAGTAATTCTTAGCTCCTAGAAACTTCCTGCAGTTCCTTGCCACATGGCCCTATTGGCAGGCCCTCTTCACAGTTTAGTTTCTCAAGGCCAGAAGCAGAATCTGTTTGGTCCTTCTTCTTTCAGAAAGGGCCCAGTCCATTTTAGGGGCTCACTTGATTGTTCAGGCCCACCAAGGATAATTTCCATGTCGGTTAACTCAAAGTCAACTGGTTTCTTACCTTAATTATATCTGCAAAATGCCTTCAAATTTGTGATATACTATAACTGAATCAAGAAAGTGAATGTATCATATTCACAATCCTGCCCACATTCAAAAAGAAACTATACAGGGTATGTACATAGGGGGTAAAAATATTAGAGGCCATCTTAGATTTCTGCCTAACTGCACATCCACACATACCCTGTGAGCACAGACCCTGAATGTGAGTTCAATTTTACATATTTACAGCATTTAACAACCTCTCTCGTTTATCCCCATGTTATAGGCAAGTCGAGAACATTATCACCATCATACACATGAAGAAATTGTTGAGTCCAAGGTCAAAAAGCTACACAGTGGGAGATTAAAGAATAGAGCCCATTTAGTCTCCATTTTCCAAATTTCTCTTCTCTACTGAACCACCACCACGTAACAGATATCACCATATCTTACTTATATCTAAAAACCATGATCACAGTACAACCTGACATTTTACAATTACAATTATAAAGCGTGGCCGCAGACACAATGCCATTTAATTGTCATGGCAACCTATTAGTGTGGGTTTTATCATTTCTTCTTCAAATGAGGAAATGACTGAGTGAGTTCTACAGCACACCACATAGCACACTAAAGAACAAATAATAAGCTTTTTGTTCTTGGTGCTATCAAAAATTAATTTATGTATACCACCACATAAGATGCTATGTGGAAAACGCAAAGGGATATTATCCCTGCCCCAGAGGATTTATTTATTGATAATACATTGGAACTAGATAAATCCAATGCATTCCTAACATTAATTAGATTTTATTTAAATAACACCATCGAAAAAGGAGTTTAGCAGCATAATACAATCTAAACAAGATTTTGCTTTTAAAAGTCTAGCCTAGAGATCAGCAAACTATGGCCCATTGGCCAAATCTGATCTGCTACCTGTTTTTCTGTAGCCCATGAGCTGTGAATAGTTTTACATTTCTAAGAGGTTGAGGGGGAAAATTAAAGAACACTGTTTTTTGAGTCATAAGAATTATATAAAATTCAAATTTCAGTATCTTTAAATAAAGTTGTATTGGAACATAACCACATTCATCTATTTATGTCTGATCTATGGTTGCTTTCATGTTACTATCATAGGGTTAAATAGTTGTGACGGAGACTGTCTGGCCCTCAGAGTCTAAAATATTTTCTATCTTGCCCTTTACAGAGAAAGTTCGCCAGCCCTTGATCTATCCCACTTAAGCTGAGTAAACAAAGGGGAAAGGGATGGAGGTACCCCCAGAGTTGAGCCAAATGGCGAGAACGCAGCTTTCCAGCTTTTGGAGAAATGAAACAATAAAGGACCCTCAAAACACAGGTGTTTTGAAACCCAGGTCCAGGCAGTGGCAGAACGTCAAATGGGAAGACTGCCTGACTGCTTTACAAGCCTTTATAGAGGTAAGGGGCTGCCTTGGACGTGGAGCCCAGTCCATGCTGGCTGGGACAAAGAACAATAGTAGCAATTACCTCTGGGACTGAGCAGTGGGAGGGTCCCCCATGCCTCAGGGCCTCACCGTGTCATTGGGTAGTCCTAAAGAAGGGGAAGAAGACAATGAAGTCATCCTGGAATCTTGGTGTGTGTTCTCTAAAGAGTATTTTATTTGGGAGGTGATCCCAGGAAACACAGCGAGGGACTTGGGGTGTAGTGCAATACAGCTGGGGATGTTACTGCTATGAGCAACTTGTGCTCAATCCCGCTGGGGACTCTGAGGGACAGTATAACACTCACCTCAGAATTGTCCCACCAGGGGTGAAGTCAGAGGGGCATTTATCCTCCAACTTTGTCCTTTCATTAGGGGAGAGATGGGAAAAAGCCACAAGTGTTGGAGGCAGGAAGCATGAACAAGGCTATGCCCTAAAGCTGCAGGGGGAACGAGGTGAGAGTGGGGCATCGTGAGTGTCTGCTGCATGGGGCTTCCTTCCCCTCAACCTTGGAGAGTTAGTGGGATTGGGAGAGGAGAGTCAAATGAGAATTATTTTCATAGAAACAAACAATTAATAAATGGTACTTCCAGCTGCCAGTGTGCCGGACGCCTATGTATGTGTATTGTTTTCCCTATTGGACAGCAAACTCCTCAATGTCAGGTAAAACTATGAGTCTTGACATTTGCTTAACGGGGTAGCCAATCAGGGAAAAGTAGTAAGAAGTTTTTGCTCCCTCTTTTCTCTTTCACTGACTATCCTCTGAAATGGAAGTTATCAGTGAGAAATGTAAACAACAACAAAAGTCATAAATAATTCACCATTAGTTACTCTTCAATGATCAAAGTTGATCACCAAAACCTGGGCGAGTTAATCAGCT
The DNA here is from genome assembly GCF_057876585.1 of Rhinolophus sinicus. Lineage (NCBI taxonomy): Eukaryota > Metazoa > Chordata > Mammalia > Chiroptera > Rhinolophidae > Rhinolophus > Rhinolophus sinicus. The sequence goes on from NC_142513.1 coordinate 30,391,998, forward strand.
CTGGATCTTTATTTCCCATCACAAATTGATTTTAACAAATAGGGCAGAATGATACAATATGCATTATATTTTAATAACAACAAAACCTGTAGAGATGCGACGAGGTGGTGGGTTTTCTTTGGGGGGGAAGGGGTTGAGTTAATTTTTTAGCTTAAAAAATACAGTGACGGTAGTGTTTCCAGTTGAAATAGAATCCAGCCAGCCTTCCAGATTTCAAAGGGTGTATAATAGAAAAAACAGCCCATAAGTAGGTCATGAACAATCCTGCCCATTAATCATCCCAGGTCCACTGCGTGTGTGTGCCAGGTGCCAAGAAAGCCAGGAGACTCTGCCTCAAGGACAAGGTGCTTTTCTAAATTTACTTCTCAAATGTGAAATTCTAATATTTGGGTTCACTAATATTTTGCATTCATATGAGAAAGTGGACCCTACACTAGGGGTAGAGCAAAGCTACACAGCCTTGACATAGCAAGAAGGATCCTTGGTAATCACACTCACAAATTTGTATATACGTCCAGCAATTCCTCCTTACTGATCTCCACGAAAGCTGCCATTGGATATATAATAGGTACTTCAAATTTAAGTTCTTCAAAACAGAATTCCTGGGTGTGTTTTTTTAACCCACTCCTTCACATTTCAGTTGTCAATGGTATTACCATCTTCCCAGCCTCAGGCTAAAGTCCTCAGAATAATCTTTCATTACTCTTTCTCTCGTCCCCTTGGTCTAAACTATACTAGTAAGTATTATAGGCTTGTCCTCCAAGATACTTCTGGGATGGAACCACTTCTAAACACTTCTGGGATAATAACCACGGTTGTAACTACTGTCACCTCACACTTTGACAACTGTAATAACCTCCTGGTTTCATTTCCATCCACTCTTGAGCCACTACAACCCTTTCTCCACACAGTAGCAGAGCGACTCTCTTGAAGTATAAATTGCATCGCGTAAGTCATCTGCTTAAAGTCCCTTAATGCTTCCTTCTGCACTAAAAATAAAAGCCAGACTCCTTTCCTGAGCATAAAGCTTCACATGATGTGGCCCCGGCTATTTCAGTTATCCATTGTTGCATAACACACCATCCCAAAACTTAGTACTTCTAACAACAACAATTTATTATTATTTCATGCTATTCAGCAAAAGAATAGCTGGCCAGTTCTGCTGTTCCATTTGGTATTGGCAGAGGTCACTAGTATGGCTGCATTTGATTGGAAACCCAACTGGAGCTGAATGAAATGTTCCAGATGGTTTTACTCATGTCTGGTGCCTCAGCCGGGAGGCTGCCTGGGCTTCTCCCTCTCCACATGGTCTGTTGGCATTTAGTGGTCAAGTTCAAGCTTCTTTTCCTATCAGTTGAATCTCAAGAGGAAAGCAAAGAAGCTGCCAGTATTCTCAAAGCCGATGCCAAACTACATATCACTTCCAACACTGTTGGTCAAAGCAAGTCACAAGAGCAGCCCAGACTCAAGAAAAGAGAAGACAGACCTGCCTCTTGATTAAAGGTGTGACATAAATGTACACCAATGGGAGGAATGTTTGGCAACTATTTTTAGAAATAATCTTCCATACCTACCTAGTCTCTCTAATCTCATACCACCCTATACAAGCCACACTGGGCATCGTCGTCTTTCTAGTAGTTGCTGAGATAGAGACTTATGGCTTTCCTGCCAATAGCCTTCTGTCCATTTTCTTCATGAATAGAGCTTCTGGATTTCAGCAAGGTTCATGGCTTCTCAGAATAAATACTATATGGACCAGTCTTCTTTGAAGCAAAGTATGACCATGTAATTGTTCTGGGCAATGGAATATCAGGGGAAGGGTCCAGTGGAAGTTGGCAAACCTTCCTTAAAAGACATCAGTTGTCTTTTCTTTGACCCATTTCTTCCTATACTTTTGCTCTTTCTTGCTGGTTTGACCATGAAGGGTCATTGAGAATAAAGGCTTTTCCTGGGTAGAGAAGTCTGAGTCTCTGAGACCATGGAACAGCCTACCAGCCCTGGAGCTGTGATCCCTGGGAAGTCCACAGGGAGAGAAATACACAGTTGTCTTGCTTTAGTTGTTTTGGGTTTTCCATGTCTCACTGCCAAACTTAATTTTTCCTGATGAGCATTTCTAGCAGAAGGAACAGCATTATGGCAGAAGAACATCCATAATGTAAGGACAGTGAAGAGGATTGAGGCATTGTAGGAGAGATAATAGTGGACACATCATATAGAGCCTTAAAGACATGGTGTTTTGTTTAGTTTTTGTTTGTTTTTTTTGTTTTTTTTTGTTTTTTTTTGCATCTGAATGAAATGGGAACAACTACAGTTTTGAAGAGGAAGTGATATGGTCTCACATATACTGTGGAATCACTCTTGATCCCATATAAAGAAAAGGCTCTGGGAGGGCCAAGGCAGAAACAGGGAACTAACTAGGAGGTTTTCATCTAGATGATAATTAATCGTGGCGTAGACCAGGGAGATAGCACTGAAGATGGTGAGAAGTGGCCAGATCATGGATCTACTTTAAAGAGAAAGATGGAAGGATTTGTTGATGAAATGAATGTGGGATGTGAGGGAATGGGAGAAGTCAATGGTCCTTTAGAAGCTTTTGTTCTGAACAACTAGACTTGCTGCTAATTGTAATGTGGAAGGTTGAGAGAAAGCAGGCTTTTTGAGGGTAGAGGCATAAGGAAAATTAGGAGTTTGGGGTTTTAGACATCGTATTAGTCAGGGATCTCCAGAGAAACAGAACCGAGAAAGAGAAGAGAAGAGATAGAGATAGAGAGAGAGAGAGAGAGAGAGAGAGAGAGAGAGAGAGAGAGAGAGAGATTTTAAGGAATTGGTACTCAGGGTTATGGATGCTGGCAAATCTGAAATTTACAGGGTAGGTGCACAGACTGGAGATCCAAGGAAGAGCCGACTTTGCAGCTCAAGTCTGCAAATAGTCTGTAAGCAGAATCCATTCTTCATCCGAAAACTCAGTCTTTTCTTTTTTCTCTTATGGCCTTCAAGTGATTGGAAAAAGCCCACCCACGTTATGAAGCATAATCTGCTTTATTCAAAATTTACTGATTTAAATGTTGATCATCTCTAAAAAATACCTTCACAACAATATGCAATCTGGTGTTTGACCAAATATCTGGGCACCATAGCCTACCCAAGCTGACACATAAAATTATCTATCATGGACATGTTAGGTTGGAAATGTCTTTATATATTCCAATAACGATGTTGAGTGAGCAGTTGATTTACTTGAGGTGAACCTTTGAGATCATCAACATTTCTTTTAAAGAAATAAGACTGAATGATATAAATAAATGTGTATAGGAAGAGAAGAGGTTTGAGGACTGGGCATTCCCACCTTAAGAGTTAGGACACATGAGGAGGAACCACCAAAGGGAACTGTGTGAAGAAGCCAGTGATCCATGAGTCATTAAGAGAGGGCGGTGTTTGGAAAGTGCTTCCAGAAGGAGTAAATGATCTCTGTGCTCAATTCTGTTGATAGGTTACGTAAGACCTGAAGACTTGCCATTGGATTTAGCCAATTGGACCTCATGAATAACCTCATGTGTCAATTAGGGTTCAAACAGAACAGAAGGAAGACATATAGTATTAAGCAGGAGACATATAGCAAGAGATTTGTTTCGAGGAATTGGCTTATATAATTGTGGGGATTGGCTAGGTAAGTGACTTTTAAAGGGCAGGCTATCAGGAAGGACAGGCTGTAACTCTCAGGCATGGGCTGAAGCTGTGTCCAGAGGCAGGTTTTTTCCTTCAGAGAAGCCTTAAGGCCTTCAACTAATTGGATGAGGTCCACAAGATTATCTAAAATATCTACCTGGCTTAAAATCAAGGATTCTAGATTTTAATCACATTTACAAAATATCTTCATAACAACACTTAGATTACTGCTTGAGATAGCCAAGCCTAACCAAGGTGACACATCAAACGACCATCACACCCCAACAAGACGAGCTTGGGTAGATTGTAGGAATAAAAGCCCAATTGAAGGTGGATTCAAAAGAATGAGAGGAGAGAACTTGGAGATAGTGAGTGTAGACAATTATTTCAAAGAACTGTGCTATGAAGGGAAGCAGAGAAATGAAGCAGTAACTGGAAGGAAGTTGGACCGTGGGCTAAGTGGCTAACGTAGGATGTAAGACAAGACCATTAACAGAGAGGAGCTTGAGGAACGAGAGGCTGTAGTTTTAGAAAGTTATCTCAGTGGATACTGAAACCACCAAGAGTAAGTAGAAATGACAGAGTGACAGTGAGTCAGTAGCTAATATATTCAGCAGATGAGATGTGCCCCATTCTGGTATGGTAGCACAAGAGAGAGTAGTAGAGGGACAATCTGGTGACATCAGATTCAAAGCTGGGGTAGAGAGGGTTTAAGGAGGAAAAAGAAGTGAACAGGAATTTGGTGCAAAGAGGACACACCCTCATCCTCAGACCCAGCATGAGGGGTTTGGGAGATAACAGCTCCCTCTGGAGAGGCCTGCACAGAAAGGAGTATCATCATATGAGATCCAGATCCAAGATAGAGCAAGCAGGTGAGGGAAATTTTCAGAGAAGTTGATGACTGAGGCAATTTTGCTGATGACTGATTATCAGTTGCAGAATATAGGAGGGGTAGGAGATGAGGTCAGTAAGGGGTTTTTCAGAACTGTGTCAGGAGGAGCTGGGGGTCTGGGTGCCCTTGGGTGCCTGAGATAGGGGAAAGTGGCACATGAGAGTAGTCTCAATGGTTTCCAGGGAGATGGTGGTAGTGAGGTGAGGAATCCTTAAGGGTGGGGGAATCTTGCCAGGAGCACAACACATTCTCAAGCCCTGTTTTCACTTTTACTGATGGAATGTAAAAGCTGGAAGCAGGACAGATGCATCCCAGCGCATAATCCCTCCAGGCCTCAGTTTCCTCATTGGAATAATAACTGGGCTGGAGAAATTCTCCTCTGTAGCTCCTACCAGCTACACCACGCTGTGATTCTAAATTTGTCTTTTAAATAGTTCCCTAACTTTTATTTGGCATAAATGTTTGATTCCCAAAACATTCACTCTTTGCAACTCCTTGGCCTTCGTCAAAATCATGTTTAACCCTTTCTTGGCCTCTTTCCATGACAAGAGAGAAAGAAAACAAATATACTCCATTTCGTCTCCATCAAGATCCTCTAAAGATCAAGAGAGCAACCCTCGGCACACTAAAGGTGTTTACTCTCCCCTGGACTTATAAAGCTACGTAAAAATTCTACAGTCCATTTTATTCACATCCCAGAAAGTTATATTCGTGAAATTAAAAGCCCCTTCCCCCACTCTAAAGTCATCTCCATGCCACATGTCACCTTATGTCCCTCCAAGGCTGAGAACGCAATAGTACACCAGCTGAACTAACTGTTCTCTCCAACCATCCAGCCCCGTCCCCCTGGACCAGTGGTTTGGGGTTTTTGTTTTGTTTTTGGTGTTTGGTTTTTGTTTTCCCTATCCTCTAGTACTTGAAAAATTTCTGATTCTTATAAAAAGCCATCCTACAGCTCTGGCCAGTAAACTGGCATAAGAACTTAGGTTCTACCAGCCTAAAATATTAACTAAATGTTATTAGAATAAAGGTTTTCCCTTACTGTTCTAAATTTACTGGCTCAGAAACTATTTTTTTAGACACTTATTTAGATATAATCGATGTATGCCATTATATTAATTTCAGGTATACAACATATTGATTCGATATTTGTATGTATTGTGAAATGATCACCAAAATAAGTCTAGTTACCATCCATCACCACACATTGTTACAAAATTGTTATTTTCTTGTGATGAATAGATCAGCAGTTCTTACAGTGTGGCCCCCGGGCCTCCCGCATCAGCATCACCTAGGAACCCGGTAGAAATGTCAATTATCTTGCTACACCTCAGACCTACAGAACGGGACTCCCCGGGGCTGTCTCTAACAATCCCTACTTTAACTATCTCTCCACATGATTCTGGTGCATGGTTAAGGGTGAGACTCACAGCTTTGACGCAACACACATTTTGGTCACATGGACTAACCTCCAATTCTCTTAACTTTGTATTCTTTTTTAGAGTCCTGGGCCTTGATGCTGTCCCTCTGCTTGGAAAGTCCTCCCCTACACTGTCTGCCTTTCATACCCTTCTAGACCAGCCTGGCTATGACTTCCCCTGGGAGGCCTTCTCCCATACACCCACCCACACACACCCCCTGCCAGGCTGAAGGAGACACCCCCCTCTTAGCCTCCAAAGAAAATTTCCTGCCATCTTCTACTTAAGCCTTTATTATATCATCATAACTCTTTACTTGACCTCTGGTCTCACTCCTGAAGACGTGGATTTTATTTTCCCACAATTTACAAAATTTTAAATGCCTACCATTATGTTTCAGGGAGGGTTCAAGGCACTGGGGAATTAGAAGTGTAAAAACAGAAAGACGGAAATCTTTGTTCTACTGAAAGAGGCCAGACAATAAATAATGTAAATAAATGCACTTCGTGGTACTATATTTCGTTGATTCTAAGCCACATAAGGTTTTCCTTTTCACTTTTAATCCTCAGAAGTCAGAATGAGTATTAATCAATGGTGTGTCATGGCTTAATTGGCAACTTTTTTCCCTTTGTTAGTAATACATAAAATAATGGTGTGTCTTAACAATAATGTGGCACCTTAGATTTGATGAAATACATAAAGATTTAAAAAGGTGTATAAGGGGAAAAATTAAGCTAGGGAGAAGAATAGGGAATATAGCTGTGGGGTGGGGGGGGGGGCGAGGGCAGAAAGAGTATCATTGGAAATAGAATGTCCAGGGAAGATCTCACTGAGAAGGCGATATTTGAAGACAGATCTGAAGGAAGTGAGTGATAGAGTCATGGGAACATGGCAGGGATGGGAAGAGCATGCCTGGTAGAGGAAAAGCGAGGGCAAAGGTCTAAGGACAGGAAAATTCCTAGTGTCTTGTTGATCTATTTAGAACAGAGCCTAGAACAGTGTCTGATAAGTACCCATAAATGTGTGTTCATATAATGGACCTCAACCGTTGATAATGTATGAATTCTTGCAGAATATTATGATTATCAAGTATTTTTACTTCATGCCCATATGGGCAATAGTGACTCTTGGAAATATCAAAGCCTTGACACTTTAAGTGTAAATTCAGGAAACCTTACTTTGCATCTGTGATATTCCAGACCTTATGATAAGTGTTGGGGAGATACATAAATTTAATATAGAGATGCATTAAATGTGATCCTTGCCCTTAAGGAGTTCTCAACTAGCAGAGAAAACAGAAAAATAACCACAATATAATGCTATATAGTCAGAGGTGTGTGAAATGTATTATTATAGCCACATGTGTAGGAGCAATATTTGTGTTCAGTCATACTCCCGTCAAGGTCTATTTCAAATTTCATTTTCTTAGAGGAAAATAACGAACAGCCTTTTAGCAGTACTTGGGTTAACTGTTAGGCTATGAGAAGTACATTACCATAAAGTTTTCAGATCCTGATTTTTTATCAAGTCTCCAATGCCAAGGGACATTAGATTGCAGCTCATACACGGGACACTCTTAAGAAACAGGATGCCAAAAAGTGGGCTGCTACCGTGAAAGTCCCATGTCCTGCTACCAATGTTATTTTATAGCTAATAATGCATCAAAGGGCTTGAATACTAGGACAAGCTGTCCAGCAACTGCAAATTGCCTCCCTCATCCAGCTTGTGATGCCTACAAACCCATAACATCCATCCCCCACCTCCTCATCTTTTAAAACATAGGGGCGGGAGATGAGCTGATTCACAGCTGCCTTTAAGTGCAGCTGAGTCAGTGAATCAAATCCTGTAGCCCTGGAGCCTGCCCCCAACGCTCAGTTCTGGCCTTCTCCACATTTCTAGAAAGTCTGTTTGCTCATGGCAGAAGTTGCAGTTGTCACCTTCTAGCAGCTCCAAACTTTAAATCTTCTTCACCAAGTCCAATGAAGAAAAAAAAAATACCTTTCCTATAAGCCCTGAGAAACGCCTCATCCTCCCTCATAAGGTCAGATATTGATTCCTAAATCAGGAATCTACGGCAGATTCAACATTGCCAGAATTCCATAGACTGAGAGAGCTGGACATAGGGTTTTCCCCAAGGAAACAGTGAAGTTAAAGGAAGTAGACGTGGCTGCCAGGAATGAGGGAAGAAAGCCAAGAGATGTGCACTGAACAATTCTTTCAAAACATGAACTGGGCTTATCTTCACACCAGTAATGGAACGGCCCCGTGCCTCACAGTGCTCCAATGACTGCCATACTTCTCCTCCTTTGTCCCTGCTTCACTCCTCGCATACCCCCTGCCTTCCATGTACACACAAACAAACACCATATAGAGACAGAACTATTTGGACATTCTGGTTTGTGTGTATCTCTGGACAACTTCCAAGGGAATAATAAAATCCAGGTCTACTTCTTTCTAGTTGAAGGAATTTTCTAGACCTGCAGTGTCTACTGCAGAAGCCACCAGACATTTGTAGCTCTTGAGCACTTGAAATGTGGCTGTTCGTGATTAGAGATACAAGATTTCAAAGATTTAATACAAAAAATACAAAATCCATGTAACACAAAATGTAAAATAGTGCATCACTATTTGTCATTGATAAAATGATGAAATATTAATATTTCTGATATCTTAGGTTAAATAAAATACATTATTAAAATTAATTTTATCCATTTCTTTTTACTTATTAAAATGTGGCTACCAAACTTGTAAAAACAGAGAATTAAATAGTGGTTACCAGAGAGTAGGGGAGTAGGAGAGATATTGTTTAGGATACAAACTTGCAACTAGTACATAAATAAGTCCTGGAGATCTAATGCACAATATACATAGACAACAATATTATATTGTAGTCATCAAACTTGCTAATAGACTAGATCTTAATTATTCTCACCTCAAAAAAATAATAATAATTATGTGATATAATAGAGGTGCTAACTATCGCTTCAATGGCAACCATATTACAATATATAAATGTATCAAATGAACATGTTGTACACCTTAAATTATATATGTAAAGTACATTTCAATCAATCAATATAAAAAATCAAATGTGGCTATCAGAATACTTAAAATTACAATTCTGGTTTGCATTATATTTCTGTTAGACAGTGCTGCAGTTGGGATTTATATGATGCTTTGAGTGGACCATTCACTTGACACTGTGGTTCTCACAATGGGGTACCCTCTCACCAGAAGCATCAGCATTACGTTGGGGGGGGGCTTGTTAAATATGCAATTGTTCAACACTTTCCCAAACCTACAGAATCAGCATCTCTGGGTGGGGTCCTGCCATCTGTGTCTTGACAAGTCCTCTAGGTATTTTTATTCAGTGGCTGCCTTGGCAAGACACAGAGCCAGAAGCACACTTCATTAGCGCTTCTAAAACTGATGGACTGAGAATGGAATTACTGAAAGTAGCAAAATCAACCTTTCCAGAGAATCAGGTTTACTAAGCAATTTAAAATACTGGTTTTCATTGATTTTCAAAATGTTGAAAATTAGATGTGAATATTGAAGCAAAAACAAGCTATTGTGCCCTAGGAGAGAACGGCTTGGGGCGGACAGGAAGTGGAATGAGATAAATAATTAGTCTCCCATTTTGATTTAAAATGAGAGAATGAGGAACTTGGCCTCTTAAGTTAACATTTATGGAATTGGATTGTAAATGACAGGTTCTGCACCACTTCCTTTGTGATAGGCATTATTATCAACTCCATTTTACAGGTAAGAAAACTGAGGCACAGCAAGGTAAATTAGTTGACTCAAGGCCATGTTTTCTGGAGCCAGAAAGAATCAGGCTACAGAGCCCCGGGCCCTCGACCATTAACCATTGTTCATACTACTGTCTTGCATTGAGCTCAGGCCATGTCTCAGCTAATCTGTAAAGTTGGTATTTCTACACTTCTAGTTGTTCCTGGCTGCTGTTAGAGTCACCTGGAGACACTTTAAACTGCACTCCTACCTGGGTTCCACCAACCAGAGAATCTAATTTCATTGGTCTAAAGTGGGTCCAGGAGTGTTTAGGAGTTCCCCCACCACCTCAGAAACAACTCGCATTTGATAGATGGTGAAGATGGGGCTGGGAGACAAAAGGTGGAACAAGCTGGCAGTAGCTAAACTCAGGCTCTAGGGATTAGGCTAGGGCTTCTTCATCTGAAACCTGCACGAGTTCCCTGGACACACGTTTTAAATTCAGGTTCTGACTCAGTAGGGCTGGGTGCGGATTGAGGTTCTGTAGCATCCAGGTGACGATGGTGCTGTTGGTCCAAGGACCACACTTGGGTCTTTGGGCTGTGCATTGTCTAGAGTCCCTGAGCCGTGTGAAACTTTCCTGGCTCCCAAAGAGTGGCAGCTCTTCCAGCAGTTGGGGAGTGGGCGGTGGGGGGGAGGGGGGTTCTTTGCCACGCATGTACCCAGATAGGGGATTCCTTGAGATTACAGACCTGATCCCTTTTGGTGTCCCCCAAAGCGCAGCCAAGGATGGACACCCCGAGCAGAGTCGGAGTAGGAGTTCCTGAGACCTGGAGGAAAATTCTAGGAAGCTGAAAGGAAACAGACCCACAGTTATGGGCCACAAGCAGAAACCCCAGTGATCCCACCTTCTTCAGTTCAGGTATCTTCCTCTCACTTAAACTCAACCTCGGGTTCTCCCTGGATTGCTCGACCGGGCCACTCCCACCTGAGCTGTTGAGCTGCAGGCGACGGCGTGGGGACAGGGACAAATTATCTTGCCCTCCCTGGGAGCACACGGCTTTCTAGGCCAAGCTTGGAAGGTCGGACAGCGTGATGCAAGCGTTTCAATCTGCATTTTCTACCCAACCTGCCTCAACACCCCTCACCACTGCCAGAACTCTCAACTCCAGTCCCGCTGACTCCCTCCAACGTTCCCTGCGCGCTAGGAGAAGTGGACCTTGGATGGTCCCAGAATGGAGGCGTTTCCCCACCCCCTGCACTGCGGCTTTCACGCCCGCCTAGGGCCCTTTCCAGGCACAGAAGGCCGAGTCCTGTCCGTATCCTCCCCGAGAAAGGCTGTGGGCAGCACTGTGCGGGCGAACGCCGAGGCCCAGGGAGCGGAGGTGGTGCGGCGCCCGGAGCCTGTGTGGACCGCAGCCGCACTCAAAGCCCTGCAGTCCTCGGGGACCGGGACTGGCGTGGTGGCCGTAACAGAAAACCGGGGAAAGGATAAACTTCGCGTTTGGGGAGGTGGGGTTTTCGTGGTCTTTCCCTGAGATATGTACACCGAACCCTTCCCCAACCTAAATCCAGCACCCAGGAGATGCCCACCCGGCCGATAGGTCCCCCTCCCCCGCCAGCCCGGCCAGCCCAGGCTACGGATCGTCAAGTCGGGAAATGAGACGATTCATCAGCTGGCCCTGAGTGCCAGCCAGAGCCCCCCCCCCCCCCATTTGTGAGCCTCCACAAAGCCACTCGGGAAAACCGCGCAGGCAGCCACCGAGACTCCTGACCTCCGTTGCTCGCGGCGGTTTTGGTGACTTGGGCTCCAAGGTCCGTTTGGCATGGGTGGTGACTCCAGAGGCTGTGGACGAGGTGGTGCTACAACCTCTATAAACCTGGCTGTTTCGCTGACAACTGAAAGAAAAACGAACGGTCCCCAGGAGAATTAGAAACACAAAGAACATCCTGGGGGATAAATAGATTTGGGCCCCCGAGGCTGCACAAGCGGGTGCCCCCGGCGGTGCTGGGCGACTGACCCCTCTGGCAGACAGACCTGGGGCGGCGGGAGCCTGGGGGGCCTCACAGGCAGAGACAAGCCTGGGACACCCACAAATTTGCTTTTGAATTAAAAGTAGCCATGGAGCCGCCAAGGAGAAAGATCTGAATGTCTTGTTTTCATTCCCTTATTTTGAGATTTAGTGTTATTTTCATTTTGAAGAGAACATTGGGAGGGTCTCCACGAGGTTTTCTAATGTGGGGTCTTCCAGAGTTCTCATCTTTCCCCATCCATCCTCCGGAGAAGAGGACAGAGGCGGGGACAGGCCACCCGCTGGCAGGCTTGAGCCGCACCCAGGCGGGCTCGGCGAAAGGGGCGTCAGTGTGCGGCCCGGGGCTGGGGTCAGCCTTTTCGGACCGAGACGTGCAGCTGAGAGGAGGCCCCCTGGTTTCTCGCTGGAGACCCCCATTAAAGTAGAAAACTGGGTTTTTCTTCTAGTTGCAACCTAAGGTAGAGAATGCCTTCATCTCCTACCACCATAACCAACCCCGCCACCCCTCGATCATCCCCAGAATTTTAAAAAAGACAAAAAGCACAAGACTTTCAGGCGTGGGCTTCCTGCAGTCCGGGGCGCTTTACCGGGGTACTGGGTGGGAGGAGGTGGGAGTTTCAGTCCCACTTCTCCTCTTGGCCAGGATTTTCGCTTAGCGACCAGGGACCCTAGCAGAAGGACCCCGGTGAGTCAGTCCACCCTCTCACCTCTGGTTCCCCGGCCCTAACCGGTCCACTCCCGAGCGGCCGCCAGCCCCGCCCTCAGCGGCCGCTTCCTCCCAGCTGCGCGCCGCGGGGCTGTCTGCGCGCCTTTGAGCCTCCAGCAGACTCAACCTGGCTCTCCTCTCAGTAAAATCTATTCTCCTTTGGAAAATTTTGCGCGGGTCCCCGTGTTGTCCAAGGCCTGGACCTGGACCGCAGCATCCTCCTGACTTTTGTCCTGGAAACTGGGCCACCGGGACACTTCGGGGGGCATTTCCCTCCGGTGGATACAGCCCCGAAGGTTTAGAAAGGGAAGAAAGAGAAAAGGAGAGAAGCGACGCCTCTGTAACCGGGTCTCCTCCCTCTCCCCATTTTAGCACCCTACACCCAGCTATCCCCCGAAGTCTCCGGACTGTTCTCAGGGTGGAGGAGGGACCCAAAAGGTCTGAGGTCCGGAGAGCGCCGGGGTCTCACCACGCACTCTTCCTGCCCCGGCCCAGGGTTTGCCGGGACTTCCTAGGTGGAGGGTCTCCAAAGGAGGTCGCAAGGAGCTAGGGACACGCTCTCTGCCAGGAAATTTTCTTCCTCCTTTTTTTGATCCTGAAAGTCCTCTGTCGCCGTGGCCCGAATTTGCTCAACTCCAGCACCCTCGGAATTGATCCCCTTTTCCTGGTTTTGGAGCTGGTGCTGACCTCACCTTTGCGACTGCATAGGGGTTTTCTCTCCTACCTCTACACCGGGAACAGCTGCGTGAATATGCCAGTCCACCCCGGATGCCAGGCGCCAACGGCTTTCCCAGGCTGAGGTCGTGACAAGCTCGAGATGCTGGCTGGCGACTAGGCGCCGGGCAGCAGCGAGCACCTCCTTTCCCGCCCGCAGAAGCGTTCAGATTTGGAGCCCGCAGCCCAAGCGCCCGGCGAAGCTCCAAGCCCTGAGCAACCAGCCTCGGTGCCACCCAAAGGTAATGCCGCGGCCACAGTCCATGTGTCCTGACCAGCGCATACTTCTCTCAAGTTGAGATATTACGCTTTAATAATGGAATTTCCAACATTTATTCATTTTTTTTTTCTAAAGAAATTGCTCAGATCACTTCCCAACTAAGGTCGTTCATAGAAGCCGGGCATTTGGTCCTGGAGGGAACCGTTAGGAAAGGCTTGTTGAAGAAGAGAGAGGTGAAGCCACTCCTCCCAGAAGTTGTCGCTAGTGGAGGAATAAAGTCATAACTAACATTGCTTCGTAGATTTCCATTCCAGTCGCCTTTCCAATACACTGAAGACTTTTTCTTGTGTCCTGGTCTTGATTATTAGACGGTCTTGAAATGTCACAAAATCATTCATAGAAACATCCGAAACTTACAACCCAGGACTCCAGCTCTGAACCAGCAAAGTTTCTTTTGAAGCAAAACAGACTGTCTATCCCACTCTCATCCCCCCCCCCCCCCCCGCCATTGGTAATTAATATCAATTTCCCTTAGTTCCAACACATCTTCAAGTGAATATGCAGATACCTTCAAACAGACAGTTAAAAGAGTAGTTAACTGGGGACAAGCAATCCTTGTGACACATCATAAAAGAAATTTTGATGAAGTGCATTACCTCAGAATTCAGGTAGCAAATTATTTTAAATGAGCCACAGCCTCTCTAACCTTAGGCCCATTGAGGTAGTTGTTATTTCTTGGAGAAAATACTTCTTAAAGGATTTTTTTTTTAAAAAATTCTAAATTGACTGTTGTCTTTTACAGAAAGTTCCCCTGCCACTGAGCTAAGATTTTCCTCACTGCTAGGAAACCAGAGAGGATTGTACTGCATGGCCAAAAACGTACACATTGAAGCTAGTGGTAACTAACTTAAAACTGATCCGAATAGTTAACCAATTCCTAGTTCAAAAGATGAAAATAATTTCTTCACTATTGAACTTTTCAGGAATGATCACCATCTGCTTATTCAGGGTTTGTCATATGGACTTTGTTCCCTAAATTCAAGCATGTGAAGGCATTTATTCTAATGAACACATAGAAGGACATTTTCTTAGAATTTAGCATAAACACACTTTCCCAATGAAAAGGCTATTGTTCTGGGGCCTTGTCTCTGCTATTGGTTACTGTCATTACTGAAACAGCTCTAGTTTCATTAAACTGGATGCTGAAGAGATCAGTGAAATGAAAGAATGAGGAAAATTTAATCAAGGACTTTTGAGCTTAGTGCATTGGAGATGCAGACTCAATTTTCTGATTCTTTCCAAATATTTTAGCACTTTGCAATCAGCTTTCTGATTCTTTCCAAATATTCCAGGGTTTCTCAATTTATGTGAAAAAAAATTCTTGTGTACACTTATTTTTCAGTTCCTATCCCCAAAGAGTTTCTATCCTAGAAAGGATTTCAAAGGTATTCAAAGGCAGTGATTGAATTAAATCAAATAATTGTTCAGTGATAAGCTAGCTGAACATATGAAAAGGTTTTGTTAAGTAGTAATTTTCACATAACAGCTGTGTACATCTTGTCCAGTATAGTTAAATTATCCCTGCTTCTGTTATCTATATGTGCTCCCATATTCTCTCTCTCTCTCTCTCTCTCTCTCTCTCTCTCTCTCTCTCTCTCTCTCTCTCTCATTGGTGGTGGTGGTGGTGGTGGGGAAAACAGAGGCAGAATACAATTTTACATTTCTCTGTAAGGTGGACTGAAGCATCAACAATTCAAATTTCAGCTGCAACGAAGCATAGATTTCCCGTTTTGAAGCTCATAAATATATTTTCTAATCAGCATTTTCCCCCTGATTTTTGGAATTTTGTTTCTTGTTTCTAAAAACACAAGTCAATTGCTTGTACAATCAAGTATAAAGAGATGCACTTAACAACATAAATATTTATTTTTATTTAGGATAATTTTGCATATGCCATTCTTTTGCATGTTGGTAAATTATTAAATAAATAAGTTTAGGGGTTATGTAGTCTATAAAGCATTGTGGGCTTTGGGGCCTAATTTCTTCTTTATTGCAATTTAATAAACATGGAAGGATAAACAGTTAAATGTTTGCATTGACCCTACTATTTAATATGTATTTGTTCCATCTGCGTTTTCCTTCCTTGTCTTTCATGCCAGTCCAATTTGTCCACTTCTTTCAAGACCCACCTTCTTCAAGAAGCCTTCTTTGGTCAATTCCAGCCCACCCTGGGGTGTCTCACATTTTCTTTCCCTAAATATCTATGCATACACTGTACCAGGCAACCCCACATCTTCATGTATCTTCTTATTTTCTTCCATTCAAACTGGAAGCTCTATACATGCAGGGGCCTTTCCTTCCACTTATATAAAACAGCAATTACCCAATGGCAAGCGATTCATAAAGGCTAATTTATTAAATAAGCACATAAATTGAAGAGAGTCCTTTGAAGAACTTAGAGGATCTAGAGGAGATTCCAAAGCCAACATGTTTGGTCACACTTACCCCTGACATTTTGTATTGACTACCAGCAGCAATGATGAAAACTGACACAGCCATCACCCACGTGACTGTAACTGTTTATGTCAGTTTCTCTTACCTTCTCTCCCATTCTAGAAATGAAGAATGGAGCAAGTTCTGGAAAACTTTGTTAGTATTTTAAGATATGATTTAATGGTGAGTTTTGCTCCTTTATCACGTCCTTCAGTTATTTAAAGGATGTTTTTTAAAGGATTATTAAAACCTCGTTTAATTGATGTAGGTGAAAATTGTAGGTATAGTGATCCAACTCCTATTGCAACATAAGAATCACTGGGGATAAAATGAATAAAGTAAGGAGTGTTTGTAAGCAATATTTAAAATTAAATACCTAAAAGGGCATTAAATTTATTATGTTTTGCAGCTGATCCTCCCAGGAAGAAAGAGTTAACATTTCTTCCTTTTTTCTTTTAACTCTTTCAAGTATTATTTTGTGTCAGCAGAGATCATTTATGTCAGGTGTGAAGAAAACCATTTTCAAAGGAACCACCATCTGATTTATAAATCAACTACAATAATATAAGATTAATAACCAATGCTACTTCTCATCTATTATTTTATTATTAAAGCTGATAATCATCAATTGATTCAGTTGATCTTTTTAACAACTTATAAAGTGAGGATATCTTCAATATATGTCACAATAGAAACTGTCGTAATCATTTACAGATACCTATCTTACTTGTAGAATGGTACTTGTTTGTCTTTCCAAAACACCAAACAGCATGCAAGTAGTAAGTATTCTGTTATGGACTAAATTAATTTGTCTTTTGTTTTGAATGCTTCATATTCATTGGTTCACTTGGCCTATCCAGCCATCTTCTGAGGTATTACCATTTTTTTAGATGAGGAATACCAAAATCTGTACAAGGTCACAAAAAATAATAGCTAGTCAATCCCGGACTGAAATCTATTCATTTCTTTCCTCATTAAAGTACTGGAGGTAGAGAGGGAGAATATAAATGCTTCATTACATATGTATTTTTGTTTCTAGTTTTTATAGTACTACAGGAAAATCAGATAATAACAATAGCTAAGATGACAAGTTGTAAGGCATGTAAATTTTACCACTTCCACTCTCAACGGATAATAATTGATTTTATATCAATCACAATTTTGCCTCAATTCTTCTCTATATAATAATTTATCTAAAGTTCTTGAGAAATGTTTGGATGAACTATCAAAATATAGAGATAAAAATAAAGATAAAAACATTGATCTAATTATTGATACAAGAATAGGTTTGAAAGAATAGTTATATAGATACTTTGGAGAAAATATTTTGTCAAAATATTATTATACTTAAAACAGCATTCTATGTATTTCAGGAACGTTAATTAGTGATAGAAATTTTAGGTTTCAGTTTTTTATTTGGTCACTAAATAACGATGTTTATGAAAATTAAATATGGTATATTTGGGAGTCAAACTATTATATAAGAAAAAATGAAGATTATCCCTACAAAATTAAAGCATGTGGTTTTTCTGTTTTAATTCTAACTGACCATGTGACACTTGGGAAGGTCATTTAATTTTTGAGCCTCAGTTTTAGGGTATGTACAACTACAATAATGTGTATCTTCCCTTGTCTGCCTTCTAACATAGTAGAGAGGATCAAATTTGACAACATGAAAATACTTTGCAATTTTCCCATTAATGTGACATTGTTTTATGACTTTATATTACTGATTATTCACATAATGAAATCCTCTAAGAAATGACATATTTGAACCTCACTACAATTGATGAGGACATCATGTCTGCTGCTGAAATAGCTGTATTCTGATTCTGATTTTTGGAGCAAAAAAGAAAAAGAAAGAGAAAAACTACCAACAATGCAAATATAGGAATTAGCTCAGTAGTATTTGTTTTTCTGTTCCACTAGAGGCTGAAGAGTAATATCAGTGTGTGTGTTTACATAACTATGTAACATTACTGTTCTAAGAGACCCTAGATAACCCTCACAAATTTCAGGTTTACTCACATTCCTTTTGGCAGAGTAGTCACAATATAATGAGTGAGGGTAGGTAGGTGACCCCAGAGTTCAGAGTCCTTATGCAACCAGAGAGCAGAACTCACAGAAAATAAGCCCGAATAGATATACTGCATTGACTGAGGGCCTCGTGTGAGTAGGCGTTAATTTAACTTTAAACCCATGAGCTCACTGAGAGCAGAGGAGAGAAGATGTCTCCAAATGCAGGAAACTGTTGCCATAGCATTTTCCTTTTCTATTCCTGCCTACTCTTCCACCCCAAAAGCAGCAACAATTTGTGCTCTACCATCTTCTTTCAGGAGCCAGGTGCCTTTTCAGAAGCTAGGACTCCAGTTATGTGATATGTGATATCTACAACACCTAATAATTGTTCTTGGTAAGGATATCGAGTAAGTCCATTAAGTTTCTCAGGACTGAATCATCTTTGTGAATGCAATCGCCGAACAGGAAACAGACTCGGAGAATTTTAGCCCCCCAAAATCTCATTGGCTCTCTGCACAAGCCAAGCCACAATCACTCCTGCAACACAACCGATTCCTTTCAGCACTCGCAGCTGTGGACAGCTCCCTCGCCGCGCGGTCCTTTCCTCCGCAGTGAGCAGACTCGCGTTCAGCCTGCATCGGTCGGTGCAGCAGCCGACACCAAGTCCTCGCCAGCACGCACACAACACGCGCTCCATCCCTCCTCCCTCACGGCTTCCCCGCCCCTCGCTCACCCGGGCTCACTCCAGCGGCGACTTTGAGGGATTCCCTCTTCGGGCAGCCTCTGCAGCAGCACATCTGGCCTCATTCGCTGCTAAGCAAACATGGATCTCCGAGGAAGAGCCGTTCTCAGCTTCGATAGACTTGGAATTCTCCTGATGCTGTTCCGTGAGTAGCGTTTCGGCGACTGTGAAGGCAGGGTGCACTCTTTGCAGAGAATAGAACCGGCATAGTAAAGTCAGTAGCTTAAGGTCACAATGTGGCCCTTAACGTTTTGCGGGTTTTTTTGTTTTGGGTTGTTTTTTTTTTCTTTTTTCGGAGGTGAGGGGAGGGGGCGGAAGGCCTTCCCACTAGCGGCGGGGAATTCCCCAGAGAGCCACACACCTGTATGCCATATCCTAGACACAGTGCTTGCTATACGGGCCTGCTTCGTGGGGTCAGAGCGTTGGCAAGAAAGATTCTGTTTAAAATCCTAAGATAAAGAAAAAGGCCATTTGGGTTACAAATTAGTAAGGCTTAAATTAAAAAAAATGCTTTTTATTAAAAAATGATAGCAACGGAGTTGAACTGTTGGCGCTAGGTTAGAGAAATGGCTCGCAGAGCGCACAGCAGTCGGCAGGGAACTTTGTCACCCCGAGCCTGTAGACCACTATTTCTCTACCCTTGTGCCAGAGACGCGTGGGCTCACTGAGCCCGAAACCGATAGGATATTTTTCCACCCTCCCCCCTCGCAGATACAGTGGCTCGAATCATGGCAGAACAAGAAGTGGAAAATCTCTCAGGCCTTTCCACTAACCCTGAAAAAGATATATTTGTGGTGCGGGAAAATGGGACGACATGTCTCATGGCAGAGTTTGCAGCCAAATTTATTGTCCCTTATGATGTGTGGGCCAGCAATTATGTTGATGTAAGGAACCTTTTTCCTCCCAGCTTGCTCCTAGGGCTCAAGGGTCGAAGGGTACTCTCCCTCAAGGCCCAGTGAAGACCTGGGTCTCCTGCCTTTCCCCCCTGCGCCCCCGCAGGCTGCTCCTGTATGCTGCATGGGGGTTCCGGCTTGTAACGCCTTCCGCTCGCCCTGCCTGCTTTGAAAGTAACTCCCTCTCTCTGCATCCCTAACGGCGGGGTCTGCACGTAGAGCATCTAACCGCATGTTCCCGGACTTGGGAGCGCGCGCGCAAAGGAGTGCTGAGGCGTGCGTCCCGGAGTTTGGACTCTCCGCCCTTTACAGCCCCCACTGGGGGCAGGCGCGCTGAGGGGGTGCGGGGCGTCTGTGTTCCCAGCTGATCACGGAACAGGCTGATATTTCACTGACCCGGGGAGCTGAGGTGAAGGGCCGCTGTGGCCACAACGAGTCGGAGCTGCAGGTGTTCTGGGTGGATTCCGCGTACACACTCAAGATGCTATTTGTAAAGGTAACACCGAGCCCACCGCGCAAAGGGGGCGCAAACTCCTGGGCGGGTGTGGGCGAGAGGGCCACCCCTCGGTTTCTCCATCCAGAAGCCGCGGGGCGACTGACTCGCGCCTCCCCTACTCGGTAGGAAAGCCACAACACGTCCAAGGGACCCGAAGCTACCTGGAGGCTGAGCAAGGTCCAGTTTGTCTACGACTCCTCGGAGAAGACCCATTTTAAAGACGCAGTCAGTGGTGAGTTGAGGCCAGCAGGGCTGGGAAAGCGCAGACACTGCAGAGAGAGTAGGCATGGAAGCTCATTTACTCAGGAAATTCGGGAATGTTATGGAAACCGATTCTGACTTTGTGCTCCCAGGCCAAATTCGGCCTGGCTTGCTCTTCAAGGCAGCGGAAGCGCCGGTGGGTCCTGTGGGCTTCAGGCCTTGTAGACGCGCAGGAAATCACGGGACTGAGGACCAGCCAGTCACCCGTGGCCTGATCCTGGATGAGAAGTCTCTTGAAGGCCTGTCTTCCACAGGACGACCTCTTATGATTTGTCCTTTAGAGGAGCACAGAGAAGGGCAAAACTGCATTTTTATTTTTCTGCACCTCGGTTTTTCATTTCATGTGCTGAAACTTGAAGGGTGCAGTATGACTTTTCTTTTAGGTCAATATTTGATGGCCTTCAGTATCTTTTGGCGCATGGCAGCAGGTCTTCCATGCCCTCTTCAGTCATCTACTGCATCCACCCCAGAGTGCATTCTGAACCGGTGGCCTAATTTATTAGCTTTTCCTGCCCATCCCTCCAACAATTCACCCAGATTCTCCAAAAATATCGTGGTAAGAGGAACAGCCATTTCCCAGATAACAATGTTCACATTTGCAGGTGCTATCAAAGACCACATTTCAATTAATTAACTCATTAATCAATTAATTTTGTAAATGGTCTCATCTACTCCTAACGGGGCCTTTGATCACCTGAGCACCTGAGTTGGGAAAATATTTATCTTGAGCACATGAAAGAATACATATCACCCTTTTTTATTATCACAGGAAAAAGAGCATTTTTCTTCTCTTCATCAAAATTCATATTCAAGCATTTTCCTAGTTAAACTAGACACCTCCCAAAAGAAAAAGAAAAAGGGAAAACAAACAAACATATGCCATAAGAGGAGAAAAAGCAGGCAGGCCTCCAGAGGGTGTATATACACAAATGCAAAGGCGTCTGCCCAAGGCACCAGAAATCAGCCGTGCTTTGTTGAAGAAGGTATTTTATTCTTTACCAGCCAGTGTGAAATGCGGAAAACAAGTCACTGTTCTGTGTCTTTGGCATCTCCATTCCAAAGGGTTTTTTGTGTTTTTTTTTTTTTTACAATCTAAAGGTTTTATATTGTAAAAAGGTTGGGTTTTAGGTATGATGTTCCTCTTCCAAAAAAGAAATTTCAAAAATTCCAAATTAATGTTTTGAGCCCCTGCTTACGAAAGAATTGGTGTATTTGTCCTTCGACACCACTTGATGCCTTAGGCAGAGCCTCAGCCTTGGCAAAGCAGTGTGGTGCCTGGCCACACAGACATCAGAGGAGGGTCTGGAGCGGAGACGCAAGAGCCAACTCTCTGGCAAGGGAGGTTAGGAGCAATGAGGCTTCTGCCATCTGCCATAGAGACAGGCTTAACCATTGCTTTGGGCCCTCCCTGCAGCGGGGAAGCACACTGCCAACTCGCATCGCCTCTCTGCCTTGGTCACCCCAGCTGGAAAGTCCTATGAGTGTCAAGCTCAGCAGAGCATTTCACTTGCCTCCAGCGATCCACAGAAGACGGTCACCATGATCCTGTCTGCAGTCCACATCCAGCCCTTTGATATCGTCTCTGATTTTGTCTTCAGTGAAGGTATGTTGGTGGTGAGGTGGGGGCAGGGGTAGGAGGTGGTGAGGGAGGGAAGGGAAGGCTGACTTCAGGATGGATATGGAAGGAGACCTGCCAGGGTCCCAGGCTATTGCCACTTGGATTTTCTCTAGGTTAATATAACAGGGCCTCCCTCTATAATATTTTGCAAGACAAAAGGCAATAAACTGAATCATATCAACTTTCTTCAATGGCTTTGCTTTTTCCCCCTCTCTCCCTTCCTCCTTCATTTCATTCCTTTCTTTCTTTTCCTCCTTCACTCCTTTCCTCCCTCACTTTATTTATTCATCTTTCTCTTCCTTCCTTTACCAAAAGAGGAGAGGTATGAAAGTCAGCTTGGAAAAAAAAATTTTTTTTTTTTTGGTGCAAGTCTTCCGATCAAAAAGCAGCTGAAAAATCTCAAGAAGTTACCTAGAGAACCATGAGTTAGAGAAGGGCCTTTGCTTCTGTGGGCCTCAGTTTCTCCATGTTCTCACAGACACTTCCAGCTGTAGGTTCTACCACTGAGTTGAAGTTTTTGTGTGGCTAGAATGCAATAGGTGTGTGTGTGTGTGTGTGTGTGTGACTTGCAGGTCACAGAGAGAGAATTATGAAGACCTGCCTTCTCTGAGCACTCACCTTGTGGGAGGGGTACCCACAAGGCTCCAGGGAGGCATGGATCCCTGATCTGCTCCCTCTGGGGTGTAGAGGAAATGCTTCTTCTCAGTCTGTGCTAGCCCCTGAAAGGGGACCGGGCATCATACACCTGGGCAGGTTCAGGGCGGCCACGTTTTCTTGGTTCTCTGCCTTCCAGCAGAGGTAGGGCATGAGGAGCGTCCACCTTTCTTCAATCTGACCAACAATTTACAATGGGCGAATGTGGAGTAAGTGGACTCTTCAATTCAGTTGTTCTCTTTCTCTTGTCTGGGGGAGATTGTTAAAGACAGTTTGATGTTCTGTTTATTCCTCGTAGTTAAAAAGTAGGGAGAGATTCTGACTGCTTCATAGATGCTTTGGGCTGGGGCTCCCCAGGTAAATTCAACTATTCAAATGTGCAGGATATTAGGGAGTCCCCATCTGTGTCACATACAAATCATTATGTCATTTCTCAAGGAATCCAGCTTCCATAAAATGCCCTTTCCACTCAAATCATACTGAATAGAACCCCTTCCCCACCCCTCGCAGTGGTTAGTCAGAAGGCATTTGAGAATTCCTATGTCCTTGAGAGAATGGCCAGCTTTTTTTTCATCTTTGTATTTTCAGTACCTAATATAGTGCTTGGCACATTGCAGATGCCCAGTTAATTTTGGCTGAATTGATATTCTGAATCTGCGGACTCCATTAATAGAGATTTCCAAATGTTTCAATGCCAGGCAAATCAGAATGTAATTGATTTAGTAAAGCAGTGCTACACTTACCTGTTCTTGTGGAAGGAGGGGATATTCTGGTTTAATGTATTTTCTACAGCATTGAAACTAAACTCTAAGTGTCAAGACCTTAACTTTTAAAAATGTCTGATTATAGAAATATTTATAAATGTAATAGTGTCTTTCTTAAACTGAAAATATTAAATATAATTAAATGTAATTGGACTTGTGATTACTGATGACCAGGAATTTATGATGAAAATATTGGATTGTATAGTATCATTCTCCAGGGTCCCTACCACAGATGCTTTTGAGTTTATATGAGTACTTTCAAAAGTCCCTAATGACTTTCTGTTTTCAGCTGTTCTTAGGCTCTTCTTGACTTCTTGGTACTAGTGGTGCTATAACTGCTGCTTTTACTATGGTAGTTCCTTACCACAACCTCACCCTAACCCACTCTGGGTTATTTCTAAATTGTTGCTTATAGTTGTTTATGGACTGAGAAATCCAATCACGTGAATGTTTAGGATGTGTACAAAGCAAGAGTAAATGAGTACTGAATAAGGACCAGAGCTACCTTCTCCCAAACTGGTGAAGTTCAAGACAAGGACTTAATTACATCTTTTATTTTCAAAGCAGTTTTTATCCACTTCCAGGTCCTAGATGGGTGCAATAGACTTGTAAGCGTGTATAACTTCCTAAATGCAGATATATTACAAGCAAGCAAATTGTGCATGCCTCACCCAGGTTTTTCTGGATGATAATTGGGATGGTCGCTCCCATAGGGTGCCCTGGAATTCAAGCCTTGATGCTCTTTGGAGGAGGCAGCCTCATTCAGAATCACTCACTGGATGACATGCCTTTGTGTGACAGGGGTTCTTTTGTTCCAGGCTCCTCCTGTCTGTGCCTCTCAGCACCTGCCCGCCCCCACTGTTTTGCAGGAGATGATTTTATTGGATTTAGTGGAATCCTGAAGTTTTTCTGTTTGACCCTCACTCCCCAGAATAGACACTCAGGATATGTTGTAGACGCCTGTGTGCATGTGGGCATGGGGTTGGGCGGGGGGCACTGCTCCTATCTGCGCACCCACTGCAGGGGTGTGTTCAGACAGTTGGCCATGTGTGTGCAGGGCCCACAGCATAAGGGTTTCCAATAAAGAACCTATTCCCTGTGTCAGGGGGCCAGACCTGGCAGTCTGCAGTTTCACACCTGCCTACTTAATAGACTCTGAGAAAAGCAAGGAAGGGCTGATGAAATGGATTAGTGGACACTCACAGGGGCTGAGAGCAGCCCCAGTGGGTGTTGACGTCTCTATCACACAAATCCCTGTAGTGCATTGAGCTTGGCTACTGCACTGATCCCCAGTGAAAGTCTCAGCCAGCACATCTCCAACTGCAGGATCCATACGCATCCTTTGCTGCAGTGTGTACAACTGTGGTGAACTTGGTAACACCCACAGTTTGGTTCAGTAGGTATCGGGGTGGGGCCCAAGCTTGCTTCATCTCTAGCAAGCTCCCCAGTGATGCTGCTGTCCATGGAATGTTGTAGGGGGTTTCAGGGGGTTTGAGTTGATTGAGGAAAATATATAACCACGAGAGGCAGTAACACACAGCTTTATTGGGTGGCACCTGGACAGAGTTGCATGAGAAAGGAAGCCCCTCATAGCATGAAACTGTCTGGAGAGAGGAGCCTCAGGCACCACCATCCAGAGGGGGAGGAGAACAAGGGACGTCCTGGGGGTGGGTATGGGAGAGGGGCCTTACTAGTTTAGGTAATGTCACTCAACAGATAGTGAGGAGCCTCTGGGTCAGACAGCCCTGAGGGGCAGCAGAGAGGCTCTGGGCCTTAAAACTACAAGGCCCTATCTTATCAATGGGTAACAGCTGTTGGTTGAGATTTGGTATGCAAAGCAGGCAGGCTCTAAATGGCTAAAAATCTGCTTGTTTGGGCTGTTTTAAAAATAATTGGATGTGTAAAAATTTGAGTTTGTCACCCGCAGGCTTTTCAGCTAATGGGGTCTCTGTCTGCAGTGAAGAAATAAAGCATTTAGGGGCCAATAGGCTCGTTTCCATAACAAATACACTATGTATGGAAACTACCATCCTGCCATTCAAGGCACCCGTGTTTGTCAGTTGGGGTGGATTAATTTGTTCTTCCACAGTTAATTTGTAGTGTGTCTATTCAAAGGCCCCGGGAGATTTCTGCTGTGAAGGGATGAGGGATGCATTACTGGGAGGGAACAAACCAGTCTGAGTATTGTATGGCTTGAATTAAAATAGCTTTTATGTATAATGACAGAAAACATGTAATAGATCTCGAAGGGTACTTCTGTTCACTTTTATTAAAGGTTCAGGTTTAACAGGCATTTAAATTTTACCACATAAAGGCTGGTCCCTTTTTAATTATCGGGGGGAAAACAAACCAACCACCCTGTGAAGAAGGTACCGAGGTCCCCCATTACAGTGGAGAAACTGAGACTCAGAGAAGTGAAGTTATTGGTGAAGGCTGCACTCCTACTGGCTGCCAGGGCTGGGACGAAAACATGTCTGGGTATCAAATCCTGGGCTCTTAGCTTCTCAGAGCCTCACCTGCTTGCTGAGCAACTATAATCAATACCTGGATGCAGGAGGCACCTTTTGAAAGGTTGCTGAGTACGCTGAATTCATGAGCTTTTTGTTGTTGCTCCTAACAGAATGATTGAGAGATGCCACCTGATCTGTTATTTTACCCAGAACCAATGGAAAAAACAATGTGTTTTAGTGGGAATGAACATGCCTTGCCATTCTCTGTACACCGACCCCTAGAAGAGCTTCCTGTGGCCAGCTGCCAGGCCACAGATGCAGGAAGGGTTTGCCAATGCTGATCCAGAGGGATGTGTAGATCTGTGATATACTGTATTTCCCCAAAAATAAGATCTAGCCGGACCATCTGCTGTAATGCGTCTTTTGGAGCAAAAATTAGTATAAGACCCAGTCTTATTTTACTATAATATAAGACCAGGTATAATATAACATAACATAACATAACATAACATAACATAACATAACATAACATAACATAACATAACACCTGGTCTTATATTAATTTTTGCTCCAAAAGACGCATTAGAGCTGATTGTCTGGCTGGGTCTTATTTTCGGGGAAACAGGGTACTTGGCACCTTCCAGTCAAGAAATGTGTCACCCTGGGGAGCTGCCCCTCAGGGCGTCCTGTGTAGGCATCCAGAGGGAGACAATCCTGTGACCAGCACTGCTGAGAACTGTGTTAGGACTGCAATATGGAGCCCCCGTGTGGGACCACGTTGTTGGTCAGTCTTAGAATTCTGGGTTCCTGGTACTGTCCTGGCCCATAGTGTTTTAGGTTGTGTTCCCCAGAAGCAGATCCTATAGGAGTAAGTACAAGTAGTTTATTTAGGAGGTAGTTCTAGAAAGCACTGGTAGAGGGTTGGGGAAGATAGGAAGACAAGGCAGCCTGCACAGGTGCATTAATGAGCAGGTTACCCAGTGGTACCTGGGGCTCACACTGCTAGGACCTCTGAGAGAAAGTAGAGAACCTGTATTAGAGTTATCCTGGAATTTACCGGCTAACTCCCATCCACTCTATCTGGGTAAAATACAGATCAGGTAGTATCTCCCAATCACGTTATTAGGAACGTTAGGAACAATGATAAAAAGCTCATGGATTCAGGGAACCTGACGACCTTTCTAATGGCCGCTGAGTAGGGGAAGAGGCATTGACTCTGGGACCTCTAAACTGCCTTATGGTCAAAACCCATTGGAATGTGTGGCGATGGTGAATGCCAAGGGTGTAAGACATCTTCTGTGTCTGCTACACCTACAGGTGTTGGGGTATGTGAGCTTTCCCTGCCCTGGTGGAGCTTACAGGCCAGTGGGAAAGAGTTTATACAGCTTTTTCTTGTGCGTGCCTGTGTGCTGGCACACAGTGGCGTCAATCCCTAATTGCTTTTATTATCTTTTTCTATCGCTAGTACTTACATCTTGGTGAGAGTATCCCCTTGTCTCCAAAGCCCAGTCATCTTCACGACTTTTCAGGATACAAAATACACATTGCTGAGGTCACAGGAGTGCAGAGCCAGCTCAGAGAAAATATGAAAAGAGGGGCAAACCCCTCTTTTTGGCTGCCCTGTTAGACAGTGAAGGAAGCACAGCCAGCAAACAAAAGGCTATCTTCTTCCGCAAAGAGAAATAGTCTGTTGCATTAGCAGAGCTTGAGAAAGCAGACAGGTTGCCTTTGGGCCCATTGTCCATCTCAGTGCTGTTCATTTGGGGTACAATGAATAATTTTTGGAGTTTGTTTGCCTCAGGGAATAAATGCAACCTTTGAAATGTTGTGGTCCTCAAACGGAACAAAACAAAATAAAACATATGTATAGTAAACAGAATCTAAGATGCATCAGGGTTTCAATGAGTACACCGAGTTTGTTTGATGTTACCTTAGTCGGCAGCCGGCAGTTGGCAGCAGATCACCCTTGTGTTGTCTCATCTATCTCCCTCTGGTTGTTTCCATTGACTAGGCTGGTTGTTGCTTTTTCCAGCCATACGACATCTACCCTGGGCTTCTGTGTTTTGTGCTGTAGAACCCTCCATCCAGCTAGGACAGAGGCATGAGGGATGCTAAGGCCTATGGAGGTAGACAGGGAGTTAGGGTTCTCCGAGCATACAAAGCCAGATGTGGTCTTGGCTAAGCCAAGGGATAGATACTCTTCTCCCAGGCCCAGATCTAGGGACTTCCTTGTTTTATAATCCATGGTGGTATAATCAGTTTATTGCACAGGATCTTACCCCTGGGGTCCACAGTGTTTGTGGATAGAATTCAAGGGGTGTATAAATTTCAACGGGAAAAATTTACATCTTTATCTGTACTGATTTCTAGTTAATATTTAACATTTCCTTTGATTATAAATGAAGGTACCATGTTTCCCCGAAAGTAAGACCAAGCTGGACCATCAGCTCTAATGCATCTTTTGGAGCAAAAATTAGTATAAGACCCGGTCTTATATTAAAATAAGATTATATAATATAATATAAGACCAGGGATAATATAATATAATAAGTATAATACAATATAATATATAATATGACATGACATGACATAACATAATACTGGGTCTTATATAAGACTGGGTCTTATGTTATTTTTTGCTCCAAAAGACACATTAGAGCTGATGGTACAGCTAGGTCTTATTTTCAGGGAAACATGGTAGCAATCCACAGAGTAGTATCAGTGATACCCATGAGTTTGTCACCAATAGAAATCATATTTTCAACTCACATTAGTTTGTGCAGATTTTACAAAGTAACAATTATGTTTCTCACTACTTCGCAATCACAGCCAGTATACATGTATACTAACAAAGAAGTGCATGTATTACTGTCTCCCAAATTACTTTAAAAAATATTTTGTAGCTGAATTTCAGTGTAATCCATTTCTTTTGTAATCTTATGTATTTTTTTTTTATGCATTTATAAACATTATTCTGAGAAGGGGTGATAGTTTCATCATACCGGCACAAAAATGATTACAACTTTTGCTTTAGTGGGTCATGACCAGCACTGTTTTAAATGAAAGAGAATAGAACAGAGAATAAATTATTAGATGCACAAAGTAAGCATAACTATTGTTCTATAAAATGTTCGTTTTAGTTATGTGTGTATACATATGTTCTGACTTATAATGTAAAAATTTTTTGTCCTCTGGGTCAGAGGCCGTTTGAAAACACTGGCTTCGGTGTAAAAGGGGAATGTATGTCTTTCTTCATGGGTTCACAATCGCTCACCTAAAACTCTTGATGTTATTTCAGAATGCAGAATATTATAGACTTTGGGAAGTGCATAGTTCATAAACAGCAATCTCCCCTTATCTGTGATTTCACTTCCCACGATTTCAGTTACCTACAGTCAACCATGGTCTGAAAATATTAGATGGAAAATTCCAGAAACAATTCATAGGTTTTACATTTTGTGACCTTCTGAGCAGCGTGATAAGATATCGTGCTGTCCCACTTCCTGCCTCCTGGGATGTGAATCATCACTTTGTCTAGCCTGTCCACGCTGTATATGCGTCTGCCTGTTAGTCATTTAGGTTATCAGATTGACGGTTATGGTATTGCAGAGCTCATGTTTAAGCAACCCTTCTAGTAGCCATTGCCACGTCACAATGCCTACATCATTCCTTTCACTGCATCTGGTCACGCAGACATTGTATCATCTTACATTATCACATGAAGAAGAAGGGTGAGTACATTACAATAGTATATTTTGAGAGAGAGAGAGAGACCACATTTGATAACTTTTACTACAGTATATTGCTATAATTTTTCTATTTTATTTTAGCTATTGTTGTTAATTTTTTACAGTGCCTAATTTATAAATCACACTTGATCGTAGGCATATCTATGTAGGAAAAACATGGTATACCTATGTAGGGTTTGGTATTCTCCACAGTTTAAGGCATTCACTGAGGGTCTTGGAACATATCCCTCATGGATAAGGAGGGACTACTGTTATTATGGAAGACCCCAGGAGAGTCACGGCAGCCCCCTGTAGTCAGATGTATTAGTATCTTTTTCCTGTAGTGAAACATGTGAATCTTCACACTAAGTAGGATGCCTGAGAATCATGAATAGCCTAATGTTAGTTTAAGTCAGGTTTTGCTGCCAAAGGAATGACACAATGTACTTTTGGTTTCCAGAACTTCGTGGATTTTGGAATGGTGGATAGAGGACAGCAGATTCAGGAATTCCCCTTTACTTGACCACTTAGTGGAAGAGGGTGGGTGAGGAGGGGGAGCCAGTATTTTTTATAGTGATTTTTGACATCCCTTATTTTCCCATGATTATCTTTGACATGTCCATAGTTTAATACTCCTTATATTATGTATATCCCTGTGGTGTGTTAGTTCAGGTCTTTTTCCTAAGGCAAAAAAAATTTGTTAAGCACTAAAACACAATAGTATTTGACATGTACAGAGGGTGCCAAAAAAAATGTATACACATTTTAAGAAAGGAACACTATATTAAAATTGTAATACTCAATATATACCAATAACAAAAGATGAATACGAGTCACGATTGACTTCTGCAATGACAACAGGTGCTCAAAGTGGTTACCATCAGCGTCCAGACACTTCTGATTATGGCGAACTACTGCTTGAGCAATGCTAACCAAAGTGTCCACTTGTATACATTTTTTTTTTTGCACACCCGGTATGTATACATTTTACATATATATATATTTTTTGGCACTCCCTGGGGTGTCTGTGTGTGTGTGTGTGTGTGTGTGTGTGTGTGTATGTGTGTATGTGTGTGTGTTTAAACCAAAATACAGTGTGCTTTTCTCCTCTGTCTTCCTTCAAGGATGGGTTATGAGATATTATTTCCCATAACTACACCAGAGTTATTATCCATTTAAGGATAATATTTCTGGCTCTAGATTCTGACACCAATACCGATATGAAATCTTTTTCCCAGCCACCAAACAATTTTCTGACACCTGCTGGGTGTCCTACAATTCAACTCAATTCTGACACTATCTACCTGGAGATAGCATCCCCATAGGTTAAGGGTTCAGTGCTATAAGACTGCCTCCCCTCCCCACTTTAGACACTAATCACAAGTCAACGTTGTTACTTGGGTGTCCGACCCACCTGCTACAGATTAGAGGTTTCCACAACCTTCTCCTCAGGCTCAATTAATTTGCTAGCCTATCTTAGAGAACTCAAAGAAACATTTTATTTACTAGATCACCCACTTGTTAAAAAGAGATATAACTCAGGAACAGCCAAAATGGAAAAGATGTGTAGGGCAAAGTAGGCAGAGCTTCCATGTCCTCTCCGATTGAACCACTCTCCCCAAATCTCCACATCTTCACCAATCAGAAGCTCTCCCAACCCTGTCCGTTTTGTTTTGGAGGCTTCATTACACAGGCATAATTGATTACATCATTGGCCTTTGGCAATTGAACTCATCACTAGCCCCTACCTTCTCCTAAATCATGTTCCCCTGGCAACCAGCCTCTATCCTTAGGTGACCTAGGGGCTTTCCCAAGGTCATGGAAACATAAACATCAACTCAGGTATGGTTGAAAAGTGTTTGTTATTAATATCAATATATGAGTTTGCACCTAGCACATGGAAATTTAGCAAACCCCACAATCAGTGTTAACATTACAAGGGCCATAGTGTGTTGTGGTGAGGAAAACAAATACCCTTTGTTGGTAACAAAATCCCTAACCCAGGATACCCCCATTGTTCCCAGGCAGCGTGGATCATGGGAAAAAAAGAAAAAAACTTCTGGCTATGGAGATATGGGCCCATAGCTATCCCTGGTGCACCTTGTAAGGACACCAAGTCTTTTCCCTGGGTAAATGGGTATATTGAGCTGCAGGCTGATACTCAAATTGTGGTACTCATTAGAATTGAATCAAATAGTGAAAAAGAAAAGTCGCCTACTGATTCTTTTCAATTATTCTGGTTGTAAGAAGAAAGGCTCAGTTTAGTGCGAATAGGTCCTTAAAACTTCCCTAACATTTGCCAAAATATTGTTTTAAAAACCTATTTTAAAAAATAATTTTTCAGTTGGTGAATGTAAATTTGCATATATATATATATATATATATATATATATATATATATATAACTGTTTTATTCAGGTATAATTGACATGCAATAAACTGTACATATTTAAATATATTCTTTGATAAATATTCAAAATAGACCTATGAAGCCATTACCACAATCCAAAAAATCAACATACCCATCACCCCCAAAAGTATCCTCATACCCATTAGTAAGAAGTATCCAGCTCACTGAATTTTCAGAAACTGAACGTACCTCCATGACCAGTACCCAGACCTACAGAGCCCAGAAACCCTCATCTTGCCCACCTTGTGATTCGGTAGCCTTTGAATGCCAGTAGCTCAGGTCTGCTATGGATCTGACCCTAATTCTCACCTTAGTTCATGTCTGCTAAGTGCTGCCCTGCGAGTGCTGTTGAGTTAGGCTGTTTGAGTTCACATTGGGGCTTCATTTACCTCTGGGCAAATTCCTTAGTTTCTTTCTGCCCTGGTTACTGTCATGTGGGAGACCCTGTTCGCTGCGCCATGTGTCAAGTGGGGCGTCCTGCGGGGTCTCAGCTCCCGCTCCCCACATAAGAACGCAGGATATGGTGAGGTCCAAAAGGAACACCCACGGAGCCATAGATAGGGGAGTCATACCACTATATTCTCGCTGGCGGCTGGGTTGGAGACACAGGAAGCAGGAGCCACTCTGCCTGCAACCCGCCGTCCTAATTGCAATCCGCGCTTGTCAGCTACCATCTTCTTGCTGGCCCCCATTTGCTACTAGCGTAGCCATAGCAGTTATATTAGTGGCCAGTGGCTCACTGGTTACAGCTGATGCCCAACTAGCCACAGCTGATGGCCATTCAATCACAGTTGATGGCCATTTACTACCTGAGCCAGCACCTTTCCACAGGAAGCCGAGAGCCTGGAAACTGCACTCCTGGCTGTGTCCCCACAGTTACCTTACGTGTACAATAGGTATAATAATAGTATTTACTCATGGAATTGTTATGGGGATTAAATGAGACAAACTTTGTGCTTAGAACTGATAGTTAATTTACGAATCAGGCATGTTAAGTATCCTGCTTTTTTTTTTTTGTTTGTTTTGTTTTGTTTTTTTTGTTTTTTTTGTTTTCTAAATGTTTTTACTGACATGGTAAAAACATGTAACCATGTAAACATGTAACATGTAAATCTAACATGTAAGATTTTTAAGTTAGTTAAAAAGTTAAATGTTGGCAGATTCCCATTTATATAAGGGAGAAGTGTATTACAAATATACAAAGTATACATATTCTCAACCAACCATGGATATCATGCACCTTCAGTATTCTGTGAGTATCCTGCTTTTTAAAAGCTGCATATTAGCCTGCAATTTTCCAGATTTTTTTATTAGAGAGACAAGACTTCTGGAGCTCAGGCCTTATCCTCCTTTTTTTCGGTCTCAGGCGAGGTGAGAGGAAAGACTAGGAGACTGGCACACAGGTGCTCGATAAATGTTTACTGGGTCATCTGGACTTAAGAACTTGGTCTTTATGAAGAGCTATCTAAAGCCTGTTTTCTCCAGTTGTGGCTCATAAACTAGGTGGAAAGGCCACTAGTTACCCACAAGAAGCAAAGCAGCTTGAGCAAACATGGCCAGGTTTCTAAGAATGCAGTTTCTTCAACTCTACAAAGTATCTGACCACAGATTTCCCAAAACTTGTTTTTCTGGTTCTTTGTGAAATGGAGACATAGCGCTATTAAGCTGTCTTGAATTTTAAGAGGGTGAAAATTGAATCAACCCTGTGGTGCTGGTAACATTTTCTTTCTTGATCTAGTGCTGGTTACATGAAATATTCATTTGTGAAAATTCACCAAGCTCTGCACTTTCTTTTAAAAATTTTAGTATATTTACGTATATTAAAATGTAGAAATCTGAAGCATTTAGTCCAATGCTTTTTTTTACCTATACTTGCAACCACGTAACCACTCGGGTCAAGATATAGTATATTTCCTTCACTCCTGAAAGTCCCCTTGTATCCTGTTCCCCAGATGTAAGCATTTTTCTGATTTTAATCACCATAGACTAGTTTTACCTGTTCTTGAATGTCATATAAACGAATCATACAATATGTACTCTTTTGTGTCTGACATTTTTCACTCAATATGTTTTTGAGATTCATCCATTTTGTTAGGTGTAGTTCATCCCTTTTTATTGTTGATTTCTATTCCATTGTATGAATATGTCAGTTTATTTATCCATTTCCCTTTGATGGACATTTTGGGTGTTGCCAGTTTTAGGCTATTATGAATAAAGCTTCTATGAACATTTACATTCAAGTCTTTTTGTGGTCATATGTTTTCATTATTTTTAAGTAAATACCTAGGCATGGAATGCTGGGTTATAAGGTAGGTGTGTTTGTGTTTATTAGAAACCATTAAACAGTTTTACCAAGTGTTTATATCATTTTTTCCCAATGACAGGTGAGAGTTCCAATTGCTCTGTGTCATTGACAGTACTTGGTATTTTCAGACTTTTCAAAGCTGTATGTTTGTGTGCAATTATCTATGTGTACATTATACTTCAATAAAAAAGTTGGAATTAAACGAACAATAAAAAATTAAGCCAACAATAAAAATGATGGTGGTTGTATCTAATGCTGAAACTCTGAAAATTTAAATAAATCATCTGGAAGTTTTGTTGACATCTACCAGGAATCTGATCATTGAATGTTGCCCTAGTTAACTGATGTATTTTTATATTATATTATGCAGAAATATTAAGTGGTTCAGCCTTAGAGTTGGTTGAGGAAATATTATTTCTGAAAAAAAAATGTCTCCCTAAAGGTTCTTTGAGAGAGTTTTTCATCCCCATTTTCCTTTAGTTTTCATAGGAGAACTTATGATTTAGAATATTGTGTCAGGAGCTCACTGCTTTTCTTCTTCTTTCCCATTTCAGAGCATAAATGCCCAGTGGATGAGCGGGAGCAGTTGGAGGAAACCTTGCCCCTGATTTTGGGGCTCATCCTGGGCCTCGTCATTGTGGTAACACTGGCAATTTACCACATCCACCACAAAATGACTGCCAACCAGGTGCAGATCCCTAGGGACCGGTCCCAATATAAGCACATGGGCTAGGGGCCGTTAGGCAAGCAGCCCCCCAGCCCATGTCCCCCAGCTGGATCAGGTAGAGAAACAAAAGCACTTTACCACCTTAAACATGGGATACACCAACATAGCTACAATCCAACAGTCCTGGGTATCCAAGGCTTGCTTGGCCGGCATCCATGCTTAAACCCAGGGATGGGGGGATTCTTTTGGATTCATGGGGTGAATGGCAGTTGTTCTCTCCATGCTGGGAAATGAAGACAGAGGGGATCAGCCAGCTTTCATACTCATGGTGGCTTGGCTTTGACTCTCTAAGGAGCAACACATACAACTCAGAGGGGTATCTGGCCCCAAACTTTAGGGATTGGAAAGACACTTCTTTTGGGAAGATACCCCGTTAGGTTCAGAGGAATAAGGGTGCTTTGCTCCCTGAACACAGCTGGCTTACCCTATACAATTGTCAATACACACAAAATACAGCCTCATGCTCCCTGCAGCAAGACCCCTGAAAGTGATCCATGCTTCTGGCTGGCGTTCTGCATGTCTAGTGATTGTCTTGGGAATGTTGCACTGCTACCTGCACCCAGTGACTTCGCAGCACAAGAACCCGTTTAATGTAACTATGCAGAGTTGTGTGGACTTCATAGTGTGCCAGGTCCAAGTCAGGGGACCTGAAGAATCAATCAATCCATGTGAGTTTGTTTTTCAGAATGAATTAAAACACACTACTGTCTAAAGTTTGGTTGCTTTCTTGAAACAACAAAACAAAACTTGAATGTTTTATTTGGCATCCAGAGGAGAGAGGGGAATGATGATGGTGGGCTTTTTCATTTCTGCAAGAGGAAAAGCAAAGAAAAGGCAGGGAAGCAATGAGGGGGAAGTGGGCCTTCCCAGCTGAAAAAACATGTATTTATTTAGGCAAATATAAGTCGTTTTAATAATACCAGCTCTTGAACCATTAGTCTGATGTTGCTTCTGATGCTTCTTGGTCTTGAACTTGGCATTTCATTTTGGACTAAAAAGCTGGACTGAACATGGTACCCTAGGTTGAGTTTTAGTTGAAGTAAAATGTAATTTACTGAAACTTCCTAGAAAAATGTTTGAATTTCGTTGACTTTCGAAATAATCATTTTTCAGAAGATCTGCGTGGGTGCAGGGGAAATCCTCTTCTCTGGTGTTAAGGTGGAAATCCACCCTTCCCATGCAATCTTTACTACATTAGAGGCAGCCCATGAGTTCCTCTCTACAGGTCTTCAACTGATGGCAGCAGTGCATCCTTAGAAGTTCATTATCCCAGCAAACCTTGAAAAGTATCAGCCTTATCAAGGCTGTTCTTTTACTTATGTGTTTGCTGGTCTGCTCTGTCAACCTCAGTCTTTTCCCCTGCATGATCTCTCTTCAGAGTTTGCCTGGTACCAGTGAGGAAAAAGCCCTGGCTCCTCATACAAGTTGCACATTGCACAAAGAAAAGTTGATGCTTTGGTACTGAATGTTTTATTCCCCCATAGTTTACTCTACTCTTCTGTCACTTGTGATCAGCTTACCCCAGGCTCCAAACTTGACAAGCCCTTTCCTTTTTTAGTATCTTGTGTATTTTTGTAAGTGTTTTTCCAGAACCCATGAGCTCCAAAGTCAAGTAGTTGTTTCAACCTAGTTGTGGAGGGCGCAGCTCACAATGGCCAACGTGGGGATCTAACCGCCAACCTTGGTGTTATGCACACCATGCTCCAACCAGCTGAGCTAACTGGCAGGCCCTTGTGTATTTGTTTTTAACTTTATGTTTATTTGGAACTATCCAAGGGTCGGGGGAGAAATGTACACTTAGATGTATCAAATAGTTACCCTTGTTTTCTATAACCCCTTCAGAAAAACTTTGAGAAATTTCCGAGTCATACATCTAAAAATTCCATTTACTTAATTTGCTTTCACAAAAGTAAATTTGTGTTTGTTTGTTTTTAAATTTACTTTCACAAAACATAAGACTCTTATTTTGAGATTGTCATTCATTCATTTGTTCAACAAACCGTTTTTGAGCACCTACTGAGTGCAGGCTAAGTGTTGGTTATACAGTAGTAAACTTGACAACTTAGAGTGTATAGGGGGAAGACTGACAAGTAAACAAACAACACACATACACAAGTCGTTCTAAAAAGAACATAAGTCCTGGCTCTTTTCAAAATGTTGTCACGTCCCCACGTCCCTGTGTCTAAGTTGACTAAATCCAAATTTCTTAATTCTCAAAATTAAGAGTGATTTTTCTACCTGTGATATGCAGTGTGTATAAAAAGCCATATTGGGGCAGACGGGTGGCTCAGTTGGTTAGAGCACGAGCTCTGGGCAATGGGGCTGCCGGTTCCATTCCCACATGGACCAGTGAGCTGCGCCCTCCGCAACTAGAATGAAGTCAATGAGCTGCCGCTCAGCTCCTGGGTGGCCAGATGACTCAGTTGGTTGGAGTGCATCCTCTCAACCACAAGGTTGCCAGTTCAACTCCCACAAGGAATGGTGGGCTGTGCCCCCTGCAACTAACAACGGCGACTGGACCTGGAGCTGAGCTGCTCCCTCTACAACTAAGATTGAAAGGACAACAATTTGACTTGGAAAATCCTGAAAGTATACACTGTTCCCCAATAAAATCCTGTTCCCCTTAAAAAAAAAAGTCACATTGCGTGGTTACCATTATTATTATTAATCACATCATCTTTGTCTGGTTAGATGTCCTAATATTAGCAGTGTCCAGGTCAGGTGTCCAGAGGGACTGACTCAGCCCTGGGCCTCAGCCCTGGGCTCCTTTCATGGCCATTGTCATTGTTTTGCATTTCACAGCTGCTACTGTATACCAAGAACAAGCTGAGGTGGTGGCTTATCTATCTGCATTGCTCCCCAAGCTCAGAGATGAGAGAGAAAACAGACAAAACACAGATGCTCAATTACCCTTTTAACTGTCATTTTTCTTTTTTACTGGAGTTTTAAACACAATGCCTTGAAGGCACAAACGGATATTGGGGCTAGTTGCTGGTCTGCCTGCCTGGAAAAACCAGGCAAGAAGAAAGA
Source organism: Rhinolophus sinicus (assembly GCF_057876585.1). Taxonomy (NCBI): domain Eukaryota; kingdom Metazoa; phylum Chordata; class Mammalia; order Chiroptera; family Rhinolophidae; genus Rhinolophus; species Rhinolophus sinicus. Next base: position 30,429,969 of record NC_142513.1, read on the forward strand.
AATAAGCATATTTCTTTATGGGAGGTGGGAGGAGAGGGTGAGCTTGATTTAAATTCTGGCCATGGCTCTTTAGGGTTCTCCCATCCTTGGGAAATAGCTCCCAATGAAGTCTAACTCAGGGGACAGGGGAGACTCTGTTCTCCAGACTGAGAAAACCCTCTGAACCAGGATCACTCTCTTCTCTCGCCAATTGTTCAGTCCTTTTGTTAAGAAAGACTTGTCAAATCTGTGGGTGTGGGAGACACCAGAGAAAGGTGGAGACATGGACAAGAGATGGTAGGAACGCCCTGCCACATTTGGTGAACACGTGCTGCCTGCGTAAGCTGGGGTGTTTTACCCAGAGGGGAGTCCAAACTGGCACTGGGCACAAACACCCAAGAACCAGGGAGACACAGCTTTGAATCACTGTGCATGGAAGTGCAATTTGCAAGCAGGCTGCATCAGAATCACCCCAGGGGCCACGGAAAATGCATCATCCCGGACTACAGGATTGAGAATCTCTGTGGTAAGACCCTAGACGCTGTAGTTTTACCACGCTCCCCAGGTGATTTTGATGCAGCAGTATGAAAACTGGTTAAAAACCCTTTGCTATCTGCCTATCTGCAATATTAGCCAAATTATTGGGCTTCTTTGCTCATTTTGTCATCTGAAAATGGAGCTCACTCGCCCATCCTTGCAGTTATTTGAGGATTCTTTTAAGTCCTTAGCACATTGCCTGTCACACTGGAAATGCTCCATAAAAGGCATTATTACGGACATTTTCCTAGCATAATTCTTAACACGTGTATTCCAATTTCACCTGCCATACAAGTTCAAGAAAGATCCAAAGGGACTGATGCAGAGGTTTTAAATCTGGGAGCCACGATTTTCCATGTCAGTTTATTTTGAATTCAGAGTATGCTATGCAGAGATTTCCCTCCCACTCCCAGCCCAGTAAACTACTCAGGGGGTTATCATTTTGGGAGGCGGGGGAGACCGTTGGAATCCATGAACTTGGATAGGAGAACGTTACACCTTTTGTTTTTACTAACCTCAAATGAAATGTGGCATTTCCTTCAATTATGAATTTAGGCACCAAATCACTGAGTTATCAGTAGAAATCACCGCATTACGCTTTTTGGAGATATATCAAAAAATCATTTCTACTCCTTACTTTGAAATTACGGTAGTTATTAGACCTTCACAAGATCTTGTTATTTAATGCATTACAACCATACAAATTTTTAAAAATTGATAAGTATACTTTAATTGGTCTCCTTTGTAAGCCAAAATATTTCACTTTATTCATTTAAAACCATTTTTCTGAGAAGGAGTCCATAAGCTGCTTCAGACAGCCAAGAGGGTCCAGCATGCAAAATTAGGCTAAGAATACCAGGGCTAGCGGCTACTTCAGTTATCATTTAAAGTGACTGAAACTGTCAGCTCTGCTGCGGAAGAATTCACAAAGGCTCCTTGACAAATGAGGTATTTGTTAGTGTGTTTTCTAGACCCTGGTCTGGGTGCCGGAGACACATCAGTGAAGTACATAGGTAACTATCACTGCTCTCATGGAACTGAAATGGTGTGTGTGTGTGTGTGTGTGTGTGTGTGTGTGTGTGTGTGTGTGGTCTATGTGGGTAACATGATTAATGTGCTGACATTGCCTAATTTTGGAGGGCTCAGTTAAGATGCTGACAATGATGAGGTATAAAAATCAAAGCATTTGCTATATGAGCAAACCTTTCAGGATAAGGAATCGTTTTGCTTTTAAAACACTGCAGGAGTTTCCCCTTATCAGCAGTTTCACTTTTCTCAGTTTCACTTACTCTTGGTTTCAGTTACCTGTGGTCAACCTCTGTCTGAAAAATATTGAATGGAAAATTCCAGAAGAAAACAATAAATTTTAAATTGCATACCATTCTGAGTAGTGTGATGAAATCTCAAGCTGTCCCACTCTGTCCCACACAGGACATGAATCATCCCTTTGTCCAGCATATCCGTGCTATATATGCTCCCCTCTTATTAGTCACTTAGTAGCTCCCCTCCTATTAATCATTTAGTAGTCATCTCGGTTATCATATCAACTGTGGTGGTATCACAGTGCTTGTGCTCAGATAACCCTTATTTTACTTAATAATGGCCCCAAAGCCATTCACATCACTTTTATTAGTTATTATAGCTATTCTCTTACTGTGCCTAATTTATAAATTAAACTTTATCATAAGTATGTATGTATAGGAAAAAACATTAAATATAGAGGGCAGTACTACTCCTGGTTTCAGGCATCCCCTGGAGGTACTGGAACTCATCCCCTACTGATAAGGTGGGTGGGGGGAACTACTGCATTTTGACCCAGAAATCAGCAATATAGACTTTCTCAAGTCTTCTTTTTGTCCTTTATTATATCTATTTATGTAAGAGATGTTGTCAGGATCCCACCTATGTTCCCTCAGTCCTTCCTGGAGGTCATTTGTGAGTTTCTGTATAGAGCCACACCTTCCTGTGCCTCTCCCTCTTTACCAGAGGAAACAAGTTTTGCCCATGTATAGGGCAAGATGAAAGTTCTGGGAGTTGAGGCCCTAAGAGCAACTCTCAACCAATGAGGGGTAGGAGATGGTGGACAAATACCCAGCATCTTCACCCACAGAAGGGCAATTCTAGAGTTCTCTTCCAGGTGTCCAGTAGAGTTGGGACCCACTTGCCTATATGGTAACCCATTCATTACTTCTTCTTCTTCTTCTTTTTTTTTTATTACTTCTCTTTCCTCTTTGTCTCACTTTTTCACTCTGCCATATTGAGTGAACTTCCTGGGAGCATCTCCCAAATAAATTATTTGTATCAAAGTCTTTGTCTTAGGTTCTTCTTTTGGAAGAACCCACATTAAAGTAATATATTCATTTGACTTAGAAATACAACTCAAAATGCACACATTTCAAGGCTCAAGTTGACCAACTTTCCTGAACGATTTGCATTTATACTATGTCATGTTACTTTTACAGAACTGCTCCTGTTGTACATTTTGCTCCTGCTTCAGACCTGATCTATCTTTTCTCTGCCTGAAATCTCATTGCCATTTCTTTGATGACACAGTGCTATTCATTTAACTGGTTTGAGGAAGGAGTCTGAACTCAATCAGTTGTTAACTTCATGAAATGATTTTATTTTTCCAGTAACTGCTACTCAGTGTGTTCTTTCCAGTGGGTAATGGGAACACAACCATAACTCAGTCGGATTCTACTGGTCTAATCCACTTAAAAAAATCAATCTCTTTCTAATTCAGAATAACTCTCGACTCTTTTGCTTGTGCTAAACTTGTATCAGAGAACAAGAAAGAGGTGCAGTAGATAGGTAGGGACAGGAAACATGGTATGTGTTCTTATTACCCTTTCTTTCTTCTAAGTTCCTCCTCCAAACCATGGGGTCTCACACTAACAGATGGCCTACATTTATGGCGAACAGTCGGGAAGGGAGGTTGCTGTAACCCATCTGGCTGTAGGCAGCTGCCTTAGAGGTGCTGTGGGAAGAAGGGTAGACGCATGGATCTCATTTGTGTCAGCCTGAAGACTACAGCCTCTGCTATTTAGAGTGGTCTTGATGTAGACGGTACATGTAGTTGAGTAAGGTTCAGTTCAGCCCTGACCCCTTCACCATATAGAAAAGCAGCCGTGTCTCCCTTTAGTTTCCCCCATGGTACATGCCTCCAATTCACTCTCCAGGTTGGGCATCCCATTACTTAATTAAGTGGGTTGCCATGTTTCTGTTTCTTCTCCATGACCCATCATAGCCAAAGTAAACTGATGTCTTTGTCCATGCCCTGTAATGGCTTTGGGGACCTGTCTGGGGGAGGTAGCCTCCTCCATCTTTCTCTTCCCTGGCACATATACTACATCCTTTCTCATCCTTCTGTTAGGCTATTCCCTGAGGGTATAGCCTATGTTAGGGTATAGCCTATATTCCCTGAGGGTATATAGCCCATATTCCAAAATTCCCTGATGAGAAATTAGCTCTTTATATACAAGTGTCCCTCTCAACTTTATGGGTTAAATGTTAATATCTCCCTTGTCACCCAAAGGGGGGACCCAACACTTTCTTCCAGGATACTAGAGAGCTCTCACCACCCCTTCTTTAATCCAGAATAATCTCAGTTTTGTGTTTTTTGTTGGTGAAAGCCTTCAGATCAGCTCAGCATCTTGGGAACAGGGAAGTGGAGTGGGAGTCTTGAACCATGAATCTGGCTTTCCTTGAACTTGGACTTTCAGAATTTAATAATTCTTTTTCTTCAGTAATGGTATCTACACCACAGTATTACACTGTTTGTAACCTCTCAGGATGGGAATATTTGTCTTTGGTTCATATCATCATGATGTTACATATAACTTTATACCAACTCATTTGCATTCCCCAAGATCATCAAGAAATCATTCTTGGTTACTCAAGAAAACAAATCTGGGGACTCAGTAGAGTTTCTAATAACACATGGGAAAAAGGCAAACATTTATTTTTATTTGCAAGTGCAGTTTCTGCCAATAGTCAGTGCTCACAAAACTTTTTAAGCTACAGTATGTTTTGGTAAACTCAATGAACACTTTAAAAAATACCCAGTGATAAGAAAATTACAGAAAAATTTCCATTACACTGTCAAAAATGTTTGGAATCCAAAATCCACTATTTTCTGCAATGGTTTTAATATTTGTTCTGGTTAAAAAGAGATTTTCTTTTTCTTTTCTTTCTACTACATAGTCCTGACTAAATTAATCCAGTCTGTTCCATGAATTTTTAGCACTACCATTTTCTGGATTTAGATTGTTTTTATTCTTACATACTTATATTAATATTTTAATATTTTACATAAAACATCAATTTGTTGCATTTTATGAAACAAAATTACAGATCCTATTTATGGTGAGGCATTTCCAGTTGGGGTGGGGGGAAGACTGAAAATCTAATCAGTAGAAGGTCATTTTATGCCTTTTTTTCCTTTTAACTATAATAAATAATTAGCAACCTATTAATTACAAAAATTCTTAATTATGCTTAGAGCAACCAGAGCATTTTCATAAATTTAAATTCATATTTATTACAGTATGTGAAGTCATTAAGAAAAGCCTCTGGTTTTCCAGTTTGGTAGCAAATGGCTTTTGTCTGATGCATAATTAATAGAAACTAATGATGACTATGTAGCTCTTTCAGAGTTTTAAAGGCAAATCTATATTGGCCTACAGTTAACATGCAAATTCATCCAACAAGCAACACAAAATGTATTGTAGTAGTCATTCATTTTTATCAACATTCAAGAAGACCTAGTCAGCAGCACAACTCTCCTATGCCAGAAACACATTATAACATGGTCACAACTGAAGTCAGGTCACACCTGGTAAAATATCCCCTTCCTAATTCATCCTCTAGAGTCCCGTTCAGACTTCCATCACAATACATGAACAATAGCAATTAATACTGTGGTACAAAGGTAAATACAGACAAGAGTTTGGTGTGCTAGCATACAGAGTTTTAAAAACAGTGACAAACGAAACCAAACATCTTGCCCTGTTCTCTCTTCTTTCCCTTTGTGAGACTGGAATTCTCACGGCCTTATTGAAACATTCAATGGAGTCCAATGATCCTAGACTGAAATTGTTCCTTGGGAGGGAAATTTGGCCATAAGGGGATGTCGTACCCATTTGAGAGAGGGCACAAGGGGAAACATCCTACTGTGTAAAAACTGGTTTGTGACTAATAGCCTCGAAGGAAAATGTGATTTTTCAAAAATATTTAGCTTTATCCCAAGGAGTAATTTGGTGGCTCAAATTTTATTTTATTATTTTTGGTTGGATAAATGAAATGTACACCACCATCACCATCACTCTAAATTCTTCTTCCATCACATAAGACACTTGTTAAGATAAGAAAGGTATTCTACTAAAGCTGACGGTGATTGAGAGTCATTCAGTATTCAAAGTTCCTAAAGAATTGTTGGTACTCTGAAAGGGGTAAAAAAGTAGGAAAGGCTTTGTTCAAACTCTTGCTAGTAAACAAGTATTACTTCAACTGATACAATGGCTACGTGACATCAAAGTACTATAAATTATCAAAACTATCGTACAGAAAAATTACAAATTCATTGCAAAATACATTACACTGCTACCATTAAGAAAAAAGTGCTTGTTTTCCTTTCTTTTTCTTCTTTTTTTTTTTTTTTTGCCAGAAAAGTATTCTTTCAATATAGAAAATTCTATGCGTTACCCTGCATGTGGCTAGGATATATCATAACGGAGTTTGTACTGAGTCCTTCTGATTTGCTGGATGAAGGGCTGAAAAATATAATAATGACTTATTAAAGCCGTGTTCCAAATGACCACACCAGCTGTTGGTGGAGAGATGCCTGTTTAAGACACAAGAAGATGCCCTGGTCTTTTGAACCCTGCCGGTCATCACACTGTCCCACCAATCAGCTGGTTAGAATGCACAGGCCTTTTGCATGTTCTATGGTTTTTTTGTGTTCTCCTGAATTATTCTCATGTCCTCATCTAGTTTTGTCACCTACATGAATCCTCTGCTTAGTGATGCCTGTACTGTCTCATGAGGGGAACGATGCAAGATGGTGGACCTGACAGTTTCAAGAATGGATGTCCGAGGAGTTCCTGGGCTGTGGCTCTTTGCGAGGGCTCCCTCACCAACATCAGGTCTAGGAATCCCCGGAGCACGGAAGAAACCTGTAAAAAACACAAGATACCATCCTGAGGACAAACACAGAAACAACCTCCTTCCATTAAAATAATTTCCCAGCTAATTCCCGGAAAAGTCATTCTATCAACAACATCAAATTTTAGAACATCAGCTTGCGGAAAAAGATGTTGTGGAAGCAAAAGAAGATATTTCCTTTATTAACACATGATGTTTTCCTCACCTTCTTCAAGTTGGAAATAATAGGAGTAAATGATGGTACAATGAACACTGACAATCTATTCTCCAAATAAAATAATAATGGTAATAATAGTGGTAATAGCAGCTACTATAACATACTTATTATGTACAGGCACTGGTCACACATGTTTGATAAAGTGTGGTATAAACATGGGATAGTTTTATTTTTCTAACAACTACAACCACCTAGGCTTTGTGAAATCCCCTTTCTTGAAGAGAAACAAGTTTCTGTAATGATATCTGACACAGATAGCATTTTTCCTTTAATTTCTTGTAATTTAATATTGAGGTATCACTTATAAATCTTAAGTATATGGTTTACAGTAGTTTCTTTTAACATATATTTGCACCTATTTTCTCTCCATCCCTATCCAAATATACAACATTTCTACCACTCTAGGAGGCTACCTCGGGCCTCCTTCCTGTCAAATCCCATGTCTCTCTGCAAAGGGTCACCACTATCACGACTTCTAATAGCATGAATTAATTTTGCCCACTTTTGTCCTTTATAGAAATGGAGTCATATACTCATACACTGTCAATTCTTTCTGCCTGGCTTCTTTCACTCTTCATTGTGTCTGTGAGATTCATCCCTTGTGTGGCAAGTTTTATCCTTATCACTGCTGTGTAGTATTCACTGTTGAATTATACCACATATTATTTATCCGTTTGGGAAACAACCTTGGGTGGTTTCCAGGTTTTGACCTGTAGGATTAATGCTATTCTTGTACATGAATTTGAAGAACATCACATTCATTTCTACTGGGTGTGGGACTATTTTGGTACCATACTATTTTAGCCACTTTTCACTATTTAAACTTAGTCCAATGTAGAAAAAATTTCAATCTCCTGTTCAATTCAAGCAGTCTCCTGTTTTCCACAGGTCCACGTAATTTATATGAGTGATTCTACTGGAGCTCTTCCCGAAGATTTAAGGGTGAAGGAGAAGGAGGCACGACCATTACAAACTAGCCTCCCCTAAAAGGCTGCCCAATCCTCTTATTGTCATGAGGCAAATGGAAAGGAGGTGTGTGTGGGTCAGTGTGTATAGCACTGGTCCTGTGAAAATGGCCCCTCAGTAAGCCCTGCCCCCACCGGTGGCCACCTCAGTGGTGGTTCTTCAGCTTCGCAGCATTTTTTTCTGAGTTTGGCCCTACTTGACAATCCTTGGAAAACAGGAAAGACCACACTTAGTTAGTCCCTTAACATGTCCTTCTTTGTCCTACAGGATCTACTTGCCTACCTTTCTGACATTACCCTTTCTCCTTGCTCACTTTGCTCAGCCATATAAGCCTTCCATCTCGGCTTAGGGCCTTTGTATTTGTTCCTTCTGCGAGGGATATTTTTCTCCCAGATCTCTGCATGCCTTGCTCCGTCTTTCCATTCAGGTTCCAGTTCAGATGATCCCTCCCCAGGAAGGGCTGCTTTCACTCTTCAACCTAAATGTGCTCCCAACCCCCTCTCCTGCACACTCTATCACATCACCATTTTTTATTTGCTTCATAGCACATGCCACTCGCTGAAATTATTCTGTTCATCCACTTGTTTGTAGTTTATTATCTTCCTCCACTAGAATGAAAAATCTATGACAGTCAGGAAATCTGGGGTCTTGTGCTGTGATAGCTCCAGCAATTAGGACAGTCCCTGGCATGTAGCAGGTATTCAATGATGGAGTGTTGAGTGGAGTGCTTGGTTTACTCTTCTAGCCAACCCTATAAGAAAGGAGCCAATCGTGCCCCATTTTTCAGATGCACTACAGACATGCAGAAGCTGAATCACTTGCTCAGTGAGTGAACAGGAAGAGTAGAGATTTGAATCCAAGTGACTCTAATTCCAAAGTCCCAGCCCATAAACCAGGATCTACTTCTGGATGTGATATGCTAGTCTTTAAAACTATAGGGAGGCTGAAAAATCCAAGAGCGATCTTGAACTTTCGGAACAGATGCAACTTCTCACCTTGTGTAGGTCCTTCACTCTTGGAGGTAAACTGTCCCGGATCCTCCGCATGGCCTGGAGGGGAGGCTCGTTGAAGTAGGGAGGCTCGCCATCGATCATTTCTATCACCATGATCCCCAGGGACCAGATGTCCACCTGTTAAGCACAAACCCCTGATTATCTCGGACAAGGAGAACATTCTGCAATGTTGAATGTGTCCAGGGAACCAGATCGATTCATACTCATTCATAAATTAATGTGGTATTTATAATCTCTCAACATTTACAATCCAGATTTGTAGGCTGAATCATTGAGTTACTGAGTGTTTGCTAACGGTCTTCGTTTGCTTTTTAAAGACAACGTCAGTGAAGATTCTGACAATTAGGTACACGTGACTATCTTAACATTCTGAAGTTTAGAACTCTCTTTTTACCCTGTTAACTTTGGTAGTTTACTATCAGGGCCGATGAGAAAAACATTCAACGTTTTATTTATGTTATGAACGTAGAGAAGAAAGTTGCATTTCAACCATAAAAGAGTTTTTGACATATTCATAACAAACTGCAAAGAGCTACATTGCACAATACAATATATGCTGATTCTTTTATTGATTTGATTTTTAAAAAATAATTCTTTCTCCCCTACTTTGGGGTTCTTTCCCTTGTGTTTTATCATTTTGAAGCAGCATGCACAAAACCCTGCTTTATAGAACTATTTTCAGGGAACGGAGAAAAGAAAACAAAGGGATGACAAGCAATTCTTTCTGAGTAAAGAATGGGGAGCCAGGACAATGAGAAGCCCTAGCTGTGCTATAAATTCCCAGGACAGTCACTTCCCCATTATAGCCTCATTACACCTCTTCTCACTTAGCTGCTTTCCTGTCATAACCCTTGCAGTGACCTTCACTGAGAATTTATGCTCTTGGGAACACAGTGAGAAAAATAAGTTGACTACTCATCCAAGGGCAAACAAACAAGGGGAAAGAGAGCAGAGTCCATCTTAACTTATGTTAATAGCCTTAGCTCATTGGTCCATGCCACCTCTTCCTTGTGTCTCTTCTCCTAGAACCACCTCTGCACCATAACATGTGGAAACACTGTGTGCTCAGCCAAAATGAACTCCTTGCCTCTATGTGTGCGTGTTCTTGCATGCCTCAGAGCTTATACTCAAGTTATTCCCTCTCTAGAAGGCCTTTCTTCCACATCTTCTGGGCCCTCATTTCACATATCCAATCCTTAATCCTTAAAAAATTATGAGCAATTGTTTTAATTGCAGAGGAAACAGAATTTGTGCCACATTTTAAAATATAACATTCATATATGGTTTTTTCTATGGGAAAACATGATTGCTTATCCAAACATTATCTCTATTTTGTGGAGCTTTCTCTGACACTCTGTCCTTTGAATCATTATGCCTGCTCAACTATGTGTGTCTCTGGCCACTTTCCAAGTTACATTGCCTTCCTCTGTATATGCCTGTCACCGAGGGTGAGATCAGAGTTTGAGTCAATCTCCCCCAGTGTCCACAGTAGGACCTCAATAAACACCCCTGGGTCAGTGTTGTGGCAATATCCTCAGTCTCCCTTCTGCCACAACCTACTCTGTGACAAGTGTAGTGAATGGGAGTCAAATATGAAGTGAAAAGTCACCACTTTGATCTCCTGTGGTCATTAACTACCTCAGAACCACTGTATCCCTGAGCCTGTTCAGGCCCTGCCTCTCTCAAACAATGACTGTCACCCCCCTTACCTCTGTCCCATAAGGTAGCCTAGAAATCACCTCAGGTGCCATCCAATAGGGAGTGCCGACCAATGATTTCCTCTTCGGCACCTCTTTGGAAACTTGAGCACAGAAACCGAAGTCAGATAACTTTATCTGGAAAGGAAAGGAATGCAACAAACTAACAACTTAAAAACACTGGCTTCCAGATGTGGAAATATAGAGAGTGTCAAGACTCAAAACAAAACAGTCTCATCAGCAGGGCTTGTAAATATCGGATGAGGCAGTTGTCAGGCACTATTATTGGAAAATCACCACCCATTTTGATGGAAAAACCTCTCATGGCTACACCAGGGTTGACTTACAAGTGTTTAAACTCCTGCTATTTATATCTTTTATAAAATTATGAAACCAAAAAATTTTTTCACAAATTAAAATGCCCTAAACAACAAATTAATTAAAATTCAAACCCACAACTTTAATGTAACAGATGATGCTTCAGTGTAAGTAGACGGCTACTCTCAATGTGAGTTTTGTACAAACTGCTGCTGTTAAAGTTGTTATGCATTGAGCACATTTAAATTTCTAAGTACCATGAGATGATTCAAATAACCAACCTCACTTCTATATTTGAATTATTGCAAGACCTCATTTATAGAGGATTCTGAGATATCACATTAAATGCTGGCTCCCCTTTTCTTTTTGTTTCCCTCTTTTTGCTCATGACAATTGAAGTTGCCAACATGAATATCGGTGCAAGTGGGAATGGGCGTCAAAACTGGGTGTTAGCAGTTGGTTATCAGGGGTGTAAGGTAGTTATCCAAATGACCCAATGTATATATATGTTATTTACTTTAGATTTCATAAAAAAGAAAAAAAATCCTGAGAACTCTTGCACTGAGCTTTGAAGTATGTTCTTAAGAACATACTGCACCATTAGGTGCCCTACCAGTTTATATATTTCACATGACAGGGATTCAGTTTATTTCTGGGAAGCATGATTCCTGTTCATCATGATCTGGTCTGAACCTCAGATGGCTTCATTGAAGAGGATTGCCACTTAGAGATGTTGGTGATGACAGAATACATTCAAAGACAACAATGGTTCAGAATGGCCATTTGAAGTTAAAATTTCCATAGATCAAAGGTATAGTTTCAAAGGCACAAATCCTCCCTTGATTCTCTTCATACCGCTCTGAACTTTTTTCAGCCTTTTTCTCTGACTCTACCTCTGCTGCCCTCACCTTAAATATTGGGGCTTCTAAGGGGTTGGGTCCCATCTCTCATTTCTTCTGTGTGTTTTTTTTTTATATATACTCTTGCTGGCTACTCTTTTTTTCTCCCATGCTTAATGCAGACTTCTCCAGTCTAAACCTATACTTCCATCTAGTATATGTTTCCATATGTATTTAATTTTTGTAAAGGGCGTAAGTTCTGTGCCTAGATTTATATTTTTGCATGTGGATCCCCAGTTGTTCCAGTACCATTTGTTGTACAAAACATCTTTGCTCCATCGTATTGCCTTTACTCAGTTGACTATATTTACATAGGTGTATTTCTGGGCTCTCTATTCTGTTCCATTGGTCTATTTACATATTCTTTTGCCAGTCTACACTGTCTCAATTAGTATAGCTTTCTAATAAGTCCTAGAGGTAGAGTCAGTCTTGTAACTTTGTTGTTGTTCTTCTTCTTCAATGTGTATTGGCTATTTATTGTGTTGGTCTTTGCCTCTCTGTATAAACTTTAGAATCAGTTTTTCAATGCCCACAAAATAAATTGCTTGGATTTTGACTGGGATTGCGTTGACGAAGTTGGGAAGAAATGACATCTTGACAATATTGAGTCTTCCTGTTCATGAACATGGACTATCTCTCCATTTATTTAGTTCTTTGATTTCATTAATCCAAGTTTTGTAGCTCTCCTCATATAGATTTAGTACATACTTTGTTAGATTTATATCTAAGTATTTAAATTTTGTGGGGTGCTAATGAGAATGGTATTGTGTCTTTAATTTCAAATTCCACTTGTTCATTGCTGGTATATAGGAAAGAAACTGACTACTTTATGTTAACCATGTATCTTGCAACTTTGATATAATCACTTGTTAGTTCTAGGAGATTTTCTTGTTGATTCTTTTGGGTTTTCTGCATAGATGATCATGTCATCTGTGAACAGATATTTTTTCTTCCTTCCCAATCTGCATACTTTTAATTTTTTCTTGTCTTATTGCATTAGCTAGTACTTCCAGTATGATATTGAAAAGGAATTGTGGGAAGGGACATCTTTTCCTTTTTCCTAATCTTAGTAGGAATGTATATTCAATTCTTAAGCATATCTTAAGGCCCCAATCACATCTTACTTCCTCCAGAATTTTTCTCGGGAGCTCATATTGATCTCGCCCCTCTCCAAATTTGAGGAATATAGCACTCACTCAATCTTAAACTGTTTTCTCATGCTGATTTTTTCCCTCTGGTTATAAATAATATTTCTTGGGGGCAACAGCTCTCCCTTTGAATTGTGAAGCCTTACTGTGTTCCTTAAGAGCTGGGAAAACAGTATTTACTAAAAACCCAAACCAAACCAACCCCCCCCCCCAAAAAAAAAACATGCTAATAGATTTATTTTATTTTGTATTGACATACATAGCAGGTCATGTGGTAGAAGACACATTGTATCTTCTGAAACTGTGCTCTTTCTGAAACCAAGATTGACTTATTGAAGATAGCTGTTTCTAGAATCAAAGTTAAAACACAGATGAAATGGGGCAGCCAATTAGCTCAGTTGGTTAGAGCGCAGTGATCTTAACAAAAATGTTGCTGGCTCGATCCCCACATAGGCCACTGTGAGCTGTGCCCTCAACTAGATTGAAACAACTACTTGACCTGGAGTTGATGGGTCCTGGAAAAACACACTTAACTAAATAAAAGTTAAAAAACACACACACATGAAATAAGGTAATGATTTGGAAATTATTAATGTGGTATTTCCTTCTTCCATTTCCTTGTTCATGATCTTCTTTCTAATCAGGCCAGTGCTAGTGGTGGTATGGTTTGCAGTGGGAGGAGATTGGATTGCTCTAGATGGAATGGTAGAGAAAGCTGGTTTAATGGAGAAATGGTTTTCTCAACTGGTTTGTCATATAAAGAATTAAATCCAGATGCTTCAGATCATAAAATATCAATATGTATGAAGAAGACAGCTCTGAGGCTGTTGTCCATAATTCTTATTGCCCTATTGTAAAAGAAGTCTACAATTCAGAGAAGTGAAAACCCTACAGTCCATCCATTTTAACCTGGGATTATTTGCAGAAGAGACTTTAACACTCATCCAATTGTACTAGCTAGTACTTCCAGCAAGATATTGAAAAAGAATGGTGGGAGGGGACATCTTTGCCTTTTTTCCTAATTTCAGTAGGAATGCACATTCAATTCTTAAGCATATCTCAAAGCCCCAATCATATCACTTCCCACGACCCCAAGCAGATGATGATGGGCTTCAGCTATATCTGAGTAACATATATCCTAACACAAAAGAAGGGAGAGGAGAAGCCATATGCATCCGTGTTCAGAGGTAATATCCAACACATTTAATTACCAGATTCATTTGGACCAATCAGAATCTAGACATAAAGTTAAGTGGTATCCTGAAGTTATCTTAGGGGCATTACCATCTTTAATGAGGCAAGAGGTGGGCTAGGATAATGGGGGATACTCCAATGACTTGAAATAGAGGATATTAACCAACAAGCATGAGAATAGTGTCATATTTTAACAATGGGTATAGATACACTAATGAATACCAGCTGAACATCAACCTCGGCTATGCTCAACATGGCCTTCATGAAGAGATAGCACAACAGAGTGGATGGAAGTGAACCTGAAGCAATGCTACTGGCTTCCATGAAATGATCATTGATTTGTTGAAAACAACTTCTTTTAGAATCAAATATCTGAGAACCATACATCCCCATACAAACAAGGGAGAGGACTTTTGTATGGTGTGCAGGAATCTAGAAGCTCCCCTAAATCTCAGTGAGGGAATGGGGAAGTGCCCAGTGCACGCCTGTGGTTGACACAAGGAGGCAGCCTCAAGGATGGCTTTCAAGACTTGAGGCAAGAAACAGGAGTTGTGAAGTGCTGCAGAGGTTCCCTCCTGAAAAGCCCAGCAGCTGATGGGACTTGCTAATCCTCACCCGTCCACGTAAGCAGAACAGGTCAATTATGTCAAGGCAGAGACCAGAGAGGAATAGAAGATGGGTTTATCTCCTTCACCCTGAGGTACCATAATCCACATTTGTCCCTTATTCTCCTAGATTCCACCTTGAGAAAGATGGGGGCGGGAGGTGGGAGGAGGGAGTAGGTGGTGGCCAAATCTGAAAGACTGAGGTTTTAAAGGTATCAGTTTAACCTTATGATAATGTGGTTGAACTGTGATAGACAATGTTTAAATTATTTAAGCATACTAGATTTAAAAAATATTTTTTAAAAAATCTAGTTGGTAGAGCGTTGTGAAGAAATCTAGGTTAGTTTTTAAAAACAGAAATTTGTAATTGTGTGTGTGCGTGCGCACATGTGTGGTTATTTCCAAAGCTTGAGTATGAGTAAATTTGCAACCCTAGTACACAGATGGTGAAGGAGGAACAATTTTGCCAATACATTTTGTTTGCCTGTAAATTTAAGAGACCTAAAGGATTAAGGAGATGAATATATTAGCATTTTAGTATTGGCAGTTTTTACTGTCAATATCTCTGGTGTGGCTTTCTCTTTCCAGACATTAAAAGAAGACCCCAAACCTGACAGACTCATAATTATCTCCCAGACAAAATGTAAGATGAGAAATAGAAACTTGACACTTGGAAGCCAGGCCTGTCCTTCTGTTGTAGGAGTACAAGTGCATCTGCCTGATTTTTATTTTACTCATCCAAGTACATAAAAGAGACAATTTTCTAAAGGAACATAATTACACACAACACTCGTCCAAATAGATCTGCAAGTAGATAATGAGAACTCAAGTAATGAGTATAATAAAGCATTGTACGCAGATCTTAAAAGCAAATCACATAGCCTCTAAGCTGAGCCTTATTTTCCATAGAATTGTACAATGTGCCTGCTTAGGAAACCACCTTCTTCCCACTAATACAGATGGGCTAAAGGAACTGTAGCTAGCATACTGCCCACCGGCTTCAAGGAGGAGATGAAGCTTGGTCCATAGGGGTCAGACAAGGCACTAGAGCTTAGAGCTCACAGCTGTTATTTAAACCTGTGATCCTATCCATCTCAAGGTGTCCTAGCTAGGAATCAGGGTCCCCACAAAAACATGGGAGGGAGGGCAAAAAAGAGTCTATTCACAAGGCAGCTACAGGGTTAAAATAGAATGTAAAATCTTTGTTCTGTAAATTGTATACACTCTAAAGAATTCTTGCATCTGCCCAGGTTGATGGGAAGGCAAAAGGTGGATGCTTCTGTGCGTGGTTCCTTCCTATAAGGCAATGGGACTCAAAGAGTATAGCACCAGCATCCCCTGGGAACTTGTTAGAGATGCAGGTTCTTGTAGGCCACCCAGCCTGACTAAATCAGAATCACTGGGGGTGGAGCCCAGGAATTGGTTTTTTGCCAAGGTCTCCAGAGACTATGATGCTCACTAAAGTTGGAGAACTGTTTTAAGAAAAGCAATGACCTGGGGACAAAGAAACAGAGGTAATAGAAAGGGCCAGACTGATGATGGTGTTTTCAGCTTAAGGCCCACTTCTTCAGCTGCCAAACCCAAAAGAGCATCACAGCGGCTACGCCAGAAGGGCATAGAGGCCTCAGCCTGCTCCTCTGCCATTTGTCAGAGTGCAGAGAGGGTAGGAACTCGCCCGAGCCTGTACAACAGTATTTGAGGGTGACTCAAACCCAGGTCTCCTGACTTCTGCTGTGCTTTCTCCATTAGGAAAAGTAACTTCTCTACAGTGGCAAGGAAGGGAGGAGAGACAGAAACTGGGTGTATCTCAGAGACTATTGGAAAGGAATGAAAAAAGGGCTATTTAACATGTTCAAGTTCCTGATTATTTAAGAGCATTTGGGAGATAATCTTCAGGTCTTCTTCTAATTGGAGAATTCTGTTATTTGAAAGATAACAAAACCCAAATGCTCAAGAGAGCCAGGCAAATAACATCAATGAATTAAATGGATTGGGTGAAGACAATGAAAAATTAGGGGTACACACCTTTGGTAAAGAGACACTGACTTCCAGCTGAGTGTCCAGGACACAGTAAAGAGAGTGTGGAACAGTTTAAAGCCCTGCTTGCCAGTCTATGCCCCCTTACCTGTGCTTACCCTCCCTTCAAATCCTGTGGGGGAGAGGGCACAGACACATTGCATTGTTTATGGACACTATGTTAGCTTGGGCGCCCCAAAAGCACATCCTGACGCGAGGATTCAATGTGAGTTGTTTGTGGGGGAGACACAGGGAACACTAACAGTGAAATGGGGAATTACAACAGGGAAGAGAGGACAGTTAAGGGTTAATTACTAAGCCAGTTACTGCTGTGAGAACCAGAGCTTAATCCTGCTGGGGAAGACTCAGAGATGGTGGAGGACAGGGCCTCAGAACTATTTCACCAGAGGGGGCAGGAGTGCAGTATTCACACACCACTCCCCTCACTCCTTTAAGGGCCATTCCTGGGGAGTGTGGATGTCAATTCCCTGGAATTTCTAGCCTGCTTTGTAGTGTAAAGCAGATTACAGAGGCCAGAGACAGTCCCCATGCAAAGAGATGCAGTTGGTGGCATTTGGGGTGGAGCTAGTGAGTGCTGACAAAGGAAGTCCCATGAAGTTATGGGTGGAGCCCAGGGGCATCTGCAAGAGCACTATTCACCCTCATCACCCCCCCTCCATTACTGCCGTGTGTGAACTCAGGCAGTGTTGTCAGATACCTTGATTTTTTTTTCAAGGAAGGCAGGAATCTGAAATTTCATGTGAACGCTCCCAATTTTTAATTTGTGGCAATCAATTTATAGCAAAAATAAAGGCCATAAAGATCACTCATGTGTGTCCCTTGTCAATAGACGAACTGGGCTTAATAGGTTTGAATTTCATTCCAGCCAGTGAATTTGATAGAAGTTAATCACTCACTGTCAAAAGCCCCAGGCCAAGGACAGATTGTGGACAAATTTACTCAACCGTTGATTGAAAGGATGGAGTGGGGTTCAGGGGCCCTCTCTCTGAGCATGTACCTTGTGCCTTGTTTACTTCTGATGGTTTTACACAGATCACTTCATGTAATTCTTGCAACGACTGTGACATGCTATTTATTTTCCCTTTCAAACACCAAACACATTCTCTCTGCTTAAGACAAATTAGTTATTCACTAGATATTATTTCTGCCATGGATAAATAGTGAACAATTTACTTTCAGTTGATAGCAACTAATTTCCCCTCTCGTCTTTGAAGAGGCCAGCAAGGATTTATCCTTTTAAAACTGAGCAATTTACTGTCTTAAATTGTTTTTTTATTTTGAAATAATTAGGAGGTTGCAAAGAAATGTGCACCTAGCCCTCCCTAATGTTAGCGTCTTGCACAACTATAGTTCAATATCAACACTAAGAAATTGATGTTGGTACTGTCCATAGAAATTATGCACCTTTCATCAATTACATATGAACACATTTGTATATGTAGCATGTTTGTGTGTGTACTCGACAATTTTATTATATTGTAGCCTTGCATAACCACCACCACAATCAAGATACCCAACTATACCGTCACCATAAGACTCCCTTATGCTCCGTCTTTTTCATAGCCACACACTCTTAATCCCTAACCCCTGGCAACCACTAATTTGCTATATATCCCTATAATTGTATTACTTCATAAATGTTATGCAAATGGAATTACACAGTGTGTATCTTCTTGAGATTGGATTTTTTTCACTTAGCATAATTTCCTTGAGGTTCATCCAAGTATTACTCAAGCAGTACTTTTTTGTTTTATTTTGTTTTGTTTTTTTCTGAGTGGTGTTCCATGGTATAGATAGACCACAGTCTGTTCAATCATTCACCCTGTCAAGGACATTTGGGTAATTTCTAGTTTGGGACTATTATGACTAAAAGTGCTCTAAACGTTTGTGTGAAAGTTTATGTGCAGGAATGAGTTCCCGTTTCTCTGAACTGTATGCCGAAGAGTGTAATTGCTGGTCACATGGTAAGTCTTTTTAGTTTTGAAAGGAACTGCTATTTTTCAGAGTGGCTGTATCATTTTATAGTCCCACCAGCAATGTGTAACTAACTGGTGTTCTCACTATTTTTTATTTTAGCCAGTTTGATAAGTGTATAGTGATATTTTGTAGTTTTAATTTGCACTTCTCTAAGGGATAATGTTGTTGAATATCTCCCAACAGGAAGAGAACCCAGGACACTTTGAGTGATACACAATATTTTCTCAAAAAGCCAACAATATTGCCCAGTCCATGAACTCTTATTACCACATGACTCAATTCCTCTTACTGAGGAAGGTTTTATATCCTTCCTTCTGAATCTGGAAGGCTGTTGACTACGGTGGAAATGACACTATGTGACTTTGAGGCTAGGTCATAAAGATGCCACCACACACTTCCACTTTGCTTTCTTGGGGCACTCACTCTTGGAATCCAGCCTCCATGCTGTGAGGAAGGGAATGGGTTCTTGCCATCTACAGAGGCATGGATGGTCCTAGAGTGTATTGTGCTGAGTGAAGTGTGTCAGACAGAGAAAGACAGATGCAATATGTGGTATCTACAGAACAGAAATAAAACAGAAACAAACTCATAGGTACAGAGAACATTTTGATGGTTGCCAGGTGGGAGGTGGGGTGGGGGAGTGGGTGAAAAAGGGGAAAGGGTTAAGAGGTACAAATTGGCTGTTACAAAGTAGTCATGGGAACGTAGGGTATAGCATAAAGAATATAGTCAATAAATATTGTAAAGACTATGTATGGTGTCAAATGGGCAGTAGATTTATTGAGGTGATAGATGGGAGGGGGTTGGGGGGCAGGGTTAAAAAGGTGAAGGGATTAAGAAATACAAATTGGTAGTTACAAAATAGTCATGGGATGTAAAATAAAGCATAGGGAATATAGTCAATAATGTGTAATAACTATAGTACTAGGTGAGTACTAGACAGGTCAGGGGGAATCACTTCTTAAGTTATATAAATGTCTAACCACTATGCTGTACACCTGAAATTAATATAAAATAATATTGTATGTTAAGTGTAATTGAAAAATTTAAAAAGGGGGGAAAAGGTGAGGGACATAAGACATCCAAATTTCCAGGTATAAAACAAATAAGTCATAGGGATATAATGTACAGCACAGGGAATATAGTCAATAATATTGTGATCGCCTGGTACGGTGTCAGAGGGTTGCTGGACTTATAATGGTGATCACTTCTTTAGGTATATACATGTTGAATAACTACGGTGTACACCTGAAACTAATATAATATTGTATGTTAGCTATATTTTAATAAAAATCTTTTAAGAATACATAAACATAAAAAAAGATATTGTTACTATTTGCCAATATTGAAAAAAACAACTTTATGCTCTAATCAATTAGCATAAGCTGTACTCTTAGCCTTTTCTTAGAGTAGCCACACTCCACCTAAAACAAACAAACCGAAAGTTTCTCTTACAGCAACTGAAGAAGCCCATTGGGGTCAATATGGTACATTGTTCTGAAATGTGAATGAGCACACTGGCCAAGAGCTACAAGGTCCGCTCAACATCTTGTTGTTTCCTCTTCCAGGAACACTCTCCCCTGAGAGCCACAGACTCCACTGCCTCACGTGTCTCTGTTGCAATGTCACCACTTCAGAAAGGCCTTCTCTGACCAGCGTCTATAACAGAACCCCCATCACTCTCCACCCTCCACACCCTGCTTAAATTGATTAACTGTAGCAAACGTAGCACTTATCAACACTTGTCAGTTGGTGATTTGATTTCTGTATTTATCTACCTGTTTTATCATACCTCCATGCCTCTAATAAGCTTAATTTAGTGATTTTATTTTGTTTGTCCTTAGGACCTAGAGCCATCCCTGGCATACAGTAGACACTGAGCTGATAAGAGGCCTGAGAATTAAATTTGCAAACTTGCCACCATGCGCTTACATTGGCAGCTCTGTACAAACAGCTCGGTAAGGTTTCATACCCTTGGTATATCAGTGTCTCACAGCTGTGTTCATGTCAACGTGTGGTGGTGTCTTGCTGAGTGGCGTTCATTATTGGTTCATTAGTGGTTGTTGCATGTTTTTGTGTGCTGTCGCAAGAATGTCTGAGCTTGAAGTAGAGCAATGAACGAACATTAAGTTTCTTGTTAAACTTGGCAAGAGTGGAAGTGAAATCAGGGACATGTTAGTCCAAGTTTATGGGGATAATGCCATGAAGAAACCGGCAGTGCACAAATGGATGAAACGTTTTCTGAGGGGAGAGAATGCATCACTCATGAAGGTAGGTCAGGGCGGCCAGTAACGAGCAGAACTGATGAACACATTGCAAAAATTCATCGAGTTGTGCATCAAAATCATCAGCTGACTGTGAGAAGCATAGCAGACCAAGTAAACATCGATAGAGAAACAGGAAAATCTTAACTGAAAATCATGGCATGTGAAAGGTGTGTGCAAAAATGGTCCCGAAGGAGCTCATGATGAACAAAAGCAAAGGAGAGTCGAAGTTTGCCAAGACCTCCTGGAGAGGCAAGATGATGTTTTGGGCCATGTTATTACTGGTGATGAAACATGGGTGTACCAATACTACCCTGAAACAAAGCGTCACAGTACACAATGGAAGTCAGCCAATTCTTCACGACCAAAAAAGTTCTGTTAGTACAAATCAAGAGTCAAAATGATGTTGCTAACCTTTTTTGATGTCAGAGGGATTATTCATTATGAATTTGTACCAACTGGACAAACAGTTAACCAAGTTTACTATTTGGAAGTGCTGAAAAGGCTGCATGAAAAAGTTAGATGAAAACGACATGAGCTTTTCATTAACAATTCATGGCTCTTGCAACACAACAATGCACCAGCTCACACGGCACTCTCTGTGAGGGGGTTTTTAGTCAGTAAACAAATAACTGTATCGGAACACCCTCCCTACTCACCTGATCTGGCCCCCAATGCCTTCTCTCTTTACCCAAAGATAAAGGAAATATTGAAAGGAAGACAGTTTGATGACATTCAGGACATCAAGGGTAATACGATGTCAGCTCTGATGGCCATTCCAGAAAAAAAGTTCCAAAATTGCTTTGAAGGTCGGACTAGGTGCTGGCATCAGTGCATAGCTTCCCAAGGGGAGTACTTCAAAGGTGACAGTAGTGATATTCAGCAATGAGGTATGTAGCACTTTTTCTAGGATGAGTTCGTGAACTTAGTTGTCAGCATTTACTGAATAAGTGACTGAACAAACCAGTAGGACTAAAAGTACTTACAAGGTGCCAGTCCCTGTGAGTTCTGTGTTGGGTACTTGAAAATGTAGGAAATGTTTGAAATATACCTTCTGCCCTTGAGAATAAGGCTGAATGATTTAATAATCTTTCACACATTGGGAGGGGAGATCTTTAAGTAAGTTAATTAAACAGCGAATTATTATCTTAGTCTCATGTCTGATTTTGACATCTGACAAGTACCATTTCCCCGAAAATAAGACCTAACTGGAAATAAGCCCTAGTATGATTTTTCAAGATGACATCCTCTGAACATAAGCCCTAATGTGTCTTTTGGAGCAAAAATTATTAAGACCCGGTGTCATTTTCGAGGAAACATGGTACTTACAGCAAGGAAGCCTTCATCATCATCAGTCTCTAGAAATGGAAAGAAAGCCTGGCTTGAAATTTTTCTGCTTTGTTTTTTCCGCAAGCACCAGTCCCCAGAGCTAATTCGTGGACCAGTTCAATGCTTTGCAAATTGGGTTCTGAGGTCCTGGGGCCTTACCTTGATGCTTTCCTGAGTCATGCCAGGGGAGGGTTCCTGCCCTTTTCCTATAGCTCCCCAGCTCTACGGGAGATCGTACAAAAATGGCTACATACTCTTTCCCTTCCTCTATCCACATCCCTTTTCAGTGAGACTTTGCATCTTCTCTCATCAAGAGGTGAAGTCTATTTCCCCACTCCTTACATCTAGGCTTGATTGTGTGGCTTACTTTAGCCAAAGGGACGTTAGCAAACACAATATAAGCAGAAGATTCAAAAGTGTGTGTGCACTGGGGCTTGCGTCTCTTGCTGCTCTTGGGAACCTTGCAACAGGCATTATGTGACTAAGTTTGGGTAGTCTGCTGGCAGATGAGTGACATGTGGCTCAGCTACCTCCACTGCCCCGGCTGAGAGCCAGCAAAGTGCCAGGCAAATGATTGAGGCTATCAAATGTAGGCTGACCACAGATGCAAGAGTGAGCTCAGCTGATGGCACATGGAGTGGGGCTGATCTATCCCAGTCAAGGTCAGTGCATATGCTAACTCAGAATTATGAGCAAGTAAGTGATTGTCGTTTTAAGCCACTGAGTATAGAATAATTTGTTATGTAGCAAAAGCTGGCTGCTACATACTCCCACACCCTCTTAAAAAATAGAGAAAAGCTCCTTTTTGGCCAGGACTGCCATCTTCCAGTAACTCATCAAAATGACCAACACAAAGGGGAAGAGGAGAGGTACCCACTATATGTTTTCTAGGCATTTTAGAAAACATGAAGTTGTTCCTTTGGCCACATACATGTGAATTTACAAGAAAGGTGCTATTGTAGACATCAAGGGAATGGGCACTGTTCAAAAAGGAATGCCCCACAAATGTTACCATGGCAAAACTGAAAGGGTCTACAGTGTTACTCAGCATGCGGTTGGCATTGTTGTAAACAAACAAGTTATGGGCAAGAGAATTAATGGTTGCATTGAGAATATTAAGCACTCTAATAGCTGAGATAGCTTCCTGAAACGGGTGAAGGAAAATGATCACAAAAAGAAGGAAGCCAAAGAGAAAGGTTCCTGAGTTCAAGTGAAACACTAGCCTTCCCCACCCAGAGAGGCATGTTTTGTGAGCACTAACGGAAAGGAGGCTGAGCTGTTGGAACCCATTCCCGATGAATTCATGGCATAGGTGTAAAAAAATGAAAGACCTCTGCACTGTTTGAAAAAAAAAAAAATTCAGCCAGAACAAAGCAAAAAGCTGAACTTCAAACTGCCTATTATAACACAATCCAGAGTTTGCAAATTATGTGTACATATATATGGAATATGGGAAAAGTGGAAAATGGGATTAGGGTGATCTTTATTTTATCTTTTATGTTTTTTTGAATTTTCTGCAATAAAATGGATAATCTTTTTAAAACAAAAGAAGAAAAGCCAAAGTAGTTGAGCGTTGTTTTTTGTTTTTCTGTCTGCCCTCTGATCATTACTGGGCAAATTCTGATGTGACATGAACTGTTTCCCTATGGCTGAGGTTTCTGGGTTGTAACAGATAGGTCCACCAAAGAGATAGCTAGTCCATTCATCCCAGGGCTCTTACCTCTGGTGGGAGTTTCAGGGAGGTTGAAAGGGCCAAAATAGTGAAAATTCTATACTTTGAAATGCTTCCATCTAACTAAGTCTTCCTTGGAATGTCAATTCATTCTTTCTAGGACTATTGTATTCTATGTTCTTTTGTACCCTGGTGTGACTGATGAGTTTCAACAGAATCCCTTGAGCAGGTTGCAGTGATGGGAAATGCAGAAATCTGGGCCTGGAGGTATGCTAGTGTGATGTACATATTCCGTTTGTCCTTCTAGATCTATTCTCCCTTCTCCAAACACTGAGAGGCCATACATTGTTGACTGTACTGATGACTTTTGATTGTGTTCAGCCAGTGGGGAGCACCAATGGGAGACTGAAAGGAAGGAACCGAGTGAGGCTGGGGTATTCAATCCCTCAGCTCCTATCCTGCAGGTTCACTGTGGTCTGGCTTCCACTGAAGATCAGAGCTCCTGACATGTAGCACTTTCTCACAACAATCTCCATTTTCCAGTAACCAGTTTCCTACCTCACCTCTTCAGGCACCAGGTAGTAAGAGTCATGCTCTATTCTTGAATACCACACTAATCCTCGTGCACATTTCCTTATGACTTTTCTACATCTGCCCATACTTTCATTAAACTCTCTTCGAATTGCCCACTGGAATTTGTCATGTTTCATGCAGGGCCCCTGAGAGATACTGCAGACACGCACAGTCACATGAATAGGAGGATAAAGCCCTAGAAAAAGTCATCTTCTCTAACAAAAATAAGAACATGACAGAAAAAGAAAAGACATTTCCGTAGTTTCTGTGACTTCCTACACTTATTGTTAAGGCAGAAAATTATCCATCAAATTCAAGTTACAGGTAATTCTGACTAACAGGACGACATAAAGGATAATAATTTCCTTTTTGTAAGCCTTCTGAGAAGGGTAGTGGGTGACTTGTGACTAAAAAATTAGAATTCTGAGAAAGTGTTCTTAGGAGGACAGTGCCCATGACAGACAAAGTGACAAGGTAAACCATTGAGGGGCCAAACATGAAAATCTTACCCGACCATCGCTTGTCAGGAGGATGGAGTCACTCTTTATGTCCCTGTGAATCACTCCTTGATTGTGCAGGTAGGAGAGAGCTCTTAGAACCGACAGACACACGGTAGCTATCTGTTCTTCATTCATTCTAGAAAGGAAATAACATTTAAGGAGCAAGGACAGGTTTAAGAACGTCTTTGAAATGATCAAGAGAGGCAGGTTCCCTCGGGTTCTAGTGAACCAGTCAATGCTCCCCAGCCCACGTCTGGAAAATATACAGGCAAGGAAAAGAAAGTCTTTGAGGCCTGATTCCCAGAACCTAAGGCTTGGCACTGAGGATGAAAGGGGCCAAATATAAATCAAAGGAAAGAGATTCCTATTTGCTGGCTCTTGGATCATTAATGCAAATGCACTTCCCTGGACTCTTAAAGGTAATTCCTTAGGTATTGACAAACCTCCAGGGTCCTACAGAGAGAGTGCACTGAATAGTGCCAAAGTTCCAGGTGTGGTTGCTAGATGACCTTGAGGAAGTCCTTTAATCTCCTCAGGTCTCTTTTTCCTCCTGTTGGAGAAGGGGGCAATGGCAGTTCTCTCCAAGGCTGGACTCGGTCAAAGTGGTCTTTGGACCTCTGAGATCCCCCTCCAGGATTTGCCCTGCCTCTCACTAGCCTTCCTTCTCCCTCCTCCAAGAGCTGGAGGTTTCTGCTGCTCCAGGTCCCTCTGTCAAGAAGGAAATTGGACCTAGTTAGTGACTAATAACTAAGTGTGAATGGATGATACTTCAATAAATGGACTACGGGATGAGAAAGGCAAGTACAGCACCGGCTATAAACTCCCACATTTCATGGCTGCACCCCATCAAAGAAGGTATTTCTGGTTTCAAAGGAGATTGAGGTCAGGTGACCTGCCCAAGGTTACACAGGTATTATAATGTACTTATTTTTAATCTGTGACTTCCTTGAAGGAATGCATGTGAGCCTTATTCATTTGGTACAAAATAGGTTGAAAAGAACCTTGACAAAGGAACAACTCTAGAGACATGGGTAGCTATCTGAACCACCCCAAAGCAAAAAAACGTAAAACAAAAACAAAAAGCCACTCCTTTGGGCATATTTTTATTAATTGTTTTATATGTAAGTTACATTTGTCTTGTTTTTAGGTCTCTTTAGTATATTTGTTTCTACAAACTAAGTTATGTATTTTTGGGGTGGATATGTCCAATGGCTATACCACTGGGAGTCTGCTAGCTGAAATATTTGTGATAAAAGTTCAATGCCCGTCTGTTCTTATTTTTATTGTTTTATTTTTTTGCAAGTATTTTTATTAGCTGGATCTCAACAATGTAAACAAGCAGCAAGTCATCTCCTGATTTTTATTCCAAATACAATTGTTTCTAAATACATCATTAATTCTTCTAATAATCATGATTTTTTTTTAAAAAGCCAAATCAAGTACAGCTACTATGTAAATATTCCACTTAAATTAAGCTTAATCAAACCAATACTTTTGATGAGATTATCAAATCTGAGATTATAGTTATATGAAACAACCCTGAGAGATGTGGCATTTTTGACAAGGAGTTTAGAACTTCTCTTTAGAAAAGAAAGCAGAGATGGTCATATAAGTCAGAGTAAGAGTTTGAGCCAGGGCCATGACTTTGTTCTGAGAAGCTATGTTATAAATGATATAAGCATATATTTTTAATGGAAACAAGGCTTTCCTGTGATTTTCATATACTTAGCAACAAGAGAGAACTAAATGCTAATTGATCCCCTACTCATCTCAACATCTGATTTAAAGTGCCCTTCTGTTTTTAGGCTGTACTAGGGTCATGATTTAAATTTTGTCTCATTTTAATGGAGAAATAGCATATTCGGTTCCTCACAGGATTACCCAACACTTTCTTGCTTCTTTGCATTCCCCCTATTATAGTTCATCTGGATTCATTAATGATTTGGGTGACGTTTCAGTGATATCAGCTAATATCCAATGCTTCCTCATGACAATCCTCTCTTAACTCTTTGGCATTTTATTTACCAGTAAGACCAAACTGAAAGTTTCCCAAATGTAACATTTTATATGTGTGTTCCTTACAACACTGCTTCTCTAAATGTGGTTCACGAACCACATCACTTGGGAGCTTGTTAGAATACAGAGTATTAATTATACCCCTCCTTATTGAATCAGATTCTGTATTTTAATAAGATCCACAGGTTATCTGTATGCATTTTAAAATTTGAGGAGCACTCTCTTAGCATATACTATTACCTCTGCCTTCAGTGCTATTTTCCTCCCACATTCTGTCTTAGTAAACACCTCTTCATCTAGCAAAACCCATCTCAGATATCACCTCATATTGGAAATCTTCCTTGACTCTCTCTGATACAGACATTTGGGTACTCTTCTATGCTACTTATAAACATCCTTCTAATTCTGCACAGGTATTATAATGTATTTATTCCTAATCTGTGACTTTCTTGAGGGAATGTTTCTGAGCCTTATTCATTTGTGTCTTTTATATCCCCAGCACTTAGGAAATAACCTGGCACATAAAAAGTGATTGATAAACACTTAATGAAATGACGGTAACTGCCATATCAGGAGAGCGAGTGGCTGAGGCAACACAAGTAATTAATTATTGTTACTTGCAAGACTATGTAAAAACAGAATTGAAGGATTTCTCTCTGTTATGGAAGTTTGTTATCATGACATAAAATTTTGACTGATCTTCCACCTGCCCCACCCTTCCCCAGTCACCTGTGGTGATATCAACACAGAGCAATGACATGGCAACTCGGGAGAATGAAACTTAGTTCTAAAATGGAGGGGTGGGGAATTCTATTATTTATCACCAAAGGTCATTCTCAGCAGCTTGCTGATTTAAAATCAATGGGTATTAATGAATTTCTGGATAGCGGGGAGAATGTTAATTGAATGAATGAACGATACATATATGTTATAATAAGCACTTGGGGAGTATAGAAGAAAATAGTAGTCATGGTCCCTGACTTTAAATTGCTTACAATTATGAAGAGTTCATAAAGAGAGTCATTGAGGCCTCCTCTGGAGGAGAACAATAAGTACCTGGAATTATTTTTCTGGATAATAAAGAAGCTTACCTGGTATGAGTAACGATGTCTGTCAAGGCACCACCTTCTAGAAATTCCATGACCACCCAGAGCTCATCGCTGACAAGGTAGCTGTTGTACATGTCGACCACGTTGTCATGGTGATAATCTCGCATTATCACAACCTGAGCAAATGGAAAGACGCTTTTTGACTTGTGACAGTGAAATATGACTTTGTTTTCTTGGGGTGACATTTGTGCTGTGAGTACAAATGATTGAGAAATCTTGATTTGGGAGATTTATTCAGATGTCTACTATAGACAAAAAAGATGGCACTGAGAGTAGCCAGAAGAAACAAAGGGAATTAAGTTAGTAAATTTAGAGAAAATGGCAGGTCAACCGGACATTGGGTGGGGGTCGAATAAGGAGTGAGAACAGGCAGAATCATATCAAGGTTTGCATCCAGTAGAGGGAGTTTAGTTGAGCGTTCTGGGGAGATGTGATCAGATATCCCTAAGGGTCTCCTTTAGAATGCGCTGTCCGTACTCTACTGTTGGGTAACCTGGTGTAAGAGTCACCAACTCATGGTAAGTGAGTGAATGGTGAGTCTCACAAGTGAATGAAGTAAACAGTTATTAGGGGTGGGGCCACATGAGACCAATTTAACTTCTTACGAGAAGGTCTAGGTTGAGTCTGAGGCAGGTTTGGGCTGAATACAGAGGATGGGTCTTTAAGGTAAAGACAAATAAGACTTAGGCATAAAAAGGATTACTTGAGTCTACTTACTGGAGAACGCTTCCAGGAATTCCTGTCCTGTGGCTGCTTCTGGTGACATTTTTGGAATTAGTGTTAAATAATAAATTATAGAGTTGTTTATCAAAATTATATTTGCCCTGTCTGTTCTGGCATTATGATTTGGAAATATGTTCTAGAAAGCAGGAATCACGGGCTGGGAAGAAGCTGAAGCCCACTTGCCTGGTGCTGTCTGAGGTTCAGAGCATGGGGAAGAAATGAACACCTTTGGGGGATAAAGATGTGTGAAGCCACTGGTGACTGGTGGCTTCACATGAGCCACCACAGAAGAAAGAGGATTGAAAATCACAGGTGATTGCTTTTTTACAGTGTCTGTTTACTACTCTGAGAGTTAGATGTGGGTGAGGCTGACATATTATGTAACATTGGAATCCTGATTTGATATCTTTAAGACCTAGATTTTCATAAACAAAAACTCATCTCTCTCTCCAAGACCTCCACAAATACTCCAAAATGTTTAGTCCCTGGACACGGGTACTTATGTTTTCCCATGTATGTGCATTTTAGAACTCTCAAGTGATAAGCAAGTTTAAAAGGCAAAATGAGAAAGTGGAAAAATAGGTGCAACAAACATATAGAAAAGGATTAATTCCTTAATATATCAAGAGCTCTTACAAATCAATAAGACAAAGGCTACCACCCTAACTGAAAACTATGCAAAGGCCATATAATTCAATTAAGAAATAAAAATGGCCTATCAACATTTACAAATAGATTCAGCTTTACTAATAATAACTGTTAATTAAAGCAGTAAAGTTTATTCATGTGTATCCGATGAACAGAGATAACATGATAGAATCCAATGCTAGTGAGAGTGAAACAGGATGCTGAGGTCCAAATTGGTACAAACTTTCTGGAAATCAATACATATGCATTTCTATAAGCAGAAAAAAATATAGAAAGGCAATACTGAAATATTAATGTAGACTATTTCTCAGTTGTGGGATTATGGGGCATTTAAAAAATATTTTTTCCATGTGTTGTATAGGATGAATTCATTATTTCTGTAGTTAGGAAAAATATTTTAAAGTTCCTAAAGAGTGATAGTCAGCCCATTGGTAAACTGATCTGGGTTTATTGCGACAAAAAAAAAAAAAAAAAAAAAAAAAAAATGTCTACAAAGGTATCACAAGAGTGTAAAATGCATACATACCCAGAACATGAGGCTTTGGAATCTGCTTGAATTAAAATCCCAGCTCTGCCATCAAGTTGCTGTATGACCCTGGGCTAGTCAGTTACTCTATCTGAGTCCAGTTTCCTTTTTGTTATAGCGATAACATCTTTCTGTCTCAGAGTTGTGAGACTCAAACCAGATCAATGCTTAGCACAGTGACTGATACACATGAAGTACCTAATAAAGGTGGCAGTCACACATGCATAGAAAAAGACCAGAAGGAAGCATTATGGGGGGTCGCTGTGTCTGTATTTATATTTTCACTGTTTTCTAATGTCCTAAAATACAAATGTCCTATTTTTGAAATGGGAAATAAATGTTACAAAGGAGAGAAGGGATGATCTGAACACACCATCTACCTCATTAAAAAGCAGTTCTCGTCGCTGCTGCTTTCGGAGGTCCATTTTCTTCACGGCAACTTGTTTGCCCGTGTGTTTCTCAGTTGCGATGCACACAATGCCCGTCGACCCTTCCCCGATTTTGATAAAGTTGTCTAAGTATTCCCTGGGATCTCCTGGGCTGACCACCAGCTGCAGAGCAGCCCGAAACTGTTCGTGGGACACCCTGGAGGGCTGCTGGTCTGAGGAGGAGCCCCAGCTGGGTGGGGGGTAGGTGCTGGATGAGATGCTGAGAGAGCTCAGGTAAGAAGCTGTAGAGATGTACTGTGAGCTGGTCTGTAGAGAGGGGTGGTGGTACAGGGTGGCTTTGTGGTACCCAGATGGGTACTGGTGGCTACTTGAGGAATAGCCTGCTTTGCTGTGACTTTGAGGTAGTTTGGTGGGACCCCTGGGGTAGGTATCAGACCCTGACAGTGGCGGGCTGAGGACCATCTGTGCTCGATCATAATCCACCTGGGAAGACAAACAAGGATTAAGAATATTCACGTTACATCTGATGCCACAGCTAGTTCACAAACCAACACACAGGCTGCTAAACGATTAAGGGCCAGTGGCGTATTCAGCGTGGATGCAGGGACAAAGGGATGATTCACGTACCGGGCAGATGGAGCGGGAAGGTGTGCGATTTCTTCACTCTACTAAAAACAACGTGCAATCTAAAACTGATGAATTGTTTATTTCTGGAATTTTCTATTTAATATTTTCAGACCTTAGGTGACTACAGGTAACTGAAAGACACTGCAGAAAGCAAAACCGCAGATAAGGGGGAACCACTGTAAAATAATAAGGTAAACATATGCAATGTTCTCACCAAATATGCACAAATATAATTGAGAGTGCATTGCAGGTGGTTGTGTGCGAAAGGGAAATTTTGTCAGCTCTAAAGGGACTCCAGCAAAGAACACTGCTCTCTGATTTGAAGAGTAGATTGAGGAAACTTGGAGGAGAATGGGAAGGGCAGCCAGTGTGGGGGTAGGGGAAGCCAGTGAGAGGATCATATGACACTAGGGGCAGGTTCCAGCAATCACCTCCTCAAAGAGATCGGGAGGACGCTCTGGACACCCCTGGAATGACGGAATAAACCACATCACACCACCTTTACCTGGTTGCCCAGGGCAGAGAGAACCAATCAATCAATCAATGGACTCCGTGTAAGGTCCTGATGACACCCAGTGCCAGACACACAGAAGGTGCTCAAAAGATTTGTTGATTGGACCTCAGTCTCCTTAACACAGTGCCCCAGGAAGTCTCTACCACTCTACCGGGAGGTACCTGGAATGACATTTACCTGCCCCCTCCCCACCCCATCCACGCCAAAGATCTAGGTCTATTATGATATGGTGGATACTGACCACATGTGGCTATTTAATAGAAGTTGATAAAAATTAAATAAAATTAAAATAAAAAATTCAGTTCCTCAGTCATATTAGTCACATTTTAAGCATTTTTTAAAAATAGTCACCACATCAGACAGCACAGATATAGAACATTTCCACCATGGCAGAAAGTTTTATTGGGTGGCACTGTTCTAGATGAATTGATTGCTACCAGGTAGCAGGTAGTACATTCATTAATTTATTTATTCCACAAATTAATAGTTGAGCAACTATTATGTGCTGGCACCATTTCAGGTGCCATAGGAATATCCAGCCATAATAAAAAAAAATACAGTATTTCTGCTTTCCTGGAGTTTACATTCTAGAGGAGGAGACAGTTGATATATAAGAAAACTAATACATATACAGTATGTGGTCCAGTAGTCATAGTGATATGAAGAAAAATAAAGCAGAGTGAAGGGGTTGAGAGTAACGGGAGGCCATCTTGCACAGGAAAGCAATTAGTGCTTTCTGCTCTGAGGGGATGCCATTAAAGCAGAAACCTGGCTGAACTGAGGGAACAAGCCCTAGACTGTGTGGGGAGGGGGTGGCCCAGGCAGAAGGAGCAGCACAGGCAGGATTCTGAGGAGCATAGGGGCTTGAGGAACAGCATGGAAGCTCTCCTGGAGTGGAGAGGGGGGCAGTGTGGAAAGATGAACAGAGAAGCAGCACAGAACCAGATCATGAAGATTGTGGCAAGGACGCTGGCCACTGCTCTGGGTGAGGTGGGAGCCACTGGAGGTTGCTGAGCAGAGGGGAGTGACATGATCTGGACTCTGGTTGCTGGACAAGAGACTGGTGGTAAGAGTGGAATCAAGGATGCCCGTTAGCTTACTGCAGTCAGTGTGGGCTGAGATTAGGGTGGATGTCGTAGATGTGGTGAGAAATGGCGGGACCCAGGGTAGGGTCTGAAGAGAGAGCTGACAGGATTTGCTGATGGATTGGATTAAAATCTGAAAGAGACGACTCAGACAGACTCCCAGAAGTTTGGCCTGAGCAACAGGCGATTTAATGATTGGAGGAGCACAGCAGAAGGAGCAGATTTGTGGGGTGTGGTAATCAGTCTCCGCTCTATCGGGTGGATCTGTGTGAACGAAAGAATCTGATGGAAGTGCTGGTTAAGTGGGTTCTGAGGCCAAAAAAGACAGTGTCTTCTTTGCCTTTGCCTTTGGATCACTTGCTCTGGCTTTCTCCAGCTGCCATGACAACAATTAAGAATTCTATGGAAAGGATTCTTGGCAACGCCTCCTGTCAAGAGCCAGCTAGAAAATGAGGCCTTCTTCCTCCAGCCATGGGAACGATCTTGGCAGTCATCCTCTGGCCCCAGTCAAGCCCTCAGATGACTGCAGCCCTGGCTGATACCTTGATTGCAACCCCATGAGAGACTCAAGGCTAGAATCACCCAACTAAGCTAGTCACAGTGACAAGATGCACAGAAACGGTGTGAGATAATACGTGTGTATTGTTGTTTGAAGCCATTAAGTTTGGGGA
This sequence comes from Rhinolophus sinicus, assembly GCF_057876585.1. Taxonomy (NCBI): domain Eukaryota; kingdom Metazoa; phylum Chordata; class Mammalia; order Chiroptera; family Rhinolophidae; genus Rhinolophus; species Rhinolophus sinicus. Next base: position 30,463,364 of record NC_142513.1, read on the forward strand.
TAATTTGTTACACAGCAATAGATAACTAATACATGGTAGGAAACAAGAGTTCTGTTAGGGCCATGTTAAGTTTGAGAGAGTTATTAGGCAATAGGCAACTTAAGACATGCCTTGAGTCCAGGGAAGGGTTGAGGTTACAGACGTGAAGCTGATCAGTATTTAGTTGTTATTACAGCCATGATGTTGAGTGTGTAAGAGAAGGTCCAAGGACTCAAACATTTAGAGACCAGAAAGAGCAGGAGGATCTTGCAAAAAGGAACAGAGAAGGAGTAGACAGTGAGGCACGGAAGAAACTAAGGGACTAGGGTGCCCTGGAGCCAAAGGAGAACGTGTTCTGAGAAGGGAGAAGTAATGAACCATGTCAAATGCTACTGAGAAGTGAAGTAGGATGGGGCATGTTCCTCATTGGGTCTGGCAACATGGTGGTCACGTGGAAGAAGGTGGGTAGCCCAAGCTCCTGCTCCGTCACACAGCTTGACTAGAAGCCTATCCCACAAGTCAGAGAGCAAGATCTGCACACAGTGGATGCCTTCAAATTGCTACCATGGCACCATTCTCAGTTCTTCTGCACTGTTCTTTGACTCCCATATGACAGTGCCGCCTTGCTCTACAGCCAGGAATGCAGCCTTTCCTGGCCTTGAGAATACCACACTCAGGTGAGTTTACCACTCAGACAGCCTCCCACCATCCAGCAGGGACCAGAGTAGCTGCTAAGCCAGGGCCCTGCCCTGATTGCAGAGCAGAGACAATGAATACGTGCTTTTCAGGGACAGACGTAGGGTTGAATTCTGACTCTGATGGCTTTAGTCAAATCACTTAGCCTCTCTGAATCTCAGTTTCCTCAACTGTAAAATGGGGATCATAATACCTTCCTCACAGGGCTTTTATGAGGCTTAACTGGCAACCTAGAACAATCTAGCATTTAAGAAAACAGACTCTGCGCTCAAAATATTTTTCTGCTGTTTACAAATTGTGACACTGGGCAAGTTATTTAAACGTTGTGTTCTTCAGTATTCTCATCTGTAAAAAGGGAGTAATAAGAATAATACCTACTGCCTTATGTCATTGCGAACTCTAAAGGACTGAATATACATCAAAGGATTCGAACAGTGACTATCCGATACATTCTGGGTGGTGGTATTATTATATAAAGTGCTTAACACAGCAGTAGGAAAGAAAAATAAATAGTAACCATGCTATTAATAAAATAGCTAGCATTTATAGAAGATGAACAGTATACCAGTGGCCTATATATACCTATACATTAATCCTCAAAACAAGCAATGTGATTATTTAATTATAATGTTTTGAACACTGCATTAGAATTAAAGTGTTATGTTTGAAATCAAGCTGATTTCTTTTCTAAGCCCCTGGATTCAGGCCACACACAAGGGAAACTTGTGTATATACGTGATAGGAGGAGTAAAATGTCAGTGTAAATTAAACAACTGGGTTCTCCCTTTAAGCTCAAGATTAGCCAAGCCCAGGCTAGTCACAAGGCCAGTGTGTGAGTAGAAACGGGGTCTGTGACTTCTTTTTTTGAAAGTATACCCTGGCGGCCATCACACGCCATTATCTCTTAGTGTCTTCCTTGGAGGATTTGCTCCTGTACTTTAAGCAGAATTGAATTCATTTCCACAAGCCTGGATAACTGATCTCTGAAGATATGTTAGAAATAATACTAACAAAAAAAGCTGTACCCTGTAGGGATCACAAACACCCCTCCACACTGCATTAGGCCACTTTTCTTCTTTATTGACTGTCAGCGGCATTATCAGAGGCTAGGCCCAACCGCCAGCATGTGACATAAAGAAGAGGACGCTTGCCTGCACGAAGGGGACAATTTCTAGTCAGACAGAATGCAGAGTTGTTCACTGGAAGCTAAATGTCTTTGAAATTAGGTTTTTGAGACAAAACAGTGGTGTTGTTTTTCATGCCTGCTGGTAAAAGGTGCAGAGTCTCAAAAAAAGTGATGGATGAGGAGCAACCACTATCACAAAGCGACAATTTTTGGAACCAAACTCAAGGTGAACTCGTCAAGGGACAATTGACTGCTTGCCTCGAGTGAGGGAACACATGGCCTCCCCTTTGGGCTACCATCCATTCAAGGAGAAGATGGTGGACAGATAGCTGTCTTTGTGAAGCAGAAATGCATGAGCGACCCTGTTTGTGGCCACCATGTGGCTGACCCATGGCCCTCAGTTGGGTCTTGATGACTCAGCTGTGGGTTTCATGATGATGAATATCACTGGCTTGCACATTGGTGGCAGGCCTCGTTCTTTTTTTCTCTGAGAGTCAAGCAAGGAGAATTTATTCCTCTTTAATGCTGATAAAACTGAGGCTCGGGGAGGAGAAACTGCCCCCAAGTAATCCAAGGCAAGTGGCCCTGTGGTCCCAAGAAGATTACACCATTCAGTTCTTCTGCTCAGGTCTCTCTTTCACTCCCAGTGGGAGGGTGTCTAGATAGATATCCCACCTTCTCAGTATACTGGCCCCACAGGCCCGCTTTCTCACCTGTGTTGGCATTTCTACCATTTGTTGTCATGTCCCCGGTCTGTGTACTCAAGGCTGAACACTCTCTCTTTGATAAAATGTAGGGGCATTTTACTGGGCCCCTCCCATTAATCACCTACTCTGTTGGAAGTCTACCCTTGCAGGATAGATAACGTTATACTAATATCAATAATGATACTTGACATTTGTTGAGCGCTTTCCATGTGCCAGGTTTCTAAGCACTTAATATACCTGGTTGCATTTAAATCTCAAGTTACACAATGAGGGAGGCCCTATAATTGCTCCATTGTACAGGTAAGAAAACCTAGGCATGGTAGGTTTAAGTATGTCAGGCAAAGGTCTCAAAGCTAAGAAGCAGAGTTAGAATTCAAACCCAGACAGTCTTACTGGAGCACTTGGGCCCTTGATACTGTCTCAGAGATATCCTTCAATGATTAGAAGGTGGACAGGGACAGGACAGAGGTGGGCACAGTGTGGAGTGACAACTACAGGGCCAGCGCCTGGCTAGGGTGTTCCCCTGGGGGTCCAGATGTCTGAGCATCCTGGAGCAGAATCCAAGAGCTGGGCCAGAAAAGTGATGGATGATAATGTCTGGAGGAGGGAGATGGAAGAAAAATTAAGCTTTTTTTTTTTTTTTTTTAAACAGGCTTGGCCTAGAGAAATCAGTTCAATATACACAGAAAAGGAAGAGTCATCACAGTAAAATGAATTGTTCATCTACGTACATAATTCATCACTTTCAGTGTTGCTTTGGCCAGAGCAGAACTTTGTGTCTAACTACAATGCCCAAACTTTCTTCTCTGGGTTCTTCCAAGAAAGAAAGCCCAAGTTTTCTTCTATAACAAGGCCTCCAGGCCCTATTAAATGGCACTTAAACTGCCATAATTATTTAATTGTCCTACTCTAAGTCACCTTTCCCATGAAATCCTATATTTGGAAGTGAGTGACACATAAATGATGAATTTGTCCATATATACTGTTTTGCACATACACACATATTCAACCCATGTATAAAAGACTTGAAAAGAAGGAAAGCTTGAACTGTGCAACCTTTCTACAACCAAATTGATTTCCGAATATATTCTAGACAAAAAGGAGCACATATGGCGTCCATGTGAGCAGGCCTATAGGATCTTGAGAGAGATACAGGGATTAATCATTTAGTAAAACTGCAATGAAGTGGAATTGGATGAACACAAGATAGATATTTAATAAGCAAATCCAATGTACCTCCCACCACCCATGCCCCAAACTAGTTCCAAAAGATCAATGCAAGTAGTTTATCTTCGAAGACCTTATTGCAACGTCTCGGGAACAGGAGCAGGGGTGGGTAGTTGAAATGCAGGACAGAAAAACAATAAAGAGAGACCAGGAAGGCTTCTCTTCACTCCTCTGAAGAGAACAGTCAGTCCTGTGATTATGTGAAAAAGTAACTTCATAGAAATGAGACCATGGTCGGCACACTTTTAAGGGGAATTTCCATATGGCAAGATGTAATAAGAGAAGACTAGATTGTTTTGCAAATTTTCATCCAGTCTGATAAACTGCTTAGCTGCTGTTCCAAGGCCACTAATTGTCCTTGAAACTCACATACATTCTGAGAAGGAATCCTCTATTTACAGGAATCTTTAAAAATACTGAAAGAACATACAAACAGTCTTGGTTTCCTTCTTCCTTAAAATGGTTAATAACATATATTCATTTTTCAGCTTCCTGATACCTGTTAGTATACCATATAAATTTATTCTTAAATAAATGTGCTTTTTCTTGTTTCTATTCAAATCTAATAAAGAAATAAGAAGGGCAAAAAAAAAAAAAAAAAAAAAAAAAAGAGAAAGAAAAAGTCTGTATTATATGGGAATAAATAATCCCCAGTTAACAACTTTGCCAGACTACCCTTCCACAGTGAGCACATCTCCAAGGATAGGGTCAGACACAGGCTTGTGATGTATCAAAATTATAAATAATTATAGCAATGAATTCCTTTAATCAATCAATTTCACCAGTGGTGCGCTGGGGTGGACAGGGCATAAAACTCTACACAGCTATCAATTGCTCCGATTACAGCTGGCTGTCAGCCAGAATTCCCCTGATCCATGTTAGTTAAAGGCACATTAATCTGAATTTGGCAGTGTAATCAAGGACCTAACTGAACTGTGAAATTGAATTCTGCAGTAGAACATCATTGGACCATTTTATGCCAAGGCTGAAAAAAAAAAGGCTTGGTAGGGGGAGGGCGAAAGGAGGAAGAAAAGAAGGGAAAAAAAATCCTGCTGCAGCATCTATTTGTCAGCATGGCCTTCTGTACTGGTGACAGAGAGGCCTGTGGCTGGATTGTGCTGGACTCTGTGTGTGTGTGTGTGTGTGTGTGTGTGTGTGGCGTAACTCGGTACCCACAGAATGGGGACTGTGGAATGTTCCGTGAAGGATGGAGAGTCTCCCTTTCCACTTCCCGCAGTTACAGGGACTGGAGGCAGCTGGTCCCAGTGCTTGAGTGTGATGCTCCAATAGACCTTTTCAGGGTACAATAAAGCAAAGAGACTGCTCGTCTCCAAAATGAAAAAGCCAGACGGGGGGCTGCTTGCTCTACATAAATCAAATGCAGGATAAAAGTGAATCATAGACCTCTAGTATCTGAGCAAGAAAAGGACAACTTAAATGGTCCTTACTTGACTCAAAGGGAAATGTAAGAGGACCAGCCATGGCTTTGGGAAAGGAAAATGGCTGCATGTAAGAATTCCAGAGAAAATCAATAAGTGGCTTTCTCTGGAGAAACATTTTAGAGCCTGGTAATGAGGGGAAGGGGATTCATTAAACTCTGTGACTCAAATGTGTGTTTACTCTCATGTGTCCCTCTGGTTATGGTCTGCGATTTCAATTCTCTCTGCCTCGGGCAGGAAGGTTGCTGATGGGGGCTAGTCCCTGCTTGCTCAGATTGGGGGCCAGACAGCCTGGCCTATGGCCAATGGGCTCATGTGTCTCCATCCTGGAGTTTCCAGCCTCTGCTACTCCTCTGAGATGATTGCTGTCCTCAGCGCACCAGTCTCTCAGATTGCAGGGTGTTAGGGAATTGTTCCATCTCCAATTGCATCATAATAGTAATAAAACAGTAGCTGCTGTCCCTGCTTGAGGCAAAACTGTGACACATGCCCAGCCATGGTCAGTTTCCTCCCAATTACTTATTTTCACTTACAAAACGGAGTAGCCCTAATTCATAGCGTATTATACTCGCCCTGGCCAAACGACAAAGGGACACAGCACACGATGTGAGCTGACTTTCCATGTCGGTAAAAGACACAACCGTGCGTCATCACTGCCACTGAGCCGTGGTCATGAGCAGGCCCTGGAAGACCAAACGAACCAAGGTGTCTCCTTAAGGTCCTGATGCAGGGCGCATGGGAAGTAGGTTAACTTCTGGGTGGTCAGACACTTGCTGGATTTCCAAACTGCATGGAGCAGAAAGCCATGCACCATATTTAGTGTTTTTGCAAGCCAACCTCCCACAGCATGACATCAGATTCCTACTTAGGCATGTAGGAATTTACCCCTTACGGCACAAAGTTAGAAGTCATGTACTTCCCTACCTTCCCTACCTGTGCACAAAATATACGGCAAGTGCACACTGAGGAGAGTTCGGACAAGAGGCTCACGACCTCTATATATAGGCAAACCCTAGAAATTTGAAGAAATGAATAGATCTGTGATCAGCATGCTCAAGCTTACGGGTGTTTCTGGCTCTTCCTCCACCTCTGAATCAGTTTATCCAGTTACCCCCTCAAGGTTGCTGCTCCAAACTCGAAGAATGCATCCTCTATTCAAGAGCAGATTACTCTGGCGATCTGTCACCGCCAGCAGTAACAAGGACAAGTAAGAGCCTCAGGAGATTGGTTCACTGCCGCAGAATGTGGTTCAAATGTGTCAGGGCCAGGTGAAACTCATTTTGTTTTTAATTTGGTAATGGAAACGCCCACTTATAATGACCAAAACACCATTTACTGTGAACCACAAGAACATTTGTGGGAAGATGAGTCCATTTATATGCAAAGGACAGCTCAAGTCTCCATCAGAAGGAACAGCTGTTAGAGAATCACCTCTTTGGGTGTTTTATGAGCCTTACTGAACATCCTACAGGAGCCTGTAGACAAAAAAATCTAAAGGCAATAATAGCCATTGTTATAGTAAGCACTTCTCTCTCTTTCAATCGCCTCCTGCCCCCTCACGTTTTTTGGTGCGGCCCCTCAGATTTTGCTAGCATTGGCATTTCACTGCCCATCAGGCCCCTACAGGATCTCGGAAAGGTGTTCTGCTGGAATCCTTAGTACACAAGAAGCTGCAGTCTTGTTCCTGGAGTCTTGGCTGCATCTGGGCCTGGCAAGTGCCACACAGAATGGTGAGTTGTTAAATTATTGATGCAGGAAGGCTGAGCACGTTAGTTCAACTGCTTTTCTTTCCAGGGAATGCAAAGTGCTAGCTGGGCTGTGAAAAACCATTGTGCTGGTGACCCCAGAAGAAAGGTCTGGGGAATCGTGCCACCATTCTTCTTGAATCCTCTCGCTTCACTCAGAACCCCTTAATATGCCATCTGTTTGGGACATCCTGGGCTGCAGCAATGGTCACTTTGCTGCCCTGTGCAGAGGTGATGACGGGGATAAAATGCTGATTGTTTGGCAAGAACTGTCATAAAATACACCTATGTTATGATGGTTCTCGCTTTAATGCTGCTGTCTTGCCTAGCCTCTGGCTTCCACAGGGGTCTGAGAATTTCCTGTCCATTCTAGAGTGCACAGCAAGCACTGGGGGTGGGGGGTGGGGCAAGAGGGTGGGACTGGGATCCTCAGGCCAGTTCAGCCCCAAAGGCTTTGCATGGTCCTGAGGAGTCACACAGCCTTCTGTCACCCACATCTCTAAAGTGAGGACAATAGTACTTACTAGGCTGCACAGAGTGGATGTGAGGGTGAAGTCAGATAGAACTCGTTCCCGTACTTGGAAAATGTGCAAAGGATTACACAAACAGGACGTTTCTATGGTTGGTGTTAGCAGATATTGGTAACGTGTTTTCTAACCAGAAATATTCCTGGGAATAAGGGCTAACACTGAGTGCCTGCCATGTTTTAACTCCTTTACATTTATTAAGCCTTTTTAATCCTCAGGACAAGTTCAAAGTAGGTACTGAAACACCCCACTTTACAGATGAGGGAACTGAAGCACAGACAAGATCACAGAGCTAGTAAGTGCTCGAATCTTGGGCATCTGATTCTAGAACTTGTGCTCTTAAATGCCTCCCGGAATGGGTAAGAAATTCGGGACAGTCTTTTATAAAATTGAGTAAGACGGTCACTCAAAATAGAGTGAGTGTGTAGGAGTCTCAAGGATCTCTACTCCTAATACTTCCTTTGAAGCCCATGGTTCCCGCTTTTACCCACAAATTACAGCCTGGGTGACACTAAGGAACTTCTCAGAAGATTCCATCGTATCAAGAACAGACAGAATAAAGTGCATTCCATTTGTGAGTCATCACCCATTCTTCACCAGCACGGTGAGGGCTACCTGTGGTGTGTGCAACTGGTCCCTGAGGCCTCGTATTCATCGTTCTGCTCCTCGGTTTTCTTCCGTGGAAATGGGAATGCTCCACAATATACAGACTTCGGAGTCAAACAAAACCATTTTTGGATCCTGGCTCAGCTGTTTGCTTTCACATCCTTGGGAAGTCCATCAAGATTTAGTGTCTGAGTCTCAGCTTCTTCATAGTAAAAGGGAGATGCTCTTGAATTCTTCTAGAGTCGTCGTGTGGACTACATTGGGTCATGTCTGCTAAATGCTAAGCACAGCGCTGGCGTAAAGTAAGCCACAGCATATCACAGCCCTTATCTGTCCACATGTTACACACAGACTGATGTGTATAGACTCTGCGTATTAATAATTAGGCGGTTGTCATTAACTTATTTAACCTTCACACAACATGATGAGGTAAAGATGGTCTTCATTCCCAGTTCATAGAAAAGGGGTAGCGCAGTTTATTCACCCAGTTATAGTGGCACTAACAGGACTCAAAGCCAGGGAGTTTATCTCCAGAACCTACCGCCTAAATTGCCAAAAAGTACTTGAGAAACAGTAGCTGTAGAACAGTGGTTCTCTACTGGGGCTGCTTTTGCTCACCGTTCTCCATAGGACATTTCGCAGTGCCTGGAGATGTTTTGGTTGTTACAGGTGAGGAAGGGGTGCTACTGGCATTTAGTGGGTAGAGAATAAGGACGCTGCTAAACATCCTACAGTGCGTAGGACAGCCCCCACCCCTCACAACAAAGAGTTATCAAACCCAAAATGTCAATAGTGTCAAGGTTGAGAAATCTTGCTATACAGTGAGACAGGACGATGCAATCCAAGGGGACATCATTGCTGCAGGTGTTAAAAGGAGCTTGTAAGAAGCCGGGCTAATGCCTGGCATCCACAGAAGCTGTTTCTGGGGATGTATCCAATGTCTGATGAAGGGACGGAGCCCAGAAAGCTGGGTCCCAGCTCTGCTCTGAGCTGCCTAACCTGGCTGTTGCTGAGCCACTCAAAGCCTCAGTTTCCTCATCTGGATCAAGGGGGCGAGATACCTGCTTCACAGGGCGTTGAGATGCAACAAGGCAAAGCACGTATCTGGTACACAGTGAGATACTGAATGAACTGGCAGAACTGAGATTTCCTTGGGGGCTTCCAGGGGCTGGAGCCAGAGCAAGGAATGGATGTGCTGAACCAGATAAGATGCTTCAGCAGACAGCTGCCTAGTACCTGGAGAGCAACAGAATGAGTAAAACCAAACACATGGATGCATGGTGACAGTATCTCCAGCCATTTTCCCTCCCTGTGAGGCAGAGTTGTCTGCAGGGGAGGGTAGAAAGTGTTCTCTCTCCACATCTGGCTGTTTTAATAGTTCTGTGGCATGAATGGTGCTATATGGATCTTGTTTGGCTTTATTTCATCTCCCCGCAAGGTTTCATGTGCTTAAGCCCCAGCAAAAAAACATTTAAAAGTAGGGACATGAATGCCAGTATCTACAGATTTCATAACATCCTTGATTCCTGGCAAGTCAACAGGAAAATCAGGTGGTTAGAGAACATTGGAGGAGTTTTCATTTTTTTAATTTTTTTTTTTTTATTGTAGGTTACTAGTATTTTCCCCCCTGTATGCCAAAATGTCAAACTTGTGTCAAACACACACACACACACACACGCACACATACACACACACACACACTCCTCATTTGTGCTCTATCTGGATTCGTATTTCTCTTATTATTGGAAATGTGAACATGACCCATCAGCCTCTAGGATTTTCCATGAGGCAAAGCCAAATCATCTGAGTCGTGATTGCTCTTTCTTCCCTCAGCAGGAAATCCAAATGTAGTTGGTAGATTTTTAAGAGTACACAGGCACCTAAGTCTTTGTAGAGAGACGTTATATTTTTCATCATGTAAACGTTTTAATTACTAACAAGCCTCCTGCCTCCCATCCTCACTAAACATGCTTGTGAATTTCTCATGGGTCTCCTGCGAAATGTGGAACAGTAGCTTGCTCCTTTGGGGTCCTAATTGTAAAGCTGAAAAACTCGTGGTAGAACTGTTATTTTTCTCTGAGATACAGTAGTTTCTCCATTGTTTCTGGGTTTAGCAAAACCAGATTTTGGGAGAGGTTTGCTTTGCCTTATATTTGGAGGTCTGCAAGAAGAGGGAGTTGGCAAGGAAAGAGCAAATTATCGCCTCCCTCGCTCCTTCTTTCCATCCTCTTCCTATTCTTCCACTTAGCCTAAAGTTGGTGGCCATTGGGACCTCTGCATTTTACTGGCAAGTGCACTTGAACCCCTGAAATAACATATGCTCATATAATGGGGAAAAATACTGGATTTAGGAGAAATACCAGACCTGGATACTTGTCCTTGTTTTGCAGCCAACTAACTATGAAACCCTCAGTGTGCCATGTGACTTTCTGGACCTCAGTTTCTCTCCTATGAAATGAGTGGGCAGGGGTCGCTGGTGGTCATATTAAATCCCAAATGCCTGTAAGTATTAGGCTAATTGGAAAAGTGAATGAAGTGGGCTGGGCAGGGCCCTTGGCAGGGCTGTCCCTTCCAATAGGGCAGCCTTCACCTCCAGCCAATTCTATTTCCAATGCTGTGTGAAAAAGCTGGCTTAGGGATACTAGGTCATTCCATTTATTTATTTAATTTTTTCAAGAGAAACCTGAAACCCAGAAGTTGAAATTTCTAAATGAAGTATCTTGATTTTCAGATGTTGAAAATGACTATTGGGTGGGTTAAAAATGTCAGTGGGCCAAATATGGCTTCACAGCTGAAAGGTTACAGCTCAGCTTCTAGACAAAATTTTCTCTATGACCATGACCTAAAACAACTCCCTAATACAAGCATTCAAATATAACACACACATAGACACACACACACACACACACACACACACACACACACACACCATATTCGACCCTGAATAGCCAAAGCAACCCTGAGAAAGAAGAACAAAGCTGGAAGCAACCCATTTCTTGATTTCAAACTATATTACAAAGCTATAGTAATCAAAACAGTATAGTATTGGCATAAAAACAGACACATATCAGTGGAACTGAATAGAGCGCCCAGGAAAAAACACACGCATACACATAGTCAATTAATTTTTGACAAAGGAGCCAAGACTATACAATGGGAAAGGATAGTCTCTTCAATAAATAGTGCTAGGAAAACTGTATAGCCATGTGTAAAAGAATGAAATTGGACCCCTATTTTATAACATACACAAAAATCAACTCAAAATGGATTAAAGATTTGAATGTAAGACCTGGAACCATAAAGCTCCTAGAAGAAAACATAGGGATAAACTTTTCAGCATCGGTCTTGGCAATAATTTTCTTGATTAAGTACCAACAACAAAGCAACAAAAGCAAAAATAAACAAACGGGACTAAATTAAACTAAAAACTTCTGCTCAGCAAAGGAAACCATAAACAAAATGAAGAGGAAACCTATGGAATGGGAGAAAATATCTCCAAACCACACATCTGATAAGGAGTTAACATCCAAAACATACAAGGGACTCCTACAATTATATAGAAAAAAAGTCCAAAAACCCAAATAACCCATTGAAAAATGGGCAAAGGACCTGAATAGATATTTTTCTAAAGAAGACATACAAACAGGTACATAAAAAGGTGCTCAACATCACTAATCATTAGGGAAATACAAATCAAAAGCACAATGAGTTATCACCTCACACCTGTCAGAATGGCCATTATCAGATAGACAAGAGCTAACAAATGTTGACAAGGATGTGGAGAAAACAGAACCCTTGTGCACTGTTGACGGGAATGTAAACTGTTACAGCCACTATGGAAAATAGTACGGAGGTTTTTCAAGAAATTAAAAATAGAACTACCATCTGATCCAGCAATCCCACTTCTGGGTATATATCCAAAGGGAAAAAAAACATTATCTGGAAGGGCTATCTATACTCCCATGCCTACTACACTATTATTAACAATAGCCAAGGTATGAAAACAACCTATGTGTCTGTCAGCAGATGAATGGATCAAGAAAATGTGCATCAAGAAAATAGTTTAGTGGTTACCAGAGGGTAAGGGGGGTGGGGGGTGGGGGGTAGGAGATGAGGGTAAAGGGGATCAAATATATGGTGATGGAAGGAGAACTGACTCTGGGTGATGAACACACAATGGGATTTATAGATGATGTAATACAGAATTGTACACCTGAAATCTATGTAATTTTACTAAAAATTGTCACCCCAATAAATTTAATAAAATTTAAAAAAAAAGAAAATATATATACAATAGAATATTATTTAGCCTTAAAAAGAGAAGGAAATCCTACCATTTGCAATAACATGGAAGAACCGGGAGAACATTATGCTAAGTGAAATAAGCCAGATGAGAAAGACAACTACTACATAGTATCGCTTATACGGACACACTTAAAAAAAAAAAAGGTAGAACTCACAGAAACAGAAAGTCGAAAAGTGGTTGGCAGGAGCTGAGGGGTGGGGAAAAAGGGAGAAGCTGGTAAAGGATACAAACTTGCAGTTATAAGGTCTGAGGATCTAATGTATAACATGGTGACTATAGTTGATAAAACTGTACTATATAGTTGAAATCTGCTAAGAGAGTACACTTTGAATGTTCTCACTGGAAAAAAAAGTAAATATGTGAGGTATAGAGGTCTAAATTAACTCGGAGGAGAATCCTTTCACAATGTACACATATGTCAAATCATCATGTTGTCCATTTTAAATGTGTTATAATTTTTGTCAGTTATACCTCAATAAAGCTGAAAAAAAAATCACATTCTTTATTGATATATAAAGTAACCACTGATGTTCAAAAACCTGAGGATGTAAGTAGATTCAGCTACAGAACGTCCTTGGCTCCTTTATTTCACTCTAGAACTATGAAGGGGTTCCCTCATGCGAGTGATATGAACAGAAAGTGAATTAACTATCTCACGCATCATGATACATGCGTATGGCTTCATATAGCTTTTGTCTGTTGATCAATTAGATAGACCTCTTTCCAACAATTGCCCTGGCAAGAACAGAGGAAGTAAAGGCAGTCACGAAACTCTGACCCTGGTAGTCCAAATAAATAACAGTGAGATGAGAAACATCTCAATATTTACATTTTAACTGGAGGTATATGTTTCAGGTCTTTATTTCTTCAAAATTTATTTTTAAGTTTATATATTGGGAACTAAAGTGACAGTTTTTTGTTTTGTTTTGTTTTTTTTTTCCCTAAAGCATGGCTTAAGTTACTCCCAGCATGTCCTTAAAAGACTTCTCTTCAATATCTTGGATTGGGTTTATAAAAAATAATAAGCAGAGGAAAAATATTGACTACAATCAATAAGGCAGATGAATGCAGGCAAGCTTGCCTTCCAGAATTTTCAGCCCCTCAAGCTATTAAAGAGAGAGCATTTGGCACAAATGTACGTGATCACGCCATCAGAAGTCATGTCCCTCTCAACTGGCTTGAGACCGCTGGAATCCACAGCCCATCACCAAATGTTCCATTTTCACTCTGCTATACAGGTGACGTAGCAAAAACATTTCTAAGTTACTGTGGGAAAATAAACCACTTGCACATTCTCGAAGGTATTTTGCAAAGTCTGTGCTTGTAGGTTCAGTGACTTCTCCAAACTTTGGGGTACCATGGACTAGTCAATTTTCAAAGCAAATTTGCAGCAGCTAACACTAAAAGAAATTTTTACCTATAGAAGAGTTACAACAAAACAAAATAAAAAGCACAGTGAAAAAGGTCCAGCAACCAACTTCTATCAATCATACCTAAATTTCATACAAAAATGACATTTCAACACCAAAACTGTAGAAAGAACACACTGTCAAAATAAAGTATCGTCCCTTGGGTTGAATAAAATCAACTTTATTAAAAACTTACCACGTTATCCTGTTTTGTTTTTTTTCCTTTCCTGCAGATCCAAATAAATTTTGTCAGAATGCAGGAGCCACTGTATTATTCCACCTAGTGATCTACAATCATACACTCCTTAACAAAGAACTTAGTCCAAGAGGAGCACATCATAATTTTATCATTAGTATATCAGAACAGCTTTCAAATACACAAGATTTTTTGCCTTTTTACCAGAAACCCCATAGGACATCCCAAAAGACTTTTAATTTAATAAGTAAATGTGTCTTGCCCTAAATTTTCTGCCCTTGGGGCTCCTGTAAGGAAATCAGACAGAATTTCAATACAGACTCTCACGTACAAAGCAAGCCAGCCCTTGAGAATCGGACTGTATAAGGCGGTCGTGCTAGCACCCGCTTTGTGCAGGGTCCTGCACACTTGAAGGAAGGGGGCAGTGGACGTTACCTTTGGAATGCACATTGTGGGCTCTGACAAGCGAGGGTAGGTGTAGGAGTTGTACGAGTGTCCTTGGGGGTGGGTTTTAAATGCACTTGCTCCGAAGGGCATCATCGGTTCCTGGAGGCCCGAGCCTGACCTGGACCTCTGCCGCATGGCCGGCTGAGGGCTCGTCTGATTCAGGTACGATGACTTTGGCCTCCTGTCGTAGTCATCCAGGCTGGGTCCCCATTCACTTTCGCTGTAAGCCAGACTCTCCTTGGAGCACTCGCTGGTCCCTGCAGTCCTAGTAGGCGTGAACTGGAACGGGTAATCGAGAGGGGAGCTGCTGGAGGCTCTCTGGTATTCCCACGTGAAGTCACTGTACCCACTTGGTTTGCTCAGGGAGCCCAGGTGTGCGTGATAATCAACGGGATACCTGGCGATGTCGGATTTCAAAGGCTTCATCTCAGAATAGTAGGTGTCCCCGTGTTTCATTTTCACGACGTGCCCATTTTGATTGGCCGCATGGCTGCCTTTGTAAAACGGATCCAAATCGTCTCCGTAGAGGCTCTTTTCTCGGTACTTCTCCGTGGTGTAGTCAGCAGTGGTATCGGATTCGCTTGAATACTGTGAGAAGGTGATGAAGCCGTTTTCTTCGCGGTGGCCTTGACCATGGCAGGAGGCTCCCTGGTCCGGAGTGGGCGGGCTTTCCTTCCTTAGGGAGTTAGAGCGAGTCACGGAGATGTTGTCGAAATCCTCGAGAAGGCCGTTGATGGAGGTTTCCTTGCAGGGTTTGTTTCCTCTAACGATTGTCTGGGAATAATAAAGGGAATACTGTTTAAAGAAAATGTTTCAGGCTTTCAAGTTGATGGAGGAATCCCACGCCCACTCCATCCAATTTAAACCAGAGGAAAACGGACCCCAGCAACATTTCATAAAAAGTGATTTAAAAAGCACTGGTGATTAACTTCAGTGGTGAAATAAATAAAATATTAAACAATAATCTGAAATTGCAAATTTACCTTACCTATCTCAATAGAGATATCGATTAAACATCAAAAAGCCATTTAGAAGACTCTATAGGCTATCACTGTCTTATTTACCACTTCATGGGAAATCCCCTCCCTTTGTTTCTCCATGTAAATAATAAACCCTAACCAGCTAACCATAAACTGCTGATTATAATTTTAACAGTCTATAACTGTTTGGTCAGAAAGGGCATATTTACTATTTTTTTTACATTCATTATCCAGGTTATTTGCAAAACCATAAGCACGAACAGAGCTAGGAAATGTTATGTGTGTATACTTACCCCTGTATATACACACATCTGTAGTTATGTCTATCTGTATCTATATTAATCTAAACATGAATTCATACTGTTGTCTCTGAATCTAATCTAGTACCACATGGTTCATTCTAGCTTTCCTCCTTACTTATCTATAACTCCCCCTCTGTGACAGTGAAAAACTTGGATTACCATCTGTTATTCATTTACTTATTCAGTCCCAATATACATGTACAGCAGTTTCAGAATATTAACCCAAACAGCATGCGAAACAACTTTACCAACTAGAGTACAATGTTTATGTACAGTTCTGTTTGACTTTAGTCTTAACAGTTTCCATTCAAAGCACTGTTTTCCAAAGTGACTCAAGTTAGCATCTTCTTTTTCCCACACTCCCTTCCATGAGGTTATGCCAGATATGTGTAATAGTTAGATTCTTTTGTCACTGTCTGCCTTCCATCCTGGGGTCCTCTGATTTTCTGGTTGACTATTTTTTAAAAAATTGCATACATTAGTGCACTCTTTGTGCTGGAAAGTTCTATGGGTATTGACAAATACAAAGCTTCGTATGTTCACCATTACAGTGCCATACAAATTAGTTCCCCCAATCCTAAATCTCCTGTGCTTCCCCTAGTCAGACACTACCTTCTCCCCAAACCCTCAGTACTGTTGATCTGTTTTCTACCCTTACAGTTTTGCCTTTTCCAGAATATCATATGACTGAAATCACACAGTCTGGATGTGGTCTGGCTTCTTTCACTTAGCATAATTCATTTAACTTCATCCAGGTTGTCACATTATAACATTGTAACATTGTAATTAATAGCCTAGTTTTTTCTGATTCCTTTTCATCACTGAATAGTGTTCCATTACATGAATTGTGACTGTTTGTGTATGAAGGGTATAAATTGATTGAAGCCAAAATAGGTGACGTTCTCTTGGAGCATCCCCCAGAGAAAGTATACTATTTCATATATATATAGGTATATACATACCAGGGGTGCCAAAAAATGTGTACAAGTGGACACTTTAATCAATGCTGCCCAAGCAGTAGTTCACTGTAATCAGAAGTGTCTGGATGCTGATGGGAACCACTTTGAGCAATTCTTATAATTGCAGAAGTCAAATGTGACATGTATTCATCTTTTGTTATCGGTATATATTGAGTTTTACTATTGTAATACAGTTTTCCTTTCTTAAAATGTATATACACTTTTTGGCACCCTATGTATACATGTATGTGTGTATATATATGTGTGTGTGTATATACATAAATGTGTGTGTGTCTATATATACATATATGTATACACACACACAAACACACACGTATACATGTGGTCTGACAAGTGTTCCAATAGTTATTTGTTTACTGGAGAAAAACTCCCTCACAGACAGGGTCATGTGAGCTGCTGCATTGTCATGATGTAAGAATCATGAATTGTCAGAGAATTGTCTGATCAAATTCAGACAATTAATTTCACAAACTTGTTGCAGCGATGTTGCTAACCTTTTTCGCTATCAGAGGGACTACTCATTATGAATTTGTACCATCTGGACAAACAGTTAACTAAGTTTACTATTTGGAAGTGCTGAAAAGGCTGCGTGAAAAAGTTAGACGACCTGAACTTTTTGCCAACAATTCATGGCTCTTGCATCACGACAATGCACCAGCTCACACAGCACTGTCTGTGAGGGAGTTTTTAGCCAGTAAACAAATAACTGTATTGGCACACCCTCCCTACTCACCTAATCTGGCTTCCAATGACTTCTTTCTTTACCCGAAGATAAAGGAAATATTGAAAGGAAGACATTTTGATGACATTCAGGACATCAAGGGTAACACGACAACAGCTCGGAGCGCCATTACAGAAAGAGTTCCAAAATTGCTTTGAAGGGTGGACTAGGCACTGGCGTTGGTGCATATCTTCCCAATGGGAGTACTGTGAAGGTGACCATAGTGATATTTGGCAATGAGGTATGTAGCACGTTTTCTAGGACAAGTTCGCGAACCTAATTGTCCTCATACATATTTATATATATACCTTTCCTCAGAGTAACAATGCCCATGCCTACTCCAACAGATGAACTTGGGAGAAACAATACCTATGAAAAGGGAAGGGTGAGCAGCCAGCCCAGTAAAAGAAAAGAATGAAACAGACATCTAATACATGAACTACAAATGCTAATTTAACTCACCCTCAAAAATACCAAGTCTATTTGAGCAACTTCCTGTTGTATTTCAGGTGTGTTTTATTTGTTATAATTTCTCTTTCTATTTGCTCAGGGTATTCTTCAAATCCTGTTAGACATGCTTAAGGTTACTTTCTCTGGATTTAAACTTTTGGTCTCCTATATTGTTTGCAGGAATTTAAAACACTATCAGTCTTTTTTATTACATATCACAGTGTATCAACTAAAAGTCTTTTTAGCCAGTATTATGGATAGAAATTACCCTCTGCATATTCCTACTCTCTCTTTATGAACAATTGGCAGATTACTCAAAGAAAATGTTATAAGATATTCATGGTCCCCAAAAAGTAGCTTTCTAGTATTTTTAGTTCCAGGCATCTGGGTTAACTGGTATGCCAAATGAATAATGACTGTAAGGCATGCCAACGTCTTCAAGTATCTTCTGAATTATTGGACCTACTTGGATAATTCTTTAGCAAAACCATTATCCGGACTTTCTCTGAACTTGACTAAGAATAGTTAACTATATTAGAATTTTTCATTTTCAATGTTATCTTTGGGGTGTGTATCCCAGAAAAAAATCATTTCTGTAAATTCTATGTGTCTTAAATAATATTTCAATTAATCTTTCCTGTCTGCCTCCATCCTTCCCATCTCTAAATACATAAAGTATTCAGTTCAGGGACCACAGAATCATTTCCAGCATCTTAATGTTGGAAGATATATAGAGATCAATTAGTTCACCTCTTCCTTTGACTGAGTAAAACTGAAACTCAGAGTTGACTTTGCCAACTGGTATGTAACAGACCTGGGATTGAAACCCAAGACCTTTCTCCCCATCTAGCTCTCTTTCCAAGGTCCTCTTCAGATTCTTTTAAGTTAAACAAAATAGCACCAGTTGGCAATGCAAAGGCTTGGTGTGTGACATCACAACCCATCAAATATAAGTCATTGAAGAGCATATTTCTATGACATACTCTACCCTTAGCAAGGAGTTGAATTTACAGAATATGGATAATTCTAGGTTCTGGTCTCAATTTCAGCCACACTTGCTTTGTGATTTATTTTTATTCTCTCATTACCCTTTTTCTAATTTGTAAAATTTCTCATTTGTAATTTCTTTTGATATTTAGTGATACCCTCAAATCCCCAGGAATTGTAGAGGCTGATGGGGAGAGGGATTACAAAGCAGTTTTAAAACATACTGATGCCCTCAATAAACACACTGCCGTCAGGTAGACATAAATGAGTAAATATGAAATGAATAAAGAATGTTTAAATATAACTCATCAATGAAGGCAAGTTAAAACATGAAGATTATAAAGAAAAGATCAGAGAACAAACTGAAAATCCTGGGAAGTATTCAGAAAGTGGAGAATTATGAGCTAGGTCCAGAAGCAAACAATAGAAGTAATTGGATAGCCGAAAAAAGTGGGTAATTACTAGCTCATCCTCGCTGAATAATTGAGATGATAACAGAGATGATCAGAATGTGTTAAGATGTCACCAGCTTTGGGCCTATGAGTGTAATTGTGATTGCAGAAGAAAGGAGTCCATACTCATATTAAATTAGCATCTCAATCACTTTTCCTTTGGAATTTATATCCGGAAAATCTGTTAGTTCATCTTTAGCAAATTAATAAATGGCCTTGATGGAGACTGGACTCTTAGTCTGAAAAATTCACTACCAGGACACAGATATTGAGAAGGAAAAAAAAAAAAAATCCTTCACTGCGTGATTCTTTTGAGATCAGAGCATTATTGAATATTTCCTTTGAAACTGCTGGGTTCTTTAAATCTCCTTATTTTCCCACTAAAACCCTTCCAATTTCATTAATGAGTTGAATGAGCTAACTTGAAATTAACCTCACTTAGTTTCTGGGGAATACTGAGAGAAAGGAATTTAGATGCCCCAAAGAGGCATCTATCTATCTATCCATCCAATAATATCCATAGATAGCTATAATAGATATCTGTAATATCTATACATCTATATATACTATCTGTAAATATTTTTTAAGCGACTAATCAAGAACATAATAAAGGTCTGTTTGGGTGAGCCCTTTCTCTCATTAATGGAGTTATAAATGTCTTACATTTGGAAAATCGAAAACCAAAGAATCACAAACAGCTATTCCACAACTTTTTTTGTGCCCCACACATGTTCATTCAGATTTCTGTGAGAGATGAGAGAGTTACTGGTTCAGCATACACATTAATCTGTGGCCTTAGAAGTGGGGAGTCTGCTGTCCTCTGCAGGTATTAGAGCATCCCCAGAGACGTATGTTCGGTTCATGGGCAAAACGATAGCAGTGAACTAAATACATAGACTTCTCTATATTTGTTATTATGGAAATAGAAATAATAACATTGCTATGAGTTAAATGCTATGTACAAGAAAAAATAAAGACTATCCATTGAGTAAGAAACATTTTTTTTAAAACAATGTAATATTTGTTATCTTTGTTTTGAATCTTAGGCTCACAGTGATGTGATATTACACACGTTACTTAAGCTTTTAAAGCCATGGTTTCTTAATCCACAAAATGGTGAGCATAAATCCTTACCTACAAGGTTAATGTGATGATTTAATAAAATAATTTGTGTGAAAAGTAGGCATGATTCCTGGCATAAAATAAGCACTAATAAGTGGCAGTTATTTAACTATTTTATGGGTAAAATTTACTTTTAAATTAGGCTGACAATAATTTAGGGAAAAAAAGAAGCTGCAAGCAATAGATAGAAGAACTAAATCTCAGCTTTATATGTTAGAAGAAAAAGAATAATTGATGTAGTAGACTTTAAAGAATGACTATTAGTAACTTTAGCTACAAATGTCTTGAATTTAAACAGATGTACCTCAAGTTAATTACAACTGTTATATATATATACTCAATACTATGTATTAGACCTAAAATAATGCAATACTTTCAAATCATTATCAACACAGTTGGTATCTTAAAAAATGTAAAGTCTGAGTCACAAAAATTAATGAAATTAGACTCTCAGTATTTAAACTGAAAGATGTGTATGGAAAGAAAGGTTAATAAAAATACTGTAAAATATTGACAGTGGCCATCTCTAAGTGGGGAGATTAAGGATTAATTATAGTTTAGACTGATGCTTCTCAAAGTTAAAGGTGCAAACAAATCACCTAAGGATCCTGTTAAAGGGAGATTTTTTTAAAAAATTAAATGTTTTGGGGTGACAATGGTTAGTAAAATTACATAGGTTTCAAGTGTACAGTTCTGTAATACATCATCTATATAGTTCTGAGGAAGGGCCTGAGGTTCTGGATCTTGACAAAGCTCCCAGGCCATGATGCCGCTGGTGTACTGTTCACACTATGTACTTAGTGGGGTTGGGGTATTTTCCAGACTTTCTACAATCAGGGCGACTTTCATAGTAAAACTTGTTAGACTGAGATATGCTTCTTCAGTATAGTAGGATTCAGCATTTTAGAGAGAGAGAGAGAGAATGGTGTTAAATATAGATTGTTTTTAATATACGCATATAATTTTAAATATATATACATATTGTGTTAAAGTTATGTGATGTTATAGTTGCCTATGGGGGGCTACACGGTTCAGTATTTTCCCATTCCCTATGAAGGTGTTATACTTATTACGTTTAATCAAAATGAAGACTGTAGCAGGTGTCACCATTTTGGTACACCCGCTTCCATATCATCATGATCTTATTATGAAGTTATGACACTTAGAGCTATTGATAATAAAAACTGAGTTCCATAGAAGTGAAGGTGTGGTTGAAGACATTTGAAAAGGAGAAAAATTTATCTGTAGTAGTAAAAAACAGAGCAAAACAAACAAAACTCAAAGAAACGAATAGTGTATCTAAGGCATGGTGTTTTCTTGGATCACCTTTTCAGCATTTGAAAATGTTTACTGATGATATAAAGGTATCACTCTTAAAGAAAGCACATATTTTTCTCTCTTTCAATGAAAACTGTTAAATCAGTGTTAACAAAAAGGGGCTTGCAAAATGTAAATATTTATTAAAAATAAATTGTTGAAAACTATGTAATTTTACTAACCATTGTCACCCAAATAAATCTAATTAAAAAAATTGTTGATCTGCCGTTCCTCCCCTCACCCTGAATTTTTAAAAAGAAGGGTATAATAACCTTACTTAATCAGGAAGGCCGGTAAAACTAAAACTGGAGGCAATATTGGTTTCCCTAACCTGGGCTTCACTGTAAGGAATCAGAAATGGCTGAACAATATTAATGAAATCTAAACATGCAGAATTTGACAACACAGTTTAACCAGGCTTCAAAATGTAGGAACCACTAGTTATTACTGTCAGTATCTGATGTTTATTAAAGTGAGATTGTGCAGTTTTGTAGAGATCAATGCTATAATAACTGCAAGAGTATCGGTGAATTTCACGCTGCGGAACAGCCAGGCATTAAAAAAATCAATGCAACCCCATCTGTCTGAGTTTGACGCCATGGTTCACATTGTCTTTCCATTGAGGATGGACCAGCTCAGTGTCTGCTCTGGCTCCCGGTGACAGCAGCCATATTTCATGGTGCTCCTTCCTCAGGCTGTCGGCTGGTGATAAGCTATAATGGATCTGTCCGTAAGAACAGCTGTCTCCCCTTGTTCCCGGGGAAGAGATGAAAAAGTGCCTCTGCTCTCACAGACTGTATTAACCTTGACAATAATGAAGTGTGTAATTAACAGCTTTGCCCTAATAAGACCTCACATTTCTTTTTTAAAAACAATGTCTTCCATCCTCCTCAAGAATGTGTTTCATTTTGTCTTTCTGGGTAAACACTTTGCAAGAGGTCAATAAGTTAAATAGTCCCATGACTCAAGAACAAACTAGGACTCTCTCAAAAGTATCTACTTTTAAACAATTTATCTAAATGCTTGCCCTATTTGCAGACAATCAATTTCCTTGTTTTTATTACAAAATGTGGCTAGAAAGAAGCTGGGTACAAAAATCACAATAAACAAAAGACCTGATATACTTGGATCCTATGGAAAGAAATCGTAATTCTTGGTTGGCTTTTCTTACATCACAAGACCTCAGATCTTCTATTTTCTTTCAGTTTTCTACATATACCTTTGTTGGTGGGGGAGGTAATTGTGTGAATAGTTGAGAATCACATATTCCTGGCAAAATATGAGAATTAGGGCAGGATATCTTAGAGTGGAGGTAGTGGTGAGGGTTTCTAACCACTAAGACCTTTTAAAATAAATTACATAATAATCTTACTCATGTGGAATCCAAAGAAACCAATTTCTTTGCTAACTCAAAATATTAAGTTCTGCACAAATTACAAGAAAGCAGAATGTACTTAAGAAAGGTGGGGTGGCCGGTTGGTTCAGTGGTTAGATCGTGGTGCTCATAACACCCAGGTCACCAGTTCGATTCCCACATGCGCCAGTGAGTTGTGCCCTCCACAACTAGATTGAAAACAATGACTTGACATGGAGCTGATGGGTCCTGGAAAAACACACTATTACCTAATATTCCCCAATTAAAAAAAAAATTTAAAAAGAAAGGTTTTATACATTTTGTAGAAATCAAGATTTCCTCATTGAGTTAATTGGCAAATGTTCTGCTGTTTGCCCTTTTCTCTGCCTTCTTAAAGCACAGAGACTCTAACACATTTAGTGACCAGAGCCATACAAGGATAATCCTTGAAGGTGACTTTCTATTTATTGTGAACTGGGCAAAGTAAATGTAGACAGTTAATCCTGATTCTTACTGCTTGGAATGGAGGCAGCCAGGTTGAAGTCAACTGAAGTCAGTTTGACATAACAGAAGCGTTTTACGTTTGTATTTAAAGTCAATTTGAAACTATTGGGTGCTGTAGTTGGGAATTTAACTACTATTTGCTTCCTGTTTCCTGGTCTAGGGAGCAACGAGGTCAATGGAAGTATCTCCATTCATTAATGTATTCATTTAGTCAAAAAAATCATTTCTAGGTGCAGGGAGAACTCAGATAAATGAGACAAGAGTCCGCAATCTTTCTTAAATTGGGTAGTAGATATAAAAACTTAATATTATTTAAGCTTTCCATGTACTATGTCCATGTGTCTTAGCCTGGGTTCCCCCAAAGCAGAGGGAGACAAAGGGTTGCATGTGAGCACTTTATTTTGGAAAATGAGGTCAAGGAACAGTGAGGAGGGGGAAACAGGGCATGAGGGAAGCCAGTTCACAGGTGCATTAGCAAGCTGGTTTACCTGTGGACAATTGGGGCTTAGTTCTTCTGAAGAGCTGTGAAGACTGAGTCTGAATTGACCACTCAAGGGAATAAAAATGGAAGCACTCATCAATCTGGTCCCACCTCCTGCATCAGAATGGCTGAGGGGACTCCCACGTGTCTCACAAGGTGGCAGTAAAGAAACTGCCATGTCTGAAAGCAGAGGTAAGTGGTGCAACTGAGGTGAGTAGTATGCCTCAGTAATGGCTGGAGTAAAAAAGTTTGGCCTAAAAGATGCAAGAAGGAACACAAGAAGTGTCCAATACACCTTTTTTAGACATATGATATACGAGGTTTGACAATTAAGTTTGCAAACTCATCCTAGAAAGAGTGCTACATACCTCATTGCTGAATATCACTAGGGTCACCTTTGAAGTACTCCCCTTGGAAGCTGTGCACTGACGCCAGAGCCTAGTCCACCCTTCCAAGCAATTTTGGAACTCTTTTACTGGAATGACCATCACAGCTGTTGTCGTATTACCATTGATGTTCTGAATGTCATCAGAATGTCTTCCTTTCAATATTTCCTTTATCTTCGGGTAAAGAAAGAAGTCATTGGGGGCCAGATCAGGTGAGTAGGGAGGGTGTTCCAATACAGTTATTTGTTTACTGGCTAAAAACTCCCTCACAGTGTTGTGTGAGCTGGTGCATTGTCATGATGCAAAAGCCATGAATTGTTGGCAAAAAGTTCAGGTCGTTTTCATCTTTTTCATGCAGCTTTTTCAGCACTTCCAAATAGTAAACTTGGTTAACTGTTTGTCCAGTTGGTACAAATTCATAATGAATTTGATATCAAAAAAGTTAGCAATATTGTTTCTACTCTTGATTTGCAGAACTCTTTTGGTTGTGGAGAATTGGCTGACTTCCCTTGTGCACTTTGACGCTTTGTTTCAGGGTCGTATTGTTACACCCATTTTTCATCACCAGTTATAACATGGCCCAAAACATCATCTTGCCTCTCCAAAAGGTCCTGGCAAACTTCAATGCTTCTTTGCTTTTGTTCATCATGAGCTCCTTCGGGACCATTTTTGCACACACCTTTCACATGCCAAGATTTTCAGTTAAGATTTTCCTGTTTCTCTGTCAATGTTTACTTGGTCTGCTATGCTTCTCACAGTCAACTGACAATTTCAATGCACAACTCAACACATTTTTGCAATGTTTTCGTCAGTTCTGCTCGTTACTGGCTGCCATGACCTCTCTTCATCAATGATGTGTTCTCTCCCCTCAGAAAAACATTTAATCCATTTGTACACCGCTGTTTTCTTCATGACATTTTCCCCATAAACCATAAACTTGGACTAAACACATCTCTGATTTCACTTCTGCTCTTGCCAACAAAACATTTAATGTTTGTTCATTGCTTTAATTCAAGCTCAGACATTCTTGCAACGGCACACAAAAACATGCAACAACAACGATGAATGCCACTCAGCAAGACACTGCCACATGTTGACAAACACAGCTGTGAAACACTGACATACCAAGGTTATAGAACCTTACTGAGCAGTTTGTACAGTGCTGCCAATGTAAGCACGTGGTGGCAAGTTCGCAAACTTCATTGTCAGACCTCGTATATCACAACAAACAAATTAAAATTGAAGTAAAGTAGGGACCTCTTCTCTTCCCCCAATGGGCATAGAGATCAGTATTCCTGATCAGAGTGGCAGATAGGCTAGGTGGTAACCAAAGATGTTTGTTCCCCCACTTTCATGGTGTAAACTTATTGCTCCAAAGCTGTCCCAGCCAGAAGCCACATTCCCCATCACTCTTTACATCCAGATAGAGCATGGGACCAATTCTCACCCATGGAATATAAGCAGGATATGATGTGTATCCTTCCAGTCTAGAGTTATAAAAAGATGCCTTTTGTTCTCTTTACTCTCCCACCCGCCAGCTGGATGGAGAGGACCTAGCAGAATTCTTTTAGTTGCTAGGGGATACCAGGGCCATGGATGGAAATGGGTATTGCAGAATGACCATTTGGTATGTCATGCTCTGGTCAAGAAAATCCACACTGGATATTAAGTAAGAAATAAACTCCTATTTTGTTGAGTTTCTTCACTGAGATGTAAGGGATTTACCTTAACTAATGTATCTTAATGATGATGAACATAGAGAGTCCAGAATTAGAAAGCAGACCAGGAATAAAAGAGACTAAGCAGGGACAGACTTTATCTCAGTGTTTCTATCAAGTGTGCCCAGGCTAATTCTCCATAGCTCGCATTGGTCATGGAGCCCAGGACATGCACACTAGCTCCAGGGAGACCAAGGGAAACAATCTGAGTTATGGACCACACCTGCACTGATCATGTGCTGGCAGAAGAAATGACATGGAACACCGGAAGCCTGAGACAGGGCACTGACAGTTGTGAAAAGAACTGCTTATCTCAGCTTGATTTTAGGGTATCAACAAGAGTTGACAATGTATGAACAAATGTTTTACTTTTCTGTATTTAAAGATGAGATACAAACTCATCAGGGGAGTGAAAGAAGGCACATTCATTAGAGTGTATCACATAGGAGCCAATCCTATAGTTTGATATTAGTCTCTGTGATAGATTACTTACGAAGTGGGCATAATTATCCCCTCCCTATGCAATGTGACTTTGTAGGCCTTTGCATTCGGAGGTGGTGGTGGAGTGTATGCCCCTACCCATGAATCTCGGATGGCCATATGACTGGCTTAGACAAAAGAGGATGGCAGAAGTGAAATTATACCAATTCTTCATCTGGGCTGCAAGAAGCCTTGCCAGCTGCCACAGTCTCTGTCCCCTGCCTCTCCCAGGTGAACAAGCTTGGGCTGGCCTGCGGCAGGATACAAGATCAGCCGTTGCTGCTGAGGCCATCCTAGATCAGCAGCCCCATTTCATCCATGTGCCTCTTTCCTCCATGCTGGCCAGAGCAGGAGATGCAGAACAAAGGAGGAACAAAAGCTAGTACCTGAGCCCGTTTATCTTAGGGCAGTTGAAACTGACTGTCAGAGGGGGAAAAGCCTGTGTTGTCCATGAGTGTGGAATGGAAATCTGTGATGTGGCTAGAGAAAGGGACATTATATGAGTGGAAACGCAGTAGAGAAGAGTCCTGGGGTGGCGGGCTTCTCCTGACTCATGCTAATCATTAAGTCATCCTACATCTGCTTGTGCCTGTAAAGGATGAGTCAGCATGGAGCTCTTAGTAGGAACATGGCCAAGGCTTATCTTTGAGTTGGTTTTAACTTTCTTTTTTTTAATGGCTGAAATTACTTTAAATTGGCATAGCATCATGGTTATAGTTTTGGTTCTATTTATAGAGACGATAAAAATAAGTACAAAATGGGGATTTTAATCATTATGCAAAGTTTCTATCATCACTTAAGAATTCTTAACCAAGCCATCATCTGTCAGGTTGCTTCAGCAAATTTTGATTATTTGTAAGGTAAGGCATCTGTCCCTTTCTACTGTAAGATTTTTTTTTAATGCTATCTTTTAAAAATCTTTAAAAATTGAGACGTTTTAATACAGCAAGAACTTTTAAAAATGGGGCTACTAAGAAGTGTAAAATTAAATAGGTGGTTTGCTTTATATTTCTATTGGACAGCATTGATCTATAGCAAGAATTAGCAAACTATGGTCCATAGGCCAAACCCAGCCTGGTTTTGAAAGCATGGTTTTATTGGAACACAGCCACATCCATCTGTGTATGGCTACTTTTGGCAGAGTTGTGGCAGAGACCACGTGGCCCACAAAGATAAAATATTTACTATCAGTCCCCTTACAGAAAAAGTTTGCTGACTTTTGATCTGTAGTGTCATCAGCTGTACAGGTCCCATTTTGGGGGGAAAAGTACTCTTGTATTTGATTCCAGGGCTGTGCCAAAAATGAAGGAAGCCTCTCGGTAAGTTGGGTATGTGGCTTCAGTGGGATACGGTCACTTGGCACAAAAGGACCACTCAGTTCATTTACAATCTGTGGTTCTGTGGCAGAAGGGGACATGAAACACAGGTGTCCCCGTTCCTGAAGCAATCTGGTTTGTAGGCCAAGGCAATCCACTAGAAGAAGAAGCCATAACCCGTTTCATCAGAGAAACAAATTGGTGGTGTTCTTGCTGAGTGGTGAGCTTACCTTAGGCCTCATAGGTGCGATGGGCATAAACAAGAATTGAGCACTTCCTCTCCCCTACCTGTGATCTGAGCTTTAAATAATTTGGGAGATGAATAAAATGACGGCCACCATTCCATGAATTGGTTTAAAAGACCTTATAGTCACTAACATTGATCTAAACATTCCCTGCGCACCAATGCAATAAGTGTTTTTCCCATACTTAACCCTCACCACAAGACGCTGAGATAGATAGCATTATGACCTTTTTGTACAAAGGAGGGAAATAAGGCTCAGAGAGGCCAAGTAACTCTCCCAATATCAGTCAGCTGGTAGGGGAGAGTTTGAAAGCAAATCTCACTCTTACCTATTATATACTGCCTCTCTCTATATATATGAAAATCACAGCATCCTCAGCTTTAACCTCTGGGGGTGTGGACAAGACAGCAGAAGCATGCAAGAACAAGCCCCACCCACTTTGTGCGACAGTGAAAGGAATGTAAGCATCTACCATGGCAAGGTGAAAAAAATATTCCAGAAACAAAACTTTGTTGAAATGATGCTTAAAACTCAGGATTGTGGGAATGAAGGAAAAACAAGTTTATTCCTCTTTGGAATAATTAACCTTTATCGTCACTACAAAATTCTCACTGTAACAAAAGGAACAACTTGTTAAATTGCATTTGCTGGGTAGACTGACATTTAAAAATTTAGTAACAAAATGTGTAGCTGCCACATCACTGCCATTTTGTCCTATAAAAACAGCTGAATAAATGATTCGGGAAATATTGCTAATATGCAATGCTAAGTGTCAAAATCATTTGCTTTCTCTTATAGACTGCATAAAGAGGCACAAGTCATAATTTATTTTAAATTTGGTCAACAAAATGTAACCTTTGCCTGTCTGAAACTTAAATTTCTGTTGCTTTTTCTACCTGACATTTTAAGCAATCTTAACAAACATGAATATGATCTCTTTGAGGCATAATAAATGTTAAGAAACTTGTTAACCTATCAATGAAATTGCTAGGTGGTTAAATAACATTTTAAACTATAAAGTTGGTACTGTAATTATGTACTTAATATTTCAGAAATGCACTGGTCTTAAGTATCAAGAAACATGGATGCTCCTATGGAAAAAGAGTGGAGAAAAGCTGGGGACCAAATCTTCCAAATGTTTCAGAAATATGAAACTCCAATGATCATTAAATATTCAGGTCAGCTTTACCATTCTTAGTTATTTGTCATCCATTTCTCTTTAGTGATCGAAGTCAGAATAATTATCACCTCCAGGGCTAAGGTGTTCACTGGGAAGAGGCCCAAGGGAACTTTCTGGGTAATGAAAATGTTCTGTATCTTGACCTGGGTCCTGGTCACATAAATATATACATATACACAAAAATTTAGCAAGTTGTACATTTTTGATTTGTCTTTTATCATATGTCAATTATTCTTTTGTTAAAATATATTGGAGTGGCACCAAACCAAGTGATTACTTGACTTTCCCAGCAAATATGTAGCACCTGAAAGCAGCTTTGGCAAAGGTGGGAGCCTGGATATATCTGAAAATGAGTGCTTGCCAGGTGTTTGTCCTGGATGGATGACAGCAGGTCGGAACTAATGAGGGCTAGAAGGTGGATGAACCACGGAGTTTAACTTGGAAGATTAATAAAGGAGAGCGCTGATAGGTAAGCATAGTGCAGCAAGGTTGGAAGACTGGAGATCCAAAGGAGGGAGAAGAACAGGGTTTGGGGTGTGGTTGTGTGTGGGTGGCTGAGTCAGAGAGGAAGCAAACACATCTAAGATATGGTACTGCAGATTGTAACTTAGCAAATGCCAAAGAAATGTTATTAAGAGCTGGGAGGCTCCTTTCATGCTTAATTTCTTCCCACTGGTGGAACCTGGTGCCTCTCTCGCTATTAACGTGGCTCACCCAGAGAAATCGGCTAATCTAGTGCTTTCCTTCTGCACAGCAGAGATGCTAACTCCTCAACATTCCTTTAATTTATTTAAGTTACGTACAGAATAAAGTGTGGTGTCTCTTTTCTTTTGCAAAACGAGACTCATTTTTTTCCCCCAAGGATGGATGGATCTCTCTCCCTCCCTCCATCGATCAAAGATATAAGATTTGTTCAATTTAAAAGATTTCATCTCTTTGAAACCCAGGGAAACATTTAAAGAATGCACCTTGAGGCTTTGTGATAGCTATTAGGAAAGAAGAAGGCAGTGAGAGCGGTGTGGCTTAATTCGGTCCAGCAGCAGTGGCTCTTGCCATAGCTGCACATTGGCACGGGGCACGAGATTCTGGATTTCTAACAAACTTTCAGGTAAGGCTGATGCTACAGGTCTGCAGGCCACACTTTAAGTTGCAAGGTCCCACAGAACAGATAAAGTTTCTTGAATGGCTGAGGTGGGGTTTGCCTATTTCAAGGAAAATGAGATGAACCACTATGTATGTCATAGAGAGAGCACTGGATTGTGAGTTTGGCATCTAGGTTTTAGTCCTAATTCTGTCTTTGGCAACTATGAAGCCTTTGTCGAGACTGCCTTGCTGGGTCTATGGTTCCTATCTGTTCTGAGAAGATTTGCCTGGCTCCCTTCCAGCTCCAAAATTGGGTTGTTTTGAAAGCTTTCTCCATGTCTCAGCTGCTCCAAAGGGTATTTGTTCCTACAAAGTGCTAAGTCTCCAAAGTAGCTGGCTTGACTGAAAAGTAATCTGACAAGTGCTTAATGCCTGGGAGAGACAATTATGTGCACTAACTGGAGTTGTGTATACCTTGCTATACTTTTAATTTCCTAGAACAAGCACTGACCCTCTTTTGTATACAATTCCTAGGTTAGATACATATATGAGCCCATCCTGTCACAAAGCATTTGGTGTCCTGACAAGTTCTCTGTTGACAGTGTCAAACTGTGGTAAGTTGATGCAAAAAATGGTGCCAATTCTCCTCTCCTGTCTGTATCCAGGTCCTTTGCAAAATGACTCTGCATCTTCTCTCATCAGGAGATGGAGTGTTTTTCCCTTCCACTTGACACTGGCTTTGACCACATGACTTGCTCTGGCCAACAGAATGCACCCAAAGTGATCTCGTGACTATTCAAGCCTACACCTCTAGAGGCTGTGCAGCTTTGACCATGCCGAGCTGCCATGTGAACAGGCCTGGGCTAGCTTGGGGGATGATGAGACACACTCATGAAGCAGAGATGGGTGAGCCCAGCTGAGGTCATCCTAGCCCAGCCAGCTTCCAGCCCCCTTAGCAGTTGACCATACAAGCATGAATGAGCCCAGATGAGACTAGAAGAACTGCCAGCTGAGTGCAACCCAAATTGCCCACTCGCAGAATTGGGAGGAACAACAAATGCTTATTGTTTTGTGCTTTTAAAAAATGTTGTGGTAAAACGTAACATAAAATTTACTACTTTAACTGTGGTTAAGTGTATAATTCAGTGGCATCAAGTACATTCACACCATTGTGCAACCAGCGCCATAATGCATTTCTAGAACTTTTTCATCGACCCAAACAGAAACTGTACCCATTAAAAAATAACTCTCCCTCCACCTTCCCTAGTTCCTTTTAACCTCTAATTTACTTTCTGTCTCTATGAATTTGCCTATTCTTAGTCCCTTATATAAATGGATTCATACAATATTTTGTCCCTGTGTCTGGCATATTTCACTTAGTATAATGTTTTCAAAGTTCATCCCTGTTGTAGCATATGTCAGAATTTCATTCCTTTTTAAGGATGTATAAATAATATTCTCTTACATGTATATGCCGTCCTTTTTTATCCTTTCATCTGTTGATGGATTACCTTTTGGTTATTGTGAACAATGCAGCTTGAACATAGTGTACAAATATCTGAGTCCCTGTTTTCAATTCTTTTGGGCATATAGCAATAAGTGGAATTGCTAGATAACTTCTGAGGAGCCACCAAACTGCACAGCAGCTGCACCATATTACATTCCCACCAGCAATGCATGAGGGTTCCAATTTCTCCACATCCTTGAAACATTTATTTTCTATTAAAATAATTTTTAAAATAAAGCTATCTTAATAGATGTGAAGTATTAGCTCATGGTGGCTTTGCTTTGCATTTCATTTCCCCAGTGACTAGTAACATTGGGCATTTTTTTCAAGCACTTATTTGCCATGTGTATATCTTCTTTGGAGAATGTCTCTTCAGGTTCATTGCCCATTGTTGAACTGAGTTGTTTATTTTTGTTGTTGAACTTTTGTAGTTCTTTATGTACTCTGGATATTAACACCTTATCATATATTTGACTTGCATATATTTTCTCCCATTCTGTGGCTTGTACAAAGTTTTCAATTTTGATAAAGTCCAATGTATTTTCTTTTGGTGCCTGTGCATTTGGTGTCATAGGCAAGAAATCATTACCAAATCCAATGTCATAAAGCTTTCCCCCTATGTTTTCTTCTAAGAGTTTTATAGTTTTAGCTTTTATGTTTAGGTCTTTGCTTCATTTTGAGTTAATTCACGTATATAGTGTACAGTAAGGGTCCGTCTTCATTCTTTTGCATGTGGATATCATCCATTTTTCCCAGTACCATTTGTTGAAAGTCTTGTCCTTTCCCTGATGAATCATCTTGGCACCCTTGTCTAAAATCATTTGACCATATATAGTAGGGTTTGTTTCGGAGCTCGATATTCTCTCTAGATGTTTATCATGTTGTCAGCTTTGGTTTTTATTGCTGTTTTATAGTAAGGTTTGAAATCAGAAAGTATGAGCCCTTCAACTTTGTTCTTTTTGAAGAATATTTTGGCTATTCAGGGTCCCTTGAGATTTCATATGAATTTTAGGATGGTATTTCTGCAAAGAAACACCATTGAGATTTTGATATGGATTGCATTGGATCTACAGATAACTTTGAGTAGTTCTGTCATCTTAACAATATGAAGTCTTTCAATCCATCAACACAGGATGTCTTTCCATTTCTTAGTCCCCTTTAATTTCTTTCAGTCATGTTTTGTAGTTTTGAATGTGTTTTAAGTGCCTTGGAGTGCTTTGTTACACAACTTTATTTGTGATAATAGATGACGGACCCTTTTATTGATGATATTAGTCCAGGCCACGGACTCTAAACCTACTGATTTCTTCACTGGCTAGAAAACTCCCAGCAAGGGATTTAACCTTTCCTGTTTGCAAAACAGATTGTCAGGGGAACTGTTTCTCCCCCGTCCTCATGTTTCCATGAAGGGACTTCCACTGGAATAATGCTTTGTTCTCTCTTGCCTCCCCTACTCACTTGTCTGCATGTGACAGGGAGCATGACTTATCTGACAGGGGAGAAAGGATAAGGTCTAGGGCACATGCACGGCTTAAGAGCCCTTCTCTTCCTCTTTCTGCACAGTCTTGTATATTCTTGCTGCATGGCTTGTGTTTTCCTCTACTTCCATGTGGCAAAGAGCCAGAACTTGTCTTCCAGAGGTCAGAAGTCCCACTCTGACCCAGTACTGGCAGGTGATGAATGCTTGTGGAAGTGATTCTACCTACAGCAGGTTGGGTCAGTATCAGCTTTGCAGAGCTCTCTCTTATATTTAAACTGGAGGGTGAGGTGGAAGTGTGTATTGTACGAGGCCTCATTAGTAGATGGGGCTTCACAACCATAAAGCTGATAGGTGGATCTCAACCTATCTTTCCCAGTCTAAATACAAGGGAGAGTCTGCAAAGATATTCACATTGCCCCAACCCCACGTGCAAGTTAATAATTTGAATCAGTCCTGGAAGTGAAATAGAATTCAGGAATTGGAGGAAGGAGGTGTTGTGAGTGGAATGTTGGGGGTAAGAAATAAGGAGAAAAATGGTCCAAAATGGAAAGGATGGATTCTGTTACAATCAAGTTACTCTTTAATCACCCACTATGTGCAATCCTCTATCTCTTGCTTTTAATCTTCCCAACAGCCCTAGGAGGCAATTATTATTCTGTCTCATTTTACAAATGAGAAAAGAGAAGTTATAATGATTGTCCAAGGTTCTATAGCTTGTTAATGCTTGTAGTAGACTGAAATATTGTTTTAATTCTTTACCCCCATCCCTGTAATGATTATAAATTCAACCCTTTGCATGTAACTTTTTCGTGCTTCCCAGTAGAGTATGTGGAGTAGACAGCCCTGATGCATTGACTTTGAGTTGGACATGTGTCTTGCTTTGGCTGTTGGAATGTTGGTGAATGGACACAAGCAAAGGCCTCTATGTTCTTGCATGGTTTGGCTTGGTTCCTTGAGTTCTTGCCATCTTCCCTGAGAAGAACCAGACCTGAGCACTTGTTCATCCAAGAGTCATCCCAAGAGGCATCCTGAACAGACTTGAACCCAACCTAAAACCTAAAGCTGAACAATAATGAATGTCAACTACAATTTGATATATAGCGGAGTACAGCATTATGAATAGAGACAGTGGAAACGTAATGGCTCTGTGCGATGTCAGAGGGATAATGGATGGGGGGAGGGGAGTTGACACTGTGTGAGGGATTTAAATGATAAATGTCTAACTATTACATTGTTTTGTGCACCTGAAACTAATACAAAACAAAAACAAAAAACCTGCAGCCAACTTCAGCTGTCCTGAAGCTTGAAGCAGAGAGCCAATTGAAGCAATCTGCATACCCATGAGCAAGAAAAATAGATGTTTGTTGTTTTAAGCCATTACATTTTGGGGGTTCTTTGTTATGCAGCATTTTCCCACCATAGTTGACTAATAACAGTGCTGAAGTCAGGATTAATTTCCTGGAATGTCTGAATTCAGAACCCTTGCTCCTAATTTCCCTAATATACAATCTAAAGAATAACAATGTCCACGACTAGCCCTATTGTACCCCTTCCATGTCTGGGGTGAACCTACTATAGATGCTTACCTGCCGTGCAGCAATCATCTTTGTGGATAGAGCTTTAGGCTGATTGTCAACCAGGTCCTGAGAATCTAAATGTTCCTTCTGCACTTCATTTTATTCTTATCATTTTGCACTGCAGGATTTTTCCGTGCTAGATTGGTAGCTGAAAAAGCTTGGTTTACATGCAACATTTGACAGAGCTGAGAGTCAGAGCTGCTCCAAATCAGTCAAATGTGAGCATCTGAGCAAAACACATATCGTCCCCGCTTTACCAAACTAAAGTTGGGTTTCCTCTGAGGGAATAATTTGAGCTTAATCCAAGGAATTCCTCATCTTGCCTGAGTGTATATTTATAGAGTTTTTCCAGGCAAAAATACCCACTTAATCTAGTCTTTAACCAGAAAGTAACACAACAAAACAAAAAGTAATCATGTATCATCAGTCATGCATTTTAGTTCCTATTCCTCTAAATCACAGATGGTTGAGACAGAGGTGTCTCAGATGGGAAAGCCAAGTTGATTTACTTTGCCCCATTTTGTCTTGGCACAGAACCCAGGAAGCTGGGTGGGACCAACTTCAACACAGAAACATAGTAAAGCATAGCAAACTGGTAGGTACAGTGGCCTGGAGAAAACAGATCATAGATGCCTCTAAACAGAAAAGCAGCCAAATCTACACGCTACCTGTCCAATGACAAAATGGCTTTCTGGGTAGATGGAGCTCTTAGGGAGAGATAAAACATTTGGCCTCTCCTGGGAAGTGCCTCTAAATAGAGAGGGAGGACACGTAAGCAACAGCCACCTTTACCTGGTGGGGAGGAGGTGGCCACCCATTTTCTTGACACGATCAACACCATCTCTATTTTCTTCCTCCAGCTTCTGCGAATCCCTTCTCCTTAAGCCACCTCGTTCTCCAAAGGCTTCCGTTCTGCTCTGCTCTAGTCACAGAATGAACACCTCCTGGCACCTAAGGGTTTTGACCTCTCCCTGGCTAGTCTCGAAATCACCCAGGGCTTCTGCCCCAAAGGAAAATTCATGACTCTCTCTTCACATTGTTCTTCTAGACCAGTTAATGCCCTCATGCACACTGGTCAGCCAAACTGTCTGGATCCATATTTCATGACTGCGCCTTCCTGTCTCCAGCTTCTGGATTCAAGTTGTTTTTCTAGATTTATGGATAACATTATAGTGCTTTCAATGTGCTACACACTGTTTAAAGTTCTCTCTCTCTCTCTCTCTCTCTCTCTCTCTCTCTCTCTCTCCCCCTTTCCTTCCTCTCCTTTCTTCCCCCCTTCTGTTTTTCTCTCTATGCTTAATCTTTATAACAATGGTATGAGGTCTGCACTATTATAATCCCCATTTTACAGATGTAGAAACTGAGGCCTCAGCCAATAAGTAAAAATGTTGTGTATCTGAAACAAACCCATCTGACTGCACAATCCATGTCTTAGCCAGCACATCCATACTGCCTTTTTCTGTTGTTGTTGTTGTTGTTTTAAATGTTTATCACTGGGAGTTGTGTTAAGGGCTTTATATCAATTCTCAAATTTAATCCAATCGACAACCCTAGAAGATTGGCAGATTTATTATCACCATATGAGATGAGGAAACTGAGGTATGCAGAAGGTTAAGCAACGCAGTCAAGGTCACACAGCAAGTGTAAATGGAGGACCAGGTTTCTTTAGATCCAAAGTTTTTGCTCTTAAACAGTTATAACTCTCTATTCAAAACTGTTGTATCCAAACTTGGGCATCGGATGGATCCTCCTGTTTTGTGAGCCTATCAGATCCGATCTGCTCTGCCCCTTTGCCACCCACACACCAACACCACCTCTTCCTCCTCTCTCCACTTGAAGGGAAGAGAAAGAGATGCCTGGTCGTTTTGACAGTTTTCCTCCCTCATAGGGGCACTGAGTGCTAAAGGACAGGCATTCTGTGGGAGGGAGGAAAAAAACCTAGAGCTGGTACAGCTAACCACCGGGGTATAATCTGGAATGTTCCCTATTCAGAAGTGTTAGGTATCCCGTTACAGGGAATCACCCAGAGGACAGGTGTTCTAATTTGGGTTCTACTGAAAGCTCACTCTGAGGAAGGACTTTAGTGCAAGTTCTTTATTTGGGAGTAGATTCCAGGAAGCCACACGAGAGACTGAGGAAAGTGCAATGGAAATGAGAGAAATCCCAAATGGGTGCGTTAATGAGCTGACCACTTGGGTAACGGGCTCAGTCAGGCAGGGGACCCGCTGAGGATGCATGTACAATGCACATCAGCATTATCCCATGAAGGGACAGGGAAGTGAAGGCGTTTACCCAACAACTTTCTTCCCTTATTTGTTAACGTCACCTCTGGGGGCATAGAGGCATTAATGCCCTGGCATTTCTGGGCTGACCTGTCACATCAGAGAAAAACCTTGGACACAGATCACGAGATCAGTGCACCAACGCTGCAGGTGAACTGAGGGGAGATCGGGGGATAGGAAAACAGGCATCATGTGACTGCTATTGGGGACTCTGCATATAAATAGATGTAAGTTTAAATATCTGTTTTGCCACCTGTGAACTATGAAGCCTAACACAAATTGCAGAAGCCTGTCTTTAAGCATCAGATTCCTTGTCTGCAAAAGAAAGATAATGACATGTTGCATGATTGACTGGAGAGAGGATCAAGTGAGACAGAGTATGTGTTAGCAGCTGGGACAGTGCCAGGGACAGAGTGGGCCATTACTGTTCCTTCCCCATTGGGTGACAAGTGGAGAGAGTGTGGACAGGCCAGACCATCAAAGGTGTGTCCACGAGTGCCAGTCTCTGCTTAATGTTCTGGAGGTGTTTGTTGAACGAATAAGGAAATAAAAGGCCCCAAATCTGGATGGTGGCCTGGGAGGGACAATGAAAACAATTGTACATGGTGGCCTGGATAAGGATGAATCTCAACATCACAACGTTGACTGAAAGCAGCCAGGGAAAATAAAGCAAATTCTGGACCATTACATTAAAGTGAAGTTCAGAAACTGGCAAAATCGATAGTGGATAGTGGTTACCTTTGGGGGTGATTAAGAATGGACGTGGGCACAGGTGGGCATTTGGCAGAGTACGAGGTATGGATTAAAATGTAGTAATTCTTGATCTACTGTGTTCTGTTGATGAAAATGTGGTGGGTTGTTCACTTATGATTTGTGCACATTTCTGTATATATGTGAAATGTCAAAACTTTTAAAAAATGGAAGGGGGCTATGTCAGCCTTGTTTCCTATACATTTCTAGGGCTTGCATCCCCAATAAATAATAAATACAGAGATGCCAAGAGTTAATTTCCATCTATGTGCATCAGGAACAAAAACTTAAGAAATCCAAGCCTTTTAAGAAAATCAACTATACTTCGGGATATGAAAACCTTTTGCCGATGACTGTTTTAAAAATGAAGGCCCATGTTTCATATTCTCAAACCACCTCCCCCTTATTAGTTACAAAGGGGAAAAGAGGGACCTTAGTCTGGCAGACACCACCTTCATTGAGTGATAAAAGTGTGTGTGTGCCACCAGCAATGGGACACATCAAAACTGACCAGATACAATGGGAAGACCCAGTATCACATCTCTGATAGGCCTGCAAATGCACATGACCGGAACCCAGTTCGAAGGAAGCAGCAGACAAAACCAAATCGAGGGATATTCTACAAAATGACTGGCTGTACTCATCAGAAGTGTCAAGGTCAAGAAAGACAAAGTAAGGCCGAGGACCTGCTCCAGACTCAAGGAAACTAAAGAGACATGACAACTAAATGCAACATGCGATTTTCAACTGGATTCTTTTGCTAGAAAGGCCATTATTGGGATACTGGAGAACCTTACTGGGGCCTGATGATTAAATGGCTACAAAGTATTAGTGTCAATCTCCTGATGTAATGGTGGCATGTGATTATATAGAAGATGCTCCTCTTTAACTAGGAAATCACACTATGTTGTTTGAGTGCGAATGAGCATTGATTGGGCTGACATCTTAATCTCAATAGATTCAGGACAAAAAGGTTATTTATGGCACTTACAACTTTTCTGTAAATGTGAAATTATTAGAAATAAAAAATGAAAAGTAAAGGAGTTTCCATGAATGCTTTAGCCAAGAGGATTCCTGGTCTCAGAGGATAGCCAAACAGTGCTCCTTCCTGGAGTGGATTTAAATTGATCAGCAAACCTCAGTTGTTTCTAGGCAGGATGAGGTGTTCAGACACCCTTGATCCCAAGGAATGTCTTTTTATTTGATATTCAGTCTCATTTGCAAAAATCAGAGGAAACATATTTTAAATATCAAATATTTTCTGCAAAACCTGACAGGGTATTTTTAAAAAGAGAAATGTGTGAGTAATGGGCACATATTCTCAAATTAAAACAAGATTAATAGGGGGACTCTAAAATGAATTCATTTATAGGAAGCTGCTGAAACACCATTTGAATCATTCAGATTAAATTTACGTTGCTGGACCGGTCCCCTTCCAATGTGTTCTATTAACAGTGGTAGATTGGTCCTGACAACCCTAATAAATTAAACTGTCCAGCTGCTACTCCTTCATCTGATACCACTGGTAATAGCAACAAGAATGAAAGAGGAGAAAGGGAAAACTCTAGCAAGGGAGCATATGCAATGTGATGGAGAATAAAGTGAGGTATCTGCAAAATTAGCAAATTTAAGGATGGCTCTTCACCATGTTATATGCACTATCTGGAAAGTATGAATTCCATCCCCTTCCCAGGACCAGAGCAAGGCTTCCCTTCGCAGCCAGATACCAGGCTTTGTGTAACTAGGAACTGGCAACCTCGTGATGCTGTGGGGCTGGGGGAATTCTGCTCTACGTGGTCTCTAGGAACGCAGAGGGACCTGCCTTCATGTCCCCATTTCCAGGCAGCTCATTAGTTGGCCTTCGGGTAGCGTCTGAGCCATGAGAATGAGTCAAATGAAGAGGTCACCTGCACTCGGAGCCCATTTATGTCACCCTAAGCAACAGAGCTAGCGACACCACCTTTCAAATTGATGGGAATCAGAGATGTCACAGTTTAACTTTGTGTAGGAGATCACATATCCAAGCTCAGGGCAAAGCCTAGGTGTGAAAACACTGATATTTTCCAGATAAAGACACCAAAAGGGGTTGAACGAGCACAGATGGAAACCATTCCTTTCCTTCTGCAAGGCAGGCGTTCATGGTGGGGGGTTGCAATGGGCAAATGGGCTGAGGTCCCTGAACTCTGAGGCCAACCCCCAGCCCCCAGAGGTCAAAGCTATCAGAGGCAGGGACATCAGAGTTTGTCTGCATTCGGTCACTGGACATGCTCCACTGAAAGATTTTACATTAACAAAACAAGAATACGTTAAAAATGTTTAATTTTGGATTTTTTTTTATTCTAGGAATTTGGAAACTGTGGCCCTATATTAGCTGGTGGATCTTTGACATAGACAGTATATCTTCCTGTTTAAAATTCAAATGAATCCTCAAAAAATGTCCTAAATGAAATAGAAACACAGACAAGACAGATCGATAGTAACACATTTATATCCAGTCCACAGAAGGTTTATAATAAGCACATGACGGTGGAAGACGTAAAATGTCAGATGGCAATTTTCTCTTGAGAAAGCCAAGTGTAGTAGGTTTTGTTTTCTTTTAAAATTAGACATAGCTATTGTTTTGTAAGAAACATACATATTTCCAAAAGACTCAAGTCTGCCCCCTGGTGTTGAATATAGATAAAAGCAACTGCGGCTACTTAAACGCATTTTATTAAAGTACCTTGCAGATTAAGGCTAAAACCACTACTGTGTATGGTGAACTACTAAAGTCCACAGTTGTTTTTGCAATGAATGTATTCAGAACCAGACTAGCCAATATGAAGGATATTACCCCGTGCCCTCCTGATAATCAGACTATTATTGAACACCTACCTTATATGCTGCCTCAGGTAAAGTTTGAACGTGGCTTCGCACACAGAGTACTTGCTATCAGTTATGCCTGTTGTACTTTCTGACTTTCTTAAACGAAATTGCTGGGCATGGGGGTAGGGTGGTGACGTTACGTCTTTCCCCCAACTGGAGAGCCAACTTGCACAGTGCAGTGTGCGGGCAGCATTTTTACCTAGAATCATATATTTAATACATTTAACTTAATAGAATACAGGAGATATGACTGATATTTGAATTATAAATAGACAAATATAAGGTGCTGGCATATTTACAAGATCCTAAGGAATTTCCTCTTCTAGTAATTTCCCCTTTGGCTTTTGTAGCAGACACTGTAGATAATCTGCTCGGACTCACTGGCTCTGCTTTACTGTTCCCATATATTTCTCCCCTGACTTCTGTGTGCTTTGCTTCTAACAACCTGATCCTGTCACTCATTTTTGAAGGACTGTCCTTCAGCAAGGATTCTTCAACATTCGAAATTCAATTAATGTAATTCATCACATCAACAAGTGAAAGAAGAGAAGTCACACGATCACATCATATCACCCACACACGATAAAAAAAACTCTCAGCAAATGAGGAATAGGGGGATCTTCCTTAACCTGATAAAGAACAGCTACAGAAAACTTAAAGCTAACATCATATTTAATGGTGAGAAACTAGAAGCTTTCCTGCTAAGATCAGAAACAAGGCAAGGATGTCCCTTCTTACTACTCCATTTCATTATCTTAGTGAAGTCCCAGTAATGAAATAAGTAAATAAAAGGTATACTGATTGGGAAGGAATAAAACCAAAAAACTGTTAACAGATGACATGATTGTCTTTGCAGAAAATCCACCCCCTCAAAAAAAAACCCAAAAACCACCACCAACAAAAAACCCCTCCCAGGTTGCAGGGTATATGGTTAATATGCAGAAGTCAGAAATCAGTCGATTTCCTAGATACCAGCAATGAACGAACAAGTAGAATTTGAAATTAAAAACACCATCCCATTTACATTAGTATTCTCTAAAATGAAGTACTTAGTATAAGTCTAACAAAATTAGTACTAGATCTATATGAGGAAAACTATAAAACTCTGATGAACATACAATGCAATATACAGATGATGTACTATAGAACTGTATACTTGAAATCTATATGATTTTATTAATCAATGTCACCCCAATAAATTTAATAAAAATTAAAAAAAAACATTGATGAAAGAAACAGAAAAACAAATAAATGAGATATCCCATAATCATGGACGGGAAGACTCAA
Organism: Rhinolophus sinicus; assembly: GCF_057876585.1. NCBI lineage: Eukaryota > Metazoa > Chordata > Mammalia > Chiroptera > Rhinolophidae > Rhinolophus > Rhinolophus sinicus. The sequence continues at coordinate 30,505,580 of NC_142513.1, forward strand.
TATTGTCAAGATGCCAGTTTTTCCCAACTTGATCTACAGATTTAATGCAATCCCAGTCAAAATCACAGCAAGTTATTTTGTGGATATTGACAAACTAAAGTTTATATGGAAAGGAAAAGGCCCTGAATAGCCAACCCAATTTGACGGAGAACAAAGTCAAAGGACTGACACTACCTGACCCCGAGACTTACTATAAAACTACAGTAACCAAGACAGTGTATTTGCTAAAGAATAGGAAATGGATCAATGGAACAGAATAAAGAGCACAGAAATAGACCCTATAAATATAATCAAATGATCTTTGACAAAAGACAGTACGATGAAGCAAAGATACTCACTTCAATAAATGGTGCTTGAACAATTGGACATCCGTATGCAAAAAATTAATCTAGACACAAACCTTTACATCCTTCACACAAAAAAAACACCTCAAAATATATTGTAGACCTAAATGTAAAATGCAAAACAATAAAATTCCTAGAAGCCGACATAGGGAGACAACTACATGACCTTGAGTATGGAGATGACTTTTTAGATACAAAACCAAAGGCACAATCCATGAAAGAAATAATTGATAAGCTGACTTCATTAAAATTAAAAATAAAATAAAAACTTCTGAAAAGTACACTGTTGAAAGAATAAGAAGACAAGCCACAGCCTGGGAAAAAATATTTGCAAAAGACACATCTGACAAGAGACTGTTATCTAAAACACACACACACACACACACACACACACACACACACACACACACACCCCACTCTTAAAATGCAACAATAAGGCAACAACCCAATTAAAAAATGGGTCAAAAATCTTAGCAGACACCTAAGCAAAGAATAGAGACAGATGGCAAATAAGCATCTGAAAAGATGCTCAGCATTTCAGGTCATTAGAAAATTGCAAATTAAAACAATGAGACACCACTACACACCTTTTAGAACGACCAAAATCCATAATACGAACACCACCACATGCCGATGAGACTGTGAAGCGGCAGGAACGCTCACACACTGCTGGCGGGAAGGCAAAATGGGCCAGCCACTTGGGAAGACAGTTTGGCGGTTCCTTCTAAAACTAACTATACTTTTACCCTATGATCCAGAAATTTATGTGCACGCAAAATCTGCCCATGAATATTTATAGCAGCTTTATTTATAATTACCAAAACTTGGAAGCAACCAAGATGTCCTTCAATAAGTGAAAGGATAAACTCTGGTACATCCAGACATTGGGATACTATTGAGCTATCAAGCCCTGAAAAACATAGAGGAAACTTAAGTGCACATTACTGAGTGTAAAAAGCCAATATGAAAAGGCTACATACAGTACTATTCCAACTATATGACATTCTGGAAAAGGCAAAACTATGAAAACAGTAGAATGATTTAGTGGTTGTCAGGGGTTAGGAAAGGAGGGATGAATAGGTGGAGCACAGAGGGTTTTTAGGGCGGTGAAACTATTCTGTATGATATGATACTTGTGGCTACATGTCATCCACTTGTCCAAATCCATAGAACGTAAAACACCAAGTGTGAATGCCAATGTAAACTACTGACGTTGTGAGGTGATGATGCGTCAGTGTGGGTTCACGTACTGTAACACATGTACCACTGTGGTGAGGGATACTGATAGTGGGGGAGGCTGTGTAAAGGCAATGGGGTGCCTGGGAAGTCTTTGTCCCTTCTGCCCTTCTGCTCAGTTTTGCTGTGAACCTAAAACTGCTCTAAGAAGAGTCTATTAAACAACAACACAAAAAACAGATGGCAGGCTAGATTTCGCCAGTAGGTCATAGTGTGTGGATTCCTGGCCTAGACCCTTTGTTGAAGGAATAAATGAAAGAATATCAAAGTGTGTTTCAGTTATTGTTGCTACATAATAAGTGATCTCAAAACAACGGTTTTATTTGCTCATAACTGTGCGGGTCAGAATTTGGGAAGGGTGTCGGCAGAGAAGTTGTCTGTAATTGCAGTCAGATGATGGCCGGGGCTGCAGGCACATGGGACTGGATGCCCACGGTACTCACTCACAGGGCTGGCAGTGATGGTGACTCTTGGCTGGGAGCTCAGCTAGGTTGTCCACTAAGCACCTCCCTACATGAGGCCACCCAACCATGGATGGTGGTCTCTTACCCGGTGTGGCTTCCCCCAGAGTGAGCATCCTGAGAGAGCCAGGTGAAAGCTGCATGGCCTTTCCTCACCAGGCCCTGAGCTTCAGCAGTGGCACTATTTCCACATTCTCCTGCTTACAAGGGAATCAGAAGCCCAGCCTGAGTCAAGGGGAGGTAAGGTAGATACAATCTCTGAGAGGAAAAGTATCCAAGAAACTGTGGTTAGTTATAAAAATCACTACACAAAGCAATGTTGAAACTAGACTCAACTATACTTTTACCTGGGAGTGGGTGGGTAGAGAAAGGAACAAATATTTATCAAGGACAGTCTATGAAGCAGGCATCATGTCAGGCACTTTACATACATCAGCCCACAATATCTCCCTGCAGCTAACATCATGGCTCCCATATTACGGCCAGGAACGGGAGGCCGAGAGAGATTAAGGAGCTGTCCCGAGAATCACGTGTCGGCAGTCAGTGGCAGATTCTGATGCCACAGCCAGATCTGCCTGATACTCATCCTTCCAGATGAATTTATGCTCCTGGCAAATCAACAGGGGGAAGCAGCACGTTGGGAAGGTAATCAGAGTCATCTTTGGCTAAAATCTTGTGTTCTCTAGGGTGGTGCTTCTAAACGTTAATGTGCACACATATCCCCTGAATGTCTTATTAAAGAATCTGATCCAGCAGGTCTGACCTGCATTTAACAAGCTCCCAGGGAATGTTGGAGCTGCATTGTGGGAAGCGAGGCTCTAGGGTACAATAGGGTGCTACATGGGGGTGCAGTGCCCAGAGAAGACCTGTGACCCAAGAAAAGCATGCCTCCTCCCTCAGAACCCTAATAGCCTTCGCTTTCTGTGGGCAGCTAGAATCTAAGGCTAGAAGTCCAGGGTGGGTGGTGGGTGGAGGTGGAATGCTGTCGAATTCCTTAGTAGTCTGTTGCTCATCGCCTGCAGGAATGGGAAAGGGGTAGGATATGACTATTTTTCTCTGCAAAAGTCTTTTTTTCCATTCCTTCACTTCGGTTCTCCTGAAGTTGTATAAAAATACAGCTAACTGCAAAACGTTGGACGACTGCAATTGTGTGTGATTCAGACACAAGACTGAGAGGCATAACCGAGTTCAGAAAAAGGCCCAGTCATAAATCAAAGGGGAGATCAAACCAATTATTCCAAGTGAGTCGATGGGATAACATTCACTTATCTCACTACAGCACTGGCTTCCCTAATGAAATGCAAATTTGATTGCGTTTATAACTGGAAACAACTGACAAGTTAAAGCTTCAATATGTTCATATCTGATGTAGCACAACCCACTGCTGAATCCAGTTAATTCTGAGTGAGGTGGTGCAAACTGTTTAGGACACTAGGTGGCACCTTTGCATTTTCCTTGACAAAGCCTGAATTTAAGGCTGGAACCAAGGGAAAGAAACCTTTTAGTCCAGTGGGTCCCAAAGATACAGAATCAAATTCTGGGGATTGGGCCCTGGGAATTTGTATTTTAAGCAATTCTTCCCAGATGATTTTTCCATGGCCTGACATTAGAAATAGCTGAAAAGTTAAACCCTTACTTAAAAAAAAAAAAAAAGAGGAAACAGGCTGAGATTTACTCAGTTTGCAGGGAAGTCACTGGGACCCAAGGATCCAGACTCTTGTTTCAATGGCTTTCAATGAAATCAGGAAAAACAAAAAGTGAAAAATTTGACTTTTATTGTCAAAGCATCAAAGAGATCTTTAAACATCTAAATTGTGTCCAAAAATTGAAGAAACACCATGGGAAAAATGATGAAGATATAAAAAGAAATTATGCAACTATTTAACCTTCAATTGAGCTAATAGTAATATAATGAAAAATAAACCTTTTATAAGTACTAGAATATATAAAAGGATGGGTAGGCTTGTAATGTGGCTTCTACACCACTAGATGGTAGCAAACGCTATTGAAGGCACAAGCTGTTGACACTGTCAAGAGTGAAGGAAGGGGTCAACGAAATACCAATGAAACGCCAATGAAGTTGTAGGTAATATAGCAAATATAACTTTAACAAATGAAGGAAATGTCTAATGCATAAAGTTTAAAGTTATTTTATGTACGTGTGTAAAAAAATATCAGGTACCTCCCAAATTTTATCAGCCTACTACATTATAATCAGATTGAATAAACAGCTTTACTCCATATGGCTGCAGTATTTTCTGTTAAAATTCCCTGCCCAGGGTTATTGCTGAGGCATATATTAATATATGCAATAAAGTATTATGGGCTGGAATGTATTTGACTTAATACAATCATCAAATATTAATTGAGCACCTGCCTGGTGATAGGCACAGTTCTATAAGTAGAATGCGCAAGTAAATTAAAGAAAGCTTAGATGAATGAATATAGTCATAACATAGCATATGTTTCAGGACTGAAGGTTTTGAGCAGCAGTAAGGAAAGAAGACTCTATTCTTTATTGTTTTACTTTTGATATACCAAAGATGAAAATAAAAGGAAAAAAAAAGTTTGGAAGAAAAAAAAAGCATGGCTGTATTCAATCTTAGGAAACTTAGATGTCATCTAGGACTTGACAAGCTATATCTGAAAAATAATTCCATTCTTTCCCGACTTCTCCTTGAAGGAGACACAACTGCCAAACCATGGCTACACTCCTACCTCCTTTCCACTCCTCCCAATACTCTTAACTTTCATGGGTGTCCTCAAGCTCTCACACACCAAATTCCCTAACAAACTTCTCTATTTCAGTCCTTCCTGGCTTTTACTCCTGCCCCATCTGCTGTGTCCAGGAGCCTCTATGTGTGTAGTTGGGTCAATACTGGAATATTCCTAATGATGAAAATCTCACTACTTTTCAAGCTGGCCCCTTCCATTGCTGAAGAACATACATTGTTTCCAAGTCCTGCTCTACGGAGTGTGCAGTACTGGGGCTTCTCTCTGCTTTCTCTACTCTTCCTATTTTTCCTTCCAGGGGATTTCTAGAGGATCCCAAATTCCCCTTCTACTGGGCACATATTCAGTGATTAAAGAAAGCCATCATGTACTTCCCTTCCTTGAGTCTCTTTCGAAGAAATGCAGAGGGAGGATTCTGAAAGTATGTTCAATTCCGATCTGTCTATTTCTCTCCACCAAATGGCTTCTGGAGACTATGGGCTGTTGGCCATTAGCAAGGCTTGGGTGCTGCGGACATCTCAATAGAGAGAGCCGGTGGCTTGCTTCCCCTGCGCTGGGAGAGAGCTTGAGGTCTGGCTGTGTATGTGTGGGAAGCAGGAGCAACTTAGTTGGCTAAATGTCTTATCTCATTGGAGTGGGTTATAGGGAAGAAATATAGCATCTTTTGGGGGGGACACAGCACATTTATTGGGGGTAATTCGTTGGAATTTTGTTTACCAAATATAGTAAGGAAGGAGGCATTTGATACCAAGGGCAGAGAAAGGGGAGAATCCATTGATGGAACAGAAAAGTGGGACCTCCAAGTTAAAAACTGAAAAGCAACATGATCAAATTAGCAAGAAAATGAGAAAAAGAAGAAAATGATGTACATGAACAAAACACTAATATGGCAGAAATAAAATCAAATATATGATACTGAATATAAATGTACTGAATTCTTTCAATAAATAACAGATTGAATGAAGACGAAATGACATAAAAATCAAACAACAACATGCTGTTTAAAAGAAAATTTTACACACACAAACACACACACAGAAAAGTATTAGGCAAAGTTATATCAGATAAGTGTAAACAAAAATAAACCAGCTTTAAAAATATAAATATCAGATATGTGTGCATTTAAAGTTAAATGCACTAGAGAGATCCAAGATGGCAGAGTAGATAAGCACTATGCTTTCCTCATCCCATGAACACATTAAAATTACAACTAAATTATAGAACAATCAATCTGGAGAACCATCTGAAGTCTAGCTGAACAGAAGTTTTATAACTAAGGATATAAAGAAGAAACCATGTGGAGACTGGTAGGAGGGGTGGAGAGGTGGCATGGGTCAGCATCACACCTGCATGTGGTGGTTGAAAACCAGGATATCTCAGTCATAGAGGTCCACCCCGACCCCCATGAATGAGGGACCTCTGTCCCACACCAGGCTCTGCAGCCCTGAGTACAAGTGCCAGAAAGAGGAGTCCCCACAGCACTTGGCTGTGAACCATACTGGGGATTCTGACCATCTGGGTGGGATAGAAGTTTGCAGGAAATCCAGATGTCCTCTTAAAGGGCCCATGCACAGAGTCACTCACTTGCAGGCGTTCACCCTGGGCACCAGCAGTGGGACAGCGACTTGGGGAGTGTCAGACATATGGGGAGAGAATGAGTTGTGTGGTTTCAGGATGAGGGCTGGAGGACAGTCACCGTTTTCCCTGTGTGGGGTCCTCCCATGCAGCCAGCATGCTGGGGCCATCTTTCCTGTGTGCAGCCCTCCCCAACATGGCCAAATCTGAATCTGTGTTGGCTTGGTGAACTACACTCATTCCACCCTGGTGACTCCCTGGTATCCTGCTCGAGGCACTTTCTAGGTCAGCAGCCAGCCCCACCTATATTGCACTTTTCTTAGACAACTCTCAAGGGTTTGCCAGCCCCAGGCAGGCAGGGATTGGCCTTGGCGTACTCTGAGACTTTTTTTGAGTAGCTCAAGGCTCAGCACTGGTATCAAACCATAATCTACGTGAACCTGGTGACCACAATGCATCCCACTCTAGTAACTCACTGAGACCCTGCCTCACCCAACCCACGTAACACAGAGGCTTTATCAGAGGGTGAACCTTAAGGGAACAAGCAAGGAACAGGAGGCCTCGGGGTGTCTTGGCTTTTTGCGGAGCTACCCCAGGCCTGGTACTGGTAGCACCTGTCTTTGGTTCACAGCGTGGCCTCGCCCATGTACCTTCAAGTTTAGCACAAGCTGCAAACAACTGCAGATCACTTTGTAGCTCCTACCAGGTAGTTCCTGCCTGGTCACAGGCAATAGGTGACCTGGGCCTAAACCAGAGTCCCTCCCAAGAGGGACTATACTTGGAGGTTGGCTTTAGACCACAGCAGAGCACCACCCAATTAGGCCCACAAGTGACACACCCAAAGTGTGGTCTCAACAGACAACAGAACTTGCTGGGGTGAATACCACTCAGCGGGGTAAGTCCCCTGCACAGTGGCAGGTAAGCTGTGGATGTGGCCAAACCCCACAGCCAGTCAGCCCAAGGTTCAATCCCAACTACTGATGTGCCAATAGCAATCAAGACCACAGAAGGACACACACAACTCACATAAGGGACACTCCCAGAGCAGCCAGTGCAGGTGACCAGGGAGACTGTGCTAGGGCCCCACAGGGCACCCACTACATAAGTCCACTGGGCCAAGAATGCTAGATGTAGCAGACCTGCTTAATACACAGAAACAAACACAGAGAGGCAGCCAAAACAAGGAAACAAAGAAATGCATCCCAAATGAAAGAACAGGAGAAAAGGCCAGAAAAAGAACTGAAAACATGGAGGCAAGCAACCTACCAGATACAGAGTTCAAGACAATGGTTATATGGATGTTCAAGGAACTTAGTGAGAACTTCAACAAAAGAGATAGCAAGCATGAAAAAGGACATAGAAACTATAAAAAAGAACCAGTCAGAAGTGAAGAATACAATAACTGAAATGAAGTATGCAATAAATATGGAATCACCAGCAGACTAGATGAAGCAAAGAATTGAATCAGTGTTTTGGAAGACAAGGTAATGGAAAATACCCAATCGGAACAGCAAAAAGTAAAAAGAATTAAAAACTGAGGATAGTTTAAGAGACCTCTGGGATAACATCAAGCATAACAATATTTGCATCATAGGGTACTTGAATAACAAGAGAGAAAGCAAGGGATTGAGAATGTATTTAAAGAAATAATGACTGAAAACTTTCCTAATGTGCTGAAGGAAATAGACATACAAACCCAGGAAGAGAAAAGAGTCATAAACAAGACGAACCCAAGCATGCCCACATCAACACACATCATAATTAAAGGGCCAAAGGTTAAAGACAAAGCTAGAATGTTAAAAGCAGCAAGAGAAAAGCAGTTAGTTACCTACAAGGTGACTCCATAAAACTGTCAAATGATCTCTTAATAGAAACTGTGCAGGCCAGAAGGGGTTGGCACAACATATTCAATGTATTGAAAAGTAAGGACCTGCAACCAAGATACTCTACCCAGGAAGGCTATCATTTAAAACCGAAGAAGAGATAAAGAGTTTTCCATACAAGAAAAAGCTAAAGGAGTTCACAACCACCAAGCCAGTATTACAAGGAATGTTAGAGGGACTTCATTAAGACAAAAAAAAAAAAAAGATAAAAAATATGAAAAAAATGGTAATAGCTACATATCTATCAACAATTACTTTCAATGTAAATAGATTAAATGTTTCAATCAAATAACAGAGGAGGGCTGAATGGATAAGAAAACAAAACCTTTATATATGCAGCCTACAAGAGACTCACTTCTGATTGAAAGAGACACACAAAATGAAAATAAAGGGATGGAAAAAGATACATCATGAAAATGGAAACAAACAAACAAACAAATAAAAAACTGGGGTAGTAATACTTACACCAGGCAAAATAGACCTTAAAATAAAGGCTATAACAACAGACAAAGAAGGACCCAGTAATCCCACTTCTAGGTATTTATTTGAAGAAACCCAAACTCTACTTCGAGGGCCATATGTTCATTACAGCGTTGTTTACAATAGCCAAGATATGGAGGCAGCCTGGGTGTTCAGCGTTCATCAATGGATGAATGGATAAAGAGGAGGTGATATGTGTGTGTGTGTGTGTGTGTGTGTGTGTGTGTGTGTATCAATATCAATGGTATAATGGAATATTGCTTGGTCGTGGAAGGTAATGGGTTCTTGCCTTCTGCTGCAGCATGGATGGACTTGGAGCGTATTGTGCAAAATGGAGTATGTCAGACAGAGAAAGACAGACGCAGTGTGATTTAGGTATAAACTATTAAAAAAAAACAAAAAAAACAGAAGTGAAGAATACACTAACCAAAATGAAGAATGCAATAGAAGGAATCACCAGCAGACTAGATGAAGAAGATAATATCAGCAATTTGGAAAACAGTGTAATAGAAAATACCCAACGGGAACAGCAAAAAGAAAAAAAGAATTTTAAAAAATTAGGATAGTTTAAGAGAAGTGGAACTTAAAGAACAAAATAAACAAAACAGAAATAAACTCATAGGTACAGAAATAAACTCATGGTTGCCTGAGGGGGGGTTTGGGAGTGGGTGAAAAAGGGGAAGGGATTAAGAAGTACAAATTGGTTGTTACACAGCAGTCATGGGGATCGAAGGTATAGCATAAATAATATAGTGAATAATATTGTAATAACTATGTATGGTGTCAGATGGGTGCTAGATTTATCAGGGTGATAGATGGGAGGGTGGTTGGGGGGCAGGGTTAAAAAGGTGAAGGGGTTAATAAGTACAAATTGGTAATTACAAAATAGTCATGGGGATGTATGGCAAAGCATAGGGAATATAGTCAATAATATTATGATAGTGCGGTACAGTGTCAGATGGTAGCTGAACTTATCATGGTGATCACTTCTTTAGGTATATACATGTTGAATAAGTATAATGCACACCTGAAACTAACATAACATTGTATGTTAGATATATTTTTAATAATATTCTTAAAAAATAAAGTTAAATGCACTAAACTCTAATAAAAGAAGTCTTGCAACACAATTGGAAAGACAGGAACACCAGTAGAAAAGTTGGCAAAGGATTTGAACAGGCAATTCACAGAATTTGTGGTCCAATAGTTAATGGTGAAGAGATGACTAACCGCATTCGTGTTCAGAGAAAGGAAGTGAAAATCACAAGGAGACATTCCTTGGCATGGCCAATACTAGGACGGTTTATGGTGCCAAGGCACAGCGAAAGTGTAAGGAGATGCACATGCTTTACAGGTGCAGTGGATTGGTATTGCCATTCCAGAGAGCAGGCTGGCAGTACTCACTCATCTTAAGGGTACACGAGAAAAGAAGGCACGGGAGAACTGTATCAGGAAATTCAAATTTGGTCCAATCCTATACAAATTTTAGCCTCTGCTAGTTATCAACATCTCAGTCACAGACATACACATCTCACATCTCAGCAAGCCCCAGCACGATGTGAACGAATGAAATGTTGAAAACCTAACAAAGGTATTACTGTGGGGAATAACTTAGAAAACAATAGTATCTGAATGCTTGGAAGGTGCTAACAGGAAGGTTTTTCCTGGGATGCTAGGACTGTATGGAAACATTATAGAAATAAAGCAAACAGTTGCTTCCAACTTGTCTTCTTGAAATGGAGGTTTATGTTTTCTCCTCACATCCATGCCTGTGATATGCTATTAATGCCACTATACCCTCAGCACCTGCCATCTATCTTAAACACAGCTTTGCGGCTGGAAAGGCCGTGGCACGTTCCAGCTCTGTTGTGTGATAGTTCTGTGACCTTGACAAGCCCCTTGTGTTCCCTGAGCCCTAGATTAGCAATCTGTACAATAAGGATAACATTACTTACCCTCACATAGCAAGGTTCAGATGCAGTCACGTCTTCAATCATATTAGTACTTTTAACCCCAACCGTGTATCCCACAGAGAAAACCAAGCTGTGAATCTGTTACCAGCAAATTTGAAAGTAAGGCGCAGATGTACCTAATGTTCACCTTGGTGTGTACATAACTGAACTTTATAACTGGGCATAAAACTATTGTGGGCCTTTTGCATCTATAGGTAGCATTTCATGAAGATTTTAAAAAGTTTCATTACTACTGCCCACCCCTCCCACTTCTACTACCCCCACCAACCACTTGGATCATCACCACCTTAAACTTGCAGAGAACGCTTATTTCGAAGTTCTTTCTTAATTGACTTGATCCACATAACAACCTCACAAGGCAGAAAGATGTAGTTTAGAGCTGAGAGAATGTTAACCCAGCAGAGGGACGGGATCTATCCTTACCTGAAGAGCTAACTCCAAACCTGAACGATTGTCTGTAAAACTATGCCAGGAGAGAAGCAGAATGCTGTAGCACACTGATATCTTGCTCAGCCACGCTTAGCCAAGCTTACCAAATGGGTAGGACAGTGCTGAGCCCAGGTTTTTAGTGTGAAATTATCAAAGATCAGAGTTTTTAGAAGTTAACATTTTTAACTGTCTATTTTTTTCTGTGTTCTGGGTTAATTTCTCACTGGTGGTTGCTAATTTACAAAGTCTTGTCAATTCCTTGACTTTGCTTTTATTCATTAACTTGGAAATTACAAGCATAGCTGATAGGTGAAAATATTGTTTCCTGTTTTAGGTTCATTGTTTCTAAAGCCAAATCACTGACAAAACCATGGAGATCAGAGGATTTAGAAGGTAGAAAATCATAGCATTCAAGACTGCAGGAGCTGCCTGCTAATTGGGCTGTGTCACGCAGGGTGTGATGTGGGGTGTCTAGTCCCGCTCCCTACATAAGAACGCAGGATATGCTGAGGCCAAAAAAGAACACCCACAGAGCCATAGATAGGGGAGTCATACCACTATAGTCTCGCTGGTGGCTGGGTTGGAGACACAAGAAGCAGGAGCCACACTATCTGCAACCTGTCCTCCACCGTGCTAACTGCAATCCATGCTTGCCAGCCATCATCTTATTGCTAGCCCCCCATTTTCTGCTAGCGTAGCCACAGCAGTTATATTAGTGGCCAATGGCTCATTGGTTACAGCTGATGGTCAACTAGCCACAGCTGATGGCCATCCAATCACAGTTGATGTCCATTTTCTACCTGAGCCAGCACCTTTCCACGTGAGGCCGAGAGCCTGGAAACTGCACTACTGGCTCTGGCCCCACAGGCTCTCAAACTGCAAGATGAGAATATAAACAGGCCAAATAATAAGTAGTAACTTCATTGAAAAATTCCACTTTTACATAAAAGAATGGAACTTCTTACCCTTTCGAAACAATGAACTTATCAATAAAACATAAACTAGCAATCAACAGAAACTGCCAACAATAGGAGGGTTTTCAAAACATGGCACATCTGTCCTAATGTGGCCACTAAAAAGAAAGTTGCAGACAGTGTAACAGCAGGTTAGGTTCATAGTTCTCAAACTGTTTGGTTTGAGGTACCAAACAGTCCTAGGTACCCCAGAGGACCTCTGTGAACTCACAAGAGTGTGGCAAGGTAATTTAAACTTTAGAAGAAAGCAGCAATGTCTAACCTCTGTCAGACACTTTGTAAATCACCAGCTCAAGCTAGTTCAAGTTTCTACACTGAATTGCACTACATGCCTTTTGGTGACATCACTGAACGCAAAGCTGCATATTTAGCAGTTGTCATGACAAAAGAAGCAAATTCTGTGTAAAAACCAGTGTAGAACCAGCAATGAGGGCACAGAATCCAACCTGGTACCAAGGCTGAAGATGTTCATTAGGGTTATAAGAATGACAGAAGTTCCTTTACCTCAATTTATATGTATTATTCGTTAAATACTTACTAAATTGTTTGGATTGAACTACTTCATAAATGGAATGGGAAACTATTCCTTCTTGCCCAGGTGGTTGTGGTGCTGTAACAAAATTGTTGAGACACTAGGGGTGCTAGGAACCAAGAAAGTTTGGGAAATAAGGCATTAGATGAAAAAAAAAGGAAAGAAAAATTGCATCGCCATTATAATCAATCTCACTCTTCCATGTGTGTGTGTGTGTGTGTGTGTGTGTGTGTGTTTAGAAATGATGGAAGAAAATACATCAAAAATTCAATAGTGGGCAGTGGAGATATGATAGGTCTTCTTTCTCCAGTTTCCTGCTCTACAGATTTGGGATCTGGCTTTAGGACATTAAGATTTTGAAGAAACCTGTATCTATATGTATCTTTCCCAGGCACTATTAAAAAAAAAATCTTGTTTCCTACCCCTGCAGCCTTCGGGAAGTCAACTTGACTTGGGATTTCCAGTCCCTGGGACTTCTCAGCCTAACAGCTGGCAGATGTAGCAAAGACAAGAAGGGACGGGAGGTGTGGCGTGCCAATGGCACAGATGCTGCTGCAGAGACAGTCACTTCTCTGGCTCCTGCTTCAGGGTGGAAGGAATGGCCTGCAGCATCCTGCAGGTCTGAGGTGAGAGATCATTGGAAACCTGCCCTGAGGAAATTCACACTTGAAAGCATCCCTGAGTGAAAGAGGTGTGGGGTGTTTTGCTTGCCTCTGCTGTTGTCAGAGACCCAACTCTGAGAATTCACATTTCGTGTAACTTAGAGTGTTATTTATAAAATTGGCACACACATACAGTCTTTGTTTTATTGATTGTGAGAAAAAAGGAACCCAAAACATTGCTCTCCTCCTGAAAATGGGCAATTTTTATTATACTTTGTACTTGTGATACTTGAGTTTGCTTCATTTTTTAACTTTATCGCCCACAATATTATAAATGTATGAGACTGTTTAGCCCTCACACCAGCCCTGTGAGGTAGTGCTATTATATCCTCTTTTAACAGATAAGGAAACAAGGACACAGAGATTGCGTAACTTGCACAATTATGGTCAACTATCTGGAACAGGCAGAACCAAGATTTTGGATTTAGCTTCGATAGTCTGGCTGCAGAGGGCTCTTAAGCAAGATACTGTCATCCCCCACTTTGTAAAGTTATTTTCTTTCCTAGGGGTATCCTTCATTAGACGTGAATATTAGACTATACTCTTTCAAAATCCAAAATTATACCTCTCCTAAATTTCCTAGGAAGTATAAGCATTCCATTCTCAAAGCTTTCACAACAAAGTGTTTATATAATCTACTGTGTTATCTATTCTATTGTAACATTTATTATATTTTGTTTGTCTTTAGAAATCTGTCTCTCCCATTAGATCGTGTACTCTGTAGAGATGGGGACTAAATATCATTGTTCTCTAGAGCTTTCATTGCCTAGAACATAGTAGGTTCACAATCAATACCTGATAAAGAAATTAAAGCTGATGTTATTACACTGATAGCAGGTACCACTGGTGCTGTGCCTATATCCCCTCAGCCCACCTTGGAGGTCACTGGCAGGCATTTCCTGTCAATGCTAAAGGTTTCCTGGTTCTCTCTACCTGAAGGCGTTTTCTGGCTGATGGGAAATGCCTGGCCAAAAGTGGGGCCAGCTGGACTTTTGCCAGAAGATTAACTCTTGGGAGCAACCTGCAACCAGTGAGGGATTGGAGTTGGAGCTTCCTTGCTGGGACAATTCTGATGTGTGTTCTACAAAGTCTCTCAGCGCATCCCCAGCAGTTACTTGTATTTTAAGACAGCCTTTCTTGACTTCTCTTCCTTCCTGGTCTCAGAACTCTATTTCCCCAGGCCTGTAAGGAAATGAAATCTGCCAACAACCTAAATGAGCTCTGAAGCAGATTCTTCCCCAGTTGAGCCCCTGGATGGGAAGGCAGCCCAGTGGACACCTTGAATTCAGCCTTGTGAGAGTCTGAGCAGGTGATCCAGCTAAACTGTGCCCAACTCCAGACCTACGAAAACTGTGAAAATATTAATAAATGAGGGTTGGTTTAATCTGTTGTTTATGGTAACTTGCTACATAGCAATAGCAAACTAACACAGATTTTGGTGCCTGGAAGTGGGGTGCTTCTGTAACAAATACCTAAAAACATGTGTATTAGTTTGCAAGGGCTGCCATAACAATGTACCACAGACACAAGGGCTTAAAAAACAGAAATTTATTTCTCACAGTTTGGAGGCTGGAAGTCCAAGATCAAAGCGTTGGCAGGGTTGTTTCTTCTCAAGACCTTTTCCTTGGCTGGAAGATGACCACCTTCTTGCTGTTTTCTCACATGGTCTTTTCTCTGTGCCTGTGAGCCCCTGGTGTCGCTTCCTCTTCTTATAAGGACACCAGGTCCTATTGGATTAGGACCCCACCTTTATGATCTTGTTTAACCTTAATCACCTCCTCAAAGGCACATCTCTAAATGCAGTCACACTGGGGGTTAGGGCTTCAATATATGGATTTTGGGAGAATACAGTTCAGTCCATAATGACACAGGGGCTTTGTAACCAGGAAGTGAGGAGAGGCTGAAGGAATTTTGAGAACAATGGGAGAGAAAGTCAAAATTGCTGTGAACAGACTCGTAACAGAAATCTGGACTTTGAGGATGCTGATGATGAGGGCTCAGACACAAATGAGGAACATGTTATTGCAAACTGGCAAAGGGAGCCCTTGCTATGTAGTGGCAGAAAGTTTGGCAAAATTGTCTTCTGGAATTATATGGAAAGCGGAACCTAGAAGTGATAAACGTGGTGACATATCTAAGGCGATGTCTAAAAAAAGTGTGGAAAGTGCTGCCTGATTTCTTTCTGCTTACAGTAAAATGCAAGAGGAAAGAGATTAATTGGAGGAAGAACTTAAAAAAAAAGAAAAAAAGAAAAGGAACCAGAATCTTACGACTTAAAAAATTTCTGAGCTTCTCCAGATGGCACAGATGGGAAAATGGAGTTATGGCCTCTCAGGAAAGCATGAGCTAGAGAAAAAGCTGCTGAGGGTGTGACAATACAGCTGTTAAAAGCTCAGAAAGAACAAAAGTCAGAATATGTAATCATACAAAGGGCCTTTTTAAGAAATTAAGGGTGTGCCCTACATATCTTCTCAACCAATCTGGAGAACATCAAGTAAGCTTAAGGGCATTGTCTCTCAGCCATCTCAGCAAAAGGTCAAAGTACAGGAGGGTTTATCTTTAAAATATCTGTAGATATAGCTTTTGCCTAATGTAGTGAACTACAGTGAAATCCGCACAAACTCTACAAAATTATTAAGAAATTGTTTAAATAGAAACACTGCTAGCTGATAAAATCACTTGGCTACACATACAGGCTACCTTTCATGAGACAGAAGGGCAGAAACAAGAACACAAATGGGGAGCCTGAGACACAGAAGATTATTCTCCAAGCTTTGAAACCTAATCAAGAAATTCCCAACATTTGCCAAGCTGGGTTTCCCAAGAGCTCTGGTCTGGTGACTCCTTTTTACCTTCATTTCCTCCGTTTTGGCTGGAATGTCTACAACAATTATTCCACGCCTGCTCTTCCATCATATGATGGGAGGGCTGGGGGCAGATATTATAATAGTCTCTTTAGTTTCACAGGTCCACAGCTAGAGAGAAACTCTGTCCCAGCAGTTGTGATTAATAGATTATATCCAAGCCCTTTACCCACACCTGAACCCAATTTAACTGAGGCGATGCTGTAATGGAATGAGACTTATGGAACCTTGGGATGGAGTGAATGCATCTTGCATGTGGGAGGTGAAAAGGCAGGAAAAGAGTTAACAAAAAGTGAACCCAAGGGGGATAGCAGATCAATTACTTTGCACTGCCTACATGTACTCCTCAGGGACCGCCCAGGCCCAGCCCTTAGAGATAATTTTTTCTGTTGAAACACCCCTAGGAAAAGGAGATAAGACCCCAGCCAGAACTGTCCATTTTTTGGCACCTGTGCAGACTGCTGGAGCCTGCTCTTAGTCTGACCTCTGGCCTCACTATACTACAATTATAATAAAATGAAAATTATGGCTTGCTCCATGCCCCCATGAGTTTTTCTGTATGTATTCTGGGTAAGGGCATGTGCAGAAAGAAACGAGTTATATAACCTGCACATATAAATCAAATGACCTCAGTCTATACATCAAATGTTCTGAGTTTGTATGAGGTGTGATACAAAAATATGGTGAATGTTTAAATAAAAAATACATATATTACAATAAAAGACACATTGCCATTAATCCCCCTCAAAATACTCCCTCTCACTTTGAACACACTTATCCCATCATTCTTGCCACTTTCTGAAGCAGTTCTGGAAGTCCTCTTTCCTGAATGTCTTTAGTTGCACTCTCCTGGCTGCCTCGATGTCCTGAATCATTTTGACTTTGGGGAAGAGTCAGAAGTCATATGGTGCCAGATCCAGTGAATAAAGTGGATGAGGACACACCATAATGTTTTTATTTGACAGAAATTGCTGTATACCAGAAATGGTGTGTGACATGGATCATTGTCATGATGAGGGATGATTTACGGCACACTTTAAAACAAACCTTCTCTCAACCGTAACTGGCTGAGTGCACCGAACAAGTTGAAACTTGTCACACATTGTTACCATCGCTCAACACGCTGCTTCCCATATTGAAGATACCTGCCTTTTCGTTGGATAGCACTTGGCAGCAGCATTCACCATAGATATTTTTATCACAGCGGAATGGCTCCATGTCACACATAGCTTCTGGTATGGTAATTTCTGTCAAATAAAAACATTACAGTGTGTCCTCATTCACTTTATTCACTGAATCTGGCACTGTGAGACTTCTGACTTCTCCTCAAAGTCAAAATGAACATGAAAGATAAATGTTTTGAATCAATTCAGGACATCGAGGCAGCCACGACAGTACAACTAAAGACACTCAGGAAAGAGGATTTCCAGAACTGCTTCAGAAAGTGGCAAGAACAATGGGATAAGTGTTGTGGGGACAGAGCCAGGAGAGCAGTTTTCAGGCTGTCGACTTCATGTGGAAAGGTGCTGGCTCGGGTAGCAGATGGCCATCAGCTGTAACCAGTTAGCCATTAGCCACTAATATAACTGTTGTGGCTATGCTAAGGGGTTGGTTGGTTGGCACAGAAGTGGATGGCAGATTATGGCTCCTGTTTTGTGTGTCTCCAACCCAGCCACCAGCAAGAATATGACTCCCCTATCTATGGCTCCGTTGGTGCTCTTTTTGGCCTTACCATATCCTGTGTTCTTGTGCGGGGAGCAGAACTGAGACCCTGCATGACAAGTGTGTTCAAAGCCAGGGGTAGTATTTTGAGGGGGTTTAATAGCAATGTGTATTTTACTGTAATAAATTTTTTTATTTAAACATTCACCGTATTTTTGGATCACACCTCGTATGCCACATCCTCTGCTGTAAGAAAATAACCTACACTTTCTTATATAAGAAAAGGTAAACTGAAGTTCACATCAACTGTCTACCTTAGACTCTGCCCTGGCAACTCCTCTGCCGGTGTTCCTCTTCTTAAATAAACTTTCTAACTTCTATTCCTTTGTGCCTTGTGAATTCTTTCACAATGTGCAAGGGACCATGACATTTTGGTGGCTCATATGGAGACACTCTATCCTGTCCCCACTGGGGCTTCTCCCTGGTAGATCTACTCTCTCTGAGACCTACTCTCCAACGTGTGGCACAGTTGGCAGCGGCAGTTTGTCCAGGGTGAATCCACACATGCTAGTAGGTCTCAATCCTCTTTTTCTCTCACTCTCTCACTCCCTGTCTCCTTTACTTTTGCTTTAAATCTGATCCTCCATGAGGTACCTCCGGCACCTCTGGTAGCTGCGGCATTTGTTGGTAAGTGGATATGCCTGGGGACATCGGTGAGGGGGCTTAGAACTCCATAGGCCAGGTCCACGATCCTTGATTTTTGTAGCACTGGGGACACTAACAGTTTCTCTCATTCTCTCCCTCTCAGGTACATGGTAAGATACCAGTTAAGCCTGTAACCCAGAGTTGGAGGAACTCATTTGGAGAGTCAAGGTGGATGCCCCTTGATCTCCTGGCCCAACTATCATGAACCACTATTCCTGAAGCCATAGGACATGCCCACTCTATTCTGCAAGACTCTTAAGAATTGCCAGTATTTCTCTCTGCTAAACAACATGAAGTTTATTAAACTATTAGTCTGTCATCTTCCTTAGCTACTGGCATCTAGAATAAAACACACTTTTCTCCTCACCAACCTTTGTCACTCAAGTTTTTGGGCCCCGGGAAGCAAGCGGCATCAGACCTGAGATGGTAAATCCCTGCCACTTGTGGCTGGTCGGCCCCAGGGAGGGGACTAGAGGGATGTCCCAGCCGCTGCCAAGAACTTCTTTGACTCTCCTGTCTCTCCCCCACCAGGCATTAGCTGCCCACAAATGCGTAAATTGGTGAGAAGAAAAGTAACTGATAAGATTTGGAAACCGCAGGTTAGTAAGTCTGGGAACTTGTCTAACAGGGACATACACTGGAACTCCCTTGTCTCTGCTGTTGGAGCCTCTCTTAGGCTAATCATTGTCACTGTTTCTGGGCTTATACACTATCTGGGCACACCCCCCCTCCTTATTTCAGGAGGATTTGGTTCTCTGAGCACTTATCTCATTTTGGGTTCTGGTTTGTTTGTAACTAATTTGTTTTGCTTTGTTCACCTCTAGTCTGTCATTTCCCTTTTTTTCTCTTTCTTCCATTTCCTTTTCTATTTGTGTCTTAAGCTAAAAATAAGAGGTTCTGTGTCCGTACCATCTGAGAGCCCCCTGGATCGTATATTGGCAAACTGGTCAACCTATGGTTATAAGCCAATGACAAAGAAAAGGATGATATTTTATTGTAACACTGCTAGGTCTATGTACATTCTAGAATCTGAGGAAACAGGGACTCTCAATGGGTCTTTAAATTATTATACTATTTTGCAGTTAAAATTGTTTTGTCAAAGTTCAAAAAATTAGGACAAGGTCCCTTATGTGCAAGCTTTTGATACTAAGGCTGGTTTACTTTGGTTAAATAGACACGTCTTTTAAGGTTATTAACATTGAGTATAGTATCTTTGGTTTATCTGTGTTTACAAAAATTAATTTATGTTACCTCTGTTACAAAATTTGTCAAGAAAATAGCTTGGGTAATAATTAACTTTAAAATCTCATAGAGTTAAGAACTAATAAGAGATAACTAAAGTAAGGTTTTACATGAAACTTTTCAGTAATAATTATATGATATGGATGCTTGGATGTAATTTCCCAGCATTTGTTGGTAACTTAAGATGTTAGTTTTGCTAATTTATGTTAAATTATAAAAATTATTGAATAACTTAGGTATTTCAAAATAATGAAATACTGAAATGTTAATTATTACATGCCATGTTTCCCTGAAAATAAGACCTAGCCGGACCATCAGCTCTAATGCATCTTTTGGAGCAAAAAATTAATATAAAACCTGGTATTATATTATATTATATTACCCAGTATTACATTATATTATACCTGGTGTTATAGTAAAATAAGACCAGATCTTATATTAATTTTTGCTCCAAAAGATGCATTACAGCTGATTGCCCAGCTAGGTCTTATTTTTGGGGAAACACGGTAGTCTGAGTTAATCTATCTCTGGCTTCTTGTCACAGGAACGCTAAAAAATAAAGGTCTGTTAAGAAATATATCTTGTATTTTATTACAAAAGCCTATGCTTTTCAAGGTTGCAAAGTATGTTCCTGGATTTGTCAATGGAAATGCTAATTGGTTTCTTTTAGTTGTCAGTAAAAAGGTTCTGAAGGTTACAGATTCTAATTAATATGAAAGGAAATGATGTGTGTTTTCAAGGAAGGTATAAGATATGGAAATACATTTTTGAAGGCAGTGCAAGAAAGTAGTTTGTCCTAAGGATGGTTATTTCTGAATGAGTGAGAGGGACTGGGAAAGTTGTAGGTTTGTGAAGAAAAATCTTGAGAGAATTTTTATATACGGTTAAGCTAAATGCAATGAATTAAGTAAATTTAAATATCAAAAGTAAGCTGGTGCAAAATTTGAGTTAAGTTTTCTCTCTCTGGTAAGTAAGACAGAGTTTGTTAGACTATTGGTCTGCTGTTGATATTATGAAAAAGTTTTCTGCCTAAAAAGCAAAGATTGCATATCATCAATAATTTTCTATTTTATATTGTCTTAACCGGGTCTTTGGTTACTTAAGAGAGCTAAATCTAAGAACTAAGTTTTGCTAATAATTACATAAGCTTCTGTATTCTAGGATTACTAGAGCTCATGTGCCCTCTTTGGGTTCAGATGTAGGCCAGTAGAAGGAAGCTTGGCTTAATATTTTCCCTAACCTGGCACAGCGTTATAGTAATTCTAACTTAGTGTTACCTCTGGATAAGAAGGCTCAGATCTTGGAGAAGGCCAGAGAATTCGTTTAAATGTCTTTAATGACTGAGACAGGGAAAACGAAGAAAGAAAGGAGCAGAGAGACCAGAGATGAAACCAGAGACAGGCCAGACTTTCGGCTGCAGTTTTAGGCAGGCCAAGGCCAAAGGCACCTCAGGGCCACCCTGACAATCTCCGAAGAGGAACACCAGGTAAAGGAGTCTGCTTTGTATGTGGAAACCCAGACCACTGGAGTTCCTAGTCCTTCAAAGCAGCTGTGCCCCCAGTGCAAACTAAAAGGGCACGGGAAGAGTGGTTGTCCCCTGTGCTGAAAGGAGCAGGGACCAACTTTCTCCTCACGGTGGCTGTGATCGACTGAGGGGCCTGAGGTTCCTAGTGGATCCCCAGAAGAAAGAGGCCATTCTCATCACAAGGGTAGAACTGCAAGTAACCTTTGACATGGCAGGAAAGACTATTAATTTCCTGATTAATATTAGAGCCATTTATTCTGTCTCGACTGCTCATTCTAGACCTATTTTCTCTGGAACATGCTCTATTGTGGGGATAAATAGAGTCCCTAGATTTGGGTTCATACTCAGCCTGTTCCTTACCATTGGCCTGTACCTTAGAGGAAATATAAAACGAGCAAATGAGACTTTAAAAAGAACTCTGGGAAAGCTTTGTCAAACCTCTGAGCCCTGACCCCAGTTACTGCGCATTGCTTCACTTTGCTATTGTGCTGTTCCCAAAAGAGCCCTTACAACTTAGTCCTTATGAAATGCTCTACGGGGGGCCTCTTCCTACATCTAATCTACTTGTAGACTCTGCCCTCAATTCTGCTATTTCTATGTTATTAACTTGGGAGAGGTTCAGCAGGCCCTCAGGTAATATGGGGACTGGCACTTCCCCCAGGCTGACCCCTCTACATATTGCAGCCCCATAAAACCAGGGAACCAAGTATTGTTAGAAGCCTAGAGGAAGGGGGAGGGTCCCTAACAGCCCAGTTAACTTCTAAATAGAAGGGACCTTATGCAGTTCTGAGCACCCCAAATGCTGTTGGGCTGCAGAGAGTCAGTAGCTGGGTCCCCTTCCCTCCAATCAAACCTCTTTCATTTAAGTCTCTGCAGGACTCCCCCAGAAGGAAGACTACTGCTCCTATTCCTGCGCCAGATGAAGACCTTAAGCTTCTCTTCAAACAGACAAGCAAATCAATCTCCCAAGACTGATAAGTACTGATAATTAACCCCAGGTTCCTGGAACTGCTCTTTATTACCTCTCTCTTAAGAGCTCTCGTTCTTGTCTTTACTTGTGCCCCAGCTGGGTTCCCCTTCTCACTCTTGGGGATCCTAGTTATAGGCCCTTCTCTCACCTTTACTAGTTCCTCTCCTTATTTTTCTTAGGTTACTTCTATTTGGACCATGCCTCTTTAACCTTCCAGTTAAGTTTGTCTCTTCTAGAATCCAGTCTAGTAAGCTGCAGGCGGCTCTTATGCAAGGCTTCCAGCCCATCCCTGCAAGTGACTCTGTAACTACTTTCAGCCCTCCAGGTTGGAACTTCCAGCATGGAGTCCCTAATTCAGTTCAGTCCATAGACAAGACTGCCTGGATTTTCTGGTGCCGGTCGTTCCACCATTCCTGACAGACAATCATAGGTAGGGACAGCTCTCTGCCCCTACCCAGCCTGAAGCAGTTCCAGAAGACTGACCTCCATCTGTGTCCCAAAGATTTTTCATTGCTCATCAGAGATAGGGGAATGATGAGGTAGGAAAAGAGTTAACAAAAAGTGAGCCCGAGGGGGCTAGCAGAAGGCGATTTGATCAGTACTTTGCACTGTCTGCATGTACATCCCAGGGACAACCCAGGCCTGCATTCACTCCCCAAGTACTGCCTAAGCCCAGCCCCTAGAGATAAATGTTTCTGTTGAAACACCCCTAGAAAAAGGAGATAAGATCCCAACCAGAATTGTCCAGTTTTGGGTACCTGCGTATATTGCTGGAGCCTGCTCTTAGCCTGACCTCTGGCCTCATTATAATACAATTATAATCAAATGAACATTATGGCTTTTCTCCCCCATGGGTTTTTCTGTATGTGTTTTGGGTAAGGACATGTGCAGAAAGAAACCAGTTTTATAACCTGCGCATGTCAATCTAATGACCTCAGTCTTACAAGTATGTCAAATGGCCTGAGTTTGTACATCACATCCTCTGCTGTAAGAAAATTACCTACTTTCCTATATAAGAAAAGCTAACCTAAAGTTTGCATCAGCTGTCTACCCTAGACTTTGCCCCTGGCAACTCCTCTGCATGTGTTTCTCTACTTAAATAAACTTTCTAACTTCTATTCCTTTGTGCCTTGTGAATTCTTTCACAGCCCATGAGCAACCTCGACAGGAGGGACAATGGAGAACAGAATGGACAGGCCCTAGGGACTCCCCCTCCCCCAGTGATTTCCACCTCCGGGTGCTCAGGGCTTTGTGTAATCGCCTCTCTACGAGTGAGGGCAGGACTTGGTGGCAGCCTTCTAATCAACAGAAAATGGCAAAGGTAATAAGATGTCACTCCCATGGTTATGTTTTACATGATACGGCATCAGTGCTGGGATATCACTTTGTTACTCTGTTATGACAAATACGTAAGACTCCAAGCAGATTAGCTCTCCCTCTCCTGCTTGCCTCTAAGAAGCAAACTGCCATGAGTTTCACAGCAAAGAAATGAATTCTGCCAACAACCTAAACAAGCTTGGAAGTGGATTCTTCCCTAGTCAAGCCTCCAGATGGCAGTGAAGCCCAGCTGACAGCAAGCAGTCTTGTGAACCCTTGAGTACAGGACCCAGTTAAGCCATGCCTAGACACCAGACACACAGAAACTATGAGGTAATAATGTGTGTTCTTTTAAGTCATTATGCTTGTGGTAATTTGTTATGCAGAAATAGAAAACTAATATAAAGATTCTCAACAAGCGGTGGATTGAGTGATGATGGCAAATTCTTAGACTAAGTACCTTCTGGGGCACAGCTATTTTCATTGAAATTTTAACCTTATAGGTAATGGCAGTAGCTTCCAACATGTTGGATTGTCATGTGCTGCTTGGAAACGATCAAAGTATTGATAAACTGATTTTGCACAAGTCTAAATAGAGCCCACAATATAATGCTTATGTTTAATATTACATGACAAAATGATAAAAACTACAGAATTTCACAGTGCCCCCAAAGAAGCCTACAGTTGCCATCTCAGTGCCCCAATTTCTCTAAGATGCTAAATGAGAGATAAAATTAAATCTTTCAAATACCAAGCATGTGTGGGAGTCACAGAGAGCAACATGCTTTTTCTTTTGATTTGGAGGCATTATTTTCCGTTAGGTCACCCCTGCCAGGAGAAAAGAGTTGGGGCAAACAAGCCATTCCTGAGCATATCATCTCCCTTTATATAGAATTTTTCAGTTATCAAAGCACAACCATCCTCATTTGACAAGTTCAGCTGTCAGGAGTTCAGAGCAGGCCACTCAATTGGAAACCAACAGAAGTTTGGAGAGAAGCTTGTGATCTGAGGGTTTGCTGTTGGACCTCAGATATTATCAGCTCAGGGCGGAGGAAGGCCATCCTGGTGAAAGAGTGAGCAGCACATGTTTGAACGTTTACTTATCTGCTTCTTAGTGCACATTTTCATTGACATTTCTTGTTTAAATATTCTGCCTACTTCACTTGAGAAGACTTTGTGTATTAAATGCATCATGAGAGACTAAGGAAAGGGCTCTGAGTACTCTACAACTAGGAAATAAAGTTACATGGCAGTAATGATAAGAAATTGTAAGGAGGTAGGCATTTAAATGATATTCCCATCAAATTCTCAAGTGAGTGCTCATTCATGGACTACTGTGTTTCCCCAAAAATAAGACCTAGCTGGACAATCAGCTCTAAAACGTTTTTTGCAGCAAAAATTAATATAAGACCTGGTCTTATTTTACTACAATATAAGACCTGGTCTTTATAATATAATATAATATAATATAATATAATATAATATAATATAATGTCATGTCATGTCATGTCATGTCATGTCATGTCATGTCATGTCATGTCATGTCATATAATGTAATATAATACGTGGTCTTATATTAATTTTTGCTCCAAAAGATACATTAGAGCTGATGGTCCGGCTAGGTCTTATTTTCGGGGAAACATGGTAACTCTATGCTTTCTAAAGTTTGAATCAGAAGCATCCCTATACACAGAAACCACATCTGACACCTGACATTAACTTGCTCTGTGACCTTGTGCAAAAACTATAAAAATTAATTTTTTAATAAATACATTTTCTACATATCAATATGAATTTATCTCAAAAAAATTTTTGTTAAATAAAAAAGAATATGCTTTTAATGAAATTTAGATGACATCCTTTAATACAATTTAAATATGCAAAATAATAGTATTTAATATTATTTCTATAGTTCTGTTTGAAAATGAAAAACAAATCTGAAGCAAATATTAAGATACGTTATTTGTTCACTTTAGGTAGAAGCTACAAAGTTTTTTTAATATTATCCTCTCTATTTTTTTAAAGAGCTTCTACCCGCACCTTTGGGTGCTCATGTTATCTCAGTTTGCTTACCTGCCATTGGCTTGGGTACAGGAACTTTAACTTTTGATGCAAGTCCAAGTCAACCTGTGGCTTCTGGTTAAATTTCTGAAATTTTGGAAATCTTGGCCAGTGTAAACTTATATCGACCATACATTATGTGGATAAATTCCTTTATAACTACCTAAATCAAGATTCTCAAAATGGGGTCCCTGGACCAGAAGCATCAGCATCACCTGGAAACTTATTAGAAATGCAAATTCTTGGGCTCCTTCCTAGTCCTAATGAATTAGAAACGCTAGGGATGCATTTAGTCTGTGTTTTATCAAGTCCTCCAAGTGATTCTGAGGAACTGTAGTTTAAGAAACACTGATCTAAATAAGTCAACTTAGAAGAGGTGTGTCCTGGTAAATATGACATGAAGCTTCTGAGTAGGAACAACTGAAATCCTAATCAATCAGAGAAGAGAACGTTGGTTGCAATGGTGAATTTCCATTCAGAACCAGCCTGACAGAACGAAGCTCATTGATAAATACAGAAAAACTGGTACTTGGCCAAAACATAAGGCACTGTAGAATTCTTCATTTACTGCTTTTACCGTGTAATCTCTTGTCTCATTTTTCTTTGACCCCTTTAAAGAACAACTTGACCAAATTAGAATTGTTGGTTCTACTTAAGTAACTGCTAAAATGGCTTTAATTCTGCACAATGCTTATCTATTCACTCCTTTCTATCAGTTCATTCATAGCTTCTTATTTGAAGGGTTGTTCTGACTCCTGAGATATATTCTGCATGGCTTATAATATGTTGTTCTCAAGTAACTTGGAAGATCTCTCCAGTGAAGGCATTTCCAAATAGTAGGGTCATCCAAACCACATGATATACTTGACCCCTTGAACGTTTTACTTTCCTTTTTCTAAGAGGCTGGTAGAACCAGCAGGATTCTTCGGACCACCAGTATTGTCCAATAGCTGCCAGCAGTGCTAACTGCACTCAGAGGAGTTGGGGAGAGAGAGGATTTAATCTAAAGGAGTTTGGTGAGAGTATGAGGTATAGATTTCTTGGGTGTTTTTCAGTTCAAAGCATTTGATTAACTCTATTCTTTCCAGGGAAAAGTTACCCTCTCTGACTATTGTTTTGTCATTTCTTGTCTGTTTTTGTTTGGTTTTTTTCTTATAGTCAGTACTGTGCCTGAAGTCTCATTTGCAGAAATCCAGGCCTGAATCTATAATTGAGATGTATTTTCCAGTCACCCCCCAGTTGGCATTTAAGTGTCTATAACAAACATTTTCATTTCAGACTGGATGCTCATGATGGAAGAATATTTTCCTGTGAGTCCCCAAATGATGTAGATGATGTTGGATCTGCTGGAAGTTTCTGGGATCGTGTGTCGTGAGACTGAAGAATGGACACACGGACCCAGGATAGGCAAAGAGTTTTAAAAAGGGGATAGTTTATTGAAAGCAATGAGTCAGAGCTCCCAAGTGGGAGGGGGTCCTGAATGGGGGTGCCCCGTGACTGAGGCAAACACTCTTATTTTTATACTTTCCCTTGCCTGTGTCAGGAAGGGGAGCTGTCTGAAAAAGGGAACTGTTTGAAGAAGGGAACTGGCGCCTTCTAATGAAATTTGTCTACCAGCTTTGTTTTGCTTGCCCAACCTAAAGGAATTAGCAAAATAACCCACTCTTATCTATCAGATCTGCTCCATTTGTCAGGCCAAAAGGAATTTTATGATTAATCTCAAGGCCTTGCTACATTATGTCCTGGAGCGGAAGGAGTGATTTCAAAACCTGGAGTTGTAGGATATGGCTGTCTTGTTTATTCCACCAGGGACCTCCCTGTCTACCTAGGGACATGCTAGCTAACCTGTATCACTCACACATTTGGCATCAGGGCTAGAAAGCCAAGAAGTAAGAGAATCAGGAGTTCAGCACTTAGGAAAACTTGCTCCAACTCTTAACGGGGCTGATACATTTTGTCATAGAGGATAATGAACCAGCCTATCCAGGAGATGGAAGAAATGAGCTAGGGGTTCTCTTAAGTCCTATGTCCACTGAACATGGTAGATTATCACTGAGAGGGGAGCTTCTTCCTTCCCTCCCAGCTAGTAGCTGCTAGGACCTGGACAACTGAAAAAACCATGGTGAAGTAAATAACACTCTGTCCTAAAATAAACACACTGTAACAAGAGAACACACGTTCTGGGCCTTTAGCTAGGATGTTACACTAAGACGCTAGAATGTTCTACAGTCTCCTTCTAGAATGCTCATCAAATGATAATTATGAGTAAGACAAGAGTAAGACAATAAGCCCTCATTTCCTTTGGGTATTTTTCCTTCACCACGATGATCAATAGCTGAGGACTTTTCTGGGCACACTGCCTATTCCATTTTCCAGGTTTTATAAAAACCCGGGTATGAGGAAAATAATAAAACCAAAAAGGATATTCTTTCCAATCCCAACTTCTTTTTAGATGTAGTCTTCCTTCTTATTTGGTCATTAAGCATTAGCCGTGTCTTCGGGAAAAACATTATGTTTAATGGTAGGATACTGCCTAATATTGGTTGGTTAACTGGTCAGTTTCTGTTAAATATCAGTAATACCTATTTAAAATAGGAAGTTCTTTTTTCCCCTAAAGATTTATCTTCTCAAATATCCATCTTTTGAGTATTTTACATTTTAGCTGGCCTGAAAGGTTAGGAAATCCTATCAAAACATCAAATTCACAAGATGCAGGATTAGAAGAGTCTGTATTGAGCTTTAGATAGAACAGTATCACAGGTTCAATACCAGAACAGAATGACCAAGACTGTGCATGAATGATGGAATTGCAATTCTAATGTAGTCAGCTCAGATGAAATCTTATAAGCATTTCCCACAATTTATCAGCTACCTTCTTCTTGGCATCCTTTAAAAAAATGCATCTACTTTTGTTTTGCCTATCATTTAAATACAATATAGTCAACATTCTTGTTAACATAGAATAAAGTACTCATGTCTACTAATATAATGAGCAAGAGCTATGAGTACAGACTAGAGTCTGACTATTCGATAACATGACGATAAACTTCAACAATGTTTAAGTACCACAGGGAGCTTTGGGGCAATTACTTGATCGTTTATGGAATTCTTATTCTGTGGTGTAGAAGAAACCTGCAATGGCTGGATTTTCTTTGTAGTAAATTAATGTATCTGAAATTTATTGGGTCTGATTTCTGCTTTAATGCAATTATTTTCATGAATGTTTCTTGCCAAGTATCTACTAGCCATTTGTTTAAGGTAATTATATCCTATTCTAGTACTCAAATTATTTACTTTTATTTGAAATAGTCTCTTAGACTATAAAGACAAATTTGAATACATATGTATGCATACTTCTATACATATATATGCTTACATATGTAAAACATGTATATGTATATATGCATGTGTGTATATGCATATATAAATCATTTGTTATTAAAATATCTTAATATTAAATTTTACATAAAAGTTTAAACATTCTGAGGGCAAATGCAAAACAACAAAATGTTATCTAATATAATGTTTAACAAAAAGTTATTGCCAATATTTACCAGAAAGGGGAGATGATCTTCTTCAGTATAAAGACTAGCAAACACCACGTAAAGTGAAATAAAATTTTCCTACTTTGTGATTGCATTTTGTGTCTGATTTTAAAATGATCTCACATCTAAAAGCTGAGGTTCCTCTCCATGTGCTGCAATTTACAATAAGTGGTGAGCATTCCCATCATTGAAGCATAATTGCGGCTAATGTGTGGGTATTTAAAAACAAATGCAAGGCTTAGACTTTTTCTAGTTTGCCCATAAAGAAGATATACTTCATCAAATGAGAACATGCTTTTTCAGCCAATTTAAAGACTGAATCCTCACCATACCTTCATGGGAGCCAGCTGGATGGGTGTGATGCACGAAGGGTCCACCATGGGCTTCGGCCTGTTGGCAGTGTCTGCTAACAAGCTGTGCCACTGCTGGGGCAGGCCAGTGAATTTCTGTTCTTGTGGATCAAACCCGGTATGAACCCTGTGCTCAAAGTTGGAGGGGCCAGATATTTCAATCTTTTTCTTTTTCTTTCCAAACATGATGCCAAAACCTGGGAAATGGAAACAGAAAAGAGGCAGCTGTTTATATCCTGCCAGCA
The DNA here is from genome assembly GCF_057876585.1 of Rhinolophus sinicus. NCBI lineage: Eukaryota > Metazoa > Chordata > Mammalia > Chiroptera > Rhinolophidae > Rhinolophus > Rhinolophus sinicus. The sequence continues at coordinate 30,535,348 of NC_142513.1, forward strand.
GAAGACCACAGGAAAATTATTAATTCATTTATAGTTACATCTTTTCAGGTGTTCCTATATATATATATTTGCTGCAAAAGATGAAAGGTAGATTTTTTAGGGTGTGTAGATTAGATAACTTTATTCAAATTTTTGTCCTTTCCTTGCAATTGCTGTGTGAAGTATAGTTCCCTGCCCTATTGATTTTGGCCATATTACCTGACTGACCAATGAACTGTGAATGAAGAGAGAATGTGCCAGTTAGGGTAGAGTTTTTTTCCAGAGGTGTTGGGTGTTTCTACTTTCCCTCTTATGTTCCTGCGACCTGCCATGAAGATCTTTCTGGTTCATGATGCTCCTTCAGCCTAGGTCCTGGAAGGAGAGTTGCATGAAGCAGACACAACTCTGACCTCCAGTCTGGAGCCAAGCCCAACTCAGCCACAGCTAAACCATAGTCGACTCATGAATAAAAAATAAATGTTTATAAATGATTATGCCACTGAGATTTTGGACTTGCTTGTTATGTGGTTTTATCAAAACAAAAGCTGAGTAGCACACAGGGAGCATCTGAAAGTTTGGTGTGTACTTAAAATCTAAAACGTTTGTGTGGAAAAATATGTGTGTACAGGAGAAATGGGGTTAATAATTATATTCACACATAAAATTATTATTATGATTTAAAAAGTAAACATTTGTAAAACACTTTGAAAAGCACCTGGCACAAAGTAGGAGCTGAGCCTCTGGACAAATATACAGGAAACTTGACTGGCGTAGCCTGCAGGGAACTGGGAGTGGGGTTGGAGGGGACAAGGCAGGGAGGACGACCCACTTTTCAATATCTATTATATTTAGAACTTTGTACAATGTATTTTACCTATTTGAAACAATGTAGTTTACCTAGTTAAAATATTCTGTGATCAGGATACCTCTAGAAAATACGTAAAATAGACACAGTGTACTTTATGGTATTGAAAACATGTAAGGTAACCTGGGTTTGACTCCCAGACAGATCACCTATTTGCTGTGATCTTGAGTAATTGCTTTTCCTTCTCTGATTCATTGTGAGCAAGGCAATCATGATCATGTGGGGAATCCTCACAACACTGTTGTGGGAGTTATAAAATATGTTTTGGCTTCAATGTTGCCTTATCTTAGCCCTGAGACTTGAATAGGTGGGTTATATTCTCCTCCAGGTCTATATCCATATTCTTCACAGCATGTATCCACTTGCTGTCAATTAATTATGTGTAACAGTGTGCCTGGTGTCTATTTTCCCTACTAGAATGTAAGATCCATGACAAAAGAGATAGTTCCTGCTGGTTTATTACAGTTTGCCAGTGGCTGGCATATAATAGTGGTCAAGAAATATTTTATGGGGCCAAGCTGGTGACTCAGGTGGTTGAAGTACTGTGCTCCTAACGCGGAGGTTGCTGGTTCGATTCCCACATGGGCCAGTGAGCTGCGCCCTCTACAGCTAAGATTGTGAACAACAGCTCTCCCTGGAGCTGGGCTGCGGTGAGCAGCTGGAGGTTGGTGTGGGCTGCTGTGTGCTGCCATGGGCTACTGTGTGCTGCCATGAGCGACCGGTGGCCAGCGTGAGTGGCCGGCAGCCATCGTGAGTGGCCAGCAGCCAGCTTGAGTGGCAGGTGAGAACTGCTGTGAGCTGCTATGAGCAGCCTACTGACGACCGGCAACCGACTGCCTCAGCTGGAGGGAGTGCAAGTGTGGGGACAGAGTCCCAGAGAGCAGTGTCCAGGCTCTCGGCATCGCGTGGGGGGGAGGGCTGGCTCAGGTGGTGGTTGGCTGTTGGCCCACTGGCTGTAGCCGGTTGGCCAATTGGCTGCCGATGTAACTGCCGTCCTGCATTGGTTGGTTGGTTGGTTGGTTGGTTGGTTGGTTGGTTGGTTGGTTGGCAGGCAGAGAAGCAATTGGCAGATTGCAGATCATGTGGATCCTACTTCGTGTGTCTCGCCCGGCCACCAGCGAGAATATAGTGGTATGACTCCCCTATCTATGGCTCCACAGGTGTTCCTTTTTGGCCTCACCATATCCTGCGTTCTTATGTGGGGAGCAGGAGCTGAGACCCCGTATGAGACCCTGCATGACACATGGCATAGCGAGCAGGGTTTGGTGTCGGCCGAAACTATCCATAAGGTAATGGAGCAGTTTTATACATATGAAAGCTCAGTTTCGGGAGGCCCATGAAGAGTGGTACCAGGAATGGGAGGCACAGTCTGCCTGGGAGACTTGAGCCTCCAGCTGGCACACCACCCTCTTGGCCATAGAAGGCGTCACCTTCCTTTTGGTAATCTGCTGCTGCTGTAGGCTCCGAGGGTTGCAGACATCTTGCACTGAGGCCCCCACCCAATCGAATGCTTGGCATGGAGAGCAGGATTCCGGCCAGGTAGAAACAGCGTTTGACTCTGGGCAGGAGGACAGGTGGCCCCCACACAGTGTGTGGTGTCTGGTGGCCACTGTTCTCAGAGTTGGACCCTCAAGGAGGGGTGGGAGGACATGGATGGCTCTCTGGCCAGTGTGGAGAGGGCCCTGTAGGCTCTGGTTGAGCGGTTGCCGGAGGAGGCGAAGGCTACAGCCAGCTGTGTGGGCTGGATGTTCCTCACCACATTGTGTCGTAACATGGAAGATGTGCTTAATGAAATAGCCCAGGTGCCGGACCAGCAGCCCAGGGGGGAGGCGCTGGAAGCTCAGGACCAACGGTTGATGGAGGTTCTCACCGCATTGCGTCATAACTCAGAGGAAGTGCTTGCTGGACTAGCCCAGGTGCAGGCCCAGGTGTCCTGGTGGGAGGTGCTGGAAGCTCTGGTCCGCCTGTTAGAGCATGAGCCCCACAGTGGAGACTCTGAGGCAGAGGCGGACTTTGGGAGTGGATACAAAGTAGCTCCCAACCCCTGCAAGTGGAGACAATGTAGCTCCCAACCCCCAAGCCCAGCTCATCTTGAAGCAAAAGGTAAAACATGAACAACCTTTGGGCCCCAGGGGCACTGCTGCCGGCAACCCCGGGGCATTGCTGCCGGCAACCCCGCTGTGACTGAGTTCACAACCTACACCCCTTACACTCCCACTGAGTTGCAGGAGCTGGGGAGGCGGTACAGACAGCGCCCTGGAGAGCCAGTCTCGGCTTGGCTACTACGTTTCTGGGATGAGGGGGCAGACAGCATTCTCTGCTCCCCAGGCGAGATGGAAAAGCTAGCCTTCGTGATAGTGCATCCGTCCCTGCGACAGAGGTTACAGAACTGCCATAGGTTGGCCCAAGACCAGGGCAGCCATTCTCTAATGGAGTGGCTCACTGCTGTGGTACACACAGTATGGGGACAGGCTGGCGAGCTGCCAGACACTGTGAGTCAATGGCAGTTATATACTGAATTTACTCAAGTCATCCGTGAAATGGGTATGAGACATGCTATGTTCAACCCTAATATGCGGGGGCCAGATGACCAGCGTTTTACAACCAGCATGAGATCTAGTTTTGGATACTGCCCCTGCAAGTGCTTTTGGATCCTTGGTTGCCATTCTTACGACTTGTGTGGGGGCATGAAATTACAATGCCATGGCCACCCTAGGGGATGTTGAAAGCTGGCGGCAAAGGAAGTTAAGACAGGAGGTCCGAGAAATCAAGACCTGGAAGCCCAAATCAAAAGGGGGCAAGGTCGTGAGCCTCAGAGAGTCACACGCACACAGATATGGCATGATCTCGTGGCAGCAGGGGTTGATCGGGAAAAAATAGACCAACAACCCAACTCACTCTTGTTGGAATTCTGGAAACAGTTGCGTCAGGTACAGCAATTCCAGTGAAGCCTAAAGGAGAAGTCTGGGAAAGCGCGACCCGTGTCCCTCCAGGACTTCATGCAGCCGCTTGAGGCTCACCCCTTGCAGCTTGATTAGGGGTGGGGCGAAGGTACCCGGTCAGAGGGGACCAGCAGGGACCGGAGGCCCCACGTGGAACTGTCCATAATTGGTCCCCTTCTAATGTGCAGAGGGTTTTAGCCCTAGTTGACACTGGCGCAGACTGCAGTCTTGTGTATGGGAATCCAGAACTGTTCCCCAGACCAGCAATCTGCATTGATGGCTACGGGGGAAAGACCGTGACTGTGAAAGCCGTTTCCTTACCACTGGGTATAGGAAGGCTTCCTCCTCGTACCTACAAGGTTTATGTCTCCCCTGTTCTGGAGAATATTCTAGGGGTGGACGTGCTACATGGCCTCAGCTTACAGACGTCGGTAGGAGAGTTCCGTCTCCGGATCCGGGTGGTGAAAGCGGTGACACGCGGGCATGCTCACCACCCTCCTCAAGTGTTGCCACAGCCCTGGCGCGTGGTTACAGTGCGACAGTACCGCCTGCCAGGAGGACAGGAGGAGATTGGTCGTACAATATTGGAATTGGAGAAGGCACATATTGTGAGGCCAACACACAGTCCCTTTAACTCCCCAGTATGGCCTGTCAAGAAGCCAGATGGGACCTGGCGAATGACTGTGGACTATAGGGAGTTAAATAAGGTGACGCCACCCTTGCACGCTGCAGTGCCTTCAATTCATGATTTAATGGATCATCTGACTGTCCGCCTGGGGACATATCACTATGTAGTGGACTTGGCCAATGCTTTTTTCTCCATTGACATTGCACCCGAGTGTCAAGAGCAGTTTGCTTTTACGTGGGATGGGCGGCAGTGGACTTTTCAAGTCCTTCCGCAAGGATACTTGCACAGCCCCACTATCTGCCACGGGCTTGTGGCCCAGGATTTGGCACAGTGGGATCACCCATCCTCTGTGGCCTTGTTTCATTATGTTGATGACATTCTGTTAACCTCAGATTCTCTTTCTGATTTAGAGCAAGCAGCTCCCTCTCTTCTCCGCCACCTGAAGTCACGCGTCTGGGCGGTGAACAAGGAAAAGGTCCAAGGCCCTGGCTTATCCGTCAAGTTTTTGGGTGTTGTGTGGTCGGGTAAGACAAAGGTTATACCTGAGGCAATCATTGATAAGATACAAGCCTTTCCCCGGCTGACCAAGGTCTCTCAACTGCAGACGTATTTAGGTCTGCTAGGATATTGGTGAGCGTTTGTACCCCATTTAGCACAAATGGTAAGGCCCTTGTATAACATGACAAAAAAGGGGGCCTCATGGGATTGGACTGAGGCTATAGAGCAAGACTTCGTTGCCACGAAACGGGCAGTGCAGCAGGCACAGGCTCTGCAAGTAGTGGACCCCGGCCGCCCATTTGAACTTGATGTTCACGTAACCCAAGAGGGGTACGGATGGGGCCTCTGGCAACAGCAGGAGCATCTCCGGTTGCCAGTGGGATTTTGGTCCCAATTGTGGAAAGGAGCAGAAATCCGCTACTCTCTAATAGAGAAACAGCTGGCTGCTGTGTACGCAGCCCTAGTAGCCACAGAAGCCATCACAGGGATGGCGCAGGTGTTGGTTCGAGCAACCTATCCCCTTCAGGGGTGGGTCCATACGTGGACCCAGGGACCCAAAATGAGGGTGGCACAGACCACCACCCTCGCCAAGTGGGGTGCCTACTTGGAGCAACATAGCACCCTTTGTTCAAGCCCTTTGAGCACAGAGCTACAACAGGTCCTGGGGCCTGTGGAGCTTGTAGCCCAGGCTGGGCCGAGCACTCTGCCTAGAGGGGAGGACTTGGAGCCCTCACCCTGCAGAGAAGGACAGGCCCTAGTACCTGAGGATGCCTGGTTTACCGATGGTTCTAGCCGAGGAGCTGCAGCCGTTTGGACGGCTATCGGTGTGCAGCCCAAAACAGACACCATTTGGTTTGATACTGGGATGGGCCAGAGTAGCCAGTGGGCTGAATTACGGACTGTGTGGATGGTGATCAGCCACAAGCCTGGGCCCCTAGTTATTTGTACTGACAGCTGGGCGGTGTTTTGGGGCCTAATGTTGTGGCTCCCGATGTGGAAACACCAAAACTGGTTGGTAGGACACCATCCATTGTGGGGTCAAGCCATGTGGCAGGACCTCTTGGAACTAGGGCAGAGAAAGGAGGTGACCCTAATGCATGTCACAGGTCACTTCCCCTTAGTGTGTCCCCAGGTAATGATGAAGCAGATGCCCTAGTACGGGTCCGATGGTTAGAACGAGCCTATATATCACCTTTCAGTATTACTTAGGGAAAATAAAAACATATTTGAAAATATAATTTAGTCATGTGTTAACAGAGTCCACTTGACATTTTAATGAACTTTATGACCATTTAAGAAAAAACAAGGTAGAAATTATTTTAGAAAAATCATTTAAGAAGAAATCCTTTGCATGTATTCATACCTGAACAAGCACTGAAAATACTAGGCCAAATATTTTTAGAACTAGAATAGAAATGACTTACTATTCCCTTCCTGATTGCAAATTTCCAAGTGGTTACTATGCCATTCAAGTGAGAGTATAAAAAAACATATATGTCAATGAATTAATACTGTTCTTCAATAAGACAGTGTGGAGAGGAAACCCACAGTTGAACTAATCTACCTATGTTGTATCCTGTGACACTATACAACTGTAACATAAATGGTAATAAATGCAGTTCTACATTCTAATAAGTTTGAGGTAGATTTATAGAGGAAGCAACTTAAAAGGAAAATTAAAAAGTTACAAATCCTAAAGCAACGTTCCTGTGAAGCTCACACCCGACTAAATGCAGAAAGAGAATCTCCATGGTGTCTAGTGCTATTCCATCAGTGGTGGCCATGACTCTGTATCAGACGCCCCACCCCCTGCCCTTCTTAGGGAATCCTGCTTCCCTAGAAATACAGCAGGGTGGGAATGGTGAGCTCTAGTAAGGTAACTATGAGATTCTGGAGGTTTCCTGGGTTCTCTCATGTTTCTCCAGAAAGACCCTTTTTCTGAGACTGAGCAGGTAAGGCTGGAGGACTGCGGGTACCGCTGGAAGCCAGGACACACCCTCACGTACAATAGAAGACCTTGCTGGTCAGCACCCATGTAAACCAAGGGCATGGAATACATCATTCCGCTCCTGAATTCCAGCAAGTTACTTCCAGAACCATTTAGTAGACATTGTTCAATGCAGAAAATTTGCTACAGGTTTTAAGATCAGACATTTCAAGACTTAATATGTACTATTTCCTAATCCCTTTGTTTCATTACTAAACACACATGTGAGCACTCACTCGCTGGTTTGACTCAGCACTAACCAAAGTGTGTTCATGGCAACCCCAGCTCTATGAAAGGGGAATTGGGAAGGAGGGGATTGACTTCTTAGTCAAATAAATTTGGGAAACAATGGATTACATAAATTTTTTTTATGGGACTTCTCAAAGCCTTTATTATGCTAATGTATAGATATAATTCCTACAGGAAGACAGTAAATAGACCCCAGAATCCCTGCTTCTGAAATTTCTTGCAAAACTTAGAACCAACACTGCTTTGACCAATGACTTCACTCATTCATCACATGTTCTTACATGGAAGGTGTGTCTTGGAAGAGACTGAGGGAAACCCAGGTCTCCCGACTCCAACACGATGCTCTCATATCTTCACTGTCATCTTAGCACTGAACCTGCTTTCAGGGACATTCCAGCTCTTGACCATACTTAGCAGGTTGTCCTGCTTTAAGCATATACCTAGTCTAACAGCTACCGGATTGGGAATCTCCCAATTCAGGTCTATAAACTTGGAGGGCGAGCAGAGATTCAGAGAAGGACTAGCAAGCAGGAGAAGTTCACCTGAGCTCTGAACTTCTGTAAAATGGAGATATGGTAACTCTCGAGTTGGGCCATTTGGGGGGTGGCCCAGCACCTTGCCAGGGACCAGAAAATGTTTTTAAACTATGCTTATACAGGACTAACTGTGTACCAGACACCACTCTGTACGTGAGCACTCACTCCCTTCACAGGGATTTACATTATAAAAAAACTATTATTATTCCCACTGTATAGATAAGGAAACTAAGGCCCAGGGAGGTTAAGGAATGTGCCCACATTCACCCATGTAGAAAGTAGGTGATGTGGGATTCAAGCCCAGGCAGTCCACACCCCGAGAACAGGCTCCTACACACTCCTTTATGCTTCCTGCCTCGAATACCAGTCCCGCCTCTGCTATGTGGCACACACTATGGTCCTGAGAGCCCCTCTGAGATGGAGAGCCCTCCTCTCCAAATGGGAGTAACTCCAGATTTCCCTAGCTGCTGGAAGAGTTAGAATAACTGAAGAAGAAAGAATAAAAAGTCCCTTGAAAACAACATCAGCAATAACAATACGTACTAGCTAACGTGAAGGGAGTATTTCCTGGAATCGGAGACTGTCTAGGCTACATGTGATAGCCATTCTTTTATATTCTGACCACTCTAGGAGGTATTATCTTTATTTTTCAAGTGTAGGGAACAAAGCTTAGGGAGGTAAAATGATGTGATTTCCCAAGGTAGCATGGTTAACAAGTGGCAGAAATGGGCTGAAATCCTAGACTTGGCTCCAGATTTGGCTGTTAAGAGCTGTGTTTGACTATCTGACTGCAAAGTCCTATTGCATCATCAGAATGTGATTACTTTCATTTCAAGTGAATTTTAGGCAAAACCAGTAATCATGTCACTGGAACCAGCCTGGGGTGCTCAGGGAGGCTAGGTTGGGGTGGGGGGCACGTCCCAAACCTAGTGTGACATCACAAAGCATCAGGTAACTGGAAGATAAACAACAACAAAATACATGTCACCTTGCAAGATGTAAGCTCTTTCAAATAGAAAGGATTATTATAAAAGCGCCATTACAAAAAGAAGAGAAAGACAACCGAAATGGGAAATCCAAAAACTGGAACAGAAAAAAAACATAATCATAATATAGTTTTTGGCTCATAAGTAAGCAATGATAAAAATCACAAAATATAGAGAGTATTTACTGCTATAACCAAAAAATTATACTGGGAAAATAGGGCAGGTGGGCAGATTATATAATAAAGCTAAATTCTTTCTACTGTAGCAGAAAATAAAAGGATGGAGATGACTAAAATTAATATATATATATATATATATATATATATATATATATATATATATAAAATATAACTCTACATAAAATATAACTCTATATATAACTCTCTATATAAAACTATATATATATGAATATATATATATATATATATATATATATATATATATATATATATGAAATTGGCCATATGTAAAAAACTGGGGGGAAATGGACAAAACTCAAGAAATGTGACGGTGGCCTCTGGGAAGCAGAACTTGGAATTATGATGGGGTAGATCAGGGAACCCCTGGATTTACACTTTTTTGTAAACCATTTGTGGTATATTTCTGTTCTAAGATATTTTTTAAAACAACTTAAAGCAACTACTTGTTAAAATTAACATGTATCAGAATACATTTAAATAAAAGTTTAAAAATCTATCCTTTGGGTTAATGTTCAGGAAAATGATTGATTTTCATGGGTAGAAGAGTAAAAAGAGGGCTACCAAACACCATTTTGAAATTATTTCTAGAGTAGCCTTTCACAAATGATTAAAGAAGATGCTATCCCTTGGGAAATACAACAAGGGACTACTTGGGTTTCCAAATGGTGCTGAGACAGAAGAGGGACTTGGGTCCAGGGCCAAGGAATGCCGGATGGCCAGAAGGAATGTGGGATACGCTGACCACCACCTCATCACCCCTTACACAGAAACACGTACGAGTAAGTAGCTGATCATTACCTGCCTTCTAACTGATTACTTCCATACAGATGTCTAAACCACCATTCCACATGCACAGTTGATCAAAGTTTGACTGCTAGACGACTTCTTGGGGTCGCGATAATGAGCAGTCGGCCATCTTGCCCCTCATTGCAGGCGCGAACACAGTTACCAGGAAATGTACCCAGTAAAGGAAGTCCACTGTTTTCAAAAAGCCCACCTTTTTGCTCAAGGCCACTTGTCCCCAGCTTATAAAGTAGCCAAGCAGAACCAACCCCTGAGCCAGTTCGTAGAACCTTCCTCTCCTCTGTGCTGCCTCCCCTGTGCCTGGAAATTTTTCTTGGGTTTCCTCTTGATTTCTATTGTGGGGAACCCAAGAGCCTGAATGACAGTAATAGCACCAGCCCATTTAGATTCTCATCTTGCCTGAGATGTGGCAATTCATACAGATGAGTGTTCATTAAGGTGTTTGACCCATGAGTAGTTTTCTAATCTTGGATCCTTTTTACCTTTGTTTCTATTGTTCTACATTTCCTGCTAAAGTAATGTTTAAGCATTGGCAAAACCTACCTAATTCCGTGGTAGTTACGTCCACTGAAAGTGGCATGTGCTTGGGAAAGAAATATCTCTTCTGATAGTTGAATCACACATGTACAATGGGATGAGCAGATGGAGACATGTAAATAAACCACTGTGACAGATAGAACATAAACTAATGGTGGTGTAATTGAGTCCAAGCCCATAGGACTGAGAATCAGGGGCTGATGGTGTAAGTCCAGTTCTGAGTGTGAAAACACAAGAATCAGGAGAATCAATGTCTGAGGGCAGAAGACAGAAGTCTCAGCTCAAGCAGGGAGAAAGCAAGGTCACCCTTTCTTTGTCTTTTTGTTCTATTTGGTCCATCAAGGAATTGGACAATGCCCACCCACATTGGGTAGGGCCATCTTCTTTATTCAGTTCATAAATTCAAAGGCTAATCTCTTCCAGAAACACCATCCAGACACACCCAGAAATAATGTTTACCAGCTATCTGGGCAACCCTTAGCCCAGTCAAGTTGACACATAGTATCAACCATCACAACCACTTAGAGGAGAATTTATAAGGGCATTCTTGTTTATGTAGAAAACAAAGTAACGTTGTAGTTAGATTTGAAAACTACCTGGCTGCAAGCATGCTGACTGGCCCTGAAAATTGCCACTAACTTTTTTTAGTCTCCTGAATATTTTTGGCTCAAAAAGTCAGTTTTAGGACTCTGAATTCAATTTTCAACTTTCTTATTCAAAGTCTATATATATGGCTGATAATTTTGTTTTTTTATAATTTCTGCCATTCTTTATTAATTTGTAGAGCTGGAACAATCAGTAAGATAAATGGTATACTGATGGGAAATATCTGTAGTTTTCAAAATGTTGGCATGCTCATTAGGGGTTTTGAATAGAGTTTGGGCCATAGGACACAAATTCACAAGGTACTAGTTTTGTAGTGTATTCAAAATTATTAAAAATGTATTTGTGGGGCAGCTAGATGGCTCAGTTGGTTACAGTGTGAGCTCTCAACAACAAGGTTGCTGGTTCAATTCCCAAATGGGATGGTGGGCTGCCCCCTGTGCAACTAAAGATTGAAAACGGGGCTGGACTTGGAGCTGAGCTGCGCCTTCCACAACTAGATTGAAGGACAATGACTTGGAGCTGATGGGCCCTGAAAAAACACACTGTTCCCAAATATTCCCCAATAAAAAAATAAAAAAATAAATGTATTTAAGACACATGCTATATAACATGGATGAATGTTTAAGATATTATGCTAAGTTAAGTAACCAGGCAGAAAAGGACAAATGTTGTATGATTCTACCTATGTGAAGTACCTAAAGTAGTCCAAGTCATAGAAAGTAGAATGGCATTACTAGGAGCTGGGAGGAGGGCAAAATGGGGAATCTGTAATGGGTACAGATTCAGTTTGGAAAGATGAAAAGGTTCTGGAGACAGATGGTAGTGATGGTTGTACAACACTATGAATGTACTTACTGCCACTGAACTGTACACTTAAAAATGGTTAAAATGGTGAATTTTCTGTTCACTATGTTTAATAATAATGATTATATGGCTATACTTGTGGATGGAAAAGGGGTTTTATGGAAAGTAACCTCACTGAGTGATCTGATTATAAATTCCTAACTGGGCAGGGCATTGTGGGTAGCCACACCCCAGGCATATAACGTCTTTAGTAAAGACTTTGCCTCGGGCAAGCCCTGTGCATTGTTTCTGTTCATCTAGGTTAACATACCTTTGAAATGACCCCTTTCCAACCCCTCTTCTAAAGCAGACTAACTTGAGACAGCACATAATCTTAATTAACCTGTAATTCAATCCTCACCTTGCTTTCACCCACCTTCATGTAACCTTCCTTATGTTCCCTCCTTAATTTCAAATGCATAAAAGAAATTGAAAAACAGTTATTCTCCAGAGCATTTGAGATCTTGCTTCTTGTATGTACACACACACACACACACACACACACACACACACACACACACACACCGGGAGTGCCAAAAAATGTATAAGAGTACAAGTGGACACTTTGGTCAACTTTGCTCAAGCAGTAGTTCGCTGTAATCATGTTGATGGTAACCACTTTGAGCACCTCTTGCAATTGCAGAAGTCAAAAGTGATTTATATGTATCTTTCGTTAATATATGTTGAATACTACAATTTTGATAGTTTTTTCTTTTCTTAAAATGTGTATACATTTTTTTTTTGCCTCTCTCTCTCTCTCTCTCTCTCTCTCTCTCTCTCTCTCTCTCTCTCTCTCTCTCTCTCTCTCTCTCCTCAGTTTGGCTCATATAAACTCATAAAAATTCTCTACAGGTTTCTATGTATCTTACATTGACATACTCCGGCAGTACAGCAGGAAGTAGTTACAGACAGGTGCCATGATGAAGATGGGGTTGGGCAGGGACAACATAAGTAAAGCTAAAGCTAATCTACTAATGTTTGTGCTCATATTCCCCCCCACCATCAAAACAGTGTTGGTCTAACCTTACGTTTGCAAGCACTATAGCTGAAGTGAGGAATCAATATAATTACTGGACTAGTAAGGTTTACAGCCAGACAGACAGTTGGATTCTTAGAATAAGACCACAGAATTAAAACAATTGTGCCTTTGGTATACACCTCAACACTGAGTCTTTTCTCATTGACTCCCTCATGAAGAAATTTTTCTTTTCTTAACCTCAGATCTATTTTGAAGAGCTTGACAAATGTAATAATGGATATTTGAGTACTTCTGAAATACCTACCTGTGTTCAGATAATTTACATTTAATGACTAGTCTGTCATTGGTAGAAGAAAGATGGTTATTTGAGAAATTGTATTGCAGAGTGGATGGAACCAACTACACCGTCCCCTTATTGAAATGTCATTGGTCAGATATGCATTTGTGATAGCCATAGAATTAAAAAGAAAAGATTCACCATACTTTTAGTTGTGTTGCTTTTCAGTAAAATATGACATAAGTCACACATTTGGGATTCAGAGGAAAACAAAAATAACTTGGGATGGGCTCATAATATAATCTAAAAATAAAGTTATATTCTAAGAAATATAATGTTATCACATCCAAAAATATACAAATGACATGGTTTCCTTTCTTGGGATTCTTTTATGTCTCCTTAACATAAACCATGGGACAATCACTGGGTTCCACCAGGTACTTCCCACTCCAGAAAAACTGTTTCAAAGCACTCTGGGTCAATAAAGATTTTTCTTGTACCTAGTCCCCATTTGTATTGCACAGACACTTGTGATCCAGTTGCTCTGTGCCTGCTCTTCTGGCCCATGCCCTAATCCAGTGACACCTGCCTTCTCAACAGCTAACGCCCCTTTCTCCTACTGTAGATCTGACCCTGGCTTCCAATTTCTATCCTTTGGATTTGAACTCAGCCTTCATTCCTGACTACTTGCTGCTGCTGCTGCTGCTTCTTCTTCTTCTTCTTCTTCTTCTTCTTCTTCTTCTTCTTCTTCTTCTTCTTCTTCTTCTTCTTCTTCTTCTTCCTTCTTCCTTCTTCCTTCTTCCTTCTTCCTTCTTCCTCTTCCTCTTCCTCTTCCTCTTCTTCTTCTTCTTCTTTTCTTAAGATTTTATTGGGGAAGGGGAACAGGACTTTATTGGAGAACAATGTGTACTTCCAGTACCTTTTCCAGGTCAAGTTGTTGTCCTTTCAATCTTAGTTGTGGAGGGCGCAGCTCAGCGCCAGGTCCAGCTGCCGTTGTTAGTTGCAGGAGGCACAGCCCATCATCCCTTGTGGGAATCGAACCGGCAACTTTGTGGTTGAGAGCCCACTGGCCCATGTGGGAATCGAACTGGCAGCCTTCAGCATTAGGAGCACAGAGCTCCAACCGCCGGAGCCACTGGGCCAGGCCCTGACTACTTGCTTCTTATTTGTCCTCTACTGCGTGAATCTTTCAGGCACTTCTCACTGATCTAGTTGGCTGGGTCTCACCTATCTGCTGGTTCCCTCTCTTTTAAGCTTTCTGATTCCACCCTGATTCTGGAATTTATGGCTGTACCCAACTGCACACTGTCTGGACCTTCAACATTGCAAGACCTCTCTGGTATAACTCAAGTCTTCATCTTGGCTTCAGCTCACCCATCTCATTTTTTCTACCACCCAATACCCAGGACTGACAAAAGCCATGCTTTGAGAAAAACGTATTTAAACTCTAATTATTTTCACACTGTCCAGAGTGATAACATAATGTTAAAATAGTAACAGGAAGAAAATCATTGCTAGTAGAACAGCATTAACAGAGAAGACACTCAAAAAATTGCAGAAAAAATGTGTTAAATGTTACTGTCAAAAGTTATTTCACCATGGTCTTATCCTATAGCACAAATTTACTTCCTCCTTATGCCAATAAACCCAAATATGGAGACACAGCCCAGACCCCTCTCCTGAGCTCCAGATTTATGCATCCAACTCTCCTCTTGGATTTTTCCTACTCTTGACACTCATCATCTCCAAAATTTAAGTCACAATCATCCTACTAGTTTAACCTGCTCCTTCTCTACAGTCTCAGTACTAGTATATAGCACCATGTTGCGTCAAATCGCGGAAGCCAATTCTGGGACACCACTTTGACATCTCCTGCTCTACCACCCTGCACATCCAATCACCAGCAATTCCTGTCCATTCTGCTCCCCAAATGTCCAATACCTCTGGACGTCTCTCTGAATTCCCACTGTATTCATTTGCTATTGTTCCTGTAACAAATTACCACGAGCGCAGCAGTTTAGACAACACAAACTCATAACCTTACAATTCTGGAGGTCAAAATTTGACATGGGTCTCACTGGATAAAAATCAAGGTGTCAGTATAGATGTGTTCCTTTTTGGAGGCTCTAAGGGAAAATCCATGTCCTTGCCATTTTCAGTTTCTAGAGGCCACATGCATTCCTTGGCTCTTGGACCATTCCCCCATGGTCAAAGCCAGCAGCATCGCATCTCTCGCTGACTGTTCTTCCTCACACAGATCCATCTGACTGTCCTCTTTTGTCTGGCTCGTCCACTTTTAAGGACATTTGTGATGACATTGGTCCCCTCTGGATAATCTCCCTATTTCAAGGTCAGTTTATTAGCATCCGTAATTCCAGCTGCAACTCTAATTCCTCTTTGTAATGTCACTTAACATATTCACAGGTTTCAGGAATTAGGACTGCAGATCTGGCGGGGATCTGGCACTGGATGCCACTTCTTTAGGGAAGCCACTTTTGAACCCCAGAATCTCTCTCTTTCTATGTTCTCCACAGCTCCTTGTATAATATTACGCTACAAAAAAAGGCATTCCAAATTATAGAAGTAATGCATGAACCCAAGCTGGTTGTGGACAGTTCAAACAATAAAGGAGCATACAGAATAAAGGTTAACAGTCAACAGTCACACATCTTCTCATTGCAAAATCCCAGACCTGGACCTTTTGCTGCTTGTTTATGCCATTCCCTGCATACAACCTGAATTTTCATACATAAACATGACCACAATATGTGCACTATTGTGGGATTTTTGTGTGTGTCATTTAACATATTTTGGCTGTTAAAAGAAAAAAAAGCAAACCTTGGCTATTTTTCCAGATCAAAACACACATTAATACTTGCTTTTTTTTTAAGCCTCCATAGAATTTTATAAAATGGAATGTACTTTAATTCATTTATTGATTCCTTTATTGATTAACATTTAAGGGTTTTTGTTCTTGGTCTTTTTTCTTTTTTTTTGACTGTTAAAACAATATTCCAGTAAGAATCCTGGTGTATGCATCATTCTGCATAAAAATGAGTTTTATGGCATAGAATGTCAGATATGGAAATGACAGCCTATAATAGCATGTGTGTTTAAAATTTTTAAAATGCTCGCAATTTGGCTTTCAGAAAACCTGGATCATTTTCCTTTTACACCCATGTTTTCAGAAAGCAAAGCTGGTCTTTCCTAGTAAGTCCATAAGCCCCATAAGTTGATCTCCATTTTATCTGTGCTTGGCACACAGTAGGGGCTCAAAAATTATTTGTTGAATGGTCATTGGGACAAAATATTTACCTTGATAAAAACAATGTGGTGTAACTACGTTGGCAGCCGACAGGGTGACACTGGCAGCATGCAACAGGCATGCATCTGAACCCCTGCCTCAGGCTCTGCTTCTGAGGAGTCCAACTTAAACATGCAGCTGCCATTGCCAGAGTGGGACAGAGAACCCCGGTCTCTTAAACTTTTTTCTCATATGTTTTTATCACTCCTTCAAAAATATTTATTAAGTATTTACTGTGTCGGCGAAATGGGGGGCGGGGGAGGTGAAGGGGACAGGTAATTGGGGCAAGACATTTTGGAGTAGAAGTGACAGACTTTCTAGTAGAGGAGAAAGACAGACAAGTATAGTGATGTCTGGAGTCAATCTTCTGGGTTCAAATCCTAGCTCTGCCACTTACTAGGGCAAATCACTTTATCCCATCATGCCTCAATTTTCTCACAATAAAGTAAATTAATAATATCTATGTCAAAAGGTTATTGTGAATATTTAATAATGAGTTAATGTCTATTAAGCACATAAATGGGCATTCCATAATTTTTAGGTATTATTAGCATTATTACAAAGGAAAGAAATAAACAAAACACTATAGAGTATAAAAAGTACTATGAAGTTAACAAAATAAGGTCATGTGGCAGAGCTGTGTTATTTAATATAATAGCCACTAGCCACATATAACTACTGAACCCAGAAACGGGGCTTGTCCAAACTGATATGTGCAGTAAGTATATAATATACACCAAATTGTGAAGAATTTGTATAAAAAGAATGTAAAATATTTCATATATGAGTGTGTGTAAATATACTTTTTAATTCAAAATATTACAGAATCACAAGAAGTTGTAAGGAAAGAATAGAGAGGTCCCATATACTTCTATCCAGTCCTCCCCCTCAGTTGCATCTTACATACTTATATTATAATCTGTTTTCTAGCTCCATAAATTTGTAATTTTGAGAGTGTTATATCAACGGTATACAGAGCATATGACCATTTGACATTGGCTTTTTTTTCGAGCATAATACCTCGAGACCCATCCTAGTTTTTTTATGTATCAATAGTTAGTTCCCTTTTATTGCTGAATAATATTCCATGATATGGTGTGTTGTTTGTTTAACCATTCACCTAATGAGGGTTAGTTTGGTTGTTTCCAGTTTTTGGCCATTATAAATAAAGCTGGTATGGACAACAGTGTACAGGGTTTTTTGTTGTCTCAACAGCTACTAATTTTTTATATTGATTATGTGTCAAAATGATATTTTAGGTATTTTGGATTAAGTAAAATATATTAATTTCACTTTTACATATTAAAGTATGGTTATTAGAATACTTAAAATTAAATATGTACTTCACATTTTATTTCTATTGATTAGTGCTGTGTAGAGTAACTTTGAGGAGAGCAATTGTGTGGCTAATTGTGAGTAGATATGGGTGAAGAACACTTGAAGTTCTGTTTTTATGGATAAAAAGGTGTAGGTCTTCCAAAGTTGAGATAGAGTATTCCAGACAGAGAGAACAGCAAAGATAATGACCCTAAGAAGCCTTATTCAAGCAACAGAAGCAGTGTGTGTGGCTGAAGCAATATTAATTGAAGGGGGAACGGAGTGGCCCACCATCTTGAGACAGACATTTCCTAGGCGGTCCCAGATTCTCCAGTTTCCTTTTGTAGTCTGCTCCATTGATACTAATGCCCAAATATCTCCATCTAATTTATGAGGGTAATGGGTAGGAAAATTTGATACAGAAAATATTTTCAAAGTGAAGCAGAGTTTCCCAAGCAGAGAGTGGCTCATATATTAATCCTGGGACTACCAAGTTTGCTTAAAACTTACTGGAAATTGCGAGGAGATCAGTATATCAATTAGCTTTTGCTGCATGACAAACCACTCACTACTTAGTGACTTAAAACAACAACCATTTATTTAGCTCACAATACTGTGGGCTGGCATTTTGTGCTGAACTACCTACTGGTTCTTCTGGCCTTTCCAGTGTTCGCTCAAGTGTTCTGTGGTCAACTGTGGGTTGCCTGGAGACGGACTGGTCCAGGATGACCACCTGGACTCTAATCTGTCAGCAGAATAGTATGGGCTTGTTACGGTGGTATCAGGGTTTCGAGAGAAAGCAGAAGTGAGGCCTCTTGAGACCTAGGCTAGGAATAGGCACACCATTGGTTCCACCTTATTTTATAATCAATACAAGTCATAAGTCCACCCAGATTCAAAGTGTGGGGAAATAGAAGGAAGGAGATGCAAAGTCATATTGTAAAGGATGCAGCTATAGGAAGAGGTAGAGGAGAGGACCATGGTTGCAATCTACCACAATTAGTAACAGTAGTGTGTTGGTAAGTGTTTAAGAATTGGCTCTGGGGTGGGGGTAAGGTGTGGGCAAACAAGCTCTGATTGTAGTGTTTATCAATTTCTGTGGTGTAAATATTCCCAGAATGGCTGATTTCAAGCTACTATGTGACATTGCTGAACAGGGAATATTTGAAAAATGCAGACAATTGGCTCTCACAAGCCCATGTGAGCTAGCACCAGCATACCACTGAGAGTAACCTCTAAGTCTGGGAACCAGCAGTGGAATTCTCCAATTTCTGGCACTCAACTCATTTAAGATACTGCACTAAGATCCCTGCCCTCAAAAGGCCTGCTGCAGGGGGCGACATGTCCCAGCAACAGGTACAAAGACCTCCAAATTCCCATATTGGGTAAAAAGACTTTTGAGATCTTTGCAATAGAAACTATGAAATACATGCTGGTTGTAGTCATAATCTAATTATAAAAATCCTATTTTCAATCACATGCATGCACATGTGGGTGGCAATCAAAATCAGATCTCCTAGAAATCATAATTGGAAACAAAGTCAAGTTTAACAACATTAGAAACTGCTCTGTTTCCTTCAGTCTCCAACAAGATAAAGATTGATGCATCAATTTCACATGGAAAAAAAGAACGTTAAGTCATCTTAATTTTTCTTTCTTTAGTCAGATGGGTTGCACAAACATTTGTCTAATTTTGTTCTTTCTCATCTGAGGGTCATGTACTACCACCACCTCCTGGTGAGAAGATGGACTTCATCTGAGCAATGGCAAAGGTACTTGTCTTATTTCCCCAAATAAGTTATTAGCATTGCTACCAATTGTCACGCACCTGCTTGAGGGTATGGGAAAAATAAGTTGGCTAACTACCCATTTTTAAAGTCTATGATCATTATTATTAGAAATTATTAGAATGTTAGAAATTCTTGTCTGTTGAAGAATGTATGCTAAAGACTTTCAGAATTATACAAGGAAGCAGAGACAAATTATTACAGTAAAAGATACATTGCCATTAATCCTCTCAAAATACTCCTCCTCACTTCGAACACACTTATCCCATCGTTCTTGCCACTTTCTGAAGCAGTTCTGGAAGTCCTCTTTCGTGAGTGTCTTTAGTTTAGTTGCACTGTTGTGGCTGCCATGATGTCCTGACTCATTTTAACTTTGGGGAAGAGCCAGAAGTCACACGGTGCCAGATTCAGTGAATAAGGTGTATGCCGACACACCATAATGTTTGTGACAGAATTTGCAGT
The DNA here is from genome assembly GCF_057876585.1 of Rhinolophus sinicus. NCBI lineage: Eukaryota > Metazoa > Chordata > Mammalia > Chiroptera > Rhinolophidae > Rhinolophus > Rhinolophus sinicus. The sequence goes on from NC_142513.1 coordinate 30,555,134, forward strand.
ATACCAGAAGCGATGTATGACATAGCACATTTTCATGATGGAGGATGATTGATGGCACACTTTAAAACACACCTTCTCTCAACCAGAGCTCACACCTGACTGACTGCACTGAATAAGTTGAACCTTGTCACACACTCTTACGAAGGTTTGACGCACCACTTCCTGTATGGAAGATCCATGCCTTTCTGTTGGATGGCACTTGGCAGCAGCATTCACTGTATTTTGTGATCACACCTCCTATCTGGGCAAAGAGTTGTAAAGCGAAGCAACAGCAAGCACAAAGACCTGGACGTGGGGACATGCCTGGTGGGTTCACAAAAGGCAACTAGTGAGTTGCAGAAAGGTGAGCACGGGGACAGAGACCTGAGGACAGATGGAACGGGAAATCCGACAGCATAAGGCAATGTTCTTCAAGTGTGGTTCTCAGACCAGCAGCATCAGCATCACTTACCAAAAATGGAAATTTGGGGGCTTCACCGCAGATCTACTGAATCGACAATTCTGGCGGGTGGGACCCAGACATCTGTGTTTACCAAGCTCTCCAAAGGACTCTGAGGTACATTCAAGTCTGAGAAGCAGTGATTTAGGGCATCATCTGCCATGCCAGGACTTTTTTTTTTTTTTCTGAGTGAAATGGGAATTATTTGAATGTTAGGTGACTTGATCTGATTTTGGTTACGATGTGATTATGTGGTTGTACGTTTTCCAGGTGTGTTCATTTTCCTAGACCACAAAGGGTAGTATGGTCGGGAAGATGCTCACGTACGGTCTGCTTCCTCAGCATGGCCTCCTTGGGGTGGACGGCAGCCTCTCTGGACAATGGCTGGTCCTGGAAAAGAGGATGGCCATCTGATACCAATACATTGCAATGGAAGCCTGGGTTGCTTTGCACATCTCCCTCACTGTCACTCTTGAGGCAGCACAGGAATTTTTTATATCTGGCAGTGTAAGGTTTAGCATAGCTTGTGCCTACGTGATGGGGGAACCAATTGTGAACTCAGCAAAATATTGGCAACAGTGCACACCATGGCATTAATGCAACCGTATTTCTTACTATGATCACTCCTGGTCATCATTTCTAAGATAACATGACAATGTTCAGTGTGATTACGGAATGCTGGTATACAATGATGGTGCTATAGAGAAAAGTCACTAAAATGTTAACAGCAAGACCCACAAAATGCTTCACAATGTATATGGATTTCACATGCCCTCCCTGTAATGTGGGGCTCAGTCTAGGAATTGGTGCCCAGTCTGGGACTACATTCCCAGCTAGCTTTGCAACCAGGTATTGTCACATTTTTCATCCTGTCCAACAGAATGTGTAGAGAAGTGAAGCCAGTCAGTTCCAGATCAGGGCATTCATGTTGGCTGGTGCAAAGGAAGACAAAGTGCATGAAGGCGGTAAAACCTAAGGGTAGAAGGAGCGTGGGTCCCTCGATTGCTGCATGGAAGAGACCCACCTGCTAACCAGTAACATCTGCACTGACTTCACGCAAGAGAGAGAAAATTCTGTTGGGTAAGTTAATGAAATTCTGGGGTTTAATTGGTACAACAGTGAGCATTACCCTACTGCACGTCATTTTTTCTGATATCAACACTATGTATCAGCAAATAGCATTAGCCTTGCATATTAAAGGGAAGAAAGCTGAGTATTAGAATGAAATCACTTGCCTAGGGTCACTCTGCTAGCTGGTGGCAGAATTCATGTCAAACTTTTCTGGCTTTTAATGTATGGTTTTTACTTTATATATAATGAGCCAAAGAATGAGATACAAATATGTAGTACCAACAATGGACATTAGTAGCCACTATGTAAAATTTTAGCAGTAATACCGTACGGGAGATTGCCCATGAAGTTGTTAGTAAAATTACGGCATATTTTAGAAGGTTAAGTCTATCGTGATATATGATAACACATGAAATTTTGCTCCTTTAAATATATAAATTAACACAGGAAAAACATTGCAATGTGAAATCTGCAGTGGTTTGGGACAATGTTTTGTTTCTACCAAACATTAATTTTCGTCTAGACGTTATGTGTTTGTAGGAAGCAATGCCCCTATGTGGCAGCTGATTTTGGCCCAGTAAGGTAACCTCAAGGAAGGAAATACTGCCACAACAGTAACTCCTAATTTCTGTATCTTGAAACTGTGTCTAAAATGTACTTAGTGTGAAGTTTCTAGTGAGGATTATTTAAATAGCATTGTCAATTCCCTCTCTCTGTTATGCATAACAACCCTTTGAAATTCAAATCTTTGAAAAAAATGCCAAAATGCATTTTCCTCTCTAACTTACTACTACCGTTTAATCTGAGTAGGTTTGTTGGAGAACAGTGGGATTTCTGGCTCTTTTAAAATGGAAAATGAGTTTATTGTTCCTTCTTTCTATAATGTCAGACTTATAAAATAATGTAAACTCGGCAAAGATTGCCCTTCCCTTTGAAAATGTAAGGCAGGGCTGCACTCTGGAGCGCCTATCCAGCAGTCTTTCTCTGAACTCTCAAGTAAAGACAGGAAACTTAATTACCACTGAGAGGGTCAGTTTTAAAGTATATTCTCTCAGCAGAAGATGAGAGCTTTTTGAATAAAAAGAGCATTTAAAGCTGTTGCTTTATACTTCTACTTTTCTACATGCACTAACTTTCATTGCCTACTTGTTCAAGAATCCCAAACTAGGAATTACCCATTTGCCCATCAGCAGTAGAATGCATAAATAAAGTGTGGAATATTCCTACAATGCTATATAATAATGAGAAGGAACTATGAAGAAAAGTTTAATGAATTTCACAAGCACCGTGTTGACTGAGAAAAGCCAGACATCAATGACTGCATACTTTATTCCCTAATAGGAGACTTTAAAAATAGGTCAGATACAGGCAGAAAAGTCCCTTCCATCAAGGTCACCAGACATTATGTCAGAACTCTTGACTTAGAGTCCATACTCCTCTCTGGAACTCAATTATCTCATCTGAGCAAGGCTTGGAAGAGAATATCTAGATCCTAACTGAGCTGCAACACTTTAATCCTAAGGGAAAGCAGCTCAGCATTTCCCCTTATCACTCCAAACAGTTTAATGCGGGACACCCTCCTTTGTTTGTGAGCAAAGTGATTACAAGAGATTCTTCAACCTTCAGTGGTTTCCTACAGTAAATAAGACTTCTAAAGACCCTATCCAGCTCGAAAATCCTATGATTCTTTGATGCTATTGGAATTGGGACTTTGAAAATTAACAACAGGTATATTAAAAATGGTTGGAAAATGACAATATTTCAGTATAATCTATCCAGAAACAAACATTTTGGTCAGACAATGGAACTTTGCCAGGTATCTTTATATCTCATGAAATATTTCATTTCTCAAGAGAGTATTTGCTGCTGCTCCTGTTGTTTTTAATTATTTCCCCCACATTCTTCTGTAGTTATCATCCTGTATCCTTGGCAGTACCAAAGGCAACAGTCATGCATGGATGATAGTTATGGTTTATAAAAAAATGGTTTGTAGCCTCCAGCTTCATGTAATGTATCACAGCCTCATAAATATGAGGCTAAAGGACATTTAAAATCAGAAAAATATTCACTGAGACACAGCCGTGACCCATAAATGTCAAACTATTTTTATTAAAGAGTCTCTCAAAATTTGGGCATAGGAGGCACATGTTGGAGGTACAACTTGTGGGGTATGGAGGAACAACTGAATAGTCATCATTATGTATCAATTATTCAAAAGTTGAGTTATTTTATAAAGCAGCAAATGTGGCACACAATTAACTGTGCCACCACCTCCCCTCCCAACCCCCCCATCAAAGCCCACTCTCAAATTCCTTCTTCCTGGTCACATGAATGCCTGGCTAGAAATTATAATTACCAGACTCCCTTACTGCTACCTGTGCTATTTGACTAAACTCTTGCCATTGAGATAAGTGAAAATCATGTGCACAACTTCTAGATCATCTTCTTTAAGATGTAGAGATGGTTGCCCTGAACTTGGTCCCGATTTTCCTCCCCACTGCTTGAAAATGGTGACCATTAGAATAACGCTGGAAAACACAGCTTGAGGATGGCTCTCAGCTATTAAGAAAGACTGAGAAATAAACATCTATGTTGTTGGAAACATTGCATGTTTGAGACTCTGTATTAAGCATCTTAACCTTTATCTTAACTAATCCACTAAGAAAGTGCTTTATGTTTACTTATAAATGAGATGAAGAAGAAGGAAAAGGAAGGAGGAAGAGAAAAGTGGAGTTCAGCACTATTTCTAAGGACAATACAAATGAGAAAGAATCCAACATAATTTAACAAAGAGAAGACATGTCTACACATGTGCCCCTTTAGAGGAAATAATTTGAGTCACATCACTGAAATTCGCCATCCACTGTATTGAAACAAGTATGATACAGCATCCTAACCGTCCCCAGGAAGCTACTAATGGCAAACAGGAGTTCAGTATGAGTAACAAGAAGGAACGAGAGGGCACGCATCGTTCTTCCATACTATGGGCAGTTTGAGAAAAATCTCTTCAGCAAAAGCAAAACCACTAGGGGGAAATAGTAAAATTTGAGTTATGGCATTATGTTGCCTAATCAATGAGACCCATTTTCTTGTTCTCCAAGAGGCCTGCTTAGTACTCCTGGCTACAACGTCCCCTTCATAGCCCTCAACATAATCTCAGATGAATTTAAAGCAAACTACAAATAACAGCAAAACTTTGTTGAGTACTGTATATGTTTACTTGTATTTGTATGTGTAGGTTGTGTTGCTTATTACATTGACTTTTAGCACAATTCTGTGAGATATGGATACATATTCTTACTATTCTTAGCTTTTAGATTAGGAGATGAGGAAGTGAAAGCCTCACAGCTCATCAGTTACAGAGCTGGTCTCCCACATTCTTAACCACGTCGCCATATTTCTCTTTGTTAGCCAGGGCACAGAGTATGATAGATTAAACAGAGATGCCAATTTTGTGTCACTTTCCATTAAGATGTAGAGTGAAATTCTGCTCCGCTTAAATGTGGGCTGCCTATAGGAACTGTGGCAGAAGTTATGCTGTGGCAGAAGTTGTGGACTGACCCTTTAGGAGATTGGCAGCTTCCATTTCCTGTCTCCTGGAACACTTGCTCTTAGAGTACTGAGTCCAACTACCCTGACGCCATCATACTGGACTGGCCATGTGCAGGTGGTCTGGTTGACAATCCCAGTTGAGCCCAACCTTCCAGCCATCCCCACCAAGGTTCAGATATGGAGTGGAAGCTGTCCTGGATTCTCCAGACCAGTCCATCTGCTAATTGCATACCACTAAGAGTTCTCCATCAATACTGTGGAATAAAAGAATCACCCAGCCAAGTGCTGACTGAACTCTTGACCCACAAAAGCACAAGATATCATACAGCTGTCTTTGTCTTAATCACAAAGTTTGGGGGTAGTTTGTTACAGAGCAATAGATCACTAGAACGCAGAATTCCCTAATTTAAAGCCCATGATATATACATGCAGATGTGTGTGTGTGTGTGTGTGTGTGTGTATTCCCATATTCCCGTATGTTTACACATATGAAAATGATGAATTGGTACATCCTGTGTTAATATATTTCCAAAATATTTCCAGCTTAACATTTTTAACAGCATCTCAAATCACTTAAAAAACACAAGTTTGGTAACATTAAGAACATTCAATTTTGAATCTACCGTTTACAAGTATATCAAATAGATTAGAAACAAAAATGGAAATTTAAGTAGAATTTTCTTGAACTTTCTTAGATTATGAGTCATTATAACTTCTATTCGGAAAAAAAGGGAAGAACTTTTTTCCTTTAAGAACTGATGTTGTGTTTGAGCAATGTTAACAACACTTCCCTCCCATACACTCTAAAAGAGTAGCAAACGCATGTCTAACCTCATAGCGAGAACAAATTAAACCACCCCAGAGGGTGACTGAAATTCAAACAGAAAACAATGTAAAACATCTGTCTATGTCTTTGTTCTTTTCAGGGGAGATCTTGGACCATATATTTTCATTCTTTTCCTTTTGTGATTTGTTGTCTGCACAGTGGATATAATGGAGTGAATTCCTGCCTGAATTTAAATCCTCCATGGCAGGAAGAATAACATAATGCTGCATTTACATATAAAGACATGCACGTGCCTTCGGCACATCATGAAGCTGAGCCCTTCATTCTTTCTCCCTGTCCCTTCTTATGACCAAGAAAGGTGGGGGAGTCACTGGGTAGATCAGTGAAAAGGTAACTGGCCACTTGGAAAAGGAAATCATGACCTTTACAGGATGTACTAGTGATATGAAGAACCACATTTTTGTATATTGTCATCAGTGTCATGCTCCAACCAATAAACAAAAGCGTCTTTTAAAAGCTGCCTTAGCTGTTTCTGGACAGCAGGGTGCCATTTACTTGACTGATGTAATAACCTCTGTCCTATTGGGAAAATTTATTGAGACACTTTCAATTTTGCTAATTTGATTGGGGGTGCTACATCTAAGACACAGTTACCCAAATGCAGAAATGAAAGGGAATGTCCTTTTATATACTGGACACGCTAGTGGAAAAAGAACAAAGGAATCCACCTGCTTCACGTTGTGTGTCATAGCCTCCTGCAGACCCTCAGACTCCTCTGGTGGTCTGGAGATGCCCAAAGTCCAGAGCATATTCAAGAGAGTTCCTTTCCTTGGATCCTCAGCATTCTAAGGGACATTCTTAATGTATTATGGACACAGAATCTAACCTTGTGCTATTTGTAGAAGCCAGTGGAATTTCTATAACAAAACTCATTTACCATAAATATGGTTATAATTGTAATTACATATATTGTCAAACAACATGTGCAACACACCTGTTAGGACATACATAGCAAATACTCAAATGGCAGGAAATATCCAGTTTTTGGAAGTAAAAAGTGATTTTGTTAGTATTTTACATATAATAAAGTGTATTTAGGATGGTTTCTCTTGAATTCAGATTACTAATCTATTTACATACCATTTTTTATATATTGTATATTTATCTATAAACATCAAATTTTTAAATACATAACTAATGTCCTCCTAGAAATATCTTGGAAAGTCTTCTAGTTTCACATTGGGTTTTAAGTGGTTATTTTATTTTTAAGTGGTTCACATATGTCTTTTCTTCTATATTTAGGTGCAATCGTGTTAAACTTCTTCCTTCCTCTATTCGGCTGAGACTAGAATTTATTCTTGGATTATAACCTGAATAAATCTCTCCCACAGTCTTTGTAAAAAGGTATGTCATTAAAATATATTTTTTTTTTTCTCAAAGAAAGGAAGACGGGCTATATGTACCATCACCCCAGCAACATCTCCGCCTTGGTTTGGGTGCTGAGATTTGGCCACAGAGCGAATTCCCATTTTGCTTTCTGATTTACCCTATGAGGGGAAACCCAGGCGAGCATAAGTTCTTGCAAAAGTAGCTTTGAATTTAAAACGGACCCTGCTCTTGTCACAGAACTCCTGACCCTTCCATGAAAATCAGCCACATCCTACAGAAAGCTAGATTACAGAGAGCTTTGTTCTTACTCTTTGAATGTACAATTTGTTGAAGGATGGAACAAGCAAAGGAAAAAGGAAAGGGAGAGAATCAGAGAGAGAGAGAGAGAGAAAAAGAACTATATTTTCTTATAGAAGTAATGCTAGAAATAGTTGTCCATTATGGGTTAAGTCAGCTTTTGAAGGCAGGAACTAATGCATCAATTTTAAAAATGGTTTCCATGGACATGTTTTACTCCAAATCACACTTACCCAATGTCATTGGAAAGGCAACCCATTTATACACATAATATTTATTGAATGCCTGTGATATGTCAGTGCTTGTGGTTATTACATGTAAAATCTTGGCATATGATAGACATTCTATAAATTCTAAAAAGCAAAAGTTAGATATGAGTATCTTCTCAATTCCCAAATTATATTATTAATAGTACTTTTTGTTTCCTTAATTGACTTTGTCCACATATACAGGCAGCGCGTATAAATACAGACAGATGGCCCTTGAACCACAGTCTACATTTGGTAACTTTTGAGCAGAAACAGCTTAATCTGTAAAGGATGTGGCAAACAGTTGCTGCATTAGATGGGGAAGGTATGTATGTAGGAAGACCCAGGAGATCCCATCTGACTCTGAGGCGCAGAGACACGAAGAATAACGTCCACCTCCTCTCCGCTTTGCAAACCATTCCCCACACAAAAGGAAGAACTACATGGGCAATAAGCAAATCTGAACACGAAGGGGCACAGAATGTTTTTAGTGTGTTTGACATCTTACTGCATTTACAAAAACTCCAAAATACCAGTTGTCCTTCCTGGTATAACAGATGGAAGGCATCTGGCTCCATGTCCTTAATGTGTTTCCAGGAAAGAGACTCAAAGTGTGTTTATTATCATATTTATTGGAAAAGAGAAAAAGGACTCAAAAGAAATGAACCTCTCAAATCTCTTCCCTTAAATAAAAACAATCACCTTTTTAAAAGGCTGTTCAATAGAAACTTCTACAATGACATATGTGCTGGATATGTCAGTGGAACCACCATGAGCCACATGTGGCTTTTTAGTATTAAAATGTGAGTGAGACTGAAGACCTAAATTCTGAATTACATTTAATTTTGATTAATTTTATTAAGTTTCAATAGTCACATGTGGCTAGCTGCTACCACACTGGACAGTATATCTGTAAAGGATGGGACTTTCTGGTTTATCTGAGGGGAGGTTAATAATAGTGCAAATTATTCCCCTGTAATTTATCTGATTAATTTAATGGTGCTTTATCTCCCTCCCAACTTGCCCAAACATCTGCCTTTACAATAATCAACTTAACTCCTTTCTAGTTCCTGCTTATTCATCAGCATACTGTGTTATAGATTTTATGGGATATTTCTGCCTATAGATCCCTTCTGGGCAATTTGCCTCCACTGACAGTCCCACAGAATGGGCACTAATTGTTGTATGTTATGTGACTTCCCCCATGCACCCCAGGCACTGCTGGGAGGCCTACTGACCCCTCTTCAGTCCATTCAGAGGGCCATGCAGTCCATATACGCTGGCCAATTAGTAATTTAAAATCTGGTGAGAAAAGTTAAAATGAGCTAAATGGAGACATGGATTTGGAGTCAGAAATCTGGGAGATTCTGCTAGCATGCAAATAGGACTAAAGTAATACGGTATGATTTGTTGTGCTACAGAATGATCTGTGCAGCATAATGGCCCGAAGTCAATCGTAAAAGGGAAGTAAAGCTCCAAGGAAGGCAAGAAGTCCAGCCACAGAAATAGAATAAGAATGGCACAGACTTGCTGAAGGAAGTACCTAATTGCCTCCGTTCCTGACAAGCAAGTCTAGTTCCAACATCTGCTTTCACCATGGTCACTATATTTTAAGTATTCCTCAGACCCACAATTCTAAGGGTGCATTCTCACCCTTTTTTTTCTGAGCTAACCTGAACCTGAGAAAGTCTCTGTCACTAAAAGACATAGGTATGTGGAATCGAACCCTCCCTCTATTAAAAAAAAGAAAAAAAGAACTGAGATTCTATGGGTCCTGGAATCCATGAACCTGGGGATCAAACCTAGAGGAAGAAAAAGATACACGCTTTACAGGGAGGGTTGCCTTTTCTTACACGCCTCTCTTTCCTCACGAGGTATTGCTGCTGAATCCTCTTTGGCATTGAGTCTAATTGAGTCTGTTATGAGAAAATAAGGAAGGTCGTCAGGTGGAAGAGGCTAAGACATCCTAGGGTGGAAAAACCTAGTATGATGCTTGCTGTCATCAGTTGGGTTTCTAGAAGCAGAGCCTGAAGCAGGAATGTGGCTGCTTATGACTTACTGAGGGAACGCTCTTGGGGAAGCAGGGTAGGCAAGGCGAGGAGCTGAGCAAAGGATGTGGGCTTAGCTGGAGTCTGCTCTCAGCCTCCTCTCAGGGGAAGCCCTGGAATGTTAGTTTCCTCCCAGGCAAGGGTATCGACTTGTACTCCTGTGTTAATCATTGCTTGTGAGTATAGCATTTTGGGTGGGCATGCTTCCATTGGCTGAAGGCAATTCTCCAGAGCAGGGGCCAGCTGTGAGCTGCTGGCAGTCAGGGGACAGTGCACAGGTCCAGAAAGGGGATCTGAGTAGGGCACTTACAACACTGATCACCCACTTCTTCCTAAACAGGAACTCTAGTTCCTGGAAGAAAATGATATGTTTAAAAATTGTAAGTACTGAATTGAGCAAAGGAGTTTCCTCAGATGGAGAAAGACCAAAGATATGAAGACCTTGGGAGCTTTTTAAGTAGAACTAAATAGAGGGGGCAAAAAAATGAAACATAGAGAGGAAAGAGTCAAAATAGTCCAGCTAACCACCCACAGAAGCACAGGGGACATCTTTTCCTAATGTAAGAATGACAAAAATGAGGGGTTATAACACTCAGCAGTAACAAAAGTTTCAATTTGGAATTGGAAGAGCAAATAAGACTAATGGTGCTTAGCACAAGTCGTGGCATATAGTAGGTGCCCTTAAATATTTGTTCACAATTTGAATATAATAATGAAAAAAATGAATGGATAAAAGTCTCAACAGATCAATAATTAATCACTCTCAATATTCATTTCTTCCCGATTCTGTTTACATCATTCACTTCACATTTTTACATTAACATTTACCAGAGGAAGAAATATTTTAAAGAAGAAAAGCAAACTACACAGCCATTCAACATATTTATCGGTAAAAAAAAATATGGGTAATAAAGAAATAAGTCAACTGATACGATGTGTCTTGCTGCTTATTTTGTTAGTCACAAGGCAATTTAATGACAACTTGTTATGAGCAACATTTATTTTCCCATTCTACAACAATTCCTTGCAATATAGCTTTAATTGTAAATTAGTAAAGCAAGACAATGGAACAACTGCTTTAAGCATTACATGGATTTTTGAAATTGGATCAAGCCACATATTTTATGTGAATATATAAAATACCACACATGATAATTTTAAAATTTTATAATTTGTTATATTTGAAGGACTAATAAACTATGACTACTGTCTCCCCAGAAAGAAAAATAGGAGATTATCCAATAAGATCCTTATTCCTGGGGACTGTGTGAACATTACTGATGTCATTTTTTAACAAACAAGAAAGAAGAGAGAATGATTTCCATTTCAGCTTCGGTGGAAAACATGTTTGGGAAGGAGAGGTAGAGGGAGGAAAGGACTTGTTCTGAATTCTTACATTTCTCTTTAATATGAAAATTCTTTCAAAAGCTGACAAATAAAAGAAAATCTTTAGGAGACTATTGAAAGGGTAGATCAGTACATGAGTACACACAGATATACAAATACATAGGAGGTCTGACAATTAAGTTCATGAACTTGTTGCAACGATGTTGCTGACCTTTTTTGATATCAGAGGAATGATTCATTATGAATTTGTACCAACTGGACAAACAGTTAACCAAGTTTACTATTTGGAAGTGCTGAAAAGGCCATGTGAAAAGGTTTGACAAAAACAACCTGAACTTTTCGCCAACGATTCATGGCTCTTGAATCATGACAATGCACCAGCTCACACGGCACTGTCTGTGAGGGAATTTTTAGCCAGTAAACAAATAACTGTATTGGAACACCCTCCCTACTCACCTGATCTGGCCCCCAGTGACTTCTTTCTTTATCTGAAGATAAAGGAAATATTGAAAGGAAGATATTTTGATGACATTCAGGACATCAAGGGTAATACGACAACAGCTCTGATGGCCATTCTAGAAAAAGAGTTCCAAAATTGCTTTGAAGGGTGGACTAGGTGCTGGCATCGGTGCATAGCTTCCCAAGGGGAGTATTTCGAAGGTGGCCATAGTGATATTTAGCAATGAGGTGTGTAGCACTTTTTCTAGGATGAGTTCACGAACTTAATTGTCCGACCTCATATGTATATATGAAACACAGTCTTTTCTTTGGATATAAAATCATCCTGATTGGTGGTGATTCATTTCCCAAACGGCAAAAGAAACTATCTTGAAGAATAACATTGCCTTTCACTTAGTGATGATTCCACATTAATTAATATGAAGCTCAGGTTTTCCTCTGCATATGAACACTCACCTCAGACAAATCCTGTGTACCTTGGCATTCTAATAAGGTGTCACATTCATAGCCTGTTTCTGCACTCCAGCCCCAGCACGGATCTCTGTACTTACTGGAAGGAGAGCAGAGTGTTGGGACTGAGAGGCTCAGGTTAGTAGAACCTCAGTGGCATTTGCTTCTTCTTCGTTCCAGCCTGAATGTCTGGGAGTAGGCAGCCTTAGACATGAGTATATCAGACTAGGCCAGAGTAACCACACTCACGCTTCTAAAAGGTGTCTGAAGCACAGTGAAATAAAGTTACACAGGACAGTTACACAGTTTTTAAATTAGCAGAGTGGAGATTTCACCCTCTTCTTTGTTACCAAAGTCTTACGCTTGTTTGGAAATGTTGAGCTTAAACATTAACAACATTTCCAAGATCAAAGTGGAAATACGTTTAATAACCAATATGCATATTGTATGTTGCTTGGCATACTAGTGGCACTTAGTAAATAATTTAAAATAAATCATAAGCATTTTACTATTCCATGGATTTTTTTGGTTTGTAGTTTTATTACATGCATTTCTTTTAATGGTCTATGAACGAATTGGAACCAGGATGGCTGGGCAGATAAACAGAATTACTGGTCATTGACAAGGGTGTGACTTGAAAATTTCAAGTAAGTTTCCCTACAGTAAGCATTTATACCACTGACCTTTTCCTTTGGCTAGAATTCCACTATTAAAATATACTCTTTTTTTTTGAATTTTCATTTCTGAAAAGGGTAGAATACAAATTCTTCCACCCAGAACAACTACCAAAGCCTGACAATTTATTTTGAAATGATGTTCACCGGCACCAGAAAGCTACTAAGGCAGCCAGAACTTAAGAGGCCAGGATGTTGGACAGAAGGGAAGTACAGGAGGTGACATTTTCTGAGCTTCATTTCCTCTCAAGGTATTTACTGACACAGAAAAATTACTGATCCCAAAACTCAAAAGCCATTTACAAAGCAGTGGCCACAAGGCTGGGACACTGAACTGAGATTTCTGCAATCTTATTAGTCTGGGGAATTCAAACTTGAATATTAGGGCTACAAAAACTTGAAGACTCAATTCCTGAAGAAATGGGAAACACAGCGAGGTGGGCCCCACAATCTGTGTCACCTTATGTTCTTGAGGCTCTTTATGTTCTTACACAGATTTAAGAAGGGAAGTCTATCCCTACATACTCGCATTCCCCTTTGCAGGAGGCAAAGAGGTGGTTAGCATCTTGTGCACAGCTCCTCACCCATTGGAAGGATAACATTCTGTACATGGAAGAATCCATGGATTAATTAAAAATTCCTAATTTGTTCAAGCTCTAGGAAGTAACTTTATGGATTCTGTGAAAGCAGCTGCAGGGCTGGCATTTACTCTAAATCCATTTCAGACATTAGGGAACTATGGTTTAAAACTTCATGCTTAAGTAAACTACAATCAGAGCACTAATAGGTAGGCTGATAGTCTTCTTTTTAGGGACTGATGCGATCCAACATTGTTCATTAGAAACCTTCAGAGAGGCTTTTCCAACATGTGAGGGCACAATCAGAAAAATATCACCATCTACAAACAAGGGAGTGGGTCTCGTCAGACACAGAATCTGCCTGGACCTTGATCTTGGACTTCCCAGCCTCTACAACTGTGAGAAATAAATGTTTGCTGTTTTAAGCTAGAAATAGGAAGGAAAGAAGAAAAGGAAGGAAGGAAGGAAGGAAGGAAGGAAGGAAGGAAGGAAGGAAGGAAGGAAGGAAGGAAGGAGAAGGGAAGGGAAGGGAAGGGAAGGGAAGGGAAGGGAAGGGAAGGGAAGGGAAGGGAAGGGAAGGGAAGGGAAAGGAAGGGAAGGAAAAAAGAAAGAAAAAGGGAAGGAAAGAAAGAAACCTCCAAAGATTTCACAAACCTACTGAGGGATTCTGTTCAAATGCTCACATACTCTCTCTCTCTCTCTCTCAAACTTCTCATGCTGCAATTTAGGCTCCTGTCTCTGGTTCTGTTCTCAGAAGAAATGAAAAAAATAAATGTCCCACACTCTGTGACATCTCTATAATTTTACATAGAGATGTCAATTAGCCATTCTCCTGGGAATAAAATTCCTATAAACAAACTCATTCATTGTTTATAGGAATTTTGAAGATAATTTTTATTTCTCATAAATTTCAGAAAGCAAAGCTGCCTATGTTTGCAGCTGCAGTGTAGTTTCTATCAATACAAGAACAAATGATTCCTTACAAGATATTCTGAAACCTGGAGAGATCTATCTTCTGCCTCTTTTTCTTTCGCCTTTTCTTGCACACATGGGTGGGTCAGAGATTTTAAATTGTGACAGAAACTGTTTCCTTTTTCTCCTGGGCATACCATTAGCTTATACTTTGGAGCCACCCTTGCAGTTAGGTGTGGTCATGTGATTAGGTTCAGACCAATGAAATACGTATGATAATTGATTTATCCCACTACAGGCTTGACCCATAAAATTCCCCTGAGTGATTCTCAGCTCTCTCTTTTTCCTCGTATGCCAGTTGAACAGAGAAGTGGAACCTGAAGACAGAAGCATCCTGGGTCCCTGACGGAGCGTGTGGAAGGCTGCCAACCAGGACCATTCACAATGGACTGTGACATGAATGAGAAGTATACTTCTATTCTGCTAGGCCATTGGAAATTTAGATATTTTTGTTACAGAAGTAAGTAGCTACCATTACAGGGATATTGGAACCAGGACCTGCAGCTTAAGAGCATATTGACTCTCTGGAAATTGACTGCCTGGGTTCAGGTCACGGCTCTGTCACTTGTACCAGTTATGTGCACTGGGAAGCTCCCTAAGGATTCTGATTCCTCAATGAGTATGTGGGAGGCTGCTGGACTGGAACTCCGGTGTTGGACTGGTAGATGAAGAATAAACACACATCTATTGTATTAAGCCACTGAGAGTTTTGAGGCAGTTTATTACAGCAATTTGCCTACTCTGACTAAATCAGAAGACACTGATGAAATGCGTCATGGAGGCCTGGGAGGCTTCAAGAAAGGGTAGTATTAAGGGTTAGAAATGTGCAGAAAGGAAGCTATTGATAATGTACCAGGTGTCTTTTTCATGAATAATTCAAACATATAGGTTTTCCATGGCAAATGCTAACCCTCTTTTCCCTGCCCTTCTCTCCTCCCGGGGTTGTTCATACTAAGTCCTGAGTGGCCTCTGTTACTTTCTATAACTACATTTCTGTTCTCCACCCCCATCAAAAACAAACAAACAACAAAACAAAATAACTAATGACCAAACTGATTAAACTCATTCATGTCAAGTGTTTTTTCAATCAGGCATGAGTATTTTTCAATTTCTTAAGGTAGGGAGCTCTGCCATTTTCCAGTATATAGGTGGAAGATTTTTTCATTGACTAAAAACTGGCTGGCAGCCAGACCTAATGGCAATTTGGGGGCCTTTCAGGGTGGAGTGAGGGGCATGCCTGCCATGGCAGATGCCTTTCTCTCTTGGAAGAGCTGCTGTACAGAGGATCTAACCTGACTTTCTTCCTCCTTTCTCCTAGGACACCCCTGCCAACCCCAACCTCTCAGGGACTACACACACATGCTCTCCTTCCCACCCTTCATCTAATCTCTTCCCTTCTTGAGGACAGCTTGGTCCTAATATCTCGAAGCTTAATCCAACTCTGCCCTTGCTTTTCCATAACACTGGCCTCAGGCTTCTGTTTCAGAGTGCACTGGATAACTTTTAAGAATTTTCTCATTGGGAACCTTTGTGTTAAGTTCTTACTGACTCAGTTTTTTCATCTGACAATGGTATTATGGGTTCAACTGCGTCCATCCCGAATTTATATGTTGAAGTCCTAACCCCCAGTACCTCGAATATGACCTACTTGGAAATAAGGTCATTACAGATGTCATTAGTTAAAATGGGGTCAGTAGGGTGGGCCCTAATTCAATGACTGGTGTCCTTCTAGAGAGGGGGAAATTATGCACAAAAACACACACAGGGCAAATACCAAGTGAAGATGAAGATGGAGACCTATAAGCCAAGGAATGCCAAAGATTGCCAGCAAACCACCAGAACCGAGGAGAGAGGCATGGGACAGCATTTTTCCCTCCTAGCTCTCAAAAGAAACCAACCCTGCTGATACCTTGATATCTGACCATTTTAGCCTCCAGAACTATAAGTCAATACCTTTCTATTGTTTAAGCCAGTCAATTTGCGATACTTTGTTACAGCACCCTTAACAAACTAACTTAAAGGGGCCAATAATATTTAGGTAACTGGGCTGTTTCGAGGATTTTAAGAGGCAATACTTATGGTGCTCATATCAGTGTCTAGCACGTAGCAGATGCTCAATAAACGTCAGCTGTTAAGGCTACTTCTGCTACTACTTATTTACTGAACATTTCATCTGTCAGTTGCATCAGCTATGTTCTGAAATGCAGCCCCATTCGGCCAGCATTATTTCCATCCTTGCTCTTGAAGTTTCTGATTGAAAAATCTGTTATGTTGGAACCGATCTCCTTGATTAGCAGTGTTGTTCCTTGCAATGAACAATATTAATTGATCCTTCAGATTTCTTTTCTTTGAGCTAAATGAGCCTTGATTTTTCCTTAACGGGTCTTAATGCCTCAACTTTTAAATAATCTCTATCGCGGCTAAGAAAGGCTCTCTGAGTTCTTCGTAATAGAATCTAGAATCTGACATGGTATCAGCAGGAACCAAGGCTCTACTGTGACAAGTAGGAAGAGCACGTGGGCTATTTATTCTCTCTGTGCTCTGCCAAATCCAATCACTGCCCTTGGAGGCTGACCCATGTGAACCACTTGGCCCAGACTCCTTTGGGGACTGGTATCTGGATGGGTTAGGCCACCAGGGTAGGCACTGGCAGATGACCTGATGGCAGGACGAGACACAAGTTGGAGTACTTCTTTCCTTTTCCCTCCCTGATTTTTGGCACTTTGCCTCTGGAAGGAGTTGTATTATTCTTCCATGATCACAGTGCCTGGGAAAACACTCGCACCGTCCCCGTAGCCCTAGGGACAGTAAAGACTTCATGCTGTCCTAGGCCCTGTGGGCCTCACCATGTTTGCTTCCTTAATCCTTAGGCATCTCTTGCATTGAAGTGTCTTCATTTGAACCACTTGAGGTGGATTCTCTTTTTGCACCTGTACTCTGACTGATGCATTCCTGAAATTGGAGGGTGCTCCAGAAGCAGATCCAGAGGCAAGGACTGGGT
This sequence comes from Rhinolophus sinicus, assembly GCF_057876585.1. Lineage (NCBI taxonomy): Eukaryota > Metazoa > Chordata > Mammalia > Chiroptera > Rhinolophidae > Rhinolophus > Rhinolophus sinicus. The sequence continues at coordinate 30,572,446 of NC_142513.1, forward strand.
GCAGGGAGTTTATTTGGGAAGCATAGGGACCACTGTTAGAGAAGTAGGGGAGTGATATGCAGAGGAGAAGACAGCTAATTAAGGCTGAGTTAGTGAGCCGGCTATAAGTGAGTGGTGGAGACTCAGTCTTGCTGGGGAATTCTGAGAAAAGGTGTAAAACATGTGCCTCAGAATTATCTCACCTGAGGGATGAAGGAGCTGGCTCCTCCAGATAGATTAAAGGGTGGAGAGCTACTCCTGGAGATGTTAATTCACCAGAACTTCCAGCCTGTCTTTCCCAGGCTGTACAGTTTTGCTCAGGATGGGAAAGAGAACCTCCAGCCCCAGAGCTGCACACATTGGCAGCTGGAAGCAAACAGAAGGGCTCAGTGTGCATGGGCGGTGCTCAGAGACCCACCGATGCAGACATCAAGTCTACATATTTTTCCTTTTACACACACAGCCAAGACTCTCACTGTAGGAAAGCGTCAGTCACATCATCCCTACTAGATATTACTGAGTGACACTGTTACCTGTGGTTTATCATTTTCCATCTCACTTATAAACTCTTTCTCCTCCTCAATCATGTGCTTCTCTTCACTGAATTTTATTCTGACACTTCTAATTTTACCATGCCTTTTTGAATTCTGATTTCCATCATTGCATACCAAAAGTACTACTTTATGTGACTCTCATCGTCCAGGGACTATGGATATTCATCAGGTCAGGGTTTCCCCAGGTTTCATGGTTTTCAAAAGCAGGGGGCTAGATATATAAATATATGGTGATTGATTTCACATGCTCCAAACTGTGGTCCAGATAGAGTCACACATATTTTTGGGGTCAGTCATGTGGGCCACTTATCCATTCAGTTAACATTGATGCCCACTCACCAAGCCCCCGTACTGAGAACATATTGATGCATATTACAGTGCCTTTGTCCTCATGAGCAGTCAGACAAACAGATAATTGAAATAGAGTGTGACAAGTGCTTAGATGAAGAGAAATGTATGTGCCTCTGTGTGTCTGTGTGAGTGAGAGAGAGAGGCAGAGAGACACAGAGAGAGACAGAGAGAGAGAGAGAGAGAGAGAGACAGAGAGAGACAGAGAGAGAGACAGAGAGACAGAGAGAGAGAGATCCATTCTGAAACTGAGGGTTAGATCAACAAAATCTGAGCTGAGATGGGGGGAGTATGTGGATTGTGGTTGCTGGGGGGCAGGGAGTGGGACCAGAACGTTCCAAAATAAGGGGAGAGAGAAGCTGGTGCCTTTGGGAAGGTAGAAGTAGTCTAAAACTGGCTGAAGCACCGCCATGGCGGAAACCAAGGGCAAGGAAGGGGTAAAGACGTAGAGTTAGCAGGGGCAGATTTTGCTGGTTTCCTGCTTCCAAACTAGACTTTCAAGAGCATGAAAAGCAGGAGTAAAACGTCTTGCTTCAAGTTCTGCTTCCCCCCACATGCACTTGGTGTCTGTTAGGAGATGACAGCGCATTCTATATGAGCTTGAGCAGCTTCTTCCAAAGGGAGCTGAGATGATTCCAAGACCTTTAGGAACAGAGGGAAGACGCCTGTGTGTTCACTGAGTGGGTAACCAGCCCTGACTCAGGATGTCTCCACTTCGGCTCGCTGCTCTTCTGTCCTGGGTGGGTATGGGGCTTTTGTGCTTGGGGCTTCTTCCCTGGTGCTGCCAGAACCCTTTGCTGCCCAGCAATGGCCCCTTCCTCTTATTCCTGGCAAAGCCAGGTTACAGCAGAGTCTGGGACACATTGGTAATTCCTCCCAGCTCATAGGAAGGTAGAAGCTCACAGAGCTTGAGCACAGGATAAAAATGAGGAATAAATCAGGGGCACTTATATGTTTTAGTCTTAGATTTCCTTGCCGCAGTTTCTTCATCAGAAAAAACACACAAAACAAAACAAAAAAACAAAACAAAAACCTACCCAGGGTTGTTAAATGTGTTAGCATATGAAAACAAGTTTCCCTAGCAAAAAATGAGTGCTATCTAAATTTTAATGAGTCGTCTTTCTAGTCAGGCCTACAAAATGATAATTACCAAGTGATGAGAGTCTCAAGTTGGTATAAAGTATAGCTGTGTCAATCAGCGTAGATACAGTCCCATCACTGGAGACGCAGTGACAGCGTGGACTCAGTCTCATCATTGCAGATGTGCGTTCTGACTTAGAAAATAGTTCCCCCTCAGACTATCAACCTCATTTATCATACACTAAAGTGCTATTTCAAACAGTTCCCAAAGAGCCATGAGCCCTCATTTCCTTTGTTTCTTATAATTAAGGTCTACAGATTTCTCTTCTCAGGTACTGCTTCATTTGTTTTCTGAGTCAGGATGTGTCGCTGTTCTGTAAATACCCTCCCCTCTGCAGAAGACTTGGGAGGTTCTGTCTGCCACATCCCAGTTCTCAAACTCTGCTTCAGAAAGAGAAGGAAATCAGCATGCAGAATAAATTCATCAGTCCTCTGCTTCCTTTCATTCTGTGGAAAGCCTAAGCATCTATTCAGCCAAATACCAATTACCTGTAGTCAGTGTTACGATGAAGTTCAATAGCAGACCGACAGTCAATTGATTTCAAATAGACCCTTAATTGTTTCTCCTTCTTTAGCCCTGTCCTTCCTTTGTGGCTATATCCAGCAGTTAGCTCTCTCTTTGGTTCCCTAACCTCCCCTGCAACTTCATCAAACTAACAATTACTCCTTTGCCCGGTCTTCATGCTTCAAGCATTTCATGATTTGGATCCCAGCAATGAAACTTCCGATAAGCAAGAAACATCCTGCAAATTAGCTTGGAGAAAGCTATCTTTGGTCACTTGGACTAGATAAATGGATTATTCAGATTATAAGTCTTTATCCAAAATGACTTTTTGATTCTCTGTATCCCATAACTGTAACTTTGGGGTTTGAAGTACATTGGAATTTAGGGTGAGAAGAATAGTTTAACAGTCAAATCTCTCTTGGATATTCCTGTGCCATTCACTTGTAAACACATATATGTGCATATTTATAGCTATATATAGAAATGAATATAACATATCTGAGCTTCTAAGCTATTTCCGTGGTTACATGATTGCCAAACTGGTCTGTGGGCATTAAGAGCTTACAGAGACCTTTATATACAGATGCCCACAGGTAGAATTCTTTTTTGAGCACAAGATGTTCTATTCCAGATCTTTGAAAAAGCACACCTAACTCCACCCTCAATAAACTGTCTCTTTGGCCCAGTGAGTCACCCAAACGTATCACATGAATAGATGCCTATTTCTAAGTGACTCATTTAGGTCAGTTGATAAAAATATTGTCACTGGCTTTGCTCCTGGTCAGAAAGACAAGGGAGCTGTGGTCATAAGAGGAAGAATCAAAATGTAGCCACAATCCTATGGAGAGCAGGCTAACAATAGCACAATATCTAAAACACCCCCCCCCCCCGCCCCCGGGGCATTGTGGTGGCTATTCAGTACTGTAGACTGCTAATTTCCAAAGAGAACTGCCTTCCAATGAAACACAATGTTGGTATGGCATGTCACATCATTTTTGAAAAGAGAAATATGTTGTCTTGGGTTGGGTTCCCCCAGGAGGAAGTCTCTAAGACAAGGATTTGAGCACAAGAGTTTATTTGCAAGGTACTCACAAGAAGCAAAGGAAGTAGGGAAATGATTCAGGAAAAGGAAGGATGCCAGTGCAAGCTGAGTTAATGAGCAAGTCACTGCTGTTGGCACCTGGGTCTCCATCCTGCTGGGGACCTCGAAAAGATAGTCTAAAGGTGCTTCAGGATTGTATCCCACTTCTGTTCCCTATATCCACCCCAGAGCTAGGAAGCTGCAGTATTTATCCATCGACTCTAGTCCATTCTTGGGTGACAGATACTCCCAGGGCTATTAGTTCTTCACCACTTCTGTCTGCTCCCCACATAGAGGCTGCATAGCCAGAGAAAGCCATGGGGATACCGGCAGGGCAATAACTGCCTCTGTATAGGTCATAGCTGCCTCGCAGAAACATATGCTCAGACATGCTGAAGAAGAGATGCACTCATAGATGTTTCAAAAACAGGGGTACTGGGCTGGCACGGTGGTTCAGGCGGTTAGAACTCCATGCTCCTAACTCCGAAGGCTGCCGGTTCGATTCCCACATGGGCCAGTGGGCTCTCAACCACAAGGTTGCCAGTTCAACTCCTCGAATCCCACAAGGGATGGTGGGCTCTGCCCCCTGCAACTAAGATTGAACAGGGCACCTTGAGCTGAGCTGCCGCTGAGCTCCCTGATGGCTCAGTTGGTTGGAGCACATCCTCTCAACCACACAGTTGCCAGTTTGATTCCTTGACTCACGCAAGGGATGGTGGGCTACGTGCCCCCTGCAACTAGAAACAACAACTGGACCTGGAGCTGATCTGCGCCCTCCACAGCTAAGACCGAAAGGACAACAACTTGAAGCTGAACGGCACCCTCCACAACTAAGATTGAAAGGACAACAACTTGACTTGGAAAAAAGTCCTGGAAATACATACTGTTCCCCAATAAAGTCCTGTTCCCCTTCCCCAATAAAATCTAAAAAAACAAAAACAAAAACAAAAAACAAAACAAAAAAAAAAAAAATACCCAGGGGTACTGCGTTAGCAAGAGAAAAGTCACAAAGTTATAATAAAATGAATAACATCCGTACCAAAAGATGGATTCACTTGATTACTGAGGACACTCAGATGATAGCGGAAGAAGGTGAGGAACGGAAGACTGAGGGTACAGAAAATATATTGTTACTGGAGTTAAAAGTCCTCCAAAAGGCCTTAGGCAACTCTGTCACCAAAATCATGGACTCTATGGAAAGAAAAGGACTTATGATGATTTTCTCAACCAGACGGCCAATCAGTAACATGTTGATTGAATGGACCGCATTTACTAGGGTTTAAATGGGAAATGACTTTAGTTTCCTAAAACCACTCCAAATAGGTTCTTGTACATAGATCTCCTTTCCTTGTTCTGGACAAAGAATTGTTAAGACACTACAGATTTCTAGTCACACTCAGTTACAAGGATCATCTAATTTTAATAATTAAGATTCACAAACTAAGTCACAAATCTCATTCTATTATTTACAAGGAAAAGAAATCACAGGTACAGGTACATAACATGACCATTGATATTCTTTATAGCCAAATAATTTTGTTTATTATTTTATTATAGAACTCTGAAGAGCATCACATATTCAGTCTGCAATTTAAGATATTTTATTTGTACAGCAACTTTATTTGGGATCATAAGTTTTGACCTTTGGTTTAAAAGCAGTAATTTGTTTCCAAAAGATTTGAAAGGTGATCACAATCTCAACCATGCCTTACCTTAATATGGGACTGCTAGTCCCTCCCTCTAAAAATGTCTCTAAGATTACAAAGCTGACACTGCAACACAGAATCAAGTTTAAGTCCACATATAAAGAAATCACTTGAAACTGCCCAGGTACATGCACACTTGTTATAACTTTGCTTGTTATACATTCTGCCAGAGAACTAATGTTTAGGAATCACTCATTCAAATAGAGTTCTTGAGCATATTTTAAAAATGTCATGTAAAATAAAAATGCCATATAACAGGACCTGATTCCCCAGTACTGTATCTAACATGACATTAATGTCAAAAAATACTAAAGCCAGGCTGCTAGGTTCGGTCAAGATAAACACTGTGCTGACTTCCTCCCATGACCACATTACAATTGCAACTAAATTATAAAATAATCAACCTGGAGAACTATCTGAAGTTTAGCTGAACAGAAAAGTCTTATAACTAAGGATATAAAGAAGAAGCTACCTTGAGACTGGTAGGATGGGGCTGAGATTCAAAATGGTCTGGCCCCACACCCACACGTGATGGTGGTTGAGAATCAGGAGGTAGAGGTTCCTACTAAGGAACAAGGAGTCCAATCCCTACACCAGGCTCCCCAGCCTGGAGCATCCGCACTGGGAAGAGGAGCCTCCACAAAACCTGGCTATGAAAATCAGTGGGGATTCCAACTGATTGAGTTAGATGAAAGCTGCTGGAAACCTAGGCATCCTCATAAAGGGCCCACGTATAGACTTACTCACTTGCAGGTACTCACCCCGGGCTCTGGCAGAGGGACAGCAGCTCAAGAGGCACCAGCAACATACAGGGAGAAACTGAGTTGTGTAGCTTCAGGGTGAGGACTAAAGGGACAGCTGCTATTGTCCCTGTGTTGAGCCATCGCCCCACACAGCCAGCAGGTGGGTGCCATCTTTCCTGTGTGGAGCCCCCCCCCCCAACACACACACACATACACACACACACACACACACACACACACACACACACACGGCCAAATCACAATCTTCATTAGCCTGGTGAACTGCATTCGCCCCACCCTGATGACTCCCTGAAATCCTGCCCCTACAAATTTGTGCACCGCCAGAACCTCTTTTGGAGGCAGGCAGCTGGCCTTGGCCCAAGCTACAGTCTTTCTTTAAAAAGTCTCAAAGGCCCACAGACCCCAGGCAGGTGGTGGCTGGCATTGGTGTACCCTATGACTTTTGGTGAGTGGTCCCAGGCTCAGTACTGGTGCCAAATCTCAATCTGTATTAACCTAGTGAACATCACTTGCCCCACCCTGGTGATTCCCTGGGACCCCACCTCACCCAACTTGTATACTGCTTAAGGCTCTTTCAGCGGCTGAGCATTATGGGCAGTCAGCAGATGGTAGCAGGCCTCAGGGTGCACTGTACATTTTACTGAGCTGACCCAGGCTGACTACTGGTGGCAGCCGGCCTAGGTACACAGCATAGCCTCTCCTGTGTGCCTCCAGGTCCAACACAGGGAGCTACCAACCACAGATCACTGTGTAACTCCCAACAGGTAGCCCAAGCCACAAGTAAAGGCTGACCTTGGTCTGCACAAGAGTCCCTCCAAAAAGGCTCCAGAACCAACAAAGCTGGTCACTGCCTTTAGACCACGCAAGGGGTAGTATCAGGAGGCACCAGAGTCTTCTGGAGTTCCACATTGCAGTGTCAGCAGCTCCTATGCTGTGGGCATGGCCAATTCTCACAGCTAGTCAGCCTAAGGGTCAATTCCACCCATGGATGTATCAGCAAAAATCAAAGTTCAATGACAACAAGAAGGCACATAAAACCCACACAAGGGACACTCATAGAGAACGTGGCTCAGGTGATCAGGGAGACTGTGCCACTGGGCCCCACATGACCCCTACTACATAAGGCCAATCTGCCAAGAGTGGGAGATGTAGCAGATCTACCTAATACATAGAAACAAATACAGAGAGGCAGCCAAACTGAAGAGACAAAGAAACATGTCCCAAATGAAAGAACAGAATAAAACTCCAGAAAAAGAACTAAACAAAATTGAGGCAAGCAACCTACCAGATATAGAGTTCAAAACACTGGTTATAAAGATGCTCAAGAAACTTAGTGAGAACTTCAACAAAGAGACAGAAGTATAAAACAAGATACAGAAACCATAAAAATGAACCAGTCAGAAATGAAGAATACAATATCTAAAATGAAGAACACACTAGAAGAATACGCTAGACTACAACAGCAAATGAGATAAAGCAGAGGACTGAATCAGTGATTTTGAAGATAAGGTAGCAGAAAACACCCAATCAGAACAGCAAGAAAAAATAATAATTAAAAACATTGGGATATTTAAGGGACCTCTTGGACAACATCAAGCACAACAACATTCACACCAGAAGGAGAGAGAGAGCAAAGGATTGAGAACCGATTTGAGGAAATAATGACTGAAAATTTCCCTAACCTGGCAAAGGAAATAGACATACAAGTCCAGGAAACATAGAGAGTCCCAAACATGATGAATCCAAAGAGGCCCACACCATGACACACCATAATTAAAATGCTAAAGGTTAAAGACAAAGAAATAATCTTAAAAGCAGCAAGAGAAAAGCAGTTAGTTACCTACAAGGGAGCTCTTATAACTCTGTCAGCTGATTTCTCAATAGAAACTTTGCAGGCCAGAAGGGATTGGCATGAAATATTCAAAGTGATAGACCTACAACCAAGTCTACTCTACCCAGTAAGATGATCATTTAAAATTGAAGCAAATAAAGAGTTTCCCAGACAAGAAAAAGCAAGGGGAGCTCATCACCACCAACTCAGTATTATTCAAAATGCTAAAGGGACTTCTTTAAGAAAAAGAGGGAGGGAAAACATAAATATGAATAATAAAATGGCAATAATTGGACCTATCAATGTTACTTTAAATGTAAATGGATTAAATGGTCTAATTAAAAGACATAGGATAGCTTAATGCATAAGAACACAAGACTCATAAATATGCTGTCCACCAGAGACCCATTTCAGATTGAACGACACACACAGACTGAAAATAAAGGGGATGGAAAAAGATATTTCATGCAAACATAAATGGAAAAAAAAATTGGGGTAGCAATACTTTTATCAGACAAAATAGACTTTCAAACAAAGGATATAATAAAAGACAAAGAAGGACATTTCATAATGATAAAGGGATCAATCCAACAAGAGGACATAAGCCTTGTAAACATTTATGCACCCAATACAGGGTACTTAAATATATTTAAAAAATATTGATGGGCATAAAGAGACAGATCAATAGCAACACAGTCATAGTAGGGGACTTTAACACCCATTGACATCAATGGACAGAAGTACCAGACAGAAAATTAACAAGGAAACAGCAGCCTTAAATGACACACTACACCAGATGACTTCAGTTGATATGTTTAGAGCATTTCACCCCAAAGCAGCAGAATATACCTTCTTTTCAAGTGCACGTGGAACATTTACTAAAATAGGCCACAAAACAAGTCTCAATAAATTTAAGAAGGTAGAAGTGATATCAAACATCTTCTCTGACCACAGTGGTATGGAACTAGAAATCAATTACAAGAAAAAAACTGAAAAACACACAAATAAAGGGAGGCTAAATAACATGCTATTATACAATGAATGGGTTAACAATAAGATCAAGGAAAAAAAAATCAAAAGATACCCTGAGACAAATGAAAATGAAAACATAATGACTCAAAATCTACGAGACACAGTGAAAGCAGTCCTAAGAGGGAAATTCATAGCAATCCAGCCTACCTCAAGAAACAAGAAAAATCTCAAATAAACAATCTAACCTAAAGGAACTGAAAAAAGAACAATAAACAAAGCCTAAAGTGAGTAGAAGGAAGGAAATAATAGAGATCAGGGCAGAACTAAATGAAATGGAGTCTTAAAAAAATACAGAAGATCAATGAATCCAAGAGCTAGTTCTTTGAAAAGATAAACAAAATTGATAAACCCCTGACCAGACTCATGAAGAAAAGAGAGAGGACCCAAATAAATAAAATCAGAAATGAAAGAGGAGAAGTGAAAACTGACACCACAGAAATACAAAAGACTATAAGAAAACACTACGAAGAATTATATGGCAACAAATTGGACAATCTGAAAGAAATGAATAAATTCCCAGAAACGTAAAATATTCCAAGATTGAATCAAGAAGTAACCGAAAATCTGAACAGAATGATAACTAGCAATGAAATCAAATCAGTAATCAAAAAGCTCCCAACAAAAAAAATCCTGGACTGGATGGGTTTACAGGTGAATTTTATCATTCAAAAAAGAATAAACACCTATCCTTGTCAAACTATTCCAAAAAAATTCAAGAGTAGGGAAGGTTCCCTAGCTCATTTCACAAGACCAACATTACCCTGATTCCAAAACCAGACAAAGACATTACGAAAAAATACAATTGTAGGCCAGTATGCTTAATGAACATAGATGAAAAAATTCCTCAACAAAATATTAGCAAACCAAGTTCTGCAATACATTAAAAAGATCATACACCATGATCAAGTGGGATTGATTCCTGGAATACAAGTTTGGTTCAATATCCACAAATCAATTAATGGGATACACTACAGAAACAAAATAAAGGACAAAATCATATGATCATATTGATACATGCAGAAAAAGTGCTTGACGAAATCCAGCATCCATTTATGATAAAAACTCTCAGCAAAGTGGAATAGAGGGAGTGTACCTCAACATAATAAAGGCCATATATGACAAACCCACAGCTAACATCATAGTCAATAGGGAAAAGCTGAAAGTGTTTTCCTTAAGCTCAAGAGCAAGAAAAGGATGTCCACTTTCACCACTTTTATTCAACATAGTATTGGAAGTCCTAGCCGCAGCTATCAGAGAAGAAAATAAATAAAAACCATCAAAATTGGAAAGGAAGAAGCAAAATTGCCATTATTGCAGAAGACATGATACTATATCATGAGAACCTCACAGATTCCACACAAAAAAAAACTATTAGAATTGATAAATAAATTTAGTAAAGTAGCATGTTACAAAATTAATATTAAGAAATTGGTTGCATTTTTAGATACCAATAACAAACTGTTAAAAAGAGAAATTAAGAAAACAATCCTATTTACAATTACATCAAAAACTAAAATACCTAGGAATAAATTTAATCAAGAAGTTAAAGACCTGTACTTGGAAAACTATAAGACATTGAAGAAAGAAATTGAAGAAGATATAAATAAATGGGAGCATATACCATGCTCATCGATTGAAAGAATTAACAATGTCAAAATGTCCAAACTACCCAAGGTAACCTATTGCTTCAATACAATCCCCATCAAAATACCAATGGCATTTTCCAGAACAAATAACCCTAAAATTTATACGGAGCCACAAAAGACCACAAATAGCCACAGTAATCTTGAGAAAGAAGAACAAAGTTGGAGGGATCATGCTACCTGATATCAAACTACACTACAAGGTTACAGTAATCAAAACAGCACGGAACTGACATAAAAACAGACTCATAGATCAACAGAATAGAATAAAAAACCCAGAAATAAACCCATGTCTATATGGTAATTTAATCTATGACAGAGGAGGCAAGAATATCCAGTGGGGTAAATGGTGTTGGGAAAACTGGACAGATACATGCAAAAAAATTAAATTAGACCACCTTCCTACTACATATATGAGAATAAACTCAAAATGGATTCAAGAATAAATAAAATTCCTAGAAGAAAGCATAGGCAGTAAACTCTCTGACATTGCTCTTAGTAATATTTTTTGATGTGTCACCTCAGGCAAGAAAAACAAAAGAAAAAAAAGACAAATGGGACTACATCAAACTAAACCATCAACAAAATAAAAAGACAACCTCGTGAATGGGAGAAGATATTCACCAATGATAGCTCCGATAAGGGGTTAATAACCAAAATTTTTAAAGAACTTATACATCTTAACACCAAAAAGCAAACAATCCAATTAAAAAGTGGGGAGAGGACCTGAACAGACATTTCTCCAAAGAGGACTACAGATGGCCAATATACATATGGAAACATGCTCAACATCACTGTCACTAGTCATCAGAGAAATGCAAATTAAGAACACAATGAGATACCACCTGATACCTGTCAGAATGGCTATCATCAATAAATCAGCAAACAAGTATTGGTGAGAATGTGGAGAAAAGGGAACGCTTGTACACTGTTGGTGGGATTGCAAAATGGTGCGGCCACTGTGAAAAACAGTTTGGAGGTGCCTCAGAAAATTAAAAATAGAACTACTTTAGACCCAGCAATTCCATTTCTGGGTATTCAAAGAAATCCAAAATACAATTCAAAAAGACATATACACCCCTATGTTCATTGCAGTATTATTTACAATAGCCAAGATATGGAAGCATCCTAAGTGCCCAACAACAGACGACTGGATAAAAAATATGTGGTAGATACATACAATGGAATATTACTCAGCCATAAAAAACAATGAAATCTTGCCATTTGCCACAACATGGATGGTCCTAGAGAGTATTATGCTAAGAGAACAGACAGAAAAAGACAAATACCATGTGATTTCACTTTTATGTGGAATCTAAAACAAAACAAAACAAAATAAATGAACAAACAAAACAGAAACAGGCTCATAGACAGAGAACAAACTGATGGTTGCCAGATGAGAGGAGTTGGGGGGCTGGGTGAAAAAGGTGAAGAGGTTAAGAAGTACAAATTGGTAGTTACGAAGTAGTCAGAGAGATGTAAAGTACAGCCTAGGGAATATACTCAATAATATTGTAAAAATCATATGGTGCCAGGTGGGTACTAGACTTACAGGAGGATAACTTTGTAAATTATATAAATGTCTAACCACTGTGTTATAAACCTGAAAGTAGTATAAAAAATATTAAATGTCAACTGTAATTGAAAAATGAAAAATAAGTAAAAGAGAAAAAAATACTAAAGCCATACTCATTGAGTGAAAGCAACTAGGAGGTTAAAGATCTCTGTTGCATTCCTTTCCTTAAGTTACTTGTTTGTGTAACATATTCCATATTAAAATGCAAATATACTCCAAGAACATGATTCGGGAGTGTTAAGTATCCATCTTTGCAACTGCAAATGTAGGGATTTATCTGTGGACCCTAGTAAGGCTCAATCATACTTTTATTTCAATTAGCAGTTAGGCTGTGTTTTATTCCATGGATAAACTTCTATATAATTTGATTTAAATTAATGCATTTGATACTAAAGGAATTCCAACTCAGTTTCATTTATTTAGCTATTTTAGAGGGGAGAAATAAAAAACGTGGGGAATTAATTATAACCATGGTTCTAACACACTCATGATGCCTTTTTACATAGTTACAAAATACACATGAAAACTTTGGAAATATGTAATTATGACATTTAAAAAGATTTCGGTGTGGTAATGGTAAAGTTGTAAAACTGGGTGACTGGATGTTATCCTTTAAAGAGTGTGAATTTTATATAGGTCAATACCAGTTTAGCAGCTGCGTGAACCTGGCAGACAGTACTGGATTAGTTCTTCATTAAAATAAAGGGTGGGGGTGGGTGGCCAGATGGCTCTGTTGGTTAGAGTGCAAGCTCTGAACAACAGGGTTGTCAGTTCGATTCCCACATGGGCCAGTGAGCTGCACCCTCCACAACTAGACTGAAGACAACGAGCTGCTGCTGGGCTTTGGAGAGGAGCTGCTGGATGGCTGTTGGTTAGAGCACGAGCTCTCAACAACAAGGTTACCAGCTCAATTCCTGTATGGGATGGTGAGCTGTGTGCCCTGCAATTAAAGATTGAAAACGGCAACTGGACTTGGAGCTGAGCTGCACCCTCCACAACTAGATTGAAGGACAACGACTAGGAGCTGATGGGCCCTGGAGAAACACACTGTCCCCCAATATTTCTCAATAAAATTTTTAAAAAGTACACTGTCCCCCAATATTTCTCAATGAAATTTAAAAAAAGTTATCCTCCCCTTTTCCCCAACAACACAAACTCAAAAAGCAAAAGGTTTACTAACAGAAGCAATGCTAGTTCCTCCCTTACCAGCTTACCAGCAAATCAGGAGTCAGCATCATAACATATTTCTACTTTATTCTATGTACAATGCAATTTGAGTGAATTAACATCTGGTCCCATGAATTCCTTTATGATGAGAGAAAGTAATTGACCACTTGTGAAGGTAATTGATATTCTTTTTTTTCAGAAAAGGGATAAAAGCCTCATTCTTTGTAAATCTATTACTCTTGATAATCTACAACTGAGATAAGACATTAAAGCTCTGAAAGTGATGCTTTGAAACACAATATGGCAAGAAGTTGATTTGACTCTTTAATTCCCTAAAATGAGGAAGTCAATGTAGAAACTAGTTTAACTAGTATTCTCTCCCTCTTTTTCTCTACTTCCATTCTCTTACAATCTTTCCTTTACCCTTCTATTTCCATCTTTCCCTCTGTGTCTGTGTCTGTCAGTCTGTCTCTCTCTCATACATACATACACAAGCACACTCTACAATGTGTAATATTAATAAAGCCAAAGGACAGTTAATTACATATCTAACTCAAAGAGCCATATGACATTAAATTAGTGCAAGCTTGTCAGTAATATAGTATTTCAAAGTTGTCATGCACGGATATAATATGTTGCTACAATCATGATTGCAATCATACACACATACTAAAACCAAAAAGTGCATTTGAACAAATTAGTTTTGAGCCACATAATTTTTAGTTCATTAGTACTTTAGAAAACTATGCATAGTCCAACTTCTTACTGAAGAATACATCAGTACACTCATGAAGGGTTTTGACAGATCTGTATTGAACAAATTATATTTTCTTTTTTTTTTTTTATTAAATTTATTGGGGTGACAATTGTTAGTAAAATTACATAGATTTCAGGTGTACAATTCTGTATTACATCATCTATAAATCCCATTGTGTGTTCATCACCCAGAGTCAGTTCTCCTTCCATCACCATATATTCGATCCCCCTTACCTCATCTCCCACCCCCCACCCCCCGCCCCCCTTACCCCCTGGCAACCACTAAACTATTGTCTGTGTCTATGAGTTTCTGTTTCTCATTTGTTTGTCTTGTTCTTTTGTTGTTTTTGGTTTATATACCACATATCAGTGAAATCACATGGTTCTCCGCTTTTTCTGTCTGACTTGTTTCGCTCAGCATTACTCTCTCAAGATCCATCCATGTTGTCACAAATGTTCCTATATCATCTTTTCTTACTGCCGAATAGTATTCCATTGTGTATATATACCACAACTTCTTTATCCATTCATCTATCGAAGGACATTTTGGTTGTTTCCATGTCTTGGCCACCGTAAACAAAGCTGCAATGAACATTGGAGCACACGTGTCTTTATCTCTAAATGTTTTCAGATTTTTTGGGTAGATACCCAGGAGAGGGATTGCTGGGTCATATGGCAATTCTATTCGTAATTCTTTGAGGAACCTCCACACTGCCTTCCATAACGGCTGCACCAGTCTGCATTCCCACCAACAGTGTATGAAGGTTCCTTTTTCTCCACAGCCTCTCCAACATTTGTTACTATTTGTCTTGTTGATGATAGCCATTCTGACTGGGGTGAGGTGATATCTCATTGTAGTTTTGATTTGCATTTCTCTGATGATTAGTGATGTTGAGCATTTTTTCATATGTCTATTTGCCATTTGTATGTCCTCTTTGGAGAAATGTCTCTTCAAGTCCTCTGCCCATTTTTCAATTGGGTTGTTTGTTTTTTTGTTGTTGAGTTGCATGAGTTCCTTGTATATTCTGGATACTAGCTCCTTATCGGAGGCACTGTTTGCAAAAATCTTCTCCCATTCAGTTGGTGGCCTCTTTATTTTGTTGATGGTTTCTTTTGCTGTGCAGAAGCTTTTAAGTTTCATGTAGTCCCATTCGTTTATTTTAGCTTTTACTTCCATTGCCTTTGGAGTCAAGTTCATAAAATGCTCTTTGAACCCAAGGTCCATAAGTTTAGTACCTATGTTTTCTTCTATGCAGTTTATTGTGTCAGGTCTTATGCTTAAGTCTTTGATCCATTTTGAATTAACTTTGGTACATGGTGACAAATAGCAGTCCAGTTTCATTCTTTTGCACGTGGCTATCCAATTCTCCCAGCACCATTTATTGAAGAGGCTGTCTTTGCTCCATTGTATGTTTTTAGCTTCTTTGTCAAAAATTATCTGTCCATATTTATGTGGTTTTATTTCTGGGTTCTCAATTCTATTCCATTGGTCTATGTGTCTGTTTTTCTGCCAATACCATGCTGTTTTGATTATTGTAGCCCTGTAGTACAAGCCAAAGTCAGGAAGTGTGATACCTCCATTATTGTTCTTTTTCCTTAAGATTGCTTTGGCTATTCGGGGTCTTTTGTGGTTGCAAACAAATCTGATGATTTTTTGTTCTATTTCTTTAAAACATGCCATTGGGATTTTGATGGGGATTGCATTGAATCTGTGTATTGCTTTGGGTAATATGGCCATTTTAACTATGTTGATTCTTCCAATCCATAAGCACGGAACGTCTTTCCATTTCTTTGTGTCTTCTTCAATTTCTTTCAAAAATGTCTTATAGTTTTCAGCATATAGGTCTTTCACGTCCTTGGTTAAGTTTATTCCTAGGTATTTTATTCTTTTTGCTGCAATTGCAAAAGGAATTGTTTTTTGTATTTCTTTTTCTGAGATTTCATTGTTAGTATATAGGAAGGCAATGGACTTTTGTGCATTGATTTTGTAGCCGGCAACTTTACTGTATTCGTTGATTGTTTCTAATAGCTTTTTGGTGGAGTCTTTAGGGTTTTCTATATATAGCATCATGTCATCTGCAAAGAGTGATAATTTAACTTCTTCATTCCCAATTTGGATGCCTTTTATTTCTTTCTCTTGCCTGACTGCTCTGGCAAGGACTTCCAACACTATGTTGAAAAGCAGAGGTGATAGGGGACATCCCTGTCGTGTTCCTGAACGTAGAGCAAAGGGCTTCAGTTTTTCTCCATTAATTATGAGATTAGCAGAGGGCTTGTCATATATGGCCTTTATTATGTTAAGGTATTTTCCTTCTATACCCATTTTATTAAGTGTTTTAATCATAAATGGATGTTGTATCTTGTCAAATGCTTTTTCTGCATCAATTGATATAATCATATGATTTTTGTCCTTTATTTTGTTTATGTGATGTATCACATTGATGGATTTGCGTATGTTGAACCATCCTTGTGCCCTGGGGATGAACCCCACTTGGTCGTGATGAATAATCTTTTTAATGTATTGTTGTATTCGATTTGCTAGAATTTTATTCAGGATTTTTGCATCGGTATTCATTAGAGATATTGGTCTGTAGTTTTCTTTTTTTGTGCTGTCCTTACCAGGTTTTGGTATCAGGGTAATGTTGGCCTCATAAAATGAGTTAGGGAGTACTGTCTCTTCTTCAATTTTTTGGAAGAGTTTGTGCAGAATTGGTATTAGATCCCCTTTGAAGGTTTGGTAGAATTCACTAGTGAAGCCATCTGGTCCTGGACTTTTGCTTTTGGGAAGGTTTTGGATGACTGATTCAATTTCGTTACTGGTGATCGGTCTGTTTAGATTTTCCAGTTCTTCATGGTTCAGCCTTGGAAGGCTATATGTTTCTAAGAACTTGTCCATTTCTTCTAGGTTGTTGAATTTGGTGGCATATAGTCCTTCATAGTATTCTTGGATGATCCTTTGTATTTCTGTGGTGTCCGTGATAACTTCCCCTTTTACATTTCTGATTTTGTTAATCAGTGTCTTCTCTCTTTTTACCTTAGTAAGTCTAGCCAAGGGTTTGTCAATTTTGTTAATCTTTTCAAAGAACAAGCTCTTTGTCATATTAATTTTTTCTATTGTCTTTTTGCTCTCTATTTCATTTAGTTCTGCTCTGATTTTTGTTATTTCCTTTCTTCTGCTGACCTTGGGTTTTACTTGTTCTTCTTTTTCTAGTTCTTTAAGGTGTAACATGAGGTTATTTATTTGGGATTTTTCTTGTTTCTTGAGATAGGCCTGTAATGAGATATATTTCCCCCTTAAAACTGCTTTCGCTGCATCCCAAAAATTTTGGTAGGATGTATTTTCATTGTCATTTGTTTCTATGTATCTTTTGATCTCTCCTCTAATTTCTTCTTTGACCCAGTCCTTCTTTAAAAGTATGTTATTTAATCTCCATGTATTTGTGTTTTTTCCCGCTTTCTTTTTACAGTTGATATCCAATTTCAAAGCCTTGTGATCAGAGAATATGCATGGTATGATTTCAATCTTCTTAAATTTGTTGAGACTGATTTTATGTCCCAATATATGGTCTATCCTTGAGAATGTTCCATGTACACTAGAAAAGAATGTATAGTCTGATGTTTTAGGATGAAGTGCTCTATAAATGTCAATTATGTCCATTTCACCTAATGTGTCATTTAGGGCTACTATTTCATTATTTATTTTCTGTTTGGATGATCTATCCATAGCTGTCAATGATGTATTTAAGTCCCCTAGTATAATTGTATTTTGGTCAATTTCTCCCTTTAGTTCTGTTAGTAGTTGCTTGGTGTATTTCGGTGCTCCCTGATTGGGGGCATAAATATTGATGACTGTTATGTCTTCTTGTTGTACAGTCCCCTTCACCATTATGAAATGTCCATCTTTGTCTCTTGTTATCTTTTTCACCTTGAAGTCTGTTTCATCTGATATCATTATGGCTACACCTGATTTTCTCTGGGTACCATTTGCTTTCTCTGGGTCAATTTCCACCCTTTCACTTTGAGTCTATGCTTGTCCTTGTAGCTGAGATGTGTCTCCTGGAGACAGCATATGGTTGGGTTTAGTTTTTTGATCCAATCTGCTACTCTGTGCCTTTTTATTGGTGAGTTCAGTCCATTTACATTTAGGGAGATTATTGATATGTGAGGATTTCCTGTCATTCTATCTTTAGTTTTCTGGTAAGGCTGTGTCTCCATTGTTTCTTTGCCTTTTTGTTATTGTCTATTATTTCTGAGTGGTGGTATTCTATGATGTTTCCCTCTGTTTCTTCTTTTATTTCAGTATATATTTCAATTCTGGATTTATTTTGAGTGGTTACCCTTAAGTTTATGTAAAAGAAAGTTTGATATTTAGAGTATTCCATTTTCTTCAGCATGCTTACTTTCTCCATTCCCATATTCCGGTTCAGGCCTTTACTCTCCCCCTTTTTGAGTTGTGGTTGCCACAAATTGTCCCTGTTGATGGTGGTCGAATAGCCTCCTTTAGTATTTCTTGTAGTGCAGGTCGTGTATTAGAAAATTCCCTCAGCTTCTGTATGTCTGGAAAGGTCTTTATTCCTCCTTCATATCTAAAGGATATCTTTGCTGGATATATTATTCTTGGCTCATGGTTTCTCTCTTTCAATAGTTTGAATATTTGGTTCCACTCCCTCCTGGCTTGTAGAGTTTCTGCTGAAAAATCTGATGATAATCTAATGGGCTTTCCTTTGTAAGTTACCGTCTTCTTTTCCCTGGCTGCCTTGAGGATTCTTTCTTTGTCGTTGATTTTAGACAGCTTCAATACAATGTGCCTTGGAGAAGGTCTGTTGGGATTGAGGTAACTAGGTGTTCTATTTGCTTCTTGGATTCGAGGGTCCAGTTCTGTCCACAATTTTGGAAAGTTCTCATCGACAATTTGTTTGAATATATTCTCTGTTCCCTTCTCTCTTTCTTCTCCTTCTGGGATGCCCATTATTCTTATATTGCTCTTTCTGATGGAGTCAGAAAGTTCTTGTAGAGTTCTTTCATTTCTTTTAAGTCTCAAGTCTCTTTCTTCTTCAATTTGTGTCATTTCCAGGTTTCTATCTTCGATGTCACTGATTCTTTGCTCCATCTCAAATTATATTTTCTAAAGTAATGCCTCTATATAATTTATCCTTTTAATCTAATGCAAATAACTGGATGACTGTTGTACAAATTTGTGATTGTCATACATCTTTGGAATCATAGATATTTTCAAATCCCATCATATATAGAACATGTCTGCCATCAGGACCTTTATTTTTTTAAGTTTTTTAGTATAGTGTTTAATTAGTGTATTCTATATTTTTGCATTAAAAATTTGGACAAATATTTTGTCCGAAGCTTAAATACACAATCCATTTGCAACAAATTTATGTGTATTGCAAATGGGGTCCAAACAGATTCAAAGACGGGAAGTTCAGTGGCCTTTACAGCTTTTGTTTCTCAAGGACAGAATATCTTAGCAACTCTAAGAAACTGAAAAAAAAAAAAAAAAAAAAGCAAGAGAAACTGATGTACTAGCTACATCAGTAAAGGTGTGGAGATTCTCAAGCATCGATTGAAGGAATCTTTTAGTGGATATTATCTAGTTAACTCTTATTCAAAATAAACTGAATAAAAAGTGGACTGTTGAAAAGTATATCACTTACTGATAAAGAAAACAAAATACCTACTTTTCCTCTGCTGATGACTTTTAAATTCTAAAAAAAAAATCTAAATTCTGAAACAAAACAAAGCAAAAACCCCCAAACCCTCAGCATACACATATAGAAAAGCTTCATAGACTAGTGTTGTCCGGTAGAAATATAATGCAAGCCACATGCATTAATTTAAATTTCCTAGCAGTCACATTAAAAATAAAAGTATCAGGTGACATTATTTTGAATAAGATATTCTAATTAATGTAAAAGATCCAAAATACTTTCATTTGGACATATAGCACTAGCTACATTTCAAGAGCTCAGTAGCCACATGCAGCTAATAGCTACCATATTGGGCAAGCCAGCCATACATGAATCCGTTACATGAATCCAATGGCCTCCTTCATAAATATTATAATTTACATATCTACCGATCAACCAATTTTATGTTGCTATTATAGCCACATATTTAAGTATAACACAGTGGTTCTCAACATGTAGCTTTTGGACTTTTCACATAGGCATCACCTAGGAATCGTTAGAAATGCAAACTCTTGACCCCACTGCAGATTTTTCTGAATCAGAATCACTGGGCGTAGGTATAACAATCTGTGTTTCTGTGATTTTGATGTGTGCTCCAGAACCCTGGGAATAATAGGATTATTTCTCTTTTATATAATGATATTAACTCCACAGTACAATGTTATAAATATACTGTCTTGTCTGAGCAGAAGCATTTGGGGGCGGAGGTAGTGTAACTGCACAGCCAGGTTACCACCTCACATATTCCAAATTAGACTTCTCACGCACAACAATGGTCTACTGCTCTCTGTGACTGACATGTGGGAACGAGATTTTTTGTTTTCTGAGGATTCCCAGTTGCCAGAGGCATCTATTAAATTTGCAGAAGCAGAGACTTGGGCCCACACAGCAATAATCAGAGCAAGGAATTTGTATTATAGAGAAAAGCAAATAATTGCTTTCCCTTCATTAGCTCTACATGAATAAAGGGAATAAATAAATGCTTGAAAAACTTTTTTTATTATTATTATTTTATTTTAAATTTATTGGGGTGACAATTGTTAGTGAAATTACATAGATTTCAGGTGTACAATTCTGTATTACATCATCTATAAATCCCACTGTGTGTTCACCACCCAGAGTCAGTTCTCCTTCCATCACCATATATTTGATCGAACTTTTATTTTTTTTAAAATACTCATTTCTTTGGCTTGGAATATATAATCTCGGGAGACTCAGTTTTATTAGATTAATGTCTCCTCAGAGGCAGGGGGCTTTCCCCATGTTTCTCATTGTGGCATTCGTAGCTCATAACACAGTGCCACGTACCTAGTAGGTTCTTAACAAACATTTGTTGAGTGAATGGATGGATACTTGACAAACCCCTCCCCATGTCTCAGATTTTGGTTTAGGACGATCAGTTAGCTTAACTGCTGGGGTTCTCTTATTATTGATTTTAACACAAAATGAGCTGAATCATTCTGTTGTCTTCTGTTCAAGTAGCATAGACTTCTTGCCATCTAAAAGTTCATATGGAGGAGATGCAAATTTTAAGGGAAGTTCTTAAAATATATTAGAATGTAAACCCCGTAAGGGTAAAGATTTTATTTGGTTCACTGCTGAATCCCTAGCATTTAGAACATTGCCGATCATATTATAGATGCTCAATAAGCATTTATTGAAAGCATAACCTTTATCTTTTTAAAATTCCTTTACAGCTCCTTTCTTTCTGCCTGCTACATACAGGCATGCGAGCCCATCATGTATTTTTGTATTTATCCAGGCTGTTCTATTTGCCTGCAATGCCTCCAACTCTGCTTTCTCCAAATCGACTGAGATTGTACCAGTCTTATCCACCCAGTGCGTCTTCCCCTCCCAGAAAGGCTTCCCAGAAGCTCAAAGTTGTCTGAGTCTCCAAAGTTATGTCTAAGTCTCCTAACTTCTACCCCACTCGATCCAACACTTTATAACATAATGCTTTTCATTTATTCTTTTCGCATCATTGTAGTTCATAAGCTACAAGGATGGTATACACTTAGATTGTTTTTTAAAATTTTCTCCGTACTTAGCTTAGTGCTTAGAACATACTAGACCTAATTATGACTTGACTTCAAAGAGAAGCGCTTCTAAACAATATTTTTTGGCCCAGAACAGTCCTACTTTGCTATTGTTATCCTGGCACAAATATTAACAGATTTTACTCTCAAACCGATCCTAATTGGGACAATAAATTCTATGTTTTTCCAAGTTATGGCCAACATTGATAGAATAAAACATTGACAGTAAAGGGTCTCCAAGTTCTTGACTACAGCACGTGACGTGAGAACTGTTTGACCACTGTGATGAACTGACACATGCAAGGCCTTTGCTACTTCTTGTGTTTACTTGGATTTGTAAAAGAAAGTAAATCAGATAGTATGGCAAGTGGGATAAATGGTTTGATTAATCTTTTCAGAACTACCAACATATTACTTAAAAACCTTTCTGAGAAGAGAGGGAAAACGTGGTCTAAACCCTCAGCTGCACGCTGCCTTACTTTGTACTTTTAAAGCCTTTTCACACATGATTTCTTTTGATGTTTACAACCCTCCTCTTACGTAGATCAGGGTGGTTGGTAATGGTATTCCGATTTTGGAAATAAAGAAAAACAACTCCACGGAGTTAAGGCCATTTGGCCAGCCAGAAAGAGAAGCTAAGAAAAAAAAAATCAATTATTTCATATTGTAACTGTACATCTCCTCCTTTTCCCCCATTAAAATAACATGTTCTTTAGTTATCCTTCCACCTAAAGACACTCACTTCCCTTTCCAATAAAAATGAAAACATGAGTTGTAAGAATCAAAGACAACTTCATCCAAGGAATGTTTGCAGACATGACATTTGGTATGCTTTCTAAGCTGCAGGGGTAAGAAGATCATACTTTCCATTCACCTCACACTTTCCACTTTCTTAGGGTGCTTTTCAGTTTCTTTCATATCGGCCTTATGGAATAGATAGACAAGGTGTTTTCCCTTTGCTTCACTCAGTGCTCAAATAGGTTAAGAAGTGAGCTCAAGACTGCACTGCAGCCTGGAAGGGATGCAGCTGAAAATGATTGAGGTTACCTGACTTCCAAGTCAAGTACATTTGGTTTTGACAAATGAAAATTCATGAACAAATTGCCAAATTTCCCATGAAGCTTACTGTCTTAAAAAACAAACAAACAAACAACATACAAAAAAAACCCCAAAAACTGGAAGTTAACACAAAGACCATTTTCCCATTTTCTCCTATCTTTCTTATGTTAGATAAGCATGGTAAGTGCTTTATAAAGATTCTGAGTGGTTTTATGTTTTGAGGATTGTGTGTAGACCTAACTGAAACTTTCAATGAGGAACAAAGCCTTTAGGAAGGCAAACAAGAGTGTCAGCAGCGGGCTGTGATGACACAGTACTCTTCTCTGCATCCCCTGTACTTCAGATCTCAGGCTCTTACATTTCATGCCATGTAAACAATAAGTTGTGCTCAGCAACTACTACCTACACATATGTTTGGAATACACAGTCGTGATTGTATCATCAGAAGCCCTGCCAGGGGGGTGCTGCTGCCACTTCTTCAGTGACTCCTTTAGTCTCCATTGCAGACACACTCTCCTTGGCCCACTTTCTGCCCAAAAGAACACATTCCAAATAAAATAAGCTGGGAGCTCTTTTAGGTCCTTCCCAACTGTTTCCTGTCAGGGCTGCACTTACCCTGGGGCAAGAGAAACAATCTGCATGGTAACACAAATTTCTAGTAGCAGAGAAACAGACTGGGGTGCATATTTTCCTCCCTTCAGTCTATTTCTTAGGGAATTTTAAAGAAATACTAAACTTGTGACTGAAGGAAGAAGGGTTCCTGTGCTATGATTTTTTTTTTTGTTTGTTTGTTTGTTTTTTAATGAGCAAAGCAAGGAAAGGTAGGGGATCAGTGTACACAGCAATGCTCCCTAAAGCACCACCCCTTCAAGTTTGGTAGGTTTCACAGAACACTCTAAATTCCTATTGGCTAAAAGAATTCCTGTTTCATAGACGGGGAATATGGAAGACTTGGAAAAACTGGACTATCATGTCACATGGGGAAGCAGAATGCCTTCATCTCTATACATGTGTGTTTGCCATGGAGACATCCCATGTTGGAGAGGAAAGGGAAGAACTGACCTTCAAGCGTCCATTTCTCTTACACCTGGGGCATACAGGGATACTTGAAAAACCTCCTTCAAATTACTTAGAGGTAACCCCTGAGCTGCAAAAGCAGAATGGTAACTCACTGTACCAACCACTGCTGCCCATTTAGTTACTTATTTATTGATTGCACATAGAATGCAGAAATCTCAACTGTTTGCAACCATAAAACCACCTGCTGGCTCATGACACAGACCATTACCAGCACTTAGAAAGCTACTGTGTACCCTCTAGAGTATTATCACCATAAACTAGTTTTTTGAGTTCTGTCATCACAGATTAGTTTTGCCTGTTCTTGAACTCCTATTATAAATGGGATCGCAAACACTTTGTGTGTGTGTGTGTGTCTGGTTTCTTTTGCTCAACATAACGTTTGTGAGATTCATCCATGTTGTTGTATCAATAGTGTGTTCTTTTCATTGCTGCACAGTATTACACGGAATGAATAAACCAAGATTTATTTATCATTCTTCTGTTGTTGAACATTTTGCTTGTTTCTAGTTTTGGACTATTAGGAATAGATCTGTGATGCACTAATTTTCCTTGGATATAAACCTGGGGGGCAAGGGGGGGGCTATTGCTGGCTCATAGTGTAGTTCTGTTGAGATTCTGAATTGTTTCCATGTTGCCCACACACAGGGTCTTTGCTCTGTGTGTAGCTGTAGTTCATACAGTATCCACTAGGCTTTTAAGTTTTACTAGGGGGGAAAAATCCCAAGCAAAAAAATCCAACAAGCAAAAGTAACAATAAATAAGACATAAAAGTTATGTTCTTTGATACGAAATAATCAAATTACCATGCAGATAGGATTTACTTTTTGAAACTCATTAATCTCAAGCTAGGTGGTGTTTATTTAAACTTGTCTGCAGGCTAGATTTAGTTTGTCGGTTTCCTAAAAATGTGTTTTGATTCCCTACACAATCAGGTTCTTTGTTGTTTGCACATTTTTGTTTGTTTTTAATAAATCAATGTTTAAAAACTGGCAGATCTAATATCAGAAAACTCTAGCTTTCAAGCTTTTCTTTGAAAATTAGAATATCTGGTACATCTGAGTCATATTCCCAGAAAGCAGTAACAACAGATTGAAGTTAAGAAAGGGCCACCGCATTTAGAAAGGCACAGCTTCCCCTGTTTGCACAGTTCCCACCCACCTACTGTTTCTTATACTGCCTGGTCTCTGTGGGCATGACAACCCTGCTTTACTCTATGACTTGTCAGTCAAGTTCATTCACCTTTGTCGCATTGAGAGTACAGAGATTTGGCAATTGCAAAGACGAGAGTGTTCTGGACAGTTAAAAAGTTGTCCTTTTACATGTCACACTATGAAATATGTGGAAATCTTTCTAAAAACCACGACATATGAACCTGTTTCCGAGAAATAGCTGAAATAAGAGGGACAGCCGGGCACATGTTGAGTTTCTGTGTTAAATGTATTTGAAGGAATGCATGGAGAGGAGAGCCAGCTGAGCTTGCTTCTTCTGACTAGAGAAACTTCACTCAAGAAATACGCCTACAGGTCCAGTCTTCTAATCAACATCTACTAACCATATGAGCAAGATATTTGACAATGAGAAAAACAGTCCTTCTGATCTGTTCAATTAAATATTTCCTGGGCCAAACCCAATTCCATTATGATTGGGGCCCTGGGCAGTTGCTAACTGCATTTAGTAATTTTCACGCTGCCCCAGATGTTAGTAGGGAGCCAAAGTTACTTCTCATTGGAAGTATGCAGTCTAGATGATCTGAAGGTTCCTTATGCTAAAATACAAATATATCCTGGAGACATTCTTTAAATGATAAATTTGGCTCACTAGATAGTAACGGAAATAACCTGATCACCCCCTGCCCCACCAAAATAAATGACAGAAAATGAAACCAGAAACCCATGTAGGCAATAAACTAAGGAAAAGAGCAGGACAGACATAATGGAACATGGCAGTAATGACACTGATCTGGAGACCAAGCCTTAGGCCCTTCTCAGAGCAGGGCAGGACAGTTAAGCCTGAGAGACAGACCTAGAATGGAACTTTGAAACAGGGTGAAAGTTGTCCCTGACTCTTACAGGAAGTAAAGCAATACTCTCCAAAGGAAACATTACCAATTTAGGCCCAAAGAATTCCCACACATATAATCAAATATTACCTACCACCCAGGGAGAAACAGCACCAAGAATGAAAGCTGACAAGATAACAAAATGGTTTCTACACCCATTCTACTTCGTGTGTTATAATTAGCTGATAATTATACAATAACAATGTATAAAATGTGAAAATAATTGAAAATGGAATAAAGATGAGCATAAGCTGTCACAATTCTTTTGCCATCTGTGAACTGATTTAGATGTAGAAACTTGGTAAGAGACCATGATATTCCATGGTTCATATTCTGTTGCACTTTGCTCCTGATTAACCAAATTGTGCAGCATCTCAGTCAGCTGTCTAATTATTTTTGTCACAAAGATTTCTAAGCTCTCTTAGCCATTGTCAGATCCCTGTGGTTCAAGACACCCTGACTGGCACTTTAATTTCGCTATCGATTATGGTAGTGAAGTCCACCTTGCCACTCAGTTAGTCCTGCTGCTCAATCTCTGTGGCCCTGGGTCCCTCCAGCGACACCAGGAGGCTCAGCTCCTAGATAGTTTCTCCAAACATCAACCGAGTCTGTAGACGACCGTTTTTCAAAGGTGTCAGCACCCCTCTCCAGAGAACACCTTACTGTCTTTGGGAATGGGGTGTGTTGTCTGGGCCGTCTTAGTCAGTCAGGAACATACTGAAGTGGTAGGTTCTCAGATTGTATCTAAACCATCCTAACATCCATTCTAACATCCCTCTTCCCTGAGCTATCTGGCCCTTTATCAAAACTGTGTCAAAGAAGTTGTGGAATTTCCTCTTCATTTGCTCTAGGCCAGGGGTGTCCAAACTGCGGCCCGCGGGCCAACTGCAGCCCACAATCCACTTTTAATTGGCCCGCAGCAAATTCCAAAAATGTATTTAGTTTACTTAAATAAACCAGGTGAGGCAATACGTACTTCACCTCGAGTGAGTTGCCCGGCTGTTTGTGTATTTTACCACATATGGCCCTTGGTGAAAAACGTTGAAAAATGTTTGGACAGCCCTGCTCTAGGCAATCAGAGAATACAGGCTTCAAAGAATCATCCTAAAAATACTATCAGGACCAGCTTCAAGTGTCCTTGACAAATGACTGAATCTTGAGTTATGAGTGAATGACCCTATATTAGCAAATCATCCCTGATCTAGCTTTAGTATTTTTCACCCTCCCCAACATACAAATAAAGTCCACTTGCACATGGCGTCCTTGGTTCTCATGGCACATATTAGCCAGGTACTTCAATTTTTCAGTGGGTAAGCTATTTCTTCCTGGATAAGGGCTGATACTTCTTCTGCTGAGAATATACTCTAGTTATCACTTTAGAGCAATTAGGAGTAGCAGAAAAGATCTTAAGGAGAATGAGAATCATCTTATTAGGTGCCAGCTTCAGGTGAGATCCTTGCACAGTCATCGGGTGAGGGAGGCTGTTCTTCAGTCAAGAGAAGGGATTGTTCTTGTCTTCCAAGATGGTTAAGGGGAATTTAGGAGTTCAAGATGCTCAGTCTCATCCACCCCAATGAACTCAACCTAGATCTGGCATCCCTGGCAAGGCCCTGAGTTTGAAATAGGAGAACCTACAAAGCTGTGTAGTCTCCTTTGCAACTCTGTCAACCTTGAGGTTACATCCTGGGACTGGATTTCATAACAGTCTGCACTGCAGTGACCAGAGACAAGTCTCCTGTACAGCTGCCATGGAGTCTGGTGATGGATGGAAACTAGACTTTCGGTGTTGAACATGATGCAGTATATGTGAATGTCGAATTATAATGTGTACACCTTAAACTTATGTAGTTTTGTAAACCAATGTTACCTTCAATTAAGAAAAAGCTGCCATAGGTGCCCTCTGGCTTTCAGAGCATGCCTTAAATTGGCAATTAACTACCCTCAGCCTGACATTTCTTTTTTCAGGTCAAAAATAGTCACCTTACTCCAAAATCCATAGAATCATTATTGCTCTAATAATCATTGTGTGCTGTAGCTACTAGATAGCCCCACACTGTAGCCTCCACCTAGTCTTATCCCAATTTACTACAGGTAAAAGCTTAAATAATTGTGATGCCGCTGCTGCAAAACCAGGTACATTTAATTCCAATTTACCACAAAAAAATGTGGTTGCTATTGCTTTCAGACAGGTTAGTAAACCAATTCCAAAATCTACAAGGTATCCTTTCTACAGCCATTTGTTTTAACTCAGTTTCCCTAGGAAACTGACCTGGAGACAAACATTAAGTGCCAATGCTTTAATGGGAATATGCAATCCCAAGGTAGGAGAGAAAAAACAAGGAAATGAGGCAAGGATGGATAGGAAGCAAGACAGGTGATATTTTACTGTCCTGGCCATCGCATTACCATAAACTACAAAGAAACACAGCCAGTAGCCCAGCAAATGCATCTGCTAAATGACATGGGACACCTCTAAACATGCTGTACAGGGACATATGCCTTGGAATAGGCCATCAGAGAGGAAACTGGAGAGGGACTGTTTCTTCTTTACTTCCTTCTCTCTCCCACAGGAGCAAGCTGCTAAGGATCTGGGCCAGCAGTTCTCAACCAGGTACAATTTTACATCCCAGGGCAACATTCGACTAGAGATATTTTTATGTCGAGAGATATTTTTGTGGTGTCACAACTGAAAAAGCTATTGGCATCTAGTGGGTAGAGAATGCAGACAATGCTAAACATACTCTAATGCACAGGCCAGTCCCCCATCACAAGAATTATTTAGTCCAAAACATCATCAGTGCTACAGTTGACAAACCCTATTCTAGGTGCTGGTGAAGCCAAGAGAATACAAAGAGGTGCATGAGGTGTGGCTGACGAAACAACCCACCAGAAAAATGGAAAAAGCTGTAGAAGACATTTCACAGATGAGAAAACACAAATGGAGAACAAAACATGAAAAGATACTGAACCTCATTAGTAACCAGGGAACTCAAATCACAGTAAGGTACCATTTCATACTCAATTGAGTGGAAAAAACTAAGATATTTACATAGAACACCAAACATGGGGAGAATGACTCTCAAAGGGAATTCTCATTTACTGACGGTTGGGAGTGTAAACTGCTACTGTGTGTTTGGGAAAGAATTGAGTAGTATGTTGTAAAGTTGAACACATACATATATAAGGGGACCACTCCTACCAGTTGGTCCTGGTTTTAGCACTGAATGTCCTGTGTCCTGGGAATGCCCTCAGTTCCAGGCAAACTGGGATGATTGCTCACCTATCTATCTTATATCCTCGTAATCCACTTCTAAGCTCTGAAAAACTCTTCTACACGCACCAAGAAATAGATATAAAAATTATTGTTTTCATAATAGCAGAAAATGCAAACACTCGAAATATCAATCCACAGGACAGTAAATCAATTGTGATGTATTCACACAATGTAATATTATTTAGCTGTGAAAATGAACTACAGCTACATGTAACAACATAGGCGAATCTTAAACACAAATGTTCAAGGTGATGAGCAAATATGTAGACTATATGAGTATGAGATCATTATTATAAAGCTCGAAAGGAAGCAAAAGTTAATAACATAAAGATACATTCATGTTTGGTCCTTTCTTTATAGCAAGAAATTGACTCAAACTTAGGCTAGTGGTTACCTGTGGAGGGTAGATGGGTAAATAGAACAGAAAGGGACCCTGCTCCCCAAGGCAAAATTAATTAACTGATCAATTATTATGTTCCCAGCAAGTGTTCACTGGATTTCATATCTTTGCTCTCAGCTTTAACTGTTTATTTACCTTTAGTTATGTTATTTTCTGTTTATTTTACCTCTTTAAAAAATATCTCTATCTCATTTTTTAAAATTAGTAAGCAAAGAATCACAAACATTTCTGGTAGAGAAGAATGAATGTAACACATTCCTCACGCCAACAAGCGTGGGTATTTTGGCCTGGGTTCATCATTCATGGATCTTGCCAGCATGTATTTCCACAGTCAAATTCCCATTCTGGCTCCAAGGGGCTGGAGGTGCTAACATCAGTTTAAGCCTCACACTAAAATTTGCCGTACCTGGTGACTTGGGAGAGCTCCCCAGTTAAAACAATGGACCCTGGAGAACAATAAAAGTTACTGAGAAAAACTGTAGAATAAGGCTTCTATTTAATGTACACAATTCAGTCTTAGAGTGAAGAAACCCATGAACTGAAAGTTACCATTTCAAACACACACATCCCAATGGAAACACAGATGCACAGATCTGTATATAAATATGTCCCTAATGTCAATGGGGCCCAACTGGCTCACAGAAATGTGCCCCAGGAACTAGGCCTCATGAGAGTCCAAAGCCTTGGAATTTCAGGTTGAGACAATGATCCAAAAATCCTTCATTAGTTTCCTCAGAGACCCACTCACTATGCTTAGCACACTTATGGAAGGTGCATCACAGAAAGAAATTCTGTTACATAATCTGCATCACTGCATTACCTTTTTGCAGCCACCAATACAGTCATAGGCTGAAAAGTTCTTGCATTTAGGCCCACTCTCAACCTCACGTTCTTCTCTAAGCACCCATGAAGGTATTTGCATCCTCCCTTCCTACTTCCTTTCCTTTTGAAATAAATACAAATTCTGTCACAAGAGAAAATCTTATAATTTTGTTAACAATATTGTTACAGCAGCTGTCCACTCAACCATCCATTCATTGACCTTTGTTCATCTTCCAATTTGCTTATCACTTTTTCATAAACATTATTCTGCCTGCAAGTTACCGTGTTTCCCTGAAAGTAAGAACTAGCCAGACCATCAGCTCTAATGCTCTAATCTTTTGGAGCAAAAATTAATGTAAGACTCGGTCTTATTTTAATATAAGACAAGGTCTTATATATAAGACCAGGTCTATATTATAATATAATATTATATGATATGATATGATATGATATGATATGATATGATATGATATTATCGAGTCATATCAATTTTTGCTCCAAAAGATGCATTAGAGCTGAAGGTCTGGCTAGGTCTTATATTCGGGGAAACACGGTAGCTTTTATTTTTCTGAATTCTGGTACATTTTTATACAACTTGTGGTCCTTAATCTTGCTCTCTCTCATGGTGCTTGACTCTTCTCTTTGCCTTACTGCCATATGACTTCATTCCCAAGTCACCGGAGAGCATTATGGGACATCATGTTTCTGTCTCTTTGAACATATACTATCCTCCTTGCCTTCATCAGCTTCCTACTTCATCTGGCTGGGGAACACCTACTCATCTATAAACTTTAATCTAGATGATCCTATTCTTGGAGATTGTAATCTAGATCCTCCTCTTTTTGTGTCAATGCCCTTTTGAAAGGTGATCTTGAAGCTCCTCTTACCGAGAGGTGGAGAGTCTATTTCCATATAACCTTGTGAGTTTCTCTGGCCCATATAAGGCAGGAGAAGTGATTGTTCTGAGCCTAGGCCTCAAGAAGCCTTGCACACTCTCTTAAACCTTCCTCAGCCATCATGTGAATAAGCCCAGGCTAACCTGCTGGAGAACTGATTTGACCCAGCTTCATCTAATCAATTACCAGCGATGTGAGCAAAGTCATTTTAGACTATCCAGCACTCAGCCAACCTGTCAGCTGACTGCAGATGGATCAAAGAACCCTGCCAAGATCAGCCAAACCTGACCTAGATCAGAACTCATTAACTCAACCATAGACTCATGAGCAATAATACATGCTTATTGTTTTAAGTTACTCTGACATTAGTTATGACATTAATTTGTTATGCAGCAACAACTGATATTCCCTTTCTTGATTCTATTTGATAGCCGCAGCATATTTCTATTATAGCCCTTATATCACTACGTTTTCCTGTCTTTCTCTTCCACAAACATGTGAGCTCCTTGAGAACACGGGCAATTTTTGTTTCGTATGCCCAAATCTAAATAGCACCTGCCAACTCTTCAATAAATAGATGTCAGAAAAATGTCAATGATTAATTTGTTAATTAAGGATTACACTGATGGCCAAGGGATGGTTTTGGAGGCAAACCAGAGTTTGAATCCAACTCTATTTCCTATGTGTTACTCCAGAGAATTTGCTTAACCTTGCTCAACCTTATGTGCTCATATATAAACTGAAGACGAGAGTAATGTATATGCTGCAGGATTGTGGTGATAAGATATATATTTGCCACCCCTCAACCTGGCATAGAGTGTTCAACAAATAAGAATTAAATTACTCAATAAATGATGGCTCTAGTAATACCATCATGATCATCATCGTTGTTGTATCACTTCTTGTAGCAGAAACTGTAGGTGCTCTGCCCATATCCCTTTGGAATTCACAATTTTTGTGCATGCCGACCTGAAGGTGGCTTCTGACGGCAATTATCTCGAACTCTGTGCCTGAGGGCTTCCTCTGGATGCTGGAGTCCCCTTGGTTCACATATACATCAGATGACAAATGCTAGGGAGTTAACATCATCCACTTCCACCTAGGAGAGCAGCCCAGATCAGAGAAGGTAGCTACAAACCCCAGTTTCCTTGCCCTTGGTTAGGATGAATCCATGGTATGTTCTATATTCTATCCCAGAATTATCCAATGGGATTGTGCACCTCTTGGCCACAGTAGCAATAAAATAATTTTTTTTTGTCTTCCTTCTGTTCCTTATCTCACATCCACCCTCCCCTACAGAGTTATTCTAGCATCACATCCCAAATAAACACTAATATCCAAATTTTTTATCTGACCATCTGATTCTACAAAAACAAACCTAAGACACTATTGCTTTCTGTTTCATTTTATCCTTATTGCTTCAGAATCCAATTGCTTCTTCCTAGCCTTTTAATGATCTCTTCAGCTAATCAAAGAGTTGTATCCAGTCCAGTGTATGACAAGACCATCACAGAATATGGTGTCACAATTTAGGTCTTCTCAGATGTTTCCACATGGCTCAATTCTCTGAGTATATGAGGATAGGGATAACGTGCAGTTGATGTTGGGTACCTCTGGGCTTATCTTGAAGGGTACCTAGAACCATGGTACTGATTCTTGGCCAAGACAGAGGTGAACTGTACCGATAGTGATTTATAATATGCTGTTAAAAGTCCAAAATTCCAACCCCAGAGGCATACTGTACCAGCTTGTATACACTATTTATTGAAACTCCATGGATTGATGGTTTGCACCTGTTTACCTGTTCACAAAGCCTGTGTTTAGCTACCTGAGCTGCGAGATATAAAATATCCCTCAGTAAGCTTGAGCCTTGACTCCCCTGAGACTGAGGTGTCGCAAATGTATTTTGGTGGTTCGTGATCAGAAGACGAAGTGCTCCTGTGTGATGGAGTAATAACCCTGGGAGCTGTACCTGGAAGTCTCAGTCCTCTCCGATGCATGCTGGGCTTACTTTCTCCTGCTGTACCTTATCCTTTGCCTTTACTGTTGCTTTGCATGTTTTTCAGTTACCCGACACCATATAATTACTGCACTGAGGCTGCTTTCTGACCACCAAAGCCTTTTGATAGGGGTCTGAGGTGGAGGAAGGAAGGGTTGTTACAGCACCCAAATTTAGAACCGTTTCAGAAAGTTATGGGTACAACATTTTATTGAGCCCTTAAAATGTTGTTTGGCTGAGTTATCATGAAAATTTTTCTGAACACAGACTTTCAGGTTGGTTCACGCTCTAACAGTGGCTGTTGGCTTCTTGATATCTTGGCTATATCTGCCAAGGTCACTGCAAAATTCCTTATTCTCTCATCCTTCCTCATGCACGATGGTCACATACCCCAATGTATGAAGCCCTCATTGT
The DNA here is from genome assembly GCF_057876585.1 of Rhinolophus sinicus. Lineage (NCBI taxonomy): Eukaryota > Metazoa > Chordata > Mammalia > Chiroptera > Rhinolophidae > Rhinolophus > Rhinolophus sinicus. The sequence continues at coordinate 30,606,269 of NC_142513.1, forward strand.
GAAGAGTGTTAGTTTCTCTGGCAAACATTGCTTAAATCCACATGTTGTTGTCTTTTTAAAACACCAGTTTTAAGTAGTGTTTAGTGTTTCCTTCAATGTCCCACCTAGAAATAATCTAGTATGAAAGTTTTAGTCTTGAAGTCATGCTTGACTGACCTGAGCCACTAGTCCTTAAAAAACTCATAGGTTTCTTTCTTAATCGGGAAGGGGACCCTTCACACAGTCTCCCTCTCGTGGTCTGAGTAACAATGTTCTCAGAAGCCAAGAACAAGGCAGGAAGGAAGAGAGGCGTAGCCAAATCTTCTGGAAGGCTCCAGTTACCAAGTGTTATAAGATAACCTGCCCAGAACATCAGATTTCAGGGTAGAATTTTTTTTTTATTTTTATAATTTCACATCACTCCCCACCCCTAGTTTCAGAAGCAGGCCATAAATCTACATCATAAGCTGTTCTTTGAAACAATGAAATAAATTACCATTTGCGTGTTGTATATTACAACACAAATGAACATCATACCCTTCATGTGAAAATTAGAATTGCGTTGGGGGATTCCTAAAGAGCACTGATGATCTTCTAGTTTAATCCAGCTGAAGCAGATGCCATGTGTACCCAATGACATGTCCCTGAGCCAACTCACCATCATCTCTTACCTAGGTGACAGCACCCAGTTTTTCACTATTACTGAGTGCCCACCTTTTGGCTAAATAAAGCAGTATGGTCTTTTAAAAAATATAATATGAAATCACTCCTCTAGTGATAACTCTCCAGTGGTTTCTGTTGTCATTGGAGTAAAAGCAACACACTTTCCCATGTGTACAGGCTCTCTAACTTAATCTTCTAACTCGTGCTTGTCCAAATCCCCTCTCAAAGCAATACAGGTCTGCTTTCTGATCCTTGAACACGTCCCCCCAGGTTCTGGTTCCTGGCACATGAACTGTCCTGTCTGCAAAGGACAGTACTTACTCAGCTGGCTCCTTTTCATCATTCAACTCTCAGCTCAAAATTCCCTGGGTGGTCTGCTCTGATGCCCAGACTAAAGTAGCCCCTCAGTCACCCTTTATCTCATTAACTGTTTATCTTGTTCACAAACTCTATTAATGGCCACATTTATTTACATTTTCTTTTTGCATTTATTTACTTCGTCATCTCCTCCCACTAGAATGGCAGCTCCTTCAAGGCCCCACCCTTGACTTTTTTGTTCACTATCACATCCCAGTTCCTAAAACAATTTGCAGGCACATCGGAGTCACCCCAATGAATATTTGTTAAATAAAGTACTTTTCTGCTTTTTTACTATTGCATATTTTTCTTTTCTTACGGAGATATCGCTGACGTGGAACATTATATTAGTTTCAGGTGTATGACATAATGATTTGCTATTTGTATATATTACAAAATGATCACACTAGTTCACATCCCTCACCAAAAACAACCACAATGCTTTTTTTTCTTATGATGACAACTTTTAAGATCTACTCTCTTAGTAACTTTTAAATACACAACATTATTAACTATAGTCACCATGCTGTATATTATATCCCCAAGATATATTTATTTTATAACTAGAAGTTTATACCTTTTGACCACCTTCACCCATTTCACCTCTCCTCCCAAACCCCATCTTTGACAACCACCAATCTGTTCTCTGTATCTATGAGTTCAGATTTTAAATTTTTATTATTTTTTTAGATTCCACATTGAAGGGAGATCACACAGTAATTGTCTTTCTCAGTCTGACTTACTTTACTTAGTATAATGCCCTTGAGGTCCATCTATGTGGTTGCAAACAGCAAGATTTCTTTCTTTTCTAAGGTTGAATAATATTCCATTGTGTGTGTGTGTGTGTGTGTGTGTGTAATTTAAAACTAAATTTAAAAGGCAAAAATGTAACATAATTTATTCTCCTACCTTTTTATGATGGCTATGGATGAATCAGACTCGCGAGGAGTGTGGCTATTTCTGTTCTGCAACTTTTCGTTGGAGTTCTTCAGTGTTCTTCATTTTTCCTCAGCGTTCATTTTGGCAACAGGTGGAAGCATTTTGCCAGTGTTCTGTAACAACACGGTACCAACATGAGTCAGAACCCCACCAATATTATTGTTTCAAAATAAACACATAACCTCATTTACTTCACATTCTCCCACATGCTGTCCATCCTTTTTGTACTGTTTCTCTCATTTCCTCAGGCAGGCAGCTCCTTACTGATCTGTATATTATTACCCGGACACAACCAGGCAGTGTGAGACTCCCCTTAGCACCTTGCCTGCGTCTGTCACAGCCCTCTTTAATCTTTCCACCATGAGTCCACGTCTCTAACAGATGGTAAGCCCAGTGGGGACAGGCACTGCGCCTTTGGTCCCTGAATCTCTGGGGCCAAGCCCACTCACTTGTAATTACTGATGTATAATACAGTTGATTCTCATTATTTGCGGTAGTTATGTCCTATAAAGCTGCCGCAAACACTGAATTAGTGAACGCTGAACCATTGATCTCAGGGGAAATACAGGATTAGGTTTCTACTGGCCTGGCCCTAACATTTCTTTCATTCAACCAATACATAACCTTGTTTTATGGTTTTATGTATGTATCTGTGTAAAGACCACCACATTTAATATATATTGTTCATCCATTACATTCAACTCATAGCCAACAACACCATAACTCATACTTGAATGAAGCTTATATAAGACATGTATTTTCTCCATAAGGCACACCACATCCTTCTTGTTTGGAACGCTAGATAGAAAGCTTTTCAGCACTATGCCGGCAGGGCATTTCAAACAGCAAAATCAGCAGAAATGCAAGACAACATGAAAAGGTGAATTTGTAGCCATAAAGTCCATGAATAATGAGGATTAACAGTATACACATTGGCTGAATCGAAGTTATATGCAAATCTATAAGTTCCTAATTCTGCTGGTTCAGCACAGCACTGCTATTGAAATGAGTAAATAATAAATGCTACTGATAGGGTAGAAAGAAACTAAATACAGATTTCATATGCTTCATGAAAGATCCAGGAACTGAAAGCAGTTATTCACTCCTAACCCATTAAAAAGACAAATTCCAGATCCCAGTTCTTTTCTTCTTCCTAACATTAATCATTGCTTATCCAATTTTCAGACAAGTGCAAAGAAAACTTCCCTGAAAATAATTATAGGTTGATAGTTCACCTTATTCACTACAGGACAACCCCAACTGCTCCCAAAAGATGGCTCTATTTTTCTCCTTGGATAAAAAGAACAAATACCTGTTTTTATTTTATTATATTCATCAGTTAACCACAAGCGTAATACACACACTTAGCAGACTTGTATTTTCTGTAAAAATCCCAGCACTTTGTGACATTAAAAAATGGAGGTTTCACACTTTAAAATATTTAAACATTTAAAACTGTTTAACACTTCTTTCAGAATACAGATTTATGTTTTAAAGCTATTGCAAAGGTCTTCCAATTAAGTTTACTTCTTTATATTTTAAATTGGTTAAATTCAACCTTGATTTATTTGCAGTTCATTGAAAGTAACTTATAAAATCATCTACTGAAAAGCCTACCCTATGTGTTTAACTATCACTGCTAAGATCAGTAGGACATGCTAGACAGCAATGTTTTGCACAGGTTACAAGAAAGCCTAGAAGGATGGTTCTGAAAGCTCAGTTCTTATATGCTTTTAATTTAGTTCAAAATTGGTTGCCAGATGGGAGGGGGATTCGGGGGAGCTGGGTGAAATATGTGAAGAGGTTAATAAGTACAAATTAGTAGTTACAAAATAGTCATGGGGATATAAGTTAGAGCTTAGGGAATATTGTTAATAATATTATAATAATTATCTATGGTGTCAGGTGGGTACTAGACTTATCAAGGGGATCACTTTGTGATTTATATAAATGTCTAACCACTATGCTGTTCACCTGAAACTAATACAATATTGAATGTCAACTGTAATTGAAAAATAAAATAAAATTTAGTTCAAAATCAGCTAAAATATAAATAGACATAATTTTCTTTTAAAGTCCTGTGATATTCTCTCCAAATATTTCAGAGTATCCGAAAGTAAGTCATCTTGTCAGGAAGTACAATTTCGGGATTGATGATACCATATGATCTACTGTGTAATAATAACATTTTACAAAAGTAATACCTTGACCCAGAAAACTAAAATGAAATAAATGTACCTTATTTTTATACTTTATTAATAACATTACATTATACTTTATAAGTAATTAACCAATATTTGCTTTGAGCTTATTTTGTAAGAATTAGCATTACATTTAATTTTCTAATTATTCTGCTATTTAAACCAAATTAATAACAAAAAAATCAGAAATCATAAACTTACTTTAATACATGCCTAAATCATCACTAAAAGTCTCCTTTCAAATTTCTTTCTTTTTAAACATGCCACTAAAAAGCTGTTACTGCATATATCTGATGAAGCCATATTGCAACTACTGACTTTTTAAAAAGCAATCTGAATTCAGCAGACTAGATTCAGATAACAGGTATATCATTCTGAATCCATTGGTAATGTATGTCTTAATATGAGGTGCTATTGCCAATTAAATTTAATGTTTAATTTTAATTAATTTTAACAATATTAAATATTTCTAAGCTTCAAGAGGAAGGTGTTGGCTTTGGAATTGACAGATGTGGCTCCACCTTATACTACCTGCATGGTTTGGAGCAGTTCATGTTTTCCCGAGTATATTTACTCATCTGAAAAATGGAGATGGACACCATGTTCTAAACCATACAGTGGTCTTTAGGATAAAGTGAAAATGGCCTATGTAAATTTCCTGGCCAATAATGAATAGTATACAATGTTAGCTCTTGTTTTTATTAATTACAAAACCAACCCAAGCAGTATTTCAGATAACTGAATTTAGCTCTTAAAACTTAAAAGTAGTGACCTGCCACCTGTGAATAGTTTGGGGAAAAAAAAAGTTATAGTTCATCCATTTTGACTTACCTGCAAAATAAGCACCTCTGCAGCTGTGGGGTGTGTGTGTGTGTGTGTGTGTGTGTGTGTGTGTGTGTGTGTGTGTTTTATAAAAATAGAGGTATACCTATCAAACAAGCATAACTAAGCTTTTAACACATAAGCCCATGCCATTTTGCATATTTCATTTCCATAGATTCTCTGGTAAATTGGCCCCTCAATATTGGGCACCTTGAGCATCAGGTCAAACAAAAAAACAAATAGCACATGAGTCTGAGGTATGGTTATATTATTGAGCTCATTGGCAAATTACTAAAAAACAACCTCTAAGATTCTACTTTATATAGAACAGAATAAAGATTAACCATCAACTAGTAGTACAAATCGTTTTAGTCCCTGCACATTTTTCCCCCACACATTCAAGGATGAACATCTTATGCAGATACATTTTAATGTGCTTGATACCCAGGATGAAATGGGTCCCCATCAGTCCTGCAATCTTAAAATGTTTGTTGCATTATTCACCTTTTTATTCACTTCCCCTTGTACTCAGAGACGCAATTTTTGAATGGTTGGTTTGACATGTGGTCTGTGCTATTGTGTTAGAAAAACCGGACTTTTTTTTTTCTTTCTCTCTCAAAGAGAATAGGCAATGACCTTGTCCTCACTAATATTGAATTCTGGCCAAATGAACTCCAATGGGTTATGAAATCACGAAAGCTGATAAATCCCATCAGGTCAAAGTCTTCCAACAACTCTGAGACATTGGAGTAAGAGGAGAAAAAAATGGATTGTATGGAAAAAGCCTAACATACAATGTAGTTTTTAACCTTTTTATTATTTTTACTAAAATAGAATCTTTATAAAAGAAGTTAAAATGGATCATTCTTCTTGAAAACATATCTTCAGCTCTGTGCCATTTTATAATAGCTTTTTCTTTGTGTATATTTTATAATGTGGATAACTATATACTTTCAGCTATGTGCTCCTCATCTAATAGGTAAACGCTAGATACATAAAGGGTTTCATTACCAGGTTTGACAGCGTAAAAGCGAAGCAGCAAACAAGCTGGCAGATATATTTTAATATAAACCTCCTCCGAGGAACTGAAACAACATCACATTTGTTTCCAGCTACTCATCTGCCCCTCTGTGATCTTTGTCTCTCTATATAATAAAATATTTATAGCCAGAGCTCAGCATCCCTTTCTCCTTCCTCGCTGTTGGAAAAAGGTGTGTTCTGCTTCCATGGGAGAAAACAACATAATAGAAACACTAAAACTTTGAATAAATAACTTTGGTGAAGTAGAAAACCTAATTGCATCAAAAATGGATTTTCTTTCATTCAAAGCAAGATAACTGTGACACATGGGGCTGCATTTTTACAGTGATTATTTATGCACTTGTCAACTGCACTGAATCCTCTCTAGGGAAAACTTCTCGGGAACCTACAGATCTATTTGCTGTCTTTGGATTTCCTCAAATATGGGTTGAGCACTATTTTGTTTTTCTTTTTGGGTAATAATGAAACTTGATTTTAAAAAATAATCTCACCTTTTCCTATAGGAAAATACCCTGTTTGAATGTCTGTGCTCTATGAGACATTTCCCCTGAGACAATGAGCTTTTCAGGATCGTGAACTATAGGTAATGCTCTCTTGTTAATGCTCTTTCATCTGGAAGACCAGTTTATAATGTGCTGGCTTTTATTTCAGAGTAACTATTCCTTATGCTGAAAAACCAAGCGAACAATTAAATGTGGATATACTGGTTTTAGGGTTGAATAGAAAAAGCACTTAAAGTTTTCATCTGCTAGCTGTGTCCCAGGTTCTAACCCCACTGGCATGTACTTGCTTTTTCAACTTGATTGACTAAACCATTCCGTAGCTGAGCATCCTCATCTTGAACCCAAGGTAACGACAGCATGGACTCACCTGATGACACGAACCTACGCAATTTTCAGAGGATTAAATGAGATGATGTGTGCGTAAGAACTTTAGATACTCTGAATCACAACACGATATTAGGTTTAGAAAAGTTATTTTAATTCCTAAATGTTTGAGTTACACAGAAATTAACTCAAAGTTAATCTGATACAGAATACAGTAAAAGATAACAGCTCAAAACCTGGTGGTAATCTCTCCCAAACGTGAGGATTCTCTAATCTCCACCTGTCCATGCTGATTCCTGCTGAGCTTAGATTTCCAAAGACAGATGACAAGATGAAGGAATGAATGGTAGGGAGATGAGAGAAGAGAGAAAGACAGAAACAGACAGAGAAGGGGCTACCATGAAGTCCACTCTTACAACCATTCCCCTCTTTAAAGCAAGGATTCTTAATTGGGCGTTTGAACTTCAAGTCCCAGGGCTCATTTAGAAAGAAGTCACAGGCTCACAAGTTGAATTTGGATGGGAAAGAAATTACGTCTATATTTTCATTAACCTTTCCCACACTACATTATAATTGCTGCAGATACCTTGAAATATTATTTGCACTCACCACCACTTTGAATATGACAGTTATTAGACCTGCCATCAGATCTTGTATTTTAAAATCAAGAAACATATTACCAAAGCACAAATTAATTTTATTTGAGGTTTTGATAATTGTGTCAACATAATTGGTTTCCATTATGACCCTAGATATTTTATTATGCATTTTAAAAGATTTTGCCAGCAATTGCACTCCTAAGTGTATACCCAAAAGAACTAAAAACAGGGAATCAAATCCTGGTACAAGAATGTTCACAGAAGCATTATTCAGAATAACCCCCAAATGAAAAATGCCCCAAATTGTCAATCAACAGATGAATGGATACATAAAATGTGGTAAATCCATACAATGGAATATTACTCAGGCATAAAAAGGAATAAAGGGGCAGATGGGTGGCTCAGTTGGTTAGAGCACGAGCTCTGGGCAACAGGGCTGCTGGTTCGATTCCCACACGGGCCAGCGAGCTGCACCCTCCACAACTAGAATGAAGTCAATGAGCTGCCGCTCAGCTCCCAGGTGGCCAGAAAGCTCAGTTGGTTGGAGCATGGGCTCTCATGCACAAGTTTGACAGTTCAACTCCTCAACTCCCGCAAGGGATGGTGGACTGCGCCCCCTGCAATTAACATGTTGTGTACGGATCACGAGAATCTTCATGAGGGATTTAAACCCTGCCGTCTGCAACGTGTTAAGATTGTACACCGCACCTTGAGCTGAGCTGCTGCCGAGCTCCCGTATGGCTCAGTTGGTTGGAACGGTCCTCTCAACCATAAGGTTGCCAGTTCGACTCCCCCAGGGGATGGTGGGCTACAATCCCTGCAATTAACAATGGCGACTGGACCTGGAGCTGAGCTGTGCCCTCCACAGCGAAGACTGAAAGGACAACAACTTGACTTGGAAAAGTCCTGGAAGTGCACTCTGTTCCCCACTAAAGTCCTGTTCCCCTTCCCCAATTCAAAAATAATAATAATAATAATAATAATAATAATAATAATTTATTTAAAAAAAAAGGAATGAAGTGCTGACACATGCTACAATGTGCATGAACCTCAAAAACACTATGATTAGTGAAAAGCCAGACACAAAAGGTCACATACTGTAGGATGCCACTTATATGAAATATCCAGAATGGGTTAAATCCATGGAAAGTAAAAGCAGATTGGTCGTTACCAGGCTTTCGGGGGACAAGGGAATGAGGAATTGCTTAATAGGTACAGAGTTTTATTTTGGAATGATGGAAATGTTTTAGAAATAGATAGAGGTGGTTGCACAACTTTATGAATGTGCTAAATGCCAATGAGTTATTTTTAAATGGTTAATTTTATGTCATGTGAATTTCATCTCAATAAATAAAACAAAGCACTATGTTAAAAATTGGTTCCTGGTCTTCCTGAAACTGCCAAAGAAGTCCATGGCACAGCAAAAAGTCAAAATCTCTGATTTAAAAGTTCCCACAATGACACAGGCTCCTCTTCCTTTGGCCCCAGTGGAAGGAGTTAGGCCAACTCCCAGCATGCTAGCGCACCCTTTGCGGCCTCAGATTAAAGATAGAAGGGAGCAAGAATGCAGCCAATGAGCACTAACCTTGCTGTTAAAACAATTCATATCTGTCTATATAGCCTAACATACATTTAAAGATATATTCCAAACAATGAATAATTACTAGAAACTTTCCAGGTAAAGATGGTATTTAGCCATCACCACAAACTACACATTTAAAATGACCAGAAATGGTAGACATTACTTTTTCAATGGTAAGGTTTTCCTGTGTTGTCAGTTCTCCCATATACCATGACCTACTTTGGGAATATTCATGCTAGGTATAATGCTCCTAAAACTTTATTCCACTTCCTTAGGTTATTTTTTTTACTCAACAAACACACATTACAATATCCAGTAGTAACATTTGTTATGAAGGAAGAAAAAAGTCGATCAAGAATGAGAATGACAGGAAGTTACCAAAAAAAACCAGATCAAGAAACACAATCCCAAGAGGTGGTATTTGAGGAGAAACTTGAATGAAGTGAGTATTATCGACAATGGGGGCAGCAGTTTCCAGGCTATGGAGATAGCACGTGCAAATGTCCTGAGGTCATGCATGTTCATGGAACAATGCTGAAGGCCTGTGTGGCTGTAGTGCACTCAGTGAGGAAAGAACAGTATAAAAAGAAGGCAGGGTAAGTAGGCAATGACCAGACTGCATGGCCTTTCAGGCCATTTTAAAAGATTTTGAATTTTACTGAAAGTCTGATAGAGCAGAAGATGTCATGACCTAATTTACATTTTAAAAGTGTTCATAGGTTTGGTGCAAACACTGCAGAACAAGATTACAAGCAGGGATATTAGTGAAGAAGCCATTTACGTAGCAGAAGCAAAGGATGACAGCAGCTTATACTAGGGTGTTAGTAGTAGAGACAGTAAGAAGTTGTCCAATTCTAGATATATTTTGAAAGTATAGATGTCTCACTGATGAGTTGGCTATGGTGCAAGGGAAGGTAGTTTGGCCTGAGCGGGCACAGTGGACAGCAGTGCCACTTATAGAGTGGGAGAGAAATGGAGAGAAACAGATTTAAATGCTGCCTTAGTTTGTTTGGGCTGCTATCACGAAATACCACAGACTGGGTAGCTCATAAACAGAATTTCTCACATTTCTGTTGGCTGGATGTCTGAAATCAGAGTGCGAGCATGGCCGGATGAAGGCTTGCTTCCGGGTTGCATCCTCACATGGTGGAAGGGGTTGGAGAATTCTGTGGGGTCTCTTTTATAAGCACACTAATCCCATTCATGAGGGCTCCACCCTCATGACTTAATTACCTCCCAAAGCCCCACCTACTAACGCCATTATCTTTTGGGGTCAGAATTTCAACATATGCTTTTGGAGGAGGGAGGTTGAGGAGTACACAAATATTCAGACCATAGCAAATGTGTTGGTCAGGAAAATCAAGGGTTCCATTTTGGACACCGTTAATAGATTGATTGCAAAACATGGCCCAAATACTTCATCTTTCACTGTATCAACTATCATCAGTGGGTGAGTTATATGATAGAGATTAAAAACTGATGAAACAAGGGCAAAAGTCTCACTATTTAACCAATCTGATGTTTAAAACATTTGAAATAGGAGTTTCGTGATGTTGATAAGTCTTATTTCTGGTGATGTTAACCTTGATCATTTGGTTAAGGTGGCATCAGCCAGTGGTAAAATGATACTATTTTTTCCCTTTGTAATTAGTAAATACCTTGGGGGTTATACTTTATATGCTACACACACGAGTATGTCCTGTTCTCCACAAACTTTAGTTCACTAATTTTAGCAACTGTCAGAGGATTGTGCCTGCAACAATCATCACTGTGATGTTTGCCTAATGGTAATTTTCTGTTTCTTCTCATTCTTGCCCTGGAGTTTATTTAGTTCCATATATTTAATTGGAATTCTTCCACAAAGGAAAACTGTCCCTTCACCCCATTTATGTATCCAATTGTTTATTTATATCAGCATGTACTTGGGGATATTTACTTTATTCTAGGGATTATAATCCCAAACTCTCATTATATATTTGGTTGCTCAACTTGTCCCAGTTTTGGCTACTGGGAACTCCAGATAGATTCATGTGTCCTTTGGACATGCTCTTGGTTTTTTTTTTTCCTTTGTTTTTTTTTTTTTTTTTTGGGGGGGGGGTTGTTTTTTGAGTGCTATTTTAAACGTTCTGACAATACAAATATTCTGGGCAATTCATATTTTTCCTGATCCAGCCATGGAATTAACTACTTCTCCAAAGAACCTTGGTTCCTTTCATTGGAGAATGGTGTTTAGAAATCAAGATGTGGGCACTAGGTATACTCTTTGCTACTGGGGTGTCACTGATTTTAGGCTTTCTCAATAGTCAGAGTTAGTAAATATATGTATGTATACTAACTTATACATATACACACACACCTGTATTTATGCATCAACTCAATCTAATCATTAGAAACCATCAGACAAAGCAAAATTGAGAGACATTCTACAAAATAACTCACTCGTATACTTCGAAAGTATCAAGTTCATGAAAGACAAGAAAGAATGAGTAACTGTCTTCAACTGAAGGAGACTAAGGAGACATGACAACAAACTGTAATTTGGGGTCTTGGATTGAACATAAAAAGGACACTAATGGGAAAACAGATGAAATTAAATAAGGTCTTTAGCTTAGTTTATATTAGGAGTTGGCAACCTACAGCTCATGTGTCAAATATGGTCTGCCACTTATTTTTGTAAATAAAGTTTTATTGAAACTGATACTCTCATTTGTTTACATGTTGTCTATGACTGTTTTTATATTTCAATGGTAGACTTAAGTAGCAGTGACAGACACCTAAAATAGTTACTATCTGGCTGTTTATAGAAAAAGCTTGCCAATTCCTGATTTATAGTGTTGTACCATTTTTAAATTCCAATTTTTGATAATTTTACTATGGTTATGTAAAATATTAATATTAGGGGTGATGAGTGTTTAGAAACTTTATACTACTTTTGCAAATTTTCCGTAGGTCTAAAATTATTTCAAAATAAAAATTGAAATATTTTAATTAGGTACTAACATATAAAATACAGGAAATTTCACATAAAATTTCTGTATTTGTGAGGTTTTTTTTTGAAAAGTCAGGATGTTTGATAACACTGCCCAATAATCAAAGTAAAATGAAAGTTGAATCCTGTGGGTAATATGTCTAATACTGCTGATCATTGACTATTGGCTTCCAGAGCATCTGAATTCTGATTTTGTTAGGGCACAAAGTATCAGATAAAAGACCATACTCCCTATCCTCTCATAACCAGGGGTGGTCAATGATGTATAAGCATAAGTGTTCAAGTGAGACTTTAAGGAAAGCTCATTAGATAGGTCAAAAGGCAAATACAAGCCCTATTTGACCTTCCCCCTTTCTACTGCTTTTTGCCTGGAAAATCAATGTAATGGCTGGAGTTATGGCAGTCATCTTAGACCATGAGGTGAGAATAGAAACCATGTATCCATTCTCACTTCAGGTAGAGGCCAAAGTAGAAGAAACTTGTGGTAGATTTATTGTGGCCTAATTTTTCATGCATGCTTTTCTTTGTGCGCTTTGCAACATCTCCCATCAAGGGGTGGAATCTGTTTCCCAACCCATTTAATCTGGGCTGGCCTTAAGACTTGATTTGGCCAAGAGAATGTGGCAGAAGTAACAGAATATCAGTTTTGAACCTCGAGACCTCTAGACCTTTGAACCTCTAGACCTCAACTTTCTCATTTGGAAACCTTCCACTGATACGTGAAATATTTCACGCTACAGAACGATGAGAGGCCATGTGGTGTGAGACCCATTAGGATGCCCTAGCTGAGAACATCCTAAACCACCTACAGCCAGTCCCCCAAATACATGGGACAACCAAGTCAAGATCAACAGAGTTACTTACTCAACCCAGTGCTGACTGCAGATGTAGGCAAAATGCCAGCCAAGACCAGAAAATTCTCACAGCTTATTTGTTTATGACACTGAGTTTGGGGTGGTTTGCTATGTGGTATATAGATCCTGCATCTCTTATGGCTATGGAGTCACCACTACGGCCTGAGACCTTTTGCCTAAAGTTATTTTTTTATAAGAGAGAAAAACACCATCTTGCCTAAAAGACTCTTATTTTCAGTCTGTCTTACTTGGTACCAAATAGAATTCCTAAGTGACATATAAAGGGCATGAGCTGTTTACTTTCACATAATCCTCACTCATCATGTGTCATTTATGTCGCCTGCCTTGCTCCTGTACCACTTGAATGTGTGACTTCTACTCTACAGCCGCATTTTTTAAAAAGAAGAAGAAAGATGATCTTTTTGTCTCACTTTGTACTTTGAGGCTCTTTTAACTCAGTGGATTTTTTTTAAAGGGGGCATAGTACAGGACAATTATACTATTGCTTTGTAAACTCATATTATACCCAAATAATGTGAACTGGAGGCCAATGGCTCAGGACAGCAGTGGAAATTCCTGTGGGGACTAAAGAAGTGAGTGAAATGATGTTTTTTTAGAGCATTTTAAGCTTAAGTTAATGCCAGCCTCCCTATTTTGTCAAGTGCTGCTGGAAGTTTGATGAAATCCCTTTAAAGATGAAACATTTCTCTTAGAAAAGAGCAGTATAAACCTACCATCAAACATTATTAGAAAAAAATGTGGAAATCCATACAACAGTTGCCTTTAACATACATACGTATAGTTATATTGAGAGATTTGAGGTTTCAAAAAATGCTAAAGACATTGTGGGGACAGAGACCCAGAGAGCAGTTTCCAGGCTCTCAGCCTCACATGGAAAGGTGCTGGCTCAGGTAGTGGATAGCGGTCAGCTGTGGCTAGTTGGCAGTCAGATGTAACCATTGAGCCATTGGCCACTAATATAACTGCCGCGGCTACGTTGGGGAGTTGAGGGGAGTCGAGAACAGTCGAGGAGAGTCGGTCGGTTGGCAGCAAAGCGGACAGCAGGTCGCATGTCGTGTGAAGCCAGCCTCCAGTGAGACCATAGTGGAATGACTCCCCTACCTATGGCTCCGTGGGTGTTCTTTTTTGGCCTAGCCACATCCTGCGTTCTTATGTGGGGAGCAGGAGCAGAGACCCAGACCCTGCAGGCTGCCCCACACGACAGACATTCTGCTAAAAATAGTCATAATAATGAACATATAAAACAATTACACATATATCATAGCAGACTGAAAAAATATTAATAAACAGTGAATATTAAAACTATGACAACCTATCAATTAAAATACATAAGAGCAATTAATATTTCATATGTCTAATAAAAAGTATTACAAAACAATTTGATGCTTTTATACTCGTATTTTAAACAGCAGCTTTCATCAATAAAATTACCACAAAAAAGGATATTTCAATTTATAACTGGTATAGTACTGCCATGTTTTCAGAAAAAATTAAATACTTCCATGAGAAATAGCTCCATACGGAGACTTGTACTTTATAATAAGAAACTCAAGAATGTGGAGCCCATGCTTCGAATTTAGGTATCATTTAATTCTGCATCACAAACCTTTAACAAAAAAAGGTAATAATATGTGCATGCTTAAAAGAGTCTTAGGCTCTGAAGATTCTTTGTAAAATGTAAAAGCTCTTAACAAAAAATCTGGAAAAGATATGATGATGTAAGTGTGCTCTGATTGGCATGCTTACTCACTTGGAATGAATATACACACGCATCCACATAAAATTGTAGACACCAGTAACCACTGTTAGCCCAAGCAAGTGATTGTCTATTTCATTAAGCTCTTGATTGCTGACTTCAAATTCCTGTCAGCTGGTTTTCTGTGCTAATCCTTGATCTATTGTATAGAGACGCAGCCTCGTCTGATGAAAAATGACTGGGATTCATGTATGTCAATGGTTGGTAAGAAGTGTTTCTCGAAAACAAAACCCAATGGTCAGAACAGGGAAAATTCCAGTGCTGCATTATATAGCAAGCACCTCAAGGAGCTCCAGTGGGCACTGACGATGGCAGAGAGTTTAGGTAGATATCATTTTTCCAACTCTTGATGTTGTAGGCAAAGATTGAGGGCTTCATTCACCAATAAATTATGGTAGAACACATCTCCTTGGTGAAGAAGCAAGCTCTAAGGTGGCACGGACCAAAAGAAATATAATGTGAACCACAAATATGAGTCAAACATGTAATTTTAAATTTTCAAAAAAAGGTAAAAAGAAACAGGTAAAATTAATTTTCATAATGTATTTTAGTTAAACCAATATAGCCAAAATATCATCATTGAATCATGTACCAATGAAATATTCTTATTCACTTTTTTCAGAATAGACCTTTGAAATCCAGTGTTTATTTAAGGCTTACAGTACATATCTCAATTTGGGGTAGCCAAATTTCAATTTCTCAATAGTCATATCTGGCTCCCACATTGGGCATTGCAAGTCTAGAGTACTCTATGATTTACTGTGATGATTTAGAGATCTTAGGAGTGACAGTAACTAGATACTAAAAGAATATTTCAAATATAATAGATTAACAAACTTTCCAAGAAGAATTTAATAGAAATTACATTAGTAATACAAACATTAAAACCAACTAATTGGGTGTTTTAGTTTTTAAACACACCACTTTTAAAGCAGGATTTTGCACTGGAGAGGAAGTATATCACTGCAAACTCTTTCACTTATAACTCAAATATTTTGCAGGTAGAGAAATTATTGGGACATTAACATATAATTAAAATTCATTAAACTGTAGTTAAACAACCCAAGCAAACACTGAAACATGTTTATTTATATTCTGCAACAAGGATAATAAAACATAATAATATAGGAAGATTGAAGTGAATATAAAATGTCAAAATTAATAGCACAATCTTATAATCAGCTTCCAATGCAATTATTAGTCATTAGAAAGGAGTTCATTCACATTAAAAATTGACATGTAGGTTTTTCTCCATAGTCAGTTGAGTTCATTACAAAGATCTATAGATTCATTAGGTCAAATAGAAGGTATAGAGGCCAGGTTGCATTTTAATAAGCCATAAAACCATAAAACCTCTACACAAAAATTGGTGCTGTGCAGAATATGAAAAAAATTTTTTTTAAAGGTTTTTAAGTAAAAATATTTATTTTTAAACAGTTGATGGACTCTAATATCAATTAAATGTTGTAAGCCATAAGGCTGTCAAGTTACCTGATAACTCAGTAATACTTAAAGTGTGTGCTTCTTAGGGTGGCTTTTAATGGTATTCCATGAGATTGTAAAACAAATAATCTTCACAAAATATATATGGCAAAAGTTATACATTTAAAAAACTCTCTGATTATGTATTATTCAGGTATTCACTGTAGAAAAGTTGAAAAAAACACACACAAAAAGGCACAAAGTAGAAAAGAAAATCACTCAGAATACCAGCACTCAAGACATGGATGACATTTTTAGTTTACATCCTTCCACAATTATACTACCGTGTTTCCCCCAAAATGAGACGTACCTGGACAATCAGCTCTAATGCATCTTTTGAAGCAAAAATTAATATAAGACCCGGTCTTATTTTACTATAATATAAGACCAAATCTTATAATATATCATGTCATATTAATTTTTGCTCCAAAAGATGCATTAGAGCTGATTGTCTGGCTAGGTCTTATTTTCTGGGAAACAGGGTAGCATAATTATTACTACCAGGTATTGGTGATATAACAAACTCATGTGGGCTCTCTTATAGATCTAATTCCTCCAACAGACCATATAATCCCACTTGGTACACATGTACCCACACCCTTCCCCTCTCCTACACAGCCCTCTACGCAAAGGTTATAGAGAGTTCAGGGGCATTTTAATTTCAGGCTGATCTATCAATGCTTCCTCTCATGTCCTCCTCCTCCCACTCCATGCCCCTCAGTCACACCCCCAACATTCACAACCATATAATAAGACCTCTGTCTGAACACACTTTCTTCCAGTTAGTTCAAAACTTGAAATGTTATCTTATTTAAGAAGAGATGTTGCTTGCATAGAGATACAAATTAACAGCTTTACTTAACAACCCTAAAACAGTGGCATAATTTGGAAGAGACATCACCTTCCACCTCTTACTCACTAATATGTTGGTACTGGCTGATAAATGTAATCCTTTGGTTGTATTTTACTGGGCTTTACTTTGTGCCTGGAAGAACATACTTTCTCAGAACTAGATTCAACAATAAACAATCATCGAGTGCTTAAGACAGCAGACATTGGATTCAGTACAGGCTAGTGAATTGTGCATGAATCAGACAGTCCTTTAACCTCACGAAAGTGATAGTAAGGAAGATAGCGCACAATCAATTAAACAAACGGACACATATTTACATACTGGGATCAACGCTGTGAAGGCTTTTTAGAAAATAGACAACGACATATTGGTTCTAAAATTCATATTGAAATTCAAAACTTAAAATAGCTAAAATAAGGTTGAAAAAATAACAAAGTTGGAAGAATAAGAAATCATGATAGTGTGATATTGATGTTAACTTAGACAAACAGATCAATGGACAAAATAGGGTCCAAAAATAGAATCACAGATAGATATATGGACTACTGATTTTCAGCAAAGTTGCAAAGGCATGCAGTAGAAAAAGATAGTCTTCTGAACAAATGTTATTACAACAATTGCATGTCCATTTGCAAAAACACAAACTTTAATCATATTTATCACCATACAAAAAGATAACTCAAAATGGATCACAGACTGAAATGTAAAACCTAAAACTATAAAACTTCTAGAAGAAAACATAGAAGATAAACTTAGTGATCATGGATAAGGCAGATTTCTTAGACACAACACTAAAGGCATGAGCCACAAAATAAAATTTTGAAAAATTAACCTTCATTAAAATTACGGACTTCTGTTCTTCAGGGGTCACCGTTAGGAGGATGAAAAGACAAACCAAAGACTGAGAGAAACATTTTAAAGTCATAAATCTGACAAAGGACTTGTATTCAGAACAAAGAACCCTCAAAACGAAATACTTTTTTAAAAACCAAGGAACCCAATGAAAAACTGAGCAAGATTTGAACAGTTCATGAATATATATTGATGATAAGTACACATATGAAACTATGTTCAATATTGTTAGTCATTAGAAAATGTAAGATTTAAACAGACAGTTCATGAATATATGTTGATGATAAGTGTACACATGAAAATATGTTCAGTATCGGTAGTCATTAGGAAAACGTAAACTAAAAACACAATGTGGTACCACTATACTCTCACTACAATTTCTATAATTAAAAAGATTAACCATACCCAGTTTTCGTAGATGTAGAAACACTGGGACTGACATACCTTCCTGGGAGAAGGTCAAATGTATAAAAAAGCACTTTGGAAAACAGTTTGGAAGTTTCTTAAAATGATAAACATATGCCTACTGTGTGATCCAGCTATTTCAGGACTAGATATTTACTCAAGAGAAATCAAATTATATGTCCACAGAGAGGCTTGTGCATGCATGCTCATGGCAGCTTTATCGATAATAGCCCAAAACTGGAAACAACGCAAATGTCTATTAACAGGTAAGTGTTTAAAAACTAGTTAAATATCCACACTATAGACTGCTGGTTAACAATAAAACAGAATGAACTCTTTTTGGGGGAGAGAGCTATAAAAACTGATTAAAGTTTATATGACAAAAATCCCAGTAAATGTTTCTTTTAATAAATGGTTTATCGATATTCTCAGATCCAGTCTAATCATCCAAGAAAAAGTCATTTCCACTCTTCTTTTGTTCTACATCCTTAATTGAATTGAGTTTGTTCATTTCTGGCCTATAGTTTTCTTGGATCTTTTCTGAATGTAATTTCAAGCTGAGACAAAAATTTACTCATGATAGCCAAAGCAGTTTGGGAACAGAATGAACTCTTGATACATACTACAACTTGGATAAATCTCAGAACAACGATTCTGAGTGAGAGGCCAGACCAGAAAATTGTGCATACTATACGATTTCATTTATATAAAAATCTAGCAAATGCAAACTCATATATGGTAACAGAAATAAGATTAGTGGTTGCCTGGGGACAAAGGTGATGGTGGATAGACAGGGATATGAGACAGATTTTAAAGAGCCACCAGAAAACTTTTTGGGGCGACAGAAATGTTCAACACTGTCTTATTTGTGTTGATGGTTTCATGATTGTATACAGATGTCAACACATATCAAACTGTACATTTTAAATATGGTCAATATTTTTTCTTTGTATGTCAGTTCCTCAATAAAGCTGTTTTTTTGTTTGTTTTTTGTTTTTGTTTTTAAAGAGTGGTCAGTTCCTCAGTTGTAGTAGCCACATACTTAAATAAGCTCAATAATCTTACAGGGCGAATGGCTACTGTATTGTCAGTGCAGATATACAATATTCCCATCAAAGCAGAAATTTCTATTAGACAGCTCTGTTCAAACTCCTGTATTATTACTAAAAAGTGATTGATAAATTTTAAAAAGCAAATAGGGGTTACTCTTCCTCTCACAAATATCTCAGGGTACTCTATCCATTATTGGCAATACTCTGTAATATCTGCAAAGTCTCTTATGTATCATGATGCCACATCACACTGAAAAAGACTTCTTTCTGCAGTTGGATCAACACAGGGTCTTTCTTCCTTCTTTAAAAAAAAAACACAAAAAATCATCATCACAGGGCCGGCCCTGTGGCTCAGGCGGTTAGAACTCCATACTCCTAACTCCGAAGGCTGCCGGTTCAATTCCCACATGGGCCAGTGGGCTCTCAACCACAAGGTTGCTGGTTCAACTCCTCAAGTCCTGCAAGGGATGGTAGGCTCCGCCCCCTGCAACTAAGATTGAACACGGCACCTTGAGCTGAGCTGCCTCCCGGATGGCTCAGTTGGTTGGAGTGTGGGCTCTCAACTACAAGGTTGCCAGTTCAATTCCTCGAGTCCCCAAGGGATGGTGGGCAGCGCCCCCTGCAACTAAGATTGAACACGGCACCTTGAGCTGAGCTGCCGCTGAGCTCCGGGATGGCTCAGTTGGTTGGAGTGCGTCCTCTCAAGGTTGCCGGTTCGAGTCCCGCAAGGGATGGTGGGCTACGCCCTGTCTAACTAACAACAGCAACTGGACCTGGAGCTGAGCTGCGCCCTCCACAACTAAGACTGAAAGGACAACAACTTGAAGCTGAATGGCACCCTCCATAACTAAGATTGAAAGGACAACAACTTGACTCGGAAAAAAGGCCTGGAAGTACACACTGTTCCCCAATAAAGTCATGTTCCCCTCCCCCAATTAAAAAAAAAACATCACAGCTTGCAAACGTGGTCTAAGTGCTCACTGACTCGTCTAGAGTGATATAATAGAACAAACATTTCAGCTGGGTAAAATGATCTCAGTATTTGACATTTCCTGATACACAGATAAACCATAGTTTATGGAAGTGAATTTTAAATCTCCAGAAATTCAGAAAGAGGAGAACTAAATTACCTGCCTAAGAAAAAGTGCTATTTTTAATTTATGCTACTCTTTCTCTTGATTTTTCAGTCTTTTCCAAGAGCTAAATGTTATCATCAGCATGAACCCGTACCTCCACCTCACTTTGTTATCATGGGTCAGAACAATGAACGTTGTGAGACTGAATAATCAATTATTTTTTAAAAATCATCAATAATGTTCTAAGCCTAATTTGAGAGAACCCCAGATTGAGTGATTTATAGACAAGAAGGATGCTTTGTCTTCAGAAGGGTCTGTTTCAAATAAAATATTCAAGATAGACGTATATCTTGTCACCAAGACTCTCAACCTGGAATCAGTGAAGACAGAAATGGGAGTTGAAAGGCCTACTAACCACACTTGGGCATTTCCCTATGAAAATGCAGGTCCAAGCTAAGTGACGCAGAGATAGTCTTATAGCTAGTTTTTGCTCAGTGCAGTATCTCATGCCAACCAGATGCTCTAATTTGGTAGTTGTACATGTTTTATATTTTTAAAGGAAAAAATAATTATTAAAATCTCTGGCACAAAACAGTTTCCAAATATGAAGTCTATAGGGAAAAGAAATTATAAGTGTTCTTTAGTGGTAAAAATGTTGAAGTCAGCACTGGACTTTACCAGCAAACTTCTTAATTAAGAGTTAATATCCTGGCAGGGATTAGGGGAGTGTTAGCAGAGAAGGAGACTTCAGCACAACTGGGGGATTAGCAGGAAGCCTAGCAGTAAATTGAAGGCTCTTAAGACATGGGGTTTATTTGGATGGAGGGGCATGTCTAAGGCAAATTGAGATTCTCTAGAAATAATGTGAAAGTCATTAGTGTGGGGATGTGGCAAGAAGCCTGGCGCTATCCCATTTCTCTTCCTCACCTGTTAGGTAATTGTGGTGATTGATAGAATTCATAATGCCTCCTGTGTTTAGTAATCCCCATCTTCTTACCCATACCTCTTGCCATGTGACTTTGGAGTTACTCCCAAAAAGGTGAGGTGCATTTCTCCACCGCAAGTGACTTGCTTTGTCCAATAGAGTAACAGCTTACTACTCCAAGGCTAGGTCTTGAGAGACCTTGTCTGTTTTCTCTTCTGTTTTTGCCCTACTGCCCTCTTCTTGAGAACAGGCTAGGGCCGCTCTGCTGAAAGGTGAGAGACAAATGGAGCAGGGCAGAGTTGCCCTGCTCTTCCCAGCTGAAGATCAGCCACAGCCAGCCAAGTACAGTCATATGAGCCCAGCCAAGACAAGACCATCAGAACTTTATAGCTGACCCATGGCTGATCCAAGACCCATGAGCCATAAACGTTCATTGCAGTATTGAGATATGCCACTGAGATTTTGTGTTTCTTAGACAGCATTGTTGTGGCAGTAGATAACTGCTATAATACCCACATTCTCTGAAATGCTGAAAAATGAGAGTTTAACTAGATGGTCTCTGAGGTCCCAATATGGCTCAGCTTTTGGCAACTGAACCGACATAAAGTCTTGGGCTGACACATGAGGTTTGATCAAAAAACACGTGAATGTTTAAGTTTTTTAAAAAGTTTATTACAGTAAAAGAGACATTCCCATTAATCCCCCTCAAAATATTCCCCCTCGCTTCGAACACACTTATCCCATTGCTCTTGCCACTATCTGAAGCAGTTCTGGAAGTCCTCTTTCATGTCTTTACTTCATTCGCCATCATGACAACTCTCCATTGTCACACATCACTTCTGGTACGGCAATTTCTGTCAAATAAAAAAATTACGGTGTGTCCTCATCTACCTTATTCACCGGATCTGGCACCATGTGATTCTGGCTTTTCCCCAAAGTCAAAATAACCATGAAGGGTAAACATTTTGGACTGATTCAGGACATCGAGGCAGCCATGACAGCGCAACTAAAACACTCATGAAAGTGGACTTCCAGAACTGCTTCAGAAAGTGGCAAGAACAATGGGATAAGTGTGTTCGAAGCACGGGGGAGTATTTTGAGAGTATTAATGGCAATGTGTCTTTTACTGTGATAATTTTTTTTAATTTAAACATTCCCTGTATTTTTATATTACACCTTGTATCGATCACAGAATATACTGCCAAAGACTTTCACCAATCTGCCTTTATTTAACTTCATTTATATGCAAGGCCCCCTTCTGGACAACCACAGTTTTACAGTTTCATGCCCTTGATTTCAAATTATCTGCAAAGTTGAAAGACAGGAGTAATAAATGTATGACTCCGTGAGACCCAGTAAGCCTCCAGTCTGGTGACAGAAAATAGAGGAAGGAAAGAAAAAAGGAAGGAAGGAAGGAAGGAAGGAAGGAAGGAAGGAAGGAAGGAAGGAAGGAAGGAAGGAAAGAAGGAAGGAAGGATGGGTCAGAGGACAGAAGGAAGAGAAAAACTAACAATACCTTAAAAATGCCTTAAAGAATTGTTCACACTCCTTTAGATCACCCTCAAGCCCACCATTCTTTTTCTTACCCCACCCAACATCACTCAGTTATATTATCCATGAGGTCCCTGAAGGAATTTGAGTATGTCTGTGATGATTAACAAAAATTTACGATTAAGCTCCTGTTGGAATGAGGTCTAGCCTCTAGTCTGTTGGTTAAAAATGATATGACTTTTTTATATTAGTTTGAGGTGTACAGCACAGTCATGAGACAACTGTAAAACTTACGAAGTGATTCCCCTGATAGGTCTAGTATGCACCTGGCACCATACATAGGTATTGCAATATTATTGAATGTCAACTATAATTTAAAAAAAAAACAAAACTTAATTAAAATGTTTAACTATAGGAAAATATGGTGTATAGAAACTTTTGCTTTTATTTTCAATATAATGCACGGGAAGGTTAAAAAAAATAATGATATGACTTTAGGCAAGTTGCTTGACCTCTCTTAGCCTCAACTTTCTCATTTATAAGTTGAAGATTAATCCCTTCCCAAACTACTTCAGAGGGTTATTCCCAGGAGAAAATGTGGTAACATCTATAAAATTGTTTTAAAAACCCTAATGTGTTCTACAAAATGTCAGGCTCTATCCTGAGCACGGCTGCTAAGGGCAAAGGACTTTGTCAAGGGAGTGAGAAGGCAACATGTTAACACGTGGAGGTCTCTTAAGGACTTGCATGGAATCTTTGATATACCCACTTGTTCAGGTGACACTAAGTAGGATCCCAGTGATCCAGCAGAGAAAAAATCCTCCCTCCTTTCTTTCCAAAAAGGAATAC
Organism: Rhinolophus sinicus; assembly: GCF_057876585.1. Taxonomy (NCBI): domain Eukaryota; kingdom Metazoa; phylum Chordata; class Mammalia; order Chiroptera; family Rhinolophidae; genus Rhinolophus; species Rhinolophus sinicus. The sequence continues at coordinate 30,629,884 of NC_142513.1, forward strand.
TTTGAAAAATGTCAGGCCAACATTGGAAGTAGCTACTCAGAGATCCTGCCCTTTTGTCCTTATTTAAATCCTACCTTTAAAAGACATAAAGGGAGGTTGGAGGCCAGCAGTGGTCCTATGATGAGCAGGTCTTCTGAAGGCACAGAGCAAGGACAGCTAAGGAAAGCAATGTGTTATCCAACCTTCACCGCCCAAGGGCATTCAGATGTCACACAGAGTTGACCTTCTTAGAAAAGATTCTAATAATGATTTCCTCCCCATACACCCACACGTTACTCTGAATCTGTTCACAGCAAGGAAACCAACAGACAGATGGCATTGGAAATATCAGGTGCCAAGAATACACTGTTTCTTGCATGCAAAAGCCAAATAAAAAGTGAGAGAATCATCTTACTTTTATTATTTTCTCATAATAAAGGTTAACTGTGAAACTAAAGCATAGCTGCCCATAAATGAAAATAAGAGCCCCATTATTGTATCCAAGTCACTCTCTCATTCATCAGATAGAAGTAGGTTTTCATTGTTTTCAATCTTGTGCAATAAAATCATCTAAATATCCCATAAATAAATTACACACACTGATGATCATTCTCGTAGCTGAAGGCCCTGAGGCGTCTTCAGTATAAGAAAATATACCAAGTTGTGTGCAAACAGCAGACATTATGCTTGCAACCCTTGATGTTAGAGATGCCTTTCATTTATATTTGCTCTATACTCCTATTGTAGAACACACACACACACACACACAAACACACACATGTGCACATGCGTATGCGCAAAGTCATTTCAGGATGAACTGAAAAAAATCATTTGATTTCCAGATTTACTTATGTACTTCATTTCCAAATGGTAAGTTTCAAAAGTGCCACCAATATCTTGGTATAGACAAAAGTGAATGTTCTCTAAATCTAAAGCATTGTTCATGTCTGAGAAAAAGAGAATTAACCCTGGGCCCATCACTTCCTTGCTCCTTCCATCTTTAAGATGTCCTTGAGTAAGTGTTGACCTTGACAAGACCAGGCCTCCTTGTAAACACAATGATTGGATATTCTGGCAGGAAAATAACCCGGAAACATCTGATCTAACTAAAGTTTTAGCAGATTATTCCTGGCCTGCCTTGATGGCTTCATCGATTAACCTGGAATTTATGGATTTATAGGACTCAGCCTACTGGAAATGAACATTAGTCATATAGGCTCTCTGCCTATGTGATTTAATGAAGTGTAAAAAACTGAGAAGCCCTAAATCTAAATGGCTGAACCTGAACTAACTTATGTCACACCTTTAGGTAGCATTTGTTGGTTACTCCTAAGTCGAAATGCATTCCAGAGCATAATAAGGGAGTTTTAGGAAGCCACATCAGAAGTTCAAAGCCCCTTCAGAGCCAGATGTTAGGATGCTAAGATTGCACTTATGGTTTTTTTCAGTCATAGTCTTCACTAATTGTTAGTAATGCTTGTTGTTGGGTAATGTTCATGATCCTTTGTGAAACAGCAATGTGCTAGATACAATATCTATTCTTTAAGAATAAGAAATATTTTAAAGGAAAACGCCCTAATTCCCTGAAGTCTGTGGTAAGCTAAGAAACGGCCCCCCAAGAGATATCCATATCATAATTCCTGGGACCTGTGAATATTACTTGATATAGCAAAGACTCTGCAGTTGTGATTAAGTTAAGGAGCTTAAGATGGGGAGGTTATCCTGAATTAGCCAGATAGGTTCTAAATGCCATGATGTATCCTTATAAGATCGAGGAGGCAGAGGGAGATTAAACACACAGAAGAGAAGGTGATGTCAAGGGAGATTTGAAGATGCTGGCCTTCAAGACTGGAGTGAAGTGAAGCCAAGGAATGCTGTCAGTCACCAGAAGCTGGAAGAGGTAGGGAACAAATCCTTCCCTAGGACCTCAGGAGGGAGTGCGTCCTTGCTGACACATTAGTTTCAGCACATTGACACTGTGTTTCCATGAAAATAAGACCTAGCTGGACAATCAGCTCTAATGTGTTTTTGTAGCACAAATTAATATAAGACCCGGTATTATGTTATTATATTATATTAAATATTATATTAATTGTATTAATTATATATTAATCATATTACATTATATTATATATTATATTATAGACCCAGTCTTGTATTATAGTAAAATAAGACTGGGTCTTATATTAATTTTTGCTCCAAAAGACGCATTAGAGCTGATTGTCCAGCTAGGTCTTATTTTTGAGGAAACACGGTACTTCCAACTTCTGGCCTTCAGAACTGTGAGAAAACAGATATCTACTGTTTTTAGGCACCAAGTTAATTACATACATCTTTAGATGCCCTGAAATATTCGAGTTCATTAAATAGAAACAAAAACCTGAGAAAGCAATTATGGCTTCTTCTAAACAGAAATAATTTATACTTTTAGCTCATTCAACTGACAAAACTGGCCTGTGCTCCTAATATAAGGGCTAGACCATGTAAGCTCATTAAAAGCAAGGACTTCTCTGATTACATTAACATCTCCAGTATACAGATCTTCATGGACATTTAAAATACGTCCAATGAATGGATAAAAGAACTAAAATATTAACAAATTAAGACTTTGGGGAAAAAATCATTAAGTTCATGCTGGGTGACTCAATGAGTAGACAGGTGGATCATGAATTGTATAGAAGATTGGTAGACCATTTATCTTCCTGCTAACATCACAGCAGATAGAACTCTGTCACACTTATGAGATATGTGTAGTGGAATATCATCTTGGATGACGTTCCATACAAACTTAAAGTTATCTCCATCTTGCTTTTGGGTTTAAATGGTTGGCACACCCATGGCACTCAGCATTAGCTCTTGTTTCTTTTCCATATCCCTTGCAATATCAAGTTTTGTTTTTCCATGCTCTGTGATTTGAACAAAATCAGTTCCTTCTAGTTATGCTGAGAGGCCTCTTGGGGAACGCACAATTCATTTGCCAATGTAGGAGCTGCTGAGGAAGTTTCAACAGCCGGTTGACGAGGGTAGTGAGGAAACTACACAGGCCCTTTGTTCCTCCCAAGTAAAGTTTTTGGAGTATGTTCTCAGTATGTGATTTAAAATGAAGTCATCCCCGGGTGGCTGGATAGCTCAGTTGGTTAGAGCGTGAGCTCTGAACAACAAAGTTGCCAGTTCGATTCCCACATGGGCCAGTGAGCTGCGCCCTGCACAACTAGATTAAAAGACAACTACTTGGAGCTGATGAGCCCTGGAGAAACACACTGTCCCCCAATATTCCCCAATAAAATTAAAAGAAAAAAGATTCTTTAAATAAATAAATAAAAATAAATAAATAAAATGAAATCATCCCCAGTCAAAAGTAAGCAGAACATACCTTACAAAGCTAACTATAAGCAATATTAATTATCTGACATTTGGAGCTATTCATTCTTTTTCTTTTTCCTTTTTCTTTTTTTCAGAGAGTAATTGAAAGCTGTCAGTACCAAGTTATTTCTTATTAAATTGCCATCTTATTAAATTGCCATTGCCTTAGTCAAAGGCTTACAATGGTGCACTTATCTTTTTATACAACATTTTTCACTCTGAGTGACACAACATCAAAAAGCAATTTTCACTTTTAACGTATAAAGTACATTTGACATCTCACATGCTTGTTGTAAGAAGATGGACTGCAACACGGGGTACTCAGTTTCTTTGTGAGATGAAAAATCCCACAAGAAGCAAACAACCCTCTACAGCTGTTACATTTAGCTGACAATAGATGGTCAATTTAATATTTTTAACTCATCTTGACTAATAGGCTACAAAACAATCAACAAAATTAATTAGCGTAGTTATGCAATATTCTGGGTACTCTACACCAGAGCTTCTCTAGGTGCAATATGCACAAGAATCTCCTTTTGAAATGCAGATTCTGGCTTTGTGGGTCTGGGATGGGGCCTGAAAAATCTAAATTTTAACAAGCTCCAGGTAAAACCAATGCTGATGCTCCCTGGACTGCATTTTGCATAATTAGGCCTTGAATAAATTAAGAACAGAAAAGTGAGTTGACTTTGCTAAAATCCTCAAAATCTGAAAAGTAGGAGGAAAAAAAGAGGCGGAAATGTCAATGTAAAAACCATAAGACAAAGAAATTGTGAATCTAGTTTATGGAATATATTGTTTTCTCACTAGTTGTTGCCCCAGCTTCCAGCGCCCCCCCCCCCTCACACACACACCAGAAATCAGTGATAAAGACAACATCCACATCAAGCAGAAGCAAGGTTTCAAAATGACCCAGAGCAAGCCCAACATTAACCAAAAGTGGTTCCGAAACTTTCCTTCCCCCCTTCCTTCTGCTTTCCCCCCAACTCCAGTTCAAGCCGTTGTTTCTCAGTCTAGTTGTGTAGGACACAGCTCCCTGGCCCAGGCCAGTATTATGAACCTTGCGCTCCCCCCTGCTGAGGCAGTTGGTCGCCAGTCGTCGGTCGGCTGCTCATGGCAGCACAAAGTAGCCCACCATAGCCCACAGCAGCTCACGCCAACCTCTGGCAGCTCACAGCAGCCCAGCTCCAGGGAGAGCTGTTGTTCACAATCTTAGCTGTAGAGGGCACAGCTCACTGGCCCACGTGGGAATCCAACTGGTGACCTTGGCGTTAGTAGCACGGTACTCAAGCCACCCGGCCAGCCCCTCTAAAACTGTCTAATCCCCCATGTAAAGAACAAAGTATTCTCTTCTCTGGTAATGATCTTCCAAAGATTGATACCACTCTTTTATTTGGTGTCCCCAGCACTCTCCTTTTGGCTGGTGGACCTGAGTCAGCCTCTGCCCTACCCTTCCCCACGTACCTGTGATACCTGTCCCAGGGAGGGCCACCTCTGCTATGGCGACACAGGTCTTAGAATACATCTTCTCTATATCAACTAAGTACCTTCTCGGGCTTCCCAGTGTCCAGGAATGGCAAAGGCATCGATTGAACTGAAGTGGAAAAGCCAACAGAGCCAAATCTCTCGTTTTTTTCTTTAGATACCTTTCAAACTGATGAATAACTTACTACAATAAAGTGCACAAATCTTAAGTAAGGACATGTCTGTACACCCAGTAACAACCTAGACCACGATCCAACACAGCACTGTGTAATATAGGACTTTCTGCCGTGATGGAAAGATTCTATAATAAAATATAATTTTGCACTGCCCAATTCATAAGCCTCAGTGTCACTGAGCATGTCAAATGTGGCTAGTGTGACTGAGGAACTTAATTTTTAATTGTGTGTATTTTAATTAATTTACACTTAAATAGCCACAGTGGCTAGTGCCTGCCATATTGGACGATGCAGGCCCAGAACATTTCCACCACTTCAGAAGTTTCTCTCATGTCCTCTCCCTGACAACATCCTCCAAACATAACCCTTCATCTGGCCTCCAAGACCACAGGTTAGTTTTGGCTATCTCTAGTTAAACTGTGACCAAAAACATTTTTAGTTTTTAAATCTGGTGATCTGGTGCTTTATTTAAATGAATGATGGGAAAATATTAGGAAATAACCCCTTAGCTGTTCACAAAAAGCCAATGTCTTACTTTATTATTATCATTATCATTATTTTTATCTACAAATACTCCTTCATTCTTCCTTAGTCAAGGGAAAATGGTTTTTTAAAGATTTATTGAGAGCTATTAAATCTCTCTCACACATACATATAAAACTGAGATAAAAATGTAAGTCAACTTATCCAATATTCATTTAAAATATTATACAGACAAAGCTTTCTAACGGGCTGTCATTCTTATTAAAAACACTCCAGAGTATTCGACCATATCTGATATTTGAATGTATACAATTATTTTTATGTCTTTCCCATTTGCGAGGTTGAAAAATCCTGATGACCACAGTTATTGTGGATGTTTCTATAAACCCAACAAAATCCAGAAAAGTGTTTTTATATACTACCACTTGTCCAGGGCTCACTTAAGGACAGAAAAAGATAAGTATTAATTTAAATGTTTGTTTTGAAATGAATGTTAATGTGACGTCATATTTTGCTATTCCATAGGTTGATGTAATAACCTGTTATTTCCTTCCTTTTTAAACTACTGCTACTCAAAGTACCCAATATACAAACTGTTATGATCAGTGACAAGATAAGGAGCTGGCACAGGATGTAAATCAAGTCACTGTTTCTTAAAAACAGCCTTGTACCAGAGAAACATCAGCGGGACTAACCAGCCTGCTGAATGATCTACCTTCTGCTACAAATTCCTTAATCCACTGTTGACCAGAAACAAAGTTTGCAGATGGCACAGGTCTGTGGACCATACTTTAAGTACCGTTGTTCTAGACCAGGGGTGTCCAAACTGCGGTCCGTGGGCCAACTGTGGTCTGCAATCCATTGTTAATTGGCCCGCAGCAAATTCCAAAAATATATTTAGTTTACTTAAATAAACCAGATGAGGCAATATGTACTTCACCTCGAGTGAGTGGCTGGGCTGTTTGTGTATTTTACTGCATATGGCCCTTGGTGAAAAACGTTGAAAAAAGTTTAGACACCCCTGCACTAGACTATAAGCTCTTGAGAGCTATTCTGACTCTCTGGTGCTTTATAATTCCTGGCTTTTAGCAAGTATCCAATAAAATATTTTAAATAAACAAATAATTGTTGAACCACATAGATCTTCAGCTATTTAATACATTAACCTTTTTCAGTTTCTGCCCACCCTTTTGACCAAAGGAAATTACTCTCTTGTTGGCAGCAACAACTGTTTGCCTCCTTGTTACCTCCTAAAACATATAATGAGAATGATCAGACTCAATAAAAAAAATTGTTAAATAGACTAATTCTATTTAATGAAACTCTATTTTTAAAAAGTAACATTAAAAAAAAAAGACAGAGTGAAGCACAACATTTTAACTAAACAGAATCTAATTTAAAAATTAGTTATAATTTTAATTAATACAAGAATTGGGAAACTAATGTGACAAAACTTTTAAATCCTCCTGAATAAAAATCTCATTATTTGGGTGCTGCTGGGCAACATATACATATGATTATGTTAATTATATAAGGGACTATATATTTTTGATGAAATAGAACTACTCATTGCATGGTTAGCATTTCCTGTGGCAGTGAGTTAGTCATGGTTCTTATGTGTAAGCAACAACAAGTGACCATGCTATATCGGTCAGAGTAAAACAATTTATGGCCGGATTAAAGGTAACTCACAGCACTGTTGGAAAACCTGAAGAAAGAACCAGGGAGAGGTCCAAGGAGGCTAAGAAGTACCATGATTGGAATTCCACCCCAATCTGTCCATGAGAACATATATGTGTTGTCACATCACTTGCAATGCCACCACCATCTGTGTGGGTCAGAGTTCCTACTGGCCATAGGACCCCAACTGCCACTACCAATAAAAGAGATTCTCTCATGCTGTGCTTCCTTACCTCATAGTCTAGGGTACGTTTATCTGATTGCCCAAACCTGTGTCTGTGCCCTAGCAGCAAAGGAGGCTGGGCAACTGAATGTTTAGCTTCCCTGGCTTATGCAGACTCTGAAAGGAAGGAGTTCTCTGGCTATAAAAGGGACTGCAACTATTTGGCAGCCCTCTCAAAATATAAATGTATATAGCAATGTATTTCTAAACTATTCATGCTAAGAGATAATGTAATTACTAATGTATAGATACAAATCATTACTAATGTATAGAGGACCTGTAAGGCAAAAGGTCTTCTAAGCATCTTCAAAACATCAGATATCTCTTGTTCAAAACCTAGTTCTTACAACTCAAAACATTTTAGCATAAACACATTTAGATGCTATCCACCTAGGGAGAAGATTGGTACTATATGACTTCCTCCTCCATTTCTCCCTCTCACAATGTATTTCCCAAGGCCACCATCTAATTAACAATCACAAAGCTCCCCACAATACAACTGCCTATGAAACGGCTGGCTTCATTAGCTTGCCTCTCTGCTCTTCTCTTCCGATTAGCAGCTGATAAAAGGAAATCAAAAGCACCTGATACCCATTTTTCATGATGGAGAGATTTAATTTCTCTCAAGCATGAATAAAATTCAATTTCAGAGAGTTCTCTCCTCCATTTGGAAAAGGAGGCTCTGAATACAAGGACTGGCAAAGACCCCTTTCTGAAAATGTTTACTTGTATTGTATAAATTAAGCAACATACGAATATATTTCTTTTGTAAATGTCATCATAATATACGGAGCATCAGCATTCACTTTTAATTCTTTTGACCATCTCAATTCATTTCCATAACAAAAGATTATTTGTCACAATCAATATTTATGACGTGTAGCTAAGTATACTGCCATCATAATATGGAAAATAAACACATTTTAAGAAAAAGGTTATAAGTATTTCCTCAGTCTTGTTTAGTAAAAATTTTATGTAGGAGTCTGCTTTGTAGGAGATCAACAAATATTAAGTGACTACTACTGTGTTTCCCCGAAAACAAGACCTGGCCGGACCTTCAGCTCTAATGCATCTTTTGGAGCAAAAATTAATATAAGACCCAGTTTTATTTTAATATAATATTAAGACTGGGTATAATATAATATAATATAATATAATATAATATAATATAATATAATATAATATAATATAATATAATATAACAATATAATACGTGGTCTTATTGCAATGTAATAGAAGACCGGATATAATATAATACCGGGTCTTATATTAATTTTTGCTCCAAAAGACTCATTAGAGCTGATGGTCCGGCTGGGTCTTATTTTCATGGAAACACGGTAAGTGCAATGATGTGCATAATCAGATACCATCTTTGACTTTATGCAGCAAACATTCTGCTGGAAAAGATAGGCCATAAACATGGAAATTAACAAACCAAACAAAAGTACACAAAGTGATATGATAGGAAGGTAGGGTCCTGCTTAACAGAGGTGGTTAAGAAAGACCTTCCAGGAGATGTTGTTGTACGAGAATAAATCAATAATATGAAAAGTTGGAGAAGGAACACAGCAGGGAGAGAGCCTGAGACAAAATGAGCTTGATATGCTCCAGGACTTCACAGAAAGCAGGTAAGCCTGGGGCAGAAGAAGGTAACCGTGGGACATTTTAGGCCATGAAACAGAGTATAGGTTTATTCTAAGAGTGAGAAGTAACAAGAGTTGACATATACATATAGATAGATAGATAGATAGATAGATAGATAGATAGATAGATAGATAGATAGATAATTTTTTTTTTTAAAGATTTTATTGGGGAAGGGGAACAGGATTTTATTGGGGAACAGTATGTACTTTCAGGATTTTTTCCAAGTCAAGTTGTTGTCTTTTCAATCGTAGTTGTGGAGGGTGCAGTTCAGCTCCAAGTCCAGGTCCAGTTGCCGTTGTTAGTTGCAGGGGGAGCAGCCCACCATCCCTTGCGGGAGTTGAGGAGTCGAACCAGCAACCTTGTGGTTGAGAGCCCACTGGCCCATGTGGGAATCGAACCCGCAGCCTTCGGTGTTAGGTGCGCAGAGCTCCAAATGCCTGAGCCACCAGGAAGGCCCAGTTGATTTATACTTTTAAAAGATCACCATGCCTATTGTATAGAGAATGGATTAGAGATGACCAGGAATGGAAGTAGGTAGATAAATTTGGGAGTTACTCTGGTCAACCAGGTGAGATAGTGACTTGGATTAGTAAGAGTTAGTAAAATAGTGGATTGGTAGTAAGAGTTACATGAAGTTTTAAAATATTTAGCTATAGAACAGTTAAGAATTACTGACTGATTCAACATGGGGTATCAGTATATGGAAGACTGCAGAAATGACCATCAACTTTCCATCCCTCCCTGGATCCAAGCCCTTTGCAATGACCTTGCAGCTCTTCCCAGCAGGAGGTGGAGTCTGTTTCTCCATCCCTTGAATCTGGCTTGGGGTATGACTTGCTTTAGCCAAATGAATAAGGTAGAAGCAACACTGAGTCAGTTCTGAGGCTGGGTTTCAAAAAACCTTGTAGCTTCTACTCTTGTTGGGAACATTGCCACTGCCATGAGAACACCCTGAGACTAGCCCTTTGGAATATCACAGACTATATGGAAAGAGACCCTAGTCAAGCCAACACCTCAGCAGGGAATATCCTAGACTAGCCAAACCCAAGCTGATTTCCAGCTGACCTCACACACACAGGTGCCAACCAGCTGAAAACAACCAAGGCCAGCCTAGATCTGCACAACTGCCCAGACAACCTATAGACCAATGAGCTAAATAAATCCTGGTTGTTTTAAATCACTAAAATTTGAGGTATATTGTGTTACACAGCAACAACCTACTGGAACAATGGGAAAGCAAAGTATAATGTTTATACTACATAATTTATAAAAGTACAACACCCAACTCAAGAAAATTTGCATTTATTTTCTTATTCTATGGGCAACCTGAAGGTAATATTTATTATAATCGGAGAAAGCCCATGTTACTTGAGCATAATGTATCATTGGAGGGTGGGTCTATATTGATGTAAGACAGACCAGGAAATATATGATAAATTCCTGTTCTTTAAATTTCACATTACTTAATAATGCCAAGCAAGAATGCAGTAGTTTATATGCTGTCAAGTTTCACAGTGACGTGTTTTTTTGTAATTATAGGTGTCAATTAACATAGTTACCCATTTGTTATTTTATCAAGTGAGGACTCACACCCCCACACCTAATACTTTTCTGCTTCTCCTAACCCTATAATTTCATGAAAGGTGATAGTGCATAAAGGGAAATCCCAAATAAAAAGTCATGAAGAGCATCCACACTTTTCATATTTTGTGAAGGCCTACTGAAAAAATGGTCCCAAGTAGGTGCTAGTCTGTAGACTGCTGTAGAAGAGTAAGCATGGGAGAAGGACCAGAGACGAGCACTTGGCCATAATGTGCCCTTGACAGGTCACTTCATCTCTCTGTACCAGTTTACTTATCTACAAAAAGGGAATATAGGATTGAAGGCCATTCCAAATTTCACACTGTATAACCAGAAGAGGAGGACCCTGAAATTTTTAGCCCCCCCACTCATGGTCTACCTAGCATAATGCCTAGAAAATAGATACGTTCATACGGTGTTTTCCCCAAAATAAGACCGGGTCTTATATTAATTGTTGCTCCAAAAAATGCATTAGGGCTTATGTTCAGGGAACGTCACCCTGCAAAAATCATGCTAGGGCTTATTTTCTGGTTAGGTCTTATTTTCAGGGAAACACAGTAGTCTTTTTATCTTATCCATCCATCAATAATTCAAGGGGGGTGCAACATAAAACCACCGAGAAAAATTCTAAAGTCTCAGTCTCAAAATACTCGCTCAGTTTAATCCCATCACAGATTCAAGAAACATGAACAAAAAGGAACTGAGGATAAGGTATATTCTTACCAACTTTCCTGAAAGAAAAAGTGGATGTGATGGAGAAAAAAAAAGTCTTATCATAATCTTAGGGTGTGTAGAGAAGGAAGGGGTATTAAACTGTCAACTGGTGTAGGAGTGAGCACCTATGTAAAACTCACTTCATCCTTTAAATATCTTCTCTACATGACTCATGTTCCAGGCACAGATGTTTCAATCACATTTGACAATGTTTTCTCCAATGACTTTTCATTTTTGTGTTAACAACAGTCATCACCAATATGTTTAATATCACATTTGGGTTTGTGTTCAGATAGAGTAAGGACTGCCTAGTTCTCACCTAAATAATCTGGACTATCATAGAAAAGGAAAGGGACATTCTTAAATCTGCAATAAAGACATCACCAAGAGCAAAAATCAAAGAAGAGAGGACGGCAGTTACGGAATTAGTGTTCAGGTATAGGAACGTTTCTGATTGCTGGCATCATTCAGTAGTTTGCCATTCTGGTATACTGAGTTTTCCATAAAAAAATGAGAGCTTTCCCACCAAGTACCAATACTTCCTCATTTTAACCATGAATTTTGAGAAGTACCTAACAGTGATGGCCTCCAACTCTAAAACCTGAAACTTCCTTTCATGAATTAGCATTTCTCCTGCCTGGATCACAGTTGATCTGAGCTGAGTTGAAAGTGGCTAGCCATTCTCTTGTTTGGAGCTCTTCTAATGGAATTTCATATTCATAGGTTGTTTCTTTATTGTTGGGGATGGTTTTGTTACTAAAGAGATGTGACCCTCATCTTCTGCCTGATAGTTCTACAAGAATGATTCCTGGATAACTCAGGTTTCATGGTAGTAACCAATGAAAATGTCAATGGGGACAAAAGCAGGAAGAACTGAGAGGTCTGTATCATACAGAGCATACTCAACAGGAAGTGTTATTAATATTTAGGAAAGTCCTCTAGTATAGAGAAAGATGTCAGCCCCTGGAGCTTACAGGCGAGAAAAGTCTGAACTTTTGTCATACTTCAGTCAAGTTACTCAATGATTTTTGCCAGTTTCCTTATATGAGAAATGAAATGAAAATGAGAATACATCCCTCACGGGATACTGTGACATCAAATAACACAAAAGTGTATCAAATACTGAACCCCCAAATAAAAGAGAAAAACTAATAGGAGTGTTTAAGTTCTCATGGAATAATGACACCACAAATAGGTGGTTTCAGAGTTCATCTATAGCACAATATCTGGGTTACAAGTCAGTTTTTCTATGATTTTCTTGGCTTTTTTCTCATCACAAGAAGGCTACCACAGCTCCAGGTGTTCTGAAATGACTTAATTCAAAGCAGGAAGAAAAGGTGCTGGGCCTTCCCTTTATGCATGTCTCTCTTTTTATAAGGGAGGTAACGCTTTCCCAGAAGGTTCACCTCCTAAAAGACCTCCCCTCAGGACCCATTCATCAGAATTGGGTCCTGTACCTATATCCTATTTGCAAAGGATCCTGGGAATGTTCATATACGACATTTTTTAGCTTCTTTTATCATAGTAGGATTCTGCCATTAAGAGGAAGTTTGGGAGAAAGGCTAGTGGGGAGGCAACCAACAGTTTCTGCCAAAGTATATGGAGTAGGTAAAACATTTGCTGGCAAATAAATATTGGCATTAAGTAAAAAAAAAAAAAAAAAATACTCAATAAATGTTAGTTCCTTTTGTTACAATTCTGCCAACTTCCACTCTCTATAGTGTAAATATTTGCCATTGATGCTCTGCAGCCTCCACTTCCCATCAGTAAAGAGTTCCCCAGCCTCCTTTCTGGGCATCACCACTCCCTGCAATTTTGTATCATTTTAGTAGAGTTGTTGCTTCCTTTCTGCTACTGAAGCACAGTGGACTAAATCTTCCCTCATACTTTCCTGGTACAACCAGAGGAGATCAGGTACCTCAGGTAGGACCAACTTATACCTTCTTCAAGGACTTTGCAGCTTGAATGAGTGATGCAATGGCAATTAGTGGATAACTAGAGAGGCAGCTGCAGCAACAGGAGCCTACCCGCTGAGGGTCCTGTTCCTACTGAGATGCTCACCACGTATCCCATGTCACCTCAGCCTCTAGTAGACATTTCCCAGATCTTCATTCGTGGACCAGTGCGCCTACCCCAGCTGCTATGAGTGTTGGCTGATAATAGCTTACAGGTGACCCTCTCTCCAAAGAACTGTCCACCACAGACAGGAATCCCCACTCCAGGAGATGCCTGAGAGCAGTGATTTCCTGGAACCAGCTCATCCTAGCTCATAAGAATTTATCATGCAAATTTCTTCCCAATTTCTCATTCAGCAGTCACTTCACATTGGGAGCTTGAAAAAGGCCATGGTGGGAGTATTTACACTATGGAAATTGGCAAATGCTATACATCTGGTTACTCCTCTTCCTCCCCCTCCTCCCCTGACAGCCACTTTAACAGGACTTCACCGCCAAGGAGGCTCTGCTCCATCCAGGGGCAGTCCACAGCCAACGACTAATACAGGAGCACTATAGCCTAATCCTTTGTCTCAAGGTGGAACAATTCTCTGATGATATTTAAGCTCCAGAGCTTCCTGTGGAATCAAGCTGAGTCTAGACTTCACCTGAACCTCATATTTTGCTTGACTCCTCCTGCCCTATCCTTTTCCCCTTACCCCCTTACAGATTTCTCCAGAAAGCATTCCCTCAGTAAGTAATTTGCACAAGAATCCCCATCTCAGGCTCTGCTTCTAGGAGCCCCAACCTAAGGTACCCCTAGAATGCCCTTGGCTCCTGTTTGCAAACCTTGAGGCTCAAGACTTTTATCAATTCTCTTAGTCCCACTATCTTTCCAATAAGTTTCTTTTTGCTTAAGATAGCCAGCATCTATCTTATTTGCATTGAAAAATTAAGAAATAAGATGTGTAGATAGGAACTCAATAGCCACTTTTGTCTACAGGGAAATGGCTTAAGAAATTGCAGGCGGCAATATATCTCAGAAAATTAAACCTGTGAAAACAAAACATATGATCTTAAGTACTAAATCAACTGACCCAATCTGATGTGTTAAAGATGTTTAAAAAGTAAATGCAATCTTTTCAATTACAGTTATATTAGCATGATTCTGATAGTCAAATGAAATATCCACACCCATTAAAGGCAATTATTATGTAATAAAACACTCTATTATACTCAGCTAGTTAAATTCCTACTGAAAGAATCTTCCTAGCATAATACAATTCCAGAAATATCCTGCATATGCCATCAGCTGCAGTAAAAAAAATATTTCCAAGTGACTTGGCTTCAAATTAACATTTTTTTCTTTAGTGTCTCAAATCTCAAAAGTCAATTAAGCTTTGAAAACATCAAGTCTTTAAATTATTAAATACTTTCACATTTCACCCAACAAGTAAGACAACCTTAATTAATAGAGAAATCATAGCCTTGTTCACATTAGCAACTCAAATAAATACCTCCTAGGGTTCAACTGGAAATATGGAAATGTATAGTCTTTGACCTGCCCTGCTGGCAGCTATTTTTTCAAAGGTCTTTAAAGTTTATTCCAGAAAGATGGCATAAACAGTGATTCACCCATGCATCTGACAGCCTGTGGGGAAGTATGATGTGTGAATTGCCCATAAATTAGGCAACCAGGGATGCAAAATATGGCAGTATAAACTATCCTCCTAACCAGACTTACTGTATGTAACTCATTTTACAGTACAGGTAAATCCCTAAAAGCCCCATGTAAATTAGATCAAAGAAAAAAATCTAAATCAAGGCTCTCTATAATTAAAGGGACTCTGAGGTGAAAAGTTCTGAAAAGTGAGAGAAATCCTCTTTTAAAAGAGAATTTTAAATAACCACTATCCAACTTATTTATTTTTACATATGGTTTCAATTTCTACACATGGCATTTGATTAAAGTAAGACAAAGCCTAATAACACCCTGCAAAAAACATTTGCTAAGAACCTGTTTTTCCTAATGTAAACTCTGGACTTTGGGTGATTTGGACATGTCAGTGTACGTTCATCCATTGCACTGACTGTCCCCGTGGTGGGAGATGTTAATACTACTGGGGAGACGGTGCCAGGGTGGGAAATCTTCTACCTTCCTCTTAATTTTGCTGTGAACCTACAAAAATAGTCTTTAAAAACAAAACAAAACAAAAAACCTGTTCTTCATGGTACTTATAATAGTTATGTGGTTATGTGGTGTTGTTTACTGTCGACCTTTTCCACCAAAATGCAGACTCCAGGAAGGCAGAACCTTTGTCTCTTCACTGAAGGGCCACAGGACCCTACAACTGTGCCTGGCCCTGAAAAGGTATTCAATAACTACTTGTGCGGTGAAGGGAGAACAGAAAAGTGGATAATGTGATGGACAGCATGGTAACTACAGTTATTAATACTGTAATGTATGTCTGAAAATGGCTAAGAAAGTAGATCTTAAAAGTTCTCATCATGGGGCAGCCAGTTGGCCCAGTGGTTAGATCGTCGGTTTGATTCCCACACGGGCCAGTGAGTTGTGCCCCCCACAACTAGATTGAGAGCGACTTGACTTGGAGCTGAGCTGTGCCCCCCACAACTACACTGAAAACAATGACTTGACATGGAGCTGCTGGGTCCTGGAAAAACACACTGTTCCCCAATACTCCCCAGTTAAAAAAAAAAAAAAAAAAGTTCTCATCACAAAAAAAAAAAAAATTGTGTAACTATGCATGATTATGGATGTTAACAAGACTTATTGTGGTGATCATTTCAAAATATACACAAATATCGAATGACTATATTGTACACCTGAAACTAATATATTATATGTCAATTATATCTCAATTTAAAAAAAGAAAAAAAGAAATGAGAGTAATGAGGACCTAATGTTTTACTAATAAAACCCTATACTGATATATTATAAAAACAGCAGCAATGCATTTGCAAAGACATGTAAAATGTTAACGTTGTCAAGATATAAATAATCAAAATACTTCCATAAAATAAGCAGAAGACAGCATTTCCCAGGTTTTATGTCTGGAGAACTCAGAGGAACATAATCTAGTTTAGAAAATCATGCATCAGTTGGGTCAAAACCTGATTCTACATATTTGGTTCCTTGACATACTGGGTGGAAGTGATTTTGGGGGTTACTCAGAGAGAAGCTGACACATGTCCCCAAATGCAGAAGTCAAGCACAGGTACCTTTCCCTAGACTTCACTGCCCAATATAGTAGCCACTCGCCCCCTGTGACTATTAAGTACTTGAAAAGTGGCTACTTTGAATTGCAATGTGAGATGTGCTGTTAAATATAAAAATCCACACCAAATTTCAAAGATTTGGGACATAAAAGCATAGATTATATCATTCATAATTTATGCACTGTCTGTATGTTGAAATGATAATATTTTGGATATACTCGCTTAAAATACGTATTCAGATTAATTTCACATGTGTCTTTACTTCTTAATGTGGCTCCTGGAAAATTTAAAATTACATACATAGGTAGCTCACATTTAGTGAGTCACGTGAAACTTTTTTGGACAGTGCTGCACGAAGGATGTCCTGCCTCTGCCTAGTGAAGGCTCCTTATTGCAAATACCTGTCACTTTCTGCCCAGAAGGCTTCCATCAGGTACAGGAACACACTGAGTGCTTTTGCATGGCATGGCAGTAGTGTCAAATAGTTAATGACCTTGGAGGCAGCCTTTAATCAAAGGTGTAAAGTGAGCTGAATAAATACACCAGCTTTCTTGTCTTTCCTTTGCGACATTTCAGAGGCATGTTCTGCAATGTTTCATGGAGTTCTTCAGCAAGATTGAGCACCCAGGGCAACTCACTTGATAACATACCTTCCAATGAATTCTTTTCCTTCCCTGCCTCACTTCTACTTGCCCAGGTATCTCCTGGGATTACTTCCCCCCCAAAATTATACTCGCATTAGAGTCCTCTGTGAATGTCTGCATCTGGTAGAACCCAAATTAAGACAATATAGAAAGCGAAACAAAACACCTATTAGATACATTCCACACCTTTTAATCTGTCAAGGAGTTTTATTTCAACTCTTCATAAACTTAACTCCTTAAAGCTAAACTGTTGTGATATCCTTCATGACTATTACACCTACTGTCCTGCCATATCCAAGAAAGGATGGAAAAAAAAAAAAATGAGACAATAGAGAAAGTGTAAAAGTTAAACTTCATGAAATCTGTGATAGGGTCTTTAAGAAGATTTTATAGCTCTGTTCTCGTCTTTAGTTCTGTTTGGAAAGTTCTTTTAAAAGGAGACACCAGAGTTCAGAGATTCTGAGATTCAGTGGAGGGTCTTGTCACACTTCAACATGGATTGGAATCGTTGGACTAGGTGCCTCATCAATTTCTCCCTCATAAAATGGCCTGATTTCAAGAATCATGTACATTAATTATTATAGAGTAATGAAACAAACCTTCCACATTCCAGATATTCCAAGACCATTTTTATCCTCAGTTCTATTGATTTCCTTCACACTGCTCTGTGCTGAACTTTTACTTGAATTTCTTTCCTCTCCTCTCCAAATGCCTCGGTAGTAATGAATAAATTAGCTCCCCAGATAAAACACACCCAGTCTTTATTGTCTTACAACAGTGCGTAACCCATCCGAGTGTTTTAGGCTCTAAGCTTTAAAGTGAAAACAATGATCAGACACTGAACTCAGGTACTGACAAAGTAAATATGGACATTTGCTGCTCTTGGTGTGTTAACAACAGGATTCTTGGAGAAGGAAGACTCTGCTTCAGCAGTGATGCTGCCCCTGGAAGCTATTTCATAGTCTTACTTGGATTGTAGGCTCTTTTATATTTTCCTACCAGAACAAACGTGTGCAACAGCTTTCTAGGACAATAATGAACTGTGCGTACATGCTATCGTTTGCTCTTGGTGCAACCTTAGCTGGGGATAAGGGTGTTGCTGAGTCATTTGTCCGAAACCTGAGGTATGATGCCCTTCTTAGCCTTGTGCTTTGTGGTGAACTCATCATACTATTAACAGAGACACAGAATCCAACATTGTATAACTCCCCAACACAGGGGGCCAACACATTCACATGAAAAGGAGTAGGGTCAAACACATGAATATTTTCTCCCGTACAGAAGACCAACAGGTCTGTCTCCCTCCCCACACGCCAAGCCTGTGCATCAACAGCGGTTCCTCCCACTAAAGGCTAGCATAATTCCTATCTTCTTTAATCTTATGAGACCATTGGGAAGAGAGTACTCTAGGTAGTGTGCGCTGGCACAGAATAGTGATGGCCGACTATTGCAGCTCCACTCCAGTGACCTCACATTGGTAGCTTGAAATTGTCCCCATCGTGAGAGTATTCATACCACAAAAATCAGCCAATGCTACAATTGAGGAAATTAGCACACCAATGAACTTGGGGGAACTAAAATGAACATAGAAGCTTATTAAAATAGAATCTGTTCTATCTAGACAAGAGAAACCCCTGCCCTAACAAAGACAAGAAATGCCTCAGTTCAGTCCACAAGCTCCTGTCATGCAGGTACTCTGGTCCCAATCCCTGCACAAGAACTCAGGATATGGTGAGCCAGGATATGGTGAGCCAGCACCTTTCCACGTGAGGTCGTGAGGTCGAGAGCCTGGAAACTGCTCTCTGGGACTCTGTCCCTACTCTCCCTTCTCCACAAACTTTGTCTACTTTGTCTTTGGCCTGGAGGCCATATGTAAGGAAAAGAAAGATAGCAAAGCTTTTACCAAAATAGAAACAGGTCCCAGGGCTCATTGAGTTTAGTTCTTTATCTGCTTTCCAAAAGAGACCAAACCCTTGGTGACTCCAGTCACAATACATTTCCTCGAGGATTACTTGAATGTATTTTTTGCTTAGTTCCTAACAACTCTTAGTGAATAAGCAAGCAAGCATCCATTATAGGAAAAAATTCAAGTGAAGAAGATTTCACTTAACACTATATATCCTACAATGTAACAGGGAAACCCTGGGGGAAAAAAATCTAAACAGTATAGGAGTTGTGCAAGATGCTGTAAAATCTAGCTCTGCGTCTTTATTTTATTATCTCTTTTCATTGCTAAACATCTGATTGTTGTCTTACACCTACTGGAAATCTATGGTTCTTAGACTTCACAGAATTACCCAGGAGAGCTAATTAAAACACACATTGCTGGGGCCCACCCTAAGAGAATGACTTGGTAGGTGAGGCTCATGAATTAGTATCCCTAATAACCTTCCAGGTGACAATGATGCTATAGGAGCGTGGACCTCATATTGACTAGCTCTGCTCTACACGATGCTACATTTCGAGTATAGATGATGCCCATGGTACAAGGTCCAGAAAGGAGGTGCTTCTGGTCCCATGGAAGGGTCATTTGTTAAGCCCACAATTAACCCTGCTACAATGTTTACCCAAACACAGCTGGGACTCACGCCCTGGAGGAAGGAAGACCATTGAGAAGAAGATCTTATAAAGCCCCCGGAGACTATTTTAAACTCTACTAAGGTTACATTCAGGTCATAATATATGTCAACCATTTCTTCCTCTATTCAACATCCATCTGTGAGTCATTTATTCAAATAAAAACTTTTAGGTAAGTATACAGCTTCATATTGTGATAAGTTGCTACCCTACTGGGAGGTGTCCCCCTGCCCTCATTTTTTCCAGGGCTTGTATTGAAAGGTAAATCTCTGTAATTAAATTAAACAGTGTGAATGCCCTTTCCATGTGGTTTTATTGAGTAAATGTGGCAGCCAGCATTCTAGCCATATGAGGCATATTTATTACAAATAATGATGGCTTTTTTTTTTTTTTTTTTTTTTTTTACGTGTTTTAAAAAGCAGATCCAAAAAAGAAAAGAAAAAAGAGAGAAGCTTAAAAAAGCTAATTCCAGACTTTCAGGGTAATGACAAAAGAATGAAAACATTACCATTTATTTCTCCATGATACTCACCAGAAGTTCTAGTACTGAGAGTTGAATGATTAGTTTGATCAACAATCCATTCTGGGAACAACCAAACAAAATGGCTCTTGTTTTACATTCTGAACAAAACTATCCCACACAGATATGCTGTTCTCCCGTTTTAGTTGGACTCATAAAAGGCATACTGTCAATATTGCTTCTACAAATCAATCAGCCTATTTCTGACAGAATGGCTAGAAAGTGTCCCAGAAGTTCCCAGCACAGAACTTTAAGTTTTTGATGTTTTAAAGAAAATACATATTTATCAGAGTTCGGCTTCTTTTTGAAATTCATCATCTGTTATCAACTCACCTGGTATTGATACTCCCCCCATGAAATTACAGGGCGTGTTCTAAAAAGACAGCTCATTTATTTAGCACCACAGATTATGATAAAGAGTTTTCCTTACAGCAGAAGCATATGAAGTATCACTAGTGTCATTCAAGAATTAGACAAAGATTTCCCCCCCAATTTTGGATAATAGTTCAGGCTGATCTGAACTGGCAGAAATGATACATGTGGAAGTTATCTTTAGCTTTACTCTTCCTGATGTCATTGTTTCTCAGAGAAAAATAATCATCATCTTCCAAGCATAATGCCATGTTAATTCAAACCTACATAAGGTCTTCTCTGCTTCTGGGCAGGATGTTTCCTTTGTTACAGGTACTTTCAGGGTAGGGTGGTGATTCCTAAGAATCCTTCCTCTTGAAGTTCAATTTTTACCTGGTTAATACACACACACACACACACACACACACACACACACACACACACACACACAGGGGTCTGACAATTAAGTTTGCGAACTTGTTGCACCGGTGTTGCTAAAATTTTTTGACGTCAGAGGGATTATTCATTATGAATTTGTACTAACTGGACAAAGAGTTAACCAAGTTTACTATCTGGAAGTGCTGAAAAGGCTGCGTGAAAAAGTTAGACAACTTCAACTTTTCGCCAACAATTCATGGTTCTTGCATCACGACAATGCACCAGCTCACACGGCACTGTCTGTGAGGCAGTTTTTAGCCAGTAAACAAATAACTGTATTGGAACACCCTCCCTACTCACCTGATCTGGCCCCCAGTGACTTCTTTCTTTACCTGAAGATAAAGGAAATATTGAAAGGAAGACAGTTTGATGAGATTCAGGACATCAAGGGTAATATGATGACAGCTCTGATGGGCATTCCAGAAAAAGAGTTCCAAAATTGGTTTGAATGGTAGACTAGGCCCTGGCATCAGTGCATAGCTTCCCAATGGGGGGAGTACTTCGAAGGTGACCATAGTGATATTCAGTGAGGTATGTAGCACTTTTTCTAGGATGAGTTTGCGAACCTAATTCTTAGACCTTGTAAAGCAATGAAAATAATTTACAACTACATACACACACACACACACACACACACACACACACACAATGGCTGTGAATCTCACAAGCATAATGAGTGGAAGAAACCAACACAAGATAGTACATACTATGTAGTTCCATTTAAAGTTCAAAACAGGCAAAATTAATCTATGGTGTTAGAAATTAAAAATTATACAATTAGTTATACTTGGAGAAGGTATTTATGGAAAAGGGGCTCATGGGAGACTTCTTGGGGGCTAATTATATCCTGTTTCTTGATCTGGATGCTGGATGCATTCAGTTTGTGAAAATATATCGAGCCGTATACTTAGGATATGTACACTTTTCTGTATGTTTATGTCAATAAAATGCTTTTGTTTTGTTTTTTTCTTTTTCTTTAGGCATTTATTTGATGGCTCTATAGCAAACTGAATACATTACCTGCACAGTTTAACAGCTAGCCACTGGTCATATGTGGTTATTTACGTCTAAATTTGCATCAATTAAAATTATATAAAATTAAAATTCAGTTTCTCATGATCATAAAACTATTTAAATAAGTGTGGTAATTTCCACATTAGAGCAGATATAGAACATTTTCACCATCACAGAAATTTCTATTGCACAGCAGGACATCAGATAGTCTGAAATTTCCTCATTAATAGCTTGAATATAACTTAATTAAAAGACTCAAACTTAAAACATTCTGCTTTTTTTATTAATCATATTTCTGATGCTTTTGTCTTTTTTGTTTCCTTCTGTTCTAGCTTTGCAGCTATCAATATACTTATCTTACTTTATTCCTGGATTCTACAAGAATCTCAAAATCAATTTCTTATGTTTTTGTTTTTTTAAGAGAGAAAGATGAGAGAGAGAAGAGAGAAAAGAGAAGAGACTGATGGCTTTTCCTTCCTACAATAAGACATGGCTGTGTGAGAACCATGGCAACCATTTGCATCAACACACTGAGGATAGTAAAACTGAATTCCTTAAGGCAGGGTTAAACAATTGGAAATTCTTAGAAACTCCTCTGGGTCTCCTGCTTTGGAAGTAATAAATACCATTTTTGTTGTGTCATTCAAATTGTTCATTCTGATGTTAGATGAAGGTAGCCTTTGGTATTATATGAAGAAAAAATGTAAATGTCAGGATTGCAAAGCAAAACGATGAACCTATTTAAGTGAATAATTTTCAATATTGCATCAAATAATCAACAAGGTTGTCTTAGTCCATTCAGGCTACTATAATAAAATACCACAGACTTGGTAGCTTACAAACAACAGAAACTTACTGCTCACAGTTCTGGGGACTGGGAAGTCCATGATCAAGGCACCACATCACGGTTACATTCTGGTGAGGGCCTTCGTCGTGGTTCATAAGACATTGCCTTCTCACTGTTTCCTCACATGGCGGAAGGAGCGAGGAATCTCTCTGGAGTTTCTTTTCTAAAGGCACTAATCCCACTCATGACAGCCCCACCTTCTTGATTTAAGCACCTCCCAAAACCCCACCTACTAATACTGTCACCTTTGGGGTTAAGATTTCGATATCTGAAGTTTGGGTGGGGAGGGAGGCGGACACAGCATTCAGACCATAGCAAAAATTATCCTGGTCACTCTATTTATTAAATTGGGTCCCCTAAGATATGCTCACCTGTCTGATCAAATGTCACCTCCTCAATAACAACATTTATTTATTTATTCTCACCCTACTCACCTATAGCCTTCCCATTGCCCTACTTTATCTACCTTAGCACACCCATGTCTTTGAAATTATATTATTTGGCTATTTGTTTCTCTTCTAGAACATAAGCCTTATATAAAAATAAACATAAGAGTTGACAGATGTTTTCTGTCTTGTTTGATGTGGCCTCTCTAGTGTCTAAAATTGGTCCTGGCAGAGTGCGGACAATCAATAAACCCTTTTGCTTTGCTCTGAGTACCTGTTGGCCAGTTTTAAATTTCTCTGCTGTCCGGTCCTTCAGTCCCACCCTTGTTTCCCTCTATTTCTTCCTGCCAGACATGGGTACCAGGTAGGTCTTGCGGGGATGGGGGTTTATCCTATCCTACTTGTACTTGGGATTCAAGGGGGTGCCATGTCACCTAGTTTTGCTCTAATAGTTGTCCATGGGTTTTCAGTCTTGCTATCTAATTGCGCTGTTTTTGCAAGAGGATTTTAAAAGGAAATAAACCAAGCCTCCCAAACTGCGTATACCTCCCCAGAATTCCCTTATTACTATAATTTTTAAACATTTTCAAAATAACCCAATGACAAGCACCCCTTTTATCACAGCAAGAAAGCAAAGTTACTATTTATTAGGTCAGAACTTCTGACTCCTCAGAAGCACAGCATAGCAAATCTAGCGCAATTAACGTTCATTAGATGAATGAAAATACAGGCATGCAGGGCCTGATGACCCACAGCATAAATGAACTGACATTGAAGCAGGACACATTCCCAAGTGTGTGGTGATAAAGCGTTTCTCTCTCATAATCAGTAGAATGAATATTATCTGCAAAGTCTGTCCGTGGAATAAAACACGGCATCAAAACACAAGGCAGAGTTTCTAAGAGTTCCTCTCCATCCCTGCCAGGCTACGTAAGTCCACAGGTATCCCTGAGACGTGCTCTACCCCTTAGCCATCAGTAATAAAAATACTTCTTTGCTACAAGGGGATGACTTTGACATAATTTACCATATTTGGCTATAACTTTCCCCCCTCTTTTCGACTTTCAATGACTTCCCCTCAAAATCAAATCTGACAATTGCAAACCAAAGCAATTTAAAAGGACAAATGGTCTCTAAGCTTTCCGGGTCTCCCAGCCTGGTTAGACAGACTTAATCTACTTTTAGCTTAGCTGTGGGCTAGAGAGAACATTGAATATGCAACATCAACTGAAATGCTTCACAAAGATGATACAATGGAATGGCTTCACCTTGTCTCTAAATGTTTGGCTGCTTTTCCTCTTCTTTTCATGTTTGAAACCATCAACCAGCCATTCCTCATGATATATGACCTCTGATATTGAGATGAAATATGTCTAGAGGAAGAACCTCTTTAAGTACTAAATATGGTACAAAGAAATCAGTTGTAGCTAGTGGAGGAATATAGAACTAGGAGATTGTGGAATGACGTGATCCTGCAAACACCTATGAATCATTCTATTGAGTTTTACTCTAAATGGCAGTAGAAAAATGGGGTGGTAGCTGGAGGATCCTAAAGTCAAGAGAATTTCTTTTTAGATTAAAAAAAGTAAGAGCGGGGCTGGCCCGGTGGCTCAGGCGGTTGGAGCTCCGTGCTCCTAACTCCGAAGGCTGCCGGTTCGATTCCCACATGGGCCAGTGGGCTCTCAACCACAAAGTTGCCGGTTCAACTCCTTGAGTCCTGCAAGGGATGGTGGGCAGCGCCCCCTGCAACTAACATTGAACACGGCACCTTGAGCTGAGCTGCCTCCCGAATGGCTCAGTTGGTTGGAGCGTGGGCTCTCAACCACAAGGTTGCCAGTTCGATTCCTCGAGTCCCGCAAGGGATGGTGGACAGCGCCCCCTGCAACTGAAATTGAACATGGCACCTTGAGCTGAGCTGCCGCTGAGCTCCCGATGGCTCAGTTGGTTGGAGCACGTCCTCTCAACCACAAGGTTGCCGGTTCGACTCCTGCAAGGGATGGTGGGCTGCACCCCCTGCAACTAGCAATGGCAACTGGACCTGGAGCTGAGCTGCACCCACAACTAAGATTGAAAGGACAACAACTTGACTTGGAAAAAAGTCCTGGAAGTACACACTATTCCCCAATAAAGTCCTGTTCCCCTTCCCCAATAAAATCTTTTTTTTTAAAGTAAGAGCATATAGTGTCATACAGAAAGATAAAAATGATGATCCAGGATAGATGGAAAAATTGCTAGAGCAGATAAGAAAGGATGGCGGTCTACTTTGTAAGAAGTAGGATTGACTCTATGACCCTGGTAGGAGCACCATATCATCCTGAGAAAAAGAAACAAAGGCAGAGAACAAGGATACAGATGCAAGGTCAGCAGTGAGAAAGTGGGGAGTATGGGATTCTATCCTGGTGGCTTTTTTCCTCCTGAAACAAGAGGTAAGATTATCAGCTACAGGTTAGAATGAGAGAGAAGAGGGAGAAAGGCATGAAATGGTTACCTAAGAGAACAAGAGACTAAATAGTCTCAGGAAATATCATCAGACTCCCCAGCAGCTCTAGGACTCGTAAGTGGTTGTGGTCATGGATGTGAAGTGAAATCAGCCAGCACAATGGTATGTTTTTTCCAGCTGTGTTTAACTAGGCACGTTCAGGCAAGAAGCGAGAGAAGAGTTTAATGTAATCAGGGCTAGACTTTTGCCAAGCGAATAGAAAGAAAGAAGAAAGGGCCCATATGTGCAAAGTGTAGGCAAGAGAGTAATTATAATCATGGAGACTAGAATCTGAGCTGGAACAGGGAGAAAAATGAGGACATGAAAAGAACGAAGGACAGTGAAAAGGTGGTAGGATCAATGGATTTTAGGCCACAGTGGGGCTGAAGAATTGTGGAAGTTGAGGTCCTACAGGGAACAAGGGCCCTCAAGAAGTTATCTTCACTGCCAGACAGGGTTCTGATATTAGTATAAATGGAGAAGCAAGTTGTCAGGGATAGATAAGTAGCAGAGATCGTTGTCTCCTATTATTTAAGGCTGCCATGGGAACAGACAACTCAGACTAGGGCTATCTT
Organism: Rhinolophus sinicus; assembly: GCF_057876585.1. Classification (NCBI taxonomy): domain Eukaryota; kingdom Metazoa; phylum Chordata; class Mammalia; order Chiroptera; family Rhinolophidae; genus Rhinolophus; species Rhinolophus sinicus. The sequence goes on from NC_142513.1 coordinate 30,656,214, forward strand.
AAGGGAAAGACAAAACTGTCTAGTAAAAATGAAATTAGAAAAGGATTAGAAAAGGATAGAGGAAAGCTTGTAGGTATAAACATATGCTGAGGAACATCCTTTTTCTCTATGAGACTGTAGATATAAGACAGCAAGATATCAACAAGGTGGAAAAACATTCTTGAAACAAGATTCCTTGTGGCAGGCAAAGCAGTGACCCACACCCTAGAGCCTTCCTGTCTCCTTTACGACTCATAAAACCCAAAACGGTTATTGTTGGGCTCCCTAGAATTTTTCTAGCCAAACCCATTTTACAGATGAGTAACAAAACCCAAAGAGGCAGGAGGATTTGCCTAAAAGCCACACAGCTATAATACAGACATCTTGACTTACTTTTTCAAAGGTGAAATAGACATTTTATAGGTCAAAATGGTTGAATATTGCCAGTTTCATGTTGTTCAATGGTTGAATATTGCCAGTTTCATGTCATCCAGGGTTCCTTACACTATAGCAGAGTGTCAAGAACAAACAGGTATCAATGATGTTATAAAATAAACTATTACTCGCTTATTCCTAATGCTCCGAATTTAATCAAGAAAATGTTTAATTTAATCAAGAAATGTTAGTAAGCTGTGTGCTGTTGACAGTAAAGACTCTCCTAAAACTGATGTTAAATTTAACTTCTAGTAAGGAAATGATTTTTAAAAATCCAAAGATAATGGATAAAAACATCCATCTGGAGCTGTGACTAAAGGATTACTGGTGACCCTCCAAACTAAATTAAGGTGACCTGGAGAGGTATAATTGGATTATGATTATAAATATAATGCTTATGGTTAAGGAACTGTTCTGGGTGTTAGGAGGAGAACAATGGTCAGCAAGATATCTACAAAAGGAAAAAAAAAAAAATGTCAAATCCAAGAAAGAGGGCCCCAAGACAGGAAAGAGCTAAAGGAGTTTATCACCACCAAACCAGTATTACAAGAAATGTTAAAGAGAATACTTTAAGCAGAAGAAGAAAAAAAAAAAATAAAAAAAAAAATGAATAAGAAAATATCACTGTGGGGACAGAGTCCCAGAGAGCAGTTTGCAGGCTCTTGGCCTCACGGGGAAGGGTGCTGGCTCGGGTAGTAGATGGCCGTCAGCTGTGGCTAATTGACCACCAGCTGTAACCAGTTAGCCAATTAGCCACTGATATAACTGCCGCAGCTGCGCTGGTTGGGGAGTCAGTTGGTTGCCAGGCAGAACAGCGGACAGCAGGTTGCAGGTCGTGTGGAACCAGCCTCCAGTTAGACTATAGTGGTATCACTCCCCTATCTATGGCTCCGTGGGTGTTCCTTTTTGGACTCGCCCTATCCTGCGTTCCTATGTGGGGAGAGGGACCAGAGGCCCCAAAGGTCGCCTCGCATGACAAATGGTGTAGCAAGCAGGGTCTCCTGAACCACAAATGGTGCAGCGAGCAGGGTATGGCACCGACCAAAGCTCTCTGAAGGATGGTAGAGCAGTTTGTGCATGTGAAAAGTCAGTCTCGGGAAGCCCATGAGGAGCAGCGCCAGAGACGGGGAGCGCAGTCTGCCTGGGAGAGATGTGACCTCCCGGTGAATTGGTGGTCCTCTCGAGCCTCCGGATGGCATGTTGCCCTCTTGGCCATAGCAGGCATTTCCGGCTTTTTGGTGAGCTGCTGCCTTAGGCTCCAAGGGTTGCGGACATCTTACACCGAGGCCTCCACCCACTCAGACACCTGGCACGGCGAGCAAGATTCCGACCAGGTAGGAATGGAGTCTGACTCTGGGCAGAAGGACATGTGGCCCCCACACAGTATGTGGTGCCTGGTCGCCACTGTTCTCAGGAGTTGGACCCCCAAGGAGGGGTGGGAGGACATGGATGGCTCTCCGGCCAGCGTGCAGAAGGCCCTGCAGATTTTCGCTGAGTGGTTGCCGGAGGAGGAGAAGGCTACAGCTGGCCGCATGGGCTGGATGTTCCTCAAGGCCTTGAGTCGTAACACGGAAAATGCACCTAATGAAATAGTCCAGGTGCTGGACGAGGTGTCCCAGTTGGAGGCACTGGAAGCTCGAATCCGCCTGTTAGAAGAGGGGCCCCACAGTGGAGACCCTGAGGCTGAGGCGGAGGAAGCAAGTGGAGACAATGTAGCTCCCAACCCCCAAGCCCAGCCAATCTTGAAGCAAAGGGTAAAACATGAGCAACCTTTGGGCCCCGGGGGTGTTGCTGCCGGCAACCCAGCTGTGACTGAGTTCACAACCTACACCCCATACACTCCCACTGAGTTGCAGGAGCTGGGGAGACGGTACAGACAGCGCCCTGGAGAGCCAGTCTCAGCTTGGCTATTACGTTTATGGGATGAGGGAGCAGACAGCATTCTCTGCTGCCCAGGCGAGATGGAAAAGCTAGCCTTCGTGACAGTGCATCCATCCCTGCGACAAAGGTTACAGAACTGCCATAGGTTGGCCTAAGACCAGGGCAACCACACTCTAATGGAGTGGCTCACTGCTGTGGTAGGCACCGTATGGGAACAGGCTGGTGAGCTGCCAGACACTGTGAGTCAAAGGCAGTCATACGGAACTTACGCAAATCATCCGTGAAATGGGTAGGAGACATGCTATTTTCAACCCTAATATGCAGGGGCTGGATGATGAGCTTTTTACAGCCAGCATGAGAGATCTGGTTTTGGATACTGCACCTGCAAGTGCTTTTGGATGCTTGGTTGCCATTCTTATGCCCTATGTGGGGCGGCAGATCCATGAAGCTACAATTGCCATGGCCACCCTAGGGGATGTTGAAAGCCGGAGGTGAAGGAAGTTAAGACAGAAGGTTCGAGAAGTCGAGACCTGGAAGCCCAAATCAAAAGTAAAGGGGCGAGGTCGCGGGCCTCAGAAAGTAACATGCACACAGATGTGGCTGATCTCTTGGCAGCAGGGGTTGATCGGGAAAAAATAGATTGACAACCCCATGCACTCTTGTTGGAACTTTGGGTACAGTTGTGTCCAGAACAGCAGTTCCGGAGAAGCCTAAACGAGAAGTCTGGGAAAGCGCGATCCGTGTCCCTCCAGGACTTCATGCGGCCGCTTGAGGCTGACTCCTTTCAGCTTGTTTAGGGTTGGGGCGAAGGTACCTGGTCAGAGGGGATGAGCAGGGACTGGAGGCCCCACGTGGAACTGTTGATACATTGGTCCCCTTCTAATATACAGAGGGCTTTGGCCTTAGTTGAAACCAGCACAGACTGCAGTCTTGTTTATGGGAACCCAGAACTGTTCCCCAGACCAGCAACCTGCACTGATGGCTATGGGGGAAAGACTGTGACTGTAAAAGCTGTTTCCTTACCACTGGGTATAGGAAAGCTTCCCCCTCATACCTACAAGGTGTATGTCTCCACCATTCCGGTGTGCATTCTAGGGGTGGACGTGATACATGGCCTCAGCTTACAGACGTCAGTAGGAGAGTTTTGTCTCCAGATCCACGTGGTGAAAGGAGTGACAGGCGGGCATGTTCACCAAGTGTTGCCACAGCCCCGAGGCATGGTTACAGTGTGACAGGACCGCCTGCCAGGAGGGCAGGAGGAGACTGGTGGTATCCTAAGAAGTCCAGGAAGTCTGGCTATGCCCAGAAGGACTGGTGGTGCCCTGAGAAACCCTGGCTGTGTCCAGAGAGTCTGGCTGTGTCCAGGATACACCATTCACCTCCAGGCTCCTTGCACAGGGACCCTCGCGGAAGATGCTTGTCACGTAGATTGTGAGGCAAGACCCTGTAAGGGTGGAGTGTGGGGGCAGAGTCCCAGAGAGCAGTTTCCAGGCTCTCGGCCTCACGTGGAAAGGTGCTGGTTTGGGTAGTACATGGCCATCAGCTATGGCCACTTGACCATCAGCTGTAACCAGTTAGCCAATTAGCCACTGATATAACTGCCGTGGCAGCACTAGTTGGTCAGTTGGTTGGCAGGCAGAGAAGCAGACAGCAGGTTGCAGGTCGTGTGGATCCAGCCTCCAGTGAGACTATTGTGCCACCAGCGAGACTATAGTGGTATGACTCCCCTGTCTATAGCTCGGTGGGTGTTCCTTTTTGGCTTCACCATATCCTGCATTCTTATGTGGGGAGTGAGACCAGAGACCCAGCAGGCTGCCTCACATGACAAATGGCGCAGCGAGCAGGGTCTCCTGCACAACAATCACAAAGAAAAACATTCCTACTGACAAAGGCAAAAACATAATAAAAACAGACATCAACCAACACTAAAGCTATTAAAAAGGTTAAAAGGCAAGAAAAAGTAGGAAGATCATGTATAATTACAACAGTAAATTAAGAGATACACACAAACATACGCAAAAGAAGTAAGAAACACATACACAAAAAAAGTAAAAAACAATGACAAAAGCATAAACGTGGAGGGAGTAAAAATTGTCGTGATTTTAGAATGTGTTCAAACTTAAGTGACCATTTACTTAAGATAGACTGCTATAAACGTAGCCTGGTATACATGAAGCATATGGTACCCACAAACTTAAAATCTAGAAGAGCTATACAAGAAATAAAGAGAAAGGAATCCAAATACAACAAAGTCATCAACATAAAAGAGAAGAGAGCAAGAACTAAAAAAAAAATCAGAAAACAATAAAACGGTAATAACTACATACCCATCAACAATTACTTTAAATGTAAATGTAGTAAATGCTCCCATCAAAAGACGAATGGATAAAGAAGAGGCAGTACATATACACAATGGAATATTACTTGGACATAAAAAAAAGAATGAAATCTTAACCATTTGCAACAACATGGATGGACCTAAAGGGTATTACACTAAGTGAAATAAGTCAGACCGAAAAAGACAAATACCATATTATTTCACTTACATGTGAAAACAAAATAAATAAATAAAACAGAAACAGACTCATAGAGAACAAACTGATGGCTGCCAGATGGGAGAGGTGATTGAGGGGCTGGGTGAAAAAGGTGAAGGGATGAGGAAATATCAATTGACAGTTACAAAATCATCACAAAGATGTAAAATACAGCTATGGTCAATAATATTGTAATAACTACATATGGTGTTAGGTGGGTGCAAGACTTATTGTGGGGGATCACTTTGTAAGTTATACAAACGTTTAACCACTATGCTCTACACCTGAAACTAATATTGAACGTCAACTGTAATTAAAACAAAAATGTCTTAAATCCAAGAAAGAGGGTTTTACAGGAGTCTCCCACCCATCCCTACGGAGTAATATGCCCCCTCAGGGAAGGATGCCATTGGTCTACAGAGCTCAGTGACACCAGCAAAGAACCTCATGTCACTTACTCTGAAAACCCTAATATCCTTGTGACAATAACCTGGATTCTCACTAGGATATGACCACAAAGAAGGCTGCCACTGTCAGATCACACATACTTGGAATTCCTGGTAGTTATGTTTGTCATTGAATATTAATAAATCAGCACTATTCCTCTTCCTACATTAGTTTCTGCACTTGGTGAATGTGGTTCATGTGCATTGGTGCTTGAGAAAAAATGAAGCAGATGCTGTTAGTGCCCATCCACGTCCCACTCGGGATACCAGCACAGACTTACCTCACATGCCAAGGTATTCTTACTCCTCTTAGCCTGAGGGTCAAGGGGAGGTACTCAGCCTGTGTGCAAAGCAGGCTGGACACATCAGACAATTAACACCTCAAGAGTGACCCTCAACCAAGCAAGCATTGGTAGATAAATATCTTTTTCAACCCTCAGTGGGAAAACTGAGGCACACTCTATGCCATATCCCCAAGTGTCTACAGGGAAATCTCAAACTAAGATAGGTAAGTCAGCATGCTGAGAGATCAGGTTCTTCTCCCTTTAAAATTCAACAAGGGCTATGGTGACTTCAACCAGGTACAGAAGGCCACCCTAGAAGATCTGTATGGAAGATGAGCTGACTTTGCCCAAAGAAATACAACAGGCCCCTAAGCGTATGCAAGTGTACCATAATCCACCTGAATGATACTAGAAAGAGATTTGTCCTTACACTGTTTCTCTTTAAGCTCTTTAAACATGATAAGCATTAGACGTGCATGTGAGTCTGATAAATTATATCTTACTGTCTTCTCTCATTTAAAAATGTCTGGAGATCACACTTTTCATAACTTGTTCCGTAAGTGAAAAAAAAAAAAAAAAAAGCCTGGAGATTAACACTGACTTGATATGCTTGGGGAGTATATGAAAAGGAACAGAGAAAGAGATAAAAGCACGTGGCAAGCAAGGGCAGAGAGTGGTACAGAGACAAGTTAGTAGATACCGGAAGTGATAGCAGAGATGTTATGTTAGTACAGTCGCCCCTCCCTTATTCACAGGGGATACGTTCTAAGACCCCCAGCAAATGCCTAAAACTGATAGTACTATCCCTACATATATTATGTTTTTTCCTAAACATACATATCTTTTCACTTAAAAGAAGTACTTTATGACTTCTCCTTAGCATATCTAAATTGCCACCATCACCACTCTTGCACATTGAGGCCATTATTAAGTAAAACTGAGTTACTTGAACACAGGCACTGCAACAACATGATAGTCAATCTGATAACGGGGGTGGCTAGTAAGTGACTAATGGACAGGCAGTGTCTACAGAGTGGAGACACTGGACACAGGGACGATTCACGTCCCAGGCAGTACAGAGCAGGATGGTGAGAGATGTCATTATACTACTCAGAAAGGCATGTAATTTAAAGCTTATGAATTGTTTATTTCTGGAATTTTCCACTTAATATTTTCAGATTTTGGTTGACTTTGGGTAACTGAGGCTGTGGAAAGTGAAACTGTGGCTAAGGGAGGAACTACTATATTCCAATAGCCACCATAGTAATACCATGTCTCCCCAAAAATAAAACCTAGAAGAAGGCATAAATCAGCTCTAATGCATCTTTTGGAGCAAAAATTAATACAAGACCAGGTATAATATAATATAATATAATATAATATAATATAATATAATATAATATAATATAATATAAAATATAATATAATGTAATACCGGGTCTTATAGTAAAATAAGATCGGGTCTTATATTAATTTTTGCTCCAAAAGATACATTAGAGCTGACTGTCCAGCTAGGTCTCATTTTTGGGGAAACACGGTAATAGATAGCAGAGGTGGAGCCCTGAAGTACCTGTGGCTAAATATTTTGCATACTTTATTACTTAATTCTCACAATAATCCTTTTTATTATTTTATTCTCACAATAGCACTACTAGGTAGTTATTGTTGTCCCATTTTGCAGGTGAAAAAAACAAGGCTTGAGGTAAAGTCCACAGTTAATGACTGGTAAGCAGTAGTCAGTTTGCCCAGGCAGTCTGATTCCTGAGCCCATGCAACACACTGTTTTATTGCTCTTTTCTCCATACTGGACAGAACCATGGACAGGGAGGGAAAGTTCCATTTCAGAAGTCTATACTTGAGAATGAAGATAAGCATGAGGAGGAGATGGGATATCCACAAAGCAAAGCAGGATGCGGGGTCAGACCTACTTACTCTGGCAAATGTTGAGCCCATTGCAGTGCAAAGTACTAGTCTGGAAGTTCCCAGGAGGCTGGAGACCAGCCCTGGAGTGGAACCCACCTTTCACTGTTAACACCTCATTCAGTAAGAACACTCCCCACTAGAAGAGCTTGTGGGAAATGAGAAATGGAGACAGACCAACATTTCTCTTGTGAAACTAAAGTAAAAGCTGTGATAGGAGTTAACAGGAACATGCACATAACTTGAGTAGGGGAAATTGGATACCGTTCTCACACCTACTAGAATGCCTAAAAGTGAAGTGACAACGCCAAATGGTAGGGAGGATGTGGAGCAACTGGACCTCTCACACATTGCTAGTACAAGTATAAAGTGGTACAACCACTTTTTAAAAAAGGCGTGGCTGTTCCTTATAAAATCAAACACCAACCTTATTGCCCAGCAATGACATTCCTCAGTATTTGCCTAAAAGAAACAAAAGATACGCAACTGTTCATAGAAGCTTTATTCATAATCAAAAACCAGAAACAACTCAAAAATGTTCTTCAACATATGAATGGATAAACCAACTGTGGTATGTCCATACACGGCAATACTACTCAAAAAAAAAAAAAAGGAAGGAAGGAAAGAAGGAACTACTGATAATACACAACAATGGACCTCTGAGGCATAATAACCATGCCAGTATATATCTTCTAAAATAGGGTAAACTAATTAATGATGACAGAAATCAGATCAATGGTTGCCTTAGGGATGGTGGTGAATGATTAGAACGGGACATAAAGAATATCATAGGGTAATACAAATGTTCTTCTATCTTGACTGGAGTGTAGGTTATACATATCTATACATTTGTGAAAATTCATAGAACTATAAAATTTAGATCTGTGCCTTTCACTTAATGTAAAATTACACCTAAAATTTATTTTTGAGAAAGTAAAAGAAATCCATCTGTAGACTCACTCATATGTTATCAAGTTTCAAGACAGCTGTGTGAAGACTTTTTTACAGTTTGTGATTCAGCTGAAGTTGTTGAGTGGTGCTGTTCCATGTACAAGGTTGCACGGATTCATTTTCCCAAAATAATTTCCCAGACTCTTCCCACAGGAATAAATGGTGTAACTACAGATTAATCCTCTGGTTTTCCTTCAAGTACAAAGTATCATCACATTCATTTCTTTTAGACAAAATACTGGGTCTAAATCGCAGTTATACTTCCTACACTGAAGAATTCTTTCTATTTGACATATTTGTAAATCCCCCTCCCCCCGTTCCCATGTACATATTAGAATCCTCTTGGGAGGACCTAATAGGTAGAGATTATTTATTAGCACTAGAATACCTCCAATCTAATGAAAATTTATTTTTCTTCAAAAATTGAACATGTAAGTAATTCATTATGCAGAGTTAAATATTTGACACTACGCAGTAAAGAAATAGTTATTGTGAGGATGTTGGGGAAAGTGGAAAGAAGGAAAAAGATTTTCTTCTAAATTGGCAGCTATCACTGATCCTTACGAATCAGCTATATGTCATTTAGCAAATGAAATACCTTCTTTTTAAAGTATTAAATCTTAATTGACTGCAGTTCTAAACAGATTTGGTCACTGTCTCAATTTTGGATTATAGGAACAGGATTGCGTAGGCCTGGGAAAAAGGTGCACATGACCCTTCATGAATTTACCACTGATAGAAAGTACAGGTTGTCTAAAATAAGGTGAAAAGAGAAATTTTAGGAAAGCTTATGTGGGTCAGATCTAAATATGACAGCTCCCCCAGAGAAAGCTATCATGAGTACAAAGTTAAGAGGATGCTGTCTTTGCTTGTTCTGAAAACTGGAGGAGCCAGTAAGTGACAGCAGATACCACATGTTACATTTGCTTAAGTCAGGATGATGTAGTGAAATGGTATCAAGACTAGATCTCTTTCCCAACACCAAGAATCTTATATCCAACAGCCTCCTACACATCATTTGGACCACTTTCATCAGATGTCTAACAGACAACTCATACTCAACTGTCCAAACCTGGACTCCTGATCTCCTTTCCCAAACTGGGTCTATCCACAGCTGTCCTCACTGAAGTGAGGGTAATTCCCTCCTTTTTGTTTCTTGACCCTTTTGTTCTCTCACACCAACAGCTAGTCCCTCAGGGAAGATAGCGTCCTTTAACTCTATCTTCATAAAACACCCATATTCCAACTACTTCTCACTTCCTCCACTGTTACCACCTGTCCTGAGCCACCATCCTCTCTCCCCTAGATTAATGTAAAAGTCTCAGAACAGGTCTCAGTCTCCTCCCTTGTCCCTATGGAGCCTGCTCTCAGCCAGCAGTCAGAATAAATAAATAAATAAAAAATCGTAAATCAAATCAGGTCAAAGTTCTGCTCAAAACCCTACAGAGCATGTATCACTCAGAGTAAAAGTCTGTCTTTTTTTCACCTTTTTCCTATTTTTTTTATTGTCGTAAAATACACATTAAGATTACCATTTTAGCCATTTTATAGGATACAATTCAATGGTATTAAGTATACAATGGCCCTCAGAACCTTACGTGATCTACTTACTCCCTCCCCATTCTCTCTCTGATAGCATCTCCTATTTGTCCTCCTTGCTCCAGCCACAGTTGTTTCTTGACAGGTTCCTTAGGACCTCTAGATGTCAGATGCCCTTGTGCTTTTGCACTGTCTATTCCTTCTTCCTGCAACATTCTTCCTCCAGATATCTAAATGTTCCCTCCCTTACCTCCTAGTCTCTCAAACTTCATCTTCTCAGCAATACCCACCCTGAACATCCTACTTAATACTACAACCTTCCTTCCTCCACCATCTCCAACCCAGCCCACCCAATGCCTCTTTCCCTGTTTTCATTATATAGCACTCACCACCTTCCAACATAACAGAGTTCACTGAATTTCCAACACGATCAATTGTGAGCCATACAATTATCCTGGTATTACATGCCATTGATTATACATATACGAGTATCTTGATTTCAGGAATGTGAAAATATACGTACCTTAGAGTCAATGACACATGGATGGCAGGCAGTATTCTGAGAGTCTTTCTTTACCTCTTACACAAAGCTTACAACATCATGACAAGAGGGGAGCCAGTGGGGACTCCATCTTCTGATTCCTATTCTCATTCATTCATTCAACAAGTCTTTCCTGGAAACTTATGTTGCGTCAGACATTGTGAATACAGTAATAAAGAAATATCATCTGCTCTCAAGAGGAATTGAGTCCAGCAGGAAGCCTGACTATAAATTAGACCTTGAATTACTGTGTGCTAACTTCTATGATAACTAGACTGACTCACAGGAGGCCCCCAATCACTGTCATCAAACACTTCTAAAGCTAATGGCAGTAGGCATAGTTGTCTACTTTTTTGTGTGTGCCAAACTATGCAAGTGGGACAAATCATAGCACTGTCATAAGAGGCACCAAGTAATGTATCCAACTAAAGTATCATTATGCATATGTATATATTTATAGTTTTTCCAAGTCCACATAGCTGCTTGCCCCCAATTTCTCATTCAGAAGTATGAACTTGGCACTGACCAGATCCTTCTTCCATTTCTGTTTCTAAGCACTGAGTGATGTTCTGAGCCTCTGTTTCATCAATTCTAACCAAAGGACCAGGAACTCTGACACCCTCTCTATCTCAACATCTTAGATTCTATTATTGCCTAAGTATAACTCTCAAGAAGGTTATCCTTATTCTCAGGGAAAAAGTCTATTTTGTTTTTCCTACTAGTATATGTTATAGAACATTGTGTTATTAATAAAATAATGTCTAGTGATATTTATTTCACAGATTAAAAAGTTACACACACACACACACACACACACACACACACACGAGGTCTGAAAATGACATTTATGAACTCATCCTAGAAAAAGCGCTGCATACCTCACTGCTGAATATCACTATGGTCACCTTCGAAGTGCTCCCTTTGGGAAGCTATGCACCAACACCAGTGCCTAGTCCACCCTTCAAAGCAATTTTGGAACTCTCTGAAATGGCCATCAGAGCTGTTGTCATATTACCCTTGATGTCCTGAATGTCATCAAAATGTCTTCTTTCAATATTTCCTTTATCTTCAGGTAAAGAAAGAAGTCATTGGGGGCCAGATCAGGGGAGTAGGGAGAGTGTTCCAATACAGTTATTTGTTTACTGGCTAAAAACTCCCTCACAGACAGTGCCATGTGAGCTGGTGCATTGTTGTGATGGAAGAGCCATGAATTGTTGGCATAAAGTTTAGATCATCTAACTTTTTTACGCAGCCTTTCTCATGCCAACATTTTCAGTTAAGATTTTCCTAACTGTTTCTCTATCGCTGTTTACTTGGTCTGCTATGCTTCTCAAAGTCAGCAGACAATTCTGACGCACAATTCGTCGAATTTTTGCAATGTTTTGTCAGTTCTGCTCATTACTGGCCACCCTGACCTCTCTTCATCAGTGACACATTTTCTCCCCTCAGAAAAACGTTTAATCCATTTGTACACTGCTGTTTTCTTCATGGCATTATCCTCATAAACTTGGACTAACATGTCCCTGATTTCACTTCCACTCTTGCCAAATTTAACAAGAAATTTCATGTTTGTTCGTTGCTCTAATTCACGTTCAGACATTCTAGTGACAGCACACAAAAACACGCAACAACAATAATGAAAACCACTCAGCAAAACACCGCCACATGTCGACATGAATAGCTGTGAGACACTGATATACCAAGGTTATGAAACCTTACCGAGCTGTTTGTACAGTGCTGCCAATGTACGTGCACGGTGGCAAGTTTGCAAACTTAATTGTTAGACCTCATATATATACAATATATGTGTCTATAAATATATATGCATATATGTATATATTTGCATATATACATATTTGCATATGTATGATACTCTAAATCAAGTCTAAATTTATTAACTCTAGGACTCAATTTTTAATCTATAATGCAATGTTATAACTCTGTAAGAAAAGAGAGTTGGAAACATTCTCTTGGTCGAGTCTCATTTAGCATCATGCTCTCAAAGACCCTGAAGGCCAAAACAGCTTCCATCTCCTTGTTTAACAGATTTAATTACGCTAAGAATCTTTCATCTGTAAAAGTCTTCTAATTATTCCAATTGCCCTTCAATGCATGACTCAAATTATTGATCATGTAGGACTCTGGCAAGAAATGGCACACATCAATCAACTACGATTCTACAATGAAAACATAATAAAATTAAATGGCAGATGCCAGTGTTCTCTCAATAACCAACCACAGGAATCTCAAATTAGACCAAAAATATAGATAATACAGATTTTTACTGGTTTAAACTTTAATTAAAAGGACTATTCCTGATGTTTCTCTTCTATTTTATAATTGGATACAGAAGCTTGTTTAATTTTTTTGCTTTGGGGCTGCCACTGCTGAGATTCAGGATTAAGGATGGGACAGTGGCTTCAAAGATGAGAGGGGGTGGAAAATAAATTCAGTTTGGGTGTATTTTTAAGATATCACCCAGATGGAGACATCTGGCACAAGTTGGAAACACAGCTTTGATGCCAAAGGGAGAGATTGGAGTTGGAGACACAGATTTAGTAATAAGCATTGTAGAGATCACAGCGAGAGCCACGGGCTGGATGTGATTATAGAGGGAAAGCATAACTCCTGGAGAAAAGCAGAGAAAACTCTCCTTAAAAAGAGTGATGAAACAAGGAAATGGGTGGGGAGAGATTGCTGAGAAGGGAGGGATGGAGAATCTTCAGAGATCAGGTAGACTGAGGATTAAAATTATTTTTTTGGATTTTTAGGTTATTTTTTTATTTTTATTTTTTTACTTTTGGTAAGGACTTTGCCACTGGTGGAGTTCTAGGAGAAGGAAGAATGAGAAAAAGCCATGTCCCTGAAGAGAGCATGAGAGAATACACAAGCATTTCAAGATGTTTAAAGGAAAACATCTTGAGGGCAGTTGTTTGAGGAAAAAGGCAAATGATGGGGAGACCTGCTAGTATTTGTGGGTTGAGGACAAGAAGGCAAAAAAGAAATACTTTGAATATAACAGTAAAATGTAGCGCTCAGTCCTAGATCAGGTGGGAGTAGATGAGATCAAAGGCTTATAAATATATGAGCTTCAGGATTGGAGTGCGGGAAGCAGAGACACAAGTCCCAGATGGACTGCATGCTCTGTGAAGTGGAAAGCAGGACCATATGCAAAAAGCAAGGGAGAAAACTCTAAGATGTAGTCACCCCATTGCTTGGAATTTCACAGTACTCCTTACCTAAACTTTCTTACTCTTTACAGTTTAATAAAGAAATTGATGGTCAAATGAACATTAAATTGAATGAAATGAAGTTTAGTTTCCAATAAAGAGCATTTTCTTTATTTTAATATAGTACCCCCTGTCAAATATTTCAGTAAGTCTTCGTAGTATATTAGATTTGCTTTCTCTTTCATTGTATGTTCTGGCTTTCAAAACATATATATCGGGTTATAGCTTTAACTAAATATAATCCCTAGGTATTTTTCCAGTCTGTATCCTATGATCATTATGAGAATTCCTGGCATTAATAAGTTATTTGAGGAAGGATTTAAAAAATTCACCCATAATAATTAAACAAATTGAATCCATTTTTCTCCTCAAGGTTGGCAAATTAACATAACTAGATTTGTATTGTTTAAATTATCACTGTGCCTTAGTACACTAATATATGATTTGTATGATTACAACAAAATGCAAACAGAAACAAAGTTTGATGACAAGTGACAGTGAGCAAACAATTTTAATGCTACAGCTTCAAAATGGTTGTGATAAAACGTGTTAGCTCAACTGAAAGAATCACAGCATCTGTTTTGTTAACTTTTCAAGTTTACCAAATTCTTTTTCAGTCTCTCCACTTCCCCTCTGAGTGTATCTTCTTGGCAAATTATCAAGTCTCCAAGAAGAGATAAATATTCTCTCCAGATATAGAAATATTGAAAATGTTTCACTGTACAGAAAATTGCTCCAAGACTGGGATGACATAAGAGTAACATTCGAAGAGAAAAAAATTAAAAAGTCCTAGGAGCAGGAGAGAAAAGAGAGTCAGTAAAAACCTTCTGCCAATAACTTTGAAAAAGTTGGCAATCAATAAAGCTTTGATTAATCCAATTATGTGTCACTTATTCCGTACATCAAAACAAACACTTAAATAACTGTTAAAGTAGTATGTCTGGGGATGGTGGTGTTAAATTTCCAAAGGGCAACTATTTGGGCAGCTTCAAGGTCAGGACAGTTGTCCTAGAATGGAATGTCCCTCACATCCCTGACCCATCCAACCTGCCTGTCAGTCAGACCAACCAATGAGAAGCACTGGTCCATAGGACTTCACTCTTCCCATCTGTCCATCCTCCATTCTTAGTCTATAGGCCTTTGTCCTGATGCTTACCATATCATGGTTGAAAGACTGCTGACCTGCTCTGGGCACCATTGCACTATTCCAGCAGGATGAAGAAAAGAGAAAGCAAAAGACAGAAGGATTAGAGGGTATGTCCACATAGTCTATCCCTTTTTAAATGCTTTTCCAAAATCCCATTCAACAATTTTAGAGTATTGTACATAGATGGAAGGGATGCTAGGAAACTGACTATTTGAGCTTTCCAATTTTTTTTTTTTAAGGAGGGTGCAGCTCACAGTGGCCCATATGGGGACCAAACCAGCAACCTTGGTGTTATCAGCACCACGCTCTAACCAACTGAGCTAACTGGCTACCCCACAGCCTTCCAACTTTGAAGAAAGAGGCAGGCAAAAGAGAAGTTGACTGTGACTGATTTTAGGGTACCCAGCGCACGGCATCTTCTAGCTAGGACACAGTAAGTGCTCAGTGAACATTTACATATTGTGGAATAATTCATCTCCTCACTGTGACACACACACGTAACGTCCACTCTCACTCGATCCTCATCTCATTGTGTTTCTTGCTTCCTTGGTCCAGTAGAGCACTTTCCACTGGGGAAACTGTACTCATTCTTAAGAAAATTTTTCTTAAAATTACAGTATAACACACACATAGAAAAGTGCACAAAATATAACTACAGCCTATTTAATGAATTTAACACAGTCATGTAAGAAAAGAAACAAAACATTACCAAAACCATAGAAGCCCACTACATTTATATTATACCTTTATTTAATGATATGCTAAGATACTTGTATACCTATTTAATCTACATGTGTATATGGGGACTTAGTAACCTATTTTATAGGTAATGAATGACTGGTACAAATGAGAAGACCTGGATTTTCAAACTACAGAACGTGTTTCAATATTCTTTTTAGACTTTGTGATCTATGAGACTGGCCATTGGAAAGGAAAAAAAGAGTATTCTGTTGGGATTCTACCATACTGCAAGGTAGCTAAAGACATGCCTTGGTAATCCCAGAATAATTTAAGTTGCATTACACTGTGGAAGGGGTGTATTTAAGTATTTCCGAATTAGTTATCATGCAGCTGCTAAAATGGCAAGAAAAAAATTTTAATAATAATTTTTAATTCAAAAGTAAAAGAGCACTGATTGGACCACAGTGGTGGCTTAGCTTTACTAACATTGACTTTTAGTGAATTCACATGCACTACCATCAGTTTACTCTCACCATAAGCATGAAGTGACCCATTCTACAGATCTCAAAATTAAGCCATAGAGAAGAAAGTTACTTGCCTGGTTTCATAAACGTAGTCAGTCATCTAGTCCTACGTCTCTCACCTCTTTAAATTCTCCCCCTTCCTCTCTCTACTCCAGCCCTAACAGTACCCCTATGTCCTCAGAAACAGTAAGCGTGATCCCACCTCTGGTCTTTGCACCGGCTGTACCCTCTGCTGGAATGCTAATTTCCTAGGTTTCCATGTAGCTCTCTTACTTCTTTCAAATCTCTGATTTTTATTTCTATTCTAATATAGCTTCAGTCTTCCCTAAATATTCCCTATATGCTTTCTTCTTAGTTCAGATTTTTGAGAGTTAGGAGAATTGAACCATGAAAGCTGTCCTTTTGGGAAGTTACTTAAATTCAGTCTCAGTTTCTTCATCTATAAAATAGAAAAAATGACACTATGTATGAGTATAAAAAGGATGTGTGTGTGTGTGTGTGTGTGTGTGTGTGCACGCGCACACTTACAGTTGTGTGCTGGTATACTCATATGTTTAACAACTGACCCTCCAAAAACAAAAAAAAAAAAAGGTTCCTGATGTTGCTGAATGTAGATTTGGGAACAGATGTGCAGTGACACATCATATAGTATTTCCCACATACATACAATAGATGTAAATCACTGCGAGAACATAGATAATAGTAAAATAATGAGGAAGTGGTGAGTTTTGAGTATTTTAATTTTTAAAATGAAATTGTTTAATTGTATATTTCCATAATTTAGTTTTTAATAATGACCCCAAATTAGTTGGCTTTAGCGCACGTGTGTGTGTGTGTATGTGTGTATGTGCGCACATACTCGTACAAGCACACCATTAGATAAACCAAAGCCAGTACCATTTACAGGAAAGGAAAGCTACAATATTTGCTTCGTTTCCACTAAACAGACATAAATTAAAGGAAGCATCGACGCCACTGAACGTGATCTTATACCAGTGATGGCTAATAGCCGGTTTAATCATAGGGCTGTAGCAACAACTTCGATGAGAATGCACAGAAACTCTGAGACACATCGAACTAAGGATTACAAAGGAATGTCAGCCAAGCAACCACAGAAAAATGTGTCTCCAACAAAAAGGCAAGGAGCTATCACTGGTGAGCATTTCGTCACAATAGATACCTGGTCTCTTTACTGAAACCTCACCTGGACAGATTTCCAAAAAGCTTGTCAGAACACATCCTGTTGTCACTACCAACCCAGACAAGCTTTAAGTCAAGCTCAGGGTGAAATCTTTCCACACCACTACTCAAATCCTAAATTACTAACCCCCTTCAACTGTGTTAAAATCCCAGTGGGGAAAATATGATCCAAACGGGGGAGAGAGGCACTAGTGTTAGCTTCAACACGAGAACTCAAAGAAGAAAAAGTTTCCTCTATTAAAAGGAATGCGATGCAGCACAGAGATCAACCTGGTTATTACCTTGAGAAAACCAAAAGGCATCATTCCAAGTGTCTTGTCTTTTCATATACACTGCTCATATCTAAGCCACTGTCACACTTTCACCTTTGTTGAAATTAGATATTTGGGCCAATTTATGCATGACCCTATCCATCACTGAAAGCCCCTTTTTCCAATTATTCATGTGTTACGTAACAAAAAGGTTCTAAGCTCCAGCTTCATTTTAGAGTTATCCCACATTTTAGAGTTATCCCATCACCACAAGAAGAGAGAAGAGCAGATAAACCAGAGGGTGACTTACCTTGAGCCAGTCATCAAGGGAGCACAGCTATGCACTGAATCCCAGGCCTTAGAACTTTTCATAACCATCAAACACAAACTTAGAAAGTACAACGATATATAGGTGAATAAAGATCTGAATCCCATCCTCAGAATTCTCCTGCTCTATTCACAAAGACGTCCCTACTAGAATGGGACCACTGGAATGGGATGCATCTAATAGAATAAGGTCACTGAGGGCCTTCAAAGCATTTCTAGCCTAGCTGTATTAGAAGCCCTCAGTATGCAATTTGGGCTGAATAAATCAATTATTTGTAGAAGTACGTGCTGGCTGTCATGAAGTCGAGTCCTTCATTACTCAAGTAGATCTAAAATTTCTGTAAAATCTCAGCTTGGTATCGTGCTATCTTTCTTCCTTGTGGAACACTATACGTGTCGAAAGTTATGCCTAATTCACAACTCTTAGACGAAGCAGGTGTTATTTTTGGTTCATCTTGCTGCCAAGGCTGCATTTCTTGGGGACAGATGGCTATCAAACTGTTGTTCCATTTGGAATACAAACCAGATGCCCTCACAATTCACACTGAAATACTAGGTTCTTAAAGATATGAGCATTTATACTTGAAGCTTAAAAACTCACTTAACTTCCAATTCTTCTAATAGGAAGAAAAAAGCCTCCATTAAGCCATTCCATTCCGTTTTTCCTAAAACATCACTTGGATAAAGTTTTTACTGTTGCTATCATTAGGAGTTAGTACTAAAGGTGACTTCAAGGGCACCACAGGCTTGACCTTCCTCTGACTAGAAAGGGTTCGCCCCATTTAGTGGATGTTGCTGGCACCGTATCTGGTCCCATATATGGGGGTGTGGGGAAGACTGGAAAGACCAAGATTCCTTGGGGAAAGCCAAAGAACTGTCTCCCGAATTTCTTGCTGAGGCTCCAGGAGAGGCTGAAATAAAGCATCTTCTGTCCCTTAACCTCCGGAGACAGTTACAGAGTCACTGCTGAGCACCACATGAGCTGGCATCCGTCAGAAATTACCCCAGGAATGATACCAATGAGACTAAATGGCTCACTTCCCCATAATCCTAACCACATGGGTTTTCAAAAAGATGCTGATGCAAATCAGAAAAGGAGGGAATCTCTCCATATCCAAGATGCAAGCAAATTAATAAGCATCATCAGCGTGAAAAAGTTGAGGAGGGCACTGTCAGAGAATTTAAGTTAAGGAACTTCCGTCCCCAGCATAGCTTTCTACTCCGATTCCCCAACAGCTCTCCCACACAGCTAAAAGAGCCTGCCTCATGCTGAGGCAAAGCAAACTGTGCCCCAAAAACTTTCTCTACTGGTTCTGCTATTGTGCTTGAAATATCTGCAACCAACTGCTTTGGCTCAAGGCTCTGAGAAACAAGGTTAAGATACAAACCATACCATGGCATTATTAAGCCATAGCACTTTATATAAAACAAATAATCAAATTTGTTTGCCTGTTACAGAGCAAATGGTGCAAAAGAGGCCCCAGGAAAGACACGTTTTTTTTTTATTTTGAGGGGAAGTGTGGGAAGAGGAAGAGAGGGGAGAGAGAAACCTATTCCAGGGTGTGCGGGAGTGGGAGGACAGAAGGTTTGGGGTGGGAACATTACATAAAGGGAGAATAGGCGCTAAAATAAGCCACCCATGAAGAGTTCTATTATTTTGTAGTCTGATCTTGGATCAAAGAAAAGGAAAGAGGAGAGAGTATCTCTGAAAATAAACTTCCTCTAATGCAGAGTTGGTCTCAGGTCCAATCAAGGCTAAGAGAAAAGGGGAAGAACATTAACGTGTCTAAACACTTAATGAAGACAGCGCCACCATGTATGGTGGCTACCAAGGGGCAGCTTCCAATTGGATACATACTCCTAAAAACGCAAAGGGAGGCGTCCTAGGCCTAACATGCTCAATTCCTTTTATGTTATAAATGCCAAACCCCCTCTGACCATCACTCCACTTTTTTTCTCTTTTATCAGCAAGCTCCACAAAAGCGGAACTCACTGGGAACGTCTCATTTGCTGTCACACACTCCCACTGTCCCTTGATATTTCTCTTCCAATAGGGTTGATTTTTAATTTCCTATTCACCCAAAGCAGTAGGATCTGTCCTCATCTTTGCTGGCCTCTCTGCAGCACTGGGGAACGGTGTGTTGCATTCGCTGTCTCCCATGACCCACCTTCTTTTGTTTTTCCTCCTCCTTCACAGAGATCAATATTTTAGGCCCATTTCATTGGTCCTCCCTTTACACAATGGTAGGATCCAATACTCAGCATCATTCTCTCAGCCTTCTCTTCTCACTGTATTGTGGTCACTCACTGCCATTAGCCACAACTCGCTTGTAGATGACTTGAGAATCTTAACTTCTCGTCCAGAGGTCACCTCTAAGCCCTAGACATATACTCCAAATTCCCTGCTTCCTACGTGGACCCACCAGTGTGCCTTCAGGCACCTCGCAATCCACAAGCCTGTCCACAGTTGAACTCCTTATATGTCTTCACACACTTGCTCCATCTTCTCTTCCGTTTGGAATTTTGGTGAATGACCCACACCGGGCACCTAAAGTAGAACTTTGGGAATCATCCTAGATTCCTGCCTTTCTGACACATATCAACAAGGCAGGTATGTGCCCCATTCAGACCCTTTGTCTTCACCACTACACACACACACACACACACACACACACACACACAAAACTTCTAAATACCAAACTCTATCTCTCTCTGGCCGACGAGTCTCTCTTTGCCCACCTGTGCAGTAGGGTGGGTGTCGACCTGCCTCTCACTGAGAGCAGCAAAACATTCGGGGGCAGGCTGAGAGACACAAATAACCCACTAGTCCTTCTATAAAGTATCACCCTTTAAAAAATTATTTTAAAAGTATAACTTCAAACAAGACATTGGTGCCTAAACCAAACTACTCTTATAATCACTTTGCATAAACCTACTTTATATCTGGCGCCTGTGGGCTGGTGATAAAGCAAAGACTCTTTTCAAAAGGCACGTAGTGGGTGAGCCACAGGCCTCATAAAAGCAATTTTCTTAGTGATCCCTCTCTATCAAATGGGTGACACCTCCATGATTTTGCTCAAGCTGCTAGCTTCACCTGGAATGGCTCCTCCCCAGGTCTTTGGAAGGCTCTGTCTTGGAGGACTTGATCCGGTGAAACCATCTGTATGAAGCTGCTTCTGCCTGCACACCCCTCACAGTTAGAATAGACTCCTCTCTAGAATGCCCCTGGCTTTCCTATCTCAGAATCTCTATCGTATCATTGCTCTTAGTTGTTTATCTGACTGCCTCCCTTACTAGACCATAAGAAACTTGAGGGGCAGGACTGGGTCTGATGACTATTTTGGATTCCCCCACCACACTGCACATATAGTGTATGTTATACTTGTTTATTAGGTGGAGATATAAATGAGTGAACAATTTATGGAAAGAAGAAAATATTTCTGACAGCTTTACATTAGCAGGCAAAATAAATGAGGACGTGTTGAGTATTTTCAGGATCCATTCCAAGTAACAAGAAAGTCACAGAATCTAAGAAAACATATCTAAACTGGAAAAGATGCTTGGTAATCATGGTAAACAAAATCCCTGCTCCTGGCTCCTGAATTGAGACAAAATCTTGTGTCAAGAAGTCACAATTGTTCTACAGCAGAGCCAGGAGTCAAGTGCTTTTCAAAAGTGCTGTTGTGGGAATTACACTCCTCAGCCCCTGAACAATACAAGGAGTTACTTTCACATGAAGATGTATCTAAAAATTGCCAGGAATTTTTTTAAGTGGGATGGTATTTATGGCAGACACTTCTCTGAACACATCTCCAATTTAATTTTCAAGAAACATAACTGGAGGCAATCCTTCTGAGAGTATCTAATAACAAACCCCAAAGAAATACATTTGCATAGAAAG
The DNA here is from genome assembly GCF_057876585.1 of Rhinolophus sinicus. NCBI lineage: Eukaryota > Metazoa > Chordata > Mammalia > Chiroptera > Rhinolophidae > Rhinolophus > Rhinolophus sinicus. Next base: position 30,677,985 of record NC_142513.1, read on the forward strand.
CCGGAGAATATATTACTGTGTCAGAGATGACTGACACCCCATTTATATTTTACTACATGTTATAGTCGTAGTCCCAGCAACAATATTTTCAGAAAGCAAGACGACGTGAGAGCCTCCTAGGTTACAGGAGATATAATTAACCTTGGATCAAACGAAAGTTGGCACCTGAAATCCTTCTAGGAATCAAACAGGGTATGACTCAATCAATCAAACATGCTGGCAGAAAGTTACCTTAGATGATGTTTGCTTAGAGAAAAGGGACTAAATCAAGCCTGCTCTAATACATGAGCAGAGTACCTTGTAAACGCAGTGGGGAAAGTTTTTAAATAACGGTGGTAGTGTCTCATCAATTTCTCATCAGAAAGAGGATGCCATTTTGTCCCACAAACACAGAAGAGTTTATGAATCAGAAAGAGCTAATTTCATTTATTCAATAATTATTTGAGTAGTAACTCTGCAGTAGACATTGTGCTAACTTCTTGGGAGTATTATTCTACATTCTTAATTTTGTGAATCACATTGGTAGCAAAAGCATAAAACAGATGAGTAAACACTTAAATGTTTTGAAAAGATTTTGTGAGGAGTATCAGTGTGTGCTGGTACAAAATAACCTGTGGGTTAGGCTACCGGTAGCAATAGGTTACCTATAGGATAATCAGTTAAGGTTGCAAGAGATCTAACGCAGAATGTTCTAGAATTATGAGACAAGTTTCAGAGGGAGAAAAAGGCACAAGAGTTGATGGAGGTAGCAAGGAAGTAGATATCAATCACCAAATCTCCCTGTATAAGTAATGAAGATGAGGAAGACAGGGTTACAGAACACAGAACAAAAATGTGGATTAATAAGCTGGTCATATTGATGAAGGAGAAATGTCACTTGTGGAAGAAAGAGTACAGCAGGTGAATTAGGATAGGAGGTTTGGTCAGAAAGTAGGACATATGCAACTGTGACATTGAAGGTGGTGGTGTTTCTGGTCATGACAGCAGCCAAGTTGTGACCTGGGAAGAGTGTGGTTAAGGTGAAGTACATACACCAAAAAAAGGTCATTGGGAATGAGAGATCAAGAAACTAGGGAAAAAAACATGGACACATTATGTTTTGGGAAAGCTGGTCATAAAGATATTTGCATTTTGTCTTTCCTTAAGGCAACAGTTCCCAAATATGATAGTTAACTTTCACACTCTCCATGAAAGAAGAATTACAACTTCAGTATAGGAGATTCTCTGATGGCTTTTCCTCTCCCTCCCATTCTACCAGGTCTTCCCTTTCCTATTGCACATTTTTATCTGTGTTTCCCCATAAGATTATGACATTCTCCATCCCCCTGACCCTCACTGGACACACTCCACTTACAATTCAGCTTCCATTACCCAGAGCTTTTGCTCTTCTAGATTCAAGACGCAGCTTCTATAAATATGCTCAGGTGTGTGTTACAAATATAAACTAATTATCAGGGGAACCTGCGTATGTCCTGGGTACTCATTTTCCAAGATGAACTCATCACTAGGCGATGTTAAAGAAATCAGTCTCTAGCAAAGAAAAGCAATATTGAGTTTTGTGTTTGCTACTGTGAACTGTTGCATATTTATAAACTTTCTAAACGGTAAGTACTACACTAACAGCATCTACACCAAAGGTATTTATACAATTAAAGATTTTTCCATCAAAGTGAAAAGTATGCACCTGGCCAAGTAAACAGTTCTAAAATGATTATTTTGTCATAGTAAGCATTCAAATGCCTTTAAAACTTACTTAATTACAACATTGAGTGTTTATCTTCAAAAATTTGGAAATAAGCCACAATGAAATCCAACCATATTTCCAGCACCCTCAGGTAACCCCTCATAATATTTACCGGCTTTATAATATACCCAATTAGGGAAAAAAGATGGATCCTACGGTACATGAAGCCTGTAGCAATGCCCAGGACATAAATGATGAATAAATATTTGTAGACTGAATGAATATAGTACACATTCTGTCTTATATTCCACTTTAAAATGTCTTTATCATCTTTAAAATAGCATGTTATAAAAGGAATATTTGCAAATTTAAAAATCCAATAATTTAGAAAGGGATGAAATAAGAGGATTTCTTCTCTTTCATATTGCCATGTCCTGGAAGAAATACCAGTAGGAATCCTGGAAAATCATACAGAAAGAGAGAGACACATGCAGATATAAATATGGTAATGCATTTAAGAACAAATGCTATTATTTTATACAATGTTTAGCAATATGCTTTATCCAATTAATATTTCTGACACATTTCCCATATAAGCATATATAAATTTACTTCCTTAGAAAGTAAATTTGTGTATTGTCTTATAACTTAATCATTAATTTGATAGACCTTTACATTGTGACCAGATTTTTGGCTGATAAAAGCGATGCTCTGAAAAACATTACTCAGTCTCTCAACAAATAGTTCTGAGCACCCATGTGCCAAACTCCACAGACTTTGGGATTTTACATGTTAACAGAACAGTTAATACCTTAACCTCACAGAGTTTAGAGCTATTAGAGGAGACTGAAAAACAAGAAAACAAACATGAACATATCCCTTCCAATTTTAATTTGTACTATGAGGGAGGAGGAGAAGAGGGGAAAACAGAAGGAAATGACATATACGGATAGGAAGGTCCCTCTGAGGAGGTAACCAATAAGTTGGGACCTAAAGGATGAAAATGAGACAGGTTGCAAAGGTATGGAGACATCTAAGTGGGGGAACAGCTAATGCAAAGACCTTCGTAAGAAAACTTGTTTTCAGGAAATTGAAAGAAAATGAATGTGGCTACAGTACAGGTATGCTGAAGAGGTAGAAGATGGGTCGATCTTACAGGATGCTAAATAAAAAGTTAAAATTTTATTCCAAATGTGGTAGGAAACTACCAAAGAGTGATAAGTGAGGGAGTCACATGATCTGATTTGCATTTTTAAGAGACCCCTCTAACTGCTGTAGGGGAAAGGGATTGGGGAGACGCAAGCAAGGGGACTTGTTGAGGTTTATTACAGGGTACAGGGAAGAGATGATAAAGCTTGGTCTAGAGTCAGGGCAATGGAACTGGAAAGACAATGGAAAATCAAAGATTAAAGTGAAAATTTGGCGATGGATTAGATATAGCAAGGACTCCTGTTGAACTATGAACAACTGGGTGATAACTTTTTTTTTTTTTTTTGAAACATGACAAAAATTAGTGAGGAATAGGGTTGGAGGGAAATCTAGAGTTTCACTTTGGATATATTAACTTTGAGTTGCTTATTAGACAATCAAGGGAAGATGCCAGTTAGGTATATGTGAGAGTCTGAATTTCAGCATAAAGGCCTGTACTATATATAAAATAAAAGATTCATCCATTTAGGAATGGTTGAATATCATCTAAGGAGAGATGAATAAGACTACATAGGAAAAGTGGGTTGAGAGAAGACTAGTTACACACTGTAGAATTGTTTCGAGAAGGATGCTCTGGCAAAGGCAAAAGTGGAGGGGTTAAGTTAACTGAGTCAAATGTTGCACAGAAGAGGACTACAAACTCTAAAGCACTGAGAGTTGAGGAGACGATATGGAACCCCATTTCAGTGGCATTTGGGGTGGGGGGAAAAACCAGATTGGAGTATGTTTACCAGTTATTAGAATATAGGAAGAAGTACCATATTTTGCCACGTATAATGCACACATTTTTGCCCAAATTTGTGAGGGAAAAATAAGGATGTGCATTATACATGTGTGGTACTAATTCTGTATGTATATAAATGTTTTTAATTCTTTTATTTATGCTCATGACTTAAAAGTGTAACTCTAGAAATCAATAACGATATCCGTATGCAAAATAACACCCTGGAAGACAATAATCGGTTTTGTTGAACTTACAACAAACTTGCAATGACGAAGAGTTCTTGGCCTTCTATGATGTGTAAATATCATAAATTTGTTACCGGTACATAAAATTTCTTGCATCTGTTCCTGTGTTTTGTAATTATTTGTTACATAAAATATCTTGTGCCATAATATGTTAAAAAAAAAATCAATGCTAAAATTCCTTTATAATACAAAAAGCAAGTATCTAAATGTAAACAAATAAAACTTTGAAGTAAAAAATTAAAACGAAAGATTTGTTTCCTTGAAAGGTTAGGCCCAAAATGTGGGTGCGCATTATACACAGGAACACCTTATACGCGGCAAAATACAGTATATGAAGACAATTTTTAGAAGTCTCACTTTAAAAGTCTACAGAAGAGTAGAGTAATTATAGGAGTCGTAGGGTCAAAATGGCTCCTACTTGTGGCTACATGTATACTTTTAACATGGGAAATCCTAAGAGCATATTTGTGTATTAGTGAGAAAAAACCAACATGGTCAGAGAGGAATAACCAAACAAAAACCGCATCTGAAAAAGGTCAGAAAGTATAGGATTCAAAGTACAGGGTTTAACTTCCTTCCAGAAGAGGAGGGATAAAGGAGAAAGTGGGATTCAGACATCAGCTGCTTTGTAGATTTGTAATAAGATGTCAGCAACTTTCCCTCTGGTGGTTTCTACTTTCTCAAGAAAGCATAAGGCAAGCCATCTGCGTAAAGTGTGCATACTTATATGCCTTGTGTGTTCGTGTGAAAAGAAGAGATAAGTTTGAAAGGGAAAATCAGGATGTAAAATTCTTTGTAGACAGTGGAAAAGGAAACTAGCTAGAATTTCTTGGGACTCATGAATATGTAGTGACACCAACCTGCCAGCTATGATTCTCTCCCTGAACACTTATGAGGGGCTGGGTTCATCTAGGGCAGTGGTCCTCAAAGTGGACCAGCACCATCAGCCACACCTGTTTACTTATTAAAAATGCAAATTTCTGGCCCTACCCCAGTCCTACTTGTATCAGAATGGTTGCGGGGTGAGGACCAGCAATCTGTTTTAACATGCCGTCCAGGTGATTCTGATGCAATGTAAAGATTGAGAACCACTAATCTGGGGAGAGGTTCCCAGCCCCCACATAAATGTAAAAGACGGAGAGAGAGAGCAAAAGAATTAAAGTAAATCTACAAGAGAATGATCATACTGATGATTCATGGAATAAAACATGGATAACGAGTGAAGATATCCTTTGTAGATATTTTGGCCCTTTTTAGAAAAGCATATTTTTAAAAGTATTTTTCTTATATAAAAGGTGTGCACATTTTAAATTTTGATACATATTGTACAGTGACCTCCGAAAATTTTACATACTGTCCACTGGCAAAAACATAACTCTCCAGGGGCGGCCAGATGGCTCAGTTCGTTAGAGCACAAGCTCTCAACAAGGTTGCCAGTTCAATTCCTGTGGTCACACAGCAGCCATTTGTTCCCTCCAATCTTTCCTTAGGGAAAGAAGACTCTGCAGGACTGTCCCTCTCTGGGGTTGAGTTTATTTATCCTAAGTCTCCCTATTTGGTCCTTGTAAGCTGGGTCTGCAGTCAAAGACGAGTAATGATTCCTCATGGGAGGAATGACTTAAGCCAGGCGGGACCCCATTGGGACCCCCATGAGTTAACATAATAAAAGTCAGGAGGTAGCCATACCCCTCCTCCTCACCATTATGGGAAGCTGCTGATGCATGCCCCAGTTGTTGTCCTGCACGCTGCTATGCAAAGGACTTCTTAGAGCAATAAGATATCGCTCTTCCTGCTTAGCTCATGGGATGGTTTTACCTTGTGAGACTTGCTCCCCCAGGGGGTTGTACACATCCACCTTAGTCGCCTGGGGACAATGAGCATCGGTTGCTTTGGGACAGATATCTGGGAATTGGAAGAATTTTTATGGTATGGTGTGAAAATTTCGCAGACCCTGCCTCTAATCATGTGATGCTTATTGTAAGAAATCAAGAAGTACCCACGATGACCCGACTCAGGGCTCCAGTCCCTTGAGGCTGTGAGTCCCTCGGTCCTCTGTGATTTAACTATATTTGAGTCTCTGTCTCTTTATTATAGTTTAACCCTCGCCGCCTCCCTTGCCTTCCCACAGCTTGTATTGTGCAGGTCGCAACAAATTCCCACATGGGATGGTGGGCTGCACCCCCTGCAAATAAGATTGAAAATGGTGACTGGATTTGGAGCTGAGCTGCACCCTCCACAACTAGATTGAAGGACAACGACTTGGAGCTGATGGGCCCTGGAGAAACACACTATTCCCCAATATTCCCCAATAAAATTTAAAAAAATAATAAGTCTCCAGTAACTCCACCAAAAGAATGGTTTATTCGGGAAAAGAAAAAGAAATGAGGTCACCCCAGGAGTGTGCACACTCCCGACCAGTGCTCCAACCAGCCGCCCACGTGAAGAAGAAAAGCCCCAATTCTAAGGCTATTCCCTTTATTCATATCCCTACCCTGGAAGTTACCACAAAGTTTAACAGGAAGTCAGGACTAGAGAGTTAACAAGGGGCCCAGCTCTATGGTTAAGCATCTTAACAGGCCAGTTCACTTTTATCAATACTCATCTATAGGGCACAAGAACCACCACAATTTTTTTCACTGTTGTCTATTTCATCGGTTAAAAAGGTATCTTTTGGTTGTTGTTTTTGTGTTGTTTGCTTGTCTTTTATTTCACTCAGGTCCCCCAAAATGAAATGTAGAAGAAAAGTGTGGGGCACCTCATAACAACATATGAGAAAAGGGCCAGAGGAATTATAATTATAACATGCAATAGGTCCAGCATGTGATATGGCTCCATTAATAGGAATGTGTGCTGTCCTATTGCACTGGTATTTCCATTCAGTTCTGTCCTAGGACAATTCCTATGAGTCATCTATTCAGTTCTGGATAACACACCTTTAGACAGATTTATAATCTAAAACTCAACAACTATAATGATAAAGTACCTCCCTGAGACCACCAAATTTGAGGTATAGTTGAATTTTTTGGGACTATCCACCCTAAAATAGAGACTTATGTGAAAGGAAGAGAATGTAGGAAAAGAGAGACTAGGATGACACCCATGAAGACACACGCTGTGGATGAAAACAGGGGCTCTATGGAAAGCAACCTCACAGAGTGATCTGATCATAAATTCCCAGCTGAACAAGTCATGGTTGGTAGTCACATCCCAGGCATATAAGTTTTTAGGAAAAGGTTTATCTTTGCCTTAAGGAAGCCTTATCCATTGTTTCTGTGCGTCTAGGTTAACATACCTTTGAAATAAGCTGTAAACACTGATAAAGATGAACTGGAACTTTAAGGAAGCACAATCAGGCAGTGGGGGGCAGGGGCATCTATAGGATGAGCCAAGGCTGATGGAAGTTCATATGAGAACCCTGCAGGAAGAACGCTATGGTTCTAACTTCCTTTATAATATAACTCTATGGTTCCAACTTTCTCTTGCTCTTCTTTAAATAATCCTCCATCATAGCACACTAGCCAGATGTGCACATGACTTGCCACATATGCATGAGTTGGATTGCAATCCTTTTTCTTTTTCCTGAGTAAATCTTTTTTGGTGATGAAATACCTAGTTGACATTATTTTAAAGTCAACACCACCCTCAAGAAAGCATAATCTTGTTAACTATCCTGTAATCCCATTCCTCCTTGCTGTTTCCCACCTCCATGTAATATTTCTTACTTCCCTCCTTAATTCAAATGCATAAAAGGAGCTGCAAAACTGTTATTCTCCAGAGCATTTGAGATCTTGCTCTGGCATATATCGTCAGTTGGCTCAAATACTCTTATAAAAATTCTCCACATGCTTGGACATTTCTTACATGAACAATGTGAATAATTGATAAATGAAAGACAGCGTAGATTTCATCATAAATCTTTTAAAAAGATTCAAAGGGTAGTGTCGTGTGGGGGACCCTACTCACTACGTCATTTGTCATACGAGGCGGCCTGCAGGGTCTCAGCTCCCGCTCCCCACATACGAACGCAGGATGTGATGAGGCCAAAAAGGAACACCCACGGAGCCATAGGTAGGGGAGTCATACCACTATAGTCTCACTGGAGGCTGGATCCACACAACCTGCAATCTGCTGTCCACTTCTCTACCTGCCAACCAACTGACTGACCAACCAGTGCAGGCGAGGCAGTTATATCAGTGGCTAATTGGTTACAGCTGACAGCCAACTAGCCACAGCTGATGGTCATCTACTACCCAAGCCAGCACCTTTCCATGTGAGGCCGAGAGCCTGGAAACTACTCTCTGGGACTCTGTCCCCACAGGTAGAATTTATGAGGAAACAGCTTTTATTATGATCTATAAGAATACTTTCTAATAAAATAGAACCATCTTCTCTGATACTTTAGGTTTTGAGGCCAGGGTTGAATGGCATTCGCTAAGAGCTAGAACGAGGATCTTTAACCTCTCTAACTTTGAGATTCATGATGCTTTGAGTTTTGCAAATGCTATTTTCATAAAAATAATAGAAAGATAAAGTGAAATTATTTAAATTTCTAACATAGCCTGTCTTCCAAACAATATGAGTTTCTCATTTAACTGTAACCATGGAGTTAAAGGTCCTTTTTATTTTTTAAACCTTAAGTTTATTATCTAACCTCTATTAAGAAAAAGCCCTAATATTGAAATTCACAGCTGTTTATCATGAAGCTTAACATCTATTTGAACTTCATAACTGTGGGATGGCAAGAAGAACATACTATTGACATAAGGAACATCCCAATAGAGAATTTTTATAAGTTTATTTGGGCAAAACTGACAATCGCTGTGAAGCAAAATCTCAATGAATTGAGAAAATGCTCCAGAGAATGGCAGTTTTGCAGCTTATCTTATACATTAGAACCGAAGGAGGAGATATAAGGAGGATTACAAGAAATCCATTGGTGGTAGATTAAGGGAGTGAGAGAAAGCAAAGCAGGAGAAATCTCTGGGATTGGATAAAAAGTAAAATAGAGAGATGCATACTTCTTTTACATTGGTGGGTACAGGATAGTTAATAATTAACATTTATAGCACAGAGATGATATGTCATTTGGGGAACAAGACAACAACGAGGAGTTCTGTAGTCTTGTGCTCTGGTGTGGTGAGCTGTGCCCTGAGGGGGTTGAAAAAGGGGATTTGCCATGCACGTCTCAGCTCCCACACCCCGCACAAGAACGTACGATACGGTGAGGCCAAAAAGGAACAACGGAGCCATAGATAGGGGAGTCATATCACTGTATTCTCGATGGTGGCTGGTCAAGACACAAAAGCAAACATCCGCCAGTACCCCAACGAGGGGTCTTCCAGTGCCCCAGTCTCACTAGCGGCCAGGTGAGACACAGGAAGTAGGATCATCAGGATCCACAATCCACAATCCATTTGCCAACTGCACTTGCCAGCTGCAATCTACTGTCTGCGTCTCTGCCAACCAACCAATCCCAGCATAGCCACAGCAGTTATATTAGTGGCTAATGACCAACTGGTTACAGTTGATGGCCATCTAATAACTGAGGAAGCACCTTTCCACATGAGGCTGAGAGCCTGGAAACTGCTCTCCTGGCTCTGCCTCCACACTCCACCCCTCCAGGGTCTTCCTCACAATCTATGCGACAAGCATCTTCTACGAGGGGCCCTGTGTCAGGAACCCAGCTCATGAGAAAAAGTTTCAGTCCAGTTTAAGTAATGTCCCAGGGGGTGTCATTCAATATCCACCTACTTTCTGGGCACAGCCAGGGTTTCTCAGGGTACTGCCAGCCTATCTGGGCACAGCCAGGGTTTCTCAGGATACTGCCAGTCTTTCTGGGTACAGCCAGACTTCCTGGGCACAGCCAGAGTTTCTCAGGGTACCATGCTGGAACAATAGTGGCTCACAGCCAAGGTGCCTACATATTCTCAATGGCAGCTGGTGGAGACACAGGCAGCAAACATCTGCCTGCACCCCAACAAGGGGTCTTCCTGCACCACAGTCTCTCTGGAAGCCGGATGAGACAAAGAAAGTAAACATCCGCCTGTACCCCAACAAGGGGTCTTCTTGTACCACAGTCTCGCTGGTGGCCAGGTGAGACACAGGAAGTAAACATCCGCCTGTTCCACTACATGGTGGTTCGTTCCCAAGCAAACAATCAAGCGGTCCATCAAATCAGGGATGGAAGGCAATTCCCCATAGTCCACAGTCATTTGCCAGGGCAGCGCATTGGCCTCACAATGTGTGCCCTCTCCACTGGGCTCCAAGTCCTCCCCAACCTGGGGGGTGAGGGATGACCCTGACCTAACCTCCACCAAGGACTCAGCAATTGTTTCCTCCTGGGACTACAAGACCCGCACCTGGGCTGCCCCAGCAAGCACTTCACAGCTCACATGGCCACAACGACCTTCACTTTCTCTGGCCTACGCTGGTTGGAGTACCGTCCGCATCTTCCCACCCATCCATGGGGGTACAGCTCTCTGGCAGCTCCGGCTCTTTCTATGCTGGTCAGGGTATCGTCCACATCCTCTCCTGCTCCCAGCACTGCTCTTCCTGGTCTTCCTGAGACTGAGTGTTCATATGCATAAACTGCTCCACTGCCCTTCGGAGAGCTTTGGCCGGCACCGTACCCTGCTCTCTGCGCAATTTGTCATACAGGGTCTCAGCTCCCGCTCCCGCTCTCGGTGGGTAGACACAGAGTATGGAGAGGCCAAAAAGTAACAACAACGGAGCCACAGATAGGGGAGTCATACCACTATATTCTCGATGACGGCTGGTCAAGACGCAAAAGCAAACATCTGCCAGCACCCCAATGAGTGGTCTTCCTGCACCCCAGTCTCGCTGGCGGCCAGGCGAGACACGGGAAGTAGGATCAACATGATCTGCAATTAACAATCTGCTTGCTAACCGCACTTGCCAACCACAATCCACCATCTGCTTCTTTGCCAACCAACCAACCCCAGCGTAGCCACAGCAGTTATATTAGTGGCTAATGGCAACCGTTTACAGCTGATGGTCAACTAGTTACAGTTGATGGCCATCTAACCATCGAGCCAGCACCTTTCCAAGTGAGGCCGAGATCCTGGAAACTGCTCTCCTTGCTCTGTCCCCACAGGATTACTCTGACATTTCCAAGATATATTATCTTAGATGCAAAAAGACAATAAACAGTTTCACTTAAGGTAAAGATTGACCTTTGTCAAGGAAGCTACAGGCCTAGGATGTGACTACCCTCTATGACTCGCTTTTAGTTAGGAACTTTTATGTTCACACCATCCTATGTGGTTACTTTCGATCTCTGACTTTGTAATGCCCACCAGGCAGGCCTCCCCTGAGCTAGCCAGGTTTAGCGTGTGGCCCCTTTTTTGTCCATAGTACTCAGACTTTTTACTTCCCAATATTCTTGCAGTAGGACTTGTTTTGACAGAATGATAAATGGGACCAGCAAGTAAGAATTGAATGTGTAATACCACACCTAGGGTTTGAATTTATAATGAGACAGTTTATTGTGGTGCTTTAGGTACATTTATTTCCAACATCTCCATGCCTAACAAAATGACGGATGATGACTTAATAACCTTGGCTATCTCCATAGTGTACTTCTGATACAGGCCTCTCTCCTCCCCCCACTGAAAAACTTTAAGTTTTCTTTCCTACAGAGATTTTAAGTTTCCTTCTCCTTACAGTTTCCTTTTTCCCAGTTTTTTAGCTCCTACCCCCACTTTAGATAATTACCCTAAAACTTGTGATTTATGCTTGTTGATTATAATCATTGAAGCCTAATGTTCTTTCCAACCAGTTCTGGGCCCAGCTCCTGGACAACTGATGCCACCTGAGTGACCAGTTGAATGGCCACAGGCTCCACAAGAGCTGATGGATTTTCCATCATGTAGCCACCCCACATCATTAGCTTTAAGCTCTGCTCTTTAAGAAATGTATTAATTAAAATCTATTTTTCCTCATTCAGGGGCACTGGGGATACAGATGATACCCCAGCAAGATCACCAGTCCGAACTAAAGAAGCCAATATGGTCTTCCAGGCAGATCTCGAGACCCCTTCCTCTCATCTAAGATCAGATAGGGTGAGAGTTCCGTGAATCCCCAATAGGTAGGGACCGCTCTATGCCCCTGCCCAGCAGGAAGCAGATATAGAAGACCTCCTGCCCCTCAACTTCCCAAAGAGATTTTATGGGGATCACATCTTTCAAGGGGAAAACAAGGCAGACAGTTAGAGACAGGCATTGGGTCTCTGCATTTCTACACATCCCACACAACCCACAGAATGCACCCAAAAGACCTCCCCTCTCCGCCCAAAACTTCCCTTTTTCATTGTAATTATCTACCTCTATGAGGAAACAAATGGGTACAAGATACCCAGCTAGATTAGACCAGTCACTCACACCTGCACAGTAAAGGCCACAACAACCTTCATTTCACCTGGGCCTCCTTATACCGTCATTATAATATCATACATATGCCCGGAGGTTCATTAATATCATTACAAAAGACTGAATTCTGGGAAGGAACATGTGCAGTCTAAAAAGATGAGGCAATAGCCTCTTGTCAATCACAGGTGTCAATCAAGTGGTCCCACACCCAGAAAGAAACAGCCTTTTCTTAAAAAGAAAAAGGGAGAAAAACTCCAAGTCCTCGCCAGTCAGGGCCTTTTGAGCTCCTTCTTTTGCTCAGCCCTCTCCAAACTCTTTGGAGTGTACTTTTTCTCCTAATAATGATGAGTTTGGCCCTGGCCCTGGCCCTGGCCCTTGGCCCTTTGGGCCTTTGAGCCTTTTGAGCCTTTTGAATCACACTTTTGCTCAGGCCTGCTCCAATCCCTTTGGAATGTACTTTCTCTTCTAATAATGGCCTTCTGCTCGGGTCCACTTCTACCTCTTTGAAGTGTGCTTTCTCCTCTAATAAACTGCTCTTTCACCACTTTACCTCGGTATCATGTTCAATTCTTCACTCAAGATGCCAAGAACTTGGACACCATGCAGAGGAGAGTCCATCCTCCATCAACCAAGTGGCTAAGATGCCCAGTTTTGCATGAGGCCCGGGTTCAACCCCCAGTGTGAAAGCCAAGCCGGAGCGGCTAATTGAGATTCCCAGTTTTGTTCAAAGACCCAGGTCCGACCCCCCGTCTGGGAATCTAGCCCGGACACTGCCGGGTTCCACCCCCAGTGTGGAAATCAAGCCTGGACATCGCTCTGAGAAGGGCCCGCTTTCCGGTAATACTTTCTAAGAAGAAAATCTAAGTCACAAATGTCAACCAACTGCCAACCTGCTCTCTTCCTAAAGAGATTAAACCAACATAACTAAATGGCCTCTCTCAATCTACATACCTTCCTCCACTAAGAAATCAGAGATTCCACATCATTCTCCCACCTCCAAAAGGACAGCGACAATTGGGAGAGTGTGGGACGGAGTCCCAGAAAGCAGTTTCCAGGCTCTCAGCCTCACATGGAAAGGTGCTGGTTTAGTTATTAGATGGCCATCAGCTGTAATCAGATGGCTATCCGCTGTAACTGGGTGGCCAACAACTGTTACTGGTTAGCCATTAGCCACTAATATAACTGCCATGGCTATGCTAGGGGGTTGGTTGGTTGACAGAGAAGCGGACTGCCGGTTGTAGCTAGCAAGTGGGGTTAGCAAGCGCAGATGGTGGATTGTGGATCATGTGGATCCTACTTCCTGTGTCTCGCCCAGCCACCAGCGAGACTGGGGTGCAGAAAGACCCCTTGTTCGGGTACTGCCAGATGTTTGCTTTTGTATCTTGACCAGCTGCCATCGAGAATATAGTGGTATGACTCCCCTATCTATGGCTCCGTGGGTGTTCCTTTTTGGCCTCACCATATCCTGTGTTCTTCTGCGGGGAGCAGGAGCTGAGTCTCTGCCTTACAGAGAAACAAAATGCACTATAGAACCTAAATAGTGAGAGAAATGAACATAAAGACACATTCTGAAAATTCAAAGACTCTGGAAGAGCTTGAAAAGTCTTCTAACAGTAGTACAGTTAGGTAAGAAGAGATATCTACTTATCTAGCTTACTCTTATAAACTTTCATTTTTTCATTAAGATAAGGAATCAGTAATGACAAAAAAAACCTCGAGAGTGGTTTCCTTGTTCCATATTACTATTGTCCCTATGGGGAAACAGATCATGAAAACCCTATATATAATCTCTGTCAAGAAGGTTTTCAAGTCATAGCAGAGAATTTCTTAGTGGGTCACTCTTCCCTTCACTGCAACCTGCAAGGATAAAAGGGACACTAACTAGAAACATTTGCTTGCCATGGGGGAAAATATTAGGAATAGTACACCCCGCTAATTCCTTCTTCTTGTCTATGAAAAGTCTCAAATTTTCAAACTCTGCTAAGTGTATATAATAGTATGAATCTTAAAATTTTTTATTTTATGAAGGAAAAATAATTAGATGGCATACACTAGTATCTTACAACAATATCCTGCTTTGTTCTGAATAAAGATTTTCCTGTTCTGTACTTAAAGTGGCAAATTTTTAGACACAGCTTCTTAAACAGTCTCTAATCACTTGAAAGTATCTGAATCTCAGCTTCCTAAAAACAGAAGACAGATTTTTTTTTTAAGTATGTGTTTGTGGGGTATGTGTGTATGTATGTACATGTGTATGTACATATTACATATGTAATCAGTTAAACTATTTCTGCAAGCTAGAAAAAATAAACTTTTTCTTTTCTCTCTCCCCAACATGATTTCAAATACATTTTAATGAAATGTGATATTGGCAAGATTTATAATTCAACATTTGAGTGTAATAAAACCTTATTATTTCAGACGAATTGTAGGAAAAGCCAGTATGAATTAAGTATCTCAATTCTGAACAGTTTGAGATAAATTAATTCCACGCATAAAAGTAACTCAAACTGAACACCACCAAAATATCAAGAAGGGGAGGGCCTGAGGCAAAGGTTTGTAGTGCTGCCACTTTATGAGGGAGTGCAATCTCAGGAAGCAAACATGAGGGACCTGGGAACTAAAACTGGGAGACAAAAGGAGCTAATACAAAAATGCTTACACTGCTAGCCACCACTAAGGGTAACTGATTTCTCTTGATCTCATGAAACCATCCTCTGAGAAGCCATAGGAAATGCTTCTTAGGACGGTCAGGTTGTGCATTTGTGTGCAATAAGTAGGACCTCATGGAGTCTGTCGTGCGGGAGACTCTGCTCGCTGCGCCATTTGTCATGCAGGGCGGCCTGCGGGGTCTCTGCTCCCGCTCCCCACATAAGAACGCAGGATAGGGCTAGGCCAAAAAGGAACACCCACGGAACCATAGGTAGAGGAGTCATACCACTATCGTCTCACTGGCAGCACTATAGTCTCACTGGAGGCTGGATTCACACGATCCACAACCTGCCGTCCACTTCTCTGCCTGCAAACCGACTGACACACTCGACTTGACTCTCCAACCAGCGCAGCCGCGGCAGTTATATCAGTGGCTAATTGGCTAACTGGCTACAGCTGATGGTCAATTAGCCACAGCTGACAGCCATCTACCACCTGAGCCAGCACCTTTCCATGTGAGGCCGAGAGCCTGGAAACTGCTCGCTGGGATTCTGTCCCCACAGAGTCCTATGATTTGGATATAAACAAAGGAGGCAAAATTCACATGGCTTATGCATACCATGAGGTGGAGCTAGACTGAACTGGTGAGATGATGGCTAGAGGCCATATTGAGATGATAGCCACTGCAGTGACTAGAAGAGACAAGTGAGGCCAAGAGGATTTGAAGTGACATATAAACCACACTTAATGCAGGCATCACTACAACTATGGGGGAAGGAGCTAGTATATACACACAGTACCTTTCATATACCTTTCATATGCACCGGGAGCATCTGAAAGGGTACCCCAGAAATTATTAACATTGGTTACCTATTGAGGGGTGTAACTTCATAAATGCAGGGAAAGAAAGGAGCCTTAACCACATACTTCGTTTTGATTTTTGAAACATATGAATGTTTCCTATTAAAAAATTAAATAAAATATTTAAACACCAAGAAAATAATTGATTTTAAAATATATGCTTAAATCCTAAGAAGAAATACATAAATTTAGGAAGTGGAGAAACTAGGAGTTGAATGGAGAAGGCTGGGAAAACTTTTTCAGAGTAGGGTTTAAAGAAATTCTGCATCATTCAAAAAACAGAGGTGTCAAAAATATCATTTAAAAAGTGGTAACCAACAGAAAGAATGGTGTTGGGTAGGGGCTAATTTTCATTTTTTTCCCTTCTGTACCATTTGATATTTAAGCATGTGCATGTATTACTCTTACATTAAAAACACTATTTAGCAAAAGAACAAGACAAACAAATGAAAGAACAAAAACTCATAGACATAGACAATAGTTTAGGGGTTACCAAAGGTTAAAGGGGGAGGGGGACTCTAGAAGAGGGTAAATGGGGTCTAATATATGGTGATGGAAAGAGAACTGACTCTGGGTGATAAACACACAATGTTATATATAGATAATGTATTGCAGAATTGTACACCTGAAATCTATGTAACTTTACTAACAATCGTCACCTCAATAAACTCTAAAAAAATTAAAAAAAACGTTAAAAAAAACACACTATTTAGTAAAAATTAAATAAAAAAATAGAAGTTTCAATCCCTGCCTCAAATACAGGCTAAATATAGAGCCACTAAGACGTTGCACCAAAAAGATTTCAAGTGAGAAAATTACCACTAATCCTAGGATACTATCATTTATACAGCACGAAAGCTTCCTGAAATATTTAGAAAACAATGAAGGACAAAGAAAAACAAACAAACAAAAAAATTGAGTGCTTATAGCTCAGAACATTGTCACTGTTTTGAAAGCAAATGCTGCACAAGAAAAGCTCATTTTAAAAATGTGGGTTTACTAGAAATTGAGATCCAGAATTAAGAGCTGCAGTTGCCTGAAACTACAAAACCCCTTTACCAGGAAATCAATAACCACTTACTACACCAAGCCCAGATAGCATGGAATGATATGCAAGCACACAACTGAACACACATTTAAGAACTGTAAAGTGTAAGCCTCACCAAAGTACTTAGGCAACAGCAGTTTTCCTGAGAGAGGGAAGGGACAAATGCTCCTTATGTGAAAATAGAGACAGTCCACGTCCAACCAATCGGGATGACTTACTAAAGGCAAACAGTAAGAAAAGAAAAAAAATTAGGAAGATTCTAAGAATCACATATCAGCTTTCAAAAGAGACTACTTCTGAAATAAAGGCAGATCAAGTGGATACTGAATGAACTGATATAATCTAGCACCTGTGATTTATCTAAACGAATTTTTAGGCCAAACATGATGCAATTCTACATCAGCATTAAAGTACCACCTGTAAGAGAAAAACAACCTGCCTGTAGACATCTTCTGGGGAAAAGCAGAAATAAAATAAATGTGAACATTAGAGGTAGTAAGTTGTTTAGAAACCAATAAATCCCTTTCTCAATTAATCACTCCTAACTCCACCTGTCTTTTTTTCTGTACAACCCAGAAATAAAATCCTGAAGCCTTTTCAAAAACCATCCCCTAAATCTGACACATAAGGATACAACATACCAGCTGGCCGAGTTCATTATCTTGATAGTATTAAAGTAAGTAAAGGCAAAGAATTTTGGAAAGTCTAATATGGAAAATAATTTATATATCCAATTAAGTTTCCAGCCCACCAGGAAGGCATGGGTCACGGTTATTGAGGGAGAACTCCTAGCCCCTTGCCACTAACAGTGCGGTCTGGGGACCAGCAGCTTAATCACCTCCTGAGATCTTGTTAGAAATGCAGAATCTCAGACCCCATCCAGACTTGCTGAGTCAGAATCTGCACTTAACAAGAGTCCTAATAAGTCATATGTTCCTTGAAGTCTGAGAAGCACTACAGTATCATAGTTTCTCAATCCTGACCCCACAGTCACCTTGGTGGTGCTTACATAAAGTACAGATTTCCAAGTGCCTTCTCAGACTTACTGATTCTCCAGCGATCAGCCGTGTCGAGACATTAAGGCACTGGAGGTCATCTTTCAAATCAGGCACAGATGACAGACATATGCATCAACGAACAAGAAATGAGAATCCAGGGGGAAAAAAACCATACCTCTATGGTCAATTCATTTTTTTGTCTTAAATATTGTATCTTTTCACAATGTTTTAAATTTTTTTATTGAGGCATGATTGACATACAAAAAAAGGCTATATACATTTAATGTATACATCTTGATGATTTTGAAATATACACCCATGAAACCATCACCATATACACTGTATCCTTAATTGTCACCGCTAAAGTTTCCTATCTTTTTTTTAATAACATTTGACTTAACATCTACCCTCTTAAATTCTTACCTATATACTATAGTATTGTTAACTCTGTGTACTATGCTGTACAGTAGATCACTTGTGGGGACAGAGCCCCAGAGAGCAGTTTCCAGGCTCTCGGCCTCACGTGGAAAGGTGCTGGCTCGGGTAGTAGATGGCCGTCAGCTGTGGCTAACTGACCATCAGCTGTAATCAGTTAGCCAATTAGCCATTGACATAACTGCCGCGGCCGCGCTGGTTGGTCAGTCAGTGAGTCAGTCAGTCGGTTGGTTGGCAGGCAGAGAAGCGGATGGCAGGTTGCAGATCATGTGGCTCCAGCCTCCAGTGAGAAAATAGTGGTATGACTCCCCTACCTATGGCTCCGTGGGTGTTCCTTTTTGGCTTGGCCATATCCTGCATTCTTATGTGGGGAGCGGGACCAGAGACCCCGCGGCCGTCCCACATGACAAATGGCGGAGCGAGCAGGGTCTCCCACACAATATCCCTAAAACTTACTCATCTTGTATAGGTGAAAATATGTACCCTTTGACTAATACCGCCCCAGTCCCCCTCCCCCTTAGTCCCTGGTAGCCACCATTCTACTCTCTGCTTCTATGAGCTTCATTATTTTAGATTCCTGATGTAAGTGGGATCATGTAGTACTCCTTCTTCTGTGTCTGGCTTACTGTTCTTAGCATAATGCCTTCCAAGTTCAACTGTGTGCTAACAAATGACAAGATTTCTTTCTTTTTTAAGGTGGAATAATATTCCATTGTATGTATGTACCATGTTTTCTTCATCCATGTGTGGGGGTAGACTCCCAGAGAGAAGTTTCCAGGCTCTCGGCCTCACATGGAAGGGTGCTGGCTTGGGTAGTAGATGGCCATCAGGTGTGACTGGTTGGCCATCAGCTGTAACCAGTTAGCCAATTAGCCACTGATATAGCTGTCGTGGCAACGTTGGTTGGTTGGTTGGTTGGTTGGTTGGTTGGTTGGTTGGCAGGCAGAGAAGCGGATGGCGAATTGCGGATCGTGTGGCTCCTATTTTGTGTGTCTCGACAGGCCGCCAGCGAGACTGGGGTGCAGATAAACCCCTTGTTGGAGTATTGGCGGATGTTTGCTTTTGTATCTCCAACCCAGCTGCCAGCGAGAATATAGTGGTATGACTCCCCTACCTATGGCTCTGTTGTTCCTTTTTGGCCTCACCATGTCCTGCATCCTTATGCGGGGAGCAGGACCAGAGTCCCTGCATGACACCATTCATCTGTTGATGGACATTTAGGTCATTTCCATGTCTTTGATATTGTGAATAATACTGCAATGAACACAGGCGTGCAGGTCTCTCTTTAAGTTCCTGATTATATTTTTTTTGAGTAAATAACCAAAAAAGATGCTAGGACGGTTCAATGGCAGAAAGAATAGTATTAATATTTGCAACAAATGGGGCTGGACAACAATTTGACTCCTCATCTGACCTCTTACCATATTCAAAATTTAGCTAAAAATGGATCAAAGACCTAAAGGTAAGAGCTAAAATTATAAAACTCTTAGAAGAAAATGTATAGGGTAAATCTGCATGACCACAGATTATTTGGCAATAGTTTCTTAGATACGGCACCTAAAGCACAAGAAACCAAAGAAAAAAACAGATAAATCTGACTTCATCAAAATTAAGAACTTTTGTGCAAAGGACACTATAAAAGAGTGAAAAGACAATCTGCAGATGGGGAGAAAATATTTGCAAATCATCTATCTGATAATGGTCTAGTATCTAGAATATAAAAAGAACTCCTATTAGTCAAAATTTTTAATTTTTTTAATTAAGCTGTGTGAGTTCCCAAACAGCCCAACTTAAAAATGCTAGACATTTTTCCAAAGAAGATATAAAAATGGCCAATAAGCACATGAAAAGATTCTCCACATCATTAGTCATCAGTGAAATGGAAATCAAAAATACTTTACATCCACTAGGATGGCTAGAATCAAATAGGTCATAACAAGTGACAAGAATGTGGAGAAATTGGAACTGTGGTGGGAATGTATAATGGTACAGTGGCTTTGGAAATTAGTTTGGCAATTCTTCAAAAAGGTAAACATAGAGAGACCAAATGACGTAACAATTCCACTTCTAGGTATATACCCAGGAGAACTGAAAACTTACGTTCACATAAAAATGTGTACTCAATTGTTCATTGAAGAAGCATTATTTACCATAGCCCCAAAGTGGAAACAACCCAAATGTCCATCAACTAATAAATGAATAAACAAAAAGTAGTATTATCCAGCCAGCCCAGTGGTTCAGGCAGTTGGAGCTCCATATTCCTAACTCTAAAGGCTGTCGGTTCGATTCCCACATGGGCCAGTGGGCTCTCAACCACAAGGTTGCCGATTCAACTCCTCGAGTCCCACAAGGGATGGTGGGTTCCGCCCCCTGCAACTAAGATTGAACATGGCACCTTGAGCTGAGCTGCCTCCCAGATGGCTCAGTTGGTTGGAACAAGTCCTCTCAACCACAAGGTTGCCGGTTCAACTCCACAAGGAATGGTGGGCAGCGCCCCCTGCAACTAGCAACGGAAACAGGACTGGGAGCTGAGCTGTGCCCTCCACAACTAAGACTGAAAGGACAACAACTTGACTTGGAAAAAAGTCCTGGAAGTACACACTGTTCCCCAATAAAGTCCTGTTCCCCTTCCGCAATAAAATCTTTAAAAAAAAAAAAAAAAAAGTAGTATTATCCAAACACTGGAATATTATTCGGTCACAAAAAGGAATAAAATACTGATAGATGCTATAACACAGATGAACTTAAAATCATTATACTAAGTAAAAAAAGTTAATCACAAATGAGCACAGATTGTATGATCCTATTTATACGAAATGTCCAAAACAAGTAAATTTGTAGAGACTGGAAATAAACTGGTGGTTGCCTAGGACTTAAGAGTTTGGTGGTTTTATGTCCTGACATATGGCCTATTTTTGAGAATGTTCCATGTACACTAGAAAAGATGAAATAGTGCTATTTGCAACAACATAGATGGATCTTGAGATTATTATGCTAAGCAAAATAAGTCAGACAGAAAAAGTCAAAAGCTTCACTCATATGTGGGATATAAAACAGAAAGCAACAAAGGAACAAAACAAATAAAAAAACAAAAACTCATAGACACAAACAATAGTTCACTGGTTACCAGAGGGTAAGGGTGGAGAGGGGATAGAAGAGGATAAAGGGGGTCAAATATATGGTGAAGGAAGGAGAACTGACTCTAAATGGTGAGCCCACAATGTGATATACCAGGTCTGACAATTAAGTTCGTGAACTTACTGCAACGATGTTGCTAACCTTTTTTGATATCAGAGGGATTATTCATTATGAATTTGTACCAACTAGACAAATAGTAACCAGGTTTACTATTTGGAAGTGCTGAAAAGGCTGCGTGAAAAAGTTAGACAACCTGAACCTTTCGCCAACAATTCATGGCTCTTGCATCACGACAATGCACCACCTTAAACGGCACTGTCTGTGAGGGAGTTTTTAGCCAGGAAACAAATAACTGCATTGGAACACCCTCCCTACTCACTTCATCTGGCCCCCAATGATTTCTTTCCTTACCTGAAGATAAAGGAAATATTGAAAGGAAGACATTTTGATGACATTCAGGACATCAAGGGTAATATGATGACAGCTCCGATGGCCATTCCAGAAAAAGAGTTCCAAAACTGCTTTGAAGGGGGGACTAGGCACTGGCATTGGTGCATAGCTTCCCAAGGGGAATGCTTCGAAGGTGACCATAGTTATACTCAACAATGAGGTATGTAGCACTTTTTCTAGGATGAATTCGCGAACTTAATTGTATAGATGATGCATTATAGAATTGTATCCTTGAAACCTATGTAATTTTACTAACTATTGTCACCCCGATAAATTTAATTTAAAAAAAAACACAAAAGAGTTTGGTGAGGTGGGGGGAAAAGGGATTGACTGCTTAGTGATTACTAGGTTTCTTTTTAAGGTGAAGAGAATGTTCTAAACATGATTGTGGTGGTGGTTGTACAACTGTGAGTATCACTGAATTGCATACTTCAATTGTAAGAAATATTAATTATATCTAAGTAAAGCTAATTAAAAATCAGAGAAGTGGTTATCTCTAGGGGAGAGAAGGCAACGCAACTTGAGGATAAGTACATAGAAGGACTTCAACTAAATTAATAATATATTATTTCTCATGCTGGGTGGTGGGTATATGGACGTTCATTACATTATTCTTTCTACCTTATATGTGACTAAACTATTTATAATAATTTTGTTTAAAAGATGTTCTCAGAAGAGAAATGTGTGCCTTGACCAGTGCAGGAGGGTGGGGGAGGAACCTCATCACCATCACCTCCAAGTTCTCAACAGACATTCCAAATTTTTAGTACACACCAGATACACCTATGATACTTACATAAAAATGGAGGTATCACGGCCTCGCACCAGACCTATTGAATCAGAGACTCTGCCAAGGTAAACTGACCATGAGAAATGGCCAGGTAATTTTGCAGAACAATTCATTTAGAGAACAATTGATACTACTTTTTTGTTGAGGCCATCCAAAATTACTGTTTCCCCGAAAATAAGACCTAGCCGGACAATCAGCTCTAATGCATCTTTTGGAGCAAAAATTAATAGGAGACCCTGTATATTATATTATATTAATCACATTATATTAAGTACATTATATTAATTATGTTATATTAATTATATTATATTATATTATATTATATTATATTATATTATATTATATTCGACCGGGTCTTATTTTAATAAAATTATTAATATTAATTTTTGCTCCAAAACACGCATTAGAACTGATTGTCCAGCTAGGTCTTATTTTCGGGGAAACATGGTATGTTATGTTTCTGATAGCCTCATAATGATAATGACTCAGATTCTGGGTTTGGGGAATAACCCTGTGTTTAACAAAATATATAAAAAGAGATAATAAGAACATGAGGCCACAAATACTTGCTTTTAGAAAAGAAAATAACAGCTGAGACAACTAAATGATCTTGCAGGCAAATAATTTTTTCCTCCCATCAGGAATTTAATCGGGTGTGTGGCTGGATTCTATCTCTGTCTAATCCATGTCAGACTTAAATTTGTTCTAATTCATGGAAAAATCAGACTTGAATAGTTTTGACTTGAGTAGTTTTCACTTTTCCCGTCATCTCAACCTTCTACCATTTGCCTGTTTAGAAGCAGATTAATCCTTTTCTGGTTTTTCTTTTCACTGAGAACATAATTTCTTCAAGCTTTCTAATTACCGTCTTTGTGTTTTTGAAACACAGTCTATGCCCAATACTTTAGACCAGCTGAAAGTATTCTTGAAGGTCCATGGCATGATTTTGACACTGCTTTTTGGTCCCTTCACATTTGAAAACCTGAGCTCTGGAGCGCTTCATGTTGTCATTTTATTTTTTTAAGATAATAAAAAAATAATGTTCCTTCTCTTTACTAGATCAATGTTCCTCCAACATCTTAAAATGTATTCACATCTCACATTCCTTATTTCTGCCATATGCCACCTATACAGTTATTAATTTATAATTGTATTTAAACCAATTTTGTATTGACTCATTTTTAAAAATTTTTCTCACCTATTGAAAATAAATTCATGAAATCACAGGTTTAATGTGGCTCTTATATGTTTAGTACATATTAAATAATTGCATAGTTGCTAATAATTTTTAAAAGTTTATCTGTCAACTAATCATAATGCACACTAAAGGTGGTACATGAACCATCTTTTGGAGGACACTGCTTGAAAGGTTACAAGGTCAGAATTTTATTCTGAGGAAGTTTCTTCATCCTTTTGTGTTGTCAAACTCTGGAAAGCTTCTGGTCCCAGGATCCTATTTATCTTTCCTCTGAGTTTCTATTCTGTAAGACTTTTCCTAACACTGAAGCTCTACCTTCCAACACTAAAATGACAGACATTTCCTCCCAAGACTCACTGGCTTCATTTTACCACCTTACCCTTCTTGGGCAGAGTTAAGTCCATGATCAGAGATGCCCCCTCATTGCTTCCTCTAACTGTTGGTCAGGGGTCCTCAACCTCCTCTGCACCTCGAAGGCTTTCAAAAATCCTGATATCCTAGCCCCACCTCTGATCAATTAAACCAGAATCACTTGGAATTGGGTCCAGACATGAGTATTTTTAAAGCTCCCCAAGTGCCTCCAGCATGTAGCCGAAAGTGACAGCTGCTCCTTTAGAAAGACACAAATACCTGCAAGGCAAACCACGAGTCTATCAAAGGCAGTATTCAACTAGACTTAACTTGCAGATATTTATTTTTTTTGACCTCTCCAGATACTACAATTTATAATTCCAGCTTTGTGGTACCAAATTTGAAATAATATGTTGACCAGTAGCTGTTAAAATTATCTCCTTGAAAAATCTGCCGCTATCCCAATGGAGAATCTGTTTCTTAACATAGACTAATAAAAATCTGCAAAGTCAGGTTTCCCCATTTCTTAACATAGATGAATAAAAGATTTGCAAAGTGAAGTTTCACTACACACACACACACACACACACACATTTATATACACATATACATACACACAGTTGGAGATATTCAGGAAGTAAGTCTTCAAATAACTCTTGTGATATGGAAAACACTATGAAAGTCAGCTCACAAAAGAGACATCTGGTAGCCACATCAGCAATAGAAGCGGTCTAATGGTTTAGAGAGATTGCATGATTTGCTGCAGATTTTCATACATTCTGTGCTGCCTATGCACTACTTGAATATCTTTTCAATGATTATGGAATATTTAAATCGAGTAAAATGAGCACCAGATTGTTTACAAACTGCTGACCAATGATCCCCTTTACAAATTAATCTATATATCTATCTAGGTATATCTATATATCTCTTAAGTATAGAGATATACATTCTCTCTCTCCCCCTACTCCCACCACCCCAAAAAATGTGTTCCAAGAATTTAGGGGGAAAAAGGAAAAAAAGAAAAGCTTTTTTGGTTCATTTTACTAACAAAGAGTAGTCTAGTACAAATATTAACATGCAGGCAACTAAAATGCTGACACAGTGAAAACAATATGTAATATTTGGGTATCAGATCTAATAGAATGGAGTGAAAGAGGAAAAGGGAGTGGTGGCACTATGACCAGCGGCTGACCGCTTTCACACTGGTGCAAGCTGCATGACTTTGTGATGCTGGATGGCCCATAGAGACTAACCACCCCGGTTGCAGTCATCCAAACTGGTCTCTACAACTAGAAACTCAGGCAATCTTGGTGCTACATGTCTAGCTATACATTTCAATTATATAGTCCAACATCTGAATACATGTAATTCTTTTAAAGTATTATCTTTAAGAACTCTTCAAAAGTATAAAAGTTAACATATGTTCACACAGCCAGTAAAACAACGTAAAGTTGGGTAATGGAAAAAGTTACTATGTTCCCTCTAGCCATTCTCCATTCCATCTGCACATCCCACCCTCCATGGACTACAGAGTCCGAATGCTCTGTTCAAACACTGGCTTCACCCGTTTCCTTCTTTGCTGACTTTGAACAAGGTGACTTCATCTCTATCAGCCTCAGTTTCCTTATTCTCATAACAGGGACAAATTATAGCAGTTATAGCACCTATCTCACATATTTTTTTTTTCAGTTCATTGCTTGACACATAGCAAGCAATCAAAACATGAGCTATTATTATTGCTCTTTTATACCAGGAATTCCTTCAAGTAAGTATATTACATTATATAATATACTTTATTGTATTACGTATATATGCCTATATGTGTAATGTATATTGATTAAGGTTAGGGGCTCTGGGGCTGGTCAAACCTTGTTTGGTATATAAGATACTTGCTAGGGGCCCTTTTCACTAAATCAGCTTTTCAAGAAACAGTTTTTGAGCATCAACACGTGCTAACCACTGTTCTAGTTCCTGGTGAGACAGTATTAAAACAAGAGACACTGCTGTAAGAATGAAATGTCAAATCACGATCGGGACGAAAATACTTGTAAAATAGATATATCTAACAAAGGCCTTGTAGCTAGAATATATTTTTAAAAACCTCTTAATCTCAACAAGAAAAACAACCTAATTTTAAAAATGAACAAAAAATTTGAACAGACACGTCACCAAAGAAGATATACAAATGGCAAATAATATGAAGGTGTGATCAAACAATATGGTGAATGCTGCTTCCAAGTGCCATACAACGGAATGGCAGGGATCTTCAATATGGGAAGTGATGCAACAAACGTCATTAACAGTGTGTGACAAGTTTCAACTTGTTTGGTGCAGTCAGTCGGGTGTGAGCTACAGTTGAGAGAAGGTATGTTTTAAAGTGTGCTGTAAATAATGAATCATGAACAAGGTGTTAACATGAAATGGGCAAATGGTTTCATCTTTCATCACGACAACGCTCCATGTCACACATCACTTCTGGTACACCAATTTCTGTCAAATAAAAACATGGTGAGGACACACACATCATGGTGTGGCCTCATCCACATTATTCACCAGATCTGGTACTGGTACGACTTCTCGCTCTTCTCCAAAGTCAAAATGACCATGAAAGGTAAACGTTTTGAATTGATTCAGAATATCGAGGCAGCCACGACTGTGTCACTAAAGACACTCATGAAAGAAGACTTCACAACTGCTCCAGAAAGTGGCAAGAATGATGGGATAAGTGTGTTTGAAGCAAGGGGGAGTATTTTGAGGGGGATTAATGGCAATGTGTCTTTTAGTGTAATAATTTTTTTTAATTTAAGCATTCACCATATTTTTTATCACACCTCATACATAAAAAGATGTTCAGCATCATTAGTCATTAGGGAAATGTGAATTAAAACCACAATTCCCACTAGATTAACTAAAGTTTTAAAAAACTGATCAAAGTATTGGGAAGGATACAGAGCAACTGGAACTCACTGACAGAAAACAGGTTGACAGTTTCACATAGTACTACACATACACCTACCATCTGACCCAGCCATTCTACTCTTAGATATATATACAAGGGGAGAAAAAGCACATGCATGAAAGCTTATAGATCAATGTTCATAGCAGCATTATTTAAAATAGATAAAAATTGGAATCAAGGTTATGTCCTTCAATGGATGAATGGATAAACAGTTGTAGTAAATAGTCCCCCTTCATCTGCAGCTTTGCTTTCTGCAGTTTGTTTCATATAGTCAACCACAGTCCAAAAATATTAAATAGAAAAATTCCAGAAATAAACAATTCATAAGTTTAAAATGGTGCACCATTGAGTACCATGATTAAATCTCAAAACCATCCCATCCCACCCCTCCCAGGAGTGGAATCATCCCTTTGCCCACCGTATCCATGCTGTATATACTCCCCACCCGTTAGTCACTTAGTAGCCATCTTAGTTATCTGATGACTGTTGCAATATTGTGGGGTTTGTGTTCAAGTAACCCTTGTTTTACTTAATAATGGCATCAAAGTCATTCACGTAACTTTTATTACAGTCTATTGTTATAACTGTCCTATTTTATTATCAGTTATTGTTGTTAATCTCTTACTGTGCCTAATTTATAAATTAAGCTTTATCATAAGCATGTATGTACAGGAAAAAAACATAGTATACGTAGGATTCAATGCTATCCGCAGTTTCAGGCATCCACTGGGCATCTTGGAACATATCTCCTGCAGATGAGGGAAGAGTACAGCCTAAAATAAATGATATAATGCATGCAAAGTGTTTAAGAGTGCTTAGCATAGCTTCAAAAATTGCTTGTGGTTAATATTGCCATATTTCATTGAATTTAAGATACCAGGAATTATAAGATGCACCATTACTTTATAAAACATTGAGAAAGAAAAAAATTATTGCCAACTAAAATCACAACACTAATATTTTATCACAATTTTTAGCTTACCTTGTAAAAGAATTCTTTCGGATTCATACTGACTTATAGCTTGTTACCATATGTCACTCTTTAGGCATATATAAAAAGTAAAAATATAAGTCCTTATTAAAATGTCTTCCCATTCAGTATCTCACTGTTCTGGATCACTGATGGACTCAGAATTCTCCCAAACTCCATGTTTTGATCGCCTGTGTAGGCATTAGCACTGGCATGAGGGTGGCTACCTGGAGTTGTGCGGTACTCTGCTATCTATGCTGTTAGCGATATAAATCTGGTTTAAATCAGCATCGAAAACAAGAATATGAATACCTGTCAGCATTCCTCAGAAGCACAACAAGTGAAAACTGAAAGGCATTAGTGGAGTTTCTTGGGAAGAAAGGCAATGTTAGTGTCCAGGTAAGGTTCTAGGGCCATCCTTCCTGCCAGGAGCAGCTCTCCCAATTCATAAACTCATGTTTGGACCCTACTCACTGCTCTATCCCCAAAGCCAGACCCTCCCCAGATCCTACATGGAACAGGAGTTATTATCACATGTCAAATCACTGTTCAAGTATAATTCTGTAATGGTCCTGCCTTTGTTGTGATTGTTTGTGTTCTGAGTTATCTGTTCTTACTGTGGCCCCTAGTGGTTCAAAAATAAGTCTTTATTATGATTAAAAGTCTACTGTGGCAATTATTTTTGTTTCTACTATTTAAAAATTTTCCTTTCTCTGTGTACTGAAGTAGTAACTAAAGATGAAGAGGGTAAGGGGGTCAAATTTATGTGATGGAGACTAGACTTTAGGTGGTGAGCATACAATGCAATACACAGATGATGAATTATGGAATTGTACACTTGAAACTTACATATTGTTATTAATCAATGTCACCTCAATAAACTTAATAAAAGAAAATTTAGTCCCACCAAACTACTCGGGAAAATAAGAGCCAATATGCTTCTATTTCACATGCTAGAAGACAGCTCCTGCCTGACTCAAACAACTCAAACCAACAAACTGCTCCTCTGGTTTTGCCTTCCTTCAGGCCAGACACACAGCTTCTCATAGCACACTGTGAAGGCTGCTCTTACAAGGCAGAAAGTACAGGCGCTATGCAGGAACTCAAAAATCATACTTCAGTGGCACTCCCTGGTTCTGAGTAATTGGAGTATGAAAGTCAATCTGAGGTAATGAAAGTTCTGAATTACAGGAGATTGGCCATCTGGGGTCATTACTGCTGTGTGGTTATGAGGGCAGGCTCTGGAGAGAGACTTCACTGGGTTCAGAAGTGGCAGTGGTACCGTGGGTAATAAGTTCTCTAAAGTCTCAGTTTTGTCGTCGGAAGTATAGAGATTACCATAGTACTAACTTTATGGGGTTATTGGGAGCATAATAATAGCTGTGATATTGAAACTGAAATAAATGGTAGCTGCTGTTACCATTACTATAACTAGTTTTATTCTACTATAACAGACATGCAGTGTAGGGGAAATGATAGGAGATAGGATGCCTGAACTCTCATCATGTATCTGCTACTAACCTCTTGTGACTGAACACATTTCGTGACTTCTTTGGTATTTCTTTCACTGAAGCAAATCATGGTTTAATGTGAGTGTAAGAATATACAAATAAGGGAATTCAGCATCATAACAATTTGTGGTAGAAGTGGAATCTCAAAACCTTCAAACTAAGTTTCCATGATTTTAAAACTGTACAATAAAGAAATCGTACCCAAATGAAAGACTTCCAAGTCTACACACAGAAGAGCCTCTGGTATCAGGAAATGACATTATATGCATTTACTGAGTGCCTACTAAGTGCCATGTTCTGTGCTAAGCATGATTTATTCAGTCATTCCTTCATTCAACACATATTTACTGATCCCTTAATATGTGCCAAGCCTTTCAGGCTGGGGAGATAGAGGGCTTAACATAATAGACAAGGTCCTCGATCTTGTGGGGAAGATATTTTATTGATGAAGGAGAAAGATAATAAAAAATAAACAGATAAATGAACAAGAAAATTTCAGATGGTGAAAAAATATGTACAAAGTAAACCAGAGTCACATTTTGAATTGCGGAGGCTGATAACCCACAGCAACCCTAATGAGGTACCTAATAGTATTTTTTTTTGTTTGATGCTTAGGAAATCAATGCTCAGAGTAACTAATAATTTTTATCAATTTGCACAGCTAATAATGTGCCAGACAGGGACCAGAACCCATGCCTGCCAAGTTCAGCATCCAATGTCTTATCCACTATGCAAATTGCCTTTGTAATAATGAGGTTTCGCTTAGCTAACTGTCATGGCTAGTACAGAATTACACACCAGGTTGGCCCCTATGATTTATATCAAATTCTAAAGCTGTCAATTCTGAATTAATGAGGTCAAACCAGGTGAGGGCTAGACATAACCAGACTCTAATAGCAGAACCTTCCCCATAGGGTCACAGAGCAGCTGGGTTCATCAGCTACCTTTGTCACATAAAATTCACCTGCCATTTCTAAAATAAATATTCAACTGCTTCTGTTGTAAAAATTAAAGAAGGCTGAGTTTCTTAGAAAAAGAAAAAGAAATGCAAATTCAGAATGAACAGTCCGTTCTAATATATTTCACTGCTCATTCTGCCTTTTGGCGAAAAACTATCTCTGGAGAAAAATTATTCCAGGGAAAAATAATTTTTTTTCCTGGAAGGAGAGGGAGATTAAATCTCCTCTTTCCTGGAAGAGGAAGTGGAGGAATATACAGATTTTTCAAGAAAAGAACTCCAAAGGACATGAAAGGATGAGAGATCTGGGACTGTCAATCCATCAAGATGGGAACAGCAGTTCAGAGTGCTGAGTTTCTATAGGAGGCTGAGTATCTGCAAGAACCAACAACCCAAACCATATCAGGGAAAACAAATACACCTGAACAGATGCACATAGACCCTGATGTTTCTAAGGCCACTAATACTTAACTTCTTAATGGACAGATGAAATTATCATACAGTATATATCTAATAATATTCCATGAAAAGACTAGAAACATGTTTTCAGAGGGGTTCAGGGCAACCCCTCAACCTGGAAGATAGGATTACAGAAGGGTACTGGATATCATTCAACTAAATAATAGCCAAAATACCAGAGTAATTACCAAAGGTACTTTCTAATTTGTCTTGTCCAAAAGTTGAACTGAACTAACAAAACATGAAGCTATACAGGACAACATGATGCCAAATCACTTAAATCAATGAGAGAAAATATGCTCTTCATGATAAAGGCAAAGAAAGAAAATATCAGAAGAAGTTGAGGGACTGGGTGCATACATTTCATGTTAGTTTGGTATGACAATATGTCCTCACTAACTTACATAACTTCATTCCCTGTGAAAATTTAGGTTGCAATTTTCACTAATTTTCCTCCCATTAAGTGAGGTTCTGAATATGCAAATGACTTTTCATTTTAATTTCATACTAAATCAGTATATCCACACAAATCTATTTCTTACCAAGGTTCCAAAATAGCAGCATCTGTACAATGGCAAAACTAGGACACAAAGACGAAAAGCAAAAACCACAAGGAAGAGGAAAAAGAATCTATGTATAGCGTCTTTGGAAGCTGCTAATTCATTTCTAGGAAAAATAGATATTTTCAAATACAATCACTCCAATAAGTTAGGGCTGCCAAAAACTATGCGACCAGAGAAATTTCACTGGGCTAGAAAACTTTGTAGGGAATATTATTACATTGAGCAATTTTACTTTTTTTCATGACTACATCTATTGCTCCTGCTTCTGATAATGGCATCCTGATAATCCTTATGAATCCTCTCTATCCCCACTCTTCATCCAGGTGGTGTAGGAGAAAGTAACTCCACTCTGACTTCTGACTGCGGGGAAGGGTTTGGACTCAGTGTGTGTATGTGTGTGTGTGTGTGTGTGTGTGGGAGGGGGGTATCAAAGAGCAACACACACATTCCCCAGGCTATGCTAATCAGACTAGGAATGGGCAATGTCCTGTGACCCATAAAAGTAATACCCAAACCACTGAAATTTATCCTAAGACTTTTGTTGGAAATCTTGGGTCCTCAAGCATTTTCTGCTGGATTTTTAAATTAGTAGGATCTAAACCTAGAAGGGGTGGGTGGAGCATCTTGCCATAAAAATGGGAGAACCTGCCTGAGAATAAGAATGAAGCCCACACAGAAATATGCAGAGTGAAGAGATGGGAAAGAAATGGCACCAAGATAATATTTTTGAGCTCCTGATCCAGCTGTATTTTTGGACTTTTTAGTTCTACAGGTGAATAATTTCCTAGTTTGCTTTGGTACACTTCAAGCTAGATCTCTCTGAGTTTAGTCTCTTTCAAGCAAAAGAATCCTGTTGAAGACACTCACCCACTCTCCTCTTCCCACAGCACCTGGCTGCAAATACAACTTTAGTCTATAGGAGATACACGTAGTATTTTCTCCTCCTAATACCAACTTTCATGAGAACAAATCAAGAGGTAGAAATCAGGAGAAGGAAAGCGTATTTTCTTTATATGCATTTGATAAAATTCAAATTTCCCCTATGTGCAAAGGCCTCTCTTCTTTAACTTTAGATGCTAATTAAATTGGGCGAAACTTCTTTTTTTCTAGTAGATACAAAAAAAAAAAAAAAAGTGTACTTAGAGTTTTAATTTACAGCCATGGTTTCATTAATACAAACTGGTGGAAATGCTAGGGTCTCTAATCAACTCACTCAGTCTCTTTGAATTTCTGCGGAGACCATTTCATACCTTCTCCACTCACTTTCAAACTACCATAACTATTGCCGTGACAACCACAACCTTCCTCCTTAAATTGGATAACTTTGCCTCCTTCTTCAAAGATAGAAAGAAAGTTTTCACAAGGAACTTTTAGCTTCCCACCAAGTTTCCCTGAATCTACCTCATTCTCCCCTTTACTCCTATTCCAGGAGAGCAGACTTCCTGCCTATTCCTCCCTGTGTCTGTCCTCTGGGTTCATCTCTGAATGATGTCAGTCATCAGCTCTCCCAACTACACATTCCATCCTCCTACTCAAAACTGAATCAATATTTAAACATGCTCAAGTTCATCCGCCGCTATATAAAATTCTCCCCCTCAACTCAACATCCTATTTCAGTTATACCTTCTATTCTTAACTCTTTCAGGCCTTCAGATCAAACTTCTTGAAAGAATTGTCTCCACTCACTATTTTCACTCATTCACCTTCTGCTCACCAGCTCAACATCCTCAAAGGGGAAAGAAGGAAATGTGTTCCTCCATTGGGTCACTCTTTGGACTAAGGAATGTAAACAGGTAAAATATTTTATACAGAGCTTAACACATAGTCAAGTCTCAGCAAGCCCCAGTATTATTACTCACTCGGGTATTTAGTAAAGATTTACTGAGCAACTCTACGTGAAGGGTGTCATGTGAGATGTTTTATTATACTCGTAAGTATATAAAATCTAGCTTCTTCCCTCAAGCCTCTTATAGTCCAGAGGGAAGAAAGGGAGAAGGAGAACAGAAAACACACATAATTACAAGGTATGGTACTCCATCTCACAAAGTTTGGACCAAATGAATGACAATACGAGCAGAATCACCGAAGGAGGCCATTTAGGCTGTGGACTACAGCACTCCAACACACCATTTATATGTACCAGATGTGAACAGTGTTCCCTGAAGTTTCACAACACTGAGGTCCTGAATATTAAGGAATTGAATGGTGAGCCCTGAAGTTCTGACTAAGGCAGGGCAAAACTGTAACACTCAGCTTCAACAATGAAAGCAACTAAAGATGGTAAAGAACGGCTCAGTGTGGATGATCCAAAGCCACTCAAGACCACTCTTCTTCTGGTTCATATAGCGCTCCCCAAATTTCTTATCATGATTCCTTTAGGAACACCAAAAATTATGAAAGGAATATTTCTACCATTCCAGGTACGAAACTCCAGCACCAGTTGTCTGGTGTGGAAAAAAATCTAGAGGGCTTCATGCTATACTAATGATGATGCATTTCTTAAACCCACATCTCAAGTCCAAGGCTTAACAGCTATTATTTTAAGTGCTCAATGATTTGGGGCTTGCTGAGCCTGAATAGCCTCCTGGAGATCCTGAGTGACCTCATCAACTTTGGATCACCTTCTTGCTCCATAATTCTTTGAGGCAGATGGCCAATTTTAAAACACTTTCCCTACTATCCTAAACAACCTCAACTCATACATTCTCTTCATGGGAACCATCTGGGTTATTTTTGAAAACCCACTACAGCCTGCCCAATATCCCCTCCTCACTTCTTGTCAATCAAGTACATTTCAATACCCAGTTAAAATTCACTAACATTTACTGTATACACACATATAAATATGACTAAGACTTGTCTCTCTGCCCTCAGCATACATGTTACACACTCTTCTTTCTCTACTGAAAATTATTTTTAGCTTGGGTTTCTAGCAAGGTTTCGACTAATTAAAATCATTTTTATTATTCATGCCAATAGATCTAACTTTTATTACATTTTCTCCAACTTTCCCTACTTTCATAGTATCTGTTCCTAAAAATGATAATGGCATGAACCACACTACAGTAAGTCCTCACTTAACATCACCGATAGGTTCTTGGAAACTGTGACTTTATGTATAGTGACAGGTAATAAAACCAATTTTATCAGACTAAATGATATAAACAAGAGTTAAGTTCCCACAGCATATTTCTAGTCACAAAAACATCAACAAACTTCTAAAGACCCAAAACACCATTAATTTAAACACTGAAATAAAAGTGAGCTATATAAACATTTAAGAAAGATTAATAAAAACAAGTAAGATAATTCTTTTCCAACCTGTTGATTCCAGTTCATGTGGAAAGTGGCAGGTGGCTGGTGGCTGGAGCCTATCCCGACAGGTCAGAGTAGGAGGTGGGACCCAGCCCTGGACAGGACGCCCTTTCATAACTGAGTGTACTCACACCCACTTCCACATTCATTCATACTGGGACTACAACTTAACCATGTCAATTCACCTCACATGCACATCTTTGGGATGTGGGAGGAAACTGGAGCATCAGGAGAAAATTCACACAGAGAGTGGCCCCAGACAGGAATTGATTTTTTTTTCTCATTAATGTTATAACAAAACAATGACGTTATTCAAAAACCTCTGTATTTGGGACACAGAGTTAGTTCCATTAATGCCTCCAAGGAGATGGCTTACCAACTGGTCCACCAGTGCCCTAAAAGAATGTAATTGCATTACATGGGTAAATGATTTACTCCTGGGGAATATTTCATCCTGTGCTTCATCACAAGGTCAATTGTAGCCTTACTTCTGTCCCATTTTTCAATATTAGATGCATTTAACAGCTTCATGCTTAATTATCTAAGACTCCAATACAGCACCTATGGTTACATTATCTCATTCGTTTGGAAATGACTTTGAGTGCAACTTACTCAGGCTCAATGCCCTTTTACCCATTGAACATAAGGTATGATCCTTTTCTACACTAACAGATGATCCAATTAATACACTCACAGTTAGCTAGCAGAAGATAGGGTTTTTACAACTTCTGAAGGATTTTGCGGGAACATGCTAAGGGAACAACAGGTATGGATAGCAAGCTCCGTTAGTGTTCCCCAGATGCCTAGTACTAACTTCCAGCTGCCAGGACACAGATACTCAACGACTCCACTGGAAGTACACATCCACTGGATGTCTAATATCCAAAACGAAACTTCTGATTTTTTCCCCTAGAAACTTACTTCTCCCAGTGTCTTCCC
This sequence comes from Rhinolophus sinicus, assembly GCF_057876585.1. NCBI lineage: Eukaryota > Metazoa > Chordata > Mammalia > Chiroptera > Rhinolophidae > Rhinolophus > Rhinolophus sinicus. The sequence continues at coordinate 30,713,832 of NC_142513.1, forward strand.
GTTCTTAGCTGAAGGCACTTCCATTCTTCTGGTTGCTCAGACCAAATACCTTTCTCTCATAACCCATACCTAATCCTAAAGGAAAACTACCTTCAAAATATATGAAACCTGGTTCACTGCTCACCACTTTCCCCACTACAAGCCTGCTCAATGCATCATCATCTCTCACCTGAATTATTGCAATGTCCTCCTGCTCCCCGCTTTCATACTTTCCCCCTCTCAACAGAGAAGCCAAAGTAACTCTTATAAACTATGTCAGATCCTGTCCTCTGCTCAAACCTCTCCAATAGTTCCCCATCTTTCAAAGGCCAAGGTGTTATCTCTGCCTACTGGTTCTGACCCCTCACCTCCCTGACCGTGTCTCCTTCTGCTGTCCTCCTCATGTTGTTTGAATCACATTGGCCTCCTTGCACTTCCGCAAACAAGACAGGTGTTCCACCTTGATGCTTTTGCACTGGGTTCTCTCTGCCTATGATGCTTGCTCAGGTCTATCAGTGGGTAGTTCTACACAGGCAGCTCCCTCCCCTCCTTCAAATGTCACCTTCTCAATGAGGCATGTCCTAACCCCCCTAATTAAAACTTCACCCTTTCGTGCCACCATCTTAGCACTTCTGATCCCCTTACGAACCATTTTATTTTTTCAAAACACAGATCTGACATTCTATACATGTACTTATTACGTATTGTTTACTGTCTGTGTCTCCTGGCATAAGAGGGATTTTTATTTATGTTCACTGGTGTGCCTCTCTGTGCTTAAGTGCCACCCCAAATAAACACAGTGGTCTGCAAGGAGTGTCTGCTGAAGGAATGAATGACTAGCTGGTAATGATCATTGTAGTATGTTTCCTACGTTTTATCTAGCCTCTCCAAGGACAAAGCAGAAGCAGGCAGATACCACCCTGATAGCTCCAATAACCTTTATTTTAATCTTATTAGTTAAGGGATTAACTTGAACCAAAAGTTCTGCTTTATAGGGACAGCTACAGTCATAGCATACCCTGGCCGAAAAGGTCAATGGATGGGCTGTGCTCTGTGTTTAAAATAAAATTGAGGGGCCGGCCCAGTGGCTCAGGCGGTTGGAGCTCCATGCTCCTAACTCCGAAGGCTGCCAGTTCGATTCCCACATGGGCCAGTGGGCTCTCAACCACAAGGTTGCCAGTTCAACTCCCACAAGGGATGGCGGGCAGCGCCCCCTGCAACTAGCAACGGCAACTGGACCTGGAGCTGAGCTGCGCCCTCCACAACTAAGATTGAAAGGCCAACAACTTGACTTGGAAAAGAGTCCTGGAAGTACACACTGTTACCCAGTAAAGTCTTGTTCCCCTTCCCCAATAAAATCTTAAAAATAAATAAATAAATAAATAAATAAAATTGAGGTCTGGAAAAAAAAGATTGGAAACTACTTCCTAAAATCTTCTCTCACTCCTCTAGAATTTTCTGTCTCATTTGGTTTTCATTACTTTATAGTAAGGTACGGTGATATCATTATTCTCAGTTACCCTGGGTAATTCCAATATTGATTTTGAGATTTTCCTAGCCATGCTATAGAACGTATATCATTTATAAAGTTCTACTTCATTTCTAAGGGCATATTTGCATTCTGAATATTTCATACTTTCCAGATAACAATATCATATGAAATATGATAGCATCCATTTGTGTTCTGATAATTCCTACCTCTAGCAAGCTCAAGACCGTGTGATTTCTTTTTCAATTTCATTTTAATTCAAATGAAACACAAGAGGAAATTCTCTGTAATCATCTAATGTTGAAAAAATATTGAAAAAGTTAGTTGCTGAAGCCTAACAATGCAAATATCCCCAACAAATATCCCTAAACTCAATCATTTTAAATAAACTTCATACCAGCACAGGAGGCTTAATGGTAGATATTTTTTTCTAGCACAGAATTCTAAAAATGCACCTTTCTAAAATGCTGTTTGCCTTATATTTAAATTATTAAATAAGTTGGCTCATATGTTCAGGAAATGAGATTTTGAAAAGGAACAATATATAAGGATAAAATGATCTAAAACCATAGAACCAAAGATTCTAATCCAAAGATTACAAATTCAAAAGCCTTCAGGGACCAAGGGGGTAATATACACATGTAAAATGGCCTGATAATAAAAAGTAGGGAGTGATGGGGACTGTGGCAAAGTGAAGACTCCATTACCTACCTATGGTGGAGGCAGCCGCTACTCAGCCAAAGTGGACGGTTGCCATGAGGAAACATCGTCAGTGTTGCCAAATTTCTTATTTGTGTATATATGATGTTTTTAAAAAAAGAGAAGCCATAAATCTGGTTTTTCTGGTGAAATTTCACACTATGTATGCCACACAGAACACATCTAGCCCACAAGACTGGAAGGGGCTCTAAAATCAACATTATCAAATGTTAGTACATACTAGAATTCTGTGTTCTCCTCCACCTCCCAGTTTTGAAAGGATGGCTCAACTATATTTCACAAATAGTGAAAGTCTCCAATTGTTCTTTGATTCCTAGTTGTTAGTGGGCTCTAGGTGGCAAGTGTTTCTTTCAACCAGTGTAGACTGCTAATATGCCAGTACAGGTATCCACCACGGGAATCCAAGTTAAAGTAAGGACAGTGGCTTCTTTCATTGAGAATATCTATATGTTGCCTTTAAAAATCCCTTCTGGTTGTCACCCTTGCTTGGACCCCCTTGCTTGGACCACTTACTTTGATTCATTTCTCTCCCAAGCCTTCCCAGTTTTTCTCATTTTTTAGGGCATCTGTTACTATGGAAACAAGTGGTGCCAAAGACTTGCGCAGAATTGAATAAAACCCCAGCTTTCGGTATAAAAAAAAAAATCAACTGATGTTTAAGCAGGGGTCACATCACCAACCAAGCATATTCATACCAGGTTTGGCACAACAGAGCAGTAGGTCTAAGTTTCATCTAGTAATCAAATAATCATTCTTAACGTTTTTCAAGAAGCTCAGTTTATTTACTTTATAGTTGAAAAACTTGCTCTTAGCTTATTGTTTACTTCATTACTTTCTTTTCAGTGTATTCAGAATATCTATTGTACTCCTAGCCAATATTAGAATTTTTGTCTGTAACCAGAAACAGAGAGAATTAATCTTTTCTGCCACGTGTCTTTCATTGATAGGAAGTAAAAGTGAACATTAGTGTGAAACTTCTTTTTTTTTTTTTTTTTAAGAAAATAGCTTAGATCATTGTTAGGTTCCATTCCAGAATTTTAAACTATGGCATTACCTTTTTGCATCTGGACTCATTTCTCAGCTTAGGTAACATCCAGTTATCCACAAACACTTATTAAAGATCTGACATATGTATGCATAAAGCTAAGTGCTGGGGATACAGAGATGAAGAGACTAGATATGTACTTTAGAAGAGTTCTCAGTCTAATACAAAAAGGGAGTCAAGTAAAAAAATAAACGTTGAAAAAACATTATTTATTAATGCTTTGAGATGGATAATCCAGAACCATGTGGGAGAATTCTGAGCGGAGGTGGGGGAGGGAATTGTAGCTGCATAGGAAGTTTACAATAAGAAGGTGATGGTCAGATAATCAGATGTTCATTTGAGGATGGGAATGAAGACAAAAAGAACAGAGAAGACGTTGACACAAACTCTAGTTGAGAGATGTCAAGAGGAGTGACAGCGGGGACAGGGAAGGGCATATGCAAGAAAGATTTTAGTTTTTTTGTTTTGTTTTGTTTTGTTTTTTTTTTTTTTTTTTTTTTTTTCATTTTATTGGGGAAATTTTGGGGAACAGTGTGTCCCTCCAGGGCCTATCAGCTCCAAGTAGTTGTCCTTCAATCTAGTTGTGGAGGGCGCAGCTCAGCTCCAAGTCCAGTCGCCATTTTCAATCTTAGTTGCAGGGGGTGCACTACCCCTTGTGGAAAGTAAACTGGCAACCTTTCTGCCAAGGGCTCCTGCTCTAACCAGCTGAGCCATCTGGCTGTCCCTCCAGAAGCCCAGCGGCAGTTCGTTGTCTTCAATCTACTGTGTTTCCCCGAAAATAAGACCAGATTGGAAAATAAGCCCTAGCATGATATTTCAGGATAACATCCCCTGAACATAAGCCCTAATGCGTCTTTTGGAGCAAACCTTAATATAAGACCTGGTCTTATTTTCAGTGGAACACGATGTAGTTGTGGAGGGTGCAACTCACTGGCCCATGTGGAAATCAAACCGGCAACCCTGTTGCTTAGGGCTCGCGTTCTAACCAACTGAGCCATCCGGTCGCCCCACAAAAAAGTTTTAAGTTGATGAGATTTAGTTAGTCCTTGGCTGTGAGAAGGGAGAGTGGAGTCTACTTTAAGTAGAAAGAAGATAGACCAGAATTTGGAGGTAGTGGTTATCTCAAAAACTCTCATAAAAGGGTAAAACAAACTACTATTTAACTCAAGTCATGAATAGTTGTTATTTACGAGTAAATATTATTGGAAAATTCCTTTTGTTTTTTTTCCAATCTCTCTAAAACCGAAAGAAGAGAAAACATTGTCCTAAAAACTACACAGATGAGGAAAGCTCTAACTTCAGTTTCTGTAAGACTTTGTTTTCCTTGAACCCTCCCTCCTCTATCCGTGTTTATATTTTTAGAGGTTAAATCATACCCTCATAGTAACTGTTCTTACTACGGAGGAAGAAGCTTTCTTTTAAATAAATGAAGTATAAGTTTTCTAATCTTCCCTTTCAGGAAGTTCTCTTCCTAGGTCAGTAAAGTGCATTGGAGCTAAATTAGGCAAGAGAGAAACAAGTTGACAGTTAAGAACAATTAGCTAGAAAATCAGTGTTTTACACATCCATCCATCTGTATAATTCAAATAGTCAAGCTTAGAAGCAAAGAGATCAAGTTCCATCCAGAAAACAGCTAAAGAGTTTCTTAAATAGTATGTCAACCTGGAATTTGAAGTTGAATTGAAAAGTGAAGCTAACAGTTGTTGACTCTGTTAGGTTGAAGTAAGAAAATGTAGGAGGAGGAGGAGGGGCGAGAGAGGGGTCCTATAGAAAAAGCTCATAACTGGCTTTGATTAACTTCCTCCAGCCAAGTATCTGTTTTTACAACAGATGAGGAGACGTGGTCTGGAGAAAGATAAGGATCTGAGTCAACGGACCTCTACCCATCTTACGTCATGCCTTCCCGTGGAAGAACATGCACCACTTCTTCCGCCAAATCAGTAAGTGACTCCCTCAGCCCACCCAACAAACTGTAAGTCCTCGGGACAAGGGCTCTCTGGCTCCGGTGCTCGTGCTTGCTCTCCCTTTCTCTGTCTACCTCTCTGTCTCTGTCTCTCTCTGTCTCTCTGTCTCTCTCTCTCTGTCTCTCTCTCTGTCTCTCTCGCTCTCTCTCTCTCTCTCCCGCCCCCACCTCAGCTAGGCCCATTCTCTTCCCTGAGAAAGTATCCCTAATAAACGGGCTGCCTGCATACTAATCAGCTTGCTGACCTCTGATTCTTCACTGCATAGGCAAGAAATACCGAAACTCCTGTAACAACTTTATCATAGATCTTGTATTTGGGACTGAAGGTGTGAGTGAGTGAGCCCTCTCGCCCACCCCCCTGTAATTTATTTTTAAAATAGTGATGGAACCAATAATTGGATAAAATCATCTTAACTCAGTTTAACAGTAGGGTAATGGAGGCTTGGGGATGAACCAGAACTTTAAGGAAAATAAAAGGCACACATCGTTGCCAATTTACCTTCATCACCAATGACACAGATGGCAATTCCCTTGAAAACTGGCAGAGGGAATCCCATAACTGACATCTGTTTTAAAATGTAAGTTAAATTTATTTCTTATAGAAGCAACCAAATATTGATTTTTGACTTTGATCATTCAAGTAATCATAATACTGAACACAGCCAGGCAGCCAACGCATTTACTTTTCCTTTTCATGAGGAAATTTGCATGAACAGAAATGCCAAATCAGAGGATTCAGAATCAAAGTGGGTAGATTAATCCAGTGATTTTTTAAAAAGTATTGGAGGTTCAAGAACTCCAAACAAAATTTCTCTTTTTACACACTGAGTTGCCGTACGCCACCGTGTTAATGGACAATTGGATTCAGATGAGCCTGGGTTTTACTCTTCCCTACTCTACATATCTGCGTGATATTTTGCCTTGAATTCCCTAGTTTATAGAGCTCTATGAAAATTTATTAAGATACACAGGTAAAATCCTTGGGTGAGGGCTGAACACATCTTGTTCAATATGTTGGCTATAATCACAGGAGTGCAATCCACTTTTCTCATAATCTATATTGCTATTGCACAAGCAGCTAATGTATGCGTGTACATGTGCATGTGTGAAAAATTGAGTGTTACACTTCTAAAATAGCTACTCAAACAGGCCTGATCCTAACAGTTGAGGGAGCAAAAGCACAAATAGAGTCCAATTATTATGCCATGTTTCCCCAAAAATAAGACCTGGCCAGACCATCAGCTCTAGTGCGTCATTTGGAGCAAAAATTAATATAAGACCCAGTTTTATTTTACTATAACATAAGACCGGGAATATAATATAATATAATACTTGGTCTTATATTAATTTGGGGAAACACGGTATATCTAAATATTTAAATATGATAAATCAAGCTAAAAATTATAAATTATTACATGCCTAGTCTGACAACATGCCTCTATAACAACCTAGAAGTCAGGCTTAAATTTAGAATACCTGAATTCCAAGAACAGGGTACAATATGGAGAACCAACCTCCTGCTCCTCCCCCTGCTCTTTCCACCCTAGCCTCCTCCAACACTATGTGTGGACTATACCATCCGCACAACCCAACTCCATCCACACCTCCATTGACAGTCTATCTTCAGCTGCCCTTGGGCCCAGGAGCCTTAAGAGCAAGAAGTCCAAGGTCTCAGATATGCAGAGCAGGACCCTCTGAAGGGGTCAAGGTGGCACATGGGCTCTCTGATTGGTGTCAAAGGGCATGGCTGTACAGGTGCATAAAAGTTGGAGGACAGAGCAACTGGTTCTTTATCATGCAGTGTCCAGGGCAAGGGCCTGTCTTGGTAATACGAGATTTTCTCTGTCATGTTTTTAGTGCAATTGAAGAATAATTACCTCTTTCCTTCCATTTGCAAGTCTTCTTTCCTCAGGGAAAAGTTTATAAACAGCTATCAAAGCAACATGAACCTGAGCATTAAGTTACCTGGTTAGCCACAGATATTTCCTATTTGTGATGAGAACTGTAGGAAGAATACAAACTGACCTGGAGCTGTCTAGTTTCCAGTTTGGTTCCAATCAATTTTTTCGTTGTTGTTGCTGGTTTTATTTTTGCACGCGCGCACGCACGCGCGTGCACACACACACACACACACACACACACACACACGCACTCCAGGCAATTCTTTAATCTACCTGATAACTTTCTAGTAAATTCTCTTTGCTCAAGTTAGAGTTTCTTTCATTTGCATGCAAACTAAGAGTCACTGCTGATACACCTGCCAGAGCCCCTGACATAAGAGATAATCAATGAATGTTACATAAATGAATAATTATAACCTAAATGTGTATTACTGCCATATTTGTAAAATAGTGTGTATCTTCACTGATTCATAAAACAATATGTTATCATTGACTAAATTTTGAAAAATCTGGAAAGGCATAAAAAATTAAAAGTACTGCCCAGCCATTGCCTAACTTTGTTTTTCTTCCAGTTTTTATATGCCTGTGTGATATTTCCATTTCACAAAATACATATCATTGTAATGCAGTGGCGCATTTGGTTATTTCCATTTTAAATTGTGATGAGGGTTGTTCCATGTCATTACATAATCTTCTAAGTGATCGATTTTTAACATCTTTGTAATAGTCTGTAATTTTGGGACCTTAAAATATCTTTAACCAGCCCCCAATTTTCAGTTATGTAGGTTGTTTCATATTTCCTATTATTATAGAATATATTCTAATAAATAATCCTTTACATAAAACTTTGCCTCCATCTACTTCCTTAGCAAAAACTAAAATAAGTTAAAATAAAAAGCCAGAGAAACACTTATATCAAATAATTTGAATTTTTAAAAGCTTTTCACAAATATTTTCAAATTGTTCTCTAGGAAGGTTGTATCACATAGATCTTCTACCAGTAGTAATTAGAATGTCCTCACTGCATCCTTGCCAGTACTATTTTTTACATATATACATATTTTTGTTTGTTTACTACGTGAAACACATGAAGTCTCATTTTTGTTTTAATTTGCATTTCAGTTACTAATAGTAAAAATATTTATTAAATATGTGTATTAGACTTTTTATTTCTTCCTTTTATTTATTCAGATATGCAGAAAATTCTACTGAGGTATTATTTTCTACTTATTGATATGCAAGAGTTCAGTGTAATTATTATATTAACTGTTCTGTCATGCTTGATGTCAACATTTTTCTCCATAATTATTTTCTGCATTAAACTGTATTTTTTTGCATACAAAAGTTTAAAGTATATTCAAATCTATCCTATATTTTGTTTTGTGAGTCTTTCCATTAATTTTATATTAAAAAGTCCTTCTAAAATTGTTAAATATTTTCTACTAGCTTTGTTTCTCACTTGGTGGACGAACTTTCCAGTTTATTTGGAATTTAGTCTAGTGAGTCATGTAAACAGAGGTTCTTAGTTGAATATTTTCTACATAGCCAGTTTCCTTGGCTCTTTTGTCAAATACTCCTAACTATTTCAAAATGCTTCCTCCATCACGGTTCTCTTTCTGAGTTACTTATTGATCCTTACACCAATATACTGCACTACTGTAATGATTGTGGTTCAATGATCAGATTGATTTTTATTTCTGGAAAGACAACCCACAACCACTGCATTGTAATGCAGTGGCACATTTGGTTATTTCCATTTAAAATTGTGATAAAGGCTGTTCCATGTCATTACATAATCTTCTAGGTGATTGATTTTAACATCTTTGTAAAAGATATATATATTCTTTTGCAAAATTTTCTTGACTATTGTCATATATTTATTTTTCCAGATGGAAGTTAGTATCGATTTGTCTAGTTTTCCCAAATCCCAATGCAATAAAACTAATTAATCATGGAATAATAACCATTTCATAATATCCACCTTTCTACCCAAGAATAAGGAATGTTTTCAGTTTTGTTCACTTCTTTATATGTCAAAGTAAAATTTTATAGTTCCCTATCTAAGTCCTTAGATATTTCTCATTATTCCCAACTATTTTCTGTATATTTACTTTTTTTTCCTAGGTAATTTATATTTTTGTGGATTCATGAACAGAATCATTTTCTATTGTATTTTTTAGTTGGTAAATACTGGCATATTGTGTAGCCATTGATTTTTGAGCATGTATTATATAACCAAACACCTTACTGAAATCTCTTATTAGGTCCTTCAGGTTTTAGCTGACTCAATTGTGTATTCACCAGTTTTAAACAAAATCAAGACACAATGTCTGATTTTTCGTTATTTAGGTGAAAAGTTATGCTTAACTGTGTGCATTAAATGGTATTTTTATTTATTTTTAAAATCACCTTTTATGCGAATAATGAAAAGACATGAAATTGAGGATACTCAAGAAATCCAAAATGTAACCTGTGCTCCAGTGTTGAACCCCATTCATTTCCATCGGGTACTCAGTCTTGCAATTCAAAACTACCAAAAAGAGCTCTGAATGAGAAAGACATTAAGTCACTTCTCACTTAGATTAAACAAGACAAATAAAACAATTCAGCTGGTAATGAAGAATTTTGACTACTGTAGAAGACAAAGAAACACACCTGGAAACTGTTCTCATATAAAGACCCATTTGTCTCTTATTTTGACCTCGGAGACAATAGGCAGAATGATTTTTTAAAGCAGAAGAGGGCCCACCTAGATATATTCAGAAAGCAATTGCATGAGCAGATTCCTTTCTCCCCAGATAAACATACTTTCTATTTTAAAAGATCAGGATAATAGAATCTACCAATTATTATATGTACCAAATATCTGTTGTACATCTGATTTGGGTTCTGTGTTATTGAGAAAAATTGGAGGACTAGTTATAGTAACAAGTAAGGATAGGGAGTGACGAGAACCTGGCATATAACAGAAGCTCAATAAATAATGTGATTAATTATTATTACACATAATATTATTATTGATTATTATTAATCTCTAGAAGGCTAAAAGTCTAGTTCACCATTGTCTTCCTAAGGGCCTAAAATGGAAAACATAGATGTCCAACAAACATTTACAAAATATTTGTTGACTGACTGATGTATTTTCACAAAATGCTCAATTGCCAGAAAATATTTTGACTCAATTCTTAACTGCTTGCATAAAACCAATTCTTAGGATAGACAGTTTTAAAAGCCAAGAATACTACTCTTTTGAAGTCAGAATGAGGTTCTACACTGCTCTTCTTATACTACTGAAAAAAACCAAAAATGTTCTAAAAAATCAGATCTTTAAATTGCACATAAAAATGCTATGAGGAAGAGTATTCATTCCTTCACTCATTCGCCAAACATTTATTGAGCATCTACATGCAAGACACAAAATAAATGGCCATCACAGAGGCCATCATTGAGCATCTACATGCAAGACAAAAAATAAATGGCCATCACAGACATTAAGTAAATAGCCAAACAAATAAATAGGTAACAAGTGCCATGGATGAAAAGTAGAAGGCTGATGGAAGATTTGGGTTATGGGGAAGGGAAATCAAAGAGGCCTAAAGGATGAATACAGCTTGGACTGGCAAAGTATAGGGAGAAGTGGTTGGGATATTCAAGAAACAGACAGGAAATTCAAGAAACACACTGATATTCAAGAAACACACTGTCACACTGATCAGCGTGACAGCAGCAAGAGGAAGAGGTGCCCGAGACGAGGCAGACCAAGTACCCAAGGCTGTGAGAGTCTCTGGAATCTCTCCCAAGCATGTGGATACATTTTACGCAGGGATTGACATGATCCTATCTTTTCTGGATGAAGGATTGGAGGGACCAAGCAAGCAAACAGGGGCCTTTTTAGAAAATTATACTAATAATCCCGGTGAGAGATGACGATTTAAAGTTTGATGGTGGGGATGGAAAGAAGAATCTATCAAGATATACTTAGCAATATAAGTAGAAGACAGAATTTATAAGATTTTGTCACGGTTTTAGATGTAGAAGGCAAAGGAAATCTCCAAAGTTATCAAAGATGATTCTTGAATTTCTTGCTAAAACAACTCTAAGGATAGTGGTGCCATTTACCAGGATAAGAAAGATTAGAAAGGTGTTAAGATTGGGGCGTTTTTGTTGCTGTTGCCATTTTTGTTGTTTAATTTGGTTTTCTGTCATTTGTTTGCATTCTGTTGGTAGGGTAGCAAAAAGGGAAGGAGACATTAACAAATCCATTTGAGACAGGGTATGTCAGCTATATTACCTGAACTAGACTGAGATCCTAGATTGTCTGGGTTTCCAGATAAGTGACACTTGTATAAATGAGGTATGCTTGAATGCCATTCTTCCCTACCATGGTTGGGTAAATAAAACCTGAAATAGGTTAGCTGAATTAAATAACCTTTAAAGTATTTTTTGAACTGATACTACTTCTACCTTCTGCATGTATGCTGACACAATATTAGTGTTGTCATTAAACACTATCGTAGGGATGTAGGCATACTGGACTGAATAGTGTTCCCCCCTCAACCCCAAATTTACATCCAACGAGAACCTATAAATATGACTTCATTTGGAAATAGGGTCTTTGCAGATGTAACAAGTTAAGATGAAGTCATACTGAATTAGGGTAGGCCCTAATACAACATGAATGATGTCCCTCCCTATAAGCAGGGGGAACTTTGCCATGTGAAGATACCCTGTTTCCCTGAAAACAAGACCTAACCCGACCATCAGCTCTAATGCGTCTGTTGGAGCAAAAATTAATAAAGACCCGGTATTATATTATATTATATTATATTATATTATATTATATTATACTATACTATACTATACTATACTATACTATACTATACTATACTATACTATATTATATTATATTATATTATATTATATTATAAAGACTGGGTCTTATTTTACTATAATGCAAGACCTGATGGTCCGGCTAGGTCTTATTTTCAGGGAAACACGGTACATGAAAGCAGAGACTGCGGTTATGCTATCGCAAGTCAAGGAACACCTGCAGCTACCAAAAGCTTGAAGAGGCAAGAAAGGACCCTCCCCTAGAGGCTTCAGAGGGCGCTTGGTCCTGTCTACACCTTGATTTTGGACTTCTAGCCTCCAGATCCGTGAGAGAATGAATTTCTGTTGTTTTAAGCAACCTAGTTTTTGGTAATTTGTTATCACAGCCTTAGCAAACTAATAGAGTTGGAACATTAAAGGAGATCACATATTTGAACCTGACTAGCATAAAACAGGGCACACAGTACAGGATAAACATCCATTTCCCTTTCTCTTATAGTGGTCACCACCAATTTCTTAATAGTTCATGTTATGAGTAATCCACACAGCTACCCATTTAGGTAGGTCTTACTTACCTAAAGTCTTTCTAGACTTGTTTTACAGATGGGGAAACTGAGGCTTGGGAAAGTTAAATAGCTTGCCCAAGATCACAAAGCTAAAATCAGGAGAGTCTAAGCTCAAACTCAGGTCTGTCTCATCACCAAGATGATACCGCACCCTAGGACTCCAGCTTCTCACACTTGCAGCATTTGAGCAAACTGACAAAGTGGAGGGGATGCACTGCCAAACTGTTTTCAATGCCTGCAATTAAAACTCACATTTATTTACAAAATAACAAATTACAGGGACCTAATACAATCAACACATTCACACAGGAATAGAACATTTTTATTCTAAGACCATCAACTTCTATTGCTTCCATTAGCTGTGCTTCTGCTTTGCACATATGTATTCCAAGTCAAGATACTATCAGATTGGACATTTATGACTTTAATTTACTTAAATGCATTTTCCTCAAGCATTTCCCATTTCATTTTGATGATACTGGCTCATTTTTGCTACCTAAGGAGACCATAAAGTAAATACTGTATGTACAAAGGGAAGTGTCTAAACTTTGTAGTCGCAGATGTCCATCCTTTAAATTATAAAGCAAAAAATAAAAGCATATTCTAAATTTACCTTCCCTTCCTAACCCATTGAGTTGTGCTGAATATAACAGATATACAAATATATGGTGACAGAGACGTTATTATGGGGTGTCAATTTCATAGAATTGTAGCAACATCTAGTACATTTGGACTCGGGTAAGAAAGAGTGTTAACATGCCACCAGACCCCAGAAGAGAAAAGGATGTGGTGAGAGGTTCCTGAGTTAGTTACCTAAGACCTACTTCTTGAGAGAACTCTGTGGATTGCCAGGTTTCCAGATTTCCCCCAAAGTGCATTCAGCCTTCTAAGCTGTCATCAACTATTCACGATGACACTTACTTCTGGCTTTGTGCCAACTTCTTTTCTTTATTAATTTGGCTTATAAAGCCCACCACAGATAGCCCCAATGCTTCAAATTCCCTTAATTGATATCTAATGTTGAATTAACTTGTGTCCCATGTTTAAAGCTCCAAATATACAAACATGGGTTCAAGAAGGGCTAACACGCTTCTCCAAACTGGGCACTCATCTCTGGACTGTTCAAGTTTGCCCTACGGGAGGACGACACATAACACTGAATTTTGACAAGAGTTTGGAACCTAGATCCTCTTCCACGCTCTGCCCACACCCGTGCCCATGAACAGAAGTTCTCTCTTCATTACAACCTACCACACACCCATACGCGCACACACACACCAAGGCAAGTAACAAAGGAAAACACAGCCCCAAAGGGACTCAGCTATTGCATCTTCCAGTCTATACCTGCCAAGAGACAAAAACCGTGCGGGAATCCTGCCCTGGCAATATGTCCAACACTCCTCAGGAGATGCAGGCACCGCGACACCCCCGGGCGTGTGCGGCTGTTATACACAAAGAACTGGTGCTAGGCTTGCTAGAGGTCTGGGGGGACCAACGCACTCCCAATGCTGGTATCCGGCGTTCTCCCCCACGCCCTCCCACCCAGCATAAAGGAACTATCCTTTATTTGACCGGTGGAGAGAGCCAAGGCTGGATGGTAGCGCATGGGTGGGTGTGTGGGAGGGAGGCGGGGGGCGGTCCCCGGATCCCTTCCTTCCAGGCAGCCGGTCCCCAGCCTTTGACATCTCCTAGGAGATGCACAATTGCGCGCTGTCACAGATGTCCGCTTCGCATCCTCTCCGGGCAAAGGAAGATGCCCCGGGTCCCAGCCGTGCGCATCCTCGCAAGCGCCCCTCCCCGCGCCCATCTCCACCCTGGCAGCCCCGCCAGGCGCGCCTGCCTACCTGGTGGCTGGCTGTCAGCGAAACGGCGGTGCCTCATCCCCTTCGCCGCCTCGGCTTCTACATCGCTAGGAGCGCCATGTTCCCGGTCTCCCCGGGCGCACGCCGGGCAACTACTATGGTCTGGGTAGGGGCAAGGGGGCGGGGGCCGGCGGGAGGGGGTGGGAGGCGCAGCCAAAGCTTTCTACTCTCCACCCAAGCCTCCCCCAGCTACTGAGCATGCCCAGCTCCCCAGCGTCGCCCCTAGGAGGACTTTCCGTGAGCACACGCAGCTGTTCCGGGTTTTCGTGGCAACCGGCGGCAAGCCCGCGGTAGCAGCTGCCGGGGGTGAGGGTAGCAAGGTGTCGGGGGAGGGTCGGGGGAGTGTCTACACTCCGCTGAGCCCCAAGCTGGAGAAAGCTGCCTTTTGCTCATCCATTCAGGCTTATCCTCTATCCTCCCAGGCGACGGCAGCTCCTACAAGCCTCCTCCCCACACACCGGTTTTGCAGAAATTTCGTGCAGGACCAATGCAGGGCTGAGCTTTGCTTAAGAGGCGAGCCAAGAGTAGGAGGGGCGGGGCTGGGAGACAGATCCTTCCGCTAGCCTCATGGCTACCACCTGGACACAAGCTTCTCAAACTTCAATGTGCCTGTGAATTAACATGTGGATTCAAATTCAGTTGGCCTGGCCGGGAGCCTGAGATTCTACCAGCCAAACATGCTCCCAGGTGATGTGATGCTGCACGCAGGTAGGCCACCACACTTGAGTAGCAAGGATCTAGAGAACCCCACTCTTACCTCCTGGTCCAGAAATGGTCTCTGGTGTCCACACGTAGTGTGGCCGCTAAGTGAAGGTGCCCCGGGGGTTGCTGTGCCCGCCTTGGCAGGAATCTCAGTAGGTCTGAGCTCCACAAGCAGCCCAAACTGGCTACTTTCTGACAGAATTTGTGGCCTATAGGGAGAAGTGTGCCTTGACCTCTTTGCTCACTTTGCTAGGGGCTAGCAAACTAGTTGTTGGCTGAGCCTCTAAAGTCGGAACCAGTCTGCCTTGGCTGTTCCCCTACCTTTCCTGAACTGAGACAAAAACTCAGACGCTGCATCAAAGTGTCAATTTATTATACATGTAAGGGTAAGGCTGGACTTGTCCATTTAAGAAGACTGATAAGAATAGATGTTTATGTACCAAGAGTTGACAGAGCTTTGTGATGAGTGATGTTTGAACTGAAGCTTGCAGTGATATCTTGTGATTCATCTTAACCCCCCCTGTTGTCCCCTCCCTTCCCAACCCTCAAAGGTTCCAGCATTGTCAAGAGTATTCACTCACTATCTACACCACAGTGAGAGATAGATATTCACAAAACCAGTCATGAGTTTTGGAAATGAAGAAGTCTATCTCCAGATGCCCTAACAGTACAGTACCCTCATTAGCCAGTGGTATAGTATCTGACCCCATAACTGGGTAGCAGATTATAAATAAGAGTTTGTATATATTGGTACTCTAGTATACTGAATAACTCTAAACAATTTTCTAGTTAATAGTATGATATATATCACTCCCTTCTTGCTTGTTTTCTATTCACTCAATACCCTCAGTGAAGTAGCCGCCACATGAAAACAGGAACCATATGATAAATGTATGATTACTTTTCTCCCTCAATATTTCTCTGTATAAAGGATAAATATGTCCTGGTACATTGTACTCTGTTTTTATGTTTAAAGGAATAAGAGTCTCCAAATCCATCTCTTATTCTCTAAGCAACACACACAGCCCTAACTACCAACCCACCACCCCCACTTTTATTTGCATAAATATTTTCTATATTTGACTTTCTTTTATGTGTGCTTGCACAGATGCAAAAGCCACAAAATATTTTATAGAGGTGTTGTTTATCTGTGATTGATTGGTATCAATTAAAATTTGGCTTTGTATTACTGAGCTTTAATCACTTAAAACAACTTTGCTATTATAGATAAAGCTTGTGCTTGTGTGGTTATTTTTACTGGTTAGATACTGTGATTATTGTTAGTTTCCTCAAAATTCATTTAGGAGTTATACAAGGTAAACATAAGTGAGTAATGGTACTATTTCTGTAAATATTATACTACATTAAGTCCTAGGTGTTTTCTTTTTACATAACGTAATTTCTTGAGAATTTAGCAGGCAAGATGTTGATTAAGGACCAACACCTGTGGATGTGAGATACAGGAAACAAGTGGGCAGTGGTAGAAGTCAAGCTATGATGCAGGCCAATGACAGTATTGGCCACCAGCACTCCAGGAAGCTCTGGAGCTAGGATGACCCTCCAGAGTTGTCCCAAGTTGGTTTGAGTTGTCTGGTCCTTTGTATACTAACAGTAATCATTGAGTGTAAAATACCTTGAAGGGGCATGAACTTGAGGCAACTCTCTGAAGCTGAAGCAATCCCTGAAGAAGAGAACAGCTGAAGGCCTGCCCTCAGCAGTAGTCCCTGAAGCTGGGGTAACAGCTCCTTCACTTAAGGGGGATTTGCATACTATATTACTTAGTCCACATAATACATTTATTGAATATATCATTTTTGAATACACAAAGTAGACTGATTTATCCAGAGATTTAAAAGTTGGAAAATAAAATAACCTTTAATCATCCACTGGGAGGTCTTAGAGAGGTCATTGAGAGAATGTGACCCCCAGTTGACCCATGAGCTGGAACTGGGCAATCAGAGGCTCCTCATCCCTCCCATGTCCTTGGAATGTACTCTCTGCCCACTGTTCTCACAGTAGGAACTGGCTTCAAGGATATGACCTTGATAGAGTAATGTGTTGTTGAGACCATCTGGACAGTATACAAGACTGAAACCGGTTAAGGCCTCTATATAAACTTTTAAGATTCTGGAGAATGGGTACAGAGATTTACTCATCTTGTAGCCCAAAACAAGCCTCCTCGTAAGTGTCCTTGCTTATTAAACTGCCACCTATCAATCTGGAGTGGTCTGCCTCTTTCTTAGTTCTCCTTGCCCTCCCTGTATGGGGGCCAGTATCAGATTTCCCCTGGAACCTCCCGAGTTTGCTTCTTTTACACAATCTCCCCTAGAAAATAGAAGAGGAGGATGTACTTCCTAACTTATTTTATGAGGCCAGTATCACCCTGATACTAAAACTAAATAAGCTCAGTAGAGGGGAAACAAAACTACAGACAACTATGTCTTTTGAACTTTAATGCAAAAATCCTCAAAAAAAATTACCAAACCAAATGTTACAATGTACAGAAAGAATTACATATGATGATCAGGAATGTAGGGCTGGTTTAACATTTAAAAAATTAGTTAATGTAATCCACCATACTAACAAACTCAGAAAGAAAAATATGATTATATCAATTGATACAGAAAAAAAATATATGACAACTCTAACACGCATTCACGATTAAAAACTCTCAGCAAGTCAGGAATAAAGAATTACCTCAACTTTATTTAAACGGACTACAAAAAAAAAAAAAAAAAAAAAAAAAAAAAAAAAAAAACCTAGCTAACATCAAACTTAATGTTGAAAGGCTGACTGCTTTTCCTTTAAAATATGGAACAAGGCTAACATGTCTGTTTCCACCATCTTACTCAACATAGTAGTGGAAATTCTAGCCACTGTAATGAGGCAAGAAAAACAAGTAAAAGCCATTGGATTGGAAAGGAATAAATAAAACCGTCTCTATTTGCAAATGACATGATTATCTACATAGAAAATGAAAAAAAAAAAAGTCTACAAAAATAACTCCTAAAACTAACAAGTGAGATCAGTAAGCTTGCAGAGTACAACATATACACACAAAAGTCAACTGTATTTTGCTATACGTGCAGAAATTAAAATTTAAAACACAATACCACTCACATTTGCTCCAAACAAAATGAAATACTTAGGTATACGTGTAAAACATGTATAGGATCTGTATGCTAAAAATTACAAGATACCAATTAAACAAATCAAAGAAGACCTGAATAAATGGTGAAACATACTGTATTCATGAATTAGAAGATTTAGTATAGTAAAGATATCAATTTCACCAAAATTTATCTAAATGTTTACTTAAATTCCTATAAAAATTTCAGTGTGATTTTGTATAATTGTCAACTTTATTCCAGTATTTATATGGAAAGACATGGGCTCTAGAATAGCTAATCAACTTGACAAAGAAGAATAAGGTGGGAAGAACCACTTTCTCTATATTAAGGCTTTACAGTTATCAAGACAGTGTGGTATTTGCAGAGGGATAGACATGTAGATCAATGAAACAAAACAAAGAACCTAGAAATAAACTCACAAGTGTGACAAACTAATTGTTGACAAAGGTGCAAAAGCAATTCAATGGACAAAGAATAGGTTTTTCAACAAATGGTGCTGGAACAACTAGATATTCGTAGGCAAAAAATGAACCTTCCCACAACTAACATCATACTCAATGGTGAAAGACAGAAATCTTTCCCTCTAAGATCAGGAGGAACAAGACAAGGATGACCACTTTTGCCACTCCTACCTACATAGTACTGAGAGTTCTAGTGAGAACAATTAAACAAGAAAAAGAAATAAAAGGCATAAAAATTGGAAAGGCAGAAGTAAAATTATCTCTGTTTGCAGAAAATGTGATCTTGTACATAGAAAACCCAAAAGATTCCATACCAAAGAAAAGTTAGAATAGATGAATTCAACAAAGTTGCAGGTACAAAATTAGCACACAAAAATCAGTTGCATTTCTATACACTAACAATGAAGAATCCAAAAAAGGAAATTAGGAAATAATTTCATTTTCAATAGTATAAATAATAATAAAATACTTAGGAATTCATTTAACTAAAGAAGTGAAAGATTTGTGCACTGAAAACTACAAAACGCTGTTGAAGAAATTAAAGAAGACATATATAAATGAAAAGACATCACATGTTCATGGATTAGAAGACTTAATATTGTTAAGATATCAGTATTACCAAATGCAATCCCTGGAAACATCTCAATGATGTTTTATGCAGAAATAGAAAAAAAATCTATCCTAAAATTCATATGTAATCTCAAAGGACCCAAATAGCCAAAACAATCTTGAAAAGAACAAAGCTGGAGGACTCATACTTCCTCATTTCAAAACTTACTAGAAAGCTACAGTAATCAAAACAGTGTGGTACTGGCTTAAAGATAGACATAAAGACCAATGGAATAAAATAGAAAGCCCAGCAATAAATCCTCACATATATGGTCAAATGATTATTGACAAGGGTGCCATGACCATTTAATGGGGAAAGAATACCTTTTTCAGCAAATGATGTTGGGACAACTGGATATCCTTTCAAAAAAGAATGAAGTTGGACTTTTAGCTTATACCATATACAGAAATAAACTTAAAATGTGTTTTAAAAATCTGAACATGAGTTAAAACTATAAAACTGTTAGCTAAAACTAGAAAACATAGGGAAAAATCATCATGACATTGGATATAGCAATGATTTCCTGTATATGACATGAACAGCACAGAAATCAAAAGAAAAATTAGACAAACTGGACTACATCAAAATGAAAATCTTCTGTGGAAAGGACACAATCAACAGAGTGAAAGGGTAATCCACAGAATGTGAGAAAATATTTGCAAACTATATATTTGATAAGAGACTAATATCCAGAGTATTAAAGAACTCCTAAAACTCAATAAAGAAAACAACAAAACCCAATTTAAAAATGACCAAAGCACTTGAATAAACATTTGTCCAAAGAAGATATACAGATGACCAATAAGCACATGAAAAGATGGTCAATAGCACTAGTCAGGGAAATGCAACTCAGAACCACAATGAAATGCCACCTCATACCCACTGGGATGGAGATATACATATTAAAAAAAAAAAAAAAAATGTTGGCAAGAATGTGGAGAAATTGGAACCCTTGTGCATTGAGAATGTAAAATGATATAGCCACTATGAAAAATAGTATGGCTATTCTTCAAAAATTTAAACAGAATTAACATATGATCCAACAATTCTACATCTGGGTGTATATCCAAAAGAATTGAAAGCAGGGACTTAAACTTTTACACCAATAATCACAGCAACTTTCTTTACAATAGTCAAAAGGTGGAAACAACCCAAATGTTCACTGACAGATGAATGGATAAAACAAAATATACATACAATAGAATATTATTCAGCCTTGAAAAGCAATGAAATTCTGATACATGTTATTAGGTTGGTGTAAAAGTAATTGCGGTTTAAAAGGTTAAAAATAATTGCAAAACCACAATCACTTTTGTGCCAGCCAATACAATATAGATGAACTTTGAAGACATTGTGCTAAGTGAAGTAAGCCAAACACAAAAGGACAAAATATTGTGTGGTTCCACTTATATAAGGTATATAGAATAGGCCAATTTATAGAGATGGAAAGTAGAATAGTGTTCACCAGAGGTAGAGGGAAGTGGCAGGAAGAAGGAATTACTGTTTAATGGGTACAGTTTTAATTTCAGATAATAAAAAAGTTCTCAAAATGGATGGTGGTTATGGTTGCAAAAACAAGGTGAGTGTTACAAAAATTAACTAAATATGCATCATGGACATAAATATAAAAGTATAAAAACCCTAGAAAAAATATAGGAGAAAATCTTCAGAATCTAGGTCTGGCAAAGAGTTCTTAGACTTGAAGCTAAAACCATAGTCTATAATAAAAGGAAAGACTGGTAAGTTAAACCCCATTAAAATTAAAAATGTATTCTCTGGGGGTGGGAGATGAAGGTAAGGGGGACCAAATATATGGTGATGGAAGGAGAACTGACTCTGGGTGATGAACACACAACGGGATTTATAGATGATGTAATACAGAATTGTACACCTGAAATCTATGTAATTTTACTAACAATTGTCACCCCAATAAATTAAAAAAAAAATGTATTCTCTGTTAAAGCCCACATGAAGAGGATGAACAGACAAGCTACAGACTGGTGGAAAATATTTGCAAACCACATATCTGACATCTAGGATATATCAGGAAACTCAACAGTTAAACAATAAACAATTAGAATAAAAAAATCCAATTAAAAAAATGACAAGAGACAAGAATGGACTTTTCACTGAAGAAGATATACTGATGGTAAATAAGCATATGAAAAAAATGTTCAATGTTATTAGACATTAGGAAAATTCAAATTGAAACCACAATGAGATGTCACTACACACCTCTCAGACTGTCTAAAATAAAAAATTGTGATCACACAAAATGCTGGTGATGATGAGGAGAAACAGGATAATTCATATGTTTCTGGTGGGAATATACAATGGTACAGCCACTCTGGAAAACAGTTTATTAGTATCTCATAAAACTAAGTATGCAATTACCATATGACCCAGGAATTGCTCTCTTGGGCATTTATCACAGATAAATGAAAACTCACATTCACACAGAAACATGTACAAAAATAGTCACAGCAGCGTGCTTTGCAATAGTCAAAAGCTGGAAACAGCCTAGATGTTCTTCAAGAAGTGTATGCTTAAACAAACTCTGGCACATACACACACATCATGGAATACTACTTAGCAATAAAAAACAGATTATTGATATATACATTAATTTGTATGAATCTCCAAGGAATTATACTGAGTGGGGGGGGGGGGGAGAAATCCCAAAAGCTTACCTACTGTATGATTCCATTTATATAAGATTTTTGAAATGACATTTTAGAAATGCAGAATATATTACTGGTTCCAGCATTTGTGGGGGGTGAGAAGGGCAGAAGGAAGTAGGTGTGATATTGAAAAGGCAATAAGAGGGATTCTTCCGGTGATGGAAGTGTTTTGATGGAAGTATCTTGACTGTAGTGGTGAATGCATGAACCTACACATATGATTTAATTGTATAAAACTAAATACACACACACACACACACACACACACACACAGAAATGAGTACCAGTAAAACCGGAGATACCTGAATAAGATCAGTGAATTGTATCAATGTCAATATCCTGGTTGTCATATTGTGCTATAGTTTTGCAAGATGTTGGAAAAAACTGGATAAAGCGTAGACTCGTCTCTTTGTATTGTTTCCTACAAGGACATGTGAATCTATGACTGCCTCAATTAAAATTTTAATTAGGGCGGATGGGTCGCTCAGTTGTTAGAGCACCAGCTCTGGGCAGGGGGGCTGCCGGTTTGACTCCCCCAAGGGACGGTGGGCTGCGCCCCCTGCAACTAACAATGGCAACCGGACCTGGAGCTGAGTTGCGCCCTCCGCAACTAAGATTGAAAGGACAACAACTTGACTTGGAAAAGTCATGGAAGTACATGCTGTTCCCCAATAAAGTCCTATTCCGCTTCCCCAATAAAGTCTTAAAAAAAAAAAATTCATGTATTTTTAACTTACCAATATTTACTCGGCACTTTCTATATCAGTGATGTAGCAATGTTCTGTACCTACATTACCCGTACAGTAGCCACTAGCCATATATGACTACTAAACACTTGAATTATTGGCAGTGTGACTTAAGAACTGAATTTTTAATTTTAAATAATTTAAGTCTAATTTTCCACATGTAGCCAATGGCTCCCATGGTGGACAGAATAGTCCTATATGTCAAGAACTAAGCCAAGTACTGGAGACCCTCAAATGAACACTTGTCTTCCAGAAGCTCAAAATCTATTTGAAGGAGGCGAATGAAAATGTTCATATTATAAACTATATGCCAAATTGGATTGCTGATAGGCATTTTAAGAGCAAAAATGAGGCACAGGCCATCTAACAACTATGGTTAGAGAGATCATAAGGAAAAGCTTGCAAAATGAAATAACCCTTAAGCTAAGTCTTCAGGGTAATTAAGGAAGACCAGGTGAGTTAAAACAGGATTTGGGGAGGGGGAATACTGTCCTAGGTAGAAGGAACAGGATTTATAAAGGCACACTGACATGAGAGGACATTCAGGAAAGACAACTGTTTGATAACCTAGGGCAGAATCCATGTATCTGGGGAGATATGGTAGGAAGGGGCTAGATGGTGAAGGGCCTTGGATATTGCCTTAGCACTTAAATTTCATCATGAAGCTCATGGAGAGACATTGGTATAGTTTAAGGATGGCCTAATTAGGTTTGCATCTTTAAAATACCATTCTCCCAGCAATGCATTGGAACAGAACAAGACTCTAGGTAAGCAGCTATTGGTGTAACCTCTGAGAAGAATAATCAAAGGCTCAAATATGGCAACGCAAGCAGGGGTAGGACGAAGAAAATAGATTCAATAGGCATGAAAGAAGTAGAATCAGGAAGATGTTGAATCCACATGGATGTAGGTGATAAGGGATAACAAGTAGTTGAGATGGTTTCCAGGCAGTTGACTGGGATAACTTCATGGATGGTGGTGCCATTGGCAGAGGTAGTTAATGAAAGAGAAAGAATGCATCTGGAGTAGAAGACATACTGCTCCACTTTTTTAATGTGTTGAGATTAAAGGGCCTGAGAAATACCCCAAGACTCAGAGATGTCAAGCAGTCAGAAAAAAGAACAAATCTCAGGCTCAACAAGGAAGTATGGAAGGCATACCAGGTTGGATTTCCGTTGAAAACGTAGTTAAGAAAACCATATCGACTGAGAACAGTCAAAGAATGAAACTCAGGCAAACACTAACATGAAAGAAATAGATGGAGAAAGAAGTGACTACAAAGAAAAAAGAGTGGCTAGAAGAGATAATATGAGGAAAACCAGGAGAGGTGTTTGAGAAGGCAAAAAAGCAACAGCTTCCATAAGGATAAGAGAGTCCACATTGACAGATATTCACAGGGGCCTTTTTCTTCGTGGCCTGAAGGAAACCAAAATTGAAACATTTTGGTATCAGCACATGAAATGAACAGACATCAACAGAACAGAAGAGTCCAGAAATAAACCCAAATCTATATGGAATTTCGTTTATAATAATGGTGGCATTATAAATCAGTGGAGAAAAGATGGATTTCTATTGGTGAAAGAGTATAGCTGAAATTCTGTACAATTGGGCTGTAAGTGCCAGTAGCCTTAAACAACGGTAAATTACTTTATTGAAGTTAGTGAGCTCTATTGTTTTTCTGAAAGGGAAATCCATGTACCTTTAAGGTCATGGATTTCAGTGAAGTATGTGTGAAATCCCCTTGAATGATTTAGGTTGAACTTCATTCCAGAACAAACTTAAGATTCTGAATGAGATACCAGATTTTGGAAAATTAAAATATTTGCTGCTTATATATTATAAATATTCAGAAAGTACAAGGCATGCCAGCCAAGCAATTAAGGCCTTTGGCTTGTAAGAGTTGTTCATACACAAGTGTATATAATTGCTTCTGGCCTGTTGAAATCCCAGTATGTTGATGACTATCAATGACAATGTTTTTTTTTGTAAGAGGAAAAAATATAATCATCAAGACCACCATGTAAAAGCTACCCCTTAATGCATTTCCAAGCCATTGTTTAATATTGAGGTCTAAGGATGGGAAATACAGTACAGCCTCCTCCACCAGTACAATATCTACAGCATGTCAGTCATGGTCCCTGGGTCACACCCAAGTGATGAAAGGTTATGACTCACTTGTCATTTAGTAAAGATGACAGCATGGAGAGCAGCAAGGATTCTTTTCGAGGGATTATTGGCCACCTCTCTTTGCTCTGCACAGACCTAGTGATTTAGACAGGATCAGAAAGTTGATTGGAGATTTGAAGAAGGCACCACATGCTCGCACCAAAACAAACAAATAAAAAATAGGTTCTCTGCCCATTAAACCCATCCCATCTTCATTTTAACTTGCTTTTTCACTTAAAACATATCCTCACTGATGTCACCTAAAGCCTCAGTTGCCTCTTGGAGGGGAATTTAATAGACTCTCCTTTGTCTTGAAAATCCAACTCTATCTTGTAAAGATCTAGAAAGGATTTATTCAGAGAAAACAGATGAGACAGTCTTGCAGTTTCTTTTCAGTATCTTTTCAGAGTTAAAGCAAAAGCTATTGCCAGGATCAAAGTCAGCATCATGTGATTATCTTTGCTGCATAGAATACAGTGGGAAATCTATTATTACCACAACAAGGACAACTTTTATTTTTATAACAGCCACTAATAGAACATTTAAAAAGTTTCCAAAGATGATGAAGGCATTTATTTTGCTTTAAGAATATAACTTATACCGTAGTAAATGTTAAACATATGAGGGAGAGGAAGAAGGAGAGAGAGGAGAGCAATTGGGAGAGGGAGCAGGAATGGACAAGTTTAAGCCTGAGTCATATTTAGCAGCTGTGTGACCTTGGGCATGTCACGTATGCTTTCTAAGCTAGTTTCCTTATCTGCAAAATACAGATGTCAGTTCTGCTTTTTTTCACTGAGTTGTTGTACAGAAGAAAGGAACTCTGAGGCAAGAGGGTTGTCCTACAAGCAAAGGACATAGGCCTCGCCCAGCGTCTTTACATAAAGGTTTTGGATGAATACCTAAAAGAATAGTTATCAGGGGCGGACAGGTGGCTCAGCTGGTTAGAGCGCGAGCTCTGGGAAACAAGGCTGCTGGTTCAATTTCTACATGGGCCAGCGAGCTGTGCCCTCCACAACTAGAATGAAGTCAATGAGCTGCTGCTCAGCTCCCGGGTAGCCAGATGGCTCAGTTGGTTGGAGCGCGGGTTCTCAACCACAAGGTTGCCAGTTCCACTCCTTGACTCCCACGAGGGATGATGGGCTGCGCCCCCTGCAACTAACAATGGCAACTAACAATGGCAACTAACAACGGCAACTGGAGCTGGAGCTGAGTTGCGCCCTCCACTAGTAAGATTGAAAGGACAAACAACTTGACTTGGAAAAGTCCTGGAAGTACACACTGTTCCCCAATAAAGTCCTGTTCCTCTTCCCCAATAAAATCTTTAAAAATAAATACATATATACATAAATGAATAGTTATCAAACTTCTATGCATCAAAATCATCTGGGAAATTTATTTACAATAAAAGTGTCTGGCTTATTCCACATCTACCAATTCAGAGTAAAATCTGAGTCTTGAAGGCCCCTAAGTGATTCTAAAGCACAAATTTGATGTGGTAAATGCTGTGATGCACCACCGAGCTCCCCATTCAAGGAAGAACTCGTTGCCCAGCTCCTGGGAACATGATTGACAGATGGCTTTCAGCTCCCTGAAACTTCAGGGATTGCCTCAGCACAGAATGCTGCCCTGTACTAGGTCACAGCCCTACCCAGGGCAGCTCTCATGCAATGGCTTATCAATGTGGGGATATCAAGGACTAACATCTCAGCCCAACTTAGTACAACTCTGAAGAGCCACTTTACATCTAGAACTCCCTGTGGGGTTGACCAAGGCTGTCCTTGGGTCGGCATTACTTTCACTTTCTCCCTCTGCTCACTGCTGCTTCCCTCCCTTCCATCCTTAGACATGTCCCAAGGGCACTCTTTAACACACATCCCAAGCACTAAACTCTGTCTCAGAGTCTGCTTCTTGGGGAACCCAGACTGTGACATTGGGAACCATGAATCTGAAACCAGAGCTAATTATGTTCTCTCTCTTGCTAATGGTCTTCTTAAGTCCTCATTGCCTACAAATTCCATTTTATGGAAATTAAGGCTCTTCATAATTTAGCACCAGTCTTTCTTTCCTGCCTCATTTCTCCATATGCATTTCTCCATCCTCAGGCAAGCAAGATTTTGCTGTTTTCTGTTAAACTGAGCGTTTCCATGATGGAAGCCTTTGCTTAAGTGTTCTCCTGACATTAATTTTCTCTTCTTTCCTATTAGAACCCTATTGGTCCATAAAGATTCCTCCTCAGGTGCTAACTGAACCCTGGGTTCTTCCTTGATTCCCTGTCTCACTCTGATCTCATTCCTTTGCCACAAGCTGTTATAATATTTCTATGCCCTGCTCACCACACCAAGTTCCTTGAAGACAGCAATCCTGTGTTTCCTACGTGTTATTTCCTCACATCTCTTAGCCTAGTGCGTTGGTCATAATTGATACACAAATTTGGCAATGGATTAGGCAATGGTACTGAATGAAGCAGTAACTTACTAAACATCAACTTGTACTGCTGGAAGAACTCTATAATTGTAGTTACGGCCCCCCCTTTATTGCACAGGTAAGAAAGCTGAAGTTTGAAGGGCTTGCCTGAAGTTACATAATTAATAAATACTAAATGGAACTATAACTTAGATCTATTAACTTTTTATTACACATGTATTTAAATGCTCAATTTTAAAATTTAAAAAAATACACATTTGAAAAGCTGTTTTCAGTAACTTTTAACTTACATTGTGTAATCAATTAAATCCCCATAAAAATTTGTATCAGAATTACAAATATGTTTGGAATTTGCTTATTTTGATCACTTCAAACACATAAAAGAATAGCCAAGACATCCACAATTCTTTGCACAATTACTACTATATACCTAATTAAACGTATTCTGAAACTCAACATCGTGAATTTAATTCACTTTTTCATTCTCTTAACATCTACTTAGATTTAGAGTTACCCCCTTTTTTTTATATTCCATATGGTTTTCTAATGTTATTTTGATAACTTCCCAGGATTTCAGTAATCTTACAAGAATGTGAGGAAAGGTATTTTCTCACATGATAGCTCTGGATTGCTACCTGACTAATTAAAAAAAAAAAGTTTTAAGTATAACATGCATACATAAACACAAACTAAACACACCCATATAATCAGTCCCCAGAGCAAGAAAGATAACATTACTAGTGAACAAGGGTGTTAATAAAGCAGGTTTCTTTTACTTAGTTCTTATTTATCTCTGTAGTCATGGTAATGACCCTTGTTCAACTCTGAGAAGGAAACTCTTGGAATGTTCACATAAGGACTGGGTAAAGATATTAGTCTATATGCCTAAAGCAGTGAGTCAAGATGAAACAGGTTGCTAACATGTTAAACATCCAAGTTCACGATGTGCACCCAGGGCCTGGTTTGGGGTTCACACCATGGCTGGTCATGTGGCAGAGATGTGACCACTTCCACTCAGGAACTTTGGACCCCAAGATTCAAGCCAACTTTCCTGGGCATGGGCATCTCACATATGTGCCTGCACTTCACAGTGGAGAAGAACATGCATCCATGCATTCCTTGCAGAGGGACAAGAAAACCTGCATTTGAACTCCTTAGTCTTTGCCTTTTTTTTTTTTTTTCTGTTATTCCTGCACCCTTTCCTTTGCTGTAGTAAATCTTAGCCATGACTAAAACTTTGCATTGAGTTATGTTAGTCCTTCCAGCAAACCCTCAAACTGGTAGGTGGTCATGGGACCCCTGAGACAACTAGCACCTCTGAAGTCCCCCTCTTGCTCCCTTAAAATCAGTATGTCTCCCAGGAATCCTGACTTCTGACTGGATAATTTTGCCTGTTTTTGAACTGCCTGTATTTGGAATCCTATAAACCGTACTCTTTTGTATCTGGCTTCTTTCACTCAAATATTATGTTTGTGAGAGTCATGCATGTTACCTGGGCAGTTGCAATTCATTCTTTTTTTTAATTTTTTTATTTTTTCGCATTAATTTTAGGCTTACAAAACAACATAATGATTAGACATTTATACCCCTCACATAGTAGCCTGCTCCCAGGCTACTGCTCCTCTGACCTTGTATACAGCTGTTAGAAAACCATTAACTATATTCCCTATGCTGTACTTTACATTCTGTGACATATATTTATATGCATATAAAATTATAGTTGGCATTCAATATTATTCTACATCAGCTTCAAATGTATAGTGCGGTGGTCAGGCATCTACACAGTCTATGTACTGTAGAATAATCCATTGAATATACCATAATTTATGTTTTTACACTCTGTAGGTAGACATCTGGCTTGTTCCAAGTTTGGAATTATTGTTGATATTGTTGCTACGTATATTTTGATCCATGTTTTTTGATGAATATGTGTATGCACTTCAGTTGGTTAGATACCCAGGATGGAGTTGTTGCATCAAAGGGAATGTAAGGGTTGACCTTCAGTAAACATTACCAAAGCATTTTCCAAACTTATTGTACCAATGTGTCCTTCCACCAGAGGTGTACGGCAGTCCCAACTGCTTCTTATCTTTGCCAATACTTGGCATTCTCTCTCTTTTTATTTTAAACCAATGTAGTTAAAAAGAACGGTGTTGCATTACGATTTTAATTTTCAACTCTGATGACTAATGCACATCGTCAGATGTCTGTTAGCCGTTTAGATATAACGTGTGAAGTTCTTTTAGACCGTGTTTTCCCCTGTGGACTTGCGCTTTTGTGATTGGTTTATAATTCTTTGCATACTCTGAATTGGAGTCCTTTATTGGTTACGTATTGCTAATATCTTCTCTGACTCTATAGTTTGCCCTCCATCCCTAATAGTGTGTTTGAGCAACCAACTTGTTAACTTTGATCCAATTCCCTCTTTACAATAATTTTGCTCAGCAAATATTTATTAATTAACTGCTATATATCAGAGCACTTTTTAGATTTTGGGGGAAATAATAAGCACAATTATTCCTATTTATACTCTTTCCAAAGAAATTAATGTAGATTGCTTTCACCCTGAGCCAATTCATCTTAATTACTTAAAGGACTGGGGAACATACTCTTCCCAGTGTTTTAGGACTGTATTTTCCAAGCACATTATTTACTAACCAATTTTTTTTTTGGAATGTGTTAAAGCCTTGTTCTTTTCTACCACTGGAGACTGAAAGAGAAAGAGAGAGGAAAGACACTCTTGGCCTACTTTGCAATTATATCATGTCATTGTTTATATCATTCCCTGGGTCATGTTTTCACTGCCACTCACACAATGTGTAAATATTATGTGTTATTTCCAGTGCCCCAGAAGCAGACTCCAAGGTAAGGATGCATGTGCTGTGGTTTATTTAGGACCAGAACCCAGAAAACAATGGTAGAAGAATGAGGAAGTGAAGCAAAGAAAAGCACAGACAATAAAGGGTATGTTATTAAACTGGTTACTACTCTGGATAACTGGATCTCAATCCTAGTGGGGAACTCTGGGAACCATTGTAGAACAAACGCCGTTGAGTGAACCCACCACGTAGGGCAAAGGAGCTTGGATATTTATAAATGATGTCCTTTCAGTTATTGGTTCAAGGGTGCTCTTGAGTTGGGGTCTGTGTTAATGCCCCATTCTCAGGAAAAGCAGATTCTGTTGCTAGATCAAGAGTTCAGCAAAAAAAATCACAGATGCTGGCAGTTGTAAGTCAGATTTTTTGGTGCTGAGTTATATATAAGTTCAGTTTCATTAAATGGAATAATAAAGAAGAACTTGAAAAAGAAAATAAATTTTAAAAGAAAATAACTATGTACGAAACTTCATTTCTTCTGGTCTTTTCTTCAAGTAAAAAGAGATTGACTGCCTAATGATTTTTCTTAAAATTTTCCATTGCAATTATACATATCACTATTTAGATCTTAGTTGGAAATGGCATCTGCCAGAATCTTTTATTAGTAAGACACTATCCAATTTTTAAAATATACATATAATAGGCTGTAAGTAATAGAAAGTGCCCAAGTAATAAGGCTTTAAAAATAGAGATTTATTTTTCTCTCATATTTAAGAAGTATGATTCAAAAAGTCAGTCAACCCAGGGTTAAAATGGTGCTCTACGGTGTATGAGACCCACTCTATTGCTATCTTGCTGCCGTGTTGGGCATGGCTTCTGTTCCAAAAGTTATCTTATTGTCCACCATGGTTGCTAGAGCTCCAGCCACTCCAGTTTCTCACTACTGTCCAAGGGAAGCAGGAAGTTTTGAAGAAGAGATGCCATGCATTTCTCAGAAGTCACATACCCTACCTCTGCTTATATCCCATTGTCCAGAAATTGGTTATATGAACTGACCTAGTTGCAAGGGAGCCTGGAAAAGAGACCTTTATGCCAAGTGGCCACATGCCCAACCAAAATGGAAGCTTCACTCTGAAGAAAAAGTGGGGAAAGAGGTACTTGGGACAACTCTCACTCTTTTCCTCACAGGTTAAAAAATATGCAATTTTTAAAAATTTACAACATAAGTAACCTCTAGCAGAAAGTTTTAGTTTATAATCAGTGATCATTTGGATTTAAGAGAAAAACCACTGTTTTCTTTAGACCTCTCCTGAATTCATACTTAGGTCAAAATGTTATCAAATTAAAAAATATGTTAAATCGAAACGCAATGTACAAATAGGATGGATCTATTCCAAGGAAAGAGGGAGAGAGAGAGTCCGCGAATGTGTAAAAATAAAGATCCTACAGGGAGTCCTTCCTTTTGGATACCAGCAATGTTATAGAGATGGTCATACAACTTTAACCACTGCGAAAAAGAGATGACATAAGTACTATGAGCATTTGGGGAAAATCCTCAAATATGAATTTTTTTATAGGTCTCATTTCTCATCAGAGTAATTTTCCAATTCAAGCCATTTTACTTGACTCCTGAATCTGAGGCACTCTTCAAGCCATAACGATATAAGTGTTTTAAAGTCCCATAAATACTAGAAGCATAAATAATTCCTCAGAAAACTGAGTGAAAAAAATTTATAAAACAAATAACAACAAAATAGAAAAATGAGTGAAAGATATTGAAAAAGAATAGGAGAAACGTTTTTAAGCTGGACTTTCCCATCACCATAAGAAACTAACCCAAAGAAAAACCAGATCATTGGCGTTGTTATTGCTCATAAATTCAGAAGCAGATTTCATGGTTAAAAATAAAACCATGAGTCTCTTGACAAGAACGACGGGTAGAAACAACAACAAAAAAATGATTTTGCTTGGGTGATTGTGATGGATAATCAAAGACAGCTTTTTCATATTGATTGGTTTCCTCTTTTGAGAGACCAAAAATGGAATCCATCTGGATGTTTGCTGAAGGACAGCAGATGGAGTTATACCTATACCATGTGATAATGAGCTGTTCCATCATAATCCACCAATGGTGTTCTTTGTAAGAATAACGGTACTGGAGACATGGAGGATCGTTTTTTCTTATGGTTTAGTTCCAGATTTGTTATAGCTGTGCATTCTCCATACTAGGAGACGGACATTTTCTTAAATCTTCTCAGTACCCTCCTTTTCCAAATTTGGAAAATAAGGAGAAACCAGCTAGCAAGACTTTGTATTTGGAAAGATTCCCAAGCAATTCATTAAAGACTCATCTGTAGGCACCTTGAAAATAAATGTATATTAATGAGCAGCAAAAATAATTTTTCTAAAGTGAATTATGCAGAATAAAACAAATGAACTTTTTCAATTGCATAATACATTAGTTATCATATATTAAATATAAAGATATTTGGTTTTGCCTATTTATAATTATCTCCTTCCCCAAAGCTTCATCATCATAGACCCCAGAGCTGCATTTATAGCAGTCTTTAGGACCTAGTTAATATATTTTATTCCTTCACTTCATCTTATACTATCATCTGCTTTTGTCTTCATCATTTTTATGTTAATTGTATTGTTTCTATTTCTTTGACTTCCATCTTCACCTTACATTATATAAGTACTAAATAGGTCAGCATACTATAATTTTTCCAGGATCTCCAAATTAGTCCTAAGTCTTACCAAACAAAACCAAACCAAACCAA
The DNA here is from genome assembly GCF_057876585.1 of Rhinolophus sinicus. Taxonomy (NCBI): domain Eukaryota; kingdom Metazoa; phylum Chordata; class Mammalia; order Chiroptera; family Rhinolophidae; genus Rhinolophus; species Rhinolophus sinicus. The sequence goes on from NC_142513.1 coordinate 30,746,707, forward strand.
ACAAAACCAAACACTCTTTATCTACTATCTGTCCCATTCCCCCAAGAAGCTTATTCAAGTTCAGACCCCCATTCACTTCACCAAGACCCTTAACCTTTCTTTTGAAACTTCCTTCCACACTGACTGAAAGGCCACATTTAGTTTTACTCATTCATTCAGAAAGATTACAAAGATTCATGCAACCCCTTCGTTTGCTCAGAAATTTCAAGGACAGCAAGGCGTGGGATAATGGCATTAAAAGCAGAGCGAGGCCAGCCCAGTGGCTCAGGTGGTTGAAGCACCATACTCCTAATGCTGAGGTCACCGGTTGGATTCCCACATGGGCCAGTGGGATCTTAACACCCACTACAGCTAAGATCGTGAATGACAGTTCTTTCTGGAGCTGGGCTGCTGTGAGCAGCTGGAGGTTGGCGTGGGCTGCCGTGGGCTACCGTGTGCTGCTGTGGGCTACTGTGTGCTGCCATGAGTGGCCGGTGGCCAGCTGGCTAGCAGCCAGCGTGAGCAGCTTATGAGAGCTGCTGTGAGCAGCCAACCAATGACTGGCAACCGACTGCCTCAGCTAGCGGGGAGCACAAGGCTCATAATGCCAGCATGGGTCCTACACAACTAGACTGAGAAACAACGGCTTCAACCGGAGTGGGGGGGTGGGGGAGGCGGAAGGAGGGGGAATAAAGGAAAAACTTAGAAAACAAAAAAAAGCAGAGCCACTATTAGACGATCATAAATACATACATACAGAGACTAGAGTGTGGTGGAACACAGAGCTTTACTTTTCTTATCAAATAGTTCAACAGTCCCATCCAGGGCTCATCTTAGCTGAGCATTAGATGGTATCCCTCATTCATACCTTTTTTTCCTGGTCCCCTCCATGATGTTATCTTCTGGACCACCTACCACCAGGGTCTCACTTCTCTATCAGGTTAGGATAGAAATTCTCTATCAGGTTCTTTCAGGTTCTCCATCCGGCCTCTAGAGATGAAGAATCTTTATCAGGTCATTCAGATACTGTGAAGCCTCTGGTGATGGCTTTAATTCCTCCAGTTCCCTTCCAGAAAAATAATTCCAAGTTCAATAAAATATTCTCCTGTTAATATAGACCAACTCTTACAGCATAGATTAGGCACAATTTTATGCTAAAGAAAGATCTCTTCCCTGGAAGAGGGAAAGAGGAAACAAAACACCTTGAGGACGCTTTTGCAATCCATACAAGAATGATCACCTCTTAACATCCTATACAATCTTAGGCTCCTAATGTGCTATATTCACCATCCTTAGCACTAAATAATCTGCTTTATTTTTACCCTGTTACCACATTTTTGGAGAAAGAGAGGCAAATAAATTTGACTTACAAGTTTCTGTTCTATAATCTTAACTGACATTAGGGCAGAAAGTTACTTTTCTACATAGAAGCTTATGCACAATTCTTTCTTATGTGCCCCTTTCTGATTCCCTAAAAGCTATGTTCCTTTTCCGCAAAAACATATCTACTTCCACAGTGATAAATACAAAGTTATCACACATGCATTCATTGGCCAATCTCCTCTTTCATTCATTGATCAAATTGAGCAGTTACTAGGTAGAAATTATTGTGCTAGGAACTAGAAATAGAGCAATGATTTTAAAAAATGACATTACGGAGAATACAGTGTAAACAACAAGACCAACTTTAATAAAATAATCAGTGATATAAATGTAAAAATTATAATAGTGAAAAGTGAACATAAAGTTACATAGCTCTATCATCACTTGTACTAGAGAGATTTAACCTAATAAGGCATGTTTGAGGTCTTTTCAGAGAAAGTGAATCCAGATCTGAGATCTGATGAAGACTAGGCAAGGGGTTAGGTGAGGGAAGATTGCAGAGAAGGGTTATTCTAAGAAAACAAAATGGCAATTACAAATATCCTGTGGTGCAAGGGAGCAAGAAATTTAGGGGAATTTCAGATGGCTGAAAAATTGGAAGGGCAGTGTGGTTCAAGGTGAGAACAGAGATGCAGGGTGTGTGGGGTGGGCAGTCCAGATCATACAAAATCATGCAGGCTGTGGTAAGGTATGTTGTTTGTAATGCAAGAGAGGTAGAAAGCCATTGTCTAAGTCAGCTCAGCCTGCTCAGGATCAAGGAGTTGTAGATTCTATGTCTGGTGAGAGTCCACTTCCGGATCTACAGACAGCCTCACCTGGTGGAAGGGGTAAGGAAGCTCTCTGGGGCCTCTTTTATAAGGACACTAATCACATTCATAATGGCTTTGCCCTCATGCCCTAAAGCACCTCCCAAAGGCCCCATCTTCAAATAACATCACACTGGGCATGAGGATTTAACATAAGAATTTGTGGGGGGACACAAACATTCAGTTTATAGTTTACAGTAACCATGGAAGAGTTTTAAGCAGTATGTGGGATGTAAAACATCAGACTTGGCTTTGAGAAGTTCACTTGGAGATACTGAGTGGAGAATGGATTGAAGGAGGACCAGAATGGATGGAGAAGACCAAGTAGGAAACTTGTGCAAAAGGCTAAGTGGGAGATGAGGTAACCGGGGCTAGGGTTGTGCAAACAGAGCTGGAGAAAAGTAGATCTGAGAGATATTTAGAAGGTAAACCTATATAATTTGCTGATGATTTGAATATAAGATGTGAGGAACAGGGAATGTCAAATATTATTTCTAGGTTTCTATTTTGGGGAATTGGATAGATTCTGTTTTAACTGGATTTAGATTAGGTTTACAGGAAAGATAGTCTGTGCTGACAGATTTTATTGTTTTCTCTTTTGCAGAGGAATTTGTTTTCACTTTCTCTGTTATGCTCAATTCCGCTAGAAGGAGACTTTAGGCAAGGATTTGACTATAAGTCATTGTTTTAGGAAGCAAATGTGGGAAATGAGTAAGGAAGAGGGAAGTAAGAAAGGGAAGGAAAGGAATTCATTACCTGTTGATGAATTACCACTGTGAGCAACTAAGTCTCATCCTACTGGGACCTCTGGGAGATGTCGTAGAACATGCCTCTAAATTGTCCCATCTGGGTATGAGGAATCCGGAATATTTATATACCAAATTCTATCCATTATTGATTGAAGGCCCCTCCCAGTGACATTTATTCATGGCATTTCTGGCTTGTCTTGTGCTCTAGGCAATAGTGCTCTGGAAGCGAGAGAAAGCCTCAGGCTTTCTCAATAGGACATCAGAGTGCATTACATGGTGAATACTGAAGGGATATTAATGGAGGATGGATAGTGTTTGTTGCCCTGGAATTCTTCCTTCAATATTTCAAATTATACCATTTCCCTAAATGTATTTACTCTACCTTGCTGCTTTTGTCTTTTTCAATTCCTGGCCCGTTTCTCAATTTTCTTTCATTTCCACATTTTGAACAAATCGTTGATCCACACAATCTTTGAACTTAAAGTTAAAATGCTACTTTCTGTAATGCTCCACACCCATACCTTCATATCTTTTTTAGGAGACAATAATTTATTAAGTATAAAGCCATGCATGATTCTATGAAAGATGCAATGAAAAGCTACGAAGATGGACTCATCGTCAAACATACAAAATACAAGTTACAGTAAAATAGTGCTATAAATGATGTTGATTTTAAAACGCTCAAATGTAACTGTCAGTGCTTTGTTCTTAAACTGGAAAGAAAGAGCAAGTTGGTGACCTAAGGACCTAAATCCAAAACTACTCCTTATTTTCATTGGTGACTTCTATGATAAAGTACAGAGCAAATTTTACAACATTTGCTGATATTGCCAAGTTGGCAGCAGCTGCCAGCACTTCGGAAAGGTGAAATATAATATCTAATACACCACTGGGCATGGACTAGATGTTTCACAGATACTTGGTGATTGATGTATTAAAATCTACTACAATTTTTGTAGACATTCCTCACAGATCCTATGCCAAAACTTTCCATTCTCTTGGACCCCCATCCTCCTCCTTCTTTGAAGATGATTTGATGCCCAACTTAATTAATTTCAAAGTCATTTGACTTTGGCTCTTTCCATTTGCACTTTCTCCACTAAAGGAAGTTCTATATTAGTTCACCTTTCTTTCTTTCTAAGCCTCACACTCCTACGTACTACGATTAACTTCTCTCCCTCCATTAAATGTTTTCTCCTACCCTTCTTCTGCTTGTTAAAACTTTTCATCATCATGGCTTTATTCTCCTGAGTAGAAACTTGCTCAAGTGTCCCCGAGATTAAACCCCCATCTGGTCTCCATTGTGCTTCTTCTTTGAGCCTTTAAGTGCTTCTATGGAGGGTAATAACCTCCACTCACACCGCCACTTCCTCCTCCTCATTTATTTTTTAATCCTTCTTGCTTTAGAAGGAGCTGCATGTAAGAACTCTGGCTTGTAATATTTTATATCCAGCTTGTGGCACAGTTGAGGGGGTGCCAGTCAGGGCTTTGCAACTTCTCCTCTTCTCGCCTCAACGTATCTTGAAAATCTCCATTGACTTCTTCATTCTGCTGGTACAGAGCCTTTCATCTTTAGGTCTTTATTTTCAAACACATTTAGAGTTTCTTTGCAAGTTTTCTTCTGTCCTTGGGCCTTTTCCTTCTTTCCCTACATTTTCTCAGTGGAGGAGTTCTGCTCTGATAGGCTCCACTACTAGCCTCCAAGTCTCAGTCACCTGTGACCTCTTCCCTTCTGTGCTTCTCTCTCAGCATTCTCTCTCAGTACTATCATTTGTGCAACTTACACTCTCCTGCAAATGTAACAATTTGCTGTTTCTCTAGCACACCTAGAACTTTCTTACCTCCATGCCTTTGCTTATGCAGCTTCTACTGCCTATGGTGTCTTTTTTGCCCTTTTTTTCCAACATCCACATACCCCTTCTTGTGCATTCAGGGAAGCCCGAGACAGTAGTTACGTCCTTCATAAAATCTTTCCACCTGTCCTTCGGTCAGGGGCATTTATCCCTCATATGACATTGTTGGAACTCTCTCACAGTATTTATTAATTTACTTTTTCGTTTTACTTTGTACAAGTTATGTGATTATGTGACATTTTACCATACTTCGGCTTATCCCAGCCCATTCCAGTGAGCACAGAGCCATCATATAGATATACACTAGGAGATAGTAAAAATGTCCTGCATACGTAGAAATTCATTTCTGGAGTTATGCCAGACTGCTTATCTCTTCTGCAATTTTTTTGTCTCTCCCACCTCTTGTTTTCTAATCCCCACTTATTTTATGTACGTGCTCCTGACACTCTGCTCACTGCTGACTCCCCCCTTTAGCAGTCTTATTATGAGACAGGTTAGTTAGTATGATTGCTAGGTAGACAGGGCGTCCCTGGTGGAATAAACAAAAAAGCAGCCATATCCTGAAACTCCAGGCCCTGGAATGTCTCCTTCACTCCAGGACAGAGACACTGGAATACACCTTAAGGTTAATGGATAATCTCAAATCCTGGACAAAGGAGCAGATCTGATAGATAGGAATGGGTTGGTTCGTTAATCCCTTCAGGATGAGCAAACAGGTAAAAACCTAATAGATGAATTCTATTAGAAGGCTCCAGGCCCCTTCCCCAAGCAGGCAAGGGGGAAAGTATAAAAGTAAAAGCCTTTTGTCTTAGCCAGTGGGCACCCCCATTCTGGACCCTCTCCCACTCGGGAGCTACAACCTCTTCTCCTGCTTCTAATAAACTATCCTCTTTTTAAAACTTTTTGCCTCTCCCTGGTCTGTGTGTCCATTCTTTGGCTTCACAAGATACGATCCCGGCCCACAACCAGAAATTGCCAGCAGATCCAACATCATCTACATCATTTGGAGGCTCGTGTCCGGGACTGAAGGAGAGGTAAATATTATCTGTGCCTTTCTACTTGCCCACCCTATGGGCCTTCATCATTTTTGTCTCCTTTTTTCTATCATACAAACATTAGGCTTCCGTCAGCCATTTAAATGTGAAAAGTGCGGCTGCTTCTCTCAAGGCTCGGAGGGCAGGTCTTGCGGAAAGGTTCTAGGTGATCCCCTCCGGCACTGAGCTGGAGGAACATCGGCCACAGTCCAACGGCCTCCTCTCTTGCTTTCTCTCTCGGGTGGAGTGAAGCCCAAAGACAGCACGCGGTTGGGGTGAATGGCCCTTGGCAGCAATTGCGGGACTCAGGCCATGGCGACTCTGTGGTATGGAGCCCAAAGTCTCCATGAGTCTTCCCTCAACCCAACTGCCCGTAAGGGTGCCGTCAGGAGGTTTCCCTCCCCCTCTCTGCTACTTTCTCCTGTAGGACGTTCTGCTGCCATTTTCCTTTCCACGAGGAGACTGAATACTGGAGCATGGCCAGGACTGTGGGCCTTTGCGGACAACTGAGGGGACTCTGGGTCATAGCCACTCTGCAGTGAGCTCCCAAAGGTCCCTTTGGTCCATTCCCAGCCCGACTGCCCCTAAGGGTGCCAGCAGGATGACTCCTTTGTCTCTGCTGTTCTTTCATTCTGTCACCATCTCTCCTCAGCTTTTGAGATGCTAGTCTAGGGTCTCTTCCCTGCGGGACCTTCTTAACACTCCCTGCCGACCTCAAGACATCTTAAGGTAAGAACATGGATCTCTGCCTCTATAGGACATCTCTTGTCATTCAGTATAAGATATAATGGAATTTAGTATTCCCTCTCAAAACATCCTCTTGGGATATCCTCCAAGCTTTAAAACACAGATGGAAGTGTCCTGATCTCCACCCCAAATCTTTGTTGCTTTTGTGATCTCTCCACCTGTTGTCGATTCTTCAGTAATTGTCTGGCAGCCCAGACTCATCAAGGACTCCACCCATGGAGTCCCGAATACCTCGCCATTTTTCTCTTACACCTCCGCTTTTGTCAGCCACCTGACAAAATTCACAAAGAGCGATATATTCCAGATTCACTTTACCTTAAGGAGGAAACTTATCTGAAGCCTTTTGGGGCTTCCATTTCCTCTTTGTGCCGTTTCTTACCTATTGGGAATGAAAACGTCCCCCATGGCCTTTCTGCCCAGACCACATGCCTTCCCTACAAGACTTGAGTATATACTTTCTCCTTAAATATCTTTATTTAGAAGGCCACTATCATATTAGTCGTGCCATCAATTTTGTGATGCCCAGAGTCGGGGTATACACCCTGCAACCTTAAGGCACCTCATTATTGGCCACAGGCTTTATCGGCCTGTGGGCCAGCGCCAGACATTCAGGTGGGGACAGGGTAGGCGCCCACCCAGAGGCATGGGCCAGGCCATCCATGTGAGCTCAAATAATCTGGCACACGGTGTCTCCCCACCAGCCTCGGAACCAGTCGCACAGTGTCTGTGGCCCACGCGTCTGGGGGACGCCCCAGAGCAGGTTGTGGGAAATTAATTGCAAAGGGACGCCTTTCTCTTCTTCCTCCCTTTCAGATGGGCAATCAGCCCTCACGTGCCTACACCCCCCTGAATTGCATATTGAAACATTGGGACAAATGTGACCCTCAGACTTTGAAGAAGCAGCGCGTGGTTTTCTTTTGTTCAGAGGTTTGGCATAAATGCTCATTGGAAGATGGGGAGACTTGGCATTCTGAGGGAAGTATTAATTATAATACTATTATGCAGCTAGACCTGTTTTACAGAAAGAGGGCAAATGGTCAGAAGTTCCATATGTTCAGGCTTTTTTGCCCTGAGGGACCATCCAGATCTCTGTAAGAAATGTAGAGTTGACCCGGCTCTTTTGGCTGTGATCTCTTGCCTCCCTTCTCCTAATGAGTCCCATTTTAAGGGGACTCCTCCTAAGGGGACTCCTTCTAGGGGACTCTTTTTAAGGAGACGCTCCCTAGGGAGACCCCCTCCCAAAGAGACTCCTCCAAAAGAAACCCCAGTGGGATCCTCCTCTCCTGAGGAGGTCCCTTCAACGAACACCCAGTCAAGGGATTGCCCCAAAAGTATATATCCTCTTCCTCTGGAGCCTGTTCCTGCTCCAGCTCCTAATTGTCCTTCATATCCAGGACCTCCTATACTAAAGTGCCTCCAGCTTGGAGTAAATCAAAAGCACCCCCCAGTACAGAGTAAATCAAAAGCACCCCCAGTACAGAGTAAATCTCCTTCCCTTACAAGAGATGCCAGGGGGAGAATTTAGGCCTGTCGGGGTTCAAGTCCCTTTTTCCTTACAAGATCTCAGATAACTAAAGGGAGATGTAGTGAAGTTCTCAGATGACCCTGAAAAAATGCAGAGAAACTTTCCAAAATTTAACCTAGGTCTTTGAGCTCTCTTGGACAGATGTTATGTTATACTGAATCAGACTCTCACCAGTTCTGAAAGACAAGCAGCCTTGCAAGCTGCCGAAAAGTTTGGAGATGATCAGTTCCTAGCCTCTCATGAGGAACAGGCAGGACGGGATTCCATTTGGAAACCCTTCCCTACTGGGAAACAAGTAGTACCCACGATGATCCACTATGGGGTTCTGATACAGCCATGGGACATTGGCAGAGAAGACACTTTCTGGCATGCATTTTAGAGGGATGGAGAACAAGGGCCAAACCCATCAATTACTCAAAACTATCTACTATTAGCCAGAATTTGGAAGAAAATCCCTCAGTCTTTTTAGAAAGACTCAGGGAGGCCTTCATTAAATATACTCCTATAGGGCCAGACTCCCACACAGGGGAAATTCTTTTAAAAGACAAATTTATAACTCAGGCTGCCCAGACATGCGCAGGAAATTATAATAATTGGCTATTGGTCCCGAAGGCACCTTGGACCGACTACTCAAAGTGGTCAACACCATCTTTTATAACTGGGACCAAGAGGAAGCCCAGGACCAGGAAAGGAAAATAAGAAAAAAGACAGAAGTACTAGTGGCTGCCTTACAGGTTTCTCCAGGGAAAGGGAAGGTCTGACCGCCACCAATGTGGACAGTCCCGTCACTGATGAAGGGAATGCCCACGGCAAACATAGCCGACTGGGAGACCTCCGGGGCCCTGTCCCATCTGTGAAGGGGATCATGGGGAGTCAGACTTTCCCTGGAAACCTCCACCCCCAAGGCCAGTCTCATTCAGTCAGATTCCCACTCGGGACTGAAGGGGCCTGGGGCTTCTACCAGTGGCTCCCTCATCCCATCTAACCATTGGGACCCCCGAGCCCCTGGTAACCCTAGAAATGGAAGGAAAGCCTATTGATTTCCTTCTAGACACAGGAGCCACATTCTCTTTCCTCTTCTCCAATCCAGGACCCTCTCCAATCGACATGTTACTCTCTGCGGAGTCACCGGCCAGTCAATTACTAAATATTTTCCCAACCCTTAGGCTGCATATGGGGGAAGCTAATGTTCTCCCACTCATCTTAATCATGCCAGAAAGCCCGACTCCTCTATTAGGAAGAGACATTATGATGGCGATGGGAACTGTTCTCCTAGCCCCTGGAAGTATTTCTAGCTTCCTCCCAGTAGTAGAAACCAACATCAACTCTGATGTTTGGGCATCACATGGGACAACTGGTCGCGCCTTAATGGCCGCTCCAGTCCTCATCCATCTCAAGGACCCCACTTTATTTCCTTGCCAGAAACAATACCCTCTGAAACCTGAGGCACAGAAAGGACTAATCCCTATCATTAACAGTCTCAAATGACAAGGGCTCCTTAGAGAATGCAACAGCTCTGCAACACCCCCATCTTAGGGGTTCCCAAATCAAATGGAGAATGGAGATTAGTTCAAGACCTCCAGGCCATCAACGAGGCAGTCATTCCTACACACCCTATAGTTCCAAATCCTTACACTCTCATAGCCCAAATACCTGAAAGTGCCAGATGGTTCGCGGTATTAGATTTAAAAGATGCCTTTTTCTGTATACCGGTGCTCCCTGACTCACAATATCTCTTTGCCTTTGAGGACCTTGAAAGCCAGATTTCACAGCTCACCTGGATGGTCTCCCTCAGGGGTTTAGGGATAGTCCACACCTTTTCGGACAGGCCCTCTCTAAGGACTTAGCAGATTTTGCCTATAACAGTTGTACTCTCAAAATATGCTGATGATTTTTTATTGTGTGCTCCATCTGAAGACCTCATCAGCCAAGGCACTACTGCCCTTTTAAATTTTCTAGCCTCTAAGGGTTACAAAGTTTCCAAGGCCAAGGCCCAGATGTGTCAGACTTCTGTCAAATACCTTGGGCTAATTATCTCTGAAGGAACTAGGGCCCTAGGGGAGGACAGAATTCACCCCATCTCCACGTATCCCCTACCTAAGACCCTAAAACAATTAAGGGGTTTCCTGGGCATTACCAGCTGCTGCTGTTTATGGATCCCAGGATATGGAGAAATGGCCCACCCCCTTTATCAACTAATTAAAGATACTCAAACTGCAAATAGCCTTCTACTATTTTGGAACTCAGAGGCTGAACAAGCTTTTAGCCTTTTAAAACATGCGCTGTTAAGTGCCCCAGCCTTAAGCCTTCCTACAGGAAAATCCTTTCATTTATATATAACAGAAAGAAATGGAATGGTTTTAGGAGTCCTAACGCAACCCAGAGGACCTTCACAGCAACCAGTAGGATATTTAAGTAAAGAACTAGACCTTGTAACACGCGGCTGGCCGGCTTGCCTCCGGGCCATAGCTGCAGCTGCCCTTCTGGTTCTTGACACCACCAAGCTCATGATGGGACAAGACTTAACTGTCTTTGCCCCCCATCACATTCAAGGACTTTTAAATACTGACTATAGTCACTGGCTCACAGATAGCCGCCTCTTACTGTATCAAGCTCTTTTACTAGGAGGTCCTGTAACTCAAATATAGACCTGTTCTTCTCTCAATCCAGCCACATTCCTCCCTGAGGCGAGAGAAGAGCTGATACATAACTGCCAGCAAGCTTTACTACAAACCTATGCTGCTAGACCAGACTTACAAGACACACCCCTAGACAATCCAGATTGGACACTTTTCACTGGTGGGAGCTCTTTTGTAGAAAATGGCACACGAAAGGCTGGATGTGCTGTTGTTACTTTACATAATGCCTTAGAGCATGCAAGCCTTCCTTCTGGAGCCACTGCACAACTGGCTGAGCTAGTAGCTCTTACTCGAGCACTAGAGCTGAACTCAGAACAAAACGCTGTAACTCTGGCTGATCAATGTGTTAGTTTCACTGGCTGCTCCAATCAGTGCTTTAATCTACCTCACAGGCTATCCACACCAAGAGACAAGAGTTAGGACAGGTGAGAAAAACAGTTCTCAAACACAGAGCTGCCATAGATTATCTACTTCTCAAACACAATCGAGCATATAAAAAGTTTAAAGGGTTATGCTGTTTCAATCTCTCTGATAATTCACAGTTAATTAAAGATAAAGTTCAACAAATTCATAATATAGTTTCCAATATTAAACTAAAAACAAGATTCTTTGCCTTCCTTACTTCCTGGCTTCCCAGTTTAGCGGGACTTAAGGAAACTTTTCTCATTTTTCTTTTATCCGTTATTATAGGCATTACCTCATACTGTTGCCTATAATACATCTCAGCTTACAGACTACCCACTGGTTGGCTATGATGGCCTACAAGACAACAACATCCTCATCTGGATATATTCATTTGCTGGGGACCCTTAGATCGACCTCTGGACAAGCACTAGCTGCCGGTCTCCTTCTGCATCCCTCCTCAGCCTGAAGTAGCTAGAGCGGTCGTCGTCCCCACCCCGTAATAGCAGTTAGGATTTCGTCTTCAGAGGGGGGATTGAGACAGGTTAGTTAGTATGATTGCTAGGTAGACAGGGGGCTCCCTGGTGGAATAAACAAAAAAGCAGCCATATCCTGAAACTCCAGGCCCTGGAATGTCTCTTTCACTCCAGGACAACGACATGGGAATACACCCTAAAGTTAACAGATAATATCAAATCTCTTCTGGCGAACAAAGGAGCAGATCTGATAGGAATGGGTTGGTTCATTAATCCCTTCAGGATGAGCAAACAGGAAAAAAACTAATAGATGAATTATATTAGAAGGTTCCAGCCCCCTTTCCCAAGCAGGCAGGGGAAAGCATAAAAGTAAAAGCCTTTTGCCTTAGCCAGTGGGCATCCTCATTCGGGACCCTTTCCCGCTCGGGAGCTACAACCTCTTCTCCTGCTTCTAATAAACTATCCTCTTTTTAAAACTTTTTGCCTCTCCCTGGTCTGTGTGTCCATTCATTGGCCTCACGAGACATGATCCTGGCCCACACCCAGAAACTGCCGGCAGATCCAACATCATCTACATTAATTGGACATGCTTCTCTGCTACCTTTGGATATGATTTATATTAGTCATCAGAATAATGGGCCAAAGATACTTCAAACCCCACCTCAGGACTTTCTAACTTTCTGGATTCCATATCAGGGTAAGATGGCCAGATGATAAAGCGACTGAAATCCCCTTGAAATCAGATACCAAATCCTATATATTTTTACTATGCCTATTACAGTTACTACTAATCCTTTAACATAGTGGATGCTCAATAATAAGATCTTAATTACTGTATTAATTTCTTTGCATAGCAAATGTCAGAAGAAATGGAATTTAGAATAGAGAGCTTTGAAGGGCATAAAAGGAGGAAAAGTTATATGCTTGGTAAGTCATCTGAGACACCTTCTATAGAAGGTTCTGTATAACTAACCAAATTGAAAACCTAGGATGTATTGGAAAGTTGCAAAGCTTAGTGAGGAAGTGTGACTGCTCTGAGTTCAAATCTTGACTCCATTGTCTACGAGTGATCTGTAACTTCTCTGTGCTTCATTTCTGCAACTGTGAAATGAGGTTAATAACAGATTATATTGTATGAGGTTGATATGGAAGTTAAATGAGATAGCATCTATAAGTGGTATAGAAATTAACATAATGCCTAAAATATATTAATTACTCAAAAATTTTAATTATTATACCAGAGGGAGTAGGATGTTGAAAGAAGTGTAGAGAGTTTGCCTTCATAATTTTATCTAGGAGTGGACTTTTGTAGGGTCTCCTTGATAGCCATAATAAAGTGATGGAAATTATTTAAAATAGATCAGATACCTAATCTGTTACTTAATGGATCTAAGCTCTTTCCATGTGTGTCTCCTGCCTAGGTCCTTGAGGTCTACCTATTCAGTCAATGGATGGGAAAAATAGGATGAGTACCAATTTTTTTATGGGTTAGGACTACAAGTGGCACTCATAGCCTCTACTCACATGCGATTGGCCGGAACTCATCACATGACTACAGTTGGCCTAAAGGGAGGCTGGGAGATGTAACATAGCTGTGAGACAAGAGGGGGGAAAAACATGGACACAAGTGAGCACTTGTTTTGGCTACCAGTACATTTTATATTTACCTGCCCTCAGGAATTAGGGGATCATTTCCAGAGCATGATCATTACAGGAAGTAGCAAGCTCATGCATATGTACATGACTGTTGCTACATCTTTCATCATGGCACCTCTCCCTCTCACCTACTCCTGCACGTCCACACTAGGTTAAATGGTGCTGGGGATAAAGGAACATAGAAACAAGAAGCATTCTAGGGAAACTAGTTTTTTCTTTCCAATTCAATTAGTCCATAGAGGATTACGGAAGTCTTTTTATATGCGTGAACTGGGCTAAGGAATACAAGAAAAAACAGTCAGATTCACTTAAAACAAAGGGTCTGACCACAAAGCTGAGAGTTTACTTGAGTAACAAGTGTTCGGAAGAATAAAGGAAACAATGAATGTGTGCTTTCTTTTTCTCAATAACATTCTTGGGCAGAGACCCTACAAATAGTCTTAAGCTATTTTCAACCTTCACTGCCTAACATTTTTAGAGCTATCATTTTGTCCCAAAATGATGAAAAAATATTTAACAATAATGTAAACTGTATCATCACATTTGAATGTTTGTATATTTAAAGTTAAATTTCGAATTCCAGTCTATGACCCACTTGGCTAGCTTTTTGAACCATGACATCAAGGAAAACATTCATTTCAAGTGGTATTATTTTCATACACAGAATAATAATGAACATAAATAGCACTTATTATGGTCCAGAATACAGTTATAAGTATTGTACATATATTATCACATTTCATTTTCACTATTACCCTATGAGGTACAAATTATTATCTGCATTTTAAAGATGATGAAATCATTCCTCAGAGATGTTAAGTAATTTTCCCAAGATCACATAGCTAGACTAGACAGAGTAGTTATCCAATCTCAATTCCAGACAGTCTTGTTCCAAAGTCAGTACTCTTAACTATTTCAAATATTAACTCACTCCTCCATTCCCATTAAAAATTGAAATTAATTAAGCATGAGAGAAATTTTGGTTCAATGAAAATACTTTACACATTCCTTTTGCTTTTTAGAAAATATTCTATAATCAAATATGCGGTGATGGAAAGAGAACTGACTCTGGGTGGTGAACACACAATGGGATTTATAGATGATGCAATGCAGAATTGTACACCTGAAATCTATGTAACTTTGCTAGCAATTGTCACCCCAATAAACTTTAATTAAAAAAATATTCTATAAAGCTATAGTATTTGAGCATACATGAAATGTATTAGGTAACATTTTCAGATAAAAATAACCAAACTTGGTTTAGACTAATTAACTGTTTGTACATCCATATGGGACATTTTATGAAAAATATTCTTAGATTGTTTTACTTTATTCTTGGTAAACAAATTAACATCTGTTATCCCAACTAGGCAAGTAGAGCCAGTCATGATGCTTCTCAACAAATATGTTCTGGAAGTTTTGTAAAAATAAATTTTTTTTGGAGCCTTTGTAGAGCTAGAGTAAGCAGCTGGCAACACCTCACAAGACTCTTTTCTCCTATCTACTCCCATCAAAAAATTCTATTTTGCGCCGGCCTGGTGGCTCAGGCGGTTGGAGCTCCGTGCTCCTAGCTCCGAAGGCTGCCAGTTCGATTCCCACATGGGCCAGTGGGCTCTCAACCACAAGGTTGCCAGTTCAACTCCTAAAGTCCCACAAGGGATGGAGGGCTCCGCCCCCAGCAACTAAGATTGAACAGGGCACCTTGAGCTGAGCTGCCGCTGAGCTCCCTGATGGCTCAGTTGGCTGGAGCACGGGTTCTCAACCGCAAGGTTGCCGGTTTGACTCCCAGAAGGGATGGTGGGCTGCGCCCCCTGTAACTAGAAAATGGCAACTGGACCTGGAGCTGAGCTGCACCCTCCATAACTAAGACTGAAAGGACAACAACTTGGAGCTGAACAGCACCCTCCACAACTAAGATTGAAGGGATAACAACTTGACTTGGAGAAGAGTTCTGGAGGTGCACACTGTTCCCCAATAAAGTCCTGTTCCCCTTCCCCAATAAAAAAAAATTCTCTTTCAAAGAATCATGCAGATGAATATAAAAAGAAAATATTAAAATATGGAAAAGTCAGGAGAGACAAAGGATTGAATGTTGCAGTTCTATAAGTTATAAGATCATATACATGAGATTTAGTTTTCCTATAACTGATGTGAACAGTTCCATTATTTATTTTACTCAGCATTATGCAAGATCATTGGGAGAAATAACCTAAATTCTTAAGAAATGTTAGTCCTTCTCTCAGCCCATTAGACTAAGGATAAAACAATTGTATCATGAGACACTGAAGGGCTTGATATGCAAGGTGTGATAAGAACAAAATGGTGAATGTTTAAATTTAAAAAAATTCATTACAGTAAAAGACACATTGCCATTAATCCCCCTCAAAATACTCCCCCCTCACTTTGAACACATTTACTCATCGTTCTTGCCACTTTTTGAAGCAGCTCTGGAAGTCCTCTTTCATGAGTGTCTTTATTTGCGCTGTCCTGTCTACCTCGATGTTCTGAATCGTTTTGACTTTGGGGAAGAGCCAGAAGTCGCACGGTGCCAGGTCCAGTGAATAAGGTGGGTGAGGACACACTGTTTTTACTTGACAGAAATTGCTGTACCAACAACAATGTGTGACATGGAGAGTTGTTGTGATGGAGGATGAAGTAGACAATCATGAAAGAGGACTTCCAGAACGGCTTCAGAAAGTGGCAAGAACGATGGGATAAGTGTGTTCAAAGCAAGGGGGGCGGAGAGTGGTATTTTGAAGGGGATTAATGGCAATGTGTCTTTTACTGTAATAATTTTTTTTTTTATTTAAACGTTCACCATACCTTTTTATCACATCTCATATCTCTGAATTTTCCTTCAGGTCAGCCTAGTTATATATACTCATATGACATGTCATGACTAATAAACACTAGGACATAAGCTGCATGAGATCCGGGATTATGGTTCATTTTGGGAAGGAACACAAGGAAACACGAGGGGTGCTGAGAAACTTGGGGGTGATGGCTCACTAACTGCCTTGATTGTGGTGGTTGTTTCCTGGTGATTGTTTACTTATATCGAGACTTAGCAGATCACATACTTTAAATATAGACCATTTATTGTATGCCAGTTATACCTCAATAAAGCCGTTAATATTTTTTTTTAATGAGGTTGATCTTGGTGATGTGTAAGCAATTTCCAGCAGGAATGATACATAATTTTGGCAACTCCTGGGCTTTCCCAGGAGGCCTAGGGAGACACTCCCCACCCGGGCCTCAGGAAAAAAAGTAAACTACCTTCCACAGATATCTAACGAGTGCTAAATATGTGTGTAGAGCATTATGATACATTTGGACTCTAATAATGTTGATAGTTATCAGTCACAACGTGACAGTCATGGCAGAGCATCACGTGGAAGGCACACCCAGTGAACACCATGACCAGGTAACTCCAGACGCAGGGTGGAGTGTGACCATCTGAATGGCTTTATCGGGCTGCAGATGGGGGCACCACACCCAGTCTTGAGCATAAAATCAGAGCTCTCTGACGGCTCATTGCTGAGGCCTCAACTGACGAGCTGACAGCCATATCTGCAGTCGTCCCAGACGGAGCGCTTGGTGCCTCATTTTCTGACCATCTCACCAGCCCAGCCTGATGCCCAATGCTATGTACCCCAGCTGTAGGGACTCTCGCTGAACACCAGACTCTCTCTCTCATCCTTCTTTCGTAAGACTGCTCACCTTGCCAAATCCTATTTCTTTCAAACCTGTGTGGCCCTCTTGTGTGAAACTGCTCTACCTCGAGTATTGGAGACTCTCTTCTGACATTGGTTAATACCCATGCTAAACCGAGTCAGTAGGACTAGATTCGTGGCTTTATTCCAATAAAGTCTGACATTGCCGAAAGACATAAACGTGTGTGAGACTGCTACTTTGACAGTCATGTCCCACTCACGACAATGTGGTCCCAGACTTTGAAAACAAAAACAAATTTTTACAATAAAGATCATATGTTAGAATCAAGAAACAAAATCCAGCTATCTGCAGAATATAGAAGACAGATCTGAAACAGAATAACAACAAAGTGTAGTAAAAGAGTAAGATAGTTAATGTTAACATACATTCGAAAACAGATTACACTCTTAATATCACAGTTGAATTTACAGACACAGGTGTTACCAGAGGGTGGGCTCTTCTCCGCCCGATGTCCAGGTTTGGCGTGTCGAGCAAAGAATTGCACGAGAGACACAGAAATAAAGTGGTGAAAGAGTAGTTTACTAGAAGAGATAGTACACTCCAAAGAAACAGGAGCAGACCCGAGCAGCAGAGAATGGCTCCAAAGAGTTTGGAGCGGGCTGAGCAAAACAAGAGGCTCAAAAGGCAAAAAGGCCCAAAGGGCCAAGGGCCCCAGATCAAAAAGGGCCTGACTGGCGAGGACTTGGAGTTTTTATCTTTTTTTCTCTAGAATGGGCTGCTCCTTTCCGGTCGTGGGACCACTTGATGGACACCTGTGATTGACAAGAAGCTACTACCGCTTTTTAAACTGCGCAGGGGTGAGTGGCCAGTTTAATCTAGTTGGGTATTTTGTACCCATTTGTTCCTCATTGGGGTAGATAATTACAATGAGAAGGGGAAGTTTTGGACTGGGAGGGGAGGTCTTTTAGGCGGTTGAATACTATGGGTTATGCAGGAATGCAGAGACCCGATACCTGTCTCTAACTGCCTGCCTTGTTTTCCCCTTGAGAGATGTGATTTTATGGGGATAAAATCTCTATGGGAAGCTGAGGGACAGAAGGTCTGTTTTTCTGTATCTGCTTCCTGCTGGGGAGGGGTGCAGAGCTGTCCCTTCCTATCGGGGGATTCACGGAACTCTCACGCTGTCTGATCTCAGATGAGAGGAAGGGGCCCCCAGATCCACCTGGAAGACCACGTTGGCTTCTTTGGTTGCTGGGGTGTCCTCTGTATCCCCAAGGCCCCCGAATGAGGAAAAGTAGATTTTAATTAATAAATCTGTTAGCTCTATGGAGCCTGTGGCCATTCACCGAGTCATTTAAGTGGTGTCAATTGTCCAGGAGCTGGGCCCAGAATGGGCTGGAAGGAACATTAGGCTTCAATGATTACAATCAACAAGTAGACTGGCCTGGGGGAGCTCTCCCATATCACAAGTACTAGATAAGAGGGAGATTATTTTTTGGCATGACAGCAGGAGATGCGGAGGAGTTCAGTGGACCTGTTCCCCAAAGAAAATGGTAAAAATTATAATATATAGTCTCTAGAAATGGTAAGGGCTTCGAGCAAATGAAGAAATTTCTATTCAAGAAAGTCTACCACACTTCAGTAAGAACAGAGTCTGTCATACTTGAGCCAAGACCACTCTCTCTGCCGTCCCAGCTCAGCAACACAAAAACTGCACTCCAAGCAGGTGCAGTCAAGACAGGACTCCATCAACACCCCAGTTCGTAGCTTACAGCGCTATCTTACTGGGAGGGCCAGGACTTCAGTTTTTCTCACCCTATTCCAGCTACCTGCTGCTAAGACTAAGTTCTGTGAGAGTTCAGCCAAGAAGTGGAGGCTCCCTCTTTCCACCAGCCCCTACTGGTGGGAGAGGCTCTACCTGGAACACAGCACATCTGAGAATACTGGGGTCCCTTGCCTCAGCTTGCAAGGCCATGATTCCATGCCAGGAGAGGAAAGCTGAGATGATTTGACACTACTGCCTCTTTTCTACCCAGTATTTAGCTGCTAAAGCTGAGGTGTTGCTCAGAGAGGTGTACTACTATGCACATCCCCTGCTCCAGGATCCAGGATCAGGGATGTTACCTGGGGGACAAATAGGCCTTAAAACAGATAGCCCCTAATCTCTTCACAAAGGAATCAACTTCACTTGCAACAAAGGGGGACAGGTTCAAGCCTCTTGGAAACAATGGTGGTTGTGGTGAAAGGTAATTGGGTAGAGATTGGTAGATTAATTGGAGATATCAACTGTGGGAGAAGTACCAAGTACCGTAGTTTGCCAGAGAACTGGGTCAAAGATAGGAGAGAGGATCCCTCCCAGCATCAGAACAAATCTAAAACACTGACTTTTCAAAGGAGCCTGAATTTGATGGTATTAGTTTGTAGAGCTATTATGCCCTATGACATTATTGTAAACAATAGAGCAGCCAGCCAGCATCAGTGACTCTCAACAGCTGGGTGTGGTCAGGGAACTCTGCTAACTAAAATCACTGTCCTCTCAGAATAATTAAACTATAGGTTTATCCAAGACTCTCCCCTTTTCCCCCAACATCAAATAACCCACCTTCCTCCCAAAATGAAGCATACTACAAGAAAAACAAAAAATAAAATAATCCCCCCAGTCATTAAACAAATATACACGCTAATAACACTAACAAGCCTTGGAAGTAGGTATGTGTGTGGCGGGGGTGGTATGGGGGAGAAGTGCCCAAAGAGACTGTCATGCAGGGTAGCTTGCGGGGTCGCTAGTCCCTCTCCCTGGATAAGAACGCAGGATATGGTGAGGCCAAAAAGGAACACCCACAGAGCCATAGATGGGGGAGTCATACCACTATAGTCTTGCTGGCAGCTGGGTTGGAGACACAGGAATCAGGAGCCACACAATCTGCAACCCACCATCTACTTGTCTCTGCCAAACAACCTCACTTGCTAACTGCAATCCGCAATCCATACCCCACCCTTGCTAGCTCAGCCACCATCTTCTTGCTAGCCCCCATTTGCTGCTAGCGTAGCCACAGCAGTTATATTAGTGGCCAATGGCTCACTGGTTACAGCTGACGGCCAACTAGTCACAGCTGATGGCTAGCCAATCACAGTTGATGGCCATTTACTACCTGAGCCAGCACCTTTCCACGTGAGGCCTAGAACCTGGAAACTGCACTCCTGGCTCTGTCCCCACAGAGACTATAATATAGTATCTATGTTGACTGTAAACAAAACACCAGCCAGATATTTCTCCAGCAAAATGGGTCTGTCAGCAAGGAATTGCAGCCAGGAACATGCAACCATGCTGGGCCACTGGCAAGTCCATGAAAACAAAGAGGAAGCTCCTTTACAGAGCAGAAGAGCAAGTTGGGAAGTATTATTACAGAGTTTCCCTTTTGTGCTTTGCAATGTAGGGCATGAGAGCTCCCTCTTCTGGCCTCCCCACCTCATTTTAAATGAGGTTTCTATTTATTAATCTTTTAAATCTAAAATATCCATTTTCCTAAAAAAATATTGTGAGACATGCAAAGAAAGGGGAATGTATGAACCGTACATTGGGAAAAAAGCAAGCAATTGAAAGTACTTGTGAGAGCAACCAGATGTTGGATTTAACAAAGACTTCAAAATATCCATTATAAATATGTTCAAAGAACTAAAGGAAATTGTGATTAAAGAGTAAAAGAAGGTACATTAACAATGTTGTATCAAATAGAAAATATCAATAAAGAGATAAAAATAATAAAAAAGAACCAAATGGAAATTCTAGAGTTGAAAAGTACAATAATTAAATTCTGGAGAGCAGATGGTGTGTCACTTCTGTCTTTGTTAACTGGGTGAAGGAATTTTCCAGCATTTTCTTGTCCTTTTCTTAAACAAATGACCTAAATACTTTTTCAGTTACTAGTTTTACTATGTGTTCTTATACCTAAATATTCATTTAAAAAATCTTTTCAGGTAATGTATTGAATTGATTTAACAGGGAAAAAAGACTTTCTTTAAACAGTGGGCCTCTTGAATCTGACAGAACAACTTGATGAACAGATGTTCTTAAAATAAATGTATCGATAACAAATGATGTAGGTGAATGCCTACATCATCTCAGGTACCTCCTCTGTGCTTTCTCATTTTATCCTCACTCAGTTTTTCTAAAGCACTTCCTTATACTGTACTCATGAATATTTACACCCATTCTTATGTATTTGAAAAATGTCTGACTCATCCTTCTAGAACCTGCTGAAAGGCCACCTTCCTGTGACATTCTGAGTTCTCTGAGCATATCACCATCTTGCCACCTAGGAAAGGTTCTACCATTACCTGTTCCCATCTCAGTCTCTTACCTAGATTATGAGCTCCTGAAAAGGAGAAATGGTATCTTATTTGTCTTTTTATTCCCAGGACCTACGCAGTTTGGTCCATAGTAATAACTCAATAAATGTTTGTTGAATGAATAATCAATATGTGTATCCCTCCTATGGGAGATTCCTTTGAGTTAGTAGAATCTTATTTGAAAATGAGGATTGACTTAGGTCAATATGTAAATGGACATTTCATTAATTATGCAATGATGATGCTAATTGCTTAGCTGACATCACTTGCTCTGGAGAAATAGCTGTTTCACCCAGGGCTTGCAGATGCAGTAATGAGAGTGCTTTGACAGAAGGCAGGACTACGTGGGCTACCTTAGGGGAGACTTGGGGTGGCAGACCACAGACTTTGTGGTGGGAACCACCAAAATCAACTTTAGCTAACTTAAGTAAAAAAAAAAAAAAAACAACGACAGCAACAAGAAAAAACCCCGAATGTTTTAGAAATGTACTTGTTAACTTTTGGACTCAAAAAAAGTTCTGGAGAACTAATTTTGGGAAATGAACAGTAATCAAGAGGAGCTGGGTACCTGGGCATACAGCCAAGGCTATATCCTGGGCTTCTCTTAGGGAACTGACATTGACCACCAGATGTAAAAGTTTAAAGCTAAGTATGAAATGAGAGTAGTAAAAATGTCAGACAAGGTAGAGTTGTGAGCTAGAAAGCCATGAAAGACATTATTACTTTTTTTTTTTTCCTAGTCAAGTTGTTGTCCTTTCAGTCTTAGTTGTGGAGGGCACAGCTCAGCTCCAGATCCAGTTGCCATTGCTAGTTGCAGGGGGTGCAGCCCACCATCCCTTGTGGGAGTCGAACCTGCAACCTTGTGATTGAGGGGATGTGCTCCAACCAACTGAGCCATCCTGGAGCTCAGTGGCAGCTCAGCAAAAGGTGCCATGTTCAATCCCTTGCGGGACTTGAGGAATTGAACTGGCAACCTTGTAGTTGAGAGCCCACTGGCCCATGTGGGAATCAAACCGGCAGCCTTCGGAGTTAGGAGCATGGAGCTCTAACCGCCTGAGCCACCATCATTACATTTTTGAAGGACTGAACTTTACCCTTTGAAGGTCCAGAAACACAGGTCAGATGTTGCACCAAGAGGTAATTAATCTCTGACTCAAAATCAACAATCATTTGAAAGTGTCACATGATAATAATAGTAATAATAATAACCGTCATCATCTACAGCTTTAGCTATGTGATTGCAGTTGTATTTTCTTTAACATCAGACTGGAATGATCTTCCTACATGTCTCAAGTGTTCTTATGTTTAGAGAGTAAGTTTCTAGCACTCTATGTGCTCAATAAAAGTCTTATCTTTGGACCCTCAGAACCATAGTCATTGATGTCTTCTACCTGAAAGATTTAGGAAAGACACTAAAAGCATGTCATACCTGACTTCATTGATGAAGGGGAGAAAACTGACATACCTGGTAAGAGAAGAACTCTGGAGAGAAGATGGGATTGAGGGAATATTGGAGGGACAGTGAGGTAAGTAGAAAAACGAACTTTAAAGTGAGAACTATTGTATTCTCAGAGAAAGACAAAAATGTACATTCATGATAGAAGAACCAAATATTATGAAAAAGAAACAGGAACAAAAAGAGATCTTGAGAATTTGAAAAATTATGAATGCCAAAATGTAAATGTATACTAGGAGGTTAGAAAATCTCCCAGAAAAGTGACCCCCACCCCCCACTACGCTCCAAAATATATAGATAGATAGGAAAGTTAGCCAATTCCAAGTGTTTTTTTGGTTTTTGGAAAGAACATGTTTCAAATTAATATAGTGGTATGGATGACAGGATCTCATGTATTACTTCAGAAAAAGAGAAAATAAAACCCACCTGATTCTCTAATGGTGTCAGGGCTCCAAGTTCCTAACTTGAGAACTCACCTTTCACTTCCAAAGTCAGAGGGCCTCCACAACCTTCAACTTGGCCCAGCTATGCTAAAGCCTGAAGACTTTCATAACCATGATCTTTCGCATTCTCATATGGACTTCATTTAGACACTACTCCCTCCACCAGGGTGAACTGTTGCCGACGTGAAAAACAAATGATCTCCAGTGTTCTTGCAACTCTTCACAAAGGCTGCTTGAAAGGTGGGCTCATCCACACTGGCTCATCATGTGATTGCTATGAATGCTAAGACGTGTGTGTGCACTTTATAGCAGCGTTCAAGGTGAAAACGTGGGTTGATAATTTTACTACACCTCATAGTCCTACTGCCCTTGGCTCATGTGAAACTCTATGTCATATTCTCATTTCAATGCTACCCGTGCTTGCTTCTCTAATCCATCCTCCTGTCTCAGACCTGTCCCTGTCTTATAAATGACACCCCCGTCAATCTAGTCACCCAAAACAGAAACCTGAGTGTCATCCTGGAGCTGTACTTCTGCACCCTTAATGCTGTGAAAATGCAGGTGCTGATTCAGGAGGTCTAGGCTGGGCCCAAGGGTCTACATCTCTACCAAAGTATCAGGTAAGCTCTATGAATGCTGATGCAAGGACCACAGTGTGAGCAGCAGGGCCTAGACATTTGCATTCCCTCATCCTCTCCATCTATCAGTTATTAAATCAGGTAGTTTCTATCTATACCATACCTCTCAAAGAAACTTTCTCACTGCCACTGATGGGGGCCAGGCTGGAATCTCTTCTTTCATGGATTAAAACCATGCCTACAAAACCAATCTCTTGTCTGGCTTTTCCAAATGGAGGCCAAATTTTTGCCAGAGAGAGATTGATTCTTCTCTTTTCCCTTCCTTCCTTCCTCCCCGCCTCTCTTTCTTTCTTTCTTCTCTTCTTCCTTCTTTCTTCTCATCTATCTATTATTTTTTTATTACAAAGTATTACACATGCATTGCAGAAAAAAATTACAAGCTTCCTGCACATCAAATCACCTGTTACCTTACTATCCATAGGTAACCACTGTTAACATGTTGGTCCCTATTAAAACACACACACACACACACACACACACACACACACACACACAAATTGGCTCATGCATGCACTATTTCAGCCCCTGTTTTTTTAGGTTTTATGTTAACTTCCCGTTATCTTTTTTCCCCAGGATGTAAGTCTGATAATTTTTCTCCCTTCCCTCAGGTACTTCAGTTTCTCGCTTTAGTTTTGGCATTAATGCCAGCCTGTCATGAACCAGTATGGTTGATCTCACCCTTTGTCGACCCAGGCAGCAACCAGCAGGCTTTGTGAAGAGTTTCATGGGGAACATTTGTTTTCCACCTCTGCAAAGGTTCACTCTGCTGGAGGGGGGCCTGAGTATTGTCTAAATGAGACCCATGTGAGAACGGGAAAGATCATGTTATTAATGGTTGTTAAATGTCAGGTTCCTGCCTACCTCTCTATTTCAACACGCCACCCTTTTACTATTTTACACGTCCCTCTTATATATTATCCTGTGACCTACTTATGTTTACAGACTCTTTTCTAGACGCCCCTGACCTGTCTCCCTGCCATCACACGTGGCTCTCTACCAAAGCGTCATGATCCCCTTTCCATGGTGTGAAGTTGTGGCAGGAGGTGGGTGGCTGCCCACCAGGGACTCTGTTTCGCAGCCCCACTTGCACCTGAATGTGACCATGTGATTAATCACCTAATGGAATGTGAGGAGGTCTGGGTGTCACATTTTAAGAAGTAGGTGGGGTTTCTACACTCTCTCTTTTCCCTTTTACTGTCTGGAAGCCAAGGTCTCTGACACCAAAGAAATGATGAGTCCATGAAATGAAAGTTGCCTGGGTCCCTGAGCCCTGCTCACCTACTTTGGACACTTAGACACAAACTTCTAGTGTGTTAGGCCACATCCCCAGGCATATGCATTTTTAATTTCCTTGTGCTAACTTTTTAATTTGAAATGATAATTTAAATTTCATTTACCCTTGAATACAATGTTTGAATACAATCCACCCCCTGCCCAACAGATTTTCTATTTCATCTTAGAAATGATCAAGGTTGCAGTTTGGATTGAACTGTGGGAAAAAGCAAAATGGGTAAAACTTTAGATTTAGATGTAACTTACTTTTCTTAAGGACCTACTACATAGCAGGAACATTTTATATGTTCATATGTCATTTTAGCTTCCGTGGTTCTATCCTTTCACAGTTCACCCTTACTCTTCCATCACTGATTTCATGGACTTAAGCCTTTATTCTCTATTAAGTTAATATGCAAGAGAATTAACTCATTGATTTTGTGTGTTAGGTGAGGTTGGAGGTCCCCTACACCTTTGAAATTATATGACAAATTTTTCTACACAAATGGTTCTTAAGTTTTAGTGTATATCAAAATCACCATGGGGTCTTATTAAAACATAAGTTGCTGAGCTCTGCCCCCAGAGATTCTGGTTCAGTAGATCTGGGATGAAGCTGGAGAGTTTGTAATTCCAACAAGTTCCAAGGTGATGCTGATGCTGCTTATCCAGGGACCCCACTTTGGGAACCTCTGCTCCACATGAAGAATAAATGCCACTGCAGCCTGAAGGGCACACAGTCCAAATCCTTGGAGTCCTGGTAGGTGGCAGTGCGCTTTAGCTACTGATATCTTTTAAGCTAAAGATTCTTACTCATTTCTGAAATCTTCATTGGGGTAGTAGTAATTGTATGGAGATTCTGTGAGAAGCAGTTACCAGACACCCTCCCAAATGCGTTTGTGTATCTGTTTCGATCTAACTGACATGCTATGATTTTCCCTTTTCAAATGACTTCTGAAAAATTTGTTTGAATGTGTGTATATATATATATATATATATATATATATATATATATATATATATATATATGGTTTTCTCTATATATCTTATTGAGGAAATTCTTCATTTTCACTTCCTTTGAGTAACCCCAGATATTGTCAGGCATTCCTTCCTCTTTCAGTCATTCCAACATGGGGAGAGAAGGGAGGAATATAAGGTAGGGATGGCGATTGTTTCCTCACCTAAGAAAACAGACATCAATCAATCTGAAAATAGCTTAACTCTTAGAGCTTTGATTTAAGAAGCCAAGGAACCTTTCCTCCCTCTAACTATCACCACATTCCACAGAAAAAAGAGGTACAAGGCTTACTAGAAATGAATTCTGCATTTTTCTCAGAATGATGCTGAGGAAAGACAATGGGTCTGGGGTTCCTGGCATTGTTTTTGTAATCGTGGCTCTGCCTCCAACAGCTGTGTGCACACAGGCACATCCTGTAACCCTGTGGGGCCTCCTGCTTCTCACCTGTGAAATGAGAAAGGTGGACTAGAGGATCGGGAGACATGCCCCTCCACACTTCAGCTCAAAGATGTTGTGGCTATAGCTATTCTATTCATAAAAGAGCTGTTTATTTATCCCTTTCAAACTTTTTAAATATAAACAATCATGATCATCAGCCTGAGGAGCTAGCAGTGGCAGAGAGTGAAAAACAGTGGTGAATCCAATGCCACTTATTAAGTTTCAGGATAAAATCCACCCCCTGCCCAACAGATACATAAGTCACTATTAATTTCCCTGCCTGGCTGAGGGGAGAAAGCATATTAAAACAAAAAAAGTATAAGCTCTATCTATCTATCTATTTTTCCATCTATCATCTATCATGTACCTGTCATGGACCTAAATCACTAACAATAGTGATTTAGTAGAAGACCACGATATTATCTAAAAACTAAAACAAAAACAAAAATACTAGGCGTCTAGGATGAACATTTTTTGACACAAACCTTCAATATTTTGGTAACAGGGTATGTAATTTCGTATTTGCATAATTTTGTGTGCATCCAAAACAGATTTCTACAAGAATCTAAAGAGGTTGGAGAATGTGGTTAGCTCTTATAAATTCACCAGCCCTGATGGCAAATATGGAAATAGATATCAAATTTTAATGGTGTATTTAGTTCTACAAAACTTGTTATTATTATGAATGCATTTGTGTCATTACGTATTTCTATTAGCTCACTTATATCGGGTGCATATCATGTGCCTGTCACTGCTTTACATTATTTCACTCAAAGCAACCTTATGAGAGGGCATTTCAACTCATACTTTCTAGATAGGGATATTGAGGCACTGAGCGGCACAAAGGTTTTAAATATCATACTCAAGTGTCACAGTAAGTAAGTGGTGGTAAAATTGTATGCATGCTGGAGTGATAGAATTAAAAGATGGACAGACTTAAAAGATCATGCCTGAAGTCAAACCACTCGCTGGTGGTAGGGCAGGATAGGAGTTCAGAGTTCCTGACTCCTTGTGAAGTGTATGCACTATACATCAGGTGTTATTAACATGGGATTCATGAGCTCCTTGATCTTCCATATGAATTTGGAATATTTGTGCTCCAATCCTGCTGTTATGCTCTCAAGGGCTGATAAGGCTGCCTGCGTAGAACCTCAGCATAGTGAACCAACCTCAATAATTGGGGCTGTGCAGAAATACACACAGGATGGTACCAACTTCTCTTAGGTTCCCTCTAAGGTAACATCCAGTAAAGTCCTTGGATGTTCTCTCTGCCTCCATCCCTTTCAACCCTTCCTCCCCTAGAGTTCTAGCTTCATTCCTGGCTTTCCTGGCACATCTACTTGCCCCAGATATTTACCTTCTACAACAACAGAAGACCTTAACACAAACTTCTCTCCTATGATTACCCCTCATCACACAACTCTGATGTGTATTTATGCCAGAAGACCTCTTTCCTATCAGGGGTGCAGGTGTGGAGAGAAAACACACACAGAGGAGGGGGGACCCTGTTCTACACTCACTTATGCATTTTGGGGGGTAGAGAGTCCAAAGAATTTTCTTGTTGCCTCATTTAATAGTGATATTTAAATGCAATCAACTCTTGAACTAAGACTGCAGAAACCATTCTACAAATTCAATCATCATGTATTTATTGTGTCTAAATAATATCTTTTTTTAATTTATTTTTTCTTTAAATTAAAGTTTATTGGGGTGACAATTGTTGGTAAAGTTACATAGATTTCAGGTGTACAATTCTGTAATACATCATCTATATCTCACATTGTGTGTTCACTACCCTGAGTCAGTTCTCTTTCCATCACCTTATATTAGACCCCATTTACCCTCTTCTAGAGCTCTGCACCCCCTGCCCCTTACCCTCTGGTAACCTCTAAACTATTGTCTATATTTATGAGTTTTTGTTCTTTCAGTTGTTTGTCTTGTTCTTTTGTTGTTTTCGGTTTATATACCACATATCAGTGAAATCATATGGCTCTCTACTTTTTCTGTCTGACTTATTTTGCTTAGCATGGTAAGCTCAAGATCCATCCATGTTGTCACAAATGGTCCTATTTCATCTTTTCTTACTGCCGAATAATATTCCATTGTGTATATATACCATGACTTCTTTATCCATTCATCTATTGAAGGACATTATGGTTGTTTCCATGTCTTGGGTACCGTAAATAAAGCTGCAATGGACATTGGAGCACATGTGTCTTTATGGATAAATGTTTTCAGATTTTTTGGGTAGATACCCAGGAGAGGGATTGCAGGGTCATATGGTAATTTTTTGAGGAACCTCCACACTGCCTTCCATAGTGGCTGCACCAATCTGCATTCCTACCAACAGTGTATAAGGGTTCCTTTTTCTCCACAGCCTCTCCAACACTTGTTACTATTTGTCTTGTTGATGATAGCCATTTTGACTGGGGTGAGGTGATATCTCATTGTGATTTTTATTTGCATTTCTTTGATGATTAGTGATGTTGAGCATTTTTTCATATGTCTATTTGCCATTTGTATGTCCTCTTTGGAGATATGTCTCTTCAAGTCCTCTGCCCATTTTTCTATTGGGTTGTTTGTTTTTTTGTTGTTGAAATAATATCTTCTGTTTCATATGCAGTCCTAATATCTGTCATCACATGGAGAACCAGACTTGGGCCAATGACTTCCTAATTCTGTCAGCAATTCTGGCCTGTGTTTTGTGGTAAGCAAGCTGATTAAATAATTATTCTATGTTTAATAAATGAGAAACCTAACTCAACTTTTAATTAATTAACTTGCTACTTGTTCTTGGCAATTGCAAACATTGAATGATCTATCTCCACAATAATATAGATTGGTTAACCAGCTTCGTTACATTGCAGAATCCCTCGTCCACCTCCTGACTGCCTCTAGAATTAGCCCAAGTGCTGGAACTAGATGAGGTATGTGACGCACAGAGGGTGTAAAATTTAAGATGTTCATTTTTAGGGTCTGCAATTTTATTTTTATGATTGAAGTCCCTGAACTACTACATTTTCTTAAGTTTTCAAAGGAATAAAGATCTGGAAAGCTTGTGGTATCTTAGAGTTCTCAGTTTCTCTCACCATTTCCAAACCTCAAGACTTCTCAGTCAAATATTTTACCTGATAGACCCTATTTTTTAAACCTATAGCATCTACTATTTCCTGTCTCTCAAGTTCACTGGTGGCTTAACTTGCTCAAAATGATTAAAACTCTTGCACACATGAAATAAATGAAAAGGCCACACAATGGCTTCTGTTTCTAGAAAAGTGCAACCATTTTAGAGTCTCTCTTTTACTGAACTCAATGTTTGAGGCTAGTCTACCAGGAATGTTTAATAAATGGTGCTGGGAAAACTGGACAGTTATATGCAAAAAAAGAAAAATGAAACTGGACCACCTTCTTACACCATATACAAGAATAAATTCAAAAATGGATTAAAGACTTAAATGTAAGACCTGAATCCATAAAACTCCTAGAAGAAAATATAGGAAGAAGGTTTGCAGACATTACTCTTAGTAATATTTTTACTGATATATCCCTTGGGCAAGGGAAGCAAAAGAAAAAAATAAGCATGTGGGATTACATCAAACTAAAAAGTTTCTTCACAGCAAAGGAAACCATCAATAAAACAAAAATGTGTCCTACTAACTGGGAGAAGGTATATGCCAATGATACATCTGATAAGGCATTAATATCCAAAATTTATAAAAAAAACTCATACAACTTAACACCCAAAAAACAAACAACCCTATTAAAAAATGGGCAGAGGACATGAAGAGACATTTCTCTAAAGAGGTCATACAGATGGCCAACATACATAGGAAAAAATGTTCAACGTCACTAATCATTAGAGAAATGCAAATAAAAACCACAATGAGATACAACCTCACTCCTGTCAGAATGGCAATCATCAATAAATCAATAAATAACAAGTATTGGTGAGGATGTGGAGAAAAGAGAACCCTTGTGCACTGTTGGAAAATTAGAGATTGTGGGCTAAAGCTATCAATCGCAACAATGGAGATATGGGAGGGATGAGAAGGCCCTGAAAATTGTGGAGGGGAGAGTAGGTGGCCCCCTACTCTCTCAATTAGAGATTGTGAGATTGCGGATTGGTGCAGCCACTATGGAAAACGATACAAGTTCTGAAAATTAAGTTCGTGAACTTGCTGCAATGAAGTTATTAATGTTTTTTGATATTAGAGTTATTATTCAATATGAATTTGTACCAATTGGACAAACAGTTAACCAAGTTTACTATTTGGAAGTGCTGAAAAGGCTGCATGGAAAAGTTAGACAACCTGAACTTTTTATCAACAATTCATGGCTCTTGCATCATGACAATGAACTAGCTCAAATGGCACTGTCTGTGAAGGAGTTTTTAGTCAGTAAACAAATAATTTTATTGGAACATCCTCCCTACTCACTTGATCGGGTCCCCAGTGACTTCCATCTTTCCTGGAAAATAAAGAATATATTGAAAGGAAGAAATTTTGATGACATTCAAGACATCAAGCATAATACGACAATAGCTCTGATGGCCATTCTAGAAAAAGAGTTCCAGAAATCCAAAACACTAATTCAAAAAAATATATGCACCCCTATGATTATTGAAGTGCTATTCACAATAGCCAAAATATGGAAACAACTGAAATGCCCGTTGATAGACAATTGGATAAAGAAACTGTGGTACATTTACACAATGGATTGTTACTTGACCATAAAAAAGAATGGAATCTTACCATTTGCAACAACATGGATGAACCTAGAGAATATTATGCTAAGTGAAATAAGTCAGACTGAGAAAGACAAATACCATATGATCTCACTTATATGTGGAATCTAAAGAACAGAATAAAAGAACAAACAGAAGAGAAATAGACTCAGAGATATAGGGGGGGAAAAACTGATGGTTGCAAGATGGGAGAGGGGTGGGGATGGGGAAGAAGGTGAAGGGATTAGAAAGTACAAATTTGTAGTCACAATGTAGTTATGGGGATATCAAATACAGTATGGGGAGTATAATCGATAATGTGTAAAGATTATGCAGGGTGCCAGATGGGCACTGGACTTATCAGGGGGATCACTTCATAGACTGTGTAGATGCCTGACTACTGAGCTATACACATGAAGCTGAATAATATTGAATGTCAAATATATATGGGATGTGGAGTACCACATAGGGAATATAGTCAATGGTATCGTAACAGTTATATACATTGTCAGAAGGGTAGTAGATTGGGGGTGTTATCACTTTGTGAGGGGTGTAATGTCTAATGATTACATTGCCTGGTACACCTGAAACTAATTTTCAAAAGGAGAAGGAGAGAGGTATTTGCTGATGAATTTCAGT
The DNA here is from genome assembly GCF_057876585.1 of Rhinolophus sinicus. Taxonomy (NCBI): domain Eukaryota; kingdom Metazoa; phylum Chordata; class Mammalia; order Chiroptera; family Rhinolophidae; genus Rhinolophus; species Rhinolophus sinicus. Next base: position 30,778,605 of record NC_142513.1, read on the forward strand.
AAATATGTCGAGTGTGTTATTAGTGATTAACTCTGGCGTATTTTTCCTCTCTGTATACTCATTGGCTTTTTATTTTAATTTGAACTCAGGTGCTCAGGATGGGATTGAGCATAATCCCTGGTTTTTGACATGCTATCACCAGTCCATGCACAGCCCTTGTTTATTCATTCATCTATTCATTATTCACTTACTTTCAGATGATGTAATGAATAGTCTCGGATCCTGCACTGACCTCAAGAATTAGAATTTAACAAAACATTTGCCTTTACTTGTGTGCTTCTTCCCTCTCCCACTTTTCTCTTCCCAAAAGTGACCCCATCTTGACTTCTTTGTTCATAATTTATGAGTATATAAATTTTAAACATTTAGATAGATTAATCAAAAATGGATATATATTTAAATAACATATTATTTAGTTTAATTGTTCTTAGACAGAAGAATACCATGTTCTGTGTTCTCAGACTTTTTTTTCATGCGATATTGTGTCCCTAAAAATCATCCATGAATTGCTGTATAATGTTCTTTTGGGTGACTTATCTCTATTTATGCATTCTTTGTCTTTGGGTAATTTGTTTTTTTCCTCCCCATATTTTACTGTTCTCTAAAAGAAGGACCCAATTTTAATTCATTTAAGTAGGGCTTTTGGAGCCTCTGCATACAGAATCAACAGCAGAGCACCTCTTCTGGGGAGTCACACATTTTGAAACAGGAAATTATTTTATTTCTGAAAGAGAATTAATTAATTCCAAAAAGCATTTTAGATCTTCTCCTTACAATAAGGTTGTTGAAGAGGAAACAAAATTAATAAAACATGTAGAACAGTGTCTACAACATTGTAGGTATAAAATACTTGTGAATTCCCTTGTCCCTTACAAAACTGCTTTCTCACAGGAAGGATTTAATGATCTAATAATCTAAATTAATTAATCCATTCTAAAGAAGTAAATAGCTTCTTATTCTCTTATTATGTCTTAGGAAGTAAAAAGGCCACCAGCAATGCATTAAAAAATAAACTCAGGACAGAACTGATTAAATATTGTAACATTTATTTTATAAATAATACTGTAATATTTTTGCTCTAATTATCAGAAATGATCAGCATTGGCACATGATTGTCTCCTATTGAGACTCCATTTCTATATTTTTAGAATACTGATTAAGTTAGATTCTTTAAAGGCTTTTTGATAAACCCTTTGATTTCTTTTTGCACACACTATTCGGGAAGCCCAGCTGGTCATATTACCATATGTCATCTCATCAAAATTCTTTTGAGATGTGTTTGTGTCTCTGTGTGTCTGTAGAAAAAAAATCTTTCATTGTAGGTTCTACTTTTCTCTTTTCTCTATCACTGAATTGGCAAATTATGTCATGTAGATCATATTTCACCCCAGGCCAACCAGAGATTCATTCAGCATCCACTCAAACAACTTTATTACTCGGATTCTGATCTTATTTCCTAGCACTAGACCATATGTTATGGTTGATGACAAGGCTAATAAATATCACGGCTCTAAGAATTGCTAGAAAATGATCAGTTTGTTTTCTTCACTTGCCTCCTCTTCTCAGAGATGGCATCATTTGACTCTATCATCAGCCCTTTAGAACCAATTTTGACCTCAGAAAAGAGAGATTAAAGTGTTCACAATTCTCTGGTGCTAAGAATCAAATCCTTCCTGTTCCTGAATAGTACTGGGCTTCTGCAATTTTTTGGGGGCGGGGCAGGATCCCAATTTCCAGAAGGCTATTGAACCTCATGTTGTTCCCTGTGATACAAACTCCCTGATATCCAAGTCTCTCTAGGAGCTGGGAATCTGCCTTCTTCTTATAAGGCAACTTCCCAAGGGACTGGGGACTGCTCCCCAGGAATCTCCTCAACTTCTCAGACACTTGGTTGAATGTCTCAGAACTACTAGAAACATTGTGTACAATATAAAACGTGTTTAGATTCTAGGAGATGTACTTTCAACTTGACTCAATTCAATTCAACTTAACAAAGATTTCTTAAGCACTGTCAGGGCCAGGACCTGTACTAGAGCCTGGGGATATGAAGATGAATGAGACAAAAGAATGCTCTCAATGAGTTCCTGGTCTTATTGAGGAGACCAAGCTGCAAATACACTACAACAGTGTGTGTTAAGAACTAGACATACATACCTAGTCAGAGAGAGAAGCAGCTCTGAGGATGGGATAGTTGATCACGTGGGAGGAAAACATGGCGATGACAGAGCTCCCATGTGCAGTGGCTGTATAAGCATCGTGCCTGGATATTGTCCTTCATGAATTAGGAGATATGGTAGATTGCATTATGGCCCACAATTTTTATCTTTCCCTATATATACTTTTTGACATGACCTCATGGGGGCAGTCACCTGTCACATCCCTTAACTCTGGGAGAAATTAAGAGACACAATGCAAGCACAAGTGTGGGATGAATTTTCACACTGGGACTTGTGTTTTTGAGCTGCTACCGTTGCTATAAAGACATGCTCAGCTCAGTCTGCTGGCCCCAGGAGGAGACTGAGAGACCCTGGAATAACGTTGCTCCAGCTAAGCTACCTCAGCCAAGATAGCCTACAACAGCACCCCCAACTGATACACAGATGTATTAAAAAGCCCAGCTGAGATCAGCGCATCCCCATTCTCAGGGTCTATAAAAATTAATTACTGTTGCATTAAGCCCCTTAGTTTTTGGTGGTTTATTACGCAGCACTAGCTATCCATACAGGAATCACTGAAACTGTTGAACAGTGTACTGGATGTATTAGGTTGGTGCAAAAGTAATTGCGGTTTTTGCAATTATTTTTAACCTTTTAAACCACAATTACTTTTGCACCAACCTAATATATTTTAGAAAAATCACTCTGGAAACCATCTTGACAGTAAATTGGAGGGGGAAGAGATTAGAGGTGGACCGACAAGTGAAGAGATCACAATATTTAGCTGACCGATTATAAAGGCTTGAACTACAGAGACAATGTAAAAAAGTGGATTCAAGAGTGCTATAAGATGTAGGTCATAGTGATTTATTGGATATGGATGATGAAGAGAATGGTGTTGAGGATGGCTTGCAGATTTCTGGGTTAGATTACTGACAAAACTGATTGTGATAAATGGAAAATATAAGAGTGCAAGCAGGTAAGCTTTCATTGGATAGAAAACAACAGCACGCCAGTGACTCATTCTCTTCTTAGCAGAGCTATCTAGAAGCAATGAATCCAGTCAAATTCTCCATGAAAATGTGGTAATGACCTGAAGACAAGAGCATCTAATAAATATACTACTGGTGTTTGTTGGTGGAATGATACTTGGCAGTCCTTACCAGAAAATTTTTTTCATGGGATATGCCTGGTCTCTCCCGATTACTTATTGTACACAAAACTGGGAATTTATGGATTTATTGATCATGCATAGCTGAGGAATGAAAAGTTGTATCATAGACTATAATTAACAGTATAAAGTGGGCTTTTCTAAAATAGAAATGGATATATGTGTGAGTAGTGTTTCCACATACATTGCTCAGAAAAAGTCTTCTCTGTTAAATATGAAACCAAAATTCATTTAAATGAGGGAGAAAAATGCTCTTTTGGGGACCTGTGTCTCACTGTCTCAGATTCACCAAGAAATGCATGTTTTAGCTGTGACTGGTCACTTCCTGCTTCCTTTAAATTATTAGTAAGTTTTGGTTTTAGGTACGATCTATAATTGTGTAAGTCTCCTTTGCCAATTCAACACTGTTCTCAAAATGTGGATGTGATGTCTGGGGCAGGGCCAAGGAGTGGTGTGAACTTGGATTGAAGACGATGCTAATAAAGCAAGCAGAAGGCACCAACAAGGACCTGGCACTTTCATTAATGAATGTTCTTTAAAAGATAGTCTCCTCCCAGGGAGTGTGAGGAACCTACCTGTGCTAATGAACAGAGCTGGGGGATGACTTCCATAAAAGACTCTCTTGGATTACGATGTGAAGACAATGTGGAGGGAGTGAGCACCAGAAGTTGCCAGAAGGAGATGGTGCAATTCTCAGAAAAGGTAAGGGATACTAGGCACAAAGACAATAGCTATTCTTAATGCAATTCTCTCAGGTAGGCACATTCAGATAGAGTTAACGTCAAGTTCCTTTCTACCCTGAAATCACTTGAAATGTCCTGTGCATTCACTCTTTTGCTCATTTTAATGGGTCTGTGCTTTATTTCTCCCCAAATATTAACTTTTTGAGAGCAGGAGTGTATTGTACACCAGTGATTCTCAAACTGAGATCATACAAATTGCCAGGGGAGCTTGATAAAACACAGACTGTGATTCAGCAGATCTGGAGCGGAGCCTGAGAATCTGCATTTCTGACAACCTACCAGGTGATGCTGATGCTGCTGGTCCATGAACCACGTGAGTAACACTGGTCTAGCTCTAGATAGACCCTCTATCAGAGTAAGAGTCTCTCACAGCTCTTTATGATGCGTTCTTCATTACAGGAAGTATTCCCATGGCTGCCTTCCATAAAGAAATCCCCCATTTGGGTGAGGCTCCTTCATTGTCTCTTTTTTCTTCTTTCTGGAGAGTGGAATAAATCAGAGAGAAACCCATGTAGCAAAACAACACTTTCCTCCCAACCCACCACATAGTGGCTGCTAGCAGGCTTGAAATCAAGATATGACTCCCATCAATAGCAATATGTTAATTAATTGTCCTCAGCAAATTGTCCTCAGCAAACTGTATCACAGTAGTCCTCCCTTATCCACAGTCTCACTCTCCGCAGTTTCAATTGCCCTCAGTCAATGAGGTCTGAAAATGTTAAATGGAAATTCCAGAAATAAACAATTCAGAAGTTTTAAATTTTGAACTGTTTTGAGTAGCAGAAGAAATCTCAGGTCGACCTGCTCCTTGCTGCCCAAGAGACGAATCACCCCTTTGTCTCGTATACTTATGCTGTATACGAAGGTCTGACAATTAAGTTCACAAACTTCTTGCAATAATGTTGCTAACCTTTTTTTGACATCAGAGAAATTATTCATTATGAATTTGTACCAACTGGATGAAAAGTTAACCAAGTTTACTATTTGGAAGTGCTGAAAAGGCTGCATGAAAAAGTTAGACAAAAACAACCTGAACTTTTCACCAACAATTCGTGGCTCTTGCATCACAACAATGCACCAGCTCACACGGCTCTGTCTGTGAGTGAGTTTTTAGCCAGTAAACAAATAACTGTATTGGAACACCCTCCCCACTCACCTGATGTGGCCCCAAATGACTTCTTTTTTTACCCGATCATAGAGGAAATATCGAAAGGAAGACATTTTGATGACATTCAGGACATCAAGGGTAATATGACAACAGCTCTGATGGCCATTCCAGAAAAAGAGTTCCAAAATTGCTTTGAAGGGTGGACTAGGCACTGGCATCGGTGCATAGTTTCCTAAAAGGAGTGATTCAAAAGTGACCTTGGTGATACTCAGCAATGAGGTATGTAGCACTTTTTCTAGGGTGAATTTGCGAACTTAATTGTCAGATCTTGTATATGTATAGGAAAAAACATAGTATATACAAGATTTGGTACTATCTGCGGTTTTGGGCCTCCACTGGGGATAAGGGGTGACTACTTCACAAGTATAAAAAAGGCTTTCTGGAAAAATGTTTTTGAAAAAGTTTTAGAATATCTAATTTCACCACGCCTACTTCAAAGGGCACAGCTAAAATCCTCCCTGACCCCATGGTCTCTGCTCATATCTGTAATACTCATCTACCCTATTGATTTAAAGATAACATCCTCTACTGAATTTCATTATCATTTACATATTTCCCATGCTTGTCTCCCCTAGAAAATATTAAAATCTTGTAGGTCAGGAACGGTAATAATAACAGTAACTACTATATCAATTAACAATCAAATATTTACTATTTGTCAGGCATTGTACCGTAGGCTTTATATGCGTCATTTCATGCACTCTTGACAATTCTATTATCCCTATTTCTATTATGAGAAAACTGAGAATTAAACAGGATAAAGAATTTACCTGAGGCATATCAAACACTACAAGCTACCACCCAATATCTATTCTCCATTTTTTCTCTTGCGATACAGCCCAAATTCCATTTTGGGACGCAATTCAGTTCACTGAAAAGTTGCCTTTCCAATCCTCTCTTGAAGCCAGGTGTATGTATGTAACTAGGGCATAGCCAATGAGATGTAAGCCTAAATGTGGTATAGAACTTGAGAATGCATAAAGGGAGATGAGACTAAAGAGAAGTAAAGCATTTTCTGAGATAAACACTTGTTACCTTTCTGACTTTTCCCCTTATTTAGGTCTTGACGATCCTTGAATGGTTTCGAGCTTTGGCAGCCATCTTCGACCACAAAGTGAACCTGGGAATAAAAACTACATGCTAGCATGGTGGAGCCAAAAACTAGGAAGAGCCTGGGTCCTTGATGACCTTGAAGCAGCACTTCCAGCACATAACTACTAGCTGCAGACTTCAGTTACATGACAAAGACATTAACATATGCTATTTCAGCCATTTTGGGTTTTCTCTCATTCTCACCCCAAGCGAAGCATATCTCACAGCTGATAAGAGACATTGCTGAAATTCAGTCCTAAACAATTTTGTATTTTCATTCTACTCTTAGTGCCTAATTACATGATATGCACATTATATGTTCTGCTTACTTTAGCCACAAGAATGAACTCCTTATTTAGAAGGTTAAGAAAAATCTGTATATATTCTGTATTAAAATAACCCTTCCCAGGATTTCCTTGCAGATTCAGCAGAAAGAATGCAGAATACATTGGCACGCCCTTAAGTAATTAGAAAATGTGGTAAAGCTGTTTCTTGAATATTGGAAATGCTTTTCAAAATCCTTACTTTATTTATTAGTGTTCCTGCACTCTATTATTTTTCTCACTTGCAATTCATACATCTGAATTTGCTGTTATCACTTGTGCATTCATTTGGCAAATATTTATTAATATTTAAATTTTGTTTATTAAATATTTATTGTATACGAGGAACCAGTTAGTTGCTGGGGACAGAAGAATGGAAAATATAGACAATACCCTTGATATTATGATGTGTATATTCTTGTGGGGAGAGATTATGATGTGTATATTCTCAGGGTGGAGAGAGAACAAATAATAAACAAATAGGTCAGGTAGTAGTAATATGTTTAGTGGAGAAAATTCAAGTGGAGTAAGGGGGTCAGTGTTGCCAGGATTGGGTAGTTACCTGAAACAGGTAGAAGAGTAAATCAAGGAACTTTTGTTTCCTAGCTAGGGCTGTCAACATATGTTTTTAGTTTGGGAAAGAACATATATTCTGATGACAAAGTTGATACATTTCTGAAAAGGTCCTACATTGTTCTTGACAATTTGAAAAACTTTCTGTGGACTTGCCTGAGCATTTTGTTTCCAACAATCCCAACTGGACAATAACCAGTTTGCTTTTTCTATTCTTTTCCTTCTGCTGTGAATGTGATATTATTCCATCAAGAGTCCAGTTACGTCTTTTCTCAAATGGGATTGTACCTTATTAAAACAACTTGGAGAAGAGAATGTCAATACATGAGCAAATTGAGTGTGGCTGTGTACCCCAAATGTGCAAGTATATCTAAGATGGGCTCTGGAACAGACAAGATCATCCTGATATTTATTTGGTCAAAAGATTGATACTCCTTAATAGCCAACCCTAATTCTTTTCAGTCCTCTTAAAATGCAAACTTGCTCCCAATGTTATATGGTCTGAAAATTAAGTGGAGGTAGAAAGGGAAATAGGAAATTTGAGAACAGTAGAAAGAAAGATCATGAGGCAGCTGCTAAAGTTTTTGAACAAAGGCAGAAGACTTCTCAATGTTTAAAGTCATAATCATGCAGCCTTTTCCATTTTGATTTCATTTTTCTCATCTGTTGAATAAATGAGACTCAAGATGATCTGTAAGTCGATCATTTTCTAGAAATAAGAAGCCCAGAGTTAATCGTCGTTGGCTTTGTCCTAGGACTGAAATACACCTGCCTAGCACAAACCAACAGAAACCAACCTCCCTGTCAGTTACAGGAAGCCCCCCAAAAGCCTATAGTGAATGATAATATTTATCATTGGAATTAAAGTTAATAACTTCTCTCAAATGTGAAAATGTACTTATGTCTAGGATAGTATATACTATTGTCTCTAAAGAGAACTACAAATTGAATTTTGAGTTTATTTGTGGTATAGAAATCATGAAATGCTATTACTATATCATTGTATCCTGATCTAGTTTTGCAAAATCTGATTGTACCCTAAGAGGCTGATATTTTGCTATTCTCTGTTAATGAGACAATCAGTAATAAAAGTCATATTGGTTTTTGTGTTTTATGTTCATCTGAAATCCCTGGAAGCAGAGCCTGAGACAAGGATTCAGAAGTACGTGATTAATTGAGGAAGAGTTCTCAGGAAAAAAATGAGTGGGGAAGCAGGTTAGAAGAGTGGGGGAAAAGTAACATAAGCAAGGACATGTTCTCACCTGGAATCTGGCCTAAGTCAAATCCCCCAGGGAGTTCTGGAGTGTGAGTTGTGCCATTCTCACCCGGTGTTTTCTACCCCTCTGTATATCAGTTGCTGGCTACCGAATGTCCTTCTCCCCCAGAAAGGAGGTTTATAACCTACCAAAGAAGGTGGCTCCCATTGGCTGATGGTAATTCTATGCAGCTGTGAGCCATTAGCAACCAATATTTAGAGAAGCTCAGTTATGGGTGCATTGTCCCATGGGTATACCAGCCTGGTAGTGGCAATCCAAAAACATCTACCATGTCCCCCTTTCTCTTTTTCATCCAGGAAAATGTCCTGCTTGCCTTCTTTTTTAGTATTTTCTCAAATTCCCTCTTCACTTTCCTTTAGTACTCAACCTCTTCTTTGTTCCACTCCTGAAAGATATGAATGGCTGCATTATTCCTTGAATAATTGACCCAACCTGTGCATGAGTAACAGCTTATCAGCAGAGAACAGACTTCTGAATTTTGTAATCAAAGCATGATAATTCAAAGATAGTGCCCTGGGACCGTTTCAGAGTTGTACAACTGAAAACCAGGATTTTTCTACGTCTACATTTTTTTTTTAATGCTCTTATTGGCTATGCTATAAGTAGTTTGGAGCAAGAACAGTCATGCTTGTCTTTCTGTTTTCAACATCTGTCTTTCTGTTCCTAGCAGAGAGCAGACATTCAATAAATGTTAATGAACAACTGAATGAATAGTGGAAGTCAGTATTGAGATATGAACTTTCATTGTAGAATCATAAGATTCAAAAGATTGAAAAGCTTATAGGAACCAGACCAGTAATGTAAATGAGTAAAAGAGTTGTGGCCAGTTGGAGAGCACATACAATCTCCTTCAGGCTGAACCTCTAATTAGATAGTAGAAACTGGTTAAGAATGCTGAACTAGATGTTTTGAATTTTTTTCAAGAAAATATAGAAATTTCTTTATTTTTAAATGTTAAAAACTAACAGAATAGCAAACAACTAACATTGTTAGAACCAAGCAATACATTTATTCGCTGAATTTCACCTGGGAGCCTTCATTTTGTATCCTCTGCCATTGATGATGATCACTTTTTCCTGTGAGAGTGAAAACAACATAAAAAGGAAGAACTAGAGTGGTACTCCCTGTCATCTCCAACTAAACAAAAGTAGCTTAACCAGGAGCATCTTTTGTTTTGTTCCCTAAAAACTCTGCGTTGAGTCCTCTGTTGTCCCAGTGACAGTTTCTTATTCCACCCTCTTTATTCCTGTCTATACGTAAATGTTATTGTTTCCAAGGCTTCAGTTCCTTAATGCTTTTGCCTTTTCAATCAATGCTTGGAGTTTGAAATCGCTCTTCTAGAAACCTTGAAGAGATCCATGGCTATGATTGAAAGGGGGTCAGTGAACACATAAATTCCTTTGCAAAATTGTGTGTATGTGTTTATGTATATTTTTATGTGGAAGCGTTTGTAACTTTTACTAGATTCTAAAAGTAGTACTCCCTTGTCATAGGTTATTTCATTCACTCTTGAACCTCATCTACACTTGCCTGTATCTTATAGCTAGGTCATAACATGTTCCCTTTCCCTTTAAAAAAAAATATTTTAGTGGATTCCCTTCCTTCAAAATAAAATACAGATTTTTTTTTTTTTTAGATTAGCATACAGGATCCCTTATCATCACTTCCAACTCTTGTACTCTATGTCCCATCAATTGTTAACCATTCACAGTCTCAAGTTCCCTCAGGCTTTCATGTTTGTGCAGATGTCACCAATTCTTCTCCCCACCTCTCACCCATCTGTACCTGGACAGCCCATGTTTATCCTTGGGTTGAGTTCCCCCAGAAATAGACACTAAGACAAGGACTAGAGTGTGAGTGTTTTATTTGGGAGTGGATACCAGGAACCACCCACAGGGAAAAGGAAAGTGAGACAGAGAATAGGAAGAATCTAGCAAAAGGTGTGTAATCAACTCAGTTACCACTGAGGGCAATTAGAGAAACTTTATCCCACTGAGGAACTCTAGAAGGCAATGTAGAACAACTTCAGAATTATCTCACTTTAAAGCAAAACAAACAAAACTGGGGCATTTAACCACCAACTCCTGGAAGTCATAGGTTGAAGGCTGCTCTTGGGGGGACTTCTGGCAGCACTTGGGTACGTTCCAAGGCCAGAAATAAAGCCCTCAGATGGTCTGTCTTAGGTGTTGTTGGAAATTTCCTGTAGCATAGAAGTGAGTGGTGAGGGAAGATGGGCAGGATAATGTCAGTTTTGCTATAAAGTCAGATCACTCTGTAAACATTCTCAGTTAAAGGAAACTAACCCAAAGGAAGTTCTCCAATGGTCTTTCTCCCTCATTTACGTTATGTAACTATCCATTGTGCTTTCTTAGTGACCTGGGATAACTTCTATCAGAATTAGCTACATAATTGAGAAAATGCTTATTAAGTAGATGCCAGGGGCTGGGCATAGTGCTGGGCAGTGAAGGTGTGGCAGTGAAAACAACAGACATCCAAACATCAATTATAGGTGTGATGAGTATCACACAATTACAGCAAGTTGACCACTTGTCAGCCTCCAGGGCTAAATAATATCTTTCGTGTCTTAATTTTTAGGCCTTATGCCTTATCTGGCACAGAATGGGGATTCAATAAATGTTTACCAACGATCAGTGAATAGATGAAGTATATTCCCCAGGGTTATTTGGAGCCCTTTATTTGGAAATTGTGAGACTGTGGAACAATTCCAAGTTGAATTGGGCATTTAAACTCTATCTGGGAAATTATTACCTGCTTTGGAACAGGAACATGTCACCTTGACTGGGGACATTTGAGTGAAGAAGTAATGCCTGCCTAGCTGTCACCCAGAAAGAACACTCCGTACAATTTCAAATAGCGTGTTCTTTTTTCAGTAAACTCAAAACAAGCCAACTTTGCAGCCAGAATCACCATAATTGATCAGCTGTAATTAAACCCAGGCCTAAGTGGCAGCCTCTCAATCTTTGAAGTAACTCTCATTATGAACCGTTAAGGCCATCTACCCTAGTTAGCCCAAACCAGAATGGAATGAATCACTTCCTGACCTTTTGGTGAAGTCAAATGCTGTATAATGTATGCAGCATTTTATTTTGACAGACCAAATTTTTCTTAAGAAGGAATGCAGCCTAACATAAAGTCTGAAGAACTATTTTCACATTCAAGAATGGAAGTTTCTGCATATTTGTCTAGAAGACTTGTTAGGAGTCACACATTGTCATGTGAGGCGGCCTGCGGGGTTTCAGCTCCCGCTCCCCACATAAAAACGCAGGATATGGTGAGGCCAAAAAGGAACACCCATGGCACCATTGATGGGGGAATCATACCACTATAGTCTCACTGGAGGATGGATCCACACGACCTGCAACCTGCTGTCCGCTTCTCTGCCTGACAACCAACTGACTGACCAACCAACGCAGCTGCGGCAGTTATATCAGTGGCCAATTGGCCAACTGGTTACAGCTGATGGTCAACTAGCCACAGCTGATGGCCATCCAATCACAGCTGACAGCCATCTACTACCCAAGCCAGCACCCCTCCACGTGAGGCCGAGAGCCTGGAAACTGCTTTCTGGGACTCTGTCTCCACACATACTTAAAGACATTAATGAGGAAAATGCATTTGAAGTACTCTTCACATATAATTGTAGTCTTTATTTCAATTTACTACTTATTTTTTTGGAAATGCCTTGATATGAAAAAGAACTCGCTTTGCTAAACAGTGTCCTTATCAAGTGAGCCACCTGTTGTTTATTTCTGGCAACTGCAGCCCAGTTAAGTCGCATGGACTGTTTTTTTTTTTTTCTTGCTGGAATATGCTGTAGAGCAGTGGTTATTAAACTTTGGTCAGAGGGTAAGGGGGGTGGGGGGTGGGAGATGAGGGTAAGGGGGATCAAATATATGGTGATGGGAGGAGAATTGACTCTGGGTGGTGAACACACAATGGGATTTATAGATGATGTAATACAGAATTGTACACCTGAAATCTATGTAATTTTACTAACAATTGTCACCCCAATAAATTTAAAAAATAAATTTAAAAAAACCAAAACTTTGGTGTGTCTCAGAATCACCTGAAAAATTAATAAAGAACACACATGACCAAGTTTATCAAAGCAGGAAAGGGGTCTTGGGCCTTTGTATTTTTACCAATTGAAGTTTGAGAATCACTGCTATAGATTATACACACTAGTTTTTCTCAAATATTTTGGTCAATTATTTTATAGAGAACACCTATGAAAAAAGGCTTTTAAATTTATATCACTCCAAAAAAGTTACTAAACACATAATAGAAGAAAATAAAAACATATATTGCAAAAACAAATGGAAGCAATAAGTATTAGTTTAATGAAGAAGTAAATTCCATTCTGTTTTAATTTCTCTTCTAGCCCATCTTTTTTTTGGTGGTAATTAAATTAATGGATTCATTCATTTGATTAATCAATTAAATGAATTAATGAATTAATGAATAAAAGAATGAATTAATTTAATTTAATTTATTTTTATTTAGAAGTCATTTATTTCCATAACATTGTAAATCATTTAAAATTACATGGTCTAAATAATTCAAAATAAAACTGCTCAGGTCATATTACAGAAGGAGACTATATAGCTCAAAAGATGATTTCCATCTGTGGCAAACTTTAAAAAAATTGAATACAAACCTCAGCATTAAATAACTTGGCTCAAATATGGACAATTTCAGGTCAGTATGCATTGAAAAAAATTCTGCAAAAATAGTAAACATTATCACTACAAACCCATTAGAATGATTAAAACGAAGAAGACTGGACACACCAAATGTTGGTGAGGGTGTAGAGCTACGGAATTCTCATACATTGCTGGTGGCGTGTAAAATGGTACAATCAACTTCGAAAAATGTCTTTTATAAAGGCAAACATTTAGTTATCAGACAGTAATTGCCTTTCTGGGAGAAAATGCATCCAAGAGAAATGAAAATGTATGTCCACAAAAAGACTTGTCCCAGAATCTTAATAGAACTTCACCGAGCACACCCAAAACCTGAAACTAACCCAAATGTCTGTCAACATGAAAGTGGATAAAGTAATTCTGTTATATTCAAATAATGGAATACTACTCTGGAACACAAAAGAATGAACTTGTGTGGCACAACAGTATGGATGAATCAGCCATTAGGTTGAGCCAAAAAAGATAGACACAACTGGGGACATAGTGTGTGATTTCATTTAAATGAAGTTCAAGAACAGGCAAAACTAATATATGGTGACAGAGATCAGAACAGAGGTTGCCTTTTGGATTGACTGACAGAAGACATAAAAGAACTTTCTGTGATACAAATGTTCCATTTGGTTCTATTTGGTCACAACTCATCAAATTTTATACTTAAGAGCTATGCATTATTCTTGTCCATAAATTTTACCTCAATAAAAGTGAAAAAAATATAGGATTTTGAATCAAGTGACATCTGTAAATAGTACATTCATTGTCGTACACTGAAAGCCCTGAGAGAAGCCTATGACTTGTCCTTTGCACTGCTGGGAGCAGTAAACGTGTGTGTGTGCACACACATGCATGCATGGGCATATGTTTGTGCATATGTGGTGGGGTGCTAACACCACAAAGCTGAAAAAGATCTTGCAAAAGCTAGAGGTGAAGAACACTCGGATTTGGTTTGGGGATAAAAGTAGAGGTATTGATCTGAGACCAGGTAGGATGCTTTTTCTTGAACTAAGAGAGTCTGAATATTTTAAAACTTGGGTGCTCAAGTCCATCCTCACAGAGTCAGAAGTCAAGCTCCTTATTCTGGGTAAAAGCTAAGGTAATTTACTTATGTCTGGAAAGTAACATACAGCAAAAACCAGAGACGGAAGGAAGAGTGAAAGCAGGTGAGTCCCCTAGGCTTCAGCATCCTCTTGTTGGTGAAATCATGCTGGAAAGGTGAGGAGGGTGTAAGAGGAGGTGGCAGCTTCTGGCATCAGAATTAAATCCATGAACTATTGTCAAAGTGGCTCTTTGTGCTTTCTCAATGAAGCTTCATCAGAACCCAAACAGAGGCAGTTACTATTCCATTGGTAAATCAGAGGACTCCCTGAGGCTAGGTGTTGGCCTTAGCATTAGACTTGCTCATTTCTGGGCAAATCTCTTCTGTTAAGAGGAAAAAAAAAGACATCAAAGGGTGAAAATGCCATTAATAGGGATGAGAGGTAATATGTTGTCAATTTCAGTGAATTGGTGCAAAGAACCTTCTTGGCTACTTGTAGTGGTTCATAATTGCTGGAATCATCTGAAATGCTTCAAAAGATATGAATGCCTGAGACCCATACAGAGAGATTCTGATTGAATAGGTCTACAAGGAGCCAAGGCAATTCTAATATGCAACAAGGATTAGTTTAGAGCGCTGGTTCTCAAAGTGTGGTCCTCAGACCAGTGGCATCATCATAACCAGAGAACTGTTAAAATGCAACTTTTTCAGGCCTCACCCTACATCTACTGAATCAGAAGCTCAGGGGTGGGGTCCAGTCATTTTTGTTTCAACAAGCCTTCTAGGTGACTCCAATGCATGATATAGCTTGCCCACTGATTTAGAAAATTTGTTTTGGGCTATTTCAAAGTCTTCCTGGATTCGGTTTTAGAGTCTCTGGTTTTTGAATCACTGCTCTTTTTATGTACTACTAGTATTATATAATTTTGGTCTTAAGCAGTGATGGGCCTTCTTATCATGAATTGCATATGGATATTTCCATTTTCTGCAATTCTCCCCCCATTTCTTGAATTCTCTGCCTATAAGTTTTCATCTCCTCTGCAGCTGATTGCTTTAGCTTTCTTTCCCCATTTGTTATCTTCCTGAATCAGCTTCTTTTACAGAGCCACCATATCTTTATGTGCTTTCAGGATCCCTACATTGTACTGCAAGGTTTTGCATTCATTTTCCAGTAGAGCTTTGCTGAACACAGAGAACAAATCTCATGTTCTTTATTTATTCTCCCAGCTCATGCCTGGTTGACACTTCATCACTCAGTCGGGATGGGAAATGGCCTCAATCTTTTTCAGCTATTGTTAACAAAGATTATATCCAGGAGATATATATCATCTGTCATTCCTGATTTATTTTATCTTTTCATGCTGGTGATTTGCTAGTTATTTCAGCTGCCCAATGCAATTATTCAAAACTTCTTCTTCTCCTTTTTTTTTTTTTTTTGGTAAACAAGAGTTTCCTTGATGCCTTTCTGAATTTATATTAAACTGCAACTTTATTGGTTCTCTCAGCTAAGTGTTCCCCTCATTCTACTTTTCTGCTTCCAGAGGTAACTGCTCTATGCTCTTCTCAGGTCTTGATATTTTTTTCTCTCTTGAACCTGCTGGAAATCAGGCTTCATCTTTTTGTCAAGTTTAGCTTGATGGGGCTTTTTTTTTCTCACTTTGAAAATTTGATAGAATTTCTTGAAAATATTTGTAATATTTCCATAGACTTCTAGCCTTCCAATACCTTGTTCTGTTTGTTTGATTTTGTTTCCCTTATTTGTTTGCTTTTGTGTTTTATACTTCCTAACTTTCCCCAAACAAGTACATATTCTACCAGCATTTTATTTATTATTTGGTTCATTTTTTAAAGATTCTGGTTGGAAATTTTATGATTTACACTCATTCTCAGAGAGTTTTGTTTATTTTATATCTTGATTTTTACTGCTTTAATTTTCTGTTCATATTTGAGAACTTTTATTTATTTTAAGGTATTGTTAAAGTTCTATAAATCTGCTGGGCTGCAACTTGTTATCGTCATCTCTTCACAAAAAGGAACACTATTCTGAAGAAAATGGCCAATGAATAATTTCTCTATAAAGCACTATTAATTACTGACTCCTGAGGCCCTTCATGACCATCAGACCTAGTCCACAGTTTCAGGGAACACAGCTTGCAGTATCTCAGAATCTGTTGGTTCAGGCCTATCTTGACTGAAAGAACCACCTTTTCCACACCAGAAATACACTGTGGCTCTTTTGGATTTGATTCTGTATTCGTTGTGTCTTAAGTTCGCATAGAATCAAGGAGCCTCTTCCAATAGGTCTAAATGATCTTTCAAGTATTTTTTAGCTTGATTCTGCATTTTCTGGAGGTCTCTTGTTTTCCTCTTCTATGCAATCCTCATGTACTTCATTCACCAGAGTCTTCAATTCCAGGAGTCTCTTGAGTTCTGTTTCTTATTCTTCAATGACTGCAAAAGAATTTTCTTCTAGACCAGGGGTTGGCAAACTGCAGCCTGTTGGCCCACGACCTATTTTTGTAAATAAAGCTTCATTGGAATACAGCTATACCCACTTATTTATGTATTATCTGTGGCTGCTTTCGTGCTATAAGGACAGAGTTGAGCAGTTGTAACGGAGACCATATGGCCTACAAAACTGGCCCTGTACAGAAACAATCTGCAGACTCCTGCTCCAGAGTTTTATCAACAGCACATCCAACGTTTTGCTCCAGGGAAGAGGGCTGGTACCTGACCTTACTAGATCATTCTCTGACTTCCTGTAGGCCACCTTGGACTTGGTCTGATGGACCTCATCTTCAGGTACTTAACAGGTTTTTCCTTTCTGTCTCGTTCCATCTGTGTGCTTTTTCAATAGGATGTCTATTGAGAGACGATTCATTCTGCTCTCCTTCCCACCTAAATCCTATTTTTCTCCCTCAAAAGTATCAAAGTCTCATTTCTTCTATGAAATCAAACACAGTCTTTACTGGTTCACAGTGCTGGCATGAAATCTCACATGCTCTCTTCCTCTCCTTCTCATTTAGTTAGATTAAATCATTTTAAAATTACCTATCACCAAACAACCCAAAGCTCCCACTAGCTTTAACACATGTGTAATATCTTCATTTAAAAGATTTTTAAATTATAACCAAGGTTGGTAAAACCCTGCAAGACTTTACCCTTGTACATTAATGTTCTGAATTTCTCCATAGAATAGTGTTTGAGCCCAGAAATGCCCAATCCCACACTGCCTAATTTAGCAATTGCTCTGGCTGTTGAAATTCCAACTCTGAGCAGCAGGTAAATTAGAGAGCCTAGAATCAAGAATGGGAGGGAGGATAGAGATGGAGAAGACTTGGGGTGAGGTTGGGGGGATCCTAGAATAAGCTACTGGGGCAGGGATTCAGGGCAGGAGTTGGATCCTCTCTGGCCCTAGCAAAGGGATTTTTACAAAGTCTCCAGGACTGTCTAGCCTGTCCCCTTCATTTGTATGAGAGTCGAAGCCACCTGGGCTTGAAAGGACAATGAGATGAATCCTAAGGGATTCCACTCACAGGTGTCCCCCTTTGAGCTCCTTTCCCTTTAGACCCATCCCACGTGCCCTCCACTCAGGCCCTGCTTTTAGAACTAGACTCAGGAGTCACTCCCTCTTTCTTATGTTGTGAGATAATTGGGAAGAGATAATTGGATATAGGTTCGTAACTGGTCAATAAGACTCCAGGTATTTATTCTACTAAACAAATTTTAAAATCTTCACAACTATCATCTAATTATTATCACATATTTCTGGAAGTATCCTTTATCAAATTAAGACAAATTCCTCTAATAGTTGTACGTGTGTGTGTGTGTCTGTGTGTGTAAAAGAGAGAGAGAGAGGGGAAGGAGGAGGAATGAGTGTTATATTTTATAAAAATTAGGTATTTATTGAAGAGGTGATTTTTCCCTTTTAATCTAAAAATTAAGATATTTACTACTAATAATTTTGAAGCATCCTTGTGTTAATGGATGCAAATAGGTGGATAAATACATATTGACAAAAGCAAACAAACAAAAACAATGGAATTTTAATATCTGGAATGTAGAATTAATAAGATTATAGAAAGAAACAGTATTGTTCTATATTAAAGCTGTAATAGTCATGAATGTGTATATGTGGACTATCAGTCTTAAGACAGATGAATAAGCAATAAAAGGAAAAATTCAGAAGACCACATGTGTAATGAGACACTCAATTACATTCTGGGATGCATTAAGAGGCCAAAATTAAATAATGAAATATAACAGTTGAACAATAAGTAGCATTGATTAAGTGGAAAAATAATTATTTCCAATGTCTATGCAAATTTAATGCAGAAGAGTATCCAACTAGAAGTAGATTTAATACATACACACAATTTTATGTATGCTTATCATATATTCATCCATTTTACTGAGATTTTTCAATAAATCTATTAGTATTATTAGCTGAATGTCTTATTTGTTGGAGGTATGAAATCATATAGTTTAAAACAGTTATATGAATTTTGAATATTTCTCGTTTTGGATATTTGTACCTTTTATTTTGCAACTGCTGATTGCTTCATATAACACTTTGTGATCATTGAGTAATGAAAGGTGCAAAATCTCAGAGAAGATGTGAGTAGGATGTTTAAAAGGAGGAATTATATATATAGTGCCCTGAAAAAGGAATGGGATGGAAGGAGGAAGAAGGAGGGACAATGGTGAGAGATAATAATGAAATATGCAGCATTTAGGATCAAGTAATGTACAAATACTGACATATTCCCTTTAGAGAGGGTATATTTGGAGATCTGGATGCCTAATTTGTTAATACTGTAAGGGCCCTGAGAGGAGAAACTGCATCCTGTGGTTATTTTTTACTCAAAATACTGTATGCACTAGGTAAACACTAAAGAAAGTGAGAATTCAACCCATGTAATTGTTAATTTTCCACATTTTCCATTTTTTGATGCACAGTTTGCTCTGAAGATATATAAAGATATGTTGAGAAGGCACTGATGCAAAAAGTAAAGCACAGAGAGTCCCAAACAAGATAAACCCAAAGAGGCCAACACCAAGACACATCATAATTAAAATGCCAAAGGTTAAAGACAAAGAGAGAATCTTAAAAGCAGCAAGAGAAAAGCAGTTAGTTACCTACGAGGGAGCCCCCATAAGACTGGCAGCTAATATCTCAACAGAAACTTTGCAGGCAAGAAGGGAGTGGCAGGAAATATTCTAAGTGATGAAAAGCAATGACATACAACCAAGATTGCTCTACCCAGCAAGGTTGTCATTTAGAATTGAAGGACACATAAGGAGTTTCCCAGACAAAAAAAAAGCTGAAGAAGTTCATCACCACCAAACCAATACTACAAGGAATCTTGGAGGTGCTTTTTTGAGATGGGAAGGGGGTTGAGGATGGGTGAAAGGGGAATAGAGTAAGAAGTACAAATTGGTTGTTACACAGTAGTCATGGGGATGTAGGGTACAGCATAATGAATATAGTCAACAATATTGTAATAACTAGGTATGGTGCCAGATAGGTACCAGATCTATCAGGGTGATAGATGGGAATGAGGTTGGGAGCAGGGTGAAATACGTGAAGGTATGAAGAAATTCAAATTGATAGTTAATACAGTATGGGGAATATAATCAACAATGTTGTAAAGATCATGTAAGGTACCAAATGGGCATTGGACTTATCAGGGGGATAGACTGTGTAGATGCCTGACCAATACACTGAAGAGCTGAAGTAGAATAATATTGAATGTCAACTGTAACTAAATTTATAGGCATGTATAGTCATGGGATGTAGAGTACAGCATAGGGAAGATAGTCAATGGTATTGTAACAGCTGTATAAGATGTCAGACGGGTAGTAGCTTGGGGGGTGGGTTATAACTTTATGAGGGGTTTAAATGTCTATTTAAATGTTGCTTTGTACACCTGAAACTAATAAAAATAAGAGGAAAGTGCAAAAGTTCCAGAAACATCAAAGTATAGCATACATTAGGTTTATAATTTAACATATTACAAAAATGGTTCAAATTCTCTGCTCCTTCCTAAATCTACTTCCTTTCCAAGTGACTTTGCCTGTCCTGCTACCAAGAGATTGTCCCATCCCATGACTCTGGGCTGGCCTTGGGATTGGTGTTGGCCACTAAAATGAGGCAAAAGTATGCTGCCATTTCTGAGTATAGGCCTCAAGAGGTTTCCTCTCTTCCATTCTCACTCAAATCCTGGCCACCACCAGGAGAACAAGCCCCAACTAACTTGCAAAAGGATGAATTTTCCAGGTCAAAGCCATTCTAAATTAGTCAGTCACAAGCTGACTTATCAGTAGACCTAATTCTCATGAAGGAGCCCAACCCAGATCATCAGAGCCATCTAGCCTATCTGTAGACACATTAGAAATAATAAAGAATTGTTTTAAGCTACTACATTTTGGATAGTTGTTACTTAGCCATAACTAACTGATATAATAAATTTTTAGAAAAATGCATCAGTTGTTGAATTGATATCCTGCCCAGATTTGTTACAAGTGTATACTCAGTGCTTACATCCCTTTTTCCTTTCTTTGACCCTTCCCCTATCCAAATGGTAGTTCCTCGGTAACTATTAAGATACCAAAGTTGCCAGTCTGGTCTCTTCAATTTTTCACTTCAGTGTTTGGTATTCATTCATGTTAAAGTGTTCATGACTAACAAAAGAGTAAAGTATTTTTCTTCTCAAGGGACCTCTGCATTTTAACTGAGATCACAGCTGTTCAATCTTTAAGTGGCTGTATTATTTTGCTAGGACAGCTGTAGTAAAGTATCACAGACTGGGTGAGTTAAACAACAGAAATTTGTTTTCTCATAGTTCCAGAAGCTGAAAATTTGAGATCAAGGTGCCGGCAGAATTGGTTTCTTCTGAGGCCTCTCTTCTTGGCTTCCAGATGGCCGTCTTCTCCCTGTGTTTTCACATGATCTTCCCTCTGTACCTCTTCTTATGTCCAAATTTCCTCTTCTTATGACGCCACTCCTATTGGATTAGGGCCCACCTTCATGACCTGATTTTAACTTAGTTACCCTTTTAAAGACCCTATCCCCAAATACGGTCACATTCTCAAGTACTAGGGTAGGGGGTGGAGGTGAGGAGGAAGACTAACGTATGAATTTTAGGAAGCCAGTTCAACCCATCACCGTTGCTTCAGTGAATGTTATACAGTAAAGGTGGGAACAGAAGAAAGCTCCTGGCGTGGAGGAGCTCTGCAAGGGTAAAGGCCAACACATAAGGAGAAATGAGATAGGGCTAGACACTTCAAACAAGTGACGCTACTTGTTTTCATTGAACACTGACTGTTGCTCAGCATGATGCTGAGTTTATTACTATAATGTTACGTTTGTTCCTAACAGCAACCTTATTAGGTAGTTCCTATTATTTTTACCGTAATAACTTTTTCCCAGGTTATACAGTGAAATAAGTTGCAGAGTTAGAATCTGAATGCACTGTCTCTAACTCTAAAATCCATATTCTTTCCTCTCTCAAATACAAACAGAAATTGGTTTCCAAACCGAGCTAAGTAGGGTATATTTCTGGATCATACCCAGGGGCAAAATGTGAGGACTAGATAAATTCAGTAAACAGTAAATAAAGTCAGACGGGAAGCAACATCAAAGCGTAATTTTCAAGAACTTCAAAAGCACTACTTTCTTACAAATATATATGGAACATGTGCCAATTAATATCAGAAATCCATTAATGGCAGAAATAGAATGGCAAGGCTTGTTAAGAGGAGAGTTCAAAAGACTGAAGCACATATTGTCAGTAAAAGAAAAAACATTGAAATAAGATTGTTAATTAAGTACAAAACAGGTTAATGTACTACAGGGCAATAAAAAAGTTTTATTGCCCTGCAGTACAGGACAGAAATCATTTGCAATGTATCAGTCTTCTAAAGGTTGACATTTAACTTTGGAGAGGCTGGGCTCTAATCAATAGTAAATAGTAAATCAAACAACGTGCATTATGCTAGAGCTGTTCTGTCAATATGGTGGCCAAGTTGCATGTGGCTATTTAATTTTGAAATTAAGTTAATTAAACTTACATAAAGTTAAAAATTATGTTTCTAAGTTGGACTGGCCATATTTCAAATTCTCAGTAGACAAAAGTGGCTAGTGGGTATCATATCAAACAACTCAGATTTAGAACATGGCCACCATCACAGAAAGTTCTTATTGGACCACACTTCCCTAGAACATCAGATGAACTTCAGGCAGGCTTATTAAAGAATTCTATAGCATGACACAAAAAGGCAAACTTTTGCATAATTTTCCTTAATAGCAGGAACCGTGAATTGCAGAAACTTGGAGTTTCATTGGAAGAGCCATGAAAATTGAGATGAGAGGTTAGCTATACTGGCAGCTAGTATCACAAAGATTTTTTCTGAGCACTTCTACCATGGTCCATCAATTTCAAGGCATCTTTACTATATTGTGGCTAAGACACTGTGTGGCTCTGATATGAATCTGTTTTCATAGAAGTGGAATCCCAAGATAATTGTCTTAAAATGTTTTGCTGCCAAATCTCAAAACTAATTTTGAAAAACTATTGATCCCCTCACAAATTTTAGGTTGAATCCAGTGATGTAATAACATTGTTACATCATATTTTAAATATATCCAAAGGAATCTAATAACAAATGGCATTTTGAAACTTAGCATCATTCATTAAAAAGAAAAAATTCTCCAATGAGAGTCAGTAATTTTTCATTAATTTTTTTGCCATTTGAAATCAAATTTTTATTGTAGTTCTGCTATAGAATTTTATCCTAAAGTAATTTGTTTTATATTTGAAAGTTTTTTTGTTCATTCGACATTCTTCTAAGCTCCAAAAATATGCACAATAAATTGAAAATTCTGTTTATATTACCAATGACCATAAAGGTTGATATATTTAAAAATTTATTGAAATAACATTGCCGTTATTAATTCATAATTAATTAAAAAACAGTATAAATCTATTCCAAATTTTGGTAAATAAATATTGAACACAAAGGTACATTTTGTTTTGCAAATACATCTCTAAATGAGATAAATAAGATGTTTTCCCAATTCATATATTTGTGGATATTATGAAGGACATAAATATTTCCTTAATTGCTAAAAGGACATGGGTCTGATCGTGGATTCTATTTCTTTTCTCTCTTTTTTTTTTTGTATATATAATAACTGTGAAAACTTGTTCTCAAAAATAAGTACACAGGATTGGCAGAAGTTTAGTTTTAGCAGTGGCATTCAATTTTTTGAACTTTCCAAATATTTGCCAAAACACATGGTGATCTATCATAAAATATTTTTTTAATGACTCTATCAGCTATGAACTTGACAAAGCCCTCCTTCAATTCTGCTGAAAGATCATGATTGGAAACCCCCAGACTTGCAAAATTATTAATATTTCTATCCCAATCACTAGAGTTGTTCAATATCTCAATTTCTGGGAGAAATAGCAAAACAAGATTTACCAAAAATAATCAAATACTATTAACCAGGGCTTATTACTCTTTCAACTAGAGATACACTCTGAAAAATTTTTGAAAATCAAAGTATTGTTAATTTCTATCCACCTTTACAAATGAAATATTTTTATAAAATGTCTTAAGACATTATATGCCTTAAAAACATTTTTCTTTCTTTATCTAAATCAGACTTATAGATCAATTCATGGAAATATCACCTGAGTGACCGAACTGGCATAGTCAGGCCTCAATTTTAAACTCATCAGCCAAACCCATCTTATCTGTCAGAAAAAAAGTGGGACATAATTTTTCTATACAAATAGATATGTTATAATGCATATCAAAATAGCCATCTTACAGAACACATCTTATAAGGTGTATTAGTGAAAACATGATAAAAATCTATCAATTTTATGCTAAGTTATAAAAAAGACAAAAAAATCAATATTCTACTTCTCATTATTTAATTTGTAATCATTTAACATAACTAAAATATAAATCATTTGTGAAACAAGGAGTATGATATAAAGCATGATATTTCTTTAAAATGTGTGTGTGTGTGTGTGTGTGTGTGTGTGTGTGTGTGTGACATTCTGGTGTTCTATTTTTGAGAATAATGAAATAAGACTCATGTATGAAAAATTAGAAAGAATTTCTTAAACTTCATTAGTTATCATGATCAATCTCTATGTACTTAATTTAAAAGAATAGCATAAACTGCTAGAAACAAATTGGTCTGACAACCAGCACTTAATTCCACTTCTGTTCAAGCCGTTTCTTCTCAGTCTAGTTGGCAGCCTGGGGCTACTCACGTCAACCTCAGGCTGCTTGTGGCAGCCCCGCTCCTGGGAGAGCTGTTGTTCACAATCTTAGCTGTAGATGGCGCAGCTTACTAGCCCATGCGGGAATTGAACTGGCGACCTTGGCTTTAGGAGCACAGTGCTCCAACCACCTGAGCCACCAGGCCAGCCCACTTAATTTTTTTTTAATTGCAAGAAAAACAATGTGACATTTATAAGATGAAACCAGATAAGGTTACTGTAATCAAGATAAATACCTAATGATATTATTTGATAACATAGGTTTTAATTTTCTTAACAACAACAAATGTGAAAGAAGTCTCATAAAATTTTATCTGTGATTGGTATCCAGAAGAAGGTGATGCTCCCAGAAAAGTTTTAATGAATCAGAGTCACTAACCTGTCATCTTTCATTCATTCAAAGTTTGTTTTCTACCTCTTTCAAGGGATGAAGATTCCTAATAGACATCAGTTACATTTAAACACATGAAATCAATTAATATTTTAGCTTTCAGTATTTCTTATGACCTCTTTGCTTTGTTCTTGTGGAATCTACCTCAAGAGGTATTCCTTCTTTGCAGTATTCAGGGATTTAAGAGGTTAGGACATGCACTCCCACTTTCCTATTCTACAAAATGTTTGAATTAAGAAACATTTAGAAATGAATGGTAATGAAACATAGACATAATAAGAACTATATATTTGGTCTCTGGGCCCATTTCCTGACCCGGAGCTCATAAAACCCTTGCAATCTCTGAAATGCTAAGTGTCTTTTTTGTATGCTAATGAATGACTGGTAGCCTAGGGCTTCTAGGTAGCCACTGTGTGAGGGCCAGTTGCCAAGGGAACCGATGTGTGATTTGATTAGAGGGTTGGAATTCCGCCCCCCCACACACACACACACACTTGGGACTGGAGGTTGACTTAATGCAATCATGTGTATGTAACAAAACCTGCATAAAAACCCTAAATGAAGTGGTTTGGAGAGCTTCTGTGAACACATTGAGGCCCTGGAGAGTGGCACATACGGAGAGGGCAAGGAAGCTCGGCACCCCTTTCCCCCATACTTTGCCCTATGTGTCTTTTCCATTGGTTATTTTTTAATTTTATCCTTTTATAAGTAACAGGTAATACAGAGGGTGCCAAAAAAAAGTATACACATTTTAAGAAAAGAAAAATCTATGAAAATTGTAATACTCAATATATACCAATAACAAAAGATGAATACAAGTCACATTTGACTTCTGCAATTACAAGAGGTGCTCAAAGTGGTTACCATCAGCGTCCAGACGCTTCAGATTATGGCAAACTACTGCTTTAGCAACATTGACCAAAGTGTCCACTTGTATACATTTTTTTGGCACCCCCAGTAATAAGTAAAGTGCTTTCCTGAGTTTTGTGAGCTATTCAAGAAAATTATCAACCAGGAAGAGGGAGTTGTGAGAATCCTAGATTTATGGCCAGATGGTCAGAATGAATTTATGATTGGCATCTGAAGTGGGGACAGCCTCATAGGACTGAGCCTTTAATTTGTGGGATCTGACGTTAATTCCAGGAAGATAGTTTCAGGATTGAATTGAGAATAAGTGTGTGTGTGTGTGTGTGTGTGTGTGTGTGTGTGTGTGAGAGGGCACATACATTTAGTGTCAGAAATATGTGTAGTAGAGATAGAAGTGGCATTTTCTCTTTTATACCACAGGTCAAATTCTGAGGGACATAAAAGCAGTACCTAGAAGAAAATACATAGCTTTAATAAATACATAAAGAAACCAAAAAGGGTAAAAAAAAAAAAAGTGAGCTAAGCATGCAAATGAAGAATATGAAAAACAGCAGGAGAACAAATATAATAAACCAAAGACAAAGGATTTATTAAAATAATGGCAGAAATCTATGAAATTGTGACTAACAGAAATAACAGCAAATAGCAATAATTAAGCAAAACCAAAAGCTAGTTCTTTGAAAAGCTTAATAAGAAAGACAGATTTCTGACAAGACTAAACAGACGAAGTGGAATTTGCAAATAAGTAAGTTGATAAAATAAAGGAGAAAGACTATGCATGCAACAAAATTTAAAATAAAAAAGAATATTATGAATTACTCTATATCTATTAATTTGAATATATAGATGGAATGAACAATTTTTAGAAAAGTAACTGCAAATATAAGCAAAGTAGAGAGAATTTAAATGGACCAGCTAGGACAAAAGGAATTAAATTGGTTCTCAAAGACCTCTTTTTCTATAGCACCCATAGCTAACTGGCTTTATAAGTATTATGTCTCAAATATTTAAGAAATGGTTAATTCCTATTGTTTACCACGCTTTCCATAAACTAGCGAAAGAGAAAAGTCTGCCTCTCTGTAACTGACAAAATAAAAGAGTTTTAAAACGAGGGAGCTAAACATCATTAAAATACTTTAAATAAGGGAGTGATATGACCAGGTTTACAACTGAAGATCACTCTTCCTGATGCCTACAGTACGAACTAGTTGAAGTTTAAATTGATGGAAGAAGACGGCAAGTTAGGAGAATATTGCAATAGTCAAAGTGAGAGATAATAAGAACCTGAACAAAGAAAATAACAGTGGTAGAGGAAGAGATGTACTAGAGAGCGTATAAGGAATTAGAATTGACAGGCGTTCAAAACTGATTAGCCTTGAGAAGCAATGGTAAGAGAGGGCTCCAAGGCAACCGTCAGATTTCTGGCCCAGGAGACGCAGGGAGTCACAGTTGCCTTAACCAAGGTGGGGGTGGGAGTGGTAACCAGAGAAAGACAGGGGGTATGCAGTTAGCCACAGTTAGGACTAGGGGAGGAGGGACAAATTTGCTGATTTTTAGATACCATAAGCTCCTCCAGAAGTTGCTGTCCAGGAAGCAGATGAATGTAAGGATCCAGATCAGAGGATAAAAATCTGGGCCAAATATTCAGAAGTCTTCGGCATATAGAAGGTCATGGAAAGCATGGGTATTGATGAGATACATCGGCTGAGACCTTGTATAGAATGAGAAGGTCAAGGAAGGAATGAGGACAGTAACAGAAGTTTCCAGTGTCTCTTCTTAAATGTCCTGTGCTAGCACTTGCACCTTCTACCTGAGGATATTCTAACCCATGGAACATGGTGGCTCATGCAGTGCTTGGACTGGAGGCCCATGGAATTAATGCCCCTAGAAAGAGCCCTCAACCAGTGAGGACTGGGCATTGTTGGTAGATAGATGCCCAGCCTCCTCCCACTTAGTAGAGACAGTTCTGAAAAAAGGAGTAGGACGATGCAGAGATTTGTCTCCAGAGCCCCCACTCGCATTGAGCTCTAGTTGTTCATAATGGTAATGCATTTTTATTGACAATGCACATTTCATAGGCCTTTTTCTGCCCTGTCTCACTTCCCTACTACCATACTGTTGTTCTTTAGGATCACCTCAATACAAATTCTTTTTTTTAAAATTAGTTTCAGGTGTACAAAACAATGTAATAGACATTTATCATTTATATCCCTCACACAGTGATAAGCCCCTCCCCCCATCTACTACGCCTCTGACATCGCATACAGCCATTACATTTCCACTGTCTCTATTCCTAATTCTGTACTCCACTTCTTGTAACCATATATATATATTTATATAATTATAGTTGACATTCATTATTGTTCAGCTTCAGCTTCAGGAGCACAGTGCAGTGATCAGGCATCTACATCATCCCTGAGGTGGTCTCCCTAATGAGACAAGTGTCCATCGGATACCCTACAAAATCTTTACAACATTATTGATTACATTCTCCAAATTCACTTTCATAACCTCGTGGCAATCTTGTGGTTACCGATTGTGCTTTCTAATCCCCTCACCTTCCCCCTTATCCCCACCCCCCTCCCTTCTAGCAACACTCAGTTTTTCCTCCAAGTCTCTGAGACTGTTCCTGATTAGTTCATTCACTTATTCTTTTCTTTAGATTCCACATATGAGATCATATGGTATTTGTCTTTCTCTCTTTGACTTATTTCACTTAACATAATGTTCTCTACGTCCATCCGTATTGTTGCAAATGCTAAGATTTCATTCTTCTTTATGGCTGCATAATACTCCATTGCATAAATGTACCACAGTTTCTTAATCCAGTCATCTACCGATGGGCATTTTGGTTGTTTCCATGTCTTGGCTATTGTGTATAGTGCTACAATAAACATAAGGGTGCGTAAATTTTTTGAATTAGAGTTTTGGATTTCTCCCGATAGATACCTAGGAGTGGAATTTCTGGGTCATAAGGTAATTCCATTTTCAGTTTTTTTAGATACCTCCATATGTTTTCCATATTGGCTGCACCAATCTGCAATCCATACAAATTCTTGTCCCAGGTTCTGGTTGTGCGGAAACCATAAGGTATCTAGAGTAGTCAAATTCATAGAATCAGAAAGTAGAATGGTGATTGTCATGGACTATGGGGAAGGAAGACATGGGGAGTTTAATGGTTATAAGGTTTTAGTTTTACAAGATGGAAATTAGTTACACAACAATATGAATATACTTAACACTATCAAATGTTACATTGAAAAATAGTTAAAATGGTTAATTTTATGTTTCAGCAGTTTACCAAAATTAAAAAAAAAATAATGATAAAAAAAGGAAAAGGATAACAAATGGTGTCAAGAGCTGCAGCAAGGTCTTAAAAAATAGAAATGACAAAAGATGTATGGACATGGCAAAATTGGGGTGCTGAGGAACCTAGAAGAGGGATTTCATCACAGCAAGGGTGGTACAAGCTGGAAAGCAGTGAATTGGGCCATGATTGGGTGAGATGAATATATACTGAATATTTATAAGAAAGGCAGAAAACCAGTGGAGCAGGAGAAAATCAGAGAAACCTACTTCTTGAATAATCTTACAGTTTCGTGAGAATACATAAAATGAAACCTTCTCCATTTGCAGAGCACTTATAATTGAGAACCCAGTTATATTGATCTCTGTGGCATTTTGTTCATCATATATTTACATATAGATATGTATATATGTATATATATAGAGAGAGAGAGGAAGAGAGAGGAAGAGAGAGAAGGAGAACAAGAGAACAAGCGAGAGGGATAATGGTGAGAAAATCAGGTATGGTTCCTGCACCTAACTCTTCACAGTATAATTGTCCAACAGGCGAATGGAAGTAACCAAATACTTATACAAATTAATAATACAAATATTCATATGAATGGCATCATACTCAGATGAATGCTTGAGAAACAGGGATACATGGTGCTGTGAGAACATTATAATTGTAATTAGACCCAACCAAGAAGGCAAAGTCAGTCATGAACGTTCTGAAATGGTTAGAATTAATACAAATGGCCTCCTGTCTATCTATTTATCATCTATCTATCATCTATCTATCTATCTATCTATCTATCTATCTATCTATCTATCTATATCTATATATCTATGTATTTATCTATCTATCATCTATTATCTATCTATAAACAATATAGAGATTAAGAATTTGTGGGGAGGACAGTATTTTTCTGTTAAGATGACAGTTATGTAGAAGCTCTCAAATGTTTAGAAATCTAATGAAATAGTGCCTTTTTAATTTATAATTAAGAATAATTTAATTTATAATTAAGAATGAATTAAATATGTTCTCAGGGCAAGATGAAAATGGGAGTAGGATTATGCAGAGATTTGTCTTTCGGCCACAGTTTTAGAAACTGTACCTGATGGTCTTATTTTCTGGGTATTGAAATTAGACATATTTGCTTTACTGGTTTCTCCATTTTGTAAGAGGGAGAGAAAGCTTTAGAAAATAATTTACTCTAATTTCATGCAAATTGTAAAATCTGTGCTGTTTCTGGCAATATTTAGCTTTCCCATCTTCTTCCCCAGGAATCCCTCTTCATGCTTTGTTAAGCTCAGAGAAAGACTATGTGCTTCCTTTGCACACACACACACACACACACACACACACACACACACATACACACACACACAAGGGCGGGGTGGGGGAGAGAGAGAGAGAGGGAGAGAGAGAGAGTTTGTTAACTTACACAGATTGCTTGGAAAACCAAGCAAGCAGGGATTTTAAAAGAAAAGGGGCACATACTTAATTTTTCCTGGACCTCAGTTTTTTATTCAGTTTAATTACTCCAGTAATGTCTCAGTAGTTGGGCAGAGGGGGAAAAAGTGAATAAAAAATAACATGTAATACATTTATAGAAATATATATCACTAACTATAACTCATAGATCTTTATTGACTTGCAGTGAGCTTTGGGCCTGGAATGCAGCAGGTAACCGAGAAATGTTTGCTGAACAACTGACTTAAAATGAACATATGTAGAGACCAGTTTAAGTAGGTGGGCATTGCCAATATTAAGTACTTATTCCCAACATAATATTCAGAATGTTCCTACAGACCTATGTGGTTTCATCACATTTATCACAAAGAAATTTATAGCAGTCCCAAGTGATATATCAAAATAATTTTCACCCCCAAAGTTCAAGGAGGTAGCATTTTTCTCATTAGGCACATCTATTGATTAAGCCCACATCATTCTTGTTGTGTAAAAGGGAAATGCTTTTGAAGACTAACTGCTGTGAATTTAGCTCTTTCCTTTTATGTTGATTATTTTTACTCAGCCTAATTGTCTTAAAAGCTGATTCAGAACAGTGGTAAATTGCTAAAATGTTTACCATTGAGCCACAAGCACAAGTTTTGTGTCTGTAATTTCTTAAATCTTGATTTTGAAATGCTTTTGGAAAACAAAAGCAAAATAAAAAGCAAAGACCCTCTTAGTGCTAGATTAAACTTCACATGGGTGTTTATCATATGAAGACTATACTTGAATAAAAATTGCTCAAAAACCCACTTTGGTAGAGATCTTACATTCTTTTACTTTTTTTTGGGGGGGGGAGGGGAGCAGGACTTTATTGGGGAACAGTGTGTACTTCCAGGACTTTTTTCCAAGTCAAGTTGTTGTCCTTTCAATCTTAGTTGTGGAGGGTGCCGTTCAGCTTCAAGTTGTTCTTTCAGTCTTAGTTGTGGAGGGCGCAGCTCAGCTCCAGGTCCAGTTGCCATAGCTAATTGCAGGGGGCGCAGCCCACCATCCCTTGCGGGAGTCGAACCGGCAACCTTGTGGTTGAGAGCCCACTGGCCCATGTGGGAATTGAACCGGCAGCCTTCGGAGTTAGGAGCATGGAGCTCCAACCGCCTGAGCCACCGGGCCGGCCCCTGGTCTCACATTCTCAAAATATGTCCTGTATACACACAAATCAGTGTACGAAGAGAATCTTTTAAGGATTCATGGAGCCTTTCAATATTATTTCATAATAAAAAGGAACCAATTACTGATATATTAAACAACATGGATGAATTTTACAGACATTGTAACAAGAGTAAAAATGGACCCAAAAGAATATACCCTGTATGATTTCACTTATATGAAGCCTAGAGCATTCAAAACTAAGCTGCGGTGATTAAATTAAGAAAGTGGTTGCTTCTGGGAGAGAATTTGACTGGAAAGGGCCACAGGGGAACTTTCTAGAGTGATGACAACGTTCCCTATCTTGCTTTGGTGGTTACACAGCCATATTAAAATTTCAAAACTCATTGAACTGAACACTTAAGAACTGTGTGTTTCATTTTATATAAATTATACCTCAATTTAAAAAAATCAGGCACTCAAGAATAATTTTAGCTTTGATAATTTGATGATAAAGAACAAAAGTTGATTTTATAACCAGAAAGAATATGGTCAACTAGGGATGAGATATTATCCAAATACACACTAAATAAATGTGGTTGACTAATTGTATGTGCTCTACTGTGAACACTGCTCAGTTTTGTGATGGGTAATGAAATAGGAAAATTCACAAAAGAGTAAGTGTGAAACTTTGTAAAACAAATCAAATATGTGTATAGTGCGTACGGGTGTGATACTGTAGCAGAGTACAGTGGCCTAGTCAAGCCATATGTAATACTTTTTAATGATTATAGCCATCATATAGATGCATAAATATTCATATAGATCATTCGTCTGTATATTTCTGTGGAGACTTCATCTTCCAATATAGTGCTTAGATTACATGCCGGGCATTGCCTCTGGGACCAAAACTTTCTGCTTCACTCTGTAAACCTCTTGTATATATTAAGATTCTGCATAAAATTCTATTTGGAAAATAGGTTTTGTGGCTAAAATAAGATTGAATTTCATTGTAGAAACTGGCATTTTATTTCTCCTGAGTCATACAAGAGAGTGTTTCAACTCTTTTTCCAGTAACACATAGGTAGTAGGTAGTAGTTGTAGCGGGTTCTGTTCACCCTCCCTACTCCCTTGCTTAGCCTATTTTGTGATCAGTGGATTCATTTTCAGAATGGGAATCACCACTCAGATTCTTAAAGGTTGTTATATTTCTTCCTAGAGATGCTGACTATAAATGATGTTGCTGCCATAAACTTGGGTTATGACTGCATGAGCCAAAATTTTTCTCATAAGGTAGATAACAGATAGCATTAGAATATAACAGGATTTTGCATGCCTTTTAGATACCATTTCTAGAAAAGTACTTTTTAGTTACTAATACCTGAATGTTTGTACTAACATTGTGCCAGATTTAGAAGAATTTTATTAAAAACTTTTGATTTAGCATCAATTTATTTTAAGACAAATTTTACAATAAAACCTGACTTCCTGAACAAACAAACAAAATTAGACCTTCTCTGGTTGAAGTAGGATTAGGGAACCTGAAGTCTCACTTATCTGGATTCCCTTTCATTTTCTGCAAGCAGCCCCCAAGGAATCATAGCATAACCCTAGAGAACACATAAAGATATTGATTTGGAGCAGTTCCTCTCACGGGGACATCTGACGATGTCTGGACAAATTTCTCATTGTCAACACTGTGCAGAGCAGGGCCTACTGGCGTCTAGTGGGTGGAGGCCAGAGATGCTGCTAAACATCCTACAGTGAGGACAGCCCCACAACAAAGAATTAGTTGGCCTCAAATGTCAATAGTGCCAAGATTGGGAAACCCTGATTTGAAGCAAAATTTAGAGACACAAACATTTAGGTGTAATTTGTTCCACTTTGAGACTGAGTTAATGAAAATCCACTTAAATATTTTGTTATAGTATTATGAGGTAAAAATTTAGAGCTTGTCTTGGCTACTTAACATTTCTGAGCAGCTGCTTATAGCATTGCTTTTCTGTCTTTAATGACTTATCCAGAACTAATTAGGAAAAACACTTTAAGGTGTCTCCTTAGCGACCTTAATTGGGTCTTGACATACTTGGTCTTCATTTTTCTCCCCTATCCAGAGGTCAGAAGTACCAACCTCACCACACAGTTCTAAAACACAAGGAAAACTTTCAACCATTTTTTGAAAGCAAGAAAGCAGTTATGATTTAAATTCCTAATTATGCTACCATTAGATCTACGTTCTAGCTAATAAAACTAAGCTAATAAAAACTGTAATTCTTCATTTAAGAGTTTCTCCTGGAGATGGAGAATAATACCTGTCTGCCTATTATACAAATAATATGTCCATTGTAACATGTCTATATAAACATTTCCATCATGTTTTATTGTTATAAAAAACAATCCACACACTTGCACAGGAAATTAAGCAATAATTAATGAAAAACAAGAGAACAAGTTATTAATATTTTCAGTACAGAAAGCAATCAAGGCTGCTTGCCAGTATCATATATTACTTAGAAGAAAGTTGTTGTTCTTTTGTTAAAACTCATTGTTTTGAATTTGACAGAATGGAAGACTAATTTTCAACACCCTTCAGTTCAAGGATACAATGGCATAGGCAAGTTTGCATGTTTTGAGTGCTCTGTATTTTTTAAATTATGAATCTTTTAAAGTTTAGATTCTGTAAGTGTGATCCACTCTCTCACTTGCAAGCTCACTTTATCAGTTATTGCTGCATAAAATAGTTACTTATTGCTGCATAAAAACTACTCTATAGCTTAGTAGCTTAACACACGATTTACATATTTAGCTCTTGACTCAGTGTAGGCTAGGCTTAGTTGGGTTATTATTTTAGTCTTGGCTGGCCACCTTTATGCATGGGCAATCACCAGTAGATCAGCTATGTGACTCTGCTTCTTGCAGTTGGCTAGCTGTTGACTGGTACAAAATGGGGACCACTGGGTCATTGACTACCAGGCTAGCCCTGGGTTTTTCACATAGAGAGGCAAGGGTCTGAAGAGAGAGAGCAGAAAATTCAAGGCCTCTTGCAGGCTAAGCTCAGAACTGGCACAAAATTGCTTTTGTCACATCCTATAAGCTAAAGCAAGTTAAAAGACCAGCCCAGATTCAAGGCATGAAGAAGTAGGTTCTGCCACTTAATGGGAGGGATTGCTAAGTGTGTGGCTGTAAGGCCAAGCAGAGCATTGAGGACATTTATGTAATCAGTCTGTCACACTCACCAGCATGCTGCTATCTTTAATCTCCTGAGCTTGAGCCTCCCTGGGGTAACTACCACAAGGACAATGTAACACAACCCAGAAATGCATGGGTATTAATGCTCAATGGAGTGACCTTGAACCGATGAGAGACAGATGAAACTGGCTGGCAGATAAGTTATTTTATCTTCCTTCTCTTAGCCTGTTCTAAGGTGCTGTGTCTCCATGAGGTCCCTCCAGAAGACATCTACTATGACAGAGCTACCACAGGTTTTTTGAAACTGACTAGCTCTGAAACTCACCTCTTTGTATTTTTTTACCTCCCTTGCCTCTCTTCTTTTCTTGCCTCTCTCTCATTGGATGTGCACTTTTCCAAAACACATGAAAGGAGTAGCTTTTACTATATAACAAAATACCGCAAAATTTAGTGGCTTAAAACAACATGCATTTATTTAGGTCACAATTCCATAGGTTGGCTCTTTGGGCTGGGCTCAGGTGGGCAATTCTTCTGGCCTTAGCTTTAGTTGGCTGCTAGGTTGGCTAGGAGTTGGCTAATCTAGGGTCACTTATGCTCTTGAATGGGCTTAAAATTTTTTCTTTTTGTAAAGGCACTATTAAACTAATATTAATTAAAATAAAAATAAACCTGCATGAAAGACTTAAATGTAAGACCTGAACCCATAAAACTCCTAGAGGAAAATATAGGAAGTAAATTTGCAGACATTGACTTTAGTAATATTATTACTGATATATCCCTCAGGCAAGAGAAGCAAAAGAAAAAATAAACATGTGGGATTACATCTAACTAAAAAGTTTTTTCACAGCAAAGGAAACCATCAATAAAACAAAAAGGCATACTACTGAATGGAAGAAGGTAGTTGTCAATGATAAGGGGTTAATATCCAAAATTTATAAGAAATTCATACAACTCCCCCCCAAAAAAACCAATTAAAAATGAGCAGAGGACATGAAGAGACATTTCTCTAAAGAGGACACACAGATGGCCAACAGACATATGAAAAAATGCTCAACATCACAAATAATTAGAGAAATGCAAATAAAAACCACCTCACTCCTGTCAGGATGGTACATTTATACAATGGAGTATTACTTGGGCATAAAAAAGAATGAAACCTTACTATTTGCAACAACATGGAGGGACCTTGAGAATATGATGCTAAGTGAAGTAAGACTGAGAAAGACAAATACCATATGATCTCACTTATATGTGGAATAAGAACAGAATAAATGAACAAACAAAACATAAATAGACTCAGAGATACAGGGGAAACAAAAACTGATGGTTGCTAGATGGGAGGGGTTTGGGGATGGGGGAGAAGATGAAGGGATTAGAAAACGCAAATTAGTAGTCACAATATAGTCATGGGGATATGAAATACAGTCTGGGGAATATAATCAATAATGTTGTAAAGATTATGTAAGGTGCCAGATGGGCACTGGACTTATCAGGGGGATCACTTCATAGACTGTAGAAGTCTGACTACTGCACTATACAATTGAAGCTGAAGTACAGTAATATTGAATGTCAAATATAATTAAATATATATATGGTCACGGGATGTGGAGTACAGCATAGGGAAGATAGTCAATGGTATTGTAACAGCTGTATGCTATGTCAGAGGGGTAGTAGATTGGGGGGTTTATCACTTTGTGAGGGGTGTAAATGTCTATTACGTTACTTTGTACACCTGAAACTAAAAAAATAAAGTAAACCAAAATATTACACATAGTCCTGTCACCTCTGCAATAAAAACAGTCCATTATCTTCCCATTTTTTTCCTACTACTTTTCCAGATGCATACAAGATTTTTCAGTAATGCCTCCTTAGACTCTTTTTTAAACAAGGCTGGGTATAGGAAAAAATATTACATTCTGTTTTTTTTGTTGTTGTTGTTTTTTGTTTTTTCCTAACTCTATATCATAGTTATTTCCATTACTAAATTATCTTCAAATTTTTTGCTAACAGCACAATACTTCAAACTTTGAGGGATCTAAGAGTTTACATATTTTCCTTCTCTCCGACAGATGCTTAGTCTGTTTTGTTTTATTATTGTCTCTTTGGGGTTTTACCATGAAAAATGTCATGGAAATTTATACGTAAAGCTTTTCTAACCTCTGCTTTTTAACACATGAGGTGGTTGAATCAAAGATCACATGAACTTGATATTATCTGAACAATCAGTTGGTATAAAACCTGCGGCAAAAAATAGTCATTAACAATACTCAGATTGTTCACTAGCAATACTCAGATTGTTAGTTTTATAATTTTTGTGCAATTTATATCAAAGAGGTGAATTGCTTCATTTGGTCACTCAAAAACCTGTTTGTCATATGCCATCCTATCATTTTCATCCCTAGTGAACACAAATATGAATAAAATGTAGAATTGATTCCAAGGAACTTTCAGACACTGAAATTCTGCTTCTTGCTAGTCTAGTTACTTGACTAGTTACTTACACTTATGATTATTATTCTTCATTATAATTAAATTAATAAATTAAAATTATACTTTAAAGTTATAAGAAAACAGTGTGGTGTTTGAACAGGAATAGAAAAACAACCTAATGGTACAGAATTCAGAAAAAGATTTAGGATAGATAAGAAATTATTATTTCAACTCAGTGGGGGAAAGTTAGGCTATTAAATAAATTACTGTTGTACCATCCATTTTAGGAAATAAAATAAAATTAGTTACCTACACGTGCCATAGGAAATGAAATCTGGTGGAATAAATTTCTAGATATAAAGACAGGAAGTACAAGGAAATACAGCATAATATACTTGAGGTTAGGAAGCGTTTCCTATGAAGACTCAACTCCCAAAATTCATAAAGGTAAATATGACCAGATTTGATTTTATAAAAACAATTTTAAACTTCTATAAAGTAAATATAAACTCATAAGTGACAGAATAGAGGAAAATATGTATAGCATAGAGAACAGTGTAAAATAGACACTATTTCTGTAATGTTCAGGCTTTATTTATGGACAACAAAATCCACATAAGCTGCTTTGGGCTGGAAAAAAATCTAATACAGGGAATAAGATGCAAACTAAATCAACACAAGGACTAAAACAACAGAAATTATTTCCAGCTGCGAAAGTACAAACCCAGAACCCATGGATACTGCCAACAGAAATCCACACTACATTTGTCTAAATCAGGAGAGTTGCCCTCATTAATAAAGGAAACAGATGAATCAAGAAGCTGAATACAGATTAGAATTTTGACACTATAGCCATTGATTGCAAAACCATATCACCTCCACAAGCCACAGCTATGAAAAATGTCCTGGGCCCTGCTTCTTTCTTCCCTCTCTTTGGAACAAAGTACTCTGTAAATGCATCTGATTTGTGCTCCTGAATTATGTTCAGTACCCAAGTTTCAGAAAAATCAGGTAAATCTGGTTTTTGCCTTCCAACTTCTACATGCTGGAAGAGGATTGGACTGAAAGATTAGTGAGTTTCAACACATTGTTTTCACCACAATCCCTAATATGCAAAGAGCTCCTATGAACCAAAAGGAACTGATTACTAAAAGTAATTCATAGAAGAAATAAAAACAACTTATATACCGTGTTTCCCCGAAAATAAGACCTAGCTGGACAATCAGCTCTAATGCGTCTTTTGGAGCAAAAATTAATATAAGACCCGGTCTTATTTTACTATAATATAAAACCAGATCTTATATGATATAATAATAATATAATATAATACAATACAATACAATACAATACAATACAATACAATACAATACAATACAATATAATATAATATAATATAATATAATATAATATAATATAATATGATACCGGGTCTGATATCTATATATATATATAGATATATAGATATACATATATATCTATATATCTATATCTATCTATCTATCTATCTATCTATCTATCTATCTATCTATCTATCTAGTCTATCCATTTCTCTACAAAAATATCTCGTTAATATCTACATTGCTGATTTGATGTACGGGTGTGTGTGTAAAATTCTGGAAGAATATACACTACACTGTTAATGACAATTACTTCAAGATAATGGGGTTGGGGAGAGGGAGATTT
Organism: Rhinolophus sinicus; assembly: GCF_057876585.1. NCBI lineage: Eukaryota > Metazoa > Chordata > Mammalia > Chiroptera > Rhinolophidae > Rhinolophus > Rhinolophus sinicus. Next base: position 30,817,619 of record NC_142513.1, read on the forward strand.
TGGTTTCTCCCCTGCATATTTTTGCATTGTTTGAGTATTTTGCAATGCTCTCGTAACTTAAAATATGCACAATGTACCAAGGAAAACGCTGTCAACAGTTATTCAAAGTGTTATAATGTTCCTTAAAACCCTCATTCCAAATGCTGTCAACAATAATTTCCAAAATTATCATCATAAAATATCTTCAAGGCCTAAAATCTTGCCTACAACATCTTCTGAGATTTGTCTGTCTGATAATCATCAAAATTCCCAAGTTAAATTAATTAACCTTGATACTATTCTTGGGAACTGCCCATCCCACACACAACTTTTGCCCGTCATAGCACTGTTTCCAGCTGGCAATAGATGTTATGTGCTAATGAATGCTGCTGCTAAATTGCAATCTAATAAAAATCTTGCTCAGATCCTTATCCAAAAGAGCTAAAATACAAATCCCAATAAATTGTGGAGTTTTTTTTTACTACTCCTTGACCTGAGAAAGTAAACATGACCTGAAACTGTGCTAGACAGTCAAAATTTACAATGAAAATAGCAAATGAGGCTGTACTTATTTTTGCTTTATATAAGCTGTCTGATTTCCCTGCAGCTCACCCTGGCTATTTTTGGCCCTGAGTATTTAATGAGAATGAAAAGCACAATGCAATTTGGGGGCCATTTGCTCCTTTAAGTTACCAAACCCAGATGTCACTGGAAATGACATTGCCTATTATCATTAAAGGCAAATGTTCTGCTCTTACCAAAGCCCATGGAGGACAATCCAAAACTGAGAATATATTTTTAAAGAGCAATATTCAGTTTTGTTTTGCACAGATCTTTACTGTGAAATTGATTAGAAGAGCTGTCCAAATCATTTAGAGTTTAAGATATACTGGATAATTCCCAGAGCCCATATGTATAAGACTAGGAAAAGAGCCCTCTTAATAAGTTAATCTCTAAACTAGGTGGAAATACAAAAATATGTCAATTGGAGACATAATTATCATAACGAACGAAGGCGAGTTTAAAATGAAAACAGCATATTTTTCCTGAATAGGATTTCATTCTATCCCCTGGAATTCTTCAATATAAATAAACATAGTCTCTAGAAATAAATGCTAACTGAAATACAGATTTTTCCTCCTTTGCAACTGATAAGAAAACTTGATCTATTATGATTTCATTTCTTAGTTTCCTCCCCCTTATTTTCATCCTTTCATTATTTTAAGGAAAATCTCCATGTAAAGACAAGTCTTAATTCCCAAGATCTCAAGTTTTGTGTCTTTGAATCCTGATTTTGAAGCAAGTTTCCCACATACCTTAGCAAATTGAGGTCTTCAAATGAAGTTAGTCTTGAATCTCATAGACATGGAAAGAAGCAGTTAGCTTGGGGTCTTCAGTGTTACGGAGATCATTCTGGAGGATTGTTTCAGGCAATGGAGTTTGGGCAAGGGAGAATGTCAATTTCCCTGTGACATTGGTTTCTATCAACAGTAATAACTACACAATAACACATGTCCTATTCCACTGGCTTCCTTCCTATTGCCAGAATAAAATACTAAATTTCTGCTAACTTTTCTCTTTTTTCCTATGTACCTAATTCCCACCCTTCATTTACAGCCAGCTTAAGTCCAACCAATACTTTTAAGATCTCTCAAGCTTTCCTGGTCTGGAAATCCCTTTTTGCTTTGTCAACTCATGTCCATAGCCTTTAAGGAGTTTTTAGTTCAATTATACTTGTATCATTAATAATTTTATAACAATAGTGACTCCTCTCCAAAAGTAGGTTGAAAACACTTTCAGGCTAAGATCCTAATTCTAATACATTTTTTCCCATTTTTAAAAATTATGGTATAATTCTCCATTTTTGTGTGCAGTTCTGCAAGTTTTGATAAATGTATATAGTCATGTGAGCCACCATTGTGACCAAATGTGGGGTACTTCCTTCACCTCAGAAAATTCCCTTATGCCCCTTTGTAGTCAACCTCTACATACATCCCTAGCTCCTGGCAACCACAGATCTACTTTCTGTCCCATAGGTTTGTCTTTGCAAAAGTGTCATATAAATGGAATCATACAATAGCCTTCTGTCTGGCTTCTTTCACTTAACATAATGCATTCAAGATTTATCTGTGTTGTTGCATGTTTCAGCAATCTGTTCCTTTTTTATTGTTGAGTCATATTCCATTTTATAGATATACCACAGATTGTTTACCAACATTCCACTTGAAGGACATTTGAGTTGTTTCCAATTTGGGGTGACTATTAATATAAATAGGATAACTTAGAAACATGCAAGTACTGGTTTTTGTGTGAATATAGGTTTTCATTTCATTTGGAGCAATACCTAAGAGCGAGATTGTTGGGTCCTACAGTACAGGCATGTTTCATTTCTACTGTATTTTCTAATGCACCCCACAACCTTGTAGCCTGCCTTATGTAATTGAGATATTAGTTGGGCTCCCTTCCGTTAGCGGTCTGGGTAAAATTGGTTCAGACAACTACAAAATACACAGCTTCAACAAGTTTAAAGTTCTCTCCTAATGTAAGCTTATTGGGGGGAATTGAACTTTGATGGGCATCGCGGCATCTAGTTTCTGGGTCTTTTCATGATGTCCTCTCCCACCACCCCACCAGCTCACCACTAATAACCTGGATTCAAAATTTGCAACACCTTGCAATTACTTACATACTGTCCAGTTACATGAAAGCATGAGTAAGCTTTATAGATTTTGCTGCAACTTCGTAGGGACCATAAGCTGTGTGGGTGAAAGTGTTAATGTTTTACATCCCACAGAAAACAACTAAAAATTATATCTTAAACATGTCTGTTTTTTCATGGAACCCTAACATGGACACTCACCATTCTGACTTCTTTCTATTTTCGTCCATTATAGGAGCTAGTCTTAGCTAGTTCATTTAGGAGAAAGTTGACCTTTCTCCAATTCTAAAGCAATTTCCCTCCCTTATCTGGAAGGCAACTCAGCTCTCTCTGCTGCTATTCCTGTTGGTGCATATATATACTCAGGAAAGCAGAAAAAATGCTTTCCCGTTAAGATTATTTTCCCTGCTTCCAGGGCTTATGACAGTTTCTCTTAAGAATGCTTTTCTAAAAATTAAATTATAATTATTTAAAAGTTGAATATTCATTTGTGGTGTAAGTTGATAACTCTTATTGTACCATGTAGTAGTGCTGTGTAACAAACCACCCCCTAATTTAGTGGCTTAAAGTAACAAACATTTTTTTAATGCTCATGAGGTCTCAGCTCAGCTAGGCAGTGTTGGTCACAGATGGTTTCATTCCTGTCTCTATAGTCAACAGCTGGTTGGGTTGATGGCTGAGCTGACCTAAATCAGGCTTGGCTCTAGGATGTTTTAACATGGCCTTGTCTAAGGCTACTGACTTCTCATCCACGTTGTCTCCCATTTTCAATCCAATAATCTGGCTTGTTTCTGTGGCAATGGTAGGGGTCCAGTGAAAGTGTAGAAGTATACATGACTCCTGCAGAACTAGCACACCACCACTTCCATAGCATTCCATTGGCCAAGCGAATCACAAGGTCAGCCCAAATTCCAGGGTGGAGAAAGACTCCACCTATCGATGGGAGTTGCTACAAAGTCACATTACATAGAGAATCCATATAGGAAAAGTGAAGAACTAGGGACGTTTTTGCAATCAATCCACCACACTTACAAAATCAGACTATCCTATTACTTAGAAGATCTAATTTTCCTACAATTCTAAACAAGTAAACTTTTCACTTTATTCAGGTCATGTACTCAAAGTTAATTAAAGTAAATTCACTTCGTTAAAAAATGTTGTACTTTCCCTAATGAAAAGCTAAAAATCACCCTATTGGATTCCTTTCAACTTAATAAACTACATATAACCTAAAGCTAAAACAGGACCACTATGGTCTTCTGTCAGTTATATTAATTAATACTATTGAATCCATTTAAATAAACAATATTAAAGGATTATATAAATTTTTTTAAATAGAAAGAAAATATGAAATAAAAAGGAAGCTAGTTTATAACTTAGAAGTCCTAGTATGTCTTGTTTTTCTTTAACGGAGGTGATTTTATGAAGTTATGCATGTGCATAGTTTAAAGAGTAAAATGGTTTCCCAACATTTGCTATGAAAAACACCAGCCTTGCACATACCTGCAGTTACTGTCCTCTTCCAACAGGCAAGTACTTTCAGCCTTTTACTACAAGCTATTCTTTTGGTTTAGAATCCATATTGCTTCAAATTGTGTGCTTATATTGCTCCCTCTTAATTTTCAGTCTTGGGCATTATTTATTATCTCCCTATTATGGAAAATGGTGACCTCCACGTGATCCGTGCTGCATCTTCCTGCTCCCTTATCACCCACCTTTCCCTCCTCCCCATCCTTTTAGGATAGTTGTATCCCAATTTGGGTTAGAACAGTATGCACTTATTATACAAATGCTATCCACAACTGATCCATCTGATATACTATAATTACTTTTCATTTCTTATAAACATTTTTTGTTTATAATTAATAATTGTGTTTTATTTCCTTAATTCTCCATGTATTTGTTTTCTCACAACTCAACCCCAAATTCTCTGCCAAGTATTTATATCTCTTCTTTAAATACTCATCTATATCATGGTTGAATAATTTCATTTTCTCAAATAAATGTCTCCCAAAGCCTTCTAGCATGTTTTCATCAGGAGACGTGTCCTATGTCTGGTGAAACAACATCACCCTGGTGATTCTGTTTATCTCTTCCCTATGTTGGGCTCTCTATGTCTTAAAACCTGTATCTTTTTTTTCTTCTTCTTGGTTTATTTATTTGCTTTGGTGGTATATATCCTCCTGAAGAAAAATTGTTTTTCATTTAGTTATTTTATTTTTAATTTTTAAAAATTATATTCGTCAATTACAGTTGGCATACAGTATTATAATATTTTCAGGTGTACAACTTCCTGAAGAAAAACTTTAGAGATATTGTGTGCCTGAAAATATTCTGTCCTCACATTAAGTGACATGTTGCCAAGAGTATAGAATTCTAGGTTGAAAATAAATTATCTTTGGAATTTTTAAGGCATTTTGAAGGTATTTTCCCATTGTCAACTGCTTTTAGTGTTGTTATCTATAGCTTCTAGTGTTCGTCATGAGAAGTTCAAGACCATTCTCAACCTTTATTTTGTAATTGCAACTTTTTTTCTCACGTAGTGTATCTTCTTTTTGTCCCACACCTTTGACATTTCTCCATTGTCTTAGCACAGGAATATTTTCATTCATTGTGCTTGGCACTTGCTGAATTCTTTTTTTTTTTTCATCCTTCTTCCACCACCCCACTCCACTCCGGTTCAACCCATTGTTTCTCAGTCTAGTTGTGTAGGACACTGCTCCCTGGCCCATGCTGGTATTATGAGCCTGGCCACCAGCCTCTCCAGGCAGCACACGGTAGCCCACAGCAGCTCACGCCAACCTCTGGCTGCTCATGGCAGCCCAACTCCAGGGAGAGCTGTTGTTCACAATCTTAGCTGTAGAAGGCACAGCTCACTGGCACATGTGGAAATTGAACCAGCGACCTCCACGTTAGGAGCACGGTGCTCCAACCACCTGAGCCACCAGGCCCGCCCCTTGCTGTGTTCTTTCAATCTGGAAATTTATGTCCCTGTATTATGGGACATTTCTTGAGTTATGGTTTCCTCCTCTTTGCTTCCCTAATATCTCCGTTTGAAATTTCTACTTTTTTTTTTTACTTTTTGATGTGGACTGGTACTCTCCCTTTTTATTTTTCTCTCCTATTTTCCATCTATGTCTTTATATATTCTTCTATTTGTGGAGATAATCTCAACTTTATTTTCTAATACTTCATGGAGTTTGTTTGTTTTTTAAAAATCTGTTCTCACATTTTAATTTCTAAGAGCTCTTCTTATTATCTAAACGTTCTTCTTCTCTCAACCTGTCTTCCTTAGGGTTACTAATTCTACACACCAGTATAATCCCCCCTTCCCTGAAACCAAGGACAAGGAGCGGCAGTTTGGGGTCATTTTCTAGAGCTTGAACAGGAGGGCTAGGTCTCCACAAGAGCTTGTTTGAGACCTCTAAAAGTAAAACAAGGGGCTGGGTTAGGAATAGAAGGGAGAGTAGGTCAGGAGCCATGGCCCATATGGGCACTCTTGCTTTGGGCTCTGTAAATGCCAAGAGAAAGCCTGAACCTTACTGATTTCACTGAGATATCTCCCCCACTCCCAACTGTGCCTAGAGCCCTCTAGTCCAGAGACCTCAGTCACACTGTTCCATGACTAATGTCCTTGTATTTTACCAGGATGCAAAAAGGCAATTGCCTGGCTACACAGAGTGGACAACAGAATCGTAGAATCATACCTCCTTAAGGGACTTCTAGCCAATCCTGTCTTGTTCCCATCTTTAGTCACACTTTCAGGAGTACCATCACTGCTAATTTCTTAGCCTGTTGGAGGGCAGTGAGGGTGTTAATTGGATTGCTTTTCATCTTTCTCCATTTCAGGTTTATAATTTAGCTTTCTTTGGTTTGCTAAGTCAGATTCATCTCATCCACCATTTTCCAGTTTCCAACATCTTGTAGTGTCGTTACCTCTCCTGTTCTTTGTACTTACTAGTAGGTCTTACTCTTTTTTTTTTTTTTAAATTGCTTTATTGTTTTGTTAATAGGGCTTTGGAGGGAAAGAAGGCAAATGTGTATGTTCAATCACCCATCTTTGTTAGGGAGTTAAAATGTCTAAATATTTCCAACAATGGAGTAAACAGGAAGAAAAAGAATACATTTGGGGTAAGGGTGTGGGTGAGAAATTGGGAGAGAAACCGTCAATTCCCTATTTAATCCAGTAATGAAACAATAGCCTGAAATTATATGAGATAAAATCTACCAGTTTGTTTGCTACCAAATGTATTTTTATCAGGCAAACATGCAAGTGGTCTGGAATAGGCTGAGAAACCAAAGGGAATTGGATTTCTTTCCAAGGCATTATTTCCAAACTCTTCTGGTAAGAAGCTATAGTGATGGTGCTATTTTATATATAGATGGAGGACAAAAACAATTGCATGTTCTCAAATGATGAGACACATACATTTAAAAAAATGCTTTAAGAAATTAAATGTTTGGGGATGGCATCAAATAAAAATGACCACAGCCTCACTGTGGCCTCAGTTCCTAGTTGTGCTGCATTTGTGGGGCAGTGAAGGCTGTTGGCAGCTTGTGCAAAGGTAGAACCCTCATAAGTGTGAAAGGATAGGGAACTCTGTGGGGGAGAACCCACGCATTCATTATAGCCCGTGCCTTTGGACATGAGGAAGGAAGGGCCTGACCTGACAGAGCACTAGGTATTGCTGTCAAGGCCAAGCCAAGCTAGAATTAGCTCAGGGAAAAGGCACTAACCTTGCCTATGTGCCTAATGTGGACCCAAGTAATGCATGGGCTCATTAAAAACTTCCAGTAACCCCACTTTACATGTAAGGAAATGGGAGACCAGAGAGGTTAAGTAAGTTACTCACAGCCCACACCAGCTAGTCAATGGTGGAACTGAAAATCCCTTCCCGTTCTGTCTACTGATTTAAACCATGTTAAAATGATCATGAATCTGGGCAGAGGCAAGGACTTCTGCATATGGTTGCTCCTATGGTTTCTCAGGCACCGAGGTGAGTAGCCTTTGGACACAACTTCCCTCCATCTGGGTATAAGTGCACTGGGCCTTTCCTTGGCAACCTGATCTGGGCAGCTGAGTGTGTCTCCGACAGATGTAGCCTTCCCTACTGTGTGGTGCACTCGGCTTCCCTCACATGCAGGGCCCGGATTACTTTCAGTTTCAGGTCTTCTGTCCATGGTTGGCCAGGAGTTACTACCCCATTTTAGCAGGAATGGACTCACACCATTAAGTGTGTGAGCATCTCCTGGGTCTTGGCATGCTACTTTTTTTGGTTGTCATTCTAATTGCAGAATGGGTGTGTTTGTTTCATATTAAGGAACTTGGCCAATTGAGATCAGATGGGGACATATAGTAAGAGAAAGGGATCTTTTTCTTCTTGGGTGTAGAATTTATTTTTAATCATTTTGAACTACTTTTACTCCAATTCTCCGCCTCCTTCTGCCCCCAACAAAGTCACTGGGTTAGGTTTTTTTTTCAGATAAAGCTCATTGACATTATCTTAAGTACTGGCAAACAATAAAGTACTTGAGATAAAAATGCCCATGGTGATAGTAACGGCATTCTCTGAGGCCTTGAGAAGAGTGTAACCACTGAGTGAGGCCGACATCAGGTCTGCTGCAGCACAGCTCAGGGACTATAGGATGAAGTAATTCTCCAGAGAGGCGCATGTGAGCTGTTTGTAGCTGACAACTGCAACGGAGGGTGATGGGTGCACTGCTCCAGTCAGCAAAGGGGGTTGGGACATAAATATATTTGCTAAATAAGTGAATGAGCAAACATCTTATAAAACAAGAAAAAAAGAAAAACTGAAAAGGAAACCGTAATAGCATCCCCTCCCGACCCACATTGATGCACAGTCCGTAGTCTGACTTAGCTCCTCTCTCAACCTCTGCTTCTCTCTGATGGTCTTTCCTAGCTGATCCCACTTCCATATAATTGACTTTGTTTTTATTATTTGATTTTATTTTAGAAATTAAAAGTTATTGAATATGACTTTTAAAACAGGCAAGAAACACCCATATGGTTATCATTCAGAATTAGGAATTATTAATATTGGTTATATTTGTTTTCAGAAGCAAAACATTATAAATATTGTCTCTTTTGGTCAGAAATCCCCTGGGTCCCATTCCCTTACTGACTCTTCAAAGGTAACAATAGTCAATGGTGGGTTTCTTTTCACTCCATGTTTTATACTCTGAAAAACAACTAGCATAGAATATATGTGTGCTTTATTTAAATAAATGATGTCAAAGTATATCTTTCCTTTTTGTTTTAAATTGTATTTTGGAGATACAATTTAAATTTGATTTCCATATATTTATACATTTATGCACATAACAGTTGTCCCTTTTGGCTGCTGTATAGTTATTTCATCATATGAATATGCCGTATTTTATTTACTCCTCCATTAATAGATATTTGGATTACTTTAATTTTTTCTGTTAATACAAAAATGTTTCAATAAACACTCCCGTAACATCTGTTTTTGCAAATATGCAAGCTAATGTGGATTCTTAGAAGTGTAATTCTTGAGTCAAATGTTAAGCATATTTTCAATTTTATGCAGCTAAATTGATCTCTAACATGTTTGTACCATTTGACATTCTCAGGGTAATGCTTGCAAGTTGCAGTTTTTAAAATACTTTGCCAAGACTTGCTTTTTGGCACACTTTTGAACTTTTTCTCCCACCAGATGGCATTTTTTTTGCTTCTTTCCAACTGTTGATTGTCCATTTGAGTTTCCTTTTCTGTTTTTTTTTTTTTTTTCGTTTTTTTTTTTTTCTTATTTTATAAGATGTTTTCTCATTCACTTACTCAGCCAGTATTGATAGATCATTTGTTATGTCTGGGCCCTCTTCTGGGCACTGCCGGTGGAGAATAAGACAGATGAAGACCTCAGTTCCCTTGGAGTTTGTATTTCAGGGAAATTGGGGGAGGCAAGAAATAAACTAATAAAAGAACAAGAAATTTCAGAAAAGATCCATGAGAATTCCAGACAGTAAAGAGAATATACACATGATGTGGTAGTAACAGAGAAGCAGCAGTAGCTGATAGTGAGTGTCAAGGAGAGACTCCTTGGGGAGGCGACATTTAATTGAAGATTTGAATGACAAGATGAAACCATGTACAGACTGTGGGTGTGTTGCCATGCAGCAGCCTACCCGTCTGTCCCCTCATACCTACCCCTAAAGAAAGGAGAGTCTGTGAGACTGATCCTTTTAGGGACCTTGCTTCACCTTTGTGCTTACATCTTATGTCTCCCTGCTTGGCCCCAAAGGATGGCTGGTTAGTCAATGACAGGTAAGACTCTTCAAGGGAGGAACAACCTAAGCCAGGCACAGTCGCATAGGGGCCATCTGGAGAACTCACAGGTTTGACAGAGGTGGGCATAGACCTCCACCTTCCCCCAGCTAAGGAGAGCTTCTGCTTCTGTGGCTATATTCCTTCCCACAACCTGCTTGGGAAGAGATTCAATGATGTGATAACATCAGTTCTCCATCTATTCATATCAGTAAGTTTCAGCATAAAAGTTTTGTCCCTTGGGGAGGTACATACAACAATTACTAAGACATCCTGGGACTTTTGGTTCCGGCCGCTTGCAGGCAAGGGTGATTGGTTTGAATCAGTTTCCTAGGATAATATATGAAATTCACAGACCATGGAGAAAACAATGTTACTTCCTTGTGTGTATATCAATAAATGCCACAAGGTGGCCCGATTCAGGGCTCTCAGTCCTTTGAGGCTGTGAGACCCTTGGCCCCTAGTGCATAAATCTCTTGACTTCTGTTTCTTTCTGAATCCTTTGCTGCCCTTTCTCATTCTCTCACCGCCCGTGTTGTGCTGGGTGTGACATGGGTGGACATTTTGGGAGAGAAAGCAGAAAGTGTAAATGCCCTGAGAACACAACTGTGGTATGTTCTAAGGATGTAATGAAGCCTGGGTAGTTGTATCCCAGCAAGAAAAAGTCAAGGAATGGTGATGGAAGGAGATTTGACTTTGGGTGGTAAACACAATGCAATATACAGATGATGTATTATAGAACTGTACACTTGAAACTTATATAATTTTATTAATCAATGTCACCCAAGTAAATTTAATTGAAAGAAAGACAGAAAGAAAAAAAGAAAGAAAGAAAGAAAGAAAGAAAGAAAGAAAGAAAGAAAGAAAGAAAGAAAGAAAGAAAGAAGAGGAAGGGTGTGACTGACATGGAACAGTGAACTCAGTAACTGTTAAGTGAAGAAAGCAAGAGGCAGGATACTATGAACAAATGATCTTCCTCCTCCCTTCATTAAAAAAAAAAAAAAAAAAAAAAAAACAAGGCAAGGAAGTAAGAGATGTTATCTGAGAGTCTGGATGATGCAGGGAGTTTTAGATCATGCTGAGACTTTGAGGTTAATCTAAGAGCAACAACATAAGGCTTTAGAGGATGCAGAGGAGTTATGTAGTCTGATTTACTTGTTAAATATGTCACTCTGTCTGCTGGGTGGAAAATGAATTGGAAGGAAGAAGTAGGGAGAACAATTAAGAGGCCATTGAAATGATCAAAGTTAGAGATGATGGAGGCTTGGGTTAAGTTGTTAGCCATGTAGATAAGGAGAAATGGGCAGATTCAGGATATACTTTGGAGAAAAGGTGACAGTACTTTGTGGTAGATTGGATGGGGGGTGGAAGTTGAGAAAACAGAATAACCAAAAATGGTTCCTTTGGGTTTGAACAACTGGGTGAGTAGTGGAACCATTCACTCAGACAGCCAAGACCAGAGGAAGTAGGGATGAGTGGGAATAATTTGTACTCAATTCAAAACCTCTTGGACAGCTGAATGTCCTAGAACTAAGGCCAGTGGCAGGCTACAGAAGGCCCTGGAGACTCTCTCAAATCTAGTTAATCAGGGTAGTGTTTCAAGGACATGGTTTAGCAACTGTATTAGTCAAGATTCTGCTGGGAAACAGAACCCCATGCAGATTGTTTGAGATTTTAATGAAGGGATAACTTACAGAGGTGTAGGGCAGGGTTAAGGGAATCCACAGGAAGGTTATAGCATCCAGATTACTAGCAATGGGGTAAAGCTATTGCCACCGTGGGCCTGGGCCTGAGGGGCAAAGGCATGAAGTAGTGTTAATGGAACCTAATGAATATATGGGCCTTTTGGCAACTACTGCAAGAAATGTAGCAAAATTAGGGAGGGAGCCAATGGAATAAATGCCCTGACCTCTCTCTTTTCTACTACCATCCTATGTCCTGCTGCTGCCTCCCAAATCCAACCACAAGCAAGAAGACAATGGAGTCTGGACATGAAAGTCCATAAGAAATACCCCTTCCCCTAGGGCATAGAGCAGGGCAGAGAAGGGTGCAAAATTAATCTGGATGGGGGAAGAGGATAGACAAATGAAGAATAACCTGCAAAGTCACCTATAAAATATTTTCTGTGGCATATGGATAAGTCACTCCAATGTCACTTTCCATGCTGGCTTTGAGGACACAATAGTTGGCAAAATAATCTTTCCTCTCCTCACCACCCATCCCACTAATCCCACTTATGTTTATGAGACTCAGCGGGATGTCACTCACGACGTTCCCTATTTCAGTAAATAAACTAAGAATGATTTCATTCTAAATAGAGTCCATAAGATCCTTTTTCATGTGTAACTTCCTGCCTAGATCCAACATAGTCATACTTTTGATCTTTTTAAGAGCATTCCGTGGCTCCATACTGTTTAATGAAGAAACCCCTATTTTTTTGCCTTGCATTCAAGGTCACTACCCACAATATGGCTTTAGACATCATCCCTAGATATTTCTCAAAAAGAAACTTAGATGATGGCCTGTTTGAAATATGGTCTTATACATTCCCCATACTTGTGCCTTTACTTTTGCCCCCATGTCCACTTGTAAAAATTCTTTCTTCCTTTATTTTCAAAAGCCAAATGAAATGTCACTTAATCTGGTGAGCCTACTATACCCAATTTATCTAGACTGGAGTCTTTCCTCCTACTGCCTCCACTGTATGGCATAAAAACTATCACTTGTAGATAAAAATCACAAGGGTTGGGGAACGGGTTAAGAACATACATTGAGAGTACATGGAAGCTCACTTGTATTACCTCATTTATTCCTAGTCAACAACCCAATGGAATCAGAATTATCCTTATGAGGAGACTGAGGCTTAGAAGGGTATGGCATTTATTACATATGGATTATATATCCTCTCACAGGAGGATATGCTATGATCTCCCATTTTTCAGATGAAGAACTGAAACTCTCAGAGGTTAAGTAACTTGCTCAGGAGCTCATAGTTAATAGGGCAGAGGCTGGGTTCAAATTCAACTCTGTGTCCTCAGGTTCTACACCACGGTCCCTCACAACAAATCAGAAAAACAAAATTACTGGTTGCCCTTTCTGGCCCAAGAACAGTGTTGGGAGCTTTTATGTAACATTGTCTCACTTAATCCTAACTAGAACACTGGGAAGGAAGGAATGTTCAATGGGGATGGAAAGCAGAGCACAGAGAAAGGATTCAGACTCTGTCAAAGGCTGGTGGCTTCAGGTTAAGACCGTTCTCTTCTTTAGCCTTCAATTAACTTGATCTGTTGATTGAATCACTCAACGAAAAATGAAGTTGGAGAGTTATAAAGAAAAAACTAGCTACTTTGTAGTTCTTCTAAATAACGGTCTTTATAGTCTTGGTAGTGGCAGCTCCCAGGGGAGAGAAGGAAAAGCAGGCACATTTCGGCTGGTGAAAAAAAACAAACTCCTTTGTGGCCACCATCTTGCCAGTTAATTCTCATTGACTATTTATCACTGAATCCTTTGTCACAAATTACATAATTTAAAAAGTAGTTCCTATGGTTTCTTATTCTGACATCTATTTTAAAATACAGAGGCTTATTCAAACAAATTTTGTGGGAAAACAAATATCCAGATTGGTTTTGCCCCTTCATCTAATCTGATTCACACACAGATACACACACACACACACCCAGACACACCCAGGTTGGTGCTGACTTGCATATTTATTCCCACTGACTTTTCAATGCAATACATAAATCCTGCCTTCCACCTCGATGTTGGCCAAGTAAGTATTCTGAGATCTACCTTCGTTTTCTAAATTGACAACCAGGTTACATAATCTTAAAATAATATCTAACCTCATTGCTATTTCTCTTTAGTTACAAATAATTTATTGAAAATCGCTGCTTAATTATACAATAATAGCTTCTATTGTTTTAGTTGGAGTCCTAGCAGGAAACAGCACTTTGTTCAGATGATCGATGAAGAGAGTATTTGCAGAGGTGCGGGCAGCATTAAAGAAACCAGTGAGAAAGGATGAGGCATGCAGAGACTAGTACCAGTGGGAAAAGTTTGAAAGGCTATTGGGCAATGATGGCGTTACCGATGAAGCCATTGAAGAAGGGCTGCCAGATAGATGCTATAATTATTGATGGACTCAGCCGTTTCCAGAAATGAAAAACCAAAGCTGACAGGGAGTGGGGAAGAAATGCGGAGTTCTTTTCTCACCACAATCTCTGGCAGAATTTCCCACTGATCAAATCTAAAAGGTTACCAAATGACAAGAGAAGCAGCTAAGGCAAACCAGAGTGATCAGCCTCCTGAGGCACAAAGAGAGGAGAGAAGGCTGAGAATGGATGGGAGAAAAAGAAAAGCGCCAACACATCCACCTTCCTAGTTCTATAGCTCTCTACCATCAACAATGGCCCCATTTTAGCAAAATCCTTCCTCCTGATGTCCTCATTCATTCCTTTACTCATTCAAGCTGGATTCATTGACTACATTATTAAATTATGGGAAATATGAAGAAATTTAAATATAAGAACAAACTTTACTCTTTAAAAAAATATGATCTAGATAAGTGAGAAGACATACCTGGTTAAGTATACCTTGAAATCACTACCTTGACTCTCTTGTATTCTGCAGTGAGCCCTCTATCATGAAATTCATTTTCATAAAAATGTCAGCATTATCTCCTAGTGATTTGTATCTGAACTTTATTGTGGATCACATTTTAGCCCGTGATTGAAAAAAACCTATATTTCTGGCACATTTGAAGGAGATCAGTATTGAACCTGTTGATCTTGGAAACCTTCCAATAACAAGTTAGTTTGCAGACACATGAGGGCAAAATTTTCAGGAATGTGACAATTCCTTGTGAGCATACACCATTGAAACTCTGTTGTTCTGTTGAATTGGTATACCAGAAACAAGCCCTCTTAGACCCCACAGGAAAGTCTTCATTTAGGTAGGGTTTAATACTTTAAGTTTAATGAAGATCAGTACGAAAAATGGCCATGAAACGTTTTTCTGTTTATTCTATAAAACCATGTTTTTAGATATAGATGACATCTAATATATTCTGTGATGTTCCTTATATAAGAAGCCATACATACTCCTAGAAAAGTTTCTCTGAAGATGAAATATCTAGTTTTATTTCCTATTTACCATAACTACTAAAGCAACTATAATGAATCAGTTTCTAGAACATCACTATCAATAATGGTTCTTTCATTCTTTTCAATATTTACTCATAATGACTTATTTTTGTCATTGAAAAATATGTCTTTGAAAAATATGTCACCTCAAATTCTTTTTAGAAGAAAGTAGAATATAGACTAAGAATTAGAGTTTTAAAAAAAGTACTATTTATTATTAGGTAGTCAAATCAAACAGCAATGACATAAATAAAAAGATAAGACATAAAAATATGTGTGCATGTATGTATGTATGTATCTATCTATCTATCTATACACATATATAGAGAGAGAAGATATATGTGTTTGTGTATGTTTATATGTATGTATCCACACATATTGCACAATATATCACAGAGGGAAAAATATAAAGTGATAGAGTTAGTTTATAAAATGAATCATAGGAGAAAAACAACAATTTGCTGGAAAAGGCTTTGTTCATTAGTTTGGTAATTCCACAAACATTTATTAAGCTGCATCTATGTCCTGGGCACTGGGCTAGATGATACAAAGTTGCATTAGGCGATAACTCTGTCCTCAAGGAGATTTCAGTCCAGTGGGGCAGGATACGGTGGACAGACAAGTAAATATATTACAGGAATGTGTTATAGGAGGAACCTCTGGGAAGCTAATGAAGGTCCAACACTGGAAACTAAAGCTGGTGCTCAAAGCATGGGAGGAATTTAGAAAGACAGAAAGGCCATGACATAGAAGAATCACCATCAAAACAATGCTGGAAACCAGAAGAAGGAGGGTAGATTTGAAGAAAACATGCATACTGGTCTATCTAGAAGAAAGGGATCATAGAAGACCTTGAATAGGTATATGACTCCAATAGGAACTCTATACGCAGTGTAAATTTTATATTTATCTGAACTATTTTCCCTCTGTCAATTCGCTGTCAACTTCCATATGATTATTGCAAGATAATTCTTAGAACAAGAACTGTGGTAGACTGATTGCAAAATGGCCCCAACTTTTTACCTTCCCTGTATCCACACCCTGTGCAATGTGAGTTTGCAGCTCCTTTCATCAGGAGGTAGAATCTATTTCTCCCTCCGTCTCCTTTGAATCTGGGCCTAACCTTGTGACTTGTTTGGAACCATATAGCATAGAAGTGATGGTGTGCCAAGTGTGAGCCTCAAGAGAACTTATGTCCTTCTTTCTCTTTTGGAACCCTGCCTTTGCCATGAGGCTAGCCTGCTGGAGGATGAGAGGCCATGAGAAGCTGCAATAAATCATCCCAGCCAAGATCCCAGATGTGTCAAAGATCACAGCAATAGTCACTAAGTTACTTAGGAGACCAGCAGCTGACCAAGATGAGTAAGTAAGCTCACCAAGCCCAGCTCAGATCAGCAGAACCCCCCAGGTGACCTAAAGACTTATGAAAAATAATAAATAGCTGATATTTTATACCATTAAGTATTGAAGTATTTTATTATGCAGCAATAGTTAATTGAGGGATTTAGGGGGAATATGATTCAAGGTATTATGGAAACATAAGAGAAAAAGAGAAAAAAGTGCTCTCAAAAAGTCAAAGAAATTTTTATTCTCTGCTCTGTTGTTAACTGGCTGGTGTGCCTGAGCAATTTATATAAGCTCTTTGGACTTTGGTTTTCATAACTGTGGTTTAGATAAGGGCATGTCTGATTAATGATGGAAGAGTAAAAGTATTTTTATTTCACTTCCCTCTTGAAACACACCAGAGAATGATAAACAGAAGGGAAAATGTTCCACCTATAAAGAGAAAAAGAAAACCCCAAAGAATTGAAAACACGTCCACATAAAAGTATGCACAAGATTGTTCATAGCATCATTATTCATAATAGCCCCAAAATGGAAACAACCCAAACGTTCATCATGAGATAAATGGATGAATAAAATCTGGTCTATCCATACAATGAAGTATTATTTGGCAAAAAAAAAAGTACCAATACACGCAACAACATGGAGGGTACTTGAAAACATTATAGTGAGTGAAGGAAGCCACACATAAAAGATTACATATTGTATGATTCCGTTTATATGAATTGTCCAGAATAAGCAAATCCATAGAGACAATAGATTAGTAGACTTGCGGGGAGGAGGATGATGGGGAGTGACAGCTAATAGGTATAAAGTTTCTTTTAGATGTGATAAAATGTTCTGGAATTACATAGGGGTGATGATTATATAATATCATGAATATACAAAAATATTAAATTGTACACTTTAAAAGGGTGAATTTTATGATATGTGAATTTTGTATTTATTTTTTTAATGTTCAAAAAAGGAGATATAGCCTCAAATCATAGACTATGAAATATAATGCCGCAAACTATGAAATCAGCTCTAAAGTAAGAATGCATTACCACAGTCATGAAACAAGATACAAGAACTCTGGTTGCAATGCTAAAGGAGCAGAGAGAAAAATTGTTGATTTCAAATAAGAGCTTAGATTTCAGGAATTTAATTGGGAAACACACTAACTTCTTGAATGCTAAAAATAGGGATATACTTGTAAAACCCAAAGACAAACATATTTATGAGGAAGATGCTGGAAATAGTAGATCTTATTAGAATCACAGGCTGTCCCAGAACAGTCCTTCTTTACTCCCCTACTCCCATCATATAGTGGTACCTATTCAAAATCAATTAGGGACCAACTTGAGACCTGTTCTCAAGAGTTTAGCTAAGCTACTTGAAGGTACTGCTGCCTTGGTGTCTGTTTTGTCTGGTCAACCAGCTTGCAGGGTCCTAAACTGGCACTAGCCCCCTCGTGCAAGTCCATGCCCAAAATAATAGTCTGCAGAATTATAAGCAACTGTATATTTCTGATACAATGTCTCCAACAGCCTTCATGATCAATAGTGTCCCCTGCCTCCCAAGTGCCTGTATGCCTTACGAACCCCTTAGACAAGACATGCATGGGGCTTACTCTTTTTGTTTGAATTGACCAATCCAGGCTTAGCCCAAGAACTCCAAAGTGCTACACTCACAGATTCTAATAAAGGTCTGTGCCCCAGGTCCTACCTCACTCTCTGTCTGCATGCTGTCTTGACTTCCTGTGTGACCCCTCGAGGTGTTCTGTGCAATTCCTCGAGGACCTGTGAATCACAAACTTCTCTATTTCAATTTCTCTTGTGATCTGTTGTTGAACAGCTTATCATCAGCATCGTGTGCTCCACTTAACAAAGGGACACAACCACACTACCACATAAAAATTAAAGAAGGAAATAACATAAATAAAAGGTAGATGAAACATATGCCACAAGAAGAATACCAGAGAAGCATATAGTTCCCAGGATTTTCAAAAAAGTGGCATGCATCATGATGACTCAAAAGAGAGAAAGAAAGAAAAGAAAAAGAAAAAAACAGTTTTCCCTCCTTGTGAAGTATATGGAATCAAAATATACAAGACGTAAAGTACAACATAGACGGCACATACTCAATAATATTGTGATAACTATGTCAGATGGGTACTAGGCTATTGGGGGGATCATTTTGTAAGTTACATAAATGTCTAATCACTACATAACACACCTGAAATGAACATAATAATGTAGTGTCAACTGTAATTGAAAAATAAAAAAAATATTTAAAAAAAGAAACTCCCCCCTAAAAATAAATAAAATACACAAGAATTCAAACAAAGATACTGGAAGGCTACAGAAGGAGATTAAAAATCAACTGGTTGAGCTTAAGAAGATGAAATATAAATACAAATGCATTACTGAAATGAATGCACATTAGTAGTAACAAACATTGAAATATCACTACTGAAAATGTGATCAGGATCATGATGGAAAGGTTTGAGAAAAATCACACAAAACAAAATGGAAAAGAAAAATGAAAATGATTGTAGAGGAATTGATATATGTATGGATGACACATAAAGGAAATGAAGTAATGGACACTATATTGTTTCCTATGGCTGCTGTAACGAATTATCACAATTTTAGCAGCTTAAAACAACACAAAATTATTATCTTACAGTTCTGGAGGTCAGATGTCCAAAACAGGTTTCACTGACTTAAAATCAAGGTGTCCGTAGGGCAGCACGCCTTCTGGAGGCTCTAGGGGAGAATCGTTTTCTTGCCTTTTCCAATTTTACAGGATGCCTGAATTGTTTGGCTTGTGGTCTCTTCTTTCATCTTCAAGGCCAGCAGTATAGCATGTGCAAATTTTTCTCTAACTCAGTTTCCATTCTCACAGTTCCTTTGCTGATTTTTTTTTTTTTAAAGAAATCTCGTGATTAAATTGGACTCACTTGAGTAATCTAGGGTAATCTCATCTCAATATCCTTAATTACATCTACTAAATTTCTTTTCCATGTAAAATAACAGGTTCCAGGGATTAGAATTTGGACATCATGTGGGGGGTATTACTCTGCCTACCATAGACACCAACATATATCTTGGAGAAATTATAGAGGTTCAACGGTTTAAAAAAAAAAAAAAGTCACATGGGAATCAGAGGCAGGAAAAGAGACATACAAGGGAAAAAAGTTTCTCTACTGCTCTCTGGAAATAATCAATACCAGAAGAATAGAGTAATATTTATAAACTGCCGAGAGAAAAAAAAGTAAGACTCAAGAATTTTATACCCCATAAATTGTCCTTCAAGTGTGTGGGGACAGAGCCCCAGAAAGCAGTTTCCAGGCTCTCAGCCTCACGAGGAAAAGCTGCTGGCTCAGGTAGTAAATGGCCATCAACTGTAATTGGATGGCCATCAGCTGTGGCTAGTTGGCCGTCAGCTGTAACCAGTGAGCCATTGGGCGCTAATATAACTGCTGTGGCTACGCTAGCAGAAAAATGGGGGCTAGCAAGAAGATGGTGGCTGAGCTAGCAAGAGCGGATTGCAGAGAGGCGGATGCCGCCAGAGAGACTATAGTGGTATGACTCCCCTACCTATGGCTCCATGGGTGTTCCTTTTTGGCCTCACCATGTCCTGCGTTCTTATGTGGGGAGCAGGAGCTGAGACCCCTTAGGCCGCCCGGCGTGACAAATGGCGCAGCGATCAGGGTCTCCTGCACGACAAAGTGTAAAGACAAAACAAACATTTCAAATATACAAGTTGTCATGCCCATGAATTCTTTTGGAAAAAGGAAATTCTTGAGGATGAAGTCCAGTCAATTCAGAGTTGAATAAAATTAAAGAACTCCGGAATAGAAAAGTTAAATAAAATGGCTGATGGTGACTATTTCATGTATTTAAACATGAAATGATGAACAAAATGACACATTCTGGAAGCATATTCCTAGAGCCCTACCCAGATATCTCAGATGAGGCCATCTCCCAGTTGCTGTGAATACTAAGGGCTAATAATGGCTAACAGCTGCTCCTTCTCCAGGGAATTGCCCTCAGTGTGTAAGAAATAATTTGCCAGGGAAATTGTCTTCCCCTAATCAACCAGCAACAAACTTACAGCCAATGACTGACTGACAGGAGAAAAACAATTTGTGATGTGGCTTATACTTCAGATCTCCTTTATGGGATTGGGCTGAGACTAGATCTTACCTACGCCCACATCCTTGCTTTCCTGATGTATCCCCTTCATTGCGGGTTTTTTCCTGAAGCGTTCTCCCTCAGTAAGTCATATACACATGGCTCTGCTTTGAGCCTGATCTCATGTACTATGATTTGATAGTTCCTGTACTCATTCCTTCTTCCCTTCCTTGTTTTTCAAATATTTATCAATCCTTTATCAATGTGTGAGTCACTTGCTTTTATGCAGCCCAACGTCAGGAAGCTGTGGTGAGACTATTAGCACTCAATTTTATTATGTCTGCAGAAGTCAGTCTTGGTCTGGAGATCTTTACACTCAACTTCAAAAGAATCTTATATTTTGTCTGGTCAATCAGTTTCACAATTCAGCAAAAACAGAAATAAAACAGAATTTCCATGCTGCCTGAAAATGGGATCTTTAAATAAATAACATATTCATAAAGTTTTTCCAAGATTCTGTTGCATACATGTATGAAATGCACTCTCTAGTTCCATTTAAATAAGAAGTTAATATGAACTCATAATTCTAGGTTTATTATGTCTGTCCCTGCAAGCAGAAAACAACACTTGTACTTAGCTTAGTTCATTAGCCTGTGTTATTAAACAGCTAACTTTATGTGCCTCCTAACGTGGCTCATTTGTTCACACTACACTGTAACAGAAAAACTGATAAATTTGTTATTTATGGTACTTATACAACTTATTATTTTGAAGAAGAGCGTTTAGGAGGGAAGAAATGGCTTATCTTTTTAACACTGGTGAACTATTGAACTAACCTTAAACCTGCTGCACAACAAATCTGCTCAGTAGAAAACAAAAGTAGGTGCTAAAAGGGGAGTCACAAGCTGCATTCTCCATACTTTTCAAGCAGAGTAGTTACCAAATCTTCATGACAAAAAATAAAAGATTTTATAGGGTATCTGATGAACACTTGTCTCATTAGGGAGACCACCTCGGGGATGATGTAGATGCCTAATCACCGCACTGTACACCTGAAGCTAAAGCTGAACAATAATGAATGTCAACTACAATTTTATATATATATATATATATTTACAAGAAGCAGAGTACAGCATTAGGAATAGACAGTGGAAATGTATTGGCTGTTTGCGATGTCAGAGGGGTAGTGGGTGGGCGGAGGGGGGTTGTCACTGTGTGAGGGATATAAATGATGAATGTCTAACTAGTACATAGTTTTGTGCACCTGAAACTAATAAAGAAAAGAAATCCAAAACACTAAAAATAAATAAATAAATAGATAGATAGATAGATAGATAGATAGATAGATAAATAAATAAATAAATAAAACAGCTAGAATACGCCAATAGGTGGTGCTATTGCTATGTGTAATGTCTCCGAAAGACAAAAGGAAAAACTAATTTGAGGAAACGATTTGCCAAAAAGAACACAAGACAAAAACATACCACTAGCTTCTGAATTCTTTAAGAGATAGCAGTATCATTTCTTTCTCTCTCCTGTTTGAGCTTGAGCCATCACTTATTATCTCATTGAATTGAAGTGCTCGATTTTCCTGTCCCATACCAAAGCTATGGCCAACATATCTTTTTCATATGGATGTTGCAAGGAAGGATATCTACTAACTAGATCTCTGATGTTTCTCAATCAACTTGAAAAGATATCTTAACCCACATTCATAACAAGTTAATAGCCACTGGGACACAGGTCTTTAAAAATAGAGGAAAGTGGAAAGCTCCTCAAAGTACCTCTGATTTCTACATTTAGTAGAATGATTCCATGGTAATCTTTTGGGAAAAAATTAGAATGAAATAATTCTCTAACTTCCTAAATTAAAACAACAGAGAGTTTGCAATAAAGTTTTGTAAAATTCAAAATAGCTCTTAAAAGGAACATTAGCCATGCTAAAGGAAAAAGGAGCCCTATAGGCAATTAATAAATAGCAAAGGTCTTTAAGGCATTGTTTTATGCATGGAGAATGGATTTTGTTTTCTTTTTCCTCTGTGACGGATTCATCTTCTTAGTGTTAGTTTTGTAAAATCAGTCTTCATGATTGGAAAAGAGGTCCAGTTGTAGAAAAGAAAACACTTTGGGATTAAAAATTTGACACAAATAGTCAACCAAATTGGGAAGATTTTACCACATTTGACATGTATTTTAAGACTTATTCTGTGGAGATAAATTGTTTTTGGCTCCAACTGTCTCACAAAAAGATACTGGTCTTGTCAAATGAATCCACTAAGCATCTTATATTATTGCTACCCCTCAAAGAATCACAATCAAAGAAAAATAAGTCATGTTGTACAGCAAAATAAGAAATAAAAGAAACAAAAACAATGCTTCATAAAGTTTATAAAGTTCTTTTTAGTCAGTTGATAGTCGGCAACATTTTGAGGTAGGTACGATAGCTAATAAGTTAGCTTACCTTAATTAAATGGTACTTATGGAATTATAGTATTTTACCCCGATTAACTCATTTAATCCTTGCAACAACCATATGAGGTAGGTAGTATTATTGTACTCCTTTTTCAACAGAAGACAGTGAGGTACAGAAAAGTTAACGACATAGTTTCTCAAGGGTAAACAACTATTAACAGTAAGCAGCCTAGCTGGAATTATAATTCACACAGGCTGAACAACTCACACAATCATTGAATCATCATTTTTAGAGGTAAAAAAATGGGCATTAAAGTTTATATAATAAGCTATAAAAGGTGGCGATGAATTTAGAATTAAAGTCTTAATAATTTGTGGCCTGGTGATTTTCCTGAATTATATTCCATTTTAATTTGTACAATCCTAGACTTGCCAAAAATTACATTCACCTTGTAAGTAAGTGTCATCTAGTCTGCACCAATCTAGCTGGTCTGCCACAGATACTTCTCTGCACTTGAAAGCTGTTTGGAATATCGTGCCCACTCATCTCTGCAGTCTGCCCTTATAAATTGAGAAAGCCTGCTCTTCCAAGAGTGTTCCCAAACATTCTGGGAAGTCTATTGCGGCTGGCTTAATGTTGGCATCAGTGGAGAAGTGGGAAGAGAAAGACTCCACACCTATCTCCATTCTGGCAAGAAAAGGGGAGATCATCATATCCCTTTGAGTACAAGCATCTAGCATTCCTGAAAGCAATATCCCCACTTTCCAGTATTTTCCAAAGGACAAAGTAGGAGGCTAGGCCAGGAGTGCAGAATCCTAAATCTGGAGAAATAAGATATCACTCTCATTGGCCAAAGCTTTGCTGACTTTTTTGGTTTGTTCATGCTTGGACAGTTCTTACAGTTTTTATAAAGAATGTCAATTGTATCAGTCAGCTTAGACTGAGTTACACTACAGTAATAAAAGACACCCTCTACCCCCAAATCTTGGTATCTTACAACAAGAGAATCTTCTTTCTTATTCATTTTACATGTCAATCATAGGTTGGCTTTGGCTCTCCCTTCTGGAGCCCACTCAGGTTGAATGAGCAGCCTCAATCTGGGACCTGCAAGTTCAGTGTCTGTGGGAAAAGAATGATAGTGAAACCACACAATAGTTCTAGAGCTTTTGCTCAGAACTGGCATCTAGCATTCTGACCACATTTCATTAGCCAAAGCAAGCCACATGGCTAAGCTTGATGTCAATCAGCCTGGAAGTTTTAATCCCCTTATAGATAAGAATGGTTACCTAATATTAGGAACAATAATGCTATCATTAGAGTTACTGTATTATATTATATTAGGCTTAGGGAGCTTCCTATTTGAATAAATTAATAGGGTAAAAATCCAAGTATGTTCTAGCAGCTTCAGCTTAACATCATAAAAGAAACATCAACGAAATCCAAGCATTGAAGCTTCTCTTGACCTTTCTCAGCAGTAGTCATTTCAGGCTGCCATTTTAGGAAGTTGACTTGAGAGGGCCAGCAGCAAAGCACAGATTGCTGCTGAGCCCAAAGTGCAGCCACTCCTCCACCAGCAGCTACACAGCATGGACCAGGCCGCACAGCTTCTTACCTTGTAACACTGGCAAAATCCAGGGCTCATTTTTAATTTACTGCATTGTGGTTCTTTTCATGTACGTTACCAGGACTTTATAAAGATTGATAGAGTGCCGGGAAGCCATTGGGTTGAAAGTCCAGATGTACATAAATCAAGTCATACCATCATTTTATTCAGAATGTTACTGCGCAAGTCATTATGAGATAGAAGTGGAGAGATTTATAGTGAATCTTATAGAATTTGATGATCTGAAAGGTAAGAGAAATTAAATGTGTGATTTCAGCTTCAAGAGTCACTGCAGTAGTTTTACATAGTCATAGACTGGAAACTTGCTTGCTGCTGGTTTAAATAGTTGGGAATATATTTGGGGGGTACCTTAGAATGAAGAGTTGAATGTGATATGTGTTGGTCAAAACTAAGGTCTTATCTGTATAAAGAAAAAAACCTATCCACCAAGAAAAATGTATGTCAGTATAAATGTTTAATCATCATGTTGTACACCTAAAACTAATATTGTATGTCAACTATAATTGAAAAATAAATATAAAAAAGGATGTCAGCAAAACTCTTTATATATTAATGCACTAATCTCTACTATAATTATGTCTATATCTAATGATTTTTACATATGTTTACTTTAGGATAAGAACCCAGGATCCTTGTGTTTGACGAAAGAATGTCCCTGATTCTTTTAGTTTTGAGCCAGAAATCAATCTACATTTAAATTCATCTCATTTTTTACACTGAGGGACATGAAAAGCTGCAATCCCAATTTATGCCCTTAGAGTCTCATACTAGTAAGGCACATTGAGTTTAAGCCTGTAAAGCACATGAGGAATGCTATAATCATCTCAGAGACCAGCCTTTTCTGTATTCCTTCTTTTGCATCTCAGGGACTCACCAGGGCAGGGCAGATGGTGTTAGCCAGGTTGATGAAGACTCAGATATGGCAGCTGCTTGTGTCTGCACTTTGGGAGGGGGGAGGGCTCAACAAAGAAAAAATGTATTCTACCAGCTCTTCTGTCTGAAAGAAAGTTGCCCCCTGCTCTGAAGCCAGACAACTTCGGACAGAGCATGAGTCACTTTCACAAGGCTCTGGTGCCTTCCCAGTCTACCCTTTGGGTGTGTCATCTTTGGAGGTGGCCAGGTGATGCTCCTGGCTTGGTCCAAAGCTGGCCACCAGGCATGCCAGCACTGTGGCCTCCTGGGAGGGGCCTCAGCACAGGCCAAATTCAGTTGCAGCCTGTGCTCTACCCATGGCCACCTGAAATGGGCCACAAAGCAATCCACAGATGGCCACCACCTGCACTGAGCTTGGAGGTACCTCAAGAGTCCAAACTGCAAACTGAGGCTGACTGCTGCTAGTGCCAGGCTTGGGGCTGCTCAGGAAGAGAAACAGGACATGCCAAAACCAGGTGCTGCTTGTTTGGGTTTTGTGAACCTTTAAGAGTTTTTAGGAACATCTGAAGCATGAGTCAAGATAGGCCGTTTGTATGGAAAAAACCACTGGTAGTGGCTTGGGTGGGCCCTCAAATTGGGTGGGGCAAGTTAGTTCCTCCCCATATGCCCCTGGTGCCTTTTGAGCTGCTGACCCAACACTGGAACTGAGAGTGAGTGAGTTCAACACTAAGTAAATCCATGCATGGCTCCTATAAGAGAATCACCTGGGACTCCAGCGGCCCTCAGTCTCACTCAGCCACAATCACTGATGGTTTTCACAGCAGGAAGTTATGGGAATTTTTCTCCCCAGCACTGGAACCCTGGGCTAGGGAGCCTGGTGTGAGGCTGGGACCCCTCACTCATCCAGTGGAAGGGAGAACTCTGCAGCCAAGATATCCCATCAGATTTTTAACAGTCACACGCAGGTGTGGAATCAACCTGTTTCACGTCTCTGCCTCTCCTACCAGTCTCAAGGTGACTTCTTCTGTATGTCCTTAGAGGTAGGACTTTGGTTCAGTTAGACTTCAGGAGATTCTCAGTGATGGTTATTCTATAGATTAGTTGTAATTTAGATGTGGTCATGAGGGGATGCAGGCACAACACTGTTTTGTCATGTTCTTGGTTCTTACAAATGTAAAACAAGTATATATTACAGCATTTAGAACACTATGAGTTTGGAAAGATTCATTGTGTAGTCAAGAAGTATGATTAAACCCTCTGGAAATATAATCTCACACTCCTAATCTATCACTTGAAGCGGAAGCTTATGAATGTTATGAATAAATAGATTCTCGTTTCTTATATTCCATCACTAACTCAGAATCATGCTTCAGTTTAGTTTGCTTCATTTGAAGACCAGGCTTCATTACTCAACTTTATGTTCTTCTTGAATTCTCTTAGTACCGTCCATTTACCTTATTAACTAAGAAATGTCCTGGCCATTTTGTTTTTAGATCATCATGCTATTTAATCACAACATTTAATACAGGAAGGTGAGTGTCTTCTTAAAGACTATCTCTGGAAGCCCAATAACTAACTTCCTTTTCTAATCTGAATTTTCACCTGTATGTCTGCTGCTGAACTGTGATTCTTGGATTTAAATTCATTGCTCTGTTGGTTAAATACTGTGGGTTTTTTATATACCAAATATTCCTCTTTCAATGAAGAAGACATTTTATTGGATTATATCTTCTAGTAATTTTTTTTTCAAACACATGCAAAAGATTTGCCAAGTCTGTGTGTTTGAAATTGGCTTTATTTTTCTTTCACACTGGACTGGTATATTTTAATTTCCAAGAAACACAAAATTTCTATAGTAGCCTTGCATGTTATAAATGAATAATATTAGTGTGTTCCTATTCCTTGAAAATTGCAATCCAAGTGAATCAGTTATAGTTAGGGGATAAAATAAATCCCTGCATTTTTCTCCATTAGAGGATTAATGGTGAAGCAATATCCCATGCTTCACCTCTAACCACTGTTCTGTATCAGTTGGGAAATCAAAAATTTCATTACGCAGCCCTCCTGGTAGATCCTGGGAAGAATTACACCATACTTTAGCATGTTTAGAAATGTCCTTTTTCCTGCCCACATTTTACAAAGACATAATTGCATATTCAGTGCCTTTGGGAATTTTTTAATATCTTCTGTGAACAAGGAGAAATGCAGACATGTTGGCAAAGCTGATCATTTTCATTGTGGATCTTACACTAGCTTTGGCTATTTTTGTTATCATAAATGCTGTGTACTTAATAGTGACTGCAAGTATTTTCATCTCAGTCCTTTTCTATATTTTCAAAGGGGAGATGGAAAAGATTCATGACTTCAACAAGGGCAGAATCTCGGTACTGGATTCTAGCAATGCTGTTGGGAAGCCATTTGCAGGCAACATAGAGAGAGTCAGCTCGAGAATGGTTCCTGTTCATTTTCCAGCCTCAAGAGAAGGGCCCTTCTTGCCCAAGGAGAGTGGTTTTTTCTTCTAAAGGGTGAGGAGCAATCTGTGGTGGAGGAGACACATGGGAAGCCTTGCTGGAACGCTGCAACCACCCAACTGAGAGGTATTTTTTGTTTTTTAAAGATATCCCTACCCCTCAAATCATATAAGCTCTGGTCCCATTAATTCTGGGTTCACTACTCCTGAGTGATACCTTTTATTAAATAAAGGAAACTTATGTACAATATTATATCTTATTCATCAATGCATTTGGACCAACTGGTGTCTTTCCTTCTGTATGAGAGATATTCTTTTAAGGTGAGCATGTGGAATGTTTAGTTTAATTCTCCCTTTTGTGAATGAAATAATGCAAGTAATAAGTCAAAAACTGTGAAACTTCTGTTTCACTCTTCTCTTGGCAGTTTGGCTTTAAAAGGCTTGGTAAAACAGAAAGTTAGAGAAAATGGATGTTCTATCTTTTTTTTTTTTTCCCCCTGGACTCCAAGTTGCAAAAGTAATCAGTGGAGAGTGTCCTTTCAAAATGACCCTTGGAGCAAAAACAATGTTTAAGTATGTGAAATGGCAGAAAAGAGATTTACTTTCATTTTGGTCTAGTATCCTGTGAGCAGAAGAGATTGTAAGGAAAAAAAATTCAGGGTGACTCTAATAATAACACTTTCAATCCTAAAATTGAACTCATTTGAATTACCTGGTTCATTGTTCTATTTCACTGCTTTGGTTCAGTGGAAGCAAATGGATCAGTTTTATTTTGTTTTTTGTCAGATAAATGGCTACCATAGGTGTCCTGTGTTTGGATTTTCATGACATAATTTCATATTTTTATAGTACATAGATACATTTTTCTCATGAACAATATCTGGTTATTGTTTTCTCAGGAACAATATCTGGTTAGTTTGCAGAAGACTCTAGTAAAATGATTCCATCTTAGCCATTGTGATTACAACTTCTTAAAACCAAGCCCTCGTTGCCATATTTCATCTTTTTTGCAGCTCCCTCGAAGTCCTTTTCACATCCAAAGCTGTGACTGTCTCTTAGCCTCCAGGTGGGTTCCAGAAACATAGATTTAGTTCTGCTAAGTTGTAAATGCTATTAGGTGAGAATTCATTTCTAAGACATTATTTACCTGCAATTCAACTAGGGTTGCTTTGGGCTGTATTTTACAGTACGTAGCAGCAGTCTTACATTTCAAAAGGATCTTGAAAGTCATTGGGTGCACTTCTCAGCCAAATAATAAATATCTTCTACAACATCCCTGAAAGATGGTTGTCCAATTTCTGCTTAAACCTTTTTCATGAGAAGCACAAGGCAGCTTGTTGTTAAGAAGTTCTTTATAATATCCAATAGAAATTTAAGTCCCCACGACTCCCACATCTTTGTCCCATTTTTTGCCCCATTAAGCAACATAGAAAATAGTTGACTAAGTACAACGACTCTACTGGAATCACAAATTCTAAGAAGAATGAGGAGCTTCTCTCTTTATAAATTTTCTACTTGCTACCGACACCATTGAATAACATTCCCCTTTTCAGTGCAAATAGGCCCCTTTTAAGATCCTAACTTGTAAGATAAATCTAGTCTTTATTGTGCACTTTAATACAGGGTTCTTAATTTGTCTTTTCTGACTTCTTGTGCATATTTGTTAATCAGGAATTTTGAAATTCATTTCTTTGAAGCTTCCTGAAGTCTGGGATTGTTGCCAATTTGCACTGAAGAACAGCATTTTATTAGTACATTCATAACTATTAAAACGTAATTCTAATGCACTGACCCAATTTCACAGCACATCAAAAATTTAATTCAACCTCAGATGGCTCTCACAAATGTTCAATAATTTTGCAGTGGATGGTCAGATGAATTTGAACTTTGGCAGTCTTGTTCATACAATTTTATGTGAATACAGAAACAGCAACATTTTGAGTATGCTCGTCTGTACAGAATAAAGCCCCTTTTATCAAAGATATCTGAAAAAAGAGAAAATTGGGAAAGTGTCCAGTAATCCCATTTCTGGTGGCAGTGGAACCAGGTCAAATGGACGTAGGGCCATGAAGGGAAGTTCCCATAGCTTAGTTACTAGGCTTGGGGGAGTTAGGGTGCTAGAAGCCAAAGATTTTATGGCGTTGTGGATGCCTGAGGGAGAGCAAGCTTTCAGAAGCTGCGAGACAAGGAGGGAACTCAAATCCTGGAACACATGCCTATTGTCCCTTTTTTGTTTCTTTTTTTTGGTGACATTTCTAACAATATATAAGCTTCTGGACCTGGAAATCCAATTAGGATCTTGACCACATACCTATTGGCCATTTATTTATGTCAAGTCACTGCCTCCCTAAGTCTACATCGGAAAAGGAGATGTGAACTGATGACTTAGAAAACTCGTTCAGGTCTGAAATACTGCAAACTTTACATAATAAAATTAGTTTTTAATTAGAAGTATGAAACATGGTCAGTTAACATGGCAATTTGCACAGAGGGTCTCTTAGCATCTCTCAAAATGTTTTGCTAGTAATTGGGAGTTGCATGAAATGTGAGAACCCCCAAGGAACAAGGTGACAGTTTTTAGGAGCATTTATAGGATTGAGGGGAAAAACTCTTGGATATTTTCTTAGAAACCCAATATTTA
The DNA here is from genome assembly GCF_057876585.1 of Rhinolophus sinicus. Taxonomy (NCBI): domain Eukaryota; kingdom Metazoa; phylum Chordata; class Mammalia; order Chiroptera; family Rhinolophidae; genus Rhinolophus; species Rhinolophus sinicus. The sequence goes on from NC_142513.1 coordinate 30,848,193, forward strand.
TTGCCATGTTCCTATTGCACCACCTGCTCACAATTGAAGGGTGACATCATATGATGTCAGACAATCAAGTTCACGAACTCATCCTAGAATTGTGCTCCATACCTCATTGTTGAATATCACTATGGTCACCTTTGAAGTGCTCCCCTTGGAAGTTATGCACTAACACCAGTGCCTAGTCCACCCTTCAAAGCAATTTTGGAACTCTTTTGGGAATGGCCATCAGAGCTGTCGTATTACCCTTGATGTCCTGAGTGTCATCAAAATGTCTTCTTTTCAATATTTCCTTTATCTTTGGGTAAAGAAAGGAGTCATTGGGTGCCAGATCAGGTGAGTAAGGAGGGTGTTTCAATAGTTATTTGTTTACTGGTTAAAAACTCCCTCACAGACAGTGCCTTGTGAGCTGGTTCATTGTCCTGATGCAAGAGCCATGAATTGTTGGCAAAAAGTTCAGGTCGTCTAACTTTTTTCACGCAGGCTTTTCAGCACTTCCAAATAGCAAACTTGGTTAACTGTTTGCCCAGTTGGTACAAATTCATAATGAATAATCCCTCTGATATTAAAAAAAGGTTAGCAACAGTGTTGCAACAAGTTCGTGAACTTAATTGTCAGACCTCGTACGTGCCCCTACATCCCAAGGCATCAATTATTCCATTCAGACAGTTCAGACAGGTGGTCCAAACTTCTAAACCCATGCATTTTTGTTAAACCTGCAAGCAGGGCATCTATTTCATATTCAATATTCACCACTTAGATTACTTTTCCTTCAGGGTCTCAATTTATTTATTTATAAAATGAATAGATGGTGTAAATAATATCAGTAGCCACTCCTGGGCTAATATTTTATTATTTTAAGGGTTAATTGAGTAAATGCTACCCACTGTACTAGGCAGTTTGGCAAAACAAAGACTCATGACACATAGACTTAGACTTCAAAAGGGTTCTCATTATGTTTCAATTTGAAAGGATCCATGAACTACACATGAATTAGAAACTTCAGGGAAAGTAATCAGCTAGCTAAACAAATAAAATTTAATACTTTTTCAAAAGTTAAAGTTTCAATAAAACCTCAGAGTTTGCCAATTTTAATTTTAATTTTATTCATTTTAAAGACCTGTGTTTTAAGTGAGCAAATTAATCCAGGTTATCCAATTGATTTGCATTGTAAATCATCTTTGTGTCTTAGAAGACAAACTTTGCTGAAAGTAAATGGATTGTTTAGCAATAATTTCTTGAATATGGCACCAAAAGCCCAGGCAAAAATAGTAAAAATAGATAAATTGGACTATATCAAAATTAAAAATTTCTGTGCATCAAAGAATACAATCAACAGATTGAAAAAGCAACCCATGAGATGAAAGATTATTTGCCAATCAGGTATCTGATAAGAGGTCTTTCTCTCTCTCTCTCTCTCTCTCTCTCTCTCTCTCTCTCTCTCTCTCTCTCTCTTTTTCTCCTACAACTCAAAAACAACAACAAAAAATCTGATTATAAAATTGGCAAAGGACTTGAATAGACATTTCTCTAAACAAGATATACAAATGATCAGTAAGCACATGAAAAGATGCTCAACATCACTAATTGTCAGGGAAAAGCAAATGAAAACCACCGTGAGTTACCACCTCACACTCATTACGATGGCTACTACTAAAAACCAGAAAATAACAAGTGTTAGTGATGATATGGAGAAATTGAATCCCTTGTGCATTGTTGGTGGGAATGAAAAATGGCGTAGCCACTTTCCTCAAAAAGTAAAAATAGAAATTACCATATGATCAAGCAATTCAACCTCTAGGTATATAACCAAAAAAATCGAAAGCAGGAATATCTCAGGTAGATATTTATACACACATGTTCATAGCATTATTCATGACAGCCAAGGGGTAGAAGTGTCCACTGACAGATGGAGAAACAAAATGTGGTATATCCATACAGCGGAATATTATTACGTCTATAAAAAGAAGAAAACTCTTGCATATGCTACAACATGGATAAACCTTGAGGATATTTTTATGTGAAATAGGCTAGTCACAAAAGGAGAAAAACTATATGATTTCACTTATATGAGGTACTTAAAATTGTCAAATTCATAAAGACAGAAAGTAGAAAGGTGGTTGCCAGAGACTGGGGGAAGGGGAGAATGGAAAGTTATTATTTAATGGGTACAGAGTTTCACTTTTGCAATATGAAAAGAGTTCTGTGGAAGGATGGTGGTAATGGTAACACAGCAGTGTGAATATACTTAATGACACTGACCTGTATACTTAAAACTGGTTAGGATGGTAAATTTTATATTATGTGTATTTTGCCACAATTAGAAACAATAATACAAAAGTAAATTAATTGTAACCTTGGCAAAATTTTATAATTGTATTTAGTTTTCGATAGAATAATATACACATTAGTTTTGTTTGTTTGTTTATTTGTTTGTTTTGTTTTTGGCCTGGGTATAAAAGCTAGGCTATAGGGAATGATGCTTTTCATGGGGCATTTTGTATATGTAAACTATCCAGACTATTTGGCTTTTAAAAAGTTGCATAAAACATATATGCCCTATTTCAACCCTGGCTTCATGGTAAAAATCACCCAGAGAGCTTTTAAAAAATAACCGTTATTTGGTTTGGGGTGAAGCCCTGGTGTGTGTGTATATATATATATATATATATATATATATATATATATATATATATATATAATATCCCCAGATGATTATAATGTGCAGCCAGAATTAAAAACAACTTCCCTAGGCTTTTTATTATTGAATTATTTTTATTAGCCAGCAATCATTTGGTTTGCTCTTGGCACTAATGATCATGGGAACTCCCCATTAATTAGCTGGCTTTTCATAATGAAGTATTCATTATTTCTGAGCCCCAGCATGGAAATCCTACAAATAAGAACTGTTGGTTCTTATGTAAATTGAGAAAAATTCATGATAGCTTCAATGGCACATTTATTAGATTTGCCCTCAGTCTTGAATAAGATGAGTCAATAATCCACTTGATGTTCAAATGCTGTTAACTCTTAGGAAGTCCATTCAAATACTTTTAAGAAAATACAATTAACTGAAGGTCTTATCTGAAAGTTCCTATCAAGAGAGACCAAAGTGAGGACAACAGAAAACAATCGGAGAACATTTTCTGTGTAATTGTTCTTATGCAAAAGTCCCCAACTAGGAGACAACCATGTTTCCAGAGGTTCAGTTCATTATTTCCTTTGGGTATTAAATCACCATACTGTAAATTTCCAACCCTGAGTTCTTCACACAGTTTTCTCCATTCCTTATATTGCCTTGTTACATGTTAAAGTCCTGGCACCAACATGCAAGTCTTAACCTTCTAACGACTTGTCACCAATGATCCCTCTGGGAGCTGGCTGAAATGCAGCTGCTCTAGGTTGGACATCACTGGGCTGGGCTCCAAACTGCAGATTGGGTCCATGTCATCTTTGGACAGACAGTTACTTGAGGCATGCTCTTCTCATGGCGATGGCAGGAACACGAGAACTGAGGGACACTTTTGTTGGCTCTTAAGATATAAGCTTGGAGTTGGCACACTGTTACTTTGTCACTGAGTCACATTCCTTTGGCCAAAAAAAAGTGACATGACATCAATGGTGCAAAGACGTACACTCCTTCCAGGGAGGTCATGAGGAGGGTGAGTATATGTTGAACAATATTTTAATATACCCAGAAGACACAATAGAATGAAAAACTTCATAATTAATAACTATCAAGATTATTATTGTTCCTTATTTACTACGAAATAAAATGCAAGCTTACCATTGCCGGAGTGAAATTTAATACAGGAATTGAAATCCACATGCTTTACTTTTTGAGATTTTTCTGTGACTCCAACTAAACAGAGATTGGGTCCATTTGCTGGAAAGAAGAGCTTAGAAGCTGAGTCCTTTTCTGTGACCATCTTTTAAGGCTGGAAATTGTTCCATTACGTATCCTTTGAATTCCTTGCTCTATCTCCATCACCACTGCTGGTGGTTCAGCTTCCTAGAAGTGTACACAGATGGGACCAAGTGTCAGTGCTGTCTTGGTAGAGAGAACAGGGGCTTTGGAGCAGGCAACATCCTGGGTCCACTGTAGACTGGCTCTGAACTTGGGCACGTCACGTAAACTCACAATTCCACAGTTTATTTAGTAAAACTTCCCAAACTGACAAATAGGTATTGATTAAATGAGATAAAATATGGAAATACAATTCAAAATATTAACCAGAAAATAGATATCCTTATTTACAATTTATCTAGACTACAATCTCTGTTAGTTTTAGTTTTCTTTCACTGTGTTTACTTACTTAATTTAATTTGTCTTTAGTTAGTAGCCAGGTACCATTAACAGCAGAGGAAAAATTTTCATTTAGGTTCCAAATAAGTAATGAGAGAAACAGAAGCATTGAATGTTGGAAAAGAATGAATTGCACCATCCCAGGGTGACCTATTTGTCTGCCACGATAACTAAGGCAGCTTTCCTTGCTATTCAATAGGAATAAGAAATACCCTGTAAGTATACTATATTTAAAATAAGGTTTTAATAACTTACTATAACCCTTTTTCCCCCTTGGATAACTAATGAAGTGTTTTCCCTACAAAATTGTATCATACATTTGTTCATTTATCTTTTCATTCCAGAGTCATGTATGAGTATTAGATACCTGTCAATTTAGTAAGCGCTGTGCTAGAGACACAAAAATAGCACAGGCAGTGTTTTAAAAAGTGAAACTGTTTTATGCATGCATCACTGCCTTGACCCCCAGGAAAGCTTGTAGCTTATCTGTGAAAGAAAATAATCTGCAATTATGTTGTACAACTGCAACTAGTATCAATTTTATTATACCTCACTTTAAAAAAAAGACAAATCTGCACGTTTTCAATATAAAATATTGCTCATAAAATAAATGATTCATTTAATTTCATTTGATTTATTCATTCATTTGTTACTTTGGGACAGTGAGATACAACTTGTCTCATAATCAATCATAGCAAATATGGAAAACAGTATTGCCAGACATTTCCTAAGTATGAGCAAGCACAGTTCGTTCAACTCACTGTTTCCACTCGGGTGTAACTATTTCTTGATGGTGGAAGAAATGGTGAGGCACTTCCATTAGGGCCTGTGTTATAGTGAGGGTGGGGACATGAGAGGTCTCAGGTTTACATTCATATTAAGTCTCATACGTGGGTTCCTGATGTGATCTCCACAGAAGTTTACACATACAGTTACAGAGGGAAACTGAGAGGTTGAAAGAGAATACCACTTGAATTCTTGAAAGTAAATATTGAAAATATACCCAAATGTTTAACCCAGTTTGGTTATTTATTCACTTTTTTTTTTTTTTTTTTTTTTTTTTTAATATACGAGGTGCCTTGAAAGGTAAAACTGTCCTAGAGTTTTATTTTAATCTCTAAGAGATCCTACTTTCCAATAAAAGTTAGGACTATTGCTAAATTATTTGAATCATGGTACTGGCTCACTATTCTCATTGCCTCATTTTTCCCTGATTCAAGTGCCTGATTTCCTAAAATCTTAAAAATCAAAGCTTGTAAGGTAAAAAAAAGACAATACATAGAATTCTCAAATATATCCCTCAAAAGAGTGCCATAAAACACGTTTAAGATAGTATTTATTTAATGACAATTTACGCACCTTGATTCTAGAAAAACACAGTATCATATACTTCTGTCAATATATTTTTTCTTCCAAATGCCATTAATTTGAAATGAGAATATAGGATAAAATTCCATGTACTTCCTTTTTCCCAACTTAATAGGCACCACATATAAAAACCCCCTTAAAGTTCACTTTTTATATCTTTTCACAAACCTAATTATAAGGACAAACTTTTGTTTTGTTTTTGTTATTTTATTCTAGGAAGGATATTGAAACTCTGGAAGAGTAAAAAAAAAAACCACAAAAGTTGTGAAGTATGCTTTTAAGTAAATGAATTTCACCAGTTCTCTTTATACTTTTCAAAATTTGAAAATAGTTGAAAAAATAGCTACCATATTCTCAACATTTAAAAAAAATTCTATAAATGGAAAAAGTTGTAAGTCTGTTCTCTAATCCCCTGCCCTTGTGGTAACCATTGTTAAGAGCATAATATTTGTTTTCCCAACTTTTGCTATGCTTACGAAATATGTATGTACTTATAAAATGGTATCAAGCTATACATATTGGACTAAAACTTGATTGTTCCATTTAAAAGTGTACATCTTCCCAGGTGTACCTGCTTATGATTCCTGAATATTAGCAAAATTTTTAATATTGGCAAACTTTTAACCAACTTGGTAAGTGAAAAATAATATCTATTTTATTTTGCATTTGGAAAATTACCTGTGAATTTAACTGTTGTTCATATACCAAATTACCTTAATCTAGTAATAAAAAATGTATTAATTCAGAATTCAGGTATTTCTCAGAAGGCCTACAGCTGAGAATTGCTAAGAAATCTTTCTTTGAGTGACTCTTGAATTTTTCACTATTTTTAATTTATTTGAATTCACACACATATTCTGAAATTTATAAGCCTATCTTTTTAATTTAGCTGTGCATAATTATTATTTTTTTGGCTAGGAGGAAGACATTAAAAAGAAAAGCAATAATTATTTTCAAAGCCCACATTTATTTTTTTTTAAACCAAACGTTATATAACTGAAAATTTAAAAAATCCTCATCCCCCCACCATCCCACTTCCCAGAGGCAGCCATTGTGAAAAGCTTGTTTATCCTTTGAGGCATTTTCTATGCATAGAACTAAATCTATATCTCATTAGCATCTGTGTTTGTAACCTGTATAAGTATCTGAATCTAGTTAGATAGCTTGGACACCAATTTATGTCTTTATATAGACATTTAGGTAATTTCCAGTTTTTATGTTTACATAAAATGGTTCAGTGAACATTCTAGTACAAATAGATCTGTAAAAAAATTTTTTTAAAGATTTTATTGGGGAAGGAGAACAGGACTTTATTGGGGAACAGTGTGCACTTCCAGGACCTTTCTCCAAGTCAAGTTGTCCCTTCAATCTTAGTTGTGGAGGGTGCCGTTCAGCTTCAAGTTGTCCTTTCAGTCTTTGTTGTGGAGGGCGCAGCTCAGCTCCAGGTCCAGTTGCCATTGCTAGTTGCAGGGGGCGCAGCCCACCATCCCTTGCTGGAATCTAACTGGCAACCTTTTGGTTGAGGGGATGCGCTCCAACCAACTGAGTCATCCTGGAGCTCAGCGGCAGCTCAGCTCAAGATTCTGTGTTCAATCTTAGTTGCAGGGGGAGGAGCCCACCATCCCTTGTGGGACTTGAGGAGTTGAAACAGCAACCTTGTGGTTGAGAGCCCACTGACCCATGTGGGAATCGAACCGGCAGCCTTCAGAGTTAGGAGCATGGAGCTCCAACTGCCTGAGCCACCGGGCCGGCCCGATCTGTAAATTTGTAAAGTGGAACTTTTCTATCACAATGTATGCCCACTGGGAAGTTGGTAGATGTGTCCTCCAAAAAATTTGTCAGATCATATCCTTACCAATTGGACTGGTTTTCCCTTCCCAAACCCTGGAGTAATGATACTATTCATTACTCAATCTGATGGGTAGAAAAAAATTCTATCTTTAAAAACATGGCTGAAGATTTTATAATATGATCGAACATCATTAAATGTACTACTTGGACATTTATCATTTGGGCAGATTTATACCCCCAAGAGATATACCCAATATGTGACAATTAAAGTAGTTCTAAGTTTCTAAGACCTAAAACTTTGCCCTGAGAATCAGGAGTACATAAATGATCAATGCATAGAAAATGTACCATTATAATTAAAGATCCTTTAAACCTATAACTTGGCTTGTTTTAAAAACACAACAAAAAAATCTTTATTAGAAATTAATATTTCAAAATATATGTATATATTCTAAAACCCAAGTATCATGATCACCAGGTATCTTGAGAGTGTTCTATGTATCAGATATTCCAATTGAAGCCAAAGTTAGCTCTTAAAACTTGTAGAATTATAGTTGTAGAAAACAGTAGATCAGAGTTTCTCAAACTTTAAAGTGCTCATGAATCACTGGACATCTTGTTCAAATGCTGATTCTGAACCAGTAGTTCTGGGGTGTGGCCTAGGATTCTGCATTTCTAAAAGGTGATCCTGATGCTACTGGCCTGAAAAACCACACTCTGTGTTAAACAGGCTTTAGACCTCAACTAGTTTAGCTCCTCATTTTACAGGCATGCACACAAAAATGGTTAATATACCCTGATACCTACTTTTTTAATTTAAAGAAGCACACAGAATTTGCTTAAGTGTTTCAAGTTAACAAATAACTTATTTGTGTGACATAACTAATATGTGAACAGACTGTTATGAGTAATATAACATCTGTAGCTCTTAGAAAATAAAGCATAATTCATTAGGGATGGCATAAATTACGTAATTATTATTTTTAATGTTTTGTTCTTTCTAGGTCAAACTGCCATCTACAAATAAATAACAGTGAAATTCTCATAAGCAACTAGAAATACCCAGGAGGCATGAAGAGTCACAATACTTCAAAATAATATATTATGACAAAGCAACCTCAGAAAAGATAGATTTTGTAACTCTAAGTGCTCAACTTTGGAAAGGTTAAACAAGCTATTCAACAACAAAGTACTAAAACTTGTTGAAATGCCTTTGGAGCTTTAAATGTGTGCAGCCACCAAAATGTTCAGGAATTAAATTGACTGGAGATCCAAGATGGCAGAATAGATAAACAATGTGCTCCCTTTCATGAACAATTAAAATTACAACTAAGTTATAGAGCAAGCAACCTAGAGAACCATCGAAAGTCTGGCTGAGCAAAAGTTTTATAACTAAGGATGTAAAGAAGAAGCCATGTCAAGACTGGTTGGAGGGGTGGAGATGGGCTGGCTCTAAACCACTGTGTAGCAGTTGAGAATCAGGAGTGATATCCCAGTGATGGAGGTTCACCCCTGGAGGACAAGGGACCCCAGCCCCACACCAGGCTCCCTAGCCCAGTGTACTGGTGCCCCTGGGAAGAGGAGCCCCCACAACATCTGGCTATAAAAAGCAGAGGGGATTCCGACCATCCAGGTGAGATAAAAGGATGCAGGAAACCCAGATGTCCTCTTCAACAGCCCATGCACAGACTCTCACTTCCAGGCATTCACCCTGAGCTCTAGTGGAGGGATGGCAACTCAAGGGGCATTAGAGGCATATGGATAGGGGAATGGGAGGACAGACTGAGGTGTGTGGATTGGGCACAAGGGCCGGAGAACAGTTGTCATTTTCCCTGTGGGGGGTCTTCTGCAGCTGGAAGGTGGGTGCCATCTTTCCTATGTTGAGCCCTCCCCACAAGGCCAAATCTGAATCTGAATTGGTCTGATTAGCTCTGTTGGGACCCTACCCACCCAACTCCCCCAATGCCAGAGGCACCTTCTCACAAGCAGCCAGCCCCACCCACATTGTGCTCTTTCTTGGAAAACTATCCAAGTCTGTGAGCCTCAGGAAGGTAGGAACTGGCTTCAATGTGCTCTGAGACTTTGCTGAGTAGCTCCAGACTCAACACTGGCATCAAACCAGATTCTCTATTAACCTGGTTACCACAACTCTTCTCACTCTAGTGACTTCCTAAGACCCTGCCTCACCCAACTTGCATACTGCACAAGCCTTTATCAGGGGCTGAACCTTACAGGAGCCAGCAGGTGGCAGCAGCATTTGGGGTGTACTGACTTTTTGTGGAGCTACCCCGGGCCTGGTACTGGTAGCAGCCATCCTCAGTTTGCAATGTGGCCTCTCTCACACATCTCGAGGTTTAGCACAGGCAGCAAACAACCATGGATCACTCTGTAGCACCTACCAGGTAGTCCCCAGCTGGTCACAGGAAGTGGATGACCTGGGCCTGCACCAGAGCTCCTTCCAAGAAGACCCAGAACCAATATATTTGGAGGTTGGCTTCAGATCACATCAGAGCACTGCCCAATTAGCCCCACAAGTGGCACACACAAAGGGTGGTCTCAACAGGCACTAGAACCTGCTAGGGAAAATCCCACTCAGTGGGGTATGCCCCCCACACTCCAGCCCATAAGCTGTGGATGTGGCCAAACCCCACAGTCAATCAGCCTGAGGGCCAATGCCAACCATTGACATGCCAATAGCAATCGAGTCTCAACTATAATAGGAGGGCACCCACAACCCACACAAGGGACACTCCTGGAGCAATGGGAGCAGGTGACCAGAGAGACTGTGCCAGGGCCCCACAGGGCATGTGCTACATACGGCCACCTGGCCAATACTGGGAAACATAGCAGATCTACCTAATACATAGAAACAAACACAGAGAGGCAGCCCAAATGAGGAAACAAATTAATCCATCCCAAATAAGAGAACAGGAGAAAACTCCAGAAAAAGAACTCAACAAAATAGAGACAAGCAGCCTACCAGAGACAGAGATCAAAACAATGGTTATAAAAATGCTCAAGGAACTTAATGAGAACCTCAGCAGAGTGATAAGATGCATAAAAAAGACATAAAAATCCTGAAAAGAATCATTCAGAAGTAAAGCATACAATAACTGAAACAAAGAGTGCATTAGGAAGAATAAGACTAGATGAAGCAGAGGATCAAAACAGTGATTTGGAAGATAAGGGAACAGAAAACACCTAACAGGAACAGAAAAAAAGGAAAAATAATCCAAAAAAATGAGGATAGTTTAAGAGACTTCTGGGACAACATCAAGCATACAACATTTGCATCATGGGGTACCAGAAGGAGAAAAGAGAAAGCAAGGGATTGAGAACATATTTGAAGAAACAATGACTGAAAACTTTCCTAACCTGGTGAAGGAAATAGATATGCAAGTCCAGGAAAACCAGAGAGTCCCAAACAAGATGAACCCAAACAGCCCCACATAAAGACACATTATAATTAAAATGGCAAAAGTTAAAGACAAAGAGAGAATCCTAAAAGCTGCAAGAGGAAGGCAACTAGTAACTTATAAGGAAGCTCCCATAAGACTGTCAGCTGATTTCTCAGCAGAAACTTTGCAGGCCAGAAAGGAGTGGCACAAAATATTCAAAGTGATGAAAAGCAAGGAACTACAACCAAGGGTGCTCTATCCAGCAAGTCTATCATTTAAAATTGAAGGACAGATAAAGAACTTCCCAGGCAAGAAAAAGCTAAAAGAGTTTATCATGACCAAACCAGTATTACAAGGAATGTGTTAGAGGGACTTCTTTAAGATGGGGGGAACAAAAAATCAAAATTTTGAATAATAAAATGACAGTAGCTATCATATATCTATCAGCAATTACTTTCAATGTAAATGGGTTAAATGCTCCAATCAAAAGACATAGTAGGGCTGAATTAATAAGAAAACAAAACCCATACATATACTGCCTACAAGAGACTCACTTTAGATTGAAAGACACACACAGACGGAGAGTAAAGGGATGGAAAAAGATTACTTCTTCAAAAAAAAAAAAGAAGAAGAAGAAAGAGCTGCAGTAGCAATACTTATACCAGACAAAATAGACTTTAAAACAGAGGCTATAAGAAGAGACAAAGAAGAACTCAGCAATCCCACTTCTGGGTATTTATCCAAAGAAACCCAAAACGGTACTCAGAGGGGACCTATGCATACCTATGTTCATTGCAGCATTGTTTACAATGGTTAAGATGTAGAGGCAGCCTGACATCGATGGACAAATGGATAAAGAGGGGATAGTACATATATGCAATGGAATATTGCTCAGACATGGAAGGGAATGGGCTCTCTGGCAGCATGGATGGACCTGGAAGGTACTGCACTAAATGGAGTATCAGACAGAGAAAGACAGATGCAATGTAATTTTGCTTATATATTGGAATCTAAAAAATAAAACAAACAAACAAAAAGAAACAAACTCATAACTACAGAAAACATTTTGATGGTTGCCAGATGGGAGGGGGTTTGAGGGTGTGGTTAAAGAAAGGGGGAAGGAGTTAAGAAGTACAAATTTGTTGTTAAAAAGGAGTTGTGAGCATGTAGGGTATAGCTTATAGGAATATAGTCAATAATATGGTAATAACTATATGTAGTGCCAAGTGAGTACTAGACTAGTTGGGGGTTCACTTTTGAAATTATATAAATGTCTAACCACTATGCTGTACACCTGAAATTAATATAAAGTAATAATGAATGTCAACTGTAATTGAAAAGTTTAAAAAGGGGGGGGAGGTGAAGGGGAATAAGAGGGCCAAATTTCTAAGTAGAAAACAAATAAGTGGGGATGTAATATACAGCATAGGAAATATAGTCAATAATGTTGTGATAGCATAACACGTAGTATGGTGTCAGATGGTTGCTGAACTTATCATGGTGATCACTTCTTTAGGTATATAAATGTTGAATAATTATGACATACTCCTGAAACTAATATAATATTGTATGTTATCTATATTTTAAATAAAAATTAAAAAAATAAAGTTTTAACAAAGAATAAACCTAAGGAATATGGAAGCAACCTATGTGTCCACCAATAAATCAATGAATGGATAAAGAAGAAAAAAAGAATTAAATTGAAATATGTTTCTTCAAAAATGCCTTAGCCAACCAAACAAGAGCAGTTGTGCCATTGTGGCAAAGCTGACAATTATCTTTGCTGATCTCAGTCTGGTCCAAGGGGAGCATCCTTCACGACCTGACTGAGGAACAGTGTGAAGTCTGTGCTATCTTATAGCTTTGACTCAATGTGATTTCTCTCTCCACCATAGCACCTTGTCAATTCTTTATCACACTTATCGAACTCTGTTAGTTGTTGGTTACTTTTAAAGTTTTTTCTATTTCATTCGTAGATTATCCCTAAATTTTAGCAAGTACATCTCAGTTGCTTTGTACTCAGTAGTGCCAATCCAAGTGCCAAGAATATTAACAAACATTTTTCTGAATCAATGAATCCCCACAAAATCTTCAGCCACAGGTATAAATATGGTACATTCCAAGGAAAGGTGGCAATTAATGAAGGAGGAACACCGGCTAAGAAAATGAGCTTATCAGAGTTCTCAAATATTCAACAAGAAGTTCTAGAAGTTAGGGTTCTAAATGTTTGTTCATATCGTTACAAATGGTTAATTTCTTAAGAGTTGTTAATCAGGAGTAAAATTCTAGTTTTTAGACAATCCAATGAACAAAGGTGTGACCATGACGGTGTCAGAAGAGCAATTGGGCTGGGAAGGTGTTGAGTGAGTAGCCAGTGGATAAAGAGAAACTTGTCATTCTGGAATGTGAACCTAAGAAGTACTAGGTTCCCCAGAAAGCTGAGCTGAACACAAGCATGTGCATGCAGGAAGTTTACTTTGGACAGTTCCATCCCACAGAACTTGAGTGGAAGGAATACTAGATATAGTTATCAACCTAAATAAACACTAGGGGCAATTGGGGCTCAATCCTGGCGGGGTGGCGCTCTGAAAAGTTGCATAGAATACACCTCAAAATTGTCCACCAGACAAATGAGAAATGAGAAATTACCCATCAGCTTTCTTCTCCCTTTGGTCAAGAGTTGCCCCAGGGTGTGTGTGTGACCTTGTGCCTCCAGGATGCACATGCTTTAAAACAGCCGAATGTTTTCCAGAAGGCATCTTAAGAGACGGCAAAAGAGAAGCACTTGGCAGAAAGCAAGAGATAGGTGCTGTCCCCAAGGTAAGGTGTTGACAGGTGACACCTTCACCAAGCTGGTTGCTGTAAAAAGGTGGGCCAAGAGGAGGTGATCTGGGGCAGAAATGGGGACTGATAGCAGCTCTCAGAAGCACAGGAGCCTAATGCTAATCTGTCTGCTCTGGAATTAATGAGCACAGGATTATACCTATCCCTCTGGACAGAGAAAAGGGCACTCAGACCAATGAAGGGGCAGCCAGAGAGAGAAGAAACTGGAGATCAGAATAAGTCAGGGCAGCGGGGGCATTGCCCTTGCTGAGGACCAAACTCCACCTTCTCTGTGCTTCAAAAACAGACCAATACCTGGGTGGGAGTTTCTCTCTCTCTCTTTTCATGGTGTTGGTATTTGGTTACTAATTTTAACTTGTCAGCTCTGACAGGGCAATGCCATCTGCCAACTATTTTTTATCTGCACATAAATTAAGGTACTTTATTACTTCAAGCGCTCTGAGTTTTGTGCATTTTAGGGAAAGCTCTGTTTTTTCTGCTTATAACCTGTCTTTGTTTGGATTACTCCAAAGGTTGACCCTGAGGCAAAGATGTGGGTACAAGTAGTTTATTTGGGAGGTGACCCCAGAAAGTGCTACAGGGAGTGGGAAGTGAGGTAGGAAAGGAAAGACAGCCAATAAATGTGTGTGTGCGTGTGTGTGTGTGTGTGTGTGTGTGTGTGTGTGTGTGTGTGAGCAGGTTACTGGCATCCATTCTGAGAATGTGCCCCACTGACACATAATCAGCTGGGCTGATTATACACTGGCTCCAGTTTCTCATTGGTTGAAGGTTCCTCCTGGGAGCATTAAACCTAAGGCATTCCAGGCTGCCCTGCATGCAAGCAGAGCAAGCAAGCAGAGAGGTGCGTTGAATCCAGAAGTTGGTTGAGGGCATATAGATTGGGGCATCAATAGCTTTCATTATGCACCTTGAGATTATTTTGCAAAGAGCAGAATATCCAAACATGGAGATGTCAACAGCAACAATCTTCTGGCATCTAGGTGAAGAGAAGAATAGTTCATTAGTAAAGGGTTAGAGGCAATTAAAATGAGCTTTGAAACTGAGATTATTTATTAAACTTTGCAGACAAAAACTTCCAAATGGCATTAGATACCCTTAATGAAAATCCCCTTGGCTGTGACTGAAGAACAAATTGGGAAAGAAGCCAACACGTTCATTGCCCCGGCCTAAAATGAAGGACCTCACCGAATTGTTAAGTAACCACTGCTTGGCTCTGTTCTTATATGAACACATGGAAACCGCCAGGGAGTTTTTGATTCTCTTGTATTAGTCGTTGCTCTAGACTGTCACCAAGGTGGAGTCACTCAGGGAGAGGAGTTTTGACCCTCTTTTTCTCCACCCAGTGCTTTCTGATGGAAAAGCCAGATGACAACACATGAAAACTTGACATGAATGCAGTGGATTTCACCAGGGGTAGAAGACAAAACAAAAGACTGAAGAGAGGCTAGAAAGGAAATACCCTCAATGGCTTCATAGATTAAAAATTCACTCCAACTCTTCATTTCCTTTTAATAAAATTATAAATACCCACCCCCCACTCACCCCCACCCCCATCACAGCCTTAGATTGAGCTGAATGAATAGCTCCACCCTTTAATTCATGTCTTAGCCACGTAACTTGCTTTGAACAGTGTTAGCAGACAGGACATAAACCTGAATACTGGGCTTGTCTTCTTGGCAATTGCGATTGTCCATGACAAGCACATGCCCCAAGTAGCTGCTACTCCTTTTTCTTCAGCCTCGGCCCCAGAATGAAATGTGGAGCCAACTTGAACCCAATCCCAGCCAGGAGCTTCCATTTTGGAACATGGAACCTGAAGTAGAGCTGCCAAGCTACATCTATTCTAGATGAGAAAACAGCAGTTCACCTGAGACCCCCAAACATGAGGTAAAAAAATAACTGTTGTAAACTGCTGAATTTTGAGGTGAATTTATTACGTAGCATTATTGTGGCATTGTAAAAGTTCTCAATAAATACCAAAGCATTCATTATACTATTCCCATTTATTTTTATTTATATATACAAAGTGTTTATTATACCAAAATATTTATTATCCACAGAGAAGAGAGATTGAGGGAGAAGTGTGGAGAATGAAGATGGATTTTTCTTTTACTCCATTCGTTTCTATAATTAGTGAACTTTTTATAACCAAGTTCTACTGTGTAATTTATAAAAGGAAAATCTGCAAAAATTGTTTCCACAAATGAAAAAAGTTCATGAAACAAAAATATTACAGTTGCTTACCATTTAACTACCAAATTACCATTTATAAGTCCTGGTAACTGCTTTAAGGAATTAAGATCTTGCTACTCAAAGTGAGGTCCTTAGACCAATGGCAACAACATTACCAGAATCTTAGGCCTCAGCTCAGACCATCAGAATCTATAACAAGATCCCCAGGTGATTCCTGTGCACAGAAAAGTCTGAGAAACATTACTCTGAAACATTAAGCATTTGACTTCGCTTTAATCACTGAGGAAAAAAAAAAGAAAAAAAACTTTAAAAAGTAAAATATTTTATTTAAATTTCTTTCCGAATATGTGAAAAGTACTTGAAAGTATCTTCAAATATCAAAGATAATTTGTGATGATAATCCTTTCACAATATTAAAAAGAAGTTAAACACAAAAATGGAATTTTTTAGTAACTAGGGAGGCAGGATAACTGAGTAAAAACAAAACAAAAAAATGCCACTTCCATATTTCAGGAAGGGCAGGGTGAATTTTGTAAATTGTGATACTTCCTCCTACATTAAAAAAAAATCAATGCTTCTACTTCTGGAGTGGAGAGCCAGCCAAGTCTGGGCTGTCTGGATTCTGCACTCCCAGGTGAACTGGCACAGTGCATCATGAGGCAACACAGAGAAGCAGCCACCTGGTTCATTTCCCTTTCCTAGACACTCTACAGGGGCCCCAACTTCCTGCTTTCATATGTAAATCAAATCCATTTTCTTTACAACCAACTCACATAAATCCCATCCCAATTCCTACTTACCTTTTCCCCAAGGAAGCTCCCTGGACCAGGTATGACTCCATCTCTAATTATTTGTGACTATATTTGCATGTGGTTTTCCTCATTATACTGCATTAGCATTAATGAGGAAAGGATTCCTGTCGCCTCGGCAACTAAAAGCAGCACAAGCATTGTGCCTATTGACTGGACTCTACTTCTAGTTTTTCTATTATGTTCTTGGCTCTTC
Source organism: Rhinolophus sinicus (assembly GCF_057876585.1). Taxonomy (NCBI): domain Eukaryota; kingdom Metazoa; phylum Chordata; class Mammalia; order Chiroptera; family Rhinolophidae; genus Rhinolophus; species Rhinolophus sinicus. Next base: position 30,865,089 of record NC_142513.1, read on the forward strand.
TCACTTTTATGGTAAAAAAAAATGCAGTCCTTTCTCCAGTTCTGCCTCTTTTCTTGTTTTGTGGCTCTCTCTGCAGTGTCCAGCTGACCTGTCTATTCCCTCTTGGATTTATTAACTTGTCTTATTTCCACTAGCTAACACTGATGCTTTCCTTCCCCTAATCACACTCTTTCTTTGAATTGCCCGCTCTGACCATGGACTGCCACCTCAACATTTTGCTTTTCTTTTAGACATCTTTCTAAAATAGTATATTTACCACAAAAACCCCATTAGTGAAATTTCCTTGTCTGTCCTCCTTATTTCCTTCCTTTCTTCTCTTGCTCCAGTTTTTTTTTGCTGCTGTAATACAAGGTTAATAGAAAAATGATGCCTCTATTGTCGTAATTCCTAATAGTAAGCTACACAAAATATTATCAGCCCAATCTCTTTTTCCAAAGTAGTTGTTTCAGCCTTACCTGCATGTTGAAATCACCTGGGTAGTTTTAAAAAAAAACAATGACACTTGTGTCCCACCCCCAGACAATTTGATGTAATTGGTCTGGGGTGCAGCCTGGCAGGGGATTTTAAAACCCTTGGGTGATTCTAATGCGCAGCCAATAGCTTTTCAACCAGGCCTTCTGGTTTTGTTATTTTTGTTATTCCTTGGCATTTACGATGATAAATTATAAATTTACACCTCCTTTATGGCCTTATGCCAGCCTTTGGTCCATTTTTCCCTCCACTGCATTCGTGTTCTTCCCTGATTTGGGCTTGCATTTCAGAGGGCTGTTCCTCACAGGCTGTTTCCCAGGCTATATGTCAGCTGGTTTCAAATGCACTTCAGCCAATGGGAAGCCCTTCCAAGATCCTGGAGTACTATGGGCTGAATGTGTCCTCCCAAGTTCATATATCGAAACCTTCATTCTCAATGTGATGGTATTTGGACGTGGGGCCTTTGGGAGGTAGTTGGATCATGAGGGTGGAGCCCAACTGACTGGAAGTAGTGCTCTTATAAGAAGAGGCAGGAGAGAGATGAGTTGTCTCTCTGCCACATGAGGACACAGCAAGAAGGCCTCTGCCTGCAAGCCACGAAGGGAGCTCTCACCAGGAACCAAAAGGGCCGACACCATGATCTTGGACTTTCCAGCCTGCAGAACTGTGAGAAATAAATTTCTGTCATGTAAGCCACCCAGTTAATGGTATTTTTGTTATAGCAGCCAATAGTGACATGGAGGGTGGGAGAAAGGGAGAAGCCAGGGTGTTTCTCCCCATCTCTCTCTACCTGTCTGGTACCTCCAGCTGTGTGCCCTCTGTATCTCCAGCTCCTGCCAGAGTGAGGCCAACTAACTGTTTTCAATTTCCTGGGTACCTGGCTCATGGACTTCGTTAATATAGCCTCTCAACCTGCCAAGGCAGGTTACTAGTGTCCTAATGTTACTAACTTCTGGAGTGTCTTCACTATTCCATTTGGCATCTCAGGTCACCCATCACCTGTGCAATAAATTCCCTGTAAAATTTCCTCTGTGCTAAATACTTTGAGTTGTTTCTGTTTCCATGGTGGGGCCCTGCTTGATACAGTTGTGGGGACAGAGTCCCAGAGAGCAGTTTTCAGGCTCTCGGCTTCGCATGGGGAGGTGCTGGTTTGGGTAGTGAATGACCATCAACTGTGATTGGTTGGCCACCAGCTGTAACCAGTTAGCCAATTGGCTACTGATGTAACTGCAGGGCTGCGTTGATTGGTTGGTTGGTTGGCAGACAGAGAAGTGAATGGTGGACTGAGGATCATGTGACTCTACTGCTTGTGTCTCCACCAGCTGCCAGAGAGAATGTAGAGGTATGACTCCCCTATCTATGGTTCTGTGGGTGTTCCTTTTTGGCCTAGCCATATCCTGCCTTCTTATGTAGGGAGCGGGACTGCCCCCCCCGCAGGCCGCCCCGCACGACACAGTTCTGTTTAGTTTCTGAGATGCAACATCCCTGATGTTGGTTTTACTAGCGCCCACTCTGATTGACCCTCAGAGAGTACGGGTGGTTGGGGTGCTAAGATGTGTGGTGTACATACCATCTTAACGCGATAAGTCCATGTCCCTTGTGAGATATATATCACACATTGACCAAAGATCTGTTGTGCAGAGTTAGCACTTTAACAAGGAGATATAAGAGGGACTTCCCTTTGCAGCAAAATACAACTACACATCACTAGTACTACGCATGTACAGAAGTGGAGTGCTGTATACATCACCCAGACCTTAGAATGAGTTTTTTAAACCTTTGTATCCCAAGTGTGATTTGTGAACTAGGAGCATTAACATCACCCAAAAGCTTTTAGAAAACCAGAATTCTGGGCTCCACTCCAGACTTGCATTTTTATAATTCATATACCATAAGATTCATCCATTTAAAGTATATAATTCAGTGGGTTTTGGTATATTCACTGACATTGTGCAACCATCAACGCTATCTAATTCCAGAGTATCTTTATCACTCCAAACAGAAATCCTAAGAAGTACAAATTGGCAGTTATAAAAACAGTCACAGGGATGTAAAGTACAGCATAGGAAATATAATCAGTAATATTGTAGTAACTATGTGTGGTGTAGTAACTAGATTTATCGGGGTGATTACTTCGTAAATTATATACATGTCTAATCACTGTGTTGTACACCTGAAAATAATATAATATTGTTTGTCGACTGTAATTGAAAATAATAATAATAGAAATCCTGGACCCCTTAGCAGTCACTCTTCATTCTCTTCTCCCTGATCTCGAGAAAACCATTAATGTATTGTCTCTACGGATTTGCCTATTCTGGGTATTTTATTTTTTTTATTTTTATTTTTTTAAAGTGTATTGGGGTGACAATTGTTAGTAAAATTACATAGAGTTCAGGCGTACAATTCTGTATTACATCATCTATAAATCCCATTGTGTGTTCACCACACAGTCAGTTCTTCCATCACCATATATTTGATCCCCTTTACCCTCATCTCTCAACCCCCACCCCCTTTACCCTCTGGTAACCACTAAACTATTGTCTGTGTCAATGAGTTTTTGATTCTCATTTGTTTGTCTTGTTCTTTTGTTGTTCTTAGTTTAGATACCACATATCAGTGAAATCATATGGTTCTCTGCTTTTTCTGTCTGACTTATTTCGCTTAGCATTATACTCTCAAGATCCATCCATGTTGTCACAAATGGTCCTATTTCATCATTTCTTACCGCCGAATAGTATTCCATTGTGTATATATACCACAACTTCTTTATCCATTCATCTATCGAAGGACATTTGGGTTGTTTCCATGTCTTGGCCACCGTAAATAAAGCTGCAATGAAGATTGGAACACACGTGTCTTTATGGATAAATGTTTTCAGATTTTTTGGGTAGATACCCAGGAGAGGGATTGCTGGGTCATATGGTAATTCTATTCGTAATTTTTTGAGGAACTTCCACACTAACTTCCATAGCGGCTGCACCAATCTGCATTCCCACCAACAGTGTATGAGGGTTCCTTTTTCTCCACAGCCTCTGCAACACTTGTTATTATTTGTCTTGTTGATGGTAGCCATTCTGACTGGTGTGAGATGATATCTCATTGTGGTTTTTATTTGTATTTCTCTGAAGATTAGTGATGTTGAGCATTTTTTCATATGTCTATTTGCCATTTGTATGTCCTCTTTGGAGAAATGTCTCTTCAGGTCGTCTGCCCATTTTTCAATTCGGTTATTTGTTTTTTTGTTGTTGAGTTGCATGAGTTCCCTTTATACTTTGGATATTAGCCCTTTATCGGAGGTACTGTTTGCACAAATCTTCTCCCATTCAGTTGGTTGCCTCTTTATTTTGTCGATGGTTTCTTTTGCTGTGCAGAAGATTCTAAGTTTCATATAGTCCCCTTCATTTATTTTAGCTTTTACTTCCCTTACCTTCGGAGTCAAATTCATAAAATGCTCTTTGAACCCAAGGTCCATAAGTTTAGTATCTATGTTTTCTTCTATGCAGTTTATTGTTTCAGGTCTTATGCGTTAGTCTTTGATCCATTTTGAATTAATTTGCGTACATGGTGACAGATAGCAGTCCAGTTTCATTCTTTTGCATGTAGCTTCCAATTCTCCCAGCACCATTTATTGAACAGGTTGTCTTTTCTCCATTGTATGTTTTTTGCTTCTTTGTCAAAAATTGTCTGTCCATATTCATGTGGTTTTAATTCTGGGTTCTCAATTCTATTCCATTGGTCTATGTGTCTGTTTTTCTGCCAATACCATGCTGTTTTGATTATTGTAGTCCTGTAGTACAAGCTAAAGTCAGGGAGTGTGATACCTCCAGTATTGTTCTTTTTTCTTAAGATTGCTTTGACTATTCGGGGTCTTTTGTGGTTCCAAACAAATTTGATGATTTTTTTGTTCTATTTCTTTAAAAAATGTCATTGGGATTTTGATGGGGATTGCATTAAATCTGTATATTGCTTTGGGTAATATGGCCATTTTAACTATGTTGATTCTTCCAATCCATGAGCACGGAATGTCTTTCCATTTCTTTGCGTCTTCTTCAATTTCTTTTAAAAATGTCTTGTAGTTTTCAGCATATAGGTGTTTCACATCCTTGGTTAAGTTTATTCCTAAGTATTTTATTCTTTTTGCTGCAATTGCAAAAGGAATTGGTTTTTGTATTTCTTTTTCTAAGATGTCATTTTTAGTATATAGGAATGCAATGGACTTTTGTACGTTGATTTTGTAGCTGGCAAATTTACTGTATTCATTGTTTCTAATAGTTTCTTGGTGGAGTCTTTAGGGTTTTCTATACATAGCATCATGTCATCGGCAAAGAGTGACAATTTCACTTCTTCATTCCCAATTTGGATGCCTTTTATTTCTTTCTCTTGCCTGATTGCTCTGGCAAGGACTTCCAACACTATGTTGAAAAGCAGAGGTGATAGGGGACGGCCCTGTCGTGTTCCTGAACATAGAGCAAAAGGCTTCAGTTTCTCACCATTAATTATGAGATTAGCTAAGGGTTTGTCATATATGGCCTTTATTATGTTAAGGTATTTTCCTTCTATACCTATTTTATTAAGTGTTTTAATCATAAATGGATGTTGTATCTTGTCAAATGCTTTTTCTGCAGCAATTGATATAATCATATGATTTTTGTCCTTTATTTTGTTTATGTGATGTATCACATTGATGGATTTGCGGATGTTGAACCATTCTTGTGCCCCGGGGATGAACCCCACTTGGTCGTGATGAATAATCTTTTTAATGCATTGTTGTATTCGATTTGCTAGAATTTTGTTTAGAATTTTTGCACCTGTATTCATCAGAGATATTGATCGGTAGTTTTCTTTTTTCGTGTTGTCTTTACCAGATTTTGGTATCAGGGTAATGTTGGCCTCATAAAATGAGTTGGGGAGTACTGTCTCTTCTTCAATTTTTTGGAAGAGTTTGAGCAGGATTGGTATTAGATCCTCTTTGAAGGTTTGATAGAATTCACTAGTGAAGCCATCTGGTCCTGGACTTTTGCTTTTGGGAAGGTTTTGGATGACTGATTCAATTTCCTTACTGGTGATCGGTCTGTTTAGATTTTCCAGTTCTTCATGGTTCAGCCTAGGAAGGCTATATGTTTCCAAGAACTTGTCCATTTCTTCTAGGTTATTGAATTTGGTGGCATACAGTCCTTCATAGTATTTTTGGATGATCCTTTGTATTTCTGTGGTTTCCGTGATAACTTCCCCTTTTTCATTTCTGATTTTGTTAATCAGTGTCTTCTCTCTTTTTATCTTAGTGAATCTAGCCAAGGGTTTGTCAATTTTGTTAATCTTTTCAAAGAACCAGCTCTTTGTCACATTAATTTTTTTCTATTGTCTTTTTGTTCTCTATTTCATTTAATTCTGCTCTGATTTTTGTTATTTCCTTTTTTCTGCTGACGTTGGGTTTCATTTGTTCTTCTTTTTCTAGTTCTTTAAGGTGTAACCTGAGGTTATTTATTTGAGATTTTTCTTGTTTCTTGAGATAGGCCTGTAATGATATAAAGGTCCCTCTTAATATTGCTTTCGCTGTATCCCAAAAATTTTCATAGAATGTATTTTAATTGTCATGTGTTTCTATGTATCTTTTGATCTCTCCTCTAATTTCTCCTTTGATCCAGTCATTCTTTAAAAGTATGTTGTTTAATCTCCATGTATTTGTGTGTTTTTCCTGCTTTCTATTTGCCGTTGATATCCAATTTCAAAGCCTTGTGATCAGAGAATATGCTTGGTATGATTTAAATCTTCTTAAATTTGTTGAGGCTGATTTTATGTCCCAATATATGGTCTATCCTTGAGAATGTTCCATGTACACTAGAAAAAAATGTATAGTCTGATGTTTTAGGATGAAGTGCTCTCTATATGTCAATTATGTCTATTTCATCTAATGTGTCATTTAGGGCTGCTATTTCGTTACTTATTTTCTGTTTAGATGATCTATCCATAGCTGTCAATGATGTATTTAAGTCCCCTAGTATAATTGTGTTTTGGTCAGTTTCTCCTTTTAGTTCTGTTAGTAGTTGCTTGGTATATTTCTGTGCTCCCTGATTGGGGGCATAAATATTGATGATTGTTATGTCTTTTTGTTGTATAGTCCCCTTTCCCATTATGAAATGTCCATCTTTGTCTCTTGTTACCTTTTTCACCCTGAAGTCTGTTTCATCTGATATCAGTATGGGTACACTTGATTTTCTCTGGATACCATTTGCTTGGAGTGTCAATTTCCACCCTTTCACTTTGAGTCTATGCTTGTCCTTGTAGCTGAGATGTGTCTCTTGGAGACAGCATATGGTTGGGTTTAGTTTTTTATTTCAATCTGCTACTCTGTGCCTTTTTATTGGTGAGTTCAGTCCATTTACATTTAGGGTGATTATTGATATGTGAGGATTTCCTGTCATTCTATCGTTAGTTTTCTGGTAAAGATGTGTCTCCATTGTTTCTTTGCCTTTTTGTTGTTTTCTATTATTTCTGTGTGGTGGTATTCTATGATGTTTCCATCTGTTTCTTCTTTCATTACAGTATATATTTCAGTTCTGGATTTTTTTTGAGTGGTTACCGTTAAGTTTATGTAAAAGATAGTTTGACATTTAGAGTATTCCATTTTCTTCAGCACGCTTACTTTCTCCATTCCCATATTCAGGTTCAGGCCTTTACTCTCCCCCATTTTATGTTTTGGTTACCACAAATTGTCCCTGTTGATGGTGGTCGAATAGCCTCCTTTAGTATTTCTTGTAGTGCAGGTCGTTTATTAGAAAATTCCCTCAGCTTCTGTATGTCTGGAAAGGTCTTTATTCCTCCTTCATATCTAAAGGATATCTTTGCTGGATATATTATTCTTGGCTCATAATTTCTCTCTTTCAATAGTTTGAATATTTGGTTCCACTCCCTCCTGGCTTGTAGAGTTTCTGCTGAAAAATCTGATGATAATCTCATGGGCTTTCCTTTGTAGTTTACCGTCTTCTTTTCCCTGGCTGCCTTGAGGATTCTTTCTTTGTCGTTGATTTTAAACAGCTTCAATACAATGTGCCTTGGAGAAGGCCTGTTGGGATTGAGGTAATTAGGTGTTCTATTTGCTTCTTGGATTCGAGGATCCAGTTCTGTCCACAAGTTTGGGAAGTTCTCATCGACAATTTGTTTGAATATATTCTCTGTTCCCTTCTCTCTTTCTTCTCCTTCTGGTATGCCCATTATTCTTATATTGCTCTTTCTGATGGAGTCAGAAAGTTCTTGTAGAGTTCTTTCATTTCTTTTAAGTTTCAAGTCTCTTTCTTCTTCCATCCGTGTCATTTCCAGGTTTCTATCTTCAATGTCACTGATTCTTTCCTCCATCTGGTCAACTACCTAAGCTGGTTATTTCATTCTTAATTTCTTCTATTGAATTCTTAATCTCCAGAAATTCTATTTGGTTCTTTTTTAAAATTTCAATCTCTTTCGTAAAATGCTCATGTTGTTCTTTGATTGTGTGTCTGAGTTCATTAAACTGCCTTTCTGTGTTTTCTTGCATCTTGTTGAGTTTTTTCAGAACTGCAATCTTTAATTGTCTGTCATTTAAGTCACATATTTCCGTATCTTTAAGTTCCTTTTCTGGAGACTTTTCACTTTCTTTCTGAGCTGTCTTGTTGCCTTGGTTATTCATGGCAATTACTGATTTATTATTTCTCTTCCTAGACATCTACAGGAGTGGCTTCTGCAACAGGTAGATAGGAAGAGGTCTTTCTTTTGTTTTCCAGTACTTGTTGGTAGAATGTTGTATTTTCTCTCTGACTGCAGCCTATTTTTCTCTCTCACACAGTAGTGCTATGTTTTCTCTGCACTATTCCAGCTTCTCACACAATGGGGGGATTCCCTGGGAGATGGGCTTCTCCTCTGTTAATAATTCGCCTGGGTCACAGGGCACAGTGTCCGTGTGGGTATGCGGAGAGCTTTTGAAGTTCCAAAGCTCTTCCTGCACCAGATTCTGAGCCCATATGTTTCAGCAGTTCTGTTTACTCCTGCAGGGATCTGCCCCGATAGGTGGGGCCAGGGGTGGGGTGAGTTTTGAGAGGTGGCCTAGAGCAATGGCAGCGCCCACCAACACAGCCGGTCCTGCTTCCACAGCTCCCTCCCCTTTGCCGGAACTAGTTGGGCTGTGAATTTGTGTCTGTGGTCCACAGTTCTCAGAACAGCAAATATTCTGTTCTTTTGATCTGACACTGCTACTGTTCCGCTTCTAGCATTGGGCAGGTGGGGGCGGGGAGAGCTCTGGGAGGGTAAGGAGAGGGCGGCTAGTCTCAGTGCCTAAGGCTTCTGTTCTCTGTGGCAGTGAGGGCTTAAACCACCGTTTTCAGCCTTCTTCCCTCAGTCTTTTCTCCGAGGTCTCTGCCGTGAGCGTTGGGTTCAGCCGTGTTATATGCTGTCCCCTCAGCCCTGTGGGTCATAAGCAGAGCCCTAGCAGTCTGAGTTCTTCCATTTCCCGCAGCTGTAGTAGTTCCGGGATGCAGCGAGCTCGGAGCACTGAGCTAGGTCTGTGTCCTGCACCCGCGAGGCTCCGTGTCCGCACTTCTCCCTACCCTCCTCCCCCGCTCACGTGATACGCCCACCTTTAGGTGAATTCAGTGGTGGACCTCTTCGTCTTGACTGTCTGTTGTGCAGGGAGTCCTTTGTGGAGTTATAGTTTTTCCATTTGTTGTAAATTCCAGGGGAGATTTACAGAGGCTCACCTCACATCACCATTTTGATGACGTCTCTGGGCATTTAATATAAATGGAATCATATAAGATTTGGCTTTTGTGTCTGGCTTCTTTCACTTAAAATAATGTTTTCAAGGTTCATCCATGTTGGAGCATTTATCATACTTTATTTCTTTTTATAACTGATTATTTTATAGATATGTCACATTTTGTTTGTCCATTCATGAGTTGATATATTTTTGAATTGTTTCCATCTTTTGGCTATTATGAACACTCGTGTAGAACACTTGTGTAGAAGTTTTCATGTAAACATATGTTTTCAATTTTCTTGGCTATGTAACTAGGAGTGGAATTGATGGGTCATATGATAGCTCTATGTTTAAGGTTTTGAGAAAGTGCTTAAGTTTTCCAAAGTGTCTGCACCATTTTACATTCCCATCAGCAATGTATTAAGGGTTCCAATTTTTCCACATCCTCACTAACACTCTTGTGGTCAATGTTTTTTATTATAGACATCCTAGTGAGTTTTAAGTGATATTTCAATGTGATTTTGGTTTGACATTTGCTTATTGACTAATGATGTTGACCTTTTTTTTTTTTTTCATGTGCTTCTTGTACATTTGCATACCTTCTTTCGAGAAGACAATTCCAATCCTCTCCCCATTTTTTAATTGGGTCATTTGTCTTTTATCATTGAATTGGAGTTCTTTATATATCTTGGTTACTTTAACCTTATCAGATAAATCATTTGCAAATATTTTATTGTATTCCATGGGTTTTCTTTTCACTTTCTTGATAATATGCATCCTTTGATGCACAACTTTTAAATGTTTTAAATTAAAACAAATTTATCTATCATTTTCTTTGGTTGCTTTAACTTTAGGTGTAATATCTAAGAAACCATTGCCTAATCCCGGGTCATGAAGATTTACTACTCGTACATTGTTTGCTAAGAATTTTATAGTTTTATCTTTTATATTTAGGTCTTTGAACCATTTTGAGTTAATTTTTTGTGTGTGTAAGATGTGAGATAAAGGTCCAATTTCATTCTTTTGCATATGGATATCCAGTTGTCCCAGCATCTTTAACAACAAAAAAATTTCCTCCTATTGAATTGTCTTGGTAACCTTATTAAAAATCAATTGATCATAAATATATTGGCTTATTTCTGGACTTTTGGTTCTATTCCATTGATTTATAAATCTATACTTATGCCAGTACCACATTCTTTTGTTTAATGTAGCTTTGTAGTAAGTTTAGAAATTGGAAGTGTTAGTTGTCCAACTTTGTTCCTTTTCAAGATTATTTTGGCCATTCTGGGTCCCTTGCATTTCCATATGCATTTGAGAATGAGCTTGTCAATTTTTGCCAAAAAGACAGACGAGATTTTGATAAGGAATATGTTAAATCTGTAGATCAATTTGGGGAGTACTGCCATCTTAATAATATTAATTCTTCCAATCCATGAATATGGGATTTTTTTTTTTGTTTACCATTTATTTAGGTCTTGTTTAATTTCTGTCACCAAAGTTTTATAGTATTCACTTACAAGTTTTGCATTTCTTTTGTCAAAAATTTCCCAATTTATTCTTCTTCTTGTTGCTATTGTAAATGGAATTGTTTTCTTAGTTTTATTTTTGTGGCCTTGCATTTTAAAATCTGCATTTTCAGCAAGACCTCTCGATGATTCTTATGAACTTTAACAGTTTAACAAGTCCTCCTTTATTCAACTAACTCAACCCAAATAACATTTCATGCAACACTGCCAAAATCTCGCATTTAGCTGCTAGCTCTCCAATAAGAAATAACTTGATGCAGCATAGTTGCAGGGAACAGTAAAAGGAACAGTGTAGTCCCATGACTAGTAACCAAAGATACTAGTTAACTGAGTGAATTAAATGTTTTAAATAAGAGGTATTTTAATATTTTAAATAACTAGATATTATAACTAGGGTTTTCTCTTTTAATTTCTATACATGGAAAGCTAGTATTAAATATCCATTTAATTTTGGAGGAAACTACAATGTTGACCTTTACCTGAATTATGTGGATAAGTGAACCATTTGAAGTAATTATATTGATAGTTATCAATTCTCCATTTCATTTTCAGTGTATTTTTCATTTTTTTTTCAATAAGAATAATAATTACAACAGTTATACCTTATAATAAATATGTTTACTGTATTCTGTTCTGCCTTCTGGTTCCAGATATGACACCAATTACCTCTATGACTTTGGATAAATCACCTAATCTTTCTAACTTGCAGTTTCCTCAACTGACTAATGTAAGGATTGGATTAGATTTCTCTAGCATGTCTCTCATTTGGATCTACATTAGATGATTCTAAATTTGTATCGTGTCCTAATATACCATTGAATTTTATGAACAATCTGTTATAGAGTCAGTCGTAAATAACAAAGTATGATTCAGAATGAAGGCTGTGAGTTCTGACTTTTTTATACATAGATACAGCTACAGATCAAATTCAACACATTTATGGTGATAACAATATATTCTCTCCACTTGCATTGTGCTTTTAGCAAATAGTTAACGAAACAAACAAAATGCAGTTCAAAGAACTTATACTGAGAGTCCCTTGGAGTTAGTTAAAATGATATTTACTTACATGTGTCTTTCCCCAATTAACTCTTTTCTGTATATTTAATACTCATTTTCCTTTTTCCCAATTTTACCCTAATAATTTTATAAAATCAATGTGTAAATTACGGTATTGGCATAAAAAGCTACTAACATGATGCTTTCCAAAGATGAAGTGAACATTTTGGTAAAAAGCAACCAAACTGAAGGCATTTAATAATACTTGTTGTTCTTTCCTATCAATTCAGGATAGCTTACTCCATCAGCCCACGTCATTAACAATTTACCATATAATAAGCATCCTAGGATTTCTGCTGACAATTCTTGCCTTTGACAAACTCTATTTTCAGAAAACTATTAAGATGACTTACTTCTCCAATATCATTCTATTAATCACAGATGCTTTTCTCAGTGTATGAATGAAATTGATGATATACCCATGTGTCCTGACAATACAAAGAGTTATCTGAATATAAAAAAATAATAGTAATAATACTTGTCTTCTTATGGTATCACTGGCCTAGGAGTACTTAGCAATTTGACCAATGCCTATGTCTTTCTGGTTTCCTAGAAACAGAGTATGAAGCAGGGATTCTTATTCAAGTGATTTATTGAGGGAGTGCTCTTATGGGAGACCTGTAAGAGGCTGAGGAATTGGGGAGAGCGCTGAGGAAGTGAGCTAAGCAGCAATGGGAATGAAACTGAGATCTAGCCTCAGTCTGATCACAAGAGCAACTCTTGAGTGTGCATAGCACCACAGAGTTGTTCACCCCTGCACCCAACCATCTCCTGGTAGGTAGGCCCCACTGGCTCAGCGCAATCTCAGGAGAATGGGCAGCTGTGAGCCATTAGCACCAGCAATCACAGCAGCTGGAGGGAAATGCACTCGTCAGGTAAAGGGCCAGCATCCAGTTCCATGACAGATGGAAGAATATTTATCCAAAGTCTGGTTATTAAAAAAAAAAAAAAATTGGGCTGTATGACTTTGATACACGTCCTCTAGCAGAGTGACTATGGAGAAGCACATTTTTAACTCAGTTTTTATTTCTCTGTGTCTCTAGCCAAAGCTATGCTGTTTGATTTTTTCTTCAGAGAGTAGAAATACTTTACAAAGCTTTATACATTGGGGACCATTTTTATTTTACGATTTTCATTTGAATGAGTTAAAATATATTGATCAAAGATTTCAATGTGGATTCAATATTACCTCCATTATTCATATTCATTTCTCTAATTGCCAGGGTGGAACCTAGGAGTCACACGGCTTCTCTCATTCAGCCAATTGGTTCTTTCTTCAATAGATACTCAGAATCCACTGTCTTCATCATTTCCACGATTGTCATCTGCATCATACAATACAATAAATATGATGCATACAATAATTCCATAATTTGTGTCACAATTGCCTCTAAATTTGTAAGTTTATGAGCTGACATGTTCGGCTGATCTTGCTCAGCTCATCTGGGAGCTCTTGTGGTTTTCACTGGGGCTCACTTATTATATGTTGAGCAGGTTCCAGTTGGCTGTTCCAGAATGGCCTCAGTTGGGATAATGGGCTCTGTTCCACATGGTTTCTCATCTTCAAGTAGGCAAGTCAGGCCCACAAGAGAGCAAGAAGAAATAGAGAAGCCATTAGTTGAGCCCATCAAATGAAACCAATCTGCCACACAATCCTAGTCCAAGACATCGACTCTGACCTGAATATTTGCAATCACCCAACTTCTCTCCCTTCTTCCACCTTTGCTGTCTTATAAATTGATTCTTCACAGATCAGCTAGAGCAATCCTTTTGAATTCTAAGTAAAATGCTATCATTCTTCTGTTCAAAAACCTCCAATGACCTCCCACATCAGAGTAGAAGCCAAAGTCCTTACCATGACTTTCAAGACCATTTATGAAGTGGCCATCTTCCACTACCACCCCAACATGAACACTGTGTTCTGCCATAGCACATTCCTTCTGCTTTATTGACTTCCCAAGGACATGGATGCTTCAGCATCTTGGACTTCCTGTTACCTCAGAATACACTTCTCTCAGAATCCACTGCCTCACTTCCCCTCAAATGTCATCTCCTCAGAGGAGCCTTCTTTGGCCAAACTATATGAACTTCTCTGGCCAACCTGTATGAACTAGTACCTCCCCCCAACACTCTATGTAACCTTTACCATGGCTTACTTTTCTTCAGAGCACCTTCATCATTTCCTGACTTATTGTATTTTTTTTGTGTGTAACCCTTTCTCTCTACTAATATATGAACTCCATGAGAACAGAGAATGAATTTGTTCATTGCTGTATCCCCAGTGTCTAGAACAGTGCCTGGCACATAATAAGTATGCACTAATGATCCATTGAACAAATGAATCAATGAGTAAATATCCTTTTGCTTAGAATATCATGTTTAAAATTGTCCAATTATTCAAAACCCCTGTAAAAAAAAATGAATGAAGAATGAATTGCTGTGGGGCCAGCCCAGTGGCTCAGGCGGTTAGAGCTCCATGCTCCTAACTCCGAAGGCTGCGGGTTTGATTCCCACATGGGCCAGTGGGCTCTCAACCACAAGGTTGCCAGTTCAATTCCTCGACTCCCGCAAGGGATGGTGGGCAGCGCCCCCTGCAACTAAAATTGAACATGGCACCTTGAGCTGAGCTGCCACTGAGCTCCCAGATGGCTCAGTTGATTGGAGCGCATCCTCTCAACCACAAGGTTTCCGGTTTCTCAACTCCCGCAAGGGATGGTGGGCTGTGCCCCCTGCAACTAGCAATGGCAACTGGACCTGGAGCTGAGCTGCACCCTCCACAACTAAGATTGAAAGGACAACAACTTGAAGCTGAACGGCACCCTCCACAACTAAGATTGAAAGGACAACAACTTAACTTGGAAAAAAAGTCCTAGAATTACACACTGTTTCCCAATAAAGTCCTGTTCCCCTTCCCCAATAAAAAAATCTAAAAAAAATAAAAAATAAAAGAATGAATTGCTGTGATGCCAATGAAAATTACATGATAATGTAATAGAGACAAAGATCTAAATCTTGTCTGCCATCACCCTTATCTGCTATCTTGGCTTTGTGTCATGGTTGGATCTCTTTTAGATGTGATTCAGACAAGAATACAGCTAACAGGAAGTAGAACATAAATTCGTATGGGCCCATTATATTACGCTTTTGGATTCCTTTTTCTGTATCACCAGATGCATGAGGATAATTTAAAAAGTAATTCAAGAGAAAAAATACTCAGTTTAACACCATACGAATTTATTATTTGTACGTTTTTCCTAAATTATCTTCTGAAAATGTCTGAAAGATATCTTAAAATCATTAAAATATGGAGAATAGCAACATAAAAAGCAGTAACAGTTTCCTTTCCAAACTTTTATAAAAAGAAGCCTTCCCTCACTGTTTTAAACATGAATTGTTTTAAGAACTTAGCACACACACAAAAAAACAAACGAAATTCTCAGTGAAATAATCATTTTACTGTTTGGTCACATAAATGAAAACAAGATCATGGATCTTACTGCCAAGGCTGGACAGAGTAGTGGGAAATGTGACTAAAAGTATGCAAAACTAATCAGACCGTATCTCCAGTATTTCTCATCTCAAATGTTGTAAACAAATTCCCAGTCCATGTTCATACCTAGATGCAGAATTTTACCCACGTATATGAGCCTATGAATAGCATAAAATAAAATCAAAATAAAATTTCTTATAGTACAAGACAGGGTAATCATTAAACTAAGATGAAGCAAGTGCTATGAGGTATGAAAATATGGTACTTGAATTCTATTTATTCAAAGTCTTCACTGAGCTAAGCATGTTCTTAGCCTTCCCCACATCACAGAGATACCCTCAAAAATGTAGTTATTTTTAGAGGGAAAAATACTAACACAGGCATTATAAAAGATGAATTTTGTAAATATTCTTGAAAATATAACAACAAATTCTACTAAGTTTGCCTTAATCTTATGAAACAGTCCACAATGATTCAACAAATTTTATTTCCAATTAAATATACCTTCAGCCACTGGCATACCATACAAGTTACAAATTCCTATTTCACTTATCTTCACATTTAAATTAAGTAATATAGTTGCTGCTATAAACAACTAATCAGGCCTGCTTTTCAGGCCAGTAAGTAAGACTTTAAGAACTCTGGTAGCTAATGCAATTTATTACTGGAGTTCAGGATTTCAATGACAATTTTATAAAGATATGTGAGGTAATTCAACAGAATCACTTTTATGTATCAATAGAATCACTTTTATGTATCAAGCATTTTGCAGAAAGCCTGGGACTATGTAAGAAGTACTAAATGTACAACTCCTTGGCATAGTTATAAAGATAAAATGTGATTTCATACCAGATAAAGATGGAAGCACAAGTTAGATTAGTGGGACAGAATTTAGCCCATGCATCAATCTGTCTCCTAGTTTGTGTTGGTAAGGACTACTATAAACTTTTCTGTCACTTCTCAACTAGCTTTGTTTTAAGCAGTAGAACTATTAATGCCCTTTACTCCCATTTTTCCTTTGTGTTGCCTAAGTTCTGACAACTGTTCTGCCAAACAGCTAAGGGCAAATAAATAAATAAATAAAGTTCAAGTTAAAAACTTTGCAGTGTTTTTAAAACCTCTGGTGAAAGAGGGGAAAGGTTGTGTCTATTTACTAAGCCATGGGATTTCTAAAATTTACCCATGTTATGGCTGCCCCTCATTAGTAGGAAGCTGGTAAATTTAAGTAGCTCAGCCTAACTAGCCTTCCTAGGCTTCAAAAAGGTTGAAATCAAATATAATTGTCTATTGTGAAGCTACTTTTAAGCTACCTGCTGATAAAATCAAAGAGAGTTTTTATGAAACTCAGAGAGTAAACTTCCCTGAAACCACGTTAGGGAGTGAGTCATACTGCTTTTTACTTATCCCTAAGGTCTCAATCAACTAAAAAATGTTTACCCAACTTCTCAAAATATTTGCAGCAATAGTTCTGATCAATCCAAGCAAAGCTTGCACGTTACTAGTCCATTACTTTCAGTGTTCTAGATATGTTTCTTCCCAAATCTGCCAAATCTTCAAATAAATTTAGGAACCTTCTCCAGAGTCAAACAATGCTACCATTGACTTCAAATTTGTCTCTAAAATGAGAAGGACTATCATCGTAAATATCCATGACGACTTGCAATAGTGAGTTACAACTATTCAGCTATAGAAGCATTCCCCAAGAATCAATCATAGGTGTCCACTGAGCCGAGAAGAGATCATTCATTGTTATCTCTATTTCCTTCATGGCTTTTTTAGGGCAGTTTATATTATTTTCGTTTTACAAACTGAGACCCAAGTAACCTGAGTCACTTGCTCTTCATTTTCAAACCCCACTAGATCAACAGTGCAAACTCAAATGTGAGATTTTTCCTACACTGAGAAACAGTAATTCAAGAAATGGTGTCTTAATACTGTTAAAATAATCTAACATAGTAATGTGGTAAGTACTTGAAAGTGAAAAGTGTGGCTTGCCAACAAGTCACACTCAAATATTTCCAAGGAACCAAGCTCTCAGACTAATAATCGGTAATCAGAGCATGCAAAATGAAATCACGAAATACCAGTTTACACTCACTAGATTGGCAAAAGTTTAAAGTGACAAAACCAAGTTTGGGCTAAGACATACACTACTAATGGGAATCTAAATTGCTATAAGTACTTGGAAAACAAGTTGACATTTTCTGATGTTATAAATAATCTATGACCCAGTAATTTCACTCTAGACATATACTCTAGAGAAACTCTTGAGCTTGTGTATCTAAAGACAAACACGATTATAGCAGCATTGCTTTTAATAGCAAACACCAAGACATCTCAAATGTCCATCAATAGTAGAATTGATGTAAAAGGAGTGTGGAATGGTAATAAAATGCAACAGTATATAGCTGTTAAGATAAAGAAACTATAATTAAACATAAAGATACATTTCAAAAATAAGATGTTGGGAGGAAAAAATCATCAAAATAGTACACGTTTTTATAAATTCTTAAAACATGCAATGCAAATACATTTTTTCAGGGAAGCCCGCACATGAAGCAACATTTTTAAAAGGCAAAAGGGTGATAAATATAAAATTCAGAATAGTCATTACCTCTGAGGACAAGAAATGGAGGACAGTACTGGAGAAAAAGACGCAGGGAATCCAGCAGTAGACGCAGCCTTCTTTTTCTTTAGCCATGGTGTGCTTTGTTTTTTCATGCTTTCCATGTGTTATATAGTATATTCTAACTATATTCTTTTGTGTTCATGAAACAGTCTTTAATAATATTTTAAAACAGAATATCTTGGTAGAAAATAGAATAGATTGGGTTGGGAGAACTATTGATTGTAATTAGAAGTTAGTACATACTATTTTTTTTTTTTAAAAGCAAGTATGTTTTAGTCACATAAATAAAAGCTTTAAGAATCTGCCTCCCAAAAAGTGTGTTTGTTGGGGTTTGGGGTGTTAGGGCATAGTTGCAGGCCCTGAAATATGACCTTGATATATTTGCTCCCATTTGTGTATAAATATTTTTAAGCATATACACATACCAGAATATACAAAGAAAATTTCTGGGTAGATTTACAAGAATCTACAGCAGTTGTCTCTGATAAGTAGGTTCACTTTTCATTTTGTCATACAATTTATTGTATTTCTTCATTTAACTTTATCTTTTATTGTGTATTTCTTTATTTTACTATATGACCTTTTACGTTTCTAATTAGTTTTTAATGAGGTCAGGAGGTGAGAGAGGAGGGTGAAAGAAAGGATCCTAGGAGATCAGCATTGGGCCCCAGCATCCACCGTGCTTGGAACGCCGAACCCACCTCCATGATTCTGGCCGGGACCCCGCCAACTGCCCAGACTAGTACCAACAGCCGGCGCCAAGCGAAGACGAGCCTCGTCTGCCTGCCCCGCCCCGCCCCGCCCCGCCCCGCCCCGCCCCGCCGCGCATCTAAGCGGTTGCACGGCAACCGGGCCTTGTGTAGCCGAACCTCACAATGGGTTCTGTCTGGGCGGCTCCCATCCCTACCTCTGCGCTCACCTGGCCGCGTGCTCGAGCTGGGCGGACCTCGGGTCCATGGACACACAAATCCCCTTTTCTGCAGACCCGCGCGCCTGCTCGCCTGCTCTGCCCAAAGGTATACCATTCACGGCTGGGCGCCCAAGCCGTGCTCTGGTAGCCCGAGGTCGCGGCTGGGGCCTGCTCCAGGCGGCAGAGAACAAGATCTGGGGCCGCCGGGCGCCCCCGCAGGCCGAGCAGCGACGGTGCCCGGACCTCCGTGGCCTCTGATTACCTTCAGGACTGAGAGGTGAGCTTGGCACGTTGGTCCCTGCCACGTAGCTTTCCCTTGAGATTACGTCTTATCCATTCTCCCCTTAGGATTCTTCTGAGACTTAGAAAGGGACAGTGAAGAACCCCCCAAATATAAACCGTGGCTTGTGGGTGTGTTGAAACCCACAGAAGTTTGATTATTCATAGTGAGCCTGTATTGAGGGATTTTGCTAAGTATTTTACAAGGATTAGCTCATTTTCTCTTTACACAGCTTCATGAAGTGGGTACTATTGTTATCCCCATTTCACAGATGAAGAGACTGAGGCACAAACTACAAAGGTTACTGTCCAGGTTTGTCCAACCAGTTTGTATAATGATGCAGAAGGAGGGAGGATCACAACAGATTTCCTCATCTCCAATCCAGTACTCTTTCCACTCTTCCAAGCATGTCTCCCTCCGTTCCTTTTTCTAAGAAACCACCCTTGTTTCACAAACTCCTGTAAGAAGTTGATGAGCTCCATGGATCAGTCCCCACAGAGTTTGGAAAATGCACCTGGACAGCGCTCTTCCTCACAGACTTTCATATATTAATAATTTCACACATAGTATTCAGACCCAAACATGGACCTCAAGTCAAGAAATACTGTTCTTTTTCACTATCTTTTGAGACTGTCCGTAGAGTTGGTTAGATTGGGGGGTATGCCAAGGTGCCCCAGGGCCACACTGAGGTAAAGTATAAATGTTGAGGTGTGTGTATATGTGGTGACCCTCCTGAGGATCAGAGATGCTACACAATTTATGAGGAAATCAGCACTAAAGGGCAGGACTTCTGTTATTTCCTCCAGTGGGGTGAGGTTCTTGGTCAGTCTTGGCATTTGGTCCTGAAGGACACCACACAGGGCACTCCTCTCTCCCCAGAACTTTAGCTGGGAGGGATGCAAACCGCAGAACTGGCCCATGGACTGCTGAGTTCACCATTGTAACTTGATTATAAAATGCCGCATAACGCTAATTCTTTGTTTAGGATGTGTGCTCTGAGTCAACAATAAAATCACTGATTTGGAAATCTTTGTCCACACAAGTATGGTGGCATCGATTCAGTACAATTAGTAAGCTAATTGGGAACATTTTATTCTATTCCATGTAGGATGTACATACATGGGTAGGCAGTATGATGGCACTGCCCCTAACCAGAATTTGGCTGATAATTATAATAATAAAACCAGCCATAAACAGCAGCTAAAATAAATGTCACTAAGTATGCAACCAAGGCCAAGTGAATGACTTCTGAGGCAGTTCAGGACTTATTGGGAGCCTATTTATACACATGGTTCTCACAAGCTGCGTTATCTGGTTGCCTAGTCCACCACACATTGTAAACACAGTAGAGGGTAAGAGAGAGAAGGAGCTACAGAGAAGAGGACATTGAAGCCACAAGCCATGTGACAGTTGATGTCCCAGGAGCAGAGGAGGAAGCACGAAGAATAAGCAGCAGGCAGAAAAGTGGGGATAAAGGAAGGGCAAGACAACAGTGTGCATTTGATGGTGGTGGTCACTCTTCCCACTTGAAACTCTCTCCTCCTTGCTGTGAACCAGTCTCAGGCTGCCCTGGAACTACCGACAGCCTCATAACTCCCCATAGACCAGGCTCAGATCTCTCTCCTGAGTTATGTATCCTATTGCCCTGTGGACTCTAATTCAGCATGCCCACAGCTTGACCAGCTACACTGTCTGACCAATCTGAACTGCCTCCTGAGCTCCCCATCTCAGACACAGGGAGCCAATTGCTCAAGCCAGAAATCTAGGAATCTTCTTTGATTCCTTCCACTCCTCAGTATTATATATAACTCTTGGTCCTCATTTATGCGCAAACATTTATTGAATGCCTCATATGAGTCAGTTCTGGGTGATGGAGAAATAATGGTCACTATAATATATAGCTTCTGTTCCATGAAGACTATATACTAGCGGGGAAGATACATGAATTGAATATACATATATCTACATATCTCTAAAAATGTTATACAAGGTCAGGCAATTAAGTTTGCAAACTCATCCTAGAAAAAATGTTACATACCTCATTACGTTCCTGAATATCATAACGTTCACCTTTGAAGTATTTCCCTTGGGAAGCTATGCACCAATGTCAGCGCCTAGTCCACCCTTCAGAGCAATTTTGGAACTTGTTTCTGGAATGGCCATCAGAGCTATCATTGTATTACTCTTGATGTCCTGAATGTCATCAAAATGTCTTCCTTTCAATGTTTCCTTTATCTTCGGGTAAAGAAAGGAGTCATTGGGGGCCAGATCAGGAGAGTAGGGAGGGTGTTCCAATACAGTTATTTGTTTACTGGCTAAAAACTCCCTCACAGACAGTGCCGTGTATTGTGATACAAGAGTCATGAAGTGTTGGCGAAAAGTTCAGGACATCTAACTTTTTCATGCAGCCTTTTCAGCACTTCCAAATAGTAAACTTGGTTAACTGTTTATCCAATTGGTACAAATTCATAATGAATAATCCCTCTGATATATATATATATATATATATATATATATATATATATATATATATATAAAAGGTTAGCAACAGCATTGCAACAAGTTTGTGAACTTAATTGTCAGACCCATATAGAGAAATGTTTCATTTTAATTATGAAGAAAATAAAACAAAGCAATGAGGTAACATGGTGGCATCAGTTTGAATGGTGAGAAATACTGACCAGCAGAAATTCTAAGCAAAGATCACTCACTCTAGCCTGAGGGAACAAGAAGTTCCAGAGGCAGGAATGAGCTTTTGTTCCATAAACAGAAAGAAAGCCAGTGTGGTTGGTGATTACTAAATCAAGATTGAAGTGAGGTCTGAAGGGCAGGGGTAGGGAGCTGAAGGTACTTAATGGGGAAGGGATCAAACCCTCATGAAGTGTTTGGATTTATTCTGATTATAATGGAAAGATATTGAGGTGCTTTTAAAAGTTGGTCTGGAGATAATGTTCTGGCAAGCGGGTAATGTTGTATATCTTGATAGGAGATTGGGTTACATAAATGTATACTTTTGTCAAAACTCATGGAATGGTACACTAAATACTTATACATTTTATTATATATTCAAAAGATCAAAAAGTAAAAAAGCTGTAAACAAATATTGAACTCCAGTTAAGGACATGTATGCTGGAATATGTCTACAATTCACTTTGAAATAGATCAACAAATATGATGGATTAATGGATAGATGGATGGGTAGGTATGTAATAAAGCAAGGCAAGCATTAATGGTAGGATCTCAGTGGTGAACATACAATTTTTTATGTTTAAAAATAGTTATACTAAAATGTTAGGGTGGAAGCTTGTCTGATCTTATCTACATTTTAAAGAGATTTTTCTGAGGCTGAAGAGAGAATGGGCAATAGAGGGCTGTTGTGGAAGTTGTGGGACAAATTCGAAGGCTGTGGCACTGATTTGGCCTAGGAGAGTACCACTGATGAAGTGATGTCAGGATCTGGTCTGAAGGTAGAGTTGAAGGAATTTGCTGATGGATTTAAAGAGTAGGGGATCTGTGAGTGAAAGAATGAGAGTAGCTCCTATTTATTTTAATCTGAGTAGGTGGATGGATGGTGATGCCATTATTGGAAATAGACTGGAGAAGATCAGGGTGCTATCAAGAGTTCTGCTCTGGACATGTTATATTTTAGATGCCTGTTAGATGTCAAAGCGAGAATGAAGAGTCGACAGGTAGATACATAAACTGTGGAGCTCTGTGGGGAGTCGGAGATGGCTGTATAAATTTGAGAGTGTCCAATCAGAAGCTGCAAGTGGGGATGATGGTCATGAGATGGGAGGAGATCACAGGGGAGTGTGTGAGAATAGAGAGGGGTCCTGAGGGTCTAGCCCTGGGCACTCCAATGATTAGACTCTAGCAGAAGAGGGGGAACCAGCAAAGGAGACTAAGGAGTGGGTGGTGAGGTAGGAGGGAAACAGGTAATGCAGATGTTATGGTTGCCTAGAGAGACACAGTTAAAGAAGGAGCAAGTAGTCAACAGTGCAACTCACTGCCATAGGGAATGTAGGTGAGGGAGCAAGTTTGTGGTGGGGAAAAGATGGTGCAGTTTCAGATTTTGTAGTAAGATGGAATCTTTCCGTTGCAAATGACAGAAACTCAGCTAACTAGCTTCTGGCAAAATAAGGTTGGGGGAAAGGATTTTCTTAACTCAGGCAACCCTGAATATTTAAGTGGTAGATGACTTCTATCAAAACTGAGTCCTGAGTGCAACTGCTACCATCAATCTGTGTGTCTAACACATGCTCTCTCTGTGACAGTCGTCATGGCTGCCTGCAGCCCTGGTCCCACACCCTACTGCTGAACAACTTCAGCAGAAAGAGCAGTCTTTCCATACATTTCTGGCAGAAGGGATTCATAGGATGCTGATTGGCTGATGTCTTTTCTGAGCATACACTTGAGACATTCATTGCATCTGGGGACAGTGTCCATTCACACAGACTAAGCCTAGGTCTCGGACCCATTCCTATCACAGGAGATGGAATGAACAGCCCTATCCAAAGGTCAGGGGTAGAAGCTTGTCTGATCTTACCTGATCTACATTTTTAAAAGATTTTTCTGGAGACCAAATAGAGAGGTTGGACTACCGGGGGCTGTTGTGAAAGCAGTGAGACAAATTAGAGACTGTGATAATGATTTTTCCTAGGATAATACCACTGTACTATCTGGAATAGATTCTTGATATGATGTTTTTTGTGTTTTTTTCCCCAGAAAAAAATGACGAAAAGCAAGCTGGGTACACCTAGCCTTGCCCACTACTCAATTCAAATGATTGTTTTTCCGTAAATAATAAAAGTAGATAAAATTACATGTTAAAATACTTATCACAATGTAATAGATTATTTATGAAAACTTACAGTTGTCTCTCAACCATTTGCCTACCTCATTCTTACATAAGATGACACAGGAATTGCCCATTTCTCTTTGGTATCTCACAGAGCCTAGTAGATTCCTGTTTAGAATGAGCACCTGAAATGTTACACATTCTTCATAACATTTTTTAACTAATAATACCTGTATGGTCTCCATGCTGTGGGGGACATGCTGGTACAGAACCATATAGTGGGGAGCTCAAATCCTTACCATGGCAATTTAGTTAGCCTAACCTTCATAGGTAAGTGGGAAGGCTATTTTGAGGAGCGAAGATTCAATGAGATAACAAGAAACTGCATAGTAATGCTAGTATTCGTTATGATGGAAGATTTGTTTTGACATATTTTAACTTTATGTTAGCTGAGTATTTTTGTATTTATATGTAATTTCTACTTTCATGAAATCAGTTGCAATAAGTTAAGGTAATCACATTTCATAAGACACAGCCTCTCTTCTTAGGGAAGGAAGGCTTCAAATATTATTATTTAATCAAAATAAAGGTGACAAAATTAACTTTGAGTTACATGTTTTTGTTTTCTGTTGTGTGTTTTTTTTTTCTGCTATAGTTTTTGTGTTCGTCCAGAAAAGGGTTTTCAAGAAGCTGGTCAAGCATGGCGTTAGCAGATAAGAGACTTGAGAACTTGCAGATCTACAAAGTCCTTCAGTGTGTTCGGAACAAAGACAAGAAGCAGATAGAGAAGCTGACCAGGCTCGGATACCCTGAACTAATCAACTTCACAGATCCTGTGCATGGGCACAGTGCTCTGCACTTAGCCTCGGTGTCCAATGACATTGATATGGTGAACTTTCTCCTCAACCTTGGAGCACACCCAGATGTGCAAGACAAGATGGGCTGTACTCCCGCAATGCGGGCTGCAGAACTGGGCCACGAGTTGTCCATGGAAATATTGGCCAAGGCAAAGGCAGATATGACCATAGTTGATAATGAAGGAAAAGGTAAGGCTCCCAAAATGCTATCGAGCACATGCAGTTCTTTAGGTAGCCAAAACCCAACAAAATGGCTTTTGGGCTTTCCAACTTTAGAAGTGACTCTCTCCTGGACCTAAGAACTCCAACTCCCCATAATTTGAAAACAGTATAGGTATATCTTAGGGAAACCAGTTCTGAGAGTTTTTTCATTTAGAAAGAAACTTAGAATTAGATTAATCTGTTTGGTGGTTTTCCTAAAGGTGGAGAATTTTCAACATGACATACGTTGATATTATTGTAATTATAATCATCCATTATAAAATATAAAATCTTGTTCAGAATGAAAGATGAGGGAGAACATTTCTTACCCTTTTTTACATTTTAGAACCTTGCATACTACTTGACTTAGGACTCCAAAGGGATTTTGTCCCCTCCCAATAGTAATCTGATGTAGGAAGGAGTTACATTTGTGAATTTGAAGGGCTAAGGTTGATTCTGGCATAAACTCCAACTTTCTAGGGTCATTTTAAATAATTTGGAAGTATGCCTTGAAACTTGAGACGTGGCATTCCCATGTTATTCAGGTGAGACAGCCCCACTCTCCCATCTTGTTCCCCTCCCTAATCTCATCCCAAGACCATGGTCTGGGAGCTCCTTGCCCAAACAACTTGAGGTTCTGGCAGGAGTTGTCACAGCCTCATGAAAATCACTAAGAAAATTACCACCAGACTTAATATAAATTGGTAGATTTCATCAGTTGTCCAAAGAGTTGCTTCAACTACAAGGCCATAACATCAGCCTCACAGTAGAAAACTGAATCCAATTTTATAGTGTTAATGTTTCCTGACAGAAACAAAACCTGCTTTTGTAACTCTCTCTAAGCTGGCCATTTGATAAGTGACTTGCTTAAAACAGAGTAGAGGACAGACAAAAGGAAAAATGATTTAATTACTTAATGGCACCATGTAACAAAATAAACTTCAGGAAAAGATGGCGTCCTCCAAATTCAACAGGTCAGCCACAGTGCCTGGGAAAAGTGAATTTTGTAACCTGATGCCGAAGCCAGAGGACCACGATGAATCAGAACTTCTCACTGTTCCTGATGGTTGGAAGGAACCAGGTTTTTCCACAGAGGGCAATCCTAGAAGACCCTTGGAGGAGAGCAGTTTTGCAACTTTGTTCCCAGAATATAGAGACGCTTACTTGAAAGAGTGCTGGCCATTGGTACAGAAAGCCTTGAATGAACATCATGCAACCTTGGACCTGACTGTTTGTAAAACAAAGAAGACTTTTAATCCATATATCATCGTTAGGGCCAGAGACCTAATAAAATTATTAGCAAGGAGTGTTTCATTTGAACAGGCAGTATGGATTTTTCAGGATGATGTTGCATGTGACATCATTAAAGTAGGTTCTTTAGTAAAAAATAAAGGAAGATTTGTAAAAAGAAGACAACGTCTTATTGGTCCCAAAGGATCTACATTGAAGGCATTGGAACTCTTAAACTGTTACATTATGGTTCAGGGAAACACGCTTTCAGCCTTTGGACCTTTTAGTGGCTTAAAAGAGGTTTGAAAAGTAGTCCTAGATACTATGAAGAATATTCATCCAATTTGTAATATAAAAATCTTAATGATTAAATGAGAGTTGACAAAAGTTTCTGAATTAAGATCACAAAGTTGGGAAAGATTTTTGCCACAGTTCAAGCACAAAAATGTGAATAAACACAAGGAACCAAAGGAAAAAAACTGTTAAGAAAGAGTATATACCATTCCCACCACCACAGCCAGAAAGTAAGATTGATAAAGAATTGGCTAGTGGTGAACACTTCTTGAAGGCAAGTCAAAAGAAGCGACAGAAAATGGAAGCAATAAAGGCTAAACAAACAGAAGCTTTCAATAAGAGACAAGAGGCAAGAAACAAAGCTTTTATTTCACCTAAAGAAAAACCCAATTGTGACACCTAAGGAAGCATCTACTGAAACTAAAATTGATGTGGCTGCCATCAAGGAAAACGTTAAGAAAACAAAGAATGAGAAACTGGGAGCCCTTCCAGCTGAAGAAACTAAGCTTAAAATGGAAGTAGATGAGAAGAAAACAAAGTAACATGCAAAAAAAAAAGCAAACCCTGAACTAGAACTTATTAAGATATCTCCTTTTGTAAAGGATTTTGAGATATTAGGGCTTTAGTTGCCTTATGTGTAAGAAGTAATACTCTCATTACTCTTTTCTGAGTTTGTTTTGTTCTTGATAACAGTGCTTATATATACTTCTGTTCTTTATAAATATACATTATTGTATTCTCAAAAAAATAAAAAATAATAAAAAAATAAACTGCAGGTACATGTAAGGTTGAAATGTGTTTTAAAATGTCATATCCTGAAACAAACATCCAAAAAAAAACAGAAGCCTCTCAAAGATCTATAGAACATCATTTCCCAAAGTGTGTTCCATGAACCACTGAATCACTAGGATGTTGATAAGTGATACGTGGTTCCACTGTCAAATTCATTAGAGAAACATTGGATAAAACAAATTTAACATGCTGATTTCACATTTGTCAGACAGACTAAAGATGGTAACATGTTTCATCTTTATTTCACTATGAAACAGTTTTTCCTTATGACATATACCTCAAGTTTTGTGGAATATACTTTGGGAAATACTGTAATAGAGAACAGTTTACCTTCTTGAGTTTGCAACAGAGCTATAAATCACAAAACAGTTCGAGAAATTTTATAGCATAAACACCTAAAATTCTAAAGTTAAAACTAAACAATCAAGGTAAAATTAGAAACAAGGTCAAGTGAATATTTGTAGCAAACATGACAGCCATGTGGCAAATATCTAAGCTCATTCAAATTAATATTAAACTTGTCAAGGTTCTGGAAGATGAGTATGTGAGAAAACAATATGACGAATCACATAGGAAGAATTAAAAATATAAAATGCAATTTGAAGCAAATACAAAACCTTATTTCCCACAATACCTGGGTAGTACTGCCCCATACAGCCTTGATTCTACACAGCCTATTGCACCGAGTGCCTGGTTTGTCTTCCCGACATCAGTGAACCTAGCTCACCTCGCGCAAACTGTTTCGCTTATTCCACAGAAGTCTCTTTTCCACTAACATCCTATTTTCTAGGTGTTGATGTTTGATTCACTGCACATTGTTTCTAAAGGCTAAGCAAACCTTTAAATGGTTAAAGTACCAGATCTTTAGAAGGATGTGGGACATACTGTGGCCTACACTGTATACTTTCTCTTAGAATTGTTTTGCAGAATGTGAAGAACATAAAGCTCCAAGCCAGTAAACTCTTTCCTGCATGTTGTTCTATGGAATTAGTGTCAGGAATTAGTCTCTTTAAAGGTTAAGCTACAATAGTTCCTTCTAGCACCTGTTCCCTTGCTTCTCCCTTATAGGAAGGCATACCCAGTCCTAAATGCAGTATGCTAGTTCTACCATATACATTGTCCCCTTTTTCGCTTCAGTTTTGGAATGTTGATTCATATTCTTTGCACCTTAACATCAGCCCAGGTACACTTTAACTATGAGTTGCACATGCCATCGTTATAAAATATCCATTTTATAAGTACCTTAGGGTCTTTTGTAATGATTTCAAGCTCATCTGGTATTTTCTATGTTCTTTTCTCGTAGTTGTGTTGTTTGGTCCACTCTTGCCTGCTATGACTTGCTTTGTCTTTGATTTTCTATTTTCAACCATGTCCTTGACCATCTTTCTATTTTTAACTATTCTGAGTAACCCTGTTTTAGATATATCTGTTTATATGAAATATATTTATATTTTAATTTTCATACAAATCGTGTTTATTTTAATGGTAGAGTTTATCCAATTTATATTTATCTGGATACCCCATAGGTTTGGCCTCCGAACTTGCATCTATCTTTTATTATGAGGGCACAATATATATACATATGTATATGTATATATATATATAATTTTTCTGTATAGTCCATATATTTTTTATTTTATTTTTCTGTGTGTTTTCCTTCTAGTTGTATTTCCTAAAGTTAGTGGTTTTTTAAAAAAACTTATTTTTGTTGTTAGATTATTTTATTATTTATTTTATTGAGGCATTATTGACATATAACATTATATTAGTTTCAGGTGTACAACATAATGGTTTTATATTTGTACATATTGTGAAATGATCACCACAATAAGTCTAGTTAACATCTGTCACCATGCCTAGTTACAGTATTTTTTTCTTGTAATGAGAACTGTTTTTAGTTCTTTTAATGGTTAACTTGATAGCTTTTCATATACATGATAGCTTCTCATATACATGATAACTCAATAAACCGTTTATTGAATTAGCACCTTACATGGTATTCATTGATAATTTACTATAAAAGATAAGATTAGTAAAATAATTCTTCCTCTCACCTTTTTTACCTCCCTTCCAACACCCAATTTTAGTAAATTATAATCATCTTGATTCTTTCTATGATTATTTTTATACCTTTAAATAATAAATATCTGTCACTTAACTTTACTTCTTTATCTGCTTTAAGTAATATATCCATCTCCAGCAGTAAAAAATGGGAAAATCAAATGCTTATGCTATCTCTCCTTTCTCCAAATTTTTGTTAAATTACATTATTTCTAAATTATTATGAATTACAATATTCTTTTCTATATCTAGAATTCCTAAGATGATTTAACTTTGGTTCTGTGGTTGAAGGGATTCAGCATCTTTCATCAATCTTTTAGTTGCATATTCTCTATTGATCTCCTGGTAGACTCATTTTTTTGTCATCAAGTAGTTAAGCTCCTTTGGGCTTATATTCTCTGACTTTTTGTGTCCTTGAACTTAACATGTCCACTGCTTTTATATATGAACAACAGCTTGATAGGTATAAAAATTCCCTATATTCTTTTCCAAGTGGCACTATAGAGATCCTTTAGTTGTTTTTCAGCATTGAATGTTGCTGTGGTAAAGTATTGAGGCCATCTTGACTCTTCTTTTTTATAGATGACTTTAATTTTTATCTTGATGCTCCAGGACACTTTTCTTTTCTTTTCTTTTTTCACCTAGCTTTACATAGGCATGTCTTGTTGATTGTTCTTAATCAGTTTTTCCTGAGTCCCAATATACTCTTTTAATCTTCAGATTCAGATTTCTTTTATCATATTTTTGCATATTTTTCCAATTTTTGAACACCAATTACATACATGTTATTGAACACCAATTACATACATGTTAAATATTCTTTGCCTCTCTAGACCATTTAAATTCTTTGATCATCTCAATTACAGTTTTCTTAGTTCTTTCAAGTTTTTCTTCCATGTTCGTAACCATGGTTTTGGCAGTGTCTCCTCTCCTATTTTCTGCTTCCAATTCAACTTTTCTTTTTAAAAAAATTTTATTGGGGAATATCGGGGAACAGTGTGCTTTTCCAGGGCCCATCAGCTCCAAGTCATTGTCCTTTAATCTAGTTGTGGGGGGCGCAGCTCAGCTCCAAGTCCAGTTGCCATTGTTGAATCTTAGTTGCAGGGGGTGCAGCCCACCATCCCTTGTGAGAGTCGAACCAGCAACCTTGTGGTTGAGAGGACAAGCTCTAACCAACAGAGCCATCCAGGCGCCCAGAAGCTCAGCGGCAGCTCAGCTGCAGCTTATTGTCTTCATTCTTGTTGGGAGGGTGCAGCTTACTGGCCCATGTGAGAATCAAACCAGCAGCCCCGTTGCCCAGAGCTCACGCTCCAACCAATTGAGCCACCCATCCGCCCTCAACTTTTATTTCTTTATTGGTTTTATTTTTCTCTACCTTTTCTTTCCCAAGTTTCATCTTTTCCTTCTATTTATCTTACATTGTCCAAACAGTCCTTCTTTTAGATCTTGATCTATCTTTGCACTGTTGTTATAGAAAAAGTTACACTTCATTTCTTTGCTCTCATGGAAATGGTTCAGTCAATACTTCTCACGTGGTTTTCCTAGTATATACGTTTTGCCTGTCTTATATTATCAGGTTCCTTTACTTTCTTTCAATTTTTTCCCCCTAGATCACGCTATTTCCTGTTTGAATGAAGCCTCTTTTTAGAGTGAGGTCATTACATAGTCTGGAGGTTGACTTTTGTTTACCTGACTCTGATCAAAACTCTGCCCCAGGATTATAACAATATCCCTGATCTGTAGTACATTTTTGACATGAATTATATTCAGAGTCTGTATGTCATAGGTCCTGGGTGTGGGGATTGAGCATTTTCCTCTTTTCAGTGGAACAAAATGATTTGTCAAAATGTCAGAGCCTTTGCTATCTACTTTTTCTTCTCATTGCTACTGTATTGTCAGCCTGCTTCTTATAAACATGGGCAGTCTACACATTTCATCACTTAGTACCATCTCTTTTGCCACTCTGCAGTTTCAGAAGGACCCACCAGTAGCCCTCTGGAATCCATAGCCCTGCATATTCCAAGAAGACACACGTAGGGTATAGACTGCAAGATGTCAAATACTCACTGTTGATGGGGGCTTGACATATCAGCACTCAGATTCTTCCCTAAAGCAGGTCCTGTCACAGTCGGTTGTGACTGTTTTCTAACTATTAGAGGTCTAGTTTCTTTTTTTGTTTTTGTTTCTCTGTCTTGGTGTTTCAGTTGGTTTCAGAGAGAAAACAAAGCCAGATATGCCTTTGCTCTACCACTTTCAACTAGCTAATTATGGATTTTAAAATTATTCTTTTTTCCTTCTTATCTGATTCAAATGCTCAAGCCCCTATTAAGTATTAAGTACTCTTTGGGATTCTATTTTTCTACAGGTATTTTGTTTTACTGCATTTTACCTACTAAGCGGCATTATCGCTGTGCATTGATTGCCCTGGAATATGGTGCAGATGTCAACAATTCTACCTATGAAGGAAAGCCAATATTCTTTAAAGCTTGCGAAGAAGCACATGATATTAAAGATGTGTGCCTGACACTTTTGGAAAAAGGAGCCAATCCAAATGCTATCAACTCAGTATGACTATTCCTGTGATTATAAATATTCATTTTTTTCAATTATAGAGTTTTAGTGTAATTTTTGCATTTAAATGTGTTAAAATTATCCTATTAGCTTATAGGCTGTTCATTTCTATTCAAAATGCTTTAAGATGATATGCTCTCATTATATTGCCATGATTCTACAGTCTGTTTCCTAATTACGTTTGGAAAATTGGTATTTATTTTACATAATGTTAAAAGATCGTTATAGAAAATAGACAAAATTTCACTGATGCCTAATAAAAATGTATCTTTTTGGAAAGAAAATATGTAGTTCTGCTGTTTCCCTGATTCATTTTGCTCCCTCTCTTTATTTGGCAAATTTTATTAAGTTTTCTTTTAATTGTAATTTTGAGACAATAAAAATAGATTTTCTTCTTATTAGAAAACACCTATAACCTAATTTTAGCATACATTTTACCTTTTTTTCCTCCCTTTTTGCTCTACTTTCTTTGCAAGAAATGTGCTTTTTAGCATGATTTTCTCACAGGGATATCTGGTATGACCTTGAGTGTGATTTTAGAATTCTGCATTTTGGAGATTGACCCACTGTACTGGCTTCATTTTTCCTATTTGTTGCATGAAGCTAATAAAAATGTAGAGAACTAACCATGTCAGTGTGAATCTAAGGCCAAAATTTAGATCGTATTTATACCAAATCTGACATTTACACATGACAAGTATAAACAGCGTTTGATCTATTTCATGTCCAGTCCACAGGTCGCACGGTTCTAATGGAAGCATCAAGAGAAGGAGTGTTAGAACTAGTTCGAGGGATATTGGAAAGAGGAGGTGAAGTGAATGCATTTGATAATGACAGACATCATGCTGCACACTTTGCTGCCAGAGGAGGCTTTTTTGATGTAATAATGTGCTCTTTGCTTTAAAATCTGTTGCTAAAAATTTTTTCTCCTTTTGCTCAAAAATTTTAAATATTATGTAGGTTACATTAAGACAATTTTTTTCTGAGTTACCATCTTGATTTCCTTAAGTAATTCTAAAACAGGTTTTATACCAAATATTAGTTTTAAAAAACATTTTCATTCTTTATTCAATTTTATCTGCTTACTAATATATATATTTAATAATGGTTTATTTCTGTGTTCTTAACCATGACAATTTAAAAGTTTTGCCAACTGGGACTATTATATTTTATGTCTCTATTACATATTAGAATCTTCAAAATATGGTATGATCTAATTGTGGGGAGAACAATGACAACATACCATGTTTCCCCAAAAATAAGACCTAGCCGGACAATCAGCTCTATTGCATCTTTTGGAGCAAAAATTAATATAAGACCCGGTCTTATTTTACTATAATATAAGAACAGTTCTTTAATATAATATAATTAATATAATATAATATAATATAATATAATATAATATAATATAATATAATATAATATAATATAATATAATACCGGATCTTATATTAACTTTTGCTCCAAAAGACGCATTCTAGCTGATTGTCCGGCTAGGTCTTATTTTCGGGGAAACGGTATTCTTATCTCCTTGATGTTTGTGTTCATCTAATAACTCATCTCAATTTTAAACTGTAAGTATTCTGATTATCTGGACATATCAGCCAAGAGGTTACCTCATAGTTACAGTGACATTGCAGAAACAAAATAGGAACCAATGCTGTCCAATTTTTAAAACTTCTGAATTTCATCTGAAAGTACTGAATTTTCTCTGAGTTTTAACATAGTTATCCTTATTTTTGTCATTGGGTCTCGTCCCTGCAATAAAAATATACATCATAATAGAAGTTACATTTGATGAAGAAAGTGTGCTCCTCTGATGACGTTTACCATAGTCTGATGCTTTCTAAAATTGCCTAGGTTTACCAAAGTGGTAATGCCCAGCTGAATATAGAGTTTCCTATATTCTAGATCAAAATTTTTCTATAGAACTTTTGGCAATGATGAAAATGTTCTATATCTCTGCTGTGCAATTCACTAGCCATATATGGCTTTTGAGTACTTTAAATATGGCTAGTGAAACTTAGGAACTGTGTTTTTAAGATTTCTATTTAATTCATTTCAATTTAATTTTAAATAGCCACACATGTAGTCTTCATTCAGTAAATGTACATTCCTATTCCACATACAACATCCACTATTTATTTTGCAGATATTGAAGCTTCTTTTTGTCTACAGTGGAGACATGGGGCTGATTGCAATGAATGGGAATACACCACTTCATTATGCTGCCATGGGTGGTTTTGCAGATTGCTGTAAATATATAGCTCAGCGAGGTAAAATTTTATTCTTAAAGTATTTATGATTTACCCATATTATAGATAAGCAGAAAATTTGGGTCTGTCACTTGTCAGTTGCTTATATTTTCAGTAGCCCGACTCATATAATGTAGAAAGAAAATTGAAATGTTTTTCTTACTCTATTTTCTGTTAAATCATGAATATTTTTAGGTTATTGTTAAAAATCTATAGAGAAATGGTCATAAGTCAACAAATTATTATAAAGTGTTTATAGTTATTAACTTCTTTTTTTTAGAAAAATGTGAACATGAATCTAAACAAGGATAACACAAGGAAACCATGTCTTTTAGTGTTAATTCTTAATTATTTTACCTTTAAAAAATATCCTATTGTGTCAAGTGCAAAGATAACTCTTCTGGATAATTTGAAATTATGGGGGAAATATTTTGGGGAGAAACATGAAATAAAATTAAAACTTTCATGGAAAATTTGAAATGTAAGTAATATTATTTTAGATTATTCTGCAGCTTTTAAGTAACTATTAATTTAGGAATATAAACTATGTTATGTATAGCTTAATGTATTCCTTAAAATGATAGTATTAGCTAATTAAGTTTAAAGAAATGGATCAATTTAGTGTTAATTACATGCTAATTAAATGTACATGAAAAGTTTTTAACTGTGTTAGAGATGGGACTGCATTCTGCTGAACTTTATGGTAGTAGGGTTGTTTGTTTGTTTTTTCCAGTTTATGAGAAATAGGCAAAAACTTAAAGTCTAGTGACTCTATAATAGAGCAGAGAAAGTGCTTTTGTTTTTCTGTCTTCTGTACAGGCACAGGATTGTAGAAGTCACCCAGACTTAGAGATCCTATACTGTAATCACTAATATTATAAATAAGATTTATGTGCCTGCATAACTAATAGTGTAATAACTGATCCACTTTTACTTTTTATAAACTTATACAAAACTCATACTCTTTCCCCATCCTTCAAAATAATAAACATTTTTAACAAATAAAGGAAAACATTATCAAATGCAATTTTTGCCCTCATAAACCATCTCATTAATCTTTTCAAATCTGTCACTATCAGCAGTTTATTGTGACATTTCATTTTTTAATATTGTATATTTCTAAAAACTAAAGATCTGCCCAGATTGTGACAAACCTTTTCATCTTTAACATGTCAACTGCTTTCTTACTGGGACCAATATCACCAGACATATACTCTATTATTTATGTACTCCTGGGATAAAGTTACAGAAAGGAAACAGAAGCAAAGGGCCAGAGCTTGGGCCATGCCAAAGGCCTTACCCAGTCATACAGAAAAGATTTATCTTCCTGGCAGAACCATAAGACTAGACTGGTTTTAAAAGAAATGTCCAAAAGTGTTCTGAGTTCTAGAGCATGTTTGGAAGTATAACCACGTCACCCATCCTATGTTGGTGACCCACTTCCATAGCAGCAGTGTAAAATCTTAGATCTAAGTCAATTAGAGCAGTAAAAATACCATTAGCAATGAAATGCTTACTTCCGAGTAAATTGTGGGTTTACTGTCTTCTATACTTAAATGTAAAGGCTGAATGATTTTCCCACATTAAACTATCATCCTCAGTGTATCCCTCTTTTGCCCCGGTCCTGTCGCTGGAGCAATTTATAAGTCCCTGTAAGCAGTGTGAGTGCCATGTCCAGGGGTGCAGGGAGGGGAGTTTGGAGTAGTTCTGAAGCACCCACCTCCTGGAGAGTTCTTCTCATAGGCCTATGGCTGCTGGTGTTCTACAGCACCAGCCCCTAAAACTGAGTATCTTGATCACAGAGGAATATAAATCACAAAGGGAATGAATAGATCTTTTATTTACTAATCATAAAGGAGATAAAAAGTCTTCAATGCCTTCAGATCTTAAAGCTGGGATGTTGGAGTCTTTTATTCACATAGATGAGTTTCTAAGTAGGAGTAAACTGGGAGCAGAAGAGGGCAAGTTAAAGCAGGTTTAATAATCCTTTGATCCATAGTGCTGGGGTGAGTATAGGGAGATGGTAGATAAACCCCAGACACCCTGAATAAGCAAAAAAAGCCCAGTAAAAACAGCTTACTTGGAATTCTATGGAATTATTATGCTATGGAATTATACTATCGAGACCCCTTTCAAATAAGTCACTGTTCTTGGAACTGTCCAATATAAAAATTTTAGAATCTTTATTGTCCAAATACTGTTTTTATATCACTAATAAATTAATCAGTCAGTATAAAATTTTAATTTTTGACAATTCTAAAGCAAGTATTAATCTTGAAAAGCACTGGTGATTAATTTGTTTTTTGACAAGGAATAAAACTATAAACTGTTGGAGGGACATGTTTTTTTTTTTTACATGCAGTTGCCTATACATTTTGGTTGCTAGAAATACTGATTAGGTAACATTTTGTTTTGATTATGTGATGTTGACAAAGCAATAGACGCGTCTTCTAGATTCAAAATACTAGAAAGAGCTTCTTCATACCGTGTTTCTCTGAAAATAAGACCTAACAGGGAAATAAGCCCTAGTATGATTTTTCAGGAGGACATCCCTTGAACATAAGCCCTAATGTGTCTTTTGGAGCAAAAATTAATATAAGACCCGGTCTTATTTTCGGGGAAACATGGTAGTCTGACATTTAAACATGTAATGTATTTTTAATGTCTCAAGACACTTACTATAGATAGCATAGCCTTCATGGTAGCAGGAAGTAGACTCCTTTGTGCATTCAGAAAAGTGTATTTATTTGGAGAATAGTTATATGTAATGTTGGTCTCATAATTTTACATAAGGAACCAAAAAGGAAAATGAATTTTAATATGTAACTTAGACAAATATAATACTGGAATCCTTTCAGATTTGATGAACAAATTCCTGTTAGGTTGTTCACATGACCTTACCACAAAACAGCAGATCAATATAAATGACATTAGTTTCATGGAGAATACAGATAAAATATAGTTTAAGGTTGTACACAGATTTATAGTCATAATCATTCAAAAAGAAGCAGGTGTTGTTCAGCATTCTGAGCTCCCAAGGCCCTATGTAAGCTGTCTGAATCCAAGTGCTTTCCAAATTCATGTCACCCTTACTCTTTTCCTGCTATGGCATAAAGTTTCCTAGCAAGTATCCCAAAATGGTATTTGTTTTAAATATCTATAGGGGTTGATGTCCTAATCATTTGGGGGCAGATATTGTAAATTGGAAACGTATCTCTCACAGAATTCACCAAAGTGAAGCACAGAAAAAAAAAATCATAGCTTCATAGCTTAATTTTCTAATTACAATAGCTAAATGTGCTCATCTCTATATATGAATAATTTGGGGAAAAACTTTTAACCAATAACTGGAAGTTGGATGAATGTCATGTGTAGAATCATGCAGATGCCTCGGCACCATTCATAATAATGATGCTTCACGATTTAGGATGTGACCTGAAATGGAAGAATTTAGATCATAAAACACCCAAGGCTCTGGCTAAGGAAGGAGGCTTCAAAGCTGCAAGCAAGGAAATACAGCGGGCGGAGCGAATCGCTAATAAACTGGCCAAGCCTGGAGCCAAAAATCCTAATCCACTCTGGGCCCTTCGACTTCACGATTGGTCAGTAGTAAATGAGACTTTCCTTCGGGAAGCCTTTTCGTTTGTGGACAGGGGTGATGGGACAGTCAGCAAGGATGATTTTGTGATGACGCTGGAGGAGAAGCAAGAATTGGTCGACTCGCAACAGCTGTTTTACATAGCTCAACTTCATGAAAAATTCCGGGGAGGAGGGGTCAACATTAATGATTTCTTTAAGGGAACCAGATACCTAAGCAAATCTTATGTCTTGGGATCTTATGGGCCTAAGAAAAAGAAAACAGGGATGGCCAAAAAGGCAAAGAAAGGCAAGTTTGTTTTACCCCTCCCAATCTGCATCATCCCTGACGATGCATTTCCACGCCGGAGTAATGGTGGGCCACCATATTACATGATTGAAACCTACAAGAATGTAACTGATTGCAATCGGTTTAATCAGGATCATCCTCCAGAACACCCCATTCAGGATGACTCTGCGTGGTACATTGACGATCCCGGGACGGTGTTTTCAAATATTAATTTTGTCACCAAGGCGGGAGACCTGGCATCTCTGAAAAAGGCGTTTGAATCAGGGATTCCTGTGGATATGAAGGATAATTATTACAAAACACCACTAATGACTGCTTGTGCAAATGGAAACCTAGATGTGGTCAAGTTTCTTCTTGAAAAAGGGTATGTTTTTGGTTGGGTGAGGTTTAAATTTTTATGAGTCTTCATATTTCAAGGAAGTGAAAGTTAAGATACATTCAAGTTTCAAATTTTAGTAGCACAAACATAGTGCTTCACTCCTGAAGTCTAGATTACAGGTAGATCTTATATGGGGAACCAGGCTAATGGGAACATAGAAATGTATGTACACGAAGATGGGTTGCCAATAACAACTATGCACAAAGTGAAGGCCAAGAAGTTTTCACTGTGGGGTTAGAAGAAGCCTTCTGATTGGGTATCACTGGCCTCCCAAGAGAATTTAATCTGGTCTCAGAGCTTTACCTATTTGGTGTGGAGTCACTTTCCATTTCATTTTAAATAAAAAACTATTTCATTGTGATAAGAACAAATTATGTGAGATCTAGACTCTTAACAAATTTTAAGTGCCCAGTACAGTTTTATTAACTATAATCACAATATTGTATAGCAGATCTCTAGAACATACACACTTTACATGGAATTGCTTTTTAATCTCTCTCTCTCTCTCTCTCTCTCTCTCCCAACAAATTCCAACCCAACAAGTGGGATATATTGCTATCATGGCTAAGTAAGGAACATGTCTGATTCCCTCCTCTAGAGAGAGCAGTCTTTTCTTTGGTTCATTTGTCAATATCTTTAAAATATCAAAGCATGACATTTTCATTTAACTTTTTAATCTAAAGCAACTACTCAGGTTTAATTCCTTCTTTTACCATAGCTTAATTACCTGGAGTAGGTTTCTTAAGGCTTTTTGTGCCTCAGTTTTCTCAGTTTTATACTGGGGCTATAATGGGAATCAACTCACAGAATTTGTTGAAGATTAAATTACTTAAAATATGGAAAACACTTAGTCGCATAGTAATTGCATACTTGACAAAAGGTATTATTATTGTTGTTATTAATATAAATGTTTAATGTCCAATAAAGATTCAAATTTGTATATTGTCAAGAGGGAGTATAAAGCAACGCATGAGAATTTGAACTTTTGGACAGTGAATCTTTAAAAACGATTAAAATTTTAAATAATACATTATAATGCTTAGAATTTTAATAAAAGTCATAGTATGCAGAGAAAGTAGATACAAAATGGAATAATACAACTTTTTTTATTTCCTCTCAGCTTTTATCTTCATTGTATTCAGTTTTATTATTTTTCTTTATTTTAACCTTTGCAAAAATTATAACCCCTAGGATTTTCAGTGCCTTTTAAAAATTAAACAAAATATACATATACACAAAGACTGTCAGATAATGCAGAATACTTGTCAAGAAACATATGATAGAGCTTTACTCAGAGCTTCCTTTTATAATTTGAACAATTTGATAAAACTGTGGAATCTTAACTTAGCATTTTTAGCCTCCAGTGTTTGGAACAACCCATATTTTCAGCTTGTGCATCTATCTTATTTTGTAGGGCTAACGTAAACGCAACAGACAATTTTCTGTGGACTCCACTTCATTTTGCATGCCATGCAGGCCAACAAGACATTGTTGAGCTTCTTGTTAAATCTGGAGCCATGATAGATGCAGTTTCAATCACCAACTCAACTCCTTTAAGTAGAGCCATTGAGAGCTGTAGACTGGATACTGTCAAATACCTACTTGATATTGGTGCTAAATTCCAGCTGGAAAATAGAAAAGGTATGTGTTTATATTATCAACAGTTAGGGTTAGAAAAGGAGAATTTATATTCAATTCCAAACCCCTTTTGATTCTATTCTTGTAACACCATATTTTCTACGAGTTACTCATGCAAACACAAGCCTGAGTTAAATGCTATGGAATTTTGTCTCATACTTGCTACCTCACAAGTCATTGGTGTTAAAGGGCCAATTCTTTATGTTTGTAATCTTTCATGGACTGATACTTTTACAAACTACAATAAAAAATGATTTACTAGAACAATGAAGTGGGGAAAAAAACACTACAAAATACAAGCCCAAACTTTTTTTATGATTAGATTCAAATGACAGAAAATTCTTCTATCAGATTACTATAAAAATTTCTAAACATTTACTCTCAATTCCTGTGGTTATTTCATGGTGGCCCAGTAACCACTACGTAGTTTGTGGACTTGAACCAGTGTACAGATCATACCTGGGGCTATTACAGCGTTTTAATTGTCAGTTCCTAATAATTGGCATAGTTTAAAGCCTCTGTAGGTTTAGATTCCTTCTAAAGCTGGATAAAAGCATTTCTGAATTGAGGCTCTCCAGGAAGTAAATGGAAAGGCCTACCTTATATCATAAATATAACAAGTGAAGAATAAAAAATCATTTGAATAAATATTTGAGCTCCTTGCTTGGAGGTATCATTTTCTTATAGTGGAACCCATTGCTTCCTTTTGATCTGAGATCATTAAACCTCTGGCTGCTTCAGGCTTCCTCTGAGCCACAGGTAGTATTGTGGTAAGCCTCCTGGAGCTATTATAGGTGTCATAATACCCAGCCACCTTCATAGCATGTTTGTGACCATCTGTTTCCCTATTCCTTTTAGAATATACCTCCTTATATGAAATTATAAGATTTTAGAGCTGGTCTACCTTCAAGAATATCTGATCTAGCTCTGTGACCTTACACATACTATTTGCTTTAGTAACCACACTTACTACCACATACTTAGGGTTGATGTGCTGAGATTTTTCTACACAATTTATTATTAATCTGTTTACTATATAACTCTGAATTTATATAACTCTATTTTAAACAGGACACACTGCCATGGATATTGCAAAGGCATATGCTGATTATAGAATAATTGGTTTGATTAAAGAAAAGCTAGATAACTTGCCAAAATCTGAAAACCAAAAACTGAAAGGCAAGCCACCTCCTAAAATGAAGACTGAAGTCCTTGAAATTAAGAAAGAGGAGGTAAGAAAAGCAATTGACTACCCATTAGTAACTGGAACGCCTTAAAAACTTGTTGGGGGGTGGGGCAGTGACACTATTTACATATTGTTACACAACATGGACCAAATAATAGGCAATCCATATTTTCAGCACCATTATGCAATACTTTTAAAGAAATATCTAGCAAGAAATTTCCCATTACTAAAAAGTACTCATTGCAAACAGAACCCACACATAAACCAAACTGGTTCAGTCAAATACAATTAGAATGTTGAAAACAGAACTGGTATTGGATATATATTAATATATTTGTATATGTATGTATGTATTATATGTATATTTGGTCCTGAATTATAGATTTAATGAGATGGCCCAAAAGGGAAGGAGGGTGACCCTTATGAGGAATGAAGTAAAACATGATTTTTCTTCATTTTGGTCTTATAATCTTTCATTAATCACCTTACCAC
Source organism: Rhinolophus sinicus (assembly GCF_057876585.1). Classification (NCBI taxonomy): domain Eukaryota; kingdom Metazoa; phylum Chordata; class Mammalia; order Chiroptera; family Rhinolophidae; genus Rhinolophus; species Rhinolophus sinicus. Next base: position 30,906,822 of record NC_142513.1, read on the forward strand.
TCTCCCCAACCTCCCACCCCCACCAAGGAATTTTAATGACTACCACTGAACTCTGGGATACAGGGCCTCTTGTGACTTGGGTATCATGCAACATGACTCTAAAAGGTTTAAGGCACCAAATTAACTGTTCCTGATAATCTGGAGTGGTATGGGTACCTCTAAACTATAAGGAGAAGGTTGAGGTTGTTGCCTGTGGGGATTTCCAAGACATCAAGGCTTTATCATTTGCAGGGACACTCTAAGTGCGTGTCTAGGCTAAAAGGTTCTTTTAAAGAAGCAGAAGGATCCCTGGAGATTCTTGGCAGACATAGGTCAGGGGATGAAACTTAAGAAAGAAAAGCTTTAATGTTATCAAATGGCAATGGTTGGAGAAATGTAGGTGGTAGGAAGTGGATAGGGTAAAGGGATCGTAGCAGATAGTAGAGAATAACAAACATGGAGGACAAAAGTAAGGATGGCCAGAGGTGAAGGAGGATCTATCAGCTAAAGTTCCTACTACGTGCGCCATTATCATTTTAGTAGGAATACAACCTTCTGATTAATGAATGGCCACAGGTCAAGGATGGATATCTTGAAGACTTATGAGATCTGTCACTGATACTACTAGTTAAGTAGAGTTAAACAAAGCAAAGTAATCTTTTTCCACCCAAGGTTATAATAATATTCTATTTCATTTCAAATTATAATTTATATGGTAGCATTTTTAGTTTTTAGTTTTCTGGCTTCAGAGTAAGATGGAGAACACCAAATAATATGAGAAAGTGTATATAGGTTTATGCAACTAATAGTTTTGGTTTTCTTTTAAATCTTGTTTCCAGGAACCACTTTTATCCATTTATAGTGTACCAACCATATTGGAAGAAAAGAAAATACATGAGGATAATGTGGTTTATCTCAATTCATTGATTACCAGTGGTTATACCAAGAAAGTGGATATCACATTTATTCCACGGAGGGTAAGTACTTTGGAAAGATCTTCATAATGTGGTGTAAACTCATAATGTCACTTTTCAAATGCTTTTTATGCAGAGCACCCAAACAAATATCCAGAGTTTATCTTTCATTGTTGCTATATAAAGGTGTCCTTTTGCCAACTTGTGCTACTTCTGATTCAGTAAGTCCAACTTCTTTAGCTCCCAATATCTGGTTCCCTCTATTATTATTTCTGTATTGACATTTTCATTTTCTGTGAAAGATTGACGTCTTCTTTGGTCAATGCCATTCCCTATAGCCATTTAGTCACCAGATTCTACAGATACCTTTTCTTGGTGCTTCTCAGATCCAACCCTTCTTCTTTGTACTCACTACTATCATTTCACCTGGCAGTTTCATACTAATTAAAACTGAATTTATTCAGTAGCTTCCTAAAACATCTACAATTAAAAAGAGAGTAAGAGTAGTCTTGCTAATGCCCATCAAACCATGCTGAAAAACAGACAACCAGCTCCCTCTGCCTTCTACTATGAAAGTAATTTTGACTTCCCCATAAGACATAAAGGTAGTAAACCCAAATGGTCTTCTGATTCCATTGCGTCCTTGTTTTGACATCCTAAAAATGAAGAGTGGTGGAGCCAGAGGTCATCATAGAGGAAACTGAAAAGCATTTCAGTAGTCCAAATAGTCACCTTCAGAAACAGTGATGCCCGTGTAACCACTGATGTCATGTAAGAGGGAAAAACAAGTTAAAATAGACTTAGAAGTAAATTTGGTAGTTTTAAATGAATCGTATTAAAAATCATCTAGATACTAGCACGTTTATTCGCCATCATACTCATACCTGCTCTGGATGTGGTTGTGTATTTAAGGTCTGGAGTCCTGAAGCCACAACAGCGGAGCTCATCAGGAAGAGGGAGCTGCGGAGGGAGCGGTTCACGTACGAGGTGGACTTTGACGACTTCATGATGCCCTTTCAGAAGAACATCACAGAGAAAGCTCAAGCATTGGAGGCTGCCTTCCACGCCTAAATCACACTTGCTTCTTGGAGTAAACATTGCGAGGCCCAGGGATCAAACTTTAGAGAAAGTAAATACTTCTGTCAAAGCCAAAGCAATTCACAAATTAAGGATTTGTAACCAAACTTTTGTTTTTGCTCTAAGAACTATAAATATTCTGAGCTGTCTGAAGAAGGTGTGTTTTATTTTTCAATGAATGACATTTCATTCTTGGTAAATCTCTCAATCTTCTTTAAAACTGTAGTAGAATAAATGTCATTTTTGTTATAACCACTATTGTCAAAAAACTTAACAGATGTACACCATTATGTTTGCGAAAGATACAGAGGGTGCCCCCCAAAAAAAATGTATACAAATTTTAAGAAAGGAAAAAACTATATTAAAATTGTAATACTCAACACATACCGATAACAAAAGATGAATACAAGTCATGAATATACATTTTTTTGGCACCCCCAGTATAATTCTAGTGGAAATTGATGTAAAAAGTTTATTAGGAAAGAAAAAGAGTTTTTAAACCATTCAGGAAAGAGTTTGTTTCTCACACACCATCATAAGTGATGTGTGTTGAGTTAAACAAAATTTGACACCTCTAGCACACTGTCATCACTCTATCCATTTCTCCTCTGCTTTGGGAGTATAGCATCCTCAGGCCTAGATGCTGGAAGTCTTCCTCTGACACTTAAACTTGTACAGTCAGGCTGAAGTATGTGAGAATGAGTGTCTTCTGGAAGCAGCCCTCAACCGGTGACTGAACAGAGATTCAGGGTCCTAGCACCCCAGCTCACTCATCGCTCTGGTAGAGTTATTCTGAGATGCACGTTCCCAGTGACGGCTAGAGCTCTCCAGGGGGATTAAGACCAAGTTGCCCATCATGGGAATTTGTGTGATAACACACCCTTCATTGGCCCCCTTCCCCTCCCTATCCTCTCACTTTTCCCCACCCCTTCTGGTCTTTATTGAGGTCACCTCCCAAATGCTTACACAGAATTCCTTGTCTCAAGGTTTTCTGTGTAAGCATTTGGGAGGTGACCTCAATAAAGGACCCATGCTCAGGCAACATCTATGTTATTAGTTATGATTCTGAGTCCCTTAGCAAAAATTTTAAAAGTGTGCTCCCTTATCTTCTATTTACTACAAAATAAACATTTCCCCAGCAAGGAGGATTTGCCTCCAGTGTCTTATGCAATTGAGAAGCATTTAAAGTGGTATTCATACAATACTTGATACTTTCAATAAAATTTCCAGATGCCAGAAAAAAATATAGATGATAAAGAAGGACTAGATAACATATATGACTTAACCTTAAAGCAAGCATGTGGGGACAAGGGAGAAGGGCTGATTTGAGAGATCCACCATAAAACCTTGCAAGTATCCATGGGATTTGGGCTTGGGGCCTGACTCATACCTGGGAAATCGCTATGTCAGGGTTCTACCAGACAAATAGAACCAGTAGTATAGATGGGTGATAGATACATAAATATAACAGATAGATAAAGACATTGATTGCAAGGAGTCGACTTACATGACTGTGGGGGCTGGTAGGGCAGCCCATCAGGAAGGGCAGGCTGGAAACTGTTGGACAAGAGCTGTCCCTGCAGGTCACAAGTGGAATTTCTTTTTCCTCAGGGAAACCTTAGTTCTGCTCTTAAGGCCTTTCAACTGATGGGATCAGACCCACCCAGATTATCAAGTCTCCTTTACAATAAAGTCAACAACTGTAGATGTTAATTCCATGTACATTATTTCCGTTGCAGCAACACCTACAGTTAGGGTCTGATTGAGTAGCCTGGTTCTGTAACCTAGTGCAATGAGACACAAAACTGACCACTGCTGGAAGTGTACCCCTGAGTAAAAATCAATGGAGGCACCACTCACACCAGGAGAGTGCTGGGCAGGAACTCCAAAAATATCCACAAAAGGCCCATTTGACAAAAAGAGTCCACTTGAGAATCTGCCTTACCAGAGGGCACCAACTCCAGATTACAACTCTGTCAGCCATATACATGAAATTCCTTTCCTTTAAACCCCTCCCTCACTTTCCACCCATGGAAGGCCCTTTAATGGTAGCTAGTACATGGGGGAAGGAGGCTGGAGGAATAAGTGAAATAGCTAACCAGGCCCATCTTTCCCTGAGTCAGGCTTGAGCTGGGGTTGCTTATACGTTTTATAATATGGAGCCAGGAGATTTGCTCTTAGAACTAAATTTTGTTTGTTTTATGAAGTGTTTTTTGTTTTTTGTCTGTTTGCATTTTTAAATTTTGACTTAATCTCAGATTTACAGAAAAGTTGCAAGAATCTTACAAAGAAGTCCTGTACACTCTTTACATAGATTACCTAACCATTTTCCACATCATTTTATCTCTTTCTCTCTTTACATATACATATGTGTATGTGCAATTCTTTTCTGAACCATTTGAGTGTCAGGTGAAGACATGATATCCTTACCCCTAAATACTTCAGTATGTACTCCCATAAAACTAGAACATTATTTTACATAACTATACTACAATTGTCAACACTGGGAAATTAATATTTGAATTAACTACATATTTAATCTGCACACCTTATTCAGGTTTTGCTATTTGTCCCAATAGAAAATCCCAGATCATGGGCTGCATTCAGTTGTCACATCTCTTTGTTCTCTTTTAGTTTGGAAGAGTTCCTCAACATTTCTTCGTGTTTTTTTTTTTTGTGTGTGTTTTTTTAATTACATTGGTATATTAGAATGCAGGCCAGTTATTTTGTAAAGTGAACCTCAATTTCGATTTGTCTTAAATTTCCTCAAGAATAGATTCAGATGATGGATGTTAGGCAGGAATACCACAGGCCCTTCTTAGTACATCATATCAAGAGGCACATGATGTTGATGTAGGATGTAAACTTTGTGAACTTTAATCCCTTGGTGAAAGTGGTATCTGTACCACTTGGTTTCTCCACTGTAAAGTTATTATTTTTCCCTTTGTCCTTAAGTATCTTATGGATAGATCCTTTGAAACTGTAAATTTCCTACTAGTCTCATACTTTCACCCACTAATTTTAGCATTCATGGATGATTCTGAAATAATTATGACAGTGATGGTTGCCATAAGACGATTTTCTGATTTCATTATTCTTTCTACAGGTCTTAGTTGACTTTTTACCATTGGGTAGAGCTTTCTCTGCTTCCCTATTAATTTATGTATTTAAATCAGTATAGGCTCATGTATTCCTTTATTATTTAATGGGTTATAATCCCTTGCTATCATTATATATTTTGATGCTCAAATAATCCCTGATTTGGCCAGAGGCAACCCCTTGAAGCTGGTTTCTGAGAACATGATATTTTGTTTTCTAAAATAACTAGAGGACTCTTGAATGTGAGGGAAAATGCCTGCCCATGGTTTCATTCAGGAACAAAGAAAATGAGTCTGCAGCAGCACATTTTCAGAGGCTATAACTTTCGGTTGTCACCTTAGTAAGTACAACACTTACTAAAAGCCATTTTCGTATATAGTGGTGTTCTGTGTTCACCTTCACCATTTGCAAATGTAAATTGAGAGAAAGTGTTAATGTCAAGTCCTGTTAATTCTCTTTCCTCATATTATGAAGTGGTTATATTCATTTAAATGGCTCTACAGCATTGTGAATGGGAATTGTGTGAGGGGACATTCAAGTGCCTAAGTTTATTTTGAGTTTAACACTAAACCCGAATAGAGGAAAGTCAAAGTTTTTGGTGTCCTATAAGGCCATCAGTGCTTTTCAGAGTGGTCCATGGACCAATAGCATCAACATCACCTGGGAGCTTGGTCCTTCCCCCCAAAGAAATTATACTCCAGAATTCTACATAAGCATAAAAAAGATTTTGTAAAGAGAATTTTCCTGACATAAAAAGACAGTCTGTCAAAGTTACATTAAAAAACACCATTATAAATAGTATGTATACAGTCATCTCAAATTTGTAAATATGAAACACACACATAAATAGTATTTTTTCTGGGCTTTAGAATTATGAATTGAGTTTTATTGTTATTTTTGGTTTAACTGTGTCTTCTATTTTGCTTTTTTACAATGAACATGCATTACTTTGCAATAAACAAAATTATATTTTTGGAACAAAATACCAGTTGACCCAGAAGTCCAGAATAGCAAAGTGATTTATTAGTATTTGCCTCTTTTATTCCTTTATGTATCTTGACTTTGTTAAGAGTCTCTCAGAAGTAGACATTGAGCCAAGAATTTAGGAGAAAGTGATTTAAGGAAATGCTCCTAGGGGAGAACAGTGAGGGGTGAGTGGGGTGAAGTAGGACAGGAAAGTGAAAGAAACCAAAGGTGAGCTTTCCTAGAAGACCCATCTTTAACCCGTGGGGAGCTATACAGAGAGCACAGGCAAACGTGCTGATCTTCTGAATTCCTGTATCAGTTAATAGCTACAGGCCAGAGGGGTTACTGGTGAGGCTATACCAGTGCTCAAGGGCAATTCAGTGAACTGAATTGGCGAGTCATGGTGGGAACTGTTGGCTTGAAAGCATACAGAAGCTACAGGTGGATGCTTAGTATGAGAAAAGGGACACCAACGGGGTGTGCTACAGAAATGTATATATAGGAGATTAGCTTTAGACAGAAATGCTCTCTGCTATACATATTCTTATCGTGTTTTTTTTTAAGATTTTATTGGGGAAGGGGAACAGGACTTTATTGGGGAACAGTGTGTGTTTCCAGGACTTTTTAATTGGGGAACAGTAGTGTGTTTTTCCCAGGACTCATCAGCTCCACCCATGTCAAGTTGTTGTCCTTTCAACTTAGTCGTGGAGGGCACAATTCAGCTCCAGGTCCCGTCACCGTTGTTAGTTGCAGGGGGCGCAGCCCACCATCCCTTGCGGGAGTCGAACCAGCAACCTTGTGGTTGATAGCATGCGCTCCAACCAACTGAGCCATTTGGCCACCCGAGAGCTCAGCGACAGCTCATTGACTTCATTCTAGTTGTGGAGGGCGCAGCTCACTGGTCCATGCGGGAATCAAACTAACAGCCCTGTTGCCCAGAGCTTGCGCTCTAACCAACTGAGCCACCTGTCCGTCCCTATATATTCTGATCTTTAAATGAACATTTTGGTGAATTGGTTAAGAGTGTGGTTTTGGTAGTCAGCAGATCTGGATTCAAATCTTCACTCTGCTGTTTACTAGCAGTATGTCTATGGATCAGCTAAAAATTGTCTCTCAGGCTCAATTTCATCATCTATAAAGTGGATAATAATATGCCCCTCAATAAACTATTGTGAGACTCAAATGGGGTAACATCTGTAAAATTTCTAATTTTGTGCCTACAAGGTCTGACAATTAAGTTCGTGAACTTGTTGCAACTATGTTGCTAAACTTTTTTGATATCAGAGGGATTATTCATTATAAATTTGTACCAACTGGACAAACAGTTAACCAAGTTTACTATTTGGAAGTGCTGAAAAGGCTGTGTGAAAAGTTAGATGACCTGAACTTTTCACCAACAATTCATGGCTCTTGCATCACGACAATGCACCAGCTCACATGGCACTGTCTGTGAGGGAGTTTTTAGCCAGGAAACAAATAACTGTAATGGAACACCCTCCCTACTCACCTGATCTGGCCCTCAATGACTTCTTTCTTTACCTGAAGAGAAAGGAAATACTGAAAATAAGACACTTTGGTGACATTCGGGACATCAAGGGCAATAGGACGACAGCTCTGATGTCATTCCAGAAAAAGAGTTCCAAAATTGCTTTGCAGGGTGGACTAGGCACTAGTGTTGGTGCATAGCTTCCCAAGGGGAGTACTTTGAAGGTGACCATAGTGCTATTCAGCAATGAGGTAGGTAGCACTTTTTCTAGGATGAGTTTGTGAACGTAATTGTCAGACCTCGTATACATAGTCGGTGCTCAATAAGTGATTTGTTTTTAACCTTTTTTCTGTCTCAAGCTGCCAGGTAAATCAAAAGAAGGCACAGGAATGAAGATCCAGACCTAGACAATCAGAAGAATAGAGTTTTTGTTTAAGCAGATTCACTTTCAGGCTGTCAATGATTTAAACATGTAAACATTTTCTTTATCTAGTTTCTATAATCAGAGAAAGAAGAACAGTACTCATTTGTCATGAAAATAGTTACTAATTCCAGTCATAATAATTCTAGTGGATAGTTGACTGAATTTTTGTTTTTCTAGAGCTGAACCAATTTCTTTTAGAGTCTAAATAGTTAGGTAATTAAAACAGCGTCTTAGGTTGAGCTCCCATGAAATAGATCCCAAGAAAAGGACTCTGTGTAAGTGCTTTATTGAAGGTGTGCTCCCAAGGGAAGCTTTTAAGGGTAGGAGGGTGCAGGATAAAACAGAGAGAGGACCTAAAGAAGAGAAAGTTAGCCTCGGCCTGATTCCTTGGGAAGCTATGGAGAATGAAATGTGCCACAGAGATTGCCCTGCCCAGAAAGAAGGAGCTGGCTGTTACATCCTCCATCAGTCAGTCATTGGTCAGTGCCTTGTGGAGACAGAATCCATAGAGGCTAGGTGGCTCCAATCAGCCAAAGGCAATCCTGAAAAGTGGGTAACTCTGAGCCTAAAGCAACCACCAACTACAGCGGCTGAGCAATGGGGGATGCCAGTGGTAAAGGGAATCTAGGTGAAGTACCAATAGCATCGGCTACAAATGACATGCTGTTGTCTGCAAGGTTTGGGTGTAAAGTTTTAAACAGTGCCTTCTTGAGAATCATTTTATATCACAAGCTTTCTCTTAAAAAATACATATAACTTTTACAGACTTCCAAGCTTGTCTCAATCATTCTTAAGGATAAAGAATGAGCAAGAACAGCAATGAGAACCAATTCAGCAGCTACTTAAAAGGAGAAAGCAATTTCACAAATCCCACCAGCAGTTTCTGTTTCTTCAAACTTGGGTTGAGCATTATCAATCACTGAAAATTATAAACATAAAAGACAGAAAGATGCATTTAACCCCATGCCCAGGATAAGATGTCTAATTGGTGCAAATGAATCAGTCCCAGTGTAGTTAGTTTAGCAGTTTTTACTGCATTCACAATTTAGCAAATTCACTATGTGGTCATGAAGGAGCCCAAGAGAACCACTCAGCCTGTAGTTTGTTTTTAAAGAGGGTGGCGTGAAAAGAGAGAAAGAGAATTCAGATGCCTTCTACACCTGGGTATATATTTGAAGTAAACAGTCCTCTGACCTGTGTTATTATTTTCTACATATCTGTATAAGGCATGTATTTTTTTCCCTGCATTGTGTTTCTTTAAGAGTGGATCTTGAGGGAAATTTACAAATGAAGGTAGACTGGGGCATTGGTGCAGATCAAATAAGCTCACGTTAACACGCTTAAATCCTTAGGTAATTGTTACTACATCATGAATTTTACCTGGGCAATAAGGGAGAACTGAATATTCTGTTAACCTTCTGGAACTCATGGAGGTTTTTTTTTTTTTTATTCTAGATAAATAGTTAAGTATTGTGTGATGTGTGTGTGTACATTTTATTCAGGATTAATAATGATGGTCTTTCCCCTTTATCTTCAGTAAATAAGTCTTTGAAAAAGAACTAACACACAATAGATTATTTGATTTCTACAGATATAGTGACTTTTTTTATAAGATGACTTGAAATATCCATATATTTCTCTAAATTTATTATGAGATTATTAGGTTCTTTTGTTATCGGGACATGCAGGGTCCAGTGTGATGCTCCCCTTCTAAAGAAATCGAAAGTGAGAGAAATAAGTATTCCCTCATAAAAGTTAAATAATGAAGTCAACACAGACAATGAAATGCACAATAGACAAAGTATTGCTGATAAGTCTGACTGTATCTCAAGCTAAAGCAACATGTTGCATAAAGAAAGTGTCAGCCACCAGAATTGGTCAGCAACAGAATCATCATTAAAAGAGAGCAGCCAAGCCTACTGTGTGTCCCGAGATTCAGCCCCAGGTAGGAACCTCTTGTCTATACAACAGACGCGTTTTGGTTATAGATCTAGACTTTTCAAGCTAGTACCAGTAGAATTTTGAATCAATCAGCAACATTTGGTCTGTGCATAACTTGGTTTTATTCATTCATTCAGTGTATATTTATTGAGCACTGATAGAAACAGTCCTGGGATGTTTCCTCGCACTTCCCCTGTGGTGCGTCACAGGAGAGTGATCCATCCAGATTGTGTCTCCTGGTTTTCTGCATCATCTGGCTTCCCGCTGGATTCAGACAATGGTAGACACTGGTAAGAGACAGGAAAGGACAAGGCACGGTAGTTCTCCCTCTCCTTCTTTGCCTTGGGCAGCATCCCAGGCAATACCTGTCTTCCCGCCATGGCTCCAGTTTCCACCTGAACATCCTGCCATGGTTCCAGCTTCTGCCAGGTGACCTTGGCCCCTGGACTCTGGTACCACCACCTCTTCCCTCTGTTCCTCCAGTCTAGGGAGAGTACCAGTTTCCTTTTGTTGTTAATATCTGGGCTGACTCACTGTGCCCTGGTTGGTTCTTCAGTCTCTTCTATCACCTGTGCTACCAAATCCTTGCATGAACTTCTCTTCTGTAAGAACTCAGAGTCGTTTCTGTTTCCCTGGTTGGCTGGATTCTGATTTACCATATATCAGGCACTATGGCATGTCAGGAAAAAAGGAAATGCAAAACCAATCATGGCCCCTGCCCTCATGGAGCTTATAGTTTGGTAGGAGGGATATATTTCAATAGTAGAATCATAAAATACATATGTGACAATTATACGAGGTTGGGTAATTGAAGATTATCACAAGACTCACAAGATTGCACAGGATGTATTCATGTAAGGTTTTAATACAGGTAAAGGATATGATACGGCAGGACCAAGAGCGTATATGCTGTCATATTTGGGTCTAAGACTTCTAGGATCCCAGGGTCCTTTCTTAGTTACTCAGGACAAGAAACACTTAATATTCAGACTATGTCTGATCAAGGTAACTGTGAGCCCAGGCATACATTTATTGAGGGGTCTTTTATACCTACTGGCTCTATAAAAAGCCAGGCTAGATAACTTGTTAAACCAGGTGTAAACTATCAATCTCTAAAAAGTATAGACAAGCTAATACAGGTTGCCTTCAGGGTAAATTTGAACTTTAAAAAGTACATTATGATAAAGAAGTTGTGGTATATATACACAATGGAATACTATTCGGCAGTAAGAAAAGATGATATAGGAACATTTGTGACAACATGGATGGATCTTGAGAGAGTAATGCTGAGCGAAACAAGTCAGACAGAAAAAGCAGAGAACCATGTGATTTCACTGATATGTGGTATATAAACCAAAAACAACAAAAGAACAAGACAAACAAATGAGAAACAGAAACTCATAGACACAGACAATAGTTTAGTGGTTGCCAGAGGGTAAGGGGGGTGGGGGGTGGGAGGTGGGAGATGAGGGTAAGGGGGATCGAACATATGGTGATGGAAGAACTGACTTTGGGTGATGAACACACAATGGGATTTATAGATGATGTAATACAGAATTGTACACCTGAAATCTATGTAATTTTACTAACAATTATCACCCCAATAAATTTAATAAAAAAAAAAAAGTACATTATAAAGTCCAAGCTAATACATTTCATCTTTATCTTGAACAGACTTCTAGGCATTTGAGGATATCAGCATAGTGGTATAGCTGCAAGGTAACCCTGTCCTAACACAACATGTAAACATATAGTATATGCTACAGAATCAGAGAAATTAACACTAATGAAATGGCATTTTAGCTGAGATCTGAAGTAGTAAGGAATTAAATTTCCCGCAAGAAATAAAATAAAGGTAGCGTGATGAGAACACAAATAGAAATTGGGTTGAGGAAGAGGCCAAACCCACATCCATTGAGAACCCCACCAGTGATTTAACTAGACCAACTGGGGAAGGGTACTGCTTTTCATTTGGGATTCCTGCAGGATGTAAGCCTGGAGCTGCTGGTGGATATCTTTGCTACATTATGGCGCCTTCTAGCTGAGGTTGGAGCTCACACAAATGAAAAGAGAACTGAGAAAACAAGAGAGCTGGAGAGTGACAGTGCCAGCAATCACGGGGGAGGCGGGTGGGGGGTGGGGAAGGGGGAGAGACAGAGACAGAGACAGAGAGAGACAGAGAGAGACAGAGAGAGACAGAGAGAGACAGAGAGAGAGAGAGACTCTTTCAAGTATTAGATCTAGTCTTGCTCAGTCCACCCCTTGAAATTCTAAGCTTTATAAACATTGCAGTCCCTTTTTATCAAATTGACTTGTGTTGAGAATCCTAATACAAAAAGGTCTGCTTTTCAAAGGATATTGAGAAGCACCAGGGACTCTGGTATTACTAAAATCAAGGAAATTCCTAGGGTGAGGGAGGAATAGGAATCAAATGGAAATCAATCACTTCCCAAAATGCATATGGTAGCTTTAGAAATTCCTCCAGGGATTTTCCTGCCATGTTGAAAAGATAACATAATCTAAACTTAAATTATTTTAAAGTTAGTCGTTATACACAACTAAAAATTATGTACGAGGTCTGACACTTAAGTTCACGAACTCATCCCAGAAAAAGTGCTACATACCTCATTGCTGAATATCACTATGGTCACTTTTGAAGTACTCCCCCACCTTGGGAAGCTATGCACCGATGCCAGTGCCTTGTCCACCCTTCAAAGCAATTTTGGAACTCTTTTTCTGGAATGGCCGTCAGAGCTGTTTTCATATTACTCTTGATTTCCTGAATGTCATCAAAATTTCTTTCTTTCAATACTTCCTTTATCTTTAGGTAACAAAAGTAGCCAGCAGGGATCAGATCAGGTGAGTAGGGAGGGTGTTCCAATACAGTTATTTGTTTACTGGTGAAGAACTCCCTCACAGACAGTGCTGTGTGAGCTGGTGCATTGTCGTGATGCAAGAGCCATGAATTGTTGGCGAAAAGTTCAGGTTGTCTCTCTTTTTCACACAGTCTTTTCAGCACTTCCAAATAGTAAACTTGGTTAACTATTTGTCCAGTTGGTACAAATTCATAATGAATAATCCCTCTGATGTTAAAAAAAGGTTAGCAACATCATTGCAACAAGTTCTCAAACTTAATTGTCACACCTCATAAAAACTTTCTCAGTGCCTTGTCACATGAAGAGAAAAGTTTGCTTGTGCACTAATTTATCCCCGATGGTTAAACTCCTGACTTTCTGCATCTACTCTTTAGAGTGTTTCCTTGTTTCTTTCTACTGGACTATATTAGCTTTCTGTTTTGCCACTCATAGCATAGCTATTTGTATGAGGCAAGTCTTCTAAATGGCTGCTTCTAATCAGTGTCCACTGGTAGAGGGGTTCCCTTATCCCCCTGCTCTCTTAATTGAGTCTCAACTCCACCCCAGGCCCTGTATACATAAACATTATCAATTATGCTGAAAAAGTGAAGTGATTGCAAATAAGCAAGGAGCAAGTAGTCTTAAAAATTTTTTGCAAATGACTTTGCAAGGGTTTTACTTTTTTGAGGGTAAGGTGGCAGGTGGAACTGGCAGAAAAAAAACTGTATTTCTAGACCACACATTAGCAGATAAATGTGTTCTGCAGCATTAAAATGATCCCTGTGGTGCTAATTTCTAAATGTGCCATGTGTTTTGTGATGCAAATGAAGCATGTCCCCTTACATTTTCCTCTGGGTCACAGACCCACAGAATTGTAGCATAAACTGGCTGACAGCAAAACTCTTTCCATTGCTTCATAAAGCCCTTGGCTTTTCTTCAGTTGATATGCGTCAGTAGGAATGCACAAAAAACAAGAACAGATGATATTATCTAAGCCATTTGGTAAGAAATGTCTAACAAAAAATGTAAAATGTACTTATCGATTCAAATGCACTCATTGGTTTGGTGGTTTTCTATATCCTTTCTACTTACAGAAATCACCTTGAAGAGAGCAAACTGTTCTTAAATCTTTTATACCTCATTCTAAAAGTCAGTGATTCAAAAAAAATAATAATATTTTTCAAGCTTTTGGCAAATTTTTATAAATAAATAAATAAATAAATAAATAAATAAATAAATAACCATAATAGAGAGGAGAAATGTTTTCATATTTGTCTAACTTTTCTGGTTGTTTTTGGTTTTCCCATCTTTATTTTCTCACCTCTAGCATTGGGATTGTTGGCAAAGAAAGAAAAGAAACATAAATTGAAATTTGGGGAGCTCAAGTGAAATCCTCACTCAAAGACTGAAAGTCATTTATTTATTCATTCAATAAATATTAAGAATTTACTACTTTCCTGTCAGCACCCTAGGCACTTGGTGGAGAGAGCTGAACAAAGCAGTCACTGCTCCCTTGGCTCTTGCCACCATAATGTGGAGACAGTAATTAAATAAACACAAAATATCATTATAAATTGTGATGACTGTTATAATGGAACAGTACTGGGTGAGTTTTAGGTGGGGCAGCAGGGAGGGCCTCCCTGAAGAAATATCTCATCTAATGATTGTGTAGAAAGCAGTTGGCTTGAGGAGAGGGAGGAAGAAGCAATCTATACACAAAAAAGCAGCACCTGCACAGGCTCTAAAGTGGAAAAGAGTCTGGGTTGATGAAGAGCAGGAAAAACACCAGAATGGCTTCAACAAAAATGACAGTGAACTCTTTCCGGTTGGTGGTGGGCTGGTTGAAGATGGAATCCACCGTGGAAGGAAGGCCTGAGTCTTCGGCATCTTGTGTGCTGGCCCAGAAGTGGCACCGTGAAAGCCTTTATAACATCTGCTGCAGACCCCCTAAAAATCAACTGGGCTTGGATTTGGACATTCTCAGTAGGAATGGTTAAAGGCTGATGGGATCATAAAGAGATAATGTTAGGTTTATAGCTTCTGTAGTTCAACTTCATTCCCAGATAGAAGCTGGATTCATCTGATAGCAGAGAAATGAAATTTCAGGAGACTAAAACTAGAGCTGAGGTTCTTTCTAGAAACTTCTTTCCCAACCTTGGAACTCTTAGGTGCTGTAAGTCCTGGATATACAATAGATGATGACAACATTTTTCTTTTATGTATGAAAGTAGTTGATTCTTCAAATTAAAAACGGACGCTAACTTTTCTCACAAGAAATTGTTTATAGAATTAACTTGCAAAAATGTAAGAGGAAGCAAAGGAAAGAGTAAAATATTTTATCATTCTTAGATTCCACATTGTAAACTCAATGAAAGCAGGACAACTTCTTTATCCTTAATGCCTGGCCCAGAATAGATAATCAAAAAATATTTGAAGTGAATCAAAATCTCCACTGATTTTTATTTTTTTTAAATCCCTGGAAAATGGCAACCATTTTAATGGGATTTCAACAAGATATTTACATGGAACAACTAGGACTTAAATTTTGACTCTGATGTAAAATGTATTTATAGGTACATTAAACTATCTGGGTACCCATGAATCTACTTAAAACTCTTAATATCTGTTGTGATGCTTGATCCTTCAAGAGGCAATAAAAAATGACTACGTAAAACAAAATGAAACAAAAAAAAAAACACAATAAAAAAAACACATGACAGTGAAGGGGAGAGAGTTGAGGATGAGGTTGAAAGGGAGGTTAGAGCCAGATTTTGAGGACCTTGTTTATAGGGTGAAATGCTCAGCCTCTCTGACTCCATCTTGTTCAAACCAGCTTTGTTCCCATGGCCTTCACCCTAATAGCTTCTGCTGAGTCTTGCACATAGACATGCCAATCATTAAAGTAACTCTGCTTGTGGTTTGAGTTTTATACAAACAGCCCCTTCTCATCTCCCCTCTCTTGACAAAAAAGAAGCCTGCACTCTGTACTTTGGTAAGATGGATTTGAGGTACTACCAGGGCTCCAATCTTCTCGGTTGGCATGTTTTCGATCAATAAACTTTTCATTACTCCAAACTCTGTCATTTTGAGTTTTGGCCTTTTAAAGCATCAGGCACTTGGACTTAGGACCAGTAACACTTGCAGGGAAAAATAAGGAGTGTGAATCTCTAAGTTCAACATAATGGCATTGAAATTCTCTTTATTAAAAGATCATTCTGGTTGCTTTGTGGAAAAGGCTGAAATGAGGGCAAAGTTAGAAGTGAAGTTATCATTTAGCAGATTATAATATTCTGGGTGAGAAATGATTGTGGTGTAGCTTAGAGTGTTGGCTGTTGTGTTAATCACCAACTTAGCCCCAATGAGTCTCTCCTCCTGGTTTTTATATCCTGTTGTAAGTCCCTTGAACATTAAATAGGGCAGATCTGTGTAACCAATAAGATCATACAAAAATGATAGCGTGTGACTTCCAAACATAAGCCAAAAGAGACAACAGCCTCCTCTTTGCTCTCTCATGGATCACTCACATTGGGGGTTATCCAGCTGCCACATGGTAGGACACACAAGCAGCTTACTAGAGAGTTCCTTGTGGGGAGAAACTAAAGCTTCCCCCCAGCAACCAGCACAAACTCCCCAGCCATGTGAATAAGCCACATTGCAAGTCAGTCTTGCTGCGCTAATCAAGGTTTCAGATGACTGCAGCCTTGGCCCACATCTCATGCAGCCTTATGAGAGACCCCTGGTCAGAATCATCCAGCTAAGCCACTCCTATATTCTTGACCCCCAGAAAATGTATGATATATAAAACATTCATTGCTGTTTTAAGGCTCTAAGTTTTAGAAAAATATATGATGCAACAAGAGATGACTAATTTTGTTGTAGAGGCATAGAGAAGAGGGTGGATTTGAAGTATATTTGGAGGTCTACTAGATGTGATATGATGAAGGCCTACATATGTGGTTGAGGTTTGAGGAGGAAAGCATGAGAACACCTCCCAAAGTTCTGGCTTATGCATTATATAGTGACAGTGAGGAAGCCATCAAAAGGAACACATCTGAGGTGCAGAGTCTGGTTTTGGAAAATGTTTAATTAAAGATGCCTACAAAACATCAAACTGGATAAACAAACCCAAAAAAGAAATCTGGGCTACTCATATAAATCTGGGAGCTTTTGGCTTAATGACGTTATTTAGAGACATAGGAATAAATTATATCAACTAGACCAAAATGATGCTTCTGCCTCAAGAGCTGACATGTGAAGATTTTCATAGTGTAGAAAACTAGAAGAGAAGCTGGCACATGAGAATGAGAAAAACAAAATGGTTAGAGGAGTTGGAAGAAAAGAGGAAAACAGGAGAATGTGGAGATATGGAGGCCAAGATAATAGTTTCCCAAGAAGGAGGAAGAAGCCAATATCAAAAGTTGCTGAGAAGTTCAGTACAATATTGACTGAGAAGGGACTATTGCAGTCATTCCTGACCTTGGCTGCATTTTGGAATCAACTGGAGAACATTAAAAAAATTATAGATGCCTGTCCTCCACCCATAAAGAGTCTGATTTTGGGTTTGGGAATGGACTGGATGTCAGGATTTTAAAAGCTTTCCAGGGCATTCTTATGCACAAAATTGAGAACCAGTGATTTAATGGATTTGGCAATGTGGCAGTACTTGTGAGCCTTGGCAAAATTGTGGGTCAGAAGCCAAATTTGGTAGGTTAAGGGATCAGATCTATTATAATTGATCCTTCTTTGTTCTTTTTGAAAGAGCAATGTGCTATCCCTCTCATGTTCCTAGTCTAATAAATTTAACTTCTTGGTAATAACTATTTCCTAGGTCTGTGGGTCTCAAGTAAGGCTACTATTAGAAACCTCTGAGGAGCTTTGTAAAATATTCCTGGCCTGTCCCTATTCCAGGTCAATTAAATTACAACCTAAGGGTGGGAAACGGCAAGGGTTTTTGTTTTTCAAAGCACCCGAGGGTATTAATGTGCAGCCAGCATGGTGACCGCTTTCTCGGTGTTATGTAGAAGTAATGCGAATTTGCTGTTTACTTGGGCTGGAATTTCTAGAGAAACAGAGATTCTTTAGAACTTACGAGCAAGTGCTGAAGGTCACAAGATGTCAAATGCTGAAAGGGCAATGACAGAAAGGAGCTTTCACTGGCTGAACGCACAATAGAAGTGCAAAATTTGTAGGTCACTCAAGATTTTACTGAAAATATATTACGTTCCAATACCTACTTATGAGAAATAAAAAAGCTCTTGAGGCTACAGCCTGACATTGGAGGAAAAGTATGATGTTTGACCCCTAAGAGAAAAGTTGTTTTTTTGTTTGTTTTTGTTTTTTACCAATGCATTGCACAACTTCAAGAGGCACCATTAAAATAGAATATGATGTGAAGTGTCCCCTGGAGTTGCGTGATGCAACAGCCTTGTGTATAATTCACCCTAATGAAAAATGCACACCATTGAGGCGGACTGGATAGATAGTGGTGCCTCTTCTTGAGGGTGATTTGGCTTTATATTGCTAACATCTTCCAAGTGATTGCAAATCACGTTGCTCTTTATCTGTAACAAATTACCCAAGAACTCCAAGAGACATAACAATTTTATAAGGAACTCAGCTCTGGTAACAGAAAGTCAATATTTTTAGTCTCTAGCTTTAGAAGTAAGCAGCTGGAAGTACAGCCAATGGATTTCAGGGCAAAGACCAAGCGATACAGGCTAATCTCTGTTCAATCTCTAATATTCCTATGACTTTTTAGATGATATAGAATTGGTAAGCTCAGAATTTCTTAGAAAAATATTGTTAAACTCATGCTTAGTTCTTTAACAGCATCTTAGCTCTTTCACTTACTGTTTGACTTGACTAGCTGACCTCTCTCAGATTCTGTTTCCTCGTGTGTAAAATAGGGACATGAACCACTGTAGTAGTTAGTGATTAGTATTATTCACCAAATATTTCCTGTTCCTGCCACTCCTAGGCACACTGCAGGATTGCTTTCCCTGCTCCGCCCCCTTGTGGCTTGGTGGTGCCAGATGACTAGTTCTGAATAATGAGTTGTGGGCTGAAGTGATGTTTGCCATTTCCAGGCTGGAGCTTTGAGTTGTAGGTGTGACACTTCAAGCTCTCCTTCCCTCTGCTGCTGGCTGCAACTGTCAGCCTGGAAGATACGGAACAGGGTCCAGAGCTGCCTGTCAATAGACATGGTGGGTTCTAAGCAATTGAAATTACAGGTTGTTTACTACCCTGAGTAATAGACTTACTTCAAAGGTTTGTGGTGAGGATTCAATGGGATAATATATGCTAGGCAATTACTCTATTATCTGTCACATTATAAAGCTACATATATATACTTCATATATATATATATATATATATATATATATATATATATATATATACGTCTTTCAGGTAAGCATTATTGGACTTCTGTGTTCAAGTATTAGCATTTGTATAGCTTTCAGGATTTAATTTTCAGGCCTAGGATTGAGTGATACAGTTACTTTTAGGAGTATCTATTATGACATTTACTTATACTTGAAAATTATTTATCATCAAGTTTGTAAATCATATTTTCAGATTGTAATCATTGATAATATACAAGAACCTCTAAGAACTTAACATTACTTTGCTCACAAAAGTAAACTCATAATGGCTAAAATATACCTAATCTCCTTTTCAATAAAAACCCATAAAAATGGATTTACTCAGCTCTTGCCAAATGCAATTCAGAGAAATCTTAACTGTTTGATAAATATTTAAGCAGTGTTTAGTTTTAACCTATAATAAATGTAAAGCATATGAGTTTAAAGAAGAAAATCAAATAATATTCTAAAATAATATTGGCTTCTTCCTTTTTCTCGGTGCCATTTTTTCAAATATTTGTGCTCTACCTATAAATATGCACCTGTATAAATTATGACTAAACCTATTTTTACTGCTTCATGGTAAATCTTTTGCTGAATATGTAGAATCTTAATCTCCGGTATAGTATGTACTAAAGGATAATAGATTTGGTAACAGAAATAGATAGTTACATTCCATTAAAAACCAACTCTATAATTCACTATTGGACTCCCAGCCCAATGACACACTTAACTTCCAAAAGGTCTAAAATGAAGTTTCCAGTTTTATAATTTCCAGAGTCATACTTTTCTTCATTTTAAAAGATAGATTCTATACTTATATTATATTCTATAGGCTCTCAAAATAATAGCTAAATGACTTGACATTTAAGTATGATTTGGTTAAGTTCAGGAATCTCTTGATGGGGGTGGTTTGATTGACTAATCAAATTACTAATAATTATGTAATTTATTTAATTTTTATGTTTATTTGAAATACATTTTTTTCTTATAAGAGGAATACATTAACATACAAAAAAAAGGCAAATTGAAAGGAAGAAGAAAAAAAATCACCTATTATTTCAACCCTACAGAAAACCACTGTTAACTTCTGAGGACTTTATCCCAGTCCTTTGCTCTGCACACATTTCCATAAAAGTAAATACAAAATAATATGTACTGTTTTTTTTTTACCTTCTCTTGCCTGTTTGGGGAAGGGGAGCTGGAGCCTTCTAATGGAATTCATCTATTAGGTTTGTCCTGCTTGCCCATGCTGAAGGGATTACCGAAATAACCTATTCCTATCTACTAGATCTGCTCCTTTGTTCGTCCAAAAGGGATTTGAGATAATTTATTAACCTCAAGGCATGTTCTCTCTCCTGGAGTGAAGGAGACATTCCAGAACCTGGAGTTTCAGGATATGGCTGCTTTTTTGTTGTTGTTTATTCCACCAGAGACCTCTCTGTCTACCTAGTAATATGTTAACTAACCTGTTCTCAATATGATGCAACTACCATGTGTTACATCCTGATGTTATAGATATGAAAGACCCAGCCTGTGGTCACCAAGAGCTCCAGATATGGGGAAGATGCAGACTAGAAAACAATTACAATATAGAGTTATAAATGCTAGCATTTGAGATAAGCTCATGATGCAATGGAGCTGGCTGGATGGAACATAAACGTGTCCTGCTCGGGGATAAAAGAGACATGGAAAACGAGCTTCCGAGGTTACGCAGTAGAGCCTCACTCCGAGGGATGGTTTCAGCCACGGACAGGGAGGAGAATCAGCAGGGAGCACACACTGTCTAGGAGCAAAGGGGATCCCACCCGACTGGAGGATAGAAAGATCAAGATAAGAGATGAGGTAGGAGAAGCTGGCACAGGCTTTGCATTCCACTTTAAGGAGTCTGTTTTATGCAGAGGGCAATGAGGCGGTTAAGCAACCAAGTGGCCTAATCAGGTGCACCTTTAAGAAAGAGCACTCTGGCGGCAGGAGGGGAGGGATGGGAAACATGGCAAGACTGAGGCTGAGGGGGACGATAAGCTATGGCAGTCATGCAGATTAGGCATGGAGAGGACCTGAGACAAGGCAGTGGTAATAATGAATGCTAGGAATGTTGAGGACGTTTAGAATATTCCTTACTCTACACATGCCACTTAGGGATTGACGTAAGATGTTGATCATACCTGCCAAATTATGAATAAGACAATATCTCAAGGCTTGCCTTGATAATTTCCTTTCAGTCTTTTAATATGAGGTTAAACAAAGCAAATACAATTATATTTTGGATCTTACTCCAAAGGGATCACTATATAAGATACCTGGGTAAGAATTGGACACTGTAATCCAAGTCAGAAGACAGGGACCTCTGCTTTATCACATATGAAGAGCAGATAGCTCAGGTTGGTCCCCTCCAAGATCCTTCTAGGGCAAGGTGACCACTGCAGAAGAACTAGAAAAATATTCCTTTGGGTGACTTACCATAGCTAAAGGTTGAAAGGAAAATAAACCTGTTTTGAACACTATTATTACTAAAATAGTCATTCATAGCACATCTTTGAGACAGCTGCCCAACTGGTGCACATTTGCTGCATAAACAGGTATGTTGGGTAGAGGATGAGGACTTTATAGGTGCCAGGGGACACTGAGGTTCAATGTTAATTGTTTTCTTTTTACATTTGGATTGCTAATGTGGTTTATTTGCAGCATTCCCTTAATCAAGATGACTGACACAGAAAGCTATCCAAAGTATTTTAGCACAGCATTTAACAACTGTCCATAATGTTGCTCCTGAATACTTTTTTCTTTAACAATTGGAACTTTATATATATATATATAAATTATTGCTTAATTATGAAAGAGTACGTGGTGTTTGTTTCACCTTAAAAGACATTTAAAAAAAAAATTTTATTGGGGAATAATGTGTTTCTCCAGGGCCCATCAGCTCCAGGTCCTTGTCCTTCAATCTAGTTTTGGAGGGCGCAGCTCAGCTCCAAGTCCAGTCGCCCTTTTCAACCTAACCGGCAACCTTGTTGTTGAGGGCTCTGCTTCAACCAGCTGAGCCATCCGGCTGCCACTCCAGAAGCTCGGCTGCAGCTCATTGTCTTCAATCTAGTTGTGGAGGACGCAGCTCACTGGCTCATGTGGGAACTGAACTGGCAACCCTGTTGTTCAGAACTCGCGCTCTAACCAAGTGAGCCATCCGGCAGCCCAACAATTGGAATTTTCTGAAACTGGTTAAAATTGCTTCATGAGGGGACCATGAGTTTGATGTCATTATAAGTTATTTTTTAAAAGGCTGAAACACCACTGGAGGAGAGGTTTTATAGCTTTAGGTTTTTTTTCTTCTTTTTCTGCTGTCGTTATATAAAGACATGCTGATGTATTACATTTTTTTCCCTGCTACCCAGCACCACATAGACAAATTCAACTAAGTTGATATAAGATTTCAGATACAAGTCAGAAAACCAGAACACCTAGAATTCCTTTAACACACATAGTTCAAGTCTGCATGTGCATATGGCTTGACTATGTTGGATGTTCTTATAAAGCAATGACTTAAGTTTTACACTCATTCAGCTTTATTGGAGAGCTGGCTCTCTGTTGCTAGATATGAAAAAAACAGGTCATAAATAAATGGCTATTGAAAATTGTATCAAATTACAAACTGAGTACAGGTGTCTAGTTCCATTGTAAAGTCTTTGCAAGGAAAGAAAAGTTGATGAAAACCATAATAGCACAGAAAAACAATAAATATTTCCATCAAAGGCACAAAAATTGCCAAGAATCTCTGAGAGGTAGAAAACAATCATGTGTGGAGAAGATAACTCAAAACACATGTAGGAGAAAATGAGTCTTCCAATAGTCAGAAATATCAGAGAAACCCCAAGGAAGGGAGATGCCATTAATGGGAGAATACGATGGAAGGTGACACTGTTATTGTGTGATGGCAAGTAATGCTGTTGCCATCCAGAGGATTTCCAAAAGTCTTTTAAAAAAATGAGATCTGAGCCCTCTTCATAATTCTTTAAAGTTTTTAGTATTCTCTTTAGTACTGCCTACTGAAGATGCTCAGATTGAAGCTATATGTCCCATGGGAATGTGTTACACTGAAAAGAAGAAATAAGTGATTCATGTCATTTTTGACAGTTACTCCACAGCAAGAGAAAAACATCTGTGACTTTGGCCTTTGGGGAAGACATCCTTCACAAACTCATCTAAGTCTTTTTCAATGCCCCACAAAGATCCTCAGAACATTAAGATCCTAAGACAAACTTCAGGACTAGTGTTTGAGGGATAAGGAATTACCCTTTGGCTGAGAGACAAGACAAAGTGGGGAAGTTTATAACCAGAAAGATTTGAGCAAGTCCAGTCCCAGGTATCTTAATTGTCCTCACCATCTTTAGAGGGCATGGAGGTTTTCTGTGTCTCAATTGAGATATTGTTTTTCCCCAAGGAACTATAGTTTCCATGCAACTCTAAGGGGTTTAGAGAAACGTAGGATGGAAGATGGGAACTGTCAAAACAGTGATTGGTAAAAATGGGATTGGGAAATTTGAGTAATAGGTGGGCATGGAGAAACTGACTAGAGGAGAAAAGCATGAGTGTTAAAATGGTATCAAATGGAAGATTTCAAAGTTTTTCCTACAAGAGATAGCTAAAAAGAATTTTATTCTGAATGAGAATGTGATTGCTAAAAATCACTCTTAAAACAATCCAAAATTTAAATTTCCTTGTTCTACACTCAGAATTTTAAAGGAAAAACTGATTCAGAAGACTTTAGGACCACTCTCTCTTCTTCATATGGCTGGTTTCTTCCCATCCTCCAGGTTTCATCTTAAAGATTGCATCCTTACAGAAGGCTATCCCTGACGACTTAGCAATATGAGCTTGTATGGCTCACTGGAATGCAATGTGTGTGTTTCAAAGTCAAGTAATTAGGAAACTACTGGCCCCAAATTCTGTACATGAAACTATGCATTCATACCAGACACTATCAGAGGTCCCCAGGCCCTGCCCAACTTCTGTTGGCCCCCTCTTCTAATTCTTCTCACTGGCAGCCTCTTATCAGCACATGAAACTCTCAATGAGGGCTTACCTTCAGCTGTGGGAGCATAATCCAGTGTGCAGGGCAGGCTGGAGGTATACAAGGTGTGATCAAAAGATACAGTGAATGTTTAAATAAAAATTTATTACTGTAAAAGACACATTGCCATTCATCCCCCTCAAAATACACCCCCTCACTTCCAACACACTTATCCCATCATTCTTGCCACTTTCTGAAACAGTTCTGGGAGTCCTTGTTCGTGAGTGTCTTTACTTCATCATCCTCCATCGTTACAATGCTCCCTGTCATATGCGGTCTGACAAGTAAGTTCACAAACTTGTTGCAACAATTTTGCTAACCTTTTTTGATATCAGAGGGATTATTCATCATGAATTCATACCAACTGGACAAACAGTTAACCAAGTTTACTATTTGGAAGTGCTGAATAGACTGTGTGAAAAAGTTAAGACAACCTGAACTATCTGCCAAAAATTCATGGCTCTTGCACGACAATGTACCAGCTCACACGGTACTGTCTGTGAAGGAGTTTTTAACCAGGAAATAAATAACTGTATTGGAACACTCTTGCTACCTGATCTGGCCCCCCAGTGACTTCTTTCTTTACCTGAAGATAAAGGAAATATTGAAAAGAAGACATTTTGATGACATTCAGGACATCAAGGGTGATACAACAACAACTCTGATGGCCATTCCAGAAAAAGAGTTCCAAAATTGCTTTGAAGGGTAGACTAGGCACTAGTGTTGGTGCATAGCTTCCCAAGGAGAGTACTTCAAAGGTGATCATAGTGATATTCAGTAATGAGGTATGTAGCACTTTTTCTGGGATGAGTTCACGAACTTAATTGTCCGACCTCCTATATCACTTCTGATATGGCAATATTTTTGTCAAACAAAGACATTATGGTGTGTGTTTAGCCACCTTATTAACCATATCTGGCACCATATAACTTCTGGCTCTTCCCAAAGTCAAAAGTACCGTGAAAGGAAAACATCTTGAATCAATTCAGGACATCGAGGCAGCCACAACAGCGCAACTAAAGACACTCACGAAAGAGGACTTTGAGAACTGCTTCAGAAAGGGGCAAGAATGATGGGATAAGTGTGTTCGAAGTAAAGGGGTGTACTTTGAGGGGGATTAATGGTAATGTGTCTTTTACTGTAATCATGTTTTTTTTTTTAATTTCAACATTCACCATAGTTTTTTATCATACCTCGAGTTGATGCCTCCGGAAGCAGCCCTCAAGAACTGTCTGATGGAAAATGCTGGAAAAATATCTGAATCATCACCTCTTGGCAACATTGAGGCATGGTATACGGTCTCCCCAGAATCCCAAAGGGCCTGAACTCCAGTTGCCCACAGCAGTAATTCTGGTCATTAGCATACCCTTGATTGATTTTCCTCCCTTCCCTGTCTCATTTGACCACTTGCCTTCCAGCAGTTCCTGGGATCACCCCCCAAGTTCACATTCTTATCTTAGAGACTACTTCTGTAGAGACCCAGACTAAAACAGCATTCTTTCACATAAGAAAATGAACGAAATGTAAAAGAAATTAGCTTAAGATAAATTTGAACTAACAATGACCAATGATTAAGAAGCAAGAATAAAGCAATTAAAACCTATAGATAGCACCATTAGAGATGCACTGATCAGTGTTTTCCCCAAGCCTTGTGGGAATTCATATCAGCCTGTGAGCACTTTTCTCTGTGTGCTGTGAAATATTTAGTGGAAACCTACTTTCACTGGAATCCCGAATTACCATTTTCAATAAACTCCAATATTGTACTATTTAAAATGTACGAATGCCAACTTTTAGTAACAGTGAGTTCCTCATATTGTAACTTACTAGTATATAGCACTTGCTTATGTATAAAAAATGAAATGATATCATACGGCATATCATTGTTCATAACAAAGAAAAAGCTCTGTTTTATCACTTTGGGCCCTTAAGAATCCTGAAAGCCTCGTGGATGCTGGTCTGCACTTTCACAATTCCTGCACCAAATGGAGGTCACATGGGTTAAAAACCCTCCATGGCAAGCAAATGCTCACTGCTTTCTTTGCAGCCTGATCCTTGCACCAAAAATACTTCAAACAATAAGTTCCTAGTCCTTGAAAGAGCAAACATGCCTTTAGGGGAAAAAGAAAAAGAAAAACACAACAGTCTTTCCTTCATTGGTTTTGATATTTACTCTTCTCTTTCTTGTGTCAAGGCTGCTGAGTATTAACTGGGCTCTTGCCAGGTTCTTACCGTTCCTTCAACAGTCATGTTTCAGGCAGTTGGATTTTCTGGAAGAGATTTTTTTTAAAAAGTACCTGGGAGAAAATCAGCTATGCTTACGTTGCTGAGTGATTCTAACATATTTAGGAGGTGGGGGTGGGGGCGGGGGTGGGGCACATGGCACATAGATGTTAAATTATTCATCGTTGTAGAGCACTTGCTTTTGGTGAAGAGTAAGATTTTCTTGCTCTCCCCCAGCTAGACTATAAACAAGCTGAGGGTAAGTATTTTGCCCAGTTTACTTCCACATGCCCAGGACAACGCAGGTCAGTAAGCAGAGAGTGAGAGCCCAGCTCCCTTGCCTGGGGGTAAGGAAGGAGGAAGGCAATCCTGAGGGGGGATTTCCTCTGCAGCAACCCCTGCAGGCTCCACCCACTTGGTCTGAATTCACAAAGGTTTGTTTCCCTTTCTTGTCCGGCTTCCCCCATTCCTTTATGGTTTTCCTGAAACCCTTCCTTAATTAACTATTTTCACATGATCCTGCTCTTAAGGGTTTCTTCTGGGGATTGCAAACTATGATGTCAACCCTCTGGACTTAAAATTGGACCACTGGCAATATGCAATTTAATGGCTACCATTTTGTTTTAGTTAAAGGTCCTTGATTTCCAAGGAGGACAAACCCACTCAAATGAGCTTAAATGGAAAGTTTACAGAAGACTAAATTCCAGAGGTACACCATAGCCTTGATGAAATTAGAAAGATACCTTTACCTTTCTAGAGTTACATGGTCTCTCTTCTCTGATTATCTCAGTATATGTATTCATCATTTTCCCCCTATAGTTCAGTATTCCCTATGATGCTTTAGTCTAGTGTAATATGTTTGCACATCGCTATATCTTATTAAGGGGATAAATCTCTTGCCCTGCATCTATTGAGAATCAATGTATTCAGTCACTTAGAGCCCTAGATCTAAATACCAAGGGGGAAAAAAACCCTGAAAACATGAGAATGTGATTAGTCTATCTGGTGTCAGGTGTCTGCTTACACATGTATTCTTATCTGAGGGTCTGTTTTTGAGGGAACCTAGACTAATACAACATTCAGTAAATTCTTATAGAATGAATGAAAAGGTGATTTTTCACGTTCTCCGTCACAGGCAAAGAATCTAGGCTAGGAATGGAGTTGTATTTCTCAAAACTGGGAGGATGGAAGGCTCATTTCCCATGCTGTACCTCAAGAGTGGAAGCACCCAGAAAGGGGAGGCTGCATGGAAATTAATTTAAAACACAAAGTACTGCATCCTTGTGGGCAGATGTGAAGTTCATGGCACCAGCTCGGCCTAGAGAAGGCACGTGCTGACAACATTACTGCCCACAATTTACTGGCCCAATTTGGCAGCCCAGAAGCCATACCCTATTTGTCCTAGTTTCCACTGATCCAAAAACAGAAAAGCCAGGGAAAAAACCAATAACTACCATACTATTAAACTTTTTGCTATCTTCAAGAGCAACATTTGACTTGAGCTATGAAATTTTTAAAAATGTACCTTTTTTTATACCTTAAATTTTGGAACAATTTCTACCTGCTAAAACAGTTTTTCAGAAACCAAACAGACAAAAGCTTGCAGGGTTGTGGGAAAAAGCTGTCACCTTCTGATCAATTGGAAGGGCAGCTTGAGTATTTCTGATGGTTGATTGCATAATTCAAGTTCTTGAACTTTTATTGCATTATTCCTTTGTTTGCTTGAGGAGCACAATTGCTCAGTGAAATGTGAAAAGACTTGACAAGGACTGTTTTCATAATTATCTACCAACTTCTTGTTTTAACTTATTTGCTTAATCAAATTTCTACTTGTGATTTCTGGGAGGTTCTGAATTTCATCAGCTTTTTTCTTAAAAAGAAGTTAATCTACTGGGGAAGGAAGTTAATCATCCTAGGTCAGTGAACATTAACACTTTCTAATAATTAGTTTCAAGCCCCAGTTTTTAGACAACTAAACAGTTCAGCAAATCTTAGATCGCAAGAAATTGACCTCTTTTCAGCAGAACCACCGCAACTAGTGCAAAATGTAATATCTCATAGAGCCACATTAATTTGTCATTATAGCCCACACAATTTGCTATATAGCAAAATAATGATTAGAGCAAATGATGCGTCTGTCTTCATTGGGGGAAATCTCTAAGACGGCTTTGTCATAATTTTAATTTGAGATCTGCCTAGCTCTCCTGATTTAAAAACAGCAACATAAAAACATCTTAATGAACTTGTGGATTTCTCATTGTTCTCATCCATTGTAAAAATGTACAGCAAGTTTCCTGTTACGTTATGAATAATCAGAAGATGAACATCCTTACTGCTGTGGATTTGAACTTGAACAAAATGTTCTCAGAAAATCGCATGCTAGATGGAGGAAGGGCTTATAAGAGCCTATAGTTTACAGATGAAGTGTATCTTCCTACTCTAAATTATCACGGTAATTATCACAGAATAACAGGACTTTCCCCGTAAATGTCCACCTTCTAATCCCTGGAACCTGTGAATATGTTACATGACAAGGCAAAAGCAGCTTTGCAGATGTTATTAAGTTAAGGATCTTGAGACTGTGGAGTTAATCCTGGATTATCTAGGTGGCCCCGACCTAGTCACAAGGGTCCTTAAAATCATAGAAGTTTTCCCAGCTATGGGGACACAGTCTCAGGGAGCAGTTTCCAGGCTCTCAGCCTCACGTGGAAAGGTGCTGACTCAGGTAGTAGATGGCCTTCAGTGGTAACCAGTTAGCCAATTAGCCACTGATATAACTGCTGTGGCTGCACTGGTCGGTTGGTTGGTTGTCAGAGAAGCGGATGGCGGATTGTGGATCATGTGGATCCTACTTCCTGTGTCTGGCCAGGCTGCTAGAGAGGCTGGGGTGCAGGAAGACCCCTCGTTGGGGTACAGGCATATGTTTGCTTTTTTGTCTGACCAGCCGTCATTGAGAATATAGTGGTATGACTCCCCTTTCTATGGGACCGTTGTTGTTTCTTTTTGGCCTCACCATATCCTGCGTTCTGGTGCAGAGAGCAGGACCAGATACCCAGTGGCATGCGGGGCGGCCTGCAGGGTCTCTGCTCCCGCTCCCCACATAAGAACGCAGGATGTGGCTAAGCCAAAGAAGAACACCCACGGAGCCATAGGTAGGGGAGTCATACCACTATGGTCTCACTGGAGGCTGGATTCACACGATGTGGGACCTGCTGTCCACTTTTCTGCCAACCAACCGACTCTCCTCGACTCCTCTCAACTCGACTCCCCAACATAGCTGCGGCAGTTATATTAGTGGCCAATGGCTCAATGGTTACAGCTGACAGCCAACTAGCCACAGCTGACCGCCATCTACTACCCAAGCCAGCACCTTTCCACGTGAAGCTGAGAGCCTGGAAACTGCTCTCTGGGGCTCTGTCCCCACACCCAGCATGACACCAGCTGCAATCACAGGGAAATATGACAACTAAAGAATGGTAAAAGACATTTAATTTTGCTGGCTTTGAAAATGGAAGAAAGGGCCACAAACTAAGGCATGTCACTGGATTTTAGAAGCTAGAAAAGACAAGGAAACAGATTGTCTTCTAGAGCCTCCAGAAAGGACCACTGCCATGCTGACACCTTTATTTTAGCCTAGTAAGACACTTGTCAGACTTCTAACGTCCGGAACAGTAAGATAATAAATTTGTGTTTGTCATGCTGGGTCTCTGGTCCCATTCCCTGAATAACAATGCAGGATATAGTGAGGCCACAAAGGAACATCAACGGAGTCATAGATAGGGGAGTCATACCACTATAGTCTCGCTGGCAGCTGGGTTGGAGACACAGGAAGCAGGAGCCATGTGATCTGCAATCTGCCATCCACTTCTCTGCCAACCAACCAAACTGCAACCTCAGTCACGGCAGTTATATTAGTGGCTAATGGCTAACCAGTAACAGCTGATAGCCACCAGCCACAGTGGATAGCCATCTGATTACAGCTGATGGCCATCTAATAACCGAGCTAGCACCTTTCCACATGAGGCTGAGAGCCTGGAAACTGCTCTCTGGGACTCTGTCCCCACAGTGTTGTTTTAAGCCACTAAGTTTGTGGTAATTGTAGCAGCAATTGAAAACTAATACAGTTATGATATTTAAATAATTCCTGGAGAAACTTATATAAGAAAAGCTATGGTAAGGCATGTTTCTTCTCCCCAAAAATGTCTAGAAGTATGCTTTTTCTTTTTTCTTTTCTTTCCTTTTCCACCATCCAGAATTAACAGCTATTAACACTTTGCATTATGGCCTGTCATTCTGTTTTATAAAAGAGTAAAGTCTTCATTGCAGTTGAACATAGGTACCCTTTAGCCATATGCCCCACTTGCATTACCATCAACCGTAATTATATTTTAACATGTATTCTTATAATCCATTTAGAAATATTATATATAAATCCATAATCAATTTATAGTATTATTTTTTTGGTTTTGTTTTTGTTTTGTTTTTAAAGATTTTATTGGGGAAGGGGAACAGGACTTTATTGGGGAACAGTGTGCACTTCCAGGCCTTTTTTCCAAGTCAAGTTGTTGTCCTTTCAGTCTTAGTTGTGGAGGGCACAGCTCAGCTCCAGGTCCAGTTGCCGTTGCTAGTTGCAGGGGGCACAGACCACCATCCCTTGCGGGAGTCGAACCGGCAACCTTGTGGTTGAGAGAATGCACTCCAACCAACTGATACATTCGGGAGCTCAGCGGCAGCTCAGTTAAAGGTGCTGTGTTCAATTTTTTAGTTGCAGGGAACGCTGCCCATCATCCCTTGCGGGACTCGAGGAATTGAACTGGCAACCTTGTTGTTGAGAGCCCGTGCTCCAACCAACTGAGCCATCCGGGAGGCAGCTCAGCTCAAGGTGCCGTGTTTAAGCTTAGTTGCAGGGGGCAGAGCCCACCATCCCTTGCAGGACTCGAGGAATTGAACTGGCAATCCTGTGGTTGAGAGCCCACTGGCCCATGTGGGAATCGAACCGGCAGCCTTCAGAGTTAGGAGCATGGAGCTTTAACCACCTGAGCCACCGGGCTGGCCTTATAGTATTATTTTTATGTACATTTTTCTGAAGTTTTACATATAATGTCATAGAATGAAGGGCTGTTTCACAAGAACTGGAAAACAGAGGACACAAAGCCACTACCAATGATGCATCTTAAAAAAGAAAAAGGCCCTGGCTTGTCCCTGGCTTCTTTATGCTGTTCTATCTCCTGTTTCCTGTCCATGCTTCCCATGGGCTGAATCCAGGCAGAAGCCAATTAGCTGGGAAGTCTGAGAAACGCAGCTTGCAGGATGAGCTCCCTAAAAGTGTGCAGAACGGATCTGAGAGCAAGCAGGCAAATGTCTGGCATACGCTTTGCAGGGCACATTCCTGATTTACAATGACGTCCTTTAAAAAACTCTTCAAATGTTGAACTTTCCAGGATGAAGATCATTTAGTTTTGTTTTGTGGTTTGTGCCAAAGGATTTTTGAATGCTTAAAATGAAATTTTGTGCTTCAGAGTTTCAATCTGTAAATTGGGAACAATAATAGCATCTACCTCATACATTTATAATAGAGATTAAATAAATTTATATTTGTGAAGTACTTGTAATAGAGTTTGGCAGGTGACAAGTGCTAAGAAAAACCCATTAAATAAATAGGCAAAAATGTGGTATTATATATATTTTTTTTAGAAAAGAAGATTCACTGACTTCTCAAATGAGTTCATTTATGTTTTTTCCTATGAAGGTGGCACCCAGAGTGCTGAAAATCTACTGACAATGTTTATTAAACGAGTGAGTGAATTCCATATTCAAAGTAAAGGGTAAATACAGTTTTTTCAGAGACAAAGCTATGTCCTCAAATACAGTTTGCCTGAATTACAATTTCACTGTGAGCACACGTTAGAATTTAATTAAATTAATTGTCAAAGATGTTCTAATGGCATCAACAAACAATCTGGGTATTATGACCATTATGAGGAATTGTTTCCTTTATTCTATTCTTATTGTCACAATATTTTGTTTAATTAAGTTATAGTAGTTACAGCAAATGGGGTTCAACTATGGAAAGACTCCTTGAGAAATGAAGGTAACATCACTAAGCATCACAGCTCGGTAAAGCAGGATTCAGTCCCTGCTTGGGGGGGATGTGAAAACTCCCAGACACACAGGGAGAGTGAGGTTGGGAATTGCCTGCTCCTGGTAATGCCACAATGATATACAACGGGAAGCTGAGCCTCAGAATCCTTTTTTGTTAGATATAGTCAATCAGTAAAGACCACCTATGAAAAGTGACTCAAGGCACAAAGATAATGTGCTCCACCTTCCCTAAAGGACTAGTCGGCTGTATCCATCTCTTCCATCATATCTGGTCTAAAGTTACAACCCTATGGTCACTTCACCGATTGGACAGTGTCTTAAGTAGTCCCACCTGCAGGGACATACATTAACATCCTAGCCCCACCACATTTTCCCACAGGTAATGTAATGGATTACTCAGCTGGGATAGGAGGATATTTCCCATTTCTCACCCCTCCTCATATTCACACCCTTCCCCAAGTAGCTTGGCAGTTCCTTCCACTAGAAATCCTGCTTTGGTCCCATGGGACTTGCTTTGGCCAGTGGAATATGGGAAAAAGTGGTGGGGTGCCAGTTCTGAGGCTACCCCTGATGAGGCAGCACAGCTTTCTGCTGCTTATTTCTCTGATGGTTGTGCCACACCAGTTTTCTGATTCTAGAAGAATGAAAGACATGCAGAACAGAGCCACCCTGGTCAATCAGCAAACCAATGAGCATGATAATACATGCTTCTTATTACATGCCACTGAGATGTGGGGTGGTTTGTTATACAATGTGTTTGTGGTAATAGTTGACTAATATACCAGCTATCAGCTAAGAGGGAACAAGACTCTAAGGGTCTTGGCCACAGCAGGTGAGTTTCCAGATACACCCAGCCAGAATGAATCACTTCTTATCCTGAAGTCCTAGAGTTTGTTTTGGTCTATGTATGCCCTCAATTGACACATTATGTTTGACCTTGCATGATTCCTGCTGTTTATGTGTCTCATCTTCCCTACAAGGATATTGTCTTAATAGTCCCTGCAGACTCTCCTGCACAACCTTGTAGAGTGTTCAAAATGCATCAAGCCTTTAGTAACTAGTACTATTAATTAAATTAAATGAATATGAACTTGCTTTATAGCATGCCTAACATCACACCCAGGTCTGAGGGTGTATCTGGAAACCTAATTAGGGATTGGCAGCAAAATTGTTCAGCTCAGGTTGCCTTCTACTGCAGAGGAAGCAGATTAGACAGAAATGAGAGGATGAAGGAGAGGAGAAAGAAAGGACAATCTAAAGTCATCTCCAAAGAGACCTGAGTCTCTGTATAATTTATTCCCTCTTGGGAATGTTCTTACAGAAGTTCTGATGACAAAGATTCAGCAATTGGACATGGTTTGGCATTTTTACCCTGTTCTTTAAAATATAGGTTGGATCATTTAGACTGTTTAGCTTGCACTTTAGTCAAAAGGAAGAGGAAAACTCTAAGCTGGAAAGTGCTAGAACTCATCATTAAGAAGAGGCTTGGTGGGTTGTCTTAGAGTGGGTCCCCCAGAAGTAGGCCCTGAAACAAAGATTTGAGTCCAAATGGTTTATTTTTGAGATGATCTCAGGAAACACAGCAGAAGAATGTGGAAATGAGGCAGTAAAGGAAAGGAAGTTAATACAGGTGCATTAATGAGTAAGGGATACCTGTGGGTACATGGAACTCAGTCTTGATGGGGAGCTCTGTGTAAAATATACCTCCAGATTGTTCCTCTTGGGCAATGAGAAGCTGAGATATTTATACACTAATTCCCTTTTCTTATTGGTTGAGGGCTGTCCTGGGGGGCATGGTCCTCCAGCCAAGGAAAGTCCTTAGGCAGAGAATCTGAGGTGCTTACAATAGGAAGCCCTTGGCATGTATGGGAATGCAGATGTTGGGAGTACATGGGCAGGGCATCAATAGTGTCTGCCACATGGGGGAAGTAGAAGATAGAGGAGGAGGGGCTGAGGATGAGGGAGCAATGAATGAGGAGCAATCAGTTGGGAAGGGGTGAGATCTGGATGGCCAGGGTGCTGTGCCAAAGAGTAGAAGTCGGCGTCCCATTGAAACCGCTGGAAAAACCTGTAAGACATCTCCCATTTATCTTAATTGCCTTTAGATTTTAGAATGTCTTCAAAATTATGAGGTAAAAACTCACAGTTATCATGTCCTATATTGGAGGAATGATGGAGTACATCCATATAGTGGAACATACGGGAGCTATTTTAAGTTATGATTCACAAAGAATTTTCACTAATAATGAAAAATGCTTATCACTTCATGTTAAGTGATTTAAATTGGAAAAAAAAAAAGGCTACCAAACCAATGTTGGGAAAAAATATAGAAAATATTATTTATTTATTTATTTATTTATTTATTTATTATGTGTGATTATTAGTTTCAAACACAACAACATAATGAGACATTTACAGCCCTCACCAAGTGATAATCCCAACAAGTCACCACACATAGCCATTACAATACCATCGACTATATTCCCTATGCTGCACTTTACATCTGTGACCATATATATATATATATATATATATATATATATATATATATATATATATATATATATATATATTCAACCTGTTTCCCCGAAAATAAGACCTAAGACCTAGCCGGAGAATCAGCTCTAATGTGTCTTTTGGAGCAAAAATTTATATAAGACCCCATCTTATTTTAATATAATATAAGACCGGGTCTTATATAATAAATATAATGTAATGTAATGTAATGTAATGTAATATAATATAATATAATATAATATAATATAATATAATATAATATAATATAATACCAGGTCTTATATTAATTTTTGCTCCAAAAGATACAATAGAGCTGATTGTCCGGCTACATCTTATTCTCGGGAAAACAGGGTGTATGTATATATATATATATATATATATATATATATATATATATATATATGTATATATCCATATATATATATATATGTATATATCCATATATATACGTATCTATATGTATAAACATATATATATGTTTTAAATTACAGTTGACATTCAACAGTATTTTATATTAGTTTCAGGTAGAAAATGTTATTTTTTAAAAGGCCTTTGAGTAGTGGACGTGTAGTTACTTTTCTCTGTATCCTTATAATTTTCTAAACTTCATATATTTTCCACAACGAACATGTATTACCTTTATAACTTGCTTCCAAATTCCTTGAGAAGATATCATGTCACTCATTGCCAATAATGACCTTGAACTGATTTTGTTGATTTGTCCCCTCTGACACTCTGCTGTTAGATTCTGCTTAGGACTGTGCTCAAGGATCCCAGCTCTCAGGAGATTAACATCCTCAACTCTGTTCTCCTCATTCCCCAAGAAGACCATGTCACATTTCAGTTCAGTGTTTAACTAACATCTATTTATTCATTTAAATAAGTATTTAGAGAGTACCCACTATGTTCCAGATACTGTCTTAGGCACTAGACCAAACCAGATATAGCCCCAGCCCTCATGGAGGGAACTGAGTAATAAAATAAAATAAAAATTAATAAAAATTTAGTTTTGAGGAGTTTATGCAAGAGAGATGTTGTTTTCTGGGAAACTATAATAAAGTTGGATTTAATAGGAGAGGCTGCTCTTAGGAAGTAATGTTCAACCTAAGATCAGAAGGATACATAGGAATTAACTAGGCAGATGTTAACTGGGTTTCTAATGTATGCATAGGGTCACCATGTTGGGGTCTTGGGGTGCTATGTTCAATCCTCTGTCCTCAAAGACCCAACTGTCTAACTGCCAAGCCATAATCAAGTTTCCTAAAATAACAGAGAGTGAGAGAAAAAAAACAAACAAAACAGTATTGGATTAAGGACCCCAGTGTCTGTAAGAAGGTTGAGACTTCAGAGAAAGAGACAATCAATAAGGGCTAAGTAGTCGGGAAAGACTCTTTGGAGGAGATCTAGCTTGGATTCAGGTTTTATGCCAGTGAGAAGAAAAGGTGCTCAAAACAAGGGGAACAGCGTGTGCCAATGCCCAGAGGGACCAATGTCAGAGATCCCTTCATTGGACAGGGAAGTGACTAGTAGGATGAGAGTAGAGGATAGATGTTATGCATAAGGGATGGGCTGTCCCTGGAAGCCAGGTAAGGACTTGATGTGATGGGAACTAGGGAGCAAAGAGTGACAAGACGAAGGTGTTTATAGGAGGATTGATGTGGCCGACTATATCACCTGGAAAGAGAGGAGCCAGAGGGGCTGGCCACAGTGGTGCAGATAACAGTAGAGTCTTATACGGAAGACATTCTTCCTTTTATCTGTGGGAAACTGGGATATAAAAGGTTCCTTGGGTTTTTAGCCTCTGAAAAGGAGATTTCTATTAGAAAGGGAAACATCATTATGTTGCTTGATATAATCTGTTTCATCTCACTTATTTTATCCATCTGTGTCCTACAGCTGAGGAAAGATATTAAAACACAACCTTTTTCAGAAGCTCTCCACAAAGAGGAGAACATATTTGCGAGTCATCTACCTTAGGAGTCAGCAATCCTAGAGCAAACCCATGGGTGGGAAGATCCTTCTTCCTTTAGGGAACCCCTCTTTCCAACCCCAACCTTCCTGACTCACAAAGTTACTGCCAGCTGTGGTGGTGTGGGAGTGAGGGTGGGAAGTGTAGGTCCTGTTGATATAGGACCTCCTTGGCCCAAATGCCTCGCTAGCAGGGCTGTGGAGGCAAGAGGGTGAGGGAGAAGAATTCCTTCCCTAGCAGATGCTGGCAGATGAAGCAGTGAGCATCTGCTCTGTGCTCTGTCCCGATGGGTCCCATGACCAGCAATTCCTCTGGCTGACACATACCTTGGTAGGTCATTTTCTAGCATGTCCCCCTACTTCGATAACCACTCCTGTTTTCTAGATCTCTCCTTTCTAGGAAAGATGAGTTCCGAAACTTCTATGCTATTGTGTCTTACTGTACACTTCAAGGACTTTTTGATAATAATAGAGAAGTCACCTCCACTTCTGCTTCAATGTACATTGCAAAGCCCCAGTCAGGACAGCACTAGAATTTCTATACAGAGGGATTCACATATCGTTAATCTAATTACCCAGTGGGACTTTACTTGAAGCTGTTTTGGTTTTCCTGGCGTAGCACATGGAAGTATTGGGGTACTAAATTCCACACCTTCCAAGCCTATCCTTGATACCACCACTGAGCCCTAAAACGAGGCTTCTTTTCAGTTAGTGACTCTTATAAAAGTCCTACACCCTCATATTTACTTTCACACCAAGGACAGAATAGGGTCTTAGATGCATACATCACTTATCAGTGAATTGGTCAATTAATTATCTAATTTCCCAAACAGAGCTGGCTACTTCTTTCTCATGGGATGGTGAACACCTGCTGAAAAAAGTTTCAGGAATCAGGTTCACCTTAAATACCCCAACCAGACCAGAGCTGGCAGCTCTCAGGGCCTCTCCTGGGAAACCCATGCAGTTTTTCTGGATCTCTGAGGCCCTCTAGTGGCTGCCTTAGGCTGAACTCCTACCTCAATTCAGCTGCCTTTCTGACTCCTGCAAAAATTCAACCAGTCCTGAATTTTTCTTCTGCTTCTCCTAAAATTCCAAAAGAAAATTTAGGTATGTCTAGTTTTTGACACCATCAAGATTCATCTAGCCTCTTAACGTTGCCTTGGTTGGTTTGTGTTTTAATGAGCTTTGCTAGCATCTT